>NW_024465926.1:0-4800000 GCF_017591425.1 Ochotona curzoniae
CAGGCCTGCCCCCTACCCTGGTTTGCCAGTATGTGTAGCAGACCAGTGTAGTCTGTCCCACATCCCCCTTGGCTCTCGTACACGGCAAATGGCATTGAAGCTTAGATCCATCGAAGCAGCTCAACAACCAAGCCCTCACGGGTGTCGATGAGTGCCTCTCTGTCTAGCCACCCCAACCCCTGTCCTAGTTTTTGTGCCAACCCGTGGAAGTCGTAACCCAAGAGGGGGGGAACCCACTATTTCCCTCCCAGGTCTCTCACTCCTGGATTGTGCACTTTCCAGGTGGTTATGCAGTTTAACTGGCAGCAATCTTTCTTGCATCTGCTGGCTCACTTCCCCAGGGACCACCACCAGAGCCAGCAGCGGCTGGGCCAGGACAAGCCTGGGAATCAGGAGCTTCCTCCAGATCTCCCACAGGAGCACAGGGCTACAGGACCACAGGGGCACAAGCCCCTGCACCATCCTCTGCTGCTCTCCCAGGAGTACCAGCAGGGAGCTGGACCGCAGGGGAAGCAGCCAGGCTTTAAAATAGCACCCATACAGACCATCCGCCTGGGAGGCTGAGGCTTGACCCACTGGGACAACACCCCACAGCACCACCCCACAGCACCCGACTCCACCCCTCGATGGTTTCTTCAGCAGCTCCTTCACCAGGCTGGTGAGGGTGCCTGTCCCCCTGGCTTGCACAACTTATGCCGTTGCGTGCTGTGAGAGCAGCCGGTACAAAGGAGGGATCCAGGCATGTTGCTACTCTACCTGTCCTGGTGAGAAGGAACTCTGTGGAGAACACACATCAGCCGTTGGGTGTCTTGTGGCAGGTGGCACATCAGCGGTGGCCGATGGTCCACGGCTGGCCTGCGGGAGGAAGAGTCTTGAGTCCAGGATGGCCCTGGTGGAGGGTGAAGCGTTCCCTGGTGAACGAGAGGGCAGCAGCATCTGGCTGGAGGCCGTGGGGCCAAATTCCTGCCTCAAATGCACACGACAGGGATGCCTAAGCCCTCGAGTGTTTCCTAGGAGCCCCTGACTTTAAAGGGAAAGGGGTCCTCATGAGCCCATGCCCGGAGATGGCATGGGAGGCCACGCTGGACACCCATGCCACCGAGGTTGTGGCAAGAGGAGGCTTGTGGGCCCTCATGGACACACACACACACACATACACATACACACACAGGCCCTGTAGGAGAGAAAGACAGTGGGCAGGCAGGCAGGAGGGCAGGGACAGACTCCAGCACCTGGGAAAGGGGGTCATGAGCACTGACACACGAAGAGCAAGCAAGCAAGCAGGTCATTGTGGGGAGGCCGCAGCCATCCACGTGGGCTTGAGCTGTCGAGCGACCAGGTAGGAAAGTGTCTTGTGAAAAGGGATGAGGAGCCACCAGACAGAGTGCCAGAGAAGGCCTGGAGCCTGAAGACACCCACGAGGAAGGGCAGGGCTTCTGCCAAAGAGCAGGAGGATAACAGACCTGTTGCCAGAGACCAGCACTAAGCAAGTGAGCAGGAAAGCCGTGTCTATCAGGACAACTTGGATCAAGCACTGAGCGGGCAGGGGTAGGCAGGACAGCTGCGGAGGACCTCCAGGAGGGGCTGGGGTGCACGGCCAAGGCATGGGCAAGCGGGGAAGGGGTAACGAGTGTTTGAGTAGAGGGCAGGGATACGGGGGAGCACCTCCCCAGAGAGTCTCTCCAAAAGAAGGGTTCAGGGCAGAGGGCAGGAAGGGCTGCGGGGAAACAGTCCAGGGGTCCAGGCCTGTGCTGCCGGGAGCACAGGCCCTGAAAGCGCTCCCTTGTCCAGCCCAAGTGGTTCCCTGGCCACCGTCTTACCTGCTCATGACTTCTGCCACCTGCAGTACAAGTTCCCAAGTGTGCCCCAAAAGCCTGGCCATTGGGCCCGGTGCGGTGGCGCAGTGGTTAAGGTCCTCGTCTTGCACGCCCGGGATCCCATATGGGTGCCGGTACTACTCCCAGCAGCCCCGCTTCCCATCCAGCTCCCTGCCTGTGGCCCGGGAAAGCAGTCGAGGACGGTCCAAGGCTCTGGGACCCTGCACCCGCGTGGGAGACCCGGAAGAGGCTCCTGGCTTCGGATTGGCTCAGCTCTGGCCGTGGCGGCCGCCTGGGGAGTGAATCATCGGACAGAAGATCTTCCTCTCTGTCTCTCCTCCTCTCTGTATATCCGCCTTTCCAATAAAAATAAAAGCCTGACCATCTCCTTGCACTGCAACACGAACACAGCACTGCATGCCTGCTCGGTTGAGCTCCGCTGGGCTCAGCTGTGCTCGATTCTGCTCCGCGGAGGGGAGAGGGGGGGTTGGAGGGGGAAAGGTGCTGGGAATATAGACGTCTCAGAATGCACCTCGAGAGACAAGGGGATGGTGTCTATTGTCCCAGAGCGCCCGTTCGAAGGCTACCTAGTGGAACATCTTTTCTCAAAATGCCTCATCACGCCAGCGGCAAGAGTATTTAAGTGGCCCGACGTGGGACTACAACTTCCAGAGAGCCCATGGGCACGCAGACTGACGTGGGACTCGAACTCCCACAGTGCCCTGAGCGTGCTGACGTAGGACCCCAGCTCCCACAATGCCCTGAGCATGCTGACGTGGGACTGCAACTCCCAGAGGGCCCATGGGCACGCACACTGACGTGGGACTGCAACTCCCACAGAGCCCTGAGCACGCAGACTGACGTGGGACTGCAACTCCCACAGAGCCCTGAGCACGCAGACTGACGTGGGACTGCAACTCCCAGAGTTCTTTGGGTGTCCTGACGGAGTATCTTGCTGGTGAAGGCACCCTGACACTTTTACCACAGAGGCCCGGGCTCATGCTAGGCACCAAGCGTCCTACACCCCCTCCTGGGCCTTGATATGTGGGCCGTTCGGCCTTGGACCCCTGGTCTTTTAACGACACGTGTCCGGGAGCACTGTCCGGGACCCCAACTGACGCTGGGGCGGCTCAGGGCTGGGCTGTCTAGCACTCAGAAGGCCAGAGTCCACCCGGGATACAAAGGGCAGCTTTGCGCGCCCTCTCGTGGCCAATAGCACTCACTGCAGGACGCTCCTCCAGGCCTCTCCTGCCAGATCAAGGGAAGCTGACCCAGCCCAGAGAGGCATTCTCTCTCAAGACCCTCTTTTCAGAGGTTGCACAGGAGTTCCATGACAGAGGCCTTACGCACGCCCTCGGGGTCTGCATTCGCATGGAAAAAAGCAGTCTAGAGCCACAGCACAGCACAGCAAAGCACAGCAAAGCACAGGACACAGCACACTCCCTCCCAGGAGCCCAGCAGCTTTCTGTCTCTTCCTGCCTGCCTACCTGCCAGCCTCCCTCTGTCCTATTTGCTTTGAAGCACAGAGCAACAAGACAGGGAGAGGCAGCAATCTTTCTTTTTTTGACTATCTTTGCATAGTTAGTTTGGGTAAATAGGGTCAAGGGTTACAGGAAAGTGGGTAAGACTATTATTTCCATATTGTTTCCTTCATGTATCTGAGGTAAAGGGGGATATTGAGGGAGAAGCCCCACCCAGTTTCCCACCCACCCCGAGTCCTGCATGTGGGGCATGCTCTGAGATATTCGCTCAAGAGGTTTCAATAGTTCACCAGTTATGAATCGCTGCCAATCTCGCCCCTCCAAACATGATGAGGTCGTTGAAAAATCCACTGATTGACATTGTCCATCATAGCGTCTCTATTTGCCCGGTATTTTGTTGCCAACCTATAGCTGAGGTGGTTGATTAACTTGTTCCATCTTCTGTCCTTTCATGGTTAGGGTTCTGAGTCTGGCATTTCAATTGGGGAGATCGCCAAAGAAACTTCGTCTGAGGTGTTCCCAGGCCAGATTCTTGTATGCACCAGCAAGTACAGGGTCCGGCACAGTCCATCACCCTGGTCAGCTGGTGGTTGCAATTGCTGGGTTGGTTCTGTTTTCAGCCCTGCTTTCCACTGGAACCAATGGGTGTTGCAGTCCAGACTGGTTCTGCACAGCGCATACTTGGCCCTCACATAAACCCGTGGGAGCTGCAGCCTGGTGAGAGCGACCCGCAATAACCCCCACCAGGCCTGCCCCCTACCCTGGTTTGCCAGTATGTGTAGCAGACCAGTGTAGTCTGTCCCACATCCCCCTTGGCTCTCGTACACGGCAAATGGCATTGAAGCTTAGATCCATCGAAGCAGCTCAACAACCAAGCCCTCACGGGTGTCGATGAGTGCCTCTCTGTCTAGCCACCCCAACCCCTGTCCTAGTTTTTGTGCCAACCCGTGGAAGTCGTAACCCAAGAGGGGGGGAACCCACTATTTCCCTCCCAGGTCTCTCACTCCTGGATTGTGCACTTTCCAGGTGGTTATGCAGTTTAACTGGCAGCAATCTTTCTTGCATCTGCTGGCTCACTTCCCCAGGGACCACCACCAGAGCCAGCAGCGGCTGGGCCAGGACAAGCCTGGGAATCAGGAGCTTCCTCCAGATCTCCCACAGGAGCACAGGGCTACAGGACCACAGGGGCACAAGCCCCTGCACCATCCTCTGCTGCTCTCCCAGGAGTACCAGCAGGGAGCTGGACCGCAGGGGAAGCAGCCAGGCTTTAAAATAGCACCCATACAGACCATCCGCCTGGGAGGCTGAGGCTTGACCCACTGGGACAACACCCCACAGCACCACCCCACAGCACCCGACTCCACCCCTCGATGGTTTCTTCAGCAGCTCCTTCACCAGGCTGGTGAGGGTGCCTGTCCCCCTGGCTTGCACAACTTATGCCGTTGCGTGCTGTGAGAGCAGCCGGTACAAAGGAGGGATCCAGGCATGTTGCTACTCTACCTGTCCTGGTGAGAAGGAACTCTGTGGAGAACACACATCAGCCGTTGGGTGTCTTGTGGCAGGTGGCACATCAGCGGTGGCCGATGGTCCACGGCTGGCCTGCGGGAGGAAGAGTCTTGAGTCCAGGATGGCCCTGGTGGAGGGTGAAGCGTTCCCTGGCGAACGAGAGGGCAGCAGCATCTGGCTGGAGGCCGTGGGGCCAAATTCCTGCCTCAAATGCACACGACAGGGATGCCTAAGCCCTCGAGTGTTTCCTAGGAGCCCCTGACTTTAAAGGGAAAGGGGTCCTCATGAGCCCATGCCCGGAGATGGCATGGGAGGCCACGCTGGACACCCATGCCACCGAGGTTGTGGCAAGAGGAGGCTTGTGGGCCCTCATGGACACACACACACACACATACACATACACACACAGGCCCTGTAGGAGAGAAAGACAGTGGGCAGGCAGGCAGGAGGGCAGGGACAGACTCCAGCACCTGGGAAAGGGGGTCATGAGCACTGACACACGAAGAGCAAGCAAGCAAGCAGGTCATTGTGGGGAGGCCGCAGCCATCCACGTGGGCTTGAGCTGTCGAGCGACCAGGTAGGAAAGTGTCTTGTGAAAAGGGATGAGGAGCCACCAGACAGAGTGCCAGAGAAGGCCTGGAGCCTGAAGACACCCACGAGGAAGGGCAGGGCTTCTGCCAAAGAGCAGGAGGATAACAGACCTGTTGCCAGAGACCAGCACTAAGCAAGTGAGCAGGAAAGCCGTGTCTATCAGGACAACTTGGATCAAGCACTGAGCGGGCAGGGGTAGGCAGGACAGCTGCGGAGGACCTCCAGGAGGGGCTGGGGTGCACGGCCAAGGCATGGGCAAGCGGGGAAGGGGTAACGAGTGTTTGAGTAGAGGGCAGGGATACGGGGGAGCACCTCCCCAAAGAGCCTCTCCAAAAGAAGGGTTCAGGGCAGAGGGCAGGAAGGGCTGCGGGGAAACAGTCCAGGGGTCCAGGCCTGTGCTGCCGGGAGCACAGGCCCTGAAAGCGCTCCCTCGTCCAGGCCCAGGTGGTTCCCTGGCCACCGTCTTACCTGCTCATGACTTCTGCCACCTGCAGTACAAGTTCCCAAGTGTGCCCCAAAAGCCTGGCCATTGGGCCCGGTGCGGTGGCGCAGTGGTTAAGGTCCTCGTCTTGCACGCCCGGGATCCCATATGGGTGCCGGTACTACTCCCAGCAGCCCCGCTTCCCATCCAGCTCCCTGCCTGTGGCCCGGGAAAGCAGTCGAGGACGGTCCAAGGCTCTGGGACCCTGCACCCGCGTGGGAGACCCGGAAGAGGCTCCTGGCTTCGGATTGGCTCAGCTCTGGCCGTGGCGGCCGCCTGGGGAGTGAATCATCGGACAGAAGATCTTCCTCTCTGTCTCTCCTCCTCTCTGTATATCCGCCTTTCCAATAAAAATAAAAGCCTGACCATCTCCTTGCACTGCAACACGAACACAGCACTGCATGCCTGCTCGGTTGAGCTCCGCTGGGCTCAGCTGTGCTCGATTCTGCTCCGCGGAGGGGAGAGGGGGGGTTGGAGGGGGAAAGGTGCTGGGAATATAGACGTCTCAGAATGCACCTCGAGAGACAAGGGGATGGTGTCTATTGTCCCAGAGCGCCCGTTCGAAGGCTACCTAGTGGAACATCTTTTCTCAAAATGCCTCATCACGCCAGCGGCAAGAGTATTTAAGTGGCCCGACGTGGGACTACAACTTCCAGAGAGCCCATGGGCACGCAGACTGACGTGGGACTCGAACTCCCACAGTGCCCTGAGCGTGCTGACGTAGGACCCCAGCTCCCACAATGCCCTGAGCATGCTGACGTGGGACTGCAACTCCCAGAGGGCCCATGGGCACGCACACTGACGTGGGACTGCAACTCCCACAGAGCCCTGAGCACGCAGACTGACGTGGGACTGCAACTCCCACAGAGCCCTGAGCACGCAGACTGACGTGGGACTGCAACTCCCAGAGTTCTTTGGGTGTCCTGACGGAGTATCTTGCTGGTGAAGGCACCCTGACACTTTTACCACAGAGGCCCGGGCTCATGCTAGGCACCAAGCGTCCTACACCCCCTCCTGGGCCTTGATATGTGGGCCGTTCGGCCTTGGACCCCTGGTCTTTTAACGACACGTGTCCGGGAGCACTGTCCGGGACCCCCAACTGACGCTGGGGCGGCTCAGGGCTGGGCTGTCTAGCACTCAGAAGGCCAGAGTCCACCCGGGATACAAAGGGCAGCTTTGCGCGCCCTCTCGTGGCCAATAGCACTCACTGCAGGACGCTCCTCCAGGCCTCTCCTGCCAGATCAAGGGAAGCTGACCCAGCCCAGAGAGGCATTCTCTCTCAAGACCCTCTTTTCAGAGGTTGCACAGGAGTTCCATGACAGAGGCCTTACGCACGCCCTCGGGGTCTGCATTCGCATGGAAAAAAGCAGTCTAGAGCCACAGCACAGCACAGCAAAGCACAGCAAAGCACAGGACACAGCACACTCCCTCCCAGGAGCCCAGCAGCTTTCTGTCTCTTCCTGCCTGCCTACCTGCCAGCCTCCCTCTGTCCTATTTGCTTTGAAGCACAGAGCAACAAGACAGGGAGAGGCAGCAATCTTTCTTTTTTTGACTATCTTTGCATAGTTAGTTTGGGTAAATAGGGTCAAGGGTTACAGGAAAGTGGGTAAGACTATTATTTCCATATTGTTTCCTTCATGTATCTGAGGTAAAGGGGGATATTGAGGGAGAAGCCCCACCCAGTTTCCCACCCACCCCGAGTCCTGCATGTGGGGCATGCTCTGAGATATTCGCTCAAGAGGTTTCAATAGTTCACCAGTTATGAATCGCTGCCAATCTCGCCCCTCCAAACATGATGAGGTCGTTGAAAAATCCACTGATTGACATTGTCCATCATAGCGTCTCTATTTGCCCGGTATTTTGTTGCCAACCTATAGCTGAGGTGGTTGATTAACTTGTTCCATCTTCTGTCCTTTCATGGTTAGGGTTCTGAGTCTGGCATTTCAATTGGGGAGATCGCCAAAGAAACTTCGTCTGAGGTGTTCCCAGGCCAGATTCTTGTATGCACCAGCAAGTACAGGGTCCGGCACAGTCCATCACCCTGGTCAGCTGGTGGTTGCAATTGCTGGGTTGGTTCTGTTTTCAGCCCTGCTTTCCACTGGAACCAATGGGTGTTGCAGTCCAGACTGGTTCTGCACAGCGCATACTTGGCCCTCACATAAACCCGTGGGAGCTGCAGCCTGGTGAGAGCGACCCGCAATAACCCCCACCAGGCCTGCCCCCTACCCTGGTTTGCCAGTATGTGTAGCAGACCAGTGTAGTCTGTCCCACATCCCCCTTGGCTCTCGTACACGGCAAATGGCATTGAAGCTTAGATCCATCGAAGCAGCTCAACAACCAAGCCCTCACGGGTGTCGATGAGTGCCTCTCTGTCTAGCCACCCCAACCCCTGTCCTAGTTTTTGTGCCAACCCGTGGAAGTCGTAACCCAAGAGGGGGGGAACCCACTATTTCCCTCCCAGGTCTCTCACTCCTGGATTGTGCACTTTCCAGGTGGTTATGCAGTTTAACTGGCAGCAATCTTTCTTGCATCTGCTGGCTCACTTCCCCAGGGACCACCACCAGAGCCAGCAGCGGCTGGGCCAGGACAAGCCTGGGAATCAGGAGCTTCCTCCAGATCTCCCACAGGAGCACAGGGCTACAGGACCACAGGGGCACAAGCCCCTGCACCATCCTCTGCTGCTCTCCCAGGAGTACCAGCAGGGAGCTGGACCGCAGGGGAAGCAGCCAGGCTTTAAAATAGCACCCATACAGACCATCCGCCTGGGAGGCTGAGGCTTGACCCACTGGGACAACACCCCACAGCACCACCCCACAGCACCCGACTCCACCCCTCGATGGTTTCTTCAGCAGCTCCTTCACCAGGCTGGTGAGGGTGCCTGTCCCCCTGGCTTGCACAACTTATGCCGTTGCGTGCTGTGAGAGCAGCCGGTACAAATGAGGGATCCAGGCATGTTGCTACTCTACCTGTCCTGGTGAGAAGGAACTCTGTGGAGAACACACATCAGCCGTTGGGTGTCTTGTGGCAGGTGGCACATCAGCGGTGGCCGATGGTCCACGGCTGGCCTGCGGGAGGAAGAGTCTTGAGTCCAGGATGGCCCTGGTGGAGGGTTGAAGCGTTCCCTGGTGAACGAGAGGGCAGCAGCATCTGGCTGGAGGCCGTGGGGCCAAATTCCTGCCTCAAATGCACACGACAGGGATGCCTAAGCCCTCGAGTGTTTCCTAGGAGCCCCTGACTTTAAAGGGAAAGGGGTCCTCATGAGCCCATGCCCGGAGATGGCATGGGAGGCCACGCTGGACACCCATGCCACCGAGGTTGTGGCAAGAGGAGGCTTGTGGGCCCTCATGGACACACACACACACACATACACATACACACACAGGCCCTGTAGGAGAGAAAGACAGTGGGCAGGCAGGCAGGAGGGCAGGGACAGACTCCAGCACCTGGGAAAGGGGGTCATGAGCACTGACACACGAAGAGCAAGCAAGCAAGCAGGTCATTGTGGGGAGGCCGCAGCCATCCACGTGGGCTTGAGCTGTCGAGCGACCAGGTAGGAAAGTGTCTTGTGAAAAGGGATGAGGAGCCACCAGACAGAGTGCCAGAGAAGGCCTGGAGCCTGAAGACACCCACGAGGAAGGGCAGGGCTTCTGCCAAAGAGCAGGAGGATAACAGACCTGTTGCCAGAGACCAGCACTAAGCAAGTGAGCAGGAAAGCCGTGTCTATCAGGACAACTTGGATCAAGCACTGAGCGGGCAGGGGTAGGCAGGACAGCTGCGGAGGACCTCCAGGAGGGGCTGGGGTGCACGGCCAAGGCATGGGCAAGCGGGGAAGGGGTAACGAGTGTTTGAGTAGAGGGCAGGGATATGGGGGAGCACCTCCCCAGAGAGTCTCTCCAAAAGAAGGGTTCAGGGCAGAGGGCAGGAAGGGCTGCGGGGAAACAGTCCAGGGGTCCAGGCCTGTGCTGCCGGGAGCACAGGCCCTGAAAGCGCTCCCTTGTCCAGGCCTAAGTGGTTCCCTGGCCACCGTCTTACCTGCTCATGACTTCTGCCACCTGCAGTACAAGTTCCCAAGTGTGCCCCAAAAGCCTGGCCATTGGGCCCGGTGCGGTGGCGCAGTGGTTAAGGTCCTCGTCTTGCACGCCCGGGATCCCATATGGGTGCCGGTACTACTCCCAGCAGCCCCGCTTCCCATCCAGCTCCCTGCCTGTGGCCCGGGAAAGCAGTCGAGGACGGTCCAAGGCTCTGGGACCCTGCACCCGCGTGGGAGACCCGGAAGAGGCTCCTGGCTTCGGATTGGCTCAGCTCTGGCCGTGGCGGCCGCCTGGGGAGTGAATCATCGGACAGAAGATCTTCCTCTCTGTCTCTCCTCCTCTCTGTATATCCGCCTTTCCAATAAAAATAAAAGCCTGACCATCTCCTTGCACTGCAACACGAACACAGCACTGCATGCCTGCTCGGTTGAGCTCCGCTGGGCTCAGCTGTGCTCGATTCTGCTCCGCGGAGGGGGAGGGGGGGGTTGGAGGGGGAAAGGTGCTGGGAATATAGACGTCTCAGAATGCACCTCGAGAGACAAGGGGATGGTGTCTATTGTCCCAGAGCGCCCGTTCGAAGGCTACCTAGTGGAACATCTTTTCTCAAAATGCCTCATCACGCCAGCGGCAAGAGTATTTAAGTGGCCCGACGTGGGACTACAACTTCCAGAGAGCCCATGGGCACGCAGACTGACGTGGGACTCGAACTCCCACAGTGCCCTGAGCGTGCTGACGTAGGACCCCAGCTCCCACAATGCCCTGAGCATGCTGACGTGGGACTGCAACTCCCAGAGGGCCCATGGGCACGCACACTGACGTGGGACTGCAACTCCCACAGAGCCCTGAGCACGCAGACTGACGTGGGACTGCAACTCCCACAGAGCCCTGAGCACGCAGACTGACGTGGGACTGCAACTCCCAGAGTTCTTTGGGTGTCCTGACGGAGTATCTTGCTGGTGAAGGCACCCTGACACTTTTACCACAGAGGCCCGGGCTCATGCTAGGCACCAAGCGTCCTACACCCCCTCCTGGGCCTTGATATGTGGGCCGTTCGGCCTTGGACCCCTGGTCTTTTAACGACACGTGTCCGGGAGCACTGTCCGGGACCCCCAACTGACGCTGGGGCGGCTCAGGGCTGGGCTGTCTAGCACTCAGAAGGCCAGAGTCCACCCGGGATACAAAGGGCAGCTTTGCGCGCCCTCTCGTGGCCAATAGCACTCACTGCAGGACGCTCCTCCAGGCCTCTCCTGCCAGATCAAGGGAAGCTGACCCAGCCCAGAGAGGCATTCTCTCTCAAGACCCTCTTTTCAGAGGTTGCACAGGAGTTCCATGACAGAGGCCTTACGCACGCCCTCGGGGTCTGCATTCGCATGGAAAAAAGCAGTCTAGAGCCACAGCACAGCACAGCAAAGCACAGCAAAGCACAGGACACAGCACACTCCCTCCCAGGAGCCCAGCAGCTTTCTGTCTCTTCCTGCCTGCCTACCTGCCAGCCTCCCTCTGTCCTATTTGCTTTGAAGCACAGAGCAACAAGACAGGGAGAGGCAGCAATCTTTCTTTTTTTGACTATCTTTGCATAGTTAGTTTGGGTAAATAGGGTCAAGGGTTACAGGAAAGTGGGTAAGACTATTATTTCCATATTGTTTCCTTCATGTATCTGAGGTAAAGGGGGATATTGAGGGAGAAGCCCCACCCAGTTTCCCACCCACCCCGAGTCCTGCATGTGGGGCATGCTCTGAGATATTCGCTCAAGAGGTTTCAATAGTTCACCAGTTATGAATCGCTGCCAATCTCGCCCCTCCAAACATGATGAGGTCGTTGAAAAATCCACTGATTGACATTGTCCATCATAGCGTCTCTATTTGCCCGGTATTTTGTTGCCAACCTATAGCTGAGGTGGTTGATTAACTTGTTCCATCTTCTGTCCTTTCATGGTTAGGGTTCTGAGTCTGGCATTTCAATTGGGGAGATCGCCAAAGAAACTTCGTCTGAGGTGTTCCCAGGCCAGATTCTTGTATGCACCAGCAAGTACAGGGTCCGGCACAGTCCATCACCCTGGTCAGCTGGTGGTTGCAATTGCTGGGTTGGTTCTGTTTTCAGCCCTGCTTTCCACTGGAACCAATGGGTGTTGCAGTCCAGACTGGTTCTGCACAGCGCATACTTGGCCCTCACATAAACCCGTGGGAGCTGCAGCCTGGTGAGAGCGACCCGCAATAACCCCCACCAGGCCTGCCCCCTACCCTGGTTTGCCAGTATGTGTAGCAGACCAGTGTAGTCTGTCCCACATCCCCCTTGGCTCTCGTACACGGCAAATGGCATTGAAGCTTAGATCCATCGAAGCAGCTCAACAACCAAGCCCTCACGGGTGTCGATGAGTGCCTCTCTGTCTAGCCACCCCAACCCCTGTCCTAGTTTTTGTGCCAACCCGTGGAAGTCGTAACCCAAGAGGGGGGGAACCCACTATTTCCCTCCCAGGTCTCTCACTCCTGGATTGTGCACTTTCCAGGTGGTTATGCAGTTTAACTGGCAGCAATCTTTCTTGCATCTGCTGGCTCACTTCCCCAGGGACCACCACCAGAGCCAGCAGCGGCTGGGCCAGGACAAGCCTGGGAATCAGGAGCTTCCTCCAGATCTCCCACAGGAGCACAGGGCTACAGGACCACAGGGGCACAAGCCCCTGCACCATCCTCTGCTGCTCTCCCAGGAGTACCAGCAGGGAGCTGGACCGCAGGGGAAGCAGCCAGGCTTTAAAATAGCACCCATACAGACCATCCGCCTGGGAGGCTGAGGCTTGACCCACTGGGACAACACCCCACAGCACCACCCCACAGCACCCGACTCCACCCCTCGATGGTTTCTTCAGCAGCTCCTTCACCAGGCTGGTGAGGGTGCCTGTCCCCCTGGCTTGCACAACTTATGCCGTTGCGTGCTGTGAGAGCAGCCGGTACAAATGAGGGATCCAGGCATGTTGCTACTCTACCTGTCCTGGTGAGAAGGAACTCTGTGGAGAACACACATCAGCCGTTGGGTGTCTTGTGGCAGGTGGCACATCAGCGGTGGCCGATGGTCCACGGCTGGCCTGCAGGAGGAAGAGTCTTGAGTCCAGGATGGCCCTGGTGGAGGGTGAAGCGTTCCCTGGTGAACGAGAGGGCAGCAGCATCTGGCTGGAGGCCGTGGGGCCAAATTCCTGCCTCAAATGCACACGACAGGGATGCCTAAGCCCTCGAGTGTTTCCTAGGAGCCCCTGACTTTAAAGGGAAAGGGGTCCTCATGAGCCCATGCCCGGAGATGGCATGGGAGGCCACGCTGGACACCCATGCCACCGAGGTTGTGGCAAGAGGAGGCTTGTGGGCCCTCATGGACACACACACACACACATACACATACACACACAGGCCCTGTAGGAGAGAAAGACAGTGGGCAGGCAGGCAGGAGGGCAGGGACAGACTCCAGCACCTGGGAAAGGGGGTCATGAGCACTGACACACGAAGAGCAAGCAAGCAAGCAGGTCATTGTGGGGAGGCCGCAGCCATCCACGTGGGCTTGAGCTGTCGAGCGACCAGGTAGGAAAGTGTCTTGTGAAAAGGGATGAGGAGCCACCAGACAGAGTGCCAGAGAAGGCCTGGAGCCTGAAGACACCCACGAGGAAGGGCAGGGCTTCTGCCAAAGAGCAGGAGGATAACAGACCTGTTGCCAGAGACCAGCACTAAGCAAGTGAGCAGGAAAGCCGTGTCTATCAGGACAACTTGGATCAAGCACTGAGCGGGCAGGGGTAGGCAGGACAGCTGCGGAGGACCTCCAGGAGGGGCTGGGGTGCACGGCCAAGGCATGGGCAAGCGGGGAAGGGGTAACGAGTGTTTGAGTAGAGGGCAGGGATATGGGGGAGCACCTCCCCAGAGAGTCTCTCCAAAAGAAGGGTTCAGGGCAGAGGGCAGGAAGGGCTGCGGGGGAAACAGTCCAGGGGTCCAGGCCTGTGCTGCCGGGAGCACAGGCCCTGAAAGCGCTCCCTTGTCCAGGCCTAAGTGGTTCCCTGGCCACCGTCATACCTGCTCATGACTTCTGCCACCTGCAGTACAAGTTCCCAAGTGTGCCCCAAAAGCCTGGCCATTGGGCCCGGTGCGGTGGCGCAGTGGTTAAGGTCCTCGTCTTGCACGCCCGGGATCCCATATGGGTGCCGGTACTACTCCCAGCAGCCCCGCTTCCCATCCAGCTCCCTGCCTGTGGCCCGGGAAAGCAGTCGAGGACGGTCCAAGGCTCTGGGACCCTGCACCCGCGTGGGAGACCCGGAAGAGGCTCCTGGCTTCGGATTGGCTCAGCTCCGGCCGTGGCGGCCGCCTGGGGAGTGAATCATCAGACAGAAGATCTTCCTCTCTGTCTCTCCTCCTCTCTGTATATCCGCCTTTCCAATAAAAATAAAAGCCTGACCATCTCCTTGCACTGCAACACGAACACAGCACTGCATGCCTGCTCGGTTGAGCTCCGCTGGGCTCAGCTGTGCTCGATTCTGCTCCGCGGAGGGGGGGGGGGGGTTGGAGGGGGAAAGGTGCTGGGAATATAGACGTCTCAGAATGCACCTCGAGAGACAAGGGGATGGTGTCTATTGTCCCAGAGCGCCCGTTCGAAGGCTACCTAGTGGAACATCTTTTCTCAAAATGCCTCATCACGCCAGCGGCAAGAGTATTTAAGTGGCCCGACGTGGGACTACAACTTCCAGAGAGCCCATGGGCACGCAGACTGACGTGGGACTTGAACTCCCACAGTGCCCTGAGCGTGCTGACGTAGGACCCCAGCTCCCACAATGCCCTGAGCATGCTGACGTGGGACTGCAACTCCCAGAGGGCCCATGGGCACGCACACTGACGTGGGACTGCAACTCCCACAGAGCCCTGAGCACGCAGACTGACGTGGGACTGCAACTCCCACAGAGCCCTGAGCACGCAGACTGACGTGGGACTGCAACTCCCAGAGTTCTTTGGGTGTCCTGACGGAGTATCTTGCTGGTGAAGGCACCCTGACACTTTTACCACAGAGGCCCGGGCTCATGCTAGGCACCAAGCGTCCTACACCCCCTCCTGGGCCTTGATATGTGGGCCGTTCGGCCTTGGACCCCTGGTCTTTTAACGACACGTGTCCGGGAGCACTGTCCGGGACCCCCAACTGACGCTGGGGCGGCTCAGGGCTGGGCTGTCTAGCACTCAGAAGGCCAGAGTCCACCCGGGATACAAAGGGCAGCTTTGCGCGCCCTCTCGTGGCCAATAGCACTCACTGCAGGACGCTCCTCCAGGCCTCTCCTGCCAGATCAAGGGAAGCTGACCCAGCCCAGAGAGGCATTCTCTCTCAAGACCCTCTTTTCAGAGGTTGCACAGGAGTTCCATGACAGAGGCCTTACGCACGCCCTCGGGGTCTGCATTCGCATGGAAAAAAGCAGTCTAGAGCCACAGCACAGCACAGCAAAGCACAGCAAAGCACAGGACACAGCACACTCCCTCCCAGGAGCCCAGCAGCTTTCTGTCTCTTCCTGCCTGCCTACCTGCCAGCCTCCCTCTGTCCTATTTGCTTTGAAGCACAGAGCAACAAGACAGGGAGAGGCAGCAATCTTTCTTTTTTTGACTATCTTTGCATAGTTAGTTTGGGTAAATAGGGTCAAGGGTTACAGGAAAGTGGGTAAGACTATTATTTCCATATTGTTTCCTTCATGTATCTGAGGTAAAGGGGGATATTGAGGGAGAAGCCCCACCCAGTTTCCCACCCACCCCGAGTCCTGCATGTGGGGCATGCTCTGAGATATTCGCTCAAGAGGTTTCAATAGTTCACCAGTTATGAATCGCTGCCAATCTCGCCCCTCCAAACATGATGAGGTCGTTGAAAAATCCACTGATTGACATTGTCCATCATAGCGTCTCTATTTGCCCGGTATTTTGTTGCCAACCTATAGCTGAGGTGGTTGATTAACTTGTTCCATCTTCTGTCCTTTCATGGTTAGGGTTCTGAGTCTGGCATTTCAATTGGGGAGATCGCCAAAGAAACTTCGTCTGAGGTGTTCCCAGGCCAGATTCTTGTATGCACCAGCAAGTACAGGGTCCGGCACAGTCCATCACCCTGGTCAGCTGGTGGTTGCAATTGCTGGGTTGGTTCTGTTTTCAGCCCTGCTTTCCACTGGAACCAATGGGTGTTGCAGTCCAGACTGGTTCTGCACAGCGCATACTTGGCCCTCACATAAACCCGTGGGAGCTGCAGCCTGGTGAGAGCGACCCGCAATAACCCCCACCAGGCCTGCCCCCTACCCTGGTTTGCCAGTATGTGTAGCAGACCAGTGTAGTCTGTCCCACATCCCCCTTGGCTCTCGTACACGGCAAATGGCATTGAAGCTTAGATCCATCGAAGCAGCTCAACAACCAAGCCCTCACGGGTGTCGATGAGTGCCTCTCTGTCTAGCCACCCCAACCCCTGTCCTAGTTTTTGTGCCAACCCGTGGAAGTCGTAACCCAAGAGGGGGGGAACCCACTATTTCCCTCCCAGGTCTCTCACTCCTGGATTGTGCACTTTCCAGGTGGTTATGCAGTTTAACTGGCAGCAATCTTTCTTGCATCTGCTGGCTCACTTCCCCAGGGACCACCACCAGAGCCAGCAGCGGCTGGGCCAGGACAAGCCTGGGAATCAGGAGCTTCCTCCAGATCTCCCACAGGAGCACAGGGCTACAGGACCACAGGGGCACAAGCCCCTGCACCATCCTCTGCTGCTCTCCCAGGAGTACCAGCAGGGAGCTGGACCGCAGGGGAAGCAGCCAGGCTTTAAAATAGCACCCATACAGACCATCCGCCTGGGAGGCTGAGGCTTGACCCACTGGGACAACACCCCACAGCACCACCCCACAGCACCCGACTCCACCCCTCGATGGTTTCTTCAGCAGCTCCTTCACCAGGCTGGTGAGGGTGCCTGTCCCCCTGGCTTGCACAACTTATGCCGTTGCGTGCTGTGAGAGCAGCCGGTACAAATGAGGGATCCAGGCATGTTGCTACTCTACCTGTCCTGGTGAGAAGGAACTCTGTGGAGAACACACATCAGCCGTTGGGTGTCTTGTGGCAGGTGGCACATCAGCGGTGGCCGATGGTCCACGGCTGGCCTGCAGGAGGAAGAGTCTTGAGTCCAGGATGGCCCTGGTGGAGGGTGAAGCGTTCCCTGGTGAACGAGAGGGCAGCAGCATCTGGCTGGAGGCCGTGGGGCCAAATTCCTGCCTCAAATGCACACGACAGGGATGCCTAAGCCCTCGAGTGTTTCCTAGGAGCCCCTGACTTTAAAGGGAAAGGGGTCCTCATGAGCCCATGCCCGGAGATGGCATGGGAGGCCACGCTGGACACCCATGCCACCGAGGTTGTGGCAAGAGGAGGCTTGTGGGCCCTCATGGACACACACACACACACATACACATACACACACAGGCCCTGTAGGAGAGAAAGACAGTGGGCAGGCAGGCAGGAGGGCAGGGACAGACTCCAGCACCTGGGAAAGGGGGTCATGAGCACTGACACACGAAGAGCAAGCAAGCAAGCAGGTCATTGTGGGGAGGCCGCAGCCATCCACGTGGGCTTGAGCTGTCGAGCGACCAGGTAGGAAAGTGTCTTGTGAAAAGGGATGAGGAGCCACCAGACAGAGTGCCAGAGAAGGCCTGGAGCCTGAAGACACCCACGAGGAAGGGCAGGGCTTCTGCCAAAGAGCAGGAGGATAACAGACCTGTTGCCAGAGACCAGCACTAAGCAAGTGAGCAGGAAAGCCGTGTCTATCAGGACAACTTGGATCAAGCACTGAGCGGGCAGGGGTAGGCAGGACAGCTGCGGAGGACCTCCAGGAGGGGCTGGGGTGCACGGCCAAGGCATGGGCAAGCGGGGAAGGGGTAACGAGTGTTTGAGTAGAGGGCAGGGATATGGGGGAGCACCTCCCCAGAGAGTCTCTCCAAAAGAAGGGTTCAGGGCAGAGGGCAGGAAGGGCTGCGGGGGAAACAGTCCAGGGGTCCAGGCCTGTGCTGCCGGGAGCACAGGCCCTGAAAGCGCTCCCTTGTCCAGGCCTAAGTGGTTCCCTGGCCACCGTCATACCTGCTCATGACTTCTGCCACCTGCAGTACAAGTTCCCAAGTGTGCCCCAAAAGCCTGGCCATTGGGCCCGGTGCGGTGGCGCAGTGGTTAAGGTCCTCGTCTTGCACGCCCGGGATCCCATATGGGTGCCGGTACTACTCCCAGCAGCCCCGCTTCCCATCCAGCTCCCTGCCTGTGGCCCGGGAAAGCAGTCGAGGACGGTCCAAGGCTCTGGGACCCTGCACCCGCGTGGGAGACCCGGAAGAGGCTCCTGGCTTCGGATTGGCTCAGCTCCGGCCGTGGCGGCCGCCTGGGGAGTGAATCATCAGACAGAAGATCTTCCTCTCTGTCTCTCCTCCTCTCTGTATATCCGCCTTTCCAATAAAAATAAAAGCCTGACCATCTCCTTGCACTGCAACACGAACACAGCACTGCATGCCTGCTCGGTTGAGCTCCGCTGGGCTCAGCTGTGCTCGATTCTGCTCCGCGGAGGGGGGGGGGGGGTTGGAGGGGGAAAGGTGCTGGGAATATAGACGTCTCAGAATGCACCTCGAGAGACAAGGGGATGGTGTCTATTGTCCCAGAGCGCCCGTTCGAAGGCTACCTAGTGGAACATCTTTTCTCAAAATGCCTCATCACGCCAGCGGCAAGAGTATTTAAGTGGCCCGACGTGGGACTACAACTTCCAGAGAGCCCATGGGCACGCAGACTGACGTGGGACTTGAACTCCCACAGTGCCCTGAGCGTGCTGACGTAGGACCCCAGCTCCCACAATGCCCTGAGCATGCTGACGTGGGACTGCAACTCCCAGAGGGCCCATGGGCACGCACACTGACGTGGGACTGCAACTCCCACAGAGCCCTGAGCACGCAGACTGACGTGGGACTGCAACTCCCACAGAGCCCTGAGCACGCAGACTGACGTGGGACTGCAACTCCCAGAGTTCTTTGGGTGTCCTGACGGAGTATCTTGCTGGTGAAGGCACCCTGACACTTTTACCACAGAGGCCCGGGCTCATGCTAGGCACCAAGCGTCCTACACCCCCTCCTGGGCCTTGATATGTGGGCCGTTCGGCCTTGGACCCCTGGTCTTTTAACGACACGTGTCCGGGAGCACTGTCCGGGACCCCCAACTGACGCTGGGGCGGCTCAGGGCTGGGCTGTCTAGCACTCAGAAGGCCAGAGTCCACCCGGGATACAAAGGGCAGCTTTGCGCGCCCTCTCGTGGCCAATAGCACTCACTGCAGGACGCTCCTCCAGGCCTCTCCTGCCAGATCAAGGGAAGCTGACCCAGCCCAGAGAGGCATTCTCTCTCAAGACCCTCTTTTCAGAGGTTGCACAGGAGTTCCATGACAGAGGCCTTACGCACGCCCTCGGGGTCTGCATTCGCATGGAAAAAAGCAGTCTAGAGCCACAGCACAGCACAGCAAAGCACAGCAAAGCACAGGACACAGCACACTCCCTCCCAGGAGCCCAGCAGCTTTCTGTCTCTTCCTGCCTGCCTACCTGCCAGCCTCCCTCTGTCCTATTTGCTTTGAAGCACAGAGCAACAAGACAGGGAGAGGCAGCAATCTTTCTTTTTTTGACTATCTTTGCATAGTTAGTTTGGGTAAATAGGGTCAAGGGTTACAGGAAAGTGGGTAAGACTATTATTTCCATATTGTTTCCTTCATGTATCTGAGGTAAAGGGGGATATTGAGGGAGAAGCCCCACCCAGTTTCCCACCCACCCCGAGTCCTGCATGTGGGGCATGCTCTGAGATATTCGCTCAAGAGGTTTCAATAGTTCACCAGTTATGAATCGCTGCCAATCTCGCCCCTCCAAACATGATGAGGTCGTTGAAAAATCCACTGATTGACATTGTCCATCATAGCGTCTCTATTTGCCCGGTATTTTGTTGCCAACCTATAGCTGAGGTGGTTGATTAACTTGTTCCATCTTCTGTCCTTTCATGGTTAGGGTTCTGAGTCTGGCATTTCAATTGGGGAGATCGCCAAAGAAACTTCGTCTGAGGTGTTCCCAGGCCAGATTCTTGTATGCACCAGCAAGTACAGGGTCCGGCACAGTCCATCACCCTGGTCAGCTGGTGGTTGCAATTGCTGGGTTGGTTCTGTTTTCAGCCCTGCTTTCCACTGGAACCAATGGGTGTTGCAGTCCAGACTGGTTCTGCACAGCGCATACTTGGCCCTCACATAAACCCGTGGGAGCTGCAGCCTGGTGAGAGCGACCCGCAATAACCCCCACCAGGCCTGCCCCCTACCCTGGTTTGCCAGTATGTGTAGCAGACCAGTGTAGTCTGTCCCACATCCCCCTTGGCTCTCGTACACGGCAAATGGCATTGAAGCTTAGATCCATCGAAGCAGCTCAACAACCAAGCCCTCACGGGTGTCGATGAGTGCCTCTCTGTCTAGCCACCCCAACCCCTGTCCTAGTTTTTGTGCCAACCCGTGGAAGTCGTAACCCAAGAGGGGGGGAACCCACTATTTCCCTCCCAGGTCTCTCACTCCTGGATTGTGCACTTTCCAGGTGGTTATGCAGTTTAACTGGCAGCAATCTTTCTTGCATCTGCTGGCTCACTTCCCCAGGGACCACCACCAGAGCCAGCAGCGGCTGGGCCAGGACAAGCCTGGGAATCAGGAGCTTCCTCCAGATCTCCCACAGGAGCACAGGGCTACAGGACCACAGGGGCACAAGCCCCTGCACCATCCTCTGCTGCTCTCCCAGGAGTACCAGCAGGGAGCTGGACCGCAGGGGAAGCAGCCAGGCTTTAAAATAGCACCCATACAGACCATCCGCCTGGGAGGCTGAGGCTTGACCCACTGGGACAACACCCCACAGCACCACCCCACAGCACCCGACTCCACCCCTCGATGGTTTCTTCAGCAGCTCCTTCACCAGGCTGGTGAGGGTGCCTGTCCCCCTGGCTTGCACAACTTATGCCGTTGCGTGCTGTGAGAGCAGCCGGTACAAATGAGGGATCCAGGCATGTTGCTACTCTACCTGTCCTGGTGAGAAGGAACTCTGTGGAGAACACACATCAGCCGTTGGGTGTCTTGTGGCAGGTGGCACATCAGCGGTGGCCGATGGTCCACGGCTGGCCTGCAGGAGGAAGAGTCTTGAGTCCAGGATGGCCCTGGTGGAGGGTGAAGCGTTCCCTGGTGAACGAGAGGGCAGCAGCATCTGGCTGGAGGCCGTGGGGCCAAATTCCTGCCTCAAATGCACACGACAGGGATGCCTAAGCCCTCGAGTGTTTCCTAGGAGCCCCTGACTTTAAAGGGAAAGGGGTCCTCATGAGCCCATGCCCGGAGATGGCATGGGAGGCCACGCTGGACACCCATGCCACCGAGGTTGTGGCAAGAGGAGGCTTGTGGGCCCTCATGGACACACACACACACACATACACATACACACACAGGCCCTGTAGGAGAGAAAGACAGTGGGCAGGCAGGCAGGAGGGCAGGGACAGACTCCAGCACCTGGGAAAGGGGGTCATGAGCACTGACACACGAAGAGCAAGCAAGCAAGCAGGTCATTGTGGGGAGGCCGCAGCCATCCACGTGGGCTTGAGCTGTCGAGCGACCAGGTAGGAAAGTGTCTTGTGAAAAGGGATGAGGAGCCACCAGACAGAGTGCCAGAGAAGGCCTGGAGCCTGAAGACACCCACGAGGAAGGGCAGGGCTTCTGCCAAAGAGCAGGAGGATAACAGACCTGTTGCCAGAGACCAGCACTAAGCAAGTGAGCAGGAAAGCCGTGTCTATCAGGACAACTTGGATCAAGCACTGAGCGGGCAGGGGTAGGCAGGACAGCTGCGGAGGACCTCCAGGAGGGGCTGGGGTGCACGGCCAAGGCATGGGCAAGCGGGGAAGGGGTAACGAGTGTTTGAGTAGAGGGCAGGGATATGGGGGAGCACCTCCCCAGAGAGTCTCTCCAAAAGAAGGGTTCAGGGCAGAGGGCAGGAAGGGCTGCGGGGGAAACAGTCCAGGGGTCCAGGCCTGTGCTGCCGGGAGCACAGGCCCTGAAAGCGCTCCCTTGTCCAGGCCTAAGTGGTTCCCTGGCCACCGTCATACCTGCTCATGACTTCTGCCACCTGCAGTACAAGTTCCCAAGTGTGCCCCAAAAGCCTGGCCATTGGGCCCGGTGCGGTGGCGCAGTGGTTAAGGTCCTCGTCTTGCACGCCCGGGATCCCATATGGGTGCCGGTACTACTCCCAGCAGCCCCGCTTCCCATCCAGCTCCCTGCCTGTGGCCCGGGAAAGCAGTCGAGGACGGTCCAAGGCTCTGGGACCCTGCACCCGCGTGGGAGACCCGGAAGAGGCTCCTGGCTTCGGATTGGCTCAGCTCCGGCCGTGGCGGCCGCCTGGGGAGTGAATCATCAGACAGAAGATCTTCCTCTCTGTCTCTCCTCCTCTCTGTATATCCGCCTTTCCAATAAAAATAAAAGCCTGACCATCTCCTTGCACTGCAACACGAACACAGCACTGCATGCCTGCTCGGTTGAGCTCCGCTGGGCTCAGCTGTGCTCGATTCTGCTCCGCGGAGGGGGGGGGGGGGTTGGAGGGGGAAAGGTGCTGGGAATATAGACGTCTCAGAATGCACCTCGAGAGACAAGGGGATGGTGTCTATTGTCCCAGAGCGCCCGTTCGAAGGCTACCTAGTGGAACATCTTTTCTCAAAATGCCTCATCACGCCAGCGGCAAGAGTATTTAAGTGGCCCGACGTGGGACTACAACTTCCAGAGAGCCCATGGGCACGCAGACTGACGTGGGACTTGAACTCCCACAGTGCCCTGAGCGTGCTGACGTAGGACCCCAGCTCCCACAATGCCCTGAGCATGCTGACGTGGGACTGCAACTCCCAGAGGGCCCATGGGCACGCACACTGACGTGGGACTGCAACTCCCACAGAGCCCTGAGCACGCAGACTGACGTGGGACTGCAACTCCCACAGAGCCCTGAGCACGCAGACTGACGTGGGACTGCAACTCCCAGAGTTCTTTGGGTGTCCTGACGGAGTATCTTGCTGGTGAAGGCACCCTGACACTTTTACCACAGAGGCCCGGGCTCATGCTAGGCACCAAGCGTCCTACACCCCCTCCTGGGCCTTGATATGTGGGCCGTTCGGCCTTGGACCCCTGGTCTTTTAACGACACGTGTCCGGGAGCACTGTCCGGGACCCCCAACTGACGCTGGGGCGGCTCAGGGCTGGGCTGTCTAGCACTCAGAAGGCCAGAGTCCACCCGGGATACAAAGGGCAGCTTTGCGCGCCCTCTCGTGGCCAATAGCACTCACTGCAGGACGCTCCTCCAGGCCTCTCCTGCCAGATCAAGGGAAGCTGACCCAGCCCAGAGAGGCATTCTCTCTCAAGACCCTCTTTTCAGAGGTTGCACAGGAGTTCCATGACAGAGGCCTTACGCACGCCCTCGGGGTCTGCATTCGCATGGAAAAAAGCAGTCTAGAGCCACAGCACAGCACAGCAAAGCACAGCAAAGCACAGGACACAGCACACTCCCTCCCAGGAGCCCAGCAGCTTTCTGTCTCTTCCTGCCTGCCTACCTGCCAGCCTCCCTCTGTCCTATTTGCTTTGAAGCACAGAGCAACAAGACAGGGAGAGGCAGCAATCTTTCTTTTTTTGACTATCTTTGCATAGTTAGTTTGGGTAAATAGGGTCAAGGGTTACAGGAAAGTGGGTAAGACTATTATTTCCATATTGTTTCCTTCATGTATCTGAGGTAAAGGGGGATATTGAGGGAGAAGCCCCACCCAGTTTCCCACCCACCCCGAGTCCTGCATGTGGGGCATGCTCTGAGATATTCGCTCAAGAGGTTTCAATAGTTCACCAGTTATGAATCGCTGCCAATCTCGCCCCTCCAAACATGATGAGGTCGTTGAAAAATCCACTGATTGACATTGTCCATCATAGCGTCTCTATTTGCCCGGTATTTTGTTGCCAACCTATAGCTGAGGTGGTTGATTAACTTGTTCCATCTTCTGTCCTTTCATGGTTAGGGTTCTGAGTCTGGCATTTCAATTGGGGAGATCGCCAAAGAAACTTCGTCTGAGGTGTTCCCAGGCCAGATTCTTGTATGCACCAGCAAGTACAGGGTCCGGCACAGTCCATCACCCTGGTCAGCTGGTGGTTGCAATTGCTGGGTTGGTTCTGTTTTCAGCCCTGCTTTCCACTGGAACCAATGGGTGTTGCAGTCCAGACTGGTTCTGCACAGCGCATACTTGGCCCTCACATAAACCCGTGGGAGCTGCAGCCTGGTGAGAGCGACCCGCAATAACCCCCACCAGGCCTGCCCCCTACCCTGGTTTGCCAGTATGTGTAGCAGACCAGTGTAGTCTGTCCCACATCCCCCTTGGCTCTCGTACACGGCAAATGGCATTGAAGCTTAGATCCATCGAAGCAGCTCAACAACCAAGCCCTCACGGGTGTCGATGAGTGCCTCTCTGTCTAGCCACCCCAACCCCTGTCCTAGTTTTTGTGCCAACCCGTGGAAGTCGTAACCCAAGAGGGGGGGAACCCACTATTTCCCTCCCAGGTCTCTCACTCCTGGATTGTGCACTTTCCAGGTGGTTATGCAGTTTAACTGGCAGCAATCTTTCTTGCATCTGCTGGCTCACTTCCCCAGGGACCACCACCAGAGCCAGCAGCGGCTGGGCCAGGACAAGCCTGGGAATCAGGAGCTTCCTCCAGATCTCCCACAGGAGCACAGGGCTACAGGACCACAGGGGCACAAGCCCCTGCACCATCCTCTGCTGCTCTCCCAGGAGTACCAGCAGGGAGCTGGACCGCAGGGGAAGCAGCCAGGCTTTAAAATAGCACCCATACAGACCATCCGCCTGGGAGGCTGAGGCTTGACCCACTGGGACAACACCCCACAGCACCACCCCACAGCACCCGACTCCACCCCTCGATGGTTTCTTCAGCAGCTCCTTCACCAGGCTGGTGAGGGTGCCTGTCCCCCTGGCTTGCACAACTTATGCCGTTGCGTGCTGTGAGAGCAGCCGGTACAAATGAGGGATCCAGGCATGTTGCTACTCTACCTGTCCTGGTGAGAAGGAACTCTGTGGAGAACACACATCAGCCGTTGGGTGTCTTGTGGCAGGTGGCACATCAGCGGTGGCCGATGGTCCACGGCTGGCCTGCAGGAGGAAGAGTCTTGAGTCCAGGATGGCCCTGGTGGAGGGTGAAGCGTTCCCTGGTGAACGAGAGGGCAGCAGCATCTGGCTGGAGGCCGTGGGGCCAAATTCCTGCCTCAAATGCACACGACAGGGATGCCTAAGCCCTCGAGTGTTTCCTAGGAGCCCCTGACTTTAAAGGGAAAGGGGTCCTCATGAGCCCATGCCCGGAGATGGCATGGGAGGCCACGCTGGACACCCATGCCACCGAGGTTGTGGCAAGAGGAGGCTTGTGGGCCCTCATGGACACACACACACACACATACACATACACACACAGGCCCTGTAGGAGAGAAAGACAGTGGGCAGGCAGGCAGGAGGGCAGGGACAGACTCCAGCACCTGGGAAAGGGGGTCATGAGCACTGACACACGAAGAGCAAGCAAGCAAGCAGGTCATTGTGGGGAGGCCGCAGCCATCCACGTGGGCTTGAGCTGTCGAGCGACCAGGTAGGAAAGTGTCTTGTGAAAAGGGATGAGGAGCCACCAGACAGAGTGCCAGAGAAGGCCTGGAGCCTGAAGACACCCACGAGGAAGGGCAGGGCTTCTGCCAAAGAGCAGGAGGATAACAGACCTGTTGCCAGAGACCAGCACTAAGCAAGTGAGCAGGAAAGCCGTGTCTATCAGGACAACTTGGATCAAGCACTGAGCGGGCAGGGGTAGGCAGGACAGCTGCGGAGGACCTCCAGGAGGGGCTGGGGTGCACGGCCAAGGCATGGGCAAGCGGGGAAGGGGTAACGAGTGTTTGAGTAGAGGGCAGGGATATGGGGGAGCACCTCCCCAGAGAGTCTCTCCAAAAGAAGGGTTCAGGGCAGAGGGCAGGAAGGGCTGCGGGGGGAAACAGTCCAGGGGTCCAGGCCTGTGCTGCCGGGAGCACAGGCCCTGAAAGCGCTCCCTTGTCCAGGCCTAAGTGGTTCCCTGGCCACCGTCATACCTGCTCATGACTTCTGCCACCTGCAGTACAAGTTCCCAAGTGTGCCCCAAAAGCCTGGCCATTGGGCCCGGTGCGGTGGCGCAGTGGTTAAGGTCCTCGTCTTGCACGCCCGGGATCCCATATGGGTGCCGGTACTACTCCCAGCAGCCCCGCTTCCCATCCAGCTCCCTGCCTGTGGCCCGGGAAAGCAGTCGAGGACGGTCCAAGGCTCTGGGACCCTGCACCCGCGTGGGAGACCCGGAAGAGGCTCCTGGCTTCGGATTGGCTCAGCTCCGGCCGTGGCGGCCGCCTGGGGAGTGAATCATCAGACAGAAGATCTTCCTCTCTGTCTCTCCTCCTCTCTGTATATCCGCCTTTCCAATAAAAATAAAAGCCTGACCATCTCCTTGCACTGCAACACGAACACAGCACTGCATGCCTGCTCGGTTGAGCTCCGCTGGGCTCAGCTGTGCTCGATTCTGCTCCGCGGAGGGGGGGGGGGGGTTGGAGGGGGAAAGGTGCTGGGAATATAGACGTCTCAGAATGCACCTCGAGAGACAAGGGGATGGTGTCTATTGTCCCAGAGCGCCCGTTCGAAGGCTACCTAGTGGAACATCTTTTCTCAAAATGCCTCATCACGCCAGCGGCAAGAGTATTTAAGTGGCCCGACGTGGGACTACAACTTCCAGAGAGCCCATGGGCACGCAGACTGACGTGGGACTTGAACTCCCACAGTGCCCTGAGCGTGCTGACGTAGGACCCCAGCTCCCACAATGCCCTGAGCATGCTGACGTGGGACTGCAACTCCCAGAGGGCCCATGGGCACGCACACTGACGTGGGACTGCAACTCCCACAGAGCCCTGAGCACGCAGACTGACGTGGGACTGCAACTCCCACAGAGCCCTGAGCACGCAGACTGACGTGGGACTGCAACTCCCAGAGTTCTTTGGGTGTCCTGACGGAGTATCTTGCTGGTGAAGGCACCCTGACACTTTTACCACAGAGGCCCGGGCTCATGCTAGGCACCAAGCGTCCTACACCCCCTCCTGGGCCTTGATATGTGGGCCGTTCGGCCTTGGACCCCTGGTCTTTTAACGACACGTGTCCGGGAGCACTGTCCGGGACCCCCAACTGACGCTGGGGCGGCTCAGGGCTGGGCTGTCTAGCACTCAGAAGGCCAGAGTCCACCCGGGATACAAAGGGCAGCTTTGCGCGCCCTCTCGTGGCCAATAGCACTCACTGCAGGACGCTCCTCCAGGCCTCTCCTGCCAGATCAAGGGAAGCTGACCCAGCCCAGAGAGGCATTCTCTCTCAAGACCCTCTTTTCAGAGGTTGCACAGGAGTTCCATGACAGAGGCCTTACGCACGCCCTCGGGGTCTGCATTCGCATGGAAAAAAGCAGTCTAGAGCCACAGCACAGCACAGCAAAGCACAGCAAAGCACAGGACACAGCACACTCCCTCCCAGGAGCCCAGCAGCTTTCTGTCTCTTCCTGCCTGCCTACCTGCCAGCCTCCCTCTGTCCTATTTGCTTTGAAGCACAGAGCAACAAGACAGGGAGAGGCAGCAATCTTTCTTTTTTTGACTATCTTTGCATAGTTAGTTTGGGTAAATAGGGTCAAGGGTTACAGGAAAGTGGGTAAGACTATTATTTCCATATTGTTTCCTTCATGTATCTGAGGTAAAGGGGGATATTGAGGGAGAAGCCCCACCCAGTTTCCCACCCACCCCGAGTCCTGCATGTGGGGCATGCTCTGAGATATTCGCTCAAGAGGTTTCAATAGTTCACCAGTTATGAATCGCTGCCAATCTCGCCCCTCCAAACATGATGAGGTCGTTGAAAAATCCACTGATTGACATTGTCCATCATAGCGTCTCTATTTGCCCGGTATTTTGTTGCCAACCTATAGCTGAGGTGGTTGATTAACTTGTTCCATCTTCTGTCCTTTCATGGTTAGGGTTCTGAGTCTGGCATTTCAATTGGGGAGATCGCCAAAGAAACTTCGTCTGAGGTGTTCCCAGGCCAGATTCTTGTATGCACCAGCAAGTACAGGGTCCGGCACAGTCCATCACCCTGGTCAGCTGGTGGTTGCAATTGCTGGGTTGGTTCTGTTTTCAGCCCTGCTTTCCACTGGAACCAATGGGTGTTGCAGTCCAGACTGGTTCTGCACAGCGCATACTTGGCCCTCACATAAACCCGTGGGAGCTGCAGCCTGGTGAGAGCGACCCGCAATAACCCCCACCAGGCCTGCCCCCTACCCTGGTTTGCCAGTATGTGTAGCAGACCAGTGTAGTCTGTCCCACATCCCCCTTGGCTCTCGTACACGGCAAATGGCATTGAAGCTTAGATCCATCGAAGCAGCTCAACAACCAAGCCCTCACGGGTGTCGATGAGTGCCTCTCTGTCTAGCCACCCCAACCCCTGTCCTAGTTTTTGTGCCAACCCGTGGAAGTCGTAACCCAAGAGGGGGGGAACCCACTATTTCCCTCCCAGGTCTCTCACTCCTGGATTGTGCACTTTCCAGGTGGTTATGCAGTTTAACTGGCAGCAATCTTTCTTGCATCTGCTGGCTCACTTCCCCAGGGACCACCACCAGAGCCAGCAGCGGCTGGGCCAGGACAAGCCTGGGAATCAGGAGCTTCCTCCAGATCTCCCACAGGAGCACAGGGCTACAGGACCACAGGGGCACAAGCCCCTGCACCATCCTCTGCTGCTCTCCCAGGAGTACCAGCAGGGAGCTGGACCGCAGGGGAAGCAGCCAGGCTTTAAAATAGCACCCATACAGACCATCCGCCTGGGAGGCTGAGGCTTGACCCACTGGGACAACACCCCACAGCACCACCCCACAGCACCCGACTCCACCCCTCGATGGTTTCTTCAGCAGCTCCTTCACCAGGCTGGTGAGGGTGCCTGTCCCCCTGGCTTGCACAACTTATGCCGTTGCGTGCTGTGAGAGCAGCCGGTACAAATGAGGGATCCAGGCATGTTGCTACTCTACCTGTCCTGGTGAGAAGGAACTCTGTGGAGAACACACATCAGCCGTTGGGTGTCTTGTGGCAGGTGGCACATCAGCGGTGGCCGATGGTCCACGGCTGGCCTGCAGGAGGAAGAGTCTTGAGTCCAGGATGGCCCTGGTGGAGGGTGAAGCGTTCCCTGGTGAACGAGAGGGCAGCAGCATCTGGCTGGAGGCCGTGGGGCCAAATTCCTGCCTCAAATGCACACGACAGGGATGCCTAAGCCCTCGAGTGTTTCCTAGGAGCCCCTGACTTTAAAGGGAAAGGGGTCCTCATGAGCCCATGCCCGGAGATGGCATGGGAGGCCACGCTGGACACCCATGCCACCGAGGTTGTGGCAAGAGGAGGCTTGTGGGCCCTCATGGACACACACACACACACATACACATACACACACAGGCCCTGTAGGAGAGAAAGACAGTGGGCAGGCAGGCAGGAGGGCAGGGACAGACTCCAGCACCTGGGAAAGGGGGTCATGAGCACTGACACACGAAGAGCAAGCAAGCAAGCAGGTCATTGTGGGGAGGCCGCAGCCATCCACGTGGGCTTGAGCTGTCGAGCGACCAGGTAGGAAAGTGTCTTGTGAAAAGGGATGAGGAGCCACCAGACAGAGTGCCAGAGAAGGCCTGGAGCCTGAAGACACCCACGAGGAAGGGCAGGGCTTCTGCCAAAGAGCAGGAGGATAACAGACCTGTTGCCAGAGACCAGCACTAAGCAAGTGAGCAGGAAAGCCGTGTCTATCAGGACAACTTGGATCAAGCACTGAGCGGGCAGGGGTAGGCAGGACAGCTGCGGAGGACCTCCAGGAGGGGCTGGGGTGCACGGCCAAGGCATGGGCAAGCGGGGAAGGGGTAACGAGTGTTTGAGTAGAGGGCAGGGATATGGGGGAGCACCTCCCCAGAGAGTCTCTCCAAAAGAAGGGTTCAGGGCAGAGGGCAGGAAGGGCTGCGGGGGAAACAGTCCAGGGGTCCAGGCCTGTGCTGCCGGGAGCACAGGCCCTGAAAGCGCTCCCTTGTCCAGGCCTAAGTGGTTCCCTGGCCACCGTCATACCTGCTCATGACTTCTGCCACCTGCAGTACAAGTTCCCAAGTGTGCCCCAAAAGCCTGGCCATTGGGCCCGGTGCGGTGGCGCAGTGGTTAAGGTCCTCGTCTTGCACGCCCGGGATCCCATATGGGTGCCGGTACTACTCCCAGCAGCCCCGCTTCCCATCCAGCTCCCTGCCTGTGGCCCGGGAAAGCAGTCGAGGACGGTCCAAGGCTCTGGGACCCTGCACCCGCGTGGGAGACCCGGAAGAGGCTCCTGGCTTCGGATTGGCTCAGCTCCGGCCGTGGCGGCCGCCTGGGGAGTGAATCATCAGACAGAAGATCTTCCTCTCTGTCTCTCCTCCTCTCTGTATATCCGCCTTTCCAATAAAAATAAAAGCCTGACCATCTCCTTGCACTGCAACACGAACACAGCACTGCATGCCTGCTCGGTTGAGCTCCGCTGGGCTCAGCTGTGCTCGATTCTGCTCCGCGGAGGGGGGGGGGGGGTTGGAGGGGGAAAGGTGCTGGGAATATAGACGTCTCAGAATGCACCTCGAGAGACAAGGGGATGGTGTCTATTGTCCCAGAGCGCCCGTTCGAAGGCTACCTAGTGGAACATCTTTTCTCAAAATGCCTCATCACGCCAGCGGCAAGAGTATTTAAGTGGCCCGACGTGGGACTACAACTTCCAGAGAGCCCATGGGCACGCAGACTGACGTGGGACTTGAACTCCCACAGTGCCCTGAGCGTGCTGACGTAGGACCCCAGCTCCCACAATGCCCTGAGCATGCTGACGTGGGACTGCAACTCCCAGAGGGCCCATGGGCACGCACACTGACGTGGGACTGCAACTCCCACAGAGCCCTGAGCACGCAGACTGACGTGGGACTGCAACTCCCACAGAGCCCTGAGCACGCAGACTGACGTGGGACTGCAACTCCCAGAGTTCTTTGGGTGTCCTGACGGAGTATCTTGCTGGTGAAGGCACCCTGACACTTTTACCACAGAGGCCCGGGCTCATGCTAGGCACCAAGCGTCCTACACCCCCTCCTGGGCCTTGATATGTGGGCCGTTCGGCCTTGGACCCCTGGTCTTTTAACGACACGTGTCCGGGAGCACTGTCCGGGACCCCCAACTGACGCTGGGGCGGCTCAGGGCTGGGCTGTCTAGCACTCAGAAGGCCAGAGTCCACCCGGGATACAAAGGGCAGCTTTGCGCGCCCTCTCGTGGCCAATAGCACTCACTGCAGGACGCTCCTCCAGGCCTCTCCTGCCAGATCAAGGGAAGCTGACCCAGCCCAGAGAGGCATTCTCTCTCAAGACCCTCTTTTCAGAGGTTGCACAGGAGTTCCATGACAGAGGCCTTACGCACGCCCTCGGGGTCTGCATTCGCATGGAAAAAAGCAGTCTAGAGCCACAGCACAGCACAGCAAAGCACAGCAAAGCACAGGACACAGCACACTCCCTCCCAGGAGCCCAGCAGCTTTCTGTCTCTTCCTGCCTGCCTACCTGCCAGCCTCCCTCTGTCCTATTTGCTTTGAAGCACAGAGCAACAAGACAGGGAGAGGCAGCAATCTTTCTTTTTTTGACTATCTTTGCATAGTTAGTTTGGGTAAATAGGGTCAAGGGTTACAGGAAAGTGGGTAAGACTATTATTTCCATATTGTTTCCTTCATGTATCTGAGGTAAAGGGGGATATTGAGGGAGAAGCCCCACCCAGTTTCCCACCCACCCCGAGTCCTGCATGTGGGGCATGCTCTGAGATATTCGCTCAAGAGGTTTCAATAGTTCACCAGTTATGAATCGCTGCCAATCTCGCCCCTCCAAACATGATGAGGTCGTTGAAAAATCCACTGATTGACATTGTCCATCATAGCGTCTCTATTTGCCCGGTATTTTGTTGCCAACCTATAGCTGAGGTGGTTGATTAACTTGTTCCATCTTCTGTCCTTTCATGGTTAGGGTTCTGAGTCTGGCATTTCAATTGGGGAGATCGCCAAAGAAACTTCGTCTGAGGTGTTCCCAGGCCAGATTCTTGTATGCACCAGCAAGTACAGGGTCCGGCACAGTCCATCACCCTGGTCAGCTGGTGGTTGCAATTGCTGGGTTGGTTCTGTTTTCAGCCCTGCTTTCCACTGGAACCAATGGGTGTTGCAGTCCAGACTGGTTCTGCACAGCGCATACTTGGCCCTCACATAAACCCGTGGGAGCTGCAGCCTGGTGAGAGCGACCCGCAATAACCCCCACCAGGCCTGCCCCCTACCCTGGTTTGCCAGTATGTGTAGCAGACCAGTGTAGTCTGTCCCACATCCCCCTTGGCTCTCGTACACGGCAAATGGCATTGAAGCTTAGATCCATCGAAGCAGCTCAACAACCAAGCCCTCACGGGTGTCGATGAGTGCCTCTCTGTCTAGCCACCCCAACCCCTGTCCTAGTTTTTGTGCCAACCCGTGGAAGTCGTAACCCAAGAGGGGGGGAACCCACTATTTCCCTCCCAGGTCTCTCACTCCTGGATTGTGCACTTTCCAGGTGGTTATGCAGTTTAACTGGCAGCAATCTTTCTTGCATCTGCTGGCTCACTTCCCCAGGGACCACCACCAGAGCCAGCAGCGGCTGGGCCAGGACAAGCCTGGGAATCAGGAGCTTCCTCCAGATCTCCCACAGGAGCACAGGGCTACAGGACCACAGGGGCACAAGCCCCTGCACCATCCTCTGCTGCTCTCCCAGGAGTACCAGCAGGGAGCTGGACCGCAGGGGAAGCAGCCAGGCTTTAAAATAGCACCCATACAGACCATCCGCCTGGGAGGCTGAGGCTTGACCCACTGGGACAACACCCCACAGCACCACCCCACAGCACCCGACTCCACCCCTCGATGGTTTCTTCAGCAGCTCCTTCACCAGGCTGGTGAGGGTGCCTGTCCCCCTGGCTTGCACAACTTATGCCGTTGCGTGCTGTGAGAGCAGCCGGTACAAATGAGGGATCCAGGCATGTTGCTACTCTACCTGTCCTGGTGAGAAGGAACTCTGTGGAGAACACACATCAGCCGTTGGGTGTCTTGTGGCAGGTGGCACATCAGCGGTGGCCGATGGTCCACGGCTGGCCTGCAGGAGGAAGAGTCTTGAGTCCAGGATGGCCCTGGTGGAGGGTGAAGCGTTCCCTGGTGAACGAGAGGGCAGCAGCATCTGGCTGGAGGCCGTGGGGCCAAATTCCTGCCTCAAATGCACACGACAGGGATGCCTAAGCCCTCGAGTGTTTCCTAGGAGCCCCTGACTTTAAAGGGAAAGGGGTCCTCATGAGCCCATGCCCGGAGATGGCATGGGAGGCCACGCTGGACACCCATGCCACCGAGGTTGTGGCAAGAGGAGGCTTGTGGGCCCTCATGGACACACACACACACACATACACATACACACACAGGCCCTGTAGGAGAGAAAGACAGTGGGCAGGCAGGCAGGAGGGCAGGGACAGACTCCAGCACCTGGGAAAGGGGGTCATGAGCACTGACACACGAAGAGCAAGCAAGCAAGCAGGTCATTGTGGGGAGGCCGCAGCCATCCACGTGGGCTTGAGCTGTCGAGCGACCAGGTAGGAAAGTGTCTTGTGAAAAGGGATGAGGAGCCACCAGACAGAGTGCCAGAGAAGGCCTGGAGCCTGAAGACACCCACGAGGAAGGGCAGGGCTTCTGCCAAAGAGCAGGAGGATAACAGACCTGTTGCCAGAGACCAGCACTAAGCAAGTGAGCAGGAAAGCCGTGTCTATCAGGACAACTTGGATCAAGCACTGAGCGGGCAGGGGTAGGCAGGACAGCTGCGGAGGACCTCCAGGAGGGGCTGGGGTGCACGGCCAAGGCATGGGCAAGCGGGGAAGGGGTAACGAGTGTTTGAGTAGAGGGCAGGGATATGGGGGAGCACCTCCCCAGAGAGTCTCTCCAAAAGAAGGGTTCAGGGCAGAGGGCAGGAAGGGCTGCGGGGGAAACAGTCCAGGGGTCCAGGCCTGTGCTGCCGGGAGCACAGGCCCTGAAAGCGCTCCCTTGTCCAGGCCTAAGTGGTTCCCTGGCCACCGTCATACCTGCTCATGACTTCTGCCACCTGCAGTACAAGTTCCCAAGTGTGCCCCAAAAGCCTGGCCATTGGGCCCGGTGCGGTGGCGCAGTGGTTAAGGTCCTCGTCTTGCACGCCCGGGATCCCATATGGGTGCCGGTACTACTCCCAGCAGCCCCGCTTCCCATCCAGCTCCCTGCCTGTGGCCCGGGAAAGCAGTCGAGGACGGTCCAAGGCTCTGGGACCCTGCACCCGCGTGGGAGACCCGGAAGAGGCTCCTGGCTTCGGATTGGCTCAGCTCCGGCCGTGGCGGCCGCCTGGGGAGTGAATCATCAGACAGAAGATCTTCCTCTCTGTCTCTCCTCCTCTCTGTATATCCGCCTTTCCAATAAAAATAAAAGCCTGACCATCTCCTTGCACTGCAACACGAACACAGCACTGCATGCCTGCTCGGTTGAGCTCCGCTGGGCTCAGCTGTGCTCGATTCTGCTCCGCGGAGGGGGGGGGGGGGTTGGAGGGGGAAAGGTGCTGGGAATATAGACGTCTCAGAATGCACCTCGAGAGACAAGGGGATGGTGTCTATTGTCCCAGAGCGCCCGTTCGAAGGCTACCTAGTGGAACATCTTTTCTCAAAATGCCTCATCACGCCAGCGGCAAGAGTATTTAAGTGGCCCGACGTGGGACTACAACTTCCAGAGAGCCCATGGGCACGCAGACTGACGTGGGACTTGAACTCCCACAGTGCCCTGAGCGTGCTGACGTAGGACCCCAGCTCCCACAATGCCCTGAGCATGCTGACGTGGGACTGCAACTCCCAGAGGGCCCATGGGCACGCACACTGACGTGGGACTGCAACTCCCACAGAGCCCTGAGCACGCAGACTGACGTGGGACTGCAACTCCCACAGAGCCCTGAGCACGCAGACTGACGTGGGACTGCAACTCCCAGAGTTCTTTGGGTGTCCTGACGGAGTATCTTGCTGGTGAAGGCACCCTGACACTTTTACCACAGAGGCCCGGGCTCATGCTAGGCACCAAGCGTCCTACACCCCCTCCTGGGCCTTGATATGTGGGCCGTTCGGCCTTGGACCCCTGGTCTTTTAACGACACGTGTCCGGGAGCACTGTCCGGGACCCCCAACTGACGCTGGGGCGGCTCAGGGCTGGGCTGTCTAGCACTCAGAAGGCCAGAGTCCACCCGGGATACAAAGGGCAGCTTTGCGCGCCCTCTCGTGGCCAATAGCACTCACTGCAGGACGCTCCTCCAGGCCTCTCCTGCCAGATCAAGGGAAGCTGACCCAGCCCAGAGAGGCATTCTCTCTCAAGACCCTCTTTTCAGAGGTTGCACAGGAGTTCCATGACAGAGGCCTTACGCACGCCCTCGGGGTCTGCATTCGCATGGAAAAAAGCAGTCTAGAGCCACAGCACAGCACAGCAAAGCACAGCAAAGCACAGGACACAGCACACTCCCTCCCAGGAGCCCAGCAGCTTTCTGTCTCTTCCTGCCTGCCTACCTGCCAGCCTCCCTCTGTCCTATTTGCTTTGAAGCACAGAGCAACAAGACAGGGAGAGGCAGCAATCTTTCTTTTTTTGACTATCTTTGCATAGTTAGTTTGGGTAAATAGGGTCAAGGGTTACAGGAAAGTGGGTAAGACTATTATTTCCATATTGTTTCCTTCATGTATCTGAGGTAAAGGGGGATATTGAGGGAGAAGCCCCACCCAGTTTCCCACCCACCCCGAGTCCTGCATGTGGGGCATGCTCTGAGATATTCGCTCAAGAGGTTTCAATAGTTCACCAGTTATGAATCGCTGCCAATCTCGCCCCTCCAAACATGATGAGGTCGTTGAAAAATCCACTGATTGACATTGTCCATCATAGCGTCTCTATTTGCCCGGTATTTTGTTGCCAACCTATAGCTGAGGTGGTTGATTAACTTGTTCCATCTTCTGTCCTTTCATGGTTAGGGTTCTGAGTCTGGCATTTCAATTGGGGAGATCGCCAAAGAAACTTCGTCTGAGGTGTTCCCAGGCCAGATTCTTGTATGCACCAGCAAGTACAGGGTCCGGCACAGTCCATCACCCTGGTCAGCTGGTGGTTGCAATTGCTGGGTTGGTTCTGTTTTCAGCCCTGCTTTCCACTGGAACCAATGGGTGTTGCAGTCCAGACTGGTTCTGCACAGCGCATACTTGGCCCTCACATAAACCCGTGGGAGCTGCAGCCTGGTGAGAGCGACCCGCAATAACCCCCACCAGGCCTGCCCCCTACCCTGGTTTGCCAGTATGTGTAGCAGACCAGTGTAGTCTGTCCCACATCCCCCTTGGCTCTCGTACACGGCAAATGGCATTGAAGCTTAGATCCATCGAAGCAGCTCAACAACCAAGCCCTCACGGGTGTCGATGAGTGCCTCTCTGTCTAGCCACCCCAACCCCTGTCCTAGTTTTTGTGCCAACCCGTGGAAGTCGTAACCCAAGAGGGGGGGAACCCACTATTTCCCTCCCAGGTCTCTCACTCCTGGATTGTGCACTTTCCAGGTGGTTATGCAGTTTAACTGGCAGCAATCTTTCTTGCATCTGCTGGCTCACTTCCCCAGGGACCACCACCAGAGCCAGCAGCGGCTGGGCCAGGACAAGCCTGGGAATCAGGAGCTTCCTCCAGATCTCCCACAGGAGCACAGGGCTACAGGACCACAGGGGCACAAGCCCCTGCACCATCCTCTGCTGCTCTCCCAGGAGTACCAGCAGGGAGCTGGACCGCAGGGGAAGCAGCCAGGCTTTAAAATAGCACCCATACAGACCATCCGCCTGGGAGGCTGAGGCTTGACCCACTGGGACAACACCCCACAGCACCACCCCACAGCACCCGACTCCACCCCTCGATGGTTTCTTCAGCAGCTCCTTCACCAGGCTGGTGAGGGTGCCTGTCCCCCTGGCTTGCACAACTTATGCCGTTGCGTGCTGTGAGAGCAGCCGGTACAAATGAGGGATCCAGGCATGTTGCTACTCTACCTGTCCTGGTGAGAAGGAACTCTGTGGAGAACACACATCAGCCGTTGGGTGTCTTGTGGCAGGTGGCACATCAGCGGTGGCCGATGGTCCACGGCTGGCCTGCAGGAGGAAGAGTCTTGAGTCCAGGATGGCCCTGGTGGAGGGTGAAGCGTTCCCTGGTGAACGAGAGGGCAGCAGCATCTGGCTGGAGGCCGTGGGGCCAAATTCCTGCCTCAAATGCACACGACAGGGATGCCTAAGCCCTCGAGTGTTTCCTAGGAGCCCCTGACTTTAAAGGGAAAGGGGTCCTCATGAGCCCATGCCCGGAGATGGCATGGGAGGCCACGCTGGACACCCATGCCACCGAGGTTGTGGCAAGAGGAGGCTTGTGGGCCCTCATGGACACACACACACACACATACACATACACACACAGGCCCTGTAGGAGAGAAAGACAGTGGGCAGGCAGGCAGGAGGGCAGGGACAGACTCCAGCACCTGGGAAAGGGGGTCATGAGCACTGACACACGAAGAGCAAGCAAGCAAGCAGGTCATTGTGGGGAGGCCGCAGCCATCCACGTGGGCTTGAGCTGTCGAGCGACCAGGTAGGAAAGTGTCTTGTGAAAAGGGATGAGGAGCCACCAGACAGAGTGCCAGAGAAGGCCTGGAGCCTGAAGACACCCACGAGGAAGGGCAGGGCTTCTGCCAAAGAGCAGGAGGATAACAGACCTGTTGCCAGAGACCAGCACTAAGCAAGTGAGCAGGAAAGCCGTGTCTATCAGGACAACTTGGATCAAGCACTGAGCGGGCAGGGGTAGGCAGGACAGCTGCGGAGGACCTCCAGGAGGGGCTGGGGTGCACGGCCAAGGCATGGGCAAGCGGGGAAGGGGTAACGAGTGTTTGAGTAGAGGGCAGGGATATGGGGGAGCACCTCCCCAGAGAGTCTCTCCAAAAGAAGGGTTCAGGGCAGAGGGCAGGAAGGGCTGCGGGGGAAACAGTCCAGGGGTCCAGGCCTGTGCTGCCGGGAGCACAGGCCCTGAAAGCGCTCCCTTGTCCAGGCCTAAGTGGTTCCCTGGCCACCGTCATACCTGCTCATGACTTCTGCCACCTGCAGTACAAGTTCCCAAGTGTGCCCCAAAAGCCTGGCCATTGGGCCCGGTGCGGTGGCGCAGTGGTTAAGGTCCTCGTCTTGCACGCCCGGGATCCCATATGGGTGCCGGTACTACTCCCAGCAGCCCCGCTTCCCATCCAGCTCCCTGCCTGTGGCCCGGGAAAGCAGTCGAGGACGGTCCAAGGCTCTGGGACCCTGCACCCGCGTGGGAGACCCGGAAGAGGCTCCTGGCTTCGGATTGGCTCAGCTCCGGCCGTGGCGGCCGCCTGGGGAGTGAATCATCAGACAGAAGATCTTCCTCTCTGTCTCTCCTCCTCTCTGTATATCCGCCTTTCCAATAAAAATAAAAGCCTGACCATCTCCTTGCACTGCAACACGAACACAGCACTGCATGCCTGCTCGGTTGAGCTCCGCTGGGCTCAGCTGTGCTCGATTCTGCTCCGCGGAGGGGGGGGGGGGGTTGGAGGGGGAAAGGTGCTGGGAATATAGACGTCTCAGAATGCACCTCGAGAGACAAGGGGATGGTGTCTATTGTCCCAGAGCGCCCGTTCGAAGGCTACCTAGTGGAACATCTTTTCTCAAAATGCCTCATCACGCCAGCGGCAAGAGTATTTAAGTGGCCCGACGTGGGACTACAACTTCCAGAGAGCCCATGGGCACGCAGACTGACGTGGGACTTGAACTCCCACAGTGCCCTGAGCGTGCTGACGTAGGACCCCAGCTCCCACAATGCCCTGAGCATGCTGACGTGGGACTGCAACTCCCAGAGGGCCCATGGGCACGCACACTGACGTGGGACTGCAACTCCCACAGAGCCCTGAGCACGCAGACTGACGTGGGACTGCAACTCCCACAGAGCCCTGAGCACGCAGACTGACGTGGGACTGCAACTCCCAGAGTTCTTTGGGTGTCCTGACGGAGTATCTTGCTGGTGAAGGCACCCTGACACTTTTACCACAGAGGCCCGGGCTCATGCTAGGCACCAAGCGTCCTACACCCCCTCCTGGGCCTTGATATGTGGGCCGTTCGGCCTTGGACCCCTGGTCTTTTAACGACACGTGTCCGGGAGCACTGTCCGGGACCCCCAACTGACGCTGGGGCGGCTCAGGGCTGGGCTGTCTAGCACTCAGAAGGCCAGAGTCCACCCGGGATACAAAGGGCAGCTTTGCGCGCCCTCTCGTGGCCAATAGCACTCACTGCAGGACGCTCCTCCAGGCCTCTCCTGCCAGATCAAGGGAAGCTGACCCAGCCCAGAGAGGCATTCTCTCTCAAGACCCTCTTTTCAGAGGTTGCACAGGAGTTCCATGACAGAGGCCTTACGCACGCCCTCGGGGTCTGCATTCGCATGGAAAAAAGCAGTCTAGAGCCACAGCACAGCACAGCAAAGCACAGCAAAGCACAGGACACAGCACACTCCCTCCCAGGAGCCCAGCAGCTTTCTGTCTCTTCCTGCCTGCCTACCTGCCAGCCTCCCTCTGTCCTATTTGCTTTGAAGCACAGAGCAACAAGACAGGGAGAGGCAGCAATCTTTCTTTTTTTGACTATCTTTGCATAGTTAGTTTGGGTAAATAGGGTCAAGGGTTACAGGAAAGTGGGTAAGACTATTATTTCCATATTGTTTCCTTCATGTATCTGAGGTAAAGGGGGATATTGAGGGAGAAGCCCCACCCAGTTTCCCACCCACCCCGAGTCCTGCATGTGGGGCATGCTCTGAGATATTCGCTCAAGAGGTTTCAATAGTTCACCAGTTATGAATCGCTGCCAATCTCGCCCCTCCAAACATGATGAGGTCGTTGAAAAATCCACTGATTGACATTGTCCATCATAGCGTCTCTATTTGCCCGGTATTTTGTTGCCAACCTATAGCTGAGGTGGTTGATTAACTTGTTCCATCTTCTGTCCTTTCATGGTTAGGGTTCTGAGTCTGGCATTTCAATTGGGGAGATCGCCAAAGAAACTTCGTCTGAGGTGTTCCCAGGCCAGATTCTTGTATGCACCAGCAAGTACAGGGTCCGGCACAGTCCATCACCCTGGTCAGCTGGTGGTTGCAATTGCTGGGTTGGTTCTGTTTTCAGCCCTGCTTTCCACTGGAACCAATGGGTGTTGCAGTCCAGACTGGTTCTGCACAGCGCATACTTGGCCCTCACATAAACCCGTGGGAGCTGCAGCCTGGTGAGAGCGACCCGCAATAACCCCCACCAGGCCTGCCCCCTACCCTGGTTTGCCAGTATGTGTAGCAGACCAGTGTAGTCTGTCCCACATCCCCCTTGGCTCTCGTACACGGCAAATGGCATTGAAGCTTAGATCCATCGAAGCAGCTCAACAACCAAGCCCTCACGGGTGTCGATGAGTGCCTCTCTGTCTAGCCACCCCAACCCCTGTCCTAGTTTTTGTGCCAACCCGTGGAAGTCGTAACCCAAGAGGGGGGGAACCCACTATTTCCCTCCCAGGTCTCTCACTCCTGGATTGTGCACTTTCCAGGTGGTTATGCAGTTTAACTGGCAGCAATCTTTCTTGCATCTGCTGGCTCACTTCCCCAGGGACCACCACCAGAGCCAGCAGCGGCTGGGCCAGGACAAGCCTGGGAATCAGGAGCTTCCTCCAGATCTCCCACAGGAGCACAGGGCTACAGGACCACAGGGGCACAAGCCCCTGCACCATCCTCTGCTGCTCTCCCAGGAGTACCAGCAGGGAGCTGGACCGCAGGGGAAGCAGCCAGGCTTTAAAATAGCACCCATACAGACCATCCGCCTGGGAGGCTGAGGCTTGACCCACTGGGACAACACCCCACAGCACCACCCCACAGCACCCGACTCCACCCCTCGATGGTTTCTTCAGCAGCTCCTTCACCAGGCTGGTGAGGGTGCCTGTCCCCCTGGCTTGCACAACTTATGCCGTTGCGTGCTGTGAGAGCAGCCGGTACAAATGAGGGATCCAGGCATGTTGCTACTCTACCTGTCCTGGTGAGAAGGAACTCTGTGGAGAACACACATCAGCCGTTGGGTGTCTTGTGGCAGGTGGCACATCAGCGGTGGCCGATGGTCCACGGCTGGCCTGCAGGAGGAAGAGTCTTGAGTCCAGGATGGCCCTGGTGGAGGGTGAAGCGTTCCCTGGTGAACGAGAGGGCAGCAGCATCTGGCTGGAGGCCGTGGGGCCAAATTCCTGCCTCAAATGCACACGACAGGGATGCCTAAGCCCTCGAGTGTTTCCTAGGAGCCCCTGACTTTAAAGGGAAAGGGGTCCTCATGAGCCCATGCCCGGAGATGGCATGGGAGGCCACGCTGGACACCCATGCCACCGAGGTTGTGGCAAGAGGAGGCTTGTGGGCCCTCATGGACACACACACACACACATACACATACACACACAGGCCCTGTAGGAGAGAAAGACAGTGGGCAGGCAGGCAGGAGGGCAGGGACAGACTCCAGCACCTGGGAAAGGGGGTCATGAGCACTGACACACGAAGAGCAAGCAAGCAAGCAGGTCATTGTGGGGAGGCCGCAGCCATCCACGTGGGCTTGAGCTGTCGAGCGACCAGGTAGGAAAGTGTCTTGTGAAAAGGGATGAGGAGCCACCAGACAGAGTGCCAGAGAAGGCCTGGAGCCTGAAGACACCCACGAGGAAGGGCAGGGCTTCTGCCAAAGAGCAGGAGGATAACAGACCTGTTGCCAGAGACCAGCACTAAGCAAGTGAGCAGGAAAGCCGTGTCTATCAGGACAACTTGGATCAAGCACTGAGCGGGCAGGGGTAGGCAGGACAGCTGCGGAGGACCTCCAGGAGGGGCTGGGGTGCACGGCCAAGGCATGGGCAAGCGGGGAAGGGGTAACGAGTGTTTGAGTAGAGGGCAGGGATATGGGGGAGCACCTCCCCAGAGAGTCTCTCCAAAAGAAGGGTTCAGGGCAGAGGGCAGGAAGGGCTGCGGGGGAAACAGTCCAGGGGTCCAGGCCTGTGCTGCCGGGAGCACAGGCCCTGAAAGCGCTCCCTTGTCCAGGCCTAAGTGGTTCCCTGGCCACCGTCATACCTGCTCATGACTTCTGCCACCTGCAGTACAAGTTCCCAAGTGTGCCCCAAAAGCCTGGCCATTGGGCCCGGTGCGGTGGCGCAGTGGTTAAGGTCCTCGTCTTGCACGCCCGGGATCCCATATGGGTGCCGGTACTACTCCCAGCAGCCCCGCTTCCCATCCAGCTCCCTGCCTGTGGCCCGGGAAAGCAGTCGAGGACGGTCCAAGGCTCTGGGACCCTGCACCCGCGTGGGAGACCCGGAAGAGGCTCCTGGCTTCGGATTGGCTCAGCTCCGGCCGTGGCGGCCGCCTGGGGAGTGAATCATCGGACAGAAGATCTTCCTCTCTGTCTCTCCTCCTCTCTGTATATCCGCCTTTCCAATAAAAATAAAAGCCTGACCATCTCCTTGCACTGCAACACGAACACAGCACTGCATGCCTGCTCGGTTGAGCTCCGCTGGGCTCAGCTGTGCTCGATTCTGCTCCGCGGAGGGGGGGGGGGGGTTGGAGGGGGAAAGGTGCTGGGAATATAGACGTCTCAGAATGCACCTCGAGAGACAAGGGGATGGTGTCTATTGTCCCAGAGCGCCCGTTCGAAGGCTACCTAGTGGAACATCTTTTCTCAAAATGCCTCATCACGCCAGCGGCAAGAGTATTTAAGTGGCCCGACGTGGGACTACAACTTCCAGAGAGCCCATGGGCACGCAGACTGACGTGGGACTTGAACTCCCACAGTGCCCTGAGCGTGCTGACGTAGGACCCCAGCTCCCACAATGCCCTGAGCATGCTGACGTGGGACTGCAACTCCCAGAGGGCCCATGGGCACGCACACTGACGTGGGACTGCAACTCCCACAGAGCCCTGAGCACGCAGACTGACGTGGGACTGCAACTCCCACAGAGCCCTGAGCACGCAGACTGACGTGGGACTGCAACTCCCAGAGTTCTTTGGGTGTCCTGACGGAGTATCTTGCTGGTGAAGGCACCCTGACACTTTTACCACAGAGGCCCGGGCTCATGCTAGGCACCAAGCGTCCTACACCCCCTCCTGGGCCTTGATATGTGGGCCGTTCGGCCTTGGACCCCTGGTCTTTTAACGACACGTGTCCGGGAGCACTGTCCGGGACCCCCAACTGACGCTGGGGCGGCTCAGGGCTGGGCTGTCTAGCACTCAGAAGGCCAGAGTCCACCCGGGATACAAAGGGCAGCTTTGCGCGCCCTCTCGTGGCCAATAGCACTCACTGCAGGACGCTCCTCCAGGCCTCTCCTGCCAGATCAAGGGAAGCTGACCCAGCCCAGAGAGGCATTCTCTCTCAAGACCCTCTTTTCAGAGGTTGCACAGGAGTTCCATGACAGAGGCCTTACGCACGCCCTCGGGGTCTGCATTCGCATGGAAAAAAGCAGTCTAGAGCCACAGCACAGCACAGCAAAGCACAGCAAAGCACAGGACACAGCACACTCCCTCCCAGGAGCCCAGCAGCTTTCTGTCTCTTCCTGCCTGCCTACCTGCCAGCCTCCCTCTGTCCTATTTGCTTTGAAGCACAGAGCAACAAGACAGGGAGAGGCAGCAATCTTTCTTTTTTTGACTATCTTTGCATAGTTAGTTTGGGTAAATAGGGTCAAGGGTTACAGGAAAGTGGGTAAGACTATTATTTCCATATTGTTTCCTTCATGTATCTGAGGTAAAGGGGGATATTGAGGGAGAAGCCCCACCCAGTTTCCCACCCACCCCGAGTCCTGCATGTGGGGCATGCTCTGAGATATTCGCTCAAGAGGTTTCAATAGTTCACCAGTTATGAATCGCTGCCAATCTCGCCCCTCCAAACATGATGAGGTCGTTGAAAAATCCACTGATTGACATTGTCCATCATAGCGTCTCTATTTGCCCGGTATTTTGTTGCCAACCTATAGCTGAGGTGGTTGATTAACTTGTTCCATCTTCTGTCCTTTCATGGTTAGGGTTCTGAGTCTGGCATTTCAATTGGGGAGATCGCCAAAGAAACTTCGTCTGAGGTGTTCCCAGGCCAGATTCTTGTATGCACCAGCAAGTACAGGGTCCGGCACAGTCCATCACCCTGGTCAGCTGGTGGTTGCAATTGCTGGGTTGGTTCTGTTTTCAGCCCTGCTTTCCACTGGAACCAATGGGTGTTGCAGTCCAGACTGGTTCTGCACAGCGCATACTTGGCCCTCACATAAACCCGTGGGAGCTGCAGCCTGGTGAGAGCGACCCGCAATAACCCCCACCAGGCCTGCCCCCTACCCTGGTTTGCCAGTATGTGTAGCAGACCAGTGTAGTCTGTCCCACATCCCCCTTGGCTCTCGTACACGGCAAATGGCATTGAAGCTTAGATCCATCGAAGCAGCTCAACAACCAAGCCCTCACGGGTGTCGATGAGTGCCTCTCTGTCTAGCCACCCCAACCCCTGTCCTAGTTTTTGTGCCAACCCGTGGAAGTCGTAACCCAAGAGGGGGGGAACCCACTATTTCCCTCCCAGGTCTCTCACTCCTGGATTGTGCACTTTCCAGGTGGTTATGCAGTTTAACTGGCAGCAATCTTTCTTGCATCTGCTGGCTCACTTCCCCAGGGACCACCACCAGAGCCAGCAGCGGCTGGGCCAGGACAAGCCTGGGAATCAGGAGCTTCCTCCAGATCTCCCACAGGAGCACAGGGCTACAGGACCACAGGGGCACAAGCCCCTGCACCATCCTCTGCTGCTCTCCCAGGAGTACCAGCAGGGAGCTGGACCGCAGGGGAAGCAGCCAGGCTTTAAAATAGCACCCATACAGACCATCCGCCTGGGAGGCTGAGGCTTGACCCACTGGGACAACACCCCACAGCACCACCCCACAGCACCCGACTCCACCCCTCGATGGTTTCTTCAGCAGCTCCTTCACCAGGCTGGTGAGGGTGCCTGTCCCCCTGGCTTGCACAACTTATGCCGTTGCGTGCTGTGAGAGCAGCCGGTACAAATGAGGGATCCAGGCATGTTGCTACTCTACCTGTCCTGGTGAGAAGGAACTCTGTGGAGAACACACATCAGCCGTTGGGTGTCTTGTGGCAGGTGGCACATCAGCGGTGGCCGATGGTCCACGGCTGGCCTGCAGGAGGAAGAGTCTTGAGTCCAGGATGGCCCTGGTGGAGGGTGAAGCGTTCCCTGGTGAACGAGAGGGCAGCAGCATCTGGCTGGAGGCCGTGGGGCCAAATTCCTGCCTCAAATGCACACGACAGGGATGCCTAAGCCCTCGAGTGTTTCCTAGGAGCCCCTGACTTTAAAGGGAAAGGGGTCCTCATGAGCCCATGCCCGGAGATGGCATGGGAGGCCACGCTGGACACCCATGCCACCGAGGTTGTGGCAAGAGGAGGCTTGTGGGCCCTCATGGACACACACACACACACATACACATACACACACAGGCCCTGTAGGAGAGAAAGACAGTGGGCAGGCAGGCAGGAGGGCAGGGACAGACTCCAGCACCTGGGAAAGGGGGTCATGAGCACTGACACACGAAGAGCAAGCAAGCAAGCAGGTCATTGTGGGGAGGCCGCAGCCATCCACGTGGGCTTGAGCTGTCGAGCGACCAGGTAGGAAAGTGTCTTGTGAAAAGGGATGAGGAGCCACCAGACAGAGTGCCAGAGAAGGCCTGGAGCCTGAAGACACCCACGAGGAAGGGCAGGGCTTCTGCCAAAGAGCAGGAGGATAACAGACCTGTTGCCAGAGACCAGCACTAAGCAAGTGAGCAGGAAAGCCGTGTCTATCAGGACAACTTGGATCAAGCACTGAGCGGGCAGGGGTAGGCAGGACAGCTGCGGAGGACCTCCAGGAGGGGCTGGGGTGCACGGCCAAGGCATGGGCAAGCGGGGAAGGGGTAACGAGTGTTTGAGTAGAGGGCAGGGATATGGGGGAGCACCTCCCCAGAGAGTCTCTCCAAAAGAAGGGTTCAGGGCAGAGGGCAGGAAGGGCTGCGGGGGAAACAGTCCAGGGGTCCAGGCCTGTGCTGCCGGGAGCACAGGCCCTGAAAGCGCTCCCTTGTCCAGGCCTAAGTGGTTCCCTGGCCACCGTCATACCTGCTCATGACTTCTGCCACCTGCAGTACAAGTTCCCAAGTGTGCCCCAAAAGCCTGGCCATTGGGCCCGGTGCGGTGGCGCAGTGGTTAAGGTCCTCGTCTTGCACGCCCGGGATCCCATATGGGTGCCGGTACTACTCCCAGCAGCCCCGCTTCCCATCCAGCTCCCTGCCTGTGGCCCGGGAAAGCAGTCGAGGACGGTCCAAGGCTCTGGGACCCTGCACCCGCGTGGGAGACCCGGAAGAGGCTCCTGGCTTCGGATTGGCTCAGCTCCGGCCGTGGCGGCCGCCTGGGGAGTGAATCATCAGACAGAAGATCTTCCTCTCTGTCTCTCCTCCTCTCTGTATATCCGCCTTTCCAATAAAAATAAAAGCCTGACCATCTCCTTGCACTGCAACACGAACACAGCACTGCATGCCTGCTCGGTTGAGCTCCGCTGGGCTCAGCTGTGCTCGATTCTGCTCCGCGGAGGGGGGGGGGGGGTTGGAGGGGGAAAGGTGCTGGGAATATAGACGTCTCAGAATGCACCTCGAGAGACAAGGGGATGGTGTCTATTGTCCCAGAGCGCCCGTTCGAAGGCTACCTAGTGGAACATCTTTTCTCAAAATGCCTCATCACGCCAGCGGCAAGAGTATTTAAGTGGCCCGACGTGGGACTACAACTTCCAGAGAGCCCATGGGCACGCAGACTGACGTGGGACTTGAACTCCCACAGTGCCCTGAGCGTGCTGACGTAGGACCCCAGCTCCCACAATGCCCTGAGCATGCTGACGTGGGACTGCAACTCCCAGAGGGCCCATGGGCACGCACACTGACGTGGGACTGCAACTCCCACAGAGCCCTGAGCACGCAGACTGACGTGGGACTGCAACTCCCACAGAGCCCTGAGCACGCAGACTGACGTGGGACTGCAACTCCCAGAGTTCTTTGGGTGTCCTGACGGAGTATCTTGCTGGTGAAGGCACCCTGACACTTTTACCACAGAGGCCCGGGCTCATGCTAGGCACCAAGCGTCCTACACCCCCTCCTGGGCCTTGATATGTGGGCCGTTCGGCCTTGGACCCCTGGTCTTTTAACGACACGTGTCCGGGAGCACTGTCCGGGACCCCCAACTGACGCTGGGGCGGCTCAGGGCTGGGCTGTCTAGCACTCAGAAGGCCAGAGTCCACCCGGGATACAAAGGGCAGCTTTGCGCGCCCTCTCGTGGCCAATAGCACTCACTGCAGGACGCTCCTCCAGGCCTCTCCTGCCAGATCAAGGGAAGCTGACCCAGCCCAGAGAGGCATTCTCTCTCAAGACCCTCTTTTCAGAGGTTGCACAGGAGTTCCATGACAGAGGCCTTACGCACGCCCTCGGGGTCTGCATTCGCATGGAAAAAAGCAGTCTAGAGCCACAGCACAGCACAGCAAAGCACAGCAAAGCACAGGACACAGCACACTCCCTCCCAGGAGCCCAGCAGCTTTCTGTCTCTTCCTGCCTGCCTACCTGCCAGCCTCCCTCTGTCCTATTTGCTTTGAAGCACAGAGCAACAAGACAGGGAGAGGCAGCAATCTTTCTTTTTTTGACTATCTTTGCATAGTTAGTTTGGGTAAATAGGGTCAAGGGTTACAGGAAAGTGGGTAAGACTATTATTTCCATATTGTTTCCTTCATGTATCTGAGGTAAAGGGGGATATTGAGGGAGAAGCCCCACCCAGTTTCCCACCCACCCCGAGTCCTGCATGTGGGGCATGCTCTGAGATATTCGCTCAAGAGGTTTCAATAGTTCACCAGTTATGAATCGCTGCCAATCTCGCCCCTCCAAACATGATGAGGTCGTTGAAAAATCCACTGATTGACATTGTCCATCATAGCGTCTCTATTTGCCCGGTATTTTGTTGCCAACCTATAGCTGAGGTGGTTGATTAACTTGTTCCATCTTCTGTCCTTTCATGGTTAGGGTTCTGAGTCTGGCATTTCAATTGGGGAGATCGCCAAAGAAACTTCGTCTGAGGTGTTCCCAGGCCAGATTCTTGTATGCACCAGCAAGTACAGGGTCCGGCACAGTCCATCACCCTGGTCAGCTGGTGGTTGCAATTGCTGGGTTGGTTCTGTTTTCAGCCCTGCTTTCCACTGGAACCAATGGGTGTTGCAGTCCAGACTGGTTCTGCACAGCGCATACTTGGCCCTCACATAAACCCGTGGGAGCTGCAGCCTGGTGAGAGCGACCCGCAATAACCCCCACCAGGCCTGCCCCCTACCCTGGTTTGCCAGTATGTGTAGCAGACCAGTGTAGTCTGTCCCACATCCCCCTTGGCTCTCGTACACGGCAAATGGCATTGAAGCTTAGATCCATCGAAGCAGCTCAACAACCAAGCCCTCACGGGTGTCGATGAGTGCCTCTCTGTCTAGCCACCCCAACCCCTGTCCTAGTTTTTGTGCCAACCCGTGGAAGTCGTAACCCAAGAGGGGGGGAACCCACTATTTCCCTCCCAGGTCTCTCACTCCTGGATTGTGCACTTTCCAGGTGGTTATGCAGTTTAACTGGCAGCAATCTTTCTTGCATCTGCTGGCTCACTTCCCCAGGGACCACCACCAGAGCCAGCAGCGGCTGGGCCAGGACAAGCCTGGGAATCAGGAGCTTCCTCCAGATCTCCCACAGGAGCACAGGGCTACAGGACCACAGGGGCACAAGCCCCTGCACCATCCTCTGCTGCTCTCCCAGGAGTACCAGCAGGGAGCTGGACCGCAGGGGAAGCAGCCAGGCTTTAAAATAGCACCCATACAGACCATCCGCCTGGGAGGCTGAGGCTTGACCCACTGGGACAACACCCCACAGCACCACCCCACAGCACCCGACTCCACCCCTCGATGGTTTCTTCAGCAGCTCCTTCACCAGGCTGGTGAGGGTGCCTGTCCCCCTGGCTTGCACAACTTATGCCGTTGCGTGCTGTGAGAGCAGCCGGTACAAATGAGGGATCCAGGCATGTTGCTACTCTACCTGTCCTGGTGAGAAGGAACTCTGTGGAGAACACACATCAGCCGTTGGGTGTCTTGTGGCAGGTGGCACATCAGCGGTGGCCGATGGTCCACGGCTGGCCTGCAGGAGGAAGAGTCTTGAGTCCAGGATGGCCCTGGTGGAGGGTGAAGCGTTCCCTGGTGAACGAGAGGGCAGCAGCATCTGGCTGGAGGCCGTGGGGCCAAATTCCTGCCTCAAATGCACACGACAGGGATGCCTAAGCCCTCGAGTGTTTCCTAGGAGCCCCTGACTTTAAAGGGAAAGGGGTCCTCATGAGCCCATGCCCGGAGATGGCATGGGAGGCCACGCTGGACACCCATGCCACCGAGGTTGTGGCAAGAGGAGGCTTGTGGGCCCTCATGGACACACACACACACACATACACATACACACACAGGCCCTGTAGGAGAGAAAGACAGTGGGCAGGCAGGCAGGAGGGCAGGGACAGACTCCAGCACCTGGGAAAGGGGGTCATGAGCACTGACACACGAAGAGCAAGCAAGCAAGCAGGTCATTGTGGGGAGGCCGCAGCCATCCACGTGGGCTTGAGCTGTCGAGCGACCAGGTAGGAAAGTGTCTTGTGAAAAGGGATGAGGAGCCACCAGACAGAGTGCCAGAGAAGGCCTGGAGCCTGAAGACACCCACGAGGAAGGGCAGGGCTTCTGCCAAAGAGCAGGAGGATAACAGACCTGTTGCCAGAGACCAGCACTAAGCAAGTGAGCAGGAAAGCCGTGTCTATCAGGACAACTTGGATCAAGCACTGAGCGGGCAGGGGTAGGCAGGACAGCTGCGGAGGACCTCCAGGAGGGGCTGGGGTGCACGGCCAAGGCATGGGCAAGCGGGGAAGGGGTAACGAGTGTTTGAGTAGAGGGCAGGGATATGGGGGAGCACCTCCCCAGAGAGTCTCTCCAAAAGAAGGGTTCAGGGCAGAGGGCAGGAAGGGCTGCGGGGGAAACAGTCCAGGGGTCCAGGCCTGTGCTGCCGGGAGCACAGGCCCTGAAAGCGCTCCCTTGTCCAGGCCTAAGTGGTTCCCTGGCCACCGTCATACCTGCTCATGACTTCTGCCACCTGCAGTACAAGTTCCCAAGTGTGCCCCAAAAGCCTGGCCATTGGGCCCGGTGCGGTGGCGCAGTGGTTAAGGTCCTCGTCTTGCACGCCCGGGATCCCATATGGGTGCCGGTACTACTCCCAGCAGCCCCGCTTCCCATCCAGCTCCCTGCCTGTGGCCCGGGAAAGCAGTCGAGGACGGTCCAAGGCTCTGGGACCCTGCACCCGCGTGGGAGACCCGGAAGAGGCTCCTGGCTTCGGATTGGCTCAGCTCCGGCCGTGGCGGCCGCCTGGGGAGTGAATCATCAGACAGAAGATCTTCCTCTCTGTCTCTCCTCCTCTCTGTATATCCGCCTTTCCAATAAAAATAAAAGCCTGACCATCTCCTTGCACTGCAACACGAACACAGCACTGCATGCCTGCTCGGTTGAGCTCCGCTGGGCTCAGCTGTGCTCGATTCTGCTCCGCGGAGGGGGGGGGGGGGTTGGAGGGGGAAAGGTGCTGGGAATATAGACGTCTCAGAATGCACCTCGAGAGACAAGGGGATGGTGTCTATTGTCCCAGAGCGCCCGTTCGAAGGCTACCTAGTGGAACATCTTTTCTCAAAATGCCTCATCACGCCAGCGGCAAGAGTATTTAAGTGGCCCGACGTGGGACTACAACTTCCAGAGAGCCCATGGGCACGCAGACTGACGTGGGACTTGAACTCCCACAGTGCCCTGAGCGTGCTGACGTAGGACCCCAGCTCCCACAATGCCCTGAGCATGCTGACGTGGGACTGCAACTCCCAGAGGGCCCATGGGCACGCACACTGACGTGGGACTGCAACTCCCACAGAGCCCTGAGCACGCAGACTGACGTGGGACTGCAACTCCCACAGAGCCCTGAGCACGCAGACTGACGTGGGACTGCAACTCCCAGAGTTCTTTGGGTGTCCTGACGGAGTATCTTGCTGGTGAAGGCACCCTGACACTTTTACCACAGAGGCCCGGGCTCATGCTAGGCACCAAGCGTCCTACACCCCCTCCTGGGCCTTGATATGTGGGCCGTTCGGCCTTGGACCCCTGGTCTTTTAACGACACGTGTCCGGGAGCACTGTCCGGGACCCCCAACTGACGCTGGGGCGGCTCAGGGCTGGGCTGTCTAGCACTCAGAAGGCCAGAGTCCACCCGGGATACAAAGGGCAGCTTTGCGCGCCCTCTCGTGGCCAATAGCACTCACTGCAGGACGCTCCTCCAGGCCTCTCCTGCCAGATCAAGGGAAGCTGACCCAGCCCAGAGAGGCATTCTCTCTCAAGACCCTCTTTTCAGAGGTTGCACAGGAGTTCCATGACAGAGGCCTTACGCACGCCCTCGGGGTCTGCATTCGCATGGAAAAAAGCAGTCTAGAGCCACAGCACAGCACAGCAAAGCACAGCAAAGCACAGGACACAGCACACTCCCTCCCAGGAGCCCAGCAGCTTTCTGTCTCTTCCTGCCTGCCTACCTGCCAGCCTCCCTCTGTCCTATTTGCTTTGAAGCACAGAGCAACAAGACAGGGAGAGGCAGCAATCTTTCTTTTTTTGACTATCTTTGCATAGTTAGTTTGGGTAAATAGGGTCAAGGGTTACAGGAAAGTGGGTAAGACTATTATTTCCATATTGTTTCCTTCATGTATCTGAGGTAAAGGGGGATATTGAGGGAGAAGCCCCACCCAGTTTCCCACCCACCCCGAGTCCTGCATGTGGGGCATGCTCTGAGATATTCGCTCAAGAGGTTTCAATAGTTCACCAGTTATGAATCGCTGCCAATCTCGCCCCTCCAAACATGATGAGGTCGTTGAAAAATCCACTGATTGACATTGTCCATCATAGCGTCTCTATTTGCCCGGTATTTTGTTGCCAACCTATAGCTGAGGTGGTTGATTAACTTGTTCCATCTTCTGTCCTTTCATGGTTAGGGTTCTGAGTCTGGCATTTCAATTGGGGAGATCGCCAAAGAAACTTCGTCTGAGGTGTTCCCAGGCCAGATTCTTGTATGCACCAGCAAGTACAGGGTCCGGCACAGTCCATCACCCTGGTCAGCTGGTGGTTGCAATTGCTGGGTTGGTTCTGTTTTCAGCCCTGCTTTCCACTGGAACCAATGGGTGTTGCAGTCCAGACTGGTTCTGCACAGCGCATACTTGGCCCTCACATAAACCCGTGGGAGCTGCAGCCTGGTGAGAGCGACCCGCAATAACCCCCACCAGGCCTGCCCCCTACCCTGGTTTGCCAGTATGTGTAGCAGACCAGTGTAGTCTGTCCCACATCCCCCTTGGCTCTCGTACACGGCAAATGGCATTGAAGCTTAGATCCATCGAAGCAGCTCAACAACCAAGCCCTCACGGGTGTCGATGAGTGCCTCTCTGTCTAGCCACCCCAACCCCTGTCCTAGTTTTTGTGCCAACCCGTGGAAGTCGTAACCCAAGAGGGGGGGAACCCACTATTTCCCTCCCAGGTCTCTCACTCCTGGATTGTGCACTTTCCAGGTGGTTATGCAGTTTAACTGGCAGCAATCTTTCTTGCATCTGCTGGCTCACTTCCCCAGGGACCACCACCAGAGCCAGCAGCGGCTGGGCCAGGACAAGCCTGGGAATCAGGAGCTTCCTCCAGATCTCCCACAGGAGCACAGGGCTACAGGACCACAGGGGCACAAGCCCCTGCACCATCCTCTGCTGCTCTCCCAGGAGTACCAGCAGGGAGCTGGACCGCAGGGGAAGCAGCCAGGCTTTAAAATAGCACCCATACAGACCATCCGCCTGGGAGGCTGAGGCTTGACCCACTGGGACAACACCCCACAGCACCACCCCACAGCACCCGACTCCACCCCTCGATGGTTTCTTCAGCAGCTCCTTCACCAGGCTGGTGAGGGTGCCTGTCCCCCTGGCTTGCACAACTTATGCCGTTGCGTGCTGTGAGAGCAGCCGGTACAAATGAGGGATCCAGGCATGTTGCTACTCTACCTGTCCTGGTGAGAAGGAACTCTGTGGAGAACACACATCAGCCGTTGGGTGTCTTGTGGCAGGTGGCACATCAGCGGTGGCCGATGGTCCACGGCTGGCCTGCAGGAGGAAGAGTCTTGAGTCCAGGATGGCCCTGGTGGAGGGTGAAGCGTTCCCTGGTGAACGAGAGGGCAGCAGCATCTGGCTGGAGGCCGTGGGGCCAAATTCCTGCCTCAAATGCACACGACAGGGATGCCTAAGCCCTCGAGTGTTTCCTAGGAGCCCCTGACTTTAAAGGGAAAGGGGTCCTCATGAGCCCATGCCCGGAGATGGCATGGGAGGCCACGCTGGACACCCATGCCACCGAGGTTGTGGCAAGAGGAGGCTTGTGGGCCCTCATGGACACACACACACACACATACACATACACACACAGGCCCTGTAGGAGAGAAAGACAGTGGGCAGGCAGGCAGGAGGGCAGGGACAGACTCCAGCACCTGGGAAAGGGGGTCATGAGCACTGACACACGAAGAGCAAGCAAGCAAGCAGGTCATTGTGGGGAGGCCGCAGCCATCCACGTGGGCTTGAGCTGTCGAGCGACCAGGTAGGAAAGTGTCTTGTGAAAAGGGATGAGGAGCCACCAGACAGAGTGCCAGAGAAGGCCTGGAGCCTGAAGACACCCACGAGGAAGGGCAGGGCTTCTGCCAAAGAGCAGGAGGATAACAGACCTGTTGCCAGAGACCAGCACTAAGCAAGTGAGCAGGAAAGCCGTGTCTATCAGGACAACTTGGATCAAGCACTGAGCGGGCAGGGGTAGGCAGGACAGCTGCGGAGGACCTCCAGGAGGGGCTGGGGTGCACGGCCAAGGCATGGGCAAGCGGGGAAGGGGTAACGAGTGTTTGAGTAGAGGGCAGGGATATGGGGGAGCACCTCCCCAGAGAGTCTCTCCAAAAGAAGGGTTCAGGGCAGAGGGCAGGAAGGGCTGCGGGGAAACAGTCCAGGGGTCCAGGCCTGTGCTGCCGGGAGCACAGGCCCTGAAAGCGCTCCCTTGTCCAGGCCTAAGTGGTTCCCTGGCCACCGTCATACCTGCTCATGACTTCTGCCACCTGCAGTACAAGTTCCCAAGTGTGCCCCAAAAGCCTGGCCATTGGGCCCGGTGCGGTGGCGCAGTGGTTAAGGTCCTCGTCTTGCACGCCCGGGATCCCATATGGGTGCCGGTACTACTCCCAGCAGCCCCGCTTCCCATCCAGCTCCCTGCCTGTGGCCCGGGAAAGCAGTCGAGGACGGTCCAAGGCTCTGGGACCCTGCACCCGCGTGGGAGACCCGGAAGAGGCTCCTGGCTTCGGATTGGCTCAGCTCCGGCCGTGGCGGCCGCCTGGGGAGTGAATCATCAGACAGAAGATCTTCCTCTCTGTCTCTCCTCCTCTCTGTATATCCGCCTTTCCAATAAAAATAAAAGCCTGACCATCTCCTTGCACTGCAACACGAACACAGCACTGCATGCCTGCTCGGTTGAGCTCCGCTGGGCTCAGCTGTGCTCGATTCTGCTCCGCGGAGGGGGGGGGGGGGGTTGGAGGGGGAAAGGTGCTGGGAATATAGACGTCTCAGAATGCACCTCGAGAGACAAGGGGATGGTGTCTATTGTCCCAGAGCGCCCGTTCGAAGGCTACCTAGTGGAACATCTTTTCTCAAAATGCCTCATCACGCCAGCGGCAAGAGTATTTAAGTGGCCCGACGTGGGACTACAACTTCCAGAGAGCCCATGGGCACGCAGACTGACGTGGGACTTGAACTCCCACAGTGCCCTGAGCGTGCTGACGTAGGACCCCAGCTCCCACAATGCCCTGAGCATGCTGACGTGGGACTGCAACTCCCAGAGGGCCCATGGGCACGCACACTGACGTGGGACTGCAACTCCCACAGAGCCCTGAGCACGCAGACTGACGTGGGACTGCAACTCCCACAGAGCCCTGAGCACGCAGACTGACGTGGGACTGCAACTCCCAGAGTTCTTTGGGTGTCCTGACGGAGTATCTTGCTGGTGAAGGCACCCTGACACTTTTACCACAGAGGCCCGGGCTCATGCTAGGCACCAAGCGTCCTACACCCCCTCCTGGGCCTTGATATGTGGGCCGTTCGGCCTTGGACCCCTGGTCTTTTAACGACACGTGTCCGGGAGCACTGTCCGGGACCCCCAACTGACGCTGGGGCGGCTCAGGGCTGGGCTGTCTAGCACTCAGAAGGCCAGAGTCCACCCGGGATACAAAGGGCAGCTTTGCGCGCCCTCTCGTGGCCAATAGCACTCACTGCAGGACGCTCCTCCAGGCCTCTCCTGCCAGATCAAGGGAAGCTGACCCAGCCCAGAGAGGCATTCTCTCTCAAGACCCTCTTTTCAGAGGTTGCACAGGAGTTCCATGACAGAGGCCTTACGCACGCCCTCGGGGTCTGCATTCGCATGGAAAAAAGCAGTCTAGAGCCACAGCACAGCACAGCAAAGCACAGCAAAGCACAGGACACAGCACACTCCCTCCCAGGAGCCCAGCAGCTTTCTGTCTCTTCCTGCCTGCCTACCTGCCAGCCTCCCTCTGTCCTATTTGCTTTGAAGCACAGAGCAACAAGACAGGGAGAGGCAGCAATCTTTCTTTTTTTGACTATCTTTGCATAGTTAGTTTGGGTAAATAGGGTCAAGGGTTACAGGAAAGTGGGTAAGACTATTATTTCCATATTGTTTCCTTCATGTATCTGAGGTAAAGGGGGATATTGAGGGAGAAGCCCCACCCAGTTTCCCACCCACCCCGAGTCCTGCATGTGGGGCATGCTCTGAGATATTCGCTCAAGAGGTTTCAATAGTTCACCAGTTATGAATCGCTGCCAATCTCGCCCCTCCAAACATGATGAGGTCGTTGAAAAATCCACTGATTGACATTGTCCATCATAGCGTCTCTATTTGCCCGGTATTTTGTTGCCAACCTATAGCTGAGGTGGTTGATTAACTTGTTCCATCTTCTGTCCTTTCATGGTTAGGGTTCTGAGTCTGGCATTTCAATTGGGGAGATCGCCAAAGAAACTTCGTCTGAGGTGTTCCCAGGCCAGATTCTTGTATGCACCAGCAAGTACAGGGTCCGGCACAGTCCATCACCCTGGTCAGCTGGTGGTTGCAATTGCTGGGTTGGTTCTGTTTTCAGCCCTGCTTTCCACTGGAACCAATGGGTGTTGCAGTCCAGACTGGTTCTGCACAGCGCATACTTGGCCCTCACATAAACCCGTGGGAGCTGCAGCCTGGTGAGAGCGACCCGCAATAACCCCCACCAGGCCTGCCCCCTACCCTGGTTTGCCAGTATGTGTAGCAGACCAGTGTAGTCTGTCCCACATCCCCCTTGGCTCTCGTACACGGCAAATGGCATTGAAGCTTAGATCCATCGAAGCAGCTCAACAACCAAGCCCTCACGGGTGTCGATGAGTGCCTCTCTGTCTAGCCACCCCAACCCCTGTCCTAGTTTTTGTGCCAACCCGTGGAAGTCGTAACCCAAGAGGGGGGGAACCCACTATTTCCCTCCCAGGTCTCTCACTCCTGGATTGTGCACTTTCCAGGTGGTTATGCAGTTTAACTGGCAGCAATCTTTCTTGCATCTGCTGGCTCACTTCCCCAGGGACCACCACCAGAGCCAGCAGCGGCTGGGCCAGGACAAGCCTGGGAATCAGGAGCTTCCTCCAGATCTCCCACAGGAGCACAGGGCTACAGGACCACAGGGGCACAAGCCCCTGCACCATCCTCTGCTGCTCTCCCAGGAGTACCAGCAGGGAGCTGGACCGCAGGGGAAGCAGCCAGGCTTTAAAATAGCACCCATACAGACCATCCGCCTGGGAGGCTGAGGCTTGACCCACTGGGACAACACCCCACAGCACCACCCCACAGCACCCGACTCCACCCCTCGATGGTTTCTTCAGCAGCTCCTTCACCAGGCTGGTGAGGGTGCCTGTCCCCCTGGCTTGCACAACTTATGCCGTTGCGTGCTGTGAGAGCAGCCGGTACAAATGAGGGATCCAGGCATGTTGCTACTCTACCTGTCCTGGTGAGAAGGAACTCTGTGGAGAACACACATCAGCCGTTGGGTGTCTTGTGGCAGGTGGCACATCAGCGGTGGCCGATGGTCCACGGCTGGCCTGCGGGAGGAAGAGTCTTGAGTCCAGGATGGCCCTGGTGGAGGGTGAAGCGTTCCCTGGTGAACGAGAGGGCAGCAGCATCTGGCTGGAGGCCGTGGGGCCAAATTCCTGCCTCAAATGCACACGACAGGGATGCCTAAGCCCTCGAGTGTTTCCTAGGAGCCCCTGACTTTAAAGGGAAAGGGGTCCTCATGAGCCCATGCCCGGAGATGGCATGGGAGGCCACGCTGGACACCCATGCCACCGAGGTTGTGGCAAGAGGAGGCTTGTGGGCCCTCATGGACACACACACACACACACATACACACACTCACATACACTCACACACATGCACAGGCCCTATAGGAGAGAAACACTGTGAGCAGGCAGGCAGGGGGCTGGGACAGACTCCAGCACCTGGGAATGGGGTTCCAGGGAGCTCATGGAGCAGCTAGGGGTTGGGCTTTATATTCTGCATGCTCACTGATGTCTGGTGCCTCCTTACCTTCCCACCTGCTACTGTCTTCCAGACCCATATTGACCTTGCCTGTAGCCAAAATAAGTGAAGCCGAGGGGCACCTGCGTCTGGCACTGCCACCTCATGAAAGCTGCCACTGCCTCATGAAAGCTGGCACTGCCACCTCATCAGGAAGCTTCTCTATGTCCCAAAGAATATCCCTGGATCACGCATCTCCCAGTGTGCTCTGCAGGGAGGAAGTGACCTGAGACCTTATGCCCCATAGGGCAATGCAGGTTGGCTGATGTGGACTCAATTTCCCAGAGGCCAATGCGGGTGAACAGACCCCAAAATTCACATCCCGCCTTGGACACCCCATCTCCAGAGAACGTGGGTCTGGCCCAGCCCTGAGGACAGGCGCCTGGCTCTGCTCTTGCACCTGCGCATGGAAGCTTGAGCGGGCGGGAGTCAGAAAAGGTAGCTTTGCGCGCCCTCTCGTGGCCACCTGGACTCTCTGCAGGCGCTCCTGCAGCTCTGCAGTCGAATTAAGGAAACTTACTCATACCAGTGGAGTGGCACAGAGGCACCCTACACCGTGTCTCACCCTCAGAGGGCGATGGAAAAAAGATTTGCAAACCAAACAGCTGCAGAACCAGCACTGCTACCAACCGACCACAGTCCACAGGAAGTCCCTGTACCCTTCCCACCAGCCCTGCCTGAGGGACTGTGCCCCTGAGTCCCGGTCACTTCTCTGGATGACCTGTCACTCACCAATGGTCAGCACAATGACCAGCAGAGGCAGGAGCTGGCCCAGTTACAGTCAGCACCCCTGGCAAACTGGCCAGCATGCTGTCACTGATTTTCTCCTTTTACAGTTTTTTTTTCACCCCCCTCTGAATCTCCTGACAGCACTGGGATCTCACCCAGCTTCTCTTCCTGAGGAATATCAGAAGGTCCCTCATCTCCTTGCCAACCCCAGGACCTCACAAGTTCCACGCGTGCTTGTGTTCCTGCTGCCCGGCCCTGTACTGAGCACAGGAGTCCACTCCTGAGTCCACGGGTGGCTTGGTTTTGCTAAAGCCCTATGATGTAAGCCCTAGGCACTCTGCCCCAAGTACTGGCCTCAGGGTCTGCATTGGCAGGAAGCTGCAGTTTGGAGTCAGAGCACAGCACACAAGCCAACAGGCTCTCATAGGAGACCTGTGCCTATCTTTTCCTTCCTCCCTGCCTCCCTCCTTCCTGTCTTTTTTTATTTTCCAAACAATCAAAAAAAAAAAAGTGATAGAGAGGGAGAGACAGAAATCTTTCTTCCAGCTGCTGGTCCATTTGTCAGATGACCACAACAGCAGCCTCTTGTGGCTGAGTCAGGCCAAGCCTGGAACCAGGAGCTTTTTACAGATCTCCCGTATGGGTCCAGGGACCCAAGTGACTGAGACAGTGATGTCTGTCAGGGCAACTTCAGATAAAGTACCCAGTAGGCAGAGGGAAACGGCATCCAGAAGCGGTTGGGCATGAGCTGGGAGCACACAGCTGTGACAGGTGCAAGGAGGGAGGAGGAGGGTGGGAGCGGGGTGTCTGAGTAGAGTGTAGGGGTGTGCAGCAGACCCCTCCATAAAGTGTCCTGCCCAAGGGAAGGGGCTCCACTGGAGCTCTTGAGGGGGCAGAATGCAAGAATTCATGTGTACATGTGTCCTGTCAAGTTGAAATCAGTAACATAGATGACCTAGAAAGGTCAATAAAAATAAATGATTCCAGCGCCATGGCCTAACGGCTAAAGTCCTCACCTTGAAGGGGCCGGGATCCCATATGGGCACTGCTTCTAATCCCAGAAGGCCTGCTTCCCATCCAGCTCCCTGTTTGTGGTCTGGGAAAGCAGTCGAGGATGGCCAAAAGCCTTGGGACCCTGCATTACTATGGGAGACTCAGAAGAGGCTCCAGGCTCCAAGCTTCAGATTGGCACAGCTCTGGCTTTTGTGACTATTTGGGGAGTGAACCCACAGATGGAAGATCTTCCTCTCTGTCTTTCCTCCTCTCTATATATCTGACTTTGCAATAAAAATTTAAAAAAAAACTTTTTAAAGTAATTTTTGGTCTCAAATCCAGGAAATGTCCAGGGCCTGATGGCTTCACTACAGAGTTGTACAAACAAGTTAGAGAACTAGCTCCAACACTTCCCAAACTATTCTAACATACGCAAAAGGATGAAACTCTGCCAAATTCTTTTTATGAGGCCAGGGTCACTGATTCCAAACATGACAAGTGAATACAGGCCTGTGTCCATCCCTTACAGGAGCTGGCAGATCCAGCCTCCTGCATACGAGCTTCAGACCCTGCCCCCAAGCGGAAGACCCAGAAGGTGCCAGCTCCCAGCTTAGAACCAGCCCAGACCTGGGCATAGTGACCATTTAGGGTGGACAATCTCTGTTTCTCCTTCTCTCCGTGCAAAATCTTCCTTTTGTTAGGGTCCAAAATTGCCCCTCCATTGAACAGCAAAGAACCAGACGTGGATGCAATCAACAAGCAGAGTTTATTGAGCTGGCTAGCCAGGGTCAAGCTCCTCACACGGATACACAGGACCGGTGGATGAAGCAACATCCCGAGCTAGGGACAAGCCAGATTCTTATAGGCCACTTTGGCCATTACAGCAAAGCCCACGCCCGCGAAAAACACTCCAATCCTTTCAAAGCAAATATGAAACACTCCAATCAACTAAAAGCCTGTGAAATGCTTCAAGTCCCTATTCATCATGACAAGACAAAACTATTCTAAGCTAAGGGGTTATAGATGCAAACCAATAGGTAACATATCTGTGAAATACAGACCATGGGGCTATTTTACCCTTATCAGGGCCACTGACCCTTACTTACATCCTGAGCCTTGGTGCAGGGGACAATGGGTTCTTGCTCTTACTCTTATCAGAGCCTGCAAAAGACCCACTGACCTCACAGCCTAAGCCTGTGAGTGTGGCCCAAGTTATTTGTAGAATCTTCTCCTTTTTACTTTAAACTCAAGTTGCTTTTGACTTACTCAAACCACTTCTAATATATAGACCTTTTAACATCTAACACTTTCAGACGAAAAATAAATAAATCTTTAAAAAAGAAACAATTACCCAGCTGCAGGCAACAGCCTGGGTTATATTGTACCTAGGCATGTGTTACACTGCTAGGAGAAAAGCAGCTGAAGGGCATCCTGGGCCTTGTTAAGGCCAAGTTTATGTTAACAGATGGGCACCCCAAGAGGGTCCACAATGCCTGGGGCCAGCAGTCATACCTGTGATCCGTCCCCAGCACCCAGAAAAGGAATGAGTGTCTGGGGCAGCAGGGAGCTGGAGTCCACTGGCAGAGATACTATTATGGGTTGAACAGAATCTGTCCACATGATTCACATGGCAAAGTCCTCCCTACCCAAGACTGTGATCTCATGAGGAAGTCAGGTGACTGCAGATGGTCAGGCCGAGGCTAGGTCTTGATTACTACGATTATAAGAATGCACAGGGCAAACACCCTAAGAAATTGGAGCCGCTCGGTCATAAACCAGGAAAATACAAAACCTGCAGTGAGGCCTGGAATGAACCCTTCATTCTTCTTTCTTTTTTGTTTAGATTTATTTATTTTATTATTTTTATTGCAAAGTCAGATATACAGAGGAGGAGAGACAGAGAGGAAGATCTTCCCTCCGATGGTTCACTCCCCAAGCAACCACAACGGCTGGAGCGGTCCTCAATTGCTTTCCCAGGCCACAAGCAGGGAGCTGGATGGGAAGTGGGGCCACCAGGATTAGGACCGGTGCCCATATGGGATCCCAGCGTGTGCAAGACAAGGACCTTAAGCACTATGCTACAGTGCCAGGCCCAGAACCCTGCCTTCTGAAGAACCTCCACAAACACAGAGCTGTCAGCACTTCACCCACACCTGTTTCACAAAACTTACTGGGGGGGCGGGGGGAGTTGGCCTTGTACAGCGAAAATGGGAAAAGATGAGCAATCTCACAGAACTGGCAGCTCAACCCTTTAACCACTGCAGTTTAGTGCAACACACTTCTGTCTTCTGATCTCATGACTACTTCTCAAATGCTGCTTCAATACAGGGAACTGCAAATCAAAATTCTGAAACATGGTGCGTGTTTGTAGGGAACTCGGAACCAATGGATCTTGTTCAGGATAAAGCACTTTAACTCACTTTGTTGAACAATGAGATAATCAGTGCTTACCACTGCTCAAGCGCTGGCCTAGCTGCCAAAGTACAGCTCAGACCTTCCAGCTACCTATAAATTAAAAGAGCTTCTTGGCTCCCTGCAAGGTATCAGGCCACTGCATCAGCACAAGCAACAATATTACACTCAGTGCTGGGTAAACTTGTACCTGCCTTTCAGCTTTGGCACTTCTGGACCCTGGGCACACTGCCCTATGGTGTCCCCAGTCCACTTCCACTCAGTCAGGAGTTGTTCCTGCTCCTTGCTCACCCCTGTCTGGTTTATTACACCAGTGACAATGGCTGAACTGTCCTCAGCCATGATATGGACAGAGGAATTAAGAAGATCACAGAATGTTCCTCTGTGGGGGTTTAGGCCTGCCAGCAGGACCCTGGGGTCACTGAGACCCAGTTTCAATTTTCTCCCGTGCCCACAGCACTGCGTTCCGTATATGGGTGAGAGCAGCTGGAAGAAGCTACCTTTGCTGCTCTGTATTAAGCCACTGCCCGTCTCCAACCAACATAGTATAAGTCAGTCGCTCCCCTCCAGGAAGTTGCCGACCTAATGCTCCTAAGGATCACGACTTTTTCTCACCCTGTCACTCCTACACATTTTAAATATTGAGAGGGAAAAAGCCCTATTTTGGCTATTTCTTCACATTAATACAGAATCCAGTTCGCTCCCTGGCTCCAGCAATTTAAATATCCCCACACATATGAAGAAGTGGATTCATAGGACACACAAGCCTTTTTAAAAGCTGTGATGGCGTAAGTAGGTTGATTATTTTCTTGACTACGTATAATTGGAAAAAGCAATCGAAATTCATGAGGTCTTCAGAGAATATCAGACATTTGGGAACATGTTTGATCAGATTTAAGAGTGAGACAGCATGGGCTGATATTTAACTGTTCTTTTATCCCAGTCTCATCTACCTCACTAGAAGACTCAGAGAAGTCATGGGATTTTGTTGTTTTAACATGGGAAGCTTTAGTTTCTTTTCTAGCCACATTACAATGGCATCTCACATTAGGGAAATCTCTCCTGAGTTTTCGTCTTCTAATTTCCACATTCCTCTGTCAGCTGTTACAATGACGTCTCCTGTTAGCAGGGTCTCTCATCCATTCTTTTTCATCCCTCTCATCTGTAGTATAAGCCATTTCTTTCCTGGCCACATTATGCTGGCGTCTCCTGTTAGGGAAGGCTCTCACGGGTTCCTCTTTGCCATCCTCCTTATCTGTACTATAAGGTGTTTCTCTTTTAGCCATATTACTGTGGCATTTCCAGTTAGGTGGACCTCTTATGGGTTCCCTCTCTCTTTCTTCCTCATCTGTTCTATGACACATTTCTTTTTGAGCTACATTTTGGCAGTGTCTCAGAGGAGTTTTTTTTGCAGGTTCCCCTTCTAAAATTATACTAACAGCTTTAATTAAATCCCATGTAATCCAAAAACTAGCATGAATATCTTCTACCCTTTGGGCCTTTTCACCATTTTTCTGAGTAAAATTCTTAAATCCAGTTTCTAGTGTCCTTTTATCTGGGGACCAGGATTATATTCACAAATAAGCTCTAAATAAGAAAACAATTGCTGCCTAGTTACCCTTGCTCCACTTTTCACTAAATATTTCTGCATAAGAGACATAAGCCTGTTCTCTGCACTGGTTCGGCCCATTTTCCCACTCACCTCTCTGTGGGGGTTCCCGTCACACTTTCTTCTTTCAATCCCTGTTCAGACGCCACTCGCTCAGTGTCCTGCACGGACATGATAAAGACATGTGTGGACTTCTGACTGATAGGCAATAGCCAAAGTTTATTTGCAACATCAACTTTTAAAAGAAGGTTGTCAGGGCCCAGCGGCATGTCCTAGCAGCTAAAGTCCTCGCCTTGAATGTGCCAGGATCCCATATGGGCGCCGGTTCTAATCCCGGCAGCTCCATTTCCCATCCAGCTCCCTGCTTGTGGCCTGGGAAAGCAGTCGAGGTCCCAAACCTTTGGGACCCTGCACCCACATGGGAGACCCGGAAGAGATGCCTGGTTCCTGGCTTCGGATCAGCATAGCATCGGCCGTTGTGCTCACTTGGGGAGTGAATCATCGGATGGAAGATCTTCCTTTCTTTCTCTCCTCCTCTCTGTATATCCGACTTTATAATAAAAAAATAAATAAATCTTTAAAAAAAAAGAAGTTTGTCAGTAGGCATCCAGAGAGGAGGAGCTTGATCCATTTACATTTCAACAGTAAAGAATAGTCTCCCAATACACAGCTTGTTTACCTAGCAGGTCCCTTATCTAAAATGTGAACCAGGAACTTTCCTGTTCATTGATCTCCATATCAACTGCTCCTGGTGCCTTCAGGGGGAATTGCTGCTAGCTCTGGTTTTGCATGGCAAAAGATTCACTATGTCCTTCCACAGGCCTCCTGCGTGGGCGGCAGGTGCAGACAGAACACAGACCTGTGCGCGGGCCAGCACTGCTCCGGAGGGTTACACAAGGGCTGGTGGGAAGCAGGGTAGCAGCTTGGCACTCTGATGTGAGGGCTGGTGTCTCAAGTGGGAACGCGCCAAAACCCTGGGCCAGGCATTACCACTCATTTACTAAAAAATTAAAATTCAAGTCATAAAGCATTACTACAAAAGCATATATAAAAAGCCTCATGAAATTAAAAAATTTCTGCGCACACACAGATAACAGATTAATACTTTACCCAAATGGCAACACACTTGATAAGCGGATTTACTGTTTTTCTTTTAAGATTTATTTATTTTTATTACAAAGTCAGATATACAGAGAGGAGGAGAGACAGAGAGGAAGATCTTCCATCCGATAGTTCACTCCCCAAGTGAGCGCAACGGCCGGTGCTATGCCGATCCGGAGCCGGGAGCCAGAAACTTCCTCCAGGTCTCCCATGTGGGTGCAGGGTCCCAAAGCTTTGGGCCATCCTCGACTGCTTTCCTAGGCCACAAGCAGGGAGCTGGATGGGAAGTGGGGCGCCTGGATTAAAACAGGTGTCCTTATGGGATCCTGGCATGTTCAAGGTGAGGACTTTAGCTGCTAGGCTATCGCGCCGGGCCCTAGAAAATGTCCACAACACTTATTACTTAAATTCCATTTCTGAGTTAACTCTCGTGTATTTCTGTTTAAGAAGATTGGAATGAATACTTTTTGTGGAATTAAATACTTTTTTTAAGACTCAGTCTTTCAATGTTGAACACAAGAGAGAAAACTAATGCTCTTTTGGTAAATACTATCGAATTTTTTTATAGTTTCAGTTATAACAACCTTCTGGAACAGCTCGGCTATCCAGCACTGGTGATGTGTTTCTAGAAAGGCGGCAGTAGCCACATCAGTGCCCGTGTTGACTGCTCCCTAGGCACAAGACACACTGCACACGGAAAGCCCACACTAATCTGCAACGGTGACTTTTACGATCAGTTTAGGTTTACTCATGTCAACTCTGCATTGTAACCATAGATACTTTAAGCCTCAAAATAATTGCTAGTTCAGTTGTACATGCTATTTGCTGCAAAGCAGATCACATTCATTCATAAAAAATGGAATGTCAGTGGCAAAAAAGTAAGCGCATTTATTGGCAAGTGCCTGTTAAACTAGCCAGAGCAACACGGTGAAAACATCACTGGACAATAAATAAATAAATAAATAAATAAATAAGCAATAAGTAGTGTTTGGTCCATCATGTTTAATATGTCTGTGTTAACAGGTACTGCTAAATGGTGGTTTAACAATCTGGAAAAAAAAATTATTTTTTTTTTTAAAGATTTATTTTTATTATTTTTTTATTGGAAAGGCGGATATACAGAGAGGAGAGACAGAGAGGAAGATCTTCTGTCCGATGATTCACTCCCCAAGTGAGCGCAACGGGCCGATACTATGCCGGTCCGAAGCCAGGAGCCTCTTCCGGGTCTCCCACTCGGGTGCAGGTTCCCAAAGCCTTGGGTCGTCCTCGACTGCTTTCCCAGGCCACAGGCAGGGAGCTGGAAGGGAAGCGGGGCTGCCGGGATTAGAACCGGCGCCCATATGGGATCCCGGGCGTGCAAGGTGAGGACCTTTAACCACTTGCGCCACCGCGCCGGGCCCTGGAAAAAAAAATTATTTTTGACCCCAGGTGTTTAGGAATTACTATTCAACAGTAAATCCGGGCCCGGCGGCGTGGCCTAGTGGCTGACTTTGCAATAAAAATAAAAGAATCTTTAAAAATTTTTCATGTTATAAGAAGAAGTATTATGAAAAGATTTCTTATTTTCTCCTGTGTTTTGATTACACAGAATTGATTTTATAAATTTTACTTTTTAATTTTGTTTTCTACTTCACTTTGTCACTCTTTCCTGTATACCATAAAACCTGTTGGATGGACACGCTATCAAGACACCTGAATTTGTGAAAAAGCATAGTAGCATGAAAGGTGGCAAAAGATGCAAAAGGCCAGTCAAATTTTTATTTCCTGAACAGTTACAAAAAAAGAACAGGGAGGGAGCTGGTGTTAGAGTCCAGGCTAGAGCCCCCCAGACCTTAGGGTGCAAGCTAGTCACTCCCCGCACAAAATGACAGAGTCTTGCTGGTAATGCAAAAAGCAAACAGAGTTTATTGTGCCAGCATGCTGGGGTCAGACTGTTTGCAGGCCAGCCAAGCAGAGGTCCGACCTGGAAGTAGCAAAAGGCAGGATATTATATAGGCCCTTTTCGGAGGAGACAAACATCAAAAGTAACAACCTTAGACATGTTAATTTTTATGACCTTCAGGCGCAAGCAGTCTGTTCAGTTCCCATATTCATTATCTTTATGGCTCATCCCATTCTCACGCCCTTCTCTTCCTCCTGTTCCTGGGACCTGAGAAGATTTGCGCCTCTGCCCTCCTGCACCTGGGTTAGTTGATAGATCACAAAGTTGCAGGGCAGCAAGGAACAGATTTATCCCTAAGTGGATTGTTCCCAGAGTCCAGGCGCCTCCTGTCCTAGCAAAGTAGCAGTTTCTTGGCACAAAGGAGCCTCACACTGCCCAACAATAACATTCCATTTCAGCATTCTAACATTTTACCAACACTCTAACACTGGGAAATAAAAATCAAGATTAAGATTCAGGGTGAGAGGTAGAGAATGACCCGATAGGTACTTAGCAGCAAATGTTCACAGCTGAAAATGCTCATTTTGCGCACTTGGGGACCCAGAATACCCTAACTGCCTACTACCCAGTCTAACTCCTCTCGCACTGCCAGAAGGCAAGAGCTGCAAAGAGGCAGAGGGAGTGTGGCAGCAGCTTCCAAATCTATTAAAGTGGCTGAAAAAGCATTTCCAAGGGGAGGAATCACCATGTCTAGGGCTACAGCAGGAAACCGAGACAGACACGAGCCCTGCAGATATTGCTAACCACTGTCCCTGAATTTGAGCCTGAGAAGAATGGCAGGAGCATGTAGACTGAAGACACAGGGCTCTGCTGAACAGACGGTGGAATGCTGCAAAAAGATGTGGTGAACATCAGGGGCCTGGTGCCATGGGTTAATTGGTTAATCCTCCCATTGCAAGCACCGGGATCCCAAATGGGTGGCAGTGTGTGTCTCAGCTGCTCCACTTCCCATCCAGCTCCCTGCTTGTGGCCTGGGAAAGCAGTTGAGGATGGCCCAAAGCATGGGGTCCTGCACCCACATGGGAGACCTGGAAGAGGCTCTGGGGTCCTGGCTTTGGGTTGGCACAGCTCCAGCAGCTGTGGCAGCTCATGGAGTAAATCAATGGTCAGAATATCTTCCTCTCTCTCTCCTCTTTTCTGTATATCTGACTTTCCAACAAAAATAAAATGAATCTTGAAAAAAAAAAGAAGAAGAAGAGAGCTTCCCTGGCCAATACTATCTCTTATGCTTTACTTGAGGTGAAAATAACAGACCAAAGTATACCAACACGCTGTGTTAATGTCTTCTCCCTTACTTTTTAGTTTCATTAATGTAAGAATAATTATTCTAATTGCTAGCTTCACTTAAGATAAGGATTAATGAAAGCTTTTGTGTGACACCTACCTTCTTTTGAGGTATAAAAGTCTGTATTCTCAAATAAAGTGCATCATCTTGAAAGTGTAGATGATGGCTGCAGTGTAATTAATGAAATTATTTCTCCTTTAAGCATCTGCTTGTTGAGAGTTCAATTAATCCTGACCGCCAGCCGCCCCAGGGATTCAAAGACCTACCTACACTGGCCTCTTCCATGAGTTGCTCCGTTTTCCAAAGCACACCTAGGCCTCCATCTCCCAGTAGGCTCTATGGGTGAACTGGCTGAGGACTACACCTCCCAGTGGTCATTGCGGGTGGCCCGAATTGGGACTCCACTTCCCAGAGTGCCAGGTGAAGTGAGGCGGGACTTAACTTCCCAGAGGCCCAAGCTAGTGGGAAGACTCTTGGTGATCCATCTCCAGAGGGTGCCCTGGACAACCTCATCTCCAGAAGGCCAGGTGAGTGGACTAACCCACAAGGACGAGGACGCTGGTCCAGGGCACCGACCGTGACGCCCGCCCAGCCCTGAGGGAAGGGTCTGACTCTGCCGTCACGCTCACCTGAGCCAACCTGAGTCGGAGAAGCAGCTTCCTGTGCCCCCACCGTGGCCCCCAGGACTCTGCAGGACGCTCCTCCGGTTTTCCTGCCAAATCAAGGAAATCCGGGGCTGTGCTCAGTTGCTCATATCCATGGAGTGGCAAAAGAGTCATCTGCACCATGTCTTACCCTCAGTGATGAAAAAAAAAAAAAATTACAGTCCATATTGAAAATCACAAGTGTAAACAAGCACACTGTAGCTTGGACTGCAGCCCTTGCACGGCTGGGTGTGGACACAGAGAAGCCCACACCCAGAGACAGCACGGGCTAGGAAGTGCAGTCAGTGCAAAGCCCTTTCTGCAAGGAGCCCCGGGAGCTGAAGGCCACAGGCCCCTGTAGACTCTCCCAGAAACACTATCCTGGTTCCCCCGGGAGAATCCGCAGTCTGGTGTCACACACAGGTAACTGCAGGAGCCTCTGGGGGTTGAAGACTGTCAGTTCTTCCACTCCCAAGAATTCCAGGCAGGACTGCCCATGCAGTCCTCCCTGCTGTGAGCTGCCCGTTTGCCTTGGCATCCTGGGAATCCTAAGTGCAGGCCCAGCACCACCTCAGGTTTTGGGTCGGGTAGACTGACTCAGTCCCACCATAGAGGCTTCACAGTTAATGTAGATTCCTCCAGTTACTTCTCTCTTTAAAATAGATGTTTTTATTGGAAAGGTAGATTTTTAGAGAGGAGAGACAGAAAGCTCCTCCATCCACTGGTTTTCACCTCAAATGACCTCAATGACTGCAGCTGAGCCCATCCAAAGCCAGGAACCAAGAGCTTCTTCCAGGTCTCCCAAGCAGGTGCAGGGGCCCAAGCACTTGAGTCATTCTCTACTGCTTTCCCAGGCCATAAGTAGGGAGCTGAATGGGAAATGCAGCAGCCGGGTCACAAACCAGCACCCATATGGGATTCTAGCACTTGTAGGGGTAGAATCAGCCAATTGAGCCATGCACTGGGCCCTCCTCCAATTATTTCAAACAAATGTCACAATCAAGTCTAAAGAAACCTACTTCAAAACAGATGCACTGTGGCACAAGTTGGTGTCCCAGCTGCTCCGTATCAGATCCAGGAAAAACAGCAGAGGGTCGCTCAGGTGTCCTGGTTCCTGGCTCTTGCCTGGCACAGCCCTGCCAATTAACGGGTGTCTCGGGGAGTAAACCAGAATGTGGAAGATCTGTCTCCCCTTTCCAACTCTTTCAGTTAAATACAGACATCTTTAAAACAAAAAGGAGTACACATTGCACTTGGCAAATACATCCTGAGGCCTCTTCCTCCATTACTGTCTTGTCTTTGTTGACAAAATCAGGTCATTTGTACTGTAGAATTTTCCTCTTGGCTTGGCTGTCCTTCCACAAGTCCCCAGATTCCATTTCCTGGGCCCATGTCTTATTTCAGGATCTTGATCACATTGGTTCTCAGTATTGCCACTTCAGGGACTGGCCTGGGAGGACAGCCAACCATGTGAGCCACACGAAGGAGTATGATTTCTATCTTGTTGCTCCTTAAAGCAACCCCTGGTCAGGAACAAGGATCCTGTTTTGGGCCTTCACTCACACAGACTGCCTGCCATTGGACTCAGGAGGGGACCAGAGCCTCAGGCTGTAAGTCCTTTCACAACACACCCCACCCTGGGGTCAGTGTCCAGCCTGAGTTCCACTTGGTTGTGGGAAACGAAAAGTACCCTGTGTAGCTGTTCAAAATGTGCACTGCACACAGTGCTGTTAATGAACACAAAGTTTCCATTGGGGGTGCTACAAAGACTCCACCTCAAGGGGAAGCTATGAGTTGCTCCCACAAAGCTTGGTTTATTAGCAACAAGGAAACAGTGGGAAGGTGTGGTTCCCTAAACAAACTGCCTCCCCATAAAGCAGTTTGCCAGTTTTACAGCAACGGCAAGAGGGGTGTCCAGGATGTAAGAAAGGGGGTGGGGAGGCCCTTCCTGCTCCAGCCACAAGCCACTTCACACACCTTAGCTCAGAGAGCTGGCTCTCACAGCCCTCCTTGTCAGGGTGGTCTGGCTCCCTCTGCACACACTGTGCTAGGGAAAGGGTCCTGGGAGGTGCCCGGGAAAGCCAGCTCAAGTGTGGAAGCCCTATATTTGGGGTTACAGCACCTGGGATTGGCCCTAAGTGATATCAGAGCCATGATCTTCCTAACTTCCTCCAAAGTTGTTCTACGCAGAACATTCCAACCTTTGAACAAGGTTATCTCCCAGGTCTTGAAGAGCCTGTTCGTTCACCTACAAACTACCCATGCTGACAGAATAATTGGGAATGTTCCCTTATATCAAGGTAAAAAAGCTGGTGACTACCACCACAGTCCAGATGTCTCCAGCTCCCATTTTCATTTGTATATTACATAATATATCCAGAGTTTGTTCTAAATGTTACACAATTCAATACCATGGGTCAGCACCCAGACACGTGGCTCTCTCGGGCTGCAAAGCAGGGACCTCCTACCCGGTATGCAGTGCAGACAGCTTCAGCTTGTCCTCTGAAGGACCTCAGTCACTCCCATTTCACAGATTCACAGATGAGAAAATCCAGGTGTGCTCCCATGTGGGCCTCTCAACCCACTGGAGCCACTCCTGCCCACAGTCCACGTGACTCAGCTGCCGCAAGTTGAGGCTTGGTGGCCCCAACAGGTCTGTGAGTTCAGAAGCCCTGCTGACAAGACTCAGAGGGACATCTGCGCAGCTAAGGGGGTGCAGGACGGGCCGATGGGGTGGCTCTCCCCATTACTGGTCACAGAGGTTGGCCTTGAGCACCAGGCTATAGGCTGGCCCATCTGAGCCCCCTTACTGACCCTGTTGTGACTGAGCAGGCAAGGTGACCTCTGATCTGTGCCTGTCTTTCTAACAGGTGGACATTGCTCAGACCCAGGAAAAGAGTTGCTGGACAGGGCATGAGCTCTGGGCCTGCTTCCCGGCTGCTGACCCTCCAGCGACACTTGGACCACCCTGAGGTAAGAGGACAGATGGAGAGATGGGCAAACACACACATATATTTCTAGACCCTCAGCATGGGGACACACACACACCCCCCTAGACTCTCAGGACCCTGAGGTTAGGGGGCACACACACACACACCCCTAGACTCTCAGGACCCTGAGGTTAGGGGGCACACACACACACGCCACGGAACCCTCTACACCCTGAGGTTAGGGGGCACACACACATACACACCTGGACCTACAGCACCCTGAGGTTAGGGGGCACACACACACACACACACACGCCACGGAACCCTCTACACCCTGAGGTTAGGGGGCACACACACACACACCCCTAGACTCTCAGGACCCTGAGGTTAGGGGGCACACACACACACGCCACGGAACCCTCTACACCCTGAGGTTAGGGGGCACACACACATACACACCTGGACCTACAGCACCCTGAGGTTAGGGGGCACACACACACACACACACGCCACGGAACCCTCTACACCTGAGGTTAGGGGGCATACACACACATACACACCTGGACCCACAGCACCCTGAGGTTAGGGGGCACATACACCTGGACGCTCAGTGTCCTGAGCTAAGGGGACACACACGCACCTGGACCCTCCATATACCCTGAGGTTAGGGGGCTCACACACACACGCCACGGAACCCTCCACACCCTGAGGTTAGGGGGCTCACACACACCTGGACCCTCAGTGCTTTGGCGACTAGCCTGGAAGTTTGTGTGGACACAGGAATGTAGCTGTGCGGCCACAAGTTCACTCCTGGCTCTCTTGTGCCACAGCGCAGTGGCATGTAGCCAATGAGCAGTCCACTGACCACACATGTGCTGGACACCACCTCGGGCCTTCCTGCTCGGGGCCTCTGCCTCCGTTTGTCCCGGCTGGAGGATCTGGGCGAGCAGTGGATGGAGCTGAGGAAAAGGTAGGCAGGTCTTGGGCTAGCTGGAGTTTCAGCTTGCCTGAGCCGACAGCACAGGGCCTCACTGGTTCCCAGCCAGCTGAGGAGGGTGGGCACTGAGGGCTGCAGGGCTCTGTTTCCTCATTTGAAAGCCCCAGGACAATGACAGTGGCTGGCTGGCAGGTGTTTCATTCACCCTGCAGCCTCACAGCCCCACGAGCTTGCAGGACTAAGACGGGGCTCTGTACCCGAGTGTCATGCCCAACAACCCAAGCGGGCTAGGCTGCTTGAGGCCTGAGTGGAAATCAGAAAGGCCTCATGTCATGACAGGTAACTGCCAGGCAGCAGGCTGAGCACTTAATTTCTGCTGTTTCTTCCCCATGCACCCTGCGGGCAGCAGCACAAAGGAGGTGGAGACTGGGATTCCAGCCAGATCCATCTGGCACTCTGGGCCCAGGCTCTACCATGTTACACAGCCACATGTTACATAGTCTAGGCTGGGTGGATTGTGGCCCCACAAGCGAGTTCCCCAAACCCTTCATCTTGATGGAGATTTGAAAGAACAACAGTGACACCTCCCATCTGTTTACTCCCCTAGATGTCTGCATTAGCAGGATGGGAATTCAAATGCAGGTCTCCAACCATGTGAATGAGCCCTCACGTCCAGGGTATGCAGCTGGACTGAGGACAACCCGGATTCGAGCCCAGGCACTTTCATATGGGACACAGCCATCCCAAAGCAATGTCCTACCCACTGGGGCAAATGTGGACCAGCCACCACGCTCTAACCACAGTGGAAACACAACTTTAAAGAGGCCAGAGTTGTGGCCCAGCAAGTGAAGCTGCCATTGCTATGCTTGGCTCCTGTGTCAGGGTGCAATTTCAGTCCCAGCTACTTGCTTCCAAACCAGGTTCCTGCTAATGCACCCAGGAGGGCTGTGGTGGATGGTCCACCCATCCTGAAGACAAAGGTAGAGTTCCCAGGCCCTGGTTATTACAGCCATTTGGGGAGTGAACCGGTGGAAGATCTCTCTCTTGCTCTGCCTTCCAAATAACTCATCTAAAAGTACAATGAAAACAGCAGCTGTTTGGAACAACCTGAGGCTCTGCAGAGGTCACACAACTTGCTCACTCGCTATGGACACTCTGTCCTGTGTTGCAAGTGGGACTTGCGGGGGCGGGGGGAGGTTAATGTTCAATCCAGAATGTCATGAGTTATAGAAAAGTATGAATAGTATCATCTGTTTTTTAAGTTGTTTGTAATTAAACATGCATAGAGAAAAATTTAAACACAGGTCAAGCATACAGAATAATGTGGTGCTCCTGTCATAAACCACAGGAGATCAACTGCCACTGTGCTTCTCTATATTGTGATTTCTCTTTTTTAAGGTTTATTCTTTAAAATATATAGAAGAAAACACAGAGAGAAATCCAGGCTGTTCACTGGTTCACTCCCCAGAAGGCCGAAATGGCTGAGGCTGGACTAGTCTGAAGCCAGGAGCTTCTTCTGGGTCTCTCATGGGTGCAGGGGCCCAAGGCCTTAGGCCATCTTCCACTTATTTCCCAGGCTATTAGCCCAGACATGGGTCAGAAATGGAGCAGCTGGGACACAAACTGGTGCCCGCGTTGGATGCCGGCACCACAGACAGCAGATTGACCTACTACATCATGGTGCCAACTCTGTATTTTGATTTCTTAGTGGACATTACTGTAGCATCTCTTGACTGCTCCAAAGCCACAGACCCTGGAAACCATTCCAGTCTTCTGCTCACCAGGTCTGGTCAGGTTGTACTGAGGCCTCTGGGGCTGCATGTCTAGGGGGTGGCCACTTACCACAGCTCTACCACCCTGTCCTCTCTCCAGCTACACAGATCCAGATGGCCGCTGCCCTGGCCTCCTGAAGCCAGGCCAGATGAAGGCAGGCACCTACAAGCTGTCGTTTGACACTGAGGACTACTGGAAGAAGAGGGGGCAGGAGAGCTTCTACCCATATGTGGAGGTGACGGCCATGGCAGGTTGTAGAACTGGAGCCCAGACCCTGCTGGCTGCACCTCAATTCATGCCATGAGCAGCTACTTCCCACTTCTCCCAGGGTGGTGAGCTCACCTCCCATGGGCGCCCAGAAACAAAGGTGCTCAGGGACCTGAGGCGTCGTTAGCCTGCTGTGCTTGTTCCTGAGCTGCCCCTAGGTCAGGTTTGCGGGAGTCTAGGCTGAGGGTGACTCACCCTCTTTCATCCAGACTCTCACAAGGCCTAACCTTACTAACTCCTTTATTACAGGAGCTGCCATCAGAGCACCAGGCATTTCCAGTTCTGGACATGCCAGTGGAATCAGAGGCCCTGACCACTGCAGGCCCCCTCCAAGTAGCACTTGCCCAGGGAAGCTTCACCCCATCCTCTGCCTAAGAGGACTAGGGTAGGCAGCTGTCAAACTCTGGCCCCTTACCATCTTCTGGTGTCTTCTTTGCCTCTCTCAGGTTGTCTTCACCATCACAAATGAGACCCAAAAGTTCCACGTGCCTCTGCTGTTGAGCCCATGGTCCTACACCACCTACCGAGGGAGCTAGAGCTGAGTATGGCACAGGGAGGTGGTCTGACCCAACCAACTTCCACAGAGGGCCAGTGACCATCGTGGGGGACTGGGATCACCTGCTTGCTGGGGGAGACTCTGTCCCCCTCAAGTTTCCCTTGGGTGTCAATAAATTCCATGTTGCCATCTACAAAGCCACCCCAATCATTGTGTCAGAAGTAATGCAGGGGGTAGTGCTACGTTGGCCTCAGCCAGTGCACAGGTGAATGAAGGGCCCTCCAAGCACTGCTGAGTGTGGGTGGAGGCAGAAGTGGAGTGGAGACCGTGGGCACCAGGGAAGAACAACTGGGACGTGGCGGGCTGAAGCTATGCAGAGCCAGGCAAGAAGACAAGGCCATGTGGAAAATCTTCATCGGCTGCTGAAAACCCAGACCGAAGCTAGCTTCACAGTGGAGATTAGGACTGGGACGATCATGTGCAGGCCGGCACACAGTAGAAAAGAGAGCGATGGAGGGCCTTGGGCAAGGCAGCTAGGTCGGCGAGCCCACGAGTCCTGCAGGGCCTTGGCCCAACGTCTGTCCAATCACAGCTGTCTCCAGGGGCTTGAAGCCCACGCTGTCCAGGGGGATCCCAAAGGCCAGCAGTTTGGCCTCGTATGTGCGCAGCAAGTCGTTGTGAGCCTGTGGGGACACAACAGCATCAGGAAATAGAGGGAGTGCCCCAAACACTCTGGTCCACTCCCACGTTCAGCTCCCAGGGGAACCAGGGAGGGTAGGGATGCAACTGGCATCACAGGTTGAAAAGAGCAAGGACACTGACCTGTGTTACCCTAGCCAGACCTGATGCTGAGCCACGTGCATCAAGCTGGGTAACCCTCACGGGGAGATGACACCTCAATCCCGTTTCCCACATGGCAGGGAGACATGCAGGCAGTGCTGACTCTGCAGGCCCATTGGCCTTGGCCCAGAGACTTATCCTCCACTCCCTACCTTTGTGGAACAGCATTTGCAGCCTGCTCTTGGGGGACTCAGCACGCCCTCCCTCCCTCCCTAGGACCCATACTATCTTCACACAAGGGCAAGGGGCTGCCTGGAAAGGGATACCACCCCCAACCCAGCCCAAGAAAGGAGGCTTTGGTGATGGCAAGGTGGAGCTGGCTGGCATACACGATGCCTTCCCAGCAGCCATGCCAGGAGTCTCTGCTTCCCCAAAGGAAAATGTATCTTGGTTAAAAGGGAAAAAAAAAAGGCAAGTTTCATTGGCTGGCTCAAAGACATGACACGTGTGATGGATAAGGAGCCTGAGTAAACACACAGATGAGTTGGCCATCTACTGCTTTGCACAGAAAAGAAGGCCAGGTCTTAGAACCTGACTTCCAAAGGGTCAACAAGGACAGATCTTCCAAGAGAACATAGGGTGGAGCCCCAGACCTCACACTACTCAGATCTCCTGGGAATCAGGTAAGAGCCATGAATATCCCCCCAAAAAACCTGCACATGCCAGGAGGTGGCACACCCAGCATCCAGGGGAAAGTTGTGGATGGTGGGAGGAAGTTGGGGAGAGCAGAGAAGCCCAGATGAACTGAGCTTCAAATCCATCTTGAGGTTCCTAAAATACCAGCAACACAGACATGTTGGGTGCAGCCCCAAACAAGAGAAACAGGACTTGGAGCCCTTAGTCACACTCACAGGGCCGCTGCTCTTGGTCAGTCTCAAGTGCAGGCAGAACAGCCAGCTAGTCTCCCTGGCTGAGGACAGCAGGGGAACTCAGGTACAATGGGACAGATGAGAGCAGGGCCAGGGTTACTGGCAGGGGCTCTGACCCTCACCCTCTACTCTGTGGAGGGGATTTCTGCACAGAAAGTGGACAGAGATCCAATGGGTTTCCTGAGGGTGTGAAGAGCTTAGACCTGTGACTGCCCACGCTGGCAGGACAGCAGGCAACCATCTGCGAGACAGAGGTGAGAGGCCAGAGCAGCACCACGGTTGTGTCAGTGGGGAGAAGGGATGGGGAGATACGAGGGCACACCCCAGGGCAGGAACCAGGCATGTAACACGTGTGCTCCCAGGCCATTCTCTGCACCTCCTCAGACACAGTGTAGACCAGCAACAGGTAGGGTCCTCAAGATGGCCCTGAGAGGTGGCCAGAGGACCTGTCCATACCTTGCAGACCCGAGCCAGCTCATACTGCAGGTCCTTGATGGTGCTGTTCTTCGATTCCAGAACATCCTGAGGAGAGAGGCAGGCAAAGCTTGATGCTCACCTGTTTCCCCTACACACCCACACTGATGTGTCAGGAGCAAACAGGAGGGCAGGAGTGCACTCGTGCTTTGTGCCTCCACAAAGAAAGCATGCTGACCACTAAAGCAGAAGCTCAGAAATGGACAATCCGTGCAAGTCTGGTCATTCAGTATCAGTCAGGCACTTCATAAATTCTTGGAACAATGTGGACACATCATCCAGCTTTTCAGGGAGTCCAGTCCCCTTGGGAACAAAACCCCATACAGTGAGGCCACTGGGGGTCGGCACCTAAGTGGCACCGTGGGTGTCAGAGTTGAGTTCACGGACTGACCTGGCCCCAGAACCAACACTGCTGCCAACCGACCACAGCCCACAAGAAGCTCCTCTACCCTCCCCACCAGCCCTGCCTGAGGGACTGTGCCCCTGAGTCCTGGTCACTTCTCTGGATGACCTGTCACTCACCAATGGTCAGCACAATGACCAGCAGAGGCAGGAGCTGGCCCAGTTACAGTCAGCACCCCTGGCAAACTGGCCAGCATGCTGTCACTGATTTTCTCCTTCCACTGGCAACACAGGGGCCTCACCGCTGTGCTGAGAGCTCAGCAATGCAGCTGCTCCTAGTCCTGCCTGGACCCGCCATGAGAGAACTGAAGAGCCCAGGCCACGCAGATTTCGAGGGCAACTCGCCCATGCCCAGCCTGCTCTAGCGTGGTACTTGAACGACAAGAACCGGACATGAACTGGAGCGGGAGAGGCTGAGGTGATAAGGTACCGTGAAGGATGGCAGAACAAAATGGATGCATCAAAAGGGAGGTATACACACCAGCTGCTCCCCTCTGCCTGTTTCAGACCTCCCAGAGACCACCCCCCACCCAGCAAGCTGAGAGGTCTTGGCCCCCCCGGCAGAAAACAGGAAGGAAAAATGCCACCTCTCATGCAAGCCACCACTGGCCACCCTGGCCCTCCTCAGAAGCCTACTCGGGGCCTACCTCAAGTTTGCGGGACACGAGTGTCAGGGTTGCAGGGTCCAGGTTGGAGGCTGCCAGCACCTCGTTGAACTGCACCTCCCTCTTCTCCACGGCGGCATTCAGGGCCTGCAGCTTGCGCTCCAGCACCAGGTTCTTGAAGCCCGTCTTCTGCTGCACCTCTTGGATGGCTGCAGTGAACTTGTGGTAGAGCTCATCTCGCTCTTGTTGTACCTGCAGAGAAGGAGGGGAGGCAATGAGGCCCCTTACCCGGAGACGTGTCACTGGGTGGCAAGTCCCTTCCCACCTTTTTTCATGGGGGCACCCTCATACCACCTATACCCCTCTGCTCCATGCACAGAATTACATAATTTTTTAAAAGATTTATTTATTATTATTGGAAAGTCAGATATACAGAGAGGAGGAGAGACAGAGAGGAAGATCTGTCCGATGATTCACTCCCCAAGCGCCACAACAGTAGGAGCTGTGCTGATCCGAAGCCAGGAGCCTGGGGCCTTCTCCCATGTGGGTGCAGGGTCCCAAGGCTTTGGGTGTCCTCGACTGCTTTCTCAGGCCACAAGCAAGTGGCTGGATGGGAAGCAGTGCTGCCAGGATTAGAACCGGTGCCCATATGAGATCCCAGGGCATGCAGGGCAAGGAGACTTTAGCCACTAGGCTACTGCACCAGGCCCTTTGGTATGATTCTTTGCAGAATCTACACATAAAATAATATTTATCAGACAACCTCAGAAATGCATGTTAGATTAACTGTTACCCACAATAACAGCAGCAATGTGGGAGCAGCCAAGGAAGGTGCAAAGAACAGGCTCCTCAGCCACTCCTGGTGAGAGTCTCAGAACCAACCTCCAGCGGCTGGCATTGTGGCTCAGCAAGTTGAGCTGCCGCCTGGGACACCAGCAGCTCGTATGAATGCCAACTTCAGTCACAGCTGTTTCCTTCTGATCCAGTTTCCTGCTAAAGCACCTGGGGAAGCAGCAGACGAGGACCACATATCTGGGTCCATCACCCACGTGGGAGAACCAGATGGAGATCCAGGCTCCTGGCTTCAGTGGCTCAGCCCTGGTCCCTGCCACCACTGGGGAGTAAACCAGCACGCAGAAGCTTGCTGTCTCTCTCTCTCTCTGCTTTGCCTCTATCTATCTGTAACCCTTCCAAGTAAGTAAATAATTTTTATTTATATAAATTCTGTTTATGATGTTTACATAGTTGAGCAGGGTGGGAAGGGTCGAGATTTAGGGGAAAGTGTGTGAAATTTGTTTCCAAATTTTCTTTTTTTACTTTCTGTGTCTGGGGGAAGCGGGAAGATAGGGGAAAGCCACACACAGCCTCCCAACCGCCTCAGTACCTGCAGATGGGAAACGGCCTCCCAATGCTGTTAATTTCGTTGCTCCAAGGCTGAGGAAATCCTTCCAAGGTCCATTGGCTGACACAGTCCACCTCAGAGTCTCTATTCACCCAGATATTTGCCGTCAGTGCTTCCCTGAGGAAGCATTTGTTCTGCCCTCCTTCCTCTACTGTAGTACCTGTATATCCTCTGCAGGCCCCAGTGGACTGCCATAGCCTCTCTGCACATCTGCGTATTCATCCACTGCTCCAGCTAAGCCACTGAGGAGACACACAAGCCATAGTCTGACCACAGATCCTGTGATTCTCCCTATGGTTGGACTTGTGAGTCCAGCAGTTGGGGAATCCCCAAAGAAACCTCACCTGATGTGACTCCAGACCTGACTTACATATTCTTGTCAGTATGGGGTCGGGCCCAGTCCGTCACCCACATCAGCCCACGTACATACTGGCAGCTGCAATTGCTGTGTTGGTTCTGTCTCCAGCCCCGTCTCTAACATAAACTGATGGGTGCTACAGCCCAGCACAACCCTGCCCACTACACACATTCAGCCCACACATACACCAGCAGGAACTGCACCAACCCCCCAGTAGCTCCCACTGGGCCCAGTCCCAGCCCTGGTTCCTATAATTGCCAGTATGTGCAGCAGACTGGTCTGGTGTATGTCCCATACCACATTCAGCTCTCACACATGTCAATGTGTGCTGAAGCCTAGCTCAACCCAACTGACCCCACTATCCAGCCCACACTCATGCCAGTGGGTAACACCTATCCTTAGGTCCACACCCAGCCCTTGTTCTCCTGTTCACCAGTGGAGGGTTGGAGCCCAGGGCCCACTCCAGTCCCAGGCCTTGCATTCTTCAGACGGTTCTGCAATCTTGCTTGACAGGATTTGCCCTTAGTCCCAGCACTTGCCAGCTGATGCTGTGGCAAAGCCCAGTCAGCACTTAGTTATTTTTATACCGGCATGTACAGGAACCAGGGCTGGGAGCAGGCCAGGTGGAGATTACTGGGGGTTGCTGCAGCTGGACTACAATTCCCACTAGTGTACATGAGGGCACAGTGTGTGGTGTGCAGCAGCCATTGGTTTACATATGAGATGGGGCTGAGGCCAGAACTGATCAGGCAACTGCAACCACCAGTGTGTGTGTGTGTGTGTGTGTGTGTGTGTGTCCACCTGTGTGTGTGTTTGTGTGTGTCCACCAGTGTGTGTGTGTGTGTGTGTGTGTGTGTGTGTGTGTGTCCACCAGTGTGTGTGTGTGTGTGTGTGTGTGTGTCCACCTGTGTGTGTGTGTGTCCACCAGTGTGTGTGTGTGTGTGTGTGTGTGTGTGTCCACCAGTGTGTGTGTGTGTGTGTGTGTGTGTGTCCACCAGTGTGTGTGTGTGTGTGTGTGTGTGTGTGTCCACCTGTGTGTGTGTGTGTGTGTCCACCAGTGTGTGTGTGTGTGTGTGTGTGTGTGTGTGTGTGTGTATGTGTGCAGTACACTGATATTGGTGACAGACTGAGCCGTATCCCATACTGTCCTAGCACACACAGGACTCGGGTGCAGGGTCATCTCAGACAAGGTTTCTTTGCAGAGACCCTCAACTGAACCACTGGATTCAAAACTACAACCATAGCGGAAATCGCAGGATCTGTGGGCTGACCATGAAGTTCACGTATCAGAATGGACCTCCTTGGTTGATGACGACGGTAAAGTAAATGGCATGTCCAGATATACATGGGGGACATGACAGCCAGTTCATCGAGGCCTGCAGAGGACGGCTAGTACCAAGGAGAGCAGAATAAATTGAACAACTCTCCCAGCCGAACGTTGACAGCAAGCATCTGGGTGAATGGAGACTCTAGGGTGGACTGTGTCAGCCAGTGCTTCTTGGAAGGATTTCCTCAACCTTGGATAAGTGAGAGCAACAGCATTTCAGGATTATCAAAACCACTCGAGCAGTACCTTTGGAACATGCTCTACATCGGGGACCCTGGGATGACATCAAGTGGCTGTACCCCACCCCAGGTAATGATGCATTTAGGCTGCTGGGAGCAGCCCTCTCCCCTTCTCTCCCTTCCTGTCCACCAGAACAGGAAGGAAAAATATACTGAAAGCAAAAAAATTGTCTCATCCACTTTCCCCCACCTATCAATCCTCCCCACTGTAAGCAATGGTTCACATGGTTATACATCCTTCTCAGCTATGTAAGCATAACCAAAAATAAAATAAATTTATCAAAATAAAATGTAAAATTTGAAAACTTAAAAAAAAAACCCTCCAAATGTTCTCTACCACATTTTTTCACCACAGATCCTACAATCCAGATTCTTACTTAGAATCAACAAAAGCCTCAGTTACACAGGGGTACACTGGGAACTCTCATTGTGACAGCACTGCTAGCAACAACAAAAGACTCGACCCTGAGCCTAGGGCAGCAGCTTGGGTACTGGTTCATGTCCTGGCTACTCCACTCCACTCCCCATCCAGCTCCCTGCTTGTGGCCTGGGAAAGTAATAAAGGATAGCCCAAAGCCTTGGGACCCGGCACCCCCACAGGAGACCCAGAGAAGTCCTGGCTCCTGGCTGCTAATTGGCTCAGCTCTAGCCATTGCAACCATTTGGGGTATGAACCAGTGGATGGAAGATCTTTCTCTCTGTAGATCTGCCTTTCCAATAAAAACAAATAATCTTAAAAAAAAAAAAAGGTTCTGGAATCAGAGGCACTTCTTCAGGGAAATCAGCTGTATAGAGATTCATGCAATGTGTACAAAAGAGTGGCACAGCAGGGCAAGTTGGTATCGTAGGGGGCCCAGTAAGTCACTGGGACTCCGATTCCAATTAGGTTCCAGGATAATGTGCTTGGAAAACTAGTGCAATATGGCCCAGATACTTGGGCCTCTACTATGCATACAGGAGAATTCCAGGCTGCAAGACTGAACCTGCCAAGCACAAGCCATTCCAGTCGTTTGGAAAGTAAGCCAGCAGAAATAAGACCTCTTTCCAAAACCTTCATTCTGTCACTGACTTCATATAATAAATCTCAAAACATGGGAAAACATGAAAATATGAGAAAGAAAGATTTTGACTACTGAATTTTACAGCAGGTATATGTGGCTGTTTGATATCAGCAACCTGCATAAACTCTGGGATTAAAATTCAAGTAACGCTCTCTCTTCTCCTTCTGGCCTCCCTTCCCTCTCTCCCCTTCCTCTTTTTCTCTCCACCACCTCCACCCTGTTCCTGCCCCACTGGAATAAACCTCCTAAGATATAAATAAATAAATAAATAAATAAAATTCAAGTAACAGTTATAGCATGATTCAACAGTGAGTAGTGCTAGAACACAAAGGAAGTAGTGTGTGTGCAGGAGGACACACACAGCACTGTCTACAACACACACAAAGTGAAGCATGTGCGAGAGGTTTGCACACTGCCTCTTACCCAAGACTGTACCAGAGAACGTGTTCCTCGGCTCAATGGTCAACATTATTAAACAGCCCAACTTTTTTCTCTAGTGTTCACAGTAAGCCACCTATTATGAAGTCCAGCTTTGTATCCCAGAAACTTTAGAAAGTTATCAAACCAGAGCTGTTCTTGGCCCAAGGCCACCAGGAAAACCCTGCTGGTTGGCAGGAGTTTAGCCCTGGCTGAATGACAACTACAGCAATGTGCTCACCTTCAGGAACCGCTGCTCCAGCACTTCATGTTCCCACTGCAGGTCTTTCAACTCTTTCTCAGTAACTTTCAAACGTGCTTTTGTGCACTGCAGAGAAAACAGGGAATGTACACTAGAAATATTCAAGCATTTTTCAAATATAGGTTCATGAGAGGATAGCAAGGCCTGATGGATCAGAGGCAAGCAGCCAAGTTCCACTATGGCCAGTCAATACAATATGACACCCAGCACATTAACCAAGCAGAGATTTCAGCTTCCCAGCCCTTCTTCCTGCCTCCAGGGCAAAGCCCACTCAGGTATCTTTGACACCGGAAGGAGATGACGTGGGCAGGACACATACCACCAGGATCTGCTTGTCCCTCTCATAGTTCCCAAGCTGCTTCTGCATCTCACGCATCTCATCCCGAGCCTTTTGCAGAGGGTCTGCCAGACGCTTGTTCTGCACAGACACCTCTGCCATCTCCCTCTCCAGATGCTCTTCCTTCTTCCGCATGTCCTCCATTTGCTCCTGTTGACATAAGTACAAGTGCAGGAGGGGCTGTGCCCTGCAGAATGAGGACCAAATACTGTCGCTCTCACAGACATGTCTGGCCAGCTCTGCATGCTGGACACTCAGGCCTGTCTAAAGTACATGCCCAGTATTTGTGCATTGTGCTCACTCACTGAATTTTCTTAGGAATGCAGCTTCCATGAAAACTGACCGATGATACTTTGGGAGGCTGGCTTGCTGTATAAACCCTGCACAGCCAACTACCCGAGTACCAACACGCCATCCAGCCCAGCGCAGTGCACCTCATGCTGCTGCAGGTGCCTGATCCCTCTCATCCCACAGCACACTCTGTCACTTCTTACCTCCACACCCGTCAGGGAGACACTCTGACTGCTTTCAGTTAGGGTTGGAGGTAAGTTAGAATATACAGGCTGTGGACTCACACTAAGGACAGCAGAGGAGACTCTCAGCTTCTTGTAAAGGGGTACTGGGTCTGGGGTTGGGGTCTTTAGACAGGCAGACTGTGTCTCCCCAGCACCTTCAGGGAGTTGATGAGGGCCAGGTTGTTCAGGGTGATGTCATTGTAATAGTTCTTGATGTCAGTGAAGGCCTCTTCGTGGCGCTGCATCAGCGTATTAATTTGGCTGTTCTTCCTCTCCTCCACCTCGTGGATCTCAGTCTTTCTCCTCAGGTCGAGCTCATCCCGCAGCATCTTCATCTTCTTATCATACTTGGACTCGATTTCTGAAAGCCAGTAACACACAGCAGCTCAGAAGAGGAAGACAGGGGCCTGACCCCATGCTCATGGAGGCGAGGGGGTGTCAACAGGGCTGTGGGAAGACCTGGGGTTTGCCGTCCAGGCAGGCAGAGAGAGCCTGGGGATCTCCCCATGTGCATGGTCCATGGATTGATCAGGGAAGGGGTAAGGAGATGTGTGGGAGAGGGAAATCCAAGTACAAAGTCATTGTACTTGCAGGTAAGTGAAGGGGCTGAGATTGAGCAGATGGGAGGGTAGAAGCAGCAGGACTTTCATGGGTCAGACAGGTGAACTACACCATTTGGGAGATCAAAGCTAGGCTAGTTAGCATAGATTATAGCCCACCACCCACCGGTGCACACTAAAGCAAGGACTGGGGGCCTACCTGGCAGGGATAGCTCATACCACAGTGAGAGTCAGAACAGGGAATGGGTAATGTTAGCCTGGGGCATGACACTAACCAGCACGCAAGAGAACCAAGTCTGGGGGCAATGTGGGCCAACCCTGTGGAACTGCAACTTCCGTTGATTTGCTTAGGAGTTGGGGCTGGTGACAGGCTGAGCTAGGCATGCCCATGGAACTCTCTGACACTCACGGGTACCAAGTTTGGCAACAGGCTAGGCAGGTCCAGGCTACAGCACCCACAGGTGCAACCAAGAATATGGTGTGGGGCAGGCTGGGCTATAACACACACAGGCTCATACAAAGGCCAGCAGAGGGGACAGACTATGCCAGATAAGGGCCTAGTACCCACCATCACATGTGAGATCTGAGTCTGGGAGTGGGCCTGATGGAAGAACTTGGGAAACTCAGCTGTAGGCCACAGCTCCTGCTGGTGAGCATGTGATTCAAGCCTGGGTGTTGGTGACGTTGGGCAAGGTAGCTCCACCTATCAGCAAGTGTGTGGTTTGGTTCTATAGGGGGGACTGGTCCCTGAAGGCAGCACTAAGTTAATCTTAGCTTGCTAGCAACTGCAAGATCCAGGCTGGAGTGTGGGTCATGCACACCTACCGGTCTGCATGATCCAGGGATGGGAGCAGATTGGGCAGGGTTAGGCTGAAGATGGGTGGGCTGGGACGGGTCAGGCTGCAGCACCATATGGCAAAGACCAAGACAGGGGCATGGGCTATGCCAAGCTTGGTCAGAGCAACCACTGGCACATGCAAAATCTGTAGCTGGGAACAGGCCTGGCTAGGGTGCCAAGGGAACGCCCTAGTTAGGTTGTGGTTCCCACTGGTGAGTGCAAGAGCCAGAATGCGGGTGGTATTCTAGGCTGGACATGACTGTAGTATCCCTTGGCATGGGTATGGACTGGGTCTGGAGTGCTCCAGACTGGGCTAGATTACAGCACCTGCTGGTGCTCATGAGAGCCAGGCTGAGTATAGAATGAGCTGGGTTGTAGCATCAACAGAAAGAAATAGAACAAGCATAGGTATGGAATAGGTAGTTGGGCAAGGCCATTGTTCCTGCCAGGACAGCAGCCCTTGCAGGAGATGAATTTCAGATGGTGCCCTCAAGACTGAATGACAACTGTCTGCTGATAACCTGGGTGGTAAGCACAACTGCCCAAATGTGCGCATAAATCAGTTCTGCTGAGACGCTCAGTATCCACTGGCTTCAGACACTTCCAAGCCATATCTGTATTCCTGGGCTGTTTGGGTCTACTTTATGTACCAAAGTGAGCAAGCTCTGGGGGCCAATTACATCCTAATGGCAGGCTGCACAATGGGAATGCAAGAACTGACCTCGAACTTGCCTCTCAAAGTCGTTCCTCATCTTGGTAATCTCCTCAGTGTGTTTCTGCAGAGGTGAAGATCAGTTATTAGCAAGACATAGAAAAAAAAGTCTGTCCTTCACACTGCTCCTACTCCACCCCTGGGGCCAGCACAGCACAGACGAACCCTCTAACTCGTGCACCAGCATCATATATCTGACTGCTCCACTCTGGATCCACCTTACTACAAAGGGCCTGAAAGCAGTGGAAGACAGCCCAAGGCCTTCAGCTCCTACACCCGCTTGGGATACCTGGAAGAACCTCCTGGCTCCTGGCTTCAGAACAGCCCAGCTCTGGGTATAGCAGCCATTTCGGGAGTGACTCAGCAGAAGAGAGCTCTCTCTCCAGGCTGGGTTGGGCCAATTCACATTAGGGCCAGGTCTGGGGCATTCCAGACTGGGCTAGGCTGTAGCACTCACAAGCATGAAATAGAACTGGGGGCAAGCTGGGCCTGGCCAGGCTACAGCATCTGCTGGCAAACACTGAGTTGAAGCGAGCCAGACTGGGCTGCAGTTCCCACTAGTACACATAAGACTCCAGATGGTGAGCATGGAAACCAGGACTGGGGGCAGACCAGGCTAGGCAGGGCTATAACACCCACTGGCCTGCATGTGAGCTGTTTTAGGGGCAGCCAGGCTGAGCTAAGTGACTATACCCACTGGTGCATGCAGGAGCCAGAGTAAGCGCAGGCTGGTCGGGCTTTGCTGCAGCAACAGCTAGCAAGTGCTGGGACTAGGGGCATCTTGTCAAACTAAGACTGCAGATCTACCCGGAAAGTGCAAGATCCAGGGTTTGGAGTGGGCCTATTAGGGAAACTGTGGGTACCCTTCTGACAAGCCACAGCTCTTGCTACTGAGCATGAGAACCAGGGCTGGGCTGAGCAAGGCTGCAGCACCCACTGGTGTATACAAAAGCCAAATGGAATGCAGGACAGACCAAACCAATCTGCTACACATACCATCATGCACAGGAACCAGGGCTAGAGGTGGGCCTGGTGAGGTTATTGGGGGCTGCTGTAACTGGGCTGCAGTTCTCACTGCTGCTCATGAGAGCCGAGTGTGTGGTGGGCCGGGTTAGACTAGGCTGCAGCATCCATTGGTTTGTGCAAGAGATGAGGCTGGAGATAGAACTGACCCAGCAACTGCAAACAACAGTGTGTGTAGGATATTGTGGGTAACAGACTCAGCTGGGAGCCACACTGGCTGGCACACACAGGATTCAAGTATGGGGTCACCTTAGATGAGGTCTCTTTGCAGGACCCCGCAACTGAACCATAGGACTCAAAACTAAAACCACGGGGCTATACCCCATCTCTCTCCTTCTGATCCCCATCTCCCAGATATAAGAAGAAAAAGAAAATTGGAAATAATGGTCTCATCCATTTTCTCCTATTCCTCGAACCTCCCCACCCTAATCAGTGGTCCACATGGGCATTCATCCATCTCAACTATGTAAACATCATCAAAAATAAAATAAAATAAACTAAGAAAAGGGTCACTCTATCCCCATCCCCTCTCTGTAATTCTGATTTTCAACTAAAATAAACAAAGTTTTTTTTCAAGCCACCTCAATAAACCCTGTGCTGCCAGTGGGTTTCCCTTCCTTTTGAGCTTACAAAACAAGCCCAGAATAACATTTCCGTAACTTCCATATTTTTGTTTGTTTTCTGTTGTATTTGAGGCAAAGAGACAGTTTGTCTGCTGGCTCTATACCAGCTGGGCTACACTAAATCAATGTCACGAGCCAGTGGTCTCTCAGGTGGATACCAGGGACCCAGCTACTCGAACCATCGCTACTGCCTCCCAGGGGTCAACATCAGCAAAAAGGTGGGGTCAACAGCAAGAGGCAGGACAAGTCCAGGCACTCTGACATGACACACATTTCCTTTTGTTCTTCTATAAGAAAACAGTCCTTTTTTTGTTGGTTAAAGTCCTTGCCATGAACGCGCGCGGATCCCACATGGGCGCCAGTTGTAACCCCGGCCAATCTGCGTCCCATCCAGCTCCCTGCCTGCAGCCTGGGAATACAGTTGAGGACGGCCCAAAGCCTTGGGACCCTGCACCTGTGTGGGAGACCCGGAAGCTCCTGGCTCCTGGTTTCGGATCGGCTCAACTCCAGCCATTGTGGACACTTGAGGAGTGAATCATGAGACAGAAGATTTTCCTCTCTCTGTCTTACCTTCTCTCTGTATATCTGCCTTTCCAATAAAAATAAATAAATCTTTAAAAATATATAATAAAACAAAAAATTAATTAACACAAAGCTACAGTAGCCATACAATGTGCCACGAACACAAAGATGCCCAGAGAAACCAATAGGCTATAGTCGCTAATTCAGAAAGAAAGCAACTGACGTGAGCCAACAATGCCGAGTCCCCTCCATGGGGAAAGCAGCCTGTCTCTCCCCTTCTCTATATATCTAACTTTCCAATAAATAAATAAATCTTGAAAAAAATTAAAAAGGAAATGCTAAATCCCAGCCTTTACAATCTGAAGTTAATGTACCTTTCCTCTGCCCTCATTCTCAAAAGGCTCCTGGGCTTGCGTGGAGCCAGCTCACTGAGGCTTTAAAAGCTCACACGCTGAGGCCTCGTTCACCCCTATTCTTCACCTGGACCTTCTCGCAGGCTTACCTCTTTCCTGAGCTGTTATGTGCTAGCCTTGCCACCTGCTTTCTTCTGCCCTGGCACAAATGCTGCCTACTCAACTAGCCATTCCCAGAGCCTAGAACAACAACCTCCCTTGACTCCCAGTTCCCACACCTGCACCACTTTACTCTTCAACAATGCTCACCTCTTCAGCTCCACCAGACACACAAGTCTGTGACACGCTCACCGTGCACACCATCTCAGCTCCACCACACACACACAAGTCTGTGACACGCTCACCATGCACACCATCTCAGCTCCACCACACACACACGTCTGTGACACACTCATCATACACACCATCTCAGCTCCACCACACACACAAGTCTGTGACACACTCACCATGCACACCATCTCAGCTCCACCACACACACACACATCTGTGACACACTCACCATGCACACCATCTCAGCTCCACCACACACACACACATCTGTGACACACTCACCATACACATTATCTCAGCTCCACCACACACACACAAGTCTGTGACACACTCACTGTATACACTATCTCAGCTCCACCACATACACACACAAGTCTGTGACACGCTCACCATGCACACCATCTCAGCTCCACCACACACACACAAGTCTGTGACACACCGTGCACACTATCTCAGCTCCACCACATACACACACAAGTCTGTGACACGCTCACCATGCACACCATCTCAGCTCCACCACACACAAGTCTGTGACACACTCACCATACACACTATCTCAGCTCCACCACACACACAAGTCTGTGACACACTCACCGTGCACACCATCTCAGCTCCACCACACACACACACGTCTGTGACACGCTCACCATACACACTATCGTATGCATTGTATCTGTGCTTTCTAACTCCTTGATTAGGTATTTTGGCACAGGACAAACCACAGTTCTCATCTAACATGCACTCCATAAATGCATCTCAGTCTCTACCTAGAAACTTCCAGCAACCCTCAGAAAAGATCAACCACAGACTCAGACGTAGACTAGGGAGGCAGCACCGTGGCAGTATGGGCTAAACTGCCACTTCTAACACTGACATCCTGACAAAAGTGCCAGTTTGATTTCCGGCTACATTTTTTTAAAGTGGAAAATTTTTATGTAAGGAGGGAACAAAACAGGAGTGGTAGGTAAAAAGGAGTTAAGGACTGAGTCTGCCCTAACCCTAGGGTTAGACAGAGGGTATAAGTTGGAGCTCAGGCTTCACTCTTCTGGCTGCTCCACTTCTGATCAAGCTCTCTGCTAATGTGCCTGGGATAGAGGAAGACAGCCCAAGCTCTTGAGCTCCTGCCACCCACAGGGGAGACCTGGATGAAGCTGGATTCCCACGGTCAGCCACTGTAGCTATGTGCAAAGTGAACCAGCAGATACAAGGTCACTGTGCCTCTCACAAACAAGGACCCCGGTGCACTAGCCTAATGGCTAAAGTCCTTGTCTTGCATACAGGTACCAGCTCATGTCCCAGCTGCTCCACTTCCCGTCCAATTCCCTGCTTGTGGCCTGGGAAAGCAGTCAAGGACTGCCCAAAGCCTTGGGACCCTGCACCCATGTGAGAGATCTGGAGGAGGCTCCTGGCTTTGGATCAGCTCAACTCCATTGCAGTCACTTAGGGAACGAAGCAACAGATGAAAGATCTCTCTCTCTGTTTCTCCGTCTGTTTGTAAATCTGACTTTTCTATTAAAATGAATAAATAATCTTTACCAGAGAGCAGACATTCAGCACAGTGGTTAATATGCCACATGAAAAACCCACATGCAATACTACAGCGCCTGGTCTGAATCCCAACTCTCTGGCTTCCAGTTCAGCTGCTAATGCAGGGAGGCCTGGAATGAGTTTTGGGGTCCCAATTTCAGCCTAGCCCAGCCCTGAGAACAAACTAGCAGACAGAAAACTCTGTGTTTCCTTTATATAAATGCACATATCATTTTATTTTTTACTGGAAACGCAGATCAGATTTACAGAAAGACAAAGATTCTCCATCTGCTGGTTCGCTCTCCAAATGGCTACAACAGCTAGAGCTGAGCTGATCAAAGTCAGGTGCCTAGAACTTCTGGGTCTCCCACACGTGTGCAGAGTCCCAGGGCTTTGGGCTGTCCTTGACTGCTTTCCCAGACCATAAGCAGAAAGCTGGATGGGAAATGGAGCAGCTGGGATTAGAAACAGTGCCCATATGGGATCTTAGTGCTTCCAACGCAAGGATTCAGCCATTGAGCCATCACACCAGGTCCTGCCTGTCTTTCAAATAAAATAATATGTAAATAGGAATTATTTTTTTAAGATTTATTTTTATTTGAAAGGTGGACTTACAGAGAGAAGGAGAGAGAGAACAATCTTCCATCTGCTGGTTCACTGCCCAAATGGCCACAATGGCCAGTCTCAAGCCAATTAAAACCCAGAAACTAGGTTCTTCTTTCAGATCTCCCACATGGGTGCAGGAGTCAAAGAATGTGGGCCGTCCTCCACTGCTTTCCCAGCCCATAAGCAGAGAGCTGGATAGGAAATGAAGCAGCTGAGATGCAAACTGGCAACCATATGGGATGCCAGTACTAAAAGGCAGAGGATTAAACTGGCACCAGTACAAATTATTTTTAACAAAGTAAACTAGATGCTCATAAACGCAGCTTGCATGGGTTCACACACCACTAGAGCTGCCCAGCAGTTGACATAGTGCAAGTTTTACTGGTTGGCCTGTGGTTCCCTGCGCACATCGGTGATGACCTCTCCTAGCAAAGGCATCAGGACATCAGGTGTCAGCAGCATGACGAAAGAACCTCAAGTTATTTCTTGTTCAGCTCTGAGGCAGAATTATGCTCCAGGTCTCAAAACAAACTTGACTTATGCATTTTAAATAATACAAACAAAACCCTGTCAATGCATTGCAAAAATGCAGAGTTTTGACCAAAAATCAGAACTCTCACTGGTTAAACAATCGGAGTTCAGGCAGCACCAGGCTCCCAGCCCATGACTACCAGGCAGTCCAACACCTACCAGCCGCAGATTCTTCACCGCCACCTCACTGGCCAGCTCCTGCTCTCTGAGCTCCACCTTCAGTGCCCGCATGTCCTTGCGCAGTGCGCCCTCCTGTGTGCGGTGCTCCTTCTGGGCCAGCTTCATGACCACGGTGCCCTCGGCCTTCATCTCAGTCAGGTTGTTCTGGTGCTCGTACAGCAGATGCTTCACCTTCTGCTTGTACACCTATGTGGCACAAGGAGACCCGGCTGCTCATCAGCACCCACCTGCACGCAGGAGGCACACAAGAGGAGCTGGGCAGGTGCTTCTACAACAGGCTGCCAACAGGTCAGCAGGCTTCAGAGCCCATGACCCTTGTGCGCCACAGAGGCAACGTTCACTCAGAATCTCAAGCCTGGCCTGACACTAGATGGATGATGTTTCATTCCTTCAGCCTTACTTACGTATATATAGCACCTTCAGCTTATCAGGGCGAAAGGCACCACACACACACAGAACACAAGCAGAGATGTCCCAGCCCACCACAAACCTCCTCTGTGTGGTCACCTGGTGGCACAGGCAGGTTGGTCCCTCTCACCTTGATCTCCACCTGATGTCTCTCCTCAGCCTCCTCCATCTCCCTGTCTTTGTTCCGCAGCTCAGCCTTCTTCTCCTCCAGCTGCCTCCGTGTGATCTCCCAGAAGGTGTGGATCTTGTCTCGCTCCAGCTGGAAGTAGTTGCGCTCCTCTCGCTCCCGGTCCAGCTCCTCCCGGATGCGGCTGATGTGTTCCTCCACCTGCCAGGCACAGCTGGGTCAGGTGAGGCATCTAGCAGGGTCGCACACCCAGCAAGAGGCACGTGGACAGATAAAGGTAAGGAGGATAGTAGTAGCAGGATAAACAGAATAAACAGAATAAACAGAAGCTCAAAGTAAGGAGTTAAACCCTGAGGTTAGGGGAGCTCCAGGAATAGGACACACCCAGTGACTGGCCAACTTCTCTTGAGTTGGACCAAAAAATCATAAAACAATGATGGTTTTCCATCCATTAAAGCCTGGGAATTCATACTAAGGAAACATGTCACATATACGAGCTCAGAAGCTCAAAGGTATTTAGTCTCATTGCTATCAAAATAATGAAAATATATAGACAAAGCAGAAAATGAACCAAGCAGTAAAACTGCTGGAAAATTTGTTTGTCAACTAGAAGCAACATGACATGGTCCAAAAAGTACACAGGCAATAAGCATGTAAACATGTCCACAAGATAACATTAAATGAAAACATATTGACTGTCATAGATCAAACACTAAATAAAAAAGAAAACCAGTAGACGCCTAATATAAAGGAGGGCTTGGTCCAGAGCTGATTGCAAAACTGCAAATAGGTTAAAAAGAAAAACTAGGACAGTCTTCTAGCTTTCTTGGGATCTCAATCCACTTTAGATTTAGTGATCTCTCAGGAACAACTCCAAGTCACTTACTGTCAGCTTTTCCCACAAAATCTTATTCCTCAGAAGAATCTATACATATATGCATTCTTAGATGAGCAACGCCAGGCTACACCATACAAGGAGGAGCAGCAGAGAGGAGTTCTAACGGGGCAAGGGCCTGGGTCCCCGTGAGAGCAGCTCCCCACCCAGAATCCAAGTGCAGCAGAAAATGGTAGATAGACTGTTTCCTATCTACCGACCCCTTTCCCCAAATGCTCCCACGCCCTGGACAGGCCCAGGCCAAACCTGGGAACTGGAAAATCCATCTGGTGTCACATGTCAGGGGCAAGAGCTCAATTACTTGGGCCATCACCACTGCTTCCCATGGTGGGAATGAACAAGATCCAGAGCTGGGTGTAAACCCAGCTACTCAACAGGAGACAAATGCCCACGTCTAAAAACAGCTTTTATATCAGAAAACCATTCCTTTCCCAATCTAATAGAAAGTTTTTTAATGTGGCTTTATGTATCACTGGTTTTGAAAGCTTTGAAGCTGACAGAAATTACGGACATAGCAGTGGCAGACTATGGGAGCTGGCCAAGTGGGATGGGGCAGGGAGAGGTTCATGAAGGTGCCTTTGAACGGGACCCCCCGACCCTGGGAGGAGGTGACAGCCGGATGCTCACCTGCTCCTTGCTCATGTCCTCTGGGGCGAGCCCATCCACAATCGGGGTGCCTTTGCCTTTGCCTTTCTTCCCTCTCTTTTTGGGAGCCTTTGTTTGCAGAAGAGAAGACAGTGTCAGGCTTGGTTGAAAGGCGATGAAGTGCCAGGGCCCTGTCCAGTGGCTTTCTCTTCTAGACCGGCTCTGCTCTGCCCCGCGAGTGCTCGAGAAGCCAGCCCCTGTGCACATCTTCCCCCTCTTCTGACACGGTCGTGCCCCCGGCAGTACTCCTCTGCAACACGTCCACCTGGCCTAGGTCTTCTGACCCTTAACCACAAACACCCTCCTGGTACATTTAGCAAGGCACAAACGAGAAATCACCCTTTTCAAAAGTGAACATTCTCTCCTAAAAAGAGCCCATCCTAAACCCATTCACTCCAGACTCTGGTACTGGAGCAAACATCGACTCAGGTTCACAAAGGAAGACTTGCAATACCACACTGAGGTAACCATGTTGGCTATATTGCACAGTGACTGTTACGGAAAGACCAGCAGGAAGCTGTTCACAACAGCAGCGAGAAACAGCCCAACCAAGAGCCACTGAGAGCAATCGCATCAGTCCTGGCTCCTCCTTCAGAGTCCGCACCCAGACTACAGGGTTCTGCAAGCGGGCCAGCAGCCTGAACCAGGTGTCACGCCGCCTCTCAACCCACAGGCTGAGAGAAGCCTCAACCCACAGCTGAGAGGCTGCTCGGCCCTTCATTGCCCAGCTTTGCTTCCCTCGTTCCCACCTCTCCGGCCACGTGTTTGTGCCTACTCCTCCCGGGAACATTCTCACTACAAAGCTTACATGGAAATTTTACAAAATGCCGAGAAAAGGAAAATCGCCCACATTCCCACAGCTACCGATAAACCGAAGTACTTATTTGGGTGTGGGTTTTTTTCCAGTTGTTTTTTCGAAGACCTACTAACTAATGTCCGGATACTAACGTTCTGTGGCTCTCCTTCCAATCCCTCTAATCCAAGAAGGGCCGTTGCTCGGGGTTTCCTAAAGGCTGTGGACGAAGACCCTGCAGCCCTTCATCCTCGGGGTCTCCCCTGAAGCCCTTCCCTTGGCATCACCGTCCAGGGCTCTGCAGAAGGCAGTGCCCAGCGGGCTGCATCTACCAGACACCGAGCCAACGGGCGGCCCCACTGTGGTACAGATGAGACACGAGGAGAGCCAAGTCGCCGCATGGCGCTCCGCTGGCCGGTCCCAGGGAAGGCGTGGCCCTGCCTCGCAGACCCCGAGACCGGAAAGCCTCCGTGGAGCCCCGGGAGGCAGGACCCGGGACCAAGCGGCGGAGCCTGCTCCGGGCCGGGCACCGTGCGGGCCAGGCGCTGCAGGCGGCGGGCTCCACGAAGGCCCTGTGAGTACCGGGCGCCAAGGACCGCGGCCGCCGCCTGCAGCGTGCACAGGCCGCCCGGTGCCAGCCCGGGCCCTCGCCTCCCTCTGCGGGACTCCCGGGCGCGGCCCCGGCCCCGACTCCCGCCGCAGCTCACCATGGCGCCGGCGGACAGGCCGCGCCGCGACCCTCAGACAACAGGGCAGCTCGGCCTGCGCCGTCTCCCGGCAACCGCTGGGCGCGCTCACGCGCACTTGGGAATCCTCGCGAGACTGCGCGAGTCGCGCCGGGCCACGGCAACCGTGGGAACGTGTCCTGGGCGGCCGGGGCGGGGAGGAGGATGGGGAGCACGGGGAGGACGGGGAGGGCGGGGAGGACGGGGAGGGCGGGGAGGACGGCGAGGGCAGGGAGGGGCCGAGGACGGGGAGGGGCCGGGAGGACGGGGAGGACAGCGAGAACCGGGAGGACGGCGAGAACCGGGAGGATGGGGAGAAGGACAGGGAGAACGGAGAGGACGGGGAGGACCAGGAGGACGGAGAGGACGGGGAGGAAGGCGAGGACCGGGAGGACGGGGAGGACAGCGAGAACCGGAGACGGGAGGCGGAGGACGGAGGACGGGAGAGGCGAGGACGGAGGACGGGAGGCAGGGACGGAGGACGGGAGGAAGGCGAGGACCGGGAGGACGGGGAGGACTGCGAGGACGGGGAGGACGAGGAGGGCAGGGAGGACGGAGCCGGCGCCCCTCGGGCCGGGGCCTGTGAGTCAGGACTGCCACCAAGGGATGGAGACTGATGGGGTGGACGCGTGGGCCGGGGAAGGCGAGCTCGTGGGAGAACAGAGAGTGCCACACGGGTCAACCCTGGCTTTGTGGCTCATGTGCAGGACGCCGCGGGCACTAACCGAGAAACCAGGTTTCACGGGAACAGTGAAATCTGGTGAAGACAAGGAGGCCCAGGATAAGAGAAAATAAATACTGGCTGTGACAACTCAAGAAGTTCCCAGGATTGTGATAGCCCCAAAGCTGACCATCTTTGCCTTTGTAGCGCCGGCATCTCATATGGGTGCAAGTTCAGGTCCCACCTGCTCCATTTCCCATCAAGCTCCATACATCCCAAATGGACGCCGTTTCATGTCCCGGTTGTTCCACTTCCCATCCAGCTCCCTGCTTATGCCCTGGGAAAGCAGTGGCGGATGGCTCAAGTCTTTCAAACCCTACACCCATGTGAGAGACCTGGAAGAGGCTCCTGGCTCCTGGCTTCTGATTGGCTCAGCTCCGGCTGTTGCAGTCATTTGTGGGGAGAGCCGATAGATAGATCTCGCTACCTCTCCTTCTCTAGGTAAAATTTGCCTTTCAAATTTGTGATCATTTGGGGAGTGAACCAGCACATGGAAGATCTTTCTGTCTGCCTTTCCAATAAAAAATAAATCTTAAAAAAAAAAAAGGCTCATGCAACTGCTCTCTTATGGAGAGATCCAAGCTGATGTTCTCTAGAGTAAAATAAAAGCTACTTCCTGGGCCTGGCGCGATAGCATAGTGGCTAAAGTCCTCACCTTGAACGTGGATTGGCTCAGCTCCAGCTGTTGCAGCCACTTTGGGGAATGAAGCATCAGGCAGAAGATCTTCCTCTCTGTCTCTCCTCCTGTCTGTATATCTGACTTTCCAATGAAAATAAATAAATCTTTAAAAAACAAAACAAAACAAAAGCTATTTCTTTTCCACACGTGACTATGGAGAGGTGGTCAGTTTCTGAGGTGAGCCAGCAAGCGAGAGGTCGTCTTCCCTCCCTCCCTCTCCCTTATTCTGCCTTTCACATACATTTTTTTCTTAATCTGAGTATTTAACATTTTACTTAAACATTGTGGTGCACATATATCTTTTAGAAAAGAAAACGGCCCTTCCTGCAGAGGCCCCAGCAGTGTGCCACCGTTCTCAGGGGTGAGGAACTAGAAACATCTTCCAGAGAGGGGGAAGCTGTCACTTTCCTCTCCTGACAGCCAACCATGTTCAGAGTGCCACACACACTCCAGCAGTCACCAGCCTGACCTGTCAACAGCCACTGCCTATCTGATGGGCACTTAGCTTGAGTGCTTTCAAAATGCCTTGCAACAAGTCTTTCCACATTTGTTTTGGAGATGGAGACTTCAGACCCTTACACCTCCCTACAGAGTTTTATTGGGGACACTGCCCAGACGGGCTAAGGTACTTCTCACCAACAGAGAAGGAAGTGCACTGGGTGTGCTTGGGACTCATGCCTCACACCATGAGGAGTCCTGCTGCTCACCCACCCAGGCACTGATTGTTCTTGGAAAGACTGAACTGACTCGGCCTGCACAGACCATGAGCTGTACTTGATTTATCGCACATCCTGAGTGAAGTCTGGGCAACCAGGAGCCAGGACTGCAGTACCAGGCTCTGTTGGCCTGACAGGGGCCTGCTCCTCAGTGACTGCGATGGGGAGAGAGGAGCTCCTGGAGGAGGCTTGGCTGGGCATATAGCAGAGCTGATGGCTGAACCTGTATCTGAGTGCTTCACACTGGTTGTGTGAATATGTTGCAGCTGTCTGCTTTTAAGTCCTGAACTAAACAAATACACTCAGTTTCTTGCAGCAAAAAGAGTAAGAACAAGAGGGTTAGTTCAGGACAGCCTGGACAGCATATTTATTTGTCACAAACCAACAACAGAGCTGGTTCAGCAGCGTGGATCACAGACATAAATAGGGAAGGAGCCCTGGCTGCCAACAGGGCCTACTGTGACCTGTGCTTTTAAAACAGAATTTGAGAGCCTGGTGCAATAGCATAGCGATTAAAGCCCTTGCCTTGAACACACCAGATCCCATATGGGCGCCGGTTCTAATTCTGGTGGCCCTGCTTCCCATCCAGCTCCCTGCCTGTGTGAAAACAGTGGAGGACGGCCCAAGGCTTTGGTCCCTGTACCTGTGTGGGAGACCTGGAGGAGGCTCCTGGCTTCGGATTGGCTCAGCTCCAGCTGTAAATTATACAGAAAATCCTCCCCTCTGTCTCTTCTCTCTGTGTAACTGACTTTCCAATAAAAATAAAAACGAAAAGATCCTCTTCTGAGCATGTGTGGCTTAAGACACTTTTATTCAGCATCAAGCTGTATAGCTCAAAAACCCAAATAAATGGCATCCTATTTTCCAACAAAATCCCAAAGCAAGCCTTAAGGTGTCGAACCAACTGACCCTTCTACAACACTGGGTTCTTCTAACACGACTGCCTGGTTGTCCAGGTTAACCGAAGACATGGACATCAAGGTACCAAGAATGCTTAAGGAGCTCATCCTCTACCTGCTGGTGCTGGCATCCCATATGAGTACTGGTTCATGTCTCAGCTGCCCCACTTCCCGTCCAGCTTCCTGCTTATGGTCTGGAAAAGCAGAGGAGGATGGCCCAGATCCTTGGGCCCCTGCACCCATTTGGGAGACCCAGAAAAAGCTCCTGTCTCCAGATTGGCTCAGCTCTGGCCATAGCGCCCATTTGCAGAATAAACTAGTGGATGGAAGATCTCTCTTTCATTATTTCTCGCCTTCTTTCGGTAAATCTGCCTTTCAAATAAAAATATATATATATATATATATATATATTTTTTTTTTTTTTGCTGGTCAGCATCTTTTATTGATTCCTCATACAGTTACTTGTCTTCAGGCTTGTTGAAGCAGTGGGTCAGACAGCACTTGCCGCAGTAATGCCTATCGAAATGGCCAACCATGAACACGCCAGCACTGCACCTGTCAGAGGGGCACTCGCGACGCAGGCGGCTGATTTTACCGTTCTCATCCACCCTGTAGTACTTGAGGACAGCCAGCTTAACCTTCTTCCTCTTGTGCTTGTTCTTCTTGGGAGTGGTGTACGACTTCTTCCTTTTCTTGACACCACCACGGAGTCTCAGCACCAGGTGCAGAGTGGACTCCTTCTGAATGTTGTAGTCAGATAAAGTTCGGCCATCCTCCAGCTGCTTGCCAGCAAAGATCAGTCTTTGCCGAACTGCAGGAATTCCTTCCTTATCCTGGATTTTGGCTTTTACATTTTCTATCGTATCCGATGGCTCAACCTCAAGGGTGATGGTCTTGCCCATAAGGGTCTTGACGAAGATCTGCATCGTGGTGGTGGCCCCACCGCAGATGGCAGATCAAAAAGAAAAATATATAAATCTTTAAAAATGTTTAAAACACTGGATTTTTGGGCCCGGCGCAGTGGTGCAGTGGTTAAGGTCCTCGCCTTGCACGCCCAGGATCCCATATGGGCGCCGGTTCTAATCCCGGCAGCCCTGCTTCCCATCCAGCTCCCTGCCTGTGGCCCGGGAAAGCAGTGGAGGACGGCCCAAAGCTTTGGGACCCTGCACCCGCGTGGGAGACCCGGAAGAGGCTCCTGGCTTCGGATCGGCATAGCATCGGCCGTTGCGCTCACTTGGGGAGTGAATCATCGGACGGAAGATCTTCCTCTCTGTATATCCGCCTTTCCAATAAAAAATAATAAAAATAAATCTTTAAAAAAAACCCAAACCAAAACAAAAAAACTACTGGATTTTCCCTTAGAGGTGGAATTCAAAAATGAAATGATACTCTGTGTACAGAATTTACTTCAATAAAGCTCACCTGCGAAAGGAGGTGACGGAGCATTGAGCTCAGTTACAAGGTGGTTAAGTGTTGGATCTGAGCCTTAAGTGGGTCGGTTGTGCAACTCTCCCTGCTTTAATGCGTTTGAAAATGTTCTTCATGAAACAGCCTCTGGAGTCAGCTGGGAACCTTTGACAAGACCCATCTGTCCCATTTATTCATCTCTTAGATTGACAGAAGTACTGAGTGATGTAGCTGCGTAGCAAGTAACCCTAACATACAGTGCCCCAATACAGTGGCTGCATGTGGTCTGCTCACACATGTCCCAGGGTGGACAACCCAGCTAGGTTCTATTCCCCAGCCCCTCCCAGGTCTATGTCCAGCTGTGGGCCTGTGGCTGTCTGCCAACCTCTCCCAGGCCTATGTCCAGCTGTGGGTCTGTGCCTGGATGCTGGATGCTGGCTGCGATCTGAGCTCTTGTGTGGCCTGGGCTTCCTCACAGCACCACACGATTATCTGACGTTAGTAGCAGCCTTCCTGGGGAGCCGGCAGCCTAGTAACCTCTGCCCCGAAACAATGCCCTGTGGCCAGTTCTGAGACATGTGACCACCCCAGCGGTCACCTGCCCAGCCACACCTCCCTCCTAGACCACCTATGGATCAGCTTCCTTCCCCCCCACCCTGTTGCTTAACTTCACCCCTGACTCTTAGGCAACTCCCAGCTTGTCCCATGGGCCATAAGATCTTTCCAGAATGTTTTAACCAGGAGTTTGCTATTAGCTTTATAAACTAAAGGAAGGTGGGAAGTACCCACACTCCCTTCAGAGAGGTCGTGGGCTGCCCGGTGCTGACTGCACTGCGCGTTTGGGGGGTGAAGCTCTGTGAAGGCAGCCTCGAGCCGATGCCTGCCTGCAAGCTGTTCCAGTGGAAATCCTCCCATCTCAATCCTCTGCCAGCCATGTCTGCCAGAAACAAACTCATGCTTCCCATGGTTTAACTTTGTAAAGAGTATGGGCTCGGACTTGCGGTGTTGCTGTGCACCTGGGGCAGTGACCTCCCTCTCTGGGCCCATGATCCGACTTGTAACTTCGGGTGCTGCCTGTGCACTACAGAAAATGACTGCCCCTCTGGACCCAGCTTCTTCCCCATTAGGTTTTCAGCGCCTCCGGAAGAATTACTGCGGCACCTGCGCCCAAAGGGCTGGCACAGGCCCTGGTGCGTGCCCTGGCACGGGCACTGCCTGCACCCGGCTTCAGCGTCTGCACCTCGGACCCTGCCCTCCCGCGGGCCTGTGGCCCGCCCCCCACCCGCCGCAGCAGCCCCCTCCCCCCTTTGTGCTCCTCCCCTCCAGCCCCCCGGCCGCACGCAGTCAGCCGGCGCGCGAACGCCGGAGCCCGGGCAGAGGAACGCAGGCCGGCGCGGGTGCCCGGCCGGGCTCCGAGGCCACGGGGCCGGGGCGCGTCGGAGGGCGCCGAGGTCGCCGGGGCAGCAGCGGGGCTCGCGGGGCCGACAGGGGGCGCGCGCGGGGCGGGCGGGGCCGCACCTGTCCTGCCGCGACTGGGGGGCGATGCGGAGGGGACCCGAGCCCGGGAGCAGCTGTGCGCCCCGCCCCGCGGGCTCCTCCCCGCCGCCGCGGCCCCCCGGCCGCTGCCCCGATGCTGTGCGCCCGGAGCCGGGGCCGCGCCGCCGCAGCCGCAGCTGTTGGGGCGCCCGGGCCGGGTGACGCCGCTGCTGTCGCCGCCGCCGCCGCCAGCGCCCCTCGCAGAACCCAGCAGCCGCATGGAGCCCCCGGAGAGCGCCGACCCGGGAGGTGAGTGCCGACCCAGCATCGGGACCCCCCTGCCGCGGCGCCTTTCCCCCAGGCCCACCGAGCCTGGCCCCAAGCTGGGGGGGCGGAAGAGGATACCCGGCCGGCCCCGCAGACTAGGGGCGCTTAGGCCGGTCCCCGCCCCTCGTACCCCGCCCCGTTCCTGGCTGGGGGACCCAGAGTTGTGCTCCGCGCCCCCTTTCAGCGGAGCCGGAGAGCTGGGGGTGTGGGGGGCGGGATTCAGTGCCGGCTTTCTTGTGGGTCTGCTTTGTTTGCCCCAGCCGCGACTCCGGGCAGACCCCGTCCAGAGCAGGTCCAGAAGGCCGCAAAGGGGCGTGGGACTCCGATCTTCTGCAGGGGACTGGCGAGGCTGCAGGTGTGGCCGGTCTCTCTGGGAGGGGATGTGCATGGCACACCCCTTCCCACAGACCCCGTGGGCTGCGGGGATCCTTGAGGACTGAGATCCTCTGTAAGGAAATACCCCATCCTCCCACACCCCTTTCCAGAAGGACTGGGGGATTCCTGGGTGTCTTGCAGGTCTCCCCGGGGAGCCCGCAGGTATGAGGGTAGCATGCAGAGCTTCCTCTGGAAGCCGAGGCTTGGGGGATGGTGGCCTGCCTGGGAGCCGGCTTTCAGTCCCCCTGGGCACCCCATACACACAAGGGCTGGTGGGGCAGAGCCCTCTCTGGCCATGGACAGTCCCAGGCCCTGGGCCTTCCCAAGAGCATCTTTGTGGGTTTGGGAAGGGATTGGGCAGCTCAGAGCCGTTCCTCACCCCCACTCCCGTCTCCCGTTTTTCCCCCCTCAGCTCTAGCAGGGTTGGGGGTGACTGTGGTAAGAGGAATGAGGAGCCCTGGGAAGGGGCTCAAGGCTTTGCTCCTCTTACTGCCTCCCTGAGGTTTCTGAGACTCCAGTGTACAGGCAGGGACGTCAGAGCCCAATTCACTGTGAAAACAAATGTTTTCCCAGGTGCCCACTTGGAGTATGTGGCTGGGGACCCAGCAAAGTGCACCCGGCAAGGGGCAGTAGGACCTCCCCTCCCCTGTCCCCGTTTCCTGATTTTGCCTGAGTGGGATCCCGGGAGATCTCATATGGGAACCAGGACTTGGGTAATCTGAGTTCTGGAGGGTGGGAACAGTAGGCTGGAGGCCCTGCCCCACTCCCAGGCCTTTTGGTACAGATCTGAACTCAGAAATGAGACCTAAAGGGTAGGGCTTTTGAAAACCTCCCAGGACTAACCCTGGAGGTTGTGGCTCTGCCCTCAGGGGGCTCTCAAGTACTGGGAATGCAGCTCAGTGCCACCAGCTCTTCCCTCCCAGCAGCTACTGGGTCCTCACCCACTCACTTCATTAACCACTTCTCAGCTCAGGGCAGGGAACATGAGATTTGGGCCAACTTCTCCCAGTCTGGAACGTGCTAGAAAATAGGTCAACAGCAAAGCACAAGGTGTCAGTAGTCAGCCCTGGGGACGCCTGGAGGGGCAGGACTGCAGAATCCCATTTTGGAGATAAGCCTGCCCTGTGGCCCCCAGCAGCACCCACACCTCACCCGACTGAGGTGCCTGCTCCAGGGATGGGGGTTTGGGCCTGACCTATAAACCCAGGCGAGTGAAAAGGGCTTCTGCACCTTGGCTTTCCTCTCAGAGGTCTGAGCTGGCCACGCCTCGGAGGACACTGCCTGCCCCAACCTGACTGTGGCAGGTCCTAGACCCCTGCCTTGCACTTGTTATGGCCCCGAGCTTAGCTGCTGCACAAGCCTGCAGGATACAAGACACACTCTTGTACCCTTAGTGGGGGACCCTGGGGCCATCTGGATTGCTGCCCCAACCCCCTCCCCCCAGCCCTGCAGATGGGCAAGGGAAGGCTCCAGATGCCCTGCTCACAGCAGAGTCCTTCACATCCTTTGTCCTCTGGATGGGCAATGTCCTTGCCAGGCTGGGTGGTGGTGTCATTTCACCTCTCAAGGATGCTCAGAAACCACATCCCAGAGGCCATGGACACACGGGAACTAGATACTCTGTGCCTGAGCCATAGCCACACAATGACACAGCATTTGGCGATGGAGATGGAGGGCCTGGGTCAGGGGGTCCTCACCCAGCCAGCTCTGCAGCTGCACCTTCATCTTACCTTTCAGAAAGCCATGGGTCCTGCCCAGTGACACCCAGGCTGCTGACCACTGTGTCCAGGGGCATAGGCCATCCCATCCCAGGCAGTGGTTGGTGCTGAGAGCCCTGGCTCCTGTTGTTGAACATCCTGGAATTCCAGACACACCCATGCGGCCTCAGGTGGCCAAACAGGTGATGATTGTGTGAGCTGGGACAGTGGTCATCCCTCTGACCACAGAACCACAGACAAGTGCAGCAGCAGCTCACTGGAGAACTACTCAGATATGGGCAGAAAACTACAGTAGGTCCCTCTGGTGCAAGATCTAGAACTGCTGAGGAAAACTGACATATCCACATTGGGCCTCTAGGGGATGGCCACACAGGGGGCTAGCCATGGCAGGAACCAAGGCAGGGGTGGAATGGTGGCTGCGGAGTCTTGTCCAGGTCACATGGTGCCTTGGAATCCAGAGGGCAGCACAGAAAGCTGTGCCTGCCTTTCATTCTGGAGACCCCTGGGCCAGGCAGCACCCCCTGGGTGGTGGGTGGCTGGGATGAGTGGCAGCTATGCCTTAAAAAGGGGTGAGGTGGGGCTGGCAGGGCAACAAAGGCAACCCAAGCATGGAAAGATACCATGGTGCCCCACATCCATCTACTTCCCTCCTTTCACTGGGAGAAGCAGGCCTTTGAAGTCAGGAAGGCTCCACAAAGGAGGGACAGACCAGGGGTCAGACAGGACTGGGGGCCCCAAGCTGATGGGACTTGCCCATTCTGAGCTGCACTGGACTCGGGCAGCCTCCATGGAGAATTCCCCATGCTCCCATAAGAGGCCCAGCCTCAAACCTTCTTGAGTTATTGCCAGAGCCTCAAAGGCCTGAGGTACCTACCTCTCTGGCCCCATCAGGGTAGCGTACAGGGACCCCAACCATCTGCAGCTAACACTGTGCCTTTGGTTGCAGAGACCGTTAAGCATGTCGAGGTGCCCCAAGCTGCCCTGGATGTCACAGCCTATGGGATGGGAGACGGCTGCCACACACCAGTGACAGAGGACGAGGGAGGGCCTACAGTCCCAGCCCCAGGGTTCCTGCAGGTCACAGAGAGAAGGCGTGAGTATCCCAGCTGGCATACTCTCTACAGAACCCAGAGCCCCAAAGAGTAAGCCAGGCAGCCCACAACACAGAAACACAGGGCTGAGCCCTCACAGAAAAGCTTCCATGAGCCAAGATGTAGTTCTTCATAATAAAAGCCATGAAAGGCTGTGGAGATTCAGGGGTGTACAGAGGATCGTGTGGGTCAAGGTTCAAACTGACCAAGCTGGCTTCATAGAAAGATCTGACTTGTGCCTGGGCCACAGGGAGATGCCAGGAAGACTTACCAGGGCCCTCAGCCCCACACGAGGGGACACAGTGCAGACCCACCAGGACCCTCAGCCCCACTCATAGGGGACACAGTGCAGACCCACCAGGACCCTCAGCCCCACTCAGGGGACACAGTGCAGACCCACCAGGACCCTCAGCCCCACTCATAGGGGACACAGTGCAGACCCACCAGGACCCTCAGCCCCACTCAGGGGACACAGTGCAGACCCACCAGGACCCTCAGCCCCACACAGGGGACACAGTGCAGACCCACCAGGACCCTCAGCCCCACACAGGGGACACAGTGCAGACCCACCAGGACCCTCAGCCCCACTCATAGGGGACACAGTGCAGACCCACCAGGACCCTCAGCCCCACACAGGGGACACAGTGCAGACCCACCAGGACCCTCAGCCCCACACAGGGGACACAGTGCAGACCCACCAGGACCCTCAGCCCCACACGAGGGGACACAGTGCAGACCCACCAGGACCCTCAGCCCCACACAGGGGACACAGTGCAGACCCACCAGGACCCTCAGCCCCACTCAGGGGACACAGTGCAGACCCACCAGGACCCTCAGCCCCACTCATAGGGGACACAGTGCAGACCCACCAGGACCCTCAGCCCCACACGAGGGGACACAGTGCAGACCCACCAGGACCCTCAGCCCCACACGAGGGGACACAGTGCAGACCCACCAGGACCCTCAGCCCCACACAGGGGACACAGTGCAGACCCACCAGGACCCTTAGCCCCACACAGGGGACACAGTGCAGACCCACCAGGACCCTCAGCCCCACTCAGGGGACACAGTGCAGACCCACCAGGACCCTCAGCCCCACTCAGGCGACACAGTGCAGACCCACCAGGACCCTCAGCCCCACACAGGGGACACAGTGCAGACCCACCAGGACTCTTTGCCCCACACGAGGGGACACAGTGCAGACTCACACAAGGCTCCTGCAAGCCCACGAAGGCAGCTGAGCCTAGGTTGATGGTATGCCCTCTTCCTTCAGAGCCCCTGAGCAGTGTCTCCTCTCTGGAGGTCCACTTTGACCTCCTGGACCTCACCGAGCTGACTGACATGTCTGACCAGGAGCTGGCCGAGGTGTTTGCCGATTCCGATGATGAGAATCTTACCAGTGACTCCCCGGCAGGTGAGGACAGCATCGTGATGTGTCGGGTTGGGGTGTGGGTTCATCCCCAATCTCAGCAATTTCTCCTCAGATGTGTGTTCAGTATCACCCCATCCACTATTCTGCATTTACATACCTAATAGCCAAGCCACAACAGCACCCCACTCACAGTTCTCTTTGCCAAGCTTCCACAGCTTCCTTTCCTTCCTTTCCTAAAAAGCAACAACAAACAAAAAAGAGGAACATTTCCTAAACCAAAGGCAGAGCATATCAGATCAGAACTCAGGATGGAGGTAGGAGTGTTCACCCAGATGGCTGGTAGAGTCTGCATTCTGACTCCCAAGACACCAACAGCTTCAGACTGCCAAGCAGTAGGTGACAGCATCAGTGCCAGCTGTGGTCACCAACACTACTCACAGGTCCAACTCAGGCTATGGTGCTGGGGAAGGAAAGGCAGCCAAACGCTCCCCCTGCCCTGCACATACAACAGCCTGGCCCAGTGCAGATCTGTACCAGCACACCCACACTTGGAATTCCACCCTTGGACTGGTTACTCACAGGGTCCTTAGGGTACTGTGAACACCCAGGTGTGACAGTGACTCCAGGTTGGGAGGATGAGTGAGCCTCCAAAACAAGCATAAATGCCTGGACCTAGGCTGGTTGCCACCATGCTCCACTTATGTCCCAGCAGCAGCCCTTCCCGGCCCTGAGGTCTGCACACCACATGTATGATGGGCAAGGACCAGGATCCAGGAAGCTGCGGTTCTGGTACTGAGAACTCAGAACCCAGTCCAGCCCCTGAGAGATATTCAGACTCATGACAGGGCTAAGGCAGAGTGCAGTCTATACTGGGCCACCTGAGAAGCTTGATAGAGACCTCAACAGGGCCACCGCCAAACCAAGCCAGAGAGGCAGATCAGTTCACACTAGGCAGCAGAGGAGCAAGGTGCAACCTAGGTGACAGTGGACCCCCACCCAGGCCCATAGTGCAGCCATTGCAGATTCCAGAAGTATCTGTGTGCCCGTCCAGCACAGGGGCCCCAGCAGGCCAGGGACAGGCTGGAACCACCCTGGTACTGCCCCCACCAAGTCCCAGCTGACTCCTGCCTGCCCTCTTTCCACTAGGTCTACACCCACTGCCCCGTGCCAGCTGCCTGCGCTCACCATCCTGGACGAGGGCGAGGGCTGAGCAGAACCGTGAGAAACAGCCCCTCGGCGATCCGGAACGAAAGGCAGCCATTGCGGACACATTTCTCACCATAGAGAGGCCGAAGGAGGACTAGCTTGTCCCCATCTGTCCCTGATCTGACACGAGGATGGGGCTGGGCCCCCAGTGTGATGGCAAATTCACACGGCCATGGACCCACTCTGCCCTCCCTGTGAGGCCTGAATCATTGCCTCCCAGCAGGTCAGCCCATAAGAACTACCAGAAGGGACTTCCTGCCAGCCATGTGTACAGGGCACAGTCCTGGGCCCCATCTCCCTGGGTGCCCCACACAAGCACAGCTAGTGGCCATGGGTCATGCTCACTCCTGAGCCACAGGTCAGGGATGGGAACGCTGTGGAGTCACTGCCAGGGAGCAAGGACAGTGGTGGTCTGGGCCTTGCAGACATCCTCATCTGTAGGAACACTGCTGTCAGTCACAGGAGTCTTGTATGGGCTCCGGAGGGGGGAAACTGAGCCCATGGGAGCTGCACAAGAACCCCCATGGATGGGAGATGGGAAGCACTGGGGTAAGCCAGTAGCTGCCAGGATATTCTGCTGTCCAGCAAATGGCTGGACCATCAGCCCCCAAGAGACCCTGTGGGCATCAGGGTCTTCTCCCCAGGCCCACTGCTACCATCGGTACCCACTTTTCTTGGTTGCTGTGACAAGCAAGGGTAACAACTAGGCCCACCTCCTGCCTCGGAGCCTCAGAAACCTCTTGGAGAGGGCAAGGGAAGGGAGGAGCTCGTCCTCTCCTGCACCTCATTCGAACATCCTCCACATTCCCACCATCCAGGTCAGCCATGCTCGGTGGGCCTGGAGTCCAGACCCGTAGGTCTCCATCCTAGCAACAGCTGAGGCCAAGATGTGTCCCCCCGAATGCGCTGGGAGAACCTGACGGGCATGTGGGCCAGCTGATCTCGATGCTGCTTTCACGCTGAAGGAAATAGTACAGACTTCTGGCTCAAGCTTGTGTTCCCTCCCCAAGCCAAACCCCCCTTGCCCTGCTCCCCACGAAGCACTCGGCCTAGGAAAACAGGGTCCCCCCATCACCTTCCCTGGACTCCTTGGGAGATGGCCTGGGCATGCTCAGGGCTCCCGCTGCTGAGCCACCCCGTCTCTGCGCTGTGATCCCCAAAGGGCCCAATCAGGTCTCCTGCAGTGAAAACGGTGCTGAGTGTCCTCCAGCTCCAGCACCCACACAGCCTATTCACAGAGTGGGATTAAAGCACCAACCTCACCAGAAAGCCTCATCTGCTTCTTCCTTTTTGGCTGACACCAGAACACAGAGTGCATGCTGCGAGGATGGTCAGGAGGGAACCCCACTCCTTGCTGCTTCTCAAGAACAGGAACCACTGAGACCCTGTTGGGCTGTGCTTCTTTGGGTTCCATCTTAATGACAAGTGTCCTGGATTTCCCATCCAAGAGCAAGGCACAAGGAATCCCAACGGAGTGACGATATGGGGCAGATGTGGTAGCACAGCACCTCAGCCACTTGCAATCCAGTACATCACTCTGGGGAGGCGGATTCCACTCCCCATCCAGTTCCCTGCTGATGTGCTTAGGAGGCAGCCCATAATGCCCCAATGTCTGCGTCTCTGCCACCTTCATTGGAGACCCAGATGGAGCTTCTGGCTCCTAGCTTTGGCCTAGCCAGACTCCGTCTGCTGTGGCTTTTGGAGAAGGAACCACAGATCTGTCATCCCCTCTCTCTCTTGGTCATTCTGCCTCTCAAAATGCAGCCCAGGCTGGTGGCAGGGATTCCTCTAGATAAGGGGCCTCTCATAGAGCCACTCCCAGGACAGTTCCAGGCCCAGAAACTTAAAGATGAAGCCACAACTCCTGCCATTTAACCCATGAAATGAGGTGATTAGGGCTGGCCCAGGAGGCAGCTAACATCACTCATGTGCTCCCAACCACAGCAGTTTCAACACAGCTGTACCTCACGGCTCTGCAGAGGGAAGCCAGTCCCATCCTGAGAAAACCCCTGACCAGGTCTTCTACATTTGTAGATGCAGAAATGCTCAAAGTCTGTGCTGGGAAGGGCAAGTGGCTTCTAATGCTCTGAAATGTATCCCATTCCACCTTCTCATGTGACTGACAGAGGAGTATGGGCTGAGAAACACCCACCTGTGGTAGATGGGCCTGTTCTCACCTCCTGAGGACTCCAGCACCTACTGCATGCCAGGCCCTGAGTGTGTGAGTATGCACCATCTGCACTTAGGCCCTGAAAGGTGCGTACCACCTACTGCACAGACCCTGAGTGTGGAAGTATGTACCACCTACCGTACACAGACCCTGAGTGTGGAAGTATGTACCACCTGCCGCACACAGACCCTGAGTGTGGAAGTATGTACCACCTGCCGCACACAGACCCTGAGTGTGGAAGTATGTACCACCTGCCGCACACAGACCCTGAGTGTGGAAGTATGTACCACCTGCCGCACACAGACCCTGAGTGTGGAAGTATGTACCACCTGCCGCACACAGACCCTGAGTGTGGAAGTATGTACCACCTGCCGCACACAGACCCTGAGTGTGGAAGTATGTACCACCTGCCGCACACAGACCCTGAGTGTGGAAGTATGTACCACCTGCCGCACACAGACCCTGAGTGTGGAAGTATGTACCACCTGCCGCACACAGACCCTGAGTGTGGAAGTATGTACCACCTACTGACACAGACCCTGAGTGTGGAAGTATGTACCACCTACTGACACACAGACCCTGAGTGTGGAAGTATGTACCACCTACCGCACACAGACCCTGAGTGTGGAAGTATGTACCACCTGCCGCACACAGACCCTGAGTGTGGAAGTATGTACCACCTGCCGCACACAGACCCTGAGTGTGGAAGTATGTACCACCTGCCGCACACAGACCCTGAGTGTGGAAGTATGTACCACCTGCCGCACACAGACCCTGAGTGTGGAAGTATGTACCACCTACCGCACACAGACCCTGAGTGTGGAAGTGTGTACCACCTGCCGCACACAGACCCTGAGTGTGGAAGTATGTACCACCTACTGACACAGACCCTGAGTGTGGAAGTATGTACCACCTACTGACACACAGACCCTGAGTGTGGAAGTATGTACCACCTACCGCACACAGACCCTGAGTGTGGAAGTATGTACCACCTACTGACACACAGACCCTGAGTGTGGAAGTATGTACCACCTACTGACACACAGACCCTGAGTGTGGAAGTATGTACCACCTACTGCACACAGACCTGTGTGTGAGGTGAGCGTGTACCACCTACTGCACACAGACCCTCAGTGTGGAAGGTGAATCTGCCACATGCAATAGGATGCTCTACAGTGCCTGCTGTTTGCCATCATGGTCAGGACTGAGGACAAGCTGCAAGTCATGCTAGAATGCACAGGAACAGACAGGAAAGCAGCCTACAATATTCACTTGGTGATAGAGGCTACCCCAACACAAGGCTGCTTCAATTCATACAAGGAACGATTCAGGATACACAGGGGAATGTGCAGCCACTGGGACCACACAGGTGACCAGTTCTGTCTGATGGGTCTGTGCAGCCAGCAGCCCAGGTAAAATGGAGAGGGTATGAAGCCTGAGGACCACCGTGAGAGGTGATGCCGAGGGCCTTGCCTAGCAAGATGGACTCCAGGCTCTCCTGTTTACTGGGTCAGTAACCACCAGGCTCACCGTAGAGGTCCCACCTACAACAAGAGAGCATTCCTTGAACACATGGCAGCACCCTCCCATGCCACCTCCCCAGGATGCCACACAAGGCTGAAGCTTGCCACTCATATTTATCCAAGTTCAAAAGAGACTCATACAAGATAAAAAGAAATGAAATTCACTGCAGTAATGCAAGAATTTTTTTAAAAATTTTATTTAACTTGAAAGTCAAAGTTAGAGAAAAATAGTTATTGGGGGCGATTATGATACTCACTTGGCTAATCCTCTGCCAGCAAGCACCAACATCCCACATGGATGCCAGTTTGTGTCCCATCTGCTTGTGGCCTGGGAAAGAAGCAGAAGATGGCCCAAAGCCTGGGGACCCTGTACCCACGTGGGAGGCCCGGAGGAGGTTGCTGGCTTCAGATTGGCTCAGCTCCGCTGTTGAAGCCATTTGTCTCTCATTCTCTCTGCAAATCTATCTTTCCAATAATAAATACATCTTTATAAAGAAAGAGAGGGAAAAAAAAAAGCATCTTCCATTCACTGATTGACTCCCCTCAAAGGCTGTAATAGCCAGACCTTCTGCCTGGTCTCCCACGCTGCAGCAAGGACTTGAGCCATCCTCGACTGCTTTCCCAGGTCAGAAGCATGGAGCTGCATCGGGAAGTGGAGCAGCTGGGACTTGAACCAACACCGATTTGGAATGTCAGCAATGCAGGTAAATTAGCTTGCTACACCACCGTGCTGGTCCAAGAATAAATTATCAGTCTCTAATAACAAAGAAAAACAAACACTAACCATTTCTTGTCTGAAATAATTTTAGTAACTGAAAATACTGCCACTTCAAAGAATTTTAAGAGCCTGGCACAATGGCTCAGTGGCTAAACCCTTACTTGCACTCCCAGGATCCTACATGGGCACTGGTTTGTGTCCTTGCTGCTCCTTTTCCCATCTAGTTCCCTGATTATGGCCTGGGAAAGTAGTACAGGAAGGCCCAAAGCCTTGGGACCCTGCACCTGTGTGTAAGACCAGAGGAAGCTCCTGGCTCTCTGGCCAGCCCAGTCCTGGCCATGGAAGGTTCTTGGGAAATGGCCCAGCAGAGGGAGTACTCTCTTCCAAGTAGGTCATTTATTAGATTTATTAGAGATGTGTTTATTTACTCGAAAGTTTGTTACAGAAAAAGGGTGGTGACAGAAGTTACTGCCTCTGGGTCCTCACCGGCACGTGTGGCTCCAACAGGTGCAGGGGGAGGTAGTACTGAGGTGGCCGCGAGGCCCAAGCTGCAGTCCAGTGGCTGCTCACCTGCCGCACGACGCCAACATCCTGCAGCCCAGTCATAGCCGCTTGTCCCTTCCGGAGTCACCAGGACGTAGACATGACACATCTACCACCGCTCCTCCTCAGGCACCAGCATGTGTAGGCGCAAAGCAGCGAGTGCCAGTGCATGGAGGTACGCTCCTGTGCCGGAGGCACCACACGTGCGCACCAGGTGCTCCTCTCCCGCCTGAGACGAGTCCCAGAGCTTGCCCAAACAGCTCAGCCCAGCAGCCCACTCAGGCCAGGTATTGGGGGATCCCCAGTGCCTTTAGACATTGTCACTTGGACATGCTAGTAATGCTGATTTCGGGAACCCACCCTAGGAAGCGGCTCCCAGAAATGAACACTTCCTGTGCCTGTCCCATGCCTTTGGCAGTCCTGCACTTGGTGTAGACTTGTGACTTGGGATGTGACCGGCCAGGGATGCCCCATCATGGAAGCTAAGGGACTTGCCACCTCAGTGGCTGTGTCTGGACCCACAGGAACCCGTGACACTCTAAGGGAACACAGTCACGTCCCTAGGAACCTGTGCCAGCCTTGGGACATGGCCAAGTGCTGCCTAGAGCTGCTGTTGGTCCAGCCCAGCTTCCTGCTCAAGTGCTTGGTTCCTGCCACCCGCATGGGAGACCTAAATGGTTTCTGGCCCCTCATTTTGACCTTAGCTTTGGCTGCTGCAGGCAGTTAAGAAGTGAACCAGTGGGCAGGAGTAGGCCTCTGCTCTCTGCCATTGCAATGCAGTCGATTGAGCCACCACCTGTGATAACTGCATCTTACTTGACGGCTGTTCCCCTCCTGATCCAGCATCCTGCTAATGTGCATAGGAAGCCACAAATGAGCCCAAGTCCTTGGGCCCCTACACCCATGTGAAAGATCAGGTTAGAGTTCCTGGCCTCTGGTCCTGGCTTCAGCCTTTTTTCAGAACTTTTGGCAGTTCTGGCCACACAGAGTGATCTACTGAATTATCTGCCTTTCAAGTAACTAAACTTTTGAAACAATAAGACCCATTCAAGAGCAGCGGGAAGGTCCTCTCTGTGGGCTGGCCTGACAAGCTTAAAGCTGCTGCCAGGAGCTGCTTGGAACCTTTGCTCACTCAGCTGCAGTTTAACGAGCCCTTCAGCTCTTCCCACAGAGGGTGCTAGAGACAGACGACCACCCTTTACTCAGCTTTCTTGCATTGCAGGTGCAGCACACAGTGCCCCAGGAAGTATGTGATGCCTTCTCATGGGAGTGAAGACTGAAACACGCTGTCCCAGCTCTCAGCCTTGCTTCCACACCAATGCCACGTCCCTCCCTAGCCCTCTCTGGATGAGCAAGCAGTGTGCTTTTCTTCTGAATTGACTCTAAGCTTTGTCCCAGACTCACCACACACAGTACAGTGTAGAGGATACCTATTTAATGAGATAATGACCGTGGCACTGTCCCAGCTTTCAAGCCAGCCTGCTGCAAGCTGTGGGACCACACTTGGCTGTGCTTGGGCCAGGTGATACAATTCCTTGCTAGGTCCTTCACACCCTGCTGTGGACTCTCAGAAAGGCAATGCTCATGATTCAGTTGAGACTCTAATCCAGAAGGGTCAGACAGAGATAAGGTGCTGGTGCAGGCGGCATGGGAAGGGGTAATAAAATGTAAGTCCTAGCCTTCTGTCCAATAAATGCCAACATATCTTCTGTAACAGGAACAATATGATGTTGATTACACAGGAGACATCCACTTGATGGGGCTGTGTTACAGAGGTGAGAAGTGCGCAGGTTTGCAGTATAAGAAAAGGGCATCAGGCCCTAAACCCCTTCTTAGACCACAGAAAGGGGAAGTCCGCCCTGACTCAGCCTCACAACAGACTCTTAACAGGACTTCACCAGACTTGCTCCCACTGTTCTCCCCCGAGACAGGTGCCTCCTGCCACCTCCATTTTCCAGAGGTCTGGCCTGAACAGCCACCTGAAGGCAGAGGGGCAAGAGGAAGGTGACAGTGTTTCATTCATTCCTTGAATGAGCAGAACTGACTGCTCTTACGAGCTCTCTTCTCGGGTTCCCAAGTCAAAGGTCACGGATACCCTGCCCTTTGCATCAACAGCCAAGCAGTCCAGGACAGAGAGAGAAAGGACAGACACAGCAACCCCTGCTTTCTAGGGGTGGGAAATGGGAGATGACCAGTCCCAGGGTGGCCCCACCAGCTGCCCAGGGGCCCTTTCTCATATGGGGCAGATCACCCATACCTCAGATACCAGGCTTACTGCCAGGGAGACCCTCAAGCAAACATCCCCAGCTCCTGACCTCAGATGACTAGCTCTGACAGTAAGCCTAGGAACTGAATGGACACCACAGGAACCTGAGCCATCCTCACAGGGTACAGCCCAGGATGGCAAAAGGATGGAGCTCCTCTGAGACTTGATCTCACAAACTGCCACTCAGGCCTGCCATAACTGACCAACCCTTGGGCCTAACCTCAAACCTCTTCACAGCAGACCATCTGCTACACACTGAAGCATGGGACACCCTCCTTGGGCTGGGCCCCCAACCACCAGCTTGGAGCACCAGGATAAGGTGGGCTGGGCCATGGCAGGAACACAGCAGGTGCACAGCAGGGTAAAGCGCCACAGCCCTTTCCTTCCCTCTGTCACAGAAAGGAATGACAGTCTGAGGACTTGGAAGAACCATGAGCAGGTCTCTGGGGAATGACCCTGAACAGCCTGAGTCAGTGACACCCAGGAGCCCCCAGAGGGATGGGCTGGTAGATCCCAATCCACTCAGCAGACATGAAACAGGCTCAAGGCTGCCAGGTACAGCAAGCATACTCTGCTATCAATGGCTGCTCTCTCAACTGCCCTGTGGGTCACAGCCCAGCTGTTATGGTAGCCAGGACAAATGCAGGGGCATCTTTTGGGCTCAGAAGCATTGGTCCCATGAGAATAAGAGCTCTATGCCATGGGGGACATGAGAAACCCTTCCCCATAACCCATGGAGGCCAGCAGGGACCACACAGCAACCCTTCCCAGCCTCACAGCCAGGTAACAGCCAAGTGCAGCTGTCAGAGTCCCAGCAAGCACACGAGGGCTGGCGGTCCTTGTGAGCACTGCTCACCCACCTCTGGTACAGCAGGGGTGAAGAGGTCCAAGACTACACCCCGGCGGTCGCCACAGCAGAATGCACACCTTGACTTTGGCAAGGCCGAACAAGGTGTGTGCTATGCAGGCAGGTGGAGGTGCCTGGTGCTATCCCCCAGTGCACTAAACGTCCTCCTCTGGACCAGGATCCTGGAAGAGTGACTGCTTCCGTAGGCTGAGCCGCGCACACTTGGGACACGTGGTCGAGTTGTCATAGTAGCAGTCCCTGGGGGTGGGAAGACAGGCTGGGGCTCTGTGCATGCAACGTCTAACACTGAGAGGCTGGTGCTGCAATGTTGTGCGTTAAGCAACCCTCTGCAAGGCCAGCATCCCACATGGGTGCCAGGTCAAGTTCCCGACTGCTCCACTTCCAATCCAACTCCCTGTTAATGCAACTGGGAAAGCAGAGATAGTCCAAGTAGCTTGGGTCCCTGTACCCAAATAGGAGACCTGGGCAGAGCTCCAGGCTTCTGGCTTTGGGAAATGAACCAGTACATGAAAGAGATCTCTCTCTCTCACTCCCTTCTTACCCCCTCTGTAATTCTACCTTTCAAATAAATAAATAAATGTTAAGAAAAAAAAAAAAAAGAAAGAAAGAAAAATTTGGGCCCGGCAAGATAGCATAGTGGTTAAAGTCCTCGCCTTGAACATGCTGGGATCCCATATGGGCGCTGGTTCACCCCACTTCCCATCCAGCTCCCTACCTGTGGGGGGGAAAGTAGTCCAGGACAGCCCAAAGCTTTGGGACCCTGGATCCACATGGGAGACTCAGAAGAAGCTCCTGACTCCTGGCTTCGGATCGGCTAAGCTCCAGCCTTTGTGACCGCTTGGGGAGCAAACCATTGGACACAAGATCTTCCTCTCTGTCTCTCCTCCTCCCTGTATATCTGCCTTTCCAATAAAAATAAATAAATCTTGAAAAAAAAAAATTTTTTGTGGGGCCATTGAAATGGCATAGCAAGCTAATCCTCTGCCTGCAGCATCATCCCATGTGGGTGCCAGTTCATATCCTGGCTGCTCCACTTCCAAATAGCTCCACATGTATAGACTGGGAAGGCAGAGGAGGATGGCCCAAGTCCTTGGGACTCTCAACCCACATGGGCGACCCAGAAGAAGCTCCTAGCTTCAGATCAGCTCAGCTCCAGCCTTCAAAACCATTTGGGGAGTGAACCAGTGGATAGAAGATCTCCATGTTTCTCCTTCTCTCTCTGTAAAATTTGCATTTCAAATAAAAAAATGTACTAAAAATATATATACAACTAGGTTGGGAGGCTGGTTGTGGTTTCTTCCCTTATCTTCCTCCTTCCCGCACATACAGGAAGAAGAAAATATGGAAATAACGGTCTCACCCAATCCTCAACCCTCCCACACTAATCAACTATGTAAACATTATCAAAAAAATTTTTTTTTAAATCAATGCCAGGCCTGGCGTGGTGGCCTAGCAGCTAAAGTCCTTGCCTTACAAATGCCAGGATTCCATATGGGCGCTGGTTCTAACCCTGGCACCCCCACTTTCCATCCAGCTCCCTGCCTGTGGCCTGGGAAAGCAGTCGAGGACAGCCCAAAGCTTTGGGACCCTGCACCCGAATGGGTGACCCAGAAGAAGCTCCAGGCTCCTGGCTTCGAATTGGTTCAGCTAAGGCCATTGTGGCCACTTGGAGAGTGAATCAGCAGACAGAAGTTCTTCATCTCTGTCTCTCCTCCTCTCTGTAAATCTGATTTTGCAATAAAAATAAATAAATCTTTAAAAAAAATTATGCCACTGAATCTTCACAAGCTCCCATTGAACAGAAGTATTCCCACAGGGCAAATGTAGGGATCACAGCCCAGTGTGCTGAGGGGTGTGCTGGACAAAGTGGGGATGGTCTTCACCCTGCCCATAACGACAGTGCAGGCTCGGGGACCCCTCGCCTCCAAGGCTCTGTGCTGTTAGTTACTTGACTGCCACTGCCTGCTTTCTACACTACTGTGCACAGCTGATGTATGGAAACTCCTGCCCGCAGTCCACACCTACCAGCCAAGGCACTGCAGCCTAGCTCACATCTTTGACACGTATTAGTTAAGGGTGACCACTGCACCACCTCTGTGACACTCAAGCATTGCAAACCTAGTGTCTTGGCAGTGGCTGCATGGTGAGGAAATGCCAGGCCAAAATTTGTGCACAGAAGCGGTGCTGGTACGTCCCATCGGACTCCAGATTTGGGAAGGCGTGCAGGGCTCAGCAGGTAAGTATCAGGCTCATTGAAGAAAGAAACTTAAATATTTTTCTTGTACTTTATGTGGACTATCTTTCTAAGCAGCTACTAAATCTTGAGGACATAAACACACGTGACATTGTTTGACTATAAGAACTCTGTAAGATTCGCCTTTCCAATAAAAGTTTTAAAAATTTAAAAATCGTTTGGCCTAGGGACACTTGAAACAATTGCCACGACCTCAGGCATCACAGTTGTGGGAACTTGCAGCCTGTGCTGGCCCTGCAAGAGTGACCTGGAGAAACGAAGCAGCTTGGATGCTGGCCAGGCTGGGCCTTTAGGAGCCAGTGCACCCAGCCACTCATTCCTACTGGAATTTTTAATTCAGGATCAGCAGAGACCCAACTGTCCTTCAGTGGTGGGGAAGGCAGGCAGGCTCCCATAAAGTCAGCCACAGCTAAGGCAGAGGCAAGCCCCCACCGCCCCCTGTCCAGAGGTCAGCATTCCAGACCAGACCCACCTGTGGAAGACGGCCGAGCAGTCGGTACACACGGATGTGTGGCTATCGAACGGGAACAGCACGTCACCCTCTCTGCACAGCTCACACACGAAGCCCTTGGCCTGGCACCGCTGGTGGGGAGTGAGGAGGGGAGGGCAAGTGAATGCCAGTCCCGACAAGGTCTCTGGGGTCGGGTTGAGGGCTGTTTCTCATACTGCTCCCAGCCGTCGGGTGGGAAGGAAGACCCACCTCGCAGTCCAGCTTGATGTGCTTGGCAAACAGAGTGTGGATCTCAGTGAGCGAGCAGCCCAGGCGGCCCAAGTGCACGTCCAGGAGGTCCTGGACGGAGTACATCTCGTCGTTCTCCACAAAATGCTGCCGATCCTGGAGCTGCCAAGTTGCAGCAGCTGTGACCCCAGTATGGGTGATGCACCCTTGTCCGCCTCCCTTATGCCACTACCCCATTGCGGCCTAGAACGCCCATGTAGGCAGCAAGCTGGGTCCTGATAGCAGGATCCAGGAACCTGAGATGGCTGTGCTCTCAGAGTGCTCCATGCTGCTCCTGGTGCTCCAGGCTCCCCCACTTCCTCCTGGTCCTGGCCCCCTGCTGAGATCTCACCCACCCCGTTTCTTCCTTGCTTTCTCTCAACCACGGCACCCACAAACCACCACTAATTTTTCTCAACTCCCCTGTATGATGGGCACTCTGGGAGGGGAATCTAGGACAGAAGCTGTAACACCTAAGAAGGCTCACCCCATTCAGATTCAGGTAAAGTCCCAGGGACAACTCTGCTAAGCGACCTGAGCTGATCCAATTAGGAAACGCTTATGGAGCTAGAAGAGCACCTGTTTTCTTATTGGACGGTAGGTTCTGAGGATCCTAGGCTAAAAGCAACCCTGAGGCTGAGGTGTCCCCCACCTCACCCCAGGCTGTCCCTCTGGCGACCTGACCTGCAGCAGCAGACGAGCCTCCATGGCCTCCCTGCAGGTGATGAAGTAAGGCTTCATGAGCAGGATGTCCTGGCGCAGCTTCTGCAGAGAAGGCAGGGTGGGGAGGCCTCAGCCCGGACGTAAGGGAGCCGCCCAGCTCAGCCATCACCTCCTGCTCCACCACACAGGGTCACAGCAGGTGGTGAAGATGCCTGGAGATTCCCGAGGGTGGCCCCAGCTCTGAATTCTCTGGCCAAACAGGTTCAGATCAGGCCTATGCAGGACTTAGGGGTTCAATATTCATTGCCTGCAGAATCTTCCGTCTACTCAATCCCAGCCCAGCCCAGCTCAGCCCCACACCACAGCAAGCCACCTGTCTGGGAGCCAGCAGCCCCGTGGCCAGCCTGGGGCATCACTGGATGTGCTGAGTCAGAATTCTTGTCAAAGCCAGGTCCCTCATCAACACTTGCAGCCTCAGCAATCGACTTGCTCTGCTCAGTCATCCACTTCCCAGGCCAGGCCTGAGCCTCTGGCATTTCCTGCCTGGACTGGGCACCTGGGCCCCACCTCCTGCACTGCTAGCTAAGAGAGTGACCACCAGCCACAAAGGGCCACTGGGCACCAGCAGCCATCTGCATGACGCCTGAAGCCATCTTGGATGTGCAGGGTTATGTAAGATGTCCTACTCAAATGAACTTAGGTTTCTTCTACTTCCTAAATGTGGTATAGACGATTTAAAATTGCCCCTGCCATGGATTGTGGGCCCTGACTGGGCAGCAGCCTCACCCTCCAGCCTTACCCGGATCTCCACCAGCTCTTCCACATAATTGAACAGCAAAGGGTTGATCTCTCGGAGCCTGAGCACTGGCCGGGATACCATGAGCGTCAGGTAACGCATGCTGCAGCGAGACACCTGCACAGCACAGCCAAATGACTGCCTGCTCCACCCCCTCAGGTCATGCCTATCTGTACCATCAGCCAGGGACACCCTCAGCTGCACCGCTTCCCAATACCCCCTTGTCATTTGCGCACTGGCACCCCCTCCCAATATCCCCATACCACCTGTGCACTAACACTGCCTTCCAATACTGTTCACGACACCTGCATACTGATACACCCTCCCAATACCCCCCTACCATCTGCTCACATACACCCCTGGGTACAAGAACTCCTGTCCTCCAAAACCAGCACCTTGCGGGGCTCAAAGTCCCAGTTGTGGACGACACGTGCAGGGATGACAGCCAGGTCGTTCCAGTGGCAGTGGCTGCAGAAGTACTGGCCGGTGTAGTCACATTGCCGCGCCTCGCTAGGCACACCCCCTGCAGGGAAGCACAGAGATCAGCACCCTGCCCTCAGTCTTCCCCTGCAGCCCTAAGGCTTCAGCCAGCCATGTTAGGGGACTCATGGGAACAGCACACACCTGGTTACTGGGGTGCTCTTCCCAGGACTCGTCTACATGGGCCTCCTCTAGGAAATGGCCACACGCAAGCTGAGCTCAGGTCCCAACCCTGAAGGCCCTGGGTAAGTCATGCAACAGCTGGAACCCCGGTCTGCTCATATATGACAATGTCAGTGGCAGCCCTCGTCACTACCCAAGGGCCAGGGCAGGGAAAGCCCCTCCCACAGGTCTCAGCTGAGCTGCCTGCCTTCACAGCTTCTCGTCCACCCACATGCCCCACGGGTCCTACACCCAGCTCCACTCACGCAGGGAAATGGGCGCCCGGCATTCGGCACAGCGGTAGTCCTGGCTGTCCAGCCCGGTCTCAGGGCAGATGCTCAGCTCATACTCAGCTTGGTGGCTGACTTTGGAGCTCACGCAGGGCTTGGATATGAGGTTCAAGCACTTGCTGTGACAACGGTAGTAACACCCTGAGTGGGAGCACAACCACACACAGCTCAGAGTTGGAGAGGGAGGGAGGGAGGTGCAGCAGCTTAGCCGCCACCCCATGCTGAAGTGTCATTGACTTCTACCTGCTCTGCCTCCAGCTCCCCTTCCTGCTGATGGGCCCTGGAAGGCAGCAGAAGCCTGTGCACCCAGAGGAGAGGCCCAGGAGAGCTCCTGGCTCCTGGCTGGGGCTGGCAGTTTGTGAGTCAGTAGATGGAAGATTACACTTTCTGCATTCCAAGTAAATACACCTTTAAAATGGAGAAGGTGGGGTAGCATCCTACGACCCATGCAGACCTCCAGATGGAGCCCTGACACTCACGACCTTCCACTGATACCAACAAGTCTTAGAACCTGAGGGACCATTATGTCCCCACTCCTGGCGCCTGAACTCCACATCAACAACCTAGGGGCCACCCTGCTACACACATGGAGTCCCATCCCATCCCTGACTTCACATCTTGGGTCACGGTCCCTCTCCTCAGCTACCCCTCACCCCCACAGCCCCACTCTGATCACAGTTACACCATCTTCCCCCTCCACCCAGCAGCCTGAGTGAGCCCAGTAAAACCTAAGCACATCCAGCAGCCAGCTGTGACCCTGTGGCACCTACAGAAAATCTCACTCCACCTTCCCTCCTCTCAGTCTCAATGCTCCCTGATCCTCCTCCAAGACACCAGACTTGTCCACTACAAGGCCCCTTACCCCCAGGGAGCCTCGGCATGCTCCTCCCTGGACATATCTGGCTATCAAGTATCCATGTAGACGTCACCTGGTGTCTCTTCAGTTGTACCTACTCCTTACTCAACACAACACACACGAGTCCCAGTTTTCTTTCATTGCACCATGGCTGGCACACACTGGCTTGATTTCTCATCTATCACAGGCCAACGGGCCTTTCTGAAATGCCGGAGATTCTGTCTGCACTGTCCACAGAACCAGCTGGGCGATGCAGGCAGAGCCCTGCTCACCTGTGCAGGTGTACCAGGTCTGAAGGAGCCCCCAGATGATGGTGTTGCACTTGTCACAGGTTTGCTTGACGCCCTTGCTCTTCTCCTTGTAGAAGCGGTGCTGCAGGAGAACTCGGATGTTGGGTTCATCCTCATTGGGATCCTAACAAGAGGGTCAGACGGGATCCCAGGTGAACTGGGCTGTGGCTCCTTTCCCACCACACCAGCCCCTAGGCTTATTTCTCACAAGCAGCATCTGCAACAAGGACTGTGAGTGTTAGCCTAGTGCCTTGTCCCCCTTTGGCAATATAACAATTCCTTGGGCCTGGCTCAACGAGGCAGCACCACTTTCCCAGAATCCCTTGCAGCGATCTGGGGCTACAGATGTGTGAATAAGGATGGCATGACATCACTGCCCTCCCCTTCTTTCTGAAGACTCCATCTTGAGTTGCCCCAACAGCTGACAGGCAAACAAGGTGAGATTTCCAACACCATCTGCTGCCCCATGTGCCCTGAACCACCTATGAGAGAACATGTCTGCGCAGCCACACCTACTCCCTAATGAATGTTCCACTTCCTAAATTCCCAAGGAACTCTAAGTAAACAGTGGACACGGTGGCAGACAAGCCGATGGGCTGCACGGACACTCGTAGCTTTGGACCCTTTGGGTTGTGGCCTTCTTTGGCTATCACCTGTAGACCATCCCTTCTCCAGGGCCAAGTGGGTCAAGGTAGGACTCTCCCTACCTACTTGCTTCAGCAGGGTGCATGTGCCCTGTAGCTGGCCAGTCAGTCACTACAGAGGGGTTGGGGCTGGGCCAAAGACTGACCTGCACATGAAGAAAGGGAAGCATTCGTGCAAAGCACAGCAAGAGGCTGGAGCTGCCATAGAAGTCTAGATGGCCAGCATAAGGTTCTAATGCTGCAGGGGCCTTGCAGTAAACAAGAGGAGGCCTTCTTCCCTCCATGTAGGGTTTCTGTCCCTTACACCCAGCAGACTCCAAACTAACAGAGAAATAACTTGCACCACTTACCCTGCCTTTCTGGGCACCTTTTCATATCAGCCCCTCAGACCTGGAGGGGAAACCACCCACACACACACACCTGGGGGCCACCCCTGGCTATAGCCCCCATCCATGGCAAGGCAGGCAGTACCTACCTTCAGCTCCTGGAGCTTCAGCCGGAGGTGGATGAGCCTCACCACAGCATCCTTCTGCTTCTCCGATTGTTCGGGCAGCTCCAGAATCACTTGCTTGCATTCCTCGATCGCCTGCCTCAGCTGCTGGATGTCAGAAGCTGAGAATGTGCCCTAGGCAGGGTCGGGGAGGGGCAGTCGTCAGGTTCTCTGTGGGAGCTCAGCCTCAACCCTCACCCTCCACTCCAGTGAGGATATGGAAGCACAGGAGAGTCTGAGAAATTGCTCAAAGCAATTTAGGATCCACCCCAGGCAAACATACTCAGTGAACCTGTCCACCCAGAGGCCTCCAAAGACTAAATCAGGATGCCTTTCAAAAGACAACTTTTGGGCCAGCACAATAGCTTAGTGGCTAAAATCCTCGCCTTGCATGCATCAGGATCCCATATGGTCAATGGTTCATGTCCTGCTTGTGGCCTGGAAAGCAGTCAAAGACAGCCCAAAGCTTTGGGACCCTGCACCCACGTGGGAGACCTGGAAGAGGCTCCTGGCTCCTGGCTTCAGATTGACTAAGCTCCAGCCATTGAGGATACTTGGGAGTGAACCAGCAGATGGAAGATCTTTCTCTCTGTTTCTCTTCCACTCTATATATCTGATTTTCCAATAAAAATTTTTTAAATTATTTTTTAAAAATGACAACTTTTAGGCTCAGTACAGTAGCCTAGTGACTAAATCTTCATCTTGCATCTGTCAGGACCTCATATGGACACTGGTGCATATCAAGGCTGTTCCACTTCCCATCCAGCTCCCTGCCTGTGGCCTGGGCAAGCAGTGGAGGATGGCTCAAAGCCTTGGGACCCTGCACCCATGTGGGAGACCTGGAGGAAGTTCCTGGCTCTGGATCAGCTCAGCTCCAGCTGTTGTAGCCACTTGACAAATGAACCAGCAGTCGCAAAATCTTTCTCTCTGTCTCTCCTTCTCTCTGTAAATCTTCCTTTCCAAAAACTAAATCCTCAGGTCTGGCACTGTGGCATAGCAGGTAAAGCAGACACAAACTAGTTAAGTCCCAGCTATTCTACGTCTCACCCAGTTCTCTGCTAATGTCCTGGGAAAACAGCAGAAGATGGCCAAGCACTTAGGCCTCTGCACCCACAGAGGAGACCCAGATAAAGTTCCCAGCTCCTGGCTTTGCCCTAGCCCAGCGGTCTCCCCCACCTCTATCAGTAAATCTGTCTTTCAAATAAATAAATCTTAAGGGGAAAAAAGGGAAATTCAATTGCCTTTTTGGTTATGCCATTTCCTTATTCTAAAGACTTCCCCTTTACAGAAAAGCTGGGGAAATTATGTTTACTTTCATGAAAAAGAGGAAACGCCCAACAGTGTAAGTTTCAAGCCCGGGTGGGGTGGGGGAGGAAGTTGCCTGGATGGGGCCCACCCCCAGAATCAGGAGTGTTGGCTGAACTCCCAGCACACTGTCCTGCATCCCAGGCCCCAGCCAACCAAGCTTCCAGACTTAGAAATACCCTGTTGCTACTGGGGCAAGAAAGGCTCAGGTCTCATAGGACATGCGTGTGCATGGACAAGCAAACGCCTTCTCCACCGGCCGGGCTCTGAGAGTGCCCCTGCCCACCTCCTTGGCACTATCAGCCTGTGGCTAAAAGGAAATCTCCAAAACTGTGATCACAATACAAACACACCACAGGACATGCATGTGCATGGGCAAGGCTTGAAGGCTAATGGCCATCATAAGCAACATGTCCAGCCTTACTCCAAGATGACTCCAGCTACCCTCAGTCAGGCTTGGAGCGTGGGAGTCAGTATTACGGGACAGTAGGCCTGCAGCCAAGCCCTGAAGACTGCTCTGCCGACAGTAAGAAGCTCCCCCATCTCTGCCCCTCCCAGACTCCAAAGCTTACCATGGGCCGAGAGAAGTGGTCTTCAGAAAGCCCAAGATCCATCACGCGCTCAGTGCATCGGAACTCCGGCTCCCCAGGGGGTAACTCAGACAGGGCCTCTGGGGAGAGAGGGGACAGGTGTGCAGGACAGCAAAGACACAAGGTCAGCCCCACCTGACCTGCCCATGTCCCACAGGCAGCAAGCACTGCAGAGAGCTGCTCCTGTGTGCTAGCAAGAAACAGCCAGTGTGTCCCAGGCTCCTGTGCGCCAAGGCCCCTGCATGCCTACTCTGACATTCAAATCCTCCACAAGGACCTCAGCCACCTCTGCCTCTGCCTGCACTCCTTGTGCCACAGCCCCTTTCAGCAGCTTCCCGACTCTTAGAGGAGAGGGGCCTGAGCAGTGCCCTGCTAACCACGGCTCTGGGGTCATGGCACCTGTCCTGTGCTGGCCACCCACAGGCAGCAGAGATAGGTGAGAACAGACCCCCACCCTCAGAAGCCTTCAGTCACCAGCAGGCTCAGACAAGGAGGATCACCCCTTCCCTGGCACCCACCTTCAGAAGCAATCTCCAAGATTTCCTCATGAGGCCCCTGCTCATGCTGCCGTGGCCCTGGCTGCTTGTTGAAAGGGTTGAGGTGGGCCTGCCGGAACCGGGCCAGCTTCGCATCATATTCCATAGCATCCCTCTGTTGGGGTAAGCAGGGGTGAGGTTCAGTTCCCAGGTTTGTGTGGTCTATCCCTTCTCTGAGGGGTGGGAGAAGCAGACAGCATTCACCCTGCCCAACCCCCACTGGTGGCAGCCCCTGGGGCAGAATTCACAAGACTGGTTCCTGTCCCACACACAGCATGGGCATATGACCCGACCAAGGTGCCCAATCACACCAACCAGGACCAGGCCTTCCCCTCAGATCCCGTGGGGCTCCAGCCACAGGGCTGGCTGACCAAGGGGCTCCTTGGGCTTCAAGCATTTCTCTCACTCCCACCCAGCAAGAGGCCACACACTTACTACAGAGCTGGCTCTCATGAGTCACAATTCCTGGTTCTGGGTTCCTCTTTCTTGGCCCTTGGTTCAAAATGCTCCTTTAGTCCCTATTCCAGCCACCACATACACTCGGTGAGCTGTCCCCGCCTGCCTGAGCTCCAGAGGCTGCTCCCTTTATGGTGAGTACACTGAAGGGGGAAGTCTGGAGAACAGGGCGGGCCTGGGCCCCACCCGCCGCCATCACTGCAGGGTGGATGGGATTGGGGAGGGGATGACCTTGGGGTCTGGGGTTAAAACTTTCAGCAGCCTGTTGGCTGCTGGTGGGTGCCAGGCCGGGTCAGTCCTCAGGCTGGGAGCCCTGAAGGGGGAAGTCTGGAGAACAGGGCGGGCCTGGGCCCCACCCACCGCCATCACTGCAGGGTGGATGGGATTGGGGAGGGGGCGAGGGTAATGAGACCTGGTAGGTTGCAGGAGAGGGACTAGATGATCTTTATAGATAAGATTGAATCCTGTGTAGAGCTTGTAATCACTGAACAATGCTGACCACCCAAACAGGAGTCTATGCAAAAGCTAAGACTGGGGGCTTGTCTAGCAGGATCATATCCTATTACCTGACATGATGATGGATCAGGAGACCGGTCACATAGGCAGGGCCATGATATTAATTAGCACATGAGAGAACCATATCTGGCGGTAGATTCTGTGGGGGATATGTGGGCCAAACCCTGTGAGCTCACGAGTTGGGGTGGTGATGGACTAAGCTAGATGTGAACAAGGAGCCTGCCATCGCTCACTCACTGATAAAGGAATCCACAACAGTTTGAACAGGTCAAGGCAGCAGCACCCAAATGTGCATCCTGAATAGGGTGTGGGGTGGGCTGAGCCACAATGTTCACCAGCTCGTACAAGGCCAAATAGAAGGCCAGACTATGCTGGACACTAGCCTAAAACCCACTGGCATATATGAGAACTGGGTTTGGAAGTGGGTCAAAGCTTCTGCTGGTTAACACATGGTCCAGACCTGGGGGTTGGACAAGCTGGGTAAAGTAGCTCCAATGGCTGGCTAATGTGTGTGTTAGTAACAGAACAGGGTGTACCGAGCAGGACTGAGCAAACCTTAGCTCACAAGCAAAATTAGAAATCAGCATGGAGCACAGGTCATGCCGAGCTAGGCTCTTGCACCTACTGGTCTGTGTGAGCCAGGGACGCTAAGCCACAGTGTCTAAGGCAGGGGTCGGGACAGGTGAGGAGCTGTGCCAAGCTAAGTCAGAGCAACCACTGGCATGTGCGCGATCTATGGCTGGGAACAGGCCCAGTTGGGGAGCTAAGGAGACACCCTAGCCAGGATGAGGTTCCCACCAAAGGGCACGGGGGCTGGAATGAGGGCTGCGTTCTAATCAGGACATGGTTGTAGTCTCCCTTGGCACAAGTGTGGACTGGGACTGGATGTACCAAGCCGAGCAAGACTCCAACACCATCTGATGCTGTGGAGGACCAGGGTAGATGTGGGATGGTAGGTTAGGACTGTCAAAAATTTTAAAAATGAAAAAAAAAATGCTCCTTTCCCACAAGCGTACCCCAAAACCAAAGAGGAGGGGTCACTGGAGGGCTCAATATTAGGTGTTCTGTAGCTCTACAATCTCCGTGCCCCAGGAGTTGAGTTCCTGGAAGATGACGTGCTTATGGAGAAGCCTGCATTGGCTCCAGATGGAGGTCAGCCTAGGGCTGTGTGTTGTAATCTCAGGCAACAGGCAGGAACCTTGCTCCTGAGAGCCAAGAGTCAAGACTCCGTGCCTGCCCTCTGCCCCTTTGAGGCTCCCAGACTGCAGGTCATGGCAGGGACAGTGCCAAGCCTGTTTCCACCCACTTCTTCCCCAAGCTCCAGTCTAGCCTCTCTCTACCTCCATTCCTTCACCCAGAAATGGACCAATGAAAGGGCAAATTAGTGTACAGACACTGAGCACAAAATAAGCCCTCAGGGAAACCATCCAACCTAGCAATGAAGAGGCCTGCATCCCATATCATGGTGTCTCCAGCTCCCAAGTCCCGCTTCTTGCCAGTGCAGACCCCAAGGGAGCAACGACGGCTCAGGTACTCGGGTCCCTGCCCTCAGACAGGAGACCTGAACTGAGTTCCCAGTTCTAGCTTCTGCTTGGCCCAGTCCTGGCCACTGCAGGCATCTGTGGAATGAACCACCAAATGACAACACTCTCTCTCTGCCTCTGTGCCTCTCCAAAAAATGTTGTAAAATATGCCATTAAATTCTCAGTGGCACTTGTTTGCTACAGGAAACCACACATGTTTTAGAAAGTGCACAGTGTTTGTTATGCCTTCTCTGCACCCATTGCTGCACAAAACAACACAAGCAAAAGGAACAACCAAGTCTGTCCTGCACCTTTCCCCCAGGAAAGCCAGCCCAGGGGGGAAGGCCCACAGAGTGAGGGCAGTGCTCGCTGAGGCTTGTAACAGGCACCCTCCCGCAGCAGAGTAAGTGGCACCACCCACCTTAGGCCCGGGCCAGGAACCTCCCTGGCAGGACTCAGCACCTGCTGACAGGCTGACAAATGGCAAGAAGGCTCAGAGGACACAGTCCCTCCTCTTTCCCTTGTTATCTGACGTCACTGGGTAGGTAGATCCCAGAGGACGGTGGGTGTCGAGCTGCTCTCCAGAGATTCTAGGGAAGACTAGGGAGATGCCCACCCAGTGCCCCTTCACCCAGGTGGGTGTGTCATGTGACTTCCCAGCCTGCCCTATAGCCAGGTGTGGTATCTTGACTATATTCTGACCAATGGACAAGAGCAGAAAGCTCATGAAGGCTTCTGGGACACAGACGTAAGGAATGAGGCAGAGGCAGATCCTAGATGATCTAAGAGCCTTGAATGAAGAGAATTGCAAGTGACTCACAGAGCAGTTTCCATTCAAGTGACACAGGAAGAAACTTACATTCACACAACTGTTCCTGCAAAGGAGATTTTTGGCCCAGATCCTGCCAGGTCACCCAACAACCCAGGGGCCAGATTCTAGTCTGAATTCCAACAGTGTGACCTTCTGGACATACCCACATCTTTCTCTGTTTTCAATTTCTCATGTTTCAAACAGGAATTTAAAATAGCAACATACAAGGCCATTGCAAAGATTCAAAAACCAATGAATACAAAGTTGCAAGAGCACTCAGTAGCACACAGCAACAACTTAACTATGGTTGTCCTTACTTTTTTTTTTCAAAGACTTATTTATTTTTATTGGAAAGGCAGATGTACTGAGAGGACAAGAGACAGAGAGGAAGACCTTGTGTCCAATGGTTCACTCCCCAAGTGGCTGCAATGGCTGGAGCTGGGCAAATCTGAAACCAGGAGCCAGGAGCCTCTCCCAGGTCTCCCACACAGGTGCTGGGTCCCAAAGCTTTGGGCCGTCCTCGACTGCTTTCCCAGGCCACAAGCAGGGAGCTGGATGGGAAGCAGGGCTGCAGAGATTAGAACTGGTGCCCATATGGGCTCCCGGCACGTTCAAAGTGAGGACTTTAACTGTTACACTATCGCGTCAGGCCCTGGTTGTCCTCACTCTTAAGAAACAAACAGCCAGGAGCAGAGCAGCAGCCCATAACACCAGCATCCCACATGGGCACTGCTTTGAATCCTACCTACTCCACTTCCAGTCCAGCTCCCTGCTAAATGACCTGGAAAAGCAGCTGAGGACGACCCCTGACCCAGAAGGAACGCCTGGCTCAGCCCTGGCTACTGCAGCCATCCAAACACTGAAACAGTGGACCGAAGACCTCTCTTTCCTCTCCCTGTCTAACTCTTCCAAGCAAATAAACAGAAAGAGAGAAAGAAAAGAACCTGATTTAAATTGTGGGTCTCCCAGTGAGTGCCACGGGACCCTAATTCCTTACCTATGTAAGACACCTACGTCCCGAGGTGGATGCTAGGTTTACGCATGCATGTACGCCAGTGAGGCCAAACCCCAAGAGTTCCTGCTGAGCAAACTGTCCTGACATCGCATGGTGACCAGCAAACCAAACGGAAGTAGAGGAGTAGCCCATCAGGGCAGCGGTGAAGGCCCGACCCACAGCAGAAAGCCTGCTGGACTGCGAGCTTTCCAGGCAGAGATGGCTCAAGTGATGGGGTTGCTGTCACTCACACAGAAGATCTGGACTGAAGTCCCGGTTCCGGGCGTTTTTTGTTTTGTATTGTATTAATTTCATTTATTTGAAATGCAGAGAGAAGAAAAGCTAACGAGAGAATCTTTCATTGCTAGTTCACTTTGCAGATGACCACAACATTTGGGATTGGACCAGGTGAAGCCAGGAGCTTCCCGCAGTCTCCCACATGGGTGTGTGCGTGCAGACACGCTGAGCACAAGACAAGGTTTCGGGGAAGACCACTGACCTAGAAGTGAAGAGGCCTACATCCCACACCATGTGCTAATGGGACGCCAGCAGGGCAGGACCAGAGACACAGCACCAGCCCCCAGTACCAAACTTCACATGGGCCCAGCCCCAGCTGTTAGCAGCATTTAGACAGTGACTCAACCAGAAGAGGTTATCTCTTTCTCTGCTGTTCAGAAGAAAATACATAAATACCAGATGCTCTAAAAAATGATTGAGGGGCCGACACAACAGCCTAGTGGCTAAAGTCCTCACCGTGCACATAACAGAATCCCATTTGGGAGCCGGTTCATGTCCTAGTGGCCCTGCTTCCCATCCAGCTCCCTGCTTGTGGCCTGGGAAAGCAATGACAGAGGGCCCAAAGCCTTGGGACCCTGTACCTGCGTGGGAAACCTGGAAAGAAGCTCCTGGCTCCTAATCAGATCAGCTCTGGCCATTGTAGCGCTTGTGGAGTGAATCAGCAGATGGAAGCTCTTTTTCTATCTTTCTTCTCTGTAAACATGCCTTTCAAATCAAAACAAATAAATCTTTAAAAATAAGGCATTAAGAACGTGGCCGGGCCTGGCGCGGTGGCACAGTGGTTAAGGTTCTCGCCTTGCACGCCCGGGATCCCATATGAGCGCCAGTTCTAATCCCGGCAGCCCCGCTTCCCTTCCAGCTCCCTGCCTGTGGCCTGGGAAAGCAGTCAAGGACGGCCCAAGGCTTTGGGACCCAGCACCCGCGTGGGAGACCCGGAAGAGGCTCCTGGCTTCGGACCAGCATAGCATCGGCCGCTGCGCTCACTTGGGGAGTGAATCATCGGACGGAAGATCTTTCTCTGTATATCCGCCTTTTCAATAAAAATAAAATAAATCTTAAAAAAAAAAAAAAAAAAAGAACGTGGCCACAGGAACTAAACATGGACACGGGACACACCCCTGGGGAAGATTCTCTTCATTCACACTAGCCTAGGCACAAGTCCGACCTCTGAGCTGGGCCCTCTCCTGTGAGGAGCAGAACCCCATGTTCTTGTCTGCTGAGGGTCAACAGCAAGCCCTACCCCAAGTCCTAGAACCCACATTCAGCACAGGCAGTAGGCAAACAGCACACTCTTGCGCCCTTGCCCTGGGCGAAGAGGACTCACCTCAGAACCCCCAGGCCCTGTGCACCGCTTGGGGTGCTCCTGTCCGCTCTGCTCCCGGCTGCACCGAAGCTACCTAGGGTCGAGGGCGCACAGGCCGTCACTGCCACCCCTGGAGGCCCCGGACGTCCCTTCCCCGATCCACGATGCCGACCCAAGACGCCACAAACCCACCCATTTCGCAGACGAGGAAGTCGAGGCTCTGGACAGCCACAAGGACCTCGGGCCTCGCCGCTCACTCCCCGGAGCAGCGACCACCGTGGGTGGAGTGGGGGGCGGGGGGGCGAGCACGCAGTCCCTGTCCTGCCGGGCGGCTGCAGGGGAGGCTCCCGGTCCCCCGGCCGGGCTGCAGCAGACACCGGTGCCGGTGCCGGTGTCCCGGCCGGGCTGCAGCAGACGCCCCGGTCCCGGTCCTCCCGGCCTGGCTGCAGCAGACGCCCCGGTCTCGGTCCCCCCGGCCGGGCTGCAGCAGACGCCCCGGTCTCGGTCCCCCCGGCCGGGCTGCAGCAGACGCCCGGTGCTGGTGCCGGTGCCCCCGGCCGGGCTGCAGCAGACGCCCGGTGCTGGTGCCGGTGCCCCCGGCCTGGCTGCAGCAGACGCCCCGGTCTCGGTCCCCCCGGCCTGGCTGCAGCAGACGCCCCGGTCCCGGTCCCCCCGGCCTGGCTGCAGCAGACGCCCCGGTGCTGGTGCCGGTGCCCCCGGCCGGGCTGCAGCAGACGCCCCGGTGCTGGTGCCGGTGCCCCCGGCCGGGCTGCAGCAGACGCCCCGGTCCCCCGGCCCGCCCCAGCCCCCCACGCCGCTCACCTGACCGCCGCCGCCCTCGCTGCACGGTGCCCGGCGCAGCCGCACTCACTGCCCCGTGCGAGGCCGGGTCGCGCGCTGCTGCCCCCTGCGGCCGGGAGGCTCGCGACACCCGCGGCCGCGCCCCGGGCTCCTCCTGGAGCCGGCCAGGCAAGGTGCAGGGTGGGGACAGCGAGCATGGGGTTCCCACTCACATCAAACTATAACACATAAAGCAAAGATGGAATCTGATTACTTTTTAAAGATGTGTTTATTTATCTGAAAGGCAGATTTACAGAGCGTGAGAGAGAGAGCTTCCATTTCTGTTTTACTCCTCAAATGGCCATGTCCAAGCCAAGAGCTTCTTCTGAGTCTCCTATGTGGATACAGGGAGGAGGGATCACTCTGTGCTCCTGCTTGCAGCTGTCAGGCTCCAGGGAGTCGCTCTGGCAGGACACCATGAGACTTTAGCCCCCAACAGTAAGCCAAGATGCAAATGCATCACCAGAAAGACTGAGGGATACTGGGTGCTGGAGTCCAGACTCCATGGGCAGGACGGAGAGCCCTGGGTTGGCTTGTGGAGATACCCGCGGGCCTGGTAAGCACACCTCGGCTGGCCTTGTGGGGACACCCAGTCTGGCCTTATGAAGACCCCCAGATGGCCTGGGAAGCAGCAGTTGGAGCCACTGCTCTGAAGCCCTCTCTCTACAGCTGCGTCTGCTGGCTCTCTAGTTCCTGTTCTGTGCTCAATGACTCGCTGAGGCCTTCTCCTGCTTCCTGCCTTCCTTCAGGGAGGGTCTAGACAGGTGCTCGGGAAGAAGACGGGCTTCTGATTGTCATGGACCTGCTAGAGAGGCACAACAGGCTTGGTCAGGATTGTTGGCCTAATTGGCCTGCCATTGGCTAGGTCCTCCTGGACATCCACATGCATAGCCTCTTTTTTTTTTTTTACGATTTATTTATTATTTTTATTGCAAAGTCAGATATACAGAGAGGAGGCTCTTCTGTCCGGTGATTCACTCTCCAAGTGACCACAACGGCCAGTGCTGCGCCAATCCGAAGCCTGGAACCAGGAACTTCTTCCGGGTATCCCACGCGAGTACAGGGTCCCAAATCTTTGGGCCGTCCTCGACTGCCTTTCCCAGGCCACAAGCAGGGAGCTGGACGGGAAGTGGAGCTGCTGGGATTAGAACCGGTGCCCATTCAGGCTCCCGGCACATTCAAGGTGAGGTCTTTAGCCGCTAGGCCACGCCACCGGGCCTGGTAACCTCTTGACATTCGTCTTTTCATGCTTGACTGGTGGGTTTACCACACTTTTTCTTTTCTTTTCTTTTTTAAGATTTATTTTTATTATTTTTTTATGGGAAAGGCGGATATACAGAGAGGAGAGACAGAGAGGAAGATCTTCCGTCCGATGATTCACTCTCCAAGAGAGCGCAACGGCCGATGCTATGCCACTCTGAAGCCAGGAGCCTCTTCCGGGTCTCCCACGCGGGTGCTGGGTCCCAAAGCCTTGGGCCGTCCTTGACTGCTTTCCCAGGCCACAGGCAGGGAGCTGGAAGGGAAGCGGGGCTGCCGGGATTAGAACTGGCGCTCATATGGGATCCTGGGCGTGCAAGGCGAGGACCTTAACCACTTGCACCACATGCCGGGCCCTACCAAACTTTTTCAAGTTCCAGTTTTAAATTTTTTATTTCTGACCCCAGAGCAGTAGCTTAGTGGCTAAAGTCCTTGCCTTGCATGTCAAGATCCCATACAGACACTGGTTCATATTCTGGTTGCTCCACTTCCCATCCAGCCCCCTGCTTGTGGCCTAGGAAAGCGGTACAGGATGACCCAAAAGCTTGGGACCCTGCACCCATGTGGGAGACCTGGAAGAAGCTCCTAGCTCCTGGCTTTGGATTGGCTCAGCTCCAGTTATTGCGGCCTCTTGGGGAGTGAACTAACACAGAAGTGCCCGCACAGAAGGACCCAGAGGCACACAAAGCCGGATGTGCACATAGGAAGGAAAATGCAGCTGCCAAGGCAAAGAAGCCTGTGTGGCCATAGCAAAAGCACATTTGGCCCTTTCAAGAACCAGACATGGAAGTGTGTTCATCTGCCCCAAAACCCCTCCTGTCAGTGTCTGTTCAGCCCAGGGGCTCCTCATGCTTGAAGGCAACCCAGCACCACACACCTGGAGAAGCTCCATGCTTTGGTTGAAGCTGAGCCAAGATCACTGACTTGAGCCAAGCATTGGTACTAGACCCAACAAACTTGACCAGACTGGAGCCAGTCCCCTGACCCTGCCAACAGGCCAGCTTACGCACAGCAGCCAGTCTGACCTGAGCATGCGTTACGAGGAACTGAATGCTCTACCCTACAAGGACTGGAGCTTTGCAACAGCCCACTTGGCTTTTGCATCTAGGCCGTACTCATTTTTTGGCTTCTCCAACTTCAAAGTTCACCCCAATTAGCCTGTTTCATGAGGACATTCATGACTGGCCAATGGAAGTCAACTAGATTCTCAAACTCCATTTAGTATAAGTCCTGTTTTTTTTTTTTTTAAAGAAGTTTATTTGTGTATTTGAAAGGTAGGGTTTTGACAGTGAGGTGAAAGAGGTGTGGGGCATGGGGGGACAGATCTTCCACTCAATGGTTCGCTCTCCAACAGCTGCAAAGGCCGAGCTGGTCCTGACCAAAGCCAAGAACTTGGAACTTCTTCGGGATCTCCCATGTGTGTGCAGAGACCCCAGGACCTGGCCCATCTCCTACTGCTTTCCCTGGACATTAACAGGGAGCTGGATCGTAAGTGGAGCAGCCAGGACTCAAACCAGCATCTCTATGGGGTACCAGCATCATAAGTGGAGATCTAACTGGCTATGCCACTAGCCCTGAAGGTTCTTACAGATTGAAATAACGACTGAGAGTGTATGGTTAGTTCCTGTCCAAGCCCCTGGTTGGTCACTGTCAGCAGTGTGGTACTCTTGGTGGAATGTATACTGCCAGGCGGGTACTGGTTGGTCTGGGGACTTTCAGGTAAGTGGCAATTACCTTCCAACCCAGATCTGGAACCCCCTTGGACAGAGCTGGCCACCAGGAATCCATCTGTCAGAGAATGCCAATGACTGTATGAGTCCAGCAGTTGGAAACTTGTCAGGCCGCCGGCATTACCCCCTCAGTCAGGACTCAGGGAGATAGGCGGGGTGGGACGGGAATCCTGCCTTACATTAGAAGGCTTGCCTGAGACCATTCCCTCCTTGGAACTTCAGGCCCAGCCTCCTGGGGAAGGTATGTGCCATGCCATGGGGGCATAACCCTTGAGGGGCCCCTCTGAAACTCAAGACATCCTGCCACCCCCACACCATTGTGGTCAGGAATCTAGACCTGGGCAGCTGGTTCCTGCTCTATGGTGCCTGCGGTCTCAGGTGAGGCTGGGAGGTCCTAAAGCTGCCTGCCTATACATTCTGTCCTGACCACCATGACTGAGGCAGGGCAGGGCAGGAGTGTGCTACTGGCTTGGGTTGCAAGGCATGACCACTGCTGCTGCTGCAAGGAATGACCACTGCGTGGGGCAGGCAAGATGTCCTGGCCTTGGCGGAGGGGTGCTGATGCTGCTTCCCAGGGCCTCCCCCTCCCACCACAATCGCCAGTTCCCAGGGAACCCTCAGGGCTCGGCTCTCAGGCCCCAGGTCCTTGTTCACCTTCCCCTGTCCTGCAGCACACACACACACACACCGGCTGGAAGCTGAGTTGCAGTGTGAATCATAGCTGAACACCCGGGGCAGGGCAAGGCTTCAACCCGCCCGCTGAGAAGACCACAGCCCTTGGCCTGCCCCTCTTCACCCCACTGAACCCCACTTGTCAGCACAGGAAGAGACGTTCAGCGCCAGGCAGGGGCTTCGCACAGCAGATTTATTATGTATCCCCCCAAATACAAACAGAAACCAATAAGAAAACCACCAACATGGGGCCTGGAGCTGCAGGAGAACAGAGGAGCAACACAAAGACAGAGCTGGCCTGACAGGGAGGGGAGCTGGCTGGACTCCAAGAGGGAGGGGCCGCTGGAGAGCAGCGAGCTGCTGGCAAGCAAAGCGGGGGAGGTGCCAGCTGCCAGTGGCTCACACCACAACCACAGGCTGCCTCACTTGGGGCCCTGGGCCTCAGATTCCTCTTCATCATCTTCATACATCTCGCCCTCCTCCTCAGCTGTGGCGTCCTGGTACTGCTGGTACTCAGACACCAGGTCGTTCATGTTGCTCTCGGCCTCGGTGAACTCCATCTCGTCCATGCCCTCGCCCGTGTACCAGTGCAGGAAGGCCTTGCGCCGGAACATGGCCGTGAACTGCTCCGAGATGCGCTTGAACAGCTCCTGGATGGCCGTGCTGTTGCCGATGAAGGTGGAGGACATCTTGAGGCCACGGGGTGGGATGTCGCACACGGCCACCTTGACGTTGTTGGGGATCCACTCCACGAAGTAGCTGCTGTTCTTGCTCTGGATGGCCAGCATCTGCTCGTCCACTTCCTTCATGGACATGCGGCCACGGAAAACAGTGGCTACGGTGAGGTAGCGGCCGTGGCGTGGGTCGCAGGCGGCCATCATGTTCTTGGCGTCGAACATCTGCTGGGTGAGCTCGGGCACGGTCAGCGCGCGGTACTGCTGGCTGCCCCGGGCTGTGAGAGGGGCAAAGCCAGGCATGAAGAAGTGCAGGCGGGGGAAGGGCACCATGTTCACGGCCAGCTTGCGCAGGTCAGCATTGAGCTGGCCTGGGAAGCGCAGGGACGTGGTGACACCACTCATGGTCGCTGACACCAGGTGGTTGAGATCGCCATAGGTGGGCGTGGCCAGCTTGAGGGTGCGGAAGCAGATGTCATACAGGGCCTCGTTGTCGATGCAGTAGGTCTCATCTGTGTTCTCCACCAGTTGGTGGATGGACAGTGTCGCATTGTAGGGCTCCACCACGGTGTCCGACACCTTGGGCGAGGGCACCACGCTGAAGGTGTTCATGATGCGGTCGGGGTACTCCTCCCGCACCTTGCTGATGAGTAGGGTGCCCATGCCTGAGCCGGTGCCCCCGCCCAGGGAGTGGGTCAGCTGGAAGCCCTGCAGGCAGTCGCAGTTCTCACATTCCTTGCGCACCACGTCCAGGACGGAGTCCACCAGCTCTGCACCCTCCGTGTAGTGGCCCTTGGCCCAGTTGTTGCCGGCCCCACTCTGACCTGTGCAAGGAGCGAGCAGGAGGAGAAAAGGACAGACGGTCAGCATAAGGCCTACGCCTCTAATACCCCTTCTGGGAAGTGCAGGTCTTGTCTATTCACACATGCCAGGCACCTGGTGCCTGGAGCCGAGGCCGGCCCATCTCCCAAGGGTAAGATCATGGTCTGCTCCCAGCCACCTTCCCTCTCACTGGCTGAACCACACCCCAGGACTCCTTGAAGCTCAGGGCTGGAGGAGGTCGACATGCAGGAGTTGAGTGTGGGTGGAGCAGAGGGTGGAAATGAGGCACCACCCCTAACTGCTCTCTTGTGAGTGCCTGGGGCACAGCAGGAGGACCCCTAACCCCTTGTGTACCAGCTTTCCCACAAGTCTGGTAGCTCAAAACATGAGCAGACTCATTCCTGCCCAGAATTCCATCTCCGGGTCTGCAATGTGCACATACACGGAAGATGGATGAATTTTTCAGCCTGGTTCCACCCCCATCTCCTAGCCTGGATCTGCTGTGGAAGCGGGGCAGGGGGGCAGGGAGGGCAGCCTCACCGAAGATGAAGTTGTCAGGCCTGAAGAGGTGCCCAAATGCCCCAGACCGGACGCTGTCCATGGTCCCAGGCTCCAGATCCACCAGGATGGCTCGAGGCACGTACTTGTGAGCTGAAGGGAAAGGGTGGCTGCAGGTTCCTGCTGGCCAGGGGCTTCTCCCCCGGTCCCACCCCACCTCATCTGGGACCTACGGGTGAGCTTGGAAGCCAAGATGAGGTTGAGTAGGTTTCTCTATGCTCTAAGCCCACTGTGTAACGCAGGGGGTGTGGCTTGGTGGGAGGGCCAGAGCACCAACCCCTCCCAGGCACAGTGGGTGGGACCAGTGCTTCACCAGTTTGTCCTCCATAACTGGTCTCTTCCTCCTCAGGGTGTAGCTCTCAATGGGGCCATCCATTCTCCTGGCACCCCACGGTGCTCCTGCTGCAGGCTACGCCTGCTGACGTCTCGGGAAGGGGTGGGGAGTGGTGTGGAACCCAGGTTCGGGACCCCAGGCTAGGGCAGCGGGGAGGGATGCTCACAGGAGGCCTCGTTGTAGTAGACGCTGATACGCTCCAGCTGCAGGTCCGAGTCCCCCACGTAGTTACCGCTGGGGTCTATGCCGTGCTCATCGCTGATGACTTCCCAGAACTGCAGGACGGGGGAGGGAGAGTCAGGACCAGCGGTGAAGTGAGAGTGGGGAGCTGGGGGCGGGAGAGTAGGGAGAGGGGAAGCTTGGGGGTGGGGGGGAGAGGCAGGGGGAGGCCCACGACGCCAGCCGGGCCCTGAGCCCTGCAGACCGTGCAAAGCTGACCCACACGAGCCCGGCCAAAAGCCCAGGCGCACGGGTCGACCGCGCAGGACCCGGGCCCGCGAGCGGCGCTGTCCGCGGTGCTGACCTCGGCCGCCGGGGCGGAGCCCACCCGAGGACGCCCACCCACTGCGGAGGCGCGGGGGGCGGAGCGAGCCCGGCCCTCCTCTTCCCATTGGCTGCAGGCCGGCGCCCCGCCCCAGATCCCGCCCGGCGGGGAGGAGGGCGCGGCCGCAGACAAAGAGCGCAGAGACCCCTCCCCGCGGCGGGCGCCCGCACGGGGCACCGAGCACCGAGCCCGGAGCACCGAGCACCGAGCCCGGAGCACCGAGCACCGAGCACCGAGCCCCGAGCCCACCGGCCGGACGCGGCGCTCCTCCCGCCGCCCCGCGCCCCGGAGTGCGAAGCGAGGTGCGGGTTCCCGCGTCCGCCGTATCGGCTGTGGCAGCGGCGTCGGACGCGGGTCGAGGGTCGCCTGCCTTGGGCCAGGGACTTCAGGTTGAACCGCTCCGCGCCCAAGGAAGAAAACCACGCGCGACAAGGGGCAGAGGCGGGGTCTTGCTCAGGCAATAGTAGTGACAAAAGAGGGAGCAGCAACCCGCGTGCCAGGGCCATCTTCAGGGCCATCCCCCAGAGCAGCCGTGCGGGGTCGCCCTGGCCCCCCAGGACCCCTGGCCCATCTGGCCGCCCCGGCAGCTCCTCCCCGGCCCCCGGCCCGGCTGCCGCAGCTGCCGCCGCCCCCCACCCCGCGGAGTGCCCCTCCCCTCCCTCGCCCGTCGGCCCGGGGTGCCCGCCCGGTCTCCACGGCAACAGCCTGGGTGGGGGACGCCTCCCTGGCCCTGCCCAATTCCCCCGCATTGTTCTGAGGGAAGACCCCGCCGGCCGCGCGCGAGCTCCGGGGGCCTGCGGGGCCTGTGCCGCGACTCACCCACGGCGTGACCTTGGGAAAGGGACAGCGGGAGTCGGGACGGGGCGGCGGCTCTGGCTGGGGTCTGCGGGGCGGCTGAACAATGAACACCGCCCTGGGCACCCGCAGCCGCTTTGTTCCCAGGTCCGAACCTGGGTGGGCGCGGTCCCGTCCCGCGCCGCTTCTGCCTAGCGCCACGGCCCCGAGGGAGGCCGATTGCAGGCCTACGACAAGGTCATCCCCGCTCCAAGACAGCGACCCCAACAAAGACCGGGCGGGGCCGGGACACCGCTGCGTGGCGCGAGCGCGAGGAGGCAACGGGGGATCCTCGCAGCCGTGCGGGCGAACCCCGCGCACCCCGCCCGGCCGAGCTGCAGCTGCAGGGAGGGCCACGCCCAGGCTGGCCGGGCCCCTGATGCACCTGCCCACGCCCTCCCTGGGGAAGCAGGCTGCGCGCAAGGGCGAGGGTCGCGGAGCGTGGACCCCGGCCGGGCTCTTTGTGCGCGGCCGCGCCCCCGGGGAGATCCGCAGGCCCGCGAGCCGGGAAGGGCGGGCGCCGGCTCACCTTGGCCCCGATCTGGTTGCCGCACTGGCCGGCCTGGATGTGCACAATCTCCCTCATGCTGGCGCGTGGGGCAGCGGTGGAGGTCGGCGCGGGGCTAGGGCGGCTGCGGAGGCTCCGGCACCCGCGCAGCCCGCTCTTATGGCCACAGCCCCCCGCGCCCGGCCTGACGTGGCCGCGGCGCGGCCAATCGCGGGGCGCCGCCGCACAGTGCGGCTCTGGCAACACGCGCCGCCCCGCGCTCCCGGCCCTGCGCCCAGGACGCGCCGCCTCCCCCGCCGCCGCAGCCCGCGGGGAGGGAGGGGCTGGCAGGCTGCGCCGAGGACAATGGGAGCCGCGGGGTCCCCAGGCGCGGCAGACCCGCAGCTGCCTGGGCTGGGATGTCCATGGCTCTGCGCCCGGTCCTCCCTCGCACCCCACCCCGCGCCGGTCATCGGTTCCTGTCTGGGCTCTGCCTGGTCCCTCGGGGTGCGGGAGAAGGGGAGCAGCTGCAGCAGCTGACTGCGGCGCTCAGAGTTCTAGATGCAGGAGACCTGCGGACTCCTGGACTGCCCAGGAAGGGTCGCCGCCGGTAGTTGTGAAACGCACAGGCAACGCAGGGACCCCCGGTTGGGGGATGGAGGACAACAGTTCCTGTGACTTTCTCCTTGGAGTCACCAGACCTGGGGCCCTCCCTTTGCAGGAGAGTGCAGCCCGGGTAGGGCTTGGAGATGGGGGTCTAAGCCCCCTGAGAGAGCCGAGGGAGGAGCTGCGAGCACTGCCAGGAACAGGTGCAGAGAGGGACAGCATCCTCATGGCTACCGAGGGAAAGGAACCACGACAGAGGTCACATTCCCCGCCCTTCCCCCACCCCATGCATTGCAGGGGTGTGGTCCCCTGTGTGAGTGCGTGCATAGGGCTGTGGTCCTGTGTGTGCACACAGGGGGTGTGGCCTGTGTGTGTCACAGGGGTGTGGGTCTGTGTGTGTGTGCACACAGGGTTGTGGCCTCTGTGTGTGTGTGTCACAGGAGTGTGGTCAGTCTGTGTGTGCACAGGGGTGTGGCCTCTGTGTGTGTGCGTGCATAGGGCTGTGGTCCTGTGTGTGCACACAGGGGTGTGGTCAGTCTGTGTGTGTGTCACAGGGGTGTTGTCCTCTGTATGTGTGTGTGAGCACATAGGGCTGTGGTCTTGCATATGTGTGTGTACACAGGGGTGTGGGCCTGTGTATGTTTGCACACAGGGCTGATGTCCTGTGTGTGTGTCACAGGGGTGTGGTCCTCTGTGTGTGTGTGTGTCACAGGGGTGTGGTCCTCTGTGTGTGTCACAGGGCTGTGATCCTGTATGTGTGTGTGTACACAGGGGTGTGGTCAGTCCTGTGTGTGTCACATGGGTATGGTCCTCTGTGTGTGTGTCACAGGGGTGTTGTCCTCTGTTTGTATGTATGTGTGAGCACATAGGGCTGTGGTCTTGCATATGTGTGTGTACACAGGGGTGTGGGCCTGTGTATGTTTGCACACAGGGCTGATGTCCTGTGTGTGTGTCACATGGGTGTGGTCCTCTGTGTGTGTGTGTGTCACAGGGGTGTGGTCCTCTGTGTGTGTCACAGGGCTGTGATCCTGTATGTGTGTGTGTACACAGGGGTGTGGTCAGTCCTGTGTGTGTCACATGGGTATGGTCCTCTGTGTGTGTGTCACAGGGGTGTTGTCCTCTGTTTGTATGTGTGTGTGAGCACATAGGGCTGTGGTCTTGCATATGTGTGTGTGTACACAGGGGTGTGGGCCTGTGTATGTTTGCACACAGGGCTGATGTCCTGTGTGTGTCACATGGGTGTGGTCCTCTGTGTGTGTGCATAGGGCTGTGGTCCTGTGTATCACAGGGGTGTGGTTTTGCCTGTGAAGAGGGTCTATGTCCCTTTGCCTGGTGGATGCCACTGGACCTCCTGTCTGAGCCAGGGAGAACATTGGGTAGCACTTTGAGGGCTGGGACAGACCGTCTGCCTGCCTGCCGGGAATGCATCAGGCCCAGCCACTCAGCCTCCCCAGAGTGTTCCGGTGCCAGGTTCCAGGCTGAGTCACTGCTGCCCGTCTGCAGCTCAGGCTGCCCTGCCAAGAGTATGGGCAGGGCTGGCTAGCGGCTGCTGGCCATGGCACCTCCCACTGAACCTTCCCAGAGCATCCACACAGGTACCCAGAAGGAGTTCTCAGCAGACAGCTGAGCTCGCAGCACCCAGGCCCAGCATCTGGCTGCCTCCTGAGTCCCCCTGCAGCCTTGAGCTCCCAGTCCTGGCCAGACACTGCCATCTACTGCCAGCAGGACAGAATTAAGCAGAGAGCAGAATGGAGGGGCCTCTCCAGGCTGTGATGACCTCACCCGTGGGGGCAGGGCCTGGGCCCTGGGCATGGTGCAGTAGGGGCTGGGTGGGACTCTACATGCATAATTGGGTGGAGGTCCCTACCCTGCCCAGGCAAGGTGAAGTGACCCTTTGGAGTAACAGAGGTTCCCTCAACTGGGATGGTAGTTCCCGACTTGCTGTGCCACCACCCTCTTCCCATGTTCCTATCCTCACCCTTTTTTGTTCGTTGTATTTATTTATTTTCTTTTTCTTTATATCCTCACCTTTAAACTCTCACATCTTCTGGGAGGCACAGGTGATAAAGCTGTTCTTGGTCACAGCTTTTATTGCCAAAAAATTACCACCTAGAGACCTGGTTAGCAGTCCTCAAGCCTACAGCCTCTGCTGAAGCTGTCTCCCTGTGGTTTGGACCTCAGGAGTTTCAACCCCATCTCCTTGGTGAACGTCCTTGCTTGCCCATTGGGGGCCACTGGTTAATGCCACCTGTTTTGTGGTGTGTCTGGGTTTTTCTGGTGGCAAAGCCCCTTTAGGACCCTTGGTGGGAGCAGGCCTGCACCTTGATGGCCTCCACTCTCCGTTCTGAGACTTCATGTTCCCACCATGAGAACATGAGTCCAGGAGGTGGTAGCAGACTTGATGCTGGGGGACTGCTGAGTTCTGGGGGGTAGAGTCTCTGCAGGAGCCCACGCCCCCAGTGCCACTGTGGCATTCACCCCTCCTTGATTTGTGCTTCAAAGCCTTAGGAGACCTCCTGGTCCATGTACTGGCTAAGGCCAGGCCACAAGACGTAAGTCCCCAGCTCCCTCTGTGGGGCACCCCGGCCTAGAGGTCCAGAGCCAGCCCTACCCTCACTGAGTGCACATTGGAGACAATGCCCGGAGCTGCCTCTGATCTCACCAGGTCCACAGGGATGACATCGTTCGGCAGCCGTCCACTGCTCTCACAGGGCACGCATGGATGACACTATCCAGCCGTTGCCTCCTGCCCCACTACCAGGTGCACTGCAGCACCTCCTTGAGTGTCTGGCGCAGCTCTGGGCTGCGGAAGGCGTAGATGAGGGGATCCAGGATGGAGTTGCACATGATGAGGGTGAGGAAGAGGTTGACGTTTTGGAAGATGCAGCTGCAGGTAGGGTGCTGGGGGCAAAGGACGATGAGTGTGAGGTGCAGGAAGAAGGGGCCCCAGCAGAGCAGGAAAAGTCCCAGGAGGATGGTGAGGGTGACAGCACCCTTGAGACCAAGTCCCTGGCGGGCCGGGTGCAGTCCCTTGTGGAGCCGGGCAATGCCCTGGGCATGCTGGCGGGCCCGTGTGAGCATGTGCAGGTACAGCACTGCCATGAGGGCCAGCATGGCAAGGAACAGGGTGATGAGACCGAGCAGCACTGCTGGGTGGCCATAGAAGGCAATGAAGAGCATGCTGGCCAGCACACTGACTAGCCAGATGGCGGCAGCTGTGCAACGTGCACGTGGCAGTGTCACCAGGCTGTGGTAGCGTAGGGCGTAGAAAATGGAGATGTAGCGGTCCACGGCAATGGCCCCCAGGAAGCACAGGCTGGACACCATGGCACTGCAGGTGAGCACGTCGATGATGTTGTCCAGCTGCTGCACGGCGGCCGCACGGCTGGCCAGGGAGCCCACCTCCAGCAGCAGCAACACGGCTGTCTCCAGCACATGGCTGGTGCTCACCAGCAGGTCTGACAGTGCCAGGCAGCAGATGAAGCAGTACATGGGCGAGTGCAGATTGCGGTTCCTGGCAATGGCCACCACCACCAGCACATTCTCCACCAGGCTCAGGAGCCCCAGGCTCAGGAACAGTCCGTCGGGGACAGATACCTGCAGGCACCAGGGGCCTGTGTGGTTGACTGTGGGCCCTGGGCCAGAGACGGCCGCTGCAGTGCCATTCAGGGAGACCACCAGCCTCCTTTGGGGCCCCGACATGGGCATTGTTTATCCCGCGCTCAGGAAGGGGCCCGTCTCAGCTCATGGTGTTGCAATGGTGGTGTTCCCAATGCTAGCCTGACTCCATCTGGATGGTCCCAGACCCAGCTCACACTCACCATGTTCCCAGCCAGAGCATGGCCCCTACCGTAGCTCTGTGGTGCTGACCCTCTCAGCTCAGGGCGCATTACTTGGCCCCCATGCCTACCTGGTCACGGGGGGCAGCCTCAGTCTGTGTGTCTGCACCGTGCAGCTCCTGATGGCCGAATGGACTGATGTCTGGGAAGAATGGGGTCTTTCTGTGCATTTGCAAGTTGCGGTCAGAGCCGCTCCTTCCCATGTGACAAGCCGGTTCCTGGGATGTAGGAGTGCCCTGTAGTATCCTGTGGGGCCAACAGGTGGCGTCAGCACAACCCAGCTTTGGGTCACAGCACAGGGTCTTGCCTCTGCACCCCACTCCACTCCCTGCTGGGCCCTGGGCACCCAGGGCTCCTTCAGACCTACTGCATGTACTTGCTCTTCCAGATGAGTCTCAAATGTAACATGCTCTTACCTTTATGAAAGTTTTTTTTAAAGATTTATTTTTAAGATTTTTTTTTTAAATTGGAAAGTCAGATATACAAAGAGGAGTATAGCCAGGAAGATCTTCTGTCCGCTGGTTCACTCCCAAAGTGGCCACAACAGCTGGAGTTGAGCTGATCTGAAGTCAGGAGCCAAGAGTCTCTTCCGTGTCTCCCATGCAGGTGCAGGGTCTTAAGGTTTGGGGCCATCCTCAACTGCTTTCCCAGACCACATGCAGGGAGCACTGTGCAGCAGCTGGACAATATCATGGGAACTGCGGCTGCCAGGACACAAACTGGTGCCCGTATGAGATCCTGGTGCATACAAGGCAAGGACTTTTAGCCGCTAGGCTACTGCACCAGGGCCAGGTTGTTGTTTTTTTAAATAAGATTTTATTTGGAAAGCAGAGCCTCTTTGTAAAGAGTCAGGGTTAATTTCTATCTTCTGGTTCACTCACTGGATGGCCACAACAGCCAGGTTGGGTTAGTTCAAAGCAGGGATCCAGGAGCTAGCTTCTTCCAGGACTCCGACGTGGGGTAAGGGCCCAGGGACCTAAGCCATCCTCCACTGCTTTCCCGAGCCCATTAGCAGGGAGCTGGATCAGCACCCACAAGAGATGCCAGAGTTGCGGGCAGCTTTATCCATTGCCAGACAGAACCAGCACTTGGAAGTCTTCCAGCTTCCAGACATGAGACATGGACACCATCACTCTTGGTCAAATGCCTGCCCCAGTACCTTCTTCTCAATGTTACCCTTGACCCCCTGTGCAGCCCTGCTCCACACCCACACCCTGTGTCAGGGCATGCAGCCTCACATATCCACTTGTAGCCAGGAGAAGCCTGGCCAATAAAGTTCAGAGTTTCCTGGGGCTGGACCAGGGAGGACAGCTTGAGGCTGAACCTCCTGGACCAGAAACACACAGTTGGGGTGGGGAACAGAGCTGTGTGCCATGCACTGGAGAGGTCAGTGCCTTCCCAGGCCACAGCACCACAGGGAGGGGAGCTGGGCTGGCATTTCCTGGGAGCTGACAGGCCTTGGGGCATGCTGCTCACACTCACGGGGAACTGGCTCTCCCCAACTGGCACACCCATTTCCTTTAAGGACCACCGCAGGAACCACATCAAGGGTCAGCAGCCCTGCGTGGTGCCCAGCACCCGCTTGTGGGGCACGCTGAGGCAGAGGTGGGAGGGGAATGTGGTGAGCACTCCCATTTGCAGGCGGAGAGGCTGAGGCAATGAGACCTGTGGTGCAGATGCAGCCAGAAGCCAGGCCTGTGGGGGTGGTTACTTATCTCTCACCCACCCACTGCCCGTCTCTGACCCACCAATACTTGGCCCCCACACTGCAAACCTGACTGTAGGTGTTGGTGCCCGCCTGTCACTGGTGTATGTAGTTTGTACCTTCCAAAAATCCCCGTTCCAGCCAGATGCTACAGCAGCCCCAATGAACCAGATGTAGCCAACAGCCACAGCATTGGCTGCCCACTCCCCAGCCTTACTGCTCTGTAGCCAGGTCACCCGTGCCCATTGTGGAAAAGCATACACCAGAAACTGTGCAGTTTGTATTCACTTTGCCCTCTTGAGCTTCTCCTACAGCAAATGGTACTGTAGGTGTCCCTATTGTTAGCAGACATGGTATGAGCAGAGGTGACACCAACACTGGAGTTGGTCAAACCATGAACTCCACTGATTACTCCCGCCCCTGGCTAAAGAGTGTTGAGGGTCCCAGGAGATGGCTTGGGAGGAAAGACCTGTGCTGGTATCATGGCCCTCAGGGCAGAGCCCCCAGCAGCAAGGTGCCCCTGCTCCAGCCTCCTGTGCTGTCAGGGTAGAGGATGTGATTCCATAAATAAGGCCTTTGAGGCGATGCCTTCCCCCACACCCCCGCCATCTGACACTTGAAAGGCCACGAGAACTGGGCAGCCTCTGGATGAGGAAACCACATCCTCCTTCCTGGTGGGCACTGGGATGGGTGACCGGCCCTGCCTTGGGACCTTTGTGCAAGATCCATGGGAAGGCAACGGGCAGAGCCCAGCCAGTGAGTCAGCTTTCCCATGTGTCATGCTGCAAGGGCAGTGATGGGGCCTGACTTTCTGTGAAGGTGATGCGGTGGGACATAGGGTATACCCCCCCACATCCCACTCTCTGAGACACTTCTGGACCAGGACGCTGGAAAGATGGGGACCACTGCTTTGGCTCCTGGCCCTGTTCCTCTCTCCAAGGCCTGTCCATCAGCCCTCGTCAACGAGCTCTCACAACAAAGGATCAGAAAGTTCAGCCCATAGCTGGTCACCACACTGGTTTGGGTGCTCACCTTCTTCTTTTTTTAAAAGATTTATTTATTTTTATTGGAAAGGCAGACGTAAAGAGAAGGAGATACAGAAAGATCTTCTATCCACTGATTCACTCCCCAAATGGTTGTAATGACTGGAGTTGGGCTGGTCCAAAACCAGGAGCCAGGAGCTTCTTTTGGGTCTCTCACGTGGGTGCAGGAGCCCAAGGACTTGGGCCATCCTCTGATGCCTTCCCAGGCCATAAACAGGGAGCTGGGTTGGAAGTGCAGCAGCAGGGACTCAAACAGGCACCCATATGGGATACTGGTGCCGCAGGCAAAAGGTTAATCTATTATGCCACAGTACTGGCCCAACCTTCTGTTTTCTTACAAAAGAAAAAAAAGATTCCTTTTTTCTTATTTATTTGAAAGTCAGAGTTATAGAAACAGAAAGAGAGACTGTCACCCACTGGATCCTTCCCCAGGTGGCTGCCAACAGGCAGATTAAAGCCAGAAACTGTTCCCAGGGACCCAGGCACTTGTGCTGCTCTCCCAGGTCACTAGCAGGGAGTTGTAGGCGTTGCAGGAGGCAAGCTTACTGGCTAAACTATAACACCAGCCCCTGCCCATCTCCTTTGAATCTGGAGTGAGGGGACCAACTAGGTTTCTAGTGTGCCTGTGTGGGTTCTCAAAGTGTCTGAGGGACTAACTCTTACTCACTGGCTCACAGGCAGAGTACAGTCCAGGGCTGGGACTTGGAAGGACCCCTACCCAGTAGCAGACTGTCTTCAAGTAGTTCAGATAAGACTGAAGGGTCCTGGGACCCAGACGTCTCCCCCACTGCCATCAGAACTGTCAGCTGCAAGTGATTCTTCAGACCTGGGTTTGTAATATCCGAGCGGCTCATACAAACCAGCCGTAGGGGCAGGTGCTGGCAGGACAACAGGCCTGGCTATCCCAGACTCAGACTCCTCTGCCCTCAAGGACTGCCCTGGCAAACTCTGGGCCCAGACCTTACCTTGCTTCTTGCTTTGCTGCCTCCTATGTGGGAAGTCAGGGCTGAACAGGGTGCCGTATGGGACACCTGAAGGCTTGGATCCTTCCAGAACTTGCCAGGCTTCAAAGCCCTGGGCCAGAGCAGTGGTCTCTCCACTGTGTGGAGGCTCCTCCTGAGTGGACCCTGGAATGTGCCAGAAAACAGGTGGGCCAGGACCTGCCTAGGGCCATGCAGCTCTCCAGGACTGCAGGACTTGGCAGAGTGCCCTGGGCATCACCCAAATCTCACCCACTGATTCCCCCAAAGCTGCTCAGGGCACATTTTCTTCACAAAACTTGGTTCCTGTGGCCACTGTTGAGGGTAGCTAGTGCAGCCGCTAGGCAGCCTGCATCCCATACTGCTATGCTGGTTAGACTCCTGGCTGCGCCACTTCCTAGCTTGTTTCCTGCTGATGCACACCCCAAACAGGCCCTTGATGCCCAATGAGGAGACCCGGATGGAACTTCTGGCTCGTAATATTGGCCTGCTCCAGCTTGGCTGTGTGACCACGAGGTGAGGAAACAGTCAGTCTTGTCACTCTGCCTTTTAAATAAATCCATCAAAACAAAAACACTAAACTTGGCCACTACCCTGTACCAGATCATTACACTGGGGCCCGGCGTGATGGCTAGGTGGCCTTGAATACCCAGGATCCAACAGGTTGCTGATTTGTATACCAGCTGTTCCACTTCCCATCCAACTCCCTTTTGCAGCCTGGGAGAGTAGTGGAGGAGGTCCAAAGCCTTAGTACCCTACACCACATGGGAGACCTGGAAGAAGCTCCTGGCTTCAAACTGGCTCTGCCCAGTTGTTGTGGCCACTTGGGGAGTGAACCAGCAGAGAAAAGATCTGTCTCTCTTACTTTCTCTATAAATCTGGCTTTCCAATAAAAATAAATAAATCTTACAAATAAAATCCGATCAAACAGGCTGTGTTCAGCTTTAGGACCCTGACCTATTGGCCTGCAAGTGCCCAGTAAGCATACAGAGGTTCTAAGGCTAGCTAGGACCTGACCTTGGCCAAGAACACACAGGGAGTCTGGCTGTGGCGCAGGATCTGCACTTGGAACACAGCAGGTCTCACAACCGCCTTCCCCATCCCCACCTCACGCACCGCCTTCCCCATCCCCACCTCACACACCGCCTTCCCCATCCCCACCTCACACACCGCCTTCCCCATCCCCACCTCACACACCGTCTTCCCCATCCCCACCTCACACACCACCTTCCCCATCCCCACCTCACGCACCGCCTTCCCCATCCCCACCTCACACACCGCCTTCCCCATCCCCACCTCACACACCGTCTTCCCCATCCCCACCTCACACACCGTCTTCCCCATCCCCACCTCACACACGGCCTTCCCCATCCCCACCTCACACACCATCTTCCCCATCCCCACCTCACACACGGCCTTCCCCATCCCCACCTCACACACCGTCTTCCCCATCCCCACCTCACACACCGCCTTCCCCATCCCCACCTCACACACCGCCTTCCCCATCCCCACCTCACACACGGCCTTCCCCATCCCCACCTCACACACCGTCTTCCCCATCCCCACCTCACACACCGCCTTCCCCATCCCCACCTCACACACCGCCTTCCCCATCCCCACCTCACGCACCGTCTTCCCCATCCCCACCTCACACACCGCCTTCCCCATCCCCACCTCACACACGGCCTTCCCCATCCCCACCTCACGCACGGCCTTCCCCATCCCCACCTCACGCACGGCCTTCCCCATCCCCACCTCACACACCGTCTTCCCCATCCCCACCTCACGCACAGCCTTCCGCATCCCCACCCCACACAACCTTTCCAATCTCCACCTCACGCATGGCCTTCCCCAGCCCCAGCTATGCCTCACACACAGCCTTCCCCTCTGCCATACCCCACCTGCTCACACAAAGAGCGTAGTGGGAGGTGGCTGAGTGGACGCAGATCCTGGATCTCATGGGAACAGAACACGCAGGCCGGTGATACATCCAGCTTTTCTACTTCAAGGGACTGGCCAATTCCGACCAGAACACAAATCAGGAACATAATTGTACAATGTGGGATGCTGCTCGTGCAGACAGCTCAGTCCCACTCCCCCTCGCCCTCGGGGTCGTCTTCTTGCGGTGCCTCCTGGTCGTTGAAGTGGAAGTTGGCCATCATGTCCCGCACAGCTAGCATCAACCTGTTCAAGCCCTGGTTGTGGTTCAGACCCCCGGCGACTCCTTCCTCTGGCCTCTCCCCCTGTGACAATGAGACACACCTGGGCAGAGGGCTGTCTCTCTGGGGAGCTGTGCCATGAAACCCAAGATGGCCCACAGCCCCTCCCCAGGGAACTAATAAGAGGAAAATTTCTCAGAAACCAACTCACACACATGAGCCTTGCCAGACCCAGGGTGCCAGCTGCAGGTGCACAGGAGCACAGCAGACGGCGGGGCAGATTGGACACAGGGTCTGCCCCTGCCCCGTGTGTGGCTCCAGGCACTCACTCCCAAATACATTTTACTGCTAACCCAGCAACGAGAGGCCAAGACCACCCACGTACCTCCATGGTGTAATTTGGCAGCAGAGACCTAAAGAAGAGGGCGATTGTGTTTCCATGGCTGACGGGACTTAGTCTGAAAGAAAAGGGCAAGGCAGGTCAGAAAACTAAACTCAGCAAACACCTGTGGTTTCCAGCCCTGCCCCAGATGGCCTGATGAGCTGTGCCAACTGGCCCCATCTGGCAGGGATAAGAAGCAGCCTCAGGCAGCAGGGAGGCCCTGGGTGGGCAGTGGGTCCCATCAGCTGGGGATGGGCAAACAGGAGCTATGGGCAGTCCAGGCAACCAGGAAGATAAGTTCACACCCTAAGAGGAGGCTACAACAGTGCAGATGGCCAACTGCCTCTGCACAGGTACCTTGCTGCTGCTTTTTGTTGTTGTTGTTGTTAATATTTATTTATTTTTCTTGCAAAGTCATATATACAGAGAGTAGAGACAAAGAGGAAGATCTTCTGTCTGATGGTTCACTCCCAAAGTGACCTCAATGGCTGTAGCTGAGCCAATCCAAGGCCAGGAGCAAGGAGCTTCTTCCAGGTCTCCCACACAGGTGCAGGGTCCCAAGGCTTTGGGCTGTCCTCTATTGCTCTCCCAGGCCACAAGCAGGGAGCTGGATGGGAAGTGGGGCCGCTAGGATTAGAACTGGTGCCCATATGGGATCCCAGTGCGTGCAAGATGAGCACTTTAGCCACTAGGCCACCGCGCTGGGCCAGGTGCCTTGCTTCTAAGAAAAATTGCAAGGGAGGATTGGGAAGTGGGTATAAGGCTAATCCCTACCTGAAGTGCTGGCATCCCATAGGTGGGTGCCTAAGAAAGCAGCAAAAGAGGGTCCAAGTGCTTGGGCCCCTGCACCCACATGGCAGACCTGGAAAAAGTTCCTAACTTCAGCCTAGACCAGACCTGGCCACTGTGGCCAGCGGAGAAGTGAACTCGTGGATTGAAGGTCTCTTTTTCTCTCCTTTTCTCCATGTAGCACTTTTAAATAAACAAATAAACAAACAAATAAATCTTTAACACAAAAGCAGAAACAAGGGAAGCTGCAAGTTTACTGTCCTTTGGCACTGGAAGATTCAGCAGCCTATAGCCACCGGCACGTGCAGCCCTCTATTGGCGATAGGTGGGACTGCAGCCTCCCTCTGCTAGACCCTGGAAGGGCCCACAGTCAACCCCTCACTGGGGCAAAGTGTGGGTAGCAGGAGGATTTTCCCCAGCGATTCCTTAAACCAGGAACTATTTTCCAGTACGCATGCAAACAGGCCCACAGCCTCCACAGCACCCTCCTGCCACCAAGTCAAGACCCTCCACTCTCCCGCATGCCCATCCTCCGTCCCCTCACCCTCACCCTGCCCATCCCCTCACCTCCCCTCCTCATCCCCTCCCCTCCACCTCTCCCTCCCCTCCCCTCACCCTCCCCTCCCCTCCCCTCCCCTCACCCTCCCCTCTCCCTCCCCTCCCCTCCCCTCCCCTCCCCTCCCCTCTCCCTCCCCTCCCTCCCCTCCCCTCCCCTCTCCCTCCCCTCTCCCTCCCCTCTCCTCTCCTCTCCTCTCCTCTCCTCTCACAGGCCCACAGCCTCCACCTCCTCTCTCCTCTCCTCTCCTCTCCTCTCCTCTCCTCTCCTCTCCTCTCCTCTCACAGGCCCATAGCCTCCACCTCCTCTCCTCTCCTCTCCTCTCCTCTCCTCTCCTCTCCTCTCCGCTCCGCTCCTCTCCTCTCCTCTCCTCTCCTCTCCTCTCCTCTCCTCTCCTCTCCGCTCCTCTCCTCTCCTCTCCGCTCCGCTCCTCTCCTCTCCTCTCCTCTCCTCTCACAGGCCCACAGCCTCCACCTCTTCTTCTTACTGGACTTCAGCCTCCTCCTTTTTCCTCATGGGTCCACAACTCCTCACAGATCCACAGCTCTCCTACACACAGGTTTTCACTGCAGCATACATCTTGCATTTATAGTCTTAATGGTTAATGTCTATCTTCCTGTCCTCGCCATGCACCCCATAAGGGTATAGCCTTTCCAACACCTCCTGCAGAATGGGACAGGAATGTGCAGAAACAGGTTTGGTCCCACCTCACGTCATCCCCTCTTCAGGAGAGATTCCCTCTACTGGGGTCTGAGAAGCCAGGGGTCTGGGAGCCCCCAAGTGAAAGGGTAGGGTGGGAGGTGGGTACCTCTCAGGCCTGGCGTAGGAAGAGATGTTGTCTAATGGAGGCAGAGGGTCAAATCCCATCACAGACTGCGTGGTCACGTCCTTCAGGGATGGAACAAAACGGAGACACTGTAATGGGCTGGGTGTTCAGAGAGCCTCCCACACCTAGGGTAGTGGAGGGCCAGGGTAGCTGTGAGATCACTTGTCCCACAGAGCATCGCTATGGGGGTTATCAGCTGCAAGTGACAGAACCTCCATGGCCCCACCTGCAGCCTTAGGGGGACCCCTCCTACCTTTCTTTCAGGGCAAGAGACCCCAGTAGAGGCCAGCCTGGCAATGCCCATTACAGAATCACTGACAGCCCAGTCTGCCTGTGTCCCTCCCATCCCGGCCCTGTAGGACAGTGTCCAGGGTTCCTCCAGCCCCAGAACAGCACCTAGGCACAGCCATGGCACAGAGCCTGCTGCAGCAGCCACGAGACTGTGCAGAACAGCCAGCCAGGGTTTCCGGAAAGCACACTGTCCTTCACCCGAACCTTGGCTATGGGGAGGAGCCATCTGCATCCCAGTAACCCTGTCGGGCATGACGGCACATGTGTGTGACCAGCTCGCACACTCCCTTACCGGAGGGAGAGCAGCCACGGCCCCCTTGATCTCAGACAGGATCACATGACGATGGATGTTCCTAGGGGCACGCTGGTACAGCAGTTTCCGCCTGAGGCAAAGGGAAGAGAGAGGTCAGGTGGCAGCCCTTCCTGGGATTCCAGCACCACAGGAGTGGAAGCCCCATGGCTGGACCTGGTTCTGGGGTAAGAGAATAGGTCAGATGCCAGCCTGGGGACCACATTATGCCAATGCCACGGAGGGGCTCACCTGTTCTCACAAGTCTCCACGGAGGGATCCCCAGCATCCACGGCCTGCAGAACCTCACGGACATTCTCCTCCAGCCAGCTCATGGTGGCGGGTTCTTTCCACAGGAAATGTGACCGCCCGAGGTATAGGCTCACCAGCTGGCTCAGGGCAGGGGGCTGGCTGTGGAGGGTAGGACTGATAAGCAGACCTTGACTGGACAGGGCCCTGCCCAGTGGGCACAGGGGAGGTCAGGAGATGCCTGCTGTCAGACTGAGCATACCATGAGCAGGACGTGTGCCTTTGTCAGAGAGCGCAAACACAAAATGGCCAGGTGACCACATAGAAGGGAGGCCATGCTGGCCCGTGTCCCCATGCCTGGGACCCTGTGGACACCCAGGGCCCCCATGTTCCCATTCTGAGCTTGGGCAGCCTGCCTCCATCACCTGATCTCTGCGTTGGGTCCAAAGAAGTGGTGACTTGAGACGGTGGCATCTGGTCGCACGCTGCAGTGCTCCAGCAGGGGCATGAGAACTGTGGGGAGAGCAGGGGATCCATGTGCACAGGGACTCCCAACCCCAGGCAGCTGACAAGGACCCAGCAGATCCTGTCACAGGCCTGTCTAGGGGGCAGGGGTGTGAGCTGGATCCTGGTCACAGACGTGGTCTGGGTGTCTGGGGACAGGGATGTGAGCTGGATCCTGGTCACAGATATAGATGTCTTCTAAGTTGCTGCTACTGGGGCTTCCCTGACCCAAGGCTGGAGTCTTCTCACACCAGGCCTCACACGGGGTCTCTTCAACTCTGGGCAGACCTGCCTAGGACCCCTCAGCCAGCACCTGGGCTGAACATCCTAATCATGCAGATCAGCCTACACAGCAGAGCATACACACAGGTGAGGTATGGCCCCTGCCACTGCACCCTCACGAGCAGAGCCTGTCCAGGTCCTGGGCTAAGCTGCCTGTGGCATCTCTGTTCCCTGGTGATTGAATCTAACCCCAGATGAAGGACAGGAGCTTTTCTGAGCAATGAGCCAAACTGGACAAGCTCGGCTCACATTAGAAACAGCCTCAACCCCTTGCTGGATCCCCCAGAATCCATGAGGCAACATGGACTCCAGATAGGTGGTGACTCAGGGTGGACACACAGGCCCTGCAAACAGCATCAACTCACACGTGGCCAGTACTGGCCAGGACAGCCTCATCTTAAAGAGTCATTTCATTCCTGCTTTTGGGGGAGGCTCAATCTAGCCCACGATTGCCTCACTGTTTACCTGTGTGCACACACGTATGTGTGTCACGTGTGGGGTCAGTTCAGGGTGCAGAGTCTGCAGACAACCAAGTACCACAGCTCCTGATCTGGCATGCACACACTTGCATGTGTGTGTGGTACTGTGGATAGCCCCCCGAGTACCATGGTCCCTGCCCTAGCATGTGTGTGCACACATGTCTATATGAATGTGTGTGTGCCATGAGTATTACAACCTCTACTCTGTGTCCCAGCACAGCACCAGTATCCATCCACTGCCTCTGGGCCAGGCCGGGGCACTCATGCCCCAACACCACCTAACATACTGTACGCACATCTCTCACCCAAGGTGGGCATCGTCCCTGTTCTCAGTGCACAGCAGGCTCCCAGAGATGGAGGAAGGAGCCCCCACCCAGGCAGACGCACACCCACCTCCAGGGAACATGATGAGGGCCTGCTGGATCAAGAGGGAAGCCTTCTCCCTGGCGGAGCTGAGCTCGTGCTCCAGGAGCTCCGTCTGCTGACTCAGCAGGAAATACGCCAACGGGACAGAGAAGGCAAAATTTGGCAGCTGGGACAGGTTTCGATGAGCCTACAAGCGATGCACAAGCACATTTGGGTCCTAGAGGTCATAAAGACAACAATGCAAAGGTGACAGGGGCGTGATGTCACCAGGTTCACTAAGCTGCCCATGCACAAAGGCTACCTACACTTGTGTCCTGCAGTGTAGGGTAGGTGGCAGTGAAGATGGCCTCAGACCCCCTTGGAAGCAGCAGGGCCATCCCAGTAAGGAAGCAATTTAGCAAGAGGCCCTGCTCCCACCAGCACTCCCACGTGTGTCTTCTTCCTTCCTCCATGCGTGCACCCAGTCAATGTGGCTCAGGTTTTCCTGATACTCGTCAGAGAGCAGTACACATTTCCCACTGTGGCCACATCGGGGTTGCTTTCTCAAAACATCCAGCTCCTCACAGGTGACACTGCTGTCAGTCATGCCTGATGTCATCTAACTCAGAAGGCTGAACTTGTCTCCCACAGCACGCAAAAACCAAGCACAGACACAGGGAGGCCACGCACATCTGCACCTTCCATGCTTGCATTCTCTGGCTCCACTGGGGTCCTCACATGGCCATCCCATGTAACAAGGCACCACTCAGGAAGACAGACCCTCACCTTCCCTCCCACATCCCTTGGCCCCACTGGAGTGCTCACATGGCCATTCCCCTCGAGCCCACAAGGTACTGCCCAGGAGAGCAGACATCAGTGTAAATGTTATAGAGGCTGCACTGGACAGCAATTGCTCAGGACAAACTAATCCTAAACCAACAGAGCACAACTGCTGGCTCCCAGGTAAGATCTACCCAAAAATTACTGATGAGACACTCTGGACTTGGCACTTGGGCCAGACCTCTGGGCCCTTGGCCTGCCTCCCGTGTACTTCATACCATGAACCTGACAAGGCACAGGTCATCGATCCTGAGTATATGGACGCTTGTCTAGCACTCCCATACTCCCATGACCACACAGCCCCCTCTCCTGATCTGGAGTGATCCTTCCTGTCCCTGAATGGATGTGTATGCCAGGGGATCCCACTTGACTGCTGCACCTCACTGTACTGTTCTGACCACTGCAAACTCTTGGCTCTTCTGCAAGTGCCATGGCTCTAGCACTGCTGTCCTTACAAGGTTACGTCTGCACTGTGCACACATGTGCTCCTATACTCACATACATATATGCACATGGGGTTGTGTACATGACTACACTGCCATGCACACATGTGTGGGGACACTTGTTTACATACACGTGTGCAGACATGTACACATGTGCACGCGCACATACGCCTACATGCACACTTGAAGGCTCTGACAGAGGCTGATGGATTGCCCTTGAGGACAACCTAGGACAGCTGGGGACAGCTGGTGGGGACCAGATTCCACTCAACAGAAACAAAGGGTGAAGGGGGACCTGGGGTGGGCCCTGGCTCCGCCCCAGCCTCAAAAAGACCAGTCCATCAAGCATTGAGTGACAGCTAGTGGCCACACGTACCTCCCACTCCTGGAAGAGGCGGATCAAGTACTCGTAGTTTCGGGCTCGCAAGGCCAGGTGATCAATAAGCAGCAGCATGCACAAGGGGTCCTCGTCTGGCTCCAGGCTTCCAGACACAGCACAAAGGTGAGCAGAGGGAGCGGCTGTCATGGTCCAGACTATCTAGGGCTTCCCACCCCAACAGGAAGACAGGCAACCTGGGCCTCACCTCAGAATGAGCTTGCAGTACTCAAGTGCCGTGCGTGGGCAGCCCCGCTTCTCCAGGAAGCTCATCTGCTTGTAGAGGGCCAGGTAGAAGCTCCTGCAGCCGGGACAACTGTTTGAAGGTGCAGGCAGAGGAAGAGCACCCCCAGGACCCCCCTGCCCTCTGGTCCTCCACGGGGCTGACCGTAGCATCTGCCTGTGCCACATGCATCTGCACAACAGCCTGCACTCTGCTGCTGCCAACAGAGTCACTCAAGCAACTATATCTTCACACATGAGACCATGTCTACCATTTACCATTTAAGGGCACAGAGTCAAGTGCCAGAATTATGGCATACATATATCGAATTTTAACAGATGCTAATGAGTGAGGTTTTAGGGTAGAAGCCTCTGAGGGAGAGGTGACGACTGTGACTGCAGAGCTGCTAGCTGATTAAAGGATCAAGACGTGGTTGCCAAGCACCAGAGCCTACCCGCTGTCTACACAAGGGAAGAAAAATCATAGGCTGTCTGACACAACAGAGCTCTTTAGGCTCTCTGCAAAGACGGACAAGTGTGCCTTGAGCCAATTCTATCCTTGAGCCCAGCCCTTCCCAGCGAGCTTCCAGCTAAGCCCCTCCTTAGGGGTCTCCTGCTAGCCCTGCAGTGTCACTACACCCTCTCCTGCGGCTACAGGGCCCCTGCCTGGCTCACAGCAAACAGGCAGACTGGACGCTCCTTGAGGAGCTATGCTCACCTGTTCTCAGGTCTGCGGTAATCTAGCCGGCAAGTCCCACTTGTGAGACTGAACAGCGGATGGAAGGCACACTCCATGCTGTACAATGCTCTCTCTGTGGGCACACAAACACCAGGGGAAGGCATCATAGCCATGCACAGTCATTGCCAACCCTCCTATGAGCTTACAACAGGGAAAGTCATGTTAAGCTCCATTGCAAAACCTGGCGCACAAGTGTGAGCAGCAGAGCTGAGACAGACAGGGATAGCCTGAGTGTCTTGAGGTGTGAGGTCACACGTGCAACAGCAGGTGTCTGTGTGAACATGTAAAACATGTGTTGTGGAGTGTTTCTCAGCATGAGGCAGTAGGCCTGCGAGGTAAAGACATGAAAATCCCAGGGAGGGAGGCCCGGTCTGTCTGACCCCACAGGCAAGTGCAGAGACGGCAGAAGGGGTTGTGCTCTCAGCTGGGCGCAGGGGCCACTAGTGCACAGCTCAGGGCTTCCTTCCTGAGAGGCAGAGTGCCCTCACCCGCTCATTCATCTCCAAATGCCCGCAGAGGCTGGAGATGGGCCAGGTCAAACCTAGGAACTCAGCACACGTCAGCCAGGTGTAGCGCTGAGTAGTTGGTCACCACTATCGCCTCCTCGGGTACACACGAGCAGGAAGCTGGAGGCAGGTCTCCAATCCAGGTGTTTCCACAGAAGTCCCAACTGGTCTCTCAACAGCTAGGCTAAATGCCTGCCCCAGATTTTTGCTTTTAGTGTGTGTTAAACGTATATAGGCATTAGGTACATATCTACCTTATGTTAAATGCATAAAAGTATATACTTACCTTGTGTGTTACATGGAATATATGCATGTACCTATCTTGTGTGTTGAGTGCACCAGGCATGTATGCATGTACCTATCTTGTACATATGTATGTATCTATCTGAAAGGTACAGAGACAAAGAGCTCCCATTCACTGGTTTACTCCCCTAAAATGCCTGTCATAATCAAGACTAATCCAGGCCTTAGCCAGAAGTAGGAACTCAATCCCGGTCTTCCTCAGGGGAGAAGGGACCCAACCACTCAAGTCAGCTGCTCCCTCCCAGGGTGTGCATGGGCAGGGAACTGAACCAGGAGTGGATGGGAGGTGGGTATTCCCAGGGGAGTCTTCACCAGCCATTCACCCTAGAGTTCCTGTTGGGTGCTGCTGAGGCCAAAGTGTACACTAAAATCACAAGGGGTGTTAATGCACACAGACTGTCAACACAACTCATCATTTTGAAATTACCCTGGCAGACCCACTGTGACCCATGTAGTGAGCCATCTGTCAGTGCAAGAGGCCACCCATTTGCTGGCTGCCCTACGTGAACGAGTGGGTCCCATTGTACCAACAAGGTCGCGAGCCATCTCCTGGTCCTCCTGGAAACGGCAGGCATCGCTGAGCTGCAGGAGTGAGTCCACATGATAGGGGCTTGTCTGGAGCAGGACCTACAGGAAGACAGAAGGGAGAGAAGCTGCAGGCTGGGGCCTCCCTGCACAGATGCCACAAGAGTGCCCAATCCAGGGCCTGCCCTTCCCTCAGGCACCACCAGAATTCTAGTCGCAACAGCCCCCACCTAACATGGGTGCCACTGTTGTAGAGCTCAGGACTTTGTATGTCTGGGCTGTACTCTCTCTGCAATGTTCCAACAAAGAAGGAAAGTGAGTACTCTCCTTTTGCCAGGAAGGCCCTGGGTCTTGTGCACTGGCTCAGGGTGGCCACCTACACCCCATGCCTGGCTCCCAAGGAGAAGAAATGGAATCAGTATGCCACATGTGGACAGAATGCAGGTGACTTAGTCCCCAAACACACCTCCCTCTAGTCACAAGGGCTACACAGCTCAAGAACACCACAGGGATACAGGATCTGGCCCCGTCCTGGCCAGGAGCAGCAGGGTTACACACCACAATATTATTGGGCTCCATGGACTCCACGGCCAGCAGGAACTTGTGCTGTGTCTGCTGATACTCCTCGCTGTGCTCGAAGGCAAAGAAGGACATGCCTCTCTTGGATTCCAACAGCCGCATGGATAGACCTGTGAGGCACAGTGCTTGGGGAGGGACTGCACACCAGTGTCACCAGCCCCGTGTTACTCTGGGAAAGGATTTGGAGGTGTCCACACAGCCTGGCTGATTGGCCAGAGCCTGGGACTGGGCTGCCACCCCTCTGGCCTAGCTCACTCCCGGCACATTCAGGGTCTACTGCTCAGTGCTGAGTCTATACCAGGAGCCAGCATCCTAACTGCTAGAGTTTTCTTCAAAGTCACATTTCCCCAAAGAACCTGAGTCGATTCGACATGGCCCAGGATGCTGACCTTAGTCTAGGGAAATCCCAGTGTCTGTGCAGTCATTGGACCTGGCCGGGTCAGATCCTATACCCAGGCCACGTTTGGTCTGAAAGAATACCCAAAGTGGCTGCAAAAAGGGTAGGTGTAGGAGTGGGAGTGTCACAGAAGTCGTAGCATCAGCCCGTTCTCTGATTCTGATTGTGGGTGAATGGACCCAGTTTCTTCTAAAAATCCTGACAAGCACGTTCAGTGGCTTTTAGCCTTGGCAGCTATTCCCTCCCATCTGCTTCACTGAGGCCCAAGTTCTCAGGCCCAGAGGGAATGAGCTCCCAGGAACTCAACTTCAGGGCTCATGCGGCACCAGGGCTTCTCAGCTAAAAGCAGCACCAGGCTGGGGTCCTCAACATGAGCTCCTGAACCCTAGACACAGGAGAGTAGCAAGTATCGCCGCTGCACAGTGCTATCTCTGCTTCAGGCTTTCCAAGGGCACTTGATGCTGGCAAGATTAGGGTTACTGCATTGTCATAGTGAACTGTGACCACAGGGACAGAGTCCAACACTATCACAGACAGAAGCTTAGGCATTCCCAGGCACCAGCACATGAGCGAGATCAAGTGAGCAAACAGAACCAGGCTAGCACACAGAACACCAGGTGAGCACACACAGACCTCAAACACAGGGCCTAGCCCTGGGGCAGAGCGTACCTGGCTTGCTGTACCGGGGCCAGGTGCTCTTGGGAGTTGTTAGCCACGTACACTTGGGATACATGCGCTGTCTTTGCCGAGGCCTGGGAAGAGAACAAGGCAGCTTACTCCCGTTGCCCACAGAACCACAGGAGTTGCCTGATCTCGGCAGGAGATAAAGGAAAAGTGGGGAAGACTGGTGTTCCAAGGACAGAACACAGAGAAACAGTGAAATGAACCACTGCTGGTTGGCACTGAACACCATGTACCATGCCAGTCAAAAGGCAGGAGTAGTCACCTAAGATAAAGGGCATAAAAGTGAGCCTGGGGCTGGTGTTGTGGTGCAGCATATTCAGCTGCCACCCGTAGTGTCAGCAAACCTTGTAAGCCAACTACTGTGATGCTGAGAATATGGAGTTAGGGTTCACGGTTAGGGTCTGGATATGGTTGTTAGGGTGGATGCCATGCTTTGATCCTGGGGACTCTATGAGAAGGGGAACACAAGAGATGACACACATTGAGAGGCACATGTACTGGCTCCTGCTAAGAGTTGCCTGTGGGGCTCCGTGAAATAGCTCAATTGGTTAATCCTTGCCCTGCGAGTGCCAGGATCCCATATGGGTGCCAGTTTGTGTCCTGCTGCTCCACTTCCCATCCAATTCCTTGATGATGGACTGGGAAAGCAGTGAAGGATGGCCAAAGCCTTGGGAGCTTCTTTGGAAGAAGCTCCTGGTTCCTCGCTTCAGATCAGCTCAGCTCTGGCTGTTGCAGCCATTTGGGGAGTGAACCAGATCTTCTGTCTCTCCTCTCTGTAAATCTACCTAGTAAAAATAAATAAATCAACTTTTTAAAAAAGAGAGTTGCTTGTGCCAGGAAGTGACACAGCCAAAGGAAGGCCCAGAACCTGCTTTTCTTCAGGAATTCTGCCTTGCAGGTTCTGTTACAGAAGAAGCTAACTGACCACTGGACGCACCAATATCAGGCTGGGGCAATTCAGTGATGGAGGGTAGAGAACCAGGAGAAAGAGCAGAAATGCTTCCAAGAGTAGTCTCAAAGGAGACAGGAGCAGGATGAGGGGTGGGTGGGCAACAGGAGGGAGGCAGCTCTTCCGGGTTGAAGGAAATGAGCCCCAGGGGGAGGGCGTACCTCAGAGTACTCAGGCTCAAATCCCACCTCCATCTCCTGCTAACATGCACCCTGGGTCCCTGTCACCCATGAAGGAGACCTAGACTGAGTTTCAGGCTCCCAGCTTCAGCCTGGCCCAGTTGTGGCTGTTGCCATCTAGGGAGTAAACCAGGGGATGGAAGATCCCTGTTTGCCTATTTTTCTGTTTCTTTCTTCCTGTCATTCACTTTTCAAATACATACAGACAAATAAAAGTTTAAAAATAAGTGTAATAGTACTGAAATAATTAATGCAATTATCACTAATCAACAATAAACACAACATTACAAACTAATCAACACCAGTAACTCACCCGCAGAAACAGGATTACATGAAGGAAGAAAAGGGCAGAGGCAAGGGGTGTGGTGAAAAAGGGAACATCTTATCTTTTGTTTTACTTTAAGATTTATTTCTTTTTATTAGAAAGGCAGACATACAGAGGAAGATCTTCCATCTGCTGATTCACTGTCCAAGAGGCCGCAATGGCCAGAGCTGAGCCAATTGGAAGCCAGGTCTCCCACGCGGGTACAGGGTCCCAAGGCTTTGGGCCGTCCTCGACTGCCTTCCCAAGCCACAAGCAGGGAGATGGGAAGTGGATGGGAAGTGGGGCTGCCGAGTTTAGAACCAACACCTATATGGGATCTCAGTATGTGCAAGGCGAGGACTCTAGCTGCTACACGACTGTGCCAGGCCCCAAATGTAACATCTTAAAAAGTTAAGTGCTGCTCATTAATATTCCAGAAAGAAATGTCTTCTTCAGCCTGAACAACCTGACGTGAATAGCATAAATGACTTGGCTCAATGGCTCAATCTTCACCTTGCAGGCACCAGCACCCCACATGGGCAACGGTTCAAGTCCCAGCTGCTTCACTTCCCACCTAGCACCCTGCTAGTACAACTAAGAAAGCAGCGTAAGACTTGGCCCACTAACACCTGCACGTAAGATCTGGGTGGAGTTCCAGTCTCCTGTAGCCTGGCGCACTCTTGGCTGTCACAGGCATTCTGGCCACCCTAGGGACATCAGCAGGAATTTGGAATGGGAGTGGAGGTGGGACTTGACATGCAAGCACCCTGACAGACGATAAAGCCTCCCATACCCGATGATCCCACAACTCCTCCGGAGGGCAATTTGGCAGCATGTAGAAAACCGAAAATGCAGACCAATGGACAACTGGATACAAGTGTTCCACAGCTGGGCCCAGCACAGTAGCATAGTGGCTAAAGTCCTAGCCTTGAATGTGCCAGGATCCCATATGGACACTGGTTCTAATCCCGGCAGCCCCACCTCCCATCCTGCTCACTGCTTGTGACCTGGGAAAGCAGTCAAGGACGGCCCAAAACCTTGGGACCCTGTACCCATGTGGGAGACCTGGAAGAGGCTCCTGGCTCCTGGCTTCAGATCGGCTCAGCTCCAGCTATTATAGCCACTTGGGGAGTGAACCATGAGACAGAAGATCTTCCTCTGTGTATCTGCCTTTCTGATAAAAATAAATAAATCTTTAATTAATTAGTTAATCAATTTTAAAAAATGTTCCACAGCTGTGGTGGGCCACACAGGTCCCTATGAATATGGCCTGACCACTGTGAGTGGATGACATCTGTATAACTTGGAGTAGAACATTCTAACGCCTCAGAACTGCAAAACCAGAGCCCCGTGGCTAAGGACAGAAGTGTGACACATGTGGGAGATGCACAGCCACATCTTTGCAGAAGCAGGGAAACTGAGGTACTTCCATCTACACCCTGACCCCACCCCCATTCTTATTTGTAGGACAGTCAGAAAGAAATGGTCTGCCTGCTGGGCCCTTCCTCAGCGGCAGCTGGAACTGCTTCCAGGTCTCCCCTTTGGTGACCACCTGCTGCCTCCCAGGGTTCACTCAGGAAGAAGCTGGATGGGAACTGGCATAGCTGCACTCAAGCCAGGCAGTTAGACATGGAATGAGGGCATTTCCCAAGTGGAGATTTAACTGTTGGTTTTTTTTTTTTTGAATTTTTATTTTTATCCATCTCAGCACAGAGTTCTCACCCACCGGTTCACGTCCTGATTTCCACAACCTAAGGGGCCGGGCAGGGACTCAAGTCAGATTCCTGACCTGGGTGACAGGGACCCAACTATTTGAGCCATCATTGTAGCCTTACGCGGTCCACCGTCAACAGGAAGTGGAGAAGGGAGCTGGGACTGGACATAACCCAGATACTCTGACGCCCTGTTTGGGCATTTCAGGTTGGCAACAGCTCTCCCACCAGGGCCTCTGCAGCACCAGGAACACGCTTCAAGCCTGGCTGACAGCCCAACAAGGAACCAAACAGCTTCTACCAGGCAGCTCAGAGTAGCTCTTACCTTTGCTCACCCAGGACAGCACGAGCACCAAAATATCGCTTCAGCTCTGTGTCTGGATTCAAGTGTCTGCAGAAACAGAAATTACACCAAGAATTACATTACATTCTTCCCCAGGGAGCCCAGACATTCCAGTGAGCCACCAGAAAACCCAGCAGTGGCAGAATGACGCTGGCCAGTGGCAAGAATAAGAAATACCACCTGACACAATGGCTCAGTGGCAAGACCCAGAGATAGGGCCTGGTGCGATGGCTCAATGGCAAGCTAGGACTCCACATGTGCAGTGGCTGCTCCATTTCCCTCCAGCTCCATGCTTGTGGCCTGGGAAGCAGTAGAAGATGCCCCAAAGCCTCGGGACCCTGCTCCCACGTGGGAGACCTGAAATAAGCTCCTGATTTTAGGTCAGCTCAATTCCAGACATTGTAGCCACTTGGGGAGTGAACTAAACCAGTGATGGAAGATCTTTCTGTAAATCTGCCTTTCCAATAAAAATAAACACAAAAAGAGATAGAAATCAACTAGGAGGACAAGGCCTTTCTATACAGTTTTCCTAAGCCCATCAAGAGGGGCACTCAGGTCCTCCTGTCCTCACCTTGCTGCATGTTTACCAACAACTAGCCAGTTTTTGGTTTCATAATTATTTGTTTTATTAGAAAGGTAGATATACAGAGAGAAGGAGATACAGAGAGAAAGGTTCTCTGTCTGCTGGTTCACTCTCCAAGTGGCTGCCAACAGAAGGACCTGAATTGATCCAAAGCCAAGAGCCTAGGGCCTCCTCCGGGTCTCTCCGCAGGTACAGGGTCCCAAGGCTTTGAGCCACCCTCTACACTCCTCCCAGCCCACCAGCACGGAGCTGGATGAGAAGTAGAGCAGCCAGGATACGATCCAGTGCCCATGTGGGATCCCGGCAAATCCACTATGCTATTGCACTGGGCTCAACAAATGGCCACTTTTAAACAGAGCCAGAAATGTTTTGAAATGACAGGCAATGAATCTGCTGTACTGGACTTCAGCCTCTCTTCCCAGGCCGCACCTGTGTTCCACATACAGGACGTGCTTCTTAGCGCTCAGGGGAGGGGGCCCTGGGCGGCTGAACCCACTGTTGTCCTCAATCCTCTCCAGGATGCGATCAATATCTTCTAGCCCATTTTCCTAAAAGTCAAAAACCACATTGACTTCTCAAAATATCAAAATAATACTTAAATATTTTTTAAGAACTATTAATTTGTACTTACATCCTAAAGGAAAGTAAATTCAAACATTATATAATAGACATTTAGGCAAAAAAGAAAAAAAAGAGTGAGGGGAGAAAGATGTTTCCTAAGACGTTCAGACGAGAATCACAAAAATCAGTGGCATGGCAGGTAAAGCCTTTGACTACAATGCTGGCATCCCACAGGACACTGGTAGGAGTCCTGGCTGCTTCACTTCCAATCCAGCCACCTCTTTAATGACCTGGGAGGGCAATGGAAGATGGCTCAAGTATTTCTGCCCCTGGGATAAGCTCTTGGCTCTTGGCCTTGTACTGGCCAGCCTTAGCTGTTGTGGTCATCTGGGGAGTGAGCCAGTAGACGGAAGACCTCTATATCTCTCTCCTTCTCTATATATCTCCGAAACTGCCTTTAAAAAAAATCTATTTTATTGGAAAGGCAGATTTACAAAGGGGAAGAGAGACAAAAAGATCTTGCATTCACTGGTTCACTTCCCAAATGGGTGATCAAAACAAGGAGCCAAGAGCTTCTTCCAGGTCTCCCACATGGGTGCAGGGTCCCAAGGCTTTGGGCCGTCCTCCACTGCTTTCCCAGGCCACAGGCAGGGAGCTGGATAGAAAGAAGAACAGCTAGGACACAGACAGGTGCCCATATGGGATCCCAGAGCTTGGAGGTGGAGGATTAGTCAACTGAGCCATTGTGCTGGACCCAACTCTACTTTTCTAAAAAATAAACAGATCTTTAAAAAATAAAAGAAATAAAACGAATCTTAAAAAACAAAATAGAACTCCTCACCCTGGACTCCCTACTCAGCTAAGCACAGGAAATACACACTCTATCAATCCGCTGGGTGGGACTCCACCACTGGGACACCTGCCTTAATGAGTGCTGGGTACATGGGAACGAAGTGGAGAAACACAAAGGCAGAATCAGCTCTCTTCCTCCCCTTAGTCTCCTCATGGGAGACAACCAAGAGCCCAAACAGAGCTGCAGGCAAAGAAGCAAAGGGCAGAGAAACCACACCTGATGCACATACCAATGGTTCTCCCATGCTGGTTTTCTTATTCTTCTGTTTCTTTTTCTTCTTTCGGAGTTTGCCACTTCCATGAGACTAAATAAAACAGCTACATTTTAATCAACAGCAAGAGAAGGAAAACCCCAAAAACTGGCAGCTGAAGCTGTAAGCTCAAGCCCCTCCTCTAAGCATGGCCCATCCATTCCCAGATGCCTCTTCAAGACACGGCCTTCCCTAGAGGCACAGCTGACCATTCTCTCACACCCTTCTAGGCTGTTTCACACTGCCGCTGTGGTCATCCCATGCCTGAATCTAGCCAGCTCCAGCTCCATGAGTGCCAGCGCCACTTCACACTGACCCCACCTTCTCATACCTGACTCTCTGGGTCGGGACTCCCCAGCTGTACTTGTCCAGTCATGTCTACGTTGTCCTCGCAACCTGAGGTTCTGGGGGACAAAGACCCCTCCACAGGGCCCAGCAGGCACCCAGTGAGCCCTTCTGGTGTCCAGGAGAAAACCCTCCCTCTGCGGCTGGCATTTGGCCAGTGGTTAGAATGCCCATGTCCCACGCCAGGTGTCTGGGCTGCTGACTCTGGCCCTGCTGCTCTAGGAATCTCATGCAGCTGATGACTCAAGCAGCTGAGTTCCTATCACCCAAAACTAAACTGATTCCAGCACCTGGTTCTGACCTGGCAGAGTCCTGGCCACTGCGCGGCATTAGCGAGTGCACCAGCAGATGGTAGATCTCTATGTCTGTGCCTTCCAAATACATAAACATTACAAAAATAGAACAAGAAAAAGAAAGAAAGCAAGCAAGCTAAAGCACACACATACATTAACAGTCTTCAGGGACCTTCTCCATGACAAGGCGCAGCAGCACTGCCTACCATGCACACTCCACTGCTCCCAGGCCAAGATGCAGAGGCAGAGGGACACACTACAACACCTGGGCATAGCACCCTAGATACACTGCACCTGGGCATAGCACCCTGGATACAGCACCCTGGACATGCTGCATGTGGGTACAGAGCCCTGCACACATTATATCTGCACATAATGGTCAGGGTAGACACGGCACCCTGAATATGATACACCTGGACAAAGCACCATGATGGCACCGCTGGTCTCAGGAATCTCATGCAAATGTCATCAGGCCCCCAGGAGAATGCTGGCAATGAAGCAGTGAACATAACCAGATGCACGGGGCGCCCAGCCCTCCTCCCAGCATGTGTCACGGGGACTTGTCTACCTGCTCTGGTGGCACTGCTTCAGTCACTTCGGTGTCCTTCTTGGTCTCTGCACTTCTGTGTTGGATTCTTCCTTTGTTCCCTGATGCCATGGGCTCTGCCAGGACACAACCAGACCTGTCCCCATTTACCACAGGATCATCCTCCAGGTCTTCCATGTGGATCTGAAAAAAAAAAAAAAAACAGGTTGTACAGTCACAAGGACACAGCTGACAGAGTCCTGGTGTGAACAGCAGTGCTGAGAAGGGGAACTTGAAGTGGTTTAGACTGCCTCGGTCAGGGGGCACCAGCGAACTCGATGTTCTCTGTCTTTAAGGACAATTCAAAGAAGCCCCAAGATCAACCCCATGGATGGAGTACGACCCAAGAGACAAGAGACATGATTTAGCCAGTGCACTCGTCTTCTTGTGCAGCCCTCAGTGCACATACAGCAGCAGGCAGCACAAAGACAGATCCCTGGCCTGCTAACATTCACTCACCACAACAGAAGTCACAGCCCCCCTTGGCATACGTGGGGCAAACACACACACAGACACACAGGAAGCTGAGTGCAGACACACACACATAGACACAGCACTGTGGGGCAGACACACACACATAGACACACACACAGAGTGCTGAGTACAGACACACACATACACGCACACTCACACACGGGAGAGGACAGGCAGGGGGAGCTTCAGGAGAAGGGAAGAGGTGCACGCAAGTTAGGGACCAAGTTTTGGAAGTTCAGCGTAGAGATCAGATCAATGTAACTGATTATGAGGTGCAGAAATAAATGTGATTTCATGTTCACTTTGGAAAAGTTGCAGAATATAAAGCTCAAAAATAAAACTAGGGCCTGGCATAGTGGCCTAGCAGCTAAAGTCCTAGCCTTGAACGTGCCAGAATCCCATATGGGTGCCAGTTCTTATCCTGGCAGCCCCACTTCCCATCCAGCTCCCTGCTTGTGGCCTGGGAAAGGAGTGGAGGACAGCCCAAAGCCATGGGAGAATTATCAAAACCATTTCAGCAGTACCCTCAGAACTTGCTCCACATGAGGGACGCTGGGATGACACTGGGTGGCCGTCCCCCGGCCCCAGGTACTGATGCAGTTAGGCATCTGGGAGTAACCCTCTCCCTCTCCCCTTTTCTCCTCCTTTCCCCAAATACATGAAAAAAAAAAAAAAAATAGAAGTACTGTCTCAACCACTTTCCCCTATACCTCGAGCCTCCTCACCCTAATCGCTGGTCCACATGGACATGCACGCCTCTCAAGCATGTAAATACTATCAAAAATAAAATGATTATTGGAAAAAAAAGAGCGAAAGAGAGAGGAGACACAGATACCTTCTACCCTCTGTTCACTCCCCAGGCAGCTGCAACAGCCAGGCCAGGGCCAGGCCGAAGCCTAGATTTTACCATGAGTCTCCCCAGGCTACCAGATGAGTGGCAGGGCCTGCAGACCCCAGGCCCCTCTCTCTACTACCTTCCAGACATGTCAGCAGGAAGCTGGATGGGATCTGAGGAAGTTACTGGTGTTGCAAGCAAAAGCCTATCCTGTGCCAGCTTCATACCACCTCTTTACGAAGACACCAGGGCTTTCTTACGTGCCTGGCCGTCATTCATATGGGCACACTGGCCATTCCTCTGTGCTTGCGCAATTTTTTGGCACATTTTATTTATTTTTTGAAAGATTTTATTTACTTGAAAAGTAGAGTGACACAAACACAAGGAAAGATCTTCCATCTGCTGATTCACTCTCCAGATGGCACCAATGCCCAGTGCTGGCCCGGTTATTCCAGGACTGCAATGAGGATGGCAGAGTGCTGAAGCCTGCTACCTCCAGGGTGCCCACCAGCAGGAAGCTAGAATTAGGAGCAGAGCTGGGACTGGAACCCAGACACTCGGGGAAACCAGGGTTCCCAAAGCCATCTTAGGCACTGCATAAAACGCCCACCCCCAAAACAGTGTAGATTAAATGTCGAGTTTCCCAAGGGCAGACAGGTGTGGGATGAGCAGGCAGGCACTCAACAGAAAGTGTACAGGACGCATGGACCGCACACCTGCCACAGGGTTGAGGTAGGGTTAGGTCGCAGGGATTGCACAGGTCTCAGCTGCTGACAATAAAACCCGCTAGAGGAGTAGGACCCGGTGCACTCCAGCTGATTCCAGTCTGCTGGGATTCTGGCTTCCTGCTAATATTTACCCTGGCACGCAGGTAGCTGGAAACCTGCCAATCAGTGAAATGCCTGAGTGGAGCCCTCAGTGCCAGTATTCTGTGGAGAGAACCAGCAGGAAGCAGGTGTCTGTCTCAGTAGCACAGGACCCAGAGCCGGGACGCCCTGCATGCTCTTCTGCAGTCCCTCCTCTGGACATGACAACTCCATCAGCTCCCTCCCGGCCCGATTCTGCAGTCTACCTCCACAACATCAAGTCCAAGTCCCGAGTCCCGCCCACAGCCCTGCCCGGACTGCCCATCACTAACCCCCTACTTAGCCCCGCCCCGAAGGTCTGTCACCGCCTCCTCTGTCCGTAGCCCCGCCCCTATTCCCTGTTACCGGTCCCGCCTCCAGAGCAGCCTGTTAGTGCCCCCTTCCTTAGCCCCGCCCAGAAGAGCCTGCCAGCGCCCCCGAGTCCGCAGGTCCGCCTCCAGAAGGGCCCCGCCCCGTCCGCCGTAGTGCTCACATCCCGGCCCCGCCTACTCAGCCGGAGTCCAGGTCCGCTCGGCCCCGCCCCCGTGACGTCAGGCCTCGCCCCGCCCCCAGTCTCCCGGCTGCTCACCAACTCGAACCGGTTGTTAACTCGAACGCCCTCCTTCCCTGCGCGCCCGGGGCGCCGGCCACCCGGTTTCCGTCTCGGCCCTTCTTCCTCCGCGTCATCCTCATCGTCGAGGTCAAACTGCAGGGCTCCCGGCCCGAGGGGCTCCTGGCCGCGCTGTTCCCCCCTCAGCCTCCGGAGGGCTCGGCGCGACATAGGACCCAACGGCCGCTGACGTCTGCAGAGCCAGAAGGAAGAGCCGGAGGAGACGGCCACCGGCACGCCTGCGCACACAAGGCTGGCGTGTCGCGTCTGCGCGCCGCGGCTGCCCGGAACTTCCTGTCCGTTACCAGTTGGCAGCAGTGAAGGTGCAGGCGCTTCCGGGAGCGCTCTCGCGAGAGCTGGGCGCTTCACCTGGCGTGCGGCCGGCGTCGGCCAGGCTGGGGTCATCCCCGAGTACCAGAGCTGCAGCTTCAAGTCGGCGGGCAGGGCCGGCTGCTGCGCGAGTGCACAGGGTGGGCTTCACTGCCGCGGGGACCTTGGTCAGCGTTGACAAGCTCTGTGGAGGCAGCCGAGACGGCGAGCCACGGGGTTGAGGTAGGGTGAGAGTTGTCGGGTCTGCACGTTGAGGAACCTGGGCTGAGGACAGCAGACCCTGGCGAGCGATCGTGGTTCGGCCGCTGGCACAGAGCTGCTGCCTGCTCCCAGCCTTGCCTGCATTGAACCGGGCTGGTTGTTAACTGGTCCAGTGGATGGACGCATCGCACCGTGTCTTGCCTGGCCTAGAGATGTGACTCGGGAAGACCTGGCTGTAGCTGCTTTTGTGTACACAAGAGAAATGAACTGGGCCTGGCCCACAGCGGAGATAGCTTGGCTCTGAGAAGTCACAGGCGGCCTCTGTTTCTCAGGTCCAGGAGGCCCCCTGGGCTGATTGTGCGGCATGCTTTTCCAGTGCCTACGGTGTCTGGCCTGGGTGATCTGAAGCAAGATGCAAAGATGAAACTCAGGCACTCTGACAGAGAATGGAAGCCTTTTTAACTGGAAAGGCACGTTTACAGAGAGAAGCAAAGATGAGATCTTCCATCCACTGGTTCACTCCCCAAATGGCCACAACAGCTGGAGTTGAATCAATCTGAACGTGGGAGCACAAGCTTCCTTCGGGTCTCCCACACGGTATAGCATTCCAAGGCTTTAGGCCATCTTTTGCTGCCCTCCCAGCCCACAGGCAGGGAGCTGAATGGGAAGTGGAGCAACTGGGACATGAACCGGTGGCCACATGGGATCCCAGCACTTGGAGGTGGAGGACCGGCCAATTGAGCTATCACACTGGGTCCCTGGGAGGCATCTTAGCCATTAGGCCACATGTCTACCCATAGGATATGCTTTATTTCCAAGTGTTTCATGTGAATTAGAACCCAGTCTCCCTATGGTTGCAGCTGGGAGCTGGACATGCTGCCGGTGCCAGCTTCTCCCCGGGTGGAATCGGTGATGAAGGCATTTACCTCCCAGGTTTGTCTGCCTGCAGGTGTGCCAGGCAGCATCAGCTTTGTGCATTCCTGACCCTCTGCCCCTGTTTCCTTCGTGTCTTTTTTAAAGATGTATTTGTTTGAAAGGCAGAATGGCGGAAAATGAGCCAGAGATGGATCTTCCAGTCTGGTTCACTCTAGCATACCACAGAGCCAGGGCTAGGCCAAGCCTTGGTCAGGGACCAGAAACTCTGGGGTCTGCCTTGTGAGTAGCAGAAACCGAAGAACTCAAGCAAAAAATTGGCCCACTAGTATGGATGTAGGCACCTCAGTAGTGGCTAGGGAATTAACCATGGCCTGCAACGCTGGGGTCCTACAAATGTGCTGGTTTGTGTTCCAGCTGCTACACTCAGTTCTCAGCAGCAGATGGCCATGTCCCTGGGTCCCTGTCACCCACATGGGACACTTAGGTGGAGGTACTGGCGCTTGGCGTGGCCTGACCCAGGCCCAGCTGTCTGAGGAGGGAAACAAGATATGGAAGATCTCTGTTTTCTGTGATTCTGCCTTTCAGATAAGTTTTTTGTTTTGTTTTTTAAGGGGGAGGGAATGAAAATCCAGGAACAGGAAAGAAATCTATGATGCGTTGAAGGAACAGCTGGGAGCTGGCCGCTCTAGCTTTTTGTTTATAGATTTATTTATCTTTAATGGAAAGACAGATTTACAGAGAGGTGAAGATCTTGCATCTGCTGGCTGCAATGGCCAGAGCTAAGCCAACCTGAAGCCAGGAGCTTCTAGGTCTGCCACGTGGGTGCAGGTTCCTCTGCTACCTTCCCAGGCCATACGCAGGGAGCTGGATGAGACGTGGAGCAGCTGGAATACAAACTGGTACCCATATGGGATGCTGGAGTCTTACAAGGGGAAGATTAGCCAGTTGAGCTATGGTGCCGGGATCTGCTCTAGTTTTGAGTATTTGAATTTCTTGTACTCCAAAATGAAAGCATTCTGTCTTGCAGATTTCACTGGGGTTTCAGCATGTTCCTAGGCTGTATGTCTTTGGCCAGATTCCTTCACGTCAGTTTGCTCACTGTCAGGTAAAGTAATGACAGGACTCGCCTCCTGGGTCCCTATGAGCAGGCAGGAACTGACACAAGCCTTGCCTGTGGTCCACCCAGGGTTTCCTGTCTCTGGAGATGATGTCCAGAGTAGCCCTAGGCCTGCAGGTGCGGCTAGAGTGAGTGCCAAGCAGCTCAGCGAAGTCTGTCCAAAGATGTGAAGCTGGTAGAGGTGGCAGCTGGGGCTTTGTCAACAGGAAGTGCCTCATGTCATGGGACACTCAACCACTGAGCCAAGGTGGCCACTCTGGCCCCAAGGGAAGGTGCCCAATGCCGTGGGCTCAGGTGGAAGACTTTGTGAGGCCAGGAGCAGCATGTGTCCTCTCTGCATCAGGACCATCCTCTGGGCTAGTGACCAGTGTGTACAGGGCTGCAGATGCCAGGCCAGCATCAGGGAGCAAACTCCACCTCAGGGACTTTGTGGGACCCCAGGCGTCCTGTTCATACTTAGACTGTAGCCAGGGAGAAGCTGTTGTGGCAGGACCCTCCCCGCCCCCCAGATCCAGAACAGATCTCAGTGAGAACTGCCCCCACCCACTTGTCTTCCCAAGGAACTCAGAATCAACCTTCCCTGGGACCTGCAGTGAGCCTGGCCACAAAGGACAGCTGGAGACACAGGTAGAAACGTAGGCTGCGTGTATATATTATATAAATGATCTATCTATGTATATATGTACATGCACAGCTCAGGAAGCTGGGGGTGGCTGTACCCTAGGACCCAGAGCAGCTCAGTACTGAGCTTCTCTCTGGGACTGTCACTTGAGGTCCAAAGTCCCGGTGTGAGGGATGTAGAGGGACTGGGTCTGGCGGCTGCGGCGTGGCGTTGTATTGAGCACGTCCACACTCTTGCGGCTGGAGTGCACCACGTCAGCCACAAACCTGGCACAGTCGCTACAGACGTCCTTCAGGACACAGCCGTGGGTATAGATGTGGGGGAATGCCTCCTCCACGCTCCGCCACTGCGGGCCCTGCAGGGACCTGGGTAGGGCAGAGGGAGGAACCAGCTGCTGAGATGTCAAGTGCACCCTCTTCCCCAGGTCCCCATGTGGATCCCAGGAATGGACGCGCCTCAAGAGTTCATGCTAGCAAAGAGTCTTCCTTGACAGGAACTTGAGTCCCGAGCCCCAACCACCCAGGTCGGATTCCCGACCCCATCTCCCAGAGCCCTCCTGATCTGTCTCCATGCAGCAGCAGAGCTTCCATGGCCTCGGAAAGGTCCCTGCCTCCTCAGCCCAGCACCTATGTGACTGAGGAGCCAGTCACAGGGAACCTGAGGTGAGGGAACATACTGGAAGATATCTCTTCTCTGGGCTGTGGAGGCCCTGGCAACCGACGCCCTCTGTGGACCTTCGAAGCCCAGTGTGTAGACAGGGATGTGTGCAAACTTCTTGGAAGGCATCTTCATCTGCAACACATACAGGGCAAGTGGACAAGACTCCCTTCCCAGGCCCAGGCCCACTGTGTGCTCAGAGTGCTGTGCTACCGACTACTGTGGTCTCTGCACACCCTGCTGAGCTGCCTGCTCCTCCAGGCATGGACAGAATCGGGCAGCATTTCATGAGGTGGGAGTTTTTCCTGGCCAAGATGCAATGATAGCCCAGCATGATGGCTCAGTGTCTAAATCCTTGCCTTACACGCTCCAGGATCCTATATGGATGCTGGTTCATGTCACGGCTGCTACACTTCCCATCCAGCTCCCTGCTTGTGGCCTGGGAAACCAGTGGAAGATGCCCCAAAGCCTTGAGACCCTGCACCCATGTGCACCCAGAAGCTGCTGGCTTCAGACTGGCTTAGCACTAGCCATTGCAGCCATTTGGAAAGTGAACCAGTGAACAGAAGATCTTTCTATATCCTTTTCTCTGTAAATGTGCCTTTCCAATAAAAAAGAATCTAAAAAAGAGAGAGACGTAATGGTAGAAGTATCTAGGAACTGAATGCATCTAAGCATTACTGTTCATCACCTCTGAGCATGTGTCCCCCAGAGGTGATGGCCAAAGCTAAGATTTCAGAGGGGAAATGCAAGGAAGATGGCCCAGTCCCAGTCATTGTGGACATTAGGGATTGAACCAGAAGATTGAAGATCTTTCTGTCTCTGTTGCTCTTTCAAATAAATAATGAAATAATAATAATAATTTAAAAAACACCTATCAGGTCTTTAAAAACTACACACAGTCTTGAGAAGTACAGGGAAGAAGGGTCCTGCCTGAGGAGAGGTGTGGCTGTGGAGCCTGGTGAGGGCAGGAGACATGGACCTCCTGCCCCCGTCGCTCAGAGCCCAGGGATATTCACCTTCATGCTGCAGGAGGCGCAGACAGCTCTGGAAGGAAAGGAAGGGGAGCAAATTCAGCGGTGAAGAGGCTGATTCTGCATATCCCCCACTGGCACCCCATGCGTCCTGGGCCAGACAGACCCTGTCTACCCCTGGTTACTGCAGGACCCGACTGTCACTCCATACCATCCCTGCCCCTGCCCGCCCCGGTAGCTGCAGGACTCAGTAAGACTCTGAAAAAAGAGAATGGGGATGCTCCTGGCCAGCAAGGAGGTTTCCACTTCCAGACTACTGCAGCATCGTGAACAAAAATGTATCTGAAGTGTATAACTAAGTCTTCATACATGAATGATCTCTAATCCACTGTCAGCAAACCCAGAGGTTAATTTTATTTCAGCATGATCAGATAATCTGTTGTATATGACTTGAATCCTCTTGAATTTATCTATATAGGTTCTCGTCTGTGTGCACTGCAGAAAGTGGCTGCTTAGCACGAAGGTGAGTGGTGCCTCTGCAGGGCAAATCAACGGATGGCGCCTCTGAAGTCTGGCAAATCAATGGGTGGGGATGGCCATCCAGCCACACTGGCCCGTGGGCTACAGCTGGGCAAGCCCTGCTGGAGGCTATCCTTTGCCCAGATGCACTCAGCTCTCGAGGGGGGCCTCTGAGGCAGGTCCTGGGGTTCTGTGCCCTTCTCGCCTATCTGCAACACTGTCCTGAGAACATCCTTCATCCTTGTCAGGGTCCCTTCCTTGGCTCCACACCCAGTATCTTAAAAACCATGGTCCCATATCCTTTGCCAGCCTGTTTTTGTGTATGTCTGAGTAGAATGTGTTTGTTCTGGCTAAGCTATCTAAATTAGATAAATGTTAAAATTCTGGAACTTATGAACTCAATGTAGTGTGGTATAAGTCACAGTCCCAGGCCAGCCCTGGTCTGGAGGTGTCCTACCTCCTTTTCTGGTAAACTTGTGGCCAGGGCATGCTCAGAAGGCTCACCTCTTGCAGAAGAGACAGGTGGGAGGCCAGGAGAACAGGGGGAACTTGGCTCGGCAGCAACAGCAAACCTGTGAGGAAGCGCCTGGCTAGAGCCCACCATGGTCCCACACTCCGGGTAGGGTTAGGGGAGGGTGTCCTAAGCACCCCACTTGCTGAGTGAGCCAGCAGAAGGGGATGGGGCCTTACCTTCCCCTTCTTCAGGCTGCTGAGGAGCTCCGGGTTATGCAAGAACTTCTCCATCTCTGCCTTTACCAGCACACGGCGCACATCCATCACTTCCTCCACCGTCAGGGCCAGACTCTCCACAGGGTGGCTGAACTCCTGGGTGGAGGCCGACGACAGAACAGGCTGCTGGCTTCCTCAACACTGAAGCCCCTGACTTCCTCTGCTGCCCCCCACCTAGTAAACACCTTGTTCTCTTCCAGGTTGCAGCATGACTGTGTCCTATGTCCCTGTTGACCCATCCCACCCTCCACCTCACCAGTGCTTAGCACAAAACTCAACATAATCTAAGCCTCAGTTTTTCTCCTCTGTGAAATGGGCTGTTTGTTTCAATGCTGCTGAGGTCATACGTGGAAAGCCCTTCACAGGCTGCAGAGCTCAAAAAGCCACTGTTGCCACAGAGGAGGCAGGATTTGTGTGTTGCTGGTGGGTGCAAGCTGCGGGCACATGCGGGACCAGGGACCCTGCTTGTATCCTGTCTGACTTGGCTGACAGTGTTACGTGTGTACAGTCATTCCCCTCGGAGCTTGAGGCCACTACGCTGAGTGCAGAGACCACAGCCTGCCCCTTGGATGAGGCATGAACAGTGTTCAGACCCCAGAGCTGCAAATCTACTTGGAACATGTGGTCCCTATATTTATTTGGGACTCTCGAGTTTTACTTAGAAGGCAGAGTGACAATTCACTGGTTCATTCCTCAAATGCCCACAGAAGCCAGGACTGGACCAGGCTGAAGCTAGGAGCCAGAGAATCCAGCCAGGTCTCTCTTCTGGGCGCCAGGAACCCAAGTACTTGGGCCATCACCTGCTGCGTCCGGTACATTAGTAGGAAAGTGGGCTGGAAGCTTGGATCTGGGTTTGGTGCTATGGCGGAATTGGCTGAGCTACATTCTACAGCATTCATCCCCCTTGGACTCAAGTTGGATTCCTGGTTGCTCCACTTCAACCCAGCCCCTGCTCTTGGGCCTGGGAAAGCAGCAGATGATGGCCCAAATGCTTGGGCTCCTACATCCACAGATGAGACTCAGCTGAAGTCCATGGCCCCTGCCTGGCCTACCCCTGATGTTGTAGCCATTTGGAGAATGAACCAGCAGATGGAGGACCCCCCAAACTGTTTGTGTGACTTCCCACTTTCCTTGTAGTTCTGCCTCTCAAATAATTAAAATTGATCTTTAAAAAACAAAACCAAAAATCTTGGTGCAACCAGGACTTGAACTGACTGATGTAAAATGCCAGTGTCCCAGCCAGCAACTGCATAACTTGCTGTACCACAAGCCTGGCCAGAGGGACACAGCAGGTAGCCAAGGACCCACTCAATAACAGGCTTTACATCCTGAGTGCCAAGTCCCAGCCTCTGTCTGCAAGGTCCAACATTCCACAGCAGGGTTGGCAAAGACCTGCCTTGCCTGCTTCCTGGGCACTACTCAGGCAGGCCTGATCCCCAGCAGCTGCCCTCAGACCCTGGTCTCCCTGCCCACTACTCACCAGCCACAGGTGTTTGGAGTCTGGGGCCGTGGAGGCCTCTGGTCTGTCGTCTGGGCCCAGAACACTGAAGCGGAGGAAGCTGGCATCAGGTGGGGACTGCACACTCCCAGGGTGGGAGTCTGGAGGAAGAGCACAGGCCCTTTGAGGAGGGGAGCAAGTGGACAGTGGGGACAGCGGATGGTCCCACAGCAGGTGGGGACAGCAGCCCAGGTAGAGCCATAGCTCTAGGGATATACAGGGGAGAGAGTGGGACTGGGGCCAGCACTTGCCCTGATCTCTACTGTGGGGTCTCCAGGAGTGTTCACTGCCCACTCGGGGCCGGCTGGGCTCCACACCTCCCGCAAGCTGGGGGCCAGAGGCCACCTCACTCCGCAGCTGTGCCAAGTCATGCTCTGAGAAAGAGCGATCCCGCTTCAGTGTCACCTCCCCACATGGGGACTCTTCTTCCTGTGGGCACAGCAGACACAGACCAGCACTGACTTGCCAGGTCCAGGCTGTCCCCCACTTACCACAGCCCTCCCACGTCACACATGAGTCCTGGCAGTGGCTCAGTACCCACACCTTTCCCTAAACCTCTTGCCAAGTCCTGAAGAGATGGACCCAGGAGGAGGAGCCACCTCGCTCAGGGACAGGGATTGTCTGGAGCAGGAGCTGCTCAGTCTGCTCACTACCACATGTGGAGTCACTGTGATGTCACACCTGTTTTTCTGTGGAAAGAGGTGGCCCGAAGCTACAGTCCCAGAGTCGCTTTTCTGAGCTGTCTTGATGGACAGGGGTGCCCGAGTCCCAAGCCTGCTCCTGAGTGGCCATGGCCGTGGGGAGCCCTACGGGTCTTGCCAGACACGGCAGTGACACCCACTCAGCCAGAACTGCTCATCGCCTCTGGGCCCCTGGCCTCATTCATCTTGAGCCTATGGGCTGACCTCAGAGGTGTTCATCTCTTCCATCTCAGCCAGGGTGGGTGCCTTGAGCAGCACACGTGGCCGTGGGCGCTGGGGGCTGCTTCTGACGTCCACATCAGACAGGTTGATGCAGGAGGTGGACTTGATGTCCCCGGAACAGGCACCAAGGAGGCAGGGCAAAGAACCAAACCCTGGGGGGGGGGTGTGGATGGTGAGCAAGGTCAAGGGTGACCTGACTGATGGCTCCCCATCCCTGGACAAAGATAAGTTTCCACCCAGGAGGAGTGGGTGACAGGCAGGGGAGACCCTAGTTGACAGCTGCCCAGGCACTTAGGGAGACAAGCTGGAGGCCAAGCTCCCACACAGCTTCACTCAGAGAATCCCAGAAATTAGGGGTTTCGGAAGCCTGAGCAAACATACTCTCCCCTAAAACGTTGACACTGGTCCTATCAAGACCTCAGAGCAGCAAGTGACCAACTGTAAGAGTAAGATACAAAGATCACTTTGTCCTGACAGGGTGACCCCCTCCAGGAGCCACAGCACTACAGCCTCTGCCTGCAGCAACACTGGGCCCACCATGCCCCTCCTCAACTCACCCCGGGACCCCCAGTGCTGGCCCCCAACTGGGCGCAGCCTCCGCTCCTGCTTGATCTCCTCCAGGATCTTCTCATGTAGGGTCCTCTGCTTCTGAGGCAGGGGGCCAAGCCGTCGGTCTGACACCTGCAGGGACAGCGTGGAGGGTGGGCAGAGAGGCAGTGTGACCTGTGTCACACTGAGAGGCAAGTCCTGTGTGCTCTGAGGTTGGATGGTGGCTGTCCAATGACCCTGCCCAGATGGACACAGGTCCAAGAACTGAGCCTCCAGTGCCAGCGCCCAGCCTTGCAGACTGAGGCAGAGAGCAGCCCCTTGAGGAGGGCACTAACCTGCTTGAGCGGAGGCCGGGAGCGGATGAAGTCCAGAATGAGCTCATGGGCATCCTTCTTCACCCTTGGGGGGATGTCCCCATCCACCTGGCAGGGACAGAGGTGGCCCGCACAGAGATGAACAGGGCTGTACCCTGCAGGGCAGATGCTGGGGTCTGGTGACATGACCATAGCCTGAACTTCAGAGCCAATCTCCCCTCCCCCCTGGGCCCAGGTCTGCCTCCCTCTCATCCAGCAGGGATGGTGGGCAGGGGGTTTGCTTACCATGACCTTGCGCAGTTTGTAGTTCCGGGCGCGGATGTCCTGCATCAGCATCTCGAAGGGTGTGAGCTGGAACTCAGTGGGGAGGGGGTTAAACTCCTGCTCCTGCACCTTCTTGAGCTTTACCCCGTGGCGCAGTTCCCTCATGAGCTGGACCCACAGCCGGGCCTGACCCGAGGGGAGAGAGACGGCCCTCAGCATCACAGGCACCAGCCCTCCAGGTGCCCCCATCTGGAGGAAACCCACTCACCCAGTCAGTGCGTCCCAGGTTGTCGAGCTCCACCTGCGGATTCTCCACCATTGGCTCATCCTCCCCGAGCTTCTGCAGCATCTAGGACCACATACCTGGTTGGTGCCAAGACTGAGCGTGGACATGACTCACCAGTCCAGGTTCACTCCTTCACATCCAAGCTTTGTCAAATCCAGTCATACTACCTCAAATTCAGCCACGCTTGCTCATGTCCAGTCACATCGCATTCAGTTATGGTTCCTCTTATCCAGGCTCCCTCAACTACAGTTGCCTTTCCTCACACCCAGACTTTGTCATGTCCTGGCATCATGTCCCTCACATCTAATGGTTCCTCATGTCTAGGCTCCCCCACATCCAATCACACTTCACATCCAGTCATACTTCACAGTCACACTTCCTCATGTCACACATCCTCACATTTAGTCACACTTCATATCCAGTCACATATCCTCACATCCAGCCACACTTCACAAATAGTCACACTTCACAGTCACACTTCCTCACATCTAGTCACATATTCTCACGTCCAGTCACACTTCATATCCAGTCACATATCCTCACATCCAGCCACACTTCACAAATAGTCACACTTCCTCATGTCTAGTCACATGTCCTCACATCCAGCCACACTTCACAGTCACACTTCACAAATAGTCACACTTCCTCACGTCTAGTCACATGTCCTCACATCCAGCCACACTTCCCCATATTAGTGATACTTCGCAGACTTTCTCACATCTAGTCACACTTCCTCACGTCCAGCCATACTTCCTCAAATTTAGGCTTTGTCACATCTAGTCACTCTACCTCACATCCAGGCTTCCTCATCTCCAGTCACACTATCTACAACCACGTTTTCTCATGAAACAGAACTAGTGGGCATTTGGACCAGGCCTGGGGACTGAGCTACCAGCTCAGAGCCACTGGTAGATGCAACGTTCACCCCACCCAAGATGCTGTCAGGATAAGGATGAACAACGCTTTAAGGTCACATGGTGCCCCTGTGGACCCTTCTACGATCTACCTGGCACCCAGTCAGGCCACAAGTGTAGGTGTGGGTTGAGGTCCTTTCTTTCATCAGGTGCCAGTGATCCTGCTGTCTCAGGGACAACAGGGCAGACCATGTGCCCACCTGTTCTGAACGTACCTGGCCGCTTTCCCGACTGTGATTCCTGGTGCAGTCTGACACCTACCTGCTTCTTTTCAAATCATCTGTTTGTTGGCTTATTTACATACATAAAGACAGAGTGATAGTGAGAAACCTTCCATCTGCTGGCTCATGCCTCAGATGCTCACAACAGGCCAGGGCTGAGCCTGGCCCAAGCCAAATTCCATCTCCCACGTGGCTGGCAGGGACCCAAGCTTCTGAAACGTCACTGCCACTTCCCAGAGTGTGCATTAGCAGGGAGCTGGATGGGAACTTTGATCCTGGATACTCTTAAGTGACGGCTTAACCGTCTGCATCTTGACCGTCCCCTCCCCAACCCTGCCTCCCACTGCTGCGGTTAACATCTAAGACTCCGTGTGCTTAGCGTGGCTCACATGTGCTGTCAAACGGGCCAAATAGACAATTGGGTTAATGAGTGCCTGAGCAGGTGCTCAGTACTGGCCAAAGTCATAGGTGGCAATAACCACACTAGGCCACAGCCACATCTGGACAAAGTCATACTTGGCCACAGTCACACCCTGACACAACCACCCCTGGACAGTCACCTGGGTATAGTCACATCTGGACACAGTCAACGATGGACACAATCACTCCTGGCTGTAGTCACAAGTGGCAACAGTCATTCCAGGAGCCGGAGAGACCCCCTTGCTCTTGCCTGGGCACCTCTTGGGACCTTGAGACCCCTTACCCAGGTGCCTGTTGGGATTCCAGTCCCCCTTACCTCCTTGGCCTCTCGGACACGGGCCAGGAAGGCACGCAGCTCCAAGGTCTCTAGGAAGAGGGCACGGCACACAGCCTGGTAGTGGACCTGGGCGCCTCGAGGGTCCGTGAGCCGGGCTGCGCATAGTCGCATGGCCTGGGCCAGAGTGCGCACAGCCCGGGGGCCACCCTCAGCCTCCTCCTCCTCCTCGGGGCCCCCATAGCCTTCATCAGCTGCCCCACAGCCACCATCCTCACAGTCACTGTTAGCCATGAGGTCGATGAGTCGCTCCAACTGCGGGCTGAGCTCCCGCTCCTCGTTCTCATCCAGACCCCAGTCCAGTGCACGGTAGATGGCGAAGCCCAGTGACTGCACTGTCTACAGGGTGACAAGGAGAGGTGGGTGGTCACCAGGAGTCAGGGGCAGCAGGGGGTAATGGGGATGGTGGACATGGATAAGTTGGGAGAGTTAGAGGTTCAGGATATGGCCTCTGGCAGGTAGAAACAACTGGGTCTTGGGCAGCAGTTGAGTCTGTCACCTGCTACCTGCCAAAGGCTGTGTCCACAGGAAGACCAATGTCACAGACCATATTTGCTGGCTCCTTCCTGACCACGGGTAGGGTGCCAGGCTCTCCCTTCCCTGTGCCCAGGCCGCCCACCCAAGGGTAGACGTCAGGCTCATCCTGAGGCCCTTAGCCACCTGCATACCCTTATCCCTCATGGCTTTCAATCACATGACGCTGTCACCTTGAAAACTGCTTACAGTACCTGGGCTTCTGCGTTGCTGGGCAGTACCACCATTGTTGTAGGATCTGCAAAAGAAAATGGGGTCATGGTGGGCCCGGGGGTATCCCCTCTCAGACACTGTACCCCCTGCTGTGTGCATCTTTATGTTAGGGCCCATTATCTGGGCAAGACTAGACACACTGGAGGAAGTTGGGGTTGCATGGCACTGCCTCCTGGGAAGCTGGGGGAAGATCAGCTGGAGACATGATGACTCAGAGACTAGAAGGTGAACAGGGGCTAGCCCAGGGTGTCAGAACAGACAGGAAGAGGCAGGGCCCTGTAACTCTCAGTGGGACAGACACCATGGGAGATGGGAAGTGTGTGGGGACAGGGAGGGATCTATCTTGATACAGAGCAGGAATTGGGGGGGGGCGGTCAGCCTGGCCAGGTCAGTTCTGACCCCTGTGATGTAGGCTTGGGTATTTTTACTCCTATCTCCTGAGCTCACATGGGCAGGTCACCTGTCTGATATCACTCAGAACAGATGCCGTGCCCCCTCCCAGGGTGTGGTGCCAGAGGCTGCAGGCATGGTCAGGGCAGGCTAGGCCAAGGAGTACAGCCCTGGAACTCCCTTCTAGGTATAACCATGAAAGAGTGTGGACTGCCTGTGGGTGCAGGAGAATTCACCTGCCTCAGGGAGGCCACAGACCCCTGGACCCTGAGCTCACGCATGTTGAAGGGGAAAGAGCAATCAGTCAGACCTGGAGGGGATCCTGCCTGCCCACGCCTGAGATCAGAAAGATGGGCCTAGGAGGCCCACAGACTGGCCACAGCTGCGGAAAGACTACCTGCAGCTGCTCTTGCCTGATGAGCCAGCTTTACCATCAGGAGCTGTGCCTGTACCAGCCTGGTCTTCAGAGACCAGCAAGAACCGAGAGGCGGAAATGGGCATGGAGCCACAGCTGTAGGAACTGTGTTTGCTCAGCAAACAAGAGGGTGTTCAGGGTCAAAGGGAGCAGGCGTTGCCTCCTATACCCACTTCCTAGATGGAAGATACCTCCATGTCTCTGTCTCCCCAACTCTGCCTTCTCAACAAGTAACGCTTGTTGTAGTCATCCTGGTGAGAACAGAAAGCCTAGTATGCCCAGACTCTCCCTGAGACTTCACACTTATTCACAGCTTGCACGCAGGGACAGGTGCCTGGCTTAGAAGTTCAGCATCAGAAAGTAAGACAAAGGTCAGCTTCCATAGCACAGCAGGTACAGCCACCGCCTGCAACCATCTCCCATAGGCGCCACTTCCTGTCACAACGTTCCATTCCCTTACAGCTACTGCTAATGCTCCCAGGATAGCAGCAGAGGGGCCCTATACCCACATGGGAGGCTGAGTTCTGGACGGCATGCCTGGGGTAGTAGACCAGCAGAGGCATGCATGCTCTCTCCTCCCCACCCCCATGTACTCTTCTTGCTGCATCTTTCAAGTCAATAAACCAACAAGCACGAAGTTGGCGGTGAGAGGCGCACATCCCTCTGATGGTGGTTCCAGAAGGAAAACGAGGCGCCCCCACCCCTCCCTGGGACATCGCTCAAGACCTAGAGCAATGCTGTGCTGGCCACGGAAGCTGCCTGGTTCCCAGCTCAACTCCGCCGGGAAGGGGAGCCAGGTAAGGGTGTTCTACTTGGTCACGCGCCGGGGAACACCTTTATGGGCTCTTGGTGGACAGGGGCCAAGGTGTGCGGACAGGGATGGACGGCGGCTCCACCCCTTCCAGGGTGCTGCTGGGCCTGCACTCCAGCCCAGTGGCGTTGACCCCTGTCCACGGACTCCCACCGAACCCTAAAGGCAGACACGGCCACTGCTCTGGGAAGAAAGTGCGGCAGAGCAAGCCGCCATCCGGGGTGGACTTCCCGGGCCCCTTCCAAGAGAGAAAGTCGCCCCGCGGCGCTTGCGCACATCCCCGCAAGCCCGAGCCCGGAATCCCCTGGACCTTTCCGCGTCGGGGCCGCGCCCCGCACCGCCGACCCGGCCCCGCACTAGGACCTGGCGGGTCCTTGCCCAGGAGGATGCGCCGAGCGTCCGCAGCCGCCGGACCTTCAGAAGGTCCCCAGGCGGTGTCCCGACCGCGCCTCCCGCCCCGGGCCCCGCACCCCGCCTCACCCGCGGCTCCGGGCACTCGCCGCGCGCCCACCGAGCCGTCCCTGCGCAGCAGGACATCGTCCGTGTCACGGATGCGGGCGCCCGGCGCGTCCTGCAGCCCGCGGCAGCCTTGGAAACACACGGCCCACGCCTGCTCCTCGTTGATGGGCTGCTCGTACACCTGCAGCACCTCCCGCAGCGACAGCTCCGAGGGCTCGGGCCGCGCCGGGGTAGCAGCGCCGCCGCCGCAGCCGCCGGCCCCGGCCATGGCCGCCCCATGCTCGCCGCGGGCGCGCCCGGCCGTTCCCATGACAGCGCGCGGGGCGGGTCCCGCACGCGGCCGGCCGCAGGGGCGGGCCGGCGGGAGCGCGCGCGCAGGGTGGAGGCGCTCCCGGGCCTGGACGCCGCAATGACCGCGCCAGTGCCGGCAGGGCAAGTGCCGGGGACGCAGGAGGGGCCTCGCACCCACGAGCTCCCCGACCGCGGCCGGTGACCTGGGGGCGGCTCCCTGGGTGGGCAGGACATGGGCGCTCACTGAGCCTGTGCACTGCACCCCGAAGGCCAGTTTGTTGGGGTCCCCGGAACTCTCCTACCCCTCCCCCGGCCGGGTCAGAGTCACGGGACAGGGAGATGCCCTGGAGGCCTAAACGCTGGACCCGACCAGGAGAGGAGCAAAAATGCAGGTGCCTAGTTTTGCTAGGATGGGAAAGGAGGGGCCCCGTAGTCCCGAGACCCTATGCGGACTGTCTCAAGCCAAGAGGTTTTAAAATTATTATTTTTAACGTTTGCTTATTTGAAAGGTAGCAGGGGGTCTTCCACCCCTGGGTTCACGTCCCAGAGGAGCCAGGACTCTGTGAGCATGCCCTTGCTCTCTGCCCGTGTTCTGTGAGGTCTGCTCCCCAGGGCTGGAGCAGGAGTGGAGCAGCAGGGCGAGGACTGTCCTACCCTCCTGGACGGGGAGTCAGGGATACCATTGTCCCTGCCCGGCTGGTTCTCTGCGTCCTCCCCACCCCGCCCCCATGTGGGAGAGAGGCTGGAGGCCAGGGACACCCTGGTGCTTTGGGGGAGGAACCCTAAAAGTAGGGAGGGATGCAAGGCTGGGAAACCATACAGGGAACCCTGACTTCCCCTAGGAAAGAACTGGAAATGATAGTGGGGTCCCTACCTGAGACATGGCAGATGTGTGAGGCCAGGGTCGCCCTCTGCTGGCCTGACCCACGCCTGAGCTGACCACACCTGGGGAACCTCTCATGGAGGAGGTCTCGCCCCCATCGCTTTCCTCCGAGGCACCCCAGCAGGTCACCATTTGTGTGTGTGGTAACCAGCCACAGAGGTTTACCATAGTGTGCCTGGGAAAGGGGGCAGCTCAGCCGCTGCCTGCTCTCCCAGGGGCTCACATTTCATTTGCTCACAACACGGTAGTGGGCTCTCTTCAAAGGCACCCAGAGCCTTGTGGGGCCTCAAAATCATGCAACCTAACTAGCTTGTGGCCCTGCGACCCTGTGTGGTTCCCAGGGGACCTGTCATAAGGTACATGTGGTCCTGCCTGCCCTTCACCCTTGCAAGAGCAAAGGTCATTCCCAGCAGTGACCCCAGTGGGGAAGAGGGAGGGAAGGACACTAACCTCTGGCTATGACCCCTCCTGCAGGTTAGATGGATCCTGGAAGGGGCAGGGTGCTCTGTGGACTAGGCCACCACGGGAATCGACTAGAAATGGACCTTCAAGGGCCTCAGTGTCCCACCCCGCCACATACACACCATGAGGCAAGAACTCTGGAGGGGCTTCTAGGCCATTTCTAATCCTGGCTCCAGGGACTTTGGCCTGACCCCAAATGCCATCCCTTGTCCCTAGGGTTGCGTGTGTGTGAGTGTGCCGCATGTGGTGACTCAGCAGGTGGTGCTGGACGGAGCTGTCACCTCTCAGGCTATCGTGTGGGCAGTCACACTCCCCAAACGCTCACCTGTGCCATGAGCTGTTTGTCCACGCCCATTTACTGAGGGCTGTACACAGACGCCAGCCTGGGGAAAGGCAGGGAGGAGCCCAGCTGGGCATCTGCCTTCGTTCTGGGGTGAGCCTAGAGGGACTGGGAACAGGTGGACACTACGCTGCCTGTCTGTGCTGCTCTCGGGCAAAGGGGCTGTTTGCACCACATGCTCAGAGCAAGGGGATGGGGTCTCTGAGCATCTTAGCAGATGTACAGGCTACAGCATCCCACCTCCAGGATCTTGTAAGTCAGCAGGTGAGCTGGCTCCAAATGCCAGGTCTGTGTGGGCTGTGACCACACATGGTGGGCAAGGTACGAAACAGGCTTAAGACTCAAGGAAGTAGCTCACCGGGGCCTTGCGTGGCCACCCCAGCAGCAGCAAGGGTACAGAGAAACAGGCCAGCTCCTCCCATGGGATCCTGTGCAGTGTGAGCTGGGCTCAGGTTACTGCAGAGGCCCTCAAAGCTGCCTTTGTCAGCTCCCACCGCCAGGAGGAACAGTGAAACCCAAGAGAAGGCAGCTCTGTGCACCAGGGTTATTTTCGGACACAGTACAGACCTTGTGTCCCGGGGGGCCAATTAGACGCTGACACGCAGCCTGGCTGGGTGAGTGTTTGTGGGGGTCCTGCCAGACCACAGCAAGACAGGCACAGCCATACTGAAGTTCAGGGAACAGTCCTATGTGTTGGAGGTGGGGGTGCCTGGAGGTCCTGGGTAGTTAGGGCTGTTGATAAGTTCTTTGTGGGTGACTTGGCAGATGCAGGGGTGAAGCTGCCATTTGAGGTGCTTGCATCCTGGATCAGGGTGCTGGGCTCTGAGCCCAGTGTTGCTTCCTGCTCACCTGTACCCTAGGAAGCTGTGCCAACAGTACCCACAGGGGACCCACATGCAGTTCCTGACCCCTATTCCTCAAATAGCCACTCACAGAAAGGGCTGCTAAACAGAATATGCAACCAAGAGAGCTGGCTAAGCAAGTGGACATAGCCCTCCTGTCCTCTGTGGATGTGGGTGTGTGAGGGTGCAGCCCCTGTCCTCTGTGGGTGTGTGAGGGTGCAGCCCTCCTGTCCTCTGTGGATGTGGGTGTGTGAGGGTGCAGGCCCCCGTCCTCTGTGGATGTGGGTGTGTGAGGGTGCAGCCCTCCTGTCCTCTGTGGATGTGGGTGTGTGAGGGTGCAGCCCCCCGTCCTCTGTGGATGTGGGTGTGTGAGGGTGCAGCCCCTATCCTCTGTGGATGTGGGTGTGTGAGGATGCAGCCCCCCGTCCTCTGTGGATGTGTGAGGGTGCAGCCCCCTGTCCTCTGTGGGTGTGTGAGGGTGCAGCCCCCCCGTCCTCTGTGGATGTGGGTGTGTGAGGATGCAGCCCCCGTCTTCTGTGGGTATGTGAGGGTGCAGCCCCCCCGTCCTCTGTGGATGTGGGTGTGTGAGGGTGCAGCCCCTGTCCTCTGTGGGTGTGTGAGGGTGCAGCCCCCCCCCCGTCCTCTGTGGATGTGGATGTGTGAGGGTGCAGCCCCCTGTCCTCTGTGGGTGTGTGAGGGTGCAGCCCCCCCCGTCCTCTGTGGATGTGGATGTGTGAGGGTGCAGCCCCCGGTCCTCTGTGGATGTGTGAGGGTGCAGCCCCCGTCCTCTGTGGATGTGGTATATAGGTATGTACCCAAAAAACACACTGAATATCAGATGTCATTCAAAAAAGTCACCTAGGTGCCCATGCAGTAGCCTAGTGGTTAATGTCCTCACCTTGCATGTGCAGGGATCCCATACAGGTACTGGTTCTTTTTTTTTTTTTTTTTACTGGTATTTTCAGATAGTGAAGTATATACATTTTGGATGAGTGGCTTCCTTGTGTTTTTATCACCTGTGACTTTTTTTTAATATTTATTTTTTATTGAAAAGGAAGATATACAGAGTGGAGGAGAGACAGAGAGGAAGATCTTCCCTCCAATGATTCATTCCCCAAGTGACCGCAACGGCCGGAGCTGATCCAATCCAAGCCAGGAGCTTCTTCTGGGTCTCTCACATGGGTGCAGGGTCCCAGGACCATATGGGATCCTGGTGCGTTCAAGGTGAGGACTTCATCCACTATGCTATTGTGCTGGGCCCATCTCCTATGTCTTGATAGGGAGCTGAATGGGCGCTAGTTCTAATCCCGCCAGCCCCGCTTCCCATCCAGCTCCCTGTTTGTGGCCTGGGAAAGCAGTAGAGGACGGCCCATGGTCTTGGGACGCTGCACTCACATGGGAGACCTGGAAGAGACTCCAGGCTCCTGGCTGTGGATTGGCACAGCTCCAGCTGTTGCAGCTACTTGGGGAATGATGCATCGGACAGAAGATCTTCCTCTCTGTATATCTAACTTTGCAATACAAATAAAATAAATTTTTCTTTAAGTCAGCCAGAAGAATCCCAGGACCCACCTGCACAAACCAATGTGTTTGGATGCCTTTTGGCAAAATTCTACTGGGCAGTGCCCTCCTGTTCAAGGCCTGTTGTCCTGCTCTACCCAGCGACTTGTCCATCTGTCCTCTGTAAACAGCCGCCACAGTGCAACGGAGGAGATCTTCCCATCTAGGTCTGGGCCAGGTGGAAGCCAGGAGCTCCGCCGGGTCCTGCTGCTTTCCAGGGTCTGGACACCAGAGAGCCGGACAGGAAGGTGGCCAGCTGCGATGCTCCTGTGTGATACGGCTGCCGTGGCAGAGGTTCAACTCGCAGCGCCGCAACCGGCTGATCCCAGATAACGCTGTGAACACACGTGGCTGATCGGCAGCCCCAAATCGACTTTTCCCGTTTTGTCCCGCGCTCTCGCGGCAGCCGCCACCCCCAACATGGCGCCGCCGCCCCCAACATGGCGCCGCCCCGCGGGGGTGTGGCCGGCCGCCAGCCAATGGGAACGCGCGCGGGCGCAGCAAACTGGAAGGCAGCGCGGGCCGCGGCGGTCGTGATGGAGTGTCCGGCGCGGGCGGCCGGGCCCGAGTCCCGCGGTCGTGGGCGCCGCCGCAGGTCCTGGGCCGAGCTGCTGGGTGAGTGTGCGGCCCCCGGGGCCCCGCGGGGGACCGGGCGTCCTGGAGCCCCGCCGGGCGCGGCAGCTCATGGCGCCCGTCTCGTCCCGCAGCGGGCAGGGCCGGGAGGCAGAGGCGCAGCCCGGGACGCGAGCAGAAGAAGCTGCAGGACGCGGCCGTGCGGCTCCTGAGCAGCCGCCGGGATGTGGGCGGCCTCCTGCTGGAGATCGGCGGCCCCGGGCCTGTGTTCCTGGGGGAGGACGGTCCGGCCGGCGGCCCCGAGCCCCGCGCCCGCGCGTGGGGCGCCCTCGTCGGTGAGCGAAGGGCTGGGCTTCCCAGGGCGGCGGGGTGACGGCGGGCGTGGGCGGGGAGCCGGGGCGCAGTGCGCGGCTCCTGGAAGGGGAGCAAGCCCCATCCCCGCTCTCCTTCAGGGTTCCCCGGCCGGGAGCCCCAGCTGGTGTCCCCCACGGCTCTCGGGGCCGCGCCCCGCTGCTGTCCGCGTGGGGATGGAGGCCGTCTGGGCTGGGAGCATCCCCTCCAGGGACGCAGCAGGAGCTCCGGAGGTGGACACTCGGTGGCCCTTGCTGGATTCAGCCAGGGTGGCTGTGAGGAAGTGTGGGCTCAGTAGCGTCCTGGGGTGCCCCTGTTCTCTGGCTGTGTCCCAGAGTCCCACCGCTGGGCTCTGCCTTGTCTTCCAGGGTCCGCTCTGCAGGAGGAAGCCTGCAGGCTGGGGCTTCCAGTGGGGCTTCTGTCGGCTCGGATGGTGGCTGCCGGGGTCGTGCGCATTTGTGCCGGGGCGGCGGAGCTGCTGGACGACGAGCAGAGAGTGAGTCCCCCGAGGCCTCGCCAGGACGCGGTGGGCTTCCCTGCTCGGTGCTCAGGAAAGGCTTGGCCTCTTTACAGGAGAGCCTGACATCCCTGCTGCAGCTGGCGCGGCGCTTGGTGGAGAGCGGCAACTTCTCCCGCCACGGCTTCTGTGGAGCACTGTGGGAGCACCAGGTGCCTGAGGGGCTCAGGGGGGGAGCCAGGCCTCCTGTGCCCTCATGCTCACAGGGGGCAGAGCTGGGGACTGTGAGAAAAATTTCCAGGGTGAATACCTAGATACCAGGGGAATCCACGTGGGGCACAGGAGTGCTTTGTGCCTTTGTACCCTGGCCGAGTCCCAGGTTGAGTGTGTGTTCTTTGTCAGCCTTGTGTCAGTCCATAGGCTGCCCTCCTTGGGCTGCAGGCTGGCCTGAGCCTGGTGCTACATCTGGCTGCTCCCTCCTCAGGAGTCTTTGCCGCTCGAAGTTGTGTGGCATCTGCACGCCCAGGATGTCGTGAGCCTGCAGGAGCTGCTTGCACTGTAAGTCCCTAATGCCTGTGTTGGCCCCATTGTGGATGGGATGGATCTGTTCTGCCCAGTTCCTGGTGGACGCAGTGGCTCCCTGCTATCCGGCCCCTGGTGGGTGTAGTAGATCCCTGCTCCCTGTCCCTGGTGGGTGCAGTGGATCCCTGTTGCTCAGCCCCTCAGGACATGTGGTGCTGCTCAACCCCTGGTAGTCGCAGTGGATTCCTGTTCCCTGTCCCCCCGTGGGCACAGTAGATCCCTGCTGCCTGTCCCCTGGTGGATGTAGTGAATCCTTGCTCTCCGTCCCCTGGTGGGTGCTCTGCTGCCTGTCCCCCGGTGGGCACAGTAGATCCCTGCTGCCTGTCCCCTGGTGGATGTAGTGGATCCTTGCTCTCCGTCCCCTGGTGGGTGCTCTGCTGCCTGTCCCCAGTGGGCACAGTGGATCCCTGCTGCTGGCTCCTGGTGGGCATGGTGGTTGTTCTCCTCAGCCCCTCAGGGATATGGTGGATCTCTGCTGCCTGACCCCTCAGGGGACGTGCTGGAGCCTTGCTGCCCAGCCTCTGGGAGTGCTTGACTATTTCTCGCCAAGATGTGGTTGGAAAGCTGCTGCTTCACTATTGGAACTAGACTGTCAGGTCTCACCGTGCAAATCTACTCTTGTGATAGTGTTTTCATTTTTTGTTTTAAGATCTATGTGTTTACTTTAAAGGTAGAGTTAGGGAGAGACACAGCATCTTCACCTGCTGGCTCACTTCCTGGATGGCTTCAATGGCCAAGGCTGGGCCAGGCAGAAGCCAAGAACTTCATGTGGTCTTCCATGGGTACATGGTCTTCCTTGCTGGGCCATGTTCTGGCTGCTTTCCCAGGCCTTTAGCAGGGAGCTGGCTGGGAAGTGGAGCAGCTAGGATGCTACTGGGGGCCCACGTGGGACATCAGTGCTGCAGTACCTGGCTGTCCCTGCCTCTCCCCAGCACTAGCACTGCCCCCAAACCCCCTGCCTCCACTGTTTCTGTGAGCCTAGAAGATTCTAGGGAGACTTGGTGGATTGGCTGCACCGACTTGCTTCCTCTCCGAGAATCCCGTCAGAGGGAGGAGTCCTGGTTAGGAGGAATATCATGGAACACTTCCTGTGCTACACGCTGGAGAATGCTCTGCTTTGCTCATCACTCATGGAAAGCTCTAGCTCAGGAGCTTGGGTTGTCAGGAACCAAGAGGGCACAGCCTGTGGAGCCCTTGGCCCTGCCTGTTCAAGCCAAGTGTTTGCTCCCCTTGCCTGGCTGGGGTCTCCTGGAGACTGTGTGGTTAAAAATGCTAAAGCCAGGGTCCAGAATGGCAGCCTAGTGGCTGATCACTAATGTCAAATCAGCTCAGCTCTGGTCGTTGTGGCCATTTGTAGAGTGAAGCAACTGATGGCAGATGCAGATTGTTCTCTTTCCTTCTCTGTAAGTATGACTTTCCAATACAAAGAACTAATAACATCTTAAAAAGGCTATCCCCAGTGGTATGTGTCCCTGTCTTGTGGGGACAGTTTTCCTTACAAGAAAACCAGCAAATGAGCCAGAGAAAGAAGAGAAAATGAAAGGTTTTTTTTTTTAAGATTTATTTATTTTTATTACAAAGTCAGATATACAGAGAGAGGGAAAGAGAAAGGAGAGACAGAGAGAAAGATCTCCGTCCGATGATTCACTCCCCAAGTGACTGCAACAGCTGGTGCTGCGCCAGTCTGAAGCCAGGAGCCAGGAACTTCTTCCAGGTCTCCCATGCAGGTGCAAGATCCCAAGGCTTTGGGCCGTCCTCGACTGCTTTCCCAGGCCACAAGCAGGGAGCTGGATGGCAAGCAGGGCTGCCGGGATCAGAACCGAGTTCTTCCTGAGACCCGTGCAGGAGGCAGTTTCTGTGTGTAGCTCAGCTTAAGGCCTTTTATTTCCACTGATTATTTTGCAGTCACCGGGCTTTCTTTCCTTTTTGAGACATATTAGAAAGGCAGAGTTAAGGAAACAGACAAACAAATCTGTCATCTGTTGGATTACTACACAGGTGGCCACAGTGGCCAAGCCTGGGAGCTAGCAGCTAGGCGCTTCCTACGTGGGTGCAGGGGCCCAAGCACCTGGACCATCCTTTGCTGCTTTCTCAGACCATAGGCAAGGAGCTGGAAGGGAAGTGGAGCAGCCGGGTCATGAACTGGTGCCCATGGGGATGCCAGTGTTGCAGGTGGTGGCTTAAGCTGTAGGCCACAGTGATGGGCTCTGAACTCTCTCTGCCTTGGCAGTAGCCAGCTGCTGCCCGTGGGCACGCTTTCGGAAGGGGTGCATTTTCATGTTGGCTTTGATGTGATGCCTTTCAGTTGTGACAAGCTTCTGGTGAGCTGAACATCAAAGAAAATGATGCAGTAGACATCTGCTGTGTGTCTCCCTTGTTCCCAGGTATCCCAACACACAAGCCATGGTGGCATGGGTCTTCCAGAACCTGTGCCGCCTTTGTGAGCAGATGGAAGAGTCTGGATCTTCCACCAAGATTGCCAGGGCTGTGCTTACTGGTGGGTTTTGTGGCGGGGGTGGGGTGGGGTGGGGAGTCTGATTTGAGGGATGGGAAGTACCCATGGCCTTCAGGCTAGCCTGACTCAGTGTCTCAGGGGATTCTTTCCAGTCACCATCCTAAATGATGTCGCACACCCTGCCCTTGGAGGACCCCAGCCCCTGTGGTGTGGCGTGTCTCACACCCACCCTTCCCTTGGAAGACCCAGCCCTCGTGGTGTGGCGTGTCCCACACCTGGCCTTTGGAGGACCCCAGTCTGTCCTGGCCACAATCCCTGAGGAATGTTAGGCAAGTGAGCTGGGTTGGGACAGGCATCCTGTGGCTCGCGGGTTTTTTCCTCAAGTTTGTCTTGCATGAGTCAGGGACTGGGCCTGCATAGGGAGGTGTATGTGGAGGGTCGGACAGAAGCCCTGACTGTGCAGGCTGTGGTCTTCCTGCAATGCCTGAGCTGCTTGCCTGCCTCTTGTCTCCCACTGGGACCATAATCCTCGGTCCTTCTGCCAGTTGGAGTCAGCTGGAGAGCCACTCTCCCAGCATGTCCTGTGACCTGATTCCTCTCTGAGTGAACAGTCCGTTTTTCTGTAAACGTGTAGTGTAGCAGGTTAAACCTTAGCTTATGGTGCCATAATTCTATGTCTCTGTCCTTTTATTTCTGTAAGTTTGCCTTTCAAGTATAAAGATAAGTAATTTTTTTTTAAGACTCACTGATTTTTATTGGAAAGGCAGATTTACAGAGAGAAGGAAAGACAGAGGGAAAGAACTGTCTACCGGTTCACTCCACAAATGGCCACAATGGCCAGAGCTGAGGCGCTCCCAAACCAGGAGCCTGGAGCCTCTTCTAGGTCTCCCATGTGGGTGCAGGAGCCCAAACCCTTGGGTCATCCTCCATTGCTTTCTCGGGCCGTCAGCAGGAAGCTGGATGGGAAGTGGAACAGCTGGTGTTCAGGGCAGCTTAACCTGTTGCATCCTTTTAGATGCCGTGTCAGGTGTTGAGTGCTCCCTGTCTGAGGGCTCCTCACAGCACCCTTCCTGCACACAGGGCTGCCTGAACAATGGCACAGGATGCGGGCTCCTTGGGGCCAGGGTATGTGCCAATGCTTGGCTTTGTGCTTCTTCAGGTTTTATGCGTGTGTTTGTCTCTGTGGGATTCTGTGACAGTCCAGAGCTGAGAAAACATGTGGAGCCTGAGAAAATGGTCCAGGTAGGGTGCTGTGACGTGGTGGGGGCTGTGGCCAAGGAACAGCTCCGTCCCTCCCATGTGTCCTTCCTTTGGGAGCTGCTTTGCGTGAGCCCCTGGGATCCCCAAGGGACGGAGTGAGGACTGTGTGTCTGGTTCCCAAGGCCTGGAGCCAGAGGGGAGGCATTTTTCTCCAAGAGGCCTTTGGAGTGCTTTCAGCAGGGCTTGGAGGCTCAGAGCCAGCGCTGCAGGAGGGCTGGCCTCAGGCTGTGCTGTGACCGTCTCCACAGGTCTCCCTGGACGTGCTGCGCAGGATGCTCACCTGTGAGTCCTCGCCTTGACCCACTTGTCCCATCCCAGTGGTGGATCCGCCTTTCCACCTGCACTGTCTTGCTCACTGTGAATCCCCAGCATGGGGGGCCCACTGGAGGGTCCCTGTTGGGGCTGTGGTTGGTGTAAATGTCCTCCATGTGTCCCTTGGCTTGGGGGAATTGGCAGAGCTGTGAAGTGACTCCGGCTTCACGGATGGGCTGTGGGAGGATGTTGGTCAGCTTCAGGAGCACCCAAGGGGGCCTTGGCAGCCTGCTCAGGGCTGGGACGAAGCCCTTGTGTGCTCAGTGTTTGTCAGCCCTTGCTGGAGCAGGTGTCTTCAGTTTGAGCCATGCTGGGAGCTGACGTTCCTACCGCTTGCTCTCACAGTTGGTCTGGATGTGGCGGCAGACAGCACTCCGGAGGACTCCCTGGCACACAAGGCAGTGAGCTGCTGGTGCGTCTGGGTGCTGGGCCCTGGGACTCCAGGACCTACTTTTGTTCCTCAGTCCTGTAGGATCCAGTTTTATTTTTTTCTGCATGCTATGCTTTTGATCCTTGAGAATGGGGCCCCGAGTGTACTTGCTTGTCTCACCCACCATGCCCAGCCCTGAGGGTCTTCTTCCTGTAGCTGATTTCCCTGTGGACTGTCCCCTGCCCCCTCAGCCTCTCAGAGTTGATCTTCCCTGTACTCCAAGGGCTACGCTGTGGAGCAGCCTGGGATGCCCTCAGTTTGGGGGGGTGGTTAGCTTGGTTAGGAGCTCAGTCCACATGGTATGTTGAGTGGGCAGCTGTGTGGTGTGCTGGCTGTGTGTTGGAAAGGGTCCTCGTTCCTGGCTGTTGATTGGTTGGGTGCAGTCTGGAGCAGCCTCCCTCACATGCAGCATCCAGTCCTGCTTCATACCTGCCCAAGGTTTACCTAGTCTCTGACAGCCCCTGGCTGGAATTTGCTGTACAGTGCCCCCTGCTGCTGTCGGCTCTGTGTGTGCAGCTCAGAGCCTGTAGTGGTGCTGGCTGGGAGGTGTGGAGCCACAGCCCTTGCTGCTGCTGTGTTGACAGGTTCAGCCTTTTCTGCGGGCGCACATTTTGTGGGATGATCTCCACAGATGCCCTAGCGAGCTTTGCCAAGCACACTCTGACCCAGACACTCACCTACAAGCCGGAACTCACAGGTCAGTCTCAGGCTGAAGTGGGCAGGGCCTGCCCCGTTTGGGGGTTGGTGTCCTTTTGTTGCCATGGTGACTGTGGCACTGTTGTGGCCTGCCCTTGTTGGGAGACTGGGGGCTTGCCGTTTGGACATCATGCAGGACCACGGGAACTGAGAGGAGAGGACAGGGCGGAGCAGTCGCCCAGCTCGTCTTCATGCAGAAGGCTTCTTGGGCCTTTTGTTGTACGCACTGCCTGTGTTGTGGTGTTGCTGTGAGCTTTTCTTACACAGCTAGCAAGTTTTGTGCAGATGTCAGGGTTTGTGTCACCTCCTGTCCTGCTTCAGGATTCCACTGCTGCTGACGCCTGTCTGTCAGCCTTTCTGTGCCGTGTCCCCAGGCAGTGGCTCAGCTAGGATGACCGGGGCACTTCTGATGAACGCAGCTGCTTTGTCAGCCCTTGCTGGAGCAGGTGTCTTCAGTTTCCTCCTCTCCGTGATTGGTTTGTTGGCAGCTTAGTGTTTAAAAGTGGCGGCATCTGATGTAATGATGCAAATAAGATGAAGCCAGTGGCTCAGGACTGGGTAATGGGAGGCACAGCCCTGGGTGAGTCCACGAACACCCGTGCTGAGCATATTACACCTCTCTCCTGTTGGCAGCCCTGGATGACCTATGTGGCATGTATGTTGGGCTGGGTGTCGACCACATGGAGAGGTTGGCAGCAGGGGGCATGTGCAGATCCTTTGCGCCTCGTGTTCATGTCACAGGCATTGGTGTCCTGGGGGACAGTATCCCAGGGCTGGTCGGACCTCCGGGATGCTAGGAGCCACTAGGACTACAGACGTTGTGGGTTTCATGGTGGCCTGTCTCGATGGTTGAGAGCTTCCCTGACATGGGTCTTTGTCTCTTTCTCAAGTGTCTGATGCCGTGGAGAGGCAACGAGAGTGGAGCTTCGCCAGGACCCACCCTCTGCTGAACACCTTGTACCGCAGGGTGAGTGTCTTGTGCTGGCCTGAGAGCAGCTGCTGCGTGAGTTGGGCACTCTGCATTAGAAAGTACAGGGGTGTCCACTGAGACTCAGCCTGGGGTCAGGAGACTGAGCTTGTCTGCTCTCTGAGAGCTGGCACTCATCCCACTGTGGAGAACAGGCTGCTGGGATGTGCAGACGTGGGTCATGTGCCCCCATGTATCACTCTCCTTGCAGCTCATGGCAATGCTGAGTGCAGAGGAGCTGCTCGGCTCTGTGCAGGAGACCCTAGAGTCGCAGGAGGTCAACTGGCAGTGTGTGCTGGGCTGCGTGTCTGCTCTGGTTGTCTGCCTCCCGAAGGCGCGGCAGCTGCTCGGTGGTATGTGGCACGGGTGTGGGGTCAGCAGACTCAGGTGTTGGGGTGTACTGGGTCAGAGTGGGTACTGCCTCTTTACTTTGTCCCAAGGAGCTGGTCCTTAGTTGTGCCTGTCCCCTGTGGGCCTCCCAGCTGGTCTCTGTCGGCCGTACTGCTAGTCTTGTCTCTGGGTGTCCACAGACTGGGTGGCCCGTCTTATGGCCCGGGCATTTGAGACCTACCACTTGGACAGCATGGTCATTGCCTTCCTGGTTGTGCGTCAGGCTGCGCTGGAGGGCCCTGCCCTATTCCCATCCTACGGAGAATGGTTCAAGGTGAGTCACAGGGAGCTGGCGGTTGGTGGCTCTCATGGGGTTGGGGAGCTTCAGGGCAGCCGCTGGAATTGCTTGCCTGTCCTGAGACACTGCAGCTTTGAGGACTCAGATACCAGACCCCCCAGGCCCCACAGAGATACTGGTCAGAGAAGCTTGGGTACTGCTCCAGTTGGCCAGGTGTCTACTGCCTTTGCAATTGATGCGCTCATGGCCAAACAAAGACCATCGACCTCTGTGGAGGGTACCCCTCCCTGATGGGGGACCTCCACGGAGGAGGTGGTTAAACTTTGTCTTGGCAGATGGGCCACTGTGTATCCTTTCTCTGATTACCTGAGGTCCCTTTTCCGCTGAGGCTTTCCCTGGTGCTGTCCCCACAGGCCTGGGGTGAGTCACCAACTGTTCACACGGGCCAGGGTGGTCAGTGCTCGGCTCCTTGAGGTCACGGTCAGGAACCTTCTGGACCAGCCTTGTGGTGAGCAGAGTTGAGCCTGCAGAGCCAGAGTGGGAGAGGTCAGGGAAGCAGCACTACAGCTGGTCGTTGTGGATGGATGTGTTTGCCTGATGCTCCCAGTTCTCTGTATTTACTTTCTCTGTTTTATGTCTTTTTAAAAGGGATTTATTTATTTTTAATTATTACCATTATTGGGAAGTCAGATATACAGAGAGAAGGAGATACTGAGAGAAAGATCTAGTGTCCGTTCGTTCACTCCCTAAGTGGCTGCAGTGGCGTGTGCTGAGCTAATCCAAAGCCAGAAGCCAGGAGTTCTTCTGGGTCTCCCATGTGGGTGCCAGGTCCCAAGGCTCTAGGCTGTCCTCCACTGCTTTCCCAGGCCACAGGCAGGGAGCTGGATGGAAAGTGGAGCAGCCAGAACTCCAATTGGCGCCCATATGGCACACTGGTGCTGCAGGAGGAGGCTTAACTCACTTTGCCATGGTGTTGGTCCTTATGGGGTGCTTTTGCAGTAAAGAGGCAGCCTGCTTGTGTGTCAGTGTTCTGACATGTGTGTGCTTGTGCTAACGTGTGTTTGTGTATGTGTGCCTGTGTGGAGCTTCATGCTTCCATGGACATGCCTGTGTGTGCGCACACTGGCTTGGGACTGCGTGCATTCTGTGGTCTAGATGTGGAGGACAGTGACACCATTGGTATAGCTCGGGTCCTTTCGGGGGAACTTTCATGAGAATTGTAGTCTGGGGTTTAAGGGAGCTGTGGGACGGGTAAGGAGTCATGTTTACGAGGACTGTGATGGGGTAAGGTGTTCTGGGGCTTAGCAGGCTATGTGTACACAGACATGTTTGCATGTGGGATGTGGTAGGGTTAGAATTTAAGAGGGATGGAGTGAGTAGCCAGGTTTAGGGCTCTGGATTGGATGGGGTGAGAATATTTACATCTTACAGGGCTCTGGAATGAGTGAGAAGATTTGGGGTTTAGATGTGTTTGTGGAAGGAGTGAGGATGTTTGGGGTTTGGGGACTGTGGGATGGGCTGAGTCGAGTTTAGGGGAGTTATATGATGGTTTTGGAGATTTGGGTAGATTTGGGAGATTTAGGGTCTTGATACATTAGAGATGAGGATTCTTGGGGTTAGTGGGGCTGTGGGATGGCATGAGGTGAGTAGATTTAGGAGGGCTGTGGCATGGGGTGATGAGACAGGGGTATGTGGGGCTTCTGTGAGGAGGTGAGATTTGAGGCTTAGGGGAGCTATGGAATGGAGGTGAGGAGTCTGAAGGTTCAAGGGTCGGTGAGGTACGGTGAGGAGTGTATTTTAGCAGTCTGTGGGATGGGGTGAGGGATCTGGGGTTTGGGGCACTATGTGGGTTGGGTGACTATTCACAGGGTTCAGGAGTCTCGGGGTTTAAGCCTGCCAGCAGGCCCCAAGGTCACTGAGCGTGAGGCAGATGGTGGCCTTTGGCCTCAAGAACCACCGGAGACAAGCTGGTGAGGAATGTCCGCTTTATTACGCACAGGTTAGAGGTTTTAAAGGGTAAGGAAGGGGAGGGCAGGAGGGAGCGTCCGGCAGACCCCACACCCACCAAAGATGCCATAATTGGCTGTGTGACACATCTGCTTCCCGAGATCTTCCGGTCAAGTCAGAGGTTGTATTCCAGGTGTACTTCCCTTGACCTAGTAGCCATAATGGAGGTCATGGGGAAGGTTAGGCTTAAGCCACGCCCTCCTGAAAGCAGGACAGGGGCCTGGGGCAATCTTCCACACAGGAGTCTTTGTAGGATGTGGTGAGGAGTGGGTTTATGGGGCTGTGTGGGATAGGGGTGAGGAGACCTCAGTTTAGATTTCAGTTCAGGAGTTAAGAGATTTGGGGTTTAGGTGGGCTGTATGGGATGGGGTAAGGAGAACTGGGATATAGGGGTCTGTGCAGTTTGGAATAAGGAGGCTGGACTTTGGAGGGGATGGGTTACATAAAATGGAGTGAGGACCTATGGATGGAGTTAGGAATTGGGGTTTTGATGTCTGTGTGGGACAGAATGAGAAGACTTGGGGGCAGCTGATTGTCTTGCCACCTGCCACAGTATGGCCATCTGTATGATGTTGGCCATCTCAGACCTACCCCTGTCTCCCCACAGGCCTCCTTTGGGAGCTCACGTGGCTACCATGGCAGTAGCAAGAAGGCACTCATCTTCCTCTTCAAGTTCCTGTCGGACCTGGTGCCCTTTGAGGCCCCGCGGTGCCTGCAGGTGAGGGGCTGCAGCCATCTCTGGCATCTCCGTGGGAGCTGGTTCCCATGGAGCAGGAGCAGGGGGCCTGGCAGCACACAGTCAGGCCTGTTCTGGGCTCGGGGGTGAGGGACCTGGATGCTGAGCCAACCGGCTGCCACGGCCATGGTGGTGGTTCCAGTGCCTGGCATAATAGTGGCTTCCAGTGGTTTGAGCTTGCACAGCAAATCTGCAGGTCTCAGGATAGAAAAGGCTGTGGGGTGTGTATCAGCTGCCCCAGTGTCTGGTTTTGGGCATGTTGGCCTGGAAACTAGTTCTCACCCCTGTCCTGCTCAAAATGGACGTGGGAGGCAGGTGACATGTGTCCCATGTTGAGGCTCTGGGTCTGAAATCTTGTTGCCACATGTGGTTTAGAGTGGCTGGATCCCTGGATGGGGCACTTGGCCTATCCCAGACTTGTTCCGGTCTGGCCATTGGGGGAATTTAGGGAATGGACCCCAGGGTTCTCTATGCCCCCATTTCTCCAACTCTGAAACATGTTTAAACCACTTAAAAGGTGACAGGAGCATGCAGGCCCCTGAATGTGTAAGGAGGTCAGGGAGTGGGGTGCACAGTCCATGGACCAGCCTGCTATTTTTGTCTCTACCCCGGAATTCTGGAATGCTCCAGCACCCTGGGCACATGTAGGGGGTGCTGTGGGTGGCAGTCCGTCAAGGTGAGAGGTGTCTTGCAGGCATGGCTGTCCCCCACTGGCAGTATCATCCTGTCACAGGCCCCTCAGAGGTCCCCTGGGCCGGCCTAGGGTGCCCTCACCTGTCTAGCCCCATGGTCTTGGCAAGTTCTGGCTTCCCTGGTTTGAATGCGCACCCTTAGTCTGTGGGAACTCAGACTTTGAGTGTCCAGTGTCTGTGTCGTTCAGTGCAATGACTTTTTCGCATTTTGCTGCCACACCTTCATCAGGGGGCTGCAGGTGCCTGCCTGCCTGGTGCTGGGTCTGTGCCCTCCCCGTGCCTGGTCTCTGCCCTCCTCCTTCTGCCTGACCTGGGTCTCTGCCCTCATCCTGGTGCCGGGTCTCTGCCCGCCTCCCCTGCCTGGTCTGGGTCTCTTCCCTCCCCTTGCCTGGTCTCTGCCCTCCCTCTGCCTGGTCTGGGTCTGTGCCCACCATCTAGGCCACATCAACCTGACACTTGGAGATCTGTCAAGTCTCTGGGGAAGCCAACTGTGGCTCTGGGTTAGGGTTGGTGAGGTTTTGCAACTGGGACAGGGTGTGGACATAGCACTGCTGTGCTCCCTTGCAGGTGCATATTCTCCACCCACCACTGGTCCCAGACAAGTACCGCTCCCTCCTCTCCGACTACATCTCCCTGGCCAAGACGCGGCTAGCTGACCTCAAGGCAAGTCCAGCCACTCCCTGAGTTGACTTCTGGTAGCTGCCTAGCAAAGACCGGGCTTAGTGGTCATGGGGCCATTCTCTCTCCTCCTAAGTTCTCCATAGAAAATATGGGACTCTACGAGGATTTGACATCAACTGGGGACATTGCAGAGGTGAGACTTCCCATTTGCTTCTCACTGGAGTGGATCAGCCTGTTGTGTAGGTGGACGGGGTGTGGGCAGAGTTGTGCATGGAGCACACACAGGAAGCTGTAAATGTGTTGCTGTCACTGCGATGCCAGAATGGCTCGGTGCGCATGGGGCTCAGGAGAGGGACTGCTGCCTTTCCGGGGATGTAACCCGGATGTGAGATGGCCATGTTATGTGTCTTGCTGGTAAAAACCACGGTTTCAGGCAGTGAGTCCCTAAAGAACACTTAGTAGATGATGTGTGACTATCAGGTGGCAACCTTTATGCAGTTTTGAATTTTTTCAGGATTTTTTAGTTTTATTGGAAAAACAGAGTTATGGAGAGAGAAGGAAAGATGGGTTCTCTGTCGGCTCACTCCCCAGGGCCAGCCTGAAGCCTGGAGCTCCTCTCAGGTCTCCCGCGTGGGGAAGGGCCAAGGACTTGGGCCGTCCTCTGCTGCTTTCCCAGGCCGTAAGCAGGGAGCTGGCTCAGAAATGGAGCCACTGGATTTGGCTAGCGCCACATGGGGATGCTACTGCTGCTTGGAGGCTGCTCCTGCGTTGCCTTCTCACAGTTATTGTTTGAATTTGGGAGTAGCAGGAGCTGGTAGTAGCACATAGTCTGGCTTTTCCACCATGGGCTGCAGGGGCACGTGAGCCCTCCCTGCTGCGTCCCAGGGCAGGAACATGCCGGCGATGGAACCGGGGATGGTCCTAGTTTTCAAACACCAACTCCTCAAGGTTTTTTTTTTCTTGTGAGTCTACTCCTTCTGGCCTGGAGGTGTCCAGTCTGAACCCTTCATTTTTCAGAGAGGGCTCCGAGGGCTAAGCCGTCAGCACTGGCCTCGCCTCCCTGCCCGGATCTTACTCTGGGGGTGGTGCGGTGACCCCAGCCCTGTTGTAGACATGCTATGCATTGGCTTGCCGTAGGGCAGCCATGACACCTGCCAGGGAAGAACAGAGCCCACCAGCCTGTGTGCCCTCACTCTTGTAAATGCCTCCTCTTCCTCCCTGCATGGGGACAGCCTCAAAGCCAGGCGGCCCAGGATGTCACAAAGGCTGTTGCTGTGTTTGAGCACACAGGAAAGATCCCAGTCACCGTCATGGAGGCCAGGTAGGCTTGGCCAGCAGCTCCTGCACACCCTGCTGGAGCAGGCATTGGTGTGGCGTTTGCGTGTTGGCCGGGTGGGGTGGCCAGGGGCTGTGCATGGGCCAAGTCTTCCAGGACTCCCCATTGTGCCCTTTGACCAACAAAGCCATCGGGGCATTCTGGGGAAGGAGGTGATGTTCCTGCTAGGCTTAGCTGCCTGGAGCAGGGCTGGGGACTGAGCAGCACAGCTAATAAACAAAATGTGACCTCAAACCATCAAGATTTTGGTTGCCACAGCATGGGTGAGCAGATGCCACCCTGAGATATGGAGGTCAGCTCCATGGAGGAAGGGACCCCCATGGCCTTACACCGGTCTGGGTTCCTTCATGATGGCAGCTGCCCAGTCCAGGCGTTGGTGACTGGGTGTTGGATGAGTGCCAAACTTGCTGAGATGCCGGCTGCTGTTGTGTGTTGCAGCATATTCCGGAGGTCTTACTACGTGAGCCACTTTCTCCCTGCGCTGCTCACGCCACGAGTGGTCAGTATGCGCCTTCTTCAGCCTGATGTGCCTGAGGGGAGGGCTGCTCCTGGTCCCTGGCCTCACGTGTACCCATCTTTCTCACAGCTTCCGAAAGCCCCTGACTCTCGCATGGCTTTGATAGACGCTCTGAGGAGGTGAGGTCTGTGGGCCGGGAGAGCTCACTTGGCTCCAACAGGCTTTTGGTGCTTCTGTAGAAAGAGTTGCTTCGTCTGCCTGGGGAGTGCTGGCTCTGGAGCTAATTGGCTTTGACTTGGGGTGGGCACGGTGGCACAGCCGGCCAGGCTGCTGCTGGAGGTGCCTGTACCCTGGGAGGCACAGGTGACGACTGCACCCACACGGGAGACCAGTAGGGTTCTGGGTTTCAAACTTGTATCATTTAGTGGTTAGAAACTTAAACTTAGTTTTATTTATTTATTTTTAAAATATTTCTTTTTATTGGAAAGGCTGATTCACAGAGAGGAGTCTATGTTAACAGGAGGTTGGAGCCTTGAGCGGAACTGTGTGAGCCCAGACAGCTAAACCATTGGGCTAAACGCCTGCCCTTGATCGCTTCTTGGAATACATTTTTACTTTTATTTTATTTCTAGAGATCGAAAATCTGTTACAATTTCACTCCAAGAGGTCTCTGTTGTGGTCTGGTCTTGTGTGTGTGACAGACATGGTATTATGTTACTTAGAGTTATTTATGTTTGTGTTTTACTGTCATTTTCACATCATTATTGAGTTGATTTCATTCTGTCCCAACACAGAGCTGATAAGATCCCCTCCTCTCTTTATGCCAACTATTGCCATGGCTGCCGTGCTGCTGGGGAGAGGCTGCCGGAGGGTAAGGCCAGCGTCAGGCTTGCTGTCACTGCTGTCCGTGTGTGATGCGGAGTGTGTGTCTGCGTCAGAGGGCTCAGGCTGCAGTGCAGGGTGCATGCGAGGGCCAGGGAAGGCCGCAGCTTGGCACTTCCATGAAAGGATCACCTGTGCACAGACCCACCTCTCACGCCTTCTTCGTTGTCATTGTGTGTCCTGCGACTGTCCTCTGTTCAGTTTGGGTTCAGGTGCTCTCAGAGCAGCCAGCCTCGAGGCCCAGCTGTTGGTTGACTGTCGTTTGCATTCGGGTCTCCTGGCCTGTGGTGCAGCATCGAATGTGCTGACTGACCGGGCAACTGAGGCCAAAGCCGAGTGGGCCTGGGCTCTGGGGTGGCTGCTCAGAACCTGCTGCTCTCTGTTGACAACTGTGTGCATTTTTAGTTGTTTATGTTTTGTTTGAGGCACAGAAAAATGAACTGCCAGAAAGGCTTTGCAACAGTGTGATCCTTGTGGCTCAAAGCCAGGAGCTGAGAGCGCAGTCCTGGTCTCCCCTGTGAGACAGGAACACTGCCGCCTGAGCTATCACTCCTGCCTTCCGGGTGTGCATCAGCAGGAGCTACAAGTGGGAGCCGAGCAGGACCGGGGCCCAGCCCTCCCATGTGGGCCAGCCACCGCCCCTGGCCCGCGCTGCCTGTCCATCTTATTTTCTGGTGTGCTTGCCAGAACTGCACCTCTGTTGGACGTGGGAAGTCTCTGTGAAGTGGTGATCTCACAGAGTCCAGCAGGCAAAGGATTAAAGCCTCTGCCGTGGCCTCGAGGGCTCACTGTGCAGAGCTTCCTGGGATTTGATGGGCTATGTCTGGCAGCTTAAAGGGTTCTGGAATGTTCTCTGGTTTCTTTTTATTTATTTATTTTATTTTATTTTATTTTATTTTTTTGAAAGGCAGATTTTATACAGGGAAGAGACAGAAATCTGCTGGTTTACTCCCCAAGTGGCAACAATGGCCAGAACAGAGCCAATCCAAAGTCACAAGATTCTTCTGGGTCTCCTAGGCAGGTACAGAGTCCCAAGGCTTTGGGCCGTCCTCAGCTGCTTTCCCAGGCCACAAGCAGGGAGCTGAATGGGAAGTGGAGCAACTGGGACATGAACTGGCGCCCATATGGGATCCTGGTGTGTGCAAGGCGAGGATTTAGCCACTAGGCTACCGTGCTAGTGCCCTGTTCTCTGCCTTCTGCCCCTCACCCATTTTCATCCTGGAACTCTGGAATGTTCTTTGGTTTTCTGCCCTCAGCCTGTCGTGTTTTGTTCTTGCTGGGACCCACTTGCACAGCTCCAGCAGCCCCAGAGCTGGTTTTGCCTTTGAAAGCGCAGTGTGTCTTCCTTTCTGTATTGAGTGTGGTATGTTGAAGGTTTGACCTGCAAGCGTGTAGTTGAGAATTGGGGAGTACCTCCTGTATATTCATTGTTGTCTTCCTTCCAGTCTGTTGTCAGTGGAATTAGAGATCTGAGATCAAGGAAGGAGTTTCTATCTTCCCTTTACTCTGGCTGGGCTGGGTTTGTATGTTTTTGCATTTTATTTGCTTTTCAACTTGGCAGTGATGGATACACAGCCACTGTTTGCTTAAGCTTGTGTGTAATTGTTGTCGACTACACCCAGCATTATGTGTGCAAGGCCTGTTTCCTGAAGATTCCATTGCATGTGTGCCCCATCTTTCACCCAGGTGCAGCTGCTGGAAGGCGGACAGAGCCTGTCTGTGCTGAAGAGCCTCTGGAGTCCCTCCAGGCTGCACTAAGCAAGCTCAGAGCCTGCATGGCAGACCCCAGCCAGTATGACGGTGAGCACAGACGGTGAGCCAGGGCTGTGCAGTTGTAGATCAGGCTGTGGCGATGGTGTCCTCCTGGTTGTCCAGAGCTTGATGGTAGAACTTGGTGACAGAGATGAAGAGAATGTACCAGATCGGTCCTGCCTCTGACAGCAGTGAGCGGCTTCTCTATGGGGCACTGGCAGAGCCCTGGAAACATCAGGCCCAGGAACGGGTTCTGGGCACACAGACTTGAGATGCTAAATGGTACAGGGCTGTGTTGCCCTCAGCTGGCCCAGTAGGAGGAGTGGATGGCTTTCAGTTTCTTTCTGCCCATGTTGTGCGGCAGCAAGGCCTCTGTACAAGCCATGCATCTGGTCCCTGTGCCACCTGCAGTCCAAGGAGAGCCAGCAGCTGCGCTCTCAGCCACCCCCAGGCCAGGCTGCAGTTGTGGGTCTCTCGCATGTATTCATGCGCTCTGGGCACCTTGGGCCTCACTGGTTTCTCCATGTGCAGCTGTGTCTGCCCAGGTAGCTGTGGTCTCTGACAGGCTGAGCATTGCCTGGGCACGCAGGGAGGATGACAGCGTTGCGGAGGTGATGAAGATTCAGCTCAGCATCCTTGATCCCAGGCTCGAGCCGCATGAGCAGAAGGTGGGTACAAGGCCTGGGGCAATGGCTCAGGGGCTAAATCCTCACCTTGCCAGTGCCAGGATCCCATATGGGCGCCAGTTCATGTCCCAGTTGCTCCACTTCCCATCCAGCTCCCTACTTGTGGCCTGGGAAAGCAGTCGAGGACGACCCGAAGCCTTGGGACTCTGCACCTGCGTGGGAGACCCGGAAGAAGCTTGTGGCTTTGGGTGGGTTGGCTTAGCACCATCCCTTACAGCCATTTGGGGAGTAAAGCAATGGATGGAAGACCTTTCTCTGTCTCCTTCTCTCTGTAAATCTGACCTGCCTTTCCAAGAAAACTGAACAAATCTTTAAAAAACAGAAAGTGGCTGTAGGCCCTGGGATTGCACAGGATGTCCAATCCCTCTCCGGAAACGTGAAAGCTGGGCATCGCTCTGTACTGCCCCAGCTATTTTGTAGGTAAAGAAATGTTTAAGATTTATTTTATTTGAAAGGCAGCATTAGAGATCGTCCATCTAGTGGTTCACTGCCCAGATGACTGCAGCAGTCAGGGCTGTGCCTGTCTGAAACCAGGAGCCTGGAGCTGCTTCTGTTCTCCCATGTGGGTGTAGGGCCCCATTCTGTTGCTTTCCCAGGGAGCTGGACAGGAAATGAGCAGATGGGACTTGAGCCAGCATCCGTATGCTATGGCAGTGGCTTTTCTAGCTATGCTACAGTGCTGACCTTGCCAAGGAAATGGGCTTTTTTTCGGTCTTACAACTTTATTTAGCTCTCATTCACATTAACAATCTGTAGATTTTTGAAAGTAGTGACAGGCACTTAGGTAACCAGAGTACAGAGCTTGTTTGACGAATCTTCATCCTCGTTACATTTTCTCACGTGGATGCAGTATGGGATGTTCCTTATCGCTTTGGCCCACGTAGCTTTATTGAGCCTCGTATGAATGCACGCATCTGGAGTTCCCATTTCTTTCATGGCAATCTTCCGGATCCCCTTCAGCGCCCGAGGAGCTCGCTTCTTGAAGCCCACTCCATGGATGTGCTCGTGGATGTTGATGGCGTACGCCCGCGTCACCACCTCGTTGATGGCGGAACGGCCCTTCTTCTCGCCCCTTCTTTGCGGGAGGAATCTCGTAGGGCCCAAGCCGGAAAGGAAGGGAAATGGTTTTAAAATGTTTGTTTTCATCTTCCTTCCCTGGACCTTGTCTGCTCCTCCCGCTGACTGGCAGGCTGATAGGTGCAGTGGAGGAGTTGGGTCTGCAGCTGGCACGCCGTTGTGGGATGTGAGCTTGAGGTGCAGCACCACGGTGCCTGTCCTTGTTGTGTTTTAAACAAGAACAAGTAGGGGGCTGTGTGTTTATTATTTGTTTATTTATTTTTAAAAGATTTATTAATTTGTAAGGCAGAGAGATAGAGATCTTCCATCTGCTGGTTCACTTCCCAAATGGTTACAACGGCCAGAGCTGGGCCAGTCTGGAGCCAGGAGCTTCTTCCTAGTCTCTCCTGGGTGCAGACCCACAAGCACTTGGGCCATCCTCCATTGTTTCCCCAGGTGCAGTCACAGGGAACTGGATTGGGAATGGAGCAGCCAGGTCTCCAACCGGCACTGTATGGAATGCCTGTTATGGTGTAACACCAGCCCCTAAGCCACTAATTTATCGCAGTACAATTTCAACTTATACCAAGTTAGTTTCAGTAGCATGCAGATAAACTGGTCCTCTGTATGCCGTTGTAAAATGCCTCTTTACATGTTGTGTACTTTTTTTTTTAAAAGATTTATTTATTTATTGGAAAGTCAGATATACAGAGAGGAGGAAAGACAGTGAGAGAGATCTTCCATCCAATAATCCACTCCCCAAGCAGCTGCAGCTGATGGAGCCAGTCCAATCCAAGCCAGGAGCTTCCCTCCAGGTCTCCCGCACAGGTGCAGGGTACCAAGGCATTGGGCCATCTTCCCGTTTTCCCAGGCCACAGGCAGGGAGCCAGATGGAAAGTGGGAGTACCGGGAATAGAACTGGCACCCATATGGGATCCCAGTGCATGTGAGGCGAGGACCCTAGCCACTAGGCTACCATGCCATGCCCTGTGTGTTTATTTTTTACCTATACTCCCGGGGTTTGTCCAGCCTGCTCGGGGCTGTAAGATGCTGAGTAGCCGACTCGGCCCGGGCTGGGCCCTCGTTCCCTCTGCACTCTAACTGCTGTCCTTGCTGACTACCTTCCCCTCTGCTTTCAGATCGTGGACCTCCTGCTGATGTCTTTTTGTCAGAACCTCATGGCAGCCTCCAGCTTTGCACCACCTGAACGGTAAAAGCTCAGGGTTCCTGTGGCCTGGGTGGTGCCTGGGCTTGCTCCTACAGTGTGGAGCCGGGACCCCATCAAGCTCGGTGTCACCGAGCACAGGACTGGTCACTGTGTGCTGGGAAGGCCACCTGGGCCTTTGGCCTCCTGGCCTGAAGGTGCAGGGCTGAGACAGGCCAGTGCTGTGAGCTGCTCTTTCTGCAGGCAGGGCCCTTGGGCTACCCTCTTTGTGAGGACCCTATGTGGACGTACGCTGCTGCCTGCTGTGCTCACGCGGCTCTGTCAGCTGCTTCGGCACCAGGTGGGCTCCCCCTGCATGTGGGTCACTGCTTGGGGCTCCTGCGCACGCCAGGCTGCCACTGTTGCCTCTGGCTTGTGCCTTGGAGGCCTTTGGGGGATGTGGACTGTCACCAGCCCTGCCACCTCACCTTTGTCATTTCTAGGGACCAAGCCTCAGTGCCCCCCATGTGCTGGGGTTGGCTGCCCTGGCTGCCCACCTTGGTGAGTCCAGGGCTGTGCTTCCAGAGGTAGAGATGGGTGGTGTCCCTGCCAGCAACCTGCCAGTTCCTGAATTCTTCAATGGCCTCCTAACCTGTAGCACCAGCGAGTCCCTGCTCTTCTGCCTCAGGTGAGCTGCTCTCCCTGTGCCGGGGTCCCTCAGTGAGCTGCTCTCCCTGTGCTGGGGTCCCTCAATGAGCTGTTCTCCCTGTGCTGGGGTCCCTCAATGAGCTGCTCTCCCTGTGCCGGGGTCCCTCAATGAGCTGCTCTCCCTGTTTTGGGGTCCCTCAATGAGCTGTTCTCCCTGTTTCGGGTCCCTCTGTCCCTTTTGGAGCAGCATGCCAGGCTCCCTGACAAAATCAGATGAGTCTACTGTCCACAGGGGTGGTTTTGTTTTTCATCTGGTAAGTCACTCTAAAAGCCTGTGGCAGTCAGGGTGGGGCCTGGCTAAAGCTGGTGGCCCAAAGCACCATCGTCGCCTCTTCCCTGTGAGTGGCAAGGATTGTGGCCTGAGCACTCTGACGTGGGTGTGTCCCGAGTCCTGTCCTCCGTGGCAGTCACGTCTAGGCTTTTGGTATCTGGTACACCAAGACCACTCTGCGCTGTCCATTCCATGCCCAGAGCCAGCATGTCTCCTCAGATCCTCTGAGTAGGTGAGCTGCCTCAGTCCTCGGGGTGTGTCAAAGAGTAACTCATCCTCAGGGATTTGAGACCCACACGGCCCCCTCCCCGGGCACTGCTGCTTGCCCCTCTCACCTATCACTGGATCCCCCTCTGCAGGGCCCACCCAGAAAGTTGTGGTGGGTATGGAGCACACCAATGGCCTCTAGAGGGGCTTGGTGCCGGGTCTGTATGGGCACCAACCGTCAGAACACAGGCAAAGTTCTGCTATGAATCTCCTGGGGCCTTGGGCAGTGTGAGTGTGGCCTAGCTGGTCACGTGGCCCGTCAGTCGTTTAGCACAGTATCTGGACAGAGGTTCCAGTGTGAAGGTGGGGAGGAAGCACTGGAGGCACAAGAGGGGCAGGTGCTTGGCATGGCTGGGATACAGGGTGGTCAAGCCGCCCTGGGGCTCTGGCTGCTCCACTTCCCATCCAGCTCCCTGCTTGTAGCCTGGGAAAGCAGTAGAGGACGGTCCACTCAGGTCCCTCTGCACCCACTTGGGAGACTTGGAAGAAGCTCCTGTGTTCAAACTGACCCAGTTTTAGCCATCGCGGCCTTTTGGGGAGTGAAGCAGAGGATGGGAGCTCTCTCTCCCTGTTTTTCAGTCTCGCTGTAAATTTACCTTTCCAATAAAAATAAATATTTTTTTTAAAGGGGGTGCATGGTAAGTGACACATGCTAGGGCTAACAGTGACTGCCTGAGCAGTTGGATCTTTTTAAATCTTTTTTAAAATAGTAGTTTTAGTTTTGATGTTTATATAGTTGAGAAGGATACAAGGCCATATGGACCATCGATTAGGGTGGAGGGGTCTAGGATGGGGGAAAGTGGGTGCGACAACTGCATCCACTCTCCTTTTCTCTTCCTATATTTAGGGAAAGTGGGGAGAGAGGGGAAGGGCCGCTCCCGTCAGCCCAACCACATCAGTATGCGGGAATGGGGGGTGGACACTCACTGTCATCCCGGGGTCCCTGATGTGCAGCGTATTCTGTCCCTGGGTTCAGGCATGTGGCCATCACACAGAGTGGCCGTATTTCCTGACAGGACAGCTTCTCGTCCCGAGTTCCACTCAGGCCGCCCGCTTAGAGTGAAGTGGGCACAGCCTTGTAGTATTGAGTCTCGACTTTCTGCATTTCTCATGGCTCACCCGTGTACCTTATAATCTCTATTTCAGATTTTGCACGGCAGCAATTTCTTATTCCTTGTGCAGATTTTCTTCCCAGTCATGTGACACTTTGTACAGCTGTTTATCTCCAGGCCTCATAAAGAAGGTGAGTTTATAACCCTGGGCCTGGGGCACCTCCAGGTCCCTACCAGTGGCTGCTTCTCCTTTGGATCCCGCATGGTGGGGGGCTATAAGATGACAAGCAGGTGTCACTTCTCCTTGGAGAAGCAGCTGCCCTTGTTTATGACGTGGAGGCACTGCCAGGGAAGGGCCTGTATCACATGTCTTCACCCTGGCCTGGTGTGATCCTCATCTTGCAAAGGCCGGGATCCCATATTTCCCAGCTGCTCCACTTCCCATCCAGCTCCCTGCCTGTGGCCTGGGAAAGCAGTTGAGGACGGCCCAAAGCCTTGGGACCTGCACCCACATGGGAGACGGGGAGGAAGCTCCTGGCTCCTAGCTTCAGATTGCCTCAGCTTTGGCTGCTGCAGGCACTTGGGGAGTGAACCATTGGAAAGAAAATCTTTTCCTCTCTTCTCTCTGTGGATCTGCTTTTCCAAAAAAAAGTAGTAATAAAAACAGCGTGTCCATCCCCAAAAGAGGTTTTGTTCCTTTCATCTGGTGAGCAGATGGCATTTATCAGGACAGATTTACCCAGAGTGGTAGGAATCACCAGTGTTTGGAGCAGGTGAAGTCACAGGTTTTTGTTTTTCTAACTTCATTTGAAAGAGAGAGATACTCCACCTGCTGATTTACTCTCCAAATGGCTGTGATGGTTTAGGTAGGGCCAGGCAGAAGCCGGGATCCTGGGGCTCCCTCTGGGTCTCCCATGTTGGTGGCAGGGGCCTAAGCACTTGAGCCGGCGTCTGCTGTCTGCCAGGTGTGTGAGCTGGGAGCAGAGCAGCCAGGATTGGCTCCAGCACCGATTTGGGGTGTTCATGTTGCAGCAGCCAGCTTCGCCCACTGTGTCACGATGCTGATGCAGCTGAGTGGCTTTGACAACCCTGCCCAGATGCCTGAAGTTGCAGTCGGATACAGGCTGTTACGTTTGGAGAACTTAGTCCCAGGAGCCAAGCTTTTTGTTCAGTTTCCCATATTTAGAAGACTGGTTCACTACCCAAATGAGAATAGCCAGGGCCGGATGAGATCAAAATGAGAAGCCAAGAACTTCCCATCTTCAATGGGCTGGGCGAGGCTGCAGCACTTGGTCTGTCTTGTGTTAATGTCCCAGTGTATGGACAGGGAGCTGGCCACAAGTGGAACTGCCAAGATTTGGCATGATGGCCTCGTAGGCGGTGGCTTAACCCACTCGCCGTCATGCTGTCCCAGGGTGGCGCTGTCCAGCCTTGCTGGGGGAGAGACAGGCAGCACTGCAGGCCAGCAGACTAGTGCTGTCCTTTGACTTCTGCCCAGGCCCGGAGGGGAGGGCGGCACAAGACCAGCAGTAACCTCTGCAGCCCGTGGGTTCGGCTGCTCTCCCTCTGAGCATGTGGTCCTGTCATGGGCTGTTGTGGCAGGTGTGGTGCTCCGAGAGGGGGTGTGTGCACGGGCCCGTCACTGGCTTTGGCCAACCTGTCGCTGTCTGTTTCAGTTTCAGTTCACTGTGTTCAGGTTGCTGCCAGAGTCCCGAGTGCCTGTCCCTCTGGAGGACACAGCTGGCCTTCCCTGGAGTGCCCTGCGTCCTCCTGCCCCCTGGCAGAGAGCTGCCCTCTCTCTGTGGAGACAGAGTGGCTTCCAGGAGCTGCTGAAGGAGCAGCAGCTTCACGTAAGTCCCTGGCCCTCCCTTGTCACTCCTGGTGCCACTGTGGAAGTGGCTTCCCCATTCCTACCTTGAGACGTGAAGAGTGTGTCAGGGGTGTCCGCCAGGCTCTGTGATGGGGTTCCAGCTGTCCTACAGCGGCTCCGCATGACGTCCCAAGATCTGAAGCACCTGGGCCCAGCATTCCAGCTCACGCCAGCCTGCGGTGTGAGCGTGTCAGTTGGGTTCTGCTGCTTCCCCGCAGGGCGGCTGTCCTTTCCTGCTCTCCCCACTCCTGGCCGTTTGGCTCTGACCACGGAGCACAGACCTTGCCGTGAGAGGAAACGACAAGCTTTTATGAATGTGACCAGCGTGTAACGTTGCTTTTGTTCTCTCAGTTAACGTACAGAGACTGGTTACAGCTGGAACTACAAGTCCAACCTGAAACCGATGCTCTCTCAGATCCAGAGAGGTGAGCTGCCTCCTGAAACCGTGGACGGTGTCCTGTCTTAAGGTGTATGTACTTGAAAGAGTGACAAAGGTCTTCTGCTGCCGGCTCACTCTGGCTGCCACTGCCAGCATGACTGATAGAGGTCCGATGTGCCGTGCCTGGCATCGGGGTGGAGGATGATGAGGTAGTCACAGAGCCAGCTCAGGGGAGGGCTGGCATGCTCTGCCTGTGTCCTCCTGCCTTCCCAGGTGTCAGTCTGCAGGAGATAAGTACAAGTGGGTGACAGAGAGGCCTGGGGGCTGCTGCAGGCTGTGGAGGCTCTTGCAGGAGTGTTGCCTTCTCAGGCTCGCCTCTTCCATCATACCTGAGTGGGGTGGTTTCATTGCAAAGGTAGAGCAGCAGAGAAACAGGGAGGAGAAATCTCCATCCCCTGGTTCTCTCCCCAAGTGGCCACAGTGGCTGGACCAGGCCAAGGCCAAGAGCCAGAAACTCTACCCTGGACCCAGGAGAAGCAGAGACCCAAGTACTTGAACCATCTGCTGCCTTCCCAGGCACGTTAGGAGAGAATTAGATCAGAAGCAGAGTGGTGGGACTCAAACCGACCCTGATATAGGGCTGCTGGTGGCCCTCACGGTGGCCTTTGCTTAACCCCTCCAGTCCCTGTGTCCAGCAGACTGTAGATGCCCTCTTGTGCTATGCAGATCTCATGTGTATTCTACCATCCTGGTACAGGCTCACGTGTATTCTGAATATCCTGGACACATGATGGGAAGGACCTCCCTGCCCACTCATATGGTCACTGTCGCCATGAACCGACCTCAGTGCTGCAGGTCACTGTGGATTGTTCCTGCGTACTATCCAGCGGCTGCTGGTGGTCAGTTCAGGCATCCAGGGTGACCTGTCAGCCCGTTTGTGCGCTGAGCTAGTGGGGAACCATGTGAACAGTGGCTCTTTCTCAAGGTGACCACCTGCCTTGGTCAGTGAGCTGCTCCGAGACCACAGACTGTTGGTTCCAACCCTCCTGCTGCAGCCAGCAGTCCCTGGAGTGGGGTGCGCTGTACCTGTGGGCTGGGAAGCGTCTCTTGGAACTGACCTGTGTCCTTGGTTGCAGACTGGACTTCCACCAGTGGGCCATCTACCAGCACTACCTCCCAGCACCATCTGCTTTAGGGGGCTGTGATGGAGACCTAGAGGTGGCGTGCGCTCTTCTGGTCAATGTGCTGATGGACTTCTACCAGAGGTTAGCAGCATCATTGCTTGGGGCATCCTGCTTCTTGTGAACGTAGCCCTGAACAAGGTTTGTTTCTTTCAGTCGAGTTGTACCACTGCACGCGCACTGGAACAGCATACCGTCTAGCTGTCTGAGTTAGGTGTTGGTCGTGTGTAGCTTGTATGGGGAAAAACTGCTGAGCGCCAGCTGGACACGCTGCTGGTCGGGCCTGTCACCACGGCCTCTGTGTTTACTTGTGTCTGTCAAGTTCTTTCCACAGCGTTTTTATGCTTTTCGGTGTGTACGTCTTTTTTATTTTCCATGTTGTGTGCATTGTTGCGGTGAGGAGCAGGGTGGCTCACAGAAATGTCTCAGAGGGTGGGGCACTCCTTGCTGTCACACTGCAGAAGGTCACTTGATATTGCCCTAGAGAGCCCGGCGTGGGGACCGCCGTCAGGAAGCGCTGCTGGGGTCTGTTGGCTGACCAGGCCTGCTTCAGTGTAGGCCTACTGGTCCGTGTAAACCTGTGGCTGAGTCTTATGCTTCTGTATACATTTATCGCCACAAAGGCTTTTCATTTCAGTCCTACATGGAATTCAAGCTTTCATTTCATTTCCACATTACTGATTCCTAATGTGTTAAACTACTGATCATCTTTATATATTGAACTTGTGATCACGAATAGTTTTTCATTTTAATTTCTCCTGCATTTTTTTTTTTAAGATTTATTTACTTTTTTATTGGAAAGGCGGATATACAGAGAGGAGAGACAGGGAGAAAGATCTTCCGTCCGATGGTTCACTCCCCAAGTGGCCGCAACGGCTGGAGCTGAGCCAATCTGAAGCCAGGAACCAGGAGCTCTTCTGCATCTCCCACGTGGGTGCAGGGTTCCAGAGTCTTGGGGCGTCCACAACTGCATTCCCAGGCCAGGCAGGGAGCTGGATGGGAAGTGGGGCCGCCGGGATTAGAACCAGAACCCATATGGGATCCCGGCACGTGGCAGGCAAGGACTTCAGCCGCTATGCTATCGCGCTGGGCCCTCTCCTGCATTTTTAAGATTTATTTATTTATATTTGAATGGCAGAATTATACATAGAGAAGGAGAGACAGGGATAGAGATCTTCCATTGCTGGTTTGTTCTCTAGATGGTCTCAGTGCCCTGGGCTGGCCAGTCTGAATCCAGGAGCTTCTCTGGGTCCCCCCACTAGGTACAGGGACACAAGGACTTGAGCCATTCTCTGCTGCTTTCCCAGCCCATAAGCAGGGAGCTGGGAAGTGGAGCAGCTGAGACACAAACCAGTGCCCGTGTGCGATGGCAGCACCACAGGCAGAGGACTAGTTCCTCCCTTTTGTAATTACAGCAGAATTAGAGAGAGGGGGAGAGAGATCTTCCTTCTGCTAGAAACGTACTCTGAGGCCGCAATGGCTGGGACTGAGCCAGGCGGAAGCCAGAGTCCAGGAGCTTCTTCCAGGTCTCCCACGTGGGTGTGGGGCCAAGCACTCACTTGGACTGTCTTGCGCTGCTGTCCCCGCGAGTAGCAGGGGCAGCCAGGCCTCGGTGCAGGTGCTGCCTTGTACTATGGAGACGGTGCAGTCAGGGCTGACACCTCTGGGTCCATGCGGGAACTGGGTCTGTGGGGCTTCAGGGCTGCAGCTGCATTTCTGTTCCAGCACAGGGATTGCTGAGCACTCACAGAGTCATGCCCTGGTCTTCGGGGGCCGCACAGGAAATCGGGACCTTCTGTCGAGGTTGCAGGTGAGTGTCACTGTGACAGAGTGGACCCCACAGCACTTCCCGCAGATGTGCTGCTGTGCTGGTTCTGTTGCTGTAAGTTGTCTGCTCACACGCTGGGCTGAGGGTCTGGCTGGGTCTCATCTGTGGAGTCCAGAAGCTGTGTTGAGGCTCAGCCTCTTGGGTGGCTCTGGCCAGTGGGGCAGATGACCTCTGGCTTCCTGCCACCTGTGTGTGCAGCCTGGGCAGGTCCTGCATGCCCTTGTTCAGTGTGTTCACACGGGCTTCATTCTGCCACTCCGGTGGTTACCTGCATTCAGAAATGTAGACATGGAGGAGACTGCTTGCAGGAGCAGAGCCACACTGGCAAAACATCCCATGACAAGAGCTCAGTTCTATGTCCGTCGTTCTGCCTCTTGGCCCTCTGGGCCTTTCGCTCTTCCACTGCCCCCACCTCCTCATCCCCGCCCCAGCGAAGCAGGTACCCTGTTCACTGCTGGATTCTGCCTCCATGAGTTCCTCATGGCAGAATCCCATGACCACTGGGGGAAATGGGAAGTTGAGAGAAAGATCTTTCTGCAGGCTCACTTTCCAAGCGCCTGCAATGGCTGTAGCTAAGCTGATCCAAAGCTAGGAGCGAGGAGCTTCTTCCAGGTCTTCCACTCAGGTATAGGGTCCCAATACCTTGGGCCGTCCTCTACTGCTTTTCCAGGTTACAAACAGGGAGCTGGATGAGAGACGGAGATACCGGGCTATGAACTGGTGCCCATATGAATTCCCAGCGCATGCACGCTGTGGATTCAGCCATTAAGCCATCACACTGGGCCTGGCTCCTTGGAAAGTTAATCTGAAAAATAGCCAGAACACAGGATCTGAAGAGCTGCCTAGAGTACAGGTGGAGCAGCTGCTGGTATTTAAAACCTGCAGAACTCTAATGTTGCTGAAGATAGTCCCTGGGAATGTTCCAGAATGAAGGGTACGTAAGTCAGGGGGGATTCCTACCCGACCCTGGCTGAGCACCCAGCAGCCTGGATCAGGACAGGGTGTGGTTGTTATATGGTAGCTGGGGCTGTGGGGTCCTGTGGTGCCTGGGTGAGAGGCCTTAACTGTATCGTCCCTGCCTGTGTGCCTGTCCACAGGAACAGAGGTTGGTGCTAGCCGTGGGTCATTTATAATCACTTGCAGCCAACAAGCTTATCCCACAGGACCAGTGTCATGGCAGAGTGTAACCTGCAATGCTAGTATTCCATATGGGTGCCAGTTCAAATCTTGGTTGCTCCACTTCCAGCTCATCTCCCTGGTACCAGCCCGTTAATGGCAGTGGAGGCTGGCTGAAGTGCTTGGGCCCTACACCACTAGGGGACCCATGGGAAACTTCTGGTTCTTGGTTTTAGCCAGGCCCAGCCCTGGCTGTTGTTGCCATCTTGGAGGTAAACCAGTGGAGGGAACAGCTCCTTTTTTCTGCTTTCAAATATTATCCCCTTCACCCCACAAAAAGATCTTATGTCACTCTCCCCCCCATAGCCCTATGCAGGCTCCTCTTCCAAATGCCCCAGGGCCCCTCAGGACACCCCATAGGGTTTTCTGCCCATGGGATTGGGGCACATTTGGAAATACGCTGCTGTGCTCTTTTCCAGGAAATGGCTGTTGACCTGGAGCTGCAGCCAGGCCCCAGCACACCTCACGGCCACGCCCCGGCTCGGGGACACTTTCTCATTGGGGTTTTTCGCAGAAGGCTTCACAGCTTAGGGAGTAGTTGGGATGTGGCTGACCGACTGCGGAGAGAGCAAGAGCTGCTTATGTGCAAACGGTAATAGTGCTGGGCCAGGCTGGGCCGGTACCACCCCGGGGTCTGTGCGCCAAGTCCACTTCCATCTGCACCTGCCTGTCTGTCCGCTGTAGTGTCAGCTCCTTGGCAGGGCTCGTGCAGCGCAGGGTTGGAGACTGGGAAGGTGCTGTGGGCTGAACGTTCCTGCTTGGTCCCCAGAGGCCTTTTGTTGAAGGGTGTGGTGTGAGGAGCTCGTGTCAGAATAAGGAGACCTGAGGTTGGGCATTCGACCAGGAGGTGGAGACCCCTGTGTCCCCATCAGCGCATCCACTCAGGTTCCTGATTTAGGTCCTGCCACTACAGACCCCAGGAATAGCAGTGACCTCAGGCTCCAGTGACTGGGTTCCTGCCCGCCATTTGGAGACTGAATTTACATTTTCGTTCCCATTTCTTCCCTGTCATCACAGATGTGTGCTGTCTGACTCTCAAATAAATGTTTAAATAAAAAGGTTAGGGGGCCTTGCATGAAAGACTTGTGGATAAAGTCCCTGACTTGGATGTGCTCGAATCCCACATGAGCACCAATTTGTGTCCCAGCTGCCCTACTTCCCGTCCAGCTCCCTGCCTGTCACCTGGGAAAGCAGTCGAGGACGGCCTAAAGCCTTGGGACCCTGCACCTGCATGGGAGACCCGGAAGAGGCTCCTGGCTCCTGGCTTTGGATTGGCTCAGCCACAGCCACTTGGGAAGTGAATCAAAGGATGGAAGATCTTCCCCTCTGTTTCTTCTCTTTGTGTATCTGCCTTTCCAACAAAAATAAATACATCTTTTTAAGAATTTAAATAAAATTTTCAGGGAAACTGTACTCAAATATGCTCACTGCACCCCTTACCCCTTCTTATTTTGTTAGTATTATTTTTTTTAAGATTTATTTTTATTGGAAAGATGGATATATAGAGAGGAAGAGAGACAGAAAGATCTTCTGTCCAATGATTCACTCCCCAAGTCACTGCAACGGCCAGTGCTATGCCAACCCGAAGCCAGGAGCCTCTTCCGGGCCTCCCATGTGGGTGCAGGCTCCCAAGGCTTTGGGCCGTCCTCAACTGCTTTCCCAGGCCACAAGCAGGGAGCTGGATGGGAAGCGGGGCTGCCGGGATTAGAACCAGTGCCCATATGAGATCCTGGCGCAAGCAAGGCGATGACCTTAACCACTAGGCTACCGTTCTGTACCCCTTTTTAAAGATGTGTTCATTGAACCATCAAATGCAAGCTCCTTTTGCCTCTCTCCATAAGAACAAATTGTGTTTATTTTTATTTGAAAGGCAAATTTACAGATTGAGACAGACACACAGATCTGTTTGCTGGTTCTCTCCCCAAATGCCTACAATGGCTAGAGCTGAGCTGATCCAAAGCATGTGCTGAGTCTCCCATGCAGGTGCAGGTCCCAAGGCTTTGGGTTGTCCTCGACTGCTTTCCCAGGCCACAGGCAGGGAGCTGGATGGGATGCTGGTGCCACAGGTGGAGGTTTAGCTTGCTGTGCCACAGCGCTCACCCCACTGCAGTCCTTGTATCGTATGGAATGGTTTCTAGTTACAGGAGTTACTGCATTCTACCCCCTGGAGTGCTGTGCACATGGCACAGCTCTGCATGTGCACAGCATCTGTGTATGGAACAGAGTCTGACGTGCTCAGTGTAACCTGGCAGGAACAGCAGCACCACAGACCAGGTGCTGGCTGATCCCTGATCCAGGAAGGATCTCCGACATGGCCCTCTCTCTCCAAGGGTGCTCCTCCGCCTGCCTCCTTCTATTCTTGTTGGCAACTTCCAGGCTCAGCAGCCCATCCCCCTTGCCTGTGAGGAGTTCTTCCATCTGGTCAACTCGGACCTGGTAGGTGCACGCGCTCCATGCCCCCTCCTCTGGACCTGGTGGCTCCTGCTTCCTGTTCCATGCCTGAGGCTGTGATCGCTGCCCTGGTGCTGCAAAGAGAAGTGACAGCCACACTTCAGCGTTGCTGGGTGTGCCTCGATGTTAACAAACACCAGAGGTGGCAGAGCCCAGCTGGTAGCGCCTACAGCTGAAGGTCCTCTCCGTATTTTAAAAAATGCAGATGTGGCTGGTGTTTGAACTTAGGGTCCGTAGCACTTTGAAGGGTAACAATGATTTGCCAAAGCTTTGAAAGTGGCTCTGGTCCCTGAGTGGCATATGGAGGCCTTGAGAGGCAAACCAGCACAGTGTCTGGTGTGCAAGGAGAGTGGGGAGCCCCGTGGCCAGCCATGGCAGTGCTGGCCTTAGCACATCTCGGCTGCTGCCTGCACAGAAGAGCAAATGGAGGGTGCTCTGCTATGTCTAGGGGAGGTGGATGCTGGGGTGCCCGGGGGGCTGCTGGTGGCGGCTGCTCTTGTCCTGCCCCAACGGCTGCATAACCAGCTCCATGGAACTGCTTTCCAGAGAAACTTCTGTTGCCATGGAGGCGCCTTGACTCAGGACATGACGCTGCACTTCTTCAGGGTAGGCAGTCCCCTCGGCCCTCGCGGCCTCAGAGCCCTCAGGCTAGAACTGCTGAGCTCCCCAGGCCCATCTCTCGCAGGGGCTCTTCCGTGCGTGTGCCCACAGCAGAGACCCCGCCCTGATGGCCAACCTGACCTTGACGGAGTGCCAAGCCAAATGCCCCATCCTTCTCACCTCTGCTCTGGTAGGTTCGGCCATCTTCTTGGGCTGAGTGGGGGCTGTTCTTGTCCCACTGTGGCTCTGTCCTACTTGGAATTTGAGAAACGGGTGATATAGTGGGCAAGCTTCACCCCAGCCTTACCCACACCCTCCTGGCATTCACCCAGGGTCTAACTCTTCCCATCTGGGGTGCACCGTGCACACACTCCCCTCTTTTTAAGTTTAGCTGTCCTGTCTCCATTCTAGGGGTGAGGGTGTGGCAGAGGTAGCTGTTCCTGCACCACTTCTCCCACAAACTTCCAGGGGAGTGGTCCCTTTCCTCCAGTGGGCACGCCCACTTTGTGGGACAACCAAGTCCAGAGGGGGGACCCTCCCAGGGTTCCTCCCTGAGCTAGGCCTTCTCTTCTGTTGCAAAGTCTGTAGCGCCTCATGGCAGGGCCAGAGGGATGCCGTTGTCATTAGGATCACTGAGCCTGAGCCCCCCATGTCATCTGCCTTTCCATGGTTGTGGCAGCTGCAGGCATATCCAGTCACAGCCACCCCTAATCTGTTTCCTGGTGGTCTCTTCCCATGAGATGTGGTGGTCAAGCCTGGAGCCTGTGCTGTGTGACCAGTGGAGGAAATCCTTCCAGGACCCGCTGCCCCAGGAGCTGAGGCAGCTGCAGGAGGTCCAGCAGTTTGCCAGCAAGTAAGGAAGGCAGGGCAGGGCAGGGTCCTGCCTCAGCAGGCTCTGAGGGAGGGAGGTACAGGGGCTCCCAGGGGCCTAGGTCTGGCCAGGGTGAGGCAGGTTCACAGCCTACCTGGGGACCCCAGGCAGACGCACTGGATGTGCCCGTGTTCCCTAGGTTCCTCCAAAGGACCAGTCCATGTCGGGTGAGGGGGTCCTACAGCCAGCTCTGTGCTCCCCAAACCTTCTGCTGTTTCCCTGTATACTTTTTTTTTTTTTAAGATTTATTTATTTTTATTAGAAAGTCAGATATACAGTGTGGAGGAGAGACAGAGAGGAAGATCTTCCATCCGATGATTCACTCCCCGAGTGAGCGCAGTGACCAGCACCATGCCAATTAGGAGCCAAGAACTTCCTCCAGGTCTCCCACATGGGTACAGGGCCCCAAGGCGTTAGGCCGTCCTCAACTGCTTTCCCAGGCCACAAGCCAGATGGGGAGAGGGGCTGCCGGGATTAGATCCAGCACCTATTTGGATTCCGGCATGTTCAAGGCGAGGACTTTAGCCGCTAGGCTGTGGCGTGAAACACAGAGGTCTTCCATCTCCTGGCTCATTCCCAGGACCCTAGAACCCAGTTCAGGTCCTCACATGTGGGTGGCAGGGACCCCAGGACCAGAGCTGGCCCTCTGTTCCCTCCCAGAGGCCATCAGCAAGAAACTGGACCACAAGTGCAGCCAAGTCTGTACACTGAGTAGCACTGTGATGTGGGGGCAAGCGGCGCCCACTGCCGTGTTCCACATCCAAGTGGCCAGGCTCATGAGAGCGGAGATGTTGCGCAGCCCGGAACCCATATCCCCGTTCTGACCATTAGGCCCCTGCCTGCTGCATCCGTTTACACGTTGCCCCAAATGTAAGGGGGGCAGCAGGCCTAAGGGGACATGTTTCTGTTCTCCCAGCTTCCTCTCCCCTGGCCCTACCTCATCTCCACCTAGCCCTGCCTGGCTCTCTGCAGCTGCCCTGCACTTGGCCATCACACAAGTGGGCGAAGATGACATCGGGAGTCTACTCAAGAAGGTGGGCTGGGAAACGCAAGAGGAGGTAAGACATGAGGTTATTTGGTAACCTTGGTGCACCTGAGGAAGCTGGCAGCTCGGGGCGTGCCTGACCCAGGGTGCAGGTACCTGGGCATCAGCCTCATGCTGCACACGGGCCACCTTCCTCACCAGGTACTTCTCAAAGCTTGTCTAGGTGTTTCCAGGACAAGTGCAAGGTTTTGGAAGTACAACTGAGGAAACAGATTTTAGCAGAGTACAACACTTCCGCCCAGCTGCTTTCTGCTCATGGCCATCGAGTGGCCCTTTGAGTGTTCACGTTGCCACAGCCTTACCCCTAGTGAGGCACACATGCCAAGAGCTCGGAGCAGGGCCAGGCAGGAGAGCCGTGGGGGCGGCTGCCCTTGGTTCCCAGCACTGCTCTGGACCTGCAGCTCAGGCCCTACGCTGAGCAGGAGCGTGGCAGACCAGGTGAGGGACCCCTGAGAAGACAGGGTGTGTCTGCCACCAGGCTGCAGGGACCCAAGGTTGTCTGTGTGAAAAGCTGTGCTGGCGCCAGGGCCTGTAGGCCCAAGCCTGTGTTCCCGCTGGCAGAGACCCCACTGAAGGGCCTTCTGGTCCTGCCTGGGGCTCCAGCTGCAGGCTGTGGGAGGGGTGCTGCATGATCTTCACTGAAGGTGTCTTCATTTGCAGCTGCTGGTTCCCTTTTTCTTCTTCTCCTTGCTGGGCCTGCTCTCCTCCCATCTAACCCCAAACGTGAGTTGTCACTCCCTGCCACGACTTGTCTCAGAATCTGGTGGAGCCACTCTGCCCTTTGGACGGGGGGCCCCCACACAGGGCACCCTGTGCACTGGGGTGGCAGCTGAGGAAGGTGAGCGGCGCTCAGGTGGGCCTCTCATTCTTCCCCGTGGGTCACAGGGCATTGCCAACTCCCTGCGGGCTCTGGGTGTCAGTGCAGAGATCCTGGCTTGTCTGCAGCAGAGGGGAATACCCTGGCTGGGGCTCTTCCAGTGGACAGACGCAGGTAAGACCCTGTCGGGGACAGCGCATGGCTGGACCTTCCCGGACATGGTCCTCACTGGGCCACAGTTCCCAAGCTCAGTTTTCAGTCTATCCCTGGCTAAGCTTGTAGCAGCCAGGGATAAATTCAGTAAGAACTTAGCAGGGCTGGCAGTGCCCAGTGGGCCTGTCATGGTGGGGGGACAGGGGTGTCACCCACTGAACCCCACCTCCAGGTTGAACTCTTCAGTGGGCTGATGTCACACTCCCCTGTGCTGCTGCCCCCTGCCCCCACTCCCGACCTGCACCATCCCCTCATCCCTGGGCAGCCCCCGACACAGAACTGAGGGACTCCCTCTACCCGCAATGTTGCAGAGACTGGGCTGGGACGCCTCCTCTTCCGCACAGCCCCTGAGCAGTACACCAGGCTGCTGCCGCTGGCCTTCTACAGGTAAGCCCACCCACAGGGCCACAGGAGCTCGGGGAACAGACACCCTCCCCTGCTGCTGCCAGCTGTTGTCCCTTGTCTCTGCCCCAGCCTCCTCCCCTATTTCAAGGAAGCCACCAGGGAGGCTGTCTTCCTGCGAGTGGCTGTTGACATGTATCTGAAGCTGGTCCAGCTCTTTGTGGCCGGGGACACTGGTACTGTAGGAACTCTGACCCACAGGAGCCTGGAGCTCAAGGACCAGGTAGGCTCTCCCAACACAGGGGCCCCGCCTGGTGGTATGGGATTAAGGTCTGACCCATGGCTGCACCTGCACATCCTTCAGGACCATCCTGTACAGGTGGTTACAAGGGCCCGCAGGTTCCTGCTGCAGCTCATCCCTCAGTGTCCAGAGGAGAGCTTCACTGCCGTGGCAGAGGTGAGACTGGGGCCCTGTGGGGGGACAGCAATAGGGGCCATTCTCCACAAAACACAAGCTGGCTCCACCCTGCACCTGCACACATGCATGTCCTCACAGCTGCTGGCAGACCGAGGTGACTGCGACCCAGAGCTGAGCATGGCCCTTCGCGGGAGGCAGCAGGCTGCGCCCGAGCCTGACCTCTACCAGCAGCCCCGTCTCTCCTGACTGGACCAGCCAGTGCATGCTGCCCAGCTCCTCTGCACATAATTTATTACAAGCACAAGACGGAGCCAGTGTTGCACTACAAAGTGGATTACAAACCTGATTTAGTCTGGTGCCCAAGAGACTACAGTATTTGAAGGGAAACCAAACACTGGTCTCCCACTGCAAATGCCATGGGGTACACAGAGGACAGGTTTCTGGGGCATGAGCCATCCACCCTGGGGTACCGTGCGGAGTCCACCATCACTCCTGCCGCCTTCAGGCTGCTCCACTGAGACCCCTTTCCGTCCTCAGGTGGGCTCTGGCTTCACAGTCTGGCCCTCCTTGGTCCCAGAGGGGTCCGGCGGTGTAGGACGAGGTTCTGCCTTTCCCTGTGTCTGGGTCAGGGGGTGGACCATGGACATGTGCACGTTGAGGTTATGAGCCTTCTCAAACCGCCGGCCACACTGGTCACAGGCAAAGTCCAGCTCAGTCTCTGCCTTGTGTTTGGTCATGTGGTATTTGAGTGATGCCCGCTGTCTGCACTGGAACCCACACACTTCACACCTGGGAGAGAGAGGAGGGTGAGGAGGATTTGCCAGGCGTGGCCCAAAGGAGCTGCCCAGCCTGCACTTACTGAAGAGGCTTGGCGCCCGAGTGGCGCATCTTGTGGACGAGCAGGTGCTTGCGCTGCTTGAAGGTCTGCCCGCACTCGTCACAGATGTAGTTGCGAACCTCTGCGAGATAGGAGTGTGGGAGGGCGGCTTGCACTGAGCTGTGCCCAAGTAACAAGGGACCTCTGTAACACACTGCTCCAATAAAGGCTTCAAGTGCAAGTGGCTGGAAACCGTGTCTGCCTTTCCCCTTGAAGAGTCCGTGTGCTTTCATAGCAGATCTACGCTGTTCCAGGTGCCAGATTCACCCTCTGCCCCTAGGCTCATTGGCAACAAGCTATAAAGGGGTAGGACCGAACCCCGAACTATGGGACACGTGTGCCCTTTAATCTGCATTCTCACACACAGCTTAGGTTGCTGGGCCACACTGAAGCCAGGGGCTCCACCTGGTCTCCCACATGAGGGCAAGAACTGTCGCCAGCTGCATCCTGGGCATGTTAACAGGGAGCTGGTTCAGATAGCAGCCAGGGCACCATAATGCACCACAGTGGATCACGGGAAGTCTGGCCATGCTCATCCCAGCTGTCGTGTGGCTGGCACAGGGAACAAACACATATGTCCGTGAGGAGCAGGGATGAGGGGTCCGCTGTTGGGAGTGCAGATGGCTTTACCAATACTGCCAAACCCAGCGCTGGTCTTGGACCTGCGCTCTCTCCACGGCTGCAGAAACCAGAGCCGACGGTGCCTGAGGAACAGCGCACCCGACACAGCCACACGTCTCGTGCCTGAGAAAGAGCTGCTCCCACCACCGCACCTGGCCGATAGTCTGCACCTCCCCACTGGCTTCAGCAGGGACAGTCCAACGCAGGAAGGCTCACCTGCATCAACACATCCAAGTACCCGAGATCGGGTCCCACTCCACCTCCAGTCCAATGTCTACCAGCCCTGTGGGAGACCCTAGCCATGCAACAGGCAATTGAGTGGACAGTGGAAGAAAAACCTCCCTTCCAAATGGCCTAGTGGGTGGAGCCCCTGCCCGTAGGGCTGGTTTGAGTCCTGGCTGCTTCACATACCATCCAGCTCCCTGCAGGTGAAGCTGGCAAGGCAGCAAATGATGGATGGCCGAGTGCTTGGACCTGAAAGAGGCTCCAGGTTTTGGACTGGTCTAGCTCTGGATGGACTCTAACAGCCTCTCAAATGCTGAAGGCGTTTTAGGCCATGTAGGATTTAAAGGCACTATCTTCCTGGGCTTATGCTTCATAATTTCCATAGTATTTTGAAAAGACAGATTGGGTCCAGCACGGTGGCCTAGTGGCCAAAGTCCTCGCCTGGAATGCACCAGGATCCCATATGGGCGCCGATTCTAATCCCGGCAGCTCCACTTCCCATTCAGCTCCCTGCTTGTGGTCTGGAAAGGCAGTCGAGGACGGCCTAACGCCTTGGGACCCTGCGCCCATGTGGGAGACCTGGAGGAGGTTCCTGACTCCTGGCTTTGGATCGGCACAGCACCTGCCATCGCGACCACTTGGGGAGTAAGCCATCAGATGGAAGATCTTCCTCTCTGTATATCTGACTTTGTAATAAAAATAAATAAATCTTAAAAAGAAAAAAAAAAACCAGATAAACACAGAAGAATAATGTCAGTTTTGACAAATTACTTCAAACCTAGTCTCCAGCCAGGACCTGCGTCCATCAGAAAGCCAAGTGAGTTCGCACTTGCACGTTCCAGCCTACACCGCTGGTATAAACTGTGATCCTAGACGCTCCTAGGAATGCCGGAAACCCCTCCCCAGGCACGGCCCCCCAGGCACGGCCAGAGCGCAGTCTCTGGGCTGTACCTGTGTGGATCAGCTTGACGTGGCGCTGAAGGTAGCGGTCTATCATGAACACTTTGTTGCAGCCAGGGTGGGGGCAGGGCCTCTCTCGGACCTCCTCGTGGTGCTCCTTAATGTGCTTCTAGATGGGGCCACACACACAGAGGTCTCTCAGCAGGTGGGGGCTGAGCCAGGAGGCCCTCCCATCACTAGCTTCAGAGCCCTTCACTCTGAACTACCAGACTCTGGGGGCACAGAGGGAGCCCTGGCCTGGCTTTAAAGCCCCCCTGCCAGCTGAGGGCAACGTTGACCAGCAGGCCTGAGACGGCACACGGTCCTGCTACTCACCTTCATGCCGTCAGCCCCGCGGTACACGGCCGTGCAGCCCTGGTAAGGACACTTGTAGATGGTGGGCAGCTCCTCCCTGTAACACGCGGCTCGTGAGCAGGCAGGCCCCCCTCCCCAGCTCGTGTGGGGGTGCTGCAGCAGGCAGACCCCCTCCCCCTCGGCACTCCTCACCTCTCACAGCGGAGCTGCTTCTTCCATCCGGGTTTCGGCCCAGGCTTCTTGCGGATTTTTGGTTCTTCAGCCTTTGTGTCTTCTCTGCTTTCATTCTTCCTACTGGAAACCCTGCAAATGGAAGGGCCGTGCTGAGGGAGCGTTCTGAGACTTGCTACCATTCCACCCAGAACCACACCAGCGCAGGTCTCGGGGTGCGGTGCGTGGCAGACAGCAGGCCAATGTGGTCTAGCAGCCAGTCCCTTCACCCCCCAGAGTCTGCGCACACATCACCGGCTCCTACCCCTTCCTTCTTTGCCAACCGGAGTTCCTGGATCAGCAGGCCAGAGCCAGAGTGGGCAGTGGGGACCTTGTTCTACAAGAATTTTTTTTTTAAGATTTATTTATTCTTATCACAAAGTCAGATATACAGAGAAGAGATAGAGAGGAAGATTTCTGTCTGATGGTTCAATCCCCAAGTGGTCGCAACACCCGGTGCTGCGCCAATCCAAAGCCAGAAGCCAGAAACTTCTTCCAGGTCTCCCACGCAGGTACAGGATCCCAAGGCGTTAGGCCGTCCTCGACTGCTTTCCCAGGCCATAACCAGGGAGCTGGATGGGAAGTGGAGCTGTCGGGACCAGAACCGGCGCCCATATGGGATCCCAACTCGTTTAAGGCGAGGACTTTAGCCACTAGGCCACGCCAACGGGCCCTCTACAAGAATTTATTTGGTCTGGGAAATCCCTGAAGGACCAGCAAAGGTCTACCAGGACGCCTACAGAGTCAATATGCTTATCATTCCTTTTTGAGTCCAGACATTTGAAAAAACTGTAAGAGGCAACTTCACCAACAGCATGGGAAAGCCACACGAAAAAGGCAGACATGGGCACAGCCTCTAGCACCGTGCGGGACACGCAATTCCCCATCAGAGGCCCTGGTTCAGGTCCAGCCTCTACCCCCTCGCAATGACCCTGGGCCACGTCCTCGGAGACCAAACCCCTGGCTTTTGCTTTAGCTGACTCGGGCTGCAGCGAGTCCCACAGCCAGCGTACTCCACGGAAAGACTTAAAGCTTTCCCTCAAACGGGACACAGCCAAGGACACCACTATTGCTAAAAAGCCTAGGCTGAGCAATTTGGCAAGAAAAGGGGAAAATTAGGAAAAGAGTCTATGTTCAAAGACAACACGACCTTCCGTGTAGAAAATGCAGAGGGAGCCCTAGTAAGGACCTAGCCAGGCTGGGCGTGGCGTAAAGGCAGTGCTTCCAGAGACTGAGGCACAGAAACACAACGCACTTGCAATAGCATCAGGAGCAAAATGGGAACAAAATGAAGCCGAAAGGCAAAGGCTCAGGTAAGGAAGTCTCTGAAGCAGGCACAAGGGCAGCCCTGCGTTCACGGCCACGACAGGCGTTAATGTGGCTGCCCATGTGATGAAGTCACTGCAGCAACCACAGTGGGGCAGGCGGTGTTGGCAGCAATGGTCACATCCACTAGGGACCTTCACTTCTTCCTCTAGTGCCTTGCCCATGGCCCAGCTGCTCCACTTGGGATGCACTTCCACTTCCTGTGCTGTGCACCCGGGGAGGCAGCAGGCTGTGGGCCAGGAAGACCTGGATGCCGGCTTGGCCCCACCCTCTATGTATAAATTTACAAACTGAAAAAGCAGAGCTACCAAGATGGAAGTTTTCCATTTCCCAGACTCGCCACAAAGCTATAGTTATTAGAAGGATGTTACTGGTGTTGGCAGGCACACAGGGCATCAGAACCAACCAAAAAGACCCCTGACACATAAGAGCTACTGATTGCCCACTAAGACTGCCCAGTAGTTAAGAGACCACATCCTCCCCGCTTCACGGCCAGAGAAAGGCTGGGCCACCACGGCACATCATGGCCTAAATCTAAGAGCTAAAACTGTCAGGAAAAAAACAGCAAAAGTAACTTCACCCCAACCATACATCACTACTGAGATGGCGAGCGGGCACCTGTGACGGGAGACTGAATTCCAGCCCATCCTCAATGCGATGAGGACCCAGCTGTTCACTGGGCTCCTGTCACAAGAGACCAGGATTCCCAGCCCAGCCCTAGCCGTCCAGGTATTCATTCCAGCACAAGGGGAGGAGGCAGGTGTGACACAGCGGGGTAACCCCTGACACATCCATGCCAGGAAGCAGCAGGTGGTGCCTGCCAGCTGGGTCCCAGAGTGCCCGGCTCCAGCCTGGCCCAGCCCAGGCATCTGGGGAATGAATCAGTCAACAGAAAGTCTCTCACATGCTCTCTCTGCCTCTATTTCCATTGCATTGCCTTCCAGATAAATTTGAAAAAAAAAATTTTTTTAAGGTTAAACATTAAATTACTTACTGAGTGATGCAGTAATCCCACTTTTAGGTTGCTGCCCAAAGAATTAAAAACAGGGACTCAAAGACGTGCAACAGTGTTTACGGCATATCACAAGAGCCAAAGGTGGAAACACCCACGCCAGCAAATGACCATATCAACAAAACAGCCACGTGATGATTGCTCAGCCACAGGACACAGCGGCGATGAAGCTCAAGGCACCATGGGAATGAAGGAAGCCAGTCAGGACAGCACAGATGCCACAGGTTCTACCTGATCAAGGACCTACAACAGGTAGCTAGTTTAGCGGTTGCCAGGGCCTGGGGGAGGAGGAAAGGGAAGGTCAAGGTCAGCACAGTCGCTGTGTGGAGACTGTGTGGAGCAGTAACAGCTGCACAGCCCTGGCAGCAGGCTTCGCGTCAACGGCCGTAGATCCAACATGGCAAATACCCCAGGTCACCACCGGCTCTTAGAGTTCTGAAATGCCACTGTGATCACGGTACCCCCACTGCCGTGCACGTCTGCGGGGAGAGGCTGGCAAGTACTGACCTGGCCAGTGGCCCTCCCCGGCTGGCTGGGACAGCCCTGTTGGTAAGAACCATTTCCCCTAATGCAGAGTGCCAAGAGCGGCTCAGACACTGGCCTCTGCGCCCTGACACTAACTCTCTGTCGCCTGAGGAACCAGCCTGCTCCAACTCCCCATGGTCAAAGGAGAGAATCAAAGAGGCCAACTTGTCAACCGGACCCGGGAAGCTGGGGCTGCTCAGGGCCCTGTCTTGGCAGGCTTCCAGATGTGGCCTCCAGGGCTGGTAGCACCCCCACCTCCTTCAGAACGCAGTCCACCCAGCGCCTGTCAGCATGTGTGTTCCTCCTGCAGGAACATTTCTGCGCTAGCACTTCTGGGCGTCTGAGCAGGTAGAACAGCCAAGTATGGGGCACTTCTGTCCTGTCCCTAGCCTGTCTCTGTCGCTCCCCTCCCAGCCTCTGCCCTGGTATGCCCACAGTACAGACACGCTAGGCAGTAGACCAGGCCTCTGCACAGCCGGGGGAGGTCCAGGGAGCACAGAAGCACCAGCCACACGTCTGTGACCACCTGGCACGTCCCCTGGGCTCCAGCTGGCTCTCTGCCCACCAGGCTCACTCAGGAGACCCTGGCACATCCCTCTGCCCACTCCGTGCCTCCTCTCTAACCCAGTCAGAACTGACCTGAGAAAACAAGCTTTAACTCAATCTGCTCTGTGGTTCTCAGGCTGCTTCTCTTGGGAGCTCTGCCGGCACCATGCAAGGCTCAGCAGGAGCAGAGGGTAGCCACCAACCCAGGGAGGACATACGGGCTGAGAGGAGAGTGACAGCAGAAGCCACGACCCTGCATTCCACCTGGACAGCACAGCCGACCACATCACAGCAGCAGACCAACAGGCAGCACGCAGCAGGTGCCTGGGCTCAGGCACTGTCAGGGCGTTCAGGCTTGGGAGAGGGGAACAAAGCTAGGCCTTGCTAACTCCTGTCGTCCACACTGCCCACGCAGCCTGTGACCACCTCACACTCAGCCACAGCTCTGAAATGCCCTGGAGGAACCACCTGCTGGCCAGCCCTGCTCACTCACTCTCCCAGGACTTGCATTACTAGGCCAAGGCACAAACTGTAAGCCAAGAGACGCCAACCAGGCAGCACAAGTCTGTATACTATCCCCCGGCCCCCTGTATACTAATGCTGACCCCTGACCCCTGTATACTACATGCTGACCCCCGACCCCTGTGTACTACATGCTGACCCCTGACCCCTGTATACTACATGCTGACCCCCCGACCCCTGTATACTACATGCTGACCCCCGGCCCCTGTATACTACATGCTGACCCCTGACCCCTGTATACTACATGCTGACCCCTGACCCCTGTATACTACATGCTGACCCCTGACCCCTGTATACTACATGCTGACCCCTGACCCCTGTATACTACATGCTGACCCCTGACCCCTGTATACTACATGCTGACCCCCGACCCCTGTATACTACATGCTGACCCCTGACCCCTGTATACTACATGCTGACCCCTGACCCCTGTGTACTACATGCTGACCCCCGGCCCCTGTATACTACATGCTGACCCCCCGACCCCTGTATACTACATGCTGACCCCCGACCCCTGTATACTACATGCTGACCCCTGACCCCTGTGTACTACATGCTGACCCCTGACCCCTGAGTACTACATGCTGACCCCCGGCCCCTGTATACTACATGCTGACCCCCCCGACCCCTGTGTACTACATGCTGACCCCCCGACCCCTGTATACTACATGCTGACCCCCGACCCCTGTATACTACATGCTGACCCCCCGACCCCTGTATACTAATGCTGACCCCCCGACCCCTGTATACTACATGCTGACCCCTGACCCCTGTATACTACATGCTGACCCCTGACCCCTGTATACTACATGCTGACCCCCGACCCCTGTGTACTACATGCTGACCCCCCGACCCCTGTATACTACATGCTGACCCCCCGACCCCTGTATACTACATGCTGACCCCCGACCCCTGTATACTACATGCTGACCCCCCGACCCCTGTGTACTACATGCTGACCCCCCGACCCCTGTATACTACATGCTGACCCCCGACCCCTGTATACTACATGCTGACCCCCGGCCCCCTGTATACTAATGCTGACCCCCCGACCCCTGTATACTACATGCTGACCCCCCGACCCCTGTATACTACATGCTGACCCCCGACCCCTGTATACTACATGCTGACCCCCCCGACCCCTGTGTACTACATGCTGACCCCCCGACCCCTGTATACTACATGCTGACCCCTGACCCCTGTATACTACATGCTGACCCCCGGCCCCCTGTGTACTACATGCTGACCCCCCGACCCCTGTATACTACATGCTGACCCCTGACCCCTGTGTACTACATGCTGACCCCTGACCCCTGTATACTACATGCTGACCCCCCGGCCCCTGTGTACTACATGCTGACCCCCGGCCCCCTGTATACTAATGCTGACCCCCCGACCCCTGTATACTACATGCTGACCCCCGACCCCTGTATACTACATGCTGACCCCCGGACCCCTGTATACTACATGCTGACCCCCGGCCCCCTGTATACTAATGCTGACCCCCCGACCCCTGTATACTACATGCTGACCCCCGACCCCTGTATACTACATGCTGACCCCCCGACCCCTGTATACTACATGCTGACCCCCGGCCCCTGTATACTACATGCTGACCCCCGGCCCCTGTATACTACATGCTGACCCCTGACCCCTGTATACTACATGCTGACCCCTGACCCCTGTATACTACATGCTGACCCCTGACCCCTGTATACTACATGCTGACCCCTGACCCCTGTATACTACATGCTGACCCCCCTGACCCGTGTGATACATGTGACCCCCTGACCCCCGTGTAATGCAGGCAGGCCCCCCTCACCCTGTGCCCTTACTTCTTCTCCGGGCGAGGCTCGGTGTGGGTATCTGAGGACTGAGAGTGCTCACTCTTGTTATTTTCATCTTCACTTAGAAAATCTCTAGGGAAGAAGAAAGAACTTTGAGCAACGCCTGGTAGGAACGCCCACCTCAGGCGCCACACCAACCCACTGCCCATGTCTCAGTTCTGAAAACGACCAAGACCCCAAATCTCCAATCCCTTTTCCTGCTACGGACAAGCCAGGGCCACTGAAATCAAACAAGCTGGCAATCCCCCATGGCCTGTGGACTCACTAACAGCCTGCCTGTGGTACCCAGGAGGGAATAAAGACTCCCCAAGGAGACGAGCATCTTGACATTTGCACTTGGACCCTCATGCCTTATCATGTAACCATGAGCAGCTAGACAGCTGACAGGAGAAGCAGCTGCCTAAGGAGCAGCCTAGCAAAGCCGACTGCATGCCCCACACACCCTGGACCTTAAAGGAAGACCTCACACTGGCTGGCTGGCTGAGGCCAGCCAAGAGCCACGCGTCTCCTCACGGGTACCCCACTAGGCTTGTACCCAAACTTGGCTGTTCTCTTTGCCTGGGTTGTATCCCCAAGGCAGGACAGAAGGTGTGCAAGGCAGCCTAGCAGGCAGCAGCTCTCGCTCCGAGACTGGGGCCGCCCAGGGCCCCTCCAGCTGAGAGTTACAATGCAAGCTCAACAAGCTCATTTTATAGGACTGCAGACTGCTTCTTCTGGCAGTGAACTAGGGCCTCGGAGGGAGCAACAGCAGGTGGAAGCCAAGGACGCCTCGCAGGGTGCTGCAAAGTGCTTCCACACCGCCGGCTTAGTCAGCAAAGCAACAGCCCCTCCCTTGCACTCCTCCCACCACAGGGTGAGCACCCTGAGCAGGGCACGGGCAGTGGCCCCAGGATGGCCGACTGGTTCCAAGAAGAAACTTTAGGCTATTGAAACCCACTCTTCTCTCACCCCTCAGAAAGGTCACTGAACTCGTCTTTTACCCGATCATCCGAGGTTGGAGACGGAACCTGCTTCTCACCCAACTGCCCTGAGAAACGGAGAACAGGCTTCTGTTACCACACACAGAGCTCAGGGGGTGTCTGACAGTGGGGCCCTCCCCACGGGGAAACTGACACCCTGTGCCTCAAATCCACCACCTCCCAGGACAGCCCCTGCCAAAATCTTGCATAGTCCCCACACCCACCAAAGACACAGGCAGCACCAAGATCAGACACCCAGTCCAATTGGCAAGCCTAATTCCTCCAGGTTCAAATCTCGGTATGACCTGTCCCCTGCATACACGGTTGGCAGACATGCTTAAAACCACCATTGTCTCACACACGACAGCATGTAAAGCCGAGCAGTCCACGATGCCTGCCTGGAGCAGAGCACCTTCCTGCCTCTGTCTAGCTGACCCCTGAGAACTCCTGGCTGGGAATCAGCTTAATTCCCACAGGTGGACAGGTGCATACCCAGGGAAGGCCACAGGGGCAAGCATAAAGCTGGCCATGGCCTTCACAAGCAGCAGTCTCATCCTCCCTGCACCTGACTGTGGATGGACAGCCCATGGTCGCTAGGCCCCTTGGCTTCAGCTCACACTGCCCACACAGGCATCTCCAGGGAGCTGGTTAACCCCAGGACCTGACCTGCAGGGGGCCGAGGCAGCAGCCTCATCCTCCCACCACCTTCTTCCCTCTCCTTGGCCCCCAAGGACTGGTGCCCATGGTCCTGAGCACGTGCTTACAGGACGAATGTGTCTTCTACAAATGGCTGAAGCAGGGTCCTGCCTGCGGAGAACAAGTGGAAGACAGGCCGACAGCCGTCCCTTGCTCTCTCGGGTACCACCAGCAGAGTCTGCTGCTCTCCAAGGAGCACAGAAGGGCTCCTGTCTTGTCCTGTGAGCTCCCCCTGGGCACCAGAACAGTGAAGATGTCCCATGCTGCTTAGGAAAACGGAATCCCAGTACAGCATAGGCCAAACATGCCTCCTACCTGGAGCCCCACTGAGGCGTGGGCTTGGCTGAGGTGGGGGACCTGGCCCAGGTCCCAAAGGGTTGCCATCTGGAGGAGGAGGGGCCACTTCCATGCTGGGCAGTGTCTTGGTCTCAACCCCAACGGTGGTCCCTCTGGCTTGGGAGACCTGCGAGCCAGTCCCAGAGGGGCTGGAAGCCATCTCCTTGTCCCACGCCCACTTGACTGACAAGGTGCTGTCCAGCAGGAAGGCCCTGCAGCTGGCGTCGGTGTCCATGGTATAGGTGTGGCCCTGGTCACAACTCCACACGGCCTGGATGATGCCACAGTACTCAGAGGCCAGCGTTCTCTGCAGGCTGGGAAGGGCACCGCAGCTGCCCGCGTGCCCATGCACCCACCCGACCAAGCCGTGGAGACACCAGGAGCTGGAGGTGATGCGGTCCCCTGAGGAGTCAGCAGAGATGTCAGCCCGGGGCTACAAGCACCCAGCCCCAAGAGTTCACACACGCACCAGGACAGGCCACCCACCTGGAAACACTGCCTCTTCCGGGCCTGTCGGGGGCTGGGCACCGACCCTGAAACATTCAGTGAGACCATGAGGCTGTGGTGATGGGAGCCCCTGTGGAGTTGTCTACCCAGAACCTCCTACTGCCAATCCCCTGCCCCGCCGAGACTGACCTAACCGCGAGAGCCCTTGGAAGCTCCCAGGCTTGCGAGCTGCAAGCTGTAAAGAGCTCAGGTGCGTGGGGGATGCTGCCTGTGTCCCCAGTGACTCTGCACATTTCTGCCCAGTACCCACACGCAGAGCTGTGCAAATCTGCCCATCAGATTCCATGAACCTGTTCCTCCACTCGGCTGAGCCGCTATAATTCTGTCTTAACTCTCAGGGCCTGCGTACAGCTGTCACGCTCCACCTCACACCCACGGGCTACGTAACCCACGTCACTACACAAGCTCAAAGCCTCTGCAATCTTGTCCCTCACTTTACGTAAAACTCAGTGTCCTGGGGCCAGTGCAGTAGTATGGCAGACTAATCCTATGCCTGTTAGAGCTGGGACACAGTATGCCCACCAGTTCACGTCCCAGCTGTTCCACTTCCTATCTAGCTCTCTGCTTATGTCCTGGGAAAGCATGGGATGAGGCCCACCGCGATAGCCTAGGAGCTAAGGTCCCTGGCTTTGTATGTGCTGGGATCATATATGAGCTCCAGTTCATGTCCCAGCTGCTCCATTTCCCACCCAGCTCACCACATGTGGCCTGGGAAAAGAGTAGAGGATGGCCCAAAGCCTTGGGACCCTGCACTGGTGTGGGAGACCCAGAGGAGATTCCTGGCTACTGGCATTCCTGGTTTTGGATCAGCTTAGCTCCAGCCACTGAGGTCACGTGAAGAATGAACCAGCAGCCAAAACGTCTCTCTGTATCTCCCTCTCTATATATCTGTCTTTCCAATAAAAATAAATAAGTCTTAATTCAAAAAAAAAAAAAAAAGGACGCTGTGTAAACCAGTCCCATTTCACCTTAGGTTCACATCCTGTATAACCTGGGTAGCCAGAGGCTGGCAGGCACTGTGTGGAGGGTTGGATCTGGGCAGGGGCTGTTTGGGGTTCTGCACGGTCACAAGAAGGCTGCAGCACTTGCAGTGCACATGAGTGACACACCCACGGGTGAGCAATTATGAGGTCCTCAGGATTCTCCCAAGGAGGTTGCAGCACCTGCTGGTCGGATTTGGGGAGCAGACCAAGCTGGCTTTGGCATCTGCTCGCACTCGAGGGCCAAGTCTGGGTACAGACACAGTGCAGTTCTTGGGGGTCACCCAAACCAGATCAAAGCACCTGTCAGGGACAGGCTGAGCCTGGAGGGGCCGAGACCCTGTGGGCACCCGTCCATCCTCGCACACTGTGCACACCCATCCAGCCTCACACCCTGTGCACACCCATCCAGCCTCACACCCTGTGCACACCCATCCAGCCTCACATAGCTGGTGCACACCTGCCCAGCCTCACATTGTGTGCACACCTGCCCAGCCTCACATTGTGTGCACACCTGCCCAGCATCACACTCACAGCCCGTGTAAGTATGTCCACCCCATTACTCTCCTATATCACTCTTTCCTGTCTTTCCCCGGGAGCTGTGAGTACTCCCACGCGCGTTCCCCACAGCAGAGGATCACTGAAGGACTGCCTACTTCGGACACAGCTTCTGCTGGCCCATCGGGGAGACGTTCACCCTCTGCAGGAAGGACTCCAGCAGGCTGTGGCACTGGTAGAACTGCGCATGGCAGTTCCTGCAAACAAACTCGCTCAGGGCAGGATCCTGGTGCACGGCCACTCCGAGCAGGCGCTGGAAGTCCCTGATGAAGACCCGCTGCCCTGGGCACGACCTCTCGGGACCCTCCCCGGGCGACCTGTCGGTGATGCTCCGGAGACTCCGCGAGGAGAACTTGCCGTGGCAGAGGCGGCAGTGTCCCATGGCAAAGGCTCGGCCACTCCCTGGCAACACCAAGAGGGGACGTTCAGCCAGCGGTCAGTCAGCCTGGGGTCCCCCACAGAGAGATGACCTTGGCCCAGGGCCGCACACCCGCTGCACGGAGCTCCCGGCAGAACACTAAGCCCTGGAGGGCCCGTGGTCAGCAACCTTAACAAGACGGCCACAGGACCTCGGATGGGCAGCTCCGGCTCTCCTCCCACCTCAAGAGCGGCGTCCAGGCTCGCTCCGCCTCACGGCCACCCCGACCCAGGCCCCGACGCGGGCCGAGGGCGGCCAAGCCCAAGGCGGACAGCTCCGACCCGGGACCCCGGCGCCCCACGGCGGCCGTTCCCCAGCCGCCCGCCCGGCTCGGCCCGCCGTCCACCCTCCCGACCTGCCCGCGTCCCGGCGCCGTCCGCTCCGCGCTCTCACCGACCGGACGCCAGACGCGCGGGGCCTGGCAGCTCGGCGGCCACTGGGGAGGCGCCGGCGGGGGGCGCGTCCACGCTGACGCCGGCGACGTCTGGAGTGACCCCTCAGCCAGCCAATCCCCGGGCGCGCACGAGCCGTCGGCCCGCCCCAGCCGTGCGCCCCAACTCGGGGCTGCGGAAGTGCTCGCGGGTCGTTTCCGGCCGTCCGCTGCCCGGGCGGACCCCGCGGCTGCTCCGCCTGCGTTCCGCGTCGCGGCCGCCCGTCCCGCCCCTCGCCCGGGCGCCATGGCCGCTGCGGCCGGGGACGGCGCGATGAAGCCGCTGCAGAGCGCCATGAAGCTGGCCAACGGGGCGATCGAGCTGGACACCGGCAACCGGCCCCGGGTGCGGCGAGGCGGGGGCGGGGATGGGGCGTCGCAGCGTGTCACCGGGGGTCAGCCCTGGTACGCCGGGTGCTGGGCGCTGGCTGCTGGGTACCAGGCGCGCGGGTGCTGGGTGCGCGGAGCTGGGTGCTGGGTGCGCGGTGCTGGGTACGCGGTGCTGGACGCTGGGTGCGAGGTGCTAGGCACTGGGTGTTGGGTGTGCGCTGCTGGACGCTGAGCGCACGGGGTCGTGCAGCCGGGCAGAGCCGCCCTGGCGTGCCCCCAGCAGATCGCGGGGTTGGTCCTGACGTTGGACAGCGCCCACTGTGTGGTGACCTCGAGGGTCAGCGCCTGACGTGTCCGCTCCAGCTGCCAGCCCTGGAGCGTGGCTGCCCAGCCCAGCCAGCCAGTGGCCAGGGCAAAGGCAGCCCTGCTCCCAGTTCTGCCCCTGTGAAGCAGAAGTCCCGCCTGGAAGTCACTTTGTCATTCTTCTAAGTGTCCCTGCGGCGCTGGGGAGAGTTGGGGGACCCTCAACCCAGGCAAAGGAAGGGATCGCCACCTGCCTCGCCTCTCAGGGAGTCTCTTTTAAAGCCGCCAGTGGTCTCCTGAGACCATACGGAAAACAAATGCTGGCCACTGCCCAGGGAGACTGTCTGGCCCTGGCAGCGAGGGGAGAGTAGGTGTTCACTGCCCTCCCTGGCTGCCACCTGTGCTGTGCTGGGCAGGGCATGGCTGATGCGGCCTCGGAGGGTTGCCCAGCAGGGCTCCTTCCACTGCCTGATGCCTGCTATGTTCCCACCATAGGAGGCGTACACGGAATACCTGAGAAGCATCCACTACATCTCGCAGGTGCTGCTGGAAGAAATAGAGACGACCGGGGGTACGGCTCTGCCTCAGCTCCTGGGCCAGGCACTGGTCCCAGACAAGGGCAGGCTCATGTTCTTGCAGCCTGGTCAATAGCAGAAGGTGGACCAATAGGACAGTGTCAGGGGTGGACAAGTGTTGGTGGTGTAGACACTGGGTGGGTATGCATTGTGCACACTCACTGGGTGTCTGGGGTGTACCGAGCATAGCATGTGCAGAGGTCCTGAGGGATGTGGGGCTGGCAGGTCTTTGAGAACCTTTTCCTAGATTCTGGGCCCGATGGGGGCAGCCAGGATGATGTGAAAACCAGCCAGGAGTGGGGCTGCTGCCAGTGGCAGGTGGGGGCAGGAGCAGCCTTGTGAGGGGAGAGTCCCACCCTGGTACAGGCACATAAGCACAAGCAAAGCTGGAGCTAAGCCCTGCGCCTCAGGTGGTAGGTGGCAGAGGAGACCCAAGGGGGAGTGCTGGTGGGATGGGTGAGGGCAGGGTGTGGACGGAGGGGTGCATAGTGCAGGGCTGGCAGGTGGGCATGCAAGAGGACCCCTTGGCATAGCTTTGCCCGGCCCCTGGCCCCATGGATGCCCTTCTTCAGGAGGAGCTATCACATAAGCAAGACCCCCCCAAGAGGTATCAGGACACTCAAGGGGTCAAGGGGAGCCCTAGGCAGGAGACACTGTGGGCTAGGCTTGCCCAGCCTCTCTACCCCGTCACGTTGATCCTACCACAGAGCTGGCTGTGACCAACCCTCCTGTCCGCCCCCCAGAAGCTGGGGGCACCATGCCCCCCGACACCTCAAAGATGCTGAAGCTGGCTGAGCAGTGTCTGGAGCGGGCCCAGTCGACAGCAGCCAAGCTTGGTGGGTCCCTGGACACTCTGCGGCGTGGCCCCACATCCACACCTCCTCTTGGTGACCCCTAGCTGTGTCTGTCTGGCTCACAGGCAAGCCGTCCCTGAAGCCAGCCCCACCTGTGGCTACGCCCAGCCCCTGTGCTCCCAGCCGACACCGCCGTGTGTGCTCAGATGAAGGAGGGAAGCTGTTTCCCTTCCTGCCCCCCGAAATCTTCCAGAGACTCCAGGCGGTTGAGGTGCACAGCTCTAAGAAGTAAGTCGGGGGAGTGCGGGCCCAGGGCCAAGGGGCTGGGTTTGGAGCTGGCAGCAGTGGACCCAGTGCCTGGGGTCCCAAGTGGGCACCATCCCCTTTGACCAGAGAGCAGCAGGGAAGTCAGACTAGACCGGTGTAGGGAGCAAGAGGTGGAGGGGTGATGGCAAGAAGTCAGCAAAACTAGAGCCTACCCCAGAAAAAAAACACAGAACAGTGCTGCTGCAGTTACTCTTCGGAGACCAGTGGGAATCAGGAATTCCACTAGTTCAGAGACTCGCCCTCCGCCCCCCGTCCCCTCTATGCAACTCCAGCTCTAGTCCCCAGCTTCTGGCTAGTGCAAAACCAGGGAGGCCACAGTGATGGTGCAAGTCAAGGGGGACCTGGACACGGTGCCTGGCACCTTGCTCTGGTTCTGGCTCTGCCCGGCAGACACTTAGGAAATAAATCAGTAGGCAGCACATACCTTTTCTCCCAAGACCCAAACAAACAAATAAAAATAGTTTGGGCAACTGGTGCAGCACAGGAGATAATCACGTGACACACGGGAATGCCCGCTGGAGTCACCCGTGTCTTCCAATTCCAGTTTCCACTGACGGACACCCTGGGAGGCAGCAGTGCTCATGGCTCTCACACTGCAGACCATGCCACCCACATGAGACACAGGAACTGAGTTCTAGGCTCTTGCCTTCCACCCGCCCTGGCCCCAACTATTGGGACATTTGAAGAATGAGCCAAGAGATGAGAGATGCTCTATGCCTTTAAAATGAATTAAAATTACGTAATTTTTTTAAAAAGATGTATTTATTTTTTATTGGAAAGGTAGACATGCAGAGCGAGAGACAGAAAGATCTCTCCGTCTGCTGGTTCACTCCCCAAGTGGCCACAATGGCCGGAGCTGAGCTGTCAAGTCGGGAGCCTCTTCCCAATCTTCCACAAGGTGTAGGGTCCCAAAGCTTTGTGTCGTCCTCAACTGCTTTCCCAGGCCACAAGCAGGAAGCTGGATGGGAAGTGGAGCTGTCAGGACATGAAATGGCAGCCATATGGGATTCCGGGCATACAAGGCGAGTACTTTAGCCACTAAGCTACCTCACCAGGCCCAGTAGCTGGATGGAAAGTAAAGCAGCTGGGACATGAACCAGCGCCTCTATGGGATCCCAGCACTTGCAGTGAAGGGTTAGTCAATTGAGCCATTGTGCTGGTGCCTAAATGAAATCTTTTTAAAGCATAAATTATATTCTTCAGTAGGAACCTACACAAATATACGGAAGATGGGTAGATGAGTTGTAGCAGCAAAGTAGAAGTAGCAAAAGACAGAATCCATGAATTCAGAAACAGATCAGAAGTTTCCAGAAGGCATCACCAAAACAAGCCACAATAAACATGTACACACACATCTATGAAATATATAAATACAAGATATAGGAAAGTAGTAAGGGACGCAGAGGAGATGAGGGTGCAATGCCTCACAAGTTTTTTGGAATTCTGGGAAAAGGGGAGAAAGAAGCCCGGATGATTCCAGATGCTTGTCTAGAAGTGATTGAAGAGCATGACACAGGCCAGAAGCCCACAGGAGCCTGAGTAGCTCAAAGCAGGGCCACCTCCACCACATCCCTGCTGGCCCCATCTCCTCACAGCCCCTCTCTTCCAATCCCAGAAGGCAGGAGGTGTGAGCGAGACGGCCTTCAAGTGCCACACAGTGGCCACTGGAGACACGCTGCCTCTCCCAAGTCACAAACTGTCCTAGCTGTACAGCCCATAATACGCCTTCACAGTGCTTGTCATTGTCCAGGGTGGTCTAACTGGCTCTCAGGACAGTCCAGTGCCCAGCTTCTTGTGGCAGGTGGAGACCTGGCAGTACCATGGCCTGCAGCCCCAGGACTGCCCCCCTCCTCTACCACCCTCACCTCGGAATGGGTTTGGGAAATGAGAGGGAGGCTCCTCTGGGGCCAGACTGGTAGCCTGACCCCATTTCCAGGGAGCTGACGCCGCTGGAGGAGGCCTCCCTGCAGAACCAGAAGCTCAAGGCTGCATATGAGGCCCGAATGGCACGGCTAGACCCCAGCCAGGCCACACAGAAGACATCGCTGGTGAGCAGGGCCTGAGGGGGCCGAAGGGGACCGGGGCAGGGTGGGGCAGGGGGCACTCACTGCTGTCCATGCCCCCAGACCCTGTCTTTGCAGCGGCAGATGATGGAGAACCTGGTGATTGCCAAGGCACGGGAGGAGACAGCACCCTTCTGAGTGTGGCTGGGGGCAGAGTGGGGGACAGGGAATGGGGCGGGGCCAGAATTCCTCTTGCCCACACTGTCCCCCTACTTGAATTCCCTACCCTTGAAGTCCACTTTCCCAGAGTTGGTGCCCACTCTTGCTCCGTGGAGCCCAACCTGGGCTGTATCTTGCAGATGGGGTGAGGCAGGGTGGGATAAAACCTCGGCCCAGACACCACCAGCCCCCCGACACGGTCCCTCGGCCCAGACACCGCCAGCCCCCCGACACGGTCCCTCGGCCCAGACACCGCCAGCCCCCCGACACGGTCCCTCGGCCCAGACACCGCCAGCCCCCCGACACGGTCCCTCGGCCCAGACACCGCCAGCCCCCCGACACGGTCCCTCGGCCCAGACACCGCCAGTCCCCCGTCACGGTTCCTCGGCCCAGACACTGCCAGCCCTTGACTCCGTGCCACAGCTCCAGAGGAAGATGCAGGAACGCCGCCTTCGACTCCAGGAGGCCGCCAACAGGTGTGTTTTTGCCCATATCTGGGGCACTGTGAGGGAGGACTAGTAGGGGTTCCCCCTCCAGGCCCAGCCCTGCACCCCCAGCTTGCCCTTGCTCCGCAGGAGGTTCTGTAGCCAGGTAGCCCAGACACCAGAGGAGCGGGAGCAGCGGGCCCTCTTTGCTGCCATCCTTGAGTATGAGCAAGACCACGTGAGTCTGGGGGACACGGGGGGAGTGGTCATGGCCGTGGAGCCCTGTGGGGCTGGGTTCTCCCTGCACCCCAGGGAAGCTCCCTGCCACCTTGCCTGGGGATGAGGGTCCCAGTGTGGGGGCCCCTGTCTTGCAGGACTGGCCGAAGCAGTGGAGAGCCAAGCTCAAGAGGAGCCCAGGGGACTTGTCACTAGTGACCAGTCTGGTCTCCCACCTGCTCAGGTACCTGCTCCCCAGCCTGAGCCTCCATCCATCGGTCTTGGGCTGTGCACCTGCTTGTTGAGTAATGTGGAGCGGGCTTAGAAAGCATGGAAGTTCCTCAGGATGGCTAGGTGTGTAGCAGGCTGGGGCCATGGGCTCAGACACTGGCTAGTGCCACGGCTGCCCTTGCCTAGCTGGTTTCCCTCTGGCTTCCTTCTAAGCCCCTTTGTAGGGCTGAGGCCACATCCCATGCAGGAAACAACGCTCAAGTCCCTTCATGGGACTCTTTCCTGGAGGGACCATTTTATGGACATGTGGAAGTCACAGGTGTGGGCCCGAAGTTCAGAAGTGTGAGGTCAGTAATAAGCCAGGGCCAGGTTCTTAGCCCGGGTCACAGGCAGTGGGGAGATGTGGCCCCTATAGCTTTCATGGGCGGCCCCGGAACTCACGTTGCCTGCTGAGGCGCCAGGGCAGGGGTGGAGGGCCGGGCCTCCTGTTGCCTGCTGAGGAGCCAGGGCAGGGTAAGCAGTTGTGCCTGCAGCCTCCTCCCTGCCAGCCGCTGCCCTCCTTGCAGCCTCCCTGACCATCCCATCTCGCAGCTCCTGAAGAGGCTCCAGTGCGCCGTGTATAGCACGCTGTACCCCGTCGTGAGCAGGGCTGCTGCCGGCGCCACACCCACCCCAGGCTGCTGCTCTCTGCCCCCAGACACGGACGGGCTCCTGGCTCCCGGGAGCCGACGGCTGCGGGCGTCACAGAGCCTCTACTGCATGCTATCCCCTGCAGAGCCCAGCACAGCCCCAAGGCCCCAGGACGGCCCCCCCGCCACTCCTCCCATACCCCCACTCCATCCTGGCCCCCCAGACAGGGAGGCAGACATCAGCCCTGCGGGGCCCCCCTCACCTTCCCCGGATGCCTCCTCCCGCCTGCCGGACAAGGACGGCTCCTTCGAGGACCTGGAGCAGTTCTTGGCCACACCTGAGAGATGGGGCCCAAGCCCTGCTGGGCAGCCTGAGCCACGGCCCGCAGCAGGGAAAAGAGAGCCCCTGGCAGAACGGCTGCAGAGCACTGTGAAGGACATCCACAATGCCATCGGTGAGGCCCAGGCACTGCTGGCAGAGCAGGCGCTGGTTCCCAGGACAGTAGAGGCTGGCGTGCAAGCCCAGGGCTTCCCTCCAGGCCCTCACCAGCTGAGCCCTCAGGGCTCTCAGCGTTCTCCCTGGGGAGGGTCTGGCTGTGAGAGCCTCTGGGCAGCAGGTGGTCCTGGCCCCCAGAGAGCAGGAGCAGGCCAGCTGTGGTCCACAGTGCCCTGCCCCAATCCCAAGCCACACAGTACAGGCAAGGTGGGCCGGGGGGGCGGTGCCTGAAGGCCAGCTGGGGAAGGGCCAGGCTGCACCTCTCCCTGAGGGCCTGGATGAAGATCCTGATGACACTGCTGGCCCTGCTCCTGGCAGACAGGTTGCTATCCCTGACCCTGCTGGCCTTCGAGAGCCTGAATACAGCTGCCTGCAGGGACCGCTGCCTGGCGTGCCTGGAAGAGCCCTTCTTCTCCCCACTCTGGCCCCTGCTCCTGGCCCTCTACAGGTACAGGCTGGGCTGCCACTTAGCCGGCCACCCACCCACATAACCTGGTGTTCCCGGGTCCTGTGTCCCCAGGGCCTGCTCCAGTCTCTGGCTCACATCTGTTCACTGGGAGGTCAGCCTTGTGTTTCCAGTTGGCTGTGACTGGGACAAGTGGGCCGTGGCTTGGGACGGGTCTGGAACCCTCAGACATGGGCCCAGGCAGCTGAGTGTGGCTTCTCCACCCCAGGAGTGTGCACCGTGGCCGGGAGGAGGCACTGGGCAGGAGCATGGAGCTGTACAGGAACGCACCACCCACAGCCATTGGCATCCCCACCAAACTCCTGCCCAGGGACCCCCAGGCCAAGGGGGCTACTGCCTACCCCTACAGTACAGCAACCCAGGAGCTAGGGCTGCTGGTCTTGGAGAGCTGCCCCCAGAAGAAGCTGGAGTGCATTGGTGAGGCCAGGGAGGGGGCATGGGGAGCCCACAGCCGCAAGCAGGACCTGCTCCCACCTGAAGCCCTTCTGTGTGCCGCAGTGCGGGCTCTGCGGGCCATCTGTGTTTGTGCCGAAGACTACTGCCGTGCCCAGGAGGCCACTCCAGACACCACACCGCAGCCCCCAGCCTCTGCTGCCATGTGAGTCCCCTGGGGCAAGTGTGTGGGGCCTGCCTTGTGAGGGGCAGTCCTGCTAACCCAAACCATACTGCAGCTGCCATGACCACACAGTCCCTCCAGGGGTGCCCAGGGGCTCTCCTGGAGGGGGCTGCAGACCCTCTGCTGTAAGGCCACTGCCAGCAAATCCCTGCCTATCCCTCCGCTGTTCCTGGTCTGGCTCCTGCTGCCTCTGGCCCAGTGCCTTGACCTCTCTGCCCTGCTCTGCCTTCTCAGCACTACACAGGCCCTGCCTCTCACGGGCGGGCTGAGCCCTAGGAACACCTGGGCAGGAGCCTGCAGGGCACAGGTGGCAAGAAGCCAGAGCCGAGCCTATGGCCAGTCTGCTTCCCACCACCAGGCCCTCAGCTGCAGAGTCTGGTAGGAAGAGGCTGGCCAAGCTGGCCTGGCTTCCGCCTCGCTCTTCATCTGCCGCATGAGACCACCAGAGCTGAATGTGTCCGAGCCCTGGCCAGCCTGTATCTTGAGTGTCTCACTTCCTCTTTGCCTGCAGCAAGTCTGTGGGCCTAGTTCAGAGCTGAGTGACCCCTAACCAAGCCTCCCAGCGTGAGCTGCCCCTCTCCCCTGGGGAGCGAGTGAGCTGTGGATGGAAGTCTCCCTATACCATCCCACCCGGGTCCCCTTGGGATCTGTGCAGCCTGGAGTGGGAGGGGCTGCCACTGGCCCAGTCCCCACTCTGCACACAGAATCCCCATCAGACAGCCACAGCTGCGTACCCACTGGCTGAGGGGAGCGGGGAGAGCTACCGGCAAGGCCAAGGCCGCTGAGGTCAAGCTCAGCAGCTGCTGTTGCTACCTGCAGTGGTGCTGATGACCTGCTGCCCATCTTGTCCTTCGTGGTGTTGAGGAGTGGGCTCCCACAGCTGGTGTCCGAGTGTGCGGCCCTGGAGGAATTCATCCACGAGGGGTAAGCACCCGGGCCTAGGGTGGAGCCAGCACACAGTGGCTGCCAGTACCTCGCGCATAGGGGCTGCCCAGTCAGCGTGTCCCATGGCCTGTGGCCAGCACACCTGACAGAGCGGTGCTGGGGGCAGCATGTCTGGGCTGGGGCCTCTTGCTGCTCAAGGGCCTTCCCCACTCCCCCGTGCAACTCTCACATGCCCTAGTCCGTGCCCTGTGAGAACAGACCCTCCAGCTGACGGGAACCCTGCTCCTGCCTGCACACAGGTACTTGATCGGCGAGGAGGGTTACTGCCTAACCTCCCTGCAGAGTGCCCTGAGCTACGTGGAGCTGCTGCCCCAGGGCACCCAGCCTCAGTGCTCCTGAGGACTGTCAGGGAGCTCCCGCTGGCCTGGACACCTGGTGCTGGGGCAGGGCAGCATGGTGGGCCCTCTGGTTCCAGCCCTCTGCCTCTCCTTGCATCAGCCCCAGAGGTCTGGGGTGGTGCCTCTTCATTCAACAAGATGGGGACATAGCAGTTCCCAGCAGAACACGGGTTCTGTGAGGCGGCCCGGGGCTGCCATCTCCCTGGGGCCTGCAGTGGTGGGTGAGCATCTGGCTGGGCCTGGGCCCTGTGAATGTCAGGAAGGCTCTGGTTTGTACCACCTACCATGCCACCCTTGGGAAGTACATGCCTATAGGCAATTTCCATTGGAGTCAGGGTGCAGAGCCTGCCACACTATGCTGCTTCTTGACTGGGCAGTGGCTGCCCAGCTCACCTACACTGGCCTGGGCCTGGGGTTCCTGAGCCGCATCCCCACCCTAGGCCTAGGATATTCTCTGCCCTGACTCGCCCTGGCAGTGAGCAGTACACACTACGATACTCCTGGCCAACTCCTGCCCTCAGCTGAGCCCCGGGCTCAGCAGCGCCTTGCTGTTCACATCCACGTGACTGCCGGTTCAGCCTAACACAAATAAAAAGGTACTACTGTCTGGCTGTGTGGCTCACTCCGTCCCTGGTGCTGGGGTCATCCCAGCTGACACCAAGATGAGGTGCAGGCTTCCTGGGCTGTCCCACAGCAACTGCCCATCCAGCACTGCCTTCCTGGGCTGTCCCACCATGGCAACTGTCCACCCAGGGGTGCCTTCCTGGGCTGTCCCATGGCTGCCCACCAAGGTGACTGCCCACCCAGGGGTGCCTTCCTGGGCTGTCCCACGGCTGCCCACCAAGGTGACTGTCCATCCAGTGCTGCCTTCCTGGGCTGTCCCATCATGGCAACCGTCCACCCAGGGGTGCCTTCCTGAGCTGTCCCATGGCTGACCACCACAGCAACCCTATGACAGATGAGGGGACCATGGCCTTCTGGGCTGTGCCTGGCCTGGCAGCTGTGTGCTTCTCCCTGCAGGCCCTTCACCAGGGAGCCAGGGTTGGAGGTCACACATGAGGACCTCCCAGGAGTCTTTGTTTCACAGAAAGTGGCTTGGGCAGAGGTGCCCTGCCCCAGGGTGGTGTGGGGTCCTCTGGAGAAGGGTAAGCAGACAGGCTTGGATAGCACCTGCCAGGGAATCCTGGACAGGGTAGGAGAGGAAGGGCTTCGGGTGTATGGGCCCTGTGGCAAGGTGGCAGCAGCAGCTCTGAGGGGATGGCAGAGCTGGTCGGACCCAGACACACCAGCAGCCAGCCTGTACCATGGATGTCCGGGACTGGGCTGCTGCCCTTGAGGGGGTCAAGCCGGAGACCCTCAGGACTCCCAGCCACCTGCCCTGCATTGTGAAGCTGTCCTCTGCAACCCAAGCCCTGTGGGCCCGCAGGAGGAAGGCTTACCTGCACTCTGAGCCACAGAATCCGAGCTCCTGGCCCGGGATGTGAGTCCTGGCAGGGCGGAGTGGTGACCCCTGCCACCGGCCTTCCTGTCTTGAAACCCCACTTCCTGGAGCAGATCCTGATGTGGGAAGTGCCAGTGGGCTTGGCTTTCCGGAGCCCACCCTGAGGGGAGCACTGAGGCTGCGTTCAGGACCCTGGAGGCTGCTGGCAGTGCAGACCAAGAGCAAGGAATTACAAGACCCAATTTGAGAGCCACCAGGCTGGCAGCAGCTGGACAAACTGCCAATGCCAGGGGAGGTAGAGTTCACTGTGAGTTGTGAGGGAGGGACAGAGACCCAGCAGGCCATCTGTGATGGCCTCTGACCCAGCACACACATCTGAGACCCAGGGGAAGAGGTAGCCATCCCGGCTGCCTCCACCGGGGCTTTCCAAGGTCCACAGGAGGATGGAGACGCCTGTGGTGTAGTGTAGTGGTCTTAGCAGCTCCCAGGCTAAACCACCACCTGGAACACACAGTGGCTGCCTGGGGACTGGGCTCCAGGGTGGCTTGTCTGTCCTGTGGCACCAGGTGGGTTGCCCAGTCGCTCTGGGCAGACCTCTCTGTACATTTGTGTACACTGCAGTCTGGTGAAGGCCGTCAAAACAATTTATGGTGGCTTACAGGGTTCATTCACTGTCAATTTGCAGGGTAGAAACCCCAAACAGGGTGCCTGCTGCTGCAGTGCTGCAACACACCACCCCACAATGGGGGACACTCCCCAAAAGCCAGCAATAGGGGCCGGAAGTCCCACCTGGGTTTTCCACGTGGCAGCAGTGACCCATCACCAGGGCCTCCCGGGGTTCTCCCTAGCAGGAAATGGAGCTGGGATTCAACCCAGGCCCTAGAGCAGCGCCTTAACCACTGCTCCACTCGCTGCCCGGACCTGCCTGCTGGCTCACACAGCTGTCTCCTTGGCAATGCCGGGTCCTCCTCACACGCGGGCCCGGGGAGCGAGGGGGCTCACAAACGCCCTCCCTGCGCGACAGCTCATCCCTGTCCTGCCGCTGACCTGTCCCGGTTGAGAGCGGCTCCGCCGAAGGCCAGAGCGCCCTGCCGCGACCTCCTTGCAAGCTCCAACCGTGGGCTCGCCCTTCCACGCGCCCGTCACTAGTCGCCGCGAGGCGCAAACGTCCACCCCAGGCGGACGAACGGCGGTGAGGGAGCCCACCTTGCGCGCGTCGCGGCAGCTCGGACAGGTCTGCGGGAAGGACGAGCGCAGGGCACGGCGGCTGACAGGAGCCGGTGGAGACGGGGCGCCGCGTCCGCCCTCGCCTTTCTCGGGCCCGAACCTGACGCCCCGCCCCTGGCGTCACGGCCGAGGCCTGAGGGCGGAGCCGGGCCCTGCGGAAGCGCGCCGGGAAGGAGGCCGGAGCGAGCGGCGGCGGCTCCCGGACCCGGGGCGCACACAGGTAGCGCCTTCGTGCAGGGGCTGCGCGCTCGGCTGGCCAGGAGCGCGCGGGCCGGGCCCAGGGCTGCCAGCCTGAGGGTGGGCTGCGGGTGCTGGGGACGTGCGGCGGACGGGGCGCGGTGTCCGCGTCCTCACTGCGTGCTCTTGCCGCCAGGATGGGCAGCAGCTCGCTGTCCGAGGACTACCGCCTGTGCCTGGAGCGCGAGCTGCGGCGGGGCCGCGCGGGCGTGTGCGGGGACCCCTCGCTGCGCGCCGTGCTCTGGCACATCCTGGTGGAGGACTTCGACCTGCACGGCGCGCTGCAGGACGACGCGCTTGCGCTGCTCACCGACGGGCTGTGGGGCCGCGCCGACTTGGCGCCCGCGCTGCGCAGCCTGGCCCGCGCCTTCGAGCTGCTGGAGCTGGCCGCCGTGCACCTGTACCTGCTGCCCTGGAGAAAGGAGTTCACCACCATCAAGGCGAGCAGCGGGGCAGACCGGTCACAGGGCCTCAGCCCGGCCTGCTGGGGGTGGGGGGCTGGCCCCCGCGGGAGTGGGGTGCCCGGCGTCTTTAGGATCCTTAGGCCTCGCCAAACTCAGAACACGGAGGGGCTGTGGGCGCGTCGAGGTCTACCTCGGTGGCCCTGGGAAGAACACGGGTGGAAAGCAGCGGGCTTAGGTGCTCACCTGACCCACCAAGTTGGCATCACTGCCCTAAGTGACCTCCGGGCACAGTTGCCATGGAAACCCTAGTGCAAGAGTGGGCGGAACTTAAACGTCCCTATGCCATGTTAACTCCTCCAGGAACTGAGGCTGGCCTCCTATGTAAGTGCCAGGCACCCAGCTAGTTTCCTCTGCCATCCTGGATCCGACGCTGTGGAAAGGGTGGCCTGGCCGCTCTGGCAGCTGCTGGCCAGCACGTGGGGGCAGAGCTGCTGAGACTGAGCTAATTGGGAAGAGTAGGGCGGTGGTGATGTCACTGCGCACGTGGGCGAGGTCCGCCCCCACGGTTGCTATGGCAGCTGTACTTAATTCTGCTGCTGAGGCAGGACACCTGCTGGCTGGCATGGTCTTCCATCACTAGTTCATTGGCTCACGGAAGACCCGCCTTGTGGGAGCCACAGAACAGAGATCCTGTGCCAGGCTTGGCACTAAGCACAGTTGGCTCAGGGCCTGGCTCTCTGCCCACACTGGGCTGTCTGCATTTGGACAGGTCCTCATCTTTCTAAACCTGCTGGGCCACAGATGGGGAGACGTGCCTAGCTGTCCCAGCTCTCATCACTGCCCTGCCACGCCTGGCCCCTCACCTGTGAGGCTGATAAAACCCAGTCTAGTGAGAGCCCATGTTTGCGTTTGTGTAACCAAACATCTGGACTTGGGGTGCGGGAGACCGGGACTGTTTTTCTTCTGGTGTGTGGGGCCATTTTCTTAGCTCTTAGCTTGCTGTCTGGACCCCGGGGGCGGCCAGCTGTCAGCCCAGGCGGCTGGCCGTGGCTGACCGTGTCCCTCCTTGCAGACTTTCTCAGGCGGCTACGTGCACGTGCTGAAGGCTGTGCTCTCGGAGGACCTGCTGACCAAGAGCTTCCAGAAGATGGGCTACGTGCGGAGGGATGACCACCGTCTCATGGTGGCAGCCCTGCCTCCAGCCCAGCAGCTGGTACAGGTGGCTCTGGGCTGCTTCGCTCTCCGCCTGGAGTGTGAGATCCTGAGCGAGGTGCTGGCCCAACTGGGCACGAGTGTGCTGCCAGCCGAGGAGCTGCTGCAGGCACGGCGGGCCAGTGGGGACGTGGCCTCCTGTGTGGCTTGGCTGCAGCAGCGGCTGGCCCAGGATGAAGAGCCGCCACCACTGCCTCCAAGGGGCACCCCTTCTGCATATGGAGCCCCCCTGGACCTGTACCGGGACTTGCAGGAGGACGAAGGCTCAGAGGAGGCCAGTCTTTATGGTGGACCCTCCCCAGGTCCAGACTCACCCCCAGTGGAGCTGGCCTACAGGCCACCACTCTGGGAGCAGAGTGCCAAACTGTGGGGCACTGGGGGCCCAAACTGGGAATCCCAGGCTGAGGAGCTCACCCAGGTGGGCAGCCCGCCCTATGGGGCCCTGGAGGAAGAGCTGGAGCCAGAGTCCTCCACCTTCTCCTTCCTCTCACTCCGTCATGAGCTGAGCCGGCCTGTTCCCGAAGGCCCCAAGAGCCCGGGCAGGGCCAGTCCCAGGCACCTGGAGGCTGAGAGGACACCGGCCTCTGCCTACGGGCCTGTCCCCGAGCTCCCAGGATACCAGACACACAGCTGCCTAACCCCTGGCGCTCTGCCCACCCTGTGCTGTGACACCTGCCGCCAGCTGCATGCTGCCCACTGTGCAGCCCTGCCCAGCTGCCGCCCAACCCACTCACTGCGTGTGTTGCTGGGTGACACCCAGAGGCGCCTGTGGCTGCAGCGTGCTCAGGTGGACACCTTGCTCTACGACAGCCCTGGCGCCCGGCCCTAAGCTCCTCTGGGTGCTGGCCTGGGGCTCTCAGGAGCCTCCGTGGTGCTTCTTCTGGTATTGGGTCTGCTGCATGGCACAGAGGGGGGCTCTGGTGGGGCCGCTATGCCTGCCACAGAAAGCTCCTCCTGGGGACAGGCCTTGCACTGGCCCTGCAGGCTCCTTTCACATGTCCAGTCCTCAGCACTTAGACTTGGGCCCCAACGTGCCCATGTCTGTCACAGGATCCAAACCCCCCTCCCTCAAGGACCCTGTCCTCAGAGCTGCAGGCCTGGACTTCTTAAAATATCCAGGGATATCACACAGGGGCTTCCTTATGGCCCTGGGAGGCCTCGAGCCCCCTGCCCCTGGGTCAGGTGCACAGATGACCATGCCCTGGGTGTCACGTGCCAGGTCCAAGGCCTGTGGGGAATGGGCAACGGCCAGCAGAGGGGAAGCAGACTGCAAGGCCCACCCCATGAGGCAGACGTTTGCTCAGTGCTGGTGCTGGGTCTGTGCAGCCACTGCTTCCTGGGGTGGCATAGCAGGACCGGGGCAGCCCCCAGTAACCCGCAGGTCAACAGAGGTTCTGCCCTAGCCCTCCACCAGGGGGGTGCAGATGGATGCCCGACTGCTGGCACTGCCCTGACCCCATTGGCGAGTGTGTTCCTGTGTCCCGCCGCCCCTTGCTGGAACGCCTGGAACACCCCATCCAGGTCTGTGGCACATTAAAACACAATGAAACCACACTTGTCAGGGGAGCTTTTATCTTGGTCGTCAAAACAGACACAGGCCTCTGCGTGAGCAGCACCCTGGCCTCTCCTTCCCACCTGGGTCACCACCCAATCATGAGTCCAAGGCCAGTCTCACCCCACACAGAAGGGCCAGGGCGCACTGCTACAGCGTCACTCCACATCCACACCTGGTCCGCTCACAGTGCAGCCGCGGGCCAGGGGGCAGGGTGTATGTCAGGGTCTTGGCGGTCAGGGCTTGCATCGCTTGCTCTGGCCCTCAGCTGTGGCTGCCCGCTTGTTCCGGTGGTGGGGGAAGGTGGGCATGAGCTCAGGCTCGCAGGCTGTGGGCAGACGGATACTTCAGGGCTCCAGGGAGGGTGGCGGGGCGTCATTACAGTCTGAATTCAGCTCAACACGAGGGACTGACCCCTCTGGGGGCCCCTTCCCCAAGGGTCTTCACACCCTCCACAGTCCACTGCACTGCACGGCTCCAGGAGCCCACCCACTGAGGACCGAGGAGCCCGAGGGGCCTGGGGACTCACGCAGTGGCTTCTCCTTGAAGTAGGAGCTCTCCAGACAGTCCCCGGCGGTCGCTCTATAGAAAGGTGGCCGTCAGCACCCAGGGCCCAGCCTCCAATCCAGACCAGAGAAGCCTGCTAAGCAGCAGAGCCCACGCGTGGGGTCAGCACCTTTTCCTGGGATCATACATGAAGAGGAAGTTGAGCAGGCGCAGCCCGGCCTCCGAGAGCCATGGGAACTTATGCTTCAGGTGGTTGTACGGCTGCTTCCTCAGGCTGTACTGGCCAACCAGCGGCAGCTTGGAGAAGCCCTGTGGGAGCAGAAGCTTAGAGCACTGTGGGGCTGGGCCCAGGGGAAGGAAGGCCGGGGACGCACCGGCCAGCTGGGCTGCCGTGGGGCCGGATCCAGGGACACACCAGCCAGCTGGGCCACTGTGAGGCCGGGCCCGGGGGAGGGAAGGCTGGGGACGCACCGGCCATATGTTCTCGTTGGGCGTCCCCAGCAGCTGTACAATCAGGTCAATCTGGTGGATCTCTGACGTGCCAGGCAGTAGGGGCTTATGGGCCAGCAGCTCGGCCAGGATGCAGCCCACAGCCCTGGAGACCCAAGCAGCCTTGTTGTAATGTACCCATGGTGGCCCTTGGGTGCCCCCAGGCCAGGCCACGGACAGGTCACCCCTGCAGCTCAGCACTGGCCTGTAAGCAGGGCTGTTCTCATACCTCCTTTTGGTTTTCCAGGATCAGGCCTACCTCCCTAGGAACAGGAAGCTGACAAATACCCACTTCAGCGCCCTCCAACCCTCGTGCCTCTGCCTTAGGGGACCAGGTGACCTGGGAAGAGGAACCTCTCTCACCACATGTCAATGCTGGTGGTCTGGGTGGTGGTTCCCAGGAGTAGCTCAGGGGCCCGGTACCTGCGGACAGAAGCACCTGTCTCCCTCAACAGCCTCTCCTCCAGCCCACCAGGCACCTGCCCAGGAGTTGGCTTGGACAGCCCCGATGAGTAAAGACAGTGACCACACAGGTGTCACTTGAACCAGAGGCCGCGGCAGGCTGAGAGGCAGGGGGCAACTATGGCCTCTCATCAACAGGAACAGCAGCGGTCAACCTGCATCCCACAGCCCCTCCTGGGGGTTCAAGGCGGGGTGGCAGCTCATGCAGACATGCTTATCAAGCCCAGCTCCCATGCTCTGAGAGCCTGGCCATCCCGGACCCAGCCTCCAGCCAGCCCTCCCAGGAACTCACCAGAGTGTGACCACCTTGGGGGTCATCGGCTTTACTGGAACCCCATAGGCTCGGGCAAGGCCAAAATCCGCTGAGACAGGCAGAGGGAGCAAGCTGTCAGCTTAGTTTCAAAGGCAAACGAGCCAGCCATGCTCAAGGGGATGGCCCACCCCAAAGATCCCTCTCTGACCCTGGGCGAGCACCTGGCGCCCACCTGTCTTCACACAGCCCTTGTCAGTCATGAGCAGGTTGGACACCTTCAGGTCCCTGGGACAGAGAGAAAAAGGTGCTGACCCCAGCAGTGAGCTCACAGCAGCTGCAGAAAGCGCCCCTCACATTTCCTCGTGTCCCAGCCTTTCAGCATGGATGCTCACACCCAGCCTGCCCTACCCCTCAGGCCCCACCCAATGCCCGGCCTTCACAGCCCCTGCAACGGGATGCCAAGGCAACCTTGCTCACCGCCTCACACCCACACCTACCATGGTCTTCCTGGGGTGCAGGGGGGGCTAAGCACACCCTCTCTTCCCCTCTCCCACGGGGCACTCAGAACATGCTGTTACAGGGACCACTTCTCCTGGTATCAGGAACCAGCACCATCTGGCTCATCACACAGACGACACCTCAGACACACCTCAGCCTCGTCCCACCTGCTCTCACACACCTGTGTATGATGAAGTTCCTGTGCAGGTACTGGAGGCCCCGGAGCACCTGTAGGACGATGCACTTGACCTGTGCAAGGGGTAAGGGGAGGCACCAGCTAGGAGAGCTTGGCCCTGCCACCACCTGGCTGGCAGTAGGGTTGCCTCCTTCCCCCACGTGACCAAATGTAGTTCTGGGGCCTCCTGGAGACCCAGCATCCTATGGGAGCCCAACAGACAGTAACCCCACCTCAGCAAAGCTCACCAGGAGCCCCTAGCCCACACACCTGGGCCTCAGAGAAGGGTGTGGGCATATTCTCCAGGAGGCTGGCCAGGTCTTGCTCACAGTAACCCATCACCAGGAAAATGCTGGAAGAAAAACAGGAAGTCATTTCCCCGAACCTTCTCCTGGGTGGGCAGCCCAGGCAAGGGGAGCGGCCCACAGAGGAAGGGGACAAAGCTGCATGGCACACCTTTCCAGGTGGTTCCCCACCACCACCTCCTTCAGCTCCACGATGTTGGGGTGGCGCATACGCAACAGCAGCGTGATCTCCCTCAGGCTGCTGATGGGAATGCCTGCAAGGAGAGGGTCTGAGGCCCCCCGCCCGCCCTCAGGGTGCCACGGACAGGGGTGCAGCACAGCGGGGAGGTGGGCCTGCTCCAACCCCCGCCCTGCCCTCAGGGTGCCACGGACAGGGGTGCAGCACAGCGGGGAGGTGGGCCTGCTCCAACCCCCACCCACCCTCAGGGTGCCACGAAGGAAGGTGGGCCCGCCCTAGCCCCGCCCTCAGGGTGCCATGAACAACGTGCAGCACAGCAGAGAGGCAGGCAAGGGAAAGTACCACCTGCACAGGGGCAGAAAGGATGGACCACTGGGCAGCCAGTGAGGATGCCCAGAGCTGAGGCCCCGAGGGACACAGCCCCTCCACAGTCCTGGGAACAGAGCTGGCAGGCACCTTTCCAAGCCTCCCAACTTGAGGTCCCAGGCCCGTTGCATTCATACCATCTTTCTCCTTGTCCATCCGCACCTTCTTGAGGGCGACAATCTCATCTGTCTCGGTGTCTCGGGCCCGATCTGCAGCAGAGACATCCAATCAGTCTGCCACCTGTGCCCTTCAGGGCTGGCACCCCCGACACTCCACCAGACTGATACCTCCAGCCAAAGACACATGCTCCCTGGGGCTTCTTTTAAAGATTTGCTTTTGTTGGGGCAGAGTGCCATGGCCTATCAGCTAAAGTCCTCGCCTGGAATGCGCAGAGAACCCATAGGGCGCCGGTTCTAATCCCGGCAGCACCACCTCCCATCCTGCTCCCTGCTTGTGGCCTGGGAAAGCAGTCAATGACGGCCCAAAGCCTTGGGACCCTGTACCCGCGTGGGAGACCCTGGAAGAGGATCCAGGCTCCTGGCTTCAGATTGGCGCTGCTCCAGCTGTTGCAGCCACTTGGGGAGTCAATCAACAGATGGGAAGATCGTCCTCTCTGTCTCTCCTCCTCTCAGTATATCTGCCTTTCTCATAATAAACAAATCTTATTTAAAAGATTGCATTTATTGGAAAGACAGATTTCCAGAGAGAAATCTGTTCCAGATAGAATTCTCAGGGACACCCAGGTGGAGAGCTGAGCTGGAAAGGACTGGAGCCAGCAGCACTCCAACCAGCACTCTATGGGCTGCTGATGCTCCAGGGCCTCCCTTTAGAGCTGGGTGCATCCAGTGTGACGTGTCATGGAACCTGGTCCCACAGAGCTCCATGCATCCTGTCAGTGCACAGCCCACAGCCTGTGTCCACCCACAACTCTTCCGATCGCAGATAACATCTCCAGCCAGAAAAAGCAGTGGAAGACAGGCCCACTGCTCAAGCTCCCACACCCACATGGGGGACCTGGAAGAGCTCCTGGCTTCAAACCAGCCCACTCTGGTTGTTGCAGCCATTTGGGAAGTGAATCAGCAATGGGAGATCTCTTTCTCTAACTCTACTTAAAAAAAAAAAAAGATTTATTTATTTTTATTGCAAAGTCAGATATATATAAAGAGGACAGAGAGGAAGATCTTCTGTCCAATGATTCACTCCCCAAGTGACCACAACAGCCAATTAGAACACAGGAGCCAGGAGCTCTTCTGGGTCTCCCACATGGGTGTGGGAGCTTGGGCAGTGGACCCATCTTCCACTGCTTTTCCAGGCCACAAGCAGGGAGCTGGATGGGAAGTGGGGCTGCCTGGATTAGAACCGGCACCCATATGGGATCCTGGCGCATTCAAGAAAAGGACTTTAGCCACTAGGCCATGTGCCAGCCTTCTAACTACTACTCTTTTCTTTTCTTTTTTTTTTTTAATATTTTATTTTTATTGGAAAGGCAGATATACAGAAAGGAGAGACAGAGAGGAAGATCTTCTGTCCGATGATTCACTCCCCAAGTGAGCGCAACGGCCAATGCTATGCCACTCTGAAGCCAGGAGCCTCTTCCAGGTCTCCATGTGGGTGCAGGGTCCCAAAGCTTTGGGGCCGTCCTCGACTGCTTTCCCGGGGCCACAGGCAGGGAGCTGGATGGGAAGCGGGGCTGCCGGGATTAGAACCGGCGCCCATATGGGATCCCAGGTGTGCAAGGCGAGGACCTTAACCACTGCGTCATCGCGCCGGGCCCTCTAACTACTTTTCAAACAAACAAATGAATCTTTTAAAAAAGAGAGAGAAAAGAAAGAAAACAAGCAAGCAAACAAACAAAGAACCATTACTTTGTGCCAGGATGGCTCCCCAGTAATTGTGCTAGAGTGTAACTTCTAATTGCTTGACAGAATAACTTGACAGCATGCCAGCTACTGGAAGCTGCAGTCGCTTCACCGAGCAGTCACCCAGGCCGCCTACATCCCCATCAGGGCGCTTCGGCTTAGTTCTAGCCCTGGTTCCGATGGTCTCCTGGGTAGCCTGGCAAGAGGAGTCCATATCATGCACACGGACGCTGGGTTACCTTCTAGGCTCCTGGCTTCAGCTGGCCCAGTTTCGGCTGCTGTGGGCATCTGGAGGCCAGAACCAGTTCACAGTAGTTTGCTCTCTCTCTCACCTCTCTGTTTTGCCCCCAAAACAGGTCCTAGCGACAGCCCTGCCCTGCACGGGTAGCTGCGCTCCTCCCATCCAGCCACTCACACACGATGCCATAGGTGCCTTCCCCGATGCGGTTCAGCTTCTCAAACTCCTTCACGCTCCGACATCGCCCCAGCTGAAAGAGAGGGCTGCTGCCAGGCGGGGATTTGGAAACCAGTAGAGCAACCCAGAAGCAAGTTTCACAGCTGATTTGGACCCAAGACCCTGCTCCCAAACAGAAAGGAAACCACACGCCTGGCCTTTGCAACAGGAGGGCTGCTGCCCTGAAGCTCAAACGCAGGCTAACCATTTCTAAAGCCCCCAGTGGCACCGCAGCCTGCACGTCAAGGACCCCGCACAGAGCACGTGTGCCTTCCTGCAGGCCTCGGGCTAGCAGAGGACCGCCCTGCCCACCTGGGGGGATGCCCACAGGGAACGCGCCCCTGCAGCGGGCTGGGCATACTTCTCTTGGGTCTAAGCTTGAGCAAGTTGGTGGGAACACGGAGTCCCAAGATCAATCCAATTTGGTCAGAAAGATAGCAGCTTGCTAGTCTGAGGGATGCTAGAAGATCGGGCGGACCTCGACGCGGGGTCGTCCTGCGCTCAGTCCCCCGGCTTCCCCTTCACCGCGCCGCTGCCTCCTCGGCCCTCTCCAAGCCCAGAAGGCCCCTTGCCGCCCGGGACGCCCCCCTCCGGCCCTGCCCCCGGCCGCACCCTGTGTTCCGGGGGCACCGTGAAGAAGCCCTCCTTGCGGATACACTTGAGGCGAATCTGCTCCGGTTCCACCTCCGGCTCCGCCATGCCACTCGCCGGGCGCGCAGGCGCAAGGGTCCGCGGCGCAGGCGCGCAGCCGACTCCCGGTTACCGAGGCAACGCGTCGGCCGCCGGGGACGCCTGCAGGGGCCGGGGGTCGGCTTGGGCGGTAGGCGTCCCCGGCGGCCTAGTGCGGCACCGGCCGTCCTCGCAGCCCCGGGCGCCGAGGGCTCCAGGTGGGCCCGGGGTCTCCAGGTCCCCTCGAGGCGCGTGCTCGGCGCCACCAGCCCCGGGTCTGGCCTCCCCGCGGGTCCTGTGTGGTGCAGGAGGCACAGGCCCACGTGGGCAAGGCTGGGCTTCACTCGCAAAACCCCGGATCTAAAAATCCAACGTGCCCGCTTCCCTCCCAGGGGCTGTTTAAGCGCATTTGTGCAAGTGTCTTTAAACCTGGGCGGGGAAGCTGGAAGGTTGGCATGCCAACCAAAGAAGCCACAGGCAGAACTCAGTTGAAGTCCACAGCAGGAATTTTTTTTTAAGATTTACTTATTTTTATTGGAAAAGCAGATTTAAAGACAGGAGAGACAGAAAGATCTTCCATCTGCGGTTCACTCCCCAAATGGCTGTAATGGCCACAGCTGAGCTGATCTGAAGCCAGGAGCCAGGAGCGTCTCAGGGTCTCCCATGTGGGTGCCATCCTCCATTACCCCACCAAGCCTAAGCAGAGAGCTGGATCAGCAGAGGAGCAGGCGGGGACATGAATATGGGATGCCGGTGCCACAGGACTGAGGACTGGCTGATCAAGCCATCGCGCTGACCCCTACAGCACATCATTTTGTGCTGCTGCGACTCACATGGGTGGCGCTCTGGGCTTCTGGCTTTGGCCTGGTCCAACCTTGGTGGCTGTCAGCAACAGGGGAGTGAATAAGCAGATGGAAAATCTCTAGATCTCAGCATCTCTTTAAAAATAATAATAAACATAAATTACTCAGGGCCCAGCGGCATGGCCTAGTGGCTTAAGTCCTCACCTTGAAAGCTCCAGGATCCCATATGGGCGCAGGATCTAATCCTGGCAGCTCCACTTCCAATCCAGCTCCCTGCCTGTGGCCTGGGAAAGCAGTCAAGCACGGCCCAAAGCCTTGGGACCCTGCTCCCGCATGGGAGACCGGGAGGAAGTTCCTGGCTCCTGGCTTCGGATTGCCACAGCTCCGGCTGTTGCAGTCACTTGGAAAGTGAATCATCGGATGAAGATCTTCCTGTCTCTCCTCCTTTCTGTATATCTGATTTTGCAATAATAAAGAAGAAAAAGAAGAAGGAACAAAAGTCTAATTTCTTAATAATAAAATGACTCAAACAAGGAAAGGAAAGCGTGCCCGTGTGGCCGGTGGCAGCGCCCTCGGCTGGCATGAGAAGTTCGCACCCATAACGACAGGTCAGTGCTGCCGCCTGAGTGCTGACCAGCCTGAGCAACCAAGCCCACACACGGACTGCTTCCGGACTGGGTCATCCGGCGGACCTGTGGTGAGAGAGCATGCAGCTCAGAGCGTCGCAGTGCCCTGACCACACACATAGGTATCCTGACACGGGGTCTCCACCCCTACACACACACGGGGGCAGGTGGCAGGACGGGGTCCTGCAGCGCCAGAAAAGTCATTCCTCAAAAGTCACATTTTGGTTTTTACAGATTTTCAGGTACTTACAGCACGCTCCTTCAGAAGTGAGTGGAGGGGTGGAACTGCCCTGAGCCAGAGCATGGGGCACCTGCCATCTGGTCAGCACGGCACAGCCACTTCCGCCACGGAGGAGCCGCCGCTCCGGGCCTGAGTCACTCCTGCCGCCACCAAGCAGCCGACAGCTCTGGAGGGAGCTCTGAGATGGCAGCCGAGACCGCCATCACGGGGAAGAATGGCTGGCGGGGGCACGGGGCTCGGTTACTCTTTGTAGGCGGCGATGGTGCTGGGGCTCCTGTGCCGATGGTAGGGGCCATGCTCCACCTGCTCCCGGATCGTCTTCTGCTCTTCATTGGAGTCCCGGCTCACCAGAGTCTCGTTGGAGGCCCGAGTGATGGTGATCTTTGGGATGGTGCTCCTTTTGTGGCTCATCTTATGCTTCGTCTCAGATTTCTCTACAAGAAAGAATTTAGGCAGTCAGCGGGTTTGTGGAACTCAACATCTCAGGTCGGTTGTGGCTTAGCAGGGACACAGGCACTCCACAAGGCAGGCACAAAGCCATCAGCACCGGACACTGTTGCGAGGCAGGGCCTCTCCCCGGTGCGCCACAGAGCCCGTGCTCTGCACAGCCTCAGTGGAGGTCAGCAAGCACGGGGTCACTTGCAAGGCCAGGGTCAGCCTGCTGCACACAAACCCACAGGACGCTGGGAAGCCACTTGGGACAGCCCCACAGCTCAGGACACGGTCACTGCTGGGATTATCCACATCTCCCTGTTCAGGCTGCCAGCTCGGCCTCAGCTCTCCCGAGGAGTATGACAGAAGTGTCTTTACAGCCAAGTCCATGTGGACACAGTGCACACCAAAGCCACACAGTCTTTTTCTTGTTGTTGTTAATTTTTATTTTGAATTTTTTAATTTTATGGTACAATTTCGTAGATAATGTGATCCCCTCAACCCTCAAACTCCCAACCTCACAAGACTTTTTTAAAAACCTTTAAACCTTTATTTATTGGGCCTGGCGCGGTGGCGCAGTGGCGTGGTGGCGCAGTGGTTAAGGTCCTTGCCTTGCACGCCCAAGATCCCATATGGGCGCCAGTTCTAATCCCGGCAGCCCCACTTCCCAACCAGCTTCCTGCCCGTGGCCCTGGAAAGCAGGCGAGGACGGCCCAAGGCTTTGGGACCCTGCACCCGCGTGGGAGACCCGGAAGAGGCTCCTGGCTTCGGATCGGCATAGCATTGGCCGTTGCGCTCACTTGGGGAGTGAATCATCAGGCGGAAGATCTTCCTCTCTGTCTCTCCTCTCTGTATATCCACCTTTCAAATAAAATAAATCTTAAAAAAAAAACCCTTTATTTATTTTTATTGGAAAAACAGATATACAGAGAGGAGGAGAGACAGAGAGGAAGATCTTTCGTCTGATGGTTCACTCCCCAAGCGGCCACAAAAGCTGGAGCTGCACCATTCTGAAGCCAGGAGCCAAGAGCCTCCTCTGGGTCTCCCACATGGATGCAGGGTCCCAATCTTTTGGGTCGTCCTCGACTGCCCTCCCAGACCATAAACAGGGAGCTGGATGGGAAGTGGAGTCACCAGGATTAGAACTGGAGCCCTTATAGGATCTCTGCACATTCAAGGTGAGGACTTCAGCCACTAGGCCCTCATGTCAGGTCCTAAAAAAATTTCTTTTAGGATTTATTCTACTTTTATTGTAAAGTTAGATATACAGAGAGGAGGAGAGCGAGAAAGGAAGATCCTCCTTCTGCTGATTCACTCCCCAAACAGCCACAATGACCAAAGCTGCGGCAATCCAAAGCCAGGAGCCAGCAGCCTCATCCAGGTCTCCCACGCGGGTGCAGATTCCTGAGGCCTTGGGCTGTCCTCAACTGCTTTCCCAGGCCACAAGCAGGGAGCTGGATGGGAAGTGGGGTCACTGGGATATAAACTGGCACCCACATGGGATCCCAGAGCATTCAAGACAAGGACTTTAGCCACTAGGCTACCACACCAGGCCCTATTTTCTTTTAAATGTTTACATAGTTGAGAAAGACATATACCCATGTGGCCCTGATTAGGGTGGGAGGGTCAGGTTTGGGGGAAGGTGGGTGGGACTTTTTTTTTTCTTCTGTGTACATGGCAGGCGGGGGAGGTGGGGGTGCTTCTTGATGTCAAACTGCATCAGCACTTGAAGATGGGGTGAGAATCCTTTGATGGTCCTTAGAGACCCTGATGGGGGGGAGGAGTTTTCCAAGGGTGTTACTTAAGTGGCTTTGACAGTCCAAGTTCTTGGTTTTGTTGCACCAAGGTTGAGAAAATCTTTCTACAGTCTATTTGCTGACCAAGTCCACCTTAGTGCATCCAAACCCCAGATTCTTGCTGCAAAGCCTGGCCAGGATAGCCATCCAACTTCTGCTGTCCATCCTCTGCGAGGCTGTCCACACCCCCTGCTGACCACCATGTGCATCTGGACATGCTGTTCCCTGCACATGCACCAGTCCCTGTACATGTCCTCTGAGGTCGGACAGCACATCCTGTGACTTTTCCCTGTGGCCAGGATCTGACTCCAGTGGTTCAGATGGGGAGTCGCTCAGGGAACCACATCTGTGGTGATCTTGGACCCCAATGTTATGTGCCAGCCAGTGCAAGGTCAGATTCAATCTGTCACCTGAAGCAGCCAACACACGGACTGATGGATGCAGCTGTCTGGTCAGTTGTGCCCCACACCTCACACAAACCGACAGGGATGGCAGAGGCCTGGGCCGGCCCAGGGCAACCCACCCAGACTAGCCTGTCTACCACACGCACAGACCTCAAACAAACCAGCAGGAGCTGCAGCCTAGTCAGAGTGACAGCCAATAACCCCCACCAGGCTCAACCCCAACCCAGGTTTTTTCAATGCCAGCCTCTGCTGAGCCCTAATACAACCCAGCCTGCTTCCTATCAGCTTTTGTGCACACTGTGGGTGCTGCAGTTTAGCTGAACCCACCTCGCCCCCAGACCCAGCCCACACATATGCTGACAGGTACTACCGCCTTGTCCAGCTTGGCCCACCCCCAGCCCTGGCTTTTGTGCTCACCGGTAGGTACAGCCTAGCAGGGGAGTAGCCACAGTTCCCCTGCAGGCCTGCTCCCAGTCCCAGATCTTGCACCTGCCAGGGGTGCTATGGTACAGCCTGACGTCACTAAAAAGCGACATTATCACTTGGAGAAATTATTTCTTGAAGCATCCAATTTCCTGGCTGGAGGGGTTTGTACTTTAATGCCAACAGACATTTCCCCTCCTTCACTGTCACTCTTAGATCCTTTGGGCTCAAGGTTCCCTTTCCAGAACCAAGGCCTTGGGGTCACCCCAGGCAGGACCATCACATTCCTCTCTTGGAGTGGGTGGCTGCATGGTCAGGTGGTGGGCTCTCACAGCGAGGATGGAAGCCGCCCTTGCAGCATGACAGTGCAGAGCTGGCGTCCCTGCATCAGGGGAATTGGCATACCCCGACGAGGCCTAGCCGGCCTTCCCTCTCGTACATGAGGAGGCTTCTTGCCGTGTTCTGCTCAGAGCTCCTAGAGGATGTTGTGCAAGAACAATTTTGTCACAGCGTTTGTCACAGAAGTCACAGGCAACCCCAAACAACTTCTTGGTCCTAGCCATGCACTATTACGTGTCCCACGGGCCCAGGTCCTTCGTAGAGTGAGCACACAAGCCCTTACCCTCTCTGCTTCCTTGTCTGGAGCAACCCGAAGACCTGTAATTCCTTGGAGATGACAGGAAAAGGTGTTGTGCTTGTGGTAGCCCAGGCTGTGTGCACAGTACCCCACAGCCTGCAAGCCGGGCGTGCGGCTCCTGCCCGCTCAGCAGAGCCCCACTGTGCCAAGCTTCCCACTGCACCTGCTTCATCTCTGGCTGTTCTCAGAGGTCTGTGTACACTGAAGAGCAGATTCTCGTAGAACTGCCTTGCTGGGATCTTGGACAAAAATCCTACATGCTTTTAAGGAGGTGGCAGAGAATACACTGCCGAATACAGAAAACATGCAATTCCGTTTCCCAAACATTTTTCAGAATAGTAAATGTGGCTTCAAGAAATAGCAGCAGAAGGCAATTTGGTTTTGGCTATATAAATTTATTTTGATGATGTTTACATTAGTGAGAAGGACCACTGATTAGAGTAGGGAAGGTCGAGGTACAGAGGAAAGTACATCAGACAACTGTTTCCAAGTTCCTTTTTTCCCCTGTATCTGGGAAGAGAGAGAAGGGGTAGGACCACTCCCAGCACCCTAACCACATCAGCACCTGGGGATGGGGGACAGCCACGTGGTGTCCTGCCAGGGTCCCTGATGTGGAGCATGCTCCGAGAGTACTGCTCACGTGGTTGCCGTAGCTCTGAAATACTAGGCATTTCATCGCTCCAAGGATGAGGAAATCCTTCCAAGGTCCATTGGCTGACACAGTCCACCTCAGTCTGCGTTCGCTCAGATATTTGGTGCCAACGCTTGGCTGGGGGACTTGTCCAATTTGCTCTTCCCTCCATCCTCTGCTATGATACTAGATGTCCTGTGCCGGCTCCAATGGACTGCCATGTCCCCCATGTGCATGTGGGCATGCTGTCCACTGCTCTGTCTGAGCCACTGAGGAGGCCCAGCTCTGACTCCATGGCCAGACCACAGATCCTGTGATTCTCCCCGTGGCTGGAGTTCCAAGTCCAGCAGTTCAATTGACTCCCCAAAGAAACCTCATGGAGGTGACCCTAGACCTGACTCCTGTGTGCACCAGCCAGTGCAGGGTCTGGCTATCACCCACATTAGCCTACACACACTTTCCGTTGTTGGGTCAGTTCTGCCTCCAGCCCTCTCTCTTAAGCAAAGAATGGATGCTGTGGCCCAGCATAACCCTGCCCACCACACATTCAGCCCTTATGCACACCAGTGGGAATAGCAGCCGAGACCCCAACACCCCCCACCAGCCCTGCCCCCACCCATGGTTCCTGCATATGCCGATTTGTGCAGCAGACTGGTCTGATCTGTCCTGAATCCCACCTGGCTCATACACTGCCAAGCTCAGCCCAATCGACCCTACTATCCAGCCCACACTTACGCTGGCAAGTGTTACTGTCTGGCCAGCCAGGTCCACCCACAGCCCTGGTCCTCATACTCACCAGTAGGAGCTGCAGCCCATCAGAGGGATATGCATAGTTTCCTTATTAGGCCCACTCCCAGCCCTGGACCTCGCACTTTTCCAGGTGGTACTGCAGTCTAGCCTGAACACTTGACCCAAGTTCAAGCACTTGCCAGATGATGCTACGACAGAGCCTGAGCAGCCTGCACGTACTCTGCCTCATACATGCACCAGTGGATAGTCACTTAGCTCACCTTGGCTCTCCCCCTAATGCAGCTCACATGTAGGTCAATGGGTTTTGTAGCCCTGTCCTGCCTGGTCTGTCCCCAGTCCCAATCTTCACAGCCCCCTGCCAGGCTTACTCCCTCTCCTGCGGTCTTATGTGTACTGTTGGATGCTGCAGCCTAGCCCAGGACAGCCAGCTCCAATCCTGGCCCTGGTGTTGTGTCCCAACCCAGCCTGTCCTGTACCCCGTCCTGGTTCTCACATCTGCCAGTGGGTGCTATGAATTGCCCCAACCTGGCTTGATGCAGCCTTACCCACACATATGTCAGCAAGTACTGTAACTGCACCTGGTCTGGGTGCTCCCAGCCTCGGTTCCTGCGCTCACCAGCAGGGACTGCATCCCAACAGAAGAGTTCCCCGAGCTCCTCTATCAGGTGTCCCCCAGGCTCAGATTTGCACACACTGATGGTTCTTGACCTCCTGTCCGACTCACTGGCAGGTACAATGGCCTTGCCCAAATAGTCCATATTTATTCCAGCTCTCACCTATGGGGGCCACAGCCCAGTCGCACCTGACCCATGCCAGGACCTGCTTTCACATGGTTCAGCAGGTACTAAGACCTAGCCCAGCCTGTCCTACACCCAGCCTGGATTCTGAGAGCACCTGCAGGTGGTGGAGCCTAGCCCAGTCTGGTATGCTGCGGGAAGCCATGCAGTTGGGACTGAGGGACAAGGGTATGACCAGCACGGCTCCTCGGTTAGCAAGGCTACCAGGAGTTTCTGGCTGCGTGGCAAGGCCCAGCAGAATGTCTCTGGTCATCTCATTGCTGCCTCACCCCATTGAATGGACACTCGGTCACCTCTCTGATGTCTCATAGAATTCTCCTGGCATAATACCTCAAACTGATCAATCATGTTATGGTAAAAGCATCTTTAGCAACATAAGGCAACAACACACAGCTAAAAGTATACAATAGTACAATTGAGCCCACAATGTCTCCAAACATCCTGTTAAGTGCCCACCTTTGTCCTGAAGTTTGCCCTAATATAAGTAATGTTTTCCTTAAGAAATGGCTTGATAACAGCTTGGAATCAATGGCAATCCTGGAAGTACAGTTTGTTTACCATAGGCCTCGAACTGTTACATGAAATGATACATTTTGGTTTCTTACCAGGGAAGAGCAGAAACTATATGTGAGTTGGTGGATATCGCAGCCTGGTCTGCCCTGCACCCAATTCTTGGGTTGTGCTTTGAGTGCTACAATGTGGACCAGCTCAGCCCGTTCCCAACCCAGTTCCCCTGAGGTCAGGGAGTTCTGTGGCTTGTCTCCTCACCACTCTTGAGCAAACCAGCAGATATCGCAGGCTTCCAGGGCTGAGTCTACATCCCCATACAGAGTCCTCCCCCAGATCTGCTTGTCTCAGCATAACGTGACCCATCCCCAGTTCCAACACTCACTGCCAGGTAGGACCCAGCCCTTGCTTCCACATGTGTGCACCAGCAGGTGGTGGTTGGCGGTGGTTGAGCTGCCCATCCCAGCTCAGAACTCCCACATGGTGCATTGGTCTCACCCAAAAAGGTCCTTCAATTTTCCTCTTCCAAATTGCTTGGTCTCAGCCCCCTCACTTACCTGCAAGTACAGTGGCCTTGTCAGTGCAAGTCCTCCAGAAGTAATTCCTCAGCTGAAACTTACCCCCCCGTGGTGTCCCCTTCCCACACACCCCATGCTCCCCTTCCTGAGCAATCCAGATCCCCGCCCCCCACCAACCTGCAAGCACATGGGTTTCCAAGCCCAACTCTTCCAGCAGGGCAGTGTGCCGGCCCTGCCTGCCCACCTGGGACCCCTGCACATGCACGGGTCTCCAGACCTGGCCCCCAGCATGTCATGTCAGCATGCCAGCCTGGGACCCTACCTCTCACCCACCCAGGTCCCAAGCATGTGTACCAGCCGCAGGCCCACTCAGCTGGGCATGGTGCTCAGCCAAGACGGCAACTTGACATCCATGGAATGCAGCCAGCTTCCTCACTAAACGCGGCCGGCAGGGTTGGGACCCTGTCACACATTCTTGTATAGCTTTTACAAGCACACTAAGTTAACAGCTCTGGATCTTGGTGAATACAGTGTCATGCTTATAATACTTCTGGATTTAACTGCATTTTCTTCGCTTATTAAATATTTTTCCTTTTTTGTATAGACCATCATGAAGCCCATGTTCATGCACTGAAAACCATGGCCTTGGCACTCGGCTCTCTCGTGCTGGCATCCCTGTGCCCACCTCCACACGGCACAGCCTTCCCCGTGCCCACCCCGTGCACTGCTTCACCCCACCCCGAATCACAGGGAGCCCCTGGCCTGGCCCAGCCTTGAGAAAGTAACATCTTTACTGGAAGAAGGGCTGCAGAGCAGGAGAGAGCCCGATTGCTCCTCCAAGGCTAGTCCACGCCCCGGGCTCTGCCACAGGCCGGGCAGTGGGGGTCGGCGTGTGACCTGGCTGAGCAGGCCTCCCCACGCGTGGCCCGCGCACGCCCGGCTCCTTTAGAACCCAGCACGGTGTCCCCAGGCCCAGGTCGCGTCGGGGGTCGCAGCGCTTGCCCTCCTCAGCGCCCACTCCTCCACTCGCTCGGAACTCGTCGTGTGCACTCGCCAGGGTCGCTCTGCCGCCGGGGCCACGCGCGTCCCCCGCGCCCGCAGCCTCGCCGCCGCTCCCTACCTTCGGACTGCGGGGAAGACGGCCGCTGGCGGCCGGGCCCCGGGACCACGAGCACGCCGTCGGCGGGCTGCCTGGCGTCCTGGGGGCTGCCGTCCGCCGGCCTGTCCTTGCCCCTGGGTGCCGCGCCGGCGGCTCCCTTCTTCTCCTCACCTGAAACGCACGGGGCCGTCAGCGCCCGGCCCGCGCCAGGCTCCGCTCCTGCCTCCCGCCGGCCCGAGCCTTTACCTTTCCTGTGCTTGGGCTTGCTTTTGGAAAGGCCCATGGGTGAGCCCGCCGCCCCCGCCGGCGCAGGCCCGGGCGCCCCCCGCGCGCTCGCCGCCCCGACCCCGACTGCCTCACAAAGGGGGCGAGAGCGCGCGTCCCGGCGGCGGCGCGGGTCGCCGAGCAACCGGCTCCGGGCCGCGCGCCCTCTCGCGAGAACTGGCGACCGGAAGGCCCGCGGGGCGGAGCTGGCCGGCGCGATCGTCTCGGCTCGGCCGCCGGACCGACCATGGAGGGTGAGGCGGCCCCTTCGGGCGGCCGGGGGCGCGGGGTCTCCAGGGCGCGCGGCGCGGCGCGGCGGCCGGAGGAGCGGCCCGTGGGTCAGCGCGCGGAGTGCGGGAGGCCACAGGCAGCGCCCGGCTTCAGGAGCTTTCCTGACGGCCGGCAGTCCGCTCCGACGTCGGTTCCCTGGGAGGAGGGAGTGGGCCCTGGGTGCTGTGTGCACAGTCCCCGGCTTCCTGCCCTAGCCAGGCGGCATTCGGGCAGCACTGAGCCGGGAACTGCCCCGGGCCGGACTGCAGGCTTACCCCTGGTGGCTGATGACCACTGTCCAGTGACCTGTGCGCTGGGAAGGGCCCCGGGGTCTCAGTGAGGATGCCCCGGTCGTCTCCGGGGTCACACTAACTTTTAAGAAGGCGTGGTAACTCAGACAGCTCTTCCATCCCCTGCTTTACTGCCCCAAATGGCCAGGCCAGAGCCAGGTGTCCGGAACTCGAGCTAGGTCTCCAAGGGTCCAACTTTCTGCGCACATTAGCAAGGAGCAGCACCAGAAATTGTGCACGCCTAAACTGTCACATCCATGGGGTACCAGTGTCCCCGCTGGAGGCAAACCCTGCTGCTGCATGCCAGGGCCAGAGCTGTCCACTGACTACACTGCTGGACCTGCCTGGCCTGTTCTCCGGCTCCTTCTGTCCACCACCCGTTGGAAGTGCTGTTTGTCAGATTTCCTGGACCCAGTGCAGTGGCTCAACTGGCTAATGCTCTCTTGCAAGCGCCAGGATCCCATATGGGTATCTGACTCCTGGACAGCCCAAAGCCTTGGGAGGCGCAGAAGCAGCTCCTGGCTCCTGATAGGGTCGGCTCAGCTCTGGCTGTTGCAGCCATTTGGGGAGTGAATCAGCCGATGGTTCGCTGTCTCACCTTCTCTCTGTAAATATAGCTTCCCAGCAACAACAAAACAAAAATAGATAAATCTCTGAAAAAAAGAGAGAAATGCCATTTGTCATATTTTTTGAAAACCTCAGGCTCTCTTTTTTCTTTGCAGATACGCTATTCCAGTTGAAGGTACGTAATGAGTGACCATTCCCCCACAGCCCTGGCATGCACAGAGTTGGGGATGGTGGACTGGACCGGCTGAGCGGCGACCACACATTTCTCGGGCTGCCAGCCAGAGTGTGTGCTGGGGCAGGCTGGGTGGCTTGCTGGTTCTCTGCTTGTCCTGGGCAGGGTGGAAGCAGGTGCCTCAGGCACAACTGGGTGCCTTGTGCACGCTTTGGCGGTCCACTCGGAGCCTGAAACCCTGTAACATGGCACCTGGAGGACAGCTTTGCCCCTTGCCTGCCGTGGTGTCTCTGTCTCTGGTCTGCCGTGCACGTGGCCAGGGTTGGCATTTCCTGGTTTACCTGGTTCTCAGGTGGAACACTCGCTCGTCCCACTGCCCCCGGGAGCAGTGACGGGCCATGGCTTCCTGCAGATTGCAGACATGGAGGCCAGCATAAGCGCCGTAGGCTCCACGGGAAACACGTTTAGTGTCCCTGGTGGCCTCCAGTGTGGCCACTCAGTGGCCTGAGCCAGGATCTCTGGAGTCCCGGGGGCATCAGTGCTGCCCTCTGAGCCTCCTCCCTGCTCCATGGGAAGGTCTGGGCAGGACTGACGGGCCTCTGACCCCAGAGGCGGGGTCTCCTTCCTGCAGCCCGGAGCACAGCCACAGCTGGCTGTCTTCTCTGGCCGAGGCTGGGAACCAGAGTGGGGAGGGGTGTAGGGCATAGGGCACAGAGGGTGGGCTCGGCCTGTCTGACTTGGCTATTGTGGCTCTTGCACAGTTCACAGCAAAGCAGCTGGAGAAGCTAGCCAAGAAGGCGGAGAAGGATGCCAAGGCTGAGCAAGCCAGGGTGAAGAAGGTGAGGCTGGGCTGGGCACACCCTCTCCACTCTGTGATCTGTTCTTTGGTGCGGGTGCTTCCTGCTTCTTGGGTCTTGCAAAGTCTGCTTCCACACAGGTGACAGGCACGGTCCAGGCAGGTAACTCCGCCACCCTCCTGGCCCTCTGAGGAGATGACTGCGACGTGCCTGTTCTTCCTCTGTGGCCATTCCTGTGATTCACTTCTGAGTTGCTGAACTTTGTCCCCCATTGTGTAGGAAATGGGCATCTAGATGACCCTGCCCATCTCACGGCTTTTGGCTAGCTTCTTCCTTTGGAGCCTGTGCCTTGGGTGTCTGTGGGCTGGGGAACGGCTGGAGGCTCACTTAGGGGTCCCCTGCCCTCTTGAAGGTGTGTTCAAGAGATGTGCCAAGCAGGAAGGGGGCAGGGCATCCGCTCCCCTCAGGGGAGTTTTTCAGCCAAACGCAGTCAGCTTGCCTGGCATTGGGTTCTCTAACTCCTCACCCAAGCTCAGGTTGCCCAGGGCAGACAGCAGCCCACGTGCGGCTCTGCCTCCTGTGGCCTCTGAATGCTGTCCGCCCTGCCCCTGGCTCCGTGAGGTACTGGTGTGAGCTCTGGCATGCTGCCACTGCTCTCCCTGGGTGCTTGCGCTCCCGACTCCCCAGGCCGCTGCCTTTGACAGAGCATGCAGGCACATCTGATGGGTGCAGCTGCGGAGCTGTGAGCCAGTGATGCAGGGCCGGCAGTTTGTACAAACCGACCAGTGCGCTCTCCCAGCTGGTATATCTCCCCTGTCTTTTAGGCCCTTCAGCAGAAAAACGTGGAGTGTGCCCGAGTGTATGCTGAGAATGCCATCCGCAAGAAGAATGAAGGCGTGAATTGGCTCCGCATGGCGTCCCGCGTGGACGCGGTGGCCTCCAAGGTGCAGACGGCCGTGACCATGAAAGGGGTGAGTAGGAAGGATCTGGCAGTGTGTGGAGTGACCCCAGAACGGGATCTGCTGGCTGGATCTAGGGCAGTTCCCAGCAAGTCCTGGTGTGCTGTGCACACAGGCGAGGCAAGGCTGGCTTCCCACTGCACCATCCCACAAGGTGCAGAAACTGTGTGGCCAGACCTGTCCTGGTTTGGGCAGGGACAGTCTTGTCAGTCCCCATGCTCTGCCATCTGTTCTCGAGTGACCCTCACACTGAGGTTCCTGTGCTTGTCCTGAGCACCCTGGCCTGGCTCCTGACATGTCAGAAGATCTGTTCCTGGCAGGTTCTTTAATCTTGCCCTCTCACTCAACTCGCCTCTTTCCCAGGTGACTAAGAACATGGCCCAGGTGACCAAAGCCTTGGACAAGGCCCTGAGCACCATGGACCTGCAGAAGGTCTCTGCTGTGATGGACAGGTTCGAGCAGCAGGTGCAGAACCTGGATGTGCACACGTCGGTAGGTGACCCTGGCGGTCTGGGGCCAGGGGCGTTCTCCGGGAGCCTCCTCTGCGCTGGGTCCCAGCCAAGGCCTACCACCTCTTTCTGGGCTGCCCAGATGGTGAATAAGCACGGAGGTGTGGGAACTACCCACCCAGAGCGGGTGGACATGGGTGTGTGGGAGGAAGGGCTGCCTGTGGAGGTGAGTGAGCCAGAGAACACACCTTCAAGAGGGCAATGTGAGAAGGCCAGTGTGGGCGAGAGTCCGGTGAGACAGCGGAGCCCCTGGGTCCTTGCCAGGGGCTTCGAGGCCTGAGGTTCCGCCTCTCCCCCAGGTGATGGAGGACTCCATGAGCTCAGCCACCACTCTGACCACACCTCAGGAGCAGGTGGACAGCCTCATCATGCAGATTGCCGAGGAGAACGGGCTGGAGGTGCTGGACCAGCTCAGCCAGCTGCCCGAGGGCGCCTCTGCTGTGGGGGAGAGCTCTGTGCGCAGCCAGGAGGACCAGCTGTCGCGGAGGTAAGACAGCTGTGATGCTGAGGTGGGAGGGTGGTCCTGGGCCGGGACCCCACACAGCTCCCTCCTGTGTACTGGTGCCTCGCCCACCCCAGCCCAGGGCCAGGCTTGCACAGAAGGTTCCTGAATGGGCATCAGCCATGGGGCCCCCCGCAGAGCTCACAGGAAAGGAACTCTGCCCTTCCTCATGGGAGACTTGCAAGGAGGACATTCTGCAAGAGCTGGCACTAAGAGACAGAAGTGTCCTCAGGCTGTGGGTGGGAGGGGGCGCACACGTGCCCCCTTTTAGCAGCTAACACACTGTGTGGGGATGGTCACTCATCCAGTTTTGTTGTGGATTTCCAGGTTGGCTGCCTTGAGGAATTAGCCACGCCCTCCTCGTGCACTGCCTCCCCTGCCCTTCCCCACTGCGTCTTGCCTTCCTACTGACCCTGCTGGGCGACAGCCCCGCCTCTCAGCTGCTGTCACCTGCCAGGCCTCCGTGGCCTTTGGAACCCTTCCCGTTCTCTTGGGTTGGACGGCACATCTGTTCCACCACTGTTTGCACTTCCGTGACTTTGGGCCGGCCACAGGGACGCTGGCCGAGCTCCCCTTGGCCTTCAGCCTCCGTGAACTTCAGCCTAGCACAGTGAGGGCCAGGCAGCTCCTGGAGTCTCTCCTTCTCCCACTTCAGCAGGGAGCATCCCCACCTGTGGCCGGTGTGTGCTGGGGACATGGCAGACAGCGGTCTCCTCCTCTTGGCTCCCTTGGCTCTTCAGGGTGCCCAGACCACAGGGGCAGGACTGGCATCCACTTCCAGGTGCCCACTCTGGGGGTCAGCCTTGCCGAGCAGCTGCCTCTAGGTGTGCTTGGAACTCTGCCGAGGGCCCCAGCAGGTGTGTGTTCGTGCCCTCATCACTCCAGGAAGCCCTCCCAGCACAGAGGGCAGGAGCTTTGCCTGTGGCCAGCAGTGGTGGCTGCAAAGACTGCATGCTGCCGTATCCACGGTGGAACAGCTGGCAGCAGCTCGTTGAGGACATGCTGGCTTCACCTGAGAGGGCCTTGGGCAGAGGTTACTGTCTTGTTTCTTCTGTTTCCTAAAGTTTACTTCGTTTCTGTGACGTTCATGGGACTTGTTTTTGCCAAAGTAGAAAGCAAGTGGCAGACAAAGGTGTTGGGTCTAAGCTGCCTCCGTGTGACCAGTGCTGCCCGTGCCTGGACAGCCTGAGGCTGGCTGTGGTGCGGCCAAGGAGACCCTTCCCCTGGCCAGCCCCCCTTTATCTGGACTTTGGAGCCCCTAGGGTTTGGAGTTGGGAGCTGATGTTGAGGGAAAGGGCAGCACAGGTGGCTTTTGGAGTTGGGGGTCAAGGCAATGTCTAGCCATGGTCTCCTCGGGACTCCCCCAATCTGACCCACACTGAATGTGAAGAAGGGGGTGCTGATGTCTCCTGTGGCAGACAGCCTCAGGGCCCAGGAATGCAGGAGCTGGGGCACAGATGGGGTCTGTGGAGGGAGGTGGGTGCCTGCCTATCTGCTCAATGTCAGAAGTAAAGATGGCTCTCTGGAAACATATTCTCAGACTTTGCTTTGGCGCTTTAGGGAGGCTGGGAAGCGTGGGTGAGGCCCCACCCACACAAGTTAGTCCCAGTACGTGCAAGAGGTGGACTGTGTGAGAATGCAGACTCCCAGGCCTCGCTAGACCTGAATCTGCACTTCCCATTTCTGTTTCTTAGTTTGAGAGACTTTCCTGCCGGCTGACAGCCTCGATCACGATGGCCTGAGCAGGACCACCCCATGAGCTGGAATCCAGTCCAGGTCTCCATGGGGGGAACAGTGACCCCCTCGAGCCATCACCAGCCTCCTTCTAGGAGACAGGAATCACACATCCATACCACTCAGCCAGATGCCTGTCCCCAAAGTTTATTTTACTTTGAAGGAATCAGACTAAGTTGTTGGAGAAGTTTCATTTACCTCATACCCATCTTTCCCAGACTAACTTCCTAGCCAGCCATGTAACTGCTCATGCCCAACAGATGGGCGTGTACTGGCATATTAGCTTCCCGGTCAGCATGCCGCCGATGACATGTCTACCAGGGGCCCTGACACCGACGTCCCAGCATCTGTACCCTGATGCCCACTGTGGATCTCTGGGCACATGCACGGTAACAAAGCTGCATGCACACCGAGTCTGCAGGGTGTCTGGGCTCTCGCCCTTCCCACTGCAGTCTCAATCCCAGGGATGCTGAAGAGCAGACCTGGGAGTGACGCGTGCTTACTGCCACTGCTGTCACTGCCGACCCGCCTTTGGCACATGACCTCCACACACTGGCTCGCTGCCGGCTCCGATTCACCTCTGCCCACTTGCTGTGCATGCAAAGCGGCTTCAGCAGTGCAGGCCACACCCCAGTCTCTCAGGATGGTTGAGCTCTGAGACCTGGTGTGATGTGACACCTCAGCTCCAGCTGCCCCGTCCCTTTGGGGGGCCCAGGGGTGCCACCCACCAGGCATCCCCTGCCTCTACAGCCAGAGGCGGGAGTAGAGGCCTGTGAAAGCCGGAGTTCTGGGTTGGCAGGGGAGGATGGAGCCTCTTTCTGGGAGCTTTTGGTGTGATGGTAAGGCAGTTTAGTATTCACATCAGAGCTGTTAGCAAACTAGCTGCAATGCCTTTGCATCCCACCAGGGGGTCCCTTCCACTGTGGCCTGAGAGTATGGGGAAAACCCTTTGCAGTGCACTGATCCCAGTTAAACCTCCTCGTGGTGCTGTGGCTCAGGCAGAACTCAGGACAGCATATCCCACTGCGGTAGCCTGGCCTTGGGGACTCCAGAATCCAACGGCTTCACGTACTCAACCCCTTCCTGCTGCTCTTCCTCAGGGCAGATGCCAGAATACATCAATAAGGCAACAGCTCAGGTACGGTCCTCCCCGACACACTGGCTGTGCTGATCCGAGGAATTCCTGGCCTATCCCGACCTCAAGATCCCTGCACACCCTGTGGCAGGATGCCAGCCACTCTACCACAGAGGAAGTGCCTCTGTGTGGGGACCTGCTCTAGGGAGAGGTGACCTGGTTTCCACCCCAACCACCAAGGGAAAGATCTGCAAATGCAGAGTTCCAGGCCCTGCCAGGCAGGCTGGCGTATGTGAGCGCAGACAGAATGCACACGTCTGCCTTAAGGCGTGTGTGAGTGTGCCTGTGGGAATGAAATGTGATCACCTGCATGAATTTGGGATCCGTGTAAGCCTCATGGGGGGGAGGCATGCCAACAAGGACCCAGGTACAAGTGGACCCTGGAGACCAGCCTGTGTTCAAGGCGCCCAGGCACCACCTGCAAAGCACTCCCAAACATCTAGGGTTCTAGCCTTCAGCCCCCCAATGGGGCTGGGGGGACTGGCCTGCTCTGAGGGCTGGCAGGGGGCTCTGCTCACACAGCCACCCTTGGGGGTGGTCTAGGCACCGACAACACACCCTCAGACCTTGATGGGCTCTTGCTTTTATTGCTGGCTCAAGGTACCCTGTGCCCTGAGCTGAGGATCCTGCTCCCACGCCCACCCCCGCCCAAAGCTGGGCTCAGGGCCGTGCTCCAGAGACAGCGGGCTTGTGAACAGGCAGCTGTGCGAGTCACAGAAGGTACAGGCTGAGCAGCGGCAGACTGAGAGCAGCCAGCAGGGCCCTCGACGCGTGGTGGCTGGGGGCTGCTGAGTAGCCATACTGCGTCCTACAGGAGCCGCCCAGCTGCTCCAGGGCGATGGGCTCCTCCTCCGGGATCTGTGCCAGGTTTTTCACCTGAGGATAGACCCAGGTTGGGCAGCCTAAGGGGGAGCCCCCACCGATCCTCACCTGAGGAAGATCCGACCACAGCCTGCGGGCCCTCACCCCTCCTCACCTGAATACAGCTCTGCAACAGCCTGGGCGTCCCCACCCCTCCTCACCTGCTCCACTGCCCGGAAGACCCTCAGCAGGTTATCAGCCAGGGCACCCTTGACCTCTGCCTCTGTCCAGTTCCTCCTGAGCAGTTCAGCGATCAGGTCTGGGTACTTGGACACGTCCTCCAGCCCCACAGGAAGCCTGTACCGGGGTGAGCAAGGGGCTCTTCACTGGCAGCTATCCCCAGGGCCTCACCCAGGTACACGGCCCCTCCTCTAGGCTCGCTGGCCATGTGGCTGTCCACAGGACACAGGTCCCACCGCTTACCTGCTGACACCGTCATAGTCCCCACCGAAGCCGACAGCCGCCGCTCCTGCCACGTTCTTGATGTAGTCCAGGTGGTCTGCAGGGGAGCAGCAGGTGAGTTCCAGGCAAGACTGTGGGTTTCTGCCACTGCCGTGGCTCCCCACACCTCACCTACCCGCCACCTGGGACAGGCTGGCCTCGGACGAGCAGGAGACATAGTCATTGTAGAAGTTCACCATCACCAAGCTGTTTGTTTGCTTCTGATGGGGAAGAAGAGACCACTGAAGCGGGGCAGAACCCCACCCTCACACTCCCCAGCCCGCCACCTGGCCCACACCCCAGCCCACACCCCAGCCCTCATGCCCCTCAGCCCGCCCCCAGCCCTCATGCCCCCCAGCCCACACCCCAGCCCTCATGCCCCCCAGCCCTCATGTCCCCCCGGCCCACACCCCAGCCCACACCCCAGCCCTCATGCCCCCCGGCCCACACCCCAACCCTCATGCCCCCCGGCCCACACCCCAACCCTCATGTCCCCCCGGCCCACACCCCAGCCCTCATGCCCCCCAGCCCTCATGTCCCCCAGCCCCCATGCCCCACAGCCCACCCCCGGTCCACACCCCAGCCCTCATGCCCCCCAGCCCACACCCCAGCCCTCATGCCCCCCAGCCCTCATGTCCCCCAGCCCTCATGCCCCCCAGCCCACACCCCAGCCCTCATGCCCCCGAGCCCTCATGTCCCCCAGCCCTCATGCCCCCCAGCCCACACCCCAGCCCACACCCCAGCCCTCATGTCCCCCTGGCCCACACCCCAGCCCTCATGCCCCCCAGCCCTCATGTCCCCCAGCTCCCATGCCCCACAGCCCGCCCCCAGCCCTCATGCTCCCCAGCCTTCATGTCCCCCCGGCCCACACCCCAGCCCACACCCCAGCCCTCATGCCCCCCGGCCCACACCCCAACCCTCATGCCCCCCTGGCCCACACCCCAGCCCTCATGCCCCCCAGCCCTCATGTCCCCCAGCCCTCATGCCCCCCAACCCTCATGCCCCCCGGCCCACACCCCAGCCCTCATGCCCTCCGGCCCGCCCCCCAGCCCACACCCCAGCCCTCATGCTCCCTAGCCCACACCCCAGCCCCCATGCCCCACAGCCCACCCCCGGTCCACACCCCAACCCTCATGCCCCCAGCCCGCCCCGCACCACCAGCTCCAGCACATCGTCCGGAACGTTGCGTTTGTGCGCACACAGGCTGAAGGCAGAGGAGTGGCTGAAGATGACCGGGGCCGTGGACAGCCGCAGCGCGGCCTTCATGGTGGCCACAGACACGTGGGCCAAGTCGATCATCACACCCAGGCGGTTCATCTCCTTCACCACACGCTGGGGGAGGCAAGGACAGGGGTGGGGGCAAGGACCAGGCACTAACCTTTGAGGGGGCCACTGAGGATTCTCCACTCAGGGCACCAGTGGGCCCTGGGAGCAGGGCTGCTGCTGGCAGTCCTGGCCACTGCCCACTGGGGGCACCAGGTTCTGCCCACTCCAGCTCACCTGTCCAAAGGCTGACAGTCCTTGACTCTGGGCCTGGTCGTCCCCTTGGTCCACCAGCCAGTTGTCAGCCCTAGGAGGGCAGAGAACAAGTGCCAAGCAGGGTTGCAGAGTGTCTGCCCCTACCCCACGCCCAGGGCCCGCATCGCTGGGGAGCTCACCAGGGTGTGTTGCAGCTGTGGGTGAGTGTGAGGTAGCGCATGCCCAGATGGTAGAGTGCCCGCAGGACGCCCAGGCTGCTGTCGATGGAGTGTCCACCCTCCACACCAATCAGACTGGCCACCTTCTTCTCTTGGAAAGCCTGCTCTATGCCTGTGGGGAGAAAACCGGGAGTGAGGGCCGCAGCCCCGGGTGTGCAGCAGCCAGGCAGCACCCAGGCAGCACCCAGGCTGGGCCACGGACCCACCTGCACTGTCAGTGACGCACAGGAAGGTCTCGGGGTACAGCTGACACATCCGGTGGACCACGTCCATCTGCTCCAGGGTCCTCTTGACACTGTCTTTGTTCTGGGTGTCGCAGGGCACGTATGCAGACCAGAACTGGGGGCCGGGGGGCAAGAGCTGACGGTTCCCTGCATACAGGGACTCCCCTTCCCTGTCACCATACGCACCCCTGTGGGAGCCCTGGCTGCTATTCCCACCCAGGGCCTTGGCAGGCTCAGAGAAGAGAGGGCCCCCCAGTGGTGGGGTTATACCTGGCCCCCCACAAAGCCAGCCTTCAGCTTGGGGATGTTGGTGTGCGTGTCAGCCAGAACAGTCAGGTTAGCCTTCGCATCCAGCAACCGATTGTTGAATTGTTTCAGCAGCTGCCAGGGCAGGTCATTGTGCCTGGGAGGGCAGGGACACGACCACTTGCACCGGGGCCTTCCCTCCACTTCCTGCTGCTTCCTGCGGCTCCTGGGTTCAGGACTGAACCCCGGCCCCAGCCAAGCAGCACAGAGCTCACAATGGCTCCCTGAGCCCAGTGGGCTGTCTGCCAGGCGGGGGTGGGAAGGCGTGGGATGGCTGAGTGGAAGGAGAGCCTCCTGGTAGGCAGGGCTGGGACGGCACATACAGGGCTTAGCCAGGTGGCCCAGGGAGAGGCTGGGCTTTTGAGGGTCTCTCACGAGCGGCCAGGGAAGGGTGTGCCAATGGTGGGAGCTCAATGGGTCCAGCAGAGTAGACGGTCCATGGGAGGCCTGGCAGCTCCCCGAATGGAGGGAGGGGAAGGATGGGGGACGGCAGCAGGAGTCGGGGAAACTGAGCACAGCCTGGAGGGGGCTTTGCCTGGCACCCCTGCCTGCAGGATGGCTGAGCCTAACCAGCCCCTCTCCTTGAGAAGTGTTCTCTGGTGAAGCAATGTGTGCGCCCCTTGGGACCCATCCCCACCAGTTTGCCTCTCAAGCTGCTGCCCTAGCGTCTCCTTAGAAGACAAATCATGAGGGCAATGAGTCATGACCGCCACTGTGGGCCCCACTTAACTACAGGACACAGACAGCCCTGGCCCAGGAGGTGGCCCTGAGCTGCACTGCCCTCCCAGCCCAGGGGGCAGCTCCAAGCCGCACTGCCCTCCCAGCCCAGGGGGTGGCTCAGAGCCACACTGCCCTCCCAGCCCAGGGGGCAGCTCCAAGCCGCACTGCCCTCCCAGCCCAGGGGGTGGCTCAGAGCCACATTGCCCTCCCAGCCCAGGGGGCAGCTCCAAGCCGCACTGCCCTCCCAGCCCAGGGGCAGCTCCAAGGGGGGTGGCTCTGAGCTGGCAGTCCTCCCAGCCCAGGAGGTGGCACTGAGTCGCACTATCCTCCCAGCCCCTAGGGACAGCCACTCCTGCAGAGGCAGCCACCAGTTCTTCCTGTTTTGGAACCCAAGCTGCTGTCCTGCCCTGTTCCCCACCGCTGGCAGACCTCCTGTCAGCTTGCAGGGGCATCTGCACAGGCATCACCATCTGAGAAGGGGCACCTCCCTCTAGGAAGGCACGATGGGGCAGCCAATGTCAGCCAGTGTTTGTCTGAAGGTCAGATCTAATCAGAACTCCTTATCAGATCCTGTCTATGTAGCCTGGGCAGGGTCCTCTCATGAGACAATAGGAAGTCTGGCAAGAACCCCCACCAGCCCCACAGCACTGAGAACTCCCCTGTAGCCGGGTGTGACCAGGGGACTAAGTTCAGTCCTGACCTTTTCTCCCTGCTTCCTCCATGTCTGGCTCCTCTCTACCACTGCCACTCCAGCATGGGAGCCATGAGGAGAGGTGTGCAGGGGCAGTGGGCCCCAGAATAGCAAGGAGCAGATCACGGGGTCCAGGGAGGCCTGGGTCGGATAGACACCGGCCTCACACTTTGCTTAGTGCCTTTGCTCCCACAAAGCCCACCTGCTGTGTGTGGCCTCCGGACCTGGGGAGTGAGGGAAATGGAGGGGCAGTACAGGTAGGGCCAGGACCCATGTCTCACTGCGCCCACAGAAGGTGCAAGGGGCCATTGTGGGACATGGCACTTAGGAGACTCCAGGGCTTGCCTCCCCGGGCAGGGAGCTGCATGGCGCTGACTGGGCAGGCGTGGGATGAGGCACTAGGAAGAGTCTTAGTCAGTGGGAAGAAGAGATCGAGGCCTCTGGAGCCCCACAATCTCAAGGAATCCTGGTAGGGGCAAGTGAGGCAGGGGAGAATGTTGGAGAAGATGCCAGCCAGGGTCTTGCCAGGATGCCTGTGTCTTCCTTGCTGCTGACGGGAGGAAGCTGAGACCCAGAGAAGGAACGAAGCTTTCTCAGGCAGATGGCAGGTGTGGGAAGTAGGGGCCAGGGTGTGAGCTTCCCCACTCCAGCCCCACTGAAGCCGTTGGGGTCCTGGGAGACCCTAGGGAGAACTGAACCTCCGCCAGGCACTCACCCATCAATGACTGGCTTCTCCTGCAGGATCCTCACTGCTTCGTCCCGGAACAAGTCTGCTGCACAGATGGCCACCAGGGGCCACAGCCACAAGCTGGTCCACATGACAAGGCTCCTGGGGATTCCTCTGTGCTGTTCTGGAACCTACAGAGAACCCTGCACCTGCCAGAAAAAAAGCACACAGGCCTTTGGTCAAGCAGATTGCTGCTGCTGGTAGCTCTCTGTTTATAACACACGCGTTCAATGAATAACCAGTGCATTCCCCATGGTGGGTGGGATGGAAGATCCAAACCCAGGGCTGGGTGTTGCTGCCCAGGCCAAAGGAGGCTGGGATCCCAGGCCCAGGGAAGGTCCAGAGCTCAGAGGGTGACATGGGTGAGGCAAAGCAGCCAGGTACACTCCAAGCTGTGCACCGCCCAGATCCCATCGACCTCTCCCTAATGTGTCTGAAGTCTCACTGACCCTCCCGCAGTACACCCTGCCTCCTGTGGATTCCCAACCAGGGTCAGGGGGCCCTGAGCACCCACCTTGGGAAGAGGTGAGTCTGCTGCAGGTACCCGCACTCTTCCCTTTGTGCTCTAGTGAGCCCTGCTGTCACAGCCCTGCTCTCATGCTACCTCCATCTCAATCTCCTGGACAAGAACCTGGAACGTGTATACTCCAGGACAATCTCTCTAAGCCCACAAGGTAACCTGTGGCTCCCATTCTCACAGCAAGGGGCCAGTGGCCAGTGGCCAGTGGCCGGGAGCCCAAGCTGACCCTAGGTGGTACCCAGCTCTCCCGAGGGTCCATCCCACAGGGTCCTGTCCCAGGACTGAATGTGTAGGCCAGCTTGAGCCACTGCCACATGATCATGGCCAGTCCAGGCATAGCATCTGCTCAGCGCTGGCTCTGTGGCCGCCCTGTGTGTGGTCCTAGGACAGGTGCGAGGGCCCCTGAGCCTGCTCCCTTGCTACAGATGGCACTTACAGGGCTGGCTTCTCCCTCTGTGTCCCTCCTCACGCTCCCTATGGGAAGGAGCCAGGGCTCCGGGTGCTCACCTTCCTGCAGCCACCCCTCACCAGGGCACCCTGGGTACCAGGCCATGTGTCACACTGCCTGCACGGTCTAGACTTCCACCACTTGCTAGGGAAAACACCTACTTCAGTACACGGGGCGGGGGTCTGGTCTCGGGGCTCCTCCTGACTGACCCCAGTGCCCTCAGAGGTGCCAAGGTGCTTATGGCACACACAGCAACCTCAGCCACCCATACCAGCATGCCTTCACAGGAGCCAGGAGTTAGGGATGGCAGGCTAAGCAGCCTTTCGCAGTGCTTGCATCCCGTATTGGGGTGTTCCAGTTGCTCTGCTGCTCATCCCACTCCATGCCGACGGGGCTGGAGCCTTTACTATCCATGTGGAGTGCCTAGATGGAGATCTGGGCTCCTGGCTCACACCTGGCCGTCACAGCCTTTTGGGGAGTGAACCAATGGAACCAATCTGCGTCTCTCTCCACTTTTCAAATAGTTTTGTTGTTGTTGTTGTTTTTATCTTTTTAAGGAGTACCCGGACAGCCTGGACTTGGCCCTCAGAGAGCAGCCAGGCGCATCTGAGTTCACTCACAGCTCAGTGATAACAGTCAGGCTGCTGCAGCAGGCGCAGCCTCCTACAAACCCTCCCCTGTACCAAGGGCTTTGTCACCACCCTGTAAGGGTGTCCTGGGGCTCACATCTGCTCCAGGGACACTGCATCTGTGCCCCTGTGTGGGGCTGCACGCTGCACGCACCTGGTTCAGTTCTACACATTCAGGTTGCACTGCCGACAGGGTCACGTGAGCCAGTTCTGATCCACACAGCACGCACTTCCTCAGCCCTGATGGACTAAGGGTCTCCAGGGATCTCAGGCCTTCACATCTATAACTAACAGGGAGTTTCTCCTTCCTCCTCTGGAACCTCACAACCTCCCCCTCCTCCTCCCCCTCCTCTCCCTCCTCCTCTGGAACCTCACAGCCAGCCTCCCCCTCCCCTTCCTCCTCCCCCTCTCCCTCCCCCCTCCCTCCTTCCTCTGGGACCTCACAGCCAGCCTCCTCCTCCTGCACCTCTCACCTGGAAGCCACCCAGAGGAACCTTCATTCAGGTTTGATGTGAGCAAGGAAAGCAAGGAGCTTGCCTCAGGTGTGAACCTCAGAGGGACAGTTACCAAAACCTCCTCACCATATTGACAGCAGATCACACAATGCTTCAAAAATCCCATAATGAACATACCAGCACGTTTTTAAATAAAGACAGGGTTGGGGGAAGGCACTGGAATGCGACAGGTAAACTTATCCACACCCACATTGGCTCTACTTGCACTGCAGCTCCTATGATGCACGTGGGGCGAGGCAGTGCCGGTCTAAGTAAGGGGCTCCTGCCATTCCCTGGGCTCCTGGCTCCTGGCTGCTGGTTGGGCTGGCCCAGCACTGGGCCATTGCAAGCATCTGGGGACTGAAGCAGCAGATGGAAGAGTCCTCTGTCTCTTTCTAACTCTGCCTTTCAAATAAATAAATAGAATCCAGTGTGACAGGCTGATTCCAGAAAGAAGAAACGACAGAAAAACCACTTTGGAGTTGGTGTCTCTATTGTGGCTCCCCTGCACCCGTGTGAGCAGCCCAGGAGACAGCGTGAGGCCCGAGCTCTGGCCACTCGCTAGAGTCCACAGCACCCCTCAAGCACCCCCGTGTCTATGACAGATGCCATGGACGCCAGCCCTGCTGATTCCATCTCGCATCATTTTGAAGATAAAAACCACAAACATGCTAATGGAACCAGGGGCGCTGATCCCACGGCCCTATGTACTTTGGGGCTCTCATGTGAGCAGCCCAAGAGCACCCAAGCTGCCAGGTCTCCAGCTGTGAAGCCAGCATGGTGGGAACTACTTCGTGAACGTCTGCCGAGAGCACAGTGAGCCAGCCCTCCGTTTCTGTGTCCACTCTGGCATCTGGCCAGGCCCCCACTCCAGCTGCACCAGAGACCATGTCTCCGCTTGGACCTTGGGGGGACAAACCACACCCAAGCCATCCTCGACAGAGAGACAGACATCTTCCATCTGTTGCAATACCTAGGGCTGCACTGGGCTGCCGTCAGCAGTCAGGAGCTCCATCTGGTTCTCCCACGTGGTGGCAGAGGCCCAGGCACTGCTCGGGCCATCATGTGCTGCTTCCCAAGGTGAGCGTGAGCAGGAAGCTGGATGGAAACTGCAGTGACTGTGAGGGGATGCAGGCATGACCTCAGTTCTGTCTCCTGCGTTTTCTCCTGGGAGTGTTGAGGGAGGTTTCCTGAGTGCTGTTTGACCCTGCTCAGCAGCTCTGTCTCCGCACATCGGAATGAATTCCAGACTCATTTTTCCATTGTTTATCTGAATGCCTGCCTTCCTTAGCCAGCTGGCCCTCCCTGTCATCATGTCTGCGTTATTTACAGATGCAGCTGCGGCCAGGCTGTGTTGGCCACTCAAGAGCTCTCCCAGCCAACGGGAGAGGACAGGAATGACACCTGGCCCTCTTCCTCCAGCAGCCCCCTTCACTGCACCCACTGCACCAGTTGCATGATGCCCCCTCATCACGCCTTCCCCCGGTTCCTGTGGCAGTCTGTGAATATTCCAGAGGCTTTGGGGACAGCTGGGGTCACCACATTTCTCTCTCCCAGGAGCGTGCTAATGGGCCCGTTGTAGCCCCCTGTGTGGTGGACACTGCCTGTGAGTCCTCCCCTCATCAAGAAGGCAGGAGCAGGTGTGTACAGGGCCTGTCTCAGGGCTTGCGGGACATGGAGGTGTGTCCTCAATTCCTGACTCTCCACTGGTCCTGTGTCTCCAGCCGCTCTAGTCTTTCCCATAATCATGCCCAAGAGGGACATGCTCGCCCTGCTGTCTTGGTGAAGAGATCTGGGAGAGTGGGAGCAGGCTGAGCAGCAGGGACCAGGAGCCTGGGCACCTAGGAGAGAAGTCGGGAAGTGCAGGGCTGCGAGGACAGCTTCAGAGAACCACACTGGGACAGGACCCCCAGCTCAGCCTCAGCAGGGATGGACACACTGCAGGAAGCCCAGGCCACAGAGAAGCCCCCCACCCCGGCACCTGCAAGTGGGTGATGGCTGTGGTAACTTGTTTCACAACAGGGGAGAAGGAATCTAGGCCTCTGAAGGGACCCTCGTGTGGTTGTGGTTCCTGCCCCCACCCTCCCCTCCTGACTCTCCCATCTCTCCTGCAGTGTGGCCAGCTGCAGCCTCACCACGAGGGACAGGAACTGGACGGGGGCTGCCAGGAGGCTTGAGCCCACCACCTGCTCTGCCCTCGTGTGGGGTCACTGTCAAGGCGATGACTGGCACCCGGCCCCCAGAGCAGCTGTCCAATGGTTTGCTGAGCTGTGTCACTTTGTATCTAAAGTCTGGGAACAGCCTTGTTAGCTGGACAATCAGCCTCACTCCCCAAAATAGGAGGAACTGAGAGTGAGGACAGCACAAACTCCACCCACGCAGCCCTAGGACCCAGGCCATCATGGCAGACCCCAGGAACCCTGTCTCTGTCCATTTTAGCAGAGCACCTGGGGATGTGGGACCTGAGGAGGCCCTGGGTGATCTTTGGAGATCTCTGGGCTATCGCCCAGGGCCATGGAGACGCCCACAGAGCAGCAAGGTCCACGCCTCGTGGCCCCACGCTCTGGAGCACACGTCCACAGGACACAGACTGCAGTACCATCTACACTTGGAAATTACTGCCAGGCTCACACCTGTGGGGCCAGCTCTCCACAGACATGCCAGGCTCCACTCTGACCCAGCTCCCTGCTAACTGGCCTGGGAGAACAGCGGGAGATGGCCCAGGTCCTGGGTTCCTGCAGCTGCATGGGAGACCCCAAAGAAGCTCCAGGCTCTGGCCTGAACCAATCATGGCTGTTGCAGCCATTTGGGGAGTGATTTCTCTCCTCTCTCTCGTCTCTGTTCCTCTGATGTTCAAATGAATAAAGCTTTACTCAAATCCCGTCACCACCCTCAGGACAAGCATTACAGTCCCACCCCTCCAGCTCGTCCCAGACAGCACCACACAGACACACCCAAGGCTGGCACACCCAGGCATACATGCCCAGCTGTGTAGACCTCATGGTCCTCACTCTTCAGCTGGCTCCAATAGACACTGGCGCAGAGACCTCACAAGCCTGCAGCATGTACAGTGGGACTGGCTGTAGGCCCATCTCCCTCCCTCAACTTCCTTCTAGCTCCTTAGCAGCCACAAAATCCGGGCTCCCCCCAGGTCCTCCTTCACCCTATTCAAACCACCACTCTTTTCAGATGACCCCCTCACAGCCCCTCCATCGGGAGCAGGGGGTCTCAGGGCACTTGGAGCAGCTCCTCATGCCACCCACCCCTCCCCAAGACAGTTACCCACTGGCCACCCTCGTCTGGCATCCCTGGGCTTTCAGGCACCAAGGCGGTCCTGGCCAGGCACTCAGTGGGTGCCTGCTAACTGTGAAGTTCCCCCGGCCTCCTGTGGCTTTGCCCTCAGCCCAACACCCCGACTCACCACCAACACAAGGGTGCTTCCCTGGCTGCAGCCCCTGCAGCTCTGCCTCAGGGACCTCCGCTGGCCAGGCCACAGCTGGGGATCCCTCCCCCGAGCTCTCCAGTCACAGAAAAGCCACCTCCTTCAGGAAACATACCAGGAAGGCGGGAGTGAGCTTAATGCCTCACACATGTGGCCTCCGCCGGACTCAGGACACACGGTGCACCCTGCCAGGATGGTGCTGGGTGCCAAGGCTTTGGGGTCCCCAGCAGCAAGCTGGGGTATCCCTCTCAATGTTCGGCCGGGAGCTGGGGAGGAGAACCTACTGTGAGAGACAGTTGGTCAGTTTTCCTTTCCCATCAGCAGAGGGCAGCTCTGGCGGGGCCAGGGGCTTGGAGCCCCATTTTTCTCTTTGAGGGGTGCTAGTGGATGATCTGTCCCCATTCCCAACTACAAGGAGGGACAAACCATTCAGGAACTGGAATGTCCTCTGGCACAACACAGGGACTTTCGAAATCAGGGTCTGTGACGGGGCTGGAGGCTGAGCTCTGGGGGCAGGGACTCCCTGGTGGATCCCGGGAGCAGCTGGTAGGAGTCTGGGAGTTGGAGAGGACCCACCAGGGAGCAGGTGCCTCCGGGCTACTGCTGGGAGGATCCCTGGACAGCCTGGGGATGCAGCGCCAAGAGCCCTCAACCCCCAGCCCTCCTGGAGCTGCAGCCGCTTGTCCCCCACCCCTCCCATCCACACGCTGAGCACCATGAGGAAGGGAGAGATCCGGGGTCTCAGAACTGGGAGCAGCAAGTGCAGGCTGGGGAACACCAGGCCTGGACAAGGCCAAGCGGGGCCAAACTGTCCAGTCCACACTGAGTGGGGTGGCCTGGTCCCACAGGCCTGGGCATTGGGCGTGGGGTGGGATCCGCGGACCAGGGACCCCATGCAGGAAAGAGTTGTACCTGTTCTCTGAACCTGCAGGTGAGCTCCCACAGGTGACCTCCCAGTGACTGCTCATGCTTGTGCTCAGGCCTGCGGCCGCCGGCAGCCAAACCCCAACGGTTGTCTGTGTGAGCTATCTCCTGGAACAGACCAGGCACACAGCAGGTCCCTGAAGGTGGTACCCCCATTTCCCGTAAGCCTGTCTGCTGGGGGACTGGCTGGGCGATGAGGGTGGTGCAGCAGCTGAGGTAGGGCTGTCTAGACGGGCATCAAGGGTTGAACCTGTGCAGCCTTGTTGCTAGGAGCATTGGCGCGTGCAGAGCACCTACAGAGTTCAGAGAGCGTCCTGTGACTTGTCTGGGCACAGGGTGGAGGCCTGAGCCTGACCTTGACCAGTTGCTATCAGCAGATTCCTCTCCCGATAAAGGCCCCTGTCCTGGCCCTGCCCTTGGTAACATGAGGGAAGTTGGCACCGCCTGCCTTCCACACCCGGGCTGGAAGGTGTCCAGGGACCAGAGCTTGGCCTGACACTGGCAGGTGCCAGTGGAGAAGTGGGGTCCCTCAGGGCTGTCGGCTCCCACTCCCGTACCACACACATACTCCTGCTAGGCTTGCACACACCCATCCGGGTACCTGGCCCCTGAGGCTGTTGCCCTCTGGTGGCCGCATCCAGTCAACGCAGGGGCTCCCGGACAGCAGCAGTGGCCTCTCCCATGCTCCAGGGCTTGAGGTGGAGATTTCTTGGAAGGCTGCAGGGTTCCAGAGCTGTGCGCAGATCACCACCCATTCTGTCCCCAGTGGAGAGAGCCCATCCGTCTCGGAGACCAGCCCGCTGTCACAGGTTCATGGAGGGTTCTCAAGTCAGACCACCACTGGCGTGATGCCTCCCTGCCACTCAAGGCCGCCAGCACAATCTTCCAGAGACTCCTCTGGGGGCATCCACATGCCAGGAGGCCGAGGCCCCTCGTATCCACCATGTGCCGGCTCCTGAGGGTGGACACCCACGACTCCCGGAAGCAGGGCTGCATCACTCCCTCAAGTCACATTCGTGCCAAGTTCCCCTGTCAGTCTAAGCTCACACACAGCTCCAAGATTCACAACAGCCTCGGTGTGACTGCCAAGTCCCCACACAGATGGTCTGGTTTTCTTTTGCTTGTTCATTCTCTCAGGAAGTCCTGTCCACATGGTGTGCACACATTGGTGGCACCACAACTGGCCACCAATGAAGGTATTTAGGGGAAGTGCCAGTAAGGGAGAAACCCCTGGCAGAGGCGGCTTGGGGTGGCAGTCTGGGCTGCTGGTCCTTGGTAAATGATAGACGCTGGGACTGGGCTCTCACCTTTAGCCCCAGGAACCCTGCTGGGCAGCCCCTCCAAGCGCCTGGCCCAGTGGCCACACCCACTCCCCCTGGCCTCTGTGACACAGCCTTGTCCCACCCTGGCCCTCCCTGCCTGGGGCTTCCCTAGTTAGACTTTGCAACTGGGCAGTCCCACCCTACCACCCACCTCTCTGCCCGGGTATTGCAAGAGGGTGAGGGCTCCCTAATGCCAGAGGAGTATCGTGGGAAGGCGGGGCAAGGAGGAAGAGCAGGGGAGATAACATGGGCCTCTGGCTGGCCCTCTCAGCATCCTGGTCCTCCTGGGCAGGCAGCCCCATTTCTGCACAGTCATGACATGCTGGCTGCCAGAGTCTGCCATGAGACGCAGGCATGTCGGCACACACAGACTTCCTCCTTCCATGTTACACATTTTACAATGCTGAGAGATAGAGCAACATGCGGGCAGGCGGGTAGCACTGCCTCTGGCTCCAGATGCCTGCACAATCAAGGCAGGGAGCCAGGGACACAATGCAGGCCAGCCCTCAAATGCTCCCTCCCAGGCTGTGCATGGAGAGGAAGCTGATCTGAAGCCTGGACGCTCCAGCATGGGTCCCAGGTGTCCCACCCCACGGCCAGAAGCCCACTACTGGGGCAAACAGTGAGTCCAAACCCTCCAGCGTGGGACCCAGGTGCCCCCCACCCCATGGCCAGAAGCCCACTATTGGGGTAAACAGTGACCCCAAACCCTCCAGCGTGGTACCCAGGGGAACCACCCCACGGCCAGAAGCCCACTATTGGGGTAAACAGTGACCCCAAACCCTCCAGCGTGGTACCCAGGGGAACCACCCCACGGCCAGAAGCCCACTATTGGGGTAAACAGTGACCCCAAACCCTCCAGCGTGGGACCCAGGTGTCCCACCCCACATCATGAAGTCTGCTATTGGGGTAAACAGTGACCCCAAACCCTCCAGCGTGAACCACCCCATTGCCAGAAGCCTGCTATTGGGGTAAACATGGGTGTACTCACCTGCAGACTCATGATGCAGTGTACTTGTGACAGCAGCAAGCTTTTTGTTTTTGTATTTTTTTTTTTCAGGATCTTATTTATTTGAAAGGCAGACAGATAGAGACACCTTGTAACCTGCTTGTTCACTCTTCAATGGCTGTAGTGTCAGGGTTGGGCCAGGCTGCCCCACCTTGGCGATAATGGGTAGACAGAAAATGCAAACAGCTCGTTTGTTCTCGATTTGCCAGAGTTTCATGAATCATGGATAACTTACCAGAAAAGAGAGAGCCAGTATGGTGGCATAGTGGTTAAGGCTCTGTCTGAGATGCCAGTGTCCCATATGAATGCTGGTGCAAATCTCAGCTGTTCCACTTCCAACCCAGCTCCCTGCGAAGGGCAGCCTAGGTGCTTGGGACCCTGCACCCATGTGGGAGCCCAGAAGAAGCTCCTGGCTCCTGACTTCGGATTGGCTCGGCTGCAGCCCTGGTAGCCACTTGGGGAGTGAATTAGCTGACAAAAGATCTTCCTCTCTGTCTCTCCTTCTCTCTGTATATCTGACCTTCCAATAAAAATAAATAAATCTTAAAATTTGTTATTACTAGGGCCCGGCACGGTGGCCTAGCAGCTAAAGTCCTCTCCTTGAATGCACCAGGATCTCATATGGTACCAGTTCTAATCCTGGTGGCCTCGCTTCCCATTCAGCTCCCTACTTGTGGTCTGGGAAAGCAGTTGAGGATGGCCCAAAGCCTTGGAACTCTGCACCCATTTGGGAGACCTGGAGGAAATTCCTGGCTCCTCGCTTCGGATCTGCTCAGCACTGGCCGTTGCAGTCACTTGGGGAGTGAATCATTGGATGGAAGATCTTCCTCTCTGTCTCTCCTCCTCTCTGCATATCTGACTTTGCAATGAAAATAAAATAAATCTTTAAAAAAATGTTATTACTAAATAAATAATTGGAAAGGCCAAGAGATGGAGAAACCAGAAAGAAAGATCTGCTGTTTCACTCCCCAAGTGAACTGTGCTGAGCTGGTCCAAAGCCAGGCGCTCCTCCAGGTCTCCCACGCGGGTGCAGGGCCCCAAGGCTTTGGGCCGTCCTCGACTACTTTCCCAGGCCACAAGCAGGGAGCTGGATGGGAAATGAAGCAGTCGGGACACAAACCGGCAACCATATGGATTCTTGGCAAATTCAAGGTGAGGATTTAGCCACTGGGCCATTGTGCTGAGCCCAGAAATGGTCAGTCTTGACGTGACCTTGGGCTTGTGCACTCTTGGCACCGGCACTTCCTTCTTGCAAGGTACCAGGAGCAGGAAGAAAAACCCTAACTGGTGCCAATATGGCATCCTGGTGCTTGCAAGGCAAACCTTAGCCACTGGGCCATCGTGCCTGGCCTGAGAGCTGGGAGGAGAAGGAGAAGGGAGGGGTGAGGGAGGAAAAGATGGAGGAGGAGGAAGGGAAGGAGGAGATGAACATGGCCCAGAGCTGATCACAGGAAGGTGCAGAGGGAACCCGGTGGTCACGGCTGCCTGCCCAGAACAAGGACTGGGCTTCTATCACGAGCTGTGGCATGAGGTGAGGGCATGGACAAGGCTGGGGACCTCATGACACGATTTCTGAAGGCACATCCCACCTTTGCGGATGTAATCGGGGAGGGGAGAGGGTAGCAAGCAACTGCTTGATTCTGCAAGGCAAAGCCCTGACCCAAGCAGATACAGCTGGGTTTGGGAGACATGTGTGCACCCATCTGTGAGAACTGCTCCCCAAGACAACCAGGAGCACAGCCCAGCACAGAGAAGACCACCAGCCTGCCCCACTTTACTCTCACATTAAAGGTAGCTGTTAGAGGGAGGGCTCAAGTGGGCCTGGGGAGACGGTTCAGGGGTGAAGCCCAGCAGTGCACACACACCTGGTTCTGAGCAGGGCTAGAGATGAGAGTGGCTGGGCACCAACATTACAGAAACAGCAATGGGGAGAGACAGGGACACAATGTAGCCCAGGAGGTAAAGGACCACAGGGTCTGGAAGACAGAAATATGTGGGCGTGGCAGGTGTGTGTGTTTGTGAATCTTAGGGGACTCCAGGTGTGTGCGTGTTAAAGAACTCCGTGTGTAGGTGTGTGTGAGAGCAGCAGCAGAGCAGCAGCAGCAGAGCAGCAGCAGGGGAATCCAAGTGGGCACAAGGACTCCTTCTCTACTGTCACTGGGAACTCTGCGATGGTAAGACATGTTTACAGGAACAAGAAATTTGGCCAAACTTGCGGTGGATGCAGTGCCGCCCAGCTGCCTCCAAGGCCAGCTACGTGGAGCAGGAGGCTTCCCCTCCCGCCAGAGGGGATGGAGCTCCACAAACCACAGACCCCCACCCTGCCTGAGGCCCCACTGTTGTGCGCAGGTTCCCAGAGATCGGATTCCTTTCCTCCCCTCCCCCAGTGAGGCTGGCATCCGGGAGCCAGGGGAGGGGCCTCATCCAGCCCACAGGTCCTCCGACCCCAGCCCAGCCCAATCCCACCGCTTGCTCTGCTGGCCCTGCATTTCCAAGGGAGGAGCTTCCTCAGAACTGCCTGAGTGGGTGAGCCACATTTTCCAGGGTCTGGCGGCCAGAGGACCTACCGGTGAGTCGGGCTCGGCCCAGCTGTGGTGGGGAGTGGAGCAAGGACAGGCAGGGGCTGCTCAGGGACCCTGGCCAGCTGTATACCACACTATGTCCCTGGTCTGGACAACTGCTGGTGAGGGTGGAAGGATCTGCTGCCCCCACCACTGATTTGAGGTTCCCTGGCTAGAGACAGGCAGTTCCGAGGACCATTCCTTGGGGCTGCCCACTGCCTGCAGCGCAGCCGTGGAATCCTGATGGAAGCTGCAAGCCACCGTCTCCCGGGGCACAGGAGAGGCTAAGCAGGGCCTTGGGGCCGACCTGGGGAGGGCAAGAGGGACTCAGGACAGTGGCCTGCAGCCAATCCATCAGCTGGCCCCAGGGGTAGCAGACTCCCCGGCTGCACTCCCATCTCAGCCTCACCGCCCTCCCCTTCAGAGCCCTGGGACACATCCTGCAGCCATCATGAGCAGAAGCCTGGACTCCGAGGAGGTCTTTGACGGGATCCGCTTTCCAGGATTCATCCACACCCCTGAGTCCCTGCAGGCCGCCTGCAGCTTCCAGTTCCAGGACACAGACGTCTTGTTGGTGACGTTTCCCAAGTCAGGTGAGGGGCGACGGAGCAGATGCCAAGCAAGGCAAATACCATCTACCCACCAGGCCTCTGTCTCTCCCAGTCCAGCACAAGCCCAAGTCCAGAGCCCCTGGAGTCTCCTCTGGCCTGGTGGCCGTGGGGCTCTGCCCCCAGGCTGCAGTGTCCTGGCCCTGGCTCACTAGCAGAGCTCCCTGTCCCTGCCCACCAAGCCAGGTCTGTGTGTTTTTGCCGGGCACACTGCATGCAGGATGACCATGGGTGACTTCCTCTGAGTCGCTCTGGTGTGTACGGTGTTTACTTTCCCTGGGCCTTTGGGTGAGAAGGTTTCCCAAAGCCTGGAAAGGGTGCAGGGCTATACAGGCACCCCCCTTCCCTCTACGCAAGCCGAGTCCCACCTTGGCGTTGGCAGGACCCTGAATTCAGACATGCCCCTGAGATGGGGCATCCCACACAGCCCTGCAGTTTCCAGAGGACAGCCCAGGTCTAGTGTGGCAGGACAGAAGCTAGGCCTGTGGGCTGGAAGCCCAGTGTGGGGAGAAGGGTTAGGGGAGGAGTGTCCACCCATTCCTGGGTGATCTGACCTTTTGGCCTAGCAGCAGGTGGCAAAGGACCTGCCCTGACTAGTCCTCTGTCCACTCTCCCCAGATCTCAACTCCCACTGCCTGCCCCTCTGGCTTCTCCCTCCAGGCCACATCCAGCGGCTGGGCTGTGGGTGGGCACTTCCCCATCAGTAGGGACGTGGCAGTACATGGTTGACCCTCTTGACCCCCCTCTCCCCGTCCACATCCTGGGTAGCCAAGGTCAGCACGACATCCCTGCCCACTGCCCTCCTGTGCTGCGGCTGCCCTGTGTGTCCTGGCTCAGAGTGCCAGCTGGCCTGTAGTAACCAGAATCAGGGCATACTGACTCCTCACACGTCCTGTGCCTTCTGAGGTACTGAGGCCTAGAGTCTCTGCCACAAGCTGATACCACACGGGGCAACTGCATCGCACACAGCAGTGTACGGGTGCGAGCACTGGCTCTGCTCATCGGGAGGACTCGGGTCCTACCCACGTGGCTTACACGGGTGAAGCTCCTGGCTCCTGTGTCAGCCTGCCTTGGCCCCAGCAGGGGGCTGGGGCATCTGAGGAGTACCCAAGCAGCTGTGAGCTCCCTCCCTGCCTTTCAAACACATTTTAAACGTTTAACACATTGTGTGTTATTCTGAGGAACATGATAGAATCTTGCAGCTGCCCTCCTGGAGTCTTCTCACACTGTATCCATCGCCCTCCATGGCCATCACACTACAATAACAGCTTGGAAGCCCACCATGACATCCCTGAAGGGTGCCACACAGAGCTTTTCTCAGGAGGAAATGTCATGGATGTACCTCCGGAATGTCTGTGTCTCGTGAGCAACAAAGGACCTTTGAACCTCAGTGTCATGCAAAGGGTGAGGTCCATATGTTGATAGACAGCTTGGTCATCGTGAGCTTTAACCATTGAACTGCAGATACCTGCAGAAGCAGGACCATGAGGAGACACAGGCACACGTGTTCCAGTAGATGCTCCCCATGTTGCTGCCATGAGGCAAGGAGGTAGAGTTTCCACAATATGGCAGACATTGCGGATCCTGCATCCTCGTCACGGGTGGGTCAGAATCACATAACACACTTTTACTTTGAAACTGGGCGCCTATCACCTTCACAGGATTCCAGCTGAACACGTGCCCTCACGTCCTCTGCCCACACTCCTTGGTCCTCCGTGCCCTCACGTCCTCTGCCCACACGTCCTCTGCCCACACTCCTCGGTCCTCCGTGCCCTCACGTCCTCTGCCCACACTCCTCGGTCCTCCGTGCCCTCACGTCCTCTGCCCACACTCCTTGGTCCTCCGTGCCATCACGTCCTCTGTCCACACTCCTCGGTCCTCCGTGCCCTCACGTCCTCTGTCCACACTCCTTGGTCCTCTGTGCCCTCACGTCCTCTGTCCACACTCCTCGGTCCTCCGTGCCCTCACGTCCTCTGTCCACACTCCTCGGTCCTCCGTGCCATCACGTCCTCTGCCCACACTCCATTCTTTGTGGCTTCCCACATCCCTTCCACATTTCCCTCATCAGACAGTAGACCTATGTGGCCATCAAATTTTGTACTCCGAACTTCAAAACCAGGCGCTAAGATGAGTATGTCTTCCTAGTTCTCATCTGTGTTCACACATCAGAGGGAACCCTTTCTTCTTGTAGCATTACTCAAAGGCCATAGTAACCATCCACCTAAAACTCAGCCTGCTATGGAACCAGTCAATTTCAGGCCCCACGTGTAGTTGCCTCGGCTGGGATGGACATAGTTCAGGTCTTTAGTTGGAAAAGTTGAGGAACCCAGATCTCTATCATGGGAGGGGAGAAAGGTCATGGCTTCTGTGGTTTCTGCTCTGGGTCATAGGGTATATCTGATGTTCCTTCTCTCTCTTTTTGTTGTTATTTTAAGATTTATTTATTTTTTTTATTGGAAAGACAGATAAGAGTTATGGAGAGGAGAGACAGAGAAAGATTTTCCATCCACTGGCTGACTCCTCAAATGGCTGTGTGGGTGGAGTTCCCTGATCTGAAGCCAGGAAACAGGTGCCAGGATCCTCTTCTAGGTCCCCTACATGGATACTGGTCCCAATACTTTGGGCCGTTCTCCACTACTTTCCCAGGGCACAAGCCAGGAACTGGACAGGAAGTGGAATAGCTAGTCGGAACATGAACTGGTGCCCATATGGTATGCTGGTGCCTGCAAGTGCCAGATTAGCTAGTTGAGCCATCATGCCAGCCTCTGCTATTTCTCTGTAACCCCACTCTAGGATGTCCCTCTGTCTTCTCTGCAGCATGTCCTGCTCCATGTGGAGATTAGGCTGCTGGGATGATGCAGTCACCCAGGTGGCGTGAGGACCCTTGGAAAAGAGAGCGCCCCTGTCGCCCCTCCACTCTGTGAGGGTCCAGCCGGGGGACAAGGATGTGGTCTCCAACAGAATCCACATCTGCCAACACCTGGGCTCGCAGCCTCCAGGCCTGTGGGAGAGAACTTGATACTCCTGTGCCCTGGGCTGGACCCAGCTAGGTCTGGCTGATGGGCAGGGATGGGACAGCTGAGCTGTGTGCTGGCCACGCCCCTGGTCACAGATGGGCCTTTCATGGAGACAATGCAGAGCTCACAGGCAACAACCAGGGACTCATAGGAGGTGGCACGTGCCACAGGCCCAGAACTGGCCAGGCCCTGTGCAGTCTGTCTGTGCAGCTCACCAGGGCGCCTCTCCCTGCCTGGTTGTACAGGTACCACATGGATGCAGCAGATCCTGAGTCTCATCTTCTGCAAGGGCGACCTGTGGCCTATCCACCACCGCCCCAACTGGGCACGCATGCCCTGGCTGGAACACATCTCCTTCCAAGGCTTCCTGGCCCAATGGGACCCCACGCAGTCCCGCCTACTCACCACTCACCTGCATGCCAAGGCCCTGGCCCCTGCCCTGAAGAAGTCCAAGGCCCGGGTAAGGAACAGGCCTCTGTCTTCCTGCCAAGTAAGACTGGGGGACTGGCTCTCAAGGCATGGACTTCTGGAGGTGTCATTCAGGGGAGAAGGGTCGGCAATGAACAGAATCCCAGCTTGAGCTGAGGAAGGATCTATGATGTAGCAACCCTCTTCTCCGCCAGGCCAGGGGCATGGCATGGCGCTGAGGGTCAGCTCAGGCCATGAGAAGGTGGAGAGAGTCAGGACAGTTGCCCAAGTTGGCCTGATGGACGGCCCTTCCATGCCTGGAAGCCTATCCACACCACAGGTGCCTCCAGCCAGAGCCTAGGGCACGGCCTCCCCAGCTCTGGAGCCTGATTACCACAGCATAACTGCTGAGAGTGAAGGGACAGAGCATGCCAATGCCTCTGAACAGGCTCCCTGGGGCCAGCTGTCCCAGGCAGTCAGGCCCAGCCCAGGAGTGTGCCCACAGTTGGCGCCCGCCTCACCCTCTTCAGGAGGGGAGCCAGGAGGACAGGCCGAGAAAGCACTGAGCACTGGGCTCTCCCACAGGTGGTGTACATGGCACGGCACCCCAAGGACGTGCTGGTATCCTTCTACCACTTCCACAGAATGGCCAGCTTCCTGCCAGACCCCAGCTCCTTCCAGGACTTTATGGATGAGTTCCTCGAGGGCACAGGTGGGTCTCCTGGGGCCTCCCCTCCTGAAGCCCTGGCTGGGCTTCTCTGAGGGCCGCTGTTCTCCCCCAGGCTTCTACAGCTCCTGGTTTGACCATGTCAAGGGATGGCTGAGCCTCCTGCAGGACCTCAACATGCTGCTCATTACTTACGAGGAACTACACCAGGTAGGTCCTCTGGTCCCCAGCTCCTATAGAACCTTCTGGACAGGCTCACCAGAGCTGGGGGCTGCCAGGCCTGGCAGTCTGCTATAGCTCCCGTTGGGCGTTCTCCAGGGCTACACTCAGCTACAAGATTCGGCTGCAGAGGACATGAAGCTTGGTTTCAGGAGCTGTTTTGTGTGCATTTTAAAATGTTTTAAAATTTTGTATCTTCTTTTGAATATTGTTTATATAGTTAAAGGGAATGGATACCATTCTGACTAGGATGGGAAGGTCATATGTTTTAGAATTTGTTATTCAATTTTTCACAAACTTTAACTCCTTATTTTCCCTATGTTACACACCTAGTGTACAAATTTTATTATTGTGTTCACCCACCAAAAGTCTTTAGTTCATATCTGATTCCATTCATAAGCTTAGATAAGCACCTTCACCTGTTTTAACTGTTAATGGACTTAATCTGCCTGTCTTTGGAATCCTACAACAGTCTCACAGAACTGATATGTCTTGGGTCCAGCCCTCCCCTTACAAGCACTGGGATCCAATTTGAGCACCAATTGTGTCACGGCTGCTGCACTGTTGTGGCCTGGGAAGGTAGTCGAGGACAGCCCATGCAGGAGACCTGGAAAGAAGCTCCTGGCTCCTGATCAGCGCAGCACTGACCGTGCGACCACTTGGGGAGTGAATCATTGGATGGAAGATCTTCCTCTCTGTCTCTCCTTCCTCTCTGTCTCTCCTCCTCTCTGCACATCTGCCTTTTCAATTTTTATTGGAAAGGCAGATGTACAGAGAGGAAAAGAGGGACAAAGATCTTCCACCCGATGGTTCACTCCCCAAGTGGCCACATTGGCCAGAGCTGAGCAGATCCAAAACCAGGAGCCAGTTCTTCTGGGTCTCCCACACAGGTGCAGGGTCCCAAAGCCTTGGGCTGTCCTTGACTGCTTTCCCAGGCCACAGGCAGGGAGCTGGATGAGAAGTGGGGCCACCAGGATTAGAACTGGCACCTATATGGGATCCTCACGCATTCAAGGTGAGAACTTTAAGCACCATGCTATCACGCCGGGCCCTGAAGTTCATTTCTTAATGATGCATCTTACTTACCTCATGCCCTGGACACACGCCCAGGGGTCCAAACTTGTGGGGTAGGAGTTGCCACATGGTCCTCGCCTGTTTTTGTCCCCAGAGTTCGACAGTGACTCTAACACAAGACAAGAATAAGTGGGGAAAATCATTTTAAGTGGCTTGAGTTGAGCGGAGCAGACACAAGCGTGAGGTCAGAGCTCAAATGGCTAACCCTCCATTTGCAAGCTCTGCCATCCAGGAGCCATGTCTTCAAGCATGGGAGAGTTCCTCTGGCCTCACGGGCAGCCTGTGTCTCTTACTTCCTTAATTGTTTAGTCTGTTGAGCCAGGGCTGCTGCTGAGGCACAGCACATTAAGCTGCTACCTGTGACATTGGCATTGTTTAGGGGTGTCCCCAGCTCCCTGCGGAATACACCTGGAAAGCATCAGCAGATAGCTCAGGCAGGCTCCTTGTACTCACATGGAGACACGGGTGGGGGAACTGGATCCGCCCTGGCTGCTGGAAGATCTGTCTTCCACACCCCTTCTCTGTAACTTTGCTTTTGAAATGATAAATTGTATACATAGATCATTTTTATTGGAAAGTTCCCAAAAAAATTTTTTTTCTACTTTTCCTAATGACACATCCATTTGTGTTTACCCCACCCACCCATGTACCATCTACCTACCCAGCCATTCTGTCCATCCTCCATCGCTTCATCCACTGTGTCCACCTAGCCATCTTATTTTTAGGCTTACCCTACTTCCACATTGTGGAACATTCTACAGTCCTGACTTTTCATGAAATACTGGATATTTTTTCGCGGAGTTGTCCCTCATCACTGGACATCTGCCTGTGCCAAGCTCTGGCCGGTGTGTGCCCTCATGGCCTTTCCTCTTGGGACGCAGGAACCCAGGAGCACCCTCCAGAAGCTCGCCCGGTTCCTGGGGCACCCGCTGAGCCCCCAGGAGGAGGACATGGTCCTGCACCACAGCAGCTTCGCCTTCATGAGCCAGAGCAGTGTGTCCAATTACAGCCTGGTGCCCAGGGAGGTCATGGACCAGGCGCGGAGCAGCTTCATGCGCAAAGGTAGGGCGCGGGCGCTGGGCAGCCATGCCGACCGGCGCACCACACGGGGCATAGCGGCTCCGGAGCTGCGGGGCCCAGGACCCCCAGACTCTGAGGGGCACGCCGGCTCCTCAGGGCTCCGCGCCACAGCCCTGCGACGACTGCATGCGCGGGAAGCAGCCAGAGGCGTCGGCGCATGCGCACGCAGGTCACCTGGCCTGCGCGCGCCTAGGTAGGGGACGCTGGCTCCCGTCGCCACTGGACAGTGCGCCGGCAGATGGGAGCCGCTCTCTGCCTCTTGCATACACACGTTTTATGAGGGCCCTGTTTACCGGTCACTCCCTAGTTGTCTGCAGCTGCAGGGCCTGGGCCAGGCTGTCTCCCAGGCCTGGATAAGGAATGCGGTGCCCCAGGCCCTCCTCTGGAACACCGGGGTACCATGCTAGGCGGTCTCTCAGAAGAGCTTGCTACTCACACCTCTGCCCTCCCCTGCCCCTTGCCCACAGGTGTTGTTGGAGACTGGCAGGAGCACTTCACGCCAGAGCAGAATGCCAAGTTCAATGCTGTGTATCAAGCCCAGATGAAAGACTGCAGCCTTCACCTGCCCTGGACCATGGACTGACCACCCTCACTCACAGGACCCGCCCTCCCCCTCAGTGCCTGCCCCCTGGCAGTGTCCCCAGACTGCAATAAAAATAGTTTTTGTCATAGGACTCTGCCCTCTTCAGATGAGACCTGCCCCGCCCCCAGGACTCCCGTACCCTGGAAAGCCTGGGCTGCAGACTCAAGGCCTTTCTTCCTCCAGTCTCCTGTTGGTGACCTGATGCCAGTGACCTCATCCATAGGCACAGTCATGTCAAGATGCCTTGGGCCTGAATTCACGCATCTGTGATGGCAAGGCCGAGCAGGCACCTCCTGATTGGGGGGGGGGGGGGGAGTCGCCGCACCGCCAGGAAAGGGTGGCAGCAATTAGGCAGTCACAGCCTCCAGCTGCTCAGCCAGCCCAGGACTGACTCTGCTGTGGGGCAGGCTGCAGTCTGACCCAAAGGAACACAGATGCTGTAGGGACAGCACGGCCATGCCCCACCCTCACCCCTGTGGGACTCTGTCCTGCCCAGGGATGGAGGCCAGTCACTCCAGCTGAGGAGCCAGTCCACTCACAGGTCTCTGGATGGCTTCCCTGCCCTGACCGGCTGAGGCAGCCATTCTCACAGGGAATGGCTGGCTGGGGTCTACAGTGGTGTGCTGCACATGAGCTGTGGGCAGTCTCTGGACCATGGTCTCCAAGGAGCAACTGGCTGCCACTGGTGACCTGCTCAGCCGCAGCCTGTGGCCACTGCCCACAAAGTCCTCAGCACTCCTGTGTGGATACCTACTGGTACCCACCCACTTAACCCAACTCTACTTGTGGTCATTCCACAGCCAATTGAGAACGCTGGGACCCCAGTGCGGCCCCTGCACCACTCATTCAAGGATTCTTTCTGTACCTCAGGCTAGGGACCCTATACCCGCTCCCCGCCCAACCCCAACAATTGGAACCTTAAACCCAATTCCAGTCCTAGGCAACAGTCTTCATAGTGCCTCTGGTAGCCACTGTGCCCTCCCCACATCCTAGTCCTACAGTCGGTCTGGCTCCAGCAACATGTGGAGGTCCAGCAAGCACCTACTGTGTGCTGCTGCAGAGGGCTACCCCATGGTGTTGGCACCCCACTCATCCCAGACCGCAGCTTGGTGGTTCTAGCAGTCAGATCACCCCAAAATGGCACACAGCACATTGGGGAAGCCTATGGAGGAACCAGGTAGGGAACCTGCGACCTTCACCCCAGATGGGACCCAAGAAAGCTCTCCACAGGTCATACTAAGGTAGGGACTGTTAAGGCCTGTAGGAAAGACTATAGGGTCAGTTAATGGCCAGGAAGTGAAGGCCAAGGTGACAGCTGCACCAGAACTACCACTTGGGAACAGGGTCCCCCAATCCTTAGTGATTCCTAGTAGAGACAGGGAAGAACCCAGTTCATTGGTGACTGCAGGGACAGGCCAGCATATGGGATTGAGGCCCCTACCCTGGGTGCCCCCGTCACCTCACTTTGCATCCAGCCTGGGGAAGCAGTAGGGGACAACCCAAAGCCTGGTGCCCCTCTAGCCACGAGGGAAACCTGGAAGCTCTTGGCCCTTGTGGCCAGATGCGAAGTGAGCCAAAGGACAGAAGAGCTCCCCCTGTAAATCCTTTCAATTATAAAACACATAAAAACACACACACACACAAACCCTGGCAGTTCTCATCCCTTGCCCATCAGGTATACAAGTATCTCAACTTGCAGGGCTGCAGCCTACCAGAGCTTTAGTCCAGGCTTCCTGCGGGCTCACAAATCCCTTATAATCAGTGGGTCTCTCAGATTTACTGGAAAATACACCTCCCGTCTACTGGCTCACCCTCCAGACATACAGCTATGTGTGCCAGGAAGAAGCCAAGCTCTTCTGGGCCTGCTTATACAACATGGGCCAAGAACCTGGAGTACAGTCCTGTGTCTGCTGGGCACATGGGAGGTAACCACAGTGCCAGGTTCTTCCATTCCCGGGAGTAGGAGGTTAGGGCTCAGAGTCATGCTGTGGAAAGCCAATTCTTTCCCATTGCATCCCACCCCGCCCCCCGCTGTGCTACAAGCCATGGTCACCAAGTAAGCCCACCACCCGGGCCACGGAGGATGCCCAGCCCCCACCAAGCCAGGAGACAGCACAGACCGGCCGCACTGTGCATTTATTAGACAAATCCAACAAGACCCTATTTTTTCTTCTCCACATCCTGTTCTGCTGCCTCCTTGGCCCTCTTGGCACGGATGCCAAACAGCCGGGCATTGGCACGGGCCATGCGGAGACTGGCAAAGGCTTTGAAGTTCTTCTCTTCCTCGGTAATGACCCTGGCTTTCTCTTTTTTGTAGACCTGCAGAGAGAGGAAATCAGAGAATGCACGAGTGCCCAGCAGTGGCCACGGAGACCAGAGTTCAGGAACCCCCAGGACCTGGCCAACAGCAGCCTGGGGGCTGAAGTGTTGCACCAGGCTCCCATACGGGTACCAGATTGTGTCCTGGCTGTTCCTCTTGCCTTCCAGCTCCCTGTCTGTAGGCTGGGAACAAGGACAGCCCAAAACCTTGGGACCCCAGCACCCACGAGGGAGATCCAGAAGAGGCTCCCGGATTTGGATTGGCTCAGCTCAGGCTGTTGCAGCCACTTAGGGGAGACAGCCAGAGGACAGAACTAAGTCAACAACATGAATCTCAAAGTGCACCAACTTACGTTTCGGATGGGCATCACTGGACCTGTGAGCTGGGTGGCCAATTTGAGTTCTTCAGCCTGCACATCAAACAGGAGCAAGGCACTTCAGCATCCAAGGCTCATCACCCACCCCAGCCTATGGGACGCCGCCAACTTCCTGGGTCCCTTACCCCCCCCCAGGAGTGCAAACTGGAGGCATATGTGGCCCTGCAGACACACACTGCATCCACCCTGTCTGCCAGCCCCCAGCATCCCCCAGCCCGACCCGCACGCACCGAGCTGTCGCCCTTCTTCGGGGCAGAGGGCTTGCGTGGGAAGAGGATGAGCTTGGAGCGGTACTCCTTGAGGCGCTGCACGTTGGCCTGCAGGGACTCGGTGGATTTGTTCCGCCGCCTCGGGTCTACCGAGATGCCGATGGTCCGCGCCAGCTTCTTATGGATGCCGGCCACCTGCGCAGACACGCACGCTTGGAGCCGCGGTGGCCGGCGCGCTGCCCTGGCCCCGGGGAGCGGCTCGGCAGTCAGATGGAAAAGGGTTCAAGTGCGCTTTCATCACAGCGCTGCAGCGATTCCGGAGATGGTCATCACGCCGAGCCCCCCGCCCCGCCCCGCGCCCCCGCGCACTCACCCGCAGCTCCTCCAGGCTGAAGCCGCGCCCGGCCCGCACCTTGGTGTGGTAGCGCACGGTCGGGCAGCGCACGATCGGCCGGATGGGCCCGGACGCCGGCCGGGGCGCGATGCGGCGAGCTCGGGCCTGCCGGGCCTTGCGCCTGCGGGGGACGCCGGGGTCAGCGGGCCGTGCTGCTCAGGGCGCCCGTCCCCCTCCGGGGCAGGTCCGACTCGGCGCCCGCCCTCCTCCTCCCGGCCGCCCTCGCTCACCTGCGGATCTTCCGCGCCGGCTGGTTGAACCACGTGGCCACCCGCCGCTGCCAGTCCTTGTGGAAGTGCGGCTTCAGGATCATGCCATTCCTGCTGGGCGCCATGGCTGCTGCCTGCTGCCGCGGGGGCGAGGACAGTGAGCGGCCGGGCCGGGACGCCGCCGCGGGCAGCCGCAGGGCCTCGGGGCCGGCTAGAGGCCCGGCCTGGACGCCGGCGTCCCCCCGGTCCTCGGCGGCCTCAGCTCCGGCCCGATGACGGCGGATTCACCGCGAGCCGCCCGGACGCCGTCCATGGCGGCCCAGGCTCTGCGTCCCCCCGGGCCCGGGCGGCCTCAGCACCGGGCCGATGGCGGCGGGCACACCGGGCCCCTGCCGCACAGACACCGGCATCCCCCCGGGCCGATGGCGGCCTCGGCACCCGGCCGATGGCGGCGGATCCACCGCGAGCCGCCCGGACGCCGTCCATGGTGCCGACGCGCACACACTCACCTGCTCGACCGGAGAGCAGAGAGGCGGAAAGGGCGCGGCGCCGCGGGGCCCGCTGGGATGGTCGCAGACGCAGCCAATCAGGAGCGCCGCGCCAGTCTGGCCAATGGGAGGCCGGGAGAGCCGGACGTGACGTCAGGCCGCCCCGCCCCGGGCTCCCGGGGCCGGCGCGAAGTCGGGGTTAGAGGTTTTCGGATTAGAACCCGCTTCCCCGCGTGTCCCGCCGGTGCCGGGCGAGGCCTTCAGCCCCGACTTTCCTGTGAAATAGGCTTTCAAGGCAGAGGTGGCCCGGCGGGTGCGGAAGTGACGTGGCAGCCCCTGGTGCTGTGCTGCTCACCTCCCCCGCCAGAATCTCCTGGCACGGCGGGAGGCCCAGGCCCGGTGCTGCCCAGCAGCTTCTGCGAGGAGGACGTGAACAAGGACCCGCAGCCCGGCCCTGCCTTGGCCAGCCTTGCTGACCGCACACGGTCCACGCTGAATCCTCCTCGCGCAGGTGCCAGGCTCCCTGCCTGTGGCCCGGGAAAGCAGTGGCGACGGCCCAGAGCCTTGGGACCTGCACCCAGGTGGGAGACCGGGAAGAGGCTCCTGGCTTCAGATCGTCTCAGCAGTGGTCTCTCTCTAAATCTGCCTTTCCAACAACAACAAAAACTAAGATGCACTTAGACCATAATACATGTTTAAAATGTAAAGGGGGCGGGGTGGAAATGAAAGCACACCTTAGTCCTCCGCCCTCTTCCAGGAGAGCCGCCGTGGCCAGTGGCCTTCTGCCACCCTCCCCTTCACGGGTGGACTCGGGGATTAGCAGACCAGTACTCCGCTGGCAGCAGACACGCCTGCCTGGGTCACGTTTCTCAGCAGTAACCATGGGTTGGCCTTCATTCCAACGTTCCCCTCAGACCTTGCTCCGGCCTCAAACACCTGCAGCCCATTCATGGTCTGCATGGACCTGCCCTGACCCACACCCCCACCTGCTCATCTAGGCACCTGGCTACAGTCAGAGGGTCTGCTAGGAACTGAGCTAGCTGCACCCAGTGTGTCACAGAACGTTCCGCACTGAGTCATGCACAGAACACTCAGCTTTTGCACTGTTCCAAGAACAAGGAACAACTACACAACCATCTTTCTCCCACAGACTCAGATGCGGTTAAGGGTGAGACTGGTATGGGAGGCCACAACTCCCAGACCCTTCATTAGGCATGGCCTGTGAGGACCACCAAAGGGCTACTCAAGGGCAGGGCATGGAGGCCTCCAGCCGCAGCACCACAGTCCCTGGCTGTTGTGGCTGTCTGGGGAGTGAACCAGTGGTTGGAAGACCTATTAACCTGGGTTTCAAATACATCTTTAAAACTCCATTAACGCCCCTTTAGGCCAAGCACTCCTGGGTGAGAAGCTCCAAGGTGGATGGACAGAACTTGTGGCTGCCCCGGTGCTGGCACTCCTGGGCGAGGCCCTTGGAGGTAGAAGATGAACTGAGTGCGGCTGGGCTTACACTAGCTGGTGGCTTACAAGCGCCTCCCAGAGCTAGGTCTACACAAGTTTTCAATCCAGGACAGTAACAGCTTGTCTTTCAGCAGTAGAAGCTCTCAGATACTCTTGCTTATGAACCCAGTGCACAATAGCTTAGCAGCTCAAGTCCTCGTCTTGCACGTGCAGGGATCTGATGTGGGCGCTGGTTCTAATCCAGCTCCCTGCTTGTAGCCTGGGAAGGCAGCTGAGGACAGCCCAAAGCCTTGGGACCCCACACCCAGGTGAGAGACCTGGAAGAGGCTTCTGGCTTCAAATTGGCCTAGCTCCGGCCGTTGTGGCTGCCTGGGGAATCAATGGATAGATCTTCCTCTCTGACTTAAAAAAATCTTAAAATACTCTTGATTTTAAATAAATACTACAGTAGGGGCAGGTGCAGAGGCCCAGCAGTCTGACCCTCTGGCTGCCAGCTGTGGCATCCCACGTTCATATCAGTGTGCTCCTGGGCTGCTCCACTTTCCATCTTGCTCCCTACTTATGGTCTGGGAAATCAGTGGAAAATGGTTAAGTGCTTGGGACCCTGCACTCATGTGGAAGACCTGAAGAAATTCCTGGCTTCAGCTCAGCTCCAGCTGCTGTGGCTGCTTGGGGTACCAGTCTCTCCTCTCTGTACATCTGCCTTTAAAATAAATATAAATCTAAAAAACAAAAAGCATTAGGAGCTGGTGCTGGAGCCCTGTCCAGATGGCACAGCCATTTGGAGTGAACACTGGATGCAAGAGTGCCCTGTTACCTTGCCTTTCAAAAACAAGATGTGGCACAGCAGCTCAGTAGGCCCTTGCAATGTGCAACATCAGTGTCCCTTGTAAGTGCCGGTTCATGTTCCATCTGCTCCACTTTAGATTCAGTTCTGTGCTAACGGCCTGGGAAAAGCAGCAGATGAGCCAAGCGCTTGGGCCCCTGCTACCTCTGTGGGACAACTTCAGCCTAGGTCAACCCTGGCCATGTGTGACTACCTTGGGTTGAACCAGTAGATGGAATATAACTTGCTCTATTGCAGATATTTTTGAAAAGGGCACCTGTGCCTGCCTTCAACCCACACAGTGCCGTCTACTGCAAGAAGTGACCAGAATCCATAGGTCCACACGTCCATCTCAGCATAGGGAGGGGACAAGGAAGCAGGACAGACCAGAGGAACGCGAGGAGTCAAGGCCACTGCTGGGCATCCTGGTTGCTTTATTCAAATATGGTCTAAGGTGTCTGCTCCACAGGGGCTTTGCTCTTGGTGTCACCCACTGGAGGGGTGAGGTGCAGACCCAGAGCTAAGAGCCAAGGACGCAGCACAGGAGTGGAGGCCCATCCAAGGAATTGATCAGCAATTCACAGGCTGAAGAGAGCACTGTGTCCCCTTAGTGGCAGGAAGGGGCTGTGAAAGGGTCCTCGTGTGCAGCTGTTCACCAGGTGACAGTGCTGGGTGCCTGGCCCAGCTCTGTGACCCTATTCCCATGTGGGAATAGTGACAGCGCCAGCTCGGAGGAGTCTGTCATTGTGCAGCCTGTTGGCATTCTGAGGGAGACACAGCAGCTGGGCCAGGCCCTCTCCAGCCTGCCTGCTGGGCAACCCCATCCCCACAGCCATGCATCCTGAGAACTGAGAACTGGTCTGCACTCCAGCAGCAAACATTCAAAAGTGAGGTACACACACAGAGAACTCGAGACTGCAGAGCCTCAGGGAAAAGGGGCCTGCAGGAGAAGCTGCACGCCTTGTTGGAGAGAAGCCAAGTTCATCTCCTGCGTCACCACACGCCGTCCCCACTACCTGGGCCAGGACGGTTCCTGTGCCGGCCCTGGAGGCTGGGAGCCCCCCTCCTCCCCAGAGGCTTGCTTCTCCCGCTGGGCGTCAATCCACCGCTGTGGGGCGATCATCTTCTTGGGCCCATGGGGTGGCGGGCCAATGAGGGCCTCAATGTCCTCATAGTTTATCACTTCCTTTTCCAGAAGAGCATTTGCCAGCTAGAAGGAACAAACATGGCAGTGTGAATCCCCAGCAGACACAGACAAGAGTCTTTGAGAACGGGCAACAAAGCATCTCTGTGTGCCAGCAGGCGGCGGTGAGGTGGGAGGGCCTGTCTGAGAGAGGACTAGCTCAGACGGGAGGATCCGGCACTTTCCCAGGAAGCAGAGGCAGAAAGGCAACTGGGCAAAGAATCACCCCCTGTCTCCAGGAGGCCGAGGTTCCAGCTGCGAGCCTCCCTCGGTATCCTCTCTAATTTCCTTCAAGATCTTGACTTATTTCTGGCAGCTGCACTTCCTGACACCACAGAGGATGTATCTGTGGGGACAGTGGCTGAGCCACAGCTGGATGACCCAGGAAGGGCATCTATGCACCTAATAGTGCCGTTTGTTAGGGAAAGTCCTGCATGCCTGTAAGCCAGAGATCCCTGAACTTGGGCAGTTCAGCTGCAAGGAACACAGCTCCTGCCCACTGCTCGTCTGCTCTCTCCTGAGGATTGAGACAGCCAATGAGCTGCCCAGGCCAGTGGCCTGCCCCACCCTTCCCCACTGCATGGAGTACATCCCACTCTGGGCGAGCCCCCAGGTTAGGCAGTCGGGCTATCTGAGGCCGTGCTGCTTGCAACCCGAGTTCTTCGGCAGGAGGGCCCCTCTTGAATCAGCACTCTGAGCCTGACGCAGCCTCACACTCCACAGTGAAGGGAAAGACCCCCCACCAGCTGCACACAGAGTGAAGCTCCTGCTCTGCCTCTCAGGGCTGTTCTGACCAAGTCCTCTGCCCAGCCCAGAAGCCATCACACAGTACCTGTGGGGACCTCGCATAAGCACCAGTGTCAGACACTTCTAGAAAACTTACATTCTACAGGGGACTCAAGGACTGTAATGTGAATGTGGAAAAGTAAATACATGTGAATGAAGTGAGCCATGATGCCCCGCAGTGTGCATGCTGACTGATGAGGTGAGGTGTACCCCGTGGCCTGCAGTGTGCACGCTGCCTGACTGGTGAGGTGAGGTGAGGTGTACCCTGTGGCCTGCAGTGTGCATGCTGACTGACTGGTGAGGTGAGGTGAGGCACACCCTATGGCCTGCAGTGTGCACGCTGGCTGACTGACTGACTGGTGAGGTGAGGTGAGGTGCACCCTGTGGCCTGCAGTGTGCACGCTGCCTAACTGACTGACTGGTGAGGTGAGGTGAGGCGCACCCTGACTGGTGAGGTGCACCCTATGGCCTGCAGTGTGCACGCTGGCTGACTGAAATAATGTTAATGAACTCAAGAGGGGCCAGTGTCATGACTCAGTAGGTTAATGCCTAAGGGTTATGGGTGCCAGTTCGTATCCCGGCTGTCTACTTCCCATGCAGCTCTGTTTGTGGCCTGGGAATGCAATCGAGGATGACTCAAAGCCTTGGGACCCAGCACCCACGAGGGAGACACAGAGGAAGCCCTTGACTCCTGACTTCAGATCACATCAGCTCAGCTCTGGCCATTGTGGCCATTTGAAGAGTGAACCAGCTGATGGAAGATCTTTCTGTTTCTCTTTCTCTTTGTAACTGCCTTTCCAATAAAAAATAATTAAGTCTTAAAAAAAAAACTGGAGGAAATGGATGAACTTGGTGTGCTGTCGCCGGCTGAGCTGGTGGTGCTGTGCACTCAGCTGACACTCCACAGGAAATGTGGGCAGGGTGGTGAGATTGCCCAGGGCAGCCGTACTCACCGCCTGAAGCTTGTCCAGGTTGTCCAGTAGCACCTTCTCAGTGTGTCTGTAGGCCTTGGCTACCAGCAGCTTTGCTTCCTGCAAAGGAGGGGATCATGTCTGACCACTACATGCACATATCACCTATGGCAGCCTGCAGGAAGGACACGGGGGACCATGCGGCCTAGGAAGGCTGAGCATAGACGCTGCCCACCAGTAGGCCTGCCTGTGCTCTGCCACAGCCAAGGCTGCCCTCTGACTATAAGCACAAGCTGCAGGTGCCTCATAGAGGCCCCAGCTCTGCCCTGGTCCAGTCTGAAGGCTCCTGCACCCGCTATTCCTCCTAGACCAATATCAACAGTTCACGGGGAGCCATCTAGGTCCTCATCGAAGACTACATGACAGACCACAGCGGAGAGACCCCAGGCCTGCAGCAGGGCTCTTAGCCCAGGGGGCCGACCCTGTGGGTAGGTGTGTGGTGGTGACGCCCGTGCAAACTCACGTGATCCATCATCTCCTGCAGACCCTGGCTGAAGGGTCGCCGTCCAATGCCCACGAGGCCCTCCTGTGCTTCGGGGAAGGAGATGGGCCCAACGGCAGGCGCCATGCCGAACTGCTTCACCATGGAGTATGCAATGCCTGTGACCTTCCTAAGGTCATCCTGTGCCCCTGCAGAGTGTGGGCAAGAAAGCAGAGCTTCAGAGGCCAGGCACCACAGTCCACACCCACTTCATCTCTCACAATCCCCTGCTATGCCACACACTGTGATGTTTCTACTTGACACTGCCCCTTGGGGGAGTCTGAGGGGCTGGCACTGCGGTGTAGTGGGTAAACCTGCCCGGAACACCAGAATCCCATAGGGGCCTGCTGCTCCACTTCTGATCCAGCTCCCTGCTAATATACCAGGGAAAGCAACAGAGGAGGGCCTGAGCATGCCCCCCCAGGGGAGACCTGGGTGAAAACACTATTTAGGGAACACATCAGAGGACAGAAGATCTCTCTGCTTCTGCCTCTCCCTCTCTGCAACTCTGCCTTTCAAATAAAGTAACTAATTCATTGAGGGGCTGGCATCATGGTATAGCATGTGAGGTCGTTGCCTGTGGCATTCCATTTGGGCACTAGCTTGAGTCCTGGCTGCTCCACTTCTGGACTATCTCCCTGCTTATGACTTGGGAAAGCAGTAGAGAGAGGCTGGCTCAAGTCCTTGGGCCTCAGCACCCACATGGGAGACCCGGAAGAAGCACGAGGCTCCTGGGCCCAGCTTTGGCTGTTGAGGTCAACTGGGGAAGGAACCAGTGGATCAAGATCTGCCTCTCTTTGTCTCTGTAAATCTGCCTTTCCAATACATTAAAAAGAAAAGAAAAGAAAAAAGAAAAAAAGACTTAAAAGCATTCAAGAAATGCTCTACAGCTTGAAAACCAGCTATCTGGACTCCCTGTGCGTGCACAGCAGTGTCGGGCATGCAGTAGACCAGTCCACCTCAAGCCCCGCCCCTGGGGCCAGGCTGATGCCATCTTCCCCAGTCCACCTCAAGCCCTCCTGCTCCTGGGGCCAGGCTGATGCCATCTTCCCCTGCCAGCCTGCAGAGAAGCAAGGCTTGCAGCGATGTGCACTTCAGGACTATTGATTTGTGTAGCAATCACCAATACCTAACATTTAAATGCATCAGTACTCCAGATACATGTGGCTGTTTCCGTAAATTATCTTTTGAGTATCTTATGCATTTGGGAGGCAGAAAGACTGCACACCCACTGGTTCACGTCTCCGACGCTGGCAGCAGATGACTCCCGAACTGTGTGTCGGCAGGAAGATGACCGTGGAAGCAGAGCCAGGACTTGAATCATGAGGACGTCCTTGGCAGCAATGAACCTCTTCAAGTAAAATGACTTGAAGAAGCATCTCAGTTTTCCATATCTACACAGCTCATCCTCTGAAACAAACCCGATGAGTTCTACACTGTACACATTCGTGTCGCAAGATCACAGCAGGCCTGCGCATGCTGAGCAGGAGGGGCGGCTCCTCACCGGACGTCACCTTGTTGAAGGAGATGGCCTCAGACACTCGGCCGCCCAGGGCCATGCACATGCGCTCGAATAGCTGCTCCCTGGTAAACAGGTGCTGTTCTCTGGGCAGCATCTGAGCAAAGCCCAACGCAGCATTTGTCCGTGGCGCAATGGAGACCTACAGAAGACAGAGGTGTTCAAGGGGAAGCAGGGGCAAGGCGTGGAGGGTTGCCTCCGGGGTCCCCAAGCCAGAGAGCATGCCTCAAGTGCCTCACTCTGGAACCTGAGAACCCTGATGCACATACGGCACAGACCATTTCTAACTGGGGAAACCCGTTTACACCACCATGTGCTCAACTACACCACACCAAACCAGGAGGGATAAGCTGGCAAGGACAAGCCCACCTCCAGGGCTAGTCTGTGCTGACCCTGGCACTGCTGCAGGTCAGAGACCCGCTGAAGGCCCAGGAGTGCAGGGGCAGAGCCTCACTCCAGCAGAACAGGTCCAGAGACAAGGCAGGGCGGGTCTGGCCCGCTCTCCCCGGGGGTTAGGCCAGCAGGACGGCCATGCCCACTGGAGTCCTGAGGTCTCCCAGCAGGCATCACGTAATATCCAGAACTGACCTGGCACTGAAATGCTGCCAACCACTGCTGTGAGCCTGCAGTCATAGCAGTGTGTAGCTGCTTCTTACACTGTGCGAGCTCTGAGAACACACGGGGTTTTAAATGCTCCTATTTCATTCATCATGGATTTTTCCGTAAGTCTTTTATTTTCTTTTTTTACTTTTTTTTTAAAGATTTATTTTTATTATTTTTTATCAGAAAGGCGGATATACAGAGAGGAGAGACAGAGAGGAAGATCTTCCGTCCGATGATTCACTCCCCAAGTGAGTGCAACGGCCGATGCTATGCCGATCCGAAGCCAGGAGCCTCTTCCGGATCTCCCACATGGGTGCAGGGTCCCAAAGCTTTGGGGCCGTCCTCGACTGCTTTCCCGGGCCACAGGCAGGGAGCTGGAAGGGAAGCGGGGCTGCTGGGATAGAACCGGCGCGCATATGGGATCCCAGGCGTGCAAGGCGAGGACCTTAACCACTGCGCCACCGCGCTGGGCCCAAGTCTTTTATTTTCTTAAAGACTATTTTTACTGGAAAGGCAGATTTACAGAGAAAGATCTTCCATTCACTGATTCACTTTCCAAGTAGCCAAGGCTTTGGGCCGTCCTCCACTGCTTTCTCAGGCCACTAGCAGGGAGCTGGAAGGCAGTGGACGGGGGGCTCACAGAGGATCCTGGCGTACGAGGGTTAGGGCTTAGCCGCTTGGCCATCGCACCAGGCCCAGATATTCTTTGTACAAGCAATAATCTTATCATTGATGATAATCTTATTTCAAACACAAATCTCTCATCCTCTCATTCGCTCTTCCAAATGGCTGCAACAGTCAGAGCTGGGCCAGGCTCAAGGCAGGAGCTGGGTGCTCCCTCCAACTGTCCTTGGGTAGCAGGGCCCAGACCCCTGAGCTGTCTTCTACTGGGTGTTAGCATTTGGGTCCCTGCCTTGCACCAGGGATACTGGATGGAGTTCCAGACACCATTTCAGCCTTGCTCTGTCCCACGTGGTGCCGGCAGTCTGGGTGATAGCATAGCAGCTAAAGTCCTCACCTTGAACGTGCCGGGATCCCATGTGGGTGCTGGTTCTAATCCGGGCGGCCCTACTTCCCATCCAGCTTCCTGCCTGTGGCCTGGGAAAGCAGTTGAGGACAGTCCAAAGCTTTGGGACCCTGTACCCACGTGTGGAGACCTGGAAGAAGCTCCTGGCTTCAGATCAGCTCAGTTCCAGCCATTGCGGCGACTTGGGGAGTAAACCATTGCACAGAAGATCTTCCTCTCTGTCTCTCCTCCTCTCTGTATATCTGACTTTGCAATAAAAATAAATAAATCTTGGGCCCGGCGCGGTGGCACAAGAGGTTGAGGTCCTCGCCTTGCACGCCCGGGATCCCATATGGGTGCTGGTTCTATCCCAGCAGCCCCGCTTCCCTTCCAGCTCCCTGCCTGTGGCCCGGGAAAGCAGCAGAGGACGGCCCAAGGCTTTGGGACCCTGCACCCGCGTGGGAAACCTGGAAGAGGCTCCTGGCTTCAGACCGGCATAGCATCGGCCGTTGCGCTCACTTGGGGAGTGAATCATCGGACGGAAGATCTTCCTCTCTGTCTCTCCTCTCTGTATATCTGCCTTTCCAATAAAAAAAATAATAATAAAAATAAATCTTTAAAAAAAAATAAAATAAAATAAAAAAATAAATAAATCTTAAAAAAATATGTGCCTTTCCAAATAAACAAATAAATAATCTTGGGCCTGGCGGCGTGGCCTAGCAGCTAAAGTCCTCGCCTTGAACGCGCCAGGATCCCATATGGGCGCCAGTTCTAATCCCAGCAGTTCTACTTCCCATCCAGCTCCCTGCTGTGGCCTGGGAAAGCAGTGGAGGACAGCCCAAAGCCTTGGGACCCTGCACCCATGTGGGAGACCCGGAAGAGGTTCCTGGTTCCCAGCTTTGGATTGGCACAGTACTGGCCGTTACACTCATTTGGGGAGTGAATCATCGGATGGAAGATCTTCCTCTCTGTCTCTCCTCCTCTCTGTATATCTGACTTTGTAATAAAAATAAATAAATCTTAGAAAAAAAATCTTTAAAGAGAAACAGGTGCACTGATCTCACTTCTGTTCAACATCAGAACTTATCCCCGAGCAAAGGCGAATGCAGTCCTTCGTCTGCTGCCTGAGAGGGAGTCCACGCCTCTTCACTCCTGGCTGCTGGCGGGAGACCACGGCCGGCTTCCCACTGCCCACTGGGGACACACCCTACTCCTGGCTGCTGGCGGGAGACCACGGCCGGCTTCCCTCTCATTCACAGGACTTCCCGCCGGCACTGCTGCAGCCCTGGGCTCACCTTCATCACGGCCTCGGTGTGCTCCAGCAGCCACCCCACCAGTGCGTGGCCTGACTCGTGAAATGCAACCACCTTCTGCTCTTCCTTGGACAGGATCTTGCTCTTCTTGGCAGTCCCTGAAAGGAGGCCCAGCATCCCTGGGAGCCCTGCCTCTCCTGCCTGTGCCAGCACAGTATGCCCTTACCCAGACTCCGCTCCTGACCCCCAGTCCAGAGAGCGCCGGACAGCAGGCAGCCTCCTCCCAGCCAGTGCCTTAGAGTTCTCATCTCTCCCTCTCGAACAACCTCAGCAGAGACAGTCCCTGCCTTACATTCCTCCCTATGCAGATGGCAGTAAGGGGCTCTCTGCTCCAGTGTAAGCAACCACAACAGACCTGTGGGCCAGCTTGATTCTAGAATCATCCACCACCATGCTCTGAAGATGAGAGACACTGGCCTTGGCAGAGCACAGTCCGAGCACACACGCTGCACCAAGCTTCCCCTGGACGCAAGCCTTGGCGTCCACACTGGGGGCAACCAGGAGTCAGTAGACAGGACCACACTGGCCCACAGCCTTCCAGGTTTGACCTCGGTGCTTACTCCGGGACCATGGATCTTCTGGCTCAGCTCAGGTCTAGAAGGCGTCGCCTGCTCCTGTCTGGGGTGAGTGCCTGTCCTGCCTACAGTTCCCACGCAGACTTGGCCTGCAACGCTAAAGCACGTGATGCTGCCCCACTTCACCTGTAACTCCTTGCTACTCACTGAAGCCACGCAACGCGCACCCTGCATCAGGTCCCACCTGACCTCAGCACCCAAGGCACAGGCCCTGGCAGGGGGCACGTGGCCTACCAGCAATGACGCGCTCCACAGCGTACTCAAAGTTGGAGGTGTGGACAGATGTGTGTCCCTCCCTCGCAGCGTGCAGGGCGGCCTCGTTGCAGATGTTGGCGATGTCAGCACCTGTCAACACAGACCATGGACTGGGCAAGGGCAGAAAAGGCTCACACTGATGGTGGAGACCAAGAAGAACAGTGGTCGATGGGGCGAAGAAAGGAGAGAGCAGCTGGTGACCAGAGGGCAGCGGGACAGGGTGTTAGCATGCCACTCTACAGGGCTGCTGCCTGGGGTGCACACGTCCCACTGGACAGGCAGGGTGAGTCCTGGATGTGCTGCCCACCCAGCTCCCTGCTAATGCACCTGGGAGGTGCCAGGCCCCCAGGTGCGTGGCCCTGCCCCCGAGTGGGAATCCCAGATGGAGCTCTGGTCTACTACAGACATGTGGAGAGTGAAACAGGAGGTAGAGGACCTGTCACTCTCTTTCAAATGAAGAAACCACGGACCACGGCCATGCTCTTCCAGCTCTCGTCTGTGCACGCTTCCCCACTGAGCCGAGTCCTGGACTTTCCCACATGTAATGCTTCACACAGGTTCTAGTTAGGGACTTGCCCCATGGCACAGTGAGGGAGGCCAGGAGGTCTCCAGGGCAGCACAGGACGCAGGATGCACAGACACCAAGGCCAACGTAGCAGCCAGATCCATCATGGTCTGAAGGCAGGCTTGTGGGGATACCAGGGGCACAAGTAGGACGCAGGCACACATGCCGCCCTCCCGGGGACTTCCCACTCAGACGAGTCATGTCCAGAGCCCCAGAGAAGGCTGGAGGCAGAGAACCCACCGCTGAATCCCGGAGTCAGCTCTGCCAGACGCTGCGAATAGAAGCTGCTCGGCTGTGTCAGCTTCAGACCCTTCAGGTGCTGCTCAAAAATCTCTCGCCTCTCCTGCCAGAGATGGGGTAGAAGGACATGTGGTCGGGCTGGCACCCCACTACTGCAGCGCTCCTGGAGACCCGCCTGAGACCTCACACGCACCTCAGGGGAAACCCATTTAGGGCATAAAAAGCATGAGTGGAGCAGAAAATGAAACCATCAGACTCAGTGTGGGTTCCCTTCGCTCCACACACGAGAGCAACAGCCCCCAGGGAGCCCTGGGCTTGCAGAGTTGGGCAGAGGAGCTTCAGACTCAGGCTAGACCTGCTCCCCCACACTCACCAACTGCAGGCTCAGCCTCTCCTGCCCCGACCTGCAGCCTAGGGGCACCGTCCAGGGCAAGAGGTCCTAGACCACCAGCACAAGCCAGCCCCTCCACGTGAGAGAGCTAGGGACCCAGGGATCCCCCGGGGCTCCATGAAGAAAGCACCTTCCCACCTTGGAGCCAGCCTTGCCATAAAACCACGCCCAGTCCAAACGCCGAGACAAGCTCCAAGGACAAGCCACTGCCCCAGCAGGTGCCCTCCAGGCCTGACCTGCAGCGTGGGTAGATCAATGAAGACGTGTCGGTCCAGCCGGCCTGGCCTCATCAGAGCATTGTCCAGAATGTCAGCTCGATTTGTGGATGCCAGGACGATGACATGGTCTGTGGTGCCCATGCCTGAGGGGACAGCACAAGAGACTCAGGATGCCCACTCCCACAGAGCCTTCACTGCACCCTGTGGGGAAAGACGGCCCCCAGACCCACCTCGCTGACCGGCTGTGACCAGCTCAGCACAGAGAACAAGGCAACACGGCTCTGGCCCTCCGCAACTTCCCTCAGAGAGTCTCTAGGGGGAAACACCCCACTCCAGATCCCAGACAGGCCGCCACTAGGGGTCGCCACTGCCTGGGAGGCCGGCATCTCCTCACAGTGCCCTGCTCCCTGCTACCATGCCTACGAGGCTGCTGACCGCTCAGGCGCTCAGGACAGCAAAGGTGGAACTTGAGGCCCCTGTGCTGGTCCAGGCCAGCACCACCATTGTGGCGTCTGGAGAGTGAACAGTGGACTGGAGATCTCTCTGGGTCTCTGTCTCTCTCGATTACTGTTCACAAACCCAGAGATGATCTGATACAGTGGGAAACTTGGGCCTGAGTGACACGGAGGAAGTTCCTGGCTCCTGGCTTCAGATTGGTGCAGCACTGGCCTTTGCAGTCACTTAAGGAATGAATCATCGGACGGAAGATCTTTCTCTCTGTCTCTCCTCCTCTCTGTGTATCTGACTTTGCAATAAAAATAAATAAATCTTAAAAAGAGAGAGAGAAAGAGAGAGAGAGAGAGAGAGAGACAGGGAAAAAGATCTTCCATTTGCTGGTTCACTCCCCAAATGGCCTCAGTGGCCAGAGTTGAACCGATGTGAAGTCAGGAGCCAGGAACTTCCTCCGGGTCTCCCATGTAGATGCAGGGTCCTAAGGCTTTAGGCCACCCTTGACTGCTGTCTTGGGGCACAGGCAGGGAGCTGGGTGGGGAGTGGAGCAGCTGGGATGCGAACCAGTGTGCACTGGTACTTGCAAGGTGAGGATTTAGCCACTAGGCCATTGTGCTGGGCCCCTAAAATAACACATCCTTACAAACAAAAAGAAGAAAGACATGGCTAGGACATGTACCCCTTCACTGGCTCAGGGCCCCCCCACTTCTCCACACGTTAGCACCTGGTACTAGGGGCTGCTGGCTGACCCCTCCCACAAACAAGTGCCTTGGAAATAAGCCAAATGAGGTGGTCACAGCCTAGACCGTCCTGGAGGCGTGGGGTTGGGGCCATGCCAACACAGGTGTCCTTCCCTCAGCAGGGGACCTCTGGGGTCAGACATGCAGAGTATGACAGCACAGGCAGCACCCCACACCCATGAGCTGCAGCTGCGGACGGAGCCAGGCACTGCCAGCACCTCTTAGTCTCCTGGGTCCAGGCCACAGGTAAGCTCTCAAACGGTGTTTGGACACAAAAGTGCACACTGGGGGTGCTGATCAGGAAAAGGGGTGCTTGCAATATCCATTGCCACTTCGGAGTACCCAGACCATGTCCTCGCTCTGGGTTCCCGGCTTCAGCCTGGCCCAGTCCTAGCTACTGTGGACATTTGGGGAGTAAGGAAAGAAAGGAAAACAGCAGAAGGATACACTGGTGCTGGGTTGCTCAACATGAACATGAGCCACACACAGGAACCACAGGGCACGGGACACACACACACACAGGAGCCACAGGGCACGGATCACATACACACACACACAGGAGCCACAGGGCACGGATCACATACACACACACAGGAGCCACAGGGCACGGGACACACACACACACAGGAGCCACAGGGCACGGGACACACACACACACAGGAGCCACAGGGCACGGGACACACACACACACACAGGAACCACAGGGCACGGGACACACACACACACACACACACACACAGGAGCCACAGGGCACGGGACACACACACACACAGGAGCCACAGGGCACGGATCACATACACACACACAGGAACCACAGGGCACGGGACACACACACACACACACACACACACACAGGAGCCACAGGGCACGGGACACACACACACACAGGAACCATAGGGGCACGGGTCACACACACACACACACACAGGACCCACAGGGCACGGGACACATACACACACACAGGAGCCACAGGGCACGGGACACACACACACACACACACACACACACACACACACACAGGAACCACAGGGGCACGGGTCACACACACACACAGGACCCACAGGGCACGGGACACACACACACACAGGAGCTACAGGGCACGGGCCACACACAGGAGCCACAGGGCACGGGACACACACACAGGAGCCACAGGGCACGGGACACACACACACACACACACACACACACAGGAACCACAGGGGCACGGGTCACACACACACACAGGACCCACAGGGCACGGGACACACACACACACAGGAGCCACAGGGCACAGATCACATACACACACAGGAGCCACAGGGCACGGGCCACACACAGGAGCCACAGGGCACGGGTCACACACACAGGACCCACAGGGGCACGGGACACAATCTGACTGCAGTGTGGCAAGCCCAGTTTGGGACCACTCCCCCTGTGTACTGAGACCTGTACGACTGCTGTGATGCAGGCAGGGCCAGGCGGCTGGCTGGGAGCTTGCTCTGCCATCAGCCCATTCTATCTGGACAGCACAGAACACAGGCGACGTGGCACTGTATGTCCCACACACCGGGGAAGCCGCACAGCACTGCAAAGCACCCCCCGCCCAGCAGAGTGGGTCCCGAGTCTCCCTTCTCGCGGGATGCGGGCACCCTTTCAGGTTCTCTAACCACTCAAGGGGAACCGCGGTCCTACGGACACCTGGGCTGAAGTTGTGCAAGAGGACAGTCCAGGACAAAGGCCTCAGCCTGCCCGGGGACCGGATCAGGCAGGACATGAACGACACTGCTCTGCCCAGCACAGCCTGCCTTTTCTCCTTGTTGAGTTTTCCCACGGCTGGCAGAGCCTCCACCTCCAGGCCCACGAACCCTTCCTGCCCGAGGAAACAGCTGGGCCTGGGCACAAAGGGCCTTGTGTGGAGCCAGGCAGACTGTGCCGAAGGCCTTGGTCGGCAACTCGAGGCGGGAGCACAGGCTGGGCGAGGGGCTCCCTCAGAGGGAAACGGCGTCTAACAAACACTTCCTGGGGGTTCAAGTCTGCCCACAAAGGGGGTCTCTGTTCTCAGACATCCAAGTACTGAAAGCAGAGACCCCTGGCATGCACTGTCGGTAAGGGTCCCTCGCCTTCTCCACACATTCACAGGACCAGTGACCTGGTCCAGCTTTACACCACAAATCATAAAACCACAGCTGAGCCAGCAGGGCCAGAGAGGCCTGGAGCCCAAGGGGGGCACAAGGCGACTCAGTGCAGCCCGGGAGCCAGCAGTCTCCTGGCGCAGCCGCCACAGGGGGCCAAAGGACTGACTCCACCCTTGGCCAGGACAGTCAACCTGCTGAGTACTTTCGGTCTAATGGATACACTTTCCCAAACAGTTAGCAACAAACACCAAGAGAAACATGCACTTTTTTTTTATTTTTTAAGATTTATTCACTTTGATTGGAGAGAGAGTAGGAGAGAAAGATCTTTCACCCTCTGGTTCACTCCCTAAGTGGCTGCAACAGCTGGAGCTAAGCCGATCCAAAGCCAGGAGCCAGGAACTTCTTCCGGGTCTCCCATGCAGGCGCAGGGTCCCAAGGCTCTGGGAAGTCCTCAACTGCTTTCCCAGGGCATAAGCAGGGAGCTGGATGGGAAGTGGAACAGCCAGGACATGAACCGGTGTCTGTCCTGGCACATGCAAGGCGAGGACTTGAGCCACTAGGCTACTGCGCCAGGCCCTAAATGGTTCTTCTAGACTGCAAGTACTGTGAGGAGAAAACCATCTCCATCACCTTGGCTATCTAAGATGTAACCCAAGTTCTGGCTGAGGAAAAGCTGAAGAGCTCACAGAGCCCTAAGAGGCACAGGGTTCATGCGGCCAGGCCAGCACAGACCCAGTTCCCTACTGACAGCCTGGAGGCAGTGCAGGATGGCCCCTAAACCCATGGGGAGACCCAGATGGAGTTTGAGATCCTGGATTCAGCCTGACCCAGCCCACTTGAGAAGTGGAGCAGCAGATGAAAGCTCTGTCTCTACTTTCCTCTATGGAAATAACTAAGTCTTAAAAAACAAGGGCCTGGTGTAGCAGCCTGCTGGCTAAAACGCTTGCTTTGTATGCACTGGGATCTCATATGGGTATCAGTTTGTATCCCGGCAGCCCTGCTTCCCTTCCAGCTCCCTGCTTATGGCCTGGGAAAGCAGGCGAGGACGGCCTGAACCCAAGGACCCTGCAGGCTCATGGCAGACCCGGAAGAAACTTCCAGCGGCAGCTGGCTCAGCTCCAGCTGGCTCAGCACTCCAGGAGTGAACCAGTTGATGGAAGATCTTCCTCTCTGTCTCTCCTTTTCTCTATCTGACTTTCAAATAAAAATAAATAAATAAATCTTCAAGGAAAAAAATCTCTTTCCTCTCTATGTAACTCTGCCTTTCAAACAAACAAAATAAAGAAACCTTTACAAAAAGCAACACAGGGAAACCAAAGGTTCTGGAGTCAGATGCCTACATGCTGCACTGCATGTTAAACAGGTCAAAAAGGGGCCCGGTGCCATGGCCTAGCAGCTCAAGTCCTCGCCTTGAACGCACCGGGATCCCATAAGGGCGCAGATTCTAATGCCGGTGGCTTCGCTTCCCACCCAGCTCCCTGTTTGTGGCCTGGGAAAGCAGTCAAGGACGGCCCAAGGCCTTGGGACCCTGCATCCACATGGGAGACCTGGAAGAGGCCTCGGGCTTCGGACTGCCACAGCACCGGCCTTTGCGGTCAGTTGGGGAGTGAATCATTGCACAGAAGATCTTCCTCTCTGTCTCTCCTCCTCTCTGCATATCTGACTTTGCAATAAAAATAAAAATAAAATCTTAAACATCGTGTTGCTATGACAACAGTCTCAACGAGCTCAGCAAACCGCACATGAACTGCCCCTGCTGCACAGCACCCAGGGGCGCAGACACTGGGACACGCTTGCTGTTAGCTCCACGCCTGTGGGAAGCTCTGGGCAGTACATGTCCCGTTCCGCGGGCACTCACCATCCATCTCCACCAGCAGCTGGTTGAGCGTGTGCTCCTCCTCAGTGCTGGAGAGGCCCGAGGCGGAAGTGGAGCGCTTCTTGCCCACGGCATCAATCTCATCGATGTACACAATGCAGGGTGCTCGGGCACGCGCTTCCTTGAACAGGCTCCGTACGCGGGCAGCGCCAAGGCCTGCCATGGAACAGACCCTGTTCCAGCTGTCCCAGACACCATGAGTCTCCCTCCGGGACACACCCCCCACGTGCCTGGCTGCACACTGCCCCCACGAAGGCTTCACTTCCCAGACCTCAAGCTCTTTGGGTTTTCTCTGGCCCCATCTTCTCTCCCCTTGGTGGACTGAGCCCTTTTCCCTCACATGATACCCACCTCCAATGACCTCCACGAACTCCGGGCCAGCCATCGCCAAGAAGGGCACCTGGGCCTCGGTGGCCACCGCCTTGGCCAAAAGTGTCTTCCCACAGCCTGGGGGGCCGAGAAGCAGGGCACCCTTTGGAACCTTGGCACCGAGCTGCAGGAAACGCTCTGGGCTCTAGGACAGAGATGGCAGGATGGTGGTCACCAGGCCAAACATGGCGCCAGCTAACCTGAACCCTACAGACCAGACACAAGTGGGCTTCCCCACACCTAGCACAGGAGCAGAGATGTCTGGCCTCAAGCCAGTTAAGGACCGTCATCAGGTGCGGGACTGAAACCGAGAACATCTCCAGCAGGCCAGGATCCAAGCTGACGACGTCATGTGGCCGCCGAGGGTCAGTAGAATGTCAGCTGCCCAGGGTCTGACCACGCAGTGCCCTCCTCTTGCTCAGCCCTGGCCCTCACCTTCAGATAATCCACAAACTCGCGGACCTCTTGCTTGGCTTCATGCATTCCTGCCACGTCTTTGAAGCTGACGCCTTTTCCAGCCTTCCCGTCCACAATCGTGAACCGAGCCATCTTCAGCTGATTCTGTGCATGAAGAGAAGGGATCAAGCAGGTACAGATCAGGCCTGAGGCTCCGGTCATCAGCCACCCGTGTAAAGACAAGGGCAGGCACCTATGGCAGGCACCTATGGCTCAGGCCTGAGGCTCCGGTCCTCGGCCACAAAGACACAGACCTACATCCTGTTCTCCAGCCCTCTGAACCTGTGTCAGACCCATGGGCCAGTCTTGGATCTTCACATTAGGCTATCTATTGACTCCTTCGTAAGCCACTAACATAATCCAGGTAAAGTATGTCTTCCGATGCATCCCCACATAACCAGGTGCACAACTTGCAGTGAACAACCTCACTCCACCCTCAGGGCCATGGAGTTTTCTCTGACTACAGAAGCAGCACCTGGTGATGCTCTGAGCACCAGGTGCCTTGGCGAAGGTGCAGCGCAGCCACAACTCGCTCTCACAGCTGTGCAAGCCTTATGTAGCTCCTGCTTTCAGAAAGACACTCAAAGCCTCAAAAAACCCACAGGTGTGGAATTTACCACGGTCTGACTTAAACACAACAAAAATAGAAGATATACAATATGGGTGGAATAGAACATGGCCCAGCCCACAATAAAATACTGCTTCGTCATTAAAAATACTGGCACAGCCACAAAGCCCCGAGCTAGACAGGTAGGTACACTCATGCCAACGGACGGGCGCTCGGTAACCCCTCACTCTGTGGCCCAGACTGACGTGGGGCGGGGGGGAGTCACAGGAAGGGGAGCCACGTCCACCACAGGATCCACTTACGACTTTGTAAGGATTTATTTATTTGAAAGGCACAGAGAATGAGTACGACAGAGAAGTGTCTCATCTAACTCCACGTATGGCTGCAATGGAGCTTCTCCCAGCAGGCACAGATGCCATCTGCCTCCTGCCCAGGTGCCTGGGTCCTGCCACCCACAGGGGCACCCAGATGGAGATTCAGGAGCCTCGTTTTCACCTGTTCCACTCCTGGCCGTTGTGAGCAGAAGGAAGATCTGTCTCTACGCCTGAACTTCAAATAAAATAACCAAAATAAAATCTTTTAGTTACAAAAATCACAAACACACAGCCTGGGATACATTATCCCACATGAGTGTTACGTGTTCCCCACTAAGGTGCCCCTCGAGGCAGTAGCCCACAACACAAGAACTTAAGATTCCTGTTAACTACATCACGGCTCCCGGCCTTCAGCTGGGTCCAGAGCCTGGCTGCCCTGCGTGCCTGGGGATGGCCAAATACGGGGTCCACAGCTGGCTGTCCCGGGCGGCCGGCTGGGGATGGACTAGCAGATAGAAAATCTGTCATTCCTCTGTCACTGTGCCTTTCAAACAAATACCTATTTAGATATAATAACAACAACCCCCATGGATGTGGGCTGCAGAACACTACCCTGTGAACTCACGTGGGAAGTCAGGGAGAAGCTTCAGGAAGAGCTGCTCCCCCACCCCGTCCCTCCAACCCATCAGCACGGAAGACAGCGAGCTAACTGCGGCTTCCAGCTGCACCTGCGACAGGTGGGTCTCACAGCTCCTCCCAGCAGATGCAGCAGGCGACCCGGCAGGCACAGCCAGACAGACCCAGACACAACAAGTTCAGTGAGAGCTGCTGCACAACTTACAAAAGCACTGAATCCGCCTTCCCTTCCTGTCATCCCAGCCAGGCGGAACACGTACCACAGGATGGCCAGGCCCACTGCGGTCATTCCCAGGGCATAGAGGGCACTGGAAAGAAAGCGCAGTCATCAGTGGAACATACTCCCACACACTTCGCGCAGCCCAGACGACCGCTGACAAAGCACATGCCTAGCACACAGGGGGAGCCCTGGGTCTGACAGCAGCATGTCCAACACGTCCAGCTCTCACCACTCCACCCCCCAAGACCACCAGCACGAGCAGAGCAGTTCTTGCCCAGCAGCGTTCAACTACTCCCTTGCGGAGGCAGAGGCCTGGGGTCTGGTCAGGAGTGACCAGCACGGCACCATGCAGGCTGGCCTGCTCACAGGGCTCCGTGTCTGGCTGCAAATCGCTACAACTCCCTCTCAGTCAGCACTGCTAGGCCGACTCACGGGCTGTCCGCAGCCCTGGAGCCACTGCTGGCTCCTGTTTTCTGTTCTGTATCTAAATCATACTGGTCACCTCCACACCTGTGGGTTCCTTGAGGCCCCTGGGTGCCTCCTGGAAGAAGGAGCGACCTGAGCTCAGCAGCCCTCTGACATGGACATGGCAGGAGCTGCTGTCTGCCACTCCTGCTCTGTTCTTCCGCCCCACTGTCCTGCCTGCCGTGGCCAGCAGCCAGAACATGCTCAAGGGCTGGTTAGGACACCCACACTTAAGAGCCAGGACTCCCAGCTCTGGCCCCCAGAGCACACCCCGAACCACAGCAAGGGCTGAAAGGACTGGGTCTCTGCCCTCATGGGACACCTGACTGAGTTCCAGGTTCCCCTGACGCCCAGCGTCAGAGAGAAAAGAAATGCCAGGGTGTCTCAGGCAGTGATGGCACAGGGGCCACAGCGCACCAGCTGCAGGCAAAGCAAGCCTGAGCTGCAGCTCACAAGCGCATCGCACATTGCAAAGGCAAACGGGCTGGGGTCAAGGGCCAGCACAGGCCACCAACATACTTCCCAAAGAACCCAGTGCGCTTGTATGAGACCGGGATCCTGTCCTTGCCCTCGATGTTCAGCTCTTCCTCAGCCGCTCGAAGCTTCTCTTCAAACTTGTCAATGTTTGCAACCTGCATTCGGTACATCAAGGCCAGCCGCTGCAAGCAGACGGAGACGGTCAGACCGGCCCGCACACCTGGCGCTCCCAGGGTAGATCTGAGAAACACAACCAGGCCACAAGCAGGGAGCTGCATGGGAAGCAGGGGCGCCGGCATTAGAACCAGCACCCATGTGGGATCCTGGTGCATTCAAGGCTAGGACTTGAGCCACTAGGTCATCGCTCCAGGCCCTACTTTTTCTTTTTTTGAAGATATGTAGGGGGCCCCGGCATGATAGCATAGTGGTTAAAATCCTCGCCTTGAATGTGTTGGGATCCCATATGGGCGCTGATTCTAATCCTGGCAGCTCCTGCTTCCCATCCAGCTCCCTGCTTGTGGCCTGGGAAACCAGTTGAGTACAGTCCAAAGATTTAGGACCCTGCACCCATGTGGGAGACCCAGAAGAGGCTCCTGGCTTCAGAATGGTTCAGCACCAGCCATTGCGGCCGCTTGGGGAGTAAAACCATTGGAAGAAAGATCTTCCTCTCTGTCTCTCCTCCTCTCTGTATATCTGACTTTCCTAGAAAAATAAAGAAATCTTAAACAAAATAAAATAAGATAAAGGTATGTGGAGGGCAGATGCTGGCACGCCAGCAGACAGGGTCTGGGGACCTGCGCACCAATGTGCGTGGGTCCTAGGTTAACAGGCAGGGCCTCAGGTTGGCAGAGCACCGTGCCAGGGGAATAGGCTTGGGGATCTGCATACTTGTGGGCATGGGGAGCTGTGGACTGCTCAAGCGAGCAAGTTTGGAGATGTGAGAAACAGAGGACTGCTGAGGGAGAACGTGGCAGGTGAGGAGTGACTTCTGGGGAACTTGTACTGAGCAGGACAACAAGAAGGCTGAGACCAGGTAGTTTAGAAGAGGGAAACTGGAGAACCTTTTGGGGCCAAACCCGCACACCCGCCCACATGGGAGACCTGAGCTGGGATTGCTGGTACCAACCACCACCTCCAGGCACAGAAAAGCCATGGCTGGGGAGCCTGCCTGGCAGGGCTTGACCACAGTTCCCGCCAGTGTCAGTGCAGGGTGTGGACCATGTTAGGTCGGGCCATTACACTAACCAGCACACGAGAGAACTCAGTCTGGGAGCAGATTCTAGGGGGGATCATGGGCTCACCCCATGGGAAGGCCATGCCAGCAAGCAAGTTTGCTCAAGGGTTGAGGATGGTGGTGGACTGAGCTGGGCATGACCATGAAACTCACCAACACTCACCGGGGGTTGGGAATCGGCCAGGCTGGTTCAGACTGCAGCACCCACACGCAGCCCAAGAATTGGGTGTGGGGCAGGCTGGGCCACAACATCCACCAGCACTCACAAAGGCCAAGAAGTGGGGATCACACTGTGCCAGGTAAGGGCCTGATACCCACTGGCACATATGAGATCTGGGTCTGGGAGTGGGCCTGGTGGGGGAACTCAGGAAACTCCCTTGGCGGGCCATTGTTCTTGCTGGCGAGCACATGAGTCAGAGCTTGGATGTTGGTCAGGCTGGGCACGGCTGCTTTGCTTGGCAGATATGTAGTTTGGCTCTGGGGGGGGGGGGGCGGTGCCAGGCAGGACCAGTCCCAATCATAGCACACTGGCATGTGCGGGAACCAGGATGGGGTGCAGAACAGGCCATGTTGGGCCACAACACCAGCCAGGAATGGGGCAGTCCAGGCTGGACAAGGCTGCAGCACCCACAAGTATGAGCTGGAACTGGGGGCTTGCTGGGAAGAGAGCCAGGTTGCAGCACTCACTGGTGAATGCCAAGGTAAAGCGAGCCATACCAGACTGGGATGTAGCAGCCAGCAGCACACGTAAGACCCAGGATGGAGGGCAAGCTGAGTAGGGGAGCTGCAGGGCTCCATTGCTGGGCCACTGCTTCCACTGGTGAGTGTGAGAACTGGGACAGGGGACAGACCAGGCTGGACAGGGCTACAGAGCCCACTGGCCTGTGTGTGTGAGCTGATTTAGGGGCACACACCAGGCTGGACAGGGCTATAGAGCCCGCTGGCCTGCGTGTGAGCTGATTTAGGGGCACACACCAGGCTGGACAGGGCTATAGAGCCCATTGGCCTGCGTGTGAGCTGATTTAGAGGGACAGCCAGGCTGGGCTAAGCGACCATATCTACCAGGGTATGGGTGAGCCAGAGTAAGTGCAGGCTGGTTGGGCTTTGCAACAGCATGAACTGACAAGTGCTGGGACTGGGGGCAAGCCCTGTCAGGCTAGGCTGCAGAACCACCGGGAAAGTACAAGATCCAGGGCTGGGAGTGGGCCTTGTGTGGAGGTTGTGGACACCCCCTGATGGGCTGTAGTTTCCACTGGTGAACATGAGAACCAGGACTGGGCACAGGACTGGCTGGACAGGCAGTGGCACCCGCCAACACAAGTGCAAGCTGGTTAGTGGGGTTGGTCAGGCTAAGCTAGGCACCAGTGCTCCAAATGCTGGCTCACCAGCATTTCAGAACTATCTAAACTACCTGAGCAGTACCCTAGCAACCTGCTCCACATCAGGGACACTGGGATGACATCGGGTGGCCATCCCCCATCCAGGATACTGATGTGACTGGGCTGCTGGGAGCAGCCATCTCCCCTTCTCTACCCACTTTCCCCAGATGCAGGAGGACAAAAGGCAATTGGAGGCAATTGTCCCACACATTTTCTTGCATTCCTTGACCCTTCCCATCTTAATCAGTGGTCCACACGGGCATGCATCACCAAAAATAAAATGAATTCATTATCTAAAAGGGGGGCAGTGCAGTAGCCTAGTGGCTAAATCCTCGCCTTGTGTGCACCGGGATCCCATTTGGGCACCAGTTCGTGTCCCAGTTACTCCAATTCCCACCCAGGTCCCTGCTTGAGGCCTGGGAAAGCAGTTGAGGACGGCCCAAAGCCTTGGGATCCTGCGTCTGTGTGGGAGACCTGGAAGAGCTCCTGGCTTCAGATCGGCACAGCTCCAGCCATTGCAGCCTCTTGGGGAGTGAACCAGAGGATGAAAGATCCCTCCGTCTCTCCTCTTTAATTCTGATTTTCCAATAAACAAACAAATAAATAAATAAATCTTTCAAGAAAAAAAACTTACAAAGAAAATTTGACACATTCACAGTCCTTGAGATAATCTTGTGTGGTACAGTGAGTTAAACCACTCGCTGTGGTGCTGGTATCCCACACTGATACTCCAAACTCAGGCTGCTCCATTTCTGTACGGGGAAAGCAGTGGGAGACGGCCCAGGTACTTGGCCCCCATAGCCATGTGCAATACCCAGATGGGTTGTGAGCTCCTGGCTCAGTCTCGCTGCTGGATGTGAATTTGAAGAGTGAATGGAAAAATCCGCGTCTGCCTTTCAAACGCAGTGAAACTCACGGGTCTCCCGAACACCACAGCTCCCGGGTGCAGGTACACTTCCACCACGTCACTCTCAGGGACCACCTGCACGCGCTGCACCTCGCCCTTGGCTAGCATCTCATTGACAAAGTCGCTCCAGGAGATGTTGCCACCGCTGGTGCTGAGCGAATTCAGCAGGCTCATGACGACAGCGATGACAAACAGTGTGCGCAGGCGTTCCCGGTACATCTGGTCCTCTCGCTCCTTCCGCCTCCTCTCCTCTGAAAGCAGGCACAGCACAGTGAGTCTGGGCACTGCAGAGCTCAAGCCAGTGACGCACACGCTTACTTGCTGGAGTTTCCATGCACTGATATAGTCCCCAAGTGCCAGAAACAGCCAGGGCTGGGCCAGGTGAAGACAGGAACCCAGAGCTCTCCCCATGTCTCCCACGGACCTGAGCCAATCACTCCACTCACTGTGGAAGGAGCACTCGAGCCCAGGCACCTCAGGACAGGCAGAGGGCATCCCAAGCAGCGGTTTCACCAGCTCCGTTCGGCTGCCAGGCCCCATCCCTTCTTGAGGAAACTAATGCAATCAGCATTGCCCAGCCCCTGCAGTATTCTGCCTTTGGCGACGAAGCAAAAAGCCAACAGTTATACGGGTGGAAGGACCGCCACACTCGGCTCGCCGATATCACATCACTGGGGCACAGTCACACGAGTGGAAGGGACCACCAACACTTAGCTCACTGATATCACATCACTGGGCACAGTCACACGGGTGGAAGGACCGCCACACTTAGCTCACTGATATCATGTCACTGGGCACAGTCACACGAGTGGAAGGGACCACCACACTTAGCTCACTGATATCACATCACTGGGGCACAGTCACATGGGTGGAAGGACCGCCACACTTAGCTCACTGATATCATATCACTGGGGCACAGTCACACGAGTGGAAGGGACCACCACACTTAGCTCACTGATATCACGTCACTGGGCACAGCAGGAGAGGCCCGTAGCCACTGCAGCCATTTGCTAGCGAACGAGTGGATGGAAGACCTCTATACAGCCCTTCCTCCCTCTCTCCCTATCTTTCCTTGTCTACAACTAATTCTTTCAATATTTTTTCTTAAATTGGGACCGACTCAGCAGGTAATGGTAAGATATTAAGAGCCATACTGAACTGGAGAGCAGGGGATAGTAAGGAAAGAACTTACAAGACTGGCAATAAAAATCACATCTGAGGAACTGGAAAGGGAACTGAGCCCAACCCCAGGATCTGAATGGAAAGCAACACACAAGCACTCCAGAGGCCAATGGCACCCCGACCCTCTGCCCTGCCCCATCGATGCCACAGGGACCAGGGCGTGCCAGGGACGGGCTCCCCCATACACCTCATTATAGCTACAGAGAGAAGGAGAAACAGAGGCAGAACCAAAGCCAGGAGCTTCCTCTGGGTCTCCCACCTGGATTCAGTGCTTCAAGGTCTTGAGCCATCCTTCACTGCCTTCCCAGGTGCACTGTCAGGGAGTTGGACTGGATGGGAAGCAGCCAGGATACAAACAGCACCCATATGGGATGTGGTGCCACAGGCAGAGGCTTAGCCTACCATGTCTCAGCAATGGCCCCAACACCGCATGTATTTCTGAAGGCTGTAAAATCACTTGTCTCCACCTGCCTCCTGAAGCTAACTCCAGCCACTGGGCAGCAGCCCACGGAACTAGTGGACAGCAGCCCACAGGGCTAGTGGACAGCAGCCCACAGCCTAGTGGACAGCAGCTCACGGGGCTAGTGGACAGCAGCCCACAGGCCTAGTGGACAGGACTAGCAGACAACAGCTCACGGGGCTAGTGGCAAGTTTTGTTGCATAATTTCCTCCCCCAAGGTGGGAAGTCGGGGTGCAGACTGGCATAAGGACTGCTTTTTTCCCTCAGCTGAATTCTCTTCATGCTTATCCAAGCTATTTCACGTGTTAGTAGCATGTACCTGGGGCTTGGTGCCACTTGGTGCCACAGGCAAATCATTACTTGTGCCACCTGCACCCTCTCCCACTTCCCATCAGGCCATCTGCCCACATGGACCCTGGCAGGCACCTGAGCCCCTGCTGTCTGCGTGCCAGCCTTGAATGGAGCTCCCGGATCAGCGTGACTCAGCCCTTCCTCCGTCACAGGACTTGGGGAGTGAACTGGTAGACAGAAGGCTTTTCTCTGCCTTTTACATTAAAAAAAGATTGGAAAAATGTTCTTTTCACATGAAAATACATTAATAAAGACTAAAGAGCTTGTTGCTAGGACACTCAGGACCCCAGCTTACATCCACATCCACATTGACGCCCGGGATGGATTCCTGGCTCCCTGGGAGTCATTCCTACCTGTGCGGAAGATGTGACTGGGGCCCCAGTTTGCAGTATCAGCTTGGCCCACTGGCCACTGCAGGCACTTGGGGTGGTAAAAGCTCTCTGCCTGTATTTGTCTCTCTGCCTCTTGAATTAAAAACAAAGAAGTTTGTACCTATTTATTGGAGTGGCTAGCACCCTGACTGCAAACCGAAGTCACACCCAGCCCTGCTCCTTCAGGAGACACACTAATGCGCTCGTACTCACAGGCTTGTCCACGGGGAGGCTGTGTGGGAACAGCTCAGACAGTGAGCTCCCGGGCTGTGCGGCTCCCCACAGACCAAAGAAGGGGAAATCGAGGTTTGAGTCTCTTGTAAAATAAATAAATATTGTCCTCTAATAACAAATTTAACAGACACGAACTGTACCCTATGTTCTTGAAGCAACTGCAACACAGCCCCAAATGGAAGACACATAAGATCAATACCACCCCTAGCCACCTACAGGACACACGGGAGCAGCCCAGCGTCCTGCTCTGCCAGCCAACCTGCAGCCACAGCACTTGCTGGACATTGCTGGCACACACCACGCATCAACGATAGGCCAGGAGGGACAGCGAGAAAGCCACAGCACTGGGCATGGACGACGGGCCAGGAGGGACAGCGAGAAAGCCACAGCGCTGGGCATCAACAAAACACCAAGACAGACAGCGAGAAAGCATTGGCACCCACTGGTCTGCAGTGTGCTGGCTCCTCCACTATGAAAACGGGTTTCATGCTAATCTGCTCCCAGAGCGAGTGACGAGCTGCTGGCTTCGGCCTGGCCCAGAGCTGGCTATTTCAGGAGCAGTGGAGATAGAAAAGCTCAGAGCACAGAGCAGGTGCTGTACCTTCATCTTCAGGAGTCTTCCCCCCAGATTTGTCATCATCTTTGTTCTTCCGCTTCCTCCGTGAGGTGTTAAAAAAGTGAACAGCACCTGCAATCAACACACAGACAGACTTGAGCAGGTCTGCAGTGCCAGGACCTCAGTCATGGCAGGGAACATCTGAGAATCAGCAAGCACGAGACTGACAAGCCGAGATAAGGAGGCACACCTCCCTGTCATCCTGATGCAGCTACGAAACTGACCACAGGTCAGACAACAGGCTAAAGGACTGGGGTATCTGAACATCCAATGACACTCCTGGTTTAGGAAGACCACCAGACTTTGAGAATACTTTTTTCTACCTTTAAAACAAATAAAGTGAACTTATGCGAAGGAACAGCCTCTACGCAAAAGGTGGCAGCAATAACGTGGCTGTCCCCACCTCAGGGAAGGCGGACACAATGCTCCCCACACACACAAACACACACACACACGCATGGGCCAACGTTTCACAGCCAGGCGCAGCAAGCCAGTCGCTGGTGGGAGAGCACAGGTTTTCTCTGTACACAGAGGAAAGAGCCCCCAGCCACGGCTCAATTCTTAAGGCTCTGCGTCAGGACACACCTACCTAAGAGACGCCAGAGTCCCACTGGGTCCCGGAGAAGATGCCGTTGCAGTAACCATCCACTCATTCCATCAAAGGTAGGGCTCAGCGGCCGAAACTGCAACCTCTGCAGAAAGCAAACACGGAATACTGAGGGTCACGCTAACACCATGATACCCACGGGGACGCATTTGGCACAGCAGGTAAGAAAATATCCTGGGGCTCCAAGAGGAGCATCTGGGTTCAAGTCCAAAGCCCCTCTTCGTGCCAGCTTGCAGCTAACATGCACCCTGGAAGGCAGCAGATAACACCTGAGGCTCTTTCAGGGCACAAGGTGCAGACCTGCTCCCAATAGAAAAGACTCAGGCCCCTCTGCCCTCCCAACGTCAGACAGCAACTGTTTATAGCAGGGCCCCCCCGCCCAGGGGAGGCAGCGTCCTCAGGGCCTCTCTTCTGGATGGACATAGTTCCAAAGGAACCTTCCCCTCACAGAAAACCAACAGTCGAGTGTGCAGTCATCCTCGCTGTTGCAACCTCCTGTTTGCACTCGCGAGATCTGCTACCTCCTTCCACACAAGTCCTCGTGGGTCAGCAGTGACCAGAAAAGCACTGGCAGCTGCAGTCACCTGGGGAGTGAATCATCCTCTGTCTCTCTCCTTCCTCTCTGTATGTATCTGACTTTGCAATAAAAATAAATAAATCTTTTAAATTAAATAAATTAATAAAACCCTAAAAAGCAAATAACAAAATTTAGCTGTGCAGGTTTTACCACTGAATTGCCCACCACTGTCCTTCTTGCCACATAATAAGCACACGGGCAAACTAAAGGAGAATTTCCCCTTACAAATTATGAACACAACATACTGCAACCTAAAATGTAAGGAAGCCGGGGCTGGGCTGGGAGACACGAAGTGTTAGTCAAGGCTGCTGGGTTCCACCAGGCAGGCAGCAGGTGCCCGGAGTCAGCCATGCACAACGTGTCCACCAGGGAGCAGGTGCCCAGGGTCCACCACCCGGGCAGGCGACCAGGACGAGGCTCCCAGGCTCCAGGGCTTGCAGGTGGAGCTGGACACGGGGAATGCTTCCCACAGATCGCCTTGCTGTGGGTCACCAGGGCTTGGGAACCATGACCGCCATCAGAGTGATCAACTGCTCCAGCCCTCATCGGGATGTATCCAAGGCAGGGAGACAGGTAGAAAATAACAACTGGGCCCCGGCATGATAGCATAGCACTTAAAAGTCCTTGCCTTGAACGCGCCAGGATCCCATATGGGCGCCGGTTCTAATCCCGGCAGCCCTGCTTCCCATCCAGCTCCCTGCTTGTGGCATGGGATAGCAGTGGAGGACGGCCCAAAGCTTTGGGACCTTTCACCCATGTGGGAGACCTGGAGGAGGCTTTGGGCTCCTGGCTTCGGATCAGCTCAGCTCCGGTCGCTGTGGCCGCGTGGGGAGTGAACCACTGGACGCAATATGTTCCTCTCTGTCTCTCCTCCTCTCTGTATATCTAACTTTCCAATAAAAATTAAAAAAAAAAAAAATACCAACAACCCACACGGGGGTGGGAAGAAGGCCGGCCGCTTCCCGGGTGCAAGCGCCCCATGGGGTTACCTGTAGGGCGCCGCCTCCAGCCCCGGTACGGCCCCCTGCAGGCCTGAGGGTCACGTATGGCCGCCTCCTCACGGCTCGGGCGGACAGGGCCGGGCTGCAGGCCCAGCTCGGGGTCCAGCTCGGGGCCCATGGGCATCCAGGGCCCGGGCCCGGGCCGAGCCGGAAGGCGCGGAGCAGCAGCAACGCCGCCATCTCGGCGAGGGAACTGCGCCTGCGCAACCAGGGGTCGTCGGCCGCAGCCGGGGCCGCCTCGGGGCGCCTGCGCAGTCGCGGGCTCCCCCTCACGCCTGCGCCGTCGGGGCCTCCTCGGGGCGCGGGCGAACTTCCTGCCGGCTGGCCCTGGCGGCGCCTGCGCAGTCGGACGCCCTGGTGGGGCGTCTGCGAGGTGGTGTCTGCTTCTTCTGTCCGTGGCGCTCCTGGCTGATTGCCGCGCTGCTGCTGGAGCAGGTGCTGCTGGACCTCGGGGTCGGGTCCTCCTGCCCCCTAGGCCGGCTGCGGCCCTGGGCACCGCTTGGAGCCCTGATGCCCGGCCCCTGCGCCCCAGGGACAGCTCCGCTGTTCAGTGGGTCTGAGGAGGCGGCCGAGCCCCCCACCTGGACCTGTGACTTCTGGGGAGCTTGTGCTGCAAAGCCCCTTCACGGGGGTGGGGGCATCCTGGCGAGGGGACCCCAGGCAGGACTTCAGTAAGCCCATGGCAAGCTAATTTTTTTTTAATATTTATTTATTTTTACTACAAAGTCAGATATACAGAGAGGAGGAGAGACAGAGAGGAAGATCTTCCCTGCGATGATTCATTCCTCAAGTGACTGCAACTGCCGGTGCTGCGCCGATCCAAAGCCAGGAGCCAGGAACTTCCTCCAGGTCTCCCATGCGGGTGCAGGGTCCCAAGGCCCTCGACTGCTTTCCCAGGCCACAGCAGGGAGCTGGATGGGAAGCAGGGCTGCCGGGATTAGAACCGGCGCCCATATGGGATCCTGGCGCTTTCAAGGTGAGACTTTAGCTGCTAGGCCACGGCGCCTCGCCCGCTAATTGGCTTTTTTAACGTTTATTTTTGTGCTCGCTTTTTTTCTTTTTATTTTTCGTATGTGCTTTGGCAGTGCATACACTAAAATTGGACCGATACAGAGAAGACTAACATGGTACCTGCGCAAGGATGACACACACATTTGTGAAGCATTCCTTATTAAAAGAAGATTTGTTTCTTTTTAATGGAAAGTCAGAAACACAGAGAGACAGGGAGGAGCATCTTCTATCTGCTGGTTTACTCCCCAAATGGCTACAGTGGCTGAAGCTAGGCTAGTCTGAAGCCAGGTGCCTCTTCCAGGTCTCCCATGTGGGTACTGAGTCCCAAGGCTTTGGACCATCCTTGACTGCTTTCCCAGGGCACAAGCAGGGAGCTGGATGGGAAGTGGGGTTGCTGGGATTAGAACTGGAGTCGAGGGCCCAGCGCGGTGGCACAAGTGGTTAAGTTCTCACCTTGCACGCCCGGGATCCCATATGGGCGCTGGTTCTATCCCAGCAGCCCCGCTTCCCTTCCAGCTCCCTGCCGGTGGCCCGGGAAAGCAGTTAAGGACGGCCCAAGGCTTTGGGACCCTGCACCTGCGTGGGAGACCCGGAAGAGGCTCCTGGCTTTGGATCGGCCTTTGCGCTCACTTGGGGAGTGAATCATCAGATGGAAGATCTTCCTCTCTGTCTCCTCTCTGTATATCTGCCTTTCCAATAAAAAAATAATAAAAATAAATCTTAAAAAAAAAAAAAGAACTGGAGTCCATATGGGATCCCTGCATGTGCAAGACGAGGACTTTAGCCACTAGGCTACCACGCTGGGCCCAATGACAGGCTTTTAGGTGATAATGTTGTGTGACCTGTGAGTGAACCCCCACAGGACACTTCTTAGGAAGCAGCCTTCCCACCTCTGGTCTCATGTGGGAGTCTGCTTTGAGCCCCAGCTACTCCTCTTTCAGTTCAACTTGTCAAGGTGGTAGAAACATCCATACCAGCGACGAGGGGGTCTCTGATTGAGTCTAGAGCAGCCTGGGTTGTTGGGGGATTTGGGAAATGAAGGAGCCGATGCAAGATTTCTGTCTCCCCTGTGTCACTCAACCTTGCAAATAAGCAAATGGTTTTTAAAAGCCCTTAGCAAATTATTTTAAGATATAGTTTTTATTTGAAAGACAGTGACCAAGAGAGGGAAACAGAAATTTTTCATCCAGTAGTTCACTCCCCCAATGGTCAAGAAGGCTGGAGCTGGGCTAATGGTGGAGGGGAGGGAAGTCAAGAGCCAGGAACTGCATGCAGTGGAGAGGGGAGCGGAGAGGAGCCAGGAAGTGCATGCAGTGGGGAGGGGAGGGGAGCCAGGAACTGCATGCAGATTTGCTGTGTGGGTGGCAGGGCCCAGGGCCATCTTGAGCTGAAGTTCCAGGTGAGGAGCAGGGAGCAGTGGGAAGCAGGGTAGCCAGCTCTCAGGGGCTGGTGTTGGAGTCTTGATTGGTTCTGCTGCTAGCATCTCTGTAGGGTTGGGAAGAGTCCAATATGCAGACATGCTGATGTTGAGATCCCAAAGCTGCTGCCATCCTTGGCCAGGGTCACATGGACAGGGTGTGACCCCCTCCAACCCTCTCCTCATCTGTGAAGTGGGGTAATGGGAATAATGATGAGCTACAACGCACAGTTAATACCAGCCTCGGCTTTTCCCACAGGGTGGCTGTCAAGATAAAACGCAGTAAAATGCCTGTGAAGGCAGCTTTGAAGGCAGGTGAGCAGTGACCCGTGAGGGTTTCCGTGTCACCACCAGAGCCTGGCCCGGGGCAGTAGGGTGCCCTCTGATCCTCCCCACTGGAGCTGGAGCCCCACACCTGCTCCACTTCCCTCATGACTATTTCCTTCTGGACTTTGTAACTGCTGTCCCCTCCTGGCACTTCCTGGTCACCCTTCCCGGGCCTAGCTGCAGTGACTGCTCTGTGGGAGCCTGGGACGCAGTCTTCCTGGCTGGGCTTGGAAGGGGACAGGACAGTGAGCCTGCCCCTCCCTCTCCCTGCACCGCAGGCTCTGCCCTTTAAAGCAGGGAGATTCTGGAGTGGGGAGCTCACCCTCTGGGTCCTCTCCGATTAAGGGCTGTGTAGCTTGTTAAGATCTCAGCAGGCAGTTGCTTGCCTCTTCCCAAGCCAGATAGCAGCTGACTGCTGAGCTTTTTATTCATTTGTTTTTCTTGACATGACCACTTTCACACTTCCCTGGCGTGTGGCCAACTGGTGCTGCACCATTATGGTTTGTGGTTGACTCATCACACGGTCTGTCCCTGGGTACTTGTGTCACTGAGGAGGGCTCCTGGGAAACAGCACCTTGGAACAAATTCGTGTCTCTGAATTTTGGCAGATTCTGAGTAAAGCTCTTCTTCCAGAAAGTTCCTTTTCATGCCTTTTACTAGCTGAATTTTTAGCTCCTCATAAATACAAGATTTCATGGAGTTTCATTCTTCCTGAAAAACACCAGGTTCATTTCTTCTTTCTCAAATGATACTTGTTTACTTTGAACGTCAGAGTTACAAAGGAAAGGGGGAGAAACAGAGAAAAGGCCCTTTTTTCCCCTGACTACTTCCCAGATGGCCACAGTGGCTGAGGCTGGACCAAGCCAAAGGCAAGGGCTGTTACCACATGAACAATGCCAGCATTGCATGCAGACAGCTCATGGGCTGTGGCATAGCAGATGAAACCGCTGCCTGTGGCACCAGCATCCCATCCGCTCCGTGCTCTGGCCACAGCCAGAGCACCTCTGGGCCACATCAACTAAGACAGGACAGCCATGCCTGAAGTCCTCCAGCACGGTTTTATCTGCAGAGGAGATGCCGCTTCCTGGGCCTTGGAACGGAAGCATGAGGCTGTGAGCCTAATGGTGAGGTCGCTGCCACTGCCCAGTGCCTGCCCCTCCTTTTTCCCTTGTTGCGAGCCAGTCCCTTACAGTTCTGCAAGCTAAGATGCATGCTTGTCTGCCCAGGCTCCTCAGCTGCTCTGGAGTTACCCCTGGCCTAGGGTTGGTGCCAGGAGGGAAGGGGCAGCTGAAAGCACTCTCAGAGGACCAGAGCACAATTGGCACACATGTTCTCCCCTACAGCTTTTGCTGTTGTGACCCCTGGCCAGCGCCATCCTTGCCCTTGGTAGCCTGTGTCTTCCAGCAAGTAGCGGTGGGCCTGCAGGTGTAGCTCCCCTGAGCCCCACTGGAATTTGGACGGCTATAATGGGACTGGCAGCGAGTGTGCCCACAGCACCCCCTTTGTCTGCTGGGCATCTCCAGGCCCTGTCCCCAGGTTGCTTGCTTTCCCCAGAGGTTTTATAATGAAAATCATGGCAGGTCAAAAGGTAGCCAGAGAGGCAGAAGAATGGGCACATGGGGCACCCAGGGCCAAGATGCCAGGAACAGGTACAGAGGGTGCTGGGCAGGCTTTCTAGAACAGCTGCAGAGGAAGGAGGAACTGTAGGGCCATGCGGGATGGCAGCCTTTGTCAGGCATTCCCTGGGTGACCAGTGCTGGTGACACAGCAGGAAGTGGCACCTGGCCTCACAGCCACCATCCACAAGGAGAGAGGCAGAGTGCACTGGGTGTGGGGAGACAGCAGGTGTATCTTGGATGGGTATCTGACCTGCTACTCAGAAGGGATTCCAGGGCATCACCCCAAGATGGCAGAGACTTCTGGGTCAGTGCACAGCAGGCAGGCAGGGTCCTCGGGCAGAGCAAGGAACATTGACAAGGTCTGTTTTGGACACCCTTGAGGAATAAAGACAGGCCAAGACAAGGGCCAGGAGGAGGCTGTACCCCAAGGAAAAGACGCTGCCGGTTCGGAGGGGACTGGGAGGAGCCTGCTCCTCTGTGTTTACTCTGTTGCCGGCTCCAGGAGGCAACCCAGCCAGCAGCACGTGGCTGTGGACCCAGCTGCCCCGTGGCAACAGGCAGGCAGGCTGCTGACCACCAGGGCAGCATCAAAGGGCAGCCAGGTTCAGCTGCTGCAGGCGCTGTTTCCTTTCCTCGTGGTTCATGGAGCTGCTTGACTGAGCAGCTGGTGGCTTCCACACAGAATCTGCACAGTGGCCCGCTTCAGAGCCTTTCCCGTGGGTCTTTGGACAACTGGACACGTGCTGGGCAGCGGGGCTCAGCTGGTGGCTCAGGTCCCGGTCCCCTCCCCTGCAGCTCCCGGGCCACATTGCTACCACCTGCCCCCCTGTACTCCAAGGAGCCTGCTGCTGGCAAGCTGAGGCTGCAGGGACCAGCAGATGGGGTTAAGTCGGAGAGTATCTGGCTTCACTAATGTTTCTGGCCAAAGCACACAGTTTGGGTGTTTGGGTTTTGCTTTGGTTTTGTTTAGCTTCTCAGTGTGTTTGTTACTTGTGCCCTGAGGCGATCCCAGAAGAGTTTAGTTTCAGCAACAACAGACTAAATAGAGCAAATTCCATCGACAGTGTTTAGGATGCCTTGGTTGGTGAGGGGCAACTGGGCACCTGTCTGGGTGTCCAGAGCACAGTTGTTCTGTGGGGTGGGAGGTAGGGGAGCCTGTCCCACAGTGCCTCATGGCGGGGGTGGGAGGTGAGGACAGGCAGATGGTTCACTCACTTAAGCAGAGGCACTGGACAGCCCAGTGCCCTTTCCCTATCCGACTCCTTTAAATTCCAAACTTTTGTCTTCTGAATGCCATTTTTTTAAAGATTTTTTTTTTTATTGGAAAGGCAGATATTCAGAGAGGAGAAGAGACAGAGAGGAAGATCTTCCGTCTGATGATTCACTCCCTAAGCGGCCACAACAGCCAGAGCAGAGTCGATTTGAAGCCAGGAACCAAGAGCCTCCTCTGGGTCTCCCACGCGGGTGCAGGGTCCCAAGGCCTGGACTGTCCTCCACTGTTTTCCCAGGCCACAAGCAGGGAGCTGGATGGGAAGTGGAGCTGCCGGGATTAGAACCTGTGCCCATTTGGGATCCCAGCGCATTCAAGGGCGAGGACTTTAGTCACTAGGTTACCACACCAGCCCAGAATACCATGTTTTAAAGAAAAATTTATTTATTTATTTGGATGGCAGTTATATAGAGAGATGGAGAGAGCTTCTATCCAAATGGCTGCAACAGCTGGAACTGGACCAAGTTGAAGCCAAGACTGTGGAGCTTCAGTTAAGTCTCCTGTGTGGTAGAGGACCCAGCCAGTGCAGGCAGTCCCTGGTGCCTCCCTGTGTGTGTCAGCAGGGCTCTGGATGGACAGTGCAGTGGGCACTGCAGGAGGGCATACAGGTATCACTGAGGTCACTGGGTGCAGAGTGGCTATGTGGTTCTGCCTACCGGAAGGTGGGTATGTACACCCAACTGCAGCTGTGTGCTCACAAGCATCACGCGCCAAGCACAGCTGGTGTATAAGTTAAAGAGTGGGTCATGCTTGTTGGGGGCAGCCCTGCTCCTATGAAAGGCTGTGAATTTAACCCAACAGCCCACAAGCCTTTGGTTTCAGGGCCACTTTAGGTTTTGTTATTTACTTTGGTGCTTAAAGATGCATTTGTTATTTATTTGAAAAGTAGAGTTGAAGAGAGAAGAGATTTTCCACCCATTGGTTCTCTCCCCACATGATTACAACAGCTGGGACTGAGGCAGTCCCAGAACTTGGAGCCAGGAGCTCTGGCTGGGTCTTCCACATCCGTGCAGGAGCACAAGCACTCAGGCCAGCCTGAGTGTTTCCCAGGTGCATTGACAGGGAACTGGATCAGAAGTGATACAGCCAAAATACGAGAAAAAACAAAACAAGAGAAAAAATTTGATGTAGCCAGGACTTGAACCAGAACCTGTATGAAGTGCTGGCTTTGCAAGTGGTGCGTTAGCTTGTTGTGTCACAACATGAGCACCCCCTTGAGGTCCTTTAGAACCAATGAACATGTGCATCAGCTTCTGTGGATTTATATGTCCATCCAGAAGCCACGAAGTGCCAACAGTATGATCACACTCCCCTCAGCAGTCAGGACACATTGTCCTGCCCCAGGACGGCTGGCTCCTCAGACATTTTCATAAGACAGGGGTGTCCCCTGGGCCCTAGGGTGCCCAGGTGGCTGGCACAACTCCCTAACCCTTTGACAACAGACCCTGGACTGGGCAGTGGCCTTGGGAGGGGCAGAACCAGCTCCCCAGCGCTGCTGAGCTGCATCCTGTGCAGGCGCATCTGTCTTGGTTGAGGCGGGCTGAGCAGGGACTGGGTGACGCTGGGCGAGGCAGCTGCCTGACGCTGGTACTACAGCTGTGCCATGAGCCTATTCATGTGACACATGCTGCTGCTGCACCTCAACAGCTGTTTTTTTTTTTTTCCCAAGACAAAGATGAGAGTTTCGTAAATGCAGAAAGGCAAATACTGGAGTCAAGATCACCCTCTTTGAGCCCCTCTTGTCTCCAGAACGTTGGAGGAGCTGGCTCTAGAATCTTTACTGAATCCAGCAAGAGTGAAAGTTCTGAGCTGGTCATCTCTGGAGTCACTCCCAGGGTGGGACCAGCCCCAGGACTCGGTCCCAGTGACTTGCCAGTGTTATTTGGCTGTGCCAGAGATGAGGGAAAGCAATGCCTCCAAAGCCAGGCTGCTGTGCCCCTGACTGCAGGTGGCACCCACAAGGCCCCTGGCATGTTCTACGCAGTCATACTCGGGCAGTGTTTGGACCTGATTGTCTTGCTGGCCTGTGGAGCTGTTGTCATTCCTGCCTGCCTTGCCACACTCGGGCCTTGTTGATGAGTTCATGGCTCCTCTTCCCGCATGAGTGAGCCCTGCCTGCTGTAGCCCTAGGTCATTACGTAAGGCATGTTGTGCAATGTGACAGCTGTCTGGGGAAGTCCTGCCTCTGTTTTGCATCATCCCACTTGGGATACAAGCAAGATTTCTGCTGTATCGATGAGAGGAAAGATTGGAAAAAAAATGTACAGTGGAAGTACTACATAGAATGTCCTGGGTGTCTCTGGAAGTGGGTGTGGTATCAGGACAGAGCCCCGTACCGCTCTTCATGCTGTGGTTTCAGAAGGCAGCACAACAGCTTGCAGTGTAACCTGAAGTGTGCACCAGTTCCTGAGGCCAGAGCTGGGAACACTGAGGAACGGGGGCTGCCTGCAGGACAGGCCTGAGGGGGAGGAGGGAGGGGACCTGTGTGCAGCAGGAAGTGGGCCAGCGGGCAGGGAAGCACGGCTGCCTCTTCAGCAGTGACCCTGACAAATCAGCAAGCCCAGTCCATCACAGGGAGATGGGTGGCACGGGGAGCAGGAAGGACGCAGGCAAGCCTCCGGTGCTTTCATTGGAGGTGGGGGGCAGCCTGTATATCCTTTCTTCTCGGGCACAGCACAGTCCCCCCAAGTGATGTCTCAACCCCTGGAAGTGCTTAGTAGTCGCATTTGAGCACAGACGGATGCCCTCCCATCTCCCCCAGAGGACTCTCACTTCCACCTGGAGAACCCTCCTGTAAGCCAATCCCCACAACAGGCGTGCTTCATGTCTGTGTCCCCCATTTCTACTGGAAAGGCAAAGTCATATAGAGGGAGAAGTTAGAGGTTTTCCATCTGCCAGTTCACTCCCCACATGGCTGCAATGGGAATTGGGGCAGCTGGGACACGAGTACTTACTATTGACTGTAGCTTGGTTGGCTTAGCAGCAGTAGGCATGTATTCTTCAGCGTGTGAGGGTTCATTCTCCCACAGATGGTGCTGAGTGCCTTCCTAGTGGGAGAGGGTGCCCAAGCTCCCTTGTTCCTCTTCTTTCCTGATGATAAGTGACATGAGGGCAGCATGAGGCTCTGCCGACTTCCCAGTGCTTCATACACTTTCGGTGTTGAATTCTGTTTACTCCCCTTTGCTTTTCTCTGCCCTACACTTCTACTTCAGTGGAACTCCAACCTGTGTATTTTCAGAGTCAGTTTTCCATCCAAATTTCTGCCTTATTCATGATGCCTACTTGGCAGTCTCTAGAATTTGATTGCCTTTGGTCAGTATTTCTCAAATTTACTGAGGAAATGAGCAGTGCATTGTGTTTGTTTGTTTATTTATTTTTTATTTACATGAAAGGCAGAGGGGCCTTGCCACAATGGCCTAGTGGCTAAATCCTTGCCTTGCATGCTCCAGGATCCCTTAAATACAGGTTCGTGTCCCAGCTGCTCCACTTCCCTTCCAGCTCCCTCCTTGTGGCCTGGGAAAGCGGTCCAGGATGGCCCAAAGCTTTGGGATCCTGCACCTGTGTGCAAGACCTGGAAGAAGCTCCTGGCTTCAGATTTGCTCAGCTCTGGCTGCTGCAGCTACTGGCGGAATGAACCAATGCATGGAAGGCTTTTCTCTCTGAATGTCCTTCTCTCTGTAAAATTTACCTTTCAAAAAAAAAAAAAAAAGACAGAGAGAGAGACATCTGTTTTTGCTGATCTACTCCCCAATTCCTGCAATAGTCAGGGCTGGGCCCAAGGATGTAGGAACTCCAGCTGGGTGTCCCACGCAGGGCATCACCTGGTGGGGTGGGGAGAGGCCGCTCTGATGCCCCCAGGCACTCCCATGTGGCAGTGTCCCAGTGGCCATGCACCCCACCCCAGGGTGTTCAGGTAGGAATAAAAGGAAGATAGAGTTCTTCGGCCCCCCTACACAGCAGTGTGGGTGGGGGGTCAGCCTCTGCAGTTGATCAACCCTGCGAATTCTGAAAGTAAGGCATGTAGGGAAACTCTGGAGTACGTTTTTGCAAACTTGTCCAAAATGGGCATACTGGGTTTGTTGTGTTTTACACAAACTGCTCACTTGAGAAGTTCTCTCACACACAGGCAAGACAGGTCTCTTCCATGCACCAGGTCATTGCCCAGGCGTCTGTGACAGTCAGCGGGGCTGCAGTCGGGGGCCAGGTCCACGCCGGGTGGTGTGCGTGGGAACCATGGAGCTGAGCGGTCACCCGCTGCTCTCCATGAGTGCGTGCCCAATACTCGCCCCTGCAAGCAAACCTTCCAGCAGGTGTCACACACAGTTGCTGCACGATTCCTCGGCCGCTCGTCCTGCAGCCTGCTTCCTGCGTTAGGAGCGCGGGCCAGTGGAGGCTCGGGGGTCGCCGCAACACCCGGGGAGGCCGCACTGTCCGGGGAAGCCCACCCGGCCGACGGCCACCTATCCGGGGACGGATAGGACCGAGCCCTAGTCGGCGCACGGCCTCACTCCCGCCGGCTTCCACTTCACCCCACAAGCGCTTCCGGCACTCGGCCAGGCCAATCGTCGAGTCCAACAGCGAAAGACCCGCCCCCTGCGCGGTGCAGACAGCCAATCCGATCCTTCGTGCGCCGCTCCGCGCCGCGCGCCCGGACGCCGCTCTGGGCCCACCCCGCGCCGGCCCGGGAAGCCCGGCCAGCGCGACGCCGTGACGTGCGCGGCCCCTGCGGCCCCGGCCGCGGCGGGCCAATGACGGCGGCGCTCACGGCGGGCCAATGGGCGGCGGCGTCTCATGCGCCCGGCGCCCGCCGCAGCCGCCGCTGGGTCCTGGAGCCAGAGGCCGCCCGCGCCGGAGCGCGATGGAGCGAGGCCCGCAGCCCGGGAGGCGCCGCCGCCGAGCCCGCCGCCCCACGCCCGCGCAGTAGCGCCGGACCGCAGCGCAGCCCCGCGAGCCTGGGCGCGCCGGACGGGCAGGCCCAGCCCGCCGCCCGCGGCCCGCGGCCCGCGCCGCCGCCGCCGCAGCCTTCCCGCCCGGGCCGCGAGGCCGGGAAACCGGCGGGGCTGCATGGGCAGCGCCTGCGCCCCGCCGAGCCGCCGTGGGATCCGGTGAGAGAGCGGGGGTCGGGCCGGGGGTCGGGGCGGGGGCTGCGTTCACGCGGGGCCGCGGCCTGCAGGCCTGCTCGGCCGACCTGGGCGGCCCGGGCGTCCGGGGCCCCCGGCGAGGCGCTCGGGGTGTGCCGGGGCGTCCCCGGCGTCCGAGCCGTGTGCGGGTGGGCGCCATGGCGGGCCCGAGGGCCGGGGGAGAGGGCCTGGGGGCGCCGTGGGCCCTGCGGGTGGGCTCTGGCTTCTGGGGGCGCCGTGTGGGGCGAGCCCGGGGGCGCTGACCTGTGGCCCGCGGCGGGTCTGTCATGGTTTCCCTCGGCGTCCCTGTTATTATCGTGATGTGGAAACCGGCTGGGGCGCCGGAGGGGGCGGGCGCGCAGGGACCGGGGGCTCGGCAGGGCAGGAATGCGGGCGGCGGGGGGCTGGGGGCGAGTGGGAGGAAGGCGGCGGCGGCTGCAGCCCTGGGCCTCCAGGAACAATGTGAGACGTTGCCTGAAATGTTAATTTCCGTTCCTCATTTCATCATCCCTGGCAGGGCGGTAGCTGTGTGTGTGTGTGTGTGGAGTGTGTGTGTGTTGAGTGTGCGCGCGCGCGCGGGTTCGTCCTGCCACATGGATGAGGCCCCTCTCAGGGATCTTGTTGATAAAGCTTGTGTCTGTCGTGGGGGAGGCCCGTGATTTTCCTGCTGCCCGGTGACGGCGTTTTTGTTTGTTTGTGTTTTTGCAAAGCTTCCGCGGAGTCTGGGTTGGACGCAGAGGGCCCTCCCCTCGCGTGCAGGACGCGTCTGGGCAGCTCACTTGTGGCCTTCTGACACTCCCTTTCTGCCCGAGGGTGAGCTGCAGCCCTGGTCTGGTTTCTGGGGGGAATGGAGGAGGAGGCAGGCGCCCTGGGCCAGTGGTGTGGCTCTTTCCCCCGCCCTCCAGTCAGCTGTGGGCTGGACGGGATGGAGGAGACAAAGGGCCAGGTGCTGGAGGCTGTCCTGTCCCTGCTGCCTCTGCGTCCCGGGAGGGTGACCAGAACGAACCCAGACATGGGACTTCCCAGAAGCTCCTTTCCTTTTTTGAACGGTGGTTTTAAACCTTGCTGGCGGACACCTTCCTGCACAAGGCAGGGCTTCATCTCCTGAGCTGTGACTGCCGTGCGGGCTGTGAGTGAGGCTGTTCTGCGGGTGAGATACCCTTGCTTGCCTTGCGTTTGCAAGTAGATTGGGCAGCAGAAGGTATGTCCAGCTGTGAGGCTGGTTTTGCATGTGGTCATCTAGACGGGCACTTAGGGAGTGCTGATCTGGTGCTGCCCGAGGCCTCTCAGCCTCGGCTCCCACGGGTCCTGCTGCTGACCGCCTAGCCGGGCAGACTCACTAGGCAGTGTCTGAAGGTGTTTTCATTACTGAATTTCAGATGGGATCTCTGTACAATTGAGTTTTTAACAGTTTTATCTTTTTTAAAAAATTCATTAAAAATTTTTAATTGGAACAGCATATGTACAGAGAGGAGACTTGGAGAAGAAGATTTTCCATCCACTGGTTCGTTCCCCAAGTGGCCACAATGGCCAGAGCTGAGCTGATCTGGAGTCAGGGTCTCCCACGCAGGTGCAGGTCCCAAAGCTTTGGGCCCTCATTCTGCTCTCCCAGGCCACAAGCAGGGAGCTGGGTGAGCAGTGAAGTGAACAGGACGTTCCCAGGTGCCCATGTGGGATCACAGAGCTTGGGAGGAGGGGGTTAAACAGCTGAGCCATCCTGCTGAACCCTTTGTACTTTTTATTTATTTTTTTAGATTTATGTATTTTTATCTGAAAGGCAGATTTACAGCTAAAAGGAGACACAGAATTCTTCCATCCTCTGGTTCACTCCCCAAGTGGCCGCAACAGCTACAATTGAGCTGATGCAGAGCCAGGAGCCTCCTCCGGGTCTCCCATGTCAGTGCAGGGTCCCAAGGTTTGGGGCTGTCCTCCACTGCTTTCCCAGGCCACAAACAGGTAGCTGGATGGGAAGTGGGGCTGCCGTAATACGAACAGGCGCCCATATGGGATCCCGGTATGTGCAAGGCAAGGACTGAGTTACTAGGCTACCATGCGAGGCTCCCTTTGCAGTTTCATCTTTTTTTGTTTCTTCTAAGATTTATTTTATTTTTATTGCAAAGTTAGATATACACAGAGGAGGAGAGGCAGAGCAAGATCTTCTGTCCACTGATTCACTCCGCAAGTGAGCGCAACGGCAGGAGCTGAGCTGATTTGAAGCCAGGAGCTTCTTCTGGGTCTCCCACTTGGGTGCAGGGTCCCAAGGCTTTGGGCCGTCCTTGACTGCTTTCGCAGATCACAGGCAGGGCTGCTGTGATTAGAGCTGGCTTCTTGTATGGGATTCCAGCATGCTCAAGGCAAAGATTTTAGCTACTAGGCCATCACGCAAGGCCCACAGTTTTATCTTAAAACTGTGAAAGAGGGGCCTGGCGTGGTGGTCTAGTGGCTAAAGTCCTTGCCTTGAACATGCTGGGATCCCATATGGGTCCCTGGTAATCCTGGCAGCCCCGCTTCCCATCCAGCTCCCTGCTTGTAGCCTGGGAAAGCAGTGGAGGAAGGCCCAAAGCCTTGGGACCCTGCATGCATGGGGGAGACCCAGAAGAGCTCCTGGCTCTGGATCTGCACAGCACTGGCCTTTGCAGTCACTTGGGGAGTGAATCATTGGATGGAAGATGTTCCTCTCTGTCTCTCCGCTTCTCTGTATTATCTGACTTTGCAATAAAAATAAAATAAATCTTAAAAAAAAAAACTGAAAGAGGATGTGAGTCCTCAGCTCTGGGGACTCCTGCAGTGGAGGGTAATGTTTGGGGAAACCCTTTTGAGGCCGAGAGAACAGGGCTTAGTGCGTGCTGGGCTCTGAGGGACTGGTCCTATCTGAGGTGCCTGACCCAGACTCCCTGAACGCAGGCACTCTCAGCTCTGCAGTTTTCTTCACTTTGAATTTAAAATTTTATAGTTCACCTTTAGGCAAAATAGTGTTTTGTTTCGTGTTTTTATAAATGAGATGTTTGTTTTAAGGGCAGGGAACAGAATGAGAGAGAGCATGAGTGAGCGTTCTGCTGGCTCCTTCCTCAGGTAGCTACTGTTGCACAGCAGCAAGAGGTGGGCCAGGGTGCAGCCAGGGTGCAGCCGGGAACCGGGGAGTCTGCCTTGTTCCCTGGTAGCAGGCCTGAGTCTGTGGAGCGTCATCTGCAAGTGGAGTGACTCAGATGTCGGCGTTGGCCTCCGCTGCCTTCATAGCTCCGAGTCCTGGGGAGCTGGCCCCAACGCCGCTGCCCACTATTAGGGACCCTTGTCATGGGCTTGGCCTCGGCCGACTGACTGCTCAGTCTGGAGCAGGCTCCTCGTCAGGCTGCGTGCCGGCACACTACACCAACTCCTGGAGAACTGAGCGTCAGGAGCTTTGTTCCTGGTTATTTTTCTTTGAGGAAACATTTTCGATTTCCGTTAGTGTTAGGAGTTAGGTGAGTGAGTGTGAAAGGAGTGTTGTGAAGCAGCAAATACTATCAACAATGATCACGTGAAGTGATGTTCACCTGCATTTATACAAACACAACTGCAAACTGGAGTACTGAGCAGTTCCTACCAATTTTTCCGACAGAGATTTAAAACTGAGTTTGGCAGAACAGTATTTGCACCACAATTGATATACCTGGGCGTTTTTTGTCTTTTTGTACAAGCTTTGCTCTCACATACAAGGCATAACCTGCAGGATTTGTTTTTCTGTGTCTGACAAACTGCACTCAATGTGATGCGCTGCAGACAGCACCGTCTTGCTCTGTTTAATAGCAGAATAACGCCTCGTGTCTGAGACCTTCCTGCATGTGTGGAGATGGACATCTGGGTTGGTTGACTGTTTTGGCTGTTGTGAGCAGTGCTGTTAGAAGCCTGGTGGAGGGCCCGGCGCCGTGGCCCAGCGGTTAGAGTCCTCGCCTTGAACACCAGCATCCCATATGGGTGCTGGTTCTCATCCCTGCAGCTCTACTTCCCATTCAGCTCCCTGCACCCGCGTGGGAGACCTGGAGGAAGCTCCTGGCTCCTGGCTTCTTATCGCCGCAGCACCGGCTTTTGCAGTCACTTGGGGAGTGAATCATTGCACAGATGATCTTCCTTTCTGTCTCTCTGCTTCTCTGTATCTCTGACTTTGCAATAAAAAATAAATAAATCTTTTAAAAAAAGAGAGAAGCTTGATGGAGCAGGTTATCTCTTTGATAAAATGATTTCATGTGTTTGTGGTTTATAGGCCTATAGTGGGATTGCTGGACTTTTTTAAAAGATTGATTTATTTGTATTGGAAAGTCAAATTTACAGAGAGAAGGCGAGACAGAGAGAGACTGGATCACTCCCCACGTTGCCACAACAGCCAGAGCTGAGCCAATCCGAAGCCAGGAGCTCTTCCGGGTCTCCCATGTGGGTGCAGGGTCCCAAGGTTTTAGGCCGTCCTCGACTGCTTTCTCAGGCCACAGGCAGGGAGCTGGGTGGGAAGCGGGGCTGCTGGGATTAGAACTGGTGCCCATATGGGATTCCGGGCGTGCTGGACAAGGACCCTAACCACTGTACTATCGCTCCGGGGTCAGTACTGAGCATCGTGTCATATTTGTTAGCTGTTTGAGTTTCTTTCTAGCATGGTTTGTTCAGGGTCTTTGCCTCTTTCTTCAACCGGATTGGTTTGTTGCATGATTTGGAGATGAATCATTTGTAGCCTTTGAGTCTTGAGTTTTTGAAGATTAATTTATTGAAAAGGCATCCTGATAAGTTCTGTCATTCACTGGCTCCCTCCCCCCGTGTACCTAGAACCCTGTCTAGGTCTGCACTTGAGTACAGGCCCTGAGGGGCTTGACGTTTCCTGGAGGCAGGGGTGGTACATGGTACTTGATCTGCTGTGCCACAATGCTATCTCATCGTTTTTAAGGACAGACACAGAGAGAGATCTGCCATCTGCTAGTTCACTCGCCAAATGCCTGGGCTTGGCCAGTCCGAAGCTCGGCTCGTTCTCCGGGCCTCTCGTGCAGGTGCAGGGCCGGGTTGTGTCCAGGTATTGGCAGGAGCAGCTGGGACACGCACTGGCGGCTGTAAGGAGGCTGTAAGGGAGGCTGGTGCTGTAGGGAAAGGCTTGCCTTGCTATACTGTGATGCCAACTCCTCATTCATCTTTTCTCTGTCAAAGATTGATTTGGTAGCCGCAGTACCAGTGTGAGATAGCTCCCACAGCCTGGGCTGGGCCAGGTTGGAGCAGGAGCCTGGCCCTCTGTCTGGTCTCTGATGTGGGTGAGGACGGACACTGGAGCCATCCTGGGCTGGGAGCTGGGCCTGGCCTTGACGTGGTGCTCTGATCAAGTGTTCCTGTCAGGTTTTGTGTCTGTATGCCTGGGCAGCAGAGTTAGGCAGAGTGGTGCTCCATCTGCTGGCTTACTCCTCGAATGCTGGAGTGTCTGAGTTGGGCCAGCTTCTGCTGCTTTCCCGGCCGCTAGTCGGGAGTTGGACCGGAAGTGGGACATCCTGGACTCGAATCCATGTTCATGGATGCGGGCTTAACCTGCTCTACTGTAATGCCAGCCTCCTGCCAGTGCTTCTCGCCTCTCACCCAGAACTTCCTCCACACTTGCTTATGAGGGTCATCAGAATTAATTGCTGCCCCCACCCTGATGGAGCTTAAGGGTGATTGCCTAGGTCCCACCCAGCACTCTGAGCTATCTGTTGACTTGTTTAAACCTCCTAAGGAGAGGTACTGGAGTGATATTAAAAGGGCAAACTTTGGGTCTTGATCTGTAGTTTTTGTGGCTGGGAAATGTTGCTGTCTTCCCATCTCCGCCTTTGAAGCTTAGATAAAAGGTGTGGGATGGAACAGGAGATAGGGGAAATCCTTCAAGAGAACTGTCTAGAAGTTGAGTAGCAGCAGGGGCAGAAGGTCGGGGCAGTCTGGCTCACCCCGAGCCCTGGCTGTGCATTCTAGGGCGTTGGGAACCCTTGGGTGGGAGGCTCTTTGCTGTTGTTCTTTCCCCCTATCTTGGAGCACCCTGGCCAAACGAGGCAAGAACAGCTGGTTAGCATCTAGGCCTCTGAATGTTTCACCTTTTTTTTTTTTAAGATTTGTTGACTTACTGTTATAAAAGGTGGATTTTACAAGAGAGAGCAGAGACCAAGTAGGTCTTCCAGTAGCTGGTTCACCCAAATGGCCACAATGCCCAGAGCTGAGCTGATCCAGAGCTTCTTCTAGGCCTCTCATGAGGATGCAGGATCCTAAGCACTTGGGCCACCCTTGACTGCTTTCCCAGGCCATAACAGGGAGCTGGATGGGAAGTGGAGCATCCGGGATTAGAACCGGTGCCCACATGGGATCCTGGCATGTTCAAGGAGAGGACTTTAGCTGCTGGGCCATGGCGCTGGGCTGTGTGGTCATCTCTTTGGAGGGAAGCACATCAAAATAGGGTCTGTGTTATTCCTTTTGCATGTAGATTTATGATTTTTAAAAAAGATTTATTTTTATTGGAAAGTCAGATGTACAGAGAGGAGGAGAGGTAGAGAAGAAGGTCTTCCATCCGATGATTCACTCCCCCCAAGTGGCTACAACAGCTGGAGCTGGGCCCGGCGGTGTGACCTAGTGGCTAAAGTCCTCGCCTTGATCGTGCCAGGATCCCATATGGGCACCAGTTCTAATCTTGGCAGTTCCATTTCCCATCCAGCTTCCTGCTTGTGGCCTGGGAAAGCAGTCGAGGACAGCCCATAGCCTTGGGACCCTGCACCCATGTGGGATGCCCGGAAGAAGTTCCTGGATCCTGGCTTCGGATCGGCATAGCATCGGCTGTTGCGCTCACTTGCGGAGTGAATCATCGGACGGAAGATCTTCCTCTCTGTCTCTCCTCCTCTCTGTGTATCTATCTGACTTTGTAATAAATAAATAAATCTAGAAAGAAATTATTAAAATAGAAACAAACAAACGAACAGCTGGAGCTGAGCTGCTCCAAAGCCCGGAGGCAGGAGTTTCTTCTTGGTCTCCCACTGTGTGCAGGGTCCCAGTGCTTTGGGCTGTCCTCAACTGCTTTCCCGGGCCACAAGCAGGGAACTGGATGGGAAGTGCAACAGCCTTTATATGAACCAGTGTCCATATAGGATTTTGGCGCATGAAAGGTGAGGACTTTAGCCACTAGGTTACTGTGCCAGGCCCAGATTTATGATTTTGTAACAATAAACTTACTTTTGATGAGGTTTATGATTTCTAAAATAAAGCCTGTTATGTAATTGCAAATATCCCTTTGTAAGGACTGGTGTGGTTGGAAGTGGACTGGACTTGGGTTACTTCAGCTTCCTGGGCTGCAGCCGGATGGAAGGAATGAGTGTGGCTGGAATCTGATACCCGTAGGTGTAACAAGCCTAGATTCTGGAGCTAGCTCTGTGAATAAGTAGTTCGGGGTGTTTTAGTCTGATTTTCCAAGGGCAGGAAGGGCTAAGAGCTGTCTACAGCCAGAGTCTGCGATGCCCCAGTTCCCTCCTAACCCCGATGCTCTCTGAGCTCTTGGTAAGTGCAGTGCCCTGCCCTGACTGGCCTGTTCCCATTCTGTTCTTGGGGCGTCTGTGGTGCAGTCTTCTTTGTTTTTTGTAATATTTTGTTTTTACTTATTTGAAAGAATTACAGAGGGAGAGAGGGCAGAGAGGTCTTCCATCTCCAGCTCATCCTCCAAATGGCTGCCAGAAGCCGGGTGTTCCTTTTGGGGTCATGTGGGTGCAGGGTCCTAAGCATTGTGTGAGGAAAGTGCGTTGTAAGTAGAGCTGCCAGGATGCGCCTGGCACCCGGGGGCTTCACTGGCTGTGCCCCAGTGGTGCTCTGGTTTCCAGAACACATGTTCAGTTCAGTCGGGGTCTGAGAGCAGCACCCTCCCGGACCGGTGTGCAGACGTGTCGGAAGGAACAGGCGCTGGAGATGATCCTGTGTCGTCTACATGCACGCTGCACTTGTGCTGGGGTTAGTTTCCTGCAGTCCTGGCCCTACATAAATACGTATGTAACTGAGATTTAGCCCACAATAATTCGCCACAGAAAGAGTAGCTGCGGCTGGTATCATGCAGTGGGTAACACTGCGGCTGCGATGCTGGCACGCAGTGTGTCCTAGCTGTTCTGCTGAGGATCTAGCTCCCTGCCGGTGGCCCACGTCTTAGGGCCATTCCAGCCTTGTGGCAGATCTGGAAGACGCTTCTGACTTTGGCTGGGTTCCATCTGGAGAGTGAGCCGAGGGTGGAATGTCTCTCCCTGCAGAACTCTGTCAAGTGTGTGTGTGTACACAAACCTTTAGGAAGGAAAAGTGATTGGGGCTGACACCATGGCTCAGTAGGCTGATCTTCTGTTTTTTTAAATTTTATTTCATTTTTTAAGATTTATTTATTTTTATTACAAAGTGAGATACACAGAGAGGAGGAGAGAAAGAGGAAGATCTTCTGTCCACTGATTTACTTCCCAGGTGCCTGTAACGGCTAGAGCTGAGCCGACCCGAAGGCCTGGAGCTTCATCTGGTTCTCCAATATAGGTGCAGGGTCCCAAGGCTTTGGGCCGTCCCCAAATGCTTTCACAGGCCACAAGAAGGGAGCTGAATGGGAAGCGGGGCTGCCGGGCACAAATCGGCGCCAATATAGGATGCTGGCGCTTGCATGGTGAGGACTTTGTCACTAGGCTATTGCGCCGGGCCCTGATCTTCTGTCTTTTAGGCACTGGCATCCCATGTTGGCACCGGTTCTGCTTCTAGCTGCACTTCTGATCCAGCTCTCTAAATTTTCTTTATTTTTTAAATATCTTTTTCTTTATTATTTTAAAGATTTATTTTATTCTTGATGGAAAGTCAGAATTACAGAAAGAGGAGGAGAGACAGAAAGATCTTCCACCTGCTGGTTCACTCCCCAAATAACCTGCAGCTGCCAGAACTGAGCTGATCTGGAGCCAGGAGCTTCTAGGTCTTTCACATGGGTTCTTTGGACCATCTTACACTGCCTTCACAAGCCACACACAGGGAGCTGAATGGGAAATGGAGCAATTGGAACATGAACTGGTGCCTAAATGGGGTTCCAGTGCTTACAAGGTAAGGGTTTTGCCCTGAGCCACCGTGCTGGTCTCAAAATTTAAAAAAAAATCTTAAAGAAGTATGATTGTTAAAAAATGTTATGACTGCAAAAAAAAAAAAATAGTGATAACTAGTAGGAACACTCAGTCCTTTGCAGAAAAAACATTTTTTAAAGGGGTTTATGTATTCTGCTCCACATCGGGCACTCTGGAGATGACCCTGAGTGCTGGGACAGTTGGGAGGCTGGGTGTGACTTCTTCTCTTGTCTCCCCCTCCCCCAAATGTAGGAAGAAGATAAGGAAGGTGTGGAAATAGTGGTCTCACTCCTTTTCCCATAGTCCTCCAGCCCCCACCCCATCAACTGTGTCAACATCATCATCAAACAAACAAACAAAAGATTCAAGTGTTCATTTGGAAGGCAGAGTTACACACTGAGAGAGGGAGCATCTCCAGGGGCTGCCGTCCCTGTTCACTCGCCACGTGGCTGCAGTGTCTGGAATTGGGCTGGTCGGAAGCCAGGAGTGGTGTGCCCAAACACTAGGGCCGTCTCCCTCTGCTTTCCCAGGGGTGTTGGCAGGGAGCTGGATCGGAAGTGAAACAGTCCGTGTCTATCTGCTTTGCCTCCGTACCAGCCCTGGGTCAGGGTTGCTGTCTTTGCTGATGTGCGCCCTGGCTTCCCCAGGTCTGGTCCGGGGTCTGACACACTGGGATTCTTCTCCTGTTACCCGCGTGGGAGAACAGGATGGAGTTGATGAGCTCCTGGCTGTTGGCATGAAAACCAATGTCTTTCCTGTCACTCTGCGTTCAAACGTATATGTCCTATTTTTAACCTCTGTGAAGTTCATTAACTAGTATTCTTGAGTTGCCGCAGCTCAGGGAGATGTGCCCTCTGTCCTGCGTGTGAACTTGAGCCTGGCCAGGGCGAGCCATGTTCACTGGTGCATCAAGCCTTCACTTGGTGATAGAAGAGCAGGGTGACACCCACATGGTGTGGTGTAAATGGAACACGCAGGGTTTGTGTGGGCATGCTGTGCTTGTGCTTTGAGGCCACTATTCAGCTGAGCACAGGCCATGGTTTTTCTGTACAGGTGATCTGATAACCCGGAGGACTGCAGTGACTAATGGACTAACGGACAAAGGGATGATTCATGTCCTGGGGCAAGATCTCGTCACACTCTCAGAACAGCACCCAGGCCAGAGCTTCATGTAGTTCATTTCTGAAGTTTTCCTTTTAAAATCTCTGCACCATGATTGTCTTCAGCTAGCCAGAACTATAGAAAGTGAGCTGAGATTAGGGTGGGTCTTCCAGGCAGTGAGCTCCGGGAAAAGGTGCTCCCAGGCAGTGCGCTCCGGGCAGAGGTGCTCCCAGGCAGTGCGCTCCAGGCAGAGGTGCTCCCAGGGATTGTGCTCCAGGCAGAGGTGCTCCCAGGGATTGTGCTCCAGGCAGAGGTGCTCCCATTGGGCGTTTACTTTTCCTTCTCCTGTTGTTACTAGCAGATGGAAGAGAGCTCTGCTCGCCCTCCTCCCTCTCTCGCCATGTAGAACTGTTTCAGGGCTTGTTGATGTTAATGTGGATGGTCAGCTTTTTCCATTTGCAGTGTTACGGTACCCGTCTAGCCACTGCTTCTACTTTAAGTTTTACAATTGTTTATGATAATCTTTATCGGAAAAACCAGAAAGTGGGAGAGGGAAGTAGCATAGGAGTGGGGAGGGGGAAAAAGATGGGAAATGGACCCTTCTTTTCTGTCTCATTGACAGACTCTCCAAACACCCACACGGTTAGGACTGAGCGCTTGACTCAGATGTCCTGTTGGTGTCGGGGTCTCTCTGTGTGGGTGCGGGTCCCCAGCTGCTGCACTTGAATCTGTGAGTTGTGGGGACCTAGACACCTCAACTGCTGAGCTGAATGCCTGCCCTTGCTCTCTTGATTATGCATTTTATTTATTTTTTTTAAGAGAATTACTTTGTATAAAAAGATCTTGCATCTACTAGTTCATTCCCCAAGTGGCTGCAAAGGCTAGAGCTGAACCGATCCGAAGCCAGAAACCATAGAAACTTCTTCTGAGTCTCCCATGTGTGTGCAGGATCCCAAGGCTTTGGGTCATGCTCTGTGGCTTTCCTAGGCTATGCGCAGGGAGCTGGGTGGGAAGTGGAACAGTGGGAACAGGAACTGGTGTCTGCACAGGATCCTGGCACATGAGCCCCTGTGCTCTTCCCCTGATTATATAGATATATATTGAAAGATTTATTGTATTTTTTTATTGGAAAGGCAGATACACAGAGAGAAGGAGATACAGAGAGAATGATCTTCCATCTGCTGGTCCACTCCGCCAGTGGCTGCAATGGCCGGAGCTGAGCTCATATGAAACCAGGAGCCTCGAGCCTCCTCTGGGTCTCCCAGGTGGGAGCAGGGTCCCAAGGCTTTGGGCTGTCCTCTACTGTTTTTCTAGGCCACAGGCAGGGAGCTGGATGGGAATTGGAGTAGCTGGGATACGAACTGGTGCCCATATGGGATTCTGGTGCATGCAAGGCATTTTTTTTTTAAAGTTTATTCTGTAGAAGGTAGAGTGATAATTCAAGATTGAGAGAGAGGATCTGCCTTACATTGTTTCTTTCTTAAATGGTGGCAGCAGGTGGAGCTGGTCCAGGCTGAAGCCAGGGACCTGGAACTCCATGTAGGTCTCCTGCAGCGTGCCCGGAATCAGGTGCCTTCCTAGGATGGGGCGGAGCAGTCCAATGCAGCACGGTGTCACGAGCGTTTTGGTTGTAGTCCAGGGGCCTCTGGTCACCTCGTGAAGGTTGGTTTGTTGCTTTTGAGGATGGGTCTTTGAGTGGCCCCTCTGATGTCACTGGGCCGGTCAAGGCCTGCTGGTGTTGGAATGTTTGCTGCTAAGCTCTTGGTCAAGTTAGGAATATGGTCTGTGCGGCTCCTGTCCAGTTCCCAGGCTGAGGGGACAGATACGAGGCTGCCAGGTGTCTACTCAGCCAGTCCCAGCTTCAGTTGGCCTGGAGCGGGTCTGAGGAGAGGGGAGGACGTGGTCAGTAGGACAGGCTGGCCTTGGTGCAGTCCCGCGTGGTCTGCCAAGTAGCTTGTTCCAGATGCTGAGAGTGAGATGATTTTGAGCTGATAGATGGCGTCAGTGAGTCGGATTTTTTCAGAGTTAAAAAAGCACACTGGGGCCCGGCACGATGGCGCGGTGGTTAAGGTCCTCGCCTTGCACGCCCGGATCCCAATGGGCACCGGTTCTATCTCGGCAGTCCCGCTTCCCACCCAGCTCCCTGCCTGTGGCCCGGGAAAGCAGTTGAGGACAGCCCAAAGCTTTGGGACCCTGCACCTGCGTGGGAGACCCGGAAGAGGCTCCTGGCTTCGGACCAGCATAGCATCGGCCTTTGCGCTCACTTGGGGAGTGAATCATCGGACGAAAGATCTTCCTCTCTGTCTCTCCTCTTTGTATTTCTGTCTTTCCAATAAAAATAAATCTAAAAAAAAAAAGCACACTGAGTCGGGAGCCTCCTATGTGGCCTCGATGTGAATGGTCGATGCCTTATTTCTTTCTCTTTCATTGCTTTTACTTAAATCTAAAGGAAGTTGTCTGAGATCTCTGCCTGGTCTTGGAGAGAAGTCTCTTCCCTGTGTCATTGGTCTTCGCATGCGCAGTGGGCGTGGGTGCGGGTCACGTAGTGTGCATGGCTGTGAAATAATAGAGTGACATGTTGCACAGTTGAGGTGAAGTGTATGAGCCATCTCACAGCCACGCCTGACCACCACACGAGCTTTCCCGTGTGCTGGGGCGTGCTGTCCCTGAGACGTTCGCATTCCCGTCTGTTTCTCTGAGCTTGGGCCTAGCTCCACTTCGGACTCGGCACCCTGCCAGGCCCCTGGGAGCTCAGTTCCTGTAGGACCCTGACACTCCTGGGGAGACAGAAAGTCACAGGCTCTTGCCAGCTGCATTCCTGGTTGTTACTGATGTTTGGCAAAAGGCCAGCAGAGAGAATATATGCTTCTCTACGTTAACAAAGAAAGCTTGGGAAGTTAACAGATTAGGGCCCTGGCACTGTGGCCTAGTGGCTAATGTCCTCACTTTGAATGAGCCAGGATCCCATATGGGCACCAGTTCTAATCCTGGCGGCTCCACTTCCTCCCATCCAGCTTCCTGCCTGTGGCCTGGGAAAGCAGTCAAGGAGAGCCCAAAGCTTTTGGGCCCTGTAACAGTGTGTGGGAGACCTGGAGGAAGTTCCTGGCTCCTAGCTTTGGGTCGGCTCAACTCTGGCTGTTGCCACCCCTTTGCAATAAAAATAAATCTATGTTTAAAAAAACTAACAGATTAAAAATTTACATAGAGCTTACAAATTGAATCTATACCAAAGCAAACATTGATTGCTTGTTGTTTAAATAATAAAAAAAAAGATTTATTTATTTCAAAGGCAGGGTTACGGAAAGAGAAATCTTCCATCTGCTGGTTCACTCCTCAGATGGCCAACGTGGCCAGAGTTGGGCTGGTCCAAAAGCTTCATCTGGGTCTCCCTTGCACTCCCAAGTCCTTGGTTTCCTGCCACCTACAGGAACCTGAAAGACGTGCTAGCTGTCAGGGCCTTGGAAGGAGTGGCCCAGCTGGTAGACATTACTGTCCCCCTCTGTCTCCTTGTCAGTTTGTCTTTCATGTAATAAAGTAAAAAATCTTTGGAAAAACAAGTGTTTGTGAGCAGTGTTGCTGTGAAGCGGTCTGAGAGCAGCTGTCAGCAGTGGACGGGTGGGGCAAGGAGGGGCACATTTGCATGCTGCTTGGTAGGGTGCCACTGGCTGGAGGCGGGCAGCTGTGGGGCATTGTGGGCCAACTCCTGGGCTTAGGGAGAATGGTCAAGGTTTGGATGGAGGTGTGAAACTGGTGACCAGTGTAAGGACTTTGATTTTCTACAGATATGCTTGCAGTACCTGTCCTCTGCAGGTGGGGGGTTGGAAAACATCTCTGCCAGTCAGGAAAGTGGAAGAGACCCAGACCAGCTGTGGTCTTGTTATTCTGCAGACGCCTGGTGCAGCTGTGGCCTTGGGTATGGAAGCCAGGAGGCAGGAGCTCAGGCCAGCTCTCCCACGTGGATGGTTGTTGCAGTCCAGGGTGTGTCAGCTGGAGTCAGAGCTGGGTGTGGAAACGAGCTGCTTGGATACAGGGTGTGGCATCCTAGCTGGTCAGCCAAGCACCCACCCCACAAGTTTTTGTATACTAATTAGAGATCATGAAAAGTTTATTTTCCTATGGCATTTTTGCATTTTTAAAGAACTTATTGAAGGAGTGAGAGTTGGGTCATTCTTTGTGTTGGATCATTCTGGAAATGCCTGCATTGGTCCCAAGTCAGAAAAAGCCAAACCTGGGGTTCAGTCCAGGTCTCCCACATGGATAGGGAGGTCTCAGTTGCTTGCTGCTGGCACTGCCTTCCAGGGTGTGCGTTAGCAGAACTGGGTGTGGGACCCAGGTGGGGTGGGGCATGTGGACGTGTGGCTGGCAGGCAGTTCCTGTAGGTCGTTTTCCACGGTGGGAGTGAGTTCTGGTGGGGATTGTGCTCATCAGTGGCGCCGTGGTGCTGTCAAGGAGCGCAGGTGTCGGTAATGAAGGCCCCCATGCACTCACCCCTGCTGTGAGCAGCATGCCTCCTTGCCCTCCTCTGCCCCCACAGAAGGCCTTGCCCACTGATGGAGGGTCTGCTGTGGGCAGCATGCCTCCTTGCCATCCTCTGTCCCCACAGAAGGCCTTGCCCACTGATGGAGGGTCTGCTGTGGGCAGCATGCCTCCTTGCCATCCTCTGCCCCCACAGAAGGCCTTGCCCACTGATGGAGGGTCTGCTTTGGACTTGGATCTCTGAAATTGTGCAGCAACAAAAGCTTGCTTGCTACCTGGTTTGGAGGAAGGGAACAAGATAGCTGTTTTTCTTTTTAAGAATTTGCTTATTTAAAATTATTTTTTGAGATAAATTTTGTACCTGTCCTGAAAATTGCTACCACAGTTAATGGTGTGAGGCCTAAGCCAGGGGCCTGAGCTCCACTGGGCAGCAGGCCACATATTTGGGCTGTCTCCACTGCCTTCACAGGGTTATTTGTAGGAAGCCTAGTAGGCCTATGGGATTCTGGAGTTGCAGGTAGTGGTTTAACCCACTGCACCACAGAGGGCCTTTAACAATAGCTTGAGGACATGTTTTCTTCTGATGTGGAGGGAGGGGTTTACACGAGGAGAAACCATGCCCAGCTTCCAGCCGCTGTGTTACGGGGGATGGGGAACTGCCGCCTGACGTCACCCCAGGGTACCCACTGTGGAGGTTTTCTGAGGGTTCTGCTCATGTGGTTTCAGTAGTTGTGAGATGCTGCTGGTGCTGCTGCTCCACGGATGAGAAATTCTTCCAAGGTCGACTGGCTGTCAGAGTCCACCTCCGAGTCTTCATGGCAGGCATTGCTGCCAAGCTTCATTGGGTAGTTAGTTGATCAGCTTGTTCTGCCCCCCGTCTTCAGCCAACCAATGTGGGCACCTGCGTTCATTTTTTTTTTAGGATTTATTTATTTATTGGAAAGTCAGATATACAGAGAGGAGGAGAGACAGAGAGGAAGATCTTCCGTCCGATGATTCACTCCCCAAGTGAGCTGGTACTGCGCTGATCCAAAGCCAGGATCCAGGAACTTTTTCCGGGTATTCCACACGGGTGCAGGGTCCCAAAGCTTTGGGCCGTCCTCTACTGCTTTCCCAGGCCACAAGCAGGGAGTTGGATGGGAAGTTGGAGCTACTGGGATTAGAACTGGTGCCCATTTGGGATCCTGGCGCGTTCAAGGCGAGGATTTTAGCTGCTAGGTCACACCGCCGGGCCCTGTGTTACTCATTTTTAAAGACTATCTATTCTGCAGTCTAAATGTTTAAAAAAATATTAATTTGGGAGGCAGAGTTAGAGAGATCTTTAGAGAGATCTTTTACCCACCGGTTCACTCAACAAATGGCTGCTGTTACTGGGGCTGTACCAGGGTGAAGCCAGCAGCTTCATTCTGTGCTCCATGTGGTGCAGGAACCTAAGAACTGGGGCCATCTTCTGCTTCCCCGGTCATGTTAGCAGGCACCTGAAACAACAGTATCCTTGCCTTGCAAGCTCCGGGATCCCATATGGGCGCCAGTTCTAATCCTGGCACCCCCGCTTCCCATTCAGCTCCCTGCTTGTGGCCTGGGAAACCAGTTGAGGACGGCCTAAAGCCTTTGGACCCTGCACACATAGGGGAGACCCGGAAGAGCTCCTGGCTCCGGATCGGCACAGCACCGGCCTTTGCAGTCACTTGGGGAGTAACTCATTGGACGGAAGATCTTCGTCTCTGTCTCTCCTCTCTCTTATATCTGACTTTCCAATTTTAATAAACTTTTCAAAAGTAGTGGAGAAAGACCTTCCATCTGTTAGTTCATTCCCAAAATGGCTACAGTGGCCTTTACTGAGCCAATCCAGAGTCAGACGCTGTCAGGAACCTTCTCTGGGTCTCTTGTGGGTACAGAGTGCCAAGGCTTTGGGCCATCCTTCATTGCTTTCCCAGACATCAAGCAGGAAACTGGATGGAAGTGGAGCAGCATGTTCACATGGGATGCTGGTGGTTGCAGGCAAAGGATTGGCCAGTTGGGCTGTGGTGCTGGCCCCTGACCCTTCGCGTTTGGAAGTCTCATCTGATTGGCTCGTTGTGACTGGTTCATTGCATTGGCCTGTCCCATCTTGCTTTCTGCTTGCTGTTTTGCTTAGTTTGTTGTGTGGTCGAGAGGTGTCAGTAAGATCCTGTAATGCTGCAGAATACTGGACTCCAGAGCGTAGGCAGCACCTGGACATGGCAGGGAGGAGCGGGATGCTTGCTCCTTGGTGGCAGTCCTCAGGCTTCTGTGCGAGCTGTTGCGGCTCCATCTGTGCCTGTGCACCTGGCACTTGTGCAGTGGCTTCACCCAGGAAGGGGACAGGAAGCCTGTCTTAGCTGGGAGTCGCCCTGATGTCAGGGCTGGCGGAGGCTCAGGAGCGACGGCCGTGACGCCTGCCTGCCTGCCTGCCGGGGGAGCTGTGCTCAGAGAAGGGAGAGACCCAGGTACTCAGAGGCTGTGTCTAGGTCAGTGATAGGAGGCCAGCAGAGCATCCTTGTGCTGGCTGCACTTGTAGCTAAGGCTTGCAGAGGAACTTGGGGATCTTGATGCTCTGAGAGTGTGAGCTCACTTCTTGATGTAAGATTTCAGGTTGACAGGTTTTATTTATTTTTTAAAACATTTATTTTTGGGGCCAGTACCATGATGCTGTAGATTAAGCCTCTGCCTGCAGCGCTGGAGTCCCCTATGGGTGCCTGTTCAAGTCCTGGCTTCACTTCTGGTTCAGCTCACTGGTGATGTGCCTGGAAACCATGAAAGATGACACCAGCCTTAAGCCCCTGGACCTGTCGGGGAGACCCATGGGAGGTGGCAGGCTCCTGGCATCAGAGCAGCCCAGTTACAGCCGTTGCGGTGATGTGGGAAGTGAGCAGACGGAAGAGATGTCTTTCCTTCTCTCTCTGTAAATCTGCCTTTTAAAAGAAAGTAAATAAATCTGAAAATATTTGTTTATTTCATTGTCAGATAAAGAAAGTGGTGACATAACCACTGTGCTAAATGTCTGCCCTTGAGGAGTGTCTAGGTATTTATGTGTGTATTTATGCATTTAAGTTTATGTGAAAGACAGGCAAAGAAGGAATTCTCATTTACAGTGCTGAGCTGGGCCAGGCTAAATTCATGAGCCAGGAACTTCCTGTGGGTCTCCCACGAGGGTGCAGGGACCCATGTGCTTGGACCACCCTCTGCTCCTTCCCAGGAACTTCCCGTGGGTCTCCCACGAGGGTGCAGGGACCCATGTGCTTGGGCCACCCTCTGCTCCTTCCCAGGTGTGTCAGCAGGCAGTGGAACTTGGGGCATGGTTGAGGACTTGGGACTTGGATTGCCACCTGTAGGTCAGCTTGGCGACCTGCCGCCTGCTGGCTCCAGGAGGCTTTCAGTTGAGGAAGGACTTTGCTTCCTGTGCTTTCAGAGCGTTTCCTGGAGGCTGATAAGCCTTATTTTCTCGTTGGTGGATTTTCCCTTCCTGGGTCCGTCTGTGCAGCCTGTGCTCTGAAATGCTGTGGACACTAAGTGTTGTTCTACTGGACTCACAGGGATTTGCCTTGCGGTGGGCGTGTCATACCGGTAGTATAGCTCCTTTCATTTCATAAATTTAAATGCATAAAGCTCACTGTTACCCAAGGTTTCTGTATTTTAATGAAAACTGGCTGTTTGAATGTTGACCTAACCGTCTGCAGTGACATGTCACCCTGTAGCGTGCTGCTTGTCCTGACGACTGGCTGGGTGACTCCCAGGCCGTCCTGTCACAGCAGGTCCCAGGTGGAGGATCCTGGGTGCCTGTAGGCACAGCCCCTGCATCCACCTGACCCCACGTCCCTTGTTTTTGTGGTGATCTTCCCAGCAGCTGCTTAATGTAGTTTTCTCCTTTAAAAAAAAATATTTATTTATTAGAAAATGTTTGCTTATGTTCATAAGAAAGATTTACAGAGTGAAGGAGAGACAAAGATCTTCCCTTCTGGTCTTTCTCATGGTTCAGGAAGGCTTCAACTATTCCTTACTGTCTTCCCAGTTCATAAACAGGAGGCTGGATTGAAAGTGGAACAGCCCAGAATATGAACTAGTGCTCATGGGCCCAGCACAGTAGCCTAGTGGTTAAAATCTTCACCTTGCATGCCTTGGGATCCCATATGGGTGGTGGTTCTAATCCCTGGAGCCCCATTTCCCATTCAGCTCCCTGCTTGTGGCCTGGGAAAGCAACAGAGGATATGTCAAAGCCTTTTCTTTTCTTTTCTTTTTTTTTTTTTTAAGAGAATTTACCTAGGAAATGGCATTGTAGCATAGTGGGAAAGCCACTGCCTGGGATGCTGGCATCGCACGTGGGGATTCGTTTGCATTCCAGCTGTTCCCTGAGGTGCACTGCAGTGTCACTTGGGTAGCCCTGGCAGACCTGGGCAGCCCTGTCTGTCCATGCTGGCCCCGTGGGGACTACTACTTCCTTTTCGTTCCTTCTTAGCTTTGCTGTTGGTAAGGGGAGTGGTGGATCTCATCTGAACGGAGGGTGGGAAACACGTTTTCAAACATTGCTTTTGCTGAAAACTCAGGTTTTATTGGCGGTAAGTGCTGACGTTGGCCCAGAGCCAGCGGTTGTGGCAGTGCCTGCTTTTGCAGACTGCTGTCCCCTGCCGTGCTTTGGCTTCTTCACAGTGCTAAAGTGCTCTGGACTGTGCTGTCAAAATGGACTATAATTAAATTTTTCTGATTAAGGAAAAAATTGAAAAAATTACCACTTTAATATTTGTTTTAAAGATTTATTTCTTTGAAAGGCAATCAGGGGCCCGGCGCGATGGCGCAGTGGTTAAAAGTCCTCGCCTTGCACGCCCGGGATCCCATGTGGGCACCGGTTCTAATCCCGGCAGCCCCACTTCCCACCCAGCTCCCTGCCTGTGGTCCGGGAAAGCAGGCGAGGACGGCCCAAAGCTTTGGGACCCTGAGCCCGTGTGGGAGACCCGGAAGAGGCTCCTGGCTTCGGACCAGCATAGCATCGGCCTTTGCGCTCACTTGGGGAGTGAATCATCGGACGAAAGATCTTCCTCTCTGTCTCTCCTCTCTGTATGTCTGCCTTTCCAATAAAAAAAATAAAAATCTTTTTTTTTTTTAAAAAAAGATTTATTTATTTTGAACCCAGTGTGGTAGCCTAGCAGCTAAAGTTCTCACCTTGCATGCGCCAGGATCTCCTAAGGGTGCTGGTTCTAACCCTGGTGACCCCACTTCCCATCCAGCTCCCTGCCTGTGGCCCGGGAAAGCAGTCGAGGACGGCCCAAAAGCCTTGGGACCCTGCATTGCATGGGACCCAGAAGAGGCTCCTGGCTCCTGGCTTTGGATAGGCTGAGTTCCGGCTGTTGTGGCTGCTTGGGGAGTGAATCAATGGATGGAAGATTTTCCTCTATGTCTCTCTTCCTCTCTGTATATCTGACTTTGCAATAAACAGAAATAAATCTTTAAGAAGATTTATTTATTTTACCTGAAAGAGTTTTACAGGGAGTGGGAGAGGCAGAGAATGTTCCATCACTGGTTCACTTCCCGAATTTCCGCTGCAGTAGAGCTGGACTGGTCCAAAGCCAGGAGTTAGGAGGTTCTTCCAGGTCTTCCATGTGGGTGCAGGGTCCCAGGGTGTTGGGGCATCCTGTTGCTGCTTTGTCAAGCACATTATCAGGGACCTGGATTGGAAGGGAGTAGAACAGCCAGGACTCAAAGCAGTGCGCACATAGGGAGCCACTGCCTCAGGTGGGAGATTAGATGGAAACGCCATGACATCCCTCAATCATGTCTGCTCCCCAGAGCAGGCAAGGTGGGGTTTTACTCGAGCACATGCTGTGGGATGGAATGGCTTTCTGTAGCAGCTTCAGAGGGAGCTGCTGCTGTGGGATGTGCCTCAGCAGGCGCTGTGGTGCTCTGCGGATGGAGTGAGCATGTCCTCAGTAGGGTCTGCACAGCTGAGTTACCTGGAGGAGTGGTTACAGAAAACGGGAGTGGGAGTGTGTAATGAAGGAAGTAGAATTGTGTTCTGATTGAGATTTAAAACGTGAAGTCATTTAGAATTTTTGGACAGGGCCGTGGGCCCCACTGTAGGCTCTGCCTCAGCAGCCATTGCGAGACAGTGCCTGTGCCTCGTCTGTGCTTTTCTATTTTCCTGTTCTTTTTAAAGATTTATTTTAGAGTCCAAATGACAGAAGAAAGGGTGGGAGAGAGATCTTGTATCCAGTGGTTGATGCCTTAAATGGCCTAACAGCCCGTCTGGACCTAGCTGAAGCCAAGAGCCTAGACCTCCTTGGGGGTCTCCGAGATGGGCGGGAGGAACCCATGCCCTCATCTGTTCGCTTCCTGGATACAACAGCAGGGAACTGGTTCACTTGCTTTCCAGTACAGTTGCTCAAGTTTCTTTGGCAGTTTAGAGCGCTGTTCCACAGTGCTGGTCCCTTAGCTGCTTGTAATGTCTTTTCCTCCCTGTTGGAGAGGCAGAAGGGCAGGTCACTCCCCCGGTGCTGATGGTGGCTCTGGGCTGAGCCCAGACAGGGCCGGTGCTGGGGCTTAGCACAGTTCCCACGCTTGTGCCGTCACCAGCTGCCCCTACTGGAGACTGGCATTGCTGCAGGGCTGGAACTTGGTCTCCACGCTTCAAGCAGCAGCTCAGCTAGTCTCTAAGCCTCTAGCCACACCTGTTTGCCTCTTGAGTGACCTGGGGAATTCCTACCAGATAGGTCACAGTTGTTCTTCCATTACTCTGAGAAGAGGAGCCGTGTTATATGTGTGTACTGCTGGTGATCAGGGAAGGGTGTGGCAAGCAGGCGATGCCCCTGTGTGCTCCTGCTGAAGACAATAGTTTTGATGGGTTTTCCAGTTCATTGGTTGCACTTTTTTAGTGATGATGTTTTTGGAATTGTTGTTTGTCCATCTTGTGATGTTTCCACCTTGCCTGGAAGCTCTGGACTCTTCACAGAGAGATGTGTGCAGGCTTGCAGGAGCTGTCAGGGTTCTGTGAGCATCTGGGGAGAGGGAGATGTTAGGGTGTCATTGTGAGGGCGCCTCCCACCCCAGCTGTGTGCTCTGTTCTGGCTTCTGACTTTAGCTTCTTGGGAGGGGACAGGGCAGCTCCATTGCTGGACTTGGAGGAGAAACAGAGAAGATCTCCCATTTGTGGATTAACTCTTCAAGTGGCTATAATGGCTGGAACTGAGTCAATCCAAAACCAGGAGCCAGGAGCCTCTTCTGGGTCCCGTGCGGGTGCAGGGCCCAAGGCTTTGGGCTGTCCTCAGCTGCTTTCCCAGGCCACAGGCAGGGAGCTGGATGGGAAGTGGAGCAACTGGGACATGAACTGGCACCCACATGGGATCCCACCGCTTGAAATGGGAGGATTTGCTAACTAACCCATTGTATCAGGCTTGAGAAAAAGTATTTTTGAAAAACATTAGTGTGTTTCTTGTTTGGGCAGAGTTGGGTATAAATACAAAGTGAGTCAGAGGTGGCAAACTCACTTCTCCTCCCGTGAAGCTAGAGTTGGAAGCCAAAAGTGGTGTGTATGATGGGAGGAGGAGAGAGTAAAGTTAGGACAGTATGGGTGAAAAGATGGTGAGTTGAAGCTGAATTAGAGTCCAGGGCAGTGCCCTCAGGCGGGGAAGATGGGCACTAGCTCATGGACTTGGCAGGGTTTGTCATTTGGCTTCTGGTTTTGAGAAAGGAAAATCAGCTGGATCCTGGCTTGGAGTATGGTGTGCCCTGCAGTTCCAGAATGGGGCACAAGTACAGGGGCTAGACCAGGCACTCTGAGCTCTGAGGGACACTGTCTCCAGACCCAAGTAGGGATGGAGCGAGGCAGAAGGTACTGCCCTAGACAGGCATTAAAAAAAAGAAACATGGATGGAGATAAACTAGAAACAATGTAAGGAAGCCTGGGCTGACTAATACAAGGCCCATTCAAGGCAGTGTCCCCTGCAGGAGGGCCAGGCGCAATGACGCAACAACTAAGTCCTCACCTTTCATGTGCTGGGATCCCATATGGGCACTAGTTCATGTGAGAGAGTGAGAGAGAGAGAGAGAGAGAGAGAGAGAGAGAGAGAGAGAGAGAGAGTGAGTGTGTGTGTGTGTGTGTGTGTGTGTGTATTTAAAAGAGTTACAGAGACAGGGAGATGATTTACTGGTCCACTTCCCCAAATGGCTATAACTGGGCCAGGCTGAAACCAGGTGTCTGGAATGCTGTGTAGATCCCACGTGGGTACAGGGACCCAAGCATTCAGGCCACCTTCCACTGTATTTCCAGCCTGTTAATAGGGAGCAAGGTTGGAGATAGGGCAGAGTTGTGAACTGACTCAGATGGGGTGCCAGCATTAGGCAATGGCTTAGCTTCTGTGCCACTGCACCAACCTCTACTCCAGGTCCTTTTGTGACAGGGAACAGTGAGGCAGAACGTGTGACCATGAGGGTGCCAGCTCTAGAGTTGACTGACGAATGCATCAGTCTCTCAGAGGTGAGGTGGAGATGCCACTGCTGTTAGGAGGGCCATGGGAAAGGACACGTGGAGTGCAGGAGCCGGAAGTGGTCAGTGCTGCTGATCAGGAGATGCGGCTGCTCGGCAGCGCCTCATGCCACGATGTGCCAGCCAGCAGAGCTGGGCTCTGGGAGGCATGGCCAGTGCAGACACACACAGGTCACATGCCATGGTGGTGAGCCACAAACCTGCAGTGGCTGTTACCTCTTGTACTGGCTTTCGTGGAATGGAGGAGGGATTGCCCCACGCCGGGCCTGGTGGGGGGGGGTGGTAGCTGCTGTGGAGCCCGACTGGTTGCTGGCCTCAGTGGGGAAGGTGCACGCAGAGCTGGTCAGCAGCATGATTTCCAAATGGGAATTGTAAGTGATTTCATGTGAGGGACAGATTCCTTTAATTTGTCAGGAGCCGAGTTGTCCTTGCGCCATCTCTTCCTCTCCAGATTCACAGTAGTGCAGAGCTGTTCCCCTGTGCAAGATAGCCCTGTAGTCTCAGGCACCATGCCTAGGGAGGCCAGGGCTGGGCAGTGTGTGCGGGAGGTGACTGCACAGAGCAGATAAGCAGCTGCTTCTCTCAGAAAGTTCTTGGACCATTAGAGGAATTGGTGAGATACGGTCAATTTGGAATCTTTTTAAAATATTTATTTTGTTTTTATTGGAAAGGCAGATTTAGAGAAGGACAGACAGAACTATCTTCTGTTTGCTGGTTCACTCCCCAAGTGGTCATATCAGAAGGAGCCGAGTCAATCTAAAGCCTCCTGTGTGTCTTCCATGTGGGTGCAGGTCTCAAGGCCTTTGGTCATTTTCTACTACTTTCCCAGGCCACAAGCAGGGAGCTGGAATGGAAATGGAACATATGGGACACAAACCAGCACCAACATGGGTACCTGGCATCTCAGGGAGAGGATTAGCCAATCGAGTTACTGTGTAGGCCCCGCTCACTCCTTTACATTAAAACACTTTTTGGGGGCCTTCCCACCAGAGGGAACCGGTGTTTTTTAATTCCATGATTTTTTTTTTGTTTGCTTCTGCTTTTTTACTGCATACACAGTAAATCTAGAGCATTCAGATGTGTTTCCTGTGCAGGAGAGAGGGTGTCCCTGCCTGTGGGCAAGTGGTGTGACCGATTTCACTGTCAGCAGTGCAATGTCACAGCTGCTGTTACATCCTGCTCTCTGAAAGCAAGTGAAACATGAAATTTAAAAAGTTTATTTAATGCAGAATAAATTCAGGCATAAGTTTCTTCAGAAAGTTTGTAAAAAAAAATGTACATTATGAAAAAAAAAACCCATACGTAGATTACAAAATAGTTTGCACTAAAATGAAGTGTTTTTTTTTTTTTCTAAGTAGAATTTATTATTTTGGAAGACAGATTTATAGAAAGAGGAGAGGGCTATCTTTTGTCTGCTGGATGCCTTCCCAGATGGCTGAACGCAGGTTCAGGGGCCCAAGGCCTTGGACCATTTTCTCTGCTTTACCAGGACATCAGTAGTGAGCTGTACCGGAAGTGGAGCAGCTGGAACATGAACCAGCACCAATATGGGATGCCAGCACTGCAGGTACAGGCTCGGTCGAGTTCTATGGCACCAGCCTCCTTAGGTATTACGAGTCATCCATAGGTGATGGCTGAATTGGCCAGTCCTCTCCTTGCAAGCATCAGAGTCTCATGTGGGACTGGTTTGTGTCCTGACTGTTCTACTTCCCATCCAGCTCCCTGCTTGTGCCCTGAGGAAGCAGTGGAGGAAGGCCCAATCCTTGGGACTCTGCACTGTTGTGGGAGAACTGGAAGAAGCTCCTGGCTTGGGGTCAGCTTGGCTCTTGCTGCTGCAGCTTTCCAGGAAGTAAACTAGCCGAGGGAAGATCTTTTTTTCTGTTTCTCCTTCTCTATGTAGGTCTGATCTGCCTTTCCAGTAAAAGTAAGTAAGTCTTTAAAACACAAAAAACCAAGTCATCTAGAGCTGATTGAATACAGCCAGGAGGATCTGCATACCACAGGGGGTTTGCTTCTGTGAGTGGTCAGCTGGAGCCTGGTGGAGCCCTGTGTGTGGACTTGTTTCTGCAGCCTGCTCTTGTGTGATTCTCAGGGCTTGGCCTGTGTGCATCCGCTCCTCACGCACACTGGACGTCCACGTGGTCATCACAGTTCTCGTGGCCTGTGTTGGAAAGAATGCTTGTGTTGTGTTTCTGAGCTGGATCACACAAAGTGTATCTGGCGAGGTTTGTGGTTCTTGGATTTTTGGGAATGATCCCTAAGTTTAGTATAAGTGAGGAGTGTGTGCCCAGGGCACTGTGGTGGTCTTTGTGGGGTTAGAGTATCCTGCCCGTAGTGCCAGCTCACAGAAACACAAGGCAGAGGAAGCATGGAGCCATTCTGATGGTGTTTTGGGACAGGGAGGCCACGGGGGTGGTAGTGGAGGGGCCTTGTCGGCCACAGGGACAGAGCAGCTTATTGATTTTAGTGTGGCCGAGATCCGTGTAGGATGTTAGAACATGCTGATATTTGTGCTGTGAGGCTTCTGTGAGGCTTAGCTGTGTGTTCTCAGCTTGGGGCAACAAGGCCAGCTCCTGGTAAATGAGGGCTCTTGTGGACAGACAGTGGTATTCCTGCTGCCACCTGCGCCTTGAGGAAGAGGGTGCCCAGAAGCCCACTGGCACAGGCGAGCCCCTTCAGACCCCAGTCCAGCTAGGCCTCCTGGAAACGGCTGGTGTGGTGACTGGCTGTCGGGGTGGGCAGGAAGAGGGGGCCCTGTCTGATTGCCCTCTCGTTTCAGACGCTGCACCGCCCTGCCGTGGATTGAACACAGTGTCCTCGTCACCTAGACTTTCAGCTATGGAATCGGTAAATCCTGCGTTCTCTTCAGCTTACGTGGTTTTCATTGGGCCGTCCACGTTTCCAGCTTGTTTTTCTTGTGCTTGGTAGAGTTGTAAGTAAATGTTCTGACTTTTTGTCAGAGCTGGGATAGTGAGCTTCATGGGGTCAGTCAGGTGAGGAATTCTGCCTTGCCTGCCAAGGAGGTTTGTGGGGACAGTGAGTGTGAGGACCAGCTGTGGGAGGGACCTGCTGGCTTCAGGCTGGGCTCCTGGCAGCTCGAGGCCAGAGTGTGGCCGGCCGTGGAGCTGGCCAAGCGCCCACACTCCTGGGGAGGCCTGCAGTCCAGAAGTGCACCTTCTCCTGGTGACAGAATTAGATGGAGCAGGGAGGTCTGAGCGTGCCTGACGGTGTGGGATCAGGCCATGTCTTTGCCTCCTAGGGCTTCTGCTCCGTGCTTCTGTGACCGGGCTTGTCACAGAGAAGGGAGTGCTGGGCCAGAACAGCTCGCACTCGGCCTGTGTGGAAGTATTGGCCTGGCCTTCGCCTGCAGTGAGAACGAAGAAAATGCTGTCCATGTCAGGGGGAGGTTAGATCATCAGTGCACTTGTGGCAGCGTCAAGATGCTCTCCGGGTGGGAGGGAATGTGGTCGCTGGGCTCTGGTAGAGGCGGTGCTGTCCAGGTCTACGTGTCACAGCAGTTGGCACAGGCGTGCTTTAGTTTGTCACCTCGTTTGCTGCAGAGTCCAGCTGTCTGGTTTGGATGCTCCTTTGCATGAGACCTCCCGAGCGCGGTGCTGGGGGGCGCCATCCTCCTCCGACATCTCTCCTGTAGGGTTAGAGCAGTGCTGGGAGTCTTGTCTGTCATTTGTTAACTGCTGCCATTCGATCGTTCACAAGTGTGGGTAGCTGAAGGCCCAAGGCCTGCAACTCTGCAACCCCCTCCATCGTGTGGTCCAGCAGCGTCCTGGGCAGTGGGCGTGCCTGGCCAGCTCTCTCAGCCTCAGCTTCCTGTCTGTGAAATGACAGTGGTCGTACCCAGTGTGAGGTTTTCAACAGACTGAATCACTGGAAGTTAACTAAATGAGAAGATCTTTCACAGTGCTGTGACCTACTGCTATAGCCAGAAAGTTCTCTGAGCACTGATGACGTGGATGTGTGTGCATGGGGGTGTCTGTACATGCTGGCCTGAGCCTGCTCTCCATGCTGAGTGTTAGGAATAGGGGACTAGGCTTGGAGTTAGTGTTTTGTACTTTCAGTTGGACAATTGAATTTAAAGTAGAACTGATCATTTTTGAACTTGCAAGGTTCATAGCACAATAGTATGTGCTGCACGTCAGTGCCCCTGGTTCCCAGGCTGGGCATTTTGAAGGGCCATGCTATGCCCAGCACTCACAGTGTCTGTTCCTGTTCTTGCTTGAGCTGCAGGGTGGAGCTTGATTCTGCCTCGCCCCCCGCAGGGCTAGGACTGGTAGTTCCTTGCTGGCCCCTGTCTTCTAGGGTCACCAGGAGGCATCAGGGCCACTCGGTTTCCTGCCTGCGTGCGTATCTGTGCCTGTGAGGGAAGTGCAGTTTGCAACCAGAATTTTCCACCCTCTTAAGATCTGTTTATTTGAAAAGGCAAGGTTAGAGATCTGGTCGCAGGCAGTAGCTTTCCCCTCTTGCCACAATGCGTATCTTGTCTGCCCTGTTTTGATATGAAGCTTTTATTCGATTTAAATATAGATAGCAAAACATTCTTTACTTACTTCATTGCTAAAGGAGTATTCCTAGCTAATTATGTCAAATTAAGGCACTGAGTTGGTCACTGTGCCCAGTTTGAGGATTCTGATGGATCAGCTGTGTCTCAGTCACTTGACTGGTTGGATGATGTCTCCCATCACCGCCCACACTCTCCTTGCTGTGTGCTGGCAGAGCCTGCAGGCCCAGGCGGGGCTGGGCCTCTCAGGTCTGCGACCACTGCCTGGCTGACAGGGTGAGTACGCTTGTTGGAGCTTGTGCTCCCGATGTTGCTGTTGTTCTCGTGGGTTGTTCATCTTTTTCACTTTTGAAGATGTATTCATTTGTTTGAAAGGCAGAGTGACGGAGTGGGAGGGGAGGAGTCTAAGAGGTGCTAGACTTTGGAACCTAGTTTCCTCTTTTGACGAGTGCCACGGTGAGTTCTGGCTCAGGTCTAAACCAGTAGCCAGGAACTCCCTTTGGTCCTCCCGCCTGTGTGGCAGGGCCCAAGAACCATTAACAGGAAGCAGGTCAAAGCAGTGTAATTAGTGAGACTGGAGCTGGACTCCCACTATCCCGCTTAACTCCGGGTTCACAGGCTGACCTAGCTGCAGCAGGCACTGGGTCCTTCTTCCATGTTATGTTGGAGGGTCCTGGCACAGAGCTGGATGTTCATTGAGCTCAGTCAAACCTGAGGCAAGGGCCTTTGCTGGTCACTGCTCATCCTCACTGCTGGGGGCCGTGGGAATTTGTCACTTCTGGTCAGCACCTGTCTCCTTAGACTCGTGAGGTGACCTGGAGAACACCAGACAGCTTGGTCCTTGATGAGAATTTGTGGAACTGGATCAGTTACTTTGCTACAAAAAAAGCTGAAATCCATGCATAATTGAAAGGCAAGAGGTGCACCAAGAGAGGAAAAAGGAAAGAGATCTTGTATGTGCTGGCTCACTTCCCCAAAGGCCCAGACGAGGGCTGAGCCGGGCAGAAAGCAGGGTCTCTCACGTGGTGGTGGAGACCCAGGGCTCGCACCATCTTCGGCTACTTTCCCAGGTGAATTGACAGGGAGCTGGGTGGAAAGTGGAGCAGGAGATCCAGTTGATGCCCCCAGCAGTGCCTGTGTGGCAGAGGTCTCTCCCTCCCTCCTCCTCCCTCTGCCCTTCTTCCTCTCCCTGTCCTCCCTCTCCTAGCTCTTGGTTCTGGAGGCCTGCTCCAGGCGCTGCAGGCCTTCACTCCAGGGATGAACCAGTGAGTGGAAGAGCTGAGTAATGCTGCCCCAGATCTGCCACATGGGGGATGGAGCCTGGTGAGCCAGTTTCAGGAGCCTCCCAGCTCTACATCAGCAGGAAGCGGGAGTGAGAAGAGAACCAGACATGCAGCCTCACTGCCCTGATACAGGATCTCTCTTTTTCCTCAAGATTTATTTATTTATTTAACTTATTAGAAAGTCAGATATATGGAGAGGAGGTGAGACAGAGGAAGTTCTTTAGTCTGCTGGTTCACTCCCCAAGCACAGTGGCCAGAGCTGCGCCGATCCAAAGCCAAGAGCCAGGAGCTCTTCCAGGTCTCCCACGTGGGTGCAGGGTCCCAAGGCTCAGGCCGTCCTCCTCTGCTTTCCCAGGTCACAGGCAGGGAGCTGGATGGGAAGCAGAGCTGCCAGGATTAGAACTGGAGCCCAGGATATCTTCTTGTTTTAAAAAAAAAAAAAAGTGCACATTATTTTATTTTTTATTTGAAAGAGTTGCAAAGAGAGAGAAAGAGATCTTTCATGTACCAGTTTACTCCTCAGAGGGCTGCATTGCCCAGAGCTGAGCTAATCCATGGCCAGGGGCCTGGAGCTACCTCTGGGGCCCAAGGGCTTGGGTAATCACCCACTGCTCTCCCAGGTCCACCAGCAGGGAGCTGGGAATCACAGCCACACCTCTAAGGGATGCTTAGCCTGTCATGCCATGGCACTGGTCGTGATATGGGATATCTCAAATGAACATTTTAACTGCCAGGTTAAAGCCTGCTTCACATGTAACTTTAGTTTTTCCATAAATTGCTTGAAGTCTCTCTGTTACTGAGTTCTTATAACATGAGCAGTGTGGAGTGAGGACAACTCATTTTACAAAAGTGTTTGCTTCAAGATGTTGCACGTGCAGCTTAGATTTTCATGGAGGGAGAGGGGAGCCTGAGGAATGAGCCTGGGTTTGCTGTAGTCTGGTGTGTGATTTGAGTTCAGGGTGCTTCCTGTGTAGTCAGGAGCTTTTCTTTCTTTCTTTTTTTTTTTTTTTAAGATTTATTTATTTTTATTGCAAAGTCAGATATACAGAGAGACAGAGGAAGATCTTCCGTCCTATAATTCACTCCCCAAGCAGCCACAACGGCCAGTGCTGAGCTGAGTTGATCTGAAGCCAGGAGCCAGGAGTTCTTCCAGGTCTCCCTCATGCTGTTGCAGGGTCCCAAGGCTTTGGGCCGTGCTCGACTGCTTTCCCAGGCCACAAGCAGGGAGCTGGATGGGAAGTGGGGCAGCTGGGGTTAGAACTAGCGCCCATATGGACTCCTGGCGTGTTCAAGGCGATGATTTTAGCTGCTAGGCCATAGCACCGGGCCCTTGAAGGTCTATTCTTAGGGCACCTTGGTGCTTGGCGCCTGGTCTGTGGGTCCCTGCTGCTTGTCTCCGACCTCAGGACTTTGGTACTATTTCTGTCTTCCTAGCTGTTGTGGCTGAATCACTTCTCCTCCCAGTTCAGGTTCGTGGGAGGCATAAACTCGGCTAGATACTTTCCCTTATTTTTCTCCCTAATAACCCAAGAAAATGGGTACATTACTTTGCGTTTATCTCACCACGTGGGTTTAGGTCAGTTTTCTGGACTTCAGTGCCAGCCAGCAGCACCAAGTGTGAGGCTGCAGCTTCTTGTCTCCCATCTGAAGGAAGTGGGGCGGTGGCAGGGTGGACTGCAGGGAGGTTGGTAGGCGATGGGTCAGTAGAGAATTGCTTGCTGGGGCTGCTGGCAAGACCTGACACTGTCTGTGATCTGCAGGGAACCCTAGGTAAGGTCCAGTCCCGTCTCCTCGGCAGTGTGGCCAGTGCCAGGTGAGCTTGCCTCATTCAGTAGGGCATGTGTCCTACTCCTCCCATATGTAGCCTTGCCCGCTGGCAGCGTAGTCTGCTTTAAGCACACATCGTTTTCCTGGCGTCCCTGGATGTGGTAGACAGGGACTGCTGCTCTGGGCGTAGCTGGAATGTCTTCCCCAGAATGCACTGGCACGGGAGCCCTTGAGTCAGTGCTGGTACACCTCCCACCATCTTGACATGGAACGTGGACGAGGCCTTTGGGTGTCCCCCTAGATGAGGCAGCTCAGTGTCCAGGGGAGTTGCTTTCTTAATGATTGGCATGCTGTTGTCCAGCCCTGCGCTTGGTGAAGGTAGTTCAGTGTTGTTGAGCTGTGTGGAGTTCCGTCTCGCTCTAGCTGTACTGGTGCTAGTGGTGAGGTCCACTTGTCCAGTCTGCTGTGTGTGATGCTGCTTGGTTTCCAGGACTGCCTTCCCATTCCTCCCACAGCATGCAGGTCTCCGATGGAGCGCCTGTCCGCACCCCAGGGCTTTGCCCTTTCCTTGGGCCCATCCCTGAACCCGGCAGCCCCACTTCCCACCCAGCTCCCTGCCTGTGGCCCGGGAAAGCAATGGAGGATGGCCCAAAGCCTTGGGACCCTGCACCCGCGTGGGAGACCCGGAAGAGGCTCCTGGCTTCGGACCGGCATAGCATCAGCCGTTGCGCTCACTTGGGGAGTGAATCATCGGACGGAAGATTTTCCTCTCTGTCTCTCCTCCTCTCTGTATATCCGCCTTTCCAATAAAAAAAATAATAAAAATAAATCTTTGAAAAAAAGAAAACAAAAGAATTTATATATTTTATTTTAGAAGACCCATATGCTGGGCCAGGCATCTGGGTCTCTCGCTTGGGTGGCAGGCCATGATACCTCCTGGTATATCCATTGGCAGGAATCTGGTCAGTGGTAGAGAGGCTGGGGCTTAGAGCTGGCCCAGCAGATGCAGACTTTGGGCTCTGAAATGGGGAAAGCCACCTCATCTGTGACTTTTAGGCTTGCACAGTCTGGAGAGATTATGTGACTTGTGCGGCCAAGGACACTGTCCAGGGCAGTGTCAAGCATATGTGAGCTTGTACTTGAGAGGCTGTTGCTGCAGACTGACCCTCCCACAGGATCCTGCATGTGGGCATGTGTATCGGGAGCTGTGTTTCTTGGAACCCTGAGACCCCGCAAGCAGTGCTGTGAGCATTGCAAGCCTGGCTGCCGTCTGCTGGAGTGTGGTCTTCGAGGTAGGAGAATCACTGTGGACAGACTCAGCTTTTCCAAGGCTGACCCTCCCGGAGTGGGTGCTGGATGGCTCCACCCGCTTGCTCCTCTTCCCCGGCTGGCCACCGCAGGTCTGCATCAACAGTGTTGGCTCACTCAGTTCCTCCAGGGCTCGTTGGAACAGGTGGATCTGGGCCTCACAGGGCCTAGAGATGAGCCGGAGGTGTAGGTTGGCCCAGGCACCCTTGGCAGAGTGTCTTGGGCCATTTGTTGTCTCTCTGGGAAAAGCAGGTACTCTTGTGGTATACTTGTTGTGGTGTTAGTGTGGTCCTTGCCTTGCCAAGCTCAGGCCCTTGCACTGGGAGGACTCTGTTGAAGAAAACCCCAAATGTCTGCCTCGGGGCTGTGTGTGATGACATAGTGAGCTGTGCCTTGGTGTTTTTTCCCTGAGGTGAGCCCGGCCCCTCTGCTCTGTCCCTAGGAAGGTATTGGCTGGCACGTGCTTTGTGACATGTTTGTGAGGAAGTTTTCTGTTGCAGACCAGTCTGTCATTTTCATTCTGGATTTAGATCACTCACAACATGTCAGCATCTTCAGCCTTTTCAAAATTCCACCACATTCTCTAGGCACAATTTTATTTCTTAAAGATTTTTAAAATATATTTGATAGGCAGAATTATGGACTGGTGCCGGAGAGAAAGTTAGAGAGGCTTTCCATCTGCTGACTCACTCCCCAAACAACCACAGTGTTGTGTTTGGGCCAGGTCAAAGCCAGGAGCCAGAGGCTCCATAAAGATCTCGCACACGGGAGCAGGGACCAGACACATGGGCCATCCTTGACTACCTCCTCAGGCATTGACCAGGGAGCTGGATGGGAAGAGGAGTGGCTCGGACTTGTGCTGCAGGCATGTTTTAACCAGTTATACAGCAAAGCGCCTTCTCCCATCTTAATTTTATGAATGCATGCGGTGGCCGTAGCTCGTTGTCATTTCTGCTGAGCAAATGCTGTACACTGGGTGGAACCCCATTGTGGTGTCTGAGGCAGGCCAGCTTCTCTTTTTCTCCAGGCTTCTGCCAGTTAGGAGACATCTGTTGTGTGAACGTTCTGGGTGCTTTTGTAGGACATGGAAAGGGTGGTGCTGGGCGCCCATCTACAGAAGAGTTCTCTGAACTGTTCACAGTGATGCCTCCTCACTCTTGAAGTCACGCCTCAGCCCCAGGCTGCTAGGCCCCTTGTCCCTTCCCCGGTGCCACGCCCTGCTCGAGTCCATCTTGCGAAAGCAGTCCAAGCCTATGTGAGTCCAGGAGTCCAGAGGCAGGAAGCTGTTGCTCCCAGAGCTGGTTCTGTCCTGTTGGTAACCTCAGATGGACTCCGGGGTCTGCAGGGATCCTGGACATGGGGAGGGGTCGTGACAGCCTTGTCCCCACATCCTGGTTCCCAGAGCCTCTCTGCTCAGACACATGGTAGATCCCAGAAAACCAGTAATGTGAAGGTAGTGTGTCCCCGTTCCACTAGAAGTGGGAACAGTAACCTGTTGTACGTGGCCGCCAGTAGAGCCTTCCTGTGTAAGGAGGAGCATTGTGTAATGGTTTTACAGATCCCATTAGCTGTGGCTTCACAGACAGCGGCCGGGCTCTCGGAGCTGTTTCTGCATCCGATCTTGTAGGTTGACTGGTTGAAGCATGTGAGGGAGATAAATAGTTGGAACATGGAAAGGTTTTTTTTCCCCCCCGCTATAATCTCACAGATTTAATTTGATTTGTCACCAAAACCTGACTGATTGTCCTTGTCAGGGGATGCAGGGCACCTGGGCGCCACCTCTGACCCTGTGTCCTGAGCAGGTGTGGCACCTTGGGCTCTCAGCCAGCTGTGCAGAAGGCCGTGCCCACTCCTGCGAATGACTGGGGCTGTCAGAGCTGTGTGTTTGAGCTGGGGAGTTCCCTCACATTTTCATCTTTGCCTGACAGGTCACATTTTGGGGTTGGTCAGTTGTTTTCCTTGATGTGGTGTGGTGTTCTCCCAGTGCCCGTGCCTGTCTGCAAGGGGCAGGCGTGTGTGAGTGCTTCCCCACCCCTCTCGGTCAGCACAGCTGAAGTGGTGTCGCTGCAGCCTGCAGGGTGCTCCCTGACACAGCATTGGGGTCTCTTCCTGGGTCTGCACTGCGAATATAATCTTGCTGTGGGGGAATCCAAGGGTGGGGAACATCTAGTCTGGAAGCTGTCGGGTCTGTCCATGCTGAGGCAGCTGCAAGTCTGACTTGACGTTAGTAAGTCTGAGTTGGTGATTTTGGCTTGTCTGTGAGTAAACTGGCCAGAGACAGAACAGAGTCCCCACCCCTGAAGAGGAGTCACGGCGGCCCGGATGCTGCAGCATGACTTCAGACATTGCTTTGTGTCTTTGCAAATGGTCTGTCCCTTTCCCCTCTGCTATTCCTCACAGATTGGCAGTTCCCGGGGCTTTCGGCGTGGTGGCTGCCAGGTGGTGAGTCCCCACCTAGGATTCTGAAGATTGGATCTCTGTGTTGGTGTGAGCCTTCTGTTGGCTGCATGCTCAGGTGTTTGCTGGGTTCACGCCCATGTTGGTGCAGGAGGCTGCTCCTCTGTGGATCTTGTGGTGATGTCCAGAGGTCAGCACAGAATGGTTGCTGCTCAGGCCTTCCCACGTGGACTCTGCCCAGGGTTGTGGCGTTGGAAGAGGTCCAGCCATGCCCAGCAGCTGTCAGCCGGTGCCAGGGCTCATCCAGTGTGCGTGGCCTCCATACATTCTTCCTTTTACAAAGCTGCCTCCAAATTAGCTGTGAGTCTCGGTTTGGGGAGTGTCTTAGAAGAGTATAGTGCTGTGGCCTAGTCATGGCTCAGTTTAATCTTGTCCTGATTGCTTGCTGTAGTAATTTGCTTTTGTTTCTGCACAGGTTTGTTTTTTTTTTAAGATTTATTTTTATTATTTTTTCATTGGAAAGGCGGATATACAGAGAGGAGAGACAGAGAGGAAGATCTTCCGTCCGATGATTCACTCCCCAAGTGAGCGCAACGGGCCGATACTATGCCGATCCGAAGCCAGGAGCCTCTTCCGGGTCTCCCACGTGGGTGCAGGGTCCCAAAGCTTTGGGCCGTCCTCCACTGCTTTCCTGGGCCACAGGCAGGGAGCTGGATGGGAAGCGGGGCAGCCGGGATTAGAACCGGCGCCCATATGGGATCCTGGGCGTGCAAGGCAAGGACCTTTAACCACTTGCGCCACTGCGCCGGGCCCTGCACAGTTATTTTTAAAAATTCATTCTTTTACTTACTGTTAAACAGAGAGATAGAGTTCCATCTGCTAACACCCTCCATCCCGACCTCTCATACTGGCAACAGCCAGGACTGGGCAGGCTGCCTTTCTGGGCCGGAGCCTGCAGCTGGACCTCCTGTGTGGACGGCAGAGATCAGAGACGTGGGCTGTGAGCAGGAGCACAGGCCTGACCGTGGGGTGTGGGTATTCCAGCTGCTGTCTTCCTCGAGGGGGGAATTCTGTGCCCCACTCTGGTCTCTGCTGGAACCCCAAACTCTGCTCAGCCTTGTAGACCTTTTGCTGTGTAAATGACTATGTTTGGTTTTTGTAAGTTTGATCTGTTTGAAAGGCAGAGTGGAGAGAGACGAAACATTGATCCTTTGCTCACAGGTCCCCCTCCGGATGCCCACAACAGCTAGGGGTCACGCAGGGCTGAAGGCAGAACCTTCACCAGCCTTCCAATGTCAGGGAGGCTGCATCAAGCTGAGCAGATAGCCTAAGTGACGGCTGGAATTCTCCCTCTGTCACCACAGTATCTATTACACAATTGTATTTAAAAAACAAAAACATTTATTTGCTTGAGTGGCAGAGTTAGAGGAGAGAGACATTTTTCCACCCAGATGGCTGTAATGGCTGGGATTGGATGAAATTGAAGCCAGGAGCCTGGAATTCCGTGCCAGTCTCACGTGGGAGGCGTGGGCCCTAGCACCTATGCCATTCTGGACTGCTTTTTCAGGCTCGTTGATGGGGAACTGGACCTGAAGTGGAGTGCCTGGACACGAACCAGGCACCTATGCACGGTGCCGTTAACAGAGCCCCTTGACCTCTATCTTTGAAATTGTGTCCTTTTGTTTGTGTGTGAAATGCCCCCTTTTCCCTGCCTCTGTCAGAGTTTTTGTAGCTTGAAGATTTCCGAGATGGTGTGCAGCCATTTGTTCACCCCGGGACTGTGGTGTGTGCCTGTGTGGTGGGCAGCAACAGACTGCAGGTGCCTGCTGCCCTGGGTGGCTGCCTGTTTAGCTGTGCCCACAGAGTGCCCTGGGAGCATGGCCTACCCTTGCGCTGTGGCTTGTGAGGTAGAGAGAGGCGTTCCTGGAGTTGGCACTGCTGGGTCCAAGTCATCAAAATTGACTTCCCAGCTGGGACTGCGTGCACTTGGAAAGCACTGTCCTTATTTGTAATCTTCATGATTAATCTCTCTGTTCTGTGAACTTCTGTGTGTTTTTTGGGGGTATTCATACTTTTGGATATACCTGCTTACATAAATCAGAATGATAATTCTCAGTGATGTGTTTCCTTCTGTCTTGAAAACACTTAGCACTTAAGTGCGCAGGATACCCCATACGGCTCGCCTGCATTTCTGCAGTGAAGGGAAAAGGCCTCTCTCAGGCCTCTGCGCACCCTGGGACTCTCAGAGCCCCAAGCAGCTTTGCCACCGCACTTCCAGAAGCAGAGCCTTGTGTTAGGGTGCTAGGACTGCAACCTTGGTGGTCCCTGCAGCTACCTGTGAGTCCAGGGCAGTGGGGCTGGCATCCTGCCTTTGAGGTATTTACCACACAACAGGAGAGGCCTGCCGTGACCCCTGGAGGGGCAGTCGAGTAATGTTGATGAGGGAGCCTGGAGAAGCGTGGCTGAGGTCTACAACCACTTGCCCTGTGGAGCTTTGGCTCAGGTGTAGGATGGCCCGTGCTTTCGCCCTGAATGGGGATTTGGGTGCAGGGCAGTCCAAGCGATGCTGGACTAGGCATGAATGAAGGTGGGCAGCTGGACTCAGACACACAGGGATCTGCCGGAAGGACCCTGGCAGGTGGGTGCTGAAGGTGCCTGTGCTTGGGAGTTTGCACTTGTGTCGCTTTTCACAAAGGCGTCTCTGGGTGGCCAGAGCCTGTTTGCTCACCTGCGTTGCTGACTGTTCCTCCTGCTCTGCCTCAGATGGTGGCTTTGTGCAAGAGCGTTGTTTTCTGTGTGTCTACATGTTGGATATGGTGGGTTTCATTTAGTTTGCCTAAGGTGGGTTTTTGCTTATTCCCCATTTAATAGATTTGAGGAACACTCAGACACAGATTTCTCAATAAAGTGAGTGTAGGGCATACACACCTCACTGTGCCAGGTGTGGGGGGCACCTGTGCACCTACATACCTCTTACTTAGATGTGCCCACTTGAAGTATAGCTGTTTTCTGCTCTGGGGACTCTTGTGCCTGGATGTGCCACACATCTTGCTGGAAGCACCCTCCTCCCGTTTTTGTGTGGCTGATGGAGCGGGGTGAGCTGACGGGGTTCATGCTGTGCTGCCCCTCATGGAGCACCTCCTTGGCTGGGTCAGCCCTGCTAGGCAGCAGGTAATTGGTATTGTTCTTGTGGAATGCATGTTTTGCTTACTAATTTACCTGTTTTTTTTTCCCATATTATGTTTTTCTTTGAGTTTCATGTTTATACAACAAGTAGAAGTCACCCATGTGTCTGCGCACCTTGCCCTGCCTCCCTACTGGCCAGCACCCTAACTGTGCAGACCAAAGCGTCAGCCCACTGTGTTCCGGCCTGTTCCCCCCCCCGCCCGTGTCCTTCTGCTTGGTCAGGATGCTGCCGGGGACCCCGGTGCCCTTGGTCCATCTCCCACGTCCTGGTCTCTGGCATTTTCTGCACGTCATCTCTGTTTCCCCATCAGCCTGGGAGGACGCTGCTTGACTTGTTCCTCTGGTCCTGGGTGGCTCTGAAGGGCAAGGCAGTAATGGACTGACCCGCCTGACTCTCCCCATTTTCACTCAGGGCCAAACTCTTCCCTTCTGTTTTATAAAGATTGACAGTGAGAAAGGGACCCGCTGGGCAGAGCCATGGGGGAGCATCTCCTGTCTGAACCCCGACCTGACCTGGCCAGTCCCACAGTCCTGCTCTACCCATTCAAGCCCTTCTGTGCTGTGCTAAGTTAGCACTGGCAGGGGGTTGCTGCGTGAAGTCCTTGAGCAACTCTGAATTAGCTTTTCCACTTTTTTGGGTACATCTTCATATTGTAAAAAATGTTTTTTTAAAAAAGAACATATGGAGTGTGTGTTCCTCTGGACACCTGCACCCCATGTCAAGAACTTTTCATTTTACTTGATAATCAGATGAACACAGAGAACTGTCCCCACATGCACACAGGAGCGCAGTCCAGGTCTTTTGCACGCAGGAGCATACTCAAGGTGTGGGTCACCGTCATTGGATGCTGTCCCACGGTGCACGTTATGAGGGAGCTCGTTTGGAGTGGAGCCAAGGCTTCAACCAGTCCCAAGTAATGTGTGTGTGTGTGTGTGTGTGTGTAAAATTAACTTTTTTATTTTGAAATGCAGATTTTACAGAGAGAGAGAGGGAAGGAAGACAGTGAGACAGGTCTTCCATGCGCTGGTTCACTCACTAAATGATCACAGTGTATGGAGCTGAGCTGATCTGGAGCCAGCTTCTTCCAGGTCTCCCACATGGGTGCAGGGACCCCATGACTTGAGCCGTCGGCCGCTGCTTTCCAAGCTGTCAGCAGGGAGCTGGATGGACAGTGGAATAGCTGGGCTGTGAATTTGTGCCCATATGGTATGCCAGTGCTTGCAAGTGAAGGATTAGTCTATTATGCGATAGTGCTGGCAGCAGATGCCTGCCCCCAGGGAGCCATGCTTCTGTGTAGTTACCATGTGCCCAGGAAGCCTTGCAATATGAGCATTCTTCCTTTTGACCCGTGTTGATGTAGGCAGACTGTCGGTCGAAGCCTGCTGTGTAGTTACCATGTGCCCAGGGAGCCGTGCTCACGTAAGCGGACTGTCGGTCGAAGGTTTGAAGTCAGGAGAACCTGGCAGCGCCTTGCTGCTTTCCCATGAAATTGCAGAAAATGGAGTTGTTCATCTTCTTGAGACTGTGTTCCTTAACTATGTAAAGTCAGTGAGAGTTGAGTTATTTTTCCCTTTTAATAATATGAACTGAAACGTGTGTTTTTGAAAGTGCATTATTTATTTGAGTGACAGAGATGGAGCATTCCCATTTGTAGGTTCGCTCCCCACCTGGCGGCTCATCTACGGCCGTGTTCTGGGACTCCTGTATGGACGGCAGGGAGTCCGTCCTGGGAGCCCTTGAGTCTGCCCAGGAAAGTGGGGCTCCCTGAAGAGCTAAGGCTTTGTAGTCTGGTCCTCTGTGGTCTGTTGTGAAGGTTTGGGGTCCGCTTGTGGGGTGACAGCAGATAACAAGATAGCGGCCTTGGTGAGCAAGAGGTCCTTTGCTGTGAGTTCCCAGGTGGCCCATTCCTCACAGCTTACCTGTGTGACCACTTCCCATGCTGGACACCCACTGGGTGCCCACTGGTACCCTATGTGGGGAGAGGTCCAGGAGGTCGTTGTATGGGTGTAGTCGGAGCCATCTGTGGGAATCCTCTCTGGAAAGTGACCACACTGGTCACTGGGACTTTTACGTGGTTGATGGTTTGGACCTGAGCTGAGCTTGCATCCCTGAGGTCCTTGAAACACGCTTGGAGGCGTTAGGGCATGGTGGCAGCAGCGACAGCTTCGTGCTGTGCCCAGTGTGTCTTCTGTCCATTGGTCGTGCACGGCCAGGTCTTTCTTCTTTCTAGAGGCCCAGCATCTTGATGGCCTCTTAGAGGAGGTATAGTTTCAACCCAAGGACTTTGGGGGACCTTCACACTGCAGCCATCTTACTGTCTGAATAGCCCAGAAGCCCTGTTCTTCATGCAGACTCTGCCCTGGTCAGCTGAGGTTCCCCCAGGGGCTCTGTCTGGGCCTTTGCCCCACTGGTCATTCGCTGCCTTTGCTTTTCCTACAGGGATTAGATGCAGGCTGTCATTTAGTGACCAAGACCATAAAGCCGCCTTGACTGCTTGAAGCCGGTGACCCTTTGTAGTGGCCGGCACGGCGTGGCTGGGTGGCTGGGTGGCCTGCCTCTGGTCTCACTCTGGCCTGTCCTGGGTTTCACACTGTGCTGTATGCTTGGCTCTAGAGCTCAGGTTCCTTCTTAGCAGAACGCAGTGTACGTGGGTGTTGAACTCCGCATTTTAGCTGTTTGGGTTCCCAGGCGACTGACTCACATCACCCCAGAGCAAGTAGCTGCGTGCTTGCAAGGGGAATTGAGGTGCCCGGCCCAGCCTTCCTGCTGAGGCATGCTGCAAGACCTGAATAGGCGCTGAGTCTGGGGTGAACCTTCCAGAACACGGGTAGAGATGCTGCAGCTGGGATTTTGTGGACCTTTCTGGAGGCATCCACTTGGGGAGTGCTGAGGCTGACAGACAAAAAGCAAGGAATGTCTGTGGGGACAGGAGGGCAGTCTGTGTCCTGTGGGATCCCAGACCCACTGGGTGTGGAGTCCACTCTGCTGGTGGTGGCTTATGGGCCGCTCGGCCTGCTCTGGCCCGCTGCGGCCACGCTGGTGCTGCCGTGGTCGAGGGCAGCTGGATGGCTCCTTTTTGCCAAAGTGTCCATGCAGCTGAGGCTGAGTGAGATGGCAGCCATTGGCAGGAGTGCGTGCAGCAGCCTGCTGTGTGCAGGGTAGAGGTGTCAGGCGGAAGGCTTTGTCCCCTGAGAAGTCACGTCTGGATTTTGAATTTTCCTGGAATCTTCATGGCATTTTGGTGGGTTTCTTATGTTGCATGTTTGTTTGCTTTTTATTTTTCCAGTCATCAAATGACCCAGTTTGTTCTTACGGTTTCTCTTTGTTGAAGTCCCAGATGACTGCTCCCTTGGCTGTGGGTTCTGACCATGCATTTCTGAGCGCTTGCACCTTTAGCATTTGTTGGGAAGGCACTTGCTGGCCTGCGCTGTGGCTCTGCCTCCTTCCCCACATCCACTGGCCCAGTGGGGCAGTTCAAGTTCTCCATTGTGCTGTCTCTGTCCTGTCCCTTGAGGAAGTGCCTGTGGGTTCAGCCTGTGTGTTCGCTGTTCTCAGGAGGGACGGGCCCTGGAAGCGGGGATGGGTGCGGGCTGTGGGCGTGGCCAGTGCTGTCTTGCAGGTGGATGTGCAGGTGGATGTCACAGAGTCCTGGGGCCCTGGGTGGAGCTGTGCACCTGGTGTCACAGGGCCTGCCTAGAGTCCTGCCTCTGGCATCAGACGCGGTTTCCGCGGATGCAGTCCCTGGGCTGCAGCAGTACTTGTGCGTGTATGTGGGCCTTAGCACTCCGTTCTGGGCTCCTTGTTGCAGCCTGGCAATGAACCAGGAGACAGAAAACATCTGTGTGACTCTGCTGTTCAGATCACAAAAATGAACTCAAAAAAAAAAAAAAACAAAAACAAAAAAAAACCAACTCCCAAATATGGAAATTGTCGCTCTTCTGCCTCAACCTTGTCATTCACGTGTGTGAAAGTCTTTGTCAAACCACAGAAAAGCCAGAGTGCCTCTTGTCATAGCCGGCGGAGTGTGAGGCCTCTGCAGACCCTGGGAGGGCGCGCTTGGAGCCTGGTACTTGTGTTGCCATACTGAGCTGCCAGATGAACTCGCAGCAGGCCCAGATGTGGGAGTGAGATGTGCTGGAGTGTTCAGGGAGGCTCTCCGCGATGTGACGCGTGGCTTCCTGCTGCCCACCTGGAGACCTCAGTGATGCACCCTGGCTGAGGTGGGCATCTGGGACGTGAACCAGAGGACATGCCTCGCTGTGTCTTAAAAAATGTGTTTAAGTTTTTTTTTTTTTTGAAAGGTAGCAGGGGCCCAGTGCAGTAGCCTAGTAGCTGAATCCTCACCTTGGATGTGCTGGGATCCCATATGGGAACTGGTTCTAATCCTGGCAAACCCTACTTCCCATCCACTTCCCTGCTTGTAGTCTGGGAAAGCAGCCGAGGACGGCCCAAAGGCTTGGGACCCTGCACCCGCATGGGAGATTCAGAAGAGGCTCATGGCTCCTGGCTTCGGATCAGCGCAGATCTGGCCACTGCAGTCACTTGGGGAGTGAATCATCGGACAAAAGATATTCCTCTCTCGGGCCCGGCGCGGTGGTGCAAGTGGTTAAGTCCTTACCTTGCACGCCCGGGATCCCATATGGGCGCCGGTTCTAATCCCGGCAGCCCCGCTTCCCTTCCAGCTCCCTACCTGTGGCCTGGGAAAGCAGTCGAGGACGGCCCAAAGCTTTGGGACCCAGCACCCGCGTGGGAGACCTGAAAGAGGCTCCTGGCTTCGGATCGGCATAGTATCGGCCGTTGCGGCTCACTTGGGGAGTGAATCATCAGACGGAAGATCTTCCTCTCTGTCTCTCCTCTCTGTATATCCGCCTTTCCAATAAAAAAAAATAATAAAAATAAATCTTTTAAAAAAAAAAGATATTCCTCTCTCTCTTCTTTTCTGTATATCTGACTTTGCAACAAAAATAAATAAGTCTTAAAAAGAAAAAAAGGCAGAGCAGTTGTGACTTGAGCAGTGCTTATACGCAATGCCAGCATTACAGGCAGGGGCTTAACCCATTGTGCTGCAATGTGAAAGAAAAAAAGGACAGATACTACGGTTAGGCCAGTTAAACCATTGCCAGTGGTGTTGGTGTCCCATGTTGAATGCTGATTCAAGGTACAGCTGTGTCCCTCCAGCCCCACTTCCTGTTGGCTTACCTGGAGGCATTGGATGGTGACCCTGGAACTCGTGTGAGACCTGGATGCCTTTCTAGGCTCCTGGCTTTGCGCTTAGTTGGGGTTCTGAGGACACTTAGACGCCTCTGGGGGTGTCCTAGGACAGTAACCCGAGTAGCCGAGATCTCAGTCTCCAGGACCAGGGAGCGAACTGAAGTTTGACCACAGGAAGCGCTGTGGCTGTAGGGCAAAATGCAGTGTCCGGGAGGCTGGTTCTGTGACGATCTCTGCGTCTTGAGGTATGCCAGGATGGCACTGAGCACATGTCCGAGGACCCATGCACACCCCAGTGCCTGGCGGGACTCTCCTTGGGTCGCTAAGCCAACACAGGGAGAGCGAGATCCAGCCGGTGACTGACAAAGGAGGCCAGCTTGCTGTGAACCAGAGGAAACGGGAGCTTGCGGCTAAGCTGGCGTCTGAAGTTCAAATTCCCTGGAGCTCCTTCACTTTAGTCAGAATGCTGTAATACTCAGGGGCTCGCAGCCATGACCCACAGGAATGTGGGGGAAGGGCACAGCCCCCCATGCTTACCTAATGTGCATGGGGCTACAAGGTGGCACCCAGCCAGTGTAACTGCTTCCAAGTTGAACTGTTAGCTACATCCGCTGAGAAAGCTCCCCACGGCTGTGCAAGAGGGAACTCAGTGCCTGGAGGTGGTGAGGACGAGGAGGCATGACTCCCTGCCTTGTACAGGGCAGTCAAGATGCGAGGCTCATCCACGGGGACCCTAGAAGAGAAGGTGGCACTGCCACCCCTGCGCTTCCCCATCCCTCAGACCCTTCTCGGCCTGGCCAGAGCCCTGCTGTGGATATGCCAGGCATGGGCTGGCAGTCCTGCACTCACAGGTGCCTGCTCTTCCTCATGGGAGGACAGCAGGGGCAGTGGGAGCTTGGTGACTGGTGGGAGGAGGGGGCTGCGCAGCAGTGACCTGTCAGCTCATGGCTGCCCTGCTGTGGCCCGGCCGAGGGCTTGTGTGTTCCTGTGAGAGGCTTGCCCCTGGACTCCTGACACCAGGACATTGTGACCTGCTAGTGTCGGCCTGGGTCCCCAAAGTGTCTTGGGAGCTAGACTTACTGCTGTTTTTTTTTTTTTTAAACATTTTAAAAATTTATGTTTATTGGAAAGTGATTCGCATAGAGAAGGAGAGACAGAAAGATCCTGCTGGTTCATCCGCAATGGCTGGAGCTGAGCCAATCCAAAGCCAGGAGCCAGGTGCTTACTCCAAGTCTCCCCCCATGGGTGCAGGGTCCCAAGGCTCTGGACCATCCTCGACTACTTTCCAAGGCCACAAACAGCGAGTCAGAAGGGAAGTAGAGCAGCCGTGACATGAGCTAGCGCCCATATGGGATCCCAGCGCATGCAAGGTGGGCCACTAGGCAACCGCTCTGGGCCTGATTTTGTGCCTCCTGCAGGAGCCCCTGCAGACTGCTGTCTCTGACTCTAACACAGGTCTTCCAGGGTGACCGCCTGGGTGAGGGAGTGGACGCCCGTTTGTTGCGGGATGACTTTTGTGAAGCTGAGGCACTGCCAGGCGGCAGGACTTGCCCTGACTCCCATCCTCAGCACGTTGCTCTTCCTCCTCTCCTGGGACAAACATCAGGCATGAGAGCTCACACATACTTTGAAAACAAGTTTCAGAAAGTCGTGGGACTTGGCACTACCACATCTCTGCGTGGCACACACAGCCATGCTGAGGGCCCAGCAGGTCCTTCTCTGGTCTGAGAGGTTCGCAACCACTGGGGATGCTCAGAAGTACTTATTCTGCACCCTGAAGGTGACTGGCACTTTAACAGTCTCACTTACCCGAAGCAGAATGAGACAAACCAGTTGATTCACTCCCAAAATGTCCAAAAGAGCTGGGATTGTATTTGGACCAAAGCTGGGAGCTAGAAGCCTAAGGTGGGTTGCAGAAACCCAGTCCCTTTAGCCCTGCCTGCTGCCTCCCAGGAAACCAGAGTCGGGAGGCATCAACAGGAGTCGTTGGTGGGTTTCAATCTGCAACCCTGTGACACTTGCACACAGGCACACAGTTACAAGAGGGAGACCCCAGGGGTGAGTGAAGCAGGACAGTGTTTGTGACAGAAGATGTGAGGCTGCCATCCTTGTACGCTGTCACTCCCTGCTCTGTGGTGGCCGGTGGAGCCATAGCAGGATTTAGCTCCTGAGCACTCACATCACACCTGCATTCCTTTCGTTCTGGAAGCATTCTAATATGTGTGACGTGTCATTTTTAAAATTTACTTTATTGCAAACCCAGACATACAGAGAGGAGAAAAGACAGAGAGGAAGATCTTCTGTCTGATGATTCACTCCCCAAGTGGCCCCAGTGGCCATTTTTTGTCTTTCTTAGAGGCCCCTGATCCTGCTTGGTCTTACCAACACTTCCGTGTTGATTGAGCTGTGTGTGGGAGGCTGTTTATGGCTGTCGGTCATTAAAGGGGTGTCACTGGGCCGCAGGCAGCTGGTCGCTGGGCTGCTGGTGCACTCCTCCTGTGTTTGGGCCCTCTGCCCCAGGCCAGTGAGTGCTTGCAGGACTCCAGCAGAGGCCGAGGCCCTGGGGCTGTGAAGCTGCTCAGGTGTCCCATATCTGCGAAGTCCCTGAGTTCCAGTGTGATGGCAGGCAGTGACCCTAGGCTGCCAGGTAGAGAGCAACATTCATACTCCCCTTTATTTAGGCCCCAGGCTCCTCCGTGGTTCTGTTGCTTCCCTTGCAGTGGGTACAGCCCTGCTCTGCCTCAGCGTACAGCTCATGAAAAGATGTCTGGGAAAAAATCTTCACTGTTGTTTATTGAGGCTACAGAGCTTGTATTTTTATGAACCCTGTTTTGATGTTGGTGCTGTGACCTGGCAGGTCTGTTTGGCGTTGATCCTTGGTCCAGTGGCTGTCCTGGCTGGGAGAGGTTACTCTCAGAAGTTGTGTCACAGGTCCCCAGCACAGTGAAGTGGAACCTTTCCACTGAGAGATTTTTTTTTTGGCAGAGGGCATGGTAAAAATAATTTCAGAACACCCTGTTTTGAGTGTCACTGTCCTTCTTGCCTCCTGGGGAGTCTCTTGCTGTGTGAATTGGAAGAGTGAGTGTGACAGACTTTTGTGCTAGGAGGTCCTCAGGTGCCTGTCGCTGTCCACTGACCTGTGAGCGGCTGGGTGGGATCTTGCTGGGAGGTCTGTACTGGAGACGTCAGTGAGAGGGAGAGGAACCCTCACGTTCTGGAATGAGCTAGGTGCTTCAGCAGGAACAGTGAGCCTGTGCTGTATATATAGTGTACTACTCGAAGGGAGAAAAGGCCTCCCAGCCACCCATGTGATGGGTCTAGAAGCGGAGAAATGACATGATTGGTGGGCACTGAGGGGCTGGGGCTGGCAACTGTCCCTGTGGCAGCATGCCTGTGGGCAGAGCTCTGTTGTTATTTGTGAATACAGGACGTGCAGCCGGTTCTGCTCATGAGACTGAAGACCGTGGAGTCTTACCCACTATCCATCAGCGCTCAGTCCGCACAGTGTGGACCAGGTGCCAGAAAGGGCATAGGCTGTGCTTTGTGAAGGGACTTCACAGCTCCGTGTGTTGCCTTCCAACTGGGCCTGGTGGTTTAATCTTTAGTCTTCACCAGTGAACTGTGTGTGAAAAAACTTTCCTTATATACTGTGTGTTATTAGCCCTTCCAAACTACTCTGTGTGTGTGTCTGTCCTTCCCTCAGTGCTGTGTGTGTGTGTGTCTGGCCCTTGTCTCATGTATCCTGTGTGTCTAGACCCTTTGGTTGCACACAGTATGTCAGGACTGTCTGTGTTCTTGGATAGGTGTTTATTATTTGTGGGTCACATATTGTATCTAACACCTGACTCTGTGATTCTGTATGGAGAAAGGAAGAAAGTTGTCTTATTACTTGTGGTGTAATGGTGTTTCAGAGTAAATAGATGAGGGGCAGTGCTGTGGCCCAAAAGGTTACTGCTTTACTCTGTGGCACCGCTTCTCATCCCCGCTGCTCCACTTCAGATCCAATTCCCTGCCTAATCCTGGGAGTGCAGCAGAGGGCAGCTCAAGTCCCTGGGCCCCTGCACCCTGCATGGAAGACCCGGAAGAAGCTCCCGGCTTTGGTCATAGCAATCATTTGGGTAGCAAAGCACTGGATTGAAGACCTGTCATTCTCTGTAAATCTGCCTTTCAGATACAAATAAATCTTTGAAAACAAGTAGAAGCGTGTTGTGAGAGTCCCGACTTCTCTCGAGGGCGTGTGGACCTTGTCATCACGATACCATGCACAGCACTGTGCAGGCCCTGATGCTCAGTGGGTTTTCTGGTGGGCCGAGGCCTGGCCTTAGAGATTCTTCCCTAACTGGAGTGGCCTGGGCTTCAGTCAGATTATGGCAGCCCAAAAAGGGGCTGCAAGAGAAGAGGCTGCCCTGGTCATGAGTGACCGCCACTTCGCTTGCACCTGGGCCTTCCCTATGTGGCCCTCTGCCTTGCGGCAGGAAGTGTCACTGCTTGCTTTGAAGGGTTATTTTATAAATTTGAAAGACAGAGTCACAGAGAAGGAGAAACTGAGCAACCTTTAGTCAGCTAGTTTCATTCCTCCAACGACCACAATGACTGGGCTGGGCCGGCGTGGAGCCAGTGATTGCTTGGAGGTCTGCCATGTGGGTTCAGGGACCCAAGTAACTGGGCCATCCTCTGCTGCTTTCTCGGGTTTATTAGCAGGGAGGTGGGTGGGAAGTAGGGTAGCCTGGCCTAACCAGTGCCCATTTGGGGTGCTGGCGCAGCAGTTGGCAGCTTGGCGTGTGCCACACCTCCCATCTGGACCCAGCATCAATATTTTCTGCTCTTTTTTTCTCCACAGGTGCTTAGCTGTCATGAGGCCATGTGTCTTTTTTTTTTTTTTTTTACATTCACAAAATTGTGTGTAATTTATTGAGATGTAATTTTATAGCTTATTGTATTTACATGTTCACAGAATTATATTATTATCACCACAGTTCAGAACATTTCATCAAACCCAGAAAGAAAATCTGTACAGTCAGTAGTCAAAATCCGTTCTGTCTCCAGTCATGAGCATCCAGTAATCTCTCATCTGTATAAATTTGCCCACTTTGAACATTTGATACAATTGAAACTTTTGCACGTGGGGTGCATTCACTAAATGCTCCCTAGCAGTCAAAGTTAGGTGCCCAGAAGCCGAATGAGGGTTCCCTGTGGGCAGCATGTGCCAGGCTGCCTGCAGGACCAGTCTGGTGCTTCTCAAGGAAGCCCTGTCAGAGCCTGCAGCAGGAGCTGGACGCAAGTCCTCTGATGGGAGACAGGGCTGTGGTAAGCTGCAGGCTAAGCAAGCACTCCTTACCAGTACCTCTGAAGAAAAGTCTTCAGTTGAGTGGGGTCCTGAAATACCTTGTACTTTTTTTTTTTTAATCTTAAAGATTTATTTGTTTCTATTGCAAAGTCAGATATATGGAGATGAGAGACAGAGAGGAAGACCTTCCGTCCGATGATTCACTCCCTAAGTGACTACAACAGCTGGAACTGAGCCAGTCTGAAACCAGGAGCTTCTTCTGGGTCTCCCTCGTGGGTACTGGATCCCAAGGCTTTGGGCCGTCCTCGACTGCTTTCCCAGGCCACAGGCAGGGAGCTGGGTGGAAAGCAGGATCACCAGAATTAGAACCGGCGCCCAAATGGGATCCCGGCGTGTTCAAGGAGAGAATTTTAGCTGCTAGGCTACCACGCCTGGCGTGCATTCTGTGTTTAAAGAAACCTTTGTCTTACCCCAATGACAAAGATTTTCTCCTCTTCTAGAATTTACATAGTATTTATTCTGTGTGGCATGAGATGGCTTTGTTGGATTTGTTTAAGAATGCCTTCTTACTGTGGCTCTGTTTGCCCAGATATCAGGGTACCAGGGTACCTGGTCAGAGATTTGTGGGCTCTGTCACGCTTGTTTCTGAGTTGTCTATTCTGTTCCATGGCTGATGAATCCTTCTGTTACCAGTATTACACTGTCGTGGTGGTCACATGCTTTTCAAGGCAGAGACTGTAAATGTTCACACTCGGTTCCTGTTGGAGGGCTCTTCATTGCCCAGCACCTTTCAGAATATGTGTGTGTGTGTGTGTGTGTGTGTGTGTGTGTGTGTGTGTGTGTGTGTGTGTGTGTGTGTGTGTGTGTGTGTGTGTGTGTGTGTGTATTTTCAGGTTGTTAAATCTAGTGGTCAATCGGGTCAGAACTCAGAGCTGCCCAGCATGGGGTCTTCTGTCCAGGGGCTGGCATGTCCCCTGTTCCCCTGTCATTGTGCGGCTCATGCAGTCGGGGCATCTTCGCTCAAGTTGGAGAACCTCTGTGTTTCCAGCTTTCTGCCGCAGTGCGTTGGGACACAGCAGTGCTGGCTCAGGACGGAGGTCTGGGCCACGTAAACACGGTGCCTGGGTTCTGTTCGGGCTCCCGGCTTTTGCTTCCTGCAGGCCCAGCTGTTACAGTCATTTGGAACTCAGTAGGAGCAGCTCCCCAGAGCTGATGGACTCTGGTGACCAGGGGCCTCTGCTGTGTTCATCAGACTGGGACAATGTTGGCAGTGAGTTCCCTCTAAAAGCCAGTGTGATGATCACAGCAGTTTAAGGCATGCCTTGTGTTGTTCACACTCGTGTACACGTGTGCATACGTGTCTTCCTGCTTCCCACACAGTTGTAAATTGAAGCAAATGGTGTTGGTGTTGCTTGCTGTCCACGCTCACTGCCTGAGTTCTCGGGCTGAGCTTTAGACTGTGTGTGTAACTGGGTGCAGGGCCTCTCTGCCTTGGAACCTTCGTTTCTTGCCTGCTTCACCCGTGAGTGCCCCTGGGGGTCACGTATGATGATTGGTTGCAGCTCCCAGCTGGTTTTTCACACAGGAAGCTATTCCAATGACCTCTGATCTCACTGGCCACTGACCAGTCCTGCAATTGGGCCATGGGTGTGGCGGGCTTCACCCACTGCTTTCCTGCTGTGTCATTTGTCTTGCTTTTTGAACCCTCTAACCCTAACCCTGCCTCTGTTCAGAGTCACTTTGAAAACCCCGTAAGGGGAGCCCTCTGAGCACACAGGTGGCTTTCCAGGAGCCTCCTGACTTGGGTGTGAACGCCCTGAGCCCTGCCACCCTGACCTTTGTCCCAACCTTCCACATCCTGCTTTCTGGTTGCTCCTCCCTCAGCTGACACAGCCTGTCCTTGTATGGCTTCCAGGCTTGCTCTGCTGTCTGTGGCCTGTATGCTTAAGCAGAGTGGGTTCCTGTGGGATTCCTGGCTGGTGTTTGCCGTGGCTTCGTCGTCTTTGTCTGAACGGCTCTCTGCAGGCTGCCCCGTGGCCGTGGCTGTTTTCTCAGCCCTGTGGATGTTTGCTGTTGATGCTGAGCCTCCAGTGCAGTGATGTGCTTTATCTCCCCAAGTACCTGGTGGCCCCAACTCTGCACTCCATGTGGCCCCCGGAGCCACAATCCCGTGCCAGGCAGGCAAGCTTTTCTTACCTGCATTTGGGAGGCCTTTCATTGTTAGGACAGAGGCCTACTTCTCATGCTGGCCACTTGTGGCCAGGTTGTGCTTTGGTGGTGTTCTGCATTGGGGAGTGAGGGAGGAGGATCACTTCTCCCCAAGAAGGCTGACCCCTGCCGCCCTCGTCCTGTTGGTTAGGACTGAGTGCTCTTTCTCTACCCCATTTCTTCTGGATACAGTGTAAACAGTGCTTTTCTTTTTGTGGTTGTGTTGAGGTGAATCTAGGGCTTGCTGGGGGCATTAGACCCCTGCCACCTCTCTGCTGTGCTGTGTGCCATGATTCCCTGCAATGGTTGCCTCCTTGTGACTGTGGCTGAGTGTCCCACTTCCTGCCACCCTTCTAGACCTTTCCATGCTGAAGGTCACTGTTCCTGGCCCTCTGACACTCAAACGTGTGAACTTTGTCTCTCCTACTCTGTGGTGTGCTCTGAGCCTGGCATGGCAGGCGCGACCCACTACTGGCCCTTACCACCTCTACCGAGTGCTCTCACAAGGTGCTGAAGCAGGCGGCATGGTTCAGACTGTCCTGGGCAGAAGGGTCCCCGGATTCTCTGGAGGCACAAGCTCAGGTTGGTGGTCCAGCACTTGCAGCAAGCGCACATTTATGGCATCTTGCAGCTGCAGTCTGTCCACCTGTCCAGCAAGGCCTGGAGAGCGCCATACAGATGTGAGGTGAGGTAAGGTGAGGTGAGGCAGTAAACCAGTCATGGACTTAGGGAGCTGGGGGACTGTCCTGAGACTGGCTGTGCCTGCTGTGTGCTCTTTGCTTAGCAGCTGACACAGAGCATGGACGAAGCTCCCAATTCACAGGTGAAGATGCATTCCTTCTAGTTGCAGCCAGTAAGCTGTGGTTCTGAGAGGCGGTGAGCATAGCTGGCTCCGGCTGCAGGGTGTAGGCGCTGGAGTCCAGTCTGTCTCCATGGCTCTTCAACTTACTTCTGTCGGGGAGTTCCTGGACACTGCTCTGTAGTTTTTCCTCAAAGTTTGAGACACTTACTAGTAATAATGATGCTGTTTGATTGTTCTAGATGCACACACACAGGGAGGGAGGCAGAGAGCTGTCCAGTCCCCTGGGTCACTCCCCAGATGCTCATATTCCGGAGCCAGGCTGACACTGCACACCCGAATGCAGTCAGCGGGAGCAGCATGACCTCCTGTGGGGCTGCTGGCGTCAGGAGCAGGGCTCTGTGGGGTGCAGCGTCCAGGCCGGTGTCCAGGCTGGCTGAGAGCTCACCCTGTGCCTCATCTCAGGCAGTGGCTGGTGGAGTGCACACTGGCTGCTGTTGGTGCAGTTTTGAACCAGGTTAATGTCCAGTGCCACACTGGGTTTCGGATGCATCCATTTTTTTTAAATATTCCGGTTTTTATTTAAAAATGGCATATGCCACCAGCTTGGGGAGCTGAAGCCTTCAGGGTTTACATGTTTTGCTCGGCTGCTGCCTTGAAGCCTGAGCAGCAGCCGTTGGCATCTTTGCAGATGCTGCCTGGCCGTGGCGTCCTTGGCAGCCCTGATGGCTTGTTCTCATTGAGCTTTCTGCTTTCTCTTGGCCGTTGTATCAGCAAGAGATGCACCAGTGACGGCTGTCTGGAATTTGACCACATGGTGAGTTCTTTTCTTTTGAATTTCTTCAGACTGCCCCCTTTTAAAATTTTCTTCAGTAGAGGAAAGTCCAGTTTATCTGCCTAGGATTCCTCTTGGAAAGAAACACAGACTCACATTTTGTGTTCAATTGGAAAACCTTCCCATCGGTCCTCACATGGTACCTCCTGTGTCCAGGGTAGATCTCATACCCGCTGAACCTGCAGAGTTCAACCTTCCTGGCGGCGACTCCCCCAAAAGAAGAAGGGTGGCGAAGGCAGCTGCGTCCATTCTTGCAGTCTGTCCTGGGCCTCCTTGCCTCACAATCTGCTGTCTCATGCCGAGTTTCTGTTTCAGGGACACCTGACGTACCCTGACTGACAAGAATCTACAGAGAGGGGCCGGGATCCTCGTGCAGAGGGCTAAGGGCTGTCTGACCCCCATGTTGCACCCTGGCTGCTCCCTGCTGTTTGGGCCCCTGTACCCGTGTGGGACCCTGGGGTGGAGTTCCAGCCTCCTGCCTTCTGCCCAGCCTAGCCCCAGCTAGGAAGTGGAAGAAGATCTCCCCTTCCTGACCCACTGTCCTGTATGCCATAAAGCTGCTTTGCAAATAAATATGAACAACAAACAGCACTGGCGTGGTGGCATAACAGATCGATCCACCTCCTGAAGCTGCTGACATCTCATGGGTGCTAGTTTGGACCCGGCTGCTCCACTGTGGATCCCGCTCTCCGTGGCCTGGCCGAGCAGTAGAGGCCCAAGCCTTTCAGGCCCTGGCCCATGTGGGAGCCCTGGAGGAAGCCTCTGCCTCGCAGCTTCTCTGATGAGCACGCAGCCCAAGCCTCTGCAGCCATTCTGGGGAGTGAACCAGTCTGTAGAAATGTGCCCTGCAAACAAACAGACTCCACAAGCAGCAGCCGATTTTTACTTTGAAAGAATCTGTGCCATAAATGGTGTGAGAAGGGGTTACGCTGTGAGCAGAGGGCTGGCGGGATTGGGTGGGACAGCCAGGGGAGGGGGTGGGTGGTCCTTACTTTAATTTGGAATTATTTTTATACCATTATCCTCTACAGCCTTCAGAAATCAGCTGGTGTCACTGCACATATGTTTAGAGCCGTTGCTAGGGCGATGGGGCTAGCAGCCCACAGTCCTTCTGGGAGGCTCACGGGAGGTGCTGCCCCCTCCACCTGTGGCGTCTGCCCATCACCTGCCCCGTGTAGATCGCCCTCCTTTGGCTTGATGACCTGGATCAGTCACCTGGGAGTAAATGAAGGCGTTCATGATGCTTCTAGGACAGAAACGAAGCCGTCTTGCTGTCTGTGGTGTGTTGGTGTTTACGGACACAGACTGGCTCGGAGAAAGCGTTGGTTTTCTTTCTTGAGTGTAATGCTGCACGGACACAGTTGCTGCTGGTGGAGAAGCCGGAAGCGCTTGTGTTTTCCTGGTGCCTTGTTGGGTTGCTGTCGTCCCTTGAACAGGAAACACAGCCTGCAGAGCGTGGTTTACCTGCCCATTTCCTGGAGCTTCTCAGAACCGTGGACTCTGCTTCCCCCTGTCCACCACAGAGTCCCCACGTTAGCACTGAAGTAAAAGGTTCGATTTAAGGGAAAATTGTGAAGTACCATCTATTTTTGTATAGCTTCATGTTGCTATGCACGTGTTTAATCAAGATCTCTTGCTAGTTTGATAATGGCGCATGTCTGCCCTGACTTGAAGCAAGAGGGGCTTCACCCCACTTGTGGAAGCAGTTCCAGTTCTAGCTGTGAACCGTGCACGGCATGAAGGGCCAACAGTAGTCATGCGACGTTGTAGAAGCAGCTGGTGAGTGCCTTTTCAGCGGGCAAACCCAGACTGCAGGGGGCTGCAGCATGCTGCCCCGTGTGCAGGCCACAGCTCCCGGGTGGGGCTCTGTGGAGGCTGAGCAGACATGCTCGGCCTGCCAGGTTGGCTTCTCGCTGTTTTCGATTCACATCAGTCGGTTTAAGCGGCCACTCCTTGGAGCAGTGGTTCAGCAGTTCCTGGGGACATAATGCAATTCTTGCTTCCTGCTGGTGTTCCCAGAAGGCTGGCCCTCACGGTCCTGATGTGTGGGTGCTGCTGAGCAACCTCTTGGTGAGGCACCCTGTGCAAGAGCTCCGGCTCCCATCTCTATGCTTTCTTACTTTCAAATAAGCCAGTCGTATTCTTTGAGTATTTTTGTTTTGTTACAAAACAAGGAAGATAGGAAACATTAAATACACTGATGTCTTACTCCATCATTATAAATGAATACTGAAATTTTCTGAGTTCCTGAAACTATTTTGAAAGTGCCCAGTGTGAATGTGACCACTACAGCTCTCAGGTCTGATATGGCAGTTAGCCAGCCCAGTGAGTCCCTTGGGCCTTACACTGGCATGGTGCCAGGGTGAGTCCATGTGGCATGCCCAGGGCAGTAGCTCATTCTGTGCTAGCCACACTCCTTCCTCTGTCGAGCTGTGGGTGCTTGATTGCCCTTGGTGCCTCTTGTGAGTACGGTTCCTTTGTCTCCTGAGCTGTTTGGGAAATTAGACAGTCTCAGACTGATCTGAGCAGCGCATGTTAGGGTGCTGCTGCGCCATTCTGTCTTCTGTCGTGCTGGCCATTGTAGGACCAGGAGTGCCTGGGAAACATTATCCATTGTAACTTGAGACACTCCCTCACGTGGCTGAGTGCATGCCTGGTTGGCTCTAGAGCTGATCCTGACTACAGCAGCATGGGAACTGCAGCTGCTGACAGCTGAGCCCCAGCCGGCTCACCCAGCACCACGGCCAGCCCACCATGCTCGGCTTCTGAAGACAGGCAGGGGGTGTGCTGGCTGCTGGGGCGGGCCAGTGACCAGCACCTGGGCAGGACTCTGCACACCCAGGCAGGCAGGCAGGCCCTTGGCCACCTCCTCTGTCATCCTGCCTGTTGGCTTTGGTGTATTCTGGTGGTTCAGCTTGGGTTTGCGGCAAACCTGGGCTGGGCACATCCCCCGGGGCTGCTGGTGTGGCAAGCATGCCCCCTCAGCCTGGACTTGCATATTTTCGTGACAGGAATCCCGGGGAGCTCAGGTTTGCTGCTCTCTGTGCAGGGCTCTGACTTGCCCGTAGGGTGTGACCTTGCCTGGTGTTCCTGCTCAGGCCTCAGACACATGGCATAGGGCCAGCTGGGCTTAGAGCCTCTGGGTGGGCACTCAGGGAAAGGGGGCGCCCATTGCTGCTAATTTGGCTTATTTAGCATCTGGCTTGTGCATGTTGCAGTTAAAGGAGGAGGGAAATTGCTGTGTGAGCCAGCCGAGTCTCCGTGTGAGCAGAGCCAGAGGATGCATTGGAGTGCAGGGTTTCGACTTCAGACAGGCCTTTCCCAGCAGATGTTTCAGATTTGCGGGGAGCTGGCATTTGTCAACACACTGTCAATGGGCAGTCCTGGCTTGCGGGGGAATGGCCAAGCACCCTGTCCGAGGATGCCACAGCTGGGCTGCTGACAAACCTGCACCCTGGTGTCATCTGGTATCCCCTAAGGACTGGGTGTGGTGGGAGGGGGACTTCCATGACAGCATTTGGGATGAAGCAAGGTGTGTTCCATATGCAAGGGCGAGCTTGGGAAAGATAGAGCTCCTGGCTCATCAGGCACATGCAGCGTGGCCTGGGTGTTGTCAGGGGACACAGGAGGAAGAGTAAACAGGGTGTGTTCTGGCTGTGGTTGAGTGTGGGGTCAGCCCTGTGTCTCCTTACTCTGTGGGGTGAGGAGCCTGGGCACCACCTTGCAGAGGGGTGCTTTGTGCGTCTGTCGGATTGGCACTTGTGTTTAGGGTGTTGAACATCCCTGAGAAATGCAGCTATGTGCCCAGTACTGGCAGGTTGCCCAGTGTACTTCTTGCATTCTGTGAGGTGTCTGTCTGCCCATGCTGATTAAGGCACTGGTAGTGCCTACCCAAGGGGTGGGCGTCAGTAGCCACTGGTTCCTGGACCTGTCTCAAGCCTTGTGCAGGCCCCTGTGGGGTGACTCCTGCCTTTGTCCCTAGAGCCTTTGGAAGCCCGGGCTGGATCAGGTATGTGTGCGCTCTGGTAAGCTGACGCTGGTGAGCAGGCTGGCGGGCTGGATCAGGTATGTGCGCTCTAGTAAGCCGACGCTGGTGAGCAGGCTGGCAGAATGGAAGCAATAGTGCCCGAGTCCAGTGTCCCGACCTTCCACATGTCACATTGTGCTGCTGGTGGCCGTGAGGTGAGGCGGGTCCAGCAGCGTGGGAACCTAGGAGCACCTCCAGGGACTCGGTCCGTGCAGTCCAGCTGGATCCGAGCCTTGGAAGGGGTGTGTGTACTGCGCCTGGTGGCAGAGCCTCTGGATGTCCAGGCTGCAGGTGGCCCCGGGTATGTACCAGGCTCCAGCCAGGTCCCCTGCGGCTTGAGATGCCCCTTTGCAGAATTCCCCACGAAAGGGCAGTGGTGGGTCAGACTCACTTCCTGTGCTGTCTGTTCTTTGGGAAAATGGTCAGAGTTCCGTCTTGGCTTTCTTGGCTCCTTGAGGTCTGATGTTGCACTGAGGTGGAGGACTCTGGCTTGGTTTCCCTAGAGATAGCCCCTGCTTCCTGACCCCCAGGCTGCTGGTGCCGGCAGATGCTCCTGCGTGCTTGTTCTAGGGGTTCCCCACCCAAGACAGTGGTTCGATTGGCTAATCCTCTCTTCAAGCTCTGGGATCCCATGTGGCTGTTTATTCGTGCTCTGGCTGCTCCACTTCTTCCAGCTCCCTGCTTGTGGCCTGGGAGAGCAATAGAGGACGGCCCAAGGACCCGGGACCCTGCACCCACATAGGAAACCCAAAAGAAGCTCCAGGCTTCGGATAGGCTCAGTTCCTGCCATTGTGGCCGCTTGGGGAGTGAATCAGCAAATGGACTATCTTCCTCTCTGTCTACTCCTCTCTGCATATCTGATTTTTTGTTTATTTGAAAGAGCTAGAGGGAGAAGGAGAGGTGGCGGTGGGAGGGTCACTCCCTGGACGGCCCCCGTGGTGGGGCAGTCTGAAACGTACAGCCCAGAGTATGAAGCTTCCTTGGGCTCTCCCACATGGGTGCAGGGCCAGGCACATTAGCAGAGAGCCGGGATGCGGCCTGCAGGTGGCGGCTCCCAGCCCAGCAGAGGACCCACTCCCTGGTGTGCCGAGAGCCTCGGTGAGGCCTGTGGTCCACATTTACTGTCTCCTGATGGGAGTTCCCCACGGAGTCGGGGCCAGTGCGTCGCTTAGAAAGTTCTGTGGGTTTTTTTTTTTTTTTTAAGATTTATTTATTTTTATTGCAAAGTCAGAATTACAGAGAGGAGGAGAGACAGAGAGGAAGACCTTCTGTCCAATGGTTCACTCCCCAAGCAGCCACAATGGCTGGAGCTGAGCCAGTCCAAAGCCAGGAGCCAGGAGCGTCCTTCGGGTCTCCTATGTGGGTGCAGGGTCCCAAGGCTTTGGGTCGTCCTCTATTGCTCTCCCAGGCCACAAGCAGGGAGCTGGATGGGAAGTGGAGCTGCTGGGATTAGAACCGGTGCCCATATGGGATCCCGGGGCGTTCAAAGCAAGGACTTTAACTGCTAGGTCACAGCGCCGGACCCTCTGTGATGTCTTAAAAGTCACTTTTAACCTCAAACATGTTTAATTTTTTGAACTAAGACTTCTTTATGTAGTTTTAGTCCTTTTTTTAATTTGGTGCAAAACATTTTTTGAAAGATTTACTTTTATTTTTATTGGAAAGTCAGATATACAGAGAGGGGAGATAGAGAGGAAGCTTGCTCACTCCCCAAGAGGCCGCAGCAGCCAGAGCTGCACCAGTCCGAAGCCAGGAGCCTCTTCCAGGTCTCTCATGTGGGTACAGGGTCCCCAGGCAGGGAGCTGGATGGGAAGTGGGGCCTTCTGCACTGCACCACCTGCCTGCCTCGCTGTGTCCCCTGGAGGACTTGCAGGTGAAAAACTGAGTCATGCGTGGGCTGTTTGCTGGCATTTTCCTCGTTTACAGTACAGGTGTTTACAGAGCAGCAGTGCTGTGTCGTGGATGGTTAGTGTGCAGGGGTAACCTGCAGAGAGAACGCGTGTGTGTGTGTGTGTGCGCGCGCGCGCACAGCTCCCTAAAGGCCCTCTGAATGTTCCTCAGTCCCCATCCATGGTGGCATCCCAGCTGAAGAAGCAGCTGGGCAGGCCTTGCAGAGCTGACAGGACAGGAGTGCACCTGTAGGTGGCCCTGCAGTTGGTGTGCCATCCTTGCCTCCTGCTGGTGCCCAGGCAACACTGGGAAGGTAGGTGGCATGTTAGGTTGTCATGAAAGGAGTGGTGAGCTCACACACCCCTTACCCACCAGCCTGTACCTGAGGTAGGTCCTACCCATGTGGCTGGACATCCTGCTGGAGGCAGCCTGCCGTCATCTGCTGTGTCAGATCTTGGGTTCTTTCTCAGCAGCCAGTGTGTTCTGGTCCCCCGGCTCTCTGAGCCCCACTGAGTGAACTGGCTTTCTGAAGACCTGAATGCCACAGCCTGTGGCTGGGCTGTCTGAGGGCTTTTCCTCAGCTGGGTGAGGATCCCAGGGCTGGGACACACTGCCCTGAGCCCCATCTACCTTTCTGCCTGGGAAGACCGCGTTCAATCCCTCTCCTCTGCTGTTAGAAAGTGTCCTGTCTGAGGGCTCGGGTCATTGGTGTCTCGCTTTGCAGCCGTGTCTGAGCCTGCGGCCAAGGGTAGCTGTGCGTCTGGTGAGGGCCTGCCCATGCTCTGTGCCCATCTCCAGGGCTGCTGCTCCTGCCCTGAGTGCACAGACCCCAGCAGGCCTCCCTCCCCTGTGCTGCAGGAGGCCGTACGGCATGGGTGTGTCCTCGGGTGGGTACCATCATGCCGGGAGGACCGGGCACAGGGGCTGGCCCTTGTCCTAGGCTGCCCTGGACCCTTAGGGATTGACATCACCGTTCTGCAAGTGGTCACAGGTATGTTTGCTGGAAATACGTACCATCAGGTAGCGTGACCTGGAGCCTCCAGCAGCCACAGAGCATCTGCCATGTGGGGAGGGCCCAGCCCTCCCTGGGCACCAGGTGACTGTGGATCCCCTTGCTGACTGAACCAAAACAGGAATAGTCATGTCACCTGACCAGGAAGACTGTCCTTGCAGCTCCAGTGGTCACCATGGTGATCAGAAACCACGCCCGGCCAGCTTCCTAACTCCCTCCTTTGTGCTCACCACTGAATCGGCACCCTTCGGGAGGCTTGGGGTCTCACGGCAGCCCCCACTCACCCTCTGAGCAGACTCCGGAGCTTAGCACTGCCTGCTCCTAGCTAGCCCATCCCCGGTGCAGTACGGACGCGTGGGGTAGCACCGTGGCTGTTTCTTGGAGGACTGGAGCCAGCCGGGCCATTCTGCCTGACAGGTTGGGGCAGGCGAGGGCAACATGTCCAACGTGCTGTCCAGAAACCCCAACGTATGCACCAGTGAGCGCAGCTCATATCTGGGTACAAAGAGCCAGAGTGATTCTGAAGCCTGTATGGCCTCAGCTGTCACTGTGAAACAGAAAGCTGTCCAAAACTTTGTGCCTGTGGCCCTGACACCTCATTTCACCTCCTGGGAGAGTTCTCTCGTGGCTGGTCCCCAGGTTGGGGCGGGAGGTCCAGCAGACACCTGGCAGCAGTGCCCCTGGCCAGCTGTGGAGTGAAGTGTGCACAGAGGGAAATGGCAGTGAGCACTTCTGTTGGACAGGGCATTTGCCAGCCTCCTGAGCAAGAAGGGACCCTGAGATCCCCACTGGGCCGGCCTGGGTGGGTGTGAGTTGGAGTGTGGCTGGCCATTGCTGTGCTGGGCAAAGACACGGGAGCGTGGGACTGTCCTCAGGTGGAGAGTGACAGGCCTGGATGCTGAATGGGTCGCAGTCTGCACACTGACCAGACCCGATTCTTCCAGGGGGACACTTGTGTCCAGTTGTCCATCCTGACTGCAGGCAGGGCCTTCTCAAGTTTCTGAAACATGGCCTCCTGGGTCCCAGGTGGCCATCCTGAGCAAGATGCTGTGAGTTGCCTGGTCAGCTTCGTTGGGAGTCTTGAGATGCAGGCTTCCCAACTGGGTGGTGGGAAATTGCAGTAGGCAGAGGTTGTCCTGTGTGGATCAGAGTGCTCGGTTAGAGACCCGGCAGCCCTACCCTTCTCCTTTGGCCAGGAACACAGAGTGCGGGACTTGGTGGACCGCTGCTGTGTGTGAGTGGCCGTCGGATTCAGGAGTTCCTGCAGGATGGTGTGGCGTGTGGCTGAAAGGAAGCCATCAACTGGTTTCATTTCTATAATGTTCCTCCCTGTTCCATGGAGCTCAAAGGAGCAGGGAGGCAGTGGCCTGAGGGTTAGGGTTAGGGCCTTTTCTGCTGTGAGCCCTGGGCGTGTTCTGAATGTGCTGGCTCTGATAGCCTCTGGGTCTTCTCTTGCAGCAGACAGTTGAGGACGAAGCGACGGCAGCATAAATGAAGACCACGTGAGGGAAGTAGAACGATGCCCAAGAGTGGGTGTTCTAGAACACCACAGCAAGACGACTTTCCTCTCAGCAACGACATGGTGGAGAAACAAACTGGGAAAAAGGTACTGCTCCCGCCGTGCTCCGCCGCCTGCGCCATGCCGCGTGAAGCCCCAGGCCAGGGCTGTGACGCTGGGTTCTCCTGCCTGCTCTCGCGGTTTGGTGCCATTAGCTGTGGATTCGGGTGTGAGATGACTCTACTGCAGAGTGGAGGTGGGGAGGACGTGGCCTTGGGGTGCACACCTGCTGTGCTGTCGTGCGGTGGGGGTCATGGACCCCGTGTGTTCTGTGAGATGGGTGTCTGGTGTCGTGGCTGCACAATGCTGTGGCCAGCCCAGCTTTCCTCCCTGTTCCCTACAGCTCTCATCTCTGAGTTGTGGTTTTCTGCAAACTGCGAGCTGGGCCACCTTCCCTGGGGATAGCTCAGCTGCTGTCCTAAGACCTGGGGCCTGATTTTGCCCCCTTACCCGCAGTTCATAAGACAGGGATCTCGGGGTCCAGATGGAACCATGAATGTGCCCAGCTTGTGGTCTGAGAGCAAGAAGAGTGCTAGATCCTGCCCTCGGCGAGCTGCAAGGCTCGGCTCTGCCTTGAGTCAGTGCTGGCAGGGTTGGGATGAGAGTGGTGGCCTGCCCACAGCCCAGGACCTGGAGTGTCACCTGGAGCCAGGGGATGTGAGGTGCCTCGGTCGCCACCTTGCAACACAGCCATTAGAGAGTCCAGGCAGGGTTCCCAGGAGCCGGGCCGAGGCTTGCTCAGCACGAGTGCGTTCTCTCTTCCTGACCACACTGCCCTGGAGACCGTCACGGTAGTAAGGGAATGTCCAGGTCCAGGACTTACTGATTGGTTCAAACACAGACAGCGGTTTTCCACCTGCAGGGTCACTGCCCACATGGCTGCCACAGCCAGCGGCCTCACTCCATGTCATGGGATGGTGGGTTTAAATAAGTGCACCACAATCCCACCCCAACCCCTCCATGTCCTTATAAGCTACTCAAGAAAGTTTGATGACAGTTTCCCCTGAGCTCTTGGCCTGAGAGGCTGCTGTGGGGTCCCTGGTCCTTGAGAAGCAAGCACCCCTAGTTGCCAAAGGCCAGGAGAACAGGGTGGCACTGCCCAGAATGGCGGCCTGCTGCCTCACCCATGCGACGGGGAGCACCACCTGCACGCCTCCCGTGGAGGCCAAGCTGCCCTTGTGACCTGGTGTCGCTCTCGTCCACTGGGCGTGGCTGTGCGAGTACAGATTTTGGGGGGATAAATGTGACAGAGGGGAATGAGTATAGAGTCAGAATGCTGACAGCTGACGTGTGGGTCAGCATGGTCACCACCCCTGAGTCAGCGTGGCAGCACGCAAGTGAGGACTCTGCCCTGCCGTGACCAGGACCACTCGAAGACCAGAGCCGAGGGAAGTCTTCATCTGACAGACAGGATCGTGGGCAGTGTGCTGTGGTGCACCGGGCCGCCTGCTCCCCGCCTGGGGCTCACACACAGCCTTGCTGTGCACAGGCCACGGGTGCCTGATGGAAGCACCTGTGAGGTGGCACTCGTGTCCTTCGGGGCCAGCGAGGGCAGCTGAGCGTGGGGCTGAGCCCTGAGGAGTGTGGGCCGCAGGGCACTGTCTGGGTGCCCCGGTCCTACAGCAGCGCTCTGCAGATCCGGCCTCCTGTCGGTGCGGTCACCCTGGGAGGTGGCACGCTGGGGACCAGGCTCCAGCCTGGCTCAGCACTTGTGCACATTTGAGAAGTGAACCCTCCGATGAAGATCTCACTCTGCCTTTCAAATCAATAAATCTTTGAAAATAAACTTCCATTGTCTGTTCATTGAGTTTGGCCTGTAACGTTGTACCTGCTCTTCACTTTTTGGTGAGACAGTCCAGGTTCTCTGTTGGCTGAGAGGTGTGCAGCCTGGTGTTGTCGGAACAGGAGCAGCTCAGTCCCTGTTGGGGATCAACTGCTGAGAGCCCCGCTACAGTCTCCGCTGCTCCCACGCCCAGCCTGTGTGTTCTGGCGGGTGCTGCAGCCTGGCTGGGCGACTCAGTAACCCCAGCCAGGCCTGTACCCACGCCCAGACCCAGTGTGTCAGCGGGTGCTGATGTGGAGAGTCCGCCAGCTGTCTCCAGGCAGACTGACGGTGCCGAGGGACCCGATGAGGTTCAAGAGGAAATGTGGCACCTGAAGCCGGAGCTTCTTCTGGGTCTCCCACGTGGTTGCAAGAACCCAAGGACTTGGGCCGTCCTCCATTCTTTTCCCAGGCTGTAAGCAGGGAGCAGCCAGGACACAAACTGCCGCCCATAGTGTAATGCCAGCACTGCAGGCAGAAGCCTAGCTCACTGTGCCACAATGCTGGCTCCTTGTTTACAAGTTACTTTCAGTTATTTAAAAGTCAGAGATCCTCCATTCTCTGGCTCACACTCTGAATGTCCCCACCTCATGGAAACCCCAAACCTTGACCTTCAAAACATGTGTGTCCCCTGGCTCTCAGTGCAGCTGTGGCCATCACAGGATCCTCTACTGACCTCTGTCCTGGTCTCCCTGTCCGTGTGCCCTTTGGGTTCCAGCTTCCAGGAGTGCCCCCCAGGGTGCCGAGGGTGGCTCCTGACAGGGCTCCCTGCAGGGTACAGTGAGGGGCTCTCAGCGAGGGCCTTCTGTTTGCACCTTTCACCCCACCCCTCACGTCTTGGGTCGGGGGTCGGAGCTGCTGCATGGAGGTGGACACATGGCTGTGTGGCTGTGCACAGCAGCACCCTAGGTTTCTGCTCATGATGTACCCCCCCCCCAAGAGTAGGGACAAGTGTAGGACGCGTGGGGTGCCTCGTGCAGCCACCCCTTGAGGGTACCGGACGGGCCAGGCTGCCCTGTGAGCGAGCAGACAGGAGCTGGGAATTGCCTTAGAGCCGCAGCCCCAAGTGAGCTTGTGGCAGGTGAGGGTTTGGTGGTGGCTGAATGCATCATTTCTCTCCTAGGATAAAGATAAAGTTTCCCTCAACAAGACGCCAAAGCTGGACCGCAGTGATGGAGGCAAGGAGGTGAGAGAGCGTGCGACCAAACGGAAGCTCCCGTTCACCGTGGGGGCCAATGGAGAGCAGAAGGACTCTGACACAGGTAACCCCCCCAGCCCTGGCAGAGGGACCACAGGGCAGGGGACAGGCTGCACTGTCCCTGTGAGCCCACAGACACCTGAGCCTGAGTCCGCAGTCAATAGCAAAGGCAGTGCCCGGAGTGGCCAGCCTTCCTGGACGTGGTCAGGGCAGTTCCAGCACTGTCCCCTCATCTCAGCAGGCTTCACTCTGTGGGCTCTGTGCGACTCCTGGGTGGGCTGCAGGACATTCGGCTACTCGAGGGGTACAGGGCCAGCCCCATGGACCTTACTGTTGGATATGTTGGGGCACAGGAAGGTTGTAGAGGCTGTGGGAGGGCTGTGGGCGGGCTGTGGGGAGACGTAGCCATGGGAGGGGTGCAGGACGGAGGGCAGCTGTCTACACTCCTTTTGGGGCCGTCTTTGGTGGTAGCTGAGGGCTCCAAGGTGCCCGTGGGCTCCGAGGATCAGTAGCAGGAGCGCCAAAGGTGGGCACCACTGCCCAGGGAGTCATGCGTCCTGCTCGGAGCCACACAACCTTCCCTCCCGCAGGGCAAGCCATGCCTGGTGAGGCCAAGAACCCTCTGGTCCCAGGAGTGTGACCTCTGCAGAGGGGAGAGTCCAACTGTGCTGGTGCCCTGCAGGGCCACGGGGTGCCGCCTTTACCAGCCACCTTTACGACACTCAGCTGAGCAGAAGCCGCTCCTCTCACTGCCGGGCCACAGCTCATTCACTGCTCCTGGGCAGTCACTTGGTGCCACCTGCTGCTCGTGTGAGCGAGCCAGCCCAGCTCTCAGGGCTGTCACACAGACAGGACAGGGCTACTGTACTGTCTCCTGGTCCGGGGCCCAGGGCACCAAGGGGACAGACAGACTGTTGGCTGCATACGGGAAGATGCTGGGTGTGACTGGCAGAGACTGGTCTCCTGGGTCTGGGTCCCTCCTCCCCTGGCCACCCGTGGCTCTCACAGCTTTTCCAGCTGTGACAGGGACACACAGTCCTCCCCCTTCTTCACACCTTGTCACAGGTCTTGCTGACCCGCCACCACAAGAGGATGTTGTCTGGGGCAAGCTGGGAACACATCTGCCCCTGGTGGCTCAGAAAGGCAGGTCCGGAGCCCAGTCCAGCGTGCCCTGGGGGTGCAGGACCATCACTGCCTCCTCCCAGGTGCCCTAGCTGGATTGAGGTAGGGCTCAAGCCAGCTCCCTGGTTGGGCATGCTGGCCTTGTAAGCGGGGCTGAATCCACAGCCCTGCAGCTCTGACACTCAGGGCTCACTGTCGGGTAGTAGGGCATTCTGCTCCAGGTTGGGTGGCTGGGCCCGTCTCCCCCGGGAGCAGGTCTGCTCCATTGAATAGCTGAGGGTGGTTCCACGGTATGTTTGCCGGCTCTGGGGTGTGACCTTGGAATACAGGGGGCCTCACCCAGCAGAACCTTGGGAGGGTGGGTGTGCGGTAACCTGTGGCTACAGAGATGGGGTCATTGTTGAAATCTGACCTCTGGGGGAGGGTCTGCTCTAGCATGTGGTCTAGCTGGGCAGGGCGACAGTGTGTGTCGCCGTTTTTTCACTGTGCTTCTGCACCGTGATGGTGGGCCTGTTCTGTCCCAGGGGTGTCTGCACCCTTCATACCAACAGCATGTCACTGTGACCACAAGCTGCTGGGGACAGTACCAGGGCAAGTAGTGCACGGGGTTCCAAGCATTCCCAGGGCTGGTCGTGCTGGACAGGCCTGGGACCATCAGGTGGCCGGCAGGTGTGTGTGGATTCCCTGTTTCCCAACCTTTGGGTGTCCAGTCTGGGTGCCCAGGCAGCATGCAGGCCATCTGTGGCGCTCAGCATCTCAGGCTGCTGTGTTTGGGAGGCCAGGTGGGACAGGCGCCGTTTCCATTGAGAGCTGGGGGGACTGGAGTGTTGTCCGTGAGCTCCTCCTGTTTAAAGTCTTGGCTCTCAAAGGCCACGTTGTTGCGCTATAGCAGTACTGACGCTGTCAGGACGCTGGACTGAAGTCCTGGCCCTGCCAGCGCAGACCCTGGGAGGCAGCAGTCATGGCTGGTCCCTGCCACGGGCGTGCCTGCCAGCCAGTGGTTCCACGGAGGTGTGGAGTTCAAGGCGTCTTCCTGTGCCAGGCCTCCAAGGAGCTGCCTCAGCGATGCCCGCAGGCTCGGCCTCCCACATCCCAAGCCATCCTCGGCCGACGCTCCCTCCTGGACCTGCCTGTGTTCCACTTTGGCCGGGCTGCACTTGGGATGCACGTGACCATCCATCTCTCCCTGGGAAGCAGCTTTGGGCAGCTCCTCCCATCTCCAGATGAGACGCACAGCATGGCCTGGGCGGGGTTTGCTGCCCTGTGGCTGCAGCTCTGAGTGGGCTCTGCAGCTGTCCTGGCTGCGGGCATCTGGTGGGGGTAGGTGAGTGGCCTGGGTCCTCTCTGGGCAGACACCCCCAGGGGATGAGAGCTGTGGGAGAGCAGAGAAGGGGGCATCCCCTGCTTCCTTGAGCATTGCCGGGGGACAAGGGAGTCCCTGGACACAGCAGGCACCCCACAGGCGCAGGCCAGCTCTGTGTCCTTGCCCAGAGCTGTCTGGACCCCAGAGGTACACAGGCGGGCTCCTGGCCATCTTGCCAGGTTGCTGTGACCTGCAGGGAGTTGTGCTTGGGGGGGATGGCACCTCAAATGAGAGCTGGATCCAGCTCTGGGACCCGCACCTCCCCGCACAGCCCAGAGGCAAGACTGGCCCACTGGTCCTCAGCTGCAGTGCTCAGAAGGAACCCATCGTGCATCCCCTGTGGGTGTGTGCTTCTAGAGGGTTCTGTGGGACATGCCTCAGCCTAGGGATCCTGGAGGGAGCTGCATGGCCGCTGTTACCACGTGCATGACACCAACAGGAGGCCTGTGAAAGGTGCAAACCAGGAGCCATGTGTGCCGAGTTGGGGTGTGGGCAGCCAGGGCCAGGCACACGTTCAGCGGAGTCCACCAAGCCCAGCTTCTGACCGACCAGACTGACTCCAGCCTCACTTCACAGCCTGGCAGAAGCGCCAGGAAGGGCAGCCTCCTTGGCGCCGTCCGTGTTGGGGGCTGCGAGGCTGGCATGCCCCCAAGAGCCCCGTGGCATGCGGGGAAGGTGGCCAGCGGGGTGTCCTCTGTGCCTCCAGTCTCTGCTCGAGGAGAGTGGGGAAGGACAGTCTGTCCCAGCCACTCGTGTGCTTCCACCACAGCCTGTCCGGGGCCGAGTGCCTCCCACACCTCACCTTTCACTCTGGAAGCTGCTGGGGGAGTGCAGGGCCTGTGACATGAACTCCCTCTCCCCTTCTGCCTCACAGAGAAGCAGGGTCCCGAGCGGAAGCGGATCAAGAAGGAACCCGCCACCCGCAAGGCGGGCCTGCTGTTCGGCATGGGGCTGTCTGGAATCCGAGCCGGCTACCCCCTCTCCGAGCGCCAGCAGGTGGCGCTCCTCATGCAGATGACCGCAGAGGAGTCTGCAAACAGCCCAGGTAAGCCCCAGGCCTGGGGAGGGACCTCACAGCGCGTGCCCCTCCGGGCTTGCTGGGGCTACTGGTTCCAGCACAGATGTCCCCTTTGCCCTGATGGGACCACAGCCGGTAATGCCCTGTCCCCCTGCCCCGCCCTTGGCTCACAGTTGACACGACGCCAAAGCACCCCTCCCAGTCCACAGTGTGTCAGAAGGGCACACCCACCTCTGCCTCCAAGACCAAAGACAAAGTGAACAAGAGGAACGAGCGTGGGGAGACGCGCCTGCACCGGGCTGCCATCCGGGGTGACGCCCGCCGCATCAAGGAGCTCATCGGGGAGGGGGCCGACGTCAACGTCAAGGACTTTGCAGGTGAGCGAGGCCAGCGTGGCCTGGGCAGAGGAGGATGGGAGAGGGGTGTTCTTCCAGCTTGTGCCACCACTGCCCACAGCATGTCTTCTCGGGAGCCTGAACCCCCCAGGTCATTTGACTGACAATGATTAGCTTTGCTGTGTTCCAAAATCCCCAGTTCCGCGACTCGGGCAGTTCCCTGTCGCCCCAGCAGAGGGCGCCCCGTGCCATGCACCCAGTCTCCCCGTTTTCGTTCAGGTGGAGTGAGCGTCACACTCCAGGCTGACACAGGCCCCAGTCGCCTCAAGTGGCCTGGGACCCTCTAGTGAGAGCCCAGGGGCACCAGGTCACCACTGCCGACTACAGCAGCTCTCCTACATGGGGCACAGGGAGGGGAGCCCTGTCTTGACAATGCCGAAGCTGCCTGCCGGGGGTGCCCTGTGTGTGTGGCTGCCTGGCCCCCCACGCACAGCCGTGCCCTGCCTTGACACGGGAGGGCACGTCTGGAGGACTCCTGACTGCATCCAAGCCTCTGTTTGCAGGCTGGACGGCGCTGCATGAGGCATGTAACCGGGGCTACTACGACGTTGCCAAGCAGCTGCTGGCCGCAGGTGCAGAGGTCAACACCAAGGGCCTGGATGACGACACACCCCTGCATGACGCCGCCAACAATGGCCACTACAAGGTGGGTACTCCTGCCCCCTGTGGCTGCCGTCACCCCAGCCCCTGGGCACGCTGCCACCCAAGAGCCTGGCTGGGTTGGCCCGAGCCCTCAGTCTCCATGATGAAACCCGGGCTTGCGTGACAAGCCAAAATCCGAGGGACAGAGGACTGCCCAGTAGAACAGAAGCTGTGGGGTGTGCCGCTCTCAGCTCCCTCTGGCCTCACCACATGGCTGCTGCAGCAAAGGGCTTGAGAGTCGGACAAGTGCTGGAGCCCGAGTGGGAGGCAGCAGTCCGGGGGGGAATGGCCATTGAGGTCCTCCTTGAACAGCTGCATCCGGGCTTGAAAGATGCCCAGGGCTGGACGCCATGGAGACATGGTGGGGCAGGCAGGGCAGTTGTGACCCGAAATCCATGGCATGACCTCTGAGGACCCAGTCACCTGGACCCCAAGTCTCCCCCTTCCTTCGGTGGTGTGCTCCACCTCAGGGTGCAGGGCTCCTGGCAGCTCAGGGGCCGTGGTGGACACGGATGCTGTGGGCTCACACTGGGCTGTAGCTGAGTCGAGTCGAGTTCCTACTCGGGTTCCGCGTGTCGCTGCCCTGGGAGTAGGAGCAGCGCCGTGCACCTGCAGCTTCCCTGCGTGGAATCAGACAAGGAGACTGAACCAGCAGATCCAAACCCGCTCCCTTTGCACCTGAGAACTGCCCCCCAACAGGCCGATAAGCTTTCTGCCTGGAAGGGGGCACCCTGGAGAGAGGACTGAGGAGGGATGGTGGAGCAAGGACCGGGCCGAGTGGCCGTGGAGGACTCAGGACCTGCACTGCCGTTCCCTGGTGGGCCTCACCACGGCCCTTCTCTTGCAGGTGGTGAAGCTGTTGCTGCGGTATGGAGGAAATCCCCAGCAAAGCAACAGAAAAGGCGAGACCCCACTCAAGGTGGCCAGCTCCCCCACCATGGTGAACCTGCTGCTGGGCAGGGGCACCTACACCTCCAGCGAGGAGAGTCCCACCGGTAAGCTGCCGGGGGCCACTAGAGGGGGAGCCCCCGCCCGCAGCCTCCAGCTTGTGTCGCCTGCAGCCTGGCTCCCCGCCATGACGCCTCCCTCCCTCTCTCCACAGACAGCTCCGAAGAGGAGGACGCCCCGTCCTTCGCCCCATCCAGCTCAGTGGACGGCAACAACACGGACTCCGAGTTTGAGAAGGGCCTCAAGCACAAGGCCAAGAACCCCGAGCCCCAGAAAACCACAACGCCCGTCAAGGACGAGTACGAGTTTGACGAGGACGATGAGCAGGACAGGGTGCCCCCCGTGGACGACAAGCATTTGCTGAAAAAGGACTACAGGAGAGAAGCCAGGTCCAGTGGCTGTATCTCCATACCTAAGATGGAGGTCAGGAGTTTCCCGAAAAACCACACGGTCGCACCCAAGAAAGCAGTCCACCGTATCCTGTCGGACACGTCGGACGAGGAGGATGGCGGCCTCGCCGTGGGGCCCGCAGAGAAGCTGAGGCTCGCGGCACACACCGTGGTGCCCACCGGTAAGACGCGCGAGTCTTCTAATGCCAAGCAGCAGAAAGAGAAAAACAAGGTGAAAAAGAAGCGGAAGAAAGAGCCCAAAGGCAAGGAGGTGCGGTTTGGCAAAAGGAGTGACAAGTTCTGCTCCTCCGAGTCGGAGAGCGAGTGCTCGGACAGTGACGAGGACGACGGGGACTCGGCGGGGAGCTCGGGCTGCCTCAAGGGCTCCCCCCTGGTGCTCAAAGACCCCTCGCTGCTCGGCTCGCTCTCCGCTTCCTCTGCCTCCTCGCACGGCAGCGCCGCAGTCCAGAAGCATAACCCCAACCACGCGGACCCCCACGCCAAGCCCTGGCACACGGACAATTGGAAAACCATCTCCTCCCCGGCCTGGTCCGAGGTGAGCTCCCTGTCAGACTCCACAAGGACGAGACTGACCAGCGAGTCTGACTACTCCTCGGAGAGCTCCAGCGTGGAGTCGCTCAAGCCGGCCCGCAAGAAGCAGGAGCCCCGCAAGCGGGCAGGGCTGCCGAGCGCGCCCGAGCGCAAGGGCGTCTTCCACGGCAGCGCCGACGGCGCCATCGCCCGGCTGGACAAGGAGGGCAAGGTCGTGAAAAAGCACAAGGCCAGGCACAGACACCGGGAGCGGGGCAAGGGGGCCTGCGCGGGCGGCCAGGAGCTCAAGCTGAGGGGCTTTGCCTACGAGTACGAGGACGCGAGGCCCAAGGCGGACAAGGCCGTGCTCCTGGACGACGGCCCCGGCGACAGCGGCAAGGCCAGGGCGCTGCGGCACGAGCGGGACCACTTCAAGAAAGACGAGAAGCTGGGGAAGCTCAAGGCCGAAGACAAGGACTGGCTCTTCAAGGACGAGAAGGCGCTCAAGAGAGCCAAGGACGCGGGCAGGGCCTTCCGGGAGGAGCGAGAGCGCGCGGGCAAGGGCGAGAAGGAGAAGGCGGCCAGGGAGGACAAGGTCCGGCTCTACAAGGAGGAGCGCAAGAAGAAGTGCAGAGACCGGCCCTCCCGGCTGGAGAAGAAGAGCGACGGGAAGGAGGACAGGGCTCCCAAGGACAAGGACAAGGCCTTCCGAGACGAGAAGGAGAAGCCCAAGAAGGACAAGGCGCACCGGGAAGAGCCCGGCCTGGACGACTACTGCGGCAAGAGCCAGTTCCTGGACACGGAGGACAGCAAGCTGAGCCTCTCGGACGAGCAGCCCGAGCGCTGGTTCTCCGACCTCTCCGACTCCACCTTCGACTTCAAAGGGGAAGACAGCTGGGACTCGCCGGTGACCGAGTACAGGGACGTGAAGGGCGACTCCGTGGCCAAGCTCATCCTGGAGACGGTGAAGGAGGACAGCAAGGAACGGAAGCGCGAGGCCAAGGCCCGGGAGAAGCCGCGCGACCTGCGGGACGCCTTCTTCCGGAAGCGGGACCGGGACTACGCGGACAGAGGCGCCGAGAAGCGCAAGGAGCAGGCCGAGAAGCACAGGGCCCTCCCCGGCTACCTGCCCGACAAGGACAAGAGGAGGAGGGACGGCGAGCGCAAGGAGGCCCCGGACGGCGCCAAGGAGCGGAAGGAGGCCCACCGGGACGACGCCAAGGAGCACGGCTGCGAGGCCGACTTCCGGGGCCTGGAGCCCTGGGACAGGCACCACGCCGCCCGCGACAAGGACAAGAGGGACGGCCCCGACAAGGAGAGGAGGGACAAGGCGAAAGGCGAGAAGTACAAGTCGGGCGACAAGCCTGTCCTGGACAAGTGCCCCAAGGACAAGGAGCTGGACAAGTGCTTCCGGGACAAGAAGGACGCCAAGGAGAAGCACAGAGACAAGGAGAGGAAGGCGTCGCTGGAGCCGGCCCGGGAGCGCAAGGAGCGGCTCTTCCCGGGGCCCGCCTCCGACGACTTCCCCGAGAAGAAGGGCAAGGAGAAGAGCTGGTACATGGCCGACATCTTCACAGACGAGAGCGAGGACGACAAGGAGGCGCGCTCGGCCGGCGGCGCGCCGCAGGACCGGGAGGACGGCAGGGAGCCGCACCCCGGCGACAGGCACAGGAAGCCGGCCGCCGACAGGCCGCACGCCGACAAGCCCAAAGACAAGGACTCGCGGGACAAGAGGAAGGACGGGGGCAAGGACCGCAAGGACAAGATGGCCGAGAAGGCCAAGGAGAAGAGGGACAAGGAGTCCGCCGACAGGGCCAAGGACAGGCGCGAGCGGGCCTCGGGGGACGGCGCCCTGGACAGGAGGGCCAGGCAGAAGCTCCCCGACAAGGCGGACCGGCGGCACTGCTCCGAGGACAAGGGCAAGAGCAGGCACCGGGAGAAGGCCGAGCGAGAGCACGGCCGGGAGCGGAAGGCCCGCGGCTCGGACGGGGAGCGCAGCCTGCTGGAGAAGCTGCAGGAGGAGGCGCTGCACGAGTGCGGGGACGACGCGCACGACCGCATGAGCGAGGTCTCGTCCGACAGCTTCACGGAGCGCGCGCAGGACCCCGGCCTGAGCGCCCTCCTCGAGGTGACCTTCGCCGAGCCGGGCCCGGACGACAAAGCCAAGGAGGCCTGCGGCCTGCCCGAGAAGCTGCGGGACAAGGAGCGGCACAGGCACTCCTCGTCCTCGTCCAAGAAGAGCCACGAGCGCGAGCGGGCCCGGAAGGAGAAGGCCGACAAGAAGGAGCGGGCCGAGGAGCGGCAGGGCGGCCTGGCCGAGAAGGAGGCCGCGGGCGCCGAGCCCTGCGCCGTGGGCGCCGACCCGGACGGCGTGCCGGAGCGCACCGCCGACCTGCTCTCCGCCGAGAAGAAGGAGAGGAACGAGCCCGAGCGAGAGCCCCCCAAGAAGGCGGAGAAGGAGCTCAAGCCGTACGGGTCGGGCGCCGCGAGCCTCTTGAAGGACAAGAAGAGGAGGGAGAGGCACCGCGACAAGTGGCGCGAGGAGCGGGACAAGCACCGCGACAGGCACGCCAGGGACAAGGACAAGGCCCGGGACGAGAGCCTGCGGCTCGGGGACGCGCGAGGGAAGGAGAAGGGCGACGCGGCCAAGCCGGGCAGCAGCAGCAGCAGCGACAAGCCTCCGGCGCCGCCGCCGCCCCGGGACGCGGGCAGGAAGGACGCCCGGCCACGCGAGAAGCTGCTGGGCGACGGCGACCTCATGATGACCAGCTTCGAGAGGATGCTGTCCCAGAAGGACCTGGAGGTGGAGGAGCGGCACAAGCGGCACAAGGAGCGCATGAAGCAGATGGAGAAGATGCGGCACCGCTCGGGGGACCCCAAGCTCAAGGACAAGGCCAAGGCGGCCGACGAGGGCCGCAAGAAGAGCCTCGACCTGCCCTCCAAGAAGCCGCCGGGGCCCGAGCCGCCGGGCAAAGACCGGAAGCTCAAGGAGTCGGCACCCACCCCGCCGACGGGCCCCGAGAGCAAGCCGCACGCGGGCCCGGGCCCCGAACCCAAAGACTGGCTGGCGGGGCCTCCCCTGAAGGAGGGGCTGCCCGCCTCCCCCAGGCCCGACCAGGGCCGGCCCACGGGGGTGCCCACGCCCACCTCGGTGGCGTCCTGCCCCAGCTACGACGAGGTGATGCACACGCCCCGGACCCCGTCGTGCTCGGCTGAGGACTACACGGACCTCGTGTTCGACTGCGCCGACTCCCAGCACCCGATCGCCGTCTCCGCCGCCTCCACCAACGCCTGCTCCCCCTCCTTCTTCGACAGATTCTCCGTGGCCCCGAGTGGGCTTCCGGAGAACCCAAACCAGACGTCCACACGGCCTCTGTCCACGAACCTGTACCGCTCCGTGTCCGTGGACGTCCGGAGGACCCCCGAGGAGGAGTTCAGCGTCGGGGACAAGCTGTTCCGGCAGCAGAGCGTCCCCACTGCCCCGAGCTACGGCTCCCCGGTGCGGCAGCTGCTGGAGGACAAGGGAGCCCTGCAGGCCGTGCCCTCGGACAAGTGCGCCTGCCTGTCCCCGGACTACTACCCCTCGGACTACGGCCTCCCCTCGCCCAAGGCCGAGGCCCTGCACTGCCCGCCTGCGGCCGTGGTCGGCGTCGCCCCCGCCCCGGACGGCGTCTTCTCCAGTTTACAGACCAAGTCCTCCCCCTCTTCCAGAGGCGAACTGCTGGCCCCCGACCTGGGCCTCCCCCTGGATGCCACCGAGGACCAGCAAGCCACCGCCGCCATCATCCCCCCAGAGCCCAACTATCTGGAGCCCCTGGACGAGGGCCCGTTCAGCGCCGTCATCACCGAGGAGCCCGTCGAGTGGACTCACCCCGCGGCCGAGCAGGCCCTGCCCTCCGAGCACCCCGTGGGCTGGCCTGTGGGCTCAGACCTCCTGCTCAAGTCTCCCCAGCGGTTCCCCGAGTCCCCGCGGCACTTCTGCCCCGCCGAGCCCCTCCCCCCGGGCGCCCCCGGACCCTTGGGTGCCTCCGAGACCTCATACCCCGTCTCTCCCGTGTCCTACCCTTTGCCGGTCCCCGAGCCGGGGCTGGAGGAAGCCAAAGACCACGGGGTGGAGGAGCTGCCGGTCGCGGTCGCGGTCACCACGGCCGAGGAGGCCGCCCCCTGTGCACCTCCTCCGCGGCTGGGGCCCTTCTTCAGCAGCTGTACCACCCTCCCCGACCCCGCACTGCCCGTAGACCCCGAGCCCGCAGGTCGGACGGCCGTGGCCCCCGCGGAGCCCCTGGGGTCCTTGGAAAACACCTTCCTGGACAGCAGCCAGAGCCTGCCCGCCCTCGGCCAGGTGGGGCCGGTGGCCTGGTCGGACGCCTTCCCCACCTCCGAGGACGACCTGGACCTGGGGCCCTTCTCGCTGCCCGAGCTGCCCCTGCAGGCTAAAGACGTCCCGGAAGTCGAGAGCGAGCCCACCGACGAGGGGCTGGCTCCTCCCGAGAAGGCTCCTCCGGGGGCCCCTGTGGCTGTCGAGGGCGGCAGTGGCCCTGCGCTGAGCACGGAGGAGCAGCAGCAGGCCCCGACCCCAGACCAGACATCCAGCCGGCTCCCCACCGAGCCCGAGCCCGAGCCCGGGCGGGAAGGGCCCAGGCTGGAGCCGGCTTCGGCAGGCGCAGTGGACGCAGGGCCTGCTGTGGCCGCCGACAGGCTTCCCGAGGCCTCGGACTCCGTCCCGGGGTCCGGGACGCCTGGACAGCAACCCCCGCGGGACGAGGACGAGGAGACCGAGGCCGCTGACCCTCCGGCCGCCTCCCACTGTGCCCCCGACGGCCCCCCCACGGACAGCTCCACGCCGGCCCAAGCTGTGGACGGCAGCGGGCAGGCCGAGGCAGAGCTGGCACCCACCCACGCGCCTGCCCCGGCAGGGAGCCCGCTGGGTGGCCCGGCATCCGAAGCCACGGAGCAGGAGCCCAAGCCTTGCGCCGAAACCCCCCGGGCCCCCAAAGTGGAGGAGATCCCCCAGCGCATGACCAGGACTCGGGCCCAGATGCTGGCCAGTCAGGGCAAGCAGAGCGCACCTGTGGCCGAGCGGGAGGCCCCGGCCGCCAGGGCCAAGGGCCGGGGCTCCGAGGAGGACGACGCGCAGGCCCAGCACCCGCGCAAGCGGCGCTTCCAGCGCTCCAGCCAGCAGCTGCAGCAGCTGCACACGTCCACGCAGCAGACGCGCGAGGTCATCCAGCAGACGCTGGCCGCCATCGTGGACGCCATCAAGCTGGACGCCATCGAGCCCTATCACAGCGACAGGTCCAACCCCTACTTCGAGTACCTTCAGATCCGCAAGAAGATCGAGGAGAAGCGCAAGATCCTGTGCTACATCCCGCCCCAGGCGCCCCAGTGCTACGCCGAGTACGTCACCTACACCGGCTCCTACCTCCTGGACGGCAAGCCGCTCAGCAAGCTGCACATCCCCGTGGTGAGTGGCCGGGGCCTCCCGGGGGGCCGCACTGCCGCCTCCACCGGGCAGGCTGCTGCTCTGTCCCCCACTGTCCCGGGTGTGGCGCTGTGTGCTGGCGGGGCCGCGTGTCAGACACCACGCCTCTCCGGGAGAACAAGTCCCTGCGGGAACACTAGGGCCACACGTGGCCCTCTAGGACACCCCAAGGGGTACGGCCAGCCTGAAGCAGAACCCCCAGGAACCCCCTCCCCGGGACCCGACCCACTGGGTACTCGGCTGAGGTGCTGCCCAATGGCCTCGGTCGTGGCCCCGCGGAGACCTGAGCCGCAGGCCCCAGCCAGGACCGAGAGCAAGCATGCAAGCTAGGCTTTGGCATCTCCTGCCCTGCCCTGCCCTGCCCCATCCTGGGGTCAGGAGTGCCCCCTGGCTCGGGGTGGCTTTCCCTTGGCACTCCACAGGTAGGGGACGGGGAGCATGGATACCGCATAGCCACACGTTCTCTTTGCCCGCCTCAGGGTGGGAGTTTGCCTGCCTCCCATGCCCCCGTCGGTCTGTGGGCTAGGAAGGGTGGGCACTGCTCTCCACCCAGCACCACGAGACCCAGGCTGTCTGCCTTGGGCCTGGAGCTGTAAAGTGCCTGAAAGGGGCTTGAGACCCCACCGTGGGTAAGGGGGCTCAGCCCGCCAGCCAGGGTCTGCACCCCTCACAGTCTCACTCGAGTGGGGAGGGGGGCTGGTCCTGCTGCACTGACCGCCCCTGCCCCTGCAGATTGCGCCCCCTCCCTCTCTGGCGGAGCCCCTGAAGGAGCTGTTCAAGCAGCAGGAGGCAGTGCGAGGGAAGCTGCGGCTCCAGCACAGCATCGAACGGGTAGGGGCCGGGGACCGGGGGGCCGGGGGAGGGTGTGGGGGGCCTGTGTCGGGCCTGCGTCCCCACTGCCCGCTCCCCTCTCGCCTCTGCTGCCTCCAGGAGAAGCTGATCGTGTCCTGTGAGCAGGAGATCCTGCGGGTTCACTGCCGGGCCGCCAGGACCATCGCCAACCAGGCGGTGCCGTTCAGCGCCTGCACCATGCTGCTGGACTCCGAGGTTTACAACATGCCCCTCGAGAGCCAGGTCCGCGCCCCACCCGCCCCTGGGCAGACAGCACAGCGGGCGGGAGGTGGATGCACCGGCGGGACCCCAGGCCGTGCGGCCGGGCTGGAGCAGCTCCCTAGAGACGGGCACGCGCCGAGTCCCGCAGCACCTGCCCGAGGAGCCGACCTGCGTGCTCAGGGATCTCGCGGGACTTCCGACACGATGCTCCCACGCTGCCCTCGCCTGGAACACACCTCCCCTTGGGGCCGGCTCCCATGGCACGTGCCCCGGGGGTCCTGAGTGCCACCAGGGCTTGCTGTGGGCGACCCCGAGGGCCCAGAGGGACGAGTTCCCACGAGAGACCTCTGCTGCAGGGGGGCAGCCGAGAGGTGGCCAGACCCACTCAGGACCCTCAGTCACCAGCTCCGGCTCAGACATCTGCTGACAGAATCCACTCCCTTTGTGAAAAGGGGAAGAAAGCAGGAAAGCTGGGGCAGGCCTTGTGGCTTAACAGGATAAACCTCCGCTTACAGTGCCAGCATCCTGTGGGTGCCGGTTCAAGTCCTGGCTGCTCCACTGCTGATCCAGCTCCTGTTAGGTTGGAAAAGCAGTGGAGAATGGCCCAAGCCTGGGGACCCTCCCACCCACGTGGGAGACCTGGCTTCAGCCTGGCCCAGTGATTGCCGTCGCAGCCATCTGGGGAGTGTCCTAGTGAGACCCCCCATTCCCCTCCGTCCCCCCGTCCCCTTAACTCTACCTTTCAGATAAGGGGTGTGGGGTGAGGCCAGGTCAGGGCACGGGGGTCACACGCCCAAGAGTCCCAAGTTAAACACAGCAGGTGAAGCTGCTGCTTGCGACACCCCATGGCCACCCAGCTGCTCCCCTCGCCCTCAGCGTGCCTGCGGGGCAGCTGGCGATGGCGCGAGGCCCTGAGCCCGCGTGGCAGACCCGGGTGACCCGTGGGGAGTGGACCGGCACTCCTCGCCACGCCTGCCCACAGCCGTTCTGTGCCAGTCCTGGCGTAGGGGGCGAGGGCCGTGCCTGGCAGCCTTTGGAGGTGGCTGATGCCATGTCCTCCGGGGTCCCTGCACCCTCTTCCCCTGTCCCCACGAGACCCGCATCTGTCACCACAGGGGGACGAGAACAAGTCGGTGCGGGACCGCTTCAACGCCCGGCAGTTCATCTCCTGGCTGCAGGACGTGGACGACAAGTACGACCGCATGAAGGTGAGCGGCAGCCGGCCGGCAGGGGGCGGCAGAGAGCCTCGCCCGCCCTGCCCCTCCTTGAGGGGCCCCCACACCCCTCGACTGACACGCCAACCCAGGAAAGGGGTACCGCACATCTCCCCACCCAAGGCGGGTCCCTGAGGGCGCTGGAGGGCCCCCACCCTGCAGCCTGGGGGGCTGGGGGCGCCCGCGGGTCCTGCCTGTGCCCAGCCCCTGGCCCTCTGCCCACAGACGTGCCTACTGATGCGCCAGCAGCACGAGGCCGCCGCGCTCAACGCCGTGCAGAGGATGGAGTGGCAGCTCAAGGTGCAGGAGCTGGACCCCGCCGGGCACAAGTCCCTGTGCGTGAACGAGGTGCCCTCCTTCTACGTGCCCATGGTGGACGTGAACGACGACTTCGTGCTGCTGCCGGCCTGACTGCCCGGCGTGGGAAGGAGACGCCACCGAGGCCACGGCCCGCGTGGGAGCGGGGGCACCTCAGCCGGCCGGGGGTGGCACCCCGGAGCCCGGCACGGGCGGCCGGGCGCCCCTGGACTCGCGTTCCGTTCTCATCGGCCCCGTGGAAGCCAGGAGCCCCCCGTCCACCCCGGCGACCTCCAGGCCGAGGGCGCCCCACCTCAGCAGGCCGGGGCCGCTCCCCTAGTGTTTTTAATGGAGTCAAATCCACGTGGTTTGTATATTTTTTTTCCTTTAATCTTGGGCATTTTGTTTCTCTTTCTGAGAACATAACTTGAAACACTACAGAGCCAATAATCATATAAAAAGTGTATCCGTAATGCTGTACAGTTTTATATACATTCACAATGTACTTTTGCTGCCTTCTAGATAATTTATTTTGCAACACATTACTGCACAGTTGTAAATAACTTATGTACTGTAACATCACTCAGTTACGTGTAAAGAAATAAATAAATTAATTAAAATGCTCTGTGTGCCTCAGGTCTCTCGCAGCGGCCAGGGACCCACTGCGCTCGGCCCCTCTACCTCTCACGTCCCGGGGTGCCCGGGGTGTGAGCGCTGCAGCTGCCCCCGTCGCGCCTCCCTCTGCCTCCTGAGGGGGGAGGTTCGTAGAGCGGGTGAAGCTACCCCGTCTCCTGGCTTCGACCCGCCCAGCACCCCGGTGGCAAGGGAGGGCCTCCGCCATCCCAAACGGGCTTTTGCTGCTTGTACTGAAAGGCAGGGACAGCAGCTCTCCCCGCCGGTTCCCTCGCACCAGGCCTGGCTCCCAGCGGGTCTCCCGCGTGTGTCAGGGGCCCTGGCACCTGAGCGACCTCCTGGGTGCACACGGCGGGGAGCTGGGACGGGACAAACCCAGGCTTGGTGTGGGTGTGGCACCAGTGTCACGCCCACTCCCCAAGTGACCCCGAGAAAGGACCCCAGGTCAGCCACAACCAGGCCACCCCGGGGGACAACGAGGCGTGGCTCAAATCCCTGCCCCGGCCCCCATGTGGGGAGGCACTGGGGTGAGGGGACCCCAGGGTGGAGGTTGGTAGACCTCACCCTCTACCTTCTAAATACACTGATTTTTTAAATAGTGCTCTTAGGGGCCAGCTTAGTGGCACTAGGTGCAGCAACCCACGTGGGTGCTGGTTCAAAGGCCTGCTCCCTCCAGTGGCAAACGGCAGGGGCTGGCGACCCTAGTCATTGCGGCCACCTGGGGAGGGAGCTAGGCACATGTTCCAACTCAACCTTTCAAACAGAAGTAAATCTTGAAGAAATCCTGTGTCTGTGGATACCATGGGGGAACAGACCGACCTGCTGTTGTACGCTACAAGCATGCCAACACAACCAGCCCCGTCAACCACCTGCCCCAGTGCAGCGTGCGGTCCTCTGCCACCCAGCTGTCCACCTGCCCAGGAGCACACTCGTCCCTGGCCCCATGCAGGCAGCAGCGACCCCCCAGTGACATCACAGCCTTCACCCCCTCCCTCTCCTATAACCCAGCCAAAGCTGGTATTCTCTGGGGGATCGATGCCACCGAGGAGGGCTGTGCGCTGCGGAACGGCCAGGCCACGTCGGCGACTCCCCCCGCTCACAGCTGCCCCCGGATCCTAGATTCTCGTGTCACATTTGTCTTCTGAAGATGCAGGTGGCACCTCCAGACACCAGCACCTCGGCCACGGTCTTGGGGTGGCTGAGCGACTCCCAGCACCCCATGCCACTGGCCCCTACAGAAGCGGGGTGTGGACAGGAGGGGCCTGTGGCTGCTGCACAGCCCAGCTGTGCAAAATTCCAGGAACTGAGAGAGCTCAGCTTACAGATTCCAAAATGCTGTGAGTGACCCCACCAGTGGGCCCCACAGCAAACGCTTCTTTTTAAAACATTTTCATTGGGAAGGCAGATCAGATTTCTACAGATCGTCAGCCCCCTGGTTCACTCTGCAAACGGTTGCAGTGTGGCCAGAGCTGAGCCCGTCACACTAGGCTAGAGCAGGTCTCAACTTGCTGTACTTGCTGTGACGAGTCCTGGAACCACACGATGGCTCCTCGGCTAAAGCTTTGGCTTCCATGTGCAGGATCCCACACGGGCGCCCGTTCCTGTCCCAGTGCCCCACTTCCCGTCAGCTCCCTGCCTGTGGCCTGGGGAAGCAGTCGAGGACGGCCCGGCCTTGGGACGCTGTGCCTACGTGGGAGACCCAGAAGAGGCTCCTGGCTTCAGATCGGCGCAGCTCTGGCTGTTGCGGCCATCTGGGGAGTGAACCACTGGACAAATGAACTTTCTTTCTGTCTCTCCTTCTAATTTGCCTTTCAAATAAAAATAAGTAAATAGTAGTGAGTCCCACGGTGGCGTCTAGCAGATCTTGAGAGGTTCCCCTGCCATGGAAAGGGCCTAGGCTGCCTTGTACCCAGGCAAGAGTTACATTGCTGGGAGAAGAGCAGCTAACAGCTGGCGGACGCTCTGGGCCTGGCTTTGCCAAGTCTGTGTTAACTATACCAGTATGCCAATGCATGTGTGGGGGCAGACACCAGCACACCAGCAGACGGGCTGGGGACCCGCGCATCGTCCCAGGCGCCCAGCAGGGCCCTCGGCCAGCATGTCACACCGTTGACGACTGGGCTCGGGAGTGTGCACTCACCGGCAGGGTGGCTGTGGATTGCTCAGGAAAGGGGTACAGGGACATGTGGGAGAGGGGACCAGTGAGAGAGCGTTACCAGTGAGGAGTGACTTCTGGGGAGCTTCCACCTGCAGGGAAGTGAGGGGCTGCAAATAGGTGGTTTGCAGGAGGAAAACCAGGGGAACTTTGAGTCAAATCAATACACCCACAAATGTGGGAGACCTGAACGAGGCTGGGAAGCATCAACCACCATCCACTGGAGCTAGCGGGCCTGCCTGGCAGGGCTCAGTCACACTCTGCCAGTGTTAGTGCAGGGCATGAGCCACGTTAGGCTGGGCCCTGACACTAACCAGCTCACGAGAGGACTGGGTCTGGGGACAGATTCTCTGGAGGACTGTGAGCTCGCCCCTGTGGGACCGCAATACCTGCTGCTTTGCTCAAGAGCTGGGATGGCAATGGGCCACGCTAGGCGTGCCACGGGACTGACACGGGACCTGGGGTTGGGAACAGGTTGGGCTGGTCCAGACTGCAGCACCCACAGGCACCACCAGTGGGTGTAGCGCAGGCAGGGCCGCAGTACAAGAGCCGAGGCGGGGGTGGTGGGAGCAGATTGTGAAGATAAGGTGCCACTGATATGTGTCAAATCTGAGTCTGAACTTGGGGTTCCCCTAGTGGGCTGTAGCTCCCAGTGGTGAACAGAAGAGTCAGGGCTGGGTGTGGGTCAGACCAGACAAGGCTGCACCTCCCATCAGCAGATGTGTGGGCTGGCTTAGGGGTGGACCAGGCAAGCCTGGGTGGAACCTTAGCAGACTGGAGCCAGGACAGGGCTCAGGCCATGCCGGGCCAGGCTATCACACCAACTGATCTGCATGAGAGCTGAGGATGGGGCCAGGCCAGGCCAGACTGCAGCATCCAGTGGGCAAGGGCCAACAGGGGAAGTAGGCATGCCAAGGGATGGGGGCATACCAGGCTGGCATGGCCTGCAGATGAGCTGGGTTTGAGGCAGGGCTGGGCTGGGCCAGGCCATTGCATCCACTGGCAAGTGCCAGGACAGGGTTCGAGTCATGTCAGCCTGGGCTGCGCTACTCCCTAAGTAGGTGCTGAGCTGGGGTGCATGAGGGACAGGGCGGGGGCAGGCCAGGACAAGGCAGTACCCGTCGGCATACGTGCACTCTGGGGCGTGGGGGGCATTGCCCAAGTGGGGTACAGCATTGAGCAGACTAGACTGCTGCACACACTGGCACATGCAGAAACTGAAGCTGATGGGGATTTGGGGGGTCGTCCCAACTAGGCTACAGTTGCTGCTGGCATGCGCAAGGGCCAGCCTGTGGCAGGCTGGGCTGCGCTGTAGCACCCACTGATCCGCTGGAGATGGAACTCACCAGGCAATTACAATCACCAGGCTGATGTGGGTGACAGCTGAACATGAGAGTCGGGTCTGGGGTCACCCCAGCGAGGTCTCCCTATGTCTGTGTCCCAGCTTTTGTTTTAGCGCCCACCAGGCTGAGGGGACAAGCCCACGCAGGGTGTGGAGGAAAGCCGGGGGTGACCAGCCAGGGCAGACAAGCCCTGCCCAGCGGTGATACTGAACCACTCAGCAGGTAGACGCAGATAAAGCAAACATCAGACGGAAGGGACCTGGGACCGAGGCGCGTGGGTCATCCCCCACTGCCTGCTAGTCCACCAGCAGGAGCTGGACAGGAGTGGAGCCACCCCAGAGGCCAGCACCCGGCAGCAGCTTCGCCCAAAGCCTCCCCCCAAGACTTCAAACCAATCAAGGTCACAGGTGTGGAGCCCAGGGACGACCTGTGTCCCACGGCGTGTGTCTGGGTGTGGTGGTGGCTTGGCCCAAAGGAAGCAGCGGTCAGTTAGAACATCTGCGTCCCTGCTGAGCTCACAGGAGACCGGAGGGCGGTGGAGTATGTTTCCCTGGCCGTGCTGTGTCCATCCTACTGCAGACATGTAGCAGAACTCTCTGCCTCATTTCCCCTTCCAAGCTCTCTCATACATACATTGATTTAGGGCCTGGCAACGTGGCCTAGTGGCAAAGGTCATCGCCTTGAACACACAGGGATCCCATATGGGCACAGGCTCTAATCCTGGTGGCCCCGCTTCCCATCCAGCTCCCTGCCTGTGGCCCAGGAAAGCAGTCGAGGACGGCCCAAAGCCTGGGGACCCTGCTCCCGTGTGGGAGGCCGGGAAGAGCTCCTGGCTTCGGATCGGCACAGCACTGGCCGTTGCGGCCACTTGGGGAGTGAATCAATAGATGGAAGATCTCCGCCCCCCTTAAAAAAAAAATTTTATTTTTATTTGAAAGTCAGATATACAGAAAGGAGGACAGAGAAATATCTTCTGTCCGATGATTCACTCCCCAAGTGACTACAATGGCCGGTGCTGCGCCGATCTGAATCCAGGAGCCAGGAGCCTCTTCCAGGTCTCCCACACCGGTGCAGGGTCCCAAGGCTTTGGGCCGTCCTCCACTGCTTTCCCGGGCCACAAGCAGGGAGCTGGATGGGAAGCAGGGCTGCCGGGATTAGAACCAGCAGCCATATGGGATCTGGGGCGTGCAAGGCGAGGACCTTAACCCCTGCACCACCACGCCGGGCCCTATTTTTCTTTTTTAAGTTCTTTTTTTAAATTACATTTACAGAAAGAGGAGAGACAGAAAGATCTGCCATCTGCTGGTTTACTCCCCAAGTGACCGCAATGGTCAGAGCTGAACCGATCTGAAACCAGGAGCCAGGAGCCTGTTCCAGGTCTCCCACACCGGTGCAGGGTCCCAAGGCTTTGGGCCGTCCTCCACTGCTTTCGCAGGCCACAAGCAGGGAGCTTGGTGGGAAGCAGGGCTACTGGGACAGGAGCCAGCACCCACATGGGATCCCGGTGCCTGCAAAGTGAGGACTTTTGCCAGTAGGCTACCGCTCCAGGCCCTCATATCATCTTTTAAACAGAGTGAGACAGGGTTGTTAGTACTGAGTCCACAGAAACACGAAGCTTATCCAGGAGACGCGCCCCAGCAGGACTCGGGTGCAGATCAGAGCCTGAAGCAGGCCGGGCCTCCGACCCCGCTGAGCCAGAGTAAGGCAGCCTCCCCCACACGGGGACCCTTTGTGTGTGGGACCCAGACCAACACCCCGCGACCCCACGGGCCGAGCAGGCCACAGCCCTGCTTGAGACGGGGCCCTCAGTGACGCGGTGCCAACACCCCCGACCCACCCGACAGCTGTGACCCCCGACCCCGAGACACCCCCGACCCACCCGACAGCTGTGACCCCGAGCGCGGGATGCCCCCAACCCACCCGACAGCTGTGACCCCGAGCGCGGGACACCCCCGACCCACCCGACAGCTGTGACCCCGAGCGCGGGACACCCCCGACCCACCCGACAGCTGTGACCCCCGACCCCGAGCGCGGGACACCCCCGACCCACCCGACAGCTGTGACCCCCGACCCCGAGCGCGGGACACCCCCGACCCACCCGACAGCTGTGACCCCCGACCCCGAGCGCGGGACACCCCCGACCCACCCAACAGCTGTGACCCCGAGCGCGGGACGCCCCCAACCCACCCGACAGCTGTGACCCCCGACCCACCCGACAGCTCAGTGTCCCGGCTCTGCTGGCCCCCCGACGGCCGCCCCGCCTTGGCCGCTGCCCGCCCCCCAGCACCGGACAAAGCCGGCCGGGCGCACCCGCATGGCGGCCACTTACCGAAGCAGCGGAGGCGAGGCGCGCTGTGGCGAGGCTGGCAGGCCGGCTGCCCGGCAGAGGGGCCAGCCCGGGCGGACGCCCTCACGAGAGGCCGGAAGAAGGCCCCGCTGCGCCCCTCGGGCCGCGCGGCCATTTTGGGAGAGAACCAGCGGATGCGGAAAAGCCCAGCTCTCCTGTGTAAATATGCTCCCTTTCCAACAAAAACTAACCTTTATAAATAAAAGAGGCAATAACTAAGCAAAAAAAGCAAAAAGCAGCAGATGACCACGCCGTGGCCTCCGCCACGCGCGTGCCGGGGCTCCCCGCCAACATGGCGGCGCCTCAGAGGCCCGAGCCCTTTTCGCTGCTGGACGCGCACACACTTCCGGAGAGGAGGCGACTAAGATGGAGGACGCTCTGCCCGTGGTCAGCCATGCGGGCGCAGGCCTGAGCTGCGCGTCACCCCATTGTGTCAGTAGCCGGGGGTCACCCCACCTCACAGTCACCCAGGGTCACCTCACGTCATGTCAGTCACCAGGGGTCACCTCATCTCACGTCACGTCGGTCACTGGGGTCACCCCACCTCACGTCATGCCAGTCACTGGGGTCACCTCACATTATACCAGGGATCACCCCCCACCTCGCGTCAGTCACCAGGGGTCACCTCATCTCACGTCACGTCGGTCACTGGGGTCACCCCACCTCACGTCACGTCGGTCACTGGGTTCACCTCACGTCGGGCACTGGGGTCACCCCACCTCGCGTCACTCGGTCACTGGGGTCACCCCACGACATGTCCGCCGCCCCCACCTCGCGTCACAGCTGTCTGGACCCGCAGCCACCTTCAGGAAGAGGGCGGCCGACAGCAGGACCGCCTGGCGCAGACCCACAACCATGCAAAAACTCATCAGGAATTACCACAAACAGCTGAACGCCATCAAGGCGGAAATCAAGAAGCAACGGGTGCACTTCCGGCCACACACAACCTGCCAAGCCGGCTTGCTCGCGCTGTCAGCTGCCCAGCACTGTGGCTGCCCAGGCCGCTGGGCGCCGTCCCCTCGGCCGGGGCTTCAGCTGCGAGCCCTGCCAGGGGCCCGGCCCAGGCCGCCCTCAACGCGCCTCAGCTGAGGGCGGGGAAGCCGCGGGTGCGCGTGGGCGCACGGCCCCGGGAGCGCGGACTCGGTCTCGGACGCGCCGGAGGGCTCGGGCCGCGCGCGGGCCCAGAGGGGCGAGCCGGGCGGGGAAGCCGAGGGTCCGGCCCAGTCCGCGTTCCGGGGCCGCCACCACCACCACCTGACGAGGGGACCCCAGCCCAGTCCCCGGGCCCGCAGGGAACCCCGCAGCACGGCACGCGCAGAAGGCGCGGGGCTCCCCGGGGTCTTCACGCCCCGGGCCGCCCTGGGGTCTCCGCACAGGAACCCCGCACCCGGACCCAACCCAGACCGCTCCCCGCGAACGCGGACGCCGCCGGACACGGCTGCTGGAGCTCACCTTCCAGAGCAGCACCTGGAGGCGCCCGGCCCGCCCCGTCCCTGCAGGTGCCCGGCCCGCCCCGTCCCTGCAGGTGCGCCCGCGACCCCGGGCCTGCCCTCACGTCCCGCCTTTCTCGACCTCCGGCGCGGGACCCTGCCCTGCGGAAGGGCCCTGCGGGGGCGTCGGGGTTTCTTATACCGACCCTCGCTGGGCCAAGGAGACCCCACTCCCAGCAGACTTGGGGCTGCTTGTGGCTGCTTTGGCGACCCCAAGTCATCACTTGGGCACACAGACGGTGCCAGGACCCCCAAATACAGACCCCTGCCCGTCTGACTTCCCCTTCAGCTACCATTTGGGGTTCCTCTCCATCCACAGCAACAGGGGCTGCCCCGGATTGCTGGGGTCCCCCACAACGGAAGCCTCCCCCCCAAGCAGACCAGTCACATCCTGCCCTCCTTCCCAGCAGCTTCAAGGCCAGCAGGAGCTGGACATGAGGATCCAAGCGGCCCCAACTACACCCCAGGTTTGGTCGCCGGCCTGCGGAGTACCCCTGGGGTCACTGGACAGGAAGTTCCTCTGGCTCCTCACCCCTGGCCCTCAGGAAGAGGGCTGCACGGGATGGAGCACCCCAGGGCATCCCGGCCGGCCATCTGCCCGTGTCCCAGCCTGGAGCCGTGGGCCTGGGTGGGGGGCTTCGGGGCTGAGCATCTGCTGAGCGCTCAGCGTGACAGGCTGGCCCCGGCTGTCCTCACTGGGGCCCAGTGTCTTGGGTCCTGGAGGTCGCACAGCTATCCTGTGCTGGGGCTGAGGGTCTGTTCAGGGAGACCCTCCCCACCGTGGCCCAGCCCCCTCCACTACGTGAGGGGGACTGCAGGCAGCCGAGCCGGAGGGTGGGGCTGCCGGGAGAGGACCCCGCCCCGACCTGGACAGGGCGAGTCCTTCTTAGGAGTACCCACACCCTCGCCCAGGGCCCCCGCTGCCCTCTCCACCCTCCCTTGCCAGGTGCCCGGGGACGGAACTGGAGGAGAGCTGTGCTGGGCGTGGGGGCTGCAGCCCCTCTTCCCAGAGCCGCCCCCACAGCCCGCCGCGTGCTCCCAGCCCAGCCCGGGGTGCAAGCCGTAGTCCACTCATAAGGGCAAGTTTCTTTCATACAAAGAGAGGTTAACAGGAAGAAGCAAAAGCGGGGGCTGGGGCAGCTTTGGGTCCCGGGTGGGTGGGCCCAACGCCCTGCGGGTGTCTGGCAGCGCAGTCCCCAGGGGGAAGGCCCCCCGCTCGGTGCAGGCCTCAGGGGCGCCCGTACAAGTCCGCCAGCCGGGCAAAGCGCGGGCCCCAGTCCTGGAGGTAGTCGTAGTCCTGGTCCTCGTCCGCCCCGCTGGACAGGATGGAGCTCAGAGTCCCCGCCGCGGAGCCGTCCCCCTCGTAGTCATAGATGAGAGCCGTGTCGTAGGGCGGCACGCTGGGGTCGTTGTCTGCAGCCGCCAGGCCCTAGGGACAGGCAGGGAGCTCTGCTCAGGGTCGCCGGGCACGTTAGGGCCGGGGTCCCCGCCCACCTGTCCTGCTCGCCGTGGGAAGGCACCAGGGCTCCAGCACCTGCAGGGGACAGGCCTCCTGACCACCCCGGGGGCCTCCTGGACAGGGTAGGGGAGCAGCCCTCCTTCGCCCCTCGGGGTGTGGACCTCCTGACCGTGCAGGGATCACGTGGGGGGAGGGACGGGTGCTGCCGCAGGCCCGGGGGCTGACCACCGGTGCCCCCCGCCAGCCCGCTCCCCCCGCCGAGAGGGCTTGGCGCCCCGTGCATGCGCGCACCAGGACACCGACCTCGCTGATGAAGCCGGCCACGTCCGCGGGGCCGGCGGGCTGCAGGCGGCGTGGCCGCGGGGGCGCGTGGCCGTGGGCGGCGTCGCGGCGGAGCAGCGGCCGGCCCAGCCCGAGGGGGACGCTCCGCGAGGGCCGCAGCTGGGTGAGGTCGTAGGCGTCCTGGGGGCGCGGGGCGAGCAGAGCCCGGCTCAGCGCGAGGCCGACCGGCGCGCCCCCGCCCAGGCCTCCGGAAGCCCCGTCCTCACCTGGTCCTCCTCCCCGCCGCCCTGCTCGTCATAGTTGAGCACGTTGTCGCGGAGGTCGTCCAGCGGCCGGGGCGGCAGGGCCTTGTCCCGCGCCGACGGCCGCCACCGCGCGCGCCGCGCCCCGAGCAGGACCAGCACTGCGGGGAGGCACGTGACGGGGCGGGGCCTGGGCCGCGGGGGCGGGGCCGGGACGCCACGAGGGGCGGGGCCTGGGCCGGGATGCCACGAGGGGGGCGGGGGCCTTGCTGCGGGGGCGGGGCCGGGACATCACGAGGGGCGGGGCCTGGCTGCGGGGGCGGGGGCCTTGCTGCGGGGGCGGGGCCTGGACGCCACGAGGGGCGGGGCCTGTGCTGCGGGGGCGGGGCCTGGACGCCACGAGGGGCGGGGCCTACCCGGGGCGGGGCCGAGACACGGCGGGGGCGGGGCCGAGGGACACTCACGCAGCAGCACGGCCACGCTGGCCAGCACGGCGAGCAGGGCGCCCAGGCCGACGCCCGCGGCCCCGGTGCGCAGCGCGGCCGCCCCGGGCAGGCAGGCGCCGTCGGGGCCGCAGCGACACACGGACACGTTGAGCTGCTGCTCGCGCTGCTGCGGCGGCTGCCCCGAGTCCCGGAGCAGCAGGCGCAGACGGTGCAGGCCCTCGGGCACCGGCTGCCGCGGCCGCAGCCGCGCGTGGCTCACTGCGGGGAGAGAAGGTCAGCGGGGTGGTCAGCGGGGTGGTCAGCGGGTGGTCAGATGGGTGATCAGTGGGGTGGTCAGATGGGTGGTCAGCAGGGTGATCAGTGGGGTGGTCAGATGGTGGTCAGCGGGGTGGTCAGATGGGTGGTCAGCAGGGTGGTCAGATGGTGGTCAGCGGGTGGTCAGCGGGGTGGTCAGATGGGTGGTCAGCGGGGTGATCAGATGGGTGGTCAGCGGGGTGATCAGATGGTGGTCAGATGGTAGTCAGCGGGGTGGTCAGCGGGTGGTCAGCGGGTGGTCAGCAGGGTGGTCAGATGGTGGTCAGCGGGTGGTCAGCAGGGCCCGCCGCCCGCCCGCCCGCCTGGGTGCTCACCGTTGACCGGGATGAGGCTCCAGTTGGCGCCCAGCTCGGGCGCGCCGGGGCTCAGCAGGAAGTGGAAGGGAGCCCCGTGCGGGGGCAGGTCCTCGTCCGTGGCGCCCAGGAGGAGCCCGGGGCCCAGGTGCGGCTCGCTGCACAGGCTGCCCGAGGGCAGCGGCGCCAGCGCGGGAGCGTGGTCATTCACCTCCAGGATCTCCACGGACAGCGTGCCGGTGGCCGTGCGCGGCGGGGACGCTGCAGAGAGGGAGGCCGGTGGGTTCGGGTCCCGCTGCCCCTGGGGAGGCGCCCGGCCGGGGGGGTGCTGCGCCTCACCGTCGTCCAGGGCCAGGATGATGGCGCGGTACCAGCCGTCTTTGAGGAACGGGGAGGCCGGGCTAAGCACGCGCTGGGTCTGCACCTGGCCCGTGGCGCGGTCCACCTGCAGCCAGTCCTCCGGGTCGTAGTCCTTGGAGTAGCTGGGCAAGGGGTGACGCACCCGTGAGCAACACTCCCACACGCACAGGCATGGGCAGAGGAGTGTGCCAGGGTGCCAGGCCCCCTGCTGACTGCTGGCGTGTGGAGGCAGACGCGGACACGGGGTCAAGGCCATGGGTGAAGGGTGGAAGGGGAAGGGTGGACAGCCTCACAGCCCCCCCAGGGGAGGAGCCGCTCAGAGGCCAACTGCTGGACTGCAGCCTGGGGCACCACGAGGGGCACATTCCAGCTCACGTGGTACCTAGGACCTCCCCCACCCCCAGACTCTGCTCCTGGGGTCCGCGGAGCCCAGGGGGTGCGGGTGGAGCAGCTGACCTCAGTATCTGCAGCTGCTGTGTGTCGGGGTCTCGGGCAGCGAAGGTGGCCACCAGGGTGCCTGGGGGGGCACCCTCGGCCAGGCTGACCCGCAGGGGGTTCTCTGGGAACACAGGGGCCTCGTTGGTGTCTTGCACCCACACGCTGACCCTGGCCTGTCCCCGTACGGCACGCGGCGCGGCTGCCTGCAGCGGGGCCTGGTTCTGCACCAGCACCTGGAGCTCGTGGCGCTCACGACTCTCGTAGTCCAGAGGCTGGGGGAGGAAGCCAGGGTCGTGGCTGAGGGGGGTCCCATGAACCCCTGCTTCCTCCCTCTGTCCCCTTCAACCCTGAGGAACTAAAATGTGTGTGTGACAAAAGGTAGTCAGGTGGGAGCTGTGTGTGGCACTGTGAGTTAGGGGACCACATGAAGTGCTGGCATCCCATAGGGCGCAGGTTCGAGTCCCACCAGCTCCCTGCTAGTGGCCTGGGAAGCCGCAGGTGACAGCCCAAGTGCATGGGCCCCTGCACCCACGTGGGAGAGCCAGATGGAACTCCAGGCTCCTGGCTTCGGCCTCACCCAGCCCTGACTGTTGGGACCCACCTAGGGAGAGAAGTGGGGTGTCCTCTCCCCACTGAGGACACACACAAGGACCCAGGTGGCCAGGGGGTACAGCCCTGCAGGGAAGGGGTGTGGGGTCCCAAGGATAAGACAAACACACCAGACTCACCTTCACCAGGGACAGCACGCCCTCATTGGTCCTGGGGTCCGTGCGGATGGCAAACTGCCCATCAGGGTCACCTTCCAGGATGGTGAACCTGGCCGCCCAGTTGGGGGACCCCGGCAGGTCCCTGTCTTCCACCTGCAGCCGCCCCACATCCACACCCTTGACCGCTTCTGTGGCCTCCATGAAGAACTGAGGGAGCCAAGCTGCGGTCACCCCTGGGCCAGGAGCCCCCTTCCGCCCTCCACCCTCCGCCCTGCTTCCATAGGCTGGCTGGGCAGAGCAGAGGCTCCCAACCACAGGACCCCAACTCCAGTTACACCCCACACACTGCTCCCTCTCCCACCCAAACCCGCCCTTTGCCAGCAGCCCCAGGAAGGACGGGGTGGGCACCTCCTCCTTGGTGAACTCGGGTGCGTTGTCGTTTACATCATCCAGCGAGATGATGGCCGAGGCAGTGGCGGTGAGGCCGTCCCCAGACATGTCTGCCACCTGCAGGGTCAGGTTGTACACGGCCACCACCTGGGGGTCAGGGCGGGCACAGTCAGGGCAGCTGCCAGGCGCCAGGCGAGGTGGGGCTCAGGAGCACCCCCTGTAGCAGACAGCTGGCACTGGCTGCCTTTGCCAGCCCTACCCAGGGAATGGAATGGGAGGCCAGGCATGGGCTGCGACAAGTTTGGTCCTACACACAAATGGGCCCTGGCAAGCCTCACCTCGCGGTCCTGCCCCCTTGGGCCCCACCCCGCCCGCTCACCTCGCGGTCCTGCCCCCTTGCGCCCCACGCTGCCCGCTCACCTCGAGGTCCAGCCCCCTTGCGCCCCACGCTGCCCGCTCACCTCGCGGTCCAGCCCCCTTGCGCCCCACCCCACCCGCTCACCTCGCGGTCCTGCCCCCTTGCGCCCCACGCTGCCCGCTCACCTCGCGGTCCAGCCCCCTTGCGCCCCACCCCGCCCGCTCACCTCGCGGTCCAGCCCCACTTGCACGGTGCGTATTTCCCCGGTAAGCTCATCAATGCTGAACACCTCAGGGCTGCCCTGTTGTACAATGGAGAAGCGCAGCGCCGCATTGTCGGTCTCAGGGTCGTCAGCGTCGGTGGCCTCGGCCCTGGTCACGTAGGTGCCTGGGAAGGCGGGGAGAGGAGCGCAGAGATGGCATACACACATCACATTTACATGCGGGCCACTAGCGCTTCCTGCATGACACCTGCCAGCCATCTCGGAAGTGCCCGTGAGGGTCTAGTGCCCACCTGTGCCCAGTGGACAAGAAAATCCCCCAGAGCCAGACACGACTAGGAGAGTGTGGCATTAGACTCCTCAAGGCCTTGGGAGCCCAGGAGGTGCGGAGGGAAGTCACAGGTTGGCCTCCTGGCTGACTGCAGGAGACCTGACCCATTTGAAGACGCAGTACGTCACTGAGAGTACCCACTTGGGTACTCACTTGGGGTACCCAGCCTCTCCTCTGGCGAGTGCCTGCGGCCTCACCTGGGGCAGCGCCCTCCAACACCCGGCCCACGAACATCTCCTGCAAGAAGGCTGGCCGGTTGTCGTTCTGGTCCACCACCACGATCTCCAGGTCTGTGGGGTCCTCCAAGGTGGACCCGCCCAGGTCCAGCGCGAAGGCTTTGAGCTGGGGGGGAATGGCTGGTGCTGTCAGGCTGGGTGGAGTCGGGGTGACCCCTGCCCTCTCTTGCCTGGGTCTCCTGGAAGCTTGGTTGTAGGTGTTAGCCTGACAGGGTAGGGTGGCTGCTGACCCGCCCTCCTCCCCCCACCCCAGCCTCGCTGCCTCCACTACCCTGAGACTAGACCCCAAGCTCCCACCCCCACTCAGTAACCCAGACCCTGCCCACCCGGAAGCGGTCAGTCTGCTCGCGGTCCAGCATGGCATTGAGGAAGACTTTGCCGGTAAACTTGTCAATAGAGAACACGCCCTGTGGTTCTTCGTCCACGCCGGGGCCCTGGATGCTGTACAGGACACTGCCCAGTGGCTGCTTGTCTGACTTGATCTAGGGGGAGCCACAAGAGACACTGGGTCCCCAGCCCAGGCCCCTGGGGGCCATTGCTGGCCTAGGCAGCCAGAGTCCTCAGCCTGTGGGGGGCCTGTCCCCAAGGGGGGCTGCCTGACTGAGCCCCAGCCCAGGTGAGAAACCCCAAGATGTGGCAAGGGAGGCCACGGCAGGGGGCCTCCCCAGAGCTGAGACCTGAGGAGCAACGGGGGAACACACAGCTGCCTCCCCGGCCCCTTGTTGTTGCCCAAGATTCCTCACCTGCACCAGTGGGTATGGGAGCCGCTTGTGGTTCTCAGACACGCTGATTGGAGGAATGACCCAGGCTCGCCGTACACGGCTCACAGAACGGGGCTGGTGCCAGGGGTACAGGGTGCTGAGGTGCCACGACTCAAGAGCACACCAGGATGGGCCAAGGCCCTGCAAGAGAGACAGCCATTCACACAGGGCCCCCATTACACAGCACAGGACCCCAGTCACAGCACAGGACCCCCATTCAGAGGCTCATTACAGGCCATGTCTCCATCTGCAGTTCCTGGACCCAACACTCAGGTAAGCAGGCTGGTACTGTACAGGGGCACCTATTCCTGAATTCAGCCACTGGCCCATCCCATGCTGGGCAAGTCCGTGGGTCTCCCCTTGGCAGCCACAAACTGAAGGGATACAGAGCAGCTTCTGTCCCCCAGGAGTGTGGGGCTGGGGCGCCCATCCCAACAAGCACTGGTCATTGGAACCACAACCCCTGCCCCAAATGTGGATGGGCAGAGTGGCCCCGCTGGATAGGTAGACCCCTCAGTGGGGAGGGGGGTGCTGGAGGATGCTCTTGGCCCAAGGTGGAGCAGCAGGAAAACAGCCTGGAGCGGGGCCGAAACCTGGGGGACCCACGGTGGCCCTTCAGGGCAGGGCACCACCCAAGGCCCAGATGACCCCACTCACAGAAATACACCCCAGCTTCCAGAGGTCTTGGTCTGGCCAGCGAGGCTGGACACTCATATTGGAGGTGGCTGTCCAAGCCCCAGCTGCTCCCCTTCCCGGAAAGCTCCTTGCCTGTGGCCTGGGAAACAGCAGAGGACGGCCCAGGGTCTGGGACCCTGCACCCGCGTGGGAGACCTGGAAGAAGTTCCTGGATCCTGGCTTCGGACCGGCATAGCATCGGCCGTTGCGCGCACTTGGGGAGTGAATCATCGGACTGAAGATCTTCCTCTCTGTCTCTCCTCTCTGTATATCTGACTTTCCAATAAATCAATAAGTCTTAAAAAAAAAAAAAGATGACACATGTTGCCTATGTACCCTCCCCTAGACTGGCTCTAGCCTCTTGCCTGGATGACTGCCCACCTGCTGCCCACTCTGTTTACAGGGAGGCTAAGCTGGGACCAGCTGGCTTTCAGTATGCACCTGTGCTCGGGACCACCCAAGCCCTAGGCAACCAGCACTGCTCCCAGGAGCCCTGGTGCCAAAACTCCCTGCCCACCCCACCTGGCACAGGATTCTTTCAGTATGACCAGCTAAACTGTGAGGCCAAGGCTGGGGCAGCAGGGGCAGTCCGCTCACTGCCCCTGGACAGCACCAGGCTGCAACTCCCTGGGCTCCTTGGCCGGTCCAGTGCTGCCTCCACAGCCCAGGCTCCCTTCCACATGTCCAGGCACTCAACGGCCCTCACCAGGCCTGACTTCAGGGAGGGTGGCTGAGCCTGGGGGTCTGGCTGCCTGCTTCCACATGCATGACTGTGGCTCAGAGGGGCTTCTCCGAGGCTAGTGGTCACTGTACTGGCTGGGATGGGCAGCATGGGCCACCTGTGGGGGAGGTGTGGCTGGGGTCTGAGTCTTTCGCCCTCTCTTGGGCCATTTGTCACCTGTGCCCCAACTGGTAGGTTGCCCTCAGGGAGAAGGGCAGGGCACCCCACAGACACTGGGGTCAGGAGGGTGTCCCTCTTCTTTGGGGCAGGTAGGTGAGAGCTGGGGGAGCTCATGGATGTCCACCTAGTGCTGTGTCCGGCACCTCACCTCTGGAGACTACATCCCAGCCCCTGGAGCAGGGATCAACTGCGAGCTGGGGCCCCTGCACCCTGGCGTCCTCTGAGGCGGTACTGCATGAGGGAGGCAGCAATGCCCAGTGAGTGGAAGAGGCCCAGGACAGGGCAAGGTGGGAGGTGGCCCACAGGATGGCTGCATTTTGCACTGTGCTTGGCAATGTCCCCAGTAGGCATGGTTCCACGGCCTCTGCTGGCCATTGTCCACTCCAGGGCCAGCCTGGAGGGCTCCCCTGCCCACCTGTGGGGGCATGACTGAGGCCTCCATGGGCTGAGAATCCGCGCAGCAGGCGGGGGCAGGCAGATGAGGCAGAAGGGTCCTTCACTCCATCCCCCTCCTGGGAAGCCATCCATGGACAGATGGCAGAGCTGGCCCTGGAGCTGGCCTCTTCCAAGCCACGGTGCCTACCTGCCAGGGATGCACCTGCTACCCACAGGGGCACCGAGCTCATGGCCTCTGCAGCTCAGCGGCTGTCCTGGAGCCAGGTAGCCTTGAGTCCTCACCGTCCCTGCCACTGAGGGGCCTGGGCTGTTGCTCCAAGGCATGTGGTGTCCGAGCCCTTGGCTAGGCTGAGCCAGCACAGGGGGCACCTCGGGCCCTGGGAACCCACAAAGCAAGGGGGCTGTCCAGCCAGCCGCAACCAGACAGGGCCACCCAGGTCATTCTTCTGGGGCACAGTTGAGCGAAGCCCTGGAGACCTGAGTGGTTGGCCTGGCCACAGCCCAAGTCTCTGAGGCCAGGGAAGCCACAGAGCCTGGGCAGGGCCTCGGTCCACATCTGAGGCTGTAGGTGGTGGGTGAGGAGTACATCTGTCTGCCCTCTGCTCTTTGTTCTCTGCCCAGCTGCCCAGATGACATGGGGGCCACAGGGAGGGCCTGGGAGTTGCTGAGGGGAGCTGAGGCTCCCTGGGTCTCATGCAAAGCTGCCTGGCCTGGCCAGCTCACAGTTCCTGGCATGGCCACCCACAGGTGGGAGCACCCTTGCCTGGTCTTGGGCACAGAGTAAGGCGTCAATACCGGGAGGCCCAAGTGACGTCTGTGCACAGCAATACTAATGATGGGCTCGCTGTGGAGTATAAGGTCCCAGTGGCAGAGCTGCCCATGAAGGGCCGGCTGGCCAGGTAGACAGGGAGGAATGTCTGCACCCCTCACCCCCTGTGCTGTGAGTGACCCAGGCAAGCCAGGCCTGGAAGGAGACCTGGGCTGCCTATTGACCTTGCCCTTCAGGGGCCGGCTGGGGATGAGACGAGAAGCCCCTCCCCACCTCCTTCTGCTGGAATCTGGGGCCTCCCATTCCTGGAGGGCCAGGGATGGGCCCAGCTGTCAGCCTGGCCAGGCGTTTGCCCTGGGACTGTGCCCTCTCCAGAAGGGGAGGCAAAGGCAGCTGCTTCCTCCCATCCCCCCAACATGACAACGGACATGGCTGCTGCCTGAAGTTTCACAGCGAAGCCTGGCCCTTCCTTCATATGCCACGTGGCTCTCCTGGCCAGCTCCAGCCCACCATGTCCGGCTCTGGGCAGGGCACCGGGGGTAGGGGAAGGGGCTCATGGGGCTGGTTCTAAGGACCTGACCCAGGGCCTGTGGGGGACTCGGACTCCACTGGGACCAGTACTGGAGGGCTGTCCACTCCTTCCAAGGCCACAGAGCCACCCCATGGGCTGTGGCCACCTGCCTGGGGTTTTGGCAGGGACAGAGTAAGAAGACAGAGTGTGTAGTGACCATGTCGGGTGGGAAACCTGGGCCTCTGAGGAAGAGCAAAAATCGTTACAGAGGAACCCTGGCCTGGCTGGGGGCACAGGGCATGCTGGCCACCGTCTCCATGGGCAGCAGTGTGCTCAAGAGCCCAGGGGGAGAGGCTAGAGTGAGGACCTGACTGGCTCAAGGGGCAGCCTGGCTAAGGCCTGGGCAGTGGCCAGGGGCTGATACCAGAGCTGGTGAGCCAGGAGGCCAGCAGGTAGTGGAAGGGACTCAGGAGACCCCCTCAGTAGGGGTGTGAGGGAGCTAGCTGCCACCACAGTGTCCAGTGGGGCCTGACCACCCTCTGGCCACAATGGATAATGACCCTCAGCAATGCTGATCCCAAATGCTCCAGGGTGGGAGTTACCCAGGACCACCAACTGCTGCTGCTGGCCCGGGACCCCGGGTGCAGCCTGGTCACTAGAGGCAGGGGCTGGCGAGTGACACCACGGTCTCCATTCCCAGATCCAAGCCCACAGTGTCCAGCAGTCCTGGGGGTGGGAATGGAGCAGCCCCGACATCCCCAAGGAAAGCAAGCCAGTTCCTGGAGGGCGGAGCCCACAGCTGCCCCTGTTGGCCAGGGGCCTGAAGTGGGGACTCCAACCCAGGCCAGGAACTGCAAGAGACCCCACTGAGATAGGCCCAAACTCCCCCAGGAAGGCTCTGCAGGGGGTCTTGGCCTGGCCCCCAGTCCTCCCTCGTGTTCACCTGCAGACAGTGAGACTGGTCTGAGGCCTGCCCTGAACAGGGCAGCCCCACACGCGGTGCCCACGCGGTGCCCAGCCCACAGCCCCCAAAGGCCAGGTCGAGGGTTCTGGGGGCGGCCCGCAGCACGCACTTTAGACGCTGTCCCAAGGGCTGTGGCGGGCAGGGGTCCCCGAGCACCCATGCCTTACCTGGGCCAGCAACCCGAGAGCCAGCAGGAGCGCAGTGCCCATGGGGTCGGTTGCGGAGCAGCAGCGAAGAGTCCACCTCGAGCTGGACCCAGACTCGCGCGGTCGGGCTGAGTGACAGCGCCAAGTGTGTGGGGCGGGCCGAGCGCTGAGTGACAGCGCAAGTGCACCCGGGGGCGGGGCTAAGCGCTGAGTGACAGCGCAAGTGCGGGCTGGCCGCAAGTTGTTGGACCCGGGGCGGGAACCTTGAGGTGGACCGGGCGCGGCCTGGAGCTGAGTGACAGCTGGTCAGCGTGTGTGGGCTGGTACTCGGAGGCAGCAGCTCTCTATGGATGGAGGGACCTCTCCCACTGGCCTGCGGTCAGTTCCGGCTAGAGGAAGGGTGTGGGTAGGGGTTGGAGGGGTCCGGCTAAGGGGTCTGGGCCCCTAGTCACGTGCTCTGCACCCACTAGGGTAGCAGGGGGTCAGGAGACAGGGTGGGAGATGACCTTGACCAACCTGTGAGAGGAGTGGGAGGGATTCCCCTCACTTCCCACGCTGCGGCCCAGACAGCACCTGAGGAGCAAGGACCTGTCTCAAAGTACCATCCTCCCTCGGGGTGCCTCTGCACAGGGGAGCAGGAGAGTTAGGGTTAAAGCTACCTCGGCAGAGCCTTAGGTCCTGCACAGGCCCACCTGGCACCTGCCTGGCTGGGCGATCCATTAGACCCTTATCCTCCCTCTTGTCCGGAGCCTGCAGGTGCTCCTGGCGGGCTCCTGGGCGGCTGGGAGCTGGCCCAGGGCTTCTTGGTGGGCTCCGCAGCATGTGCTGCCCGGCTGGTGCTGTGGGCAGAGGCTGTATCCCTTCCATATTCCTGCCACCCACGTTTGGGACCTGCCTGGAGACCCCCAACCCTCTCCCTGTCACGCCCATGAATGCGTGGGCATGGGCTGATCCCAGCTCCCTCCTCTGGGGTATGTGGGCAGAGGGGTGGGGGAGCGCACCTCACCTGTGGATCGCCTGCAGCCTCCTGACCGCAGAGCAGACCATAAACAGTCACTTGGCCTCTGTGGCTCCGTCCAGCTCAAGCCCAGAGTGCAGCGGCCAGCGGGGCAGGGCTCCCCTGGACCCCCCAGGGCCAGATGCAACACACAGGGAGTATGGTTTGGGAGCTTAGGAAGGGTGAGACACTAGCCTGGGGTGCACTGGCCTGGGCTGCACTCCTGAGAGGTTCCTGGGCCACCACCAGGCTCACCCTGGATATGGCTTGTTCTTCCCCAAGGACCCTCGGAGCAAGCCTGGAACCTGTGGGTCTGGGGGTGGGAAGGGTCCAGATGGTGGTGTGGACAGGGTCTGAGGAGTCGCTGGATGGATGGTGGGGAGAAGGTGAGGCTCCTATCTGTTGCATGCCCCCTGAGGGAGTCCTGAGTGGGACCCTCCAGTCTGGGACCTTGTGTCCCATCAGGAGAGGGCCTAGCAATGGGTCCATTTGTTGTGGGCCACTGGTGGGCTCAGCCAGCCAGTCCCTTCCCCTCCGTCTTGTTGACAAGACAGAACAGCATGGCTCCAGGAATGCTGTGCAGAGGTGAGTGGGGGAGGGCCTGTTCCCACCTCTGCTCCCTCTGTGGAGGGGCCATGGCCCAGCAGCTGTGGCCCTGGCCTGGCCCAGCTCCTCAGCAGGGGTGACAGTGGTGGGCTGCTGTGAGATGGAGTGGTCAAGGGGCCATGATCTGAGTCTCCTGACGATGCTGGCCCCACGTACACGAGGCAGTTCACCCAGGCTCCCCATTCCAGGCCAGCAGGAACCCAGGGAAGCCCCCAGCCTGGCTAGGCCCTAGATGAGCTGCACTTCCTCAGGTGGAGGGGTTGGGGAATGCCCAAGTGGGCAGGGTTCCCCAGTGCCCTTGCTGATTGTGGACAAGGGCCCTGGCAGTCACTGGGCACCAACCTGTTGCGGGTCAAGTGCCAACCCCGAAGCTGCCTCCACACCTCGGCTCTGGGCTTTCTCCCTGGGGAGTGCGTGGGGCAGTCCTGGCTTGAGATGCTCCTGGCAGGTGCGGGTACAGGCCTGCTCTGTCCATGTCACCTGCCAGCTCTGTCCCCTTGGAGGTGCCAGTGGCTGAGGCATAGGGTGGGCTGGGGCTGCCTCCTCCAGGTCCTTGGGGCTGGACCTCACTGTCGTGGGGCTGACGCAGGCTCGTAGGTGCTTAGCAGAGCTGTTGCTGGCTGTGGGCCTGTGCCATCCGTGCTGTCCACTCAGCACCCCTGCTAACACATGGGGTGGGCTGCAGAGGGCAGAGGTCATCACCACACAGCGCCCGGCAGGGCCATCCCTGTCAATCCCTTGGACTGGGCCATGGCTGGCACATGCCCTTGGGAGCCGGAGCCCCAGGGTGTGGAACAGAAAAGTGCTTCAGTAAACACAGACAAGATAAAACAGATGAGGAATTCAGAGATCTTAGTCCCCCTGACTTCTCCAGGAGCAGGCGCCACCAGAGCTGCTAACAAGCCAGACCCCTTATCTAGACCAGTGAGTGCTGGGCCCTCCACAGGCCCAAGCTCCGCTCAGTGGGCTTTTTCTCCGAGTCCAAGGCCAGCCCCTAGCAGTACAAGGAAAGGGTGACCCAGTGTAGGGTGGCCAAGCCACACCCTGGACATGCCACGGCCAGGCCGCAGGACAGTGGGTGTCTGCTGTGGGCAGACATGCCTTGCCCTCCAGGCATCATGTGGAAGCTTCTGGACTCTTCGCAGCCTCTGGCATACCAACCACGCCCGTGTGGGCTGATGAAGGCAGCTGCTCCTGCCCCATCCATCTCTCAGGGAGCACCTGCCCAGCAGAGTCCAGCCGCGGGGCTGTGGGGCCGGGGGGCCGTGGGGCTGTGGGGCCTCGGGGCCGGGGGGCCGTGGGGACACCTCAGCGTCAGGCTGTGGTGCTGTCGTGCTCACGCGGGGTAGAAGCGTCTGAGCAGGGCTTTCTTGTCCACCTTGCCCATCTGGTTGCGCGGGATTTCCTCCACCAGCAGCAGCTCCGTGGGCACGGCGTACGGGGCCAGGACGTTCCTGTGGACACGAGGCGGCCCAGGCTGAGCATGGCGTGCTTGCACAACAGGACCCTCTCCCCAGTCCTGCCCCGGACAGCAGTCCTGGCTGCGGCCCCCAGCCCACCTGTGCAGCCGTGCTTCCTGGGAGCCTGGGACCCAGGAAGAGCACACAGGAGCAGCCCTGGTGGGAACCTCAGGATGGGGTGTCTGGCTCTTCCCTGAACAGGAAACAGGTGAAGCACCCCAGAAGGCAGGGGTCAGCTGCTGCCTGGACGTGCCTCCACAGACGACCTTTCGTAAAGAGGGCAAACTCAAGGTCCTTCCAGGTCATGCAACTTTGCAGCTCTTGCCCTGCAGACCCTGGCCAGTCCCAGCCCCAGGCCCGTGGGGAGGGGGCAGACAGAGGCTGTGGTCCCAGCCCCAGGCCCGTGGGGAGGGGGCAGACAGAGGCTGTGGTCCCAGCCCCAGGCCCGTGGGGAGGGGGCAGACAGAGGCTGCAGTATCCTGAACTCTAAGGAAGTCGACGGGCTTGATGCTGGAACATCTGTGAATTGTGTGGTCTGACACGCACACGGTTTCCTGTGCTGGGCCACCTTGGTCTGCGACCTGATCCCACATAGGTGCCAGTTTATGTCCCACCTGCCCTGGGACCTGGGGAAGTAGTAGAGGACGGTTCAAGTCCTTGGGACTCTGCACCCATGTACAGGACCCAGAGGAGGTTCCTGGCTCCGGATCGGTTCAGTTCTAGCCATTATGGCCATTTGGGGAGTGAACCAATCGGTGGAAGATTTTTTCTCTTTCTCTTTCCCTATGTAAATCTCCCTCATTAAAAAAAAAATAGGGCCCGGCAGCGTGGCCTAGCGGCTAAAGTCCTCGCCTTGAACGCCCCAGGATCCCATATGGGCATCGGTTCTAATCCCAGCAGCTCCACTTCCCATCCAGCTCCCTGCTTGTGGCCTGGGAAAGCAGTCAAGGACGGCCCAAAGCCTTGGGATCCTGCACCCGTGTGGGAGACCTGGAAGAAGTTCCTGGCTCCTGCCTCTGGATTGGCTCAGCACCGGCCATTGCGCTCACTTGGGGAGTGAATCATTGGACGGAAGATCTTCCTCTCTGTCTCTCCTCCTCTGTATATCTGACTTTCCAATAAATAAATAAATCTTAAAAAAAAAGTAGAGTATCATATCGATATTGAAGATACAATGCAGTATGCATCTCTACTTCCAAATCAAAGACGGACTCCTAATGAAGCTGTTAAATATATCTTGACAACAGGATGCTGGACGCTCGGCCCTTGTCCATCCCTACAATGGCAAGATGCACTTAAATACTGAATGATGGACTTGTATTTTCAAGGGATTATACAATTGTAGCGGGATGGGACAGGAACAAGGGAGATGTCCTGTTTATCCTGAGGTAGGAATTCACTGCTGTGCCCTGGGAAACCCAGCAGGCGTGGCACCTCTGGGTGCTGTCTCTTAGGCTGGTTTGGGCTCAGAGGATAGCGGGGTCAGCAGTGTCCGTTCTTCATGTTCTTACCGGGCTTCCCCTCATTTGAAAACTCATGACTACTTCCTGGTTAAGTTCCCAGACATTTCATCCCTGGGACCCCCGGTGGAACTGTGATGGCCCAGCACAGCTCAGCGGAGCCGCTGACCAGAAGTATGAACGTGGAGATTCCAGGAGCCCCCCCCGCCTGAGCTCGCCACAGGTGGACCCCTCCTGTCCAGTGTTGACCTGGACATGGCTTGGGGTTGGTCCTGCAGGGAGCTCCAGACACCATGGCTGGGAAGGTCCTGGGGGGTCTGCACAGGGGGGTGACAAGCCTGGGGAGGGTCTGCAGCCTGAGACAGAGGCCCACACAATGTGATGTGGAAGGTGAGAGGCCTTGGCCCTTCCCATGCTGGGCTGCACCACAGGGGCTCCAGGGCAGCCCACGGGGCCAGCACGAGAGGCTGCCTGTGTCCATCTGACTGGGCACACTCAGCGCCTGGTTCTCCCCGAGACTGACCCTGGGTCTCTGCAGATCTGCATTTCCTGGGGGCAAGGGGCAGAGACCTCGGCACCCCTTCCCAACCCCTCCCAATCCCATTCAGCCCTGCCCAGCCCCACCTGGCCCATTCCTTGAGCTCCCCGTGGGACAGTGTGTGTCCTTCTTGAAGGGCCACCACAGCTGTGACACGCTGGCCCCATGTCACGTCTGGAACTCCAATCACAGCCACATCTGAGGACAGAAGAACGGGTTGGAGATGTCTGGGATCCGCACACGTCTGAGCAGGCCCTGAGCACTTGGCTGAGGAAGGTCCTGCTCGCTGCCCTGGCAGAGCGGGTGTGTTGAGCAGAAAAGGACTCACACACATCAGGATCAGAGCTGTGGGCACCAGAGCTGTGGGCACCAGAGCCAGCTCTCAAAGCCAGACTGGTGGGCAGGAGCAGCAGCAGGTGTGCTTCTGCCAAGCTAAGGTAGGCCAGGTGAGCTGCCCACCATGAAGCCACAGGGGTAGGGCGTGCAGGGTGTGCAGGGGCTCACCTCTGATGCTGGGGTGGGCCAGCAGGTGCCGCTCCACCTCCAGGGCGCTGACCTTGTAGCCTCCGCTCTTGAGGATGTCCACCGAGGTACGGCCGCGGATCCAGTACCTGCCATCCTTAAACACTGCAGTGTCACCTGCACAGAGTGACCTGGTCACTGCCCCGTGACAGTCTTGAGAGCCCGGTGCCTGGACTGAGTCAGCAGGGGTCCACAGGGACCCACAACTCTCACAGTGATCAGAACCTATGGCGACCGACAGAACAGCATCTGGACACCCAGGACCAGCACGGGCGGAGCAGTCCCACAGCCAGATGCACACGAAGGCATCTATGGCTGCTAGGCTCGTGTTGGCTAACATGAGGGAGCCTGCTGGACTGGGGGAGGCCTGCACAGTCTTAGCAAAGTGGCGTCTGGGGGCTCAGTGGCGCCCTGGGAGGCTCATGGGGATGGGATGAGCATGCCCAGCAGACCTGGTGCAAGCTGACCCTGGCACAGGAGACACCCACAAACTCACAAGTCCTTAACCTGTAACCTTTGTTACTGCCCAAGATGTAAGCAGGAAAATGCTCACACAAGCGGGGGCCACACCCAGGCCTGAGTTCCATGGACACGTGCCTGGGCACAGAGCCTTGTGCCACAGCAGCTGGCCCTGGATGGGCACACAGAATGCCCAATAGCTCCTGGGACTGTGTGTGGATGGATCATCTGACGACATGCCCCCTCCCCATGACCCCACTGTGCTATTGGCTGCTGGCCCCGTCTCTGGGTCTATACCATCTCCCGCAACGGTGGCCATCAAGGGACAACGGCCGAGTCCCACAGCTGGGAGGGTACCGGGCTCCCAGGGTTACTGTCCACACTGGGCACGCTCTGGAGGGCGCAGGTAAATAGAGGGCAGAAAGTGGGTAAGGGGAACCAGGCTCCTTGCCACGAGGCCTTTGACAGCTCCCTGAAGGACCCCTGGGGCAAACTGTGCTTCAGGCAGGAGGTTAGCACACAGCGGGGTGGAGGACACAGGCACCCAGCCAACAGCCACACCTCAGACTGCAACCAGGCCCAGGTGTTCCAGGCAGTGGGGACAACTACAGTCAGCAGGCGGTCAGTCCTTCACGGCCGCACTCCGTCACCAGAGGGGCAGCAGGGGTGAGGTCAGACCCCTCACTCCGTCACCAGAGGGGCAGCAGGGGTGAAGTCAGACCCCTCACTCCATCACCAGAGGGGCAGCAGGGGTGAGGTTAGATCCCTCACTCCTGGTCACCAGAGGGGCAGCAGGGGTGAGGTCAGACCCCTCACTCTGTCACCAGAGGGGCAGCAGGGGTGAGGTCAGACCCCTCACTCTGTCACCAGAGGGGCAGCAGGGGTGAGGTCAGACCCCTCACTCTGTCACCAGAGGGGCAGCAGGGGTGAGGTCAGACCCCTCACTCTGTCACCAGAGGGGCAGCAGGGGTGAGGTCAGACCCCTCACTCCTGGTCACCAGAGGGGCAGCAGGGGCGGAGCTAACCCCTCCCTCACTCCTGGTTTGCTCCCTGCTCTGCCATGCTGTGGCCCCTGTCGCTTACTGCCCATGAAGACCCTCGCCCATGCCCCTTCCCCTCCTGTTTTTGTGGCCTCCGAGGGATCATCAGCATGTGTCCCTCTTTGCAACTGCAGATGGCTCTGGACACACCTACCGCACCAGACACGGCCGCCCCAACAGGGTTTGAGTGTCTGCTGTTAAAAAAACCCTGGAGTTTTATCTCTGATTGAAGAACCAACGGAGTCGGCCACACAGTGGCCCAGGTCCCACAAGGACTGCGGCATAGCTGCATCCCCCTGCACGGGGTTCACAGTCCAGTGGGGGCTGGGGGCTGCACAGGGCAGCCAGCCTCTAGTGTGGGGGTGAGCACACCTCCGGAACATGACACCCACGTCCTCTGCCCGCACAAACACCAGGGCATCAGCAAGACCTTCCTGTCTGAAGGGATGTGGCCACTTCCGACCCTGTTCTAGAATGAGCATGAGCGGGGAAGGTGAGGGGATCGCAGTGGGAACAAAGCACAGCAAGGCCAGCCCCATGGCTGCAGCAGGAAGACATCCCAGCTCTGCCTTCCTAGAGGGCAGCTCACGGGCAGCTGACACCCCACTTCCCGCGGTATGGGCTGCCAGCATGGCCATGGCACCCCAGCTCCCCGTGGTATGGGCTGCCAGCATGGCCATCGCCCAAGAGCAGAGCCCTGCAACTGGGAAGGTCCTGCACACCAGCCTGTCCTGTGACCTCACAGACCACACCAGCCTGCCCCTGTGACCTCACACAGCCTGCGCCTGTGACTTCACACAGCCTGCCCCGTGACCTCACACAGCCTGCCCCGTGACCTCACACAGACGCCCCCAGCCTGCCCCTGTGACCACTCCTAACATCACCTCTGTTCTCAATGTCTCCCCACTAACCCCACCGCCTACTGTAGTGTGCACAGTGGTGGCTGGGCTTCATTCAGGACCTGTCTGCTCATGAGTAACCTGTCAGGCACATGAAGGAAAGAGCCCTTCTCTTTGGGACATACAACCTGGGACTTTTACAGACTAACACGTCTCAGGACAGACACACAGTGAGTCAATCAGAAGAGTGTAAACAGAAGTGCATGGCCTCAGGCCTGGTGCGATAGCATAGTGGATAAAGTCCTCACCTTGCACGCACCAGGATCCCATGTGGGCGCCGGTTCTAATCCCGGCAGCCCCGCTTCCCATCCAACCCCCTGCCTGTGGCCTGGGAAAGCAGTCGAGGGTGGCCCAAAGCCTTGGGACTCTGCATCCGCATGGGAGACCCAGAAGAGCTCCTGGATCCTGGCTTCAGATTGGTTCAGCTCCAGCCATTGCAGTCACTCGGGGAGTGAATCATCAAATGGAAGATCTTCCTTTCTGCCTCTCCTCCTCTGTATATCCGCCTTTCCAATAAAAATAAATAAATCTTAAAAAAAAAAAAAAAAAAAAAGAATTGCATGGCCTCAGCAGCTGCAGGGCCTAGGGCTAGTGGCGCGGGAGGGGGTCCCAGGAGGAAGGGCCAGCTGTCTTCCTGGTCTGCTGTCCCCCAGGAGACCCTTGCTCCAACAGCAGATGAACCACTTCATGCAAGATGTCCAGTCCCAGGGTGACAGGGAGAAGGGCTGGGTGAGGGCAGGGTGCCCGGTGGTCATCTGCAGGCAGCAGGAGCCTGTTGGATAGCCAGCGAGTTCCCCCAAGGGGAGCCCACAGGGCCAGCACCTGGGTGCAGCCTTCCCAGGGACAAGGGCGCTAGCGCCCCCTGCAGAGGGCAAGGCAAGCCAAGTGGTACAGGGCCAGACCCTGGCCTCCACTCTCCCTCGCGTTTGGGAAACATTCTGGGGGCACTGGGCCCTGTGACCCCAGGTCATTCCTGCCCTGTGACCCCAGGTCATTCCCGCCCTGTGACCCCAGCTCATTCCAGGCCCTGTGGAGCTGCGACCCACCTGTCTTAAACCAGCCATCCGAGGTGAACGCACTTCTCGTTTCTTCCGGTTTGTTCCAGTATTCTTGAAACACGGAGGGTCCCCGGACCAGCAGCTCCCCTTCCTTCTCCTCAAAGCCAGGGGTCACCTGTGGAGTGGGAGCAGGGCAGGGTCGGGGCAGGTAAATCTCTGCTCCTGCTAGGCTGCCCAGCTGTGCAGCCTCAATGTGTACCCTAGCCGGGTGGGACACGCTAACCTGGCACCATGCTCCTGCCATCTCGGCAGGCCCCTGCCTCCCGGAGGATGACTCTGCTTAGAATGCCCAATCCCACAGGTGCTCCAGGTGAAAGAAGACAGGAGCCACAGGAGCAAGTGGGTGGCCAGACGTTGGGCGACCCCAGCAAGCCTTGGGCGCGGGGGCGTGAGGACTGCTCCCCCAGTCATGTCCCCGTGAACGGGCTGGACTTCCTGCAGCGCCAGAACAGAGGGCCATGGACCAGAGTAGGCAAGGCCACTGGTCACTGCACAAGGGCAAGAACAACTGAACCTGGGCCTTGCCCTGTAAGGCCTTCCCACTGCCCACCAGATTTGGGGGGAACACTCATCCTCTCATTGCGAGGAGTCAGGGACCTTTGAAACCACCAAACTGCAGCTCAACAATCTGATACTGGGAAAGAAAATAGAGTCACCCTGGGTCATGGAGCCCCTGGGTGGTGATGACCCCACCTGCAGTCCTGGATGGCAGGCAGGCCCCTGAGGCTAGAGGCTCAGCTGGGACGTCCCAGGAGTCCCTACAGCCATCCACCAAGTGTTCATGCTCTAGGTGAACTGGCCAGGGCTGGCACACTAGTGGGATGGGTACACGTGGCAAGACAAGAGCTTAAGCAGGAACCAACGCTTGGGAGGGGTGTGGCACAGTTGGTGCAGACAGCCGCTTCTTGGACACGGGCCCCCATTTTGGAGTCCCACCTTTGCTGCCTATGCAGTGTCCCTGCTCATGCCCCTGAGACGCAAGGGTGAAGAAGTGTGCCAATCCAGCCGCCCAGATGGGAGACCCGACCGAGATCCTGGCTCCTGGCTCCTAGCAGGCACTTGAGAAATGAACCAGTGGACGGAAGAGCCAGGTCTGTCACAGGCTCTGCTGCTCTGACTTTCAAATAAATATAATAAGAAAGTCCAAGACGGGGAGCGCCTGCTGTGAAGGCTCAATTAGCTAAACCTTGTCTTGCGAGAGCTGGGATCCCATATGGCACCGGTTTGTGTCCTGGCTGCTCCACTTCCCATCCAGCTCCCTGCTTGCAGCTTGGGAAAGCAGCAGAGGACAGCCCAAAGCCTTGGGACTCTGTATTGTGTAGGAGACCAGGAAGAGCTCCTGGCTCCTTGCTTCAGATCTGCTCAGCTCTGGCCATCGTGACCATTTGGGGAGTGAACCAGTAGATGGAAGATCCTTTTCTTTGCCTCTCCTTCTCTCTGCAAATCTGCCTTTCCAATAAAAAATTTTTTTAAATCTTAATAAATAAATAAAAAAGGCAGGGAGAGACAGAGAGGGATCAACCTTCTATTCCCCAAACGGCTGTAACAGCCAGACTGAGCCAATCTGAAGCCAGCAGCTCCGTCCTGGTCTCCCACGTGGGTGTCATTGTGTAACGCTTTCCCAGCTGAACTGGCAGTGGAGCAGCCAGGATGTACACTGGTACCTAGACGGAATACTGGCATCCCAGGTGACAGCTTAATGCACTGTGCTACAATACAGGCTGCCAGACTTTTAAAGAAGTTCATTAAAAAACAAACCCAACAATGAAGTGGATGCCACTGAAGGCAGCCAGAAATAGCAGGTTTAATTGGCCAACTAATTAACGTGGCTAACATTAAAACGTCAACTTTATTGATGCCTGACACCACAACTAACACATCAGAACACATGAGTGCACTGGGCAGGTGAGTGGCCAGGGGGCGCCACTCAGCACGATGTGCCCGACCCAGTGCAGGCTCAGCCACTGGGCGGCCTGTGAGCAGTGGACCACTAAGCACACAAGTGGAAGGCATGAGACAGAGTCCAGTGGGACTTCGCACGAGCTTTGTGAACAGAGGTCAGAGTACGCAGGTGGAACACAACACGGAGAAGCAGAACGCAAACAGAGGACAGCTGAGGCAGGGCAGTGCTGGCCAGGCCACAAGGCAACCTGGCCCTGTGTGGCAGGCCCGGGCAGTGCATGGGGCAGCCTGGCCCTGTGTAATAGACCAGGGCAGTGCATGGGGCAGCCTGGCCCTGTGTGGCAAGCCCTGGTGGCGCATGGGGTGGCCTGGTCCTGTATGGCAGGCCCGGGCAGTGCTGGCCAGGCCACGGGGCAGTGGACGGAAGGCCCTGGTCAGGCCACGAGGCAGCATGGCCCTGTGTGGCAGGCCCAGGTGGCGCACAGGGCAGCCTGGCCCCTGGCAGGACAGCTCAGGTCAGCCCCTGTGGTAGTGTGTCCTGACAGGACAGCCCCAGTTGGTGCAGCAGAGTGGCCTCCGTGTGACAGTACCAGGCCCTGCCCAGCTCCACTATGAGGCCAACGACAGTAGGAAACGTCCAGTACGGTGCAGCAGCTCGTGTAGTTCGTGTCCCTCAGCTGCTTTGGGGCGCCACCCCATCAAGCACCAGGCATGGTGACACACCGGGGCTCCCAGTACGGAAGGCAACAGCTGACCCTCAGGTTCCACCCTGAACCCTGCCCCCTGCAGGCATTAGGGTAGGGCCTTGCTGGAAGGTTCCAGATTTGTCCACACTTGTTCCTTGAGCACACTCTCTCGCTTCACCATCAGTCACTCCTGCCTGAAGTCCTTCTGGCAGCAGAGCCCAGACCCTGGAGCCATGACCTGGAGAGCATAAGCAGGTACACGGAACAGGAACGCCAGCGGGCTCAGCACCCACACCTGTGGGACACCTGGGCCACCCAGCAGGGGACCACCTCGCTGAAGAGTGAGCTTCTGACATGTTCTCCAGGAACAAAGACAAAGCAACATAAACAACTGGAGAACTCGAAGCTAGTAGATCTGGGGTAAGACAATTTTCACAGGGCCCGGCGGCGTGGCCTAGCGGCTAAAGTCTTCGCCTTGAACGCCCCAGGATCCCATATGGGCGCCGGTTCTAATTTACCCAGCAGCTCCACTTCCCATCCAGCTCCCTGCTTGTGGCCTGGGAAAGCAGTCGAGGACAGCCCAAAGCCTTGGGATCCTGCACCCATGTGGGAGACCTGGAAGAAGTTCCTGGATCCTGGCTTCGGATTGGGATAGCATTTTTTTTTTAAGGATTTATTCATTTTTACTACAAAGTCAGATATACAGAGAGGAAGAGAGACAGAGAGGAAGATCTTCCACCTGATGATTCACTCCCCAAGTGAGCCGCAACGGCTGGTTCTGCACCAATCCAAAGCTGGGAACCAGGAACTTCTTCCGGGTCTCCCACACGGGTGCAGGGTCCCAAAGTTCTGGGCCATCCTCAACTGCTTTCCCAGGCCACAAGCAGGGAGCTGGATGGGAACTTGGGCCTCCGGGATTAGAACCAGCGCCCATTATGGGAACCCGGGGCGTTCAAGGTGAGGACTTTAGCCGCTAGGCCACGCCGCCGGGCCCTGTATATCTGACTTTCTAATAAAAATAAAATAAATCTTAAAAAAAAAGACAATTTCCATAAAATGTCCACCAGACAGAAAGGAAATGGTGCAGAATCAACTGGTAACAATAGAAACAGACAAAGCAGCTGCAGCAACAGCCAACATCTGGAGCACTGGCTGAGGACACTGCCACCAGGCTGCCTGCCTTCTCTGACCCCTGGAACAGCGCACAGCCTGACTACACACGCAGACTAAGCAGCTTCCTCACAGCAGGTGTGGCCTTGCCTGGGGTCAGACGCCAGCACCAGGGACTGAGAAAGTAACTTCTGAGTGCTGAGTTCCCAGACAACAGAGAGCAAACTACACACACACACATGCACACACACACAGGAAGTCATGAAGCTCACAGGCCCCTCCCTCACACACAGTCATGGAGACATTGGGTCCTGGGTAACATACAGAGTCACATGGCTCATGAGGTCCTGGGTCACACACACACACACACACACACACACCTCATGGGGTCTTGGATCTTTCTCTCTCTCTCTCTCTCACACACACACACACAGAGCCACACAGAACATGGAAGATTACGCATAGATTATAAAAATTTTTGCAGCAAAAATTAACTGAACTCTCCATGCCATTTATCCATGAGCTTTAAAAAATTCTCTGATGCGGGCCCGGCGCGGTGGCGCAGTGGTTAAGGTCCTCGCCTTGCATGCCTGGGATCCCATATGGGCGCCGGACCTAATCCCGGCAGCCCCGCTTCCCTTCCAGCTCCCTGCCTGTGGCCTGGGAAAGCAGTCGAGGACGGCCCAAGGCTTTGGGACCCTGCACCCGCGTGGGAGACCCGGAAGAGGCTCCTGGCTTCGGACCAGCATAGCATCGGCCTTTGCGCTCACTTGGGGAGTGAATCATCGGACGGAAGATCTTCCTCTCTGTCTCTCCTCTCTGTATATCCGCCTTTCCAATAAAAAAATAATAATAATAAAAATAAATCTTAAAAAAAAAAGGTAAAAAAAAAATTCTCAGATGAGGCCCAGCAGTGTGGCCTAGCAATTAAAGTCTTCACCTTGAACACACTGGGATCCCATCAGCTGCTGGTTCTAATCCTGGCAGCTTCACTTCCCATCTAGCTCCTTGTCTGTGGCCTAGGAAAGCAGTTGAGGACAGCACAAAACCTTGGGACCCTGTACCCGTGTGGGAAACCTGAAGGAAGTTCCTGGCTCCTGGCTTCGGATCAGCATAGCACTGAACGTTGCGGTTATTTGGCGAGTGAATCAATACACGGAAGATCTTCCTCTCTGTCTCTATTCCTCTCCATATATCTGACTTTGTAATAAAAACAAATAAATCTTAAAAATTTCTCTGATGAGTCAAAACCTCAATGGCTACAGGTGAGAGGGGCCTCCTTGGACAGCCCACAGCCAGGCCATGGCCTGTACCCACCCAGAGCTCCATGGCCAGCTCTGAGGACAAGCAGCAGCTGCCCACTGTCCAAAGGGCAGGTGCCTGGGCACTACACTAGAGGAGCCAGCACACACGTCAATGCTTTCAGTGCATCCCCAGCAACATAAAGCCATTCATGAGAAGACTGAATAGTACCTTCCACGTTAACTCCACAGGACCCGATCATGTGTATTTACTGCTCAACATGCCAATGACACGAGGCAGGAAGAGCGAGCGGGAACAGAGGGTTCAGGCGGAGAATCCTGCGCTGTCCTTGGGGAACAGCCCCAGACACAGGGGTCCCCCGGGACACAGTTCACTGCACAAGAGAGCTTCAGAATATGTCAGATGAGGTGGGAGATGGGCGGGAGGGCCTACACACACTAGACAGGACCTAGAGTGCTGTGGCAGAGGTAGCTTGCTGCAACAATGGCCATAATTTATCCCGAGGTGTGGAAGAGCTGCCTTGACCTAAGAAATTGAGCCTACCCACGTCAGTGCTGGGCCCATCACACGGAGCAGTCCTCAGACACCGGGCTTACCATGCTGGCACAGCCCTACTGCTGTTTCCCAAGGAACCTCGCGCAGCAGCCTCGCCCTGCCAGCTCCTGCCTGAAGCCACAGGGACAGAGCGGCTAGTGTACTCACTGAATGTTCAGAAGGAGCTCCATCCAGCTCGGCCATGGCAGGTGGGAGGACAGGAGAGTGCAGAAACAGTCTCGCAAAAGTCAAGACCCTTTCAACCCACGCCAGCACTGTCCATCCCCATCGACGTGTGAGCATGAGCCCCCCCCAGCAGGTCTTGTGGGGTCTCGAGGGCAGCAGGTCCGGTGCTCTGCTTGCCAGGGAACTGCAGCAGCCAGGACCCCAAGGCCGGCTCCGGATGGGCCGTGGGCTCCGGGCAGCGCCCACCTCCAGCAGATGGCGTTGTCATCACAGACGACAGCCCTGTGTGGAGGACACTCACCCAGACCCAGGCAGGCCTCAACAAAGAAGTCTACAACCTGACAACAAAGGCTTCTCCCAGGGACCCCCGCCCCACTCAGCCTGTGCCAGGTCAGCGGCTTCCCGGGCCATCTTTACTGAGCCAAGTTCCTTCCACGCCCCAGTGGTTGGTAGTGTTAGAACTCAATCTTCCCCAGGGCTTTTCTGCATCTTCTGTCTGGAGGAGGCCACACAGAACACGCAGGCAAAACCGGCCATGGGTGCGGGGGGCTCGGCTCTGTTGGGACAGCCATGCTTCTTTCTAGAACTGGCTGTGGTGCAACTGCCCGAGTCTTGGAAGATCAGAGAGGACCCAGAGCCAGGGCCAGACTCCATGTCTCCATGTCCTGAAGAAAGCCTGGATGAGTCGGCATGGGTCACAGGGCCCAGCCCCAAGCCCGGGGGGAGGTCACGCAGCCAACACTCAGGGCCCCACCTCCTCGCTGGCCCTCCTCAGAGAAGGGAGACAACAGCCGTGCCCTCTGCCTTGCCCATCACCTGTGGGCACGGTGCTGCCGTTCCAGCCCAGCCTCCAGGGCCCCCCGAGTACGCTGCGAGCCAGGTGCCGCAGCTGACGACACAGTGACAGATGGCTGTGGGGGAGGGGCAGCAAGGAGCAGGCCTGCTGTACGCTGTGACAGCTTGCGTGTGGACACACAGCGGGACACAGCGAGGAAATGAAAACAGAGAAGTGGTTCCCGGGCCGCCTGCCGGCCACCCACTCAGCCCACACGCACAGGCCCTGCACAAAGGCCAGACCCGAGCGCTGCCGTGCAGCTGTGCGGCCACTTAGCTGCTGGAAGGCCCATTGTCACTGGCAGGCGGCTGGCTCTCATGCAAGTGAGCAATTCAAAAATAAAACAAGTCGACAGACACACCACCTGCTGCAGTGGCAAGGTTTGCAGGAAGAGCTGGCTGGGAAGCCACTGCTCACAGAGGAGGAAGTTGGCAGCCAGGAAGGCCTCCCATGAGACTCAGGGATTCCTGCAAAGCAGCAGACTTCATACCTTGCCCTGAAACATGCGCCCCAGGACGGCCGGCCACTGGCAGCCGTGGCCAGAGCAAGTACGAGACGTGGGTGCTGCTGTGCAAGGAGCCGCCGTGAGCACCCAGCGTGTACTGTGAGGGTGCTGGGCTCCAGCCCCTTCCTGTCAGGGCGGGCACAGGGGCGCATTGCGTGTCACCCACACAGCTCCTCCCTCTGTGGCTGCCCGGAAGCCAGCACCATGGCAGTGAGGCCCCAGGGCTCACAAGCTGCCCAGGGCAGGGTGGGGCTCTCAAGGAGGGTCTGAGAATCGCAGCCAAGCACGCCTTGGGCAGAAGGGACAAGTCCGAGCCTGGGGAGTAAGGGTCTGGCCTGAGAATAGCACGGCAATGCCAAGCCCACGGCCAGGGGCAGTGTCACTCCTCTTAGTGTATGTTGAGAGTGGGAAGGGCCAGGCAGCCATGGCAAGCACCCACCTGGCTCCGGTTCCGATGTAACCAGGCGGACTGAAGATGGGCCCCCAGAGAGGCGTTGGGGAGTGTGCACAGAGTCTGTGCTGGCCACAGCTGGCATGGCTGGGAGCAGTCAGCACTGGACTGTCCAGGAGTACCCCCAGGGGTGTGCACACAGGCCCTGAGTCAGGAAGAGATAGGGGCCCTGTACAGGCTGGGGAGCCAGGCCTGCAGTGTCTCCTGGGCACACCAAGCCCCTCTTGACATTGAACCCTGAGCTCTGGGGGCTGAATCTTCCTGAGTGAAGACCTTCATGATACAATGATACACATTAGGGGCACATGCACACTGCATACCAGGAACACACACCATGCACAAGCATGGCTCCTTCCTCCCTGCCTGTCCCATGGGCTCCTAGAGAGGTGCTGGCACTGTAGGCAGCCCCACAGGTAAGCAGATAACCACCTGGGCATGCCCAAGAACTAGTGCCAGCAGGCCCAGGTGCCCCCACCTGGATGTCTGAGCAAGGGCTCGCCTTTCGAGAGACAACAGTGTGTCCAGGCCTAAGCAGCAGCAGCCCCAACTGCCCAGGTGCTTGCAGCTGGGTTTGCATGTCTTTCCTCCGCAGCACAGTGACAGGGAGGATGCTGTGCAGATGTGGCCAGGGGGCAGGGCCATGACAGGTGCCAGGGCTTGGTAGAAGTGCTCCCCACCCTTGTTCTGGCATCAGGGCCATACCCAGCAGAACTGTGCCAGGGGAGCACGGGTACCCAGGGTTTCTCCCACCTCTGTGGATCCAGCATGTGGGGCAGAGACCCCTCGGGCAGAGGTGGTCCTGACAACTGGGGGAGGCGGTCAGGTTGAGACACAAGGTGTGGTCAACAGCTCAGGGACAGAAGGGACCAGAGCCAGGCAAGAAGGTGGGGGAGACAGCAGGTAGTCAGGTGCCCAGCAACACACAGGAGGAGCCACTGTTAGCAAAGCTGTCCCGGCACTCCGTCAGGGACCTCAAGGGCTTTAGGAGCTTCAGCAGCACCTAGCAGGGAGGACCCCAGGGAACAACAGTGTTGGGCTGGTGCCACAGCTCAGTGGCTAAATCCTCGCTGTGTACATGCCAGGATGCCATATGCATGCCAGTTTGTGTCTTGGCTGTTCCACTTTCCTTCCAGCTCCCTGCTTGAGGCTTGGGAAAGCAGTCGAGGATGGCCCAAGGCCTTAGGACCCTGCACCCATGTGGGAGACCCAGAAGAAGCTCCTGGCTCCAGGCTTCAAATCGGCTCAGCTTGGGTTGTTGCAACCACTTAGACGTGCCGGCTGTGGCACAGCAGGTGGTGCTGGCCCTCAGCCCACAGATAGGCAGGCAGGAGGCCTCCTGAGTGCACACCTGTGCGGACATTGTGTCTCCGTCCCAGGACACTCTGGACTTCAGGCCCAGGGAGTATCGACAGCCACCAGGTCAGCGGGACACAGAATGGAGGCCAGGGTCCCGCCAGGCCTGGCCCACAGTAGCTCTGCTGTCCATGCCCGCTTCTCCCTCAGGGAGGCCAGGAGACTTGCCCACAGACACGGCCCCGGGGAGGATGCAGGCCAAGCCCCTGGCAACAGGGCAGCGTTATATGACTCCTCTCTGCCAGCACACAGGGCAGTGCCCGTGGAACGAGCCCAGCAGCATCCCTACCCACAGCATACCTGGGTCTGCCGCTCATCCCCCTGTGCGTGGACGGCGTGGGGTCGGCCCTCCTGTGGGCTCTCTGAAACAATGCGCACCTCCACTCCAGGCAGCGGGGTCCCCACCGAGCCTGCACAGGACAGCCAGGGCAAAGAGGCGGGCGTCAGGGAGAACGCCACAACACAGCCCAGCGCTAGGACTCAGGAGGGAGCACATGAGGTGGGCGTAGGCAGGGTCGCATGGGTGCCAGTCTCACTGGCACACGCACTCCCCGTGATGAGCAGCCCAACAAGGTGGGCTCTCACGGGCAGTGGGGTCCCCAGGGCTGATGGAAAGTGTCCTGTGCTGCAGCTCATGCATGAGACTCTACGCTTTGCTCAGCCTGGAGGGGTGGGGCCCAGGTGGTAGGCCCATGCAGAGTGCTCTGCCCGGCTCTGCCCACAGCTCTGGTTCATGGGTGGTCAGGGCCAGCACAAACATGACCATAGTACGGCTGAGGGCACTGTCCCCCGCCCAGCAGCTCTAGCTGGGATGCTCACTGCGCATGCGCATGGGCCTGGGGGTCCTGGCCCTGGTGTCTGTCCCAGAGTGCACGTCTTCAAGGACAGTGGCCCAGGGGATGGGCTCCAGACATCACTCAGCCCAGCAAGGGCTCCACTCCAGGCATGCCTGCGAAGCTGCTCACCCACCACCCCCTCTGGCTCCTAATTACACAAAGAGATGGAATCCACACTACAGCCACCTGCTTCGACCTGCAGTTCTGGTGTCTGACACGCATGCCACATTATCATCTTATCAAACACCAGGTACCTAGAGCTGTCCCCACCGCCACTGACCTCCCCTGGCACTGCCCAAGGCCCACAGCCATCCCTCAGTCACTCACTTCCTCCCCTCTGGCCTCCCTAGCATGCCCCTATGCCCCCAGTCCTTCTTTTCCACCCCCATGGCCACATGCTGTGGCGTCCTCCTTGGTGGCTTGCTTCCTGCCCACCCTGGCCCACCCTGGCCCACCCTGTGTCCTCTGCCCCTGCTGGGCCAGCAGCCTGGATTGCCTCTAGCTGTTCAATCCCGGCCCAAGCCCTCTACCCAGACGGCGCTGCCTCCTGCTGCCCAGGCCTGCAGGCTCAGCCACACTTCCAGGCCTCAGGGCACAAGGGGACATGGTGATGATGAGAGCTTGGACCCAGGGCAGCCACCAGAGGATGGCCAACATGGACAGCCATGCAGGTGGCAAGCAGCAAGCAGGAGACATGCGCTGTCTCTCCTCCACAGGGCTCTCTTGGCTGCTGGCCCTTCCCAGACAAGCCACGTCAGCCTCTGGCTCTGTGCCAGAGAAGGGAACAGGCCAGCGTCCAGCTGCTGCAGCCACCTGCAGTGTACGACTCTGAGCCGACCCCGCCCTGTGTGGCACACAGGCTGGCCTGGCCTTGCACATCCTCTTCAGCTGACAGAGTCTCAGAGGCCTGGGTGACAGAGGGGCTGCTCAGAAATGGCTCTCAGGCTGGGGGTCCAAGCAGGCAGAAGACACAGCCTAAATGTATGTCCAGGCCCTCAGCTGGGTGCAGCTGGGTACAGTAAGTTAAGCTGCCCCCGGCATGCCGGCATTCTACAGCAGCTCTGGCTTATGTCCCGGCTGCTCCATTTCCCACCTTGCTCCCTGCTAACAGACTCTTACGGCAGTGGAGGCTGCCTCTACTTGGTGCACCGACATGGGAAACCTGGGAGGGGTAAACCAGTAGGGCTTTGTGTAACCCTCTCTTCTCCTTCACCTTTTCAAAGACTCTTTTTTTTTTTTATTGGAAAGGCAGATATACAGAGAGGAAGAGATACAGACAGAAAAATATTCCATCTGCTGGTTCACTGTCCAAGTGGCCCAATGGCCAGAGCTGAGCGGATCCAAAGCCAGGAGCCAGGAGCTTCTTCCAGGTCTCCCACATGGGTACAGGGTCCCAAGGCTTTGGGCCGTCCTCGACTGCTTTCCCAGGCCACAAGCACCGAGTTGTATGGGAAGTGAAGCTGCCCAGACACAAACCGGTGCCATATGGGATCCCAGTGCACATAAGGTGAGGATTGGGCCATTGGACCATCATGCTGGGCCCAACCCTGACTTCCTTCCTTCCTTTCTCTTTCTCTCTCTTTTTAAAAAGATTTATTATTTTTATTAGAAAGGCAAATTTACAGAGAGAAGGAGGGATAAAGATCTTTCATACATTGGTCACTCCCCAAGTGGTCACAACAACTAGAGCCGATTCGAAGCCAGGAGCCTCTTCCAGGTCTCCCAAGCGGGTGCAGGGTCCCAAGGCTTTGGGCCGTCCTGTGCTTTCCCAGGCACAGGCAGGAAGTTGGATTGGAAGTGGAGCAGGTGGGATATGAAGTGGGGGTGCCCATATGGGATACGGGAGCATGTATGGCAAGGACTTTAGACACTAGGCTGCCACGTTGGGCCCTTGACTTTCAAATAAGTAAATATATCTTACTTTAAAAGAAAGAATGGTTATTTATTTCAAGGGCAGAGTGACACAGAGACTGAGTGGGCTCTTCTAGCCCAGCTCCTTCCCAAACAGACTGCACAGTCGCAGCCAGGCCACGGCCAGGAGGCAGCAGCACCACCCAGGTCCACACATGGGAGCAGGGACTGAGGCATCCTGCTATCTTTGGGTTGCCACCCGAAGGCTTGCCGCAGTACACACCACAGCACACAGCGCAACAACGTGTACACAGCACACAACACCTGAACACAGCACACAGCACACACCACCTGTACACAGCACACACCACCTGTACACAGTACACAGCACACACCACCTGTGCACAGTACACACCACCTGTACACAGCACACACCACCTGTACACAGCACACACCACCTGTACACAGTACATACCACCTGTACACAGTACACAACACCTGTACACAGTACATACCACCTGTACACAGCACACACCACCTGTACACAGCACACACCACCTGTACACAGCACACACCACCTGTACACAGCACACACCACCTGTACATAGTACATACCACCTGTACACAGCACACACCACCTGTATACAGCACAGAGTACACACCACCTGTACACAGTACACACCACCTGTACACAGCACACAGTACACACCACCTGTACACAGTACACACCACAGCACACAGCGCAACAACGTGTACACAGCACACAACACCTGAACACAGCACACAGCACACACCACCTGTACACAGCACACACCACCTGTACACAGCACACACCACCTGTACACAGTACACACCACCTGTACACAGCACAGAGTACACACCACCTGTACACAGTACACACCACCTGTACACAGCACACAGTACACACCACCTGTACACAGTACACACCACCTGTACACAGCACACACCACCTGTACACAGCACAGAGTACACACCACCTGTACACAGTACACACCACACACCACCTGTACACAGTACACACCACCTGTACACAGCGCACACCACCTGTACACAGCACACACCACCTGTGCACAGCACACAGTACACACCACCTGTACATAGCCATCCCCCACCTGCTGTTCCCGCTCTGTCTGATGAAGCTTTCACGGGTCCATCCTGTCAGGAACAGGCCTCACCAGCTCCGTGCCCTGTGCCATCACAGGAAAGCATCCCCTGCCTGGTCTGGGCCAGGGAAAGCAGGATACAGAGAGCACATGAAGCTATGGCTGGTACATACCTGGTATGCGACCGTCCATGGCCAGTGGGTTGGACAGGGCCATGCCGATCTCAGTCATGCCATAGCGCTCCAACAAGGTGTGGCCCGTGACGTGTCTCCACTTCTCCAGCACAGGGATGGGCAGAGCGGCAGAGCCAGACACCATCAGCCTGTGGCACACACGAGACCCCATGTGATCACCGTGTAAACATTATCTGGGAGAACCCGTGGGGCTCCCCAGGAACAGATGTTTCCAGGGTTTGGGGGCTCCCTGAAGTGGCCCCAATGCCATGTGCAGATTGTGCAGGAGGTGCAGCCACCCTGAGACACCGACAGCTGGTGCAGGGCATGTTTCCCACAGCTGATGCTCTCTCCTTCTGCCCTGCTGTCTCCCTCCTGTTGGGCCTGGCTCAGGTCAGCAGGAGGAGCTGCTCCAAGGGAGTCTGCATCCCACGAGGGAGCGAGTCAATGGCCCAGGGCGCCATCCCAGCCTGCATGCCCCTCAGAGTGGGTTTCAGCCCATCCAGGGCCGCTGTACCACATGCTTGCCCACTTGCTGGCCAGAGGGAGCCAAGGGTTCTCAGGAGACAGCGCACCTTATGCCACTGAAAGGCAGGGAGATAGGCGGCCAGTGAGAGGAGCCCTCGTCCAGTAGGCTGGGCACTATGACAGCTGAGGGGAGAGGCAAATGACACATGTCCAGGGGACACAGGGCAGAGGGGCCTCCTGGCTCATCCTCATTCAGTGACCCTCCCTTGGTGGACAGAGGGGTCAGGTGGGCACATGGCAGGTACATCACACACACACACACACACACTGTGAGGACCCCCAGGCAGAAGTGGGCCCCGCTCTACCTGATGCTATCCTTGCACACGGCACGCACAAAGTCGCGGACATGCGGCTGGGTGAAGTGTGTGTCATAGTAATCCAGCAGCTTGCTGTAGATGGTGGGCACAGCCATGAACACTGTGATCCTCGGGGCCTCAGCACCCAAGAACTGCTCCCAGACCTACAAGGAGGAGCCTGCATGAGCCACTGCGGGCACAACTGACCACACACTGCCCCCAGCAGAGCTTCCTCTCCATAATCCTTCACGGGACAAAGGGGACCAGGGCCTGGGAGGGGGAGCAGGCAGAGGGAGAAAGGCATCCATTTATTGTGCCCAGGGGAGGGGCCCAAGGCCCGGCAGGACAGCTAACACTGAAGCCCTGAGAGATGGACATGAGCAACAATGCAGCCCATGCTGTCCTGCCTCTCAGGGTCATAGCAGTGAGCACAGAGGCAGGGGTGAGTCCAGAGGTAGATCGCAGGGACAGCCCCAGGACAGAGCAGGACAGAGCAGCACAGAGCAGGATGGACCAGGACAGAGCAGGACAGAGCAGCACAGAGCAGCACAGAGCAGGATGGACCAGGACAGAGCAGCACAGAGCAGCACAGAGCAGCACAGAGCAGGATGGACCAGGACAGAGCAGGACAGAGCAGGACAGACCAGGACAGAGCAGGACGGACCAGGACAGATCAGGACGGACCAGGACAGAGCAGGACGGACCAGGACAGAGCAGGACAGAGCAGGGCAAAGCAGGACAGAGCAGGGCAAAGCAGGACAGACCAGGACAGAGCAGGACAGAGCAGGACGGACCAGGACAGAGCAGGACAGAGCAGGACGGACCAGGACAGAGCAGGATGGACCAGGACAGAGCAGCACAGAGCAGGATGGACCAGGACAGAGCAGCACAGAGCAGGACGGACCAGGACAGAGCAGGACGGACCAGGACAGAGCAGGACAGAGCAGGGCAAAGCAGGACAGACTAGGACAGACCAGGATGGACCAAGACAGACCAGGACAGACCAAGATGGACCAGGACGGACCAGGACAGACCAGGACAGACCCACACAGACCCTAGAGCAGCTGTTGGGTCTGGAGAGAACATCGGATCCTGTCCACCCACGTGATGGAAAAAAGCTTGTCCTCCAGCGGGACCTTTGTCCTGAAGGATGCAAACACTTAAGACAATAGGCGCCAGGGTCCGTGCCCACAGCCCTCTGTGCCCCAGTTACTGCAGGGTGCAGGTTAAAACCTTCCACACGCACACAAGCTGTCTTTGTGGCATGACCTAGGGCGGCAGGGAGAGGAACGGCATGCAGCTCCCGCTGGTCACGCCACCCTCGGTCCCTTCTGCGGCCCGCGAACTGTTGTCACACAGTGCTCACCCGCTACAGTGCACATGGACACCAAGCCCCTGCCAGGGCACTTGGCCCATGCCTGGATGCACACTGGAATTCTGGAAGGACACGACAACATTAGGTGCTTGAGTGGCCACAGAGGACAGGTAGGCTGGGTCAGACCACACTGTCTTCCTGCCAGCAAGGAAGCACAGAGCCAGTTCTGCAAGGTCCCTTGGGGATGACATCACCCACGCGCTCTGCCGGTCCCTCTGTGATGACATCACCCACACGCTCTGATGGTCCCTCTTGGATTACGTCACCCACACGCGCTCTGCCAGTCCGTCAGAGATGACATCACCCACACACGCTCTGTGATGACATCATTCACCACGCTCTACCTGTTGTCCATGGGAAGAGCAGTCAGTTGGACAGGCGTCCAGCTGTGCATGCTGGACGAGGTGGGAGCTGGTGCCACAGCTGAGCAACAGCCCCTGTGTGGCAGGGACTCTGTGGCAGAAACTGATCGGGGTCTTAGAGTGGAGATCCCCCAGTTCTAAACAATGGGGTGGGGTAGGAGGACAGGCCCACAGCAGCAGAGCCACCCTTGGAATGGCAGCTGTACCCAGCAGCTGGCAGGGGTATGCAGCCTTCAAGAGCCGCTGACAAATGGACATGAGCACCACCAAGACAGACTGGGAGCACAACGTGGGCCACTGGGATCCACGTGCCTATGACCAACGTCACACGGGCCAGGCCAGAGAGACGCGTGCCAGGGCCTGCTGAACTCACCTGCTGGGCGCTGAAGTCGGGCAGCATCACACAGGTGGCTCCCACCCACAGTGGGCAGAGCAGCTTGTTGACCACCCCATGCATGTGGTGCAGCGGGAGGACGTGCAGGAGGACGTCGTCTCTAGTCCAGGCCCACGAGCGCACCAGGCCGCTTACCTGCAACGCAGAGCAGGGACCCATTCCAGCTTCCTGTGACCCCTAAACAGGGCCCCATCACTGCTCCTGCCCATAAGAACTGTGCAAGTGCAGGCACTGTGCCACCCCTGGAGATGCAGCTGGTGTCTGAGGGACCCCACCCACCAGCCCTTACACTTAGGAGCTTCGTCCTACCCCTGACCTGGCCCACATCCTAGGCCTCACTGTCAGCCCCATTATGTAGGACCTAGTGGGCCATGCAGTCTTGAATGACCCCCACAGAACAGGAACGGACACGCCAGCCCAGCAAGTGGCTATGAGAGACACCAGGACCCATGAGAGCGAGAAGGTGTGCCAAGCCCACCAAGATTCACCATGGCCTGGAGGTTGCCGTGGGTGAGGAGAACACCCTTGGGTCTCCCGGTGGTCCCGCTGGTGTACATGATCATGGCGCCACGGTGTCTCCACTCCCGTGCCTGCACCTGCTCCTCTGCCATCCCGTCTGCTATCCCAGTGTGCATGGAGCCCAAGACGGGCAGCAGCGGGATCCCCAGCTTCCTGGCCACCGGGCTCAGGAGCTCCATGTGCTCTGGGCCAGCCACCACCACAGAGCTCTGGGAGTCCTGGATGTAGTATTCCAGCTGGGCCGCAGGGTGCTTCCGGTAGAGTGGGACAGCGATGCCACCACTCATCCATGAGGCCCACTGAGCTACCACGTAGGAGGCATCGTTGGAGCAGAGAAAGGACACACGCTCTTCCCGTAGGTCCTGGCTGCCGCGGAGTCTGCACAGCTCCTGGGACAGCTGCAGGCTGCGGCGGTACAGGTCTCCGTAGGTGTGGCGGCCGTGCTGGTCCACCAAGGCAGTTCTGTCCCTGAAGAGCAGTACTCGTGTGAACACGGGGGCTGTCCTGTCTGTAGGGCTCCCTGGGGCCACGTGTGTCACAGGAGCTGGTCGGCAGGAGGTCAGCACACACAGCAAGCGTCGGGAGAGTAGTGTCCCATAGGGCAACATTGTGCTGGCAAACATCCCTGAGTGGCCTGGGGCCTAAGGAAGGACACAGGAGTTAGTGGCCTCATGGTCTTGTCCCGGCAGGCTTCAGTGCAAAACTTAAAACCCCTTCCAGGGAGGAGCAGCAACACACTCAGAGGCTGCCAGCTGACGCACGGATCCCCTCTGAGCTCCAGTCTGAGTCCTGGCTGCTCCATGTCTGATCTAGTTCCTCGTTGGGGGCCCAAGTGCTTGGGCTCTTGTGACCATGTGGGGGACCTGGATGCGGCTCCTGCCTCCACTCTGACCATTGCAGCCACTTGGGGAGTGGACCCACAGATCTGACTCCCTCTCTGTCTTCATTTCAAATAAAATAAACAAATCTTCAAAAACGACAACAAAACTTCCAGGGGTCAGCGTCTGTGGCACAGCCTGTTAACACACCACTTGTGAGGTGGCCTAGAGACCTGGCTGCACAACTTCTGGCCCAGCTCCCTGCTGATGCACCTGAGAAGGGAACGGTACGTGTCCCAGGGGTGAGGGTCCTGCCATCCAGCGGGCAGGCACAAGGAGAGCCCAGGGCAGCCCACAGCTGGCTATTGTGGCCACTTGAGGAGTGACCCAGCAGTTGGAAGAGCTCTCTCCCTTCCCCAGCTCCCTCTCTGTCACTCTGTAAATCTTGAACCAAAACACCTTTCCAGGGCCCAGCGCATGGTTCAACTGGCTCGTTCAACATCTCCAAGTGCCACTATCCCATGTGGGCACCGGTTCATGCCCTGACTGCTCCAATTCCCATCCAGCTTTTTGGTTATAGCCTGAGAAAGCAGTGGAAGATGGCCCAAGATATGCAAACCACATGTAGGACCAGGAAGGAGCTCCTGGCTCCTGGCTTTGGATCAGCTCAGTAAGCCTGTGGATGGAAGATCTTTCTCATAAGTCTTCATTCCAACATGAGCTGGAACTGGGTGTGGACCAAGCCGGGCCTGGCTATGACACCTGCTGGCAAATGCTGAGGTGAAGCGGCCCATGCCAGATTGGGTGGCAGCACCCATGAGTCCACATGAGACGGGGAAGGGGCCCAAGCCCGGTACATAGGCAGCACAGGCTTCCCAGCTGGGCCACTGCACCCACTGGTAAGCATGAAAACTGGGACTTGGGGCAGATCTGGCTGCACAGGGCTAAAACACATGTTGGCTTGCATGTGGGCTGGATTGGGAGGAGAACCAGGCTGGGCTAATTGACTGTACCCACTAGTGCAGCCAAGAGAGAACCAGGCTGACCTAACTGATTATACACACTGGGGCAGGCATGAGAGCCAGGCTGAGCTAACCAATTGTATCCACTGGTGCAGGCATGAGTCAGAGTAATTGTGGCTGGCTGGGCTCTGCCACAGCAGCAGCTGGCAAGTGCTAGGACTGGGGGCAAGTCCTGTGAAATAGACTGCAGAACCATCTGGAACCATCTGTGGGCTGGCTAGTGGAGTCAGTGAGGTTGAGCTAGGCTCCAAAGCCCATTGACGTGTATGAGAGCTGAATGGGATGTGGGACAGATTGAACCAGTCTGCTGCACATACTGGCAAGCAAAGGAATCAGGGCTGGGGGCAGGCCTGCTGGGAGTTATTGGGGGTTTCTTCGGGCTGCAGTTCCCACTGGTGTACATGAGGGCCGAGTGTGTAGTGGGCTGGGTTGGGCTAGGCCGCAGCATCCATTGGTTTGCATAAGAGATGGGGTTACAGACGGAAATGACCTAGCAACTGCAACTACCAGTGTGTGCATAGGCAGATGTGGGTGACCAACCGAGCCAGACCTCACACTCTCAAGCACACACAAGAGTCAAGCCTGGGATCACCTCAGATGAAGCTTTTTTGGGAACCTCTCCCCCAACTGAACCGCTGGATTCAGCACTCCAGGACTGCAGGATCTGTGGTCTGACCATGGAGTGCATGTGTCAGAGCTGGGCCTCCTCAGTGGCTCAGACAGAGCAGTGGACAGCATGCCCACATGCACATGGGGGACATGGCAGTCCATTGGAGCCGGCACAGGACATCTAGTATCATAGCAGAGGATGGAGGGAAGAGCAAATTGGACAAGTCCCCCAGCCAAGCGTTGGCACCAAATATCTGAGCGAACGCAGACTCTGAGGTGGACTGTGTCAGCCAATGGACCTTGGAAGGATTTCCTCATCCTTGGAGCGATGAAATGCCTAGTATTTCAGAGCTACGGCAACCACGTGAGCAGTACTCTCGGAGCATGCTCCACATCAGGGACCCTGGCAGGACGCGATATGGCTGCCCCCACCCCCAGGTGCTGAGGCGGTTGGGAGGCTGGTGCAGGGTCCCTCTTCTTTCACCATTCCCCAAGATACAGGAAGAAGAAGAAAATTTGGAAACAATGGTTTCACCCACTTTCCCCTAGTCCTCAACCCCTCCCACCCTGATCAACTATATATAAACATCAAAAATAAAAATAAAATTCTAAACTTTCAACTAATAAGATGAAGCTGAACTTGGAATCACAGGCTAACATCTCCAAGCACAACTGCAAGTCCTGGCAGAAGTCCAGAAGTCCAGCTGCTGGGCTTCCCAGCCCCTCGCAGCAGATGCAGGATCCTAACGCAACAACCCAAGCACTGGCACAAACCAGGGAAAACCAAGAAGCACCAAATTGACATAACAATCCAAAGTAAACTCAGATGAAACTTTTACATGCCTTAGGCTTGTCTGAACTACTCAGAGGAATGCCCAGGGCAACCAGTACACAGCATGACTGCAGGCCATCCGGCTGGTTAGTCCTACACCCGGCCTGTCCCCACGTGCCTGCCTTCCTGTGCCTACCCCAAGTTCCTGTCCCCACACTCCTGTCCCCCACGTTCCAGCCACCAAGTGCCTGTGCCCCAGGTTCCATGCCACAGGCCCTTGGGAATTGATGGTTCAAGGCAGTGGGATTAACAAGGCTCCAAGGAGAGCAGGTAGGTTGGTCTTTGGAGCACAGCTGGAGTGACAGCAGTCACAGCCTATCAGAATCCAAGCTCAGCAGGAGGCCACAGGAACAAAGACCAGAACTGCCCAGCAAAGCCCCAGTGGAAGGCCCGAAGCAGTGGGCCCACTGCACTCTCTTCAGGGTTTGTCAGGTGGGTCAACTTGGCAGCTGCTGAGGCCCCGCCTGACCCTCCCTGCCATGCTGCTGCAGGGACGCCCCTCTAAGGTGAGGACATGGTCCCACCAACCTGTGGCTTCTGGGCACCTCCTGTAGGTGGGGTGCAGCTGCTGTCTGCGTGACCTTTACCCCAGCTGCCTCGCCCTGGCTTAGTGCGAGGACTGCTGACCAAGCAGGGATACCCAGGGAGCCTGTCGAGCACTACAGAACAAAGCCAAGCCATGGGCATGGGCACCAAGCAGGCAAGCCGATTCTGCCCCAACAGCAAATCTCCTGACAGCCCACAAGGCACTGCAAGGGGTCCAGCTGCACCGACAGTGCCAGCTCCCCCATCAGAGCACTGGCCCAAGTCCTCACGCTCCTCCTCTGACCCAGTGCTCTGCTTGTGGCCTGGGAGGGCAGGAGAGCTAGGCCCAAGTCCCTGGGCCCACGCACCCATGTGGGCAACACTGATGGAGCTTCTGGCTTCAGTCTGTCCCAGCCCTGACCACTGTAGCCATGCAGGGAATGAACTAGCAGACAAAGACCTCTTTCTTTGTGTCTCCTTCTGCCCTTTAACTGTCTTGCAAATAAATGAAACAAATATTTTAAACCCAGTAACCCTGTCTTTCTTCCTCAAAAAACATAAGCATAAAACAACGGGAATGGTCAGCCAGCACCCCCAGGGGCACTGTGATAGGCCCCTGCGCTTCGCTGGAGGCAGCCGCTTCTACCCAGGGACCAGACCCCCGCTTGTGGAGGCTGTCACCGTGACTCCCGGCCAGGCCGCATGGTCCGCCTGTGATGATGCTAAGAACCAGGTGCGTGTACGACTGTCCACGAGAAGACGCAACGTGCACTGCGCTGAGGCCTGGAGGTGTCACCACGGCCCCCTGGGTGCCCAGAAGCAGAGGACAGCTCCCAGGTCCCTGGTGTGTCCCACCAGGCACTGCTTGCTGTTTCCAGGGGACCTGGTACAACAAAGGAGGCGAGCCTTGACTTGCTCTCAGTGAGGGATGCCAGGAAGGAGTGGGGTCAACCTACCCACTAAGAGTGGGCACCCTTGTGACAACCATCATGTCAGATCCTCCCTACCCCACAGGCCCCTCGCCACCCCCATTCTCACAACCTCCCTTGTCAGCAACCCCTAACTATCCACATGGCACCCACCCCAGTGACAAGAACTGGCTTGGGAACCAGGAACCAGGCATGCGGGCGTCAGAAGAGGGGATATCGGGGAGGGAACCTCAGGGTTGGGGGCATCAGCGTGGGGGTGTCAGGGTTAGGAGACGTCAGGGGAGGGGCGTCAGAAGAGAGGGTGTGGGGGAGGGGACCTCAGGGGAAGGACGTCGTCAGGGTGAGGGGGTGTCAGGGTTGGCTCGGCAGGGTTGGGGGCGTCGGGGAAGGCCCCGCGGTCGGCAGCCGCCCTCCCGCCCCGGGCCCCGCAGGCTCGGCGTTCTCCCGCCCGGATCGCAGGAGGACCTCCAGTTCTACCTGGACCACGAGGTCCTCGTGTCCTCGCCCGCTGCTGCCGACCGGGACGGTCCACGGGTCGGACCGGAACCGCGTCCGTCGCCTCAGCGCGTCCCCCGGCGCAGTGGTCCGTCGCCCAAAAGCGTCCCCTGAACACAGCGCACCGCGGCGGCCGGTTCCGCGGCGGCCCTGCCGTCCAGCTCCCGGGGTCCGGGCGCCCAGCCTCGGGTGTCCCCGGCTGCTGACCGGGGTCCACTCAGCAAGCCCGACCGCCCCTGCCTGCTGCCTGGCGCGCTCTCCGCACCGTAGGCCTGGCCACTCGGCCTTGGGGACACGGTGCACGCTGTGGGGTGGCACGGGGCCAGCAGCCCCTGTGGACCCTCAGGCGAAGCTGAAGGTGAGAAACCCCAGGAGACCTGCGGCCTGCCCAGCCCTGCCTGCTGGAGCCAGTGAGTGAGTGGAAAAGCTCTTAGTCGCTCCTTCTCTGTAATGCGTTGAAAATAAATACTAATAGCAACAAAGGTTCCTCACAACTGGAGAACTATTTAGCATGGTTCGGCATTGACTCAAAATGACATTAATGTACTGAAAACCAAGAGCAAAACCAAGCACTGTGGGTGTGGTTTCCTGAAAGGCCAGGAGGCAGGGGGACTGCCTGCTGCAGGAGGTCGGGCCTAAGGGCAGCCTGACCGGTCAGACAAGTGCTCCCAGCACCTGTGCACCCCACAGACGTGTGTGTGTGTGTGTGTGTGTGTGTGTGTGGCAGGCTGCACTGGGCCTTGCCCCAGCACTCACCACACAGGAGGCAGTGAGGCAGCTGTGTGTGTGGCCGCCACAGCACTGTATGCTGGCTACAGTGTTGGGGTTCAATGAATCCAAGCGAGATTCCAAGGCAAGTGAGATGATTTTGATGTCTAGTCCAAGGGGCAACCTCTTGCCATAAGCAAGAACTGCCCTGAATGAAATAATCATGAGGTTTTTATAGTAAGAGAATCAAAAGCCACGTGACAGGGAGCAAGTACGTGATTAGGGGCTAACAGTGACACAAAACAGCATGGGACAAGAATTTACAACTGTAGTCTTGGAGGTCTTTTCCATAAATCCAAACACCCCAAGGGTATCCCTGTCTCCTGAAACAGGAGCTTTGTTGTAACAGGATGCAGGCGTCTCTTTGGAGATCCCAGAAGTACTGTCACCTTTCACTGCAGTGTCAACTCATTGAACCATGTCAAGGGAATCAGCTGAGGGGCCCCTTGAGCTCAGGTGGGTAGGAGCCAGGAGGACCCCTGGGACGAAATCTGGGCTATGGCTTTTCCCCTGGTCCTTCTCCTTGTGATGGATTCTCACAGCCCAGGGGGTAGGTCTCCCGAGGTGCCTGTCACTGGCCAGCCCTTGGGGTTGTGCAGGTGGCAAGTGCCTTTGACAGGGGTAAGGGACCTACAGGAAGGAGGGTGCAAGGCCGAGGCTCAGCGGCTGTGCGCAGCTCACTCTACAAGAGCCAGAGCAGCAGGCCGTGCTGGTGCCCAGGCTGCTGGCCACATGTGTGCCGGTGAGAAGCACAGCTCTGGCCCTTTGTTAGCAGACACCTTGCGTACAGGGGGGTCAGCAGACAGCAGCAGACCCTGTGAGGAGCCTCCCCAACAACTCAGGAAGGCCCCCAGTGCCAGCCTGGCAGGAGCTGTAGCTAGTGCAGGGCACAGCCTGACAGCTGGGGACCGAGGCCTGGGAGCGTCCGGCAGCTTGCCCACAGCCACTCTGCAAACATTTGTGGGTGGTGCAGATGGGGGCGGCAGTGTGCCCGCCCCTGGGCAGCCAGCCAGGCCACATCTGCTCCCGGGGGGTCAGGCCCAACGGTAAGAGCAGTGTGGCCACCCTGCTGATCAGAGCCGGCCATGCCCTCAGCAGGTCTTGGGATGGCAGCAAGGCAGGGCCTCTCCTCCATGCCTCCTCCCGCTCAGCTGTGTGCCGGTGCCTTGGGAGACCAGGAAGTGGCCCCTGCACAGGGCAGCAGAGTGGAGCCACTCCATTCTTTGGGGCCTGGAGCCCCGTTTCTCTGCCAGCCCTGACATCCAGCATGGCCCTGGCTGTCATTCTGAATCTGAATCCCTACCACTTTTTTTAGCACATCCTTCCTCTATAAAATTCGTCTTTGACCACAGAAGTTGACATTCATTTGTTCCAGGTGATGTTGCCGGGGGCAGGGGGCAGGACTGAGCCACAGGATCCACGGGGCCCACCATGGTGGGCTCTTGCAACACTGTACAGAAGGGGACCCAGCTTGAGAAGTCCTGGACTGGGCCACATGTGAGACTCTCCCAGCCTGGCCTGAGTCCACTTGGAACCCCAGATACCCCCCTACACACACACACACTGGGAGCATGGGGGCCAGGCAGGAGCATGTCCTGTGGAGTGCCACCCTGAGAGCCAGCAGCACCTTGTGAGCTCATGGCCAGTGCAGGCTGGAGTACAGCGTCCACCTCCTAGCCATGGGCACTGAGAATGGGGTCACGTCCACCCTCAATGCCCAGCCTGCTGTCTGAGAACAGAGCTCCATGGCAGCTACTGCAGGGACGTGGTCTTCCTAGGAGGACCTCTCCCCCGGCCCTGCACGGTCAGGGTCTGGCATGGCGCCCACGTGGCTTCTGATGGACCTCGTCCTACAGTCTCCTCCTCCCTCATACACGGCTGAGTGGGTGTTGGCCAGCAGATGGGACCTGCCAGACGGCCACTTAGTGGACCCTGGCCCTACGGCCAGTACAGATGGAGCAGTTTCACTTCCTAGTGCTCTGGGTGGGCAGCATCAGTGCTGTGGGTGGAGCATCCTGGCGCCCACACACTGCATGCTTGGGCTCCGCACAGCTGGGTTCCAGCAGCATCCGGAAACCTGGGCCCCCTTGGAGCCCTACAGTGCTGGTTGGGGTCCCCATTAGAGTTGGCTCTGAGGGCCCCAAGAAATCATGGTGAGAGAAAGTCTCTGCTTGCATCCGTGTCCTGGGGGGCTGACGTGGCACATGGCACACACAGCCACAGGAGGAAAGGAGCCAGAATGAGATTCCTAGAAAGCAAAGCAGGCTCCGCTGCCGTGGCCTGCCCTGCCCTGGCTGGGGTCTGCCCTGGGCTGCCCTGGCCTGCCCTGGCTGGGGTCTGCCCTGGGCTGCCCTGTCCTGCCCTGTCCTGCCCTGTCCTGCCCTGGCTGGGGTCTGCCCTGCCCTGGATTGCCCTGGCCTGGCCTGGCTGGGCCCTGCTGGGGGACCTAGGGATGGAGCCATGAGCCACCTGGTTCCCTGCATGGAGCAGGGCAGGCAGGCCAGCCTGGGAGCAGCTGCAATATGGCCAGGCTCCCACAGCCCTGAGGGTGATGGGGGAGACCAGGGGCGGGGCTTGAGGGTGGACTCCCTTCCCATTGGCCTGTGGGTACTGGGATACCAGGAGTCCGGCCCTAATCTGAAGTCCCCCGTGTTTTCAAAGGTGGCAGCTGTGCGGCTGGGAAACCCCCATGGGCTGCCCCGTTCTCTTCCTCTTTCCTTGGGTCTGCTCTGGCCGCATCTCACTGGGGGCCTGGCTGCACTGACTCTCCCCACATACCTCCTCCTTGAGGACTCTTGGGCACCCAAGGCAGGGCCTGGAGCTGCCAAGGGAATCCCCAGGGTTGCCTGCTGCAGCCTGGCCCATGCTGTGCTTTGAGCAGCCAGGCTGTGCACAAGGTCCCAAGATCCAGGCTGGGAAAGTCACCACCCAGAGCAGAGAGGCAGGGCCCTTCACTCCTGCCCAGGAGCCCCCGGCTGGTGTGGACAGAAGGTGGTGTGGGGGGATGAGCAGGGGCTGAGGCCCCATAGGGACCAGGCCAGGGCAGCCTTGAGCTGGCCTTTATCTAAGGGACTGACACGGTCAGGCAGGCCAGGCCCTGTAGTGACCAGCTGAGGCTGACCCTTAACTGGGAGTCTGACCAGGGCCAGTCAAGCCCTGTAGTAACAAGCTGAGGCTGGCCCCAGAGGCACAGATACCTGCTTGGGCCTGGTCAGGCCTCCAAAGAGGGCAAGGGGTCAAGGTCACCCCCAGTGGCCAGGGACAGTGTGAGTCATGGCCTCCCTTAAACTCAGGACCACCATGTCCAGCACTGGCTGTGAACCCGGGCACCACCCCAAGCCCCTGCTGGCCACTGTCATGGAGGCTGTAGCACAAGGTTGACCACAACCTGTAGGACTCCCAGGAATCCTGCGGGCCCCTCCCTCTTCTCTCACCCTGTGGACCCCCCACCCCAGCTTCCAAGGCTTGAGGATTCCTCCCCGGCTCTCCCCCCACCCCTCAGGCTGCCCGTGTTCTCAAAGCCTCTTGGGGGCTGGGGGTCTCAGAAGCTCACCCAACCTGGGCACGTGGCTCAGGGCTCTACTTCTGCAGGAGTATGTACAAGGAGGCTTCAGAAGGCAGCACCGAGGCAGACACCGGGGAAAGCAGCTGCACGGCCACTGCAGCCAGGCCAGACACAGGAGCAGCCCCAGCAGGCTGGCCACGACGGCAGATGCCTGCTGAGTTCTTCGTGGGAACACAAGCCACGAGGTCCAGCCTTGAGTCCTTCCAGTTCTTCGCCTGACTTGCCCACAGCTCTAGCACTGTGGTGCCTCCTCCTCTGTGCTGCAATTGTGTCTTTGTCACCAAGAAGGGGACAGAGAGCAGAGTAGAGCCTGGCGTCCTGCCGCATACAGGGTGCCCTGCCCCACACAGGGTGCCCTGCCCCACACAGGATGCTCTGCCCCACCTGAGGTGCTCTGCCCCACACAGGGTGCCCTGCCCCACACAGGGTGCCCTGCCCCACACAGGATGCTCTGCCCCACCTGAGGTGCTCTGCCCCACACAGGGTGCCCTGCCCCACACAGGATGCTCTGCCCCACCTGAGGTGCTCTGCCCCACCTGAGGTGCTCTGCCCCACACAGGGTGCTCTGCCCCACACAGGGTGCTCTGCCCCACACAGGGTGCCCTGCCCCACACTGGGTGCCCTGCCCCACACAGGGTGCCCTGCCCCACACTGGGTGCCCTGCCCCACACAGGGTGCCCTGCCCCACACTGGGTGCCCTGCCCCACACAGGGTGCCCTGCCCCATACGGGGTGTCCTTCCCCACATGGGGTGCTCTGGCCCACATGGAGTGCCCTGCCCCACACAGGGTGCCCTGATCCATGTGGAGGGCTGAGATTTGATACCGGTTCCCAACACCGGTGCTCTGGGAGTCAGTGGCAACGGCTCTGCCCACTGGACCTGGGCAGTGCCCCTGGCTCCCAGGTCCCAGCTTCTGCTGCCACAGTGTGACTGTGGACCATCTGCCGAGGGAGCCAGCCTTGTCTCAGTAGACTCCTCTGCAAGCATCATCAGATGTCACTTCCAAGATTTTTTTTTTCGGGGATTTTTGCTTCTATATTTGCAAAAGATCCTAGTCTGCATGCGTCGCGGATAGGGTGGGGCCTCGTGGAGAAGACTGAGAAGGACCCGGCACTCTGTGACTGCCTTTCAAACAAAAGCAAACCTTTTAAAGTAAGAGACCCAAGCAAGCTGATGACACAGGAAAGGTGACCTGGGGCAAGGAGGAGGCCAAGGAGACCACCCTCCAGTCTTCCTTATTAAAGTTCAGAGTCCGAGAGAGAGGTCACTGTGGCTGTGCCAGGCCAAAGCCAGGAGCTCCTACTGGGCTCCCACGTGGTGCAGGGGTCACAGGACTAGGTCCCCCCACGCTCCCACATGGTGCAGGGGTCACAGGACTAGGTCCCCCCGGGCTCCCACATGGTGCCCAGTGTCCTCCAAAGGACAGGGCCTCAAAGGCTCTGAAGCTGCAGGTACCGGGGGCCTCTCACGGTCCCTGTGTGGGTACCCCTGGTATTATGGGAGACTTCTGCCCAGAGGGGGTAGGCAGTTCAGGATGTAGGGGATATCTTGCCCTGGCCTCCAGGCCCTGGGATGGCTAACTTACCCAGCCCAGGGGTCCCTGACTCAGTCCACCCATCAGGGTAACAGGCAGAGCCCCAGGTGGGCACACCTGCACACAGGTGACTTCCCCCACGGATCATATCAGCCTCATGAGTCTGGCCCTCACCTTGCCCTGGCCTCATGGGGCAGCCCTGGCCTGTGTCCGTCCCACATCCCACCCACCCCCCAGTGGGAGTCCTGACCTCACGTCAGGTCGTCAGAGCACCTAAGAGACCCCATGGCTAGCTAAGCCAGGCCCCAAACTGCTTCCTCCTCAGCCAGCGGGCTTACCTGTGCACCTCAGAACTGACAGCAGGGATGAGGCACAAGGGGTGGCGGAGCACCCAAGAGGCACACAGACTGACATGTCCAGTAGGCAGGACCTACGGTAGGCCAGGCCTCCTGTCTGCTGGCATAGAACCAGAGCAGTGACCCCCAGACCAAGGCCTCAGCAGAGGCTGGCAGACTGGGAGTGGGCTTTGAGCCAGAGCCCACGTGGCCCGGGCCCCACCAGCTGCTCAGCCCAGCCTAGCAGTGGGGGTATTGAGGCAGCAGCAGAGCAGGCAGTGTCACGGGGCCCAGCTCCATCCTCGACACGCAGACAGTGGACACTGCATGACTGCCAAGTCTGTCTCCACCAGCAAAGCAACTCTGGAGTTGCCACATGTGCCTGACGGTTCAGATGGGGATCCTGGCACGAGGCCATGCTGGCAAAGGACAATGAGAGAAGCCGGCAGCGTCCACCTGCACCCTGGAGTTGGGCTCGGGATGGCCAGCGGCCTCATCCTTGCAGCACAGCTCTAGAACTGGCTCTTAACCAATGCACACCCTCCAAGGGATGCTGGGAGCAGGTGTGGCAGAGGGGACCTGGCAGGGGGGCCTGGGTGGCACAGGGCATACCCAATCAGGAGGCTGGGAAACATGACGAGGCTCTGCCTCCTGCCCATCCTTCCTGGTGCCTACGTCAGAGGGGGACGGATGGGGACAGGAAGGGACGGAGCCCCTGCTCTGCCAACCCCAGCCTGGCTCTGCCCACACAGAAGATGAACATGACCATGCTCAGCTGTGGGAGGTGGGCAGGGTGCAGCCATGCCAAGTCCCCTCTACACTGGCTCCATGGGCACCCCGGAAGCACCAGGAGGCAGCCGAGGTGAGGGGTGGGTGAGCTGAGTGGGTGGACACGTGCCATTGCACAGCCCACCAAGAACGCCATGAACAGCGCAGGCACTGCGCCCGCAGAGGGACACTGGGCTGGCTGGCATGGGGGTGCCTGTGTGGGGGCGCCTGGGCTTGGGTTGGCTTGCCCAGGTGGGGACTCTGCAGCACAATGGTGCCTTTTGGGATGGGGGAGAGCTATGCCAGCTGCGTCTGGATCCTATTGCATCTGGATTCACAGACACCCTCTTTCCAGCCTCCCACCCTCTCAGCCCTGCCAGCTGGGCCTGGCAAGGGGGGGGGACTTCTGGGTTGCATGGCAGGGGTCCTGTGGGTGTCCATGAGGCAGCTGCACCCCGTCCGCTTCACTTTCCCATGGTGCCCGATCCTACTGGGGACGTCCACCACCCCTTCTTGTCCCTGGGAGGGTTTTAGATCCACATTCCTCCTCCTCCCCTCCACCGCCTGGCACCTCAGAGCTTGAGCATGGACAGGTGGGACAGATGCCAAGTGTCCCCCCAGAAAGGGGCTTGAGCGGCAGGTGGCTGGGCAGGGAGGAGCCCACAGCGGGCACAGAGCTGGCACTGCCCGGACGGGTGTGCACCTGCTCTGAAACTCAGACCAGCTGGTGCCTTCCCTGGTAGACCCGTGGCTCTCCCTCGGGCACTGTGGCCACACTGGGTGGTCCAGAAAGGTGCCATAATGAGGGAATAGGTGCTATGGGGGTCATGGCAGTGAAGGGCTGAAGTGGGCAGAGGTGGTTAGACACAGGGTCTCGGAGCCAGGAGCATGGAGGCAGGAGAGACTCTGAGGACATGCCTTGGGTGGTGAGGAGGGGCCCGGGAGGAGAAGCCCTGAGGATGTACAGTGAAGAGGGGCCTGGGAATCGGCCTGGTCCCTGCTGCCCACCTGGCAGGCTTTGACCAGGACCCTGAGGACTGGAGGGCACGTGGAGGGCCCTGGGCACTGCAGCATCCCAGCCTCAGCAGAATGAATTGGGTTTGGGGTCTGTAGCTTGGCTGCAGGTCTGGATGGCGGGCCCCGGGTGGGCCCTAGCAGTACAGACCCAGCTGGGCACCTGGTGTGGTTTCTACTGCCCAGCCAACCCAGCCCTCCCGGGGCCAGATCCCCGACACTACACCCTCTGCCCGAGCGAGGTTGGCCCAGCAGCTGGCAGGAGCTACGGGCAGCTCTGCCTGACAGTTCTGCCTGCAGCAGTGTGGGAACCCTGGGCCCCCCAACCTGCATGGCTCCTGTCCCCACCAAGTTGGAGTTCCTCCCAGCTTGAAGTCCCACCCCCACCTGCCCGTCCACTGCTGCCCTCTACCCCCACCTAATTCACAGCCCTTGCTTCCTGCTGGCTCCAGGCTCCCCTGAGCCTCTGCCAGATGTTCTGGGCACCACGTGGCCCTGATGAAATATTCATGGAGACACCATGCACACAGCACAGTCCCCCGCCCCCGTGGAAGCCAGGCACTCGGACCGCTCTCAGCTCCCACGCTGGCCCAATGGCTCACGCCTGGGACCTGGCTCTGAAGTGGGGAGGGACGAGCAGCTCATACTTGTGGCCAAACCTGGGTAGACACGGCCCTGCAGCCCCAAGAAACCCAGACAACTCCAGCCCAGTCTCCCATAACACCCAGGTCCTTCCTCGGGTCCCTGCTCCTGGGCGGGGGAGGGTGGCAGTTCCTGCCAGCCCCACACAGCACCTGGTCCTGCTGGGGTGGGGGCACAGCTGAGAGGGGCTGAGGGCGAGGCCACTGGACACTGAGGATTGCCCCCTCTGGGTTCTTCCCCTGATCAGTCAAGCCCCCTACTCTGTGGGCAGGCCGAGGGGCAGCCAGTGTGCTCTCTCCTACCTCCGGGGTCTCTGGGCAGGGACCTGCCTGCCCTGACCAGCCAGACCTTGGTGGCTGCCAACAACAGCAGCAAGGACAGGAGGTGGTACCCTACCTGCCCTGAGGTCCTCACTTGTGGAAATACAGGCAGCTTGGACAGGGCGGGGGGAGGCCCTGTGTTGGTCCCCAGCAGGACCAGTGGGCAGAAATGGGGACCCTCTCCCAGGCCCCTGCACTGCTGAAAAGGAAATGAGCTACATGCCATGTTCCAGTGAACATGCCCAGCAGAACAACAGGCCCAGCTGCAGACTCAGCGGCATGGGCCCCTTCCCACGCTGCTGCTCACCGTGGTCTGGACTCCAGGGACTCAGGTCCCTTCCCTGTCTCACTTACCACCCAGCCCCACTGAGTCCCCCATGCATTCCAGGACCATGAGGAGCGTGCTGCTTCCTTGCTCAAGCCGGGAACAGTGTCCCCTCCTCCCGTCTGTCCTCCAGCCCCGCCCAGTCAGCCCTGTCATCCACCTTGCCCCAACTACTCCTTGTTCCCTTGTTTTGGTCCTGAGATGGACGGGCAAACGGACAGTTGGCTTCCAGGATCCGTGCGGGCACCAGGCCCTGCCTGCTGCTGTCACCCCATCCACCCCTTGGTCCTGCTTCCTTACTGTCCACCCCCACCACCCAGAGGCTCGTGTCACTGCCACCACCCTGGCAGGGGAGGGGTTCTTATTTGTTAAGGTGGGTCTGGATCTGGGTCTTCCCTCCCTGGGGCTGAGGGGGCTCATTGGGCACTGCTTCCTCCCGCTCACATCTGCTGCAGAGGTACCAGCCGAGCTGCCGCCCCGTCAGCCCCCAGCCCAGGGTGCCGCCGCTCAGCTCATCTGAATGCGTAATTAGCTCAAGCATTCCACCTCGCTAATTTCATGGCAGGGGAAGGGAGCGGAGGGGTGGAGGAATTTGCATATTGATTCAGCCAGGGAGCAAGACTGTTTACTGCACAGGCACAGGCTCCTGGTGCCCAGAGGCGCCTTAACTCTTTCCTGCTCCCTGCAAGGGTGTGCAGGAGCCAGGGGACTGTTCTGGCCCTACTGGCTGGACCCCCCGCTGACTCCAGGGCTCTCTTTCTAACCCTCCCCCACCAGTCCTCCCCTCCTTATCCATCTGTCCCACAGCCCTCCTTGGCAGAGCCGTCCAGCCTAGGGCAGGGTCAGGTGGGGGGATCGCCCTGTCCACTCCCCGCACCCCCCCCCCCCGGCCAGGAGCCTGTTCTTCCAGCCGGGCGGCCAGTGCAAGCAGCAAGGTCAAGGCCCCAGAGCAGTGCTTGGTCCCCATGGATGCATGCTTCAGGGCTAGCATGCGACTCTGAGAGGGAGTGCCCGGGGTCAGGGCATTCCAGCTTGGGTGAGTTAGAGGGCCTAAGCAGTCTTAGAGGCACAGCTGTGACCAAGGCAGGCACCTGTCCCCACCGACCAGCCTGCGTCGGGGCTGCAAGGGCCAAACTCAGGGGCCACATCCTGCAGGACAGAGAGGCCATACACAATGCCCTACAGGGCCCTGACAAGGACCAGAGTGGTGCTGGCACAGCAACAGTGCCTCTTGGGTCACAACAACACCCTAATGCAGGTCCCCTCAGCAGCCTGGAACCCCAAAGAGCCTCTCCCGAACCAGGGCCACTGCCCAGCCAACTGCCATGCCCACCAGGCATGCCCAGTGGCCAGGGTCAGCCCTTTTGGGGTCTGCCCAGCTCCTAGCCCCAAACCTCCCCGATCACAGACTTCCAGTGGGAGCACAGAGGCAGGGCATCCAGGGCTGGATGCAGGCACCACATAGCATGCCTCCCATGACCCAGGGACTTCAAGCCTCCCAGGCCCCAGGCAGGCAGCTGCCAACCTACAGGGTAGCCTGTTGTGCAGGGCTGCTATGAAGCCCTGGACCTCATTCCTGAAGTCCATAGTTCATATGAGCAGGCCGGGGCTAGGTTTGGGGGTCAGAACATGGGGGCAGGCCTGTGGATGCTGCAAGTGGGGTCTGGGAGGCAGGACCAGCTTGCTCTGGCCTCCAGTCATGCCACTCTTGCTGGGAGCTGTGGGTGCTAGGTGACCTGGGGGTGACTCACCCACCCAGCTGCCTGCTGGTCTGGCTGCCGGCTCATGCCCACTGCATGCCAAGTCCAGCTGCAGCCTGGGGACCTCAAAACCCTAGGTGGGCTGGACACCCAGCATAGAGAGCCGCTGGGAGGCCAGGCAGGGGGAGCCAGGGGCCCTGTCACATGCCCCGCAGGACACCAGATCATCTTCAGAGGCAGCAGGAGCTGACTGGGGCTGGGGGCCCAGGGAAGGGGAGGAGCCGGCACAGCAGGGGTTAAACGTTGATTGCGGCTCCTTCTCCATGGTTGTCTAGATAATGCACTCCTCATTTGCATACTGCAGCGTGCGCGTGATTAAAATGAACTTTTAATTCCTTCCAAGTAAATGACTTCTTGCCGGTACGTGCTGCGCACAAATGGAGGAGCCTCGGTGATCCAGGAGCCACTGGGGGTGCTGCTGGGAACAGCCCAGAGACACAAGTGTGTGCATGCCACACCAGTGCCCTGGGGACCTAAGGCCGGCTGACATGCACCCGACCAACAGCAGAGCGGCCCATCTGCACAGTCCCTCATGGAGGATGGCAACCCCGGTGCTCAGCCACAGGACACTGCCCGTACCTCAGCCTGCTGATCAGCAGTGTGACCTGACTGTCCCTCGGCCTGCTGGTTAGCCGTGTCACCCGCCCATCCCCCAGGCCTTGTCATGGCCTGAGCCCTGTTCACATCCCGAGTGTCTGAGCAGGCTGGAGAGGAGGCACAAGGCAAGTTGGGGACCTGTGTCCCACAAAGCCTGCTGTTCAGGAAGCAGACTCCAGGTTCCCAGCACAGGTGCCTGGCGGGGGCCAGGCTGGGCTGGGCGCTGAGTGCTTGCTCTGCTTTCAGGTCCAGTGCTGGCCAGCTCAGCACCTTGGAATGAGTTGAGCCAGGGACCAGAGCCCACTTCTCTGGTTCTTCCCAGGCACAGACCTGGACAGCCTTGGCTCTGGACCCATAAGCTCCATGGCCTTCAAGCAGCACCAGGAGCTGGAGAACCCTGCCCAGTCCCACATGGAGCCACACTGGACAGCTCCGGAGCCTTGACCATTACTGGGAAGGGAGCGGCAGCCCAACTCCGCAGGATCCACTCACCCACCTCAGCATACACTGTGCACCTGCTAGAGGAGTCGCCAATGCAGGGGGACCGCTGGGAGGACCAGGCCAGGGTCCCAAGCACACCTGATACAGGGGCCACGAGCCTCTCTGCCCACCTAGAAGCTGTGGTGTTGGACAGGGATCCCACTTTTTCATGTCAGTCTCCCCCACCAGGCCTGGCAGATGGGGTGCACATGAGCTACTGTGTAGGGGTCCCCACATGTGCCATGTAGGCATGTGTGCACTAGAGTGTGTGCTGGACAAGTGTTGTGTGTGGACTGCTGTGTGGACGTGCTGTGTGAATGTGTTATGTGAATGCACTGTGTGGACGCACTGTGTGGACGTGCTGTGAGTGGAAGTGCCGTGTGGACGTGCTGTGTGGACGCGCCGTGTGGACGTGCTGTATGGACGTGCTGTCAATCAACGTGTACGTGTGTGCCTCTCTGCACAGCAGCAGATTGGGGCCCAGTTCTCCCTCACCACTGAAGCGTGCTCTGAACCACAAATTAATTTCATAATTTTCCCCTCTAATTATGCCGCATCTGCTGCACCCTCACCCCTCAGTGCTCCACCCTCCTCGCAGCTGTGGGCGCTCGCCTGGCTTCACGGGAGGGACGTGGGGGAGACTGCTGCTTGCCCGCCTCAGGAGACCAGTGCAGCACGCCTTGTGTGAGCATGATGTGTGTGGGCCAGGCCACTGTGGTGTCAGCCCCGCCACTATGCAGGAGTAAAGCACCCCAGGTTGCAGGGGCACAAGGATACAGCACCCTGGGTTGCAGGAGTGCAGGGGTGCAATGGCCCCAGGGTGCAGCAGTCCTGGGGTGCAGGGGTACAGTGGCCCCAGGGTGTTGGGGTGCAGTGGTACAGTGGTCCCAGGGGCTAGGATGCAGTGTTGAGTGGCACCAGGGTGCTGGGTTGCAGGGGTGCAGTGGCCCCAGGGTGTTGGGGTGCAAGGGTGCAGGGGCGCCCGGCCTGCGCGAGGCTCGTCCCCCAAGAACACCCAGTCACGCCCACCACGGTGCCCGTGGCGCATGCCCATGCATGTCGCCCATCACCTGTATGTGTGGGGCACTATGGCCTTGTGGGTACGGTGACCCAGGGAAGGGCACACTCTAATAAATGTAGAATTAGTCATAATTGTTAACAAATAATTTTAAAACCCTCTGTTTTTGAGTCCGCGGCAGCGCGTAAGCGCGTTCAAGCATGGCCCATGTTGCCCTCGACGTCCCCGAGCACACATGCCTGAGTCTAACTTCTACCCTTCAACCCCGCAGCCCCGCAGCCCCGCAGCCCCGCAGCCCCGCAGCCCCGCTGCCCCGCAGCCCCGCAGCCCCGCAGCCCCGCAGCCCCGCTGCCCCGCTGCCCCGCTGCCCCGCTGCCCCGCAGCCCCACAGCCTCCCCTGTGCTCTCTCTGCTCCCAGGAGGCACCCTGCTCAGCCTAGTTGCTACTTGCAGCACCCAAGGCTCGCCAGCCGCTGGGTCCCCATGGCCACAGGCAATGAAAGACGTTCCCAGGCACAGATCCTGCCTTCCTGAGCGACCCACGTGGCCATTGGAGGGGTGACTCAGCACCCACTCCTTCCATCTTGCTGCCTCTCGGAAGATGAGAAGATGATCCTGGCCACGAGTGGTCCTCAGTGGTGGGCAGACCTCAGGGGCAGCCTGGGGTGCTCCCCCAGGGGAGTGAGCAGACTCCTGAGGGACACTGCTAGGGGACACTGCCCTGCAGGGCACACCAGGCAGACGCCTCTTTGTGTGTGTGCATATGGCGGTGTGACCAGGCCTGAGTCCCTGGGTGGGGTGGGGCTGGGTCTTGCCTCCCTCTGGTCATGCAGCCCTTACCAGCCGCATCCAGTTCAGTGGTCCCTGGACACAGCCTCCTTGGGAACTCTTCACTGCCAAGGAACCTGCGCTGGGAAGCGCCAGGTCTGGGTCCTGGGCTGCTGACCCAGGGCCTGGGCAGGGCAGAATGGCTGCAGGGCACTCCACCTCCTCCCGGCATACATAATTGAGCTGTCCTCCTTTCAAGCAACAGTGTGAGAGAGGCCTCAGGCGGTGGGTGGACGCTGCTGCCAGTGCTGGGGCTGGGAGGCACTGGACCTCAGGGTGCTGCAAAGCAGTTTCCCATACAGCCTCAGGCTCCCTGGCAGGAGTTCACTGCCATGCCCGGGAGCACCTGCTGGAGCTGGGCACAGCCTCACAAAAGGGCTGCAGGGGCAGATCCTGGAGGAAGCTTATGCTGGGAACCTGTACCCCCTGGGTGGCTGTGCCTGGCCATGCCACAGGCGGGGCCCTGAGATAGCACTGCCCTGGCCCCCTGAGTCCCACTGTGCAGTGGTAGAAGCAGGAGGGTGACCCTGCCCACCCCTGCGTGCAGGGTGCCTGACTCCCAGGTCCACCGAGCAGGCAGGTCCCTAATTCGGAAGCCCCATCTGGCCCTGCATCCTCCAGTATCTCCTCCTCCCTGAGTACCACACTGTCCAGCCTCAGTGCCCACACAGGACCCCGACCCCTGCCCGCTCACCCTTGGGGCTCCTTGCACTTAGTTCTGCTTTAAGGGGGCATCAGGGAGGGGCTGTGTGCCCCACAACACCTGCCTGTGAGCAGGGGCTCTGCAACCTCCCCCAGTCCCAGCCAGGTATCCTCAGAGGGTCGCTGCATTCACGTCACTGTGGACACTGCCCAGGCTTCAGCTCTGCTCACGAGGCAGGTGCCAGCATTGGCATGGGCTGAGGAGAGCATGAACAGGGGCCTGGCCTGGCTGGACCTTGGGCAGCAGACTCCCCACCAGCCCTTACTGCCCCACAGAGCTGGGAGCACAGCACGGGTTGGCGGGGAGGGCCTGAGTGCCCACAACGGATTAAAGAGGTCTGGGTGAGGGCCGCTATGGCAGCCGTGGTCTGTGTCTGGGATTCAGGACGTGGCTTTATCTCGTGGGTGCAGACGACTCTTATCAGCCGCCACAGCCGCACTCCCGCCCCGCCCCAGCTTGCTTGGTAATCTGAAGAAGTTACTGCCTGGATGTTCCCATTTGTCTGTCTTCCCTTGCAGCAGGCCAAACCCAGGTCGCTCACAGCGCCCTGTAGCCAGGCTGTGGGGGTGGAACGGCCGCAGGTGCGGCGGGGACCAGGGCGGTGCTGTGCTGGCGAGGAGGGGCTGGCAGCTTATCTTCCCCATGCAGGCATGGACACGGAAGCCGAGATTCCCAGGGTTTATCTGTCCTCCCTGCCTTGTGCCTGGCCGGCAGCTCTAACCAAGAGTAGGAGGGAGGACAGCAGAGCGCTCAGGATGGGTCTGGGTGACCACACTGCCCTGTCGTGCGTCTGGCAGAGCCCAAGCTGCCCTTGCCTCTTGTCTGCCATGTCTGTGAAGGCAGCAGCTTGAGCCCCTTCCGGGAGCCAGGCAGCTCTAGGTCCCTGGCGTTTTAGAAAGCTTACCAATGTATTTAGATTGTTTATTTGAAAGGCAGAACAAAGAGAGAGAGTTGGGGTGGGGGTGGAATCTTCCATCCACTGACTTGTTCCCTACATGGCAGCAACAGGTAGGGTTGAGCCAGACAGGAGCCAGGAGCTCCATCCGGGTGCAGGGCGCCAGGGACTTGGCCATCCTTTGCTTTCCCAGCTGTCAGCAGGGACTTGAAACAGCTCTCTGAGCTGTGGGCCACAGCACCTGCCCCAACTATCTGGTTTCAACTCTGCAGCCCCTAGCAGCAGCTGACCTGTAGCCCTGCAAGATTCATCCAGGAGACCCCTAAACCCACCAGCAGCTCGGAAGGGGAGCGGAGAGGGGCTGCATGGGGTGGCCATGGGGGCAGAGGGGGCCCACATCCGAGTCACCGGGCACATGTGCTCAGAAGCACAGCTGGTAGTGCCCAGCCTGTTCTGTCCCCAGGCCTCTGCCCCCCATGAGGCACCTCAAGAAGGGTTGTTCAGTCAAAAGGGAGACACGGGGCAGGACAGGCACTCGGAAAACAGCCTCTCGTCCTGGAAGCCCCGCTGCTGTACCCCTGCACACATCATGGGAGGGTACACCCCTGCCTGCTGGGCTCCACCCTCCCAGCCCTGAAGATCCTGATTTGTGTAGCCAGACCTTCCCAGAGGCCTGGGCCCCTGCAACCCTTCGCTCCACCCGAGGCGGGGACTTGTCAGAGGGCACTAGCCACCCCTAACCCAGCACCTAGCCTGAGCCCAGTGCCCACCCAATGACTATATGAGTCTATCCTGGCTCCGGCTGGCCCCACTCAGGCCCAAATCCTGGGCACTTCGTAGGCCTGCACCCACACAGCTCTTCCATCTTTAGTGTCCCTTTCCATTGGCCAGTGCCCAGCCAAGGTCCACCAGCTGCACAGGGAGGCCACAGGTGTTCCAGGGAAGGACAGGCTGTAGGCTGGGGGAAAGCCTTGACCAATTGGGTCCCAGCAGCCGTGAACTGCAGTTCAAACACCAGGTGCAGCAGCCCTCAAAAGGCAGTCAGACACGCAGGAGGCCCGGGGACCACAGAGCCTGGAACACCGATGCCTAACCTACAGCCACCTGAGATGGCAGTGTGGACGCTGCTGCTGCTGTCACGGAAACCCAGCTCTGTTCAGAGCAGCCGTGAGCCCCAGGAAGTCCTGCTGTGCTGGGGGTCCCCTGCAGGAGCAGCTTGGTGAGACCCACAGGACTGTGGTGTCGGGGCAGCAGGAAGCCACGGTGTCTCCCCTGGCCGCTTGCTCTGCTGGGAGGACAAAAGAGCTGGTCTGCCAGGCCGACCAGCTGGTGCCACATGCTGGAGGGCGGGCATGCAGCTGCTCACCTGTCTCCTATCGCAGGTGGCACCAGCTCTGAGGCCAAGTCTTCCCAGCTGCCACACACAGGGCGGGAGCCATGGGCAGGCACAGCTGCAGCCACCAGGGGGCCCAGCTGGGCCTCTGAACAGCCCCTCTGCTGGGGCACCCAAGATGCGTTCTGCTCCCCCCCAAATGCTAGGCCTAACCTTGATATCAGCCTTCACTACTCCTGCTTCACTTTCCACTAGCTCCCTGCTCCCCAAACCCAGGTAACCCCTCCATCCTGCAGCCAGGTGGGCAGCGAGCCTAGCCCTGCCTCCCCACCCTATTGGCCACTCTGCCCACAGTGGCCTGCCTTTCCCCTCTGCTCTCTCGTGGCTGGCTCTGACCACCTTGTCTCTCACCAGGGCCCCTCTTGAGGCCCTTGCCTCTCAGGCTGCTGTCTGGCACGCTGCTAGCCCCTGGCCTCCCGCTCGCAGGACCTACAGGGTCCCACGTGCTCCAGCTGTCACCATACCCACTGTCCTCACTCTGGCCGCCCCGGCCTGAAGCTCTGGCACCACGTGCGCCTCCACTCCTCGCTCAGCGGCCAGACACTCGTTCTGCCATCCGTCATGGCGTCTGTGCCGGTCATGCGTGTCACAGCTTTGCTACCACATTCTAGGGGATGGCGGGGGTAATGTCACATGGAAGTGGCAGGAGCATGGCCAGGTTGTGTCCCAGTGTCAGCCACCATCCGGATCTCCACAGAGACAGACGAGAGTGGGTAGCCACAAGCTTCCACTGAGGCCCAGCAGGGGCAGTGGCTCAGGAGCTGAGCGAGGCCTGGGCAGCAGCACCCAGCCATGGCCCCAACATGGTCCCGCAATGGCCCACTAAGCCAGCAGGATGAGCAGGGACAGGTCTGTCAGAGGCCTGGGGAAGATGTGCATGTCCAGGCAGGGGGGCCCAGGACACACGTCAGTATGGGCTCAGGTCCCCGTGTGGGCTGTGCCACCCTCCACCTCTGCTATGGTCAAGCCTAGGGACGTGGAAACAGTCATCCTCACCAAGATGTGTCAGGGAAAAGAGCAGGGCTGCCCAACGGGTCCAATGGTGAGGGACTGAGGAGTTCACGCGGGCGCTGAGGTGAGATAAAGGGGTTCACGTGGATGCTGAGGTGAGAGACTGAGGTGAGACTGAGGGGTTCATGCGGGCACTGAGGTGAGACTGAGGGGTTCACGCGGGCGCTGAGGTGAGACTGAGGGGTTCACGTTGGTGCTGAGGTGAGAGACTGAGGGGTTCATGTTGGTGCTGAGGTGAGACTGAGGGGTTCATGCGGGCACTGAGGTGAGATAAAGGGGTTCACGTTGGTGCTGAGGTGAGACTGAGGGGTTCACGTTGGTGCTGAGGTGAGAGACTGAGGGGTTCATGTGGGTGCTGAGGTGAGACAGAGGGGTTCACGTTGGCGCTGAGGTGAGACTGAGGGGTTCACGTTGGTGCTGAGGTGAACTGAGGGGTTCACGCGGGCGCTGAGGTGAGACTGAGGGGTTCACGTTGGTGCTGAGGTGAGAGACTGAGGGGTTCATGTGGGTGCTGAGGTGAGACTGAGGGGTTCACGCGGGCGCTGAGGTGAGACTGAGGGGTTCACGTTGGTGCTGAGGTGAGACTGAGGGGTTCACGTTGGTGCTGAGGTGAGACTGAGGGGTTCACGTTGGTGCTGAGGTGAGAGACTGAGGGGTTCACGTTGGTGCTGAGGTGAGAGACTGAGGGGTTCACGTTGGTGCTGAGGTGAGAGACTGAGGGGTTCACGTTGGTGCTGAGGTGAGACTGAGGGGTTCATGTTGGTGCTGAGGTGAACTGAGGGGTTCACGCGGGCGCTGAGGTGAGACTGGGTTCATCTGGCCAAGATGAGGGCTCAGGTTAATGGCAGGTTCTGTATGGAGGGCATATACTTGGGGTGGCCTGGCAGAAGGTGGCTGCTGGGTCAGGGGACCCAGGGCAGCTGCAGACCTGGTGTCCAGGCAGCACAGGGCAGCGATGGAGGTTGGATCAAGGCCTGGGCAAGGGGAGGCCTCAGCCAGGCTGGAGGTGGCCAAAGCCCAGCAGGAGAGGGGACAGGGGTGCAGTCCTCATGCAGACGGAAGGGTGAGCAGCTCAAGCATCTGTGGGGAGTCTCAGCCACAGCCAGCGGCTCTCTGAATGGGTCTGGGGCTGAGGGGGACTCTTGGGAGGCTGCCAATAGCAGTTGGCTGGGGGCCAACTGTGACATCCCCACCTCTGCCCATGCGGGGTTTCTGCTGTACCCCTTTCTCTGCACACACAGGGTCCCTGCTGTCCCCACTCCCTCCTCACCAAGACCAGGGTTTTGGGGGAGGCCAGCAGGAGCTGGGCAGCTGGGGTGAGGTCTTCTCTGTGTGGGTCCTGACCACGCTGAAACCGCTGGTGCCACAGCTGGACGGGACACCTGACAGTAGCAAGGGACAGGGCTGGTCACCCAGGGAGCATCCTTGAGCCTCGGTCCCAGCCTGGGCCAGGTGCTCTATGACTGTGGCCACCGTCCAACCCAACCTTGAGTCACAATCCTTTGATCTGCCATTGCTGCCGTCCAAAGACAGCGGGACAGGGGGCAGGTGAGGCTGCAAGCTGGTGTCTCACAAAGTGGATGGAGCTGTGCGCCTGAGTGAGATCCAAGGTGCTGGGGTTGACAGGGCCCCCCAGGAGGGGCCAGTACAAAGGCCTGGGGTGGCCATGCCCTCTCACTGGACTGTGGCCAGCCAAGATCCAAAGACTGACTCGAAGCAGGAGCTGGTGGCAAGGGGCCTGGCTGCCTGCCTGCTGGGGGTGGAGTTGCCCCTGTCAGAGTGGGGGGTGGGATAGCAGGTGCTGCTTCTCACAGCCCTGCCTGACGGCTCAGAAACCCACAACACATCTGTGCTCCTCGGTCACCGACAGATGGGCCCTGGCCTCATATTTTTGGATTCGGTTAGTATCAGGGGGCCAACGTGAACCTACATAGAGCGCAGGTGTGGGCACAAACACCTCTCTGGGTGGGAGACACAGACCAGCAGAGGAGAGGGGCTGGGGGTTCCTGAAGGAGCGGGGGCAGGGCTGCTGTGAGCACCTTGGGTGGGCCAGGGTCGGAAGCGGCAGAGAGGCGCCCATCACTGGGACCCCTTGGTCTAGCAGTGATAATGGCCAGCCAGGCTGGGCCCTACAGATAAAATTCAGGAAAGTGGGATGGGGCCAGATGGCAGGAGCCATAGCTGAGGCTGCTGCGTGCCACTGCCAGAGACAGGAAAACCCCACCCAGGGGCCCAGACTCTCCAGGGCCACCTTGGGGTCCCGCCAGGGCAAGTTCCCAGGAACCAAGATAACGTGTGGCTGTGGATATGGACGGGCTGCCTCCCACTGCCTCAGTGGAGTGACCCAGAGGGGCCCAGGGGCCAGCAGCCCCTGCCCAGGTGTGACAGAGGACAGAGCCCTTGTCCAGGGACCACTGCCTGCAAGGCTGACACAGGAGCTCCAGCTTTAGGCAGAAACATCAGCAAGTGGTGGTCCAGGAGGAACTCCCGGGGAGAAGGGGACCAGGTCCGTGTGATCAGCGTGGGGACTTCAAAACCCCAAAGCCCCAGCAGAGGTGCAACAGCCAGAACACCTTGGCCCAGGCAGTGGCAGTGGCAGCCGAAAGACCCTGGACTTGTAGATGGTGACACACATAGCTTTAAAAAATGAAATAAAAATAAAAACCATTTTTTATTTATCTTGGACACACGCCAGCTGAAATCACTCACAGTGACATTATCAGTCCACTGAGACCACTCCACCAATACCACTCCACTGGGGCCACTCCACCGGGGCCACTCCACCGGGGCCACTCCACTAAGACCACTCCACCGAGACCACTCCACTGAGGCCACTCCACCAGGGCCACTCCATCAAGACCACTCCATCAAGACCACTCCACCAATACCACTCCACCGGGGCCACTCCATCGAGACCACTCCACTGAGACCACTCCACTGAGGCCACTCCACTGGGGCCACTCCACCGGGGCCACTCCACCGAGACCACTCCACCGGGGCCACTCCACCGGGGCCACTCCACCGGGGCCACTCCACCGAGACCACTCCACCGGGGCCACTCCACCAAGGCCACTCCACTGAGGCCACTCCACCAAGACCACTCCATCGAGGCCACTCCATCGGGGCCACTACACTGAGGCCACTCCATCAAGGCCACTCCACTGGGGCCACTGAGAGTAGCAATCATATTCACATGGAGGTTATGTGTACCTGGGCTCTTGTAGCCACCTGAATGACCATGATTTCATCTGGGAAATTCCTGGCTCTTCTCTCTCCCTACAATGTCCTTATCCCCTGAGCCTGGGTGGTTCTGTAAGCCACCAGTGCCCGCTTATCCCTAAGGGAACTTGTGGGTGGGTAGAGGAGGCCTGACAGGAACTTGCTGTGGACTTGGTCTGTACCTGCTATCCAGGGTAGGGGCCACCAGTGACCCCAGCAGGGCCTCCCCGTGCAGCCTGGGGCCCTGATGCTGCACATGGCAGGTGCCAGCTGCTGCCATTTTCCTGGTGGAGATGGTGCTGCTTACTGGGAAAATCTACCTCAGTCTCTGGGTTCCGTGGGCAGAACATTTCAGAACACCTTAAATGGGGTGGTGGGATCCAGGGCATGATCCTCCAAGGTGATGTGGCCTCCCTGCCTTTGGCTGGATTGAGCAGCACAGGGAAGCCCATGCTGAAATGGGCGGGAGGGGCCTCCAGCACCTGCAGACAGGCCCACGGGCAGACCGGTGTGAAAGCCCCGGGGGCTGAGTCAGAGAGAAACTGGCCCACCCTGCGCCCTGCACCACAGAGCTCCGCAGAGGGAAAGTGGCCTTGGGAGGGGCTTTCCCCCTCTGTAGCACCTGGGGCCTGGGGCTCCCGGGGGGGCTGGGTCACGCAGAGGTTGGCCTGCCCTCCGGGAGCCTCAGTTTCCTGTGCTGGCAGTAGGCACTCAAGCCTGGCCCTGACTGCCCAGGGCAGCTGAGGAGCAAGGACATGAGAGACCCCAGGTCCACAGCCCCCACCCCTGCCCTCCATCTGGGTGGTCTGGTGTCCAGGGGCCAACTTGTCAGACACCAAGCCTAGAGGGTCCACCATGGCGGTGGGGAGCCCCCAGTAGGCTCCTGGTGTATCCCTCTCATCTCAGGACTCTGGTCCCCAAGCTCTGGCCCTGCTCATCCAGCCAGAGGGCAGGTGGTGGCCAAGGACACACCGTGGGCTGTTTGCCCCTTGCCCACCAGCAGCTGGGCACAACCAACAGGCTGGAAAGCCCCTGCCATGCTGCCAAGGCCTCCTCAATGCCCAGAGCAGGGGGCTGGATGTGGGGGGCAGCCACCTCCGGACCGGCCCCACCCACACTTCCCAAGCACCTTACCCTTTTGCCCACTGCTCCCAGCCCAGAAAGCAGAGGCCAAAGATAATGGCTTCCTCTTGCTCAGCTGCCTGTTTCACACCCAGCCTTCTCTGGGCTGCCCTGCAACTTCCGTCCCCTGAGCTTCTGGCCAAGGCATCCCCCCCTTCATTCAGCAGCTCGGCATGAGAGGTCACAGAGCTGGTCCACCGCCACCCACCCACCCGCCCATCTATCATCCATCCATCCACCTTCCTTGCCTCAGCCACACACCTGCTTCCACCTACCCACCAGTCCACCCAGCCGGCCAGCCAGCAGCCACACCACAGGAGGAATGGGAGAGGAGGCAAAACAGAATCTCCTGCCTCAAGGACCCCACCCGGTGCCACTCGCTGTGACACCCTCCCACACCATCCCTGGAGAGTGACCAGGCTCAAGCCCTCCTGCTGGACCACAGTCCCACACATCTCCTGCCGCCTCCTGCCGCTCCCAGGAGGCAGGAACGGAGGCTGTGGGGAAGTGGGAAAGGAACAGGCAGTGGCAGGCGGCATCCCGGCCCCCTCCACCTTGTGCCCCTGCAGCCGCTTCCCCCAGCTCCTTATCTCCCGCCCCGCCCAGCTCACAAAGCCGCAATCAACGTCCCTCCGCTTCCCCACAAGCGCCAACCGCCCAGCCTCGGGGAACAACTTTCTTCTCTTCCCAGCCCCACCCTATCAGACCCACAGATCAGTGAACCAGGCTGGGCAGGCCATGTGGGCAGCTCAGGGCTCCTGGGGAAGTGTCCCATTTTGGAGGGGGCAGCTACAGCGAGGGGGAGGGGGAGCCAAGCAGGTGCAGCCTCCTGAACATCTGCTGGGGGTTGGGATGTGTTGACGCCCCCTCCCCCCACGCAGGGTCCTGTCCAGTTGCCTTCAGGACTGAGGAGGGGAGCTGTGTCTCCAGAAACCTCTCCCAGTCCTGGCTGTGAGGCTACAAGGCAGCCCTGCCCTGCCCCTGGGGGCCTTCTCCCCAGGCCCACAAGGATCACGAGGGAGGAGGAAGCCCCGAAATGGCTGTGGGGAAAGCAGGAACACGGGGTGACCCTGGCTGACCAGGCATTCATCGTCAAGAGAATTCCTCTACACTGGCAGTGGGGGGAGTGCAGCCAGGCAGGGTCCTTCCCGGCACAGGTGATCTGAACTCAGGGCTGACCCTTGCCAAACTCACCCTGACCCAGAGGGACCCCCATCTTCTGGGGAGGGGGTGCGCTGCGCCGAGAGCTGCCTGAGTCTTTGGGGTGACTTTCAGAGTAAACCAGGCAAGACCCAGAGGCACAGCTGTCCACAGCTCCAGATCCCTGGCCTGGTCAGGGCCTGTGCCTCTGGCCACAACTCATCCCCAGAGAGTCCAGGAAGCTGCCAGCACCTCCCCTGCTCGTGCATCCGCTGGCCGTGCCCTTGGCCTCCCATGGCACGGGTGTCCTCTGGTCAGAGCCTTCTCTTGTGGCGTCTACAGTGTCTCATTAGCTATTTGTGGGTATCCCCAGAACCCTGTCCTGCCCTGAGGAAGCATTTGTATTCCCTCAGACTGACAGGGGGCAGACCTATCCCTTGCTCTACAAAAGTCCCAGGCTCCTGAGCAGGGTGGCCCAGCTATGTAGCAGTAGGCCTGGTAGCCTGGGGTATCCAATACAGGTAGCCAGTAGTCGCTGGAAGGCCCCTGGCCAGCTAGCCCAGTGGCACACGTTACACTTGCCCGGGCCTGAAGCCCCTGGATCCAGAGGCAGGGAGACCCCTGCAGAGTCCTAGGCAGGGGTGGGGGCTACACTCTGATGTCCACATGACGGCTAGCAATTGAGACAGAGCCTGGCTGTGAAAAGGACAGATTCCCAGACCAAACAGGCTGGAAGAAGCACCACGCCCTGGTGGGTGGTCAGGCAGACCAGAGTGGACCATGCCCCTGGCGCCGCCCACCTGCCCCAGGGTCCAGGAGCTGACTTGGAGCGGCTTTGCCCAGGCCAGGCAGGAGGAAGTTGTTGGGAAGCTGGTGCAAGGCAGCGGGGAGCCAGGCAGGGCAGGGCCCCAGATGGTTCCTGTCGGGGAAGTCGCGGGTGCAGCTGCAGCCCCCAGCCCCCGCCACCCTATCGCGGCGACACAGCTGGCTGCCTCGCCCCTGCAGGCCCAGGGCGACTTCCCCACCCACCCCATCACATGAGCTCCCGTGGCCGCCCGCCCCTTCCCCAGGGCCGGCTGCCCAGGTCTGCAGGCAGCAGCATCAGGAAGGGCCTGGAGCCTTGTGGGGGCTCTGAAGCACCCCAGCCGGCCCTGGTCCTGTACTGCTCCTCCAGGCCTCAGAGGCCACAGGCATCCCGGCTGTGGGACAGACAGCCAGGACGGTCTTGGGCTCCCACTCCGGCTCCATGTCCAGGGTACCCTCTCCAGGGCTCCTGGAGTCCACTGGCTGCTCGGAGCCTGCAGGTCCCAGGAAGGGCGGCCCAGGTAAGGCTGGGGGTGGGAACGTGTCGTTGCTGAGCCACCAGCTGCCCCACATCCGACAGCAATCCTGTTGACTCACCTCACAGCTCAGCAGGGCCTCCCTGGGGGGACTGTCCCTTGCAGCTGAGGCAGGTGGCATGATAAGGCTGGCAGGTGCCGGGCTGGCATTTTGACCCTGCCTGAGGCAGATGCTAGCGGCATGGACAGTTAGGGGGTGTTGTGGTGTGTGTGGAGAGGGCGCAGGGCAGGGCTTCTGGACAGCGTGGATGGGGAAACTGAGGACCGAGGAGGGGGTGCTGGTCCAGGCCCCTGTCCACGACGGACCCCTGCCAAGGCAGCAGGTGGGGGCCATAGGAAGCCTGAATGCTCAGCTTCCCCATGGCCAGGGCCTTCCCATGACATCCCCAACCCACGTGGCAAGGGCCTCATCAAGGACTCCAGGATGTCAGAGCTACAGGTCACCCGTCCCGCTGCCCAGCCCACGCTCCAGTCTGCCCACAGCCTCTGGGGCCCATGGCAGCCTCCAGCTGGAAGCTTGGCCACATGGGATCTGCTGTGCCTCTGGCTCACGTCAGCATGGGGCCTGGGCATCATTTCTGGCTCTGCGTGGAGACCATTTCTCTGAGAAATCCCACGTCAGGGACTAGGGAAGGCTGGCCAGGAGGGGTCAGCAGCTTGCCTTGCCTCCAAAGAGACCTCAGTCTCCCCAGCTGTCAGAAACCTGCTGCTCCCAGCAGACATGGCGGCTGCACCCAACCTGGGTACGAGCAGCCCGCTGGGGCTACCAGTCTGCCAGGGCGGGGGTGGCCGTGGAAGCCTCAGGTCAGGGAGTGGCATGGGCTGGGCCGTGTGTGAGGTTGACAGAGATGGGTAGCCGTGATCTGGCCGGCCTTTCGGCTTCGCTCAGGAGCCGCGGGCGCTTGGAGCTGGGGTGTGGCTGGAGCTGAGGGAGGTCCTCTCCCCAGCCACCAGCTCTGCCCGGGCACTCAGGGTGGCCACAGCCACACCAGGTTGCGTGGACTCTCAGTTGGATGTGCAATTGTGGAAGTTACCACCAGGGGGAAGCCCAGGCAGAGCCCTTGTGGAGGGGAAGGTGAGGCCTGGGAGGGTGGGGGGTGCTGCACAAGAAGGGACTCTTGGGTGATTGTCTGGCCTGAAGACCCAGGGTGGGGGAAGGTGGCAATGTCCTCTGCCTGGAGCCTGGCTGGTGCCCCGGTCCCTCACTAGGGGCCCTGCTGGTTGCAGAGGGCACTGGCATTGTCCTGCAGTGCTGTCCTTGGCATACAAGGAAGTGTGGGCCATGTGGACTAAGCAGCCGCCTGCTGCATGGGAAGGTGGGGGAGCTGGGCAGACACGGCCAGGCCAGGAGGAGGCTGAGGGTCAGGGTGTGAACCGCCTGCCCCAGCTGGCTCAGCAGTGCCCCTCCCCCTCCAGGGGACTGCGGGCTTCTGCAGGCAGGAGCTGGGCTCAGCACCCAGAGGGCATGGGACAGCGTGGTGCTGCCCCCTCTGCTGGGTGGGGGTAAGGAAGGAGCTTCTCACAGCCTCACCCTGGCGTGGTGACCAGGAAGTGGCACTGTTCTTCCCTGTCCCCTGCCCAGCCCCACACTTTACACAGTTCTGTAGGGCTGGGGGCAGTGGTCCAGGCTCCTTCCCGCCTGGACGAGCCGGGGTGGGGTCAGGGTCACAAGTCAGAGGCCAAGACACCACACTGTGCAGGCAAGAAATAAGGTTCCCAGCACCCCTCCCTGAGCCCAGACAGGTCAGTGAGGCAGGCCCAGGTCTGTGCTCTCCAAGGGGACTGCATCCCCGCTGTGGGCCAGCTCAGCCCCTCCTCTGACCCTGCCAGCCATACGCTCCACACCAAGGCTCCTCACCCAAGCCCCCCAGCGACAGAGGGGACCCCCACGGCGTGCAGCCTGGGACTCTTCTCCCCCGACATGCTCTAGGGGCTGCCCCAGGGTCTCCCGTGGAGGGAGGGCTACCAGGGCGGCAGACAACACAGCTGGGCTGGGAGGTCGGGGCTTCCTGTCGGAAACCGAAAGGACCAGGTGCTTTCCGCACTCCCCCCGCCCCCGGGATCCAGGGGCAGCTGGCAGTCCGGCCTCCCTCCCTGCTGTCCCAACCACCGCGGGCAGCTGTAGAGCATTCCAGCCTGGCTCTGAGCCCTGCTGAGCTCAGCCGGGAGGGAGTAGAGGGTCCTGCCTCCTCAGTCATGGTGATCCAGACCCAGACAGGGGCAGGAATTCTAGAACATGTGTGGGCAGGGAGCACTGCCCAGCCAGGACACATGTGTGCAGGGCATCCTGAGATGATTGGACTCCCCAGGGGGCCCCCACCAGAGACTGGGATGCTCAGTGCATGGATGGTCCCACCTCCCCATCGTGGCACTGCCTGTCCTTGACGGTCACTGTGCACGTGGACATAGGGTCAGGGGCTTTGGGAGTCAAGCAGCTTCTGCCCAGCCTCAGTATGCTTCTCTGTGAAATGGGAGGGCAGCAGCTCCCACGGGCCCTGCGTTCGCCCCTCCACATGCCCTGCACCAGCCAGGCCTCAGGGTTCCCAGGTGGACAAGGTGTACAGGTATGAATGACATGGGTCAGGTGCCTCCCCTGCCTTGTCCCAGCCCAGGTTCCCTTCCCTGCTGTGCTAGCCCCTCAAGGCTTGCTCCCAGACAACAGTCAATCGCTGGGGACTGGAGTGGCCGCCAGGTACACTCCCTGGCCTGGGGCCTTGCCCAGGGACCAAACAGTTGGTCAGGCAGTATTCCCAAAAGCCTCTGGGTCAGGGTGGGACCCCTCCCACAGCTCACATGGGCCAGAGCCAGTACAAGGGTTCAGCAGGGTGGCTCCAGTGGCTTCCACTCCCAGGAGAGGGGGCAGGAGAAGGGATGGGCGCGGAGCAGCCACGGACATCCGCAGGGCCAGGTGCCTCCACCAGCTTTGGCCTCTCGCCTGCAGGTGGCTTGGACAGCTCCTCCCCTCCTCACCACTTTCCCTGGCCCAGCCACGAAGCCAGTGGTTCTGCAGTCAGATTACCTGGGAACTATGGTGTGACCCACAGAGTCTGTCAGGGGCCAGGGGAGTGTGGGCAGATCCTGCTGAGGAGAGGGGAGCCTTTATGGTAGGGAAGAGCTGCAGCCCAGCCCAGCGTGGGTCCCTGGGTCACAGGACAGGCAGGTGTACAGGTGTGTGTGATGTGCATCATGGGACTGGCAGGTGCACAGGTGTGTGTGCCAGGTGGCAGGTGCACAGGAAACGCTGGCCAGGAAAGTGGGGGCAGTGGGGCTAGTGGAGCTTGGGGTCAGTGAGGTTTGTCCCTGAACACAGCCAGTGTGGACAGACCTGGGAGCGACCCCAGTGAGGAGCCAGACCAGGAACAGAGATGTGATGGAGCAGGGGCAGGGCCTAGCACAGGGGTGGGACCGGCTCTGTCCCCTACCCCACTGTCCATGTGTGCACAGCCAGCAGGCCCCAGAAACAGGAAGGTCAGAGGCCATTGCCCACCGTGGTTCGGAGGGGCCCCGCCCCCAGGGAATACTTCCCCCTTCCCACCCTTGCGTCTGGCCGCAGCTTCTCCCTGGCAGCCTGGGGCGTGGTCATTCTGTGTCCTCTCTGCCCACACCCTGCAGCCCACCTGTGTCCCCTCTGCCAGGAGACACTGACCCTGTGGCCCAGGGCTGGCAGGGACTGGTGCCCTCCCTAGGGTCCTTGTTCTGTGGCGTGAACGGGCCTCGCCCTCCACACCAAGATGGAGTCAGGGTTGCCCTGAATCCTTGTGGCAGGTCCAGGGCCGGGACACCCTAACATTGGCCTCCTCAGGCTATGGGGCGTCTATAGTCCCTGTGACCTCTGACCCAGTCTGTACCCTGTGAGTTCTGCTGCAGTCATGGTCCTGGCTGCCTTCCAGCCCCGACAGAGCACTGGACAGCAGCGTCCAGCTGTTCTGCCTAGGAGTCCAACCACGGAAGCTTGAAGCCTTCTGCCGAAGCCAAGGCCCCAAGACGGGTGGGGGAGTGCGCCACTGCAGGCATCTTCCCGGGAGCCACTTTGGCCACCAACTCTGGGGAAGGTGACGCATAGTGGACTTCAGGCTGTCGGGGCTCAGGCTTCCACATGGCAGTGACCTCACGGTGAACAGGATGGCAGGGCGGACCCAGACACATGCATGCTGGGCCTTGCATTGTCCCAGGAGAGTGACTAGGTGGGGGCTGTTGGGGTGGGGTCAGGGAGTGCTGCCCAAGTTGGGGGCACTCTAGGTTCCTGTGGCGTGGCCAGCTCCCTGGCTGCTCCCAGCCTCACTGCCCACACTCGGGGCTTGGATGTTGGAGCAGCTCTGAGTCAGGGGCTGCTGGGCTCCTGGGCAGAGAGCAGTGAGTGGCTATAGGGGTCACTGGCCCAGTACTGGGTCAGCAGCAAGTCGGACAGCGACCTCTGTCATGGCCGATCTCGATTCTTGTTTTTTTTTTTAAATCAAGGATAAAACAAGATCACCAGGAGAAACTTCGAGGACACGGGTGAAAGATGGGGAGACAGCAAAAGTGTGGGTGCTTCCTGGAGTCCCTGGCCTCGGCACCCAGGTGGGCAGCCCCAGGCAGGGACTGTGTAGCAGTGTGAGGAGAGAGGCGGCCGTCTGGCCTGGAGCGTGGCTACGGGGCTGGACCTGCTGTGGAGTGAGCACTTGGCGTGTGTGGGGCCAGGGCACGCACCCCTTCTACTTCCGTCCTCAGAGCCACACCGTGGACTCACTCCCCGGAAACAGACTGCTAGATCAATGTTGAGGTTCTCAAGAATGACCCTGAAAAGCCGCAGGAGAGGCTGTTTTCAAAGGTGCGTGGGGCTCCAGGTCCCTCGCAGGATGGGGAACCCTGCCTCTGTGCTGCCCACCACACCCACAAACACTCAGTCCCCAACGCTAGGTCCTGGGGACTTCCCAGGACCCTTGGTGCAGCTCTGGGAGCTGGGGTGGATGGCTCTGCTGTTGTCATCATTTGTTCTGGGTGCCCAACGCTCAGGGGCACCGTGGGGACCCGGCTTCCATCTGGCTTATTTCTCACACAAAACCAGGGGCACTGGCTAGCAGAATGGACCCCAACACCAGCAGCGATAAGCAACACTGGCCCACGGGCAGCGCTGGCCCGCCCATCTTTCCAGGTAGGGACATTTTCCTGCATTTCGCAATCCCTGAAACCTGTGAGCTGGCACCAACTGCACCAGTCAGGCCCACAGCTGTGCGTCTGTCTGTCTCCTGGACTTGAAGAGGTTTTCAGTTCTGTCTGCTTGAGAGAGGTCCCCTGGGCTGGGCCACCAACCTAAAGCCCCAGGCCTCGTCCACAGGGAGCAGGGACCTGCTCTCTCACTTGCTGCCCCCCTGGGTACACACGGGTCAGGAGGCGAGGTCTGGCACCCCAGTGGGTGACCCAGGAGGCTGGCACATCTCCCCCTACCTCTACTCAGAGGGCAGTTTAGGGGTTACAGGAAAGTCCACCAGAAAGGGGGGGCAAAGAGGTGGAGGGGCACAGGGACCCATCCTCACCAGTTTAAATCAGGGTTGTCTGAGGGTGCACCCAGACCTTGGGCTGCTCACATGCCCGGCAGGGTGCCTGGCTTGAGTGTTGCTCTGCTTCCAGTTCAGCGCCTCTCTGAGGCTCGCCCTGAAAGACAGCCGAGACAGGCAATGGCTCAGATGCCCGGTCTGTCTCCCACGTGTGAGACCCACAGGGGGCCCCAGGCTTCTGGCCCCAGCCCAGCCCAGCCCTGCCGTTGGGGGCTTCTGGGGAGTGACCCAGCAGATTGGAGAGAGCTCTCTCTCAGATAAAATAAAAGCCAGCAAACACACATCTTAAGGATTCGCATGCCAGTGCCCGCAGGCCTCTCTGTGGGCCCCTGGACTGGGAACTGGGCAGTGACCTCTCCGCCTCTGACCGAGAGGAGCTAACCTGGGCTCCGGCTTGCCAGCAGCTTGATCTCAGTGCCAGGTGACACCTGTGGACCACACGTCCACGTGTCCACACGCTGGAGGTTGCCTAGCTGCTCCCAGTGTTGTCGCTGGGCCCACCCATTTTTCCAGGCAGGGACACTCTCCTGCATTCGTGCCCACAGAAGCTGTGGGCCCAGGAGCCTGCAACACAGCTGCAGCGTCTCTGCTTCCTCTGTTTGCTGCGTGCTGGGTTCCACACGAGGGTAGCCCTCTGGACCAGATGTGTGGTGGTCAGCAGGGGAGGCCGGGAGTCTTGCGCTCATCCCCGGGTGGGGTCAGCTCCTCACCGGGGTCTGGGGATCCGTGGCTGCTCTAACGCTGCAGCCGGGTGTGTGGGGAAGATCCCAGCTGGCAGGTCAGGTTAGGAGGCCAAGGTGGTGGCGAGCCCTGTCCTGGTGGACTGGACCCTCAGCGTGGCGTTTGAGTGGCTCGGTGGGAGGGGGCATGGGGCCGACCATGCAGGAGCTCAAAGTGGAAGACAGGAGAGTGATACAGGTGCCACCTGAGGCTGGGCAGGGCCGGTGAAGGGGCTGCCTGTCCACCCCTTGCCCTGGGCAAGGGTCGAGGGGCCGGGGGCAGAAGGAGCAGGCCCCAGCAATACTTAGAGGCAGCACCGGCTCTGGGGATAGCGGTGACCCCGGGCACCCCATGCCTTCGGGGATCCTCACCTTGGCCTGGGCAGGCCACGCTGGACCTCGAGGCCAGGGACTAGGGGCGGGGGTCTTCGGGGAGGAGAAGGTGGGGGCGGTCCCGCAGGCTGACTTGAAAATGAATGGATGCAAATGAATGCAAAACAGATGCAAAGAGAGGGAGCCAGGAGCCCCGCCCCGGCGCCGGACCGGAGGCCGAGCGCGCCGGGCAGGGCGCGCCCTCTGCCGGACGAGCGCGCCGGGGACCGGAGGACGCGCCCGGCCCGCGGGTCAGACGCGGCGGCTCCGAGGGCGGCGCGGCTCGGGGTGGGCGTGCGCGCCGGGGCGCGCCGGGCTCCGCGGACCCCGCCGAAGCCGCCGCCCAGCGCACTCAGCTGCGCTCGGCCCGGGCCGCTTCCCGGGACCCGGCCGAGCGCGGCGGGGGCGGCGGCGCGTGGAGCCCCTCTCCGAGCCAGCCCGCACCGAGCGCGGGCGCCTCTCCGGCAGCCGGCACCCCGGGGCGGAGCCCGGCGCGATGGGCGCCGAGCGGGAGGCAGGTGGCGCGGCGGCGGCGGGGGGCAGGAGGCGGAGCGCGCGGGGCGGGGGCCGCGGGGCCCCGTGAGGCTCTCGGGCGAGCGCGCGGCCCCGGAACCCGGCGCCCGCGAGCCGGCGAGCGGCGGCTGGAGCGGCGCGGCCTCCCGGAGTCGGCCCGGGGCTGTGTGCACGCTTTGTTCCCGCGCGGACGGCCCGAGCCGTGCCGGGGCATGGGCCAGGCGGCCGCCCATCCGGCTCCGTCGCGCGCTTGAGTCCGGCACGCCGGTCGCCCGAGTTGCGGCGGAGGAGACGGAGCTGGGAGAAGCCGCGCCAGGAGCTTGCCGCCCGACCAGAGCATCGTAAGTGCCCCGACTTTGCAAAGTTGGAGCCCGCGCGGCTAGGCGTCCACCCTCCAGGGTGGAGACCAGCCGCATGGAGCGTCCCTGGCGCCGTTGAACTTGGGGTGGGAGCTGCGCGCCGAGGGGCGGGTTCCTAGTAGGGACCCCAGCCGAGTGACAGGGACCGGGGGCGGAGCAACGGCGGGGGTGTGGAGCGACCCCTGCCCCTTGCGCCTCTTGCTATGGCCCCCGGAGCCGCCATCGGGACAGTGCTTCGATCCAAGGCTGGGCAGGGGAGCGCTGCCCGGCACTGCCCGGGGCTCCCAGGGGCGGCGCGTCCGGCTGTGGGCGCGGGAAGGGGCGGTGCCGGCGAGCGTGGACAGATGGACCCGACTGAGGCACGGCAGGAGGCGTCCAGGCTGAGGCTCTTGCCTCCCAGGAACCCTGGCGGTGGGTGGTGGGCAGCCGTGAAGGTGCAGACCGCTGGGCCCCCAGATACAGCTGCCAGCAGGCACCCCGAGGGCCCGGCTGACCTCAGTCCACGAGAAAATATTTCCTTTGCGAGCAGTCTTGTGTTGCAGGCCACCAGAGTGGCCAGGATGTCGCCTCATTATGTTTGTGCGAGCGTGGACTTCCTCCTCTGACTCGGGCTCCCAGGGCGACCAGGCTTGACTGGCCACGGGATGGATGGGGGCGTCGCCTTTGCAAGCTGCTGGGAGATTTGAGAAACTTGGATAGGTCAGGACAGTGCTGTGCCCCCCACCCCAAGCAGGCGCACTGAGCTGGAGCGTCCAGCCTACCAGCAGGAGACGCAAGGCCACGCCTGGCCCAGGCAGGCAAGACAGGACAGCCCTGGGGTAGTTCAAGACGTGCTCCGAGAAGGGGTGGTGCTCGGGCGGAATGGACAGGGGCCCCAGCTCTCACACAACTGACCCGCAGGCCCTACAGCCACTGGCCTGTGGCACCAAGCCTAAAAAAGCGGGTGGCCACCCCTCCTGGCCCTGAGGCCAGACCATGGACACAGCTGGAGGACTCTCTCAGGGAGCGCCACCAGAGTTTGGGGTGATGAGGGTCAAAGGAAGGCCAGGTGGGCAGCACCGGGGGGCTGGCCTGGGAGCACAGGGCTTCCTGGGTCACCCAGTCCAGGAAAAGCCGTGATGGCCCGCTTGGGTAAGGGTCCACACCCCGTCACCTCCTATACAGAGCCCTGGGGACACCGGCCAGCTGTGGTCCTCAGCCCTTGGCCCCAGGGCTGCAGAGGGTGGCGGAGCCCCACCCAGGTCTAAACTTCCCTTCTGGACCTAAGAGCAGCTGTGGTGTGCTGGCGCCTGGTACACACACACCCACACACACACACACACACACACACACACCCACCCACACACACACACACACACCCCCCCCCCCGGGGCCCAGCATACTGAGCTCCTGCATGCTGTCCACCCGCCATTCCTTCGGGACAGAGGCCGAGAGAACTCGCCCTCGGCCTCATCTGGGTCACTATGGCCCACGGTCAGCCTGACGTCAGCTGCCCCCAGTTTATTGTCACCATGGAGCGTCCAGGTCCAGGCAGGCAGGGGGAGGGGCTGTCCTGAGCTTGGGGTGCACCTGTTGCATACCCAGTCATGCAGGGCCATCCGGTGCCAGGCCTGATGCAGTGTGCTGAGAGCGTGTTTGACATCGGGCACTATTGCTGCTGTCCCATTTCTCAGGTGGGGAGTCCAAGGCCCAGCGAGTTCCAAGTGCCAAGTGGGCAGCAAGCAGCTGCAGCTCCGCCCCGTACCCTGGGAGGGCCAGCAGGCCAGCACACAGCCCACAGCAGAGATTCGAGACCTGCTGCCCCACAGAGGCCAGAGCAGGGGGTAGCAGTGCCTGCTGAGAAAGCGGACGGCTCCTGTGGCGGGAGAGCTGTGTGTGGGCTGGGAGCTGCCCGCCTGACCGTGAGGACACGGAGTCTCCTGGGACAGTAAAACAGAGGTTCACACTTGTGTGCTGTGGAGCTGGCAGCCGCGAGCCAGATGTCACCGGGCAGGGAGCCAGGGGTGGGCCGGGCGTGGGAGAGAGCTGACCCTTGCTGGCCCACTGGGGGCCTGGGTGCTGGGCCAGGCTGTGGGGAAGGGTGTGGGTAGGAGTTCTGGCTTCAGGCTTTCTGTGTGCTGAGGATGAGGCTCACGTGGGGTGGGGGTAGGGATAGGTGGTCCTGGTGGAGGCAGGCTCCATCAGGACAGGCCACCCAGGCTGCTGGCTGGGAGCCCCATCTGGATGCGATCCATGCCGGCTGCCCCGTTGCCCCCTGTGACTGCTGGCCCTCTCCGGGGCAGCACCTGCGAGGGCGGCCCCCTTCTCAGGGCCTGCCCTCTGCTGTGTGCTGCCCGGAGCCGTGGTTGCCCACATGTCCCAGCCTCACCGAGGCCTGTGTGGCCTGGGGTGGGGGACAGCCTGTTCCTCATGCTAGGCTGAGCGCCTGGGCTCATGTGGACACTTGGCTGTCCCCTCAGCCCGCCATGATGGACACCGACCAAGCAGATGCTGGCCCTGGGTAAGCTGCTGGGTGGCCTGGGGAGGCTGTGGGTGACAGAAGGGTTTGCCCTGCCTCCTGCCCCCACCCACCGGAGGCAGCGGGAGCTGGCTCAGGCAGCGGGGTCCCTGGCACCCTCTATTTTGCCTGTTGTAGAATGGGGCATGAGTTTTTGTGGGGCTGCTCAGGCCCTGTCCTAGAGCCCTTTGAAGCCCTGAGTCAAAACATCCAGAAGGTTCTGTTGGGGAGGGGACGGGACCCGGCTGCGCGCCTGCGTCCCCTGTAGCAGCTGCCACCTCTGCTAGGATGACGTCAGTCCCACACCCGCCCACTGCCCGCCTGATGGGGACAGGAAGTGCCTGGGGCTGGGCACTCCTTGGTCTGGGGTCAGGGTCTCCCGTGTGGATCCCATGGCCTTGGGGAGGAGGCACCTCTGGTCACACGTGTCCTGCCGGGGGTACCCGTGCAGTGGGCGGTCTGGCTCAGAGGCCAGCTGTGTGCCCTCCTGAGCCTTGGTTTTCCCCTCTGTGAAATGGGCTGTGTGCTGTCATTGACATTCTGTCACAACCTGTAGGGCTGTGGGGAGGGCTGGCTGGTGCTGAAGTGGCTTCACTCGGACTTGACCTTGGAATGGGAGCAATCACGTGTCACCCAGGAGTGGGCGAGGCCACTCAGGTGTCCTTTCTCCACTGGACGTTTGCTCAGCTGGACATAGGTGGAGGAGGAAGTGAGGAGGGGCCAGCAGGATCAGGGGTCCAGGATGGGTGGCCCAGGGGCTGTAGGAAGTCCTGGAGGAGTGGCCGCTGGGCCCCTGTCACACAGTCGCCAAAGCCCGTCAACAGCTCTGTGGGCAGGGAGGCGAGGGCCCTTCTTCCTGCTGCCTGCGTGTAATTAACAGAGTAATTAAAAACAGGATGAGTTAATTGGTATTCATTTATGTGGCAGATGTTTTTAATTGAGGCAGGAAACAATTTACCTGTTTACATAAACAATGGTAGAGGCGGCTTGTGAAATCTGTTTTATTTCCTGCCCTGCCCCTCCCAAGGAGAGGACTAGGGATCCCTCAGGCCAGGGGCGGGGCCTGGTTCACTGTGTCCTGGGGGGGACCCTGTCCCCGGTCCCTAGAGCCCCCTGGACTCGCCACGCATGTGGCACGTGTGCATAACGCATGTGCTGTGGGGTTGACTTGGAGCTCTCAGCCCTGGGTGGACTCCCAGCTGCTCCCCTCCTCGCTCCCCACCAGAAATGGTGCAGGGGTGCGTCTGTTCCTGGGGTCACCTGCTCACACACACAGGTGCACAGTGTGCAGCTACACACGTTCTCTGACCATTGGCTTCCTGCGGAACGCAGCTGTGGGCTCTGCACCTCTGGGAGCCCTCCCACGTGGCCCCATGCAGGCGAGGACCCACCCCGAGCCAGGAGCCAGGCCCTTCCAGCTGCACCGCCTACCCGACCTGTGGGGCCTGGGCTGTGCCGCGGCCTCAGCAGACAAGTGATGGAAGGGAGGAGGCGGCCGCACTGTCCTTGAGCAGGACGGGAGTGGCCGCGGCGGGGGGGGAAGGGTCTTGCCAGGGAGACCTAGGCCTGCCACCCTCAGCTTGCAGCCACCCACCATCCACTTGCCTGTCCCACCACCCACCTGTCCACGTACCCATGTACCTAGCCACCTCTGGCTGTCCACCTGCTCCCCGCTCCCTTGCCTGTCCATTTACTCATCGACCCAACCATCAATTCATCCATGCACCCACAACCTGCCACCTCTGATGCCAGACCCCCCTCTGATGCCAGGCCCCCCTCTGATGCCAGGCCCCCCATTAGCTGTTGCCGCTGTGCACACTCCGAGCTGGGCTGGGCCGCAGAGCTGGCCTTGGTGACCGTGTGCGTGGGGGATGGGGTGGGATCCGATGTTCCTGAGCCCCCAGCATGCCAGGACTACGGGTGAGGACGGCCATCCTCCCGTGGCGGGCCAGCAGCACAGATGGCAGAGCTGCCTCCCCCACAGCTCTCGGGAGTTGCTGGCAGCGCAGCTGCAGCAGCTGGGCAAGGAATGTGCTTCCTCTGCGGGCCAGCAGGCCCTGGACATCTGGGGCCCATCTGGGCCTGGGTAGAGTTGGAAGAGTTCTGCCCCAGCCCCCAAGAGCTGCCAACTCAGCCCAGGCTCCAGAGGGCTGCCCCGGGGCCTGCAGCAAAAGGGTCCCGTGTGTCCGGGCACTTGCTCACCCAGACTCCACTGCAGAAAAGCAGGCGAGGGCACGCCTCTCACTGGGAGCCCCCAGCCTGGGGCACTGCCTCCTCCACATGTCTGTTCATGTTGAGTCTCGAGTTGTGCCACCTACCATGTCAGTCGCTGCTCAGTGGTGGCAGTTGGGTGGTTCACAGGGCCCTGCTTGGTCCAGCAAGCAGAGACGGGGTGACCAGGGAGCCACAGCGAGCAAGCCCCTTGCCCCCAAGCCCTGTCGACACAGCTCTGGTCCTCCCCGCTGGGAGGGGCTGCACACACACGTGCAGCAGCGAGGCCGCCTCCAGCCAGGCCGGCTCTGGGCCCTACGCTCTCCTTCCATCCTGGCGGCCAACACCTGAGCCGACTCAAGAGCCCGTGTCCATGTCCCATGGTGCCATCAGACACAGCTGCGGCCTTCCTGTGTCTTCCGTGTCCAGCTGGCTCTCTTTTGGCTCCAGGCAGGCGTCGGGGAGGTCTAGGCAGCTCACAGGTGTGGCTGGCCCTGATGACGTTCGAGTCAGTAGGCACAGGCACTGCCCTTCTTGAACCCTGCGTTTGAACTCGGGAGGGTTGTCTGTGACCCTCTGCTGGGTCATCGTGCTGGCATCTTCAGTCCAGGAAGACAGAGACCTGCTCCGTGGTCTCCTGGAGTGGATACCCAGAGGTGGGGTAGCGCTGCTCTGATGAGGAGTTCCCCACCCACAGGAGCAGGGATGGGGTGAGGCTGCCCTACCCCCACCACTGGCCTTCCGGTGGCCATCTGTCAGTCTCTTGTGCCTTCCAGCTGTACTGAGCTGGGTCCCGGGTCCAGCTCTGAGTCGGCAGCATTTAGGGGCGGAGGGACTTGCTCGCCTGTTCACCCCATGTCTGCTCGCTGGACACACGCCAGCCTGGGTGAGCTGGGTAGCTTGGGTGGTCGGGGCAAAGCTCACCCCACACTAAGCACCAAGTGCTGTTTGGACTGTGTCTTGGGGACAGCTGAGCGCTGCAAGTGCTGGCTGGAAGTGGAGTCGGGGAGGGACCTTGTGAGCTCGACCCTGGTGCTGAGAAGGTAGTGGCCTTGCAGAGCTGGGCAGGCACCTGACAGGTACCAAGGCCTGGGCCGCCAGCCTCAGCCCCAGGAGGCGCTAGGTCCATCTGTCACCTGCTAGGCCCTGTCCAAGCAGTCCCAGGTCCATTTGCTGTCAGGGTCACCCCTGACCCTCAGGTACCAGATTCTCAGTGGTGTGGAGGGTGTGGGAGAAGCCAGGCCAGGTTGTCCTGGGGCTCCTTGGCCTGCTGTTCCGAGCCAGCCCCAGGAGGGGAGCAGTTGCCCAGGCATGCGAACTGTGGACGGACCCAGCGCCCACCCCACTCCGAGTCTGACCCCTTGCAAGCTGGTGTCAGCCCTAGTCACCTTTTGTGGACTGGACACATGATCCTGCCCTGGCCCTGGGGCTGGGGGCTCTGTTCTGGTCCCTGTTCTCTGAATGAGAAAGATTGGAGCTGATGACACCCTGGCCACCTTCTGTGGGAGTGGCCACCCAGCAGGACCCTAGTGTCTGCACACTGACCTCAGGGTGCCCAGCACTGAGCCAGGCCCTGGCAGATGATGCATGGCTCATGGGCTCGGGTCGGGGCGGTGAGGAAGGGGTCCCACCTGTCCTGGGAGGTGATGCTGAGACACTGCCAGACCCCTGTAAGTAGCCCCAAGCCACCGTCCACTCTGGAGGCCGGTTGGCACTCTGGGTGACCCCGATGCCCAAACCCGAGGCCCAGGTCCTGTTCTGAGCCAAGGTGGGTTTGGAATGATCAGAGGGTGTCCTTGGGCCTGTGTCCTGGCATGCTAATGCTGCACGCTGACCATGCTGTTTACTGCTTGGGGGTCTGTAGAGTGGACCCCACAGAGCTGGGAGGGGTGGGCTCCACCAGGACACCACCCCCACTTCACATTCCATGAGGGGGCTGTTCTTGGGGAGCCACCGACTATCGGCAAGGGTCTTGGGGTGCTGACTCTTCTGAGACCTGGCCTAGAGCTCTCCGCCCTTGGCTTTCCACACCTGGCATGGGGAAGGAGACCACCAGCCCTTCACCCCCTCACATGCCCCCTGGGACTGGCTCCCACCCCAGCAAGCGGGCAGTTTGTAAGGGAAAGCAACGAGGAAGGTTTGGGGACCCAGCCCTGGGGTTCAGCTGTCCTGGCCCTACCTTCCTCTCTCAGCCACAGGGGATGGGAGCTGTGCCACCTGCTCACCCCATGTCTGTGGTAAGTGACCCAAGGCCAACTCTCAACCCTGCCCCTCTTCCCCAGGCCCATGCTGCCCGCATCCCTATGCCAACCTCCCCTCTGTCCTGCTGACTCCAGCCTTGTACCATGCTTCTCCATTTACCAAGGAGGGGAGGTTACGAGGGGTGGACTGAACCCCCTCCAGGGACACACAGCCAGGAGCAGGCTGGGCGAGGGCTGCAGCCTCAGGAGTTCCCCTCCAAAGTCCTGGGCAGCAGGCTGGACCTGGGAAAGGCACCAAGTCCTGTGTTCCTCGACTCCCAAACTTGCCACCCCTGTCGGCCCCTGTTGAGGGGCCTGGAACCCTGGGGAGCCACTGCCTGTCCTGGCTCCAGGCTCAGAACCGTCTCCTTGTTGTGCGGCCTCAGGCAGGTGCCTCAGTTTCTTTGGGCCTCAAGATGTAGGCCAGCAGTAGCACGGTGGCTCCTGCCTGTGGCCCATCTAAGGCCCTGGGACCTACCTTGTCGGCCTAGGGGAGGATGTGAGGGCGTGTTGCGTGGGAGTCAGCTGTGTGGCTGTGGGTGTGACCTGGCAGGGTCACGGCAAGAGCCCAGCAGACACAGGCCCCACTCCGTTTTCTCTGCGTTGCTACCACCTCTGCCAGGCCACTGGCCTTCGGCACACTTGACCTGCTCACGGCCCTGGCCCAAGGGCAGCCGGGGCCGGCGAGCACCAGCCTGTTTCCTGTTGCCTTCTTTGGTTGTGTCAGGGTCTAGCCATGGCCTGCACCGGGCGGGGTGCTGACGGGCACCGACAGCTGTGGCTGCACATGTGCCCAGCAATCAGGCTGTGCACAGGCTGGGGCACGGCAGGAGGGGCAGCCGAGGGATGGCAGGTGCTGAAGGGTGAGGCTGCTTCCCACCCCGCCCCCGCCCTGCCCTCCTGGGCCTGCCTAAGCCCTCTCCTGGATCCCCATGGGGCCTGTTGAGCCCCGTACTGGGTGCCTGTGCAGGCAGGGCTGACCAGAAGGTCCCTGGCCTCACTGGACTTTCAGCCACAGTATCTGAGATGGATGCGTCCCCAGCCTCAGCTGGTCGTATGTCTCCTGGGTGGAAGAGTGTGAACAGCTGCCCGTCCCGCCCAGGAGTCTCTGTCCTGTGAATGCCACCCAGTGGTCCCTGCATGCCCTCAGCCCACCTCTGCCCCTTTTCCCGCAGTGGACAGGAAGAAGGCTGGCACGATGCCTGACTCCCCGGCCGAGGTGAAGACGCAGCCCCGGTGCACACCCCCCAGCGTGCCGGCTCCGCCTCCCACTGCCACTCAGGGCGCCGCACGCCCCCCGTCCTTCACACCTCACACGGGTAAGTAGCAAGGCTGGGGCGGAGGGCACGGTGCTTTGGGGAAGCTTGCGGGACTGCCTGCCCTGGTGGTTCAGTACCTCCATGGGGTCCAGAGCCCACTTTGGACAGGGTGGGTTGTCGGCAGAATCTTGCTGGCCAGCTCCAGTGTGGCTGCTGACCAGTTTGGTGTGAGCGCTGGCCCAAGTACCTGTTCTCTTGTCACTCTTGGGGCTCAAAAGGATAGGGGCAAATGGAGCCCAGAGAGGGACTAGGAGGGGCTGCAGGGCTTGGGGGTGAGGAATGGACCACATGGGCTGCTGGGAGTCCAGCTGACTCAGGGCCAGGCTGGGCTGTGTCTGCCCTGGCCTCGGCTTTCGCCTGTATCTTGCTGGACCTCTGGCCCTGAGCCAGCAGCTGGCTGACCTAGTCCTGGACACCCAGGGCCTGCCCCTTTTGATGCTGTGACCTTGGAGGGCTGGCATGGGGGCGGGTGGAGGCTTGGCCTGCGTCTAGTGGGGACTCTGCCTTGAGGTCTGCAGGAGCCCTCCCTGCAGGGGTCCTGGGGGCTGTGGGCCTGGCCAGGACCCTGTGTTCCTGGGCATTGAGAAGCTGGCACTGCCCTCCATGGCAGCTTTGCAGAGGGTGCTAGGCATGTGTGAGCCACTGTCTGGGCTGAGCCTTCCCCCATGCAGGCTGGGTTGTGTCCAGATGGAGCTGGGCCATCCCCTGACAGAGCTGGGCCATCCCCGTCCAGGCTGGGCCATGTCCAGATGGAGCTGGGCCATCCCCGTCCAGGCTGGGCTGTGTCCAGGCAGGGCTGGGCCGTCCCTTGTCCAGGCTGGGCTGTGTCCAGGCAGAGCTGGGCCGTCCCCGTCCAGGCTGGGCCACGTCCAGATGGAGCTGGGCCATCCCCGTCCAGCCTGGGCTGTGTCCAGACAGAGCTGGGCTACCCCTAGAGCTGAGATTGCACCTCCTTGGGGACTGGGCCAAGCCACTTCATGGTGTGGTGGAGGCCAGGGCAGGCTGGGGCCTGCTGCCCCTGGTAGAGGGTGTCATTTTTGTGTGCCGTCCACTGCCCTCTGGGCTGCGTGAGCTGTGTCGTCTGCTACCGTTGCATGGCTCCAGCCAGCTGCCAGCAGGAGGACAGACAGGCTGGCTCTGAACCATCCCCAAACCTGAGGCTCTGCAGGTGTGGTCCTGCTGCTCCAGGCAGCCATGATCAGCTGTCCCCCACCCCAAGCAGGACAGAGGCCAGGCTGGCAGGATAGCTGAATGCCCCTTAGCCTGAACCTTGTCTCAGGGTAGCAGGTCTGGCACCATCTGAGGCACAGAAGCTTGGGAAGCAGACTGCCCTGGTCACATCTGGAGGGCTGGCCTCAGGTCGCTGTGAGCCAGGGGTTAACAGCAACTGCACCTGTCAGCCTGCACCTGTCGGCAGCCTGGGGTGGCCCCACTGCTCAGCTGCTGGTCCTGCCAAGCTCTGGAGTCTCTTGGGGGATGGAGGCTGACCTTGACCTGGACGTGAGGGCTGTGGTGTCCCTGGGCAGGGACCACACTGGACAGATTCACCTTGGAGCTGAGCCACGGCATGGCCCTAGAGGAAGGTAGTGCAGGGAGGACCCGGGGCTTGGTCTGGCTATTGCGGGATGGGGGCACACAAGGCCTGAGGCCACAGCTGTCCTGGACACCCCTTGCTGGGACTCCCCCGCTCCCTGCTCAGAACTGCCTGTCCAGCTCAGATGAGCTCTCTTCCTGCCGGAGGCCCCTGGGCCCCGGCTCTGTCTGCAGTCACCTGTCCTGTCAACCCCAGGACCAATGCCCAGTCCTGTGGACCCCCTGGGTGCTCCCCTGTCACCTCACAGAGAGGAGGCTGAGGCCCGGGCAGGCATAGCGGCCCTTGCTGACCGCTGCTCTTCTCCTTTTGCTCACAGATGGAGAGGACGGGCCTGCGACCTCCCTGCCCCATGGCCACTTCCATGGCTGCTTAAAGTGGTCAATGGTCTGCCTCTGTAAGTAGACAGCCGGGCAGGGGCCAGGCCTCCGACAGGACCCCCGAGCCCAGCCCCTGACCCACCACTCCCCAACAGGACCCCCGAGCCCAGCCACTGACCCACCACTCCCCGACAGGACCCCCGAGCTCTGCCCCAGCAGCTGGACAGGGTAGATGGACAGATGGGCGCTGGGTGCCAGCATGGATGATAGGCCAGACAGAGTTGTGGTGCCCACTGCACACCTAGGGGATGTTGCTTCCACACTCCCAGCTGAAAGCAGGTGGCCAGCACTCAGAAGCCCTTGGGCTGTGCTCGGTGGGGTCAGTCCCTTGAGGGGGCGGTGCAGCCTCTGGCACGAGTGACTGTGTGGTCTTCAGTGCTGGGGCTGACAGCAGTCTGGCTCCAGGACATTGTTCACAGAACCTCCGACTGAAAGGAGGGTGGTTGCGGGGGCTTCGTCAGGGGTCCTCCTTGCCTGGCCTGGGCCCGAGACTGAGGCAGCAGGGCTGCGGGTGTGTGCCCCCAGCGCCGGCGGGACACGTGTGTGGTCTAACTTAGAAACACACCTGTCGCCAGAGCGCAAGCACTTGTGCCGGGGTTATTTTCGGCGTCTCTTCAGCGAGTCGCTGAGACTGCCCAGCAGCCTGAGGGAGGGAGGACGCGCCGGCCAGCGGGGACCCAAGCTGGTAAGGGAAGGTAGGGGCCCGGGCAGAGTGGATGGTGGTCCGACTCAGGAGGTGCTGGGGGCCCCAGACCCTCTGGCCCAGGTTGGCCGTGGCTGTAAGGCCTCCTAGGGTCCTGACCACCTCCTGGCCTGTAGGGATGGAGGGGGCTATCACTGGGTATGCGTGCAGCAGTGTTCACTGCGTGTCCTCTGAAAGGGGCATTGGGCGCGGCCAGTCACCCCAGTGGACAGACTGTCAACCTGTGCCCTTGTGTCCCAGCTGGTCCATTCAGACCCCCCACCCCTCTGCTGCCTGGGGTGGGGTCTTGTTGCTTGGAGCTGCACAGAGCAGGACCGGGCGCCCTGGGCAGGGGCAGGGCAGCTGTGGCTAGCTCCTGACCTCCAGGGAATGAGTGTCCGTCTTGGCCAGCAACACAAGAGCACCCTGGCCAGGTCTACGGGGAATGCCAGCAGGGGAGGCAGTCAGCGTGCTGGAACTGGCTGGGCTCTGACCCTGGGACCCCTCATCAGCCTGGAGGTGGGAATGGCCACCCAGGGCAGGGCTGTGTTGCCTCAGGCTCTCGGGGCACAGGTGGGGAGGTGTAAGTACCCCTATGCCCGTCCCTACCTGCCAGGCCCCCAGTGGGTACAGGTGGGGCAGAGTGGGGGCCTTGCCACCCCAGGAGAAGCTCTGGGCTGGGGTCCTGCCCATTTGATCCTTGTGGAAGGCAGGACCACCTGCTGCGCTTCGTCCACAGCATGAGGGTCCATGAGGGTGGGTGGTTGGAGGGTTTCTGAGGGCTGGACTTGTGGGGGCTGGCGGGGCTGGACCCAGCCATGACCCTGGCACATACAGGGCTGGAGTGTATGGAGATTGGTGGGGCTGCAGCCATGACCCTGGCACGTGCAGGGCTGGGGCGTATGGGGGCTGGCGGGGCTGGATGTTGAAACTGGCTACAGTAGGGACTGTAAACTGGGGGTAGTGGGACTCTGGGTTGCTGGAGACTCTGATGGCACTGTATCCCACACCAGTGCATGTTGTGGACATGGGAGGACACACATGTGTGTTCTGCATATGTGTGCGAGAATGTTAGCTGTGCACCTGTGAGAGAGGCCTCTCCTTATCAGAGGGAAGGGCCTGCCAAGTGACTCAGGGCCCCAGCCCGCTCTGACCTGCCCCTGGGGACCAGCGTCCAGGTGTCCACGTCCCCAGAAGGAAGGTACCTGAGTGCCAGCAGGTGGGAGGAGGCAGAGCCGAGGGCAGGCCCACTCACCATGAAGACTGGGGGCTCACTCCACCTCCAGGGACCTATGAGCCCTCCTGGACACAGGGCAAAGGGGGTAGCCAGCCCACTGGGGGCCAGTGCCCCTGCCCTCATACCCATCTCTCCTGCAGTGATGAACGGCACCAGCCACTCACCCACAGCCGTGCACGGCACCCCGTCCACGCCCAGTGGCATCAGCAATGGCCCATCGTCGTCGTCCACGGCCACGCTGTGCACACAGCACCTGCCCCCTGCATGCGGGGCGCGGCAGCTCAGCAAGCTCAAACGCTTCCTGGCCACGCTCCAGCAGTTCGGCGGTGACATCTCTCCAGAGATTGGCGCACGTGTCCGCACGCTGGTGCTCGGGCTGGTGGTGGGTTGCATCCGGGACCCTGCCCTATGCCCCTCTCGAGACGCCAACCCCCTGGGTCCCTGCAAGGCCCTGCCCGTCTGCCCTCCATCTTCATGCCCTGCCCCATGTGACCCTGGGGATCTACCTGGGCGGACATGTGCTGACCAGAGCTGGCTGCCTCCTGCAGAATGCCACGCTGACCATCGAGGAGTTCCACGCTAGGCTCCAGGAGGCCACCAACTTCCCACTGCGACCCTTTGTGGTCCCCTTCCTGAAGGTAAAAGGTGCCCCCCTGACCTGGCTCCTGCGGACTCTCAAGACACCCATGGTGCCCCCAGCTCCATGCTTCACCACCAGCCACTCGCCTGGCTGCTCCATGCTGAGCACTGTGCCAGCCAGCCCTGAGCCTGCGGCAGGGAGGGGATCCCTCAGACGGGCTCCTGGGGGCCTGATGGGGTGGCTGCATGATGGGGGGAGGGAACAGCTAACTGGTACATAGTGAAAACAGCTGCCAAGCCAGCTCTGGGTGGCAGTGAGTGTGAGGGCTGGGTTGGAACAGGCCAGTGACCTGCGTGAAGGAAAGACAGGTGAACACTTCTGTGTTAGACCAACATCTGGGCAGGTGCACTGCAAGCTGTTGGGGCGGGGAGACTCAAGCTGCACCTCTGCTGCTCCCAGTGCAAGCTCAGACCCCAGGGGGGAGAAGGAACAGCACATGCACCCGTCGGTGCCCATCCCCTCACCACTCAGGCCGCTGCCCTGGCCACACCAGCCCGTCTGGCTACAGCTCCCTGGACAGCCTGCCCTGCCCCACTCCTGTCCCTCAGAGGAGGTGTGTGCTGCAGGTGCCCCCAGGTGTGTGCCTGAACTGGTATGTGTGTGAGAGGCGACAGGTGTGTTTGTGTGATAGCGCCTGGACATCCACTCAAAGCCCAGAGCCACTTCTTGCTGGGCTGGCACAGCACCAGCAGCTGATGTCCCTCCCTAGACCCCTAGGGCCAGAGGGGGCTGCTGCCTGGGCTGGGCAAGTAGTGGGCCCTGCCCTTCTGCCAAGGCTGCCTGGCTGGCCCTGCCTGGCCCCAGCTCTCCAGGCCCTCTCCTGAGCCTACCCTACCAGCTGGACTGGAGCCCCACCCTCACCCCAGCTACCAGCTGGCCTCAGCTGGTCAGAACCCAGATGTTTGTACCGTCTATTCCAACAGCAGCTGGTGGACATACCAGCCCCCAGCCTGTGACGGTGACCAAGGAGAGGCCCGGAAGAGAAGGGGCCAGGGGCCTTGTTAGCCAGCTCAAGTTCCTGGCACAGGTGGCCAGCTGGCACCTCCCAGCGTTGATGTAGGGGTGCTGGGGAGGCCCTCACAGCTGGGTGGCATGGGACAAGTTGGGGAGTCATCTGTTGACAAGTGACCTGGGCATGGCACTCTGCCAGGGGATCCTCCCGTGCATGCTGGGAGGCCCACGTGCAGGTGCTGCACGGAGCAGAACTGGGGCAGCTGCAACATGCCCACAAGGTGGCCCTGCCACATGCTCCAGCTTCATACAGGCTAAGGCTGCAAGTGAAGGAGGGGTCAGGCACCCAGGCCCCCACCTTCTTAGCCCCAGTTCCCGCCCCTGTGCCTGCCTAGTGAGGTCTTCCTCCCCCTTGTCCAGAGCTGGGGACCAGGGGTAACCCCAGCAGGGCCTGAGTGGGCAGAGTGCTGTGCACCTGCTCTGCCTGAGCCCTTGTCTCCCTGCCCACAGGCAAACCTACCCTTGCTGCAGCGGGAACTCTTACATTGTGCCCGCCAGGCCAAGCAGACCCCTGCCCAGTACCTGGCCCAGCACGAGCGCCTGCTGCTGGACACCAGTGCCTCCTCCCCTAGTGACTCCTCCGAGCTGTTGGATGTCAACGAGAATGGCAAGAGGAAGACGCCAGACAGGTGTCCGACACCCCTGTGGCCCCAGATGCTGGGGAGGGGCTGAGGGGCAGCCACCTGGCAGGGCGGGGCTGGGTTGTCCCCTGTGCTGCTCCTGGATCTCAAGTGTTCTGCCAGGCCCTTTCACCGTCCAGGTCAGGTACCCTGCACACCCCAGCCCAGGTCCCAGGCGCAGAGCCAGACCTGTCTGACACCTGCCCCCCTCAACCCACCCCTGTGCTAACCATTGCCTCCCATCTTGCCCCCGCTCTTGCCACCAGGACCAAAGAGAATGGGCTGGACCGAGACCCACTCGGCAAGCGGCCTTGCACTCTGAGCCCTGCCCAGCGCTACAGCCCCAGCAGTGGCCTGCCCCCGCCCACACCTCCACCCCCGCACTACCGTCTGGAGGACATGGCCCTGGCCCACCACATCCGCGACCCCTACCGCCACTCTGCAGAGCTGCGGGAGCGCCATCGGCAGCTGGGTGAGTGGAGCCAGGCAGGTGGACACGTGTGCAGGAGTCAGCGTGTGTTGGGGGACATCAGAGCTGTACACTCGGGGACTGTACTGTGGCTTCTGTGTCCTTAGCTGTCAAGGGCAGTGGGGGCCCCTGGAGCTTGTCCCGGGGCAGCCGAAGGCCTGAGGTGCTCATGGCCCTGCTCTGAGGACTAGAGCGAGCAGGTGCTGCCTGTCCTTCCTCGGTGTGCCTCTGTGGCTATATCTGACCTCTGACCCTCCTCTGTAGAGGGGATCCCTTCCCAGAACGAAGCCTCTGTGTGGGGAGAGGGGCACCTGGAAGCACCAGCCTTGGGGTCAGAGGAGGCCGCCTCCCCACCTCCACCGCACACAGCCTGCAGGCCCAGGCCAAGCGGCAGGTGCCAGCGTCTGGCTGGCCACGGCTGGGGTCAGGCAGGTGCTAATTCCCACTGCTTGTGCTAATGCAAAAATAAACGCCAGCTGTCACTGTCTCAGGCCCCGTTCTGGGCGGGGAAGGACGGCAGGCTGCCCCACGCCTCCTGTCATTTGAGGCAGGTGTTTCGGGTTTGAGGGTGAAGGGAGACCTCAGCCCCTAGGAAGCCTGGCTTGCAGCTCCCTGGAGCAAGGTGAGGGCTGGTCAGCAGGGTACCACTCCCATCCTGGAGCTCGGGTACAGGGCTGAGTGGGGCTGCTGTGCCAAGGTCCCAGACCACAGGGGCACTCGGGAGGCCTGCCTGCAGCCAGCGGGCCGGGGGTGAGGGGACTGGGCAGGGCCTGAGTGCACCCTCCCCCTGCAGGGGTGCCTGGGGTGCGGCCGGAGGAGGTGGTTGACCACCGGCTGACGGAGCGCGAGTGGGCCGAGGAATGGAAGCACCTCAATGGAGTGAGCACCCCCAGTGTCCCCCGACCCCAGGGCGGGCCACGTCAGACGTGGAAGTAGGCAGTCCCCAGATCCTCACCCTCTCTGGGGGGATGCCCAGGGGTCCACGGCAGGCCAGAGGAGGGAGCCTCCGAGTTCTGCCCAGCACAGGTGTCCAGCAACTGATACCCCTCTAAAGCCCACCCCGCGTCCGCAGCTCTTGAACTGCCTCATGGACATGGTGGAGAAGACACGGCGTTCGCTCATGGTGCTGCGCCGGTGCCAGGAGGCTGACCGCGAGGAGCTCAACCATTGGATCCGACGCTGCAGCGACACTGAAGACCTGAAGGGCCCCCTGGCAGCCGCCACCCGGCCCCTCGGCAGCTCTGGCGCCGAAGGGTCCCAGCTAGGTGGGTGCCCAGGAGGGCCAGGGTGGCCCGGGGGTTCCCCTGGCCTTTGGGCCCCCGCTAAGCGTGGCCCTGACCCATGTTGCAGATGTGCCCCGGGACCTCCTGCCCAGGGCCCTGTCCGGCTACATGCCTGAGGAGATCTGGAGGAAGGCCGGTGAGTGGCATGCAGAGTGGAGCAGGGACCTCAGACCTTCTCCAGAGGGGAGGCCTGCCTGGAGCAGGGCTGGGCGTCCAGGCCTGGCTACAGGCTCAGCAGTGCTTCCACGGGCTGATGCTTAGATGGGCCCTCCCATGCAATACTACTCGGTCGACTGAGGCAGGCCCCAAACAGGCTGGCATCCTGGTAGCCCAGGCCAGCCAAAGGACACTGGGTAGAGCTGGACAGCAGACAGGTTCCCCAGGTGAGCACTGGTCTCAGGCTAAGCAGGCAGAGGGACGCGGGGGCCATGGACAGGGCCGCATCTGCACTGCTGTGGTCAAGGCCTGGGAAGGCAGATGGACCTGGGCTTGCTTGGAATGCAGGTTCCCAGGCCTGCCTGCTTGCACCGAGGGGTGGGCCCACCGCCTGCCAGCCCCCGGAGCTGCCGTGCCCCAGGACACACCCCGCCCTACATGTGCTAACCGGGGCCCTGCGTGTGGCCCCTGCAGAGGAGGCGGTGAACGAGGTGAAACGGCAGGCCCTGTCGGAGCTGCAGAAGGCTGTGTCCGACGCAGAGCGCAAGGCACACGCGCTTATCAGCACTGAGCGTGCCAAGATGGAGCGGGCGCTGGCCGAGGCCAAGCGGCAGGCCTCAGAGGATGCACTGACCGTTGTCAACCAGCAGGAAGACTCCAGTGAGGTAGGGCAGATGCCGAGGTGCAGCGGACACTGTGTACTGAGGGTCCTGACTGAGGACTGGGTCCCTCTCTGTGACAGCAGGAGGCCAGGGAGGGCTGTGGACACTTGGGGGCTGCCCAGCTCTGAGCACACAGGGGCAGGGCCTTGTGAGCGGAAACAGCGACTTCTCTGTTGTGCTTGCAGCCCCTGCCAGTAAAGGTGGGGAGGTGGTCCTATAGCGTGAGCCCTCGTGGGTAGGGGCTGCTGTCAGGGCGCCTGTGCCCTGTCCCCCACTCCCTCACTGAGTCTGCATGGCAGGATTGGGGTGCTGGGCTCTGATCTCGCCCTCCCCTCCCTCCCACAGAGCTGCTGGAACTGTGGGCGCAAGGCCAGTGAGACGTGCAGTGGCTGCAACGCGGCGCGTTACTGCGGCTCCTTCTGCCAGCACAAGGACTGGGAGAAGCACCACCACGTGTGTGGCCAGAGCCTGCAGGGCCCAGAGGCTGCCTCGGGTGCCGACCCGCTGCCCCCGCAGCCCGATGCTGCCAGCCCTGGCCAAGCGGGCTCCGCAGGGCCTTCCCGCCCCAGCTCACCCACTCTGCCTGGCCCACTAGATGCCACCGTGGGCCGCTGACCTACGCAGCCACAAACGCCATGCTCCACAGCCCACTCAGCCCTGGCAGGGGCCTCTGCTGCTGTTTTGAAAGGAAGCCGGAACCCTGGAGCCTGTGCCCAGGGCAGCCTCCCAGCAACCCAGCAACCTCATTCAGACCCCTCGCCCAGCTCCGCAGCTGCAGAACACCCCATGACCTCCCGACAGCTTTAGCAGAGCTGCACGCCCAAGCTGTGCCCGGCCTTCTCGCCCCGCCAGTCTCTCCTACCTTGGCGACATTAATTTGCTTTCTTTCTAACGAAGAAGCCTCTTGGGTGGCTCACCCGTGTTTTCAGCAGGAAGTTCTCCAAGTTTGGTTCCGTTGGTAGAAGAACCTCTCGGAAATGGACCAGACGGTGGGCGTCCCCCACCCACTCCCAACACACTCCGAGCTGAGATCTGAACCCCGCAGACCTGTGTCTTTCACTATTTCCGTCTCCAGCTCGAAAAGCAGCTTTGCTTCCGTGGCTTCTCCCTCGTAGGCTTTAACTAAAAATCCAAAAAAGTTTTTGTGAACAGTCAAGGGCAGCTGGCCTACTCGCCCGCCAGTCAAGAATGCCAGTCACTCCTCCAAAGGCCACTGAAGCCCCAAACCTCATCACTGCCAAAGCGTGTCCTTGCCCGCCAGCCCAGCCGTGCCAGGCTCTCCTTGCCTCGTTGCTGTGCCTGGTCATGCCTGCGGTACCCAGAGGCTTCTGCCAGGAAGCAGCCCCTCGTTTCCTTACAGGCTGGCTGGCCACACCGGTGTGTGCAGTGCCATGTGCGGCCCAGGTGTCATGGCTGTGTCACACATGTGCCAGCATGTGCTGTGGCTGTGCCATGCGTCTCATGCCCTCCATTTTCCACTCGTGAAATGGAGTGCCGAAGTGTTCTTCCCAGCACCAGGTTCCGAGTGCGACTGTGGCTGTGTGGGGGTCAAGAGCTTGCCTGTGAGGAGGTGGCAGCCGGGCGACCACCCCCGTCCCCACTACCTCTCCTCCTGGCCTTATCCGTCCCTCCCAGCTTCTGCAGAAAGTAGAAGGCAACCATGGACGAGCAGCCAGCCCTGCTCCACAGCCCCTCTGCCCGGGGCCTCCTCATGCGCTCCCTCCCTCACCCCAGTCCTGACACCCCAGGACCTGCCCCTCAGCCACCCCCAGCCCAGCCCCGCCTCGAGCCCCGCGTTGGCCGTGCGGGTCAATGTGAATGTATAGTCTCCAGAGGTCCAGATGTCCGTGTCCACAATGGTGATGATGACAGTGATAAAGATGTTTGCCAAATAAAAGCATTGAGAGAAGCCATGGGGCGTGAGGGTTGGGGAGGGTTCCAGCCCCCCAGGATCTTCTGTCCAGGTCCCCCCACTGGGGCTGTTGTCTGCTGGGATGGACCAGCTGAGTAAGCTGCGGCCCTGGGCCTGGTCACAGATCGTCCCGTCCAAGGGATGCCATCGGCTAACCAGGCCGACTGCTGTGGCTGGTCTGGGCGTGTGAGGCTGTGGAGTCCTGCCTCCCAGGCAGTCATGTGAGCTGCCATTCAAGCACTAAGCCTTCTAAATCCTGACCCTCCCACCCCTGTCTTCAGGACCCGGGAATGGGCACTGGGCTTTTGGGTCCTTGCTGAGGGGGTGCCCCTGGCCTGGAAGAGGAACCCTGAGCAGCTCCTCTGTGGCACCCTCCTCCTGGGTGCTGGTCTGGCTGAGCTCTGGCAGACAGCCTGGGGATGTTAGGAGTCAACACAGGCCCTGTCAGGAAGCTGGGGCCACACAGGCCCAGTGGTTTGCGGGGGGACACGTTCCCTGGCAGAACTCCAATATGGGTGGGGGTTGCCTGCCCAGCTCCCAGGCCCCAGCGCTCCTGGGTAAGCAGTTAACAGTTGAACCTGCTGGGAGGCCTGGGCAGCTGTGGACCCCAGGAAGGACCCTGATCCCTACCTAAGGTGCACTGGCTGGGACCTCCCACCAAGGGGACCCGCAGGCCAAGGGCGTCATGGAAGGCTGGCCTGGGGTCTGCTCCACACAGCCCAGGCTGGCGGTTTCCCACCACACACCCTGACTCTGAGGGTGCCAGCCTCAGGGATGGGTTTCAGCGCCGCCGCCTTCCCAGGGTGGCTCCCGGTCATCCAACTGGGTTCCTTCCCAATCATGTCCCTGGGGCCAGGCGGCCACATCCATAAAGGGGCCCAGAGGCCGTGCCTGTCAGCATGAAATCAACCAGAGTGGACTCTGCAGCTTCCCAGCACGGGCCCAGGGGCCCTCACCACTGTCCACCCGGAAGCCAGGGCCCTGCCTGGTACGACCCGCATCTCCGGCCTCCCGTGGCCCACACTGCCCTCATCCACTTTACTGAATGAAGCCCACTCCCTGCATCTCTGCCTCTTGCTGGTTGCATCCCCTCAAGCCCGCTTCGGTGACTGAAGCCCCCTACTAGCCCAGCCCGCTGCGTGGGTGCCCAGCAGGGGGCGCCTTGCAAGGCCCGACACTCAGCTTTGGCCTCTCAGGGCTCTAGTGGGTGCAGCTGGCCTGGGCGGGAGCTTAAAGCAGAGTGAGCAGGTGCGGCGTGGAGGTGAGCACCATGTGGCCCTTCCTGAGCCGCAAGCTCTTCCCACCGCCGTCTGAGACCTGGCTCCAGGTGGTCTCTTCGGACCCCAAGGCTCAGGGCTGGGGGGCCTGGGGTAGGACTGAGAAGACCCCAGTGGGGGCTGACGCTGGGCACGGGAAGGAGCAGGAGGAGGAAACGGAGGACGATGCCGGCCTGCTGCTGGCCCTGCTGGAGCCGGAGCACCTGGCCCAGTGCCCGGTTCCTGACCAGGTAAGAGCTCCAGCTCTCAGGAGGCCCCAGCCCCAAGGGCGGGAATACAGAGGCTTCTGTTCCGGTGGGCTCCAGTGTGCCTCTGTGGCCTGCAAGGGGCTCGTCCCCCCAGGAGCCCAGGGTTCCTCAGCTGACTGGGCCACGTGTCAGCAGGAGCTGGAGGCCATCAAGCTGAAGCTGTGGGCCATGGAGCAGGCCGAGGAGACGCCAGAGGCACCTGGAGCCGGAGGCGAGGCTGATGAGGAGGAGGATACGCAGGCCAGCCAGCTGCTCAGCTCTGAGACCTCCGGTAGGGGCCAGAGCCTCACCTCCCCCACAATCTTGGAATCAGGCTGGGCCTGGTGGGCCTCCACAGGTGTACTGGATGAGCCCTACTGCCACAATGTGTAGTTCTGAGGCTGCTGTCTCCCTAGGCTGTTCCTTACCCGGGACCCCCAAGGAGAAAGTGGAGGCTGATCACAGGTCCATCTACGTGGGCAACGTGAGTGGCAGGGTCCTTGTCTGTGGGAAGGGCCAGGCTTTTCCACGGGACGGCGGGGTGGTGGCAGCTGAGGGCCCCGCGGGTGTGAGCCACAGCTGGCATGCAACATCCGTATCAGTGCTTGTTGGAGTCCCAGCTGCTGACACCCTTGGGAGACAGCAGACAGCCCCGAGTGCTGGGCCCTGCAGCCATGGCAGAGGCCTGGATGGCACTCCGGGCTCTGGCCCGGCCCAGCCCTGGCTGTTGGATCTCTCCCTGTCACGCTGCCCTGGGTTGAAGCCCTCTCGGGGTTCTCTGCTCCCTGTCTGGGGGCACCCATCTCGGGGTCCCTGTGGGCAGGTGGACTACGGGGGCACTGCCGAGGAGCTGGAGGCCTACTTCAACCATTGTGGCGAGATCCAGCGGGTCACCATCCTGTGCGACAAGTTCTCCGGACACCCTAAGGGGTCGGTGCAGGGCTGTGGCAGGGCCAGGGTGGGCGGCAGCTGGAGCTGGGCCTTCACTCTGTCACCTCTGTCCCCAGCTACGCCTACATAGAGTTTGCCAGTGAGCGTTCTGCCCAGGCTGCTGTGGGGCTGGATGCCAGTGTCTTTCGGGGCCGAGTCATTAAGGTGTGTAGCCCTGGCCCCACAGATCACTGCTTGTCCGTCCACCACCGGTCCTGGAGAGCAGAGAAGGCACAGGTCGGGGTGAGGCAAGCAGGGACCTTCCCCCTGCAGGGGAACCTGTCACCCCTGTGGAGACAGGACGCTGGGGCCCAACTCAGCACAGGACTCTGGACCTGAATTCAGGCAAATGGGCTGATGGGCTGGGGTCTGTCCGTTCCTGCCTGCAAGACCGGGCAGAGAAACCCTGGGAACTTTGCTGAAGGCAGCTTTTGCCCTGGGCGGGGACTTGGAGACCAGCGGAGTCTGTGGTCCTCCAGGTGCTGCCCAAAAGGACCAACTTCCCAGGAATCAGCTCCACGGACCGTGGGGGCCTGCGGCTGCACCACGGCTCCAGAGCGGCGTTTCCCTTCTGCCGCAGCAGCCTCCTGGGCAGGCCTCGCTTCAGACCCCGAGGGCAGAACCGGTGAGTTGGGCATGGTGGGTGCTCCTGGGGAACCAGGCCCCTCCCCAGAGTCCCTGTGAGCCTCCCCTTGTCCCTAGGGTTCTGACAGAGGCCATTCACCTGCCCCCATCCCTTTGCAGGGGCCGGGGGAGAGCATTGCCATGGTTCTCGCCATACTGAGGTGCCCCAACGTCTACAGCCAGACCAGTTACTGCCACAGGGCGGGTGGCAGTGGGTGATGTGACCAGAGCCTCTGCTGCCCTCTGGCGCCCAGCTGGAGGACAGCCCTTGAGGCCCCACAGGGCGCAGCCAGAGTACAGGTCTGCTCTACACTCTGCTGGGCCCTGGGGTCAGTGTGCCCTGGAATGAATCCATTTTAGAGAAACATAAGTGTATGTCTTAGCAGGAATGTGCAACTTATTAAACTTGAGTATCTTTTAAAAGCATGATGGATGCCTCCCCACTGCTGTCCAGGACATGGGTCCACATGTGGCTTGGAGATGTGGCTGAAGGTCCCGGGCAGGGGTCCAGAACCCACCCCACCCACACAAGTGACGGGTATCTGGCAGTGCCCCAGACCTGAGAGGGAGGGGTCCCCACAGTCTTAGGCAGCTGTTAGCACCTGCTGAGCATGGAGATTGCCACATGTCCTGGTTGTTCTGTCAGCTCCCTAAATCCCAGGACACCTGCCCCTTCCCAAGGACCAGAGCAGGCCAGGTGGAAGGCCCTCGGTGTGCCCCCATTACAGGTGAACCCCTGGCAGGGCACAGGCACTGCCTGCCCCTGGACTGAGGTGGCCCAGGGATGGAGGGAGGAGCAGCTGACAGACGCCAGACGCCGCTGTCGGCACACATGGGAACACTCTGCTCCCCATGGGAGCCCCTGACAAGAAACAGTAACAGGGGCTTCTGAAGAGGGCTGCTGCCCCAGGCAGGGGTCTGTCTTCATGCTTCCCAGGCTGAGCCCCTGGAAGGATCTGAGTGGTCACTCCAGGACCAGGCAGGAAGGCTATACCCTGCAGCTTCAGCACTTGGGACCTCCATCAAGTCCCCCAGGCTCTCCTGGAGGCTGGCTGGCTGGCTGGTGAGCTCCCATGCCAGGACTCGCTCCTCAGCATAGCCAGGTGACGCCCACAGCACTCAACCAGTTGGGACCGGTCACAGTCACCTGTCCTGGTACAAGGAGGACAGGGTGTGGGCTATGCTGTAGACGTGGAGGCAGCTGACCAGATGGACTGTACAGGGCACTGGGCCAGGTGCCACCTGAAAGCCAGGCCCAGACAGGAAGGACCCCGCCTCGAGCTGCAGCCCCCAGCTCGAGGCCAGGAGTGTGTCCTACCAATGGGAGGTGAGTAGCCTGTGCCCTCTATCCACACGGCTCAGCAGGGTCACTGCTCCCACTCCAGCCATTCCCCGGCTGTCAGCGGCTCCTCAGGCGCAGAAGGAAAAACAAGTCTCCTCATAAGATGTTTAGTGGGTCAGACCGACGGCTTCCGCCTCAGCTAGCTGCATTGTAGGGGAGAGGTCGCGGAGCCAGCCCGCAGCTCACAGTCAGGGAGAGGCGTCGGGGACCCAGCCCGCAGCCCGCACACACGTGGGGAGAGGCAGCCAGCCCAGCTGTTCTCCTGAGCGATGCCAGAGTCTCAGCTCAGCACACCTGCACCATCATGGAGTTCACCATGTTGTCAAAGACCCTGCCAAGAGAGGCAGTGCAGCAGCTCAGAGGGCGCCCAGCCCAGGACACGGAGTTGAGGCTGGACTCCAGCCCCACCGCCCAGGCAGTAACCCCTCCGCAGCACCCTAGTGGTTTTCCCAGTGGAGCTGGGCCCTTACTGGGCACACATGGAGCATGCAGGGCCAGCCCTGTCCTTCCCACAGTGGCCCAGGCTAGGCCTCCGCAATGAGAAGGCAAAACCGCGGTCCACCCACCCAAAGGGCTGCGTGCTCCCAGGCCTGGCCCACCTGGACTGGATCCGGTCCCCAGGGTTATAGAAGGGGTTGCACATCACATCCGTGTAGGAGTTGTGTAACTTCCGGAACATCTGGAACAAGACCCAGCCACTGTGGGTTAGGCTGCCCTGCGGGGCAAGGCTCCCCACCAGCCCTGGCCCTGTCCCCGCACCCCCCACACTCACACTGCGGATCTCGTTGTCACGAAGGGCAGTGTTGGAAGAGTCAACCACCATGACGAACCTGACCTTGGAATTGGTCACGTAGCCATACCTGCAGGCTCGGTCAGGGAAAACAGGGGACAGTGGGAGGGCAGCGCAAGTTGCAGCAAGTGCCTGGCAGGGTCACCGTCCAGGCCTGACCCCTCGGAGAAGCCCAGCACGCTGCAGAACGGGGGTGGGGCAAAGACAGCGACCGGACAAGCCACAGCACGGCCAGTGGGAGCCGCTGGGATAGACCTAACAAGTCTCTCACCCACCAGCCTTTTGGGGGACACAGCAGAGTCCCCAGTCCCTCGAAGCCCAGACAGGAGCCCCGGACACTCACTGTCCAGGGAACCCAGCCTGCTGTCCCAGGCGTCTTCTGTCAAGGGAGGAGCCTCCATATGCCGGGGCACCCTAACCCGGATTTGCAAGGCTCGGACCCCCAGGAGCCCCGGCCATCCCCGGAAAGATACACCTTGTAGTCCTCTGTGGGATAGAGAAGGCCCAGGTAAAGCTCCCGCTGGTCCACTAGGGCCTTTCCCATGGCCGAGATCTTCTCGTCCACCACGTCCAGGGATGTGTGCACCATGTAGTGGAATTTGAGCTCGCTGTCCGTGGGGGTGCTGCGGATGTACAGAGGGTAATTCTGCAAGAAACAAGGCGTCCCCCGCAGGCTGAGTCAGCACCCGGGACCCCGGCCTGCCGCTCCCCAGCTGGGCACGGCCAGGGAGAGGCCATCGGCCCGGAATTCCGGCAGAGCACAGGGTCGGCCAGGACAGACGGCAGCCGGCCACCGCGGTGGCGTGACGGAGAAGGCCGAGCGGCCCGGGGCTGACACTGCAGGCAGAAGCGGGGGGCCTGGCGGCGCCCATCGCCGAAGCAGTGCCCGGGCCCGAGCAGCCGGGACACTCGCCGCCCCGTACTCACCTCCTTGGCGATCACCGCAATGCACACCGCCATCTTGGAGGCCAAGCGCCTCGGCCGTGTCACGTGACCTGCGCCTGTACGCATCCGTGCGCTCGGGCCCCGCCCCGCCGTCGCTCTGGCAACCCAGGTCCCGCCCCGCCCCGCCCAACGGTCGTTTAGCCAGCCCCGCCCCACCCACCTTCGCTTAGCCAGCCCAGGTCCCGCCCCTCCCGCCGTGGCCCCGCCCCGCCGGCACTCGTCCCCGCCCTCCCGCCGTGGCCACGCCCCGCCGACGCTCAGCCCAGCCCAGGTCCCGCCCCTACGCCGAGGCCACGCCCCCGAGGCCGGGCTGGCTCCCGAGGTGCGGTTGGTGGGCTCGCCGGTTGCCATGGCGGCTCTTGCCGCGGGGAGCGGTTGGTGGCCTCTGCTGCTGCTGCTGCTGCTGCTGGGCGCCGTGGGGCCGGGGAGCACGGGCGCCGCGCGGCCCCCCAACATCCTGCTGCTGCTCATGGACGACGTGAGTGGACACGGGGGACGCTCCTTTCCGGGCCTGGGCGGCGGGTGCAGCGCCCCCGCGTCGCCCTCACTGCGGCCCCGTTAGGCCAAGGGCTCTGACACGCGGGAGACCCACGCACGCGAGGCCGCGCCTCCGTAGGGGGTGGCCGGGGAGGTCGGCGGGAGTCCACGGACCCAGCTCTGGCCGCAGCCCCCCAAGCCATCCCCCAAGGGGGGGGAGAAAATGCCGGAAGAGGAAGAGGAGACCGTTGCCGGGGCCCTGGGTCCCTGAGGAGGGCAGCCTGGCCTGGGGCTCCCCGGCCCTGGGGCTCTGTCCTCACAGATGGCAGTGCTGGCCCAGGAGCCGGACGCAAAGGGGGACCCCGTGGTGCAGCCCCAGGACTGCATGCGCTGCCTGCGGCCCTGCGGGGAAGGCCCCAGCCCGTCCTGAGGGCCAGGGCTGCTGTCAGCTTCCGGGTTTTGAAGCCATGAGGTTTCTTATTTATTTAGAAGACAGTTACAGAGAGGGAAGAGGGCTTTTGGTCTGCCAGTTCACAGATGACTGCAGTGGTCAGGGGTGTGCCACATGGAAGCCAGGGGCCTCCTCCAGACGCCCCCCAGGATGCCCCCGTGGGTGCAACAGCCTCCTGCAGGCCCCCGAGGGTGCCCCCGTGGGTGCAGGGACCTCCTCCAGGCCCCCGAGGGTGTCCCTGTGGGTGCAACGGCCTGCTCCAGGCCCCTGAGGGTGTCCCCGTAGATGCAAGGGCCTCCTCCAGGGCCCCGAGGGTGCCCCCGTAGATGCAAGGGCCTCCTCCAGGCCCCCCCCAGGATGCCCCTGTGGGTGCAGGGGCCTCCTCCAGGCCCCCGAGGGTGCCCCTATGGGTGCAGGGGCCTCAGCATTTGGGAGTCTTCTGCTAGCTTCCCAGGCCATTAGCAGGGAGCTGGATGGGAAGTGGAGTCTCTGGGACTTGAACCGGCAGCTATGTGGGATGCCAGCATTGCGGCCATGCTCTACTTGCTGCACCACAGCCCTGACCCTGTCCTTGTGTTTTGAGAGACAGCTGTGTGTGGCTGGGGGGAGGGCCTCAGCAGTGATGACCCTCTCCCTGGCGGGTCCCCTGCTCCCCAGTGCCTCTGTTTTTGAACTGTGATATCGGGTCATCGAGGTGGCAAGGAACTCATTCCACAGACCTCTCAATGATTCTCTCCAATTAATTAACGTGAGGTTGAAAGAGACCTGTCACTGTTCCACTGGCCACCTGCCTGTAGTGGTCTGGCTGGCCAGGGAGCTGGGTCCTGGTCTCACCACGGGGGTCAGGGACCCAGTGCCACTGCCTTCTGGAGTCCCCGTCCACTCGAGTCAAGAGCCTGGGCTGTGTGGACCATCCCCGGGCACTCATGCAGGCTAAGGGTCTGCACTGGGCTCCAGCTATGGGGCCACATGCCCACCTTGTGTGGTCCTGAGCAGAAAGGCTGTGTGAGTGGCCGCCCTGCGTCCTGACTTGATCCCAGCCATGGTGAGTTGCAGCCTCAGTGTGGACAAGGGCCTGAGGGACCTCCCCGCTCCCTGCCCCAAACCTCCCACTTTTCAGCTGTCCAGCAGGTCCTGGGCACAGGTGGGCAGAAGCACCAGATGTGCAGGCAGGACAGAGGCTCGCATACCCTCCTGGCAGACACTGGCTGTCTGCCGCCATCCCCTGTTCTGAACCAGAGCTCGGCTCCACCCCTCACCCGCTCAGGCCTGCTGCCTGGCACACGCCTGGCCCCTGAAGTGCAAGTGGGACAGTGTTCCCTAAATAACAGAGACGGGATGAAGGCCCTGGGCCCAGGTGGACAGCTCCCAGCCCAGGCTGTGGGGAGCCCGTGTGTCCCTGCGGCCTCAAGTGGACATCAGCTCGATGCCCTGGGCGCCCAGTCTCTGCACCACAGGCTTGGTGCCAGGCCCATGTCCACCGGTGGCTGCATGCCCCCCTCTCTGCCTGCCAGCCGGCTCCCCCTCAGCTGCCATCTCTCTCCTTTCTGACCCCTGTTGTCATCCAGCGGGAACCACACTCGTGACATTTGACGCCCATGTTCTGTGCTGGGGAGCCCGGTTGGGGTCTCTGCTGCTCTGCCTTCCTTCTAGCCAGAGAGGAGAGACGGGTGGGGAGGCCTGCCCTGCCTGGGGGAGCCTCTCCTGGGAGGAGCCATGAGCCAGGGTCTCAGGCCGGTGTGGGAAGTGCCTTGGCCAGGGCTCGCAAGAGTCCCACTGGCTGCCTGGTGTCAGCTGGGGACGGACCCTGCCCGCTGGCCCTGTGTTAGCAGCTGTGAGCCAGGCGGCTGCAGGCCCAGCCTTCAGGTAGCAGTGCTTGCTTCTGGACCCAGCTGGGGATCCTGGGTGTGTGCAGGGCTTATGATGGTGTTGGAGACAGTGGCTTTGAAGCTGCTGTGAGGAGAGCCCAGTGCAACAGCTCAGTGGCTAACCTCACCTTGCAAGTGCCAGGATCCCATATGGGCGCGGGTTCATCTCCTGGCTGCTCCACTTCCCATCCAGCCCCCTGCTAACGGCCTGAGAAGGCGGAGCGTGGGTCCCCATGCTCGCATGAGAGACCTGGAAGAAGCTCCTGGCTCTGGAACAGCCTAATATCAGCTGTTGTGGTCACTGGGGAGTAAACCAGTGGATGGGAGATCTTTGTCTCTCTGTAAATCTGCCTTTCCAATAAAAATAAATAAATCCTTTTTTAAAATTGGAAAAAAAAAAAAAAAAAGCAAGTATGAGGGGCAGACACAGGGTTGGGGTCAGGCCACTGTCCGGAGCCAAAGTGGACAAGTGCTGGCGAACCCACTCACTTGGCTCTGATCCAGGCTCCCACGGTGGGTGCAAAAGGGGCTTACTGTGCCCCTCCTGTTCTCCCTGCAGATGGGCTGGGGTGACCTGGGAGTGAATGGGGAACCCTCCCGAGAGACCCCAAATCTGGACCGGATGGCCGCCGAGGGGACGCTGTTCCCAAACTTCTACTCTGCCAACCCTCTCTGCTCCCCGTGTGAGTTGGGGCTGGCCTGGCATGTCCTGCACACCAGCCTTCTTCCCTCTGCCCTTCCCGGGCACCGAGAGTCATTGACTTGGGTGGGCGTTGTGTGTGTGTGCTCAGTGTGGACAGGCCTTGGTCGCGGTGGGCTTTGTGTGTGTGCTCAGTGTGGACAGGCCTTGGGGTGGGCGTTGTGTGTGTGCTCAGTGTGGACAGGGCCTTGGTCGGTGTGGGCGTTGTGTGTGTGTGTGCTCAGTGTGGACAGGGCCTTGGTCGGTGTGGGTGTTGTGTGTGTGTGTTTAGTGTGGACAGGGCCTTGGGGTGGGCGTTGTGTGTGTGTGCTCAGTGTGGACAGGGCCTTGGGGTGGGCGCTGTGTGTGTGTGTTTAGTGTGGACAGGCCTTGGGGTGGGTGTTGTGTTTGTGCTCAGTGTGGACAACCTTGGGGTGGGCGTTGTGTGTGTGCTCAGTGTGGACAGGGCCTTGGTCGGTGTGGGCGTTGTGTGTGTGTGTGCTCAGTGTGGACAGGGCCTTGGGGTGGGCATTGTGTGTGTGCTCAGTGTGGACAGGGCCTTGGGGTGGGCGTTGTGTGTGTGTGCTTAGTGTGGACAGGCCTTGGGCTGGGTAAGGGCTAACCTTGCTTGGGCGTTGGCCCTTGGAGCCTGATGGGGCTGGCTGTCCTTCGGGGTGGACGCTGGGCTACAGGCCTCTGCAGTGAGGACATGGGGCCAGCAGGGCCTAGTTTTCACTTCCTGTCTTCCCCCCTGCAGCCAGGGCAGCCCTACTCACGGGGCGGCTGCCCATCCGCAACGGTTTCTATACCACCAACGCGCATGCCAGGAATGGTACGTTCCCGCCAGGGATGCCAGCGTGGGTCAGCCCGGGCGCACGTGGCCTCACTGTGTAGTCCCATGTCTGTTTCTGTTGTAACTGATTATGAGAAAAGATTGCCACACACTGGCCAGGGGCTTGTGTGAGAACAGAAGCAGCTCAGCCCTTCGCAACCCATCATCCCTACCCCGCCCCCGGCCACCTCTGCTCTTTCTCCTCCTCCAGGCCTGAGCCCGTCAGGCTGAGGAGCAGGTGGCTCTGACCCCACAGGGAACATTCTGGAAACAGTGCTCATGGGCATGGTGGGCTCTGCAGAGAAGTCCCCTGAACCCCAGTGGCCTGCAGTAGAGGGGAGGACGTGTAGGGAAGCTTGGGAGAGGCCCTCTAGGGGCTGGGCCAGCGTTCTGAGACCCAGGGCCGACCAGGCTGGCAGGAGCACTGAGGCTCCTGGGAAATCCTGGGATGCCACGTGGCTGCATCCGTACCTCACTTTGTCCTCATCCGCCTCTGCGTGTGTGCCTGTGTGTGTGTGTGTGCGCACACATGCCATGCTCTTGGCCTTGTCTGCCTCTGTGTGGGGGTGCTCACATCTGCCTTGCTCCTGCAGCGTACACACCGCAGGAGATTGTGGGCGGCATTCCTGACTCGGAGCTCCTGCTGCCCGAGCTCCTGCGCAAAGCTGGTTACGTCAGCAAGATTGTGGGCAAGTGGTGAGTGTGAGGGTCTGCTTGGCAGGCTCCCAGCAGGAGGTCAGTGCCCTAGGCCAGCTCGGTGGGGTCCCTGCTTGTGGCCAGTGTGTCCTGGGCCTGGCGGGGTCCTGGCTCGTGGTCAGTGCGCCCTGGGCCTGGCGGGGTCCTGGCTCGTGGTCAGTGCGCCCTGGGCCTGGCGGGGTCCTGGCTCGTGGTCAGTGTGTCCTGAGCCTGGCGGGGTCCCTGCTTGGGTGCCAGGGGTTCCCAGTGAGGAAGAAGTTGTGGGTGGGAGGCAGGAGCTCTGGGCCCACCCAGGCTCCCCGGGGCCGCTCCCCTGAGAGCTGCCTGCTACCGCACTGCCTCACACAGCCCCTGGAGGGTGTCTGCCTGCCACAGCCGGAGGAGCACAGGGCAGCTGTGGTGACAGTCACAGAGGTCACATGGCCTGGGCGGTGGAGTCACCTGGGGGAGCCCCCCCAACGCTCCCCTGCCCAGCTCCAGACTGCTGGAGGAGTGAGGGCTGAGCAGTGGCCTGGAGAGAACCTACACACAGCTTGGTGGCCCGGCTGGGGACAGGCAGCAGCTGGCTGTGTTGCAAGCTCGTCCTGCCCACCTGGTGGCTGGGCCCCTGTGTCCACCCCCATCTTGACGTGTCTGGGCTGTTTAGGCTCCTGCTCCATGAGATGTTCTGTGAACATGGACTGGGGGTCCCTGCGGGGCCCCTCAAGTGTCCGGGTTCCCCTTTCTAGGCACCTGGGTCACAGGCCCCAGTTCCACCCCCTGAAGCATGGATTCGATGAGTGGTTTGGATCCCCCAACTGTCACTTTGGACCCTATGACAACAGGGCCAGGCCCAACATCCCTGTGTACAGGGATCAGGAGATGGTTGGCAGGTAACGAGCCCTTCCCGCCCCCATTCCCTGCCCACGCTCCCGCCCCTGGCCGGCCACCCCTGGGCCCAAGGAGCATCCTGTCTCCTTGTGTTTGCGCGAAGGTTGGTTGGAAAGGCAGAGCCACAGAGGGGGAGAGCAGTTCTGCCCACTGCTTTACCCCCCAGATAGTCACAGTAGCCATGGCAAGGCCAGGCGGAGCCCAGAGCTTGCAGCTCTGTCTGGTCTCCTACATGGGCATGGGGCCCAACGCCAGGGCTGTCCTCTGCTGCCCTCACAGGCCGTCAATAGGAGTTGAATGGGAAGGAGAAGCCAGGACCCTCACCCCCGTGCACAAGTGTGAGCTTCTCAGGGGGTTCACTGGCAGGCCTGCTCCAACAGTGGCTGTGTGACCCTTGGCCCCAGGGGCCAGTGGGGGACAGCCGAGTCGCAGGTTGAGGGGCATCTGCCTGCGACCCTGGGTTTCAGCCACAGTGCATGCAGGGGTAGGATTTGAGCTCTAACTTGTGCGCCGGGCCAGAAGCAAGGCCTGGCTGGGTGGATGCGGCCCAAACCCTCACCTGGGTCTGTCTGGGACGTGAGCATCTCCCTGTCTTTCCCCACTTGGTGGGAACTCACAGGCCCGTTGCCCTCAGTCTTATTGATCCAGGACACAAACAAGTAAATTCCCTAGTTGCCTGTGACTGCTGGACCTGGGTGGGGCCTGAGCAGGGCCGCAGCTGGGGGCACTACCAGGTGCCCACAGGGTGGCCGAGAAGTACTGCCTCCCAGGCTGCATTAGCAGGAAGCTCTGAGCCCAGACACTGGCATGCGGGAGCAGGTGTCGGGGGTGGCTCCACCCGTGGGCTCGGTCTGACATCTGTTGGCTCACCTGTTCAGAAGCAGCACAAGGCTCCAGTGCCTGCTGTGGGCCACCTTCAGCTGTGAGCATGTCTCACTCCAGAAGCCCGTGCCCTCACTGTCGCTGCTGCCACAGGTGGACTCCCAGCCTCTTAGCTCGTCCCGCAGGGGCAGCCGGGGCTACAGGCATCACCTGGGGCCATCCCGGCCTCTTAACCTGGTCCCCAGGAACAGCCGGGGCTACAGGCATCACCTGGGGCCATCCCGGCCTCTTAACCTGGTCCCCAGGAACAGCCGGGACTACTGGCGTCACCTGGGGCCACATGGTGCTCCCAGTGTCAGCTCAGGCTTCCACCAGGCCGACTCAGTGGGACATTCGGTCCTACTCAGGGAGACCCAGGAGAGGGGCTCTTTGAGCTAAATCCTGGCTTCTGGTATGTCTGCCCATTTTCAGATTCTATGAAGAATTTCCCATCAATTTAAAGACAGGTGAAGCCAATCTCACTCAGATCTACTTAGAGGTAATGGCAGGCCCAGGGGTACAGGGGCCCGGGCAGAGCGACCGGTGTGGGGTAGACGGGCAGGCCCAGGGGTACAGGGGCCCGGGCAGAGTGACCGGTGTGGGGTAGACGGGCAGGGCCGGGGCAGAGCAGCTGGGGGCTGTTCCACAGGAAGCCCTGGACTTCATTAGGAAGCAGCAGGCACAGGCTCGCCCCTTCTTCCTGTACTGGGCCATCGATGCCACCCATGCGCCTGTTTATGCCTCCAAGCCATTCCTGGGTACCAGTCAGCGAGGGCGGTGAGTCCTAGGCCTGAGACCCTGGTAATGAACTTCAGCTGCCTGCTGGTAACCCCAACCCCACAGTGCCCCCGGGATCAGCTCCTTGGTGTTGACCTCAGGCAGGGGGCTCCAAAGCTGAGTCTTAAGTCAATTGGAGGAAGTTCGTTGGCCATACTTCCATCTCAGGCAGGCTACCTGGGGCCCCCACCACCCGTGTCTCCTGCCCACAGCCCCTGCTGCCCATGTCACCTGCTGCCCGTGTCCCCTGCCCACAGCCCCTGCTGCCCGTGTCCCCTGCCGCCTGCATCTCCTGCCCACAGCCCCACCGCCCGCGTCCCCTGCTGTCCGTGTCACCTGCTGCCTGTGTCCCCTGCCCACAGCCCCTAACGCCCATGTCCCCTGCCCACAGCCCCTGCTGCCCGTGTCCCCTGCCCACAGCCCCTGCTGCCCGTGTCCCCTGCCCACAGCCCCTGCTGCCCGTGTCCCCTGCCCACAGCCCCTGCTGCCCGCGTCCCCTGCTGTCCGTGTCACCTGCTGCCCGTGTCCCCTGCCCACAGCCCCTACCGCCCATGTCCCCTGCCCACAGCCCCTGCTGCCCGTGTCCCCTGCCCACAGGTACGGGGACGCGGTGCGTGAGGTGGATGCCAGCGTTGGGCGGATCCTGCATGTGTTGCAGGAGCTGCGCATTGCGGACAGCTCCTTTGTCTTCTTCACGTCTGACAACGGGGCTGCCCTTATCTCTGCTCCCACACAAGGCAGGTGGCCAGGCTTGCTCATGGCCCCCAGGAGCCTTGGGGTACATGTGGGCCCAGGGCTCCTGGGGACAAAGCCTGTGGGTGCAGCCTGGCCAGGGCCTTCCATCTTCCTGCCTCGGGCAGCTGAGGCTCTGCCAGCTCTTGGGGTGATGCCCCAGGCCCTGGACTCATGTTGGGGAGTGGGCTGCAACCCAGCATCTGGGAAGACCTGCTCCAGGTCCCCAGCACCCCCACCCCGGCTTTGCTGCCTTCCCAAAGCTGCCCATCTTGGAGGGAGGAGCAGGGAGGGGGACCCCCATCTCAAGCTGTGCCGCCCAACACACAGCTGAGGAGACCCCTCCTCACAGAGATGGGGAGCCTTCACAGCAGCAGACCTGCCCCCATCCCGTCTTGAACAGTGACTGCTCCACGCGTGTGACCGCCATCTGACCACTCATGCCCCTTCCCAGGCGGCAGCAACGGCCCGTTCCTGTGTGGGAAGCAAACAACATTTGAGGGCGGAGTCAGGGAGCCTGCCATTGCATGGTGGCCCGGCCACATCCCTGCAGGCCAGGTGAGTGGTCCTGGCCAGAAACAGGTGCCCGTCCTTGCTCACCCTACAAGTGCTTGGCCAGGCTCAAGGAAGAAGCCAGGGACCCATGTGGGCATCAGGGGCCAAGTAACCTGAACCGCTCCCTCTGTCTCAGCTGTGTCAGTGGAACCAGCAGAGTAGCTGGACTCAGTCTAGGCCTGCGTGTATGACATCCCCACCACCAGCCCTCATGTGGGGTTCCCTGCCCCCCAGCACCTTGAATGTTATGTGTCCCCGCTGGCAGCCTGACCCTTGTGTAGGCTGCAGCGTCCCTGCCAGCGTCCTGGCCCTTGCGTGCCCCCGGGTACCCTGGCTGCTCGCGTGCCCCCGGGTACCCTGGCTGCTCGCGTGCCCCTGGGTACCCTGGCTGCTCGCGTCCCCCGGGTACCCTGGCTGCTCACGTCCCCCGGGTACCCTGGCTGCTCGCGTGCCCCCGGGTACCCTGGCTGCTCGTGTCCCCCCGGGTACCCTGGCTGCTCGTGTCCCCCCGGGTACCCTGGCTGCTCACGTGCCCCCGGGTACCCTGGCTGCTCGCGTCCCCCCGGGTACCCTGGCTGCTCGCATGCCCCTGGGTACCCTGGCTGCTCGTGTCCCCCCGGGTACCCTGGCTGCTCGCGCCCCCCGGGTACCCTGGCTGCTCGTGTCCCCCGGGTACCCTGGCTGCTCGCGTGCCCCCGGGTACCCTGGCTGCTCGCGTGCCCCCGGGTACCCTGGCTGCTCGTGTCCCCCCGGGTATCCTGGCTGCTGAGCCACTGCCCACCGTCAGTGCAGTGTCAGGCTCAGGATCTGTTCTCTGAGGCGGATCTCACCAGGCCAGTGTGATGTGGGTGCAGGCTGTGAGAATGGAGTGGCCACCCCAACCTGACCCCACGTTCCACTGGGAAGTGTCCAGCGGGGCCTCACGATGCTGACACGTCTCAGGCCTGGGTGGAGAGGTTCATGTCCGTTGTGGGCACCTCACTCTAGTTGAAGATTTGTTTATTTGGTGGTTCACTCCCCACATACCTGTAACACAGAGCTGGGCCTGGCTGAAGGCTTGAACCCACACTCCCTTTGGGTCTCCCGCTTGGGTGCCAGGGCCGAGGCACTTGGGCCGTCCTCGGCAGCCTTCTCAGGCCGTTGGCCTAGGTGGATGGGAAGTGGGGCAGCACTCATGAGACGCCAGTGCAGCAGGTGGAGGCTTGACTGGCTGTGCCTGGTTGGCCTCCTGGTGCTTCCTTGACTAGCCCGGGTCCTGCCGTCTGTGCCCTGGGAGGCAGGGCGTCCCTGCACTTGCGAGTTGAGCTGAGGCCTGGTGGCTGTAGAGCCGCTTCCTCTGTGGGCTGTGGGAAGAGCTCATTTCCCATTATGTCCTGTTGTGGAGGTGGCTCATGTCCTTTGCATACCCTCACAGCCAGCTGGCCGCTCTCCGTCTTCCCCTTTCCTCCTAGTGTGGGCCAGCCCTGTATTCAGGTCAGCTGTGTGGAGGACATGTGAGCGTTGCCCATGAGTGAGTGTTGCTGCTAACCACAGGCTCCCCACATTCCTGCACACCCAACTTCCCTGCCCATGTGACAGCGTCTCAGGCTCCAGCTGTGCCCCATAGCCACTACTTCATAGTGGGTACAGCAGGGTGACAGTGACCCCATGGGGACCCTGACGCTGACGGGGACCGAGACACAGCTGCCCTGAGGGGACCCTGGTGCCCATGGGGACCGAGACACAGCTGCCCTGAGGGGACTGTGGTGCCCACGGGGACCGAGACACAGCTGCCCTGAGGGGACCCTGGTGCCCACGGGGACCGAGACACAGCTGCCCTGAGGGGACCCTGGTGCCCACGGGGACCGAGACACAGCTGCCCTGAGGGGACCCTGGTGCCCATGGGGACCGAGACACAGCTGCCCTGAGGGGACCCTGGTGCCCACGGGGACCGAGACACAGCTGCCCTGAGGGGACCCTGGTGCCCACGGGGACCGAGACACAGCTGCCCTGAGGGGACCCTGGTGCCCACGGGGACTGAGACACAGCTGCCCCGAGGGGACTTTGGTGATCACACTTTCCCACCAGCCCTGTGAGCTCCAAGCTGAGTGGGTCCATGGCGGTGTCAGGTGCACTGGTCACCGTGAGGGGTCTCAGTAGATGGTCTGCATGGGTCCTGATGCTCTGCTTTGCTGCCTCCAGCAGGATCAGCCTTGGATCCTGAGCTGAGCCTGGGGTGCAGGTGATGGAGCCCAGGCTTCTTGCAACTGAGGCTGCCCCTCACCCGGGGTGCCAGCTGGGGGTGGGGTCCCCAAGGCCCCTGAGGCTCAGAGTCCCAGAGCCTGGCTCCACTCCAGCCTCCTGCTGCAGCACACCGTGGGAGGCAGCCATGATAACCCAAGTGGGAGAGCAGATGGCGTTTGCAGGCAGTGAGGCAGCGGAGGGACAGGATCTGTCTCTTGCTTCCTTGCCAAGCGAATAGACTGACGGAATGGCAGCTTGGGGCCCAGCACCTCTGGATGCCCCGCCCACTGCCCATGCACATGGCCTGAAGGCCAGAGAGGCTCGCTGTGGTCACTGCCAGCCGTCGGTGACCTACCTCCGCTCTGCTGGGACATAAGTGGGGGAAGGTTAGGCATGTGTGGCTGGGCCAACAGACCCTGCAGCTGTCCACCCCTCGTTCTCTGAGTGGTGCTGCCAACTAGCCCCCTTGGTGGGCAGCTGTCCCCTTGATCCCAGTCAGTCTGGCTGTACCTCCACTATGCTCATTGCTGCCTGGGGCCCTGGACCTTCCCCACCTGTGTCCTTGGGTAAGCTGTAGAGCTAATGGTGGCCTCAGGGTATCTGGGGACGCTCCTGGTATCTCCCAGGGCAGGCTTCGTCTCCACAGCGAGCAGAGCCAAGCCATGAGGGGCCTCAGGGTGGGCAAGTGCAACCTCGGATCCTGCCACACACGGGCTCTGGGCTTGTGGGCACACGTGCACACACACAGCCCAGCTGTGTTTGGCCTCAGCAGCACTGTCCCAGTGAGTCTGCGTGTCCATCCCAGGTGAGCCACCAGCTGGGCAGCCTGATGGACCTGTTTACCACCAGCCTGGCTCTCGCGGGCATAAAGCCACCCAGCGACAGGGTAATTGATGGCCTGGACCTGCTCCCTGCTGCCCTGCATGGCCAGCTGACACACAGGTTGGTGGTGGACACATGGCATCAGCTGCCGTGGTGGGAGGAAATGGGATGGGCACTTTTGTTTCTTTCAAAATTCCTCACTTTTCTCTTGGGAAACTTGGCCCAGAGAATTGTTAGCAACTGGCAGGGAAGCTGCTGGCACCCACCTTTCCCGGAGGGACCCCCACTGCTGTCTCTGAGCTACACAACCCAGGGTGAAGGCCTTCTGGAGGGAGCCTGCGGCTCAGCCAGCTGTGTCCTGTGCCTCCTTGCCCCCCCAGGCCGATATTCCATTACCGTGGCAACACCCTGATGGCGGTCACTCTTGGCCAGTACAAGGCCCACCTGTGGACATGGACCAACTCCTGGGAGGAGTTCAGACAGGTACAGGGCTCACGTGTGGGTACCAGGGGCAGGTCTGGGCACCAGCTTGACCACTGGTCCTGGGCCTCTGAGCAGCCACACTGCCTCCACTGGTGTGTCCCCTCCATGCTCCCCACTGCCCTCACCTCACATGGAGTCCCGGCCTTGGCGGGGGCAAGCATGAAGGCTGGGCCTGCTGTGGGGCACTGGAGCCACTCTGCCTGGGTGACAGCAGAGTTTTGTGACACAGCCTTCCTGTGCTACCTCAACACACGGAGCCCCGCTTCACACCACCTCCCTGCCAGTGAGGGCTGTGCGACATCTGCATGTGTGTGCACACAGCCCACCCACTTGAGGGTGCGAGGCCTTCAGCCCTGGGCCTGGGGTATTCCAGCTGGCATAGCTCACTGTGTTCCTCACTGCCGCTCAGGCCCTCGTGCCCAGTATCAAGGTCTGCAGGTCAGGACAAACCCAGAAATTTGCCCATGAAGCTGACCTTGTCTCAGGGCGCTCAGTGCAGAGGCCAGGCTAGGTCAGCTGGGTGGAAGCTTCACCCGGACTGGAGCTCCCGGCTGGGCTGAACGAGCAGGGCACACCTTAGGTCTTGTTCTGCACCGTCTCCTGGGACCGTCCTCAGCCTGCCTGACTGGGCCTCCCAGGGTCATATTCAGCTTGCCTTTCCCCATGGGGCGTCAGAACAGCTGGCTTGTGCTCTTGCTTGCCCTGGGTTCCTCCAGGGCTGAGAGGGGTAACTGGATCCTATGGGGGGCCTGGATGGCAGTGTGGGGTCCTTGCGCCCTCCTGGGGCAGTGGCTGGCGAGACCCAGTCCAGCCTGCCAGGCTGCAGCCCAGAGTTCCCAGGGGCTCCTGCCTGAGCCCAGAAGGTTCTGCAGGCACAGCAGGGCATGGGCCAGCTGGTGTTGACCCTAATGTTTGTACTGGGCTGGCAGGTGTTGGGAGACTGTGCAGACCTCTGCATGGGGTCCCCCGCTCTCCCTACCCCTTCAAGAGATACCCCAAACTCCTGTGCCTCTGTGAGGAATATGGGGTGTGGCCCTGCTGCCTGCTGAAGCTAAGAGGGACCCTGGGCCTGCTCTCCTGGCTGCATCACCCCGGTGTCTCAGGGCCAGGCTCACTGCGGGAGAAGCCTGTGCTCATGGGCAGGCTCTTACCCGGCCCAGCTGAATGGCATCCAGGTGGAGAAGTGTGGGCTCAGTGCAGGGTGTCCCCCAGGCTGCAGTTCGTGTCAGTTGGGGCGCAGCCCCAGCAAGCAGCTTCTGCTTTGCAGGCATGATCTGCTCCATAGGAAATGGTCCGGCCAGCTGACACTACGGACTGGCAGCTGTGGTCCCCAGCACAGGCTCACTTGCTAGTCTGCCCGTGGCACACCTTGGGGCAAGCCCTCGGGCACCTGAGGGTGTTGGAGGATTGGTCCTCAGATCCCTCGGGGAACCACAGATGCCCACAGGGCCTCAGAATTGCACTGGGGCCTGGACATGATGAGGCTGCCTGGATGGGGCACTGAGCAGGGTAGCACTCGGCTGCCTGGATTTTGTTTGAAAGAAGGAGAGACAGAGACCCTGACACTCCTCAGATGGCTGCAGCAGCCTGAGCTGTGCCGATCCGAAGCCTGCACGCACATGAGAGCTTCTCCCATGTGAGTGTAGAGTCCCAAGACATTTGGCCATCCTCCACTACTTTTCCAGGCCACAGGCAGGGAGCTGGATGGGAAGTGGAGCAACTGGGACATGAACTGGTACCCAGATGAGATTCTGTTACTTGCAAGGGAAGAATTAACCAATTGAGCAAATCACGCTGGGCCCTCTGGATCCTTAAGGAACTCAGCTGGTGACCCCTCCTTCCTGAGGTGTCAGTGATAGCTCCTCAGCCCCCCCCCACAGGGCCTGCAGCAGACATGACTCCCCCTCGACCCCATGCAGGGACTCTATGTCAGGGGGTCGTGCTCACTGCCTTCACTGACTCCCCACAGGGCATTGACTTCTGCCCTGGGCAGGACATTCCAGGGGTCACGACCCACACCCAGGAGGAGCACACAAAGCTGCCCCTGATCTTCCACCTGGGCCGAGACCCTGGGGAGAGGTACCCGCTCAGGTGAGCTGAGGAATGGGGGAGAGGTGCCCGCTCACTGAGCCGAGGGATGGGGGAGGTGCCCGCTCACTGAGCGATGGGGGAGAGGGCCCTCGTAGCCACACTGAGCACATTTGCTAGGCTCAAGCACCCTGTAACTGGCTTCATCAAGGACGATCCTGTTCTGGCACTTTGTGGGCCTCTGAGCACCTGCCCCTGGCTGCCCCTGCCATGTCACAGGGTTCCCTCAGCAGAGGTACAAGTGTCAGGTGTCTTCTCGCCCAGACGGGGCAGGCAGAGTCCATGGCTACCCTTCTTGTGCTCACATGTCCATTCCTGCCTCGGGGGAGGGGAGAGTCAGGGGCAGGATTGCCCTGGGAGGCCACGACCTGTCAGAAGTGGCCAAGTGGAGGTCAGGTCAGGCTGTCTGCACCCCTACTGGGCTGTGGTGCCAGTGCTGGGGGGCTCTGGTGTGTAGGTCCCCTTGCATGCCCCATCTGTACCCTCTGTTCTTGAGATACAGTGACAATGCAAGAGAGAAGGGGGTGGATACACGGGTCAGCACGTGAGGGGCAGCTCTCCCGGAGCCAGGGGAGCCAGAGGCAGGAGGGGCTGCCCGCCCATCCCTGTCATTGGGGCCAGATGTCCCTGAAGTGGCCTTTCTGGACAAGTCAGAAGTGCAGAGCCGGCCATAACCATGAGCACATCCACTCCATGGGACGGGGCAGGATGAATGGGCTCTCGGGATGTGCTAGCCACGGAGCCCTGCCTGGACATGGATTCCTGAGGCCCTGCTTTGGAGTGAGTGGGCGCAGGGCCCAGGCCCACTTGGAACCCACCAGTGGCCCCAGAGAGTGCCCAGGAAGTCGGGGCAGCCCCATATCTGGCCATGGCCTGGGACTCTGGGAAGCTCATAGAGCATGTGGAGCCTGAACAGGACCCTGGGCCCATGTGGGCCAGGCTGCTTCCCAGGAGAAGGGGGTCCCTGTGCAGGGGACAGCACAGCCATACCCACAGCCCCTTTCTGGTTGCTGGGTCGCCGGGTGCTCCCTTGCCCACAGCTTGGTAGTTGGGCCTCAGGTTCCTCTCTGCCTACGGGAACTAGAGAAGCTACGGGGCGCCTAATGACGTGGCTAGCAGGTCTGGATTGAGGATGTAGCCATGGTTGGTCTGGATCTGTGTGCTCACTGGCAGCTCTGGAAAGGGTTGGTGCCTGTGGCAGCCTTGTGGCCCACCATGGTGCAACAGGACAGGAAGTGCCAGGCAGAGCCAAGGACAAGCTGCACACGTGTCAGTGCTATCTTGCTGAGGACCGAGCAGGGGACACTGCTCACGCGGCCCACGCCGGGCGCTGTGTCCTAGGCTGGGCCGGGCTCACACTGCTCTCGCCTTCTCAGCTTCACCAGCAGTGAGTACCGGGAGGCCCTGCGCAAGGTGGGCCCAGTGGTGCAGCAGCACCAGGAGACCTTGGTCCCTGGGCAGCCCCAACTCAACGTGTGCAACCGCGCAGTCATGGTGAGTGGGCCAGGTGCGTCCCGAGCACCAGGCCGAGGGGCGGACGGAGAGAGGAGCGTTCTCTGAGGTGGACTCCGGGGCCCAGGCCCTCCCACCACGACCGGGAAGAGCTGGGCCGAGGAACCTTGGGGTGTGTGGAGGGTGGGGGCGGCGGTGGGGCTGCTTCCGGTGGTGTAGAGTCCCTGGCGCCTGCTGACTGCTCTTCGGCCTTCTCCTTCCCAGAACTGGGCGCCCCCCGGCTGTGAGAAGTTAGGCAAGTGCCTGCCGCCGCCCTCATCGGCCCCGGAGAAGTGCCCCTGGCCGCACTAGCACCGCAGAGCCCGGCCCAGGCGTCGCGGGGCGCTGGGCTCCCGCCGGCCCGACCCCCAGCGGGATCCCGAGCTCCGGCCTGGGCGCACGCGCTGCGGCGGGTGATGACCTTAGCCTGCCTCGCCCTCCCCAGGGCGCTGCCGCCCCCCGCCCCGCCCGCGCTGCGCTCGGCGGGCGATCCAATAAAAGTGGCGTTGGAGCTGGCTCCGCCTTGGGGTGTGTGTTTCGGAAGGGGCGGGACGGAGCGGTGCGAACGGAGCCGGGCTTCCCTGCGCACTCGCTGGCGCGCACGCAGCCATGGCGGACCCCGAGCTGGAGCTGGTGGCGCGGCGGGTCCGCGCCTTCCCCGACTTCCCGGTGCCGGGCGTGCTGTTCAGGTGCGGGCTGCGGGGGTCGCGGGACTGTGGGGCGGCGGGACTGTGGGGCTGCGGGGGCCGCGGGGTTACCGGCCTGTCTTCCCCTGGCGCAGGGACATCTCGCCGCTCCTAAAGGACCCCGACTCCTTCCGCGCCTCCATCCGCCTCCTGGCTCGGCATCTGAAGGAGACGCACGGCGGTGGCATCGACTACATCGCAGGCGAGTGTGGGGCCGCGCACTGCGTCGCGTCCCGCCCTGGCGAGCTCGTGCTGAGCGCTTGCTCTGCGTCCGCGGGGCCATCCTGAGCCAAGGGCCCCGCAGTGGGACCTCCCGTGCTTACCGACACCCCCTTCACCCCGACAGGCCTGGACTCGCGGGGCTTCCTGTTCGGCCCTTCCCTGGCGCAGGAGCTGGGCCTGGGCTTCGTGCTCATCCGCAAGCGTGGGAAGCTGCCGGGCCCTACCTTGTCAGCCTCGTACGCGCTGGAGTATGGGGAGGTGAGCGTGGGGAAGGCTGGAGTGTGGGGATACGGGGTGGGGAATGCTGGAGTGTGGGGAGGCGAGCATGGGGTAGTGAGGAGGTGAGCCAGGGGTACGGGGAGGGGAACGCTGGAGTACAGGGAGGGGAGCAGGGAAGTGGACGCGGGTTACTGTTGGGACTGGCCTGGGAGACTCCAGATGGAGCTACTCTGAGTACAGCAGTGGGCACCTGCGTGGGCAAAGATGCAGCCATGTCCACTTCTGGCCCACAGGCTGAGCTGGAGATCCAGAAGGACGCCCTTGAGCCTGGACAGAAGGTGGTCATTGTGGATGACCTGTTGGCTACTGGAGGTGAGGGGCCTCCCCGGGGAGACGGGTGTGGGTGCCTCTGGGGGCCCTTGCTGCACTCCGTTCCCTCCCCCACAGGGACCATGCGGGCAGCCTGTGAGCTGCTGGGCCAGCTGCAGGCCGAGGTGCTGGAGTGCGTGAGCCTAGTGGAGCTGACCACGCTGCGGGGCCGCGACAAGCTGCAGCCAGTGCGGGTCTTCTCCCTGCTGCAGTATGACTGAGGGCAGCCAGAGCCTGTCACAGACCAGGATCCCCAGAAGGGGAGCCTGCAGCACAGCCTCTGCAAGTTGGGGAACAAAGCCCAGTGGCCCTGCCTTTCTCCCAGCCCCCTGGGCAGGTTCTGATCTTGCTCCGGGCTCAGGCCCCATGCAGTAGCAGCCCTGTGTGCCGGTTCACGTCCCAGCCTCTGGTCTGGGAAAGCAGAGGACGCCGCCTCAAGGCCTCAGAGATGCCCAGCTTGGGGAAAGAAGTCCGCACAGGGTGCTTGCCTTGTGTGTAGTTGCCTTTCCAATAAAAGTAAAATTTTAAGAAAGCTGCTGTCATCAACCTTTATTAACCCTCACATAAGGAGCCTTGCAAACAAGCAACCTCACTGAAGGTTGGGTCTCCGGAGGCAGGAATGATTAAAAACACAAGCAGTGGGGGGCCTGCTTGTTAGTGTTTCAGCCCGAGCACCTATGATCCTCGCTCACACTTGGTCCTGTCCATCAAATCCAGCCATCAGGTGCGTGTGCACTAGCTTCCAGAAGGTTCCTGCCAGCAGGGAGGAGCAGCACTGGTGGAGTTGGCCCGGACCCAGACTCGGAAGTAGCTCTGTAATGACGCGCAGCAGTCCCTGCCAGCACAGCTGCCACCGCCTCCAACCTGTGCAGGGTCCCATGGCGAGGCAGTCCACAGCCCTGGTCCAGACACGGGTGGGAGCAAAGCGCCCAACACAGGGAGGCCTGGGGCTGCAGCTCACAGCCCCTCCTCCACACGGGCCTGGTGGGCCAGCCGGGCAGACACGCCGGCCAGGTCAGCAGCCTTGTCCAGCTTGATGTAGGTGTCCGCGCGGACGCGGTGCAGACTCAGCCAGTCGGGCAGCAGCTCGGACAGCAGCAGCACGCACTGCTCCATCTCCCCTGCGGAGGGCACCTGTGAGTGGGCAGCTCAGGCCTGAGGCACCCCGGCCCAGGACACCCTCCTGCCCCACCGCCTACCGGGACTGGTGCTGCCACAGCTGTCCTGTAGCCGATCACAGGCCACCTGCATGGAGAGCGCCGGCTTGCGCTCGGCCACGAACACGGCGCGCAGCACACGGGCCAGCTCAGGGAGCCGCTCCAGCCGCCGCAGCCGCTGCTCCTGCTCTGGGCACCGCGTCATCTGTGCCAGGCGCTTCTGCAGCTCCTTGGCACGCACCTGCAGCAGGTACCAACAGGGCAGGTCAGCACAGAGGTTCAGCTCTCGGGGGCCCGCATCTCCCTGGCGGTGGACTTGAGACCCACCCGCTCCAGCAGTGACTGGGACACCCCTTTCAGGGCACTGGGAGAGACTGGAGGCGGCGTGGCTGGTGGGGTGGCGGGCAGGGCCAAGATGGCAGGCTCGGGGCTGCTGGGTTCAGCTGAGCGCAGAGCAAGGTCACGCAGGGCCTTGTCCATCTGCAGGATGGGTAGGTGAGAGGTCAGGGAAGGCCAGCCAAGGGACCCGGTGTGCCCAGTACAGCCACTCTGCGCCTTACCCTGGGTGACATGAAGCTGCGGGCACGAGCCAGCACCTCCTGGGCAGTGCTGGGCCTCTGGGCAGCAGGTGGCTGGGGCAGCTCGGCTGGCTCGATGTCGGGCACCTCATCCACATTGAAGTGTGGGTGCCAGCGTCTCAGCATCTCCTCGGGCACTGCCATCGGGGGGTTCAGGTTGGCCAGGAAGGCCTGCAGGACAAGGGCAGCCATGGGGCGGGGCGCTGGCCGCGGCTCACAGCACCACGCCCCAGCCCTCACCTGCCCAGGAGGCACCAGGAGGCTGCTGCACAGCCATGCGGGTGTTCACCTTGTGGTGCTCCTGGACGCGCCGCAGCAGGTTCTGGCCGAAGATCTGTCGCCGCTGCAGCAGGCAGGTGGCCGTGAACGGGGGTGCTGTGCTGTTGGCTCCTGCAAAGACAGCACGGCCTGAGCCCCCGTCTGCCCCGGCCCCCGGCCCACGACCCCCCTGCCAGTGGTAGGAGGCTCACCCTGGCCGAGCAGCGGCTCCACAGTGAGCTGGTATTGCGACCTGCTGACCCCGTCCCTGAAGGTGGGCACGTTCTGCTCCTGGCGGAAGCGGTAGCCCTCGGGATACACGGTCCGGATCTGGCCCACGTTGCGCTCCTCGAAGCGCCTGTGGGAAAGGCCCGGGTCAGGATGAGGGTCGTGGCCACCGCTTGCGAGGGCAGGGCGGTCCAGCCCTGGGACCCACTCACTTGTGCATCATGTCCTGGACGCCCCGCTGGACCTTGGCGAAGGTGGCGGTCTCGGAGCGGTTGTGCAGCATGGCCACTATGGTGTCCATGCTGCGGAACATCTCGGCCAGCACTTGGTACTTGTAGGGCAGCACGAGGCCCGGGGCGCCCGGCTGGGCCAGGGCATGGAAGCGCTGGTAGGCGGGCGCCTGCGAGCCGCTGCGGGGAGAGGGGGTGGGCTGCTGAGGGGTGCGGGACTCCCAGCCTCGAGCCGCGCGCCGTCCCACCAGCACACACTCACCTGGGCGGCTCGTCCCCATCCTGCGCCTTGGGCGCGCTGGGCTCGGCAGCGGCCTCCGGGGCACTGGCCTGCAGCGCGCGCGCCCTTGCCCCCAGCGCCCGCGCCCGCCGCAGACAAGCCCGGAGCTCCGACGCGCTGTACTTGGCCTTGGCGGGCTTGGCTGCGGGGGCCGCCTTGGGGGGCTGGGGACAGGCCTCCCGCGAGTCCTGGGCCACCGCCGGGGGGCTGTCCGGGGAGCCGGTGCCGGGGACCTGTCGCGGGCCGAGAGGGGCGCAGGTCAGGGCCGAGGCGGTCAGCTCCCGGAAGGAGCTGGGCGCGCTGGGCAGAGTCCCTCCCCGGCTGCCAGGGACCCCGGCACGGTGCGCCCCGCACCCCCGCGCTCACCGGGGCCGGCAGCCGCAGCCTCCTGCGCGCGGGCGGCGCCGACTCCTCGCTGGACTCGAGGGACCGGCGCGCGCGCTTGCGGCCGCTGCCTGGGACCGGAGGGCCGGTCGGCGGAGACAGCCTGGCGAGCTTGGCGGGGCTCGGGGTGCGGCAGGCCGCCTTGGCCCGCAGCGGCGCGCCGGGCACCGGGCGGCGGCGCGCGAAGAAGTCGGTGAGGCGGCGCTGCGCCATGGCGGGAGCCGGACGGGAGACGACCAAGGTGGCGGCGGCGGAAGCGGCGGGACGCGCGCTTCCCGCGGATTTTCGCGCGCTCCCCGGCCCCGCCTCCGCCGTGGGCGCAACCATCGACGGGAAGGGCGCGGGGGAGCCGCGGCAACATGGGCGCGTCCGCGCATGGGCGGCGCTGCGCGCGGGAACGCTCGGCCCGGGCCGCGCAGGCGCGCTCGCTCGGGTCTCGGCCGCGCGCCAGGAGGAAGGTGCTGGCCGGACGGCCTGGGTGGCACCCGGGGAGGGCCGGGAGCGGGAGGACGGAGCGCGGGCCCGGGCGCGTGGCTCGCGGCTGCTCAGGAGTGTCCGGGAGAGTAGCCGCGGGGACGCCGGACCCGAGCCCCGGAGTGCTCGGGGTCGTACACGCGGCGCCTCGTGTCCGAGGTAGCGTGAGAGGGCCCGGGCGCGGTCAGCCCGCTCGCCCCTGTGGAAAAGAGGAACCACACCCCGTCCCCCCGCCGGCCCCGCACCCTGTCCTCCTGCTGACCCCAAACCCCGTCCCCCCGCCGACCCCAAGCGCCCCCTCCCCGGCCGGCCCCAAACCCCGACCTCCTACTGACCCCAAACCCTGGCCTGTCCCCGCCGACCTCGAGTACCCCCTCCCTGGCCGACCCCAAACCCCGTCCCTCTGCTGACCCCAAACCCCGTTCCCCGGCCCCGAGCGCCCCTTCCCCTGCCGGCCCCGTCTCCCTTCCCCCTCCCGCTGACCCCCCCCCCCGCACTTTCCCTGACCACCCACTGTCCCCTCCTGCCGTCCTGTCCCTGGCGACCTCAGTTGCTCAGGTCCTGCCCGGCTGGCTGCCTGTGTAATCTTTTATCTGAGTCTGCGGTTGCAGTTCTGTTATTACAACGGGCAGCCTGACTTATCCCAGGGTTTTGGCCGCCCGCAGGCCAAGCCCTGTGGCCAAGAAGGGGACCTTGGCCCCCCGCAGGCTCCTGCCAGGTGAGGGTGTGAATTGCTGCATCTTGCAGGGTTAGAATGAAAGGGCACGGACCTGCGCAGTAGTGTAGTGGTTAAAGTCCTGGCCTTGCACGCACTGGGATCCCATACGGTCACCGGTTCTAATCCCGGCTGTCCTGCTTCCCATCCAGCTCCCTGCCTGTGGCCCAGGAAAGCAGTCAAGAGTCAGATATATAGAGTGGAGAAGAGATAGAAAGGAAGATCTTCCATCTGATGGTTCACTCACCAAGTGAGCACTGGTGCTGTGTCCATCAGGAGCCAGGAGCTTCCGGGTCTCCCACGTGGGTGCAGGGTCCCAAGGCTTTGGGCTGTCCTCGACTGCTTTAGCCGCTAGGGCATGCTGCCGGGCCCAAAAATAAGTAACACAGGCCACAGTTCCATCTGTGGGTCTCGGGTGTGACTGCCTGGCCTGCCCCAGGCTCCCCAGTGTCTGCCTGCTGGGGACCTGACTGCTGCCCTGTGTGGAAAGCTTGAAGGCCTGGCCTGTGGCAGCTAGGGTCTGGAATGGGACAGTGGGAGCACCACTGAGCCACCAGGTCCCCCACATACAGAGAACTAGAGGAAGCATGCAGCTTGTCTAGGGGCCAGCCGCCCTCGTGACACACCAGGTTCCCAACTTCTAGGATGCGTTTCATTTGCAAGGCAGAGGGAGACAGACATTGTCCACCTGCTGTTCCCTCTCCAGATGGCCGCAGGGCCCGGGGCCAGGCTGTAGGAGAGCTTCCTCCCTTGTGGGTATAGGGGCCGAGCTCTGCTGCTTTCCCGGGCACATCAGCAGGGAGCTGTATCGGAAGTGGAGCAGCCTGGACACGCGCTGAGGCCTGTCAATGCTGGGCTAGAGTCCCCACTCGCTTTCCAAACAGCTCCCTACTGTTACACACCCTGGCGGGCAGCCGGTAACAAACCCAAGCACTTGGGCCCTGCTGCCCCTGTGGGGGACCTGCTGGAGATCCAGCCTGGCATGAGCCCGGCCCAGTGCCAGCTGCTGCAGGTACTCAGGCAGTGAAGCAGTGGGTGCGAGATCTCTCTTTGTAATGCTTTTGAGTAAGTAAATAATAATAGTTAAAAATTTTGAAGCAAGAAATTACACTGGCCAGCGCAGATCAGTCTCTCTTAAACACCAGAAGTATAAAGCCTGGCATGGAGGAACCAGAAGGTGGCCCCAAGGCCATGGGGCCTGCACGCCCCGTGGGACAAGAGCTGGGAGAGGGCCCCTGGGGACGGCTGTGGGTGGGGGAGTTCCCAGGGAGCAGGGCTGGGCAGCAGATGCTTACACGTATCCCTGTGGACCCTCCCGCCAGGGCCAGCTGAGTGTCGGGTGAGAGGAAGATGGACAAGGACCAGCTGTCCAGGGACGCCCCTCCCGCTGAACACAATGCAGGTAAGATAGCAAACGAACGCCAGCTGGTATGAACAACTGGGCAGGGAGCCCCCGGTGACAAGGCGCCCTGGGCTGGTACGCAAGCCATGGTCCACCGCAGGTCCTTGACCCTCGGCTGAACTGGGCCTCCAGCTGGTAAATGCTCGGGCCGGGCCAGAGCCCAGCACCCCATCGGCGCTCCCAGGGACTTGAGCTGCAGCTGGGAGCAAGGCTGGCACTCCGTGGGGCACTGCAGGTAGGATGCAGGCCCTTACATACCCCCAGCTCGAGCTGGCACACCTGCTGCTGTGGCCGCAATGATGACCATGACGCAGCCCCCTGGGTGAGATCCACAGTGCTGGGGACCAAGGGTGAAGTTAGATGCTGGCTGGCACCCCACTCCTGGGTGGGTGAATCCTCTCCCTCTGCATGTGGGCCTGGAGCTTCCTGGGCCTCCCTGCAGGCTCCTGGAGTCTGTAGCCAGGCAGTTGAAGTCCCTGCCCCAGGCATCTTCAGCCTGATGGAGTCTACAAGGACTGGGGACCAGTGGGTGACAGTAGCCAGGTCACATGGGGGAGGAGGCCTCAGGACATGATGGGACACTGACGAGGACACTCGTGTGGTCAGCAGGGCCCGCTGGGGCGAGGGAGGGCTCACCCATCCAGCTGTCCTCCTCTGGCTGCTGTGTGTGTGTTTGGGGGCGCATCCCTGTGCCCAGGAATGCCCAGGAGACAGCTGGGGTCAGAGGTTCCCAGACAGATGCCGACATGGGGTTCCCCAAAGTACCAGGACTGTGCCAAAGAGAAGGGGGACCCTGTGTATGAGGCGCAGTGGGAGGCTTGCCTCCTGGGCCTGGTCTCTGGAACTGTAGGCCAAGCAGGCACAGGGCAGGCTTGGGGCAATGTGACTGGCTCCTGGCTCGGTGGCTGCGGTCAGCACCCTGCCCTGGCCCCATGGCTCCTTTGCAGGTGTCAAGTGGTCTTTCCTGTGGTGTATAGCCCACACTTGGTCACCTGTGCACACATGGGCAGGTAGCAGGCGGGGTTTACCACATGGGCAGCATTCCAGTGGGAGGTGTGGTCCAGGGTGACAACGTTTAAGATTGCCCCAAGAGGTTGGCAGATACGTGGGCAGTTGCAGCTAATGGGGTCAGCCAAGGCCAGGCTCCCTGCCCGGTGCCCTGGATCCCCTCCCAGGAAGCTGAGGGTGCAGGGTAAGGCTATGCAAGTCCCGAGGGCCGTGAGGGTTCCCTGCAGGAAGGTGCCAGAGGCCTCCCTGTCCTGGGAGCTTCCTAAAGATGAGGAAGTCGGAGCGCCCCCTGCCAGCTGGCCCAGCCGGCCCAGCTGAGGACAAACGCACAGGAAAGGGTGGGGGCCAGGCAGCCAGCCCCACACACAGGCACGCTGCAGTCAGCTGCTGCTCAGGTCTGAGTGGGGGCAGCGCCGAGGCACAGCCCACCACATGCCTCAAGGCCCACTGCTGCCCAGGCTGGTCACTTTTCCTTCCTCCAGGGAGGCTGCAGTCACCTCCACTCTAAAGAGATGGCATCATGGGCCAGGTCTAGGCAGGGACGTCCCCCCTCAGCCATGTGTAGGGAGTCCAGAGGCCCTACATGGTCTGTCCTGTGGGTCCATTTGTTACACCAGCCCTTGGCTTCCTCTTGTTCCCTGCTGGCATTCACCAGGTAGTGGGGTCCTGGCTGCTGTCCTTCTGGCCATCAGCAGGTTGCCATGGCCAGTGGGCAAGGTCCAGATCTGACTTCCAGTTGGGGGTGCTGAGCAGGGGCCACTGCGGGCTCTCAGTCCAGGCACTTCCTGAGCCTGTGCAGAGCCGGACGCTGGCCTCCAAGCAGGAAGAGCTGGGGTCACAGGACAGTCCTGTGCAGGTGGGTGGGAGTGGTGCTGGGAGAGGATGGGGCAGGCAGAGCCCAGAGGCTTCTTCCTCAGCCCCCGCCCGGGGTGGGGAGGAGGACTAGGGATGGCATCCCAGCCAGCTGGAGCAGGGCAGGTGCCTGGGCAGAGCCGCCTGGGAGTGGGGGAGCGGGCATGGGGCACGACGCATGCGCACATCAAGGTCATCAAACGTGGGGGCACCGCGTCCCGGCCCACCCCAGAGCGAGCAGGGGCTCTGGCCCCCTTCCTCATCCCGCCCCAACCCTGGTACCCACAGCTGTGCTCCCAGTGTCTCTGCCTGTCCTGGGTGTGGTGACAGCCTGAAAATTCAAAATGGTGTCAGTTTTGTCAGGTCCTCTAAGTCTTCGTGAGTCTCATGGTGAACAGAAAAATAAGTGAGGGACACATTGGCGGAACCAGAATGTTGGAAGGACATCTACAGTCCGCTTACAAACCTGGCCAACTGTAAAGCTGGCGTCTGTAACCAGCCTTGTTTGCTTGCTTGCTTCAGCTGCTCGACCAAGCAGGATGTAGCTCTTGGTCTGCGTAAATACTCGCCCATCGTGTAAAGCACGTGGTGTTTGTACTAACCGACCTCCAAGAAATGTTAGAGGTGGACCAGAGCCCACAGCAGACTCGGAGATGTTAAGGTTCAGACAGGCAGCTCCTCCTGATGTGCCCGGCAGCTGGGTTGCATGGAGTGGACCTTCCACTTCAGTTAGCACTCATCATAAAGTTCCCCTGAAGCTCAGGCCAAAACATAGGTGTTTTATCTATTTGTTTGTTTATTCTATCCTCTGATTTACTCCCCAGGTGGCCTCAATGGCCAGTGCTGAACCAATCAGGAGGCAGGCAGGAACTTCCTCCAGGTCTCCCACACACGAGTGCAGGGTCCTAAGACTTTGGGCCGTCCTCGACTGCTTGCCCAGGCCACAGGTAGGGAGCTGGATGGGAAGTGGGGCAGCTGGGACATGAACCAGAGCCCATATGGGATCCTGGTGCATGCAAAGCAAGAATGTAGCCACTGAGCCATTGCACTGGATCCACAAACAGGTCTTTTACAAGCCTGGGAGGAGACAGAAGCCAAGAACTCCTGGCAGTTCCCCATTCCTGGATGGTTTTCCATGCAGGGGTGAGCTTCAGAGCCCTGAACGGTGGCCCCGTGGCTGCTCGCCCTGCCACAGTCACTGGTTGCTGAAGACACTCCTGAGCCTTTAACAGCCTGCCTCTGGATTGATTGGTCAGCTCGTAACAGGGTGGGTGGGATCACCGAGGGCTTGTCTCCTAGGGCCCTCCACTGGTGTTGGGGGTCACAGTAGGCAGGCCTATGTGGATCTGAACTTGTCTCATTTATACTACATGGCGACAAGCTATGGGGACTGTGTCCTCAGGAACCTCAAGTCCTGAGTGATGGGGGGTGGGCACTGTGGTACAACAGGAAAAGCCACTGCTGGTGGCACTGGCAGCCATGTGGGTACCAAGTCCCGACTGCTCCCCTTCCCATCCAGCTTCCTGTAATGTGCATGTTGAGAGTTGCTCCTGGCTCAGCCCTGGCTGGCGGGGACCCTGGGGTGAACCAGCGGATGGAGGCTCTCTCCCCCCTTCTGTCTTAGGGAGCCAGCTGGATTGGCTGAGCAGGCTGTGGGTAGGCCTCCTCAGAGCCTCCCATTGCACCCCCACACCTCCGGCCTGACAGCTGTTATGTGGGGTGGACATGCACATAGTGCCACATAGGAGGGAGCAGTACCCAAGGGGGCTGGGTGTCCACAGGACCCTCCCCGAGGCAGGGGCAGCCAGCTCCTAGTATGGACGGGGTCTCGAGGTCTGCGGATCTTCTGGACTTTTAACAAAGTTCCCACGGTGAGACACACTGTAACCGCTGGCCGTGGTCTTGAGGCCCACACCCAGCTCCTGCTGTCAGATCACAGTTGGTGCCCCCTAACATCTGGTTCCTGGGAGGGGAGGGGGTCTGTGCCCAGGACCAACTCCCATCAGTGGCAGCCCCTCTTGGCTGGGTGGCCGCCCCTGGCACAGCCCTACCCCTTCCGTCCCTGGCGGAATCTGCGACCCTGGACACAGGAGGCTGCCCGGAGGCGGCCTGCTGAGGTGTCCCTCACACCTCGCCCTTCTTAGAACCTCAGCATGTGCTCTGGCCGCTGTCGTGGCACCTGGACGGGGGTCGGGTAGGGGGGCGAGGTTGCCAGTGGCCGGCGGAGCTGCAGGAGGCCCCGAACCCCAGTTCCACTGTCCTGGCCAGCCCCGCCCGCGCCCCCAAGGCCCCCAGGGGGCGCTGCGCCCCTGCCTCGCGGGCCGCAAAGTGAAAGTCGCTCCCGCCACGCGGGCCGCAGTTGCGCGTGGAGAGTCGGGGTCCACGCGGCCTCCCTTAGACTCCCAGGCCCGGCCCACCCCTGTGAGGGTCGGGGCTGTCTCGGCCGGGGCGCGCCGAGTCGGGGTCAGCCACAGCCCCAGCTCCGAGGGGCCGGCTGGGCGCGCCGGCCGTCGGGGGAAGCGCGGGGGCGGGCACGCCGGGGAGGGCGGGCAGCGGGCGGGGGCCGAGCTTATAAAGGCCCGCGGGCGGCGTGGGGGTAGGGAGCCGCCGAGCCGCCGTCCGGCCCAGCCCAGCCTCTCCGCGCCGCGCCTGGGCTAGGGCGCCCTCCGCAGCCAGCGCGGCCGGGACCGTCGGCATCCGCGGGGAAGAGGCGGCAGCGGCGCGCGGGCCCCGAGGACAGCCGGGGTCCCCGGGCGCGCGGCACACGTGCGGAGACCCCCGCGCGCCATGGCGCGCCGCTCCCCGGGACCCCGCACCGCCCCTTAGCGCCGCGGCGGCGCGAGCGCGGAGCATGGAGCCGCACGTGCTGGGCGCCGTCCTCTACTGGCTGCTGCTGCCCGGCGCGCTCCTGGCCGGTGAGTGGGGCCACGCCGCCGGGTGGGCCGCCGGGGGCCCCGCGCTTCCCGGCCGGGCCGCGGGGCGGGCAGGGGCGGGGACTCCCCGGGACGCGCGGCCCTGGTGCCCACGTTCCAAGGGGGCGCGCGGTGTCCGAGGGAGCGTGCCGTGTCCGAGCGAGCGTGGGGCTGGGGGCTCCGGGCGTCTGCGCGGCGGCGGAGCGAGCGCAAATCTCTTTCGAGTGAAAAACAAAAGTGCAAAGTTGCGTCCGGACTTCCTGACGCTGCGGGCCGGCGGCGGGCTTCCTGCCTGGAGCTGCCCAGGGGCCGAGTTGGCCAGCGTACCCCTCGCCGCCCACAGCGAGCCCCGCCCGGCTCGGGCCGCCAGTGGTTGGGGGACACTAGGGGTCCCCATGACAGGCGTTAGTCGTCGCGGCAGGCCCGGGTCTGGCGCCCCCTCCTCGGGGCGGGGTCCGCCCAGGGCGCGGTGCCCAGCAGCCCTGTCCCTCCGAGGGGCCGGGTGGGCCGTCTCCACCCGCCGCTGACGGGCAGATTAGATTAATCCGAAGCCGGCGGGACGGTTCGGGGCCGGAGAGCCCCCTGCCCGCCTCAAATTCCTAGCGCTCGAAGGCGGTGCCGCCCAGGACTGGGGGAGACTGGGATCGGTTCCTCGGACGCCTTCCCCTGTGGTGGGCACGGGCCTGCGCCGCAGCTGGACCCCAGCGGTGTCTGGGGAGCGCGCACACCCGCGGGGTTCCCCGGGAGCCCACGGTGCGGAGGCTGGGGACCGCAGGTTAGCTTCTTAAAGGCACAGGGACCCCAGCGGTGCGATCGTGGAGCTCCTTTCCGTCGGGCACCCCCACCCCCAGGTGCGCGGAGCTGAAGGCAGATCGGGGCCAGGTGCTAACTGTTTTCACATCTGATTCTTTTTCCGGCCGTTGAAAACCAGAGATTCTGGTAGTTTTGGGGCTGGGCCCCTCGCTAGGCCCTGGGTCTGCCTCCGGGCAGGGTTGAGCCGAGTTCCCACCTGACGTGGCAGGTGGGTCACCTGCGCATCGCTCTCCCAGTGGGACTGGAGCTCTGGGCGCCCCAGCGAGGAGGCTGTTAGTGGGAAATGCTGATGTCCTTGTCACACCCACCTGGCCTGAAGCCTGGGCAGGGGGCTGGCCAGGGCTAACACCTGAGCCGTGTGTGTCCAGCCTGCTGGCCCCTGGATGTGGGCAGCTCCCCAGGGACCTGCCTGCTGCCCAGCTGATGTCAGGAGTGGGCTGGCCTGGCCGCTGCTGGAACAGGCGAGCCCTTGTCCCTGGAGCCCTTCATGCTGTCCGGCCGGTGCTAGACGGCGTTTGGAAATGAATGCCACCTTCACGGGGACTTAGTCACTCCGTTCCCCGGCTGGCCAGAGCAGCAGCCAGGGGCGGTGGGGTCTGAGTCATCTGGGGTGCCCAGGCTCGTGCCCAAACCTCCGTGGGGCACAGTGGGCTCCGGGAGGGCCTGCAGGAACTGGGTGGGGTGGGGTGGGGCGGGGCACAGGCGGTAACTGTAGGGTTCCAACATGGTTTCTGCTCCCCAGGACACCTTGTGGCAGGGCTGGGTGTCCAGATGGGGATGTGTCACCCTGCCTCTGTGAGGCAGGCAGGTCTCTGGCCCCCAGCCCCATATACCTGGTGATCCCTGCCCTGCTCTGGTCTTAAGGGGTACTCGGGAGAGCTGGTGAGTCAGCAGCAGGACCCTCGACCAGCTGTGTGTTCATGGGTGTGCCAGTGTGGGAGCAGGGGGAGGGGCAGCCAAGCTCCCTGCCCCATGCGGGACTGGGGTGTCTTCCTGCCACTGCTCTCCCAGGGGTCACCTCCTATGGGGAGCTCCCAGTGCGGGTCAGCTCAGCACTGGTCTCTGAAATGTGCAAGTAGATGCCAGCTTCTGCTGTCCGCCTGGGTCCATGGCGGAGCTGGCCCTGTGTCCAGCAGTGTGTGCTGGTGTCTGAGCTGCTGGCCTCTGTCCCTCAGCTCTGGCCTTCCTGGAACCCGAGTCCCCCTGGAGAGGGCTGGGGAGGCGACTCGGTCTACTGCTGACCTCCGGAAGTGGGCAGCGGGGCATGCTGCTCTGAGAAGGGATCTGGGGTGAGGGAGGTTACCCTGTGTGGGACACGGCCTCCTCCCTGGGCAGGCCCCACACCTGCTGCTGGCACACACCTGCCGGGCCTGGGCTAGCAGGTCGCAGGGAGGCCAAGGAGCAGGAGGGGCCTGGCTGGGAGCCGGAACCCTGCCCCCTCCTTGGATCTGGGCTTCCGCTGCTGTAAGCGAAACGGTAAAAGCTCTGAGCTTCTCAGTTCTGGATTTGGCGCCTAGGCTGGGCAGACGGGCCGCCCTTCCTCCCGGGTTGGGCCTGGAGCCCAGAGCACTTTCCCAGATGTGCCTTGCACCGGCCCAGGCGCTGGCGGGCAAGGAGGGTCGGGCCCCTGGGGAGCAGGGCGGAGGGAGCCACCCACCGCTGCTGTCCTGGGACTTGGCTGGCTGGAGGGGCCATGTGCAGTCCGTGTCCCAGTTGTTTTTGCACGAGCTCCTGCAGGGCCTGTAGGTGAGAGCAGAGTTCTCCAGGGCCGAGCATGGTAGGTGGTGTTGGTGTCCTCTGAGTGGGCGGGGGGACCCTCTGTGCTGGGTCCCCAAGGGGCTCGGCAGCACCTCCCCTAGAATGAGCAGCTGTCAGCTGTCAGGGACAGTCAGGACGAGGCTGTGAGACTGGAGAGAGGTGGGCCCGGGCGGCCTCCAGACCTCAGGACAGTGCTGGGCCCTTGTCATACCCCTATTCCTGGCATTGGTCCAGTAGCTAACACGAGGCTTGTGCATGTGGTGGAGTTACCATGCTGTGTTTTCCTAAATTGTCAGTATGTTCACATGTCACACACCGTGTTAGGCGTTGTCATTTAACATGTGTCGCTGTCACATTACAGCATGTCTCATGTCCTGTGTTCAGTATTGCATATCACATTGTATATAGCATGAGCACAGGTCATGTGATATTACGGATTCTTAGATTCTCATGCAGTGTGTGACGTGTCCAGCAGCATGGGCTTGCCCACAGGGCCTGCATGTCACGTCACGTGTAACACTGGGTCACATGCTTACCTAATCACACGTCATGTGCTGCCTAACACTTAGGTACCATTGCCATGTTATCACATATTTTATATATTACTTGCATTAAAAAAGAAAGTTTTATTTTTATTGGAAAGTGAGATTTACAGAGAGGAGAGACAATTTCCATCCACTGGTTCACTTCCCAGGTGGCTACAACAGCTGGGGTTGAGCTGAAGCCAGGAGCCAGGAACCTCCTCCGGGTCTCCCACGCGGGTGCAGGGTCCCGAGGCTTTGGGCCGTCCTCGACTGCTTTCCCAGGCCACAGGCAGAGGGCTGGATGGGAAGTGGAGCAGCCGGGATACAAACTGGCACCCATATGGGTTTGCAGCGCATACAGGGCAAGGGCTTTAGCCACTAGGCTAACGCTCCAGGCCTAATACTTGCCTCTTTACTGTGAGATGTGCTGTATAGCATCGCCACTGCTGGGCACGTAGACACACCAGGGGCAGCTGCGTGCTCACACCTGCGGGGAGGTGTACAGTTTGGCACGACAGGCTGTGAGAAAGCGGATCGCCTGGAACTAGAGTGTAGAGCAAGCGATTTGCAGCATAGAAGTAGTTTATTTCTGGAAATTTCTGCATAGTATTTCAGGCCATGGTCGAGGTAAGTTGCAGGAACCCTTGCATGAGGGGAGTTAACCACACACGGGGGCCGCTTGAGCATATTTTGTGAGGAGTTGACCCTGTAGAGACCAGGTTCTCTGGGGTCTGGCTGCTGCTGGGTCGAGACCAAGGCTGAGCCAGTGTCCCCATCCTGGGCCACTGTCCAGGTCTCTCACCTGAGCAGGCACTGGCCCCATGCGTGTGTTACTGGAATGTTTTGTTAGATGTTGAGTTGCTCCTGGGTTCACAGGAGCCCTGGAGACGCTGTAGGCACACCTGTGCCCAGTGCACGTGGGTCAGGCATGTCCCGGTGTGGACAGGCCCTGGGCTGTCCTCAGGCAGCCACTCCTTCTGGGCTTTTGGGGGGTGCCAGCCAGCCCTGACATGTGGTGGGCTTTGGCAGCTGTCTCCAGCACCAGCCTGAGCAGCGTCCCCTGGGTGAGGCCAGGCCCCTGGGACTGCAGGGCACGGCCCGCCAGCTCCCGGCAGCCGTCTCAGGAGCTGGGCTTGGCGGGTGGGTTGGTTTCCTGGTGTGTCTTAATGACATAATCACAGGGCGTATTTTTAGGCTGCCTGTGAGAGGCCTGCAGTTGATCGGGTGCAGTGTGTGTGCCGCTGTTCTCCCTGTGTATTTATAGTTGGGCCTCTCTGCCTTCCTCGGTCCAGCCCAGGGGTGGTCACGTCTGTGGCTTCCTCTGCCAGTGAATGGGCTAGGATGGGCCTGGGCTGGCTGGAGGCCTGGGAGGCTGCCCAGGTTGGGCGCCATCCGTCCCAGTGTGTTCTGTGACGCCAAGGCCCCTCCTGCGTGCCCGGCCAACGTACCCTGTGGCCACAATTCCTCTTCTGCTTACCTGAGCTGTGTCTCCTGAGCCCCAGCAGACTGTGCGGGGCAGACTCACTCTCCTTTACCTGAGCTGTGTCTCCTGAGCCCCAGCAGACTGTGCGGGGTGACTCACTCTCCTTTACCTGAGCTGTGTCTCCTGGGCCCCAGCAGACTGTGCGGGGCAGACTCACTCTCCTTTACCTGAGCTGTGTCTCCTGGGCCCCAGCAGACTGTGCGGGGTGACTCACTCTCCTTTACCTGAGCTGTGTCTCCTGGGCCCCAGCAGACTGTGCGGGGCAGACTCACTCTCCTTTACCTGAGCTGTGTCTCCTGGGCCCCAGCAGACTGTGCGGGGCGACTCACTCTGCTCCTTCCGCCTGCTGGGTGTTCTGTCTGTTTATGGTCCAGCACTGTGGTGGAGAGAGTTCTAGGAGCAAGCCTGGCCGCCCAGCTGCCCCCATCCAGCAGCTGCTCCAAGCAGTCCGCACAAAGACCTGGGGCCAGTCGACCCTACCCCCTGGGGCCTCCTGCCTGCTGGGCACTGCCCTCCCAGCCCCCGTGGTCCTGCTGGCTCTCCAGGGTGAGCCTAGCACTGCCTGGTGCCCATGCCCCAAGCCCTGCTATCTCCATGAGCAGTGCAGTGGCCTGTAGCTTGTGTCCGGAGCGCCCAGACCCTTCCTGGGACCCATCCTCCCAGCTGTAGGTCCAGGACACCCTGCCCCATGCTAGAAGTGGGTCCCTGCAGCCCCTGTGGGGGACCACCTCACCCCATTCTCACCCCTGTTTTTCAGGTATGTTTGTCCCACCCGCACAAAGGTTCAGCAACAAGCAGATAGCCCCTCTTAGATCTCTCAGATGGTCGCAGCAGCTGGGGCCGGGCCGGGACCCTGGAGCTCTGTGCAGGGGCCTGAGCACTTGGGAGGCGCATGTGAGCAGGACTGAAGCCAGACTCTGGGAGCCACTGGAGGCTGCAAGCCCTTTGCCCTGCTGGGCCCTGGCAGGGTGCTGCCTCGTGGGGTCTCACGTGAGTCCGGGTTGGGCTTGGGCCGGCTCCACATGCACGTGTGTGCAGTTTCCCCAGCAGCCTATGACATCTTGCATGTCCAGCTTGGGCAGCTGGCTTGTGCTGCGTTTGGGGTGGTCATGCAGTGTGGCCGGGACATGGCCAGGTGGCCTGCAGCCCCGCCCAGTGCTGCTTGGCGACCATCCCTTATCAGTGGCCCCAGACCTCCCTGACTGGAGCCAGGGTCCCTGGGGTGGGCCCTAATCTCTGGAGGTCAGGGGAGTGGTGGGAGGAGGCTCTGGGTGCCCAGGCTTGGGGCCCAGGGAGGCTGGGCAGGACCAGACCTGAGTCTGCGTGCAAGCAGCTGTGTGGCCCCCCTCCGTGCGGGGGCCTCTCAGGGGGCTTGAGGCCCCTCACTGCAGGAGGAATGGCTCCTTCATAGAGGTGGGGGTGGTTGGGGCTGAGAGTTCTCGGAGGTCTCACTGGGTGGCAGTGGACACTGGATGGCTAGGCCCCCCACTTCCCTGCGGTGTAGCCCCCATTCACTGTGCTCCAGTTCTGACGTTGCTGTCAACCTCAGCCTTCTCAGAACCTGACCCTTTCAGTGAGGCGGCCACGACACTGCACCCCTGCTCACAGAACATTCTACCCCTGCTCTGGGGGAGGAGAGCCCACACGGGGATGGGCCACGTTTTCTGCAGTTCCTGGGTTGGGATCCCAGTAGAGGAGTATGGATGAGGGGTGAGCCTGAGAGACACGGGTGTTGGGGGAGGCCCAAGCTGGTGATGGAGGTCAGGGAGTTCCCGGTGTAGGGGCAGAGGTCGGTCGGCCAGGTCAGGACAGCTGGGTCAGCTCGGCTGTGAGCTGAAGGCAGAGGAATCCCAGGCCGACTGGCCCAGCCGCATTCCACAGGCTGCTGGGCTTGGGTTCCGCCTGGGACCAATCTGCAGGAGGAGGAGGCCAGGCCTGTCACCACTGGGATAGCTGGGTGGGGGACAGAGGGGTGTGTGTGTGAGCAGGAGCAGGAGTGTGTGCGTGTGTGAGCAGGGGTGTGTGTGTGAGCAGGGGTGTGTGTGTGTGAACAGGGGTGTGTGTGTGAGCAGGAGCAGGGGTGTGTGTGTGTGTGAGCAGGAGCAGGGGTGTGTGTGTGTGTGAGCAGGAGCAGGGGTGTGTGTGTGTGTGAGCAGGAGCAGGGGTGTGTGTGTGTGTGTGTGTGAGCAGGTATGTGTGTGTGAGTTGGAGCAGGGTGTGTGTAAGAGCAGGGGTGTGTGTGTGTGTGAGCAGGAGCAGGGGTGTGTGTGTGTGTGTGTGTGAGCAGGAGCAGGGGTGTGTGTGTGTGTGTGTGTGAGCAGGAGCAGGGGTGTGTGTGAGCAGGAGCAGGGGTGTGTGTGTGTGAGCAGGAGCAGGGTGTGTGTGTGTGTGTGAGCAGGAGCAGGGGTGTGTGTGTGTGAGTAGGAGCAGGGGTGTGTGTGTGAGCAGGAGCAGGGGTGTGTGTGTGAGCAGGAGCAGGGGTGTGTGTGTGTGTGAGCAGGGGTGTGTGTGTGTGAGCAGGAGCAGGGGTGTGTGTGTGTGTGTGTGTGAGCAGGAGCAGGGGTATGTGTGTGTGAGCAGGAGGCAGCCCTCAGGTAGTTCCTTGCTCCACTGCTTCCCTGCACGGTCACTGAGGATCCTTTCTGCCCCTCTTTATTCTTCCTCTTTTTTTAAAAAAAAAGATTTATTTTATTTTTTTGCAAAGTCGGATATACAGAGAGGAAGATCTTCTGTGCAATGATTCACTCCCCAAGTGACCGCAATGGCCAGAGCTGAGCTGATCTGATCTGGAGCCAGGAGCCAGGAACTTCCTCCAGGTCTCCCATGTGGGTCAGGGTCCCAAGGCCTTGGGCCGTCTTCGACTGCTTTCCCAGGCCACAGGCAGGGAGCTGGATGGGAAGTGGGGCAGTCAGGATTAGAACCTGTGCCCATATGGGATCAGGGAGTGTGCCAGGCAGGGATCGTCCCCCAGCCTACTGCCCTGGGCCCTGAAATTTGACTGTAAATGTGCTAGGATATCTCAGAGCAGCTTTCCAAGTGCTGAAACAACGCCTTGGGCAGCTTAGAGGGAGGAGCAGCAGATTCTTTGTTTTTGTTTATTACTGGAAAGGCAGGTAGGTTTACAGAGAGGAGGGACAGATCCTTTCGAGCTGAGCCCATCTGGAGCCAGGAGCCTCTTCTGGGTCTCCCACACGGTGCAGGGTCCCAAGGCTTTGGGCCGTCCTCCACTGCTTTCCCAGGCCACAGGCAGGGAGCTGGATGGGAAGTGGGGCAGTTGGGATTAGAACCGGCGCCCATATGGGATCCTGGCACGTCCAAGGCGAGGACTTTAGCTGCTAGGCCCCGCTGCTGGGCTTTTTTTTTTGTTTTGTTTAGGATGAATTAACTGAATGCAATTTTTTTTTTAGATATGAAAATTATATTTATTTGAAAGGCAGGATTACTGAAAGGACAGCTTTCCACCTGCTGGTTTACCGCCCAACAGCCAGAACTGGACTGGTTTGAAACCTTTGTGGGTCAGGGGCTTGAGGACTTGAGCCCCCCTCTGCCGACCTCCCCGGCGTGTTGGCAGGAAGCCTGCCTGCCGTGGTGTCACTGCTGTGCTGTGACTCCAGCCCCCTGAACAGTGTCCACACACACGAGAAGGGTCCACTCTGGCCTGTCTTCCTTCACCAGGGCACAGGACACTGTGACCTTCCCGACCCCGAGCCCCTGGCAGGTGTTGAGCACAGTGAGTTGCCATGTGGGGGCTGGTGCTGTCGTCAGACCTGCGATGCCAGGCTCCCCAGGTACTTCCCGCTGGTTCTGACCAAGGAAGCCTGGGTCTCAGCTGCCATGTGGGGGAGCACGTGTGTTGGGGCAGGCCGCCTCCTCCCCTCAAGGGCCCCGGGGTGTGGGGAGAAGTGGGGGGGCGGGGTTGTCCCTGGTGCTGTAATTGTCTGCACCTCACCGGCTAGCTGGGCTGGTCTGAGGGGGTGTCCATGGCCAGTGGGGTTCCCAGCCCTGAGGTTAGGAGGTGTTTTAGCTACTCAGAGTCCCTACCCCTGCCAGTGGGAGTGAGGGGGACCGTGAGTATCCTATACCAGCCGCCACCAACTGCACCCAGCCCTCCTGGTAGGCAAGCACACTGGTGCTGATGTTTGGGCCTGGGGCAGGGTTAGTGTTCCCTGGCCTGGGCACTGGGCCAGCGTAGCTCCATGGGAGTGGTCCTCGCTTGGGGAGCAGTGGTCACAGGGCTGGATGGCAAGCTCAAGGTGCAGCCCGGCCTTTCTTCTTTTTTAAAGATTTATTTATTTTTATTAGAAAGATATATTCAGAGAGGAGAGACAGAAAGGAAGATCTTCTGTCGATGGTTCATACCCCAACTGGCCGCAACAGCTGCAGCTGAGCCAATCCAAAGCTAGGAGCTTCGTCCGGGTCTCCCACACGGGTGCAGGGTCCCAAGGCTTTGGGCTGTCCTCAACTGCTTCTCAGGCCACAAGCAGGGAGCTGGATGGGAAGTGGAGCTGCTGGGATTGGAACCAGCGCTCATATGGGATCCCGGCGCTTGCAAGGTGAGGACCTTAACTGCTATGCTATCGCTGGGCCCAGCCTGGCCTTTCTTAACCCCAGAGCTAGTCCTCTGTGGACAGTCATTGCTAGGTGTTTGCTCCAGCCTTGCCTGGCTGGGCTTCTCACGGGAGGGCCGGGGCCTTGGGTTCCTGGCCATGCCTAGGGAGGGGGATGCCAAATGTGAGCTGCAGGGACAGAGACAGAGCTGACCCCCCAACACTTCACCAGGCTGGCAAATGTCCCCTCGACATCCCACGAGGCTGTCCTTTCCCCTCCTTAATGCATACCACCAGGCTGGCCTGTCCCCCTGCCCCAGGCTGGCAAACATCTCCCCCCACATACACACCTTACCAGGCTGGCTTGCCCGCTACCTGGAGGGAGATGTTCTGAGACCTTCCATGTGAAGGGGAAATTGAGGCACACTTGGAGCCGGGCCACAGCCTGAGGCTCCCCCGCTGTTACTGGGAGCCATGTGGGTTCTTGGCTGCATCCCATCAGGAGCCCGTTGTGTCCCATGGTCCTGCAGACATGCAGCTGTCCCAGGCGGCTGTCCCAGCTGGGGCCGGGGCTGTGGTGGCAAGGGTCCCAGGACCCGAGGTTCTGTTTTATGTACTCGTGCCTGTGCAGAGAGGGGCTCGGCTTCCTGGATGGTGGGGCTGGCCATCGTCCGCTCTTCCTGTCTTACCCCCGACCCTGTCACTCCTCTCCAGGGGCCTCCTTCATCCTCAGTGGAGTGCTGCCTGCTGGGGCTCCCGGGGGCTGGGTCCTTGCCTGGCCCCACACTGGCCATTGGCATCTGGGCAGTGTCCGTGGTGGGGTGGAGCCTGCACCCTATCCCTGTGTTGACCCTGTGTCTGTGGAGGGGGAAGCCAGGCTAGGGGAGAGGCGGGGCTGAGCTTCCTCAAGTGGGAGCTGGAGGCGCAGGGCCCCGCCTGTCCCAGGCCCTGCAGCCGTGGGAGGGGAGTTCCCAGGGAGGCTGCAGAGTGTGGCTATCCAGCGGCCAGGCCCCTTGCAGCTGGCACAAGCTGGCTGGACAGGCCGCGAGCCATCAGTTGCCAGTGAGTCACAGGGCGGGGCCTCTGAGTCAGCCCCCTTCCCCCGCGGACACCTGAGAGATGGCCCTGCTCAGGGGGCAGCTGCCTGGCTTCTGCCGCGCCCCGGGGGGAGGAGCCAGGCGGGGCCAGGCCTGTCCTCACGGGAGGTGGCTGGGTGCTGAGTATCCACACAGGACACCTCTTACCACCTGGATCCCGCTCACCTGGCCTGTGGGCGTGGGGTGCTGGGTGAGCGGGCTCCAGGCAGGCTGATGGGGCCCAGGAGCTCCCCGTCAAGGACCGGTGCTCTGATCCTTGCACCACTCCTCTGCCCCTGTGTCCTGTGTAGTCTCCCACAGGGTTGACCCCTGCCATCCTTCAGTGGTTTGCTGGAGGCATCCTTGTCCAGCTGCCCTCTGTGGTGCTCTGTCTTCAGGCTACCTGTTGAGGCAAGCAGCACTTGTAGCCCAAGAGCTGAGTGAGGCCTACCGCCGCTGGTGTCTGGATGGAACAATTCTGTCACACGTGTCAGGCCGTGGGGCCTGGGTGGCGTAGCGTGTCATGTTATCTCAGGCTGTAGTAGGTAGTGTGGCTCCGTTCTGGGGTTGACTATGGTGTCTAAGTGGCCCTGTCACACGTTGGGTCATGGTATTTGGGTGTTGTGGCCCTGCCACATTTGTCTGGCCGTGGTGTCTGGGTGGCTGTGTCATGTGTGTCAGGCCAGAATGGCATGTATGTCTGAGTGGCCGTGTCACACATGTCGGACCGTGCTGACTGGGTGGCCATGTCACATGTCAGGCCGTGGTATCTGGGTTGCTCTATCACATGTTGGGCCATGGTGTCTGGGTGGTTGAATCACGTGTTAGACCATGATATCTTTTTTTAATTTGTTTTTTATTTTGATCGGAAAGGCAGATTTATAGAGAGAAGAAGTGACAGAGAGGAAGCTCCTCTGTCCACTGGCCCACTCCCCAAGCAACTGCAACAGTTGAGCCAGTCCGAAGCAAGGAGCCAGGAACTTCCTTTGGGTCTCCCACGCGGGTGCAGGATCCAAGGCTTTGGGGTGTCCTCCACTGCTTTCCCAGGCCACAGGCAGGGAGCTGGATGGGAAGTGGAACAGCCGGGACATGAACTGGTGTCCATATGGCATCCGGTTGTATGCAAGGCGAGGATTTAGCTACTAAGTCATTGCAGTGGGCCTCATGGTGTCTTGGTGACATGGCCGCACCACATGTGTCAGACTGTGGTGTCTAAGTGGCCACATCATGTGTTCAGCCATGCTGTCTGGGTGATTCTATCACACATATCAGGCTGTTATGTGGGTGGCCCTGTCCAGTGTGTTGGGCTGTGTGTCTGGTTGGTCCCATCACGTGTGTTGGGCCATTGTGGCTAGTCCGGGCCTTACGGAGCCAAGAGCAGGGTCTCTGGCTCCTAAGCCCCCACCCTGGTCTTCTGTGCCCTGAGCTGTGATGCTGGGGTCTTCTCTCTCACCCCGACCTCATCTGTGTGGCCTGAGGGCTTTCTGGGTCTGAAGCCCAGGCCTTGAGCAGAGGCTGCGACTGGGGGGCTGTGGGGTCTGAAGCCCAGGCCTTGAGCAGAGGCTGCGACTGGGGGGCTGTGGGGTCTGAAGCCCAGGCCTTGAGCAGAGGCTGCGACTGGGGGGCTGTGGGGTCTGCCCTTCTGCATTTACCTGTATACTGTGTCTGGGATCCCCGCCTGGCATCTGCGGTACTCACAGCTGTCTGGACATGGACACCATTCCCCCCCCTCCCCTGTGGGCCTTGCATGATGCAAGCCAGGGTTGGGGCTCACGTGGGGACGTGAGCTGGGCCAGCAGGTGTGTCATCCCCTGGAACTCCAGGCAGTCGTCGTGTCCCGCAGGCGGTTCTTCTGCATCCATGGCTCCCTCTGGGACGAGGCTGGATGTCGGCCCTGGAGCTGTGTGCCCCACCGCTGGTGGGTGGCTGGGCTGGGGCCCAGGAATGAGGCGCCAAGCGGCCTCGGGTCAGGTGAGGTTCCCGGGGGCAGTGGGGGCTGCACTGTCCCTTCCTCAGCAGAGGGTGCTGCTGTTTGCCAAGGCTCTGCCTGGTCCAGTTGCCCTCGGGGTGGGGATGCCTGGCCTGGCCCTGGGCAGCTGCTCCTCCTGCCTGTTTACCTGGGACTGCCTGGGAGATGGCCACCCAGATAAGCCCCTTCCTCTCCCCTGCAAGGCCTTGGGGCGGGGTGGGGGCGACCCGCCTTTGGAATGCAGCCCCACCCCTGACATAGGGGTTGCCCCTGCTGGGCTAACTCTTCTGCAGGATGTGGGGGTGAGACCTGCTGGAGAAGCAGCAGCAGCTTGGGCTTTCTGTCCAGCTGCAGCCACCCCATGCTGGGCACAGGCTGGAGGGGGGGCTGGGGTGTGTACCTTTTCTGCCCTGGTGGCTTGCAGCGGCCTCATGAGGCCATGATGAGAGAGTTTCTGGGGCGTCCAGCCCGCACCCTGTGCAGGTCAGGGGAGCCGTAAACTGTTCCCGGACACTGAGCTAATTAAACCCCAGACCCTTGGCTCGTTAAACCAACAGCAACCAGAGCCCCAGGCTGCCTGGCTGGCTTCCAAGTAGGTGACAACACCCTGTGGCCTCCCTACACACCTGGTGTCAGCAGGAACTTGGTCTGGGGAAGGGCGGGAGCTGGGGCCTGGTAGGCACTGCCTGCAGGAGCTGCCATGGCCTGGCCCGCGTGGCGTGATAGGGCCGTGAACCCACCCGCCTCCCGCTTCCTCTTCCGTCTCTGCCCGGCCCCACCCGCTGGCAGAAGCGCTGGCTCACAGTGTTTATGGGATCCTAGTCCAAGCCAAATAAGGCAGAGGGAGCTTGCCAGGCTGGTGCCTGGACCCTGGGCTGCCGGTGACCCACCCCAGGCTGGAGGCCCCGGGCGATGTCACCACGTCCTGGCCACCTCTGGGGTCGCCGTGCAAGGACAGGGACTCCTGTGTGTGCTGACTCAAAGGCTTCCTGCCCCTTCTTCCTCAACTAGGGCCGGCTAGCCCACGTGGGTGCAGGGCTCAGGGACCCGGGAAGAGTGGGTGTCCTGGATCCTCTGAAGGGACTGAGAGCACGGGCGTCTCACCCTAAGGGCCAGGCTGGCCCTGGGGTGCTTCTCCAGGGTGGGGCTGGCTTGGTGCCTCCCTGGGGACTTCTCGCCCAGCCCCCAGGCCCCTGGGGTGTGGGGGACAGGCTTGCTCCCTCTGCCGGTACAGGCACTGTGGCTGCCTTTGGTTATGGCCGTCGGTCGGGCATGTGTCCGCACTTTGCTGAGAGCAGGGTGACAACTCCCGATGCCCCACTCGGCCTCATGGGCCCGTGGCTGGCTGTGCTGGAGCCGTGGTCAGAGGGCTCTGCAGGGGAAAGAGGCCCGGTCGGCCTCAGGCTGCTCATGGGCACAGGATCTCCATGCTGGCTCCCCGCTCCCGTGCGACCCTGGTGGCAGCTGTGTGCTGGGCCCTATTGGCCCAGGGTCCTCTGCCCCCAGCCCTGCCTCGTGCCACTTCCTCAGATGCCTGTGGCTGTGCCACTGGGCTCCAGCCAGACCTGGGAGCCCTCTGTGAGGAGAGGAGGCTGGGCTCCCCGGGGGGTGGCTATGGGCAGGGCTTCCCCGTGAGGTCTTCTCCCGCTTCCAACCCCACCCTGGCCATTGCCTTCCTCTGGGCTTGGGCAGCCTTCAGCCCTGTGTGAAATGTTCCCGTGAGCTGACCCGTGCCAGCGCTCCGGGTCCCGGGCATGGGTCCCTGAAGGGTTAAGCTTGGGTAGAGGGCCGTTCTGCCCTCCCCCCTGCTGTATTGTGAGTGGCACGGGAAGAGGCCTGGCCTGGCCCCTGCCCTGCTGGAGCTGGGGGGCACGCATTGCCACCTCCTTCACACAGTGCACTGGGGGGTCAGCGCAGAGGCCGGAGGTGGGCGGAGCCTGGACACAGGAGCCTCAGCCCGGGCTCTGCTCCCGAACCCCTCATCAGTGGGCCACCCAGTTGCAGGGCTACAGTGCATGTCCTGCGGCTTTGGCTCCGATGTGCCTTAGTGGACGCTAGGTGAGAAGCAGAGCAGCCGCCCCTCGGGCAGCCCTGGGCCGCGGGATCTCCAGCTTGGGTAACCTGAAGTTGTTGACGGCCCCTCGCCCCACCCTTTCCGGTTAGCAGGCTGGTGGCCGCAGGCCACTGCCCTCGGCACAGGTCAGCTCGTGTGGCTGGCTGCCCGCAGGGGGCTGCTGTCAGCCTCACGTGCCCAGGAATACAGGCTCAGCCACGGGGTTGGGCTGTGGGGCAGCTGCGGGTGCCCGCAGCACTTGGTTGGACGCCTGGGCGGAGGGCGGTGGGCGGGGGATCATCCAGTGCTAGGCTGCTGACCTTCCCCCCCACCCCCCAGCTTGCCTGGCCCGCATCAACGTCTTCTCGCTCGTCTACCTGCTCTTCCTGCTGCTGCTGCCCTGGCTACCCGGCCCCGGCCGGCACGGCATCCCAGGTCAGTGGGGAACCGTGGGGAACCGTGGGGGGAGGGTTGGAGCAGTGTGGGTAGAGACCATGAGGCCGCCCTGGGCTGGCCCCACGTCCTGCCCGCTGAGCACGGCAGTGGGGGTGGCCGGGTGCCGGAGACTCGTAGGGTCCAGGATGTGCAAGGACTCGGACTCCTGTGGTGGTGAGGCCGACCAAGGTGGGGCAGAGGGGGTGCTCTGCAGCAGGCCAGCTACATCCCTGAGAAGTCACAGTGGCCTTGGGCGGGGTGGGGGCGGGAATGGGGGCACTGGGGGAGCCCCTCCTGGGGGCTGCAGAAGAAGGCAGCCCCTCTGGTCCTCGAGGGGCGCAGTGGGCTGGCCACCAGCACACACTGATCCTCTGCAGCCGGCTCCTCAAGGAAGCTCTAGGAGAGACCCCCCTGTGACCACAGATGCCACCCTTGTGACCCAGGCCAGCCTGCCTGACTTTGGAAAGATGTATGCCTGGGACAGATCTTCCATCTGCTGGTTCAGCCCCCGTGCCAGGGCTGAGCCAGGAGCTTTCGCTGGGAGACACACATGGGTGCAGGGGCCCAAGCACTTGGTCTGTCCCCTGCTTTCCCAGGTGTGCAGGCAGGGAGTTAACTGGTCCTGGCGCAGGATCAGCAGCCACAGCCCTCCCCCGCCCACCTCTGTTCCCATTTGTGGCGTGAAGTCACGAGGTCACCAGGCCCAGAGTCCTCCAGCCTGGGGCTCCTTCGTCCCGGGATGCCCTGACGCACTTGAGCTGTGCCCTGTGCTCGCTCCCAAGGTCCGCTGTAGCCAAGGCGCCCATCCTGCCCATTCCCAGGCCCTGGGAAGAGCCATTTGTTCCATAAACATTTCACGCCCCGAGTGAGATTGGAAACGCGGGGGAGGCGGGGGCTGTTGGGCTTCTGGCCAGGCAGGGCAGGGTGGAGCCCCAGAGCTGGACGGCAGCAAGACCACCGAGGAGGCCCCGCCTGGCCGTCCATCTGTCTGTTCCTCGCGCCTCAGGGTGCCCTGGGCACAGAGGCACTGCCTGGTTGTTCCAGGAAGGAGAGAAAACCTACCCACCCTGTGTGGGCTTCCAGCTGCTGCAGCTGCTAGCCTTGGCACAGACCCATGAGAGGTCTGACGCTGCCTGGCCCCTGAGCGTTGCCCGGGCCTGGCTGTCGGGGGCTGGTCCCCCTCCTTGTTCAGGCCTCGCCCAGCCTGGCAGTGCCCCTCCCGCTGTACTGGGCTGTGTCCTTGCCCCCAGGCCCCGGTGCCATGAGCAGCTCTTGGCAGTGGCTCGGATGTAGGTGTGAAGACCCGTAAGGGGTGCCACGTACAGGGTGAAAACTGGGTGAATCCTGGCAGTCTAGGCCCCAGGCCTGTGAGTGACCCCCCAAGGCAGAACATTGGGCTCCTCCGGCTCGGGGCCACAGGGCCCAGGCCACTCCCTGTCAGGGTGGCTCCCTGACTCAGACTTGGGCCCCAGCACTGTGGGTTTCCCTGGGTGGACAACCACAGACCCCTGGGGCAGCCCCCCGCTCCACAAGGTCTGGCACAGCCAGGAAGCCAGGCGGGGACCCAGCTGGCAGGGCAAGTGATGGCTGACTGTCCCAGCCCCTGGGGCCAGCAGAGAGGGGGCCGGATGGGCAGCTGATGAGAAGTAGCAGAGAGAGGCAGTGGCAAAGCGATGCCAGGGACTGCAGTGTACACGACCCCTCCTTGCTGTTTCCTGTGGGGTCCCCCAGGGCAGTCCCGGCTTCCACTGGCCCCACCCCTAACTGGGCACCGCCTGCCCTGGAAGTGGACGTCCCTCCCCGACTGGCTATCTCTGTCCCTTGTGAGCGGGGACCAAGGGCTCCAGGGCAGGAGACGGGACCCTGACCCCTGCCGGGTGTGGGCAGCTCAGGGCCCTGCCTTGCCAGTCCACAAGATTCAGCCCCAGCCTGCAGGAGGGGAGGCGGCTCCATTCGGGGTACCCAGGGCTGTCTCCACATGGAGACCTGCTCTGCCATTGTCCACGCCCCAACCAGGAGCTAAAGGGCCTTAGTACGGCAGTCCCTACTGCCTAGGCCTCCCGCCTCTGTTCCCGCATGCCCCTCCACATGGTGCCAGCCTACTTGCACTTCCCCTCCCCTGTGAGCCAAGCCCTCCGCTCAGGGCAGATGTACTCCGTGTGGCCGCGTGACTGGTGTCCAGGCTGCAGGGGGAACAAGGCAGGTCCTCCTGGCCACCATGGCTGGTCATCTGCAGTCCCTCCGATCTGAGGATGACATCAGATCCCATGGGGACCGTACTGCCAGCTGCTCTCCTCAGCTCAGAGCTGGCTGAGCCTGGGCAGGGAGGGGCCGCTTCCCTGGGAGTGGCCCCCTTATAGTCTTCATGTGATGCTCACAGAGGGGAGCCTGGGTGGGCCAAGTCCCTGGGGAGCACGTGGCCACGACCCCTCGCTGGTGAAGCTGAGGCCCTCTGGCAAGTGCCACCTTGGTTTTCATGGTGGTCTGTCCTGCCTCCCTTCTCCCTCAGGGCTGAGCCGGGAGTCTGCTGTGTGGCCCCGGGAGTCCTGGCAGTGCCCATCGCCACACAGGGAACCGGGTGGGAGGAATTAGCAATGTCTGGGACAGAGCCATTCCCACTGGTCACTACTGCCTTCTGGGCGGACACTGGCCAGGGTTCCAGACCCTGAGGGACCCGTCGGCTAGCTGTGTTCCAGCCCTGGGTTCCAGCTGTGCGTGTGGGGCCACGAGCCTGTCCCCAGCCTCGCCCTGCCTGCTCGCCCACAGGTCACACTGGCCGCCTCCTCCGGGCCCTGCTGGTCCTCAGCCTGCTCTTCCTGCTGACCCACCTGGCTTTCCAGATCTGCCTACACACTGTGCCCAGCTTGGACCAGTTCCTGGTGCCCCCCAGATGTGAGTGGGGGCAGGGACCCCCCAGGGGCTGTAGGGGGAGGCATACTGGGCCCCTTGGGATGCCCCTGCCCAGTGCCCACACGCTGGGTGTCCACCCTGCCATGGTCAGCTGTTTGCTCTTCTGGACTGTCCCTGCCGGCTCAGCCCACGGCTGTGCCCACTTTTAAGTCTCAGGGTGGGAGCCCCAGCGTCCTGTGTGTCCCTGTCTCTCTGTGGTCCAAGCTCCAGTTGGGGCCAGCCCTGGCAGCCCTGCCCTGGCCCCCATGGGCAGCTAGGCCAAGTCCTTAGCCGTTCCTGGTGAGGGCCACTGTAGCTGGCTCATCAGACCCCGTCCCGCGCTCTGTGCAGGCAGCCACTGGGAGATCCTGGCGCTACATGTGGGGGTCGCAAGGTGAGTCTGCCCCCTCACAGCCTCTGTGGGGACCTCCCGTGGCCCTTGGGGCTCTTTCCTGACCCACTCTCCTGTCCCTCAGGCTGGACCTGCATGACATCCCCAGTGCCGTCCGCCTGGTGGCCCCTGACCTGGGCATGCTGGTCATCTCCTCCGTCTGCCTGGGCCTCTGCAAGCGCTTCGCCCGGAAAGCCCGACAGAGCCGACACGCCCAGGAGCTGGTGAGGGGCATGTCGGGGGCGCCCGGCTGTGCGTGCCTGGACTGCCACCGCAGGAGGCAGCAGGTGACGGCTGGTGGAGTGAATACACACAGCCCTTGCCTACCTCTGTCTCGGTGGTGACCTGCTTGGTGTGCTGTGGCTGTGTGTGTGCCGCTGCCCTGGCCTCCGGTCCGCTCAGTTCTCTTGTGGAGACCAAGAGCAGAGCCTTGGCATGGCCTGGGATAGCCTGTGGTCAGTCGCAGGTGCTAAGGCATAGCGGGGCCCGTGAGGTGCTGCTGTGAGGGAGGCAGCGGCCGGTGGCCAGGAGGGCCAGCTCTGGGTGCTGTAGTCCCGTAGCCGGTGGAGGGGAGCCTGGGGGTGTGGAACAGCCACAGGGCTGCGTCCTTGAGCTCGCCCCTGTGTGCTGGACAGGACCATGACGATCTGGCTGGACTGCAGACGACCCCTGCCCTGGCCCCCAAGCACAGGTCACGGCTGGCTGCCCGGTTCCGGGTCACTGCCCACTGGCTGCTGGTGGCTGCTGGACGGACCCTGGCCATAGTGCTGCTGGCGCTGGCAGGTACCGGCAGGGCTGGGGAAAGGGGTATACTCAGGGGGATCCCCAGTCCTGGGCAGACCTCACCCTGCGTGTCCCACCCACAGGAATTGCCCACCCCTCGGCCTCCTCTAGCGTCTATCTGCTCATCTTCCTGGCCATCTGCACGTGGTGGGCGTGCCACCTGCCCATCAGTGCCCTGGGCATCAGCACCCTTTGCGTCATGGTGGGCTGCTTTGGTGCCGCACATCTCCTCTGCCTCTACTGCTACCAGGCCCCCTTTGTACAGACTGTGCTCCCCTCGGCCAGCATCTGGGCCAGGTGAGGCCACAGCCTCAGTCCCACCCTGCCCTTTGGTGGCCTCCAGAACCAGTGCTCAGCGGCTGTCTTGTCTGGGCAGGGTGTTTGGCCTCAAGGCCTTTGTGGTCCCTGCCAACTGCTCCAGCCCCAATGCGTTCGTGCCCGACACCAGCCACGACTGGCCGGTCTATGTGAGCCCGGGCATCTTACTACTGCTCTATTACACGGTCATCTCGCTCCTCAAGGTCCACACGCCCCACCGCCTGGGCCAGGTGAGCCGGGCAGGGCCTGGGGGGAGGTGGGGTGCACGGCTGAGCCGGGCAGGGGCTCCCAGGCTGAGCCCTGGCTCTGCTCCTCACAGAGGAAGGAGGTGCCCAAGGAGGAGGAGGCCCGAGAACTGGAACTGGATCAGCTGGACCAGAGACCCCAGGGCCCGGCTGGGAAGCCCGCCCAGGTGAGAGAGCTGCCAGGGGAGACGGGGAAGCTGAGGGAGGTGCCAGCTCAGCTGTGACTCTCCTGCAGTACGTGGTGCCCACACTGCCGGGGCTGGACACTGAGGCTGACAGCTGCATCGTGCACGACCTGACTGGACCAAGCCCTGTGCGCCAGCGTCCCCGTGAGTACCCGGCCTGTGTGGAGGGCGAGGCTGCCCCCTGGTGGCCAATGGGTGATCTCCTGGGTTCCCCTCACCACCTCCCGGAGGCCACCCCAACACCCTCCAGGTCTTCTCCCTCTGCCTGGGGGCCTGAGCATGTGGCCTTGGGCTGGCCCCGTGGAATCCTGGGAGCTTCGTGTTGGCTGCATGGCTGTGGTGGTGTTCTGCTTTCTGTCCCTGAATGGAGTCCATGGAGCTTCTGGCCCTGGGGCCTGAGCAGAGCCAAAAGGGGTTAGGGGCATTGCATGTTGCCTTTGGGGTCTCGGCGATGGAGGCCCCCAGAGTCAGTCTGTGGGCCTGCCCCTGTCAGGTCCTGGTCTCCTCTCTGGGGCTGGGGCGGGGTGTTCTGGATGTCCCCACAGGGGAGCTGACACCTGTCCACCCTCAGGGCACCTCGGGTGGGCTGAGACAAGAGAGAGGTCCCCACTGCACGGCCTGGGCCACCTCATCCTGGACCAGAGCTATGTGTGTGCGTTGGTGGCTGCCATGGTGAGTCATGGGTGAGGGCGGGGCTTGGGGGCTGAGTGCGTCCTGGGCCCACGGGGGCTGAACACGTCCTGGGCCCGCGGGGGCTGAGCCCGTCTGGCCCTGCCTCCCACAGGTGTGGAGCATCACCTACCACAGCTGGCTAACGTTCGTGCTGCTGCTCTGGGCTTGCCTGGTGTGGACCGTGCGCAGTCGGCACCAGCTGGCCATGCTGTGTGCCCCCTGTGTGCTGCTGTACGGGCTCACCCTGTGCTGCCTGCGCTACGTGTGGGCCCTAGACCTGCGTGCCGAGCTGCCCACTGCCCTGGGCCCCATCAGCCTGCGCCAGCTGGGCCTGGAGCATACCCGCTACCCCTGCCTGGATCTCGGTGCTATGGTAAGGGCCGGGACCACAAGCCATCTCCACTGGCTGTGCCCTATGTGTGTGTGCCCCGTGCCCCAGGCTGCGTCCTCATCCACCCCTTTTGCAGCTGCTGTACACGCTCACCTTCTGGCTGCTGCTGCGCCAGTTTGTCCGGGAGAAGCTGCTCGGCAGGAGGCAGGGCCCGGCCGCGCTGACTGAGGTCACCGTGTCTGACGCAGGTGGGTAGGGGCGAGGTGGTGGTGGGGAGCTGCGGCCGGGGAGCCCCTGGCCCACACAGCTGCTGTCTGCAGAGCCCACGCGGACACAGGCGCTGGTGCGGGGCCTGGGGGAGCTGGTCTCAGGGCTGCACGCCAAGTACTGGATCTACGTGTGTGCTGGCATGTTCGTGGTGGTCAGCTTCGCCGGCCGCCTGGTGGTCTACAAGATCGTCTACATGTTCCTCTTCCTGCTCTGCCTCACGCTCTTCCAGGTACGGATGCACAGGAGGGCGGGTGCCCCACTGCACCGGCCCCCGCCTCACGCACCCCTTCCTCGCCTGCCCCCGCCTCACACACCCCTTCCTCGCCTGCCCCTTCCCTCGCCTGCCCCTTCCCTCGCCTGCCCCTGCCTCACGCACCCCTTCCTCGCCTGCCCCCGCCTCACGCACCCCTTCCCTCGCCTGCTCCCCGCCTCACGCACCCCTTCCTCGCCTGCCCCTTCCCTCGCCTGCCCCTTCCTCACCCTTCCTCACCCTTCCTCGCCTGCCCTTCCCTCGCCTGCCCCTTCCCTCGCCTGCCCTTCCTCACCCTTCCCTCACCCCTTCCCTCGCCTGCCCCCGCCTCACGCACCCCTTCCTCGCCTGCCCCTTCCCTCGCCTGCCCCCCGCCTCACGCACCCCTTCCTCGCCTGCCCCTTCCCTCACCCCTTCCCTCGCCTGCCCCCGCCTCACCCCACCCCTTCCCTCACCCCTTCCCTCGCCTGTCCCCGCCTCACCCCACCCTTTCCCTCGCCTGCCCCATGCAGGTGTACTACAGTTTGTGGCGACGCCTGCTCAAGGCCTTCTGGTGGCTGGTGGTGGCCTACACCATGCTGGTGCTCCTGGCGGTCTACACCTTCCAGTTCCAGGACTTCCCCGCCTACTGGCGCAACCTCACGGGCTTCACGGACGAGCAGTGAGTGGCGGGTGGGCAGGCAGCCCCGTGGTGCGGGCAGGATTGTCCCTGCTGGCCACTGAGCTCTCCTGGCCGTAGGCTGGGCGACCTGGGCCTGGAGCAGTTCAGCGTGTCGGAGCTCTTCTCCAGCATCCTCGTCCCCGGCTTCTTCCTGCTGGCCTGCATCCTGCAGCTGCACTACTTCCACAAGCCCTTCATGCAGCTCACTGACCTGGAGCGCGTGCCGCCGCCCGCCACCCACCGCCTGCGCTGGGCACACAGGTGCCTGTGGGGCCCCGGGGGGCCAGGCGGGGGCTGCCCAAGAGGGGGCCTTGACACTCCAGGCCCTCCCAGACAGGACCCGGCCAGTGGGGCCCCGCTGCTGCAGCAGGAGGAGACAACCCCTGCGGATGGGGGGCTGGGCCTGGCTGAGCCCCTGCAGGCCACACAGGTTCCTGAAGGTAGGTGGGGCTGTGCCCCATGTAGGGCAGAGGGGGCCTCTGCGCCTGGCTCCCCAGCTCCTGCTCAGCACTCCCCTCCCCAGGTGAGGCCAGCAAGTGGGGCCTGGTGGCCGAGCGGCTGTTGGACCTGGCCGTCGGCTTCTCGGACGTGCTGGCGTCCGTGCAGGGCTTCGTGCGGCGCCTGCTGGAGCTGCACACCTTCAAGCTTGTGGCCCTCTACACTGTCTGGGTGGCCCTGAATGAGGTGAGTGCCCACGCAGTGTCCCCTGGCGCCCTGGCCCATCATGGGGCCATTGCCCACACTCCTGCACCCACAGGTCTCGGTAATGAACTTGCTGCTGGTGGTGCTGTGGGCCTTTGCCCTGCCCTATGCCCGCTTCCGGCCCATGGCCTCCAGTCTGTCCACCGTATGGACCTGCACCGTGATCGTGTGCAAGATGCTTTACCAGCTCAGGGTCGTCAACCCCCACGAGTACTCCAGCAACTGCACCCAGGTACTGGGCAGAGCCGCCCCAGGGGCTTCCTGGAGGGTCCGGACTCTGGGTACCTCTGGGGTGCAACCTCAGCTCCCTGGAGGGTTCCCGATGAGACTTGTGTGAGCCAGGCCTAGGGGCTCTCCACGCCCTTTCCCTCGCCTGGGACCCTCCTGTCTGCCAGTCTCTGCTCATGGTGTCCCCTGGCTTGCTGTCCAGGCCCGACTTGGAGCCCTCCATGGTCCTGCACTGGCTGGGTCTCAAGGCAGGGCCAGTGTCCCTCCGGGGGCCAGGAGCCCATGCTGAGCCCACCCCACCCCTCAGCCTTTCACCAACAGCACCAACCTGCAGCCAGCTGAGATCAGCCAGTCCCTCCTCTACCGCGGCCCTGTTGACCCAGCTGCCTGGTTTGGGGTGCGGAAGGGCTTCCCCAACCTGGGCTACATCCAGGTTGGTGAGGGGCCGGCAGGCGGGTGAGGGCAGGGCCAGCCGGCGGATGGCAGCCTCACAGCCCCATTCCACAGAACCACCTGCAGATCCTGCTGCTGCTGGTGTTTGAGGCCGCGGTGTACCGGCGCCAGGAGCACCACCGACGGCAGCACCGGCTGGCCCCGCCGCCTGCCCAGGCCGTGTGTGCCGACGGCACCCGCCAGAACCTGGACCGGGACCTGCTCGGCTGCCTCAAGTACTTCGTCAACTTCTTCTTCTACAAGTTCGGGCTGGAGGTGAGGCTGGGGTGCGCCTGGCCATTGCTGCGGGAGGGGGTACCCTGGGGCTTGCAGAGGACCTGTAGGTGCAAGGCAGGGGACCCTTCACACCCGTGTGGGGACAGGGAGCGTTCTCGGTGTGATCCGCACCCCGTGCCTGATGCTCTATATGGCAGGGACGCCCCCACAAAAGTTCCCGCAGGAAACTGCAGACACCCAGCACGTACCATACACACGCACACATCTGCTCCCCGCCAGGGGCCGCAGGGAGTACGGCACCTGAGCTGTCGCTGCTCACCCGGGGGCCTTGGGGTTCCTGTGAGCAAGGTTGGGTTTCAGCCTTGGCCATATCCTCGTGTCTCCCTTGCCGACTGCAGATCTGTTTCCTGATGGCCGTGAACGTCATCGGGCAGCGTATGAACTTCATGGTTATCCTGCATGGCTGCTGGCTTGTGGCCATCCTCACCCGCCGGCGCCGCGGGGCCATTGCCCGCCTCTGGCCCAACTACTGCCTCTTCCTCACACTCTTCCTGCTGTACCAGTACCTGCTGTGCCTGGGCATCCCCCCAGCCCTGTGCATTGGTGAGGGCCTGGGGTCCACAGGAGCATCCACTCTAGCCCTGTGTGTGGCAGAGGGCCTCCCTGCCCTTCCAGGCACTCACGGGAGGAGGGGCAGCCGCAGCTCCTGCCTGCCTCTCAGTGACCCTAAAATCTGTGACCCCCATTCGCTGGGGCTGTGCCCTATGCCCCTTCCCTGTGGGGCCCCTTGCATGCAGACTTCAGGGTCTGCCCTTGGCCTTGTTCCAGATGTGGCCACTGAGGGCGCAGTGTGCCTACAGCTCTTGGAGACCTGGGTCTGGGGGCAGGGGACTGGTGCCTTCCTGTGCAGGCCTCTACCAGCCTTGCCGGTTCCTGCCAAGGCCAGGGCCTCGCCTCATCTCCGGGCAGCCTCTGTCGTGGCCCCCTCTCTTGGCAGAGGTGTCTGAGACCATGCAGGAGGCGGGGCGGTGGCCCTGACCCTTACCCACTGCTGCCTTAGGGTCCCCATGTGGTCTGCCCCAGACTTTCTCCCTGGAGGGGTGCTGGTGGTCCCTGGGACCCAGCTGCCCTGACACCCTGCCCCACAGACTACCCGTGGCGCTGGAGCAGGGCCATCCCCATGAACTCAGCACTCATCAAGTGGCTGTACCTACCTGACTTCTTCAGGGCCCCCAACTCTACCAACCTCATTAGTGAGTCGCCCCCACCCTGGCCTGCCCCCCGGGGGGCACACACACGGGGAAAGCCGGTGGCACAGACGGACGTGTGCCTCCCCTCTCACACAGGCGACTTCCTGCTGCTGCTGTGTGCCTCCCAGCAGTGGCAGGTCTTCTTGGCTGAGCGCACAGAAGAGTGGCAGCGCATGGCCGGTGCCAACACTGACCACCTGGAGCTGCCGCGGGGCGAGGCCAACCCCGTGCCCAACTTCATCCACTGCAGGTACGTGCCCGGGCCGGGCCACCCGGGGCCTCCTGGGGGGGCAGCGCACCCACAGTGCTGTCTGTCCACCCCAGGTCCTACCTGGACATGCTGAAGGTGGCTGTCTTCCGCTACCTGTTCTGGTTGGTGCTGGTGGTGGTGTTTGTGGCGGGGGCCACGCGCATCAGCGTCTTTGGGCTGGGCTACCTCCTGGCCTGCTTCTACCTGCTGCTCTTCGGCACGACTCTGCTGCAGAAGGAGACGCGGGCACGCCTGCTGCTCTGGGACTGCCTCATCCTCTACAACGTCACTGTCATCATCTCCAAGAACCTGCTCTCGGTGAGCGCCCCCACCCCGGCTGACCCTGCCTGCTCCCCACCGCCCCTATTGACCCTGGACCTCTGCCCCCAGCTCCTGTCCTGCGTGTTTGTGGAGCAGATGCAAAGCAGTTTCTGCTGGGTCATCCAGCTCTTCAGCCTCGTGTGCACGGTCAAGGGCTACTATGACCGTGAGTGGGACCCCGGGGGCTGGGGGCGGCTGAACGGTGCTGCCTCTGGCTGGGACCTGACGCCTGCCCTGCTTACAGCCAAGGAGATGATGGGCAAGGACCAGGACTGCCTGCTGCCCGTGGAGGAGGCCGGCGTGCTCTGGGACAGCGTCTGCTTCTTCTTCCTGTTGCTGCAGCGCCGTGTCTTCCTCAGCTACTACTTCCTGCACGTCAGCGTCGACCTCCGTGCCACCGCCCTGCAGGCCTCCAGGTCCGCCTCGGCCCGCGAGCCGAGCCAGCTCTGCCCTTTCCACGAGCTGTGGGTGGCGAGCGGGGACAGGGATCCCAGCAGCCTGGCGAGACCCCACTTCTCCACCTTCCTGCAGGGGGTTTGCCCTCTACAATGCGGCCAACCTCAAGAGCATCGACTCCCACCGCAAGGCGGAGGAGAAGTCCCTGGCGCAGCTGAAGCGACAGTAGGTGCTGCTGGGGTGGCAGCCCCTGGGTGGCGCCCTGCCCTGCTGTGGCCGCGTGGCACTCACCCTGCCCTCCCTGCCGAGGATGGAGCGCATTCGTGCCAAGCAGGAGAAGCACAGGGAGAGCCGAGCCCGCCGTGGCCGTCCGCAGAGCAAGCTGGATTCTGAGGACCCGGGCCAGGAGCCAGGTGGGTGTGGACCGAGCGCAGGGTCCTGGGGCTGCTCTGTGTCCAGGCATGTCTGTGCGTGCTGTGATGTGCCCACAGTACCCCCCCGTCCTGTGCCATGTCATCTACCTCTGTCCCTGTGGGCCACCTGGCCCCCACGTTATCATCCAGGGCCTTGGACCACACAGTCCACACAGCTTCCAGCACATAACAGGCTCCAGCGTGTCCGCGTCTGCCACGCAGCCCCCTTGTCCCTGGGCAGGCTGCCCTCACTGTCGCCTCACGCTCACCCCGCCCCCTCCACAGGGCCCGGCCACCCAGGGACCTCGTCCCCTCCACAGACACAGTGGTGGCGGCCCTGGCTAGACCACGCTACAGGTACCCCACCGTGTCCACGCTCAGCCCGCTGCACCCCGCCCCCCATGCCGTCCTGTCCTGTCCTGTCCTGTGCATGGGACCCCGGGGGGGTGGCCCCTGGGGGACGTGGGGGAGTGTGGAGACTGACTCACCTACCTCGCTCCCAGTTATCCACTCTGGGGACTACTTCCTGTTTGAGTCCGACAGCGAGGAGGAGGAAGAGGCCCTGCCGGAGGACCCCAAGCCGTCGGCGCAGAGTGCCTTCCAGGTGAGTCCACAGTGGCTGGCACAGGTGTGGCCCTGGGCATCTGGCTATGTGGTTGTCCAGGGAAGCCTTGGCTGCTTCTTGGGGCCAGGAGTGGCCTGGTGTGCCGGGTGGGGGGGCGTGTGTCCCCATCAGGCTCCCAAGGTGCGGAGGCCAGCCTCTAATGGCCTTTGTGCCACAGATGGCCTACCAGGCATGGGTGACCAACGCACAGACGGTGCTGCGGCAGCGCCGGCGGCAGCGGGCACAGCAGGAGCAGGCAGAGTCGCCGGCCCCTGGTGAGTCGGGGCACGGGGTGCTGGCGGGGCACTGCAGGGCTGTGTGGTGCTGACCAGCTCCCTTGTGCCCAGAAGGTGGCTTGAGCCAGGAGCTGGAGCCAGAAGGCCCTGAGGAACAGGTGGCAGGTGCGTGGGTCCCAGGGATTTGGGGGGCCCTGCGCGGGCCGGCCGCCTCTCCAGCGCCTCCTCTCCCCCAGGCCGCAGCCACATGATGCAACGGGTGCTGAGCACGGCGCAGTTCCTGTGGGTGCTGGGGCAAGCGCTGGTGGACGGGCTGACACGCTGGCTGCACGCCTTCACCAGGCAGCACCGCAACATGAGTGACGTGCTGCGGGCAGAGCGTCACCTCCTCACGCAGGAGCTGCTGCGGGTGAGCCATGCCTCCCCCAGGGCCCCGGCCCGTGGGCCGCAGGACTCCCCACCCGTGACCCCCACGAACCCTCCTGCCTGTGCCCCGCAGCACGGGGAGGTGCGCCGCAGTGTGCTGGATCAGCTGTACGACAGTGAGGCAGAGGCCCGCGATGTGCTGAGCTCGGCGTCCAGGTGGGTGTGGGCCTGAGGCCGGGAGCCCCTGCCTGGCCAGCAGCGCCTGCAGCACAGCCTTCTCTCACCCCACAGCGGGCTGGGGCCCGAGGAGCCGCTGGCCAGCGTGGCCGAGGACAGCAGCAGCCCCCTGAACACGGGCTACAACACGCGCAGCGGCAGCGAGGAGCTGCTGAGCGAGCCCGGGGCCTCCCTGCGTGACTCCCGGGAGCTCCTGGCCAGCGGCCGGCCCCGGATGCGCACGGCCAGCGAGCTGCTGTTTGACAGGTGTGTGGGGCGTGGGCCAGGGGCATGGGCGGGCACCCCCGGGGGCACCGTGGGCCTGAGCCTGGTCCCCCTCAGGCGCCTGCACATCCCGGAGCTGGAGGAGGCCGAGCGGTTCGAGCAGGGGCAGGGCCGTGCGCTGCGCCTGCTGCGGGCAGCGTACCAGTGCGTGGCGGCCCACTCGGAGCTGCTGTGCTACTTTGTCATCATCCTCAACCACATGGTCACCGCCTCGGCCGCCTCGCTCGTGCTGCCCGTGCTGGTCTTCCTGTGGGCCATGCTGTCCATCCCGCGGCCCAGCAAGCGCTTCTGGATGACTGCCATTATCTTCACCGAGGTGGGCCCCGGCCGGCCGGCGGGTGGGGCGGGGGCTGCGTGGTCTGTGCTGACCCCCGTCCCCACAGGCCACCGTGGTCATCAAGTACCTGTTCCAGTTCGGCTTCTTCCCCTGGAACAGCCACGTGGTGCTGCGGCGCTACGAGAACAAGCCCTACTTCCCGCCGCGCATCCTGGGCCTGGAGAAGAGTGACAGCTACGTCAAGTACGACCTGCTGCAGCTCATGGCGCTCTTCTTCCACCGCTCCCAGCTGCTGGTGAGCGCCTGGCGGGCAGGCTGGGCACTGGGCACCGCGCCCAGCCTGTCTGCTCACTGCCTGCTTCCTGCACAGTGCTATGGTCTCTGGGACCACGAGGACCCCAAGGAGCCCGGGGGGAGCAACGGCCAGGAGCGAGTGGAGGAACCAGGGACAGACCCACTAGAACCCAAAAACAGTGCCTCAGATGTGGCCCCCGATGCAGCAGAGGCCAGGTGTGGCAGCCTGCGACTCAGGAGGAAGACGGGCAGCCTGGAGCCCCAGGGAGCGGCAGCTGCGGGTAACAGCCCTGGCCTCGGTGGGCATGGGGGGCACTAGGGCCGGCGCTGCCCAGGGAGCTTGCGGCGCCTGCCCCTCAGTGCGTGGTTGAGGGCTGCTGGCCTGGAGTGCCCCCTTCCTGATGACTGGGGGCTCCCCTGGCCCAGGAGGGGTGAGGGGGCAGGACTCTGTGCCTGGGGTTCCATGAGCAGCAGCTTCTCCCCCAGAAACGGAGGACAGGGAGGAAGAGAAGAGGCTGAGTCGTCCCCGGAAGTGTGTGAGGGCCGCCGGGCAGTGCCTGCAGCGTTGCTGCCTGTCCCTGTGAGTGCCCCTGGCCGGGCCCGGGGGGCGGGGGGCTGGGGATGGGCCGCGGGCTGACTCCCTGACCTCCCCCAGCACCCGGGGCGTGTACCGGCCACTGCGGGGCTTCTTCCACGAGATCCTGCACACCCGGTACCGCGCGGCCACCGATGTCTACGCCCTCATGTTCCTGGCGGATGTCATCGCCTTCATCATCATCATCTTCGGCTTCTGGGCCTTTGGGGTGAGTGCGCCGGGAACCCTCGAGGGTGCGGAGTCCAGCGACCACCGTGCCCTGGCCAGACTGCGCCTGACTCTGTTCTCCCGGCCACAGAAGCACTCGGCGGCCACGGACATCACGAGCTCGCTGTCGGACGACCAGGTGCCCGAGGCCTTCCTGGTCATGCTGCTGATCCAGTTTGGCACCATGGTGGTGGACCGAGCCCTGTACCTGCGCAAGACCGTGCTGGGCAAGCTGGCCTTCCAGGTGGTCCTGGTGCTGGCCATCCACCTGTGGATGTTCTTCATCCTGCCCGCCGTGACCGAGAGGTGGGCAGCGGCGGGGCTGGCCAGGCTGGGGCCTCGGAGCAGGACGGCTCCCAACACGCCCCCCACACCCCGCCTGCCCCAGGATGTTCAACCAGAACGCCGTTGCCCAGCTGTGGTACTTCGTCAAGTGTATCTACTTCGCCCTGTCTGCCTACCAGATCCGCTGTGGCTACCCGACCCGTATCCTCGGCAACTTCCTCACCAAGAAGTACAACCACCTGAACCTCTTCCTCTTCCAGGGGTGAGCAGGGTCCGGCCCTGGGCAAGGTGGAAGGTCAGGGGGAGGCAGGGCCGTCGTGACATCAGTGTCGGCCCTGGCAGGTTCCGGCTGGTACCGTTCCTGGTAGAGCTGCGGGCAGTCATGGACTGGGTGTGGACGGACACCACGCTGTCCCTGTCCAACTGGATGTGTGTCGAGGACATCTATGCCAACATCTTCATCATCAAGTGCAGTCGCGAGACGGAAAAGGTGCCCTGAGCCCGGGGCAGGGGCTTCTCCTCCTGCGCCTGCCCACCTCCTCCTGGGAGTCGTGTCTTACAGTGGCCAAGATCAGGGCTCCTCGCAGCAGTGTGGCCCAGGGCCCTGGCTGCTGACCCCTCCTCCATGCAGATGCGCGTTGGGGCGGGCTGGACCAGGGCCTCAGTGCGTGGCTGCCACACTCTGGGGGAGCCGGGGTCGACCTGCATCTGTCATGCCCGTCCCTTCAGAAATACCCACAGCCCAAGGGGCAGAAGAAGAAGAAGATCGTCAAGTATGGCATGGGCGGCCTCATCATCCTCTTCCTCATCGCCATCATCTGGTTCCCCCTGCTCTTCATGTCTCTCGTGCGCTCTGTGGTCGGTGTCGTCAACCAGCCCATCGACGTCACTGTCACCCTCAAGCTGGGCGGCTACGAGGTGAGCGCTCCCGCCGGGGCAGTGGGGTTGGGGGATCGGGCCGTGGCAGCACCTGCTCCTGTAACCCCATCCTGCCTTGCCTGCAGCCCCTGTTCACCATGAGCGCCCAGCAGCCTTCCATCATGCCCTTCACGCCCCAGGACTACGAGGAGCTGTGCAGGCAGTTTGACGCCTACCCAGTAAGTGGTTCCATGCCAGGTCAGCCTGGGGAGGGAAGGAGGGTGAGGTGCGGCCGCCGTCCCCACCCCCACTGAGCAGCGCCCCCCACCCCCCACAGCTGGCCATGCAGTTCATCAGCCAGTACAGCCCCGAGGACATCGTGACCGCGCACATCGAGGGCAGCTCCGGGGCACTGTGGCGCATCAGCCCCCCGAGCAGGGCTCAGATGAAGAGGGAGCTCTCCGACGGCACGGCCGACATCACCCTGCGCTTCACCTGGAACTTCCAGAGGTGCGGCGCCTACGGCAGGCGGGAGGCCCAGGGCGGTGGGTCTGCAGGGGCTCACACTGGGCTCGCCCCCACAGGGACCTGGCCAAGGGCGGCACCGTGGAGTACACCAACGAGAAGCACACGCTGGGCCTGGCCCCCAACAGCACGGAGCGGCGGCAGCTGGCCAGCCTGCTCGAGGGCACCTCGGACCAGTCTGTGTGAGTGGGGGGCACGAGGGACAGAGATGGGCAGGTCAGAGCTGTCCCCTGACCGCCACGCCTCCCCACAGGGTCATCCCCAAACTCTTCCCGAAATACATCCGGGCTCCCAATGGCCCCGAGGCCAACCCAGTGAAGCAGCTGCAGCCTGGTGAGCTCCGGGCCGGGGGACGGGCAGGGCCGCCCGCGCCTCTCCTTGGGTCTCACCGTGCGCCTGCCCCACGCCCACTCCACTGCAGGGGAGGACGAGGACTACTTGGGCGTGCGCATCCAGCTGCGAAGGGAGCGGGTAGGTGCGGGGGCCTCTGGCTTCCTGGAGTGGTGGGTCATCGAGCTGCAGGACTGCCAGGCCAGCTGCAACCTGCTGCCCATGGTCATCTTCAGCGATAAGGTCAGCCCTCCCAGCCTCGGCTTCCTGGCCGGCTACGGGTGAGTGCGCACGGCCCGGGGCCTGTGGCGGGGTGGGGGCCTGGGCCCCAGCTCACGGCCGCCCGTCCGCAGGATCATGGGCCTGTACGTGTCCATCGTGCTGGTCGTCGGCAAGTTCGTGCGCGGCTTCTTCAGTGAGATCTCCCACTCCATCATGTTCGAGGAGCTGCCCTGCGTCGACCGCATCCTCAAACTGTGCCAGGACATCTTCCTGGTGCGCGAGACCCGCGAGCTGGAGCTCGAGGAGGAGCTGTACTCCAAGCTCATCTTCCTGTACCGCTCGCCCGAGACCATGATCAAGTGGACACGCGAGAAGGAGTAGGGGCGGGGGCCTCCAGCCCTCCTGGCCACCCGAGCCCCGATGCTGCTTGTCACAGGACACTGCGCCCCCACGGCCTGCCCGTCGCTGGCAACACTGGGCCTGGGGCTCAGTCCCCCTCCCCCAGTGTACTGTAGAGTTTTCTAATTAAAAACGTAATTTTATTTATAGGGAGGCATCACAGGAGTTCCCTGCAGCACAGCTCTGCCCGTCCTGCCCGTCGCTGGTGTCCTCAATCAGGAGCTCCTGGATCTGCTGCCTGACCCAGGCCCTGTGGGGAGCCGCAGGTGGGAACCCGACCCAGTGGGCTCCCCCGCCCCCGAGGGTTCCTCCAGAGCCCACCCCAGTACCTCTGGCTGCGGAGCTGGGCCTCAGCCTGGATGTAGGGAGGCAGCAGGTTCAGGGAGGGCTGCGAGGGAAGCTGGGGGTGAGAGGCCACAGAGCCTGCAGGGCCAGCCACCGCCCGACCACCTGGGGGCTCTGGCACTCACCAGCTCCTTCAGGTTCAGCCGGCAGCCGTAGCACAGCAGCTCCAGGAGATGGGCCCGGGCATCCTCCCTGTGGGAGCGGGCCGGGTGCTGGAGCGTGGCCTCGGCACGCAGGGTTAGGGTCAGAGCTGGGGTTGTTGAAAAGGCGGGGTACTCACCTGCGGCTGCAGCCCTGGGCCCTGACTGGGCCTGGAGGGCCACAGGGGGCAGGGGGCGTCTCTGCCTCAGCCAGTGGAGGGGGTGGCCGTGTGGGAGGGAGCCGTGAGCAGCTCTGAGCCCCGAACGCTGTGGCGCTGTCTGCAAACGGAAAGGGACTGAGGACAGGGACCCTGAGCTGCTGAGCCCAGCCCTGGCCACCCCGTTCCCCGGGCACTGACCAGTGTCGTCAACGTCCAGTGCACACAGGCAGAGCAGGCAGCGGGCACCGGTGGCACAGCCCTCCCGGGGGGCTTTGACAAGCTTCTCACTGGTCCTGCGCCAAGTCCCAAGTCAGCTAGGGCCTTGCTGCCTCCGCCCCCAGCCCGCTGTGAACGCACCTGTACACAGTGCTGACTGTGGAGGGGAACTGGGCCTGCAGCCTCAGGACGAAGGCCTCCACCAGCCGATGGATGCTGGCCTTTTCGGGGGCCTGGAGACAAGGAACGGGGTGCAGGAGGGACTGGTCCCCAGGGCAGCCTCAGGCCCTACACAGTGTAGTCAGAGGCCACTGCAGCCGTCAGCACCTGGGGGTCCACTGACGGGAGGTGCCCAGGGACCCTGGAACTCACCTTAGTGTCGATGGCCGGCGTGAAGACAGAGGGGACGGCAAATAGGCGGTTGTAGAAGGCGACCTCTTTGAGGGTGTGGTCGCGCATGGGCCGTACCACCACCACGTCCCCGTGCCGCTCGTCCGAGAGGCCCTGTGGGTGGGCTGCGTGAGCTCCCACTGCCCTCCCACCGAGGTGGGAGACACCCCCAGACTTCACCCTCAAGTGGAGGGGCCTGGAGCAGCCAGCACTCACTGTGTCCCAGGCCAGGAAGGCCCCTCTGCCCAGTGCCAAGTTGGTCAGGAGCTTGACGGCCAGGCGCGTGCAGCTGTCCCCGGTCATTACCTTGGAGTAGCCGTGGGCTCGGGCCACATGCAGGATTAGGTGGGTCCTGGGGTGCAGAAGCCGGGCACAGCTGGAACCTTGGGCTGCTGGAAGGAGCCAGGGTGCTGGCAAGCGCGAGGTGGCGGGCGGGCTCACCGCAAGGTCTGCAGCAGCTCCTCCCGGGCCGTCAGGGTCCTCGCAGACTCGAACAGTTCACGCAGCGCCTGGGTCCGGTCGTCCACTGGCTGCCCAGCCCAGCTCTGGGGGCCTAGGCCGTGCTGGGGGTGGAGCTGCTTGTCCCCTGGGGCTGGCCAGGGGCCGTCCTGGGCTCCCAACCCTTGCTGCTGCTGGAGGAAGCTGCCCACGGCCGCCTTGTAGGCCTCCTGGGGCTGCGCCGGCTCCTGGACAGGGCAGTGCAGCACTGAGGGCGGCAGGTCAAACACCTGCAGGACACCGAGGGGTAGGGTGAGGCAGGTGGAAGGGGAGGCCTCAGGCACAGCCCAGGGCAGCTCCCCAGGAGGGCCTCACCTCCTCCAGGGTGACTTCGTGGTGCGGGAACCCAACAGTATCCAGAATGAGCCTCACTTCAGCCAGGGTCTTGGCCCTGTCCTCTGCACTCCGGCCGCAGGCGGCGCCCTCTGAAAGCCAGGCAGAGGCCACTCTGAACCAGGTGGCAGGTGCTTGCTTCCAACCCCTGCAGAGGGAATGGCCCTTCCGGGCCCCCCACCTTGCTCCTGACAGCTGTGGCCTTGGATAAGCGCCCACCACGGGAGGGGCGGGGAGGCATCACGCACCGTCAACATACACGATCCCAGGCACAAAGCGCAGCCTCTTGGCAGAATCCCGACTCAGGCCCTGCAGGGGGACGGCAGGGGTCAGCTCCTGGCCCCGGCACCTGGTGCTGGAGGTCTCCCTGGCAGGCAGCACCACGTGGGAACAGACCAGAGCATGAGGGGCGGGGCTAGGACAAAGCTGCATGACCTGGGGTTTCCCAGCTGGGCCCTCGTGGGCAGAACCCCAGTGCCCACCTGCCAGACACGTCATGAGCGGCCCCAGGTGGCTGCACAGCCGGCATGCCTGGAGCCAGGGGAAGGGACGGGGCAGTGCCTGTGTACCCGGCCTGGCAGGGTTAGGGAACATCAAGGTGAGGGCAGGAGACGGAGCTGCACATCTCCCAGCAAGACCCCAGGCACTCTTAGCCACTGGGCCACCCCGCGGCCTCCTGGACCACACTGCCTCAGGGCGGTTTCCAGCACACGCACACCCACCCATGTTGGAGGCTGGGCTGGGGGTCGGGGGAAGAAGCACAGGTGCGACCACCTGACACCTGGAGAGCCCAACGCCCAGACGCACCTCACGGACTTGCCACACCATGGAGCTGGACGAAGGTCCCCCAGACCACGCCAAGAGCACCTGGCAGGGCAGGAAAACATGAGCGAGAGACCCCCGGAGCCTGTGCCCACTCCACAGGCCCACACCCCACCTTCTCTCCGGGGAAGAGGAGGCGGCTCTTGCCCAGCACAGCTCGGAACTTGTGTGTGTAGAAGGCCTTGAAGCAGTCCCTGCAACGGAGAGGTGACGCGGCAGCCCGAGGCCGCCAGCAGGCACCACCAGGACCCACAAGGCACAAGTGCCCTTCGGTGCCGCAGGGAGCTCCCCAGCTCCGCTCACAGCACCCTCAGTCCCGATGGGCTTCACTCATTGAAGAAAGGCCCGCGGCCTGGCTGTGTGCGCCAGTAGCTGCACCGCTGCAGTGGCCCCTTCGACCCCTGGTTGGGGACAGCGACTCAGCACGTGACCACCGAGTGCCGAGGCTGGGTGGGCTGGACCGCCTCGGCACAGCCACGCCAGCTCCAGTCGTCCAGCTGCGCTCTGCGCGGGGCCACCTGGCCAGGACAGCTGACGGCGAGCTGCCCCTGCAGCTGGTCTGGCTCGCTCGGGGCCGGCCCGCTTCCCACCAGCCCGCCCAGGGAAGCTCCTCTCCTCCAGGCACGCGGGCAGCAACGAACCACTTGCAGCAGGGCTGCCCACAGCAGGGCTGCCCAGCACCAGGCTGCCCACAGCCGCCTCACCTGCAGAAGGCGTCCCCCGCGCGGATCACCACCACCGGCCTGCCCTCCGCGCACTTGACACACCGACGCGACGCCGTGCCGTCCATGGCGCCGGCGGCCGAGCAGCGCGGCCTGATGACGCAGCGCGGCGCCCTGCGATGACGCGGGCGGGGGGCGGCGGGCCGAGCGGGATGGCGATGTTCCGGAGCCTGGTGGCCTCGGCGCAGCAGCGGCAGCCCCCGGCCGGGCCCGCGGGCGGCGACAGCGGGCTGGAGGCGCAGTACAGCTGCCCCATCTGCCTGGAGGTCTACCACCGGCCCGTGGCCATCGGCAGCTGCGGCCACACGTGAGCGCCCGCCCGGAGAGGCCACGGGAGGGACACGGCGGGTGCGGGTCCTCGGGTCGAGCTCGGGGTCCTGGGAGCGCCGCCCGGAGCCCTGTCCCTGTGAGCTCGGGGTGCCTCACTGCCCTGTCCCCGTGGGCTCGGGGTGCCCCACTGCCCTGTCCCCGTGAGCTCGGGGTCCACCCTGTCCCCGTGGCCTCAGGGTCCCTTACTGCCCTGTCCCCGTGAGCTCGGGGTCCACCCTGTCCCTGTGGCCTCAGGGTCCCTTACTGCCCTGTCCCCGTGAGCTCAGGGTCCCTTACTGCCCTGTCCCCGTGAGCTCGGGGTCCACCCTGTCCCTGTGGCCTCAGGGTCCCTTACTGCCCTGTCCCCGTGAGCTCAGGGTCCCTTACTGCCCTGTCCCCGTGAGCTCGGGGTCCACCCTGTCTCCGTGGACTCGGGGTGCCCCACTGCCCTGTCTCCGTGGACTCAGGGTGCCCCACTGCCCTGTCCCCGTGGGCTCAGGGTCCCTTACTGCCCTGTATTCGTGGGCTCGGGGTGCCCCACTGCCCTGTCCCCGTGGGCTTGGGGTCCCCCTCTGCCCCGTCCCCTGCTGCCCACAGCAACAACAGCAACCCAGAAGTGTGGGTCCGCTGTGATTGTGGACCCTGAGTGGGCAGTTCTGAATAAATGACCGGTTTCCTGGTCATTGAGCTGTCCCCTGTGACGTCCCTCAGGCCCCTGTGTTGCCGTGACTGGCTGCTCCCGAGGGCGCCCCCTGAGCGTGCTAGGGGTCCCCAGGAATGGTGGATTTTCCTGCCCCACGGAACACGGGGTATGGACAGCAGCCGAATCCACAAGTGCACGGACTTGTCCGTGTGCACCCACCCCCAGGCTGCTCTCCCACCTCCACAGAGCCCCAAGGACATGACCTCCCCACAGCTGCGCTGCTGAGCTGTGGCTCGTCGCCCTACTGTGTACCCCTCTGAAGGGAAGTCAGGGTTCCCTTCACGCCTGTGCCCACCACTTCCTGCCAGCTCTGCCGCACTGCCCCTTCACCCCCTCACACTGGCCAGGCACCATCTTCCCAGGTGGATGACAGCCCCTGACCCATGGACGTCATGTCCTTATGTGGCCCACTTGCCTGCTTCCCTCTCAGGGTCGGGTGAAGTGACAGCCCCCAGCTGAGGGGACGTTGCACTGGCACATGGGTGGGCAGTGCGCCCCTGCCCTGCTGAGGGACGGCCGAGGATGGGTCGCACCATGTCACCAGCCAGGTGGGACAAGCAGGACTGACGGGACTAAGACACTGCGCCCCAGCCCCCACAGCCCTGCCTGCTCCTGGCACACGAGGACGGTCACGCAAACCTCACCCTGACTTCCTGTCAGTCGGGTCCTGGCATTTGCACTCATAGCCAGGCGAGGTGCCCCTGTGAACTTCCTGTGGACCTGGGCACAGGCTGGCCCCCCGTCTGCACGTGCCCTGCATGGCTGGGACAGGGTCAAGAACTGGAGGCTGCTGCAGCCCCAGGTGCCCAAGTGTGTACCAGGGAGCCATGCCCAGCACCGGGCATCCCCAGCCGGGCCTGGCAGCTGCTCTCCCGCCCTGTTAGGGGCTGACAAAACAGAGCCTCCTGTCCCGTAGCCACCCTGAGACGAGCCCTCGGTCACCCGTCAGCCACTGGATGCCTGTCCAGCAGCAGGGTCCAGAGTGGGCTGCCCACAGCCGCCGTGTGCCCACGGGAGGCCTGCAGCAGCCACTGCCCTTGGATCCCTGTGCCTTCAGGTTCTGCGGGGAGTGCCTCCAGCCGTGCCTACAGGTGCCATCCCCCCTGTGCCCGCTCTGCCGCCTGCCCTTTGACCCCAAGAAGGTGGACAAGGCTGCCCAGGTGGAGAAACAGCTGTCGTCCTACAAGGCACCATGCCGGGGCTGCAGCAAAAAGGTAGGGTGGGGCCGCGGCGGGGAGCTGTCCCCTTCCTGACAGCCGAGCCCCCTAGGGTGGGACTCTGGGGCTCCGCGGGGCAGGGGTGGCTCAGGGCAGAGCTGGGTGTGGGAATTTGGGTCTAGGAGTGAGGCCCGGGAGGCAGAGGTTGGGGGCTGGTGGGAACCCAGGAGCCCCCCTTCTCCAACTTGCCTGCAAGGCCCAGCACCCTGTTGCCAGCACAGCCCCCTGGACACTGGGGGTCCACTGTATAACCCCAGCTCCCGCAGCCCCCCGGCACCACGTGGCGCCCCCTCAGGCCTAGCCCCCAGGTCGGCGTCTCCAGCGAGCCCCGTGAGACAGGCCGGCCCTGCCTGTCTCCCAGGTGACCCTTGCCAAGATGCGCATGCACGTGACCTCCTGCCTGAAGGTGCGGGAGCAGATGGCCAGCTGCCCCAAGTTTGTCCCCGTGGTGCCCACGTCCCAGCCCATCCCCAGGTAGGCAGCCCAGGGCCCTGCCCTGCAGGAAGGCACCTGGGGAGTCGGGTGGGTCTCCCCAAGCCAAGAGGAAGACCCGGGACCCAGCTGCCCGGACTCTTGTCCAGAACTGAAAGTGCTTGGAGAGCCCATGATGGCTCCTGCAGGGGCAGCCCGGCCAGGCTGCAGCCCAGCTCTACCCCACGCAGGCAGAAGTGGCCAGGGCGCTGGGCAGCACGCCCCGCAGCCTCCGGAGCAGGGGTCGAGCACCAGGAGGCTCCTGCTGCCCGGCTGGTGTATGCTTGAGCCCACAGAGGCAGACTGGGCCTGGGCAGCGCCCCCACCCCCAGCCTCAGCCACCATTCACCCCCCTCCCCTGCCAGCAACATCCCCAACAGGTCCACCTTCGCCTGCCCTTACTGCGGCGCCCGCAACCTGGACCAGCAGGAGCTGGTGCGACACTGTGTGGACAGTCACCGCAGCGACCCCAACCGCGTGGTAAGCTCAGGGCCCGGGGTGCCTTGGGAGCCACTGCTGGGAGCTTGGCCCCGCCACCCGTCCCCTTATGCTGTGCCCCACCCCCTGCCCACAGGTGTGCCCCATTTGCTCGGCCATGCCCTGGGGCGACCCCAGCTACAAGAGCGCCAACTTCCTGCAGCATCTACTCCACAGGCACAAGTTCTCCTACGACACCTTTGTGGTGAGCCCCCTACCCCGCGGCCTCCTTGACCCCAGGGCCACCAGAGGGCACCCTGGCGGGCTCCCCCAGCAGACCCCGGCCATGTAGAGCTACTCTGCAAGCCCGAGCCCAATGTAGGCACCGCAGTGTGGGCACCGTGCCAGGGCAGCCTGAAGTAGGCACCGCATTGGGGTAGGCACCGCGTCGGTGTCTGGCAGAGCCTGTGCAGGCCCCACGCGTTTGGGATCAGGGAGCCGGTGTGAGTGCGCCCAGCTGGGCCCAGGCCTTGTCCCCGGCCAGCCGTACACGCGTTTGGGATCAGGGAGCCGGTGTGAGTGCCCAGCTGGCCCAGGCCTTGTCCCCGGCCAGCCGTGCACGCGTTTGGGATCAGGGAGCCGGTGTGAGTGCGCCCAGCTGGCCCAGGCCTTGTCCCCGGCCAGCCGTACACGCGTTTGGGATCAGGGAGCCGCTATGAGTGCCCAGCTGGCCCAGGCCTTGTCCCCGGCCAGCCGTACACGCTTTCTTCCAGGATTACAGCATCGACGAGGAGGCCGCCTTCCAGGCTGCCCTGGCCCTGTCGCTCTCTGAGAACTGAGCGCAGCCCAGCAGTCTGCCCGCACCGGGGCAGGACAGAGGGGCCTCCCGCTCGGGGCTCACGCACACGCTGTCCTGCCCGGCCAGGTGAGGGCTCTGCACGTGCCCGAGGAGAGCCACCCGGTGCCCGGCTGCCAGCCTGCGCTGGGAGACCACGGTGCTTCCAGCTGAGCAGGGGGCCGGCACAGGGGACGTCCTGGGATCAGGCAGCGGGGAGAGGCCCCCATCTGCCACCGCCTGCCCGGGACCCCCAGGGCCCTGCGTTTTCTATGATCCAAGTGTGACGATCTTTTCACGTTTTATAGAGCAAAGACACAGCAGTTACTCTTCATATCACGTCTGTGTTTGACTAGCAACAATAGTATTTTTATGGGACATTTACAGATTATATTTTTTAAAAAAACTCGGAAATGCAGCCCCGAAGGTCAGTGCCGGCCGGGGGAGGCGCTGGCCCAGGTGGGCGAGGCCTGTTGAATCCTGAGACCCCCACTGCTCCCCACGCACGGCCGGGCGGCCAGGGCCTCACCTCGGGCAGGGGTGGGGAGCGGCAGCCGGCCGCACGCTGTTCTGTCCGCGGCGCAGGACAGCACCGTCCTTAAAGTTTCAATAAAAGTGTTTGAGAGCACCGAGTGCCTGTGTGGGCGTGGCTGGGCACCACGCCCTCCTTAGCCAGGGCTGCCTTCGTGGCCTTTTGACCGCTGCCCTCACCCTGTGCATGTAGACCCCCGAAGCCCCAGCCCGAGCATGGCCTGGCCCTGGAGGCTCAGAGCCCCACCCCTTCCCCACCCCCAGCATTCACCTGCACCATCCCAGGCCCCAGCCCCCACCCCCAGCCTATGCTGGGGCGGTGGGGCGGGCTGCCAGCTGACAGGGTGGGCTGGTGGTGGCCCTCCCCCAAGCCCAGGAGGCTTCTAGAAGCAAGTGTCTGCTCCCCAGGCTGGTCCTCGGCAGGGGCAGGAGCCACACTGCCCTCTGACCCCCTAGAGCTGGCATCCCATATCAGCGCTGGTTCGAATCCCAGCTGCCCGCTTGTGATCCAGCCCTTGCTCAAGTCCCTGGGAGGGTGGCAGGAGGTGACCCAAGCATTTGGTTGTGCTGCCCGCCTAGAGGACCCACGGAGCTCCTGCCTCTTGCCGGGCCCAGCCCTGGCCACTGCGAGCCTCTGGGGAGGGAGAGAGTGTGAGAGATTCTACCCCACCCTGCCTTTCAAACGGCCGAGGCCCCTGAGCCGCTGCCTTCCTTACCGCCCTCTAAGATCCAGCAGACAGTGCCCAGAGGCTGCCCCATGGGGCCAAGGCAGGCACCCCTCGGGGCAGAGCTGGGCCAGCCTGTGCTGCCAGCTGACCGCCTGTCACAGCTGCAGGCCAGCGCCCGCCGCCTGGCAGTCTGACTACCCTGACACAGGCTCGTCACAGCCCTGCCCTGGCAGGCTCTGGCCGCCCACCCTTGGGAGAGCCTGCCAGTTTCTGGGGTGCTCACCCAGCACCTGCCCTGACGTCTGCAGGCAGGGACAGGAGCCTTGGTGAACACTGGCACAGGTACAGACACGCCCTGGGCTGGAAGCCGGCTGCCCACACCTGGCCTCTGCTGTGTGGAGCCCTCCCCATGCCAGGGTCACTGCCTTGGCACTGCATAGCACGTAGCACAGCGTCTTCAGGGGCAGCTCCCACCCTGACCACAGATCTCTGAAGGGACCTTGTGCCCCTCACAAACCAGACCCACACACCTGCCACCTGCCTGGCAGGCTGCCGCAGGAGAGCAGCCAGCTGCCTGCCCTCAGCCCAGTGACCCCCTAGTCTGTTCTTGCTTCACTGATCCCCCCGCTGCCACTGCCCCTGTTCCCAGGGCTGTCCCAGGAAGGCCCCCGAGGCCACATGGGGGACAGGGTGCAGCAGCCCCAAGAATCCATCGCTCCCTAGCTTCTGCCCTCACTAGAGGAGCCAGGTGCCACCTCCCTGACTCGGGGTGGGGGTGCCCAGCGCTCACCGCAGTGGCCAGAGCAGCCACGTGCAGGTCTTCATGGTACCCCAAGTTTGCGCTGCTGTGCCCTGTGGCGGCAAGTCTCCTGGGTTCCCCTTCAGGTCACCAGAGCCTGACCAGGCCCGTTCGGAGGGAGTCGGCTGACCGGCCAGACAGGGTGGGCTTGTCCTCAGGCGGAAGCTCACGAATCCCTCAAGGTGACCCGGTGGTTACCACTGCCACCCCCAGCAAGGATTGCAAAGCGAGGCTCAAATTCACATGTGAGGAGGCGTCAGGGACACATGTCTAAGGGCGGCTGAGAGCGAAGCCGTCCGTGGCCCCCAGCATAGTTGGAGGAAAGGTTTAGGGTGCACAGTTGTACCCCAAGTGTGAGCAACCATGACCTGCTTGGACAAGTGGCCACGTGCACCACTGGCCCAAGCAGGTGTTGGAAATCAGGCAATGGGAACATGAGGTGGACGGGTGGCCACGGGGTGCCCCAAGCTGGGACACACCCAGTCACGGCTGCTCTCAGGGCCAGCCTCTGAGCCGACACCCCCTGAACCCTTGGGAGCGTGGAGTATCCCGGGGCATGGGGTGCAGCTTGCACGCACATGTGCTCAGGAAGCAGCCCACGGAGAAGGTGTATGCTCAACTGTAAACCTCACTCGGGGTGCCTGACGGCAGAGGGCGATGGCCGGGGGCAGAGGGCTGGGCCTGTCCCGCAGGCCGCCATGCGGGCGGTGGGAAGAGGGACTATAAATAGGCCTCTCCCAGGAGGAACAGGTGCAGAAGCAGAAGGGGCTCCCAGTGGCTGACACTGGCTGCAGTGTGGACTACCATCACACCATCCCCTCCTCTAGAGCTGGACGAAGCCACAGCCTTGGGCTACTCACACCTGGCAGCTACAGGCCCAGAGGGCAGCCATCCCCCGCCGAAATTGCCCTGCTGACCATGGCGGTGACCCCAGAGGGGCCTGGCGCGCCATAGGTGCTGCCCCTGCTCTCCGGGCACTGGAGGTGGGGGAGTAGCCATGCCCAGGTCACCCTCTGAAGAGGGCCCCTTGTTTTTCCCACGGAGCTTCCTGGGGGTCCTGGGCTGGGCTGCTCCTGCCTGCGCTCGTCCAGAGGGGTGGCCTGGTCACCTTGGGCAGGTTTTGGGGTCTGCCCGGCAACGCTTGGGGGTTGGCTGGTCCCGAGGGGCCGCCCGGCCAGGAAGGACCCGGCTGCTTGCTGGCCTTTTTAATCCAGCGCGAGGGGCGGCCCCGCCAAGCGGTCAGTGCGTGACTGGGGGCGCGCGCCAGGGAAGTCCGGCGGGGAGGCCAGCCCGCGCACCTGTCCTGGGCGTGGCGCCTGCGGCCCCGCCCCGTGCGCGCCGGTTGCTGATTGGCAGAGGCGCGCGCTATGCTAATGCGCCTGACCCTGCCCGCACCTGCCCGCGGGCGCCGGGCACTCGGAGTGGGACCCGGCCCCGGGGGCACCATGCCGCGCTCCTTCCTGGTGAAGACGCACTCCGGCCACAGGGTCCCCAACTACGGGCAGCTGGAGATACAGAGAGGTAGGGGCTGCCCGCAGCGACCCTGCGGGACCGGAGGGTGGGGCAAGGACCAGGGCGCTCAAGAGACACCTGTCCCCAGGTGGGAGGGATGCCCCTTGACCCAGTGACTCCCCTATCTGTTTAGGGGACCCCCTTGGCCCTGCTTCTGGCAGCAGGGGTAAAAGCAGCCCACGAAGGTGTATGTATCAACTGCAAACTGTACATTCCGGCCTGGAAAAGTCCTCAGTTCCCCAAGCTTCCCTCTGTGGCGCCTGAGCCCACCCCACTGTGGCAGCCCGGGCAGGAGGCATGGGAGTGGCCCAGGGCACTGGGGTGGACAGCGCGGGATCCCCAGCACAGGGGCTGGACAGGCTTGGGCACACGCTGGCTCCTCCTGTACCTCCCTGGCACTGGCGCTGGTCCCAGAAGCCTGATTGTGGGATAGAGACCCTGTGCGGGAACAGCTGTACGCAGCGACCTCCCCCTTCAGATGGGAGCCCACTCGCCCGGCTGGCATGCTGGCTCTGTAGCCACCTGGGCGTAGACACTCTGGGGGACTGCTGGAGCCAGGAGGGAGGTCATCCAGGACCCCACCACCTGGCCTGGCCCCTGTGCCCCACACAGCCACCGCCAAGTCACATGGTCACACGGGGCCCTCGCAGCCCAGCCCACCCTGCATGGCTCAGTGGGGCCCCAGCCCCAAAGCTGCACTCTGGGACAGCCTGAAGCCCACAGACAAGAGCTTGCTGTGCGCCCAGGGGTGGGGCTGAACTCACAGAGGTGACCTTCCGTGTGGCCAGGTGCAGGTGGGGACAGGCAGCACACCCCCTCCCGGCTGTCCAGGCCTCTCTGAGGCCTTGTCTCTCATGTCCCCGTGCTGGGAGGACAGAACTCCCGAGTGCTCGCTTTAAAAATATTACTTAATTCCTACGGCAGGTGAGCCAGGGGTGGGAGAGGTCTGGTCTTCCAGTCCCGGTGGCCACAGCAGCCCGGTCTGGGCCAGACTGAAGCCAGGAGCTCCATCGGGGACCCCGTCCATGATGCCCACAAGCACCCGTGCCATGTCCTGCACAGGCAGAGGGTTCCACTCGGGCGCACAGTGTCCCCCACGTCCATCTGACCCCTGATTTTATGCTCAGAAAGTTGGAGGGGGAGGCAGTGAGGTGAGGAAGGTGGGGCTCACCTTGGACACTGCCCCAGGATGCCCCTTTCCCACTGCTGTAAGCTGACTCGGCGCTTAGGGCGTGCCTGCAGCTCCCAGAGGCTCCGGCTCCTTGCTGGCTGAGCTGGCACCCAGCATCCCGCCCCGGGGACGCTGCAGAAGTGACTCGGGGCTGACTGCAGGCTAATTAGCTGAGGGAGACAGCACTTGCTGCAAGAGATCTGACTCCACGTGCGTGCGTGGGCCTGCCGGGTGCTGGGGGTGGGGGGAACAGGTCATCGGAGGCGCTGCCCAGCTGGCTCCCCTGGCTCCCGGCAGCCTGGAGCCAGTGCAAAACCAAGAGGGGGCACCAAGAGGGGCCTCATCTCACCTCTTAACTCTCCCCTGCTGCCTTCCAGAAGCTGCCGGTGCCTGCATGGCCTGTGGGGAGCCAGTGGGGCCCTTCTCGCCTCCAGCCCAGGAGCCCCCCTGCACACCGGCTGACCCTCCCCGGCCCTGGCCCTGCCTTGCCCTGTACCACCAGGAAGCTCCGGGAGCTGCGGCTGAGCCAGACATGCTGCAAACGGGCAGGGGGGACCCTCGGGCTGCCCGGGCCCCTGGGGCCCCCCTCAAAGACAGCCTGAACCACCTCAACCTGCCCTCTGTGCTGGCCCTGCCCACACGGTGGCCCCCGATCTCAGGCCCCGGTGGGGACAGGGCCCCGGACAAACAGCCCAGAGCGCCCCAGAGCCTGGAGTGTGTCCACTGCCACCGGCCCTACCACACGCTGGCTGGGCTGGCCAGGCACCAGCAGCTACAGTGCCACCTGCAGGCGGCACGTGCCTTCGCCTGCCAGTTCTGCGGCAAGGAGTACGGCAGTCTGGGAGCCCTCAAGATGCACCAGCGCACCCACACGCTGCCCTGCGTTTGTGCCACCTGCGGCAAGGCCTTCTCCAGGCCCTGGCTGCTGCAGGGCCATCTGCGCACCCACACGGGTACGGCCAGCCAGGTACCCTCAGGAGTTCTGCGGGAGGCCCCTGCCCACCTCTCCCAGCTCCTGGACTGTGTCGGTCAGGGCACCAGTGTGGGTCAGCACAGCGGGGAGCCAAGTGACAGTGGCTGGGACCTGGACTTCTTCCAGGGGACACACGCAAAAGCCAGACCAAGCACTGGTCTGCTGACACCCCATGGCTTCCCCTGCCTGGGGAAGTCTAGCCTGGCAGTTGGCCGAGAGTGGGGGTCTCCCCCGCCCTCCAGCTGGCCAAAGGCAAGGGCTCTGATCCGGGCAAAGGGAAGCCAGCCTTCTGGGTGTGGGGCGGGGGAGGTCAGGACGGACACTGGCAGCAGAGGGTAGGGAGGGAAGGGGAGGAGGCTCCCCAGTGCTCACAGGGCAGAGGCCGCGGGAGCCGCTCCCAGGCCCCACGGAGGTTCTTTCCTTCCCTGTGGCCCGGGAGCAGAAGGGGGCTGTTCATGGCGTCTCGGTGTGGTGTCCAGAGAGCAGGGACCGCTGGCCACCGCCCCCAGGGCTGCTCGTGTCCAGACCTGAATGGACGCTGGCAAAGGACAGCACTGCCTTTGCCTTTGGCCCTAGGAGTCAGCCTCAGGCAGGGCGGAGCATGCTCGGGGGAGGGCTGGGGACTCCTCGCCTGCAGCTGCCTGCCTCTTTCCCAGGTGAGAAGCCCTACGCCTGCCCCCACTGTAGCCGGGCCTTTGCTGACCGCTCCAACCTCCGAGCGCACCTGCAGACGCACTCGGACACCAAGAGGTACCGCTGCCCGGGCTGCGCCAAGGCCTTCTCCCGCATGTCCCTCCTGGTTCGGCACACAGACGCTGGCTGCCACCCTGGCCCCTGAGCCACACTGGCAGGGTGGAGGGTGCCACCCCTCTGCCTGCTCACCTCGGCCCACCCTGCTGAGGCCTGGGCCAGACCACAGACCTGCTCGCAGCTGGGGTCTCAGCCCCTGATATCCCAGGGCTCGCCCCGGATGCGCCCGTGGCAGTTCCTGCTGCAGCACTGGCACAGAGGGGCTGCCCCCTGGCCAGCAGCCACCCCATGGCCCTGAGGACACAGCCGCCTGCCTCGCTTGGCCTGTGGGTAGGGACCCCGTCTTGTGTCTGCTTCGACTCGAGGAGCCTGGGTAATAAAGTCTCCATCTGCCGTGCCCATAGGCACTCTCTGAACTCGAGTCTTGCCCAGGCCCCTGCCCACAGAGCAGTGAGCCCCAAGAACACACTGGTGTGGCAGCCCTCAGGATCAGGGTGGGCACAGGCTGTGGGGGAACCAGACAGCCCATGGCCAGGCGTCCCAGTGGTTCTGAAGCGGTGGGCCTTGGCCCTGGCCCTGGCCCCGTGTGCTTCGCACAGGCTAGGGGCATCTGGGTGGGATCGAATGACCCTGACCTTAGCCTGCTGTCCCAGGCCATGCCATTGTAGCCAGCCCAACGTCCTGCCTGGCTGTCCAGTCTGGGGGCCCCTCCAGGCAGCCAGCCACCTCCTCCCAAGGAGTTCTGTCTTCTGCTCCATCCTGTGGCACAACACCCAGGCCAGGACACAGGGGTCCAGCTGAGGCTCCCGGGGAGGGAGGTGGTGGCAGATACCTGCTCCTCCCATAGGAGGGCAGCCCATGGCCAGCAGCTCCATCTTAGCTCCAGCCCAGGCCCAGAGCTGCAGGGACCATGGCTCTGCTCCCTTCTTGCCACGTGTGGCTGGGCTCAGCCTGTGGGGCCCCGGCAGTCCTCACTGAGCTGCCACCTCAGGGCTGGGCTGGCTACGCAGCTGGGGATACCCTGGGGCAGGGGTCCCCTGAGCCTCACAGGGTCAACAGCCTGACCCAACCTGGCCCCTCCCTTGGGAAGATGCCACTCATGCTGGGTGAGGGGCCACTGGCAGAGAGCCCTGCCCAAGTGAGGCCACACCTGGGGTCCTGGGGGGACCAGTCGGCTAAGGGCCCCGAGAACAAGCCGTCTGTGCAGCAGCAGCACCTCCCAGCCCTGTGGGGGTGGCTGACCAGTCCCCAGGGGCCGCATTAACCACCACCCTGCTGCATGATCAGAGTACGCGGGGAGCAGTTCATCCTGGCCAGAGCCAGGAGTTGCTGCCAGGCCTGGTGTCCGGGCGCCCCATGGGAGGCTCAGGGCCTGGGCACCTCTCAGAGCATCAGGTGCCTCTAGAAGCTGCATTGTAAATTGTGTTCTATTCCTGGGCCATGGGTGCTAAATGGGGCAGCTGCACCTGTCGGGCCCAGGGAAGGGAATCTCACACGCCAGAAATAGCAGACTGCCTCCCTGTGACTGCCCATGGAAACTGCCCCTCTGTCCAGGGCTGGCACAGGGCAGGGCACCTGTGGGGGCTGGATGCAACAGGGATGCCTGGCCTGCCCACCTCGCCCCTGGTTGCCTGCTTATGCACATATTTGAAGCTGGATTTCTGGAACCTTCTTCCAGTTCCAGTGGAATCAGGAATGGTGGGGACCTGAGCACCTCTTCCTCAAAGTCCCCCTGGCACGAGGTCCAGGGCAGAGGCACCCCAAGAGCTGGCCGCAGGGGCACCGTCACAGGCAGCCATGCAGCCAGGCCTCCTGGGGACAGGTATGTGAGGGCATTGTGGCTCTCCAAGGCCAGCAGCCTGCGGCCCGCCACCCTGTCCAGGATGAACCTATAAATACCACTGTGGCACAGGGCATCCTGGGGTTCTGCAGGTGTTTGAAAATAGCCCCCTGCTTACAGTGTACACTGTGGGTGCCCGCCCTGGGCCCTGTGTGGCTGAGCTCAGAGCCTGGGCGGCCCCGTTCCTGCCTCCCTCGCCCTGTAGGGGCTGCAGTCTGCCATGAGGCTGTGGCTTCTGAGCCCAGGAGCCTCTAGGAGATGCAGGCGGCCCACCGCAGCAGCCATACCCACCATCCCAGGCCACCACTGCTGTAGCCCACCATCCCAGGCCACCACTGCTGTAGCCCACCATCCCAGGCCACCACTGCTGTAGCCCACCATCCCAGGCCACCACTGCTGTAGCCCACCATCCCAGGCCACCACTGCTGTAGCCCACCATCCCAGGCCACCACTGCTGTAGCCCATAGCTCTGTTTTATTTTGAAAAAATTAGAGGCAAGACTTACATGTTTTGGTTCATTCCCTAAATGCCTGCACCAGCCAGAGCCAGGAGCTCCAGCCGGGCCTCCCACGTGAATGCAGGTCCCAAGGTCTTGGGCTGTCCTCTGCTGCTTTCCCGGGGCCACAAGCAGGCAGCTGGATCAGAAGTGGAGCAGCCGGGACTTGAACATGCTGGTTGTCACCACTGCGCCAGCCCCTCTGCTGCTTCTTGCCTTGCCGGCGCTGGCTGATGGGCGTCTCCTCCCAGCAGCTCCACTTCCCCTCCAGCTCCCTGCTGTGGCTGGGAAAGCAGCCGAGGACGGCCCAGGTCCTTGAGTCCTGCATTCATGTGAGGGGCCCCGAGCAGTCTCGCTCTTGCCTTCAGCCTGGCACAGCCCTGGCCACTGCAGCCTCAAGGGGAGTGAGCCAGGAAATGAGAGGTCCCTGTGTCTCTCTGCCTTTCAAGTAAAAACAAACAAACTAAAACAAACAACGCTTGAGCCACTGCAGAAGCTCTGCCTGGTCCTCACGGCCCAGCACTGTTCCCCAGGGTCCGCTCCCTCTGTGCGGCCATAACCCCAGCCAGGCAGGTGTTCACTGTCCCTGTGGGGGCTCCTTCTGAGACCCAGCCCCAGGGGTAGGCAGTGCCTCCCCCGACTGCCCACCAACTCCCTCATCCCTCCCTGCCACGGCACGCCACAGCCAAGGACCCAACTCCTTGGCCAAACACCTCAGCACGAGCCATCGCACACCTGTGTTGGGCTCCTCCCACTGCAGCCCAGCAGGCACACACAGCAGGGCAGACTGGCCCAGGAGAGGCCTCAGGAAGAGCGGGCAGAGGCCGTAAGCTCACACGCTCCCGTGTCCACACCCGGGGACAGTGCCAGAGCCAGCATCCCATACGGGCCCTGCTCCCCATCCAGCTCCCTGCTGTGTCCTGGGAAAGCAGAGGAGGACAGCTCAACAGTTTGGGTCCTGTACCACGGGGGAGACCCTGGGCTCCTGGCTTGGGCCCAGGCTAGCTGGCTGTCGGGGCCACGTGAGCCAGCAGACAGAATAACTCTTTCTCTGTGTCTCTTGTCTTTGTGTAACTCTGCCTTTAAGACAAATAATAAAAATAACCCTTCAACTATAAAGCTTCATGCTGACACTGGGGGTGCTGGCTGTGCTGGACACCCCATCATGCTGCATGGCCCCTGGGAGTCCTGACCTGGAGCTCACCCCTCTCTCCTGCCTAGGGACCCCCGCATCAAGGCTGCAGGCTCTCACGCCTGCACCTGGCCAAGCCAGCCTCACACCTTCCATTTCTACCAGCCCCTGGAAGTCACGGACAGCGTGGTGGCCGTGGCTCCAGTCCAGGTGGTCAGTGCAGATTGTGGTGGTGCTATCAGAGGACTGCACATCTCCCACCCCGCAGGCCACAGCCATTGCAGACACGCGCGCACACTACGAACCACAAACCGTAGACCACTAGTAAGCACTTCAATAACTTAAAAACTCAAAACGGAGTAGCAAATCCAGACAGCGAGGGGAAGGGGGAGTGCTGCCACCTGCTGGTTCCTGACCTAAACAGCGGCGAAGCTGGGGCTGGAGTTGCGGTGGCCAGCAATTCAGGGTCCCTCGGCTGCTGCCTCAGGTCTGGCAAGGCAGGGAGTGGCATCCCAGGCACCACCTTGGCATGCGGCCTGTGGCACGGCGGGATCCTGCCTCCTGCTGGAACGTTCCCCCAGCAGCTAGCACAGGGAGGGCCGGCCAGCCCTGGACGCTCTGGACCCGTCCCTGAGAGGTCCCCCACACGGGCCCTTCACGCGCACAGACACCCCACACGGGCCCTTCACGTGCAGACACCCCACACGGGCCCTTCACGTGCAGACACCCCACACGGGCCCTTCACGTGCACAGACACCCCACACGGGCCTTCACGTGCAGACACCCCACACGGGCCCTTCACGCGCAGACACCCCACACGGGCCCTTCACGCGCGGACACCCCACACGGGCCCTTCCCGCGCGGACACCCCACACGGGCCCTTCACGTGCAGAAACCCCACACGGGCCCTTCACGTGCACAGACACCCCACACGGGCCCTTCACGTGCACAGACACCCCACACGGGCCCTTCACGCGCAGACACCCCACACGGGCCCTTCACGTGCAGACACCCCACACGGGCCCTTCACGTGCACAGACACCCCACACGGGCCCTTCACGCGCAGACACCCCACACGGGCCCTTCACGTGCACAGACACCCCACAGGGGCCCTTCCCGCGCACAGACACCCCACACGGGCCCTTCACGCGCACAGACACCCCACACGGGCCCTTCACGCGCAGACACCCCACACGGGCCCTTCACGCGCAGACACCCCACACGGGCCCTTCACGTGCACAGACACCCCACACGGGCCCTTCACGCGCAGACACCCCACACGGGCCCTTCACGCGCAGACACCCCACACGGGCCCTTCACGCGCAGACACCCCACACGGGCCCTTCACGTGCAGACACCCCACATGGGCCCTTCACGTGCACAGAAACCCCACACGGGCCTTCACGTGCACAGACACCCCACACGGGCCCTTCACGCGCACAGACACCCCACACGGGCCCTTCACGTGCACAGACACCCCACACGGGCCCTTCACGCGCTGACACCCCACACGGGCCCTTCACGTGCACAGACACCCCACACGGGCCCTTCACGTGCACAGACACCCCACACGGGCCCTTCACGCGCTGACACCCCACACGGGCCTTCACGTGCACAGAAACCCCACAGGGGCCCTTCACGTGCAGACACCCCACACGGGCCCTTCACGTGCAGACACCCCACACGGGCCCTTCACGCGCAGACACCCCACAAGGGCCCTTCACGTGCAGAGACACCCCACACGGGCCCTTCACGTGCACAGACACCCCACACGGGCCTTCACGTGCACAGAAACCCCACAGGGGCCCTTCACGTGCAGACACCCCAAACTGGCCCTTCACGCCCTTCACGCGCACAGACACCCCGCGTGGTCCCTCCCGTGCCCCTCTTCCCGTGAGGGCAGCCTGTGGCCTGTTGTCGCACCTGGGCCTGGACACTGCCCAGGCCTCCCTCCTGCCGACCGACGCAGTGAGGCTGGGAAGGGGTTGAGGTCCCTGCTCTGTGCGGCCGGCCTGCACTGCGCGGCCAGCACACGGGGGTCTCGGCCCTCGCCTCCCACGCCCCCGGCGCCCCCCATGCTGGGACGGGCCCTCTTCCGCTCAGGGGGCCCAGGAGAACCCCGACACCCGACGACGGAGGCGAGGCCCTGCACCGAAGGCCGGTGGGGGGAGGGCTTCGTTCTCCGCAACTCAGTCTAAATGCTTAAAAACACGTCGAGCACTGCACACCCGCGGAAGCCCCCGGCGGTGACACTTTGGTGGGGCCGGGAGCGCACACCCGTCAGAGCCCGTCCTGCCCCGGGCCCCGCCGCCCGGGAAGGGGCCAGAGGCCGAGGTCGGGGAGCCCAGCGCCTCGATGCCGCCCGCGGCCCCGCAGCCCGGAAGCCCGCCAGCCCCGCCCCGCCAGTCCGCCAGCCCCGCCCCGCCGACACCGCCCCGGAAGTCCGCCAGCCCCGCCGACCCCGCCCCGGAAGCCCGCCAGCCCCGCCTCGCAAATCCCGCCCTCGCGCCTGTGCAGTTCGTCCCCGGCGACAAGGGGCGGGCTCAGTGTCGGCAGCCCATGGTTCGATCCCGCTCATTGGCTGAGAGATGAAGCGTGGGCGTGGCCCGGTGCTGATTAGGCGCCGCGTGAGCCACCGGGTGCGCGTGGGCCAATCGCGTGGCAGGCGGGGCGGTCCGCCGGTGCCCACAGTCGGCAGTCCGGGCGCACTGGCGTGCGAGCATGGCTTCGGCCGAGCCCCCGGTGGTCGTGACCTGCAGCGCCCCGGTCAACATCGCCGTCATCAAGTACTGTGAGTGCCGCGGCCGGGGGTCGTGCCCCGCGCACCATGGCCACCCGGTGGTCCTGGGAGGGCCCGGGGCGGGGTCCACCGGGGCCGGCTGGACAGGCCAGGGCAGAGGCGCAGCCCGCCTGGGACCGGCCTGGGGCTCCCGGTGAGCCTGTGGTGTCCGCTGCAGGGGGCAAGCGAGATGAGGAGCTGGTCCTTCCGATCAACTCGTCCCTGAGCGTCACCCTGCACCAGGACCAGGTGGGTGTGCACGGCCTGCCATGCCCTGGCCAGGCTGTGTGGTCAGCCGCCGGCTCGGCCAGGGGCCCTGAGGTGGCCCTGTGCTTTCTCCCAGCTCAAGACGACCACGACGGCCGCCATCAGCAAGGACTTCTCGGAGGATCGGGTCTGGCTGAACGGCCAGGAGCAGGACGTGAGGCAGCCGCGGCTCCAGGCCTGCCTGCAGGAGAGTGAGTCGGGGTGTCCCTCCATGGGGGCAGCGTGCATCTCCGGAGTAGGGGTGGCCTCAGCTGAGCTCGGCCAGGGCACCACCCGACTCTTCTCCTGGCCCGCAGTCCGCCGTCTGGCCCGCAAGCGGAGGAGCACGCAGGACGGGGACTCGCCGCCTCCACGCCTGAGCTACAAGGTGCACGTCGCGTCTGAAAACAACTTCCCCACGGCTGCGGGCCTGGCCTCCTCGGCGGCGGGCTACGCCTGCCTCGGTGGGTACCCCGGCTGGCGGGCGGGTCTGTCTCTGCACATGGGGACTGCCTGCCTCGGTGGGTACCCCGGCTGGCGGGCGGGCCTGCCTCTGCACATGGGGACTGCCTGCCTCGGTGGGTACCCCGGCTGGCGGGCGGGCCTGCCTCTGCACATGGGGACTGCCTGCCTCGGTGGGTACCCCGGCTGGCGGGCGGGCCTGCCTCTGCACATGGGGACTGCCTGCCTCGGTGGGTACCCCGGCTGGCGGGCGGGTCTGTCTCTGCACATGGGGACTGCCTGCCTCGGTGGGTACCCCGGCTGGCGGGTGGGCCTGCCTCTGCACATGGGGACTGCCTGCCTCGGTGGGTACCCCGGCTGGCGGGTGGGCCTGCCTGCCTCGGTGGGTACCCCGGCTGGCGGGCGGGTCTGTCTCTGCACATGGGGACTGCCTGCCTCGGTGGGTACCCCGGCTGGCGGGCGGGTCTGTCTCTGCCCACCACATCCTCCTGCAGGCCTCCCTGGGCCGGTCAGACTTGGAAACCTCCTCTGCACAGCTGCCCCAGGCTCCGAGGGTGTCCTCAGGGGTCGGCCCTGTCCTCTCGGCCAGCCAGGCATGGCTGCCTGCAGGGAGGGCTCACCTGGCCTTCGTCCAGCCGGGGACTCCATGGCTGTCCCTGAATCACCCTTGGCAACGGGGCGTGGGCCAGGCTAAGATGATAACTCCAAGGGGCAGCAGGCCTGCTTGTGGGCCCTTAGCCTTGGGCCCCGCCCCTCCCACCACTCAGACAAATCCCCTGTTGCTGGTTTGCTGTCCCCCAGGGCCTCTTGGGCAGTGAGCATCTGGCCCCCCGCGCCAGGACACGTGCCTCGGAGATGCCCAGGGGGCAGTGCCACGTTGGAGGCCAGCGTGGCCCAGAGCCTGGGGGGTATTGCCCCGTGGAGTTGTGCTCACTCCCTGTCCACCACCCCCATGCTTGCAGCTTACACGCTGGCCCGGGCCTACGGGGTGGATGGCGACCTCTCAGAAGTGGCTCGCCGGGGCTCAGGCAGTGCTTGCCGGAGCCTGCACGGGGGCTTCGTGGAGTGGCAGATGGGGACGCGGGCTGATGGCAAGGACAGCGTGGCACAGCCCGTGGCCCCGGAGTCCCACTGGCCCCAGCTGCGAGTGCTCATTCTGGTGGTGAGTGGAGCGGACTGGGAGGCTGGCCGGGGCCCCTGCCTGTCCCAGAGCACACGGGGCGGCCCCCGGGGTGTGGGGCTGGGGCGGGCCGCCTAGCAGCGGGTGGCCCAGCTCTGTGTGCCTGGGACAGGTGAGTGCAGACAGGAAGCTGATGGGCAGCACGGTGGGCATGCAGACCAGCGTGGAGACCAGTGCTCTGCTCAAGGTACGCGCGGCCGGGAGGGGCGGCCCTGTGCAATCAGGCCGCGCCTCTCCCGCAGCCCAGCCAGGAAACCTGTCCTTGCAGTTCCGGGCCGAGGCGGTGGTGCCCACGCGCATGCGGGAGATGGCCCGCTGCGTCCTGGAGCGCGACTTCCAGGCCTTCGCCCAGCTCACCATGAAGGACAGTAACCAGTTCCACGCCACGTGCCTCGACACCTTCCCGCCCATCTCCTACCTCAACGACACCTCCAGACGCATCATCCATCTGGTGCACCGCTTCAACGCGCACCACGGGCAGACCAAGGTGGGTCAGCCGCACGCAAGCTCCCGCCCGCCCCCAGCCCCGGGCCCTGCTGGGCAACCGGGGCATCTGCCTTGACCTCCAGGTGGCGTACACGTTTGATGCCGGCCCCAACGCCGTCATCTTCACGCTGGACGACACTGTGGCCGAGTTTGTGGCTGCCGTGAAGCACAGCTTCCCGCCCGAGGCCAACGGAGACAAGTGAGTGACCCGTCCTGTGCCAGGCCAGCGGGCTCCAAGGCCGGGGGCTCCACAGGGCCTACACTCACACCTTCCCATCTCCCAGGTTTCTGAAGGGGCTGCAGGTGGCAAATGTGCCCCTCTCGGACGAGTTGAAGACCGCCCTGGCCCTGGAACCCATGCCTGGCGGGGTCAAGTACATCATTTCCACCCAGGTGAGGTGGGCCTGCTGGACAGCTCTGCCCCACATCCCATCTCGTGTGACGGACGGGGCTGCGGGCAGGAGGAAGGCCCCCCGTGTTAACCCACCTGCACGGCCTGCGACCATCACCCACAACTGGGTCTCTTGCAGGTGGGGCCTGGGCCCCAAGTCCTGGATGACCCCGAGGCTCACCTCCTGGGCCCTGACGGCCTGCTAAGGTCAAGACCAGCCGCTTGATTCCCACACCCGCAGGAGAGTGTCCTCGCTGGGACTCGAGGCTCCTGGCTTGGCCTGGCAGTGGGCCAGCCTGACCGCCAGCCCGCGTGCAGTGGTGCTCCCTGAAGGCCCAGTGGGCTCAGGGCAGCAGTGGTGACTGACGGGAATAAACCAGGACAGCTGCTGCCTGCCTGCTTGCACTCTGTCCTTCCTCCCCTGTGAGCGCCTCCTCCTGCCTGCCTCTGGGTCCAGGGGAGAAGGGAAGGGGGTGTAGGAGCTATGGCCCCTGGGGAGGGGACTGTGCCCAGACGTGGACCCGGCCTGGCCTCCTGCCTCACTCAGGGGCTGGGGTGTGTTCAGGCCCCGGGAGACAGCCCTGTCTGCAGCCAGGGTTAGGGTTAGGCCCCTGGTCCCTGTCCTGTCCAGGGGCACAGGCAAGCTCCGCCTGCGTGGGGGTGGGGACAGCCCCGCTTGCCTGGGCCTGGATGGAGGCCGGCGGGGCGGGGCGGAGGGGCGGGCCGAGGCGGGGCGACGGCGGTCAGGTCTCACAGCCGAGCAGCGAGCGGGTGCGAGTGCGTGCGAGTGCGGAGCGCGATGGGGCAGATCGAGTGGGCCATGTGGGCCAACGAGCAGGCGCTGGCGTCCGGCCTGAGTGAGTGCGCGCCCAGCGGGGTGGGCAGGGGCCAGCACCCGAGGCGCGGACGCCCGGAGAGGCCCGGAGGAGGAAGTGCCTCTGGGCCCCGATGGTTTCCGGGTCGCTGGGAAAGCCCCCGCCCCGCTCGTGGGATAGAGCAGGGGTGGGTGGGCGCAGGGCCAGGCTGGGCTCCCTCGGGGGTGTGCAGTGGGGAGGGGCACTACCCCCTCCCCCTGGTGTGGCGGAGGGGGCTCAGTCCTGGGTGGGCAAGCCTGGGTGGGGGAGGGTGGCCGACATCAGTGGGCTCTGTAGGGTGCTCTGGGGCACTGCCAGAGGCGCAGGGTGTTGGGTGGGAAGGGGCCAGCTGGGGAGAGCTTGGTGGGCACTGCCCTGACTTGCAAGGGCCAGCAGCATGGTGGGGAGCACAGAAGGCCCTGTGGGACTGCCACCTGCCTGCCTCACACAGCTGCAACTTCCTCTTCCCTCCCAGCCACCCCAGGAAGTGGCAGGCCTGGGGGTCCCAGCCCCCATTAGAGCAGGTAGCCATGTCCAGGGATGCAGGCCCTGCCGGAGTCGTCTCTGACCGGGCAGTAGGAACCTCCAGCCACACTCAGCCTCTGCCCCAGGCCAGGCAGTGAGCCCACGGCAAGATATGGCAGCTGGCTCTGGCCACGTCCTGCCCACCCCAGCAGCACAGTGACCCCCTGCAGTGCCCTGCCACCGGCTCCCTGGCATCACTGAGTCCCAGCCTGGCTTGGCAGCCTCTGAACCCTACCGGGGACCGTGAGCCCCACCCTGCCTCTCACTGCTCCCTGCACAAGCAGGGAGTGTCCCAGTGGTGTCCACCCCGGCACCAACAGAGGCCCCGGAAGATGACCTTACGCCCTGGAGATGAATCAGCTGCCCTGGGTGACTGCAGGAGGAAGCACTCTGTCTTCCCACAGTGCCCACAGGGACAAACGGCAGAGTTAAACGGCAGTGTGGGGTCGGAGGGCTCAGGAGCGCACGCAGTGGGGTCTAGGACGCAGCTGTGGCTGAGCTGCCAGCAGCAAGCTGGGCACAGCGTCATGCCCAGAGCATCTGCAGAGGTGGGGCCTCTGGCCTGGAGACACGGGCAGGGGGTCAGGACAGCGGGGCAGGGGGCCTTCCTCCTCCTAGGAAGCCACGGACCAACCCAGAGCCTGTCAGTTCTGGCTTCTGCCAGCGCCTGCCCGGAAGGTGCAACAAGGGCTCCAGCACTCGGGCCCCCATCCACAGGGGAGAGCTGGTTCACTCCCAGCCAGGAGCCTCTTCTGGCCTCCCACCTCCCACACGGGCACAGGGGCCCAAGCACCTGGGCCAAACTCCTCCCCTTCCTAGGTCATCAGTGGGGAAGCAGGCAGGGGGAACTGCAGGGACTCCAACTGGCACCGTATGGGATGCTGGTGACAGGCAGCAGCTTCACGCACTAGGCCACAATGTCAACTGCAGCTTCTGGGTCACAGGGAACACTCATACCGACAAACCTCAGGGGAACACGGGCAGGAGATTCCACAACCCCATGGGAGCTGGCAGCACATGCTCCGATACTGCCGCTGTGCACGCCAGGCCCCTGGCTGCCTCTGCAAACCAGAGGGCACCTTACACAGCCCAGCCTGGCACTGCGCTCGTGGCGAAGGGCAGGGAGCAAGCTGTGGGCAGGGCAGGGCCGCGCAGAGGGGCTGACCAGGCTAAGCTTCCAGGAGGGCGCTCCCCTCTGCTGGCTAGCTCCCAGGATGGCTCCACTGCCAGGCGGATGCCGGAAGGTCCCCAACGTGGGCACAAGGGCCCAAGCGCTCGGGCCTTCCCCCGCCATTAGCAGGGAGCTGGGTCGGCGGTGGAGCCTCCGGTGCCCAGGGAGCGAGGGGGGCTGACCACTCGGGATGTTGGGGGAAGCCAGTGTGGGGCAGAAGAGAGGGCATGCCCGGGCACTGCTCACCCGCACGTGCCCACCCACAGTTCTCATCACCGGGGGCATCGTGGCCACCGCCGGCCGCTTCACCCAGTGGTACTTCGGCACCTACTCCATGTATCCTTCCGCAGAAGGCGATTGGGGTGCCATGCGGGCGGGGCTGGGCACCCCTGCGCCTTTCCTTAACCCAGGGCGCAGCGCAGCCGGCGCGCTCGTGTGCCTGCTGGAGTACCCGCGCGGCCGGAGGGCCAAGGGCTCCACCATGGAGCGCTGGTGAGTGCGCCCCCTCGCCCTGCACGGCCCTGGCTGGGCGGCCGGGCAGCGGCTGAGCCTGTGCCCTCCCCGCAGCGGACAGAGGTACCTGACCGCCGTGCTCAAGCTCCTGGGGCCCCTCACCAGGAACTACTACTTCCGTGCCGCCCTGCACCTCGCGTGAGTGGGGCGGTGGGCCCTGGGCGGGACTGGCAGCTGCCGGGGCCAGGCACGAGCAGGCAGTAACTGCACTGTGCCCTCCTCCAGGCTGTCGGTGCCTGCAGGCTTCCTGCTCTCCACCATCCTGGGCACCGCCTGCCTGGTCATCGCCAGCATCATCTACCTGCTGGTGAGTGAGGGCCCCGAGCCCTCCCACGTGTCCCACGGCCAAGAGCAAGTGTTCATCCACCTTCCCCAGGGCGAGGCAGGGCGGGCCCAGAGCCGGTCTCTCACTAGCGGCAGGCGCCCCTGCGGCCTGCCAGGCCATGGGGAGCCAGGTCCTGGGGTTCGGGGTGTGAGCACTTGAAGAGCAGGCTTTGCCTCGAAGGTGGGGAGGTCGGGCTCCCAGGCAGGGTCCAGCCAGCCCCCCTGTGTTCCCAGGCGGCAGTTCGTGGTGAGCAGTGGACCCCCATCGAACCCCGGCCCAAGGAGCGGCCCCAGGTGGGGGGCACCATCAAGCAGCCACCCACCAACCCCCCTCCTCGGCCCCCCGCCGAGGCCCGCAGGAAGCCCACGGAGGAAGATGTGGCGGCCCCCCCCCCAGGCGGCCCTCAGGTCAACCCTGTCCCCGTGACGGATGAGGTCGTGTGACTGTCCCCTATGAGCCCAGGGACGCCATGTGCTACAATAAACACAGCAAACGCCCACGTGTTGTGTCTGTGCGGGGGGCTTTCTGGGGTCAGGGCTGCGGCAGCCCCCGAGACCTGCACCCTCCTGAAAGCCGGCAAGCCAGAGCCCTCCCTGCCCCCTCACCAGACCCCCAAAGTGCTCAGGAAGGGAGTCTGGCTCTGCTGGCGGCTACCAAGGCTCCCCCCCACTGTGGTGTCCCCCACTCTCCCAGCCTCAGCCGAGCGTGCTCCTGGGCCTAGCGGAGTGGCCACTTGGCGTCACCTGTGGCCGACCTGCTGCCCTCCCCGGCCAACACACAGCCCCCACAGGTCTGCGTTGGACCCCCCTCAGCGGCCCCGGCGCCTCTGCACCTCCAGCCCCCACCTGCCACCCCTGCCCGGCCACCTCGTGGCCTCACTGACCTGGCTGTGGCTCCGCTGCCCTCAGTGCTGTCCGACACCCGGGTCTCCGCCCGGTCCCGGGCTTGTTGCTTTGTCTTCAGTGCTGTCACTCGATGGGAGCTCTTCAGCACGTGTGGAACTGAGTCCTCCCAGGTGCTCAGCAAATGCTGCTTCCTCCAACAAGCCCTCCCTGACTGCTCCCTGTTGATATGCCTGGAGTGAGCCACCATTTCTCACCTGGCAGGGGCCAGGCGACCGTCCTTCAGTGGGGGGCCGGGGCAGCAGTTGCGGGCTGCCTGCCGACCGCAGGCATGGGCAGGGCCATCCTGGTGGCCCGTGGCCTGGCAGAATACCCAGAACCCACAGCTGAGGTGGACACGGGCCGGCCGACTGAGGTGCTGCTGCGGCGGGAGGAGACCATCAGCGGGAGCGTCAGGTGTGCTGGGAGCCGAGGGCCACACCTGTGCGCCTCACGCCCCCGTGCTGCCTCGCACCTTCCCAGGCCGACGGAGCACCTGGGCGGGGGAGGCGAGCCAAAACGCGGCCACGGTGCTGCACTCGACCAACGTGTTTACTCCTGACGACAGGCGGGCTCACGGCGCCAACTGCCGAGGGAAGGCCCCATGGGGTTATAAATAACCAATAAATAGACATAAATAGGAGGGTGGGCCCGGCCACCGTCACCGCACGGACCTGGGCAGCACGCAGGTGCAGCCAACCGGCACGCGGATGAACTCGGCCTGGAAGGCGAAGGCCCCGTGGCGGGCGCAGGGCCGGCGGCGCAGCACCAGCAGGCTCTGGTGCAGCTGCACCGAGTTGAGCGCCGGCGTCTCGCGGCCCGTCCTGGCGCTGATGCAGCCCCGGCACAGGCACTCGGCGAAGGCCAGCTTCTGGGGGTAGCGGCTCTCGTCCGTGTCCACGCTGTGGGGCACATGGCCGTGAGGTTCCGGCCCCCTCCTCCCCTCCCTCCAGCCCAGCCAGGCCTTGCCGCGACCCTCACCGGTATCTCCAGGGTGAGATGGAGCGCTGGTGGGTCTCAGCCTCCAACACCTCCTCAGACCTCAGCACCGGGCACTGGCTGGCGGCCTGGAGCCCCTCGGGCTGCCCCCGCTGGCCTGCTGCCTCCAGGCTGGGCACCAGTGCCACGGGCAAGGCCTGCTCCCACCTGGCACTCTGAGCCAGCAGGTGTGGGGGCGCCTGGTTGGACAGCAGTTCTTCGGCCGAGTAGCAGCGCAGGGCCCCTCGGCTGTGGGTGTGGGCAGCCCCCCAGAGGGGCAGCCAGGCCAGGAGCAGGAAGCCAGCGAGGATCTGGGGAAAGGTGGGGGGACCATCAGGGAGTCCTCGCTCCCCTTTCCAACCTGTCTTGGCAAGAGGGGATGTGGAGGCCCAGTGGAGCCAGCTGCCCCTCCCCCCAGCCCCCACTTTTGGATCAAGGACTGGGGTGGGGCTCACCATTCTGGCGGCCGCGGCAGCACTTGTCAGGCACCTGACTCCTGGCAGTGGTCCCAGCGAGCAGCTGGTGGCCAACCTGGCTGCAGCCGGCCTTTATACCTGGGCCACACCTGGGGAAAATCCGACCGTTTCCCCTTGGGAAGTGCCCAGCCCGGAGTGCTTCCCTCTCCTGCCCCTTGGTCTCCTGCCCTGGGCACCCCCACCCAGCACCCGGTGGGGCGTCCCACAGTGGCCTGTCCATGATGCTCCCCCGTGTGTGGGGGGACCTTACTCCCGGCCGCTGCAGCGGTCAAGGCTGGCTCTGACTGTCCAAGCTGATCAAGACAAGGTGCTTGCAGGCCTGGGGGAGGACAAGGCAGGTGTGGGTGGGGACTTGGGGTCCTCAGCTCTGCATCCCATTACTGTCAGTTTCTTTTTCTTTTAAAGCAGGAGCCAGGGGCTCCTTTGGGTCTCCCACCTGGACGTTGGGGACCCAACAGCTAGAGCCATACTGCTGCCTGTCTGGGTGGGATGGGGCTTGGCAGGCCTGCAGGGGACACAGCAGCTTCAGGGCCCGGTGCGGGGCCTGCCCCCTCTGCCTTTCCTGTGGGATGGAGCCAGCCAGCTGGCCTGGGGGGCCTGGATATGATGTACAGGATGGAGGCAGTAGAGGCCGAGGGGAAGAGCACTAGGAGAGCCGGGCAGCTGGCCATGCTCCTGCTGGCAGGTGCTAAACCTACACACTGACTGCTCTGCCTTGGGGGCTCAGAGTAGACCCTGCCCGGGGCTTGACTGGGGAAGCCCACCCCAGCACAGGGGCTTACCTGCCTCGGGTTCCTCCTGCGGACTTGCAGGGTGAAGCTTGGGAAGGGGCCAGGTGCACGCACTTCTGCAGGGCACAGACCACTGCCCAGATCCCGGTCGGGATGGGGCCCTGGCAGACGCCTCCAACAGGTGGGTGCTTGGCCTGAGGCAGGCAGGCCAGGATGCCCTCTCCCAGGGCCCTCCTAGTTGGTGAGTAGAGTGGAGCGTGACCCAGTAAGACCTGAAGGTCTGTGCCGCACCCCCAGCCCCACAGAGCAGCGGCTGGACACGTGCTGCAGTCACCCCAGACAGGAACCACAGTCCTATCTCCTTTGCAGAGGGTCCCCCACTGCCCCCCAGCCCCACCTGCCTGAGGGGGTCATGGGGTGGACAAGGGGTAGGGCTGCAGAGCAAGGGTGTGGGTGTGCAGCGCTCAGGGCCGCTAGCAAGTTGGGAAGCTCCTGGTGTTGCCCAGTCCCACCCATGGTCCCCAGCGCTGCCAGCGGGAAGAGGCCAACACACACAGGGCGGGACAGTCTCCCACGGGCGCTGAGGCAAACGCAGAAGTCCCAGCTTGGGCAAGAATGGAAACCCGACGAGGAGGAAGTGGCAGTGCAGAGGCCCCGGCCCCGCCCCAGCAGCTGCCACCCGCCCAGTGGCCCTCACCTCAAGGCCCCAGGTGTGGGTTGCTGTTGGCTCAGTCGCCCCCAGCCCAGGAGGCGCTGTGCCCGAGCTGGGGTCGGACCTGCAGAAACCCACTCACAGCCATGCTGGTCCCTGCTACTCCTGCCCTGGGATGGCTTCTGTTTCTTATTTGCTTTAGGGGCTAGTGCAATGCCCCTATTATCTAATCCTCTGCTCCACTTCCCATCCAGCTCCCTGCCTGTGGCCTGGGGAAGCAGTGGAGGACAGCCCAGGCCTTGGGACCCTGCACCTGTGTGGGAGACCCGGAAGAGGCTCCTGGCTCCTGGCTTCAGATTGCACTGGCTGAGTTGCAAAAGGCTGTTGCGGCCATAGTGGATAGAATATCTTTGGTCTCTGCTTCCCTAAATTTGCCTCTCCAATAGTGTTTAAAACAAATTTATTCTTACTGGAAAGGCAGATTTTACAGAAAGCTCTTCCATCTGCTGGTTCACTCCCCAAATGGCCATAACATCCAGACCTGAGCTGATCAGAAGATGGTGCCAGGAAGCTTGTCCAGGTCTCCGGCACAGGGAGCTGGATGGAAGCAGTCAGGATACAACCGGTGTCCATAAGGGGTGCCAGTGCTGCAGGCGGAGGGTGAGCGCGGGCACCCAGCCCCTGGCCCGGAGGACTCCCCACCATGCCTGGGCACTGGCTGCAACCTGGGGCCTTAACAGGAAGTTGCTTTGAGGGGGCATAGTACCCCTCCTTGGGCAGCCTGTGCCACGGTTACAGGGTGGTAGCGTGGGCCCCTGGCTGGCGGGAACATGCTCCCTCCCTAGCAGACCCCTTCTCCCTGGGAGCTCTGAAGGACTTGGGGTGCAGCTGGGGACCAGGGTGGAGGGGGCCACTCGGCGGTGCAGCCAGACAGTCACAGCGTCACCGTGCACACAGCTGCTTATCAAAATATTTTATTTTAGGAGAACCCTCAAAAAAGACCCTCCACATTTGACGCCCCAACGACATCCTTGGCCTGTTTTTTTTTTAAGTCTTTTCTGTAATTTTTTTCTTTTTTAATCAACTAAAACAATTTGATGCTTAAAATAAAAGACAGAAAATGTCTCCCAGCCAGAATTTAGTCAAGAATATATATATATACATATATATATATATTTCCGATCCTGGGACAGGGAGAAGGGGAGAGGCCAGTGGTTCTAGGAGAATCTGGGGTTCGCACCGCTGCCGCTCAGCCTGCCCGGGGCGGGGCAGGGGGCTGCTGTGGCGGCTGGGCTGCGGGCAGGGCGTGTACTTTACATAAAATCCGAGCCCCCTGCCCGGGGGCCAGGTCTATCTGGGGGGGCCAAGACCTGACCTCATCTGCATCTCATGTGTGGCCTCTTTCCAGCTGAGAAAACCTTTTCTTTTAATTTTAAAAAAGAACTGCAGCCACAGTAAGGTGCAGCCGCAGACCCAGGCCGGCGGCCTACACCTTCCCAGGGATCTTGGCGCGCTTCCGCGCAATGGCGTCCTCCACCGCCTTCAGCTGCTTCAGGAGCTCCTCGCGCCGCGACAGTGTGCTGGCCTTGCCCGACTTGCTGCCTGCGCCAGCCTCCGAGGCCCTGCCAGGCACGCTGGTCACCTTGCTGGAGCTCTTAGACTGCGGCGACAGCTGGCGCTTCCTAGGGGCAGGTGCAACATGAGCCCCACAGCCCTCTCTGCAACACCACCTGGGGTTCCCTGTGGGGAGGGGGACTCACCTGTCCGCAGGGGCCGCAGGCGCTCTCGCGTTCTGGCCCCTCTGCCGCTCAGCCTTCGGGGAGCCCGGCCGGATGCCCGACTTGCGGTCCCGAGCACCTGAGGACAGGGCCACGTGAGGGCCAGTGGCTCTCAGCACCTACCAGGGTTTCTGCCCTTGACAGCGGGTGTGGACATGGAGTTCGCGGCCGTGTCAGACCCAAGGGCTTGCGCAGGAACCAGGGTCAGTGTGAGCCACCCTGGGGGGGACGGTCAGGCCCTGAGGTGACCCCACCCCACAGCACCTGGGGCTCACCTCGCTCTGGGGACAGGTTTGCCCGCTTGGCCGGAGGACTCTGCCGCTCCTTGTCTGACGGCTCATAGCGCTTCCTGCTCCCTTTGTCAGCCGCCTAAAACAAGACTGACATGAGGGTGCGCGGCTGGCCCAGGGCCCTCCGCCCGCACTGGCGCCTGCCCTTGGCTCCCCTAGGCCTGCAGTGCCCACAGGGCCACCCTCCTGCCAGTGCCCTGGGCCGGGCACTTCACACCGTCTCCTGCCCTGAGCTCTGAGGCAGCTCCGGAGGAACTGGTGGCCCCAGCGCGGGGACAGCAGCCTCACCTTGTTGAGCAGAGTTAGCTTAATCTCCTTGTGGGCCACGAAGGAGCCTTGTGCAGCCTGCCCTGGGGCTGCCTGCTGGGGCGTCGTGGATGCCTGCGAGGCCTTGCCCCCGGCCGGGGCTCTGGTGGACTTGGCCGGCTGGCTGGAGGAGTCCTTCTTCCGCTTGTCCTCCTTAGCCCCGTCCTCTCGCTTGGATTTTCCTGCCGAGGACACAGGCTCAGGCGTGGCTGTCCGCATGCGCCCTCATGGCCAAGTCTACGTTGAGCAGAGGCCCAAGGCACACATACCTTTCTCCTTCTTGGTTTGGGCTGGGGTTGGAGACCTCGAGCTGGCTGAGGACACGGGGCTGGCCAGATCCGCATACATGTCCTCCGAGTCCACACTGTGCACGGAGCTGCTGCTGGAGGTGGCGCTTGACACGGAGGACACACTGCTCACACTCAAGGACCTGCACACACACACACACACACCTGCACGTGAGGCGCTGCCCTGGCTGCGGGGGCGGGGAGTTCCGAGTGCCTGGGCCCACTCTGGTTCAGGGCCACGAGCAGTTTTCGGGGACTCCGGGAATGGACCCCCGTTCCCTTATCTGAGCCCGAAGCCCACATGCTGGCTTGTGTGCCAACAGGGCTGAGCTGCGGAGATGACATTCTGAGGGCAGAGCTCTGACTCGGCCGTGGTACAGAGCAGAAGCCCAGGCGACCAGGGTCCGGGAGAGCTCAGGCTCACCCTGTGGGAGGGTGGACAGCGCCTCAGGGGCTGCAAGTGCACAGCGTGGCTGTGTGGTGGGTGTGCCCCTGCCAGCACACAGCATTGCACTCAAGGGGAGGACAGACAGCCATTTCCACCGGATTCCCAGACCAGGCCCATTGGAAAGGGAACAGCTGGCTGCCAGGATCCCTCCCAGCAGGCTGGCCAGCTTCCCCCAGCCGGGTATGCATGGACAGGGCACCAGGGCCAGCTCTCAGAGCTGAGCGATCCACATGAGTCATGGTAGAGCCCTTGGCTCACAGCAGCCACTGGGATGCCTGCCTGCGGGCAGCGGGGAGCTGGGGAATGACCTGGACCGGGAGCTGGAGCCGCTGTAGCTGGAACCACTGCCACTGCCACTCAGAGTCCGCCTGCAACAGAAGAACAACCCTCAGAGCGGCTGTGGGCTCGCGCAGCTGCCGGGGCCAGCTGGAGCTCCGCCTGTCTCAGGTGACATCTACTGGGGCCAAGGCCACGAAGGGAGGGACCGGCTACAGCAGCTGGGCTGGACACGAGGTTTCAGGTTAAGGCTGGGCTTGCAGGCCCCCACTGCTCAGCCTGGGCTGTCCTTCCAATGGAGGCCAGTAGGCCAGACTGGCATCACCACCTGCTCGTGGTGGCTCCGAAGGAAGCTGGGGCAGCCTGCTCACCTCCTGGGGGGGGTCCTGGCTTGTCGCTCCTTCCTCCTTACTTCCCGGGGGTCTCCCTTGCCGGGCTCAGGGGCGAGAGCAGTGGTTTTGGTGGCCTGTGGTGCGGCAGGGGCCGCGGCTGGCTTCTTCACAGACTTCTCTCTGTAAGGTGGCAGGTGGCACTCACTCAGGGACCAGGGGGCCCAGCACTCCAGGCCTGACCCTGCAGGTTCCCCAGGGTCCCAGCACAGCGGCTTTGCCACGTCCTGGAATCATCTGTTCGTGCGAGGAATGGGACCCACGTGCAGGGGCGCCCAAAGACCCCGCGAGAAGTCACAGTGAGGACTTACCCTGCTCTCCCAGGAGGTGGGGCGGGCTCCCCCTTGGCTCTGATAGAAGGCCTGTGTGGGGATGGAGTTGGGGACGGGGATGGGGATGACGAGAAAGACCGCGACCTGGGGAACCAGGAGAAGTGTGAGTGTGAAACACTTGGCGCCCTCCTTCCCGCCGGGGCTGGAGCAGCCTGCGCTGCCACACAATGTGCAACGACCCACACTCGCCTCCCAGGGAAACCTGGCTGTGGAGGGCTGTCACTTCCTAGGCGTGCTCAGAGCGAGAGAGCTGGAAGCAGCAGGGTCCCAGGTCATGGGGCAGAGCGCCTAGGGGTGTGTGGGGGGTCAGAGGCCCACAGGTGACAGCACAGGCTTCGCTGGCCTGCGGCTGCATCACAGCAGGTTCTGATCAGCTCCACAGGCACTCGGGCGTTGGCAGGGCACATGCCAAGGGCTGGGTGAGGCAGCAGGGTCGCGATGTGGCTCCAGGGCAGCCTGCTTCACTGGGAGCAACCTGGGTGCTGCTGGAACCAGTCGGTGATCACCTCCAGGCCCAGAATGAGCCTGACAGAACTGCCACATAAGGCAGGCGCCTCTTGCAGTAAGGGACTTGGCAGGCCCAGCCCCCCCGCCCCTGGCCTCCGGCGAGAGCATAGGAGTGCCCGGGCAGAGCGTCAGACTGGCACCTCCTACACTCAGATGCCCATTGCTATGCCCAGGAATCTGTTCAGAGCTGTGTCCTGGTCCAGGAAGGACACCTGTGATGCCACTGGGCAGCGTGTGTACACATGTGGCCTCTGGCTAGTTGCGCAGCTGATGTGCCCAGGGTGCACTGCAGAGGGCCAGCAGCCCCCGGCTGGGTTTCCTCAGAACATCCTCTGGTCCCGGGGGAACCATGGCTGGCTCCTCGCCCCCTCCCACCTGGGCTTCTGCTAGCTAGGAGTGACAACTCTGGGGTTCTCTGGTCTCCAGAAGGAAGACAAGCACCTAGCAGACTGCCCAGGCTGCACCTGCTGCCCGGCCTCGCCAGGCCCAGGGACACACCTGGAGCGGCTGCCCGAGAAGGAGCTATGTCTGGAGGAGCGGCTGGAGTAGGAGCTGTAGGAGGAGGAGCGGGAGCGGGAGCGGGAGGAGCCCGAGCCGGAGTAGGACGAAGATCGTGAGGATGACCTGGAAGGGCAAGGAGCCGGATGGAAGCCTGACGTATGCCTGTGTGCTAACCGTGTCCATCTGCACAACTGTGAAAGCCGTGACTTCATACCCACCCTCACCCCCTGCTGGGCATGGCAGGGCTCACCCAGACCCACCCTCACGCGCTACTGGGCACAGCAGGGCTCACCCAGACCCACCCTCACCCCCTACTGGGCACGGCAGGGCTCACCCAGACCCACCCTCACGCCCTACTGGGCATGGCAGGGCTCACCCAGACCCACCCTCACGCCCTACTGGGCATGGCAGGGCTCACCCAGACCCCCCACCCTGAGGGCAGCCACCTGAGGCCTGTTCTCAGGGGGCTAGGCGAGTGGCACGGCTGAGTGATGACCCCACACTCCCTTCACGGCAGCCTGCCCAGCTGCCCCCAAGCTGCCCCCAGCCCTGACCTGAGCCGGATCCTCACCTGGAAGAGTTGGAGGCAGAGGCGGACGAGGCTGATGTTTTCCGCCGCCTTCGGGCACGGCTAGGAGACACCGACACCCCGAGCTTCTTCTTGGGGGACTTGGACCGGCGCCAAGGGTCCTTCCATTCGTCCGCCCGCTTCACCTGGGGCCCAGGGGCCGCGGCTTCCTTCCTGGGTGGCTCAGCTGGCCGGCTGCAATCAGAGGGATGGGGTGGGCAAGGGGTACAGATACCAGCACTTCACTCACACACCCCTCAGCAGGACAAGCAGTGCCCGCAGATGGCCTCAACCTCAATGCCGCCCCGTCAGGGAGCCAGCCTGACTGCCAGAGGAGAGGCGGCCTCCGCTCTGTGTCCAGTGCAGAGAGGCGGAACACATCTCGGTGGACCCAGAGAAGCAGCCATCATTTCTTGTTTTCAAGTGTAACGGCAAGTTTCTGAATGTGCAAGCCCATGCTTGCCCCTCTGCTCTGTGGTGACTGGCTGATGGGCTGCCCGGTGTGCCGGACCTCCCTGGAGCCAGGCGTGGCCTCTGGCATCAAGAGCCAACTGGGATGGAAGCTCTCTTTCTCTCTTTTTATAACTCTGCCTTTCAAATTAGAAGTAAGTAACTTTTATAAAAGTGATTTGAAAGGCAGAGTGACAGAAGAGAGACAGAGAGTGTGTACTCCACCTGCTGCCCGACTGCCTGGGGTCCAAACGTGGAGGCTGGGCCAGACTGGAGCCAGGCGCCACAGCTCCCGGGGTCTCCCCTGCGGGCGCAGGGTTCAAACACTGGTTTGTGGTCCTAGGCACACAGTTCAGGGCCCCCGTCACATGGTCCCTCCTGTCCACCTGTCACGCTCGGTCACCATCAGTGGAACCTGAGAGGGGGCGGCACCACATTGTCGCGGAACCACGCCCCTCACAAGTTCCCACAAAGCCCCAGGACAGGGAGGGGCTCGCTCTCTTGGTCCTGTGCTCCACTCACTGTTGCATTCCGACTCTTGGCCTCTCCAGTACCTGCTTGCTCTCTGGCTTCCCGCAGGCTCAGGCCAGGGAGCCCCTGTGTCTGTAGTCCTCACCCTCTGCACTGCTTGGACAGGACAGCGAACATGTGAATGCTAAGATGTAGTATCTCAGCAGAGGGGAGGCCTAGCAGTGACAGAATGTGGGCAGAGAAGCCAGGGAAAGGTGAGTGTGCCCAGGCTGTTCGCTGCGTGTCTCAGGATAGCTTATGTTGCTGGGGAAGCTGGCACATAGGCTTTCAGCTTAATGAATGGACTTGAGAGTAATGACCACTTGTTCCTCTCAGGGTTTCAATTCAGACTGGACTGCCGAGGTCTGTGTCATTTCTACTGGGCCCTGTTACCACCAAGCTTGGTTAATAAAGACTGCTTTACACCCTAAACTTGTCTGCTGTGGTCCCGCTCGCACCCCGCAGCACTGGGGCCACACCTCACTGCCCCCCCGGTGCTTCGAGGGCAGCTGGCCCACGGGGTGGCTTGGAGCTTCTCACAGCTTCATCTATTCCCGACAAAGTTCCACGTCCATTACGGCAAATGTTCTGAGTGAGACTCGAATCTGTATGCAGGGACAGCCTGTGGTGGGCGCCACCAGGCCCTGGCTACCCCGGGGCTGGCCGCTCCTGTCCCTTACCAACAGACCCAGGAAAATGCAACAGGCAGATGAAAACCGAACATACTGGCTCGCTTGCTGCACCATCACAGGGGCCCAGAACTTGCTCCCCGAGCACTGCAGGAGACACGGCCAGAAGGACCTGCCCCAGGTGGGCAACGCCAGAATGGAACTGGCAAACACTCACAGGCAGATGGGAAAACCTTCCCAGGAACCTCTGGCCAACCAAGCGGCTTCCGCACAGACACACAGGGTTCTGCAAGCACTCCCCTTGCCCGAGGTCAGCCGCAGGCACCCCGACTCCCATCTCCCCGGCCCTGAGGAGCGCAATGAAGTACCACTAGGCCTGGAAACTCCAACCTGAATGGTTGCCAAGTTCAGGCTCAGAAAGACAACGCAACGCCCTTCCAGAACCAAAGGCCGGAAACGCCTCGAGAGGGAAAGGAACTAGAGTCCACAGGTCACATCTGGAATGAGCCTGCGAACAAGCTCTGCACCACCTCCAACTGAGCACCCGGCGCACCAAGTGGCTGGCTGTGCCCGCGGCTTGCCCCGGCAGCTTGACAGGGCTGACTGTAGGCAGCCAGGCCTGGCATGCTGGGCACACATGCATGCTCTCATCCTTTCCTGGCCACCCCACAAAGCTCAAATCCCATAGGCCTGGTGGCTAAACAAACCCTGTTCTCCAGGAGTGGAAATCCCACAGCACCACATGACCAACCCACCCAAGCCCCACACTGCCTGGCCCTCCCTCTGTGCCTGCGTAGGCAGCAATCGTGCAAGCTGAGAGGCAACGTCACCTCGTCCCGAACAAGAGCCCCCACCCCTGCATCCTGAGCAGCCAGAGGAGACGGCACCCCAATGTAGGGGTGAGGCCATCGCCTCCAGACTCTGACATGCACTTGAACTACCAGCACACAGGGTCCAGGGTCCTGCCCTTCAGCAGCTTTCTCCCACACGCCTATGCAGTGTCTGGGGGACAATGCCCCACTGACGCTTCCCTCCTCTTAATGTCTGTAGAGGATGTGAGCTGCACACAGGCTCAACAACACACACATTTGCCTGATGCCTTCAGATACCAGATTTCTGCAATAAAAACATATTAAAGGATTTATTTATCAGGCCTGCCGCGGTGGCCTAGCGGTTAAAGTCCTCGCCTTGAACTTGCCGGGATCCCATATGTGTACCGGTTCTAATCCTGGTGGCCCCACTTTCCATCCAGCTCCCTGCTTGTGGCCTGGGGAAGCAGTGGAGGACGGACCAAAACCTTGGGACCCTGCACCTGTGTGGGAGACCTGGAAGAAGCTCCTGGCTCCTGGCTTCGATTAGCTCAGCTCCAGCCATTGCAGCGGCTTGGGGAGTGAATCATCAGATGGAAGATCTTCCTCTCTGTCTCTCCTTTCTATGTATACCTTACTTTGCAATAAATATAAATAAATATTTAAAAAAAAGGATTTATTTATCTTAGGGGCCACGGGTGTGCACTGGGCGTAGCACTGACATCAGATAGCTCGAGGCCTGGCTGCACCTCTGATCCAGCTCCCTATCAGGCCTGGGGAGGCAGCAGTCAGCCCAAGCACTGGAAGCCTTGAGACCCTGTGTGGGGTCTGGAGCGAGCTCCTGGCTTTGGCTCGGCCCTGGCTATTACGGCTAGATGAGTGAACCAGTGGATCAAACAAAGAAAAATAATGTGAAAGGCAGAGTTCCAGGGCGTTGGGCAGCAGACAGAGGTCTGCGGGTGCCAGGGAGGGAGGCAGCAGAGGAAGTGCTCTGCCTCTCACACAGCAACCAAAGAGGAGGAGGAAGAGAAGCGAAAGCTCAACTTCCTGGAGCACTCACAGGTTTCGTTCCCTACCCAGCCCGGGCTCCTGGGAGTGCTCCAGGCCCCTGCGTCACAGCCAAGGGATCACCTGACACCCGACTGGGGGAGAGGCTGCATTCTCACCGAGCAAGCCCCAGGCCTCTGCGAGTTAGCAATCACCCTCTGTGTGTGGGGACAGCCGCCAGGAGGCGCCCCAGGAGCCTGTCTGCCTTGCACTGACCTGGGTCCAGCCTGAGCCCCAAGCAGGGAAGCCTCGCAGGCATGCTTCCCAGCAGAGGGAGGAGGGACGGGGAGAGGGCGGGAGCTGCCCAGCTGGCTGGCCAGGTGTCCCCTAGGTCAGACCATGCCACCGAGCTGGTGAGATGCCTGTCCACCCTGACACCGTGCCCCATCACATCTTGCCACCTCACTGACCACTGTCTGCTAACACACCCAGACCAGATGAGGCGGGCTAGGCCACCCATGTGTCCTGCAGCCCACTGGCCCAGAGCCCCAAGTATCTCACACTGGGTGTCCCAGGGAGCTGTGCCCAGCTCCTGTGCCACACCCATAGCCACGTGTTGCTGACGCCCAAGGCCGCGCGGCTGCCAGGGGCAGGTCTCACAGAAGGGATTTCCCTTGGCACAGCGCCCACCCCAGAACCAGGTGAAAGGTTCTGCCGCCATCTAGAAATAGCCAGGGTGGACGGGGGAACGGCACAGTGATGCTGCTCCCCGCGGGCGGCCTGCACTGCCAGACGAGGGCAGGGCAAGTGGGTGCTGCCGGCCGCACCTCCGATCTGCATTTGTGTGCTGAACAGCACGCAGCAGGCCTCTGTCCTGCCTTTTCAAGGAATGCATGATTAAAACTACTGCCTCTAGTCCGACAGAGGCAAACCTACTGATGAACCTCAGGGAGGCCAAGGCGAGCGCCGAGAGGCCAGGCTGACGTGAGGGTGCCGGGGACAGCCCAGAACCTGGGTGGCAGCGAGGAATTAGGGACACCAGTGAAGCGCAGTGCAGTGAGCCGGGGGGTCAGCCCCAAGGGCAGGAGGCCTTGTCCACTCGGGCCAAGTCAGGGGAGCACCCATGTTCCCACAAGGCTTTGGGTCCAGGCCAGTGGAGGGACATCCCCCACCCTCCCCGAGCCTCTTGGGAGATAGATCAAGTCCTGGCTACCCCACTTCCAATCCAACCCCTTGCTGACCGTGTGAAAAGAGCAGGGAGACGGCCCACGTGCTTGGCCCTGCACCCACGAGAGAGAGACCTGAAGAAGCTCCTGGCTTTAGACAGGGCCAGCTCCCATGGTTGCAGCCACTGGAGGAGTGAATCAGTGGCTGCAAACCTGTTTCCCCTGCTCTCCATGTAATGGCTATGCCGCTGTTTTGCAAGGCTGCTGTCTCGCTCGCGCTGCAGGCCTGGAGAGGTGCTGGGGGACAGCTAAAGGGCTCGTCCCTAGCACCCACAGCAGGACCCAGATAAGGCTCCTGGCTTGAGCTTGGCTTTGGCAGCCATCTGGAGAGTGAACCAGAGGGTGGAAGTGTGCTCGTTTCTGTTGCTCTGCCTTTCAAAGAAGCAATTCCTAAAAGGGAAGGGAGAGGGAAGGACACAAACTTGCAAGAGGGTGGGAGGGGAAGTGAGCTGGAGGGAGGCCTGCCTGTGGGAGCCACCCGTGCTCCCCAGGGACCCTTACGAGGGCACGGGCTGAGGCTAGTCAAAGGGTCAACGTCTTGTCAAGGCGTTGCACACCACAAGGAGCTGTGTTTCATTTCGGCTCTGGCCAGACTCGGGGTGACTGGCGACGATACTGGCAGCTGGGCGTCTGTGCCCACACTGGAAGCCCAGATGAGCCCTGGCTCCCGGCTTCGCCTGCCCCAGGCGCAGCTGTTGTGGCCATCCGTGGATAATGGCGGACAGAAGCCGCATTTTCTCTGCCTTTCAAAGAATCAAATAAACTGAAAAAACAAACAGAAGCCCACCCATGTCCCCCAAGCCGGACAGTCCTAAGCTGACTCAGATCCAGTGCCTCCAGCCTTCCGCTGCCTGTGTAAGGGCCCAAGCACAGGCAAAGTAACGAAAAAGAAAGTGAACCGGAATTCCAGGTTCTGGGATGTCACCAAGAAAATGAAACCCTATCCTGCAGAACGAGAAATCCTATTTGGAAATTAGAGGCTGGCAGGTGTGCGGGTCGGTGGGAACGCGAAGCGGAGCAGCCACCTGGCAGGACACCTGGCCCAGTGGGACAGTCACCTACCGTATGATGCGGCAACATCCACATGGCACCTGTTCCCAACGGCCTCCCCGAGCCGAGGGGACGGCACGGGTGCCAGGGAGACCAGCGTGAGCTTGGCTCCCTCTAAGATGCCAGCCTCTCGCTCCTGTGTACCCTGGGCAGCATGTCCTCAGGGTCCCCCATCAAGGGAGCCCCAGGCTCTGGCGCAGGCCCAGCCCTGGCTGCCGGCAGCACCAGGAGAATGAACTAATGCAACCAACGCTTGCCTCTCTGCATTTCAAATACAATTTATAAAGAAACAAAAATTAAGAGAAAGATGAGTGGAGAGATGCAAAGAGCCCGTTATCCAGCCTTCCAGAAGAGCGAGGTGTGCACGCTACCATCTGACGCACCTTGGAACCGCCGGGTCAGAGGCGGTGGCACCAGGGCTAGCACCGGGAGCAGCTGGGCAAGCCGCCCTCCACATCAGGAGCCCACACCAGGTCACTGGCTCAAGCTCTGGCTGCCACCCTCAAGGAACTCAGGTGGAGGTCGGCCTGTCCGTCTCCAGCCACTCCTGCCCAGTGGGGAGTGGACTAACACACGGAAGATGTCCCTCAGCAGTCCCGCCTCTAACACACTGCCAGTGTGTGCAGCTCTGGCCTTGAGGTCCCCTTTGGGGGACAGCAGTGTCTGCGCACGAGGAACTGCTGCTATCCCAGGGCACCAATGCACACTTGCAGTTGGCATACTGCAGGGGACACAGCTGCACACACAGAACTTGGCTCCCTGGGACCTGCTGAGCACACGAGCATCATGTGCCATGCAAGGGTTCCGGGCGACCACGGTCCGTCCCAGGGGTCACCGGGCTCCAGCACACACGCCAGGGGGTGGGGGTGCTCAGGTGAGGGCGCCCCGTGGAGCACCTACCTGGGGGGCTGCGGGGAGCGGGGCTTCGGCCTCTCACGCTCCTTCTCGCGGTCGCGACGGTCCTTCTCGTCCCGCTTGGCCCGCTCGCGCTCCCATTCCTCCTTCCGCCGCTGCCGCTCCTTGTCTCGCTCCCGTTCCCGCTCCCGCTCCCGCTGCCGCCGCTCCCGTTCCCGCTCGCGCTCCCGCTCGCGCTGTCTGTTCTCCCGCTCTCGGTCTCTCTCCCTTTCCTTGTTAAAAAGCCAAACACATACTCATTGTAACCCCACACGGGGAGCCGACGCACAGAGGGACACGACCACAGCCCAGTCCCCACGACCGCTGACCTTGGAGCTCCAGCTCCAGAGCAGAGCCAACCCATCCCAGCCTGCCGTGGTGCTAACCGGGTGTGCCTCATAGGCATGGCCCCTGCGGGGGTCCACAAGGCCACTGCCACCTTCCACGGCAGCCCTGGAGCCCCTCTGAGCCCATCTGGTATCACCGGCCTGTTCTATGCTCAGCACAGAACAGTATCCTAGCTGGGCCCCCAACAGGTCAGGGGGACAAAGGGGCACAAGGTTTGGGTGGCTTTCCTCCGGCCCGGCCCTGCAGAGAGCAGGTGAGCACGGGCTCGAGGACCCTGCGGCTCCGTCTCAAGGAGGAAGCTGCTCTGTGGGGAGAGGTGCGCCATGATGGACCAAAGGCTGGAGGTCTCTGAGGGACTCCCCTGTACCCCGGGGATGCTCGGGAGACACATGGCAGCCATGGCTCCTGCAGGCTCAAGAGGAGTGCATGTTGTGGACGGCACCACTGCAGTCTTGTGCTGGTGTCAGCAAGCTCACCTTGAGGGGAGGCTCCAGGCAGCCTCCACATGTTCCTTGGGGGAACTGAGCTAGTGCCCCAGTAATCAGGCCCAAGGCTGACTTACGCGGTAGCTGTGGTAGGGCTCTGCCTCCGTGTACTGCACCCGGAAGTTCTCGTACTGCCCGCCTCGCCAAAACCGCTCAACCTCATAGTCGTAGTAGGGATCCGCGTAGGGCTCCATTCTGGAAAACAGAGCTTCTTACCACTCCAGACCACGCCAAGAGAAGCCACCACCAGCGTCAAAGCCCGCCAGGACCCGTCACAGCAACAGGCCCAAGAAGAACGTCACACAAGAGACAGTGTCCCCGGCAAAAATCCAGTACCCCTCGGCTGGCAGCCACAGAGCCTTCCCAACGCTTGGGGACAACGTGCATCGCGACAAACAACAGATTTCAAAGTGAAGCCAGCTCTTCCTGGTGCACTGTGCAGCTGGCGCAAGGCACCCACACGAGAAGCCAACGCCCGTGTGTGAGACTGGGCTGAAAGCTCTAGAAAAGTGGGTGGGAAGCCAACCATGTCCTGGCAGTGACCTGTCAGGCAGAGCAAAACGATGCCGAAGAACAAGCCCCCAGTGGAGGACCAGCCACGGCAACCTGCCAGGGGGAAGAACCCTGACTGCACGACTCGAAGCAGAGAAGACACTCACCAGCCGCCCCGGACCAGGGGTTCCAGCTGCCCCTCACACCCCACCAGCTGCAGACAGGGGCAGAGGTGGCCCAGCCACTTCCCACATGTGGGGTCCAGGGTTGGAGGTCAAGGCAGAGCGGCTCCCGGGAGCCCAGTGGGAATATCTGCCAGGCAGGGCAAGTGGCCTGGCCAAGGCTGCGGGAGGCTTAGAATTTAGCACCTGGGACGCTCCCAGCTCCCATGGGCCTGTGGTCCTGTCCCCTGCCAAGCCGCCTCTGCAGGCCTCGTGGTCCTGCCCCCTGCCTAGCAGTCCCACGGGCCCTCATGATCCTGTCCTCTGTCCAGCACCAGCAGCTCCCACACAGAACTCTGCACAGCCTCACTGCTCACAGCTGGCTGGATCCATTCTCTGTGGTGACCAGGGCCCAGCTCCCTGCTATTTCCAGGTGACCCCGTTCCCAGTGCTCATGCCAGCACTTGGCAGGTAGGAGGCCTGGCACAGAAGCACTGGGGCCCTGCCTCTGCAGCTGAGGCCACCACCAAACCCACCCAAGAGGACACCTGGCAGTGTCCCTGCCAGGGGACCAGAGGCGGGGAACGAGGATCTACCCCAAGGTCCTAAAGCCATTTTCCCATGCACAGTGACTGCGTGGACAGGCACTCTGCCAGGACTCTCAGACACCTCCAGGAAGAGCAGCTCAGGATTGTTTTCCACACCTCAGAGGAAGCCATGGCTGCCCGGTGCACCACCACGCCATGTGCCACCAGAGGCCCTCATAGCACCACCAGGTGCAGGCCTGACTCTGAATCCATGCACCTGGACTAGGTGCACCTCTCCCCCCAACCGGAAGATATGCAAGCTGTCCCAAATTCAGCCCTGCCCTGTCAGGGATGTGCTCCCAAAGGGCTGGCCGCTGCATCCGAGAGGACTGACCCCAGGGGAGCTATCACTCCCCGAGCTCCTGGACCCACAAGAAAGTTCACCTTGTAACTAAGAGTGCAATGTAACAACTGAAAATTTCCTTTCTGGAACTTTCTATTCAGTCTTTCCAGAGTGTGACTGTGGACTGTGGGGACCACCAGACTGTCCCAGCCACTGCAGGTGTGGGTCCCAGGTGCCTCCTTCCACTATCTGCAGGAAGAGAGGTGGGACTGAGGGGCCGGAAGACAGAGCCCGGACCACGCGGGGCACCAAGTCCTCCAACTCCAGCCCTGCCAGCGTGTTTTCTCACATTCTTTACTGTTCCTTTTGCCGGAATCCCAGTGCTGATGACGTTCTAATGGCAACAGAATGTGCAAGAGCAGCCAGGTCCCCACTGGGCCCTCTGCCAGCTGCACTGAGCCCCGGCAGAGGGCAAGCAGCCGCGCTCTGCAGGCCACACAGGCTCCAGGGCTGCGCTTCCATCTCCACCCCCGCCCCCCTGCGTGCTTCCCCATGCCGGGAGGAGAACCAAGACATTTGCGACAGGCCACAGTCACCAGTCAGGACAGCAGCAACACACCTCCCATGGTTCCTTGCTCCTGACCTCAGAGCAAGGGCAGGGCCGCGCCCTCCAGTCCCTGGGACACAGCGGGAGCAGGTGCTGCTGGAGGAAGCCTGGCCGGCCTCAGAGCAGCCCAGGGACTCCGCAGGCCCCTGGCTGTCCCGCCCTCTACACAGAGACAGGGACAGGGCCCCGCCTCATGCGGGGTCTCTGACACACCCAGACGGGGACAGGGCCACGTCTTACGCGGGGTCTCTGACGTCCCTAGGCACACGAGCATTCCAGTCTCGGAAGACTTCGTTTTCTTTGTCAAACTCCCGCTCATCCTCGCCAATGGTCACTGTAAACCGCTTTTCTTCAAAATCAGGCTCTTGTTCCTTCCGAATGGTTGCCTTTTTTAACACCTGCCGTCGTAAGAAGAAACGAGTGTCAAGCCAGGAACGTGACGGGACCAGCAGCAGCCCAAAGGCCTCCCTGCCCGACTGTGGCGAGGAAGGTGGGCCTGGAGGCGGCTCAACGGAGCGTGCAGGAGGGTCAGCTGCTCACCTCCCACGAGGCACACCAAGTGAGCAGGGCACCATGCGCCATGCGGGACAGGCAGTGAGCGGAGCCTCTGAAGGGGTTACGGGGTGACCCTGCCCCTGGGCAGCACGGCCTGCCCATCTCTGCTCCCAGCTCCTGCAGAGCTCAGAGCTGCACCAGGACCCCGTGCCTATAGCTGCTTCTGGCCCCACCCACCCAGCGGGTGCCCGGCTGGTGCCCTCACCTCCTTGGCGTGCCGCAGTCCTCGCTCCCAGGCGCTCTCTGTCGGGGGCTCGGGAGGGGGCGGCGGCAGGATCTCCTCCACTGCGGGCCCGCCCTGTTCAAATGAGAAGGCAAGGGTGCATGAAGCGATACATCCGCGCACACAGGGCTGTGCACACCAACTACTGTCCCCGGTGCCAGCTGAGGGCGACAGCGCCCCCAGGGCAGCAGATGGTGGCGGCCCTTCCGCAGGCCTGAGGCCTCCTGTCCGCCCACCCAAGGCCCGACCTGCCAGCAGCAGCAGAGGTGTTCACGTACCCAAGGGTTGGCAGGCATGAGCGGGTGAGGTCCGAGAGGCGGAGCACCGTTAGGCGGGAAGGGCTCGGTTTTGGTGATTAGGGAATAGTTGCCCTTGTCGTTCACTCCAGGGTGTATAAACCTACAGTTCATTCCCCAGGTGCAGTTCCCTAGGGAGACAAAAGTCAGGTCAGAAAGGGTATCCGGGACCAGCCTGGGTTGTGCCCACGCCTGGAGAGGCCCAGCTGGACAGCTGGCCCCTTCTCCCTGCGTGAGGCCCAAGGCGGGCAGGGCTTGACGGTCCGAGAAGCTGGTTTGGCCAGGGCACACCAGGGCCCCAAGGTACACGGCCTCAGTCACCCTGCAAGGGAGGCCTGAACATGTCCTCCATACAACCAAGGCCCACGGCCTGCCGTGGACACGAGTGACGACCAGGGCAGCTCCTGGACCTCACCCCGGCCCCATGCAGGAACGCCGTGGCTCCCAGGCCCCTCGCAAGCCTAGCAGCAGACACTTTAAATGTCCTGATGCAGGGAGCATACCTCCAGGTCATGTGTCCCTAAGCTGAAAATTCAGAATGCGAAATGCCATGAGAAGAATCTTCCAGCGCCACCATGACCCTCGGCCTGGGATCCCCGGATGGGTCAGCTGGTGCAGCAATGAAGCCACTGGGCAACGGGGCAACGAGCCAGACGCCTGACTCAGCTCCTGGCTGCTCTGACGCCTGGGCCACCCTCAGACGGCAGAGGTGCAGGCGCCTGGCCCAGCCTAGCTCTGGTGGCCACGTGGGGACCTGAACCAGTGGATGGAAGTTCTGTCTCTCTCTTTCAAATAAAGGTCTGAATGTTGAACCATGGGATCAGGAATACCCAATAATGGGTAGCTGGTGCAAATATTTGGAAATCAGAACTGAAATGTGGAACACTTAACCCCGAGCTGCTCCCAGTGGGCCTTACTCTCCCTGGTACGGGCCTTGTGGCAACACGCCAGCCACGGAAGGGACGCAGCGACTTGAGCACGCGATCAGCTCAGGAGCTCAAGACTTCCATGTGGGCCTCTCACACTTGGCCAGACAATGAATAAGCAAGTGGAGCAGCCCGGACTCGGCCGCTGGGATGCAAGCATTAGAAACAGCCAATTAATTTGCTGCATAATGCCTGACCCCAAAATTCCACTGTTTTAGATATTTAATGTCTAAATAGCCAATACGAGGCACATGCAGTGCACAGCCAAACTGACACACAGCACTTCAGTGGCTTTGAGGAGCATTTTCCTGCAGTCTCACGTGCAAATTTTAAATGATTTCAAAACGCTCTGACGCACTGGCTTCCAACCATGCCATCCTCCTTGAACCTTCCTGCTGACGAAGCACGTTCCCCCTTTCCTGATGTAAACTACGCAAACTAAACCTTGTAACATCATGAATACTGAACCGGCAACTGAACACAACAGCATATTGATCTGAATTAAAATATTTAAAAAAATACTTCAAATACTTAAACAGAGAAAAGGCAAAATCATTCCTCAAAGTGTTGAGACATCACACAACCTCACAGGAGGATGCACGTGGAGTTCCACAGGTTCCCCCAGAACCTCACAAACGCACAGTGCAGCTCAAGGCGCAAAGGGCTGCTAACTGCCCACGCTCATGCACACATCCTGCCGCATTCACTGAAAAGCTGCCGCAGCCATCTGAAGGACACTTGGTAGGGAAGTGGTGTTCTTCAGTATTGACACAGATTTCACAACACTACAAGCGTTAGACATGGATCTACAGTCCAAAACCTCTTGTACCACTTGTCTGTGCAGGGGCAAGGCAGCTGCAGGAAGGTGGGAAGACAAGTGGACTATGCCCTCTGCTGCTGGTGGATGAGGCCTTACGCTGCACACCACCACTGCCCAGGTGCTGCCCTTGTGGAAGGTGTTCAAGATGGCGGCTAAGTCAGCACCTAGGAGGCCAGCCCTGTCCCCCTCTACCCCCGGCTCCTGGCTAGCCCTGGCTGCTGCGTTCATTTGGGAGTGAACCAGCAAATGAAAGACCTCTCATCTCTCTGCTTTTCAAATAAAACTAACAAAAATTATTTCCCCAAGCCACCAGAGAGTGGCCAGGCCAGAGCAGGAGGCAGGAAGTGCATCAGGGTCTCCCAGGAGCTGGGAGCCGAGCCAGAAGTGAACCCACACATGCTCGGCCACCAGGCCACCAGCTGTTCCCGGGCAGGTCTGTACAGCCGACCGTCTGAATTCTTTTCTTCCCTTTTAATCCAAAGGCAGAGCTGTTGAGGAAGGAGACAGAGAGCTTGCGTCTACCTGCTCACCCTCGACTGGCAGCAATGGCAGGAGCTACCAGGAGCCAGAAGTCTCTTTCAGGTCACCCACGTAGCCATAGGGGTCCCAACGCTTTGGGGAATCCTCTGCTGCTTTCCCACAGGCAGGGAGCAGCCGGTGTGGTGGGCTAAGGAGTTGATTAGCATTCGTTAAGCTTAGCACCTGCAGGAAATGGGCTTGAGTCTAGTGGCACCTGGTCTATCAGTCTCCTTAGCATCCTATTGTTCTGCTAAGGGGCTGGGGGGGGGGGAGTATATATGGCCGAATAAAGGGAGGCCAGAGAGACTTCTTCCACCATTACTGGTCTCCTGTTGGTGTTTCATTCCCTGACCCTCGCCATGTCCACGTTACTGGCTCTGCTGGACGGTATAAGCTGGGACATGAACCAGCGCCCACGTGGGATGCTGACACCACAGGCAGAAGCTTTAGCATGCTATGCCACGCCAACCCTAATCTGATTTTTTGTGAGACAGATGGAAACAGACACTGGGAGGCAGTTGCCTCCCCACCCCCACGCAGCTGGGACGGGCTGTGCTGAAGCCGGAAACCGGCTTGCCTCACATGTGGCTTTCAGGGACTCATCCACTCGGGTCACTGTGTGCTACCTTATCAGGGGCGCCTGGCAGTGCAGCCAGACCTAGAACTCGGCACCCCTGGGGCACATGGGGTACCCCAGCAAGGCTCTGAATACTGCTCAAACGTGCCTACACCCGAGTGTTGGGGTGCCCAGCCACCTCAAGGGGGCTGCCAGCTCCCAACGAGCAGCCTGGGCCCAGGATGAGAAGGACACCACCTCCAGTCCGGTTCAAGGGCAAATGGCACCTGCAGACAGCTTGGACAGGTGTGCTCCCGGACAACGGGGCTGTGGGAAAATGTCCCACTGCGCTGGGCCCAGGACATTTATTTTTGAAAAAAATCACTGAACTGAGCCCGGTGTGATATAAAATCCTTGCCTTGAACACACCAGGATCCCATATGGGCACCGGTTCTAATCCTGGCAGCTCCACTTCCCATCCAGCTCCCTGCTTGTGGCCTGGGAAAGCAATGGAGGACTGCCCAATGCTTTGGGACCCTGCACCCGCGTGGGAGACCCAGAAGAAGCTCCTGGCTCCTGGCTTCAGATTGGCACAGCTCCAGCTGTTGTGCTCACTTGGGGAGTGAATCATCGGATGGAGGCTCTTCCTCTCTGTATATCAAGCTTTGCAATAAAAAAATAAAATCTTAAAAAGAAAAAACCTGCACCGAACTGTAACATGTGAAATGAGACAGCATGACTGCTCCACAACTGGAGGGCCCAGAGACTCAAACACAAGGAAAACATGCCAATGGTCCAGCAGCGTCCCTGACAGCACCCGCACACCCTCGGGTGCCCACCCTGACACGGGGAGCAGCGCTGGGCAGGTAGGGACACTGTGGGCCTTCACGCAGGCAGGTCTCAGGGCATACCCGCCTTCAGCTGGAGCAACCCGCTTCACCGCGCCGCCAGCAGGGGGCAGCAGCCCCAGCGCCAACAGAGGGACTGACCAGCACCAGGCACCAAGAGGCAGGTCCTGCTGGAGCTACCACCTGGGGAACCTGGAGGACGCCATGCTGAGGACACCCAGTATCCATGTGTGCTTTCACTCTCAGGAGACAAGGGCGGGCTGCGCGCAGGGTGCGAGCTCTGCAGTAGAAGCCCTGGGATGGGTGCCGGCCCCCGGCCCACTGCATCACATGTGAACACGCTGAGACAGGGAGGCCCTCTGGGACTCCTTCACCTCCATCACAGCGCCTGCAGTCAAGCTCCACTCCCATCTGCGCTTCCCGCAGACACACACCTTGGAAGCAGCAGATGACACTCCAGTCCTTGGGGAACCCGGATGGAATTCCGGGCCCCTGCAGGCCATGTGCAGAGTGAGCCAGCAGATGGCACTCTCTTCCAACATCTCACTGCATCTCAACTTTATTTTGTTTTGAATGTAACAACATGGCTAAGATGCTAAGGTTTTTTTTAGATTTATTTATTCTTATTGTAAAGTCAGACAGACAGAGAGAAGGAGAGACAGAAAGATCTTTCATCCGTTGGCCACTCCCCAGTGACCACAATGCCCAGACCCGAGTTGATCCAAAGCCAGGAACCAGGAGCCTCTTCTGGGTCTCCCATGTGGGTGCAGGGTCCCAAGGCACTGGGCTGTCCTCCACTGTTTTCCCAGGCCACAAGCAGGGAGCTGGATGGGAAGTGGAGCTGCCGGGATTAGAACAGGCACCCATATGGGATCCCGGTGCCTTCAAAGCGAGGACTTTAGCCACTAGGCTACTGCTCCAGTCCCAAGATGGTAAGACTGTCTAAGACACTTCTGTGCAGGGCAATCTCCAAGCACACACCCTTGTAAAACAGCTGGGAAGGCAAAGCCAGAGCCAGGAGCCAGCCAGGGTGGAGCTGCACCCCACTGCACCCGGCCACCAGGGCGTCACCTACGGTCCAGAACCGCAGCCCCTCACCATGCGCATCGGTCAGGTGATACAGGAGCAGAAACTAGGACAGAGCTGTTCAGAGGGGCCTCGGAGCCCCTCGGGCACACAGCTTAAACAACACACTGCCAGTCCTTTGTGGATGAACAGAAAGAGGGGACAAAACAGCCCCGCACAGCACCAGGCATGCCAACACCACTTCCGAATCAGCTCCCCACCAAGGCGCCTGGCAGGGCAGCAGAGGGTGCCCAGGTGCCCCTGGCGCTGCGCTCACGGGGGAGACCAGAGAAGCTCCAGGCCACGGGCTCCTGGCTTTGGTCGAGCACAGTTGGGGGTGAACAGTGGGTAGACGATTTCTTTCCTTGTGTCACCCCTACCACCACAACTCAGCTTTTCAATCTAAGTAAAAAACAAAGTTTATTTAAAAAATAAATAGCTGGGCCTGGTGCAGTGCCCTAGCAGCTAAATTCCTCACCTTGAATGCGCCAGGATCCCATATGGGTGCTGGTTCTAATCCCGGCTGCTCCACTTCCCATCCAGCTCCCTGCTTGTGGCCTGGGAAAGCAGTCGAGGACGGCCCAAGGTCTTGGGACCCTGCATCCACGTGGGAGACCTGGAAGAGCTCCTGGCTTCTGGGTTCAGATCGGCTCAGCTCTAGTTGTTGCAGTTACTTGGGGAGTGAGTCATCAGATGTAAGATCCTCCTCTCTGTCTCTTCTCCCCTCTATATATCTGACTTTGCAATGAAAGTAAATTAATTTAAAAAACCCATTATATATAATATAATATGTAATGCATATAATAACATACTCTATACATGACTATATATATAAAGCCTTTCCCATCAGGGGCCAGGCTTGTGGCCCAGCACTCAGCTTTCCCTGGCAAGGTTGGCACCCCGTGTGATTGCCATTTCAAGCCCCAGCTGTCCCACCTCCCACGCAGCTCCCTGTTGAAGCACTTGGGAAAGCAGTGGCCAATGACACCAAGGGTTTGGGGCCCTGCACCCATGGAGGAGACCCGCTATGGACCAAACGGCACGAGGGAGGGGACATCCGGCCACAGCACTGACCGTGCCCAAGGAAGCCGCAAGTAAGGCTGCTCCTCCTGCCTCCAACTCATCCCCTGTGTGGCCTCAGACGCAGACCAGCCCTCGCCCAGCCCGGTCCAGCCAGGGCATTTACTGTCCATCCAGAAGCTTATGGATTTCTGCAGCTCTTGCACCGGGTTCCTCCCTGTGTTCGCACTGCGGCTATCCCAGGCTCCTGGGGCAGGACCTGGCACTCCCACAGTGGATGCTGTGCCCCCCACCGCCAGAGCCAGTTCCGCCCGGGAGCAGTGCCTGTGGGACGACTGCAGACACAGGGGTGGGGTTCTCCCAGTCACTGTCACCCGAGAGCTGCTACACGTTCACACGCCAACATAACGCATTCTGCTTCAATTCCAAGTCTGACAACTGCAAAAGCGCAGGTCCTAAACGACGGCTGCCGCCTGCTTTCCAGGACAGCCCTGCATGCGCCTCAGCGGCCACGCCTGCATCCAGCTCCAGGTCCACTGCTCTAGCCCCACCCGCGGGGGCTCGACGCAGGTGTCACACACTGGGCCCAGCACACTCACACGGGACTCACGTCCCGAGAAGCCTGGGGCTGTTCAGGCCCCATGTCCCAGTCCCTGACCTCCTGAGCGCTCCGGGGTACCCTGTCCCTCAAGCCGCTCTGTCCTTCCTGGCTGCCCATTCGGGGTCTGGATCCAGGAGAACCAAGTGTGGCCTCTGGAGGGGGCTGAAGGCACCAGGGAGCGCGTGCAGGGTGTTTGTACCTTTCACCTGGCCTCGGAGGGGGATGGAATTTGACAGTGGTGGAGGAAGGGTGGGCAGTGCTGCCACATCTGTAAGAGAAGTACAGGGAGCGTGTGTGAGCTCAGGGCTGCACGCCAGGGCCTGGCGACAGCCACCGGGTGGCAGAGCAAGCACCTTCCTGCTCAGCTGAGGGCAGCGCTGTCCGAGATGTGTGCCCCACTGTCGCACCTGAGGCCAGCCCTGCAGGCTGTCCTGTCCACGGCTACATCTGGATGTGGGAGATGACACCAGGCGCCAGGGTCGCGTCAGCCACGGGGCCTTGCCAGTCTGTCACCTCAAACAGGACGGGCCAAACCGCCACGTGCTGTGGCGGCCTGCCTCCTAGGAGGGCCTCCCCTGGGCTGCATCCTGCAGGATGGCACCCTCCTAGCACTGGGCCTGGGCACGCAGCCCCCACAGGCCCAGCGTGCTCCCCTCCACTGCTCCCCCAGCTGCTGTTGGCAGCACACTGCCTGGCTTCTCATCCTCTCCATGGAGCAGCCAGCAAAGGGCCAACGTGCCAAGCCAGGAGCTCCCTGAGCCCTCAACCTGCCCGCCAGGGCAGCCCTGCACAGCACAGAGCCCGCGAAGGACAGGCAGGGGACACAACTCAGTTACCTTTCATGAAGAATCGGCAGGTGGGGCGAGGCCTCACCTTCCTGTCACTTGGGTCCTTCACTTCCCCTTCTTCCAAGTCATCGTCCTGTAAAGGGAAAGTGGTTTTAGCAAGAGACGCAGCCCACGCCAGGCACCGCGGGCATCACACCAGGAAGGACCAGAACAAGATGAGAGACCTGCCACACACAGCCCGTGACCCACACAGGCACCTACACGCACGCACACACACAGCCCGTGACCCACACAGGCACCCACCCACAAAACACACACACCCCGTGACCCACACAGCCACCTCCACACACAGGGCCTAAGGGCCATCCGAAGTCCCTGTGTCCATCTCCTGAACACTAACTCAGCCAACTCCCTGCCCAGTTTCACCCAAGTGGTGACACGGCCCACTCCGTATGTCCCTCGCGGTCCCGCCCATACCGGATCAGGCAAACCTCGTCAACGCCCAGCTCACTTGCGGCATCTCCGGTTTCCGGGCGAAGGCCCAAGTCCCCTTCTTCGAGACAGCCTCCTGAGCCCTCCCCACACGATGGGTCTGCGCACCACACCCCCCGGCAGAGGACTGTCCGCCCACTCGTGACCAATCTTGGGTACGGGCACCGCAAGAATTCTTCCATGAAAATAGCTGGTTACTCAAAGGTGTTTTATAGCAAGCTGGTGCTGTAGAATAGCCATCTTCCCACATGGGCAACGGTTCAAGCCCCGCTCCCACTGGATGTGCCTGGGAGAACAGAAGGTGCACCCACGGGGAGCTCGGCTGTGGCCAGGCCCAGTCCTGTCCAAGTGAGTGACACAAGCCCTGGCTCTCCTCCGCTCAGGAACTCAGCCTTTCACATACAGCACGTGTCTAACACAAGTATCCTGAAACAGAGTCAGCAGAGCCGTTTATTAAAGGCAGACTTGCAAAGAGAAGGAGAGACAAAGATCTTCCACCCACTAGTTCACTCCCCAAGTGGCCACACCACTGGAGCTGAGATAACTTGAAGCCAGGAGCTTCTCCCAGGTCTCCCACGTGGGTGCAGGGTCCCAAGGCTCTGGGCCGTCCTTTTCTGCTTTTCCAGGCCACAAGCAGGGAGCTGGATGGGAAGTGAAGCAGCGGGAACATGAACTGGTGCCCATATGGGATCCTAGCAGTGCGGTGTAAGGATTTAGGCCCTGAGCCACCACGCTGGGCCCACGGAAGCATTTTCTCAGGACACGAACAGGAAGTGTGCTTTCCCTGCCACGTGCTGTCTGCACCAGCTCAGGGTCACACAGAGCAAAGGCTCTCACGTGTCCCTACAAAGCAAAAAAACCAAAACTGTATTTGAAAAGTTCCAGGACTTGACATGGCAGCCTAGTGGCTAAATCCTCGCCTTGCATGCACCAGGAATCCCAGCTGCTCCACTTCCCATCCAGCTCCCTGCTTGTGGCCTGGGAAAGCAGTGGAGGACAGGCCAGAGCCTTGGGCCCCTGCACCCGCGTGGGAGACCCGGAGGGTTCCCGGCCTTGGACCGGCTCGGCTCCAGCTGCTGTGACCACTGGGAGTGAACCAGCAGATGGAAGAGCTTTGTTCCCTTTTCTCCATAAAATCTGCCTTTCCAATGAAAAAAACAAATCTTAAAAAAAGAAAGAAAGACAGGCTCCACCTTCCTTGCCCCACCAGGAGCCAAGCTGGGGAACAAGGCTGCCCCTCAGGACAGAGGCCTACAGGACCACAGGGGGCCGCGCCCCGCCAGCCACGGATCAGAGACCTGGCAACTCCCAGGTGCACCCAAGAGCCCCACACATCCACGTGCGTGGGGCACAGCCTTTCAGCTACAGAACCAACAGGGGGCTGGTGCCGTCACACACGCTCTGCAACACCAGCACCCAGATGCTCCCTGCTAACGCCCTGGGAGAGCAGCGCAGGACAGCCCACACGCTTGAGCTGCTGCACCTGTCGGGAAGACCCGGATGAAGCTGCTGGCTTCGGCTCGGCTCAGCCGCAGCTGTCCTGGGTACAGAGTGAACCAGAGAATGGAAGATCTCTCTCTCTCTACTTTTTCCTTCTCTCTCTAATTTATTTATTTATTTTTATTGGAAAGGCAGATATACAGAAGAGGAGAGACAGAGAGGAAGATCTTCCATCTGATGGTTCACTCCCCAAGCACCGCAAAGGCTGGAGTTGAGCTGACCCGAAGCCAGAAGCTTCTTCCAGGTCTGCCACGCAGGTGCAGGGTCCCAAGGCTTTGGACCATCCTCAACTGCTTTCCCAGGCCACAAGCAGGGAGCTGGATGGGAAGCAGGGCTGCCAGGATAGGACCGGTGCCCATATGGGATCCCGAGCGTGCAAGACGATGACTTTAACCACTGTGGTATCGCGCCGGGCCCAATCTTTTCAATAAAAACAAATAAATCAGGCAGATGTAGCCCCCAGGACACCCACACACCATACCTTGCATAAACCGTGAGGAGCAAGGACTGCAAAAGAGATGTGTGTGAATGTCACGGTCAGGACAGCAGCCTGTCCTCGGTGCCCCTGTGGGAGCACTGAGCAGCCACCTGGGCAGGGCGGGAGCACAGGACCTCAGCAGCCCCAAGGCAGGGCTGGGCTTCCCGCTCATGGCCACGTGCATGGGCGCACATGACCCCTGGTCCTTTGTCAGGGTCACATTGGCTCCCCCAAACGCAGGGCGAGCAGCACCTCCTGGGCTTCTGCGACGGGCCGGCTGTGCTGGGAACCCTGGCCTTAATTCAGGGCTCACTGCATCATCAGACGAGCTGCAACCACAGCCCAGTCCACCTGAGGCCAGGGAGTCCAGGGAAGGACAAGGCGTCGGGACAGAGGGCAGACCTCACCATGGGCCTCGCTCCCATGGGAACCTTCCTCCTCACGGAGCAGCGGTGAATACAGTGCGGCAGCCACTGGGCACCAGGACACCAGGCCTGGACTCCATCAGGAGTGACCTGGCCATGAGGGCAAGCAGCAGAACCCCAGCTAGGAGTAGGTCTGCAAGAGCAGGTGGCGGCTGAGCAGGGTTAGAGGGGTCCAGTACCAGCTCATCCTCCAGGCTGGGTCCCTGCCAGAGTCCGGATGCCAACAGCCCTCCGGTGGAGACCCCAAGGCACAGTGCCTCACCCTAGGGCACTCAACTAGAACACGCCTGGTCCAGCAGGCTGAACCCATGTGCTCGCAGCCCCAGAGGGACGCTGCCTGCAAGCTGGGCCCCTGGGTGAAGGTCTCTGGCCACACAGGCCTGCATCTTGAGGGTGAGATGGCGGAGAGTCCGTCTGAAGAGTAAGTGACTTTGACAAGCGTGCTAAGGCAGGCAGCCGAGCCAGCCAAGGACGAGGCAGCATGTGGCGGCGGGCTGATGTCAAGGTGTTCTCATGGGGGATGGCTGCATATTCAGGGCGCCCACATCTGCCAGCAGGTCAAGGGCTGCTGTCCCACCGCACTGAGCAGATGGGAGCGGGCAGCAGAGCTGAAGTGGGTATGTAGTTCACACTCCCATTTCAGGGGCAGGCAGCAAAGCAAGACCAAGGCAGCTATGGAGGGCCGCTGGGCTCACACCCACTGCCTATGCTGCAGTGCAGCGCACGGCCCTTGAGGAACCCCTCAACCCCATCTGATGGCCCTGCCCAGGTCTCAGGTTGCAGGAGCAGCAGAGCCAGCCCCTGCAGAGGCCTGGGCTCTCCCATGGGTGACCCTGGCACGAGCTTGGGATGAGCCGTGGTGACTGCCTCCTCTACTGGCCTCTCTGTGCCCACACCCTACGGAGCTCTGTCCCTGCGCACTAGCAGCAACCCTGTGCACAGCCACCGCACAGCAGACAGCACATCAGGGGGCCGGCACCGATGCGCAGCAGGTGAAGCTCCCGCCTGCAGGCAGCCAGCACAGCAGAGGGCTGGCACTGTGGCACAGCAGGTGAAGTCCCCGCCTGCAGGCAGCACCCCTATGGATACTGCTTCGTGTCCTGGCTGCTCCGCATCCCATCCAGCTCCCTGCTAGTGACTAAGGAAGCAGCAGAGCATGGGAGCAGCCAAAGAAGTTCCTGGCCCCTAATTTCCAAGCAGCTCAGCTCCAGCTTGGCAGCCATCTGAGGAGTAAGCCAGAGGATGGAAGAGCTCTCTCTCCTTCTCTAACTGCCTTTCAATAAAAATAAATGAATCTTGAAATGAATGGACAGTGGAGGCTGTGAGAGCAGCACACAGCCCAGAGGACCTGGGTCACAGCAGCTGCCATCCCCCCAGACTGAGGAGACCCCCTGCCCCTGCCTCCATGACACTCTCCCTTGGAGAACAGAGAGCCTCAGCACCCTTCCACCTGCTGCCCCCACCCTGTGCAACAGCTCTGGGAAACATCGCTGGGCAGCACTGTGCCCCGACACCCCACCAAGTCCTTCCCACAGAAGCAACTGTGGAGAAGCCTGGCACCTGGCATGGTGTCTCCTCAATGCCCAGGCCATGGCCCCCAGCCCCAGGAGAGCATGCCCCGCCTCACAGCTCTGCTTGATCCCGAGGCTCGGGCCCTGCCGGCCTCCTCGCCAGAGAACACGTCAGCACACAGTGAAGGTGCCAACAACAGGCCAAACGAGAAGGAATTGTTCTGGCTCTTCACCATCTCCAGAACCAACTGACTGCCCCTCCTTGAGGACTCCAGCCTGGTACACAGCCCACAAAGATGTACCTGAAGCTGGGACCTAAGAGCACCGGGGCCGAGCCTGCAGCCATGAGGGGTCCGCCCTGCCCGTGGACCCCTGTGCCGAGTACCCAGGGCCCTCAGGCTGAGCCCGCAGCAAGGCCTACCAGCCTCGAGGGGTGCACCCTGCCTGTGGGCACCCCGCCAGGCCCCGCACACTCACCTCAATCTCCCCATCATCGATCTCGCCATCATCATCCTCCTTCCTCTTGTCCGTGGCAGCCTCCTGGGGCTCCGGGCCGGCCGCCCCTGTGGGCCCCGCTTTCCCGTCCTCCCCGGGAGCACTGTCTCCCTTCTCCTCCTCCTCCTCGGCGGCAGCCTTCTCAGCTTCCTCCTCCGGCCCAGCAGGAGCTGGCTCCTCGGGGACCTCCTCGTCATAGTCCAGCTCGTGCTCGTCCAGCTCCCTGGTGACCGATGAGGCCTCGTCCCTGAGGTCGCTTGTCTGGTCTTCTTCCCCGTCATCCCCCTCTTCTTCACACGGGGAGTGTGCGGGACCTCTGCTCAAGGCATTGCCCTCCGAGTCCTGGTCCTGAGACTTGGCCTCACTCGCCCCGTCCTCCTCGTCAGAGGGGTCCTCCTCGGGGCCCGGCGCTCCGGCTGCCGGCTCCTCGTCCTCCCCGGCCCCGTCCGCATCCTGATCGGACCCGCTTCCCCTGAGAATGTCATCGTCGGAGAGCCCCTGCTGCTCCTCGTCGCCCTCGGGAGAGCGAGCACCCCGCTCAGGGCTCTCAGCCACATCCATCGGGACCCGGGGTTCTGCAAGAGGACACACAGCCAGAGGGTCAGCGGTGTGGACGGCAGGCCCTGGCCCTCTGCCCACTCACTCGGCCCCGGTGGCCCTGCCCTCCCTCCTCCAGGTGCTGAGCATGGGGCCAACCGGCGTGAGCAGCAGGACGCGGCACGCAGGCAGCAGCTGCTCAGGAAGTGGGGAAACCCACCCCAGAGCCCGGGCGGTACTGAAAGCCCGACCAGCTCAGGGGACTCCCAGTCCGGAGCTCCTTCCTGTTACGGTCCGCCCATTTCCAAGGGGGCCCTGCGGTGTTTGCCAGCACAGCCTCAACACCTCCCGGCAGCTCTGTGCCCACGTGGGTGCCCGCACACCTGCCCAGCAGAAGCGTGACTGCCTCGGCAGCGACAGCACCTAAGCCCACAGGCGGCGGCTCCCCGAGAGGCCCGTCTCTTCTTATGAGCCCAGATGGAGTAAGGCAAGTGTTTGTTCGTCTCTGAGCCTCACAGGCCCCATTGGTGAGGCGAGCAGACACCCCCAAACAGTCTCTGGGTAAACAGAGTCCCTCTGCTGGGGCTGGCCAGCAAACAGGACCAGGGCCCACCCAGCATCCACGGAGCGTGCGTTCTGGCACTACAATGTCCTAAACCACAGCCCTTCATGGACGCACTGCACAGGGACATGGCCACGTTAGTCACCCAAGATCCCCTCAGCGTCAGAGGCTGGAACTGTGTTCTAGGTACAAGTTATTTGCAGTTCTTACGCCTCACACGCGCGTGTGTGTGTGCAAGTGACAGACACGTCTCCAGGTTCACGCTTTTAAAGGCCTGGCAGAGAGGCAGCATCAGCAGGCAGGACATAAACCCAAGTTACCCTAACTGAGTCCATATTAGAACCACACACTTGAGATCCAGCACTTCAAGGGCCAGCATGGCTCAACAGGCTCATCTTCCACTTGCAAGTGCCAGCATCCCACTGCCTGTGGCCCGGGAAAGCAGAGGAGGACGGGCCACTTCCCATCCAGCTCCCTGCCTGTGGCCCGGGAAAGCAGAGGAGGACGGGCCACTTCCCAACCATCATCCCATTGCCTGTGGCCTGGGAAAGCAGAGGAGGACAGCCCAGAACCTTGGGACCCTGCACCCGCGTGGGAGACCCGAGAGCAGCTCCTAGCTTCAGATCAGGTCAGCTCTGGCCATTACAGCCAACTGGGAGTGAGCCAGCGGACAGAAAATCTTTCTCTGCGTCTTTCCGTGTCTGTGAATCTGCCTTTCCAATAGAAATCAAAAACAAAAGCAAAAACTTCATTACTTCAGGAGGTTGGGAATAACAGCAACTTACAAACCACCCGGTGCACTCTAGGTGAAGGATGGCAGAGTCCGTGAGACACTGGGCGCAGGGACAGCTCATCTGGTCAAAGCATGCACACAGCTGTATTTATTGCTTATTTGCATTTTACTTGAAAGGCAGACAGAGACAGAAACAGAAAGGTTTTCCACTTGCTGGCTCCAGTGTCTGCACAGCCCAGGCTGCCTAAAGCAGTCCCGGGCCGGTCCTCGACCCCCTGCCTCCTCAGGGCCAATGTCTGCTCTGACGTCGGGGTATCTGGAAGAATCACTTTAAAGTCACCCTGAGACTGCCAAGAACGACTCCGAGCTGGCTGTGCACACTCCCCACGTCCAGGCAGTGCCACCAGGGGCCTGCGGGAAGCAGTGCCACCAGGGGCCTGCGGGAAGCAGTGCCACCAGGGGCCTGCGGGAAGCAGCCCCAGGACATCCGCTGTTCACAGGAAAAACGCGGGCGGAGGAACACCCGTCCTCTGGGTCCGACAAGAATGAAACACTGAGTCCTGCTGGCAGAGCGGTGCCCGACATGGCACTGTCTGCGAATCTCCACGAAGGCCCTGGGCCCTGCCATCCCCAGAGCCCACAGGAAGCCCCTCACCTGAACCACTTGCAGAGTCCAGGGGTGTGACCTGAACCCTTGCAAGCTCCGGGTCTCACCTCCCAGCTAAGAGCAATCCCAGAAACAAAGCTCTCTCAAGCAAATCAACTCAGACACCACAGAGTGTCCCTAAGCCAACTCACCCGTCCCCTCCCTGGCACCACGTGGATGGGCAGCCTGCAGCTGCTGCACTCCGGAGACCACACTGTCTCCTCTACCTTGGCAAGGACCTACCACCACATGTCTCTCGCAGTCTGGAAAGGCATGGAGAAAAGAGAGCCCAACTTGGAATGTCTGCCTACCGCCAGCGGGCCGGTGAACAGCACAGGCCATGTCCACGTGGCCCCCCAGGCCAAGGATGCCAGATGCTCCACCAGTGTGCCAGGTCTCAAGCGCAGAGCAGGCGCACTTTCAGACTTGGTGAGACACAGCACGACCAAGGAAGTCCAAGCAGCAGGAGCCAAGACAGGCTTCTACCTCCGAAAGCCTCCGGAGAGCCCGGCCACGGCAGCTCCTCTGGACAGCCCTCTGGGTCTCCTGCAGCACTCAGCAGTAATCAGGCGGCCGCTCCACCACCACCAAACCACCCACAGCCGCTCCCGGGTGGCTGCTCCGATTGCTCCCATCGGAGGCGTCCCCCACCCATAGTCACAGCTTCTGCACCCAGCACAAGCAGCCTGGCCTTCAGGGGCTGGGGGAGCATCCCTGTCTCCCTGTCTCCCTCTCTCATTCCACACTACTTCCCAGCCTTCTCACTTTTCCTACATACAGGAAGGTTGGCTGTCTGATCTGCTACCTCTAAGGTCCCGATGACTTCAGGGACACCCATCATCTACGGCGCTCCACTTGTCTCAAGCCCAAACACCAGTCATACCGACGACAGCTCAACCCAGACACCCTCCCTAGCACAGGGACCATGCAAGGAGGACAGCACGGGGTAGCAGGGACAAAGAACCCACGAGGCCCACACGCTCTTCCGTCTGACGGAGGAAGCGTCCTCACCCTCAGAGTGCAGTCAGCTTGGCACCCCCAGGGAGGCCTGGGGACCGGGCCTCTGTCCCGGGACAGAGGGGACCCCAGACCTTGGAGAACACGCCCCTCCCAACAAGCCCAGGGCCACTTGCACTGTGGACTCCCAGCTTGGTTTACTGGGTATGTCTGCCCCCACAAGGCACTGACTCTATGAGCCCGTGGGCTCTGCTGACCAGATGCCACCTTGTCCACGCAGCCTCCTTTGGCTCACTGTGCAAGCTGTCCACAGGGGACACCTGCCAGAGAAAACCACACCCCAAGAAAATGAAACACTGTGGCGTGCCCAAGGTGCCACGAGGGCATCGGGCTCCACATAGGTACCAGGCGGAAAAGTCACAGCCACCCAGGTGTAAGCTGTGACCCATGGGGTCCCCTGGTCATGCTGCCTTCAGCCTTGGACCCACATGCCCACTACACCCAGCAGGTTTCCGGAGTCACTGCCGTGCTGGGCTGGGGTTGGGGTTAGGTCAGACAAGCGCCCACAGAGGGAGTGCAGCCTGTGGACAGCTCCCTGGTGCTACCCAAGCCCGGACAGGTCCTGGCCAACAGATTCAGCCTGGGACAGCCCCTGCATGCACACCAGGGAGTGGAACCTCGCCAAGGGACCCGTGGAGGCTGTGCGGCCCGCCGAGAGCTTTATCCACAGTGTGATGGACCAGTCAGGGTCTCCGCTGTGCGACAAGAGAGGGGACTCCAGGGCCCTCCAAACCCACACGGCACTGCCCATGCCCAGCACGGGGATCCTCCACGTGCGAGGGTGACCCGCTTAAAACAACCTGTGGCAGGAAAAGTCAACACTCTCCAGGCGCCCGCTGTGAGAGGCCCTGCGGGACACAGCCCTGGCTCCACCGGACCCCCAATCCCTGAGCTCCTCCAACTCCTGAGGCCCCCGAGCCGCCCGATCTCCTGGTACCCCTAGGATCCCCGAGCTCCCCCGGCACCCGGAGCTCCTCTGGAACTCTGAGTTCCCCGCACCCTGAGACCCCCCAGCACCCCGGGATCCCAGAGCACCCCGAGCTTCCCCGGCACCCCGAGCTCCCCCAGCATCCCGAGCCCTCCGGGATCCCAGAGCACCCCAGGATCCCAGAGCCCCCCGGGATCCCAGAGCACCCCGAGCTTCCAGAGCCCCCCAGGATCCCAGAGCACCCCAAGCTTCCCCGGCACCCCGAGCTCCCCCAGCATCCCGAGCCCTCCGGGATCCCAGAGCACCCCAGGATCCCAGAGCCCCCCGGGATCCCAGAGCACCCCGAGCTTCCAGAGCCCCCCAGGATCCCAGAGCACCCCGAGCTCCCAGGGATCCCAGAGCTCCGTCAGCTCCTTCAGCACCCCGAGATCCTAGAGCACCCCCAGCTCCCCGGTCCGGCGAGCGCCGCCAGCAGCCGCCGCGCGAGTGGCCCGGAAGAGAAACGACAGCGGCGGGCGCGCTCGCAGCGCGGCGGGGCCCGGCCCGCGCCGCCCCGGCCCCCACTTCCCGGCCGCCCGCCACTCACCTCAGCGCGAGGGCGGGGAGGAGGCCACGGTGCCGCGGACAGGACGCTCCTCGGTCTTTCCGCTTACCACAGGCTCCGGCTGTCGGGCAGGCGCGGGCGGAACAAACGGGCTCCACTACCCGCGGAGGACGGCCATTGTGCGACGTCATCAGGCCGCGACCGCCGTCCGGCAGGCAGGCGGGCTTCCCTCTGCCGCTCCGCCCCCGCGACCGCTTCCTTCCGGCCCCGCCCGCGCGGTGCGCTGCCCCGGCGCAGGCGCCGCCAGACGCCCCGCCCATCTGGGGGCGGAACCCGAGGCCGAAGCTGTGCTCCCGGATGGCGCCTGCGCGGAGCTGCCTGGTCAGGGGACGGGCGCGGCGCGAGGTGCACTGGGGATGCTGTGGGGTGTAGAGGGGTGCTGTGGGGTGCAGAAGAGGTGTTGTGGGGTGCAGCGGGGTGCTGTGGGGTGCAGCGGGTATGATGTGAGGTGCAGGAGAGGTGTTGTGAGGTGCAGAGAGGTGGTGTGGGGTGCAGCGGGTATGATGTGGGGTGCAGAGGGGTGCCGTGGGTGCAGCAGGCATGCTGTGAGGTGCAGCAGGATGCTGTGGGGTGCAGCGGGTATGATGTGAGGTGCAGAGGGGTGCTGTGAGGGTGCAGAGGGGACACTGGGGTGCAGCAGGTATGATGTGGGGTGCAGAGGGGTGCTGTAGGGTGCAGAGGGGTGATGTGGGGGTACATTGGGCATGCTGTGGGGTGCAGAGGGGACGCCGTGGGGTCACCCTTGGAATGGGAGCCTGCAAGAGAAGCATCAGCACCCACTGACCGCCCGCTGCCTGGAGATGGTGAGGAGGACACAGCTGTGCCTCCAAGGAAAAATGGCACACAGCCCTGGCTCCACGGGCTTGCCCCAGGACTGGCAGCTTCTCCGTGGTGAAGACTGGGCGCCTGGCACAGCCTGGGGTGCCCCCCGGAGACCCTCGGTCAGAGGTGGGCAGACAGAGACACCCTACAGGAGGGGACCTTGCAGAGGACCCACCAGACCAGCCTGTGTGTGACCCAGTGCCCAGGGGCGTGGCTGGTGGGCTGGCCACAAGTCCAGCTGGCTTCCTTAGGCCACTACAAGAGCACACGAGAGCATGTTCTTAGATGTGGCTGGCTCTTTGGGTCAGGAAAGGCCAAGTGACTGATACGAGGAAATGGGCAGCTGGGCCTGGAGGGGCAGGGCGTGGGTTGTTGCCCAGGAGGTGTCGGGGGTGGGGGGAGGACAGCCTGTGAGTCCGGACCTGGCATTGGGATGTGTGTGCTGTGTCAGCCTCAAGAGCAAGTGCAGGTTCTCTGCCGTGCACTGCGACGTGGCCCGAGCAGGCAGGCTGCAGGACAAGGCCTCGGGGACCAGCTCTCCCTCCCCAGAGGAGCCTTGGACAGTGTCCCAGCAGTCTCTTCCCTCATGTCAAGGACCACTGAGGCCTGCAGCATGCTCCCTCAGCATGCAGACAAGGATGTCCAGCCGTGAAGGGTGGCTGAGCTGGGGTCCTGGGGACCTGGAGGGTTGTGGCTCTTCCTGCCCTGAGCCATGACGACCTGGCATGTCTGGGGACTAAAGGCCGTCGTGGATGGTGGGGAGAGTCCTGTGCCTCAAAAACCGAACCCTAGGGGTTGCCGCTGCTGTTCAGAGCTGTGCTTCGTCTGTTTGAAAGGCCCAGTTACAGAGAGAATTCTTCCATGCCCCAAACGACCGAAGTAGCCAGAGTTTGGCTGGTCCAGCGCCAGGGGCCTCTTCCGGGTCTCCCACACAGGTGCAGGGGGCTTTAGGCTGTTCTTGACTGCTTTCCCTGGCCGTAAGCAGGGAGCTGGATGGGAAGTGGGGCAACTGGGACATGAGCTGGCACCTACATCAGGGGAAGTGGGGCTTAGCCTGCTATGCCAAAGTACCCGCCCCCAAAACCCTGGTGGAGGACGAGATCACTACTGCCTCCGGAGCCTGGGGGACTTGAGTTAGTAACTGACTCAGAGCGGCTTGTCCTCCATGCCCACTCTGTCCCTTCGTGGGGCACGGTGGTGTAGTAGGCTAAACCTCTACCTAGGCGGGGAGAAACTGGGAAACTAGGCCGTGTGTGACCTGGTTCTTGTGGTCTCCGAGGGCCCCTTGGCTAAACTGTTGACTGAAACATGTTTGATTTGTAGAAAGGCTAACCGGCCAGCTCCGTGGGAAGGGCCCTGTCCAGTGTCCAGCGCAGTCAGGTGGAGCGCCCAGGGAACATGGACAGGAGGCCCGTGTTGGGAATTCCTGCCCCCTCGTCCCTGGGCCCGACCCTTAAACAGCGAGTCAGAGATGAGCACGGACCACACGCTTGCCCTGGCTCCGTGGGGGGTTCCAGAGTCCCTCCCCGCTGGGGGTGGTGTGGGTCCCTGGGCTCAGGCCCCTCAAGTGTCTGCCTTGAAAAGCAAGCCTTCTTCCTCCACGGCCTGCCACTGGGCGCAGTTGCTTAGCACCGACTCTAGCCTCTGTGGGCCCGCCAGCCTGGGGAGCCATGCCCAGCAGAAGTCGGGCCTCGTGGCTGCACTGGTCCCGGATCCTCAGCCTGGAGCCTGCCCAAGTTGACCTTCAGTCAAGCCTGGGTGCTGACCCCACTCCTGTGCGGTGGACACTGCTGCTCAGTTTGTGTTGTGCAGCCTGCCGGCCTGTTCCTGCACCTCTCCAGCGCCAGCAGCATCCTGTGGGGCAAGCTCCAACTTGTGAGAGCCCCATGGCCCACCTGGTGTCCTATGAATCGCTACAGCTCTCCTGCCCACCCTGGAAGACCCCTACCCTAGGCCGCTCGGGACTTGGGAGGTCTCCAGGCCTCTGAGAAGGTAGTACCCCCAGGAACTAACCCTACCTCCTCGGCCGCCAGGACATCTGCCCTTCACGGGCGTGGCTGGTCACTGCTGGGTGGCACCTGCGTGTGCTTCTGGAAGCTGTCAGGGAATGGGACTTGAGGACGTTTGTGTTAGCACAGTTCTCCCCGTGTTTCCCACCGACCTTTGGTAATAAGGAAGGGATGAGGCAGCTCCACAGCAAGCAGGCCGCTGCGAGCCTTTCCAGCCAGGGTGCGGTCAGGGACACATGTGGGGGCAGCCCCCCAGCCCTCTGCGCCTGCGTCTCCCAGGAGGGTCCCACTCCTCGGCAGACCCAGATCCGCGGACCCAGGTGCTGCAGGGTGCCCAGGCAGCCGGGTCTCATGCCCCCCCACAGCCAAGGAGCCAAGTGCCTGGCCGGAGCTGGCTCGCAAACCTCTGCTCTTCCTCTGTCTCAGTAAGTCTGCTTTTCGAAGAATTTTTAAAAAGGATTTATTTATTTTTATTGGAAAGGCAGATATACAGAGAAGAGGAGCGACAGGAGGATCTTCCATCTGATGATTCACTCCCCAAGCTGCTGCAACGGCCGGAGCTGAGCCAATCTGAAGCAAGGAGTCAGGAGCTTCTTTCCAGGTCTCCCATGCGCGTGTAGGGTCCCAAGGCTTTGGGCCGTCCTCGACTGCTTTCCCAGGCCACAAGCAGGGAACTAGATGGGGAGTGGGGCCACTGGGATTAGAACTGGCGCCCATATGGGATCCTGGCGCTTGCAAGGTGAGACTTTTTAAGCACTACGCTATCGGGCCGGGCCCCCCCAAAATTTTTTTTTCCTTTAAAAAGTTCCTGGTTGGGCCTGGTATGATAGCATAGTGATTAAGGTCCTCACCTAGAACACGCTGGGATCCCATATGGGTGCCGGTTCTAATCCCGGCAACCCCTCTTCCCATCCAGCTCCCTGCTTGTGGCCTGGGAAAGCAGTGGAGGACGGCCCAAAGCCTTGGGACCCTGTACTCCCATGGGAGACCTGGAAGGAAGTTCCTGGCTCCTGGCTTTGGTTCTGTGCAGCACTGGCCGTAGCAGCCCCTTGAGGAGTGAATCATTGGATGGAAGATCTTCCTTTCTGTCTTTCCTCCTCTCTGTCTATCTGCCTTTCCGATAAAAATAAATAAATCTTAAAAACAATTAGTAAAAAAATGTCCTGGTTGTGACAGCTCCCGTTCTGTTCCTGGTGCTACCTTCACATAGCATGCTGGGGAATGGCCGCGCGTCCCCACGCTGCCCTGGCTGGCTGGAAGCCCTGTGTCCCCCATGGCGATTGCTTTCCTGTGCTGAATGAAGGGGCTGCCCTTCTAGTGTGGAAGTCCAGACCGGCAGCTCCCACCAGCTCATGTTCAGAGCCAGGGGGGCACAGTTGGAGCCTGTGGCCTGTGCTGAGGGTATCCGCTCCCTGGGTATCCTCAAAGCTGTACCCAGATCCACTGGCGGCACCAGGACGAGGTCTGCGTGCAGCTGGTACTGAGCCACCTGCCCCTGGATGCCGTTTTCTCCACTTGAAGCCTGGGGCTCGTGTGAGCTGTGACAGGTGGCAGGGATGGGTGTTGGTCCTGGGTGCAGGGGGCACAGGGCGCTGGCTGGGAGAGCCACTTGTTTGCGACATGCCTGGAGCTCACCAGATCTGCCCACCTACCCCAGGTCTCCACTGTCAGCACCCCATACGCAGGCCTGGAGGAACTGCCCGCACCATGGGAGGCATCTTGGTGCAGGTCCCGTCAGCACCATGGACAAGCCCCCCTCCGCCAGCTAGTGGGCACCTGGTCCTCTCATACCCTTCTGCTAATCCCGCCTCCCAGCAGGCACTGGCCACTGTACAGCCCTCATCCGCCCCACTGCTTTCTGCACTCGCAGCTGCCCCAGGGACAGGGTGGACGGAGCCCCACACAGGGAACCGCTAGATGCTGCAGAGGGCCTGCACGGGGAGGCAGGCACTCATGTTAGCCACTCAGCGGGGTCTGCTACAGCAGTCACTCAAGCATGGACACGGCTCCCCCTGCCTTAGGAGCCTGGGTCTAAGGGCGAGCTTAGGGTGGACACGCAGAGGGAACCTGCATCCTGCTTCCCCCAGGAGGCCTGGTTTCACAGCGTCCAGCGGGCAGACCTCCTTCCAAGGTCACAGCCACAGCTGCTCCCCACCAGGCACCTGTAGACGCGGGCACACAGGCCCACGCTCCACTTGCTGTGGGGCCCATGAGGTGGAAGGGGCAGGGGACTCAAACCAGGCTGTTGTCCACATGTGAGCCCCCCAGTGGGGGCTGGGACTGCACGGCCCACACCAGGGTTTTTCCTGGGTCTCAATAGGCTGAGCCGTGTGCCATGTGGAGTCAGCCCAGAGGCTCCTGACCTGGCAGGGTAGGAGGTGCGCTCAGCGATGGAGGGATGTGGAGGTGATTGGGAAGGGGCCCCAACAGCCCCCAGGGCCTGATGGCAGAGCCTGTGGAGGCGCCCCTCACCAGCCAGCTGGCAGCACTGGGCCCTGGTCAGCTGGCCTTAAGGGGGTGACATGGCCTTGGTGACCGTGTGTGCCAGGCACACAGGGGGCCACCAGCCAAGGGAATGGCCGCGCCTCTGGAAACCTGCCCTGAGCCAGCCTTGACATCAGCCAGAGCTCCCCATGTGCCCTTGCAGCAGATGGAGGTGACAAGAGGGCACACGTGTGGGTGGGTGGTCTCCAGGAACCTCTGGCAGAGGAAGACAGCAGCACCGAAAATGGAGCCAGGTACAGCAAGTGGAGGCAGGGCTGGGATGGAAGTGGCCTGGTTCTCCACACTGGGGATGGGGGGCCATGTGACCACAAATTAGGCGTGGCCCTGTCCAGGTTGGCGGCATGGCCACCAGGTCGTGCCCTTGCCGATACTGGCAGGCAGCCAGGCTGTGCCAGGGTGGCAACACGGGGCCTGGTGGAGAGTCCAGCCACTTCCCGGGCACCTCGGGAGCCACTCCTCCTGCTTAGTGCAGTATGCATGCTTCCCCCAACTGCCACATTCTTCCTGAACATTCTCCAGCCCTTCAGGGCACCAAACTCGGTGTTCAGCAGCAGAATTGTGGGTGAAGGCCAGGATGGTGGCTGGAAACACACTTGGCTCTGGGAGCCGTGGGTCCCATGTCCTACACAGATCTGCAGCTGCCCACCCACAGGTGCTGTGGCTAGTCCTCCCTCGGACACGCGCGTGTCCGACCTGTCCAAGGCTTGGGCCTACGGGTCACCTTGTGTGGTCCACCTGGGAGCCTGCTCACCTTGGCCCTCCTGCCCAACATCCAGGGCAGGTCTGTGCTGCCCTGAGCCCCGGAAGGGCAGACAGAGGAAAGGTCTTCCTCTTTCTCAGGCACAATTTGGGCCGCTGAGCTGTACAGGCCCAGCGGGGCCAGCACTGGAGTGCCCTGGCTGGCTGCATTCATATGCCACTGCTGTCCCTGGGACTCCACTGCCCACTGCTGTCCCCCCCAGCTCCTCTGGCCCGAGTGCCCCAGGACCGTGGCTGCGGAAGAAGCCACAGGCCAGCTGGGTCTGCAAGGGTCTGGGGCGGGAGGCTGCCCTGACCAAGCGTGGACCAGCCCTTAAGTGTCCAGTTACAACCCAAGGGGGTTGGACTCCCTCACGCCAGTGACAGTTGTGCGCAAGTGCAGCAGAGGGTGGCCAGCAGTCTGTGGGAGGCCCACCCAGCTCTGGTGAGAGCACCCAGACCACGGGTGTGGCCTTGAGGGGATCCCACGAGTGGGTCAGGCCTTGGTCAGGCAGGGCCGCAGGACCTGTGAGCTGGCTGCAGGAGCGACGTGGGCGAAACGTGGTGGGTGGAACTACGTGGATGGGCCAGGAGCTGGACCGAGGCAGGACAGGTCATCTGGTGGTGATGGGGTGTTGGCCAAGTGGGTCCCAGGAGCTCTCGGCCGGACAGTGGCCATCGCTTGGGGGTGTGGGGTCCACGGGATGCTTTGCAGCGCACAGATGGGCTGGGGCCTGCAGGACCCTTACTCAACCTCAGGCAGAGCCCAGGCCGGGGCTGGTCCCAGTCGCCAAGCTGAGCTCTGAGGGTTCTGAGGCGTCCTGCGCCCCGCACGTGGCAGGCGTGGAAGCCGAGGTGCGCGGAGGGAGCACGCAGGCATGTGGGGCAGCTGGGACTTCCTGCCACAGCCCTCAACCTGGGCATGTTGTGGGGGGGGGCGTGAGTGGCCGCCTGCCCCTGGCTCCCCGCTCCAAACACCTGCTTCCCCATCGGGCCTTCAGAGATGCAGGCCCAGGAGCATCCTGCTGCCCCCGCACATGAGGCTGTCCAGGGAGGGTAGGCACAGCTGGGCCGCGGGGTTGCAAGGGTGTTTATTCTCCAGGAGACAGGGGGCCGCAGGGTGCCCACAGCCACCTGGCGGCAGAGTGGCCAGGACACGACCTCAGCTGAGCGGGGCGCAGCTCTGGGAGCCAGTGCGAGCCGCTGCCGCGGGGTCCCTGTCCGCCCCCCCCTCAGCCACCTCGCTGCACGCACTCCCGTGGACGCGGCAGCCGTACGGGGGTCACTTCACGTGCTCGGCGGCGTGCGAGGAGCAGTAGTACTTCTTGTGCGCTATGAAGGTGGACAGGCTGCTGAACCGGATGTTGCACAGGCGGCAGTACCGGGGGTTGCCGTTGGGCACGGGCGGCGGCGCGGCGCCCTTGTCGGCGGGGGCCGGGGGCGCGCCGGGGGACAGCGGCGCGGCCGGCCCGGGGCTGCCGCCGGCCGCGCGGGGCTCGGGGCCGTCCTGGGGGCCGCGGTGGGCCGGCGTCCGGGCTTCGGGCCCCGGGCCGGCCGCGGGCTTGCCCCCCAGCAGCCCGTGCGCCAGGCGGAAGTGCTCGATGAGGTCGTCCCGGCCCAGGCCGCTCGGGGGGCAGTAGGGGCAGGCGACGGAGGGCGGCTCGGGCGCGGGCCGCGGCGCGGGACAGGAGTACTGCTTGTGCGCCAGGTAGGCGTCCAGGCTGTGGAAGCTCACGCGGCAGGCGGTGCACTCGTGGTAGTCGGCCAGCGCGGACAGGCCGGGCGCGTCCGGGGGCCGGCGCCGCGGCTTCTTGCTCAGGTCGATGGGGCCGTCGGCGGCGGCGGGCGGCGGGGAGGGCGGCTCGGGCTCGGGGGGCGCGGGCGGGGGGCCCCCGGGCGCGTGCAGCTCGTGCAGCTTGCGGCGGCGGCGCGTGCGCGCGGGGGGCGCGGCGGGTGCGGCGGGGGGCGCGGGCGGCCGGCGCGGCGGCGGGTCGTGGCGCGAGGCGCAGTAGTAGCGCTTGTGCACCGAGTAGGTCTCGTGGCGGCTGAAGCGGATGTTGCAGGCCTCGCACAGCGTGCGGCTGGGGTCGTCGTCCGCCTCGTCCACGGAGCTGCCCGGGCTCTGGCTGCCCTCGCTGCCCCGGCCGGCCGTGTCGGCCTCGGGCGTGGCGGCGCCGCCCGCCTCGTCCTCGCGCGCCCCGGGGCCGGGCGGGGAGCGCGGCGCGTCGGGCTCGGGGGGCGCCCTGGGAGGTGCCTTGGGCCTGCGCCCCGCCGGGGCGTCCTCGGGCACGCGGCGGCCGGAGCAGTACAGGCGCTTGTGCACCAGGAAGTTGCTGAGGCTGTTGAAGGTGATGTCGCACTCGAAGCACGTGGCGCCCTTGGCCGTGCCCGCCAGCAGGGCCGCCGCCCCCGCCGCGCCCCCCGCGCCCGCCTGCAGCCGCCCGTGCACCAGCTCGGACATCTTAGCCAAGATCTCTGAGGCCTGCGGGGCCGCGGGGCCTGGGGGCGCGCCCGCATCTGGCCCCAGCACGTACTGTGGCAGGAAGAGTGCCCCGGCCAGGCCCAGCTCGCTGGGCACCGGGCTGGAGCCGGGCGTGGGGCTGGACAGCTCGGCCTTCACTCGGGCCGGGGCAGGGCTGGGCGGGGACGGGGTCCGCGACGGGGTCCGGGCTGCAGGCTCCCCGGGGGCGCGCACTGCCTCGGGCTCCTGGGCTGCCTCGGGCTCCTCAGCCGCCTCTGGCTTGGTGGTCTTAGGGACGGCCGGGGGCTCACTGCCGCCGTTCTGCGGCTCCCCCTTGGCTCCTCCGTTGGTGGCCTCCACCAGAGCCTTCCGGTCCATTCCTGGAGATGAGGGGGGTGTCAGGCCCCGGTCCCCGGAGGCCAGGGGCACGTGAAGGGCCGCGTGCTGCTGGGAGCTGGTCAGGCTGTCTGCAAGGAGCCCGGCGTGCACCTCAGGCCGGGGGGCCCTGGGGCTCAGCCCCTGCACAGGCCCTCCCCTGCCAGCACTCACCTGCGTGGGCGCCCCCGGGCAGGTAGACCTCCCCCTTGGAACCCGGCTGGCACACCATGTGGCTGGTCACCAGGTGGCTGTACAGGATGTCCCTCGTGGTGGAGATGAAGCCGCAGCTGTGACACACACCTGGGGGCCACGTCGCCACGTCAGGGCCCTGGGGCCACATGACGCCAGCCCCCCACCCTGCCCTGCAGCCCACCTACCGCTCAGGGAGTCCGTGTGCACCTTGAGATGGCGCTCACAGTTGGCTTTGGTGGTGAAGGCCGACAGGCAGATGAGGCACACGAAGGGACGCTCTCCTGGGGGCACGGGGGGGGGGGCGGTGAGGGGTGGGAAGGGGCACGGGGGGGGGGGGGGGGCGGGAGGGGCACGGGAGTGAGGGGGCGGGGGTGAGGGGGCGGGAGGGGCATGGGGGGTGAGGGGGTGGGAGGGGCGGGGGGGAGTGAAGGGCACGGAGGGGGGCGAGGGGCGGGAAGGGGCACGGGGCGGGGGGTGAGGGGGCGGGAGGGGCACGGGGGAGTGAAGGGCGGGGGGGCGAGGGGCGGGAGGGGCACGTGGGGGGTGAGGGGGCGGGAGGGGCACGGGAGTGGGGGGCGGGGGGAGGGGGCACGGGGCGCGGGGGTGAGGGGGCGGGAGGGGCATGGGGGTGAGGGGGCGGGAGGGGCGGGGGGGGGAGTGAAGGGCACGGAGGCGGGCGGGGGCGGGAAGGGGCACGGGGCGGGAAGGGGCACGGGGCGGGGGGGGGCCCTCCCCAGCAGGGTGCTCACCGCTGTGGCTGCGCAGGTGGATCTCCAGCGAGCTGGCACTGGGGCAGCTTTTGCGGCACTGCGGGAAGGGGCACACGCGCTCGTTGGGGTACGGCTCTTTGGGTTTCTCGGTGGTGGTGGCGGCGGCGGCCGTGGCCGGGGAGCCGCTGCCCTGGCGGCTGGCGCAATAGTACAGCAGGTGGGCCTGCAAGTTGCGTTCGCTCCGGTACCATATGCCACAGTCCTTGCAGGGAAAGACGTCCTCTGGGGACAGGAGGGCAGGGAGAGGGAGACGCTGGGGGAAGCCAGTGTGACCCAGCACATGGAATGGGGTCTCAGGGAAGTCCCCTGTCAGACGCCCTGGGGAGGCAGGCCCTCAAGACCCCTGGGGGTCCGGCCCAAATGTCTCCCTAGCTCCTCTGCACTGCACTCCGCCCTTCCCCATTACTAGGGGCCCCAGAAGGTGGCTGAGCACCACCCAGGATCTGACCCTCCAACTCTGCACCTGCAGTACGGCCGGTGTCCCAGCACACCCCAGGACCTGACAAAATGGCAGTGCAGGGCTCCTGTGGGGAGGCATTCACAGCTGGGCGATTCGTCCAGCCCGTCCGGCCCCGTGGCCAGCCTGAGCCCACCAGCTGACCCCAGGGTTCTGCTGCAGCACCCCAGGGGCAGGGCTGGGCTGGCTCTTTCCTGAGACAGCAGCCCCACTAGCCTGGCCACTCCGTCTGCCCGACCCAGTGGTCGCCAAGGGGACCTCCTGAGCCATCAGGGCTCCTAGAGCCCTGACCCTCTGTGGGGTGGCAGCTGCATCAGGACAGGTTCCCAGGGCTGCCACCCGCAAGCGTCTGGGCTGAGCACCCGGCTCTCCAAGCCCTTTGCATCCTGATCAGGGCTGCCCTCACGTGACTGCTGGGTACGCCCAGGGCCAGCCCTGTCCCGTGCTGTTGCATTGAGCCCAGGGCCAGCTACTCACTATTGACCACCGCCGTGGCGAGGATGGATGCCATGCCTGCCTGCTGGGGCAGCAGCCGGATGTCGCTGTTGGCAGGGGCTGGGCATGTGGGCTCTGCTGGCTCCTTCACAGGCTGGCTGGGTACACTGCTGGGCTCGTCCACCAGGAACACACTCAGGAGTCCGCCGACGGGCACTGGCTTGGTGACGTGGCACCAGAGGCCTTCATCTGCAAGGACATTGCTGTTTGGGAGCTGGTGCTGACAGCCCTAGCTCCCTGCTTGGCCACCTGCCTGACCTGCGAGGGTCCCCAGCACAGCCACCTGCTTCTCAGGAAAGGCCGGACATTGGGCAGGTGGGGGACCAGCTGCTTGGTTGCCAGGCGTGGCTGTGCCAGGCGTGGCCTGCAGAGGGCAGTCACAGACAGAGGAAGCCAGGGCGGTTGAGGCCTGCTGGGCTAGGGGCCTGGACTAGCCTGTGCATGCTGGGCAGGCAAAGACACCTGGGCCTTGGGGAGAAGCTACCCTGGGCTCAGGCCCTGTGGGGACCCCATCCTTCCCAGGTGGTGAAGAATGGACCCCCATGAGAGAGCCAGTGCTGACTGGCTGAATCCGGCTGGCAGTGTCAGCCACAGCTGACCCCTGTGTGCCAGGACCTCTGCGCTCAGGGGGCACCCCTGGATAGGAAAGCTGAGGTGCCTGTCCCATTTCCTGCTCTTGACAGCAGCAAGGGTGCTCGTCTTCAAACACTTCTGGCCCCAACTGTAGGTTCTGGCCAGAGGGCAGGAGTGGGAAGACCCCCGTTCTGTTCCCACTGCTGCCACTTCCAGGAGGAGGCAGGTGGGCAGGCTGGGCAGAACCTGGGTGTGAGCCCTGGGGTGTGCCCTGGTGTCCCCTCCATGCCAGTTTCCTTGTAAGGGCCAGCCCAAGGACAGCCCAGTGTCTCACCCCCTCCCAGGAGGCCACCGCTGGACACCAACCCTTCCTGGAGATCTCACAGTTGGCTTCGGCCTGCGTCAGGGCCTGGGGCAGCATCTTTAGCCAGCAGGTCTCGTCCACCACCAGTAGGGGCAGGGCTGGGTCCTGGAGGCGCAGGATGGGGCGTTCAGAATGGAGGAGCCTGCAGGGCTCTGGGAGCTGCAGCAGGACGCCCCCACCCACCCCGACGGGGGCTCCCTGCTGGCTTGCAAGGGGCAGAGCTGCCCCACTCCTGTGGCTTCCACAGACCACTAGATGGGAAACTGAGGCAGGGAGGAGGCGGGGCCCACGCTGTGCTCAGCTGCCTGGTTTCCTAGACTCTTGGGCCCTGGTCCCCCACTACCCGTCTGCTGTTGGTCCTGTCCCTAGGGGGAGGGGCAGGGAGGGGGAGGTGAGGCTGAGGCCTGGGGCAGCCCTGGCCCAGTCTGCCCATCCTGACTTCAGCTACATGGTGGCCTCTCCACTGCCCACTGTGGGCAGCGCCTGTTGTACATGGCCATGGCCATCACTGTGCCATGGCCTTGGGCGTGCTCCTCCCTCCCCTGCACAGTCTGACCACCGTCACTGAGGGCAAGCAGGGAGCAGAGAGGATGGCTGGGATCGGGGACAGGTCAGAGGGAGGCTGGGCAGCCCACATCATGGCCAAGGTGGCTCCTCCAGGACTCCCGCCCTGGTGGGGAAGGCACCCTGCTCCCCTTTGCCAGTCAGGACCCTTGGGCATCAGGGCAGGGTGCCTCCCGAGTCACTAATGAATATTAATGATTGGGGGAGGGTGAGAAAATTGCTGTGCTGGATCCCGCACGGCTGCAGGAGGATATGAGATCTAATTATTCGTCCCAGTATTTCTAACCTCAAACTGCGAGTGACAGGCTCCCAGCCGGCTCGGGCTTATCACTCCCACAAGCAGTGTGTTCGCGGCTCGATAAACTGCAGGCGGTGCAGGCGGTGTGGACCTGTGTCTCCCCGCTCCCCCAGCAGGGGCCCCAGTGCCAGGCCCCTGGATACCCCAGGCCAGGGCTGGGTGAGGGGCAGAGATGCCGGAGCCGGAGGGCACAGGCACAGTGGTCTCCTGGCCCCCTGTTGTAGGGTCAGCCAGGGGCAGGAAGCCCATGTCCACTCGACGTCCCCGTGGGTCCCTATTCCTCTATGCTGGGGCACCCCCAGCCAAGATCTCCATTGCTGGGCACCTGGCCAGGGTGGGCATGCCTAGAGCCCCTGCCCAGGAGAGCGAATAGCCACTCAGCCTCCTGGGGTGGATCTGAGCGCTCCTTGTCTCCCCGACAAAAGGGTCAGTGTCTGGCCGTGCCCGGCTGACCGCACCGGGCCGATAACCATCGGAAACCCCATCTGAGCATCCGCTGCAGCAGCTCAGCCAGGGCGTTCCCAGCCTGGCTGTGCAGTGTGGGGCCCTCGGGGTGGCCTGGTCCAGCCCGTCCAGGGAGCCAGTGGCTGCCTGGGCCTCCTGGGCCTGATGAGGCTCCCATGGTTCCCTGGCCGTGTGTGCTGCGGCCTCCGGTCCCTCCCATCTCCCAGAGCCTGCAAGGAGGGCATTGGGCCCTGGGGGGCTGTGCACCCCACGCCAGATGGTCCTCAGGGCAACTGGGGGAACAGAGTAGGGCGAGGGCAGGGCTGAGGGGAAGCCCTCGGCCCAGTGGGTGACGGGATCTGGGCAGCCTTGCCAGCTGCGCCTTCAGGCTCTCCGGGCCCCAGCTGTTCACCTCTGGCCTCCAGGCAAGAGAGGGGGCCAGTGGTGGGGTGCAGGTTGGCCAGGGCGGGGAGAGGCTGCCCAGCGCTTCCCTAGCCTGGGGCTTTCAAGTCACAGGAAGGATCCCAGCCTCCCACCCTGCTGCTGCAGGCAGGGACACTGAGCTGCAGGCAGGCTGGGCGCCCACCCCTCCGCTTGCGGCCATCTTGTGGAGCAGCAAGCGGCAGCCTCCACAGGCGTCCTCCTGGAACCACTGGCATGGCCGCATTCAGGCAGGGGGCTCGTGGGTGAGGTAGAGGCTCAGACGAGACCATCCTACATGATGAGCCTCTAGTCTAAAGAGCAGGGAGAGTGGATGGAGTCCAGGAGAGGCCGATGAGGGGAGCCAGGGACCTGCCCAGCAAGGCCTGCTGGTGCCACTCACTGCCCAACTAGGGCCCTTGTCTCAAAGCTCACGGCCCTAAAGGGCCACACCAGCATGTAGCAGGGGCCAGGTGTCCATGAATGTCCAGAATGGGCCCCTCACACACAGAAGGGCACTTGAGGAGAGCCTTCACTCAGCCAGAAGCCGCTAAGGCTGTGGACCCTGGCACCAGTCTGGGGGTGGGGAGGTGGCTTTGGCCCCAGCTGCCGCCAGGGTGCCAGGAGGTAGGGATCTGCGTGCAGGCTGGGCCTCACTGAGGCCGCCCAGCCACCGTGAGGGCTGTCTGCCCCAGCTGTGAGCCTGGCTGGCTCTAGGGATCTTGGGGTGGTGGGCAGTTCACGGAGGCCAGACTGCGCCCCAGTCCGTGGCTGGCCACCTTTCTGCATATCTGGGCCATGTCAGGGGCTCGGGGTGCGTGCCGAGGCGTGGCCTGTCCTCCTAGCAGCCAGGGGAGGGGCCTGGGGAAGGGGCCCTGCCCACTCAAGCCAGAATGACTCTGAGCTGCACCAGCCCCTTCCTTCCGCTTCCCTCTGAGGGAAGAGGACAGTGGGGGGCAGGCCGCATTGTGGCCAGGGAGCCTGGGAGAGGGAGACCTGGGACCCGTCAGCTGAGCTCGATAAGGGGCTGCTGCAACGTTAGCAAAAATATTTGGACAAGAAATGAAGCATCGGGAAGGAATCCATCATGTGGGGTGTCTGGACACCTGGCGCCAGGGCAGAGATAGCGCCCTGAGGAAGATAAGGGTTAATCAGGATTTAATGCTGGGAGATAGGGTGGGGGGGGGAGATGAGCCCCCCGCGAGGAGGCGGGCCTGTGGGCCGGGTGGGCGGGCCAGGCGCAGGGCTCTCCCACTGAATCGGGGGGCCTTGGGGTACACAGATGTGGCACCTGGAGCCTTTTCCCCACCTCCAATGGCCCCCAAGAGGCCTCTAGTGCATTAAGAGCCCCACTTCCTAGCTCCGTGACCCCTGCTGTGGCCTTGTCCTTACACATGCTGGGAGTCCAGTTATTCCTCATCCTGGATGGCCACCTGCACCCCTCCAGGGACAGGGACGGTGATTCCTGCAGACCACAGCTACCTGCCCAGCATGGACCAAGTCCACCCCTGCCCTCTGCTGCCTCCCAGGGCCCAGCGAGCGGTCACGCTGCCAGGGCAGCCCAGCGTGCATGGCTCTGCCCATACTGCCACCCCCCACAGGGGTCCTCAGAGCCCACTGCATCCATTGAGGTCCCCACGGCCCGGGAGGGCAGGGTTGCGCATACAGTGAAGAGATGGCCTAAAGCTGCTGAGCCCATTGGGTGACTTCGTGCCCTCAGCTGAGCCTGCACTTCTGCACGCGGGCAGCTGGGGTGACAGCCGTGGGCTCAGGTCCCAGGGCCTGTGGCCAGGGCTCTCCGGCTGTCTCCCCAGGCTCGAGGTCTGAGCCTCCTGCATGCCTAGGCTGAGCCACCAAAGGACACGGAGCAGGCCTGAGCTGTGGCCCCCCGATCCCCTGAGGCAACTTGGTGACCACAGCCATGTGACATCTCTGGCACGTGCCCCTCCCTAGGTCCTTCCCACTCTGCTAGCCTCATGGCCCACATGCCCACAGTGAGCATGGGGGCAGGGTGGCAGGTGCGGGCTGCTTGCTGCAAAGGAACACCCTGAGACTTTCCCAGGGCCGACAGGGGTGGCCCTGTCCCCGTGGCTCCCACCTTCCCTGCATCTCCTCTAAGCACCCCCTTCCTGGGCCCCCAGCGCCCCGCCCCATTGGGTTGTGGCCTACATCCGGGGGCGGGCAGGGGGCTCCTTACCAGCTCTGCCTGCCCAGGGGACGAGGCCATGGCTTTGATGCTCCCCTGGAACGGACCCCAGGCCAGGCCTCGGGTGAGGCCATCCCGGGCCCGCACCTGCCGCTGCCCATTGCACAGCACTGACTCCAGTTCATCTGTGGAGAGACATGGGAAGGGGGAGGTGAGGCCCACATGTGGCACCCCAGGCCCCAGAGGCCAGTGCTCACCATGGGCCTTGGCAGGCTGCAGTCTGTTAGGGCCAGCAGAAGCCGCACGGCTACCCCCGCCTGATACCATGGGGGGGTAACAGTTTGAGGGGTCTTATGTGGGGGGCATCCTGCATTGGGTGGGCTTGAAACCCAACAGCAGAGATCCCAGCCCCGAGAGAGGAGTCACAGGCAGGCGGGCCTCAGCAGGCTGCAGGGGGCTTCTCACGGGTGCCACTCTACACCCCTGCCCATCACCTGGTCCCTCTTCTGGGACAGTGTGGCTGCCTGTGGTCACTTCCCTGCAGGCTGGTCCACACCCCCAGGACCACAGAGGCCCCACGTGGTCTGGCTATGGCCTTCATGGGCTCAATGATCAGATAGATGCCCTAATGGTAGAGATAGCATGCAAACGCACGGGCCTTGTCCTCCCCAGGGCAGATAAGACGGCAGCAGCCCAGCCACGGCCACAACTGTGAGGCCGCCCTCGGCCACGGCCAGGATCCCGGCTGTCCCTGACCCCCTGCTCCTGAACTCCAGCCGGGTGTCCCTTCACTGGGGACGGAAGGGGCCTGGTGAGTGACAGCTGGCCCGAGGGGATGTACTCTCGGCTGTGGGGCCCCAGGCTGGCTCTCTTGCCCTGTGCTCCTGTCATCAACTCTTCCAAGCCCCTTTGAAGGCCGGTGGGGCCAGGGGAGGGGTCAGGAAGCTCCAGGCAGCACAGGAGCCCACAGGGCCCAGGTCAGGGGAGACCAGGGCCCCCCCGCTTCCTGCCACCCAGCAGTGGCCTGGGCTGAGCCCTGTCCAGACACTGCCTGCCCGCCCCACCAGCCCCTGCCTTTCCCTCCCTGGGCAAGCGGAAGGGGAGGGGCTGGGCCGCCTACCAGGCGATGCAAACGGCCCCTGCACCCTAATCGGCTCTCGCGGCCAGAGCCGAGCCTCCCGATAAGCCTGTGGCTGGCATTTCCCCGGCAGCCACTCTGTCCCCTGGGTATCGTGCGGTGCCAGAGAGGGGCTTGGCCGCTGATAAAGGCCACGGCCCATGCTTCAGGGCAGTGCCCACTCCCTGGGGCTGGCCAGGGACAGGAAGACCAGGGAACCCGGGAGACAAGGCCATCCTGACAACCACTCCCTGGCCCAGGGTCCCTGTCCCTGCGGGCTGGACACTCAAAATGCTCACAGCCGCCCCAGAGCTCCCAGGTGCAACAGGTAGCGGGTGGTGCCACCCACAGGGGAGCCTGGCTGGGACAGGTGCCTGGCAGCAGAGGTGTGGCCCACCTAACCTCGTGCCCCTCACAGCCCCCTGCCTCGGGGATCATCTCCAGCTCCCCTCTCTTTATTTAAAATTAATTAATTTATTTTTATTGGAAAGTCAGATACACAGAGAGGAGGAGAGACAGAGAGGAAGATCTTCCGTTTGTTGATTCACTCTTCAAGTTGCCAATGGCTAGAGCTGTGCTGACCCAAAGCCAGGAGCCAGTAGCCAAGAGCCTGTTCCGGGTCTCCCACGTGGGTGCAGGTCCTAAAGCTTTGGGCTGTCCTCGACTGCTTTCCCAGGCTGCAAGCAGGGAGCAGGATGGGAAGTGGAGCTGCTGGGACACGAACCGGCACCCATATGGGTTCCTAGTGTGTGCAAGGCAAGGACTTTATAGCCACTAGGCTACTGCGCTGGGCCAACACTCCCCTTTCCAACAGGGTCATCAAAGCCCCTCTCCAAAACAGAGGGGCTTGACTGTCCTTGAGGCATAACAAGCCAAGCCTCCACCTGCAGCACAGGAATCCATATGGGCGCCGGTTCTAATCCCGACAGCTCCCTGCCGTGGCCTGCAAAAGCTTCGGCTCAGCTCAGCTCCGGCCTTCATGGCCATTTGGGGAGTGAGCCAGCAGATGGAAGATCTCGCTCCTTTTCTTGGTAACTGCCTTTCCAAACACCCTATCTCACCATCCACCCGAGACTGGTCTTCCCAAGATGGCTGACAAGCCCTCACTTTCCTCAGGCCTCCTCACTCCCCGATCCCATCCTGCTGTGGGAACCAGAGGGGCAGGCAGGAGGGGGCCTCCAGAGCCCACAGGCCTGCAGGCTGCCTTGGACAGCAGAGAGCTGTGTCGGGTGACCCCTGACCTCTGGGCAGCCCTGAGAACGGGGTGCAGCTGTGGGGAACCGCGGAGTCACAAGGCCTCTGTTCCATCTGGGGAATGGGCTGGGCGGGCTGGGGGCTCCTGAACGGCCCTGGTCAAGGGCCGTGGTCTGTGGCCAGCATGTGGGTGCCCACCCCTCACCCCGGGTCACCCCAGCACCCTCTTATCTAATCAGTCCATCGCTCCGCCCCACCCCGTGACTCCCAGACCAGCTGGGCCTGGCTCTGCTTGGAGCAGCCCTATCTTGGGATCATGCTGTTTGCCTTTGATAAAAGCCACAAAAAGGGAAAGAAAAAGGGACAAGGGGGAGGGGAGCCCCAGCTGCAGGGTTCCAGAAGTCTGGGCGTGGCCACAGACAGGCCTGAGACCAGCCGCCCCTAACCCAGGTGCCTACGTGCACACCCAGGCCCCTGGAGGGTCGGCGGCTCCCTGACGACACGGCCAGCCGGGGTCCACCTCTGGCTCCATCCGTGAACTCTGGCCTTGGCCAGACCCCAGCTTAGGAGGAGCAGCCTGCCCCTCTTTGTAGTGCCCCTCTCTGTAGTGAGTGCCAGCGTGTGCCTGCAGTCACGGGTCTCTCCCTGCTGCTCCACTCAGACGGGAGTCCCCAATGGTCACCAGGACCAGGATGGAGGGGCCGGGTGCTGGGACGCACACATGCTGTGAGGACACAAGCAGGCCTGACCTCCTAACCTGGGTGCTGGGAGGAGCTGGACCCCTTCGTCCCCACTGCTTCGCAGAGTGGTCGCATCAAAGACAGGGAGCCAAAAGCAAGTCTTCCCCAGAACTTTCCTATGACTGTCCTGTCCCCGAGGGCCAAAGGAGGCTGGCACGCCTGCCTGCCTGCGCTGCACCCCGGCACAGTCCCCCGGTCTGCTGCCTACAGAGTCCCTCTGCCCTACTGTGACCGTCCTGCCCCTTGCCAAGGGCCCTAGGAGGCCTGCGCTGCGGCCCAGCACTGTCCTGCAGTCTCCTGCCTACAGGGCTCCTCTCCCCGCCTGGCTTAGCACAGGTGTCCTGCATCTGTTCCCCGAGCCCTCACTGTCAATGGCTTGCGGCTCCAGAACCTTCTCTGCTGAGGTCTCCTCTGGGACACACACTTGGGAGGCAGGCTGCACCTGCCCGAGCACCCATGGGGACCCTGTCTGACTATAGCACCTGTTGCGGCTCTCACCTCTCATGCGCACCCACTGGGCATGTTGCCATTCCCAAGAGCTGGCAGCAGACGGGACTCTGACAGAGATCTGGGACAGCAAGTGCCGCCCCACGGTGCCCACGGTAGCCGCTGGTGTGGGTGCTGCTCTGGGGCCACAGTGTCCTGCTTACTGTCCTCAGAGCACTGACCGCTTTCCAGGGCTGTGACCCTTGGGCCACAACAGACATGAGAACCTGGGCTGCAGCCAGCCCCCCGGCCCCCTGAGGACATGCCAAGGCCGGGGGTGCCAAGGCTGGGGCTCCCCCGTGGCTTGGGGGCACTTGGCTGGGGTCTGACACCACAGGCTCCGCCCCGCCAGCTGGCCGCTGCGAATGCCTTTTCCTATTGCCAGGAACATCGCTGTATTATTGATTTTTTGACACAAAACAACAGCCTGTCTTTATCGGCCTGAACCCTGCCCCGGCTAATGGAGCACTGGGACTGCCTGGCAGGGTGGGGCTGGTCCTCCTGGATGGGTCCTGGGGCCTCCCTGACCTAATGTTGGCTAGGCAGAGGCTGGGCAGGGAGTGCTGAGCCCTGGGGGAGGCAACCCCGAGTTCCCAGCACCCCAGGACCTGGCATGGGAACACGTTCCACAGGTGTACAGCTAAGTGCAGCCTCTCCAGGCAGCTGGTTCGCTGGGCACTGGATCTCCTGCAGCGTGGAGGAGGGTCCTGTGCATGAGGGCAGCTGGTGGTGCAGGGATCTCATGGGGCCCTGCAACCTCAGGGGCCAGCCTGGCTGAGGGGAGTCCCTGAAGGCAGGGTCTCGGCACCCCTTCCTGCCAGGAAATCAAGAGTGGCTCTATATGACATGAGCAATACCTGCTTCCCCTGTCCAGAGACCGGGCCGGGCATACGAGGGCACTGAGGGCCGAGATGACTGCTCCAGTGCTGGGTCCCCACACCCTGCTGACCAGGCTCCGTGTCCCGAGGTGCTGGGTCCCCACACCCCTGCCCAGGCTCCGTGTCCCGAGGTGCTGGGTCCCCACACCCTGCTGACCAGGCTCCGTGTCCCGAGGTGCTGGGTCCCCACCCTGCCAGCTCGTGTCCGAGTGCTGGGTCCCCACCCTGCCAGCTCTGTGTCCGAATGCTGGTCCCACACCCTGCTGACCAGGCTCCGTGTCCCGAGGTGCTGGGTCCCCACACCCTGCCCAGGCTCTGTGTCCTGGGGTGCTGGGTCCCCATACCCCTGCCCAGGCTTTTGGGTCCCCATACCCAGCACCAGACACTGGCTGCAGTTCTTGGTCCAGACCCCACACCCTGCCCTGTCTGCCAATGGGACTGCATGGCCCAGGACACCTATGAGAGCCCAGAGAAACATCAGCAGAGCCACCAGAGCACAGGGCTGGGTGTGCCCCCTGACTTGGTAGCAGGGGGCATGTTCATGCAATGTGCCCCTGTACAGTCACATCTTCTCTCCTATAGAACTCTTTCCAGCTCTGACCCACAGGACAGAGAGCCCTCCTGCCCACCTTGCGTGATTCCCACACAAATCCTTCCCCAGGACCAGGGCCGCTTGGCCTGCCTGCGGCCCAGTGTGGGTGCTGCCAGTCAGCTGGGACCGCGTGGTGGGCCAGGAGGGATGATTCTACTACGACCGACAGGCCTGGTCTGATAGGATGCCTGGGAGTGGCAGGGGCAGGCTCTGACAGCCATGCTGCCCACTGGACACTGGGCATCCCTGGGCAGGGCAGGCGAGGCGTGATAACATCTGCTGCATCCCGGTCCTGCCTGGCCCTTGTGGGCTCAGGATATGACCAGCCCTCGCGCTGAGCGGCCCCTTTGTCCCATCCCCGGGGACCGATCTTATCAGCCATGTCCACGGCCGCCAAAATGGAAAAATGCAGCAAGGAAATAAAAAGTTGTGCACGGATAGAGGAGTAATAAATAAATAAACACGGGAGCTGGTGCGGGCGTGTGGCAGGGCGGGGCTCCTCGGACCGCTGGGGCTGTCCCTGTGACAGCAACTGGGCAGGAGGCAGCGGGAGCACGGCTCAGCATGCAGCTCCCTCTCTGCCAGGTGGGGTGCCATGCCCACCTCCCCCCGCCCCGGAGACGGAGGGAGCTACAGGGTGCAAGTTGCCCAGTCCACTCAGACTCGGCCACAGCTTCAGCGATAGGGGGCAGTAGTGATACCAGTGAGTCTTGGGTGGCACATCCTGTCTGCCTTGCCCTAGATGCCCCAGACACATGTCAGAGGTTAAAAGACCAGTGGGCCAGGAGGGAGGCTTGTGGGCTTGTCTCCATGGCTCCGCAGCTGGGGGTGCTGGCAGGCACGGGCAGCCAGGCTGTGGGGAGAGGGGGAGGCAGGCGGCCGGGCAGGAAGGGTGGGAGGGCGGAGGAGGAAGTGGCTTGATTAGCCACCCTGGCCGCAGATGGCTGCTCCCGGAAGGTGGTGAGGTCAGTGGGGAGCGCGTGGCCAGCGGCCAGCCTGAGCCCCCACCCGCCAGCAGGCCAGAGGACATGACGGGTGCCCCGCTGCCCCGCTGCCTTCTGCCCACACCACGGCCAGCCCCACTTGGGGAGGCGGCCTGAGCCTAGGACACACACGATCGGCCCAGACAACAGCGGGGGCTGAGGCTTGGGCCCCTGGACATTTTCTTGAGGCTGGGGGCAGCTGTGTCCAGCCGCCTCTGGGTCTGAAAGCAGGCACTGTTGGCAAGCCCAGGGCAGGGGAATGAGATGGTGTAGGCTCTCCTGTGGCTGGTGGCCCCGAGGTCCAAGGGCCTCGGCAAGAGGCGTGGTCAGAGGCAGGCCAGAGGCCAAATGGCTGGGGCGACGGGCTGCTGAGCACAGCATGGGGGCCGCCCAGGGAAGCCCTGCCCCGGTTCCGGGGGTGTAGGGAGAGGCTTCCAGCCCTGCACTGACACCCCCTCCCACCACAGGGCTCTGTGCACAGGCTCTCTTGGGAGGGCAGTCTGCGTGACACAGACCTGTGCCGGCCCTGGCAGGTACTCCACTGCATGCTGGCTCCACGCCTGGGGTGGGGGTGGGGGTCGGCCAGCACAGGCCCAGGCCCGAGCTGCCCCCAGGCTGACCTCGTCACCCACCAGCACCCCTTCCCGACTGTTAATCTAACACAAATAGACCGGGGGCAGCCCCGCCAGCCAGCCCTGCGATAACGCGAAATCCCGGACTGATTTCCCACCCACGCAGGCCACGATGTGGGGAGGGGGAGGCCTCATATTGGCCCACCACTCTGTGGCCATCGGAACAGCCCCAGGACAACCCATTCTACCGTCCTGGGTGCAATAAGTTGGGACGGCACAGTCACGGAGCAGAGCCCAGATGGCCAGCTCCCAGACTGGGGGGGTCCTGCCAGAACCGTGCCAGGGAGGGGCAGCACACCCCCCCGACTGCCCTTGGCCGCCTCCTGCCCCTTCCCCTGGGGCGCGGAGCCTTCCCTGCAGGCCTTTTACTCTGGGTACCCCCAGGAGCCCCGCTAGCTCCCAAGCAGCCGTTGGAGACACAGCAGCCTTTCTGGGGACTTGAGGACTGGGCCCCAGGCCGGGCTTAGCCTGTGGAGACCCCACGACCCTCACGCCACTGCTGTCGGGCCCACCCTGCCCCTGCAAAGCCTTATCCTGAAGGGCTCCCCATGCAAGTGTGGAGCTGACACCAGCACCCCCAGACGCAGAGCGCAGCACAAGGCCTGGGGCAGAGAGTTGGACCCATGGACGCAGCACTCCGCATCCGTGACGCCCACAGCAGGCTTCTCACTTGCCCCCCTTGCCTAGGAAGCCGAGCTGGGAAGTCGCACTGACCCCAGCCCTGAGAGCAGCGGACACCCTGGAGGAGGTGCCTCCTGCCGTGTCGGTGTACCCTATGCCAGGAAAGGTTCCTGTCCCGTTCACGCCACACACGGGCTCGCCCCCTTGCCTGCACCAGAGATGGTACTGGCAAGGGTGGGGCGAGGGTGATTCAGGGAGCCACAGCCTGGGCTGGTGTGGGCTGTGCCCTGAGCCCAGCCATGGCCCCAGGGACAGGGACCCCACACCACCTCTTGCTGCGTGGGCCTCCATCCTCAGGACCCAGCCAGGTGGAGTGACGGCAATGGCAGCCTCTACGTAGACTGTCGCTGGGCCTTGGGGACCCCAAAGTCGGACGGGAGCTGTGTCTCCTAAGACACCTTCTTTCCCCTGACCTGAAGTGGGGGACACTGGGACACCAGGTAAGTCCCCAACAGCCACTGCCCAGCTAGGCTGCAAAAGGGATAGGACCTGGGCCCGGCAGCATGGCCTAGCGGCTAAAATCCTCGCCTTGAACGTGCCGGGATCCCATATGGGCGCCAGTTCTAATCCCGGCAGCTCCACTTCCCATCCAGCTCCCTGCTTGTGGCCTGGGAAAGCAGTGGAGGACGGCCCAAAGCTTTGGGACCTGCACCTGTGTGGGAGACCTGGAAGAAGTTCCTGGATCCTCGCTTCGGATCGGCACAGCATCGGCTGTTGCGCTCACTTGGGGAGTGAATCATCGGATGAAAGATCTCTCTGTCTCTCCTCTCTGTATATCTGACTTTCCAATAAAATAAATAAATCTTAAAAAAAAAAAAGGATAGGACCTTCTGCCCCTCTATGGGTCAGCCCCACCCCTCTCTGTGGGTCAGCCCTGCCCCACTCTTAGATCAACCCCGCCCCTCTAGGGGTCAGCCCCATCCCCCCACCTCCAAAGCCAGAGGCGTCCTTCAGGTCTCAGGTGCAGCAGTGGGACCCAGGGCGTCCTAGGCTCTAGCTTCACCCTCACGTCCCCTAGAGGCCACTGCAGGGCTTGGGATCACCGCTTAGCTGGGACCTGGCTCCCACCCAGAGCCTCCAGGCCTGAGGTCCCACAGTGCACAGTGGCCTTTCCCGGGCAGGTGATATATGGGAACCCTCCACCTGCACTCCCACTCCAAGACTAGAAGCCCACAAGACCAGCTGGGGCCTCTCGGCAGGGCAACAGGGTCTCTACTGGAGGACACAGCCTGAGACCCTTGGGGACACTGAGGGCAGGGCAGTGGCATCAGGCAGGGGACTTGGGAGGCCTGGGAGGCTGCCTGCCATTTGGTGCTCCGGGGGCGCTTCCTGGGGTCTGTGTGTCCTCCTGGGCAGTTGGGTCCCACCCTCCACCCCCCTTCCCCTGCTCCCAGCAGAGGAAGGCCAGGTACTGGACGGTAGGGCCTGTGGCCATTCCCACGCTGGGGAGGAGGACGGCTGGGCCCAGAGATAAGGAAACTGGCTCAGAGAGAGAGGGAAGGAGAAAGAGGGAGAGATGGAGACAGAAGGGAGAGCCAAGAGCGGCAGGAGGGAGGTGGGCGGCCACAGAGCCCCTTGGGAACAGAGCAGGGACCCGCAGGGAAGGGGCTGCAGCCCACCGGGACAGGCCCTGGTGCCCACCAACGCGCAGCGGCCCCGCAGATAAGGAATCCGACGATAAGCGTGGCCTGTGTGGGTGTGATAGGTAGTGGCCACCAGGGTGGGTGGCCACAGGCTTATCGCCCGCACTGCCCACCACACAGAAGCCTCTATCTGCGGGGCCGCGCCCAGCCCCGGGGAAGTTCCGGCCCCCATCCGATCGCGGCTCAGCCAGGCCTTGGCCTCCGGGCCCAGCAGCGGCTCCCGTGGGTCCTCTCTCACCTTCCCTCTCTCACCTGTGTGGGGGTGGCTGCTGTGCTGGCCTCCAGGCGGAGGCTCCCAACTTGCCCTGTGGGATGGAGCCCTGTGGACAGCATTCACTGACAAAGCAGGGCATGGGGCAACTGCTCGGCCTGCAACAGTGGCTATGTGGCCGGTATCCTTTGGCCCATTGGCCACAGGCCTGTAGCTCTGGGCGGAAGCTGCTGCGCACATATTCAAGTCCCTTCCTGGGGACTAGGAGGGTCCTAGGCGGCCGCGGCCCATGTCTCAGAGGCTGGGAGTGGACCCTGGGTTTCCACCCAGGCTGAGCAAGGCACTTCACATTCCCCCATGGGCCCCCACCTGCTGTGGGCACCACTGACTGCCTGCCCACCCTGCTCCAGGAACCCAGGGCTCCACACAGGGACACGGGGCGGTCAGTCCCCAGCCTGCGGCTTCCTGACACCTGCACTTTGGCCGCGGGGAAAGGTAGGGTACCTCACCAATGGCAGAGTGTGATTTGGCCCCCAGAAAGAGCTGCCTGGAGCCTCCATCCATACAGGGACCTGAGGTCAGAGCTGCCACCTCGGGAGGGTGGCACTGCATGACACTGCCCGCACATGCTTGGACCAGCCCCCTGACTCCTGTCTTGGGGTTCTCACCTGCCCAACAGTAGACCCAAGCACATGCCCCAGCACCGGGGCAGCTAGATGAGATGGCCCAGAGGCTCCGCGCACCCGGTCCCCGCCCCGTCCCCTCCTCCTGGCAGAGCACGGCCACCACACAGTGCCGCCACTCCTGGGGTTCTGCCTGATGCTGCCACAAGAACATCACATATGCGTGCCCGCTCCCCGCAATCTGCCTCAGACCCACGTGCCTGGCATGGCGGCCTCTTCCAGCCGTTGGAGACTTGGCCCTGCCCGTGTGGTTACCTGGCCCTGTCCAGGAGTTGCTGCTCTCTGTCGGGGATGTGGCCTCTGGCTCGGGCCCCTCCATCTCCTCCTCGGGGGCTCCTGGGGACGTGGGGGGTGCTGGTGGTGGGGACAGAGCTGCGTCTGCAGGGAGGAAGACAGCATCACTGCCGAGACCCCCTGGCTGGGAGGGTCCCCCTTCCCGGCCCTCTGGAATGGAAGGGATAGGGGCTTTTGCAAACCCCTCGCCCCTCACTGACCGCCCACAATGGTGTCTCCAGCTACTCCCAGCAGCCGGAGTGCAGGGCCCTGGGCACGCCCAGGCCAGCGGGCACCAGCGCCGTCGCAGTCGGCAGCTGGGGGCCTGCAGCCGCCCGCTCCCCACGGCGGCCCAAAGGGCATGTTTGCTTCCCGGCTGGGCTGATAACCAGCGCGGCCCCCAATCGATGCGCGCCCGGCAGAGCCCCTCCGTGACGTCACACACCCAGCAGATTATTAATACCAAGATAAGAGGTGCGATTAACATCAAATAAATCAATCGCATGGTATAAAAGTCCTATTATTTTTGGCTATAAATCAAAGTGGCTGGCATGGCGCTTCAGCCACCATGGGGAGCCACACGGGGCCGGCCTCGCTGGCCGATCGCGCCCGCGCAGCCTTATCGCGCCCATCATGCTATCGCCGCGGCCGTGCCAGGTGCAGCCCTGGCTGTGGGTCCCACCCCCGCCCCAGCAGCCCCAGCTCCCACATCAGATAAGGGCCTGACTCCCCAGGAAGCCGGCGGCTCAAAGTCCATCGCAGCCACCTGCCCTCTGCAGTCCTGGTCCCCGTGGTGCTGGTGGCCAGGGACAACGGTGGACGGGGACAGTGACCCACTCCACAGACTGAGACACGGAGGCCGAGGGCCACTGGGCCAAGTGTGGTTACCGCTGGGCAGGGCTGACAGGCTCTGCAGGTTCCCTGATACCTGGACAGCAAGTGCCAGGGTGGGGGTGCCTCTTGCTGGGGCCAAAGACTGTCTAGGTCTCCCCCCGCTACCCCCACATGTCCTCAGCCCCTCCCTGTCCTCCTCTCTGTCTCCAATTCGACTACCCTCCATTCCACCCTAGGGTCTCCGTACATGCCCATGCCACCTATGGCTGACCTTGAGGCCCCTTGTGCCACCCCATCTGTCCATCCTTCTGCCAGCCCCCTTGTGCCACCCCGTCTGTCCATCCTTCTGCCAGCCCCTGTGTTCTGCGGGAGTTAGTGTGTGTGCACAGGAGGCGGGCATGCGTGGAAGCAGAGGAAGAGGAGACAGTGGGGAGGATCCTGGCCCCTCCTCAGGGGTCTGGGGCACAGCTGTGCCCACAGGAGCTAGCCTGAGCAGGTCGCCTGGGGTGAAGCTAGGGTATCTCACTCTGCCCCTCAGAGGGTACAGGTGCCCAGGGCAGCTGGGGCTCCACCTGGTACAGCTGTGCAGCTCTGGGCACACCAGACCTCTCTGGACTGCCACTCTGTTCTGACCAGCACCTTCGTTCGTAGTTCCTGCCTGAGGGGACACCTCACTGGACTCCTCCCACAGGCCTTACACTGAGGCAGGCGGGCATGGCTGCCCTGGCTACCTGTTCATGAAGGCTGTGCCCCTCTCCGGAGCTGCTGCCACAGCCCCTGGGGAGCAGACCACTGGCCCTCCGGGGTGGTTAGTGCACAACTGGTGGACCCTGCATGGCCGTGGTTGGCATGTGGCCTCCACCCGACTCACCTGCTCTGGGGGGGCTTGGAGGCTGGGGCTCACCCAGGCCCGAGGGCTCTGGCTGTGTGGTGTCATGCTCTGTGAGACTGGTGTCCATGGCCTGGGTTTCCTCTGAGGTCTCCATGTCTCCAAGGGAACCTGCGGACACAGCAGAGGTAACCCATGAGGAGCCCCGCCTCTCAGTGCCAGCCCTTCCCTGTGGGGACGGCAGCACAGGGGTGCCAGGGGCTGGGCCTCTGCCGCCTGCCGGCCTTAGCCCTGGGGGAGACGTCGCCATGCTCTGCTGCACATCGCCTGTACCCCAGCAGGCACCCGTGAACCAGCACCTGACCCAAGCTGGGGGCTGCAGAAGGCCCTGAAGGGGAGGACCCCAAGGTGACATCAGAATGTCCCAGAGGTGGAAGTGGTGGTGCCTTGCCAAGCCCACTCCCTGGAGACCCCAGTTCCGGCAGCTTCCAGAGAAGGCACGGGCAGCCCAAGTCCACTATGACAGGGTCACCCACATGCGCCTGATGTGGAGACAGGCTGCGGGTAGCTGTGGGCTACTGGAGGCCAAGAGGGACGGCTGAGGACAGCACTAGGCACTAGGAGGTAGTTGGGGTGGGGCTGAAGGGAGTCCCACCCAGCAGGTGCCAAGAGCAGGAGCTGGCAGCGCCAGCCACAGAGGAGTGGACATTAGTGGACCACACGGGGTCCTGGGTTTTGGGCACACTGCTTTTGGCTGTGTCCAGCCCAGCCCTGGGCCTGGGGTACCTAGGGCCCACGGTCCCCCAGGGGCTGAGCCTGACCCACGGGCAGCAGCAGAGCCAAGGCCCCAGCCTCTGGTCCTCATTGCCCCAAGGGCAGGAGGCCATGGCCAGATGACTACTAGAGGGGTCAGCCCTTCCAGGCCCTAGGGAGCCGGCCCATCTGCCTGTGTCCTTCTGCAAGCTCCCGAGTCTGCTGCGGTGGGATGGAGGGCCTCAGTGGCCTGCCCTGCGGAACGGGCGCGAGACCTCAGGCCTTCATGGACGCTGCAGCCTGGCTGAGGCACAGGTGATACCTGGGAGAGCCCAGCTCCCACAGGGGAAGAACAAAGCTGAGCAAAGCTGAGACAGGAGAGCCTGGAGAGTGGCTGCCCCACACCGCTCCTGCTGCAGCTGCTAATTCAGACCGCATGGTCCGGCACTAAGTGACCAACTGACCATGCAGAGACAACTGCCAGGCAGCACCACACTGGGCACTGCCAGGAGGCTAGCTCGGCCTTCGCGACCTCAGATACCCTGAGTCCCGCTGGGGTCTCTCTTGGCCTAGAGCTCTGGCAGGGTCTAGCATGTGCCGTTATGAAAGCACCAACACTGTGCAGGCGCCCCACACTGAACACGTGTCTTCCCTGCATCCCCCTTCACAGCCTTCCAGTCCCCAGTGGTGGGGGAGGCCCGGGGGCAGACTGGGGGGAGGGGGCGGGCTGGGGGGAGGCAGGCTGGGCGGAGGCCTGGGGGGGGAGCGGGCTGGGGGAGGCCCAGGGGGCGGACTGGGGGGAGGCCGGGGGGGGGGGACTGGGGGGAGGCCCAGGGGGTGGATTGGGGGGGCGGGCTGGGGGGAGACCGGGAGGGGGGGAACTGGGGGGAGGGGGCGGGCTGGGGGAAGGCGGGGGGGGGGAGGCCCAGGGGGTGGACTGGGGCTCCAGCTGCAGGTACGGTGGGGTGGGGGTGGGGGACGCAGTGGCTGTCAGCAGCTGTGGGAGGGTGCAGGTGGAGGCCAGGCCCAGCCACGTATACTTCATGGGTAAGGCAGGGAACCCAGCTGATGCAGTGGGGGTGCTAGGGTGGACAGTGGCTCTTCTCCCCAGTATCCTGCAGGTCACCTGCGGTGCCAATGCGGTCGGAGCCGCCCAAGGCCATGTACCTGCCAGGGGCCAGGCTGGGACCACTGTGGGGGCTGGGGCGGAGTCGGCTGCAGCCCCCACAGTGCCTGCAGCCCCTCAGTTATCACCAGCGGCAGACGCCTGCATGCCTGCAGCCCCTTGCTCATTAAGCCAACGCAGAGATGGAAATGGGAACATAATAGCTATTTGATTGGGGGTGAGATATTTGCATATTGGCTCAGTGCTGATAGCAGAATTTCATCAACTCCCTTTTTTCATGCTTTAAACTGAATTGCACAGGGAAGCTCTGAGCGGCCACTGGTCTCTGCTCCTTGCCCGTGCCCATAGCTGTGGCCCCACAGTGGCACTGCCCCAGTGGGCCTGCGGGTGTGGCGAGGGTGACTGGCATGCACTCCTGGATATGAGGCTATCACTTGCACTGTGGCGCAGCGGGGTGCAGCTGCCCCCTGCAGCAATCCCACACGGTCCTGGCTCGAGGCCTGGCTGCTGCAGTTCCCATCCAGCCTGGGAAAGCAGGAGGGTGGCTCCAGTGCTGGTGCCCTCGTGGGAGATGAGGGTGAAGTGCTCGGCTTTGGACCAGCCCAGCTCCGGCCACTGTGGCCATCTGGGGAGTAAACCAGCAGATGGAAGATCTCTGCCTCTCCCTCCTTAACTCTGGTTTTGAACAAATAAAAACAAACCCCAGACAGAGTCTGGGGCTCCCTGGGCCACCTGGACCTCAGGTTCAGCCTCATCTGCATCCTGTTTTTGCATCCATTTGCTCGCTCATGCACCCTGACACTGGCCCCGTCCACCATCAGGTCCTGAGGAAGAAGGTCGGAAATGGGAGGGAGACTTCCGGGAGAAAGAAGCCCGCAAGAGCCATGTGGGAGTGAGGAGGCTCCCCCAGGCCCTACTTCCTGGCGTTGGCTTATCCAGAGCTAGGGTCCTGCTACCGATGGTGTGGTGGGTGCTGGGCACAGCTAATCACACCCACAAAAGTAGGGGGAGAGGCCCCTGCTGTTGGCAGAAGGCTGTAGGCAGGGGGTGGGGCTGCAGGGAGCCCCTGGCCCCTGGGTGGCAGCAGCAGCCAGATAAGGCCCTGATAAAGGACAGAAAATAGCAACAGACTCTGGCCTTCCCACCAGCCCGGGCCGCAGTGGAGACAGGCTGTAGGCATGGTTCTGCCCTCCTGCACGTGGCTACAGCCCTGGCAGGCCCAGGGCTTAAGCCTGACCTCTGGGCTGCTGGGCACCAGAGGCTGTGCTGGGTCCTGGACCTGGATGCTTTCCAAGGCCCTTCCCAGGAGACACTGACTAGAGGAGGCGTGAGGCCCTGAAGGAGACTGGCCCCCAGCCCCACGCACCTGCTCCCTGTAGGCCTCAACCCTTAGCATGAGAGAGGCATTCTTTGTGCACACATCCAGCAAGGACCTGTCAGTCTGGGAGATGTCCTGGCTCTCACTCTGCCCCCTTGTCCCCTGCCAGCCCTGGACGGGACAGCTGCTGGCTTGGGGCCTGCGAGGATATAGGGGACACCAAGGCAGGTGCCCAGCAGACACTCAGGGTCTTTGGAGCCTGGGCCTTGGAACTTTCTAGACAAAACATCCATCCCAACATGTGGAGGTAGCAGAAGCACAGCTGTGACAGTACACATGCCCCCAGCCGACCACTGAGCACGACCAAGCCTGGCCTTCCCAGCCCATGGTGCTTCCCATGTTGACCCAGCAGTGCCAATTGGCTCCGGAGCCCTGCGCCCTCTGGGCCCCCTGTCCAAGTCCGTTTCTGAACGCTCCCAGAGCAGGACACGGGCTGCTGACAGCATGAGTGTGGGAGGCCCGAAGGAGCACAGCAAGGCTGCGGTCGTGAGCTGGAGGTGGGGGCAGCCCCGTGCCGTCCTGCTCAGCCGACAAGGGGACAGCTCCGAAACAGCCTGCAGGAAGCCTGCCACCTACACACAGCAGGGGCTGCCGCCCGTGTCCCCTGCTCACACACACACACAGAGCACCGGGGGCTGCCGCCCGTGTCCCTCCTCACCCTCCTCACTCATTGTCCTGCCGCCTCTGCCTAGGCTACTCTCTCCCCAGACCCTTCCCCAGCCAGCATGCCCACCTCTTGGCATGTGGGGTCTGGGGGCTTGCATGCTCAGGCCCAAAGCAGTGCTGGCTGCACACAGAGGCGCTCAGTGAGGCCCAGGAGCCTCAAGCGGGGGCAGTCCAGTGGCAGTGATCAGAGGGGAGAGGACTTAGTATGGCCCCAAGACAGCCCCGTGCCCAAGGAGCCCCCAGAGGAGCCTGGTGGGTGAGCGCAGCATCCCACACCTGAGGCAGGCCCTCCCTCCTCACTGCAGTCAGGACTCCACTCCACGGATGGCTCAGCAGCCTGCAGCCCGTGGCCACAGCAGGCTTCTGGCAGGTGCAAGGTCTTCCCAGGGTGGGAGGGGCAGGAGAAGGTGCTGTGGCCTTTCCCTGGGCAGCTCCCACAACCTGCCGTCACCTGTCTTATAGATGGGGTCACTGAGGCAGGGAGCTCTAGGAAGACCTCTGGAGGCCTCCCTAGGTGCTTGGCCTGAGCTGGCTGGGCCCTGTGGGGGTTCTTGTCCCCTCACATATTCCCGGGGTGCAGGGCTGGTAGGGGACCTAACTGGGCCTTGGCCTGTGCACCTGGCCTGGACTGGGTGGCGAAGGCTCCTAAGAGGTCAGCAACTGCCCAGAGCCCAAGACTCCTCGGGCAGTGAGGTAGACAGTCATGGGCCTTCTCGGAGGAGGCAGCCTGATGCTCTAGCTGAGGTCCAAGGTAGGGCAAGGCCCAGCACATGCAGCTGGGCTAGGGAACATGAGGATACGGCATCTCCAGTCACTCACAGGACATGAGGACCCCCAAGCCCACGGATGGGGACCTGCTAGGGCTGCGCCACATGAGGGCCCCACTACCATGGCCTCCAGTTGCCACCCCCCCTTCTCCAGGCTGGGGCCCCAGTCCCCAGCAGCAAGGCCTGGTCAGGGCAAGGCTGCAGGGGAGGCCTGGGAAAGCCATGGCTGCTGCGGAGATGGGTTTCAGGCGCTGAGCTCGCGCCACATTCATCACGTGGGGCTTGGGAGTTATCAGTTCTGGGGTTGGCGCCATCTCCGGGCTGGGTCACTCTCGGCTGACAGATGACATGGGAGCCGATTACAGGCTCCTGGGGCTGGGGGGAGGCCCACAGAGGGGCCACATGTGGGAGCAGGCGAGGCCATGGAGGAGCCACGTGAGGGGTGAGCCATCCTCTCCCCAGTTGGGCAATGAAGCTAAGGCTGGTCACAGGCAGGGGCTACCTGGGAGGGGTGGGCTCCAGGCCCCACTATCCATGGGAGGGGCTGCTCCTTCATCCCGCGTTACAGAGGGAGGCCCAGGCGCCTGCCTGCTGGGCCAGCTTTGGGGGCCCTCGCATCAGAGACAGAAATAAGCAGTGCCCCTTGGGTCTGTCCCTCAGCATCTCCTGCGAGACTGAGCTTGCGTCAGACAGGAGCGGGGCCTGCGCCCAGACCCTGCTGTACTAGGTTGGGTCGGCAAGACCTCAGGACTGTGGTGAAGGCTGAAGGCTCCAGAGATGCAGCATGGTGACAGCCACCCCACACTCCGTGCTAAGGACACTCACTGACTCCGTACTGGACACAGTGGACAGACATACACGTGTCAGCTCTCACATAGACTTCACACACGTGTCAGCTCACACATAGACTTTACATGCGTGTCAGCTCACAGACTTCACACACACGCGAGTCAGCTCACACCAAGGCTATCAAACAGACACGGAGTCCTCACACACACGTGTCAGCTCACACCAAGATTCACACAGACAGAGTCCTCACACACGTGTGTCACTTCACACCAAGGCTATCACACAGACATGGAGTCCTCACACACGTGTCAGCTCACACCAAGGCTATCAAACAGACACGGAGTCCTCACATGCGTGTCAGCTCACACCAAGGCTATCACACAGACATGGAGTCCTCACACGCGTGTCAGCTCACACCAAGGCTATCACACAGACATGGAGTCCTCACATGCATGTCAGCTCACACCAAGGCTATCACACACACAGACATGGAGTCCTCACACACGCATGTCAGCTCACACCAAGGCTATCACACACACAGATATGGAGTCCTCACACATGTGTGTCACTTCACACCAAGGCTATCACACAGACATGGAGTCCTCACACACGCGTGTCAGCTCACACCAAGATTCACACATGGTCGTAGGGTGCTGACCGTCATATGCCCCTCCATGCCTGCTGCCATGTCCTTGGACCTGGGGTCCTGGGGAGCCTAGTTAGACCCTCTCACCCCCCCACCTGGCCCAGTCTCAGGGTGGATGGAGACTGAGGTTGCTTCCCTGGGAATGCCGGGTGGTGCCCAGAAAGAAACCTACCTGCCAGCCCATCTGCTGCCCCTCACTGGCCCAGGTGGGCCACAGGGGCCAGTGCCCTATTCTCTATGGCCTAGTCCTGTCCCCTGCCCCCTTCCCAGCCTCCAAAGCCCTAGTCACCCCGCCCTGCCATGGACACCTAGGAGACCCAGGGGAGTGAGTGGTGGGCAGAGGCCCGGTGGCCTCGACCCCTCCAGCAAGAACCAGAGCTACTGAGGACTCACCTCAGGGCCTGGAAGTGCCAGGGCCTGGAAGTGCCAGGCTAGAGCCAACCCTGGTCCCAGGTGCTGGGGACCTACTTCATACTTTAAAAAATTCATTCATTTATTCATTTGAAAGGCAGCAAGAGAGAGAGAGAGAGGCCCTTCCCTCAGCTGGCTCACTGCTGAGTGGACTGGCCACTCTCAGGGGACATAGGCATTACGGATCCTTCCCTCACGTCCATGGTCTCCCAGCTCAGCCCCCGGCAGGTCCAGGGAGCCCAGGACAGGCCGGCAGATGGGGACTCCAAGCCCAGGAACAACCCAGCTTGGTGGATTCCACTGCGAGCCTCAGAACCTCCGTGGAGGCACTGCACCATATCCAGTGCTGGGACCCGGAGCTCTGCAGCAGGAGGGCGTCCCTTCCACCTCAGGGACCCTCACACTGTAGGCGCTAGCATTACCCTGTTTCACGGGTGGGGCTGGGGCTGGCCTGTGGCCCCCTCCCCACCCCTCAGGTCTCAGCCCAGATTTTTGTCTTCCACTTACATGTCTGCAAGCACCTCTGCTTGTGGGGTTCTGGTGGCGGGGAGCCTCGGGCTGTGGTGGGAGCCCCGGTGCAGAGTCCCCACTCTGTCCCAGGGTTCTGGAAGAGCCACACCACAGGGGAACCCTGGACCCTACTCCATGTGTGGAGGGCGACTGAGGCCTAGGCAGAGCAAGGGGCTCATGAGGGGCACAGCCTGGCAGCGAGGACGGACCTGAGCCCACCTTGGGGATACCCAAGACCTGGCCCTAACTGCAGCTACGCAGCAGCCACCCCGGGAGAGGCGGGGGCCCGTGGGCGTGCCGTGCGTGTCCCTGGCATTTTGGTGGGGTGAGATAAGGGCAAGCCGAGCCGAGCGAGCAGGCAGATAGATACGGGCGATAGTGCTCGGCTGCCGCGCGGCGTCTCTCGGCCTCTTTATCGCCGTTCCCTTTTCTTCCCTCCTTCCCGAGCCGAGGAAGGGCGGAGTGCACCCCCCACCCAGTGCCAGACACAGAGCAAGGCCCCACCCACCTCTCCCACGTTCCACCTCGTCCACCCCTCGCCCCGGACTGCAGGGTCATGTGCTGGGGGCTCGGGGGCTAGGACACGAGCCCAGGCCTCTGTCCTCAGGGTGGGGACAGTCAGGGGCTGGAGACAGCCCAGGGATGGGTGGCTGGTCGGGGCTCCCTGCTCACTCCATGCCCTCCACTGGGGAGACCCAGGCACTGTGCAAGGGGCCGATCCCAGGGCTTGGGTGAGCCCTGCAGCACCCCTGGGGACACAAGACAGGACAGACCCCAGTCCCGCCCCCATGAGCTTGGAAACCCCAGGATCCCTGAGCTCTGAGCTGCATTCAAGCGTGTGGATCCCTGGGGAGCTTCAAGTGTCCCCAAGAGCAACAAGGCCACAGGTGCCCTCCCAGGGCTGCCGCTCTGCTCCGTGCTTGGTCCCAACCCAAGGGTCCTGGAGAAGCTCCTCCATGCAGAAGGGGAAGCTCACAGAGCCGCAGGCAGCACAGACCCCTGCACGGCTGGGGCCTCTCAGAAGGCTCCGCCCCTTCCCTGTGGCAGCAGAGCTGTCCGTCAGTCAGCGGGAGGATTAGCCATAGGCAGGCCCTAATCGCCATCATCGCGCCATCAGCGCCACATCTCGGATCAGCTCAAGGAGGCGGCTTTATCCAGACAGACATGCGACGGTACCCAAGGCCCACCTGGGGCCGAATGGCACATGGCCATTCGAATGGCACACGGTACCCTGGCTGCTCCTTCCCTGGCCAGCCGGTGGCCAGTGGCTCTGTCCCATCCCCCACTGCAGCATAGCCAGGTCCCACTCAAGGTACCAGAGCAACCCTGGCATGCAACTTCCTGCCCTGGGGTTTGCGTTCTCCGTATTGCTAAAGCAGTGTGCATTTGCAAGAGAGAGGACACACAGATGTTCCAGCTGCTGGTTCGCTGGTCAAATGCCTGCAGAGCCAGGGCTGGGCTAGGTCAAAATCAGGGGCTCCACTGGCTCTCGCCAAGGTCCAGCGCCATTACCACTGTCAGTGCATCAGAGGCAGGACTCGAGGCAGCAGAGCCAGGTCACGGGTACCCAGGGACGACACAGCTGTGGCCCCTGCGCTCAGCCCTGCTTCTGGCCTTAGCCACTGCCCGCCCCGCACAGGTGGCCCCCAATAGCAGCAGCTGAGTCCATGGCTTCTCTGGGGCATGTGGTGCCAGGGCCTCCCAGCCTGGCCCCTGGACATGGCCCCACACGGAGGCCTTGACAGAGTCAGGCCCTGGGCCGGGAGAGGCAGCCGAGGGCGCCCCTCTGGGGCCCCCTCCTCCCCGCCTTCCTCCCCACCTTCCTTTTCAAAAACATAATTTATCTGTGTATTATCGAGAAATCCAGACACTTTAATCAGTGAGCTATGAAGTCAGAATTTCCATTCTTATCTGCGGGAGGAGTGGAAGTGGAGGAGATAGCGGGAGGAATCCTGGTGGGGAATGTTAATGGGCAGGAGGCTGGGCCAGCGGCCACCACGACGCTGGCATCTCCTCCATTATCAAGGCCGTATCTCGCCAACCATCTGAGTGCGGTAATGGGGCCAGTTCAACTTTCCGAGTTATCACAGGAGCTGAAACCTGCGCCTGCCAGAGGCCCGGCCCGGAGACAGCGCCAGGAGGGACAGGGCAGAGTGCTCAGGAGGGGAAACTGAGGCCCAGGAAGTGGACAGGCTCCTTGCCCTTGGGAGGGGCTAATGTGCTCTGGGGACTGCAGGGCCGGGGTCTCACGTGAGGACCCCACGGCCACAGGGCTCTGTGGCCAACTCTGCCCGTGGACTCGCCTGTGGTCACACAGCCCCATGGCAGCCAAAGCCCCGGTCTCACCCATGAGTTCACCAGGCTCACAGCCACTCTCAGAGCTTCCCAGAGGTGTGAGGGCACGGTCACGGGGGCCAGGACTGTGGGGCAGCTGGGGGAAGCCCCAGGTGAGGCCGAGGGTCAGCACCCAGGGCCAAGAGCTCCACAGGGAGCAGGGGGCTGTGCAGTGAGGAAAGCTGGGGTGTGGCCGTCTGTCCTCCCGACCATGTCAAACGCCACAGGCTGCGCCCACGGAGGTCTCTGTCCCTGCACCGGGCAAGGGCCGCACCATGGCTCAGTTTCGCAGCGAGCAAATGGCCGGGGGAGGCCTGTGTCGGGCCTGGGCTGGCAGCCCCTCCCCACGACCATCCTGAGAGTCTGACAACAGAGGACCAGGAAGGGGCGACGGCTGTGAGCAAGGCTCCTGAGGCGTGCACCTCTTGGCCCTGGCCATCTCAGGGCTCCCAAGTGTCGCCGCCTGCTTGCTGGCCACTGCAGAGGTAGGAAGCCCAGGCCCAGGGAGGCCACAGCCGGTCAGCCTGGAGAGGCAGACAGAGGGGAGGGGCCTGCCTATCTGCCAAGGTCGGCAGCCACATTCCTGCCCCGGCTAGGGGCGGCGGTGGGGGGTGGGGTGGGGTGGGGGGACAGCTGTCTAGAGCTGCGGCTGCCGGGGGTGGGGAGGCTGGGCTTCCAGCGGAGCTGGTGGACAGGGTGGAGCAGACACTGCCCAGGACGCCCCAGCCTCGGATCAGGTGGACCTCAGCAACTCGGTGACCCTGGTAAACAGAGTCGCAGGGAAGGTGACGGCGGTGTGTGTGGCGGGCACAGCGCATGCAGTCTCAGGACAGGCTTGGGCAGGCAGGAAGCCACCAGGAGGGCCCAAGGAAGGGGCAGTGGTGACCATCCATGCTGGGGTTTGGCCAAGCACCCACGAGGCAGTCAGCGGCTCCCGGGGCCTCCTTTGGACTCAGCACCCGACACAGGGCCCAGGATGAGCTGTTGTTAACTGGCCGGCCTCAATGGCACATGAGCCATGGGAGCCATGTGCCTAGGGCCTCAGGAACCAGGCCAGGCTGCAGGGGCCTGCTCTGGCCTGCAGCAGCCACCGCCTGCCTGGGTGGTCTCCAGCTCAGCCTAGAACTCTCAGGCTCCGAGTGTGGGGGACCCGCTGGGAACAGGAGTCCTGAGGCCTTGTAGCCTCGCCCCCACACCCTGGTTCACGGCAACACCCACTGGGGTTGGGACAGCTCGTCACCCAGAGCCCAGGTCCACTGGCAGCAGGCACCTGTCAGCCCCTCCCCAGAGCAGGAAGGCCACCCAGATGCCAGGGGCTGGGCTGAGCCCGCCACCTTCCCCCGGCGTTACGAGTCCAGGGCGCTGAGCCCCTGGGGGCCCACTACTGCTGCCTCAGTCACAAGCAGGACTTGGTCCCGGCCCCCCGGGCACACGGAGGCAGAGGGAGGGCTGGCACACCTGACCTGCTCCCTGGGTGACGGCATTTTCCTCACCACTCTCCTGGCTGCTGCCCACAGACCCGAGGCCACTAAGCGGCAGTTAGGGTCCAAGCCTGTGTGGCTGAGGACAGCAGAGGCTGCGAAGCCCCACCCCAGGCGAGGGGAGCTCTCCTGGCTCCTGGGGGCCCCCACCCAGACTCCCTGTGGCCTGAGACGCCGGGAGAAGGGCTGCAGTGTGACTGAGGCCTCGGCAGTGGGCTCTGTGAAGTGGGGACAGGAGCCTCATGGTGGGCGATGCCTCCAGAGGAGGCCTGTGGGCCACAGATAGAGCGTTGGGAGTATTATTCACCAGCCCGCCAAGCCCGGAACGTCTGGTTGGCATAGAAACAGCAGATAAGGGGCACAATTAATGGCATTGCATTGCCTCCTCCTTTCTTCCCCAACTGACCCATTTAACTCCCCGAGGGCCTGGTGCCCCAGGGAGGGGCTGCCCAGCCAAGGGATGGCCCTGGGGTTGGGGAGGGAGCCGGTCAGCAAGGAGAATGGTGCTGTGGAGAGACCCCAGGGGGTCTACATATGCAAAGGCCCATTTCACAGATGTGGAGACCCGAGAGCTGAGGCCAGAAGCCTCCACTCTGCAGAGGCTGCGTCCCTTCTTGGGAGAGCAGCTCCACCTTCCTGTGTACAGCAGTGACCCCCCCAGGAAGGGTGCTGGTGGGCCTGAGGCTGGGGGTGGGCAGTAATGGCCACAGCCAGGTGCTGCCCAGGATCTGGGAGCGCAGCTGGGATGCCTGCCCTGGGCCCCATGGGTGGGGGGTGGGCCCCGTGGGTGGGGGGTGGGCCGCTGGAAGCCGGTGGCTGCCTTGGATGCTCAGCTGAATTAGTCATCTTGTGGCTACCAATAATTTGTTTAATCAAACTCTGAGAATGTGTGAAAAACACCTTCCTCTCGAAGGGAGCGACTGCTATGGCAGGACGGGAGGGGCCGGCAAGTCCCTGGATGCCCCCGGAAGCCCCGTCCAGCGGGCCCTGAGCTCCATACAGCTCTGGCAGACTTGCAAACCCATTTCACAGATAGGCAAACTAAGCCCCCCTCACTTTCCAGCCCTCACCCCCCCAGTGTGGTCTGCAGTCCTCTGGGCAGTGTCGCGTGCCCGAGGCTCCCTCCCCTGTGAGCAAGCGAAGGGGTGCACAGAGACCCCTGGCTGGGGCCTGCTTGCAGAGCCCAGCACACCCACGGCAGCTGCCCAAGCAAGCCACCTTGGGTGCTGGTTGTTTTCCTTCAAGAAAACTCCAAGTGGGTCACAACTGATGCTGGCCCAGGACCCAGGACCCAGGACCCAGTGGGAAGGACGCCCTGTCCTGCCCCAGGTGACCGGGGGCAGACATCTATCAGGATCAGCCGTGTCCTGCCCTCCCCCCTTCCTGGCCAGCCAAAGTCAGTTTTCTTTCATTTTGACGGACTGTACCACCCCAGGCAGGGGGGAGGGCCAACTTCTTGGCAACTCAGAGTGTTGGAGTGGGGGGAGCTTCCTCACTGTGCTGCTTCCCGCCTCGCCTGGCCAGGGCCGAGCCCCCCCATCCCCTCACCTTGTTGCCTCCAACCCTGTTGGGCCTGCTGGACACAGATAAGGCAGCTTATCACTCTTGGCGATCGCCATCGGGCAGGCGGACTGGCCTGTGCTTATCTGAGCTCACATCGCCTGGGAGGGAGGAAGGGCCAGCGGGCTGGGGGCGCCGGGGTCCGGGCTGCACCCTGCTGGCCAGCAGCCTATCGCCAGCCATCTGGCCGGCCAAGGCCGCGCTCCCGCCTTGCCTCCCCCTGCTCCCACGTTTGAAGTTAATAAATGGAAGCGCCTATCACCACCTCCATCGCTGGCGCCTTATCAGCACGGCACATCTATCTGCCGCGGAACAAAAGGCGCAGGAGGCGCGGGCAGCTGCGCCCGGCCTGGACGGGGGCGCGGGGGGCGCGGGTCGCAGGTGAGGCCCCGCAGGGCGCAGCAGCCAGGGCAGAGGGCGGCGGCGGCGCCGGGTGACAATCAGCGCTGGCATCTTAACGCGTCGGGATCTGCCGGGGAGGAGGCGCCCCGGGCCGCGCGCAGGGAGGGTCCCGGTCCCCTCCCCTCCCCGTCCCCAGCGCCAGCAGCTCGGCGACCGGCCCCGCCCCGGCGGCTTTATCGGCTCTGGCGATCGGTTCCCAACCTGCGATCTCCCTGCCCGCGTTATCTGCATTTCTCATCGGCCCAGACGCACGAGAACAGACCCGGACAGAGGCGCCCGGGGGAGGAGGGGACAGAAATCAGAGAAGCCCGGCCCTCAGGACTCGGGCTGCTTCGGGACTCGCGGCGACTTTGGGAGCGCAGGTCCTGCCAAGCAGCGGCCAGGGGAACCCGGACGCCGGCCTCAGCCGCCCTGCGCGACCACCCCCGGCGCAGTGCCCAGGCGCCAGGCGGAGCAAGCCCCGCGCCCAGGTCCCCGCCCAGGAGGCGCGAAGTTGTCCTGGCGCAGTCCAGCGCCCCCCGAGCGCAGGGCGCCCTGGCACGGGGTGGCCGACCAGGGGCGAGGGGCTGCCTCCGCGGGCTCCGCGGCAAACTCCGGCGGACTCGGGGCTGGGACCCTGCGCGGGAGGACCTCGCCGAGGCCCCCGGACCCCCCTGCGGACACAAAGGCCGGGAGAGCCGAGCGCCAGATAGGATCACAATTTCTGCCCGTCCCGACGGAGCGATCTTATCGGGCCGAGCCGCGCAGAGCGGAATATTTTAAACTTTATCGGGGCCGCGCTATCGCGCACCATCGCGGTGCGGCCCGGGCCCCGCGCCGCCCCCGTCCCGAGGCCGCGCCGCCCCCGTCCCGAGGCCGCGCCGCCCCCGTCCCGAGGCCGCGCCGCGGACTCACGCTTGATCTGCCGGGGGTTGCTCTGTTTCCTCCTGGACATGTCTCCGGCGCCGCGCGCCTCCCGAGGCCGCCTCTAGCCCCGAGCGGGCGGCGGCGGCGGGGCGGCCGCGGGGCGGCTCATGCCCCCGGCCCCGGGCTGCGCCCTCCGCGGACGGGGCTGTCGGCAGGCCGGCCGGTCCTCGGCTCTTCTCCACGGAGCCTGCGGGCGCCCAGCGGCAGAGCCGGCGGCCGCGGCCACGGCGAGGGCGGACCGGGCAGGAGCGCCCGCGTCTCGGGCCGCCGCGCCTCTGGCCCCGCCCCGGGCCCGCCCCCGCCCCGCCAGGCCCCGCCCCCGGAGCGCCCCGCCAGTCCAGCCCCCGGCCAGGCCCCGCCCCCGGAGCTCCCCGCCAGTCCAGCCCCCGGCCAGGCCCCGCCCCAGCCAGGCCCCGCCCCCGGATCTCCCAGCCAGTCCAGCCCCCGGCCCGCCCCGCCCCAGCCAGGCCCCGCCCCCGGATCTTCCAGCCAGTCCAGCCCCCGGCCAGGCCCCGCCCCCAACCAGCCCCGTTCCCCGCTCTCCCAGCCAGACCCCGCCCCCAGCCAGGCCCCGCCCCAGCTAGGTCTCGCCCCCAACCAGCCCCACCCTCGGATTTCCCAGCCAGCCCCGTCCCAGCCAGGCCCTGCCCCCAGCCAGGTCCCGCCCCCGGCGCAGACCCACCTCTGGCTCCAGGCCCCGCCCCCACCAGACTTTACCTCTCTTAACTCTTAACTCTCTTAACTCGGTTCTTGACCTGACGGGGCGCCTCCCCTCTCTGGCTCCACCCTCCCCTCCGCGCGCCGAGTCTCCCCGCGCCGGCCTCCAGGATCCCCTCAGCGCCTTGGCCCCGCCCCCGGTGGCTCGGCCCTCACGCTCTGGTACCACCCCTTCCGGTTCCGCCTTTACCATCCGGCCCCTCCCTCACGGCGCCCCGCCCTCGGGCCCCGCCCATCAAAGCTCCTCCCCACCGACTCCTCCCTCAGCTGGTCCCGCCCATCAAGCACTCTTCTCCACGGCGCCCCGCCCCCTCCGCTGCCCCGCCCAGTCCTAGCTCCTCCTCCGCTGGCCCCTCCCCTCCCCTGGCCCCGCCCACGCCGAGCTCCTCAGGCCTCCCTTCTCCTCAGGCCCCCGTCTCCTCAGCCTTTTCTCCGCCTGCTGGCACTGGGCGCCCTAGTCAGTCCCGCAGCTCCGCCCCTCCGTCCCGGGGCCGCGGCCTTGCCCAGGAGCCACCGGCAGTCCCCGACACCTGCCAGGAGGCCGTGGGGTGCGGAGCAGGCTCTGGCCAGGCCGTGGAGGGGTGTCCATGTGTCCGGGGCCCACGGAGGCCTGGGTCTTTCCTCCCCAGCAGAGGGGTGCCCTTGTTCCTGGGGTCCCAGAGCTTCCACCAGCCCCGCGTCTGACCCTGCAGCTGCCCTGCTGTCCACTGCGTGCCACCGTTTCCTTGCGTATCTGTCCCTCGAGCATGTCTGTCCCCACCAGGCTTGTGGAAACAGAAGGCCCTGACCCTGCAGCTGGCCATCGCTCACCCTGTGCACCTGCTGGCTATGCCATCTGGAATTGTCTGACTGATGTCTGTCCGAGCCGCAGGAGGGGCCGAGGGCCCTGGGTACCATGACGCCTGGGTCACCCAGCGGCCTGTCGCCCAGGATCGGCTGCATACTGGGTGGGAAGACAGTCCACACACCACAAATAACAGGATGGGGACCCGCATTCCGTATGGCCGCAGGTTCGAGTCCCAGTCGCTCCACTGCCCATCCAGCTCCCTGGTAATGGACCTGGGAGTGATGGCCCAGGAAGTTGGGTCCTTGCACCCATGTGGGGGACCCAGACGGAGCCCCAGGCTCATCCCTGGAGGAATGAGCCAGTAGGAGCTCTTGCTCACTCACTCGCTCACTCTCACAAAGACACAGTGTTCCTCCAGGGAAAGAAGGCAGCTGGTGCAGAGCCGCAGGACTGCACTGTGGGCACAAGGCCCACAGACCTGACAAGGGCACCTGGCCTCTGCAGGCACTCCCCCACCCCAGCATGCCTACCAGTCCACTCCGACTCCCATTTTGGTCACCTGTCACCCTGGTTACGTCCCCTGCCAGACAGGAGCCAGCAGGGTGTGTCCAGCCAGCAGAGGACTGTCCGGCCCTGTGCTGCTGCATGGCTAAGTGCTGAGCGGGGCCTTGGGGAGCACGCTGCCCTCCCGCTGCCCAGCCTGGCAGGACTCCGCTGCTCACCCCCGGAACCTGCCCGCAGCTGCCAGTCATCGCAGCCCTGGGGCCGCCAGGCAGCTGAGCCGGGGCCTTTGCTGACTTGTCAGTGAGGGCTCCATCGAGGGTTTAATTAACTTCCTGTTTCTGGGGGGATAATGTGACCCCACCGGCAGGTCACCCGGCAGCAGGGATGTCAACAAGAATTAACTTGGGGTGGAAGCCACGCAGGGGGCCCAGTGCCCTGCAGAGGGAGCTCAGAGAGACGGGGACAGCGAGGGGGTGGCAAATGCCGGAGGCACGCGTGGCGTGTCCATCTGCTGCTGGGCGGCCTGGCCCTGCACAGCACTGGGCTCGGGCTCAGCACGGCAGCTGCCTTACTCCCCCCCCCCCCACCGAAGCCGCCTGCCCTCTCGGAGGCCACGAGCAGCTCAAGGCGGAAACAGCACGTGGCCACACAGCTGCTGTGCCAGCTTTAAGTTGGGTCCCTTGGCCATCATGGGAAGGGGTGCGAGGTGCAGCCCTGCCACAGAAGCTGCCCCAAACGGCAACAGCCTGGTTCTGAGGGGGGCACCCCACACTGCACCAACGCTACGCCTGCCAGGGCTGTGGGGTGAGGGCCCTGTAAGCCATGGGGCGTGGGGCAGGGTGCTGTCACATGGCTGCAGGTGACTGGGCAGTTACAGCAGGCCTAGGGGCTAGGGCTGAGGGCTTTGTCCACGTCACAGGTCACAGGCCTTAGCGGACCTCACAGAAGTCCCCTCCCCTCGAGAGCGCCGCTGGAACCCGCGTGACAGCCAGGGAAACCAAAGCCGGGCCTGGCGAAGCAGGCCTGCAATGGATGATGCCAGGGTGCTGAGCTGAGATGCAGAGGGGTGCCAGGAGCCGGCTGGGGCAGCCTCAGCACTCCTCAGGCCTGGCCGGGACGAGGTCAGCAGCCACAGTGGGCGGTAGGCACCACTGTACTGCAGGAAAGGGGCTTGGCCTTGGCAGCCCGGCTGGTGGGCGAGGCGACAGCCACCCTGGGACCACAGTCACCCCCACCCCTCGCAGCACAGGGCATCCTCAGGCCTCGTGCCCATGGCTGCATTAAGGGACCGTTGGTGAATGCTTCATGACTGCCCACGATGACCCAGACGTCCCTGCCCTGTCCGACTCACCCCACATCCCCCAAGGAAGCCTGCATGGGGAGCCGTCATACCCCAGGCACCCGAGACCTGGTTTATCACACTTACCCTGGGTTGAGCAGGTATGTTGTATGAGGGACACCCAGTGTGGCTGAGACCTTGATGTAAGTTCATGTGTGTGCCCGCGTTGGTGTGTGGATGGCCCCGGGGGGGCTGCGCACCACGGAGTGTAATGGCCACTGCCACCCCACATCCTTGCGGACCGGGGGTGCCCTGGCTGGGCGAATGCTGCCACCTAGTGGTCAGGCAAGGGCCATCCCCGCCGCAGGTCGCCCAGACATACTGGGTGGATGGGGGTGCACCTGGAAACCTACCAGAGCCTTCCTTGGACATGGCTGACACCTGGGGGAAGGCGAGGGGATAGCATGGACAGGCACGTGGAGGGTGGGCACAGAGGCCTGAGGGAGGAGATCCACACCAAGGGGTGAGACCCCGGGAGCTTTGTTCCCCAGGAAGGCACTAGCACAGCGTGCCCACTCACATCCCCACCCTCCACGCGCAGGCCGGGCAGCCCTCCCTCGGCCTGTGGCAGCACAGTCTGGGCCCCAGGGAGGCTGGCCTGGTCCCCTGCACCCTCACACGGCCCAGCTGTTTCCTGACAGCTCCCTCCTCCCAGCTCTGCTCCCTGGGGCTCCCCCTCCCCCGTGGAGGCCTGGGACGTTTGGCGACCATCCCTACTGGGCGGCCGAGCCACAGGGGTCACAGGGGCGAGGTTCTGTGTGCCAGGGCCTCTCTGCTCAGGTCTGGGTTTCTTGTCTGAAAACAGGGTGCCTAGGAGATGGGACCCCAGTTGAGCCACATCATGGTGTAGCTGGGACTTGCACATTACCCTGGCACTGGTGTGTGGCACACGGCAGCCCTACAAGTGACACCCCGAGGACCAGGCCCCGGGGCTCGGGGGAGGGTGGACAGGCGGTGGACAGAGGGCACACAGGTGGTGTCTTCTGAGAAAATAGTGGGTGTGTATTTGAGAAGAGGAGTTGGCTGAGTTTTACAGTACGACCGAGCCCACCTCAGACACACGGGCCTTCCAGGGAGACGGGGTGGGGGCCAAACCTCGAAAAGACAGACTTGGACTTGAACATGGCACTTGAGAATTCCGAGGCAGGACAAGTCAGATCGCGTGGGACTTTGTCCCTGCTCCGTCAGACTGGAGACCCCGTAGCCTGTGGGCACCCGGCCACCATGGGGCGGCACCCCCTCAGCCCCTGCCCCCTGGCTGTGAGAGTCTGGCCGTGGCAGTGCTTCCTGGGGCCTCCCTCCTGGATCCTGTTTCCCTTTCCCCAATCAGCCCCCCCAGGTTAAAAACAACAGCAACCCCCCCCCTTCCCAGAAGCCTGTATTCACATTAAGACTCAGAAATAGCACCAGATTCAGAGGATGGCCGTGGAGGCCGGAGGGGACACTCTCACAGGGTCCGGAGGGAGCCCTGGACTCCCAGGGCCAGGGGTGCTGGCCATGCAGGTAGCGTGGTTGGGGCTGGGGGGACGGTCTGGCTCAGAAATGGCCCTTCTGAGAGATGAGTTCTCCGTTGTGCAGCAACAGCCGCCTGATCCCCAGGCAGCATGGGGCCCACAGGGCCGGGGCAGGCCGGGCTCTCCGGGGTCCCCATCCTGCCCCGGCCCAGTGGAGGACATCTCAGTCCTGCTCCCCCAAGGCGCACACCTCACTCTCCGGCCTCTCTCTTCAAGGGGATCTTGAAGTTTGTTGTTCGCTGGCCAAAGAGCTGGCTGAGGAGGTCGCTCTGGGAGGCAGCCGTCCGAGGCTGCCGGGGCTCGGCGGGCGCAGCCCTGAGGACGGCCCTGGCCCTCCTCGGGGACCCGACCTTGCCCAGCCTTCCCCTGCCGTGCAAGTGGCCGCTCCGGCCACCTGGGCTGGGCTCGAGGGGAAGCAAGCGGCTGGGGGCCGCCTGCTTGCGAGGGGCCCGGGCGGGTTTCTCAGGGCCAGTGGGGCCCCAGCTCAGCCCTGATGCCTGGCTCTTCCTCTTCTTCTCTCCCTTCTCCCTTCGGGGCCCCTCGGCGCTAGCGGAGGCAGCGGAGAACTTGTCCAGCGCAGGGATCTGGCCTGGACTGGGAGGTTTGCCTGGGGTGCTGGCTGTCTCACTCTGAAGCTGCCCGCTGGAGGGCTGGGGCTGGCTCCCACCCCCCGCCTTGAGGCCCAGGCGAGGGCCTGTACTGCTCCGGGAGCTGGGGCCGAGCTTGTCTTTGGGGGAGGGGAACTTCTCTCTGCCCTCTGTGCTCTGGGCCAGTTCTTGGGGTGCCGGGAGCCCCACAGCCTTGCTTGGATGTCCTGGGCACCTGGGCACCTTGTTTGGGGTGGGTGTCACTGGCCCATCCTTTGGTAAACTGCGGCAGCCCCCAGGCTTGGTGGCCCTGCTCCTGTGGCGGGGCTCCATGCCGGCCTCGGGCCCTGGGAAGTCCATGGCTGTCTGCTGCTCCTTCTGGGGCAGAGAGGGGTGTCCTGGAGAGTACCCAGGAGCACACTGGCCACGAGTGCCCACGGCCCTGCGTTTCCCTGAGAACACACGAGGAACCCTGTTCTCTGTGTCCGGCAGGGGCACAGACCCCTCCTGACCAACAGGCTGAGGGCTGCCTGGGGAGGCCACGCCCTCAGACCGCTCTGAACCTCGGTGGTCTGGTTCAAGGCCACCAGGTGAGGGTCGGGGTAGAGCAGGCAGGGGCTCCACTGGCACTACTGTGGGCTCCGGCCTTCCCTGGACTGGGAGGGCCCCCTCACTTGGGGTAGGGCCGCCCAGGGAGGGGGGTCTGTTCGCGCCCTCGGGCCGCGGCACCTTGCACCGTTTGCGGGCCGGTGCGCCCTCGGGAAGCCCAGGCCGCCTCACGCGGCGCAGGGCGATGGGCTGCTGGTCCAGTCTTAGGTGCTTGTCCACGTGGCGCTCCAACTGCTCCTTCTTGGCAAAGGTGTAGTTGCAGGAGCTGCAGACGAAGCACCGCTTGATGACCTGCAGGACGTCGGCGCACAGCTCACAGGTGTACAGCGGCGTGTGCTGCGGCTCACTGGCCGCGGGCTGGCCATGCGCCTCGCCCAGGTGGGCACGCAGCTGGCGCGGCTCGGGGTAGACGTACGGGCACCGCGGGCACAGGTAGACGCGCTGCGGGCTGTGCACCGCCAGGTGACGCTGCAGCTTGAAGGGCTTGGGGAACCGCTTCCCGCAGTGGTGGCAGTCGCGGGAGGGGTCCCTGCAGGGCGCGGCCTGCGGGAGCCGTTCCGTGCTCGTCCTGGGGGCCTTCCCGGCCGGGGCGGGGTTCCTGCAGGCCGCCGGGACGCCGCGTGCGTTCGAGGCATCCGCGCGCGCCTGGGACCGCGGCCTCTCGCCTGGTGTCTCTTCCCTGCCGGCGTCCTCTGGCACCGCAGGCGGTTCTGCGGCGCGCTCACTCCCATGGGGTCTGGCCGTGCGGCGGCCCGCCAGGCTGTGCAGGAGGCGCGTGACAGCGCGGTCCCCCAGGGCTGCCCGTGTCCGACCCTGGCGCGCGAAGCGCATGGCGTGCTCGCGCAGATGCTCGTTGTACATCCAGACGCCGGCCACCTCCTTCAGGCACATGCCGCAGACCCACGGTCCTGTCCTGCCCTGCACGTGCTTCTCCTGCAGATGCTCACGCAGCAGTTGCCGCGAGCCGAACCTGCGCTCCACGCACATGTAGCAGGTTGGGGGCGGCGCGGGGCTGTGGGTCAGCCGGTGCAGGTCGAGCGCGCGCAGACCGTGGAAGCGTTGGAAGCAGACCTTGCACTTGTAAGAGGCGCGCCTGCCCTTGGCAGGCCGCTCCCCGCCTGCCCCCAGAGCCTCTTCTGGCATGGACTTTGGGCTGGGCAGCGGCTCGGGGGAATTCGCTGCGGTCCTGGGCTCCACCGGACTCCTGCCCTGGGGAACCGCAGTGTCCTCACAGGGCACTGGGGCACACGGGTCTTGCGACTGGAACGGGTTGCTCAGCATCAGGAAGTCCAGGGCCTGCAGTGGTGGTGGCGGCAGGCTGGCATTGCCAGGAGGCTCGGGGTCCCAGCACTCCCTCTCGAGGCTGGGGGGCCCTGGGCTTGCAGCCCCGGGCTGGGAGGATAGCTCCTCAGTGGGGGCCTGCAGCACGGAGCTGCGCCAGGCCACAGGAACCATGCGCAGCTCCGGGATGGCTTCAAATGCATTGTTCTCCATGCTGTGGGCGTCCGCAGCCCACAGGCTGGGGCCAGGGCTCCAGGACTCTATACTGATGACGCTGTCCAGCAGGAAGGAGCCAGCCAGCCCCGGGGCTTCGTCATCCCACGGGTCCTCTGGGGCGAGGCAGAGGGAGCCGGAATCAGAGTCAGTGAGGTCTGTGGGCAGACGGACGCACGGCGGCACGACGCCTTCCGGCTCCACCACACTGCTTGGCTGCAGCTGCTGCCTGGCCTTCTCCAGGCGCTTGCCGTAGACCCGGCGGGTCTTCTTCCAAGCACGGCGGCCGCCCATGGGGAAGAGCTGGGCGAAGGAGTCCTCGTCATCATCCCACAGGCTGCCAGGCTTCCCCGGCCCCGGGTGGGGGTCACCCCCAGGCCCCTGTTGCTTCTCCTGGGCTTCTGGACTGTCCTGGACGCAGTCCGGGCTTTGTGCTGCGGGCTGGGGGCCGATGCCCAGCGCCCTGAGCCCCTTGGCTGAGGCTCCCTGGGGCCCAGGGGAGGTCTGCTGGGTCCTCCTGGCCCGGCTCCGCCCACCACCTGGTGATCTCACCCTGTGTCTTCCCTCTGCGTGCGGGACCCCTGGACCTGTCCCTGCTACGTCCTCTGTCACCCCGGGCCCCACATCGGTCTCTTGCTCTCCCTCCGGGGAAGGACAGTGGCCTGCAGAGGCCGTGTCCCTGGCACTTGCGGTGGACTGGTTCCAGTCGCATCTGTCTGAAGCCTCCATACCCACGGCCAAGACGGGAGGAGCGCTCCGGCCCCGGGGCCTTCTCTGGCTCGGCTTCCTGGCACTCCTCTTCAAGGCGCCCTGGCGGCTGGCAGGTGGGTCCCTGGACTCTCGGCCTTGCCCCTGGCCCTCCTTTTTCCTTTTCTCCACCTGTTTTGGGGCACACTTGTCCCTGTCTGGTTTGTTCGGTCCTGTGGGCTTTGAAGTCAAAGTTGTTGCATCCACTCCTTGTTCTGTCAGGCCTGGGGACTGTGGTTGCTTGTGGCGGGGAAGGCCTACTGTCTCAAGGCCCCCTGACCCACGCCTGGCCACCACCATCGACATCCCAGGAACTGGGGAGTGCTGGGCATCGGGCTGCCCCGCTGTGTGTCTTGGGTCCACCTTCGCGGGCACCTTGCGGCTTTTCCTCCTGGGGTGCTGGCCCTCCTGGGCTGCAGGCTCCAGCTGGGATGCAGCTGTTGGGGGCAGTCTGTGTTTCCTGGCTCTGTGCCGGCTCAGAGCTGGCCCTGAGCGGAAGGTGGCCTGGCAGGCTGAGCAGGTCACGGCCCCTGCCTCTGTCTCTGGGGTCCGGTCGCTCCATGGGCTCTTATCCAGGGCCTTGGCTTCTTTCTTAAAACCATGGGGCCTCTGCCTGCCCCCCCGGGGTTTCTGGTGGAGGAGCTTCCCCTGGCGTTGGGGAGACTTGGGTGTACAGTCACCAGTGGGGCTGCTGGAAGAGTTGCCCAGGCCCACAGCCACGGGCAAGTGTGGCCCCTCGCTGCCAGCTCCGGCCTCACCTTCCCAGAAGGTGGGATAGGTGGGCTCTACCACCACAGTCCGGGCCTCGCTGTGGCCATGGCAGGGGGCATCACTTTGGAGGCCTGGGCAGGGACCCGTGGGTGTTCCCTTGGGTTGGGGGTGTGGCAGGACTCCCCTGTCTGCCTCTGCCTGGCGGCTGGTGGTTGCGCTGGGCAGGCTGGCGGCCTTGAGGGGCACTCTGGGGGAGGCGGTGCCCCCTGGTGGAGGAGAGCCTCCTGATGGGTCTTTCCTGAAGTCCTCAGGCATGCTCAGTGTGCTGTCTTGTGGACTGTTCCTGTCACGGGCAGGGCTCGGGTCCCTGGGGAAACGCAGGGGACCACTGTGCTCTAGGAGGGGGCCACAGGGGCTAGCTGCTAGAGGTGGGGAAGCTTCGGGGGGTGTGGGGGCTTGGACGCAGCTGTCCCCTGCCAGAGGTGCCTGGGCACAGAAGGCTGGCAGGTGCTGGGGAGTGGCCAGCTCACCTGTGGGCACCGGGTACTCCTGGTCCAGGCACTCAAGGCTGCAGGCGGCCCAGGCTGGGCTCTTCCGGGTCCCCAGCAGCTGGAAGCTGGGACCCGGGCTGGCCGCCTGCCCTGGACTTCCGTCTTGAGGCTGGTTCTGAGTGTGAGCTGCTGACGAGACTGGCACCAAGGAATCTCCACCAGGGGAAGTGGGGTTTGGGGTGGCCCACAGCTCGTCCCACAGCTGGGCTACTGCCCTGCTTCCCCTGCCAGCTGCCCCAGCAGGCCCAGCCAGTGCTGTTACAGGGTCAACACTGCAGTTGAAGGGGCAATCTGGCCCCTCTGGGGTCTCCCAGGGGCCCGAGGGATTCTGGCTAGGGTGTCCATCAGCCTTTGGCCCCGGCCGGTGCCCGGCTGCTGCAGGGGCCATTGCTACCTGCACTGCATCCAGGGATTCCTGGGTGGGGCTCCGGGCCACACTCCCACCTGCCACACTGGCTCCTCCTTGCTTGGAGCTGTTCCCATGTGGGCTGTGCTGGTCAGCAGGGGACAGCCTCTGCGACTTCCAGATGCAGCCTTCATTCCCAGTTGTGCTGGTCCCCTGGAAGGGGCTGGAAGCTGGGTCCCAGGGTGACCCACCAGGGCCGGTGCTGGGCTCACAGGCAGGGCTGGGCATGGGGACAGACCCAGCTTCTTTGCCCTGGGGAGCAGTGGTCAGGGACTGGTTGCTCTCAAGGCCAGGTTCTTCTGTCCTCAGGTGCAGGAGTCGCGTGTCCTGGGGCCTTTGGGTTTTGCCTGCTGAGCGTCCTGGGGTGGCACCGGTGCGGCTGGGACCAAGAGGCGAGGGGGCATCCAGACTGCTGCTGCCTTTAGAGGCCAGGTGGGCAGGGGGACTGTGAAGCCCTTGCAGGCCAGGGCCGACATCGGCCTCTCTGGGCCCCAGGGTGCATTCTGTCCTGGGAGGAAGCCGCACGCTCTTGCTGTTCTTTTCTGGCCGGGTGTCTGGGGACAGTAGGAGTTCATGGCTGGGGCTGGCGCCGGGCAGGGGCTCCTGCAGGCAGACCTCACAGTTTGTGTCGACGTTGGAGACCCTGGTTCTTCGCTGTGAATTACAGCTGGCCCCTGGGGGACCTACCGGAGCCTCAGAAGCCAGGTCTGTGTGGGTGCCAGGTGCAAGCATCGCTTGGCCTGGACAGGGCCACACGGGGGGGCTCCCGAGAGCCCCTTCCCCAGAGTCCGGGCTGTCAGCAGCCAAGGGTGTGCCCTCCTGGGATGAGTTGGCCTGGCAGGGGGCCCCAGGGGAGGGTTGCTCTGGGCCCAGGGCTGCCCCCCGCTGGCTGGGGTCCGTGTGTGGGCCTTGGCCATGCTGCAGCTGGCTCTCCAGCTCGGTCACCAGGCGCCTGATCTCCAGCTCGTCTTCTGACAGGCTGCCTGCACTGGGCTCACTGTCCCTGCTGGGCCCTGGAGGCGGGCTGGGGGCCACTCTCCCCTCAGGGGCACCCTGGTGACTGGGGGCCTTTTCCCCGACGAGGTCAGGAAGCTGGTTGGGCAGGGTATCACACAGCAGCAGGAGTGGGTGGTGGCGCAGCGGCCCCATTGGGGGCCCTTCTGGCTGTGGGTCCCTGTGGGCAGAAAGGCCGCTGTAGATTGGCAGGGAGTCGAATCCATCCAGGGCTAACTCTGAAAAGAGGGAAGTGGACTCCAAGGTCAGCGGTGACTTGGGGTTGCTTAGGTCCACGTCACCTGCGCAAGGCGGCTCCTGTGCCAGTTCTGGCTCGCAGGCTCCAGTGTTTGTCATGGTGGTGGAACACGGCTCTTCCGGGAAGCAGCTGGCCGGGTCTTGGGGTGCTGGCCATGGCTCACTGGGGAGGCTGCTGTCGGTTGGGGGCCTTGGGTGGTCACCCTGAGCCCCCACGGAGCCTGTGGTCTGATGTGCGTGGTCACAGCCAGGGTTGGAGTTGCTGGCTATGGCCGTAGCGAGCCCCCGAGCAGGGGTGTCGCCTCTGTCCTGGGAGGCAGGGGCCGGCGGCCGAGGGCTGCAGCTGGCCACTGGCTGCTCTGGGTCTGGGCGTCTGGGGCTGTTCCTCATCTCCGGGGCTGCAGGGTGAGGAAGCCCGTCTGGGGAATCTGTGGTGTCAGGAGGCGACCCCTGGACAACTTCAGGCCTCTCGGCCTCCAGGGGCTCATCAGAGGTGGTGGTCCGGTCCGTGGGAACTTGCGGGGTGCAGCAGTGGGCCTCTTGATCCTCTGGGCTTTGTGGGGGGCTGTGAGTCCTGGGACCCTCTTCCCGCTGCACAGCCTCGGGTTTCTGCGGCTCCCCACCCTCGCTGGCACCCTTCGCCAGGTCTCCGTCCTTCCTCCTGAGGCCTCGCCGGGACTGGGGCCGGCCCCTGAGGCCGGAGCCATTCGGCGGCTGTTCGTCGTCGGACTGCTGGGCTGCGCGGCTGGGCTGCCGCCCGCTCCTCTGCTGCGTCACCTTGCGGATGAGCCCCTTGCTCCAGCCGCCATGGGCCCTGCGCCTCAAGTCCTTCCCGGGGGGCAGGCGGAGGCGTCGGGAGCTCCTGGTCTCCGGAGTTGTGTGGCTCTTGGGGGCCTGAGTCCTGAGGTCGCGGGGGTGAGCTGGGGGCCGGGCAGCCCTGTGGATCTTCCGCCGCCTCCTCCTCGGCCGTGGGCGGGCGACCCCCGCGTCTCCGCCGGCCGTGCCCGTGTCTTTCCGGAACAGCCGAAGCTGCTTTCCTCTTCTGTACGGCCTGACCAGGCCAGAGGCCAAGACCTCTATGGGCGCCAGGCCCAGGGAGCGGGTTTTGGGCCTGTTTGGGGGTGGGCAGCCCCTGTCCCCGGGGCAGGAGGCACCCGTGGCCGGGAGTGGGGGCTGAGCTCTGTGTTCTGTTGTCACCCCCACCCGGGACTTCGGGGCGTGCCCGGCCCCCACCCCTCTGGGGCCTGAAGGCTCCTCGTCGGCAAAAACGTCGATGAAGGTGCTGTCGATCTCAGGGGTGTCCGACTGGTACCCCATGCCGTTGAGCGCCTCGGTGATGAGGCTGTCCAGCTTGGCCTCGTCCTCCAGGTCCAGCTCCGGGCCAGGCAGGGCGAAGGGGGTGGCAGCCGGACTGGGTGGGAAGCTGGCCCGGAGGGGGTCCTCCCGGCCACTGCCCTGCGTCTCCCCGGTTAGCAAGAAGGGCATGGTCTTGGCATGGGGCGGGGAGCCTGTGTGCATGTCAGTGGATGCTCTGGGGGCGCCCGTGGGTGCGTGGAGTCCAGGGAGCGGCTGGGGGCCGTCCTTGGCCCTGGCCAGGGGGAGGCTGCAGAATGGCCGGTGGGCCAGGAAGGCGGCCAGGCTGCTGTAGTTACGGTCGCACTGTCTACATGTGAGTAGCACATCTAGTTGGTCCAGGCTGGCGCTGCTCAGTGGGAAGTGGTGGGCAGCGTAGGGAGGCGGCCCCTGGGGGAACGGGCCCTCAGCCCCCAGCCCGTCCGTGGCGAAGGCAAAGGCCTTGGCTGGCTCCGGCTGGTACTGGGTGGGCAGGGGGTGGGAGGTCTCTGGCGGCAGGAAGGGGCCGCCGGTTTCCTGGGGGTGAGGGTGGAAGAAAGCTGAGGGCCCCAGGGGTGCAGGCAGCTGGCCCTCCTCTGAGCTGGGGTTGGCAGGGCTGCTGGACGGTGGCGACAGGGACGAGCAAGTACTGCTGCCAGCTGTCTGGGTGGCCGGTGAGGGCAGGGGGGACTCAGCGGGAGATGCTCCCACCACCCTGGGTGGGGGTAGGCCAGGAGTCCCACAGGGAGAGACCTGGGGCTGAGTCCCCCCAAAGAACAGGGGCTGGGCTCCGGGGTCCTTGGGCCTGCTGTAGGTGAACAGCCCTGGGGAGCCGCCCACCAGCTTCTCCCCAGATCCTGGCGTCTGGCTCACAGTGCCTGGGGTGTCCTGGCTGCCCCCCTGCCACTTGGGCCCCACCCCAGGGAATGGCAGCCGGCTCAGCACCTCCAGTTGGTGGGGGCTGGGGCTGGGGGTCGGGAGTGGCTGGGACCAGGGCATGGAGGGGCTCTGGGGAAGGCAGAGCCCCTGGCCTGAGCCTGGCTGACCTCTGAAGAGGGTGCTCCTGGCTGCGGCTGGGGGAGCCAGGGTAGGTGTGGGGTAAGGGCCTGTGGGGGGGTCCCACAGCTGGGGTAGTGTGGCAGGTGGGGGACCTGAGACAGCCAGCTCGCCATCCAGAGGCCCCGGGCTGCTGCCCACGCTGCCGGCCGTGTATGCCTGCCCTAGAAAGTGGCCCTGGGGCCGGGGCTCCGGGGGTCTCCTGGGGCTCCCCAGAGTACTGTGAGCTGAGGGGGGTCTTTCAGGAAGCACCTTGGTCAGGCTCTTGTGCAAGCCCTCAGGGAAGGGGCCTTGGGTCCCGTGAGCAGTACCGGGTGGGGAGAGCACAGCCCGCAGGTCGCTGGGTGGGTAGCAGGGCAGCGTGTAGGCCGGGCTGGAGCCCACGGCCTCCTGCGGCCACAGCGCCGGCGGCTGGAAGGGGAACCCACGTGCCCTGTTGCTGTACTCGCGCCTAGCAGTGTCCGTGGGGAGGGGGTAGGGGAAGGGAACTGGCCCGGGGCTGCCAGGCCTGCTGCTTTCCGGAAAGGTCTCCCGCTCTGAAGTGGGGACCCCAAAATTAGCACCTGGGAAGTTGCTGTCAGCAACGGGAGGCCAGGGGGTGGCCTGGCTGACCTGGAAGTTGGGGTAGGAGGCCGGTTGGCTGGGGCTGGCGCTGCGGCTCTGGGGTGCCTGCAGGCCCGGGGGCCCTGGGGGCGCGTCAGGCGAGGTAAAGGCCAGGGTGCTCTCCTGGCAGCACCTTGAGAAGCTCAGGACTTCGGGGCTGGGCCTGAGGGGTGCCCCGGGTCCTGGGCCCTGGGGGGCCTCAGTCTGGGGGCCCTCCTGGCTCTCATCCAAGCTGTAGGGCTGTGGGGGGCTGCCGTCTGCCTTACCCACTGGCTGCATGTGAGCCTGGCAGTGGCCCCTCTTTGGTGGGACCTGGGGGCTGTCCCCTTTCCCGAGGGGGCTGCCCAGGGCCTGGGGTCTGTGGGGCAGCCCCTTGGGCTCTAGCTCCCCAGCTTGGGTCCTGCTGGCCGTGGCAGGGTCCTCGTGGGGGAGCCTGAAGGGGCGCCCCAGGCAGCCGGCAGCGTGGCAGGACAGATCTCTGGTCATGGCTGGGGGTGGCGCTTCGCAGGGCTGCTCTCCAGGCATGGCCCCTCCGACCTGGGCACTAGGAGAGTGCAGTGGTCTGAGGGACGCCCTGCTGAGTGGGCTGGGTGGCCATCCTCACCCTTCGGGGAGCCCAGGAGAGCCTGTCTTCGTGGTCTGAACGGGGACCTGCAAGGCAAGGGCAGCCATGAGTGAGGGGCTGCAGGCATGGGGGTACCCCCTGGCAAGGAGCCTCCCCAACAGGCTGTGTGGCTGCAGGGCTGGGGCAGAGGCAGCTGGGGTGGCCCTCATGGGAGCCCGTCAGGAAGGGGGGTGGCCTCACGCCAGACAGCCTCACTGTGGGATCACACAGGATGGCCTCAGACACACAAGAAGGGGTGCCCGGTTCCTTCCCAACCATACCACCTTTGCCTTCACTCTGGCCCCAGCTGCCTGCATATCCTGTTTGCAGGCTGGGGCGGCCCAAGGGCTCCGGATGGATGCAGTTCCAATGCCGGCCACGTGACGGCGCCACCTTGCTCCTCCCTGGCAGAGTCAGGGTGGTGCCAGGGGGTCTCCTCCCTCCATCTGAGCCCCCCTGCCTCAGAGCAAGGAGTGGTGGGAAACATTTTCCATGGCAGTGAACATAGTCCCCACGCTGGCATCATGGTGCCCCTGACACGTGGCCGGTGGGCCTTCCCAGGAGGGGCCGGGCTGTGGGACTGGGAGTGGCAAGCAGCCAGGGCCTCTCTGATAGGGAGAGGGCAGCCAGGGCTGGGAGCCCCCAGCCAAAAGGCTGAGGGGGTAGTTGTGCGGGGCTTGGGCTCGGCCCCCAGCCCAGCAGGGGCCCCAGAAAGGACTCCTGCAAGAGGTTGGCCGGGAAACAGCTGTGCAGGGGCACCTGGGGCCGAGGGGGCGGTAACCAGCCCTGTGCCAGCTGCCCTGCTACATACCTGGGGAGTGGGGGCCCCTGGGCCTGGTCAGGGCACGGCTTCCAAAGCAGGGAGGGCCTCGAGGCTGCAGAGGAAGCACAAGCAGCGGGTCAGAGCCAGCACAGCCGGGGCCAGAGCCGCTGCTCATGACAGCAAACAGCCCGTGCCCCTGAGTGGATGGTAGCGCAGGCCAGTAGGTAGCCTGGCCACCCCAGCCACTCCTACCCTATTCCTCCCGGGGTGCGGTGGGGTATGGAACTGCTCAGGGGGCACCTCTGGGTATAGCTGCCAGGGCTCCAGGATGGCAAGGCCCCATGGTGTCCATGCTTCTCCCCAAACACCGGCCACGGCAGGTGCAGTTTGGCTGCCAGGATGGCATGGGCAAGGGGCCTGTCCTTAGCCCTAGCTGTACCCAACTCAGCTTTTGGAGGGAGCCGGCTGTTCCCTGCTTCAGATGCCAAAGGGCACCTCACTCCTGGTCACCAGGACCCTGTCCACTCACTACCCAGTCCCTTACCCTTCACTCTCTCTGCCTCAGGCCAGGCTCTGCACCACAGCTGGCTGCAGATGGGGGAGTGAGAAGCGCAGCGGGAACAGGGGCACGGAGGCCCCACTCAGCCCGGCTGCCTGGCCTGTGGGTCCCAGCTCTCCTCAGCCCCATGCTGGTCCGCAGCACCCCAAGGTGCTCGCCAGGGGCAGCATTGGCTTGGTTCTTGGGCCCTCCTCCAGCTCGCTCTTGGCCAAGACCCCAGGAGGTGCAGGTTTCAGCGAGGGAGAGGGGTGCCTTTGAAGTAGGGTGATCCAATCCCGTAGATCCCGCTCCAGCAAGCTCCCCCAGCGGCTCCTTTTCTGCCACAAACATGGCTCGCTACTCAGGTAATTCAAGACAGTGGGCAACAGACCCGGCAGAGGGGCAGGGGTGCGGGCACCCCCCGTGCTGCCCTCTTCCTCGCCCCTCTCACTGGCCTGCACTGTCTACCTCGGAGCCCCTGCCCCAGCACCCTCTGCACGGGTACCTCCCTTGCTCCGTGCCAGCTTCCTGACGCTCACCCACTCCCAAGATTGCAAGGGCTCCCCTCCTGGCTCTGCTGCCGCTTGGCCATGGGGCCTACGCCGGGCTCGGTGTGGTGGCCATCACAGCTTGACCACACGAGTGAGAACACTGTGGCCAGCACACCCAGGCCATGTCAGGCCAACCAGCACCCAGCAAGCCCTCAGCCTCTTTCTCCTTGGCCAGGACCCCTGCAAGTATGGGTGCTGATTGGCCCCAGTTGTTGACAATGTGTCTCAGTGGCTGCCCCGAGCATGCAGCCCGAGTGGCCCTGCAACCACGGGGACATGCTGTCCACTTTTCACCGTGCTGGAGGGGGCAGACAGGGTCCTGGGCAGGGGAACTTGGCATGATGGCCCCTGGGGGCCCAGCAGGGGGAACTAGAGGGTCCTCCTGGCCATTTGGCTTCCACCTAACCCTTGTGGCGGGTCCCTCAGGTCCAGCATGGGGGAGGAATGAGCCACAGTGCTTGGGGTACACGGGCCCTGCCTTGCCATGTGCCCCAAATAGGAAACAGGTGCTGCTGAGGTTCCAAGAGGCCCCCAGTTGACCACGGTTGCTCCATGAGCTTGAAGGGCAGAGCCTGGACTAGCATGCACCCTGTGGCCCTGGTGTCTGGGAGGGCACCAGTCCTGCCCTGGGGCCCAGCTCTGTCTGCTCAGGTACTGACTCAGACCTGGGCTGCTGGCTCTCCACTCCGCTGCTGCTGCTGCCCTGGGTGCTGTCCCCCGCCACCCAGGCCCCCAGTCTGCTCCCCAGCGGGCGGGCCGGCCCGGAGCCCTGGGGCTGCAGCCTTGCCAACTGCTTGGTGAAAGGCAGTCCAGGTACGCTTCCCTTTCCTGGAGCTTCAAATGTGGCCGCTCTGCTCGGAAACCATCCGTCACCAAGCACTCAGATAAACTGCTACAGGGAAAGTTATAGTTGAGATACAACCCGGAAGGCACAAATTATCAGCCACATTTATCTTAATTACTTTTGGGAAAGGTGGGGGCTGGGTTGAAACAGGTGTCTGTCTATCCCACCCTCACAAGGTACAGAACAGAGACCAGCTAAAGTGGCAGCGGGGGGGTAGGATGGGGTTCATACTAAAGGCATGACCACTGTCCGCCAGCTCTGTGGGTGGCTGGCACAGGGTACGGCGCACGCCCCGGCCACCTGCTTGCCAGCTGCGCTGTGCGCAAAGTCTGATGCCCAAGGGTACAGCTCGCTCCTGATGCAGGCACCTCCTGGAAAGTCCCCTCCACTCTTCCCTGCTGGCACCCACGCGGCCTTCTCTAGCCTGCCCAGGCACGGAGAGCAAGGCCACCCTGCTCCAAGTCTCTGTCCCTTTCAGCCTGCTGCCTTGGGGAAGCCCCACAGCCACTTCACAGCCTCAGGCCAGGATGGCACCTTCTGGCACGCCAGCTGAGGTGCCATGCTGGGCAGGGAGCAAACACGTACCCACCCTGACGTGCTCTGGAAGACAGCGGGGGCCCGGCGGATCAGCCTCATTGCTACTGGGGTGCAGAGGCAGCTATCGGTCCCCACTTCCCTGCATTGTCTGGAGCCACTGAGCGCAGGGTGGCTGTGTACCCTTGGGAGCACAGCTTACGCCAGATGCCGTCAGACACCAGCAGTTTCCCAGTGGCACGGGGAGCCCCCAGACTCCCCATGGGGGACTGCTAGGTGGTTCACGTGGCAGCTGAGTGGTCTTGGTGCCTACAGAGGCAGGGCCCTTGTTTCCACAAGCCTACCAGGAAACTATAGCCTGCATTTTCCTCACCATCAGCCTGCTGGGCAGTTCTGCTTTGGAATATTACAGAACGAGGGTCCCTGGAGCACCTTTGGACTGAACGGACAGGAACGGTGGCTTGGAGAGGGGTTGGTTCACCAAGTCCACACGCTGAGATTGGGGGCACTGTGAGCACGCCGAGGACGCAAGGCCAGACCTACGCTAGACCCACCAGGCCGAGAGGGAGTCTGAGTGGTGAGATAGGCTGTGACTCATGCGGCTAGCCCTGGCCCAGCACAGCTGCAGACCTGGCTCCAGAGGGGTCTGAGGTGATGGCCCCTGGGGTCAGGCAGTCAAGCATGACCGCCCCCAGAACCACCCGTGTGTGGGTGTTGAGGGCCCTTGTTGAAGCAGCTCTTGTCTCAACCCCATGGATGTGGGGGAGCCCGTCTCCTCTCTACCCAGCCAGTCCCGCCAAGAGTGACAGCACCAAGGTGACCGGGCCGGGGTGGGGCGGGCAGTGGGCTGTGGCCACTTGATTTTCCCTGTGCTGACTGAGACCCCAGAGCTGCTCACCTCCGGCGGACTCACAGGCTGCTCATCTCAGCTAGGCCTCACCTGAGAATGGGCCTTGCAGGCTGTTCAGCAGCGGCTCTAAGAGCTGCTTCCTGAGTGACAAGCTTAATGAGCTTCCTAGGAGGCCTGGTAGCCATGCTAATTACTCCCCTACCATCCTGGGGTTCACAATCCCATCAGCTCCTTTGTCAATTAGAAGCGAGCCTAATTCTTCTTTGGAGATTAGCGGAGGCGGGGCTGCCAGCTCCCACAGTCCTGCTGAGGCATCCCAGGGGCGGTGCACCTGCTGCCAGCTAGCAGGACCCTCCGAGGCCCTGCCTGGCTCCCACAGACACGTGGGAGGTGCTTCCTGCTGCCAGGCGAAGGAAGCGACCGTCCAGCTCAGTGCACAGATGAGAAGATGCCCTTGGAGGGCATGCAGGCTGCCACGTGGGCATGGGGGCTGGGCTTGGGGCAGGCGCGGACACCTGCAGAGGGAGTCTGCTCTGGGGGGTGTCCCCAGCACTGCTCTCTGGTCAGGGCTCTGCAGGCTTCACTGGGAACCAGCAGGGAGTGGAGTCTAGGGGAGGGCAAGGCAGAGTCTGTCTCCTGAAGTGGGGGTGCAGGATGGGGTGGGCAATGCTACCCCTCTGGAGACCCCAGCAAGGACCTTGCTCTGTTGCTCCCACATTACTCAGGTGCGGGTAGTGGGGACCGAGCTCAGAGCAGGGAGGTGACTTCTCCCAAGCTCACTGAGGTGGCAGGGACCCTCCCCGTGCCATCATGTGTTCAAGCAAGGCCACGGAGCCTGGCTGTCCATACGCTGCAGGGCCAGCCTGAGACCCTTCTCTCTGACCTCCTTAGCTACTCTCCTTCCGCCACAGCTTGTCCAGCCGGCCCCACACTCTCCGTGTGGCTACCAGAAACTGGGCTGCTGTTGGAGGCAGGCACATGTCCCTCTGGCCCCCTGCCCTCCTGACTGCAGCTGGCACTGTGACATATCTTCATCACCCCATCTCATGGGGGGACTCTGAGCCTTCGGCCCACATCCGAGGGCAGCGGGGGACCGGAAGGACCCACATCTGCCAAGCCTCCCGTGCGTGCCCTGCCCCCATCTGGCTGCAGGTGCACATGGCGGGTGGTCACTGTGGCCCTCCTCCTGAGGCCAGCCAGGCCCCATTCAGCTCAGTGCTCCCTCCTCCCACAAGGAGACAATGCCCAGGACAGAGAGAAGGGGCCGCCGGGAACCCACCTGCGGCCACGGCCCTTCCTCAGGCTCTCTGTGCAGGCCTGTAATTGACCGTTTCTGCGTGTGGCTGCGCCCACCGCCCACCACGGGGCTGTCATTTGAGGGGTGTGGCCTGGCCCAGCCTCCTGACCTGGCCTGTCCTCCCATTTTCCCATGACCATCTCGTGGAGGGTCTGAAAGTCTGGCAATGTACTTGAGGAAAGCAAGAGGCAGCATGCCGAGGGCAGCTGTGGCTGACCTTTCCCTGGCGGTACCGGTCTGTTCTGTCCCTGCCTCGTGGAGTCCGTTCTCCCATTCACTCAGCCGGCAAACGCCGAGTGTGGCCAGAGCCCCATGCCAAAGACCGGCAGCCTAGGCGCTCCAGCCGGGACACTGTCAGCTGTGACCCGAAACCTCATGGCTCCTCCGTGGAGTACAGGGTTGTTGCACCCAGGAAAGTTCTAGAGGGTTCTGGAAACCCTACTGCAGCAGGAAAATTCTACCTTGGCAAGGGGCCTGGTGAGGCCCAGAGAGGGGGTCACACACCAGGAGACCGTGCCAGGGCTGGGACAGAGAGAAGCCGTACAGATATGTGGGAGCATGTGGGGCTGGGGGAGGTTCCTGGTGGAGGGCGGGGGCTGGACTCAGATCCAGCAGGAGGTCAGAGCGAGATGGGTCCAGGTGGGGAGGGCAGGGGAGGTTTGAGAGGCCAGAGTGAGCAACAGAGACCAAGTGGGTCTGGAAGACTGGTGGAATGTGGAGAAGGTTCTGGAAGGTTCTGGAAGTGCTTTGCTAGTGCTTGCTGAACATGCTCATGGCAGAGCCCACTGCAACTCCTCCAGGGCCACATCTCTCACTGGTGGCCACGCCCCTCTGTCTCCTCCCCAACACCTTAGGTTTTTCAAATTCCCAGTCAGTCCCTCCACAGGGTACCAAAATGATGCTGCCCCTGATGGTTCAGAGAAGAACAGAAACCAGAGTCCCCAGGGGCCTGGCCACCATGGGCATGGATGGCAGGGGCAGCCGGGTGCCTGCCTGGGCTAAGGGAGAGGACTGATCCTGGGCAGGTGAGCGGCTCCCTGGTCTCCACAGTGGGGGCACGGCTGGCACCAACCTCCCCTTTCCCCCATCTTTGTGAGGGGCTCATGGCTCCATAGACCCACAGGATGGAGTCATCCCAGCTCCACAGGAGCCTGCCCACCATGGCTGTGGGCCTTTCATTGGCACTGAGGGCTTGGCCAGGCCTGGGCGGGCATGACTTCAGGGCCTTCGAGGTTAGGGCTCTGAACTGGTCCCTCCAACTCTGTGAACGTGTTCCTGGCTCCCACAACCTCCAGGCCACATCTCAGCTGGTTTTCATTTCTCTGCCTTAAAGCCCTGGGAGTGGAGCAGCGCGTGGCCACGTTAGCGCTCCCTGGCCGCCAAGGCGCTCCGACACGGGGGCGCTTGGGGGTGGGGCGCAGGCGCTGAAGTCATCCAGTTACTCAGCGTCAGGGGCTTTTCCATAGCACGGCCAAGAGGGAGCGTGGGCGGCCTGGACCCGGAGCGGGGCAGGGCCAAGCAGGCAGGATGGGGGTTGGGCCGGCCTCATCTCAGGGACTGGAGACCCCAAGCTTCGCCTGCACTTCCCAGAGGCTGGGCAGCTCTGCCTCCACCCAAGAGGCCACACCATCACCCTGCTACATTGCCCTCTCTCTCCAGACTTTCCAAACAGTGGTGCCCCAAGACCCAGATGCCAATGGCCCAAAGTTGCCCGGTGGAGACACGGGTGAGGCAGGGGTGGTCAGCAGGGCTTGGGTCCTCGGGGGACATTGGCTACCCCGAGCTTCCTCCTCCCTTCTGGCCCCTTCTGCTGGAGGTGGCTGACCCTACCCTATCCGGCTGGACCAGGTCCAGCGTGGCTGTGACCCCCAGCCTGGCCCGTCATGTCTCCCGGGGTCTGTGCTGCCCCCGCCTTACAGGAACCCCGTGAGCACAGTCACCCATGTGTGCCCATGGGCAGAGGCTTTGCATGGGAATGTCACAGGGGTGGGCCTGGCTCACAGGATGGGCGGGCAGCAGACACAGGGACATACGGCAGTCCCTCCTCTGGGCCTCAGAAGAGGGCAGCTTCCTGGGCCTGCTAAGCCCTTCCTGGCGGTGCCACCTTGGCTCTGGGCTTTGCCAGGGTTGGCCTGGGGCCGGGTGGCCAGGGCTGGGGCTGCCTGTCTCTTGCTGCTTCGGGCGTAGATAGCAAGGCCTGTGATGTCAGCGTACATGACAGCCCCTGACACCAGGTCCCACTGGTCTCCCTTGGGGTCCTGGAAGAGCAGACCCAGTGGGTGTCCCTGGGTGGCATAGGCCTTATCCACGCCTGGGGCCGAGGATAGGTAATGGGGGACAGCCTTAGCCCAAGAATTGCCATGGAACGTGCTGGTTTTCCAGCCTAAGTGATCCCAGAGGAACTGTCACGCACATTGGGGACGCCTGTGAGCGCAATGGCGTAGGATGACGGGCGCCTGTCATTCAAGATAACCCTCGCAGGCAGAGGCTCCCGCTGCGTGGCCTAGAGTGGCCGGCCTGAGGGTGGGAGGCACCAGTTCCTGTCTTAGGGGGCTGCCCACTGCAGCCTTAGGCAGCTCAAGACCCAGTGGACCCCTGCCCTGAGACACCTGAGTGGGACAGGGGACAGAGCTAGGTGACAGACCTGGGGAACCGCAGGGGCACGGCCTGCCTGCCCAAGGCGTGTTCCTGGTCTGGCTAGCCGCCTGGCTCCTCCCTCCTCCATGGTCCTGACTCCAGAAGGCTCCATTAGCTCCCTGCGCCCCTCCTTCCTGTATCTGGGGCCTGAGGAGGTTTCAGCCCCTGGCTCCGCACACCTCCCGCTCCGATGTCCTGCTGGGTTGGCTGTTAGCCTTCTCTTCTCACTGACAGAGCCTGGGCAGCTGGACTGGCTGATGCCCTGCCTCGGCATCCTCCGGTCAAATGCACTGCTCTAGGTCGTCCAGCGGGAGATGGGACCAGTGGACAGAGGTCCCCCAGGACCTTAAAGGCAGGCAGGGAAGTGTGGCTTCTCTCTCTAGGCCTGATTCCTGGCAGCACCAGCCTAGCGGGCAACCTCAAAGGGCTCAGGGTGTGTGCACACCCAGGTCAGTGGCAGCAGAGCGAGGGCAAGGCCTGGCTGGGGCCTCACGTGCACAGCTGATGCTGTGCTTCTTGGCCTGATGAGCCACTGAGTCACTGTAACCCCCGGCCAGGCTGCAGGTCCCAGGTATTTGGTCCTGAAACAGTGGCAGCAGGGCTTCCAAGGGGCCCTGGGCTGAGCTGCTGCCCGGTCTGCGGGCAGCCAGGGTGGTCCTGAAAGGCTTGAATGGCGGTCAGCATCTCTGTCTATCGGCATCTGCACGATGGAGCTAACCTCCCCTCCGGCTGCTTTGCAGACCTTGGGCAATGAGCTTCCCAGGGACAAGTGCAGGTGCTGTGAACACACCCAGGACGCATCCTGAGGCCAGCGTGGGGCCTGCAGCATGGCGCCCAGCTCTGTGCTGCCCACACAGCGCCTCCCCCACCCCCGAGGCTGACAAGTAGGGGTGGGGATGCCCAGAGTGAGGCTCCCGGCTGTGTCCCAAGGAGCCTGGAGCCCAGTCATGACCTGTGCAAGAAGTACCAGGGAGAAGGTAGGGGTCGGGTCAAGGTCCCCAGGCGGGCGATGGCGAGGGGAGCCCACGAGGGGAGTCTTGGCAGGGAACAACCAGGAGGCATTGCAGCCTGCACTTCTTACCTACGTACAGCCTCTACTCAGCTTCTCTGACCCACGTGGAACCACGTGTAGGCAGCCACGGTTCTGCAGGGGGTGTGGATGTGCACATGAGCCCTGTGCAGCTCCTGGTGGGGGACGCACGTGCCTAAGCTGTGTGAACAGGCATCCACTCCATTTCCTGTTGGGACCACAGCAGCTGCCAGACACAGCCTGGCCTGCGGCTTGCAAAGCACTTTTGAGAGACTGACCCTGCAGGTGGGACTCACGGTGCCATGGCACAGCTGCCCTGCCGGCCCAACTCCAAGCCCCTCCTAGCTTTGCTCACAGCCCAGCCCACCTGGCTCTCCCCTTGACAGTTCTTAGGCCGAAGGCACCTGCTGTCACCACCAACAGGCCCCTCTGGGGGGTTCTAATTATTCCCCAGGCACCAATCTGGCATAAACATAGAGCCAACAGCCAAGAAGAGCGGGCTGCGTGGCTCGGGAGCCTTGCCCAGAGCTAAATGTGGTTGCCTGATGCTGGGCAGGCCGTGAGAGTGCTCAGATAATGGTCAGATGCAAGGGCCCAGGCTGACCCCGCAGGGAGCCTGGCTCTCCTTGGCGCCAGTGACTGTGCCGCTGGGCACGACTGCTGTCCTTCCGCTGGGAGGTCCGTGGTGTATTTATAGACTGGCAAGCGGCACCGCAAGGTCACCTTCCTGCCAGCTGTGGCCAGATGTTTACGAGATGGCAGAGGCTGGCCCAGCCACCCGTGCCTGAATCTACCCCCACGTCCATGCCCCGGCACCCAGGGGCTCTGCTTGGTGGCATTGCTCCAGGGCCGGGCGTGTGCATAGCAAATGCTCAGAGGGAGGGGAAACGGAGAAGCCTGGGAGGGCCCGGGCACTGCCGTGAGGGCAAGTCTGCTTAGAGCATGCGCAGGGTCAGAGCTGGATCAATGGGAGAACCAGGGGTCTCCCAGGTGAGCTGGATGGGGCCTGGGAGTGTGAGCTGTGTGTGGCCACAGGATGCTGTCACCAGTACAGGTGCCAGCCAGGAGGCTAAGGCAGTGAGCTTGGGCTTGCCATGAGTACAGGAAGGTCCAGGTCACCCCCACAAGCCTGGCTCCCAGGGAGGCTGAGCCAGGGTCCCAGGCCCTGCCCTTAGGACCAGATCTCCGAGAAGGAGGAGTCTGAGACATCAGGAGGCTCAGGTGTGGGGGTTGGGCTGTGTGGGACATTCACAACCACAAGGTGCACAGGCAAGGGGCTGAGCCACCGACACGGAGAGCAGCACGGCTGCCGGGAGCTTGCACAGCCCCTGTGCCTTCCCAGGCAGCGTGTCAGAGAATCTAGATTTGTTCACTGACTTCCTGTCCTGTCTGCCTTGAAGCTGTTCTGGACACGCTCCGTCACACAGTCTCACCTGCCTCTTGGCCTGCTGGCAGCATGGCTTCCAGAACATGTAAGACACCTGTGCACACACAGGTTCCATTTTAACCTGTCGCTTTCTGAGATAATAAGCATCACACCACGTCCTCTGCTGTGTGACATCACACTGCTCCACAGTGACACATCTCTGCCCAGTGGCTGCGAGACCCAAGGCCATCCTTCTCGGGCTTCGTGTGTGACGCCCTGCTGCCTCAGCCTCTGTCTGCGTGCAGGGTGCTGGATCTGCACGCGTGTGGCACCATGGATGCAGCAGAGTGAGCACAATGGTGACTACGGTCATCAGAATAACAAATCCAGCCACAGACGCCAGCACGGGGACCCCCACGTGGCAGCAGCACTGCGCCCTGCTCCGGGCCGTGCCTCCCCGGTCTCAGCCTGTGGGCCACGGATCAGGCTCCTTGGGGCGGCAGCAGCAAGAAAGGGGCCCCGTGTGCAGAGCCTGAGCAGGGAGCCGGGCCCTCAGCCACCCTGGAGGGCACACAGCCAAGTGTGCCCCGATTTCACATGCACGGCAGGACAGCTGAGAGGAGAGGTGGTGACCGCCTGTGTCCCTAGCAGGTGGGGCTCCAGACACGTGGGCCACGGCCACACACTGACCTGGGTAGCGGGGAGTCAGGCGCTGTGTGGCCTATGGCACTTGAGGCCCCACAGGGCCAGGCAGCCTGCTAGGCCTCCCCTGGCCCTGGGTGTCAGCAACAGGAGGCAGTACCCCAGGATGGGACCCAAGTAAAGCCCCAAGGGCCACCCAGGATCAGGGTCAACGTGGAGCCTATGTCCAGCAGTGCCCGGGGAGTCGGGCAGCGCTGGAGAGGCTGAGGGTCGGACCAGCGCGTCCAATGCTGTCCGTGTGGACGGGCCTTCTGCACAACTCCGTCAGGGTTCCTGGCAGGACCCCAGCTCTTGGTGGAGGGTGCCTGGCGTGCTGGACTGTCCCTCACGGCTCCAGGAAGGTTGGCCACCTATCTCAGATCCCCACATCGGGGCAGTTTGGTGGAAAACCAGTCCTGGGAGGTGGGGCTGCCCAGGCCCGCCCCTGCCCTGCCCTGCCCTGCCCTGCCCTGCCCTGCTGCAGGAGTGGAGCCCATGTTGCAGCTTTCCAGGGCAGTGCCAAGTGGTGGCTACATCCAGTGGCTGCAGGGCAGGCTCTGTTTACACAGGGCCACCGTGGCTAACAGCCACATTCCGCCACAGCCGTGCCCAGCCGGGAGAAGCCTCGCCGGTTCTCATGAATGTGGATCTGTCTGGCTCCTGGCTGGGACCTGGCTGGGGAGCAGGCCCGGGCCAGGACACATGGACACATGGTGCAGCAGAGCCGGGATGGTGGCGCTGGAATGGCCTCCTGGGACTGCAGGGGAGGGAGCACTGGCCACAGGTCAAGCTCATTCATCTCCTGTTGGGCAGCCAGTCCCTACATGGTGGCGCTCTGTCCCATAGTCACAGCACCGCAGGTGGCAGTGGCTCGGTCCCCTCTGGCTCCAAGCAAAGGATGTGCCAGGCAGGCCTCAACTTCTAAGCGCCCCCTCCAGTCCTGCACCCCGGAACCACCGCATTTCCACAGCAGTATCTTTCTGTGAGTCAGCCAGAGCATGTGCGGGCAAGGAAGACCACGGCTGGCCCTGCTAGGGCGTGCGCCCCCAGATGCCTGCCAGTGCGGCCACTGGCCATGGGCAAGGAGGTGGGGCTGCAGCTTTGAGCAGCATCTGGAGGCGGGAACTCGGTCTCCCAGCGCCACCCCCCCACCCCCGTGTCCCTGTCGGTCCTGCTGCCCATGGCCACCTCTCCTGGCTGGCATGGCATGTGTGGGGCTGTGTGAATGATGCTGGCCCCGATGAATGCTAGGGGTCGGTGGCAGCCTGGATGGACGACAGCACCCGATAGCGAAGGAGGGAATCCCAAGTCGGAAATGACAGAAGGTTCGGCTCTGGGGCAAGGGGGCAGTTCCCAGCACACTCACGTGACAGGCTGCCTGTGAAGCGCCAGGAACAAGGCCGACAGCCCACATCCAGCTCACACGGACGTCTGCTGGGCTCTGGCTGCCTCAAGGGCCTGGGACAGTGCTACCTGGGTCTGTGGTAACCTGGCAGTGTCCGGGGACAGTGGACGACCTGACCCATGGTGTCGGTCTGCTCTCCCACACATGGGAAAGGCAGGCGCCTTGCTAACTGAGGTGCAAGACTGGGGGCAGCAGCCCCTGGGGACAGTGACCGTCACACCAGCCACAGCCACTGTGGTTAACTGGACAGGGAGCCTGACAGAGGCCCGTGGAGGCCACCACAGGCGCATAGGCGCCCCCCCCACTCACCCCGGGGTAGGGACTGCTCTGCCAGCATACAGGTGTGGCTCACTCAGCAGTTGGTTGCAGCATGGAGCTGTGGCTGGGTAGCTGCCCATGGTGGGCACTGAGGTTCAGCTGTGCCTAGCTCAGAGACTAGGCTATGGTTCCAGGAAGGGCCTGTGGTCTGAGCGGAGGTGGGAGTCCAGTGACGAAGGTGGCGGTGTTGGGGGAGACCAGAGTCCTTCTGGTGGGTGTCCCGGCAGGAGGTGGGTGGGACTGCACAGGCAGTGCTGTGAGCAGCCGCCGGGGTGCCTCATTCCCTCCTGCCTGGCCCCTCCGGAGGGAACTGGAGCCAAGGCAGACCAACCATTCTTGAGGGCAGAGTGGCAACCTCCGCGCATGGCACTGCCCCGTACCTATTTCACTTCTATTGTCAGCTGGTACCTCCCACCCCTCCTCTGACCCTGCAGGGTCTGAAGCAAAAAGCACCTGCTAACCCTCCCCACTGCACCCACATATGCCTAGCTATGCCATGGGCACTGCGTTATCAGCAGACCTGTGAATTCCTGGAGGGGGTTCCCCACCACTGTACCCACTTGTACCAGGCTGTGCCATGGGCACTGTGTTATCAGCAGACCTGTGAATCCCTGGGGGCACTCCCAACCACTGCACCCCACACATGCCTAGCTGTGCCATGGGCACCACATCTGTTAGGCAGACCCGTGAATCCCTGGGGCCCCCACTTTTCCAATGAGAAAACAGCCCCAGCGAGGGGTGGGGTCTTGTCCAAGCGGTACCTCCTGTTCCAGGCACAGGCTTGCAGAAGCTGTGGGCGCCGCTGGCTGTGGCACCACAAGGAAGCAGGGCTGGGCTCTGCATCCAGTCCTCCCTGCACTCAGACACAAGGGGCCCCCCAGAAGGAGCAGCGCTGCAGGCATGGAGAGGACCCCCCTCTCTGGCAGATCCTCTAGGGCAACACAGCTATGTCAGGAGCTCGGTGCCTGGCCGATCGGCCCAGCACTGACCAGGCACGTGGGCAGCAGGCCTGGCAGGCAGCTTTCTCATGAGCTGTGATGGGGGTGAGTCCCCCGTTGAGGGAAGCATTTAAGCAGCATGGGGCCTACACAAGATGACTTGGCTGCAGCTCATGACCTCTAAGTCCCCTTTGACCCTGAGGCCCTGGGACGGACTGGTCCCACACCAGAGGGGGGAGTGGGCAGCCCAAAGTGGGGTTCCCCAGGTCTCCACTTCCTGGGTGGAGACCCTGCAGGGGGCCTCTCAAGTCAGCCTGCACCCCCCGTCCTGGCCTCCTCCTCCCAGCCTGGGGCAAGTGTCATATCTTGGTCTGGGCCTTCTAGGCCCACTGGGCATGGGCACCAGGATATGTGTCCCCCGCCCCCAGCCCTCCTCCGGTGGCTCCCCAGCCCCAGCATGGCCCCCATGCAGCGGGCACAAGCAGCTGGCGGGCTTATCACACGTATTTTCAGGAAGGTGTTGGTGGGGGGACACCAGCCAAGTTCGGGCCAGGCAGCCGCAGGAGGGGACCACGGGCCATCTGAGCAGGACATGGAGGGGGCTGCCTGTGACTCGGCCGCCCGCTGGCGGCAGCGGCCACCACCAGCACCCCCAGCTCTTCATCAGGCCCAAGGGGAACCGCCTCTTTTGGGGAGCGAGGATTAAACACAGTAACACGTGGCAGTCTCTACATGGTCCCAGCACCGCCCAACGCCAGACCCCAGGCAGCCAAGGACCTCAGCCTCGGCCCAGCCTCTCGCTGTCCCTGGCAGGGACAAAGTGTGAGGGGCCAGTAAGTCCGCAGTAGTGCCACTGCCCTCCCTTCTGGCTGTTGCCAGGAGGGTGCCAGCCCCGCGGGTCCCTCCGCCCAAGATTCCCCTGCTGTCAGGAGCTGGTCAGAGCAGGGAGGATTGGTGGGCGCGCGGCGTGGCCCCCTCGCACTAGCCTGGCAGTGCGCAGTCCCTGAACTCCGCGCAGAAAGCCCCCTTCCCCCACCTCCCCTAGATGCTGCCACGGCAGCTGCCCAGTGAGCCGAGGTCCAGAAGCTCCGGCTTGGGGGAAGCGAGCCGCTCCCGGCCAGGACACAGGAGCCGCATTCCCCGGCCTCCACTCCAGCCCCGCACTTGGGTGGCACTCTGGAACTGCCCGGTGGAGCTCCTGGCAGTGCCGCTCCCGACCGGCCCGCCGCAGGGGCGACCACAGTCTGGGGGGCTGCGGGGCGCGCCCAGCCAGGTGACACCCCGACCCCCCGCCCAAGCCCGGGGTCCCGGCGGGCGCCGCCCGTGCAGCTCGCCCCGTCGCGGGCTGTGGTGCGCGCGCGTCACTCACCTCCTCCTCCTCCGCCGGCCACTCCACCCGCCGCGTTGGCAGCCACGCGCGAGCCCCCGGGACGGCCACGGGGCCGGCGGCGCCCGGCCCGCGCAGCCCCAGCGCTCTGCGGCGCGGAGGCGCAGCCCTCATCCCCGACCACAGGCCCGCCCGGGCCGCCCGCCCGGCGGGCACCGAGCCCCAGCCGCGCGCTGCGCTCCGGGCGGGGTGGGAGGAGAGGAGGGCGCCTCCACCCTGGCCAGGTCCGCGCGCGCCGAGCCCTCGCCAGGCCAGCGCCCCGCGGCCACGGGGCTGGGCGCTGCGAAGGCCGGACGGATGCCGGCCGGCAGCCCGCGGGGGCTGCCCCAGGAGGCCCGAGCCGGCTTTGGTTTCAAACTTCGCCGCCCCCCTCCGCCCCCGCCTCCCCCACTCCCCACCCCCGGCTGTTTTTAGCGTCGCTTTTCCTAGGTGTTCCGCGGCAGCATCGCCGCGCGCAGGGCCCCTGGTGGGAAAGGCGTTCCCCTCCCACTCCCTGGCCAGCGCCACCCTCCGCCCCGCCACGCGTGCCGCTGCTGCCCCACGCCACGGCGGAGACGGAAGCGCCGGCTAAGCACAACTTCTCAAACGGCTGCCAGGGTTCTCGCCCCAGCGGACGGCTGCAGCTTCGCAGCCCCCGCCGTGCTCCTGCCGCGGAAGACGGGGGGACTGCTCGGCATCGCCTCTGCGTGGGGACCCAGCCGGGAGACAGACTCGAGGGCTCGGGAAGTGGAGGGGCCCAATGGATGCTAGGGCCCCTAATTCGGTGCCCTCACCCTGCGGGCCCCTGGAAAGATCATCACCTATTTGGGAAAGGCGCTGACCCTGCCTGCAGACCCGCAGGCGGGTGTGCAGGGGCTGCTGGCGCAGGCCCAGTGCGCAGCCTCGGGGGAGGTGGGGTCCCGGGGCTCAGTCTGGTGTCTCCTCCCGCACAGGGCAGGAAGCGGCCCTGAGAAGTGCACTGCGTCCTTTCAGAGCCAGTCTTTCCAGGACTGTAACTTCACAAGTTCAGGTTTCACGCCCCTTTCCAGCACCTTTCTCATGTAAAGCGAGGTACAGAAACCAGTGAAAGAGCTGGCCCGGCCCCCTGGGCATTCCTTCCTGGAGCCCCGTGTGTAGTTACTGCCAGGGCAAAGGCCGGCAGAGGCGCTGCTGCCAGCCGACTGAGGGACCCCCCCGGGCTGAGGCGCCCCCGCCCTCCTCAGCCAGCACCCCAAGGCCCCCAGCTCCCGCATCACGTTTCCATGGCCTCCTTAGGGGTCAGAGGGGCCTGGGAGCTCCCTCGCCACAAAGCTGGCGGCGGCCAGCAAGCCCCCTGGCGTGGATCTGGATTTCCTGTGCTTCCAGGCGTGGGGCCCCCGTGTTCCCATCTCCACCCCCTGTCCTGGAGAGAAAAGCCTCCATCTCAAAGACTGCGGGTGTGAGGGCATGGTGTACACACATGGAAACTGCACTGGGTGCCTGTGACTGCACGATGCAACCACATGTGTGGGGGTCTGCCCGCTGTGTGTGTGCATGTGGGGGTCTGCCCGCTGTGTGTGTGCATGTGGGGGTCTGCCCGCTGTGTGTGTGCATGTGGGTGTCTGCCCGTTGTGTGTGTGCATGTGGGTGTCTGCCCGTTGTGTGTGTGCATGTGGGGGTCTGCCCGCTGTGTGTGTGTGCATGTGGGGGTCTGCTCGCTCTGTGCGTGTGTGTGTGTGTGTCTACCTACTGTGTGTGTGTGTGGGGGGGTCCTGCCCACTGTGTGTGTGTGTGGGGGGATCTTCCCGCTGTGTGTGTGGGGGGATCTTCCTGCTGTGTGTGGGGGGGGTCTGCCTGCTGTGTGTGTGCATGTGGGGATCTGCCCGCTGTGTGTGTGTGTCTACCTACTGTGTGTGTGGGGGGGTCTGCTCGCTCTGTGCGTGTGTGGGGGGGTCTGCCCGCTGTGTGTGTGCATGTGGGTGTCTGCCCGTTGTGTGTGTGCATGTGGGGGTCTGCCCGCTGTGTGTGTGTGCATGTGGGGGTCTGCTCGCTCTGTGCGTGTGTGTGTGTGTCTACCTACTGTGTGTGTGTGTGGGGGGGTCCTGCCCACTGTGTGTGTGTGTGGGGGGGATCTTCCCGCTGTGTGTGTGGGGGGATCTTCCTGCTGTGTGTGGGGGGGGTCTGCCTGCTGTGTGTGTGCATGTGGGGATCTGCCCGCTGTGTGTGTGCATGTGGGGGTCTGCCCGCTGTGTGTGTGTGTCTACCTACTGTGTGTGTGGGGGGGTCTGCTCGCTCTGTGCGTGTGTGGGGGGGTCTGCCCGCTGTGTGTGTGTGTCTACCTACTGTGTGTGCATGTGGGGGTCTGCTCGCTCTGTGCGTGTGTGTGTGTGTGTGTCTACCTACTGTGTGTGTGTGGGGGGGTCCTGCCCACTGTGTGTGTGTGTGGGGGGGTCTGCCCGCTGTGTGTGTGTGTGGGGGGGGATCTGCCCGCTGTGTGTGTGCATGTGGGGGTCTGCCCGCTGTGTGTGTGTGGGGGGGGATCTTCCCGCTGTGTGTGGGGGGGGATCTTCCCGCTGTGTGTGTGTGGGGGGTCTGCCTGCTGTGTGTGTGCATGTGGGGGTCTGCCCGCTGTGTGTGTGTGGGAGGGATCTTCCTGCTGTGTGTGTGTGTGCATGTGGGAACGTGCTCATGAACAAGTGTAAGTCATGTGAGCACATGTGTGTGCACACACAGGGAATACACACCTCCCCAGCCTGGGGCAACTCGACTTTGTGTGGCAGCACGAGCAAGGGGAGCCCCTCCTCCCGGCAGCCCACCATGACTGTGCAGGAGAGAGAGGCCCCTTGCAGCCCACAGGGCAGACTCCTCACCGCAGCTCACATGGGGGCCTGAGCACCCCACCCCCAGGACAGGCCCTCACTCCTTAGCTCCCTTGGCTGCCAGGGCTGACCGGTGGAGTCCAGGCCACCTCTCCCGGGGCAGCTGTCTGAGTGAGCACACTGTGAGGGGTATACCCCGGAGGTGCCCTTGGCCTGAGGTGGGGATGGGGCTGGAGGATGCCTGGGCACTAAGCCTTGTGGGGGGCATGCCCCAGCTCTGACTGACAACCGCACTTCCCACAGCCTCCTGCCCCTCCAGGGCCCAGCCTCTCCCCCCCTCCTGGGTGTGGGTCCACCCTCTGGCAGTGGCCTCGGACAGGGATGTCTCAGCTTAGCCCTTGGAGCTGCACAGTGCCCACTCTGAGGACACGGAGGCCAGGGAGAGCCTGTGCTGGCCACTGACCGCTCATGCACCCTCCACTGCTGCCTGCCCCCTGAAGCCAGGGCAGCAGGGGACAGCGGTGTAGGGTCCGAGACGGGAGGCTGTCTAGAAAGTGACCAACTCTGAGTTTTCCTCCGTGCCAGGTGGAGCTGGGCCGCGCTGTGGGGTTTGGAGGTGGTGTGGCACTCACTGCCCAGGAGGCCATGGTGCCACTGGCCTGCTCTCCCTGGTGGCACCTGGGGACTCTGGGCAGCTGGATGTGCAGCAGGGACATTGAAGGTCTAAGGCCTGAGGACTTCCTGGTGTGTGTGGGGGTTGACAGGTGCTGGCCAGGCCCCAGCTGTGTCTCCAAGCATGGTCAGTCTGCACAGGGACCCCGGCAGAGGCACCCCTCCCACTCCACAGAGGAGTAGGCGGTCCTTCTGGGCTTTGGGGTGACTGAATGAACCTTATTGCCCTACGCCTCTGGGACGTGTCCCTGTGTGCTGGTGCCAGCCCCAGCCCTGCCGTATGCCTGAGTGTGGCTGGGCTGCCTCACCCTTGCCTGCCCCCCTGTCCTTCCCCACCGTGCAGGGACCCCTGAGCAGCCACCATACCCACAGGCGCCCTCAGCTGGAACCCTCCCGACTCTGCCTCACACACACAGGCCTGCACGGTGCTCGGCGGGAATCCTCCGGGACAGGAAAACAGCGGCAGCGTAACCCAAGCCAGGCGCCTGGCGCATGAATGGGCCCTTTCACGGGAGGCTGCAGGGCGAGGGCCTGGGCGGAGGCGTCCCGGGCAGTGCCCAGGGCAGGCGTGGGGCAGGGAGGAGAGGGACCATGGCCTTGAGCGCTGGGCCCCGCCTGCCGCTCCTGGACGTCCCCCTGCACCGGCCCAGCTGCGTGAGAGGGGTCAGACGTCCTTGGTGCAAACCGCCACTGTCCTTGTGTTTTTTTTCCTGTAATTATGTCTCCAAGGCACAACGGCAAATTTGCATCTGTCCGGCACCGGGAGGACGGCCTGGCTGGAGTGAAGGGCGCATTGATGTGTGTTTTTGTGCCGCTGCGGGTGACGGTAGAGGGCTTGGACAAGCAGCCCTTGTAGCCAGGCCCCGCGCGAACAGCAGCGCCCTTCTCCCAGGCACCTGGGCCCAAGGAGACGCCCCCGCCGCCTGCCATGAATGCCTCAGTGTCCACAGGTTTTCTTTTTGCATACCTGGCCTCCGAGGTGTCCAACATTCTTCTCGAAAAAATGTGGCTCGGGCTCCCTGGGAGCACTCCCTGTCCAAGCGGTGTCCCTGGCCAGCCCCGTGGCGGCCAGCTCCTCCTCCTCCTCCGCTCGGTGACACCACAGAGAGGTCCAGCGTCTGCCCCGCCACCTGCCGCTGCAGTCTGGACCTCTCTGCCCTCGGATCTGGCGCCCACAGAAGCTGGCGGCCGACGGGTCCTCCCTCAGCTCAGCCTGCTGCTGGGCCCCGGCCCTGCGAGGCCATGAGCCGGGGCAGGGAGCCCAGAGGACTCGCTTGCTGAGCACACGGATGAGCAGAGAAGCCGACACAGTCGGAGGGATGGACCTGGCACCTGGCCACACTGACCACCCTGCCCCTGGTACTAAGTGGCCGGTGCTTGTCCGGGCACAGGCGCTGGGCAGAGGGCCTGGGACTCTGCCTCAGCTTACCCACTTGAATTCTTAAAGTGATTCAGAACAACTTGGTGGGATTCTCTGAGCCCAGAGTAAGAGCTCATGCATTGCCCCCCACAGGTCCCCCTCTCAGTGCCTCCTTGTACCCCCTCCCACACACAGGTCCCCTCTCAGTGCCTCCTTGTACCCCCTCCCACACACAGGTCCCCCTCTCGGTGCCTCCTTGTACCCCCTCCCACACACAAGTCCCCTCTCAGTGCCTCCTTGTACCCCCTCCCACACACAAGTCCCCTCTCAGTGCCACCTTGTACCCCCTCCCACACACAGGTCCCCTGCCAGTGCCTCCTTGTACCCCCTCCCACACACAGGTCCCCCTCTCAGTGCCACCTTGTACCCCCCCTACAGGTCCCCTGCCAGTGCCTCCTTGTACCCCCAACCCCCACACACAAGTCCCCCCCTCAGTGCCTCCTCGTACTTCCCCAGGTCCCAGGAATTGCAGACACGGTCCAGCAGAGGTTACTGTCCACCTCTCCCCAGGGATCTGCCTGGCTGTGTCCACAGTCCTGGGGCCCAGGCATGCTACATTGTGGGGACCAGGTGTGCCACGTCATGAAGCCTCGAAGGGCCCAGCAATGCAGACTGTTGCTCTGAGCACTGCCCGTGTGCACTCAGAGACAACAAGACATCCAAGTGTGCATGAGCCATCACGCTCAGGGCCCTGTGTCTGGCCTACGTTGCACATGGCTCCTGATGTCCACGAGCAGGGCTACTGGGAAGTGCCAGCTGTGCAGCTGCTGCAAGCGTGGCCCAGGGCCAGCGATTACGCAGGGTCAGTGATCACGCAGGGTCAGTGATCACGCAGGGTCAATGATCACGCAGGGTCAGTGATCACGCAGGGTCAGTGATCACGCAGGGTCAGTGATCACGCAGGGTCAGTGATCACACAGGGTCAGTGATCACGCAGGGTCAATGATCACGCAGGGTCAATGATCACGCAGGGTCAGTGATCACACAGGGTCAGTGATCACGCAGGGTCAGTGATCACGCAGGGTCAGTGATCACGCAGGGTCAATGATCACGCAGGGTCAATGATCACGCAGGGTCAGTGATCACACAGGGTCAGTGATCACACAGGGTCAGTGATCACACAGGGTCAGTGATCACGCAGGGTCAATGATCACGCAGGGTCAGTGATCACGCAGGGTCAGTGATCACACAGGGTCAGTGATCACACAGGGTCAATGATCACGCAGGGTCAATGATCACGCAGGGTCAGTGATCACACAGGGTCAGTGATCACACAGGGTCAATGATCACGCAGGGTCAGCGATCACGCAGGGTCAGTGATCACACAGGGTCAATGATCACGCAGGGTCAGTGATCACACAGGGTCAGTGATCACGCAGGGTCAATGATCACACAGGGTCAATGATCACGCAGGGTCAATGATCACGCAGGGTCAATGATCACGCAGGGTCAGTGATCACGCAGGGTCAGTGATCACACAGGGTCAGTGATCACACAGGGTCAGTGATCACGCAGGGTCAGTGATCACGCAGGGTCAGTGATCACGCAGGGTCAGTGATCACGCAGGGTCAGTGATCACACAGGGTCAGTGATCACGCAGGGTCAATGATCACACAGGGTCAGTGATCACGCAGGGTCAATGATCACGCAGGGTCAGTGATCACACAGGGTCAGTGATCACACAGGGTCAATGATCACGCAGGGTCAGTGATCACACAGGGTCAGTGATCACGCAGGGTCAATGATCACGCAGGGTCAGTGATCACGCAGGGTCAGTGATCACGCAGGGTCAATGATCACACAGGGTCAGTGATCACGCAGGGTCAGTGATCACGCAGGGTCAATGATCACGCAGGGTCAGTGATCACACAGGGTCAGTGATCACACAGGGTCAGTGATCACACAGGGTCAGTGATCACACAGGGTCAATGATCACGCAGGGTCAATGATCACGCAGGGTCAGTGATCACACAGGGTCAGTGATCACGCAGGGTCACTCATCACACAGGGTCAGTGATCACGCAGGGTCAGTGATCACGCAGGGTCAGTGATCACGCAGGGTCAGTGATCACGCAGGGTCAATGATCACGCAGGGTCAGTGATCACGCAGGGTCAGTGATCACGCAGGGTCAGTGATCACGCAGGGTCAGTGATCACACAGGGTCAATGATCACGCAGGGTCAATGATCACGCAGGGGCAGTGATCACGCACGGCAGCGATCACGCAGGGGCAGCGATCATGCAGGGGCAGTGATCACGCAGCATCCCCCAGGCACAGAGATGCCTAGAGCCATGGCTCTGAATTGCCACTCCATCAGCCTGTCCCCCCAGGACTCCCAGGACTGGGCGGATAAGGGCTCGTCCAGCGGTAACCCACAGCCTTGTCCCGTTGTGCCACCCATTCAGTCAAGCAAAGGCTCTTTGAAGTGTTGATAGGAAACACTACCACGAAAAAACTGCACGGATTTCAAAATTTTCTTGTACCAGAATAAATTTACTTATTAGTTTGCTTGCTTATTTTTAAAAAAGCAGAGAGAGAGAGAGAGAGAGAGAGAGAGAAACAGATATGCTATTCCATCAGTTTATTCCCCAATAAATTGTGTCCCTTTCTCAGCCTGGAACATTCTCTCTGATGCTGGGCCCCATTTTCTCCTTCAAAATCTGCCCAAGCAGCCCTTTGTGCCCAGCCTCGGATGGCGGAGGAAGCTGAGGCCAGGCAGGGAGTATCGCCATGTGGAGCATACATAGGGAGCACACAGGCACTGAGACCAGGGGCCTGGGCAGCCCCTGCAAGCCCCACTGCCTCCTCTGCTGACCAACCACCCTTGCCATCCAGAGCTGCTGGCTCCTGGTCATTTTCTTTATACCCTCTGTCGGTTGGTAGGTGTGACACTCAGCATGGTGGAACATGCCACAACGCTGCTCGAGCCATCAGAGTTGGAAGGAAACGCCACCAGAGAAGAATGGTGCCAAGCCACGGAGCTGCATCTGACACCCCACGGAGGATGCCCTTGTGGGAGTGCATGACATGTGATCGGTGCCCTTCATGGGGGCTGGCAGCTCCCCGGGCCAGACTGTGGAGTCAGGGACAATTCTGGTTTTGCTCATTTCCACACTCTTGGTGAGTTGGCACCATTTCCAGCACCAGGTCATTAAAAGCACCGACTTTAGCCCACATGGTTGAAATCCTGCTGCCTGGAGCAGCCGACACCTGTAGAGGCAAGTGTGGGGCGGCCAGCACTGTCTGGAGCAGGCTATGCTGATAGCACCCATTGTGCCCCGAAGCTGGGCCCAGTGCCAGCCAGCAGCTCTGGGGCTGACCGCTCCCTGCCCCTCCTGCACACATATATCCACCTGAGCACCGCACTGCTCACTGAGCAGTGCCCTGAGAACATGTGTGGCTTGGGGACTGCCGGGAGAGGCTGCCTGGGGGTGAGCGGTCCAGCTCAGGGAGGTATGGAGACTACCTGAAGCCACACTGCCATGGACCATGGCCTGATCAGAGCCTCACTGGGTCCTGCTTTGGCTTGACCATTCCTACCATGGAGACACAGGCAGAGGCCACATGGGACCTGCCATCAGCAAACGACTGCTCTGTTCCACCTGGAAGAGATGGGCCCTGGGGGGAACAGACACCCAGGGCCAGGGGTCTGTGCTGAGTGTCCTGCCCCCATGGGGAGGGATTCACCCCTGCGGGGGCAGCCAGGACCTGGACCATGAGCTCCCTGGAGGTGGCAGTGCCCTCCCTGACTTCCCCAGAGCAGAAGGGGACAGATTACGGAGCTCAGAGCCACCCTGTTTCTGGGACACATTCCTCCTAGCTGAGGACCCAGTGCTGGGGGTTCCCAGGGAGAGCCCCTCGGGCAAGGACACAGCCTAAGCCTCCCAGACTTGCGTGGGAACTGTGTCTCTCCTTGGAGTGGGATTGGCTATGTGTGGGCCCTGGGGGAGTCCCCCATGTGGGGCCTCTTGCCGCTGCCTCAGTCCTGTAGAGGCCATGCCTGGCTCCGGATCCCAACCCCAAGGCCTGGTTGCACATGCCAAGCGCCCTCCTGGGCAGTGGAGAGACTCAGGGCAGATGCGGGAGCCGCTTGTTTGTGTCTGAGATAACTGCTGGACTGTTCTCTGCCCGCGCCGGCTATTATGCAGAGTCCAAGCCTAAAATAATATTGAACTTCCTCTCGCGATTCGGAGGCAGGATACTCATCCGAATTCAGCTGGCCGGTGGATGCTTTCATCTCTGGGCACCGGGGGCTTCCGAGCCGACCCCTGGTGTGGCGGGCAAGAATGCAGGGTTCTGTCTGCCTCGGGGCTGGAGCTGATGGGCCTGGCTGACCAACCCCCGGTGGAGGCTGCACTGCTTCTGTTTGTGAACAAACATGGCTCTTGGAAAGTTGGTCTTTCCATTGCATTGTTCTGAATTTCAGGCAGGGCCATGAGCCCTGGTCCCTGGAGACAGGAGCCAGAGACTGGCTGGCGACCAGCTGTGTGTCAGGCTTAAAGATGCCCCAGGGAGCTGGCGGATCCTGGAGCGTGGTGGGTGGTCAGTGTGCATGCTGGTGGGCTTTCCATAGAGGACAGACACAACAGCTTTCCCTCTGTGGCCACAGGTGGCCTCGACACCCGCTCCAGCCCCTTGCTGTGACATGTGCGCCCTCCCGACACCCAAAGATCCCTCTGCACCTGCTGAGCCCCTGATGTCACAGGCATCAGGGAAGGGGAAGCCGGTGCCGGAGCCAATCAGGCAGCTTTGGAATGCCGGCTGCACAACCTGCTGGTTCCAGGACCCTGGACCTGACCTCCTGTGCCTCGACGACTCAGACTGGTCACTGTGAAGGACTGCAGCGGGCACAGACAAGGTGTAGGAGAAAGGCCTCACTGGGCGCATGGGCTGCCACCATTATGAAGACTGTGATGGGCCACTGGGCCTTGACGTGCCAGCTTCCCACTCAGCTTACAAGTGCTGAATATAACATCAGCCAGACCATGACAGGCACCAAGGAGACACAAAGAGAGAGATCTGGGCCTCATTCGCAAGCAAAACAAGATGATGGGGCCCGCTGCTGTGGCCTAGTGACTAAAGTCTTCGCCTTGAACATGTCAGGATCCCATATGGGTGCTGGTTCTAATCCTGGCAACTCCACTTCCCATCCAGCTCCCTGCCTGTGGCCTGGGAAAGCAACAGAGGACGGCCCAAAGCCTTGGGACCCTGCACCTGTGTGGGAGACCTGAAAGAAGCTCCTGGCTCCTTGATCAGATTGGCTCAGCTCCGGCTGGTGTGGCCACTTGGGGAGTGAATCATCGGACGGAAGATCTTCCTCTCTGTCTCTCCTCTCTGTATATCTGCCTTTGCAAAAAAAAAATCTTTAACAAAAACCCCAAGATGATGACAGTGATGGTGATGATAATGGTGATGTTGATGGTGTTGATTATGGTGATGATGATGGTGGTGATGATGATGGTGATGGTGGCAATGGTGATGGTGGTGATGATGGTGATGATGGTGGTGATGATGATGGAGGTGGTGAGGACGGTGATGATGATGGTGATGATGGTTGTGATGGTGATGATGATGATGGTGGTGATGGTCGTGATGGTGATGATGGTGATGATGATGGTGATGATGGTGATGGAGGTGATTAGGACGGTGATGAGTTCACAAGAGGGCTGTCCCTGAACATATACCCTTCATCACTGTATTCAGTTGTAACACTCTCGTAAATGAGCCACACATAGGAACAGAAGCCTGGGACTGAGACTGCCATTCCCCATGGAGGCATGGAGATTCCGATCTGAGTGCACACAGCATAAATGCTTGCTCTTCAGAGCAACATAGCAAGATGCGGTCTCTGCACCTTGCCACTCCCAGCACCCAGATGGCCAAGTCCCTCACACAGGGAGGGGGAAGAAGACGCACAGTCCACATCATGTGGCCAGTAGCCGGACTCCTCATTGCACGGCAACCACACACAGTTTGGAAAGTGTGCTGATGGCAGAACTGAAACATGCCATGCAGAGACAGACACTCCTGGGCTGGGCCCCATGGTGGGAAGGAGGTGGCAGAGTGGACGGACGCCTGCAGACTGACTGCAGACTGAAGCGCAGCACGAGGGACATGAGCCGTGAGCATGTTCTCAGGGACCCATGGCATGACATCACAGCCCCAGAAGGAGGGGAGGCGGGAACTCATGGAGTAAGAAAGCCAAGGACCCTACAAGGAGACTGGCTGTTGGCATGTCAGAGCCAAGCTCCTCAGAACCAAGATTAATGGGGACGACCCTGAGAACACCCCAAGCTTAGGGGGATGGTGGTCCAAAGCATGACCACACTTGCATGACAATGGAAGTGGGCCATGGCGGCTGATCACCTGTCGGGAAGGGACAGATGGGGAGGTTTCAGACAGAACCTGCCAGCTGTCCTTGAGTCCGAAGGGGAGCCAGAGAAGTGCCCCAGGGGGATGGAGGGCATTGGAAGGGGCAGTTGCCCATGCATGCCAACAGCCATGAGGATGGGGCAGAACTCCCCCCAGACTGCCACGTCCTGCACATTCCACGAGTCATTGGCCCATCTTCCAACACATATGGTCCCTGTGGGGCCCTCATGGGTCATCCTGATTCCGTAATGTACAAGGCAAAGCAGAGGCCCAGGCATACTCCAGCATTGCCTGGAAGAGGCAGAACAAAGCTAAGGTATTCAAGATGCTACCTACATGGTCACGGAGCCAGATGACAGGAGTGTCACATCCAGCAACAGGGTGGGAGGTGGGGTTGGGACCGAGACCCACAAGGACACGGTGGACCCTTCCCTGGCAGCCCGATCAGTCCCTGAGGCAGCCCATAGCCGGGTGGGGGTTACGTAGGACGTAAAAGCAATCAGGTGGAGGAAAGACAGCTGAAGTTTGTGAGATAAAAAGCTGTGCTCAACGCCGCCTCTGCTTCCTGTCTGGGCACCCAAACGGACCTTCTGGCTGACCCAGCTCTGGCTCTTGGGGTGTTTGTGGAGTGACCCAGTGGATGGAAGATCTCTCCCAGTTGCTCTTTTAAATATATACACACAAACATAAATCTTAAAAAACAAAACAAAACAAAACAAAGTAAAGCTTCCAGAGCATTCTGTGAGGCCTCACGTGCGTGCAGCCTCAGCCGTGTGGTGGGAGGGACTACTTTGAGTGGCTGGGAGTCCTGAGGGGGGTGCTCCTGGCTCCAGTGGGCTCACCCGTAAGACTCAGAGCTGTGGGTTTTCCACGTGTAGTCAGCCCTGTGACACCAGTGTCAGGTAGAGGTCTGTCCTGCCTGGGCGGGGGACCCAAGCTATTCGTTGGTGTGGTGGCCTCAGCATCATGCTGCCACGCTCTTCCACAGTTGGACGCCACCCACTGTGAAGGACTGTGGGAAGGAGGGACTGTGGGCAGAGGTCCCGCCACAGGCTGCCACGGGAGATCAAGCCACAGTGCTGCCACGGGAGGTCCCACCACAGGGCTGCCACGGGAGATCAAGCCACAGGCTGCCACGGGAGGTCCCGCCACAGGGCTGCCACGGGAGGTTCCACCAGAGGCTGCAGGATGGGTCCATGAATACCATTTTCCTGACCTAGGGTCTTGGCCTCCTGAGCTGAGTTGGTGAGGTGACCACTCACTGCCAAGGATGCTGCTGAGTGGCAGGAGTGGCTGGGCTGCCTCTCCTTCCCAGAGTGCTCCTGACCATGGGCAGTTGCTGACAATACGTGGTCCTGGCACCTGCCTGGGTATAGGGGTTAGGGATGGCAGCACCAGCCCTGGCCGAGTACAGGGAGGTGGGCAGGGGCAGCCCAGGCTAGGCCTCGGGGACAGCTTTGGAGGGCCTGCCGCTGCTCTTGCCTCACTGTGGAAAGTTTTTTTCCTTTGGTGACTAAAGCAGCTAAGTGTTTACACCATCAGTTCCTGAGGGGGATGAGAAGGAACGTTCTGGAACTTGGGGTTGTGTGACAAGCCCAAATGTGAGAGGGTGACTGCTGAAGATGCAGTATGTGCACACAGCACACATGTCGGCCGTGCACTGCATGTCCACACCGCACATGGAGGATGTCACAGCACACATGCCAGCCGCGCACTGCATGTCCACACCACATGTGGAGGATGTCACAGCACACATGTCAGCCACGCACTGCATGTCCACACCGCACGTGGAGGATGTCACAGCACACATGTCAGCCATGCACTGCATGTCCACACCGCACATGGAGGATGTCACAGCACACATGTCAGCCGCGCACTGCATGTCCACACCACATGTGGAGGATGTCACAGCACACATGTCGGCCACGCACTGCATGTCCACACCGCACGTGGAGGATGTCACAGCACACATGTCAGCCACGCACTGCATGTCCACACCGCACATGGAGGATGTCACAGCACACATGTCAGCCGTGTACTGCATGTCCACACCGCACGTGGAGGATGTCACAGCACACATGTCAGCCGTGCACTGCATGTCCACACCGCACGTGGAGGATGTCACAGCACACATGTCAGCCGTGTACTGCATGTCCACACCGCACGTGGAGGATGTCACAGCACACATGTCAGCTGCACACTGCATGTCCACACCGCACGTGGAGGATGTCACAGCACACATGTCAGCCGTGCACTGCATGTCCACACCGCACGTGGAGGATGTCACAGCACACATGTCAGCCGTGTACTGCATGTCCACACCGCACGTGGAGGATGTCACAGCACACATGTCGACTGTACATCGTACAGAGTATGTGTGGGGGGCAGGAGCATTCAGGGGTGGGGAAGCCCCCAGCCTCAGTTTCTATCTCTGCTGACAGGTCGCTGCTGGTGGTCCCGGCACCTGGAACCAAGGTGCTGGCAGTGCGTGTGTCTATGGGGGGCCACAGTGGAGCCCATGGTGTGTGTGGGACACATTCAGGAATCTGTAAGGTGTATATGCCCTGGAGGCAGAAACCCACACCCCCAGCAACCCCCACCATGCTTCCTGCGAATGATGATGGACTATGTTCCTGTCCCTTGAGGGTGAGGCGAGAATCCAGGCTGGGAGGAAGACCTGTGCCACGGTTCCTGCTCACTGCTGCACCCTGGGGTCCTCCACACTCCCCAGCCGGATGACGCCTCCCTCACTGTTGGCGCCAAGACTCCCCCACCCCAAATTGGCCCCAGGGGTGGGGGGCCCAGGGCCTTCCAGTGCTGGGCCTGAGAGCCCAGGGACCAGGACCAGGAGAGAGCTGAGCCGGCCCATGTTTGCCCCCGCAGCCCTGAAGCCCCGTGTAGGCTGGGGATGGGTCACCTGCTAACTTCTGGTGGCAGGGAGGGATGGCTGAGGCCCAGTGCCCTGCCTGGTGGCAGGAGGCAAAGTCACCTGCAATTAACACGCCTGATCCCTGCCTTGACCCACTGCTGGGTGCTGGGTGGGGACAGCGTGTGGCTAGGGTGCTGGTGGGAGGGAGAGTACCTGGGAGGACACTTGAGGCCCAGCAGACCCAGCAATGCCCGGTCAGTGGCACCCAGTGGGCAGTTTCAGGAGGTGCGACTACAGAGCCTCCACGGGCACAGATGTCTACGTCTGTGGGGTGCATCTTCAGCAGCGAGGCGGGCTGGGAGCCCTGAGCTGACCCCTGGACGCCCCTCCTGCTGCCTCTGCCCCCTGCTGCTGCTGCCCTGTCTATTCCAGCACTGGGCTGTGTGGTCCTGGGCCAGCTCTCCCTCCCCTGGGCCTGGGCTCCTTCGCGTGCTCTGGGGTGAGCTGCCTCCCACTCTCCCCCGGGTATGTGCCGCTCCAATCCGGCATTCCCTGTCCCTCCTACGCTGCCGGACCACCCAGAGCTCATGAGCCTGAGGTGGGAGCCACGCGGGGCCCTGGGGAACTCACCCCGACCTGTGAGAGGACCATCCCCTGAATCTCTCTAGAAGAACACAGCAACAGCAGGGGGTGGGGGGGCCAAGGCAGTGTTTGTGGGCACTGCCCTGTGCATGTCGCCTAGTGGGCTTCTGAGTGCTGTGACTGTCAGGTGAGCCTTGGGCTTACCTTGGGGCCTCCCCGACCCCAGGACAGACATTCTGAGGCCCATGAGCCTGGCCACACTCAGGCTGGCTTGGGGTGCTCAGCGGGTGACTGCGCAGCGTGGAGCTGTCCGTCAGCCTGATCCCTGCTCTGATCCCTGGCAGCAGGGCACACAGGGGCAGTGGGGTGCACAGGGGCAGTGGGGCGCACAGGGGCAGTGGAGGGCACAGGGGCAGCGGGGCGCACAGGGGCAGTGGGGCGGGAGGAGGGGCGCCCTGTGCTGAATCCGGGAGTGTACCGCCCAGTGAGAGACAGGCCCTGCGCTGACCCTCCTGGAGCTGACCTCCGCAGCACAGCGTGGGGTCTCAGTGTCACACCAGGGTCTGGAGCGTTTGTCTGTGGTGACACCCCCCCCCCCCCGCCCCTAGACCCGCGGCTTTGCTTTGCCCTTCCTGCTGCCCAGCCTGGGGTATGTGTGACCCCGCCCTTAGCTCAGCACTGGCAGAGGTCCACAGATGTGCCTAGAGTCCTGCAGGCACTATGGGAGGAAGCCCACCCCAAAAGCAGCCACCCCCGCACCCCCTTGCCAGGGAGCCGGCAGCTTCTGGAAGCGTCTCCTGCTGGTGCAGCATTGGGGCTGGGAAAGCACTTTGCACAGGGCTGCGGCTGAGTCCGGCATCATCATCATTAGCAGGGTGGGGAGCAACTCAGCCAGGGCAGCCGGCGCTGATCACAGCCCCAGATGAGCGAGCCAGAGAGCCAGCAAGTGAGCGGGCTGGAAGCCCAGGGAGGCCCTCTGAGCTCGGGGCAGGGGCGGTGCCTGCAGAAGGGAGGAGGCACCCATCACACTGCAGACCCCTGCAGGGCACTGCAGACCCCTGCAGGGCACTGCAGACCCCTGCAGGGCACTGCAGACCCCTGCAGGGCACTGCAGACCCCTGCAGGGCACTGCAGCCCGCCAGGCCTGGCTAGCCAGAGGGTTGGTGTCTGTGCAGTGGGGAGTTTCCTGACTTGGAGAAGACCACAGCCGTGGCGTCTCCATGCTGTGCGCTCTCCACCTGTTGGGTCTCCAGCCCTCTTGCCCACTACACATGTGACAGGCTAAGGCTGGGTCCCAACCCCCATGGCTGGCGTCCCCTGAAGCAGGTGGGAGAGGTGGGAGAGCACCCTGTGGGACTCTGGTCTGGAGGTGGGAACCCTGCCAGAGGCCCAGGAGCCCTGGCTTCCCCGAGCCATGGATTCGGCTTGCCTCTAACGTGCTTCTACCCTCAAGCTTTTCCTGTCCTGGGATGCGCTGCAGGGCTGGGAGACACAAGAAAAGGTCCACATGGCCTGAGCCTCCACCCAGGGAGCTGGGCCTCTGGGTGAGTATCCTGCAGCTGCCCCATGCAGGGAGCTGGGCCTCTGGGTGAGTATCCTGCAGCTGCCCCATGCAGGGAGCTGGGCCTCTGGGTGAGTATCCTGCAGCTGCCCCATGCAGGGAGCTGGGCCTCTGGGTGGGTATCCTGCAGCTGCCCACGCGGAGAGCTGGGCCTCTGGGTGGGTATCCTGCAGCTGCCCCATGCAGGGAGCTGGGCCTCTGGGTGGGTATCCTGCAGCTGCCCCATGCAGGGAGCTGGGCCTCTGGGTGGGTATCCTGCAGCTGCCCCATGCAGGGAGCTGGGCCTCTGGGTGGGTATCCTGCAGCTGCCCCATGCAGGGAGCTGGGCCTCTGGGTGGGTATCCTGCAGCTGCCCCATGCAGGGAGCTGGGCCTCTGGGTGGGTATCCTGCAGCTGCCCCACCACGGTGGACTTAAGTTGGTGATTCAGAGCAGCAAGAAGTCTTCCCTTCACAGTCCTGGATGCCACGGTGCATCCAGGGTGGGGGCTCCAGTGAAGGACCCTCCCCACTTCCTTCAGCAGTAGGGGTCCAGATGCCCCTGGGCTTCCGAGTCTGCTTTGTACTTTCAAAGCTGTCAACCTTGTGGTCTGCAACTTTGCCTCCCTTTCCTTTGTCTTCACCTGTCGATGGCTCACACCTGTGGGTGACTCACACCTGCCCATGGCTCACACCTGTCAGTCAGTGGCTCACACCTCTCCATTGCTCACACCAGTGACTCATACCTGTCTGTGGCTCACACCTCTCCATGGCTCACACCTGTCAGTCAGTGGCTCACACCTCTCCATGGCTCACACCAGTGACTCATACCTGTCTGTGGCTCACACCTCTCCATGGCTCACACCAGTGACTCACACCTGTCTGTGGCTCACACCTCTCCATGGCTCACACCTGTCAGTCAGTCAGTGGCTCACAGCTGACGGTGGCTCTCAGGCACATTCTCATCTAGGATGTTCTCACGTTGGGATCACATCTACAAGGAACAGCTCTACCCTAAGTCAGGTTACGCGCACAGGCTCCAGGTGGGAACATGACTGGGGTCACACTGTCCATTCCTGCTTTGTGCCCTGACATTTTCAACACGTTGCCGTGACTTGTTGAGGTTCTGTGTTCCCACGTGCTGCCTCCCACCCCAAGGAGTTGTTGCCTTCACTACCATCCCCAGAAGTTATTCAGCAGGGTCCAAGGTGGATTTCAACGAGACCTGACTCCTTCCCTGTCGCCTGCTTCTGCCTGGGGGTAGGCTGCGGTCTCCCCACAGCTAGGCGTTGGCTGTGAGGGACCTTGAGATCCGGCTGGAACAAGCACTGGTCTGGGTTGCCCTGAAGGGGAGCCTGGACTCCTGGGGACAAGCCCTACTTGGTTAGCTCTGCCCCCCCGGGACCTGCCTGTTGGCTGAAGGGACAGGTCAGGTTGTGGATAAGAACATGGGTTCCTTCTGCTGCAGCTCTGAGATCCAACCTGGAGTCAGAGGTGATGAAGGACAAGTTCATGGGAGGAAGAGGTGCTGCGACAGACAAGAGCCCGTGAGAGGGACACAAGCCAGCCATTCAGCACACCAGGTGGAGGCCCCAGGGACCTCCTGTCAGGGGCAGCAGGGCTAAGAGCCCACCTTGTGCCTCACCAGCACTGCTTGGTTCCAGGGAGCTGCTGGGGGTGGGCAGGGGCCCCGGGGGGAAACCTCAGCATGGCTGCTCTGTTCCAGTAGTCGCAGCCCCCTGGGGTATCCCTGACACACTTCAGAAGGTCCACAGTTCCACGCGCTTGTCTGGGCCCAGCTTCCGGCACCCCAGTCCCACCCTGGTGACTGAAACCCTGTGATTCCGTGGGGGGATGGGCATCTTGGAGGGATCGGAGATGCTCAGAGGACCTTCTTCTAGGCCTTGGGCTGTGTCCCTCAGCTTCTGACCAGAGCAGCCCTGGTCCCTTTGGAAAGAAACCCGAGGGCAAATGAACCCCAGGTCCTGGGGAAGGCTGCCAGGGGGCCGGCCAGAGCGGAGCCCTCAGAACCCGGCCAGGCCCTTGGCCTGGAACAGGCCTGCTTCCGAGCCACCACAGGGACACCCGGGATGGGGCCCGGGCTCAGCTGTGCGTGTGCCTGATGGAGCTGGACCAGGCCGGGGCAAGGGCCTGGAGGGAAGGGCCTGCCCAGGCCAGCCTCACGGAGCTGCCTCCACCGGGCCTTCCCAGCAGTGGGCACATGGGCCTTGCTCCTTCTAACCCTGAGGGTGGCGGGGTCAGACCCCGGAGGTGGGTCGTTGGGAGAAACAACACCTATGACAAAACTCTGTGGGACCCCTGTGGCATCGAGGGACAGTCTTGGGGTAGCCAGGCTCGGCACCCAGCTATCACCTCAGACAACATGCCCGTGCCTAGGCCACCTAGCCTCCTGCCCGCGCCTGGGCCACCTAGCCTCCTGCCCGCGCCTGGGCCACCTACCCTGGAAGAGGGGATGAACAGGCTTGATGTGGACTGGAAACCCTTCATTCCTGGAATTCCCTCCTCCAGTGTGATTCCTCAACTTTCGCCAAGACAAAGAGTCACTGGGAGGCCATGCGGGCCCTGTGCCTCCCGGAGGCCCTGCTGGACAGCCGGGGGCAGCCCTTCCCTCGGCACCTGCGGGGAGAGGCTCCGGGGGGCGTTCTGGCTGTGGGCCCTGAACCCCTGCACGCTGGAAGCATGACCAGAGGCCCACGCTGCGCAGGGCGAGGGGAACAGAATTCTCAGTATGGCCTCTGCCAGCTTCACCACAGCTCCTGTGGTAGCTTCTAGAACTCCCCACATCCCAGGCAAGCCCAGCAGAGCAGACACGCTGCTCACTGAGGAGGAGGGACTGGCCGGGCAGTGTCCATGGGCAGAACCTCAGCAAACAGCCCAGGCTTGCCAGGTCTGGGCAGGCGCATGATTTGCATCTTAAATACTTTCGGTTTGTTTTTTACTGGGATAAATTCACATTGCATGACATTCTCCCTTTCAAAGCACACAGTTCCGTGGTTTTCAGCATATTTACAAAGTCGCGCGAACATCACCACGACACAGTGGGGTTCCTGTGGCATGCTCTCATCACCCCAACAGAAACCCCACCCCATCAGCTGTCACTCAGGCTCGCTCCAGCTCCCCTCCCCTGCTGATCCCCGGCTCCTTGGGTTTCCCTGCCCTGGACTTCTCACAGGAAAGCAGACACACACTCGTGGCTCTGTGCCTAGGTCCTGTCACCTGGCACCCGATGCCCAAGGTGGCCTGTGTTGCCGCATGTGAGAGGGCTGCCCCTCTTCCGGCAGCTGAGTTAGCTCCGTGTGGATGGGTCGAAGGGGTCTTTGCTGTCCACCGCTCCTGGCCTTGGGTTTGTACCCTGGTCTCCTCCTCCCTCAGCCTCACACCCCATTCAGGGTCTCATGAATTTTAAGCATGCATCGCCAACAGGAGGGGCCTGGGGACCCACCTGTTCCCCAGGGACTGAGCCCCAGCCGGGGAAGCAGCTGTTCTAGCACACAGGGCTTCGCTGGCGAGAAGCAGACAGCCAGAGATGCGTCCTTGCACAGGTCTACTGACACGCCTCGAGCACGCACACTCAGAGGACACCAGCCTGACCACCCTGCCTCCTGGGTACCAGTGCCGGGCCGCGCTCCCTCCTCCAGCACAGGCCTGCTGGAGCCTGGGGCTTCTGGAGACACCGGGCCAACTGGGGGCATCAGTCATAGCCGCTTGTCCTCTTATTCACCAGCAGCTTCCCATCCTGGACCCATGCAGTCCGTCCTGCTTCTGGCTCGTGTGTGGGGCACAGGGGCTCCCTTCCAGGGAGTTCTAGAACTTTTGAATCAGTGCTTTGCTGCCCTGGGGCTCCTCCCTATGCCTTCGACCACCCAACAGCCACCGTGGAGGGCTACGCCCAAGGTACCACGTAATAAGGGCTCCTGTCAGCCCTACTTGGAGCTGGCGGCCACCCAGCTGCCCCAGCCACCGTTTAATTAGCAAGCTGAACCACTGGAGCCCCAGCTATGTCAGGCACTGGCCGGAGGGGAGGGGTGGGAGCAGAGGCTGCAGACCCCAGGGCAGGGGCATCCAGTCAAGGTGAGGCAGGTGGGTGGCTGGGCGAGCACAGATGTCACTGGGTGGGCAGGGGCTTCATGCCCAGTTGGCATGAAGGAAGCACAACACACCTACACCCCCAGGTGGAATGAAGGACACGGAGCCTGGGCTGACACCACACACATACAAGCTTGTCCTTGAGCTCATTCAGCCTGCCACTGCTCGGCCTGGGTGGGGATATCGCTGACCTTGGCCTGTCCCTCCCAGTCCAGGACTGGGCCCCAGAGGGAGGCCCACCAGGCCTGAGCAGGTGACTGGCAGCAATGGGCAGAACCGTTTCTTATAGCTTCCATCTGCCATGACTCCGACTGCCACACCCTTGCACAAGGAGCCTCCCCTTTGGCTGCAGCCTGGGCTGGTGACCTCAGCGAGGACAAGAGACACATGAAGAGGGATGGTTCCCACTCACAGCACGCGTGTCAACTTGGAGCTGACAAGCTGGGCTTCTCCCACTCCACGCTCAAGTCTGGTTTGGTGCCTAGTCTTCCTGGAGCCGACTCGCTGGCTTTCCTGGGGATCAGGGTTGGATGCTGTCCCCAGCAGGTCAGCTTCTGGAGGGCAGTGGCTTTCTTCTGCTGCCGTGGTCGCCCTGCCCTTCAGCACATGGGGAGGCCCGGCCTGGGCAGCCTTGTTTCATGGTTGAGGGTACCAGCACAGGCTTTGCCCACCGCGGCTCCAGCTCACAGCTGACTTGCTAAGGGCTGAGGCTGCCACTTGAGCCCCACAATGGCTGCCTCTGGGACTGCTTGCTGCCCAACCAGGTGGCTCTGAGACAAGATGAAGCAGGGGTGGCCATGCCCCTGAGGGAAGGCTGGGCTGGAAGGAGCCAGGCCCCAGAGCTAAGGGCCACACCCATCCGTGGGCCCAGCTCTCCCCACAGGCAGCAGCTCACCACTTCCCTGGAAAACCTGCAGCTCCTGCCAGGGTTGGTCTGGCTGTGCAGGGGACTGAAACTCATGTCAGAAAAGCTGTCACCAGCTGTCTGAACTCTAGTCTAGCTGGAGGGGCTGCAGTCGGTGGCTCCTGGAGACCAGTGGGCCCTCTGGCCACATGTGGACAGCGGGAGCTGGAGGGGGCTGCAGTCGGTGGCTCCTGGAGACCAGTGGGCCCTCTGGCCACATGTGGACAGCGGGAGGTGGCAGTCAGGCAGCAGGAAACGGGAAGGGACTCAGGAAATGCTCGCGTCCTAGGGCGGGGAAGGGGGAGAGGAGGACAGCTCCAAGCATGGACGGGCCTGCCTCCAGGGCCCGAAGCAGCAGGGATGAGGACAAGCCCTTAAATAGGACCAGATGGGTGCTGGGAGATAAGGGGGAGTTCTGGAAGGTCCTGCCAGTTCCCTAGGACTGAGGAGTTCTGGAAGGTTCCTGCCAGTTCCCTGGGAAGGGGATGTGCCCAAGGTGAGGCTGCTGCAGACACTGGTGGGGGAGAGGGGTGGGGCCAGCGGGACGTGAGTGAGTGAGTGCAGAGGCCAGAAGGTGGGCAGTTGGGCAGGTGACCCCAGAGCCACAAGCCGCCCATGAGCCCAAATGCCTAGGTCCACCTCGATGCCCTCCTCACACCCATGGAGGTCACAGGCTGGACAAGTGTCAGACTTGCTACTGCCCACAGAGGTGAGCTCCCACCTGGCTGTAAGGACACGTGAAGGGTTCAGTCCCGAGCCTGATTCAGTTCTGTCCAATCAGAGGGCAGGGAGGCTTTGGTGGCCCCTCTCCTAAGTCTCCATCCCTCCGGAAGTGGCTATGCCCAGGCCCCTGCTGCCCCAAACCTCTCCCCTTCCTACCCAGCTGGGGGAGAAAGCTGTGTGTGGGGTGCCCATGGGGTGCCCCTGGAGGCGTGATGGTTCCAACAGACCCCAACGTGATGGGAAGGGGCGCTGTGTTCTTTCCTGTGTCGTGTTCTTTCCTGTGTCGTGTTCTTGCGGGTCGAGAGGACACGCAGTGGCCGAGTCACTGGGAGGCCGGGCCAACTGTCCCAGCTCGCCACCTCCTGGGGGTGGAGCAGTGTGAGGGACCCCATGTAGCCATGCTGGGCAAAGCTGGGGTCCTGGCCAGCACATGGGGACCTCAACCCTTGCTGCAGGTGCCCAGATATGGCTTGCAGGTTCAAATGTATGTCCAGACGCAGGGCCCACCCTGTGGACTCTGATCAGGACAGGGGCATCAGAGGGGAACCTGTCCCAGTGTATGGTGGGCGGTGGCCGTGACTACCCATGCTAGAGCTGGTGGGCCGCCTGTGTCAAGGGCTGTGGCTGTGGCCTCTGCACAGCTGCAAGTGAGAAGGCCTCCCCGTGCTGTGCCCGGCAAACCGCCCTGCGCCCTCCCAGGGTTCCTCTGCAAAGCCTGAAGCCGGGAACCTGGCGCTCAAGAGCACGTGCAGAGGCTCCGTCCCAGAAGACACACCCGTCCCTTGGTGACTCAGCAGAGGAGCAGGCCCCAGAGGACCTCCAACAGCAGCTGTTCTTGCCTCCTTGCCCACAACTCCACCCTTGGCCTCCCAGGACCCCTGCCTGGCGTCTGCCCTCGGCTGGGGAGCAGCACTCCTGGCCAGGAGGCGTCGACCCTGAAGTCGTGCCGCAGTGACCTGTCTGCAGAGTGGACGGTGCCCTGCTCCTAGGGACGGAGGGCCTGGCCCCTGGGACTCCTGGGCCTGCTGGCTCACTGGTGGAGCCTCCTGCCACCCTCAGGTTCTGAGTAGGCGGATAAGTGCACCACGGGCATGAGGAGATAGCAGCTCTGAGCAGGTGCGTGCGGATTGTTCTAGAAGGGAGGGCGGCGCCAGAGAGGCACACAGCCAACCCCTGAACATGTCGGAGGAAGCACAGACGTTTTTAAAACACAATTTTGGGTATGCCCTCCTTTGGGGTGACCAAGACACAGGAACCCTAGGAAATGAACATACGTGACCGCCTAAGAGCCCACGTGCTAGGGTGTCACACACATGCAGACGTGTAAAAGGAGAAGGCAGGAGGCAATGTGGAACTTGCACAAGTTCGCAGAAGATCCCGTGGAAATTCAGATATTACTGTTTTTATTATATGCATTTCTTTTCATGAACTTTTAAACATCACCATGTATGTAAAGATTTCAAAAACATTTTTTGATCGAAGTAAACTTAGTTGTAAATTTCATTCTCTGTGAGATTTTCAAGATACTCCTCTGTCCGTCAGAAAAAAAGAATTGAAAGTTGACAGAAGAAGGCAGAGGCAGGCCAGTGAGATGAGGCAGGCACACAGGTGAGTCGCTGGCACAGACAGGCCAACCACGCCAGGACCTGTGCTTGTGGACGGAGGTCAGCCCCGCAGGACAGGGCAGGACGGGGCCGGCACCAGGGCCTCTCTGGGCTTCTGGACAGGTACCCTGAACACACAGCGGGGAAGGATAGGGCTAGGCCGAGCCCGGCGGCTGTGAGAACACGATGCCACAGCCTGGTCGGCGGCCGGCCAGTCAGCAGCTCAGCAAGTTGAGGTGCCCTTCCCTTCGTGCTGGGTACTCTGCCTAAGTGTGGTCCACCCTACCCCCCAGAGCTGGGTGCTGGGGCCTCTGCTTCGGAGCCAGCAGGCTCTGCCTTCGTCCACTCTCGCTCTCAGGGCCTGGGCCGGGTCATGGGCAGCACGGTGGCTGCAGCTGGGTGGCTCTGTACGCCCTGGCCGTGGCCGGCCTTTTCTGTCACATGCACGCTCTCCACACAGGGGGGAGGAGGACGCAGCATGAGATGAGCCCCATGCCTGCTGGTGGCGAGGGGTGGAGGACAGGGCGTGGGTCAGCTGCTGCCCTGAGCAGGTGGCCTCTAGCCACAGGGCTGCCGGCAGGCCTCTGCAGCAGCAGCAGCGTCCCAGGTCCTCTGTGCCCTCTGCTGTGGACACGGACTTGGACCTGCTCAGCTGTGACTACTGCAAGGGCGGGAGACCTGGGGGTCAGTGCTGCCCCCGACCCCACAGATGGCACTTGGAGGGTGTCCTAGGAGCTGGAGAACGGGCTCCCGGACACCAACGCCTGTCTGCTCTCCAGGGGGCCTGCCTGGATAGTCGGGGTCCATTCCCTCTGCTGCAGGGCTGGGGGACGGCAGGGGAGAGGCGAAGCCTGTCGTTGGCCACATGCGCTCCAGGGCAGAGGCAGTGCCCGGAGCTCCCCGGGGACAGGGCAGCAGAGTGGGAGGGAGACAGCCTGACCTGCCAGTCTCTGGGGAGAAGACTGTAAACACTTCACCAAGAATCGGATGGGATGTGGGTCACTGCACCCAACAATTCCAGCTGCTTCCCAACTAAATGGCCAAGCTGACCCTGAAATCCACATGGAGACGTGTGTGTGTGTGTGAGTCTGAAGAGCTAGAGAAGTCCAGACCAGCAAAGGAGCTGGAGGGCTCGCCGCCAACCCCCCATCTACAGCAGCCTGGAGGGGAGGGCCCAAGGCCCAGAGGTCACAGGATGGGAGGGCAAGCGTCCCAAAGAAGTAATTGGGGCACAGACAACTGATCAACAAGAGGGTGGGATCCTGTCACGGGGAGAAATAGTTCCTGACGCACCCTGTTAGGACATGGCCACCCCACACAGGGACACGGCCACCCCACTGCACAGGGTGACACCCACCCCACACAGGGACACGGCCGCCCCACTACACAGGGTGACACCCACCCCACAGCCCACACAGGGACACGGCCGCCCCACTACACAGCGTGGCACCCACCCCACACCCCACACAAGCATGTGGCCGCCCCACTACACAGTGTGGCACCCACCCCACAGCCCACACAGGAACACAGCTGCCCCACTACACAGGGTGGCACCCACCCCACACCCCACACAGGGACACGGCCCCTCCACTGCACGGGGTGACACCCACCTCACACAGGGACATGGCCGCCCCACTGCACAGGGTGACACCCACACCCCACACCCCACACAGGGACACGGCCGCCCCACTACACAGCGTGGCACTCACCCCACACCCCATACAGGGACACAGCCGCCCCACTGCACAGGGTGACACCCACACCCCACACCCCACACAGGGACACGGCCGCCCCACTACACAGCGTGGCACCCACCCCACACCCCATACAGGGACACAGTGCCTCCACTGCACAGGGTGACACCCACCTCACACCACAAGACACCCATGTCTCACACTATATTAAAAAACTGATCCCCAAAGCAATAACAACATAAGAGCTAAAACCAATAAGCCCTTATCAGAGGATGTAGAGATTAATCTTCGCCGCCTTGCCTTAGGTGGCGATTTGTTGGATATGGGACCAAACACTTCCTTGGAGGAGAGAGACTGGCTCTGTCACGCTTCACCCTGCATTTATCAGGGTCCTGGACCTAGGACATGCCAACTGCCATGGCAGTGAGTCATTGACAAAGGGGGTCATTGACAAAGCCCCCTGGAGAAAGCTCCCTCAGAGGAAGGGCCTGAGCTGACATCTCTGAAATGCAAATACATGGCCCAGTGCTGGACCCTGAGAGCCTGGGGACAAGTGGAGCTCGGCCTGACTGTGACACCACCGCCAGACAGACGCAATGGCAGGTGTGGACAAGGACTCAGGGAGCCAGGCCAGCGAGGGGTGCAGGCGCCAGCTGGAGTCCTGGCTGCTGAGCCAGGGCCTTGCCAACCCCGGGGATGGCCCTCCTGACCCCTGCCTTTGGCCAGGCCCAGCAGGTTACTGGAGCCATCAGGGGAGTAAAGCAACGGATGGAAGGTCACTCTTACTCCTTTTTCTGCGTCACTCTGGTTTTCAAATGAATGAATGAGCGAATCTAAAACGGAAACAAAACCACCACTGAGGCAGTGTACACCTGGCAATCCCTTGTCCAAGTGTATAGTGAAGAAAAAATAACTTTTGCCAGCATTGGGAAGGCACGCAGCATGCTGCTAGAGCCTGGTGGTGTGGGTGACCTTGGGCAGGAGGCCTGGTCTGAGCTGTGCCGGGGACCCAGCTCTGTGTGTCTGCCTTGAGCCCCCTCAGGCCTCCCAAGACTGGCAGCTCCTTGCCCACAGCCAAGGCAGAGCTAGGGATCCAGCATGGCTGCCTACATGTGTGAGCATGTATGAGTGGACAGGTCTTGGGGTCATTGTGTGTGTGAGTGTGTGGGTGTGTTTGTGTGTGAGCATGTATGAGTGAGCAGGGCTTGGGGTCATCGTGTCAGTGTGTGTGTAAGCGTAAGTGTGACCAAATGTGTGTGTATCCCTGTATGTGACCATGTGGGTGACCATATGTGTGACAGTATATGGCTGTGCTCTGAGTAAGCACGAGTGTGGTCAGGTATATGTGCGTGGCCATGTGGGTGACCAAGTGTGCACACAGGCGTAAACATGAATAATGCATTTGTGTGTTTGTTGTGTTTGTGAGTCTGTCTATGGGTGTGTGTGATAGTATGTGCTCCCATGTGCGTGTGCTTGGGTTGATACCATGAGCTAATGTCTGTGCATTCGATATGTACTACACATGCTTGTAGGTGAGCATGTGTGAGTGTGCAGTAAGGTACACTGTGAACATACATGATGATTGTGCACGTGTGTAGGTGAGCCGGATGTGTGTGACTGTGTGTGCAAATGTGTGTTGCATGTGTATGACCATGAGTGTCCATGTGTGGGGTGTATGCATGCCTGTGTGTGACCATGTATGGAGTGTATGTGAGCGTGCCTGCCCATGTGGGGTGTGTGTGTATGCATGCCTGTGTGTGTGACCTTGCCTGCTTGTGTGTAGGATATGTGCAGGATGTAATATGACCATTCGTAACTGTGTGCCCGTGTGCAGGGAATGTGTGTGCACTCGTGTGTGGCTGGCCATGTGCTCCGCGTGCACATCAGGCCTCCGAGGGCTGGGGTCTGCACCAGGACGTCAGGTGTTGGGATGCCCACTGCTCTGTCCACCTGGAATGGCTGTCAGAGGCCACAGAACCCCGATCATCTGGCCTGGGCGGGTGAGGGAAGAAAGGCTGCCAGACAAACATGGCTTTCAGCATCGGGTCTTGGAGCCTAAGGTGGGGAACCCAAACCGCACCCACAGAGAAATGTTCTTTGGTCTCAGGGCTTGGTGACGCTAGCCACTTCCTCCCAGCCAGGGCAGCCAGTCCGGACCCCTGCTGGAGCCACTGGGAGTGTGGGCTGGCCTAGGGGTTCTGGGAGTGGACATGGCCTGAGCACAGAGCATGGGGTCTCTGGGCCTCTGCCGCCGTGCGCACCTCAGTTTCCCAAGCTGTGTGCCTCAAGACACCACCAAGAGCAGGAGTAGCCGGCCAAGCCCCGAGCACGTGTGGGAACATGCTGGCCCTGGGTCCCCAGCCTGATGACTCAGGCGCCAGAAATGGCTCCCTGTGCTGGCAGGAGGCCTGGGCCCTGCTGGAATCTGGTGCCTGGGCCCTTCCTGTCTGCCTTCTCCAGGCTGCCGCGCTGGCCTCGCACTCCCAGCAGGCGTGAGCAGGGGCCGCGGCTCGGGCGGCCAGCGTGGATTCCACTGCCCTTACGTCAGGCGAGTGGGAGGTCGGGTTCTTGGAGCATCGCTGACCTCCCAGATAAGATAACCGGCCGCCAGTCCACGTTGCACTCCTTTCCCAGGCCGCACCCACCCCCCGCAGGAGCTTCCCAAGTTCTCTGGCGGGATCCAACCAGCCTGGAGGGTCAGCAGAGACCCCTCCCCGATAGCCCTGTGTGTGTGCACCTTGGTTTGGTACACTACTTGGGCAGCTCGCCTGCCAGCTGGCAGCCCCTGCTTCGGCATGGCTTGCAGGCCTCCTCAGTGAGTGGCTGAGTCCCGGCCCGAGCAGCACGGTGGGCCCTCTGCACCCTCCCGGCCCCAGCAGCACGGTGGGCCCTCTGCACCCTCCCGGCCCGAGCAGCACGGTGGGCCCTCTGCACCCTCCCGGCCCCAGCAGCACGGTGGGCCCTCTGCACCCTCCCGGCCCCAGCAGCACGGTGGGCCCTCTGCACCCTCCCGGCCCCAGCAGCACGGTGGGCCCTCTGCACCCTCCCGGCCCCAGCAGCATGGTGGGCCCTCTGCACCCTCCCGGCCCCAGCAGCACGGTGGGCCCTCTGCACCCTCCCGGCCCGAGGCCGCTCCCGCACTTGTTCTCCAGGTGAGCAGCAGAGGCACGGGGCGACAGCCTTGCAGGCAGCAGGGGTTAGTCAAGGTAAAGCCTGACTGGACACAGGCCTGAGGAGGTGGACCTATGCCCGTCCAGTCTTCCCCTAGCGAGCACTTTTGCAGCACTTTCTGAATTCACTGCTTTGCCAGGAGATGCCCAAGAAGCGGCCCCACTCACAGGCCCCGACTAGCATGGATGTGGAAGCAGAGGAGTGGCTGGAGGCCAGGCCAGGGGTTGGGAGCCAGCAGGGCGGACCAACAGAAGGGCTCCCCAATGTGGGGCACACGGATGAAGGTTAGACCATGAACACACCTCAGACAAGAACCCTGCTTACTGTTCTGTTCAGCTAAGCTTTCGTCCCTGGGCCTAGGGCCCCCAAGGTGGCAGCAAGGATGGCAGGTTGAACTGCGAGTGTACAGGAATGCCCTGCCTTCTGCTGCATCTGCTCACACTGGCCCTGGGTCGCTCACACAGCCAGGGTCCCTCACACACTCAGGGTCGCTCAAACAAGCCCAGGGTCCCTCACACAGCCAGGGTCCCTCACACAGGCCAGGGTCCCTCACACAGCCACGGTCCTTCACACAGCCAGGGTCCCTCACACAGCCAGGGATCCTCACACAGCCATGGTCCCTCACACAGCCAGGGCCCCTCACACAGCCACGGTCCCTCACACAGCCAGGGTCCCTCACACAGGCCAGGGTCCCTCACACACCCAGGGTCCCTCACACAGCCAGGGATCCTCACACAGCCACGGTCCCTCACACAGCCAGGGTCCCTCACACAGCCAGGGTCCCTCACACAGGCCAGGTTCCTCCAGCCACAGGCCTAATGCAATGTTCAGGGAAAAAGATCTGCAGAGGAGGGGATTGGGTGTGCTTGCTTCCTGTGATATGGTGGGCCAGGCAGTGTCCCTCGGGGCACAGCTGGGCACTGGTGTGCTCTGGCAGGGGTACAACACCCCTTTCCCCCCACACCCAAGCCCTTCTCCTGGCCATGGAGGAGCCAAGTGTCTGTGCACTGACGGTCACTTCGCGTTGTCACTGTGTGCAGGAAGAGTGGCTGGCAGTCCTTGGGACGCCTGCTTCAAGTCCTTGTGGGAGCCGTTTCTCCACAGCCCTAGCCGACTGAGCAGTACCCAGCATGGCAGAGGAGGCAGCTGGGCCATGGCCTGGGTCTTTCTCATGAGCGCGCCTGGCAATGCTGCCACGATGCCCAGTGCTCACTGTGTAGCCCTTTGTGGACCGTGTCCACACAGTGCTTGGTCCGATACACAGACGATAGAGGGCACTGCCCACCACACTGCAGGTGGGACGTAGGGTGCCAGCTAAAGGCCCTGACCCCCTCCACAGATCCTGAACCCTGCCGTGCTTGGGCTGCTGCAGCTCTCGCTGGTCCCTAGGCCCCAGGGGTGGGGCAATAGCACAAGGCCATCCCACTGGCAACTCATTCCCCAGTCATTACAAACAGCTGGCACTTAAGCTTGAAGGCCAGCTCCTGGATTCCATCTGCTACCCGCATGGTGGACAGACACCTGTGTAGGACTCCCCAGGGCCTCTTGCTGCTCGCCCAGCCCACAGGCACTGGCCTACAGACAGCTAAGTCCTGGGCTGAGAGGACACAGGGCACCAGGAAAAACGGAGATAGTGGCTCAGGTGGGGAGACCTCTGTTTAAAGCGGTGTTCCTGCTGTGCTTGCTGGGAGCTGGGAGCCGAGGGTCGCAGGGGCCAGAGACTAGCCAAGCACCAGGCAGGAAGTACAGGGTGGATGTCAAATGAAGGGTTTGCAAATAACACAGAAGGTTCTGTGGTGCCACAGACCTGGGAACCAGGAAGAGCATGCAGGCACCTGTGGGCGGAAGGGGCAGCAGGGCAGTGTGGCCTTCTGCTGGTAGGACCTGGCTGGTAGGAGCAGCACCAGGAGGGCATGGCCTAAGGCCCAACCGACTCTGATGGCGGCAAAGCAGGCCCACTGACCTCTGCCCCTGGGCCAGTGCCTCCTCGCCACCTGCAGCTTTCAGACACAAAGGGACTTGGGCATAAAGTTCCTGGGCAGGGCATGGGCACAGCACATCCAGGGTTTTCCTAGGAGATGTGGGCAGAGGGCAGCCATCCACAGACCATCTGTCTGCCCACTGACCCACCAGTCCACTCATCAGTGCGTCTTGTTCCCTCGCTCCTTCTCTGCTTGCATCCACCTGTCGTGGGCTTCAGTCAGCAGAGGACTGTGGGGCCATGCTGGAGTGACAGCTGCCAACAGGTACCTGGCTGGGCTTTCTACCTCTCTGTGACAGGTGAGGCAGACCCCTCCCAGGCCTACCCCTAGGGGTTACACTGAACACCCCCAAATATTCCTGCCCAGTGCAGCAGTGCCAACCACAGGCCCAGGAACTCAGGGATTCAAGTTAGAGCAGAACAGGGGACATGAACGTATTAAAGGTGACTTAGGGCAGAACTGGAAAGCTCTGGAGAGGCCGTGGCGGCAGGCGGGCTCAGGTACAGTGCCCGGGGAATCTGTGAGTCGATGTTGGCGGCTGTCCTGTGTGAAGACAAGTGTGGTGCCAACACAGGGGCTGGGTCTGTCTGAAGGAGGGCATTCGCTCTGCATGCCAGGAACATGCTGTGCCAAGGCCCTGCGATGCCCATTCCTTCCCTGTCCCTTTGCGGGCACAGCCTGTGAGGAAGTCAGAGCCCAGGAGACAGCTTTGAGATCAAGGGCACAGGAAATTTCGCCTTCATCTGAAAATCCATCAGCTGTGGAGGGAATCCAGGGCCAGGTGGTGCCATGGCAGTCACGCAGGGCACATGTTGGCGCTGGCCGCTGTTAAAGGCTTGCCGTGCTGGGAGGGCCTCTGCCCAGGCCTGGGCAGCCCTGGCACGGCCACCTGCACATTCACTCTGCGACTCTCGGAGGCCGGGTGGCACTCCTGCAAGCCGTGGAAGTTCCCCCAGCCATGTCCAGAGCTGGTCCCCCACATGTCCTGGACACTCAGGAAGGCTGCCACCCTGCTTGCAGGACAGCTTCCTGGCCAGGCCAACAGTGCCGAGGGCCTTCCCCACCACGTACAACACCTGCACCCACAAATCCCACTGTGGGCAGGACTGCTGAGTGCCTCCACTGGGGACCAGGAGCCTGGGGTGCTGGGCCAAGAGGCCTTAGATCAGGGAGCCTTGCAGGAGTGCCACCCGCGGAGGGTACCCCGCTCCACAGGCCACTCCCCAGGGCAGGGAGCCAGACCCGCCGCTGGCAGCCCCCTTGCTGGGTCTCAGCTTCTAGTAAAATGGTGAAATCAGGGGGAGCTGGGGCCGTGTGAGATGGCGGGAGCCCCACGTGTGGCAGAAGACGGGTGCCTGGCCTCACCGAGAGCCCAGGGTGCCTCTTCTCACGTGCCCTGTCCCTGGAGCATCTTGGGATGCTGCTGCCCTCGGAGTTCCTGTCTCTCTGGCTCCTCCCTGCATGTGTCACCTCTTTGCACGAAGGGACCCCCACCCAGGGCAGAGCAGCATGGAAGCCGGGAAGCCTGGGCTCAGCCTTCCTGAGCGCCTCATGTTGTGCAGGGCTTACATGCGGTCCCTTTCCAGCTCCGACGCTTTCGGGTCCTCCCTGCTGCAGAGCTTGCTTCTGGCCCATTGTGAAGTCTACACACAGTCAGTGCTTCAAGACAACGGGGCAACCTTGTGGCAAAGCAAGGTAAGCTACCACCTGCATGCAGAGCTGGCGTCCCTTGTGGGCTCTGCTTCAAGTCTCAGCTGTCCCACTTCCCATCCAGCTCCCTGCTTGTGGCCTGGGAAAGCAGCAGAGGATGGCCCAAGGGCTTGGGACCATGCACCCATGTGGGAGACTTGGAAGAAGTTCTTTTAAAAATTTTTTTAAGGGGCTCTTGTTTTTAAGATTTATTTAAAAAAAATTTTTTTATTGCAGTCAGACAGAGAGGAAGATCTTGCATCTAATGATTCACTCTGCAAGTGACCACAATGCCCGGTGCTGAGCCAATCCCAAGCCAGGAACCAGGAACTTCTTTCAGGTCTCCCACATGGGTGCAGGGTCCCAAGGCTTTGGGCCGTCCTCCACTGCTTTCCCAGGCCACAAGCAGGTAGCTGGATGGGAAGCGGGGACGCCAGGATTACAACCGGCACCCATATGGGATCCTGGCATATTCAAGGCAAGGACTTTAGCCGCTAGGCTACCGCCCTGGGCCCTGAATAAAGTTCTTGTCTTTGCACTGGCTTAGCATTGGCCATTGGAGTCATTTGGGAAGTGGACAAACAGACAGAAGATACTTTCTCTCTCTCTCTCTCTGTGCTCCTGCATGTACTGTGCCCGTATCCTCCCACTGGCGAAGCTGGGTGCGGCGGGTGGGTATGGGGAGCTCATGTTTCAGACAAGAACGCCGGAGCAAGCAAGGTACACAGCGAAGCAGAAACACAGCCGAGTCCAGCAAACACGTGTGGAGACGTGACCGCCTTAGCCGCTCGGTCCGCATGGCAGTGCATAGGCATGCGAGCGAGGGAGCTGGGAGGACAGAGGGACTCCTCCGGCCGGGAGTCATCTTGTGCTGGTGAGTGATGGGAAGAGAAAGATTCCTTTGTGGAGATGTGCACTGCGTGTGCGAGGACTAGAAGCCACCAGGAAGGGGGTCTCACAGGACACAGGAGGCAGCCCAGGAGCAGCCCCAAGTCGGTGCTGCTGGGTGGGCGGCGCAGCCCGGGGCCCGAGAGTTCCAGGAGGTGATGGTCTGCCTGTCTGCCGAGATGTAGCGTTGAGAGGTCAAACCCAACAAGTGGCTCAGTGACTCTGAGGGTCAGGAATGGCCTCGAGGTGGACGGGGCTCCCAAGGTGCCCTGCAGACATGCTGCTGTGACTGGTGTGTGTGCAGCTCTCATGGAAGGCTAAGCATGAGATTAAAATGGATGCACTTGGCTTTGCCAACCCTGTATACATGGAAACAAGTGGAAAAGTTCAGGGTGGCAGGTGTCCCGAGGCAGGGAGCACCTGGCGCCGTGGGTGCCCTCTGGTGGGAGCAGGTGGGGTGCAGCCCCAAACAGCCCACTCATTGGTGCGTTGCATGCCTGCCTTGGACCAGACGGAATGCCCCCGCTGACAGGGAACGGGGCAGCTGTGGTGGGTGTCTGGTGGGAGTGGACGGTCTCTGCTTGGCCCATAGCCTGATGTGCCCTAGAAACAGGACTGGTGGTGGAGAGCAGCAAGAATACATGTGAGCTGGACCCAGAACAAACAGGAAAATCTCTTGTGTTCAGGGATGCCATGTACAGCGCAAGCACAAAACAAGGCAAGGAGACAGCAAGGACACCAGGAGTGTGGCCACTTCCAGGGTCAATTAAAACTCTGAAGGGCAGGCCGGGTGAGGCGTCCCCCTAGGGGCTGCAGGCGGGAATCCAGCACTGGACCTGGCCTGAGGCTCATGGCCCGCCTGCTGTCAGAGCTGGTGGATGCTGTGTGGGTGGGAGTCAGGTAGCTGGGACAGCCTGGGAACAGAAAGGTTTTTTAATCCCTCCCTGCTTGTCAGGGGCCTCTCCCAACCCCAGCCAGCTGAGTGACCCCAGCAGCTGAGTGATGGCTGCTTTGGCGGCCCTGGCAGCCACGTTTCCATCCTCTGCATTCCCCTGCCCCAGCTGCCCAGACAAAGTCCTGGCAGAGGCCCAGGCCATTTGAGGGGCTGGAGAATAGGGTGGACCCCATCCTCCCCTGGTGCAAGCAGCTCAGATCTGCAGCCAGAACACAGTGAGAAGGCACTGGCTCCTGCCAACAGGTACAGAAGCATCAATACGTGGCCTTCAGTGGGAACAGGAGGGAAGGCCTGCAAATAGGCAGGTGCAGAAAGCCCAGAGAGCCACCTGGGCACCGAGCCCTCAGAGGCAGCAGGTGTCTCGGGCTCCAGGGAACAGGGCCGCGCTGTCCCACACTGTGAGGCGTCATCTATGTGCAGGAGGAGCCCTCTTAGGACGCTACCCTGCCAGAGTGTGTCCCTCCTGCTGCCTGACCCCACAGGCCCTGGGCTGCGGAGGGCCCTGGCTGCCCCTTGTCCAGAAGCGACGACTGAGGTGACTCCTGCAGACCGAGGAAGCATGCAGCCACCACAAGGGACCGGTTGGTTTGATTCTCCCAACAGGGTCTCCCCCACAGGATGCCGCTTAGCCCTGTGGGTCACGGTGCGGCCCCTGTGGTGGTCTCCAGGCCACAGGGCTGTGTGGGAGTGGGAAGAGGGAGTCCCCCCAGACCTGGACCTGGGGCTGTGACAGGCAGGAGGAGAAGGCATCCTTTGACCCGGGTCCTGGCAGGAGCTGACCCCTGGGCTGCTGGCTTGGGGAGTCAGCAGCTCCCCCACCCCCACAGGATCCCCCGCTGGGAGACTCATCACCAAACAGGACCAGGACCACTGGGCTCTGATGCCAGGTCTGCAGGGCGTGTCTCCCTACGACGCATCCCTCCCAATTCTGCACGAATGCTCTGGCGTACAGCTTGGGAACAAAGGGCAGCCATGCAGTCCTTCTAGGCACATGGGGGCTCAGACAGGAGCACCTGTGGCTCACTCCCGTTGGTCACTCATCTTGTCCTGCCACTTCTCAGAGTCAGCGGCAGGCGACTGTCAACACTGCCCCTCTACAAGTCAGCATGAGATGTCCCAGAAGCCATTCACATCTGGAGGGCCACTGCCCCGGGGTCACTGACGACACCCCTGGCAACGATCATTGGCCAGCTGGATGGCAGCAAGGCTGAGGGCAGAAGGGGCGTCCCTGCAGGCTGTGGGCAGAAGGGGCGTCCCTGCAGGCTGTGGGCAGGAGGGGCGTCCCTGCAGGCTGTGGGCAGAAGGGGTGTCCCTGCAGGCTGAGGGCAGAAGGGGCGTCCCTGCAGGCTGAGGGCAGGAGGGGGTGTCCCTGCAGGCTGTGGGCAGGAGGGGCGTCCCTGCAGGCTGTGCCATGCTAGGGGAGGGACCCCTACTCCTTCCTAGCTGAGCCCGTGAGGACGCTGCCCAGAGGACGTCCTGGCTGCCCCTGTCCAGAAGCGTCGACTGAGGTGACTCCTGCAGACCGAGGAAGCATGCAGCCACCACAAGGGACCGGTTGGTTTGATTCTCCTAACAGGGTCTCCCCCACAGGATGCCACACACATTTCCAGGAAGGCCTTTCTGGTAGGGTCCCCACATACCCAGGGCCCCCCGCCCCTAACACAGGCTCCGTCCTCCCCTTCACACTCACTAGGCCCAGGTGATCCTGGTGGGGTGGGGTCTGGGTTAGGGCTGGCTTCTGAGCAAAGGGGAAAGGTGAGGATTCAGACTCTGAGCTGCCCACTACCTGGCTACAGTCCAGGCCAGTCCAGCGGTGAGACTGGGACTCCCCCAGGTGCCCTGAGCCGCCTCCGGCCAACACACGACCAGCACTGTCCTGACACCTGGACCTGGCTCATGAGAGCTCCTGCCTGGTCCACTCCAGCCACTCCCACCCCTGGGCCCAGCTCTGTCCACTGCCACTCTGCCATATACCAGAGTCAGTCCAGTGCCAACCAGGGTGCCATCCTGGCCATATACAGTGCCAGCTGACCAGCAACATGCCAGCATCAGCATGACAGTGGGCACACGTGAGCACCCTGCCCACATGGACACGGTGCCATTCGACCAGCTGTGCGCTGACAGCATGACAGCGGGCACACGTGAGCTCCCTGCCCACACGGACACGGTGCCATTCGACCAGCTGTGCGCTGACAGCATGACAGCGGGCACACGTGAGCTCCCTGCCCACACGGACACGGTGCCATTCGACCAGCTGTGCGCTGACAGCATGACAGTGGGCACACGTGAGCACCCTGCCCACACGGACACGGTGCCATTCGACCAGCTGTGCGCTGACAGCATGACAGTGGGCACACGTGAGCACCCTGCCCACACGGACACGGTGCCATTCGACCAGCTGTGCGCTGACAGCATGACAGTGGGCACATGGAGCACACACCCTGCCACACACTCATTGAGCCAGGGCCTTAGTGTGGCCGCAGGGAGCCATTGCCCTCACACCCGCACACTCAGCAGGCTGGCCGCGACACAGACCCGAGAGAGGAAGTACCCTTACCTGTGAGGTGCCAGGTCCCAGGGGATGTGTCCACTCTGCAGGAGGACTGGCTGCCACTGCTCCACTCCCACAAGGACTCTGTGAATCACAGAGGAGAGTTCAGAGGGGGTCCTGAGGGCAGCACCAGGAAGGGCTTGTCAGGGAGATCTGCTGGGGTAGGGCCTGAGGCAGGCAAGGACAGCCATGGGACAGATGATGCCCAGAGGTGAGTCCCCTGACCGCCTGGTCAACCGGTGAACATGGAGGCACCTCGCACGAGGCACAGAAATGCTGTGGCCCAGGGTGGAGGTGAGTGGGCTCCCCAGCCGTGGGTGCCCACCTCCCAAGGGCCCTGTGGCTGTCACCAATTTGACCGAGCTCTCTTAGAAGCCAACACTCTACATTCCTTCCCACCCAGGTCTGGATGGGCTTCGGGGAAAGCAGAGAAGTTCGCCCGTGGGACAAACACCTGCTCAGAAGCGGCCCCGAGCTCCTGGAGCCCTGGGCCGCAGCAGCCTGCTCCAACCCTGGTCTTGTGGTGCCTCTGTGTGTCCCCTTAGAACACGAAGAGAAGGCCCAGGAGCTGGCGCAGGGTAATGGCCAGTGCAGGTGAGAGGGCGGGGCAGCCTCAGGATCACGGTCTGTGGCTTCTTCCGGCTCTACAGCCCTCGTCTGCCAAGCAAACTCTTTTATCTAGCATGGGCCCCCCAAACAAGCCCGCCCCCTCAAGGTTGGGCCTGGATGCGTGAGGGCAGGTGGCCAGGGTAGTGCGGTCATGGCTGTGAGCACACCCATCCAGGTGCCGGCCGCCCTATCTGCGGCCACCTGCACTGTCAGTTACCCGTGCAACGGCTGACCCGGCGGCCAGCCCCGCCATGGGCACTGTGCCCATGGACACCTGTGTCCCAGCCTTCAGACCCGTGGCGGGGCACCCGGCTTCCCACACATCCCTGTGTCACACTCATTCTTTTTAATAAGAGTTATTTCTTTGTTTTGATAGGCAGAATGACAGAGAGGAAGACAGCATAAGACAGAGAGAAGAGAGAGAAGAGAGAGAGGGAGGGAGGAAGAGAATTTTTTGCTAGCCAGTTCATTCCCCTGCCATCCACCTGTCGTCAGCCTGCCTCTGCTGCTCTCGTGGGCTCTGCTCACCTGCCTCCTAGTCTCGGCCTCAAGTAATTCTGGGGTTCCAACAAATGGCAGTGCCCTCCCTGCCTCTGCCAGCCTCCGGCTGCTCTGGCCTGACACCACGTGATCACACAGCCACACCAGCCTCACACCTGTCCAGGCAGGGCCCCTCCTGGGAACCATGCTTCATCGCTAGCAAGCTCCCGGAGCTGGTATCTGCCGATGGTGGTCCCTATGGTGACAGGTGAGCGTCAGTTCCTGAGCTTCTGTGATCTCGGCTGAGGTCGTCTGGGCCTTATCTCTGCCCACCCACCCTGGGGCCCTGAGGATGGAGGCGTCTGCAGGGCCAGGGGGCCATTTCCAGAGCTTCTGTGGAACCCTGGACGCCCGCACTGACACCTGCAGTGCTCCGTGGCATGGCCGCAGCCACGGCTGTGTGCTTGGCTCCCTCGGGCTCCTGCTGGCCCCCGCTCGCTCGGGAGCTGCTGCCGGCTACTCGGGTCTCTGTCATTTCATGCCACTGTGCTCTCAGCTTGGTTTCCGTTTCTGATGCCACCAGGGTGGAATAGGCTCCTCCACCCAATTCCCACAGACCTGACGCTCCAGCTCCTTAAACAATGCCGGGTGCAGACAGGGCCAGAAATAGCCTCCATGATCCCAAGAATGTGACAGGCGGGTGTGGCCGGAGGCACGCTGCGGTTGACAGCGCCCAGGCAGACCCTGCACAGCTGGCTCCTTCAGGGCAGGGGACACGAAGGCAGGGGGGACGGGACCTGCCCGAGTCCTGGCTTCTGTGCCTGCTGGCTGCACGTTCAGTGTGCCAAGTTAACTGCTCTGGGTGGCATCCCTGCAGAGCCAGGGCCTCCAGGAGGCCAGGCCGGAGGAGCAGAGTCCAGAAGGGGCAGGAGAGAGTGGCATAAGCCCTGACACCAGAAGAGCCTGCCCATGATCAGGCTGTGGGTGAAGCTCTGGGTCCCCGTGGAGCATTCTGTCTGAACCCCAGCATCTTCAGGGCAGGCTCCCTTCATCTCCCTGAAGCCCTCCAAATACTGGGCCAGCCCCACAATGGGCACCCTGATCCCCTGGCCCATTTCTGGTTCCTGGGGGCTGTATGGCTGCCCCTCCACTTCAGAGCACTTTACGTCTCTCCTGTGGTCCCAACGGCCCATCACATGTCTGTGACCCCAAGGCTGGCTGTCCTGGGATGAAGTCGGATGAGTCGGAGGCCAGTTCTAGGGGGAACGAAGGGCGTGCGGCACCCCCAAGAAGGACAAGCAGAGTGGGACGGGGCCTTTTCCACAAGTATTTCACCTTAAACAAGCCCCGGAAGTGGTTCTATGTCCCAGATCCTCAGGAGACAGCACAGACTCAGGGTTCCCGCCCTGCCTGTCCCTTTGCCTGTCTCAGCACCTGCTCTGAGAGGCGGGACAGACAGGTGCGTGACCGAACCACACAGTGCACAGTGCACACGGCAGGTCTGGGAAGGCAATGCCCTCCCGAGGGGCAGCTCATGACTCCCCAATCCAGAGAGACCCCACAGCCGCTGCTTTTACAAGTGGGCTCCCTCGGGAGGAGGACTCTGGGGGTTGAATGTGCTCCCATGTGATGCCCCTGGCGGGGTCACTGTCGCCCCTCCCCGCACCTGTGGGAGGAGGAGTCAGGCTCCCAGCAGCTCCGGGTGGAGGGTTGCAGGGAGGGCCCCAGCTGCTCTGGCCTCTGAGAGGGTGGACGCTGGGCCTGTGCTTGGTGCCCAGAAGGCCACACTGTCCAGTGTATGGAGCATGCTCCTGAGTGCGTCCACCCGGGGCCCCAGAGGGCAAATCCTGCTGGCAGAAACAATGGTGGGTTTGTTCCCCCGCCTCGTCCTAGGGGCCTGGCTGCTTCTCCTCTGGACAGCTGCCCAGGGCCTTGGGGAAGACCAGGGCACCCTGAATGTGGGGTCTGGCTGGCCCTGGGTCAGAGGCCAGCCCAGGCTGCCCACTCCCAACAGCAGTGGCTGCAGTGCAGCCCACACAGCCAAGTTTTCCACTGGTGGCATGACTTTTCCTTTCTCTGCTTAGAGGGAGAGATACAGGGGCACCCTCTGGCCCCTCCAGGGAGCAGCCAGGGTGGCAATGGAAAGAAGGGGCAGGCCCTGGCAGTATCTGTGCTCTGTGGGCTCACATCCTAGTGCCCCGACCTGCTGTGCGAGCTGGAAGGCTGGGGAGGCAGCACTGAGTCCAGGCCCTGCCCACGACCGTCCACATAACTTGGTTCCCACAGAGCCACACCTTAGTTTAGTCCCATGGGCAGGAGCAGGGATCGGGGCTGAGCTGAGCATTGACACTGGGCCTGGGATGTCTTATCATCCCAAGCCCCATCTGTGAAGTAGACATGAAAGTCACAAATGTGAGTCTGACGTGATGGCCTAGCGGCTAAAACCCTTGCCTTGCACACACCGGGATCCCTTATGAGTATCGGTTCTAATCCTGGCAGCCCCGCTTCCCACCCAGCTCCCTGCCTGTGTCCTGGGAAAGCCGTGGAGGACGGCCCAAAGCCTTGGAACCTTGCACCCATGTGGGAGACCTGGAAGAGGCTCCTGGCTCCTGGCTTCACATCAGGCCAGCCCTGGCTGCAGCCGTTTGGCAAGCGAACTGGTGGTTGGAAGCTCTCTCTTGGCTCCCTGTGTCTCTTTCTCTCTGTATAATTCTGTCAAATAAATAAATCCTTACAAAAACTGTAGTAATTAAAAATATCTAGAATAGTCCAACAATCTTCACAAAGGACACTGGAGGAGTTAGACCATCTGAGTTTAGGGTTTGCTGTGAATCTGTAGTTATCAATGAAGTGCTGTGCAGCAGTAGAGATAATCCCAGAAAAGCAGAACGCGACTCCAGACACAGCTCGCACACACCCATCACCTTATCACTCATTGACTGCGCATCATGGCAACTCTTGGCACAGGTGCTGGGTTGGGTGACATTCTCAAGGAATGTTCCGCGGCTTCCACGGCCACCTCACTCTAGCCAGCCAAGAACCAATGTGAGCACCATGCACAGAGCGAGGCAACTCCTTGCTGACCCAGACAAACACTGCAGGTGAGAAACCACACACAGGGGCAAGGAGCTGGGGGTGCGCCAGCTTGGGAATCCCAACAGAGAGGTGGCCTCATGCCAGACGCAGGGGAGACAGAGCTGAAGCCCCACTGCTGAATGTAGAACACGTGCCAGGCTCAGCCACAGGGCAGCAGACATGGGCAGGTTCTGAAGAATGGAGGAAAAGCAGTGAGGAAGAGAGCTGCAGGGAGCACCATGAGCATGGCAGGTGGCATGACTCATGGATCAGAGGAGGCACAGGGCAGGTGCAAGGAAGAGGGCAGAGAGACCGAACAAGCAGGGACAGCCTTGCAGACCTGGCAGGTGGTGTGAACATACACACCCGGGACCCCTCGTGAAGTCTGGGCTTCAGACCACGGAGACAGATCATACAGACAGACCACACAGACAGACCACGGAGACGGACCACACAGACAGACCATGGAGACAGACCACACAGACAGACCACAGAGACTGACCATGGAGACAGACCACACAGACAGACCACAAAGACAGACCATGGAGACAGACCACAGAGACAGACCACAAAGACAGACCATGGAGACAGACCACACAGACCACACAGACAGACCACACAGACAGATCATACAGACAGACCACGGAGACAGACCACAAAGACAGACCACATAGACAGACCACAGAGACAGACCATGGAGACAGACCACACAGACAGACCATGGAGACAGATCATGGAGACGGACCACACAGACAGACCACAGAGACAGACCACAAAGACAGACCATGGAGACAGACCACACAGACAGACCACAGAGATGGACCACACAGACAGATCATACAGACAGACCACGGAGACGGACCACAGAGACAGACCACAAAGACAGACCATGGAGACAGACCACACAGACAGACCATGGAGACAGACCACGGAGACGGACCACACAGACAGACCATGGAGACAGACCACACAGACAGACCACGGAGACAGACCATGGAGACGGACCACACAGACAGACCACAGAGACAGACCATGGAGACAGACCACAGAGACAGACCATGGAGACAGACCACACAGACAGACCACGGAGATAGATCACAGAGACAGACCACACAGACAGACCGCAAAGACAGACCACATAGACAGAACACGGAGAAAGATCACGGAGACAGATCACGGAGACAGACCACGGAGAGACCATCTCAGGCTCATAAAATGAAATACCACCTGGCCTCCTAAGTGACCAAGCAGAGCTCCAAGCAGGAAGACAGACAGATCTTCACAGCTACCATATAGAGAAGCAGATGGGCGAGGATGGTGAGCATAGCCCATCCCACTGAGCACACAGCAGTAGCTGTCACTATCTACATAGAAGCAGTGGAGCTCTGGTGCTGGGATCCAGGGCAGCACCTTGTGTGAGTGGGGCCTGCGATGACATCACTCGAAGGCCAGGTTGACATCGCCACGAGTGGGGGGGCAGGGTGATGTCATCTTGTGGAGGCCGGATGATGTCACTCTGAGGGAAGGCCCAAGATAACATCACCATGAGGAATGACATCACCTTCAGGAAGTGAAAGGGGCAGAACCGCAAGCACAGCAGGGCAAGGTGCAGATGCCAGCTGGGTTCTGTTCCTGGGCAACAGGTGGCTGTGCTCTGGGACAACCTCTCTCCTGAACACACTTCACACTCAGATGAATGCTATAAAATTCAGATATTGGGCAGGAAGGAAGGACTGTTGGAGGCACCAGCTCTGCACCCGAGCCTGTGAAAGAGGCACCTAAGACCTCCAGAAGAGGCCAGGTGGCACAGAGCCAGGGAGGGACTGTGTGTCCTGGACGCCAGCCCCGGGCGTCTGCCTCCTGCTGTCTGCCCGCCACAGCAGCAGCCTGGGCACTTGTGGTTACAGACAAGTCCTGGGGCTGGTGAATCGGGTCCTAGCACTGAACATGGGGTTGGGAACAGTGTGCTGAGCCCTGGACACAGCAATGCTGGTATGAGACTAACTCACTGACAGGTCAAGGTTGGACACAGCCAGCCCTCAGCCCTCCGGTGCCTCTCCTCACAGCCTGGCTTCCTGGGACCTGGATGTGGCCACTAGGCCAGAGACAGGAGGACCTAGTGGGCAAGAGGACACGAGCCCTCTGCGCCCAGCCCAAGAACATATATGCCATCAGCCGCACCACACAGCCTCCTGAGGAAGAGGGGGCTGCAAGAAGAAAGAGGAGGCGCACCTTGCTCTCCCACCGCCTGGGACACCCTGCTCAGGGGCAAGCCCCCACTACCCTGGCCTCCTGCTTAGTCCATGGGTCCCCACCCTACACCCCAACACGATCTCGGCTGTGGAAACGTGATAACCGCAACGGCATCCCAGACGCGGCAGCTGATGTGGGTCCACAGATGGGAGCAGGCTACTCCCTACAAAGGACACTGTCCATCAGGAGGGGACAGCAAGGAGAGCAGCAGCCGGGCATGAGGGTCAGCTGGCTACGCACAGGCCCGGTCCTGGCGGCCGGCCACCATGCCAGGAAGGCATCCCCCCACTCTCGGCTTGCTTGCTCCCAGCCCTGGACCCCTGGCAGCCTCCTCTCCACCCTCACAGGGTCTCTTCCGCTCCTCCCACACCCACAACTGTTGAAGATCCAGACATTCTTGCCCTCACCATTCAAGTCAATTCCTGCTGCTGTCCCCTGGAATAGCTGCTACCATGAACAGATACAACCATGGACACAGGAGGACAGACACACCGAGAACTGGTCTGTCACCACTCTGCACCATGGGACACCTGTTACTGCTGTATGCATGACTGCCGATGAGAGAATCCCATTTGATGTGGGGGTTCCTGTGGCCACCAGGGACCGAGCAAGTGAGCAGGTGGCTGAGCAGTGCCCTGAGAGAGCCGCTTTCCGAGGGAGGCGAAAGCTGTTCACAGTCCACGGCCCCAGGGCGGCCCTTCTGAGTGCAGTGACCACTGCCCAGTGCCTGCTCTGCATGAACCAGGGTGTGGCCCTGCCGGGCTGCCATCAACATGTGGGCCCAGGCAGGCACATGTGGCCTCAGAGACGCGGCTGTCCTTCCTGAAGTGCGGGTTCAGGGACTGTGTGATGCCTTGTTGCAACGACTGGAGCTGAGCCAATCCGAAGCCAGGAGCCTCTTCCAGGTCCCCACACGGATGCAGGGTCCCAAGGCTTTGTGCCATCCTCAACTGCTTTCCCAGGCCACAAGCAGGGAGCTGGATGGGAAGCGGGGCTGCTGGGATTAGAGCTGACGGCCATAGGGGATCCTGGGCGCATGTAAGACAAGGACCTTAACCACTAGGCTTACTGTGCCAGCCCCATATTAAAATAAAATTTAAAAATTAAAAATGAAACAAAATAGATGCTTTCCTCCCCTTCTCCACAGTTCGGGAGAAACATGGTCCCTTGTGACTTAGGATGAGGAAGGTAACCGCCATGCTGACTCTGCCCTGGCCTGTGACCCACCGTGGGGGTCAGCAGCATGGACGTGCTTGCCAGAGACCGACACGCCCTCTCACCCAGAGAAAGAGCCAGACGGCAGCGGGAAGCAGCCTGTGGGAAGCAGGCCTGCTCCATAAGCAGAGCCCTCCCGGCTCCGAGGCATCGTATGTCCCCAGACTCACTGTCCACTCAGCCATCACTCAACCCACCCATTCATCCATGCATCTGCCTTATCCATCTACCACCCTCGGACACATCCATCCAGCCACTCATTCACCCAGATGACTCCACTGGGGGCCACTCCCCACACCTGCCCTGGACTTCGACATGCTCTTGAAGAGACTGGGCATCCCATGGAGGCCTTTCGACAGGGGGCAGGTGCAGACACAAAGGACAGCCACCACCAGGGTCTTCCAGGAGGAGCTCCAGGCACTGACATCCCAACCGAGATCAGAAGCCACTTGTACCCAGATGTGGACACAGAGAGCTTGGCAGGGCAGGCACCGCCGGGCTGCCAGCAGCCCCAGACGCCTCGGGCAGCTGCAAGAGTGACCTGCAGAGGAGAACTCGCCACCTCCTGGCGTCGCATGCCCAGTGAGCAGCGGCTCCCACATCTGGAGCGTCGGGAGTGCAGACGGCATGGTCGCTGGCCAGATGTCCCCTCCTGGCTGGCGCGTCCTCTGGACAGGAGGGGCGGAATGTCAAAGGGCTTTTGTTCCTTTGTTTTTGTTCATTCCAGAAACTATTGCGCTTGACTCATGGTTTTCCAACCAGTCCCTTCTGTAGTTTAAGGAAGCAAGCGTGAATAACTGCCCGGGTTTTCCCTTCATGATGGGAATGTATAAACACCGTGGTTTCTGCATGGGAGCCAAGCCCCCGTGCAGGAGGCTCCACGTGTTCCCGAGCCTGGGCTGCCGCCACTGCCGGGGAGGGGGCTGGTCCTGCTGGTGCAGCCCAGTCCTCTCTAAGCTGGGTGGGGGCCAGGCCCTCCCTGGATGTGCTCAGCTGTGCATCCCTGGAGGTGAGGCACTGGGATGGGTCCTGACCCGCCCTGGTTGGTGTAGGAGGGGTGGGGGACAAGCACAGGGGACGCGGTGGGAGCACACCAGCCATGAGCCCAGCAGGAGCGCCTGTGCAGCCTGGTCTATGCCTATCCTGCTTGGCGCCCCACAGGGGGCTGTGAGCAGGTCAGCTACTTGGAAACCTGCCGGGGTCCACAGCCCACCTCCTCACAGAAGGTCCAGCCTCAGCGAGCTCGTCTGAGGACCAGGGAGGGCCTGGGAAGGGGAAGAAGGGAGTGCGAGGCTTGGCCAGATGACCATGCAGGAGGCTCGCTGCGCAGGCAGGTCCCCAGGGGCCTGGGCATCTCTCAGCTGTCCTACACTCAGGCAGGTCCCCAGGGGCCTGGGCAGCTCTCAGCTGTCCTACACTCAGGCAGGGAGTGGGGGTTGGAGGCGCAGGGTGGGCGGGTCTTGTGGCTGCCTTGTGTCTAGCTTTGTCCCAGCCGAGGCTCGGGAGCAGGCACAGTGCATGCTCCCACCTGCCCACCACCCTCAATAACTGGTGGGGAACAGGCCACTGCCCACTGGACTCTTTCAGAGCCACACCGCCTCTGGGGCCGCAGAACAGTGGGGTCAGGACACCTGGCCACCAGGTGACACCCCTCCCTGCCTGGGGCTAGGTGAGCACAGACCATGACCCTCGTATGCCACGTGTACAAGCGGGGGGCCATCACAATAGGCATGCTATTGGGAGGAGCATCCCGTCGGGCTCAGTGCGTGGTCCTCACTGCCCCGGGATCACCACGTATGAACCAGAGCTCAGCAAATGTCCCAGGTCTCAAAGAAGCCAATGTTTCTCACGGCAGTGATGGCACGCTGCAAATATGTAAGCCAGTCCAGTGAGGACATGCCACACGCACTGCAGACGCCAACACTTGAGGCCACAAGGATGCCGGGTTCACCCTGTGGGGAGCTGGGGCATGCTTGGGGGCAGGCTGGCCACAGGTTGCTCACTGCCTCCCAGCTCTCCCAGCCAAGCCAGGGTTCACAGCTCAGCCCCCACATCGCTGAGGACTCCTGGAGTCAGCTGGACAGGGCGAGTGGCCGGCAACTCCTCCCAGCAGCTTCTGAACCTACTGGGGTGGGGCGTGGCTACAGCTGGGCATGGATGACATCACCTGCAAAGCACGTACCCACCACACCCCGAGCAAACGCAGGGACCCCAAGCGTCTCGCTGCCCTCACCATCAGAGGTCAGAGGTCAAGTGCTCTGCCCTTGGTGGCCACGAACCGCACGGCACTGGTGTCTCCTGACTGCCTTGTTCCCAGAGAAATGAGTTTCTCACGTCCAAACTAGCTGGACCTCCCGAACCTGCTGCAGGGGCAGGGTCGCTGGGCGGCTAGTGGCAGCACAGGCCAGAGGTCTCCCCACATGTGGTCCTTGGCGGGGATCAGGGAACAGGGCTGGGCAGCTTCCCCTCAGCCCACAGGGCCTGTTCTGTAGTCAGCTCCCATGATGCCTGTGTGGTAACACCAGCCTGAAGTGACAGAACCGTGTACACCTGGGCACTTGCACAGAGCCCAAGGAAGCCCTGCTGAGCTCAGCCCCGGCAGAGCAGGAGATGACGCCGTTTCCACCAGGGGCTCTACTTGTCCGGCTGACATGGTGAGCCCTGCAGCCTGAGCCTGCAACTACATCCCCCAGACCCAGGCCGAGGCAGATACGCCTAATCCACTTGCAGCCAGCAGTCCAGGCAGCCATTACCAATCAATCCCAGTTGACTTGCAAGATTAACCTGTTACTCATCCTTTGTTTGCCCATGAGTCAGCCAAGGTCAGACAGCGGAAGTGACTCCCTGAGTCACCAAGGGAGGCTGTGGACTGTCTCCCGGAGCCTGGCCAAGACCTGGGGAGGGAGAGAGGCCCAGGCAGTTCAGAGGCCAGGCTCTGACCGACATCCCATGACATAAGAGAGCAGCTGACTCTTCCTAGCACAGGATGACAGGAGGGCACCGGTGAGCATGGCAGAGAACGTGGTGCTGCCAGCCCCGCCTCCCCATCCCTGGGGCCTGCTGAACTCAGACGTGTATGCCTCAGTTCAGGGGTGACCTGCAGACCCCAGGAACACACAGAGGTCCAGAAGCAAGAAGGCAGCTGCCCCTTCCCGGGGCTCTGGGCGATGCCAGGACAAACAGCATGGGTCTGGGATCTGCCCTGTCCACTTTGACTGCTGCCACAGTGGCCTGAGCCCAGCCCAGTGGAGTCCACTGTCCAACCGGCCGGAAGTCAGGGATGCATTCACACCCCACTCATTCACTTACAATCACAAAACCCCAGCAGAAGCCAGGGTTCTCTTCAGGAGGGGAGTAGATGGGAAACTGTGACTGCGCCAGACCTCTGCATGGGCAGAGGTCACCACGGGACGGCACGTGGGCTTCTGTGTGCATCGGGGCCCTCAGGTCTGGGACCCCAACGGTTGTCATGCCTAGAGCTGCCCCAATTCCCATCTGTGAGAAAGGCCACATTTTCAGGAATTCGAGGCATCCACAGACATGCGGTTTGCCCCAGAGCCTACACCCCAGGAGCCCACGTGAGGTGGGCATGCATGCAAGGTGTGCTCACGCTCTGTGGAACAGCCCTGCTGCCAGAGAGGGGCGACAGATGAGAGCGGAGCTGTCCTGTGTGCCTCTGTGCCTCCAAGGGCCCAAACGCGGGCTCTCCTTTGTGCACCCTGTCTGCTTGAGCCTGTGGGGCTGGGCACTGAGCCCCACTTACCTCACTGCACCACCCCAGGGCACCGCCACAACTGGCAAACAGCTGTGCCCACAGCAGTCCACAGGAGCAGGGCCACAGACCAGAGCCCAGCAGTGAGCATGAGCAGACACAACCAGCTGTCAAAACTTTTGGTGGCACCTCTGCTGCTTCTCCAGAAAACCACTGGATGTTGGTGAAACTGTTTAGCCTCATTCCCACAGCTGTGGATGTGTTTTTGTGAGGTGTAACGTGAGCGCCTTTAGGTGTGGATTCCCCAGAGAATGCTGAGCTAAGATGCTGTCAGAATGCAGCCCAGGGCACCGGGTGCCCTGCGTGCCACTGGCTGACCCCGCATGGACGCCCTCCTGTGATCAGACCAGTCCCCGTGGATTGTGCCCAGGATGCCAGGCTCCTAGAGCCAGAGCCCTGTGTCCAGCCCAGTCCGCTCTCCCAAGCTGCACACTGCCTCCAGGCTCAGCCTCGGCTGCAGAACAACGCGCAGGGTAGACTGAAGCCGAGACACCCAAACACACATTCTTCCTGCCTCTCCATCTGTTTATGCATTCCTCACATTTTTCATAGTGAGGCCAGGACACAAGTGTCCCCTCCCAGGCCCCGTCCCCAAGGCTGGAGTGGGAGGGCGGCCGAGGACCCCTGGTGGGTGTGTTCCAGGGCCGGCAGCAGCCCTGTGGGGTCGGCGTGACACTCAGGAGAGGCCCCAAGCTGCAGCCAGGTCCCTGTCAGGCCCCAGTGGAGAATGGGCAGGTGCCATCTCACTGGACCCGTGGGTCACCCCAACATCAGGACCTCTAGGCTGCTTCTGATGCTGTTCTGTGCTAGTGTGCAAGATGGCTCACGTGCTTGGGCCTCTGCATTCACGCGAGATGCAGCTCCCAGCTTCAGCCTGGCCCAGCCCTGGCTGTGGTGGCTGTTTGGAGAGTGACCCAGCAGACAGCAGGCCTCTCTGTAACTCTGCCTGTGTGAGGTGCTATTGCAGTGCAAAGTGAGGCCTCGCCCCCTTGGACCGTCATCGCCTGCCCTTTCCTGCAGCTGCCCAGACCCCTGCACCTCCCACCTGCCAACCCAGACACAGCCTGGGCACCAAGCAGATGGCCGGCTGTGTCTCTGGGGCTCCAGGAGCCCAGGCGACCACAGGCTAGTTCCTCAGTCTGAAAGCAGGACCCAGGCTCTGCCCTTCTGTCACCCCCTCTTCTTGTGGGACCCCACCCTAATGTCCTGGTCCTCCCCTGACCACGCTGCAGTGACCACACACAGTCCTGGCTGCTGGAGGCAGCGCATGGACTTGGGCTTTCAAAGAGAGGGAATGCTGACATGGGGGAGGGAAGCGTCGAGCTGCCTCCCTGTGCCCTCCCCTTGCCTAAAAGCATGGTGCTCTGCTCTGTGAGTGCGGCTCAAGTACCAGGTGTGGGCTAGGTTCCCCTTGGCCCCCCACACCATCGCCTCACACACGGGGCTCCCATGCGCACTTCCGGGGAGCAAAGATCCACCAGGTGCTCAGCTCTCGCCTTCCCCGCCCCCAGGCAGAGCACCCCGCTCCCGCCCCTCCCATCCGCACTCCCCAGTAGAAAGAGGCCCTTGTCCAGGCTGGCCCTTGAGCTAGTGCGTGCTGCCCGAGATCCTGGGATAAGCTGTAATGAACCTGTCTCAAGTTCAGACCTCGGGGAAATCAAATGAAGCAAACGCAGGTCCAGCCAGGACTCGGCTGGGCTGTAAGACATGGACAGAGAGCAGGTCAGGAGAGCAGGTGACCGAGGCAACCAGCGTGGAAGGCAGGGGAGCTGCGGGCCTGTGGGCCTGAGCCCCAGGCTGAGCACAGCAGGCGCGTCCCTGCCCAGCGTCCCGGGCAGGTCACACAGCTCAGGCTGCAGTGGAAGGTGCTGCTAGGCCGTGTGCTTGGCCCGCAGGAGCCACACACGCTGCAATGGGCAGAGCCACGCTCACAGGCACTCGCAGACGCCCCTCCTCCCCACGCCTGCTTTTCTGCACAGCTCTGCACATTCTTCCCAAGACGCCTTCTTTCCCATCCCGCGGTGCACCCACAGACCGCGTCCTGCTGCTGTCACCAGACGCGATCTCACAGGACTGCCTGAGGCTCCGTGGCCACGGCTGCCCCGTCCAACCCGGCTCTCACTGCTGCCCTGCACCTCATGTGACATCATCTGATGCCCTTTTCTGTTTTAGAGTCAGTGCCCGCCCACCCACCAGGTAGCACTATCCACGGAGACTCCTGGAGTTCCTGGGGCTTCTGAGCTGGGAGACTCACTGACCTAGGGGTCTCTCTGACCCCAGGGAGCTTGCTGACCTGGTGGGCTCTCTAACTTGGGGGCTGTGATGCCCCTGGGCTGCTGTCTTCAGCTGGGCCTGACTCTTGCTGCACCCCTGGCTTGTGCGTCCTTCACCCTTGAACCCCAGCACCTGGAGACCCAGTTTCTTTGGAGGACCCACAAGGACAGCTCCCGCACGAGGCTCAGAGCTGCCTGGGTGGAGTCATGAGCCCAGCCCTCTCGATTGAGGGGCGAAGTGAACCGGCTGCCTAGGGCCTCTGGGACCTGTCCCGTACCTGGGCCTGAGTGTGTGAGGAGAGTGCCCCGACTCGGCTTATCAAAACCCAGGCTGGCACGGCCATTCGGCCCTGGCCTCGGCAGACATCACACTTGTGGTACCCACTGCACCCCCACTCCAGGAGGGCCAGCCCTGCATTCTAGGAGCAGGGGCCAAGAGCAGGCCGAGGGCAGAGCTGGGGGAGAGGGCCATGGGCCAAAGACCAGCATCCAAACAGGACCTCAGGGACAGCCCAGGGAGGCCTTGTCCAGGGGGATGCTGGTTAGACACTGCCTGTGAGGCCAGCATCCCACATGGACACCGGTTGCCTAAGTGAGGCTGGACTCACAGGCAGCCATGCCGACTGCGGTATCAGATCAGGAGAAGCGACTCACCGGCCAGTGGCTCACGGCATCGATGTCTGCGCGCCATCTGGGTGGCTGCTGGACTCCACACGTCTCCGCAGAGTCCTGGGCTCAGAGGGCCAGGCCGGCAGGGTGACACTGCTGCAGCTGTGCACTGGCTGAGGGACCCAGGCCAGACCTCGCGACTCCTCCTCTCCGCCTGACTTCCTGAGCAGCACAGGTCCTTCGGCTACCTGTGTGGGAAGCAACAGGTGCCCTTTGTTTTATAAAATAATTCTTTATTTGAAAGTGCTATACAATGTGGGCAATGATTAGGCGGGTTGGAAACATGCTGCAGATGCCCCATGTGCCACGGGTGCCCCAGGGAGTGGGTGGCTCAAGTGGCAGGAGCTGGCTCCCTCGGGGGGGAGGGGGGAACCTAGGCCTCATTCATGGGGTTTCTGTCCCCGTCTGCAGGACCCCCTCAACATACACACCCCCAATTGTGCCAAGGACTAGACAGGAAGGGTTGGGAATGTAGGGCGCTAACCATGCAGGGACCGTATTCTGAGGGACCAAGCATCTCCTTGGCTCCTGCTACTGCTGTAGCCTGGGTGCTGCGGGAAGCTGGTTCACAGCAGTAGCCAGGATGCCAAGGCCAGGAGGTGGGGGTCTGCTCTGTCCTTGGGCATCCTGCTCTGTGGGTCACCTGTGACATGGCTCTGGGCCCTGCCACGTGGCCAGGGGTCAAACAGGAGCTCAGCACATGGATGTCCCAGCTCACTCCTTCCTCAGGACTATGGTCAAACCTGTTAGGGACCAGTGCCCAGCACAGCAACTCAACCCAAGCCACTCCTATGAGTTCATTTGCAAAATTCTGCAGTTACTCCTCAAGACAAAAGACAGGACACGCAACAATGGCAAAAACAGAAGCCCAAAGCACAAGAAGAAAAAAAGCAGAGCTTAGAAACAGACCCAAGATGAGCTGCAACTGTGAACAGAGGATGCTGTAGCACAGCCCGTCAAGCTACTGCTTGTGGTACCAGCATCCTGTATGGGTGCTGGTTCGAATCCTGCCTGCTACACTTCCAGTCCAGCTTCCTGCTGACACACCTGGGAGGCAGCAGGCCACGGCCCAAGCGCCTGAGTTCCTGCCACGCACGTGGGATAGCTGCACGGAACTCCTGGCTCCTGCCTTTAGCCTGGCCAGCCTGGCCAGCTTGGGCCACATACACTCCTGTTCGGGGAGTGAGCCAGTGAATGGAAGATCTCTCTCTGTCTCTCCCTGTCACTCTGCTTTTGAAACTTAAAACAAGTAATTTTCATTAAAGAGAGAGAGAAAGAAGGGAAAAAATAACCATGTGAGCAGGTCAAGAAAGGAGACTGAGCTGGAGAGATGCACTGGGAGATCACTCGAAGCTGAGGGGACAGCCAGCCCATCCAGGGAGATCACGAAGCTGAGGGGACAGCCAGCCCATCCAGGGAGATCACGAAGCTGAGGGGACAGCCGGCCCATCCAGGGAGATCACGAAGCTGAGGGGACAGCCAGCCCATCCAGGGAGATCACGAAGCTGAGGGGACAGCCAGCCCATCCAGGGAGGAGCACAAACAAGACAATGCCGAGGCAGCGACAGGAATGGAGCCTGGCCCAGCGGGGAAGGAGAATGCCATGAGAAGGAATCTAAGGTGCTAGAGACACGTGGGGCCCTGCCAAGGGCAAGTGTGCAAGGACAGGCAAATCAGGAGAAAGAGGCAGCATCTGATGAAAGAAACAACCCCCAAAATCACCAAAGCAGAGGCAAGATAATCCAAAGGAAGCCAAAGAGGGCACATCCTCTGGGAATGCTGAAAGCCGCAGGAAGACTCCTGAGACAGCGGGCAGACACACTCAGGGTCCCCGGGCACACTCAGAGTCACAGGATACACTCAGGTCCAGGGCACACTCAGGGTCACAGGACACACTCAGGGTCACAAGGCACACTCAGAGTCACAGGATACACTCAGGGTCCAGGGCACACTCAGGGTCCAGGGCACACTCAGGGTCTCAGGGCACACTCAGGGTCACAGGGCACACTCAGGTCCAAGACACACTCAGAGTCACAGGATACACTCAGGGTCACAGGGCACACTCAGAGTCACAGGATACACTCAGGGTCCAGGGCACACTCAGGGTCCAGGGCACACTCAGGGTCCAGGGCGCACTCAGGGTCCAGGGCACACTCAGGGTCTCAGGGCACACTCAGGGTCACAGGATACACTCAGGGTCACAGGGCACACTCAGGGTCACAGGTCAGGGTCACAGGGCACACTCAGGGTCACAGGGCACACTCAGGGTCACAGGTCAGGGTCACAGGGCACACTCAGGGTCACAGGACACACTCAGGGTCACAGGACAGGTCCAGGGCACACTCAGGTCCAGGGCACACTCAGGGTCCCACGTCACACACAGTGTCCCGGTGAGAATTGCCGAGGAGTGAGTGGTATCCTGAGCTGCAGGTGACCACTGCCCTGTCATGCAAGGCCTAGGACTGCCAAACCACCTCACAGACAAGGCAGCCCTTAGGTGCCAGAGAAGCTGCGCGGAGTGGCCAGGAGGGATTCTTCAGGGGAAAGGGAAGTGGCCGTCTCCAGCTTACAGAAAAGACCCAGAGGCCCTCAGAAAACCATCCTCTCCTGAATGTCAGCTTCCAGAAGCAGGCGACTGCATGGAGGGGCTCACAGCACGTGTGGAATTAAAACACAAGAAGCAGTGGAGCTGAAAGGAGCTCAGTTACTCTAGCAATTCCCAGGAGAGGCAAGAGTAACAATGTGTATCGAACGGCAGCCATTGAAAGCCTAGCTTCCACAGCAAAGGTAACGGCTAACACGCCTGGAAATCAGGAAACAATAAAAAAGCTTTATTGGTCCAGAGGACGGCAAGAAATGCGGGAAAGGGGAACATAACAGAGAGAGGACAAGTATAAAAAGCAAAGATTAAGGAGGCTATAAATGCAGATCATTCTGTAATCTGGTTCCTGGCAGCAGGTGAAGCAATTGGCCTCCACTCAGCAGCATACCGCTCGCAAGAGCCAGCTCCGCACGACAAGGCAGAAGCTTGCAAGGCGGAAGCACGCTGTAGAGGGGGTTCAGATCGCCACGGGAAACCCCGAGAGAGGACCGCCACTGCACAGGCAAGCAGCTCCTCCAGACGCAGGGAGGACCCGCTGGACAAGCAGGAGGCCTGCACGTACTCACAAGGAAGGCATGGGTCTCTGCTGTCGGGACGGCCTTCACTTCCTCCGGGACACCAGCAACCTGCAGGTCCCAGAACATGCAGAGCCTAACGCCGACCCAGGGCCTGGAGAGCAGCAAGGGAGACCTTGGGGAGGCGGGTAGTCTCATGCCATGGGGTGGCCCGCAACCTTCTCTGGGGCCAGGAGACCTGGGGCAGACATGTCTCCCTAAGCGTCAAGCCTTGCCAAGGCCACTCACTGCAGTTTCCTACAAAAGTGACATGGGGTGGGGACAAGGACTTGCCAGCAGCAGCACACTGCCAGACGCTGTAATCCGAGTCCCCAAACAGCCTCAGGAAGTCTCAGATGAGCAGCCCAGCCCAATCTGTGCCCTTGGCACGTTCAGGGGACAGAAAGAACACTCAATGTCACATATGCTGTAAGAGACAAACAAACCCATCATGAAACAGCCACTGCTCAGGGCTGTAGGGGCCGGGCGTGGACTGAGGCAGCAGGAAAAGCTGTGCGGAAAATGCACATGACGGCCAAAGGATGCTCTGAGACAGAACAGGAAGAACAAGACCCAGGAGAGAGATGACTGAGCGATGAGCACCCCAGGGAATGCCCACAGCGGAGCACTGAGCTGTGAGCACCCCAGGGAATGCCCACAGCGGAGCACTGAGCTGTGAGCACCCCAGGGAATGCCCTCAGCGGAGCACTGAGCTGTGAGCACCCCAGGGAATGCCCACAGCGGAGCACTGAGCTGTGAGCACCCCAGGGAATGCTCATAGGACAGAACTGAGCTGGGCTCATTCCAGGTCATCTATGCCTAGTGTGACACAGTGGGGACAGCTGTGGCTGCAGCCGAGGCCCTGGGGAGTTTTGGAGGTGTTGGATCTGAGTGCAGACAGCAGTTCTTGGGGAACAAGAGGGGGTTCTTTGGAAAGGGCCCATGGTGGAGACAATGGGGAGGATGTGGCCCTCCCCTGTGGTCTTCCAGGAGCGCCAGGTGATGGGCGCTTGAGCCCAGAATCCTGTGAGCCGTCTCCTTGCTGCCAGCTCAACTGCGCAGTACGGTGTAAAGTTAAGCCCACACTTCACACTTCACACAGACGCTCAGAGGTTTACAGGTGAGGACTAAAGCCTGGGCAGCTGCCTGGCCCAGGGGGAGAGATGCTGCAGAGACATCTGCACTGCCCATCGAGTGGCTGGGTTCTAGTTCCAGCTCCCCCCACCCAGCTTCCGGCTAACACGGATCCTGGGAGCACCAGGTGAAGGCCCAGGCACTCGGTACTTGGGGCTCCTGGGAGAGCCGGGCGGAGCTCAGGGCTCCTGGGGGAGCCGGGCGGGGCTCAGGGCTCCTGGGGGAGCCGGGCGGGGCTCAGGGCTCCTGGGGGAGCCGGGCGGGGCTCAGGGCTCCTGGGAGAGCCGGGCGGAGCTCAGGGCTCCTGGGAGAGCCGGGCGGAGCTCAGGGCTCCTGGGGGAGCCGGGCGGGGCTCAGGGCTCCTGGATTTGCCCTGGCCTAGCCCTGGGGAGTGAACCGGCAGGTGGGAGAGTGCCTCTCTCTGTGTGTGCTGCTCAAATCAATAAGTAAAATTTCAAATAGTCATAAAAATATCAGAAGAAAACACTGGAAAAGCTTTCTAAGAGTCACCATACATGGCGTACAGAGCAGACTGATAACTGACAGCATAGAACAATCTTTCCACAGCCAAAAAATCCTTTCAAGGACAAAGAATAAACTATGAAAAATCTTTAAAATATGTCAGAGATAAAGGGATAATTCACCTGACACACAGGCCAAGGACCCAATTTTAACAAACAAGCAAAACATTTTTGTTTTCGCCAAAAATGCATGAAAACAGCTCTTAACACACGAGACACTGCCCCGCTTCATCCAGGACGGACAGCCACACAGGGCTGCCCCGTGGTGTCGCTCACCCCTGGGCAGACTCAGGGACGCCGAAATACCACAGCAGCACGTGCCATGGGGCAGGGAGGTGGGGCAAGTGCCACGGCTGCCCGCGCACCTGGAAGGTGGGAACATGGGTGGCTGTCCTCAGACCACAAATACCACAGGCATGTGACCCGTGTTGGCCGCCTCCTTGTTAGGTCTGCCTTGCACATGGTCCCAGTGGCAGGGAAACACAGTGTGCAAGGCCGGGGTGGTAGGCCTGGCACGCTGAAATGCCCACACATGCCAAGGGGCAGCTGTTGCCTCAAAGCTGCTTACAACTGTGTGTCAGTCGCCCCGGCAAGATAAAGGATGGCTCACAGGGACATGCCACTCCCAGTCCCCAGGACCTGTGAGCTGCAAGAGGGCAGTGCTGTCCCTGAGGCCACCAGCCTGGGTGGCCCTGGGAATGTGTGTGATGTGGCCCATATGCCTGGGAGGGACCCCAGTGAAGCTCCCCGCTGCTCTGGACACAGACGCCGACCCAGTCTCACCAGCAGGAAGATGCCCCTCCGCAGGCCCCAAAGCTCCCCTCGACTGCACCAGGAGGGAGAAAACGTCACTGCTGCTTGGGCAGCACCGGGACCCACACCTGCCACGTTTCCACCAGGCCCCTGCCCAGCTCACAGGGGCGGAGGAGGCAGGCTGTCTGCCGCACCCTCTCTGCAGCGCCCATCAGCGAGGGCAGGGGCCCCTGCTGCTCCGGACTCACGCTGCTCCGGGGCCCGCTGCCCGAGCAGGCCAGATGTCTTGTGGTCTCCCGGCGCTGCAGCTCATGGAAACTACCTTCCTGGACTGGGCTTGCGCAGAGCACGGCTCAGCCCCCCTCTGCCTCACAGAGACCCTTTGGGAAACATAGGGGCCCCACAGCACAGCCCCTGACCCACCCCCAGGGCTCAGGGTGCTGCTCCCCACCTGCCAGCCTCGGGCAGCCTGCGCATGGCCCAGCCCTCCAGCCTCCCCCTTGGAGCTCTCTGCGCCGGGCCTCAGGGCCGACTCTCCTAGGCTGTGGGACTTTGTCCCACATGCCTGCTAAACCCATCACTTTCTGCAGCTTGCATGTCCTGCCCATACCACATCCACCCCCGGCAGTCGGAAAACCTGCTTTCCTCCTCATGGAAAGTGGCGGGGCAGCCAGCAGGCCCGACACCTCCTGGTTCAGCAGGACTGTGGGGCTGACTGTGCTTCATATGGGCAGCGCAGCGTTGGAGCCAGCCCTGGGCGTGTCCCTCCCCTGTGCTTATGGTTGTGGCGAACTCTACCATCATTCCAACTCCTCTCGCTCCCCAGCCAAGCAGGCATCGGGCCCAGCAGACAGGATGTAGCCTTAAAGAACCCATACTGTGAAGCAGAGCAAGGACTTACACAGAACCCCTACTGTGACCAAAACACAATAGCTCCTGCAGCAGTCCACAGCCCCAGAGAGGCCCAGCTTGTGGATGGGGGACCTGTACCTCCTGGCTCCTGGCTGGGGGACCTGCACCTCCTGGCTGGGGGACCTACCTACTCCACAGGCCCATGTTCTGATGGTGAACTCTGGCTATATATCTTGCCTGCTGAGAGCCCCACCCAGCTGCACTGTGGGAAGAAGCCAAGAGATACCACCTAAGCCCAAACCTTGGGCACCTCAAAGGCCCAGAGTTGTAGCACACATCCATAGTCCACAGCCCCATGCTCTCTGTGAGGGCTAGGGTTGGGGAATCACGAGGGGTCAGCATATCTGTACCCCTCCACACACACATACCCCTGTGTCATCATCACCACCATTACCATTACCACCATCACCATCATCACCATCACCATCATCATCACCACCATCACCATCATCATCACCATCACCACCACCATCACCATCACCACCATCACCATCATCATCACCATCATCACCACCATCATCATCACCACCATCACCATCACCACCATCATCACTATCACGATCACCATCATCATCATCTTCACCTATTTGACTGTCTCAGCATCATCTTCACTGTCACCCAGAGCCCCCAGCTCTGCTGCCCTCAACTCCTGCAGATTCCCGAGGAGCTCAGACCCTGAAGCCCCTGGGGCAGGATCTGGGCCACAAGTCTCTTGTCACTGCGATCTGCAGACAGTGGGTCACCTCTGGATCTGGACCACCCCTAGCCTCATATCCATGGAGAACCCACAAGGACCTCACAGGGACCACAAGGCACTGCAGGTCTGCCAGCAGCCCTGAACCTCACCCCATTTGCTTGTGGCCCCTGCAGGCCCTCACTCACTCAGAGCTGTCCCTGGGGATGGGTGTTATCTTGGCTGGGGTCACCAGGGATGAGTGTGTCTCAGCTGGAGTCATAGGGGAACCAGTGTTTAGGAAGAAACAGCCAAGAGCAAAAGGCTACACTGGGCGGCAGGTAGGAGGGACAGAGAAGCCAGCCCTGCCCTGTCTGTCCACAGGTGTGGGAATCAGTTCACCCTCCATGAACCAGGCTGAAGCTGAGCAGCTTGTGGGTCACAGCTCAGCTGGGCCAATAATTTAACCCCTTTGAGCCTGAGACACAGACGCTCCCCAGGGAGGGGCAGCCAAGATGCCAGCAGGGCTGCTGTGCTAGGTCGCCAGTTCAGCCTCAGGTCATGAGAGAGCTCAGTGCTCACAGGCAGCAGTCAGCCTGTGTCCTCTTGGTGCCTGCCTGCCTCTGCCCCTATTGCCCACTAAGTCCCACCGCATTCCCACCCCAGATGCTCTTGCTGTCCACTCCCCTCAAACTTCTCGTGCCCCCTATGGTCCCTCTCTCCCACCCCTTCCCCCGAGCCAAGCTGGCTGGGCTGGGAGCCTGGATCCACCTAAGCTGCCACCCACCTCTCCATCCTGCCTGGCTGGTCGCAGCCCCAACATATGCACAAATCCCCACAGCTGGGGCCCAGATAGTGACTGGCAGCCAGGCAGCGATGCCAGCACCTGCTGGACACCAGCTCAGGCACTTGGGATTGCTGGACACCTGCTCATGCCATGGGCACGGGCGTGGGAGCTGCCAGGCTAAACCACTCAGCCTCAGGAGGAGGGGGCCACTGGTAACACCTTGCCCAGCAGCAGGGACCCACCTGCATGGCTGCCAGGGCACCCCCACCGCTTGGCCTGACTGGGGAGCAGGGCTCTCGTGTGGCCAGTGCAGTGCTGTGTTTGGCTTGGCGCATGATGGGGGCAATTGGGACACCAGCAGCTTGCCGCTGCCAGACTAATCGATTTCACAAGCAGAGGGTGTTCTGCCAGGCACCCCCACCCAAAGAGGAGGGCGCCAGCTACTTCTTCTCACAGGGGTGGGGGTGGATGAGACATGCCTGCCCTGGGGCTGCGCCCTGCTCGGAGCCACGTCACCTTGGAACATTGCCGCTCTTGGCTTCCCTGCCACTGGACGTGGGCTCAGCCCCTCGCTGTGTCCCCTCCTCTTGTTTATATTCTCCTGTCCAGTTGCTGACCCAGAACAGAATGCATGGGCCATGGGGTCCAGGCCCCTGGCCCCCAGTCTGAGCCCACAGCAGCAGCAACCCCTCCTATGTGCCCAACTCCAACACAAGGTCACTCCTATGACACAGAGGTGGACACAGCCACACACCACTGTGGTGCGGGTGCTGGGGTCACCAACCATGTCCCTCAGTTCCCTGACGGACAGCAGCTGAGTCACATGTGCTCACACAGTGCCACTCTGGGAGGCCTCAAGTGGCCACCGGGCTCCAGCTCATGGGGTGAGATAAGCAGGGCTCACCATGTGGGATAAACAGCACCCAGGCCCAGCTGGGAGGTGTGGCTGGAGGAGGCCATGTCTGCCCCACGGCAGCCGATGGACAGTCACATCTAAGCACAGAAGCCCACTTGCCTCAGAGGACAACATGGCTTGAGAGAAGCAACGACACCATTCCATGGCACCGCCACAGGGGCTGCTGCAGGATGGGGCGGGAGCCTGCCTGCCTGCCTCGGATCAGCAAGGCCACACCAGCGCCCCTCAGCACACAGAAGCAGACACACCTGCTCGGAGTGCATGGTATGGAGGCCGCCGCAATAGCCAGCAGGAAGGGCCTGGCTAGCCCCGTGCCCGGCTCTGTAAAATGGGGCCGTAAAGGACAGGATCCGCTCATGGGTGCAGTGACCACAGTGTGTGGCGGATGAGGGGCTGGACCTGAGGACAGATGCCTGTCCTTGCCGGGCAGAGGGAGACACTGAGAGAAAACCACACTGCCAGGAGGGACAAGCTACTTCAGTGCTGGCGGGTCCAGTCTGGCCCCTGCGTGGACATGGGTAGCTCGGGACGGCTGGCGGCTGCTTTCCTCATCGGGGTAACATCTCCACGCCTCTTCCTTCAGGACAATGAGCTCAGCAGACACCTTCCCCTGACCCCAGTGCCTGGCCTGGTCTGGGTGCCCACATGGCAGGAGTACAGCCCAGTGGGGAGTGGGCCAACCACAGGAGCGCTCAAGGCCTTTCTGGAGGACAAGCAGGCATGTGGGTGCCCGCACCCAACATCCCCCTGGCCAATGCCAGCAGGCACCATGAGCCCCATCCTCTGAGCTCCACTCTCTGGGGCAGCTCTGTGAGGTGCACACACATTCTTGGGGCTGTCAGAGGGACAATGACGGCTCTGAACTCAAAGTCCAGGAAGGAGCAGGGGATGAAATGCAGCCCACTCTTACCAACTCGTGTCCGCTGTGGACAGCTGTTGCCCACAGCTGCTGTGGACGACCCACGGTCAGGGCATAGGGCCCCTGGGACATAAGCTGTCCTCACACCAGTGGCCCTGATGTCTCACCCAGCTTTTCAAATGCTGATACAAGGAAACGCCCGAGCTTATGAGTGTAGATCCTCAGGCCACCAGCATTGTGGCCACTGCTGCTGGCCCTGGCATCCCCTGTGGGCAGCAGGCCAAGTCCAGTATGTGTCCCTTGTGATCTAACTCCACCCGGGAAAGCAGTGGGCAACCCAGATACCTGGGCCCCTGCACCCAGGTGGGGGACCTGGCTTCGGCTCGGCTCCAGCTGCTGCAGCCAGGTGGGAAATGAACCACCAGATAGAGTCTCCTCTGACTTTCTCAGTCGCTTTGCCTTCCAAATTCAACAACAAAATCTTTAAAATTTTTAAAAAGTAATAGTAGATTCCAGGGCAGTGGCTAGAGGTGAGGAAGGGGGTTTGCACATCTGCCAAGCTCCTGGGGGCACAAAGGTGCCCTGGCCTGGGACCTGGCAGCTTTGAACACCCCCTCCCCTGCAAGGGCCTGTTAGAAACACCAGCTCTGGAATGTACCCTAGATCCCCCAGAACTGGGGCCCAGGAGTCCGGGAGCCCAGGACCCCGCGGGTCTGAGCACCTAGGGGCCTGGGTCACGTTTGGCCAAATGTGCCCAGGGCTACAGCTCCTTGCCTTTTGGCACCCGATGTGGCTCTGCAGTGACGTGCTTTCCGTGGGGCCAGACGTGACCTCAGGGTCCTTAGCACAGTAGCTCAGGAGGCCCTGGGGGTGCTGCCACGGCACCCCAGGCCCAGACCAGTGGACGGCCGCCCTCTGACAGCACAGACGCCCCACCACAGGTTACGCTGGAGCCCAGTACAGGGTCAACTCGTGTTGCTTGGGGTGTAGGAAGAGTTGGGGGTGTTCTTGGAGATCTGGCCCACAAGCTGGGTGAGGAAGGGCTGTCCCGGTCATGAGACAAAGAATGAGCAGGGGAGGGGCCAGAGCAAGGACCAGAGCAGACAGGAGGAGGGCTTGCATGGGAGTGGCCAGCGTATGAACCCGGCCTGGGGCCAGGACCTGTGTCCACAGTGAAGACACGGCCAGAAGAGGCCTGCACGGGAGGCAGCCCCCACCCCAGGGCTGCCCCTGCCCACATTGCTGGCCTCTCCGGGCCCCTTGCCTGAGACCCTGCTGGGAGGAGTGTGGGCGACGAGGTGGGAGGCGTGAGGACTAGAGGGATTCGAGGTGCTCCAAGACAAACACACGGAGAAATTGGAAAAATCAGGGCCTATCCCTTCAGCCATGGGAAAAAAATTAGCATTAGGCACTGTATTTTAATAAAGCATTCTGTCTGGCTTTGATTTCACAGATGTAAAAAAAATGCAAGTAATCCGGAGTTAGGCTGGACTACTTCAAACTGCCTTCACGAACCACATGCGGGTTCTTGCCGGCGTCTGAGACTCAGCTTACAGCCATTTCCTCAAGCGAAAGGAAGGAGAGACACGTGTGGAGGGCCTGGCTGGGTCACGGCACGGCGGGTCCCGCTGCCAGGACAGGCCCCGCTGCCCAGCGCTTCCTTCCCTCCCTCCACCTGCATTGTCACTGTGCTGTCCTGGGCTGGCACAGGACACTCGGCCCCATGGCATCTAAGGGAAGCTCACACCAGGCAAGGACGTGGACCCCAGCCTCCACACCCCACTCCATCTGCTCGGGGCTCACCAGGGAGACCTGGCCCTCAGCACAACCTGGCCTGCTCACAGCACCAAGGGTACCCCCATGCCCGCCTTCATGCCATCCTGGACACCCGCCTCCACGGGGTTGGAGGGCACACGCTGAGCACCCAGAAACCGGTGCCCGGCCTCGCTGGCGGCCAGCTCTCTGGGAGCCAAGGCCCAGCTCCTCCCGTGAGTCAGAGCAGCCTCTGTGGATGCCTGGGCTAACCGCATCCCCTGGCCTGGCGGTGCTAGAGCACTGCGCCCTCCCAGCAGGAGTGCTGTTTATTTTACTTTGCATGCACTTCTCCAGCTCAGGGAGCTTAAATACAGGCAGCTCGGGGCTGCACACTCCAGCAGTAAGTGCTGCTGTGGGTGAGGTAGAACCTGCCTCAGCCCCGACCCCGGGGAGTAGGGGGAGGGTGCTATGGGTGCACATGGGCCCTGCCTCAGCCCCGATCCCGGGGAGCAGGGGGAGGGTGCTATGGGTGCACACAGGCCCTGCCTCAGCCCCGACCCCGGGGAGCAGGGGGAGGGTGCTATGGGTGCACACGGGCCCTGCCTCAGCCCCGACCCTGGGGAGCAGGGGGAGGGTGCTATGGGTGCACATGGGCCCTGCCTCAGCCCCGACCCCGGGGAGCAGGGAGAGGGTGCTATGGGTGCTTTGGATATGGGACAGGGTCTGGCAGGTAAACTGTCTCCCCGACCCTGACACCTGACTGAGGCGAGCTCCCAGTGCCCAGTCAGGGCCTGCCAGCCAGGGGTTTCTGGTAACATCTGTGGTCTCCTACCACAGCCGGTTCCTAAGAAAAGGAAAGCTAGCCCACGGAAGCCAGCATGCAGGATCCTCTGGGTCGGAAGTGCCTCCCAGTACTCACATCCACCTGAGGAAGGACTACTCACAGTGGAAAATGAGAGCTACCCCTTCCTGCAGACAGCCCCTGGGAAACTGCACTGCTGGCCCGGACCACACCCCAGGTATAGGAACACGTGAGGCCATGTGAGCATGAGTGCGCACGGTGCCTGGTCGCTGTGTGAGCCTTGGGTGTCTGCATTTGGGTGCTGTGTGAGAGCCCATGTGTCATGTGTGCGCCAGGGTCTGTGTCATGTTGGCACATGCTTGTGCCCGTGTGTGAGCACGCACACTTGGATGTGGCGGCGTGCACAGGGCATGTGCATACAGGTGTTGTATTAACACACACGCGCGTGTACAAAGGCGTGATCGTGACTTGGGTGTGTGTAAGCAGATGCAGCATGAGCCTGGCTGGGCAGCAGGAGCGAGGGGCAGTGGGGGCCACCCCAGGGGTCTCCTATAGACGGGGCGTGAAGGGAGGGGGTGCCGGCCCTGACCTCAGTCACGCTGCTGGGGACAGCAGCCCTGACCCCAGCGAGCCGGACGGCAATGCAGTGCCGACAGCTTGAGCTCCACGTGGCCGGCTGCAGCAGGCCCGGGCAGCACAGGCTGGGCTCCACCGCCTGCCTCCCAGTAGTGAGAAGAGAAAAATAAACCCAATGCCAAATGCAGAGGAAACTGAGGAGATGCAGCCAAAAAAAATTGTGTTTTTCTTTCCAATGTCTCACTAGAACAGCTCTCTCTGGCTGCATCTTTGGGAAGAGCAGGGATAGGGTCCAGGCTTTTCCTAGAGGTGGCCAGGCTGCAGCGCGGGCCATCTCCTGTCCCGGGGAGCCCTGGGGGACACCGGGCTGCAGGGTCCGTCCCACCCCACAGCCGTGAAGACACTGCCTGTAGACACCCACCATGGAACACTCGGGACACCAGGCGGAGGGAGGCTGACCCCAGGGGAGACAGAATCAGAGGAGGGGTGACCCTTGTGGGTCTCAGCCTGGTCACGGAGGTGCGTCCTGGGCAACGTACACAGAGGGTCAGACACTTGGGACGCGGGAACCGGGGCTGCAGCAGCCTCCTGCGTGCTCTGAGCCTCCACTTCTCCGTGTCCCCCGTCTCTTGCCGCACTCGGTGACCTGAAGGCCAGTCCCCACTGGAACTCCACCCCTGCTCGGTGAGGCTCCTGCTGCTGTGACCCCCACACCCCTGCCCTGCTCGGTGAGGCTCCTGACCCTGTGATCCCCCACGTACCCCACCCGGTGCCTGGACCCCAGAACTGTGTCCAGCACAGCACCATGATGCTCTGCTGCCCCAGGCTGCAGCACCTGTACGTCTGCATTTCTGAGCTCTCCTGAGCCCACTGCTGACCCTGCTGATTCTGCAGCGTCCAGCTCCAAGACCTTGCCAGAACCCAGAACCCTGAGGGCCTGATCCTCACGCCTGGACCTCTGCAGCTCTGTCAGCACCTGCACTTCCCACCAGCTTCCAGGAGGTGCCTCCATGCCAATCACACCTGCCATCAGTCACAGGTCACGGAAGCAGCTCGTCCAACACGTCCACCCAGGAAGGACCGGCAGTGCAAACAGAGTCCTGAAGGCCCACGGTACTGAGACCCAGACATGGACGTGACGGTAGCCAGCAACCTCCCCTGTCCCGGGCCACCAGGCTGCTTCTGTCGCCCAGTTGCGCAGAACACAGCCCCGTCCAAGCTCAGCTGTGCACCCAGCACCCAAAGCCTCAGCCTCAGCTGGGACCCCTGGGTCTCGCTGCTCATTTGCCCACCCCCCTCTACAGGAAAGGTCTTTCCATCCCAGAGGGGGCACCCTGGAGGGGCCACAGCCCCACAGAGCAGTGGGACCCTACGGAGGAGCAGCTCTGCAGTGCAGGAGGCCACGCTGTCTCAGAGACACAGCCAGGCCTGCACGGGGAGGCAGTCCGCAGCACTCTTCACTTGTGCCAGTGGAAAAGCGGTCCGAGTCTCTCTGTGCCTGCCCCAACCCCCGACCAGAGCCACACTAGGGATGGGGTGTGCCCTCGTTACCCCGCTGCTGTTTCACCCAAGGAAACCCACCCTGTCAGGCCGAGTGCCTTCAGATCTCATTGCTTCAAGCGGGACTGAGTCTCCGGCAGCCACGGCCACATAAGAAGGAACTCCAAGGCCACCGAAGGACAGCCAGAGAAGCCACGTGGACGCCCTGGGGCCCTCAAGCTGGGCCCCTCGGCTCTCTAGGCGTGGCCTTCCCACGTGTGTCCATGAACGTGGACACAATGCCGGGCACACCAAGCCACCAAGCCCCACGAGTGGTACCTCCTCCCATGCCCCCTTTCTCAGCCAGGAGAGTGAAGGAGTCACATTGTCACCATCAGTCAGCTGAGCAGGGCATGGCACCGTGGTCCGGCCCCTTCTGGCCGAGGCCATGGTGGCAGAGCCAGTCGTCACCGACAGGCCACATGTGTGTCCGTATCCCGGACACACCAGTGTAGAGAGGACGTGAGTCCATCTGGCGCCGTCCTGGGCCTTGCGTGGACCTCCTGCAGGCAGCCAAGCAGCGGCTTCTGGTGCTTTCCATAGCTGTTGCGCTGAGTTCTAGGGTCACAACCCCCAGAACAAAGCCCCCGTGGGATTTCCCAGGCCGGTGGCTGGAGGGTCCAGGGCCTCTGGAGCAACCTTGGGCAGGGCTAAAGGAACATTCCAGAAGGCTTGGACATTATGTGTTTTATGTGGAAGGCTGCGAGCTTTCTTGCTGGTGAGGATGTGGTTGGGACACACTCTGCTATCCCTTAATGCTGTTTTTAGCCAGGGACACCGTCCCGGCGGGCCGCATCTGTCAGGCAGGTGGCCTCAGAGCAGGAGAGGCCTTCCCAAGAAAAAGGAGCCGGTGGCCCGGTCAGCTTGGCTTGGGTCCGCACCCCGTCAGACCTGCTCAGCAGCGCCCACTCCACACAGCCGACTTCACCTGTCGGCCTTCCCTCACAGGCAACCATCCATCCATCCATCCATCATTTCAAATTTTGTTTTTCAAATGTGTTTGGATCTAATACTACATCCTCATGAACTTTTTAAGGATGTGTCTTTTCCAATATTTGCCAAGCTCTTCATGAAATAGGCCCCAGTCTTTTCCGAGGCAGCGATCTGTGAGTTACAGGGTCGGGATTTCTGGCCCCTGCGGCTCCTCTCTGCTGGAGTAGAAGATTCAGAAAGGAGGGGCCTGGCCGGCGGCAAGCACAGGCCACTGAAGCAAGCACTTCCTCCGGTTCAGTTGCTCCACTTGAAGACATGTGGCTGGGCCCGGCGTGGTATCCTGGCAGCTAAAGTCCTCGCCTTGCACATGCCAGAATCCCATATGGGCACCGGTTCTAATCCCAACAGCCGTGCTTCCCATCCAGCTCGCTGCTTGTGGCCTGGGAAAGCAGTGCAAGACAGCCTAAAGCCTTGGGACCCTGCACCTGTGTGGGAGACCCAGAGGAAGCTCCTGGCTCCTGGCTTCGGATCAGCTCAGCTCTGGCCATTGCAGCCACTTGGGGAGTGAACTAGCGGAAAGAAGATTTTTCTTTCTGTCTCTTTCTCTCTGTAAATCTGCCTTTCCAATAAAAATAAATAAACCTTAAAAAGGAAAGGAAATGTGTGGCTACTTCCCGGGCAGCTGTAAGCACAGTCCAGCGAGGCAAGCACTGCCTGCCATCCGGCGGCTCCACACGAGGACGGGCGGGAGGGTACCGCATGGGACACTGGCTGCCATCCAGCGGCCCCACGTGAGGACGGGCGGGAGGGCACCGCATGGGACACTGGCTGCCATCCGGCGGCTTCACACGAGGACGGGCGGGAGGGCACCGCATGGGACACTGGCTGCCATCCGGCGGCCCCACGTGAGGACGGGCGGGAGGGCACCGCATGGGACACTGCCTGCCATCCGGCGGCCCCACATGAGGACGGGCGGGAGGGCACCGCATGGGACACTGCCTGCCATCCGGCGGCTCCACACGAGGACGGGCAGGAGGGCACCGCATGCAGGGCACTGCTGCCATCCGGCGGCTCCACACGAGGACGGGCAGGAGGGCACCGCATGGGACACTGGCTGCCCGCAGACGCTTTACATCATAACTTTTCCAACAACTTGTTCCTATTTATGATTCTCCTGAATGTTTCATCAGATTTTAAGGTTCCAAAACTATGGGATGTCTCAACAGCATTCCATTTGAGTACAGAGCACAAATATAACCAATGAAAACCAAATACCAACTTCCTCGGGAGCCTCTCCCGTTAAGTCCAAAACATTCCAGACGAAGCAGCGGTGCCGTCGCTGTGGCCTTGCCAGGAGCGGCTCACCAGCCTCCTCTACTGGGGCAAGGGGTCTGGCACAGCTCACGAAAGTGCCCGCGTCCCCAGCTCAGCAGACAGGGCACTTGTCCACAACGAGGCTGCCGCTGCCACTGTCACCTCCTGTGACTTACACCCCTGCACCTCACGGGGGCCACCGGGGCAGGCCGTGCTGCGGCTGGCTTAGAACTATTTTTATTTGTTGTTCTGTTTAGGATTTTTTTTTTACTGTGAAGTCAAATGTACACAGAGAAGGAGAGACAGAGAGATCTTCCATCCACTGGCTCATCCCCGAACTAGCCATAACTGCCAGCGCTAAGCTGAGCCAAAGGCAGGAGCCAGGAACTTCCTCCAGGCCTCCCACATGGGTGCAGGGTCCCAAGGCTTTGGGCTGTCCTCTACTGCTTTCCCAGGCCACAGGCAGGGAGCTGGATGGGAAGCGGAGTAGCCAGGATATAAACTGACATCCATGCAGGATCTTGGCACACGCAAGGTGCACACTTTACCCACTAGGCTACCGTGCCGGACCCTTAGACCTGCTTTTTAAGTCAACATCTGCTTCACCACACACATCACATGGTCTGGTTACCCTGCCTGCCAGTCACTCCTGCCGACCCAGCTCCTGTCTGTGCTGTTGAGACTCCCACCCCTCGTCAGCCTCAGCCGTCAGTTCCCAGCATGCTTCTGCCCACTGCCTCCGCTCAGGGATACCCCTGCCAGGATGTTCCGAACCACCAACACCGCACCTCCAACCTACAGCCAGACACCAGACCACAGAAGTCCACGTGGAACCCGGACACCGGAGCATGAAGGTCCACCTGGAGCCTGGACACCTTCATGTTTCTGTGTTCCTTGCCACCCTCCTTGCCAGCGGACTGATGGCTCTATGTGTCCACTGGGCTGCTGGCTGGGGAATGTGTCCCGAGACCAAGGCTGGCAGCACGCAGCCCCCAGATCCTTCCCCTACCTCTGCAGCAGATGCCCCCTCCGTTCCAGCCACATCAGTCCCCAGTGCCCCAGGAGGGAGACCTGGGCTGACTGCTCAGACAGTTGAGAAGAGAAATGGCCAACCAGGCTCTGGCTTTGTGGTCCGTCCACGGCCTGCACGCCTCCCACTGTGTCAGAGAAGAACTGCCCAGTCCGAGTCCGTAAGCGGAAGCCCCTCCCTGCCAGCCCCAGTGTCACATATTCTCCTGCTGGGATGAACTGCAGCGGCCACTGACAGTCCAAACATCTAGGACTCGTGTCCAACGCTAAAGGAAGCAAGTCACTGCTGGCTCACCCGAGGCAGCCCCTCTGAGACCCATGGGTCTTCCAGGCTGCAGGGAGGGGCCTAGGGACCCTGGCCGTGGACTGGGCAGCCGGCTCACCCGAGGCAGCCCCTCTGAGACCTGTGGGTCGTCCAGGCTGCAGGGAGGGGCCTAGGGACCCTGGCCGTGGACTGGGCAGCCGGCTCACCCGAGGCAGCCCCTCTGACATGTGGGCCGTCCAGGGTCCTCTCGGGGCCTGCTTGTTGGAGTGGGGTCCCTCAACCAAGCCGTGGCCCTGAATGCCCTGACCATCTGTGCTTCCTGTGGAGGGGGAGGGGCAGCCACCTCCCTGAGGCCAAGGCCTCTCTTTGGGGAAGGACAGTGCCTTGCCCTCACCCCAGGGGACAGCTGCCCCCCTGTTCTCGGGTTCTTCTCCCCTCCAGTCTTGGGCACTGTCCTGGTTGTTCTGGTGCGCAGCCCAGCTGGACCCAGGGGCCTCTGGGGTCAGAGGGAGGAGGCAAGATCTCAGGTGGGACACATCCAGAGCCACTCGGGCAGGGCCGTCCTGCCTGGCCCCCAGAAATAAAGGGGGGCTGGACAGGAGCACTCCAGAAGGACTTGTGGGGACTGCACATTCCCAGGCCCACCTCCAACCCCAGTTGATGGTTCTCAAACGGCGGCAACACAGGTGCTGACGACACACATCTAGAAGAGCTACAGCGCCGGGCATCCAGGGATCAGAGCGGCCGTGAGAAGTTGCCACAGCAAACCCTCAAAGTGCCCAACACTGCCCTCTGAGTGGCAGCCGACAGGGCGGGTGACTGCGGGAGGCGCCTGGAGCAGGTCTCTGGGACACCAGACAGATGCCATACCCCATTGCAGAGTAGCCCACTGGGGCCTCAGTCCCCACCTCAGGCCACTGGCAGGAGCCCGGGGCGGAGCCTTGCAACACTTAGCTGTCACGTGCTGCGGGGCACCACCTAGGGCCTGCGCCCATTCAGCAGAGTTCAGCCCAGGGTACCAGGACGCCCCAGCTCCTGGCGGGCACAACGTGAACGCTGGGAAGGAGGGAGCCGTGGTGGCAGCTGCCCAGGGCGCAGGGAGCCGGCCGCTCTGGGAGGCTCTGCTGCTTGCAATCCAGGACCTTCCATTACCAAAGACATCCTGTCCGGGATCCCGGCGCCTCACCTGAAGCCACCGTCCAGCTCTGCAAGAACACGCAGTCACGATTTCCATCCCCCGGGCCAGGGTGTGTTCCCAGGCCAGGCCACAGTTGACATGGCGACCAGACAGGCTGGGAAGAGGGCAGGGCTCCCCAGCGGCCCGGGCCTCGCCGATGGACACGCGCCCTCAGTGCAGTGCCTGTCCAGAGGTCTCTGTTGGATGCACAGACCTCTCCAACGTGTGGTTGACTGGCTTCTGGCACAGTCCCCAAGGCCGTGGACAGGCACAGGGCAGGGCCTTCACCATCGGCTGCTGCTGGCAGGCCCACACGCCCACGAGCAAGGCGCAGCCCTGCCTCCAGCCACGCACAGAGTTAAAACTGAGAAGGCCTCCAAGGCCGAGGAGGGAGGACAGAACGGCAGGAGCCCCATGCAGGGACAGAGGAGCCCAGAGATGTCACGGAGGCAGTGAGAGGACGTGTCACTAAAACTCAACAGACAAGGGTCACAGACATGTGAAAGTGGGCGCCGTGTTATCGATGACCTGGGACGAGCAGACCCAGCCACGACCCCGGACAGGCTCAGGAGGGTGGGTGTGGGGTGAGAAAGGTGCTGGTGACGACCCACGGAGCCTGGGACCCTCACCGTGGGTGGCAGCACCGGGCTGGTCCCAAGAGTCAGGCTGTCGTGGGGACGGAGGTGTGGCTGCTGGATGCCTGCAGTCACCTGTCAAGCCACAGAGCGGCAACACTCAGATCCACGGGGAATCAAGCGTGGTCTGTCCACACTGCAGAACACTGCTCAGCCCTCCTCACACACCCCAGACCGCTGGGAGCAGGGTGCCAGGCACAGAGCCGCCTCGGGGGTAACAAAGAGAAGCTGAATGGGGCTGTGCGTGGCGCGTTAACCATTGCTGCAAGTGTCAGTTCCCATACAGGCACCGGTTCAAGTCCCAGCTGCTGTACGTCAGTCCAGCTGTCTGCCGATGAACCCGGGAAAGCAACAGAAAGACAGCAGGCCTTGTCCTGAAGCGCAGGTGCAGGGAGGGCCCGGCCGGGAGGAGATGCCGAGGGCTGGCAGCGTGGACAGCCTCAGTCCCGGCAGTCCGACACCCCCGACTGTGGACCTCCTCCCTGAGACCCGGGATGTACGGATGTCCCCTGCAGTCCACACTGCCCTGGGCACTATGGCCTGGTGACCTTGCTGGGGCTGGCCATGCCCCTCTGCACACACAGCCCAACAACCAGCCTCACTGTGAGACAGGGATGTGCCTGTCCACCCAGAGTCCATGGGGCTGTCCACACCCTTCCACCCCCTTTGCTCTCCTGTGCAGGCACTCAGAGGTGTCAGCCTGTGACCCTGCGTGTCCAGGGACCCAGTGAGTGCATGAAAGGAGCCTGTGTGGGTTACACTCAGCTCCATCACCTGTGCCAGGAATGGGCACCCTGCGCCTCACTTCCTTGCCCAGCCAGGCGGGGTAGGAACGCCCCTCTCGCCCTCTGCTGGTCTTCCCAGCAGCCTGGGGTGTCAGCCCCCTCCGCGAGGGCCAAGCCAGGACTGGCATGTGCAGAGGATTCCCTCCACAGGAACTTGCTCTAGCTCTCCATCCTTCCAGAGCTGTGAGCGGTTTACATCAGGGCGTGCGGCCACTGCCATGGCGACGGCCTGCGGCCAGTTCCTGCCAGGCTGGAAATGGAACTGCTTTCAGGAGAAGGAAGGAATCTACCAATCACTAAGTGTTGCTTGCATAAAAAGAAAGAAAGAAAGACCGTCTTGGGGGCTGCTGGCTTTTCCCCAAAAGCGCCAAGCAGATTTAAGATGAGGTGGCCTGTGCACCCCCCGGCCCCCCAGCAGGCCAGGAGCAGCCCAGCAGGGCCAGAGCTCCGTCAGGAGCCCATCCCACCCTGTCGGCCCCCGGAGCCCATGCCGAGTGGGGCAGCCAGAGGAGGTCTGTCCGTGCTGGGGCCCGGCTCAGGGCTGCACAGGAGCGCCAGGCAGGGCTGGTTCGGACTCAGAGCCAAGCAGCGCTTTCCTCCAACACTTCTGAAAATGACATCTCGGCTCTGCTCAGTTGCACCCAAGTCTCAGCCTCCGCACTGCGCCCTCCACGTCCTCGCGCTCCTCGGGACAGGGAGGCAGGATGGCCACAGCCGCACACCCTGCACGAGGATTTCCCACCTGGCTGCACGCTCACAGTCCCACAGCTGTCACCTAGCATGACTTCCGGGCTTCGGTCTCACTCCCATGTGGCTGTAGGTATTGAGGTCAGTCTGGCTTCCTCTAGCTCACGCAGGTTTTCTGGCAACCAGGATTTGCAATTCAGACAGGTCCAGGAGCAGTGTACAACACGACAGGTCCTGGGACTTTCACTGCCCTCCGCGGAGGGGCTCAGAGCTCCAGCTTGCTTGCGTTTGAAGAACAATGGTGCCACCAGTGTCATCACCAGGGCCAGTGCAGCAGGTTGGGGCCCCACTTGCATCTCACGTGGCGCCAGTTCAAGTCTTGGCTGCTCCACTTCCCATCCAGCTCCCTGCAAACACATCTGAGAAAGCACAGAGCATGAGCCCTGCACCCATGTGGGAGACCCAGATGGAGATTCTGCGCCTGGCTTCAGCCATGCATCTGTGGGTGAGCCAGTGGATGCAATAGAACTCTGCCTTTCAAGACGGAAAAGCTGGCAAGCACCAGCCTGCAGCTTATACGGGGCCGCCCGGGGAGCAGCTCCTGTCCCCAGTGCCCTGGAGGGAGACCCAGAGCAAGCTGCTCTGTACGACAGGAAGCTCAGCAGCTGTGTGACCAGGAGGCTCTCCCCAGGACGCCCTGGACTCCTACAGCTTCAGGACGGACGACACTGGCAGGTGCCGCCAAGCCACTTCCTGACACCAGGTGTGGCCCGAGTACCTTCTGCCTGCATGTCAGACCTGTGGCTGTGCCCGGGGGAATCCTCTCTGCCTCTGACTCAGGCCCTCGGTGGCACCGACGCACTGCCAGACGACTGCACCCCACTGAGGCCAGGAACCCAGGTCCCTGGTAAAGGAAGGTTCAGGACCACCCTGGGATCCCATGCCCTGTGGGTGGGCACCCAGAAGCCCAAACAGGAACAGAGGTAGATATTTGCTCCGCTGTGCTCACAGCATTGGGGTTTGCAGGAGCCTAAAGTGGGAACAACCCAGTGGGCACCAAAGGATGCAGGAACTAGCAGTGTTCTTTGGCCAGCAAACCCGCACACAGGGTCCACTCCGGATGGATGGCAGGGGCGCGGGCAAGCATGGATACAGGGAAGGGAGTGGGATGCAAGTACATCCTGCTTGGGAACATGAGAAAGTTCTGGAGCTGCACGTGGGGAGGAGCTGAAAGCGCTGCTTGGCTCTGAGTCCGAACCAGCCCAGTGACCCAACACATCACAGGCAGCCTGGGCTACAGCCTTGCACGGTGAACACGAGGGGCCGGGCAGCACAGAGGACCCTGTGAGGTGAACACGAGGGGCCGGGCAGCACAGAGGACCCTGTGAGGTGAACACGAGGGGCTGGGCAGTACAGAGGACATCGCAAAGGGAATAAATGGGCACCAAACACACACATGACCTTGTGAGGGGAGCAGGCACCAAGTATACGCACAGGACCCTCTGCCCCAAGCCCTGAGCCCCATTTATCAGCCCCTCCCACAAAGAGCTTGGAAGTCCAAAGCCCCCAGTTGAGCACCCCAGTGTGGGGGTGAATAGCATCTTGCTCACCCCAGGCAGGATCCTCTCACTGTGTGGTCCAAGTACCCCTTGTGTACCCGGGGCTGACCACAACATCGAGCCGGGTGCCGTTTCAGGCACTGGAGACAGGGAGAGCTCAGATGCTGGGGTTCAGCCCCCTGCAGCCCACACCCACGCTCAGCAAGGCCCCGAGAGGCGTCAGCGTCGAGCTTTCCAGGCAGAGCTGCCCCTCAGGGTGGCCACCCTCAACAAGGTGCATCCTCCCTGTCCCCTGCCACCTTACTGGGCCACCCTAGCCCCTGGGGTCAGGCTTCCCCATCTCCATGATGCAAGGAGAGCAGCTGATTGAGAGGGAGTGCCCTGGGGGATGGGCCCAGGGTGCCTTTCCCCAGGAGTGCCCCCATGCCGTATTTTCTGCACAAAGCAGGTTCCTGGATGATCATCCGGGATGGCCACTGCGACGCCAGGATCATCGTCATGATGGCCACAAAAGCTTTGAAAGCCCGGTGCTGTGGTGGATGCCATGCCCCTCCACCTCGCCTGCATGATGTGTGGCTGGCAGCAGGGACAGAGCGAAGCCCAAGCCCTCCTGCAGGCAGGCTCCGAAGGGCCCATGGGAGCTGGTGGACAGTCCTGTGTTCTGCTTTCCAAGGAGGGATGCAGGAGTGAAGGGACACTGCCCCATGTCAGGGTGGAGAATGCATTCCAGCACTGCCCCCTGGCATCCTGGGGCAAAGACACAACAGGAGACACGCCTACCTCTGCCACAGCCCTGCAAAAGGATGGGATGGGCAGCCAAGGACCTGGCGCCACAGCCAGCAGATAAGGGGCACTTGAATGGCCCTGGTCTTTGCCGTGAAAGTGAGCTGCTGGACGGCTCCCGTGCTGCCATCAACTCCTGAAAGAGGCCAGGATCCAGGTGTGGCCTCCGCATACCCTCCCAGCAGAGGCAGCAGGAGCTGGACCAACGAGGGGTCCCAAGGTCCAGGTGGCGGGAGGTCTGGAGTGACCTTGGTGCAAGGACTCCTCCAAGGAGATCGAGTTCCATCTCTGAAAAACAGTGGAAGAATCCCATCTGGCCCAAACAAGCAACCAGGAAGAAGTCCGGGGAGCGTGTGACCCTGTGCTGGTGGCCTGGCTGTGGCACTGTCCCACACAGCCACTACCAGGACTACCCGCTAGACCAGGTGCCAATTGGGCCCTGGCGATCAGCAGAGACCAGCAGTGCTCAGGGCACACAAAGGGACCCTGCTCCGTATGCCTGTCCCGCCCCACTCAGCCCAGTGGCCAAGTGACCACAGCCCAGACAAGGCAAAAGCAGGTGCCAACACGCATGCCCACACCGGGCCGGAGGAGTTGGGGGAACAGCTCCTCCCTTGCCAGGAGTTGCCCACATGTCCACAAGACGGGACTCACATTGGGATAAACTCAGTTCACTCGGTCAGATCGAAGGGGTTCGAGGGATAGAACCAGCACAGCATGGAGCCAGTGTCCTCATGTCTCCTTGGGCCACTGCTAGCACAGGCCTTGCCCAGGGGACTCCGGTGTGCCCTCCTGTACCAGCAGCCTCGGGCATGCTGGCAGGTTCCAGGACCAGGAAAAGCGCGTCCTGGGCGTCAGCGCTGTGTCAGCCATGCTGTGAGCCTCATGCAGGACAAGTGGCACCTCCACTGGCTGCTTGGCCATTAGCATGGCTGCCCTGTCATCCGTGCCATGCCAGTGTGGTCTGCTCATGTCCATCTCATCCCATTTGGACCTAGAATTTGGAGCCAAGTCTTTTCCTGCACCCAAACCTTGAAACACTGCTTTTCTTCTTACTCATTGGCCTGTCCCAACAGTTTGGCATGCCGCGCATGAGAGAGGCCGACTTTGGCAGAGTGCATCTTCCCCGGACACCAGTGAGTCTTCACTTGCTGTCCCTGAAATTCCCCAGCTCCCAGATGCTTCTTTAGGAGACCACCCATGAGCTGCTCACACTGCATCCCCATCTGTGTCTGCTCCTTGCTTCGGCACTCTGGAAGCCAGCCCCTGGAGGCCCCTGTGCCTCCGCTCAACACACTCCAGAACTTGGGAGGGGAGCTCCCGCAGCAGCCAGGACAGAGCCACACTGCGCCCCTGCCCACCTTTGACAAGTAGCACATAGACTGGAAGTCCAACATTTCCTGTGTGAAAGCCATGCCAAGTTCTGTGACTTTGGCAGCCCATGGATCCTATGGGGGCTGCTCCAGTGTGGACTCAGGGCCCAGTCCTGATCCTTCCATCTGGCTCGCCAAAGCCTTGCCCATCAGGGCTCGGGGGCGGGGCGCAAAGGGAATGGCTGAGAGGCAGGGATGTGCTGTGAGCAGCCGCCATGCATTGTCAGAAGTTGCGACAGCCAATGCGAGGTACAGTAGACATGGCACCTGAACCTTGCATCATCAGCCAGACTAGGCAACGGCAGAGCCAAGGGGGCTGGCAGCCCCTGGTCTCCCCATGAATGGCTGCTGGCACTGCCACGTCTGAGAGGGCAATGCCGCCAGGTCCTGGGTGAAACCACACCCAGGAACTGGGGTTGCAGGTGTCCTGTGATGGACAAGAACCCAGGAAGGTCAGGTCAGCTCCTGCAGCTCCCGCATACCACGCCTGACATCACTTCTCCGTGGACCAGGCTGTCAGGAGAGCTCCAAGTCTTGTGGCACTGAAGAGAAACAGACTACGGGTCAACTTGTTGTCCCCAGCAGCCAAGAACGGCCCCTCAGCATGTTCCTGACCTGAGATGAGGACCTACTTTGTAACAGGGGTCACCATGGATGACGCTCCAAAAAATCACATGTAGGCATTTTGTTGTTGCTGTCTTTTAAGATTTGTGGGCCCAGCGCGATAGCCTAGTGGCTAAAATCCTTGCCTTGCATGTGCCAGGATCCCACATGGGTGCTGGTTCATGTTCCGGCTGCTCCACTTCCCGTCCAACTCCCTGCCTGTGGCCTGGGAAAGCAGTTGAGGCAACCCAGAACCTTGGGACCCTGTACCTGCGTGGGAGACCAGGAAGAGGCTCCTGGCTTTGGATCGACTCAGCTCTGGCCATTGCAATCACTTGGGGAATGAACCAGCAGACAGAGGATCTTTCTGTATCTTCTTTTCTTTGTAAATCTTCCTTTGTGATAAAAATAAATAAATCTCAAAAAAAAAAAAAAAGATTTGCTTATTCGAAAGGCAGAGTTACAGAGAAGGAAAGACACAGAGAAAGAGCTTCCATCTGCTGCTTTATTCCCTAGATGGCTGGGCTCAGTCAGGGGCTGTGTCAGGCTGAAGCCAGGAGCCTCTTCCGGGTCTCCCACGCGGGTACAGGGTCCCAAAGCTTCGGGCCGTCCTCGACTGCTTTCCCAGGCCACAAGCAGGGAGTTGGACGAGAAGTGGCGCAGCCGGGACGTGAACCAGCGCCCATGTGGGATGCTGGAGCTGCAGATGGAAGATTAGCCAGTTGAGGTATGGGTTCTTCCATCAATTCCAGGAGTGTTTTGATGACGGCAGCAGAGCCGGCACCAGCACGCGTCCTCCAGCTGAGCTCTGACATGCCAGGTATGCATGTGCCAAGGCCAGGCAGCACCTTTCACATCCGTCTCCCGAGGAGGAAGGTGGTCAGGCACTGACTAGGGGCAGTGTGTCACCCCAGCTCTGGGAATTGCCAGCACAGGGGGATGCGGGCAGCTGGGGGCAGACCGGGGTGGGAGCAAGAGGCAACCCAGCCTGAGGCGGCATGGGCAGGCGGGCCCTGGAGATGGGCCACGACCTCGAGCACGGGCAAAGCTGAAGTCATTGCAAGGCCGGGACCGCAGGGCGCGATTTCCAAGACACGTGGCCAAGCCTGGCTCCAGCTGTGATTCGAAGCAGATGGGGAGAGACTGGGAGTGTTGTCCACATAGCATGGCTACCCACAGGCGAAGCACGTGGTCCTGACCTCCGCTCCCTTGAGGAGGGTCATGGCGTCCCGTCCAGGTCGGACACGCCAAGGGCAGGTGGCCAAGGACCCCCACACTAATCCAAGGCCATGGGGTCAGTCCAGTGCCTTCAGCAGGACTCCAGGGACAGTGTCTGTGCCCACAGCTGCCACCTGCTCGCCCCACCCTTGCAGGACAAGGGCCAGGCAAGGAGTCCGCTTGGTCTCTTCTGTTGGGTGCAGTTTCCTGTCATTGCTGAGGCTGAGAGCGCCCATGGTCTTAATCCACTCCAGTTATCATGAAGACAGGACGCAGTTGTGTCCTGGGCCTGCAGCTGCTGCGACAGGGGAGTTATAAACGCTGTGATTCCAGCCTCACTGGTTTCTCAGGGGACCACTGGAACATGGCCCAGTTTTGTGTCCCGCCCAAAAATACAGGGCGGGCATGGCCATTGGCTTCGGCTGACCTGGGCCGGAGGAACACCCACTCCGGCCCTGCTCTGCTGTGTCTGTGGTGCAGCGCTGCCCTTGGTGCCATCTACCGCCAGGCCCTGTGGGGCGTTGCTCAAGGCTGCCTCACCAGTACTGGACATGACCACCACATACGGCATCTCTGTAGTTTATAAAATCCACTCTACCGCAGAATCAATGGAAAGCTATGTCAGCCTGTGCCCTGGATGACCTGGGGGCACTCCCACTTCTGACAGCCCGGGAGCCAGGCCCCACCTCCAATGGGGCTGCCCTTGCCCGGCCTTGAACACTGGGCCCTGACTACGAAGACATCTGACCCAGTTCTCTGCCTCGGCTTCCAAGTGAATTATGCACCCGAGGCGGGGGCTCAGATCCAAACCTCTCTGTGCAGAACACACATGTGTGATGCTCAGGGTGTGGGAGAAGCAACTGGCTGGGTCAGCCTTGACCCTCCACACAGGGCCGAGCCCTGACCTCACCCCTCCGTGGGGTGACCGTAACAAAGGCCCCAGCAATCTGGGGTGGGGGCTACTCCCTCCCTTACCCTAGTGCTGGGTCATCACCAGAACATAGCCGTTTCTCAAGCACAGACGCTGCCCCAGAGCGGCCTGGCCCAGCACCAGCTGAGTCTGCCTGGGGCACCTCCGTGCTGGGCCCCCACGCCGGGTACCTCCACTGATGTCTCTTGTGCTCCACCCCCTGCTGCCCTGGTGTTCTTCCAGCAAACTCAACGTCACCCCTATCAACAGGAACAAGGTCAAGTGACGGCCCAGGACGTAACCATGGAAACATGGGCAGGTGGCGGCTGGGGTCCTGGGCCAGCCACACTCACTGCTGAGCCCATTGGACTTGTGCAAATAAATCAATCACTTCAGCTGACACAGCCCAGGAAACGGGGGGCCTGTCGCCCCAGTAACTGAATCAAAGACAAAATTGCCTACCAAACAGGGAGCCAGTCAACCGCAGAACACAGCAAATGACACATCCAAACCCAGCGACGTGAACACGGGGGGGGGGGGGGGGTGGCACGGTGGCTTTCACAGTAGGGGTGCAGCAAGATCCACAACACAATAACGGGGAGAACAGCGCTAACATCTCCAAAGCTGTGGTAGCAACAGGACACGGCCGAGCAGGAGCAGAGGAGGCAGCCCTGCGCCCAGCCCGTGGCATCCCGTGAGATCTGGCAAAGGTGCCACCCTAGGGCTGCAGTCTGACTCCTCTTACGGGGAGCCAGCTTTGCTGGAAACCCCAAGCAATTAACAGATGCCTGGGCCCGGCGCGGTGGCGCAAGTGGTTAAAGGTCCTCGCCTTGCACACCCGGGATCCCATATGGGCGCCGGTTCTAATCCCGGCAGCCCTGCTTCCCTTCCAGCTCCCTGCCTGTGGCCTGGGAAAGCAGTCGAGGACGGCCCAAAGCTTTGGGAACCTGCACCCACGTGGGAGACCCGGAAGAGGCTCCTGGCTTCGGATCGGCATAGTATCGACCTGTTGCGCTCACTTGGGGAGTGAATCATCGGACGGAAGATCTTCCTCTCTGTCTCTCCTCTCTGTACATCCGCCTTTCCAATAAAAAATAATAAAAATAAAAAAAAAAAAAAAAAAAAAAAAAAACAGATGCCACCAGAACAAGGACTCAGCAGGGGCCCAGCGCGGAGCTTACAAGCATAGCAACTAGAAATGCAGTGAAACACCCTTTAAAATCATGTCACGTGTGGCCATCTGCCTGAACTACCAGCGTCTCATACGGCCATCAGTTCCAATCCCCGCTGCTCCACTTCCCATCCGGCTCCCTGCCTGTGGCCTGGGAAAGCAGTCGAGGACGGCCCAAGCCTAGGGACCCTGCACCCATGTGGGAGACCCAGAAGAAACTCCTGGCTCCTGACTTCAAATTGGTCCATCCATCCAGGGTGTGAGCCACCAGGTGGAAGATCTCTATCTTTCCATGACTTTGATTTTAAAAATTAATTGAATCTTAAAAAAAAAAAAAAAAAAAAAAAAAAAACGAAGAAAGTCAAGGCATGTGACACACTGCAATCAACTAGACAAGTTGGCACGGGCACCTTGAGCAGAGCCCGGCAGGAGAGGGACTCTCAGCCAGCAGCCCCGCCTCACGTGACACCCACGCGGGGACAGCCCGAGCCTCAGCCTTGTTCCACAGGCATAAATATAGGCACTTAATCTATAAAACTCCTGGAGGAAAACTTATCCGTGACCTTGGAACAGACAAATGTTTCCTGGAGAGGACACAGGCTGAAAACCAAGACCCACAAAGGAAAGATGGAGAAATCGGTCACGAACAGTCCTGCTCTTCCAAACCAAAACAGAAGCCACAGACTTGGAAAGGCCAGGAGACCACGCCCTCGGGGGCCCCCAGAGCCAGCCCCAGGAGTGGGGGAGCGGAGGGCGCTCGCCACAGGCACCCGAGAGGCCTCACACCTGCAGCTTTCAAAACCCAGAGCCCCAGCAGGTGCTGGGGGAAGGTGGGCCAGGATGTCGGCGAGGACGTGGACCGGCCCTCGGACACAGGGAGCTGGCATGTCTTCTCCACCCTAGGCTGCACCTCGTGGGGGCCTGGGGGGGAGCGGAACGCAGGGACCCACCCTGGGACACCGGTAGCTGGGACGCTCGCTCGGCACCAGGCTGCGCCTCGTGGGGGCCTGAGGAGCAGGAGGGACCACCCTCGTGGGGACGACCCCACATCTGGCAGCAGGACGAGGTGCATGGACCGACAAGACAGAGCCCCGAGCCTGAAGCCGCCCTGGGCCTCAGCCAGGCCCGGCGAGTTACCACGGGGCAGTTACATCACGGCTCTGCAATGCGGCCTCGTGCTGGCCCTGCCGGCGAGGGATCGGGCGGGACTTAAAGGTCACCAACCAAGAGGCAGAACGATTTACGGCCCCCAGGGCCCCTGGGATGTGCGTAACCACCTGTGGAATTGCACCTGCTCCATTCGACAGGGACCAGGGGCCTGATGTTACAGCCAGACCTTGGGGCCAGCCAACCAGCGCTGAGTGTGCCTGTGTGGGCACAGCCAGGGCCTGCACTGGCACAGGGCGCACCAGCGCCTGTCCGGCTCAGGGCTGGACTCGGACTCCGAGCTTGTTTGGTTCACTTGTTGGGGTTCCGAGTGCTTGCAGTGGCCAGAGGGCGGGGGGTGCGTGGCCCAGTGCCGGAGGCAAACGGAGCAGAGTGGAGTAAAAGGGCCGTGACGAACTGCATTTGTCCAGCCAGTATTCCCAGCCTTGCCCGCCAGGAGCCAGCGTGGACGGGGCTCGGGGAGGCCGCGGGGCCGCGTGGACGGGGCTCGGGGAGGACGCGGGGCCGGCGTGGACGGGGCTATAGGAACCCCAGTGACTCAGGCTGTCCTGCCGGGTCCCCACCCTGGCCACTCGGTCTGCTTTTCCGGGTGCCGGTAACAGCGGGCTGAGGCCAGCCGCCGCGCCCCGGGAACAGCAGAGCTGGAGAAACACGGAGGCAAGCGCCGGCCTCTTCCGGGGCGACGAGGCGGCCTCCTGTGTGGCCCCCACTCGTGTCCTTGCAGAAGTCACTGTGACCTCCACGCCGCGAGCGCCAGCGGCCACGCGGTCCGCACAGCCCCTCTGCTCCCCAGGGGACACTCACCTGGACTCGCGTGGGCCGGCTCCTGCCGTCTGCCCCCGTGGGGAGCGGGGCTCTCCTCAGGAGCCCGTGGTGGCGGCGAGCACGCGGCCACAGCAGCGGCATCCCTGCGGCCACGGGCTCGGTCCCATGGGAGGGCTCGGTCCCACGGAAGGGCTCTGTGAGGGCCAGGTGCCCGGTCGGCCGCAAGCTCCGGCGGGGCCGCAGCGCGAGCTGGCTGCACACACTCCTGGGCGGAGGCGCTGCTCACTGCAGGCCGCGTGGGGAGCAGCGAGGGGCGCCCGCTGTCCCCCCTCCGCGGTGTCAGCCGGGAGCCGCCAGCCCAGCGGCCTGCTCCCCTCAGCTGTGCTCATGTGGGGTGGCCTGCTCCCCTCAGCTGTGCTCATGTGGGGCGGGCGGCCTGTTCCCCTCAGCTGTGCCCGGGCTGTGGGGCGGGCGGCTCCCCTCAGCTGTGCCCGGGGTGGGGGCGGCCTGTTCCCCTCAGCTGTGCCCGGGGTGGGGGCGGCCTGCTCCCCTCAGCTGTGCCCGGGCTGTGGGGCGGGCGGCTCCCCTCAGCTGTGCCTGGGTGGGAGCGGCCTGTTCCCCTCAGCTGTGCCCGGGCTGTGGGGAGCCCTCTGCAGACTCCAGGAGGCGCCCTCTGCCTCCAGGAGGCGCACGACGCCTCACTGACACGCTGGGGGCGTGGCCTCCTGAGAAGCGGAAACCGCCTGCACAAGGCCCCCCGCTCGCCCATCCTCAGACCCCCCAGTGCCCTTAGGAGTGCCAACCCAAGGGCAGCCCCTGGGCACTCCCACAGACTGGATCCCAAGGCAGGCCCCACTCTGGAATACCTGCCCAGCCCTAGGTTGTCTACAACAATAAAAGCCACACCCCCCAAGTCATGGCTCCTGCCATGGTGTGGGGTCGTCAGCAGCACCAAGCCCAGGTCCCTACTGAGCTATGACACCTCACCCTCACGTGGCCCCAGGCCTGCCCAGGAGCGGAAACCAGGCAGCTAAGTTCATGGAGATGCAACAGAATGGCAAACCAAGGGGACGGCGCTGCAGTGCAATGCATGACGCTGCCACCTGCAACACAGGCACAGCACACCGACAACCAGTTCTGGACCTGGCTGGTCCCCTTGCACTGGACAGCCCATGGCCTTGGACCCTGCACCCACGTGGATGCCCTGGCTCATCCCTGGCTGGTCCCCTTGCACAGGACAGTCCATGGCCTTGGACCCTGCACCCACGTGGACACCCTGGCTCAGCCCTGGCTGTGGCAGCCATTTGGGGTGTAAACCAACAGGTGGACGTTCTCTCTCAGGAGCATACCTTGAAGACACTCCAGACAGGCAAGCCATCTCGGCCCCAAGGCCTGGGCAACACACGAAGCCCACTTTTCCAGTTGTGGAGATCAACAGCACTGCACGGGCATGCTGCGAGCTCGAGTAAGGGAGGAAGATGAGGCCGACAGAGCCAACCATGGCCCTTGGCGTGGGAGGTGCCACGTGGTCAGGACTGAGGCGACTGTGCCAGCCCGCCTCCCAGCCCCTGGCCTTGCATCCAGCACTGACCTATGCCTTGAAGATGCAAGACTGCACATTCACGCAGCCAGGTCACCAAGTCTGGGTGCACTTGTAATAATCAATAGTCAATTATAATAACTAGTAACAAATAAACACATCACTTGGAGCCCAAATCCCAACTTGTGATGCAAATGTGACCGCTCTCTGAGGCCAGGGGCCAGAGCTGGGGCCCCAGGGCATGACGCACTCATCAGGGAGGAACCCTGTGTGGTGGTGCCCGCCTGTCCGGGCTGCACAGGTGGCCCTGCCCCTCTGCGGCTGCTCAGTCCAAGCTCCAGGCAGCTTGGGTTCCTTTCGGGCACCATGCATGCTTCACCCTGCTCTGCCTGGCAGACGGGGCTAGAAGGACCCACCTCCCTGCCAGTAGGCCGCATTTCAGCCTCCACACTCCCCACAGCCACTCCACTCAGCCCCTCACCAAACCCTGGACCTGAGATATGGGCGGCGTAGCCTTGGGAAGGACTACCGCTGGCCGAGTCCCCCAGGCACGACCAGGCTTCCCTGAGGGGATGTCTAGACCCCACACCCAGGCTCAAGCAAGGGTTGGTGGACACTTCTGGCCTGCCCCATACTGGACAGTGGCTGGCTCAGGCCTGCCCAGGCTGTGGGGGACAGCGGCAGGTCAGCCCCGAGAGCCTCGTCTTCCTTGTCTGGGGCACACAAGCAGTGCCCATCTACCCCAACCAAGTGGCCAGTAAGCCCAAGGCCCCCGCTTGGAGGTCCTCAGCTCTCATGAGGCCATCACTCGTCCTGTGACAGGTACAGAAATGTGGAGAGTATAAGGAAATGCTTCTAGTGACACGACAGAGCCCCATGCACGGCACCAGGGCCCCCCATGTCCCGACTGCCAGACAGGTGGCCAAGATGGGGGGCATGGCTGTCCTCACTGTCCCTGTGATAGTCCCTCTGAGGTGATTCAGGTTGTCCCTCTGTGGTGACCCATGGCTGTCCCCCTGTGGTATCCTGTCACTGTCCCCCTGTGGTATCCTGTGGTTGTCCCCCTGTGGTATCCTGTCACTGTCCCCCTGTGGTATCCTGTGGCTGTCCCCCTGTGGTATCCTGTGGTTGTCCCCCTGTGGTGACCCATGGCTGTCCCCCTAAGGTGACCTGTCGCTGTTCCCCTGTGGTTTCCTGTGGCTGTCCCCCTGTGGTATCCTGTGGCTGTCCCTCTGTGGTGACCCATGGCTGTTCCCCTGAGGTGACCTGTCGCTGTTCCCCTGTGGTTTCCTGTGGCTGTCCCTTTGAGGTATCCTGTGGCTGTCCCCCTGAGGTGACCTACCGCTGTCCCCCCGTGGTATCCTGTGGCTGTCCCCCCGTGGTATCCTGTGGCTGTCCCCCTGTGGTATCCTGTGGCTGTCCCTCTGAGGTGAACCAAGGTTCTCTGTCCCACTCCCCAAGGAGGGAAGAGGACGCAGTGTGGAGGTCCTGCCCGCTCCCACTACGCTGTGTAGACCGTGGAAGCTGCAGCCTCAGACACCAGGCTGGGGACACAGGACCTGCACTATTTCTTCTATGATTTCTTTCATAATTCTGTTTAATGACTTGTTTTAAGATTCATTTGAAAGGCAGAGGGAGAAAGAAAGGGAGAGACAGGGAGCTCTCCTATCCGCTGGCTCACTCCTCAGATGGCTGCAGATAGCAGGAACTGGGCAAGTCTGAAGCCAAGACAGTCCACGAGGGCTTGACCCAGCGCCCACATGAGCTGCTGGCATCACAGGCAGCCCTGCCCTGTGTGGTCCCTCTGACCTTACAACGTCCTGTGTGCGCAGCACAGGGAAGCTCAAAGGAGAAGCCCGTGGCGTCCATCCTGGACCACAGCCTTGCAGGCCTCAGCTGACCACATCTCTCCCCACAGAGCTTCCCAAGCGGAGTGGACAGTGCCCGTGTGCTTGGCCCCACGATCCCTCTGCTCCTGGACAGCCTGCGTCAGCTGCGTCTGTTCTGATTTTGCACTGGGAGTGTCCATAGCCTAGAAAATGCCTCCCACCCATCAATCTGGTGCACTGAAACCACACAACTCGGCCGTGGGCTGCCCAGGGCTGCCAGGCCGGCTGCTGTAGCCGACAGGTAGGCATCAGCCTTGCTAAGGCTCCATAGGGCCCCCAGAGGGAGGTGTCCAGAGTGAGCTCAACAACACCCCACCTTACCACCATGTGAGGGGCACAAGTGGGTCCCACGGACCCATCCCTAAAGGGCCACCTCCCCCTGTGTCCACAGCCTCATCTGAGGATCCCCAGAGCCCACCTGTCCAGAATCCCTGGCATGGTGCAAATGCAATGGCCATATGCTAGCAGTGGTCATAAATACATTTATTTCATCAGAAATGCATAATTGCAGTGCTGGGGCGTCCCCTGGAGAGGTGGGTAAGCGGGTCATCACGCCAAGAGCCGCCCGCACAGGGGCTGCGCACAGCCTCCGCTCCACCGGGCCACACTGCCATTCTCTCCTTTGTTACAAACACCATAGCAAATTGAAAAGAGCCTTTGAAACAAAAATATCGCCGATTCTGATTTCCCAAGAGCGCACGGTGCCAGGGCGACCCGCCCCTCCTCCAGGCACCCGTGGCATGACTCAGCACAAGGGGCTCGAGGCAGGGGCACAGGGTCTCCGTCTCTGGTTCTTGGGGGACGCTCCCCGAGGGGTGCGTTCTGCACACACATGGGAATGGCCATGGGCACAGCCGCCAGCCACCTCACTGGATCTGGATGGCCCCATGCTCCAGCTGCATCTCGGGCTGCAGGGTCTCGGCCGTCTGCAAGAGAGGAGGGGGTGGGTGTGTCTGGAGGGGTCCCCGCAGTGCTCTGAGGACATGCCACCACGGATACACCCACAGGTGAACGTGGCTCCTTTGGCCCAGGACCCCTGCTCGGCCTTCCTGGGAGAGCTGCTACCAGGGACAGCCTCCAACAAGCTGCAGGTCCCGAAGTCACCCACGCCTTCATTCTCAAGTGAGGACCGGCCATGTAAACCTCCCTGGAGTGTCTCCAATAGAAGAGGGGCTGAGGAAGGGGACAGAGGGCACCTGACACCTGTGCCGGCCCAGGCTGCAGAGGAAGCGAGGGGTAGTCCCTGTGTCTAAACGAGTACCCCAGGACTGGGCTTATAGCACCCAGCAGAGAAGCCTGCAGAGAGAGCCCCCTCCAAGCGCAAGACTCCACAACTTTCCGAAGGTAGTATGGGTGTGGGAGTGTCCCCCCACATCGGAACAGCCCTTCGCAGGACACCTACAAGAGGGGTGCTGACCTCAGGGATGGCAGGGGCTAAGCTGAGGAGGCCTGTGGTCCTCAGACACAGAGCAGGTGCTCCAGGGACAGGCAGCCAGTGTCCCCCTTGGGGACCCATCCTCTTAGGGTGAGGCTGGAGATGCCCAGGGAGCCCCACAGACAGAAGCAGGTGAGCCCCCTCAGCCCCTTCACACGGCTATGCGGGCTCAATGTTCACGCCCTTTGGCAGTGACAGCACTGCCCAGCATGTCTTCTCCCTGTGACACCCGCCAAGGCACAGAGGACAAACAGGCTTCCAGGAACGCAACCTGCCAGCCCCTGACAACCTCAAGGAGCAGACCAGGTCCTCCAAGGCCTGCAGGCCCCTGGTGAGGGTATGGGTCCTCCAAGGCCTGCAGGCCCCTGGTGAGGGTATAGGTCCTCCAAGGCCTGCAGGGCCCCTGGTGAGGATATGGGTCCTTCAGGGCCTGCAGGGCCCCTGGCAAGCGTATGGCTCTGCTGCACGGGGCAGGTGCCACCTGGGCTCAGCTGGGTTTCACCTCAGATGAACACTGCTGCTCACACTCCCTACACTGGCCCTCCTGCAGGGTCAGCCACTGCAGGAAAGCCAAGCACCTGGCCATGCAGGAAAGGCTGTGGCCCTCAGCTCACAACACAAGGGGTCCCCGTATGCTTCAAGGAATCCTCTGGCCTCTTGGGACTAAGCATCTGACTCTTGTCATAAACCCCAGGCACCACCCTAACCTACAATCCCGTCCTACACACACCCCACCACTCAGAGGAGCCTGGAGTCGCTACCCGAGTGGGCCTAGCCGCCCTCCATGCAGTACGGGGTCAGGACCTCACTCCGCAACTTTACATCTGTAGGAGTTTGTAAAATTCCCACCCCACGGGTATCCATGGCCCCGCCACTCCACTTCCTAAGCTAAGTGATGCTCCGCCGACAGGCAGGGCCCTGTGCCCAGGCGGTACCCACAGCTTACCTGGGCTGCCGCTGTGTGGTCACTTACAGGCGCCAGCTGGACGTACTGCACCTGAATGTCACTGCCCTGCAGAGGTGACCCGTCTACCCCTGTCGCAGTGGGGTCCGAAGAAGCCACGGCTATCAGCTGGGCCCCCTGCAACACCTAGAGAGAGAAAGGCAGGAAGGTGAGCAGCTGCACACGGCCTGCCCAGCGTGGATGCCACAGCGACCCTGCGCAGCTCTCGATGCAGGCATCTACTTCGGTGAGGTGCAGAATATCCGCACGCCGGACAGAGCCCTGGATGCTTAATTCCTCGGAGAAACAAATGCCAGCACTAACCCAGAACAAGCAAGAGAAAACTGCAGGGCCAGCAGCGGAGGGAAGCCAGGAAGACAAGTGTGTGTCACCAGCAAGCACGCAAGACCTCGCCATGATGAGCGACGTCAAGGCAGAGCCGGGCAGGGAAGGACAGACGGCCAGGAGCGCCGGTCAGCTGCCCTGTGAGCCCAGACCGCTCAGCCCGAGTCCCGAACCCGAGGTCCTCACTGGGGCTCACACTACCTCTCCAGTCCCGCTCTGTGCGCCCGTTAACCCAAGGCCCCAGAGAAGCAAGGGTGTGGCACACGGACAGACCTGCGCCCGTAGCCGCCACTGCCCTGCGAGAGCAGCCATGAGCTGGACTGCTTTCTGAACAACCCTCAATGACCGGAGGAAGCACTTCAATGACCGGAGGAAGTGCTTCCAGGTTTATGGATGGAAAGCATCATGAGCATCCTGTGACCTCTGTGGACACCTGTGTCAGAAGTGGGCAGCCTTGGGTCTGGCACAGTGGCCTAGCGGCTAAAGTCCTCGCCTTGAACACACTGGGCTCCCATATGGGCGCCAGTTCTAATCCCGGCAGCTCCATTTCCCATCCAGCTCCCTGCTTGTGGTCTGGGAAAGCAGTCAAGGACGGCCCAAAGCCTTGGGACCCTGCACCCGTGTGGAAGACCTGGAGGAAGTTCCTGGCTCCCGGCTTCTGGCTCTAGATCAGCACAGCACTGGCCATTGCGGTCACTTGGGAAGTGAATCATCGGATGCAAGATCTTCCTCTCTGTCTCTCCTCCTCCTCTCTGTATATCTCACTTTGCAATAAAAATAAATAAATCTTACAAAAAAAAAAAAAAAAAGGAAGTAGGCAGCCTTGGGGGCAGGGAGGCGGCCATACCAGAAGACAACAGTGACCAGCCCACAGCTTAACTGGCTCTATTGGGTACCCTGCAGCCCGCACTCAAGCAGCTGGGACCCCTCCATCCAGGCTGTCTCTCCCAGCCTGCCGCCAGCTGGCCTGTGCCCCTGTGAGCAGCCAGGTCATGGGGCTGCCAACTGTCCCCTCTGCACACATCCTGATGGCCCTACTGACCTCCACCATCACAGAACAGATGTACAGCAGACAGGAGGCCTGGGCCAACCATGGTAACCCCAACTGCTGGCGCTGGACCCCAGGACGGGTTCATGTGTGAGAGATGTGACTGGGCTCCCACGCTCACTCAGGCTCCGCCCAGGGCAGCCAGCACACATGTGTGCCTGCCCTCAGCAGTTGCCCACCACGCACGGACACAGCACTGCCCAGACCCGCCGCCAAGAGCCAGTTTCCCCAGGAACACAGGACCTGCAGGGCACGGCAGCCCTGGTCTGGTCCAGACCCCTCTTAGTAAAGGGTGAGGCGATCACAGGAGACGAGTACCCCACCTTCTAGGAGCCAAGGAGCAGGAAGCCCAGCTCCACCTCCTGGTGTGGCCTGTAGGCGCAGACCCTCCCAGCCCACGTGGTCTTCGTGACCAACCATACCCCTGAGGAGCAGCAGCTGGGCCTCCAGGTCACGGCTGGGGAGCTGGCCAGGCACCTCGCCTCGCCCTCCAAGCCCCACAGCCCCGGGCACTGGGGTGCTAGCCCACTGCACTCCATTGAGCCGAAGAGAGACAGCTTCAAAGTTCCTGGGTCTCGCTGAAGGAATTCCTGCCCACTGCGACAGCAGCCCGAGTCAGGAACGTTCTGGAAATGATCTACTCACTGTAGCACTGCACAGTCTGGGATTCATGGACTCTCTCACAGCCACACATCGGCCTCCTCTGACACCACGGTTCCACAACCTGTGTCTGGGTCCCGGGAGACCCTTAGGCCACTGCCCATGGAGGGAACACGCGAGGGGACAGCTGGCAAGGTGTGGGACTTAGGAAGGGACACTGTCTACCTCCTCCATGCCAGCAAGCTTGGCAGGCCGATGTTCTGTGTTCTGCCTTTAGAATCACCTGCAGACTTTTGACATAGACCAGTGCTGAGACAACCATGGCCTGATCCCTAGACCCAGAGCTGCTGGTACACCACAGGGACCAGTCCAAGAGGCCACTGACCTTCCCGCCGTGGATGGGATCTCACCCAGGAACCCGCTGACCTTCCTACCGTGGATGGGGTCTCACCCAGGAGGCCAATGACCTTCCTGCCATGGACGGGGAGCCTGCCCAGGAGGCCACTGATCTTCCTGCCATGGATAGGAGGCCTGCCCAGAAGGCCCAGCTAATGTGTGATAGCTGTGACCCTGGATGACTGAGTGCAGGCTGTGAGGCCCTCAGGCATGGCAAGCACTCACCTGGTGGTCGCTGGCTTTGATGACAGAAGGGGTCAAGAGCCACGGGATGCGGGTGGCCTCTAGCAGCTGGAAAAGGCAAGGAAAGACATATTCCCCTGGATCCTCCAGGAGGAACTGGCCTACACATCAGCCATGGGCTCGTGGGGACTGTAGGACTCAGCTCCCGGTTCTGTGGTTCCTGGCCAGAGACCCGGGAACCTCACAGGTTGCTCACCCACTGCTGTAGACCCTGCCTCCTGGGCACAGCAGGGCCACTCAGGCCCTGGTCACCTCCTGGGCACAGCAGGGCCGCTCAGGCCCCGGTAACCTCCTGGGCATAGCAGGGCCACTAAGGCCTTGTCACCTCCTGGGCACAGCAGGGCCGTTCAGGCCCCGGTCACCTCCTGGGCACGGCTGGGCTGCTTAGACCCTGGTCACCTCCTGGGCACGGCTGGGCCGCTTAGACCCCGGTCACCTCCTGGGTTCAGCATGGCATGGCCACTCAGGCTCCTGCCTCCTCCTGGGCACAGCATGACTGCTTGGGCCTTGGTTACCACCTGGGCACAGCAGGGCTACTCAGGCCCTGGTCACCTCCTGGGCACAGCAGGGCCGCTCAGGCCCCAGTCACCTCCTGGGTTCAGCATGGTCACTCCAGCCCCTACCTCAAAGTCTACTGCAAAAATGTCACCTGGCACAGAAGCAAAGCTGGGAAGAGGCAGATGTAGACAGGAGACAAGCCCACTCCTCTCGCTGTAACCAAGCGCAGCCTGTCAAATTTCCGGATATCGGGAAACATCACAGGAAAAACGCACCGTCTCCCAGCTCACTTGGCCCCTTCCCCCGGAACGCTTCACACGAGCAGAGGATGCTGGGGTGCCGGCTGCTCCAGAGCCACTCTGGTCCGGTTGTGGTCAGTGTCTCAGGAATGTGAGGTACATAAGACGGGAAGAAAGTGCTTTCCGGCTGCAGCCATGAGCCCTTTCCTTCATGGACTGTCAGAGGACACTGGCCGGGTGGTGCTGGGCAGCCCCCACAGCAGCTATCTATCCGCAAAAGCTTCTGCCAGCGGACAGCAAGAGGAGACGAGCTTCCCATCCGCTCTTCAGCATGCTCACAGCAAACACGTGACGCGTGGAGTCTTGCTAGAGTCGGACGGCCGTCGGAGAGGGAGGTGGCAGTGGCGCTGGGAGCAGGCGGCTCTGTGGTCGGACCTTGCGGCCCCATCGGTTGCACACACTCCCACGGCGGCCTGGTTTGCTCCGGGGACACTGCAGGGCACAGAAGCAGGTTTCCCGGGACGAAGGCGCATGCGTCAATCAGTTCACCAGTGCTTGTCCATGAGGGAAAGCTGCCACACACAGCCAAGATGTTGAGAGCTGAAAGACACCCACAGCAGCCAGGTGGGAAACACTCGGCGGCAGGCACAGTGGCCAGAGCGAATCCAGGCTGGCAGGAGATTCCTGCCCACCATGGGCCTTTTCTTTTAAACCAGGTGAGGTCTGCATGATGAAGTAACATCACGCTAACTCAGCAACGGCTTGGAGTCGGATGACCAAGCCACAGTCCAAGGGAAACAGAACATTCCAGAACACGTACTCAGTCCACCGTAGCCAGGCTGATCTAAGTCTTAGCCCTCTGCTTCTGACCCGGCTTCCTGCTAACGCATCCTGTAGCTTAGGGCTCAAGTGCACACGGGAGAATTGGATGGAACCCAGGCTCCTGCTTCTGCCCAGCCCTGGCTGCTGTGGCCATTTGGAGAAGGTACCAGCAAAGATCTGTCTGCTGATTCTCTGCCTTTCAAGTGTATGAAAATAAATAATAAACAGAAGAGCACTGGACACTCCACAGCCCGGGGCGCACAGGGCTGGGGCCAGGAGTGTGGCTCCTCTCCTGAATCCCGTCAGCCTGTGGACAGGACAAGCGACTTGTGTCAAAGTCAGGAGCAAAGCGTGCCACCAGTGCCATCCCGTGAGCCTCTTCCGCCAGCCCTGCTGTGCTGCTGACCTGATGGCACCCCGCGGCACAGCACTGGCCAGTTCAGGCTGCAAGTTGAACACACAAAATGCAGCCTTGCTACCTTGACCATGACTTGGCTCCCAAACTCGGAGGTACTGAAGTGCTAAGATCGGAGCCGACCGGGCTTGAGGCCTTCTCTGCTCCTGCCTCCACTGTCCTGACCGGAGGCCAAATCAACAAACCACTGACCTGGAACCTGGACTCCCAAGACAGCAGGCTAACACAAATGTCTCTTCATGAAGTCAGTTGCCTCGGGTATTCCGCTGTAGCAACACAAAGCTGACCTCAACCTACTCGTGGGTCCAATCTGCAGGGCAGGGCGGCAGGAACCAGGGACACCGCCCACCACGGCCGACGGGACACGCGAAATCCGATCAGCTCCTGGCTCTGCTGATGGCTCAGGCTCCAAGCAGGAAAGGAAAGTGACGGCTGACAAGGGCACTGGGGACACTCAGAGCAATGACCGGCCACCTCCCTACCCTCCTCTGTCCCGCTGGTCTCCTGTTTATGCCAGAGCCTACCCCACAGGCCTCCCCACACAGTGCATACAGCCTGCAAGCACCTCTAACTGGATGGGACGGAGGCGGTTTCCAGGCCCGGCTGGCCTGTGGCTGAGCTAAGCTGGAGGGGATGTCCCAGAGGCCCGTGCATGGTCCCGGAAGCACCTGCTGTGGCCCTGGACCCTCGGCGGCTTCATTCAGAGGCTTGGAGGGCTCCCCCTAGACCACGGCTAGACAGAAGAGATGGAGCAAAGGCAGGGATCCGGAGCCGCCACTGCTCCTGCCAGGGAAGGAGGGGCCAAGTCAGGTGGGGTGCATGAGATCTGCACAGGGAGGCGACCGAGAGAAGCTTGGGAAACTCCTCTGCCAGGTGAGCACAAGAACCAAGGCTGGGAGCAACCCAGACCAGACCAGGTTAATGTGCCCACCGCCACATGTGTGGTCAGGTCTGGGGGAGGACAGTCTGGCCCAGTTCACAACAGCCACTGGCAAATCCAAGAACCAGGAACGGTGTGGGACAGGCTGGGTTGGGCCGCAGAACCAGCCAGTCCATATTAGGGCTGGGACTCTGGGCAATCCAGGCTGGGATAGGCTGAGCACCTGCTGGCAAACACCAAGGTGGGGTAAGCCACGTCAGACTGGGCTGCAGGACCCAGCAGCATATGCGAGATGGGGTGGTGTGGGGGGGGGGGAAGGACTCCCCTGCTGGGCCACTGTTCCCATGCTGGTGAGCTTAAGAACTGGGACAGGGGACAGACCAGGCTGGACAGGGCTACAGAGTCCGCTGGCCTGCGTGTGAGCTGATTTAGGGGGACGGACCAGGATGGACAGGGCTATAGAGCCCATTGGCCTGCGTGTGAGCTGATTTAGAGGGACAGCCAGGCTGGGCTAAGCGACCATATCTACCAGGGTATGGGTGAGCCAGAGTAAGTACAGGCTGGTTGGGCTTTGCAACAGCATGAACTGACAAGTGATGGGACTGGGGGCAAGCCCTGTCAGGCTAGGCTGCAGAACCACCGGGAAAGTACAAGATCCAGGGCTGGGAGTGGGACCAGCAGGGAAACTGCGGGCACCTTCCTGATGGGCTGCAGCTCCCACTGGTGAGCACAAGAACCAGGGTTAGGGTGGACCTGGCTGGACAGGCGGTAGTGCCCACCAGCATAAGTGTGGGTTGGATTGTTGGCTGGGCTGGGCTGAGCTAGGCGGCAGCACCCATTGGTGTGTGAATGGGATGTAGGACAGACTGGACCAGTCTGCTGCACATACTGGCATGTGCAGAAACCAGGGCTGGAAGTGGGCCTAGTGGGGGTGCCGGGGGTCACTCCAACTGGGCTGCAGTTCCCACTGGTGTATGTAAGGGCCAGTGTGTGGTAGGCAGGGCTGGGCTGGGCCGCAGCAGCCATTGGTTTGCATAAGAGATAGAGCTGGAGACAGAACTGATCCAGCAGCTGTGAACAGCGGTTATGTGTGTGTGCAGGCTGATGAGGGCAGCACGTGGAGCTGGACCCTGAGTGCTGACAGTGCATATCTGGGCAAATGGTGGAGCAATGAAATCACAGCATTTCAGAACCTTCAAAACCACTTGAGCAGAACCCTTGGCGCAAGCTCCAAATCAGGTGCCTGGGGATGACACTGGGTGGCAGTTCCTCATCCCCAGGCACTGACGGCTAGGGATGGCTTCTCCCTTCCTCTCCCCGACTTCCCCAGAAACAGAAAGAAAAGAAGAAAATTGGATACAATGATCTCATCCATTACCCCCATTCCTCGACTCTTCCCAGCGGTCCACACGGGCATGCGGCCTTAAACTATGTAAACACCATCAAAATAAAAGTCAAAATCAATTAATTATAGCCTCACATACAAAAAAAAGAAAGAAAGAAAAAGAACGAACGAACAAGTGAACTGGCTTCTGCCGGGCTGGCCAGGCCTCAGCCTCAGGACGCATGGCTTGCCGGAAGCCGCTGTGGCTTTTTGCAATTCTGCATGTCCTCGGCCCTGACTCTGCTCCTAGGAGGGACCCCCTGTGCTGCTGCGAGACCATCAGGTTAAAACCTCACCTCACAGGGCCCAATTCATATCCTAGCTGCTCCACTTCCCCTCCAGCTCCCTGCTTGAGGTCTGAGAAAGCAGTGGAGGACAGCCCAGAGCCTTGGCGTGGGAGACCTGGAGGAGGCTCCCGGCTCCTGGCTTCACACTGGCTCAGCTCCAGCTGCTGCAGCCACAGGGGGAGTGAACCAGCAGATAGGTCTTTTTTTCTGTCTCTCCTTCTGTAAATGTGACTTTCTGATCGAAGTAAGCAAATCTTTAAAAATAAACAAAAGCAGCCCTGTGGGGGCACTAACTCCATGGGCCTGCCTTCCCTCCCCGTGTGTCCCGGCGCAGGGCCTGGTCAGAGCCCAGTGAGTAGCGTGGGCGAGAACAGGGCGTCATTCTGTGCCGTGAGTGGGCACCAGTGTGTGTCCCTCACCACCACTCGCAGGCTTGGGTTCATGCAGGGAAGGTTTCTAGATACCCCAACAGATCTGAGGCGACACAAGTCCCCATGACAAACTGCTTTCCAAACAAGAGGGAGACAGCGTTCGGAGCCTCCACACCAGGATGCCACCATTGGGCAGCACCCTCCTGAAGCCCTGATGGGTGGCACAGCACAGTGACACCTCCGGCCACACCCCTTCCTGTCTCAGAACAGAAGAAAAGCAGGTGGTCTGGGCTGGACACCAACACAAGAGGACAAACCCACCTTGCTCGAACACATGCCGCCCTGTGCAAATACAACCACTAGAACGCTCACAGGGCACACAGGGACCTGTGACAAGTGTGGGGGTGTCCCACCCAGGAGCACTGGGGTGCCCCACTCCACCCTGCACAGACTCCAGGCACACAGCACTCACCTGCCCGTCCTGGCCCACATGGTGGATCTGCAGATTGCCCTGTGGGGGAAGCAAAGACAATGAGGAAGGAAGAAGATTCAGGTAGACCCTCTTGGGGAGCCTTCCTTGCAGCCTGTGCCACGAAGCAGCTTTGGGGATCCCCCCAATCCCAGCCTTCAGCAAAGGTGGGACAGTGATTGGCCAGTAGGCCACCGGCGGTGACGGCTCAGCCCCTGGCAGTGGGCAGCAGGCCTGCAGGGCAGATGGCAGCAGACAGCAGGCCCCCAGCCTTGCGGCCTCACACCTCCTGGGCAGCTCTGTGCTGCACGTGTTCGGTCTGGTAATAAAGGCGTAACACCAGGCAAGGCAAGGATGGGCTGTCCCAACACTGCACATTTCAACTCGTCTCAGAGTAATCATTCATGCCAGCAGCCATTTCTTCTCAGTTACTAAATTCGTAATAGAATTCTGTGCACAGGACGGACCCCGTTTGGATAACACAAACAGAACTACGAGTCACACACTGAATCCCAGCGGTCTAGTGAGGTCTACGAATCCCCTCACTGGGCAGCTCTGCCCCCCAAGACAGAGCCCCTGGCCGACTCCACCTCCAGCTGCTCCTTGCTGGGGTCCGTGCGGTGGGTGTGGAGGACACGGAGGTGTGACGAGAACGGTCCCGCTGCAGGCAGGGCTGCGAGGACTCTCCCGCCGCACGGCAAGGCCGGCGGATGGCTCTGCATCCACCTGAAGGCAGTTCCACCTCTGCTTGGACAGCAGACAACCTCACTGGGATTTCTGTAATCTGATCAGGAATTGTCTGCCACTGCCGAGTTGGCCTTTACTATCAATGTGAGCTTGGAAGTTGATGCTGCCCTTTACTATTCGTGCCGTCTCCGCTGCCCCCACTGACCATATGCTAATCAAGGGTGTCAAGTCCCAGGTGTAGTGGGAATCTGTTCTTTCCCTCTTTCCTTGATCTTTAGGTCCCTCCTCCTGTGATGCACGTCCTCCCTTAACTGATTCAAGACGGAGCTGTAGAATGAGGATTGCAGTAGGAATGTGTTACTGGTTGATGTGTGCCATTATTGAGAACGGCTGATATCCTGCCTCGAGGGGAAATGACTGGCAGAACTATCCTTAGGAATGCCCGCTTGACAGGTGTGATGACTCAGTGCCAGCCTTTGTGAAGAGCACAGCTTTCTCACACTGTCCTTATGGTCCTGAAACTGTAGTGGTCCGTTTCTTTTCTACGCCTACTCCACGCACCTTTCTCGAGCACCGAACTCGGCTGGAGCTGGACTCCGACAGTCCTCAGATGTGAACTGGCCCTGACTCCTGACAGGTGCTGTGACATAACTCCACTCACATGGGGTGCTGGGAACACTCCGCCCCATACACCCGCGTGGGCCTTCAGCCTCCTGCAGAGCCAGACCCGCCTGTCCTCCGAGCTGGCCTGCTGCCATTCCTGCTCCTCGCACTGCAACCAGACTCCTGGGCATTCTCTCTCCCCTCTGGGGTCATGCACCCTTCACCTGACCTGTCCACCTCCAGCCCCCGTGCTGACTACTCCTCTGCTGAGGACACGCCTCCCGTGCCATCAGATGCCAGCCTGGGAAGCCCTCCCCAGCATCTTGCGCCCTGCAAGCACAGCACCTCGCTGCCCTCCAGTGACTGCGGTGTGACCCTCTGGCCCTCAGCCTCCACTGCCCTCACAGGGCCCTGCAGTACAGCAGCCGGGCTGTCCGACAAGGGCCCTGTCAGAGCTGGGGGCGACGGCGCTCCAGGACTCACCTCGCTGTCCTGCGTGATCTGCACCTGCTCCCCCTGCGGCACCTGGGCAATGTGGAGGTGTCCCTGTGGGATCCGCAGCAAGAGAAGACACCAAGAAGCATCAGAAGAAAAACGAGACCAGAGGACACCCGCGACAGGTTCTGGAAGGTTCCTGGAGGACCACCAGGCCCCCCGAGGGTGTAAGACATGCACTCAGGGCTGAGCTGTGGCGTGTATGATGTGGCATGGCCTGTGCAAGCCAAACTCACGCACATGCCCAGTGACTCCCCAGGGACGGTCTGAGCCTGCACATGACTCAATAAGCAAATCTGAGAATGCAAATTCGACCCAGAAACATAATGTTAGATGATGACTTCTGTTTCAAACTACACTTCCCACTGCGAGGGACTAAAAGCCCAGTGGGAATCCAGAGGCTCCCGGCTCTCCGAGGACACTGGCAGAGGGCCACAGAGGGCAGCGGTCCATGCTGAGAGCAGGCCAGCAAGCTTCCAGACCACGGGAGCATTACACACTCATAAATGGGACTCCAACGAAGTCAAAGAGCCCAATTACAAAGTGACTCCTGCTTCACTGATATCATCAATTTTTATACACCTGAACTTGGCTAAATGAAATGAAGACTCGTTACCTTACTTAAATTCATCACAATGGATCTCAAACTTCCACTGTTGTACTCTTTCACTCAACCATGTGTATGGAAACTACATCACAGCTCACTGTCCCGGGACTCCTCGGAGAGCTTCCCTTCTAACCAGAAGCGAAAAGCCCTGGGGCTGCTTCCTGGGACTCATTTCCAGGGAAGCAGCACCCCTGGGCCAGGGTGTCTCCTCCCCACAGAGGACGCCTGCCTGCGCCCACCCCCCCACGGGCCTGTGAATGTGTCAATGAAAGGGTACATACTACTTGGACCTGTCCGTCCTCTCCGATCTGGTGGATCTGCACCTGCTGTGCGTTGGCCAGGGTGTAGTGCAGGGCCTGTGGCTGCGGCTGCAAGGGCTCGCTGGCAGCTGGCGGGGAGCCCATCATGGTCTCTGCGGAGAAGTCACACCATCACGCCACCACCACACGCTGGGCAGCAGGAAACCCTCCCGACCCCAAGGAACCCAGCTGCCGGGAACCCCTTCCTGCCGCAAGAACTTCAGAAATGAAGGAAGTTCCTTAGGATCATCCAGAGAAAACGTAAAGGAGTGAGGCTGAGCCGTCCCACCCCACAAAAGCGAGAGCCGCCTGTGGCTGACTGAACCCGGGGCAGGGCAGCCCCAGCGCAGCACAGGCCTTGCCAACAAGTTGATTTGTGTTTAAACAAAACGAGTTATGCATTCTTAATGGATTACACTCCAATTTTAACTGCAATGATAATAAGAATTCTCATAAATGCTTAAATGTTCCGGTGCACACACATTTTTATTGGAGAGAATGACTAAGCAAAAACTGTTAGGTGTAAAGATACATTAAAATGGAAGAGAACAATCAAGGCTGCTGGCCTGTCTGGGCCAGGGAGAGCAGCCACCTGCTAGACTGCCCTCAAGCCTCGGGGACACTGACCGCAGGGCTGCTGCCCTTACGCAAAGGCTGGCTGTGGCCATTTCTTCTCAGGGTCTGGGGACATTTGGCCACTATCAGTAGGAGCCACAAGAGCTGTGCACGTGACCCTGGCCCCCACGCAGACCTGCCCCACCCAGGGCCCAGCTGCACGTGTGCCCACACGTCTCCACCTGTTCCAAGAGCTCGTGCGACACCTGCAGCTCACAGTGTCACCTCCAAGACCCTCAGCCTCCCCACCATCTAGACTTGAAGGCCTCGTCGCTCTGTGACAGGTTCCTACAACCTTCCAGCCCGACTCTGCCCATCTGATGTGAGAAACACACATCACCAGATCAACGTCCAGGAGTCAACAGAAAGTACACAGGGAACCCCTCCCTTTTTAGCCTCCACCTCTCCTGGCTAGGTTCTTTTGCCCTTAGGCCTTCAGACACATTCCACTGATTCCTCCATGTCCTGGCATGTTGCAGCCAGGCAGGGAATCCTTCCACTGACTGCTTCTCGGGGCAGAAGTCACATTTTCTGCTGGACACTGTGGATTTCACTCTGTTCCTTTTCTAGTCTGCCCACTTTGTGGTTGGTGTGAGCTCTCCGCACCAGTGAAGCAAGCTGCCCTCACCCCAGGGCACAGACAGCAGCCTCATTCAGAGGCAGCCCCCCAGGAGCCCCTCCCGTGCCACAGTCACCATACGTATCCTCAGGGCTGACGGCAGACACGGGCAGCACAGCCTGCGTCCCACACAGCACCTACCGGGTCTGAGCCACACCCCCAGTGCCCGAGAATGCAGACCTTCTGTGTGCCAAGCCCACGCCATGCCCTCCAGTCCACCTGTGGGCCCACCTGAGGCACTGTAGGAGGAGGAGGAGGGCGTTCTCCGTGAAAAGCTCTTGACTGCCAGGCTCTGACCTCGCTGCTTCCGCCGCCATGCCGTCCGGCACTTGGAGTCGATGCTCTGTTTGATTCGGTACCAGTCGGATTCTGTGATCCCAAACTTGTAGAACAGGTGACCTGAGGGGACGTGAGGAAAGGCCTCGAACCCGGGACGCTTGGGAGGAAGGCGCACAGCAGGCAGACCCTGCCCTCCCGGACAGACACCCACACGGGGACAAACCAAAGCACACGTTCACGTCCTGTGACCTGCTCTCCCAGCCCTGCGTGGCCCTGGGGGCCCTGGGGGCCCCCAGGGGCCCAGTGTCTGCCTCTGCTCCCACATCACAGGCAGCACTCAGGGCCAGCTGTCTAGGGTCGAGAAGTTTTCCCCTCACCAACCGGCTCAGCTCATCTATTCAGGCTGCCAGGCTTCCTCGAGCCAGGGCTTTGCCAACACCCAGGCACCCAGGTGCCTGAGGGAGGGAGTTAGGGTGGCAGCTTACTCCACCACGCCCCCTGCCAGCCCCAACGAGGAACTTCCCCAGTTGGTCCACACAACTGATTAACAGGAAAACAAGTGGATAAAGTCTTACATTTTAATAACAGAAATATTATGCTGAAAAACTTCCTGTTTTGACTACTAGGAGTACTGAGCTTGGACCCTCTACTGGGAGTTAAATTACTGCCCAAGCCCTTAAAATTCTCTGGTTATTAAAAACAAAACAGCAAAAAGAACCCAAACAAAGGAAGTGTTTGTTTCAAAGTAATACATGAAATATCAAAGTCTCCTTTGTTTGGGCTCTTCCTTTAACATGTACTTGACCCTGAAACCCCGAATAGGGGCATCTCTGTCATCTAGAGGAAGAACAGGGTGAAGGGGGCAGGCTGAGGGCGAGGAAGAACAGTGCCTGGGAGCAGGGCTCCTGGACCGCCGTCCACCTCACATGCTAAGCGAGAGCTCATGGTATGGGCACCTGTTTGACCAGAACGACCAACTGCTTGTTTGATTTATTTATTTATTTATTTTATTGGAAAGATTTACAGAGAGGAGGAGAGACAGGAAGATCTTCCATCTGCTGATTCACTCCTCAAGTGGCCGCAACAGCTGGAGCTGAGCTGAGCTGAGCTGACCAGAAGTCAGGAACCAGGAGCCAGGAGCCTCTTCCAGGTCTCCCACACCGGTGCAGGGTCCCAAGGCTTTGGGTCGTCCTCCACTGCTTTCCCAGGCAACAAAGCTGGATGGGAAGCAGGGCTGCTGGGATTAGAACCAGCGCCATATGGAATCCTGGCGTGCTCAAGGCAAGGACTTTAGCTGCTAGGCCACCGCACAAGGTCCCCGACCACCTATTAACACAGGCCCAGTGACTGGCTGAGGGGCTGGTGTCCCCAAATATGAAAAGCTCTCCTTTGGATCGGCACAACAGCCTAGTGGCTAACTCCTCACCTTGCAAGCACCACAATATCAAGTGGATGCCAACAGCATCTCAGCTGCTTGGGCCTTATGCAGTAGCCTAGTGGCTAAAGTTTCTGCCATGCAAGCATCTGGATCCCATGTGAGCACCAGTTCTAACCCCAGCAGCCCCACTTTCCATCCAGCTCCCTGCTTGTTGCCTGGGAAAGCAGCTGAGGACGACCCAAAGCCTTGGGACCCTGCACCCGTGTGGGAGACCCAGAAGAGGCTTCTGGCTCTGGCTTCAAATGGGCGTAGCTCCAGCCATTGCGGCCACTTGGGGAGTGAACCGACAGACAGAAGATCTTCCTCCCTGTCTCTCCTTCACTCTATATGTCTGCCTTTCCAATAAAAATAAGTCTTTAAACAAACAAACAAACAAAATCTCCTTTGGAACAGTCCTGTATGGAAAAGCTGGGTGGAGGTGGGGTCAGGAGCCATCCCTCTGGCTGGCAGGGTGGCCGTGACTTCTTCCCATCTCTCCCCTCCTCCCAGATACAGCAAGGAAAGAGAGAATGTGGAACAATGGTCTCACCCACCTTCCTGTAGCCCTTGACCCTCTGAGCCCTAATCAACTAGGTAAAGATCATCAAAAAAAAAAAAAAGGCACCCCAGATTCTCCGGGTGGGGGTGTTAAAGCCGTCCCTGGTTCTCCGGCGGGGGGGGTGGTGTTAAAGCCGTCCCTGGTTCTCCGGCGGGGCGGGGGGGGGGGGGTTAAAGTCATCCCTAGTTCCTTCCATATTTTTGCAAGTAAAGAAGAAAATGTTCAAGTATCTGCAGAAAAGGGTAAGATTATACAATCTTCATTTAAATATGTTAAAAGCTAAAAATAAAATGCGGGCATTACAGATGTAACAAATGACCAAAAACATTAACATTTAAATTTGAATTTGTAAAAAATCAATCAGCCAGTTCAAAACCTGGCTTATATCTTTTAGAGCAAAAATGCATATTTATTTAGTTATACATGATCCACTTTTCAATTCTCCTAAGACATCGTGTTACACAACTCCTTCCAAAAGCAGCCCAGAGTTCCCACTCGATGCTAAATGCCGCCCATACTGCAGCCAAGACAAACCCATGCTTCAGCAGCAGCCTTCCCCCACAGCAGCAGCTGTGGCTTGGGCAGCCAGGCCTGGGGGCCCTGAGCGCGCTCTGCCCTGGCATCACCTGCACCTGGCCAGCCGGGCACCAGGGCCCGGGCGCTGCAGCCCGAATGTGGCCGTCTCTGACCTCTCCAACCCCCTCCCCCGCCTCTCTCACAGTACCCAGCAGCCTCAGCTGGACTGGCTGAGCTGGAAAACCTTATCAGGCCATGATAAGAAGATTACCTCGAATGCCAACGCATTCTGGGCCATGTGTTACTCGATAAGCAGAAAAACCTCAAGTTTGGTTTTGAAGTTGAAGCCAAGAGGCAAAGCCAGGATTCCCAGAGCCCACCCACCTAGAGGAAAAGTGGCCTCACCAAGTGACCCTTGCCACACGCGAAGACCAAGGAGACAGACTCAGGCAGCCCCGGAGAGTGGGCCCGTGGATGCCACACAGGCTCACAGCACAGCCCTGGCTGCTGCACGCCCACGGCAGCAGGCACAGTGCACCTGCAGCAGCTTCCAGGTGCCACTGGCCTCAAGCCAAGAGGACACCGACCCCAAGGTGCCAATACCTGTCTCAACTGGACAACAGAGTGTTGGCGGCACCTTCCATGGGCACGCCCAGAGTGCTCCATCATATCTCCTTGAGGCCTGCCTGCACCCCCTTCCTGGCCAGCTACCTGGAGCCCCGGGGGCAATGCCCACCACGGTGCTGGGCAGCACAGGGCTATCAGCACAAGGCTGGAAGCCTGACAGCTGTGAGGGACAGCTCAAGTTCCAGAGGAAAGCAAGTGCCAACAATTTATTTCTTGAAATTACAGACTCGATTTGATAGCAACTGGCCTAGGGAAACCAAAGGGACCTGGCCAACAAGCTCTCCCCAACAGTGGGGTCAGCACGGTGGGCATGCGCCAACAGTGGGGTCAGCACGGTGGGCACTGTGCCACAGTACTGTGTCCAGAGGACGCCTCCAGTGCCTCCACCCTGCCAGCGCTGCAACAGAGTGGGTCAAGCTGCTACCTGCTCCGCAGCATCCCACATGGGTGCCTATTCTACTTGGTTGCTCCACTTCCCATCCAGCTCCCTGCTGGGGACTAGTCCAAGGGCTCCTGCACCCATGTAGGAGACCTGGAGGAAGCTCATGGCTCCTGGGTTGGGCCTGGCCCAGCCCTAGCTGTAGTGGTCATTTGGGGAATGAACCAGCGGTTCAAAGATCTTCCCGTATGTAACTCTGCTCATCAAAGAGAGAAAGAGAGCCAATGTGCCCAATGCCAGCAGCCAGGTCCCTGCTGAGGGGCCTGTGCAGGAGAGGAGGGCACTCAGACCCTTGGCAGCCAGCCAGGTGTGGGGGACAGGAGGCCTCTGCTCCCCTCGTCTCACTGGCAGTCTCAGGACGTGAGGAAGGGTCTCGCGTACATCTCAGAGAGGAAACACTGAACCCAGAGTCCCTGCACTGCCGCCAGCATGGGGCCCATGGCTCCCAGCTGAATGCCCAGCACGCTTACATCGGATGCCGTAGATGGTGAGCGGGTCGAGCTGCTTCTTGCCGTGCTTGCCCTGTCCTGAGAGGTTAGACACGGCCTGCACCTCGCGGTGGAAGAGGTAGTCGAGCAGTGTGAGTGCCATCTTCTCGGCCGTGCGGCAGTTGGTACTGATGTGCAGCATGTCGGAGGGGATGATGGCACAGCGCACCCGCATCTCAGGGTTGTTCTCGTCGCCCAGCCACGTGCCGTTGGGGTAGTCCTCTAGAGGAGAGGGAGAGCTTTGGGTCATCAAGAGGTTCGGGTGGAGGGGTAGAACCCGGACAGCATACAGGAGGCCTCGCTGCTCCGGGGGCAGCTGTATGTGTGCCACCCCCCCATGTCCGCCTTGGGAAGGGCACCACCAGCCGAGCCTTGTGCCTCCACGCCACACACAAGGCTGCCGTCCACGGGAGCTAAGTCACCTGCTGATCTAGTAACCCCATGCCTGGGCAAGCTGTGGCCACTGGTGAAAACCCAGCAGACTCAGCAGGTGGCTGTGGTCCAAGTTCACCATCAAGTCTGGAGGTAATGTCAAACAGCTACCCTGCAATGTTTTTGTGCTGGCCACACCAGTGCAGAGACTGAGAAACATCCCAACCCATCTGCTTGTTTGCTGTCCAGCTCATGTGTGGACAGGAGGGGAGCTCAGCACCCCCATGAGCCTGTCTCCCCAGGGAGCCCCAGCCTCAAGGATGAGCGCAACATGCCTGTCTGGGCGGCACCTGCCTACTCCAGGGTCGCCACAGGAAGGCCACAGGTGGGCTCTGCCAATGCCACACACCCATGGCCTTGGTCCCAGGAAGCCAGGAGCACAGGATCTGGTGTGACCATAAGGCCGGGCACTGGTGGCCTGGGTGCCAGGGACGGGGGTGTGGCTGCAGCACAAGGCAGAGGCAAGTGGATGGGGATCCTGCCTCCCACCCCACGCTCCACACTGGGACGGCACTGTGGAAGGAAAGCCAAGGTCAGGCAGAAGCATGGACTGGTCCTCACACCCACACATTCCTGGGGCCAAATGCGTGGCCAGTCCAGTCATCACCGACAACTTCCCTGGCCCCCTCGGTGAGATCCAGCTCCTGAGGCCCAGCATGCACACGCCCTCCTCCCCGTCCCTCTGGAATAACATCAGCAGGGCCCAAGCCAAGGGGCATCCCAGTGTGTCTCAGGCTGCACTTGGAACTGCCCAGACATCCAGCATGGGGAGCCACTCTGCTGTGCTATCCCAGAGGCACCTGCCCCTGCACTGCAGGGTCCCCTTGGCATCTGAGACCTGGGCCCACCCAGGCTTCCTTGCTTCCTCCTCCATATTTTTTTCTCTAGAACCTGCTCCTGGCGTGGTCACCCAAAGGCAATGGTCTGTCGCTCCCAAGGACGAGCCCGCACCAACTCTGCAGGCGGACTCACTGCCACACTGCTGCGTGGCCGGCTCAGCACACGCCTCTTCACTGACGTCCCGGCAGCAGCATCACCTCGCACGACTCCCCAGAGAGCCAGAGTTTCACGGGCTCATTCTCCCAGCTGAGGCTGTGCCTGCCCCACAGCCCAGCCCAGCCCAGGAGGACCCAGGAACCCACACACTCAGTGCTCCGGTCCACTAGCTATGATGCAAGGACAGACAGTACAAAGAATCTTTCTGGGGCTGGCATCATGATGTATCAGGCTAATCCTCTGCCATCCCATATGGATAATGGTTTGAGTTCCAGCTGTTCCACTTCCCATCCAGCTCCCTGCCTCTGACCTGGGAAAGCAGTGGAGGATGGCCCAAAGCCTTGGGACCCTGCACCTGCGAGGGAGACACAGAGGAAGTTTTGGACTTGGGATCAGCTCAGATCAGGCTTGGCAAGCCTTGTTCTGGGCTCCCGGCTGTGGAGGACACTGGGGGAGACAGCCAGCAGACAGAAGACCGCCCCCTCACTGTCACTCTGCCTTTCAAAGAAAATAAATAAGTCTCTAAAGCAAACTATTGTTCAAAAGGCAAGTCATTAATATAAACCATTTCGAATTCCTGAGAAGCAACAGCACTGTGAGAGAGCAGCTGAGGCCTTGCAGACAGCCCGGGGCCACCGCGCCTGACCAGAGCCCGGCTCCAGAGCCCAGCTCCCGGGGGCCACCGCGGGCCTGCAACCAGCACGGGGGTGCAAAGTAACCACTGCCACAGAAACAATCTAGAACTCAGTGGAAATGGTGAGCACAGAGAAAACCACGGAAACAAATGCTTTACAGCGTCCGTTTACAGGCCAGTGCTGGGCTGGCTGCGAAGGCTCTGGGCGGGAGATTCCCACCCCACATCAACAGTGCCCAGTGCCAGCAGGCTCCACCCTGGGGCCCAGCTTTCTCCAAAAACACACTTGAGTCGGGGAGGCAGCAGGGGACACCCCAGTCCCCACGTGACAGCTTTGGGGAATAAGCCAGGGGAGGCAGTCTCTCCATTTCTGCCTCTCAAGTAAATAAAATAAATGATTTTAACAAAAAATTCCACCCCTCCCAACCCAGCCACGTCAATGCAAAGAATTTAAATTAGAAGTGAAAGTAGCAGGCCCAGCGCAGTAGCCTAGTGGCTAAATCCTCGCCTTGCATGCAGGATCCATATGGACGCCAGTTCATGTCCCGGCTGCTCCACTTCCCCTCCAGCTCCCTGCCTGTGGCCTGGGAAAGCAGTCGAGGACGGCCCAAAGCCTTGGAACCCTGCACCCGTGTGGGAGACCCAGAAGCAGCTCCTGGCTCCTGGCTTCGGATTGGCACAGCTCCGGCTGCTGCAGCCACTTGGGGAGTGAACCAGCAGATGGAAGATCTTCCTCTCTGTATCTCCTTTCTCTATATATATCTGCCTTCCCAATAAAAATAAATAAATCTTAAAAAAAAAGAAATTTTTAAAAAAATACAAGCAATGACTCACCAGGGGGAAGAGAAAGGCTCCTGGCTCCTGCTAGCTCAGATGGCAGCGGCCGAGGCTGGCTCCGGGAGGCCTTGCCTGCCCACCCCAGCCAAGTCACTCATAGGGAACCGCACAGGCTACTGGCAGAGCCAAGCAAGGGCCAGGGGGCGGGAAGCTTCTGGCCACAGCCCCTCGCAGGATGGAGGAGGGCACACCGCTGGGAGCGCAGGCCGCCCTGACCTGCCCACTCCTGCCCGCACTCAGTGGGAGGCGGCGGGGCAGCTGGTACCATGAACCCCAGACCAGCAGTGCAGCCTGCATGCCTACCCCTAGACGTCGGTGAGACACGGAGCCCAGCCCCAGGAGGCAGCGAGTCACACAGGCTGACGATGGCTACATGAATCTGCAAGACTGTCCTGTGCAGAGGGCGAAGTGAGCTCCCGAATGCCCGGTGCCCACCTCACTCCACCCCATCCCCTTCTCCTCCAATTATTTCCGAAAAGCAGCGCAGGCTCCTACCTTCCGAGTTCAAGGTGATCAGCGTGACGTTGTTCCCGATGCTCTGGCTGCCCGGCTGGCCGCAGGTGGACACAGAGTCACTGGCCTCCGAGCCGCTCTCCCCGTCCTCATTGTGGCTGTCCTCCTGGCCGGGCACCTTCACCACGATGGTGTTCTGCCGACGCCCAGGAACTGCACTGTGGGAACAAGCACGCAGGCGGGGCTGTGAGGGGGCCTGGCCGAGTGGGCAGGGCTCAGCTTGGCCCCGGCCGCGAGCAGGAGCTAGCTACACGTGGACCACACTGCTCTGTCTACAGTAGACTCAAAGCAGATCAATGTATAGTTAAGCCGCTTTTATCACACAGGAAATGAAGCCACCACTCACTGGGCTGGGCCTGGAAAGCTGCCACTCAGCCGGAGCTACTTGAACAAGAGCGACTTCTAGGGCTGGGTCCCAGAGAAGCATCCCAGGCTGCACAAAATACCCAGACGGCTCAGCACGCCGCCAGCATCCACTGTGGTGGGCCCCGAGAGCCAGCCGCAAGTCCAGAGAACTCCCAGGAGCCACCTCACAAGCGTGCTGCTGGGACACAGCAGCCAAACCCTGGCCCTCCTGACAAGGCTCACAAAGACTCCCTGCCGACTGCCCAGCACCAAGACAGCGAAGAGCAGCTATGGGACCGGGGGTGCTGCCCAGGCCGCCGTCAGGCAGCCCTCGCCTGCTCCTGACCCTGAGGGAGACACATCTGCCCCGGCCCTCCACCTGCGGCGACCCCCTCTGACCGGCTTCTTCCTGCCCCACACTCTCCAACCCTTCCCCTCGCACCAGGCCCTTGGGGCTCCCCCAGAGCCAGGCTAAGACAAGAAACCAGGACACAGCTGGAGGACAGAGGGTGTAGGGAAGCAGGGCATGTGACAAGGGAAGGCAGAGCCCAGGCTGCTGGCCGAGGGTCACCTGCAGGGCCTTCAGCTCCACCCAGAGGGATGGCAGACTCTGCCCATTGCCTCCTCCGACCAGTCTACCCAAAACACCTCAAGAGAATGGGTAAGAAAAGCAGGACAGCTTCCGCAGGTCACACGGGAGACTGGCACAAGCAGGCGGGCAGCTTCCGTGCCCCACACGTCAGCACCGCGATGGGCCCCAGCTGCCTGAATCGGGCCACGGCGCTCGGCCTCACCAGCCACCCCGGGAGCTGCACGGGCCCTCCCAGACCACTACCCTGTGCCTGCTGGACCCGGGCCACGGCCGCAGGGCAGACCACGTGCTGAGCCAGGCCTGTCTCAGTGCTGGGACTCCTCTGATGGGGAAAGGCAGGGGCGCCGTGAACAGGGAGGGTAGGGGAGCGTGGCTACTGACTTGCTAACGACATTTTCCAGGGGGTCCGGTGCCCTGTTGCTCAAGGGGTCTTCCATCTTGGCTACAACGGCGTGCTGCCGGTCACTGTTGAGTATTACTGTAGTCTGGGGGACAGCGCTACGGAACAAAAGAATCACAAAGAAAAGAAGACCTTAAAACAGCAACATTCATTTTCAGAGCACATGCGAGCAATTCAATACAGTTAGCTCCCGGGGGCCGGCTCTGAGCGAGCGGGCAGTTCACACGGGCCACACGGGGGTGCCCCCCAGGCCGGGCTCTCAGCCGAGCCCTCAGCGAAGGCTGCACTGTGGCAGGCGAGCCCTGCGAGCCCACGGTGTCTACGGAAGACACGTCACTCCTCGCTCCCTCCCAGCCACTGCCCCCAAGACAGTTACACGCTCCTGTGGCACACGGGCCTGTGGCAGCCCTGGTGTGAGGACAGCTCAGCAGACCGCTGCAGGCCCAGGGGGGCACAGGACGATGACTTGGGGGTCCGACCAGGCAGCAGGCACAGACCCACTGTGCTACTTTTAGTGCTCTGTGGTCACAGACATCTAAACTGTTGGAGGCTGGGGAGCGAGAGGAACAGGTGCTGGGAAGACCAAGGAACAGGGCCCAAGTCCTGTCCCCAGATACCAGGCCTGGCGAGGCTGCTTTCCAGCTCTGCACCCTGGAGAAGGTGCTCCACGGCTGGGGGGGGGGCACGGTCACCAGGTCACCTCGGCCACAGTCCCCGTGTTCCCCCAGAGGCGGGTGCTGGTGGAGGCCAGGGTCCCAAGACCCACCGGGACAGGACAGGCTGCGGAGCAGAAGGCCAGCATGTGGCGGGAGCCCACTCAGGCACCTGTTTCCCCAAAACTGTCAAAATCAAGGCCGTGACATTCAGGCCGGCAGCTTCTGGCTGCAAGAGGCAGGCACCTGGGGTGCAGGGTGTGGACAGCCCCCCAAAAGCCTCGGGCACCCTCCCTCCCCAGAGAGCATGACCTCCGACCCCGGTTCCCCCATGGGCTGCCACACAGGGCAGCTGAGTGCCTGCCACGGGGCACTCACGGGACCCACATTTCTTAGCACTCCAAACTACCAAAGCCGTCTGCTCAAGCAGGGCAGGTGAGCGCACCGGCCTCACGCTCGCGGCCTCGGCTGCAGCCCGCAAGTCCATCCCTGCGCCTCCCTCACTCACACTTCACTCCTCACTGCAATGTCACCGCACCACAGAGGGACCGCTGATGGGTCCCCTTTCTGCCGGCAATGACATGGACAAACCCACCAGGATGATTCACTCTATTTCATCTGAGAAAGAGAGGAAGACAGAGACAGATGGCTCCCACACAGCCTCAATACCCGAAGGCCTGCACCCGCCAAGGCTGGAAGCCAGCCACTCTGCACAGGCTTCCTGTGCAGGCCTCCCAGGCCCTGCCTGAGCAGAAAGCTGGAGTCAGAGCCACCCCGACCTACTCTGAAACGGATACCTCAACCACCAGAGATGCCAAGTGGTGTTGTGTGCACAATGTTCCTGGAGAGCCCAGTGTGGTAGCCTAGTGGCTAAAGTCTTCACCTTGCAAGCACCAGGATCCCATATCAGCACCAGTTCCAATCCCCGCTGCTCCACTTCCCCTCCAGCTCCCTGCCTGTGGCCTGGGAAAGCAACAGAGGACGGCCCAAGGCCTTGGGGCACTGCACCTGTGTGGGAGACCCAGAAGAAGCTTCTGGCTCCTGGTTCTGGATTGTCTCAGCTTTGGCCATTGCGGCCACTTGGGGAGTGAATCAGCAGGCGGAAGATCTTCCTCTCTGTCTTTCCTCCTCTCTGTATATCTGGCTTTTTAATAAAAACAAATAAATCTTTTTTAAGTTACTGGAAATAACAGAGCAGTGCTTACTCCCTGTCTGTCCACTTGCCACCTTGTGGGGTGCCTTTCTGGCTCAGCCCTGGCCCCCAGGGAAATCACAGCCTAGGCTGGTGCTGTGAGGAAGCAGCTGCACAGCTGGACTGAACCTGGTCTCCGAGGACCTCAAAGGAACATGATCCCAGCGTCCGGGCCCTCCTGAGCGGCTCCTCCTTCTGCCCACAGCTGCCCACAGCTGGCAGCCAGGACTGTACGCCCAGCATCCCTCGGTGCCCCAGCCAGGGAGGTCTGCTTAGGCTCAATGAATACCTGAGTGCTCTTTTTGTTTTTAAAATATTTTATTTATTTATTTACTTGAAAGGAAATGTTACAAAGAAAAGGCAGACACAGAGACAGAGAGGACTGCACTTGCTGGTTTAGTTCCCAGGTGGCCGCCAAGGCTGGGGCGGGGGCAGGCACAGCAGGAGCCAAAAGTTCCCCCTGTGGGCACAGGGACCCAGTCACTAACTCATCCTCCAGTACTCTCCCAGCCATCGGAAGTGGAGCAGCCAGGACTCAAACCACCGCCCCCATGGGTGCCGTACTGCCCTCAATGGCCTAAGCTAGCCCTGTCCCTTCATTTGAACTGGCTTGCTCCGGCGAACATGAAACCATGGCTTCCACACTCCGAGTTCTCATGGCAAATGGCTCCTCCCTGCAGAGGCCAGGCGCTGTGTCCCTAAGTCATCCTGCCCGGGGCTCTGTGCAAGCGCAACCAGCTACACCGTCACGAGCAAAAGCAGAGGACCAAGCCACCAGCTCCACAGCTGAGCATCGGCTTCTCTGAGCCAGAGCTAGCAAACCAGATGGCTGGGGCAGTGAACAGACACGGACACAGCGGGTGGGTGAGGTGTGGGGGTGACACCTGGGACCAGCAGAGCCAGCAGCAGCTTGAGGTCACGACACCAGGTGCGCCCCTCTCCCACGGCACACCTGATGCTGACACTTCCAGAGTCCTCCAAGAGGGATGGGCCCCCAACTCCGCCTTCTCTGAAAGCTCAATGAAGCAGCACCGACACCCTGCCCACACCTCCAGACGCCGCACAGGGCTTGAGAGGCCAGGCTGTGCTCTCCGTCTCTCCTCACTACCCACTGTTCCCAGTAGATCTTTCTTTCCCCATGGAGGAATGAGCCCGGCCCCACCCAGCCGGGGAGCCTGGCCTGCAGATCCGAGGTGCTGCAGTGCACTGCTAACGAGGTTCAGAGGCCGGGAAGTCCGCGGGCACCAGCCCCAGACGCCCTGCACCCACCAACAACCCAACTCACGATTAGAATCCCAAGCTCGGGAGACTCTACTGGCCGACTCCATCAAGTATTCGAGAAGAGAGATTTGGCCAACAGAAACGCTTGCAGAAGCCGACTGGCAAGCAGTGTGCTGACGGGAACAGTGGACGAGCTCCAAGTCCTGCCCTGCGACCACACGGTTCACTGCACTCATGGCGGTAGACGACAGGACATGCCCCCCAAAACATCAGAGGTAAGGGAGACACAGAAATGATGGCCACGCCAGCACAGCAGGGGCACACAGCACAGGAAGCATCACTGGATGGCATACCCTAAAAATGACCAGAGCGGCACAAGCCGCTGACAGAAGCCACCCTTGGGTGCCAGGGAGGACCAAGATTCAACAGGCATGAACAGCCGGGAAGCCGCCGCACACTGAGGGGCAGCAGGGCCTCCCAGCAGGGGGCACTCCTGGGGCCCGTGCACGCTCCCAGTGGCTAACCCTCAGCCCTGACCTGGCGTCAACCCAAGGCCATCTGTGCACACAGCACGAGGACGGCCGAGAGCCCAGTCTGCACTAGCCTGGCCACAGGCTGCAGTGCGGCCTACAAGGACAGCTGGGTACCCAGTCCAGAGCACAGCCCCTGCCCGCAAGGCCTGCACTGCTCCCAGGCTGCAGCCCATCACCCTGCTTCCACTGGCCTCTAGTGCTCCCTGTCTGCCAGGGCCATCACACACACTCTCACATCCCAGCTTCCAATTCAACAAGGAAAGAACTAAGCGAGTCCTCCATGGCCAAGATCAAACGATTTCTCCACAGCACAGTGTTTCAGCTCAAGGTGGACACGCTCTGCAATGTTTCCAAATTTGTTCACTGAAAAAGTAGACAGAGATGCCCAACAGCAGCGGAAGCCAAGACGCCCCAACCTCCTGCTTGGGTGGGGGGCGGCACTGCCTGAGCGAGGGCCACCAGGCAGAGGTGGCTCGGCCAGGCTGGCTCTCCGGGGGGCTGAGCCCCTCAGCAGCACGCCCTGGGAAGGCACTAGGCTCGGTCTGGATCCACATGTCCACTCTTGGGCTGATACTCGGTGTTGAGGAAAGAGCCGCGCCTCAACGGCCCCAACTGAGGGTAGCTCTCCGTGAAAGCCTTCCTGCCACCTTCCCTCACGCACCAGCACCACGGGGAAGATGCGGGCTCGCCGGGCGGCACCACCACTGTAAAGGCACAAGCGTGGCCTACCATCAAAGCTTTCAAAATCAAAGACAGCAACAGCTTGCTTGTCCACACACACACTGAGATGACGAAAGCCAGCAGAACTGAGCCCTGGATGCCAGTCTCGCTCCAGTCTCCTGGGGGCAAAATGACACCCTGCAGTGCCACGCCCAGGCAGCCGCCGCACAGCAGGGCCACTGCCACGTACAGTCCCGTGCCTGCTGCACTCTGCTCCAAGCCTGACGAGACGGTCAGCTGCCGGCATGCTGCACTGTGCACGCTGGCCCAGCTGAGACGCTCCCAGCCAGCACCACACCTAGGCCCGCAGCTCCCGATGCCTCCCAGTGCCACGGACGCCGTAAGCCTCAGGCCACCACCCCTAGACACACCCACAGCACACCTTAAGGAGCTCGCCGGCCCTCTTGCCACCTCCAACCCAGTGAACTCTGCTACAGGTGGAGCAGCAGGGCGGGGGCAGGCTGTGGGCCAGCGGCCTGCACCTTCCACCCTCCCGGCAGAACGTGGAGCTCTGCGCCCACAGGGCCGCCCGGCCGGCAGGGCCCCTCCGACACCATCGCAGGCGGCCTGTCCTTGCCGCAGGGCCCAGTGTCCCTCCAGCCACACCAAGTGAGGGCGAGCAGTCCCTCGGACAGTCCCGCGGCCCAGCCGGAGGCCCGTTAGGCGGCCCCGTCCGGCACTGACCCTGCCAAGCAGGCCCACACCAGGGCTGCGAGATCCACTCGCCCTCTCCCTGGAATGTTCTCTGGACAGCCTCAGATGTTGCCAACGAGCATCTCTTGTTTTCAGAGCTGATGTTGAGAGAACACCAGGTTCGACAACTCCTGACACAGTCACTCCGCTCTGTCTATTGGCATAGTCCTTCAGAAATTAGACGCAGGACCCGCACGGAGCGCGGCTGCGGCCGCCTGGCTGCTGTCCGACAGAGCGCACGGCAGACACCTTCCCCAAGGGAACGGCCCAGCAGCAGCGGCAAGCGCCGCCACCCTGAAGAGAGCGGGCAGCAGGAGCCGTCAGCACACCCACTGGCAACAGGAGGGTGCTGGAGGCTGGGCACAAGGTCACCACGTAGGCCGGCTCAGGGAGTGGGCGCCCCGCAGGCCCCTCACAGCCCATCTGCACACACAGGCTCCCCGTCAGGAACGCCCTGGTCCGCCTCTGGCAGGAGGAGCAGGCGACAGCCCCTGGGCAGGAAGGGCGCCCCCTGGAGCAGCAGCTCTCACTGTGGGTGCCCAGGGTGCTCTGAGCTCAGCTCTCCCGTACACCCGAACAGGCCTGCTCCCAGCTGGCTGAAGCTGCCGTCCCACTCTTAGCCAAGGCGGTGGTCGTGCTTTCCGCAGCCCGGGCTCTGCAGGCGCCGACCACCAAGGCAGCAGAACCCCACAGCAGCCGCCCCTGGAGCTCCGCCCTCCACCGCCTGCAGGGTCGTCACCGGACACCAAGTGCTAGCTGGAATACCTGGCTGGCTCCCTGCTGGCCTGGGGGCACAGACTGCCCCAACCTCCTCTATATCACCATTTGAGCACCCTTCTAATTTTCAAACTATAAATCCTACTTCCTAACATTGCACTTTGGAACACGAGCACATCAGACAAAATATGAACCTTCAAGTCTGAGGACTCTGTACAGCAAGCTCGGTCAGATGCCTACACAAAGACCTCACTCTCTGACGCCACCCTGCGGGCTGCGATGCCAACGCTGCTGCCAGCGGCTGGGGGCAAATGAGGGGCAGGCAGGGGCAGGCAGGGGCAGGCAGGGGCAGGCGGGGGAAGGCGGGGGAAGGGGGGCAGGTGGGGGCAGGCGGGGACAGGTAGCAAGGGCTGAAAAGAAGAACTACCGATTATGCCAGCACAGCAAGTGACACCAGGCATGAATATCAGCACCCTGTACCACAAACACATGGACAGTGGGGGCCCTCTCCGCACCCACACTGCGCCCCCATGCAGGGCAGCAGGTCACCATCCCCAGGGCTCTGTGGAGGGGTCAGAGCTCCAGCAGCCGGTGGGACGCCACGGCAGGCCAGGCGTGTACCCTCCTGCCTAAGCAAACTCTGCCAGCTCCACTTCCTGCATCCACAGGCCCACAGGGCAGCTTTCAAGACAGGGGCAGTAAAGCCATGGCCCAGAACAGACCAAGGAGAAACGTCTCCCACCGCCTACAGAGCAGACGACGGAAGAGCAAGAGCAAGCATCCGGTGTGCAGGACTTGTCCCAGAGAAAAGACGCAGAGCTCGCTCCCAGCTCTGTGCGAGCGCGCCAGGGCACAGCTGCAGGCGGCCAGGCGGGTGAGAGCGGGCCCATGGCACACCCTGGGCTCAGCCAGGCCAGGGAACAGCTGCAGGCGGCCAGGCGGGTGAGAGCGGGCCCACGGCACACGTGGACTCAGCCAGGCCAGGGCACAGCTGCAGGCGGCCAGGTGGGTGAGAGCGGGCCCACGGCACACGTGGACTCAGCCAGGCCAGGGAACAGCTGCAGGCGGCCAGGCGGGTGAGAGCGGGCCCATGGCACACCCTGGGCTCAGCCGGGACAGGGCACAGCTTCAGGGAGCCAGGTGGGTGAGAGCAGGCCCATTGCACACCCTGGGCTCAGCCGGGACAGGGCACAGCTGCAGGCGGCCAGGCGGGTGAGAGCGGGCCCATGGCACACCCTGGGCTCAGCCGGGACAGGGCACAGCTGCAGGCGGCCAGGCGGGTGAGAGCGGGCCCATGGCACACCCTGGGCTCAGCCGGGACAGGGCACAGCTGCAGGGAGCCAGGCGGGTGAGAGCAGGCCCATGGCACACCCTGGGCTCAGCCGGGACAGGGCACAGCTGCAGGGAGCCAGGCGGGTGAGAGCAGGCCCATGGCACACCCTGGGCTCAGCTGGGCCAGGGCACAGCTGCAGGCGGCCAGGTGGGTGAGAGCGGGCCCATGGCACACCCTGGGCTCAGCTGGGACAGGGCACAGCTGCAGGGAGCCAGGCGGGTGAGAGCAGGCCCATGGCACACCCTGGGCTCAGCTGGGACAGGGCACAGCTGCAGGCGAGCTGGGTGGGCAGGAACGGGCCTGTGGCTTACCATCGCACTTTGTTGCAGGTCTGGGTTGCGCCGAGCGGGGAGCCAGCCACCATGGGCACTTGGATGGGGCTGTGCTGTTTGTTGGTGACCAGGTCCAGCTTCTCTTCCAGGGATTTACACGTCGCCTCCAGCGCCTGCAGCTTGGCCTCAATGCTGTCCAGTCGCAAGCATATTGTCTGGTTAATGGAATACAGGAAGGACTGGAAGAGAAAAGAGCATTTTAGAAAGGAGATCTGGCTTGCTTCCTGACGGACAACTCCCAAGGGCTTGGTGGGGCTGCTATCTGGTTTCAGCCGTGGCTTCCCGGGGTGCCTCCCGTGCTATGCGCGGCTAGCTGAGCTATACTTACACACACCCCTAAAGCCGGCCACACCTCTCCAACACCGCAACCAACCAGTCTGGAGACCCCAGCCCCCACGACCCCCACGGGTCGCAGACACTGCACAAGCTCGCCACCTGGTGGCAGACCATGACAGCAGCCTCTCGGCTGTCCCCACCTGACAGATCCCTGCAGGGATGCCACTGTCTGGTGAGTGGAGAGCCAAGACTGGGGCAGGCATGGCTAGACAGAGAGGAGCACCCGTTGGCAGGTGTGCGGGCTGCACAGCGGGGCTGGTTGCGCTGAGCTAGGCTTCAATGCCCACTGACATGTAGGAGAGCTGAATGGGACGTGGGGCAGACTGGATCAGTCTGCAGTACATACTGGCAAGCACGGAAACCAGGGCAGGGGGCGGGCCTGGTGGGGGTAATGGGAGTCGCCCCAACTAGGCTGCAGCTCCCACTGGTTCACATGACCAAATGTATGGTTGGCAGGCTTGGAATAAGTTCCATCACCCACTGATTTGTGTAGAAGATGGGGTTGGAGGCAGAACTGACCCAGCAACGGCAATCACCAGCACATGCATAGGCTGATCGGGGTGACGGACTGTGCCGGGCCTGTACTGGCAAGCACACACAAGAATCAGGTCTGGGATCACCTCCGATGAAGTTTCTTTGGGGATCCCCCCAATCGAACTGCCGGACTCAGAACCCCAACCATGAAGAGAAGTGCAGGTTCTGTGGTCTGACCATGGAGTGCATGTGTCAAAGCTGAACTGCCTCAGTGGCTCAGACAGCAGGGGACAGCACATCCAGGCGCACATGGAGGACAGGGCAGTACACTGGGGCCTGCAGAGGACACCTGCCACCACAACAGAGGACAAAACAAATTGATCAACTACCCCAGCCATGTGTTGGCAGTGAAAATCTGGGCAAACGGAGACTGTAGGGTGGACTGTGTCAGCCAGTGGATTCTGCAGCGAATTCATCGTGCTTGGGATGGCGAGACTGGCAGCAATTCAGAACTGCTGAACCATGAAAACCACTCGAGCAGGACCCTCGGACCCCACCTCGGGACCTGGGATGGCTGGGGGGCTGGGCAGGGCTTCTCCCTTTGTCTTTCCCCTTGCCCCAGAAACAGGAAGGAAAAGAGAATTTGCAAAAAACGATCTAACCCACTTTCCAACTAGGTAGAGATCATCAAAATAAACAAATACATAAAGAGTAAGGCTCCCCAAGTGTCCGGCAGCGAGTGGGGGTGCTTGGAGGGGGCGAGGAAGGCCGCCTCGGGCACTGGCCCTGCACTGACCGACAGGAAGCTTCAGGCCTCGGAGGCCGAGCTGTGCGCTGTGTCCAGGTCACCTGCCACTGCAGAAACGCCACATGACCCAGCTGACACAGGCGACTGTCCACAGACACACCGCATGACACAGCGACTGCACGCCAGCGACCGCACGCCAGCGACCGCCTTCCCCACTGAGGCACTGCAGATGCGGGAACCCACGCAAGCCTCAGGTCGCTCTGGGACACTGCCGGACAGGAGGCCACCCTGCCTGGGATGGTACCTCAATGCAAACATTTACTCCCCACACTCTTCAAGGAAAAGGTGACTCCCCAAAATAGTGTCCGTACCCCACCCTAGAAGCCCGACCACAGGTCTCCGCAGGTGTGACTGCAAGAGCTCATCCTGCGCCGGCTGGGTCAGGCCAAGGGACACAGCAAACAAAGAGCAGGACACAGGGCAGAAGGCCACTTCCGGGGAAGCCGGGCTGGCAGAGCAGGGTTCGCTGGGCCTGCAGCCACAGGGAGCGGCAGCAGGGAGAGCAGCACCTCACCTTTATGGAGGGATCCTGGCAGGTGACGGCAAGTCGCTGGCGCTTCAGAGCGGGCTCATCTTCATCCGTTACCACATGGTTCTCTAGAACAACTGCAAAGCAATGGCAAGCCGTGAGCCGTGGGCCGTGAGCCGTGGGCCGTGGGCCATGAGCCGTGGGCCGTGAGCCGTGAGCCGTGGGCCGTCAGCTGTGAGCCGTGGGCCGTCACCGTGGGCCTTCAGCTGTGAGCCATGGGCCATGAGCCGTGGGCTGTGAGCCGTGGGCCTGAGCCGTGGGCCTGCCACTTCAGGGTCAACAGCAACACTCGGGGCCAGCAAGATGCCACAGACATTCACCCTCTGCCTGCATGCCAGCACCACACTGGGGCGCCAATTCAAGTCCCAGCTGCTCCACTTCCCATCCAGCTCCCTGCCTGTGGCCTGGGAAAGCAGTCAAGGACGGCCCAAAGCCTTGGGACCCTACACCCATGTGGGAGACCCGGAAGAGGTTCCTGGTTCCCGGCTTCGGATCGGCACAGCACCGGCTGTTGCGGCCACTTAGGGAGTGAATCATCGGATAGAAGATCTTCCTCTCTGTATATGACTTTGCAATAAAAATAAAATCTTAAAAAATAATAATAATAAAAACTGCTGGGGCAGCTACTGTGTGCTGAGCACGAGAATACCCCTACTGTGTGCTGAGCATGAGAACACCCCCTACTGTGTGCTGAGCACAGAGAACACCCCCTACTGTGTGCTGAGCATGGAGAACACCCCCTACTGTGTGCTGAGCACGGAGAACACCCCCTGCCTAGTCCAGCGGGCACCTGGGTGGTCAGGACTCAGGTCCCCCACTGCGATCTGCACCACGTCCGCCAGGTCCTGCTCTGACATCATGGGCACCAGAGGAGAGGGGCCGGGCGCCAGGCAAGGATCCAACGCAGGGTGGGGTGGGGCTCCTGCCACCTGCAAGACAGAAGCACGGAGAGCGGGCGGGACGTCAGCGAGCCACGGGGACGGGGATCCCGGCCCAGCACAGCCCTCCCCTTCAGCCCACGCGCGCACTGACCACCTGCCGACAACGGCCGCGAGTCACGGAGAGACACTGCCCCACCACCCCACCCTGTGCACGCTGGCAGCAGCTGTTCCCGCAGTCACCCCGCAGGCCCGACCCCACCTGCTGCCCACTGCCCTCACAGGCCACCCAGGGCGGGGTCAGCCGGACTTCCCTCCAGTGCCCAGGACACTTCTGCCATCCGAGATCCAAAACTTAGGTCACGCCCTGCAGACAAGGCTGACAGACACTGGTCGGACCCTTTAATTCTTAAAGATTTACTTATTTTTATTGGAAAGGCAGATATACAGAAAGGAGGAAAGACAGAGAGGAAGATCTTCCATCCAATGATTTACTCCTCAAGTGACCGCAACGGCCGGTGCTGCGCCGATCTGAATCCAGGAGCCAGGAGCCTCTTCCGGGTCACCCACGCGGATGCAGGGTCTCAAGGCTTTGGGCTGTCCTTGACTGCTTTCCCAGGCCACAGGCAGGGAGCTGGATGGGAAGTGGAGCAGTTGGGACACAAACACACACCACATGGGATCCCAGCGTATGCAAGGGACACTAGGCTAGACACTAAACCACTGTAGCCTAGACACCAGGCTGCAGCACTGGGCCCATTCCACATTTTCGTCTGCATATTACCAACTTGGCAGCGACGACCCTGGCTGAGATGACGCGTGCCTCAGCAGAGTCCCTGGTCTCATCTACAGCCCAGATCCTGCCACACTGACACCTTGAGGCACTGGGTTCCTGCAGGGCTTCTCCACGCACAGGGGAGATGCAGCCTGACCCCTAGCTGGGAGCGACCCGTGAGCAGTGCACCCTCCCAGGTTCGCTTTGTCGGCCTCGTCTCCCACCTGAGCTTGAAAACACTGCAGACTTTCCTGGGCCCGGTGCAGTAGCCTAGCAGCTCAAATCGTGTTTTGCATGCTCTAGGATCCCATATGGGTGCTGGTTCTAATCCCAACGGAACCACTTCCCATACAGCTCCCTGCCTGTGGCCTGGGAAAGCAGTCGAGGACGGCCCAAAGCCTTGGGACCCTCCCATCTGGGAGACCTGGAGGAAGTTCCTGACTCCTGGCTTCGGATCAGTGCAGCACCAGCCATTGCGGCTACCAGGGGAGTGAACCTTCAGATGGAAAAAAAAAGAGTCCACAGTACGGGGCCCAGGAGTAAGGTCAGAAGGGACTTACACAACAGGAGCTCGCAACAGCCACGGCCTCCTTCGTCGAGAAGGCGCATTCTGCACACAGCACCTGCTGGGCAAACACCCTCAACCAGCTGCCCCCAGACCGCTCCCCGCTCCAGGCCCAGTAACTCAGTCAGAGGGCGAGTGAACGGGGCGAACTGCTCAGACCAGCTGAGAGGAGCCACCACCTGCACTGCCCACAGAACTCTGTGCTCTGCAACCAGTGCGCTGTGGACACGGGCCCCTGCAGGGACCGCAGGGACCAGGACTGGCGGCAGGCCTCGTGGGGCTACTAGGAGTCACTCCAGTGAGGAGTGAAGGCCGAGGGTGCGGTAGGCAGGGCTGGGCTGGGCCGCAGCATCCATCAGCTTTGCATAGGAGTGAGGGCTTGGCACAGAACTGACCAGACAACTACAACCGCCAGTGTACATACATGTAGGCAGGCGTGGGTGACAGGCAGCCAGGCCCGGCTGTGGCTGGCATACACAGGAATCAGGTTGGGGACCCCCTCAACTGCACCACTGTACTCTTAACTCCAACCATGGTGAACATTACAGGATCTGGGCCCAGTGTGGTGGCCTAGCAGCTAAAGACCTCGCCTTGCTACACTGGGGCCCCATGTGGGCGCTAGTCCTAACCCCAGCTGCTCTGGGAAAGCAGTCTACCCAAAAAAGGGCTACCCAAAGCCTTGGGACCCTGAAGAGGCTCCTGGCTCCTGATTGGCTCAGCTCCAGTTGTTGCAGCCACTTGGGGAGTGAACCATTGGACAGAAGATATTCCTCTGTCTCTCCTCTCTATAAATCTGCCTTTACAATGAAAATATTTTAAAAATCTTACAAAACCATGGTCTGGGCTCTTCCTCTAGACTGTTCCCCTGGACAGGAGGCTTCTTCCTAGGGCACAGGGGACTCACCACCCGGGACGGGACCTGGCCAGGCCAGGGGCGCTGCTGGCCTTCAGGGCACCAAGGGACGCGCACCCGCTCTGCCCAACAGTGCCGCGGCTCAAGGTGCATGTCAAGACCCTGCCCCAGAGCCAAGACCCCGCCCCAGAGCCAAGGCCCCGCCCCAGAGCCAAGGCAGGACACACTGAGCAGGTGCTGCATGGGCAGCCCCCCTTCCTGCCAACGACCTCTTCTTGCACAGGAACATTCCAGAACAGCCCAGAGCTCTTCTGTTGGTAACTCATAGTTTTCAAGTGTTTACCGCCACCACACACAAAGCCAAAGCTGCAAACCTGCATTACCCTCCGGCAGGAGCAGCGCCTGGAGCCCTCAGAGCAGTCTCACTCGCCCTCACCACGCACTCAGCCGAGTCCGGTCGTAACGAGAAGGGTGTCTTCCCGGACCTGAGCAGCTGGTGCAGACCCTGCAGTGCTGAAGCTGGCCTCCCCCTATGGGACCCAGACAGCTCACGGCCCCAGCAGGCAGTGCCAGGCCTGTGCCGCCGGCCCACCTGCCAGCCCAGGGGACCCAGTCCAGGGTCACGCTTCCGTGCACGCACAGCGCCTGCCCAGCCAGCTCCCAGGCTGTCTGTGGACCTGGACCCCCGGTGCGCACGTCAGGGTCCCAGTGAGGGGCATTTTCTCCTCTCACCTCCTGGGCATCTAACCTGGCGCTGTGGTGAGCTCTGCCATCCCTGGCAGGATTCACAAAGACCTTCGGGGATGCCAAGGTTCCCTCACACCAGCTCGTATAGCGGCTATATCCCAATGTCCGCAGCGCCATCAACCGAGCCTTAATCCTGTTCCCTAGGAACCTTCCAGAGCCGACTGGAGGCATGAAGCCGCGTGCAGGACGGGCTCCGAGGCAGCATGAGGCGGGGCGAGTGCAGGCATGGAAGGCTGCTGCCCAGGCGCCCGTGTGGGTCACGCCCGCCCAGCACCAGCGCAGGGAGGTAGCCTCACTGGAGAGTGACCTGAACAAGGCCGGGTGAGACCCAGCGTGTTTCTCACCAACTCTCACGGGCAGCTGCCCAGTGGGGCTCTCGCCTGCAGCTTCCAGTGGCCAGTGGCTAAGGGCAGCACAGCCCTGGCTCTGCACACCGCCCGGCTGGGCAAGAGCCTGCCTGGGGCAGGAAGCCCTGGGACCGGGCTGCAGCTGGCCTCCCTCCAAAACAGCAGAGCCAGGCCCATCGCCTACTTGGCGATACCAAGCTGCCACCTGCACCGCCCCGCCAACAACACACACCACAAACAAGATGGCAGGGTCCCGACCAGGCCAGACTGGCCACACAGCCCAGGACGTAACGACCCCAGGACAATACGGCGGCAAGAAGGGCCCAAACCCAACAGCCGGGGCCCTGGGGGAGCAGCATGCCAGCTCCTCCCAGCCCTCTGTGCAGGAGCAGCACCTGGGGAGGGAGGCACCCGGCACAGGAAGTCAGTTAAGAAGCAGCTGCTGCTGGGGGGGGCCCTCAGTCCACACCAGCTCCCTGCTGCAGGGTGGGGCAGCTCAACGGGGCGGAGGGCCCGGGCCCAAGAGCCCGGCTCAGAGAGCACCCCAGGGACGTGTGGACAAGCAGAGGACACTGCCCAGGGCAGGGGAGGAGGGGGCCGGGTTGCAAAGGGACAGGGGGCCCCCAGCGCAGCACAGCGTTGGGGCCTGACCATGCCCGCACAGGCCCGAGGGCAGCTGTGTCCTGCGAGCCCGCTGACCCCACGGTCCCCGTCAGAGCCAGCGACGATGGAACCCCACACCCACTTCGGGGACAAAGCAGGAGCAAACGACCCCGTCACGCCCGCGCGCCAAGGCTGCCCCGAAAGCCCAGCGTCCAGCGCCCAGGTGGCCCCACAGGGACAGCTCCCGTCCCCGCGCCGAGCAGGGCGCACTCAGGGGGGTTGGCCGGGTGGGGAGCGGCCGATCGCCAGGGCCAGGCCTGGGGAGTGGACCCCCGTGTCCACCGTGGGCAGCAGAGCCCTGAGGGCCGGGTGGGGTAGTGGACACCCATGTCCCCATGGGCCTGGGGAGCAGACCCCCGTGTCCCAGGCAGTGCCCCCGTGTCCCTCGTGGGCCTGGGAAGTGGACCCCGTGGACCAGGCAGTGTCCCCGTGTCCCCCGTGGGTCTGGGAAGTGGACCCCGTGTCCCAGGCAGTGGCCCCGTGTCCCTCGTGGGCCGAGCATTGTCCCCCGTGGGCCTGGGGAGTGCCCCCCGTGGGCCTGGGGAGTGCCCCCCGTGTCGGCAGTGCCCCCCGTGTCCCCCGTGGGCCTGGGGAGTGCCCCCCGTGTCGGCAGTGCCCCCCGTGTCGGCAGTGCCCCCCGTGTCCCCCGTGGGCCTGGGGAGTGACCCCGTGCCCCCACAGGCCCGGCGGTTGGCGGCGGCCGGCCGAGGACGCAGGCCCCAGGGCGCAGGGCACAGGGCGGCCGCAGATCTCGCTCTCGCTCTCGCTCTCGCTCTCGTTCTCGCCCCGCGGGAAGGGGGAGGCGGAGGCGCGACCGGCTGCGGGAGCTGCAATTACCGTGTGGGCTGCGGAATTCTCGTGGTGTTTGTCGGGGCGCTGCGATAATGGCGTCCGTCCTCGCGAGAGAAGCCGCCGCTCCGCGCAGGCGCCGCCGGCCCCTCCCGCGGCTCCGCCCCCCGCTCTCCGCGCAAGCGCACACGAGCACGGCGCCTGCGCACGGAGCTCGGCCGGGCATGCGCAGGCGTCCGGCTCCTGGTTGGCCGTCGCGCGGCCACGTTCCCTGCGTGGAAAATGGCCGTTGTCTTTGTGAAGGAATTCGTGGACATGAACTGCTGCGGACGACTACAGTCCCCAGGGTGCACTGCGCACGTCGCTGTGGTGCGTTCTGGGACTCGTAGTCCTCTCGTCTGCGCCGAGCCTGCCGGGACTTGTAGTCCCGTCGAACGAGACCCCGGCGGCCCGCCCTCGCCCCGAGGCCTGCCGGGACTTGTAGTTCCGACGACTCCGCGGGAAGGACGGCCTTCCGTGTCCTCCCTAGACGCGGGAGCCACCTCCCCGGGGACAGGGGGCGCCTGCGTCCAGGGTCTCGGGCCCCGATCGAAGCTCTCTCCCTCTGCACCCTCCGCTTTCAAATAAATGCAGATTTTCTAAAGATGATACCACCGCCCTAGGGAGGTGCGCGCAGTGCGGAGGGGCCCTCCGCCTGAGCCGCCCGGCTGCGGGGGTGGACGCTGCAGCAGCAAGGCCCAGCGTGAGGGACGTGTAAGGCCAGGCCGCGCCCCCTTCGGCCACCCGGAGGCTTTCCTGGCCCCTGAGTCCTCGACAGGCTTGAGGCGAACGTGGTGTGACCAGCTTCGGCCAGGCACTGGCCACCGGGAGACGCACCTCACAGGCCTCTCGTGTGTGGAAATGACCGTGCAAAGCTCCGGACCCCGCTGCACCCGTGAGGACGTGGCGGTGGCTGGGGTGCCCCTCCCCTGTGCCCTGTCAGCCCACACATGCAGGCAGGCCACCTCCCTGCCAGCCGCTGCCCAGGGCACACGTGGCTGGCACACAGGGCGCCCAGGGTCGGCGCTGTCCAGCCCTGTCCATGCAGAGGCAGCTACGGGATCTGACCCACGCAAGCCCTGGCTTCCTGTCGGTGCACAGCCCCGGAGGGGGCAGCTGGTCAGTGACGTGTTTGGGTCATGGCCACGCACGTGCGGGACCCAGACGGAGCTCCAAGCTCCTGGCCCAGGCTGGCTGCTGGGGGCATTGGGGAGTAAGGTGGTAGATGGAGGCTCTCTCTCCTCTCAAGCTTCAAAAACAGGGAGTAACCTCAGTGTCCATCCGGGAGATGGAGCTTGGCACCCACGGTGCATCTGCATACAAGACCCTGTGGCCTGGGTCACTGTTCATTGGCTGGCTACCAGCCACACGCACAGCAGGGGAGAGGTGCTGCGTGCCCGGCCACAGGGGGACAAGGATGCGGGGTCATCGGCAGGGGTGGGGACTTTGCCCCGGAGCCCAGGGCACAGTTAGCTGCCCTTCAGGGCCAGATCGATGCAGCCCCGTGCCCCCATGCCTAGGTCATCCACCGGGCAGCATGGGCCAGGGTTGGAATTTAACCTCTGGACTGGGAAGGGTAGGTGAGTTTCTCCCCTGGCCCCTGTAGCCACTGTGAAAGGGGCCGCCAGGACCTGGGGCCTCTGGGACGGGCCCAAATACGCTGAGGGCCATGCTGCCAGCCAGGGGCCCCTCCATGGTGAAGCAGGTCGTGGGGGCGCCTGCTTGGCAGCTGCGGTGCTCCTGGCCGCCTCGTGTACAGGGGAGCGCAATCGGCACCTGTGAGTAGATCTGGGGCCCCGGGGACAGGCACGCCGGCGCCCGGGGAGCCAGGCCCAAGGTCTGTGGTCAGCTGGGGCCGCCGCCTCTGTCCGCCCTGTGCTGCACCTGGTCCCAGGAGAGAGACAGGCAGTGTGTGCGGCTTCACAGGCCCCACGGTGGCATATCCACAGCCAGTCGAGAAAGCACCCGAACACACAGGACCGACCTCCCCGTGGGGTGCTGGCAGAGTGTGTGGGCCCTTCCAGGGGTGCGCCCTCCCCCAGCGGTGCCGGCAGTGTGTGTGCGCCCTTCCAGGGGTGTGCCCTCCCTGTGGGGTGCCCGCAGTGTGTGTGCGCCCTTCCAGGGGTGCGCCCTCCCTGTGGGGTGCCCGCAGTGTGTGTGCGCCCTTCCAGGGGTGTGCCCTCCCTGTGGGGTGCCCGCAGTGTGTGTGCGCCCTTCCAGGGGTGCGCCCTCCCCGTGGGGTGCCCGCAGTGTGTGCGCTGACTGTATGGTGACTGGAGAGCGGTGCCCTCAGGCAGCAGGGTGCCCTCGAGGGGTGAGGGAGTCCTGGCTGCAGCCCGCTTGTCCTGCGCCTTCACTCTAATCTCCTTCCTTTGGGGGGCACGGAGACAGAGCGCTCCCACCGGGCCGGAGCTGTGCCAGGTCAGAGTCGGGCACCATGGGGGGCAGTGACCAGCATTGGGCTGCGTTCGCAGGGAGCTGCAAGCTCAGGAACGGACCACCAGCCCCCGGGGGGACACGCGGGCTCTGCACGGGCCCGGGCCCCGTCCCAGGTGGCACCCGGCAGTCCCCCATCAACATCCGGAGGGAGGACAGCGTGTTCGATCCCCGCCTGCAGCCGCTCGCCATCGCCTACCGGGCAGCATCCTGCCGCTACGCATGGAACACCGGCTACTTCTTCCAGGTGGAATTTGAGGACACTGCTGGCTCAGGTGAGCCCGCGCTGGGGCCCGAGGCCATTGTCCTGCTGCCCCTGGGAGTGGGGCGGCCTTCCGGACACCATCAGGGCGGGGGAGACGCTCACCTAGCGGCCTCGCGGCGACCAGGGCAGCCCCTCCCCGCAGGGTTCACCTGCCAGGGCAGGAGTGACCGCCGGCTGGGCGCTGCCCACTGAGCCAGAGGCCTGAGAACAAAGCACGGCGGGCTGCCAGGTGGGGCAGCAGGAGCCCGGGCATCTCATGGGTTCTCGGAGGGAGCCAGGCTGAGCAGAGCCCTGGCGGAAGCCTGTCTCGGGGTGTTTGCACCCACACACGCTCAGTTCTTGCACTGCAGGTGCCGGAGCGCGCCGCCAGCAGGAGCCTCTGCCACCAGGGGGCGCCGCTCTCTGCTCGCCACACTCCGAGGACAGCGCCTCTGATTGGTTCAGCCCCCCGCCCGTCAGGGCTATTGCTGGTCCGTATCCAATCAGCTGTGGCCGGAGGTGGGCGCTCGCCTAGCCGGCGGAGTCCCGCGTGGGGAGCGGGTGGCAATGGCGGCCAAGGCTTCCCCAGGAAGCAGGTTGGCCAAGAGAACGGAGGAGGCCGAAGACAGGCGTCGGGAGCAGACCGCCAAGAGACGGGGGCTGTCCTCCCTGAGCGTCCACCTCTAAATCAAAACTAAGGGTTAAGAATGAATGAATAAGGTTGCATTTCAAAAACAAAACAAACCATTCAAACATGGAAGTGTGTCCCAGATGTTTCATGGCAAATACCTGAGACATCAGCTTAAAAAAGCGTGTCCTTGACTGGAAATTTGCTGGTGACTGGCTATCCCAGATTTTTCCTGGAACCTGTGGCAGGCAGTTCAAGGGAGCTGGGCAGAGGACAGGAGGCCTGTGGGTCCTGGTCTCTCCCGGCCCCAGGGTGGACGGCTCTGCAGAGAGTGACCTGGGGCAGGGCCTTGCTCCCGGAGCCCACGGGAGGAGGATGGGAGGGGACCCGGCAGAGGGGAGTGAGTGGGGTGGGGGCCGCCGTGTCCTGACCCGTGAGGGGTGAGGGGTCACCCCTGTGACCTGTGTCCTGGCCAGTGGGGTGGTCATGAGGGGTGGGGGTTGTGGCAGCAGCAACCCCAGGGTTGCCAGGACCCTCCGCAAGAGGCCACAGCGGTTCTCAGAGACCTTGATGGTGGCATGGCCAGAAAAGCTGACCTGGGGCCCTGGCAGCCGTCCAGCCTCCCCAGCCTGCTCTGAGGAGCTGCTCTGAGGAGCTGCTGGGGGACAGCCAGGAGCAGAGCTGAGAGGCAGGCAGGAGCGAGTGACCCTCGCATGCAAGCCTGTGGGCAGCTGTTTGTCGGGGTGCTGACCCCCCGCGCCCTCTCTCCTCTGCCACCTTCCTCAGCCCAGCTGACACCTCCCCTGCTCCGGGCCTCCCCAGGTATCCTGGCCAGTGCAGGTCTCCCCAAAGCGTGGTCCATGCCGACCTTCACACTGGCGGCCAATCTTACTGAATAACCATGGGCTGCTGTCTGGCGGGTGCCAGGCCACGTGTCCACCCCACGAGTGGGGCTAAGCTGCCTCTCACGGTGCGTCCATGCCTCTGTGCAGGTGGCTCCCGCAGGTGACCGCAAAGGTGACCGTGGTGATGGTGCCAGCCAGTGCAGCAACCATGCAAGAGACATCAGGGCGTCTCACCTTGGGGCGTCCTCGCCTGTCCACCAGTGCCAGGCAGGAAGCACCCCTGCAGAGCTGCTCTGGGTGAAGCCAGTGTCCGGGTGACCTGGTCTGGCAGTGTATCACTGGAGAGAGACTCACATAGCCCAGGGCTGGGGCCTTCTCACCTGTGGGGTGTCGGCTGCGTCTCTTGGGGCTGCAAGAGCAGGCTGGCCCTGGTGGCATTGCTTCCACTGAAGCAGGCAGCACGAGCTGCCTTATCCTGACCTTAAAGCTAAAGGCAGGCATGCCGGCCAGGCGCCTGCCCTGCGTGTCATGTAAGGGCTCAGACCCACAAAGAGATGGCCGAGACAACGCGATCCGGGGCCAGGACACGGCAGCGAGTGGCCATCACGGTTTTATTTGGAGGGTCTGGCACCCACAGAATCAGTTGCCCGATGAGACCTCCGCACGTGTGCCAGGTGCCAGTGCACCTGCTGGTGGAGATGTGGGCTGGGGGCACAGCTGTGCTCTCAGTAAGTGTTGTTGAGTGCCACACGGGCCGGAGGCTCACACGGCAGCCACGTGTCCCCTGCTGAATGGCTCTTGCCATTTGCCATTTGTGAAAGTCACTTTGATATTTTCTTATCTCGGTCTCCTGTCTCAAATTGGATTCTTAACTTCAATGGGGGGAAAAAAGGAACATTAAATTTGCTTGGAACCCCACAATGAAAGCTGCAGGGCTGACCTGCCACACAGACAGGGTTGGGGTGCTGGGCAGCCGGGGGCGTGCGTGCTTTCTGAAGTGATTGCCTCTTCCTTGAGGGGGAGCCAGCCCTTTGGGGAAAGGAGCCTGACATGGCCAGTCCTTGGTGGGCGCCTGCTGGCCAGGGCTTGTGCCCAGTGCTCCCTGAGCTGCAGCACCACAGAGGACCCAGGCAACCGAGACCCTGCCTGGGGACAGCTTGTCCCTCAGCAGGAGCAAGGCTGCGTCAGAAAGTTCATGGATCAGCCCGGTGCGGTAGCCTAGTCCCAGCAGCCCCGCTTCCCATCCGGCTCCCTGCCTGTGGCCTGGGAAGGCAGTTGAGGACGGCCCAAAGCCTTGGGACCCCGCACCCGCGTGGGAAACCTGGAAGAGGCTCTAGGCTCCTGGCTTTGGATCGACTCAACTCAGGCCTTTGCAGCCACTTGAGGAGTGAATCATCAGATGGAAGATCTTCCTCTCTGTCTCTCCTCCTTTCTGTATATCTGACTTTCCAATAAAAACAAATAATTTTTAAAAATAAAAAGGAAGTTTTTAGGAAATGGAAGCAGAAGTTTGTGCAGGTCCAAAGAACATTGGCTCGTGTCATCTTCCCGTAATCCACCTTTTCCCTGAATGTTTCAAAGCTCTGTCCTGAGCAAGGACTTCAGACTTTCTTTGGAGGGGTGTGTGAAAATGTAATTCATCTTGAATTCTGGTTTCCACGAAGCTGCATGCATCTTTGGCTTTTGTTTGCTAATGTCTGTCTAAGTGTACATGGCCAGTGTCGAGCCTGGCCTGAATGTGGGAGTCCCAGGGCACAGGCTGGCTTCATGCTCACAGCACAGTGCTGCCCCAGGGGGGCACCAGGCACTGCCCCCCGCCACCTGACTCCCGCTCTGCTGGCAGATCCAGCTTTGGAAAGGTTGTTACTGGGAGACCCCTCCCAATTCTGCCTCCGTGTGACACCGAGGGGTCCCCGGGGGTCAGTGCTGGACCCACCAGGCAGGGAGTCCTGCCCCCGGGGCCCTTCCCAGGAGCCCCTTTGCCTTCAGCCACACCCTGCCTGCTCCCACCTCCTTGTCAGGCCAGGTCTCTGCCAGTCACAAAGCTGAAAGAGGCTCAGCCTTGGGGCTTCTTCGTGATTGCTCTGGCCCCCAGCCCACCTGGGTGGTGGGAGATGCAGCCCCCAGCCCAAGGGACGCCCTCTGCTCAGCGACAGGTGGCTCTGCTTCGGAAAGCCCACCCCCACTCCCTGTCCTCGTGGGCTGCGTGAAGCAGGTGGGCCCAGGGCTACTTCCATGGGTGCCTGGGCACGGCTGGGTGCTGGCAGGGTGGCAGGTGGTGGGTCCTGTCACCCCACGCCTACCTGTACTGCCCGGGGCTCATGTCTCCAGGCTCTTGGCACTCAGAAGCAGCCTGAGGCACCGTGGGGATCTGGCAGGCGTCCTACGAGTGGGGACATAATGTCTGTCAAGGCCTGCGTGGGCACCGAGGATGCCCTGCCGGGACGGAGCAAACACTTAGCTGACAGCTGGCTTTCCGTGGCAGCAAGGAGCCAAGTCCCCGAGGCCCAGCAGAGATGAGCGCAGAGTGGGCTGCCCTGCCCCTCCGTGCGGGGTGTGACGTCCGGCTCTCGCCACGCGCTTGGGCTCAAATGCCTGTGCCCGTTACTGCACCTCGCGGATTGCCAGCGGCTTGCTCACCCCGACGTTAGATCAAGCTGGCAGCACAGAGGGGCACGGCTTCTGGCTGGTGCTCCCGGAGCGGAGTCCACACGGAAGCCTTGCTGCTCCCTCCCGGGGAAGGTTTTCCTGCCCTCCTGTCCCTGGCCATGCCCTTGGTGACCAGTGCCAGCACCACTGCCTTCATCCATAGGGGTCCAGCTCTCCTAGCTTCAGGTTCAGTGCCTCGGGGGAGGGGGGGGAACAACTCCCAAATCCCACTAGCCTGTCATGTTGTCAAGCGTGCCCTGAGCTTGCCGTGGGACGGCGGGGTGCAGCTCCTGGGAACGGGGAGCCCCGGCCTAGGGGTCCACGCCGCCGCCCTGCCTGTGGGGGTCCCAGGGCCACCTGACGCACCCTGCTTAGGAATGAGAGTCAGAGTGTTTATGTGGGAGTCGTTGCTGATGGGAACTGCAGGCGACCGTGGAGTTATCAGTGAGAAGCCGTGCCCCTGGCCCTGTGTGGCCCCATCTCCAACCCCTGGGCTGTGGCAGGCAGCTGAGCCGGGCCTTCAGGGTCGGGGTGGGGTGGCATTGAGGGCTCCCTGCCACTCAGGAGGGCTGCCCTGGCTGGGGCTCAGAGCTCAGAGGACAGGTCACTTCTCCAAGAAGCTCCTCTCGCATGCATCCTCCAGTAGGGTCATTGTCTTCTTAAACCACAGACGGGTCTGGAAACTGGGGGCACCTCAGGCTCTCAGGAACGGGCCTTTGCTTGCACACTGCCCCGGGGTTCCCGCCGCCTGGTGGGGCTCCGAGGCCTGCATCCCCAAACCGCCCACTGGCCGGCCAGCTGAGGTCCGAGGAACACAGCGGCCAGCGGCCGTGAGGGGCATCTGGGCATCAGTCGCAGTGGGAGAGCTCTGTCTCTCTCTGACTGACTTTCAGATAAACCAGTGCATCACAGGCAGTGACCCCCATGTCTTGTCTGTCCCCCCAGGCATCAGCGGCGGGCCCCTGGCAAACCACTACCGGCTGAAGCAGTTCCATTTCCACTGGGGAGCGGCAGACGAGCGTGGCTCCGAGCACGTGGTGGCTGGCCGCGCGTACCCGGCAGAGGTGTGTAGACGTGCCTGCCGCCCGGGAGGGGCCGGTCAGTTACTGCTCCAGGGGCAGCCCAGCTGGGCAGCGGGGGGGGTGGGCAGCCCTTGGCCTTTCACTCGCAGTGCCCACGGCCCCTTGGGATCCCCGTGTGCGCAGCGGGGACTTCCCATCATGGTCCCAGGCAGGAGTCGGGGCGCAAGGCCGGTGGGGTCTTGCAGGTCTCCCCCGGTGTGTGACCCAGAGCAGACAGGAAACAACTTGTATCGTTGTTCTGTCGGCCATTAGCCCTATCCAACGAGCCCCTGCACCCTGAATTCTGGTGTGTTCCACGTTGCCCACTCCTCTGGCTCCCACTGGCCATGGGGGGAATGTCCCGGGGAGGGTGCCCTGTGCCATCCACCGGTGGGGCCCTGGGCACCTCTGCCACAGGGAGCTGCAGCTGTGCTGGAATCCCACACGCAGGGGTGTGGTCGCCCACGGGAGGGCTTTTGTCACCTCAGGAGCGGACCCTGGAATGCAGGGGCGAGGCCCGACTGCCCCAGTGGATGCTGCAGCCACCGAGAGGCTGGGGAACTGGAGGAGCAGAGTGGGGCAGTGACACGGAGGGGGCCGGGGGGCACGGACGTGGGAGGAGGTGGCCAGTGTGTCTGGAGCACGCCCACAGCGTCAGTGGTCGACCTTGAGCACCAATCAGGGTCCTTGGTTGACCTGGTGGTTCTAGTTCAGGGCTGAAGGAGGGGCAGCTGAGAAAGAAGCCAGCAGCCCCCCGAAAACCAGATGTAGTTACACGGGGGGAGGGGTCTTTATTTTAGCAAGGGAGGTGGCTGTGGAGAAAGAGGAAGCAGAGAGACAGGTGGTGGAGAAAGAGAGAGAAGGAGAGAGACAGACAGCCAGCGTGGGTCCACTTCCACACGTCAGGGTGACACAGGGGGACATGGCTGCCCAGGCGTGCAGAGCTGGGCTTCTATCCGGCTTAGCTGTGGGGCATGGGCAGGGGCAGCTCCTCTGCAGGTGCTCGTGACCCTGATGTGTCACGGTGGGTGTTGATCTGTGCAGTCTCGGCATTGGGAACATTTCGGGATGGGAGTGTCTGCTCGAGCTCAGCAGAGAGCAGTGAGGCTGAAGCTTTCTGCCGTTGCTGGTGGCCAGCCGGCAGCGGGAAGGACGAGGGCGCCAGGGCTCGGCCGGCTGTACCACGAGTTCCCGGCTTCAGATAAGCTTGCTTGACCCTGATGTACTCAGTTCCTTTAGGAGTCACTTCTGCTCGGCCCCACAGCAGGGGAGGAGGGGTCCGCCTGCCAGGCTGCAGCAAACTCAGGCCCTCGCAATGCCGAGACGGGGAGTGGGTGTCCGGGTTTGCTAGCTCTGCTCGGCATGCCAGACGAACACTGAAAGGCAGCGGGTTCAGGCGGGTGCGTTTCCAGCCCTGGAGCCCCCGTTTCAGGCCCAGCGCGGTCCTGTAGCTGTTTGTAGTGCCTGGAGCATCACCCAGCAGACACACACACACATGCTTAGACAGTGTGCCACGAGGAGGAGGCGGTGAGTCTGAGCTCTCTGTCCGGCCCGTTTTAGCTGCACCTGGTCCACTGGAACCCAGCGAGATACCGGAGCTACGAGGCAGCCGTGCGGGGCGAGCAGGGACTGGCAGTGCTTGCAGTGTTCCTTCAGGTGACGGCTGGGGAGGGGAGTCCCCTGCACCGTGGGCTGAGGGCGACACTGGTGTCCATCCTGATGGTGCTGTGTCTGCCGTGCAGCTGGGGGCCCGTCACCAGGCCCTGCAGGAGCTGGTGGACATCCTGCCAGCCATCAAGCATAAGGTGAGCCACATGGTCCCCTCTGCAGGGACAGAACCAGAGCAGCCAGGGAGGAGTCCCCCAGCGGGGCTGCCCCTCTGGGCCTCCCCGGCCTCTCGTCCTGGGCATGACCTGAGCCTGTTTTACAGCAGGTGGCGCTGGAGAGCTCCGTGCTGGCCCTTGGGCAGCACACGCTGCCCCAGCTTGCCCTGGCCAGCCCTGGCGCCCGCAAGGACCCCGAGGGGGAAGAGGGCAGGGGGGGGGCCTTTGAGGAGCAGAGGTCGAGGTGGGGCTTGTTTACTCAGGCCCCACAAAGACCGGGGCGGAGGGAGGTTCCCACCTGTGCGAACAATGCAAGGCTACACAAAGGACAGCCACCCTTCCTGGGGTGTTTGATGTGCCCGGGGCTCCCCTTGATGTCCCTTCCAGCGGGGCTCAGGAACTCCTCAAGGCCTCGGGCCTGGGGCCTCTTCCTTGCTGGGCCACAGCCGGGGCCAGCTGGGCTGTGGGATGTTTTCCCAGCCCTGTCCACCTTCCGCATAGTAGGAAGGGAGAGTTGGACCTGCTGCCCTTCCCCGGAGGGCCTCCTTCCGCCCTGCTCCGCAGGCCAGCCACACACACCACGCTGGGCCTCACTGCCCTTGCCGGGGAAGGAGGCAAGGCCAGACTGGGTCTCTTGGGGGGCTTCTGGGAGTTCCTTCCCATCCCTGGGTAGACTGGGGTGTCAGCGCCTCCACGTCCAAGGACCTCGACCTCACTAAGCCTCAGTTTGCTCCTCCGTGGAGTGGTGACCAGTCCACTCCCATGGCCTCTCGGGGCCTCCCAGGGGACTGTCCCCTCACTGAGGGGGGACCTGCCTTTCTTGGTGCCTGCCATGGGCATGTGTGGGGCGCCTCCGGGCAGCAGCCTGCCCCAGTCCCAGGCGGAAGTGGAGGTGTCCCCCACTAAGGCTCTGCCCCCACCTGTCTGTGGTCTTGACCCTGCCTGGATTCCTTCCGCACAGCCACACTCACAGCGTCCTGCTCCGGGCAGCCACCTCAGTCCCTGTGGATGTGTGGGCAGGCACCGGGGGCCCATCTGCAGAGTGGGTGCCCAGTGTAGCTGGCACATGTGTGGCCTTGGGGGTTTGCTCCACGGAACCAGCCAGCTGGGATATCCTGTGGGTTCTGCTCACACACTGTCCCTCTGCAGCCAGGGTCATGTGGGCAGCGGGCAGGCAGTGTGTGGACGGGACAGAGCTGCCTTTCGGGGAGCTGGCAAAGCTTCAGGAATGGGGTGCCGGTGGCTGCTCCCCGCGCGTGGTGAGGAGACTCCCTTTGGGGATGTGTGGACTCCCCACAGCCTTCACCCTTGAAAGGAAGGCTGCCGGAGGATGGGGTCTCTCGCCTGTGCTTCAGGCACACGCAGCCTGCTGTGGAGGCAGAGGCTGCAATGGCCCCTTCCCGCAGCCTGCTGTGGAGGCAGAGGCTGCACTGGCCCTTTCCCGCAGCGCCAGGGCCACCGGCTCACACGGCCCATGCTCCTTGTTTTCTCAGGGTATGCGGGCAGCCATGGGTCCCTTCGACCCCTCCTGTTTGCTGCCCACCTGTCAGGATTACTGGACCTACGCGGGCTCCCTCACCACCCCGCCACTGACCGAGTCAGTCACCTGGCTCATTTACAAGGAACCCATCGAGGTGGCCCAGGAGCAGGTGAGCTGGGATGCGGCCAGCAGGTCGCCGAGGGATGGCCTGGTGTGGTCTTCACTGAGCCATGGGGGCTGGCGCCTGGGCTTTGTGGACGCCCTGTGACAGGTGGCAGTGATCTCAGCCCCTCTCATATGAGCAAGGCCGGCACAGGCGGTGCGGGATGGTCTCATGCCATCCTGTCTGGTCCTCCGTGTTTGGGATTCAGGTGTGCGACCCCTGAGGACACACAGTGACACAGGCCCGAACTCACCCTCTGCCTGTGACCTGTGAAGTGACCTGGTTGCTGGCAGGTGAACAGGGGCGGGAGTCACTCCCTTGGGGGTCATCAGAATACCCCTGGTGTGTGAGAGCCGGCCTGCGGGTCCCTAAGAGAGAGAGGCCCCAGAACTGCCCAGGGCTCATGGGAAGTGTGCTCACTACCACCCCCATGTGGCAGTCATCAGCAGGGTTCTTTGGGCACTGGGGGGCTCTGGCTCGCAGTCCCTGGTGGAAATGCAGGAGATGTCTCTGATCTAAAGTCTTGGCTGGACAGGAGGACTCGTTCCCACACACATGGCTGGGCCCCAGTTCCTGTCCACGTGGGCTTCTCTGTGGGGCACCTGTGCTCACTTCCAACATGGCCCTGGCCACTCTAGGGCTCAGGACTTGTCCTCAGTGGGAGCTGCAGATCTGTGAGGGCCTGACCTGGGAGCCTCATGCTGCCCCATCGACCCACTCTGTGGGTCCCTTGGGCCCTCCCTGATCCCGGGCCGGAGGCTGGGTGCTGCACGGTCCATGCCTGCTGCTTTCCCACCTGCTCTCTCCATCGCAGCTGTCGGCCTTCCGCAGGCTGCTGTTCTCAGCTCCCGGGGAAGAGGAGCGTCTGATGGCCGACAACCATCGCCCGCTGCAGCCGCTGATGGGCCGGCAGGTCCGCGCATCCTTCCTGGCTGTGGGAGAGGGCCGCTCGCGGTCACTCTATCCAGAGGGGTAGGCAGCACTGTGCCCCCAGCTCACGATCCGGCCACGTGTGCTGCTGAGATAAAGAGAACAAAGTCATTGCTGGGCTTGCTGTCATGCCACACACACTGACTACAGTGGGAATGGGGCACCAGTGCCAGGGGTGTGAGGCAGGCGTGGTAGGCCTGGGGTCTGATCCAGACAGGTGCAAGGTAGGCCTGGAGACCCGGGCAGGTGCGTGGTGGCTCTGGGGTCTGAGCGGTCGCCGCTGACCTGGGCAGTCACTCTCAGTCTCTCTACACTGTGTCCTGTGTTCCTGCCCATCTCGTGGCTGGTTCCTGTGGCAGGCTGCAGGGTGAGGCCTGCGGTCTTGCTGGCCATGGTGTCCTGCTGTGAGGCCCGAGTGCTGGGGACCCGGATATGAGGTTGAGCCCCTGAGGACGGGGCGGGGCCAAGCGCAGCCACACTTGGCACCTCAGGGCTGCCGGCCTGGGGCGTGAGCCCCCAGTCAAGCTGGGGAGAGGACATCAAGCCAGCTGCTGGACACTGTGCTCAGGCCGGACACTGCCCTGGTGCGGACGCGCGCGGGTGGGCGCTGTCCTGGTGCAGATGCTGCCCTGGTGTGGACGCGCGCGGGTGGGCGCTGTCCTGGTGCGGATGCGCGCGGGTGGGCGCTGTCCTGGTGTGGACACACTCAGCATGGACATGCTCCGTGTGGATCTGTGCTCAGGGATGCCGTGCTCAGCTCCTTCTGGAGGCTCGGGCTGGAGGAAGGGGGAAAGAAGTGAGATTCTTGTGGTCTCTGCTTCCCATTGCCTGCCCCTTCTTTCAGGGACCCTGTGGTGGCCTGGACCCTAAACCAGCCAGGACCCTTAGCTGGGCAGCCTAAACCACACCTGTGTGTCCTCTGGGCTGGGCGGGAGGGGTGGCCAGGAAGCCGTGGCCCACAGTCAGCCACAGTGGCTGCGGGAAGGACACTGCATCTATGGACGGCCACCTGCTGGATTAGGGTTGGGGTCAGGGTTGCCATGTCCACAGAGACTTGGGGCAGAAAGGCCCAGGATGCACAGGGGCCACTGGGCAGGGGGAAGGTGGGAGGGGCGGGTGCCACGGCAGTCAGGTTACGGCCCCCGCTCACACCAGGCCTGGCATGGCACAGGCCTCGGGAGTGGCACCCAGGGAGCGCCAGCCTCTCTGCCCCCAGCAAAAGTGCTCTTCAGGCCCAGCGCAGCAGCCATGGGCTGACTCCTTGCTGGCAACCACTGCGCTCCCCATGGGCGCTGGTTCGTGTCCTGGTTGCTCCACTTCTCTTCCAGCTCCCTGCCTATGGCCTAGAGGGCTCAAAGGCTTGGGACCATGTGTCCGTGTGGGAGACCCAGCTGAGCCTGTTGGCTCCTGGCTTCAGATCAGCTCAGCTCTGGCCACTTGCACAGTGAACCAACGGACTGAAGATCTTTTTCTCCTTTTCTGTGTAAATCTGACTTTCCAATAAAAATAAACCTTTTATTAAAAAGTTGCTCTTCATCGGGGTGCTTTTGGAAATTGAGTTCCCGTGCCACCCGTCAGATTTTGAGACACCCTGTAAGAGCAGACCCAGCCTGGACACGTCACTACAAAACCACATATCAACGGGAAGAGGAGCCGTTGGCCGGAGCCTCAAAGGCAGCCGCAGGAAAAGCAGAAGCGCTCCTGGCCAGCAGCCAGATGCACAAGGCGTCGGGGCATCCAGGAACGCCTGGCCCTTTAAGGTTTCCTGACTTTGCTTTTATGTTATTTTCTCATTTTGATAAATGCCAGCGTGTGAGAAACTGCCTGTTCCTGGCAGGCTGCCCTGTTCCCATCCCCACGCTCCGAGCACACGTGGCCAGGCCTGTCCGGAGCCCTTGATGCTGTGGGCAGAACCCGCACTTCTCGTGCGCTGGCCCCACCCCGTGCCACCCAGGGCTCATCCACCCGCTCGGGGGTCCCATCTCCCGCCCACCACCCTCCACCTGCGGTACCTTGCTCAGTACCGCTGAACCACGTCTCAGCCACCAGCCCCTCTCTCTCCAGGGCCAAGCAGACCTGGAATCCTCCTGGCCCCACATCCAGGGCAGCCTCATATTGGAGGGGCCACATGCCAGCTCTGCCTTCTCTCCTGCCCCCCCACTCAGCTTCACCCCCACCCTCCACACTTCTCTCCCGAGAACATCAGCTTGGTCCCCTTGCTGTCCCAAGCCAAGGTTTCCCCAGATGTCTGGGACTCGGCCCTAGCTTTTCCCTCCAGGCCCCAAGCCCTGCGTCCACCTGCCACTTCAGACGGCAAAATCGTGAGACTGACCACCCAGAAGCTAGCCTGGCCAAGATGCTCAGAGTCTGTGCTCCTGCGTGCTGCTGGTCCAGGAGGATCCACAGCCCCCGGCCCAGGTCCCTGCGAAGCTGCTGCGGGATGCCCCTCCAGGATACAGGTGTATACGCACCTGCCGGGAGGTACCACTCCCTCTTTGCAGCCAGGAGATTTCACCTGGATGAGCCAGTGGACGGGACTTGGCCACCAAGCACCCTGCAGTTCTGGGTTCAGGAGAAAGTGCTCGTGGCTGCCATGTGCCTAAAAACCAACACCCCCTCGGCCTGCTCCACCCTGTGGCAGGAGACCGAGGGCTGTCAGGCTGGGCTCACGAGGACAAGCAGGACCTGTGAGGACCGGACATGAGGCACAGGACACAGCCTTGGCAGACCTGGGGACTGTGGGGAACAGGTGAGATTCAGCCTGCAGGAAAGCAGCCAGCCAGCAGAGGGCGGCCTCTGCTCAGGGTGGAGAGTTTGGTCTCCAAGCTGTGCTGGGTCCCAGCAGCAGTCAGATTCAGGCGCCAGGTGGACCGTGGAAATGCTCACGGGTTGTTGTCCCCTAACCCCCACCCCCGCGGGGGAGCTGCTTCCGGGGTCCCCAGCTCACAAGGGCTGGGACGGGGGGCTCTGTGACCTCTCGCTTCCCCCTCGGGCGCTCTCGGCCCCAGCAGGAGCTGGCAGGCCCTGCCTGGCACCTGGCAGCCGGCAGGGCCCGGGGCTCAGCTGCTGTAACTTCAGCCCCCAGGCTCGCCCCTCTCACCCTCGTGGGAGACCAGCTTGGAGATCCTGGCTCCTGGTCCAGCAGCCATCTGCGGAGTGGACCAGCGGATGGAAGATCTCTCTCGTTCTGCTTTCCAGAGCCAACACTGTGACACTTCTGGGTATACTGCATCCCACAGGGGCGCCAGTTCAAGCCCTGGCTGCTCTGCTTCAGGTTCAACTCGTTAATATCTGGAAGCAATAGCCGATGGTCTCTGTCGCCACGTGAAATTCCTGCCTCCTGGCTTTGGTCCAGCTCAGCCCTGGCCGTTGTGGCCGAACCAAGGGGTGGGAGATCCCTCCCTCTCTGTCATCAATAATCCTGTTTATAAAAAGCTTATGGAAAAGTGGAATTAAAGAATGTTTATTTTGAAATCAGAAGTCCCTGCATAGTTTATTCCTCATATGTATCTTCTGGGAACTCCTTGAAGACTTGGAAATCTGCACCAAAAAGTGTCTCCAGGCTACATGTCCCACTAGCGTTGGGAAGCGTTCTCTCCCTGGGAGGGACAGCCTTGGGGTGGGAGCCACTAGGGAGGGGACCGGTGACTCAAAGGCCTGCCCGGCCAGGACAGGGCTGTGCCCACTGCTGGTCAAACAAGTGCCACCCCCGGCTGGCCTCTCACAGGGTGGCACCTGCTGGGTCCCCCTGCAGGGGCAGATTTTCCTGGCTCGACCCTGGTCCCCCCAGCAGTCCTACAGGGCACCTTAACGCCCCCCTAGCCCTCCACTTGCCAAGGCACTGTTAGCTAGTCAGCTGGTGAGTGATCTTCCAGCTGGCCCCACCACCTGCCCTGGGGCTGCAGCCGCAGGAGCAGAGGTGCAGGAGGGCAGGGTCCCCTGAGCACCCTCACTCTGGGGCTGGCCCTGCATCCCCGTCTGCGCCTCCCCGCCCTCCAGCATCTCCCTCCAGCAGCCCGAGCCCATGCCCACTGCGCGGCCACCTGGCCCTCGGCCAGCGCGGACCCGGCGCCCCCCGGCTGTGGGGCAGGGGCGGGGCCTCGGGCGGGGCGGGGCCTCGGCGGGCGCGCCGGCCAACGGGCGGCGGCGGCGGGCGCGGGGCGTGGCCTGGGCGGCCGCAAGGACATAAAAGGCGGCGCGCGGGCGGGCGCTGGCTGACGCAGGGCGCGCGGGCAGCTGGGCAGCCGGGCGGGCATGGCGGGCGCGGGCCCGAAGCGGCGTGCGGCGGCGGCGGCGGCCCCGGCCAGGCAGGAGGAGCAGCAGGCGCGGGAGAAGATGCTGGGGGCGGCGGGGCGCGAGGCCGCCGAGGGGGGCGAGGGCGTGGCCCTGCAGCGCAACATCACGCTGCTCAATGGCGTGGCCATCATCGTGGGCACCATCATCGGCTCGGGCATCTTCGTGACGCCCACCGGCGTGCTCAAGGAGGCCGGCTCGCCGGGGCTGTCGCTGGTCGTGTGGGCCGTGTGCGGCGTCTTCTCCATCGTGGGCGCTCTGTGCTACGCCGAGCTGGGCACCACCATCACCAAGTCCGGCGGCGATTACGCGTACATGCTCGAGGTCTACGGCTCGCTGCCCGCCTTCCTCAAGCTCTGGATCGAGCTGCTCATCATCCGGCCCTCGTCGCAGTACATCGTGGCGCTCGTCTTCGCCACCTACCTGCTCAAGCCCGTCTTTCCCACCTGCCCCGTGCCCGAGGAGGCCGCCAAGCTCGTGGCCTGCCTCTGCGTGCGTGAGTAGGGGCCCCGGGGTGGGGCGGTGGCGTCCCCGGGTCCCGCCTCGGCGCGCACCCCTGGGGCCCCGCCAGCTGCCGCGCGCCGCTCTCCATTCATTCCGGGCCAGCCCCTGGGGGGCGCGGCTGGGCTGGGGGAGACCCCGGCCCGGCCCCCGCGCGCGCTCTGCGCGGCACGTGGGCGCGCCTGGCCCTGTCTAGCAATAGCCCGTGCGGATTGCAAGCGCACACCACGTGGAGCGGCTGAGCACTTCCTGTCTGGGTTCTCTGAACTCAGTGACTGCTCAGGCGGAATCGCAGTTATTAAACACACACACACGCACACACACGCATTCATTTCTGCCCTTGCCACAGCGCGCGGGCAGACTGTGAGGGAAGCTGGGGAGGGAGCCCCACTGATTCAGGCTCCTGTGCCAGGCATCCAGACAAGGGGTCCTGTGCCCCAAGCGGTGTACCCGTGCCCTCCGCTTTTTGGCCCGAGGCGGTTTCTCGGCTCACCCTCTGGCCAACCTTGGCAGCCCGAGGCTTGTGCACTGAGCGAGGCCAGCTGGCCTGACCACTGGGCCCCGGGGAACTTGGCGGTGCTGTTGGGTGGTCTGGAGGGCCTGGGGCGAGCGTGAGACCCTGCCCTGAGGGAGGGCCGGGTCAGGACTGTGGGGGCGAGGAGGCCCCAGGATGGCGCGCTGGCCTGGCTGTGAGTGCTGGCTTGGCGGCCTTCCACATCCAGTCTTGTGGGCGCGCGGGTGCTGGGCAGGCGTGGGAAAGGCCTCGGAAGTGACCAAGGGTGGAACTTTCCTCATTTTGTCTTTTGAATGCGTGAGGACTCCATGAGGCCCCATGCCTCCCCGTCAGCCCGCCTCCAGATATGCGGCCCACAGTGTATCCTTCTGGAACGTTCCCTGCCCCTCTCCCCAGGGTGTTCTTGCTCTTGTTGCCTCAGGGACAACTTGTCCTCCACCTTCTCTTCCTTGAGGCTTGTTCTGGTGCAGGACATGCGGGTCTGTGGCCCTTCCTGGGGGTGCCGCCGGGCCCCCGGGGGCCAGGTCCGGGTCCAGAGTTCCCTGGGACTCTGTCATGGTTCCCCCAGCCAGTGCCGAGCCAGGGCGAGGTCCGCAGGCGTCACGGGCTGTGGGAAGGCCCCGGCGTTCGGCCTCGCAAGCCGCCCGAGCACCAGTGGACGGTGGAGAGCGGCAGAAACATCCAGCGCTTCTGCCTTTAGTCTTGACGCTTTCCGAGATCCACGGTCACTCACCTGAAAGCTTCCCTCCGCCAGTGCCGGCCAGGCTCGAGCTGGGAGCCCAGAACTTCTTCTGGGTCTACTTCATGGTTGAGGGAGTCCCCACGCTTGACCTATCACCCACCGCCCCTTGGGGTGTCGGGAGTGGTGCTGGGGCATTCCAGGTGGCAGTTTGGCCAACGCCATCTCTGGGGTCGCTGCTGACCTGGCCTTGCGAGAGGCTTCCAGGGGGTTGCAGGCTGCCTCGAGAGGGGTGGAGGGCGTGCGATACGGGGCACGGCTCGCGGGTGCTGGCTGCGGCTTCACTGAAACGCCTTGGGCCAACGAGAGGCTGGTCCAGCCCTGGGTGGGCGCTGTCCTCGGGGGCCGTGGAACTGCTATGAGTGACATGGGCAGTGGTCAGGGGTCACACGCTCACTGGCTCGGGGAGCTGAAGTTGACTCTGGGCCCTGGGATGGGGCTGCCGCGCCCCCTGGCAGGTGGACGTGGAGGCCTGGCTCTGTTGCCCAGGTGCCTCTGGCCAGGCACAGAGCTAGGGCCCGAGGGGGCCCTGAGTCTCTGAGAAGTAGATCACTGTGCTGGCGGTCTCACAGAGAGAGCTCTGGGCCCTGCCCGTGCCACCTTAGCCCGTGGGCCCTGTGACCTGAGAGCCGCCGGGACCCTTCTCGGCCTCCTGTCTGTGGAATGGCAGCATGCTCGCCAGCCTGGCCGAGGCGAGAGTTCCAGGCCCTTGTGCGGCACGTGACACCAGGGCTCTCGCATGCTGCCCACATCTGTCCAGCAATCCTGCAAGTTGTCTGGTTCTTCCAAAGGGAGGAGGTGTGCTGGAGGGGGCAGGGAGCCCCCGGCTCATGCCCTGCGCCTTCTCCAGCTAGAGGTGCCTTTGCTGCGCCCCGCCCGGGGAGCTCAGGGCTCGAGGTGACTGCTGGATTAGCCCTGGTCAGCTGATTAGAAGGTCAGCCATGGTCACTGCCAGAGAGGGGCCTATGGCCTCCGGTCCCCGTTCCATGTTGAGGGCCCCTCTTCCCCCGCAGCCCCCACTCCTCGATGAGGCTCTGGGTGGTTCCCTGGCGCCAGACAGGCCCGAGCTTCTCTGCAGCCGGGCAATTAGTGCTGGGACCCGCCTTTGCCGGCCCGCCTCAGCCGGTCACGCCAATCACGGGATCTGGGGCAGCAGCCCGCCTGGTGCTTCACAAAGCGCGTGATCCCCAGGCACACGGGAGACCCTTCTTTCCCGGGTCACAGGCTCTTTGATAACCCCAGAGGAGCTGCGGACGCCTGCCCCGCTGGCCTGGGCTCCTCGGGCCAGGGTGAGCAAAGGCTCTGGGAGCGGTGTCCCTTAGGCTGCGAGCTCGGATGCCTTGCTCTCCATGCCGGTCTGCAGTTGGTGCTGTTCCATCTTATGACTGGGAACACCAAGGCGGGAGCAGGTGTCAGGACAATGGCGCCCACGCTGCCCACTGCCCATCATCAGGCTGCCCGTTCGGGGCCGGTGCTTGTCGCCATGTCCAGGCCCTGGACTCTCCGCCCCACACTGTGCTGTCCCCTTCCACCTGGTGCCCCGCTGCCCCAGGGGGACTCGGGTCCAGCAGCCCCTTCCTGCATTCAGCTAGCTGCTCAGGAGGTGGACACTGGCAAGGGGCACCTGTGAGTCAGAGAGGCGTGGCCAGGCCTGGCCCGCCCCGCTGGACTGGCATCTGCCGGCTGTGTGAGGAATTAGCACCGATTCCCCAGAGGAGTTCTGGAGCGCGGTGCGAGCAACCCGACCTGCCCGGGTCAGCCTGACCTTCCGTCGGCAGAAATCTGGCAGGCAGGAGCTGTGTGCGCTGCCCAGCGTGCAGCTGATTCAGAGCCGAGGCCAGCAGTGCAGCCCGGCTCGCCCAGCACTGAGCCCCTGTGCGTGCGCACAGCAGACTGGCGAGCAGGAGGCCCTGCCTGTGGCCCGCCTGGCCCTTCTGCGTGGGGCCCCGGTGCGGCCTGTGGAGCTGCTGCGGGAAGCCCCAGTGGGTCCTGGAAGCGTGCTTGCCGGCACCCCTCCCCCAGGCCTATGTTGCTGATTCGGGAACCCCAGGGGTGCAGAAGCTGTGTGCCATGTAATCCTGGCCGCTCTCACATTGAGCCAAGCTCCTGACTGTTTCACAGATGTTGCTGGTGCCGGGCCGTGAATTGGTCCTGGGGGAGCTGTGCGGTCATCCCGCCATCCTGTGCTGCCCTCAGAGGACCAGGGTGGAGGAAGGGGCTCAGGAGACCTGGGGGGGTCCTCCACTCCCTGGGCTGCACAGCACGCTGACCCCGCTGTCACGGGGATGCCGCCGAGTCCTTGTCCCAAGTCTAGTGGGTTCTTCTCAACTGGTCTTGCTGTTGGAGGGACGGAGCGTTCAGGCCCAAGCAGGCACGCCAAGTGTCCTCGGGGCCTTAGACCGGGCGCCCGATGCATGTCTGCGGGCCGTTTGCCAGAGGGAGCGGACTGAAGCCACCCTGCCTGTCAGAGCCCCAGCCCTTTCCCCCATGGGAGCCTGCCACTCACAGGCCTGCCTTGCCACCCCGGGCTGTGACAGCCACAGCGTGTGGAGCTGTGCAGTCGGCTGGTCAGCCGCCAGCTCCTCTGTCCCTCGACCTTTTGGCCGTGTGGCACGTATACCTCGGCTCCCGAATGTGATGCTTGCGGCCCAAGCTGGGGGTCTCTGTTGACCATGTTGGATGGGAGGGGCGTCCCCTTGGCTGGAGGCGCCCATCTCCGTGGCCATGGCTGGCGGCTCAGCCTTCCTTCTGGAGGCCAGGTCAGGCCTGGGAAAGCTGCCACCCCTCCCCGAGATTGGGGTGTCCGCCTAGGTGGGGACCAGGGATTCACTTGTCTCCGAGGCATCTGTTATTCTGGGGGAATCCGACAGTGCGTCTGAGGGGGAGGCGGATGGCACCCCTGCCCAGAGGAACCCTGGGCCTGGAAAGGCCAGGCAGCCACCTCTGCCACATGTGCTTTGGTGCCTACTGTGTATGCTGGGCAAGGCCCAGAGTGCCCGGGGCAGGCCACTAGCTAGCAGTCCCCCAGTCAGCTGCTGTACTTGGCATGCCTGGGTGTCCAGGCTGGCCACTTCCCCTGTCCTGACCAGGTCGTGTGGTGCCACTGCTGGTGGTCCCTCTCAGGGACCGTGTGGTCCTCACCTGCCTGGCAGCTTTGCCCCTTTTCACTGAGTCTGCCAGTGATGCCAGCAGCACACCTGCTGAAGTGGGCGGAGGCTGCTTGCCTGTACTGGTGCCATGCTCCGAGTGGACACTGGGCACCCTCTGGGTGTGACCTCTGACCTTGCTCAGGTACCTGATACCTGGTGCTGCTGGTAAGACCCAGGCCCTGCTGGGGCCACCGCTTACACGGCCACCCTCTCGATGGGCAGGGCTGTGGGGGCTGCGTGGGGCTCCACGCTTGGGTCCTGGGTCACTGTCCCTTCCTGGGCTTTGGCCAGCCCCGCTCACCAGGCAGAGCCCAAGTTGGAGGTGTGACGGGTAGTCTCCCAGAAGAGGTCCCGTCCTGCTGGGCTGCACAGCTGGGTCAGCTGGGGTTTCCTTCCACGGGGCAGCCCTCGGTGGGCCCGAGGGAGTGGCAGAAGGCACAGATCAGAGCTCAGCTCCTGTCACCCTACCAGCCAGGAAGAAGAGAGACGGCTCAGTCAGCCCTTATCTGCTGGTCCTGCTGTGCCTGTGGGCCAGGCAGCTGTGCTTATCTGGGGCTGCCCGGGGCAGGGGCAGAGCTACGCCCTGCTCTGCTGGGGGCACAGCTGCTACCTCCCAGCCCCCACGTCCGGGGCGGTGGCCGAGTCCCCCCAGTCTTGGGGAGTGATGAAGGGGTACAGGGCCCAGGTGTACTGATTTGTTTATTTACATTTACTTTGAAATGTCAAGACAAAGAGCCCTGGGACCAAGACTTTGTTCACATGCTCTTCAAAGTCACTGAGCTTTGAAACTTCTTGTTTGTTTTTTTATTTATTTATAGAAGGAAAACACGGGAAAGACCCTTGTTCTGTCAAGGCAGCCATGCCCCCTGACTCGCACGTCCCTGGCTGTGTGTAGGGACACCTGCTTTTGTCCCTATCCGGGCAGCCTGCCCCCCATCCACCCCCGCCCTGGGGACTTTCTCAGGGCACCTGCATGAGGTGGTGGCCAGTGTGGTGGCACCAGACCACGGGTGGCATCCCAGAGTGAGGGCAAGTGGATTCTGAGAGGCTTGGGGTCTTGTCCGTGGGGTGCAGGGAGACTCCGGAAAGGGGGTACCTGGGCAAGGTGCCAGCTGCCATGCCATGCTCCTCTGGCTCCCACAGCCCGCCCATTGTGGTGGGGAAAAAAGGCTTGTGGAAGTGTCTGGGCTGCCAGCTGCCAGCCGCAGGCTGAATGCGATCGTTGAGTGATGCAATCCTCCAGCCGCTTGCAAGCGTAGGGGCGGGCCCAGCTGGGGAGGCGGGGTGCTGCGTCTGGCCCCAGGAGCGGGGTGGCGTCGGCAGAGCTGGCTCCTGGATGAGTCCTCTGAGACTTGGGGAAACAGAACATTTAAAAAACAAGTATCAGAGACACAGAAATCCTGCTCCCGTGAGATCACCTCCCAGGCGCCTGAGCCAGGCTGGAGCACCAGCCCAGGCACGTGGACCACGCTGCCCTGCTGCCTCCCAGGGAGCCGGCTGGGACTGGTCAGGGCTGCAGGTGACCCCCGTCCCATCCTGTGGGTGCCCTCCACGCTGAGCTTCTCCAGGTTTCACGCCCTGGCAAGCTGGCCCCGGTGCCTGTGTGTGCCCTGGAGAAGGGCCTGGGCACCAGTCCTGCCCGCCAGGCAGCTCCCAGGTTTTCTGTCTTCTGAGCCAGCAGCTCTCGTCTGCTGGTTGGCCTGTGGTGCTGGGGCCTGAGGTCAGGGCTTGGCAGGCGAGCTGTGGCCACAAAGGTGGCCCTAAGGCTCCCTTGGAGGGGATGCCCTGCTTAGACCCCAAGGAGTGTCCCGGCTGGGGTGGACATGGCCCTGCTCCAGGTGCTGCTGTCCCTGGAGCCCCAGGCCGTACAGCAGCAAGGAGTCCTAGAAGCTAGATTTCAGCTCAGTGATGGCTAGCAGCCCACCTGCCCACCCACCCTTACATGGGGTGTCTGGGATTCTTCCCAGGAGCTGCCAGACAGCCCTTCGGGGTGCACCATAACGCTTCCAACCTGCATGCCCACTCCTCGTGGCCGTCCACAGGGATGCTGCCCTCACTGCCAGCCCCGTCACCAGGGACGCTCCCCCTGGAGAAGGGCCCTGCCAGCCACGCTGCAGCCGGGGGGCTCTGCCTGTCGCATAAATAAAAATCCATGTCTGTTTAAAAGGAGATTCTTTTGGTCGTGGTGTTGCAAAAGCTTCATGCTTTCATCCTTAACTGAGAGGTGGGAGCACTCTGCTGCAGCTGGCCGTGGCACCTGCCTGCCGGGCCTCACACTGCCCTCTGTCCTCACAGTGCTGCTCACAGCCGTGAACTGCTACAGCGTGAGGGCCGCCACGCGTGTCCAGGACGCCTTCGCCGCCGCCAAGCTCCTGGCCCTGGCGCTCATCATCCTGCTGGGGTTCGTCCAGATTGGCAAGGGTGAGTGCTGCTGGTGCCCGTGGGGGATCTGTCCCCGAGGGGCGGGACGGGACTGGCGGGAGCGTGAGGCAGGCACGTGGCCCAGGGGCAGCATGGCATGGGATGGGCAGGCAGCATGGGGCAGGCCAGGGCAACATGGGTTGGGACGGGCAGGCAGCGTCGGGTGGGATGGTAGGGTGGGGCGTGGCACTGGTCCTGAGATACCATGTATGTTCTAACCAGTACCCTCCATGATCACATACTGGTCAGCTCCCCGCATCCTGACCACGGGCTGGTCACTTGGAGCTTGCACAGTTCTTGGGTTTGTCCAGAAAGTGGGGTGCCTGCCTTCGGCCCTGAGCAGGACTGTAGGGGAACCTCCGCCCTCAGGGCTGCTGGGGCCGTGGCACGAGGGCCAGTGCGCTCAGCTGTTCTGGATGCCTGGAGCCCAGGGACACAGCCTTGGAGAGACGCCTGTCTTCAGGGGGTCTGACCATGAGGACTCTTTCCATGCCAGTGCGTGAGGGTGCAGCCGAGTGGGAATGGCTGTGACATGAGGGTGGGGGTCTGGCTGCGTCCACCCTGGTCTGTGGCCACCGGCCCGGTCGCCCAGGAGCCTCCTCACTGGCCCTGGCCTGCCCGCCCTTCCAAGTCTGCTGAAGTCCCCTGGGAGTCAGCCCAGACAGGGCCTGAATGGTGGGAGCTTCTCGAACAGTCCACGGGGAGCCCGGTCCTGTTGCCCTCATGGGGGTCATACCGGGACAGATGGGACGTGGACTGAGGTGCAGCCTGCCAGCCCCGGGTCCTGGGGTGTTCTCAGGCTCAAAGCTGACCACCAGCTCTGGGCCTGGGTGAGGCCTGTGCCCACCTCGGGCTGGGTCTTGCCCTCTGTGCACATGGGGCCAGGCAGGGCGGCTGTGGTCCTGCTGCTGGTGGCCTTCCTGTCCCCTCGGGCGCTGTGTGTGGTGGACCCCTTCAGGGGACCCTGGCCAGCAGGGGCTGTCCTACAGTCTCCAGGTTGCTGTGGCCTCAGTCTTGCAGCCGTCCCCTCCGGCCTCTGAGGGAGGGACTGGAAATGAAGCGGGGTCAGGGCTGCTGGGGCAGTCCCGCTCTGTTCGCCCATCCTGAGGTGCTTCTCCCAGCCTCGCTGGACAGGGTGGACAGAGCTGGCCTGTGCTGCAGGCCAGGGGGAGCCAAGGGCCCTGGCAGTAGGCTGCTGGGGAGGCCTTGGCTGCCACCGCTGCCACAGCCCATGCCTGAGGTAGGGGTGGGGGTCTGGGCTTGACAATGCCTGGTGGCTCCCCTTGTCCACAGCCATTGCCAAATGACCCACTTGCAGGTGGCATATCCCGAGCTACCATCCCCCAGGCCGGGTCCCCTCTGGCTGGGCACCAGGCCCAGACGGCCGTTCCCTCCCTCAGTCCTCTAAGCCAGCCTGGAGCCGAGCTGTGGTCAGAACAGGGCCAGGGGTGGGCAGGCAGAGTCCCGTCCCCCAGCGTGGGTACCCTGGGCCTTAGCGGAGTGTGCCAGCTCCATGATGGCTCGGGGCGTCCGGCCCAGTCAGTGCCCTGGGCCCGCAGCCCTGGCACCTGCTCTTTTGTGTCCGTGGGGACCGGGCAGCCTGTATGTATTTGGTCAGGCGCCCAGGGAGGCTAAGGCCTCGTGCTCTGGGCGGACATCCAGCACAGCCCAGGTCGGTCCCTGCCCACACAGTACTGTGTGTGCTGCGGAGTCTGAATTGGAGCTCTCCCCCACATCCTGTGCCCCCAGGGCCGGGTACAGCCTGGAGGGACTTGAGGTGGCTCCTGAACAGCCGAATGTGTGGCAGGCACGGTCCTGCCCCTCCCACCTGTCGGCTGCTGGAGGTGGTGTGGTCGGGGTGCCTGGATGTGCTGATGGAAGTCTGTGCGTGCCCCCTCAGGAAGGCCTCACCTATCCTGGGCGGATGCTGTCCTCGTGTGGCCATTCTGTCGCTACAGCCCACTGAATCTGTGAGCCATGGGCCAGCCGAGGCCTGTCTGTCTGAGGCGGCAGGGCCCTGGGGTCTGCACCGGCCGCGTCCCCAGGGCCCCAGGGAACGGTAGGGAGCTGAGGCCTGGATCCTCACAGAGCGGAAGGCCTGTATGTACCTCAGTTCCCCACATGTAGGACAGATGTCCCCCCCTCCATGGGCGTGTGGGCCCTGGGGACACAGCCGGGCTTTGACTCAGAGGAGTGGCGCATTCCAGAACATTCTGTGGAAGGCAGACAGGAGGGAGCCAGACAGAGGTGCTGTGGGCGGCCCTGCTGAAAGAAGCCCTGTCCCGAGCTGCTCCCAGCCAGGCCGCTGACCACCGTGTGACCGCCAGGCCTGGGAGAGGGCCTCCCTCGAGGACACAGCCTCTGAAGGAAGATCACGTGCCACTCCGGCCACTTCCTGCCGACCCCATCCTGCCGAGAGGTGGTCACCCTGGGCACAGCCCCCCTGCTGCCCATGTCGCTGGGCTGAGAGGGCCAGGAGCCTCCGGATGAACAGGGGACACGCGTGTGAAGCCGTGATCGGAGTCCAGGCCGTGGACTTGCAGTCGAGTTGGGTCCCGTCCCCGAGTTGTTCTTGCTCTGACCTCTGTGTACCCTGTCTCCCGCAGGCGACGTGTCCAACCTCAACCCCAAGTCCTCCTTTGAAGGCACCAACTGGGATGTGGGGAACATCGTGCTGGCTTTGTACAGCGGCCTCTTTGCCTACGGAGGATGGTGGGTGACCCAGGCTGGGCACCCTGAGGGGGCCCAGGGTGTGGGGGGCCGGGACAGGGAGGCTGAGGAAGGCCGAGCGCCCCGCTGCTGGCCGCCCCCGCTGCTGGCCGCCCCCGCCATCTGCCCTAGGTTCTGGGTCCTACCACCTGCGTAACGGGGTGGGCACCGAGCCTTCAGCTGTGCTCTCTGCTCCTAGGAATTACTTGAATTTCGTCACAGAAGAGATGATCAACCCTTACAGGTAGGTGTCAGGCCCGTGGGGCCATCCCTGCGTCATGGTGGGAGAGGGGTCCCAGCCTCAGTGGGGAGGGCCTGGCGCCGGCACAGGGGTCACGGGCCCTCAGTCGTTGCATGGAACTGTGCGAGTTGGCACTGGATACCCCAGAGAAGTGCCATCACACGTGACTGTGAGCTGACGCCAGAGTGTGTACGTGTGTACGCATGTGTGCACACGGGCCACCTGGGCTGGCAGGGAGGGCTGTGGGCCATCACACTGGGCTACCTGCTGCGCCCTCCGGAACCCTCATAGTCTCCTCAGGAGTCCCTTCTCAGATGGGTCGTCAAGGCCCGCGGTGCAGTGTCTGCCCCGTTGCAGGAAGAGCCATTGGCCGCCCCAGACCCAGAGGAGCCCGGTGGTGTGGGGCCCGGCCCTCAGGTCTGTCCCCTCATCCCGGGCTGTGCTGTGACCGTGTCCCGCGTGTCCCGTCCAGAAACCTGCCCCTGGCCATCATTATCTCCCTGCCCATCGTCACGCTGGTGTACGTGCTCACAAACTTGGCCTACTTCACCACGCTGTCCACTGAGCAGATGTTGACATCAGAGGCCGTGGCCGTGGTAAGACAGTCTGCCCTCCAGCCTCCCAGCAGGTGCCTGGGCAGGCCCAACCACCCAGAGAGTTTAGGCTCAGGGCTGTCACAGCTGGGGTGGAGTCTGCTGGGCTACCGCGGTGGGGGGAGGGCCTTGCCTGCCCTCCTGGGGGTCGTGGGTGGGGAGGGTCTGACACACGAGTGTTGGGAGGCGCCTGCTGCCCCGACGTGAGCATGCCGGTGAGGGCAGCGGGGCCCGGGGCCGTCCACGTGGGGTTGGGTCAAGGCAGCAGGCCAGGCTGGCGCCGCCCTCCTGAGAAAACCTCCAGAGGGGTCGGGCTAGAAGAGGGCTCAGCTCCCCGTCTACCTAGGACTTCGGGAACTACCACCTGGGAGTCATGTCCTGGGTCATCCCCGTCTTCGTGGGTTTGTCCTGCTTCGGCTCAGTCAATGGGTCCCTCTTCACGTCCTCCAGGTGAGTGCCAGCAGCCGCTGCTGCTTAACATTCCCCCGTGCACTTGAAGGGCAGACTGTCAGGGGGCAGAGAGAGCTTCCGTGCACTGGCTCACAGCCCAAGTGCCTGTCACAGCCAGGCCTGGCCCAGGGACGCGTGGCGTCTCCCCCAAGGGTGGCGGGCAGCTGGGCTGGGAGCATGGAGCAGACACCAGCACTGGATCTAAGAGTTGCTGGTGTGGGCTGTGGACCCCCAAGGCGCTGCCGAGCCCCGGCCACTAGCCGCCCAAGCCTGGGCTTTGTTGCCAAGCGACACACAAGGACAGTTGTTACCTCCATTCATGGCCAACCAGGAGCCAGGAGCCCGGCTTGGGCCTCTGCCTGAGGCGACTGGTCTGCCGCATCCTCCCAGGCCTGGGCTGAGCTTGGCACCTCTGTCCACAGGCTGTTCTTCGTGGGGTCCCGGGAGGGCCACCTGCCTTCGATCCTGTCCATGATCCACCCACACCTCCTGACCCCTGTGCCATCACTCGTGTTCACGGTAAGCCTGGGCAGGCTGGCAGCTCCCAGGGACGGCTGCACATGGGTGCCCGTGTTTCAGGGCAGCTGAGGTCTTTCCTGTTTCCAATCTCCAGGGTGATGTGTGTGGGTGTGGCTCACGTGGGTCCACGCGTCTGCCATTGTGAGCTGCCCCCCAGGCCTCTGCAGCCAGCCGCACCCTGTGCCTAGCCCCTGAGCTCTCCCAGGACTCAGTGCTATCTCCCTTCCCGTGGGTCAGGAATTGGGGTTCTGTGTCTCCAGAAAATGGGCTTGGCTACCTCCCAGAGCCAGGGAGAGGGGAGACGGCAAGGAGGGCTGGGTCAGCCCCCACCAAGGTCCCAGGTGAGGCTTGCCACAACCTTGACCTCGCCTCTCGCCCGGCCGCTCACCACAGCCCGCCCTCTCTTCCAGTGTCTCATGACCCTGCTGTATGCCTTCTCCAAAGACATCTTCTCGGTCATCAACTTCTTCAGCTTCTTCAACTGGCTGTGCGTGGCCCTGGCCATCATCGGCATGATCTGGCTCCGCTACAAAAAGCCGGAGCTGGAGCGGCCCATCAAGGTGCGGGTCTCGGCAGACGCAGGCCCACACGGCCCCCTTAGGGCCCCGGAGCTGGCACATACCCTCCGAACGGACTGGATGGTTCACGGACTCAGGGACACCCCGCAGCCCCTCGAGTGCTGCTGTCAGGAAGCTCCACCAGAGCTCGGTCCTGCAGGAGGAGGGAGCAGCGTTAGTGTGGACGTCAGGGTCAGCCGTGTGTGGGGCTGGGTCGTGGGACCACAGAACACCGCAGGCAGCACAGCCATGTGGCTTGCGTGGCCTGGTCTGGCCCTGTGTCCCGGGCACCCTGCCTGTCTGTGGTCTGGGACACTGCCACGCCAGGTGGGGCTGCAGGCCGGCTTGCTCAAGCCCACCCAGTGGCTAAGGGTCTCCCAAAGACCACTCCTCCCTTGTCAGCACTAGCCACAATTTTTGCAGGAGTGCTGGGCACTTGGTCCCCTGCCAGTGACTGCAGTGGAACTGTGGCCAGAGCTCATAGGGACAGGCAGCTGGCCTCCCTCATGATCCCCGGCCGACCCCCGGCCTCCCCATGGTGCCCTGGCCGACCCTGACCTAGACCCCTGCCCTCCCTGTGGTGCCTGAGCGCTGGCTGACCCCTGCCCTCCCCGCTGTGCCCGGGCCGACCCCGTCCTCTCTGTGCTCAGGTGAACCTCGCCCTGCCTGTGTTCTTCATCCTGGCCTGCCTCTTCCTCATCGCTGTGTCTTTCTGGAAGACGCCGGTGGAGTGTGGCATCGGCTTCACCATCATCCTCAGCGGGCTGCCTGTCTACTTCTTCGGGGTCTGGTGGAAGGACAAGCCCAAGTGGCTCCTCCAGGGCATCTGTGAGTGACTCAGCTGCCGGGCCAACCCCTTGCCCGTGGCCTGTCCACCAGTGGGCAGCAGGCCCTGCCCCATGGCCCGTCCACCAGCGGGCAGCAGGATTGCAGGGTTCAGCTCTTTGGCTCAGAACAGGGGCTTCTATGAGACAGAGCAGCACAGCAGCCTCTCCCCTGCACTGCAGGACCCTCCCCCAGCCCTCCCAGAATGCGCCTGCGGAAGACCCAGGGCCCTGGGGGTCCCGCTCACCCAGGCTGCATTGTCTGAATGTAACAACCCCTGAGGAAGGTTCTGGGTGTGGGGTCCTCACGCCGAGGCAGGTCGCTCCCTGCAGGTCTGGGCACGCCCACTGCTCCACACTAAGCTGCCGTCCTTGTTTCACAGTCTCCGCCACGGCCCTGTGCCAGAAGCTGATGCAAGTGGTCCCCCAGGAGACGTAGTCTGGAGAAGACACGGGACACTCCGACCCACGCCCCCTGTCGACACGTCCCCACGGCCGCCCCAGCCCCCTGGCTCCCTCCACAGGCCGTGCAGCCCAGCCACTGTGAGACTGGTACGGATTTGGGTCCTGAGTCCCAGAAGGTGGCTCTGGGCTGCTTCCCAGGGAGGCCCGTGGTGTGCTCGGGGCAACCCTGGCACCCACCCTGCATTGGACAGCAGTGCTGGGCCCTTCTCACCTTTTTATATCTTTTTTTTTTAACTTAAGTTTCGGGCCTTCACCACCATGGTTATCTCAAGGCAGTTGGGCAGGGGGTGGCACAGCGTTCCCTACACGCCCCGTCCCTGTGGCCAAGGAAGCTACTGAGGCTCAGACACCTCTGTCCGGGCCCCGCGCTTGCACTGGCGGCCAGTGCCACACGTGCATGTGGCCTCGTGTCATTGCTGGAGTCCCTCAGGCAGTCTTTGCCTTAAAACCTGGGGCGACTCCGGGCCCAAACCGCAAACCTCACAGGAGAGGCAGAGGTAGGCTCAGGAGGAGTGAGCCCCTCCTGTGGGGCACAGAGCCCACCACTAGAGAGCTTGGCAGGGTCCCAGGTGTGAGGACCGGGCAGCACAGCAGGCCTAGCCCCCCCACCCCACTCGGGAGTGGGAGATGTGGGCTCTGGCGCCCTCTACTGTACTGAGCCTGGGAGTGGACACTCCAGGGCAGAGCCTCCTGGTGGGTTCCCTCCCCGGGCCGGCTGCCCTCACACTCACTCCCTGGGCTGTCCGGTTCCTGGTGCCCCTCACCGCCTGTCCCCAGCCAGGAAGGACGTCTGGCGGCCTGGAGGACCCTGACAAGCTGTGTAGAAAGGCTGAGACCCTTGGTCCTCCGGGTCCCCGGGTGCACTGCCCCTGCGTGCTGCTGATCCGGGGACGCAGCTCCTATAAAGGCCTGGACGTGGCTGGGCCTGTCCTGGGGCTTCCAGGTTCCCCGCAGCAGGTGCTCTGCCTGCCTGCTAAGGTTGCCCTGGAGACCTCCCAAATGATGCAGGCTCCTCTAGGGTTCCGTGGGGACACCCCTGGGGACATGACCTTACAAGCCGAGCCTCCTCTGAGGGCAAATTCTTCATGGGGCCAGTTGTTGGAGGCCAGCCCTGGAGGCACGGGGCCTGGGCACCCTCTGTAGCACCACCTCTGCATGGCAGAGGTTTTAAGGATCCCACTTGGGAGGCAGGGACCGCCTGGGGCCACGTCCCACGGTGCTGACTTGGGCCTGCCTGCTGGCACGGCCACCTGACGCCCACCATTCCCCCTGGTGTAGACTGAGGCGTCCCCAGGCTCCCCGTGGGCCTCCATGTTTTGTCTGAAGCTCTGTCATGGGCTGCTTTGCTTGTGTGTTCTGTGCTAACATCTAACTCAGAAAAGGCAGCTGGCACGTGTCCACGGGCGGCGGGCGGCTCAGCCCAGCCCGCGGAGTGCTGTGTGCGTGCCCTCGCCGCCAGCATCCTGACCCGGGCGCGTGTCTGTGCTGCCTCCTGCTGTTACTGGCTAACCTGTTACACTGGGCTACTTGGGGTGGGGAGTTATGTTTTGTTTTTTTAATGGATTTGTTTGTGTTTTTCAAGAAAAACAGAATTCTAAGGACCACTGAAGGCCTCATGTAGTCACTTCCTTAGCACCTGGCTGTGGCAGGTGTTCCTGGGGCCCCCCAGACCTGCCGCTGCCACCCACTCCCCCTAAGCAAGGAGACAGCCAGGGCCCTCGGGCTGGGTTCCTGGTGAGGTGCTCCCAGGCTCTGGGAAACTCTGGGTTAAGCCCCAAAGGCACTTGCCGGGGGCGCAAGGAGGGGGCACTTGACTCAGCAGGTGTGGGGATCCCAGCGCCTGCATGGGGCCCTTGTTGTGATGTATTAGATTAGACTTTTGCTGGTGCTGGCTTTCCATGCTCCACTTCCCATCCAGCTCCCTGCCTGTGGCTTGGAACAGCAGTTGGGGGCGGCCCAAAGCCTTGGGACCCTGCACTGCATAGGAGACCCAGGAGAAGCTCCTGACTCCTGGCTCCACACAGTGCAGCTCTGGCTGTTACGGCCATTTGTGGCGTGAGCTAGTAGATGGAAGATGTGTCTTTCTTCACTCTGGCTTCATTTCCTACTCCCACGTCGCCATGCCCTCTGAGTGCCAACACTGAGGCAGATGCAGCTGCTCCAAGTCCTGCCGTGCAGGCCGCACCCAGGAGTCCTGACCCCATGTGGCCCTGGATCTGTGAGACTGCTTCCCCGTTCCCCCACGTAGGGGTCAGGCCAAGCCCTGGGCCTGGAGGAGCGTGGACGCCCCAACATCACCTCTGCCTGTTTTTAGTGGGTCCTGAAGGGACACTCTGAGCTGACCCCCCGACCCCATGCACCTGCTGGACCAGGTAGCCCCCCCGCCGCCCGCCAAGGCCTGCTGCGTGGCCTCTGGGAGGGGCTGGGAGCCCTCCGCCTGGCATACCTGCTCCCTCACCCCGGCCCCGGGCAGCACCTGCCCTCCTGGGCTTCTTGTTGCCTCGAAATGCTGGGTGATAACACAGGTGAGGGGAGACACCATGATGCCTCTAGCCACCCACCGCCCCCTCCTTCACCCGTGCCCCGGAGCAGGCTGGGGCTTCCTGGGAACGCTGGAGGAGTGCCATCCAGGCCAGCCACTAGGCAAGTACAGGGGCCTGGGGCGGTGGGATGGGGCTGGGTGAGGCCCCAGGTGCGCAGCTGTCTTCAGGACCAAGGGGGCTGTCTTCAGTTTTACTGAGGTTGAGTTAGACGTGGAGTTCCACTGGTTCACTCCCTAAATGGCCAGAGTCTGGAACCTCCCAGGTCTCCCACAAGGGTGAGGACTTGGCCGTCACTGCTGTCCGCCCAGGTGTGTGAGCAGAAGGGGGCTCGGAAGTGGAGCAGCTGGAACGTCGGTCATTGCTGAGCCTGCCAAGTGGCGGCTCAACTTGCTGACGTGCCAGGACACCAGCCCGGGGGGAGCTGCTCTGGAAGGCCCCAGGCGGGGGATTGTGAAACAAAGAACCCAGCTTCTGTGGAGCAGCCAATCCTAGGGTTACCACAGTGTGCGGGAGCTGGGGCAATGGGGCCAGGGGCACTTGGTTGCACCACACCTGTTGGCATTCAGGGTCAGGCCCAGTGGGGAGGGGGTCAGGCCTGGAAGGTCCAGGCTCGCTGGGAGGCGTCCAGGGGCCTGGACACCTGAGAAGGAAGAGGCAGACCTACAGTTTGAGACCTAGTGGTCAGGGCAGCCAGGCAGTTCAATTGCACAAGCCTAAACTTCCCGTGGGAATTTCAGTTCGTATTTTTATTATCTGAAAGGCAGAAACCAAAGGACCGAGATTTTCCTCCTGCCGGACTTCCCAAATGCCTGTGGCACCAGGCTTGGGCTGGCCTTGCTAAAGCTGGGAGCCAGGAGCCCCATCCAGGTCTCCCCGTGGGAGCAGGGCCAAGGTGCATTAGCAGGCAGCTGGGTCGGAGCAAAGGCGCTGAACTTGGTCCATGAGCTTCATGACCTGCCGCTGTGGGGAGCAGGGGGGCGAGGATGGGGGCGGAGATTATGGGGCGTGGCCGACGCTGACCCATCCAGGTGATCCAGGCAAGGTGGGAGTGGGTGAACCTGTGCCCACAGGCCAGCAGGCAGGCTGGACACTGAGGGAGCTCCTGGCACAGCCCCCCACTCCCCCAGGCTCGTGCGACCCCCAGCCCCAGCCTGGGAGACGCAGGCTCAGGTGACAACATTCACCTCCCACAGGCCCTGCTCACCTCCCAGGCTCCTGCCCTGACAGGATATGGCTCCTTCCTCCCAGAGCCCAGGGTGACTCAGAGGTCTGATTAAAGTCAGCCGTGGAAGCGCAGAGAAGACTCCCAACCAGTCCTTGCCGGTTTCTGCAAACACCAATCCCCTCTTGCTCTGAGGCAGCGAGCGAAGGTTCCAGAAATCGTCCCTTCTCTTGCTGATCCCTGCAGGGCTGGGTAAGGAGCAGGCAAGGCCTGGCTTCTGACCCTGCGGCCACCTCGGCCGGCACCCTCTCGGGCTCCCCCAAGCCCACAGAGCCCCGTGGTCCCTGGGCAGCCTCTGACTGGCCAGTGGAAAAGGGTGTGGGTGCTGACCCTCGTCCAGGAGACGCCAGAGAGTGGGCACTGCCTCTGGGGTCAGGGAGCCGCAAGCGAGCCCCAAGGTGGCCATTGGCCCTCCCCAGGCCTCTGTCCTTAAGGGCTGGCCAGCACAGCTGTGGAAGTCATCAGGAGGAATGGAGTCCCTCACCCGGTGTTCCCAGCTCATCAGCCAGTCCGGCTCGTCCTCCATATAGAGGAAGCCACCCAAGGAAACACGGGCTGGCACTGTGGCACAGCAGGTTAGTGTGCAAGTTGCCGTGAGCACAGATTCAAATCCTAGCTGCTTCACTTCCTACCCAATTCCCTAATGAGAGGCCCACGTGCTTGGGCCCCTGCACCCATACAGGAGGTCCAGGGGAAGCTCTTGGCCTTGGCTGACTCAGGCCTGGCCGCTGAGGCCGTAGCTGGCAGGGGCCCTGTGGGGCCAGGCAGAGGTGGTCTACACGCCGGGGATGGGGGCGGCTTTCTCCTGTGCTGTGCCACCTGGGGAGGGTCTGCCTGGCCCAGCCTGTGTCCATGGGCCGCGTCTGGAGAGACAGGCCAAGCCCAGTGTGGGAGCACTCTTTTCCCTGGCTTTGGAGCAGCTGGGCGGCTCAGGGAAGCATTGATGAGGTCGAGGAGTCTGGGGGCTCGAGGAGGCCTGGGGGCGTCCCCGATTCTGCAACACGGGCCGGGCAGGCTTTCACCTTGTCCTCCCTCAGCCACCTGTCGTCCCCGAGGGCCCTGAGCTCTTCTTCCAGCCTTGCTGGGAGCAACGCCTTCTGTCGCTGAGCTCCCGTTGGGGCCGCTGGCCACTAAATCGGGCTTGTCACCAGGGACGTGTGTCACTGCGGGAGGAGTGGTGGGCGCAGCGGGCTGGGACCAATGACCCACGGGCTGCTGGCAAAATAGCAAAACAGGTCACACCCGGATTAGAGCGCTGGCCCCAAGAGGGTCAGCAGGGCAGGGTGGTGGCCAGAGTTCCATGTGCAGCCTTGTTAGGGGTCACGGGGTGGGGTGCGCTTTGTCATAGAGCATCCTAGCCCTTTGCAGACACAGTGCGTCCTGGCAGGTTCCCCGAGCAGGGCTCTGGTTGGCTCTGCCATATGGTCCCTGACCCTGCTCTCGGTCCCTGCGCATGTCCCACGTGGACCCCATCCCTGGACACCGGGCCTCCCGGCCTCGCCAGTCCTCTGTATCTGACCTTAGCCTTGCACCGAGGCACCATCTGGGTCACCAGCCCCTCCGTGGCATCTGCTGTGATCTCATCACACCCACAGCTCCCAGTGGACAATGGTGAGGCCGTGGTGCATGTTGGTCACAGGGCTGGGCAGACAGCCGGAGCTGGAGCCCCCAGCCCCACACCACCTCCGCCCTTAACTTGTGCATAGAAGATTCCGGAAGTGAACATGGGCTGCCTGCCGTGCCTGTGGGCCTTTGTGGTAAGCTCTAGATGTCCCCAGCCCCACGGAGCCTACTTTCCCAACTGTTGAAGAACGTTGCACGCCTTCAGCACAGCCCGGGGCCTCTGAAGCTGTAGCTCACTCCCGTCAACTCATCCCTTGCAGGCAGGCAGTCACCAGCTGGCTTTGTGAGCACACTGGGCAGCTGGGACCTGCTGGGGATGCAGACTGCTACGGGGGGTGCTTGGGCCCCAGAGCTGCCTGTGTGCCAGCCAGGCTTTCTGCTGACACAGCTGCGAGCCTCCAGGAGCTGGCCCTGGCGCTGGGGCTCCTGGTGACCCAGCCTGCTTGCATTCCTGCAGGCATCTGGGGGGTAAACCAGCAGGTGGAGCCTGTCTCCCTTGGTCAGTGTCACTCTTTTACAATAAATCAATATTGATTAAAAAGGACACCCATCTGTCCTGCCCAGACCTGGCCTGCCTCTCTGGTTCCACTGTGGAGGCAGCACCCGCCTGGGGGTGGGTATCAGCCCACCCCCAAGCCCAGTGTGGGCTTCTGGTCCCTCGTGGAGGCAGCTCCCTTGCTTTGTCCCAAAGACGGTGTGTTCTTGGCAGCCCGGGCACTGCCGGAGGTCGAGGGGCTGGCCTGCCCCTCGCCGTAGCAGCCCGTGTGTCTGGGCCTGAGGGCTGGGGACATGGGTCCTCTGCGAAGGGAACTCCGGCCCCCCACCAATGAGCTTCTCCGCCCTGGGTTCCGTGGAACTTCCCCTGTGGTGGCTGTAACCACACCTGTTTAAGCACGCAAGGCCAAGTTGAGGTTACAGCAGGAGTGGGGTCACCAAGGAGGCTGTCTCCCCCTCCTGGGGCCTCTCGGTGTGGTTCAGCTGTGTCCATGCCTTGGTGTCTCAGCATCCCCTCTGCTCGTGGGGACACCAGTCACGGAGTTAGGGTCCGTCCAGTCTGACCTCGTCTTAAGCAATTTCCTCGAGAACAACCACTTTCAAAGGTCACCACTGGGCCCAGTGCAATAGCCTAGTGGCTGAAGTCCTTGCCTTGCACGTGCAGGGATTCCCATGTGGCCACTGGCTCTAGTCCCAACAGCCCCATTTCCCATCCAGCTCCCTGCCTGTGGCCTGGGCAAGCATTAGAGGACAGTCCAAGGCCTTGGGACCCTACAATTGCCTGGAAGACCCAGAAGAAGCTCTGGGCTCCTGGCTTCAGATCAGCTCAGTTCCGGCCATGAATTTAAAAAGAAAGAAACCTGAGCATCATGGGGCGAGTGCTGTGGTGCCACAGCTTGTGACTCCTGTGTCTCAAATGGGGCACCGGTTCAAGTTCTGGTTGTCCACTTCCTGTCCAGTACCCTGCCTGTGCCTGCACCAGTGTTGGAAGACTCAAGAGCCTGGGTTCCTGCGGCCATGTAGGACACCTGGACAGAGCTGCAGCCCGGCTGCTGCAGCCACTTGGGGAGTGGCCCAGTGTGTGCAAGACCCCTTCTCTCTGCCTCATTGCCACTTTGTGTTTTGAATAAATAAATATTTTTCTAAAGCTTCATTTATTTTTATTGGAAAGGAAAATCTATAGAGAGAAGAAGAGACAGAGAAAGATCTTTCCATCTGCTATTCACAACAGCCGGAACTAAACTGATCTGGAGCCAGGAGCCAGGAGCTTCTTCTGGGTCTCCCTTGCAGGTGCAGGGTTCCAAGGCTTTGGGCCGTCCTTAGCTGCTTCTCCAGGCCACAGGCAGGGAGCTGGATGGGAAGTGGAACAGCCGGGACACGAACCAGTGCCCATATGGAATTCCAGCACTCGAAGGAGAATGATTAGACAAAGAGAAAGAAGTCTGACCATAGTGATGCTGCCAGGCCGTCGGGGGTCCCAGCAAGCCTACAGGGGCCACATGGAGGGTGGTGGACTCAGACAGTCCCCACCCTGCAGAGCCCAGCTGGCTCCAGAGCCTGGGGCATCAGCCGGGGAAGGCTGATAAGAGGCAAGGAGGTGGCAGCACCGAAGCAGGTGGCACCTGCGTCCAGCTGGAGAGGCCCAGCCCGGGCTGCATGGGGCAGAGTGAGGCGTGCAGGCATCACTGGACCCGCTGTGCCGTGCCCCAATGGGCTCCCCCAGCCAGAGGCCTGCTGTGAGCAGAGCCAGGTGGAGTCTGTCTCCCACATGCCTTTGTGCTGTGCCCTCAGCCAGGGAGGCCTGGGTGGTAGCACCGGGGGCGGAGGAGGTGCTGGCAGTGTGCCCGCAGCCCACAGGTCAGGACTCGACACTGCCTAGGCTGCCACCTGCACACCCAGCCTGTCCCAGCTCCTCCTTCCTGCTCGGCTGCAGGAAGCAAGTGCGCCGACCTGGAACCACGCACAGCCCCACCCGCTAATTCCGCTGAGTCCCCAAAGCCCTGTGCCTGGCCCGTCCTCTCCTGCCCAGGTGCCCTGGGGCATCACACCACGCTGGGACCTGTGGAGAAGGAATAGGCCCTGCCCAGTCAGCCCCCTGTGCGCAGGACAGGAACGCTGGCTGCCTCATGCATGGCCAGGGCTGTGGGGCAGACCCCAGAGCAGGTGGTGGGGTGAACTCAGCTGCTCCATGCTGCCTGGGCAGCCAAAGCAAGGAGTCATGGCATGGTCAGACACAGGAAGGGCTCAGTGAGGGCTCAGCACCAGCCCCAGACAGCGAGCGTGGCCTGGGCAAGAGCAGTGGGCAGGTCTCAGGAGCCACAACACTGCCCACATTAGGTCCTCCAGACCACCCTGGCAGCCCAGCCCCCACCGGGCACTGGGGTCAGCTCTGTCCCTCGGCTCAGGGCTGCCAGCTCCTCCCCACCTACTGCCTGGAGACAATCCTGCTGCCCTCCGCTCACTGCTGGCCGTGCCCGGGCACCCCGCCACCTGCCTCCAGGGCAGCAGCACCCCTGCCACAGCTGTGAGAGAAGGGGGTACGAGGCGGGGGGCAGTGCGCATTTCCTGCTTTTGTTGGCAGCAGTCACAGCTAGGGCATAAACTGCTGGCAAAAGACGTGGCCCTAGCTCCCGGATACACGGCACCTGCCCGGCCAGCTCTCGGCTGGCTCCAATGCAAGCAGAAGTGATGGTGGTGTGTGAGCTGTTGGCACATGTTGCCTGACCTGGCAGAGGCCCCTCCGTGAATCAGGCCCCCAAGGAGGGCAGAGCTGATACAAGGACCCTGATCCCCACTGGGACGCCAGGTGAGAGCCTCAACTGGGCTGGCAGCTCACTCCAGTCAAGGTTTACCCTGGGGTGAGGGGGTGGGAGCTGGGGGTGCCACAATGCCTAGCACAAAGCCCCAGCCCCTCCTGCCAGTACAACAGTGACAGGAAGTGGAGTGAGATCCCTGTCTCTCACCTGCTGTCCCAGGCTCACCCCTGTCCAGGTCACCTCTGCCTTCCTGGGCACTGGTGCACCTCATCCTTCCGTGTTCTGTGGGGCCCCAGGGGAGGCAGATGGGAACTCGCTCAGTCGGCCCCCGGGAGGGCAGGCGGCCAGAGCTCGTCAGCAGCAGGGCACCCGGAGGGGGAAACCCCGACACCTACATGGGCTGGGTCCAACAGAGACGAGACGGAAGAGTGGGTGGCACAGATGGCAGCCACAGCGTCCACGGCTGCCCACTGGGGTCCCACAGGTGCCAGGGGCCACAGGCATCCCCCGGGGGGTGACCCATGATGGGGGTCCTCTGGGTGGAAGCTGTAGGGAACCTAACAGATGCAGACCCGGGTGCAGTCCAAGGACAGAGACCCCAGTGCCAGTCAGGACGCCCTGACCGAGGGCCCCTGGGCCCTCCCGGAGTCCAGTGTTGTAGTGTAGCAGATGAAACTGCTGCCTTTGACTCTTCTATATAGGCACTGGTTCAAGCCCGGCTGCTCTACTTCCGATCCAGCTCCCAGCCAACGCACTTGGGAAAGCTGCCGGGGATGGCCCAAGCGCTTGGCCGCTGCGTGCATGTGGGAGACCTGGGAGAAGCCCCAGGCTCCGGCCAGCCCCTGCCGTCGTGACCATTTGGAGAGCCAACTAGTAGGTGGAACGTCCATCTCCCTCTCTCTAACTCTGCCTTGCAAATAAATAAAGAAAATTGGGCCTTGGTCTTCTGTACAAGGGTGGGACCGAGAGCAAATGGAGAAGGAAGGAGCAAATGGAGGCGCACCTGCCTGGGGCCTGTGTTGGCTCAGACCACGGGGCTTTGCTGGACAGCAGGGACCCCCAGGTGCACCTCCTGTGCATGTGAGGAGCAGTGCGAAATGAGCCTGGCTGGGAAGACGGGTCAGGACTCGGGTTTGCTCGAAGGAACCAAGCAGCCCAGCAAGCTCACCACCCCCAGGAGACGCGGACACTGGGACACAGCCTGCCGTCGTGGGCAGTCGCACAGCTGCAGCGGGCATGCTGCACACACCTCGGGACCCCCTGGGACGCAGCGGCACCCCCCACCCCTCTGTCCTTCACCTGCCGGGAGAGTGCACAGCTGGACGCTGGGGGAAGGGAACGCGGCGATGGCATTTCTTCTAGGGTGATGGGAACGTTCGGGAATGATCTGGAACGAATGGAAGGATGCCTGCACAGAAGCACCAAATGCTGTTGGGTCCCACACTTGGCAGCGATTTCTCCCAAGTGACGTGAATTGCTTCTCTCCTAAATACTCCTTTAAAAAGTAACATGTGGGCCTGGCATGGTAGCCTAGTGGCTTAAGTCCTCGCCTTGCACATGTCAGAAACCATATGGGTGCCAGTTCTTTTTTTTCTTTTTAAGATTTAGTTATTTTTATTGGACAGTCAGATATACAGAGAGGGGAGGAGGGATAGAAAGGAAGATCTTCTGTCCACTGGTTCACTCCCCAAGCGGCCACAATGGTTGGAGCTTAGCCCATCCAAAGCCAGGAGCCAGGAGCCTCTTCCAGTTCTCCCACGTGGGTGCAGGTTCCCAAGACATTGGGCCGTCCTTGACTGCTTTCCCAGGCCACAGGCAGGGAGCTGGATGGGAAGCGGGACTGGCATGTGCAAGGTGAGGGCTTTAGCCACTAGGCTACTGTACCAGGCCTTTGGTCAGATTTCTTACCCAGAGGCTCGTGGGTCCAGAGGGACCACTCAGTCACCTGAGAGGCGGACCCCAACTCACACCAAAGGCAAAGGCATGTGGGCATCCATGGGCAGTGGAGCCTCTTCCTGGGGTGTCTCCCTGAGGGTGAGGGTTGAGCTGTCCCTGGGACCCATGGGGGCCTGGGTAACCACGCATCTCGGATGTGTCGTTGGGCTTGGAGACGGCTGCTGGCCGAGGAGCCCAGGGCTCGGCTGAGCCTGTGTTTGAACTGCTGGAAGAACACAGCAATGTTCGGACATGCAGAGCTGGCCCGTCTTCTGCTCGCCCACTCGCCGCACACCACCCCAGCCAGTGCCAGCCAGCGCCAGCCAGCGCCAGGAGCTGGGGCCTGAGCTGCAGCCCACCATGGAGTAAGTAGCAAGAAAGAGGCTGGCACCAGGAGCAGAGGTGGCACCAAGCCCAGGCACCCTGGGGCAGCTGGCTGTCTATACTTCCTGCAGCCACTCACCCTGGGGGTTTGAGAGGCGCAAGACTGGGTGTTGTCACGGCTCTGGGGGTCTCATGCCATGTTTCCTCCTGAGGCCCCTGCTTCTAGCTTCCCCAGGGTAGGCACAGCAGTGCTGGGAGGGGGCGATGAGCTGGCTAGAGTGCTGCCCCGGGGTGGGAGGGCCAGGATGGACGCTCCCCGGATGGCCATAGTCCTGGAGTCGGGAGCCATGAGGACACACGGCCCCCAAGGCTTACAGGATGCAGGAGGGGTCACCGACCTGGGCCGCCGGGCACACCGGGGTCAGAGGTTCCGGTCGGCCGCCAGGCCTTTGTAGGGATGCCCTGACCTGTGGCCCTGCCCTGCCCGACTCTGTCCCAGCAAGCCTCACCCAGAGCCTGCCCACTCCCTCGCCTACACGCTTCCTGTCCTCAGGTGAGTCTCGCTAGGCCGCAGGGCTCCCAGAGACAGCGCGTGGATCCTGCAGCTGCTGGCTGGGCTGGCGAGTATAGCCCAGTGTGGTGTGGTTTCTGCTGCCCCGCCTGTCTGCTGCCCACTGTCCCTGGCACAGGAGCGGGAGGCTAAATTAGAAGCAAAGGCTGGAGCTGAACAGGACACTGCCATGGCCTGACGCATCTCCTAAAGCTGTGTCAATTGTGGGTCTCCATGTGCCACTCCTTGCCGTGGGAGCCCAGGATGGAAACGGGGGAGGGCAGCGCTGGGCAGGGTCCACCCAGCACGGGGGGGGGGGGGGATGAGCCTGTGAGGGCAGAAGCTCCTCCCACCTGGCCTGCCCCCTGTGGGTGCTGCTGCCCTGGGGTCTGGGCCAGCTGGGATTCAGCAGAGCCAGTCCGGGCGCTCCAGGGCAACAGCAGTGTGAGGCACAGGGCCTCCCGGCTGGCCCAGGGCCAGGCTGCCTCAGGGGGCCGTGGCGCAGACGCAGTCTGGGAGCCAGAAGGCTGGCTTGCCTGAGCCGCTGCGTGGTCTCGGCCTCTGGACGCCACTTGCATCTTTACTCACAGCTTTGCTCTGGCTGGCGCAGGCGCCTCGGGCTGCTGTGGGCCGGCTCGAGGGCCCAGGACTTCAAAACATAGGATTGGTCAACACTCCCACCCCTCCCCATGGGCTGGGGCAGGCAGCGTTTGCTCGTTTGCTTGGAACCTGTGGCTGTCTGACCCTGAGAGCCCCCCGCCCTGGCAGTTGGCGTGAAGGAGGTTTGGAGGGTCACACGTGGTATTCAAGACGCTCCCACCTAGGGCGCACCCCCCACAGTGCTACTTCCTGTTACCTCCATGTGCACACTGGGAACCCCTCGTCTGGGCTGGGTCAGGTCCCCCTGGAAGCCCCGAGAGAGGGCAGCAGGGGTGGCTAGGCAGGATGCGGCCGCACTGGGTGGAGGTGGGCGTGACAGCCAGGGCCGCTGGTCCTTAGAGCAGGCCGAGAGGACGTGACACCTGGTGTGGCCTGAAGGTGAGTGCTGGGGGAGGAGAGGTGCCCAGGCTATGGCGCTCAGAGGCAGCAGCTCTGCCCCATTGGTTGGAACCCCTGCTTTTCAGTGACACCTGGGCTTTGTTCTTGGGCCGGACCCCCCCCGCCCGGGGCCACAGGAGGGCAGAGGGTGACATGGGGTGAAGCGGAGGGAACAGAGCCTGCACGGGCTCCTGGCATGGCCAGCACACTGCGGTTACAGGGACCACAAGCTGCTGGCCGCCTGGGCGCTCGGACGCCCATGGCAGGCCTCATGGACATCTCCAGCGCAGGCAGAGCTGCGTCCTGCCCCAGGCTCCCAGAGACTCTGCTTTCGTGTGGCAGCTCCAGGAGGCCACGACTTGCCCAGCTCTTGCCCTGTCCTGTACCTGTAAGGCCAGCGGCACAGCCCCCTCCTCGGACCCCCATCGGACCCCCGGGTTACCAGGGTCGTTGTGTGCACAGCCCACCTGCGAGTCCCTTGGCCGTCAGGGCACAACGGGCTTTTTGTGGGCATCTGGGTGTGGCCGTTGCAGGCTGTGCCCTGCCAGTCACCTGTGATGGTCCTGGGCCAGGCCAGGAAGAGTGCCTGCACCGCCTGGTCTGCTCGCGTTACCTGCGGCCTGGCCCATCCTGACCTCTGCTGCCCCGGGGCGGCACGTTCTGTCCTCCCCGGTCCAACCTGCGGGCAGCTGCCCTCTCGTCACTCGTGTCCCACCTTGGCACCTGGTAGGCCCTTGGCACAGCAGCATGTGTGGTCAGGGCAAATGAGTGCCCAGGCCTCAGGATGGCTTGCTGCCCACAGCTGGCCAGTCACTTACTGAGATTCAGAAAGGGCCTTGGCCTCGGCCGGGGAGAACAGAGGGCCTGTGTCTCTTGTGGGTGCCTGGGGCCGGCCACTCGAACAAATGAAGTCCCGGCTGGCTGGGAGGGCCCCCCCATTGTGTTTATGTAACCCTCCTCATCCGAGGCCGAGCTTGGTCTGGGCCGTCGCCGGCAGAGAATAACACCAGGGGCCTGGTGCCAGCCCTGGCCGGGTCTGTGTGACCACGCTGGGCCACTAAGCAGCCAGGCATGGCTGCTGCCCACCGGGGAGCAGGGAAGTTGTGCAGAGCTGACAGGGCTGGCTGGGGGTCCAGCTCCTCTGCCATCTCCACCCTGGGGTCTCTGGCACTCAGCGGGCTCTGTTGTGGGCAGCGATGGCGGGGAAGCCAGCAGTTGCCTCCAGACATGGCAGACCAGCCTGCCATGCCCTCGCAGGGGAAGGCGTGGAGACATTTGGTGTGGGTCCCAGCGGCTGCAGGCAAGAGGCCCACAGGAAGCGGGGTGGTGCCCACGTGTGTGGCAGGGCGTGCAGAGACCTGGCACACGCTGAGGCGGGGGCCATGAGGCTGTGACTCCTGGCGGACGGGTTGAGGTTCATCAGGTGTGAGCTGGCCGCGGCCTGGGTGACCTTGAGCCGTCCCACACGGCTGGACAGCTTCCCAGTGACCCCGTGACCCAGTGACTTGGTGCCGTAGATACCCTGAGCGGCTGCAACATGGGACTGGCCACCTGACCCAGGCCGTGCCCTGCTTGCATGCCTGCTCTGGCCCTGCTGTTCACTCCCTAGGAGTGGAGATGGCCTGGAGGCACCCATGGAGGCTGGGAGGCCCTCATTCCAACCTGCCGACCCAGACCTGGCCGGGCGCGCCCGGCAGCCACACGCCTCCCATGCAGCTTTGCCGTTGGCCATCGTCCCTGGGCTTGGCGCTGTTTTCAGCTGGTGCCCACGAAGGCATCTGTGGGTCCTGAGCTGGAACCAAGAGCGGTGCCAAGTACATACCTGTGAGCTGTCTGGATGACAGCTGCCCCAGGCAGAGACCATCAGGCAGGCTGAGGAGGCGCTGGGATCCTTAAGGAGACCAGCTGCCTGCTTCTCTTGGCCTTTGGGAACCAGTCACCCTGTAAGAGGACATGGTGACCCTGGAAGGTCAGCGAGCACAGGATTATGGTTGATTGGGTAATATTTGCATGAGAACAACCGAATGGCTGCCTTTTGTATAACTGATTGGACATCATCTATGAGAACAGTTGAGCGACAGCATGTGAATGAGAACGCTTGGTGGAATACACAAGACAGAAGGAGTTCCAGACAGAAGTACAGAGACGGTGATGGGTTTGTTGATGAGCCCCGGACCCCTCCCTTATCCCACATGAGCCTCATGTATAGTCTGATTCAGCTCCATCAGAGTCCACGCGTGTCATCGGCTCCACGCACCAAGTCCATCGCCGCAGGACAGCGACACAGCCCACCAGGTGGTGACCCCAGCGGGAAGCAGAGCATGTCGCAGATTCCCAGACCTGACTCTGTGTTCCACTGGCTTCCGTTTCTCTGTAAAATATGAGCCTGTGAGGATGGAAGGAAAGAGCTGGCTCCTGGGGACGACATGGTCACTGTCCCTCCCCTGGCAGCTGCCATGCCCCATGGTGGCCCTGGGAAGCAAAGTCCCTCTCCTCAACACTGTGCCACCCTGGGCCCTCTGCACCCTGTTACAGCTTTCCAACCACCTGGTGCACCCATGTGGGGGAACCCTCTACAGTGCTGATGGGGACAGTGTGGAGATCATGATTTCCCTGGGCTGTTTTTAAAAACAGCCATTCACGGGCCCAGTGCAGTAGCCTAGTGGCTAAAGTCCTTGCCTTGAACACACTGGGATCCCATATGGCTGCTGGTTCTAATCCCGGCAGCCCCACTTCCTATCCAGCTCCCTGCCTGTGGCCTGGGAAAGCAGTGGAGGACGGCCCAAAGCCTTGGGACCCTGCACCCATGTGGGAGACCCAGAAGTTCTTGGCTCCTGGCTTCAGATCTGTGCAGCACTGGCTGTTGTGGTCACTTGGGGAGTGAATCATTGGACAGAAAATAAGTCTTTAAAAATCTTAAAAGTAAACATTCTTGTTTAAAGCAAGTTACCATATATAAAAGATACGGAAAACATCAAATAACTAAGAACATGGTGAACAAAAGACAAGCCGCCCTGCACTCTGAGAAGCAGAACTGGTGTGGAGAGAAGCACAGAGTGGAAGAGAAGCACAGAGTTGGAGAGAAGCACGGAGCGGGAGAGAAGCACGGAGCGGGAGAGAAGCAGAGAGTTGGAGAGAAGCACGGAGAGGGAGAGAAGCACAAAGTCGGAGAGAAGCACAGAGTCGGATAGAAGCACAGGACGGGAGAGAAGCACAGAGTCGGAGAGAAGCACAGAGTGGAAGAGAAGCACAGAGTTGGAGAGAAGCACGGAGCGGGAGAGAAGCACAGAGTTGCAGAGAACCCAGCCAGCGATCCTGACCCCGGGGCAGGGCCGGGAGCCTGACCGAGTGCTCCAGACAGGCCCTGTGAGGCAGCACCTGCGCCCACTGTGGAGGGCAGCTCCTGGCTCCTGGCTTCGGCCCACCCCAGTCCTGAGGGCCGCAGATAGCCAGGCTCTGGCCAGCAGGAGGCAGCTTTCCCTCTCAAACTCTCCCTCTCAATCCGTAAGTGGCTACTTTTTGAAGATTTATTTATTTCTTTTGGAAAGGCAGATATACAGAGAGGAGGAGAGACAGAGGAAGATCTTCCATCCAATGATTCACTCTTGAGTGTCTGGAATGGAGCCGACCCAAAGCCAGGAGCTTCCTCCAGGTCTCCCACACGGGTGCAGGGTCCCAAGGCTTTGGGCCGTCCTCGACTGCTTTCCCAGGCCACAGGCAGGGAGCTGGATGGGAAGTGGAGCTGCCGAGTCTTGAATTAGCACCATATGGATGTCAGCACCAGCGAAAGCTTAACCAACCATGCCACAGAGTGAGCCCCATAAAATCTTTTTAGAAAAATGTTAAGAGAGGAGAAGCATCGTACGAATGCCGGGGCTGAATCCCCTCAGCGTTTTGGTCAGACAGCAGAGACGAAGCCGCACGCCTGCCCCCGCCCAGGCCCTGGCAGGACAGATGGAAGCCTCAGCACAAAGTCTGCCAAGGCCACAGAAGCCAGGGCCGCCACGGCAGCTCAACAGGCCGTCGGCTCTGGCCATGTGGCCAGCTGGGGAGTGAACCAGCACACGGAAGGTCCTTCCCTCGGTCTCTCCTTGCCTCTGTAAAGTTGCCTCTCTAATTAAAAGAAAATGGCAGGGCAATTCCTGGCTAGAGGGCCGGGGAGCACCTCGGGTCATTCTGCCCAAGGAACCCTAATTTGAGCCAGACAGAGTGGGGAGCAGCGTTGGAGTCTTACGGATGACAGGTGCCCATGGCCAGTCAGGGGCTGGCACCTCGACCCAGCGCCTGCCCATGTGGTCTCAGGGCCACACCCGGCTTTAAGAGTCCAGCCCCATATGGGGGCCCCACATCACTTACAGGGCCAGGCTCGGGAGGCAGGGGGTTCCCAGCTGGAGTCAGCCAGTCTGTGTTGGTAAAGAGGTGTTACGCTCAACATACCCGAGCGGATCTCCTGCCCCCGACCATGCTCAGCCCTGAACCCTTCCACAGAGTCACAGCACCACCCAGCAACCAGTGTCAGCCTCTTCCTGCTGGTCAGGGCATTCAGACCTGCTGGCTATGGCAGGACTTATCAGAGTGGAAGTGGGCATGGCCACAGGGACCACAGCTGAGAGGATGGGCCAGGGAGTCCGCGGGGCCTCGGGCACAGGGGATGCACACGTGAGGCTGACTCAAGCAGGTGCACAGCCCGCTTGGCCCCTCTGCCGGGCATGAGAGCCCGGGGCACAGTTCCTTCGTACTCAGCTCCCTGATTCTGCCAAGCAAGGCTGGGGACATTATGCAACCCCAGCTTGGCAGGTGGGGACAACGACTTATTGGCTGAAATCGCAGCAGTTCCAGAGCCTGGAGAAGACGAGGGCCAGACTGAGGGGGGGATGTGCGGGGCTGCAGAACAGCTCTGGGGCCCCCGAGTCGGCCTTCGATCCTGGTGGCCACCGGGGTGGACACGCCCACATCTGGAGTCTTTCTCTGGGCAAGCACTGGCCTGGCCAAGGCAGGTCACACTCAGTAGCCTTCACTCAGTCCTAGAGGTGGACCCCGAGGTCGCAGGCGCGGAAGCAGAGGCTCCAGGCAGGATGTGCATCCAGCCAGCAGTCAGCTCTGGGCATGCTTTGCAAGCAGAAGGTGTCCCAGAAGGTGACTGAGAAAGGCCCAAGGAGCCGGGGGCGTGTGCTCTGGCAGAGGAGGTGGCGGCTCTCGTCCAGAGCCCGAGGGCAGCCAGCTCTGAGCCCGCGTGCTTTGCTGACGAAGGGCGTCAGGTGATGCTCAGGCCGAGAAGCAGGTGAGCGGCCATGGTGGCCCATCTAGGGTTTCTCTCCTAGATGCGCTGTGGGGTGGGGAGGCTCCCGGGCTTGGCTCATCAGCCCCCTTTTGCAGGGCCAGCCTGGTGGACGCTGGGGCTGCAGCGTGCCCCCTCCAGGCTTGACTTAAGCACCCAGTGTGTGGGTACTGGGGCAGAGGGATCAGAGGTGCCCCCTCACAGGTTGCGTTAAGAACCACTGCCAAAGGTGGTGGGCAGTGCAGTGCCAAGGCCACCTCAGCAAGTGCCCTGCACACCAAGCTGGGGACCCTGTCAGGGAGCTGTGCCCCAGGAGCGAGTTTCTAGAGTGAAACCAGAGAACTGGGGGGCAGCTAACAATCCACAGAGGACACAGAAGCAGTCCGGCCCAGCTGCCTCAGGGTAAAACAAGAGGCAGGGTGTGGATGAGAACTTGTGCTTTCCATTCTCTGCAGATGCCAGAAATTCCTCATCTTTGTTCTGCTAGCAGCCCCTGTGGGCAGCAGCGAGCATCAGGCTCCGCTTTCCACATTCCAACAGAGACTCACCCAGCCGGGTCTCACGTGTGCAGTTCTCTGCATGTACTTCTGTCTACGTTCTTGGGAGAGCGGGGGAGGACGGCCCCCCGCCCTAGTCCCATGGTGCTTTAGCCATCTGCGGGGGTGAATGAGTACATGGAAGGTTTCTCTTTCAGATAAGCAAGTCTTCAAGAGAAAAATCCTACTGCCAAGTGTGACCCAGAGGCGGGGGGCTCTCCTCACCGCCAACCTCTGGGGCTGCGGGGCTGTGACTGAGATGTGCCAGCACCTGCCCAGGCTTGGGGCCGGGCTCTCTGCAATGTGTGGATGCTGCCCAGGCTTGGGGCCGGGCTCCCTGCAATGTGTGGATGCTGCCCAGGCTTGGGGCCGGGCTCCCTGCGATGCGTGGATGCTGCCCAGGCTTGGGGCCGGGCTCCCTGCGATGCGTGGATGCTGCCCAGGCTTGGGGCCGGGCTCCCTGCGATATGTGGATGCTGCCCAGGCTTGGGGCCAGGCTCCCTGAGATGTGTGGATGCTGCCCAGGCTTAGGCATTGCTGCCCTTGCCTGTGCACAGGCCGACCTCTGGAGGCCGACACCAGAACTGCAGGCATGGAGCCTGGGTTAACTTCCCAGCTGTGTTGCATCAGCCAACAGAGCCAACCAGGTGCTGCAGGCAAAGGCCCCTCACACAGTGTGCAGGAACTGCCCTCCGAAGCCCAGGTTCTCAGTGTCCCCTGGGCCTGGACACTCCCTCTTCTGGGCCTGGCTTCTGGACTATAGACCCTGTCTGGAAGTTCTGCCTGCTGGGTCCAGGTCAGCTCGAAACCGAGCTCTCACCTCAGGCAGGGCAGGTGCCCCCGTGGCAGTCAAGGGGACTGGCCTGCGCTGCCCCTCAGCGCCTTGGCCAGAGACCCAGAGGTAAAGAGTGAGCCGCTGCCCTGTCCTGTGAGAGTGAGACGAACACGGAGGCAGTTTCCCTGGCCGTGAACACCAGCACCTGGCCGTGCCTCCTTTACTGTGACCACTGCTGTTAGATACCGCCCCCCCCCCGCCAAGGGGAACGGGGTGACCACTCTCCAGCCAGGGCTTCCAGTGCCTCCCAAATTCCAGAGTCCCGAAGATGGCAGCTGGTAAGGGAACACCCAGGGGAGCCAGCTCCAGGACTCCAGGCCAGTCGCCCCAGACCCTGTCTTCTGGAAGGTGGACGATGGCCTGGGAGCCCCACCTTCCGCATGGCAAGGCTCAGGGAGTGGTTCTTGGGGGTCTCGTCTGGGTCCAGTTGAGGCTAGGTTAAAACCCGGGCTATGGACGGCTGCTGCTCTGCAGCCCCCGAGGCACCTGGCCGCCTAGCTCCCCGTGGATCCGGCTGTGCTCAGTGTGTGTGCTGCCAGACAATGAGGGGGGCACTTGGAGAGTCCCCTGAGATGCCCAAGCTCAGAGCCCTGGTGGGGGAGGCGGGCTGCGTCTAGAGCTGGCCTCTCTGTCCTGTGAGTCCCAGCTGCCCGCTCCCCCTGCCTTCCTAGGGTCTCACTGGAGGCCTGGCTCCTGGTCTGGCCGAGTGGGCGGCCCCACACAGCAGATGGCTATGGCGAGGGTCTTCCCATGCTCTGACCCTGACAGACACAGCTGCTCCCTGTGCGCTGCGGGCGCTGGGCAGAGAGGCAGCAGGGCTTGTCTTGGGTGTGTGAGGCTAGCCAGTGAGAGCTGAGGTGCCCGGCCAGTCACTGGGAGTCTGGAGGACTCCCGGGGCCATGCCAGGAAAGTCAGCCAGTGGGAAAACCCAGGTGTCCTGAGGTCAGGGCGGGCATCCGAGACACAGGTGACACTGACGGCTGGCCAGCCCGGTTTGGGTCTGGCCCTTTGGCACACCCAGGGCTTGGGCACTGATGAAGGGACTCTGTCGTGCCCCCTCAGCCCCGTCCTGTACACGCTGCATCATCTGCTAGCCTGGCCAGGACGAGGATGTGGTTAGCGCTCCGGCAGAATGTGGGTTTCAGAACCTGGCTCTGACAACAGCTGACACCTGGCCTCCTGCCGGGGCGGGGGGCGGCAGCAGCGAGGGGCAGAGGGGCAGAGGGGTGCAGAGGGGCGGCAGCAGAGGGGTGGCATAGGGGTGCCAGAGGGGTAGCACAGGTGCGGCACCCCGTGGGAAGCCGGAAGCTGATAAAACACTCGACGCCCGGGGACTCAGCAGCACCCGGGGGCAGGAGCCTCGCGCCGACACTGGGCAGCAGAAAAGCTGCCTCACAAGGGGTCGGCGCTTTCTCTCCCCTGCACCGCTTTTTCCTTCAAAGCTCGGGGGATGTTCCTTCTCACTGTCCCCACGCCGCTCACGCGGTCGCCCTGACCGACAGGCCGGAAGGAAGCGCGAGGGCTCCGCCGCGCCGGCTCCCGCGGGCGGAACCTTTCCGCCCGCCCCGCGATACCTTCGCCCGGAGGCGCTCGCGGAGGTTCGCGCCGGAAGTGACGCACGTCGCGCGCCGGCCCGGGGCTCGGGTACTTCCGTCTCTCCCGAGGGCCGAGCCGGCGGGCGCCCGGCGCGATGGGCAAGAAGGGCAGGAAGGAGAAGAAGGGCCGCGGGGCGGAGAAGACGGCGGCCAAGATGGAGAAGAAAGTGTCCAAGCGCTCGCGGAAGGAGGAGGTGGGCGGGGCCTTCCCCGTCCCTGACCCCTGATCCTGACCGGGCCCCGGGGGAACACCTGTGGCCGCTGCTGGGCGGGGGAAGCCGGTGGACATCCCGGTCCGCCGGGGCTGGGGTCAGCTTTCCCGGGTCTCCGGGTCCCTCGGCCCTCCCAGCCCCACCCGCCACGCGGCCCCGAAAGGCCGCCCCTCAGCCCACAGCGCACAGCCCGTGCCCACCCCGTCCCTGACCAGGCCGCCCACAGCCTGTGCCCACCCCGTCCCTGACCAGGCCGCCCCACAGCCCGTGCCCACCCCGTCCCTGACCAGGCCGCCCACAGCCCGTGCCCACCCCGTCCCTGACCAGGCCGCCCACAGCCCGTGCCCACCGGGTCCCTGACCAGGCCGCCCACAGCCTGTGCCCACCCCGTCCCTGACCAGGCCGCCCACAGCCCGTGCCCACCGCGTCCCTGACCAGGCCGCCCACAGCCCACAACCCGTGCCCACCCCGTCCCTGACCAGGCCGCCCCACAGCCCGTGCCCACCCCGTCCCTGACCAGGCCGCCCACAGCCCGTGCCCACCCCGTCCCTGACCAGGCCGCCCACAGCCCGTGCCCACCCCGTCCCTGACCATGCCGCCCACAGCCCACAACCCGTGCCCACCCCGTCCCTGACCAGGCCGCCCACAGCCCACAGCCCGTGCCCACCCCGTCCCTGACCAGGCCGCCCACAGCCCGTGCCCACCCCGTCCCTGACCAGGCCGCCCACAGCCCACATGCAGTCAGATCTCTAGCAGGACGGGTGAGGGTTCCAGCGCCAGCTCAGGGAGGCCGAGCAGGAAGCTGCCTGACCCCGGGCCGGTGCTCACGGCGCGCGGACCGCTGCTGTGTTGCAGGAGGACCTGGAGGCCCTCATCGCCCACTTCCAGACCCTCGATGCCAGGAAGACCCAGGTGGTGGAGACGCCGTGCCCGCCGCCCTCGCCCCGGTAAGCACTGGGAGCCACCGGGGCTGCCGGCGCCAGTCTCCCGGTGACCCTGCCGGGTGCTGTCTGTGCGGTGGCCGGGGCCCCAGCCTGCAGAGGCCTGCGTCCCAGGTGCTGTGGGTGACGTGGGTGTGCGTGTCTGATTGGGAGCTGAGCCTCTGCATTCTGTGGCAGCACGCTGGGCTTGGGGCCTGTGGTTCCCATGCCTGGGCCGCAACGGGGGCACACTTCAGGTGCCTCGGTCCTGCACGGCTGAGTGGAAGCGTTTTGCTTCGTTGAACTGGAGTGCAGGCTTGGTCTCAGTGCTGTCTGAGCCTGGGGGAGTCCAGGACCTGGTGGGAGACATTGGGGTGCACATCCCCTTCAGCCCAGGTAATGGGATCGTATGCTCAGGCTTTGAACTTGGGGCCCACCTTGCCCGGGGAGCCTCCCCCTCAGTCCTCCGTCCCCGCCCTTCCCTCTCCACTTGCCCCCTGCTCTGCCAGCAGGCAGAGGTGATGCTGGGCGACAGCTTCCTCAGGGTCTGACGGGGGGGGAGGGGAGGTCCCCCCATTGTGCAGGTTCGGGGCTTTAGGAGGAGTGGCGTTGCAAGGGTGAGGGCTCGTGGCTTGGTTCGTTCCCAGGCTGAGCAGGCAGCAGGCCTGTGCACTGAGGCTTGGCTGCTGCTGGCCCACAGCCGTCCTGTTGGCCTTGGTGTCTGTCGGCCCGTCCTTGACTGAAGTCTAGTGGTGCCGGTCATTTCTTTCCTATTTTTTTTGAAGATTTATTTATTTTTATTGGAAAAGCAGATATATGGAGAGAAAGGAGATACAGAGAGGAAGATCTTCCATCTGCTGGTTCACTCCGCAAGTGGCTGCAACAGCTGGAGCTGAGCCAATCCAAAGCCAGGAGCCCGTAGCTTCTTCTGGGTCTCCCTCACGGGTGCAGGGACCCAAGGCTTTGGACCATCCGCCACTGCTTTCCCAGGCCACAAGCAGGGAGCTGGATGGGAAGTGGAGCTACTGGGATTAGAACCAGTGCCCATGGAATATCCCAGTGCATCTAAGGCGAGGACATTAGTCACTAGGCTACCATGCTGGGTAGGGGTGCTGGCCCCCATCCTGTGTCCCTGGGGTGGCTGTCCGAGCAGGTAGGGGTGCTGCCTCCTCCCGGCTCTGCAGTCCCGTGGCTCCAGTGCTCTCCAGTCCTGTGGCTGTGCGAAGGGCCCGCCAGCACACCGCGCCTGTCCTTTCGTGGCTGGCTCTTGAATGCGTTGTGTGCCGGGCTCAGCTGTGCTCTGTTCTCTGCAGGTTGAATGCCTCCCTCTCGGCTCATCCTGAGAAAGACGAACTGATCCTCTTTGGAGGTGAATATTTCAATGGCCAAAAAGTAAAGTATACATATTTTTCTGTTTTAAAAAAAAATGTCTTTAAGATATTTGTTAGAAAAGCGGAATGATGGAGGAGATGCAGAGAAGCGGGGGGGATGGGCTCATGCATGTGTTGGTGTTTACTCTGAAAATGGCCACGACAGCTGAGCCTGGGCCAGGCCCGAACCAGGAGCTCCCGTCTCGGTCCGAATGGTGAATGGGGGGACTCAGCCAGCCCTCCGATTTGGAATTAACCTACTGGCCTTCTCTGGGTCTCCCTGAGCCAATGTGTTAGCAAGCTGTGCCATACCTGGGTACCAGACCCGATCGGGAGCCTGTGTGTTAACCTGCTGTGCCATGCCTGGGTGCCAGGTCCAATGGGTTTTATGTGTTTTTGGTGTCCCAGAGGTCTTGCTGCCTGCATCTCATGCTGATTGGCCTCAGGGTGCACTGCCACCCGTCATCTGGGAGGACGCTGACCAGCGCAGGGCTGACGTGCTAAGCAGGCGGGAAAGCCCCCTGCTTCTGGTTAGAGCCCCTGTGGAGAGCCTGTGGGTGTGACCTCACTGAATCTTCACACAGTAAAACTGGGCCTGCCTCAGGGGATGGCGAACCCTGCTGGGCACCAGGGACTGTTGACCTGTGGCAGGCTGGGCACTTCTCTGCTTGTGATGTTGTGGGGCTGCTGGCTTTGCCTTTTCAGTGAGGTGGTCAGCACTTCAGTAGAAAACAGGCTTTGTGACTTTGGGGTTCTTAGCCTGTTCTGGGGGTGCTTGGCTAAGCAAGGATGTTCGCTGTAACTTCGCTGTGTTGTGAGCATCTTCTTTATTTCCCTTAAGATCTATTTTATTGGGGGCCTGGCACAGTAGCCTAGTGGCTAAAGTCCTCGCCTTGCATGCACCAGGATTCCATATGGGCACCAGTTCATGTCCCGGCTGTTCCACTTCCCATCCAGCTCCCTGCTTGTGGCCTGGGAAAGCAGTCGAGGACGGCCCAGAGCCTTGGGACCCTGCACCCACATGGGAGTCCCAGAAGAGGCTCCTGGTCCCTGGATTCAGATGGGCGCAGCTCCAGCCACTGTGACCACTTGGGAGTGAACCAGCAGACAGAAGATCTTCCTCTCGGCCTCTTTTCTGTGTATATCTGTCTTTTCTATAAAAATAAATAACTTAAAAAAATTGTTTTAATTGGAAAGGTAGGTTTGCAGAGAAGAGAGGCAGGGAGGCCTTCCATCCACTGGTTCACTCCTCAGATGGCAGCAGTACTGGAATTGAGCTGCTCAGGAGCCAGGAACTTCTTCTGGGTCTCCTGCGTGAGTGTAGGGTCCCACGGACTTTGGTCATTTTCTGCTGCTTTCCCAGGCCTCAAGCAGGGAGCTGGATGGGAGGGGAGCAGCTGGGACAGGAACTGGCGGCCATGTGGGATGCTGGCGCCTGAGGCGCCGCGCTGCGGTTAGCCTGTTGAGCTGCCACACAGCCCCCGGCAGGGCGTCTTGGCAGGCGCCCCGGCAGTGTGGTGTGGTCTGCGCTGCTTCCTGTCTCCCCTTGGATGCTGAAGCTGCTTGTCCCTGCAGACGCTCCTCTACAATGACCTTTACATCTACAACATCAAGAAGGACACCTGGACCAAAGTCGACATCCCCGGGCCACCCCCGCGGCGCTGTGCGCACCAGGTAACCAGGGTGCACTGGGGCCTCCTGCCCAGATGTGTTGGTCTGGTGGGCACTGGGGCCTGAGGCCGAGCTGGGCCTGGCTCAGCGTCCCTGGCCTCGTGGAGCTGGAAGGTGACTCCTCTGTGCCTGGGGAGTGTGTGGCCTGCTGTGTTTGCTGCCCTGCAGGTGAGAGGGCCCAGTGGGCTCTGGTGAGAAGACCGGGCGTCGAGCGGCGGTGGCTGCAGTGGGTAGAACGGGACAGGGTGGGGGAAGACTCCCCTGTGTCGGCATGTCCCCCTGCAGCAGCACCGGGCGCCCTGCTGCCGTAGTGGCTGGGGAAGGGCCCTGCTCTCGGAGGCTGCCGTTGAGGATAGCCGGGCAGGCGTGTGTCCGTGACGTTTGTGCCTCCTCTCTGACTCCATGCCCTGAAGGAGCCCCTGATCTGTACCTGGCTTCGTGGAAGCCGGCCACCCTCTGGCCCCGGGCAGGCGCCAGCTCCCTGCTAAAGGTGAGCTCGGGATTCTGAGTCAGGACGCGTAGCAGTGCTGGTCAGCATGCATGTGTTCACATTCCCTCTTGGGAGGTGCGGTCCGTCCCAGGCACCTGAGCCCAGGGCCGCTCCCTCGGGAGAACGGGGTGTGTTCCAGGTCACGAGGGCTGGTTCGTCCGCTGCGCCTGTGCTGTGCTGTGCTGTGCTGGCTCAGCGATTGTTTTGAAATTGCAGGTTTGTTTATTGTTTGAAAGGCTAGTTACAGAGAGGGAAGGGGAGACAGAGAGAAGTCTTGCGTCCTTTGGCTCACTCCCCAGATGGCTGCAATGGCCAGAGCTGGCTGGAGCTGGGCCAGTTTAAAGCCAGGAGCCAGGAGCTTCCTCCGTGTCTCCCACGCGGGTGCAGGGTCCTAAGGCCTTGGGCCATCCTCTGCTGCTTTCCCAGGCCACAGGCAGGGAGCTGGATGGAAGTGGAGCTGCCAGGACTCTGACACCTGTGCTGGTGCTGCAGGGCCGACTCGGCTTGCTCTCCCGCGGTGCCGTCGCTGGCCATGGCTGGGCTGTTTCCATGGCCGTCGTGGGGTTTAGCAGCATTGTGGAAAGAGGAGTGTCATGGAAGCCTTGGCGTGGATTTGTTTCCTTGGCAGCTTCCAGTCAGCTCTGACCTGCGTGGGTGCCGCGTGAAGGCGGCTGTGCCGGGCTGGTCGCCAGGGCGGCCGGTTAAGCGGGCCTCAGCGTGCAGAGCTGTGCTCTTGCTGCCGACAGTTTGGTCTGCAGTGGGCTCTGGGGTGTGAACGCCTAGCCCTCGTGGCACCTGAGCCTTCCACGCCGGCCACGAGGCTGGAGACATCTGCTCCTCCTTTGTTCTGGATTCTCCGTGTTGGGGCTGAGATCCACTTAGTGTGTGATGTGAGTGGATCCGCAGGCTGCTGACCAGTGTCCGATAGACCCAGCGTCTTGGGGAGGCTTCTGTTCTCCCTCTGTGGGTGTGGAGGGAGGGGAGTGCAGGTCACCGGCTGAAGCCGTGGGGTCTGATGGGGGGAGTGCGGGTCACCGGCTGAAGCCGTGGGGTCTGATGGGAGTGCGGGTCACCGGCTGAAGCCGTGGGGTCTGATGGGAGTGCGGGTCACCGGCTGAAGCCGTGGGGTCTGATGGGAGTGTGGGTCACCGGCTGAAGCCGTGGGGTCTGATGGGGGGAGTGAGGAGGGAGGAGCATGCTCTGTTTTGGCCTGAGAGCTGGTTCCCCCTAAGTCATAGCTCCCTTCTGTGACCAGGATGGAGCCACGGGGGCCGAGCCGCAGCTGCGTTCTGTCCTCCGCACGCTGGGAGCAGAGGAGAGCTTGAGGGAAGAGCTGGTCCGTGCAGGAGGCTGCCTCAGCGTCCCTTGAAGGGCCAGCAGGAGCCCACTGCACGCCTACTTGGAAGACACCTGGTCTCTAGGAGGCCGCGTCTGGGTGGGGGCCTTGTGACAGGGATATGTTGACACTCCCACTCAGGTTCCCGTCGGTGGCTTCTCAGGCCTGGTGAGGGTCGGGTCGTGGGGACTCACACTCGTGCAGCAAAGCCCAGTCCTGCGTGTTCCTTTGGCCCCCTGGGTTGCTGCTGTCACCCTCGGGTTCTCTGAACGTTCTGTTCTAACCATAGCAGCCATGGACAAGTCCAAATGGCCGAAGTGTTAGCATTTTGGGACAGTCCGGGAGGGCTGGTCCCACTGCACCCCGGCTGCTCGCGGCTGCTGTGCCTTGTTGACTTGGAGTGCCGCACGTGGCAAACACTTGTGTCACAGATAGTGGGTAAAAATGCTGTTAGCTGGGTGGTAGGCCAACTTTGCCCCTGACATTCATGAATGGCAGTCACCGAGAGGGGCACCACAGAGGGCTGTACTTCTGTGCATGCCAGGGCTGGGCTGGGCTGGAGTGGGAGCCAGGAGCGCCCAGGGCGGATTCAGGGGCCTGACACTGGGGCCGTCCGCTCCTTTCCCAGGCTATAAGCTGGGAGCTGGGTATGGCAGAGCAGCCAGCTCTGGAACCGCCTCACAGTGCCACCCTAATTCCAGTTGTTTGTTTGTTTTTAAAGATACATTTATTTGAAAGGGTTGCAGCGAGAGAGGACGAGATTCGAAGAGAGCTCTTCCCTCTGCTGGTTCACCCCCAAATGGCTGCCAGGCTGGGGTGGGCATTGGGAAACCGGGAGCCTAGAGCTGCGTCTGGGTCTCCCACGCGGTAGGCCGTCTTCTGCTTTCTCAACTGCCTTAGCAGGGAGCTGGTCACAAGGAGCAGCCTCTGTCAGCTTGTGTAGTGCCTATCTGTGTACAGCCTGGGAAACCTTGGAAGGGATTGTGTACCCTTGGAGGGCTGCTGGGAACCCGCTGGGATTGGTGGAGATGTAGGGTGGACCATAAGTGGACGGAACTGACACTGCTGTGCCCTGGGGCCGGTCCAGCTGCTGTGCAGTCCCCTGCCCTGTCCCTCTTTTTTTTTTTTTTTTATCAATTGCATTGCATTATGTGACACAGTGTTATAAGCACTGGGAATCCCCCCACCCCTCCCCGGACCTTCCCCCCTTGGTGGATTCCTCCACCTTGTTGCATTACCCCAGTTCAAATTTAGTTGAGATTCTTTCAGTGGAAGTATCTACCAAGCATAAAGTCCAGCATCCTATTGTCCTGGTAAGTTCAACAGCTTCTTGGTGAGACCGACTCTGGTCTGAAGGTAGAGCCGGCAGAGTATCATCCTGATCGATTAAAAGCCCCGACATAACATCAACAACGAATTACTACATTATGGTATTAATTGACATGGTATTGATTAACCAACCAATATGTTAATAGGAAAATGTAGGTTCTTAACCACATCCTGTGACTTCTTCATAGACATTTCAGTTTTGGTTTATATTCAATCAACAGTTTGGGTGCAGAACATTTTTAGGATGGGTGTGCAGAGAAATCCCCAATACCCCAGTGAGAAGCAAGCAGTCCCCGCGTCCCACTAGTTAGGCATGAGTGAGTCCACACTTGCCACCTCCTGTCTGATTCCAAGCCTTTCCTGTTGCTGTCTGTCTTTCTATTCTGGCTTTTTGTTTGTTTGTATGTTTGTTTGTTTGTTTGTTTTGAGGGGTTTCTGGAGCGATCCTAATGGTCATTGCAAGAGAGGGTGGGGACCCAGAGCCTGAATTAGGCAAAGACCAGAGCAATGTCCCTTTCTTTTGGACAGGCTGTGATGGTGCCTCAAGGAGGTGGGCAGCTGTGGGTCTTCGGCGGAGAGTTTGCGTCCCTCGACGGGGAGCAGTTTTACCACTACAAGGACCTCTGGGTCCTGCACCTGGCCACCAAGACCTGGGAGCAAGTCAAGTAAGTCGGCCTGGGGCGGGGCTCCTCCTAGGGGCTGGCGGCCAGAGGTGTCGGCCTGGGGGGTGCTGGGCTGGGGGGTATCGGCCTGAGGGGCGCCGGGCTGGGCGTTGTGGAACTGCAGGTTGTTGGGCTGGGGGATGCTGGCCTGGGGGGTGCCGGCCTGGAGGGTGCCGGCCTAGGGGGTGCTGGGCTGGGGGTGCCGGACTGCGGGTGCTGGGCTGGGGGGTGCTGGGCTGGGGGTGGGGCTCCTCACTACTCCCATGCTCACTGTTAGGTGATGAAAGTCGGTTACACGGAGAAAGGAGAGCGAGCTTGCTTCCACTGGTTCGCTGTCCAAATGATTACAGCGGCCAAAGCTGGCAGCCAGGAGCTTCTGGGTCTCCCGTGGGTGCAGGGGCCCAAGGCCTTAGGCCTTCCTCCGCCGCTTCCTCAGTCCTTGAGCAGGGAGCTGGGTCGGAAGTGGGAGCCCTGGATGCATCCATGTGGGGCGCTGTTGCCGTAGGCCGAGGATTAACCTACCATGCTGTGATGTAGGCCTCAAAGGTGCGTTGTGGAAGCTCCTAAGCACATTTTTTTTAAAAAGATTTATTTATTTTTATTGAAAAGTCAGATTTGTAGAGAAGGAGAAACAGAAAGATCTTCCATCCGTTGGTTCACTCCCCAAGTGGCTGCAATGACTATGGCTGAATTGTTATGAAACCAGGAGCCAAGAGCCTTTTCTGGGTCTCCCACGTGGGTGCAGGGTCTCAGAGCTTTCCCGGGCCACATGCAGAGAGCTGGATGGGAAGTGGAGCAGCTGGGATACGAACCGGCACCCATACAGGATGCTGGCACATGCAAGGCAAGGCGTTTAGCTACTAGGCTATCATGCTGGGCCCAATAATTTTTTGCTGCTTTTAAAGAGGAATTGAAAAGCTCAGTGTCAGACAGACCAGCAGACATTCTGTGCACTGCCTGCAGCAGCTGGGCCCAGCTGAATCTAGGGGCCTGCCCCAGGTCTTCCACATGGGTGGCAGGGGTCCAAAGGCTTTGGCCGTCCTCTGCTTCCTTCTCAAACACATTAGCAGGAAGCCAGATTAAAGTGGAGCAGCTGTGGCTCCAGCCAAGACTGGTGTGGGGTGCCGGGCTCCCCAACACTGAGCTAAGCTGCAGCATGCTGCAGATGTGGTCTGCGGGTGAGTGCTGGGCGGTGGGCAGTCGGCTCTGCTCTGCCACGCACTGTTTCTGTAAGTGGCTGTGTGTGACGCCAGCCTCCCCGGTGATGGCTTCTAGTGCCTGCGTGGGAGGGTGGTGGACAGTGCTTTGTGTGGGTGGAGGCCTGTGTCACCAGCTGTCTCCATTCCCCAGGGCACGGGGGAGTGTCCTGTTGTTGGAGTCCACATCTGGGATCCCGGAAGTTGGGATTGGATCCCGCTCTGCTTCCTGTTTGCTGAGAGGCGCTCATGAGCGGCCTCAACGTCTGTCTCCTGGACAGAGTGCAGTGGCAGCTCCCCGTGTCAGCAGTCTGCACACCCCCCCCCCCCGTGTTAACAGGGAGCCCTATGTGTTAACAGGAAGCCTCCCAATTAAAAAAATATTTTTATTGCAAAGTTAGATATATGAAGAGGAGGAGAGACATAGAGGAAGATCTTCCGTCCGATGATTCACTCCCCAAGTGACCGCAATAGCCGGTGTTGTGCCAATCCAAAGCCAGGAGCCAGGAGCTCTTCCAGGTCTCCCACACGGGTGCAGGGTCCCAAGGCTTTGGGCCGTCCTTGACTGCTTTCCCAGGCCACAGGCAGGGAGCTGGATGGGAAGTGGAGCTACTGGGATTAGAACCAGCGCCGTATGGGATCCTGGTGTGTTTAAGGCGAGGACTTCAGCGCTGGGCCCAGTAGCAGACTTCTAACAGGGCGGTCTGGGAAGTCTCTACAAAATGGAAGTCTGAATACAGTTTTTTTTTTTTAAATAAATAAGAGTTGGGAGTGGGTGCTTGAGCCTGGCGGGTAAGACCCAGGTGTCCCACCCTGAGCTCCCGGGGGCTTCTCGCTCTGGCCTGCCAGTCTGCGTCTGGAGGGGCCGCTGTGAGTGCCCGCTGCCTGCCGCCTGCCTGGCTGCTCAGGCCTTGGGGAAATGGACCATCTGTCTTTGTTTCTCACATGAAGATTTAACAAGAGTTTTTTTAAAAAGAAAACGACTCTCTTCCCTTCCTTTCAGGGCCACCGGGGGTCCTTCGGGCCGGAGTGGACATCGGATGGTGGCCTGGAAGAGGCACCTGCTGCTCTTTGGGGGCTTCCATGAAAGTGCAAGGTTGGTACAAGGCAGGGCTATGTCCTGGCTGGTTGGACTGCTGCCGGGGGTTGCCCACCCTTGCCCAGGCTGTGTCCGCGCTCTGTGTGCCCCTGTGGGGCGTGCTCACTGCTGGACAGGGCTGCCCAGGGACTGTGTGTCTGGGCTGGGACTATGGGCTGAACGCAATTCAGGCTGAACGCTTCAGCCACCCAGGCTGGCTCCGCGGGCCTGGGAGGCCCTGAGCTCTGCCTTTCCACCACGTCCAGGCGATGCGGGTGCTGCTAGCCCAGGACGCTGGTCTGTGGCCATGTAAGGGTTCTCGGCACTGATGGCCTGCATCTGAAGGTGTCCCAGTGGCGGCTGTCGTCCTATGAGCCTCCTGTGGCGTCTTCCGCCTCCCCAGCGTCTTCGTGCAGTAGCACCCACATGTGGCCACACGTTTTTCTGGTTGTTCTTAGTCCCCAAAAAGACATGCTGGCCTGGCTGTATGGAGAGGGCAGTGCCGTGGGAGCGAAAGGAGGCTGCGTGGGCACAGGGCGGCGTGGGCTTGTTGCAGGCTGCACTACTGTCCACGGCATTGAGGTTCACACTGTCTGTAAAAGATGTGTTTTATTTGGAAGGCAGAGCCCCAGAGGGACACACACACAGTCACCTGCCGTAGCCTGGGCTGGACTGGGGGGGCCAGGAGCCTATCCCTCCATCCGGAAGTCTTCCTCCATGGGTGGAGGGGCCACCTCACCAGGTCACGAGCAGGGAGCAGCCAGGACTCAGCACTATGTAAGATGCTGGCCTCACAAGGGGCAGCTTAACATGCCACGCTACAGCTCCAGCCCCCAGATCTAAGCTCTCAAGTGCTTTTGTTGTTGTTCTTAAAGATTTTTTTATTGGAATGTCAGATTTGCAGAGAAGACACAGAAAGATCTTCCATTCACTGTTTCACTCCCAAGGGGCTGCAGTGGCCAGATTGGAAGCCAGGAGCCAGGAGCCTTCTCCAGGTTTCCTACAAGGGCGCAGAGTCCCAACGCTTAGGGCCGTCCTCCACTGCTTTCCAAGGCCACAAGCATGGAATTGGATGGGGAGTGGAGCAGCTGGGATTAGAACCGGAGGCCAAATGGGATCTCGGTGGGTACAAGGCAAGGACTTAGCCACTAGGCTACGCCATCGGGCCCCTCAAGTGCTTTTTAGGGGGACACTTTTAAGTGTGTAATTCATTTTAAAGAAGGAATGTGTTTGCATCATTCTTGTTTGCTTTTTAGTTACCCCCCCCCCCATTTATTTATTTTATTTGAAAGGCAGAGGTACAGAGAGAAGGACAGACTAGAGAGGCTTTGCATTGGCCTGTCCTCAGGAGTGGAAGAGGACCTGCTGGCATCCAGATGTGGTGCCCACATGGAGTGGCGCTGCCACAGGCGCAAACTTGGCTGCCTCTGCCACAGCACCTGCTGCATTGTGTGTTTGACTCAGGGTACCGCCGGCGTAGCAGGCTCCTGTCCCGTGCCGCCTTCCGTGTGAACAGGGGTCCCCACAGTGCGCTCCGTCGTCTCAGGTTGGCTGTGACAAAGCCGGATGACGGCAGACACACACACACACTCAGATGTGTGCATTCAATCTACGTGAGACACAGGTGTGCACATTCAGAGAGAGAGAGACAGCGTGCACATTCAGAGAGAGAGAGAGAGACAGCGTGCACATTCAGAGAGAGAGAGAGATGGGCGTGCACATTCAGAGAGAGAGAGAGACGGCGTACACATTCAGAGAGAGAGATGGCGTGCACATTCAGAGAGAGAGAGAGACAGGCGTGCACATTCAGAGAGAGAGAGACGGCTACCCTTCAGCCTGGAGCCTCCGAGTTGCTCACCCAGCTGTGCTGCTCTGCTGACTCCGGGCTGGCCTCGGCCAGGGCAGGACAACTTACGCTTAAACTTTCTGGTTATAAATCAAAGTTGGCAGTAGTTCTAACATCCAGTTGCCTTCGAGTCAGTTTTTAAAGTAATTTTTATTTTAAAATTGTTATTGAGGAAGTATTTCAAAAATAGGAAGATGCCACAGTGGATTAATCACCATCTGTATTAAACAAATGAACTGCACTTGGAAAGGCTATTTTGAGTTTCTTCAAACAGTTGCTGTTTATCCTACATGTAACATATTTTCTTGAGTGGAAACCTGCAGCTGCTAGAACTGGAGAGCGGCAGGGGTCAGGTGCCCGGCAGGGGCCAGTGGGCCAGCGACAGAGGGGCCATCTGCTCTGCTCGTCTCTTCTAAGATGTGTTATGTTTGAAAGGCAGCTCAGAGAGAATCCTGGATGGCTGGGCCAGGCTGAAGCCAGGAGCTGTGACTGCATCCAGCTGTCATACCCCTGTGGCTCCCCGCACTGCCGCCCTCCCCTGCTGTTCCAAGTGCATTTGCAGGAAGCTGGCTCCGAAGTGGAGCATCCATAAGAAATGCTGGCATTGTAGGTGGTGGCCTAGCCTGCTACACTATGACCCTGCCCCTGCTTTTGTTTTTACTTTTATATGTATCAGAAAGTCAGATACACAGAGAGGAAGAGAGACAGAGAGGAAGATCTTCCATGCGATGATTCACTCCCCAAGTGGCCACAATGGCTGAAGCTGAGCCAATCCAAAGCCAGGAGCCAGGAGCTTCTTCCAGGTCTCCCACGTGGGTGCAGGGTCCCAAGGCTTTGGGCCGTCCTCCACTGCTTTCCCAGACCATAAGCAGGGAGCTGGATGGGAAGTGGGGCCACCGGGATTAGAACTGGCACCCATATGGGATTGCAGCACGTGCAAGATGAGGACTTTAGCCACTAGGCCACGGCGCCGGGTCCCCCTGTTGTCTTCTTAAGGCCTGTGAGGGAGGTAGGCCAAGCCTCTGCCTGCAGCGCTGGATCCCATGGGGTACCAGTTTGAGCTGTGCTTACTCCATTTGCAGTTTAGCTCCCTGCTGACGGCCTGGAGAGGCAGCACAAGATCAAGGGCTTGGGCTTCTGTACCCGTACCAACAGGGCCCCTGCACCCACAGGGGGGCCCCTGCACCCACAGGGGGGACCCTGCATCCACATGGGAGGCCAGGGGAGACCCGGGGAAGACCCGGAAGAAGCTCCTTGCTTCTTGATTCTGCCTGGCCTAGTCCTACAGCCATTTGAGGAGCACCAGCAGGTAGAAGATATCTGGCTCTCTTTCGTTCAATTCTTCCTTCCAGAAAAAAATAATAATAATAATAATAAATCTTGAAAAAAAAAAGGTGGGCCCGGCGGTGTGGCCTAGTGGCTAAAGTCCTCACCTTGAACGCAACCAAGATCCCACACAGGCACCAGTTCTATTCCCGGCAGCCCCGCTTCCCATACAACTCGGTGCTTGTGGCCCGGGAAAGCAGTCGAGGACAGCCCAAAGCCTTGGGACTCTGCACCTGCATGGGAGACCTGGAGGAAGTTCCTGGCTCCTGGCTTTGGATTGGCTCAGCTTCAGCCATTGTGGCCACTTGGGGAGTGAATCATCAGACGGAAGATCTTCCTCTCTGTCTCTCTTCCTCTCTGTATATCTGACTTTGCAATAAAAATAAATAAATGTTAAAAAAAGGAAGGGTGAGGTGAGGCCAGTGGCCTGGGTGGGTTTGGAGGAGCACCGGTTTGGCGGTGCTGGCCAGTGTGCTCTTTGCAGGTGACTGTGGCGCTCAGAGAAGAGAGAGCCAGGCTCCCTGGGCTCTGCTTCCAGTGGCCGGAGGCGGCCTGTGTCCATGCAGGCGTCTGGTTGTGCTGCACCGCAGGTGCCTTTCCAGCCTGACGCCTTGGATGGGGCTGGGGCCCGGGAAGGGCCGTGATGGGTGCCTCCTCAGGCCTCCCCTCTGCCCTGCAGTGCTGGTGGACGCAGGCCCTCTCCCATCCTGGTGCTGTGTCTGCAGGCTGACCAGGTCTGGGCGGGGTGCTGTGTGTCTCGCGATGCAGCTGGGCCGTGTGGTTCGGGGCTGTGTCTTAGTTAATCCACAGTGCCCAGTGTCATCCTCTTGTACCCCGTGGTGCCCAGTGTCATCCTCTTGTACCCCGTGGTGCTGCCAGCTGGGCACAACTTCCAGCGTCGAGTGCTTGGCTTGCTGAGCGCTCAGGCTTTCCGGTGCAGGCCGTCTCCCGTGTAGATTTACACCAGGAGAAGCTTTGCTTCACTCTTTATTTAAGAGGAAGAAAAATGAAACAGTTGTATTTCCCACTCGTTTCCTCCCCAGATTTAAGTGGGGCTGGGCCAGGCTGAAGCTAAGGACCTCCCACGTAGGAACCTCGTGCTCCTGGAACCCTCAGAACCGCCACGGCAGGGGTGCACTAGCAGGAGTGGGGGTTAGATAGTGGAGCTGGCGTCACACAGCCTTGATGCGGGCCATGGGACAGAACTCTCCCTCACCTGTGTTGTGGCCACCACTGGGCTCCTAGCCGCCTCCCAGGCTCACTCTCCAGGTCCCCATCCTTCCCGTGTCCCTGACCGTGTCCCTGTGTCCCTGACCGTGTCCCTGACCGTGTCCCTGTGTCCCTGACCGTGTCCCTGTGTCCCTGACCGTGTCCCTGTGTCGCTGACCGTGTCCCTGACCGTGTCCCTGACCGTGTCCCTGTGTCCCTGACCGTGTCCCCGTGTCCCTGACCGTGTCCCTGTGTCCCTGACCGTGTCCCTGACCGTGTCCCTGTGTTTTATTCTGACCAGGGATTACATCTACTACAATGACGTGTATGCCTTTAACCGGGACTCATTCACGTGGAGCAAGCTGTGCCCATCGGGAACTGGGCCCACGCCCAGGTCGGGCTGCCAGATGTCTGTCACGCCCCAGGGTGGCATTGTCATTTATGGGGGCTACTCGAAGCAGGTGAGCTGGGCTGTGGGGCACACAGGAAGCGGCTACCCTCTGGTGGACAGGGCAGTCTCAGGAGGGCACTTCTGGTTCCTGACACGACAAGAGGAAAGTTCCAGGCTCCTCTTGGGAAGTTTGAAGATCACGGAAGAAAAAAAAAAATACACCAACCTTCTTTTTCTTATCTTAAATCTTTTTATTTCTTTCATATTCTGCTTTGCATGGTTTAATCTGCAATGAGAAGCAGATGTTTTTCCTTCATATCCTTAGAACTAGTTGCCTTCGTAGCGCTCAGCTGTACCTTTAACGTGAGGCTTATTTGCTTATGGAGTGAATCTTATTTAACTTTGAGTATGCTAGAGAAGAATGTACGCCTCAGGCTTTTGCCAGAGTTACGTATGTTAAAGCTGAAATGTCCAAAATCTTGTTTCATCCTGGAGAATTCACTGGCTCTGCGTTGGCACGCCACGTGTGGCGTGTGCCAAGAGCCGGTCTTCCCGGGGTGGTCTGTGTGCGTGCCGTGTATGACCTGTTCTGAGTAACAGTTCAGTATTGGAGTCTGTTCTCATTAGCACTTTTATTTTTTTAGAAGTGTCAATTTTACTACTTTTGAATTCATTTATTTTTACTCTGGCTGCTTCCAATGGTCTGGCAGCATTTTTAGAACTTGCTGTCTGGTCTTGTGTAATGTCTTACCGAGCTGCAAGACCTCCTCCTGACCCGCGGGTCTTCTCTCTGCTGTGGCCACTTCCCACAAATTGATTTATTTACTATATGCAGGTCTCTGGGTAACAGACGCTGCCTTCCATCCTGTGACTGCAGTGTCAGGGAAGTGTTGGTCACATCAGTGCTGGGGACAAGGTGGTCCTTGATGTCGTCCTGGACCCTGACTGGGACAGAAAGTCCTGCGGCTGTGACATACGTGCTCACTGTAGGTCCACGTGAGGCCCCGGCTGTGACAGCTGTGTGTGTGTGTGTGCGCGCATGCACGTGAGGTCCCAGCTGTGTCAGAGTTGTGTGTGTGTGTGTGTGTGTGTGTGTGTGTGCACGTGAGGCCCCGGCTGTGTCAGAGCTGTGTGTGTGTGTGTGTGTGTGTGTGCGCGCGCATGCACGTGAGGCCCCGGCTGTGTCAGAGCTGTGTGTGTGTGTGTGTATGCACGTGAGGCCCCGGCTATGTCAGCTGTGTGTGTGTACCTGAGGTCCCAGCTGTGTCAGTGTGTGGGCACCTTAAGGCTCCTTGGCAGCCTGCCACCTTTCCCCTGGCCTGTTTGGCTGTGTGATTGCTCTGTGACTCGTGTCCGGTCAGTAAGGCTGAAGGGGGAAGACCTGCCCGCTCGGGCCGTGCCGTGTTCCCATGGCCGCCACCCACGCGTGGTCAGGGCCTCGTGTCCTAGTGCTGTGGAGGAGCAGGACTGGGGTGTCCTGTGTGGCTGGAGGCCTCTCTCGGGGGAAACAGGGAGGCCCTTCCTGAGATGAAGGGTTCCCGGGCTCTACACCCCGCTGTCCAGCACATCACCCTGGTGACCAGAGGTTCTCCCTGGAGTCCCGATGCCCCCGGACAGCTGCTGGCCTGCGCGTCCCCAGGGGCTGCAGGTGCAGGGGTTCTATGCTCTGGAGTCTGTCCTCTACGGGGGTGAATGTCTCTCCTCCCGGCTGGGGCTGCGTTCCTGGAGCCCACGCCTTCTCATTGTGCTTGGCACTGAGTAATGAAGGGTGTCTTTTGTTTGTCGACCAGTGGTGGGCCTACAGCTGGCCTCCGTGGGCAGCCCAGGAGTGCAGTGGGGTGCCTGTGTGGTCTGTCCACGCGGATTGCTGCAGTACTGTTTGTGGAGACGTCTTTGCCTAGTGGGTGCTTTGGGTGTGGTTGGATGTAAAGGACGCATTCCAATGGGCTGGCGCTGCCTTTTCCCGGGCAGCACGATGAGAACCGTGGGCGTCGCAGCAAGGCCCAGCAGGGTTAGACTCTCGAAGCAGAACGTGAAGGGTAGAAGCAGTGGGTTTGTCTTCAGAGCTCGGAGATCCAAGTGGGCAGTGCCTGGCATCGGTCAAGAGCCGTCCTTGGCTTCCTGCCTGGAGGCTGCTCCCATTGTGACAGCGGCCTCGGGAACGAGCAGGATTCGCAGTGAGCCCGCTGGGCGCCCTGCATGGTTCCTGGCAGCGCCCTGACTGCACAGCAGGATGCCCTGGGTGTTCCTCTGTGAGGACGGGCTTGTAGCTGCACCCATCCTGAGCTGACCACATGCCTGCTGGTGCAGGAGGCCTGTGCAGCACCGTGGGCCTCTCCTTGCGCGTCACCTCGAGAGGGCCCCTGGTGGCGTCCACCGCTGCTGCCATGCGGTTCTCACGGCCCTTTCCTCCTGCAGAGAGTCAAGAAGGATGTGGACAAGGGCACCCAGCACTCGGACATGTTCCTGCTCAGGCCGGAGGACGGCAATGAAGGTATAGCCCAGTGCAGCCTGTGCCCTCAAGTGTGCTGCCCAGGACTGAAGGCCAGCCGCTAGCCCCTGGTGCCTGGCCCTCTTATCTGCCTGTCGGGGCATAGGGCAGCGTCAGCAGGTGGCCTCTGTGGAAAGCCCAGCCCAGGATGTTAGCCCCACCCAGCCATGTGCAGTGACACCTAGGGTCATCAGGGGCCGCCCAGCCTGGCACACACCCAGGGTCACCAGGGACTGCCCAGCCTGGCACACACCTTCTCCTTAGTGGAGCAGGTCCACCCTGGGTTGCCGAGCCTGGCACACGCTCACTCCTTAGTGGGGCAGGTCCACCCTGGGCTGCCGAGCCTGGCACACGCTCACCCTGGGATCCAGTGAATGTGGGGCTTTCAGATGACAACTGCTGCCCGGAGCAGCCCTGAGGACCGCGGCGCCTCAGCACTTGCTTTGCCGAGGTCGCGGCCCTGTTAGCTGAGGGTCAGGGCAGCAATGGCTGGGGTTTTAAGAAGAGTTCTGGGCTCCCACAGCTGAGCCCTCAGCGTGCAGCCGCCCTGGGCTCCACCAGATGTGATGTGTGTTGTATTTTTGGGTAAAGACCATGTGTTGAGATGACAGTGAGCGATGTTTTTTGGTGGGGTGGCTTTTCGTATGCCCTTACAGACCCTGAAGTTGCAGGAGCCAAGCCTGGGTATAGCTGTGGGCCTGCCAGGGCCGCTTCTTTGCAGCTGTTTCTTGCTGTGTGTCCTTGCTGGTAGTGGGCTGTGGAGTCAGCATCCCAGGGCTGTTAGGAGATGGGGTGTGCCTGTGGCCCAGGACAGAGCCGGGCAGGCCAGGGCTGCTTGGTGTTCTGTAGCCAGCACTGTGCCTGCTTGGGAAGGGTCTCCACCAGCCAGGACCCCAGGGTGCCTCCTCCAGCAGGGACCTTCCTCCTCTCTGGGTGATTGGGGTGGGGCCATCTCCTGGCGACACGATGTGTTGGGAGCACTTCAGTTCCTGTGGCCAGGAACAGCTGAGTCCCAGCTGGATGTGTCATTCTTGGGTTCCCTGTCTGATACCCTCTGCTTGTTGGGTACATTGTGTGTCAGCAGGCTGTGTTGGTTCAGCCTTTACTTCCATCTGCTAAGTGGAGGGAGGGGAGAGAATCTTCATTCTGCCGGTTCACTTCCCATGTGTCCACAGCAGGCAGGGCTGGGACAGGTCTGGTGTAAGCTCAAGCCTGTCTCGGTCTCCCACAGGCAGCAGGGGTCCAAGCCCTGAGTGTTGGGCGGTGCCTTCCCCATGTAGCAGCTGGAGCCCGGTCAGGCTGAGACTCCACCCCGCTGCTGCCGTGGGGGCTGGGGATGTTCCCCATGCCTCTCCCACCAACTGGTGTTTATGATGATCATTTAAGGGAAAGGCTTTGCCGAGTCTCTGGTCGCACCAGCAGTTGTCTCACAAGCCTGCAGGCTGCACATGCAGGACTGTCACATGGTGGCCTGTACTGAGGAAAAACAGCATGAAGTCCACCTCCCACCTCCTGGGAGGGCTGCCTGGCCGGGACTGGAGCAAGGCAGGGACAGGGAGGGCTGGGCCACACCCAGGGCTGCTGCCTGAGGCCCCAGGACAGCTCTGTGCAGAACTGTGCCCTGGGGATGTATGCCTTGCGGAGGCTCGGTGGGGAGCTGTGCCGGGGCCGTGGGAAGGCACCTGGCAACCTCCCCTGTCTGGCAGGCAAGTGGCTCTGGAGCCGCATCCACCCTTCTGGAGTCAAGCCCAGCCCCAGGTCTGGCTTCTCGGTGGCCGTGGCCCCAAACCAGCAGACACTGCTCTTCGGAGGGGTGTGTGACGAGGAAGAGGAGGAGCGCCTGGAGGGCGACTTCTTCAACGACCTGCACTTCTATGACGCCAACAAGAACCGCTGGTTCGTGGGGCAGCTGAAGGTAGGTCAGCTCTGACGGGCTGCAGCCTTGCCCACATGCACTGAGGGGTGTTCCTCTGATGCCCTCGTCCTCCCCCGGGCTAGTTACTGCCAAGGTTCAAAGCTCGGGCCCTCCCAGCTGCAACCCCTGCACGGGGCTCTCGAGGTGGATGTGGAGCTGGCACCCAGTAGTTGTGGTCCTGGTCCCAGTTCTGGGCTGTATGTCCTGAGACCCATTGGGGTGCTGTCACGGGTTGTTGCAGGCGGTGGCAGCTAAAAGGTTGGGAAGGGTGTGCCAGGGGTTACCTGGTGAGAGCAGGGTGAGCCCCAGGATGGCAGGGTCCGCTCTGCGACGGGGTGGGAGATGGGAAGGCTGCTGGTGGGTTCTGCAGGAGTTCCTGGCAGGGGTTCTCCTGACGCACCTAGAGCACGTGTTTGTCCTGAGTCAGGCCAGGCTGGCCGCCAGGCTTGTCCTGCCAGTGGCAGAGATGCAAGTGGGTACAGCCTTCTGACAGTGCTGGTCAGGCCACAACTCGCGCCTCCCAGCTGATGGCACGACCTTGGTCCGCCCGGGGCCACAGCACCCCCAGTGTCCCTGGCTGCGGACTGTCATTTTCTCAGTCCTCGCTCTCTGGGCTGACCGCTCGCTGCTCCGTGCTTGTTCTGTCCACAGGGCCCCAAGTCGGACAGGAGGAGGCCAAGGCGGGGGAGAAAAGAGGCCCTGGAAGGAGCCTGTGAGCCTGCGCACGGGGGTACCAGCACCCCGCAGCCTCTGGAGGTGGTCAGAGAGCTGGTGGCCGAGGACGGGACTGTGGTCACCATCAAGCAGACGCTTCCGGCCCCAGCTCCGGCGGCACAGCCCCAGGAGGAGGACGAGGACAGTGCTGGGGGGGCCGGTGGCCCTGAGGTTGGGCCCAGCCCACGCTCTCACGCTATGCTGGCCGTGAAGCACGGCATACTCTATCTCTATGGGGGCATGTTTGAGGCTGGTGACCGCCAGGTCACCCTCGGGGACCTGTACTGCCTGGACCTGCACCGGATGGAGGAGTGGAAGGTCCTGGTGGCCCTGGACCCTGGTAAGCAGTGGGGCCACTGTGGAGGGAGGGCATCCACCCCCAGCCCACCCCCGGGCAGGGTAGTGTCGGAAGGCTGTGGGGTGCCCACTGGGGCCTGTGTGGGCTGCCCCCCGGCCAGCAGACTTGGGGTGTGGTATGGAGTATGCCATCTCTGCTCTAAGCCTTGGGACACACAAGTCTGTTTCTTCGCCAACGGTTAAAGCTCTGTCCCCCTTTTGAAAAAGAGATCTGTTTACAAAGAGACAGAGCAAACATCCCTGCAGTGCCCCAGTGGCCGAGCTGGACTCATGTGAAGCCAGCAGCTTTCTTCAGGCCTCCCCCGAGGGTGCAGGGGGCCGGGCACTTGGTCCCGCTCCAGTGTCTCAGGACACACCAGCCGGAGCTCAGTGAGACGTGGAGAGGCTGGGGCTGGAGCTGGCGCTGCAGAGGGAAGCTTTAGCTGCGGCACTGCGCCGCCAGCCCTGGAGTTGGATCTGATGGGAGGGTGGAGCCTCCGAGGCAGAGCTGACCGCTGCCCTGGAAGCCCAAGGGTCTGCTTTGCTTTAAAGACACTCAGGAGTGGCTGGAGGAAACGGACTCAGACGGGGACAGCGAGGAAGCCGAGAGCTCCGAGGACTCAGAGGAGGACAGCGGGGGGCAGGAGGAAGGTGAGTGGCCGATGGACTGGGGCAGCTGGGGCAGCAGACGGCCAGAGCCCGGCCAGCGCCGCCCTGGCTTGCTCCCTGCTGACAGTGAGAGGGTTTCTGTCTTCACTGCAGTTGTTTTTTAAAGAACAATTTATTCGAAGGTGGAGTGACAGGGAAAGACAGACAAAGATTTTCTATCTACTGGTTCACTTCCCAAATGCTCCCCACTGGCAGTGCTGGGCCAGCCTGAAGCCAGGAGCCAGGAGCACCATCTGGGTAGCCCACGGAGTGGCAGTGCGCCAGGTGCCCGGGCTGGCCTCTGCCGCCTGCCAGGTGCCGAGTGGCCGGGAGCCGGACCCGCAACAGGGGCGGCTGGCTGGTGCACTGAGCTACATCCATACCAGGGCTGAGTGTTTAGGTTTGTAGTTGGTTACCCTTTATTTTTATTTGAAAGGCAGATTTACTGAGAGCAAAAGGAACAGATCTTGCATCTGCTGGTTCATTTCTCACATGGCTGCAACTGTCAGAGCTGAGGCAGTCTGGAGCCAGGAGCTAGGAGCTTCTTCCAGGTCTCCCAGGCAGGCACAGGGCCCAAGGATTGCGCCACAAGCAGGGGGCTGCGTCAGAAGTGCAGCAGCCAGGACTCAGACCAGCACCCATAGGAGAGGCTGCGTTTAGGCCCTTGATTTACCTTACCTGAAGGCCAGAGTGTGCCAGAGATGTTCCATCTGTGGCCTCAGGTGCCAGGTGCAGCCAGGGCTGGGCCCAAGAGGTAGTAACTAAAGCCAGGTCTTGGCTGGAGGAGCTGGAGGCGAAGCGGGGAGCCGGGGCTCTGGTGGCGGGCTGTGCCTGTCGTAGGTGCCTCGTCCTGCACGGGGTCTCCGCTCATAGCGCTTCTTTCTCCATCCATGAGAAGAGCCCCAGCACACGGAGCTGGCGCCAGAGAGAGAGCACGCACAGCACGGGGCCCGGCCCCCAGCGCCCTGCCCAGGACTCGGCACTGCCAGGTGAAGGCCACCAGTGAGCAGCGGCGGCAGAGCAGCGTGGCGGCAGGTTGCCGGGCTGTCCCTGGATCCCCTTCCTTTCCTCTGGCCGTGCGCGGCTCGCGTGACCCTGCTGTAATAAAAGCCGGCTTCCTGGGCCTCGTGGGTTCTTCCTGCTGCAGGTTCTGATGAACCCCCTGCTTGTTAAGCAGGATGTGGCTGCTGTGATGCCGGAAGTCACCACAGCCAGCAAGGGTCCACCACATTGCTGGTCTGAGTTCTCTGTAAGGGAAGTCCCCCTCTGCCTGCCGGCCTCTGCTGTGGGTCTGCTCCGTGGGTCTCAGGACATTCCCCTGTCCCTGGTAGGCTTTTGGGAATGTGCCCTGCAGGTACGCGGCGGCTGTTGGCAGAAGGCACTAGGTGGGAGGGAAGGCAAGGCAGCGTTCATCTCCCTGCCAGCCCTCACGCGCTGGCTTTCCTTCGCCCGAGTGAGCCAGAAGTGGGTTTCCAGTCCCTGCATGGTAAGATCTTAAATGACAGAGTTCTTACTCCTCTGTCAAGCATCACCGTCTTGGTCCATCCCCGTCCTTTCAGACTGTGGTGTCTCCCTCTGGGCCCACCAGGCTTGAGACACAGGGGCGAGTGGAGCCTCTTCATTCCAGAGCCACCTCTGCCTGACCCTCCTGGGCGTAGAGAGGGGCCTAGGGCAAGGGCCTTTGGGGCCCCCCAGTCCTGAGAGGCATGCGTTGTTCTGTGCCCCAAAAGGCGCTCTGACGCAGCAAGGCTGCAGGTGCAGTGGGTGGCTGCAGAGAACTTCTCTTGATGGAAATGCCCTGTGGCCCCAGCCGTGGGTTCTGCTCGGCCTTGAGGTCCGGTTTGTAGCAGGAGGCTGGCCAAGGCTGGTGGGGATTAACTGCGCAAGCTCCCCGCTAGAGGACTGCCTCTGCGGAGGGGGTGCTGCCTGCGTGTGGCCTGCGTAGCTGGTGAGGCCGGGGACGTGTGCTGGACGTGTGCTGGGCGTGCTGGCCCAGGTGGGCCGACAATGAGTGAGGTGGCCATGTGTGGGTCTGCAGGCCGCACGGCTGCCCTGGTGCAGTGAGATGCTCCTGGGGGTGAAGGCTGGGTACTGTCCACCTCACCCCTGCACACTGGCCCAGGGGCCCCATCCCCAGAACTCCCCTGCCCTGCTTGTTTGTGGCATCACTGGGCTGAGTTGGTGTGAGGGCTGGCAGAGCCTTGCGCTTCTTGTGCTGGAGCTGAACTGAACAAAAACCAGGAAAACCACTGCTCAATGTTTGTTAGGATGTGTTTATTTTTATTTGAAAGAGTTGGGGAGAGAGGGAGAAAAAGAGGTTTTCTGTCCACTGACTCACTCCCCAAATGGCTGCAGTGGCTTCTTTCAGGTCTCCCATTGAGTGCAGGGTCCCAAGGCTTTGGGCCGTCCTCTGCTGCTTTCCCAGGCCACAAGCAGGGAGCTGGATGGGAAGTGGAGCAGCCAGGACACGGACTTTGGCCCCTGGGGCATTCGGCACCAAAGGTGGTCGTTTAAATCCTGCCCTGGGTGCTGGCGTTGCTGTGATTTTGACAGGTGTTGGCTGTTGAGGTAGAGTCAGCGAGACATGTCCTGGCCGACCACTGGGCTGGGCAGGACAAGACTCACTGTGGTGGGCTTCCTGGGCCCAACAGGAGCTGGTACAGCTCAGGCAGGCAGGCAGAAGCCAGTCTCGAGTTGTGGTGTGGCAGTAGGGAAGTGACCCCTGCTGAGGACCAGGGGCATGTTGATCGGCCATTTTCAACTGGACTGCACCTCCTGGAGAACAGGCTAGGGTCTGCCGCTTTCCGGTCAGGTCCCAGTGGCCGGGGGGGGAGCACGGCGGGCGGGAGCTGGTGCAGTGAGGGTCCCAGTGGCAGGCAGGGAGGTCTGTGGGTGGGAGCTGGTGCTGTGAGGGTCCCAGTGGCTGGTGGGGAGCACGGCGGGCGGGAGCTGGTGCTGTGAAGGTCCCAGTGGCCGGGGGGGAGCACGGCGGGCGGGAGCTGGTGCAGTGAGGGTCCCAGTGGCCGGTGGGGAGCACGGCGGGCAGGAGCTGGTGCAGTGAGGGTCCCGATGGCAGGCGGGGAGGTCTGTGGGCGGCAGCCAGCACTGAATTGTGAGGGTCTCTCTGGTGTGCAGGGGCTTAGGCAGCGTTGGGGAACCCTGGTGCTCAGGCTGAGGCCACTCGAACCCCCTGGACACTTGCCTTCAATGCTTGCGGACTCTGACTGGCTCCAGGTTGGCAGGGGCTTGGTGAGTGCTATGGCTCAGGGGACTGACAGGCAGGAGGAAGCCAAGCAGGATGGGCCATAAGGACCTCCCGCAAGACCCTCACCAGAATGGGACCCCGCTACCCCTTAGGTCCTGTACCTGCTCCCCGGAGGCACAGGCCACAGCTGTGCCATCTGCTGCCAGCATGTGGCAAAAGCTGGCTGGTGTGCGGGCTGTGTCCTCAGGTCCCTGTGGGTCTCGTGTGGTGGAGACCCCAGCTCCTGAAGAAGCAAGTGTACTCTCCGGCTCCTGGGGTGATGGGAGGAGGGACTGGCAGCAAAGACCCACCTACAGTGGCTGTGAGCACACTACCCACGGCTTCTGGTGGTGGCGCGGGGCGGGGCTGTTCTTCAGCGCCACTGTGGCCCTGCCGTCCCATAGTGACAGAGTTACAGCCATTGCCAGCTCAATGTCTTTGCTTACACATTGGTCAGTGACCAATGTGTAAGCAAAGAAGGCCAGCGTGGCTTGTCTCCCTTCTCAGAACACGGTCAGCATGTTGGTATGCGGGCCCAGCACCCAGAGATCAGCTGGAGAGCAATTCAGGCATAGAACCATGACAGACACCAGGTCAGGGCTTCCTGTCCAGTCAGGGCTCCGGGCTCCCGGCCGTGCTGGCCACGGCAGTGGGCGGCTCATGGGCAGGGCACAGGCCTGGGAGGCCATTGGTGACAAGGGGCTGGGCAGTGTCGGTGCTGGCGGCTGTGGACTAAGCTGGAGGGCGGTGGTGTAACATGGGGCTCCCCTGGATGAGGAAGCAGGCAGGGGAAGGGATGGGTGTCCAGCCCAGACCCATCTCGCCTCTGCCTGACTTCCTGGGTTGGGTTTCAGCCCTTAGCACAGTGGTGGTTTGGCAGGCAGAGCTGACGGGGCAGGAGTGCCAGCTGGAGCTGGAGTCTGCGTGTGGTGAAGCACCTGTGTGTCCTGGCGTGATGGGGTTGACTGGAGAAGTGAGGTCACCCTGCCGGCAGGCTGGTGACATCTGTCCCTGGCTGAAGCAGCTATGCCTGGCACAGGCAGTGGCCAAGCCCCCAAGGACTGCCTCCTTCCCTGGGGCTGAGCACCTCCGTCTGCTCCTGGGGTCCCTGGTTCTGGCAAGGGGGTGCCAGGGCCTGAGTGTGGGACCAGCTGATGCACTCAAGCCCAGCCACACTGCACCAGCCTACCAGGTGCCATGGATGGTCGAGGCGTTGCCTGTGGGGACACATGTCTGGAGGCTTGTGGGAGGTCAACCATCAGCGTGGCAGGGCAGGGCTCCAAGTACCCTCAGACACTCCTCTTTGTTGACTGGTGCTGCCTTGGCCCCCCCCCCCCCCCGGGCCGGCAGGACCTCCTCTGCTCCATGCCCTGAGGTGAGTGTGGGGCCCTGTCCCTGGTGGGCTTGGGGCCAGAGGCGCATAGCTGCCATGGCCCTCCCACAGGTGAGCTCAGTGGGCAGGCCCTTCTTGCAGGGCTCTGGGGCCAGAGCCGGGGAGCAGATGTTGCTCCAGGAGTCCCATCTGCCTGTGTGCCTGGCCAGGCCAGGGTTCTGGGAGGCTAGAGGGCCAGCCTGTCTGCAGAGTTCCCAGCTCAGTCCCCTGGTATGCGGGGCGCTGTGCGCTCCCTCCCCCAGCAGTGGGCGTGTGGGCCTGGATGCTTCCGGAGCGGCAGATGGATGACAGAACACGCACCCCAGTGCGGATGGTTCTCGGCCTCAAAGAGCAGGCATCTTTATTTGGTTCACTCCAGTCTGTAGCAACCACTCCATATTAAAAAAGGAAGGCAAGGATGTACAAAAAGGTGCAAGGTCCGTTAGAAAGCAGCGTCTCCCCCACACCCACCCAGGCCCAGCCGCCGGGAGCAGGGAGTGGACGGGGTTGGAAAACAGTCAAACGGGAGGCAGCCGGAACATGCTCTAGTCCTCCGTTTATTTCTGGTTAAAAATATAGCAATCCAGTGCAGTGTAGGAAAGAGATCTGCTCGAAAGGCAGACACAGCTGGACACAAGCAAAGCAAGGCAGAGTCCGCAGGTGGGCGGGGCCCAGCCCTGCGTGGCCAGGCTCTGGAGGGCTCCCCAACGGACACCCCTCGTCCTCTCGGCGGCTGGAGGGGCACCCCTGGCAGAGAAGGCAGAGACACGCGGAACCTGTTTGTTGGACGGAAACAAGGTACGTGGTACGGCGGGGAGGGCTCGGGACGGGCTCGGGACGCAGTCACGCTCCCGTCCTGGGGCCTGCCCGTTGCGCAGCAGGGAGGGACAGTGCATGTCTGGGGGGCCGAGGCAGGCACAGTTCGAACAAGTGAGAACCCTGCAGGTCGGGGACCGGCCACCCTGGGGCGGGCGGCGGGGCGGGGCTGATGACGCGGTGGGCGGCGGGGACCCAGGGCTTTGCTTAAGACTCGGTGGGGAGGCAGTGCCGAGCAGAGGGGGTCGTCTGTCCTGTGCGGAAGAGGGGAGGTGGCGGTTCCTCCCTCGTCCCAGGCCTGGGCTGCTGCCTGCGGGGCCGGGACATCCGGTTCCCCCGCCTCACACCCGCATCAGGAAGAGCAAAGGCCAGGGCCCCTTGCCAGGTGCTGCCCCCCGCCCTGCCACGCAGTGCCGTGTTACACAGCCACAATCCGCATGTGTCACCCGGAAGGAAAGGCAAACTGTGGTACCCAGGCTTGTCCTCGCAGACGCGGGCCGTCCCTGGCTGTCCGTGTCCGTCGGGCTGACAGCGGGTGACCTGCCACGGCCGTCCCATCAGATGAAGAAGTTGATGAACAGGATGGCAACTCCAATGTTGAGCAAGATCACCATGGCCACCAGGACGGGCGCCGATCCCTGAAACGACAGAGACGGAGGTGACTGCCTGCTGGGTGCTGGCGGCCCCACACCAGGCAGCCTCCTGGGGAGGAGGTGGGCATGACCCCTGGGGGTCTTCCAGCAGCCTCCACAGTGCCAGCACCTCCTGGTTGGCCCTGGGTCTCCCCACTGCAGGTCTCACCTTGACCCAGGCTGCCCCAGCAGGCAGAGGCACTGGGGCTCCCCTCCTGCATCGGTGCCCCCTGCGCCCTGTCCCACGGGGGGATACTGAGTAGAAAAGTTGCTGCCAGTTGAACAGCTGACCAGGGCTGCTCTTAAAACACTGCTGTGAAACCTCCTGGCCCGCAGGCATTGGGGGACACCTCCCACCCCGAGCCTGGCTCCTCTGCAGAGTTCAGACCCTGTTGGACCGGTGCCTACCTCTTCCCCCTCCCCCAAACTGGGTCACTGTGGTGTCGGTGCTCTCAGCTTGCAGCCTGGGGCCCTGGGCCACCCATCCCCACAGGAAGGGGCACAGCTCCCTGAGAGCTGGAGAAGCATGTGGTGGTCCTGTGGCTCCCCACTTCACACCCAGGAAGTGGGTGCATGCACTCCAACACTACTGGAGACAGCCAGCCAGGCAGCTCCAGTTGTGGACACTGGTCCCAATGGGCACACTGCCCAGCTCTGCATAGCACCAATGCTCCTGGTGACCTGGGCTGAAGGTGGGATGCCTCCTCCAGGACTGCCCCTTGACCAAGAGCCCTGTAGCGTAGGTACACCAACAATGGGGGGGTCCTAGCTCCTAGGGTCAGCTGCCCCACCAGCTCAGGGCCCTGAGACACCCATTGGGGGGCTGTGTTCCCTCGACACTGTCTCCCCAGCCCCACCAGCTGCATGTCCAGTGTGGCGCTAGCGAGCACACGGCACAGTCGCCCTGGGCTGATCAGGCCTGCAGGTCTCCACCAGCAAGACGCCCCCCCCCCCCCCCCCCGCTTTAGCAGACAAACCCTGCCCAGGCCCCCAAGGCTCCCTGGGCCGATCAGGCCTGCAGGTCTCCACCAGCAAGACGCCCCCGCCCTGCTTCAGCAGACAAACCCTGCCCAGGCCTCCAAGGCTCCCTGGGCCGATCAGGCCTGCAGGTCTCCACCAGCAAGACGCCCCCGCCCTGCTTCAGCGGACTGACCCTGCCCAGGCCTCCAAGGCTCCCTGGGCCCGTCCACTGGGGGAGGAGGGGCACTAGGGACACGCCACAGCACCAAGGTGTGCCCACTGCTGCTGGGAGCATGGCTGCGGCCACCAAGCCCAGGCCTCGCCCCCAGTGGCCCCCAGCGTGTGAGGCCTTTTCCCACAGGAAGCAGGGACCTTGTGTCCACCTGCATACAGGACATAGACGGAGGGAAGCAGGCCAGGGGGCCCAGGCCCTGAGGAGAGGGCTGCTTTGCACTGGCCAGCTGCCGGGCAGGCTACCTCCAGCACCATGTGCCCCGTCCCAGGACCCCACACACTCACACCTCCATGACTGCCCCACTCTGCTACTGGGACACCGTCCTTATGCCCAGTGGGGCCCAGGGTCCCAGCCACTGTGTCACAGGAGGAAGTGAATGACAGCAAGGCCCTTACATCCCAGGACCTGCCACTGCCTGGCCAGCTGCCCGGTCGCATGGGGTCCCGTGAGGCCATAGGAACCACGCTGGGTCCCCGGCACCTCTGCTCCGGGACATCGGCTTGAGGTTTGTCAGTGTGGAGAGCAAGCAGCTGTGCACTGGACGCCCTGACCCTGTCCCTCTGGCCACCCTGAGCCTGGCTGGGTGCTCTCGGCAATGCCCAGTCTCACCCTAGGGTAAGGAGGGACCCCCTGCATCCCCTACATGGCCCACAGGTCAAGAATGGAGCTCGTCCCTGGCTCACCTGGGCCCCAGCTGCCAGTGTGGCTTAGCTAAATATAGAAGCTGCTCCCGCACCTGCCTGGCCGCCCGGCTGGCAGCTCCTGAAATAGCTCCACGTGCACCACAGGCCACCGTGGCCAGCAGTGCAAAGCTGCAGGTGCAGGCTGGCCACTGACCATGGGGTTGAGCCCCGTGGTACCCTGACTTCAGGCAGGTACACCTACTGCCAGCAGGTTAGAACCATCGGGTCCCTTCCGGGCTCTCATGTCCCTGGAGGTGACCATGAGCTCCTGACCAGGAATCACTGGGGTAGCAGGGGTCTCTGGCTTTCCCCCAGAGGACATCAGGAGCCCCCACCAACCCCTGGCATGGGGGGATGCAAACCGCCCCCGAGAGCAGACCCCCCAAGAGCCCAGCACCCGGCAGCTCACCGTGCTGGGCTTCAACTCGTCCCCGGTGTCCTCGTCAGACTCCAGCGCCACAGGCAGGGACTTCTGGGGTGGGGAGAAGCTGAGGTCCCAGCGCAGCAGCCGGGGCTCAGCCCGGAAAAGTAAGATGAGATGAATAATGAGGATGATTGGAGGAAGGAAGTGGTGGAAGTCAGATTGGGATATGTTGTGGAGGAAAATGGCAGTGAGATGGATAAAAGTTGGAAAGGAAGAGGGATGGAAAAATAGAGAGAGGGGGGGAGAATAGGAGGTAGGGATGTAAATATGAGGAGGAATTAGAATAAGTGTGGTTGGAGATGAGAAGAGGAAAGATAGATGAGTGAAGAAAAATGAGAAGTGGGGAATGAAAGGGGGTGGTTGGAATAGTGTGTGGGGAGAAGAATCGAAGAGATAAGGGGTGGGGTTGTTAAAGGAGTGGAAGTGGAAAGTAATAGGAGAGATGGTAAGAGGGGGGGTGGAATAGGAGGTGAGATAAGAGAAAGAAAAGGGGGAAAAAAAGGAAGGTAAAATAAAAGAAAGAATAAGATGAGGGTGGGAATAAAAAAGAAAACGAAAGATATATGTATTACAGACAACTGCCGAGAGAAGTGGGCGACCTTGTTCCTGGAGGCGGGGGCGGGCGGCGGGGTGGCGGCCGGGCTGGCGGGGAGGCTCTGCAGAGGACTGTCATCGGGGGTCAGGTCAGACGGGGTGGTGCCCTTGCGGTACAGCTCCGGGCTCTCCTGTGGCAGCGGCGCCCTGTGAGAGTGTGTGCGAGCACTATGGTACTAGCTGATGGGTCGGCCGCTGGTACTCTAGCCCTGGAAGGGACAACACGGGGTGGGGGTGGGGCTGCCACTGGGCTCCAGGCCTCCCCATCCCACGAGCCGTGGGCAGAGGGGCAGTCCCACGCAGGAATTCTGTCGGAGACAACCGCTGCCAGCCACCCGGCCACAGCAGGACACGGCCACCATGGGGGAGGCCAGGATTTGCGTGTTCCAGCCAGGCTCGGCCCAAGCATAGTGTCCACATGGCTCAGCCATCCTGTCCCACCTTGGGGTTGTGACATGGGGCTCAGGTGAGCAGAGCTGGGCTGCACCCCTGCCATGCGGCTCAGGGGAGCAGTCAGGCCTTCCAGGTCCTCACCCATGTTGGGGCACAGTGGGGGTGGTCAGGTGCCTGCTGCAGCTCTGGGCCCACTGCACTCTTACACTTGGGTCCCGGGGGCCAGGCAGGTGGCCCCAGAACCTCCCTCGTGGCAGCACAGGTCACGAGCTCCAGGACATGGGTGGGTACCAGGCTGTGTGAACACAGCCCGAAGCTGCCAGCAGCCCCACAGCCCGGTCTCCATAGCCCAGCCTGGGGACCGGTGCCTCAGAGGGAGAGCAATCCGAGACAGCTGTCCAGCCCACGAGGCCCTGGCTGGGCAAGGCACAACTGCTGCGGCGGTGCAGGCTCCCCAGACTCCAGTGGCCAGAGAGCGCTGTGCTGCAGCCCATGCAGAGGGGAAAGGGAGGGGCAGGCCCTGGGCAGGGGGCTCCCTCCTAGCAAGGCCAGGGACAGCAGGACTGTCCACATGCGTGTCAGCAGTGCCAGCAGCTGCCCAGTCCCCTCAGGCCCCTGCCACGCCCCACAGCTGGCAGCCCAGACTCACCATTTTCCCTGTGCTGGAAGGAGGGGGAGAACTCTTTGGCAGTGATCCTGGCGATCCGGGCTTCCTCCTGGGCTTTGTGGGCTGCAGTGAGGGCTGCCTCGGCCTTGGCCCGCGAGTGGGAGGTCCTGGGGGAGACGAGGAGGCGCTGTGAGGCCGGCAGCCCCTCGCCTGCGTGTCCATCTAGTCTCCACACATCCCTCTGTCAGCAGCCAACAGCTTCATGTGTGCCTGGAGCTCAGGCCTGGGCAGGTGCCACCCAGCCCGTGTGCCCAGCTGCTTTGCCCTGACCCAGACAAGGCAGGAGACGCTGAGTCATGCATTTGCCCAAGGGCCCACATGGCAGCTACAGCTGAACCAGCTGCCTTTGTTGCTGCTGAGCCGTACCTGGCCCTGGCAAGTGCTGCTGCGCACGACGGGATGTGAGCCACCTGGGTGCTCTCAGTGACCCGGAGCAAGGCACCCAGGACAGGGACCGCCGCCTCCTCATGAGCCTCACTGAATTCAGACACCCCCAGGAGGCTCCTGCCTCCAATCCTGGGGCCCATGGCAGCGGCTCCTGGCCCAGCGGGGGGTGGGGAGCACTGATAGGCCCCAGGAAGCCCTGACAGGGCCTTGGCAGGCCTGTGCCCCCCACCACACCCTCATCCCAGCACACAGCATGGGGTCTGACCTAGGTGGCCCCAGTGGGCAAATGGCCACTCCCTGGGTCCAGGTGCACAGTGCTCCTGTCGAGCTGGGGAGATGTGGGCTGATGCTCTGCCTCTTCTGAGCTCCCCAGAGGCCAAGGTGAGCAGGGGACCCAACAGTGGGTCCGTAATGTACAGTGAACAAATGCAAAGCCCAGGCGATCGTGGACGTGCAGGGGCAGCTTGCGGAGAAAGTTCTAGGAGCAAAAGCAGGTGACGTCTCGCACTTCCAGCATCAGGCTCCTGCAGCAGCCCGAGAACAGCCAGCAGCTGCAAGAGCCTGCACCCCTGGGAAGCTGCTGCATGGACACCCGGCGGGCCCAGCCCTGTGGGGTGTCAAGAGCCTGCACCCCTTGGGAAGCTGCCGTGTGGACACTTGGCAGGCCCAGCCCTGTGGGGTGTCAAGAGCCTGCACCCCTTGGGAAGCTGCCGCGTGGACACCCGGCGGGCCCAGCCCTGTGGGGTGTCAAGAGCCTGCACCCCTGGGAAACTGCCACGTGGACACCCGGCGGGCCCAGCCCTGTGGGGTGTCAAGAGCCATGGCAGCAACTGCTCCTGGGAAATCCCTAGCTTTCCCAGCAGCCTACAGGCACTGCCCTGAAAGCCGCCCAGCTCAGGGCACCCCATCACCCCACCAGGCTCTTGGCACTGGTTGTATTTGATTGGCAGGACTGGGCAGCACCCGAGAGCCTGCATATTTAGCAAGTTCCTGGGGAGGAGAGGGGGGTGGGTCTGCCCACACCTGCTGACAGTCACCTCTCCTCACGGGAAAGCCTGCAGCCCAGCCCCTCTCCTTGCTGGCTGTCCTCCTGGAGGAGGCAGGGCCGGCCAGGAGTCCACACATGCAGCAGGCAGAGGGTGCTGTGTGGTGCTGAGCCTCATGGGCCTCATGGGCTCTGGGACGAGATTAGCTGAGAAGCCAGCCAGGCCAGGCTTGCAGACCCTGCGTCCTGCCAGCAAGAACCAGCATGGACCCCAGAGCATGCACAGCAACCCGGGGCCTGTGGGGTGCGGAGGGAATGCGTGGGGTGGGGGCAGAGGGTAGGCACCTGCCTTGAAGGGGTGGGAGTGGTGGCAGAAGTGACTGAACCTAGCTAGGCCTGCACTAGCCAGAGCCGGGAGCGGAGCCATGGGCCTCAGCCCCGGGTCTCACGTGTCCTCGCACACACCCGTGTTGGCAATGAGCGTGGCGCTCCCGAGAGCACGTACGCCCTCTGCTGCCTTCGGCCAGCACCGACTCTCTCCCACCTGTGCACCCCAGGTGTCTGCCAACACGCCACACCCAAGGATTCCAGAAAGTTTCCGGAGAACACACACCAGGGAAAAGCCGTGTGTGGATCCCAAGCAGCAGCTGAAGTCAGCTCGTCTCGGAATGCCACCATCCGTGGGCTTGGGGAAGCCCCACCACAAGGTCTGCTGGTGCTGCTGCTAGCGTCTGGCACCGTGGGTTATGACCAGCCGGGGCGTGGGGGTCACATGCCCACCCCTGGAGTGTTCGATGAGTAAATAGGCCTTTGCTATGTGTCGCATGTACCTTTTCCGTCCCACGGAAGTGGGGAGTGGGTAAAGCCAAAGCCTGCAGCACCGTGATCCCATATGGTCACTGGTTCAAGTCCCGGCAGCCCCACTTCCCATCCAGCTCCCTGCCTGTGGCCTGGGAAACAGTTGAGGACGGCCCAAGGCCTTGGGACCCTGCACCCGCATGGGAGACCTGGAAGAGCTCCTGGCTCCTGGCTTCGGATCGGCACAGCTCCCCTGCTGGGGCCAGCACCTGCTTCTGGGTCTACTGGCCTGCAAGTTGTGGAACACAGATGCTATTGCACAAACCACAAAGTCTGTGGCTATTTGCCAGTCTCTGGGAAACAGAGAATCAGCAACTGTGACAGCAGCCTACAGTGCTGGCCGCCAGCTACGATGGTGGCCACGGCCGACAGCTCAGGGATGGAGGGCCAGGGCACGCGCCACCCCTGAGAGCCACAGGACACAGGGCCACCTGCTGGGGACTACTTCCAGCAGGGGCCACAGAGCAGGCTGGGACCCCGACACCTGACTGAGTTGTGTCCTGTGGAGCCTTGTGTCCTTCAAGGTGGACAGGCACACTGCACCTGGCCTCGAGGAGGGTGCTGGCTCGGGCCCAAGCCATCTGGCCAGCTGAGTCCTTTTAATGTGACCTGTGCCAGCAGTCATGATCACTTGGAAGGTAAAACTGCAGAACCCAAACAGGAGGTTCCCATTTTACAGGCAGGAAAGCTGAGGCCAGCAGGGAGGGCTCAGAGCATCAGGGAACTCGGTGCCCAGGTGGGGGTCCCACAGCCCTGGAGCAGCGCGGTCCTCAGGGAGAAGCCTGGCAGGGCCTGAGGACCTCTGCACTTCGATGCCCCGCTCCAAGCCCCGAGGCCAGCTAGCTCCAGATGCCCCCACAGCCGGACCGCTCAGCAGTGACGGAGAACCTTGTCAGTAGGTGGCATGTGACCAGGGGCCACGTCTGGATGCCCCTAGGCCTGGGCTACGGGTGGCTGGCTCCCACAGGATGGGTGGCCAGAAGGCTTTGATTTGGGGGAGGCCCCCCAGGGAGAGCTGGCAGCACCTACCCCCAAGGACGCCACAGTAAACAGAGACGCAGGTCCCTGCCCCACGCAGGGCACTCTGCAGGCCTGGGCATGCCGGCTGCAGCCCAGCCAGGCCAGACACACACACATGTAAACGGAGGCTCAAAAAGGTAGAGGCTTTGTGGGGTCCCATGGTTCTCCCTGGAGACTGCCTGGCATGGTCCTGAGAAAGTTCTCGTAACAGAGACAGGGGGTGGGGACATAGAGGCGGCTCTGTCACCTGCCACGCCTGGCTCCCAGAGGGGTCAGGGTGAGGGCTTCCCAGGGCAGGTCACCTCTTCCTGCCACACCCGAGGATGGGGACAGCGCCTCGCCCCTCCTTCCTCGGGCCTCCATAGCCGGCAGAGGAGACGTGGCCTCACCTAGGCCCTTGCTACCTTTGATCAGTCCCTCTGCAAGAGAGCCTGGGAGGGAGGGAGCAGGCATGAGGCCGTGCTGTCCCCTGCAGCTACCGCCAGCAATGACCCCTGGAACACAGACCCCAGCCATGCCCCGGCCCCTGGCTGCACCAGGTCAGAGCCAGGTTCCCCATTGGCATACCCAAACTCTTACCCCTGCAGGGTCCCAGGGCACACGTTCCAGGGAACAGAACTGGACATGGAGGTGGCACTCGAACCCAAGCCCTCTCATGCAGGATGTGGCACGCCCAGTGACAGATGACAGGCCAAATCAGGACCCCAAGCATAGGCCTAGGGCCCTCCCGGCCCACAAGGCCTCCTGGAAGAGTGCCATTCGTAAGGACGACTTCACTCCGCCCACAGCTCGGAGGGGACCCTGACCACGTGCACCTGAGGAGGCCACTGCTCAGCTCCTCGCCAGCCCCCTGCCCCGTCCATGCCCTTGACTGGGTTGGCAGAAGCTCAGAGGCGGGGGTACAACATGCCCTCACCCAGCCCTGCCCCAAGTCTGCCAGGTCCACTAGGCCATCGGGAACTTGGGGGTGGGGACACGGGTTCCTGGGCGCAGTGAGACGGAGCCTGGGGGTGGGGCCGACCACCTGCTGCCTCCAAGCCCCACAGACCTCGGGGGCACCCACCGGGGACTTGAGGGACTCTCAACCCAACTCCCACAGGGTCCCGAGTCGAGCCCTCCTCGCAGGGGACGTGGGTCCTCGTCGGCTCTCCAGGTCCAGGCTGCCTGGCCGCAGGACGCCGCAGTCCCGCCCACACTCACAGCCACCCCTTATGAGGCTGCTGCTCTGCAGGGACGCACAAGCCATGCACTGCCTCCCTCTCAGGCAGGGGTCAGCCTGGGCTTGGCAGGCCCTCGTGGCCACAGCCACTGCCCTCAGCCTCCAGTGGAGAGTGGGCCTGGGCAGTCACCTGCCAGCTGCGCTGAGGACAGGGCCACAATCTGAGCCTGCGGGGGGGGGAGGCGGGGGGTGGTGGCGGTGGTGTGTGTGTGTGTGTGTGGTATTGGTGTGTGTGAGTGGGTATGTATGTGTGGGTGGTTGGTGTTGGTGTGTGTGTGGGTGGGTGGGTGGGTATGTGTGTGGGGGGGGTATGTGTGCATGGGTGGTTGGTGTTGGTATGTGTGTGGGGGTGGGTGGTGTGTGTGTGGGGGGGTGTTCTGTGGGTGTGTGTGGGGGTGGTGTTGGTGTGTGGTGGTGTTGGTGTGTGTGTGGGTGGTATTGTGTGGGTGTGTGGTGTTGGTGTGTGTGTGTGTATATGGGTGTGTGTGTGTATTTTCCCATATTCTGAACCCGCAGAGAAGAAGCAGGAAACAGCTCCCCTTCTGCCAGGCCTGGCTGCCCAGCTGCCCGGCTGTGAGCTGGCTCAGGACACAGGGCACTCCAGGGACCAGGAGGCCAGGCCCCACCTGTGAGTCTGTGCCCGGCACGGGTCTAAGCAGGCGGGGTGAGGTGGGCGACAGTGGCACTGACGTGGGCTCCAGCCCCATGTGCTAGGCCTTGGGGGGCTCAACAACCTGCCCGGGGCTCGCCCAGCTGGATGAGGGTCCCGGGATCTCAGAGCAGGTGCACAGGAAGGGCCTGGTGGGCCTTCTCCCAGGTTCACGTACACGGCCCTGCTGCTGACTGGCAGACCTGTGGGGGGGGGGGGAACAGGCGTGGCCCCACCCCCTGTGGGCCATGGGGCCACAGGTGGGCAGCAGTGGTGGACGGCAAGGCCTGCCTCACCAAGCAGTGGGGGCCTGCAAGACGGGACGGGGCCCTGTGGTGACCACACGGAAGGCAGGCCGGGGGTCCTGTCGGCCATTTCACATGCACACACTGGCAAGAGGCCACCAGTGGACAGAGGGAACCTTCCCCAAACGCAACATGAATGTCTGGGTCACAGTGTGGCGTGGCCACCACCTTCTGGAACAAGCCATGCACCTGAGACTAACTCTAAGCCCTGGGAGCACCTGCTCACTTCCTGCCTGGACAACCCCAGCCAGGGCACGGGAGGGGGCCGACGGCAGGGGGTGGGCTCAAGGCCTCAGGAGCAGCTCTGTTCCCTGTTGGCTTCTCGCGGTGGTCTCCAGCCCCTTCAACACCGCAGACACCGAGAGCGACCGGTTCCCACCCCCAACCACAGCCCCCAGCTGACCAAAGGGTCAAATGTCACTGACACAAACCACGACAATGTGAGAGCGACAGGTCCTGAGGGCTGGGCTGCCCCGAGTGGGGACACGGACCCACCAGGGGCTCCATGGCACCCCTGCCCCGGGGTCCCAGGTTCTCAGAAGGACCGGGAGCATCTCCCCGCAGGGCAGCCTGCCCAGCCTAGGACAAAAGCAGCCTCTGTCCTCCTAGAGATGCCTGGAAAGCCACGTGGCACCCCTCATGGCCAGCTGGGCCAGCAGGGCCTTGCCAGCACTTGGGGTGCGAGCTGCCCACCCTCGCCCTTAGCCAGGCCGGTGCCCAGACAGCACAAGGGCCAGCGCCCACCGGGCAGGCAGGGCGCGGCAGGTCCCGGGAGCCCCTCAGCTCTGCCCTTTGGACCCGGGCCTCCTACCTGGAAGCAGCGATCTCGGCCTTCTGCCTGGCGATGGTGGCGGCGCGCTCGGCGGCCTCCACGGCCCGGTCCACCTTCTCGCGGGTCTTGCTGGCGCGCAGGGGCAGCAGGTTCTTGCGCTTGCCGCTCACCAGCACGTTCTGCTTGTACTTGCCCTCCTCTTTGCTGCCGTCGGGGAAGGTCATGCAGCCGTAGCCGTGCCGCCGGTTGCCGGCCCACTCGCCCTCGTACTTGAGCCCGTCCGAGCGCTGGCTGATGCCGAATCCCGAGCGCCGGTCGCTCTTCCACTCGCCGGCATAAGTCTCGGTGGTGGTGGCGTCGATGTCGTCCTCCAGCACGGCCAGCTCGGCCTCGGCCTCGCCCAGGCTGATGGTGGAGTGGATGTCGCTGGCCGTGGAGCTGACCGTGCTCATGCCCGCCTCGCTGCGGAAGGAGCTCTGCTTGCTGCGCTGGCTGGCCAGGCTGCTCTTGGACTCGGACTTGCGCAGCTTCAGCCCGCTCAGCAACGAGCGCCGGAACAACCCCTTCTTCTTGCTCTTGAGGGCCTCGGAGTCGCTGTGGGCCACCAGCACGAAGCCGCCCCGCGCCACGGCCGGGCTGCCCGCCACGGCCAGGGAGGCGTCCGGGTGCAGCGCCGCGCCATTGCTGTGCTCGCTGCGCAGGGAGTTGATGGAAGTCCTCAGGGGCGAGCGGATGACGGCCGCCATGCCGTAGGGGACGCTCTGCCGCACGCCATAGCCTTGGCGCATGCCACCGACCCACTGGCCCTGGTACGTGCCTGGAAAGAGCAAGGAGTGGGGTGAGCGTGAGGTCTGCAGGGAAGGGGCTGGCTGCACCCCAGGAGGGGAGGGGAGGGGGCAGGCTGCACCCCAGGAGGGGAGGGGAGGGGGCAGGCTGCACCCCAAGGAGGGGTGGGAAAGGAGACGAGAGGGAGACCCCCACCCCAGGCCAGGACCCAGGGGACTTGAGGATGTCACACACTGGAAGCGGCCAATTGCCGCGTGACTCCACCCAGGGGGCGTGATCCACAGAGAGGGCACGGCAGGGGCTGTGGGGCTGTGGAGGGGTTGCTGGGCAGGGAGTGGTCCCCTAAAGAGGGCAGAGCTTGTCTGGAACCGTGAAGGAAAGCAAGGGTTTGGGGCCTCAAAGCAAAGATGGCTGTTGTGTGGGTTTCCGTGCGGCTCCGACGGCATCCTGTGTCCCACACACGGGGTGAGGACAGCTAGCACGCACTCCTCTCACAGCCTTCAGGCTCCTGACCCTGCCAGGACCCACACGCCTCACACAGCAGGCATGCCAGCACCAACCTGGCCACAGGCCCGTCAGCTACTGGACATGAGACCGGAGCCCAAGGCAAGGCCATCTCCCAGCCCTGCAGATGCTCCGCCTGCCAACAGCCTCGTGGGGGGACAGGAGGGCCCCATGTCCCGTGGACGCTTGGCCTGCCAACAGCCTGGACAGGGAGGCTCCCTGTCCCATGGATACTCGGCCTGCCAACAGCCTGGACAGGGAGGCCCAGGAGCTGGGCGGGACCTGCTGCAGCTCTTGCTGAATGTGAATTAAACACCAAGAGTCTGCACGTGGGAGCACAGCTCCCCTGGGTCACCTCAAATAGGACCCGGCCACGCTGGGCATCCCTTCTCCAGAGGGACAGGGCTGGGATCTGGCAGGACAGCCTGGCCCAGCCCTCTAGCCACCTGTCTGCCTCCTCACCTCCAAGCTGGCCCCTTCCTCAACACAGCCCACCTGGGGGGTGAGACCCCAACCATGCATAGCCCAGAGACTCCAGTCCGTGCCTCAGCAGCAGCCCAACCCCATCTCCACAGCTCTGCTCACACACGCTCCTGCTTCACCCCAAACAGCCACCCTCACACACCAGGCCCTCTGCCATCCAAGCTCCATCACCTGGGCACACAGGGCAGGGGCTCCTGGGCATGGTGGCTGCATTGTCCTGCCTGGCTAGGTAACATGCATTCTTGAGGGGACACACACGCCTGGTGTTGTGGGCACCTTACTGCCCATGCCCCACGTGGCCCACCCCTGGCACAGCAGCCCCAGGGAGGTCAGAGGGTGGAGCCAAGCGAGAGGAGGTGCTCCGGCCTGGGGCAAGGTCTGGGGCTGAGAAGTCACCCCAGCAGTGAGGGGTCCCCAGGCATCCACGCTGCTCCCTGGGGTGCCTCAACCCCCAGGCCACTGCTGAGCCCAAGCAGTGAAGTGCTGGTTTCCAGCAGGTGCCAGGGCAGGGCACAGGCAGTAGGGCTGAGCTCTGGAACCTTCTCTTTAAATAGACCATGAACCTCATCCCTGTCGTGCTGGGACGCGAGTGGCAGCATGTGACAGTGTCTGCATCAATGTTTCATGGGCACGGGAATTGCCTGGTTCCGGCTGCAGGCGGCTCGGCCACCCTCACCTGTGGGCACCCAGTTCCACACCTGTTCCCTGAGTGGGCGGCAAGGGGGTGGGGCGTAGCTCTGAGAAGAACCGGCCCGGTCCAGAGGCAGGAGGTGGCTGTGCTTTCGTTGGTTTGTTTTTAGGTTTCTGGGAAACTGCTGCTGGACAATGACCCCCTCTCCATCCTCACCAGCCCAGAGGGCAGCACGCTGAGGTGCCAGCTGGAACTGAGGCGGGCTGAGCTGCATTCCTCCCAGACCCATGCCGGGCCCTGGTCTCCCCTGCCCGGGAGCAGCAGGAATGGTCCCTCACTCACAGCTCACACCGCATCCACGGGCAAAGGGGAGCCCACCGCCTGCACCCTCTGCAACCCTGTGCCCTGCCAATACACTGCGGCCCTGTATACACGCGGGCTGCCCTGTCTCTGGCCTGGGACCCTGGAACGTCAGGAACACACAGGTGGGTGTGGAAGACTAGCCACAGCTGAGGACACAGAGAATGGCTCCTCTTCCCTCCTGCAGGACCCTCGGCACAGCGCCAGGAAATCCCCCCAAGGGGCTGTGGAGGGAGGCTCAGCAGGAGGGGGCAGCCCCTCAGAGTCCCAGCCAGAGCGCCCCACAGCCCTCAGGAACAAACAGCCAAGAGCCGCTCGCAGACCCCGACACCCACTTAAATGTGGCGGTTAGATTCAGCATCGTAAAAATGCGGGAGGGCGTGGGGCATACAGGAAATCGGAGCCAGCAGCCTCAGGGAGGACACGGTGTCCACACGGCCAGCGGGGAGGGAAGGAGGATGCTGCGGGGTCCACTGAGAAACCCTAGAACATCTCCCAGAGCCTGGAGCAACAGAACAGGTGCAGTGAGGGGAGACGCAGGGACCCGTCCCGGAGCTCCGGGGGCTCCTGGGCTCTCACGTCCAGCAGGCACTAATGGGGTGCAGCCTGAGTCCTGAGTCTGGGCATCTGGTCCGGGGGCTCCCGGCACTCCGGCATAGCACAGCCCAGGACGCTGCAGATGGGAGAGCCAAGACCCAGAGGGCCGCCAGCAAAGGGCACGCGGACAGCACAGGTGTTCTGAAGGGGTGGGAGAGGAGGGGCTCTGACCCCCAAATCCTCGCTCCAACATGATTTGGTCCTTGCTTTTCCACATGGACAAGGCTCAGAGAGGGTGCCAGCCTGTAGAGGCGGGCAGGGTCGGGTGGCGAGCCCAGCCAGTTAGCCATACTCTGCTCTCGCGGTGACACTGCTCCAAGCCTGAGTCTGCTGCAGACTGGCCAGGACAGCCAACGGGAGAGGACCGGGTGGCATGGAGGGGTGGCCACACACCAGCCCCATGCCCAGCGGGCCCCCAGGGCAGGGGAAGGGCAGCTCCTAGCACAGAGCATGTGGCACGTCCCATGCCCATCCGCCGGCTGCTCAGAGCAGAAGGGGTTCTGAAGGAGCAGTGCATGTGGTCGCCAGCACTGGGAGGCGTGCACGGCCTTCCAGAGGCAGCCAGCCCCAAAACTGTACTGGGAGGGGCGGCCATGCCTGTGGCCTCCACACATGGGCTTCCTGGCAATGACCCCCACTTCTGCTCTCCACCCTCCACTCGGCAACCCTGATTTTAGACTAAGTTTTTAAAAAGATTTATTTATTTTTATTACAAAGTCAGATATATAGAGAGGAGGAGAGATAGAGAAGATCTTCTGTCCGATGATTCACTCCCCAAGTGAGCGCAACGGCTGATGCTGTGCCAACCCGGAGCCAGAAGCCAGGAATCTCCTCCAGGTCTCCCACGTGGGTGCAGGGTCCCAAGGCCTTGGGCCGTCCTCCACTGCTTTCCTGGGCCACAGGCAGGGAGCTGGATGGGAAGTGGGGCTGCTGGGATATGAACCAGTGCCCATATGGGATCCCGGCACATCCAAGGTGAGGACTTTAGCCGCTAGGCCATGCTGCCGGGCCCCGATTTTAAACTAACTTTAAAAAATAACCACCTTTGGGCCTGATGTAGTCACCTAGCAGCTAAAGTCCTCATCTTAAATGTGCTGGAATTCCATATAGGTACAGGTTTGTGTCCCAGCAGCCCACTTCCCATCCAGTTCCCTGCTTGTGGCCTGGGAAAGCAGTGGAGGACGGCCCAAAGCCTTGGGACCCTGCACCTGTGTGGGAGACCTGGAAGAGGCTCCTGGCTCCTGGCTTCAGATAGGCTCAGCTTCAGCCTTTGAGGCCACTTGGAGAGTGAATCAACGGACGGAAGATCTTCCTCTCTGTCTCTCCTCCTCTCTGTGTAATAAATAAATAAATCTTAAAAAAGCACCCTCTTTAAGTTGACAGACAGAAGGACCAGCCCCTCACCCACTGCCTGCTCCCGTGGCACACTGGTCACTCACCGTGCCTCGCTCTGACTGAGTCACTCACAGGGGACACCTGGGGCCACTCGTCTCCACGCCAGCCACCCATCTTTCTCCTGACCCTTGCAGCTGCACCACTGAGACCACCATCTGTGGACTCGCAGGCTGAGGGGCTGGCTGGCGGCTCCTCTCAAGGTCCACCTTGGCCTCCTCACTCTGCAGCTGCTCCTCCCAGGGACCCCTTCTCACACCCGCAGTTGGGCAGCTGGGAGTCAGGGCCCACTTTTCCATGTGATGCCAATCATAGGACGAGGAGGACGCATCTAAACCCACCGCAGGCGCCAGCATTTCCCAGCAATCCTGTAGCACTGCAGCGCAGACCTGGGGAGAGGCCAGGGGCCCTCGGGCCACGCCAACAGTCGTGAACCACGCTGCCACGGGCCACGCCAGCGGTCGGAGACCACACTGCCACGGGCCACACCAGCGGTCGGGGACCACACTGCCACGGGCCACGCCAGCAGTCGGGAACTGAGGCTACCACGGCATGCCTGAAGGACACAGGACTCCCATTACCAAGGTGGCACTGCAGTGTTATTCTCCAAGGCCACATATCCAACCTCCCCCACAGCCACAGGCTGCATCCCACCTGGCAACGAGAAAGCCCCCCAACACCTTGCTGGCGCACTCACAGATGGGCACACACCTGCCCAACATCCCAACTTCAAAACCATCCGTGCAGTACCCACTCCAGCTGTGGGGACTGCCCTGCGCACACGCCGGCGGGATGGCTCTCTGCTGCCCCATAACCTCGGGGACAGGGACGTGGCTCCCCCAGCACCTCGCCGCCTGTCCCCTCCTCCCTCATGCACCCAGGATGTGACAGCAGCAGAAGCACTGCGGAGACACAGCTCACTGAGCACAGGTCTATCCCGAGGCCTCCTTCAGGAGGCGGCTCAGGGGCACGGCCCCTGGCATCCTGCTGGCTGCCCAGTGCCCTCCCCACACCCTGCCTGACCCCAGCCTCCAGGGCTCCCTCCTCGGCCCCAAGCCACCGCCCTCTGACCCTCTGTGCAGGCAGCCTTCCTGCCCCTGTGCGCTCTGGGAGCACAGCACACCTGTAGGCAGGGCAGCAGGTGGCCTGCGATAGCCCCCAGCCTACACCTGTGCGGCCTTCCAGTGACTGGCTGCCAGGCAGATTCTCCAGCTCATTGCGTCCCACTGGACGCAATGCCCTCTACATGGGCACCCCAGCCCCACCAAAGCCTCCTCTCAGCCACCTGGAGAGCTCGGGACACTGCCCAGGCTGCCCAGAGACACGCCCGGGACTTCAGAAGTTCTCACTTCAAGACCAACCTCATCTTTGCTCTGCCGACCGACCGCCTGCCAGGGAGGCTCACAGTGCCACTGGGAGCCCCTGGGACTCCGCTGCAGCCCTGGCTCTGGCCAGAGTCCACCCAAGGCTGAGTGCAAACCAGAGCCTGTGGGACGGGGACACAGCTGCTACCTGCAGTGCCAGCAACCCATGTGGGAGCCGGTTCAAGTCCTGGCTGTTCCACTTCGAGCCAGGCCCCTGCTGATGTAGCTGGGAGAGCAGCGGAGGATGGCCCAGTGCCTGGGTCCTACACTCATGAAGACCCGGACAGAGTCCTTGAGCTCTTGACTGGGCCTTGCTCCTCAGGGAGGGCGGCCTGTGGGCTGAAAGGCGAGGGCCAGGGACAGCTGCTCCTGGCCCTCCTGGCTCCGCCCAGTGCAGAACTCAACCCCAGCGCCCTGGCCGAGTCCTGACCACAACGCCTCAGCACCCAGAAGCCCCTTAGTGAAAAGTGTGGCTGCTGTGGCAGGCCGCCCGGTGGAACCTCAATCATGCCAGCCTCACATCCACTGGGAACCTCACCATGGCAGCCCGGCTCCCGATGGCCCTAATGCCTGTCACCAGGGACGGAGGGGCACAGCGCCATGGCAACACCAAGCGACAGGCACCACACAGCCCGACACACAGGCTGCCCAAGGCATCCACAGGAAGTTGCCAGGCCAGGCATGGCCATGAGACAGGAAGCAGCCAGGGTCCCAGCGGTGGGCGTGTTCTAAATCCCGTGTGCTGAGGGCGACATGGCTTTGAGCCCAGGAATGGGGGTCCCCCTGACATCACGACTTCCTGCCTCCTTCCCAGTGCCGGGGGCTCCATGAGAGCTTTCCCAGAAAGCCTTGCTCTGCCCTCCCCCCGGGCTCCCATGGCCGGTGTGTTGCTGTGCTCTGCCCCTAAACCACCCCCAACAAACTCTCCCGGGAACCTGCCCAGAAGCGCGAGCAGTGAGCGAGGCCGTGGCCCGTGGAAGTTCTCACTCTGTCTGTACCTGTAGGAGCTAGGGCCCTGCCAGTCTGTGCTTCCCAGGCGTCCAGGGCGGTCAGCGTGGTGGGACACTGTCCCCTGTATGTCACTGGCTGTGGCCTGAGACCAGCATTTCCGAGCAGCAATTCCCGCCCCGCACTGCGGGAGCCAGCCCCCTCGTCGTCTCCCGACCAGGGAGGTGCCAGCCAGTTGCCCTCATCGGCTCAGCGCTCAACAAGACAAAGAACCCTGTCCTATGTGGCCAGATCTGAAGGGACACCGTCCAGAAGCAAGGCCACAGAAGCTGCTCCCATGCCCCACCCTGGCTGGCACCACCAGGATGCCCGACAGCCACGGCTGCCCAGGCACTGAAGGCCCAGCCCTGAGCTGTCAGTGGGGCGCGGCGCCGGCACCATGGACAGCAGCCTGGCAGGTGCTGAGGGGAGACGGCGTTGCCCACAACCCAGCAATTCCAGGCCCAGGGTCCTTGGGAGGGGAAAGGGGTGCCACCCCGTGGACGCCTCTACACTCCCAGGACACAGTACATACTGCCGACAGGCCCGTCGCAGGCCAGTGGATCAACAGAACTCGTCCAGCCGCACGACAGCGGGGATACTCAGATGACAGTGGACAGAGCAGACACCACTGGCCCCACTTCACGACTACACATGCAGAATGGGGACGGGTAGCCGCGGGGACTAAGCGGACGGGGCTGAGTGGCTGGTGGCTCGGGCTCCCCTCTGGAGTGGTCAAATGCTCTCCCAGCTCAGACGGGGCGACTGGTCAGTCAGAGATCCCTGGTTGGCACCTCCCTGGACTGCCTCCTGTGGCCTTGACCTGCACTTCAACAGAAATAAACCTGCCCCAGTGAATGTCACCCCTCACGCCACTGTGACCCGCTCTCTCAGCCGCATGGACCCCAACTACCTGGAGCTTCGGCAGGTGGGGAGTGTCCAGCACACAGCACCACGACAAGAACACTGCTGACCAACGGGTCGTACCTCCCTGAGCCGGGCACTGCAGCCGGGCGTCTGGGGACAGTCCTGAGCGGGCTCCCAGCGATGGGACAGGGCCCAAACGTCACCTGCCTCCCTGGCAAGCCTCACTCCCGCTGCCTGCCTCCTCCACTCTCCCCCGGACACAGGAGCGGACCGAGCAGGGTTCGTGGAGCAGAAGGACAGTGTGGACGGTGGTCGGGCACAGGTACGTCCCAAGTCCTAGGCCACTGTGCACCTGTAGCTCCCCTGGCCACCCGCAGCTGCCACCTGCTCGGGTCCTGGGGCTCCTGCCATCTCTGTCCTGGCCAAGCCACCAGCTGTTGCTCTCATGGCTGCCTCTGGCTGGGCCGTGCCCATCAAGACAAACCCTCACCACACACATAGCTGGTCCTGCTGAACATGACCCCGGCGTGGCTCTGGGCCTGGCACCTCCTCTGCCCACTGCCAGGAGGGTCCCCTTAGGCCCCGCCACCTTGCCTGCCCAGCAGCCAGCGGGGACCTAACCACAGCCATGCGGTCACCACATGGGTCAGGGCTGGTGCTGCTACAAGTCTACTCTAAGGGGACAGAGGCGCAGAGCCACACAGTAACCGGCCCGTGTGGGTTCACAGCTGCCCTGCTCTGAACAGCCCCCACTGGGACCCTAGTGGTCTGAGCTCCCCATAGATGACGCACAGCACTCCCGACATGGCAGGTGCACAGCGTGGCAGCAGCCAGGGTCTTGGGGAGTGGGAGGAACTGGCAGCGTGCCCTGGACCATGTCATGCCCACATTAGGATCACAGAACTGGAGTGGCACAGATGCCAATCTCAGACTGGCCACCTGGGACACCTGTGTTCCACACTGGAATGCCTGGTCTGAGTCCTGGCCTCTGCACTTCCGATCTGACTTCCTGCCGGCGCATCTGGAAAGCTGCTGGTGTCCGCTCAAGCACAGAGTTGCTGCCACCCACATGGGAGACCTGGCGGGAGCTGCTGGCTTCTGCCTAACTCAGCCCTGGCTCCTGCAGGCACCTGGGGAGGGACCCAGAACGGGAAGCCCTGCACGGCCGCTGTGAGGCCTTACATGGCACCTCACCAAAAAAAACAACAGGTAGATTCTGACCCTAAGTCTGGGAGGCAGGATGCCAGGGCAGCTAAGAGCCGGGAGAGGCGGGGCTGGATCCGGCTTCTGAGATGTGGCTGGAGTCGCGGGCACCAGGGTTCTCTGAGCAGTGTCCAGAACAGCAGTGGTCACTGGAAACACAAGGACGGCACTGGGCGCCCCGCACCCCGGTTCGGCCTATCAGGAGGGCGCTGGACACCCCACACCCCGGCTCACCCTATCAGGACGGCGCTGGGCGCCCCGCACCCTGGCTCACCCTATCAGGACGGCGCTGGGCGCCCCGCACCCCGGCTCACCCTATCCGGAGGGCGCTGGGCGCCCCGCACCCTGGCTCACCCTATCAGGACGGCGCTGGACACCCCGCACCCCGGTTCGGCCTATCAGGAGGGCGCTGGACACCCCGCACCCTGGCAGCCCTGGTAGACCAGGTGAGTCTGTCTGGCACGGACAGGGCGCTGACTGAGGGCACCACCTCCTACAAGAGCAGGAACTGGAGTGCGGGGATGCAGTCACCCCGCCCTCTCCCAGACCCAGAACACCGCGCAGGTCACGGCCCAGAACCGAAACGACTTCTTTGTGCACAATCACACTTCACACTTCTTGTCTTCCATGTTTCATTTGCGGGTGTTTTTCCCGGACTCCTCCATCACATGCTACACGCATGTCACGTGCTGCTTGCATGTCGGTGTCCATCACACACCCACGGGCAGATCACTGGACCCACCCTGTGCCCTCAGAGCAGCAGGAGCCAAGAGGCCCCCTCCCGGCCTGTGCCCCCAGCCCTATGCTCTCATGACTCTGTCGGGCCCCCTTCATGCCAGGGGGTCCACAGTTACAGACCCACATTAACGCCCCCCGGTCAGGCCTCCGGGCAGTGAGAAAGCCAGGGCAGAGCCAAGCTGACCACAGAGTGCCCACACGAGGGCGGTGCTGGCAGCAGGTGTTGGAGAGCGTCCCCCAACTGCCTATGTCCAACCTCTCCCCACACCTCAGTAGGGCCACAGTAATGACAGCAGGGCATTCCTGCAGGCTACATCTGGGCACAAACATTCCCTGGGTGGCCCCATGTGCCAGCCGCCTGGTGGCACTGGGCATGGGCCTGCCCGTCTGAGTCTACACCGCAGCCCAGCAGCATCCAGCAGAGCTGGCCGGATCATGGAAAGTTCTAGCCCCATGGCGGCCATGACTGACCTACAGTCGCTGCGTGCCTGGCGTCCTCTTACACTGCACTGCGTCTCGTGGATGGAGATCCACACGGCAGGTGGGCCAGTGATCGCTGTGCAGAGCTGGACTGCACCGGGCGACAGGTCGACAGGTCCAGGACTGCACCGGGCGACAGGTCCAGGACTGCACTGGGCGACAGGTCGACAGGTCCAGGACTGCACCGGGCGACAGGTCCAGGACTGCACTGGGCGACAGGTCCAGGACTGCACTGGGCGACAGGTCCAGGGTGCCGGTGTGTTGCGCACTCGGGAAGGGGTAGAGTCCCAGGCTGTACCTCCAGCACCCCGTACATAGGAGCACCCCAAGCTCCACCAGGCTGCCCCACTTGGGCTCCAGTTCTCTGCTAACACACCTAGAAAAGCAGTGGAGGGTGGCCTGACAACCTCACGACAGCTGGATGGAGCCCCGACTGCTGGCTCTCGCCTGAGCCCTCCCTGGCCATTGTGGCCTTATGGGGAGTAAACCAGCAGATGGAAAACTCATCGACAATTTTGCCTCTGACCTCTCTAACTGCCGCTGTCTGGTCCTCTACCAGCCCAGCTCTGCACCCACACCCCCGCCTGAGGCTGCAAGCGACGCACATCAGCTCAGAGTGACTTCTACAGGCCTGACCAGCGTCCTCCCCAGCTCCAGCATGCTGCTCTCTGACCAACAGACCAAGGGGCACTCAGCTGTGCCAGGAAAGACGGATGGTCCCAGCAGGGGGTGAGAAGGAACAGCCGGCACCCCAACCTGGCATGCCCAGAGGCAGCCAGGGGCAGGCAGGTCCAGGGACAGGCAGGTCCAGGGACGGGCTGCAGAGCCCAGGGCAGGCAAGGCGTGGGCAAGGCTGGGGTGAGGAGGCCGGCTGACAGAGCCTGGCACTAGTGGAGCGCTGTCCAAGGTGCTGAAAGCCAGCCTCTCCCCCGACGCCAGAGAGCCAGCTCCCGTGGGTCCCAGAGCCAGGGCCTCCAGGTCGGGCTCTGCCCACCACGGCCCCTGCAGAGCCAGGGAAGTGGCTGGCCCTGAGGCTGGTGGCCTGCCACGGGGAAGTCACCCCAAGCACACCCTTGCACATGCTCACAGACTTGACTCACTAAGGACACAGGGTCCAGAACACACGAAACAGCTCGCGCCTGACACCGGAGGCTTAGGGGAAGATGAGGACGAGACTGGAGAGAAGGACCCTCCACCTGGCAGCCTCACGCAGGCCTGCCCGGCTCGAGTGGCCCTCGCCGTAGCCGGCACCAGGTCCACTATCTGCTTTTCCCTCCCACTGCCCCTGCCAGGGACTGGGGGCTGAGCCAACGCCAGGCCTCGTCACGCTAGGGCCAAGTGGTGGCTTCAAACCGCAGGCTGCCTGCCGTCTTCTCGGGCAGCTGCCTCATCCCAGGCGGGTCGCATCCCTTGACACCCGGAGGGGTGTGCGTGCAGCGTCCTGGGCCATGTGGAATGCGTTCCCGGCAGCAGGCGCACCCATGCCTGCGCAGCTCCATGTTCCAACCGTGGGTGTGTGTGACTCGCGTGGGCTGCGGGAATCTGGGCCGGGGCGTGCGATGACTCACAGCTTTGGGGGTGTGGGTGGGCTTGTTTGAAAAGGGGAACTTTTGGCCTAAGCCCCCGGGGGACAGCACTGGCCGGCACAGCCCACCCTCTCCTCGGGGTAGAGAGGACGAGGCACAGGTCTTGGTTCAACCAGGGGCATCCAGAGTGGATCTGCTGGCAGCCCAGCTCTCACACATGCACAGTCCAAGCCGGGGTCACTACCTGGGGTCCACCCAGACCGTGTCCACTGCCCAAGGTGCCCCACAGGCTGATGAGGACCCGCCTGGCACCCAGCCCCCACAGCTCTCAGACATCCCTCTCTGATGGCCAAGACGGTGAGCGACATCATAGTAGTGACACGGGACACCACACTCTCCACGCACTGCGTTGCCAGGCCTCACCCTCACAACCCGCTTGCAGAAATGGGGAGAGAGCGGCTTAGAAAGGTTCAGCGCCTTGGCCAATCGGGCTCAAAGCAGGGGGGTGACGCCAGGGTCAGAACCCCCAGCAGGCACCCCCGCACCATGCCCCCAGAGCAAGGAAGCTCCGCCACCAAGAGGCAGTGCCTCCGTGCCCAGCGTCTGTGAGAAGGGTGTGCCTTGGGGAGCTGGTAGAGGTGGCCCGGGCTCAAACACTCGGCGCCGGTGCTGGCTGAACACAGAACCCATTTGCCACCAGTGCATTATTCATGCAAGACAGCACCCGGAGCTGGGCTAAGTGAACCACGCAGCTTCACTGGGCTGGTGCCCAAGGCCCACCCCGAGAGGCAAGCGGGGACCATGCCCTTCCCAGGGGGCCGCTGCCCCAGGAGGGGCTCACATTCCCATCTCCTTCCCAAAGGGAAGCTGGAAACACAACCCAGAAAGGTGGCCCCGGATATTAGGACCCGACTGCTCCAGGCCAGAGGGGTTGCCACACCGTCACCACCACGACCTGGCTGTGCAGCCCTGCACGTGAGCCTGTGGGAGCAGGGGCTCATGGCCCCCCACCCCGGCTCCAGGAAGCCTAGGGAACAGAACCACGTGTGAAATAGACCTGACCTGGCAGGATGGGCGGGAGGGGGGCGGGGGTCTGCGCTGGGGCTGACCGGGCAGTGTTGGGGGGCGCCCAGGAGCCCACGGGGGAAAGAAATGAGGCTGGCATTGGAGACCGCTAGGTCCTATAAATACCGGGCAAATGTTTTCAGGATCAAGAAAGGAATCCCCCAGGCCACGTGGAGGCGTGGGTGCAGACTCCTGAATGTTCCAGGAAGTTCCACAGCATTGGGAGTGGGGTGGGAGTGGGCCGAGACCCTCCCCTCCCTGTGTCCCCATGTGAGCGTGGCTGCACGGGCCAAGAAGCAAGTGCTGGGGCAGGCTCGGCCAGAGCCCCTCTGCAGGGCAGCCCGGCCACAGCCCACAGGCGGCTGCATCCCTACTCCAGGGCTCCAGACAGCCCAGCTGGGAGCGCCGACTGCCTACCCACCTCCCTGGGCCACCCACAGCAGCTGCCTGGGCCTCGCCGGGCCTGTGTTGCGGGCAGCAGAGCACACACGCAGGCCCACACCTGGAACCCAGGCAGGCCCGTCTGCCGGGGCCTGGCTCTGCACCCCTACCCGCTCCATGACAACAGTCAGGAAGGGCCACCGGGGACCGGGGCTGGGCCTGACTCCGACAGGCAGCAGCGTTATATAATTAACTGCCCCAGACTCCTCCTCTGCTCTGGGCAATAACGAAGCTGCCTTCCGTTGCATAAGCCAAAATAATCATTACAGGGCCCTCCGTGGCTGTGGCGTGGTCGCGGCGGGGGAGGGGAGCAGGTGTTCTGAGCTCCTGTCCTGGGGGCCCGGAGGCAGGGAGCCACCTCTGGGGACTTGCTCCGAGACGGGGGAGGGACACCTGGAGTGGGGTCTGGCTTCCAGGAACAAAGGCAGCAAAGCAGCCCAAGCGTCCCCTCTCCCTGCTGCCCCCTCTCCCCGCTGCCGCGCCGGGCTCAGCCCCCAGTGAAGGAATGACGGCCTGTGGTGGCATCTCCTGCGGAGGCAGCACAGAATCCCCCCTCAGCGACAGCAAGGGGAAAATGATTCAGCCACTGGAAGGCGAGATTCCTGGGCTCTGGCTAAGCAGATGGGCCTCCCCCTCCCTCCAGCAGCGGCAGCGCAGCCCCATCCAACCACCTAGAAGTTTATTGCCTCGCCGCGCCAGGGCTGGGATTGGCATCTCCGGCCCTGGCGCTCCCCACCGCTCCCTCCTCATTGGCTTGGGTTGGTTCAGGGCTGAGGGAGGCCCTTGGGCAGCAGGAAAACAGGCAGCGGTCCGGACCAGCTCCCCCCACGCCAGGGGCCATGGCGACCAGGGAGGGGACCCTGGCCCAGCACCACCCCTCCCCAACACACACACACAGACACGCTGCCTCTGCTGGGCCCCAGGGCTGGCCAGGCCCCAGCAGGGCCTTTCCCCGTCTCTGGCCTCCTCAGCCCAGCTCCCCGGCAGGCCTGGCCCACATGCTGCAAAGCCCCCCAGCGCCCCTCACCAGGCAGAAGGGCAACCTGTAGCCAAGGGCCGCTGAGGCCTCTGGAGAATTCCGTGCCCACGGCCCCAGTCTAAGGAGTGGCTCAACTTCCCCAGAAATCAGCAGAAGGGGCCAGATGTGCACAGCGTCCCTCCTCCGCGCCCACGCGCCCCCCACCAGGCCCCCAGCCCGCCGCGCCCGCAGCGCCTACCTCCATCCGAGTAGGTCTCGGTGCCGTAGCCGTCCTGCAGCCCGTTGCTCCAGGTGCCTTCGTACTTGGCCCCGTTGCCAGTGCACTCCCGCACCCCGTAGCGCCCCTTAAATCCGTGCGTCCACTCGCCCTTGTACACCCACTTCCCCTTGCTCTCCACACCGATGCCGTGGCGCTTGCCCTGCGCCCAGGTGCCCTGGTACGTGTTGCCGCTGGGCCAGGTGTAGACGCCCAGCACCTCGAAGCCGTGGCTCCACGAGCCGGTGTACTCGCCCTGGCCCTTGGGGCCGGTGCAGACGCCATGGCCGTGCGCCTTGCCGTCCTCCCAGCCTCCGCAGTAGGACCCCCCATCGTCAAAATTAAACCTACCCCCACTGGACATGCATGAAACTCGGTTTGTGGAGCCGCGCGCGGTGAAAAAAAGCCCGAGGCGACCCCCAGCCCGGAGTCCTGGCCCGCCGCTTTGTGCTGCGACCCGGCCCGGGGGAGGCGGCGGCGAGCAGGCGCGGGCTCCGGCGGGCTCTAAGTCACCGGGGGCGACGCTCCCCGAGCTGCGCCGCGGAGCCCGGCCGGCGTCTCGCGCTCCCGCTGGAGCCGGGACCGGAGGCGGGGGAGGGGCGGCGGGCGGCGCAGGGAGGGGGCAGGAGCGCCGCGGCTGTGCCCGCGGCTCCGCTCAGTGCCAGGGCCCCGCGGGCTCAGGCCCGGGCCGCGGCCCCCCACCTGCGGCTGCCGCGCTGCGGGCGCCGGGGGGCGGCGGCGGCAGGGCCCGCGCGCGGCGGCACGGGTGGCGGCTGCACGGGCGGCGGTGGCACGGGCGGCGGCGCGGGCGGCTGCACCATGTCGGGGGCCGCGGCCGGGCGCGGGGCGCGGCGGCAGCAGCAATGCGGCGGGCCCGGGCGGCGGCGGCGACGGCGTGCGCTCCGGGCCCGGCTCGCGCGCTCGGCAGGCGAGGCGCGCACCCAGGCGGCCCGCGCGCCCCCTGACCGATCCCCCGGCCCCCCGCGCACACACGCGCGCACACACACGCGCGCGCACACGGCCCGGAGAGGGGCGCTGCCTGGCCAGGCCTGGTGCGCGGCGCGCAGGCGGGGACCCCGAGGCGCCCCGCCCTTTGCAGTCTCTCCTGGCTTGCTCCCCAACTCCCTGCCTCCCCGAGAGCCCGGTCGGCTGGAAACAGGGGTCCATCGAGGGCGCCCTAGCCGCCCCCACTTTCCCAGGACTTGGATTTAAAGGGACACGAACTGTGTAACCCAGGGCACTCTGTGCGCCCTGCCAGGAGAAAGGAGGCATGGTCAGGTTACCTGGGGAGACCCCACCCCCTGGCGCCCTGGGAGAGTACAAGTGGTTTTCCCCCTAAAGACTCAGCGCAGCTCGGGCCCCACCGTGGGCGCAGAGGGGCGCTCACCCCAGAAAACCTGCGTGTGGCGAATCCCCGTGAGTTAAGCACGGGTCACACTGCAGTCCCAGGAATTCGGAGCGCCCTCCGCGTCCTGGCCAACAGGTGTGCCCTCCCCACATGCACACAGAGCTCTGGAAGAGACAAGGGGCCTCAACTCACACGCTCCCCTCCCCTTCCAGACAGCGTCTGTGTTTGGAACATCTTGGGATCAGTTTAAACCGTGAGTCCTCAGGCAGAAGCCAGTGTCCCCGACCCTCCCCGGAATGTGTGCGCTGAAGGGCTACAGCGGGGGCGGGGGACTGTGGAGAGGCCGCTGCAGGGGCAGGGCTCATGGAGGGCAGCTGCGGGGACGCAGGAGCTGCGATTCAGGTCAGGAGAGCTTCGGATGGTGGCTGCAGGTGGCTGAGGCCCTGTTTTCTTCTGTCACCCAGTGGCCAGATGTGCTTCCCCTCTGGGCTGCTTCCAGGGACATTGCTGGGAGGGTTCACTGTGCACAAAACCCTTGGGAGGCGGAAGGAGTGTGCGCGCCCTCTGCGATTCCTTCCTGGGGACTGGCAGCCCTCAGCACCCCCCACCACACACTGTTGCAACCACTGTGGCCCTAACTCCTGCACACTCTGCATTTGCATTTCCAAATGCTGCCTGCTGAATCAGCAGCCCTCCAGCAGTGGGCTGTTGGAAAATGGCAACTGCTTCCAAGCCATCGCTGGCCAGCACCTTCCCATCCGGCCTTGACATTCTGAGCCCCCTGCCCTGCACCCCGCCCCCCCCCCCCGTGATCTCCCCTTCCCCCATTTCCCGTGACCCTGGTGACTCCAGCCACGATGAGAGATGCAGGCACCAGAGGCGTTCCAGTGCCATGAAGCAGGGCTGGCAGCTTGAACAGGAAACTCTCCAAGGCCGTGGGCCTCAGGCAAACAGGGTGGGGGGAGGGAAAGCATCATGAACTACTGCCACCTCCGTGGCCTGGGAGCCTGGCACCCTCTGCACTTCTGAAAGTCTGACCTGGGCCACCTGGATGGAAAACCCTCACCCAAGAGAGGGCAAGGCGCAATGGGGTCTCTCTTGTCCCCCGCCCACACCTCTGGCCTCTGGCCCCTCTGTTTCCTTTGCCTGCTCTGAAGTTTTTTGAATTCCACTCTGGGGAGAATTCCTGACTTTTTTCTCCCCCCCATTTATATTTATTTATTCTTATATTGGAAAGGCAGATTGGACTTAGGGAGAGAAGAAAAAGAGGGAAAGATCTTCCATCTGCTGGTTCACTCCCCAAATGGCTGGAATGGCCAGAGCTGAGTTGACCCTAAGCCAGGAGCCAGGAGCACCTTCCAGGTCTCCAACATGGCTGCAGGGGCCCAAGACCCTGGGCCGTCCTCCGCTGCCTTCCCAGATGCATTAGCAGGGAGCTGGATGGGAAGCCGAGCAGATGGGCCTGGACCTCCAGGAGGGAGGCTGCCGGCCTCAGCGTCCTACGGCAGCCAGGCCTGAGGCTCTGGTGGCCCACATCCGCCTGGCTCCTGCCGGTGTCTGCCATGGGTAGCTGTGGCCCGGCCTCCTGTGTAGCTGTGACACACATCTGATGGACATCATGGGCCACCCTTTCCTGTGTCTCAGTGCTGGGACCCGCCACATGCTCCTGCCCGGCCCCTGCCCCCCGCTGCAGTGGTGAGGGCTTCCTGCAGGCGGAAGAGAGGGCACTCAGGCCAGACTCTGGCCCCTGGGACCAAGGACCTTGCGTCCTCCCTGAAGCTGGGGGCAGCTTGGCCGAGAGGTCTGTGCCAGTGGCCGGCCCCCTGTTAGCCAAGCAGCAATTCATTTCCATGGGGACGCAGCCACGATGCCAGTGCAGGGACGCAGCTGCGATGCCAGTGAGGCTTGGTGGTGATATTCTACCACTCAGGGACACCGGGGCCCAGGTTCTGGGCTGGGCACCACCCTGCTGACCCCCAGGAGCTCCAAGGCAAAGGGACAAGGAGCCCCAAGAGGTCAGAGGCTGAGCAGCACCTGGCATCCCTGCTTCCCCCTCCAGTGGCCCCTGGACTCCCAGCCTGGTGCAGGCCCCCCCTCCGGTCCCTCTCAGGGCCTGCCTGCCACCACCACGGCCCAGGCATTTGTCACCAGCTCGGCCCCCACAGCATGCTGGGTGCTTGTCCCTGTCCCTCTAACACGGTGGTGGGCTGGCATCTGGCCCAAGTGTGCTAAGTCACCATCTGTGATGCTGGCATCCCAAATGAGTGCTGGTTCAAGTCCCAGCTGCTCCACTTCCCATCCAGCTCCCTGCTCGTGGCCTGGGAAAGCAGTGGAGGACGGCCAAGAGCCTTGGGACCCTGCACCCGTGTGGGAGACCCGGAAGAAGCTCCTGGCTCCTGGCTTTTGCCTGGCCAAGCTTCAGCCTTTGTGGCCATTTGGGGAGTGAACCAGCAGACAGATGGATCTTTCTCTGGCATGCTGCCTGTCTACGACACTGAGGCAGGAACAATGCCCGCAGGCACACAGTGCTCACACACACTCAGGGGCTGACCCCACTCCGCAGCGTCCCATGTGTCCACCCACTGGCTCTTGGCGCTGTATGACAGGAGCTGCTGCTCCGGGCAGCACCACTCCAGATGCACCCCGTCACATCTGAAGGAAGGGTGCTCTCACAGCTCCCCGACACCAGAAGGCACAGAGAGACATGGCCACATTCCCAAGGCCACACAGCCACTGCATGGCAGACCTGGGGCAGGGATACAGGACAGCCAGAGAGGGGGGCATAGGCCGCAGGCTCACACGGAGGGCTGCGTGCCTGGCACTGCCCTTCATGCTGTGGGCCCTCATGTAGGACAAGCCACTGAATGCCAACTTCTCACCCTGCTGTGTCCTGGCAGGGGGCTGGTCCACACACACACGTCCCCAGGGGGCCCTGTGCATCTCTAAGGCAGGCCTAGCACTGCAGTCAGGGTCACGGCCAGAGGAGCTCAGCCCAGGAGTATTGGCCCTTTCCCCGTTGTCACTTCCCCTTCATGAAGTGGCACGGGTGACTTTCCGGGGCCTGCATCAGCAGCCAGGTGGACTCAGGTCGTCAGGGCACAGGAGCGGGGCTCACCCGTGACTGGACCCTGGGTCCAAACCTGGCTGCAGGAAGGCCTGAGGGCTTCTGGGAGGCAGCTGAGGGTGGACAGCGCTCACCCAGCAGGGCTCAGCCAGGGCCCGGGGTGGCTCTTGGCTCCTGGGCAGGCCTGGGCAGCCACACAAGCAGGAGGCAGAGGTAATTACCGAGGCAGGGCCCACTGGGACCGAGGAGGGAGTTGAAGCAGGAGGTTGGAGGCTGCCAGCTCATTTGCTCACCGTCCATGGAGTGCCTGCTCCATGGCTGCTGCTCCTCCGGGGGACCCTGCAGTCCAGGGGCGCAGGGCCTGGGGAACGCCCCTCTGTGTTCCAGCCCTGAGCCTGGCCTGTGGGAGGTGCTCCCTGGAGGCTCATGGGACTGATGGCAGGGACGTGGAAGCAGGAGGGAGTGGCTGCGTCTGTGGAGATGGAGACAGCAGGTGCCGTGCCAGTGGGGAGTGCAGAGGAAAGCCAGCAGGTTGGGAACTGAGACTTAAAACCCCGTGTCCACCAGTGGGGTCTGGATCATGGCACGGTGAGCTAAGAGGCCAGCCACTGTGCCAGAATCCCTGTGGGCACCGCTCTGCTTCCAACCCAGCTCCATGCTGATCCACCCGGTCCAGCCCTGGTCATTGCGGGCCCTTGCTCACTCTATCCCTTCTCTCTGTAGCTCTACCCTCCAATAAATAAATCTTCTTTAAAATATATTTTTATTTTGATAATCTTACATAGTTAATTAGAGTACCAAGGGCCAAGGGTCACAGGAAAGTGGGTAAGACCATTGTCTCCACACTCATATTGTTTTTTTCTTTCTGTATCTGGGGTAAGAGGAGAAACAGAGGGAGAAGCCGCACCAGCCTCCCCACCCCAGGTCCCCGTGGGAGGCGCGCTCCGAGGGGCCTGCTCAAGCAGTTCTGATAGTTCAACAGTTCTGAATTGCTGCCAATCCTACCACTCCAAGCATGATGAAACCTATTCAGCACCCACTGGCTGACATAGTCTCTTCATGGTTGGGGTTCTGAGATCAGCAGTTCAGTTGGGGAGATCTCCCAAGAAACTTCGTCTGAGGTGATCCCAGACCTGATTCTTGTGTGTGCTTGCCAGTACAGGGTCCGGCACCGCCCGTTGCCCCAGTCAGCTCATGCTCATGCTGGTCGTGTCAATTGCTGGGTCAGTTCTGTTTCCAGCCCTGTCTTCCATGTGAACTGAGGGGTCTTGCAGTCCAGCCCGATCCTGTCGCTTCATACTCGGCCCTCACACAAACCATTGGAGCTGCAGCCTAGTTGGGGCGACTCCCCGTAACCCCACCAGGCCTGCCCCCTACCCTGGTTCCTGTGCTTGCCAGTCTGTCCCACATCCCACTCAGCTCTCATACATGTCAACGGGCATTGAAGCCTAGTTCAGCCCAAGCAGCCCTGCTAGTCAGTCCAGCCCACCTGTACAGGAAACCTGGAAACAGCTCCTGGCTCCTGGCTCCTGGCTCCGGATGGGCTCAGCTCCGGCTGTTACACCATCTGGGGTGTGAACCACTGAGTTTTCTACAGCACCGGCAACCTTTGCTGAACTGCAATCCCACACCGTCTCCTTCCTGGCTGTAAAATCCACACACGGCCTGCTGGGCTAGAGTGACTGGGTGGCCAGGACTCTCCTCCGTGTAAGGTGTAAGCATCCCACAGCCTGCACGAAAGCCAGGGGTGGGCTGCGGGACACAGTGCGGGGACACGTTACAGGGCTGCGGGACACGGCGCGGGGCTGCGGGACATGGCACAGGGCTGCGGGACACGGCGCGAGGCTGCGGGACACGGCGCGGGGACACAGTGCAGGGACACGGCGCGGGGCTGCGGGACACAGTGCGGGAACACGGCGCAGGGCTGTGGGACACGGCGCGGGGCTGCGGGACACGGCGCGGGGACACAGTGCAGGGACACGGCGCGGGGACACAGTGCAGGGACACGGCGCGGAGCTGCGGGACACGGCGCAGGGACACAGCGCGGGGCTGCGGGACACGGCGCGGGGCTGCGGGACACAGTGCGGGAACGCGGCGCAGGGCTGTGGGACACAGCGCAGGGCTGCAGCCCAGACGAGAAGACCCCCAGTCATTGCAGCTGATTGCCTCCTTCCAGAAGCTTCCAGCTACCACGCTGGCAGTCCCCAAGTGCCGGCCACAGTGTGCTGGATGAAACTGCCCAGGTTTGTGCCTGCCTCCAGTGAGGGACAGTAGCGAGAGACCCCAGCAGGTGCCCCAGGGACAGCAGACCTAGCCAGGGATGTCTGCGCCTTCAGACCCCGCTGTGACCAGCGGCTCTGTCCGTCCACTACATGTGTCCTGGCTGTGCCCAGATATTGAACTTTTAAAAAAGGATTTATTTATTTTTATTGCGAAGTCAAATAGAGAGGAGGAGACACAGGAAGGAAGAGCTTCTATCTGATGACTCACTCCCCAAGTGGCTGCAATGGCCAGAGCTGAGCCAATCTGAAGCCAGGAGCCAGGAACTTCTTCCAGGTCTCCCACACAGGTGCAGGTTCCCAAGGCTTCGGGCCGTCCTCGACTGCCTTCTTGGGTCACAAGCAGGGAGCTGGATGGGAAACTGGGCCATTGGGGTTAGAACCAGCACTCATATGGGATCCCATTGCATGCAAGGTGAGGCCTCTAGCCACTATGCTACTGCACCAGACCCAATGTTGAACTTCTTAACACGCCCCCAACACCTTATCGAGGCAGACGCTGTCCCCACCCTCAGTCCCTGGCTGTGGCCAGTGCTATTGCCGGAGGACACAGCCTGGCCCCATGGGCATGGCAGGTGCTCCAGGCGAGGTAGAGATCAATGAGCAGGTCCTCACACACAGCCCTGCGGCCCGGCGGTTCCACCCCACACCCAGCCACCAGGCGCCAGAGCCCATACATAGGAACATGCTGGTGACCATCTCAGGTAGTCCAGGACCCATGGCGCACCCTGGCAAAGGAAGCCACCGGCCCCTGGAAAGGGGGCACTCACACACTGCCTCGTGGGTGGGCCTAGAACGGCCAGGTGCAGGAAGCAGGCGTGAAGGGCCACGCGGCTGTGGCCACCCTGTGCAGGATGCCCAGGCATGGGGACAGAGCCCACGGCTGCCGGGGTTGCCACACCTGCTCTGGTGCAGACGCTGGCCACGGCCGCAGCGCTCTGTGGACATGGCGGTCACTGTCCGCCCATCACTTCTGGGCAGCTTGTCGGTGAAGTGCATGCTGATAAAACTGCAGGAAGTGGGGGCGAAGTTAGGAGAGGGTATGGAACTGATGCATGCTTGAACACTGTCCCGTCGCCCCAGCGGCCGCCTGAGACACGGGGGAGGAGCTGCAGGCAGACAGCGAAGGAGCCAGCCCAGAGGCGCCCACCCACGCCCACCCACGCAGCCAATGCCAGGTAGCCAGACAGGTGAGCCCTCGGAGACAGAGTAACAAAGGGCTGGTTACCAGGGTTCTGCCGCTGGGGGCGAGGGGAGCCCACAGAGACACAGAGTGACAGAGCGGCTGGCGCTGCCAGGACAGGCTTCCCCTGGGGGAGTTGAGAATCGCCATGTTGGACCAGGCGTGGCTGTGGATGGAAGCTCTCTCGGTTTCTGGAACTCTGCCTTTCAAGTAAATATCTCTTTAACAGAAGAAAAGTTCTGCAACTATGTAGCCCTGACAGTTGCAAGGAAACTCCCGGTGTACCACAGGCGGCGGAGCCTCAAGCTGTGTGAGCAGCTTCATTTCACAGACTGCCAGGGCCCCAGGAGCGCCCAGCAGGAGAGGGCAGGGCTGCCCCAGATCGGCCTCCATCAGGGCCCTGTGGGAGAGGGCACGCCCAGGCAGCCTCTGCTCTGCCGGGGCCAGCTGCCCAGGGGAGCTGTCAGAGGGCACCTCCAGGCCCACAGCCCCCTCTTCCTGTGGCCCCGGAACCCTGCGGCTACGGCTCCCCCACCCACAGCTCACCCGGAGTGACAGGCAGAATGTCAGCTGGCAACACCAAGGCCATGCCAGGTGGACGGGGCCCGGGGCTGCCTCCCTGCACCTCCCCAAAGGGATGAAGGAGGAAGGCTGGGCTGGGGGTCCAGGCTACAGTGAACGGGACTCCGTATCCAGACGGCAGGACAGCTCTCACCCGCCCCCAGGGTGAGTCCCAGGCTGGTTTCGGGGACCGGGGCTCAGGGAGGCTGTCGGCCATGTGGACACAGCAGGGTCAGGATCCGCAGAACAGGCTCCAGCGGCCCTGGTCGCTCTCACCAGGTAACTGCCAGGTGAACTAGGGCCGAGGCAGCAGACCCAAGCCTGCTGGTTACATACGACGGAGGAGCCAGGCTGAGGTGTCTAAGGGCAGAAATGCCACACAAACCCCTGGAGGCAGTCACCTACAAGGACACACACCGGTAGCTGGAGACATGCCCTGGGGGCCGGGCAGGTGGCAGGTAGCCAGGCTGGCCCTGGCCAGGACCCAGCCCTCCAGCAGGCGCATGGAGCCCAGGGCTAAGCTGGCACAGGAGCTCATCGGGGCAGCGCCAGCCTGGGGCTCAGGCGAGCTTCTCCAAGTCTGGGCCAAGGTTCACGGATGGGCCGGCTTGGCCCAACCCTGACCTCTTGCTCAGCAGATTCAAAGTGCAGAGCACAGTTTGGGTCCCTCTAGCCGCTCTGGGGGTTCCGAGCCAATGTTTTGGAGTAAGGCTAAGGATCTGAGCCAAGTGGGTCCTCCTCCACGGGTCTCCCCACCTGATCACACAACGGCCCAACCAGGGCCTGGAAATGCTTGTCTAAAAACGCTGGTTGCTGGGCCCCCGGCAGCTGCACCGCTGGGTCTGCACTGGGACGCATCTCTAGGTGACGGGAACGCAGGAGGATTTGGGAACTGAGTCTGCACTCTGGAGGCCCCACTGCACATGCAGGGGCTGTGCTCTGCCTACATAGGTGGCAGCAGGCAGCCCAGCCTCGCTCCCTGGGCTGGGTCTTCAGGGAACAGAAACTGCCTGAGAGCAAGCTGTCCTGTGGCTGCCTCATTGCTGTGTAGACTACACCCCCTCAGCCACCATCTGCCATCTAACTGTCACCACGCACATCCGCTTGCTCTGGCCCTGGAGCCCTCCCCCCCGGCTGCCCCTGCCTTCCCCCCTCCCCCTCCGGCTGCCCCTGCTCTCCCCCTCCGGCTGCCCTCCCCCACAGAGGTTGGGGCTCACACACCTGATGCACACATGACGGAGCCTTGAATCCTGCCTGTACCTTCTCCTTCTGTAAGCCATGACGGGGAGCTGCCCAGCCCAGGGTGTGTGCACATGGTCATGTGGGGGTGCACACAGCTGTAACGCCAACCTGGCATTTGCCCTCTAGTGCAAACAGTGGCTCCTTCCATCGGCCGCCCTACCTCACCTCCCCTAGCTACCTGGGGTTGTAGGACAGGGCATCCAGCCCCCAGCACTGTGTGTTTCTGGCACCACAGCTTCTCCACTGGAGGGCAGCAGCAGCCCCAGGCACAGCCTGAGACAGAGGGACAGAAGCACGGTCCACGGGGACTTCCATTTGTGGCTCCTTGCCCAGCGGTTGCAGAGCACAGGGAGCCATCGGGGTGCAGGGAGCAGGCCTGGGGATGTCCCCTTGCCAGCCGCGCCCTGGGCCTCGTACTCACCTGCACTTGCGGCAGGCACAGGGCCCATGGGTCCTTCCTCTTGGCACCAATGGGCTCCAGGGGGGTTGTAGGGGACGGGGCCCTGGTTCCAGTGGTCCCAGTGTTCTAGTCTCACAGCACCTGCACCTCTGCTTGCATTCCCCCAGGACCAGCTTACACACCTGCCCGACTCTCACCTGCCCACAGCTCCACCACAGCTCCACCACGCCAGGGCAGCCAGGCTCGGCCCCCTTGCCCACAGGCCTGCCCACAGCTCCACCACGCCAGGGCAGCCAGGCTCGGCCCCCACCCACCACGCCTGCCCACAGCTCCACCATGCCAGGGCAGCCAGGCTCTGCCCCCACCACCACACCTGCCCACAGCTCCACCACACCAGGGCAGCCAGGCTCGGCTCCCACTCACCACGCCTGCCCACAGCTCCACCACGCCAGGGCAGCCAGGCTCGGCCCCCACCCACCACGCCTGCCCACAGCTCCACCACGCCAGGGCAGCCAGGCTCAACCCCCGTTCGCAGGCCTGCCCACAGCTCCACCACGCCAGGGCAGCCAGGCTCAACCCCCGTTCGCAGGCCTGCCCACAGCTCCACCACGCCAGGGCAGCCAGGCTCAACCCCCGTTCGCAGGCCTGCCCACAGCTCTACCACACCAGGGCAGCCAGGCTCGGCCCCCACCACCACGCCTGCCCACAGCTCCACAACGCCAGGGCAGCCAGGCTCGGCCCCCACTCACCACGCCTGCCCACAGCTCCACCATGCCAGGGCAGCCAGGCTCAGCCCCCACCCACCACGCCTGCCCACAGCTCCACCACGCCAGGGCAGCCAGGCTCGGCCCCCGCCCGCAGGCCTGCCCACAGCTCCACCATGCCAGGGCAGCCAGACTCTGCCCCCACCCACCACGCCTGCCCACAGCTCCACCATGCCAGGGCAGCCAGGCTCGGCCCCCTCACCCACCATGCCTGCCCACAGCTCCACCACACCAGGGCAGCCAGGCTCGGCCCCCTTGCCCACGGGCCTGCCCACAGCTCCACCATGCCAGGGCAGCCAGACTCTGCCCCCACCCACCACGCCTGCCCACAGCTCCACCATGCCAGGGCAGCCAGGCTCTGCCCTCACCCACCACGCCTGCCCACAGCTCCACCACACCAGGGCAGCCAGGCTCAGCCCCCTTGCCCACAGGCCTCCCCACAGCTCTACCATGCCAGGGCCCAGGGTGGATGGAAAGGAAGCAAGGGGGATCTTGCCTATGGAATAGCAATCCAGGGTGTGCCCTGCTGAATGCCACGTGTTCCACGGGCAATGTCTGTGGATCCCCCAAACACACAGGTCTGCAGGCTGGGGCAGAGCAGGACTGGCGTCAGGGCTCAGAGGAGATGGGCCGGCTGGGGCAGGGTCTGTGGCCTGGGGCAGGCACTGCAGAGGGTGCCGCCTGCAGCCCGGTGCCCACCTGCGCTGGAGGAATTGGGCAGGGACCCCTGACGTCCAGTGGCAAACTGCAAAGCGGCGCCGCCTGCTGGGCACCCAGGGAAGCACAAGGGGACCAACGCTGCGAGGAGCTGCTCACACCCCCACCCCAGGAGCTGCCTGGCCAGTGGGCTTCCCTGGAGCCTAGGACCCGCACCCAGGACAGGATGGGAAGGAGCCTTCACTTTGTCAAGTTTTCTGTAGCACTTGCTGCTCTGGGGAATCTTAAGAAAGAAATCCTGTCCCGAAACCAGACGTCCAAGGGTCCTCCCCAAGGATGAATATACTCTCATTTAGAGACCTCTTTGCTGCTGGAAGCTCATCTTCCCACCCAAAAGTCCTCTGGGTCTGGGCCAGACCACCGCCTGCCCCGTCTGCCCCTGCTCATGGGCCAGACCACCGCCTGCCCGTCTGCCCCTGCTCATGGGCCAGACCACCGCCTGCCCGTCTGCGGCTCCTCCCACACTAACCCTCATCTCCCCACCTGCTGCCCTGCTCAGCGCAGCCTCCGACCACACACAGAGCAGTGCACGCTTGCAACAAAAGCCCCTCCCCGTCCCTGCCCGTTGAGGTGGGGGAGGGGAGACGCTCGGGGGTATTCCATCACCTGCTCTCGTAGCAAACGTGTTTGCCACTCACCTGCTCAGACCACTGCCATCGGGCAGTGTGCCTGTGACCCCCAGGGCACCCCTCTCTGTGCTTGGACCGGCCTGCATTCACTGCCAGAAGTGGATGCCACTGCTGTCCCCCTCGGGCCGTACTTCCTGTGGCACCTCCTGGTGGCAGACGGGCTCCTGCCAGGCTGTGGAGGCCCCGGCTCCCTCAGGTGGGGGACCCTCACTGTCTCCCCAAGCTCACAGCCCACCCACACCTCCTAGGCTGTCCCTGGTCCTCACCCTCTCCAGAGTTGGACGCCCCTCCTGCAGACTCCACCTCAGACAGCACCCCTGATTGGGTGAGAGAGGCCCCGGGGGCATGCATCCTGGGGGCAGGGGCGGGGGGCTCCACGTTGCTCTCCACAAGACAAGGGCTGGGGTCTGCAGGTGAGAGCCAGCCTTCGAGTTAGGCCCTTCCTGGCCAGGCTGCTCCTCCCTCCCGCCCGCCCAGCTCTGACACATGGCCAAGGGCAGTCAGAAAAGGGACCGCGGGGGACATTTCCACACCTGGGCGAGGTCAAGGTGGGCAGCCCTGCAGGCAACGGCAGGTGGAACACAGCTGTGCCGTGCCGTCTACCACAACTGGCTGGCTCTGCCGTGTCCCAGCTGGGAACTAGGCCTCTGTCCTGCCCTGGTACCCAGGGCCGGGCGTGGTGGTGGGCCAGGGCAGGCTACAGCACACACATGAGAGCCAGGCTGCGGAGTTGCCCTTACCAGGCCAAGGTACCCTGCCAGCGAGAGCTGAGCACGTGGGTCTGGCCAGATCCCTGACCCCAGGAGCATCCCACACACGTGGTCCAAGCACAGACATGTTACAGGGCCCGCCTGAGCCCAGAGAAAGTGTGGGGAGCTCACTCAGACACACACGAAAGACAAGACAGCCAGCTCTGTTAGCTCACAGCTCTCCGAGGGGGACAGGACAGCGAGGACACAGCTTTCAGCCAGGTCCTCCGAGAGCTGGGACGCTGCGGCCGCGTGGACAAACTCAGGCCTAACAACTTACACAGAGAGAACCAGGAGGAGCCCCAGTGGGGTGGATGGAACCTGTTACTCTCACAGTGAGGCCAACGACATCTCAACGGGAGCCCCACGGCCGTGGTCACGGAAGGGAGAGCCCCGGGCGGCCTTGGGATGAGGGTTACAATCAGACCAGCACGCCAGGGCCACAGGGCAGAGGTGGCTCCTCCCCATCCGTCTCACCGGCGACACCCCGGGACTTGCTGCCCCCACACGCACACCGACGGCCTGCAAGTGGCTGCAGGAGACGGGCTGTCCCCCAGCGCAGGGCTGATCTGACAGCAGGGAGCAGCCAACCGCCTCTTCTCCCCCAACCGGGCTTTCCCACAATCCCTCCGTCTCTACCAGTGACCCACGGGGTTCTGCAACCCCCTCGCCTTGGTAACGAATGTTAAAATATTAAGTTAAAAATATGAAAAAAAGATGTGTATCAGCTGGGACATGAACAGGTGCCCACATGGGATGCAGGTGCCACGGGTGGCAGCCACTCAGACTGTCATGGCGCTGGCCCCGACAAGGTTTTATAGCTTGGTTGGGAGCATGGAACACCAAGACCCACGAGGTCCCTCGGCACTCCCACCCACGAGAAAGCAGCTGCTTCTCCCACACACCGTGGACACTCAGCTCCCAAGTTACGCCGCGTTCCTGCTGGGTCTTACCGTGTGCCAGATGAGCTGTGGGCTGGAGTCGCTGCTGGGGTGAGGGTCCCCCATCCTCAAGGACAAGACCCTGATTTGGAAGCAGGCATGCAGCCACTGCAGGAGGGACCGCATCTCCTGTTTGCAGGTGGTCAGGCAGGCCCCGGCTGGATAGGCAGGCCCCGGCTGGACAGGCAGGCCCTGGCTGGACAGGTAGGTCCCGGCTGGACAGGCAAGTCCCGGCTGGACAGGCAGGCCCCGGCTGGACAGGTAGGTCTCAGCTGGACAGGCAGGCCCCGGCTGGATAGGCAGGCCCCGGTTGGACAGGCAGGCCCTGGCTGGACAGGCAGGTCCCGGCTGGACAGGTAGGTCCCGGATGGACAACGGCAAGCCCCGGCTGAACAGGCAGGCCCGGGATTTATGCCAGCTCAGCCAGGGAGCCCGAGTCTTCCTCCTGGCCACTGTCAGCAGAGGATGTAGGCCTTTCCAGGGCGAGGCCAGCTGAGCAGGAAGGCCGACAGAGCCACGCCCTTGAGGAAGTGGCGGAGGGCAAGGCCAGGCTGACTGTGCGGGAAACAGGGCAGCCCAGTGACCCCACACACGCCTCTGACGGAGAGCTGGCAGTCCGTGGGGGCCTGCCCCTCGTGGGGGCCAGCGGGGAGCACCTGGGCTGTCCACCCCCACCGGCCCAGCAGAGCTCAGGGCTCCTCCGCGGCTTCCGGTTCTTTCCACCACCGGCCTGCCGCCCAGCCTCCAGTACCTGCACCTGGGGGCTGCTTCCTGGCCGCAGCTGGACAGGCAACTCCTGGGACCCAGGGTTGCTCTGGCATGGTGGCTTGGAAGCCAGGCCCAGTTGGGGTGGGCGTTCCGGGCACAGCGCAGTCCACGGACCTCACACCGAGGTCCCTGTCAGCTCTTCGTTCTCCCCCTGGATGCCGGAGAAGAGCATGCTGGGAAGGAAGCCCTTGATTGGCGCCTCAGGGCAGGTGTCTGGCCGGGGCAGCGGCAGGAGGTGAATCCAAAAGTGGAGGGAGTGGAGACTGAGGCACTTTTGCTTGGGGAAGCAGCCCTCGGGGTGGCCCCCGCCCCGACCCCTCTAACTGAAGGCACGGGGCCTGGTGGGCGATGCGTCCACCAGCACAGCCTGAGAGGTCAGGCGCTTCTCACCCCCCTGCTCCTGCCGGCTGCTGCAAGAACACGCTTGGAGTGGCTTCTCACATCCCACCCTTGTTCCCGGAGCAGGGACCCCAGGCCGCCGGCCCTTCATGACCACTGGGAATCCTGTCCAGGTCCTGTGCTCTGGGGAGGCAGTGGGCCTGTAACCCAAGGGCTGCTCAGAGTGAGAGGCATGGGAGGGGTCAGAAGGGCAGAGCATCAGCTGACGCCCTGGCTCGTGGCTGCAAGACCAGCTGCCCTGGCTCCCACCAGCTCCCCACACAGTGGATAGAGCTTGGGCTGCTGGGACAGGTATGCAGGTTCCTGGGCCGGCCCCACAGGGAGCGAGATTCTGATAGGGCCCTGAGGTGACGGGCACACAGCCAGGCCCGACACACCCTTCCCGATGAGCTCACAATCCCAGCGGCAGGCCAGGAGCCGGCACCCCCTAGACTGACAGCCCCGGGCCAGCAGGCCCCCCAGGAGACGCTAAGGAGCCTGCTTGCACCCCAGGCAGGGTTCCTCAGGCCCGACACCTGGCACTGGCGCGGGCATCCCCGTCGCCACGGCAACAGCAGGCATGTGGTTTCTGGGGAGCTCGGGTCTATGAATAACTTTCAGATCATCTGTGGTTGTGTGAACGGGGTGGGCTCTGCGGTTTGTGGTTCATGGCGGCCGCAGCATCCGGCTGACTGCCTGCTTGCCTGAGGGCAGCTGCTCATCCACAGAGACCCACGGATCTGCGCTGGCTGCAGGTACCACACGCAGGCACACACATGTGCAGAGCCATTCTCATCTTCCCCGCTCACACGTGTGCACAAATCCATGCCACCGGGAAGGTCAAATGTCACCAACAGGGCAAAGGCCAGGTGTCGTGGGCTCAGGGAAGGTCTCCGCTCTGCAGAGGGACAGCCGCTCTGGGCGTGCGAGCCCAGGGCTGTCGCCGCTCCCCCTCCAGCTGCGTGCACCTCAGCTCAGTGGAGGGAGACCTTTCTGTCTGCTCTACGTGGGTGGGAGGACCGTGTCCATGCTCAGAGGCCGGAGGCTGAGAGGTGTGGCAGGCCCCGGCTCCACGGGTGCTGTGGGGGTCGTGACCAAGGTGGCAGGGGCTGGATGTGCCAGGTCCAGGTCAGCACCTGGGCCACTCACATTGGGGGCCCCACTGTGGGCCAGCAGCTTTCCTCTGAGCTGGGTTTAGCTCTCAGAGAGGAAGGCGGGGGGGGGGGGTGGCACACTGTGGCTCCCAGCAGCCACGGGGGAGACATGGAAGGAGCTCCCGGCTCCTGGCTCCCGCCCTGCCCTGCCCTGCCGAGGTGACTGCCTGGGGAGTGACCAGTGACGGAAGGCTGGTCTCTCTCTGCCTTTCCCTTTCACATAAATAACTAGTTACGAGAGTGAGCGAGAGAGCGAGAGAGCCCACTCCTTGTGGACATTCTTACTAAGGGTGCTTCCTGCAGCATTTTGGTAGGTGTGTCATGTTGTGTTAAGATAGTTTAATTTTGCTGAGCCTTTAAAAAATATTTATTTACTTTTATTGGAAATAAAATCAGGTACACAGAGAAGAGTTTCCACCTGCTGATTCACTCCCCAAGTAGCCACAACAGCCGGAGCTGAGCCGATCCGAAGTGAGGAGCCAGGAGCCTCTTCTGGGTCTCCCACGCAGGTGCAGGGTCCCAAGGCCTTGGGCCGTCCTCCACTGCTTTCCAGGCCACAAGCAGGGAGCTGGATGGGAGGCGGGGCTGCCTGGATACAAGCCAGGTCCCACACGAGACATTGGCATCTGCAAGGAGAGGACTTTAGCCACTAGGCTACTGTGCCAGGTCTGACTTCGCTGAGACTTTATGGTGGAAGGTTGTTGCTTAGCCTCGGTCACATGACTCTGTGAGTCCCCAGCCCTGCCCGGGGCACGCGGGTCGGATGTGACAAGCCGCTCTTGTACACTCGCATGTTCGCTTCCAGGGTGACTCCGTCTCGTAATGCTGGGTCTCACCCTGTCCTTGCTGTGCGGGGTGTCATGGGATGAGGGGGACCAGATCTTCATCTTGTGTTCCGGGGGAGGACCAGCTGACAGCCCCTCCTGGGCGGTGGAGCCTTGGGCCTCTGGGGGAAGGCCTCCACTGTCTGAGATCACTTAGGCCTGTCGCACTCTGCAGTCTTTGCCTTCTTGAGTCCACTCTGCTGGGTCATTGCTTTTCCAAGAACTCTTCCAAGTCCTTGCCGCTCCGTGCCTGGCCTTGCCGGGGTGGCGCGTCCCTGCCTTCCTGTGCTGGCTCATCTCTGAGGCCCGGGGCTCGGCTCCTGCTGGCTCCCCGCCCCCAGGCTGCACCTGCTAAGCCATGGCTGAGGCAGCCAAGGGCCTTGGCAGTTTCCCGTGGGCAGCTCAGGGTCAGGGTGGTGGACAGAGTGCTGTGTCTATCCCAGCTGCCCTCAGCACACATCCAGTCTGTCCCACCTGATCCCCTCTTGGTGACCCTGTCACCTGAGCCCTCCGGACATGTGGTGTGCTTAGCCCCTAGCTCACGGGTGGCCAGCAGGCCCTCCTGCCCCGCCAAGACGCCCAGCTCTGCAGCCACGCCGTCCTCAGACGGGCGTGTGCAGGGCCCACCGACCTGTAGGGAGGCAGATAGCCTCTGGGCCTCAGTGGCAGCTATGTTCCCCCTAGGAGCCCTCACAGGGGCGCCTGGAGTGGCTCAGTCCCCCCCACCCCCGAGAGCAGCCCCAGCAAGTTAGGAGGCTGTAACCGCGGCTAGATCTGCGCAGGAAGTACCGTGGGAGCCCAGGGAAGCCTTCCGTGCGTGGAGCTTCCAGTCATTCAGCACTGAGGTCACGTGTCTAGCCAGGCCTCTGCAACCTCTGACCCTCCACTGTCACCCTCAGCCTGAAGCACCAGGCCACTCTGTCACATGTTGGCCACGGTCAGACCCGAGCGTGTGCCTTCTGGAATCTGTGTATCCTTGACAACAGTGGTCTCTGTAAGGTTTCCATAGCACTGGCAGGGCACAGACCTGACTCTGTTGGGCCATGGGGTGGACAGGTGGGCTATGCTTTCTACAGTCTTGTTTCCAAACACTGGGAGTGACACAGAACACCTGCCGGGAGAAGGGCGAGTCCTGCAGGCTGCACAGCGGAGCCCGGGCCCCGGTCAGGCCCAGCGCAGCTCCCCTGGGCGGCTGTGGGCGCTCTGGTGTCCGGGCATCGCACATGCCAGTGCCCCCGCCTGTCTGTTCCCCCACCCCTGCCCAGAGGGAAGTGCCTGACCGAAGCTCTTCCACAACTGATCTTTGTCCTGGCACAAGTTGCTGCTTAACCAGAGGGCACCTTTCTCTCTCCTAAAGGTAAGAAAGCAAATGAGAACCGAGCTGTGAGGAAGACTCCGGCAGCCAGCTCTGCCGCGCTCCAGTGAGCCCATGCCCTGGCCTTCCCCCGTTAATTATTTCTCCTGGGTTGATCTTTGCCGCTTTTCCAAACTCCGCTAGCTCTAACCACAGCTGCAGCCCGTTCTGGTGGCCACCACCGTCTTCCGTCTGTGAGGCACAGCCACAGCCACAGGGGCGCACAGCAGATGGCCCGAGAGCAGCGTGATGCGTCCCTGTGCCGCTGTGGACAGCCCACTCCTGCCCACCCTGGTGTAAGCTACCAGCCGGGGCTACTGCGGAGAACGCGGCTGTGTGGTCTGTGCCCCGGGGCGTGGGCACTGTGTGTCTGACCATCGCTGCGAACCCAGAAGCTGTGAGGGCGGGCGCCGTGGCCTCCGTCTGCCCACTGACCCAGGGAAGCTGGGCCCAGACCTCCGGCTTGCCTGCCTGTGAGCCCTGGCCACTCTTGCGGTTCCAGTGCAGTGAGCTGCTCTCTGCTGCCCACGGCGGCAGGTGGTGGGACTGAAAGTGACTGAGTCCTCACTGTGCCCCCGGGACACATTCTGTGGCGACCTTCACATCCGTCACCTAATTAATGGGACCTGCACGGCCTATGGAAGACATTCTCCAAACCACTCAAGTGTTTCATCAGCTGTAAGACGCCCCTGGCTGTAGGATGTGCCAGTGTGACTCTTGGGGCACGTGGCTCAGAGCCTAACACACCACCCGGCACGGCATCCCACAGCAGCATGGCAGAGTCCTGGCTCTGCTTCCACTCCAGTCTCAGCGGAGGCGTGCCCCGGGAGACAGGTCCTGGAGGGAGGACTGCTCCGGCCCAGCGCTGGCTGTTACAGCCATTTGAGAAGTGAACCTGTCTTTTACAAAAGCCAAATAAATACAACGTGTGAGTGTGTCTTTGAAGCCATCATGTGTTGTCGTCAGCCCCGCGGTGTAGACGAGAGAAGTGCGGCTAAAGTCGCTCAGCAATTTGAACAGAGCTAAGCCGAAGCCCCCTGAGGTGCGACTACCCATGGTGCAGCCCACTCTGGGGACGTTCTGGTGCCTTCCCTCCACCTTAGCCTAGGAGTTGCTCATTGGCTGAAAACTACATTTCCCAGGCTCCTTTTCAGCAGGATGCAGCTGTGTGATGAAGTGCCCGTCAAGAGGGCGCAAGCAGAGCGGTGACCAATACCTCTGGTTGCTGTTCTCAGCAGGGCGGGCTGCGGTCTCCACCGACAAAATAAATATGAAGGGCACCCAGCGCGGCCCTGTTAACCTGGCTTGCTTCCTCTGGGAAAGGAAGAACCCTCTTTCTTCTTTCAGCTGCTGTCCTGCCAGCCTTTGTGCTGGCAGCCAGCGTGCAGTCCAGGGCCGCCCTGCAGGCAAAAAGCCACGGGAGCACGCGGGACTCCCACGTGGACAGGGTGTGGCCAGCCCTGCCTGGGGGTCAGAGCTTCGTCCAGATCCACCTCCAGTCCCCCACAGCCACACCCCAATCAGGACACGTCTGAGTGACAGGGGAGGCATCCGCAGTGGCCGCCCGGCCCGCGTTTGCACACGGCACCGGATGCAGTTTCCTCTCACTTCATTGGCAGCTGTTGCCCACCCCCTGCTCCTGGCGTGTCGCCCCACGCCTGGTCGGCCACCTGAACCCCTGACAAGAGCGACTCTATCTCCATCAACCCTTCATCATGCCCCCGGAAGGCCCCTGCCCCAGTGGCCTCGACACTCAGCCCTCTCCATCCTGCCGACCACAGCGGCTGCTTTAGGGTCAAACCTTCACCCAAGCTGGTTGACGGAACTCTTCCTGACAAGTGAAGTGTGTGAGTCGTCTGCTATGACTATGAGCTGTGGGGGGTGTGAACGCTGTTGTGGTTGCCATGGTAACAATGGCCCCAAAGCCTCGTGCCCTCAATGCTTTGCTGGTCATGTCTGGCAGGTGGAGGTGAGGATGGCAGGTGGAGGTGAGGACTGGCAGGTAGGTGGAGGTGAGGAGTGGCAGGTGGAGGTGAGGATGGCAGGTGGAGGTGAGGATGAGCTTTCATTCTGGGCCCAGGTTCTTGCATATCCTGTAGTTGGGGTCTCAGCAAGGGGGCCCCAGCTCCTCTGTGAAGGTGAGTGGGGGGCCTCCTCACAACATGGGGGGTCTCCAGATAGTGAATAAGTAAGAGCTATACTGCTTCTTACTAAACAGCTGCAGGAGCCACGGGGAGGCGGGCCCTACCCTCCGCCCTGATGAAGTGTCAGTGTTTCGCTGTGGAAGGGCACAGGGACATGGCCTGGTTCAACGTTCCTGTTCTTGGCAGCCTGCACAACGCTCAGAGCTGAGGCCCGGGGACCATGGCCACCAGCTCCCGGCAGCATGGAGTGCCAGCCGGCTCTGTCGCTGGCCAGCTAGAACCCCTGGGCCTGGCCCCTGCCGTGAACTGGGCCACTGCCTTTAGAAGGCAAGAGCTGAGGCCGTAGCTGGGGTGGAGTCCATGCCGCAGTCTGCGTGGGGAGCGTGTCTGCAGCCCCCACACCACCCCTGGAGCATGAGGGTCTCACAGCCTCCTTACAAAGGGGGAAATGAGCTGCCCAAGGGTCCTAGCCGGCCGGCATGAGCCGGGCCATCTGAGGGTCCCGGCCGGCCAGCGTGAGCTGGGCCACGGTTTCCTTTATGCCAAGCTCCCAGAGGTGGGAGGAACAGCAGGAGCAAGGGGGTGGGGGATGTTGGGAAGCCAGGCATGCTAATGCCAGAGAAGCAAGGCCTGGTGCCTGTGAGGGCCGCTGCACACGTCCAGGCCCGGCTGGCTGCTCCGAGCAGGGTGCTGGCTGCTGGCCGCGGGCCACCCCTGCCTGCCAGCTCCGTGTTTGTCACTTGGCTGCGCAGACAGCGATGACTCACATGCCCAGTCCCGCCTGGCCACCCCTCCTTCCGCCTGGGGCACAGGCTGCTACTCGATGCAGTGTGTGGCCCAAGGGTTCGGGGTCTGTGGGAGCAGGGAGGGAACCCCAACAATGGTGGGGCCATGGGCCTCCCAGCCCATCTGCTATGGACGCTGGCAGAGCGCAGCCCCTCAGCCCTGGGGTCCCCCAGTGCCACCCAGCTCCTGCCTTGCTGGGATCCAGCCCCCGCCTCTCCTTTCCATTTACGCTCTCTGTCGGCATCTCCTGGCACACCCCGGCCACAGCCCAATCAGCGGGAGTGTTTCTAGTGCGTGCAGCCCCAGGGCCCTAGCGGGCAGTGACCGGGCCCCCTCTGTGTCAGCCCAGCCCAGCCCAGGACGAGCAGCGTCCCACCTTCAAGATCCTGCCAGGGTCCTGCCCCCTTCTCCTGGTGGCCCAGGATTCCCAGAGCCAGCGACAGGCACAAGGAAGCTAGGCTGTGTCGCCTGGGCACATGGTCTGCAGGGAGGGCACCCCTATGGTACGTGTGAGCTGTGCCAGGGCCGCGGGGGGCTGAGATGCCCCAGTGACCTGTTTGGTAGCCCCGCGAGGGGGTGGAAGGGAGGAAGGGAAGTGCTAGCTGGTATGTTGTTTTCAACATTGGTTCTGAAACATGTCCTTATGTCAGAAACATGAACATACAGAAAAATATGCAATGTGGTAAAAAAGCTTGGGAGAAAATGTTCTCAATATATTTTTAAGTTTTTTTTTTTAAATGGGTTGGTAAATATGCCTGGCCCCAAACTAAACATAGCAAACAAAAGCAGAAGAGATGGTGCCCAAGCACGGGGCATCACGGAGGACTGAGACACAGCAGGACCGCATTCAGCCATGGACACGGGTGGGGCCGGGAAATATCACGCGCCCGCCAGGGCCAGGAGAGCCCAGGGAAGGCCAAAGCCGCAGGTCGTGGCTTCAGGCTGCTGCTATCTGTCCAATTTCGGTCCCCAGTTTTGGTCAGACGAGACACCAGCAGCTGCCCTCCGCCCCCCCGCCCGCCTGTCAGCTCTCAACCTGCACTGCTGACCGCGCCCAAGCAGTCTGCAGCTGCCCGTGGGGCCGGCCCGCCAGGGTGCCAAGGTGCCGGCCCCTTTACGAAGGCCGTCCCTGAGACCTGAGCAGCAGCGTAGCCTTTGCTAGTGGGCCCCTTGACCCCTCAGCTGGAGACACTAGCTATGAGCCAAGACGGCCTTGCCGCACTCCCAGGACTGCCGGTATAAGCACTGTAGCCACAGGCCGCGTGAGGGCCGGGGCTTCGGCCGTGCGAGACGCCCGTCCCCCCAGCTCTGCCTCCTGTCTTGGCTTCCTACCAACCCAGACCTGGGGGAGAAGCAGTGAACTGGAACGACCAGGTTCCTGTGCCCCCGGTGGGCGTCCTGGGTCGCGATCCCAGCACCCAGCTGTGGGCTTGGCCCAGTCCTGGCCGGCGTGGGCATCTGGGGAGAGGTTCTGTCACTCAAACGAAACAAAGCTGAGGCCAGCACTGTGGCACGGGAGTTAAGCTGCTGCTTCGGCTGGCTACCCCAGCCCCGGGCCAAGGCCTGCCCCTGCCGGGGCACCTGGGGGCGTGCTGGGTCAGGTGCGTGAGCTCCTGCCAGCCCCTGGGACACCCAGAGTTCCCAGCTGCGGGCTTGGGCGGCTCCGGCCAGGTGGGGAGTGAGGCAGCAGATGAAATCAAGCCCCCTCCGTCCCCTTCTGTCATTCCCTTCTGAAACACACAGAACCATTAAAAATACTTTTTTTAAAAAAAACACCATTGCAAAAACGATAGTGGCCAGTCCTCACCCATCTGCAGGAAGGTGGCTCCGGCAGGACAGCTCTGAGGAGGCTGGTATAGGCTGGGCTCAGCCCCGACAACTCTGCTTCCCGCCCAGCCTCCTCTCGGGACAGCTGCAAGCACCAGGGGGCACTGCCCACTCTCCTAATGTCCTTTGCTGCTATGGGGTGGGGGCAGGAGGGGGCAATGGCTGTACTGGCAGGTGAGTTTGACAGGAATCTGTTCAGAGGATGGCTAAGAGGGAAAGAAAGAATTTGCTCATCCTTCAGAACCTGGTGCCTTCACCCCGACTGCCTTGTTCTTGCCCCGAATGCAGGAGGTGATGCTTGGAGCCACAGCAGCCCTACCGTTACCACAAGGATCACACATATTGTCTACTGCAGTCAGCTGCCGCCTCTGCACTTCCTGTCATGTGAGACACACCCCGTGTTTATGTCACTGTGAAGCCAAACCATCCTCACGGCGACCCAGGGGCAGCTGAGCAGATCATGGGATGCCCTGTGTCCACGCCAGGTGGACACCATGTTCCACGAGAAACATACCCTGCTTTTTATCAAAGTTGCCCCAAGCTTTCCTTCAGGACGGGAGCGCTGTGGGCGCCTGCTCACAGGCGAGCATCCCGCAGCAGGCCAGGGCAGGAAGCCGAGGACAGGAGGGACACTGGAGGCCCAGCTTGTCAGACTGGACACACACGGAGCAGACAAGACCCTGGACACAGGAGCCACCGCAGTGGCTTGCAACGCCAACATCCAGGTTCGAGTCCTGGCCGCTCAGCTTTCCATCCAGCTCCCTACGCATTCACCGGAGGGGCAGCAGGGGACGGCCCAGGTGCTAGGGCCCTGCCACCTTTGGAGGAGATCCCGATGGAGCCTCTGGCTCCTGGGGTCAGTCCTAACCGTCATGACCGCTGGGGGAGTGAACGAGCAGATGTCTGCCTCTGTCGCTCTTTCAAATAAAGAAGTCTCTTCGAAAAACCCCCGGGATTGTGAAGTTCCCGTCACTCGTGTTGCTAATGGAAGCATCAATGGAGCCTTACACAACCGCCAGGCACACACGTAGACATGTAATACTGCACATCCAAACCCACGCACGCACACATCACACACACATGCATGTGCACGTGACAATCCACTGGCACAGTCATACACGTGTAAACATATAATGCTTGGACACCTTACACACGAATCCATCTGCATATCACATATAATTTACTTACGTATATACATGCTATATAAAACATAAATACAACGGGCCCGGCACGATAGTGGTTAAAGTCCTCACCTTGAAAGCGCCAGGATCCCAGGTGGGCGCTGGTTCTAATCCCGGCGGCCCCGCTTCCCATCCAACTCCTTGCTTGTGGCCTGGGAAAGCAGTGGAGGACGGCCCAAAGCTTTGGAACCCTGCACCCTTGTGGGAGACCCAGAAGAGCTCCTGGCTCCTGGCTGCGGATCGGCTCAGCTCAGCTCCAGTCATTGCGGCCACTTGGGGAGTGAACCATCAGACAGAAGATCTTCCTCTCTGTGTCTCCTCTCTGTATACCTGCTTTTCCAATAAAAAGAAAGAAATCTTAAAATAAACCCATACACACAACACTGCAAACATGTACACCCATGTACACATCACACATGTGCTTACACAATCTTTCATATATGCACATATACACACAGACACACCAACATTAACACGCAGCATAAACTTACGCACATGTACCATACGTGAGTCCACATGTCACACACATGTGGTTTCACCACACATACATGTACCACACATTTGCATGTGGTATGTATCACATATGTGCGCACTTCCACAGAAGCCCCAGGGCAGCTGGGGTCATACGCACAGGCCAAGGCCACGAGGCGGCCAGGAGAGCCCTGTGCTGCTGGGGTGACCAGGGGAGACAAGGGACCACGGGTCTGTTCTTCCTCTCTGCCTTCCGCTCTGTCCCAAGCGGGGACGAGGACAGCGGGCCTGTGGTGTGTGCTGAGCAGCAGGCTCAGCTGGACCGTGGGGAGCCTGCCTCGCTGCCCGGCCGCCAGCCCCTCCGCTGCAGGTGCAGAGAGCCAGCCGGCGGCTTCAGAACATGTGGCTAAACGAGGCGTGGACGTGCTGTCCACGGCATGTCTGCCCTTCCTGCTCTCCCTGCCAAACGCTTGGCTGGGCTGCCAGCAGGCACGGTGATGCCACAGCCAGAGGCCTGGCCCTGGCAGCTGGCTGACCTCTGCAAGTGACCCAACTGCTCTGGTCCTGTATCGCCATCATCAAGAGGTGCTGACCCACGGGACCGTCTCCCCCCACAGCCCTCACGCTGCCCCCTCAGCCTTCCCAGCCAGAGGTGGGGCCTGCAGGGACTGGTCACGGCTGACTCGAAGGTGGCCCAGTGCAGGTGCAGGGTGTTCCCCATGCAGACACACACTGCATCTATACACACGCTGACACACAGAGGCGCATCCACACGTCATACCCCCTACACACCAACACACACGTATACCACACATCTATTCACGCACACACACCATTCACACACGGAGCACGTCTCTCCAAGCACCCACACGTAACACACACATGCACCCCGGCACACACGTGCATGGACCCACACAAAGGTCAGGGCGCTCCTGGGCTTCGGGAGCTGGCACTAGTCCAGGTGGGTGGCACCGGAGCCATCTGTGCACGGGGACAAAGTCGCTTCTGAAAGTCATGGCAGCCACAACTTTCTGAGCACTGCCCAGCACTGGCCGGAAGGGGCCCCCTCAGTCCTCCCGCCATGTTCTGTGCCCTGTGCCCATTCCACAGAGGACTGTGAAGCACAAGTGGGCAGCTCGCTGGATGCCTGCACACACACGCTCACAGGTGGCTGCGTGTGAACACAGCCGGGCACTGAAAGCCGAGGGACACCGGGGAGGCCGGAAGTGGCGTCTCCTGGGTCCGGCAAGCCGGTGCTGGCCTCCGCAGCGGGAGCCCCTGCTTAGGGCAGGCCGCAGGTTCTGGTCTGACCGGCCACAGGCATCAGCTCCGTTGGTACGCCTTCTGCCCGCCCCTTAGCTGGCAGCCCTGGGTTCTGTCCGGGTGGGTTAACCACATCATGCTTCCCACAGCAGTGAGCTCCGTGTGGACCAGAGGCTTCAGTGTGGAAGAAAGGAAAGCGTGTTAATGGTGGAAGGAAGCGTGGGCTCATTCCTTCACAACCAGTGTGCGGGGAGAGCTGCTCTCACCACGACTCAAGACCGAGGTGGAATGAAAGATCAATAAATCTAATGGCAGAGGACTAAGAAGGCATGCTGCTGCCCCACCCCTCCCAAAACCCAGTCCCACTGCTGAGAACGCCACCCTGAGCCACGCAAGGGGCTCTGCCCCAACACTCAGAGCGCATACAACGCTTAAACCACGTAGCTCTTACAGACACACAGGTGAACACCCTAACAAGAAACGGGGGAAGCCACCAACAGGCGGCCTTGGACAGAGACAAGCAGGGTCTCCCTGCCGGTGGCGGGCCCCGTGGACACGGCACAGCACGGCCTGTGTGTGCAGATTTAAAGACACTACATAGCGTCAAGGTGCGAGGGCTTGGTGTTGGGTGCAATGAGCTAAGCATCTGCCCGTGACACAGGGCCGCCAGTTCAAGTTCCACTTCCCCTCTGGCCCCTGCTAATGTGCCTGGGGAAGGAGCAGAAGATGGTCCCAGCCAACAGACCTTGCAGCTTTTCTCAACCCCGGTGCAATGCAGCTGACGACGTGTAGGGACGACCAAGAGCACTCAAGTGACCCCCACACGACGCTCTTCCACTCACAGAGGTCTCCAACACATCAAGCCACGGCCCCCATCCCTGGGTGCTGACGCCGTGTGACAGCAAGAAGTGGCCCCATCCCCTTCTCCAGTGGACAGAGAAAAAAAAACCTGTAGCATTGATCCCACCCCCTTCCTCCGTCCCCCAGCCTCATCAGAGGCCACATACGAGCACATCTCTCTCAACTATGTAAACAACATCAAAATAAACAACTGTACAAAGAGAAGGTGCCTAAAGCTCTCAGGCCCCTCAATTCATGTGGGAGACCGGACGGAGCTGCCAGGTCCGGGGGGTCTGGGGAGAATTCCCCTGGGGAGGAGCAGCCACCTCGAGCAGCAGATTGCCACTCTCCAGGCCGAGAGCAGGGCCGGGCGTGGCGCGGGGACAAGTGCCCCTTCATGATTGCAGGTGGACTTTGTCAGCAGCCACGGCTGGCCGGGTAAGGCAGCGTGCAGCCCACACCTGGGCCGGGCCGGGCAAGGCGGGCTTGCAGCCCACACCTGGGCCGGGCCGGGCAAGGCGGGCGTGCAGCCCACACCTGGGCTGGACTTACAGACACCCTGAATAGACAGCTTGGCCCCTGTGACCTTGTGGGTGGGGCAGGGTCTGTGGGCAGGGGAGTCGGGTCAGAACCCACTTCTGGCGTGAACTGAGTGCAGCTGGGCTGGACCCCGAGTGGCATCCATGAGAGGGGGAACTGCGACAGTGGGTGACAGCCACCAGGGTGCACCCACGGCTGTCAGGATGCAGAAGCCCTGGGTCCCCTCACCTTCCAGCTGCCACGTTAGGGGTGCTGAGGCTCAGGCCGAGGGAAGGATGGAGGGTGCACTGGAGGCCCCCCTGCTTTCTGAGCTACCCACACAGCAGGGTACATCGGCAGCCCTCACTCTGGAAGCTGACCCCCCTCGTTTCAAAGCTCTGTCCTCACTGTCTGAACCCCAAGCAGCCACTGCTCTCCGCGACCAGCAGATGGCCGGATGGCAGCAGGGCTGGGGTTTGATTACCGCAGACAGCCGACCGCAGCCACATCCCACTCGGTGTCACCGGTTCCGATGCGAGCAGCAGCCGGGGAAGCTGTGGCTTTGTTGCGAAATCGGGCAAGTCTGTGGTAAATCTGAGTTCCTCTCTGTCTGAATCAGCACCCGCTGGGAGAGCTGTGGAGGGGCAGTCCCGGCCTCGCCAGCCCTCAGCCTGAGGGACGACCCCCACGGCCCACGCTAGGCACGGGGCTCCCCCACACAGCCCCACACGCTCAGCCCGTGGCCAGCAGCCTGGGGGCTTCTCCTCGGGACCCCCAGCTCTCCCACGACCAGGCCTGGAGCCCTGCAGAGGAGGGGCCAGGGGGCTGGGGTGGAAGGAAGGAGGCTGGGCCGGAGGAGGGTCCACACCTGCCCCAGAGAGTGCCCTGGGCTGGGCAGGGGTCCAGCCTGTCCCAGAGTGGGGTGCCCAGGCAGGCAGCGACTCATAGGTAGGGCTGGGGCGTGCTGGCCCGAGGGGTGCTGCCCTCGGGAGGGACCAGGTATGGGGTGTGGAGCCACACTGAATGGCAGGATTTCACAGCTCGGGGTGGCCACTCCCAGGCCGGGCGGACCCAGGTGCCTCTCTGCCTTCATTCATCCCCTGGCTTGTCTGTCCTCCTGGGGTGGGGACAGTCCCCGGGACGTGGGGCCATCCCGGTGCCATCTCACCTCATTTAATCACACCTGCCTGACCTGCTCCCGCGTGGGGTCAGTCTGAGGGGCCGGCCAGCAGAGGGACAGCCAAGGTCACGGTGCTGGCGGCGCAAGCGGGGTGCTGTCCGAGCCGGGGTGCTGGACCGGCTGCCCAGGAGGGAGCAGAGGCGGCCCGGAGGGGTCTGCGGCTTGGAGCGGGTCCCTGCGCCTGGCCTGCCCACTCGGGGTGCCCTGGGAGCAGGGCTGAGGGGCGCCCTGAGGGCCTATGGCCAGGAGCACCTCGTGACACCCTGCGCAGGCCACCTCTGCCCAGGGCACGGGCGGGGGCTTCCTTCGGGTCCGAAGGGGACCGTGCCCCAGGCCGGTCCAGGCTGAGGAGGAGGCGGCCACGCTGCGTCCCGCCCCGCAGCCTGTGAGCTCACCGGCTATTATTACCCCAGCTTTCCCCGGGGGAGGCGGCCGCGGCTCAGAGAGGCCAAGCGACTGGCCCAAGGTCGCACAGCGCGCACGGGCGCAGGCCGGCGTGGCGGGGCGCGGACGCCGGCGGCCCCGGCAGGACACGGGCCGCCCGCCCCGGGAGGACACCGGCCGCCCGCCCCGCGCCGCCGCGCCCCGAGGCCGCCAGGCCGGCCCGACGCCCCGGCCTCCACGCAAGCCTGAGGGAACAAAAGCGGCCGGCGATCCGGCCCGGGTCTTCCGCCCGGCCGCCCCGCGCCGGCCAATCGCGGCCCTGACGTGACGGACGGCCCGCCCCGCGAGGCGTGGCCTCCGCCGCGCGGGCCAATGGCCTCGGGGAGCCGGCCCGGTCACGGGCGCGCCGGGCCAATGGGCGGCGGCGGGGGCGGGCGCGGCCGGCGCCGGCCGTCGCGAGGGGCGGCCCCCCGCCCGCCGCCCACTCGCGCAGGCCCGGCCGGCCGTGTCCGCTCCGGATCCCTCCGCGCCGCCGCGCGTCCCTGCCCGCCGCGGCCTCGGCTCCCGGCGCTCCCCGCCAACGGCCGGCTGGGCGGCGGCCCGCGCTGACGGACCCTGCGGCGCGCGGGGCGATGGGGGCGGCCGCCTCCGGGGCGACGACGACGACGACGACGACGACGACGACGCCGCCGAGGCGCGCCGCGGCCGCCGCTGGGCACGGGGAGGCTGCGCGGCCGTGAGCGCCGGGCCCGCCGAGGCCGCTCGCTGCAGGCGGGGGGCCCCCGCGCGCCCGGCGGCAGCATGGTGGAGAAGCGCTGCCCGCTGCAGAGGGACGGCGTGTACCGCTGGTTCTCGGAGCTGCCGTCGCCGCAGCGCGTCGAGTTCCTGTGCGGCCTGCTGGACCTGTGCATCCCGCTCGAGCTGCGCTTCCTCGGCTCGTGCCTCGAGGACCTGGCGCGCAAGGACTACCACTCGCTGCGCGACTCGGAGATCAAGGCCAACAACCCGGCCGACCTGGGCAGCCTCACCAACCTGACGGACGAGGTGGTGCGCAGCAAGCTGCTCGTGTCGCTCGCGCTGCTGGGCTCGGAGCAGCGCGAGGCGGCGGGCGTGCTCTACCGCACGCTCACGCACATCGACTCCATCATCCACAACTACGGGCTGCAGCTCAACGAGGGCCGCACGGGCGATGAGTTCCTGCTGCTCTTCACCATGGCCTCCAACCACCCGGCCTTCAGCTTCCACCAGAAGCAGGTGCTGCGGCAGGAGCTCACGCAGATCCAGAGCAGCCTGAGCGGCGGCGGCGGCGGGGGCCCCGCGGGCAAGGGCGTGCCCACCTGCCCGGCCTGCCACAAGGTGCGTCCCCGGCCCTCCCGGGCTCTCGCTGCCATCCGAGCTCGTTCCCCGCGATGACCCGGCCGAGGCCTTGCACGTGCTCGGCTGGCTTTGGGCCCCGGGGCACGCTCTGCTTCTGGGGTTGCCCTCTCTGCCCTCCCAGGAGTGCGGGCTGTCGGGCCACTCCTTGGGTGACGTTTCTGCCAGGGAGGGGCTTTTGCTGGGATTGAGTTCAAGTCTCCTCTGTGAATTCCACCTGGTGGTTGGCGGGAAGCTGCTCCTTCCGTGTCCCCACACTGGCAACGTCCCTGTGAGCTTGGGTGCCTGCAGGCTGGGCAGCAGGGTCTCAGCCGTGGCCGTGGGAGTGTGGAGCTGCAGGTGGCCGCGGGGTCTCAGCCGTGGCCGTGGGAGTGTGGAGCTGCAGGTGGCCTGTGGGGTCTCAGCCGTGGCTGTGGGAGCGTGGAGCTGCAGGTGGCCTGTGGGGTCTCAGCCGTGGCTGTGGGAGCGTGGAGCTGCAGGTGGCCTGTGGGGTCTCAGCCGTGGCTGTGGCTGTGGGGGCGTGTGGAGCTGCAGGTGGCGTGGGGTCTCAGTCGTGGCCGTGGGAGTGTGGAGCTGCAGGTGGCCGCGGGGTCTCAGCCGTGGCCGTGGGAGTGTGGAGCTGCAGGTGGCCTGTGGGGTCTCAGCCGTGGCTGTGGGAGCGTGGCGGCTGTGGGGGCGTGTGGAGCTGCAGGTGGCGTGGGGTCTCAGCCGTGGCCGTGGGAGTGTGGAGCTGCAGGTGGCGTGGGGTCTCAGCCGTGGCCGTGGGAGTGTGGAGCTGCAGGTGGCGTGGGGTCTCAGCCGTGGCCGTGGGAGTGTGGAGCTGCAGGTGGCCTGTGGGGTCTCAGCCGTGGCCGTGGGAGTGTGGAGCTGCAGGTGGCCTGTGGGGTCTCAGCCGTGGCCGTGGGAGTGTGGAGCTGCAGGTGGCCTGTGGGGTCTCAGCCGTGGCCGTGGGAGTGTGGAGCTGCAGGTGGCCTGTGGGGTCTCAGCCGTGGCCGTGGGAGTGTGGAGCTGCAGGTGGCGTGAGGTCTCAGCCGTGGCTGTGGCCGTGGGCCTGTGGAGCTGCAGGTGGCGTGGGGTCTCAGCCGTGGCTGTGGCTGTGGGGGCGTGTGGAGCTGCAAGTGGCGTGGGGTCTCAGCCGTGGCTGTGGCTGTGGGTATGTGGAGCTGCAGGTGGCGTGGGGTCTCAGCCGTGGCTGTGGAGCTGCAGGTGGCTTGTGGGGTTTGGGCCGTGGCTGTGGCCGTGGGAGTGTGGAGCTGCAGGTGGCGTGGGGTCTCAGCCGTGGCTGTGGCTGTGGGTGTGTGGAGCTGCAGGTGGCCGGGGGGGTTCTCAGCCGTGTCTGTGGCCGTGGCCGTGTAGAGCTGCAGGGTGGTCTGTGGGGTCTCAGCCATGGCCTTGGGCTTGTGGAGCTGCAGGTGGCCTGTGGGGTTTGGACCGTGGCTGTGGCTGTGGGAGTGTGGAGCTGCAGGTGGCCTGTGGGGTCTCAGCTGTGGCTGTGGCCGTGGCTGTGGCTGTGGGCGTGTGGAGCTGCAGGTGGCCTGTGGGGTCTCAGCCGTGGCTGTGGCCGTGGCTGTGGCTGTGGGCCTGTGGAGCTGCAGGTGGCCTGTGGGGTCTCCACCGTGGGGTCTGCCCCGGGAGCTGCCTCCACCTGGGTGAGGCCCGTGCTGGTGCGGGAGGTGCTGGCTGTGGTTTTGAGGGGCAGCACGCTCCACCCTAACCACAACTGGTTTGGGGCAGTCTTTGGTGAGAAAAAGCAATAGGTTTGTTCCTGGCCCTGCCCCCCCAAGTGGCCACGGGCACCCCTTTTTCCTGTTCTGTGACTTTGTCTGGAGTGCTGGGGCCACTCCACTTCAGTGTGTGAGGGATGAGGCGCTCTGTATCTGCACCTACGTGTGTGAGGGCCTTGTGTCCCTACGTATGTGAGGACCTCCGTGTGTGTGTAAGGGCCTCCGTGTCCCCGTGTGTGTGTAAGGGCCTCCGTGTCCCTGTGTGTGTGTAAGGGCCTCCGTGTTCCCCGTGTTTGTGTGTGTGTAAAGGCCTCCGGGTCCGTGTGTGTGTGTGTGTGTGTGTGTGTAGGGCCTCCGTGTCCCCGTGTGTGTGTGTGTGTAAGGGCCTCCGGGTCCCCGTGTGTGTGTGTGTGTGTGTGTGTGTGTAAGGGCCTCCGTGTCCCCGTGTGTGTGTGTGTGTAAGGGCCTCCGGGTCCCCGTGTGTGTGTGTGTGTGTGTGTGTGTGTGTAAGGGCCTCCGTGTCCCCGTGTGTGTGTGTGTGTAAGGGCCTCCGGGTCCCCGTGTGTGTGTAAGGGCCTCCGTGTCCCCGTGTGTGTGTAAGGGCCTCCGGGTCCCCGTGTGTGTGTAAGGGCCTCCGGGTCCCTGTGTGTGTGTAAGGGCCTCCGTGTCCCCGTGTGTGTGTAAGGGCCTCCGGGTCCCCGTGTGTGTGTGTGTGTTTGTGTGTGTGTATGTGTGTGTGTGTAAGGGCCTCCGTGTCCCCGTGTGTGTGTGTAAGGGCCTCCGTGTCCCCGTGTGTGTGTGTAAGGGCCTCCGTGTCCCCGTGTGTGTGTGTGTTTGTGTGTGTGTATGTGTGTGTGTGTAAGGGCCTCCGTGTCCCCGTGTGTGTGTGTAAGGGCCTCCGTGTCCCCGTGTGTGTGTATAAGGGCCTCCGTGTCCCCGTGTGTGTGTGTAAGGGCCTCCGTGTCCCCGTGGGTGTGTGTGTGTGTGTGTGTAAGGGCCTCCGGGTCCCGTGTGTGAGGCCTGGGATGGGGGTGGCTCTCCCCTCTGGCTTCTAGTGCTCCATGGTGGGAGTGCTGTCTGTGTGCTGACGTAATTATGTCTTGGCTGTGAACTGGTTCTGAATGGTTCTGTGGGGCTGCCAGGCCCCTTGTCCTCCGGGGAATGGGAACCTCGGGGTGGCTTTGAGGGAGCCCGGGCCCTGGGCGCTGGGACGGGCAGGCTGTCGGTCTCCGGGTGACGTCCCATGTTGTCTGCCGTCGGGGGCTCTGCCTTCCTCGCTCGCCCTGGAAAGAGCGGCCCCTCTGGGTGCTCGTTCACTTTTCTTTAGTTGCGTTTTGTTTCGCACTCTGAGTTTTGAGACTTGGTATTTTTCTTTTGAAGATGTCAGTGACTTTGAAGTCTTATTTAAACTTGTATTTCTTTTAGCTATATTTCTCTAAAACAGTTGTTATTTACAATTTTTTCTCCCAAACCCTCACTGTTTTATGTCTTTCCCCCTTGTTTGTTTGAGAGTGCAGTCTTGATGCTGGTCTTTCCCTGCATGCCCTCCCTGGGGGGCTGGCACCAGCCTGCTGCCCTCCTGGAGTCCACATGGGTGGGCAGCTGCATTGAGGGGCATGGGAGGGGCTTCCTGGTGGGCATTCTTACTGCTCAGGGCTGAGCTTGGCGGGGAGGAGAAGCCACTATGTTTCCTCTGAGGCGGGATGCTCGCCACAGTGAAGCAGCTGGTGCGGGGCTGTGTGCCTGCTCTGCCCCTCAGTGCTGCGGGCTGGGCTGGGCTCCCCTTCCTGCGAGGGCAGTCCTAACTGCCTGGGGCACACCCATGCAGGCTGCTGGTTGTGGGGTTCTCTCGCTGCGGCTCTGGGGCCAGGAAACGCCCGAGCCACGAGCCACGGCGCTGTATGTGTCCCCCAGAGGAGCGCATGGCCCACCTGCTGAGGTGCTTGGTAACATCCCTTCTTCTGCCTCAGCACTGTGTTTTCAGGGTTCATCTGGGTGGTGGCTAGGACAGACTTTGACCGTCTTTGTGGCTGAGTAATGCTGCCCCGTGTGGGCAGGCTGTGGCCCTGTCCATTAGGCCGTCGCTGGCTTCGCTTGCCAGTGTGGCACTGTTTTCTTTGACGTGTCACCTGGCAGCTGTCTGAGGGCCTCCCGCTCAGTCAAGTCACCTTGGGTGGCCCAGTCCTGCAGACTGCCCAGGCCCTCGTGCACTGCAGGTCCCGGGCACTAAGGTGAATGGGGTGGCTCACAGATGCGCTGCCTGGCAGTGGACACTGGGTGACCTGGGGTCTACTCGAGGACTGAGGATAAGTATTCAGTGCTTTTGTGAGGGTGCAGAGTCCCTTCAGCGTGGAGAAGCCTGGGCCATTTGCTCTGTGCTGATGATGCTGTGGGAGGCCTTGAACCTAGGAACCAGCTGGTGGCTGCTGCACGTAGCCCAGCGTACCCAGGCTGGACCTGGTCTGGAGTGGCTGCTGCCGTCACCCAGGTCCCGCTGCCTGTCCTACGCAGTTCCTGGGTGAGGGAGGCTGCCCTGTCTTTACCATGAAGGGCAGGGGGCACCAGCAGTGACGTAGATGCTGCTGGAGCTGCCCTCTGCTTGGCAGTGTGCTCGGTGCCTGTGCAGATCTCACGAGATCTCGGCCTGTGTGAGCCTGCGTCTGTCTGCTGGGTGACGCCTTCTGCCTTTGGCCCTTGTGCGGTGTGAGGGCCGTTCCCGTCCCCTGGGCTGCCTCAGGTGTGTGTACCGTTGCGGGATGCGGTGTGGAGGGAGTCCTTCTGTTGGGGTGGGGTGCTTGTCATGTCGCCACGTAGCAGTACAGCCCAGGAGGTGGGCGTCATTGCCACCAGAGTGCTGTCGGCTTCCTGTCGGGCACCTGCGCTCTCCCTCAGCCTCTGCCCTCGCCGGCCTCCTCTTTGAGTCAAGGCCGTCTTGAGGTGAGTTGGTATTTTCGCGACATTCATGTACAAATCCTACACCTCTGAGGCAGGCTTCTTGGAAGGTCTCCAAGCTGTGGGGATGGGGCTGCACCCTTGCTGAGACTGACATGATCAAGAGAAGGGCTTGTTGTGCCTGGAGAGGCGATTTCCGCTTGGCACACTCCCGACTGCACAGGAACGTGGCGGAAAGTCGCGCTGCTTGGCAGGCTTTCTGACCTTGTACTTGAGCCTGAGCACACGCGGTTGAGGAATCAGCTTCACACGGTAATGTTTCCCTTCCGGTCTCTCCATTAAAAAATGTTTATTTGAAAGGCAGACAGCACCCGTCTTCCGTTGGCTGATTCACACCGCAGCTGCAAGGGCCGTGCTGGAGCGAGGCCGCCCCTGGGTGACAGGGCCCAGGTCCCACCTGCTGCCTCCCAGGGTGAGCGTCGGCAGGAGGCTGTGTCGGAACCCGAGTGTCTGGAGCACAGCTGGCTCTGTGGGCTGCAGGCCTCCTGGGTGGCAGCCTGCCCCTGCGCCACTCTGCCTTTCCCCACAAGTGTTATGGTTGTGGAGAGACCCAGTGCGATGTGGAAGCGTTTCCTCTCAGAAGGAGAGATTGCCAAGAGCTAGGAAAGTAGCTGTCTGCTTTGGGCCTGACACGATAGCTCAGTGGCTAAATCCTCGCCTTGCATGCATCAGGATCCCATATGGTCGCTGGTTCTAATCCCGGCAGCCCCACTTCCCATCCAGCTCCCTGCCTGTGGCCTGGGAAAGCAGTGGAGGACGGCCCAAAGCCTTGGGACCCTGCACCTGTGTGGGAGACCTGGCCAGGATCTCCTTTAGATCAGCTCAGCTCTGGCTGTTGTGGCCATTTGAGGAGTGAACCAGCAAACGGAAAATCTTCCTCTCCGTCTTTCCTCTCTGTATATCTGACTTTCCAATTAATAATTTAAAAAAAATCTAAAAGAAAAAAAAAAAGGCCTGAAGTTATATGAGAGAAGATGATAAGTTTTTCAAATGGCTGTTGTAACCACTGCATGAATACTGGGCCAGAGTGTGGTCTGGCGGCGTCATCCTGCCTTAGAGAGGCGGCTGGGACCCTGAGCCACTTCCCAGTGGAGAGCTCGCCTGCCATGCTGGTCCTCACTGGGTGCTTGGCAGACCAGGAGCAGCCGCCCTGAGCCTGGCAGCCACGTGTGCTCCAGGGGTCCTGGCTCTGACATGCTCTCAGGGGGTCCCGGCTCTGACATGCTCTCAGGGGGTCCTGGCTCTGGCAGTCACGTGTGCTCAGGGGGTCCCGGCTCTGGCAGTCACGTGTGCTCAGGGGGTCCCGGCTCTGACATGCTCTCAGAGGGTCCCGGCTCTGGCAGTCACGTGTGCTCAGGGGGTCCCGGCTCTGACATGCTCTCAGAGAGTCCCGGCTCTGGCAGTCACGTGTGCTCAGGGGGTCCCGGCTGTCTGCTGTCTCCTGTCCCCTCCCCTCCACAGCCCTTGACTCCCACTCACTCCCTGCTTGGCCTGTGGGCAGGTTCTTGCTTATCTGGTTTGTTTTTCTACAAAGTCCTTCCTCTGCTGGCCACTGCTGCGCATCTGCAGTGCAGGTTGTGGGTGGGCGCCACTGTGGACCCTGGTGCTGGGCTCCCCGGGGTGTCAAGGAGGTGACTTTGGGGAGTAGGCTGGCACTTGCCAGTGGCTTGCCTGCTGTGCCTTGCCTCTGACTCTAATGGCTTGGGTGAAAGCAAGGGATTTTAGTTGTTTTTAACTGATAATATAATCAGAAAACGCGAGAAGGGGTGTTGGAGGGGTGGCCCTCCGCCTGGGAGGGTCAGGAGCTGCTGAGGGCCCACTGCGTCTGTCGCTTTGCCTGGGTGATAGGAGCTCATTTCCTACTGAGAGGGTGTCTGGCCTGCAGGGCCTGGACTCCAGCCCCCCGCCTCTGCTGCTGCTCCCCACTTCCTGTGAGGTGCCCATGTAGCCGGGGCCTGTCATCCCAGGAGGAGAGCTGGATGGAGTTTGGGGGTCAGCCCAGGTTTGGTGATGGGCTTTTTGCAGGGTGGAGGATCTTCCTCTGTGGCTCTTTGCCTTCCAAGTAAATGAAAGCAGACACATTGGAAACCTCTGCCCAGCCAGGTCCCTTTTGGGAGGTGGCCCAGTGGCTTGCATCGCCCTCACCCCGATGGCTGCTGTTGCCCCTGCTGTCCTTGGTTTTTGTCCTGGGGGTCTCGGTTAGGGCGGGCCGGTCACGGGCCAGTCCCTGTGGAAGGGCGCTTTTCCGTCCTGTGCTACATGCTGCGTTGCTGCGCGTCACAGCCCACAGGGCTGTGCAGCTGTATGATGTGTGTGTGCCTGTTTGCCCGTGGGCTGAGCAGTGTCCGAGTGAGCCCGCCAAGGGCCGTGGCTGAAGTCTGCAGCCCCTGGTTTTCCTGCCGTTCTCTGCGTCTTTGCTTCCCAGTGTGCACCTGCCTTGCTGGTTGGCTGGTAATGGTGGGTGCTTTAGGCCGAGCTCCGTTCTTTGGGCGTCACGCGTGACGCTTCCAGCTGTGATTGGCTGCCAGCTGGTGCAGCCCTCGTGTGCGTGGGCCAGCTTCTCCCTTCCCCTCCTCGAACCTGTCTGCCTTCACACTTCCTGCCCAAGCCGGAGTCCAAGGCTTTTAAGCAGCTCCCCCTCCCCCCGCACCCCTCCTCGCAGCCTGCCCTTGTAGTTTTGCACATGTGGTGTTCATCAGCACTGTCCCAGCCACAGCCAGTGTCCTCTGGAGGCCGCTGTCCTCCTGCCCTGCCCCCGTCCTCCTGCCCTGCCCTCCCACCATCCCTCCTACCCTGCCCCCATCCCCTCCTCCTGCCCCCACCATCCCTCCTGCCCTGCCCCCGTCCTCCTGCCCTGCCCTCCCACCATCCCTCCTACCCTGCCCCCATCCCTCCTCCTGCCCCCATCCCTCCTACCCTGTCCCCATCCCTCCTCCTGCCCCCATCCCTCCTCCTGCCCCCATCCCTCCTCCTGCCCTGCCCCCACCATCCCTCCTACCCTGCCCCCATCCCTCCTCCTGCCCCCACCAACCCTCCTGTCCTGCCCCCGCCATCCCTCCTGCCCTGCCCCCACTGGCCCTCTCTCTCCCAGTCTCCAGCCTCTCTCCGTTCTCCTAGCTCATTTGGCGTGATGATTACATAGATGGCATGCGTTTTTGCAGACAGACTGGGATTGGGCAGTGTGCCAGGGAGCCAGGGCATGGACGGTAGCCTTCGGGGACAAGCATGACCATAGATTAGTAAACTGCATTTCTAAGTCAGCCGTGCTGCCGTGCACATGGGAGATGGTCTCCTTTAAGAATTAAGCTGAGGTCATTGTTTATAAAGTCTACAAGAAGCAGTTATTAGCTGGTTAGCTTCTTTCCCCCTGGTTTCTTTTTAACAGATGCGTTTGTATTGAAAGATTCACAGAGATATAAGAGGGAGAGATCTCCCATGCACTGGTTCACTCCAGAAATGGCTGCATGGCTGGAGCTGGGCCAGTCCAAAACCAGGGGCCTAGAGCCTCTTCCTGGTCTTCCACGTGGGTGCAGGGTCCCGAGAACTTGAGCAGGCTCACAGCGTTTTCCCAGGCCATTAGCAGGGAGCTGGTTCAGAAGTGGAGCAGCCAGGACTGGAACTGGTGCCTATTGGATGCCAGCGCTGCATATGGAAGCTTAACCTATGCCGTGGATTCAGCTCCCCCCGCCCTGATCTTATATGTTAACCAGCATTCATGAACTTGGAGCCTTAATTCTTAGAGAAAGTACCAGTGACATGGCTGCATAGGGACTTGGACCTGGTCACTAGGAGCCGGGGGACTGGGCTGCTCTCGTGCCTGGCCTGCTGTTCGTGGTGTGGTGGCCCTTGTGATGCGTCCGCTTCAGAACAGTATGCTTGCAGCTCTTTCTCTGCACCCCGTTGCTTTACCCGGGCCTTCCGAGGCTGTCCGCACCCTGCCACACACTCCGGCCGGGCTCTGGGCTCACGTCCCTGCCGTGCTGCCCTTGGAGCATGCTCTCCTGAGCGGATCCATTGCTTCACATTTCTGCCCTCGCGAGGGCAGACACAGCTGGGGTCGGGCAGCCCCTACACGCAGCAGGGTTCCTTCTGTGAGTGGTTGAAAGCTGGGATGGGGTGGGGCCTCGTGACGCTCACGGCTTCCTCTCTCTCAGCCTCCTCACAGCCTCCACTCACAGCCTCCTCCTCACAACCTCCTCTCACAGCCTCCTCACAGCCTCCACTCACAGCCTCCTCTCACAGCCTCCTCTCTCACAGCCTCCACTCACAGCCTCTTCTCTCACAGCCTCCTCTCTCACAGCCTCCTCACAGCCTCCTCTCACAGCCTCCTCTCTCACAGCCTCCACACAGCCTCTTCCTCTCACAGCCTCCTTTACTCACAGCCTCCACTCACAGCCTCCTCCTCACAACCTCCTCTCACAGCCTCCTCTCTCACAGTCTCTTCCTCCTCTCTCACAGCCTCCTCCTTACAACCTCCTCCTCTCACAGCCTCCTCACAGCCTCCTCTCACAGCCTCCTCCTCACAACCTGCTTGTGTGTCAGCCCCTTCGTGTGTCACGGTCTCTTCTCTCGTGGCCTGCTCGTGCCCCAGCTCCCCCGTGCCACACCCCCTCATGCCCCCCCCCCCGCTGTGCCCACGTATCCCGGCAGTGACCTGGGGGGACGCTCACCCTTGCCTTTCTGCTCAGTTTTTGCGCTGAGCCTGTCCGTTTTCTCTGTGTCCAACAACTGTGTATTCCAGTGAATTTGTTACATTATTTTTAATGTTATGTATGTATTTTAAGGGTTCATTTATCTTTCTTGGGAAGGCAGATCTACAGCAAGAAGGAGAGAGGGCAGGTCTGTGCTGTGATTTGCTCCGCACAGCTGGTGCTGGGCACTGTGGACTGCCCGCTCGGCTGGTGCTGGGCACTGTGGACTGCCCGCTCGGCGTGTGGCAGGACGCGCAGCCCGGGGCTGCTCCACGGTGGCTGCGGCGTTCGGACGCCCTTGTGCTCACAGTGTCTTGGAGGGAGTGTGCGGTTTCTGTTGCTCGCAGCCGCTGTGTGAGAAGGAGCTGAGGCTCCGCGAGGCTTTCCCACGGCTGGTGCCGCTGGCATGGCCACCAGGAAGGGCCCTTGATGGCGGTCGTCAGGCCTGCTTTGTTCCCTGCCGTCAGTCCTGGCTGCCGTGGCTGTTCCTTGTTCTGCCTTCTCTCTCCCAGGGAGGGAGCCCGAGGGCGGCCTTTCCTGTGGGCTGTGTCCTTGCTGGGCGCCGTGCTGCGTGGGCTGCAGTTGGCAGTGCACGTGTCTCCGCTTTGCCCGAGTGCCTGGCGAGGGCTGCTTCCTGAGCAGCAGAGGAGGCTGGCCTGTCTCGGGGGACCTTCTCTGGAGGATGGTGCCCTGCCTCACCAGCACTGGGGCTTTGCTGCACGCGGGATGGGGATTTTGAGTGGAGGCAGTGGTGTGGACAGCAGACCATCTGAGTGGTGGCTCACACATGAAGGGAGAGCTGTTGTCGATGCACAGGGCAGCGCTAGCCCCTTCTCGGTGTTCGCTCAAGTCGGCAAGGCTGCCAGGAGCCCGGGGTGTGCTTCGCGCACCTTAGAGGTCGGAGTGGCCGGCCCTGCCGGATTCTGCGGTCTTCCCGCCTGGCCATGGTGCGCCCATTCTGGGTGTGCTGAGCCTTCCCCGGAGCCTGTGTGGACGGTCCGTGGGGCACGCGCAGCCCCAGGGTCCGGACTCGGCAGGGAGGCCCTGGGCAGTCCTCCCGTGTGCCCCGGGAGTGGTGAGAGCAATGTTTTTATGTGGAAAGTGTTTGGTTCACACTGGCTTCCAGCTGGCTGAAGTCAGCTGGTAGTTCTCACTGTTGAACTATCCATTTTCTTGTCCTGGTTTTAAGAGAAACGTAATGACTGTTTTAGTAAAATGCTTACAAATCGCTTTTCTTTCCCATTTTGTGCTTTTTTTTAGACCTTGACTTTAAAGTGTTGTAACATATTATTTCATCCTGGACAGAGACAGCTTACTTAGAAAGTAAGCTGCAAACAAGTGACTTTGTGTGGTGGTAGGTGTGTTAGGATTCATTTCCCTGGGGCACCTGGAGGGCTGCTCAGCCCCTGGGCTCCACCCTGGCCCTCCCCAGTGCCTGTGCCCCTCCCGCTGGCTGTGCCCCTCCCGCTGGCAGTGCCCCCTCCTGCTGGCTGTGCCCCCTCCTGCTGGCTGTGCCCCCTCCCGCTGGCTGTGCCCCCTCCCCTCTGGCTGTGCCCCCTCCCCACTGGCTGTGCCCCCTCCCCGCTGGCTGTGCCCCCTCCTGCTGGCTGTGCCCCCTCCCCGCTGGCTGTGCCCCCTCCCGCTGGCTGTGCCCCCTCCTGCTGGCTGTGCCCCCTCCCCACTGGCTGTGCCCCCTCCCCACTGGCTGTGCCCCCTCCCCACTGGCTGTGCCCCCTCCCGCTGGCTGTGCCCCCTCCCCGCTGGCTGTGCCCCCTCCCCGCTGGCTGTGCCCCCTCCCGCTGGCTGTGCCCCCTCCTGCTGGCTGTGCCCCCTCCCCACTGGCTGTGCCCCCTCCCCTCTGCCTGTCCCACCCTGTCCACTGGCTGTGCCCCCTCCCTGCTGGCTGTGCACTGTCCCCCGCCCCCCCCCCCGGCCATCCGCCCTCCCCAGTGGCTGTGCCCCCTTCCCGCTGGCTGTGCCCCCTCCCCGCTGGCTGTCTCCCCCCACCCCGCTGTGTCCCCTCCCCCCCGGCCGTCCGCCCTCCCCACTGGCCGTCCCACCCTCCCCACTGGCCGTCCCGCCCTCCCCAGTGGCTGTGCCCCCTCCCCGCTGGCTGTGCCCCCTCCCCGCTGGCTGTGCCCCCTCCCCGCTGGCTGTGCCCCCTCCCCACTGGCCGTCCCGCCCTCCCCAGTGGCTGTGCCCCCTCCTGCTGGCTGTGCCCCCTTCCCGCTGGCTGTGCCCCCTCCCCGCTGGCTGTGCCCCCTCCCCGCTGGCTGTGCCCCCTTCCCGCTGGCTGTGCCCCCTCCCCACTGGCTGTCCTGCCCTCTGTCGCTCGCTCACTGCTGCCTGTTGGCTCCTGGGGAGGTGGTAGGCCGGTGTGCCAGCTGCATTTGGGGTGAGGTCTTCCACATGCAGTTGATGTATATTCTTTCTTTTTTGACTGATCTGCGTGAGTGCTCCCATGCATTGTGTTTTCTGAAGTTATTTTTATTTATTTGAAAGGCAGAGCTACATGATAGGAGGGGCACATGGAGAACGTCTGTCTGCTGCTTCATTCTGCAGGTGGACCTGATGGCTGGGGCTGGGCCAGGCTTTAGCCAGGAAGCTGGGGCGCCGTCCAGGTCTCCCCTGTGGGTCTGGTGGCCCAGACACTCGGGCCTTCTGCTTTCCCAGGCACGGTGTCGGGGAGTATAGTAGGGGAGCAGCCAGGATGCAGGTCCTGGCTCTTGGCTCTCAGCAACACAAGCAGTAGTTCACTTGCTGGGCCACAGTGCTGCCCCTGAAACTGTTTATAAAGGTTGCATACTATTAATCATGTGGCTGTACAATTATATGCACACACACGCACGTTTGTTGTGATGTTTATGTTGCACAGATGCGTTGTTGGCTTTTATTTAAGATTTCTTCATTTAGGAGTTGGTGCGGTGGCATGGCGTAGTGGGTAAAGGTGCTGTCTGTGGTGCCAATTTTGATCCAGCCTCCTGCTCATGTGCCTGGAAGGCAGTGGAGGATGGATGGCCTAAGGACTTGGGAGACCTGGAAGAAGCTCCTGACTCCTGGCTTAGCCCCATCTGGCCGCAGTCCTTGTGGCCATTTGGGGAGTGAGTGAACCAGTGCATAGAAGATCTCTCTGAAACTCTGAATCAATAAAGTACATTTAAAAAAATATACTTTTAAAATATTTATTATTGTTTGGATGGCAGAGTTAGTCCACCTGTCTACTGTGTCAGTCAGTGCCCAGGAGGCTGCGAGGGCGGGGGGCCCGGGTGGGTCAGGCCAGAGCCAGGGGCGGGAGCTGCACCCAGGTCTCACACAGAGGTGGCACTTCAGTTGGGAGCTGGATCAGAAGTAGAGCTGCAGTTTGAACCTGTGCCCATGTGGGGTATGGGCTTTGCAGACCTAACTCTGTGGCACAATGCCAGCCTCTATTGTAGCCCTTTTAAAGCCCAGGGAAATCTCCTTGCACACAAACTTTTGCCTACATCATTAATTATCTCTTTTCTAAAAATATATATTTTTTTATTGGAAAGGCAGATGTACAGAGAGGAGGAGAGACAGAGAGGAAGATCTGTCTGCTGATTCACTCCCCAAGTGGTTACAACAGCTAGAACTGAGCTGATCCAAAGTCCGGAGCCAGGAGCTCTTCCAGGTCTCCCACGAGGGTGCAGGGTCCCGAGGCTTCGGGCTGTCCTCCACTGCTTTGCTAGGCCACAGCAGGGAGCTGGATGGGAAGCAGGGGCTGCCAGCATAAAAATTGGCGCCCATATGGAAACCTGACACGTTCAAGGTGAAGACTTAGGCACTAGGCTACCGTGCCGGGCCCTGATTATCACCTTAGGATGAGTTCTTGTGAGTGAGCTTAGTGCTTTGAGAGGATGGGAAGTGCCTTTGCCTGTTTGTTGTGCGCATGGTTGGAGCAGTTGGTGTTGCTGGGTGAGGAGGTGTCCCTCTGACACTGGAAGCACACACAGCATGCTGCTGTTGCCGTGAGCCAGTTAGGGAACAGCTGATGTGATGTCCTGGGGGGTTCATTTTGTACTCAAGCCTGTGCTGCACAGATGCAGATGTGGGCAGCTGTTATAACTCTTCCCAGGTCCAGCCCCACGGGGGGCTGGCCGTGTCCCTGCAGGGGGGGTCCTGGGGTCGGATGCTGGTGCTGCCCAGGTCCAGCCCCACGGGGGGCTGGCCGTGTCCCTCAGGGGGGTCCTGGGGTCGGATGATGGTGCTGCCCAGTTGACCAGGTCCTGTACATGCCTGTTTTAGGGTTTCTCTCAAAACCCCTGAGGGGTGAGCACCACGTTTCTTTTGCAGCTGGGGGTCTCGAGCCCACATGGGAAGGCGGCTCCTGGCAGGCCTGGGTCCTGCTCCTCACTGGTCCCTCACTGGGGCTGGCCTTAGTTTTAGTATGGAGAGAATGGGCCTGGCATCATATCCTAGTGGCCGAATCCTTGCCTTACATCTACTGGGATCCCACATGGACGCCGGTTCATATCCTGCTGCTCCACTTCCCATCCAGCTCCCTGTGTGTCCTGGGAAAGCAGAGGAGGACGGCCCAAAGCCTTGGGACCCTGCACCCGCGTGAGAGACCTGGAAGAAGCTCCTGGCTTTGGCTCAGCTCAGTCCCGGCTATCGCGGCCACTTGGGGAGTGAACCAGCAGATGGAGGGTGTTTCTGTCTGTCTCTCCTCTCTGTACATCTGCCTTTCCAATAAAAATAAATTTTTGAAAGAAAATGTGGAGATAATGTATCTGTGTATGTCATACTGTCCTCCCGTGGCCGAATAGACACACACCCTGCCGACAGCGTGACGGGGCCGTGGCAAAGGGCCTGCACAGCGTACCCCGGTGTCTCAACCTCTGGCTGCCAAAGTCTCGAATTGGCAGTTTGGATGTGCAATTTGTGCTTTTTTATAAAAAAGACTTACTTAAGGGCTGGCATGATGGTTCAACTGGCTAATCCTCCACCTTGCAGCTCTGGCATCCCATATGGGCACAGGCTGTAGTCCTGGCTGCCCCACTTCTTGTCCAACTCCTTGCTTATGGTCTGGGAAAGCAGTGGAGGATGGCCTGGTCCTTGGGAACCTGCACCCATGTTAAGGACCCTGAAGAAGCGCCTGGCTTTGGATCGGCACAGCTGTGGCTGTTGTAGTCATTTGGGGGTGAACCGGTGGACGGAAGGTCTCTCTGGTGCCTGGGGCCCGCTGCCTGCCGTGGCCTGGTCCGTTTGGGCCCCTGTCCCAGGGCTGAAGCGCCGGCTTGGCTTGCGCTGGCCGTGACAGCCATGTGCAGCGTGAACCACGGGTGGGACGTCTCCCTGTCTGCTCTTTTCTCTGTAACTTTTACAAATAAGTCAATCTTAGGGGAAAAAAAACAAGAACCCAGCACGGGTTTTGACGTTTTGCCCTCTCAGCAGCCCCCACCCCTGTGGTTTGCTGGCGTTCTAGCTCGTGAGTCAGCTTCTTTGCCAGCCCGTCTGTGTGTTAGCGACTGTCTGCAGCCCCCACATGAGGCTGTAGTAATCGCCTTTGACCTAGGCCACTCGCAGTGTGTGCGTGAGCGGAGGAGTGGAATTTGGGACCTGTGAGGTCCCAGGTTAGGCCGTGTCACGAGCCAGGTGACTGCTGGAGGCAGGTGCTGCGTGGCACCTGCTGCGTCCTCCTGTGCCTGACGTGCTGGTCAAGGCGCAGCGTGGCCAGGCCTCGGTTTCTCAGAAGAACCTGTTGCTGCCCCAGGTTCTCCGGCAGCTACCGCTTCCCTGAGCCCTCGTGTCCCCTTCCAGGAGTGGTCAGGGCAGGGGAGGGAGTGTTGGGTCCCTCTTCAGATGCTTCTTGGTCTGCAGCACACACTCACCTGCAGGCACCGTCGGCGTTAGGCACCGTGCTGCAGGTGGGAAATGAGAGGTCGCCTTTGCCTGTGGGGCCTGAGGGGCCTCACCTGGGGGAGCAGCTCACAGCCTCCGCCTGCATGGAGGCCCCACAGCCTGGCCAGGCCCGCTGGCAGGTGTCCTCTGCAGGCTGCACCCCCGGAGGCCCCACAGCCTGGCGCCGGCTGTGCAGGGGTGAGGTGCTCCAGGTGGAGCGGGCTGCCCAGGCTGCGCAGGGGTGAGGGGTGTTCCAGGTGGAGTGGGCTGCCCAGGCTGCGCAGGGGTGAGGGGTGTTCCAGGTGGAGTGGGCTGCCCAGGCTGCGCAGGGGTGAGGGGTGTTCCAGGTGGAGTGGGCTGCCCAGGCTGTGCAGGGGCGAGGTGAAGAGCAGCAGTGTGGCTCACTGAAGTTACAGCTGAGCTGGGTGCCTCCTGCTCGCTTCCCGCACACGCAGCTGAGCCTGTGGCTCTGTCGGTGACGATGAGTCGGAGAGCACTTGAGTGGAGCTCGGAAGGTCACATGGAACACATGGACTTAGCCAAAAATAGCCCAAAACAGCATTTCTGGGAAACGCCGTGAGGCAGCTTTCAGTGTCAACACGGGCCGAAGTCAAGATAAGGCTGCGTGGGAGAGTGAGCCCTGGAAGACGTGTGTCTGTCTGCCCTGCACTGACCCGACCGTCCTGCCGCACAGACCACGCACTGCCCTTCTGCCTGCAGCTGGGCCACGGTGGCCCACTGCCTGGAGCTCTTCCCGCAGATCCCAGGGAACTTCCTGCTTTGGTTTGCCTTTTTTTTTGTTTTTCAGTTTAGACCCTGGACTTGGCATCATTTTGGATTGAAATCAGTGAGGAAGATACTGTTGGTGGGGGGGGGGGTCAGTCTCCCTTCTGTGAGTGCTAAGTGAAGGGAGGCATTGCTGCTGTGGGCACCCCTCTGGGCACTCCTGCTACTGTGGGCACCCCTCCTCTGGGCACCCCTCCTCTGGGCATTCCTGCTACTGTGGGCACCCCTCCTCTGGGCACTCCTGCTGTGGGTACCCCTCCTCTGGGCACTCTTGCTGTGGGCACCCCTCCTCTGGGCACTCCTGCTGTGGGCACCCCTCCTCTGGGCACCCCTCCTCTGGGCACCCCTGCTGTGGGCACCCCTCCTCTGGGCACTCCTGCTGTGGGCACCCCTCCTCTGGGCACCCCTCCTCTGGGCACCCCTGCTGTGGGCACCCCTCCTCTGGGCACTCCTGCTGTGGGCACCCCTCCTCTGGGCACCCCTCCTCTGGGCACCCCTGCTGTGGGCACCCCTCCTCTGGGCACTCCTGCTGTGGGCACCCCTCCTCTGGGCATTCCTGCTACTGTGGGCACCCCTCCTCTGGGCACTCCTGCTGTGGGTACCCCTCCTCTGGGCACTCCTGCTGTGGGTACCCCTCCTCTGGGCACTCCTGCTGTGGGTACCCCTCCTCTGGGCACCCCTCCTCTGGGCACCCCTCCTCTGGGCACTCCTGCTGTGGGCACCCCTCCTCTGGGCACCCCTCCTCTGGGCACCCCTCCTCTGGGCACTCCTGCTGTGGGCACCCCTCCTCTGGGCACCCCTCCTCTGGGCACCCCTCCTCTGGGCACTCCTGCTGTGGTCCTCTAGTGCTCCCATTTGGCAAGGTGTGTTGCTCACCCCAATGTGCTCTCCAACGGGCTCAGTTTGATTTTCCTGGTGACTCTTTGGGGGAGACATGGGGTGGGTCGGTGGCATGTGTGTGAGAGCTGTCTGGTGCTGTGGGCTGTCCCTCCTGTCCTGGTCTGTCCTCTAGCACTGGCCTTGGCGTGATATGCTATAGGAGCTGTGAGCACCTGTGGGTTCCTGTCAGCCCAGACAAGGTAGAGCTGGGGGTGTCACGCAGGTGCGGTTATAGATGCCTCCCAGAGTAGCTGTGGCTTTGGGGAACTAACCGTCTTTGAGTGGGAACAATGTGGCGCAGCTCACGGTCCTATATCAGACTTGCCCTAGGATCAAGTCCTTGTTCCTCATCCTGACCCGGCTTCCTGCCAAGGGGTATGCTGGGAGGTAGCGGTGATGGCTCACACCTCACAGTCACTCACACACCCATGGCTCGCACCCCACAGTCGCTCACACACCCATGGCTCACACCACAGAGTTGCTCACACCACAGAGTTGCTCACACCCCACAGTCGCTCACACCCCACAGTCGCTCACACCCCCATGGCTCACAGCACAGAGTTGCTCACACCCACAGTCGCTCACACCCCATAGTCGCTCACACCCCCATGGCTCACACCCACAGTTGCTCACACCCCGCAGTCGCTCACCCCGAGGCCCTGTCTGTGCTGGGGTTCCTAGCTTAGCCCTGACTGTTGTGGACAACATGGGAGGGAAGCTGCAGGTGGAAGGGCTGTGTGTGTCCACTTATCTTCATCTTTCAAATGCATAAAATAATACAAGGTTCTGGGATGCTTTATGCGTTGGATGATGAAAGAAAAATTAAGAAAAATCACCCCATTTAGTTCCTGTGCAAATGTGAGTAATTACAGCTGTTAGCATCTTGTGGCGCTGTCGGGAGACACGGCTTTCTGGAGGAGCAGCGCGTAGCTGTCCAGTGTTGAGTGGCATCAAGCCCCGTTGACCAGCCCTGCCATGAGCTCCCTCCATGCCTTAGCAGCAACTTGTGTCTGTTAACCCCTGTGCCCAGCGGGCTGGCTTTCCCAAACTGGGGACAGTGGATTGGTGTGCGTCTGTTGCTGTGGCTGCCTGTGGCAGGTCACAGTCAGTCTATGGGGCTCTGTCATGCCTCCTCAATGCATGCCTGAGACCCACACCCTGACTCCTGGGCAAGCCCATTGCTTGGCAGTGTGTGTTCCTGCTGTCCTGGAGGGAGGGAGACAATGAACTTGCAGGCTGCGAGAGGCGCAGGGCAGTGGGTCGGGGTCAGGGGCGCAGGGCAGTGGGTCGGGGTCAGGGGCGCAGGGCAGTGGGTCGGGGTCAGGGACGCAGGGCAGTGGGTCGGGGTCAGCAGCGCGGGCTGCTGCGGCTTTTTTCCCTTTGTGTATACTTTGTTTTTCCTAGGCCTCTTCGGGTAAACTTCAACATTGGTGTCTTTCTCTAATACTTGAAATTTATGTTAAATTGTGACTGTAAAGAAGTTAAAACCTTTACAATTTTCATTCCTCTAAATCCTACAAGTAATTGTTGTATTTTGGCTGTAAAAATGTTGGGTACTGAGAAGAAGTTAGTGCAGCTCCCCGTCGGTCCAGGGAAGTCTGCGGGAAGTGTGGCAGTGTGGAACTTTCCAGGCCCTACTGGGCCACTCCGTGTGCAGATCCCGCTCACACGAGAGTAGAGCATTGTGCTTCTGTCTCTGGGAAAGATGATGGTCTCTGTCCCCACAGGTTACCCCGAGGACCGAGGCCCCCGGCCACAGTGGCAGTCACAGCCTGGAAAGCGCGCTGCACACGTCTGCACATTCCGCTGAGGAGCCACTGCCCAAGAGGCCGCTGGGGAAGCACGGCAAAGGTGCGTGTCCGTGGGGATGCTCGGCGTGGCTGTGTAGCCCGCAGCGCGCGAGGAGCCCACAGCTGAGCTCTGGGGCCCCACGGCCAGGAGCTTTCGGCTGCACAGGCGCCCTCTGCTCACACTGCCGCCGAGGGGATCCGGCTTGTTTGCGCTGCATTCAGTTGCACACAGCTTCGTTCAGGTGGCGACCGCCAGGCTGGGCGGGAGTAGCAACCGAGAGAGGCTGTGGTGGTGGGTGAGGCACGGACACGGCCTTCCCTAGTCGCAAGGCTGGGCTGGCTGGACAGGAGAAGCGTGGAAGGGGTTTGTAGGACTCGTCCCAGTTCAGTGAGATAGTCATGAAGTCCTTGCTGGGGGAGGCCCTGGGGCCCGAGGCTGGCTGCCCGCCGTGTGGCTACTGCTGTCCCCTGCCTCCAGGCCTGGGCGCTGCCCCTCACCGGGGCACAGGAAGGCCACAGTCAGAGGTCAGCAAGGCCACCCGTGCGTGAGGTGAAAACGCAGAAGGAGCCCCTTCTCGGTGCCTGCGGCCTGTGGCTGACGCGTGGGCTGCGTCCTCACGCTTTCTCTAGCAGCCTGACTCCTCTGGCGGGGGCAGGCACTTGGTCCGCTCTGAGCATCTCGCCGCTGTGGTCCAGGCTGCCGCCTGCCTGGTCCTTTGCCCAGGCCTTCCTTCAGAGTGGACTTGTCACGCGTTGTTCTCTGGGGCCTGCGCCGAGAGCCGGGAGGCAGCGTGCGCAGTCGGAGCCCTGGCTGTTGCAAGGCTGCCCTTGTCCCCTCACAGAGCCGTCACCCTGGGGAGCACCTGCAGGCTGCTCCCGCCTGCCCCGGGGTGGGAGCCGCGCCTTCTGTGGAGAGGGTGCTGGTTCGGCCCGTTGACCCTGCCGCCCCGTTCCTTGGTTCTACAGGGTAGCACTGTGTGCAGTCGGCTCTGCCTCCCCCGTGAGGCGCGGCTGCGCGTGGTGCAGGTCAAGTGCTTGCACTGCTCCAGACGGCCCAGCAAGGCCAAGCCCACTGCTGCCCCCTAGCGGGCGTGTTGGCCCTGGGCCTTGGCTGTCCCTGCTCACCCACTCCCCGCCTGACATTGCAGAGCTGTCGCGGGGTCTGCAGGTGAAGCGGGGAGGCTGAGGCAGAGCTCGCCGGGCGCCTCGCAGGCCAGGAGCGTGGGTCTGACCCCTCATGGCGTCCTGTCAGGGGGCTTAGAGAAGCTCCCATAAGGCATATACTACGGGGGGCAGGAAAGAACTGCTGTGTCTGTCCTGGGAGCCTGTAGTCGTTGTACCTTCTTGAAGTTCAGTTTTGGCAAGGCAGAGGCCCTGGTAGAGCTTGAGTCAGCTTCATTTGCCAGGTAGTTTGAGACATGTGCACTCAGCACCGTGGTCGCCATCACCAGATGGGCCAGGTCGGCCTCCCCGCCTGCTTGTCTTTAAGGTCAGTCATCAGGGGCTTCCGTGGCACACGCAGGCGAGACAGCCGGATCTCCACACTGTGGTGCCGGGGGAGGGGCTGGCGCCCATCTGGACCAGCTAGGACTCTCCCAAGAGCCTCTCGGTGCCTGACGCCACGCTGGCAGCAGTAAACAGCTGTGGGGGGCCCTTCCGGTTTGGAAGTTGGCAACTGCTGTCAGGCAGGGCCTTCCCAGCCGCTGCCAGTTGGCAGTCATGTACCCTCTCACCCTCACACCCCACCCTAGAGTATGGTGTTAGGGTTTGGACATCTCCACCAGTGTCATCAGCAGTCGGAGCTAGCCGATCTGAGGCCAGGACCTTCTTGCAGATCTCCCGTGTGGATTCAGCAGCCCAAGGGCTATTCTCCGTTGCTTTCCCAGCCGTAGGCGGGAGCTGGATGGCAGTGGAGCGGCAGGGACACACAGCCATGTGAGACACCTGTGTGGATGCTGGAGCTCTCAGGGGGAAGGTGAGCTAGCTGAGCCATCGCACCGGCCCCTGTGTTGTGGCTCCCCGGACCAGCCTTTGTTTCCCCGTCTTGGCGGAGAGCTTCTGTTCTGCTTAGCTTGGCGGCAGCTCCGGACATGGCGTGCCAGCGTACTTCATGCCCCTTCTCTGGCCCTGTCCACGGTTTTATCTGTTAATTTCATTCAGAAGACAGAGGCTGCGATCTTCAGGCTGCTGGCATGTCATTCACCGAGTCCACATGAGCCCTGGGGCTGGCCTCGGGCACCCTGAGTCCAGGACTCGGGAGCAGGACGAGCGTGGACCCAGGGGCAGCGCTCGGCAAACCTCACTGTTGAGTGGACTTCAGCTGCCCTCCTGGGAGCTGCATGGATGCTGCGACTAGAAGTTGCTGGTCCAGTGCCGTGGAGACCAAAGAGGTCACGGAATTGAAATAAGTGCTGTTAGAGGGTCACCAGGGTCTCCAGGGACCTGCGGAAGACGAGGACCGGGACATATGCCCCGTTGAGACAGGTGCCAAGGAGGCGAGCCCCTCAGGCGTGGTGGATTGTTCCCGTATGACAGCAGTTGCTGTTGGCGGGCACCGGGGCACCTCCCCGGCTGAGGGAGCAGGAACGACAGAGGGCTGCCAGGGATGCCTGGTGCCCCCACACAGCCTGTCTTTCTGCAGTTCCTTCTAAAGAGAGGTTTGTTGTTTTGTCTTGTTGGCTTGTTTATTTGGGGGGTGAAAGAGCGACAGGGAGAGTGATCTTTCATCCAGCTGCACCCCTCCAGTGGCTCCAGGAGCAGCCAGGCCCCAGCCAGGAGCCGGAGAATCCATCCTGGCGTCTCGGGTGGGGTACCAAGCGTGAGTCCTTGGACCGTCTCCTGCTGTCCCAGGCCCGTCAGCGGGGCGCTGGAGATGAAGCAGGGCAGCCTTGTGGAGTACGGTGTCACAAGCAGCGCTCGCTCAGTGCTCTGGCCCCGGGATACAGTCCTGCCGTGAGACACTGGATGCAGAGGGAATAAGACAGAGCGAGCTTGCTCAGAGTTCAGAGGGTGGGACTGAATGTCCAATGCGTACAGATGACTTTCTGGACGTGAGGAGGCAGCGGGTGTTGGTCAGGAGAGGGGACACACACAGCCCCCAGCCCTGCTAGGCTCACGCCTGTGCTGTCAGGCTCACGGCGGACGGAGGCACACGCAGCTGTCTGCCTCTGTGCCGCCTTGTCCCCTGCTTAGCCTGCGGCTGCAGATGACTGCAACACGGGCAGGCAGGAGGCGGGCGGGCTCAGACCTGCCCGAGCAGGGTTCATTCCAGAGATGCGCACCTGCTGGAAGTGCCCAGAAGTGCCCGGCTGTTTCCTGCACCAGAGCCCCGAGCTACAGGCAGCATGGGCTTCACTCACGCGAATGCGTTGCAAGAAATACGGCATTTGGCAATTTTGCTGTTGCGCAACACCTCGGACCCAGATGGCCCGGGCCAGTGCCAGGTGTGGCCTCAGGCGTTGTGTTAAGACAGTAAAGAGCGTGGGAGGTGCAGAAGCAGTAAAGCACCGATTGCAGTGGGACAGTCCTCAGGGGGCTCGGCTGCCGTCATGGAGCCGTGTCGGGCTGCTCACTGTGAGGGGCTGCCCAGTCCCCTTGGCTCACGGTCCCCTCAGCTCACCGTGTCGCCTTCTGGGGTGCACACCAGCAGGGTGCTGGCTGGGCCCTCCACGCAGCATGTGGGTTCCTCTGCTTTCCTGTGACTTTCCCTCCGGGTTGGAGAGGCCTCTGGCCGCCGTGAGGCCTCCGATGAGAGCCTGGGCGTGCAGGCCAGCCGCCGCAGGAGCGTCAGCCCGCAGGCTGGCAGGTGAGCTGCTCGCAGGCAGCTCGCTTGGCTTTGCAGCATCTCATCATGGTTCCTTTGGTTTAGCTGGGTTGGATTTGTTGTGCTTCTGGAGTGGACATTCAGCCAAAAGACTGTTTAGCCATTATCCCCCTTAAAATGTTCACTTCTGTCCAATTCCAGAATATCAGTTCTGTTTCTTCACGTGCTGAGTGGCGCAGGTGTCCTGCCCCCGTACTTCAGGTGTGAGCGCCTGCGCCGGGTGTGTGTCCTGGCTGCATGGCTCTGCCACTGCCCATGGTGTGCGAGGCTGGTGGGCACTTCCTGACGGTGCAGCTGCAGCTTCAGCAAGCTCTCTGGACTGTCCCCATGCACACCCTTAGGGCTGTGCGAGGTGGAGCCGTCCGCAGCTCCGTCCCCCAGGTCTGCACACGCATGCCTGGAGTTGGAGCTGCGAGTGCGCAGCTGGTCTGAGCCTGGCAGCACATCAGTGGGCTGTCCCTCAAATCCTACAGCCAGAAGCAGCTGGCCTTGACACCCAGCTGTGCACATCTGCCTGGGAGCACTCTACCTGCCCGTGGTGGGAGCAGCGGAGGGGCCACAGCCTGCCTCGCCCCACCAGCCTAGGGCAGAGCTCCCCACTCTGAGCTGTTGTGTTCTGGTTTCCTGAAACCTAGGTTTGCCCAGAAAGGCACAAAGTATTGACTTTGCTGTAACAAAAAGTTCAGACAAAACCCTTGGCTTTTGTGTTTTGTTTTAAAGATTTATTTATTTTAAAGCAGAGTTAGGGGTGTGGGCACTGCTGGGCAGGTGTGCTGTGCCAGCCACAGGTGTGGACACTGCGTGGGACCTGTGTGAGCAGGAGCTGTTAAGGCGTCCCATAGGGGGCGCCACTTGATGTGCTGGCTGCACCGTTTCCCATGCAGATCCCTGCTCATGATCTGAGCAAATACAAGATGGCCCGAGTGCTTAGACCCTTGCAGCCACGGAGGACACTCAGAACTCCTGGCTCCGGCCTGGCCCAGTGCTGGCTCCTGCACCATCCGGGGAGTGAACCCGCAGAGGCTGGCTGTCGGTGACGCTGCTCTCAAAATCACTGAGGAAAATAAAGAAAACAAATACCTCAGCTGTGAGATGTTGAAGTGCCGTGCTTGGCGCTGGGGTCTGCTTCCACTTTATAATCCTGTTGTTTGTCTTGCAGTGAGTGTTGAAAAGGTAGACCTGAAGGGGCTGTCGCACACACAAAGTGACCGAAATGTGGACTGCTCCTTTGAGGTAAGGGGGTCCCCGTCTCAGGGCTGGGAGGGACATGCTGGGCCAGCAGAGGTGCTCAGCTGGGTTGCATGGCAAACGCGCCTCAGGGCTCGTGGGAGCTTGCCTGCCCAGGTCCCCGTCGCTGGCCCCAGGGTTAGGGCTGCTGAGGAGTCGTGGCAGTGAGGCCACAGGGATCCATTGGAGGGGTCTCTGCCCTGCTCTGGGGCACCTGTGCCCACCTGCTCATCCAGGGGAGGAATGTCCCTGCGAGCACCCTGGATGCCTCCCTTGGGCTGTGCTGGCCAGAATTCAGTGTCTTGGTTGTCAGCTGCCGAACGCTGAGAAGTGTCCTGCAGCTGATTGGGCCCCCTGGCTGCCGGCAGCATGGTGCTCAGGCGTCGCTGGAGGCTGGCTTGGCAGCAGGTGGACATGTGGCGTAGGTGCGTTCCTCTGACGGGGAGCCACGGGAGCGTGCTCAGGAGGAAGAGATGGTTGCTGCGTGTCTGCGTCCCCTCCGTGGGGGCTGCTGCTGCTGGAGCACTCTGTGTCCCCAGGGGGTGCAGGGACCCTGGTTTCCTGTTGGCAGGAAGGTGGCTCTGCATGATTTCTTTCTGATGCTGGCGGCATGTATTTTGAAAGCGTTGTGCTGGTCCTAGTGGGCTGGGCTTTGCTCCAGGCCTTTGGTCTGATTCCAGGGGGCATGCCATGTAACAGGTGCTCCAGGCTGGCTCAACCTTCCTACAGGGAGGTTCTGATGAGGACGGGGTGGCAGGCTGCTGGGCTGGCTCCCTGCCCTGGGGCCCTGGCCGTGCTCACACAGCTGTGTCCGTGCAGTGGGCCAGTTCCAGCACGGCAGCAAGCTCTTCCCGAAGGACCATGGCGCGTGCCTGAGGGGTGTGTTGTGAGGTGACCAGAGGGCAGCTCTGGGTGACCTCGCCTCCCCACGCGGGCACTGTGCACCTGTGTGCCCCTTGCCCCCACTGCCCAGGCTGGCTCTGAAGCTCACAGGGCTGCAAGGAGGGTGTTCACAGTCGATTGAAGGACTCCGGCTCCTGACTGCAGATCCCACCGGCTGCAGGGGCTCGAGGACTGCTGTGGGCAGGACAGCGTCCCCTCCCCTTCGGTCCCCCCTGCAGAGCTAACTCTTAACTTGACCACAGACCTCCCCGTAAAGCTGAACTAAACCTGGGAAAGGAGGAGGGGGAGCGAGGGGATGTAAACTAAGCCAGGAGTCTGTTTTCTTATTCTGTTTTTCTGAGAGACAGAAACAGGAAGACAGAGTGAGCTCCCATCTGCAGTAGCCAGGGCTGGGTCAGCCTCTGGACCGGAAGTCCGTCGCTGCCTTGCAGGCAGGGCCTCGTCGGCAGGAGGCTGGGGTCACCCACACTGCTGAGCTGGGACACCGGAGCTGCTGCCCTGACTGCGGTGCAGCATTCACAACCAGCTCTCGGAAAGGCATTGTGAGAGGGCCTCCCCTTGCAAGCCCCGGGTTCCCATACGGGTGCTGGTTCCTATCCCAGCTGCTCCCCAGCTCCCTGCTTGTGGCCTGAGAAACAAGTAGAGGACGGTCCTGCACCTGTGTGGGAGACCTGGGAGAAGCTCCTGGCTCCTGGCTTCGGACTGGATCAGCTGCGGCCGTTGCGGCCACTTGGGTGAACTAGCAGATGGGAGATCTTTCTCTCTGTCTCTCCTCTCCATGAATCTGATCTGCCTTTCTAATAATAAGAAAAGAACTGTGAGGAGCATGGGGAGTCCCAGAGTAGCAGAAGATACTTGCGGATCACTTAGCTGGTAGAGTCTCTGTTCACAACAGAGTCTGTAGTCAGAAGACCTGTCGGGGCAGATCTCCCCGGCCTGGCCACAAGCGCCAGCGTGGGAGCCTAGGACAGACCTGGAATCTCAACACTGCTGGAACATACTTTGGCAGTTTCTTTTAGTAAGTTTGAGATGCACCTGCCTCAGCTCCATAGCTGGGAATTTCCCCAAGGGAGCTGCAGTGTCTGTCTCTGGAAGATGCACTCCAGCCCGGTCCTGGGTGTGTGTGTGGCAGTGCGCTGGAGTGGGCTGCTGATCCGGCCCGGTCCTGGGTGTGTGTGTGGCAGTGCGCTGGAGTGGGCTGCTGATCCGGCCCGGTCCTGGGTGTGTGTGTGGCAGTGCGCTGGAGTGGGCTGCTGATCCGGCCCGGTCCTGGGTGTGTGTGTGGCAGTGCGCTGGAGTGGGCTGCTGATCCGGCCCGGTCCTGGGTGTGTGTGTGGCAGTGCGCTGGAGTGGGCTGCTGATCCGGCCCGGTCCTGGGTGTGTGTGTGGCAGTGCGCTGGAGTGGGCTGCTGATCCGGCCCGGTCCTGGGTGTGTGTGGCAGTGTGCTGGAGTGGGCTGCTGATCCGGCCCGGTCCTGGGTGTGTGTGGCAGTGTGCTGGAGTGGGCTGCTGATCCGGCCCGGTCCTGGGTGTGTGTGTGGCAGTGTGCTGGAGTGGGCTGCTGATCCGGCCCGGTCCTGGGTGTGTGTGTGGCAGTGCGCTGGAGTGGGCTGCTGATCCGGCCCGGTCCTGGGTGTGTGTGTGGCAGTGCGCTGGAGTGGGCTGCTGATCCGGCCCGGTCCTGGGTGTGTGTGTGGCAGTGCGCTGGAGTGGGCTGCTGATCCGGCCTGGTCCTGGGTGTGTGTGTGGCAGTGTGCTGGAGTGGGCTGCTGATCCGGCCCGGTCCTGGGTGTGTGTGGCAGTGTGCTGGAGTGGGCTGCTGATCCGGCCCGGTCCTGGGTGTGTGTGGCAGTGTGCTGGAGTGGGCTGCTGATCCGGCCCGGTCCTGGGTGTGTGTGGCAGTGTGCTGGAGTGGGCTGCTGATCCGGCCCGGTCCTGGGTGTGTGTGTGGCAGTGCGCTGGAGTGGGCTGCTGATCCGGCCCGGTCCTGGGTGTGTGTGTGGCAGTGCGCTGGAGTGGGCTGCTGTTCCGGCCCGGTCCTGGGTGTGTGTGGCAGTGTGCTGGAGTGGGCTGCTGATCCGGCCCGGTCCTGGGTGTGTGTGGCAGTGTGCTGGAGTGGGCTGCTGATCCGGCCCGGTCCTGGGTGTGTGTGGCAGTGCGCTGGAGTGGGCTGCTGATCCGGCCCGGTCCTGGGTGTGTGTGTGGCAGTGCGCTGGAGTGGGCTGCTGATCCGGCCCGGTCCTGGGTGTGTGTGTGGCAGTGTGCTGGAGTGGGCTGCTGATTCGGTAGCAGTGTCGCTGGATCATAATTGTTGAAACTAACCAGACTCTCTATTCTGAAAAAAGGGAATGCATACCACAGATGAGTCTGTTGATACACAGTGCTAGAAGACAGAGCCCAGGGCCCGGCACAGTGGCCTAGCAGCTAAAGTCATCGCCTTGAACATGCCAGGATCCTGTATAGGTGCTGGATTTAATCCCGGCACCCCTGCTTCCCATCCAGCTCCCTGCCTGTGGCCTGGGAAAGCAGTGGAGGACGGCCCAGAGCCTTGGGACCCTGCACCCTTGTGGGAAACGCAGAAGAGCTCCTGGCTCCTGGCTCTGGATTGGCTCCGCACCGGCCATTGTGCTCACTTGGGGAGTGAATCATTGGGCAGGAGTTCTTCCTCTCTGTCTCTCCTCCTCTTTGTATATCTGACTTTCCAATAAAAATAAATAAATCTTAAAAAAAGAAGGAGAAGAAGAAAGAAAGCGGAGCCCAGGCCACAGCAGTGGACCGTGCAGCCTGGGCTCCGCAGGAGGGCGGGGTCCGTGGGGATGGCTGGGCTTTGGGGCAGCTTGCAACAATGTATCAGAAGGTTAGTCACCCTCCTCCTCTTGTCCGTAGACCCTGGACTTGGGCGGAAACGGCCTGGACTGTCCTCTTGAATGCAATCGGCCCTGAGCTGCGCGGGATGCTCGGCCCAGGGGCGTGAGCTGCGCGGGATGCTCGGCCCAGGGGCGTGAGCTGCGCGGGGTGCTCGGCCCAGGGGCGGCTGCGCCGTGGAGAGGGCCGTGGGTGTTCCCGGAGCCGCAGCTCACAGCTCCTGCCCTGCCGACCAGTCGCGCGTCTGGGGGCTGTTGCATCTGAGCTTTCTGTACCAGGACCACTGCTTTCTAGAAGGGTGTAGAAGTAACTGACGAACAATTTGAGGTCTCCTGTTGTCTTTCATGGAGTTGGTTTTATTTTTGCTGAAACTGTAGTTGTCAGAAACTAGTTCCTGAGGACATAAAATGAGTATGTAGAGCAAACACCAGAACTTTTTTTATTTAAAGATTTGTTATGTATTTTTCTTGGAAAGGCAAATATACAGAGAGAAGGAGAGAGAAAGATCTTCAATGTGCTGATTCACTCCCCAAGTGGCTGCAATGGCTGGAGTTGAGCTGATCTGAAGCCAGGTGGGGCCCGGTGTGGTAGCCTAGTGTCTAAAGTGCTAGCCTTGCACACACCAGGATCCCATGTGGACGCCACTTCATGTCCCTGCTGTTCCACTTCCCTCCAACTCCTTGTTTATGGCCTGCAAAAGCCACAGGAGGATGGCCCAGGTGCTTGGGACCCTGCACCTGTGTGGGAGACCTGGAAGAGGCTCCTGGCTCCTGGCTTCAGATCAGTTCAGCTCTGGCCATTGCAGCCACTTGCGGAGTAAACTAATGGATGGAAGATTTTTGTCTCTTCTCCGTAAATCTGACTTGCCAATAAAAATAAATTGATCTTAAAGAAAAAAGTACTAAATTAGAATTTGTACACGTGGGAATGTCCACTTCGGCAGCTCTTCTGGCTTCACTGGTGAGACTCGAAGGCGGCTGTGCAGTGAGGATCCTGCTGCAGGTGAGGACGCAGCTGGAGGCGGCCGAGTGCGCGCGGAGGCCGCGCCCTGTGGCATCTCAGATCATCAGCTGCAGCTTCTCTTGCGCTCTCTCATGTTAAAGTTTATATACTTAGGGCCCAGCACAGTATCCTAGCAGCTAAAGTTCTCGCCCTGCACGCACTGGGATCCCATAAGGGCGCCGGTTCTAATCCCAGCAGCCCCACTTCCCATCCAGCTCCCTGCCTGTGGCCTGGGAGAGCAGTGGCGGACGGCCCAAAGCCTTGGGACCCTGCACCCACACGGGAGACCTGGAAGAGGCTCCTGGCTTCGGATCCGCTCAGCTCTGGCCACTTAGGGAGTGAACCATCGGACGGAAGATCTTCCTCTCTGTCTCTCCTCCTCTCTGAATATCTGACTTTGCAGTTAAAAATAAAATAAAAGCAAAGCCCTTGGGGACACATGTCTCCTGTATCATAGTGCCTGTTTCAATCTTGCCTCTTCTGCTTCTCACTCAGCTTTCTGTTAACGCACACCCTGGGGACAGCAGTGCTGACCAGGCCACGGGTCCTGGCCCCCCACGGGAGAGGCCCACGCGGAGGCCCACGCCTTTGCCGAGAGCCACACCTTGCCTGGCTGCTGTGAGCAGTTGGGCTGAGCCTGAAGCCGGGAGGTGTGCTGGCCTGAGTGGGCGGTGAGAGTACAAGCGGGATGACTGGAGTCAGATTGATGATTAGAAAGTCAGATTGACAGAGAGAAGGAGAGACAGAAAGCTCTTCCATCCGTTGATTTACTCCCCAAGTGGCAGTAATGGAAAGAGCTGAGCTGATCTGAAGCCAGGAGCTCTTCCAGGTCTCCCACGCGGGTGCAGGGTCCCAAAGCTCTGGGCCGTCCTCAACTGCTTTCCCAGGCCACAGGCAGGGAGCTGGATGGGAAGTGGAACAGCCAGGACGTGAAGTGGTGCCCATATGGGATGCCAGCGCCTTCAGGGTGAGGACTTTAGCCACTAGGCCACTGCCCCATGCCCTCTGCCTTTCAGATAAACAGATAATAGTTAAAAAAAAACATGTAAAAGGGAAAATCTTTTAACAAGGAATACTTCCATATTACACATAATCAGAAAGGAAAGACTCCACGCCTGCAGTGACTGGTGTTGACTTGTGAATTGTATAGCGGTGCTGGAAAGTCCTTTTCAGCTGTTATCCCTGCCCTGCAAGTTACTCTGAAGAAACACTTGAATTACACCCTAAATCAGTGTTACATTATCTGCTCTGAATACCTGCTTGGACAAGGGATGAGTCTGCCGGCAGCTCTTGGGGTCGTAGCTGCAGACACATCCAGGCTGGTGGGCAGAGGGCGAGTGGTGCTGCCCCTGCAGCCGTGTGGTCCCCGGCCTGCTGGACACGGCCTGGCCCCTGTGGCCCGTTCTTGCCCCCCTCTCTCTCTGCCTCTCCCTGTCTCCTTCCCAAGTGCTCTGGATACACTGCTCTTGTGAATGTGCTCCTTGTGGTGGCCTGGTGGGGGCTTGGCGGCCGCTCAGTGCGAAGCCCCTGCCCACCCCATGGGGGATCCTCCCAGGCTTCCTGTTGCTGCTGCGAGATTCCTTGTCTGCACGCCCTCCTCTTGTGGGACTTCTGGACTGCTTCCTGTGGATGTTGTGCTCTGTTTGGGTGGGTCGTGTGGTGCTGCCCACCCCGGCAGAGGGGCACTCCCACTGCCTTCTTTCCTTCTCGGGAGCTCTCGAGTCTGGCAGCTGCTTTTCCATAGCCTGCCCTTTGGGGTGTGTTCTCCTCATAATTGACAGGATTAAGCCTGCACGGCTTTGGTCTTGGGCCCCCTGCCCAGGATCATGCAGGCTGGACTTCGCACAGGCCATCTGGGTGACTGGCACCTGCGGCATCATGCCCTCCACGGGCTGATGTGGAAAGGGGATGGGCTGGGGGAACTGGTGCTGCCTGTGGAGAGACCCTGAACATGGCGTGCTCTGCCATGGAGAGTCATTGAGGTCCTTTGTTTCCTTGCTGTGCCTGGGGTGACTCTGAGTGAGCCTGGGGTGCTGGCCCCCAGCTGCAGCATTCCCTGGGGACATGCAGAGTAATGCTGTGGCTGGCGGGTGACTGGGACTTGAGTTCTAGCATGTGCCAGGCTAGCAGAGCGTGCACCTGCTGTGGCCTGTCCCCCCTCCGTGCTCAGACTGAACAGCAAGTGAACAGTGCCTGCCTGCTGGGAACTTGGGGTAACCCTGGGTGTTCCCAAAGCAGGAAGTGAGCTTCAGCGCAGCTGTGCACCCTGAAGCTGAACTGCCGGGGAGCAGATGTGTTTGTAGTGTGGGGACAGGGAAGAAGGTTCCAGTCAGAAACAGGTGGGAGAGGGTAAGAACAGTGTTTCTTGGCAGTTGTTCTTAAGTAAATGTCAGTTGTGCTGTGGTGCCCACTTGGTGTCTGGCTGCAGGGGCCGTGGGCAGCGCAGCCTTGGTGGCTGTCCTGGCAGTGGAGGGGGCCGGGTATGTGGCCTGCAGCACAGCCTCACAGCTGCCGTGGTTCTGAGGACTGAGTGCTGTGGAAGGGGCGCCCCTGTCTCAGGGCCAGGAGGGCTGTGCCTGCCTCTGTCCAGCCCAGCATGGAGGCGGGCGGGTGGATCTAACTCTGGCCTCTCTCTAAGCCCACTTTAGAGTGACACATTAGTTCATCCTCTTTCCTGACTTGGAATCCTTTGGTAACTTCTGGACCTCAGGACAAGGTCTGTCTTTGGTGTTTGTCCCTTCCCAAGGCAGCCTAGCTTCCCTGGTCATGTACTGTCCCCCTGTTGGGTGTATGCCTTCAGCTGACCTGTGGCCATCAGAAGTCACCCTGTAGCTGGCATCTTCTGTGACTGTGGCCCTGGGCGTCTGGTGGTGGCAAAGACCCGGCCGACCCCCCGGGACCCTCCGAGGAATTGGCAGCACGGCGCCCGTGCAGGTGGCTGGCAGGCAGCTGGGCAGGCCTGTCCGCAGAGCCCTGTCGGCTGCCTTTCCCAGCATTCCGGCTGGCTGACCACAGGCTGCCTCCCTGCCCTGCTCGGGAAGACCTGGCATCCTGCCGTGCTCACGCCGCCCAGCCTGCAGCCGTGGCCACTGTCGGCAAGGACAGCCCTTCTCTAGGGCTCACGGTGCTGTGTGAGTGCTGGCACACGCAGTGTAGACGCTGGCTTTGGGTAATTGGTGGAGGACATGGAAATCACTCGCTCACTGGAACGTGTACGTGTGTGCTGTGAATTAAGTGTGTGTGTCTTTAAGGTTTGTTTGCTTATTTTTTTTAAGGTCTTGTGGTCGGATTCTTCAGTAACATCAGTAACCAAATCTTCTTGTGAAGTGACTGAATTTATTTCAAAGGTAAGGTGATTAAGGAGTCTAAATTTTAATATTCCCACTCCTAGGCAGCCGTTGACACTGCCAAGTGACTTCAGCAGCCCCTTCCCCAGCAGCAGGGAGACGCTCCTGAGGGGGCGAGCCGTGTGCCTGAACTCCCCGAGATGTGCGGCCACGAGGCCGCCAGTCCTTGCATGTGGCTCCCTCTGGAGCCCAGCCTCCTTGGCAGAAGCCGAGGGAGAGGCAGGTACGTCAGCCAGTCTGCGCTCCGCACTGGGCTTCCCTCCGGTTAGGGTGGGCTCAGGGAATACCATGAACAAAAAGTTCTACCACAGAGAGACCCCTCTGCCCACACGTACACACGTGCACATCCGTGTGCCTAGGCATTTAAAGCCCCTTGCCCGCGTCTGGGCGGTGGACGTGGCCCGTGTGTGCACAGTCGCTGGCCCGCGCCTGGGCGGTGGACGTGGCCCGTGTGTGCACAGTCGCTGGCCCGCGCCTGGGCGGTGGACGTGGCCCGTGTGTGCACAGTCGCTGGCCCGCGCCTGGGCGGTGGACGTGGCCCGTGTGTGCACAGTTGCTGGCCCGCGCCTGGGCGGTGGACGTGGCCCGTGTGTGCACAGTCGCTGGCCCGCGCCTGGGTGGTGGACGTGGCCTGCACTCAGCTGTGGTTGGTCTCACAGTTTCTGAAGGAAAGCAGGAAGAGGAGTCAGGCTTCGCGTGGGAACACGTTGGCTCCGGCTGAGCCTTGTAGCCAGCCAGGCACGAGAGGGCACCCATCTCCCAGCTCCTAGGGTTACGCCCGGAAAGCCACACGCCCTCCGTGCTGCTGGCCCGGGCCACCGTCTCTCTTAGAAGGACTCCTGCGTCCCACGATGACTGCCAGCACGGGGCTGGCTGCTGGTCTGGGTAGCTGCCTCGCTGTCTGCCGTCCTCGGGCCGGCACGCGCCGGGGCTGTGCTGAGGCCTCCGAGAGCCGGGCCTTTCCGACTGCCTCCTCTGCTCGGGCCAGGTCATCTCTTGCCCCTTCTCTGCTCTGTGCAGGCTGCTGAGTCCCCGTCTGGCCTCACTGCCATGGGGTGACAGCTCTTATGTTAGAGCTTGTGTCTGTGCCCTGGAGCCTCTTGTCTCCCCTCTCCCTGGACCCTAAATGCTATGGGTCCTCGCGGCCACTGCAAAGCCTGTCTGGGACCCCTCAATGCTAGTTCCTCCTGCCGCTCCGGCTGTCAGCATGTCTTGTACGTTGTAATTGAATGGTGGGTGACATGTTTGGAAGATTCTGGAAAACTGATTGGAGTGTCAGGCCACCAGTGGGTCCTTAGAGTGGAGGGGCTTGGGGGGTGTCACCATGCGCCCCCAGCAGGTGGTGGCTGTCCTCGTGGCTTGCCTCACTGGGCTCTCCGTGGTCCCTGTGGCCTCTGGCACTGAGTGGGATTTCTAGACCTTACCAGGTTCTTGGCTTGTGGGTGCTGTTCCTGGACGGGCCTTGGAGCGGGGCGTCTGGGCGGGCTTTCTCCCCTGCACTGGCCTCTGCTCTGTGTCGGTCCGGGGCCTTGGTCCCCAGGGGGCTTCATGCCCCTTCTGCAGGGGCTTAGCTTCCACCCTTCTCCCAGCAGTGTGGGTCTCCGCATCGCTTGGTGCCAGAGGCAGGAAGCACTGCCCTGTTCCCTGGTGTGCAGGCTTGCCTTGGGCTGGGAGGGCATCCGGGAGCCTGCCCAGGGCTGTGGCGTTACTTGGCTCTCGGCATTCACACCCAGGGAAGAGGACCCAGGGAGGTGGCTGTGTTCACGCTGGCCGCATGCAGCCTGTGGGGCCCCTCATGTGGTGCCACAGGAGAGGCCACCTGTGTCCTTGTGTCCAGTGGTGGCCTTGCTGCTTGGCGTCCTGGTGGCTCTGGGCAGGTCAGGCTGCAAACTGTTTCTTGCTGTTCCAGTAGGGGTGCTGCTCTGGGGGCTACCTCCGTGCCGGGTGGGTGCGGGACCCATGGGTGCTGCCAGCTGAGGGTCCTGGGAGCAGCAAGCGCTGACATGCCTCCAGCACCTCTGCTTCTGTTGCAGCTGTCGCAGCTCCACCCGGAGGAGAGCTCGGAGAAGCTCATTCCGTGCTTAGCTGCCCCAGAGCCGTTTTACGCCGAGCGAAGCCACGTGGACCTGGACACAGGCCTGAGGTCGGTTCTCCCTGGCTGTCCCTGGCAGGCGGGCAGCCTCTGCTGAGCGTTCCTGGGGCCTTGGAGGTCTCAGGAAGTCATGTTGATGGCCACTTCTGCGCTGGCGTTGCCAGTTGAGAGCGCTCCAAGATAGAACTAGGGCCGCGTAAACAGCCTGCGTTTGGCACAGTGACACGAGGCCTGGTGCCACCAGGGACCTGGGCTGGCATCTTGGGCCTGACTGCGAGTCCTGGCATCCTGTGGGTGACAGTGGCCGCTCCCAAGTTCTGGCTCTCTGCCCACACCCCAAGTCCTCGTGGGGGGAACAGCAGGAGCGGCCTCGGTGTGCGTCTGTCCCAGGGCTCCGGGGGGCGTCAGTGCCCACCGAGTCATGGTTTGATTCTCAGGTATTTGTCTTCGTTACCTTCTCACGTATTAAAAAATGACCACGTGAAGAAGTTTTTCAGCACTGCAGCGCCCAGCCCACCGCTTCCGGGTCCAAGTGAGTCTGTGCATGAGGGCCTGCGGGAAGGAGAGTTCTCGGGCCGCCTGTAAGGCTTGACGGCGCGTGTTTTCTGTACAGGTCCTGGCAACCCTTCCCTCTCCAAAGTGGGCGCCATGATGGGTGTGTCTGGAAGGTAAGGGCCCTCTGCATGGGCGCACACAGCTGCGTCCATCCCCTCTGGGCCTGGCAGGAGGGGCAGGGCCTGAGCAGAGATCCAGCGAGCAAATCCCCAGAGCGATTCTTGGGGGCACGTGTCCGTTGCAAGCACTGGGCTCAGGCCCCCTGTGCAGCAGCTCCCCACGGGGACCTCAGCGTCTGCGGAAGAGGCCTGCTGTCTGGAGCGACCTGATGCCAAGCTGGGCCAGGGGGTTTGTCATGTACACTTCCTCTGTTGATGGCTGTGTGGAGAGTGGGGTTTTTCTGAGGGACGCTGATCTTGCTCAGTCTCTTGCCTGGTCCCTGGGAAGCAGCACCGAGTACGTATGCAGGCAGGGGGCATGGCAAGCTGGCTGCGCTTGGCAGCCTCTTGTGCCCTGAAGACCTGGACCGTCACGGCTTCACTTGGAGCCAGTTTGAGTGCTTTGCCAGAGCCAGCTGTTTGAGAGTAACACAGTGCAGGTGTTTGCCCCTGCAGGTGTTTGGGCTTGCCTCACAGTTCCCGGCTCACCCCTCAGTGCCCGGCTCACCCCTCAGTGCCTGGGCTTCCCCCACCTCTGGCACCCAGTCTCAGTCCTTTGTGAATCGCACCCTGAGAGGCAGCACTGATGGAAGCATGTGGAAGAGCTGGATGGGGGCCCCGGCTTCAGCTTGGCCTAGTCCTGGCTTCTGAAAGCATTGTGGATGAACTGACAAAGGAGGTGCTTTCTGCCTCTCACACGATTAGCTAAACTATTTTTCTAAGTAAAAAATGAGAGATTGGGCATTTTGGCCCAAAGTCTTGTGGTGGTCCTTGTGTTCACACCCAGAGGCACGCACACGGTGCGGATACACACGGCCGAGTCAGATGGGTGTGTAACCACAGATGCCTGTCCTCATGACAGGAATGCAGGGCCGGGGAGGCCAGCGTGGGAGAGGGCAGAGTGTGTGCAGGGTTCACAGTGGACAGTGACGTGGGAGGCCATCCAGGAGGTGCTGGCCTGTGCATACCCCCGGCAGAGGTCCTGGGTGGGGTGTTCAGACGCTGTCTTCCTGCGTCCCTGCTTGTCCTGCAGGCCCGTGTGCGGAGTGGCTGGCATCCCGGCCTCTCAGAGCAGCGCCCAGCATCACCTGCCACACGCCGCCAGCGCAGCCACCGCCCTGCCCCACTGTTCTCACTCAGCGGGCGCAGGCTCAGCGCTGGCCTACCGCACCCAGATGGACGCCTCGCCCGCCATCCTCATGCCTTCCGGTCTGCAGGCCCCCCAGACCCAGGAGCAGAACGGGATTTTAGACTGGCTGCGGAAGCTGCGCTTGCACAAGTATTACCCGGTCTTCAAGCAGCTCACCATGGAGAAGGTGTGTCATTGACTGGGGGTGCCAGGCTCCGAGCCACCTGTGTTCCCACCTCATCTCTTGAGCAGTTACGCTGGTTTCTGAAGTGCCTGTGGTGGCGAGCTGGGGCTGGCAGGGCACGGCTTCCCTCTGCGGAAGCTCCGGGCAGCAGGACAGGCTTCCCCAGCTCTGTAGGTCTCGCTCCCCAGGGCCGCCGTTTGCTCAGTCCACCTCCCGCGCTGGTCCAGAGCAGAGGCGGGGCTGACTTCTGGGCAGGCCTGTGGTCACTGGTCACTGATGAACTCTGCGCTCCCCCTGCTGGGCAGAGTGGCTTGGTGGCTTTTTGTAAACTGGGAAGTTGGTGGGTCAGACTACAGCTCTTCCAGAAGGCAGGCTGCTGGCGGGCAGTGAGAGGCAGGGCTCTGCTAACTGGCCATTTGTTTATCCTATGGAAGTTTTTGAGCCTCACTGAAGAAGATCTCAATAAATTTGAATCCCTCACCATGGGAGCAAAGAAAAAACTCAAGACTCAACTGGAGCTGGAAAAGTAAGTGTGCCCTGCTTCACTGGGCCTGCCCCGACTGCCAGTGCCACCTGACGCCTGGGGTGGCCCGCTGGGGGCACCGGGGGTGTGACTTCACCGCGCCTGTGCTCGTGTGTTACCAGGGAGAAGTCAGAGAGACGCTGCCTGAACCCCTCAGCCACGCCCTTGGTCACCAGCAGCGGGGTGGCTCGTGTGCCCCCCACCAGTCACGTGGGGCCCGTGCAGACGGGGCGCGGCAGCCACGCTGCAGGTAGGTGAGGGCTCTGTCCCGACTTTCACGTGTGCCGTGCTGAGTCAGCATCTGGAGACCGGTGAACTTGAGTTGTTCAGCCAGCTAGACACAGAGCCGGGCAGGGCTGCAGTGGGCAGACACAGAGCTGGGCAGGGCTGCAGTGGGCAGACACAGAGCCGGGCAGGGCTGCAGTGGGCAGACACAGAGCCGGCTGTGGGGGAGGGCAGGGCTGCAGTGGGCAGGCACAGAGCCGGCTGTGGGGGAGGGCAGGGCTGCAGTGGGCAGACACAGAGCCGGGCAGGGCTGCAGTGGGCAGACACAGAACTCTGCCCAGGTTGTGCGCCTCCCTCCCGCACCACCTGCCTTCTGCTCTGGGGGTGTGACTCGCTAGGGATTTGGTTTCTCAACTGCATCCTCTTCCTCCTGCCTTGTATGATGGGAACAGAAAGGGGAGATGGCGGTGTCCTACTCCGTGACTGACTAAAGGGTGTTCTGTCAGCCCCTTGGTAAACAGGCCCTGCCAGTGATGGCGGGGTCACTGGCCTGGGATCCTGGGCGGTGTGTGGGCCACCAGCCTCAGGGCCCGTCTGGAAGGGGTGACCCTGGGAGGGGTGCCCGGTTCCGCTGGCCTGCGGGGTCAGGGAATGTGGGACCGTGCTGTGTTTCTTTGCAGAGCTGCGGGTGGATGTGGAGCAGCCCTCTCACCAGCTGCCCCGGGAAGGCAGCTCCTCCGAGTACTCCAGCTCCTCCTCCAGCCCGCGGGGCGTGCAGGCCCGGGAAGAGAGCTCTGACAGCGCGGAGGAGAATGAGCGGCGTAAGGATGCGGCTGGGGCAGGGGCCGCCCTCGGCCGCCGGGCCGCTGGCTGACGCTGTGCTTGTCCCTGTAGGTGTGGAGACCCTGGAGGGCCCCGAGAAGGAGAAGCCGGTCATGCTGCTGAGCCACTTCACGTCCAGCGCGGCCAGGCCCACGGCCCAGGTCCTCCCCGTGCAGAACGAGGCCGGCTCCGGCCCGGCGGCACACCACCCCCTGCCCCCGCAGATGCTGCCTGCCGCCTCGCACCTGGCACCCATCCGGATGCTGAACTCTGTGCACAAGTCCGAGAGGGGGGGCTCGGACGTGAGGCTCCTCTCGCCGTCTGTGCACTCGCTCCTGTCTCTCGAGGAGAGGGGGAAAGGGTCCGGGCCGAGGGGCAGCGTCAAAGTGGACAAGAGCTTTGGCAGTGCCATGATGGATGTGCTGCCCACGTCCTCGCCCCATCAGCCCATGCAGGTCCTCTCTGGACTTTCAGAGAGCAGCTCCCTGTCCCCCGCAGTCTCCTTCGGTCCCCGGGCCAAAGTTGTACACGCATCCACACTGGACAGGGTGCTGAAGACAGCGCAACAGCCGGCCCTGGCAGGGGAGTCGAGCACGGCTGCGACGGGGACGCCGAGCAGCGTGCTGCACGTGGCCCGGCCCCCAATCAAGCTGCTGCTGTCCTCCTCAGTTCCCGCAGACACCCCCATGTCCGGGCAGACGTCCTGTCCCAGCAACGTGCAGCTCAGCGTGCCCCCCGCCGTCATCAGCCCCCGGAACGCTCTCTACACAGCCAGCACCAAAGTTGCCTTTCCTTCAGTGAGCAGTCTGCCCGTGAGCCCTCTGCAGGCCGGCTTCTGTGCCAGCAGCAACACTGCCTCCTCCAGCAGCCTCCCCGCCACGTCCTTTGCTAACATGGCCACGCTGCCCAGCTGCCCGGCCCCCAGCTCGAGTCCTGCGCTCGCTTCTGTCCCGGAGAACAGTTTCTACAGCAGCGGTGCTGGTGGTGGCAGCTCCACGGGGAACATGGCCGCCTCGAGTCAGGGCCACCACCATCATCACCACCATCAGCAGCCCCCAGCGCCGCCGCAGCCTGCGCCGCCCCCACCCGGCTGCATCGTGTGCACGTCCTGTGGCTGCAGCGGCAGCTGTGGCTCTGGCGGCCTCACTGTCAGCTACGCCAACTACTTCCAGCACCCGTTCTCTGGGCCGTCCGTGTTTACCCTGCCCTTCCTGCCCTTCAGCCCGGTGTGCAGCAACGGCTACGTCGGCGCTCAGCAGTATGGCGGCGGCTCCACCTTCCCTGTGGTGCACGCGCCCTACAGCAGCAGTGTCCCCACGGAGCCCGTCCTGGGCGGCCAGTCCACATTTGCTGTGCCGCCCATGCAGAACTTCATGGCGGGGCCTGCGGGCATGTACCAAGCGCAGGGGCTGGTGGGGGGCAGCAATGGCTCCGGTCACAAGAAGAGTGGGAACCTGTCGTGCTACAACTGCGGGGCCACTGGTCACCGTGCCCAGGACTGCAAGCAGCCGTCCATGGATTTCAATCGGCAAGGTACGGGGTGGCACGCACAGACTCTGAATGGCGGCTTTGCCTCCAGGAGGAAGGGCCCCTGTGGGATTCAGTCTGTTCCTGCAGACGCTGCCGTCTGGGGCCAGGAGGGTGTAATGCCAGGTGCCCACTCATGGCACATGTGCAGCCCCACACTTGAGACCCCACAGAAGGGAGCTGCTGCCCCCCTCAGAGCCCCCTCAGATCCTCCCTCAGATCCTCCCTCAGATCCCCCCTCAGATCCTCCCTCAGAGCCTCCCTCAGATCCTCCATCAGATCCTCCCTCAGATCCTCCCTCAGAGCCTCCCTCAGATCCTGCCTCAGATCCTCCCTCAGATCCTGCCTCAGATCCCCCCTCAGATCCTCCCTCAGATCCTCCCTCAGAGCCCCCTCAGATCCTCCCTCAGAGCCTCCCTCAGATCCTCCCTCAGATCCTCCCTCAGTTCCTCCATCAGATCCTCCCTCAGAGCCTCCCTCAGAGCCTCCCTCAGAGCCTCCCTCAGAGCCCTGCACTGCCTGTCTCCATGCTTGTTTGGTCTCGTGGTTAGGTCAAGTGCCTGCGTGGGCTGGTGTCACGCAGGGCCTGTGGCGCTGTGCACGCAGCGCTGGGCTGCAGAGCAGCTGGGCTCTGGGAGCTGAGCGATTGGCCTGGCCTGACTGCTGCCAGGGGTGCCCAGCCGCCTGTCCCGTGCTCGCCCCGAGCCTGTGGCGGGAGGCATCTGTGACTCGGGCCTGGTGGCCCTGCCACGTGGGCTCTCGTGGAGCCAGGCTGTGTCCCTGGAGCCTCCCGCGCAGTGCAGGGTCGAGTCCCAGGAGTGGACGGGTCACCTTGCCCTCGGTCTCGGCCGGATGCACACGCCGCAGAGTGCTGTCCAGGCCCGGGGAGCGGGGCGGCCCCGCGGGTAGCTGCACCCCGGCTTCCCGGCAGCCGTGAAGTGACCCCGTGTCGTCTCTTTCTCCTCTCCAGGTACTTTTAGGTTGAAATACGCGCCCCCAGCGGAAAGCCTGGACTCCACCGACTGAAGTTTTCTCTGGCGACAACATCACTACGCCATGGAGACATGAGGAAAATTAAATACAGAACTGACAAGTCTAGTTGCTGTCGAGCTTAATGTTTAATCCAAAGGTGCTTTACTTGACTAGACTGGAGAGAGAACCCAGCGTAGACATGCATCCAACTCGATTCGTTGCCAAATCCTCGAGCGGAGCTTGACTTCTGGCCTCGCCCAGCAGGCGTCTCCGTGGCGGTGGCCGACGCCGCTCACATGTCTCGGTCCTCCAGGCTCACGTCATTCCAGGGCAGCTACGCAATCAGGGTGGGGTCCCCCGGTCGGACTCCGGCCCCCCCGGGTTAGGGAAATGTCGCCCGTTTTGTTGTTTTTTGCTGAAGCGATGAGGCACTAATCTCTGGGATTTTTAAGGATTGCACTACGAGGAGTGGAACGTGACAGCTGCCGTTTAGGAGACGAACTCCTGAGCCCGGGCAGCGCAGGGGCCTTCCGGAAGTCGTCGAGAGTCGGCACCAGCAGGCCGCGCCACCTGGCACCGCTTCCAGTCTTGGCTCCGTCTTCGCGACCCCTGCTCTGACCACATGCAGCAGCCTGCTCCTGAGGGCCCAGACACGGGAGCACCGCGCGGGAGCTCACGGACACGCAGTGGGGCCCGGCTCCCCGGTTGCCTCTGACAGGTGCACGCTGCTACCAGATCCACACTCGAGACAGACATTTCAACAGGAATACAGTCCTTCGATGTCCGAGCGGAAGGTTTGACATTCTCTCTGTCAGCCGGTTGGTATCAGCCTGGGTACTGACTGGCAGTCCCGTTAAATGCTAGGGGACTTCCGTGGGGGGGTAGACAGAGGGAGACCACCCAGCCCACACGGAGCCCAGGGCTTGCAAGCACCAGATTGGGTTCGTTTAAGGCAGGAAGTAAAGTCCTCTCTAGGTCTTTGACCCCAGTGGGATGAGAGCATCTGGTCTGGGATTTTGGGACTCCGGCCGTCCTGGGTAAAGGGACAGCCCACTCTGGTGACATTACTTAAAATGCTGAAGCCTTCAGTGTTCATACTGGTGGGTTAAGGTCGTGCCAGGAACTTTCCAGCTGAAAATTTTCCATTCCATTCAGTTGACCTCATGTAGAACCACGCAGAGCAGAAGCCCTGTGGGAAGTGAGGTCTGGCGGTGTGTCCTTGAGACGGACTCGCTTCCTGGGCCGGCTTCCGAGGCCTGAGCGCAGACTGCTACTTTTGTTTCTATGCAATGCAGAACGGCCCGTGGTCCTCGGGAGCCCCGGGATGCTTAATGCAGCAGCTGGTAGGACTGGAAACACTACGAAATGTCAACAGTTACTGACACAACTTTGCCTTAACCAGAACTGGCGCTTCGGGTTGAATGACTTAGGCGTGCTCAGTGATGTTGAGGCCGTGGTGGTGGCCCGGATGTGCTGAGAGCCAAACTTCAGATTCCTTTTTTTTTTAACAAAGAAGTATTTTAAATAAATCCTACTTCAACACAGTGAATTTGATGAAAAGTGTCTCATAGCAAAGGTGAAAATCATTTCAGCTTTTGGGTTTAGTCATCAGTACAGGGGAAAGTGTTAACCTTGCCACAGGAAATTGGATCAGACGTGTGACCGAGCTGAGGCCAGCCGGGTGGGCCGTCCGCCCCGCCTGCAGGCGTGTGCAGTGACCCCTCAGGGGGCTGCCAGGGCCACAGGACACTCGGCTCGGAGGCGGCCACAGCTCCCGGGCAGAGCCAGCATTGGACTGGACACTGTCGGCCAGCAGTATTCTCTCTGATGATTCCTCCCAGAAGCAACCAAAGTCGAGAAGCTAAAAGAGCATTTTGCATTTCATCAGGAAACTGTCAGTTTAAAACACAGAAAACGGACTGACCCCTCGGGGTCCTTCGTTCCCCAAGTGGCAGCCTCGACTGGCGGCGCTCTCGCGGGCGGGCGGCCGTGGCACTGGCCACTCGTGCTGGGTGCTGCTGGAGTCTCCGTTTCTCACCCGTGTTTCCGTCGCCTCCCAGCGGGGCCAGAGGGACAAAGGGACTACTGAGTCTTGTTTCCTGAGCAACACAGTTTCGTAATTGGAAAGTGAGAGCGTGCAGGGGCGGGAGCCAGCACTTAGAGAAGACACAGCATTTCCAAAACCAGCAGTCTGTCCGCCAGCAGGCTACGAGAGTCAGCTTGTTAATATAGTAGTTGTACGCCCTGTATTCCCCTTCAGTGTTTAGAACTCTAGTCCTTTATTGTAAGGAGTCAGCATAGTCCACGCACACTACAGATGACGTATTGCGGCACAGTAGTGACGGGTCTCGGGAGGGGCCCTGACCCAGGCTTCGCCCCCACTCTGTGACCAGCGGCCCCCAAGGCACAGATGCCCAGGGAGTGAGTGGGGGCACGTGAAGCCAGTGGTTCACAGTCCTAAGGGTCTGAGTGGAACTGAGCATCTTTTACTAAAACTCGCAATATTCTAGAAAACCATATACTGTGCTGGTGGAGACCAGAGGTCCCGGTCGCCACCCCGAGCTGCGGGAGCAAGCCAGGTCCCCTGCCCGGCCCGTGGGCGCGGCCGGCGTTGGCACCAAGACTGAAACCCTCACAGCTTCTCTTGGACATGTTTTCTTTTTAGGAATGAAGGAAAACTCATTTTTGAGCCATTCTTTTGTCAATTCTACAAAATTGCATGTAACTTTATAAATATTTTTAAAAGATATAGTTTTGTAAATATTTAATATTCTGCTAATTTGATTTTGAATTGTAAATGTCAAGTATTCTGTTTTTGGGATTTTTATGTTTTATTATACTTTGTTAAAAAGGAAAAATTGTACATTTTTAGAATGTTTTTATGAGTAAATTTAATGTACTGAAAATAAAAATTTTAAGGAAGACCCATCGTTGGATCTCGTCAGTTGTGTCTCACAGAGGGCCAGGGAAACGCTAACTCTTGGTCTTCCCGCGCAAGAGACACCGGTGTGTTCCTGAGGCCACGGAGCCCGTCAGGCTGATCCCACACGGGTACCCGTCCGGGTCCTTGGCCCCTGCACCAGTGTGGGAGACCAGAAGCAGCTCCCGGCTTCAGACTGACGCAGCTCTGACCATTGAAGCCATTTGGGGAGTGAACCAGTACATGGAAGATCTTCCTCTCCCCTCTCTCTATAAATAGAAATGAAACCAAAAGCCCCTTTGCGGGTTAAAACAGTTGGCGGGAATAGGTCTCAGGTGCCCTGGGAGGCTGGGGGTGGTGAGGCTAGCCCAGTGTCCTTGCTGGGGTGGGATGAGTGCCACTCTGCCCAATGTTGCTTGTGGTCGGGATACCAGGTACCACCCGACAGGTGGGAGCCTGTGTGTTTCATAGTGCCACTGCTATGCTGTACCAAAGTCACTCCGTGGCTTTACTTTTGATTCTACTTATTTGAAAGGTGAGAGACCGCAATCTGTCCGCCTGTGCACTCCCCCGACACCCCCCACAGCCGGGCTGGGCCAGGGCGAAGCCGGGAGGTCCAGCTGGCCCTCCCATCTCTGTGTCCCAAGGTGCGCATTCGCAGGACCCACAGTCCCCACCCCTCCCATGAAGCACCAGCCTAAACCTCATCTTGATCCAGAGCTTTCTAAACACTGTCTGACCCACACAGAGCTGCCGCAGGCCTCTGCTTGTCTTTGCTGGAATACACCTGTGGCTCCCCTGGGGGGGGGAGGGGTGTCCCTCCTGGAGAGTGCCCCCACCAAGCTTACAGAAACGGAGTCTGAAGGACCAATCCTGTTAAACTGAGCCCGTTTTCAGCTGTGCCTTTATTCGCCTCAATTCATGAAAATGTCATTAAAGTGACCACCCACTGATGTGGGGTGCAGGTCACCCTTGTTAGCATAGCATAGCACGTTTTCTGAAAATGCAGTAACGCCTTACAGGGAGCTTAACGCTCACACAGCAGTCACAACGATGTCTTATAACGGCATATACAATCTCAGCATACACAGTGTGCAAACAGCCGCGGACGCACGCATGCAGGGCCCTGTGCTGCTCTGGCCCAGGCCCGGGGCAGCCCGCTGCTCTCTGCCCCCACCGGTGGGGGAGCCACGCTGCTCCCGGGGGGAACAGGAAGCAGTGACCCCGTGCTCATGGACTCTGGGTCGGCTGACACACATCCCTGACCTGTGGACACGCACTCGGGGCGGCAGGGAGCTCACAATGGTGGGCGACCTAACTACGCTTTCAAACAGGACACCTTGAGCAGCAACAAAAAAGCAAAATAGAAGCCACAGATCACTTAGCTGTGAGCCAGGTGGGCAGGGGGCCCCTCAGTGCTTCATTCTGTAGTTTCTGCTAGTGACAAAAGAAAAAAATTTTTGCACCAATTGTTAATTTACCAGAGCAGGCCTGGGTTGAGTTCGTGGAGAAAAACCCCAGGCAGAAGCGAATCCACCGTCTTTGGGCACCACGGAGGCCTGGGGTTAGGGTATTGCTGCTGGGAGGCGCCAGAGCTGCCCGCCCCTGCACCTCCACGGGCCCTGTGTCGTGCCCACGTGGGGGCAAACGTGGCTTTGGGGCTTGTGCTTGACACCTAACGCTGAGGGGGCTTCCCCTCGGACAAGGCAGCAGGCTCCGCGACCCCAAGAAGACGCAGCTCCGCAGGCCTGGAAGTCACTGTGGAGGGAAGGGCATTCAAACCACTGACGGCCTATTTTATTGGCAACTTAGAATGCAAGGTGTTTTATTTTTAAACTCCTGAAATTTGAAAACAAGATAGCCTAGATTAAATAATAGTTTCCCATAGCTGAATGTACGTGGTTGGAGCTGTTTTGACATACAAAAACAACTGGCGAGCACGCCTAGGCGGACTCTGCTGCTTGCCGACGTGGGGCCAGCTGGACAGCCCTCCTTCCGCCCCGGGAGCTGCGCCGCGCAGGCTCACGCCGACGCCTGCCTTCCGAACGTCTCCTGGGAGGCGTAGACCATGTACAGGAAGCCGTCCTCGTCGCGCTCACTCTCGTACACCTCCGAGATGGGTGTGGACACGCTCACCATGCTGTGCCCGTTCACCAGGAGGAAGAAGGCCTGGTTGGCATTGAGCTGTAACCGCCTCCTGTTGAAACAGCGTGCAGTGCGTCAGCCCGCAGGCCCGGTCACCAGGAGAGAGTCAGTGACGATGCTTCCCGCCTGGGACTCCCTTGAAATCAGTCTCAAGACCTCTTGGGGGGGGGGGTCTGGCGCGGTGGCCTAGTGGCTTAAGCCCTCGCCTTGCATCCACTGGGATCCCCTATGGGCGCTGGTTCATATCCCAGCTGTTCCATTTCCCTTCCAGCTCCATGCCTGGGGCCTGAGTAAGCAGTAAAGGACAGCACAGAGCCCTGGGACCTGCATAAGCTCCAGGTCTTAGATCAACTCAGCTCTGGCCACTGTGGCCACTCAGGGAGTGAACCAGCAGATGGAAGATCTTTCTGTCTCTCCTTCTCACTGTAAATCTGCCTTTCCAATAAAAATAAATCTTAAAAAACAGGCTCTTAGGGTCTCACGTGAGAAACAGATGCAAACATGACAGAGGAGGCACGAGCCGGGCCTCCACTCACTGCCGCTGCCCAGTGGGGTATGTATGCCCGCTGGCCAAGGCTGCTGGGCACAGCTAAGAATGCCCAGCTGCTGCTGGAGAAACACCACCTGTACCCGAGCCGCAGCACGCGACAGTCTCAGACCCGGCCCTCAGCCAGGCTGACACGGGGACGCAGCACGCGACAGTCTCAGACCCGGCCCTCAGCCAGGCTGACACGGGGACGCGGGGCGCAGCACGCGACAGTCTCAGACCCGGCCCTCAGCCAGGCTGACACGGGGACGCAGCACGCGACAGTCTCAGACCCGGCCCTCAGCCAGGCTGACACGGGGACGCAGCACGCGACAGTCTCAGACCCGGCCCTCAGCCAGGCTGACACGGGGACGCGGGGCGCAGCACGCGACAGTCTCAGACCCGGCCCTCAGCCAGGCTGACACGGGGACGCAGCACGCGACAGTCTCAGACCCGGCCCTCAGCCAGGCTGACACGGGGACGCAGCACGCGACAGTCTCAGACCCGGCCCTCAGCCAGACTGACACGGGGACGCGGGGCGCTGGGTACCTGATGATCTTGATGAGTTCACTCATGTTCACGTGATCAGGGACGAGGAATTTGGTTTTATCCAGGACAGGAAGCTGCTTCTCCCCCTTGTACCGTTCTATTATCACCTGTGAGACGCCAGAAGGAGTGTTACAAAGGGACCGGCACCTGGCAGCACGGCAGAGCGGCCTCCAGCTCACACCGCTGCCTCTTACAAAAGGACAGAGCCATGTGGCCCTTTGTTCTATTTGAATCTGAAACCAAGAAATACACACTAGTCATCCTAAGACTTGGATGCCAAAGCCAACAGGGCCTACAGAGCGGCAGGCATCTCTGGGGAGTGTGGCCTGCCCCGGATGCCACGGGGACCTGCAGATCCCATGGGATTCCAGTGAGCCGGCCCAGATGGCTAGGTGCACCTGGCACCCAGCCTGGGACTTCTGAGGTTCCCTGAAGCTTTTTCCCCAGACCCCCTGCCCCAGAAAGCCTGTGGGAGGGCCACCTCTCCATCCCTGCAGCTTCCCCTCCTGCCTTCCGACGTCGGCCAGGCCACAGTGACTAAAGTTCAAATCTGGAGTTACTGCATTCTGCCTTCTGTCTAGCCCCCCTGTTCCATTCTCTCTAAATAATTAAATTTGAGTTAAGTGTATAAAACTAAGGGTAGCAAAATCAGACTTCAGCTGAAGGACCCGAGGAACAATACTTAGGACACATCCATCCGGCACGACAGGGACACGGCGCACCGACAGCAGGTGGCGACCGCAGAGCCCCACGGGGACTGGGAAACCTACCGGGATCTTGGTCGGGTGTTGCTCTCGGATGAGCCTGACATCCTCCACTCTCTGCTCTGCAAGGAGAGTAGCAGACACGACGTCAGGCACTCTGCACGTCCACACGCCAGGGCGAGCTCGGCCGCGACAAGGCCCACGCCCAAACAACGCTGACACGGAAGGTCACAAGCAACAGATAACCTGGCACTACCGGCTGTGTGACAAGACCAAGAATAACCAGCACCTGCCCCCATGCATTTATTTGAAAGACAGATTCTACAGGGAGGGGAGACAGGTCTTCCATCTGCTGGCTCACTCCCCAAAGGCTGCAAGGGCTGGAGCAGAGCTGAGCCGAAACCAGGAGCCAACAATTTTCTCTTTTATTTTTCATGTTTGTATATTATTTTCATTAGAAAGGCAGATTCACAGGAGAGACAGGTTCACGCCCCACGTGGCCGCCACAGCCGCAGCTGGCCGCTCCGAAGGACTGCATTCATCCAGACGCGAGTTCAGCATCTGCCTGCCCCACTTGCAACGCAGCTCTCTGCTAGCGCAGCTAGGAAGCTAACAAAGTGGCCCCGGTCCTCGGGCCTGGACCCAAGTGGCAGACCCACCGCTTCCCGCCTTCAGCCTGCAGCTCTGGCTCCTCACCTCGGCCATCTGGGAGGGAACCAGCAGATGCAAGAGCTGTTTCTGGGCCTGGCACAATAGCCTAGCAGCTACAGTCCTTGCCTTGAACGTGCCAGGATCCCATATGGGCGCTGGTTCTAATCCTGGCAGCCCCGCTTCCCATCCAGTTGCCTGCCTGTGGCCTGGGAAAGCAGTGGAGGACGGCCCAAAGCCTTGGGATCCTGCACCCGTGTGGGAGACCTGGAAGAGGCTCCTGGCTCCTGGCTTAGGATTAGCTCAACTCCAGCCACTGCAGCTACTTGGGGAGTGAACCATCCGACGGAAGATCTTTCTGTCTCTCCTCCTCTCTGTATATCTGTCTTTCCAATAAAAATGAGCTGAGCCCATCAGGAGCCAGGAGGCTCTTCCAGGTCTCCCACATGCTGATGCAGGGTCCCAAGGCATTGGGCCGTTCTCCACTGCTTTCCCAGGCCACAGGCAGGGAGCCGGGTGGCACTCCTGGCTTCTTGCTTCATCCGGCCATTGTGGCCAATGTAGGAGCCAAGGGACGGAATGTCCACCTCTGGCAGCCGCCCTTTCACACGCACAGAGACCAGCACAGTGGCTCAGCTGGATAATCCTCTGCCTGTAGTGCCAGGACCAGCCAGCCCGCTTCCCATCCAGCTCCCTGCCTGTGGCCTGGGAAAGCAGTGGAGGACTGCCCAAAGCCTTGGGACCCTGCACCGTGTGGGAGACCCAGAAGAGGCTCCTGGCTCCAGATGGGCTCAGCTCGAAAGGATCTGTCCCTCCTCTCTGTAAACCTACCTGCCTTTCCAGTAATAAACAAAAACAAAGAATCTGCTGCTCCTCCCTCTAAGCTGCCCAAGGCGTTGTTTCAGCACTTGGAAAGCTGCTCTGAGATATCCTAGCACATTTACAGTCAAATTTCAGGGCCCAGGGCAGTAGGCTGGGGGATGATCCCTGCCTGGCACACTCCCTGATCCCATATGGGCACAGGTTCTAATCCCGGCAGCTCCACTTCCCATCCAGCTCCCTGCCTGTGGCCTGGGAAAGCAGTCGAGGACGGCCCAGAGCCTTGGGACCCTGCACCCGCGTGGGAGACCTGGGAGAGCTCCTGGCTTTGAATCGGCTCAGCTCCAGCTGTTGCGGTTGCTTGGGGAGTGAATCATCGGACGGAAGATCTTCCTCTCTGTCTCTCCTCCTCTCTGTATGTCTGATTTTCCAATAAAAATAAGTGTTTTTTAAAAAGTGTATCTCACGGAGAAGCGTTAAGGCTCTCGCAGTCTCAAGTGCAGGCTGTGCCAGCCGGCGAGGGCAGCAGAGGGCCTGGCTGCTGGGCCCCGTGGGTCCGGCCTACCAGCACAGGGACAAACTGCAGAAGCGCTTCAGGCCCAAGTTTACCACCGTAGCAGGACTACATTTGCAAAGACTGATTATAAACAAAACTGCTTGGCTTTGAAACTCCTGGGCTTATCAAGAACTCCAAGCACGCAGCGGTTTCTGAGTCAGGGTGCTGGCACCAAGTCACCTTCCCAGGTGCCACCTACCAGCCCTGCTCCCCACCCAGATGTTTGGGGTGCGCCCTGCGGCGTTCCTGGACCCAGGAGAGCCCCGGGCAGGACCACGCGGCCTGCTCAGGGAGCTGCCCTCGCTTATTTCCTCAGAACGATCTAAAAATAAACAACCCGCAAACAAGTGCGGCTCGCGTGCTGCTGGAAGGGGCCCGTCTCCCACGCACACGGGCGCCGCGGGCCCGGCGTGGGGCGCGCCAAGTCCCGCGCCGAGTCGCCCCGTCCCCGGGCGCCCGTCCCCCGCAGGCCGCCGCCCCGCGCCCTCGGACCCCGGCCTCGGCCCTGCGGCCTCCCCCGCCCCGGACGCGCCTCCGGCCCCGCCGCCGACACCCACCGAACGAGCGGCGCTGCTTGAAGGTCTTCTCGGACGGCATGGCGCGGGGAGCTGCGCGCAGGGGTCGCGGCTCCGGCTCGGCGTCTTCCCTTGTGTCTCCTCAGCCCGCAGCCCGGTCAGGTGACCCGCGCGGCGTCACCGGGCGGGCGGGGCCGGCCGAGGGCGGGCGCCATGGCGGGCGTGGCGGAAGCCGCGGGCTGACGGGGCGGCGGGGCGCGTGGGGGGCGTGGGGGGCGCCGTCCTTCTCCCTCTCCTTCCGAGGGGCGTTGTGGGGCGCCGTCCCCGGTGTGGGGGCGTCCTGGGGCGCAGTCCTGCTCCCTCTCCCTCCCCGGGGTATTGTGGGGGCGCCCTCCCCGGGCGTGGGGCGCCGACCCCGGGTGGGGGTGCTCTCCCCGGGTGGGGGGCGTCCTGCCCCCTCCGAGGGGGCGTATGGGGGGCCGCACAGGAGCCCCAGGTGCCCGCTTCTCTCTTTGTTACACGCTGTTGGCTTTGGTCACGAGCAGACGCACGGGCAAAGGAGCCCATGGTCCAGCTGGGCCTGGGGCTGCTGGCCGCCCACCCGCTGGGGAGACATGGCCCCGGCCACCAGGAGGAGGCTGTTTGCACTTCGGTTTCTGTTTTCTCCCCAACACCGAGTTCTGGCCTCTGCACAGCCCTGCCGGGTTCTAGAGCAGACAAGCGGCGGCCACGGGCTGGGGGACCCGGCGGCGGGCTGGGCACCCCGGCCTCCCTCCTGCCCTGGCCGGCGCGGCTGCCCCAGGCTCCAGGCTTCTCCCAGGCCGACGGGCACCTGGACACCTGCAGGTCCTCCTGAGCCGACAGGGCAAGGGGCGCCGGGCCGGGACAGGCGCGGGGCGGGCTTTCCTCGCATGACAACACTGTTCTCTGAAATAATCCTTGGAGATCGAACCGTGGGTCCTTCTTTGGATTCAGAGTCTGCTCTAGGGGATTTCATGGCGCGTTTAGACTGCCAGGCGTCCGTCCCAGGAAGCCAGGCAGTGCTGGGGTTGTCATTCTCACTCCAGTCCGTATTTCCATGGCAGGAACGGACCGTGACGGTGGGGGAGGCTGACTGCGATGTCGGGGATGTAGCTGTCAGCCACACTGGGCCTGCGCAAAAGGAAAACACACACAAACAAAAATAAAAACAAGCCTGCCACACTCAACATGGAGGGCGAGGTAGTCGGCGGTCGGCGCTGAGTCTCGGGTATGCCGCCTTCGTCCCGCCTCCGCGCTTTCCCATTGGAAGACGCCCTCCTGCGGCTGGGCCTTCTGGGCCGCTATTGGCCAGAGGCGCCATCCGTCCTGACGTCACCGCCGTCCTGGGGGACAAGTAAACAAACAGGTGTCGCTGGGGCGCCGCTGTGAGCGCGGCCGGAGTCGGGGGCCCGACGCTGCTGCCCGGGGCGCCCTGGGGGGACGGGCTGCGCCGGGGGGTCTGTGCCGTGTGCCGTGCGGGGGCCTCGCCTGTGTCCTCCCCACGTGGCCGCCCTGGCCGGCCTGCACCGGGACACCCGGACACACCCGTGCGCCCCTGGCTACAGGAACGGCAGCGTTGTCCGCAAGCGTGCGTGCATGGCGCGGCCGCACGATCCCAGCTCTGCCCACCAATGGCGCTGGGGACGTCGTCCGGCTGTGCTGCCCCGTGCCGCGAGCCCGAGGCTCGGCCGGAGACAAAGGCGCCCGTGCCAGCGCTGCAGCACAGAAAGACTGGAGTGTGCTGGTGGCGAGGAGGAGCCCCGGCACCCACGGACACACAGAAAGCTTGCTGGGGGGGAGGATGGCGTGCAAGCCTAGCTTATGCCCACCCTGACGCTCCAGGGAGCGGTGGGGTGTCCGTGTGTGGGGGTGCTGCGGGGGCCTGCCGGGAGCACCCCGCAGTGCAGGGCGTTTGGGGTTCTCTCGGACGCCGTGGGGGCGCGCAGTTGTGCACGGCCGCGAGCTGGAGGGTCGGTCCCTCCGGGGTGCGCGCCCGAGGACGCTGTCCCGCACCACGCCGGGGATGTGGGGTGGCCCGGAGGAGGCGCCCGCATTCTGCAAAGGGACGCACGGCGGCCAAACTACCAGGAAGCCTCGTTAGCGCAGTAGGTAGCGCGTCAGTCTCATAATCTGAAGGTCGTGAGTTCGATCCTCACACGGGGCAACCGCACTGTTTTGTTCCTGGAGATCGCATCTGTCTTCAGTGTGCTGTCTAGTGTCCCGCGCAGGCGCGGGCCTGATGACAACGCTGACCACCTTGGACAACTGCAGGACCGCAGAGTGCCCGCCGGCCATTTATAGGAAGGGGCGTGGCTCGCGCGCTGGTCTTTCCGCTTCGTGGGCGTGGCCGGCGCGTGGCTCCTCCCCCACGACCACGGGCGTCTCCTGAGCTCGGCCCCTCCCCCTTTGTGGGCGTGACCCGGGCTCGGCCCTCCCCTCTCGTGCGTGTGCGGCGCGCGCTCTTCCCCTGGTGGCCAGTCCCTCCCCTGTGGGCGTGGCCCCGGCTGCCCCTCCCCTCGTGGGCGGAGCCCTTCCTGCCTGGGCGGAGCGTGCCGCGCGTGCGCACAGGCGCGCCGGGCCGTGGTGGCGGCATGGCGGTGTGCGCTCGGCTGTGCGGCGTGGGCCCGTCGCGCGGGTGCCGGCGGCGTCAGCAGCGCCGAGGCCCGGCCGAGACGGCGGCGGCCGACAGCGAGCCGGACACGGACCCCGAGGAGGAGCGCATCGAGGCCCCGCCGGCGCCGCGCTGCTCGCTGCTGGAGCTGCCGCCCGAGCTGCTGGTGGAGATCTTCGCCTCGCTGCCCGGCACCGACCTGCCCAGCCTGGCCCAGGTCTGCACCAAGTTCCGCCGCATCCTGCACACCGACACCATCTGGAGACGGCGCTGCCGCGAGGGTGAGCCAGCGGGGCCGCGCAGCGCGGGCGAGGTCGGGCAGGCCGGGTGTGCGGGCCGAGGGCAGCGCTGGGCAGAGCGCTGTGACGCCTGAGATCCATGCGCCGGGCCGCCGGGCCGGGGGACGGACCTGTGTCCTGCGTGCTGTCCGCCGTGCCCCCCACAAGCCCCTTGGCCCGTCAGCAGGTGTGTCCTGTGTCCTGAGGCCCTCCCCGGCCCGTCCCTGCCCTCCAGAAGCAGCGCTGACCTGGTGGCTCTCAGGGTAGGCCTCCCTCTGTGTGTGTCTGGGAGTCATGCACGTTAGCACATCTAGTTTGGCCTTTGAATTGTCGTGGTGGTTCATACACAGCTTCATGGTCTCCTGGTGCATATTTGAAAATTCCGCTGTGGCGCCAGCATTGTGGCACAGTGGGTTAAGCTGCTGCTGTGGTGCTGGCATCCCACTTCCTGGCCCAGGTGCGGGCACCTGCCACTCAGTGCAAGCTCAGATTCTAAAACTAGATTCACTCATTTTCATTGGAAAGGCAGATTTTCAGAGAGAAGGTGACACAGGGTGACACTAATTGACTCCCGAAATGGCCGAAACAGCTGCTGGAGCTGAGCCGATCCGGAGCCAGGAGCCAGGAGCCTCTTCCAGGTCTCCCACACGGGTGCAGGGTCCCAAGGCTTTGGGCCGTCCTCCACTGCTTTCCCAGGCCACAGGTAGGGGCTGCAGGGAAGTAGAGCAGCCGGGTTCCAACTGGTGCCCCTGTGGGACTGAGGCCCAGTGTGCTATGCCAGGGCACCGGCCCCACAAATAAATAATTATGATGGAAGAAAATTCCACTGTGTGCAGCAGTGGTGTTGTCGGGCAGCAGCCGTGAGCTGTGGGTGCGCTGGACGCCGCCTGCCGTTCTGCAGCATGCCGCCCCTTGGCCGGCGGCCTTCCCCGTGGGCAGTGGCCGGCCAGCGTGGGTGGAGGGCCTTTGGGTGTCGTGGGTGAGGAAGTGCGGCTAAGATTGAGGTTACTGGGCTTCTGGTTTCCTTTATTGCCTTATCGTTAACCTTGTGCCTCTCGCTTTCCGTGTCTGTGTGTTTTTAACAGTCTGGCTGCGTTGCTTTTACCGTGCTGTGAAGCCTTTTGAACTTCATTTGTCGTGGGTTACAGCTTTGTGCCCAGGGTGTGAGCGGGCTCGCGGCCGGGGTCCGGAGGAAGGCGGGCCCTGGTGTGCTGCCCGGCTGCGTGGCGCTCACGCAGGGCCATGCTGCTTCCCGGGCTGGTCGCCAGCCCCGAGCCCGCACCGCTTCTGGTGTTCATGGGGACACAGCGGGTCCGAAGCGAGGCGGGTCCTGGTGTGTAGACTCTGGGAGCAGCCTCGGCCCGCAGGAACAGGGAAGCAGAACTTGTGTGTTTTGCACCTCGTGTTTATGTGTTTTCTGTCTACTTAATCTTTGCACTTTCCAGAACAAAAAATGGACCATGGAAATGGGAGGTGGGTGGGGGGGTGGATGGCGCTGCAGCACAGCGGGTTAAGCCTCGGTTTGGGTTGCCAACGTCCCATGGGGAGCACTGGCTCCGGTCCCGGTCTTTTTGCTTCTGACCCAGCCCCCACTAGCGTGTCTGGGAGGCGGCTGGGCGTGGGTCAAGGCCTTGGGCCCCTGCTGGCGGGGGGCTGCGGGCCCCGCCCTGGCTGCTGCAGCGTGTTGGGGTGGACCAGTGGGTGGCCAGCTGTTCTTGCTCTGTCAGGTACATCTGTGGTTCTGTTCTGTTCTAAGATTTATTCATATTTGTTGGAGACTGCCATATCCAGATGTGAGGACACAATGCAACATGCAGCCCTGCTTCCAGACAAAAGACGGGAAAGTGCTGGCGTGTCTGGCAGTGGGCTGCGGGACTGTCCCACACTGCCCGGCCCACTTCAACAGCACGCTGACGGCGTTGTAACTCCTCGTGAGGCGTGTGCTGCTGGGACGGTATGGGCAGTCAGTCGGCGGTGGGAATTGGGGGAGGGAATCCCAGACCATGCAGAATTGTACCATTAACTCAAAATTTAAAATAAAAATTAAAAAAGATTTATTTATTTTTACTGAAAGTCAGATTTATAGAGAAGGGACAGAAAGATCTTCCATCCACTGCTTCACTCCCCAGGTGGCTGCAACAGCTGGAGCTCAGCTGATCCAAAGCCAGCTTCCTCCAGGTCTCCCACACGGGTGCAGGGTCCCAAGGCTCTAGGCCGTCTTCGACTGCTTTCCCAGGCCACAGGCAGGGGGCTGGATGGGACGTGGAGCAGCTGGGATGCAAACCAGAGCCCGTATGGGATCCTGGTGCATGCAAGGGGAGGGCTTGAGCCACGAAGCTGTCGCGTTGGGCCCCTTTTAAAACAGGAGTGGGAATGCTGCTGAGCATTCGGGTCCTGACGGCCTGGGGCAGACAGGACACAGTGACAGGGCCCAACCGGAGAGTTCTCTCCGATGACAGGCTGCTGGGCCACGTACACTGGGGACTCAGGGTCAGCTTTGTGACGGCTGGTGAGGAGCTCAGAACTTCCGGTGGCCCACCTGTACCTGGCCCTACCAGCCCCCAGCGGCCCAGTGCTGCTGCTACGAGGAGGTGGCGTGGTCTGTGTCACGGGACGCGGAGGGCGCCAGTGCTGTCCTGCGTTGCTGCCTTGGCCGCAGGCCTCTGCCATTGCTTGTTTGCGTGAGGTTATAAATAAGTCAGTTCCTGCGTGAGGGGGTGTCTCTGCCCTCACGGCTTCTGCCTCAGCGCCTCCCTGTTGTGCTCCGAGTGTCAGAGTCCGTGCTGGTCCTGCGGGATGTTTGAATTCATGGACAGGGAGCAGGTGGACTTCAGCCAGCTGTGTGTCCTTGGGTTGCCTCCCCTGGCACCACCCTGCCGAGCATGAGTCAGCATTTCCCTGCCCGTGACCCCGCAGCCCGGGTCCCCACCGCCCGGGACCCCTGCCGCCTGGGACCCCCGTCGCCCGGACCCCGCCGCCCGGGACCCCTCTGCGCGGGACCCCCTCTGCCCGGGACCCCCGCCGCCCGGGACCCCCGTCGTCCGGGACCCCCGTCGTCCGGGACCCCCGCCGCCCGGGACCCCTCTGCCCGAGACCCTCGTCGCCCGGACCCCGCCGCCCGGGACCTCCTCCGCCCGGGACCCCCGCCGCCCGGACCCCGCCGCCCGGGACCTCTTCCGCCCGGGACCCCCTCTGCCCGGGACCCCCATCGCCCGGGACCTCCACCGCCCGGACCCCGCCGCCCGGGACCCCACTGACATTTGCATACTCTCAGTTGCAGGTGCAAAGGTGCTCCTTCAGAGTGAGGTGTGCCTCTCCTGTGACACCGGTTCTTGTGACGAAAATGGCAAATTGGAGACCAGTGTTTAGTTTTGTTTTTCTGTGTGTAAGACGTGTTGTTTCGGTTCTTGCCGGTGTGCTGGGGGCCACAGGAGACCATGGCTGACATGGGCAAGGGGAGGAGGGAGGCTGGCAGGGTGTGGATTTTCAAGTGACTTTGGGGGACTTCTGTGACTCCCTGGAGTCCCTGCTGGTGCCCGGGGGTGGCTGTGGTGCAGGTGGGTCTCGGGCACGGCCTCAGGAGCGTGGGCTGAGATCCAGCCGACTTGAAGAAACCCAGCTGGGAGCATGTCTGCCCTGTGGGCGCCGAAAGTGGTGGGCTTCTCTGCCGTGACCAGCTGGCCTGCTGGTGGCTGGCCAGGGACGTCTTGGCCGGTGCTGCTGCCAGGGTTTGTGCAGCGATTACGCAATGCAGGCAGGAAGGGTGTCCTGGGCTCAGGACCAGAGGGTGCGTCCTGCTGGAGGGCAAGGTGAGGACAAGAGGGGAGAATGTGTGAGCTGGGGAGTGCGCCCAGGGGCCCGGTGACCCCGCACCAGCTGGTCGTGGGAGTGTGCCCAGGGGCCCGGTGACCCCATACCAGCTGGTCGTGGGAGTGCGCCCAGGGGCCCGGTGACCCTGCACCAGCTGGTCATGGGAGTGCGCCCAGGGGCCGGGTGACCCCGCACCAGCTGGTCGTGGGAGTGTGCCCAGGGGCAGCTTAGGGCAGCCACACCTGACCTGCCACTGCTGTTGCACAGGTGAGAGGCAAGTGCCTGGGTCCCTAACACACGCACGGAACACCCAGCTGGAGGCCCGGGTTCCTGGATCCAGCTGTTGGGGTCACTGGGGAGTGTACTGTGAATCCAGGGCTCTCTCTGCCTTTCAGATACAAAGAGAGTTAAGGCGAAATTGCCAAGGAAGTGTGTTTGAACTAACAGCTTGTAGCATTACGCGTCACTTCAGAAGCAGGGGAGCCAGTGTGCCTCCCTGGCTTCGGCATCCGTTGTGGCAGTGCTGGTAGGAGTCAGCCGCCACGCTGCCCCCGCCCAGCAGCCTGTCTGCGTGCCTGGGAAGGCAGCAGGGCTGGTAAGCTTGAAAGCCAGAGAGCAGAGCTTGGGCTGAGATGGCATGGAAGCAGCGGGGAGGGTTGCCGGTCTGCTGGCCTGGGAGCTGTACGGGCAGCCTCCCTGGAGGACTTGAGGCAGGGCTCACACACAGAAGCAGCTGGAAAAGGCCTTAGCCACTGTCGGAACAAAGATGCTCCCACCGTGGGGAGGTGATTCTTTGAATAGGAGCAGGGTTGGTAATACTCTTTTAGGAACACTAGGAAAAACTCACCAAGGATTTCTGCATTAACACTACATGATGATTTTTCTTTTCTTCTGATTTTTAAGAAGAAAATATCGCTTTCATCTTCGTGAAAGGCAGAGAGCGAGGGTACATTGTCTGCGGTGGCTGCTCCCCACGCGCCTGTGGCCAAGGCTGGGAGGGGCCGGCAGCCTGGGCTGTCCCCGCGGCTCCTGTGGGGTTGTAGGAACCTGGTTGTTGGGGCCATCGTCTGTGTGTGGGTGTGTTAGCAGGCAGCTAGCAGAATCCTCAGCACTGGAACCGGGTACCCCAAGTGGCAGCTTACACTGGCCCACGGTGCCCTCTCCAGCCTAGACTGGTGTGTCACCAGCAGCACACATGACAAGGCCACCGGTGGACACTGCATGGTCAGCCTTGCTCAAACTTGGGCATCGCTCGGAATCCCAAGCAGTTAAGAGAGGCTGCCTCCGTGCTGAACGAAGGACGTTAGCACTCCGAGACCAGTCATCGCCCACCCGCGACATGGTGCCTGGCACCGGGCTGGCCCCGAGGCAGACATGGGTATGCTGTGGGGCCCATGCCCTCCTCCCTGCCCCGTCGCAGGCAGCATTCACATGTGTTCTGAGAGCCACGGGAGCATGCAGGATCAGGGCTGTGCGGGCGTTGAGGCCCGCACTGGTCGGCTGCGGGAGCCCCGCCATGTTGCCTGCTGAGGCCCCGGCTCCCCTGCAGGAACACTGCCATCATTGGTGCGAGGGAGGACAGAGAGTGGACAAAGCAGGGAGGGCTGTGTCCTCGTGCAGCCCAGCTCTGCTCAGCTGGGACACAGTGGCCGGGGTGGCGTGCCAGTCATGTGCTGGTCCTGCTACTCGGCGCTCGGTGGCTGTGTCCACCCGGAGCTGCCAGCACTTACACCAGCGTCTTTGTACAGCTTTACCGAGTGTCAGCTGGGAGGAACTTGTGCTTGCTGGGATACTCCCATGGCCGCGGTGTGGGCAGCGTGGGCGTAGATGGGTGGGCGTGGCCTGTTGGAGGTGCCTGCTGGCCTAGTAACATGGCAGGTTCTAATGGGAGGGTGGTCCTGGACCCTGCACCCCTGACAGGCTCTTGGGTACCTTTGGCCATCATGTAGGTAGCAGGGGCCTCGGGTGGCAGGCTCGGCGTTCCCCTGTCGATGTGCGTTGTGGTCATTCCTGTGTTGCAGTTAAGGCATTGCAGACACCATGGAGCATGGGCGCCGGTTCTAATCCCGGCAGCTCCACTTCCCATCCAGCTCCCTGCTTGTGGCCTGGGAAAGCAGTGGCGGACGGCCCAAAGCCTTGGGACCCTGCACCCGTGTGGGAGACCTGGAAGAGCACCTGGTTCTGGGCCACCTGGTGGGGCGGTGTGGGCGAGCACACCCAGAACTGGGGTTTCCTCCGGATTCTCTTAGGAGTGTGTGATTTTAGAAGATTTATATGTAACTTGGTGGTTAAGAGAATTGCGTCTGGAATGAGCCATGAGCAGTGAAGCGCAAAGGGATGCACTGTCTTGTCAGGGTCTGCAGGGTCTACAGGGTCTGTGGGGTCTACAGGGTTTATGGGGTCTGCAAGTTCTGTGGGGTCTTGTCAGGGTTTGTGGGGTGTGTGCCATCCATAGCAGCAGCCCCGGCCAAGTGGGGATTGAATGTTGTCTGTAAATGGGCACTTGGGCACTCACTGGATTCTGTTGGGCAGCTCCAGGCCCGAGCACACGGCAGGATCCACTGGGGCTGGTCTGTGTGGGAAGGCTTGGGTAACGGTGCAGCTGTGGTTCCCTGCTGGCACTGCTCAGTGGGGAGCCCTCCCGGAGCTTGCTGAGCTGAGGGCATTCATACCAGGGGACTGCAGGCCACGTTGACAGCAGCTTGGGGTTGTGCTCGGCTGCCCACATGGTCCCAGGCTCTCCGGGGCCTTGCGTTCAGCCTGCAGGCCGGGCAGTGCTGTGAGCGGTTGGCGCCCAGTGAGGGGCCTGGTTGGTACCAGCAGTGATGGGGCTGGTTCCATCTGCAACTGACCGACCCCGAGGACACGGGTGTGTGGGGTATGTGGGCTGGTGGTCGGTGGGAGAGGGGCCAGGGAGGAGTAAGCTGGTGGGGCTGTGAGGAAGGGATGGCAGGATGGTGCATGGGGTCCCCCTCACAGCCGTGGGGCTCCCTCGCATTCGTGAGCCTTCTGCCCTCAGCGGCTGCAGGCTGCGGCCGGTGGTCGGCGGCCGGGTTGAACAGAGCAGGTAACCAGCGGCTCTGGAGTTGGACTAGCCCTCCGTGGCCTCGGGGGTGAGGAGATCTTTCCGCAGGGAAGGGAGTTTGGGCAGCACCTCGTTCTAGGGCTGGGGCTGGCTGACAAGTGGCTGATATGTCCCCCAAGATGCCGCTGAGCCAGTGGATGGTGGCTTTGTTGCTACCCAGGGCCGGGCTGTGCACCTGCCCGTCTCCATGCAGCGGGAGGCTCTGCCGCCCTTCACAGCGTGTCTCCGTCGCTGCCTGCTGCTCTCCCTCTGACATGTGGGCGGCTGTTTCTCGTTGCAGAGTACGGCGTCTGTGAGAACTTGAGGAAGCTGGAGATCACGGGCGTGTCTTGTCGGGATGTCTACGCAAAGCGTGAGTTGGCCTGTTTCTGTCCGTGGTTCTGCCGGGAGGGGCAGCTGGGAGGGTGGGAGCGGCGGGCCGTCCTGCAGTGCTTGGAGGAGCTGGCGGGAGGAGCACTGATGCTAGTCCGGCAGGCACCCTGCTGCGGTGGCCAGGGGCAGGGCCTGGGGGCGCGAAGCCGTGGGCTCTGACGGGGTCCCACAGCCCTGGCATTTGCTTGGTTTCTGGGGGGGGTCACTCCTCAGTCCAGGAGCAGGCCCCACCCCCCGCCCGTGAGACTGCGGCTGCTGAGGCGGTGGCCCCCAGGTTTCTGCGGCTGTGATGACCGTGGGTGTCCACGCTGGCCGCCAGGGTACTCAAGGGGCTGTCTGGCCCACGTCGCCCCAGAGCCATGCTGAGAGCCCAGCAGTCATGTCTGGCAGACAGGGCCACCCTCGTCTGTGGGTGTGGGGCACTCTGGGTACGCTTGGGCAGCCGGCTGCGGGGAGGCGTGGCGGAGAGGGCGGCGTGGCGGAGAGGGCTGGCGGCCGTCTGCAGATCACGCAGTGCTATGACGCAGTGCTGGTAACTTTAATGTTAGTAAGATGTGTACCTGAGAGGTGGGGGTCTGCTCCCCAAATGGCCCACGCCAAAGCCAGGCAGAATGCCCTCCCCCGGGGCTGGCAGGGCAAACCCAGGCAGCCAGCTCTGGACCTCCCCTGCGTCAGCTGGAAGTGAGACCAGGGGGACAGCACCCCAGGGTGCTCAACTGGCTGGGCCAGCACACCTCCCTCAGGTTTTCTTTTTAAATTTCCTTCCTTTCTTTCTTTTTTAAGACTTATTTATTTTTATTGGGAAGTCAGATATACAGAGAAGAGGAGAGACAGAGAGGAAGATATTCCACCTGCTGGTTCACTCCCCAAGTGGCCACAGCGGCTGGAGCTGAGCTGATCTGAAGCCAGGAGCCAGGAATTTCTTTCTGGTCTCCAACGCAGATCAGGTCCCAAGGCTTTGGGTCGTCCTCCGCTGCTTTCTCAGGCCACAAGCAGGGAGCTGGATGGGAAATGGGGCCACTGGGATTAGAACCGGAGCCCACATGGGATCCTGGCACGTGCAAGGCAAGGACTTTAGCCACTAGGCTCCCATGTTGGGCCCTATTTTCCTTTGTTTTAGGGGATGTATTTATTTATTTCAAAGGCAGAGTTAGGAAGGAAGAGAGAGAGAGATTTGTATTCGCGGGTTCATTCTCCCAATGGCTGCAGTGGCCAGGCCTGGGCCAGATGTTGCCAGGAGCTCCATCTGGCCTCCCGCGGGCGTGGCACGGCCCAGTCGGCCACTTTCGGTTGCTGCCCTGGGTGCGTTAGCAGAGTGCTGCAGCCAGGACTTGAGCCGATGGAGGGGTGCCGGCGCTGCCGGGGCGGCCTCCCCGCTTCGCCCAGTGCCAGCGCTGGTTTGCATTTTCATGGTGCATGTCTTTGTCAATTTGCCCTGAAAGCCTCAATGGGGAGAAGACCACTAAAGTTGGGGACAGGTGGGTCGGAGAACAGCTGCCTGTCGCTGGAGGAGGGGGCTTAGCTGTCCACTGACTCAGCAGTGACCACGTGGGACTCAGGAGCCTAGGACATGAAGAAGCAACCCCACAGCTCACAGACAAGGGCAGTGGCCGGCTTGGCTGGGCGAGGTTTTGCTGGGACCCTGTCGGCACATGACCCCTGTGGGGGGGTTGCAGCCTGAGGGGAGGGTGAGCAAGGCAGGGGTCCCCCAGCCTGGGCCATCGTGTATATGTGGCAGCCGTCGCTGAGCGGGAAAGGTGCCGTAGGATGTCCTTAGTGGCTCAGTTTGCCAGCCTGGGCCAGAGCTGTGCTCCCTGGGTGCTGGGTGGCGCGAGTGCCCGGGGAGTGTGTCGTGTTGGTGAGGCAGAGGGTGCTGGGTCATGAAACGTGGAGCCATCCTGTCCTCTCCCTGCTGTGTCTGTTCAGGTATAAACCCGCGTGTGAAGTCGGGACGTTTTATGAAACTCCTTCCCGATTACGAGCACATGGAGTACAGAGATGTGTACACCTGCCGTACGTATGCCCCCGGCTTGCGCCTGCGCCCTGGGAGCCAAGCCGGCCGCCGCGTGGGAAGGGGTCCCTTCGCCCTGCTGCTTACGCCTGAGCGGGCTGGCCTCTGTGTGTGCCTGTCTGAGGGTCGTGCCCGTGGAGGAAGCAGCTGAGGGCAGTCTCCCGCTGACATGCCGTGGCCCCCACTGCCAGCTGCGTCACCCTCTGCAGTCACAGGTCCCGTGGTCACAGCGGACGAGCCCTGTCTGGAAGCCTAGGCAGGCCGGAGCTGAGGGGACAGGTGACGCGGCCCCTCAGGGAGCTGTAGTGTTGGTTTGCAATGCGTGCCTGTTGCTGCAGCCTTAGCGCTGCCCCCGTCTGCCCAGGGTCTGCTCAGCCCTGCTGAGCGGGCAGCCCTGGGGTGCTGTAGTGTTCTGTGGTCTGTGCAGGTCGCCCCTGCTGACAGCCCCACGAGGATCGGAGGTCTGGCTTTTTGTGGATGCTTTGGGCGGCACTGTGTTGGAGTGCAGCCTGGTGGCAGGGGCCTGTGTGAGGAGGGGCTGGTGACGCCCACAGGCAGGAAGGCCTCTGCCAGCTTCCTGGCAGTCTGTGGCAGCTGGCTTGGCCACTTGTCCCTGCGCCTCGCCTGTGGGCATGGCTGACGGAAACCCATCTGGCGGGCCAGCACTTAGAGCTCCCCTCCCTCACCCAATGGGATTTTTCCGGAACAGCTGTCCACGTGGCGCCCACACTGTGGACTGGAGTGGACTGCCGCCAGCTGCTGGGCTGGGCTGGGCTGGCTGGGCTGGGCGGGTCCTGGCAGCTGAGGGCAGCCGCTGGTAGGGAAGGTTCTCCTTGTGCCCGAGACAGGTGGTGGGGAAGAGCCGTGTGCGGTCATCTGGCCGTGCCTCAGTCTTGTCTTGGGCCTTTTGAAAAACGTGAAGCTGTGTTTTTTTATATACATGTAGATTTACTATTTATTTTTATTGAAAAGGCAAATTTATGGAGAGTAGGAGAGACGAGGATCTCCCATCTGCGGGTTCACTCCCCGAGTGGCCAGGCTGGGTCAGGCTGAGGCCAGGTGCCTGGAAGTCCCCGGACCGTGTGCTGGGCCGGGGGCAGCGTGGGGGGGGAGCCCTGTCCTGGCCGGAGACAGTGTGTGGGGGGAGCCCTGTTGGCCGGGGGCAGCGTGGGGGAGAGCCCTGTCCTGGCCGGGGGCAGCGTGGGGAGAGCCCTGTCCTGGCCGGGGGCAGCGTGGGGGGAGCCCTGTCCTGGCCGGGGACAGTGCGTGGGGGGAGCCCTGTCCTGGCCGGGGGCAGCGTGGGGGGAGCCCTGTCCTGGCCGGGGACAGTGCGTGGGGGGAGCCCTGTCCTGGCCGGGGGCAGCGTGGGGGGAGCCCTGTCCTGGCCGGGGACAGTGCGTGGGGGGAGCCCTGTTGGCCGGGGGCTGGCTCTGGGCAGCCGTTCTCCGACCTCACCTCGGCTTACCTCTGTCTTGCCTGTATGTGGCTGCTCAGTGCTGTGCTGTGAGCGCCTCTGGGCACCTGGGCTGGTGGAGCAGTGTCCTGCAGGCCAGCATGGCTTCCCACGGCAGGGCCACAGTGCCCTGGGCGCCGGGGAGAGCCTGCCGAGCTCTAGGTTGCTCTGAGCAGTTTTCCTGTTTTGTTTTTCTGGTTTGTTTGTTTTAAGATTTATTTTTATAGGACAGTCAGATATACAAAGAGGAAGAGAGACAGAGAGGAAGATCTTTTATCGCCGATTCACTCCCCAAGTAGCCTCAACAGCTAGAGCTGCGCCAATCCAAAGCCAGGTACCAGGAGCCTCTTCTGGGTCTCCCACACGGGTGCAGCGTCCCAAGGCTTTGGGCCGTCCTCGACTGCTTTCCTAGGCCACAGGCAGGGAGCTGGATGGGAAGTGGGGCCGCTGGGATTAGAACTGGTTCCCAGCGTGTGCGAGGCGAGTTTAGCTGCTAGGCTATTATGCCGGGTCCTGTTTTTCACTTCAGATCTCTCTCTCTCTTTGTCTCTCGCTCTCTGTCTAAATAAATAGTCAATGATCACCTCCAAACCCAGGTGCATTGTTCTGCAGTGTTTTTCTCTGCTTGGGAAGGGTGTGCTGGGCTTAATGTTTTGAACTGTTTGTCACGTTCCTGCGTGGGGAACAGCACAATACCCCTTAGCCCAGGATGAACTGCTCAGTGGCCTGGGACACCCGTTTAACTCTCCCTGTGGCTCAGGGACCCCTGCAAGCCTGGTAGGGTGGGGACGCTCCCTGAGTGGGGGTCATTTTACAGCGAGCAGTATGGGAGTAAGCCCCGGCATGTGGACCCAGTCCGTCCACCTGCCCACGGGGTCCAGGACAGAGGGTGTTGCAGCCAGCACCCAGGCCTTGTCCTGATGGCCCTGCCCATCTGCTTGTCCAGAGAGCCTGGTCTGCATGCTGGATGCCCCACAGTACTGGCCCGGTCTGCTGCTCGGGCCCCCTGGCCGCCTGGAGCCGGCCCCAGCTCCCAGAGCGCTTAAAGGGCAGTTTCAGATTCAGTCAGGTAGGATCTCAGAGAGGCCTTGCTGTCCTGGGACATCTTCCCCGTCGGTGCTGTGGTAGAGGGTACCCTTGCTTGGGGACATGCACCTGCGCCGACAGGGCCTCCTCACGAGCGGTGAGTGGCTCAGGTCGGGGTTCATTCCCTGCGAGGGGCTGTGAGTGGGTCTGGACACGTGTGTGTGGTGACCCGTGTGTGATGACCCGTGTGTGATGACACGGTGTGATGACACATGTGTGATGACACGTGTGCAACGACACGATGCGATGACACGGGTGTGATGACGGTGCGATGACACGGGTGTGATGACGTGTGCAATGACACATGTGTGATGACACGTGTGCAATGACACGGTGTGATGACACGGGTGCGATGACACGTGTGTGATGACACGTGTGCAACAACACGGTGTGATGACACGGGTGTGATGAAGGTGTGATGACACGGGTGTGATGACGGTGTGATGACACAGTGTGATGACATGTGTGCAATGACACATGTGTGATGACACGTGTGCAACGACACGGTGTGATGACACGGGTGATGGCAGTGTGATGACACGGTGTGATGACACAGTGTGATGACATGTGTGATGACACGGTGTGATGACACAGGTGTGATGACACGGTGTGATGACATGTGTGATGACACGGTGTGATGACACGGGTGTGATGACACAGTGTGATGACATGTGTGATGACACGGTGTGATGACACAGTGTGATGACATGTGTGATGACACACTGTGATGACACGGTGTGATGACATGTGTGATGACACGGTGTGATGACACGTGTGCAACGACACGGTGTGATGACACGGATCCTTCTAGTATCACGTGAAGTGGCTGCTCTGCCCTGAAGCTCCCCTGGCTTGGCCCGCTCACCCGCTCCTCCTGACTCAGCTCGGAAGTGTGTGTGGAGGCGGACGTGCCGTGGGCGGTCCTTCAGGCTGGCTTCCCTCTCTCTGCATGGCTGCCGGCTTGGCTTCCGTGCTTCTCTGCTGAACGCTGTGCTGCTGGGTGGCTGTCGCACAATGTGTGTGTTCACCTGACCACCGTGCAGGGTGTGCCCAGCGTGACCACGGCGCCCACGTGTGTCCACATCCTCACGGCATACAGTGTGCGTCCGTGTGACTACCAGCTTGTGTAGGAAAGCCCTTGTGGACATCCGCCGTGGGCTTCCGTGTTAGGCGGGTTCCCGGGTGTCTTCTCAGAGCCCTGCACTCACTCCGGGGTTTCGGGGCGTCTTCTCAGAGCCCTGCACTCACTCCGGGGTTCCGGGGTGTCTTCTCAGAGCCCTGCACTCACTCCGGGGTTCCGGGGTGTCTTCTCAGAGCCCTGCACTCACTCCGGGGTTCCGGGGTGTCTTCTCAGAGCCCTGCACTCACTCCGGGTTTCGGGGCGTGTTCTCAGAGCCCTGCACTCACTCCAGGGTTCCCGGGTGTCTTCTCAGAGCCCTGCACTCACTCCGGGGTGCATTTGCATTTTATGCTGGGCAAGGATGGAGGAAGCAGGTTTTCTGCGTGCGTCACCCCTGGCTTAGCAAGCTGCCGGCTCCAGCCGACTCCCGCACGGCCCGCCCTCAGTGCTGCTGAAGGATGCTGAGGGGGGTTCTGGAGCCTTGCCATCTGCAGCCGTAAGGCACAACGCCGTGCTGGGACTCTGAGCTCTGGACCGAGGTGTGCTCTCGAGAGGGGCTGAATGGTGAGCTGGCTGCTCCTGGGAGAGGCTGGGCAGCCGTCAGGACTGGCCCCAGGGGAGCCTTGTGGCGGAACCTTGCCACACACTGGCTGCTACTCCTGTATCCTTCAAGCCTGTCGCATGAAGTGGAGGTCGTGGTCACGTCCCGTGTCTGAACTCTGTCCTACCTGTCTGATTGGCCGGTTAATCCCAGTTGGAAGAGCAGAGGTGTTTACTTTTTAAACTGCTTGGATGTGGCTTAAATCCCATGTTGTAAGACTCTGGTTTTTGCGCAATGAGGTTGGGCCTGCTCTGGGGTCAGCGTGTGCGTGACTGACCCCCTTGTCTCAGGGTGGCTCGGCACACCCCTGTCCCCTGGGACCCCGACTTCCACAGCGGGCATGATGAGCTTGTAGCCCGGGGGCTGGCAGCCAACTCTGGAGCCTCGAGATGCTGCTTCCCAGCAAAGCCGAGGCTCCGGGAGGCGAGGCCCCGTGGGAGTGGCCGGGGTGTGCTGCAGGCTTCCGTGGCCTCGAAGGCCTTGGAGTCGCTTGCATGAAGCCAGGAGTGTAGGTCGGTGGAGAGGGCCTGTGCCCTCCTACACTGTCCTACAGAACAACAGTGCTGCTTACTTCCTTTTTTTTTTTAAATATTATGAAAGTGTGGAAATATGGAAGATGGAAGAATTGCAGTGTAGGCTGGTGCTGTGGCACAGCAGGCTTAAGTTGTTCCTGTGACACCGGTACCCCTCAGCAGTGCCAGTTCGTATCCAGCTGCTCCCCACTAGAGTGCCTGGGAAAGCCGTGGAGGTTGGCCCCGGTGCTAGGGCCCTGCTGCTGGAGCAGCTTCGTGTCGGGTTAGGAGCACGGGAACTGCTCTGTGCTGGAGGACGGGTGTAGAGGCCAGGCCGGCGCCTACCTTCCCGGGCAGCTGCTCGTGTGTGGAGCCCTGTTGGGAGCTGCTAGCCCCTCACGGGAGGAGCGAAGGGGACGTCTCCTCTCCACAGCAGTGTACCGATGAGGCCCTGCCGAGTTTGGGGGCTCCGCGCCTCCAGAAGCCCTCCACTCAGTGTCTCCCAGGGCAGAGACAGGTGGGAGAACTGCCCGGGGCACTGTGCTCTGAATGCAGGCGCGGCTCCCGCTCCCCTCCGGACACTCGCCCAGCCTGCCGGGGCTGTCCCCGTTTGCTGCCACCGCCCTCTCTCCATCTCAGAGTTCTTCCTCACTTGAGACTGGGCCCTCCGAGCAGCTGCCTCTGGTAGCACTGCACCCTGTGGGCAGACCCCGCTGGAGCCCCCCCCCCCCCCGCTCCTGCTGGCTCCACCCCTCCCTGCCCCACAAGGAGGAACTCCCCGGAGGCCCGGGGCAGCTGGGAGAGAACGCCGCTGACAGCGCCGATGGCGCCCTGCTCTCCCCGCTGGGACGTCGCCGAGGGGAGGGCTTCCGGGACTTGGACTCCTGCGGCCTCTCCCGGCCCTCTTTGGGGTGGTGTCGTGGATCTGATGGCTCCTGTGGTGCCTGGTGAGGGCTGGATGTGTGATGCGCGGTGCTGGGCGGTTCCCGTGGTCTGGGGCGCACTGGCGTGACTCGCTGCCTCACGCGGGCGCCTGAGGCGTGAAGACGCGGCAATGTCTTGCTCCCAGCCTGCCCTCTGACTTCCCCTCGTGCAGTGACCCTCCCGCTTCTGTCAGCTCTGCTGGTCCGCAGCAACTTGATGTTATGCATTAGGAGGTTAGCTGCCAGCCTCGGGGCCAGCCTTGAGCTCTGCTGCGCACGCCCCTCCATCACCCTGGCTCCAGTCCTGCCCATGGCTTTTCACCCAGCCCGTCTGTGAAGGGAGTACCCAGTGCGGGCCGGGCGGGTGGGCGCCGGCTGGCTCTCACAGGACTGGCCCCAGCTCGGCCTCTTCCAGCCTCCTGCAGGCTCCGAGGGGTCTGGGATGCTGCCTGCTGCCCAAGCCTCTTGGCCCCTCATGGTGCTCCCTGCCCCAGTGCCAGTGTGGTCCAGGCTCCGGCACTGCCCCCCAGCAGGTGACACATGCAGAGGGAGTAGATACGTGGCCTCGGCCAGGCCACCTTGTAGGCGTGTGGCTGTGTGCTGGGCACCTCGGCCGGGGGCCCTGCGCAGGCGTGACTGTGTCCTGGGCGCCTCGGCCAGGGACCCACGCGGGCGTGCGGCTGTGTCCTGGACGCCTCGGCCGGGGGCCCTGCGCAGGCGTGTGGCTGTGTCCTGGGCTTGGCCTTGCCACTCCATCTGCTCGGCAGCGGGTCTAAAGGCAGCCTTGCTCGCTCTCTTCCCGCAGTGCTTCACCGATACAGACACATTTTGGGACTGTGGCAGCCGGATATCGGGCCGTACGGAGGGCTGCTGAATGTGGTGGTAAGTGTGAGCCTGGCCGCGGGCATGTGCGTGTGGGTAGGTGTGGTGTGAGCCTGGGGCCTTTAGGCCTCTGCCCCTCGGGGGTGCCAGCCCTGCCCTGGGACATGAGCTGTCATCAGGAAGACCTGGTGTCCTGGACTGAGGCGCTCCAGCCTCCTGGACACGGGACTTGCTAGCTCTAGGGTGGTACAAAGCAGGTACTGGTTGACCGCCCGGAAGTGAAGGATGGTGCCAGGGCCTCAGTGCCTGCCAAGAGGGCTGTGGGCACAGGCTCCTGTGGGGCTCTGGCTCTGCTCTCCACACCTGTGGCATGTGCAGCCTCTGAACGTGGTGCTGCCTTGCTGCAGCCCACCTGGGGCGCCTGCTGCCGGGGTGAGGCTGGGAGCAGGCGTGTGCCCCGTGCGCCCTGTGCTGCTGCCTATGGCAGACGACCTCAGAGCAAATTCAGGAAGCAGCCCTTCGGTATGGGCCTGGTGCACTATCAGAGTTTCTCCTAGGGAGGCCAGAGTTCTGGAGACTTCCATGAGCTCCGCTTCTTGCCACAGGTCAGCTTCCTGCTGCTGCCCTCACACGGGCCTGCGTGCAGCTGTCGCAGCACGAGCTTGTCCTCCTGCAGCCTGGACACAGGGCTGTCGCTTCCTGCACAGAGCTGCCTCTGTGCTTCCCACCCCACCGGCACTGTCTGCTGCGGGCACGCTCTCCCAGGCAGGCTGGTGGTGCCCATGTTCCCCCTGGCGTGTCCCCGTGGCGTTCAGCTCAGACCCTGGCAGCATAGCCCTCTGGGGCCTTGGTCGCTGAGCAGCAGGCTGCAGAGAGGAGAGGCGGTGGCGGCCTGGCCCCTGGGGAGCGCAAGGAGGCCGAGAACAGGCCAGGTGGACTGGGGCGCCCGAGCAGGGGGCGAGCAAGGTTGTGCCTGGCCACGTGTGGACTGCTTGTGGCCACAGGGCTGTTGGGTGTCCTGCAGTCCTCATCCCAGTCCTCCGGCCTCACTTTCCAAGGTCAGCTGCTGGGGTTTATTTTAAGGTTTATTTCATTTATTTGAAGAATTCCTGGAGAGGAGAGACAGTGAGATCTGACATGCACGGCTCACTGATCACACGGCTACAAAGCCAGGGCCGGGCCAAAGGCAGGAGCCAGGAGCGTCTTCTGGGTCTCCCACGTGGGTGCAGGGACCCAAGGACTTGGACCATCGTCTGCTGCTTTCGTGGGCACAAAAGCAGGGAGCTGAGTCAGAAAAGCTGGTGCCTTAGGTTTTGAGTTAGACGCTCAGCAGTTAGCTTGTGTTGGAAAGGAAAGATAAGATGTGTTTGGTCTGCGTCCGTCTCCCCGTCTCCGCCAGCTGTGCATGTGAAAAGCTTTGGGCTTGTTTCCCTGTCCACCTCCGCCCGAGTGGGAGCTTGGATTCCCGTGGGCCCTGCTCTGCAAGGGTTCTCCAGGGTGAGGCGCTGTGCCCTGGCTCCAGAGGGCCTCGCTGCTCCTCCATGGTGTGGGTGTTCTGCGTGGCCGGGGAGCATAGGTACGGCCTGGCTGAGCCCTCGGCCTCCCGGTGTCTGCCTCTGGGGTGCAGGGAATAGAGTGGCCCAGGGCTGGCTTGGTCACTGGATTTGCTGCTCTTGCTTTGTCTCCAGACGGCTGTACAGGTCCCCAAGTTGGCTCGGCAGTCTTCGTGTGGGTCTGCAGGGCCTGCTGTCACTGTGTGTTTTGCCCAGCAAGAGGTGTTCTGGGGACCAAAGACTGCTGGGTCTGCTGAGAAACGGGCTTGCCCTTGGTTGGTCGGCTGAGTTCCCGGGCCCGGCCTGGCTCTTGCAGGATTCCCTCCCGAGCTGAGCCAAGCAGCCGCTGGCAGGGCCAATTACTGTCCTTTCTTGGTCGGGGAAGAGGGGGTTGTTTTTCTTACCAGCAGTGAGTATCAGAGTGACAAAGGAAAAAACGGTGGGACAGCCTCTGAACGCGGGGGACAGTGGGATGGAGCCCTGGCCTTGCTGACCACGCCTGCTCTCAGCCCTGGCAGCTGTGGTGCTGGGACCCCCTGTGGGCCAAGGGGTCCCCGGGGGCTGGGCTGGCTTGCTGCTGTCTGCCCTCCACCTTCTGTGCACCACCCATACCCAGGACAGACGAGGGAGGGTTGGCACCTGCCAAAGCTTTCCAGAGGCAGCTGCTGCCTCCTGCCTGGAGCCGTTTCGAGCAGATTCAGCCCTGTGGCATTTCACCTGCCCCACTTGGCACTGGCACTCGGAGTTCTGGGTGCTTCTTGCCCGTACACTGTGCTCATGCCAGACCCCGCAGAATCAGCAGGTGTTCCCACCCAAATTGACCTTGACTGAGGTTTGTTCCCATCAGTACCCGGCAGGTCCCTCCAGCTAACCGTGCTTGTTGAATGCACTTGCAGCCCACCCATGCTGGGTCCGTGCCTTGCTGGGCTCACATTCCGGGCTCTTCCCTTGGCCAGTTCCTGACCACCCCCCTTTGCATTTGGAGCTGGCAGGTAGTCTGAGGGGCCTCCTCAACTCAGCCTGGATTCAGTAGGGAACTGCTTTGTGGGTGGGGTCCTGTACCTCCCTGTCTTCTGGCTGGTGGTGCAGGGTGGGTGTGGCCTGAGTGGGCTCTGTGCAGGTGGGTGGGCGTGGCTGGAGTGCAGGTGGTGGGCGTGGCCTGAGTGCAGGTGGTAGGCGTGGCCTGAGTGCAGGTGGTGGGCGTGGCCGGAGTGCAGGTGGTGGGCGTGGCTGGAGTGCAGGTGGTGGGCGTGGCCTGAGTGCAGGTGGTGGGCGTGGCCTGAGTGCTCTTTCTGGTGCAGGTGGACGGCCTGTTTATCATTGGCTGGATGTACCTGCCACCCCACGACCCTCACGTTGATGACCCCATGAGATTCAAGCCTTTGTTTAGGATCCACCTGATGGAGAGAAAGTCTGCCACCGTGGAGTGCATGTACGGCCACAAAGGACCCCACAATGGCCACATCCAGGTGAGAGCTGGGTGTCCCTTAGGGGCGTGATGAGAACTGGGGCATTCCTGGGCGGGGTGTCAGCACGCTCACTGGGCCATGTGGATAGAGGGAGCAGGAGTTGTGTGCTGTCTCGGCTCCTGCCGGTGCGTGCCCTTGGAGCCCTGGGTCTTGGCAATGGTACTTCATCTCCGGCCTTCTCCTTTCCTTGGAGTAGAATTCTTGTGCTGTTTGCTGTCAGACTGACGAGGGCCCAGGAGCACCGGGTGTCATCAGGCACCTGCCCCAGGTCCTGCTGGGGAGAGTGACGGACACCTTCCAGTGCTGATTCACTCCACTGATGGCCGTGGTGGCCGGGCCGAGCCAGGAGCCAGGAGCCGGGCGCTGCATGCGCTTCTCCGTGGGGCAGGGGCCCACACAGTGTTCTGCTGCCTTCCCACACGTGTGACGGGGTCCTGGACTCCAACTGGACTGTGCGTGGGGTGCTGTGTTTGCAGCAGCACCCGGGCTGCAGTACAGCGTGGTGGGAGTGCTGGGGGCTTGGTGGAAACAGCAGGAGGCACGGTGATCCTGGCCTGACTCTCTGCTGCTCCCTTTCCTCAAGATTGTGAAGAAGGACGAGTTCTCCACCAAGTGCAACCAGACGGACCACCACCGGATGTCTGGCGGCAGGCAGGAGGTGAGCGCCGGGCTCCTGGAGGGGAACGTGGGGACACGCATGGGGCACTGCCCTGACCTGCCCTCTGCACAAAGTGGCTAAAGTCCTCGCCTCGCACACGCCAAGACCCCATATGGGCGCCGGTTCTAATCCTGGCAGCCCTGCTTCCCCTCCAGCTTCCTGCTTGTGGCCTGGGAAAGCAGAGGAGGACGGCCGAAGCCTTGGGACCCTGCACCTGTGTGGAGACCCGATGGAAGCTCTTCCTTTCTGTCTTTACTTCTCTCTGTATATTTAACTTTACAATAAATAAAAAATAATAAATCTTTTTTTTAAAAAAAGAAGGAAGCCTCTGCCTGTGACCAGCAGCATGGCGGTCTGTTGAGCGAGCACCCGTCTCCCTGGCATTGCCCGGTAGGCTGCAGCAGCTGCAGCGCGCCTCCAAGCCTGCCTGGCCCCTGGGCCTCTGGCTAGACAGGAGAGTCGCGTCATCCGGCCAGGCTCCAAGGGGTCGTTTTTGGTCAGTGCACTTGTGAGGTTTCTGTGTGAGTGGTGGGCTGGCATTCACCTTGTCCTGCGGAGTCTGAGGTTACGGCACACGGGGCGTCTCGGCCGTGCTCAGTTCAGGTCCCGTCCTTCCTTACTTCGTCCACTCTTAGTATCTGTTGTTTATGAATTTACAAAGTGCTTTTCTGAAAGTGGCCTCAAGCAGGAGCCCAGCACTGCGTCTGGTCTCACTGTCTCCTGTGGGAGCAGAGCCACAGCACCGTGGCTGTCTCGCACTGCCCTCACAGGTGTGGCAGCAGCCTGAGACTTGAACCTGCGTCCACATGGGATGCTGGCACAGCAGGTGGAAGATTAGCCCCCTGCGCCATGATGCTGATCCAGGGATGTTTCTAAGAGCCTCTTCTCTGTAGATTCAGCCACTTTAATAGAAGATTTTTATTTATTTTTTAAAAAATATTTATTTCTATTGAAAGTTAAATCTACAGAGAGGAGAGACAGAGAAAGATCTTCCATCTGCTGAGTCACTCCCCAAGAGCCAGGAGCTTCTTCCAGGTCTCCCATGCAGGTGCAGGGTCCTGAGTCTTTGGGCCGTCCTTGACTGCTTTCCCAGGTCACAGGCAGGGAGCTGGATGGGAAGTGGAGCAGCTGGGATTAGAACCGGCGCCCATGTGGGATCCTGGCACATGTAAGGTGAGGACTTGGCCACTGCCTATTGCACCAGGCCCAAGGTTTTAATTCTAATGAAATCTAATTGTAAGGTGAATGATTTGAAAGGCAGAGTGAGAGCTATCTTCCATCCACTGATTTACTCCCAAGTGGCTGCAGGTTGGGGTTAGTGGAGCTGGCGTGTGGACTTCAGAGTCAGCCTGTCAGCATCCCCTGTGTCTGGGTGTGCTCGGCCAGCTCGGCGGGCCTGGAAATGCGTGTGGAAGGGAGCTGGGGCAGAGCCCAGCCTGCGGGCTGCACGTGGACGGGCTGGCTGCCTGTCAGGCCGCTCATGTACTCTTGGCAGTGTGTGGTTTAAAGGCGTCGGCCTGTGCGACCAAAGGATGTTGCAAGTGGAACTTTGAACATTTTTTTTTTTTTAAAGATTTATTTGTTTTTTGGAAAGTCAGATATACAGAGAGGAGGAGAGACAGAGAGGAAGATCTTCCATCCGATGATTCACTCCCCAGGTGAGCACAACGGCCGATGCTATGCCGATCCAAAGCCAGGATCCAGGAACTTCTTCCAGGTCTCCCACGCGGGTGCAGGGTCCCAAAGCTTTGGGCCGTCCTCCACTGCTTTCCCAGGCCACAGGCAGGGAGCTGGATGCGAATTGGAGCAGCCAGGATTAGAACCGGCGCCCATATGGGATCCCGGCACGTTCAAGGCGAGGACTTTAGCCGCTAGGTCACGCTGCCAGGCCCTTGAAAGTTTTTATTTGCTAATATTGTGTGCCAGTGCATAAAAATAAATCTTATTATTTTTTTTAAGTACTGGCCTTGTAGTAACTTCTGTTTTCTTGCTGGCCTTTGAGAGCTCTGATTTTAAAGCAGTTACCAGATTGTGCTGGCTTCTTGGTCGATCGCTTTGCCTCAGCAGAGCCGGTTCTGCCTTGTCATGTTGAGTTGAGATGCAGCGGTTTGAATCGGGTCTGTTTGTAGTATAGAGACAAAGTACTGAGCACCAAGTACCCTTGGTGTTGTGCTGGCTCTGGTGATGACTGCCTGCCTTTCTATCCAGTGCCCATGGGCAGCCCCGACACGCCGGCCCAGGAGCTACCTGCTCACTGTCCCTGGGAGCAGGGCCAGGCCATGCACTGCAGCTCCAGGCCTGTGTGGATGGCCGGCCCGGAGCGCTTGTCCTTGCCTGTGGTCCCTGCCTGTGAGCCCAGCAGTGCCTCCGGCCCTGGGCAGCTCGGTGCCTTGCACTGGGGATCATGGCTCGCTGCAGCTCCCCTCTTCCCCCCACTGGGATGGTCCGCATGTGGGAGGGACTGCCGTCAGCATCGTGGCCAACACCTGCCGTGTGTCCCGACGACCTCCACGGCACGTGCTCTCCGGCAGGAGTTCCGGACGTGGCTGCGGGAGGAGTGGGGCCGCACGCTGGAGGACATCTTCCACGAGCACATGCAGGAGCTCATCCTGATGAAGTTTATCTACACCAGCCAGTACGAGTGAGTGGGTGCGGGGCCCCAGGGCAGGAGCCCGGTCCACCAGCCAGTACGAGTGAGTGGGTGCGGGGGTCAGGGCGGGAGCCCCGTCCGCCGGCCAGTACGAGTGAGTGGGTGCGGGGGTCAGGGCGGGAGCCCCGTCCGCCGGCCAGTACGAGTGAGTGGGTGCGGGGGCCAGGGCGGGAGCCCCGTCTGCCGGCCAGTACGAGTGAGTGGGTGCGGGGGCCCAGGGCGGGAGCCCCGTCCGCCGGCCAGTACGAGTGAGTGGGTGCAGGGCTCAGGGCGGGAGCCCCGTCCACCGGCCAGTACGAGTGAGTGGGTGTGGCCCTCCCCGTGGCCCTCTGAGGGGTGTGGCCCCTGCCCCCATGGGGACCATCATGTCTGACGTGGCTCCTCCTGTGACTGTCCTGCCGAAGTTGTGTCCCTTGCAGGGGCTGGGTTCTTGTCCTGTCCCTGGCTGTGGCCTGTGCCGTGTAACCTGGCCTCCCCCTTGTGCGGTGTTGCCTCAGGTGACCAACTCCTTTCTCCAGGTTGGTGGATCAGGAGTGGCCTTCCCCTGCCCTCCTGAAAGCCCCACGTGAGTCTGGGGTGGGGACAAGGGCACTAGTGGTGCCATGCTATGCCCCACTGCCCGCAGGCCAGGACAGCTTCTCCCTCGCCAGGCTGCGCCCCTGCCCTGTGCGTGTGGCCCAGCCTGGGTTATGACTTCTGCCTCTTCCACAGCAACTGCCTGACCTATCGGCGCATCTACCTCCCGCCCAGCCGCCCGGACGACCTCATCCAGCCCGGCCTCTTCAAGGGCACCTACGGCAGCCACGGCCTGGAGGTGGTGATGCTCAGCTTCCACGGCCGGCTGGCCAGGGGCACCAAGATCACAGTGAGTGGGCGCACTCGGGCCGGCCCAGCAGTACCTTGGGCCCCGCCACCAGGAAGCCTGGCAGTGCTGCGCCCGGGTCTGTGGGTCCAGTGGGCGCTGTCATTGGTCACCCCCGCAGGACCAGGTCTCACTGGGCTTCCCCGAGCTGTCTGGATGAGACTGAACTGCAGGCAGTCCAATGCCCGTGTGGCACAGGTGGCCCCGGCAGCCGCCTGGCTTCGCAGCTGCCCGTGAGCCTCACCCGGCTGCCCAACAGCTCACTGCCAGCTCCAGGACCACGCTAGGGGCCCTCGGTGGGCTTGTTGGCCTCTGCAGGCCTCAGCTGGGTTCTGTCCGTCGGGCCCCTCTGCCCAGGCAGAGGCTGCGTGTGGCTTCTGCTGGCTGTCGTTTCCTGGGGAACTGTGGGGACGAGGATCTTCCTGGGGCTCCTCAGACGGGCCCCTGTCCCGGGCAAGGCCACCAGCCCTGCCCCAGGAGTGCGTGGTGTGTTGACAGAACACCTGCTCACCCTTCCTTGTCTGGATGGACTGCTGGGTGAAGCCGCAAGACCCTGTCCTGGGCGGCCTGCTGAGGGCTGTCAGTGGGAGATGGGGGCAGATGGGGGCAGGTCTGCATGTGCCTGTGCGTCCCCGCCCACCCACTCTGCAGGGTGACCCCAATATCCCTGCGGGGCAGCAGACGGTGGAGATAGACCTGAGGCATCGCATCCAGCTGCCGGACGTCGAGAACCTGCGCAGCTTCAACGAGCTGTCCCGCCTCGTGCTCGAGGTGCGGGAGCAGGTGCGGCTGGAGCAGCAGGAGGGCCAGCACGAGGACAAGGAGCCGGCCGCGCATCCCGCCCAGGAAGCGGCTGCAGCCCAGCAGCCCGCCCAGTCGGGGCAGGGGCAGCCATTTGTGCTGCCTGTGGGTGTGAGCTCAAGGAGCGAGGACTACCCCCGCACGTGCAGGATGTGGTGAGGACAGCTGGCCACACGGAGCAGGGTGGGCTGGGCGGGCTCCAGAGCTTTGCGGCTTCTCTAGGGCAAGCTCCTGCCCATCTCGCAGTTTACTCATGCCCCCGGGTCAGGAGGGTCCACCCGGCACTCCCCTGCCCCGGGTCAGGAGGGTCCACCCGGCACACCCCCGCCCCGGGTCAGGAGGGTCCACCCGGCACACCCCCGCCCCGGGTCAGGAGGGTCCACCCGGCACTCCCCCTCCCTGGGTCAGAAGGGTCCACCTGGCACCCCCGCCCCCATAGCTGGGCCCAGACCCTCTGTGGTGTCACTGCTGCCACTGCCTACCTGATGGCAGGTAAACGTGGAAGGGCCCCGCGTGGCTTGAGGGTGTTCTAGAATATCTAGACTGGCATGTGCCGGGCAGTGCCCTTCCGTCCCTCATGCCGCCCGTCTGTTCAGCTTCTATGGCACAGGCCTCATCGCCGGGCACGGCTTCACCAGCCCCGAGCGCACCCCCGGCCTCTTCATCCTGTTCGACGAGGACCGCTTTGGGTTCATCTGGCTGGAGCTCAAGTCCTTCAGCCTGTACAGCCGGGTGCAGGCCGCCTTCCGGAACGCCGACGCGCCGTCCCCGCAGGCCTTCGACGACATGCTCAGGAACATCCAAGCCCTCACGTCCTGACCGCGGCTGGCCTGGACCTGCCCTGAGAAGGGTCGCAGCATGCACTTTGCAAGTCGCACCTTCTGCTTGGGGGCCCAGCCCCCCAGGACGCTTCGTACAGTGTGTAACATAGTCCTGTGTGTCTGTGAGTTGTGGAGGACAGCTGAGGCGGGGGCTGCGGCATGGCCAGCTGGGAGCCGCCCCGTGGCCAGCCTGCGCAGGTGGCTGTGGCAGTCGGGGGGAGGGACGGGCTCCCGGGCAGCGGTGTGGGGGCAGTCGGAGGCTGGGCACAGTTCTCCTTTCGCTGCCAGCCCTTTTTCTCCTGTGGGATAAGATGGGCTGGCTGTCCGAGCCCCCGGTCCCCACTCTGGCTGTCCCAGGCCAGCTGTCCTGGTCCTTGTCCCTGGTGGGGCACTGTGCCTGTCTGTAGGGGAGCTTCCTCACTGGTCCCCGCGAGGCGTCCCGAACGTTCCCTGGCTGGTCTTGAAAGTGAAAGGAGCTCTGTGCCCAGGATTGGTCTGCTTGGCACCTTCTCCCCCGGCTTCCAAGAGTGGACCCCTGAGTGGACCGTGCAGACCCTCAGGAGGAGGGGCCCACATGGCAGCAGCAGGGACACAACTGCGCCCCGCTGTCCCGGCCCCCGACTCGCCCCCCCCCAGGTTCTAGCAGCGTGTCCTGACACAGAAGTTTGGGCCATGGTTTCCAGCATGGCCCGGGTTGGCGCAGAAGCACTGTCATCGCCTGCCCGGCCCCTGTGGTTGTGACTTCCTTGTGCCAAATGCGGCTGGACCTGGGCGGTGGTGACTGGCCACGGAGCCTCGGGGAGCCGGCGTGGCGTGTGGCTCCCAGGGAGCGGCCGCTGCCCAGGCACGGCCGGGAAGCGCAGGTTTTACCAAGAGGCTCGCTCACTCTTAGGGCCCTCCCCAGCTCCACGGAGGCCTCGCCTTGCCTTGTACAGAGCACGGTGACTGAAGAAAGTACTGATTAAAACTCCTCCAGTCTCATGAGCCTGCTTCTGGTGTCTGGGTGGCTACACAGCTTTATCAGCAGCAACTCCAACAGATGTGGTTGCTGTGGGAGGTAGTGTGGTCAGCCAGGGAGCTGGGGAGCTCGGGAACTGGGGCTGCTGAAAGCCTGGGGCCTGAGGAGCTCGGGAAATCGGGGGCTGGGAGCCGGGGATACTACAGAACTTGGGGCCTCAGGGGGAACTGGTGGGGCTGGGATCCTGGGGTGCTGCAGAGCCTGGGGAACTGGTGGGGCTGGGAGTGGGGGGCCTGTAGTTGGCCAGGTGGGCTGGCAGCCTGGGCCCTGGGCTGTGACAATGCAGGAGACACTCGGGCAGTCACGGGTTCTGAATTGACCAGAAGCCGCCAGCAGCTGCCCTCGTGCTGGCTCCCTGTTGGGGGTTGGCCCAGCTCATGGAGGGGGGTTTCAGCCCTGCTCTGCCTGCAGCCACCAGCCTCCTGGGTGCCGGGGCCTGTTACAGTGGCTGCTGGCTACTGTGGAGCTTACGGACCTGCTGGCTGCTCCGCAGCTTCCCCAGACGTGCACCCTGGCACATCTGCCTGGCCAAGGGACTGCTCCGTGGTCTCCCCACCCCCACTGAGGGCCGCTGTAGGAGATCCTCCTGCCAGCCAGGGCAGCCTGAGTCCTCAGGCTGGCACAGCTTGTGGGTGCTCAGCTGGTGATGGAGAGACGATGCTTGCCCATGGCTTTGTTACTCAGAGAGCTCCAGCTGGCACTGCCCCTGCTGGCCGCGGTGGCTCCTGGAAAATGGCAGGCACAGTGGAAAATGAGGCCGCTGGATTGACCGCCGGGCTCCTCCAGGCCATTTTTGTCCTGTCCCCTCTGTTCTCAATGTAGTGTTTGGGTGAGCACACTCTGGGATGCCCCCGGCCTGAGGGCATCAACCCTGTGCCACACGGGTGTGCGTCTCGCTGTTTGGGTGCAGGTAATGGATGGCGCCTGCATGTCTTCAGCTTCTGTAGGGGACTTGGGTCTAAGTGTGGGCCTGCCACTGGTGGTGTGTTTTCAGGAGGCTCCTGGTGGGAGCGGGTTCCCCTGGGTGTGGACTGTGCTCGCAGGGGCCAGCCAGAGGAGGGGATGGGTCAGGTCCGTATTCTTGCAGAGCCACGCGTGCTTTTGGTTGTCTGAAATCAGTCTACTTAGCAAAAGTTGTCACCACTTGGTGTTGAGCCCCTGGCCCTGACTGGGGAGAGAAGCCCAGGGCAGGCTGGGAATCGAAGGGCCCCTCGGTCTCCAGCAGGATTGGGCCAAGGCCCCCGCTGGAGGCAGCTGTGTCCCTGGCCTGGTCCCCTGGGTGTGCCTGCTGGATTCGCCTTCAGTGCCGTCTGCCCTTCAGCCCTCGTGGGCTGTGGGGGTGGGTCCTGAGGGGGCTGGGTGGGTCTTGGGGCTGACCCACACCCCAGCCTCACGAAACCCAGGTTCCCACTAGGGGAGTGTGGGTGTGTCTGCTTGGAGCCTCTCTGCGACCCTGGCAGCCTGTGCCTGCGTGGCATGGGCAGCCTGTGTCTGCGTGGCGTGGGCAGCCTGTGTCTGCGTGGCGTGGGCATCCTGTGTCTGTGTGGTGTGGGCAGCCTGTGTCTGCATGGCATGGGCAGTCTGTGTCTGCGTGGCGTGGGCAGCCTGTGTCTGCGTGGCGTGGGCAGCCATGTTCCTGCGTGACGTGGGCAGCCTGTGTCTGCGTGGCGTGGGCAGCCTGTGCCTGCGTGGCGTGGGCAGCCATGTTCCTGCGTGACGTGGGCAGCCTGTGCCTGCGTGGCGTGGGCAGCCATGTTCCTGCGTGACGTGGGCAGCCTGTGCCTGCGTGGCGTGGGCAGCCATGTTCCTGCGTGACGTGGGCAGCCTGTGCCTGCGTGGCGTGGGCAGCCATGTTCCTGCGTGACGTGGGCAGCCTGTGTCTGCGTGGCGTGGGCAGCCATGTTCCTGCGTGACGTGGGCAGCCTGTGTCTGCGTGGCGTGGGCAGCCATGTTCCTGCGTGGCGTGGGCAGCCTGTGTCTGCGTGGTGTGGGCAGCCTGTGTCTGCGTGGCGTGGGTGCTCCTGTAGCCAGTGCATGGATCCCAGCAGGAGGAGGGGTGGTGGTCACTGACCCCGCATAGATTCCATACTCCCTGTCCAGTTGGCTTCCCTGGTCTTTGGCAGCTCAACAAAGGGACTACAGGCCCAGGGCGGAGTCTGCTGGCGCTCTGGCACCTGGCATCTTCCCTTTGTCCCAGCTCTTCAGAAGAGTGACCTCTTGTGGGCATTCATGGTCACTGCATGTGGCTTGACCCCTGCCCACAGTACCAGCTGGAAACACCCTCCCCTTGTCCTGAGACCTGTCCCCGCCCTAAGAAGTCGCGTTCCATGGTGGCTGACCTTGTCACCACCCGAGAGAGGGCACTTGTGGGCATCTGGGCCTGAAGGTCCCTGACCACACCCTGTGTGGGCCCTCCCTGCTGCCTGGGGCCAGGCTGGGGCAGGGTCGCACAGCTGGCATGTATCTGTCTGTGGCACTGTGTGGCTTACAGGTGTTAATCCTACAATGATCCAGGTGTGCAGGCCCGGTGGGTCAGTCCCCCTAGCTGGAGGGGGAGGTTGAGGGACCTGCCCGGGGCCACAGCTGCCACACCCTGACCACTCTAGAAGAGCTGGTGTTGGTGTGAGGTGGATTTAAACCTGTTTTGTTTATTTTCAAGGTGGAAGCTTAGCCTCTTACGCCACAGTGCGAGCCCCGTGTTGATGCCTTTCCACCTAGGGAAATCCTGTCTCAGGAGCCCAGCTCACAGTGGACGGGGCCACTTGGGGTGACGCTGGCTGAGGGTGGGCTCCAGGACAGGGAGAGGGCCCTGGCTCGGGCTCACCTTCGTTGTTCTGTGGAGATAGCAGCAGCCTTTAGTCCAGCTCTTTTGTGGAAGGCTGGGAGAGCTGGTGCAGAAGGCTCAGGGCAGCCGAGCAGATGGCCTGCAACCCCTTGGCACCGCCTGGAGGGCACGGGGATGGAGCTGGCCATGGGGCTGCACGTCAAGCCCTTGAGCTTTCCAAGGCCTCTGCCAGTGGCACTGGGCACTGTTACGTGGGCAAGAAGCTGCCCAGCTGATGTCCAGCGTGGCCAACGCCGTGCTGTCTGGCGATGGCTGGGGGTACACTGCACTGGGTGCTTCCCCGCACTGCCCGCTGGGCTGAGCTCATTGTGACACGGTGCCAGCCCGGAGGCAGAGTGGGGCCCCCCTGGGCTGTCCACGCCCACCCTCGGGAAACGCCCTGCTGAGGACCCCATCAGGCCGTCCTGACTGAAGGCTGGGTGACCTGAGGACCACGTCTCAGCCACACTGACGGTGCACACGGCAGGAGCTCACTGGGGCTGTTTCCACACCCCCAGTGCCCTGTGGGGGCTGTTTCAGGGGCTTGCCTGCTGTGCTGTGCGGCTGCATTTCACTCCCAGGATGGGAAACATTAATGAGGAAAAGAGGGTATGTGGGGTATGCCAGGAGGCTGCAGGGAGTGGTGGTGTGGGGAGGGACGTGGTTAAAGAGGGGTCAGTCCTGGGACCTGGTGGTGTGTGTGTGCGCATGTGCAGTGTTCACGTGTGTGCTGAGCCACACAGTGGACACCCTTTGCTGCTGTCCTCACATGGCTGCCCGGGTGACAGAGGGCTGTCAGTGGGCAGGGCCACAGGCCAGGACACCCTCCAGGAACCTGGGTCTGATGTGTGTGTCTGATGTGGCCCAAGGCCTGGGGACAGCTCACCACCTCGGAGTTCCTCTCCTCTGTTCCCAGCATTCCGGTTCCGGACGCCATGGGCACAGAACACTGGTGGGCACGGGACACTGGTGGGCACAGGACACTGGCAGGCAGGCTCCCCTAAGCAAGGTGACTGACTTCAGACAGAATGCCAGCACGCATGCCCGAGGCTGGGGAGGGGGATACAGGCCCATGGACAGCTGACCACTGTCCATCCAGGACACTTGTTTCTGTGGTGCCATGATGGCAAGATGACAATGGTGCCATGTCCCCACAGGCTGCAGTGGGCTGGAGCAGGGGAAGGCTAGCATGCTGGCGTTCCACGGGCGCCCGGAGGAGGGTGCCATGCCGTACCCATGCCACAGAGATCGGGACGGTAGGGTGACGACCCCAGAGGTCCCGCACGCCACAGGTAAGGGGCCGAGGCAGCGGAGTGCCTGCGATGGCATCCCGCAGCAGTGGCGTCCCTAGGGCTGGCTGGGAGCACTTGTGGACAGAAGTCCGTGGGGGAGCCGTCCCTCGGACTTTCCCAGCGTGCAGCGGGGACAGGCTGGCTTCAGGGAGACCCCAAAGCGTCCCCGGCCGACACTGAGAACTGCAGTTTTTGTTTAGATTTATTTGGAAGGCAGAGTTATATAGGAAGAAGGGGAGAGAGAGAGATCTTGCATCTGCTGTTTGACTCCCAAGTGGCCAGGCTGGCACCCAGGTGCCAGAGCTGCCTCTGGGTCTCCCGGGTGGGCATAGGAGCCCTCGGGCCATCTGCTGCTGCTTTTCCCGGTGCACTGGAAGGGCACTGGATAGGAAGCGGAGCAGCCAGGACTTGAACCGGTGCCATATGAAGTGCCAATGTTGTAAGTGGTGGATTTCAGTTTTTAAACACTGTGTTTGGCTTCAGCCACAGCACTTGGACCGGTGGGCTCCCTTCCTACCCATGGTCGCCTGGGGATAACAGTCACCCTGAATCAAAACTCCACACGTGGGTGTGCTGTGCTTTGGGAGTGATGCCGGCCTCTGCTGTCCAGAAGAAAGACAAAGGAGGGAGAGGGTCCCCTCCGTGGCGGGAGCCCTGCTCTGTGCACCGCCTGCTGGCAGCCCAGGAGCTGGCTGGCTGCTGCCGGCCACCACGGAAAGAATAACAGCCTAGGCGGCCTTTAGTTCAGGGACCCAGGGCCGCGGCTTCCCTTCCCCGGCAGCAGACAGCCGTGATGGAGCGGGCTGCAGGGGAAGAGCGCGGAAGAGGCGGGGAAGGGGCTTTTTAGACTCCTTGACATGGACGCCGAGACGGGGGTCGCCTCGGCCCTTGGTGGTGGGGTGCGGGTCTGTGCCCCTCCCTGTGCAGCGGTGGTCTCGCCTGAGGGCCCCGCCAGAATCCAGAGGCGAACTGGCCCTTCTCCGGCTCCCGTGGCAGCCATCACCGTCCACGCACGGGACAGTGTCTGCCACGGGGCTCGCGGAGGGAGCAGGTCCCGTCCCCTCCAAGGGCAGCTTCAAATCCGTGGGAAATGTCCAGCTGGAACCGAGGTCTGGAATGGCCCCACGCCCGACCCCGTGGCCGCATCCCCGGGCCTCCCGCTGCTCCTCGGGGAGACCCTGGACAGCGCGCTCAGCGCCCGGCTGTCACTGCGCCGGACACGACCCTCAGTGGACGCCCACGGGCGAGGCGGGCACGACCCTCAGTGGACGCCCACGGGCGAGGCGGGCACGACCCTCAGTGGACGCCCACGGGCGGGGCGGGCACGACCCTCAGTGGACGCCCACGGGCGGGGCGGGCACGACCCTCAGTGGACGCCCACGGGCGAGGCGGGCACGAGGGGACGCGCTCGACCTGCCCCGTTTCTCCTCGCAGCGGACGGCGACTGCAGCGGCGGCCCGCGGCTCCTCCGGCCGGCGGCGTGGAAGCGGTGAGGGGCCTTCCCGGGTCCGCCCTCCCCGCGCGGCGTCGCGCAGCTTCTAGAAGGCGGCGTCTGATTGGCCGGCCGGGCGGTCGCTGCGGCGCCGGGGAGAACATTCCCTCGCGGTCGGCGCTGTGAGGGGGCGGCCGGGGGCCGTGGGGGGACACTGGCTGTGAGGGGCGCCTGGGGGGCGTCCGCATGCTGCCGTGGCCGAGGGGCGTCGCCATGGCGCAGGGTCGGGGCGCCCGGGCAGGACCCCTGTCAGGAGGGGCCTTAGGCCGCGGCGGGAGGCGGTGCGGGCCCTGGCCGTCTCTCCTGCCTCCTTTGTGCCCGCCTCCCGTGGGGCCGAGGGCCCTGGCAGGCCGGCTGCGCGTGCGGGAGGGAGAGTCCCGGGGTGTGCGGGGCTGCTGCGGGGCTCACACCCGGGGCCGCCGTCCTAAGAGGGGCCTGCGCGGGGTGCAGAGCCGTGTCCGTGGGCTCCGTGTCGCGAGCACTCTGGCCCGGCAGTGTGGGGCAGCTGGCACCCTGGGTGCGGGCCTGGCGTGGGGGGAGAACCCCGGGGCACCCCGCGTCCTGCCGGCTGCTGGGCAGAGCCCAGGCCTGTCCGGGCGCCCCAGGCCTGTCCCGGGGCGCTGCCCCCGTGCGCGGGCTGAGCCTCCCGGCTTCTTCCCCAGGAGGGGCACGCTGCAGACCCTCGGGAAGGACGCGTGCGTCTCGGATCCCTTGGTAAGGAAGCGGGGTGTCTGGGCGCCACGCAGTGCAGTGTCCGTGTGGCTCCCCTCTTCCCGCCGGGTGGCCTCGTGGCGTGGGTGTCCTGGGCGGTGACGCAGGGCCCTGCGTGGCTCCGTGTGCCCCGGGCCGGTGGGCGAGGCTCGGCCGTGTGCAGCAGGCAGCTGAGGCTTGCTCAGGGTCACGGGCACACGTGGCAGCCCCTCGACGCGGCCCCAGGGCCTCCCCCGCCTGTGAGCTGCCGTGGGCGGTGGGCAGCATCGCGAGCGGCCCCTCGCCCGGCGCTGCGGGCGCACGCTCACACCCTCTGTCCTCTCGCCCAGCTGTGCCGCGGCCTCCGGGATGCCCACCACGAGCCCTGCTGCTGTGCGGGCCGCGTCGCGTCCGGCCGCCTGCCTGTGCCCAGGGCCCAGGCCGTGCTGCCCTACTGGGTGCCTTTATCCCTGCAGCCCCGGCAGCAGGTAGGTGCTGAGCCAGGGGTCTTTGGTGTCTTGATGGATGTGCCGCATGGTCTAGGAGCGTTGCTTTAGCACTTCTGGAAGACTCTGTGTGAGGAGCTGAACGTGCAGGCGGCTGCGTGTGCACATGGGGCGTGTGCTCACGGGAAGCGTGCCCCGGCCAGCCTTGCCACCCCACGGCGTTCTTGCATCTCGGAGTGTATGGAAACGGAAGTGCGTATGCCTTCTGTCTGGCTTCCTGCACCCCGCATGGCCGGCGTGATGCCCATGGCGTGCCCTCCCAACGGCCGATGGCTTCTGTCCACCTGTGGCCGTTCCCGGCAGGGCTGCTTGGACTTGGTGGCCAGCCCTGGACGGAGGCCTCAGTTTCCCCTGAAATACCCACGCGGGGGAAGGGCGGCTCCCAGACAGCGCAGATTGGATCTTACAAAACAACAACCAGTGGCGTTTGCAAGCGGCCTCCCTGGCTCCTGCCGGCGGGGGAGGAAGTCGCGGCTTTCTGGCCACCTGGCTGGGAAGGCCCTCTGTGCCTCCGCCCTTGGGATGGAAAGTTCTTGCTGACTCCCGGGGCGCATGCGTGCTGCGTGCCATGCCTGGGCACAGTGGCCTGATTGCCGGGGTCGGGGGGTGGTGCCCAGCTGAGCAGCCCTGCAGCAGGACCGTGTGTCTCTGGTCGTGGAGCCCTGGCTGGCCCCCGCGTGTCCTCAGGGCAGTGCCAGAGGTGACCTGGCAGCAGGAGCCAGCCTGCCATTCTGGACACCTAGCACCTCAAGTCCCGGGGGATGGGGTGCTAGGAGGGTGGGGCTCAGTCTCCGTCTCCCCCAGGCCGCCCCCAGCTCTCAGGGGCGGACACTGCTGCGGGAGGAGGCCTGAGCGTGCGGCGTGGCCCTGCCCAGCCATGCCTGCTGGGGAGGGTGGCAGCCGCACCCTTCCGTGCCTCGCACTGGGCAGCACGCCCCATGGCTGTTGGTGTGTGGCCCTCGTGGCGTGCTTGCTGGTCCGTGGGCAGGAGGAAGGAAGCTTTCCCCGCAGTCCTGGGCCTCCGCGTGCGGGGAGGGGTCTGGCTTTACTTGGGGGAGGGGCAGGGGCTTGTGGCACAGGGGAGGAGGGGGTGGGCATTGGCTGTGCGGGACAGGCAGTCGTGTACGTCAGAGGGGGACCCAGCTGCCCGCCCGCCCGCCCCAGACCCTGGGAGAAGGGCGGAAAGCCAGCCCTGTGCAGCCATGAGGAAGCATGGCACGCTTTGGCCGGAGCTCGAGCTGCCCTGAGGTACCCGGGTCAGCAGCGAGGCAGCTGTCCAGGAGGGTGGGCGGAGCTGCTGAGGCGGGCAGCAGGTGGAGAAAGCTGAGATGGAGGTGCTCAGCCGCCCGGCCAGGGGCCTCTCCTAGAGTGGATGTGGGCTCACGTGTTGAGGGGCAGCGGCTCCTGAGCCAGGACCAGCCAGCCGCTCTGTCCTTGTGCTGCTGCTGGCCACAGGGAGCGTGGGGCTGCCCCTGGCTGGGGACCACGGGGTGCAGCCAGTCGGGGCTGTGTCTGTGTGGCATCCGGCGGACTGTCAGCATGCCGGTGAAGCCCTCCTCCCAGCAGGGGACACTGAGCCAGAGGCAAGGTCACACCAGGAGAGGCTGGGCTTCGTGCCTCCCGCCGTGGGCTGGGAGCCTGTGCCCCTTTGTGGGCGGGCAGGGGAGACTCGCCCCTCAGCCCTGACCCTGGGCCAGTGCTGAGAGGCGGCTTGTTGGGGGCGAGGGCACGGCTCCATCTGTCCTTGAACTCTCTTCCCCCTTGTTAGATCCAAAAGATGGTGCAGTTTCTCGTGTCCCAGACCTTGAACTCGTGCCCTTGCCTGTGCCACTGCTTCAGGGCCCACTTCCCTGTGTCCGGGAGTCAAGTACTGCTGCCCTACTGGGTGCCCCGCATCCTGAGGTTCGCAAAGAAGGTAAGGAAGAGACCAACAGATAGCAGTGAGGGGAGTGTTCTGCCTCTCGGGTGCCCAGGGAGCACCCCGCAGAGCTGTGTGCAGGAGGCCGGGCGCAGGGGAGGCCAGTTGGCCCTTAAGGGTGCGGGGGGGGGGGGGGGTTCCGGGCCACTGCTCTCTGCAGAGGACGGCTTCTGTACCCACGGCTGATGCCTGCTTGCCCTCCCTCTCTTCCCTGCCCCTGCCTCTCCCCGCCATCCCCTGCCTCACCGCACCTCTCCAGGGTGCTGAAGTTGTGGTCCCCTGGCTCCGGCTGGTGTGGAGGGAGGTGGTAGGAGAGGGTTGCCCAGGCAGCCAGCCCTCGGATCCTGTCCTCTTTCTCAGGCCCTTGCTGGCCATCATGGCTCTGGCTCCCAGGAAGTGACAGCTGGGGGTCTGCCCCATCCTGCCCCTTCTCCCCAGGCCCCCTTGGCAAGCTGGGTGGAAGTTAGGGGCTGGTTTCTCTGTCCCCACCTTTCCAATTGCTGGCTCCCCAGAGGTAAGGCCCAGTGCACCTCTGAAGGAGAACCCGGGCTTGGCTTCTGGAGGCACACCGAGCCGTCTGCCCTCTCCTCCTGGAGGGTCCCCAGGCTGAGGAGCCACCTGAGTGTTTGCCTTTCAGGTGGTGAAAAGGCAGCAGAGTTTGAGGGGCCTCCAAGGTAACAGCACATGCGTGTACCCTCTCCTCCCAGGAAAGGGGAGACTCGTGACCTTGACAGTGGGGAGGGTGTGTTCTCCATCACCACACTGTGCCTGGCGACACACCTGCCCATGCCCCATGGCCCCGGGAGCCTCGGTGTTGTTTGCAAGTGGGGTTGGGCAGTGTTGCTGATGCTTTCACAAGAAGCTGTAGGCTCCTACGATTCCTGTCATGGGGTGTACCTCTAAAGCCCATGGAGACATGGAGGTAACGGGTAGTTACTGGGGTGCAAAGTCTGGTACCCACATGCTCCCCGTACGTGCTGTCTACACCCACGTGGTCACAGACTGCAGTGTGACATGCCTGTATGCTCCCTACGTGGTGCCTTCCTGTGTTATTTGTGGCTTCAGAGCATGATAGGCTATGATTCATGTGTGTATTCCTAGCATACTGTTTGTGGTTATGCCAAGGCCTATCCGTAGGTGGGGCCTTCAGAAAATCCATGGGAAATGGATGTCAGTCAGCAGTGAGCAGGGTGGCAGTGGGCGCAGGCAGTGAGCAGGCTGGCAGTGGGCGCAGGCAGTGAGCAGGCTGGCAGTGGGTGCAGGCAGTGAGCAGTGAGCAGGCTGGCAGTGGGCGCAGGCAGTGAGCAGGCTGGCAGTGGGTGCAGGCAGTGAGCAGTGAGCAGGGTGGCAGTGGGCGCAGGCAGTGAGCAGGCTGGCAGTGGGTGCAGGCAGTGAGCAGTGAGCAGGCTGGCAGTGGGTGCAGACAGTGAGCAGGGTGGCAGTGGGCACAGGGCAGTGAGCAGTGAGCAGGGTGGCAGTGGGCACAGGCAGTGAGCAGGGTGGCAGTGGGCACAGGCAGTGAGAGGTGGTGGCAGTGGGCACAGGGCAGTGAGCAGTGAGCAGGGTGGCACTGGGCGCAGGGCAGTGAGCAGGGTGGCAGTGGGTGGAGGCAGTGAGCAGGGTGGCAGTGGGTGCAGGCAGTGAGCAGTGAGCAGGGTGGCAGTGGGCACAGGCACAGGGCAGTGAGCAGGGTGGCAGTGGGCACAGGCAGTGAGCAGTGAGCAGGGTGGCAGTGGGCACAGGCAGTGAGCAGTGGGCGCAGGGCAGGGCCAGGGGTCAGAGGGAACTCGTAGGGGCAGCACTGAGGAGTGCCCAGGAAACGGACAGCTGCCCACACTGCTCCTTCGCGCCCACGAATCAGCACCTTCTGCCGATAGAGGTGCCTGGTTAGTGGCAGTGTAAACTGTTCGCCTCTGTGGGATTGGGGACGGCTGGGGGATCAGACTTCCCTGTGTGTGTCCTGATTACACGCACACAAGCCCACCGGATAGCAGCTCTGGGCAGTGCCAGCTTCTGTGTGTCCAGCACGGCTCTGGGACCCTGCCCTGGGCTCACTGCCATGCTTCTGCACCTAGAACGGCCCCTGGACTTGAGCTCGCGCTACAACTGCTGGCGGGTCTGCTGCAGCAGGCGCCTGCTGCTGGAGTGGCAAGAACTGCAGGCCCTGTACCAGGACGAGCTGGAGGCCCCTGGGAAGACAGGCAGCGCCCCGGACTCCCTCCTGCCCGTCAGCTTTACCTTCCTGGCCTGCCTTCAGACTGTGCTGAGGGCCATTCGGTGAGCAGGGGGCTGGGGGTGGCTCCGGGCCCACCGCCCAGGGGACCCCGATTCAGAGGACATTGGGGACCGGGGAGAGCTGGGCTTGGGACCAGCTGCAAGTACTGCTGCAGGCAGGCAGTGCTTTCAGCACACAGACCTGCGTGTGTGTGTGTGTGTGCGTGTGTTGTAAAGGATTTATTTTTATTGGAAAGGCATATTTACAGGAAGAAGGAGAGAGCAAGAAAAATCCTCCACCCACTGGTTCACATGCCCTCGGCAGCCTCTCCGGGCAGGCTCTGGGGGGTACACCCGTGTGCAGACCCCACACCCTCGGCAGCCTCTCTGGGCAGGCTCTGGGGGGTACACCCGTGTGCAGACCCCACACCCTCGGCAGCCTCTCTGGGCAGGCTCTGGGGGGTACATCCGTGTGCAGACCCCACACCCTCGGCAGCCTGTCCGGGGGGTGCACGGCCCTTGAACCTGGAAGAACCTGGAGAGCAGCCAAGGGCCTTTGCTTTTTGTTTTTTCCCAACTTGTGTGAGATCTGGTTTGTTTGCACTCTGGGAGGGGCAGAGAAGGAGCTGGCCTGAGGAGGGCGACGCGCCCTGGGCGGGAGGCAGGCCCCAGCAGGGGACAAGTGGGTCTGATGCTGGGATAGGGGGCTCCGGGGGGCTCGCAGGAGCGGCGGTGGGATTTCCACCCTCTCCCCTCGCACAAGGAGCTTGTGGGTTCTGGGGTCGGGGGTCTTGGCCTGTGATGCAGCCCTTTCCTGCAGGGACCCCCACCCTCCCTGAACACAGTGGGGAGCCCCGTGCCACTCGCTTTCACTCAGGGACCCACCCACCAACAGGGGCCGGCCAAAGGGCAGGTCCGGTAGCTGTCTTTGCCTTTCCAGGCAGTTGTTTGGGGTTTGAAGTTGGACTTGAGCTGTGGTCAAGAACATCCGTGGGAGCCCCCTGCTCAGGAGCGGTCCACGCCACCGACTGCTGCGCTCACCCAGGACTCAGCGGCGTTTACACTTCGGCACTTCGTCCTGACGAGTCTGAAGTCTGTGAGGTCAATAAATGTGTGTGTCTAAGCTGGCAGCCCTGGCGGCCTGAGTGCCCTTCGCTAAGGAGGGCTCGCGCTCCTTGCTGGGCCTCAGTCGGTGCCTCAAGCATGGGCCTGAGCCCAGCATGCTGGGCAACGGGGCCCTGCTGGGCCCGGCCAATGTTCCGGGGACAACAGGGCGTGTGGCTTCCAGGTGCCAGAGATGTGTGTGTGAACTGGTTGTGGAGTTATTCACACATTGTGAAATTCCCCCTTTCAAGGTCTGAAGCAGTGGCTTCACATATTGCTGGAGGGCTGCCACCTTGGTGCCAGAGGGTCCTGGGCGCCGTGGGGCTGTGCGGCTGCTGCCTCGGTCTCAAAGCATCCTTGGGACCGTGGAGAAAGCAGGGCCTGTTGGCCTCTCCCTCTAGGCCCTGGGAACCCCCAGTTTACATTTGTGTGTGGACCGTCTAGTTTGGAGGGCAGTTACAAAGCAGGACAGAGCTGCGTTCTCTGGCTCACTCCCCACATGGCCGCAGAGCTCGGGCTGGCCAGGCGTCTCCGTGTGGCGCAGGGCCCCAGGACTTGGGCGCTTGGTGGTGTTTTCCCAGGCACGTTAGCAGGGAGCTGGGTTGGAAGCAGAGTAGCTGGGGCTTGAACTGGCACTTGTAGGGCCCACTGCAGGGACAGCTAACCCTATTAAGCCAGAATTCCAGCCCGTATTCTAGACTTTTCCAGTGGAGGAATTATGCACTGTACGGTCCGACACCTGCTGCTTCGTGTGACACTTTAGAAAGGATTGATTGATTGGTTTGCTTTCGTTTCAAAGATGGAGTTAGAAGAGCTAGGTCTTCCACCTGCTGGTTCGTCCCACAAAGGGCTGCAGTGGGCGGGGCTGGCCAAAGCCAGCAGCCTGGACATCCACCCGGGGCTTTGTGGGTGCATGGGCCAAGGACTTGACACATCCTCTGTGTCTTCCTCAGGCACACTAGCAGGAAGCTGGGTGGGAGGGGAAACGCTAGGACTTGAACTGGTGCCCATAATGGGTGCTGGCCCCGGAAACAGGCTATTAGGGTCCCAAGGCTTTTGGCCGTCCTGGCCTGGGAACAAGCAGGGAGCTGGAAGGGAAGTGGATCAGCCAGGACACGAACCGGTGCCCACATGGGATCCCAGCACATTCAAGGTGAGGGTTTAGCCACTAGGCTACGGTGCCAGGCCCCAGTGTGCCCGCTGCCTCGGCTGAGAGGCTGTGGCCGCAAGAGCTGCCAGAAGGTGGCGCTGTCCCACGCTGTTTGGAGCTTTCCGCCGCGGGGAGCAGCGGGCGGCGGTCAGCTGCTGGACAGGAGGAGGTCCAGAGGGCTCCGTTCAGGTTCTGAGTCCCGGGGACCACTGTAGGATGGTCCATGCGACGGAGGCTGCGGGCTGTGTCCAGGCCCTGCCCGGCTCCGTGTGCCGGGTCCACAGCAGCACCACCCCAGACCCCACTCCTGACCCCGGGGCCGTGGAGGTGCCGCTGGCGCGGAGCCCACCCCCGCGCTGCCCAGTGTGCCCGTGTGCCCGCCCTGCAGACCCTGGCCGTGCTGCTCCGGGGAACACAGAGCGTGGACCGGCCGCCCTGGGAGGACTGCGGGGAGGACGTGCGAGCAGAGGGCCCGCTGGGTGCAGTGTGGGGCCACGCGGACGGGAACGGAGCAGGCCTTCGGTTCCCGGTCAGGGCGACAGCAGGACGCCGAGCCGGGCTCAGACGGAGTTCGCTGTCCGGGGAACGGGACGTGCACGGCCCGGTTGCATGGGGGTGTTCTCGGAATCCAGGGGGCTTCATGCTGAAAATGTGGAGGAAGGGGAGCCTCCAGCGCAGGGAGTGCCCTGCTTGTTGCCCTCCCGCCCCCCTTCCTGTGCCCGCCCCCCTTCCTGTGCCCGCTCCCCTTCCTTGCCCGCTCCCCTTCCTTGCCCGCTCCCCTTCCTTGCCTGCTCCTGGGGAAGCGCACGTTTAGGGAAGCGCTCTTGGCTCAGCCAGGGCCGGTCGGACAGCACGTCTCAGCTCGTGCAGGCTGTCGGCTGAGCTCAGTGAGCTAACACGGCACTCCGGGGCTCGCGGCTGGCCGCCTCCCCGCTGGCCGCAGCTGCTGTGCGTGGACTCTTGGTCTCGGGACGCCCACACGCGTGTGTGCACAGGTGAGGCGTGCTGGCCCTTCTCGGGCTGGTGTGTGTGTGGCCCTCCGTCTCACCTGTGCTGGACTGGGTATGCGTGGCCTCGGGCCGGGCACGTGGTGCTGCTGGCCCTGTGCGCACGGGGCAGGGGCCCGGGCGGGTGCCCAGAGTGGAGCCTTGCCGTGCGGAGCAGCGCTGGGCTTTGCACTTCGGCTGCGGAGAAGTCATTAAAGTGAAAGGGGAGCTGTAGGCACCCCCGCCCGCCCCCGGCAGCCCGGCCAGCCCGGCTCCGCACACTGTGCCCTTTGTCCGGCGGCGCACCAGCGTGGTGGCGCTGTCGGAGCTCCTGGCTTTCATCAGCTCCGACGACAGCGCCGAGACCTCGGCGTTTCCTGCCCCTCCCCCGCCTTGGGTCCCTGGTCCAGTGGCCACCCTGGAGCTGCCTGGCCAGGTCGCTGGGGCCTGTGGGCAGCGGCCACTACACCTGCCTTCTCAGTGCGCGCTTCCATTCTCACCTTTGTCTCGGTGAGACTGTGCACACGTACTTGGGGCCACGGGGGGTGGGGGGCTGTGCGTCACTGGTGGGCGCTCGAGGACCAGGGCCCCTGGCGGCAGCCCAGCCTCCCCGGGAGTTCTCTGCCTCCTCTTGAGGCTCACCTGGAGAGATGGGCGCTTTCACTCTGGACCCCGAGACACAGAAGCCCCTCGGGGTGTCTGGAGGGGAAGGAGTGGGGCTGATGGGGCTGCTGGGGAGGTGAAGCCCATGGTCACAGCAGGTGTGTTCGGGTGTGCCGAGGCATGCCAGGGGCCGGGCCCCCAGCTGCCACCCGAGGCTTTCTGGGGAGAGCTGGGCGATGGACAGCTGTCTCCAGGCGCTCTGGAGGAGAGCCTAGGTGCGGGGCTTCTGGTGCCGGAGTGCGTGCTGGGCTCTGTAGGAGCTGGTGGGAAGGGAGTGTGTCATTCCTTAGGGGCACATCAACAGAGCAGGTGCCCTGTGCTTGGGAAGAAGAGGGCTGGGCGAGCTTGGAAGGGACGAGAGGGGATGTGGAGCAGTCCCGAGCGTGCTGCTGTACTCCGGGCTGGGACGGTCCTCACTGCTGTGTCCCCAGGCTGTTCCTGCTCACCCGGAGGGACCTTGGTTAATTCAGACGCGGGGCTGGAATTCAGACACGCGTCTGGCCTGCAGCTCTGGCTCTGGCGCTCATTAGTCTATTCCTGGCCAGTACAGGCTGATCCATCTGGGTGGCAGTGTCAGCTCCGCACCGCTGCAGTGAGGGGCCCGGGCTGTGCCCTCCTCCCTGGCTTGTCAGCGACTCTCTCCACACCGTTCCTCAGTTCTGGTGAGTGACAGTCCGCTTCCCAGGTCACGCGTCGCACTCAGTCTGAATGTCTTCCGGGAAGGCACTTGGGACAGGAAGCTGGCCCCGCCTCCCTGGGGCCTGCAAGAAGCTCAGGGCCCTTGTCTGAGCCTTTGCCGCCTGCTGGGGGCAGGCAGCCTGTGGCTCACGGGCCGTGGGGGCCGCGGTGCTGTTGCCCGGCTGTTCGCATCTCCCCACGGCCTGTGGGCTCGAGCCTCCCAGCCTCCGCAGACAGCGCTGGATTTTGGTGGACATCAAGTTGATTTCCAACTGATTTGCCGTCATATCTGAATCCAAGGCAAGCAGAGTCTTTGTTGATCTCTCTCTGAGTGCCCGGGTGTTCTCGGACATGCGAAGGCTTCCTGCAGGACACAGCATGCAGACAGATGAAAGGCAGCGGTGATGCAGACCGCTGCCAGGCAGGCTGAGCCGAGGGCCGCACTGGGCAGGTGGGGAGGGGTCAGCCGGCTCAGGCCTGGGGTTTAGGGCCTGTCCCTGGTTGCCTGGCCCCCGGCCCTGGGCTGAGGGTGGCAGCTGCCTGGTGGTACACACAAGCATGTGGCACGGAAGCGGTGTGTTGGCTGTCAGCTCGTGAAGGGGGAGCTGGCGGTCTGTAACCAGGCCGAGATGCCGGCTCAAGCAGCAGCCAGCAAACACTGTCCCGCTGGCCCAGGCAGCGCAGCTCCGCTCAGCTCTGAGCAGCGATTTCCAAGACGGTTTCCTTTGCACTTTGACCTCAGCCAGTAGGTGACAAGTGGCCCACCTGGGCCTGTCAGGGCCTGGAGGAATGGCTGCTCTTCCCACATCTCCCCACGCCGCCCCTCAGAGGAAAGAGACACTCCACTTCCCAGGCAGGCCAGGGGGTTCAGTGTTTTACCAAAGGTGGAGAGGTGACAGCAGACCAGGGCCGCAGCCCCGAGGGCAGGCTCCTTGGTGCTGGGCCTCGGTCTCCAGGCCTGGCTGGGGGTGGGCAGAGCCTGTGCCAGGTGGCACGTCACCATTACACCCTGCAACCCCAAGGGCCGGCCCTGCTCTTCATGTCCACCTGCAGCCGGGACCAGAGTCAGGCCATGGGTTCACGGTGGGAGCAAGCCCAGAGTCCCTGGTCAGTCCCTGGTCAGTCCCTGGTCAGTCCCTGGTCAGTCCCTGGACAGAGAAGGATGTTCCAGAGGGGGAGGATATCCTGTGAATTGTGAATCGTGTTGTCAGGAGTGTGGCACTCACCCTGCGTCTCTCCATGGCAGACGCTCTCGGTCGTCCACAGCAGCACTGGTCTCTCTCTCTCTCTCTCTCTCACACACACACACACGTGTTACATTGCTGTTAAGCCACAGGGTTTGTAGAGTGGACGGGGCCTTTAAGTTTACTAATTGAAGGTCTCCAGAGTGCTTTCCTGTAGAGCCTGGGACGGACAGGGAAGCGGTGGGGGGACAGAGAAGCCGGCGGCGGGGGGGGGACAGAGAAGCCGGGAGGGGGGCAGGAAAGCCGGAGGGGCAGACAGGGAAGCCGGTTGTTCTGCCCCTTGGTCCCTAGGCACTCTGGCCTGGACCACCCACGGGAGATGCGCCTGCAGACTTGAGCTGGCTGGCGGGGAGGTGCCCATGGCCACTTCTCTGTGCCGTGGCCCTGGCATTTGTGCCACATAATCGTATCTTTGAAGAGATTTTTCTCTGGAGCGGCAGGGAGCTGTGCAGCCAAACTGACAGAGTGGCAAATGGGCGAATCGCTCTTCCTGCTGCCCAGGGCTTTAGCTCCTCGTCTTCTGTTTCCTGTGAACTCAGACCGGGCTGTGAGGTTGGATGTCAGGGCTTTTTAAAAAGTGCCTTTGTTGTGCTCCGTGCGTGTGGGATCATCATAGCTGCCCCCTGCTCCCGCTGTGGGTCTCAGCACCCCTGTCCTGTGAGGTGGTGCTGCCAGCGAGCACTGGGGGTGACAGGGACTCCACATCGGGGGGCTGTGCTCGCGGTCTCCACGCTCCTGACTGGGAGGCGCTCGGCTGTGCCTTCCTTTCACCCCTCTCTTCTCTTGGCCTGTTCACCCTGAGCCCTTGCAAGGTGGGATGCCGACATGGTTTAGGCAAGGCCCTGGCTGTCTTCCCAGGAGCTGACAGCCAGAGGGGGACATGACCCGGGAGCTGCTTACAGGGGTATGGAGGGAGGGATGCAGATGGCAATGCGAGAGCCATGTGGTCCTGCAGGGGTCAGGCCGGGGAGCGAGCATTTGCCCTGCTGATGGTGACGGTGTGCCAGTCTGGGGTGTGACACTGTCCCCCTTGGAGGCGGTGGTCAGCAAGGCATTCCCTGAGACGGAGCACAGGTGCAGGATCTGAATTCTGGGACTGTGGACTGGGGTCACCCCCAGTCTCTTGCAGGGCAGGTGTGTGGTCCATCCAGCTCAGGGCTGTGGCTTGGCTGCAGAGGCAGAGCCCCAATGGCAGCTGACCGTTCCTGCATGCTTACTGCGCCTCAGCCCAGGGTGGCCTGAGGATGGACGCCAGGGCAACGCCCCTGCTGCAGGCTGTGGCCGTGCTGCTGCTGGGAGCTGGAGGCTCGTGTCCCTGTCCCACGGGGCTGAGGCCAGCAGGCTGCACCCTGGGGGAGGCAGAGGGAGTCGGAGAAGGAGATGGCTGCGAGCTGCGTTGAAGAGCTGCTTCCAAATGTGGAGACTGACCCCCCGGCCCTCCGACCTGCCCCCAGACCCCCAGCTCCCCTCAGTCCCCCAGCTCCTCCCGACCTGCCCCCAGACCCCCAGCTCCCCCCAGCTCCCCCCAGCCACCCAGCTCCCCCCGACCTGCCCCCAGACCCCCAGCTCCCCCCAGCTCCCCCCAGCCACCCAGCTCCCCCCGACCTGCCCCCAGACCCCCAGCTCCCCCCAGCTCCCCCCGACCTGCCCCCAGACCCCCAGCTCCCCCGAGCCCCCCAGCTCCTCCCGACCTGCCCCCAGACCCCCAGCTCCCCCAGCCCCCCAGCCCTCATAGCCCCCCCCCCAGCCCCGTGTGTCTGAACCAGGTGTCCTTTGCTCTCTTTGTAGCCCCTCCCCAGCGAGGAGGGGAGTCCCAAAGGCACCTCATTAGCGACCTGGTTTCCCTTGATTATTCTTCTGCCCCCCAACAGCCCCACGGAGGGAGATGGAGGGAGAGCTAGAGGGACCTGTTTGCTTCCCTTGGGTCTGCGTGCACAAAGCCCGCGGCGTCCCAGCCCCCGTGGAGGAGCTGCACCCGGGTTCTCTCTAAGATGAGCACACTGATCTTAAAGAAGCAAGAGTTATTTTGTCTAAAAGGCAGAATTACAGAGAAGGAGAAGGAATGTTCCTTCTGCGTGTTCACTCTTCAAATGGCCGCGGCGCAGGGCCTGGGCCAGACTGAAACCAGAGGCCTGCAGGTGTGGGAGCAGGCCTGAGCGCTTGGGCCCTGCTGAGGCCTTCCTGGGGAGCAGCTCCTTTGTGGAGAGTGGCTGGGTTGGGCCTGGCGTGAACGCTCAATTGGCTGATCTTGCCCTTGTAAGCTCAGGGATCCCTATGACGCTGCTTCAGGTCTTGGCTGCTCCACTTCCCATCCAGCTCCCTGCCTGCGGCCTGGGAGAGCAGTGGAGGACGGCCCAAAGCCTCGGGACCCTACACCCGCGTGGGAGACCTGGAAGAGGCTCCTGCTTCGGATTGGCTTAGTTTAGGCCACTGTGGCCACTTGGGGAGTGAACCAATGGATGAAAGATTTTTCTCTCTGTTTCCCCAACTCTTTGTAAGTCCGTCTTTCCGGCGCGATAGCATAGTGGTTAAAGTCCTCATCTTGAATGAGAATCCCATATGGGCGCTAGTTCTAATCCCGGCAGCCCCGTTTCCCACCCAGCTCCCTGCCTGTGGCCTGAGAAAGCAGTGGAGGACGGCCCAAAGCTTAGGGACCCTGCACCTGTGTGGGAGACCTGGAAGAAGCTCCTGGCTCCTGGCTTTGGATTGGCTCGGCTCCAGCCATTATGGCCTCTTGGGGAGTGAACCATCAGATGGAAAATCTTTCTCTGTTTCTCCTCCTCTCTCTATGTCTGCCTTTCCAATAAAAAGTAAATCTTTAAATAATAATGATGATGATGATGATGATGGCTGGGTTTGCTCTGGCGGGCAGGCCCAGCGGGCATCGCTCTTGCCCTGCTCTGTCTCCTCCCTCGGGGACGTGAGCCCGTGGCTGGCTGCCCTTGGTTCCTTCTCCCGTCTCTCATCTGCTGGTTTCCTCCCCACGTGCCTGCTGTAGTCGGGGCTGGGCCAGGGAGCCCCACCCAGGTCTCTGGTGTGCAAGTGGAGCAATCCCAGCACTTGGACCGTCGTCCACCGCCTTCTCAGAGCAGTGACAGGAAGCTCAGCTGGGGCTTGAACCCCGGCTCTCTGCTGTGGCGTGCGGGCACCCCATGCTGCGTCTTCACGGCCGCATCCAAAGCCTGTCCGGGTGTGACTGCCTTAAACTGCTGCTTCATTTTCTGCCATCTTACTGTGTGTCCCTCCTGGGAGCGAGGTCGGCACGGCCCCTCCCTGAGCGCTTCCTGGCTTGGGGAGGACTCCCACCGTGGCTCAGTTGCCGTGCTCCCGGAAGGGCGCTGGCACACTGCCCGTGGCCCTGAGCTGAACTCGCCGCCGCCAAGTCGCTTTTGAGCATATTACAAGTTTCGTAGGGTGCAGCTCCAGTTAAAGGGAAGCTGGCCGTGACAGAGGACATGTGGATAGGAGCTGCGTTTTCCACTCTGAGTGTCAGGAAGGTGTCAGAGCGGCACGTGGAGGGTCCTGGACACCCCAAGTTCAGGGCCGACGTCTGGCGGCGCAGTGCCTGGACGCCAGCACTCTTTTCCCTCTGACAGCCTCCTTGGTTTCCTCGCGGGGTCGCTCTTCATAGCTGCCGCAGTAGGGTTCCGCCAGCCGTGTGTCCCCCTGGGGACAGTGGCCTGCTGTTGGTGGCTGGCCCTGCAGGCCTTCCTGAGGGCTGCCGCTGTCAGGCCTCCGCGGGCAGGTGCTCAGCAGGGCCCGAGTCTGAGCAGGAAGCGCCAGGGGCTGCTTGGAGCAGCGGGTGCCACCCTGCCCGTGTGCTCCTCAGATCACAGACTGCAAGATGAAAGGCTGGGGAGCCTGCAGCCGCCCCCCACGAGGAGGAGGAGGGTGCTGCGGGCTGTGGCTCTGCGGGTGGCCTGCTGCTTGTCCACCACACCCTCTCCGCCTGCCTAGACTTGGGGGTGTCCCACATAGACCCTGAGCCGCTCCTCGGGGAGACTGCCATGGCAGGGCTGGTACGCCTTCTCTGTGAGCGTGGATCAGATGGTGGTGGTGGGAGCTGCCCCTCCTGTGGGATTTGTTGGGGAAACCAGGGGCAAGTCCCTCGCCTCCGGCAGGTTCAGCGGGGCTGGGATAGGAGGCCGTCAGCCCACGGACACGCCAGTCTATATGGCATTATAGAAACCCGTGCTGTTTTCAGCGGCGTTCAGACAAACAACCAAAGAAGACTCGCAGGCTCACGATGTTTACTTTGGATCCGGAGCCAGCTTCTAATTAAGGGAAGTCTTCAGCGAGCAGCCACCTGCCAACTCTCTCACCTACAGGGACAGCATTCCCACGGAAGCTTCACTTAGAAAGCCACTCCTGCTTCAGCCATGCAGGCGTTCTCGACATGTGTGTCAGCCCCACGCTGCCACAGAAGGCCGTGTTCCGGGCGTGCTCGTGGGTCCCAGCTGTCCGGGAAGCCATCTGTTCTGGTGTTCCGTCTTTAGCAGACACTGAACCCTTACACGTCCACACACACTGTATTCACACTCACTCCCTTACACGTTCACACACACACACACACTGCTGCCTGTTGACCTCTAGAACCGGCCTTCTTCCTTTTGGTATCCCTTGTAGGTTACCCTGAAAAAACAAAGAAACCGTTGCGGATTCCAACCCTTACACGTGGAGCTGCTGTTGGCCCTTGTGTGTGGCATGGTTCGGCTAGAATGGGGGCTCCCAGGGGAACCTTGACACCGGCACCCTGGCATGGCTGGGGGCTGGCACCATGCTGACTGCCCCCGAGGGTGACAGGGCAGAGATGACCACGCAGCTGGTGGCTCGCTGAAGGGCGACCTTTGACACGCTGCCTCGCTGTCGTGGATGTTGGTGGCGAGGGGTCTTTATTGCTGTTTCTTCTGCACTCTGCTATCTGGAATTGACTGTGTTACTTACTTTAGTTTGGAATCTGAAAGCACAAATATTATTTAATATTTTCTGCTGATTTTCAGGTAAAAGAAGATCATTTACTTAAAATTGGGAGTGTCAAAAACCTTTTAATTCTGGGGCTGGCACTGCGTGTAGTGGGCCACCCTGCTGTCTGTGATGGGGCTGGCACTGCGTGTGGTGGGCCGCCCTGCCGTCTGTGATGGGGCTGGCACCCTGCCGTCTGTGATGGCGCTGGCACTGCGTGTGGTGGGCCGCCCTGCCGTCTGTGATGGGGCTGGCACCCTGCCGTCTGTGATGGCGCTGGCACTGCGTGTGGTGGGCCGCCCTGCCGTCTGTGATGGCGCTGGCACTGCGTGTGGTGGGCCGCCCTGCCGTCTGTGATGGGGCTGGCACTGCGTGTGCTGGGCCGCCCTGCCGTCTGATGAGGGAGTTGGGTGCTGCGATTCTGGCCCCGCTCCCTGCAGGTGGCCTGGGAAGCAGCAGAGGGCTCCTGCGACCACGTGGGAGACCCAGGTGAGGCTCCCGCCTCCCTTCTGCCTGGCTTAACTCCAGTTGTTGTCGCCATTTGGGAGTGAACCAGTGGATGGATGTCTCTCTTCCTTTATCTAAATCTGCCTTTCATTAAAAAGACACAAATCTAGAATAAAGGGCAATACTGAGGCTTGTCAGGGACAGAAATGGAAGATCCCTAAGGAAAATCTAGACCAAGGGAAATGGTGTCAACGATGAACATGGGATCAGCTTCAAGCTTCCTAGCAGCCAGAGCGAAGGGCTCAACAAGGAAGTACTGCAGGTCACTGAGAGGGTGACAATCCGAGCTTGGCTCACCTGTCATTCTGGAAGGAATGCCGTGTGCACACCGGGCTGGGCTGTCCAAGGGGCTGGGTGCACCTCTACTTCAGGCTTGGCAGCCCAGAAAAGCCGGTCACGTGGTCATGGTGGGAGTGAATGCTGGTTCAGGGCCGTGTTGTCACACGGTAGGTTAGACTGTGGTGCTGGTTCAGGGCCGTGTTGTCACGCGGTAGGTTAGACTGGTGCTGGTTCAGGGCCGTGTTGTCACGCGGTAGGTTAGACTGGTGCTGGTTCAGGGCTGTGTTGTCACGCGGTAGGTTAGACTGGTGCTGGTTCAGGGCCGTGTTGTCACGCGGTAGGTTAGACTGTGGTGCTGGTTCAGGGCCGTGTTGTCACGCGGTAGGTTAGACTGTGGTGCTGGTTCAGGGCCGTGTTGTCACACGGTAGGTTAGACTGTGGTGCTGGTTCAGGGCCGTGTTGTCACGCGGTAGGTTAGACTGTGGTGCTGGTTCAGGGCTGTGTTGTCACGTGGTAGGTTAGACTGGTGCTGGTTCAGGGCCGTGTTGTCACGCGGTAGGTTAGACTGTGGTGCTGGTTCAGGGCCGTGTTGTCACACGGTAGGTTAGACTGTGGTGCTGGTTCAGGGCCGTGTTGTCACGCGGTAGGTTAGACTGTGGTGCTGGTTCAGAGCTGTGTTGTCACGCGGTAGGTTAGACTGTGGTGCTGGTTCAGGGCTGTGTTGTCACACGGTAGGTTAGACTGGTGCTGGCTCAGGGCCGTGTTGTCACGCGGTAGGTTAGACTGTGGTGCTGGTTCAGGGCCGTGTTGTCACGCGGTAGGTTAGACTGTGGTGCTGGTTCAGGGCCGTGTTGTCACACGGTAGGTTAGACTGTGGTGCTGGTTCAGGGCCGTGTTGTCACGCGGTAGGTTAGACTGGTGCTGGTTCAGGGCCGTGTTGTCATGCGGTAGGTTAGACTGTGGTGCTGGTTCAGGGCCGTGTTGTCACACGGTAGGTTAGACTGTGGTGCTGGTTCAGGGCCGTGTTGTCACACGGTAGGTTAGACTGTGGTGCTGGTTCAGGGCCGTGTTGTCACACGGTAGGTTAGACTGTGGTGCTGGTTCAGAGCTGTGTTGTCATGCGGTAGGTTAGACTGGTGCTGGTTCAGGGCTGTGTTGTCACGCGGTAGGTTAGACTGGTGCTGGTTCAGGGCCGTGTTGTCACGCGGTAGGTTAGACTGGTGCTGGTTCAGGGCCGTGTTGTCACGCGGTAGGTTAGACTGGTGCTGGTTCAGGGCCGTGTTGTCACGCGGTAGGTTAGACTGGTGCTGGTTCAGGGCCGTGTTGTCACGCGGTAGGTTAGACTGTGGTGCTGGCTCAGGGCCGTGTTGTCACGCGGTAGGTTAGACTGGTGCTGGTTCAGGGCCGTGTTGTCACGCGGTAGGTTAGACTGGTGCTGGTTCAGGGCCGTGTTGTCACGCGGTAGGTTAGACTGGTGCTGGTTCAGGGCCGTGTTGTCACGCGGTAGGTTAGACTGGTGCTGGTTCAGGGCCGTGTTGTCACGCGGTAGGTTAGACTGGTGCTGGTTCAGGGCCGTGTTGTCACGCGGTAGGTTAGACTGGTGCTGGTTCAGGGCCGTGTTGTCACGCGGTAGGTTAGACTGGTGCTGGTTCAGGGCCGTGTTGTCACGCGGTAGGTTAGACTGGTGCTGGTTCAGGGCCGTGTTGTCACGCGGTAGGTTAGACTGGTGCTGGTTCAGGGCCGTGTTGTCACGCGGTAGGTTAGACTGGTGCTGGTTCAGGGCCGTGTTGTCACGCGGTAGGTTAGACTGGTGCTGGTTCAGGGCTGTGTTGTCACGTGGTAGGTTAGACTGGTGCTGGTTCAGGGCTGTGTTGTCACGCGGTAGGTTAGACTGTGGTGCTGGTTCAGGGCCGTGTTGTCACGCGGTAGGTTAGACTGGTGCTGGTTCAGGGCCGTGTTGTCACGTGGTAGGTTAGACTGTGGTGCTGGTTCAGGGCTGTGTTGTCATGCAGTAGGTTAGACTGTGGTGCTGGTTCAGGGCTGTGTTGTCACGCGGTAGGTTAGACTGTGGTGCTGGTTCAGGGCTGTGTTGTCATGCGGTAGGTTAGACTGGTGCTGGTTCAGGGCTGTGTTGTCACGTGGTAGGTTAGACTGGTGCTGGTTCAGGGCTGTGTTGTCACGTGGTAGGTTAGACTGGTGCTGGTTCAGGGCTGTGTTGTCACGCGGTAGGTTAGACTGTGGTGCTGGTTCGAGCCCCAGCTGCCTCTCTTCTGACCCAGCTTCCTGCTTGGTTCCTGCTGTCAATGAGCAAGGCTGTGACAGTTCTAGCTCTGGCTTTGGCTGGCCCAGCCCTACCTGTTGCAGCCACGTGGGAACTGAGTTGGAGGCTGAAAAATTTCTCTCTGTCTCCCTCTCTATTGCTTTACCTTTCAGATAAATAATTAAAAAAAAACCCCAAAACCAAAACAGAAACACAAAACTTGTTTTATTAGGCGCTGGTGCTTGATGTAGAAAATGTACCCTGGGGGTCGGGCTTCCTTTGTCACAGCTGCTTCTGTCTGGGATGGCTCGCCGAGGGACGGGGGCACCTCCCTTGCAGAGGCCTTGGCTCCAGGTGGTGGCTTGCATGGCAGGGATGGCCATGGGCCTCACCGCCTGCTGCCCGCACAGGCGCACCGTCCTCCCTGGTCAGGAGCGGCATCTCCCCTGACGCCTCTGTGAGCCGAGGTGGAGAGAGGGTACGGTTGCAAGTATTGGCCTTGTTGTTATGGAAAATGGTGACAAATTGGAGACAAAGCCACAAAACCCTTTGTTTTTATTGAGACCTCAAGAATTGACTGTTGTTGAAAGCCGCGTTTTGCAGAAGGCTGAGCTTTCCCAGAGCCCTGGAAGGCTGTGCCCTCAGAGCTCTGGGACATGCGTGCTGTGCCGGGCGCTCTGACACTGCACGCCCAAGCACTGCATCTGTGCCCAGACGTGGCCTGTGGGGATGTCTCTGTGCTGTGCTCTCTGCTAAGTGCCCAGGTGGGCCTGCTGGCCTGCGAGGTGCACCATGGGATGCGGTGTCGCAGGCGGAGGACCAGCCTGTTAGGCCATGGTGCTGGCCCCCAAGGTGCAGCTTTTGGCTCGGTGGAGTTGGCTGTGGGTAAAAGGGCAAGATGTGGGGAGCTGAAGTCTGCTCTCCCAGCAGGCAGGACCCCGGGAGAGGAGCTCCTTCCCTGGTGCACCCATGGAGGGAGGAGCCGCCTGCCCCACAGGCCCTGCCCATCCCTGTCCTGCTCCTTCACCTGACAGCCCTGCCCCTCAGTAAGGTCATTCCGGCCAGTACTGGTCCTTGCCCCCTGATTGTGCCGCCCACAGCAGGCCTGCCCACACGGCTGACCTGTCATCTTGTCGGAGTCTCAACTTCCTGGGAATACCGTGAGCGCAGCTGCTCAGAGCACGCCTCCCTGCTGCTGGCTTATCTCATCTTCTAAGAAAACACTCTTTGTTCAGCCCCGAGCCTCCTCTCCCTCCAGTCTTCCTGGGCTGTCGAACACCCTGTGCTTATAGCAACATGCCTGGCAGGACTGCCCGTCTCATTGCCAAATTCCCTCTCGCTGCCAGCTCGTCCTCACGGCTGTCATGGTGCAGGCCATTGCATGCCCACTGACTCCACGGCATGCCCACTGACTCCACGGCACGCCCACTGACGCCATGGCATGCCCACTGACTCCACTGCACGCCCACTGACTCCACGGCATGCCCACTGACTCCACGGCACGCCCACTGACTCCACGGCACGCCCACTGACGCCATGGCATGCCCACTGACTCCACTGCACGCCCACTGACTCCACGGCATGGCCACTGACTCCACGGCATGCCCACTGACTCCACTGCATGCCCACTGACTCCACGGCACGCCCACTGACTCCACTGCATGCCCACTGACTCCACGGCACGCCCACTGACTCCACGGCATGCCCACTGACTCCACTGCATGCCCACTGACTCCACGGCACGGACACTGACTCCACGGCATGCCCACTGACTCCACGGCACGCCCACTGACTCCACGGCATGGACACTGACTCCACGGCACGGACACTGACTCCACGGCACGCCCACTGACTCCACGGCACGCCCACTGACTCCACGGCATGCCCACTGACTCCACGGCATGCCCACTGACTCCACTGCATGCCCACTGACTCCACGGCACGGACAGTGACTCCGCTGCATGCCCACTGACTCCACTGCACGCCCACTGACTCCACGGCATGCCCACTGACTCCACGGCACGCCCACTGACTCCACGGCACGGACACTGACTCCACGGCACGCCTACTGACTCCATGGCACGCCCACTGACTGCATGGCACAGACACTGACTCCACGGCGTGGATGCTCTTTCCGGTCCTACCTCCTGACATGTCATCTCCACCCCTGTGCTGGCATCTTCCTCCTCACCATCTGTAAAGGGGCTGGGGCACAGAACTGTCCCCCGCTGTCCCCCGCTGTCCCCTGCTGGTGGTTTGCTCATAGAATCTCCCTTGCAGCTGGAAGGCACAGACAGCTGTGATTGTGTCTGGGCCTCCAGCAGCTGTGGGGCCGTGACTGCTGCGGCGTGGGGCAGGCGGGGAGTGGAAGCTTTTCGGGTCCTTGGGTGGCAGCTCAGCTCTGCTGTCGGGGGACCTGCGATCTCTTGGCCTGGGTCATTTGTGTCCCTCCCTCTTCCATGGCCAGCTTGGGCTGCGTGAGGCACACCGTCACCTTGGGGACAAACCCCGGCCTTGGGCGTCTCCCCTGAGAACTTGGACTCAGCCAGTTGACTTCATTGATCCCAGGGCTCTTGCATCGCCTTTTTTCTATCTTTGTCCGTTCTGAACGGTTTCACGTTGTTATTTTCAAAGCTACTGTCTAGTTTATCTGTCTGTTCTGAGTGTTCAGGCAGAATGGGGGACTGTGATTTCCAAATCTGGTGAGAGACCATGGCCGGAGGCGGAGTCTCTGTCCCCTGAGGGAGTCACAGCAGGGCCGCTGGGCTGCCCGGGGACCAGGCGGGGGCAGCGCCAGGGAGGGCAGGGCAGGGCAGGGCAGATGGCGCCCGACCCATGTCTGAGCGAGTCTCTGTGGTCCTGACGTGGTACCTGTGGCCATGGCCCTGACTCAGGAGACGTGCTGGGGGATGCCCAGGGCTACACTCAGCCCTCCACCTGGTCCCCACCAGAGCTGGGCAGGAAGGGGCCTTGGGTCACAGGCCAAAGGGGAAGTCAGAGCAGGCAGCTCCCCTGAAGTTGGGGTGGTCTTTGGATAGAATAGGGGGTGGAGCCAGTGGCAGCACCTAGTTGATATTCAGATGGCAAGAATGTGGGGTGGGCTTGAGTACCACCCACCTCTGTGCCCTGTCTGGAAATTGGGCAGTGGGCAGCCATGCTGCGCATCTCCCTGTCAGCATGGCAGGGGCTGTGCCGCCGGGGCCTGCCCTCCTCAGCCCCCCTCGCTTCCTGCTGCCTGCCTCATTCTGCCTCTGCCACTCCCAGCCCCGCGGGCTTTTATTTTTTTCTTCCAGATTGATTGATTGATTTGAAAGTGAGAGAGTGAGATCTTCCATCTTCTGGTTCACTCACCAGAGCTGAGACAGGTTGAAGTCAGGATCCAGGAGCTACTGCTGCTTCTTCTTTTTAAAGATTTATTTATTTTTATTGCAAAGGTAGACATACAGAGAGGACAAGAGACAGAGGTTCACTCTCCAAGTGGCCACAATGGCTGGAGCTGAGCCGATCCAAAGCCAGGAGGCAGGAGTCTCTTCTGGGTCTCCCACGTGGGTGCAGGGTCCCAAGGCTTTGGACCATCCTCCACTGCTTTCTCAGGCCACAAGCAGGGAGCTGGGTGGGAAGTGGAGCAACTGGGATACAAACTGGAGCCCATTAGGGATCCTGGCATGTGCAAGGTGAGGACTTTGGCCTCTAGGCTACCGTGCCAAGCCCATCCAGGTGCTTCTTCCAGGTCTCCCTTGAGGGTGCCAGGACCCACAAGCTTCACAGGGCCATGAGCAGGTACTGGATGGGGAGTGCAGCAGCCAGGTGTTGAACGGGCAATCCAGGGGCGCCTCTCCCAGGCTGGCTGCAGTGCTGGCCCTGCGGTGCCTGCCAGCTGAGTGGTGTGTCCTGTACCTTGGTACTGCACCGCCAGGCTCCATCTGTCTCAGCCTAGCAGTGTCCACTTGGGCCCAGTCCCGCGTCATGGGCACCCCATCCCGGAAGCACCGATGTTGGGTCTGCCTTCTGTGCTGTGGGCAGGGCCAGACCTGCACTGGTTCAGCATGCTGTCTCCTGGCCCCGACATCGAGTGGCACACAGCAGGGCCCAGGGCAGGATTTTGGCTACTGGGAAGTAAGGGCAGTGTATGTGACGTGCCTGGACAGTCAGATTCTTTGACTTAAAAATGAGGGTCCAGAGATGCTGCTCTCAGGGGTGGGCTCCTGAGTGCAACAGTGTACAGAGACCCAGGCAGGCTGGTTTGCAGTTAGGAGAGACAGGAGGGGCACGTGAGAGTGAGCAAGTCATTGGGGCACGTGTGGGTGGGGGACCGGGGTGGGCTGTGGTCCTGGAGCTTTGGTCTTAGCCTTGGAGGCCCTGAGCCACCTAACAGACCCCCAGTTTGGTTCAGTCGCTGTCTGCTGTCATCCTGAGTATCTTCCTGACACTGGCATGTCCGGGGTCTGTTCTGGCAGTGACGCCGTGGTCAGTGGGGTGCTCTGGCAGGGACGCTGTGGTCAGTGGGGTGCTCTGGCAGGGATGCCGTGGTCAGTGGGGTGCTCTGGCAGGGACGCCGTGGTCAGTGGGGTGCTCTGGCAGGGACGCCGTGGTCAGTGGGGTGCTCTGGCAGGGACGCCGTGGTCAGTGGGGTGCTCTGGCAGGGACGCCGTGGTCAGTGGGGTGCTCTGGCAGGGACGCCGTGGTCAGTGGGGTGCAGGTCTGCAGCGTGGCACACCTCATGCTGCCAGGAACAGGAGGGGCCGCTCGCGCCCTGTGGCAGCTGCCCCGAGCCCCGAGAGGGATTTGCAGAGTCGTGACACGTGTTCCAACCCCAGGACCCTGGGGGCTGCGCTGCCCTCCTTCAGGGTCCCCTGCGAGCCTGTGTTGGTGCGAACTTTCCATGCTGGCTGGCCATGTGACACACCCTCCCCGCTTCTCTGCAGGCTGGCCTGGCTCCCCCTCAACAGTGACACCTTGTAAACTAGCGCCACGACCCGGCTCGGGGTTTCCCGGCACGTTTTCAGCCCTGTCCAGGACTCAGAAGAAACGCAACAGCTGACTCAGTGGCACCTTTCAATCTCCCTTGACAACAGCCTCCTTTACGAGGTGCCACTCGGAGTCCGTGAGCCACACCCTGCGTGGGGTCTGTGTTCCTTACAGGTGTCAGGAGTGTGCCAACACAGTGCCCCTTCACTGGCAGGCCACCACCGGACCCTTCCCCCTCGCAGTCTGCCCCCGCCCAGCCCTGTGGAGGGTCAGTAGGGATGGGCCCTGGAACAGTCATGCCAGAGGGGTCTCTCTCTGCCTCCCAGCTCTGCCATGCAGGTGCCGGCTGCCCCAGGCCACCTGTCTCGCAGCAAATCCTCAGTGGGAGGGGCTGCTTCTGCTCCCAGCCACTGTGAAAAGTCTCAGAGAACGACTGACTGGCTCCTGCGGTCGACTCTGTGTGGCACAGGTGGCTGTGGGCAGAGCCACCTGGATGTGGAGCTGGAGGAGGGCAGCGGTGCAGTTTTTATCACGAAGGGAGAGGTAGTGCGTGGCCCCAGCTGGGTTCTGCCACTGCCTGGACCCTGGGCAGTAGTGGCCTGGGTCCACAGCTCTGTGCGCCCAGGTCCCCAGTGCCCAGAGGTGATACACGCTGCAAGGCCCTGGGATTCCTGTGCAGCACCCCCATGTACAGCACCCCCACGTGCTGCACCCCCACGTGCTGCGCCCCCATTTACAGCACCCCACGTGCTGTGCCCCCATTTACAGCACCCCACATGCAGCACCCCCATGTACAGCACCCCCACACGCAGCACCCCCACGTGCTGTGCCCCCATTTACAGCACCCCACGTGCTGTGCCCCCATGTACAGCACCCCCACACGCAGCACCCCCACGTGCTGCACCCCCACACGCAGCACCCCCACGTGCTGCACCCCCACATGCAGCACCCCCACGTGCTGCACCCCCACATGCAGCACCCCCACGTGCTGTGCCCCCATTTACAGCACCCCCACACACAGCACCCCCACGTGCTGCACCCCCACATGCAGCACCCCCATGTACAGCACCCCCACACACAGCACCCCCACGTGCTGCACCCCCACACACAGCACCCCCACGTGCTGCACCCCCACATGCAGCACCCCCACGTGCTGTGCCCCCATTTACAGCACCCCACGTGCTGCACCCCCCTGTGCTGCACCCCCACGGCCCTTTGTGTGGCAGCCACTGGTGTCCACGTGCTGACATTGTTTGTCACAAGGTCACCCTGTTTGCCCGCCGCCTGATGAGTGGGTGACCTCACTCTTGTCCTTCAACTGCAGGGAAATCCAGGGACCGCATGGGCAGGGAAGCCACCCTGGGCCTTGCAGTCAGAAAGCAAGGAAGGCGGATGAGGGGCCAAGTAGCCTTTCATTTTGCCCTGGGGCCTGGGAGTGAGTGCACTGGATGGAGCCGCCCTGACTGGGGGGTGGAACACCTGTGTAAATAAGTCCTTCCTGCCTTGTTCCCCACGGTGCCACAGGCCTCAGGGCACCGCAGCAGTCGGGGAGCTGGGAGCCAGGGCCTGGCTGTGGCACCTGCCTGTCGGCCGTGTTAGCTCTGGCGTGCCGAGGCCAGGCTCATATTCAGCTCACACTCCATCTCCTAAGTAAATCATGGCTGCCTACCGGTGTGGAGCATTCCCACAGTGAACATGGCAGTGTGGGACATCCCCCACGGCAGAGCCCCTCACAGCCCCCCACGGGAGAGCCCCTCACATCCCCCCACAGGAGAGCCCCTCACAGCCCCCCACAGGAGAGCCCCTCACGGCCCCCCAGGAGAGCCCCTCACGGCCCCCCACGGGAGAGCCCCTCACATCCCCCCACAGGAGAGCCCCTCACAGCCCCCCAGGAGAGCCCCTCACGGCCCCCCACGGGAGAGCCCCTCACGGCCCCCCAGGAGAGCCCCTCACGGCCCCCGACGGGAGAGCCCCTCACGGGAGAGCCCCTCATGGCCCCCCGACGGGAGAGCCCCTCACAGCCCCCCAGGAGAGCCCGATGCGGCCCTGGGGCAGCCTTGCCCAAACCTCGGCCTGGACCTGATGGGCCTGCTGCTCCATCTGCCGGTTTTCAGGAACACGGGCAGGAGTGGGTTAGCACCCCATTGGAGGAGCAGACAGAGCCAGGCTGGTCACCTGGTCTCCGCCCTGCCCCCCAAGAACACACCGTGTGTGTACACACACCTTTACATGTAAACAGGCATGTGTGAGGGGACTTCCAGAAGTATTCGTGACTGGAAGAGCGGTTTATCCGGTGTCAGCAGCCTTGAACGACACGCACGGATTCCATGACGTGCGTTTCCCACCACTTTGTGAAGCCCCCTTGTGTGTGGGAAGGGGCCGTAGAGGTTGTGGCAAGTGGTAAGCAGTTCTGATCTGTGGCTCCTTTTACGGGCTCCATTTCCAAGAGCTCCATGGTGATGCATGGCGTTCTGAGAACCTGGAGACGAGGTGTAGGGTGGCAGGCTGGCGGGGTGGCAGGCTGCTGGGGTGGCAGCGTGGCAGGCTGGCAGGGTGGCGGGGTGGCAGACTGGCAGGCTGGTAGGGTGGCAGGGTGGCAGCGTGGCGGGGTGGCAGTGTGGCAGCGTGGCGGGGCCCAGAGCCATGAGGGGTGGGGCGGGTATGGCATGTTACATGCCTGTCATTGCTCTTGCCAGCCGTCCGTCATCCTAAAGATGATGGTGGGGGAGGTGAACAGCTGTGCAGCACAAAGAGACTTGGGTTTGATGGGAAATTTTGTTTTGAATAATTAAGTCAATTAGCTGGGGAGATTTCCCAGCAAAGCAGACAAGTATGGAAAAGTACTTTCCAGAGGGAGTGTGGAGGCAGGTGGAAAGTGAGGATCTTTATCCAGTTCTGTTAGCGAGAGTATAGTCACGACCTTCACCCAGTGTCCGGCTCCTCCTAGGATCCCTCAGATGGTTGTGGGGAGCAGGGGGGCAGCGGGCTCTGCCCCCCGGGGCGGGCTGGGACCTGGGACCCAGTCCCTGGCTGGAGGGGGCGGAGGTGGCTGGACTGTTGGAGCAGCAGGCTGTGCCGGCTGAGGCTGACCACGTGGGGGCGCGCTCGGCCGGCATCCCCAGGCATGCTGGGAGTGGGGAGGATGGCTCTGACCCCGAGGCAGGACCCCGTGAGCATGCATGAGCCTTCATGGTACGCCCCTGGAGGACCAGCTGTCGGGGTGGGGTTCAGCTGATTTCCCGACGTGGCCACCAGGCTGCGGCTGTGCTGGCTGTGGGGCTCCTGGCATGCGCTACCCGGGTCTGCAGGGTGGCTTCGTGCGGTAGCCCTCACCCCAGGGCAGCTTGGATCTACTGCTCGAGATGGGGCTCCAAGAGGCAGGGCTGAGCTGCCCGGTCCTGCCCAGCTGGGCTTCTCTTCCTCCATGAGCAGGTGGCTGCTGCCAGGGTTCAGGAGTCTGGACTGGCAGGTGGAGGGCTTGTTGCGCAGGCTCTGCTCTGCTGGGGAGACACGTGGTGGAGAGAAGGACCCACCTCTGGCGTCCGCCCGAGTGCCCTTGACACCTGACATAGCCGCAGGCCTTGGTGTGTGCTGCCCTGATGGAGCCATGCTCCTGCCTTGATGGTTCACATTGCCACTGCGGTCCAGACGCCAGGTAGTGAGGACCACTGTGGCCCTTTCCTGCTGGGGAGGCCCTGGTGAGAGTATGGGGGCTTCCACCTGATCTCTGGTGACCCAGCAGGAGCGGGTGCCACAGCCTCAGCGCAGAGAGGGCCGCCCTCCCCGCAGTCCTCGCACCCCTTCTGGGGCTTGTGTCCTGAGCTTGCCATCAGGCCATCGGCACTGCCAGGCACACGTTCCAGGGAGTCTGGCCGCGCGGCCCAGACAGACCACCACACTCCAAGCAGATGTGGGCTGGTACCACAGGCCACGGTGGCCGGGCCCATGCATGCAGCAGCTGTGGGCCGAGCTTGCTCAGGGAGGCCCCAGGGGGCAGTGGCCCCGGGGAGCTGGCTGGGCCTCTGAGATTCCCGCGGCGGCCTGGCCCAGCCAGCTCCCCGGTCACCAGTGTCCAGGCCGCCTTCCTTGTGCGTGAGGAATTCCATCAAGACTGCCCGCCCGGAGGAGGCGAAGGCCAGCGGCTCAAAGGCAGGCTGCCGCTCGGGGCAGCCCAGACATGGGGCGTGGCTGAGCAGCCCAGGCTGGGTCCTCTGACATGGGGCGTGCTGACCCCTCACCTGGGTCCTCTGGCATGGGGTACGGCTGTCTTCACTGCCAGGTCTGGTGCCCGCCCTGGAGCTGTGTGCGAGGGGAGGCTGCTCCGTCGTGGAAGTTCTTCAGTTCCCGTCTGTCTGGAAGAGGAACCCAGCAGCGGGACAGTCTCCCTGTGACGTTGTCGCCGAGGGGTTGGTAGTCCTCCTCTCCGCCCGTTCCAAGCCCTCCCTCCGGGCATGCGTGTTCTTGCCCACGTGTGCTCCCATCCTCCAGTGTCCTCCTTGGGAGTCCTGCTGGTCAGTGGCCCTCCCTGGGCTTTTCCTCAGTTCCCACTTCTGCCCCGTGTGGCCCCACAGCTCCATCTTCACCTTTGAGCCCCCTCTGGCCAGCAGGGCAGGGCTGGTACACGGGACACAGACGCCAGGTGGACCTGGAGAAGCGTCAGGGCTCGGCACAGCATGGTGCCAGGTGTGGCTGGGAACATGCCGAGTTGGCTCTGGGTGCCTGCCGCACGGGTGAGCCAGGGTCTAGGTTGCCCGGATGTTGTTCAGGTGTCAGCAATGTTGGAGTTAATGGTAACACCAGGCGTTCACTTGGCACTTAGAGCTCTTGGGGTTTTCATGGTAAGAGAGATCAAGAGATCAAGTAAGTAGTGACTGAAACGCTGCTGACTGCGCGCTGAGCTTCCCTGCGAGCTCTGCTGACAGGAGCAGCGTGAGATGGCGCCCTTGGGGCTCTGGGAACTCACAGCGTGTGTGCCATTGGACAGCGTGTGTCGCTGGCCTAGCTGCACCCACCTGCAGCTTGACCCCTCGTCTGTGACAGTCAGGGATGCAGTGGGCTGCCCCTGCTCTGGGTGGCCGTGTGACCCACCAGATGGTTAGATGCCTGCCGTGTCCTGGGGGTGGCCACGGGTCATGTGACTGACAGGACTGACCTCCCATCAGATGCTGCCAGGGGAAGGACCCTTGAGCCCCCGGGAGTTCCACACGCTTGCCGAGTCCCAGGTGGGCTCTGACTGTGGACAGATCTGCCGGCCTGACTTGGTCTGTCTGTGAAGGGCTGCGGGAGAGATGTCCCCCACTGCAGGTGTGCATGCTTCCCGGGCGTGCCGGGGTGGGGTTCCCTCCTGGGTGCGCCGGGGTGGGGTTCCCTCCTGGGCATGCCGGGGCGGGGTTCCCTGTGTGCCAGGGCGGGGTTCCCTCCTGGGCATGCCGGGGTGGGGTTCCCTGTGTGCCAGGGCGGGGTTCCCTCCTGGGCGTGCTGGGGCGGGGTTCCCTCCTGGGCGCGCCGGGGCGGGGTTCCCTCCTGGGTGTGCCGGGGCGGGGTTCCCTCCTGGGCGCGCCGGGGCGGGGTTCCCTGTGTGCCGGGGCGGGGTTCCCTGTGTGCCAGCTGTTGTGCCGCACGGCTGCCTCATGCATGCTTGCCACTGTCACTGTTGTACACGGCAGAACTTGGAGACACGGTCAAGTCTGTGGGAAGGAGCTTCTTGTGACTCCGGAGCCGGAGGCCCCGAGCTGGGAGCCGGCTCCTCCTCTCTGACCCCAGAGGGTGTTCCATCCAGGGCTCTGCCCTTCGTGAGACCTCGGGTTTATTTTCAGCCAGCTAGCTGGTCAGCTAGACCACAGGCACATCCAACAACCCACACAACCGGACCATGTTAACCACCCACCCGAGCCCTAACTGCCGGTCCGCGAGCTTCTGCCCAGCTAACCGCATGCTGCTCCCCACTGACTGTCAGCATGAGCGTGGGGAGCAGGGACACATCCCCAGGCTGGCGGGAAACTAGCGAGCGGGGAAGCGAGGGTGGCCATCCTGCCTCTCACAGCAGGCCGGGTAGCTCAGCGGGCACAGACTGTGTGGCCCTGTGCCCAGCTCTGGGCAGCACATTGGGAGGGAGGTGGGAACACGTGACCCACCTGTGAGCATGCCCACATTCATGTCCCGTATGCTGTCGCACAGTTACACACATCTGCCACGTAATCACATGTTCACACACGCATCCAGTACTTTCCTGCTCACACACACTCAGACACAAATGTCCCACACTCACACGCCTCCACTCCCTCGTACTCCGACGTGCTCCCTCACACAGCTCTCCTCTGCCTCTGCCCCTTCCTCCCACCAGGCCCAGGCCTGACGTGTAGCACAGCCTTGTAGGGTGGGACCTTGGTGCTCAGTCTGTCCCACCTGCTTTCCAGGGCCTGTCTTATGTGCCGGAGTCGCCTGTCTCACAGGGCAGTGCTCCCCACTCTGCCAGTGCCAGCACATGCCATGGTGGAAGCTCCTGGGTTGGGGTCAGGGCCTGACATAGCCACATACGTAGGAGGTGGCTGGGCCCGCCAGCTCTGCCTCCTGGCCCCTTATTTCACGGACATGGCCGTGGAGGCCTAGGCCTGAGCAGGGCCTCCATGGTGGGCCTCCTTCCCGCCGTGGCCTCTCAGCCCTCTACCTCCTCGTTAGGTGGCATTTTCCCTTTCCAGCCTGCATTCCAGCTGCCTCCGGAGCCGCGGCCACATGACCTCTTCCCCAAAGCGCTCCGGGAGCTCGGCCCTCTCCCAAGGAGGCGCTCCTCTAGGCAGCCCCGCAGAGGAGTGCCCCACACTGCCGGGAAACGCTCCCGCTTCCCGCCTCGGTCACAGGCCCCTTGGCGCACAGGCTGCTCGGAAATTGGGTAAGCGTTCTCTTACCCAGACTCGAGTAACCGCCGCTGAAATGCAGGGTTGGAAAGTCTTGGCGCTTGGCGCAGACCACACAGCAACTCGCCTCGTGAAACTCAATGCCCTGGGTTGTCGGCTTGACCTCAGACTCCCCCGCACAAGGTGGCTTTGGAGGAGGGCACTGTCTTTCCACCTGTCCCTGGGGGCCCTACGACCTGGCTCCAGCCCTGGCGTTGGCATCCTTGGCCACACTTGGGAGGGTACCCTACTCCTGTGCAGCCCGTTTTCAATCAGCCTCCTCACCTCCAGGCCAGGAAAAAGCCATAAAGCCAGAAGCGCTGCTGCCGTCTTTATTTTGGTGAGAACAGAGTACATATTGTCTCTGCCCCGGTGCTCAGGGCCTTGTCTCTGCCCCGGTGCTCAGGGCCTGCCCGCTGCCCGCACTCACAGCTCCCCGGCCCGCAGGCGTGCCTGCTGTGGGCATACGTGGGCAGTGTGCTCTCCTGGGCCTTTTCCACTCCAGCCTTGTGTGCCACCTCCCCAAAGATTGGGTTTGGATCAGACCCGTTTGCACACGTGGACTCATGCGTGTGCAAGCCGTGCACACCCCAGATGGATTGCACTTCCCCATGATCTGCAAGGTCCTCTGGGTAGCTGCCGTCTGTGCCCAAGGGCTGGCTCCGTGGGCAGTGGGGTATCTGTGGAACATCCACGTGGCCTTGTCTCTCATGGATATGTGCTGGGAGGTGGAGTGCCACCCCTTAGGTGCCCCTCACTGTTAACACGGCCGTGACCACCATCTACCCCTTCCTATCTGAAGTTCCAGGTGGAGTCTGGGACTGGAGTGCAGGCTCTGGACCCAGCACTTTCTGGGTAAGGAGGCAGGGCTCCAAGGGCTGTGTGATGGGGTAGGACAGGACAGGCTTTCACTCAGCGGTGGAGATGAGCCCAGGTAGCTGCCCCTGCTGCAGCCGGCCTGGTGCACTGGCACACTCTGCCTGTCTGCCCTGTTAAGCCACAAGGGCCTCTGGGAGTCTGGGAGGTGCCACCCTACTTATCCTCCAATCCCCATCCTGTTGCCTTCCTGCCCCCTCTGGTTCCGCCGTCATCCCTGCAGTTCTGACCAGAGATGGGAGGACGTACCATGTGAGGTGGGTTGAGTCTAGTGGCCCTGAGATGAAGTTGTGCAGGAAGGAAGCATAATGGTTGGCATGGTGTAGGATCCTGGCTGAGCTCTTTGGGAATAGACTCTGAGTGAAGTGGATGATGGCTGTAGAAGTTTATGGGTCAACATTCATAAGAGAAAGGCAGAGAGCTCCTACTGTGATGTGGTCTGACAGAGCCTTGGATAGTGTGCCAGGTACTCAGAGCAGGGCTGTGGGAGATCTACATCCTTCAGTCACTGGGTGTGGCTGTTCTGCCACCATCACTATCTCCACCCTCCTCTTCGCCATTATTAATATCAACACCATCATCACCACCTTCACCACTATCACCATCATCACCACCATCACTATCATCACCATCATCACCATCACCGCCATCACCATCATCACCATCACCACCATCACCACTATCATCACCACCATCACCACCAACATCATAATCACCATTGTCACCATCACCACCATCACCACCACGACCATCACCAACATCATCATCACCATCATCACCATCACTGCCATCACCATCATCACCATCACTGCCATCACCATCATCACCATCACCATCATCACCACCATCATCACCATCACCATTCTCACTGCCACATTTGCTGCCATTGCCTTCACTGTCCTCCTTGTCAGCACCTGCACCATTAGGGAAGGACGATGTGAAGGATGCTATCGTGGACTGCTGGACATTTCCAGAAGCTGTCCAGCCATTGCATACAACAGCTGTCTGCAGGAGCTGGTGGGCAGCATAAATGACTGGAGTTTGGGGATCCAAGGAAATGTGGAGTAGGGGAACTGTGTACTTCCTAGATGATAATCCATGCAGTTTTTACCCAAGGTGGTGGGGGCTGCACAGGTGCCCTTGGAGCAGGAGGCCAGCCTGCACCTCCCAGGCCAGCAGGGTGAGTTTGCGACTCAGTGGGGTGGAGCTGAGAGAGAGCTGTGGCATGGTTAGATGCCGTGCAATCCTGACGGTGCTGCCTGGGCCATCTCAGCCCCTTCTGTGAGCTGCTGTCCCCTCGTCTGAAGGACTCCCATGGTGGTCTCATGTTGTTTGGCCACCCTGAGTGCAAAGGAGAGAGCCCTTGGGGAGCGTGCAGGGTGGGAGCCCCGGAAATATTTGCTGTTTTTGCCCTCAGCTTTGGAACATGCGCTACAGTCTCGTGGCGCTCACAGGCTCTGTGCATGCCCCCATGGTCGTCCCGCAGTGCCTGTGGTCAGCCTTACCCTGGAAAGGAGCCCTCAGTGGAGCAGAGCATTTTTGGAGAAAGCCACTTCCTTCCTTCTGCCTGGTGACATCAGCTGGGAAGAATGGGCTCGACCTTTGACCCCAGCCACTGGCCTGCTGAGAAGCCGGACACCACCCAGCATACCTTGCCTGTAGGCCACCCAGGCTTTCCTGCTTCCTCACAGGAAGCTCTTGGTTCCATCCAGTCGTGGGTGGGCTTCCTTGTGCTGCCCAAGGTGGTCAGGCCCTCTCCTTGCCACTCTTAACTCTTTCTTGTAACGGAAGAGCCAAGCTCGTGCACGGCTGACCAGCCTGGAGGTTGGCGAGGGAAGGCCAAGCTCTCTGCGCTTGCTGGGCTTGCCACAGGAAGTGGTCAGCGCAACAGCTGAGCTCAGTCATGCAAAGTCCTCCAGAATGTCAGGTGAATGGGTGCCCCTGCCCCCAGTGCTGTGGGCATGTGGTGCCATCTGTGGTTTTGCAAACAGCAGCAGCTGAACTCCCCTTGAGGGAGCCATGTTGTCTATCCCCTGCCCCCCAGGGATGCTGTGTGGCCCAGGCTTGGCTGGCAGAGCTGCGTCCTTCCAGGTCACAGCCGTCAGCCCAGGCTTGGCTGGCAGAGCTGCATCCTGCCGGGTCACAGCCGTTGGTCCAGGCTTGGCTGGCACTGCTACGTCCTTCCGGGTCACAGCCGTTGGCCCAGGGATGCTGTGTAACCCTGATGATACCAAGGACAACCTCCCTTGGTGGCCTTTTCTGGAACAGTGCCAGAGAAGCTTGTGGGCCAGTGTGGCAATGCAGCCCATGATGCCAGTGTCCTGGCTGCTGTGCTTCTGAAGGCAGGGGAGGCAAGTGCTTGGGCCCCTGGGGAGACCAAGCTGGAATTGCAGGCTCCTGGCTTTGTTCAGCCAGCCCTTACTGCTGTAGTGACGTGGAGAGTGAATCAGTACGTGGAAGATTCTTTCCCTCTGTGTTACTGTCTTTTTAAAATAAGCAAAGAAAATGAATTTTAATATAAAATAATTCTGGAGTTGCTGAACTGTGGATGTTTGAACTTTTGGAAGCCAGGAGAATCTTGCTACTCTATGGAGACACAGGAAGTCAGCACAGAGGCCGACAGAAGACAGAGAAATGAAGGCTGGGGTCACCACGCAGCCCCTTGCCCATGGGGGCTGAGCATGGCCCCCCCCCAATAGGGAGACCAAGGCTGGGGGACGCCATGCACCCCTGGCCCATGGGGGCTGAGCATGGGCTCCCCCAACAGGGAGACCAAGGCTGGGGGACGCCATGTAGCCCCTGGCCCATGGGGACTGAGCATGGGCCCTCCGACAGAGAATTCATGAGTTCCTGGGCTGGCATGACAGGAGACAGCTGGAAATGGACCTGCTCTTTGCCACCCAAGGACCTGACACAGTGCATGTGCTGAGGGATGCTTGTGGTCTATGTACAGTTGCCTGGAGTCACCATTCACCAGAATCTCATCATGACTGTGGCAGACACCACAGCTGCCATTGACAAGGAGTTACCCTTCAGGCTGTAGATGAGTTTTTCTAGCTAAGTTGTCAAAACCACCTGTGCCTTGTGCACTCCTGCTGTCTGACAGTGGCAGGTCATCATTGTCACGACCACCACCATCACCATCATGACCATCATCATCATCACCATCATCACCACAATTACTATCATCACCATCACCACCACCATCATCACCACCATCACCACCATCACCACCATCATCACCATCATCATCACCATCATCACCACCATCACCACCATCACCATCACCATCACCATCACCACCATCACCACCATCATCATCACCACCATCACCATCATGACCACCACCATCATCACCATCATCACCACAATTACTATCATCACCATCACCACCACCACCATCACCACCATCACCATCATCACCACCATCACCATCATCACCATCATGACCATCATCATGACCATCACCATCATCACCACCATCACCACCATCACCACCACCATCATCACCACCATCACCACCATCATCATCACCATCATCACCATCACCACCATCACCACCATCACCACCACCATCATCACCACCATCACCACCATCACCACCATCATCACCATCATCACCATCACCATCATCACCATCACCATCATGACCACCATCACCATCATCACCATCATCACCATCATCACCATCATCACCACCATTACTATCATCACCATCACCATCACCACCATCACCATCATCATCACCACCATCACCATCACCATCATCACCACCATCACCACCATCACCATCATCATCACCACCATCACCATCACCATCATCACCATCATCACCACCATCATCACCATCATCACCACCATCACCGCCATCACCATCATCACCACCACCATCACCATCACCACCATCACCACCATCATCACCATCACCACCATCATCACCACCATCACCATAGCCACCATCACCACCATCACCACCATCACCATCACCACCATCATCACCACCATCACCATAGCCACCATCATCACCATCATCACCACCACCACCATCACCACCATCACCATCACCATCACCATCATCACCATCACCACTGCCGTCCTCGTCACCGTGCTCTTACTAGCTGGTGTCTCCCCTCACTTGCTCCTGGGCATTTGGTGCTCAGTCCTAATGTGATCATGTTTGGAGTTGGGGCCTTGGAGAGCTAAGCAGGTTGAAATGGGTCAGAAGCCTTCACAGCAGGCTTGATGTGCCAGCATGGAGAAGCTGCAGATGTTCCCTGCCCGCGCCCGTGTGAGACATGGTGCAGGCACTGGCTTTTCCCCCACCGCCCCCGTCGGGGCTCAGGCAAGTCCCCAGGTCTCTCACCTTGGGCTTTGCTCTGGAGACCCCATTCCACATCTGCCTGTGCCAACAACTCCGTCATGTCTGCTTGGAATCTCTGTCTTCTGGGGAGTCTCTGGGCCCCTTCCCTTCTCCCTGTGAGGGCTCTGTGTCCTTGCAGCAGCGGCACAGGGCCCCTGATCTGTCATTCTGTCTGTGTGGGTGCTCCATATTGCAGCTCCTGAACCAGGTCCAAGGTACAGATGACATTCATCTGCATCCCACACTCACCTTTGGAAGGAGCTGAGCTGATCCAAAGCCAGGAGGCAGAAGCTTCTTCCAGGTCCCCCACACAGGTGCAGGGTCCCAAGGCTTTCCCAGGCCATAAGCAGGGAGTTGAATGGGGAAGTGGTGCAGCTGGGACACAAACTGCTGCCCACATGGGGTGCTGGTAGTGCTGGTGGAGGACTGGCCTGCTGTGCCCCTCCAAAGCATTTCTGCTTCCCCAGAAGGAAGCCCAGCGTCCCTGTGCCCATCTTGCCATCTTCCTGTCCCCAATGCCTGTGACAGCAGCTGCTTCTACACAGCTGCCCTGGTGCTGGTTATACGTTTGAGAGACGCTTCAATTCCACCAAGTGTTCCAACCTCTGTCACCCCTCTGAATTCTCATCGCGTGTGCGGCCCGTGGGGATGGAGGGTCAGACCACCCCGGGGCCCCTGGACAGCCCTGGGCCCATTCTCGGCTGACTGCTGCAGTGACTTCACTCTGTCCACCTACCAGCCGGCAAGGCGGCCTCGCTTGCCTCAGGGCGCGGGTACTGAGTGCATTAGCCCATGCCTGCTGTGCACTGGGTGCTGTGGTGCGTGGGTGACCTGGCAGACATCACCCCGTTTTACTGATGGGCAAGGGTACATCCCAGGTCGGCTCTGGCGGTGGTGGCCATCTGCACTGAACCAGTGGGAGGAAGAGTCTTCCTCCAATCCCATCAGTAACTCTGCCTTTCAGATAAACAAGGTCACTGCCTCCTGACCCTGAGCAGAGGTCACCTTCAGGGTATTTGGTGACGCAGGCAGCTGGCTAGCAGGGGCCAGAGCCAGGGCTGAGCTATCCTGCCCCAGGGGGCAGCTCGGGCGGCCCAGGGCCCTCCCACGGCGAGGCAGAGATGTGCTTGCTGCGAGACCCGTGCAGCAGGCCGGCCCCTGCGTCCTCCCTTTGCAACAAATGTTTTCTGCAGATGTGGAGGCCCTGCGCCCACCCAGGGCGGTTCGCAGCGGCCGGGCCGGTGGGGAGAGCAGGCAGCCGCAGGGCCCTGGCCCCCACCCCAGCTGGCTGCCCTCGGCCTCCCCTCCCTGCTGTCAGGATTCCTCAGGCCATAATTGCTCCTTCACTCTGAGGTTCAGCACTAGATCGTCTGCGCCTGGAATTAGGGTAAAGCGAGTGCCAGCAAATACGTGACTTTCTTCACTTTGCACAGGAAGGGTCTCTCCCTCCCCGATGCCGACCCACTGCGGAATCCTGATTATGTGTCCAGCACTGTAACACCGACCCCTGTCTCCCACCTCTGTCTTGAGAAGGGACCCTGTCACAGCTGGGGTACTGACTGAGCTGGGGCTAGGTGTTGTCTGCGCGTCCACCTTGCCCTGCCCTGACGCTCCCCCCTTGCCTCCCCAGCAAGACCGGCCTGAGTGGGCCCAGGAGGCTGCGGCTGCCCGTGGACCTGGCTGCCCCCGCTCAGCGTGGGGCCCGACGCGGCCCAGGGCCCCAGGTGCCTCACAGGTCCCTTCTCTGCATCCCTCTCATGGTGAGGCTCAGGAGTGGAGCTGCCGGCCCCATGGCACGGGTGTTGGTGTGTTCAGGAAACTGCACCTGTGTCCCAGGTGGCTGTGTGTGGCTGACACAGGATCGCTGCACACGGTGGCACTCCGTGGTGGCTGTGCGAGGGCGGCGAGCACATGTCCGCCTGAACGCTTTGCAGCCAGGGCTCCGTGCAGTCGCAGTCCACTCAGGCGAGCCGCTCCTCCCATTGGGCTGTGACTTGGTCCTTCCACGTCAGCCCGTCTGCCTGTCTGCCGGGCTCCGCTCATCACCGCTCTGCCCTCAGCATCACTGACCTCCACTGGTGCTTTGGCTGCGCATGGGCGAAACTGTGTGCCTTTGTCTTCCTGTTCTTGGCTCGCTTCGCCCAGTGTGACATGCCCCGTTGGTGCAGACGGCAGGGCCTCGCTCCTTCAGGAGAAAGGCTCGACAGTGTGTGGTCACAGAACACTAACTACATTTCCTTTCCTCTTAAAATGTTACTCCACTTCTTTAAGAGAGAGAGAGAGGGCGGCGTTCTCCCCTGTGGGCTGGCTCATTCTTCAAATGTCCACCACGCCAGGGCCGGGCAGGCTGAAGTCAGGAGCTGGGAACTCAGCCCACGTTCTGGGCTGTCGCTGGTAGCCTCCCAGGGTGTGCCCAGCAGGAGGTTGCAGTGGAGAGTGGAGCCAGTTCCCACCCAGGCCTCGGATGGGAGTGGGCAGCCCAAGTGGTGTCAGGTACCCAGCCCTGCCTGTTGATGGACATTTATGTTGAGACGAGAGGGGGAGAGAGATTGTTCCATGTACTGCTTCATGCCCCAAATGGCTGCGGTAGTTAGGGCTGGGCCAGGCAGAACCGTGAGCTCAGCACCTCCTTCTGTCCCCCGTGTTGGGGATCGGGGTCCATGTGCTTGACCACTGTCAGCTGACTGGCCAGTGGCAGGGCAGGGCTGCAGGTGGTGGGTGGTGGACCTGGCTGTGACAGGAGAGGGCAGGGCTCACGTGGACTTGGCCATCGGGGGACAGCATACATGGACCTGCCTGTGGGGGGTGGCATGGCTCACATGGCTCTGGTTATAAGGGGGTAGGCATGGCTCACCCGGCGTGGCTTACATGGTGTGGCTCACAGGGACCTGCCTGTGGGGGTAGGCATGGCTTACATGGCTCTGGTTATAAGGGGGTAGGCGTGGCTTACATGGTGTGGCTCACAGGGACCTGCCTGTGGGGGTAGGCATGGCTTACATGGCTCTGGTTATAAGGGGGTAGGCGTGGCTTACATGGTGTGGCTCACAGGGACCTGCCTGTGGGGGTAGGCATGGCTTACATGGCTCTGGTTATAAGGGGGTAGGCGTGGCTTACATGGCGTGGCTCACAGGGACCTGCTGTGAAGACCCTGTGACTCAGGTCTGATTGATTGGGCCTGCGTGGAGCAAGTGAGCCTCTTTCCTGGCCTGATTCCCCTGGGGTTTTCAGCAGGATGTGTTGCATCAGCCTGGTCTGGGGCCAGGAGCCAGGAACGAGGAGAGAGAGAGTGGTCTCATGGCAGTGAGGCCTTGTCCTGATCTCTTGGGATCACATGGCGGCAGCCGTTTGAACTCTGAGTGAAACCACATCCTTTTTAGGTAACTGCATGGAGAGAATGTAGGCATGGCTGACCCCAGGAACTCCCCGTGCCTTCCCTCTGTCGCTGGGCTCCACCTTTACCCATGGCCATTTCATCCTCTCCTCTGTGTCTGGACCTTCCGCATGGGCAGGTGCTGGTCTGAGCTTCTTCCTGTTCTCTGGAAAACCCCGGGGAAGGCTCTGATTGGCCTGGCCTAGGTCACATGCTCACCATGGGCAGAAATTGGGTGGCTGGGACGTGGTGTATTCTAAGGCTTCCTCCCAGAAGAAGGAACCCCACACCGGGCACCCGGGCACCCGTTCCACCCCTGCTTTTCCTTTAAACCCAGGTGCTCAGGAGTACAGAATGCAGTGGAGGTGGGTGGGCCGGCACTGCAGGGCGAGGGGCTGGCTCGCAGGCAGGAGTGGGGATCTTGGCAGGCTCGGGGCCATCAGCAGGAGCCGCTCAGGAGGGGCTGTGGAGAGGGCCTGCCAGCCTGATGCCGTCTTGGTCACCATGAAGCTAAGGGACCTCCCGGGGTCAGAGCCGCACCTGTGCTCCGGGCCCGGTGGCCTTTGCCTTCTTCACCTGGTCTGGTGACGACACAGTGGCAGCCCGAGGATGCTCATGTGTTAACCTCACGGAGAGGAGCTGTGGGGACCCAGTGTGAGCTCAGCCGGTGCCGTCCTGCCTGCCTCCCCTTGGTTTCTGGAATGTGGTCACTGCAGAGCTGCTGCGTCCATGGGGCCACATGCCTGCCCTCTGGGGACGGGCCGGTTGTGTCCCAAGTCTGTCCCAGCGCCGTGCGTTCCCGGGTGTGTGCTGCTGCCTCCACCTGTGGCTTATTCGCCTGGCATTGTGGGTCAAGCGGCCAGTTTGAACATTTCTGGGATGAGTGCCTGTGGCGCCCAGCCCTGTGTGGTAAGCATTGCTGCGACTTGGCAGGTGAGGGAGCCGAGGTTCCTGGAAGGACTGGACAACGAATGCTGGACAGGTAGGGCCTATCAGATCAGCTGTCCCCACTCGGCTTGGAGCCAGTGACCAGACAGAACCCTTTCTTCTCAGGAAGTGACGTGGTTGGGCTAGATTGAGTCACATGTCCATTCCCTGGCCAATCACAGTGGCCGGGCGTGTTCCTGTGATGGTCCCCTCACCCACCACCTGTCTGGAGGAAACAGATTGGACGAGTGCTTGGCTGACGAGGAGGCCTCCGACGCCGTGCGCCCCACCCGGCCGGCGGGCCCCTGTCTGGACTCTCTTGGACCCTCCGTCCTGTTGGAGGAAGAACGGGGCCCCCCGGCGCTGGCCCCGCCTCACAGACAGTCTCAGTGGCAGGCGGCCTGGGCTCGGGGCTGTGAAGGGGATGGTGGGAGACTGGCATGGGTCTGCAGGAGCTGTGGGGTGCTTGCAGGACCCAGATGTGGCACAGTGCAGTCTGTCGTCCCAGACCTGTTCGGAGTGGGAGTGGAGCCGCCTGCCGGGCCTGGGGTCGGGCCAGGGGCAGGCCAAGCAGGTCCCGGTCACAGTCCGTGGAATCCATGCTGCAGGCCCTGCTGGCAGTGCTGAACTCTGTGGCTGCAGGTCAGGCCCCGGTGCCGTGGGGCCCAGGCGTGGGGGGCAGCTGCAGGAAGAGCACCCGATAGGCTGCCCTGCACCGCGTTTTCTTCTGTGCAGAAGCAGCGACATGAGGCCCCTGTGGAAAACTGCAGGATCTGGTGCAGTCCCTGGGACCCCAGCCCCTCCCCTGTCAACAGGGGCACAGCAGGCAGTGGTGTGCAGGCTGCCCATTGCGGGGCTGCTGTTACCATCCGCTCGCGTCCTCCTAGGGCCTCATGCCTGTGCCACGGCCACTCCAATCTGAAACGGAGCCATGGTGCTGACCTCTGTGAGCGGCTGTGCAGTGTGCACCTGCAGCCCTCCCGGGGTGTCCTTCCCTCTGCCCCGGGCTGGGGCCTCAGCAGCTGTGCTCACAGGCAGTTACAGGAGGCACCTGGCACAGTCTCACTTTGGCAGCGCTGCCCCGAGTGTGCTGCTGGTGGAAGGTGGTCTGCCCGCTTTTCCCAGTCTTCTGCCGCTAGCCGTGCCCCACTGCTGTCCCTGCCTTAGAGAGGCCCTGGAGGCACTGGTGCAAACAGTCAACCCTGGTGAAGACAGGTTTCAGGGAAGCTGGCAGGGTCTGCAGGATCCCAGCCCTCTAGGTGACAGCTACTCCGGCTGTTCTGGTGCCACAGCCTCCTGCTTCCTTCTGGGGCTCCTTGATGCCATGCGGTGCTGTGGGGGTGGTTCACGTTCTGCTCGTGAGCCCAGTGGAGCGGCCTGGGGAATGAGCTGCACCAGAAGTGACAGCACGCCATGTGAACAGCTGTGGTGGAGGCAGCGGTCCCAGAAGGCCACGTGGGCTTCCTCTGACACATCAGACAGAGCAGGTGGGCGCCACCGGGGGTAGGGAGCGGCTGAGGCCCAGAGGCCTTGCAGACCATCTCTGCCTGGTGGCCAGTGCCCAGCTGTGCCAGCCCTGGCTCCCTTGGCTCTCCTGTTCGTCACTGTGCTGCTAGCCTGGCAGCCTGACGCCCTGCCTCAAGGGCTGGCCCCGTCTCGGGCCAAAGGCAGCTTCAGGAAACAAGGCCGAGCGCCAGGGAATGGCTAGGACCACATCTGCTATAATGAGCATCCCAGGCGCTGGGGCCACTGTGGCAGAAACGTCCTCCCTGTGGTCTGTCACCTCCCAGCCGTCTGCCCGGGCATGGGCTCGCCTGGCGTGGCCACCCGTGTTGGCAGGAAGGTAGTTAAATTATTAAAACTGTAATTGCCTTCCTGGATGTAATTATCGCCTGCTAAAGGACACTTTTGATCCCCTGGCTGAAAAGCCCTCTTTCCCCTTTGCCGCGTGTGCCCTGGACTGGCTGCCTTGTGAGTCTCCCCAGGCCCTGCTGTGCTGGGATGCCTGCTCCTGGCCGCTGCTGGCCTGGGCAGCGTGAGATGCGCCTTCCGATGTGTGAGTCTGCACGTGGATGTTTTCTTGTGCTGTGTCCCAGGCCTAGGGCCGTTCCTCTCTCTGGCTGTGGAGCCCGGGTGGAGCTGCCGCCTTCCAGGGGTGCCGGGAGCCAAGAGGCCCTGCCCCTGGCCCCCAGCGAGGCAGCCAGGGCAGTGGGTCAGGCTGTTCTGCCAGCTTTGCTCCGTGCACAGAATCTTTGTCCATCTTGCTTGTTCTCGGCCTCTCCCTTCTGATGACCTTGAGTTATGTTCGTCTCCACAACCCAGGAGGTCGATGGCATCTGAGGCCTGAAAATCCTCCCAGAAACTTCTAGAAGCCCTGTCAGACCCTGTGGCTAAGCCCCTGCTGCTTTTTGTTCTTTCCCTCCCCCCTTTTTTCTATTTTTAACAGGCTTGTTTATTTGAAACTCAGAGTGATATGTGTATTCCCTCTTCCATCCACTGATTCACTCCCCGAATGACTGCAGCGGCCAGCGCTGTGCCAGGTCACAGCCCGGAGGTGGAAACCGCTCAGGGTCTGTCATCTGAGTCCTAGGGCCACCCCTGCGGCTCTCCCAGGTGCCTCAGCCCACGCGGGAGCTTTGGCATCAGGGATCAGCTGGCCCACAAGGGGCGGCCTCAGAGGAGCTGCCTGGGGCCCGGCAAGGAGGCCTGGCCACTCACACTGCAATTGGCTGAACAGCTTCACTGGCCTTCTGAGCTAAGCCCGCGGTGGTCTAGCCTTGACGTGTACGGGGTGTGCTGAAAAGCAAGAAAAAGGCTTTGTGTCTGTGTAGGAAAGAACTGTGTCCCAGGTTCAGGTCAGATGAGGCTTCTTCAGAAACAGCTCTGGGAAAGTGGAGTGGAAAGACAGGCGCGTTGGATGCAAAAATGCTGGGTGTCGTATGTAAATTTTTTTGTCTGAGCCTTTTGAGGGTTCGTGAACCTCATAAATTTTTGCAGGGAAATCAGCTCATCTTGTAACTCCATTTTCCGTAAGCTTGGGCAGTTCGTTTACAGCACAGGAACCTCGCATCTCCATGGTTACAGGGGCTGATGGCCCGGGGGTCTCTGAGCCCAAGGACCCCAGCAGATAAACATCCACGCATCCCAAGCCCCTCATGCCCTGTGTGAATCAGATGTCACTGTGACAAGGTGATGCTCTCTGGGCGGGCTTGGGCCGATGCGGGATCACTCATGCCCAGAGCAGGGGAGCCTCTGGTGGGGGCAGGAGAGCTGGCTCTTTGGGCCGGCTTCTTTTACCTAGCGTCCGGTGTCTAGGTGCCCCCGGGGGCAGCACGGCTCAGCTGGGTAGTTCTGCCGCGTGTCCCTGGCTCAGCAGGCTGGGACTCTCGCTGTACACACATGGGCAGAGTGAGAAGAGATGTTAGATCCACTGAGAGCACAGGCTGGCCTCCCAGACGCCCCTGTAAATATCCAGGAGTTATGGGCTGACGTGGTGGCATAGTGGGCTCGTCCTCTGCCTGCAGCATCCCCATGTGGGCACTGGTTCGAATCTTGGCTGCTCTACTTCCCAATGCGGCACACTACTTATGGCCTGGGAAAGTAGCAGAAGAAGGCCCAAAGTCCCGGGACCGTGTACTCATGTGGGAGACCGGGATGGAGCTTCCGGCTCCTGGCTTCAGATTAGCTCAGCACAGGCCGCTGTAGCCATTGGAGGAGTGTGACCCAGCAGATTGAGGACCTCTCTGTGTCTCTCCCTTTCTCACTGTCACTCTGACTTTCAAGTCAAGTGGCACCCAGGCCCAGTCCTTGCTCGGGCCCTGCTCTCCATCTTGAGCGAGTCGAGGCCGCTCCCAACTCCCTTTGCTCAAAACTCCTAGCGGAGTGTCTCATCTCAGAGGGTGTGTGACCCACGCGGAGGAGCGACACTCGGGCTTTTCCTGTTGGCCCCACATGCTTTATACGTCACGTGGCTTTGGATGCACAGCCACCATGTGCCAAGTAAGCAGTGTCCGTGAGTTATTCCACAGGAACCACCTGAGAACCGAGCACGTGACCCACGCTGGGTTCCTTCTGTCCACTGTGTGCACACACACCCACACGTACTTGTGAGCACGGCACATATGTACTGTACACGTATGTGCACACCCCCACAGGCCCACACATATACATAGGAGCATGTGGTCCCCTCCCCCGTGTCCAGGGCACGCATGCATGGACACAGCAATGCAGGTGACCCTCCAGGCTAGGAAAAGCTCTTCAGGTGCTGTTGGTGGCCAAGGCACAGCCAGGCTCTGCAGGGAGGACGCCCTGAACTGCCCACTCCTCAGCGGGGGAGGACACCCTGCTTGGAGCTGGCGTTGCCCGCCCCAGCGAGCAGGAGCTGGTTTGTGCTGCCTGGGCCTGGAGATCCTGCCGGTCGGAGCTCGGTGTGTGGAAAAACATTCCACAGCGAGACCTGGGAGAGGAAGCACTGTCCGCGGGCCCCGTTGGCTTGGGGTAAAATTTCAAAGGTCCGGCTTTGGAAATTATGAGACCACCAGAAAAGCATATCGGGGCCAACGATGGCTGTAAAAGGTAATAACTGCTAATAACCTGACCGCCTCGTCGCCCGAGCAGCCTGCCTTGGCACACGTTAAGGACAACGTTGGAAGCAAAGAGGAAGGCAACAGCCTGGCCACAAAGCCGCTAACCACACCAGAACCAGTCAATGAGTTTTCAATTCGATTTATAGCTTAAATAAGGATCTCTGTGTTGCCTGGGGGCGGGTAGGAGTGGGTTCTGCTGCTGGGAAACAGGACAGGGAGACCAGTGCGGGGCCTCCCGTCCCAGCAGGCCTGGGGAGCCATGTTGGAAGGGGCTGGCTGCTCCGCCCTGGGCTGGTGGGCTCACATGGGGCTGGCTGTACGGGGGTTATGCTGCAAGTCCCCTCCTCTGGGGCCCCTTCCTGGGTGGGCCTTCTCTCTGGGTGGGTGTTTGGCCTTGACCTTTCAGCTCCCCGGCAGACCCCACGTGCCTTCAGAGGGTGGGATCTGAAGAGCTGGGAAAGATGGGCCTTTCAGGGTGGGTGCTTGCCGCCCCCAGCACAGTTCTCCCTGTGGCCCTCGGTGGAGCCGCTGGCCCCTTGGCTGCAGGGCACTTGGGCTTCCCAAACCTGCCATTTGCTTCTTTGCAGTCCATAAAGGATTACATGTTTCCAGTGGGAAGTGGAGAACACCAGGAACTGAGCAGTGTGTATGATTCTAGCACCGGAGCGGAGCCATCCCTCCTGGTTGCACCGGAGCAGAGCTGCCTGGGGTTGCTCGCTCGCGTTTGCCCACGGGCTGTGCCACGTACTGCTGGGAACCTCATGGGGCTGATGTCTTCTTTTTTATTTTAAAATCATGATTACAGGCTGATCCGGGTGGGAAGGATCGAAGATTAAGGGAAATTGGGTAAACTCATTGCTTCCAAATTTGCTATTCCTTCTTGTTGTTCCCAGGGGAAGGGAGAGACAAAGAGGGAACCACTCTTGACTTTGCACATGTCCCAGTCCCCGGGGATGAGGAACCGCCACCTCATGTCAACCCAGAGTCTCAATGTGTACACGTTCCGAGGGCTCCGCATGGCTGGTGGAGGTCAGGCCACACAGTCCCGCAGCCCAAGGGTCTCCGGTTCTCCACCGAGGGTCTTGTGTAGGGCTCTGCTCCTTTCCTAGAAACCCTGTCTATCTCAGCTCTGTTCTCCCAGTCACCCCACCGCGTGAAGCTCCACTGAAGCCCCTGCTGGGCGCCAGCTGGGTTCCTCAGAGCCTGAGCTGACCACCCGAAAGCCTTGTGTATGTGTGTTCATAGCTGTGTGATTTGCAATGGCCCGAAGGGAGGAACAGCGGTGGCTGTCACAGGTGTGTCTGAGTGCCCTGGCCGGATGTGTCCCCGGCCCCCACACTGCGGTCTCGGCACTAGCGGGATGGCGGGGGGGCGGTGAGGGGAGGTAAGAACTGGGGTCCAGCCTGAGGGCCGAGGCACGTGTCTTATGGGAGGCTGGGGGAGCACAGTGGACTTCTGCTGGAGGGAATGCCATGGTCTCCTGCCACCTCCACGCCTCTCCTGCCACTGGGAGCCACATGTCCCAGCAGACTGCCAGGTTGGCAGGCACTTCGGTCTCATGTGCCGTCACGCGCTGTGTAGAATCTGTTCTGTGTTTCATGACAGCGACAGGAATGGGCTCAGGTGCCACCCAGTGCAATCGGACCCAGTGAGCGGAGAGGTGCGGGGTGAGAACCTGAACAGAGCTGCAAACCCACACGACCTCATAGACGGAACCGGAACACGTGTGGCTGCAGCAGCTGGGCACAGGGCGCCCGGCTGTGCGAGGTGTTAGAATACAAACCCAGAGCGAGATTGGCAGGTGTCAGGGGTGGGGAGGGGTGGAAATATCCTGGAAATGCAGGGTGGTGATGGCTGCGGTTTGTAAGTCTGCTAAAAACCACAGCTTATGCCTGCAGAGGCTAGGGCTGCGTCGGGCTGGTCTCAGGAGCCAGGGGCTCTGTCTGCGTCTGCGCCAGGCTGGTCTCAGGAGCCAGGAGCTCTGTCTGCATCCCCCATGTGGGTGGCAGGGGCCCAAGCACTCGGACCACCAACCTGAACCCTGCAAGATGCAAGAACAGGAGGCTGGATGGGAAGTGGAGAAGCCAGGACTTGACTGGCGCCCAGTGTGGACAACCTGAGTGGCAACTTAGTCTGTTGCCCAAGTTGCGAATGTTAAAGGGGGTGAGTTTAGGATGTGAGAGCTGCACCTCCATAGAAAACATTTTGTCTCATTTCCTCACCCTCTGCCTGCAGTCCTTACTGGGCAGTGCACATCCCGGAGCCCTGGTTGCCCGCTTCCAGGGGGCCGCACGCCCCCGGGCCTGGCTGGGTGGTATCTGCACCCCCCGCTCCCCGTGCTCCAGTCCTGCCTCCAAAGCCCGTGGCCGAGTGCACAGACAGGGTGGGATGGCAGGACCCTCCTTGCTTCACTTCTAGCACATGATCAGCATTCTAAGTGCGGGCTCAGCCCCTGGGCAGTGTTGCTCTGGCCCCGAGGACGGCCTGTCCCTGCTATCACCCTCCCGCTCCGGGCACCCTGTCTCAGTGTCCCTGGCCTCAGTCCCGTGGCTGCTGCCGACACTGGGCATACATGTGGGGGACACACCTTACTGACTCCTGTTCTCTGACAGTGCCCTGAGTTCCCGTGCGTCCCTCTCAGCCTTAAGGATTCTCCAAGAACAGACTGTGGTGGGAGGCCTGGGTGCAGCTGGCATTGCTCACTGTGGCTTTCTAGGGCTGTGCGCTCACAGAGGTGGGTAGCAGTGAAACGAATCAGTCTGCAAATGTCAGGGGCCATGCATGTCCACACCTGTGTCTGCCATGCTGGGGCCGTGTGTGTCTGCCTGTCCCTGTGTCTGCCATGCTGGGGCCGTGTGTGCGTGTCTGTCCCTGTGTCTGCCATGCTGGGGCCGTGTGTGTCCATCTGTCCCTGTGTCTGCCATGCTGGGGACTGTGTGTGTCCATCTGTCCCTGTGTCTGCCGTGACAGGGGCCGTGTGTCCATCCCCGTTTGTACTTGCTGTGTTGAGGACCAGCCGTGTACCCGTCACATGTTCCCGTTGGCAGAGACCCTGTTTGGCTCCGGGGCTGGAGGGTGTGGCCAGGGTTGGCCGTTGGGTTCTTTCGGGGTTACAGTGCAGCATGGGTCTTCCCTGTGGAGTCGCAGGTAGCATGTGTGTGCTTTGTGGGGGTCCATTGTTCCCGGGAGGTGCTCAGGTCAGGGAGCGGGCAGCTTCTGGCACTGCCCTCCTGGCCCCTGTGCTGGTCCAGGGGCGAACTCTGCGGACTGTTTTCCAGACTGGAGGCATATTCCAGGCGCAGGGGGCCGCACTCCACACTGGGCCGCCCGGGGGAGCAGCCTGCATTGCCTTCTTCTGCACCTGCCCCCTGCCTTGCACCTCCCCCGAAGGCAGCAGAGGAGGGATGGAGACAGAGGGAGGCAGGCTGGTGAGTGCCTGGGGCTCAGGTCAGGTGAGGCTTGCTTTGGCCTCTGCTGGGTCTCCCGCCCCCTGGCCCTCTGAAGGCCTTTGTGAGAGGCTCTGAGCTGTGGGGGCAGGGCGTTGCTGGGGCTCCTGGGCAGTGACCGGTCAGAGGCTGCTTCCTCTGTCCAGGCCGGGGTCTCTCTGTGCCACGTCCCTCTGGCCTTCTCTGTGTGTCCCTTTGGCCTTTGTGGCTGTCTCTCTGTGTGTCCACTCCCTCCCCTTCCTGCTGCTTCCATGTCCACCTCTGTCTTATTTTCTTGTTCTTTCTCGTCTTTCTCCAATGAGAGGACGCCCAAGATGGAAGGGAGCTGTGGGCTGCACGGAGGAAGCCCCTCCAGCCCAGCCCTCCCGCCTGTGACCCCCAGCTGTGCCCCATGCCCCTCCAGCCCAGCCCTCCCGCCTGTGCCCCCCAGCTGTGCCCCCATGCCCTGCTGCCCTGACCTCTCTTCTGGAAGCCTCTCTGCCCTTCCTGTCTGTCCCCAGCTCCCCCTTCCCAGACCCACTAGCATCTCGCTTCCATCGCTTTCCCAGTCTGGTCTCTTATTGCCCGACCTCCAGGGTCCGGGGGGTCTTCCCTCTGGTCAGCACTGTGCAGGGTTCCCTGAGGTCTTCCATGAGGGGCTCATTATCTGAGGTAGAGCTGGGATAACCTCACATCCCTGCTCCCGGCGAGGTGTGGTCAGCAAGTGTTGGCAGGGCAGTGGAACGCTCACACGTCGCCGGGGGCATAAACTTGCACAGCGGCTGTGGAGGCAGTGTGGAGGCCCTCCGAGAGCTGGCTGCTTGTGTCCACCTCCTGGTGAGTGGCGAGGGAAGATGTGGGGCACGCACACAGTGGGGTGCGGCTGCAGTATAAGGATGATGGCCTCTTGTCTGGGCAGTGACACGCTCGGAACTGGAGGCTGCTAGTGGGATGAGCCGGGCATGGAGAGACAAGCACCGTGCGATCTCGTGTGTGCGCAGCATCTAAAGAGGCTGGCCTCTGTAAGGTGAGAGAGGCCGGCGGGGCAGGAGGGAAGAGAGCTCGGCTGGCCAGTACCGAGTCCACAGACGGTGAGAAGGCTGGGATGCCTCGCCCAGCAGGCTGAGGACCACCGTCATGTGCTGTAGATTTGCCTTCAGAACACCAGGGGGCAGGACTGGGCCTGTGTGCACCGGCAGGAAATGGTGAGCCTTTGAGAGCACACGGGGTCAGACCTGCCTGGCATGGTGCCCTTAGGTACACGTCAAAACACGCCCGTAAACATGTTCAGTATTTGAAAAATGTAGCAGTGACCTAGACCCCCGGCTGATGTGGGGTGCAGCTGGGGCCCCCAGGTTCCTGTGCACACACCCTGGCCTGTGCCACCCACCATGAACATCCTGTGACCCTGCAGGTCACTGGTCTGGCTGGTGGATGGCCCAGGGATCTGGACAGTCTTTGGGAAGGAACTGGCTTATTTTCAGTTTAACTTGAAAGTGGAGAGATACACAGAGAGATCTTTGATCTGCTGGTTCACTCCCCAGGTGCCCCTCACAGCCAGGGCTGGGCCAGCCTGAACTCCCCCCGATCTCCCATGTGGGTGATGGGGACCCCGCTGCCTCTCAGGGTGTGCACAGCGGGAGGTTGGATTTGGAGTTAAGCTCGGACTTGGATGAAGCGTCATGGCCTCCATGCCAGTGCCCACCCTCTAGAACCCTCTGTGTTCTCACTTCAGACAACACCCAAAATGTCTGAGCCAGGCCAGTTGGCAGTGAGCACCTACTGCTCAGGGCCCCTGCAGGGGTGCCACGCCTTGCCCATCATTGTTATTACTGTTAACAGGAGGGAAGGTTTAGCACAAGTCATGCAGCTCTGGCATTCCCCACGCAGTTTCCATGCAGGATGCCCCGAGCTGATCCCAGGACCGTGGGCAGAAGCACCGAGGCTGCAGTGGGAGTGCGGGGAGCCAGCCCTCCCTGGCCTTTCCAGTCGGAGGGGCTGGAGTTGACCCCAAAGGACTTGTCACGAGAGTCCTGGGCTGGGGACGGCTAGCTGGGCTGTGTCCATCATGCAAGGCTGGAGTCCCAAAGGACCTGCCTATTAGATCCGGGGTGGGGACGGCTAGCTGGGCTGTGCCTGTCCCACACCAGTGCTGCAGCTGTGTACTGCACAGACCGCGCTCAGGGTCAGCTCATCATTGTATGCCGAGAGCCCGTGTTTCCTGGGCGAAAGAAATGTCAGGTGGGCCTCCTCTGCGGCTTGGTGGTCCATGCCCCTGCTGGTGCTGCCCAGGGCTGTGCCCTGCCACCTGCTGGTGCTGCCCAGGGCTGTGCCCTGCCACCTGCCCCTGCTGGTGCTGCCCAGGGCTCTGCCCTGCCACCTGCCCCTGCTGGTGCTGCCCAGGGCTCTGCCCTGCCACCTGCCCCTGCTGGTGCTGCCCAGGGCTCTGCCCTGCCACCTGCCCCTGCTGGTGCTGCCCAGGGCTCTGCTCTGCCACCTGCCCCTGCTGGTGCTGCTGTCTGTTCCCCTTCTCCCGATGGGGCCTTTGTGTCTGAGTTGGGGCTGTGGGAGCTGCCCAGTTTGGGATTTGCTCTGTCTTGCAGCATTCCTCTGTCCCAGACATTCCTTGGGGTTCCTATTCCAACATTCCTGACTCCAGCCCGAGCCCTGAGAGTTGATGGGCCTTCCCTCACCTCCGTCTCCTGAGCTGTGCCCTGCACGCTGCTGCCATCTTTGCTTGGGATCCCAGTGGCTTGCTGTTTGCGTGTCTTCTGCTGCCCAGAGAGGCTGGCAAATGGTGTCTGAGGACATGGGGACCATGGTGACACCAGCCTCAGGACCCCAAAGTGTCAGGAACCCCGGCCACCACCGAGAACCCGGGCTCAGCGGTGCTGCCACCTCCTAGGATCTCAGCTTGATTTTCTCCACTGAGCAAATGCCACAGTGCCCAGCAGGGCATGCGGGCTCCAGATGCTCATGGTCACCTCAGTAAAGGACAAGGCCCCTGGGGCAAGCTGTGGGGATGCTGCACCCCATAGCTGTCTCCGGGGCCTGGGAGCCTGGGAGCCTGAGCTAATCCTTCCGACTCTGAGGCTCGCCGGAGGTCAGATACCGGCTGGGGGCCATCGGCCCTTGTTGTGTCTCTCCACGCGGCCAGCCAGGCAGGCGTGATGCTGAAGGTGCAGTCCTGTCTGCCACACCCAGAGGGTGTCCCTGCAGAGACACCATCCTGCCCCAGGGCCTGCCTTTGTCTCCATGCCCTGTGCCATGGCGTACGCTGCCACACTGCGAGCCAGGCCCACGGTGAGTCCCCAGGGTACCAGCAGGCTCGCAGGTGAGTCACTGCGTCGGCCTTGCGCACTTGCAGGCCGTGGTTGCATCACTGCGGCGGAGCTGAAAGCGCAGGCATGTCAGTTATTGACCTCAGAGGGGTTCTAAGGGTGTGCCTCAGGCAGGCGGCCTCAGGCACCACTCCCAGCGCCTCCATCTGGGAGGGGGCAGGACCCAGAGCAGCAGCTGAGTCCACGTGCAGCCAGTGGGGTGGGTGAGCAGGCCGGCTGGTCGTGGGTGAGTCCACGCGTGGCCAGTGGGGTGGGTGAGCAGGCCGGCTGGTCATGGGTGAGTCCACGCGTGGACAGTGGGGTGGGTGAGCAGGCCGGCTGGTCATGGGTAAGTCCACGCGTGGCCAGTAGGGTGGGTGAGCAGGCTGGCTGGTCATGAGTGAGTCCACGCGTGGCCAGTGGGGTTATCTGATCTTCTTCCTTTGCCTGGCCTCGATGGCAGAGCCTAGCCCTCCGCAGCGTGCCCTACTTTCAGCACCCTGGTCCAGGTTGAGGAAGCCAGCCGCTTCCCTGAGCCCTCCCTGGGGCTGTTTGTCAGGACGAGCTCCCAGGAGCCCTGACCCGTCTACTTTGAAGAATTTTGCCCAGCATCGTGCATGCTTTCTGGGAGGGAGTTTGCCGGCCTGTCTGTGCTGGGCTACCCACTCAGACTTCCGGGACCATGTGGCCGTGGTGAGAGTGAGGGCTTAGGACTCATGGCCCAGTGGGCAGCCAAGCATTGACTACACTGCTGTCTGCGGGTGTGGCCGGGCCTCCTCCTGGAGATGTGGGCTGAAGGGGAAGTGGTGCAGTGTGCTGTGCGTGTAGCGGCTCCTGGGTCTGCCCAGGTCACCACAGACCCACTGGCTCCAGGAGATGAGCCAGTGTTCAGCTCATGTTGGCATGTTCAACTGTCTCCAGGGACCGACAGCGACAGTCTGGTGTCTCATGGCCTCTGACATCCTGGGAACTTGGGTGTTCCTTGGCCTGGGTCGCTTGGGCCTGTTGGTGGCCCAGCGTCTCGCCGAGTAGGGGTCCTCTGTGAGGACACTGGCCTGTGGACAGCCCAGAGCGGTCATGCAATCTTCCCTGTTGGGCCCAGGGGATGTGGTTGTCCATGATCAACTGCCAGGCCACTGCTTGGCGTTTTGTATATTCTTAAGCTCCGGTCCGGCCCATCCTGAGCTAACGTCCATGAGAGGCCTGGAGAAGCACGTGGGGGCTGAGAGGGCCAGCAAGGTCTGGGCGTGAGGAGGGACCTCGTGTGGCTTGCTGCTCTGCCCTCCAGGGGGTGGGCGCTGAAGCCCCTTGCCTTGGCCGGGTTGCCCCACAGCTGCCAGGTCACTGGAGTATGGTGGCAATGACACCATCTTGTTTCTAAGCCCGGGTCTACAGGGTCAGCGAGCCTCTACTCTGCCTGTGAGAGCTGTCCCTTCTGGGGACAGGGTCTGGGTGGGGCATCCAGTAACCCTGGTGGAACCTTCTGGAATGAAGGTCTGGGTGGACGTCCAGTGACCCTGGTGGAACCTTCTGGAGTCGGGTCTGGGTGGACATCCAGTGACCCTGGTGGAACCTTCTGGAGTGAAGGTCTCGGTGGATGCCCAGTGTCCCTGGTCTTCTGGAGCTAGGGTCTGGGTGGACGTCCAGTGACCCTGGTGGAACCTTCCGGAATGAAGTTCTAGGTGGACGTCCAGTGACCCTGGTGGAACCTTCTAGAGCCTTCTGGAACAGCTCTGTGCCAATGCTCTGGATGACAGTGCAGATGCGCTGGAGTTCCACTGAACCTGTGACAGCGCCCGGTGTGGCCGCAGCCCCAGGTGAACACAGGTGCTCTCAGAATACTTTGGGGCTTCTGGGATAGGCCACTTGTTACCCCCACCGTGTCTGCTGGCTCTGAGTGAAGATCTCAGTGGTCCCAGATCTAGGGCTGTGGCCGTTCTGGCCGGGTGGCTGTGACCTCCCTACTGGCTGTCTCTCACCCTCCCTGGGTGGGACCCTGATCCTGCGTCTCTGTGTCCCAGCCATGACAGAGCGCTGTCTGGGCCGGAATGCAGGCACGTCCACGGGGGCAGCACGAGAGGGTCCCAGGTGCTTCACAGGGTCCGTGCTCATGCCCACCTTGTGGCCAGCTGCTGTGTCTGCCCTGGAACCCTGTTCATCGTGGCTCCACCAGGTCCTCCGAGGTCACACCTGGGAACAGCTGGCACAATAGCGAGGGCCCAGCGGGTGATAGGAGGAGCGGCAGGGTGAAGCCCAGATGCCTCACCAGGGTGGGGACCCTCTCTCCTTGCCGGCAGGGTCACTGTGAACGCCTTCAGGCCTGGCCCTGTGCCAGCCCAGAGGAGTGCATGTGTGGAAGCCTCCACCCGCCTTCCATGCCAGCAGGGGCACAGTGGGGTGGGAACGCTGTGTTTGTGGGAGCGGCAGGGGGCTGTGACTTCCCTGGGGCATGTCAGAGCCTGCATGGTGGACGGCGGCCTGTGGGCCTAGCCCTGCGCGGCCAGTGCCCAAGTAAACACGGCTTGGATGATGTTGGGGCAGCCCGCCTGGGAGCCCGCTAGGGCTCCCTCCACAGTGGACTCTGCTCTCTGACCCGGGGACACCGGGGCGCGGCTCTTGCTCCACGGGCCTCTCCCTCTCTGCTGCTGGGTCTGCTTCACGGCAGGAGGACAGTATGTTTCTTTCAAACACTCGCTCAGCTCTCAGGAGGAACACTTCTCCCTTGTTTCGAACGCACGCGTCCTGGGTGCTTGTCTGAGTGACTCGTACTGGTTAGTAGCTGTCGCTGCAGCCAGCCCTCTCCTACAGCCAAGCTGGGGCTGATTGGCAGAAGATTCCGGGACCGTGCCTTTTCCTCCCCGTCTGTCTCAGAGCTCATCTCTGAACTACAAGTCTGCCAGCTCCTCCGATGCCTTCGGTGGAGGCAGCTGCTCATGCCCGTGAGGCAAGCTCAGGCTGGCAGCCATGCCCGGGGCTGGAGCACCTCCTCCCGTCACAGGACAGCCACGCGGTCCTGCGCCTGGGGTGCTGTCTCTGTGCACAGCTCGATTGGCCTGTTAGCTCTTGGTCCATGTGTTGCCCAAGAAATGTGGCCGTGTTGACTATCCCATATGAGTTAATTAATTAAACATTTTAACTGTGTCATTGAAACGTTGGTTTACATGTCACACAATCCATACATTTAAAGTGCACAACTTAAAGGTTATTCATTATCTTTTTTTTTTTTAAGATTTATTTTTATTGGAAAGGCAGATATACAGAGAGGAGGAGAGACAGAGAGGAAGATCTTCTGTCTGCTGATTCACTCCCCAAGTGGTTACAACGGCTGGAGCTGAGCCAATCTGAAGCCAGGAGCCAGGAGGCTCTTCTGGATCTCCCACATGGGTGCAGAGTCCCAAAGCCCTGGGCCGTCCTTGACTGCTCTCCTAGGCGACAAGCAGGGAGCTGGATGTGAAGTGGAGCAGGTGAGACTAGAACCGGCACCCAAACGGGATCCCGGTGCGTTCAAGGCGAAGATTGTAACTGCTACACTATCACATCAAACCCTCATTATCTTTTCTTAAAGATTAACTGACTTATTTGAGAGGGAGAGAGACAGGGAGTCTGCTCTTCCTTCGGGTGGTTCACTCTCCAAAAGGCCACGGCAGCCAGAGCAGTGCTGGTCCAAGGCCAGGTCCCCACATGGGTGCAGGGAGCAAGGGCTTGGGCCATCTCCACCTGCTTCCTCTCTTCGTGTCTGTCTTTCTTTCTTTTTGAAAATTATCCCCGTTTTCTTAATTTGAAAAGCAGCTTGTAGAGAGAAGGAGAGACAGGGAGGAAGATCTTCACCTGCTGGTTTATTCCCTAAGTGGCCGCGATGGTCAGAGCTGGGCTGATGTGAATCTAACAACCTCCCTGAGCCTCAGAGGTCGGTGCCAGGTCCCAAGGCCTCGCGCCATCTGCTGCGACTTTCCCAAGTGCATCACTGGGGAGCTGGATCAGGAAGGAGCTTGAGGCAGTGCCCGCGTGGGGCGCTGGTACCCACATAGGCTTAGCTTGTTATGTGACGCGGGTCCCTGTTTGTCACCTCTTAATGTAGAACGTGGACGCGCCCACGGTGAAGACTACTTGTAGGTTCGGGGTGGAAGTGGAAAGCTCTGCTTCTGCCTGCTGCTGGCTGGCGACGACTTCTTGTTATGCTAGGTTAGTGACAAACCAGTGGGCGTGCGTCACCTGTGAGGGCTGCGTGGCTCTAGAGGGCAAGGGTGGCACCAGGTCTTCTGCTAGAAGCAGCCGCCACCGTCTGTGTCAGGACCCCTCCCGTCTACATTCTGCCGCCTCTGGATCAGGCAGCAACTGGGGGCTGCAGGGGAGCTCCTGGGGTCCCCCCAAGGGGCACAGCAGGGTGGAGACATGCTCCAGCTCACTGTCTCTGTGCTCTAGCCAAGGCCTGGCACAAGGCCTGGCATTTCCTGCTGCTGTGGACATAGGCAGCCAGCCAGTGGGGTGCACAGTGGCTGTCATGGTGTCACCAGAATCACAGATGGTCCTTGCCATGGGCCAGCTGTGGTTGCCGTGGAGCTCAGTGCCGCTTTGGGGTAAGGAAGCTGTCGGCCTGTGTCCCGACAGGAAAGATCTTGGTGACTGTCTTTCAGGTGGCTGGTCTCCCGTGCAGTGCAGTAAGGTCTTGGCGTCTGGGCGCCCTGGGAAGGCTGTGCTTGGCTTCGCACGACTGGCGCAGGCCGAGGTGCCCTGAAGGTCAGCAGCGCCCGAGGAGAGAGAAATGAAAGCTTTCCCCAAGTCGCTGATGTTGCCTTTCAGGAAAGGCCCGGCCCTCGCTCGCCTCCTGCTTCTCACCCCGGCCCTTTCTCAGTTTTCAAGGTCAGGCGCAGCTGGCGCCAGGGCCCCCGGGAGGCAGGCCTGGGCGGGAGTGGGGCAAGGCTGTTTTCCATGGCCGCCTGCCCTCCCTTCCCTGAGGACACAGCTGCTTCACGCAGCACCAGGCCTGCCCTCCTGGAGGGAGCATTTCAGAACATCTGTGCTGTCCGCATGTTGCGCTGCCCGGAGGTGGGAGAGAGAACAGAAAACCAAAGGTCTGCTCCGCCCGTCCTGCGCGCTGCAGCGGGGGAGGGGCCCGCAGGCCTGGAGGGCGGAGCTGGTGCCCACCGTGCCTGCGCCTCTGCCCATCCCGGCCGCGGTCAGTTCAGCAGGCTCGTCACTCAGCCCAGGACCCTCTCGCTCAGGACTTGGGCCCCTGGCAGCCAGCTTTTCTGCGTGAGCCTAACTGCCCACATGCTTTGGATCGGCCCAGGCTGCTTCCTGGCGCCCAGCCCAGGGGTCAGAAAAAGTGACATCATAGAAAGTGACAAAGATTGTTCCGGAAGGGGAGGGGACTGTCCGTTTTGGAGGAAGACCTGGTCATGTGGGTATGTCCCCATGCGTCAGCCTCCTTCAGCCTGTGGGCACTGGTGGCCTGGCCATAGCTCTGCTCTGCCCCGGTTGGCCATGGAAGCCCGCCAGCACCGTTGCTGTGCCTCAGTGCCCTCACCTGTCAGTGGAGTGTGGCGACTGTCCTGCCAGTGTTACCCGCATAGAACACGGCCCCCTTGGGAACTGTCCTGTGGCTGCCATGGCAATCCAGATTGGTGGCCTCAGATGGTGCTGTCCTGGGACGTGGGCAGCGTGGGTAGCGTGGGCGTGGGCATGCCATGATCTGGGCGTGGGCAGCGTGGGTAGCGTGGGTGTGGACATGCCGTGATCTGGGCGTGGGTAGCGTGGGCGTGGGCATGCCATGATCTGGGCGTGGGCAGCGTGGGTAGCATGGGCGTGGGCATGCCGTGATCTGGGCATGGGCAGCGTGGGTAGTGTGGGTGTGGGCATGCCGTGATCTGGGCGTGGGCAGTGTGGCTTTCTTTGGAGGCTCTGGGGAGACTCCGCCCTGCCTTTTGCAGCCTGCGGGTGTCTCCTTGTGTTCTGTGGGTTCTCTCCCTGATCTCTGCCTGTGTCATCTCTCCTCCTTCCACATTAGGGCTCCCTGGGTTGCATGTGACCCACCAAGGCAGTTTGTAATAACCTTGCTGGTTCAAGGTCAGCAGGACTGTACTGCTAACTCGAGCCTGAAAGCTTAGCTGCCCTCTGCCACAGAAGGTACCCGTGCCCAGGTCACAGGATCAGTATGGGGGCCACATTCCCCCAGAGCCTGGTGTCATGGGGCAGTGGCTGTGGCAGCTGTGAGTCTGAGATGTCTCTGTGTCTGGTGCTTGCTGAGTCATCCTTCAATGCAGGGAGCCCTGGGCTCCAAGGCTGTTTGCTCGCCACTTGGGGAGCCTCAGGGCCCTGGAGGTGTGGGGTGAGCAGAGCAGCTGAGAGCTGTCCTCATGACAAGTGGAATTTGTGGGCCGGCGGGCAACTGGAGCAGAAGCAAGGAAAATCACTCAGTTGCAATGGGTGCTGTCACAGGAACAGGGCACCTTGGGAGCCAGTGTGCCGTGGGATGTCGGAGCCATTCCCTCTGGACATGAGGGGGACCCTGTGCGGAGTGCTGTGGGGGCCTTGAGCAGGGTCATCAGAAGTGTCCCCTTAGATATGAGGATCCGGACATGAAGGGGACCCTGCCCCGGGGGCCGTGGGAGTGCGTTTGCTCTTCATGCTCAGTCGTGGGGTGGGAGGCAGAGCGTCCAAGAGGCCCTTTCTGCGTGAGGGCGTGCCTACCCCTGGAGGGTGCAGAGCCCAGCTCAGACCCTGCCTGGACAGGGCAGACCACGGCAAGCCCAGGTCAGAGCTACCCAGTCATCCACACCCTCCTTCCTGTGTCCCCAGAGAGGCTGCTGCTCCTGGCCTTCTGCCTTGAGCCCCCGACCTGCACATAACCTGTCGGTGAGCCTCAGCATGCCCCCAGCGTTCCCACCTGAGGCCTTTGACCAGGCCTGGGGGTGGAACGGTTCCACTTAAGTTGTGGAAGTGAACGTAAGAACCTTGGGGTCTGTGGCAGAGGGAGCTTGCAGGTCCCCAGATGGAGCTCGCTGGGCTGTCTGCTCTGTTGCCCAGAGGCTGGGAGAGGCGGTGATGGTGCCCCTGGAGGGCCACGGGCCCTGCCCACGCCTGGCTTTGTGCTCCTTCTGGCTTCCAGCACACCCTTCCTCACCCCAGTTTTGTTCCTGCTGACCCAGGGGGCTCTCTCTGGGGTGTGGCTGCTGGGGACAGGTGCCAGAGGTGGGCACAGGGCGGGTTTCAGGCCCCCACTCAGCTGCCCCACGTGCCCATGCCACTGAGTCCCTGCCCTCTTCAGCTCTTGCTATGTGTTGGCTGGCCTCTGTGTTAGACTTCTCACCCCCTAGTGCACCTGTGGAGAGGCCTTGGAGGGCATTAGGCCTGGACAGTGACCCTGAGCCCATCACGGCACACAGGGTAGATGCCAAGGCTGTGCTGCTGGACATGCAGGCCCCGTGTGTGTGCCAGGCTGTCAGGCTAGTTACAGCGCAGAGATGGACAGAGGCTCAGGTGCGCAGCAGGGGTCTGCGTGTTCGAGCCTGGCAGAGATTGGTCACATCCTTACTGTCACTCAACTGTGTTGCGCCTCTGTCTTCTCACTGGGACAGTCGGGCCCAGCCCCTCGTGCTGTGGTCAGGGCTGAGGGGACAGAGGGAGATGGGCGTGACTGAATTAATGGGGAAAGATGGGGCATCTGGGGGCGCCGTCCTTGGGACTCATGGGGCAGAGGGGGCTTGGTCAGACCTCCTGCTCCCTGGGCAGCCCAGAAGCCTGGAGGAGGAGTGGCTGGGAGGGTTTTCTCTGCCTTGGTTTCTCAGAGATGCCCTGCAAGCAGCCAGGGCGTTGGGAGGTGGGCGGGGAGTTCGGCACCGTGTTGTTCTGATCCTCCACAGCGGTGCAGCACTCACAAGTTCCCAGCATGTCGTCCCTCGGGCCACGGGCCTGTGGCCACCGCCCGGCCTCGGGAATTAGAAGCAGATTGCCGGACGGGCCATGGCCAGGCTCCCCGGGTCTGTTGGTGTGCACTGGCGAGGACGCCTGCAGAGCAGGCAGCACTCACTGTGCCGGACAGTTAAGCCCCAGGCTGGCCAGACCTGAGCAGAGCTCCAAGGAAAGGGGGCTGAGGCTGGGGCTGTGTCCGTGCTGGTGGCCCAGGTCAGTCAGGCCCCAGGGGGCTGAGGCTAGGGGCTGTGTCCAGTCAGTCAGACCTGAGAGGGCTGAGGCTGGGGGCTGCATCCGTGCTGGTGGCCCAGGGGCCTGGCACCCACATGGAGCCTCACTGTGCTGTGTGCTGCAGGAGCCAGGCTGCAGGGACCCAAGGGACACAGGGAGGGGGTGCTGGAAAAGGGCCCCTGCAGAGTTGACTGAGCTCAGGGGACATCTCTGCTGGAAAGGCTCCTGGGACTCGCTCACCGCCTCTCCAGGCTGCCCAGCAGGCCGGGCCCTTCCTGCCTCTGTGGGTGCTTCTAAGGCCACATGGGGTGCAGGCTCTACCCTCCTCCTCCTTGTGGGAGCCTGTGGTCTGCTTGTCTGGCCAGCCTGGCCAGAAGGAGGAGGCAGGGCGCAGAAGTCGAGGACAAGTTTTCTGTGGCTGGAGGAGGGACAGTGTGGAACGGCATTCTAGAACACCTGGGCCTGGGAGCCCGAGGCCCTGAGGGGCGGGTGTGGCCCTGCCCAGCCCCCGGGTGGCATGGCATTCTAGAACCCTGGAACCGAGGCCCTGAGGGGCGGGCGTGGCCCTGCCCAGCTCCCCGGGAGTGGCATGGCATTCTAGAACCCTGGAACCGAGGCCCTGAGGGGCGGGCGTGGCCTTGCCCAGCCCCCGGGTGGCATGGCATTCTAGAACCCTGGAACCGAGGCCCTGAGGGGCGGGTGTGGCCTTGCCCAGCCCCCGGGTGGCATGGCATTCTAGAACCCCAGAACCCGAGGCCCCGAGGGGCAGGTGTGGCCCTGCCCAGCCCCCGGGTGGCAGCCTGGCTCCAGGTGCTTCCTGAGGGGAGTTGGACACTTGGGGACCGTTTGCTCTCAGGGTGGAAGGTTCCCAGAGGGACTGCAAGTGGGATGCTGCTTTTGCAAAATGGAGCAGTTCTGCTTCCTTTATGGCCTGTCTGTGGCTCTGCACCCCCTCCACCCCAGCTGTGCCCCATCAGAGCTGGCCCACGGATGCAGAGCTATGCCCTAATCAGAGCTGGCTTACTTCCTGCCTGGCTGTGGAGGTCAGCATCTGGCAGGCAGCACTGACCCCGCAGCTCACCAGGGCACCGCTGGCAGGGTACAGATTTGGAGTGGGCCGTGTGGGTGGTGCAGGACCCAGGGCTGACACAGCCGGGTGCTGTTAGCTACGGCAGGCTCAGAGGGGAGGGAGAGGAAGTAACTAGAACAGAGCTGGGAACTCAGGGCTGGGCAGCAGCTGACCCGTGGAAGTGCAGGGAGAGAGGGCGTCTCTGTGTGTGGCCAGAATCCAGGTGTTGAGGGCCCACCAGCACTGGCCATGCAGTCGGAGCAGGTGGAACAGCAGGTGCCCAGGGCACACCCTCTGCCTCTTTGAGGGCCTTTGAGTCTACAGGAACGTCAGACTGAGTTTTGGGCCCTGTGGGTAGAAAGCTGTGAGTCCCCACCCTGGGCAAGACTGAACCCTCCTCTCCTGTCCCCCGCCTTGGGGTCCTTCCCCTTGGGCTGGCCCAAGCAGCCTCATCTGGGATGCACTGAAGGCGTGCAGGGCAGAGGTTCTGGCTGTGCCTGTGTCCTCTCTCCTGCCCCCCACCGCTTGGCCCCACAGGGTACACACACCTCTCCCTCATACAGACCAGAGTCAGGCCTGCTGTCTCCGGGGAGCTGGCCCCGCATGCTGGACACAACCAAAGCCGGGGGTTCCTGAGCTGCTTGCCACTCTGTGTCTGTTCCTTGTGCAGTCACGAGGCTGCCCGTCTGACTCTCACCAGCCTGCCTGGGATCCGGGTTGTCTCGTGTCTGGAGCTGCACACTGTTCGGGGGCCCCTCCCTTCCTCTGGGTGTCAGGCAAGGAATGGTGGAAGGTGGGGCTGCGGGAGGTAGGAGGCATGTGTGCTGCCAGCTGGGCTGAAGCTGAAGCCCAGGCTGACCCTGTGCCAGTGAGGATGGCCCCACGTGTGCTCCCGGTGTGTGAGGTGAAGACTTCCTGTAGTGCTAGAGCCAGGGCTGTGTGACAGGGCACCTGTGTGGGGTCTTGACGTCAGGACCCTGAAGTGGGGTGGGGTGCTCATACCAGCTGAGCAGGACGAGGACACATGAGGATGGAAGGGTGCTGGGAGACGTGGCCACAAGCCAGGGTCTGAAGAGCTGCCAGCAGGGCCCAGCCCAGTGCATGCCATCGTCTGCCTGGTGACGCCCATGGATGTCACCTCCAGAAGCACGTGTGGCTTGAAGCTTCTGAGTTTGCATGGCAGCTGTAGCAAGTGGTGCAGCCTGGGCTGCTGCCCCAGGCCAGAAAGGAGTAAAAAGGCTGGGGGCTTGTGGCCCTCGGGGAGTGGTGAGCAGGGCTGGGGGACCCGGCACTGGAGAGGATGCTGAGGGGGACCTGGGGAGCAGTGGGCAGGGCCAGGAGACCCAGCACCGGGCACGAGGCTGCGGAGGACCCTGGGAGAGGTCATTGGGAGGGAGGTCAAGGCTGGTAGTGGTAGGGGGCAGCACAGCTGCCTTGCTCACACAGGGTGTCCTGGAGGGGTGCCCATGGGTTGCTGAGCCTTGACCTCCTGGCTGAGGTGAGCTGTGCCGGCCTCTTGTCTCGTCTCAGCCGCTGGGCAAGAGACAGCCTGGATCACACTATCCCCTCCAGATGCCCATGGCAGTGGGCACAGGGGGTGGTCCACACTGAGGAGAGGCCATATGGCCCAACGATGGGAGGGCAGGGGCTGGGGTTGGGTTGTTGGGTTGTGTCTGTCAGACTGGGGTTCCTAGACCTATGGGGAACTGAGGCTGGGAGGCTGTGCCCCACTCCCCATCCCAGACGGGCCAGGAGTGGACCAGAGCTGCCCAGTGATGGGGACACAGCATGATGTGTTGCTGACCTTGCTCAGCTGGCCATGGGGGGGTGCCGTGAAGGCTTGGCACGTCCACTCGGCACTCCAGAGAGCCAGGAAAGGCATAACCTCTGCAGGCCAGCCTGTCACCAGGCTGCCGCAGCCAGATGAGCCCAGTTGGGCCAAGGATGGCCGGCGCTGCCCTGCTGCTGAGCCTGGCCCCACAGCCGCGTCCTGATGTGCCGCTGAGCTGGGCGGGGGCCGCCCTGGCAGTGTATCCAGGGCCCCCAGGCTCCCGCCTCCCTGCCAAGCCCACCTCCTGAGAGCGGATAGAGAACCGCCTGGGAGGTGAGAAGCAAGCCCACTGTGAGCGCCAGCCCCAGCAGCGCCGGCCCCGCCTCCCACACAAACACAGCCCTGTTTGAAGACTCGGCAGGAGCGTTCTGGCCTGGAGGGAGGCTGGTCCCAGGCCTCAGTGGAGCCGGGACACATGAAAGCCACGTCCACGGCGCCTCGGTGCTGTTTTTCAGTCCTTCCAAGGGTCTTGTGACGGGAGGCAGTCGCTCGGCCTGCCCTTGACCATGGCATTGCATTCTGGGAGGCCGCTTGGTCCCCCTGGAGCGTGGGACTTCATGGAAAAACCGGGCACAGGAGCACACGCGGAGGAAGTTCCAGGACTGGTAACTGACAGGCTCGTCTTGGAAGGCAGCTGGTTACTTTGGCTGCAGCCCAGCTCTCCCCTGAGCACTGCCCCCACCCCGAACTTCACTTTTTCCCCTCCAAAGACAAAAATATCCAAACCGGAGAGAGGCCTGGAGGCACAGCCAGATGAACCAAGCAACAACCAGGCTGGGAGTGTCCGCCCGGGGCATGGTGCCCGCCTGGGGCACGGTGCGGGGTGCTGGCTGAAGAAGGTGGTGGCATGCACCAGGGCCACCCGCGCGGTGGCTGTACTCCCCACCCAGAGAGCGTGGAGCCCCACCGGCCAGCTCCCTGTGTTTCTCGAGGGGTGGTGTGGCGCCACACCAAGTTGCTGGGTGAATGATTGCAACTGTGGGCCCTGGCACGGCCAGCACCAGGCAGACCTCCAGCCCTGCCCCGGGGGCTTCCTTGTCCCTGGCCTGTAGATGATGGTCCGTCTGCTGCTGGCTTCTGTAACCGCAAGCTCTGTGCGCCAACACCCGCAGTGTGCTGCTTTAGGTGGCTCCGTGGGCCGTCGGAGGGTCCCGTGGGCCGTTGGAGGGTCCCGTGTTCCCGCCTCTGCTGGCCTGTCCTCCCACTGGGCAGCGTCATGGTCTATAGTCTCGCCCTGGGCGGCTCGGCCCCCCTTTGCGGGGTTGGACTGTGTTTTTATTGCTGCAGACAAGTCGAGTAAACAGCTTAGAACCTTCTGGAACAAGCCTTTTGTCCATGGAAGGTGTGGACAGCCCCATGCCATGCAGGAATTGGGAACATCCTCACCTGCTGGACAGTCTGCCTCCGCCAGCGTCCCAGGGCAGACCACGCGTACCTGGTGGACAGCAGGACACAGCGTGTCGGGGGGCAGCGTGGGGAAGGGCCCAGGCTATTGATCCCGGTCAGGGATGCCTTCCTGCTCCTTCTGGCCATCTCCCCCAGCCCCAGCCGATGCACCGTGCAGGAGGAAAGTCCCACAGCTGTGAAATGTTCCAGCAAAATGGGGGGAAATCCCTGTAAATCCCGCAGCAAGCAGCTCTAAGCAGGTGTTAAATGCGCGCCTGCTGTGGGCAGCAAGGCAACGAGTGGGGCTGCTGGCTTCAGGAGGCGCCATCAGCCAGGCCCGGGAGGTGCCTTTGCCCACTGGCACTGAGCTGGGTCCGGGGCTGGCTGCCTCCGCATGGCTGGTGGTCCTGGGTGTCATGGGGATACTGGGAACCCCTATGTGCAAGCCTGGAGCCCCTGGCTGCTCCTGCTGAGCAGGCTGTGGAGCCCTGAGCCAAGCCCAGGGGGCCGGATCCATTTCAGAATTCGGAGGCTGCTGCACTCAGAACCTTAAGCCGGAGCTTATGCTGTTATTAGCGGCCCGTGGGCCTGGCTGGGGCTGGGAACAAGACCTGCTGTTTTGATGGCAGGAGAGCCTGTGGCCTCCTGAGCTGTCCTGCCTGCCCTCGCTCAGTGGGGAGTCACAGAGGTAAGTCAGGGTCAAAAGAGGGGGTGCAGATGCCCATACTTGGTGCGGGAATGTGTGGGTGGTTGTCCTGAAGAGAGCTCGTGGCTTCCACTCAAAGCTGCACTGCCTGCCCAGGGCCCAGCCCGCAGCCTCTCTGGGGGCCTCTCAGGCCCCTGCAGCCTTCTGGAAGGTTCTGCCACATCCTGGGCTGTGTGTACGGACTGGACCCCCAGCTGTGACCTCAAGCTTCGACACTGCCCTTGAGGCTAAGTGTACTCAATAGATGTTCTTCACTTGGAGGGGAGGGAGGGAGGGTTGCTTTCCCACCGGCTAGCTCCCTCCCTGAATGCTTGCAGTGTCTGGGGCCCCAGCCCCATCCTGGTCCTCACGCCGTGTCAGGAGCCCAGGTAGGGACTGTGTTAGCAGGAGGCTCACTCTGCGCAGGGTTGGGCTGAGTCTCCTGCATGTGAGCGTCCATGCGGCAGCTTGGCTGCTGGACACCACCCTGACATCCTTGTCAGGCCCAGCGCGACAGCTCAGCTGGTAAATCCTCAGCTTGAAAGGGCCGGGACCCATATGGGTGCTGGTTCATACCCCGGGTGCTCCAGTTCCCATCCAGCTCTCTGCCTGTGGCCTGGGAAAGCAGTGGAGGACGGCCCAAGGCCTTGGGAGGCCTGGAAGAGGCTCCTGGCTCCTGGCTTTGTGTAAGCTCAGCTCCAGCTGTTGTGGCCACCTGGGGAGTGAACCAGCAGGTGGAAGATCTGTCTGATTCTCCTGTATGTAAATCTGATCTGCCTTTCCAATAAAAATAAATACCTCTTTTTAAAAACTTAAAAAGATTCTAGATGTAATTTATAGTATAATTATGTATACACACAACTATTTTATGTGACTGTTGTTATTTTTATTTTCTCAAAGATATGTTTATTTGAAGGAGTGATGGAAAAAGAAGTAGAGACACAGAGAGATCTTCTGTGTGCTGGTTCACTGTCCCAGTGGCTGCATGGTCAGGGCTGGGCTGCTTGGGAGCCACACGATCTCCCTCCTGGGTGGCCAGAGCCATCTTCTGTTGCCTTCCCGGGCATATTAATAGGGAACAGGATCAGAAGTGGTGCAGCTGGGATTTGAACCTGTGCCTAAATGGGATGTCAGCAGCCCAGGGAGCAGCTTTACCTGCTGTGGCCCAACACCGGACCCCCTGTTTATAATCAACTCTTTGTATCGTTCATTTTAATCTGTATAATTTTATCCTTGAAAAATACACCTGTAGAGTTTATTCTGTTATTATGTTGCATGCTTATATGTCATTTCTAGAATGTATTTACTAATGTAAGTACATATTTATATGCAAAACGTTTTCAGTCACTGTAACATTTGTTGCTCATTAGTGGTAACACATCATCTTTATCTAGATGAGGAACCACATGGTACTAGGCTGTGTGGGCAGTATTATTTTGTCAGAAGTAGTTCCAGGGAGAGCCAGAGAAGCCTTCTGGGCTTTTCTGAAGGCACTCCAGGTGGACAGAGCCTTGGCCGTGACGGAAAGGCCTCCTGGAAGCTGAGATGGCCCAGTCAGAGCAGTGACGGGGAAGGGTTTGCGCCGGGGGGACGGCCCTTCAGCTTTCAGTCAGCACTCGGCACTCCCAGGCCAGCCAGGAGCTCAGAGAAGCCGCAAAGCCGGGCATCTTCAGTTGGGGCACCGCGGCCCAGGGGCAGAGTGGCAGGGACCGAGCGCATAAACAAGCCACACTTTGATTTTTTTCCTAGACGCCAAGGTAATCCAAAACATTTTCAGGGTTCAGACAGACAGCGCCGCGTTTGGGAGTGGAATGTAGAGTCTGCATAAATGTTTAGAATGAAACAGAAGAATTCAAAGGAAGAACGTGGGCAGCAGCAGCTGGCCAGGCCAGGAGTGAGCTGCCCTGCCCTCCTCCCAGGGAAGTCCTGCTCCGAGGCTGGGGTAGGGTGGCGCTTGGCACCCAGCACCCAGGCCTGGCTTGGTGAGCACTGCCTGGGGCAGTCTGACCAGGAGGTGCATAGTGAGCACCAGACTGGAGCCCAGTGCAGGAGGGAACGCCCATGAGAGCACCCTGAAGTGCCTGACGTGCAGGGGCAGCGGGGCAAGTCTCACTTCAGGGAGAGGCTCTCCCCTGAACAGGCAGAGCTGCATGCAACAGGGAGGGAAGGGGACAACACAGGGGCATGATGGGAGTGGGGGCTCAGGGCACGATGGGAGAGGGCTCAGGGGCATGATGGGAGTGGGTCAGGGGCAGATGGGAGAGGGGTCAGGGGCATGATGGGAGTGGGTCAGGGGCAGATGGGAGAGGGGTCGGGGGCATGATGGGAGAGGGCTCAGGGGCATGATGGGAGAGGGCTCAGGGGCATGATGGGAGAGGGCTCAGGGGCATGATGGGAGTGGGTCAGGGGCATGATGGGAGTGGGCTCAGGGGCATGATGGGAAAGGGGTCAGGGGCATGATGGGAGAGGGCTCAGGGGCATGATGGGAGAGGGCTCAGGGGCATGATGGGAGAGGGCTCAGGGGCATGATGGGAGTGGGCTCAGGGGCATGATGGGAGAGGGCTCAGGGGCATGATGGGAGAGGGCTCAGGGGCATGATGGGAGAGGGGTCAGGGGCATGATGGGAGTGGGTCAGGGGCATGATGGGAGAGGGGTCAGGGGCATGATGGGAGTGGGTCAGGGGTATGATGGGAGTGGGCTCAGGGGCACGATGGGAGAGGGCTTAGGGGCATGATGGGAGAGGGGTCAGGGTCATGATGGGAGTGGGCTCAGGGACACGATGGGAGAGGGCTTAGGGGCATGATGGGAGAGGGGTCAGGGGCATGATGGGAGTGGGTCAGGGGCACGATGGGAGAGGGCTTAGGGGCATGATGGGAGAGGGCTCAGGGGCATGATGGGAGAGGGCTCAGGGGCATGATGGGAGTGGGTCAGGGGCATGATGGGAGAGGGCTCAGGGGCATGATGGGAGTGGGTCAGGGGTATGATGGGAGAGGGCTCAGGGGCATGATGGGAGTGGGTCAAGGACATGATGGGAGAGGGCTCAGGGGCATGATGGGAGTGGGTCAGGGGTATGATGGGAGTGGGGGCTCAGGGCAGGATGGGGGTGTGCGAGGGGCCTGGCAGGGCCCTTGGTGGCTGCTCTGGCATGCCCTCCTTCCTGCCATGTGCGTGGCCGTGCAGGGTCGGCTCTCAGATTCCACACTGCACTGCTCTTGCTGACTGTGATTCAGTTAGTCCCCTTTAGGGTCCTTTGGGTCATCCGTGAGGCTGGCATTGCCAGTGGGTTTGTTCTGGCAGCCCCAGGGCCACTTTCCCTCTGTAGAAATGGGCCGCCTGCCGTGATCCCACCTCCCAAGACAGACAGTACTGCCAAGTGTGGCTGTGCCCGAGGGCGGGCTGTTCTCTGTGAGGTTTGGGGTTGTCTCTCCCGGAGACGCAGGGGTGGCTGTGGGCTGAGCACTGCCCATCTCCTTGTCTTCAGTGCCATGGTGACAGGTGCTGGCAGTGGGGGTGCCAGTGGTGTGGCTTTCGTTACCTTAGGTTGTTGTGGGGATGCAGTAGCAGCCCTGCAGTCCTGCATGGTGGTATCCCAGTCACCCTGGTTTTCTGTTGCAGTGTGGAGTAGGCAGGGCTGCAGGACAGGGCTGGCAACCTCTGATCATCCTTGCCAGCTGGCCTGAGCTTCTGCTGCCCATGGGGACATCTGTGCGTGTTCAGCCACCTGCCCAGTGCCACTGGCCTGCCGTCTCCCATGCAGAGAGGCCTGGCTTCAGAGCTTGATCACTACCTGGGCTGAGTGGTCGTAGCCTGGGCACACAGCAACCCTGGCGTGCCCTGGGTGCACAGTGTGTCACGGGCCTCTGTTCCTGCGGCAGCGTGTCGTTTCTGGTGGGCAGGGCGGTGGCGAGGGCCTGTGGTGGGCAGGGCGGTGGCGAGGGCCTCGGTGCTCATGCTGTTCTAAGTGCTGGGCCCATGGGTGCATCGTCTCGTTTCCTGCGCACAGCGGTTGCCAGGTTCTTGTGCTCTGACCGGCATTGTTGGGGTATTACTTCATGGTGGGTGGGCCTGAGGGTTTGACCTCTGGGCATCGTTAGGTGAGGACAGTGACGAAGATGCACAGATGGGAGGAGTCTCGAGGCCTCCAACCCATGGGATCCCAGGAGCCCCAGGCCGAGGCCACCTCAGCAGCCGGTTCCAGATGACACAGACTAGACAGAGGCTGAGTCCTGCTGCAGGGAGCCGTAGCCAAGGTGGGGGTGGGGAGAAAAACCCCTGTGCTGGGTCCTGGGGCTGTATCAGAGGCAGGAGCCCTGCGTCACCCCGAGCTTGTGCGACATGGTCCCCAGTGTGGCGGCTGAGGGATGGTGGAGTCCCTGGGGGGCTTGTAGAAGCCCAAGCCCACCTCCGCCCACCTCCGCCCACTCGCCCTGCCTGATCTCCCACGCACCGTGCACTCCTGCCAGGCCAGCTGTGGACAGGAGGCCCCCGCACAGCCTGCCAGCCTTGGAGAGTGTGGGCTGAGGGAGTGGCGTGCTAATGAGCGAGCCTGCCCGTTCGGTCATGGTAATGAGATGGTGAGGGCAGCTTCCTGCCGGCCCAGGGTCCTGCCCGTCCGGCCTCTCCCCTCCTCGGACTGCAGGTGCGCAGGGCCTGCTGTGGCCGCCTGGCCCCTGGGCTCCCTCAGTGGCGCCCTGACACCCACCCCAGGCCATCTCTGTTACAGCTCCCTAGGTTGCCTTCTTTTCATGCATACCATCTGACTCCCGCCAGGGTCGGGGGGGAAATACCGCTGGTCTCAGCAGTCTCTGTTTAATATTTATGAAGAGGATGGAAATCCTGGCGTTGTAGACACGGAGATGCCGGGTGAGACCAAAGCTGAGCTCCTCGAAGGATGCGGGCCAGAGTCGAGGATGAAAATGAGACGAAATGAGCCCTTCTCTGCGCTGCCAAGCGGGTGGGCGGGGAGGGCACTGGGCCGGTGCTGTCTGGACGGGCACCAGGCATCGAAGGCTGTTCCTGTGCAGTTTCCAAAGAGCTTGGGTTGCATTTTAATTAATTTGCCTTGAAATTAACAACCCCCACTTCTGTTATTCTGGCCCTGTTTCTCAGCGTATGCTGCTGCGAGGAAGGCTCCGATGAGCCGGGAGGAGGCATTGCTTGGGATTGGGGGTGGACAGGGGTGTCATGCCTTGTTCTGGGTGGACAGGGGTGTCGTGCCTTGTTCTGGGTGGACAGGGGTGTCGTGCCTTGTTCTGGGTGGACAGGGGTGTCGTGCCTTGTTCTGGGTGGGCAGGGGTGTCGTGCCTTGTTCTGGGTGGGCAGGGGTGTCGTGCCTTGTTCTGGGTGGGCAGGGGTGTCGTGCCTTGTTCTGGGTGGGCAGGGGTGTCGTGCCTTGTTCTGGGTGGACAGGGGTGTCGTGCCTTGTTCTGGGTGGGCAGGGGTGTCGTGCCTTGTTCTGGGTGGACAGGGGTGTCGTGCCTTGTTCTGGGTGGACAGGGGTGTCATGCCTTGTTCTGGGTGGGCAGGGGTGTTGTGCCTTGTTCTTGCCCTTAGAGGTTGTTCTCAGTGTGGGTGTCCCCTGCCCACAGGCAAAGCCTACCCCGGCTGCGCCCATGTTTCCTGCTCATTCCGGGCCAGTCCAGCTGGCCAGTTCTGCGGCCTGGATTGTCCTGCAGCCTCTTTGAGCTGTGGATTCCCACTGAGGCAGCTAAGCCGAGGGACCAGGGACACAAAGAGAAATTGCCTCCCTGCTTGCCAAGTCCTCAGGTGCTCTGTGAGAACCCCGCTAGCTCAGACCTGCTGGCCACGTGCCGCATAGCTGAGGGGAGGGCTCTCTGAAGGGGGTGTGCACACCCCAAGATTTAAGTTCTGACTCTGGCTTGTTAGCGCTGCACCAGTGGGAGACATAGTGGCTGCTCCTGAGTTAGCAGTGGGAGCAGTAAGCGCTGCCCCAAAGACTGGGGGAATGTTCTAGAGCCCTCAGCATGCACTGACCCCGTGTCCAGCCACTTTTGCACACACTTGCCCACTCTTCCATACACTGTCGTAAGCCTCTGACAGGCCCGAAGGTCAGTGGTTCAGGTCCTGGCTCTCCATTTCTGGCCCAGCTCCTCACTAGACCACCTGGGAAAGCAGGGAGAGAGGGCCCACGTGCCTGGGCTCTGCCACCCGTGTGAAGACTTAGGAGAAATGTTTGGCTCGTAGCTCTGTCCTGGCTTCGCCCCAGCCTTTGCAGACATGCGGCGTGAACCAGCAAAGGAAGCTCTCCCTTTCTCTGTAACTCCGCATTTCATACAAATAAATACTTTTTTTTTTTTAAGAAGCAGGGACTGACTCTAGAGCTGGCGGAGTCCGGGGCAGGCCTGAAGCATCATTTTATATCAAAAGGAAAGCAAGTGTCCAACATGATGTCAGGGACAAGGAGGCCAGCCTAGGGGCTCTCACTGACCACAGCTGGGCGGTCCAGTAGCCCAGTAAGCAGTGATGGCAGTAGGTTGCAGCCGCTGTCCGTGCAGCTCGTGAAGCTGTGTTGCTTCAGGTCCCAATCCCTTCCCTGCAGGGGAACTGATGTCCTGGTTGGACAACTGGCGTCCTGCTGCAGGCCGAGTGTCCTGCCAGCCTGGACGATGGGGGTGGCTACTGATGCCCTGGGAGACCCACAGCAGCCCACGGTGACATGGGCACCTCCCGTGGCCGAGTGGTGGGAAAGCCTGAGTGAGGGAAGCTTGCCCGGTAGCACGCTCCTGCACAGCATTCTGGGAAAGGCGGAGGACTCTTGGGGAAGCCTCATGCTCCGAGTTCTGGCTGTGACACTGTTGGCGCTGTGAGGTGGGGCGAGTCTACCCACGCCACAGTGAGTCCCCGCTGCCAGGGCTCTGAGCTGACACGGAGAAAGCCGCCTTGGCGTCTGATGGACCCTGCATTCAGACCTGGGGTCAGTTCTCCCTTGTGCCGGGGGAGCCTGGCTCCGAGTCCCAGGAGGGCGAACAGAAGGGCATTCCCAGTGTGTCTTTATGTTGTCCTGCCTTTAGGGAAAGGATGCTGGCAGTCCACGCGTGGTGGGGCCATGGCGTCTCCTCTGACAGCAACTGAGCAGGAGGTGACTTCCTTCCCAGGAAGTCCTGAGCTGATTCGGGCAGAAGCCATGAGTGGTGCTAGGGCAGGGCAAGGGCAGCTGCTGGAGTCTGTCCTGTGGGCTGCTGCTGAAGAAGGAGCCATAGGCACTTCCAGATGCAGAGCCGGGCACCCCACCTTCCAGGGACTCCCAAGTTCTCACCCATTGGTGGGCTCTAGCTTGCTGGAGGGTGCCCAGGCAGGAGGCATTGCCCCAAGGTGGCTCCTGGCGGTGGCCTGCATCTGGCTGCCAGCACATGGCCAAGTCGCCTGCCGGGAGGTTCTGCTGAGCCCCGTCAGTACCCTCCACTCTTCAGAGAGGAGCCGAGAGGGGCCAGTGGGCGGGGTTGGCCGCTCGCACCGGAGCCTGCTATGTGAAGGGTGGGCCTGGGACCCTCGGAGAGCCTGGAAGTGAGCGGTCCTCACTGGCAGGGGCCAGCACATGACCGCATCCTGAGCTGGGTGCCTTGCTTGGGTAGCTGGCAGAGGGCAGTATGCATGGTGGTGATGCGTGGCTCCTGGCCCCTGAACGGGGCTCGCATGCAGACGGGTGCCCTGGTGCCCACTGTCTCTGAAGCCCTAGCTGTCCAGGCACCCTCTCACCCTTTTGCACACAGGCTTGTCCAGGCCAGCTCACTGAGAAGTATCCCCAGACTTCAGGGTCAGTGGGAATTCTCAGACAAGTGGCAGCTACAGGAAACCTGCTAAGAGGGGCTGGGAGGGGGTCTGAGGCCGTTCCTGGCTGCCTGCGTGCCCAGCACCAGCAGATCTGGGGCTAAAGAAAGAGCCCTGGTGTGGCAGGGAAGGTGCGGCCCTCGGGCAGCACAGGTGGCCATGGAGGGGTGAGCGCTGGCCTTGGGAGCAGCACCAGGCCCATGCCAACGGGGCTGAGGACAGCAGACAGCCCTCCCTGGTCCTCCTGTTGGCACTGTCTCCTCTCCGGCTTGTCTGTCTCCAGCTCAGGGCCTTTGCTGCCCTGTCTGCTTGCGCCCTGACTCCTTGCTGCCCTCCTGTCGCAGGAACTGGCAGCCCACTGGGTGCCTGCTACAAACAGGCGGCCTCCAGAGGGCAAGACCGGGAACGGTTGCCAAGGCAACCATGGGCAGGGCAGCTCTGTGACTGACATTACCATGGCCCTTGGAAGGTTCCCTTTGGGGAGCTCTGGCAACTCCCATTTCCTCAGCACGGCAGAGACGTAGCCCAGGGAAGCAGTCCACCCCGAATGTCTGGGATGGGAGTTTTGAAATGATTCCTTGGCTGGCCACCAGCTGGTATAGGCCAGCTAATGCCCTGGGGCAGGCCCTGGGTGTGGAGTTGGTGGAGGGGGAAGACTGGCCTGGGAAGGCAGGGAAGTGAGCCAGGGCCTCTGTGTCAGTCACTGGGGCCTTCTGGAGGCAGGAGCCCTGGGTCAGGTGAGGTTTGTGGCCAGGCTGGATGAGCTGCCCAAGAACCAGGTGCACATAAGCTTAGGGACCTTGTCATGTGCCCATGGCCTGGCCCTTTGTCGCTGGCTGGACGCCATTGGAGTGGGCCTGTGGGGTCAGGCCTTGCTGAATGTCCTGCATCCCCACAGCCCCTGAAGTGACCCAGACTGAGGGCAAGTGGGCTGACGGCTGGGTGGCTGCCTGCAGGACCGGGCAGAGGAGGTGCCATCGGCTGGCCTGGGACGGGCTCAGCACCCTCTTCTGCCCTCTGGACTCCTGGGCCCTCACCAGCTCCAGAGTTCGCTGGAATCCTCCTGGAACTGGGATGCCTCTGCCAAGGGGAGGGCTAGAGGAAATCTCTCAATGGTCCCAAAACCAGCATTTCAATGAATGTTTTTAAGGATTAGAAACAATTATTTGAAACACAGTGTTCCAGAGAGGGAGAGGCAGAGCCAATGAGATGTCTTGTATCTATTGGTTCACTCCCTCAGTGGTTGGAATGGCTGCAGCTGACCCAGGACAAAGCCAGGAGCTTCCTCCAGGTCTCCCACGTGGCTGCAGGGGCCCGAGCCCTTGAGCCCTCTCTGGCTGCCTTTCCCAGGCCATTAGCAGGGAGCTGGTTCAGGAGCAGGGCCCCAGAGGAAGGGGAGGGACTGTGGGCCAGAAGAGAGCTTGGTGCCGGCATGGTGCAATGCCTTGCTCGGACGGCCCGGGTTCTGCTGCTGGCCAGCCCTGCCCCATCCTGCCGACATCCCTGACAGGTGACTGGTTCCCATGGGTACGCCATGGGCACGCCTCTGGCCCGGAGGCCTGGGCTCGGCTTGGGCAGCACCCCCTCTTTCTGGGCCCCACGTTTTCCATCCTTTGCAAAGCTGCCGTGTTTTTCTTTTGTGTAGTTTGTTCTTTTGGCTTTACTCTTTTGATTCCTGTGGCTATTTTTAAATAGTCCTGTGGCTCCATTGGGGACCCTGATGTATGACACAAAGGGATCCCGGGAGCGGGAGGCCTCCGCGTCCTGTCCACTGCCGCTCACCACTCTCGCTAGCACATCTTCCGGCCGCGGCCCTGGGCTCCACATGTGTGTCCTGTCACCCCGAGTGTCAGACACAGGAGCCGTGGCCCTGTCCCCCTTGTGAGATAGTCACCAGGAAGATGTGTCCACCTGGAAATGCTACCCATCAGGGCTGGGCAAGTGATGGGCAGAAGGCAGCACAGCTCCCAACAGCACCAGCTCAGGACTCACGGGGCTGGTGAGGGCCCCCTGCACGGGCCTGCCTGCTCCTGTGCACAGAGGGAGGGGGCCGGCCTGGGCTGGACCAGGCTCATGGGACTGTGCCGGCTTTCAGGGCTCCACCACGGGCCAGGCACCAGGAAAGCCTGCTGGGAGTGCCCCGGGTACTAGGCGAGGAGTTGAGCCGCTGCAAGCTGCAGGCCTGGGAAAGGCCGCCTGCCGGCTTCTCACCTACATTGCCCAGTGCTTCCTGCCCAGGAGGAACTGGTGCTGTATCCCGCAGCTCCCCTTGTGGAGGCAAGCGGATCCCGCACCACAAGTCACTCACGCATGGGGGCATGCTGGCTGTGCGTGGTTGTGTTCGGCTAGCACCCCACTCTGGCTGCAGGCAGCGACGGAGCGTGCATGCTTGGTGGACGGAGCTCCCTTCACGTCGCTTAGTCTGTGTGAGCAGTGTTTGTAACCACCGTTTATGATAGAACTTGGCCGGATGTCAGCTATTCTTTCCTGTACATTAACTTCCCAGGGACGCACCACTGGTCACTATGCACCAATAGTGTTTGCAAATAGGACCTGTGTGGCATGCATGATATTATTTTCAAAATATCTTGATTGAAAAGTTATACACACACACACACACACACACACACACACACACACACAGAGCAGGAAGGACAGAGAGAAACATTTTCCTTCTGCTTGTTCACTCACTAAGTGGCTGCAACAGCCAAAGCTAAGGCAATCTGAAGCCAGGAGCCCGGAGCCTCTTCCGGATCTCCCATAGGGGTGCAGGGTCCCAAGGCCTTGGGCTGTCCTCCACTGCCTTTCCATACGCAGGGAGCTGGATGGGAAGTAAAATAGCCGGGACACAAACTGATGCCCACATGAGATCCTGGCATTTGAAGGGGAGGACTTTAACCACTAGGTTATCATGCCAGGCCCACATGATATAATTTCAATGCCTGTGTCGTTTATATACATTAATTTCCAGAATTGCCAAGATGAAGGAAGCACCCATATTTGAAACGTGAAGTTTGTATTTTAAAAACCAGTGTGTGCACTTTGAAGATAACTTAGAAACCGCACCGCCCCCATTGTGCCACTCAGGTGACGGCTTGCCATGTCGGCTGCCACCTTTTGGTCTTCTGTTTCCATTGACTGTGACGGAACAGAACGTGGCGTTTCATCTTGTGGGACGCGTCCACGGGGCCCAGCGAAGGGCCTGTTGCAGCGGCGGCCGCTCAGTAACTTGCCAAGTGAGTGTCAGATCGCCTGCTATCAAGGCCTTTGCTGCTCATTTAAAGGGCCATCTTTTGTCCCTTTACAGTGTCCGGCGGCCGAACCCCCCGTCATGGAGCCGGGCCAAGGACTCCTGCCATCCCAGCAGCACAGAGGGCCTGCTCCAGGTAGTCCAGCCACCGCCTGCCCCATCGCAACTGCACGCGGGTCCTGCCCCGCCCTTGCCACTTGGTGGCGCCACCTCAGCTGCAGACACAGAAAGCAAAGCCAGAGGACTGGCACACAGGGCCCTGGTGTGGCCGTGGTCCTGCCGGTCTGTCTCCACTGGCAAGTGGGGGGTGCTGGCTTCCAAACGCCTCCCTCTCCTTCTCCCCTTCCCTCTGTCTCTCTGTCCCTCCACCCTGACGAAGGGCCAGGCTCACCTGCAGGTCAGGTTGGCAGAGAGGACTCCTCATGGGTGGGGGGCTCCCAAACGCCCATGCAGTTGGTGTGGTGTGGTGGAGGGGTGACTTCTCCCCCTCGGGTGCAGCCAGCGGGCGGCCTCTGCAGGCAGGTGTCTTGGATCTGGTGTGCTGGCCGCCTGACCTTCCCTGGGCTGTGAGTCGGCGGAGTGACAGCAGAGGACGCGGGTCCTGGGTGGTTTGAAGGGCCCTCTGCGCTGGCCAGCGTCCAGAGGCCCCGCCCAGCAGCTCCCTGGGCCCAGCAAGAGCCACTTGCCGGGGCAGTTTCTGTTTTAAGCTCTTCTGTTTTCTGGAAGTCCTCTCCCAGGAAATACCACGGGGCAGAGGGAGGCGGCCCGTGCATTAGAGGGACTTTTTTTTTCCAGAGGGATGTTAAGTTTGCAGGAAAAGCAGGCAGAAGCTCGGAGTGCCACCCGTGTCCCAGCTCCCCTAGGCTCAGGATCAGCACGCAGAGCCCGGGAGGTGTCTGTGGGCTCTGTGGTTCTCTGTCCCGTCGGAGCTCTGCGGGTGCACACAGGTGGATAAGCGGAGATTTCTGAAAGTTCACAAGAATTGTTACTATCCAAAAAACGCGCGGATTTCAAAAATCTCCCACACCACAGTGAATGTATTTGAATTGCATTTGCACACGGTCGGAGGCAGCCGTGTGACGTGTAGCGTCAGTGTTGGGCAGTGTGGGCTGTCCACGTGCAGCATGGGGCATGTCTGGGCTCCAGCAGGACGCAGCCCAACACCGGGACAGTGGCTGGACCATCCTGGACGCATGTGTGGACAGCTCAAACCCTCCGTGGGAAAATGGCATTAAACGATATTTCTATTTTGTGCTAAAAAAAAGCTGGAATCCATGCATATTTTTCCATATTACCCATTTTCACAACTTTCTAAAAACCCTTTGTATACATGGATTTCACATTTATTTATTTATTTTGCACCAAAATAAACATGTCTTAGAATTCTGTTTCCCACAGATGTGGGGGAGCCCCCTTTCTATTGTACGTCATTGTCGTTGCGGGGAGGTGTGAGGGCCCGGACCGCGGGGCCCCGGGAGTGCGTGCTGGGACATTCTGGCTCCCTGCAGCAATTTGTGCCCCCAGGAAACCTGTGCTGTGGCATGTGCCTGATTTATTGGCACTAAGCCGTCACCGGGCTCGCCGCCGGCAAGAGGCGGAGGAGCAGCCAGGCGCCAGCTCTGTCCGTTCCGAAACGGCTCAGCATGGGGAGCGCTGAGCTGTAGCCCCCAGTGGGAGGTGGTGCAGCGACAGCTGCCCTTTGGGGTCCTTCCAGCGGCCCCCGTGCAGCGCTGGCCGGTCAGCCGTGGCCGATCCTAGGGGGCCCTGGGAGCGTCTCTGGGGACGCGCTGTGCGCTGTGAGTGCGTTTGGCCTCTGGTAACTTGAGGTGCTCGCCACCCCCCTCCCCCGTCTTATTAAGTCAGTACCACTTGCTTTCCCAGCGTGCCGCTGCCCAGGAGAGCAGTGTCTGTCCAGTTCATCAAGCGCCCAATGAGTGACCCCAAGACCTCGGCGTCCCGGCAGCTCCCAGCGCTCTCACAGGGAGGACAGGGCACTGTGTTTTGTCTGGGGGCTTCCAGATTCTCCTGCGAGTTCAGCCGTCACGGTCAGGGTTCACAGCCGACCCTCCCCTCATGCCCGCCCATCTCACACTGTGCCTCAAGTGAAACAGAAATGTGTTGATGCCAGCGTTTCAGAACATTCCAGCAATGTGTTAAGGAGGGCTGCTCCCTGGGGAGGCAGTGAAAGAGGGCAGTGTTTAAAATAAACATGTTAACAGTAAGTCACATGTATGCCATGCATGTGCGTGAAGGTGGGGCCTTCCTGGTGCACACATGTGTGTGCCGGCCAGGTGGGTTCTTGGCTGTTTCAGAGAAAGCGCCGTGACCGACAGAGTGGAAGTGGCTTCCTTCCAGGCGTGGACTGGGGGCTGGGCTGTGTCCTCCTCTTCCTACCCTGCAGCGGGGGGACGTGGAGGCCAGGGGCTGGGGGAGGGGGCGGTTGCTGGCGTCCTCAGGAGCATCTGTGATCCCTGGTTCCTCCTTGGGTTGCGTCTCCAGAGACATCTGGCCTTCAGACCGCAGCCCGGCTGGGTGTGGGGCCACGTGGGGGTTAACAACTTGCTGCCCGCAGCCCAGTGTCCTCCCCTCTCTTGTAGCCGCGAGGGTGAATGTGGACACCAGGCTGACCTTTGCCGTGGTGCCCTCTGTGCTGTGGGCTGCCCAGGCCCCTGGCCCTCCACAGCCTGGGGCCGGGATGTACAGAGGGGTGGCTACCCCCCCGCAGACAAGGAGGGCGTCAGCGGGTGGTCAGCCTCATGGTGGGGCACCTTGGGGGTCCTGGGCCCAGCGTGGCAGCCCGCGTGTGCCTGTGGCTAGGAGCAGTGTGGCGGGAGCTCCCTGGTGCCCCGTTGGAGCCCGCACCCCTCCGCCCGCTCACTGGCCCGGGGATTATCTTCTGAAAATATACTTCCAGGGGATTTGCTTTGTTTTGTTTTCCCACTTGACACCGTGAGTGAGGCAGGCATCGTCTCCCAGGCAGAGGCGTTGCAGCAGTGTCGCGGGGCGGGCTGGCTGCGGGGAGGGACTTTTGGTCCCTTGGTTTCTTACCGTCTTGGCCCCCTCTAAGCATTGCTCTCCCCGTCAACCCAATTCGCAGCCACCTAAACTGAAAAGGGCATTCATGCTGGCCTCTGTTTAAACTCGCCCTGAGCGAGTCCCTGTGAAGTGGCGCCGAAAGCAATAGTTTGATCAGAAAGCAAGCAGGCTAGCTAGCTCCTGGTTTCTAAAGCAGGAGCGTGTCACACCCACTCCCTGTGTCCTGGGCACCAGTGTGCTTAGTTGAGGCAGGAGGAAAAACTCTGTGCACTGGGCGCTGCGGCGTGGAACAGCAGGGCGCTGCTGCGGCACCCTCGGCCGGGCACCTGAGGCTGGCAGCTTCCTGGGCCTCTGTGAGCGCAGCCAGCTGGTGCGAGGCTCACGACAGGACGCAGCCAGGGGGTCCCGGGCTCAGAGCCACAGGCATTTTCACCCCCAGGGCTGCAGGTTCAGAGACAAGGGGAGGTTGGGTGCGGCCACTAAGCAGGCCCCCGGCATGTCCTCTTTTTGAAGGTGACCGGGGCTCAGCCCAGGCTGTGGGAGGTGCCAGCACCCTCGCCACCGACCTCTCCATGGTGGGGGCGGCACCTGCACTGCGGTGGCTTTCTGCCTGCTCGTGTTTCGGAGAAGCCTCACTTCCCTTCGCGAGCTGAGGCAGCGCACAGACGTGGCTGTGGACTACGGCCCCTTGGCCTCCCACGTGTGTCCCGTCCTGCCCTCTCTGCTTGGGCCTGTGGCTCCTTCCCATGGCGCCTCGGTCACTTTGCAAGCCCTGGCACTGCAGTTTCTCCAGCAGCTTGTGTCGGGGGCAGGGAGGCAGGGTCTGCCCAGAGCGGGTTTGTTTCAGGGGCTCGTTGCCCGACCCTGCTGAACTCACCTGAGATGATGAATTTTCAAAATGTTCATTTCCCCATTTCACTCGGCGGAATGTGAATTTGCCTTTACGATGTCCAGATCTTTCAAATTCCTTTGAGAAATTAAGTTGTGGAATGTCAGTGTCTGAGCACAGGCGCGTGCACACACCCGTGAAGCCGTCTGTGGGTCTAATGCAGCAGCAGGGTCTGGCCCTGGACTCCCGGGGTGCCTGAACTTAATGACGTGTCATAAAGAGAAATAAGATTCGGCAGAGCGAAGCTTTCTCTTCTGAAGCAGGTAAATCGTGAGACGCAATACACGCAATTTCCGTTTGTTCACGTCAAATGCTAGGGGGCTTGTACAGGAAATATTTGCTGACGTTCAGACCACCATGGTCCCCGTTCCCTGAAGCTGCCTCTGGTTCCTGAGAGAGGTGACCGCAGCGGCTGGGGGGGGGGGGGGGGGAGGGGAAGGCTGCTGGCGGCTGGGAGCGTCTCGGCCCAGGCAGCGGCAGACACAGCCGATTGACCGGCTGGAGGAGAACGCACGGGGGCCTGTGGGCTGGAGTGCCCCTTCCCGGCGGGCATGTGTGTGCACTGGTGTGTGTCTGTGTGTGCTCATGAACCCGTTGTCCCGCTATCTCAGCCCCAAGAAATGCCGGGAGGCAGGCGAGAGGCTGGCTGCTGGCTGATGGCGGGCCACGCATGCCGGCCCACAGAGCGCCCCAAGCTGGAAGGCAGCCTCTTGCCAGCCTCCTGTGGCCTGCTCTGGGAGGGGAATGTGGGGGTCTGTCTTCGAGGTGGTTGCAGGCCCAACTGCTCCCTCCAGCCTGGCTGCCTCCTCAGCTGTGGGTCCCTTGGTCCCTAGATCCCTGGAGCCGTGGATCCCTCTGTCCCTGGAGTTGTGGGTCCCTCGGTCCCTGGAACCGTGGGTCCCTCGGTCCTTGGAGCCGTGGGTCCCTTGGTCCCTGGAGTTGTGGATCCCTCCGACCCTGGAGCTGTGGGTCCCTCTGTCCCTGGATCCCTGGAGCCGTGGGTCCCTTGGTCCCTGGAGTCGTGGGTCCCTCTGTCCCTGGAGCTGTGGGTCCCTCTGTCCCTGGATCCCTGGAGCCATGGCCCCCAGGTCTGGCTTTGCTTTCCTTAAACGGGACAGGGTTCCTTTTCCCAAATGGTGGTCTGCTGTCCAGTAGGTGGCACTGTGACTTCTGGAGTGACCTGTGGCCTGCTGGAGGGTGGGGGTGGAGCAGCAGGACCTGAATGTCCGTCTGTCAGGCCCCCCGGGGGTACCTGCTGGGTACCAAGTGGAGACACTCCTGGAAGCCTTGCCTGTTCTCTGTCAGCTCGCGGGCACTTAATGTTGGAGCTGAGCATTCATTTCCAGAGGTGTCCCCGCTGGCTCAGGGCACCCAGCTGCATCCACCAGCATTTGGGGTGACGGGGCGGGGCTTGGGAGCTCCACCAGGGCCCTGTACACTGCCTGTCCATAGATGAAGAAATGGCTTCTTTGTCACCAAGGGCTTGCATGCCGTGGAAGGCCCTGTTAGCAGCCCCCACCTCAGGGCAGCGTGTCCTTGGGTGAGAGTCCTGCACAGATGCCCCCCAGGACGGCTCAGGGACCAGCATCCCGGGACGGCTCAGGGACCAGCATCCCGGGACGGCTCAGGGACCAGCATCCCGGAAGTGTGCTGCGCTCTGCTGATCCTCTGCTCGAGAGAGGAGCCCGTCCTGCAGCGCCTTCTTGGAAATGGCGACCCACTTTTGGACATCCCTTGACTCAGCCCTGGACGCCGTGGTGCCTGTGTGGTGACCCAGCCCTGGACACCGTGGTGCCCAGCCCAGACTTGGTTCTTGTAGTGATCTGCTGTCGGACAGACGGTGAGCTCATGTCCCCAGCCGCGCCCAGCCGCGGCACCAGAGCCACGACTGGTTTCTTCCAGTAAGGATGACAGTTTATGGGGGTGGGCGGAGGTGCAGCGGGCTTTGAGCATACAGGAGTGATGTCCCCACACCATGGCACAGTGACCTCTCCTGGCCGGGAGCTATCACGCCTGCATCTTCCTAGACACAGATGCCGTGGGTGACACGCTTAGCCTGCGCACCTGTGCATGTTGCCAAGTGTGTCACAGCTCTCAGCCCGTGACCCTGATGTGGCTGTGTGAGATGTCCCAGCTGTGTGAACACAACCCCTTTTGCTTCAGAGACCTCGGCCTCTGGGGAGAGTGTCAGCTCAGTACGGCGTGCCCATGACCCGCGAACAACAGTGAGGATGTAAAGGAATTGTCCGGAACCCTACTAGCTCCGATTGTCTCGTGTGAGACGCCAACCCATGATGGACGAGCCCTGTCCACGGGGCCCAGTCTGTGACCCAGAGGAGGCAGGCGGTGCGGCCCAGGACTGGGGGCTGTCCGTGTAGCACAGAGCGTGACGGGAACAGGAGCCACTGGACGTTGTGTGCGGGAGGTCTTGCTTGGACTGGGTCACCTGGCACCCCAGTCCTGGCACTTAGTATGGACTCAGCTCCTGCCGGCCACAGCCTTCTGGGCTCCTGTCTGTTTCTACAAGTGGCCCCATGACTGCTCTGGTTGGCCGCTCCACTGAGAAAACCAATTTGTGTTCAGTGGAAAGCATTTTGGCTTTCAGCAAGCAAGGCCTAAGGTCTCTTGGATGCCATGTGTGCACTTGAGCCGGTGTAGGCAAGATTGAGCCAAGAACTCAGCCAAGCTTTCTGATCAACTTCAGCTGAATCTTTTTGCATTTGGGTTTGCCAACTCTGCCGCCGGGTCACTGGCCAGTGCACAGCAGCAGGGTGGGCCAGCAGGCAGGGGTCCAGGACAGCCCTGAGCCGCATGGCTGGCTTGCCCACCTGTCTATATGATCTGTAGTGTGCAGGTCCACACCTGGGTTCGTGAGCTTTCCATCTTCTGAGCTGTTGTGCCCAATCCCGTGGGGCGGGGGGTGTGTTTCCTGACACCCCTTCTTAGCAAGCTAGCACAGAAAATGCACACATACAAGCCAATCACAAGATGCAGCAGGCAAGTCCCCTTGGGGTTGGCCCCCTGCCCAGCCCCGGCACTGCCCCCTGCCCAGCCCCGGTACTGCCCCCTGCCTAGCCCCGGCACTGTCCCCTGCCCAGCCCTGGCACTGTCCCCTGCCTAGCCCCAGCACTGTCCCCTGCCCAGCTCTGGCACTGCCCCCTGCCCAACCCCGGCACTGTCCCCTGCCCAGCCCCGGCACTGTCCCCTGCCCAGCCCCAGCACTGTCCCCTGCCCAGCCCCAGCACTGTCACCTGCTCAGCCTGGTACTGTCCCTTACCTAGCCCTGGCACTGTCCCCTGCCCAGCCCTGCTCCAGCCCCACTCTAGTCTGGTGCCAGCCCTGCTCCAGCCCCACTCTAGTCCCATGCCAGCCTACTCCAGCCCCATTCCAGCCCCATGCCAGCCCCACTCCAGCCCTGCTCCAGCCCCGCTCTGAGCTGGGGGAGAGGCCTGTGTTCCATGAGCCCACAGTCATGGACTCCTGAGGGCCAGTGCTAGAAGGGTGAGGGCTGTTTTCGTCTGCTCCTCAGCTGGGCTCTCTGTGGCTCCTGTGGGCAGGTTCCTGGGGCCCCGTCTCTGCACCCCTAGCCCTGGGGTTGAGCATCTCCTACTGGCTTGCTCCTCAGCTTCTGTGTTGCCAGGATAAGTGGTGTCCATGTTACATTCCCGTGTTCTAAGCCCTCAGAGATGTTGCCGGCCTACTGGTTGGATCTTGGGATGACCATGGTGGCGCTTTGGGCCAGAACCCCAGCTGCCCACTGACCTGTGCTGAGAGCTGGATGCTCACCCTGGCTCTGAGACATGGCCTGGGTGTAAGGGTCTGATGGCCGAGTGACATTTTGGAAACATGAGCCGGGCTCCTGGACAGAGTCTCTGGGTTGCAGTCCTCCTGGGGTGGGCGGGTTACACAGCCTCAGAAGTGACCGGTGAGGGCAGTAGGTGTCTGGCAGTTACCATCGGGGTGTCCTGTTCCATGCCTTGAGCAAGCTGACAAGCCAGTCTCACCAAGAAGTAGCTGAGGTCACACATGTCTCAATAGCCCAGTCAGGACAGCATGGCGGCATAGAAAGGCAGTGACCTAAAGGAGGGGCATACTGCAATTGGACAGTGCCACCACCAACCGTCTCGGCAGGAAAGAGGGTGGGAAGCTGTTGCCATGGTGAAGGGCATCCCTTGGGGGGTCACTCCTCTGGCAGGGCACCTGTTGGGTGCCACATTGGCTAGGCCTTGGTCATGCAAGCGCCCTCCACCACAGAGGAATGTGGTCATCTGGGAGGCGGGGGCTGCCAGCACAGGGCCCTGAGTGCAGTCAGCGTGGTCACTGCTCAAGGACAGGGGGCCCTGAGTGCAGTCACAGCATGGACACTGCTCAAGGACGGGGGGCCCTGAGCGCAGTCAGCGTGGACACTGCTCAAGGACAGGGGGCCCTGAGTGCAGTCAGCGTGGACACTACTCAAGGACAGGGGGCCCTGAGTGCAGTCAGCGTGGACACTGCTCAAGGACGGGGGCCCTTGGCGCAGTCAGCGTGGACACTGCTCAAGGACAGGGGGCCCTGAGTGCAGTCAGCGTGGACACTGCTCAAGGACGGGGGGCCCTGGGCACAGTCAGTGTGGTCACTGCTCAAGGACAGGGGGCCCTGAGTGCAGTCAGCGTGGACACTGCTCAAGGACAGGGGGCCCTGGGCACAGTCAGTGTGGTCACTGCTCAAGGACGAGGGCCCTGGGCGCAGTCAGCGTGGACACTGCTCAAGGACGGGGGGCCCTGAGCGCAGTCAGCGTGGACACTGCTCAAGGACGGGGGGCCCTGAGTGCAGTCAGCGTGGTCACTGCTCAAGGACAGGGGGCCCTGGGCACAGTCAGCGTGGACACTGCTCAAGGACAGGGGGCCCTGAGTGCAGTCAGCGTGGACACTACTCAAGGACAGGGGGCCCTGAGTGCACTCACAGCGTGGACACTGCTCAAGGACAGAGGGCCCTGGACACAGTCAGCGTGGACACTGCTCAAGGACGGGGGGCCCTGGGCACAGTCAGCGTGGACACTGCTCAAGGACGGGGGCCCTTGGCGCAGTCACAGCGTGGACACTGCTCAAGGACAGGGGGCCCTGGGCACAGTCAGCGTGGACACTGCTCAAGGACGGGGGCCCTTGGCGCACTCACAGCGTGGACACTGCTCAAGGACGGGGGCCCTTGGCGCAGTCACAGCGTGGACACTGCTCAAGGACAGGGGGCCCTGGGCACAGTCAGTGTGGACACTGCTCAAGGACGGGGGGCCCTGGGCACAGTCAGCGTGGACACTGCTCAAGGACGGGGGGCCCTGAGTGCAGTCAGCGTGGACACTGCTCAAGGACAGGGGGCCCTGAGCGCAGTCAGCGTGGACACTGCTCAAGGACGGGGGGCCCTGAGTGCACTCACAGCGTGGACACTGCTCAAGGACGGGGGGCCCTGAGTGCAGTCAGCGTGGACACTGCTCAAGGACGGGGGGCCCTGGGCACAGTCAGCGTGGACACTGCTCAAGGACAGGGTCTCCCTCTTGATAAGACACCCCCTCCCTTGCTGCCTTGTTATAAAAGAGACGGGTCCATGTGTTTAGACTCAGAAAGTGAGGGATCGTTGATTTTGGCCACACGTGGGGAGGAGGGTGTCCCTGGGTCTCCTGGCCACACCCGAAGGGCCACACTCCAGGGGCCACACCCCAGGAGCCACTCCCCCAGGGCTCCACGTCGCTGGCCCTCCCTGTCGGGCTGTAGGGTGTGCAGTGGGTATGGCACAGTGGCTACAAGTTGCCGGATCCTATCCCAGCCTGGACCTCACCAGCATCACCTGGCCGCCTCCTGGGGCCTTGAGCTGCCTTGCGGCGTCAAGAACACAGGCCACTGTCTGGCAGGTGTGGCCTTCCATGAAGGGGCAGCCTTGGCCAACAGCCTGGCAGAACCCCCACCTAGAATAATGGTGGGGAGTGAAGCAGGCCCAGCCAGGAGGTGCAGGCCTGAGGAGCACCCACGGAGCCCGCGTCACAGCGAAGGGTCTGCCTGGGTCCCTGTGTACATGGGAGGGCAGTGCCACATGGTCCAGTGGAGGCAGTGCCAGGCTACGACGCCTGTGCCACCTGCCCTCTGCTCATGACTCAGTGAGCACTTAGCCCAAACACCTTTGTCACGTGGGCGGGCCGAGGGCTGCGACCAGCACGGAGGGGTTTCTAAGGGAGATGGCTCAACACTCAGAGGGTCCCCTCCTGTCTCAGCAGCTGCTGGGGTTTCCCTGGATGCTCGTCTCTGGGGACTCCTGGTGCAGTATGTCTCCCAGGGGAGGAAGGCAAAGCCTGCCCAGCCGAGCGAGGTGCCTCTGGGGTGGGTGGGGCTGTGGCCTGCAAGCAGGAACGCAGGTGGCCACCTTGAGGGCCTCCTGAACAGGTGGCCTGGCCGGGTCTAACTGCAGGGGTTGGTGAGGGTCCGGCTGCTCGGCTTAGCTGTCTGTCGAGGCAGCCCTGGTGGCTCCTGGCATTCTTCACCAAGGCCCTCTGGGGGACGTGGCCTGCTTAGGCAGACCCTGCAGGTCTGCCAGGGGAGCCTTGGAATTGACTGGGCTGGCTTCTCACACCTTATTGCCATGAAAACTGGGAAGGAAGGACAGACAGCATACCTGGCCGGCCTGCCCTCCCATGGGGGCCACTCGGGGCTCATGAGCTGGGCTGGCTGGCCTGGGTAGGGGCCCAGGAAGGCCTGGGGCTCCTGCCGCCTCCGTGTGTGGCGGTCCCCTTGGCGCTGTGGGCTCTGCTGCAGCGTCCCTTTCCGCTGGGAGCCCTTGCTATTGACTCACTGTGGAGAGACTGGCTCCCTGTCACCTGGGGTCCTTGTGGAGGCACAGGCCTGGTTGCCTGTGGGAAGTACCATGGGGTTCCACTCCCCCGAGCCCCTGGTGCTGTGTGGGGGAAAGGGTGTGCGCAGAGCTGCAGCTCTGGCAGTCAGGCTGTAGTTGGCCCATGCCTGGTGCCACAGCATAGCTCCCAGTGCCCCAGGGAGCCACTGTGCCTCCCTCCTGGGCCGTTGCGGGTACACGCAGATGGCACCGATCAGAAGGGGTAGCCAGGCACGATCGGTGAGTGGGCTCGCCCTCACCGGCTGTGAGCCTGCCCAGCTCCCACGGGAAGATGGCCCCTGTGGCAGTGGCTGATCTCCCTGAGACCTGGCGGGAGTGCTCAGAGACGGAGGGCTCCCTGGTGGGACAAAAGACAGCACGGTGAGTGAGGCATGATTCTCAGTGAGTGTTACGGTCGTTCTAAACACGCGGGGCCTTGGCGGTGTGGCCATCTGCTTCTGCTTGCGAGCAGAGAGAGGTGTGGGCACTCGCCCAAGGCCAAGCCTGCCCGAGGCGTGGCCCCGGGGCCGTGGGGGCCTGCTCTGCAGCAGGTGGGAGGTGACGGGGTGGGCTCGGGCTGCCAGCCCGCACTGCTCCCCTGCGTGTTTGCCTTGGCGGTCTTTCTCATGGTTCAATCCTGCGCCAGCCGCTCGGCTCCCCAGAGGGCAGCGCGCCGGTGAGAACCGGGGAAGCGCTTATCTCCACCGAGCAGGACACGTCCTGTGCAGAGTGCCCGGCAAGGTTTCCAAGTGCTGTGTGATGAGCTTGCAAATTTGGCCGGGGATTGCCCGCCAGCTTTGAGGGGGAGGGGGTGCGTGTTTTGTTTCCCAGGCCCCTGGGTCTGGCCGCCGGCTCGCAGCTCCTCCCCGGCCCAGGCCCGTGGCCCGGGTCCCCTCTGCAGGCCTGGTCCCTCGTTTCCTCCCATTCTTTGTGTGGGTTCCCAGCCAGGGGACAGGAGGACCGAGTGGCCTGTGGGGGTGCTGCTTAGCCCTGTTGTGAGGGCTCCCCAAAGTGGTGTTGATGGAAACAGGCGCTTGGCCTGCACCCCGTGGGCTGCAGATGGTGCTTCATCCAGGAGCCCTGCGTCCCACTCAGTGTCTGCAGAGTTGAGGGGTGGTGAGGTGTGCCCAGCCCCCACACCTGGGCAGCCCAGCTCCAGAAGCTGGACTGGCCAATGGCAGCTGCACCGCTTTGTTGCCGCTTTGCTGTCGCTTTGCTCTCCTGGGCCTGAGCACCCTGCGATGTCAGGATAAACCTCCTGCGTTGGGTACATGATGACATGTGGCCCGGGCTCAGGCGGGGACAGGCTCTCGCTGTCCACAAGGGTCAAAGGTGAGCACCACCCACAGTTGCTGATGGACAGACCACGCTTGGCTAGCAGCACTGGGCCAGGCGAAGACCTGAGGGGTCCCAGTAGACCTGGGGGCAGCAGTCCCGGGCCCCATGCGGTGCAGGTGCTGCCTCTGTGGACCAACCCAGGCACAAATGGGAACACGGACACTCCACTTTGCCCACTCTCCACGTCCAGGAGCCTCCCCTGGGGGCCTGGAGGAAGCAGGCGTTCTTGGGGCGACCTTGAGGGCTCCCCATGATATCATCCTGTGGCATTGCTGTTTGGCATGACAGATCACATGCAGGGTTATTAATTTATTTTTAATTATGAAGTTTTTGGGTAAGGAGACGGAGGGCTCACACCTGCTGGTTCATTCTCCCTGCATCCAGGAACCAGGGCTGGGCCAGGCCGATGCCAGACCCAGGGACCCGGTCCAGGTCTCCCACATGAGAGGCAGGGCCCGAGCACACAAGCCATCCCCCTGCTGCCTCCTGGGGTCGGCACTGCCAGGACGCCAGAGCAAGGAGCCAGTGGGGCTGTGGTCAGCCCAGGCGGTGTTGCAAGCGCTGCGCCAAAGGCCTGTTCCCTGCAGACTTAATTTTAGAAGGTGCTGCTTCCTGCCGCGCCATGGCTGTTCCAGTGAGAAAGGGGTTGGTGGATATGGTCTTGTTTATCTTGGGTCTTAGGCTCTCGCTTGAAAAACCAAGTGGAACTCTTGGTGACTTCATCTGCCCCTTGGTGTAAAACAGTGACGGGGTCTACAGAGCGTGCTGCCAGGGTGGAGAGAGCCGGGAGGGAGACCTTCGGCCAGCTTCTCCGTCAGCCCTGGCATCCAGTGGCTGGACCATGGCCGCTCTGCCTGGAAGCAGTCTCCCGTGGAACGTTGGCCCTTGGTCTCTGTGCAGCTGGGAGGGTCCCGGTGCCCTGCGGCTGGGCCCGTCAATGAGTGGGGCCCTCCCCGGGGTGGCTGGCGCTTTCCAGAGCCCTCCCAGGCCTGCCAGCTTCGCACTGTCCACATGTGTGCCGGAGTACTCCATCCAGGGGTCACCGTCGGTGCTCGGGGCCAAGGTTGCACGCAGTTGTTCTTGCATTGCTTTGAGATATGTATTTATTTATGTGAGAGGTAAAGTTAAAGAAACACCCTCCATTGCTGGGTCACTGTCTAAATGGCTGCCACAGCTGGGCTGGACCACTCTGTTCTCCCGCGTGGGTGCAAGGCTCCGAGCACTTGGACATTGCCAGGGAACTGGATTGGATGTGGAGCAGCCGGGACTAGAACCAGCACTCAAGTGTGATGGTGGCACTCCAGCCAGCGGCTTGACTCACCGTGTCACGATGCCAACCCCAGTTACGTGGGTTGGTAACGAGGGACTCCTTGGCCTGGTTCAGCTCTGAGACCCTGGACACATTCCCCTCAGGGAGCCTCAGCGTGGGTGGACAGCAGCTGCCGTCGGCCACTGTGAGTACTGAACCAGGCCCCACCGTGCAGTCCTGGTGTGGTGCCTGGCACATGCGGTGCCAGGCGTGTGGGAGGCATGGGCCCGTTCCCTTGGAGTGGGAGTTTCCTGCAGCCCACCTTTGCAGCTGGGTCATCCTAGCTTCACACCAAGGGCCTCCTGTGAAGCTGCCAAGTGACACTACAGGGGTCTTGGGCCACAGGTCACACCCTTGTGGGTGCTGATGGGGTGGTCTCTCCCAGGTAGGGGGGCTGTGGCGACCTGGCCTGCAGAGCTGCCCATCCCCCCCATGCACTGCTGGCCCCTCCCCAGCGTGTCCCAGGACAGGTCTGTGCGGAGTGGGACATATCTGGGGCCCTCCATTTGGGGGGTACACATGCCATTTGTCAGCGGCCTGGGGTGACTTACTGGGCATCCCTGCAAGTGAGCTTGCAGAGTTCAAGGCTGGGCGTGCCTCTGCTCTCATTATCAGATCTAATTGTGGGCTCGGATTTCACAGATTGGGGCCTGGGCAGGTGGAGGACAAGCGGCAAAGGTCACGCCTAAAAGCTTATTAACCACCGGGGTGGGAGGGGACACCATCTGGATGCCATTTGACAACTGAGGCGGTAATTACACCGTTTGGCGTGGGCACTGGTGAGAGCTGGGCTGCTGCAGTGGCAGGGGCGGGGCCTGCCTGGGAGGAGGTGGCTGGGCCAGGGATGTTCACACTCCCGGCTGGCCCTCAGCCCCGCCTGGGCCCCCAGTCCTTGTGCCCGCCCCTTGCCCAGGACGGTCCTCCGCGACCAACACAGCGGACACCTGCTTTCTCAGCGATCCTGCGGGAAGGGAGGTGGCGGCTTCCAGCGCCTTCCACCCTCGCAATGTGGAAGTGTTTAGCGGGCCTTGCCCAGGCAGGGGAGCTGAGATCTGAACCTTTAAATTGCAGCCAGTCCCGGGCAGAGCAAAAGCAAACAAACAGTTCACAGCTCCAGCCAGCTGCACGCGGGCTGGGACGGGCTATCTCTGGTGATTGCAGGACAAGTAATTAAAGGAGAAACTTGAGCCCTCCAGCTGGGGTGAGGGGAAAGGTCTGGGGAGCACAGCCACCCAGCTCCAGAGACCTCCAGGTTAACCCTCACAGAGCCAGACGGGGGCACCGGAGGCTGCCGGCCGGCCCCCCACCCAGCCCTGGGGCCCTTGGGAAGGGGTTAGGTGGGGGCTGGGCTCTGGACCCACAGGGCAGTGTCGGGGAGACCAAGATGCAGATGTGTGCGGGGTGGGGCGGGGTTCTGCAGGCTGAGGGGGAACCCTCGTGGCCCTGGCTGCACCCTGACACCTACTCTGGCCTCAGGGCCGTGGGTGCCCATTGCTGAGCCACTGCCCAGGCTCCCTGGAGAGACTGGCCCTGACCCTCCCCTTCCCCATCAGAAGGCTTACACAGAGCTGCAGTGGGCAGCAGCAGGTCTGGCCGGGGTCCAGGCTCCACCTGCCCTTGCTGGGCGGCTTCAGGCCAGTGTCTTGGCATCTCTGGGCTGGGTTTCCGCCTGCTCCTAAGGTGGTCTTAACAAGGAGGGGATGTTTGTAAGAAAACAGCTTGGAGTGCATGACGCTAGAAGCATGCTTAGGTCAAGGCTCCCCTGGGCGCCGAGCAGCTGAGGAAGCCTGAGCTGACCGTGGGTCCCTGGGGCCTCTGGGACTGTCCCCGGGAGGGAGCAGGTCCCCCACGGTCACCACCTCTCACATGTGGTCCCAGATGGGAGGGGGACTAAGCGGCCCAGTGTGAACCACACAGGCCCCGGGCGTCCGTGGGGTCTCAGCTGGCTTCCTCAGCCCGTGGGGGGTGCCTCCTGTCGCTCAGGGTCAGCTCTGCCCACCCTGTTCATGCTGAGCAGGTCTGCAGCCACAGGAGGGACTGTCCACACAGCCACATGGTGGGGCACAGGACAGGGGACCTCTGCTTGTGGGCTGGTGGCATTTGCTCCCTGGGATGGGGACAGCTCTCGTCTGAAGGGTCAGGGCTCCAGGAGGAGGCCTGGGGACAGGAAGAGAAGGGGCTGGAGTCCTTTGGCTGGGGACCCCTAGCAGGTTTGCGGGGAGGGTGAGCTGCACAGCCCTCCCAGTTTTGGACAGAAGGCTTGCAGAACTGGCTGCATGGCCGACTGGCAGGGTTTAACACAAAACCTGCCTTACAGGGTTACTGAGTGCTTTCCAGCAGGGCCAGGTGGTCCCTCAGGAAGGGGTCTCCAGTGCCCGCCTTGGGGGTCTGCTCCTGCGTCACTGCCCCTCGGTCTGCCGGTCCGTCCTGCCCGCCCCGTCCAGTGGGAGAGTCGCTGTGCTTGTTGGTGGTGTGAGCCAGTGTTGGGGGGGGGGGTCTGCCCCGTGCTGGCGGGATCAGGAGACTCAAGCAGAGTACAGGTCCCGCCCCGCCATGCAGGGGGGCCCTGGCTCATTCCTCAGGGGGCTGGCCCCTTCCACAGAGGTGCTTTCCTGCCCAGGCTGTGGACGTGACCACCTGGGCCCTGGCCCCGAGGAGGCTTGATGAACCCTCCTGGGGAGCCAGCACCCTCCGGGGACACAGACTGGGTCTCCCTGCCCAGTGGCCAAGGACTCACCCCGTGCCCAGGGCCATCCTGTGAGGCCTGACCACCACATGGGACCTGCAGATCTGCTGGAAGGAGCCTTGGCTCCTGGCAAGAGGGGCCTGCTGGGCCCGTGGTCGCTCCACGGTGGAGCGCTCAGGGAAGGTACTCCAGGAGCCCGCACCCTGGCCGTGTTTGCGAACGGGCATCCCAGGTGCTCTCCCGGTCAAGGCCAGCTGTCACTTGGGGGAGGGTGCAGTGCTTTCCTCCTGGTCAGGGAGCTTTGGGGTGCAGTGGGCATGAGTCTTGGGGGCACCTGGCTGCTGCTGGGCCCTCTCTGCCCTGGCAGGCAGGATGGTGAGGTGGCGGAGCTCCTCCAACACCCGTCTCCCACCCACTCCTGGACACCTTCGCACTTAAACTCAAAATTCCTGAAAGTTGGACGTCCAGCCACACTGCTCTTCCGGCTGGACGGGCTGTGTCTGTGAGCAGGATGGGCCGTGGAACCCACCCCTAGGTGGCAGCTCCTCGCGGCCGCAGTGGCACACTCCTTCTGAGATGCAGGGCTGGTGCCCAGCCCACGGCGGTGACATTACCTGCTGGGTGGGGTGATGTCACTCCTGGTGGTCTTTACAGCGGCAGGTCCAGGACCGTAAAGCTGTCAGGGCACACTGCCCCTTGGCTTCCCGTCTGCTCCTCCCCACCCTTCCCCGGTGCCAAGGCCTGGGCTGCCATGACCTGGGGCCCTGGGGCAGCAGCTCCTCCTGGGGCCCTGGGGCACTGCTGCCCCGAACGCGCTGCTGGCTGCGTCTCGCCTTTCAGCGCCAATCATGCTTCCAGGTTAAGTCTTGTTGGGGTAATAAAAGGGATGAACAAACAGTATTTTGCTATGTGAATCGACAGATTGATGGCCAGTGGCTCCAGGCCTGCTGGTGGGTTCCAGCTGTTGCAGGCCTGTGCTGGGGGCGCAGGCGTACACGCCACATGCTTCCTTTGCGTCAGCCTGGCCTGGCTCCCCAGTGCCCTGGCCCCGGCCCCCTGCCCCTGCCGCTGACTGTGCTGCCAGCAGTGCCTGTGGGATGTGGTTGCTGTGCTGTTGGACCAACTTCATAGCCTTGCAGGTCCTAGGCCGTGCTGAGCCCTGGGGAAGTGACTGGCTGCTGTACGCAGGGCAGGTGGGACTGGCTGGGGAGTGGCTGCTGCGAGTTAGAATGCTGGGCCAGAGCAGGGCGACTCTGCCGTGTTCCTGTCCACCCATACAGCCGTGTGGACTCAGAGGGGTCTGTCTCCTGCCCACGCTGGCACGGCTGAACCAGGGCTTCATTCTGGGCTGCTGCCCAGCCCATAACCTGTGAGCTTTCTCCCAACACAGGATCGTGACGCCTGGTGCTTTTCTGAGCCTCTGTCAAGAGCCCCCTTAGCTGGGGTGGGAGGCAGCTTCCTGGGGCGTCTCTCCATTCCCCGTCGAGGTGGGGGCGTGGCTGTGTCCTCATCTCTTGTCAGAGGCCGAGGACCATCCACAGGCCCCTTGAGGCCTTGGTCACCGCGGGTCCTCAGCTGCGGCCCTGGGCAGGACTGGGCCGTCTTTATGGGAAGCCCACGCTTCCTGGGACTTCCTCAAACTATGGGTGTGCCATCCTCCCCTCTGCCTGGGGACCTGGCTGAGGAGCGGCTTTGGGGTGCCCCTTGCCTGCAGGCTGGAGGTAGCCTCTTCCCAGCCGTGGTCATCACGGCCTCTTGCCCCCACTCCCTGCACAGCCACGGATTCCCGTGGGAAGTCAGTGATGTCACCCAGGGAGACAGGCCTCCTGGGTCTCCAAGGTGCTGGTGCACTTTGGGGATCTCTAAGCTTGGCCAGAACGGAGGCTTAGCTCTAAGGGACCCCTAGGGCGGTCTGGAAACTCTGGCCCCAGCATCCAGTGCAGTGGAGGCTGTGTGGGTGAGTCAGGTTGTGTCTCAGAAGCTTGATTTGTATAAGCAAACGGTGGGCTGGGCTGGGCAGAGCATTGCCCAAGCTGCTGGAGGTGGAGCTCCTTCCTCCAGTGCCTGCTGCACGGACACTCCTCTCACGGGCACCTCTCCTGACCCACGTCCTTCCTCCCACGTGGAGGCCGTGTGCGTGGCCATGGGCAAGCGTCCGGCACGCGGGGAGCTTCTGCCCGAGGGGTCCAGTCTGTAGGTCGCTCCCGCCAGGGCCCTGTGGTTTTCTGCATCCTTCTGTGAGTGCAGGATGGGCAGGGTGTGAGCCAGGGAGCCCCGGGGTCTTTACCAGGCTTGCAGTGTGCCAGGGTGGTGCTGGCCTGGTCCACAGTGCAGCCCGATCTGTGCCCCGCGCCGACCGCTCCAGGGACATTCTAAGTCCCAGACAAGCTCCGGGGCTTGGAGATGAAACTCATTAATCCTGCATTTGAGTTTAATATTTGAAATTTAATCCTCATTTTTTTTCTTCCACATGAATTAACTTCTGAAAAGTTGGAAAGAAACACAAGTTTTTCTTTTTTTTTTCTTTCTTTTTTTTTTAAGAAAACATTCTTAACAGAAGGGCATAAAATTAAACTGGATTTGACCCTTGTACTTAGCAGATTTTCCACCTGGCCCAGCAGGAAGAGGGCACCCCTTCGCTGTGGACACTGTGGCTTCTCCAGGTGGGGCTGGTGACACTGGCCCTGTCCTGGTAGATGGTCTCCTACTGGAGCGCCTCCTGTCAACCCTGGCTCTGCCGTCTCAGAAGCACACAGGCTGCCTCTGCCCGTGAGAGTCTGGGAGCGATGTGGAGCCAGCTGGCTGGGCGTTCCCTAAGGGCCCACATGCTCCCTGCACAAGGGTGCAAACTTGGGGGTGCCAACCTGGCCCCCCGGTATATCAGTGGATCTGGCAGGGGAGAGTCTGGGAGGTGGGGACATGGCTGTGGTAGGCAGGGAGAGGGCAGGGAAGAAGTGCTTCTGACAGTCAGGGCTGGGGAGCCTGCCCTTGACAACCCCCTGCCTCACCCCCAGACTGCTGTTGGCAGAGGAAGGGGCCCTCAGCATGAACACCCCCCAGGGCAGTGGCAGCAGGAGCAGCCTGGGTTTGGGTTCGGGCTCCAGGTCTGGTGGTATGAGAGCCTTGGGAGGAGCTGTTGGGCTGCCCAGGGTCCCGTGAGCACAGTGGGACAGAGTGGCCCTTCCCATGGTGACCCAAGAGCGGCCACGCGGCCTCACACGCCTGGAGCTCCTTTCTAGTCTGTTAGTTGGGAGAGCAGCGGCCTGCTGGCCTGCCCTGCCACCCCTGGACCTGCACGGGACGTGGTTCCTTTTCTAAGAATGGGAGCTGCCCACTCATGTCCGGTTTGGCATGGGTGCAGGGCGGTGGGTATGCTGTGCGACTTCACCCCTCTGCCCCTTTCTCCCACCACCAGAGTTTCTCGCCCAAGGCATTGCTGATTCTGGGGCCAGGGCTGGCTCAGGAATGCAACAAGCCAGTGCAGTGGGTGGGAGCCCAGTGCCCCACAGCCAGCCATTCAGTGACAGCCAAGCTAGGGGAAGGGTCCCCCACAATGGCGGGAGGCTTCCTTCAGTGGGCTCGCCACCTTCCTAGGACTGCAGAGTTGGAGGAGGGGGCCCTTTCCTGAGGGTGAAGGGACTGCTGGGGTCTGTGGTTGCAGGAGGTGGCTCTGCAGGGCCACAGTGAGGGCAGGGCATGGGCCCGCAGAGCAGGGATAGGGGGACAATGAAGATTCAGGGGGAGGGGCAGCATGAGGAAAGGAGCCTCCCTACCAGCAAGAAGGGAAGAGCAGGGTCCGGCACAGTAGCCTTGTGGCTCAAGCCCTCCCCTTACATGTGCTGGGATCCCCTATGGGTGCTGGTTCATGTCCCAGCAACCCTACTTCCTGTCCAGCTCCCTGCCTGTGGCCTGGGAAAGCAGTGGAGGACGGCCCAAGGCCTTGGGACCCTGCACCCATGTGTGGGAGACCTGGAGGAAGCTCCTGGCTCCTGGCTTCAGATCAGCTCAGCTCTGGCTGTTTGGCCACTTGGGGAGTGAACCAGCAGACAGAAAATCTTTGTCTGTATCTCCTTCACTCTGTAGATCTGCCTTGCCAATAAAAATAAATCAATCTTTAATAAATAAATAAGTTAGAAGAAGAGAAGGACGGTAAGGCGCCTCTCGGCCACGGGCGTCCCTGGAGCGCGAGCCGCCTGGCGCCTGCACTGGCTGAGGACACACGCTGAGTGGACTGAGGTTCCCTGCCCAGGTCTGAAGCCAGTTACAGCAATTCCTGTCTCCACTGTGGATTCCAGTTCTGCTGATATAGAGGGAAAATTCCGAGCGCTGTGTCGTGTGAGTTCGCGCCCGCTCGCCTGGGCCCCTGCCACCGTGCGGCGTTTGTTTCTCATTAAGGTGGTGAATGCGCTGGTGGGCAGCCAGGTGCAGTGCGAGGAGGGCGCAGGCCTGCCTGTAGCACCTTCTGCAGACCGGGCCAGATGTGGGGGTCGCAGGCAGAGTTGTGCCCAGTGTCCCCCACGTGGGGGGCCTGGCCGTCAGGAACTCTGCATTCCACACATGAGCTGGCACAATTTCCCTGGATTTGTTTCCTGAAAATGGATCCATGTTGCCTCAAGGACCGAAACCGAAAATAGACACGAAGCACTCTGGGACTGCTCTGGCAGTGAGATGCGAGCCTTAAGTGCCACTTTGCAATTCAGACCCGCTGGGTGCCCGTTAGGAAAATGAGATGAGATTTTTAGATTCATGTGAGGGGTTTTTATTTCCTTGCCGGTTATTTAAGAATGCTGTTTCCAAGCCTTGAAAGTTGGCTTCCCCAGCCCCGTGTCGGCATCCGTGTATACCTGAGCAGGTGTCGTGGCTCTCACACGCATGGACATTACTGGACGCTCAAACCGTGGTGGACACGGTGCCTCCTGGCGGGTGTGTGCCCTCCCCTGTCTGCCCAGCGTCTCCCTGTCAGCAGCTGTTGAGGTTCCGATGCCTCCTCCACGTGTTCAGTGGGCCAGGGCTGGGCTAGACTGAGCAGCTTGGTCCTGGCTGTGGCAGCCCCGTGGCCCTGACAGGGGGAAAGGAGAGATAACACACTTTTCCTTGTGTTTGCTCAGCTCCCAAGACGGAAACCTGAGACCTGTCCAGTCCAAAGATGGCCGAGCATGTACTGTCTTCTTGAACCATCGGGAACTTGAATATTGGAACGTGGTATCAGCCCGCAGTGGTTCACGCATGTCTCGGGCAGCCCGGCTCCGCTTGTATAGACCAGCAGGTCCTGCACGATGCCCGTGACCCCGGCAGCTGTGGCCTGTCCCGAAGGGGTCACCTTGGGCACTTCCTCGCCAGGCCAAGAGCCGTCCACTCCTGGAGGCTCTGGCTTCTTTACTGGGCAACACCTTTAATGTCCATGGTCTGGACTTGTCGCTGTGTTAATTAAGCACTATTTATTTATTTATTTATTTGAAAGTGAGAATTAGGGAGCTGAAGGACAGAGAGAGCGAGCTGGGTCGCTCTCTGAATGGCCACCGCAGCCAGGGCTGGGCCTGGCCGAAGCCGGGAGCATCCTCTGGGTCTCCCACACGGGCGCAGGGTCCCAAGGCCTTGGGCCGTCCTCCACTGCTTTCCCAGACCACAGGCAAGGAGCTGGATGGGACGTGGGCCTGCCTGGATTAGAACCTGCGCCCGTAAGGGATTTTGGAGCATTCAAGGCACGGGCTTTAGCTGCTAGGTTATTGTGCTGGGGCCTGAGTCTCCTTGTTTACTGACTTGCTTTGCTTTAGCCAGCTCTGCCCTGCGTCGTAGTGACGGTGCGAATTGCAGCACGGAAGGCAGGTCCTGGGGACAGCTGGATTCATCTGTGTTCCATCAGAGCACGTGGCATTGCACCCTGTCACTGCTCCTTGTGGTCTTCCTCACGTGGTACTGGCTGCGTGGCCGCTGGAGGCAGCCAAAGGAAGGGGTGAGTGTGAGCTGACAGCCGTGAGCCGGGCTGGGGGCGAGCCAGCAGGCCTGAGCTGGTGGGCATGAGCCAGGCTGGTGGGAGCTGGGCAGGGTGGCAGGCGAGAGGGGCGGGTGTGAGTCGGCAGGCTCTGGACAATTGTGCTGGTTGCAGTCTGTGACTTCCGGGCTTACCTGGTTCTGCCAGCCATGTCCCTCCTCCTGGGCTTGTCTGGCCAGATGGCAAGGACGGGGTGCCAGCTGGAATGTGGGGTGGCTTGAGCCAATGCGTCCTCCCTCTGGGAGCCTTTCCCACGCCTGTTTGGGAGCAGAGGCAGAGCGTTTGGAAGTGGGCAGTCCCCCTTTGGATCAGCCCTCAAGCTCCATTCTGGCTTGCTGGGCAGGTGGACTCAGGGTCCCTGTCTCAGCCTGGTGGAGTCCTGGGGGGATGGTCCCTGTCCACTATGCAGTACTATTTGCATATGTAATATGCCCGCTGCTGTGGTACGGAAGCTCCCGGGAGGGCATGTCACATGGCAGTTGGGGGGTCTCTGGCCATCTCAGTCAGGGCCTCCCACACAAGGTGGTGTGACATGGGGCCATAGCGGCGTGCAAGCAGGCCTCAGAGACATGGAGGCCCGAGCCCGGGACGGCTGCCTCGGAGGCCCACCGAAGCTGGGAGGGTGTGGATGGCAGGTGCCTGGGCTGGGCCGGGTGCTGGAGGACACCCCGCCTGCACAGCAGTGCCAAGCTGCCCGGCAGGCCCGAGGAGGGAGTGCCCCTCCAAGGCTGCTGCCAGGCCCAAAATGTGTTTTTCTCACAGTTGCTGCTCGGTGCCAGCCCCGGCTCGGCTTTGGTTAAAATATTGAGACGTGATTTTTTCACGGGGTGTATTTTGGTCGGAGGCCGGCGTCCGCTGAGACGCGTCGCCCGGCGGGCGGGAGCCTCGCACACGTTGATATTCTATACACTTTGTTCTGCTGTGTGCAGGAGACCCAGTCACAAAGTCCTGATTTATGGGACCGCGCAGGCTTCCTGTCGCTTCCAGCCCTGAGCATTCCAAACCCGCCCCGTGGCCCCGCCAGCCGCGCTGCCTCCGCCACCTTCCCTCCCGCAGCCAGCCTGGATGCTTGCATAATGTCAGAGGCAGCGTAATCGATTTTCCAGGACTTAGTACCAGCCCCGAGCCTCAGCCTGCCCTTTTGAAAATCAAGGTGAAGGTCACATAATATGGATGAGCCAGTGCGCGGCCAGCACTTGGTGCCTTGGGTGTCTGTGGTGGAGGCTCCTCTCCCTGCTCTCCCCGGTCCCTCCTGCCCCTCTGTGGCCCCTGGACGCTGCTCAGTGGGCCTGCCCTGGGCCGCCTTCTATGTGGAGCCGTGTGAACGGCAGCCCTGAGCGTTTGGCGCCCTGGGTCAGCCTGGGGTGGCCAAGGCACGGCTGTGGTCCAGCAGGTGCGAAGCTGGGCTCCTCATTGCAGCTGGATGACACCGTGCTGTGTAGCAAGTGCGAGTTGCTTGTTCTTTGTTTGTGGACACAGGGCTGTTGCCACCTCGCGACCGCCACTGGGAGCGTCTGTAACGGGCGTCCTCACGTGTCCCTGCTGGCAGCCTGAGGTTTCCATTCCCACCGTCCTGTGTGCCCCATGACAGTGCTGGCCAAGTTCCTCCACCTGTCAGCGGGTCATGTGGGTTAGAGAAGAGCGAGACACCCGGCAGTCAGCAGTGTGTGCGTGTGTGTGAGTGAAGGAGCTGGGGGAGGTTGCTGATGGCTCGGCGCTGCATGCCAGAGCAGTCCCACACAATTCTGTCATTCATCCCTATCTCACCTTAATCCCGGCTTCACTGGGAGTCTGGTAGCAGCAGATGCTAAAACAAAGACCTGTTCACAAGCAACGACTCCCCGATGAGAAGCACGAATCCCTCTACTCGCAAGCCTCAGTGTGTGGCACGTGGCACCAGGGCATGGCACCCGCCCTCGTCCGCAGGCTGGGGCCTCGCCTGGCACCGAGACCTGGCGGGCACAGACACACGTGTTCCGCAGCTGCTAACTGGAGACACGGCCTTGCTGTGCCCCCCAGCATGGCGGGGGTGAGGCCTGGGGCTGCCTGGCCCTGACCGGGAGCATCTCTGGCGTGGTGCGGCCTCACTCCGGTCACACCGCCGGGTCCTACCCTGTGGCCTCCATCGTCGCTGTACCTGCTTAGCAGGAGGGACAGTGGGGAGCGGGTGGGTGACAGCCCTGGGGAGCTTCAAGCCACAGGCAAGGGAGCATGAATGTTACTCAGGATTCGTTTTTGTTTTGAAAGCGTTTATTTATTTGAGAGGCAGAGAGTATGGAAAGAGTAAGATCTTCTGCCTTCTTGTTCACCTCCCAAATGTCTGTGCCAGCCAGGCCTGGTCAGCCCAAAGCCGAGGACTCTGCCTGGGTCTCCCACGTGGGTGGAAGGCCTCAGGACTAGGCTATATCTGCTGCTTTCCCAGGCGCATTAGCAGGGAGCTGGATGGGAAGCGGAGCCCCAGGACTCGAACCAGCATTCACGGGGATGCTGGCGTTGGGGCGAAGGTTTATCCTCATGTGGTACCTCGCTGCCTGCTAATTAGAGCATTCATTGCACCTGTGCCCCGTGCCTGCAGCCACGCCCAGGCCCTTCCCGTGAGCCCCGCGCAGCGGCAGGTGCAGCCCATTCTCGGCAGTGCTGCCTACAGACGGGGAAGCTGATGTCCAGGGAAGGCCCGTGCCGGGTCCCAGGACGCGTGGTGAGCCGCAGAGCTGGGACTGGGCCCGGTGTGTCCGACCCCGGTGCCCAGGCCTAGGCTGTAATTGGCCTGGACGTCTCCCAGTTCTTGCTCTGAGCCCTGGGGTCCGGCTTTGCTCCGGGGGAGGGGCCTCGGGCAGCTGCCCCCACTTGGTTCACAGTGGTTCCGCGTAGGACTTCCTGCTTTACGCCAGCGTGGCGGAAGGCGGTCAGCAGTCGGCGTCCTTCCTTGCTGACCTCGTCCTGGCTGTGGCAGACGGTAAGACACCTCACACTGCACATGTCAGGGTCCTGGCGACAGCTGTGGTCAGGAGGGGACACGAGGGCCGCTGTGGTGGTTAGTGGCAGGTCAGGGCACGAAGTGTGCCGTGAACGGGGGCACTTGGCAGACGTTGACCTGTGGAAGCCAAGGCCCGCCTGTGACCGACTGTTGGCTGTGTCTGCCCGAAGGAGGGAATGGTGTTGACAAGGAGACGGCCTCTTACCCAGCTGGCCAGCCAGGGTGGGCTCCCCGAGGCCGTGGGTGTGAACCCTTAGCTGACAGGGAAGGTACACATGGGGGCCACCAGTGCCCCTGCTCCCTCTGGGAGCAGCCCCCGACAGCCGCACACCAGGGCTGCTGGACCCCCATTCCTGGGCCCGGCTCTGCTGAGAGCAAGGTGGGGTTGTCCCTGGGCCATGTCTTGGTGTTGGGGAGCGTGCTTACTCCACAGGTCCAGGTGTGTCTGCTTTCCCGTGGCCTCGCCTCCCAGCGGCCTCATCGGTGTCTGGGCGGGGTGCGGATTGCGCGGGTGGGGGAGGAGTTTGCAGCTGTGGTGGCTGGGGTCGGGGTCCAGGGAGCAGGGTCCCGAACCCCACTCCTGTAGGGCAGCCCCTCCGGCTGCTCTGGCCTTGGACCCGTTTTTATCTCTCTGGTCCGGAGCCTTCTGTTTGCCCGCACAGCCTGTGGGTCGGGGGGCACCTGCAGCAGGTGTGCCCGACCTGGAGTGCCCTGAGCTAGCTGGCCCACTCGGGGAGAATGAGGCTGGGTGGCTTCCAGGGCAGCAGGTGTGCCAGGAGCTTCGGCTGGCTGAGGTGCCCACGTCCGGGCAGGCTTGGGGCCCGCCGTGTCACGCCGCTGCCTGTCACTCAGTGGGCGTCAGCCAGGCAGCTGTGGCATCACCACATTTCTTCCACGCTGTTAGTCAAAGGCCTGTCATGGGCAGGGCCCGAGGAGCCAGCTCAGAGACGGGCCACCCTCCGCCCTCCCCGCTAGGACCCTCCGCCTCCTCCCAGAGCCTCCCGGAATGCGGCCGGGATCAAAGTGCCGCTTCCTGTCGGGGGAGGCGCCTGTACGAGGCTTTGTCTGGAGACCAAGTGTGGCAGGGATGTCACTGCCACTTGCCTCCCTGCTCACACCTGAGGGTCCCTTTGCTGGGACACCCCTGCCCTCCGTCGCCTCTGAGCTGTGGGCTCTGCTGCTCCTAGTGTTGGTCTTCTGGCATGGGTGACGCGTGGGGCTTGTCACCGGGACAGGAGACTGAGCTCTCCCATCTGTCTGTCCACCCTCAGCGTGGTCACAGTGAGAGGCAGGCCAGGCGGAGTCCAAGCCGATTCCTCGTGGGTTCTGCCGTGTGGGTGGCGGAGGCCTCTTCCAGGAGTGTTGGCCGGAGCCTGGGGGCGATGCGGAGTGCGGCTGTGGACCCAGCGGGCTTAGCTCGCTCTGCCACGCCACTGGCCTGCTTTGCCATTCCCCGTGGGGCGTTGTCTGCACAGATGGGGTCTGCTGCGTGCGGGTCTTCGTGGGCGCTTGCTGCAGATGTCCCTGTCTGGTGTGTTGCTCGCCCGTGTGCTGTCTTTGATAAGATCCTGTCTCCACGTTCCTCCATGCTCTGCAGGCTGTGTCAGAGGCTTTGGCCTGACCCAAAGTCCCAGGGTCCCCCACGCTTCCTCGTACATGTGCCCTGATCCTGACCCCTCCTCCACTCAGGCCTGGGTGCCGGGTCCCATCGGAGCCATCCCAGCTGCCTTGTGAACAGATGGGGCGTCCCTCAAGGGTGACCCAAGTGCCCACGGCCCACAGGGTCCGCCGCTCTGTGTCCGTAGCAGTTTGAAGTCATGATGTGAGAGTCCTCCCACTTCAATTTTTATTTTTCAAAAATTATTTTGGCTATTCCAGGTGTTTTTCATATTTCTATGAACTTTAGATTCTGCTTGTCACTTTTCAGAAAAGACAAAAGCAGCCCACTGGGGTCTTGTATGCCCTGCTGGGCCTCCCTTCCCGGCGTAGCTGCTGAAGGCATGGCGGGCGGTCGTGGGCATGGCGGGCGGTCGTGGGCATGACGGGCAGTCGTGGGCCTGACGGGTGGTCACGGGTGTGCCCGTGCGGTTGGGCTGGCTCATGGCTCAGTGCTGTCCAGTGAGACCATCAGCTGTGGTTCTGGGTCGCTTGCTGCATTCTCTTCTGTTTTTAAAGATTGATTCTATTGGAAAGCAGAGTTAGAGGTTGATTGATTCTATCCAAAACAGCTGGGGCTGGATGGGGCAAAGCCAGGAGCCCAGAGCTGCATCTGGGTCTCCAACCCACGTTGGCAGCGACAGTGGCACTTGGGCCAGCTCCTGCTGCATTCCCAGGCCACGGGCGGGGAAGTGGACCAGAGGTGGGACAGCTGTGCCTGGGACTGGTGCCCACACAGGAGGCAGGCACTGCAGGCAGACAGCCTGTATGCCGTGATGCCAGGCCTCACCGCCAACCTGCCTGGCGCCCCTGCAGGACTCCTCTTGCCAGCTGAGGTCCCTCATGAGCCCCCGTGCCAGGAGGGAATTTGGTACCCAGAGGGTACAGGCACTGATGGACATTTTTGTGGGAGTATGGATAACTGATGGGAAGGAATACCGTGGTGGGGAGTGAAAGGGCAGGAGATACCTGGGGCCTGTGGTGTGGGCACTGGGGTGGGGGTGTGGCCAGCTCATTCAAAGCAGGCACCCCTGTTGGAGTGGGCCCTGCTGCCACCTCGCCCCCTCTGCCGTCTGGGTGGGCACTCATTGCTGCTCCCTCACCCCCTCTGCCATCTGGGTGGGCCCTGCTGCCCCCTCGCCCTCTCTGCCGTTCAGGTGGGTCCGGTCCTGCTACTGTGGCAGCCCCCTCTGCCGTCTGGGTTGGGTTCTGCTGCCCCCTTGCCCCCCTCTGCTCTCTGGGTGGGCCCTGAGCCCCCTGGGCCCCCTGAGCCCCCTCTGCCATTAGCACCTACTATGCCTCTGGCCCTGAGCGCCTGTGTGCTCTGCACAGCTCCTCTCTATGAAGAAGGCTCCAGAAGTTCAGGGAGGACTGTCCCCTTGCACCTGCCACCTCTGCTCTGGTGTCCTCAGGAAGGCGAGCTGCACATGGCTGCATGGGGTGTGTGGTGCCAAGGAGCGGGGTGAGCATGCCACTCGCAGGGCTGAGGGAGAAGGTGCTCTCACTGGAGATGGGCATTGCCATGAAGTCAGGCCCCCGTGTGGTGCCGTGGCCTCTTTCACTGTGCCAGGAGGTGCCATCTCAGCCTGGAGCATGTGGCAATGCAGTGTGGCAAAGTTCTGCCCCCAGAAGGCAGAGCACAGCAGGACCATGGCCAGGGCGCCCCCGGGTCCTGCTGCTGCAGTCGGCTCTGGCTGAGGCCCTGGGAGAGCAGGGACTGTGACAACTCGCCTCTGATGAAGGGTTAAAGGCTAGGACGGCGTGTGGCCCCGGGTCTGCAGGGAGGAGATGCCTCTATAGCATCTCCAGAAGCCAAGGCTCACGCCACTGGCTCGGGAAGTAGTGAGCGCTGAGCCCACACAGGCCAGGGAGGCTGTGGAAGCCCCGTCTCCATGTCAGCAGCTCTGGCGACCTTGTGGCCCTGCAGTGGTGGGCGGCCGACCTGAGTGCCGAGAGCCCATTGGCTGGTCCCTGCCTTGCCCCCCAGCTTCTTGGGTTCACCCTACAGCTCTCCCGGGGCCACCCTCTCCCTCTTGTCTCTACAAGGCCAGCGGTTACACACTGTCTCCTGTCTGCCGCCTGCTATCCCAGTGCCAGACTGTGGAGCCCTGGCCACTCCGTCCAGATGTTCCCTGTGGCCACTGGAACGTGGCCTGGGCAGGCGCTCGCCCAGGGGTCCCTGTAGTCTCCCTCGCAGCTCCTGCACCAAATCTGCTCTCCCTGTCCTGGCCACTCTCCAGGCTGCTTGGACACGCCGCCTGGTTCGTCCGTCTTTCCAGGACAGAGCAGGAGCTGGCAATGACCCTGCCCCTGTGAACATGAAGATAGCCCAGGGCGGGCCCTTGTGGTGCTCGCCTAGCGTGGTGGTGTCATGGAGTGCCTTGGGGGGGTCTGCTGCTAACCCAGCCCCTCCTTCCGCCTCCGCAGCCATCCCAGCCACGCTGGAGCCGTGGTCCAACCAATGCGTTCCTCACTGCTAAAAATAGCACGGGGCATCTCAGGGTCTCCTGACGACCCCTGTGGTCTGGTCAAGTGGATTTGGCCTTCTTAAGTGAATTAGCTTTGGCCCTTGACCCCCGCACATCTGCATTTGGGTTCGAAAGGGTGAGCGAGGTCCCACCCCTAACAGCAGAGTAGCGCGGTGCTGGAAGGCGGTATGCCCTGCCCGGCTCAGCCCACAGGGACAGCCCTGAGCCCTGGGGTGCTCCTGGCGGCATCTGTGGGGTCTTGCCACCGTGCCTCATACCTCTCCTGGCCTCAGTGAGGGTCTGGGCTGGTGAGTATTACAGGACCGGCCTCTGCCTGATGGGCTGGCTCGGCGTCCTGTGGTGTAGCCAGCAGCCAGCGGCTGAGAACATGTCGGATGGTCTTGTGTCCCTCAGGCTGGAGCTCCTGTGGTCAGCATCCAGAGCTTAGCCTTTTGGGGTCCCTGGCAGACGGCCCCTCGTCCCTGCCCGCGGCCATCCTCCCAGACCCTTCTCCCAAGCGTGCTGGTGCTGCGGGCTGGGGTCCCTGACACAGTGAGGCCTCATCAAGGCTGACTGCCCGACTGTGTGCCCTGGCCCACCGTGTGCCCTGGCCCCCACCCTGATGCCCTAACTGCTTATTCCTGCTTTTCCCCGAGAGCCAGTCACCAGGCCGGAGGAAAGCCTGGGGCCCCTCAGCCTGCACGTGCTCCGGTGACCCCCCAAAGGGGGCCTTGTCCCCGACCCTTGGCAGGCAGGAGGCATGAGGCCTGGTCCTTCCTCGAGGCACAGTCTGATGGTTTGGGGTCAGCGCAGGCAGGCAGGAGGCGTGAGGACACACGGGCAGGAGTCCCGGCACGGGACTTGAGAGAAGGGGCAGAGCCTGGACGTGCCCCTCTGGGCTGCCGCGTCGCCTCTAGCTGTGCGCAGTGCAGGTTGAGGCCTGCTGCGAAGCAGGGCCAGGCTGGGTAAGAGGGCCGGTGAGCGAAGTCCCCAGGACCCCCGGCTGCCTCCACCGAGGGTCTCCCCCTCAGCTGCCCAGCCTGCGGAGGAGTGCAGGGGAGGGGAGGGCAGGCTCCAGGCCCACACGTGGAACTGGAATCTTTCTCAGCAAAGCTCAAGTTCAAAAGTTCAAGCCGCCAATCTCCCGTGGTTGAGCCGCAGAGCGCTGCCAAGCTGCCGCCTGCCCTCCCAGGCTGTGACAGCAGGGCGTGATCGCAGGGCCCGGTCAGGAATGCTCGCCCCCGCCAGGCAGTGCAGCCTCAGTAGCGACAGAAAGGACGCGAGAGCTTCCAGAACTGTCTGTGCTTCTCCAGGCCTTTCCCTGTGCGCACTTGAGCGATCTGGTTCCCCTTCCCATTTCAGAGGCAGAGGAGGGATTATTCCAGAACCTGACATGGACGCCTCATGGTGCATGCGACCATCTTTGTTGGCACACATGACCTTGTAGCACTCAGCACGCACCTGCTGTGGTTCGGGTCCAACCTGGGGTCACGGCCATCAGCGGCCAGGCTCCTGGCTCGGGGCACACTGAGGGATGATGCATTTCCTGCAAGAACTCCCGTGTGTGGGCACACTGCGAAGGGGTGTTTGGTTTCTCAGTGCACAAGCCACTTTGTACACAAGGACCGTGGGGATGGACACGCGGTGGTCAGTGTGCCTGCGGCTCACGTTGGAACATCTGGGTTCATCCTGGCTCCGGCTCTTGGATAGTGCAGCGGGGGGCTCCAGCAGCTAGGCTCCTGCCCCTTGAGGGAGCCTGGGCCAGAGCTCCTGGCACAGCCCTGGCCCTGGTGGGCACTGTCAGGGTGTGGGCAGCACGCGGCTTCAGTGGCTCCCCTGCAGGGGTGGGCACCGGTGTTCAGGTCAGAGCGTAGCTGGGGCTGGGCACTGGAGCCTGGGCTCAGATCTGGGAGAGGCGAGGCACGTGGGGGCCCTGGTGTTGGAAAGGCGAGCCCACCCTGAACCTGAGACTCGGGAATTCCTTCTCCAGAGCAGCCACACTTCAGGCAGTGCCTTTTCAGAAAGCCTCAGGCCTGCAGCTTGGCCAGGCGTGGCCCACATTCCTGGGGAGATCTTGCTGCCAGAGGCCGTTATTGCCCCTGCAATTTGTAAGTAATTAGCCAGCAGGCCATGATTAAAAGCTTGCATAATAATTGTAGGTAATTGCCTCTTTGCACTGTGGGTCCTCCCAGGGACCAGCTCTGAACGTCTTTCCAAATCAGTGTCACCTGCCCGGGCGGCCAGGGCCACGGCCAGGTCTGACACTTGCTGTGACGGCCGGCCGGGGGTCCGTCAGGTGGGTGCCAGGCTCTGACAGCAGCTCGGCAACCCCACAGGCCTCAATCGGTTCCAGATGTGGTCGCCACCCGGTCCTCCGCAGCTATAAATACTCTGTGTAGGGTTGTGGGGGCAGCCATCAGCAGGGCCCTCCTGGGCTGGACTCAGGCTGTCAGCACCCCTGTGTCCTTGCACCGCGCTCCTCAAGTTCAGGGTTCACTGAAATGCTGTTGGAGTCCAGCGGCCCCCTCCTCTGTGGGCAGCCTGGGGAAGTCTCTCTGGGGCCAGCACCCCATTCATAGCAGGGTACCATGGCTTCAGTATGGGGCTCTGGTGCTCAGGTGGGGGCTCCTCCTGCCGCCCCTCAGCCCTGAGCCAAGCCGGGGAAGGGCAGGTGCTCACCATGCCAGCAAGGTTCAGAATCCAGGTCAGGCTCAGCGTCTGAGCGTGGGGAGGGTCCCTGGGAGGTTGCTCTCCCACACAGTCCGCTTGCTTTGCCGGGCTAAGGGAGGCCTACGTGGCAGAGGTCAGTCCTAGAACGTACTCTCCAACAAGTCATTCCAACAGGGGTGGCCGTTGCCTTCCTGCAGCGCCCGGGACGGCCGGAAGCGTGCAGGCCCCCTGCCCCGCCATCCTGTCCATCAGACCCTGGATCTATAAACACGTCAGGACAGTTGTAAAAGGAATGGATTTGCCTCCAACAACATCCTCGCAGCTCTGCTGCCGGATAAGTCATGGCAGACTTGTGGATAAGTCATGGCAGACTTTTGTGGATAAGTCATGGCTGACTTCTGTGATCAAGTCCTTGGGTGTGTGGTGTGGCGTGGATCATGGTGTGGCAAGGCCCGGACCTGGAGTGAACCCACACCAGCCTTGTGCCTCAGTTTCCCCACTAGCACTCGGACAGTAAGGCCCAGACGCTGGCCAGCTGTGTGCAGGAAGCAGTACATCTCAGGCCATGGCAGGCCCTGCGCGTCCCTTCTCGCTGCAGACCCATGCCTGATGTGGGGCGTGGGTGGATGGCCAGGGGTGTTACCTGCTTTCTGAGAGATGAGCATTCGTCTTTCCACATCGCAGGGCAGCCCTGGGATGATCCCCGAGCTGTCACTCCCTTGGGACTGCACCCTACAGCCCAGCCTGGCTGCTCTTGCCCCAGCGGGGCTGTCCTGCCTTGGAGCCCGCAGCGGGGAGGGTGTGTTAGAGGAGCTGAGGACAGGCATCGCAGCCTGACGCGTTCGCGTTGCGCGGTGCGGAAGGAAGGTATGTCTTGAAATGCGTGTGTGTGCCAGGGGCAGCACGAAGCTTGTCCCCGTGGTGTTCACACATGGCGTTCACGCCCTTGGCTGCCACAGTGATGAGCGTGCAAGACACACTTCCGAGGAGCACGTGCTGGAGATGAATGCAAGCGCTGCGGCAGCCAGGTCCTCGCGGGAGCCATGAGCGGTGTGGAGCGGCTGGCCTGGAGACTCCAGCCCGGCACGTCTGAGCATCTTGTTCCCAGGGGCAGGAGTTTGTTGGGGTGCAGTCTCCCCTGGATCAGCCTCAGCTTCACCCCGCTGCAGCTCCTTGCCTGCCTCTTCTGGGTTTCCCTGGAGTGTCCCCCACCCTCGAGCCTCTGCTTTTCTGTCCGTCCACCCATTTCTTGGTCCATCTGTCCGTGTTTCTGTCCAAGTCTCCTGGGATGCCAGGCACCCCTGGGGAGCCCAGGGGCCACAAGGAGAGCGGGCTGGGCCAGGACAGGCTCTGGGCCATTCGGCATGCCGTGTCCTCAGACCCAGTGCTTTGACGCTGTTCAGTCTGGGACTAAAGTCACATCTATTACCGCCCCCCCACACATACATGCACACATATGCAGGCACAAATGTGCATTTATATGTGGGCGCACACACACAGTCCCTGCTCGAGTGGTTCCTGTGGGACCCCACCCTGCACACACACGGTCCCTGCTCGCGTGGCTCCAGTGAGACCCCACCCTGCACACACACGGTCCCTGCTCGCGTGGCTCCAGTGAGACCCCACCCTGCACACACACGGTCCCTGCTCGCGTGGCTCCAGTGAGACCCCACCCTGCACACACACGGTCCCTGCTCGCGTGGCTCCAGTGAGACCCCACCCTGCACACACACGGTCCCTGCTCGCGTGGCTCCAGTGAGACCCCACCCTGCACACACACGGTCCCTGCTCGCGTGGCTCCTGTGGGACCCCACCCTGCACACACACGGTCCCTGCTCGCGTGGCTCCTGTGGGACCCCACCCTGCACACACACGGTCCCTGCTCGCGTGGCTCCAGTGAGACCTCACCCTGCACACACACGGTCCCTGCTCGCGTGGCTCCAGTGAGACCCCACCCTGCACACACACGGTCCCTGCACGTGTGGCTCCTGTGGGACCCCTGATGTGTCCAGACGCATGTCCTTCCTTGGTAGCAGTCAGGGTCTGTACCCTCTCCACCTGTGCTCCTGGCGCCCTCAGCTCTAGCCACCTCAACTGGGGAGTGGAAGGCATGGCGTGCGGGGAGGCAAGCCCCTAAGACGGACACATGCCATGGTGAGCAGCCCAGCCACGTCCATGGGCCGAGCTTGTCTGAAAGACCCTGGTGAAGGCCCAACACGGGCTGGGTGTGTGAGAGAAGCAGATGTGTGCTAACAAGGATGCTGGGTGTGTGAGAGAAGCAGATGTGTGCAGATGTGTGCTAACAAGGATGCTGGGTTTCATCGTGGTCTGCCTGGGAGCGAGGTGCCACCTGCAGTGAGGGTGTTGCTGGGGGGCTTGGACCCAACTTTGTAAACTTAGGTCCCTGCCTCAGCTGTCATACCCAGAGTCCAGCCCCAGTCCAGGAGGAGGTTAGCACCGCACTGGAGGTGAGCTCTGTTCCTGACCTCTGGCACAGCAGCCAGGGTGGGTCTCGGGGCACACACACCAGTCTTTGAGGTTAGGTGTGGCTCACCTAGCTAGCCTGTGTGTGTGTGGAATCCCTGAGTTGTCACCATAGCAACACTGTATCCCTTCTCACTGGCAGGTCTTGCTCTGTGACCATGATGTGACTGGCTTGGGGATGCTGTCCCTCTTGCTATGTGCTGGGCTCTGTCCCCATGCCTGTCACAGGCCCAGCTGGGGACAAGGGGCTGGTGTCCAGCCCACCGGTGAACTCCCTCAGTCGAAGGATGCCAGCGTGTCCCTCACGTGTGTGTGTACATACCTGGGGCCTGGCTGAGGTGCAGTCTGCTCTGTAGAGCTGGGTCTGCTGGGGAGGCCGAGTCCAGAAGCAGCCATAAACTTTGCAGCACCTCGCTGCCCCGGGCAACACGCCTGGCCTGCCGAGAGGTGAGGCCTGGGTCACCAGCTCCGAGAGCCAGATCCGTATCTCAAGGCCACCACTTCCTCCCTCGCGGGGGTCAGTTTCTGAGGGCATGGCCCTTTGGTAGAAGGAAAAGAAATATTTTTAGCATGCCTGGGGTCAAATCCTGGCTCAGTGACGTGATGGCCGTGTGGTGGGGCCAGCCCGACGCAGGTCAGTCAGCGTAGCCGGCATCCCTGTGACGCGCCTGCAGATGCTCCTGGGTGACAGAGCGGTGTCCTGGTAGACCCCGTGAGTCCCAGACCTATTCCTGCTTACCGGCACCCATGGAGCCGCCGCCTGAGGCCACTCATGCATGAGGGGTGGCCCTGGGGCAGCCAGCATGACGGAGTGCGTCCTGCCATCCACCTCTTCCTGTCCGTCTGTCCCTCCGCCCGTCTGGGTTGCTAACCCCTCAGAGGTTTCAGAGTTCTGAGGTCACTGCCTGGTAACTCAGTGTGGTCCATAGGACAGGATTTTTTCTCCACAGCCCCCACAGTGCGTGCATCTCTTCCCCGTCTTCCACTTTCCTCTTGGCACCGAGCGTGCGTGGATCTGCCTTCAGTCACGTCCACGTCAATCAGCGTGATTAATGGTGTTAGGAGCTGACACGGGGCAGCCACGGGATGATGGAGGGAGACACGCGTTCATCACATGACCACGGAGGCCGACCCGGGGTGATGGCCTGCTGGCCGAGGAGTCAGGAGCCCAGGGAGCCAGCCCAGCTGACCTGTCCCCCCGAAGCCCATGGCCTGCATGACGGCTCTGGGTGCAAGGGGCTCCGGGAAGGGAAGCAGTCTCGGGTTTCCGGATCCTTCCAGAAGTGCTGGGGTGGCAAGGAGCTGATTCAAAGGGGGTGGTGGTCTCTACCCTGACCTCATCTCCTCAAGGTGGCCCTCTTGATGAGCAGGGTCCTGGCACAGGTAGGGGCCTCGCCCAGCAGCAGACGTGCGGGTGGCAGCTGTTAACCTTCAGTGGAATGTAGGGGGCACAGGGGCACGGGGCCCAGCGCATGTCGGTGCAGAGCCCTCAGATGAGGCAAATCCAACAGGCCTGCCTGTTGGTCAGCTAGCAGCTCAGTGGGGGTCGTGCAGCCAGCACCAGTCCAGGGACCCCTAGGGCTTGGTTAGCTGTGCCTGGCCTGTTCTCCTTCTGTAGGGATGGGTCAGAAGGGAGGGGCCCATCCCCACTTCTGTGGAAACCCAGCCTGGCAGTGACCCCGAGAGATGGGCAGGCGCTCACCCAGGCAGGCGGCCTGTTTGCAGCATCATTGGTGTGATCCTGGGTGGGTCCAACAACAAGTGTCCTTGGGAGAGGGCCAAGTGAGAGCAGCAGAGATGGTGGGGCAGCCACGGGCAGGGGCCACCCGAGCCACTGTGGGCGGACAAGGCAGGGAGGAGCCCCCTGGTGTCCCTGGGTGGAGCGCTTGTGGACTGTCTACTTCCGCCAGGCCACCCAGCGTGTGGGGACGTCCAGTCCCAGGGATGCCACTCCTGGAGGTTTCTGGCAGTTTCTGGTGTTTCTTTGAACGGCACCACGATTCATGAATAGCACAGGCAAGACAGAATGCCGATTCACTCTCCGGTGTCTGCCAGAAGCCTGGGAGCGGCCGAGAAACGGGCCCACGTCACGTTCCTGCGGCAGAGGGCAGAGTGCAGGGGCTGAGCCGGCTGTATTTCCTCGTAATCAGATCCAGAGCTGCCCGTGAGCCTTGCCCAGGAGACCCTGCGGTCTGGTCCCTCGTGTGGGCTCCTCCCCTGCAGCAGGCACATTCCTGGAAGGGGAGTGTGGGGGCAGCTTCTGGGGCCGAGCCGCTGCCTTGCAGCCGGGTAGCCCACGGCTTGGGGGAAGCTTTGGGTTTGCAGCTGGAGGCAAAGGCTTCCTCAGACCATGCAGGAGCTGGGAAGGGACCACCCGAACCCACCTCCCAGCTATGGCCCTGGAGCAGATGGCCCGAAGCCCTGGGCTGAAATTCCACAGGCTGGAGAGACCGTGCTGGCCCTGCTGCACGTGGAGGGGTGGGCACTGCTGCCAGCCTGGGGTGGCACAGGGGGCTCAGACACATGCCGTGACTTCTTACAGGTGTGATAGTAGGAAGCACCTCAGGGTGCCGTGAGAGTAAAGCCAGAGATGGGAGGAGAGGCCAAGCGTGCCTCGGCTGTGAGGCTGATTGCTCCTGCCCACCCCGTCTGGGGCCCCTGACCAGATGTTCATAGAGGGAGTGGTGGCCGGGCCTGCACCTGGGCCACGTGGGGCCTTCATGATAGCCCTGGAGCAGCAGGCAGGAACTGAACAGAGGGGAGACTGTGGGGACCACTGGCTAGGCAGCGAGGGGCCACCGGGCACAGCTGGGCCTGGCTGGGCAGCGAGGGGCCAACAGGATCTGCATAGGCTGTGTCTCCCTGGGCCCCTCCAAGGGACAAGGTGCTGCTTGTTTCAAATAGAAAATGAATGTCCCGGGGCTCTGAGGTGTCAGACTGGGAACGTGCTGTCTGAGGGCAGAGACTGGCAGACAGCAGAGAATGCTCCCACTCGTGTCCACTCCTAAATGCCCACCATGACCGAGGCTGGGCTGCGGCCAGGATGAGGCCCAGTCCAACTCTCCCAGCTGGGCGGCAGCCGCTTGCTCGGCCCTGGCAGGAGGCTGGGGTCAGCCCTGGAGTAGGACACGCTGCAGGCCTTCTGAGCGGGGTGTGAGTGAAGTGGCCACCAGGTCGAGTGCCTGCTGCAGACACGCTTCTGGCCACCACGGGCGGTCAGCTCCTTCCTGCAGTGACTTCAACCCTAGGTGGTGCCGTGTGGCAGACACAATGGTTGTGTGTGTGTGTGTGTAGCTGCATGGGCCCCTTGGCCTAGGGAGGCCAATCCAAGGCAAGGAGCTGGGCCTGTAGCCTTGGACACAGCCCCAGGAAGCTGTGTTACACGGGGAGGGACAGTGGGCCTGGAGTCCGCAGAGTGAGGAGAGCCGAAGGGCCAATCCTTGGGGCTGGGTCCCCCAGGAGGGAAGGGCGGCCTGGCGGGCGGGGTAGTAGGCAGTCTGTCTCCTGGGTTCCCTGCAGGTGGGCCTGGAGATCCGGCCTACACTGCCTGTGCAGGGACCAGGCAGGCATGCTGGCTGGCTCCAGGTCCCTGAGGGCCATGGTGACCACTGGGTTGCTGGGGTCAGCTGTAGAGTTCAGGGCTCAAAGTCTGGCTGGAGCCAGTGACTGTGGGCCCCTCTGAGAAAGTGGTCCAGGCGGGTTTGGGTGAACTGCCTAAGGTGAGGGAGTGTGGTGCGGGGGCCTCGGAGAGAGAGCCTTCCCCATGCCTGGGGGAGCTGGACTGGGCTGCTGGGGCGGTAGGTGCACGTTGCGGCTGGTGAGGAAGCTGAGGGCAGCAGAAAGCAAACCCGGGAAAGCCTGACTGACTCCTGTGGCGTGCCAGCAGTGCGGGTGGACATCCACGGGCGCCTGTGTGGGTGTGTTACTGTGTGTGAATCAGTATGCACGGGGCTGTTGGTTGCCTGCATGGTGTGAATTGTGTGTAGTGTGTGTGATAGTGGGTATGGTTACGTGTCAGTGTACTCACGTGAGTGTGAATGTGTTGTACTCGTGTGGGTGTGATCTCGGCAGACCCTGCCAGGGCAGCGATATCTGAGCTAGAAGCGGGATCTCTCCAGGTACCCTCCGGGGAAGGCACTGGCTAAGGGACCCGGAACTCAGAGGCCCCAGGCGGGGCAGTGGTGGCCCTGCATGCCCTTACACGTGTGCACTGCCTGCTGATGCCAGCTGCCCCTGTCCTGGGCATGGCACGTGGCCCATGTGCCTGCTGGCTGAACTGCATTCCTGCGGGATCCGCCTTACCTGTGCCCTGTGGTCGCTGCTGCTTCAGCCTCGCCTGCCTGTCATGGCCAGACCCTGCTGCTGCTGCCATGTCCTTAACTCAGACCCGCTCAGCAGCTGGGCAGGGAGAAACCCAGAGGGGAGGACGGGGTGGGGACCCAGCCCACCCCCAGGGAGCACAGTGACCACTGCCTGCCCCTCCCCCGCCAAGGTGGGAACTTCAGAAGTGCCGCCTACAGGTGCACACCTCCCTGGGGGAGGCAGAGCTATGACACAGAGACAGGTAGCCCTGGAGGTCACAGCGTAGCTCACCCACAGGAGTGGAACTCAGACTGGAGAGCACAGGGGCTTCTCCGAGCTGCCGGGCTGAGCGCTGGGGCCTGGGAGCAGGTCAGAACAGGGATGGTGAGTGGCTGGCAGGCTGAACTTTGTGCTGTGGGGGCTGCAGACCAAGCTGGGGACTCTGGAGTCCCTGACCCCATCCTCCGTTGCCCTCTTGGAGCTCAGGCTGCTCAGGGCATCTCGGGAGTACGGTGTGTCCAGCCTCCCTGTGGACACAGGTCCGGCCCACCTGGCTGGGCTTGTCCAGCTGTGAGGACTAAGCCCCGCCCTCTCTGGGACTATTGTGGCTGCAGGGGGACTCAGGCCAGGCCTGGGGGACTCAGGCCAGGCCGGGGGGACTCAGGCCAGGCCAGGGGGAGCTTGCGGAGCCAGCCTCCCTGGAGCCAGAGTGGCATGATGGAGCCCCGCTTCCCACATCCAAGTACAAATGATGACAGGCACAAGCACCCATCACGTTTGCAAGTTAAAGAAAATGGAACAAAACGGGCCCCTCCCCCATCAGAGATCGGTATGCTTCCACGCGGGAGACCTTGCTGTGCCGTCCATGTGTGCGTGTGCCACACAGGCTGTGCCACGCGGTAATCCGATCCTGTGTGCTCTCTCTGCCACCATGGGGCCGCCCCACGCCAGAAGGACTGTGGGCTGGGGGTGGGCTGGTGCAGCGGACAATGGGGCCTTGTTTCCTGCGCTCCTGGCCCCCTGGCACGGTGCTCCCTCCTGCTGAGCCAGTAGCCTGCCGGCTGGGTGGTGCGGGGCTCCCGCCAGAGCAGGCGCTGGCTCCACATCAGAGGCCCAGGGCACGCTCCGTTTGGGCAGGAAGCTGGGGCCATGTGTTGCCGCAAAGGACAAACCGGGCCCCGAGGTGCTGGCCCCAGCCCCTGCCCGTGTCAGCTTCCGCCGCCTCCTGCTGCACGTGGGGTCGGGAGACACGGGGACACAGGGGGACACAGGATGTTCCCAGTGCTCTGGGTCCTTCCTCCCTGACTGACAGGTCCTCGAGCAGGCCTGGGGGACGCTGTGCAGGGTCCAGGCCTCCTGGGGCCAAGCCAGTGGGAGCTCCAGTAGAGCGGCCCAGCGGAGCTGGGGTGGGCTTCCTCTGTCCTCTCCAGCTGAGCAGGTCCCCGGACTCTGCTCCAACTCCCGCACCACCCCAGTTCCCGTTCGCTGTGGCTGCCCAGAAGTCAGGTCCGTGGGAGTGTGGCACCCACAGTTCCCCTTGAACAGCACAGCCCGCGGCCAGGAAGGTGAGTGGTGGCTCCCTGAGCCTGCTTGGCTGAATGACCTCACAGTGACGCAGCAGCCATGGCCTCGGGCACCGCAGCCTGCTGAGTCATGGCGTCCTCACGAAGAACAGAGGAGATGCTCCGTCCAGCCACTCGCCAAGGGCTCGGCCCTCCCCTTCGTACGCGGGGCGGTGGCCATCCCGAGGGCTGGAGGCTGGAAGGGACCACAGGTGGGCTATAGCCTGAGGCTCCAGCCAGAGGAGCCCAGCTCGCAGTGTGTGCACGCACAGCATCCAGACCCTTCTTCAAAGAAGCCCACCCTGTTTGGGAGGGCTTGCAGTGCCGTCTGCCACACAGGCTCCACGCGGAGGGGAGGACACAGCATAGAGGAGGTGTCCAGCCGTGGCCCTGGGTCATCAGACCGGGGCAGAGCCCCACGTCTTGGGCCAAGGGGTCCTGAGGCCTTGGCCCCACTCGTGGGCTTCTTGTCCTGAGGGGGCTTGTGAGTGGACAGGGGATGTTCTGTTCCTGGATGAGAGCCTCTAGGTGACATGTCCACTTGGAGAGCTCAAGGAGGTCACGGGGGTGACTGTCCCCAGGCCCGGCTGGGCGCCTCGGGAAGGCGGGGCAGGTGGCGCTGCCAAGGCCGTCTACTTCCTGTGCACCACCTGGTGGGACTTCCGAGGACCCCCGGGCCGGCCTCCTTTGGGCCTCCTGTCCCACGCTGGTGAGCTAGAGAACGCTGGCACCCACACATCCTTGGGTGGCTCCTCTGCTCACTCCAAACCAAGTCATGTGACACAAGAGCCAGCACTTTTAAAAAAGATTTGTTTTATTTAAAGATTTATTTTTTATTGTTGAAAAAGTCAGATTTAGAGAGGGAAGGAGAGACAAAGATCTTCCAGCCGCTGATTCACTCCCCAAGTGGCTACAATGGCCCAAGTTGAGCTGATCTGAAGCCAGGAGCCAGGAGCTTCCTCCGGGTGTCCCACATAGGTGCAGGGTCCCAAGGCTTTGGCCTTTCCTGGCCACTAGCAGGGAACTGGATGGGAAGTGGAGCAGCTGGGACACGAACCAGTCAGTGCCCATCTGGAATCCTGGCGCTTGGTGGCAGCAGTGTGGAGTCGGATGTCTGAAGATGTTAACATGAGGCCCAGCATACTGCATGGACTGTGTCCTGTCTTTGGTGAGGTGCTCGGGCGTCACGTGTCCATCCAGTGCCACCCCAGGAGGAAGCAGAGGCAAGAGTCAGGCCTGCTGAGTGCCAGCAATGGGATCCCCCACCAGCCCAGAACATATGAGCGGCCTTGGTACACTGTGCCATGCGGTGTAACCAGAGCAGGACGGGGCATGTGGCCAGCCTGGAGGGGGCTCCGTGGGCACCACCAGCCCCTAGTGGGGGGCCAGGCCAGAGATCCCACTGCCAGCCTGGGCTCTGTGGACATTGCCAGCCCCGAGTGGGGGGCCAGGCTGCAAATCCCACCGCAGCGAGCAGGAGGGCATGGCAGGTGCAGAGAGCAGCATGAGCAGAGGAGGCCTCTTGGGGACTCTGCTCTCCACACTGGCGCTGTGACCCTGACTGACCCTGGGGCCCCCAGGGCCTGTGCGGGTATTCTCCCCAGGGCTCGAGTCCCAGCCGGACTGGCTGGACGGAGTTTGGGTTGGACCAGTTCCCTCTGACCTCCATGGAGGAAGGTGGTCCTGGCCGTGTGTGTGCCTGCGTGGGTTCAGGGTGTTTATCAAGTAGCGGCCGTGAGGTGCCAGGCGTCCTGCCAGTCGGTTCTGACATCAAGCGAGAGGCTCCGGTGAACTTTCCTGGGGACCCTGTTCAGCCAGCATGCGCCCACCTCATGGATCCGCAGCCCCATGCTGGCACCAAGTCAACTCCAGAACATTCCTGTCACCCCTCAGTCATCCAGACACCCCAGGGGCATGTGTGGGGTACAGCACCCCACTGTACATGCTGTCCCCCATGTGGACTCCCAGCACCCAGGTCTCCGCTCCCTTGTCTAGAGGTGGAGTGTTTGCTGCAGCGCCCGCCGTGCCTGGGGAGGGCTGAGGCTGTCCGATCTGGCTGCCCGCCTGTGCCAATGTGTTCCCTTTCTTTTGATTGGCAGGTGAGAGCTGTCCCTACAGACACACCATTCCTGCAGGTGGAACTGAGCCCTGCAAGGGGCAAGGATGCCTGAGGCCTCAGAACCCACCCTCCAGAGGGGCGGCGCCCGTGGGAGCTCAGGCTACTGAGGTGGGTACAAGAGCATGGACGTGGTGTCCGGGGTGCACTGGAGGGACCCAGGGGCGTGTCACCCAGGGGAAGAGAGGGTTGGGAGGAGGAAGGCAGGAGCCACGGCAGGTGGGTTTGGAAGGCGGCTTCCACCTGGACCACCTGGGGCGGGAGTGCCCGCAGCAGGGGTGGTGCACCGAGCCGTGCCCTCCGCTCGCATGCTGCATGGCCCAGCCCCAGCGACTCCCTCGTGGGCGCCCCGGGGGTCTCCAGCCTTGCCGTGGGCTTTCAAGTTGCAAACAAAACTGTTCCTCTGCCTCCCGGGCCACTTAGTCATGTCACAGAAGCCGCTAGCAATGGCACAGCCTGGTCCGTCGGCTGCGTCCGGCAGGTGGTGAGGCTGGCTTGGCTGTCCAGTTTGGCTTCGAATGTGCAGTGTGCACACCGTGACTCAGGCGCCCGTGGGGAGGTCGGTGCTTGTTCCCGCCTCGAGAAAATAATGGGGGCTGAAAGGGATTTCTGGAAAGGTGATGCCAACCCCTCACCCCCCTAACCTCAGTGGTCCTCAAATCCCGTCGGCAAGTGCTCCCTGCCTGGCATCCCCAGTGAGCCCAGGCTGCTCTGGCCAGCGGGGAGGGGCACGGGGCACGCCCGGCACCGCTCTGCTCACGGGCTCAGGGTCTGCTGCCTGGTCTGTCCTCCCCGCCGTGCGGCCCGAGGCTCCATGTGCTGATCTCCCCGCGTGCCCACCGCTCTGAGCCTGGAGCTGAGGGCAAGTCGGCCACCGGCTCCCTGGCAGGGCGGGTGAGCTCCCGAGTCCCCCGTGCCCGAGCAGCCCTCCCCGGGGCCGGGTGGTGATGGCAGAGCCTGCCTCCCACACTGCCAGGAGAGTCCAGGCCGCCTACCCAGGGACCCAGGGACCCAGGAAGCCCAGCTGCCACTTGCACATCTTCCTCAGGCCCCTGGCCGCCCGTCAACCTCTCTGTGCGTGCCTGAGGCACAAAGCCTTCACCAGGAGAACCAGGTCTTCCTTGTGGGCAAAGCTTGGCTGTAGGTCTCGGTCGATGCCTCTGGACGGAGTGAGCGAATGATGTGATTCCAGAGATATGAGCCCTGGGCTGTGACATCATCAGCGTGCTGTGATGTCATCAGTGTGCTGTGACTGCTGCGCAGTGATGTGTTTGGCACTGTGAGGTGATGCGTGCTATGACGTGACCGCCGTGCTGTGACGTGACCGCCGTGCTGTGACGTGACCGCCGCGCTGTGACGTGAGCCCCGGGCTGGTGCCGCCCTCCTGACTCACCGAGCTGCCCCTGCGCGGGTTCCGGGTCTGCCGGGGGCTTTGTGCCCGTTTTCCTGGGCAGCAGCTCCGGGATCCCCGCTCGTGCAGCCGTGCGTGGGACCCTGCGGGGGTCAGAAAGTGGGGCTGGCTCTCCCGGACCGACTGGGCCTGTTCAGGACAGAATTGTTGCAGGGAGCCCGCGGGCGCCCAGGCGGGCACAGGCGTCACGCGTGTCTGCGGGCCTTCAGGGAGCCCCGTCCTTGTGCCTGCTCCGCTCTGCGTGCTGTGTGCCAGCCTGCTGTACGCGTTTCCTATCTGTGACACTGGGGCTGTGGCGTCTGCCCTTCCTGGGGCTTGGTGACCTGTGTCACCACCTCGTTCCTGCTCTGCGTGCTGTGTGCCAGCCTGCTGTACGTGTTTCCTATCTGTGACACTGGGGCTGTGGCGTCTGCCCTTCCTGGGGCTTGGTGACCTGTGTCACCACCTCGTTCCTGCGTGGGTGAACCCCACATCCTGTGTACGTGGGAGTGCTTGGGCTGTTCCCTTTCGGCTGCCTTGAACAAGCGCGTGTATGTTTCTGCGTGGCACTGTGGAGTCCAAGAGTGGGACCGAGCAGGCAAATTCTCACTGTGCTTCACCTTGTGGAAGCCTCAGCCTTCTCCCACGTCACGGGCCCACTCATGGCCTCCCCGAACGTGGCTGCTCTAAAGAGAGAAGGGTCCCCAGGGTGGGACTTGCAGGCGCCTGCTGCCCCGCGATGACACTGCGCTGTGGCAGTGAGCCTGGGCTCTGGGACGGCTGCTCGCTCGTGTCCGATGTGGACATGTTGAGGACACCGAGGATGTGTCCACCTGCCTCCAGTCACGTGGCCCTGACAGTGACGGACGCAGCACACAGGCAGACCAGGGCTGAGTGTGAGGGTGTCAGACCGAGCCGGGGCCGGGCGCTCTGCCGCCAGCACCCACCGGGCCAAGCCGCTCTCCCAGCGTCTTTGTCTCCTGGCGGGCGGCTGCAGGGCAAGTGGCCATCCTGATGCCCAGAAGTTGCTAGCGTTGTCCGGGAGGCCTTGGCCACGTGAGGTTTGTTTGTGCCCTGTTTCCACCTGCTCTGGGTGGGAAAACAAGCTTTGTGCCACGGCACATATCTCAAAGGGACCTGCGGCCGCAAGATATCCGCTGGATGGCCGCTCGTTGTTTCAGATGCGTGGGTCTTTATCAGCACTTGCCCTCATCTGTTTATGGAAAACAGCTGCACCCCAGCAGCACACAAGGGCACAGTGACTAGTGACCCGACACGTCCACACGGGGTGAGGTCTCGCCGCCCATGGTCTGGCCCGCTCGGGAGGGGCACTCTGGGCCCGAGCTTGTGGCTCCAGGGCTGCCTCTGGCTGCAAGGTCAGCTCCGGCCGGCCGTCGGGCGTGGAAGGCCCTGGCGTTGGTGATGCTTTTGGGGTGTGCTGTTGGAGCACATGCTGAGAGCATGGGATGGTGGTGAGACCCCTCGTGGCTTCCTGCACAGCCAGACAGAGGTGAACTCTGCAGGCTGATCTGGGACTAGAATCCCTAAGGCAGTGTGCAGCAAAGAAGGCCAGACTGCTTGCTTGGGCAAGATCCCCAAGACACAAGGCCAGGCTTCTCTGCCCGCTGTGGCCTCTTGGCTCCACTGCACTTCCGGCTCCACCATGCTGGTCTGGCCGTGTGCCCATGTGCCACCCTGCAGCAGGGTGAGGCGGCTTCAGTGGGGAGCAGCGGGACCAGGGCCTTGCCTGCATCCTGTCAGTTGCTCCACGCCATGCGGGCAGGGGGCGCTCTGCTCAGATGGGTGCTCCCACTCCTGTCCCTCCCTCAGCCCCCATGTGGCTGGATCATAGGGGTGCTCCAGGGCAGGCACCCTCTGCCCCCACACTGGAGCCTCTTGGAGAGGGGTGCAGGAGGTGCTGTGGGACACAGGGCCATGGGTCCCTTCACTGGGGGCGGGGGTCCGGGCCGGACACCCCCAGGAGATGGGGGCCCGGCTCACAGAGATCAGAGCATGAGCATTCCCCTGGCCAAGGGGGAGCCACCCGGAGCCCATCAGGCCGTTGGCAGGTGCACAGGTGTGGCCTGAGGCCTCGTGTTGTAAGTGGGCAGAGTTGTTTTGTGCCCCTACAGCACACAGAAGTGCGCCAAAGCGGGGTGCCAAAGCGGGGTGCCAAAGCGGGGCGCCTTCTTCCTTTCCGCTGCCCCTTCTGGCCGTGGGAGACTCAGCGCTGTGTCACTGTTGCCACCCGCCTAGTGCTTCTGGCTTCCGGTCCAGATAGTTGCCACTGCCTGGAGTGTCCACCACACACACCACATCCCACACTCAGGCCTCCCCTCACACACACACACTCACTCAGACACACCACACCTCACTCACACCACCCCACATCCCACACTCTGACCTCCCCTCACACCACACCCCTCACGCCTTACCTCACACCTGACACACCACACCTCACTCACACCACACTCACACACTCACACCACCCCACTTCTCACACTCTGACCTCCCCTCACACACACACACACTCACTCACAGACACACCACACTTCACACACTCACACCACCCCACATCCCACACTCTGACCTCCCCTCACACCACACTCACGTTCACACCTCACTTCATACCTCGCACATCTCACATAACTCATATCACACACACCCATTTTCAGACTCCCTCACGTTCACACACATGCATACACACACCTACCTCACTTCACACCTCACATTCACACCTCACCACGCCCCACACCTCACTACGCCCCACACCTCACCACGCCCCACACCTCACCACGCCCCACACCTCACCACACCCCACACCTCACCACACCTCACCACAACCCACACCCCACCACGCCCCACACCTCACCACACCCCACACCTCACCACGCCCCACACCTCACCACACCTCACCACAACCCACACCCCACCACGCCCCACACCTCACCACGCCCCACACCTCACCACTCCTCACCACACCTCACCACGCCCCACACCTCACCACAACCCACACCCCACCACGCCCCACACCTCACCACAACCCACACCCCACCACGCCCCACACCTCACCACTCCTCACCACACCTCACCACGCCCCACACCTCACCACAACCCACACCTCACCACGCCCCACACCTCACCACACCCCACACCCCACCCACACCCCACCACACCCACACCCCACCACGCCCCACACCTCACCACACCCCACACCCCACCACGCCCCACACCTCACCACACCCCACACCTCACCACAACCCACACCTCACCACGCCCCACACCTCACCACACCCCACACCTCACCACGCCCCACACCTCACCACGCCCCACACCTCACCACGCCCCACACCTCACCACACCCCACACCTCACCACGCCCCACACCTCACCACGCCCCACACCTCACCTCACACATACACACTCACTTCACATTCACGCCACACGTCATGCACACACACGTCACACCTCACCCTCTAGGGCATCCTCTGTCACGCCTCCCCTCACGCCTCACTCCACACCCATCCATTTTCTCAACTCCCACAGCGTGTTCACACCTCACACCCCCCCACACTTGAGACTTGCACACTGTACACGCCACAGCTCTCACACGCATGTGCACACTGACATCACACGGCCACGCACCACTCTGCCCCCCTGGCTTTCTGCCCACACCTGTGGCAGCCGTGGACGGAGCCCCTGCCATACCCTGCACCTGCCTGGTCTGTCCAGTCCCATGGGTGCCCAAGCAGCGAGGTGGTGTTGGCTTTGTTTCTGGGGCGTGTTGGAGTGAGGAAGGTTTGAGTGAGCAGTCAGGACGCCCTTGTCCCGCCTCCAGCTCCCTGCTGAAGTGGACCTGGGGGCAGGACAGCTCAGGTAGAGGGCTTCCTGTGCCCGTGTAGGGGACCTCTGGCTCCTGGCTTTGGTCCCAGCCATTGCAGGCATTTGGGGGTCAAGCCTGCTTCCTGTCATACATTGTAAGATGGGGGGGCGGGGAAAGCCCCAGGGGTCAGTAATCTGAAAACCTCACCGTGGCACCCAAGCCCTCCCTTGGTGTCGTGTAAGGGCATCCCACTGGGAGGCAGGGCAGGGTGGCTCCCATCCCAGGACAGGCCCAGCCCGTGTGTATCCTGGGAAGGGCAGGGTAGCCCCCAGAGTCACTGCCGGGGCGCCCAACGCTCCCCGAGTTCTGACACTGCCCAAGATAGTAGGCATGCCAGCCACTCTGCAGCTGTCCCACAGGCCCAGGGCTGAAAGCAGGATTTTCAGGGGGCACCACACCGTCCCTGTGATGTGGTGGGGTCCCCTTCTGTGACCAGGGCTGCTGAGCCCACCCATGGCAGGTGGCACATAGCAGGGGTCCCAGCTGCCCGCCTGCCTTCAAGCCTGTCCTCCTGGTCTGTGTGTGGTGCGTAGCCCCCAGCAGCGTGGCCACCTCGTGGGAGGCAGGCTCCCTTCTGGCTGTTGGAGAGCTGACTCGCCCTTTGTGCAGCCCGTGGTCACTCAGCAGCTCCCTCCCACGGGGCTCCTGAGACCCCAGGCCGTGGGTCAGACCTGCCCTGTGTCACCGCCCAGGCTGGCTCTCCCTGCCCTGAAGTTCCTGGCCGCATCTTGTTCCTCGAGCCTGCATCGCCCTGGTCCACTCTCGTTGCTGTCGGAAGTCTCAGGTGGATGAGCTGGAGGCTGGGAGGGGGGCTTTGATGTGAGCCATGCTGGAGAGCGAGCTGACATAGGACCCTGCAGTGTGCACTTGAACCTCAGCCTTCTGAGGTGCAGGCCAGGAGGAGGAGGAGGGTCACCCCTCAGCAGGGAGGAAGAAGAGGGTGGGCAGGTGTCTTCCCTTGCAGCAACCGCTTGGGGACTGCGCTCACATCCTGGTGGCCACAAACCAGACATGGAGCTACACCTTGGACGGAGGTTAGCCACGTGGCTGACCACACCACCTGTCGCTTAGAGGGGTGCGGGTGTGGAAGGAGCTGGCAGTGTCCACTGTGATGCACCTCGGGTCAGTCTGATCTGAGGGTGGATGGGCCATCTGACACACAGAGGCCCGGGCAGCGCAGCTGGCCGTAGCCCGCAGCCAGGCCCACGCCTGCTCTCCCGCACGCGTGGAGTCAGGCGGGAACAGCCGTGGCTCTTCTGGGAGGTGAGTTTGGGACGTGTGAGAAACTGGTGTAGGGTTGACCCACGGCTGTTGCGGCTGGCAGGGTGGCTAGGGGGCTGTGTGGAGATGCTGGGCTGTGTTCACAGCTGTGCGGCCTGGGCACCAGACCCGTCTGTGTGGGGGGCCTTCTCATTGGGGTGTCAGCATTACGGGGCCACCCTAATCCGGTGTGACCTCATTCCGGCTAATCACATCCAGATAAGGTCCCGTGCTGAGGGGCTGGCAGGTAGGGTGTCAGCAGGGCCGAGGGGTGCTGACTGTACCCCAGGGGCAGATGGACCTTCTGGCAGGAAGGCAGGGGAGGGGCAGCAGCCTGCATGGACCCCTGCCCCTTGAGGTTGAGAGTGACTCCTCCCAGGTGTGAGAGCAGCAGGGACCCAGGCGGCAGGACGGGGAGGGGCCTGTCCCGGGCCTGTTTCCGACCCCAGGGTGGGGATCGTGAGCCTGGCCTGGAGCCTGGGCACAGCACGTGGGCATGGGAGTCCCGGGCTGGCCGTGGCTGTGGCCCTCTCTCAGAGCTCAGCCATGTGCAGCCCGCAAGCTGTCTAGACTTGTTATCTGGCCCGTAATTCCCCAGGGCCGGAGCGGGCAGCTCAGCGCTGTTGAGATAGCGAGGGGCTGAAGTCATTGGCGTAAATCCTGCGGCAGGAAGTCCATGCCGGGACGATGGATGGCCTGGGGCCGGTGCCCGTGCAGTCAGATAACGCGTCTAGACTCTGCTGGCCGCTTCCTCCCCTTCCTTCGCTGTCCTGTCGGCCGCCCCCGCCTTCCTGCTGCCCTGCCTGGGGCTCCCGGGAGAGGCCAGCTCCGGCGGCCTGCGGGGCGCTCCGGGCAGGGCCCCGGGCCTCTGTCACTCTGTCATCTCAGAGCTCAGCAGAAGAGAGAACCATGACGTGCCTCCCTCTCGCTGGTTTCCAAAGGTCACTGGAGGGTCAGTGGTGGGACTGGAGGCCACAAGTTGATGTCAAACAGGCACAGAGACCTGCAGAAGCCCTGGGGAGAAGGTGCAGCAGCGTCTTATCTGAGCCGGGCCTGGGAGCTGCGGAGCACCGGCCGGCTCGGGTTTCCGGAAAGAGGCCCATGTACAGATCCCAAAGTGCAGACGGGAGAGGGCAGAAGGCCACTGGGTCACCCCCTGTCAGCAGGCAGAATCCCCTGTGTGTGTCCCGGTATTTGAGGACACCTGTGGGAATGGGAGGGAGACAGCCTGGGCCCGTGGGGCAGGGTGGGGTGGTGGTTCTAGCCAGCGGCTCCTGAGAGACAGGCGCGCTTCCATCTGTTGGGTCACTTCCCACGTTCCCACAGTGGCTGGGCAGGGCCAGCGCCACAGCTGGGAGCTCAAGCCAGGTGTCCCACATGGGTGGCAGGGACTGAGTCACCCAGACTGCCACTGACAGCTCTGGGGTCTGCATTGGCAGGAAGCTGGCATCAGTGCCAGAGCCGGGGCCCAGACCTAGGCATCCGATATGAAACCTGGCATCTTAGCTTCCCCCAACACCATCCACCCCTTCCCGTCCCACGCCACCAGCCGTGCTGAAGCTCTGAGCCCCAGGGGAGCCCGGCGATTTGGACGGCTGCACGGGAATGCCTGTAGAATGCCAGGGGTCAGGACAGCTGTCCCCACGGCCACCACCATGGCCACGACCACAGCTGCCCCACAGCTGTCCCCATGGCTGCCCCCACGGCCACCGCCTCAGCCATGACCATGGCTGTCTCAACGGCCACCACCATGGCCACGACCACAGCTGCCCCCGTGGACATGACCACAGCTGCTACCACCATGGCCACAACTGCTGCCACAACAGTGACAACCAAACCGAAAATGTATTGAACATTTGCCGTATGCTGGTCCGTGTCAGCTGGCTAGAGACCCGTGGTTTCCTCTCCCTTTGTCTTAGAGCCCAGGCCGAGGCTCAGAGGAGCCACTGGGCTGGGGTTCAGAGTTCAGAGGTCCGCCAGAGCCTGGCAGGACTGGCTCCGAGCCTGCCTGAATGCAGCTGTGGAGCAGGTGGGGCAGCTGAGATGGCTCGGGTTGCAAGGTCAACAGAGGTCAGGGTGCCAAGATGTCACCCGATGCTCCCTTCCCTCCTTGTGCACTGTACCCTGGCGAAGGCCAGACCCTCCCTTGTACCAGGGTCTCCCCCAGTTGGGGAGACGGACCCTGAGCTGCCCAGGAGGACCGCCGAGCGTCCCTGCCTGCCATGGGAGGGACATGGCCTCTTACAGGAGTCCACAGAAGGCAGTGTGTGGTGTGGGAAGCAGTTCAGTGGGGTGGACTGGCCACCCGGGGGCAGCGGGCAGCCAGGGTGAGAAGCGGGTGTCTCTGCAAGGCAAGGTAGGCAGAGGCGTGTGGGAAGTCAGCAGCCAGGAGGGGCGGGGCAGGAGCAGGCCACCTGTGTGTGCACCTGGACGGCTACGCAGACGCCTTTGCACCTGTCCACCTGGGTGGACACACGCTTATGCCTAGCACAGCTCTGGACACTGACCCTGGGAAGGCATCCGTGGGGACCCGGTAACTGATCCTAAGGTGGCAGATGCCCCACCCTCCCCTCTGGGTGTGACTGCCGTCTGGGGAGGTGATTTCCTTCATGCCAGACTCTGCCGTCCCCTTGCTCTGGCACAGGGCAGACGTGTGGGTAGAGGGCCCAGGTCTGTGACTGTGGACCCCCGACCAGGGGCTGTGCTTTGTCCCTCAGCACTCCCTGCTCCCCAGGGCCCGGCCTTTCTGCTCTCCATGGGCTGAGGCAGGGTCAGGGGTTATCTGTGGGTGGGCAGGGGGTATCCTGGCCTGTCCCCTGCTGTGGCATCTGCTAAAGCCATTACGGAACCCCGCCCTCTGGCAGCAGCCCGGCTAGGGTTTCTGACCTCTGAGCTGCCCCTGGTCCCTCAGACCCCAGAGCTGAAGGGGCTGCCCAGCATCCAAATGTGGGGCGGGGGGCAGGGGTGGAGGATGGGAACAAAGGGACAGCCCCCTGAGAAACGGCTCAGCCCTGACGGGTGAGGCCAGCATTTGCCCCCCTTCACCCCGGGGGCCAGAGGCCATGCTGACAAATGGCAACACGAGCGCCAGATGGGAGGCCTGGGAGCCAGATCCAAGACACCGCTGCGTCACTGGTTCCTACCGCCAGGAAGCAGCGGGGCCTGGCTGTGCGGGACAGGCCTCGGTGTTCTCAGCTGTGAAGTGGGGCTGCTCTGCAGACAGCCTGAGGTGGAGCGCGAGGACCCAGGGCGGCTGTCATGGGACCACAGGGCCTGGCGCCCTCCGGGAGCAGCTGTGCACAGCCAGCTGCAGTGGGAAGCCGGCAGAGGGGAGGAACTTGGTCCATCTCTAAGCTGACCCCAGCCGAGGCTCCGTGTCTTCATCTGTCATACCCCTGAGTCCAGCCCCTCCCCGGCGTTCTGCCCACCGTGCGTGGTCTCCAGCCAGGCACCCCTGTACCTGGGCTCCCTGCTGTGCTGCTCTGGGGTTTCTCAGCTGGCACCCTGTGCCCCAGAGCTGGGAGGAGGTCCCTGCTCGGGCTGCCGGGCGCTCTCCAGCACGCTCGGTGCTTCTGGCCAGCAGCCCGTGTGGTTCCGTTTCCCCCTCGTCCATGAATCATGCTGGGCTCGTGCGTCTGACAGCTGGGAGCCGCGCCCATGGGCTGGGAATCCCATGCCAGCAAGGCCGCAGGTGCGGCTGGCGGCTTATCCAGGGCGAGACCCCCCACATTGCCCGAAAGAGGGTAGGGGCTGTGCGCCAAGCCTGCTCCTCCAGGAAGGCCTGGCCCCTTGCAGAGGAGCGCCCTCTGCCCCGTGCCCTAAGGGGGTGGCACTCTCTCACATCTCCCAGAACTCCCAGCTGCTTCTCGCTCCTCGCACGCCCACAGCAGTCAGGACTATGCTGGACCAAAAATGGAAGCTGAGCAGTCTGCCCAGTTCTCCCATGTGGGTGATGGGGTCCCAGCCTCTGAGCCCTTGAAGCCAGGAGCAACAAGGTGGGGTCTGCAGCTCCCCCGGGCCCTGATCATCCTTGTAGCAGAGCCATCTCTGTGTGAGCAGCTGGCAGGCTGGCATCCCTCAGGAGCTCCAGGCAGAGAAGCTGGCTGCTGCAGACCATACGGCTCCAGGGCTGTGTCTCTGTGCCCCTAAGTGCACGTTGCAGGCTAGCCCTGCGTCAGCCTGCTGGCAGAGTATGCATGGGGCATACGCTGCTGTGCCCCTGGCAGCCCTGAGGTGCCCCCTCTGAGGAGTCGAGTGCAGAGACTGGGAGCTCCCCTGGCAGAGGTAGGCACCAGGGTTGCTAGGCTAGGTCCGTGGGGTCTCTAGAGCAGCATGGGGAGTGGATCCTCTTGCAGCTGGTTTCCTGCCTGGCACGGAGGCCCGGGCGGGGGTGGCAGGGCTGTGTAAGGTCTCCTCTGTCCACTGGCCCATCTGTCAGTGCCTGGTGCACCTGTGAGACCCCAGGCTGAGCGTCACGGCTGACGCCGTTACACAATCCAGATTTATTGGGCCGGGCTCGGTGATGTGCGTGGCGCCAAGCCCTCTATGAATCTGTCTGTGCCCCGCCTGGCGCAGGAGCCCGCCGCCAACACCGCTCCGTCTGCTCCTGGGCTATCGGTGTCTGACAGCCTGGCCGAGTGTCAGGCCTTGGGCAGGCCCCGTGGGCTCCATCGCCCTGAGCACTTGAAAGTACACCCACTGTTTCCCTGGGAGCAAGACCACCGGTGCGCCCTCGGCCCTCCCCCGCCCCTCTTAACCCTTCCCCTCCGACCCTCCTCTGCCCTCCCCCAGGCCTCCCCCAGCCCCCATGAGTAAGACTGAATTTGGGTTCTGGCAGTGCCATGACATCGGCCGCAGCTACCCTTCCCCTGCCCCCTTCACCTTCACAGCAGAAGCCACTTAGGGTGTCAAGAGGGGGTTCTCTCCTTGCTTCTGCTGACGGCTGTCACACCATGTTGCCTTGGTCCAAAGACAGACAGACATTGTTTGGGGGGCATTTGGGCCCTCTTGATACAGGCCAGCAGCTCGTGCAGGTGAGATGGGGCGCCCGGGGCCAGCCCTCTCAGTGGTGGTATGCGCAAAATGGAAGCCACCCGTGGATGCCCTGGGGCCCAGCGTGTGCCCCTGGTCCCTGGCCGGCCTGGGCAGGGTGGCTGCTGGTTCATGCGATGAGAGCGCTAGCCATCTCTTGACCTTGTGGCCAGCTCCTGCTGCAAGGCTTCCATCACATTTGCTACCTCCATACCTGGGGGTTCTTGTCTTTATTTGGGAATCTGAGAGAGGTTGATCTTCTATGCCCTGGTTTACTCTCCGGATGGGCCTCCCACGCAGCTGCAGGGCCCAGGCACGTGGGTCATCCTCCACAGCTCTCCCCAGGCACATCAGCTGGTGGGAGTGGAGCAGCCCAGCATGAACTGGCGTTCCCACAGGATGCCGGGACCGCAGAGGGCTGCTTCACTTGCTGTGTCACAGCACTGGCCTCCTCCCAGGGCTCCGAGGATCCAGCGGGAGCTTGACTGTGACCGGGCTCGGGAGGCTGCCGGCTCCGGCAGCTGCCTTGGCCTCTCCCAGGTAGCTGACGGAAGCCCACTGCCATGTCCAGCAGCCGAGTAACCTCTGCCCCATCCCCGTTCTAGGCCCCGTGTGCAGAGTGGGGCGGGCCCAGGGCTGGCGGAGGATCATGGGAGGCGCGGCGGGCACATGTGCAGGTGCCAAGGCGAGGTCACTGAGGACCTGGATGGGTCCACGCTGTGGCATGCGGGGAAGCTGTGGGCTCTGGGGTGGCAGTGGTGCCTCTGGCTGTCTCAGTTGGCCCCCGATATTTCGCTGGGCAGGAGTAGCGGGTCAGCACGGTGTCAGCCCCAGGCCCGCAGGACACTGAAGCTTTGGATGTCCAAACAGCTGGGCGGCCTGTGTCTAAACGGCTCTTCACCCAAACCCCAGGTGGGGGTGCCACCGGCCAGCCCTGTGTGCACCTGCCGTGGCTGTGCTCACTGCGCCAAGCAAGGCCTGCTCCCCGGTTTCTGTGTCCCTGGTGCCCACAGCTGGGCAGTGGAGGCCTGAGCGGGGCCAGTGTGAACACAGAAGCTCAGAACGTGGCAGGCGGGCGCTCTGCAAGGTGGTGGGCAGCCTGCGCAAAGCTGTACAATGTGGGTTGCCGTGGTACAGGCCCCCAGCTCTGGGAGCTGAAATCCCGCCAGCCACACACTGGCAGGGTATTGGTGCCGCCAAAGAGAAAGGAGCTAAAGCCACACAGGTCCCACCTGCTGTGTGGGTGACAATGTGCAGGAGAGGCTCTGGCTGCAGCTGCCACCACGACACCCCGGGGAGGGGAGCGTCGGCCCTGTCTACGTGTCCAAACCCGCAGAATGCCCAGCACTGAGTGAACCCGCACAGCAACCACACCCCACCACGCACAGCTCCTCCCCCGCGTGACCAGCGTGCCATGGCACGGACACGCAGCAGCCAGGTACTCCTAAACTCTACTGAGTTTTTCCGTAACCCTAAGCTGCCTCCAGGGTCAGCCACAGATTGTGCTGTGGGCGGACGTCCAGCCCTCACTGCACTGCCGTCTCTGCAGGGCCCAGGGCAGCTGAGAGCTGCTCCGTGCGAATCGCCCCCGTGGGCTGGGGTCAAACTCTGGGCAGGGGACCGGCTCGTTAAAACAGCGACCTCACTTAGCGCTTGGGACACCTGAAATTTACTATACTAATTTGTCAAGTCGTGCAGAACAGCCCAGCCACAAATGGTTCGTCTGGGAGGTTTCCACAGAGTGCCGGGTGAGAGCCAGCGGGGCGGCTGGCGGGGGGTGAAATTACAGTGACACTCGGCCGTGCAGCGCCCAGGAGGCCTGGCCGTGTAAGTGAGTGGAGCAGCCTTCCATCCCAGCCTTCCCAGCTTTAGCGCCCCTCCAGGAGAATGGTTTATGGAGGCAGGAAACGGACGTGGAAGGCGGCACAGGGGATGCGGTGGCCGATCCGCCGCCAGGCCGCACATCCTCAGTGAGGGGCAGGGCAGGCAGGAGCTTGCTGTGTTGGCCACTGTCGGCAGGGACCACACTCCAGCTGAGCCCTTATCAGGGTGGTCGCCACACCCTCAGCCCAGGTTGATCCCGTGGATCCGAATCTCTGGGACGGCGCCTCCGTACGCAGGTTGGATTTCTGAGTCGTGCACCTTGGCCCCGTGGCTGCTCCCCAAAAGACAGGCACGGGCGGATCCTGGGGTGCTCCCTGGCCCCTCAGATCCTGGGGCCAGCCGTCTGTTTACACGGCCGGGACTACAAGGCATGCAGCCTGCAGATGCGTCTGGTTCCTCCATCAGGCCTCGGGTGGCCGGGAGGAGCCAGCCTCAGCTCCCGGGGGACACTCGAAAACTCAGGAACGAGCCTGTTTATATTGTATTTGCATTAATGCTTCCGCGAGTTTATTTTCAAAGTGGTGGGAGAACAATGCATAGTAGGCTATTAAACCCAGACACAATGAGCTGCGAGCCGGCCGTGCTCCCGAGGCTCCTCCCTGGCTTTGAAGGGTCCGCGGGAGGAGGGGGCTGCTCGGGGCTCCCCGGCCCTGCCCGTGGCCACCGCGGCCCGTCATATGGAATGGATTAGGCCGCGCTCTCGCACTGTCAACTTGGGTGTTCTGCACGCAGGCTGTTTTCACTGGGGTCTCGGTTTTGCTTTTTATAACGGCAGGAAGTGCCCTCCCGGCCCACATGTGAAACCGTGTGGGAACAGCGGAGCGGACGGAGCAGCGTCCTGTGCGCCCGTGGCCCCGCCATGAGGACGCGGGGAGTGGGATGCGTCTCCCAAGGAGCCGGCCTGTCCCTAATGGGCCCGCCCGGCTCACCCCAAGGCCATGCAGCGTCCAGGGGAGACCATTAAAGCGTCAGAGATTGCAGCTGCTGTTTAACTTGTTCTGAATTTCCTGCTGGCCTCAGCAGATGTGCACAGGAAATGGGCGGTCAGTGTTTAATAGATCATACCTAACCAGACAATTAACAGGTGCTGTGGTTTAGAAAATCCCGCATGGAGCCTGGGCGCCTGTCACGGGAAGGCTGGTCGGACAGGGGCTCCATGGGCATGGCCTGGGGCCTGGGCTGCCAGCCACCCCCACTGGAGTATGGGTCCACGTGGCTGTGTTGGCAAAGTTGGCGCCTGAGGGGCACCTCCCCATTGGGAGCCACAGATGTCCTGGGGAGTCTTGCTTCTCCGTTCCCACAGCAGATGATGGCCAGCTGGAAAACAAGCCAGGCCCTGCCTTGGCACCCAGGCCCTGCCTTGGCACCCAGGCCTCCTGGAGGGCGCCGAGCAGCGCGAGGGACAGGCGTGTGTGACGGGTGCCTGCTCATACGCGGGGTGCTCCCCCACGGACAGCCTCTCTACCCTCCCCCAAGGAGGTCAGGGTCTCCTTGTTCCCATTTTAAACAGGGTAACTGAGGTGCCAGCAGGCTTGAACTTGGTGTGGGGACAGGACGACCTGGCAGTGGGGCTGGGGGTTGAGCCCATAGATCTAACAGCTGCATTTATAGTGGTGCCAACTTGAACGTGTAGGGACAGTCACTTCCTGGGTGCTCCCGCAGCTGCGTGTGCCGTCTGCCACTTGGCCGGACCGCCCACGCTGTGGGCTCTCTACAACAGCAGGACCCTGAGTCCTGAGGAACAAGGGGTTGCACCGGGCAGGCAGGGCATGCGGGCTTGGGGTTGAGCTGCGGTCACTCTCACGGGGCCAGCGGGCCAGCTGACTGCCCAGCCTGGCCCCAGGAGCCCTGTCTTGGGAAGCTGGGCAGAGATGGGGGTAGAGGAGTGCGTGCCTGCGGCTGAGCCACCTGAGGGTCGGACTGTCCCCCGGGTGGAAGGGGAGTGACGGGCAGGCCCTGCCCCGCGGCTCTGCCTCACGGCCTCCCTGCTGCCCGTGCGCCTGCGCTGCGGCCCTCGGGCCTGCCAGCTGCTCCCGAGACGTGGCTGGGGTCTCTACTCCTTCTCCACCTTGGACAAGGCACAGCACTAAGAAAGTGTGAGGTGACGGGCACTGCCACCAGACGAGGCATTCCGCTGGCAGTGCTGCGTGGGTGATGACAGTGGGGCTGGCGCCTCTTGGTGGCTGCCACCGCTGCCCGGCCCTAGAGAGCCCGTCGGTACTTGTCTGCGGGAAGGAGCCCTGCAGCCAGGGACAGTTCTCGGCTCCCCTCAGGCCGCTGTCTTGCCCTGGCGTGGATTCGGAGGTCGTCCCTTGGTAGTGTCCGGGTGATGCTGTCCCTGGCACATCAGCGCCTCCTCTGTGGTCGCTATGCACGATGGGAAACAGCACGTGGCTTTGATTGGCACTGTGAAATTCAGGGCTGGCACAGAGCCACTCGCCCTGGGCTTTCCTGGGACACAGCCCTCCCAGCCAGAGGTTCCGGCCAGATGGGACACTGGCCATCCTGGCTGGGAGGCCTCAGACCTGGTGGGTCAGATGAAGGGACCGAGGCCTGGGGGTTCCCGGGGCACTGCCCACGCCCCCACAGCCCATCACACATTGAACCTGATGAGCTGTCGGCTCTCCTGGCTGCCAGCCCCAACCACACAACTAGGCAGAAGTTGGGGTGGTATCCCCAGGTGCTCTCAATCCCTGCTGTCCCCAGGATCACCTAGGACAAGTTCGAGAGCAGCGAAGGTGTGGCATTGTGTAATAGTGCCTGATTAATGAGCTGCCCTGGGCTGGGTCATAAGTTGTCGACTGTGGAGCGTCTGCATTGGTGTTCCTCCATCAGCACGGTGCTGGCACGGTCCGAGGGACCCACTGACACTGCGCAGGCACGCCAAGGAACTCAGCTGCCAACAGCGCTTCCGGCTGCTCCCGCTGCTGCATCTGTCCCCGCCGGCAGCTGTTACATGTCACACAGGGCCACCCAGGCCTCGACTAGGTGTTCAGCTTTGTGGAACGGGGATTTGGCCAAGGTCGGCGTCCCGCAGACACGGCTGCCAGCGGGGGTCGGGGCCTGTCCCTTCCACTGTGTACACGTGTTTCCGTGCCAGCCTTGCGCACACATCTGAGTCTGCAAGTCCACTCGCGCGCTCCACATGTGTCATTGAGTAGGAGAAAGGGCATGAAGGGACTCTGGCCTTGACCCTTGCCTGCTGTCCCTGGTGCAGCTGGGCCCCTGGAGGCTGTGGACACGCCCCACGCTCGGTGTGCTCACTGGTGTCGGGGCACGTGGGGCGACTTGCTCCCTGCTGCAGCCTCTCCCAGGGTGGGCCTGCTGGGGGTCCTCGTGCTGGGGAGCCAGGATGGACATGGGGCCCCACTGGCTGACTTGCAGAGCAGGGCTGAAGAAGCTCCTCCCTTGGGCACTTCGGAGGACACGTGGTCCCTGGGGTCCTGGCGGTGTGGAACTGGGATGGGTCCCTGCAGCCTTGACATTCAGCCTGCATAAGAGCAGTGGGGAGGGCCCAGAACATTCTGGAATTCCAGGTCCTGCTCCCTCACTTCCAAGTCAGGTGACTGCAGGCGCCTGTCTGGTCTTTTGTCCCCAGGTTCACTCTCCATGTAAGGTGGGTATCAGCAGGGATTTCCAGGAGCCGTGGAGCAAAATACGGCCAGGGGATGAGCAGGCAGCCAGCCTGGCACTGCCCACGCGGCTGTGTGGGCGGGCGGGCAGCCCAGCCTGGAGCTCGCCCTCACGCCCGGAAAGCCAGCGCGCCCTGGGGATCTGAGCTCAGGTAGGAACGTGCAGCACCCGCGAACAGGGTCGGGTTTGTTGAGAGAGCCATCTGCCCATCTCCACTCAGCGCAGAGCAGCCCTGGGGCCCCCCACTCAACAGTGACCCCGGCCGCCACCATGACCCTGGCAGTGAGGGGCCAGAAGAACCTGGGGCTCCCAAGAAGGCAGTGAGCAGGTGGGGGTGGTGGGGTGCAGCCAGTGCAAGACAGTGTGTTGAGAAAGTGGGGACAGGCTGTGGGGTTCCTGCACGGGGGTCCAGGGGCCGTGAGGGGGTGTGGTGGCCAACGCTGCCCAGGGCCCCTGTGGAGGGCGGGGAGCTGCGTGTGGCTGTGACACGGGAACCAGGGGCAGTCTTCAGGCGTGGATGTCCGTACACACTGTTGTGCCCGGGGTTCCTGGGCAAGCTCAGTTAACAGGTGCTTGATGGAAACGGCCTCAGCCTCCTTGGCTGGTGCCCAGTCTAACTCAGCAGGCACTCCCCAAGCCACTGTCGAAGGGGCCTGAGCCAAGCGGGGCAGGGCCCTGTGACGTCATCTGGGCTGTGTGAGTGTCAGGACTGCGCCCCGCCGGGCAGCTCTGCGTGCCGGGCAGCAGGGCTGGCCGAGGCTCTCCTGCAGGCAGGCTGCAGGGCCGTCACAGAGCCGTTCTCCCTGAGTTGAGGGTGCCCAGCCGCCCGCTGTTCAACACACCAGGCCGTCTCGAGCCTGCCAGGGTGCAGCTCTGGGGTCACTCAGCCCACGTCGTGCTGTTTGTGTTGTGCGAGGAGCTCTCTGTGCAACCTGAGGTCAGGCAATGTCCCCGAGGCTGCAAGGGGCCTGGGACCGAGGCAGAGGCCCAGGCAGGTGGCGGTGGCACACTGCACACAGGGCCTTGCTCCAGGGCAACTCAAGCCCACAGACACGAGATGAGCTCATGCAGCTGCAGTGCCATCTCTAGATCAGGGAACCCCTTGTTACTATAGCCTTGCTGTAGCTGTTCCCCTAGATGGGGTGAGTCAAGTAAGTTGGTTCTGCCCTGCCCACTGGTGGATGGGTGCAGCTGCTTCTGGGACCGGATGCCTCGGAGGAAGGGAGCAAGGAGCCTGGTGTGTGGCAGAGAACTTTTGGCTCCCACCGTGATGGGGACTCTGTTAATGGAACCGAGTTACCACTGCAGCAGAGGAGGGGAGCAGGCGTGGACAAGCCTGAAGACGGTAGGCAGGCAGGGCCATGTCCCAGGTGGGCGAGCGCCGAGGGCCATGAGACCGGAAGCTGCCACTCGAGATCCCGGTGAGCAGGGCCACGGAGCACCTGGGGCCGGTCACCGCTGTCCCCAGCAGCACCTGGTAAACAGATCTACCTGTCCCACCTTGTGCCGAGTGTCGTCCAGGAGTGTCCCATGTGTGTCCCTCAAGGGTCCCCGATGCACCCAGGCAGCTGCCATGAAACCACGTAAGTGCCCAGGCCTCATCCTGTGTCCACCGTCACCACGGCAAGGCGCCCTCCTGATGCCCACCTGCTAAGGCCGCCTTGTGCTGGGCCAGGGGACGCAGCTCGCATAGCTGGGCTGTGGGCTGAACAGGTAGGACCGTGGAGTGGTGTGAACACGCTGAGCCTGTCTTCTCAGTGAGACGTTCAGAGCATGGGAGGGCAGCGTGAAGCAGACCCCTGGCAGGGGCTCCCATCCGTGCACTGTCCCCCAGGGGCCCCCAGCCTGCTCCACCTCTCTCGGGGTGTGGAGACGTGAATTCACACGTGAGGGTCTCGCAAGGGGCTAGCGCGTGGGGTCTCCATGTGCACATTCCTGCCATGCGCTGCTCTGGGTTTGCCCCTCCCCACTGGAGCACTGGGGGTGCCCACCGCATGTTCACGCTGGCCCGCCTGCAGGGCCGCTCGGGGGTGCAGGGTTCGCCATGCAACTCCATCTGCAGGGTATTTAGTCTGCCGTTAGACAGCAATGTGGCTTCCATCACTCCCGCCCCCAGCCGGCCTGCCCCAGGCAGCCACGGGCCAGCGCCCACAGCCGGGACAGCCTGCCCAGCCGACCTGCCCCCGGCAGCCACGGGCCAGCTCTGGGCCGCTCACTAAGTGCCACGGGCCAGCGCCCACAGCCAGGCAGCCAGGCCGGGGACCCCTTGGGGCTGGGTCCCACTGTCTCTGCTTGCGAGCCAGGAGCAGGCGGTCCGCGGGCCTCCTGTGCTCCGGCCGCCCCCCGCACCTGGCCTGTCTGGCGCTTGTTGAGCCTTCCTGACGCGTTGTTTACGCCATGGCTAAGGCTTGAAAGTCTGCCGCGCTGCTTTCTCTAAACAGCCACTACTGTGAAACACGAAGCAGGCTGCTCCAGCCTGGACACCTGCCCGGCCGCACGCCCCAAGCTCGGGAAGATCAAAGGGCTCCCGGGCTCCCAGGGGAGACTCCCCGGTGCCCAGGTCGCTGGTTTCCTGAGCCAGCATGGAGCCCAGGCCGGGTCCCCCAGCCGGGTGGGCACAGACACCGTGCCCGAGGCAGAGCCCGGCCTGCCAGCTCTTCTCCCTGCTTCCCAGAGAAGGCGGGCAGGCTCCGAGAAAGCCCACTTTGTTCCCCGTGCCTGCTCTGCTTAGAAGGGGCTTGTCCTCTGCATGGTGTCTCTGGCAGAGCCGTCACTGAGTGTCAGGACCAGGATTTAAACAGCTGCGCATGCTGGGGTGATCGGGGACGGGCAGCCGGGAGGCCACAGGCATGCGAGAGCCTTTGGTATGTCTGGCCCCTCTGCAGCCAGCTGTCCATCAGACCCAGTCTGTGTCCGGCTTGCCAGCCACTTAGGGACACCTGCTAGGTGTGAAAGGTAAGGGACAGTGTGTGCCCCCAGCCTTCCTGGTTTTGCCCTGGAGGGCCCGGGAGCAGCTCAGCAGCAGGGCACAGGCCGCGGGCCTGCCCCCGGTGCCCTGTGGGCGCTACGGCGGGTGACACCAGGGGCTTAGGACTACCCAGTGCATCCCCTCAGCTGGAAACGGGGAGCCCTGTGCCCCTTGGCTGCCAGGAGGGGTACTGCACCAGGCTCCAGGTCTCCCTCTTTTGTGTTAAAATGTATTTTTGTATTTGAAAGGCAGATTTACAGAGAGGAGAGACAAAGATCTTCCATCTACTGGTTCACTCCCCAGATGGCCGTGACAGCTGACGCTGAGCTGCTTCCGATCTGTAGCGCTCGACAGGCAAATGTGTCTGCCCACTCCTGGAGGAGGCGAACCATGCCCTGCAGGAGTGACTACCATCTCCGGCACGTGCTTGCCCACGAGCCGGGGGCCTGGTCAGTTCTCAGGGCCCAGGTGGGCACCACGGCGTGTAGCAGCCAGCAGAGCCGGGAGCAGCCCTGTTTCCTCCATGCTCGCCTCGGCAGCAGCGAGCTCCCCCGGCTAGCGCCCGGGGCCCGACGTGTGGTCCCATGGGGTTCCCCTGAGATGCATGTTCTGGGGAACCCAGGGATTTGTTAAAAGGGGAGACATTTCTGTTAAAAACTAGACTTCATTTTTTGAAAATGAGGAAAACTAGGGCCTGCATTCTCACTTGGCAGATCCCTCGGGGCCGCCACGGCCACATCATGGTGCTGGGAGAGCGGTCATCGTGGAACCCCGTGGGCGAGTGCTACCCGGGGCAGGTGAAGTTACCACTTATGACTTGGGCATCACGCATTGGGGTGCCGGTTCAAGTCCCAGCTTCCCTGCCAACAAGCCTGGGAAGGCAGCAGACGCCCCAAGTCCTTTGGCCCTGCCACCCACTGGGGAGACCTTGGTGCAGGGCTGGCCCAGCCCCAGCTACTGTGGTCATTTGGAGAATGGACCAGCAGATGGAAGGTGACAGACTTTCCCTCTGCTGGCCACTCTGCAGTGGCCACGGTCAGCCGGCCAGAGCCAGACACTCGAGCCGTCCTCTGCTGCTTTCCCGGCTCAGGTGGGAAGTGGAGTGGCCGGGACTGGAATCAGCATCCACAGCAGATGCCAGGATGTTCTGCCGTGTACCCAGCACCCACCTGTATGTCCCAGCCATTTGCTGGCTCTTGGGTGTTCCAGGCGTGTGGGCATCTTGCTGGGAACATGGAGCCTCATCCAGGCATGGCTCTCAGTGACGCCACACGGGAGCCCACATCCGACCCCTCCCTGGGGTCACGTGGAGGGCTGATGGGCAGCCACGGTGACAGCGATGCCCTGCAGACAGCACGCATCCCTCCACTCTGCTGGGCTGGTGCGGGAGGAGCCCCTGGCGAGTGGCGGTGAGTACCCACACCGGGGTCAGCGGTGCTGAGGGCCTGGAGGCCCCCAGGCCAGAAGCCCCAGCTGCCCAGGGACCTGTGACATCCCAGCAAGGGGCATGTCTACACAAACACACCCCTTTCCCAGACCTTGACAACAAAGTTCCAACACATAGCTGGCTTGAAACCCAGTAGGATGGAGCCAGAAGGGCCGTCCTGTCCTGGCTATGGTCGCCAGGACCCCGGATATGGACGGCTTCAGAGCAGCACCCCCCAACCCCCGACACACACTGTAGCCCAGGCAGGCAGGGGTCGCTGAGGCCACAGGCTTTCCTAGCCTCCCGTAGGCCTTGCTTCTCTCCCACAGTAGAGCCCCGGCAGCCCAGCGGCTCTCACCGCGTCTGCAGCCACCAGAAGCACAAGGCCTGGACCCTGCAGACAGCCGAGTGGGCCGGGCGTCCCCTGGGTTGGCCCTGCGGGGACACGAGTGAGCATGCCCAGCCCCCTGCTGCTTCGATGCAGGTCTGGCAGGCACAGGGGGTTGTTCTGAGCCACCGGTGAGGCTATGCATGGCCAGGGAGAGTGGCTCCCGGCCTCGAGGTGGGCACGGCTGGCCAGTGACCTCAGTGCCCTGGGCAGCCCTTTCCATGACCCAGAGCTACAAGGCCAGGCTCACAGCCCCCAGGTGCTCACACGCTGGCATGGCGCAGGAGCAGAGCAGCCTGGGGGCTGCCCCCACTCCTAGGCGTGCTGGGCAGTGAGCACCTCCAGGGTTCTCAGGGTTCAGTGGGCTAAGGGGGCAGCTGTGAGCCCGTCAGTGGCCCGGGTTCCCAGGATGCACAGCAGGCCCCGGAGCCATGGCTGCAGCCGACAGAGCGCCTCTCCGATCGCAGGGACGAAGGCCACGCCTGCAGAGTGTCCACCGCTGTGCCCCTGGTGAGAAGTTCACGGCCAGCAGGAGTGGACTGCAGACAGCAGGAGCGAGTTCTGATGCCTCACCGCACTAAGGCAGACGTCTGAGCAGCCCTGCTGTGTGACAAAACCTGGGTGAAGGTTCTGGCCCCAGCCTGGCCCAGCCCTACACACTGCACCACGTGGGGAGTTAAGCAGTGGACAGAAAAACTTTCTCTGTAACTCTTCCTTTCAGAAAAACGCTGCGGGTGACCTGTATAGGCGCCCAGACTCCCTGCCCTCCGCACCTGCAGGGTGTGCTGGGCCCTGAACAGAAAGGGGATGAGCAACTGGGAACACCCAGGATTAAATGGGACATCCATTCACCAGCGAGGTCCTTACCGGGAGCCTGCTAGGAACTGGGTCCCCACGAGCTGGCAGCTCAGCCACCATGGGCGCCGTCACACGAGGACTGGCCTGGCCCGCTGCCTGGGAAATGGCCCTGGGGTGTTGGCAGGTAGGGGTCAAGCTTAGGAAGGCCTTCCCAGGGGGAGGACAGGAGGCCCTTAGACCAGGCAGGTGTCCTCGGAGTAATGAGGGAGATGGGGCCCGGGAGGGGCTGGAACCCTCAGAGGGTAAAGGCTGCGTGGGGGAGTCCACCTGCAGCCCCTGGGAGAAAGGTGATGGGGTGTGGGCAAAGGCAGCAAGAAGGGGAGGGGCTGTCCTGGAGCCCACAGCCTTAACCATCACAGCTCTGGTTCCACCTGCCGCAGGGCACATGGGCAGCCTGGGCCGGCCCAGCCAGCGGGGTGGCAGTCTGCTCCACTGGGGCCGGGGCCACAGAGTGATGACCAAACCGTGGCTCAGGATGCCCCAAGTACAGCCTGAAAACCCAGAAGACTCAAAATGGCATCTGCCCCAAATGCATGTGAGGAGCAGGCAGCAACTCTGGGACACGGAATGCCGCTGACACGCCCACGGCGACCGAGACGCTGCTCCCCACACACCCACACACTCACCAGGGAGCTGCTCCCCACACGCACCCATACACTCACCAGGGAGCTGCTCCCCACACACCCACACACTCACCAGGGAGCTGCTCCCCACACACCCACACACTCACCAGGGAGCTGCACCCCACACCCACACACTCACCAGGGAGCTGCTCCCCACACGCACCCACACACTCACCAGGGAGCTGCTCCCCACACGCACCCACACACTCACCAGGGAGCTGCACCCCACACCCACACACTAACCAGGGAGCTGCTCCCCACACACCCACACACTAACCAGGGAGCTGCTCCCCACGCACACACACTCACCAGGGAGCTGCTTCCCACACACACCCACACACTCACCAGGGAGCTGCTCCCCACACGCACCCATACACTAACCAGGGAGCTGCTCCCCACACACCCACACACTCACCAGGGAGCTGCTCCCCACACACCCACACACTCACCAGGGAGCTGCTCCCCACACACTCACCAGGGAGCTGCTCCCCACACACCCACACACTAACCAGGGAGCTGCTCCCCACACACCCACACGCACCCACACACTCACCAGGGAGCTGCTCCCAACACCCACACACTCACCAGGGAGCTGCTCCCCACGCACCCACACACTCACCAGGGAGCTGCTCCCCACACACCCACACACTCACCAGGGAGCTGCTCCCCACACCCACACACTCACCAGGGAGCTGCTCCCAACACCCACACACTCACCAGGGAGCTGCACCCCACACACCCACACACTCACCAGGGAGCTGCTCCCCACACACCCACACACTCACCAGGGAGCTGCTCCCCACACACCCACACACTCACCAGGGAGCTGCTCCCCACACACCCACACACTAACCAGGGAGCTGCTCCCCACACACCCACACGCACCCACACACTAACCAGGGAGCTGCTCCCCACACACACCCACACACTCACCAGGGAGCTGCTCCCCACACACACACACACTCACCAGGGAGCTGCTCCCCACACACCCACACACTCACCAGGGAGCTGCTCCCCACACACCCACACACTAACCAGGGAGCTGCTCCCCACACCCACACACTCACCAGGGAGCTGCTCCCAACACCCACACACTCACCAGGGAGCTGCACCCCACACACCCACACACTCACCAGGGAGCTGCTCCCCACACGCACCCACACACTAACCAGGGAGCTGCTCCCCACACGCACCCACACACTCACCAGGGAGCTGCTCCCCACACACCCACACACTCACCAGGGAGCTGCTCCCCACACACCCACACACTCACCAGGGAGCTGCTCCCAACACCCACACACTCACCAGGGAGCTGCACCCCACACACCCACACACTCACCAGGGAGCTGCTCCCTGCCACCAGACGCCCCCGGGTTTCCATGGGGGCTGTGTGCGGTCTGGGGGTTTACTCGGAGATGCTCTGGGATTAGTCAGTCCTTGGACTTGGCCTTCAGCAAGCCTGCAGTCCTTCCGGATGGTTTGCCTGAAAATCTTGACCAGGGCCAAGCCCACCCCCCAAAGCAGCAGGCAGTTGCCCCACCCCTGCTCTGAGGCCGAGCACCCCCCGGGCTTTGATCTCAAAGTAAATTTGCCTCATGCTCACCAGCCCCGACTGTATGACGGCTGAAAAGTTTCAAGACTTTCTTGGGGTCCTCCAGGCGAACCCTACCCCAGAGCGGCCCCACCCGCCACTGGAGGGCTGCACCCTCGGGGCCGTGTGTGCTGCAGGCCCAAGAGGGGCGCTCCCACCACGGGGAGCTGCGTGTCCCAGGAACACGGGCTGAAGCCATAGTGAGGTGCTGCGTCACCTGTCCTGGACACTGTGGACAGGACCCTGCAAGGACGCGGGCAGAGTCCTCCCTGCACGGCCGCAGCCTGGAGGAGGAGGAGCTGGGCCAGGGGTGGGGCCGTCTGCTGGCTGCCCAGACCTCCCATGTTGCAGCCCCGTGACCTTGTGGAATTCACTGGACCCCTGTGAGTGCTCTGTCCTCATCTCAGCCTCCCAGGATCCTGTGAGGCCCAAATAAATCACGGCCAGCGGGGCCCTGGGGGCGTGTCTGCAGCTGGCGCTCCTCCTCTCACCCCTTTCCAGTCTCGGCCCCCCCACCCCCGTCTGCGCACCTGCTGGCCTCCCTGGGGGACACCTGCTTCTGTCCCCACACTGCCCTGTCAGGCCCCTGTACCCCCCTTAGGACACGAGCACCAAGCCTGGGGGCTCCATGCCAACACCAAGGGGAGCACACACTTAGGCCGGTGGAGTCCGTGGGCGCCTCCCAGACCTTCCCAGGGAAGGACTCCCCACCTCCTTCCCTGCTCACGCCTGGAAGACAGAGGCTTTGGGGAGTCCCCAGTGGGGGGCTGCCTGGACACTGTCGCGTGCCTGCTCGCTTTCCCTGTGTCCTGCAGGGTTCAGCTCCCTGCCACGTGTGTCCTCCGTGCTGGGGCCACACAGCCTCAAGCTGGATCAATGCCCTCTGGGCCCCGAGTCCAGGTTCTGCGAGAAGGCCTTGGCTTCTGCCCAGGACCGGCCGTCCGCATGCCCCCGTGAGCCCAGCGCCAGGAGCAGGGCGCCGAAGACACCCCACAGCGAAGGCAGTGACCACGGCTGTCCTCGAGGGCCCGGTGGTGGCCGCCACGGCCTGCAGCCTCGTCTGAGCCGGCGCCAGCAGCCAGGGTGGCGTACAAGGGGCAAAGAGCTCGGGGTGGCCTCACCCACCGCCCCTCGCCCGTGGCCCCACAGGGAGGCAGCTCTGGGTGGGAAAAACTCAAGACCCCACTGGCCAAGCGTGTCACCTGCTGGGGGCCTCCCAGGGCCAGCGAGGGCCGGGCCCTGACAGGGGCTTCGCCCCGTGTCCTGGGGCCCCGTCAGTCAGGCGCAGGCCTGGGGGCCGGGCTGGGCTGACAGGGGCTTCACCCCGTGTCCCGGGGGCCCCGTCAGTCAGGCGCAGGCCTGGGGGCCGGGCTGAGCCGGCGACTGGAGAGAAAGTGGGGCATTGTTTGAGCAGCTGACCCGCACGCATCTTGGGTTTCGCAGGGGAGACCCTGTGGTCACACCGGCCGCCAGAGCGTCTGCCGGGAGCTGGGGGAGGTGGGGGGCCGGCCATGAGGAACAGCACTTGGGGGGTCCTGAGTGGTGGCCTGTCCGTGACTTACGGGGTCCAGGGCGAGGGGCGGCACATTTTTATCCCATATTTGGTGACGCGGTGGCCATCCAGACTCCTCGCCCCCTCATTTGCCAGAATCTCAGCGAGAAACCCCAGAAGGATTTAGAAATTTCCCTTTCCCAAGGACAGGAAATAAATGGGAGGGGGCGGAGCAGGCTGCCCGCGGGGCGGCAGCTTTGTGGACAGGAAGTGGGCGCCCCTTTCCCCGGCCGCCTGGCCTGGAGCCCCGCTCACAGCCACCCTCTGTTCTCACATCCTCACTCCTCGCGAACGCCCCTTCCCCTCCCCAGCTCAGGACCCCACGCGACTCTGCCAGGACAGAGGAGCACAGCAGGGTGGTGGGGTCCAGGAGCCACACCTGCTGCTCGGTCCAGGGCGTCGGCCACGGAGTGTGGCGCGTGGCAAGTGCTTGGCCACAGTGACAGAAGTCCAGCCAGCAGGCGAGAGGGGAGCAGAGTGGCCCCCACCTGCTATGCCTGCTTCTGCCGCTGGGACACTCGCCCTGTGTGTACTGCCACGTCTCCTGGGCAGGACAGAGCCCCCATGACCTTTGCAAGACCTCAGGTCTCCATGTCGGGGTCCTTGCATACACAGCCACCGGTCAGCTGGCCACTGGGGCAGCATTTGCCGTTTGTCAGCAAGTCCCCCACGCCCCCTGCCCCACGGGGACATTTTCTCTTGGCTGAGCTCAGGGTGCCGATTGGGTCTCCCAGCATGGCTGTCCAGCTGGCCGCCATCTCATGTTAGGTAGGATGTGCCAAGCCATGCCCGGGACACTGGTTCTGTGAAAGAGAGACGCAGACCCCAGGAGCGCCGACAGATGCTGTCAAACCTTCTGTAGGCACTTCGCCCTGGGATCAGGACCCCGCCTGGGCAGAGGCCACCCAGCCAGCCAGGAAGTCCTGACCTCCATCCCTGGAGGAAACGGCCTCAGGGAAACACATAGGCTGGCTCTCACTGCCACGTGCCCCCCCTTGCTCCCTGCCCACGGGCACCCCTCCAAACTCCTGGCACCCCAACACTTCCAGCCCAGCTGATGAGGTGTGGAGTAACAGACGGTTCGGCAACTGGGAGAACTGAGACAGGCAAACACCCATCCTTACGGGAAAGCAGGGTGGGCTGCAGCGCAGGGCCGATGGCCTGTGCCCCTTTCCTGCCCTCCAGCTCCTCAGGGTGGGGTCCTAGGGGAGGGGAGGTGTACCCCAGGCTCTGCAAGGACAGAGTTCCCACGCAGTCAAGTTTCCCTCATGCTGGGGAGCAAACAGGTTCCGTAGGGGAACCGACATGCCCTGTGCAACGAGGACATAGGTCTGGGCTCTGCCATCCAGCCCGCCACCCACAGTCCCTTTGGGGTGTTGTGGCCTATGGCTCAGCAGAGGCCTGGGAGGGAGGAAAGGGGGGTCACAGCTGGAGCCTGCTGGTGCCCCCTGCCCCTGCGGGGGCTTCGGCAGCTGCAAGGAATGCGCTGCTGTCAGCACAAACCCAGGACACCCGGAGCCCATGGAGCTGCCAGAGCTAGTTAGGGAATGTGGGAGAGGCTCCCAGAGGCCGCCCAGGCTCACCTAGTGGACACGGTGTCCTCCGAGCCAGGAGGCAGGCAGAGCCCAGCCCCAGGGCGCCCGTCCCTGCCCCACCTGGGAGGCCAGCGCCGAGCTGAGGGAGGTGGACAGCACGGAGCAGTCCCCAGGGCAGCGCCACGGCTCCTCCCTCCTACTGCCTGCACGGGGGAGCGGGGTGGGGGTCCCTGCTCCCTGATGCTCGTTGGGTGCAGACAGAGGGTGGGGAGGGGAGCCAGAAGGAGGTCAGAGGACAGAGAGCAGGGGACGGGAGGGGAGGAAGTTGCTGCCTCTTTAAACTCAGGCTCCGCTCTGTTGTGAGGTGTGTGTGTGAGTCTCCTGTACGTACAGGGAGCTGGCTAGACACCTGTGTGTGCCTGTGTGCCTGTGTGTGCCTGTGTGCCTGTGTGTGTGCATCTGTGTGCCTCTGCGTGTGTGTGTGTGCCTGTGTGTGTGTGTGTGTGTGTGTGTGCCTGTGTGTGTGTGCCTGTGTGTGTGTGTGTGTGCCTGTGTGTGTGTGCCTCTGTGGCATGCATGTGGGTCTGCTGCACTTGGACATGTGTGCACATGTGTTGAGGGCCTGAGCTCGAACAGCAAGACCGTGACCCTCCAGCTCCTGTCTCGTCCTGGACTGTCCACTTGTCAGCATGAAGGGATGGTGAGGGACAGCGCTGGAAGCAGGAGGGAGCCCCACGCACGTGCAGGGACAGCAACCTGTCCCCCAGCGTGGTTCGGCGTGTTTCTTCTCCCAAGGGAAGCCCAGATCCAAGCTACTGCTGAGGACAGGTGGGCGCCGTGCAGACCCCAGCCAGCCCCTCTGCAGCCCCACCTCTAACAGCTGTCCATCCGCAGGGTTGAGCCAAGGCCCAACTGAGAACAATCTAGAAACAACAACCCCTAAGAGAAGTACGCCATCTCCACCAGGAACCAGTGCACGGAGCCAGCTCCCACGGCGAGCCACGGCACGTTCTGTGGACCCTGCAGCAGGAGGAACCTGGCCCGTGCCTGCGCCATGAGGCCCTCCCTGAGGGCAGAGGGCAGCCATCGGGCAAGTCCGTCGAGAGGAACAGTGGCTTCAGTCTGCCTCCGCCTCCCACCCAGGTCTCACCCACAGGGCCTGTGCCTGTGTCACAAGGTCACACACGGTAATCTCAGGGCCAGAGGTCTGGCCGCAGCCAGGAGTCACGGCAGAGTGAGGTGCCAGCGTGGCCCCATCTGTTTCCCCAGAAATGCTGTGTGGGAGCACTCCTGGTGGGATCGGTGTGCGCCGAGCTGGGTGGCGGCTAACAGGACCACAGCAGCCGCAGCTGCCTCCCAGGCTCTCCCCGGGGAGTGGGGGGCCGCTTCTTGGACAGCCCGGTGATCCCCAAAGCTGGCACTAAAGCGAGCCTCAGCCTCACCTGTCCTCCCCGCACAGAGCCAGGCTCCCCGACAGGCCTTGGGACACGGCTGGTGGTAGCAGGGCCTGGGGCTGCGCCCCCCATCCAGCCTTGGATCCGAGAAATCTTGGCCAGGAAGCTGGTGAGAGGTTAGCGGGTAAAGCTGCCACCAGCCGTGCCGGTATCCCTTAGATCCCATGCGAGTGCTGGTTCGTGCCCTGCTGCCCCGCTTCCGACCCAGCTCCCTTCTAGCACACCTGGGAGGGCAGTGGGCAGCCCCGTGCTGGCGCCCCTGTGCTCACACAGGAGAGCTGGTAGAAGCTGCTGGCTTTGACCTGGCACAGCGCTGGCCATTGCAGCCACCTGTGGAGTAGAAAGCAGGGAAGGGAAGGCCGCCCTTCCTCAAGCCCCAGCTCCACATTCCCAACAAGTTAACAGAATTAGTCTAAAATAATACATGCAAGCTGGCTTTTCCATTTTGTGGGGGGAGAGTGGGGGCCATTCACACAGTAGCACCTGCGGCCCACCACAGGACTCCTGGCCAGGCAGGACCCACCTGTTACAGCAGGGGCACATGCAGGGTGGGCCCCATCTGGATTGGTACCCTGCAGCCGGGGTGGGCACGACCACCAGCTGCCCACCCTGCACTGCTGACTTGGTGCACAAGCGTAGCAGGTTCCCGCAGGGACCCCAGAGCCACACGGAGGACACACAGTGGCCCAGAGCCAGGCTGGGAGGGACCAATGGCCCCAGACCCCGACTCAAAGCTCTGAGGGGCCAGCCCCACGCAGGCACCAGACTGGGCCCACGGCAGGAGGCAGCGTGGTACAGACCCCAGGCCTCCCTCGGGGGGCCTCAGATCCGGAGGGCGGGTGGACATCAGCTTAGCGGCGGCATAGCTGGGGAGACCTGGACAGGGAGCATGGTGCGAGAGGGCACTGGGACTGAAGGCCTGGGCACGAGGGGATGAGTGCCAGACTCTGAGGCAGGTGTGCCTGGGAGGAACATGGCAGGCCCCTGGGGAGCGGGCACTGAGCTTCCTGCCAGGGCAGGCCCCACGGGCAGGCCTGGCCTGAGAATGCAGCTGTCTGCTCCAGAGCTGGCCCGGCCCTCCTGGACGTGACAGGCACTTAGGTCAGGGAACAAGCAAAACTAAAAAGATGCAGTTGGTCATGGTAGGGTGAGAGGTGGTCCAGCAGGCTGAGGGAGGCCGGGGTGAGCCCTGGGAGAAGGCAGCTGTGACGGCAGGGCCCTGTGGACAGGGGCAGCACAGCAGGCCGTGGCCGGGCAAGGCTCCTGGCAGGTCCAGGCTGGGCTGGTGTGGGCTTACATGTGGCGGGCGGGCTCCAGGGCCCAGCATGGAGTCAGGGCAGGGACCGACTCCGAGTCACCAGCGATCAGCTCGGTGTCGCCTAGAGGCCAGAGTGACAGGGCAAGCCCAGCCTCACTGGGGGACCTGCTGTGGCCCACGTGGCCCTCTGCTGGCGTCGGGCAGAGGGGAGGAGGCGTGGGTGGGTGGGTGAGCTTTGTGTGCCAAGACACGCTCAGCAGCACAGCCAGGCCGGTGACCAGGAAGGGGCCCTCCTGCCCCGGCCGCCGTTCTCACGGGCTCCCCTGTGTGAAAACCATTTTTATCTCTCCATCAGAGAGATGGTGCTTCTGTGTCAACCCAGATATGCTGTCCCCTCAGATCCCATTTCAAGGTTGGAGTCATAAACCAGCCGAGTTAAAAAAAGCAAGATGTGTCTGGCCCGATAGCTGGCTGCATGTGCGATGGAAAAAGCCAAAAATAAACACGGCGAGCCATGACCTCTGTACCATCTGTGGGCACCAGGCTGGCGCGAGCAGGGGCGCAGGGCCCGCCTGGCCTGGCACACAGCACCAGAGTCCCGACGGCAGGAGGGGCGGAGGCACACAGCATGCTCTCCCTGGCACGTCATCCACCCTCGTGCCCGGGGCAGGGCCACGATGCTGTGCCCCAGGCCCATGCACAGGAACCTGTGCCCTGCGCCATACCACCGCCCAGTTGCGCTTACACCTGCCGCTCCTCCGCCAGGACCAGGCCAGCTCCATGGCTCAGCTGACCCCTCCTGACCCCAGAATGCGTCACCTGCTGGGCAGGCGTGGCCACGGCAGGAGGACAAGGCAGCCCTGGAGCTCAGCCCACAGGCTCAGAGCCCTGGCTGCAGGAGGCTCCCCTTCTGGATGGGGCAAGGACAGGACGCCCAGTACTCTTCTGCCCTGGCAGGACAGGTTATCCACAAAGTGCTGACATCTCTGAAGCTCAGGAAAGCACCTGTTGGATGGAATAAGCTCCAACACACCCCTCATGTCCCACGTGACACCTGACTGCCCTCTGCCCACCTGGGGTGCCAGGCATGGTGCCAACCCCCCTACTGAAGGACCAGGCAGTGCTGGGCAGAACATACGCTTGTTCGTGAGTGTCCCAGGCAGAGTCCCGCACTGCCACTGGCCGCCTGACACGCTGCAGTGCTGAGCCCAGGCAGAGGCATCTACCTGCCCGCGCCTCACGCAGCCCCACGCCTCAGGCAGCCCCACGCATTTGCTTTTCCTTTTGGTGCCATAAACAAGGTTGCAGGAAGTAAACGGGTGAGGTTCCCGGGGGTCCAGCCCCGAGACACCCGCACAGGCTCTGGTTGGAGAATGCGGGAACCACCCCCCATGTCACAGCACACTAGTCACTGCCAGCAGTGTGACGTGGCCAGTGGCCAGGGAGGGTGGGCTCCTCAAAGGGGGCGAACACCCTGCCCAGAGGGCACACAAGACAGGGAAACTCCCCTGGGAGACGAGGGGTTAGGAGCAGGCCAGGGGGCTCCTCGCCGGCCACGCCCGCTGCTTCCCAGGGCAGCCCCTCTGGCTCCCACTGCTGCCCCACGGTCCCAGGTAAACCAGGGGCTGCACCTCGGGCCTCTTCCTGAGACTTCAGTGCATCACCTTGGCCAGGTGAGGAGGGCTGGGCACACGGGGCGTTCCACCACTGCCCCCATCCGCAGCAATGTCAGCCTCGCCAAATGTCGCCCCCATCGCCATCAGCACAAACGTATCACCATCACCAACGTCACCTCCGTCATCAACGTCACCTCTGTCATGGACATCACCTCTGTCACCAACGTCACCTCCGTCACCACCAGTATCACCTCTGTCAGCAGCAACACGAATCATCTCATGACATTACCATGTCACTCCGTCACCATGGCCACCGTCAGTTCTCATGACCACCAGCACCATCACCACCCCCGTGCAGGGACAGGGACAGGGGCTCGGGTGCCTCAGTGTCCCCAGCTTTTCAGGCACTGATGGGGTCAACAGGAGGGTGCCTGCTGCACCTAGCATGGCTTCTGCTCCATGTCTGGGCTGGGAGGGCGGGCGAGCTGCTGACTGCTGCTGACGGGAACACGCCTGGTCCAGCTCCTCAAGCACACGTGACACTGCTGAGCCACGGAGCCTCCGGTCCTGACCTCGATCGAGGCTGCTCCCATCCCTTCCCAGACTGGCGCTCCCTTCTCCCCCTGCCCTTCCACGCTCCACGCCAGTGCCTGCCACCTCCTGTCGCGGCCGGCACTCCGCCAGGCTCTGGTCAGCAATTCAGAACTTAAATTAAAAGTTCCCTAAATTTTTGAAATCTGCCCTGGAGAAAGTGCCTTGGGTTTGCACCTGGTCTTGACCAGAACAACAGTGCCAAAACAACTGGGAGGCCCACGTCGGGCAGCAGGGCCAGACCAGCTGCCGGAAACACTCCGAGTCGCAGGGCGGCCCCCGACAGACCTCTGCTGCAGCCCAGCTTGGATGCAGCGTCCAGGTCACCTGAGAAGCAGAACGCGGCTGTAAAGCTTCATTTTAAACCCTGGATCTTGACACTAGACGGCCGGAAGGCAGGTGTCACTAGCTCCGGGGGCAGCGTGTCTGCCTCCCGTGGCCACACAGGGCCCTGCTGGCGCCTGGCCCCACTTCCCACAGCGCCCATCCCGTGGCCACACAGGGCCCTGCTGGCGCCTGGCCCCACTTCCCACAGCGCCCATCCCGTGGCCACACTTCCCACAGCGCCCATCCCGTGGCACTTAGAGAGCCACCGCGACTTCGTGGGCTTCACATGTCCCTCCCACTCCACTGTGTATGTTCCCGACAGGCGGCACCTGTAACAGCGAGACGAGCCGATGAGTGGGCACACACACACACTCGGGCACCAGGCCCCCTAATCCCAGGCACTGGGACCCCCGGGGTCGGCCCCTGCCAGGCTGGGGGCAGGCCCACACTGGGAGTCTGCAGGCCACAGCTTTCCCACAAGGTTGGAAATGCTGATAGAGACGCAATGCACAGGTGCCACTTGCTTGCAGGAAATTCAGCCCAGCCCGCTTCCCAACGGGAGGCTGAGCTGCCCCAGCTGCCTGCTGTGTGTGCCTAACGGCGGAGGCAGGCCATTAGCCAAGAGCCACGCCCCATGCGGGCAGCTGCGACCAGGTCCTGCCACGAGCCTGCTGTGTGGATTCAGGTCACAGCCGCTGCTCCCTGTCCACCAAGACACCTGTGGCCTCGTTCCGTGGGCTCTCGGGCCACGGTGGGCAGGAGCCCAGGGGTGCCTCCATCAGCATGGGTTGGGGTGGGGGGAATCAAGGCCCTGGGGGGATCGCTCTGAGCTGTGTCCCCCACCCCGCAGGCTCCCTGGCAAAGCAGTGCCAGGTGTGCCGGGGCCTCCCCGCAGCCTCCTGGAACCCACAGGACTGGACGCCAGATGACGCCGAGCCCTGTCCATGCTTGGGCGGTAATCCTCACCTGGCCTGGCTCCTGGCTTCTCTGGCCTCCAGCCGCTGCGCTGAGCGGGACGTCCGGCCCCCACCTCTTCCCCTCGCCTGCCCGACGTGGTCCTTACCCCACTCGCGTCCATCCTGCGACGTCAGCACTGCCTGTCTGGGCAGGCCCAGCGTAGCCCATGACCACCTGACACACACTGGTGTCCCTAGGAGCTGACAACCCCTGTGTCCTCGGGCTTGCCTCCCCCATCCTGCTTTCTGGGGTGCAGCCCAGGCTGAGGGAGAGGCACCAGGATCACACCCAAGCCTGCTAGGGCCTCTTCCGGCCTTCTCACGGGCAAGGCAGGTGCGCCTTGAGCAACGCAGCTTCCGGCCGGCGCAGCTGTGAACGGTCAGCGTCTCCCCAGCCAATCACAAGCTGGCGTTCACACCAGACCGGCTGCAGCTCCGGATCCCCTCCCTCTCTGCGTAGAGCCCCCAAATCCCATTTCCTTGTGAACAGAACCCCCAAAGCCAGCAGCAAACCCAGAAAGCACCCCCCCAAGGGTGCTCCCCAAGCTCCCTGGTGATGCAAGCGGGGACAGAGGCTGCCAGTATGGGGCTGAACTGGGCTGAGGCACAGGGCGTCTTCTGGCTACCTTCCTCCCGCCCCGAGTGGAGCCACTCCTGGGATGTCCTCACGCTGCTAGGCCGGGAGTTGGAGGTGCCTTCTTTGCCCCCACTGGACACCTGCTGCCTGACCCACAGCAGGGGACCACTGCTTTACCGGTCACCCACTGCGGCCAGCACCAAAGCCTGGAGTCTGAGAGGCGGGTGGGAGGCCTGGCCTGCCAACCTGGGCTTAGGTCTGTAACCAGGCTACAGCATCATGCTAGCAAGGAACTAACAGGTGTAGATGCTCTGACCTCATGGCTGAGGCCCCGTCAGAGTCAACACCCCCTCATACACGGCATGGCTTTACAAACACACGCACACACCGCCCCACGCACACTGCCCCACGCACACACTGCCCCACGCACACACACCCCGTGCACACACCGCCCCACGCACACTGCCCCACGCACACACTGCCCCACGCACACACCGCCCCACACACACTGCCCCACACACACCGCCCCACGCACACACCGCCCCACGCACACTGCCCCACACACACTGCCCCACGCACACACCGCTCCACACACACACCGCCCCACGCACACTGCCCCCCACACACACCGCCCCACGCACACTGCCCCACGCCCACACTGCCCCACGCCCACACCGCCCCACGCACACACCGCCCCACGCACACACCGCCCCACGCACACTGCCCCACGCCCACACCGCCCCACACACACACCGCCCCACGCACACTGCCCCACGCACACACTGCCCCACGCCCACACCGCCCCACGCCCACACCGCCCCACGCACACACCGCCCCACGCACACTGCCCCACGCACACACCGCCCCACGCACACACCGCCCCACGCACACTGCCCCACGCACACACTGCCCCACGCACACACCGCCCCACGCACACACCACCCCACGCACACACCGCCCCATGCACACACCACCCCATGCACACACTGCCCCACGCACACACACCCTGTGCACACACCGCCCCATGCACACACCGCCCCACGCACACACCACCCCACGCACACTGCCCCATGCACACACCGCCCCACGCACACACCGCCCCACGCACACACCGCCCCACGCACACACTGCCCCTCACACACACACCGCCCCACGCACACACCGCCCCACGCACACACCGCCCCACGCACACACTGCCCCACGCACACACTGCCCCTCACACACACACCGCCCCACGCACACACCGCCCCATGCACACTGCCCCACGCACACACTGCCCCACGCACACACTGCCCCACGCACACACTGCCCCTTGTGCACTCAACCTGCCCAAGTTCTCGAAACAAACCACACACGTGCGCGGACCCCGTCTTGGCAAGGATCGGGGTGCTAGCTGAGCCACACATCAGTACACGTGGAAATGGGCGACACTGAAACGCTGTGCCCACGTTAGCCTGGGTGATACCAGCTCATCCCTAATCGGAACTAGCCGCCAACGAAGAGCAGATGCGTGGGAACCCCCCGTGGCTGGAAGCGGGACAGAGCCCAGGGACACCATGGGAACAGCTGACAGCACCGAGGTCAGGCATGAAACGAGGCAACGGGAGACACCACAGCTGGGGTAGAAGATCCGGGTCCCTGGCCACAAAGGGCCGTGGAAGGGCCAGGGAGGGAAGGCGTCCACCACGAGGCCCCTCCCACCACTGTTGGTCTGGCAGGCAGCTGGGGTGGCACTAGCTGACACTATAACAGCAGGTAAAGGCAATGGCTGTTTTACCAACATCCCATGTGGCTCCCTGCCTGTGGCCTGGGAAAGCAGTCGAGGACGGCCGGGAGCCTTGGGACCCTGCACCCACGTGGGAGACACGGAAAAGGTTCCTGGCTTCGGATCGGCTCAGCTCTGGCCGTTGCAACTGCTTGGGGAGTAAACCAGTGGACAGACATCTCTCTCCGTCCCCAGCTCCTTCTCTCCCCTTTTCTCTGTAATACTGACTTTCAAGAAAATAAATCCTTAAAAATAAATAGAAACGTCCGTGAGGCGGCAGGGGTGGGGGACCCGAGGAGCGTGGTGGCGGCGATGCTGAGACCGCAGCCTGAGGACACAGGTTTCCGAGCACCAGGCACGTCCGACACATGAAACCTGACCGTGAAATCACATCACTTGAATTTCTCCTTGTGACCTGTCCATCTCAGCCCCTCCTCCCGCCTGTAACAGTGACGTCCAGTGCTGGCCAGGCAGCAGAGCCCCTCCTGCTGCGGCCAGCTCCCTGTGACCATTGAGAGGACGGGGCTGCTCAGGACCGCCCGTCCCGTCTTGGTCTCCCCGCCCATGGCGTGTAGCACCCATCCTGTCGTCTGTCTTTACAACTCCACAGACGTGACGGGTCATGGGGGCAGCACCAAAACTGGCAGTGCCCACCTAGGGACCTGCTGGTCTGGGCACTCCCTTGGCGTGCTCCGGGGTACTGTCTGTGGATGACGGCGCACGCTCCTCCAGATGGGGCGTCAGGGTGGGCACACACGCCCGGCAGGCAGGAAGACAGGCGGGAGCTGCATCCCTGTACCACCTAGGTGCCCGTGCTTGGGCCCTCGGCCAGAGCTCTGAGTGAAGGGTCGGTGGCACTTCTATACCACAGACCCTCATGGGCAGGTCAGCCATCCTACCCCGTTGGGCCGGCCAGCGCCCGAAACCACCCCTGGGTTCACTGTCATTGGGGCCTTCACCCCAAGTCGCACCGCAGGGGCAGGACCAGGAGTGTGTGTGTGTCCTACAGCCAAGCGAGCATGGGCCCCCTGGGGTCACATGGCCTGGCCACTGGATCCAACCCTCAGGACAGAACCCAACAGTGGCATGTTGGGAGAGAGACGCCGTGTCGGGGGGGTTGAGGCTTTCTGGGGGAGCAGTTGTCACCCTGACATGGGGACACTCACCTGGCTGATGGACAGCCACACTAGAATAGCTTTGCCACACCCCCTTATCCGAGGACCCAGGAAGCGCACGGGACATCCTGGGCTGCCCCTGCTGACTTGGCACCTGGTGGCAAGGCTGTCCTCTTTCTGGAAGTTTCCTTCTCTTGGCCACAAGCCCTGATCCTTAGGGGAGCCACACTGCCTGGGGCAGTTTAGGGGAGAGAGTGGGTCCTTCAGGACCCCCTGTCCTGCCAGGCTGGGGACCTCAGTCAGCTTGTGCGTGCACTGGAACACCCCACCACCATCTACAGATGACGAAACAGAGCCTCATTTGCCGAAGTCTCTGAACCAACTTCCATGCCCCATCTCCTGAGCCCCCATGGGGCTCTTCAGCCCCCCCAGGCCCCTGTGACCCCACGGGGTTCCCAGGAGCCCATTGCAGCCCCCTGTGACCCCACAGGGTTCCTCGGCCCCCAGCCCAGCCCCCGGCGGCCTCGCAGGGTTCCCCAGAGCCCAGTTTGAACGTACACAGGCCTCACTCCCTTCCATTCAATGTGGTTTGCAGTGACTTGGGTCAGTTTGCACAGCCCTGAGATGATCAGAAGTGAAGGGCACCCTGCATTCTCAGGCCCAAGGGTGCTGTGATAGCAAAATACTCCCTTCTCTACACTGCTACCAGCTGATCTTCCCCAGGCACACAGCCACCCACCTACTCCCCTCCGTGCCCCCCACGGAGGCCGAGGCCGCTCAGGAAGCCGGGAGCTGTGCTGCATCTGGCGGGAGCCGGGAGGTTTCCACCACGGCGTCCAGGGCAGCTCGGCTCTGGCCACCACTGTGAGAGCAACAGGAAGCCGGCCGGTGTGGCTGCCGTCCTGGCAGGGCGCCCGTGGCTTCCTCCAACCCTCGCTGACCTGGGGGGCGGGGGAGCGGCGACACAAAGCAAGTTCTCACCTGCTAGTGGCCCCGGGCCCCGTGCCAGCTGAAAGGTGTGGAGAGCAGCGAAACCCCCCGCCCCGCCCCCACTGGGGCTTTCCTTTATAAAGACACTTATTGATTTATTAGAGACAGGGAAAGAGATTTCCCATGCGCCAGTCGAGTCCCCAGTGCTCGGAACGGCCGGCCGGGCCCAGGGCCAACACTGGGAGCCTGGAGCTCAGCCGGCTCTCCCACGTGGGTGGCAGGAACCAGCTGTGCGAGCTCTTGCCCCCGCCCGTTGGGGCACACCTCAGGGGGCAGGTGCAGAGCCAGAACGGGGCCTGGTGTCACACGGAGCCCCTGGGTCCCCTGGGCTCCATGATTCCTGTCGCCTCTTGGCAGTAGCTGAGGGAAGGGTGACAGGAAGCGGCCGGCCACTGCCACCAGCACGCAATGAGACCGAGGGCTCCCACTCCTGCACACACCCTGACACGGACCCCAAGAGGCAGGGCTGGTCCCCTAGAGCCCCGGTGACCTTGCGGGGCTGCGGGAGCTTGTCCACAGCCGGATGTCACGGCAGGGGACTCTGTCGGAATGTGTGGCTCGTGGATCACCCCGTCTGCAGTCCCCCGTGGGGTGCCCACTACACTGTAGGCGTAAGTGCCCAGTCTGGCATGGTAGGGAGGGAGGGACAGAGGGACGCCCAAGGACAGGAGGGCGCTCGTGGCGACGGAGGGGCAGCCATTGAGCCATCCTGCCTTCAGATGGGCATTCTTCTCACATCTGTGCCCAGAGGACAGCGGTGCCGAGCCCATACCCGGCTCTGGCATGGAGCGGCCTGGCTCCCTGGGCCTCGCCCAAGACCCGAGAATTCCTGTATCCCTTCTTCCATGCTCGTCCTCTCACGTCTGACTTTCCTGGCAGACTCGCAGATGGAAGCCTGCTCAGGGCTCGGTGGCCCAAGCTCTGCTGTGGAGGGGACCAGGGGAGGCGGCCCAGGCCGCCAGGCGAGACTCCAGGCTTGTCTGGAGGGGACGAGCAGCAGCTGGTTCTCGCCCCAGTTGCCCACAGCAGCCAGGGCTGAGCTGGGAGCCAGGAGCCTGCTGTACCCCCCGCCGGGCTCCCAGGCAAGTGCCTGAGACCCAGCAGGTGGACCCTTGTCCACCGCCTCCCAGGAACGCCTCCCAGACACGAGACACCGGTATCTGAGCGGGGCTTCCGGCTGCTTCAGCACAGCGCCCACCCTGAGCCACCCTGCATGCCCAGCTCACACGGTGCCCAGACTTCCACGCCACAGACAGGCTCTGGAGGCTTGGCCCACTTTGCTGGGGCCCTGTGGGATTCCGGTGGGACAGGCAGGAGCTCTCAGCACTGCTGGGGGCAGCGTCTCCATCCGTACCCTCAGCTGTCATCACCTGCCTGGACCCCTCCCGGTGCCCGAGCCTGGGAGATGGCCCCGCTGTAGGCCCAGAGGCCACAAGTCTGGGGCTTTGGTCAGGACCAGCAGGACACAGAACATGTCTTCCACTGTGGAGCTAGGACGCAGGAGGCAGTAGCCTACATCCGGGGCCCTGATCCGGCCCCAGAGTAGCCAGCCCAGCTATCCAGCTCCTGTTCAGGGCAGTGTCCGCCATTCCCATCCAAGGAGTTTGGGGGATTGGCAGGAAGGATGGACGGGGACAGGAGGAGTCGCCGGAGGCCTGGCCAGTGCACCAGGCCTGTGGCAGCAGGGCAGACATTCGGCCATCTGCCTTCAGCCCTGGGCCCCTCCCCAGGATCTGCTGTAACGGGCAGACCCAGTGCAGGCTGCAAACCCTGGCACACACCCTGTATTGACCTGGAAAAACGTGATCCAGGCCTGAAGCATCCCAGATGGGGAGGAGAGGCCAGCAGGCAGCAGTCCCCTGTTTGCTTTGGGGGCTAGTCTGATGGCGCTTAACCCGGAGGGCACTGTGTGCCCCCGCCCTCGGGCAGCCTAGGCCCTAGGTAGGACAGACACCACTGCCCTCCCTGGCCACCGGCAGGACAGACACCACTGCCCTCCCTGGCCACCGGCCCCGGGGTGGCCGTGCTGACGCCTCTCCCCCCCGAGCTCGGCCACTGTACAGACGCAGGCGACACAGACGTCATGGAGCAGACATTGCACAGCATGCACGTTGCAGAGCCCGGGGCTGCGACTGCACGAAGCATCCACTTAGTGTGTAGATGGAGTGGGTGAAAGGTGAGACAGGGCCTGGGGCAAGGCGCAGCTCCAGGGACACCCCGGTGGCAGTGCCAGCACCTGCACATGGACACGCACACACGGCAGAGCCTGGCTATGTAAGCTGGCAAAGAATCAGCCTTTTCTAGCCTTGGTTTCCCTCTCGCCCCTGCCAGTCCCAGGAACCAGGGATTCGCCTGGAACCAGGGACCCAAGCCCAGGGTTCACAAACAAGAAGGGACTGGGCTCATGTAGCCCTGCCTCCACGGTTGGGCCACCTCACTGTGCCCTGGTCGCATGAGGGTCTAGGCTCAGGGCAGTGCAGAGAAGTGGAACTCAGCAGCTGCTGGTGGTGTGCACCTGGCCCTGGCAGGCAGCGGCCACCCACCTCCCCTTTGCTGCTCCCTGCTGTCCTCGTCCACAGCCCACCCCCACCTCGTTCCTGCTGCCCCCGGAGACCACTGTTCCTGCCTTGCACAGCTTCTTCTCTCCTGCCCAGAGCAGCAAGTGCGTGCTGCAGCCGGGAGCAGCTGGGGCAGCCGGGAGCAGCCGGGAGCAGCTGGGGCAGCCTAGAACAGCCAGGGCAGCATGGAGCAGCCTGGAGCAGCTGGGGCACCGAGAGCAGCTGGGGCAGCCATGGCAGCTGGGGCAGCTGAGAGCAGCCTGGAGCAGCCGGGAGCAGCCAGGGCAACCAGGGGCAGCCAGGGGCAGCCAGGAGCAGCCAGAACAGCCAGGGCAGCCAGACTATGAGGGGTGGCCTTGGGCATCCTCACAGGTCATTCTGAGCTCAGCAAATCTCACCTTGGAGCCTTCTTGTCCTCCTCTGGCCTGGGGCGACTGCCCACAGAGCCTGGCACACACACCTGCCCAGGGGCAGAGAAGGAGAGGGGCTCAGCAGGGTTAGACGGGCCAGGAGGGCAGACACCCCGCACGCCCAGAGCCACCTCAGGGCCCCAAGCCCGTCACTTGGGGGCTGGCCAAAGAGGAGGGTGCCTGGAAGTGGCTGTACCTGTGTGTCCCCCACTCTGTCCTCTACACCTCCAGGCCCATGGCCCAGGTTGACCCCCCATGACCCAGGCTGACCCCCCATGGCCCAGGCTGACCCCCCATAGCCCAGGCTTACCCCCCATGGCCCAGGCTGACCCCCCCATGGCCCAGGCTGACCCCCCATGGCCCAGGCTCAGGCTGACCCCCCATGACTCAGTTTCCCACCATGGCACTTGCTCTGGTGCTACAGCTAAACAGCTCTGTGCCGATTCTGCCTTCATTCAGAAACATCGGAAACCAAGCTTGGCCCCAGAGCTTCCCCTCGGAGGTGTCCCAGCCCCCACCTGCCCGGCAGGTGTGCAGGTGGGCTAGGCACCCCACAGTCATGCAGGGATCCCTGGCATCCCACTCAGATCTCAGGTTGCCCTTGGCCCTGCCCCTTCCCGGTGCCTGAGCCAGGCAGTGGGTCAGCCTGCCGCCAGCCAGGGGCTGGTTCCACCTGAGGGGCCTGACTGCAGACTCCAGTCTGTGAGGGCTCCTGGAAGCGTCCAGGCTTCCATGGCCCCTTCCCACGGTCAGGGACAAGTTCAAACGTCCGCATGTTAGGACTCTGTCCGACGTCAGCCCCACTGACATCCCAACAGGCCCACGCTTACAGGGAGTGGGTCGGGACCACTGCCTCTTGGAGAGCACGGTTGACCCGAGCAGGAGCTGATGGAGATGGGGACGGAGGGCAATGCCTCCCCCACAGCCCCACTGGTCCGCGTCACGGCCCTGGCCCACGTCACGGCCCTTGTGCGCACCGTGTCGGCTGCCCTGGGCTGGCACGGGGACAGCTCCGAGGGGCTTGGTGGGCAGTCGGTGGCCCGAGAGGGCCTACGTCTACACCAGCCCAGCTCCGTGTCCTGACCCTTGGACCTCTGGCCACGCACAGCACAGGCATGGTCTCCCTTCTGCCCCGCGTGGCCGGTGGATACACGTGGAATCCCTTCCTACAATCAAAAACAGAAGCCAGCGCGCTTCCACCCCGTTCTTCTTTTGTGAGTTTTTTCCCACAAAGGGGGTTTTCTCGTTCCAGGAAGCACATGCCACAGCTTGAGGTCTGAGTGGGGTGAGGGGGGTGGTGGTGGGGTGGGGGTAGGGAGAGAACAGACATGGGGGGTTCCTTCTGCAGCCCCAGGTGGTTCAGTTTGGCCCCCTGGGCCCACGGGGCCACCCTGCAGTAGGGCGCAGAAGCCGCCACTCAGTCCAGTCACCCGGCTCTGACGGCCAATGCCGGAACATGAGGCTACACCAGCCTTAGCCCTCCAGGCCGGCCCGGGCCAAGGCTGCGGCCAGAGGAGGGCGTGGTGCCCCTGCCTGGGCATCGGCAGGCCTGGTGCCCCCTGCCTGGGCAGCCGCAGCGTGAGGCCCCAGCGCACATCCACCCTCCCCTGTCGCAATTCCCACTGCGGAAAGCCAACGCTGACACGAGAGCCAGAGTCACGTCTGCCATTCACTCCACACTCTGCACTAATGGTCCCATGAGGGGGACGGTGAGAACGCCGTCCTGGGGACACGCGTGCCACGTCACCTCCTGGCAGCCCCAGCAGCATTCGGACTGCTATGGCCTCTGGTCGCCAACAGGTACGGGGTGGGAGTGCCTGACGGCACCCAGGGACAGGCCTGTGGGTAGACCAGAATGCATCTGAGCTTAATCCTCCCAGGTCCTGGAGGGGACAGGTGTCCACGACTCCCTGCTGTGCCCCAGTGTGGCTGCCCCTGGGGGCATCAGAGTGACGTGTCCACGTAAGGGAGGGACTGGGGGCCTGAGCCAGCCCTGCGCTTGCCTCCCCCGCCAAGGACCCGGTCATTCACTCACTTCCTCACGTATCCTCTGTTCACTCAGTGACTCCTTAGGGAGACTGGCACGGTGGAGCCGTGAGTCCAACAGGGCAGGACTGTTGGCATGGCCGTCACGGCTAGCCACGAGGTTCCTTGAGCACACCCTCCGGGGGAGAGAGGGCAGCAAGGACAGCTGGGAGTTGGGCGCGCTGTCCGTCAGGGCTGCGGCTCCTGTTCCCATGCCACGGCCGGCCACAGCTCTCATGGGGACTCTGGGTGAGACGCGGGACGCGGGACACGAGCTGGCTTCCCAGAAAGTCCCGCCCCCACACGAGCTGACCCACAGCTCGGACTCTGGCCCCTCGCAGGGCCTCCACGGGGGCTCTGACCTATGCAGGAGCGCCCGGCCACCTTTCCCCTGGCCAGGGCCACCCCCTCCCCAGGAGCAGCATGCGCCAAGCCTCTGCCAGCAGGATGCCCTCCACCTTCCGTTATCAAACCTTCGGCCTGAGCAAGGCTCAGCCGCACCTGGCTGAGAGCGGGGCTGGGGCTCAGGGCGGCGGCCGAGAGCCTGGTGACCCTGGTGACACCAGTGCGTCCGCTCTGACCCCTCGGGAAGCGTCCTGAGGGCCTCGGCTCTGGACTCTGCTCTTATTTGTATCAGAGCAGCAGGTGTAAGTGTCGGGGCAGGGGGCTGATGGGTCAGTGTCTGCCTTGGTGTGTCGGGGGTCCCTGGGGACCAGCCCTGCTTGGGGGTCCATAGGAGTGGCAGCAGTCACTCCGCTTCCGGACCCGCCAGCCCCTTAACTCCCCCGTCACTCCACCGTCTAGAAACGGCCAGGGGGACGCCACCGGGTGCCCCCGCAGAGCCCGCCACGCTGCACTCTGAAGTCATCGTCAGCTTCCCATGGTGAGGGAGTCCCTGTACCCCGGGGACGCGCTTCCCTTCTGGCCGAGCCTGGGAGCTCCCGCCCTGCTCCTAGCACTGTAAGTTTAGGGAAACGTGACTCCGTGTGACCCCGGGCCTCTCAGGCGGTCACTTCACGTCCCACCTCTCTGTCTCCACGCAGGCCATGTCCCTCTCGGGTGGACACTGCGGCCAGGCAGGTCCCACCTGTCCAATCTTGGTGTGTGGCACCAGGTGAGTGTCACACCTCACAGGTTAGGTGACAGCCGCTGGCACGCCCTGACGCCCATGTGCCCAGCGGACAAACTCCAGGGCGCTAACCCGCAGCCTGGCCATGGTGACTTCAGGGTGTCCCTGCCTCACCCTGAGCAGGCCCTGGGGCTCACACGGCCTCAGCTTCGCGCCGAATCCTGCACGCGGCCAGGGACTCCGCCAGCCAGCCCACAGCTCGTGCCCAGCCCCCTTCCAGATCCTCCAGCTCTGTCCACACATGGCTCTGACCCGCAGCGCCCTGGGAGCCACGGCCTCTGGATTGGCTTGTCCACCTGGCACTTGTCAGAAGGGAGTGTGGGCCAGCGGATGAGGGCAGTCAGCCAGGGCCACCGGAGGGGACAGAGACATTGCCAGGCACCCACAGCCTCATGTGGCAGCTAGCCGCTTTCTGCCCTGTAGCCAGAGGGCCTTTTCCACCATGGAGATCTGACCACAGCCCGTCAGACGCTTTCAGCAGGGCGTCCAAACTTCCGCACAGGGACCCGAGCCACAGCCTGCCTGCTGCTGCCACCTCCTGCCACCCTGCCAAGTCACACCCAGGCGGCACCTGCTGCCACCCAGGTGGCACTTCTTACCGCCCTGGGTATGGGACCGGGCATGGCCCAGGCCCCAGGGGCTCAGGTGTGCGGCCAAGCCGTGGAAGCCTCACCCAGCCGAGCTGGACACGATGGCTTCACCCAGGGCCAGGCGAGCTCCTCTGCCTCGCTGGCAGCCAGCAGCAGGCTCCCTCGCTCAGCCCCTGGCCTCGCAGCACGCTTCGCGCCGACCCTGCAACCCCACCTATGCGGGGGCACCTATGGGCTCTGCCCGCCCGCGCCAGGGGTCAGGGCGCCCGTCCAGAGGCCCAACTTCAAAGGCCGTGCGAGGGCAGCAGGCTGGCCCGCACTCCGCGATAAGCGCCGTTATCGGCCTGGGCGCCCGCAGCCGGCGCAGCAGGTCAGAGGGCCACCGAGCGCGGCCAGGACACACCCCTGTTTGTCCAGGACGACACAGGCCGCCCCACCACGCCGTTATCACAGAGGAAGCCTGGGCCAGCCCGGAGCTCCCGGGAGGCCGCCGCTGGCTGCTTCCTGCACCGTGTGGACTTTCACTCCTTCCTGCCCCGGGACCCGCGCGAACCGTGGCCACGCTCACAATGGCCTGGGCCTTCCGGATTCCAGTCCCTGGGAGCTGCCGTTTCCGAAGCCACGTCTCTAAATTGGGATTTCCTGGATTCCCAGGGTCTGAGGCTGGGGGATCAGGGGGGTTGCAGGGCAGGGGGGCTGCAGGGGACCACCCCTCCCCTTGCTATGCGGAGTAAGGAGACAGAGGGCGAAGGTCAGGTGCTGGTCAGGATGCACCAGGACCGGGAGAGGCTGGTCCAGCCCAGCCCACGGGAGCAGAGCTCCAACCCGGCCCCCCAGGGGAGCATCCGAGGGCAAGGGGCCAGGCCTGTCACCCTGCCAGCAGCAGCAACACGGCTGGCGCTCAGGACACGGCGCTGCCCATGGACCTGAAGGCGCTGTTGGACTGTGTCTTGGGGACTGTGTCTCAGGCTGCTTCTGACCTGGCTGGGACTGCAGCAGGGCCTGGGACCAGCTTCCAGCATGGCCAGGCTGCTGGGCAGAGGACCCTCTGTGGGGGTGTCTGTGGGCTCTCGTGGGGTAGCCACCTGTTCTCTGCCTGGTTCCCAGCTGCTCACAGGAGCAGCGACAGCTCTGGAGCGAGAGGGCCTTGCTGACATGACTCCAGTCACATGGCAGCCCCTCCGTGGAGTCTGTGCTGATGCCCCCACGCAGGACAATGCCAGCCTGGCCCCGAGCCCTCACTGCGCTGGGCCGTGCCGGGTGGTCCCTCACCAGCCTCGCCGAGCACGTGGCCCAGGGGATCCTGCCTCGCTGACAGGGGGTGTACCTCTTTTGTGCTGTGGGTGAGTGCCCTGGCAGCGGCTGCGGCCTGCAGTGCCAGTTGCGACAGCCCCAGGCCCTTCACTGCCACCTTTCTTGCCTGGCTGCTGCCTCCCTCGGTGCCTTCCCTCGGGGGCTTGGCCCGCTCACCTGGGCAGCTGCTCACGGCCGCGGGCGGGCAGTCAGCTGGGCATTCCACGTGCGGCCTCTGGGTGCCCCGAGCTGTCGGTGTCATGGTGGCCTCCAGCTCTGCACGGCTGCTTCCTGTTCCAGGGAGAGGGAGAGATACCCCCGTTTTCAAACCATCCGCTGGTGGGAGAGGTTGTCTTAAGGGAACCTCGGGCAATAAATTGACCTCCATGAAAACAGAAATGCAAAGCGCCCGAGCCTGTGGGACAGGGCTTGGCGCTGAGACTGGACTCGCGTGGTAACGGAAGTCAGGCCTCAAGCCAGGAGCAACAGAGTTAAACGTTGAGTTTGTATTTGAAAAGCAGACTTACATCTTCTGGTTTATTCTCCAAGTAGCCACGATGGCCTTAGCTTTGTCCAGGTCTCCCAGGCGGGTGCAGAGGCCCAAGCCCTCGGGCCGTCCTCTGCTGCCCTCCCAGTTGCCTTAGCAGGGAGCTGGTCTGAACCAATGACCACATGGGACTGCAGGTAGGAGCTTAACTTGCTACACCACAGCACCAGCCCCAACGTAATTTTAAAAGATCAAGGACATTGATACCAGGACCACAGAGGACCAAGAAGCTGGGAGAGCTGCAGGTGGGCACTGGGGCCGTCACCACAGCGGGAGCTCCTGGGAGAGGAAGCCGGCCCAGGTCTGGGGACCTGCCCCAAACACCAGCCCTGGGGTGAACTTTTTCTCCTGGCTTCTGGTTCACAGGAACTAAGCCTTTGTGGGTCCTTGAAAGAAGCCAGCCCATGGCCAGCAGGGTGGTGACCGGCTGTCCCCATGGATCCAGTCCTTGCCTGTGGACCCAGCCCTTCCCAGCCATCGACTGAGAAGCTTCCGGCACCAATCCGCCTGCCTGCCCGCCCTGCCCGAGGTTCTGGGCACCAGCTAGGAGCACAGTAGGCAGCCATGTGAACTGCAGGGCTGGGAACGGACACGGCAAGCAATGGGCACGCTGGCAGGTGACCCACGGGAAGGCAGCATCCTGCCCCCCCACCCCCACACGGGCAACTTAGAAGCCAAATATTTAGAGACTAAATATTGGAAGGAGAGCAAAGCAGTGTAGGGACAACAGGACGGGGTGAGCTGTCAGAGGAAACAAAAATACAGAGAAGGCAGCCGAGGGACGGGGCAGTGGAGACAAACAGTGGAAGGACCCCCAGTGTCGGGGGCTGTAGCCCAAGGCCTCCGACAGGGAGGGCTCCCGGCCCTGGGGGGTGTGGCGGGCCCAGCCGTCTGCTGGGCAGCGAGGCCCTGAAACACACCTCGAGACACTGAGAGCCAGCCTGCGGCTGCGTGGCACAGTACACGGCCTAGCCCTGTGCACGCCGACACAGGGCCGCTGGCACAGCACAGCTGTGGGCAGTGTTTCGCCCTCAGAGAGGCAGAGCCGCAGACAGAGCCAACAGTCCCCCCACACCGCTGCTGGCTGCCACGCCGAGCAGCTGGCATGAGTCCCCACTCTGCCCCTGACACTGGCTTCCTGCCAGTGTGGCGCCCCCGTGGGCCTGACTCAGAGGCCAGGTCCAAGCCTGCGGACGCAGGACAGCATGAGCAGGGCTCCCCTTGCGGGGCCCACTGCACCACCACCTTGTCCACTCCATGAGCCTGGCGCGAGAGCTTCGGGGCGTCCACTGGTGGCTCCGTCTGTACCACGCACACCGCCTGCTGGTCAGCCTCTGCCTGGTGGGCCGGCAGCTCTGTGTGCAAGCACACGGGGCTGTGGCCTGTCCTAAACAATCAAGGTGCCAGCCATGGCTCTGCCAGAGAGCCCTTTGCCCAGGTGACGAGATGAGAATTTCAGATCTGACACGGACAGATCGAAGGCCTTGGTGAACTGCCCAACCCTGCTGCACCTGAGCTTCCCTGCGGCTGAGCATTCCAGCAGAAGGCAGGGCAGGGCCTGTCCTGTTCCGATTCAGGCACCCACAGGGGAGGGGATGACGGACACTGAGCTGCAGCTCCCCTGTCCCACAGGAGTGATGGAAGGGTCAGCACAGCCAGTCCCTGCTGAGCCGCGGGGCTGCCATGAGGTTGGGCCGCGGCATTGTGTGGTGCAGGTGCACACGGCTGCTGTGGCCGTGGGGGCACGCTGACGCTCATGCCGGCAGTGGCCCCCAGCATCCTGCCCCTTCTGGACCCCGGTTCTATGACTCCCCCAGCAAGCCTCCGAGCTTCACCCTTCATTTCCCCTCCACTCAGCCCCGAACTCCCCAACAGCAGGACTCGGCTCTGCGCCTTCCTGGTCGTCAGCCCATGGGGCCCTCGACTCGGTGAGATGCCGCCCCCACAGAGGCAGGAAGGTGTGAGCACAGGCCTGACACCCAGACCCCAAGCGTCTGTCCCCGGGCAGCTGCGTGGGTCTTGTCCTGCAGAAGGCCCGGGCTCATGCTGGCGGGGAGGGGGCGGCATAAACGCCCTTGGAATGGGGCCAATCCTCACCGTGGGAAAGGGCCACTCAGAGGTGATCTTAAATCAAGTCCAAGTCCATAATGCCGGGAGAGGCCCGGGCGAGGGAGGAGCTGCTTCTGGGACTCCCCATCTTGAACTGCACGTGCATGACAAGCCACGGAACTCCAGCCCCCTCCTCCTGCAGGGGAGCTCGCCCAACCTGTGCCACGCACGGCTTTTCAGCGAGGCTGCAGGGCAACACGTGGCAAGCCATCAGCCAGACCCCAGCGAAGGGCTGAGCCCCTCACTCCAGCGAGGCTCACTCAAGACGGGCTGTGCCTTGAGGAAGTCCCAGCTTGCCCTGTCATTGTCATCACTAACTCGCTTTGCCCGCTTAATGTCTCATTAATACTGCCTCTGATTTTCTCCCTTCGTTCTACTCAGTTTTTCCATGTTGACATTCTAGCCCATTCATCAGTGTACAGGCCTGTGGTTCCCCCCGTTTCCTGCCAGGGTCTCACCCAGCAGCCCCTCAGCACAGGCACCCGATGGGGGCCGTAGCTGACAACACAGCTGGCAGGCAACCTGGTGAGTCAGGCGAGACCGAGGCCCTCGCCGGACGCGGAGGGGTGGAACCCCCAGGAGCTGCAGAGCCCACCGGAAGCCACCGGCCTTCAGATTCAGGGTTCAGGGTCACGTGGGGAGCTCCCAGTGGCAACTCTGTCCTCACCCCAGAATTAGCAAAGGCAGAGAATTCTCAGGGCCTTAAAACCTCCAGGCCCCAAGTCAGGTTTGCTCACGCCGATGGAATGCAAGTCCCGCTCCTGTGGAGGGGGAAGGTTCTTGGGTGGGAAAGCCCCTGAACAGCTGCTTCTCCGCTTGACACCACCAAAACCTGAGCCGACCCCCCACCCCCAGAAGGCTGCCTGCTGGCTGGTGCCAAAGTAAGAGCCTTTGCCCAGCCTGCCAGGGCTACAAGGTGATTGACAAGGCCCTAATGAGCCACTAATTAGTAAGCACCCAGCCCGGGCCCTTGCAGGTCATAAAGGACTTTTATCTTGGAAGCGGTGCTATTAGCAGCCCCTCCACCACTTCTGGCCTCCCAAGGCAGGATGGGCTGCTGTGCTGTTGAAAAGAAATTAGCTCCCTGCTGGGGCCGAGTGAGCTGCCTTTGAAAATAACAGAGACTCCCCATGGGGGCTGGAGATGGCCGCTCCAGGCTGGGGACCCCTTAGCTAGGCGATGTTTGCCAGATGGCAGGTCACTGGGCCAGTGGATGGAGGGGCTGCCACCAGAGGGACACGGAGGGCTGCTCGGGCACAGCCAGCCGCTGGAAGCAAGGTCCAAGGCAGTGACAAGTCATAAACAACAATATTTAAGAAATAATGACCTGGCCCAGCTGGCCCAGGAGGTGGTCTCGCGAGGCAGGGCGGCTGTGGGTGCGGTGTGGGCAGCAGGCCAGGGCTCAGCTGGGGCACACAGATAAGTGGTCCCAGACTTCAGGATTTCAAAGGGAAGAGAGCTTAAAAAAATACAAGGTGGGTTGACACACGTTCATCAAATTTTGCTGTGTCAATTAAGTCCTTGAAAAATAACAAGTGAACAGCTTACCAAAAACAACAAAACTCTGTTTTGGAAAGAGTATTTCAGCACAAACAAGCGTGAGGAAGGTGTCCCGGGCAAGGCCACGGGCAGCCTTGGGACGGCCTGCGTGGGGACAGCCCACCGGTGGGCAGGCGGTAACCACACCCCGTAGGCTGGCACACGCGCCCCGTGAAGGCTCCTGTCCCTCTCAGGGCACCCCCGTTGGGACGACAGGTTGGGGTCCCACAGAGGCTGCAGCAGAGCTCAGCCCTCACCCCGTGAACCCCGAGAATCATCTTCAGTGCTCCCCAAAGACAAGTTCTCCCTCGTTGCCACCTTCTGTCCCGCTGTTTTCCTCCGGCCCACAAGGTCTTGGTGTATGTGATCACATGGCCCCGTGAAGCTACGGAGGCTGGAAGTGCACACCCTGCCCAGTTGTGCACATGGGGCGTACTGGCGGCCACTGGGCAAGACTCCCTGCTCTCTGAGCTGCCTTCCCTCCACTCCTGCACCTCAGCTTCCTGCAGAACACGGAGGTGCTGCCTCTGCCTTCCTTTGCCGGAGAAACACATGGACCAGACTTGGCACCCCAGGGGCACCCTGGATGTTGGGCAGCTGTGGGAGGAACTGGAGGCATCAGCACTTCCTGCCAGGAGCAGTGCCCACAGTGCTCAGTGACTGCACCTGCTCTGTGCGTGGCCCTTCCTGCTGCAGGGAGGGGAGGGGAGGCAGAGCTGACATCAGAGGTGCAGAGACCCCGCAGAGACCCCGAAAGGGCTGTGATGGAGACTGAAGCTGGCCTGGCCGCAGTGTCCGAACCAACAGCCAAGATTCCGGAGCTTAAGCACTAGTGCGTTCTGAGTTAGGACCCCTTCTAGCTGACTGTGCCAGCGGGCAGGCTTCCCACAGTGCTTGGGCGAGGAGAAGTGAGATTGCAACCGCCATGACCTCGCGGGGTGAGCAGAGCTTCTGGGCTCAGAGACAGGGTTAGGCCCGATCGGCCCCAATGCCAGCCCAGCCTCCCTGCGGGCCACACTAACTGCAGGGCTTAGACCTTGAGGCGCCCACCCTCGAGGTACGCAGACCGCACAGAAACCACGGGACTGGGCACAAGGCAGACCCGACGCTGTGTGGTGGACGCCGGGGGCTCAGGTGCCACGTGTGCACACAGCTGGGTGACGTGAGGAAGACCCTACGTGGGAAGCTTGACTGAGGAACTGTGCTGTCCCCCAGGACTCGTTCTGAGCTGAGATGCCCCCACAGCAGGGGACCCTGACCGGGGAGCTGGGGGCTGGGGACTGACACAGGGTCATCTGCCCTGCAGCCTGGGCATCTGCCTTCCTCACCCAGGCGGGCAGAGGGCGTGGACCACCTGCAAGCAGATCTCCTGGACAATGTGAGCCACCAGGAAGTCAGCACTCGCCCAGTGCCCTCTGCTTGGCCAAAGCGTGAGGCCCCTGGGGCCAGTGTCGACAACAGGGACCTGAACCTGGGCTGGGGAGAGCTTGGCGCCCGAGCAAACGCCTCGCGCTGCGTTGCTGGCCGAGGATGGACAGTGTCGGTTTCCCGAGCTCTGCAGCTCTCAACACCCGGATTACACGGATTAGCAGCTGAGCTGTGCTTGCTGAGGCAAGCTGCATGGCACAGGGCATGTCAGGAACTCCAGGGCCAGACTCAGGGGCAGTGTGTCCATCCCAGCCAGCGTCCACTGCTCGGCTGAGCCTCGGCTCCTGCTGCAGGGTGGGCAGCTAGAGCGGCCTCATCCTGCGCCCCTCAGACCCCCAGGTCTGTCGGTTTGCAGGAGCTGACACCTTGCTCCCGCACAGGACTGCTGGCTGCAGACCAGGCCGCTTGGGCAGCCGTGGACAGGGACTGCCCTTAGGGAGCGGTTTGCTGCTCAGCCCTGAGACTCGCCTGAGCAGCAGGATGAAAGGCGCAGACTGGACAAGGCCACGTCACGGGGGCTCTGGCTGGGGGACCGCAGCTGCCAGGCAACCGGGCACATGGGAGGCCATGGTGGCTGACGGCCACGCAGGGACACCCTGAGCTCCTGCCTGTGCTGGCTGCCCCGCTGGAGCCGAGGGAGGACTTGGGCCTACAGCTCCATCCGCAGAGCTTTCCACATGGTGTGCACAGGACGTGGCTGGGGACAGCGGTCAGTAAGCAGGCCAGAGTGGCAAGAAATGGCCTAGTTCCCACACAAGCCTGAGCCCCAGGGGTCCCCTAAGCCGTCACCCATTGCCTCCTGGGCGCGCCTGAGCCGGGGCTTGGACTGAAAGCAGAGTCAGCAGGCACTGCGAACGGTCACGGGCCTCTGCCGGGCATCATAAAGCCAGCCGGCCCACGCTGTTCTAGAAGGGAACACCTTGCTCATGCATGAGACTGCCCTGCCACTCGACATAAACCCAGAGGACAAGGCCAGGGTGGGCTAGACTCCCAATGGAGGGGCAAAATCCCTCAGTCACTGCGCCCACCGCCCAGCCCAGCCAGGGCCCGTGAGCTTCCTGTCCCGGTGGCGGGAGAGCACACAGGCCAGGGACTCAGTTACGGCTGCCGAGCCGCGCAGGGCCGTCCACAGAGGCCAGTGCAGGGAGCAGCGATGCCCGCGGCCTGTCCGCCTAGGAGGGTGCTGCCCGGGGATGCCCATGGCCCGTCCGCCTAGGAGGGTCTGCCCGGGGAAGCCCACGGCCCGTCCTCCTAGGAGGGTCTGCCCGGGGAAGCCCACGGCCCGTCCGCCTAGGAGGGTCTGCCCGGGGAAGCCCCCCGCAGGACGTGCCATCAATGCTCACTGCTCCAGGACGGAGTTCTGGGCCTGCCTGCCCTTGCTTCCTCACCCCAGGGCCCCTCTGTGGGTGTCCCCGACTTCCAGGGACTGGGGCTTTTGGGGTCTTGTGGTGCCTGGGACAGCCTTTTTTCCTCCCTTCCTGAATAGCTCCTTTACTATAAAGTATCTGAGCTAGCGTGGAGGCCCAGGGGACTCCTCAAGGCCACGGCCAGTGAGTGCGTCAGGGAGCAGGGCTTGCCGGAGGGTGCCTGTCGGGAGGCCCCAGGAGCCACGAGGACCATGCGCCTCCTGCTGCCATGTTGGTGCTGCTGGGCACGGGCAGGTACTGTGCCATGTGCCATCCCCAGAGTCCCCACAGTCCAGCCACTAGAGCCTACGCCCAGCAGACCTGGACCTGTGACGCTGGCATCTCACAGTGCACGCAGCTCCCAGCCCCTGCTGCCCACTTCCTGTCTAGCTTTGAACTGTCTGACACTGGGTCACATGTCAAACATTCAGATATCAGAAGCATTCAAGGCGTGTTTAAAAAATAATCATCAGGCCCAGTGCAGTAGCCTAGCAGCTAAAGTCCTCACCTTGCATGCACCAGGATCCCATATGAGTGCCGGTTCTAATCCTGGCGGTACCACTTCCCATCCAGCTCCCTGCCTGTGGCCTGGGAAAGCAGTTGAGGATGGCCCAAAGCCTTGGGACCTTGCACCCCAGCCCAGTGAGCGGCACCTTGGTCCCTAGCAGTTGCTAGGACACGTCCAGGCCGGGATGTGTGAGCTCAGTTTAGCCCATGACACCTGCGGTAGACGCGGAGGGGGTCGCGTTCAGAGGGGCGGGGGCTTAAATGCCAACACTGGAGTGGAGGAAGGGCCCACAGGCATTCTGAGCCTCGTCTCCAGCCCCACAGGGGTCCCCAGAAGTGCTCAGGGCCTCTGTGTCCGGGGACCCACCCTCCAGCACCCCGAGATCCTCCACGCCGTGGGTCTGCCTTGAGCAGCGAACCCCTCCCAGGCCTTTGCGGCTTAGAGGGTGCCAAGCCGTGGTTTTCATGACGGCTTGATGGGCCGTGTCATGAGCTCACCGATACCATGAGAACGGAAAGGTATAACTTAACTTGGGGCACGGGGGCAGCCAGGGTTTGCCATGGCGTCACGTTATGTGGGCAATGGCACGCGGCACGGGGCTGTCCCCGCACTCAGCTGGTTTCCTGGTGCAGTCAGTGCAGACACAGGACTTGGAATTAAACTTGGAATTACGTGCAGGCCAGGCACTCCCTTGGCCAGATCCCCGCCCGGCTCCCATTTCCACGGATAGACACGTGTCTCCCAGCTCGCTTCCTGGCACGCATGCTTGGAGACCGACCAGGTCCTCCTGGGCCCTGAGAGCTCTGGTGGCAGTGGTGTGAGCTGGGCACTGCTGCTGACGGCAGGTGCGAGGCCGCACGCCCACAGTCAGGTTTTTGGGGAAGCCCTGTGGAGCCCCATCACAGCATGAGACCCAGGGGAGCCCAGGGCCTGAAGGCCAGTTGGGACGTGCAACTTGCCCGCCCGCAGGGCATGTCTGCATGTGATGGGCATAAAGAGCCCATTACGCGGGAAGCAGGGTTTGCCTGGCAAGCCCACTGGATGCCACCCTGCCACGCGTCCTGCGGAAACACTGCCTCGGGGTCCTGGAGCCCCCCAGCACGTGCCTCTGCGAGAGCGGAGGGCCTGGGTGATGACACCCACGGAACAGCCGCAGGCTGGCCGTGTCAGGGAGGCCTGCAGCTTTGGAGGATCAGCAGCCGTGTGGGAACCGTGCTGGCATGACGAGGCCTATGCAGGATTGCGTGACGTCCTGGATGCAAAACCCTCTCAGGTACCCCACAGACACCCCCACTCTGGCTGTGTTGTGAGTGGCCAGATGGGCGGGGTTCTGTGGTTGAGTGACAGCCAAGGAGCTCCGCCCCCAGCCCCACTGCTGGCACTTGGCGAATCCCGTTTGAGGGGAGCCGAGAAATGACCAGAACTCGCCCTTTTGCCATGGACCCTCTAGGGCTCCCACCAGCACAAAGCCCTTGACTCTCACCGTACTGCCAACAGGGGCTGCTGGGGTGCCCCCCGACACTGCCGACCCCTCCCCACGGCCTGGGGACAGCGCCCGAGCCCTTTCCTGTCCCTGTGAATCCCGCAGCCATGGGCCCCTCTGGCAAGGTGGGTCCATCCCAGCCCCTGACAAACACAGCTCAGGAGCCAGGGGCCCGTGGGAGCCCCCCACCTGGGGTCAGCAGGAGACAACACCCGGCCCTCCCTGCCTGCCCGAGGAGACGCGAAGATGCCCGCTGCTCCAGGCTCCATCCTTGCTCATGGGCAACCCAGTCAGAGGGGTGCCCAGGTGTACCAGCCGCACTGCTCACGTCACTGCAAATATCAAACACTCAAAGCTTCAGGGAAGCCAAAAGCACAGCCCAGATCCCCACACCACACAGCGTGGCCCCCAGAGCGCCACACCACGCAGAATGGCCAGAGCCCAACACCGCACAGTGTGGCCCCCAGAGCGCCACACCACGCAGCATGGCCAGAGCCCAACACCGCACAGTGTAGCACTCAGAGCCTGACATCACACAGCATGGCACCCAGAGCCCCACTCTGCTGCTGTCCCTCTGAGCTTCCCGCCCGAGTCTTGGGCACCGAGGCATCCAGGCGCCCAGCTGGGAGCTGACTGCAAGGAGGCTGCTGTAAAGACAGACTCACACAGGGTCCTGAGCACCCTGGAGCCAGCGCATCAGAGCCAGGCAGAGCACACCACGCTACAGGAAACGCAATCCCAGGTTCTCTCTCTCCTGAGTCCCTGGGGTCCTCTCTGGGCCCTTCCCCAAAGCTGCGACCCCAGGCCCTCGGGCCAGGGCAGCACAGCTCAGCGGCGAGGCTGGCCGCTGCTGGGGTGGGGCAGCAGGGGAGCCGGGCAACAGCAGTGACCAGGGGCGCAGTAATTAATTGACGGCCGCATTCCGGCCTGGTGCCTGTGGCGCGGGGGACGGCTCCGCTCTTGTTTGCTTTTCATCTGGCTGGCTGGATGAGCCCTTGTGGTCCAGGTAGGAAATGCCAGCCGGCACAGCCCTTCATGGCCCCGAGGCACGGGCAAGTGGCCTAATTAGCAGCGGTCCCCATTTATTAAAACCCATAAATACTTGTCTCGGGGGCAAGGAGGGAGCTGACGGTGGGAGGAGGTAAGGCCTGGCAGGTTGTGCACGCACGTGCAAGCTCATGTGGACACAGGATCAGTGCCCAATGGTGGGAAACCCAGTGGGAGACGGGGTGCAAGCAGGCAGCATCCAAGGCCGGATGCAGGGACACTCGCCTCCTTTGCTTTCCTAGGGACAGAAGTGTCCCAAGACGCCCAGCACCAATGCTGCGAGTGCAGAGAGTAAACCCAGGCCTAGGTGCTGGTTTGAGTCCCAGCTGCTCCACTTGTGATCCCTGCTTAGAGTCTGGGAAAGCAGCGGAAGATGCCCAAGTACCTGGGCTGTTGCACGCACGTGGGAGAGACAGAGTGCCTGGCCCCAGCCGCGCGGCCATTGGTGGAGTGAACCAGCAGATGGAAGAACAAACTCTGTAAATCTTTAGGGAAAAAAAATTGACTCACCACACTGCACTGCGTTCTGGCTGCTGTTATCCTGGGTTCCGCCTGGATCCCTCGGCCTGTGCGAGGAGGGAGGAGCTGATGGGCCCCAGCTGCTTCCACAAGTGCTCACGACGCTGCCAGCCCCACAGGCAGCGGGCATTCCAGGGTCCAGCAAGAACACAGAAGAAGCATCACCCATCTGGGCCACAGAAGGGTGTCGGGCGGCAGTGCTTCGGGATGCCACAGCAGTTTAGGCTGCCTGTTGCCGAGTCCTGAGTCCCTGCGTTGCCCTGCTCTGCCCCCAACAGCTGGGTGCTGCCTGGCACCTTGCAGCCCAAGGCTGTGAGGTGGGGAGGCCTTCATGGTGCTCTTCCCTGCTGGCTGACGCATGGACCGCAGACCAAGTCCTGGGCAGGGACCGACACCTGCGCAGCCCAGGGCGCCAGGCCCTCAAGTCTGAAGCTGATGCCAGCACGAGGAGCAGGTGCGTGAAGACCAACAGGGACAGCTGCCACAACCCTGACAGAGTGACGGTGGCAGGACGTCGAATTTCTGCCGCCTGGGTCCCCGGGGTGCACCACGGAGAGGAGGGCTGTCGGCCACCCCAAGGCCACCCTTCCGGCTGGGCGCTGGCGCCAGGTGGGGGCTGTGCAGGAGCAGTTGTTACAATCGCCAGCTCCCGTGTTGGAAATCAGACCTGCACCTGGTGCTCACAGGAGTCAGTGACACGCGTACTTTCCTGCAAATTCTCCAAGCGCCTGAGGTCACGCACAGCTGTGGCTTCTGGAGGGTCCCCAGCCCTGGAACAACCAGATGAAGAGCACTGTCACCACACCGCCCTCGGAGACGGACGCCTGGCTGCTGTCGGGGTGCGTGGACGGCACTGGACAAGCTGCTCTCCAGGCCTACAGCTCCCTGGGCCTCTGTCCTCCCACCACGCTTCCAACCTGGCCCTCGGGCACACTCTGCACTAGCCAGCGGATGCCAGCAGCTGCTGCTGCCACAAACGGCGTGCCTGGGAGACTTGCGGGTGCACGCTGACAACACGGGGCCTTCCCGGGCAGACTGGAGCTGTCCACCCTCATCAGGGGCCAGAGGGGCCAGCTGCCCCTCACTTCCTCCAGATAAGGGGACCGACTCCGAGCGGGGTGCCACCGAGCACCTCTGTGGTGCAGGAGGGAGGCGAGTGGGGCGCCCAGCAAGGGCACAGCAGCCAACGAACAGGATCACGGGGCGAGGAGGGGGCAGCTGTGATGGCTCTGCCTGCCCCTTGCCCAGCCTAGTGCAGAGGGCTGCGCAGCCGTCCTGGGACCGGCAGCTGTGGTCCATCTGGACTTGATCGCGACGCTCTCATCTTGGTTAGGAGCGTTTTTCTAACGAGTGAGGGGGTTTTGAAGCACCAGGTGTTTCGAATTTTTATCTTGTTCGCCTGCTTACATGGGGAAAGCTGAGCAGAGACCCCCGAATTAACCAAAGCTCAGCAGATCTCGGGGCGACCCAAGGCCTCCCTGCCTCGGTGCCCCTGCACTGGCAGTGCTTACTCTGCCACCAGGAGCTGATGTCAGCTGTGCCACCTGTGCAGGGCAGGGGCCTCCAGGTACCCCCTGTGTCCTCAGGGAGATGGGGCTGGCAGGGGAATGGGAGCAGGGAGCCTTCCCCGCCCGCTGCCCATTCAGCCTGGGACAGGTCACTGAGCAAGGAGGGACCCCCCCCCCCATGGCAGACCCATGCCAGCCATCAGTGCAGACGGCCACTCGCGGCTGCCAGGACAGTGGTGGCTCAGAGCAGCGATGCAGGGCGAGGTACAAGCCCATGTGGCCCCTGCCCCTCCCCCTAGGCCTGGAGGCCACAGAGGCCCTTCCAGGCCACTCATCTCCAGACATCTGGGCGAGGAGAGTGGCCAGGACAAAGCGGGCTCTGGGTGTCCCTGGCAGGCCTGAGTGCCCTGGGCCTTGCGTGCCCCCACCTCCTCTGGGGTGGCTGGGGCCCTGAGAAGCCACTTGCCAGCAGGGCTCATGCTGGCTGAACAGGTGGTACCTGGTCTGCCTGGGCAAGGGGCTGGTCCCTCAGCAGGTGGCCAGGTTGTCACCTGCCACTGACCCAGAGGTTGGGATTGCTCCCCATCCCCATCTTCATGGCCAAGGATGGTTAACCCTGAGCCACCGGGCACTGCCCGCTGACGAGATGCCTGGCTGGAGAGCAGCTGAGACAGGGGCAGGGCGGGGCGGGTGGGGAGGCTGCTGTGTGGACTGGAGTCCAAACGTGCGAGAAGGAAGATGGGGACTTGGGGGTCACTGCGGCACAGCCACGCCGGGCACAGGCAGAGCTGACATGGGGAAAGGGCAGGGGGTCCCCAAGCTTTCCCCTCGGCCTCTTTCCCAGGGACAGAGAGCAGGGTGGGGGCTGGGAGGGGGCGAGGCTGGCAAGCGAAACCCGAGCTCCCAGCCAAGTGGGTGATGTGCCTTTGAGGGCCTGTACGAGCCTCCCTCGGAAATGAATGAATTCTTTCACAGAGCCTCAGCCCCGATTATCTTCTGTAATTGCATTATTCCCAGCCTCGCCGGGGTAAGCGACCCAGCTCAGCCGCAGTAATCAGTGGCAGTTGTAACAACAGCCGCATGTGCAGGTTGACCTCGGGCCCGCCTCCCCGCAGCCCCTCCACCCCACGGGGGACCCCACGGCTCCGGCCACTGCTGGGAAACCTCCCAGCGTCTCTCCTGCCTGGACCTGTCACTTGTCTCCCTGCAGCCACGCCGCTCAGACCTCCCTGGCGCTCAGCCGCACACTGCCTTTGCTCAGATCCCGAGGCAGCCGGGGACGGTGGCCACCTGGAGCTACAGTGCAGGGCAGTGTCCCTCTGCCACGCCAGCTGAGGGACGGCAGGATGCCTGGGCCGGCTCTGCTGCACTGTGACCTCGGGGAGGAGGGAAGAACCGTCACAGCCCCGACACGCCGCTTGACCCGTCACTGTGTCTCACCACTGTGTGTGGAAGACAGAAGGCTCAGGGGCCGCGGTCCCGGGCAGGCCACAGCTGAGCCTGTGTGCCTCACCTTGCTGGAAGCGCCTCAGCTCCCACAGCAGTCGCCTCACATCTAGCCGCATTCCGAGCTGCTGTGGATGGGGTGCACACCCTGGCACTGGGCTGCCTGGGCCGCCAGCCTGGCCTGCTCACGGCCATGCGACATTCGCGGCTGGCCTGAGAGCACGCGGGGCAGGCCCTGGCCTCCTGTGTGCGACCGGTGATGGCCCAGCAGTTTGGCAAGGCCTGGGCAGTGGCCGCAGCTGGCGCCACTGCAAGAGCAGCTCAAGGGAGCCCGTGTGGGTGGGGAGGGGGAGCTGGCAGCCTTGACTTACCGGAGGGGGGCTGCCCTGCCTAGGAAGTTTCCCGTGTCCCTCAGGGTTTTGGCAGCGACATCGCCGGCCACAGAGGACAGGACAGCAGCCTGTGTCTGACCTGCCTTGACTAAGGCCAGGGGCCGCCAAGCGCCAACCAGGCCAGCCCCGTGCACCCGCCAGTCCTCACCCAAGACAGACACCCCGACCTGCATCCTGCTCTGCCCGGGTCCCCACGACAATGGACACATATATTCATGTCCCAGGGGACTTACACCCTGAGTGTGCCCTGCACGATGCTACCCTTCCCCCCACCAAACTCACCCCCACGCGTGAACCCTGACCTCAGAGGTCACGCTACCAAACACAAACCCAGCCCAAAAAGCTGGCGAGACCACGCGGAACAGTTAAAGTGAGCCATTTAGGGTAGGAGAGACCAAAACGTGGGCGCAGGCAGGGGAGGCACAGATGGCTGACAGCCCTCTGCCACGGCCGTGCGGCCCCACGCGGCCAGGGCAGCCCGCTGCTTCAGGAGGAGGCCGACAGGCGTGCCAACCCCAACGTGAACGCAGCACGCTGGCCCCATCAGCCCCACACTGCGTCCTCAGGCTGCCCAGACGCTCTCTGAAAACAGAACCCCCGCCCCTAGGAATGGCAGAACCATGGGAAGCGGCTCAAGCCACGTCCACGGCCTCTCTCTGCCTCCATAGGAGCCGGGCCGCGCACACACCCACGGGGAGTGGGCCCGGGCCTCTGTCCGAGTGTGGCAGCCGGGCTGTGAGCGCCTGCTTGCTCTGGAACCTCGGGCCCAGGGCTGGCGTGCCTGGCAGGTCCTACGCCGGGTCTCCGGTCTCCGCCCTGGCTCTGTCTGGTGCAATGTTGCTGTTCTGGTCAGCGCAGGGGAAGTGAGAGCGAGTGGGTGGTTCTATGCCCGGTGGGCGGTGGGCAGCGGGCACTCAGGCATGAGCTTTTCCGTGAAGGGAGGAGGGATCCTTGCCAACTTCACCCCACTGGTGTCCCAGGCAGCTCAGCCAGCGGACTCGGCACCCACGACCCCGGCGCTGCACGTTTCCTATGACTGAGCGTGGCCTCGACGTGTCACCCCAGGCGCTGAGTCACAGCGTGTTCTCCACAAGGTGTCCAAGCTCACTGTGGGCCTTGGCTCGGTTCCCGTGAGTGCCATCCATGCTCCCTACACAGCCACACGCAGCTCCCACCCCCCGGCCCTGGCTCCCTGGCCCTGCCGGCCTCTGCAGTCCCTCGTCCCCTCCTGGGGACGGCCTGTGACAGGACGTCACAGGTAGGGACATGGGCTAGGAGTCAGGGATAGCACTCCTGGTGCCCGGAAGGAAACGTCTCACTCCAACCTGGATTTCATTGAGGAAAGATGGAAGGAATTCCAGAAGTGCTGCTGTCAGCAGCACCATGAGGCACACAGCACCCTGCGGCTGCAAGTGCAGGCCCAGGCACGGCGGACCCACGGACCCCAGCCAGCCAGGGTCTCCCCGCCCCCAGGGTCTGCAAGCCTTCTGGTGTGGGGTCTTGTGGCACGTGCTCCGTGTCCTGAGGAAGGAACACCACCCATGCCCAGGCCGAGCTCCGCCCACCCCCTCACCTGCAGGGCCCAGGCAGCTAGCCGAGCCCAGCCATGGAGCCCAGGGCTCACACCTGGGGCCTGCCTTACGGCACAGTGGGCGCCCTCCCGCTGCCCTAAGCACCCCCAAAGCAGGCCCCTCCCTCTGCATACAGGTGGAGGTCGGCTGCCCTCACACCCCAGGACCAGGAGCCGGTGGGGTCCTCGGGGTCCAGGGCTGCAGGTGAAGTGGGGGCTGTGGCCGGAACGTCTGTCCTGAGCAAGGCTGAAATCCAGACAGATACAAATAAAATAAAACACTTTCCCTGCTGCCTGGGTGAACATGAGCCCCAGAACATTCCTGCCACCCCATCCCCACCTCTTCAGAACACAGCTTGGTGTGAGCTGGGCCCGAAGCAGGCATGACCAGATGACATCATGCTGACGGGGGCACCTCGGAGGCGTGGCCAGGTGAGGATGGAGACTGGGCGGGAGGGAGGCAGCCCCACAGCGAGGCATGCCTGGAGCCCCTGGGTGCTGGGGAGGCAGGCAGCACCCGTCCCGGAGACCTGCTGTTAGACTCTGCAAGCTGTCTGAAGACCCCTCTGCCACCTCCCCACCTCGGTCCCCACAGTCCCTGGAAACAGCCATGGTTGTTCACCTACAACTGAGGTGGACTTGAGGGCCCTGGGTTTGCATTTCTCAATTCCAGCAGCTACATTTAGGTGTCAGCGGGGGGCTGCCACAGGGCCAGTCATCTCCCCTGGCCAGGCCCTCATCTCCCATGCCACGACAGGCCTTGGAATACCCAGAAGGGCCACCCCTGCAGTGACCCCAAAGGTCACAGGACCAAAATGGAAGGATATACAAACCCAGACCCTGGCGGGGTGGGCAGCCGCCGGGTCCATCCGACTGGGAAAAACAGCTAAACCTAGAGCAGTGTCCGGCCGACTGCCCACCTGCGCCCCAGCAGCCAGTGCTGTCTGACCCGGCTGCCTCGTGCCAGCATTGTGCCTTGGAGGACTGAGACCCCACCAGGCGAGGCCCCATTCCCTCCTCCTCCTGGCTACATGGGCAGCCAGGCCCCAAGTCCCCGGCCGCTCCGCTCAGGAAGCGCCCGTGTCTGGCCTGTGCCTGGTGGCCCCTAATCGCCTGGTGATTAGAGGACCACCCACTCGCTCAATTACCCTCCATTTGCGCAGCCGGGCCGCCAGGCTCTCCTGCGAGGCTCGTGGTCGAGAGGAGGAGCATGGCGGTTTGAGACTGAATTCCTGGATCCCCTGTTCGTGCTGAATTCACACCAGGACCCAGGCCGCAGATCCGCCGCCACCCGCAAGGCCCTGGGTCTGTGCCCACCACCCAGGGGGTGCTCAGCACCCCCAGCAGCAGCAGCACAGCCCATCGACAGCCGCGGCGGCCAAGGCCAAGGCTGTGGCACTGCTTGGAGCTGGCCCAGCAGCTGTTCCTCCAGCAGCAGCCCCGTGGGTGCCATGAATGGAGGAGGGACACAGCAGCCCAAGACTGGCAGCTCCGGGACAAGCGGGCACTGTGCAGTGCAGGCAGCACACTGTGACTCCCCCCAGGAAGTGTCAGCGGAGCCGAGGGGAGCACCTGCCCCTGGCACTGGGCTGGGTGTCCAAGGCTGTATGAGATGGGTCCTGAGCATGAACCTGAACCCACAGCACAAAGAGCTTCAGACTCACTTGTCCTAGAAGAAATACACCCTGCTCATGTCACTCCTGTGTCTGCTGGCAGGTCCTACTGGAGCGGCTGGGGGCTGCCCATAGGGAGCTGGCAAGCAGGGCCTCCCACCGAAGCCCCAATGCTGGCTCAGCAGCTGCATCTCCCTCCTGCCATGGCGGTAAGCGAATGGCACCAGCAAGCACTCCGTAAATAGCCCTCATTTCCCCTGTTTAGAAAAAGGGGTCGGGTGGGGGCAGGGCGCATCTGTTCACGAATGGAAGGCATGGAGCTGCAAGGCGGGGGAGGAAAGGCCCGGTGAGGTGTCCTGCCAGGGCTCTGCCCGCGCTGGTTAAAGCTGTCAGAACCCGTCACCCTTTCTCCTTGACAGAAGGCGGGCTCCGTGACGGCAGAGCCCACCACAAGCCCGCAGCCCGCGCCAGTTGTGCCTGTGGGCACTGCAGTCCTGGCTTCCCGCCTCTCACCGTGTGTCAAGGTCACTGGCTGGACTTCTTCAATATCCCCAGCAGCCTGCTCTGTGCCAGCCTGGCAGGTGGCTCTGGCACCCAGGACAGCTGTGCATGCCCCAGAGCTGGACACGCCCCTCTGCCCACTGCAGCCACCCCAGAGCTAAGGGAGGCCCGGGAGGGTGGGGCTTGGAGGAAGGGAGACCTGTGTCTCCAGTGAAAGCCCGGCCGTGGTTGCCTGGACTTTCCCGTTGAACACCTTGGCTTCGTGCGGGTGGCTCCTGGAGCCGAGAGCCCAGGGGGAAGAACCCCAGGGGGCCTGCTACAGAGCACAGCTGCCCCGGGTCGCCCGGGCACAGTCACTGCCTGGGAGAGGGGGGAAGGGAAAACAGCCCCCAGAAGACATCCCCCTGCTGACCCCCGGGCTGTGTGAATGGGTCAGAAACAGCAGAAGGTCCCAGGCTGCATAGCCCCATGGAGGAGCCAGCCCCACGGGCCCCGGGCTGCCCAGCCTCACGCTGGACTTCTGACTCCGTCTCTGTAAGGAAGCAGATCTGCATGGCCACCGAGCTTGCAGTACATGGCGTCCACAGGACATGGATTGGCCTGCTGTGGAAGCAGGCGATGTAACTCAGTGCTGTCTTGAACCCCACCATCCAGGCAGGCCCCCAGCCCCCGTGTCCTCGGCCTGACATGCATGGCTCTCTCACTTGATCCTGAGGTCAGCCAGACTTGGAGCTGTCTACTGAGGGGCACAGAGGCCCCAGCCCCCCAGCAGCTGCCCTGGGCTCCTCCCGCTCTGCCGCCCTGGGAGCCTCACTCCTGTCCGTCACCACCTCTCTCCCAGCTGCCACTCCCTGCCAAGTGTTGGCAGCTTAACACCTCTGCCTGGGCCCCACTCTCCCGCACCTTCAATCCCCCTCAGGACAGACTCCCCGATTCCTGCTGTCCCCTCCCCCACACCGCACCCAGCACACGGCCTGTCAGCCATTCCTAACCGGCCCCTGGTGGGCTCTGCAGCGGGGACGGGCCCTGGCATCCTTGCAGCCCTGTGGCAGCTCCCCCGTGGGCTCACCAACATCACCTTCACTGGGGACACTTCTGACAGGCACAAGGACACGAGGTGCTAACAGAGCCCACAGCAGGGAACAGTGGCATGATGGGAAACAGGCTGCCCGGGGCTGGGCCCATGCAGGTGTCAAGGTCACGTGGGCACCCTCAAGGGAGCCAGAGCAGCACACAGCTGGACACACGTGGCCCTTGAGGCTTGGGGCCCAATGTCGCTGCCAGGCCTGCAAATGGTTTCGTGGGATTTCAGGCAAAGAGCTGTTGTCGTTGGCACAATTTCAGAACTTTCCGTCAACTCAGAGCCCGGGCACCTGTCAGTGGCTGCCGTCCCCACCCGGCCCCTCAGCTTGCAGAACACACCGCAGTGGAGTGTCACAAAGCTGCACCACGGGAGGCACCGCCCACGGCCGTTCTCGCCACTCCACGGGCTGGCCCTGCCTTTTGGCCGCTTTGCACACTTCCGCGGGCACCTGCTGCCATGTACACCTGAGCCTGGAGCCTCTTCCCACCACCAGAGGGCGTGGCATCAGGGGTGCCCCCCTCTCTTCCGCCCTCCTGCTAACAGGAGCTGGTCCAGCCAGGCTACAGAGACGGTGCCCACTCTGCCTGCTCTGTCGGAACACAGCTTCGCCCCCGAACCAGCCGCAGGCGAGGTGTGGAGACAGACCGTGCCCTGGCAGCCTCGACACCGCCCACGGTGCCTGTGTGCACTAAGAACTTACATGCGTGCCACGTTTGTCCCTCGCAGGGACCTGCTGGGCCACCTTATTCGTCCACCCACGCGGATGAGGAAACTCCGAGAAAGAGCTTGAGTTGTCTGCCCGAGGACCTTCCTGATCTCGAATTCAAGGCAAAGATGCTCTAGGAGACACCCCAGACGCTGCGACCTTCTCAAGTTCCCCGAGAGGAAGTGTGTACACACACAGGTGTGCTGCACGTGCACGCTTCTGCGGGGTGCAGGCTAAACACGCTGCCACATGGATGCGGACTGACACCAAGCTTGCCAGCAGCATCCCTTGTCCTCGCTCACAGCATCACCACAGAGTAAGAACACGCAATGATTACACGGAGGTCAGAGGTCGGGGCCCCACGGGCCAGAGGGCACACCCACTGAGGAGCCCAGGATCCACCCCAGCGGCACAGCCAGGGCTGGTCCCAGGCCACGTGGAGGCAACACCTGCCCGGCCCCAGTGGGCGGGAAGGCGGGTACTTGCGAGGCAAAGACCCACACCGTGCTCTCCAGCCATGTGGCACTGGCCGGTCCCCTGCCAGCTGAGTCCCGGGTGTCCCGTTAGTAACAAGAGTTTGACCACAGGCTGTCAATGGTTGGACACGGCAGTGCATTGCGCTCCAGTGTGCACATGCGTGGTGTCTCCTGGCACGTAGCAAGCACAGGCGTGACCAGCAGTGTCCATCTGCTGCCCCAGTGGGGCATTTACAGGAAGTGCCGATGCCAGGCAGAAGCACAGTGCCACACACTGGGTGGAGATCAGGGCGGGGAGCCGTGAGTCCCTGTGTGAAAGGCAGGAAGAAGGCCCCGTGAGACCTCCTGGTAGGCATGCCTGTGGCCACCATGCAGGCTGGCACCCTCCCTGCCTGGGCACTGCAGCCCCTGCCTCCCTCCACCTGTGTGGCGGTGATGTCTAACTGGCACTGGCCAGGGGCAGGCCGACCCTGGAGGTAATTTCTCCCCGGTGTTGCTTGGTGGTGGCAAGAGGACAGAAAGGGAAGCAAAATAAGGCTGTGAGGTGGCGGCTGTTCCCCACCCGGACCTGGTGCTCGGAGCGCCAAGCAGGCTGGGAAGGCGCCCCCTCCCCCCTCACCTCATCTCCTCATTCCATCAGGGTGATGGGCACCCACAGCCCCGGGCCTGCTGCCCGCGCTCAGCCTGTCTTGTTCCCCTTCAGAAATGACTGTCTTAATGTGTTTGATGAAATGCCTTCCCCTCTGGGTTTCCCAGGTGAGCAGGGACCGGCCCCAAGCACGGTGGCAGAGCTGGTATGTACCCACCCCCCACATCAAGCAGCAACGGGGAAGCTGTGGGCATTGAGATGCACCTGCCTGCCCCCACTGCACCCCGGGCACTGCCTGTGGACGTCCGATTCAGCACGGGGGTGCCGTCTGCTGGCCACCGCCACACCAGCCCAGGGCTCCCCAGCCCTGACTTGACTGGCTCTGGCAGAAGGCAACTGAGTAACCCAAAGCCCCTGTCACTCAGGTTGACAGGCGGAGCCATGCAGCCGGAGCCCTGGGCAGCCCCGGGGCCAGCGGGGCCCTCACAGCCCGGCTGTGTGCACAGGGCACTGGGACGGCAGGAGAGCCAAGATGGCTAAAGCAGCCACAGCTTGCCGTTGGTAGCTGCCCATGCAAGCTTGCCTCGGGCTACCCTCCACTCAGATGCATCCCATTCCAGAATGTTCAGCACAGCTCTGGACACGGAGAAAAAGCCATAGCCCAGCTGGGCACGGCCTGCGTGGCCCGTGAGCAGCTCACAAGTTCCACGCTGCACCCACCCAGGGGAGGAAGGCCCACATGGCGCTGCCCGCCATCAGACTTCCTAACCTGCAGCGAGATGTATGTAGTACTTAGCTCTTGGCCATGTTGCTGACACCAGCACCGTCACACTGCCAAGCCACCCTCACCACCTCCATCAGCACCTCCGAACCTTCTCATCTTCCCAGGCTAAAACCCCAGCCCTCCCTACCCCGCCGGCAGCCCCCCTTTCCTGTTCCTGCAGGGAGCTCCTGAGGGGGACACACCTCCAGGGCCATGGCTGTCTACGGGTGGAGGGGGCTGTATATGACAAGAAGGCATTTCCAAAAGTTACAGGCGCTGGCATTAGAAGTACATCTCTCTTAGTACACACACGCACACGCACTCAGGCTTTGTGTGAGCGCACGCCTGGCAGGAGCTTGAGTTTTCCGTGAACTTTTGGAAGAGCACGCTTACAGAGGGCTTCTGGGAGAGCTGGGAAGTGCCGCAGCCGAGAGATGCCTGAAGACGCAGACAGCCAAATGTCACCCAGGGTCCCGGCTGGGGACTTGGGACAGAGAGAGGACATCAGGTCAAAGTGCAAGGGGGCCAGGTGTGGTGAGCTGGCGCAGCAGGCAAACCCTCCACCCTGTGGTGCTGGCATCCTATATGGGTGCTGGTTCATGTCCCAATTGCTCCATTTCCAATTCAGTTCTCTGCTAACGGCCTGGGAAAGCAGCATACCCACGAGGGAGACCCCAAGGAAGCTCCTGGCAGCTGGCTCTGGATCGGCACAGCTCTGATCTTTGCAGCCATTTGGGGAGCGAACCAAGAGATGGAAGACCTTTACACTGTCTTCTCTCTGTGTAAAATCTGCCTTTCAAATAAAAACTAGATAAATACCTTTAACACCCAAGCAAGGGCAGCTTAGGTAGGTGTGGACTTCCGTTCACAGCAGTGTGTCGTGGTCATGAGTGGGGACCATCCACCACTAAGTGACAGACCACTGGGAGCTGGGCAGACGGGTGCTGTGTGGCCCTGCTCCCAGCTCACTGGGCAGACGGGTGCTGTGTGGCCCTGCTCCCAGCCCAGTGGCAGATGGCTGCGTGGCCCTGCTCCCAGCTCACTGGGCAGACGGGAGCTGCGTGGCTCCGCTCCCAGTTCACTGGGCAGACGGGAGCTGCATGGACCCACCCCCAGCTCGCTGGGCAGACGGGAGCTGCGTGGCCCTGCTCCCAGCTCACTGGCAGATGGCTGCGTGGCCCTGCTCCCAGCTCACTGGGCAGACAGAAGCTGTGCTTCAAGTACAAGGTGACTATTGGCAAGGTGATAGGACAGAGGGAAAGGGCATGCATCCACGGTTCTAATCCCCACAGGGCCGATCGGGGAAAGCTCGGAGCCAGGGACCCGGCCACGGTCAGGAGTTTAAGTACCCCGGCCATCCTTTGCTGCTGTCCCGGAGGCTCCAGCAGGAAGCCAGAGCAAAAGCCGTGCAACGAGGACTCTGGCTGGTGTGGATGTCGGCCTCGCAAGCAGAGGCATAACCTGGCCTTCCGCACGCCGCCCCCAGGAGGTGAAGGCTGGGAACCCTCCGGGCCTCGCTGTGGGGAGGATGAAGCCATGAGGCTCCCGGTGCTTCCCCTTTCTCATCCCTACCATCCACAAGCTGTGTAAAACAAGGGTGTTTACAACAATAAAAAACACCCCAAGTTCTGCTTTCCTGTTCCATAGCTTAGACTGAGCGTCCCTGCGTCTCTCAGGGGTCAGGGCTGTGTGGATGGTGGCAGCCACGCAGAAGGGACTCTGGCGGCCTGGTTGGGACCTTGCCCCAGGGCTGAGAGGGCGCTGAGGGGCAGGCTGTCCCGGAGAGGCTGGTGTTGGCCGGGAGGACGGGCCGTCGCCTCCCCCCATCTCTCCCAGCACAGCCTCAGCATAGGAGAGCCGACGTCGCATGACTCAGCCACGCTAACTTCCAGGTGTACCGAGCCTGCTCTGTGATGGCCAGCAAACAGCCTGGCCCCTTTGCAGCAGGACCAAGTGTGGATGCACAGACGGCTGGGTGGGGAGAGGGTGGAAGGGCCTGGGTGTGTGGAGAGCGGCTAAGGGCTGGGATTAGCACAGGCCTGCAAAGGGAGTGCCACGCCAGTATGTTGTGCCCCCTTCCCAAGAGCCGAGCCCCGATAGGAATCGCCGCCCCGCGGCCTCGGGGCAGGGCTGTGCTTGTCCCAGCGCACTGCGTGCGGCTGCTGACATGCCAGGGGTTTGGGCCGGACGCTAACTTGCTTAAACAGCTGCACATCCGGTTGGTAGTTGTTGACTGTTCAGCTCTGCGGCAGCCTGCATTCGCAATAGTGTCATTTCCCAGCTTGAAGATGACTACTGCATAGAAAGTGAGTTGTGAGCTGACGGCGATTTGAAGAAAAGCAACAAGCCGAGCTGTGAATCCCAGCCAGAGTCCTGTGAGCTCCGCTCAGGGCCACCGCCTCAGCGTTCAGGGCCTGGCCGTTGTGGGCGTGCAGAAGACGGCTCTGCCCCACACACAGGCCTGCCTGGACAGAGTCCATCAGAACCGGGCCACCTCCCTGTGGTCTGGCTGTGCAAAGGCCACCTTGGTACTGGCAGAACCCAGGACCCTGGGAGCCTAGGAGGGGCTGTTGCAGGCAGGACACGGCCCTTGGCTGGTTGATTTCCCAGGACGACTCCTGCTCTGTCCTGGCCCCAGGGGAGGGCAGCTGTGGTCCCCAGGGCTTGGACATGGGAGCCCTGGCACTGTCAGTTCCCCTGTGGCCCACATGGCCCATCTCCCTTGCTTTTCTGCTTCTGTCCTTGCTGTGCTGAGCACGCCTGGGGATGCGTCTGTAGCAGCACAGGGGATGACCGCGCAGCCGTGCTGCCCTGTGGGCCAGGCGGGGTGGCGGGGGTACCAGCTGATGCTACCCGGTGTGGCCACCGAGGAGGGTTTAGGAAGAGGCCCTGGCGGGGATCTGTCCCAAGCAAACACAAGATGTGGAAAAAGACACAGGCCAAATGCTACCCACCAGAGCAAGAGCGGATAAATACGTCCAGCAACAAGCGAGAGGCCCACGTGGCCACGGGCGACCCTGGAGCAGATGACCCAGCAGTGGGATGACACGCTGTGCTGTCTGCTGTCCACTGCACACGGGACAATGCTCACAGTGCAACTCGCCGCCTCATGCATGCTCCACCGGGGTACGCCCTGGACAAGCTGGCTCTGCACCTCCCTGTGCTCCCCTGCGGCATGCTCAACAACCAGCGGCTGAAAACACGCGGCACAGAGACCTGCGTCTGCACCGCACAGCCTGCCCTTGTCCGCACTCCCTCGGGAAGCAGCAAGGGAGCGTCTGCACCGCACAGCCTGCCCTTGTCCACGCTCCCTCGGGATCCAGCAAGGGAGCGTCTGCACCGCACAGCCTGCCCTTGTCCACGCTCCCTCGGGATCCAGCAAGGGAGCGTCTGCACCGCACAGCCTGCCCTTGTCCACGCTCCCTCGGGAACCAGCAAGGGAGCGTCTGCACCGCACTCATCGTACTTGGCGTCATGAGCAATGCAAGGGCCACTGCAGCACACCAGGGTCGCCTGCGGGCACGGGGCTCCCGTGCCAGTCTGTGCAAGGGCTCCCTGCCAGTCTGTGCAAGGGCTCCATGCCAGTCTGTGCAAGGGCTCCATGCCAGTCTGTGCAAGGGCTCTGTGCCAGTCTGTGCAAGGGCTCCATGCTGGACTGTGCAAGGACTCCAATGCCAGTCTGTGCAAGGGCTCCCGTGCCGGACTGTGCAAGGGTCCAGAACCCCCTGCACTCCTGCACCACAGGGTCCTGGACACTGAGGACCTCTGGGTATTCTACATAATACAACGCACACACCACACACACGCACCATGTACCTGCAAGAGACACGTGTGTCACGCATGCTGCACGCATGTGATGTATGCACACATGTGCACTGTCGCAGGTAGTCCGACACGCGTGTAACATCTGCACAGTGTGGCATGCATGTTGAAAGCACGTGTACAATACATGCAGCATATTACCATCTGGCACATGCATTGATGTACATCTGCATGCTTCACACGTGTCCATGTAACACACGTCTGCATGTCTGTAGTATGTCACGCACAGGAGTGCTGGGATGCAGTGTGCACACGCTAAGGTGTGCATCACATACGTGTGGTTTACGTGCACACACACTTTACGCACACATTCTATAACACTGCACACACGTGAGATTGCACACACGTTAAACTGCACCTTCACACGCATGCAGTGTGTATGCTATGTATGGACATAACACATCATATAAATATGTAAGGTCTACATTATATGAGGAATCCTGGCCTGGCAGGGCTGCCAGCGGGGCCCCAATAGTACATCCACGCTGCGCTCAGAGCTCAGCCAGGCCGGGCAGGGGCACAAGTGCCCGGGCAGCCCCTGGGGCCTGGGCGCCAGCGGGCAGGTGTGCTCCGTGGGCTGCCGCAGGACCACTGGAGCAGGAAGCGGCAAGCGGGTGGGTGCTGGCACTGCCAGGGCTTGAAGGAGCACCAGGGCAAAGTGCTTAAGGGTGCATAAAATGCGGATTTTCCCATAATTATTTAAATACGTGTTAATGAGTGTGAGGAAGCCAGGCAGAGGACGCCTGGTGCGGACTGCAGCCTAGCTTGGAGAGGCTCGGGCAGCTGGGCCCCGGGGCAGCCCCCCAGCCCTCCTGAGCCTCTGCTCTCACCAGCGAGGGATGGGTGGGGTTCGGTGAGATCTGGGCCTGTCTACACAGGTGCTGGCGAGACGGGACAGTGACAGCTGCCATCTCGGGCCCCATCAGCAGTGTGACCTCGAGGAGCCGCTGAGGAAACCCAGGGAAGCATGGGGGGTGGGGGCATTAACCATGAGTCCCAGGGTAACAGGAAGCCCCCGGCTTGGTCTGAGGGCTAGGGTTCAAGATGGGAGGGGACGCTTCACACCACATGCCAGGAGCGGAGGAAGCAGAGGGGTGCGTTTCTGTCATGTTCCTTCCTGCAGCGGGGATGGGAAACAGGATGAGGGACAGGGTAGGAAGGAGAGAGAGCAGAGGGAGGGACGGAGGGCGGAGGCAGCCGCTGGTCCAGCCCCGCTGCCTGCCATATCCCCCACACCTAGGCCTTTATTGAGTTGCTGCTTTCCAAAGTGAAGCGGGCAGCTGTGGAGGGGCGGCTCCGCCCGCGCCGGGGGTGCGCCCGGCCTTTCATCTCAGCCTCGGTGTGTCCCCCAGTGATGCCCCTTTCATCCCCAGCGCCCTGCTCGGCAGCTGCCCGAGAGGTGTCCCGGTCCTGGAGCCTGGCGTTCCTGAATACCTGAATAAACTCCTTTAATCCAAAACAAACTCCTCCTGAAAGACCTGGCCTGAAAAGGCCTTTCATGGGGTGTTTTGCAACTCCCTGGCCTGGGGTTCTTTGCATTTCACTGTGCTTCCTGCTCTAATGGTCTCTGAACATGGTCCCAGTTGTGGCTTAGCCGCCTACCGAGCTGCCTGGCACTGAAGGGGGAGTGGTAGCGGGGTGAGCTCAGCAGATGCTTGCAGGAGCTGCCAGCACTGGGCGGCCTACCCTGAAAGGAAACCCACGTGGGTGAGCCTTCCTAAAGAAACAGCTCTCTAGGTAACAAAGTAACAAAGTAGCGAAGTAGTAGTGCACAGCGCAGGCTCGGCTCCCACCAGCCTGAAAGCAGATAACCCAGGGAAAGGCCCAGATGGACCCCAGGGCTCTGCGCTTGGCCCAGCCTGGGGCTCCCGCTCACTTGCGATGGAAGCTGCCCGGGTGAGAACCAGCTGCCCCTGCCCTGTGCCTGCCACCACCTCGCAGGTGGAGGATGTTCTGAGCAGAGGTGGGCAGCGGGCTTGGAAGGTGCAGGGAGGAGATCCTGCAGAGCCTGGCTCTGTGCCCAGGCCCAGCTCACCCCTCACCGGCATGCCGGGACCCTGCTGCGGCCGTGTCCCCCACGTGGGCCTGGCCCAGCTGCAGCGGGCATTTGAGAAGAGAACAGTGTCTGTCTCGTTGCCTCTAAAACAACAAATTGGGAAGTTTAAAAGACACGGAGGGGCGAGTGGCATGGCTGCCTGCGATGTGGCATCTGATGATGCGGTGCCAGTTCCAGCCCCACCAAGTCCGTGGGCTCCCCCACTCACACATGTGGGGGTCCTGGTGGAGCCCCAGGCTCGCTGTGGCCTGCACTGTGGGGGGATTCACACAGTGAATCCTCTGCTGGAGTTCTCTCTCTCCCTCTTTCTGGCCACTCTGCCTTTCAAATAATTATATTTTAAAAAAAATTTTAGACAGCTGTCATAACTAAAACTGCTATGAACACATGAGGGGCTTCCAAAATGTCCCTGGGAACGGCATGTGAGGATTTTGAAAATGCTCTGCACCGAAGTAAATTCAGTCTATCCCAACTTCCCACAACCTTTGCAAAGTAACCTGCACCCGTTCTCACTGCCCCCAGGTAAATGCGCAGGAATGGGACGGGGGAGTTGCACAGGATACACATATTTTTTTAAGAAATTGCCAAACTTTCTCCCAGAGTGGCTGCACTCACTCCTGGCTTCAGCTCCGATAGGATCCTGGCCCTGCAGCCAGCAGGCTCCTGAGCAACCTACAGGACCAGCAGCTGCTCTCGGCCACAGTGGAGGACAGAGGTGGCCCAAAAACCTTTCCAAGACAGGCACAGGGGTCTGCCTGCACGAGCAGAAGCTGCCGGGACAAGAAATGACTGGCGAGGCTGCCCAGGGTCCTGGCTGAGTGTCAGGGGGTCTACCTGCCTAGCTGCCCAGCACTGGGGAGTGCAGTGACCAGCGAGCCTGCCCGTCCACACATGGCCCTGGACTCCATCCTGCCCCACTGACCATCTTTCATCTTGTCCCAAGCACTGTGGGATTCCTGCCGCCTTGCAAGCCTTGAAATCAGGTTCTTTTTCCATTTCATTTTGGTCTGAGTCCTCGCTCTCTGTAAGTTTTAGAACGAGTTCAGTGGTGTTTCATCAAGTTTCCTCCACACAGCCAGCACCTCGGCCAGGAGCCCCAGCCACTCCGGCTGCACAAAGCTCCCCTTTGTGTGGCCCGAGGTGCCGCCACCCCTTCCCGCCCACATCCCTAGCCCGTGGCAACCAGGACTCCATCTCCGCCTTCATTATTTTGTCACCTCAAAATCGCTGCATAAACAGGAGCCTGCAGGTCTTGCCTGTTGATGTTGGCTCTGTGCTCGGCGCAAGGCCCCTGAAACGGACTCAACTTCTCTCCCATATCAATAATTTCAACCATCTTGAAGGACATCTGGATTGTTTCCAACCGGGTTATTGCAAATAACATGGATATGAAACTTGCCCGCAGGTAATTTTGTGAACACATACATCCATCTCTGGCTGGATGGCTGGGCTGTCCCGTCCGGGTGCACTCCATTCCAAGGCGGGCTCCTGTTCCGCGAGCAGTCAGCCACAGGAAGCAGCGCAGGCTTGGCCTGGGCCCTGGGCATCCTTTCTGGGCACCCGGGACGGGTGTGTGCGACTGGCATTTCCCCAGGGCTCTGCCAGCTGGAGCGTCTGCATATCTGATGTGCCATCGCCACAAAAGTTGTTGAAATTTTTAAAAAGATTTATTTAATTAGTTAAATTTAGAAGCAGAGTTGCACAGTAAGAGGGGACCAAAAAAAGATTTTCCATCCACTAGTTCGCTCCCCCAAGTGGCTGCAATGGCTGGAGTTGCACCAGTCTGAAGCTTCTTCTGGGTCTCCCACGCAGGTGCAGGGTCCCAAGGCTTTGGGCTGTCCTCCATTGCTTTCCCAGGCTGCAAACAGAGAGCTGGATGGGAAGTCGAGTAGCCAGGACTAGAATTGGCGCTTTACCCACCATACCAATCCCACACAGTGGTCAAGTTGATGCAGTTGAATTTCTCCCTTGACAGATCGTGCTTCTGCGTCAGGTCCAAGCCATCTTTGCCCTGCGCCCAAGGTTTGCCGTCGTGCCCCGAGGAGCCTCTGGTCACGCTCGCTGTCCGTTCCGCGTCCCGGGAGAACTTGCTGTGCAGTGCCAGCTCTTCCCAAGGGGTCGCACCTCTGATGCTGAAAAGGCCAACTTCCCCACTTCACGGGGCTTTGCATCCCGCTTGCACGCTGGTGGGGTGCCCTGCAGGACGGCCGTCTCTGGGCTGTCCACCTGCCCATGGACACCTGCGGCCACTCTTCCATGGCTCCCGTGCAACGACTCCTGCATGGCCCGGGTGGACCAAGCCCTTTCACTTCATGCTTTTTTTTTTTTTAAATCATTTTGTAACTCTAGTTGCCTTCCCTTTCCAAATACATTTTAGAATGCTCTTCTCCGTGTCTCCCAAAGACCATGCTGCGATGCTGACGGACTGGTCGGCCTGCGCCCCGACGGGGAGGGGCCTGCGTCTTCCCCACGCCGCGTCTTCCCCCACCGAAGAGCTCCTTTGGCCTCTTTCACCAGCTTGCTGTACTTCTCTGGTTTTTCTTTTCAAGATTTATTTATTTGAACAGTAGAGCAAGAGAAAGAGAGAACTCGTGTCAGTTCGCTCCCCACGTGGTCACCATGGACAGGGCTGGTTGAGGCTGCAACCAGGAGCCCAGAACTGCATCTGGGTGCCCCCTGTGGGTACTGGCACCCCAACACGTGGACCCTCGCCCCTGCCCTTCCAGGCGCATTAGCAGGGCGTTGGACGGCAAGCGGAGCAACTAGACAGAAGTGGAACCGGTGGCTCCAAGGTGGTATGTTGGCATTGCATGTGGCAAATCAACCCACCGTGCTGGCCCACACAGCATGCAGTTTCCATTACTCGAATTCTGCTCATGTTTTGTCAGATTCCCACTCCAGGATTTTTTTTTTTTTGAGTAGTATTGTATCTTCAATTTTGTAGTCTTCTCACTCCGCGTTGCTCCTCAGAAATATGACTGTTTTATTTTGCATTTTGTGATACCCTCACCTGTTAGCCCGTGCGACTTTCTGTCCGTTCCTCATAAGCCACGACTGAACAGGACAGGACTGCCTCCTCGTCTCCCCCCGGCCCGTCAGAGCAGCACGGCAGTGAGCGGGCGTGCCCGTCTCCGCCTGCCCTCGGCCTTGGCGAGTTCCCTGCCACCTTGCCCCTCCCGCAGCACCTGCAGCTGCTGAACCACCTTCACCAGGAGAACGTCTCCGTTTCTTCCTGCGTGGGGGTTCTGGCACAGGCTCCGTGTGCGCCGTGGGCGCTGGGCGTGCTAATCTGATCGCTCTTCCACGTGGTGGGGCACACTGGTTCATTTTTTAATATTGAGCCATACTCACGGTCACGCCACCTGGCCGGGGGTGCAGTTCCTTTTACACGTTGCTGTCCCCTGTGCTGGGGGAGACGGGCCCCTCTCGCCCTTGTCTGTACTGCCACGTCTGGTTTGGGTTTTAGGGAAACGTTAGCTTCATGGAATGAACTGGGACATGGCCCCACCTCCTGGGGCCCTCACAGAGATTGCACGGAACTGATGCTAATTACTGCTTAAACATCTGCTAGAATTCTCCAGCGAGGCCATCTGGCCCTAGATCCCTCTTCTGGGGGGAATTTTTAATTATTCCTTTAATTTCCCTGATAGTTATAGGGCTGTTCAAGTTATCTTGCACATACAGGTTGGGCTGTGCTAAGTCTGTGGTTTTCAAACTTAAAGAAATTTCCTTATTCCTAGTGTTTTTTAAAGATTTATTTATTTTTATTACAAAGTCAGATATACAGAGAGGAGGAGAGACAGAGAGGAAGAGCTTCCATTCGATTTCACTCCCCAAGTGGCCACAATGGCTGGAGCTGAGCTGATTAAAAGCCAGGAGCCAGGAGCTTCCTCAGGGTCTCCCACGCGGGTGCAGGGTCCCAAGGCCTTGGGCCGTCCTCGACTGCTTTCCCAGGCCACAAGCAGGGAGCTGGATGGGAAGAGGAGCTGCCGGGATTAGAACCGGTGTCCATATGGGATCTCGACGCGATCAAGGCGAGGACTTTAGCCACTAGGCCACCGCACTGGGCCCAGAAGGTGTTTTTAAATAATCAGGAATGCGTGCTGGATTTTGTCATTTCCTGTCCTGTTTGTACCAGGTGATGAATGATTTGTGTTTTTAGTTTATGAACAGTGAGTTGCTTCGACTGATCTCTCATCAACCCACTTTGGATTCCTGGGACAAATCTCACGTGGTCAGGGATACGCGGCCTGTTGGATATTCGGCTAGATTTGGTTCCCCAAAACCCCGTTCAGGAGCCGCGCATTTGTGAGGAGCTTGAGTCTGTTTACCTTGCCTCGTCTTCTCCCACGAAACAGACTGGGAAGCGCTCCCCTTTGTCAAGGCTCTGTAAACATGTGTGAAGCCAGAACTGCTGCTCTTCCCTCGCAGCTGCTAAAACACGCAGAAAACCCACACCGGCCACAGCGCGCGGGGCAGGGCCCGCCTGCGAAGCTGTGCGTTTTTCCAAGTTACCTGCAGGATGCACGGCCACAGCGACTCCCTCACTCCGCAGCTGCCTAACTTGTGCCTATTGAGTTACAAGGAATTAGCTTTGTATTCGTGGGTCTTCCTCAACAGCTCCGCCTCCTGAGTCCCCTGCTTAACAGGGTCCCTCCGCGGGTCCCAGGACCGCTGCCCCGTCCTGCACCATGGCTGAGCCCCACACCCCGTCCCAACAGCCCAAGCTCCATGCCGAACTCCCCGGCGGTCAGGGCTAGGTCAGTGTGGGCCAGGAGCAAGGAACAGCGTCTGGGTCTCCCTGCCCGGAGGCAAGGACTCACTCCTTGAGCCACGTCTGCTGCCTGCCACGCTGCTGGGACTCGAACCGAGCACTCAGCACGGGTGCCACTGAAGCCACGTCCCCAGGCCCCCACCCCACTGGCTGAGCTGGAGATACAAAGCCTCAGTAACACGGAGTGATGGCACGCATTGCACTCAGTGGCCGACACAGCCCTGCCTGCTGCCGCCCGGAACAAGTGACCACGTCTGAGTAACTGACACGAGAATGCAGCCCCTCCCCCTCCGCCCTCCACCCCCCTGCCTGTCCCCTGCCTCCCCTCCACACACTCCCCACAGTCAGAGGGGTCCCTGCACTGGAGCAGGGTGCAGAACCACCTGCTGACTGACCCACTTTCCACACCTGACTGAGCTGCTGTGGGGTGGGAGGCGCAGGCACTGCCCAGGCCGGGGAGCAGGGCTTCCTCTTCCAGAGACAGGCAAGTGCTGTCGCCAGGACACATCTGAGCAGGTACACCAGGGCTCTGCCGTCTGTGCCAGCCCTATGACTGGCACCTGTCACGGGGCTCAGAGCCCATGCTGCACCCTGAGTGGATTCTCCTTTGACCCACGGGAGTGGCCTCTGCCCAGAACCCATCGTCACCCCCGGCCTGCACCCAGCTCCAGCTGGATCCTTCATCTACAAAACAGCTCCTGGCACGATGTGCTAACATGGCACAGGGAAGGCTCCTCCTGCTCAGTGTGGCCACCCAGCAGGACCTCAAATCCCAGCTGCCCCACTGCACTGTCACCCACAATTAGCAGCCAGCCAGTCCGTGTGCCCAGCTACCCAACAGCCAGGGCCCTCTCGGGGCCGTGGAGGGCAGCAGAGCCCACAGGGCAGGCCCAGGAGGGGCAGGGCTCCCTGGCAGGGTCCGCAGCAACCCCTTGTCTCCCCCTCCTCTGTGTCGGCAAAGACAGCACCCCTCACTTGGTTCCCAACATGTCAGCCAAGGCTGAGCCCCACGTCCCAACCACGCACTCGGAAGACAGAGGAGTCCGGAACACTGCCGGGCACGCAACAAGGGCCTCCCCTCCCGCTGGCCTCCCGGCCCAGCCGCTGGGCACCATTGCCCTCGCCCCCGCCAGCTGGGAGCTCTGTGGTGGGCTGAACTGGGCGACCCCTGCCTTCCCAGTCCACAACCCGCGCCCGGCGCCAGCACTGGCCAGGGAAGAGGCCTGGATTGGCGGTTTGAGGTTTGGAACATCCGCTCTCGGATAAAATCAGGATTTTTTTTTTTAATTTAAAAAAAGAAGAAGAAAAAGACAATTTCAGAGTTACAGGCTGGAAAACAAAGTAGAGCTTTCTCCTTCCTGGAAATGACCCGGGGCCACAGGCCCAGCACACAGGGCCGCAGGGCCTGCCACCTCCTTCCCGGCTCCCTGAAGTGGCCCCCGCTCCTAGCCCACCCCAGCCCCCAGGACCACAGAGGTGCCCGCGCTGGGCCCAGGAAGAAGAGCAAGGCACTGGGTGGGCTCTGCCTCTGGGGCACCAGCCCCGTGGCCAGTCTACAGGACACGTGGTGATGAGGACACGTGGTGAGGACTGCGTGGCCGTGGCTGTAGCCACTGGATTCCCCTCTCCAATTCCTTTCACTCCTACACGTTTGCTGCATCTTATGTTGGTAACACAAAAACATTTACAATTTTTTAAACAGGCAAGCCACCAACTGGCTCTTGGCTGGTGGCCAGCGTGGCAGGGTGCCAAGACCCCTGGGACTGCCCCACCCTCACCTATTACAATGATGGGTGGACTCACGTGAGACCCCAAGTGGTACCCAGAAGTGATTACACCGGGCAGGGCTGGGTGTCCTCTTGGAAGCCCCTAGCCAGGCTGCTGGGGTAGGGAGCGGCTCCAGGACAGCCTGGAGGAGCAGTGCCTGCTCCTCCGCCCGGCAGGTGTGGGGATGCGAGGAGCCCGGGACTTGCAGGCTTCTCCAGCACAGGCCACAGGTGGCGAGTCTGGGAAAAGGCCCAGGCGGCTGTTAGCTCCCGGAGTCTCTATCGGAAGGGGGCCGGGCACAGAGGTGGCGGCTCTTGGAGGAAACAGAAGCGGGCTGGGGACCACAGAGGAGCTGCAGCAGCTCCCTCCCTCAGCCTCGATGCTTGGCTTGGCACCAGCCCCAGAGCCAAGATGGCACAGGTCGCCCATGGGGGAGGCCCCGGCCGATTGGACGGGGGATCTCTGCAGCGTGTGTGCTCATGTGTGCAACACCTTCCGATGTGCGCAAGACGTGTGGGAGAGAGGCCTGAGCAAGGGGGAGCGAGAGTGTGGGGAAACACACAGCACGGTGGGGGGAAGCCCTGCCGTGCCCGGGGTGCTCTCAGGCCCATGAGCCGGGGGCCGGAGCACCTGTGCTGTAGACAGGCCTGCCCCAAGGCCTCCTGGGTGCCCAGGAGTGTCCACAGCAGCAAACGGCACCGCAGAGACACCAAGCCCGCCCACGTGCCATCACTCGCTCTCCTGGATGCCTGACAGTCAGGCTGCGGGGAACTGGAGGAAGTCAATGGGGGGATGGCTGCGTTGAGGCCAACAAGCAAACCATAAACAATGGAGGGGGAGCAAAGCACCTTGAGAAGGCAGGCGAGGGACAAGCAGCCCGGGCAGGAGGAAGCAGGGAGAACCTTGCCATGGGGCTTCAAGGGGTGAGCAGGAGTTCGCCAGGCAGCCTGCTTCCCCGTGCAGAAGTGGCTACAGAGCCTCTCCCTGAGTGATCAGAGAAGGTGAGGCGGTGACACCCACAGCCACCTAAGGGGTGAGAGGGTGGGCAGGTGGTAAAGTCCGCAGACAGGAGGCAGGGCCAGGGGACGGGGCTGCAGGAGAACAGCAGGGCAAGCATGGAGAGCAGGGGATGCTATGGGGTCTGCAGGGGGCCCCCAAGGAGGCAGTGGGCAAGAAGGCAGGGTGCCTGGGCGTCAGCGCCTGGGCAGGGGCCTCCAGCAGATTCCAGGCATTGCAGACACAGAGCTCGGGCCCAGCCAGGCAGCTGGGAAGGTGGCAGGGCCCGCACCTGTCAGCCTGCAGGGAAGTGGGAGCTTTGTGGGGCTGCTGGGAAGGTGCCCCGCCGAGCCATCTGTGGGGGGCCGCTCACCTGGCGGCCTGCAGGGGCAGGGCTGTCTCCCAGGAGTTGAGTCCAGCCTGTCTACTTTTATTTTCAGTCAGTGAAAATGCTCGATTCCCAGGGCCCGGCTGGGCAGGGGCCTTGGGGGGATGGGAGGAGTCAGGGTCTCACTGCTCCTTTGAAAAGAAAAAGGAAGTGTGGTTCTGGCAGAATAAACCAGAGCAATAAAAAAATCAGTCTTCATAATGGTCGTGGAAACCAAGGGTGAAAGAACTCGGAGGGGCCAGCCGTGGGCGCCGCTCAGGGAGGCCCCATGCTCCTTCCCAGGGGTTTCCTTAAACAGACATGGCGACGGCTCCTGCCGGAGCACGACACCGCTCCCGGCGGTCCCGGCATCCTGGGTGCCCGTGGCTGTGGGAGCAGGGAGCCCCTTTTGACAGCCCCCTACAGAACCCACACCTCCCACCATCCATCTCCCTACCGCTTACTGCCAATGAACCCCCAGCAGAAACCAGAACGGAGAACTCTGGGGTTGGTGCCTCGGGGGACCCAGGACTTCTCAGAAGTGCAAACCCAGGCCAGTGTGCGGGGTGCAGGTGCTGACCCCTGCACATGCTGGGGCAGTACCCTAGGGGCCCCTGACATGGGATCAGAGGGTTCCAGCAGGACGGTGCAATGCCTGGGCGTGAGGGAGCCCGTTGCCCAGAAGGCGATACAGAAGCCTGGAGAGTGGCCCATGGTGTGGTTAGGACCCATGCCAGGCTGAGGCAGCCTTGCCTCACAGCTGGCGGTTTGTGCCTCTGCACGGCCACCAGGCGAAGCCCACACGTAGGCTTCCTGTGTCCGCCAAGACCACAGCGACTCGGGGTGCAACGGGGCATGAACTTGAGACCCCAGATGAACCGTCTGCCGAGCAGAGAGGGACCTGCTTTCCCAGCAGCGCCTCCCACCCCGTCACCGGATGCCTCTTCCCGGCAGCTTCTTTGGGCTTAAATTCTCGGTTTACTCAGGGAAGCCGACCGGCCTCCTGGAGCAGGGCAGCCGGCAGCTGTGAGCCCTTCCCAAACATTTTCCTGGGAAAAGACAAGAACTGGGATTTTCACTTTTCCTCCCATTGAAAAATGTCATCCAAGGCCTTCCTTGCCAGCGATAACCTGGACACTGGCCTGGTGGCCAGGCTCCGAGGGGCACAGGGGCTTTTCCTGGTAAAGCAGCCATGGGGATGTTACGTGCGGTGGGGGTGGAGGGTGGCCTGTGACCCTGCTGAGAGCAGCACCCAGCCGGGGATTAGTGCCTCAAGAGGGAGGCGCTACAGCCGCCTGCTGGGTTCATGGAAGCCGGAGAGAGCGTGGGGTATGCATGACGGGGGCGGGGGTTCCCAAGCTCCCTTACACACGCTGGGTCCCATCAGGTGTCGGCAGTCACTCGCTGCCTGGCACTGAAGTGCCAGACACCACTGGATACCAGGAGCTGGTCCAGGTGTCATGGATAAGGCTGGGAACAAGGCAGTCGCCGGTGGAGGGTCCAGTGGAGACGCTGCCCTTCGTACCCCCACCCGTCTCAGAGGGGCATCAACTCCCCCCTGCACACCTCCTCCTCCAGTGAGGAAGACGCAGCCCCAAGCACATGCGCAGGTTATCAGCAACGATGAGCGCTGGGAGGGAGCCCTGCTCAGGCCCCAAGGCCAACCGGTCGCTCTCCGCCTCCCAGGAAACCACCACACTGCTGAGAAGTGAGTTACAAATCCGCAAGGGCCATCACAGCATCCACAGCCCACGCCCTGACCACGCGCTGTCCCAGGACTGCCTCCTGGGCCTGACCCCTCCCTCCCGTTACCCGGAGGACGACTGCCCTGACCTGTGAAAGGCGACCGAGTCACCTTGCTGCCGTCAGCAATGCCCTCTGCTCCTCTGGACAGTCATCTTGTGCCACAAGCAGCTCACCCTGGGGACACACAGGTCCCATGCACAGCTGGCCACGGCCACCACTCGGCTCGTGGTCCAACTGCCATCACCCAGCAGTGGCTGAGACGCCACCTGGACGCCACCTGTCATGACTTTGCCGCCTCTGATGTGTGTGTGTGTGTGTGTGTGTGTGTGTGTGTGTGGTGTTGGTGTGTGTGTGTGTGTGTGTGGTGTTGGTGTGTGTGTGTGTGGGTGGGTGGTGTGTGTGTGTGTGGTGTTGGTGTGTGTGTGTGTGTTGTGTGTGTGTGTGTGGGGGTGTTGGTGTGTGTGGGGGTGGGTGTGTGTGTGGTGTTGGTGTGTGTGTGTGGTGTTGGTGTGTGGGTGGTGTTGGTGTGTGTGGTGTTGGGGTGTGTGTGTGTGTGTGGTGTTGGTGTGTGTGTGTGTGTGTGTGGTGTTGGTGTGTGTGTGTGTGGGTGGGTGGTGTTGGTGTGTGTGGTGTTGGTGTGTGTGTGTGTGTGTGGTGTTGGTGTGTGTGTGTGTGTGGTGTTGGTGTGTGTGTGTGGGTGGTGTTGGTGTGTGTGTGGTGTTGGTGTGTGTGTGTGTGTGTGTGGTGTTGGTGTGTGTGGGTGGGTGGTATTGGTGTGTGTGTGGTGTTGGTGTGTGTGTGTGTGTGTGGTGTTGGTGTGTGTGTGTGTGTGTGTACTGAAAGCCCCATGACCCCCACAGCCACCTTGCGGTGCCCTGCTGTGAGACCAGCAGTCCAGGTACTATTAGTCGGTAACACAACCCCGGATGTCTCACAGGTGTGTGCCAAAGGTATGCTGGGGAGTCGACCCCCTTCTCCGTCCCTCCCCTTCCCCTGTAGGCAGCCAAGCCCCACACCTTCCGCCCGCCTCTCCCTGCGTGGATATGCCCAGTGTCACTGGCAGCCCTCCGGTGTGTGGCGTCGGGGTGCTGCCCAGCTCCTGACAGTTTCATGGTAGAAGCTGCATCCCAGCCAAGAACTGGGGTGCCGACAACGCCTCTGAGATGCCCCTGTAGATCCAAACGCCCCAGCTGACCCCGGAAGCTACACAGCACTTCCTGTGCAGGCGTGGTCCTCAACACACTAGAACGCATCTCACGCATGGGGCTGGTGGTGCCAGCAACAGTGCATGCCAGCAGGACACGCAGCTGCACACAGGCCCTATCCCTGCCCTCCCACCCTTGCTGACCCCGAGGTAGCCCCTCGGAGGAAATCCTCAACGGTGCCAGCCCCACACACCCTCCAGGAGGGCCCGGCGGGGAAGGGTCCTGCATGCGTCAATGCTCACGTTCTCCACTCCCCTGGCTGACAAGGCCCTCCCCGACCCCGGGACACCCTGACTGCAGCTCTGGCCACCGCCTTGCCACCTGCCACAGACTGGGCTGCAGGCTCAAGGAGCGGCCATGGGGAATACAGAGATGGCTGTGGGGAATGGGAGCAGCCGTGGGGAGCAGGGACCTTGGGGAACAGAGATTGTGGGGAATCGGGGCACCTGGGGTCCACTTTGCCCGAGGGCACGGATGGATGGCAGTGCCTGGAGCTCACCTGCAGGGGAATCTCAGGTGTGAATACCGGGACTCCAGCCCTGTGTCCGCTGAGCTGAGACCCGACTCCACTGTCCCCAGCTTCGCCTGAAGCCTGCTCTCTCCTGCTTACAGGAGACTTTGCCACGAGTTGGCCTCACATATCCGGATCCCCGGCTCTGCTCTCAGGGAACCCCCAGTGCTGTGTCGGCACATTTCCCCCACTCAACCGGCTTCCCAAGGTGCCATCAGCCCACCCTCACCTCTGCCGGGTCCTGCCGTGTCTGCAGCAGCTGGCGCCTCTCTGAGCATGAGGTCCCCATGACAGCACTTCCTCCCCAGAACCTTCCAGAACTCCTGTGCTTTGAAGCAGTGAGGGCCATGCCGGCCCACCCCCCTCCTGCCCCCACCACACACACACCTCCCGGTAGGATGTGTCCCTCCTAACCACGCTGGCCGACCTGCCCACGGCCGACCGAGCTGCCCACATCTGTTTACTCTGTGGTTTGTGTGAAAGGCCTCGTTAGCAGCAGCCACGGACTAAACAGCCCCTGCGTGGCGTGGGAGATGGTGTAGGCGGCCGGTTTGCCAGCTCCGGGCAGTGATTAGCTTAATGAACTCTGCACCACGCCGGGCTCGGCTCGCAGCTCCAGTTACTCGGAATCCCTGAGATCAGTGTGTGTTTGGCTGGTTTCTTTCAATTTTCCTCCTTGAAAGTTCCCCAGGACCCTCTGGAAAAGGAAAGCATTAACATGCGTACAGAGACAATTTGACACAAAGCAGGTGCCTGCACAAGGGCCTGCTCTGGAGCCCTGTGGCAGCTACGAAAAGGCTAGCGGCAAGGAAGGGCGATTAGAGAACCCACAGTCGGCTCGCGCACACCCGAGGGCCGAGGGCCGAGGCTTCTCAGGCACGGTTCATGGGGCTGCTTTCCTGCAGTCAAGTGCGGGGCCAACCTGGCCCTGGCCATCTGTCCATGGGGCATGCACCTGCTCCAGCAAGATGCCTGGATTCTGTCTCCATGCCACCTGCAGGCAGGAGACGCTGCGCAAAGCTCATGGATGGTGCTCAAGGGCAGTGTTCCCGGGAAAGACGGCAAGGGGAGTCAGCCACATGCCAGATCCCCTGCAGCTCCTGTGTGGCAGGAGCCAGAGGTGCATCCCCAGGGCTGGACTGCTGTCCCCAACGTCGGACTGCTGTCCACAACACTGCAGGCACTGAGTATTGTCCCAGACCTCCAGAACTGCTCCCTGGGCACCACGACTGCCTCCCTGGGCCAGCACTTCTTCCACAGCCACTAGGCTTGGGTGAAGCGAGCGTCAAGGGGTGTGTGTGGGCAAGGCTCTGTCCTGCAGGCCATGAGAGCTGGTACGTGGGGCAGAGCCCAGGCCTCAACCGGCCATGAACGGTCAGTCATTGGGTTTCCCAAGTGCTGGACACGCTGGATGTGAGCCAAGATCTGTCTGGCCCCACTGTAACCTGTGCCCAAGCCACGGGCTGGAGGCAGAGCCTGTGCCCAAGCCACGGGCTGCAGGTGGACCCAGCCTCAGGAGGCTTCCTGTTCTGGAGGCTGGAAAGCATGAGGTGTTGAGATGAGGATGCAGAGCGGGCCCTGCTGCTTTCTCACCATGCCCAGAACAGGGGGTTGAGGGAGAACAAGCCTGGCCTGTGCCATGGTGGCTGGTCCAGGCGCACCGGAGGGGCTGGGCAGTGTGCGGGAGCAGCCATGGTGCGTGACCCAGAGCACATGTGGCAAGCAGGGCCAAGAGGGGACAAAGGGCATGGGGAGCAGAGTGGTGGCAGAACTTCCATCTCACCTTCCTCTCAATGACACACCTAGCCAGGACATGACCTGCGTGCTCCACAGTGGTCTTGAACTTGAGGGCCCAGAAATTAAGCTTCTGTGGCTAGGGCACCAATGTTTCTTTTCAGCAAATTGTCCTTGACCACTCACCACTCGGGGTGCCTTGGGGAGGCCCTGATCGTCTGGCTTGGCCTGAAATGGGACAGGAAGTCTCAGAGTCATTGCGATGACACCTGGCTGTCACATCCACAGGAGGGAGCATACGGGCATCTTACTAGACAAGAGGGAGAAGAGACACATGGCAAGGACCAGCCCCACGCCGGCCCCACGCCGGCCCCACGCAGAGCAGCACATGCCACACTGGCCCCACGCCGGCCCCACGCCGGCCCCACGCAGAGCAGCACATGCCATGCTGGCCCCACGCCGGCCCCACGCTGGCCCCACGCAGAGCAGCACATGCCATGCTGGCCCCACGCCGGCCCCATGCTGGCCCCACGCAGAGCAGCACATGCCAGGCTGGGCACACGCAGTGTCTGGAACACAACTACACACCACTGCCCCGCCCCAGGGTGCCCAGCCCCAGCCCAGAAACAAGACGGGTGGCCTGCCTGCCAGCATGTGGAGGACAGGCAGGCAGAGACGTGTGGGCAGCTGTGCCCAACACGCGTTTTTCTGAGGATGCCGTTCATGGCTGCCATCATGCTAAGTTCCCTCTTCTGCCTCCCACTCTGGCCCAGGCAAGAGCAACGGTGGACGGCACATTAATGGCTGAGGGTCAGTGCCCCTGTGCCACGCACACCTGGGCAGCTGATGCAGTGTGGGCCTGCAGCCTTCCCTGTCTGTGGCTCGAGGACAAGACCCATGATCAGACCCAGGAGAGGATCCCAAGCTAGCCCGGCAGGGAGGCTAGACAGCCCGGCCATGCCTGTGCATGGCAGGTGCCCGGTGCGCTGTGCCAAGGAGGCAGCCCGGGCAGCGGCAATGCCTAAACAAGAGCACCGGGCACGCGTGGCACACGCAGCTCAGCCACGCAGCCACGCCCCTCCCTGCACATCCCGAGGCTAAGGGTGGGAGCCCACGCGTGGCACACACAGCTCAGCCATGCAGCCACGCCCCTCCCTGCACATCCCGAGGCTAAGGGTGGGAGCCCACGCGTGGCACACACAGCTGGGCCACGCAGCCACGTCCCTCCCGAGGCTAAGGTGGGGGGGCAGAGCTCAAGTTCTCCATGAAGGCCTCTGGCTGTTGGGGTCCTCTTCCCCCGACACAGTGCTGGCACACGGGGTACTGAGCAAAGCTTGAGAGCAGAGCGGAGCCCACGTCCTCATGGACCAAACGCTTTGGCCAGGAAGCAGGGACAACAGGCAGATGAGTAGCCACCCCGTACCAGGCCCCAGGACCCTGCTGAGGGAGCTGGGTGGTCAGACGGCCATGCGGTCGGCTGGTGCCTTGAGAAGCCCCAGCAGTGACGCCAGGCGGCCTCTGACGGAGTGACCCCTGCTGTGAACTCACACCAGGAATTCTAAAAACTCCGCTTCACTCAACAGTTTCTCTGACAAAGAATGAAACGATGACCTTTATTAATATTCTACATGACAAAATGGATGATACGAGGTTGGCCTTGTGGCATAGCAAGTAAAGCTGCCGTCTGCAAGGCCAGTGTCCCACACTGGTGCCTGCAGTCCTGGCTGCTCCAGTTCGGAACCTCTCCGTGCTAACACTCCTGGGAGAGCAACCGCAAACAGACCAACGGCTTGGACCCGGATGAAGTTCGAAGCTCCTAGCTCCCGGCTGAGGTCCAGCCCAGGTCCACTGGAGAGAAACAGCAGAGGGAGGCTCGCTCTCTCTCTCTCTCTCTGGCACACGTTCAAATAACAAACAGACAAGACCTGCCAGGGTGCTGAGCCTGTGGCATGCTGAGCTTCGCACCTTCCTCCCACGGGCAGCCGCTGGAGCACAAGCCTTGCCCCAGTGGCCAGGCAGACCTCGGCAACCCTGGCATCTGGCAGGCACTTCCTTGAAAACGCACAAAGCCAGCTTGTCCCTTCAGTGAAAACAATGGGCTGCTTGTTGCCGGCGATAACACTTGGACTTTCAAGTGGAAAATGAAGTCACAGGGATGTTGTCTGTGCTGCGAGGCATGGCGTCCGCACCCCCGACGGCGTCCGCACCCCCGACGGCGTCCGCACCCCCGACGGCGTCCGCGCCCCCGACAGCGTCCGCGCCCCTGGCAGCCCTAGACGGCCATGGAAGTTGCTGCTGCACCACTTGGTGAGCCCGCTGCTCCAGGCTGCCAGGGCAGAATGTGGGTGAAGGAGCCACACATTGTGCCACATACACCATTTCCACGAGGTTGCCAACACTTTCGTGTCGGGGACAACACCCATCTTTGCCACAGCCCCTGTTGAGTGCGGGTACTACCCAAGGCAGCTGCCACCATGGCCTGTGACGTCTCCGAGACTCTCCACCCCCGAACAAGAGCGGAGCCTTTCTCAGCTGAAGGGCCCCAGGCAGGTGCAGAGACCCCCGGCTGCCCCATGTGACAGCCCAGCAATGCTCTCTCCGACCGTCTGGTTCAGACACGTGACGACCCTTTTGGAAGAAGTGCGATGATGAGTTTTGAAGCTTTTCAGGTGCCCTGCTCTGAGCACCTCCACAATGAAGGTCACAGGGGCGCCGTGAAGTGGGGACCAAGGCCTAAGAACCACTCTGAGAACCTACCAGAACACACTGTGGGACAGACAAGATCTTTGTCAGAAAAATTTAGAATCATAAGAGGAATCGGACAGAATGGGCCCGTGGCGGAGATGGGGAAAGCCGACAGCCGTGCCGGAGCCGAGCCCGGTGCCTGGAACCCGCGCAGGGCTTCCCTGGAGCCCGGTCGGCAGCCACAGGGACACGGCACGATGCTTTCTCACGCCACGTCTGCCTCCGGCCTCGGCGGCGGGCGTCATGGGAATAACTTGCAGAATTCCGGCTCAGTGCTCACGCCGCCACGACTGAAACCAGGAATTATCCAAGTGGGTGGAAAGGGAAAATTAGAGCAATTGAAGCAGCAGAGACTTGGGGATGAACAAGAGCCCGGCCACCCTGCCATTTGCTTTCCTCCAATTTGTCTTCAGCATAGCTCGTCCGGCAAGGGAAGGACTCAAACGGGAGTGATGGAAGGTGACGGTCGGGGGCCCGGTGCCAGCAGCAGGCTCCAGACGCCCTGCACCGGCCGGGGCCGCTCCACGCTCAATTTCCCACACACAGCCCTGAAAAACGATTCCCTCCCAGCCGACCGCAGGGGCCTTTTATCTGAGCCGTCAGCCTGAAATACACCCAGAACCCAGGGCAATTACCGAGACGTTTGGCTTCCCTGAACTTTCCTCTGCTCAGTTTTTCTCCCAAATAAAATGAAATGAAGCTTAGTTCTTCGGGGATTAATATAAACAAAGGCCCTGAAGGCGGCCAGCGAGCAGGAATAGAGAGCAGCCGTGGCGCTCAGGGCGAGCCTCAGCCCTCCGCGGCCCGCGGTGGGCGCCCATCAATGAGGCCGATTCTTTGCCGGGCGCCCAGGCTGAGGGCGCTGCTGCCCGGCCGCCCATCACCGCCGCCCATCGCCCACATAGCTGCAAACAGCCTTCCTCCGCGTGAAGTAGTCAGAGGGTCTGGAGGCAAGGGGGGTTCTTGAAGTATGCAGTAAGTCAACAGAGCCGTGAGCAGTGGGACAGTAAAATTTCACAGCCAGCCTTTGATCTGCATTTCAGAAAAATGAAGCCATAAAGTAGAATGTTTTATGAACCCACAAATAAGAAAGTCTTTGTCTTTTATCTAAAATGTCCACTGAGGAAAATCAGAGGGCTAGCTCAAAGACCAGCTCGTTAGATTTTATTTGTGGCAGGGTAAAAAGAGAGCACAAAAATATTTACCAAGGTTTATTTTAACTCCAGATAAACTTAATGTTGCTTTATATATATATATTATATATACATATATTATAATATATATATATACCCCCTCCCCCGGTCAGGCTGCCGTGGACAGATCCATCAGCCGCGTGCAGGGAGGCACACACGTCCTCCTGCAGAAGCCGGGTTTGCCTTCACTGGGCCTACACTCTGCTGTGGGTCACAGGTGAAAGTCTGCTCCCTGCCCACGCTGCTTCCTGCCCACGCTGCTTCCTGCCCACGCAGGCTCCCTGCCCATGCCGCTCCCTGCCCATGCCGCTCCCTGCCCACGCAGGCTCCCTGCCCACGCCGCTTGCTGGCCACCAGCTCCTCGCCTGAACCGCTGACCCACACCCGGGCTGTGCGCACCCGCCCCTCCTTCAACAGGTCTTCCTGCCAAGACGGACAGACGAGTGGGCACCTGCGTAGCTTGGCTGCCAGCAGAGAAGACCCGCAGGCTGCTCTGGCATGCATCAGTGGGGACGGGGGCGGGGGTGCATGGGAAGGAAGCAGCCAGGCCACCCCGCAGGTGTCTGCAGCTGGGCTCCGGCTCAGCCTCACCGCCCGCCAGCCTGCAGCCTCGCAGGGCAAGCTTAGCACTGAAGGGGGTGGTGCACACGGCGATGGCTGGCACACGATGCCTGGACAGGGGGTGGGAAAGGAAGCCATCCCCACCTGGGACAGGCCTGATGCAAATCCTCCATCCTCCGAGCCTCCGGGGAGGACAGTGACAACTCCGCAGTCTTGTGCCTGGAAAGTAGCTGGGTTGTCAAGGAGCTGGCCAGCTCGGCAAGCCCGTAAGGCAGACATGCAGGAAACCTTGGCTCACTACCGAAGGCCTGAGGGTGTCATGGTTCGGCTGTGACCAACTGAGTCTCCAGAGAACGCAACGCCCGCAAACCCTTTCCCAGATCTGTGTGACTTCTGCAGCTTTCTGTCCCAAAACACCGTGGGAATGCACCTGCTCCCCGCATTGTGCACGCGGCATGTTGGGTGACTCCGTGGTGACAATCGGAACTCCTTCTTAGCTCTGGATTCCCCGTCTGGATTTCTCTCCAACATCCTGGAATGGGCGCAGAAGTTGAGCCATAGCCCTCTCTCATGCTGGGGGACCCACTGCCGTTGTTGAACGCTCCCAAAACACCAGTGCAAACTGCTTCTCACGGAGCTCGGCTCGAGCTGGGCAGGTGCACCCACTCCCTGGCAGAGCAAGCAGAAGGCAGGGAGCCTGAAGACCCAGTTACTCCGGGGCTCCGGTCTGAGTCCTGGCTCCTCCACTGCCCATCCAAATCCCATCTGCTGTACCCCGACAGGCAGTAAGTGACGGCCAAGTCCCTGGCCCCTGCCACCCGTGCAGGTGACCCAGACAGAGACGCATGCTCCTGCCTCGGGCCTGGCCCAGTCCTGGCTGTCACCGGCATTTGGAGAGTAAACCAGAAGACGAAGCCTCTCGCTTTCACTTTTCTTTTCACACAAACATTCAAAAAAGAAAGTTTAGAGAATGTGACCAAGATGACACAGGCAGTGTTTAAAGCCCAGGACTCGTCCCTCCGTTCCTGCGTGTGCAGTGAGCAGAGCGGGGTGGTATTCAAAGCCCAGGACTCGTCCCTCCGTTCCTGCGTGTGCAGTGAGCACAGCGGGGTGGTGTTTAAAGCCCAGGGCTCATCCCTCCGTTCCTGCGTGTGCAGTGAGCACAGCGGGGTGGTGTTTAATGCCCAGGGCTCGTCCCTCCGTTCCTGCGTGTGCAGTGAGCACAGCGGGGTGGGAACGCCCTGGGAACGCCCTGGTAGAGAAGCGGTACTGTAGCGGCCTGCCAGGGGAGAAGGGGACAGACACCCCTGGAGCCGCTCCTTGGCACGCTGGCACCCTGACACCCACAGTTTGCCAGCGTGGCCTGAGCCTGGGAACCCCAGGGTGAGCAGCAGACCCGGCTAAGCACCTGGTGCGTGTGATCACAGATCCAGAGACAGGTACGCGGGCACGCAGGACATGCAGGACACGCAGGGCACGCAGGACACGCAGGGCACGCAGGACACGCAATCTGGAATGTGTGCGGAATTTAAAGGAGCTGCTGCCTGGTTTTATTCTGCTTAAATGACAAGTGGCCAGGGCTCCAATCAGCAGGTAATCGATGGCCAAGCCCCTCACACTCCACCCACGCCCCTATTCCATGCCGGGCCTGCCACTGGCAGAATCCACCAGGAGGATGCAGAGCCGGGAAGCCGAAGAGGAACTTGGGAAGGGAGAGAGGAAGGAAGATGCTTCTCCACTACGTGAGCGAAGACGTTGGTCCCAGTGCTGACGCTGTGGTGCCAGGAGGGAAGGCAGTCTTTGAAGACCCAAACTAAGATGCTTTTGTCTCTCCCAGCGTGCCCAGCCTCGTCCTCCTGTCAAGAAACAGCAGCCGAGCGTGCAAAGGGGTTCCCTTCAGCAGAGAAAGTGGAGGCTTCACCAGAGCCGGAGCTCTGGACAGAGGAAGTGGTTCTCTGGGCACCGAGACCATGCGGAGTGCTGCGGCAGCCCCTGCCCTCTGTACTCCACCTGCTAGCGTGCATGGGGAATCGGCTGGGCGTTTCGTGGGCATCAGGAGGCTTCCCTGAGCACGGCTGCTTGGGAGACAAAACAGCATGCTGACTGCTTTTGCCCACAGCCTCACCCACGCTGCACAGCGTCCCCCACGCTGCACAGCCCACCAGCAAGGCCAAGAAACACAGAAGAGAATTACTCAAGATCTTACGAAGCCTGGGCCCGGCGCGATGGCTCAGTGGCTGAACCTTCCCCTTGCACATGCCAGGATCCTATATGGGTGCCAGTGCATGTCCTGGCTGCTCCACTTCCTTCCCAGCTCCCTGCCTGTGACCTGGGAAAGCAATAGAGGACAGCCCAAAGCCTTGGGACCCTAGACCTGTGTGAGAGACCTGGAAGAAGCTCCTGGCTTCAGATCTTCTCAGTTTTGGCCATTTGGGCCACTTGGGGAGTGTCCTCCGAGCACAGGGCAGGCCGCTGCCGCACAGAGCTGCCCCTCCAACACAGGGCAGGCCGCTCCCACACAGGCCTGGCTTTGGTCTGCCTCCCCGTCCGTCTGGGCTGGTACCGTGCTGTAATGAGTTGATTTCCGCAGGGATGGAATTTCAAAACACCAAGCCTCGACTCTCAAGCGGAATAGCAGTTCCTACTGGCTTTCCCCAAGAACCCAATCGTTCGCACGTGAACCTGAGCGCCTTGGAGAGGCCATGGGCAGGAGGGCCACAGCGCTCCGGCTGCCAACTCCAGCTGCCCGCCGAGGATATTAGCCATGCCCATTCCCCGACCGAGCCGAGCAAATGAACCACGACTCCTTCTGCCACAACGAACCCAGGAAGTGCAGAGGGAGCAGCCAACCTGTCAGGCCAGAGGACCACAAGGACCATGAAACACTGCCCTTCGGAGCTGTGTGCTGTGTCACAACAGGAAGCGGAACGCCCCTAACTTGTCAGACAGCTCGTCCTTTGGGGTCAGTCCTATGTCGGGCCAGTGTTTTCCCAGAATGCTGAATTCTCATCCTTCCCATTGCCCTCTGTTAGAGACCTCGGGAACCTCACAGAACAGCCGACAAAAGAATTAGGACTGGAGGCGTGTGGGTGGTGAAGACCAGCTTGTCGCACAGGTTAGGGACCAACAACCCAACAGGTAACGTGTGGCATCCCCTGATCTTCCATCCAAATCTCATCCTCCCCTAAGGGACCCCAACAGCCCCTGCCCCCTGCTCTCCCCGTCAGCCCCTGCCCGCTGCTCTCCCCGTCAGCCCCTGCCCGCTGCTCTCCCCGTCAGCCCCTGCCCGCTGCTCTCCCCGTCAGCCCCTGCCCCCTGCTCTCCCCGTCAGCCCCTGCCCCCTGCTCTCCCCGTCAGTCGCTGCCCGCTGCTCTCCCCATCAGCCCCTGCCCCCTGCTCTCCCCGTCAGCCCCTGCCCCCTGCTCTCCCCGTCAGTCGCTGCCCGCTGCTCTCCCCATCAGCCCCTGCCCCCTGCTCTCCCCGTCAGCCCCTGCCCCCTGCTCTCCCCGTCAGTCGCTGCCCGCTGCTCTCCCCATCAGCCCCTGCCCCCTGCTCTCCCCGTCAGCCCCTGCCCCCTGCTCTCCCCGTCAGCCCCTGCCCCCTGCTCTCCCCGTCAGCCCCTGCCCGCTGCTCTCCCCGTCAGTCGCTGCCTGCTGCTCTCCCCGTCAGCCCCTGCCCGCTGCTCTCCCCGTCAGCCCCTGCCCCCTGCTCTCCCCGTCAGCCCCTGCCCGCTGCTCTCCCCGTCAGCCCCTGCCCGCTGCTCTCCCCGTCAGCCCCTGCCCGCTGCTCTCCCCGTCAGCCCCTGCCCCCTGCTCTCCCCGTCAGCCGCTCTTCCTCCTAGCTGCTTGTGACATCTCTCTCCACAACCATGTGCAAGGAACACACTTTTCTTGCAAAGAACCATGTCCCAAACACCTAATCCGAGATTCTCCAATCAATGAGTGACCTGCCATGATGACAGCGCTGTGCTCAGACGCACCCCTCCAGCACACAGGCCTGCAAATTGAGTGCACAGGACGAGCCCCTGGGCCAGGCCTGGACATCTGGGAGCAGACAGCAAACCAAAAAGGGAAGCGCCGTAAGTTAGGGAGTGCGTGTGCACCAAGGGCTGGCGGAGGACGGGGTACGCGAGGGGCCCCAGGCTGAGCTCCCCTGACCTGGGAGGCCTGGAGCGCACTACTTTCAAAGTTGATGTGCATCCCAGTCAGGACTCGCTTTTGAGACCCTCGTGGGTGGAGCCGCTCCACCCCAGCTGCCCAGGCCAGCCAGCAGCCCCTGCCCATTGCCCTGAGCTCGGCTCTTTGGCATCGCTCTGCGTTTGCTGCCAGGACTGTGCACTCTGCCTGGGAGCCCTGGGCAGAGCGTGGGAATTGCCCAGGTTCCAGCGTGCTGGCGGGACCCTGAACTCTCACTGCCTTTTAAACACACAATAGAACAGAATCAACCAGAGGAAGATCATGTGGTAACAGAAAGTGCTATTTCTGAAACCCTGTGTGTGTAGCTGTGGAGTTTGTTGGCCACGTATGTGCTATGCCGTAACAAGACAGGCTGTGACTCTCACTCCTCTGCTGGTCCACAGGGAGGGCAGGGACCAGGGCTACAAGTGACCCTGCGCAGGGCCCCGCTACGTGCTGCCCTCTGCCCACGGTGGCTGGCCGACACCATGGGGTAGGCAGGAGTTGGGGGGGAGGGGACGCCCTTGCACACGGTGGCTGGCCGACACCCTGGGGAAGGCAGGAGTGGGGGGGAAGCCCTCTGCCCACGGTGGCTGGCCGACACCATGGGGTAGGCAGGAATGGGGGAACACCTTTGCACTCGGTAGCTAACACCCTGGGGTAGGCAGGAGTTGGGGGGGAGGACGCCCTTGCACGCGGTGACTGGCTGACACCCTGGGAGAAGCAGGATCGAGGGACACACTTTCCTGTCCTAAGGACATGAGCAGGTGAGTGCATATGCCCTCCTGCTTCCTGTGGGCCAGAACTCAGCCTCACTGCCTGTGTACTCAGAAGGGGGCAATGTGAGGGGTGAAGCAGCCAAGCACCCCCAACAGCAGGCCCTGCTGTCATGCATGGGCCGCAAAGACACAGTGTGGCCAGCGAGCATCCTGCAACTCCAGATAACCCGTTTCCTAAGCTGGGTCCTGACCCTGAGTCCTCTCTCTGCTCCAGGTTGTTCAACTGAGACCGGAAACACTCTAGCTGAGCTTTTAGGGGGGTGTGGCTGTTGGACGGCACAGTAGATGGGAGGGAGATAAGCACTGACTGACAGGCAGGTGTCCCCTCATCAGGGAAGACACCAAGTATGCTGATGGGAACCTCCGAGGGGACTGGAATATCAGGAAACCCGGGCTGCTCCTAGGTGTGCTGTGCTGAAGGGGCCGGCTGCTGGCTCCCAGGCCGTGGAGCCGTGTGCAGAGGTGGTGGTGAGGCTGCTGCCCATGCCAGGCAGCCCATAGGAAGGCTGCCCCCGCCTGTCCTGGTCCATGTCCTGGTCCCCGGGGAAGCAGGGTGCAGCCCTGCCGCACGCGGCCACAGAGGCCGGTGGCTTGGGTTTCCCTGCCGTGCCGTGATGCCTTGAAATGGAACTCCTGACATGTGGTGCTTGACATGCTCAGCTTTGCACTAATTACGGCTGAAAGAGCGCGACGTAATGAATTCAAGACTTGTTTATGCTGAGCTGCCAAGGCGCCTGGCAGCGGAGCGGCGTGCCCCGGTGAGCAGCCGAGGGCGGCCGGCTGGGGCTGCGCAGGCCAGAGGCTGGCTCGGATCGGACTTGCAGTCCACTAATTCCACACTCCCTCCTAAGCGGGCTTGACAAAGGATTTATCATAATCATTGCTCCAGCCAGGGCCGTGATTATAAGGGAGACACGTGTAAACTGTGTTTACAAAGTTTCTCAGGCGCAATTAAAACATGCTGCAATTTTTCTCCCTCTTCCCTTTCCCCTGGCAGTCACGACTCGCCTCAAGATTTCCCTTTCTTCTCGCTCCAATCAGAACCTGCCAGCGATTTCCTTGGATGTAACAGACCCCCCCAAAGTCTCGGGCAGCTTTGGATCTGCCACTTTTTCCAAACCTGCGCCCCAAGAGAGTGTACTGGCCATCAGTTCTTCACCTCGCCCAAAGTCACTCACAAAGTAATAGCCAAATGCCCTTCCATGTGCCCTTCCTTCTCCTGGGATGCCAAATGACTTCAAAATCATTGGCTATCTTTTTTTTTTTTTTGAAAGATTTAGACTAATCCTTCCCTTATCGCTTTACTTCACAAACAGCTGGGAAGGCTGGGCCTGGGCACATGAACACCAGGAGTCCTGGTCTGCCCTGCAGGTACAGGACCCACGCACTCATGCCATCCATCCCAGCTACACCAGCAGGGCGCTGGAGCAGAAGTGGAGCAGCGGGGATGTGCCTACGTGGGGTGCCACAGTGCAGGCAGCAGCTTAGTAAAACGTCAGCTTCTAAAATCCTAGAATAGATTGTGAATCTGTCTCAAAAAAATGGTCGGAAGTGAAGAGAGAAAAGATGGGATGGAATCTCCCCGGCTGCTCCGTGGACTGGGCCAGCAAGGTCCAGGCGGCGGAGGGACAGCAGGACACTCACCAGCCCGTGTGCTGCTCCAGCGCCTGGAGAAGCCCGGGAACTCTCCCACAGGCATGCTACATCGTCCTCTGATGAGCGCTCTACTGCATGTTTGTTGAAACATTGTAGAATCATAGCTTTTCTTGTTTTAAAGGTAACAAACAACCTTTTAAAAAGGCAACAAGAAAGCAAGACGAGGAAAAGGGTGTCCTGAGTCACACAGGCAGCAGGGAGCGGGACCCCAGAACCCCAGCTCTCCTGCCTGAACCCCCGGGCGCTCTGATTGGAGCAGAGCAGCCAGCCCCTCGGCGTCCCAACAGCCAGTGTGCATTGACATGTTGGATGACAACCACCACCCAGAAGCCACTGGAAAGCATTTGAATTGGGCCACTGGTCAGGAGGAGGCATGGGTAGACAGCACACAGCTGGGAGGGTCTGGGGGTGGCCGTGGGGAGGGCTGCCAGCTCTGAGCCCTCTTGCCCTGGGCCACCGAGACCCCCAGGGCCAGGCGTGCATCTGTTCGGTGTATGGGTGTCTGATTAGTTCAGTTTCTGAGTTAGAAATTCCCAGGCAGAGCAGAGCTCCCTTGGTGGGAAGCAGCCAGGTAAATGGAGACGTCATCAGAGATCCCAGAGCCTGGGGCAGCGGACAGTCACAGCACGGGAGGCCCTGGGGCTGGCCCTGGCGCCCCTGACCAGTCATCCAGGAAATTCTGTCCAGAAGCCTCCCTCCAGGCCTCTGCTCCCCGCATCAACCAGTCAAACCTATGCGCGGACCAGCTGAGCAACGCCAGGACCCTTCACTTTCCAGCTGAGCGGCGTCCTGCGACGTGGCATTCCTGTGCGGACCACACAGACATGAGGATGCCGAGTCTGACGATTGCCGTGGGTGGTGTGGGAATGTCACAGACACGCCGTGGACGTTAGCCGTCGCGACTGTTGTTCTCAAGGAAGGACAGAGACTGTACGGCTTGCAGTGCTGAGTGCTGGGTGTTGAGTGGTGCTGGGTGCTGCTGGCTTTGCCCAGCTGGAGCCACACCTTCAGCAAGCTGGCCTCTGTGTGCCTCTGTTACTTTCTGCAGCGAAAGGGGCTGAGACTGCTGCCCGGCCCACGGTTCAGGACGGTGGCCTCAAGCCCCAGCCCCCGGCACGTGGCTAACACACCTTCCTGCAAGAGGGGCACCAGGAAGATGTGCAAGAACATGGTGCCTGCGCAGCATGGGCTGCACCACGGTGGCAGAGCCTGTGCCAGGTCACCCGCGGGCCCCGGTGACATGGGCAGCTGCCAGCCCCAGGCCCAACTCGCCAGCCCCCACTCCCCTGCTCCTTCTATTCTGCAGATTGGCAGGGTTCAAACATCTACATGTTTTTATCAGCACGCAGAAAGTGCAAGGGGAACGTCTGGCAGGATGGAGGAGGGGTCGCAGGGGAGGAAGCGGTGTGGACTGAGAATAGGGTGTCCGGTTTCAGAGGTGGCTCTGGGAGACGAGACGAGACGGGGAGGCGTGCTGGGGGCAGCCGTGGCTGTCTGGTTGGAAGATCAAGCAAGAAGACCAAGCAGAAAGAGGTACCCACACCGTCCCTGGGGTGTCCACGCGGCCTTCCCGGCAGGGACTCCGGGTGCTGGCAGTGGCACAGCGGGTGGTTGGATGTGCCTTCCTTGTCGCCACCACCTCCACGTCAAGGGCAGGCTTGTCTTCCCAAGCCCGGCCTGTCCTGGCCCTGCAGGGTGGATGGGACCTTGCAGACCCAGGGCTGCTCTGTGCCCCGCGGCCCCTGCGGGTGGGGGGCTTTGAGGCCATGAACTTTCAAGGCGGCTGGGCCGTGGGGCCTGCTCTCCGGCGTCTGCCTCGGCCTGGGCTGTGCCCGTGATAGTGACACGCAGCAGTGACAGCAAAGCGCCTCCCTAATTGATCTGGAATGCAGACTCATTCCTGGCCCCAAACGGGCTCATGTGTCCCAAATTTGGAAATTGTTCCGTACATTTCAGTCTGGCCCCGCTGGGATGACAATGGAGAGTTTGTTTAACAAACAGGCCGAGAGGGGAAGGGAGGCGGGGAAATGATGGTGAACTCTGCCCTGATTGGAAATGTTTGGAAAACACCCCTCCAACATGGTGGTAATGACTGTGATGACGAAAACAAACATAGCTGTGGGCTGTGGGCACGGGGTCCCCCAGGTGGAGGGCAGCCATAGGATGTGAGCATGGTTAAGGGTCACCCAAGCAGAGGGCAGCTGTGAGCTCTGGGCACGGGCCGGGGTCCCCCAGGCGGAGGGCAGCTGTGGGCACGGGCCGAGGGTCCCCCGTGTGGAAGGCAGCACGGGTTCCTGGGCTCTGCAGGGACATGCACACTCATGGTACGGTCACCGAGTCATGAAAATTGGACACAGGGTTTGTTCCACCTGGTTCTCCACGGGAAATCGTTTTAAATTCACACTTCATCATTTTCCATTTTATTTGAATAATCTCCCCCTCGCAGCCACACCAGCTAGGGCACAGTGAGGTGGAGCCAGGAGCCTGGAGCGCCAACCAGGTCGCCCAGGTGGCAGGCAGGGACCTGAGTCCTCACCTACTGCCCACCAAGGCTCATGAGAGCAGGGAGCTGGATCAGAGGTGGAGCCGGGATTTGAACCAGTGACATCACTGCTTGAGCAAGACCACACCAGGGACACGCCTTGACCGAGGGGAAGGGCGCCATGCTAAGAGCTGCCAGCTAAGGGTGAGCAGCAACACTCAGGTCCTTCCTCGCTCATGTCCACGTTCATGTCATTGGCCAGAAGTTGGTCATGTGACCAGGCTCGGCTGCATGGGGCCCTGGGGGATGTAGTCCTTGGCTGAGTTCCCAGAGGGAAGGGAGAAGTGGACGCTGGGTGACAGGGACCCACAACCATACCCAGCATCTGCGTAAGGAGGGGACCGCCGGTGCCAGATGAAGCCATATAACAACCCTACAGCTGCCGACCACCGAGAGGCACGGTCCTCAGCGCACACATGCGGCCCTGACACTCCCACTGCGTGCACACCCTAGACCCCCCTCCGGAGCTCTGCTCCTCAAGGGACAATGACGTTGATTCTGTCCCTAAGCCTGCAAACCAGGCAGGTGTGCGCCAGGGACCACCAAGCGTCGCCCAGCCGGCCGAAAGCTGAGTCCCCTGGTCACTTCCGTGTCACCCAGCTGCTGGCTGATGGCAGCTGGGCCAGAGCCAGGACGCCTGTGCAGCTTGTCCAAGCACAGCTGGCTCCAGAGTGGAGCAGCCCAGGCTGTGCAGGCAGCTCCACATCCTCCTGCAGGCCTCGGCCTGGATGGGCACACACACGCATCACTCCAGCCCAGTCACGGGCCCGCGTGGATGCCAGAGGCAACAGGCTGGCAGATCCTGGTCAGAGGAGGCTGAGAGGGAGGCGGACGCTGCCCTGGAGGTTGCAGGATGTCCACAGGTTGTGGGAAGTGTAGAGGGGAGCCGGTGAGAAAGCCTTGTTCCTGGACAGAAGGCTGGGGATACAGGCACAATCTGGGAGTCCGCCAAAAACCCACAAACCCGTTCTCTGCTCTCATGCGTGTGAACCCGCTGGGCGCCCCACATACACCAGAGCGGCGGCTGTGCTGAGGGGTCACCAGCTGAGCACTGGGAGGGAATCCACAGACAGCACCGGGCTCTGCCTCCTCCTGCCTTCCACAGCCAACCCAGGTCCCGGCCTGGACTTGGCTCTGGCCCAGACCCTTCCCCAGAAGCGTCCCAGGGCCCCACTCCTTGCTCCCCTTCTCTGCTGCGGGCTGGTCCACTCCCTCTGCCATCATGCTCTGTCCCCAGAGCCTGGCGGGGCTGCCCTCCCCGCCTTCTAGGACTTGCCACACCACCACCTTTTCTGCTGCCTCCCCCAGCTCACCCCAACAGGTGCCCAGTGAGCATGGGCTGTCACTCCAGATACGGGGAGAACTCCCATCCCCAATGTGCTCAGGATGGGAGGTGCCAACTGTCCCTGGGGCTGCCCCACTGTGGTTGGCCAGCCACGCCCCCTCAGCTCCATACCCATGATCCACCCAACCTCAGATCAAAACTTTTGCAAAAAGTAATTGCATCTGTATCGAACAGGTGTAGCTCTCTGCTAAGAGCTACACAACATGCATTCCTGGCACCACACAGAGGCAGGCATGCGTTAGCCCTGTTCACCGCAGGACAGTGACACTAACGGCAGGAGGTGGGTGGAAAGCCGAGCAAAAGTGGGTTCATGGCCTCACAGGCACGCATTCCTCTCCAAGGACCCCCTCTTCCCCCCGGTCCCCGCGAGTGCAGATGGAAGTGCTCTGTGCACACAACACACACTGGTTCTAGCTGTGCCAGCTTTGGGGGACAGACATGAAGGAAGGCTGGGAATCGGAGCTTCAAGGGAGGTGCAATTCCACCTTTTCAGAAAAACACCCAGGTGCTGGGAGCCAGGTGCCTGCACGCAGCTGCAGAGGTCGGCTCCCACAGTGAGCCCAGCCTGCACGGCGCTGCTGCCTCCAGCGGGACCAGGCCTGGCCTGCCCCCAGGCACGCGGGATTGCCCAGACGTGATCTGGAGGTGCCCAAGCATGCGGCCCAACGGCTCCCTTTGGCAGCAGCCAGGGTCGAGTGGCTGGTGCCAGGTCCTGCAGGGTGACGGAGTGCTGACACCCGCCCGAGACAGCATCCATGCAAGCCCTGGGGCTGTCAGCTCGGCATTGCTGTTCAGCAAGCGCCACCTCCAGCGGCCGGGGGGGGGGGAGACAGGAGGCAGACATGGCAGACAGCCTGGGAGCTGCCAGGCGAGGCCTCGGGCTGAGCAAGCCAGCGTGGGCGGTGGGAAGAAGCCACCCAGAGGAAGAAAACACACCCGCCGAGCAGAGGATGCGACAAAGCCACCAGCAGCAATTCAGGGAGAGAGCCATGTGTCGCTTGCAATGGCAGAGCTCGTCTGTTCTCCGACCCGGGTGGGCTCAGACAGGTCACGTGGGTGGGTGGGTGGCAGTGGGGCGGCCGAACGGGATGCTCACTTGGTGAATGGACGGTGGTGGTGACTGCGTGGATGTGGACACAGGTGGCCAGACAAACGGGGAGACAGACCAAGGTGACAGATCCCTGGACGAACACATCGATGCGGGGGGAAGGGCGTGTCAGTCAGGAAAATGAGCCCTAACTGGAAATGTGAGGATTTTGGAGAATTGCTGCTACTTTCTGGGTGTGTGGTTGGCAGAGAGCAGGTGCACAAGCGGGCCCAGCCAGTCAGAAGTCTTCCCCGAGCCGAGGGCTCCCACTGACCGCCTGCACCACACACGAGATCCCAGAAAAGCAAGGACCCCGCTTGGTGAGGGGGACTTCCCCTGACACTCCTCAGGGAGGGGCTTCCGGTCAGAGCACACGGAGCCCACCCGCCGTGTGGGTCTGTCAGCGGGAACGGTCACAGCAGGCCGGACTTAAAACCCACTTGCTCGATGTGTCAGTCATGTGGATGGGAGTGACACAGGACAGTGCCATTCTAGAACATTCCACCACCACAAAGAGGTGCTGTGCAAAGCAACCCAGGTCTTGGACTCTTAGAGGACGCTGAACCCAAGAGTGTCAAAATAGGAGGGGGGCACTGCCACAGGCGTGGCTGCGACAGAAGGACACGAGGCTCGTGCGTCCCCCAAGGCCCTCTCCTCAAGGAGCCTTGTGGAGTAGGGGAGAGCTCCCCACATGGGGACCCCCACCCAGGGAGCAGGGGAGAACTCCCTACATGGGGACCCCCACCCAGGGAGCAGGGGAGAACTCCCCCACCCCCAGTGCTGACTCCCAGCCCTGGAAGTGGCCCTGGCCTGCTCTGGGCCCACGGGACACACCGTCCAGTGCAGACAGCAGCTTTGGCCACGAGCCCATCCCGTCCACTCCTACGTGAAGGCCCCTTCCTGTCAGCCGCCCCTTGGGCTCTTCCCCTCACCCGGCCTCTGAGTCAGCACCCACACATTACAGGGACCCTGGTGTGCCCCAAGCTTCTGCCCATGTTCTGCAGGCCCTGCCCGTTGAGCACCCGGGCTACACCGCCCTCTGCCCGCTCAGCACAGCCCACAGCCCCGGGCTGGCCTGCCACCGACAAGCCCCCTCTGCCTGCCGTGGCTGGACCAGGGCCCTGGGCCCCAGCAGTCGGTTTTCTGCTGATGTCACCGATTTCCAAACGCCCCTAAGCCAGACCCTATCATTTAGTCGTCATTTCAGTGTCAGCTGGCGACACCAGCAACCCAAATGGCCCTTTCCACCCAGGCCACTGTGACTTGCACTGAAAAGCAGCATCAGCACACAGCGTGCCAGTGCTAAGAAGCCGCTCGCCCTTCATGGCCCTGGGACCCACACTCCTGCCCAGGCTCCAGGTCAACCCCAAGCCTTCCACTGTTGCGGGGGTTTTCATTCTTGGCCTACAGGGCTCCGGACCTGGTGGAAGTCGGCTCTGATTCCAGGTGGCATTGGTGAAGCTTCCCTGGGGACACGGTGGGTTGGTGGTCACTGCTGGGTCTGCGTCTCCGCTCAGCCAGCTGGCTTGGTGCCAGGGGAGCAGCAGGCACGTCGGTCCCAGCCTGACGTGGCCGGAAGGGGAACGGGCAGGACTCACTGGCTGGGGACAAACGGGAGAGCAGGACACGTCTGGGAGGGAGCTGGTTCAGACAGGCAGATGCTGCGTGGGATCTGTAAGCTGAGCACTTGGCAGGCGGGCCAGGCCCCAGCCCAGCCACCAGAGGCCAGTGAGGTTAGGACCACAGGGCCCCTGGGCAGCCCTGAGCACAAGGACAGGAGTCCAGAAGCTGGGAGGTGAGCAGGGATGTGAGAGAGGAAGGAGGCAGAAGGGCAAAGGAAAGTTCTAGTCTGCAGATGACCCCAGCATGCCTGCCACAGTGGCCAGCAGGGACCAGCAGGGGCCTGGGGTGGGCACAGGTCAGTGCTCAGCCAGCAGAAACCAGCAGGGGCCCGGAGGTGGGCACAGGTTAGTGCCTGACCAGCAGAGATCAGCAGGGTTCTGGGGGTGGGCACAGGTCAGTGCCCGGCCAGTAGGGGTCGGAGGTGGGCACAGGTCAGTGCCCAGCCAGCAGAGATCAGCAGGGTTCTGGGGGTGGGCACAGGTCGGTGCCCAGCCAGCAGCAGCCAGCAGGGGCCCAGAGGTGGCACAGGTCAGTGCTCAGCCAGCAGAGACCAGCAGGGGCCCAGGGTGGGCACAGGTCGGTGCCCAGCCAGTAGGGGTTGGAGGTGGGCACAGGTTAGTGCCCAGCCAGCAGGGACCAGCAGGGGCCCAGGGTGGGCACAGGTTGGTGCCCGGCTAGTAGGGGTCGGAGGTGGGCACAGGTCAGTGCCCAGCCAGCAGCAGCCAGCAGGGGCCCAGACGTGGGCACAGGTCAGTGCCCAGCCAGCAGGGATCAGCAGGGTTCTGGGGGTGGGCACAGGTCGGTGCCTGGCTAGTAGGGGTTAGAGGTGGGCACAGGTCAGTGCTCAGCCAGCAGGGACCAGCAGGGGCCCAGGGTGGGCACAGGTTGGTGCCCGGCCAGCAGGCACCAGCGGGGGCCTGGGTGGGCATAGGTTGGTGCCTGGTTAGCAGCAGCCAGCAGGGGCCCGGGGTGGGCATAGGTTGGTCCCTGGCAGGGGTACAGAGCACCAGAGAGAGAAGGCGAGGTGCTGCGAGCTCAGCCTCCCGGCCACCGGCTGTCTCATTGCTGTACAGGTTCTGCTGACGACACTAACTCAAGACAGGAGGTGCAGAAAATCCCAACCCAGAGGACAGATGGACACGTCCAAAAATGCCGCACACGCCATATTCCAGCACTTCAGCTCCCAACTGTCTTCCTCAAAAATATGATTTAGAAAGTCAGTTACACGAAGAGAATCTTCCATCCGTTGGTTCACTCCCCAGATGTCTGCAGCAGCCAGGCCCTGGCCAGGGTGAAGCCAGGAGCGTCACCCACGTCTCCCGTGACAGTGTCAGGGACCCACTGACTCGTGCTGCCGTCCGCTGCTTTCCCAGGGGTGCTGTAGGGACCAGGGTGGGAAGTGGGAAGCCGGGACTTGAGCAGGAGCCCCCCTGGGCTGCCGACCCCAGCAGGTGTTCTAGGTACTGTGGCGCTTCTCTCTCACCCCACCAATTATGTTCTCACCAGGACAGCAAGCCTAGGAGCGTGTGTGTGTGCGTGCAAACCCTGCACAGACACTCTGCTGGAACTCATGTCCCTCCCCACTTCAGGACACAAAACTTTCCGTGTCGGTCAGTCAGAGCACACAGCAAGGCACCCCCAACGACAGCTCCACCCCACCCCACTCCACTGCCACACGTGCAGCTGGCTGCCTCCAGTCAGACCGTTGGAACCACAGCAGCAGCAGCAGCTCAAAGTCGGCAGCCTGGAGAAGGCAGCGTGGTCAGAGCTGTCGGTGTAGTCAGTGTGGTCGGTGTGGTCAGTGTGGTCGGTGTGGTCAGTGTGGTCGGCGTGGTCAGTGTGGTCGGCGTGGTCAGTGTGGTCGGTGTTGTCAGTGTGGTCAGCATGGTTGGCATGGTTGGTATAGTTAGTGTGGTCGGTGTGGTCAGTGTGGTCAGTGTGGTCGGCGTAGTCCACCATCTACGTGGCAGGGACCACGTCTCTGCAGGTTCCTTGCCCCCTCCCCAGGGCACAGGACACAACCCCACCGACTGTTTGATAATGACACCATCAGCTAATGTGAACTAGTTAGGAGAGAAAACAATAATTGAACAGCCATTGAGGTGGCCCGGGGCGGGGGGTGTTGGACGGGTGGGATGCCGTGGGCCAACCTGTTAGGGGCAGCTATGTGAGGGCAGCGTGAACATACCCACCCCCAAACTGTATTACTGGAGTCTCACAATTGACCCTGAGACACAGGCTCACACAGAGCTGCTCGAAGACTCTCTCTCTCTCACACACACACACACACGCCTGCTTGGCGATTGCCACCGTCTCACCAGCTGTCAGGGCACAGGACCAGCAGCACCCATGGGAGACACGTTGTATAAGCTGCAACCCATCAGAAGCCACCAGCCTTGGAATGAAGAGGACCCATGCATCAAATCCTGCAAGAAGACCCGCTCCTGCCACTCAGCGAAGCACCAGCCGCCACAACCATGCCCCCATGTGCCAGGGCTACTCCAGAGTGGCATAGTGGGAGAGCGTGCTGAGCCCTGGCATGGCACACTGCCGTGTGGCTCGACTTTAAAACACAGCTGTGTACATGTGGTTTATTAGGAACATATTTACACAAAAGGTAAGTGGGCACATGTCACGGGCATTGTCACCCAACAAAACCCCAGAAGGGGGTGCCCCTACATCCACACCGCGGGCACAGTCCTCCAGGGCAGACGGGAACATTGTGGGGTTTACTTATCAGGCCCTCCCGCCCACCCCATCTGAAGGCCCCCAGGTCTCGCTGCCTGAACACTGGGCTCCTTCTGAAACCAAGGACCCTGCTGCTACTCAACACAGACACCCCACATGCCAATGGCACGTCACGTCACACCCACACCAGCCCCAAGGAGGACGAGGGTGTGGCTAGCGCTGCAGCGTGTTGGGTAAAGCCGCTCTGAAGGGTCCCCAGGAACCAGGTCAGCAGCTCCACCAGCCACGCAGACGCCCACAGCTGTCACAGGCAGAGCTCCCTTCCCCGGCCCGCGACAGTCCGAGGTGCAGCACAGCGCTCCCGGGCGTCCACCTTGGCCACGCAGCCCACTGCCTTGGCCCAGCTCCAAGCTCCGGGGACGGCAATTCCTGCCTCACAAGACCAAGTACACGGCCGGCTGCTGCCTGCAATGACATGACACCCGAGGAGGGCGACCCGTCATGGCTCACAGGCCCTAGGCCTCTAGCATGGCGGCCCTGTGACCCAGCGCAGAGGACCAGCGGGCTCTCTCACCTGCCCTCGCCAACCTGGGAGGGGCTGAGCCGGGCACGGCTCTGGGAGGCCACGTGGAGACAGAATAACACTTATGAAACTCATCTCTCCCACGGGGAGAGGAGCACCCGTACAGTGGACAGCAGCAGGGGCAAGGCAGGGGCAGTCACACCGGCCATGGTGGCAATGTGGCTGACCCTGGAGCCAGCAGTCACAAAGGACACATCCATGGCCTGCCCCCCAGCAGTCACGCTCAGAGGGGAGGGACTTTGGGCCGGGTCAGCGAGTCCAAGTTCAGTGGGGACCAAGCCTGTGTCCAGGAGGGGCGTGGGAATGGCTACACCGCAACCCCGGTGGACGTGATGGGCCGGGCCTGCAGACAGCCAAGGTGGTGCGCACACAAGGAAAACCCAGAACAAAGCAGTCAGGTGGGGCAAGCAGGCCAGCCCGCACCGAGCCCTGCTCGCCAGGCCGCTGGGGAGGGTCACGTGCAGACAACTCCTCCTCAAGGCCCAGACCCCCGCTCTTCCGCAGCCCCCTGGCTGGCCGGCCCCGGGAGCCTGGCGAGTCTCCTCCTGCGTCCTGCCTTCCTGCCTCAGGCTCGAGCTGCAGCCTCTCCCAGGCTCCCCACACCTTCTCTGTTTCCCGAGTGCCGGGGGCTCAAGGACAGACCCCCGCATCCCAGCCCCCACTGGCCTGCCAGCCGTGAGCCTGTGCCCTCACACCCTCCCACGGGGCCTCACCTTCTTCCCACCACTTGCTTTGCTAGAAGTTACCAATCAACGGCAGGCAGAGCACAGAGAGGACAGAATAACTAAGTAAACGGACGCACAGCACCTGCCCCGCGGCATGGACCCGGTCCTGCCCCTCTGCCGGCCTGCGGCGCAGGGCGGAGCCTCCCCTAGGCGCCAGCTCCAGCCAGGACACAGCAGGGCCCGGCAGCGGGGCACCCAAGCGCAAAAACAACTTCTGACATTGTCAACCACAGCAGTGCTGGCAGCTGGCCTCCGTGGAGATGTGGCCAACGGGCAAACGCCAACCTCCAGCAGGAACTGCCACTGCGCCCTGCCCTCCCCTGCCAGCCTGACCCCGAGTTGGTGCCCACGACCCTGGGCCTCATCCTAGGATTGCATTCTGCCCACAATCTGACAGGAAGAACCCAGCCTTTGACTGGCGATACCTGCTGAGGGCAGACGACAAACACAGCCACACACAACCCCAAACAGTAACGTCCACAGGCGCACAGCCTGCCGCCTGCCCGGGGCTCACGCTGGCCAATCCTGCCTGTCGTGTTTCCTGCCCTAGCTCCACCCACACCGAGGCTCGATCCGAGGCAGCCATCAGCGAGGGGAGGCGACCTGTCCAGCTTTGCACAGCCTCCAGCAAGTGCCCTGGCTCCAAACCAGGGCTGCACCACCGGGGAACTGCAAGCCCGACCACCGTGACCCAGGGGTCCTGGCCACCAGGGGCTCAGGCCAGCCGCTCTGTTCCTGCCCACGCCGCAGTCTGCCATCCCATGCTGCACAGCGCTGAGCCACGGCAGCAGACACAACAAACCTCCAGCAACAGCACGCAGCCCCGTTGCAGCCTGAGGCTCAGCCTCGTGAGTCAGCCATCTGTTTGTCAACAGAGGCAGGGACAGAGGCGGCCCCATCGCCAGCAGGTCGCAGCCCTGGAGACGCTCCTGTCCCCAGACGCAGTGTCACGGGACAGACAGCTGCTGAGCTCGCTGTGGGTGGGCAGCGAGGGTGGCGGCAGGCACCAGGTGTTCCGGAGAGGGTGTGGGCCTTGGGCACATCTGAGTCTCACATCTGCCACCAACGAGTGTGTGGCTGGGCCTTACCTGGGCTGAACCTCAACTTCTTCCTCTGTGAAACGGGCAGGATGATGCCAGCCGCACAGGGCTTGGCAGGACGGGGCTGTGGGGCACATGGTGTCCGGAAGGAGTTCTCCGATGACGGTGCTGGGGCCACTGCAGGGACAGGAGGGTGAAGGGTCGGCATGCACGGCCCAGCAGTACCATGGCAGTGGCATGCCTGCTGGCACCCTGGGCATGGAGAGGGCAGGTGCCTGCAGAGCAGCACTCTGCTGGGTGGCTCCGCCCAGGCAACGGAGCACCCGAGCCAGCTGCACCCCCTGCTGTGGAAGGCCCAGACTGGCACAGGTGGCCCAGGGGGCCAGTCAGGAGCCGCAGGGTGCTGGCATGGTATGCCAGGTATGGCATGGCTTCCCTCCTGGGCAGGCCTCTTCACCTCAGTCGTGCTCAAGTTCTTTAGCAAGTGGATAAGTATTCCTCCAGGTTGTCTGGGGTATGGAAACCCTCTCCGGCTGGCAGCGAGGCCGGCACGAGGTCAGCCCCCATCCGCGACACCAGCATCCCGTACGAAGGCCTGTGGGAGTCCTAGCTGCTCTGGCCCAGCCCTTGCTGACACAGCTGGGAAGCGGCGGAGGGTGCCCAAGGGCTTGCACCCTGCCGCCCACGGAGTCGCAGGCCCCCCGACCTCAGCCAGGCAAGGCTGTTGCAGCCGTGTGAGGAAGGAACCAGCGGATGGGAAATCTGCATCTCCCTTTCTCTGTTGCTGTCGGCTTCTCAATTCAAGAAAGAAATTCGAGGGACCAAAGATGGAACACGTCCACACTCACTCCTTTTCCGTCCCTCAGCTGCCCTGCGCCTGGCAGGACCTCAGCAGGCCTGGTGGCTCAGACCAACCAACCACAAGGTGATCTTGACAATTCCAGGGTGCCATGAGAACGAAAGAAAGGACGGTGCACACGTGGAAGCGGGAACAAGGCTCTGGACACATGAGGCCCTAACGGGCCCTCCCTGAGAGCTGGTCTCCAAACCCGCCCCAGCTCTGTGCCCTCGGGAGCAGCGAGGCAGCTGGCGCCAGGCAGGGCAACCCCTCCAGCTCTGCTCAGAAATCCTGGCGCTCTAGACGCCAAACTCACCTCCACGGCTGCTTTTCAATGTCACATCCAAGATTTATTTGAAAGGCAGAGAGAGAGGGAGAGAGATTCCAGCTGCTGGTTCACTCCCCAAGTGCCCCAAAAGCCAGGGACCCATTGGGGTCACCTGCGCGGGCAGCAGAGCCTGTAGCACCATCAGCGGTTGCCTCCTGGGCCTATGACAGCTCCCAGGCTTCCGGGATCCATCCGTTCTAAGAGAAGGGGGCTACCTACCAGCCCCGTGAAGAAGCTTCCTACTGGCCCAACAAGACTCAGGTGTCTAACGCTGGGCCAATCACTGTGGCCCAGGCGGGGGATGGAGGCTGGAGAGTGCCTGGGCTGCCTGCCCTGAGTGCGCCAGCTCACCCAGCCACACAGGCACGGTGTGGGCATCCTTTCGAAACAGATGGGGGGGGCGGGGGGAGGCAGGAAAGAAAGGAATAACTAGTGTTTGCAGGCAGGCACCCTGAGGGGCGGGGCAGCTTCCAGCCGGAATTACCGCCCCCTCCCCCATACTGCAGAGCCGCGCACCTGGTGGCCTTGAGGTGGACCAGGGGACCGGAACTTCCTGGCACCGCTCCCGCAGCCGGCTCAGACCCTGGTCTGCCACTAGGCTAGATGTGTGTCAGGATCTGTGTCTGAGGAAGCGGGCGGGACTGGAAGCAAACGCAGCGGAAAGAGCAGTCACTGCACGCCAGCCAGACACGGGGCCTGTCCCGGGCCGCACGCCCTGCCGGCCTGCTAACTGGGCCATGCGGGGCAGGTGTGAGCAGCCCGGAGCCAGACAGACACAGCTGAGCCTCCATGCACTCAGGCAATGTGGACGGAGCCAGGCAGGCACAGCTGAGCCTCCATGCACTCAGGCAGTGTGGAGGGAGCCAGGCAGGCACAGCTGAGCCTCCATGCACTTAGCCTGGCAGACTCAAGGCCCTGGGCTCACTGCAGGCCACTCCCTGCATGGGGACACTCTCCTGGGGGTGTGGGGATGTGTCCACGTGGGACAGAGAACGGGGTGACTTGTGGGAACAGGAGGGTGTGTTCCATGGTCACTTTAAGGGTTACAGTTAAGCCTATCGGGTGTTTAGATAACTCCTGGTAGGCTTGCCTGCAGGAAATGCTTCAATAAGACTTAGAAGAACTTCTGTGCAGGGGACCCATGTCATCAGTGAGGGAGGAAGTGGAGGGTGGAGCATCCAAATGCAGTGTTCAAAGAAAACAGAGACAGGGGAAATGTGGGAGACGCAGGCCAGTGACAGACACTGTCCCTCTGCGACCAGACCCTTACCTTTCTGAAGTGGACAGTGACACCAAAGCATGGACCGAACGAGGACCAGCCGTTGCCCAAGCCGTGCTGACGGGAGCTGCAGTGAGAGCTGCTGGGCTGGGTGGGCGCTCGGGCCCCTGGCACTGCAAACCGGACGCCTTTAGGGCCACTCTGACGCACGCTGGGCGGGGCTCAGAGCCTCTGCCAGCCACGTGGACTCGATGCACGCGGGCTCCGTGGTTCCCGCCCAGTGTCTGTAGTCCACGGGCCATGCAGCTGCTCTAGGCACCGGCTCCCTTCAGAACTGGGGAGAGAAGACGTCAGAACACTGAAACCCCAAGGCCAAAGCTCTGTGGATGCCAGATCGCCTTTCTGAAAGAGAGATATGTGCTGGGAGGGGTAGGTTTTGATGAGTTCAGAACAATTAAATTAGCGCATATGGGCAAAAGTCCTAAAGGCCACAGGGGCGCAAGGTGAGGTGGAGGAAGCTGTTGGCAGAGGCATAGGGCGGTTTACCAGCCCCAAAGCATGCTAAAACTCCCACGAGATGGCCAGTGAGGCTGCGGTGCAGCGGGCTCATCAGAACAAGAGCTCACCGAGTGTGCACAGCCATGCGCCCAGCAGCCACACAGCCACCTGCTCTTCCCCAAGCCACTCGAGCGCCTGGAGGGCAGCTGAGAAGGGCAGTGTATCCGTGTGGTCCCACCCCCCTGAAATGGCTCATACATCAGAGCTCTGTGTGCCTAAGGGGCCCAGGCCAGACCCTGCAGGCAGCTCCTGGGGGCTGGCCCCACCCTGGTGGTCCCAGGTGATGATGAGCAGCCAGCTACTAGGTCCACGGCTCCTGATTCCAAGGCCTCAAGCTCGAGGCTTCCCGGCTCCAGGGCTTAAGGACCCCAGAGCCCTGGTGGTCCGCATGTTTCTAGAACAAACACCTGTGACCGCACAGCCTCTCTCTGCATCTGCACGCTCTGGTCATGTTTACAGAGAACCAACTCTGCCCCCGCTGCCCCAGTGGACCCCTGGCTCTGACAAGGCAAGCTGCACAAACCCACAGAGCACGGCTGGGACAATCCCGCAGCCCAGGCGGCACAGCCAGACCTGACCTCATCCCACTCGCTCCTTACCGGTGTCCTCAGCCCCAGTGAGGGGTGGTGAGCAGGAGGCTGTCCGTGTTGAGTGTCAAGCAGCAAAGTCAGATTTCCAGTCCAGGGGCTGGCTCCGGGGTCACCTCGGACCCACGAGGCGTCTCTGACCACCAGTGAGCAGGCTGCACAGCCAGGCACGGCCCTGCCCGCTGCGCCAGCCTCCCGGGAGCTGAGCAGAGGGGCAGCAGAGGGTTTCCGGCCCAGCACAGCAGTGGAAGCCCCATTCCGGAGCCACACCCCAGCTCCACCACCTCCTGGCGGGGTCGGCAGCTCCCTGGGCCTCAGCTCCGTGTCCTGTGTCAGCGCTCACTCACAGGGTTGGGGAGCCAAGGCTGGCCCACCTGAAGCTCACCCACCTGGCACCATCCCCAGCCTTGCCAACCACTCTGTAATCACAAGTGCTGTGACGGTGAGCCACGTCAACGCGTCTAAGAGCTTGCTGCCACCGCGTCACAGCGACCACGGCGTCCGGGCAGACTCCCATCCGTTCCTCGCAGGGTTTGTCGGGGACAGGGCTGAGAGCGGCCAGCAGGTGTCCAGGGCTTCCTGCTTTGCTTGCTGGCTGCGTTGGCTTTACCTAAGCTTTCCTTGGTCTCCCAGCAGAAGAGTAATAGGTCCCTTTTGAAGTTTCATTGATGAACAAGGAGTTATAGATAACCGGCCGGAGTGGCTGGCCGTCTGGAGCGGTGGGAGCCCAGGCCCTGGACGGCGTGGCCTCCATCCTGCAGAGCGCTGTTTCACTCGCCTTCACAGGTGTGAAAACGTTCAGTACCACGGTTTTAACAACCTTCATGACAGCCTGGCTAAGGAAAACAAAGGCTGGCTCTGGAACGCAGGGTGAACAGACAGGTGGTTCTTGGGGTGGAGCAAGGCCTTCGCCCCTCAAGGCCTCTCCTGCCATGCCCACACGGCTGGGTAGGGCACCGGGCGCTGGGTGCCCAGGGCTGCTGTCCAGCCCGGCTGCACAATGACGACGGTCACGGGGCCACGCAGGGCTGGTCTGCGAAGGGCCTGTCGTTGTCCTCACCATGACCTCCATCATGGTCTCCCTTGCTCCCCTGGGTGTGGGCAAGGCCTGCGTCTCATTCAGGGATGCACCCTCGTGCTTCTTGGCGTTCCTGGCATTGGACATGCCGCGGCCTCACCTGCTCCGTTAACCACAGCCCATTGAGAACCTTCCAGACAAGGGGAAAACGCTCTTGTGCCCACTTAGAACTTTCTGGAGGAAATGAACATGCAGGGAGCTTCCAGGAGACCCTTCGGATTAGGGCTGTAGGCCACTGCCCTGCAGGGTGGCCAGCTGTCCCAGCTGGAAACAGCCTGGCATCCCAGGCTCAGCTGGTTCCGCTGACGCCCTAGTGGCTCCCATAGGGTGCTGCTCCGGCAGAGGGCCGGTGGACGGCCAGGTCCAGAGCCACGGGCCTGCACCCTGTCAGCTCTGCCTCGGAAATGTGACTCCACTCTGCAGGTGCCAGGGCCTCTTCCACCTGCAGGGGTGAATGACCGTCCCCAACCCACGGGGACTGCGGAAGTGAGTGTTCCAAGAGCCCTGGGAGGGCTGCTGTGGAGCCGGCAGAGAGCTAAGCCCAAGCCCGCCACACCAGCAGCCCGTACGCTGGCCCAGCTGCTCCGCCTCCCGTCCAGCTCCCTGCTGATGACCTGGAAGGCGGCAGAGCATGGCCAAGCGCTTGTGCCCCACATGGGAGATCTGGAAGGAGCTCCTGGCACCTGGCTTCGGGCCAGCCCCGGGGGGCAAGCTATCCAGTGGCAGATCTGTCCCCTTTCTCTCTGCAGCTCCACCTATCGAATACATTAAAAAATAAATCTGTCAAATAAGAGAATGCATGGCGCGTGCTCTGTCCCCAGCAGAACCCCGGAGAATCCTCGGCACCTGGGTCGCTTCGGGGTCACCACAGGCTGTTTCAGGTGTTAGGTGAGAGCTGCCCAGCGCGAGCAGGCTCCACGCCGAGCGCCCCCAGGCCTCCTCGCAGCACACCCGAGCTGACGTCATCACAGAGCCGACGTCCTCACAGAGCCGACGTCCTCACAGAGCCGACGTCACCACAGAGCGACGTCACCACAGAGCCGACGTCATCAAAGAGCCGACGTCCTCACAGAGCTGACGTCACCACAGAGCCGACGTCGCCACAGAGTTGATGTCATCACAGAGCCGACGTCACCACAGAGCTGACGTCAGGAAAACTGCTCCTCCTCCAGGACGAGAAGACCTCAGGTCCAGCAGGAAAGCAGACACCCCAGCCCTCGGCCCCACGGCCACGTCCACGGCCTACAGCAAGTCAGCCTGCCAAGCCCTCCCTGGCCCATGTGGCTCCCTGAGGGAGCCCAGGTCACACTGGCATGTCTGGACAGTGGCCCTGCCCTGGCACGAAAGAACAAGTGGGCAGCTCTCCCTGTTACATCAGAGAGGAGGGTTTGCTGTGGAGGACTCAGAGGAAGTGAGGAGCACAGGAAGGATGTGGAGCACGCGGACTGGGCCATAGCAGTGGGACAGGCCACAGCACACGGCACGGCCACAGCACTGGGACAGGCCACAGCAGTGGGACGGGCCATAGCAGTGGGACGGGCCACAGCACACAGCACAGGCCACAGCACACGGCACAGGCCACAGCACTGGGACAGGCCACAGCACACGGACCGGGCCACAGCACTGGGACAGGCCACAGCACACGGCACAGGCCCTACTGGCCAGCCAAGTCAGGGCTGTGAGACCAGACACAGGAGCTGGGCAGGTCCGAGTCCCCCCGGCCAGGCTGGACACCGAGCGGGGTGAAGCCCATAGCCTGGCAGGCGGCTTTGCCCTCCTCATAGCTGCAGAGTGGAGACACCAGGAGCACACGGGCCCCCCATCCACCCACCCACAGGTCCTCCCTGAGCCAGGGAGCTGCCCTCGCCCCAACCTTGACTCCTGCAGACATAACCTCTGTGATGTCCCCAACAACAGGGAGCCCCCAGCCCACCCCTACGCTCTCAGAGTGGAGCCAACAGCGCCGACTCCACGTCCAAAGATGTGGGAAAGTTTATTTATTTCTCCAAAACATTCCTGATTTGTAATGTGCTTTCTAAAAATGCACTCGCTGACCAAGCCCAGCTATATTTAGCCCCGGCATTTAGGAGAACTTTTCTTCGGACTGTGTAAGGAGGGCTAATAGGCACACGGGTTCGGGGCAGCCCGCGCCTCTGGCCTGATCCCAGCCTCCCCGGGAGGGAGTCGCATCTCCACCCCGTGGACCAGACCCAAGTCCAGGGAAAACTCCAGAAGCTGTCCCCGCTGCTGCCCTCCTACTGTTCCCGCTCCAGCTCATCTGTCCCCGACTGTGGGTTCAGGCTGGTTTTGCTTTTAGTTTCATGTTCAAATGGTTGGATCATCTCAAGAAATGAGGCACTATAAGAAAAAGGAAAAATGGACCCCAGCCTGGTCAGCTGGGACAGCTGGGGGAGCCAGCCCCCAGAGACCTCGGCTGGCTGGGCAGAGCTGTGGTTGGTGACACTGACATGGGCCCAGCCCCAGAGAGGACAGGGGCTGGGTTGGCCATGGCGGCAGTGGTCGGACCTACTGTTTCCGGAGCGCTTCCTGTCGGCCAGATGGTTTACATATCAGCCGGTTCAACCCTGGCCATGACACAGTAAGCGCGGGGTGAGGGCTGGCGGCCATGGCCGTCTCCCAGATGGCCCAGGCAGGCCTTGCGGTATCAGTGTGTAGATTCAGCTGCCCCCAGACAGCTCTGCGTGGCTGCAGCACTGTTCTCCCACTGGCGCGGTGGCAGAAGTGAAGGGACATGGGTTTCCCAGGGCAAAGCACAAACAGGAGCGGAGCTGGGCTGTTGGCCACCGTCCAGCAGGCCCACAGGGTCACACTCACCTGAACATCAAGCTCCAGGTGGGAGGGAACAGGGAGCAGCGGAGGACCGGACACTCGCCATCCGTAGGTCTGTCCGCACAGATTTGGGCAAGTGGGGGCAGGGAGTGGATGGCAGGTGAGCGCCCACGCCGCCCACAGCAGCATGAGGACCCCCAGCACGGGAGCACAACCCGCCAACTCCAGCGTCCTCCCCTACGCTCCCGAGAGGACTTGGTGCACACACCTTCCCCTGAACTGGGGCTTGGGAACATGCGTCCACAGGAACTGGAGGGGCAGGGCAGCGGTCAGCCCAGGCAGGGTGGCTACACTCCAGTCACTGCTGCCTGTGCCAGCGACTCCACCTGCCGCCAGGGCACAGACCAAGACCCAGAGCCGCCTCCCCTTGGAGCTCAGCCTCAGGCCTCTGTTGCCCTTGGTGCCCCTGGCAGTGTCTGGGCCCCTGGAGCAGCGCCCTGCTTGCTGGCCATGTTGTTGGCCCGTCCCCCGCTTCTCTGTCCCCAGCCCTGCTCCAGGTTGGCTTGGGGGGCTGCATTACCTGGGATCCTGACAGGTAACGCTGTCGCCTACCTGCAGGCCATCAGGCTCTGCCAGGCAGTGGCAAGGCCAGAGAAGCAGGAACCATTAGTTTACAAAGCAACTTTTAAGGCCCGGCACGGTGGTGCAAGTGGTTAAAGTCCTCACCTTGCACGCCCGGGATCCCATATGGGTCCGGTTCTATCCCAGCGACCCCGCTTCCCTTCCAGCTCCCTGCCTGTGGCCCTGGAAAGCAGTCGAGGACGGCCCAAAGCTTTGGGACCCTGCACCCGCGTGGGAGACCCAGAAGAGGCTCCTGGCTTCGGATCAGCATAGCATCGGCCGTTGCGCTCACTTGGGGAGTGAATCATCGGACAGAAGATCTTCCTCTCTGTCTCTCCTCTCTGTATATCCGCCTTTCCAATAAAAAAATAATAATAAAAAAATAAATCTTAAAAAAAAAAAACAAAGCAACTTTTATTTCATGGAACCAAAGTTACAGGAAGTGGGGGGCTCCAGGGGTGTCACCCACTCTCATGATGTTGTCCTCCGCCGGCCTGTACACGGGCAGGCCACCCCGCAGGAGACGGAGAGGGTGCCACCTGGTCCCTCTCAGAGGGCACCATCCGGCCTGGAATGGGCTCGGCCAGTCCTGTCTAGGTCCTTGTTCCTCATGAGTCGCTGGTGCCCCGGGTGGCTGGCAGGCCCTCCCTGGCCAGCAGCGCCCAGGGCCAGCCAGCCAGAAGGGCTGTGTTGTGCAACGTCCCCTGTCCTTGTAAAACTTGTGCACGTCAAGTCATTCACCTCAATGCCTCTTCCAAGTTTCCTTTGCAAAGTCTGTGTTAGTTTTGCTATAACAAAGCAAGCATAAATAAGTCCTGGTTCAAACTAGGTAGAAAAACAAAACTACAGCACTATATAGAAAAACAAACTTGTCCAAATATTAGCATTTGCACGAATGTGATTGGCTTCAGGGCTCAGTCTTAGCCCCATTCACACGCAAAAATGTTCATTTTCTGAGCACTTGTGCGTCTCAAAATGTTCACACTAAAAAGAAAGCAACCTTTCATTTCTATTTTCCACGACCTTTTAAGAGGCTCCTTGAGCACACACACGTTCACACGCAAACGCTTGCTTGTTGCGGTGTGCCTGCCATGTCTCCCACCTGCTCATGAGCTCGTGCGTGAGGGAGGTGGGCTTGAAGCAAAGATCACTCGCAGGGAACGGGAGCTGCTGTGGGCGAGCGAGACGGCTGCCAGCCCACGAGCGACAGGAAGCTTGCTTCTAGAAACAGCGGACATTCTGCTTGGATTCACAGCAGAGACGATGTCTCTGAGATCTGGGACGTCACCACAGCTGCTCTGGCCACCAAGTCCCCAAACCTCTTCGCCCAGCGTAGGAAGCCAGATGTACCGACCCAGGGGACGGCACACGCAGCGCCCCCGTCTCGGCTTTCCTAACTCCAGGTAGGACGCAGGAAATGCTCTTCCTGCCGCTTCTGTGTCAACCAGACATTGCACATGAATAAAACTCACACGCAGCACCAGGCACATGCGTGAACACACACAGCTGCAGCCTGGCATCCCTGCTGTGTCCCAGGTGCCGTCTCCTGCCCCACCGCACCTTCAGCCTTGAGCCGGTCGCAAGCCATCCTCCCGGGTCCCCAAACCTGCCAGCGGTAGGATCCCCAGTGCCCCAGGCTCCTCTTCCCTGTGTTTGTTCACCTCCCCCAGCCCCCGTAACACACTGAACCAGTCTCAGGAAAATACAAACTCTGCTTTATTAGTGGAGGCCAAGAATCTGGCATCCCGCGACCACCTCGTGAGCGCGTCCCCCTGGCCTGGACCTCCCAGCAGGCTGGTCAGCGCCCCAGCCTTACAGCGGGGTCCTGGGCTGCTCAGCCAGCTGCCTTGGCCGCCTGGCAGCAGCACACCCTGGAAAGTCTCTCAGACATGGTTGAAACTCCTGGGGCCTATGTCCAAGGAACCCTGACTTTAAAGTTCTTTGCACAGCAGAAAAAAAAAAAGCACAACTGACCTGGAGGCTGAGGCGGAGGGCCCAGCGGGAGCCCTCCAAGGGTACATGGGCTTCCCGAGAGCCCGGAGGGAGGAGAGGGGCGCTGCCAGCCATAGACCCTGCTCCTGGCCCCCTCCCCGCAGAAGGTGTGGGCTTCATCCACCAGGCCTGGCACCTGGGGCCGGGGGTGCCAGGGGCCTCCTGTGTCTTCCCCAACATCTGCCTGTTTTGTTTGTGTGGTTCCCCCAGCTTGAGAGTAAATGAACCCTCCCTTACATGGCTATGGAAAAAGCATCAACAAACCAGCATCGTGAAAACGAAAAGTCGAGCGTCGTCAGGTTACCCCACCCCCGCCTCCCATGGCCCCCAACCCAGCAGCAGAGCTGGGGGTGCTGGTGCAGGGCGGGCTGACCCAGCCTGCCAAGCAAAACCCGCAGTCAACTCTTCAAAGAACACGCTGTTGTTTAACTAGCAGGAAAGGGAGAGAAAGAGCCTCTACTTAGAATAAAACTGTTACTTCTCTCAGTGGTCCATCTTCATCTTGGTGGTAAATCTAAAACGGAGGGTTGCCCCCCCCCCAGGAAGTGGAAACCGGGGGTCATTGGGTGGCTCCCACCCTCCTCTAAAACTGGACTTCAGGGACAAGCCCAGCTGTGAGCCCCCACCCCTCCCAGGACGGGCTCCGTGCCAAGGCCTGGGCCACACAGCGACAACTGAGCTGGCGACGGCAGGCTGTGGCCCCCGGTGAAATTCACCACATTGGGTCAGCGAGTCCAGCCTTCCGGGCGCCTGCAGGACCCTCCTGCGCCTGGGGTGCGGGGTCCCAAGGCGGATGGAGAAGATGACGCCCCTAGACCGAGCTAAAGTCCAGGAATTCTGGGGGTGGGGGGCACAGGCGGCCTGGGGTCCAGGCCTCTGAAGTCTCCGAAGCTGCCCCCAGTGGCTGCGTGGATGGTGAGGCCGCGAAAACACCGTGCCACTCCACAAAGGATGCGACTCTTGCCCGCCGGCGCCCGAGGTGCTCCGCGACGCGCCTTACTGGAAACGCAGCAGCCCGTCCGGGAGTTGCAGAGGGAAATAGGAAAGAAAGGGGATCCCAAGCTGGTAAAAGCCGCCCTGGACGTGCGGGTCGAGCATCAGGGAAGCGTTGAAGGGCGGTCGGAGGCTGCAGGAAGTGGCCAGCAGCGGGGCCCCCGGGCTGCTGCTCGGGCCCAGCTTGGAGCCCCCGGGGACCTCGCCGCCCCCTCCCCCCGCCGCCGGCCTCTGGTCCTGCCTCGCTGCCAGGATGCTGTCTATGCTGAAGCTCTTGGACCTGCCGGAGCTCTTCGGAGAGCCTTGCGAGGCAGGGCGCACGGGGGACCCAGGGCCGTCCACCGAGCGCGCGGGCTGGCCGATGGCCCCCGCCGCAGCGCCCCGGACAGCGTCGCCGGCGTCCGGAGAAGGGCCTTCCGCAAGGGGCGCAGGGCGCAGGGGCGCTCTCCCGAGGCGAGGGCTCGCGGCGCGCGAGAGCCCAGCCCGGCTGCCCACCTCCGGGCGCGCCTCCACCCCCTGCTCCGGTGCCTCGCTGCGCGCCCGCTTGGCCTCCGGGGCGCTGGGGCCCGGCTTGGGCTTCCTCTTTCGGCGCCGGTAGTTGCCGTTCTCGAACATGTCCAGGCAGCGAGGGTCCAGCGTCCAGTAACTGCCCTTGCCCGGGCGCCCTTTCTCGCGGGGCACCTTGACGAAGCAGTCGTTGAGCGAGAGGTTGTGGCGGATGCTGTTCTGCCAGCCCTGCCGGTTGTCGTGGTAGAAGGGGAAGCGCTCCATGATGAACTGGTAGATGCCGTTCAGCGTGACCCTCTGCTGGGGCGCGTCCTGAATGGCCATGGCAATGAGCGCGATGTAGCTGTAGGGCGGCTTCTGCGGGGGCTCGGTGCGGCCCGAGGCAGCCAGGGCGGCCGCGGGGGCGAAGGCCAGCGGCAGCGCGGGTCTCTCGGGGCCGTAAAGATAGAGCATGGGCGAGGCTGCCAGCGCCGGCAGCCGGGGACCGAAGAGGTGGCTCATGTCTGGCGAGAGTGGGCACAGCGCGGCTTGGCGAGTGCGCCCCGGGGAGCCCTCTGCGCGCCTGCCTTGGGCTCGGCTGCTCTCCGCTGCCGCTCGGCGCTCTGTCCCTCCTTCATGGCTTTAAAAACGTTAAATAATTGTTGTAAGTTTGCTATTATATGTTGACTTAGCGCTGGAAAATAAATTGTCTATGATAAACAGTCGTTGTGTTCTCAGCCCACCCACATTAATTAAAATTTCATTGCTGAAAAACGCCAAGCGTTTCCCTCCACGAGTCTTTTTGATACCAGCCAATCGGTTCGGGCTATTCCTTCATTTGTTTATAGAATTAGTCTGTTGATAAGTCCGCCCACCCAAGTTGAATCAAGCTGTGTTTATTTGGAAAAATTTCCGGGCACCCAATATATAAACGCACTGATCTGATGTTTGAAATATCACGTCCACCCCTTGACGCTGTGAGCATACAAGTCCGCAAGGCAGGATGTGGCTCCCGGGCCCACAGTCCGTGCGCCAGGAGAGCCAGGAGGGCCTGGGGGTGGAGCGCTGGCCCAGGGGAGCCCCTCCACGCCTCCCCACTTCAGGGGTCTTCCACAAAAGCCTTTTCTGTTCCCAGGTGTCCTCCAAGTGCTTCCCCAAGTGCTTCAAGAACTCTTGGAGAGAGAAGGGGCGTACCCAACCGAGGCCACCCTGCAGTGTGCTGGCCCTCCACAAGGGATCCCAATGTTAGGGTCCCCCCCAGGCAGAGGGAGCTCAAGGCTCGAGCTCCGGGCTTGTGGGAACTGGTCTAAACATAGCCCCATTCCTTCCCACTCCACCTCCGCTGCCTGGGGGAGGGAGGAAGGCTGGGCACAACTTCGGGCTTAGGGGCAGGGGACGGCGACATACAGGGGCCGCTGGGCGCAGAGCCGCTGGGCGCAGAGCCGGTGTTTGCGCGCGGCCGGGCGCGCTGCGCTCCCCGCTTTCCTGTTTATAACAGGAGGGGTTACAACAACTTCACAAGTGCGCGCAGCTGGCCCGTGATTACATTAGCTTCGGGAAGCCCGCCGGGTCGCCCCACTAACCCCCCCCCCGGGTATAAGCACCCCCCACGCCTGGCTGGCCTGGGCCGTGTCACCGCCTGAACCCAAGCTCCTGCACGAAGCACGCACTCCCCTCCCGGCGCGGGGCAGTGAGCGCTCTTCCGGCCTCCGCATTTTGTAAAGAAAAAGACAAAGACATTGGGAATAACCGAATTCGCGTTTTTCACTGAGTGGATTCTGGGATGACGCCCAAAAGAGGGAGGGGCTGAGAGCCGCAGGTGGGCGACCAAATGGCGCACGAGGGCGGGGTCGCGGCTGCCACTGCGGCCACTGAGGCCAAAGAGCGACCCCAAGCTGGACCAGTTCCGGAACCAAGTCGAAACGGGCCTCTGGCGGACAGCCCAGCCGACCCCAGCCCTAGGATCATAAGAGCGCAGGGGGCCGGGTTGGCGGCACGACAAAGAGGAAAGCGCAGTCTGGGTGGACCGAGCCGCGGGTGCCCGCAAGGCTTGCGGGAGCGCCAGGCCTGCCCCTACCCCGCACACCTCCAGGCTTCCCAGGGAAGGCGGCACTGGCCTTTCTCCCCAACCGGCCCCGAGCCTGGGGGTGGCCCCTACCCGAGGGAGGGGGGCCGCGCACTGTCCCCTCAATATCCCAGGCTCCACTTTCAACCCTGGGAGGAAGAGAGGACCCCAAGCGCCGCTCCTCACAGTTGCAGGGATCACCCGCTTTCCACCCCCTCCCCAAGCCCCGGCCAAACTCCTGCTTCCAGCCTCTGCGCGCAATGACGGCCCAGCACCCCGAGACGCGCGGGCGCCCTGGAGAACCCGCTCTCCTCTCCGCACCCCTTTCTGGAGCTCCCGGACACTCAAGTCCCGCATGCACAGCCCTGCCTCCCCAGCCAGTCTCGTTGGCCTCCTAAGCTCTCTGGCAAATCCGGAGTACGCACGGCCGGCAACACCGCCCACCCTGGGCAGGGCTGGGCGCGGGCGGAGCCACGGCGCGGGGCGGGGCGCAGGAGGTGAAGGAAAGAAGGAGAAAACCCTGGTTTTGGCCATGGTTTGGAGGCGCGCTCGTGCGTGCGGGCGGAAGTTCGCAGGCTCCGGGAGGTCCCGGTCACGTCCCACCCTGGCCCGGCTCGGCCACATCCTGGGCTCTCAGGCACAGGCGGGCCCAGGGCGGCCGCTGAGGGAAGGAGCCCGAGCTGGGGCCGAGTCTCCGCTCTCCCGGGAGGAAGGATGCGCCCCCGTGCGGAAGTCCAGCGGGCCGAGGCCAGGTGGGAGTCTCCCCGCAGCCTCCAGCGCATCCTCACTGCTGGACCCCTGCGCAGGCTCCCGAGCCCTGGGCTTCCCAAGCGGGGGTCACAGGGCACACCCGACCCTAGTAGACGGAGAAACATTGAGGCCGTTGCCCCTGGGGACCCCTGAAAAGACCACAGTGGGATGGGGCTCCTCCTGCCTCTCCTACACCCACAAGACCCCGCATCTGCGCTCCGCACACGCGAGAGAGAGGTGTCCCCACCAGCGCCCCACGCTGGAGCAGAGTAGGCATGGAGAGACGCCAAGCTTGGTCAGGTCATCTGACAACGTCAAAGCCCAGGGGCCACCAAGGGGCTTCTGCAGCTCACACAGACACAGGCAGCGTGCTGGGGGCCGGGCCTAAGCTACACTCCACCCTAAGAAACGGAAACCTCTCACCCCCATCCCCAAGACCCGAACCCTGAGGGTTACCCGGGTCTCCTGGGGGAGCCGGGCACTCACCTTCCTGCAGCCTGAAGCCCCTGCCCAGGTCCACCCCTCCCCCATTTCCTCAGGGCTGAGAGTGGAGGCAGAAGCGGCAAGTGCGGGCACAGGAATGAGAACCCACGCAGCTGTTCACTAGAGATGGAGCCTTCCAGAACAGAGGTGACGATTCTGGAAATGGAGTCACTTACATCCCACGTGAGCTCCTCCCCTCCCTGCCCTCCTGCATGCCCAGTAGTGCCCACGCGGGCAGCCCAGCTCACTGCAGGGCCAGCACCTTGATGGGGCACCTTGTCCTGGCCAAGTGGAAAGCTGGGGTGCATGCCCTGCCCGAATGCAGACAAAGCCTCTCTCTCCAGGCCAGCCCTGTGGGAGCAGGGAGCACCGTGGCCACCGTGGCCATGGCTGGGAGCTCCCAGAAACCCTTTGTGGGCCTGTGGGCAAGGCCCGAGGCAGTGCCCATGGCCTTGGCTAGGGATGCCACCTGCAGAGACCAGTGCAGGCTGGGAGCCGAGGCGAGGCGAGGCCGGGGGCTGTTGTGGGCTCAGAGGGGCCACTGGGGTGGCCCAAGGTCCCCAGGCACCAGAACCCTGCAACCCCAGATCACTGACAGCCTTCACTTCCCGGAGGGATGAGGTACCCCCAGCAAGCCAGCCACCTCTGCTCACAGCCTCAGCGTGAACTCCCCAGGGAACCCAACCGCCACCCCTGAAGACACACGTTCAAGCCCCAGCTCCACGCACGGGTTTCTGTTCTCCCACGCAGCGGAGCCATGAAGGCTGCTACACACGACCCCTCCACTCCCTCCCGGGTGGAGCACAGCGTGCTAGACGCCGGCAGGGTGGTTCAGCCAGGCCTGGGGAAACATCTCCAGGGGTGTGGGGAGTAGGTGCCCGGGGAGGGAAGGGCTGGCCCTGGCGTGGTTCCGTGGTTCCGACCCAGCCAGCCCACTCACCTGGGAGAGACATGGCCCAGAGCCCCAGCCCTGCCCTCCCCGAGGCAGGCAGGGACAGTAGCAGGGCCGTGCGGCCTAGGACAGGCTCCCCAGGGCCTGCTCACTCACCCCTGTGCACCCCGGGCGGGCAGGAGCCCGGCATTCCCAGGGATCACCACACCCTCGCCCCCTTCTTGGGGGGGTGAGTGGGCTGAGCCAAGAGGCAAGTCAGTCAAGGGGGTTCCTTTGGGCAGGGGGCTGGAAACTGCCCTCTGGGCTTGAAGTGACCTCACCAGGCAGTGACCCCAGCCCCACTCATCCTGGGGTGGGGGAGGTGAAGAGCCCAGAAGGATTTATGAGTCAAGTCCCCGAGTTCCCAGGACCTCTTCTCCCTGGCTTCTGGCTCCTCTCAGGCCAGCCGGGGCCTGGCAGCAGGGAGTCGGGCCTGTGGGGATGCCCTGGCCACCCGGTGGGGCCGATGAAGTGACACCAGTGCCAGGAAAGGGCTCTGTTGGCAGCCCAGCGAGGCGTGATGGGGTGTGCTTGTCCCAGTTAAAGCTGGCCACCACCAGGTATGGAGCTGTGGCCCAGGCCACCAGAGCCGGTCCGGAAGGGCAGGTGGCCGTGGACCCCGGCAGGGCTCCAAGGGGCCTAGGCCCCTCTGCGGTTGGGGACACGAGGGATGCCATAGCCCAGGGCCCTGGTCCCCAGAACGAAGCCAGTGGGAGCGAGGCTCCTCCACCCGAGGCCGCCCGCCGCCAGGATCGCTTTCATTTCATTTGTAAAAGCAACCCAGTTGTGTCTGCTTAGTCAGTTCTGGGGGAACTGGGGAATCCCATACCGCGTAGTACAAACTGTGGATCCGGCTGCCACCCGGGACACCCGTTCCCCCGGCACAAACCTTCTCCTAGCAGCCTGCGCACCGTGGCCCCTGGGTCTCCCACCTCTTCCCCCTGCCCTTTTCCCAAAAGGCCGCGGGCCTCGGACTGCGAATCTGCTCCGTGCGGGGTGCGGCGAGCGGGGCGCTCGGGCTGCGCGTGGCTCCGGGCCTCTGGCTTGCCTCTGCCGGTTCCCCAGCTCGCGCCTGCCGCAGGCCACCAGCTCCAGGGCCCGCAGCGCCAATGCTCACCTCGCAGGGCGCCGCCGCCTCCGTCGGACCAGAACTTGGAAGCTCCGACTCCGTCTGGGGACCTGGATGAAGCCGCAGATGCAATCCACAGCGGGACTTTTCCTCGGGGTACAGGACGACAGCGAACGGCCGAGGCGCCTCCCAAAGGCGCAGCCACCGCCAGGCCTCTGCGGTTTCGGGGCGGCCTGCGGGCTCCCGCCCCCTATTCCACCCCTGTCACCCCGCCACGTCCTGACCCAGGCACCAGGGTTCCAGACTGCGGCCTCTGGGAAACTCGGGGGAGGCTGCCGCCGGTTGGTTTGGGGTCTGCAAATCACCCCCTCCCCGGGGAGAGTGGCCTGGAGACCGCAGGAGAGAAGGCAGCCAGGCAGAGGCGGGCAGGAGGCGGGCAGCTCAGCTCCCGGCCCTCGCTGGGCAGCGCCGGCGCGCCCCGGGCCTGCGGAGAGCCTCGGGCTCCCGCACCTTACGAAAAAGAGTTGAGCCGGAGCTGCGGCCAGGGGCGAGGACGCGTGCTGCGGGGCGGGGGCTCGGCTGTGTCCCCCGCACCTCCTAAGGCCATTCCACCGCCCACACAGGGGAGATGGCATTTAGAAGCCACACAGCTGCAGAAGGCGGAAATCCCAGCACGTCCAGTTCACATGGGGGGGGGGGCACCTTCAGCTCACCTGCTGGGGTGACAATTGTGGAGCTTTAGTCCCCAAATTCCACAGGTCGTGGCCAGAAGGTGGCTAAGCTTCTCACAGCAGGCGGCCAAACCGGCCAAACGCGCTACCAAAAATGAGAACAGGAGATTTCAACCGGGGGAGAACTGCCGGTCCCTGCCAGTCGCGACCAAAGCTGGGCTCCGTCTCCCACGGGCTGTGAAGGATCAAGAAAGTAACTTTTTTTTCTTTGCCATGAGGGAAAAAATTATGAAATCAAAGGAGGAGTGAAGTTGCCAGGAACCAAGACAGGTTACGGAGCCCGGACGCCCTGCGCCCCTCGCCGTCCGATCGGATTCCTCTCTGCAAAGCGCTGGCCAAGCAGGACCCACCAGCACCCTGCAGTCTCCGTACTGGGCCAGTGGGAAGGATTTGTCCCCGGCCCCAGTCCCCTAGATTGTGGACAGCTGGTTATTGAGCCAGGCGGCACTGTTTGTTTGGACAATCATTGTGCTGGGTTTTTTTTTGTTTTGTTTTTTTTTTTTTTTTTTGCATTTTACAAAATGCGATAGTGCAGGGTCGGCTCCCCCTCAGGCAGCGCTGACCAGCCGGGCCAGTCTCTCCCACAGCCAGGAGGCGAGAAAACAAATACCAGAGCGGGGATTTGCAGCGTCATTAGTCAAAGGCCTTTCCTCAGCAAAACCAGGGGGCAGTCCGGGGCCGGACCACCTGCAGGGTCTATTCCCACACCCACCTGTGGAACCGACGACTCTAAGGCAGGTGGGGCTGCAAGCACCCCACTTTTAAAAGCACGCGAGGACACAGACACTGCTCGGCGCGGTGCAGGACAACCAGGGTTTATTGTAAGGTAAATACAAGGACTGGGCCCACACAGACCCAGGGTGGACTCTACTGTACAAAACCATCGGACTTTGCAAATTAACTGTACCAGGCACTCTGCTTTCTCCAACACTATCAACGTCAGAAAGATAATAATAATAAATTATTTTCTTGCACCGTCAAAGACCTCAGCCGCGCGATTGTACAGGGCGGTGGCGGGCGCGGAGCCCACACGCGCTTCTCAGAATTCGATTTGTCAGCAATGGTCGGACGAGAAGACGGACTATCCAGTGAACTTAACTTTAAATATTATATTAATGGCTCTGAACGACAACATCAAGCAGCCTGATGACAAGCCCGCACGCTGGCGCTTTAAATGGCACGCACGTTACCTCCCGGGAAGCCCGCACACCCGCGGCCCCCCAGGCACCGAGGGGGACCGTGACCCGGGGCCCTGGGGTGCAGTCCGGCGGGAGGCGACGCGCCCGGGCTGGGGGCTTCCCGGGCCGCACGGTTACCTGCTCGCTCCGGGTGGGCCGAGGGCTGGCGCGCTCGCTCGCTCGCTCGCTCTGCTGCCCCGGTTTGGGTGGGGTGGGGCAACGGTGGGCGCACTGGCTTCGTTTTGCGTCCTGGCAGCCGGCCGTGTCCCAGCCAGGCCCGTGCGGGTCAGTACTTGGAGCAGTCGTAGGGGTAAGGGGCCGCGGGTCGGTAGAGAGGCGGCGTGGCCCTGTAGGGCAGCTGACAGCTCGCGGCGCCGCTCCCCTGGGGCTCCCCGAGCGCCGAGTTCTCCACACTCAGCCGGTGGGAGTTGAACATTTCCCGGACGTTGGGGAAAGTTTGCTGCGGAGCCGCGAACGTGTGTCCCGAGAGGTGGTTCAGGTCCCCGCCGTGGTTGACATACCAGGGGGGGGCCTGAGCCGCGCCGGGCCCGGGCTGGGGCGCGGGCTGCGGCTGCGGGGCCGGCGGCGGCGCGGGTGGGTGGTGGTGGCCGTGGTGCTGCTGGTGCTGGTGGCCCGCGGCTGCCAGCGCGCCCTCCTGGCCGGCGGCGAGGCCGAGGGCGCTCAGCGGCGACGCGGGGCCGCCCGGATGCTCCGAGAGGGCGTCGTCCAGGGCGGCGGGGACGCACACGTGAGCCGGCCGCTCGGCGCCCGTGTACAGGCTCATGGCGCGCATGCTGCACTGGTAGCCGCCGGGGCCCCCGGCCTCCAGGCCCTGCGCGCACGGCTGCCCGTAGGCGGCGGGCGGCGCGCTGTAGGGCAGCGCCAGCGGCGGCACCACCAGGCCCGGGGGCGACGATCGCAGCGTCACGACGTTCTCCACGCTGAAGCCGGGCAGCCCGTTGGGCGCGGCCACGGCGGCGTGGTGCTCGGGCAGCGAGCCCGCGGGCGAGCCGGCGGGCGTGGAGAGGGCGCTGCGCGGGCTGCCCTGGCGCGCGCTCTCGGGGCTCGGCGTCTCCACCTTGGTGACCGCGGGCAGCGCGGGCGACGCCGCCTCGCTCTTGACCACCACCTTCTTCTCGGCCTCCTTGGGGGCGTCGGCCAGCGCGGGCCCCGCCGGGGCGCCCTTGGCGTCCTTGAGGTGGGCGCGCTCGCCCTTCTCCTTGGGCACGTCCCTCTTCTTGAAGCGCCGCCGCCGCCGCAGGAAGCTGCCGTTCTCGAACATGTTGTAGGAGTCCGGGTCCAGCGTCCAGTAGCTGCCCTTGCCGGGCTTCTTGTCGTCGCGGGGCACCTTGACGAAGCACTCGTTGAGCGAGAGGTTGTGGCGGATGCTGTTCTGCCAGCCCTGCTTGTTCTCCCGGTAGAAGGGGAAGCGCTCCATGATGAACTGGTAGATGCCGTTCAGCGTGATCTTCTTCTCGGGCGCGTTCTGGATCGCCATGGTGATGAGCGCGATGTAGCTGTAGGGCGGCTTCACCAGGTCCTTGGGCGCCGCGGGCTGGTGGTGGTGGTAGGGCGCGTAGGGGCGGCCCATGCCCGCGCCGTACTGCTCCGGGTGGCCCGGGTAGACGCCCACGGGGCTGGCCATGCCGCTGTAGCTGCCCGCCGCGCGGTAGTAGCTCTGCTCGCTCAGGTAAGGCACCACTCCCAGCGCGTTGGGGTCCGACACCGAGTAGCGCGCCTGCATACTGTCCGCGGCGGCTCGCCCCCGCTCGTGCGCACGGGGCCGGCGGGCCGGGGGCGAGGTGCGGGGGGCGCGCGGCCCGAGGAGGGGGCTCGGCTCAGCGCACGGGGCGCAGCAGCATCCCGCGGCGTGCGCCCCGGGCCCCTGGCGCCCCGGCCCGCTCCCGGGCCCCGGCCGGCCGCTCCGGTCCGCACGCAGGAGCGCAGCAGGCGGCTCCCCGGGCCCCGCGGCGGACCGGCGGCCTCGAGCGGTCGGCGAGCCGAGCCCGGAAAAGGAGGCCGAGTCCCTTTTAGGGATTGGGAAAAGTTTCAAAAAATCTTCTTGCTGAAAGCGAGTTTTTACTTCCCGCAGGCCACGCCCTCTCCTGCAACTTGGGGCCAATCGGCGACGGCGGCGAGGACCCGGCGCCAATCGGGGCGAGGCGCGCCCAATCCGGCGGCTCTAAGACCCAGCCCGCGCCCCGGGCTCCGCGGCAGTCGGGTCTGGACTGGCGAGTCTAAAATAAAGTGGGATTTTTTTTTCAAGTCTCCTTAACATGTGTCTCATTATCATATTTTGGGGAATGGGCTCACACATGCCCTGGACAGAGAAGCGATATTCCTTGGGCAAAACCAAACAAAACCATCCCGTTTAAAATACGAGGTTGAATCGATGGATGGAATTGGGTAGTTCCCCCAAAGACCCTGAAAGCGGCCGGGATCCTGGGACGTTTTCCTTATTAATGAGCGGTGAGGCGGGTCACGAGATTTCCTAATTACCAGGCCCGATTCCCAGCCAGGGCGCAGGGCAGCAAGCCGGAGCCCCGGAGGCCGCGTCCGCACCGAGCGAACGCCCGGCTGGCAGCTCGGGCCGGCCCGGAGAAGCACGGCAGCTGTCGGGGCCCCTCCGGCCGCGGCGCCCCTGGGGACCGTCCCCGCGACTCGGCCAGCCCCGCTTCCCTTTCCCGCGTGGACGCTCGCTGCCCCTGCCCTGGCCCGAAAGCCCAGGCTGCTCTCGTGGGGGGCTTCGCGCCCGGCCCACCCCGCGGGGCGCCCCTGCCCGCAGCCCGGCTGGAGGTTTGCGCGGGGGGTGCTTGGTTTAGTTCGGCCTGCTTAGCTACAAGCGTGCAGAGTGGCACCATCGGGGACCCTGTGGGAATGGCGCGCCCGGCCTGCTTCCTCGCGGGGTCCCCAGTCCGTGCACCGCCGCCCGCAGCGTCCCGCACAGCGCAGGTCCGCGCCCCCGGGAAGGTCTTGGCGTCTCGGGTTCTCCTTGCGCCCCGACGGCATCCAGCGTCCCGCGCGGGGACCACACTCGGCTCGAGGGGCCTGGGGCGTACGCTCCTGGCCCCCAGGCTGTCCGACTGCGCGAGGCAGAGGCACGAGGCAGGACAGCCCTGTAGCCGTCTTACGCACACGAGCGTGTGTGGGCCTGTGTCCACGCGTGCGTGTAAGCACCTTCAGCGCGATGCAGGTCCTGCGTCCCCGCTTGTCCAGCTCGGCCCACGGGCGCCCACTCCCTGCACGGGGTGGTGGGGCCTCCAGGTGCCCAGGCCCGCGCCCCCGCATCCCCACACCGGCAGGCGGGGTGCAGGGAGGACCCCAGGCCGCACAGGAGAGGCGGCCCTGGGACAGGTCCCTGCTGCGCCGCTCAGGGGCAGGTGCGGGTCCAGCGCCCCTCACCACGCCGCGCGCGCGTGGACCCGGCTAGCACCGGCCTGGAGCTGGGGCGGGTGCTGGCCTGCACCACGCCGTTGCCGTGCACGGGGAGAGGAGCGGATGGCGTCGGCCGCGGGGCCCCGAGTGTCCCCGGAGTGGACGGCGAGGCCAGGCGCCCCAGGCGCTCCAGGCGCAGCGCGCCGCGGGGCTCGGCCGGACTCTGGGCACGACGCGCCATCTGGTGGCCGGCGTCGGGAACTGCGCTGGAAGAGCGCGAGCTCCGATTATAAGGCCGGTGCTGCCGCCTGGCGGACACACCGCGGGGTTGCACCACAGGAGTCTGACCTGCGCAGCCCACACAACATCTGGTCCTGCGGTACAACATGATAAACTTTGACCTATGGTGCCAGAGACCGCCAGTTCAAGTCCATGCTCCTGCTCTTTTATGGTCTACTTATTTTTATTGGAAAGGCAGATATGCAGAGAGGAAGAGAGACAGAAAGATCTTCTATCCCCAAGCAGCTGCAACGGCTTGAGCTGAACCAACCCAAAACCAGGCACTTCCTCCAGGTCTCCCACACGGGTGCAGGGTCCCAAGACTTTGGGCTGTCCTCAACTGCTTTCCCAGACCACAAGCAGGGAGCTGGATGGGAAGTATGGTTGCTGGGATTAGAACTGCCACCCATATGGAATCACCAGTACATTCAAGGCAAGGACTCTCGCCACTAGGCTATTGCACCGGGCCCCTGGACTTCTGCATTTCTGAACCCCTTCCCTCACAACGCATCTGGGAAAGCAGCTGGAATGACCGAAGCCCTTGGGCCCTTCCACCACATGGAGGACCTGGATCAAGTTCAGGACCCTGGCCACGGTGGCCCCTGGAGAGTAAACCCCCATGCCCTCTCACTCTCAGGTCCAGCCTGGGGTGTGCTGCTTCACAGGCCACGCAGCCACCTCCAGGGTCGGGGATCACCTCCAGGGCCAGGGGATCACCTCCAGGGCTGAGGGTCACCTCCAGGGCTGAGGGGATCACCTCCAGGGCTGAGGGGATCACCTCCAGGGCTGAGGGGATCACGGCTCGAATTCTGGTTCCTCCACTTTGAGCTAGTTCACTCTGTTTAAGAAGATTTGGGGGGGACCAAGATGGCAGAAAAGGGTCAGGACACGTTTAAACAGACGGAGAAACATGAGCCCGTGGGAAGCAGAGAGGCTCATTCCAGGAAACAGGAGAGGACAGAACAGCAGCAGAGGGCACCCGGAGACTGACAGACACAGGAAAGCAGGAGACATGGCGGTGTGGTGCTGGGTGACTGACACTCCAGCGGCATTCAGCAAACGGGAGCAGAACTGCACCAGCAACCAGGTGGGAAGGGACGTTCACCGGGAGCTCAGGCAGTGAACCCAAAGAACTGCCCGTCCTGCTGGTCGGTTTGACTTGACCAGGAGCAGAGAGAGCAGCAGGGCCCAGACGGGCGGTGCAGGAGCAGGGTGGACGTCACAGCCCAGTCCACCTCCTGGGGCCGAATCAGGTGCCATTTTGTTCAACGAGACAAGGGCTATGGGGCAGAACTACATACCCACTGAGCTGTGAACTCATTTCTGGCTCAGGGAACTGCAACACCGTGGCATGTGACCGGTTCCACCCAGTTAGCCCTCAGGCCTGACGGCCAGCAGATCAAGAACTCTAGCAGTGTGGCACATCAGGCGCCATTTCACACAGTGTGGCAAAGGCTTTAAGACTGCAAGGACAGCAGTGAGCTGCGCATGTGCTGAGCTCGGCAAGAACTCACTGAGCTCAGGGCATTGCACTGGTCCCACGGGAAAATAATGCCAACTATGGCATCGTACGGGTCAAAACAGGTCCGTGTGGCCCTCAGACCTAATGGCCAACAGGTTCCTGCAAGATCAGCACCAGCAACAACCTAGCTATATAGGACACCTGATGTCTCCCTAATCCTGGGACCTGCTCCAGCTGGAAGTGGGAGAAAGGTTGCAGAGACAACGGTGCAGCCTCAGCACGGTATCACAGGAGGTAGAGACCGGTGAGCCAGGAGCTGGGCTATGGAGACCATGGTGGAAATCTAACATAAGAACCCAGACCTGGAACTTGCTGGAGGGAGTGGCACAAGTGCCCGCACACAGAGCCGTGTACCAACTGCAATAAGTAAAATCAAACTGTAAACCTGTGGGTGGCACAGCTTAGACACCTGCCCCAAGGAGAAGACTCTGCTAACCAGAAGTACAATGACCAAGAGCAAAAGAAGAGACAGAGGCACCATGAATATTACTGAGCATTCCCCTGCAAAGGAGCAAAACCCTATGCCAACTTCAGAGTTCACTGAGGAAGACATCAAGAAAATGGGGGACACAGAATTCAAAACACTTGATATAAAGCGTCTTATCAACAATGAAAAGCACATAAAGCAGGCGTTCAAGGAATTCAAGGAACTTGTCACACAGGAAATCAGATAGCTAACATATCAGAAATAAAGAACACAGTAGAGCAAATTAAAAGTACAGTGGAGAGTCTCCAAAACAGAATGAAGGAGGCAGGACAAAGAATCTCAAAATCAGAACATATTTCTTGTCACCAGAGGGAAATCAAAAGCTGGAAGCAGAGCTGGGCCAAGCTTTAAAAGAAAAGGATTCAAGAATTGAAAGACACTATGAAAAGGGTGGATATAAGTTATAGGAGTTGAGAAGGTGCAGAAAGAGAAGCTGAGTTTCAAAATGTATTCAATGGAATAATAAGGAAAATTTCCCTAATCTGGAGAAAGAACTGGGAATCAACAGCCAGGAGGGCACGGAACTCCAACAGGCCTGACCAAAGACGCACCATCGTCGAGCTCTCTTCAACTGAACACAAGGAAAAGATCCTTAAATGTGCACGTGAAAAACATCAACTGACATACAAAGGACTGCCAGTTAAACTCACAGGAGACCTCTCGCAGGAAACTCTACAGGCCAGAAGAGAACGGAGCAACATATTCCAGATTCTAAAAGCAAAAATATGTTGGCCCAGGATAACGTACCCCGCAAAGCTTTCCTTTGTCTTTGAAAATGAAATAAAATTCTTCCACAGTAAAGAAAAGTTAAAATATGCCTCTTCCAAACCTGCCTACAAATGATACTTAAAGATGTTTTCTTGGGGCCCGGCATGGTGGCCTAGCAGCTAAAGTCCTCACCTTGCACGGCCCAAAATCCCATATGGTTGCTGGTTCTAATCCTGATGGCCCCATTTCCCATCCAGCTCCCTGCTTGTGGCCTTGGAAAGCAGTCGAGGACGGCCCAAGGCCTTGGGACCCTGCACCCGCGTGGGAGACCTGGAAGAAGTTCCTGGCTCCTGGTTTTGGGATTGGCTCAGCTCTAACCATTGCGGCCGCTTGAGGAGTGAGTCAGCAGATAGAAGATCTTCCTCTCTGTCTCTCCTCTCTGTATATCTGCCTTTCCAATTAAACTAAATCATTTTTTAAAACATGTTCTCTGGACAGAGTAAAGGAATAGCACCCACCAAAACCAAAGGTAAATGTGAAGAACATCCCAGTAAAATGACAACAGAAGACTAAATATGAACAATCCATTGCAAAAAAATGAAAGGACCAAATTACCACCCCTTCCTATTAACCCTGAATGTAAATGGCTTAAACTCATCAATCCAACGGCATGGATTAGTAGACTGGATTAAAAAACAAAACCCGTCGGATCTGTTGTCTACAGGAGACACATCTCATCAACAAAGATCGGTGGGAACTGTATCTCACCAAAACACTTTCTTCTGGCCCCCGCCCTTAAGCCCTCGCCTTAAACCTGCCGGGATCCCATCTGGGCGCCGGTTCTAATCCCGGCAGCTCCACTTCCCATCCAGCTCTGTGCCTGTGGCCTGGGAAAGCAGTGGAGGACGGCCCAAAGCCTTGGGACCCTGCACCCGTGTGGGAGACCCAAAGGAAGTTCCTGGCTCCCGGCTTCTGATCGGCACAGCACCGGCCGTTGCGCTCACTTGGGGAGTGAACCATCAGACAGAAGATCTTCCTCCTCTCTATATACCTGACTTTGTAATAAAAACAATAAATAAGTCTTTAAAAAACACACTTTCTTCTGATATAATTCTTCAATGACTCATCATACAGTAGCATCATTTTCTTCAGGAAAGTTCTTGGTTTTCATTTCTTCAGCAACACATTAGTCTTTCAGTAGCATGTTATTAAATTCATGGTGTTGTTAATTTTTTTTCTTCCTGTTGTTGATTTTGTATTGTGGCTTTTCACTTAAGGGGATGTGTAGTAACTGTGTAATGGAGACTATCATATCCAGATGTGAGGATACAATGCAGTATGCACCTCTACTTCCAGACCAACGATGCCCGCAATGATGGACATATGACTGCATGAGCTATACTACAGTAACGATATAGGGGAACTCGGTGGGGGGCGAGGGGACTAGGAGTGGAGCCAAGGGAAATCCCAGGGCCTATGGAACTCTACCATAACGTGACAATAAAAAGAAGTTTAAAAATTCTTTTTAAAGTGTTCTTTATTCTTTAAAAAAGACATCAGATTTATGGAGAGGAGAGACAAAAAAATCTTCTGTCCACTGACTACTGGTTCACTCCCCAAGTAGCTGCAACCCAAAGCCGCAATCCAGCTGCAGAGCCGAGCCAATCCAAAGCCAGGAGCTTCTTCTGGCTCTCCCATGCGCTGGTGCAGGGTCCCAGGGTTTTGGGACCAGGAAGGAGCTCCAGGCCCCCCGCCTCCGCAGCCATTTTGCAGCGTGAACCGCAAATAGAAGACTCCCCGACCCAAGCGCCATCCAGCCGACCTGTTCTCACGGCAGCCCCAGCTCCTCCTCAGCTTCCTGTCTCCCCATCCAGCCGCTCCTGACCTGTGTCAGTTGCTCCAGGATTTGACCGAAACGCCAGCCGTTGCCAGCCTGTGGGCCTCTCTGCACTCTGCCCTCAGGATGGCGGCGCCAGTGCGTGCGTGCCAAACGCCGTCACCTCTGCCTAGGACAAGAGAGACCAACAGAGCACCATGAAAACTCAGCAAGGGCGGCACCGTGGCACGGCAGCCACGGCCTCCACCTGCAAGCACCAGGTCCGTGTGGGCGCTGGTTCATGTCCCCGCTGCTCCACTTCCCATCCAGCTCCCTGCCTGTGGCCTGGGAAAGCAGTGGAGGACGGCCCAAAGCCTTGGGTTCCTGCACCCAGGTGGCAGGCCTGGCGAGGTTCCTGGCTTTAACCTGGACCAGCTCTGGTCATTGCAGCTGTTTTGAGAGTGGAAGATGTCCTTCTCCCTTTCAAGTAAATAACTTTTTTTAAAAAGCAAAACAAAGTAAGAATGCTTCCATGCAGTGAACTGCTGCCCAGCCTGCGGCCAGGCTCTGCCCAGGCCCGGCATGGCAATGACCGGCCTGCCCGGGACACACAGAGGCTGGTGCTGCCACCTGGTGGACACACCCCGGGGCTGGCAGCTCAGCCAAGTGTCTGGTGCTGTGGCCAACAGGCTGTTACCACATACAGAGCTGAAGGTCCGCCAGTTGCAGTACTAACTTCTCACTTTTCACCCTGGGATGTCCCAGCACCTGGACCGCTGCTCGCCCTCCGCTGGCCACGCACCCTCCTCGGCTGTGGCTGTCCAGTGGTCACCTCTCTCTCACAGGTGAGCGCCTTCATACACTCCACAGCTGACCGGGCTCGAGGGGGGCGCCGAATTCGCGCCGAGACTTTGCTGGAAATGCAGAAACCCTGGCAGGCTGCCGGAGATTCTGCTCCTGGGGGTGGGGGGGTGTGCACCTGTGACACGCCAAGCACCTGAGAGTCACCGACCTTGGGACCCGGCGTGCAGGCCTCTGGGGCGCCCAGCTCAGCCAGGCCCCGGACAACGGGCAGTGCCTGCAGCCTTCCACAGAGGCGGGGTACAAGAACCCCAGTCCCCAGGCAGGAAAGTCTAGGCCCCAAGACAGGTTTCTGCTCCCTTGGCAGCAGGGGCACGCTTGGTCCTGGCTGGCACTGCCTGGGGCTTGGAGCGGGGGTGCTGCCGCCTTGTGGACACACCGCAGCAGGGCACCGCAGGAGCCCCACCTGCAGAACTTACCAAGTCTGGCTGCTGCTGTGGCTTGCGTGCTAAGACACCACCTGCACCTGGAATGGCATTAGTGAGCCCCTGTACCTGCTTGGGGGACCAGAGAAGTTCTCGGCCATCTGGGGAGTAAATCTCTTTTTAGATTGTGTTTTGGGGGCTGGGGGTCCCCCGCTCCCACTGTCCTTCCCAGGGCCACAGGATGTGGGTGTGGGCAGTGCAGGGGAAGCCAGGGCGGCTCAGGGAACAAGCTAGAGGCAATACTGCACACTGTCCTCGCAATGCCTCCTGGGAGTGAAGTGTTCTAAAATGCCCTTGTGCGGTAAGCCCTCTGCCTGTGTTTGGGCCAATGTGCACGTTCAGTCAGTGTGCAAGCCCCAGCCAACGTGTGGGCCACCATGCCCCAAAGCGTCATGAGGAGGGGCTGCACGCTGGCCCCTGCAGCTACCCCGAGCTAACACCATGCTAAGCCCGTGTTAACCATGTGCTAACCCCGTGCTAACCCATGTTAACCCTGTGCTCCTCCATTCCAACCCCGTGTTAATCCCATGCTGCCCAGTGCTAACCCACACTAACCCCATACAGACGCCAGCTCTCAAGAAAGCAGCACTGCCCAAATGCTGGCCACAGCTGGTCTCTGGGCACCTGAGCCATCCCTGCCACCCCCAGGTCTGCACACGCTGGAACTGGACACGGGAGCTGGGACGTGCACCTCATTCCCACACTCAGCACCAAGCTTCAGTGAGCTTTTGCATGGACAGGCCACAGCCCGTGGCTAACCCTCCGGGGCCAGGGCACTCATCCCTAGGGGAGGAAGTCGGGCTGCTCCTGCTGGGCTGGCCTGCACAATGGCAGCAGCGGGCAACATGATCTTGAGGAGTCTGCAGGAGACAGGAACGCGCCTCCCACCCCACCCTGTGCTGCCCAGGCCGGGCAGTGTCAGCACAGCCCAGGCCAGGACGGTGCCTTGTACTGGCCTCTTCCTGACCCCTGCCTGCCCACACACTGTCTCACTACCCCCCAGGCCACTCACCCCAGGCTCCCATTCCCAGTGTCGCTGGCTCCCTGGATGTCTGTCCTGCACCACCAGGAACAGGGCAGGTAGGCAGAGACCTGGCAGCCCCCGACACCCCTCATCCCTGTCTCCCACGGCACGTCCCACACAGGACCCCATTCCACATATTTCCTAGCACTTACGACAGGCCGTCACTGGTGCTCCATGCCTGCCAGGGTCAGCAGGAGGGCACCTGCTCCAGCCAGGCACCCATGGCCCTCACCAGCTCCCAGGGCTGTGTGAGGGCAGACGCCAGCTGACATGCTCGCCTCACCATGGCATGAGGCCCAGGTTGGTGCCCAGATTCACACAGCTGGGGAGCAGCAGGCCTGGGCCTCTCACTCAGCCCTCCAGGAGAGGGGAAGCGTGGGTTCTCTGGGCCTGGACAAAGGAAACCCTGGCATGCAGCTGCTGGCACCTTCTGGGGCCCACCAAAATGTCCAAGATGCCCCAGCCTTGGAACGCCTTCCGGGGCCTACCAAGATGTCTGAGACAGCCTCCAACCTCAGAGTGTTGGCAGTGCCCACGTACCTGTCCCCGGCAAGGTTGGGACGGCTGCACGTGCCTACACGGCATGGTGCTCCCACGTGGAGGCATGGGGCTGTCTGCCTCCCACCCAACTATGCAGTCAGTCAGGGGAGCTGTCCACGATGGCCCAGGCCTGGCACAGGGGGAGCTGGTTCCCAGGATGCCCCACGCCCGGGAGGGACCACAGAGCTTCCCGCCCAGTGTCTGAGCTGGCAATGAGCTGGCGTGGTTCCTGGGGGGAGAGGGGTCTTGTGTGGTGCGTGGACTATCACCCCGCCAGGGGACCTCACGGTGGCTGTGCTGGCGCTCACTGCTGCCTCTGTGGAGTGTTCCACATGCCACACGGAGATCAGCTAAGAGCCAGGAGGGCCCCCGAGACAGACCAGGCCGGGGGTCAGAGAGCCGCACTGCGTGGACAAGGCTGGAAGGCAGGAGGCTCAGGTGGACACACGCCTTGGTGACTGGCCATCTGTTCCACTCTCCTCTCTGGGCGGGTGGGGGCCCACCTGAGGCCCTCCCGGCTGGGACGGCCCACAGCTGACCAGGCTGCGTGGGGTGGGAACTCCTCTCTTAGGGTCATGTCTGGCCCCACTTGCAAACACCTCTGCTCGCACCTCTTTCCTATGCTCTGTCCCCTCCTCCACGCAGCCCGGCCGACCATGTCTGGGGTGGGAGACATACACGCACCCAGAAGAGAGAAGTGGCAGAGCTGCCAGGCACGCAATCAGGCTGGGAGGCGGGCGCGTGAGGACCCCCGGCCCAGTTGTGCGGGAGCGGGGGACTTGGGGTGCCAGGGAGCCAGTCCGTGTTTGCTTCTGGGCCGGCCGGGAGGCAGGCGTGACAGCTGGGGGCCGGGCACCCATGGGAGACTGGGGGGGCACTTCCTGGCTGCTGGCCCAGTTTGGGCATTTGGAGAGTGAAACAGCTCCTCCATGACGCCGGAGGCACCTGGGGTTACCCTGGCACGACGTTGGCTCAAGCCAGAGGCCACGGAGGAGCTACCCCGCTCCGGGAGGCAGGGCGCACGGGGCCCAGGCGGTGGCCCACGAGAAGCGGGGCGCACAGGCCCACGCGGTGGCCCCCCGGGGGACACCGTGCATACCGCCCGTTGGCCTGGGAGCTGGACTCGGGCGGGAGGCAGGGGTGCGCGCGGCCACTTGGTCAGGCGTCCCCAGGGCCCCAGGAGGGCGAGGGAGGCTTGCCCAGGCGCGCGTCTCCCCGAGGCACAGACACACAATCTCCCCCGGACCGCAGGTTCGCCTCCCACGGTCGGCGTGGGCACCCGAGGCTCTGCGGGAGCGGCGTCTCCGCCTGCAGGGTGGGTGGGAGCAGGCCCCGGTCCGCGCGGACACGCCGGGTCCTGCCCAGCGCCCCGGCCGGCCCAGCTCGCCCGGCGTCATCGGCGCGCGCCACGGGCCCGCCCTCGGAAGTCTCGGCGCCCCCTCCGGTGACGTCACCTCCGCCCGGGCGGCGTCGCGCGCCGATGACGTAGACATGGATCGGCCGGCTGGTCCTCCTGGCGGAGTTCGGGGATCCCCGGTACCCCAAGGCGAGGGTGCGCCTGTGAATGGGCTGGTTCTGTGCTTGTACTTGACTGGAAAGTGACTTCAGGGTTCTCCAGCGCACGCGGAATGCGTGGCTTGTGTGGGGTTGCATTAATGCCGCCCCAGTCCTGGTCAGTGAAGGACAGCGTTGCTAAAGGGGCGAGGACCTGGGGTTGAAGTCCTGAGGCCACAGCCGGCTGACACGCCGCTCAGCTTGGAGTCCTGCCTCCTTGGCTCACAGCGATCGAGGGTTTCACCACATCAGAACCAGCCGAGCCAGGCCCCTGCGTCCCAGCGGGGTTCGGGGACTGGGAGCAGGCTGGGGGCTGGGGTTTGGGTGGTGGTCTCCTGTGACTGTGAGGTCGGTGGTCCTGGGGGAGGCACGGGGCGTCTGGAGAGGCGGACCCCATCAGCTCTGGTTGTGCGTCGTGTGGAATGGTGACTTAGTGCCCTTTGTCACAGTAGGTGTCTCCAAGCACGACATCCGGCAACACGTCTGGGACTACTTGGAGTCTCACAATTTAGCCGACTTTCCCCGCCCCGTGCACCACAGGATTCCTAACTTTAAGGTAGGAGGGAAGGCTGGGCGTAGAGACCAGTCAGACGCTCACGGGGTGCAGCTCCGCCACGCCGGGGGTCGGCCTCCCTCGGGCCTCTGCCCCTCCCAGACCCCGACCTCCCACTACTGCAGGTCTCCGGGCACCCTGCCACGGGCGAGGGCTCCCAGGCCGCTCGGTGACGGGCAGTGGTCTTCCACACAGGGCGCTGCCCATGCTGCCCAGCTCCTGCTACGCTTGCAGGCGTTCCAAGCAGCCAGGACCGTGAAGGTGAACCCGGACGCGCCCCAGAGAAACGCACGCTTCCTTGTCCTGGAGGTGAGCACCGTGCGTCTGTCCCCATAGGGCTCCTACCTGGCTTGCCGCAACATCCAAGACCTGGATGTTTTTGCCAGCGCGCGGGAAGTGAAAGTGGACCCCGACAAACCCCTGGAAGGCGTTCGGCTGCTGGCCCTGCAGGTAAGCCCAGCTGCTGGTGCAGGGAGCTGGCTGGTGCAGTCTCTCTCTCAGCGGTCAGCTTGCAGGCCCAGCCCTGGGTTTTTAAACAAGAGACCCAAGGCATTAGCAGTGGGGTCCCTGAGCCGAGCTGCTGTCCTGGCAAGGGAGGCAGCCTGCGTCCTTGTGTCCTTGAAAGGGGAGCACTCATGATAAATCCAGCAGGTGGGTCCCCGGGTACAGAAAGGGGAGCGCCCCTCCCAGACATACCCCTTCTCAAGCAAAAGAAGTGAGTTCCCCCAGGGGAGTCTAAACTCATATAACCTCACTGAATAAAAGTTGGTCTGAGTTTTAATGCCATGACTCTAAGTGACTTGCTAGAAACCAGAATAAGTTGCTCCATGAAGTACAAAGGTCCAGAGGTGCTCAGAACGGGCGGGCATGTGGGTGTGATGGTTGCTGTCGGGTTCCAGCTGTCCTGCCTTCTGCCCGTGTTGTGTGGCCCCCAGCACAGATCTGCCTCCGGAGCCCACCCCGGGCAAGGCTGCTGGGTGGCCAGGGCGTGCCCGGGAGCTGCTCAGCCAGCTGGACTCGTGGGCCTTCTGTGGGCCCGAGGCTGCCTCCGGTCACATGATAGGCCTCACCGTGCTTTTCCTGTGGGATCTGTTGCCCGGCCGTCCCTGCTCGTGGTTTCCAAGGCTCCAGGAGTGTCCACGACTTGGGTCCTCTGGGGACTCATGCTGCAGGACTGGGCCCTCGCTGTGGGAGCCCCTCCAGGGACTGGCCACAGGGCGCCTGGGCACTGAGAGGAGGCTCCTGTGACCCGGGAATGTGACATAGGCGGTGTCGTGACCACTGACAAGGCACAAGAAAATGTGGTCAGCACGGGACGGCGGGAGGTGACAGCAGGGTGACTTAGTCCAGTGGTCACTCTCCGAAGCTGATGGACAGAACTGGCAAGCTAGATACAAGTGCTTGACCGAGAGGGTTTTTCATGTCCAGTGTCCTTACGCTATTCTGGTTGAAACGTTGTTGAAAATAGAGTGAGTTCCAACGGGAGACTTCCCAGGAGCATGCTTGGCCTGGGTGTCTGCGTCCATTCGTACTGTAACACCTGAGTGGCGAGCGACGTGGGCCTGGCGAGCTGGACAGAGTGAGTCCCGCAGGGCAGGGACGCTGAGAAAGATGGACCCACACACTGAGTACAAACAAGCGATTTTCTGAGCACACACACGCACACACGCACACAGAAAGCAGATAATCCCAGTTTGCTTGCCTCTGTGAAATCACAGCTTCGAGTTCATTGCCTTTCTCTTAAAGAGCAAGAAAACCCTGTTGGTTCCGACGCCCCGGCTGAGGACTGGGCTGTTCAATAAGATCACGCCACCCCCCGGAGCCACCAAGGACATCCTGAGGCGATGTGCCACCTCGGAGGTGAGCGCGGCAGCGGGGCACCCACAGGGAAGCTCCTGACCCTGCCCGCCCTGTGGAGAGTGGAGGAGCTTTTTCCAGGTCTCCCACTCGTGGGTGTAGGACCAAGGTCTTGGGCCGTCCTCCTGCCTTCCCAGGCCGTCAGCAGGGAGCTGGATTGGAGGTGGAGCAGCCGGGTCTTGAACTGGTGCCCATATGGAATGCTGGCAGCACAAGTAGAGGCTTAGTGTGCTATGCCACGGTGCCAGCCCCACAAGCCCACTCTACAAACAAGAGTGGAGAGGGCAGAACTTCTCAAACAGGCATCACTGAGAGTGCCTGACAAGTTAGAGGTGAGTAATCGTGACAGATAAATAAAACGTGTTCAGAACGCTGCTGGAAAATGCGTATTACTGATACAGCGATGCCTGGTTTTCAGAAGCTCAAGGTACTTTGGGTGGGTGTCTTGGTGCGGTGGGCTCAGCCAGTGTCCGGGACGCCGACACCCTGCATCAGGGTGCCTGGTTCAAGTTCTGGCCACTCTGTTCTTTCGATCCGGCTTCCTGCTGGGCCTGTGCGGCAGCAGACAAGCTGAGCCCGGGTACTGAGTTCCACGTGGCTCGCAGGAGGGAGCAAGTTCCTGGCTGGCTTTGCCCAGCTGCTGCGGCCGTCGAGGGAGTGAGTCAGGACAGCCTCCCTCTGTGTCATTCAGCCTTTCAAGTAGATAACTTTTTAAAAAAAGATTATTTTTCGTTGAAAGGCAGATGAGACTTACAGAAAGGAGAGACAGAGAAAGATCTCCCGCTGGTTCACTCTGCACGTGGCAGCCGTGGCCGGAGCTGGGCCAGCGAGGAGCTCCTGGTCTGGAGGGTAGCCTGCCATTCCAAAAGTAGGATCTGTTGTGGCTTTTCACAGCTGTGTGTGATAAAGTGAATTGATGAAGAAATTGGCAGGTGTGTCCCTCTGCAGGGCGTGAGGAGCCACAGCCTGCCCGTGGGCCTGGAGTCCAGAGTCCAGGTGGACATAGTGGTGGTGGGATCCGTGGCTGTTTCTGAGAAAGGTAAGACCGGAAGGCGGGGTGGCACAGTCGTGATGGTTGTACCGGGCTGCTGCTGCGCACCAGGGCTCCAGCCGCCACGTCTCCCGTGGCCCCTGAGGTGCCCGCTGGTGCCCACAGCTCTGGCTGTGGCCCCTTGGTGTCTCATGTGTGGTGATGTTTACAAAGTTGACCAGGATGGGAAGAATTGAGGGTTAGGGAAAGGTGGGTGTGATCATGGATTTCAAATTTTTTACTTCTACTTCCTGTTTCTGGGGAAAGTCGGGGATTAGGGGAAAGCCACAGCCAGTCTCCCAGCCAGCACAGTACCCCGGAATGGGGAACGGCCCCTTGATATCAGCCTTAGGTCCCTGATGTGCAGTGGCCCTCCTGCCCTGCTCAGCTCTTACTGTGTGCTTGGAGCGTGCTCCCTGCTCACCAGCTGAGCACGCAGCAAGAGCCAGGAGGGATGGCTCACCCCTGAGGGGGAGCTGGGCAGCCTCCAGCAGGGAGCAGCCCGTGCACGCCTCTCCCCGCGGACTGCAGGAGGGGATGAGCGCCTTGGAGGAGACCCAGCCTCATGCCTGACCTTTCCCTAACATCAGTGGGTGCAGAGTGTCTTGGTCACCCGCAAAAACCCAAGCACTGCTCACTTCGAGCCCAGTGTGAGCCCCAGCCCCCAGGTAACTAGGACATGTTGAAGAGGCTTGCTCTGCCCGTGTGGGGTTCCCACTGCCTCTGGGCCTGTGTGACTCCCCAGTTCATTTTCAGCGACATGCTGGGGACCCAAGGGAGCTGCTCTGGACAGGCTGGGGATGTTGGGGGGCAGCACCCCTCCCCGTACCCTGGTGAGCAGTGCCCCCCACACCATCAGCACCCCAGAACGCATTCTCCCGCCCTCTCAGGCTGGCGGATCGGGAAGGGAGAAGGCTACGCAGATCTTGAATATGCCATGATGGTGTCGATGGGAGCCGTCCACAGGGGGACACCAGTGGTCACCATCGTCCATGACTGCCAGGTGCTTCTCTGAGGGCACGGGGTGGGTTGATGTCGGGGGCTCCTCTGGCTTTGCACCCAGTCATCGCACAAATGGTGCTGATCTGCACGGGTGGATATCCAGGCATGGGGACCAACCCCAGAGAGAAGATGGGGTGCTTGGCTCACCCACTTCCACTGGCTCCCTGGTGGCGTCCTGACCTGTCCCCGTCTTACAGGTCAGGGACATCCCTGAAGCCCTTGTTGAGGATCACGACATCACGGTGGACTACATTCTCACTCCCACCAGAATCATCGTCACGGGCTGTGAGCGCCCACAGCCAGCAGGGGTCATGTGGTCCAAGGTGGGTCAGGCTGTGGCCGTGCCCTGTACGTGGGGGCCGCGCCCACCCACAGGCACCAGTGGGGGCAGGAGGCCTCGCTGAGGCGGCCCGGACTTCCGTGTGGACACAGCCCAGGGTTTAGTCGGGGCCAGGTTATCACAGCTAGAGCTTGGTGACACTTTGCATTTAAGACATCGGACGTGCGACCCCCCTCACCCCGGAAGTCCAGGCTGGGGTGAGGGCATGCAGCCCAGCTGGGCAGTGTGCAGAGAGGTCAGATGCCCCATGGCGCTGTGTCCCTGCTGCGGCCACCCCACAGCAGCTGGTACTGCTTGGCTTTTGCAGGTCAGCCACGAGATGATGGAGAAAATCCCAATACTAAGAAGCCTGCGGCGCCGGGAGGAGCAGGCCGGGAAGGATGTCGCCCTGCAGGAGGGGCCCCGGCACAGTCCCCCGCTGGGCAGGCAGCACGGGGCTCCCCCAGGGGGTATCAGGAGGCACCAGGAACCCCAGGGAGGAACCTGTGGTGCCCCACAGCGAGAGGACCGCCTGCTGGCTGCTGCCACTGTTTCTGTGGGGAACCTCCCCTTTGATGCACGCGTGAGTGACCTGAAGAGAGCCCTCCGGGAACTCGGGCAGGCGCCCCTGCAGCTCACCTGGCAGGGCCCACGGCGCCCGGCCCTGCTCCGCTACCAGGACCCAGCCTCTGCCCAGCAGGCCGTCTCCTGCCTGCAGGGCCTGCGCCTGGGTGCCAACACCTTGACAGTGGCACTGGCCAGGCAGCAGAGGGGCAGATGACCAAGGGGCAGCCACGGGCAGCAGATGCGCATGACAGCCTACCCATGTGGGCTGCTGGAGGCCGCATGACAGGACATGGCAGTGTTATGGCAAGGGCTGTCTGTCTCAGAGACTGTGTCCTGGCTGTTGGCCTGCGAGGCCACGTTCATGTCACCGTGGCCCAAACAGTTCAGTGGTTTGTTAACACTGGCCCATGGTGCTCAGGCCTGTGTTGGAGGTAGGGGGTCCCAGACAAGAGCCTGCCACTGGGGGAACCACCTCCCTCTGTTGCCGCCCAGGCTGGCCCTCCCTTGGGACCAGCCTGGACATGGTCTGGTGGGAGCCCCGGGCCCACTGCTCGCCCAGGACCTCAGGCTCTTGGGACCCCAGGCTCTCCAGGTTTCCCTCCAGCTGAGCTCTGGCTGAACTGTACCTGCTCAGCAGAAGCCTCTCTCCATTGATCCATGCAAAAAAGCCAAAACGAGCATTTCATTGGAGTGTTTTTTCTCACCTGGTTGTGCTGAAGTTTGTGGCTGGGGTGTATTTTAAACCCATCCTGGTGCCCCAGGAGAGCAGGCCTGTGCGCGGAGACTTCTCGGAATATGAGCTGCCCACTGAGGCCTTTCCACTGGTTTCATGGTGAAATTGCCATGGGGACTTGTCTTTCCAGTGGGTGCTAGGCCTCTGGGTGCACCCCTCAGCCTGGCCACCCACCCCTCTGCCTGGCCACCCACCCCTCTGCCTGGCCACCCGCCCCTCACCCTGGCCACACACCCCTCTGCCTGGCCACCTACCCCTCACCCTGGCCACCCGCCCCTCTGCCTGGCCACCCGCCCCTCTGCCTGGCCACCCGCCCCTCACCCTGGCCACCCACCCCTCTGCCTGGCCACCTACCCCTCACCCTGGCCACCCACCCCTCTACCTGGCCACCCGCCCCTCACCCTGGCCACCCGCCCCTCTGCCTGGCCACCCGCCCCTCACCCTGGCCACCCACCCCTCTGCCTGGCCACCCGCCCCTCACCCTGGCCACCTACCCCTCACCCTGGCCACCCGCCCCTCACCCTGGCCACCCGCCCCTCACCCTGGCCACCCACCCCTCTGCCTGGCCACCTACCCCTCACCCTGGCCACCCACCCCTCTGCCTGGCCACCTTTGTGAAAGGCCCCCGTCCAGCACGTATCCTTACCAGAGAGCTCTTCATGGCTGAGAGACCGAGCAGGCCAGCTTGCTGTGACACTGCTGATGTGCTTCAGCTGTCCTCAAGCTGGCCCCTGCCAGCCGTTGCCCCTCTCACCCCAGATCCCAGTCTCACACGTTGAACTCCATCGCAGCTCACCTGTGTGGCAGTATCTGGATTGTTGTAGCCACGGTGACAGCCAGGTCGTCCGGCTCATTGCCTCATATAACTGCATGGAGGGGGGCAGCCGGGAGGCAGCGGAGGGCACCCAGACGCCTCCCCCACCCTCCTAGGAGACCTGCGTGAATTCCCAGCTCCTGGCAATACTTTTTTGAAACAAGTTATAGAACATGGCTGGTGTTCACAGCAGGGGCCTTGAGCGTCAGTCTGCCCATTTGTTCTAGTGGGTGTGGGATGGCGGTGTGACCTCTGAGTGTCCACTCCATTGTATGCGAGCCTCATGACCACCCGTGGCACAGCTGCAGGAAACACACCGGGGTGGGGACTCAGTTCACATCACGCTGGAGGGGAGGAGCAGGCCAGGGCGGCACCCCAAAAAGGATGGTGATCCAACCCCTACCATGGGCTGGTCTTCCCCAGCTTGCTGACACTGCCCTTGGTTCCCCCAGGACAGCCGGTTTAGGATGCAGCAGGGACTGTCGCGTGGGCAACCCGTAAGACCACAGGCTCCCCTGGGGTCCCAGCCACATGCTGAGGGGGCCAGCTGCCTGGTGGAGAATGCCCGCTGAGCCACAAGCCTGCATCAAGTGGAAAGGCACCCAGGCACCCAGCTAATGTGACCACCTGCTCTTGGACACCTGCCCAGGCAGCAGAGTCCTGGACAGAACAAATGGAGGAGTGAACGGCTGTCGGTTAAGCCGCTTCTTGGCCTTAGTGACTGGCTGTCCATGTATACATTATGGAATTGCTTATAAATAAATGTATACACACACAAACCCCCGGGAGCAAAGCCAAGATGCAGCTGGTCACAGACCATGCCGAGCTGTCCCTGTGCCACCCAAACTGGCAGAAGTGGGGAAGGGCAGTGCTGTGTTCCGCTAGGTTCCAGAGCAGACAGCTCTACGCCCTGGCAGCCATGTACTGTGTCGTCAGGGCCCCGGCTGTGTAGGTAGCCATGCCTGCTGCTGTCCCGGGCAAGGCGCTAACCTTGTGCTCGACATGTCCGCGTCCACAGTCCCTGGGCGCAGCGTCTTCTCCGGCACAGGCAGGCAGTCGCAGGTCCAGGGGCTCCACGGTCTTGGTCGGAGGCCACCAGGGCAGCTTCCCACAGGCAGCCGCCGTCTGCCCAGGAATCCACTACTCCAGTGCCTCCCCGGGGCAGGAGTTCTTCCCGTCAATGGAGCCCTTTATTTCTGACGTCCATAAATCACCCGGGCAAGATGGGAGCTGACAGGACTCCGGTCCTGCGGGTCTCTTGCCCTTTGGATGACTTGGGAGCCAGCAGCTCAGTCTCCAAGGTGTTGAGTTGTGAACGAAAAGTACAGCCCTCTCACCTAGGATCACCGGCCATGGCAGCAGGGGCCGTGCTGTGTGGGCTCCCACAATCCTACAAGCCTTCCCTTCCACACACCTCGGCTCCTTCACCCCTGGGCCCTCCGGCCACTGCCAGCTCACCCCAACCCCTCACCAGTGCAGGGAGAGGCACCTGCCCATGCCCCAAAGCTGGGAAGTAGGGTGGAAGTGGGGGGAGGTCAGGACAGGCCAGCTGCTTGCTGTCTAATGAGTTTATTTTAAACACACCCCTCCCTCGTGTAACTAGGAAAGAACAGCACACGTGCCCTTTCTGGGAACGGCCAGCTGCTCAGTGCAGGCCTCAGGAGCACTCACGGGCCCAGGTCTGAGAGAAACCTCCCAGTTAGGACCCAGCGCGCACTGCGTCATGCGGACAGCAGGTGGCGATGCGTGCCCGCGGAGGAACAGCCACGGCTGGTCCTGGATGAGTCCCTGCCGCACTCTGGTGCTCTGGGGAGTGTCAGCAGAGCTCTCCCCGCAGGGAGCCGAGAGTCCCGCGGAAATGGACCTGCTGGGCGGACCACACGCGCTCCCAGGAGGCAGCAGAGAGCCAGGGCGCGGCAGGCAGCAAGGACCCTGTGGCTGACACATCCCTGGCTTGGAAGAAGGCTTCTCCCCCAGGCGTCTGCTGAGCTGGCTGATCCCAGTGCTGGATGGTACATGGCCTAGCCTCCAGCACCTGTTCTGAAAGGGGCTGGGATTCTCTGCTCCCCGCTTTGCCAGCACAGTGCCCACTGCCCCCATCCCCTACCTGTGGGTGAACAAGAACACTGGGTTGTCTGTCTGTACTGACAAGCAGGTGTCAGCTCGCATCACCCTCCTGGTCTGACAGGTGCGCAGCCTGGAGTGCTTGAGTCAGTAGCTTTGTCCTGTCTCCTAGTCCGAAAAACAATACTTCACTTTTCTCCTGCCAATCCTTAGAACATGAAGCCTGGTAAGCATGACTCCGGATCCTCTGTGGCCCTACGAGTGACCAGAAGCATGCCACACCCAGACATGGCCTCTCTACTGCCCCACCCTGCCAGGCAGCTGCTCACCCACCCAGGCCCTGCCCCAGGCTCGGCTGTGGGAGGTACAGAGGGCCTCACCCCAACCCAGGGTCAGCAGGGAGCCCACTTCCAGGGCACGGCTCCAGCCACGTGTGTTGCGTGTGGCACCACAGGGGGCCTGAGACGCACTGGCAAGGGGGGCATCGTCAGTCTCAGCCGTGGCTGCTGAGCCAGGCTCCTCACCCCACCCAGAGCCCCCTCCCAGCTGCCTGACGATGGAGCCAGCCCTGAGGGTGCCGGGAGGTCCAGCCCCTGTGGTTCCTGTGCCCTCCCCTCTTCCTTTACAGGGAGGGGGTTAGCAGGATGGTGCAAAGCACAGCTGGGGGTCACAAAGTCCTGGATGTGGGTGCCAAGACCACCTCTGACCAACGCACCCAGAACCAGTCGCCTACCCTCTGGACGCACCAAGGGATGAGGACGGCTGCCCAGGGGCCGCACAGGGCGCCTGCTCAGTGCTGGTCGCCATCCTGCCTGCAAGCTCCGGTTCTCTGCTGCAGTTCCAGGAGTCACAGCTGGAGCCTGGGGCAGGCGGGAGGGGGCAGCAGAGGCCGGCTGAGCCACCTTCAGCAGCGCTTGCTGGGGTGGAGACAGTGGGCACTGACTGGAGCCCTGGCAGTCTCGGGGCAGGGGGAGGGCGTAGGAGAGGCTGGAGAGCTACAAGAGCTATGGGGTTCTGGGCCTCTGTAGTCTCGGGACCCCGAATTGTCAGTTTGGGTATGCACCCAGCGTTTGGCTCCTGGGCCCCGCTCGGGCGGCCTGGGACTCTTCTGCCTGCCTGGCGCTGGGTGGGCCGAGAGCCAGTGCAGAAGATGCTGACTTGAGATACACCTCCAAGTCCTGGACCCAAACACACTGCTAAGACTCAATCTGTCGGGCCACTTGGGTGTCCCCTTCTCCCCTGCAGGGGAAAGAGGACGTGATGCATTGGGGGCTTGTGTACAATCCTGCATCACCACCACTGCCTCTTCTGCACCCAGTGCCGGGCATCCCTGGGCCAGGGCTGTCTGGCTCATTAACCACCCAGAAGCCTGAGGACTCCAGCTGAGCTACCTAGCAGAAGGTCTGCCCGCCAGGGACGCCTCACAGGCATAGGCGAGGGGCACCGGAGGGCACCAGGCGTGGCCACACCACAACCCTCTCCCGCCAGACAATACCCAAAGTAGTGGGAAGAAGCGCATCCCGCGAGCCAGGCGCCTTCGCATCAGAGGCTCACACCCGGGGCGCCTTCCGGACGCTGGCGCAGGGGGCCGGCCAGGAGCTGGGGGACGAGGAGCGGGCCTGCAACTCCCAACGCCGGGGAGGCTGCACGGCGCTTCTGCGGCCCGCGCGGAAGAGGTCGGCGCGCCCGCGGGAAGTGTAACCCGGCACTTTAGCCAGGGGCCTTTCTCTCTGGGCTGAGCTTGACTGCGCGGCTGCACGACGCGCCCTGCGAGGTGTGCAAGGAGACGTGGGATTACGCCCACCTGGGATGCCTGCCTGGCGCCTGACGACGCACACAGGACGCGGGACTTGCCCGCGCACAGGCTTTGTGTTTGAGGCGGGTACCTTGCACGCGCCGAGCGCGCCTCGCCCCGCGGCTCCGGTGCCAGCCGTGGGCCCTCGGACCCGCTGCCCCACCTACGCTGTCTTATCGTGGCGACGGCGAGACGTGGGACGCGGTTCCCTCTTCTCACCTGGAGACCACACTTTCCTGTCCCACGCGGCGCGTAAGGCCGAGCCCTGTCTTGGGAGAACTGGGGCCGATTTTCCTTCAAAAGGCCTAGCGGGTGCCTCCCACCCAGCTGAGCCCGAACATGGGCGTCAGGGGCGGCCCTGTGGAAGGGGGACGCCAAAGCCACGCGCCATCAGGGGACACGCAGGCCTCGAGAGGCTGTGGAGGGAGAGCCGGGAGCTGCGTGTTTCTCTCCCGCCGCACGCCAGCCTCAGACCCTCAACACCTGGGGTGCCGTCTCGGGGGACGGAGGAGGCGCCAGGCGCTGGCCCGCCAAGGCCGCCCGGGACGCCCGCGCAGCGCGCCCAGGACCCTCTCCGGACGGGGTGGGGGCGGCCCTGGCCCCGGCCACCGCCCTGCTCCCCGGGCTTGCTGCGGGCAGCCCCCCGCCTGAGGTCCGGCCGCCCCGGGCCTTCTCCCGCCCCTCGGGTCGCGGTTAGCTGGGGCACAGCCTGTCGGCGAGTTGGCGGGTCGTTTGGACGGATCAGAGCTCCGGAAAAATCACCCCCAAGTCCAAAACGTCGGCTAGGCAGAGCAGCAGGAACCGAGATCCGACCCCCGTGCAACGCGGAGCCCCCACAGTGGGCCTGCGCCCCGACACGTCCTGGGCGAGGGGCGCGGGCTGGGGTCATGCTGTGGGTGCGATTCAAGGGGAAACCACTGCGTGCCTTGATTTACACCGGCTCAGGTTCTGATTGGGGAAATCAAGCATGGGACCTCTGCGCACACCTACCGCCTGTGATTTAAAAAAAAATCCCATTTTCTTCATGATTTCAAACAGCTCGAATGCGGGGACCAGTAAAATCTAGAACTCCAGGTGAAATAAATGTGCTCCGAGAGAGGCGGCAGGGATGCCTGCGCTGACGGAGGCGCCTCGGGGTTACGGGCAATGCCCACCGAGCACGCGCGGACTGCAGAAGCAAACCTCTCTCGGACCCCAACCTGCACTTTCCAGTCCCCTAGCACCGCACACACATACAACACGCACACGCAGCTCCGCCTTCCCAGGGCAATAGTGACGGTGTCCCTCTGCTTAAAACCCCGAAGCCGAGAAAAATAGCCCCTCGTGTCCAGACCCTATTCAACAGGGACTGGAAAAAGGCGGCCGGGCCAAAAAAGGGGAAAAAAAAAGGAAAAAAAAAAAAAAAAAGAAGCAAGTATCAGAACTACCCAGATTTTAAATTTCAAAAACTGGAGAGCTTAAAGCATGGGTTGTTTTCTATTTGGGAGATCAGGAGGGAGTCCGCAACTGGAGCAGACACCCGTGCGCTTTTATTTCTAGTTGCTACAATTTTAAAGGCCATGTACAAATGTTACACATTTTTTATTTTGTTCTATTTTTTAGGAAAAAATACACAAAAGGCAAAACATTGTCAAATTATAATTTTATACAGTGCAGAAGGAAATTTAAAATACGTGTCACAAATGCCGCACGCCAGCAGCCAAAATACTAAAAAAAAAAAAAAAGGGAAGGGTAGTCCTTCATATTATATATATATTTATATAAAACATATGGAAATTTGTTTTTACACAGATGGGTCTTTGTTTCAGATTTACAATGGATCTCTAAAAAAAAAATCCTATATGGCAAATATTGCCAACGAAGTTACACCATTAATACTGATCGACGGAGGGGCGTCTGCGGACTGTCGGGAGCAGAGAATAAATAAGAAATCGGAGGGGCCTTGCTACGTCGCCAAAGTGCCTTCCCGCGCCGTGCGCCCTAGCCTGGGCCTCGGCGTGCGCCCTAGCCCGGTGCGCCCGCGGACAGCAGAGACCAGACACCGGGAACCCCACCGAGGGAGCCCCCGAATTCAGAAACCGAATCCAAGAGGCTGACGAGGAGGGAGAGGGCGGAGAGCGGGAGGCCGGCGCTGCCCGGGCAGACGGACGGAAGCTGCTGGTGCGGGCCGAGGAGGGGCCCTGGGGGGCTGCCCCTGCCCGCCAACGGGGGCTCCCGAGGCAGCTCGGGATACCGCCACGGGAAAAGTTAAATATCCCGCCCGCGAATGTAAGCCCTGGAATGCGCGTAGTCTTTCTTGGGGTGGGGCGAGAATCTTCCCGCTCCCTGGGGAGGCCTCGGCAGATTTCACCCGGTGCTGTCGCCCGGCCTCGCCAGGACGCGCGGCTCCGGCCACAACACCACCACTTAAAAATAAAAATGCTTGAGCACGCGGGAGGAGGTGCTGGGTCTTCTGGCCGCTGATTTTTCTCCAAATAATCCGGCTGGGGAGGGGGCGAGCCCTTTTCTGCTGCCCATGGCTGGCTATACCTCGAGTAGAACAGTTTCTGGCTGTGCGTCGGAGGGGCCTGCGGCCTCACATCACGCACGGCTTGATGTCTTGGTAGGTGACCTGCTGGTGGTAATAGGAGCCCCCTCCGGCCGAATGCATGGACGAGGACGCCATGGCATTGAAGGAGAAGACGAACTCCTTGCGGTCACACATGCTGGGCGACTGGGAGTGATAGCGTGGTATGCCTGCAGGGCAGGGCGACAGCAGGGATCAGGGGAACAGGGAGTTAGCTCAGGGGCCGGAGAGGCAGGCTGTGTCCTGCAGGGCGCCCACCGCACGCCCAGCCCAGCCCGGCTCGGGCGCAGGGCTGCCCGCAGCGCCTGGGTTCCCTCCGTCCCACCCCAGGAAACAGCACTGCTCCCTGCAGACCCCATCATCCTGGTCTCTCCCGCCTGGGATACCACACTGGGCCGGGCAGGCAGCTTCCAGAAGCCAGGGCGGAAGGGGAAGGCAGTGGTGCGGCTGTGCCGGCCCTGTGGAGGCCGGCGAGGGCCTGCATTCCGGGAACTGAGAGGTTCCCGAGGCCTTGGAGAGCAAAGGGAAGCAGCCAGCAGGAGCCTCTTTGGAGTTCAGATCCCAACCTGGAGAGCCGGCACCCAGGCCAGCCTCGCCCCGGGATTCCGAGCAGCCCCATCAGGGCGACCCCCATGCAGAGGCTCCAGGCCAACGGCTCCTCTAGCCTCCACAGGCCGCTGACAGCTGACTCCTCAAGGCCCCTGCCAAGGTCCCACACTCAGTCCAGAAGCAGTCCCTGAGGCCAAAGCGAGGCACTGGGTGGGTAGCTGGGAGGTGGGGGTGCCTTTGGGGTTGGGGTGCTCAAGGGCCTAGATACTAGAGCACCTGAGAAACAAAAGCATCTCAGGTGCTGGCCCTCGCTGGGCCTGGTCCCCATGACCTGGCCTGCCAAGGCCATCACAAACCCCCCTGGGCCTGGCTGCGGCCCGCTGCCCTGGAGGGCCAAGCCCCAGGAGCTGGGCTGGCGCCTCTGGGCCTCGCTCTGCCTGGGGCTTGGAGCAGAGGTGGGCTGGGGACCGGAGGTCACCAGGGTTCGCACAGAGACCCCTGATCTGCACGGGGACCTTTCCGGGTGCAAGAGGGCTCCTGAGGGACCCCAGAGGACTTAGGTCCAGCCGGGATCCCAAGCTCTGGTGAGCCGGGGCCTACCTGATAGCCTGGGAGTTGGAACAGAAAGAAAAACAAATCTGTCCCCAGGGGGGTCGGCAGACCACAACGGCCCACCGAGGGGTGGGGCAGCGGCTCTAGGGGGTCGCCCGTGCAGGCAGAGGCGGGCTCCCCCCACTCACCTTGCAGCTCCGCTGGGGCGTTGTGGCTGTTCTGATGCAGGTACGGCTGGTCCAGAGAGTGCGTGGAGAGGCTGCTGGACAGCGGGTTGGCCGCGGGGTTGCAGGGGGACAGGGGTTGCTGTTTGATGTACGAGGCGCCGCTGTTGAGCGCTGCTGAGGCCGAGGGCGGCCAGGCGGCGGCCGAGCCCGAGTACACGGCGTGCGGCTCCATGACCCCGCTGGCGGCGGCCGCTGCGGGCAGCAGCGGGGAGGCCGGCACGGATCCGTCGTGGTGCGGGTACTCCCCGGCGGTCGCCGCACCGCCGCAACTGCCCATGTACGAGTGGCCCCCGTTGGACGGCAAGTGGGGCACCGAGTGGCTGGGCAGGGCCATGCCGTCCACGTTGCCCGGCAAGTGGCCGTTCATCATGCCCAGGCCGCCGTCCAGCGTCAGGCTGTTGGGTGGGCAGGAGAGGCCGCCAGCCGAGCCCTGGAAGCCGTAGGTATCCGGGAGATGGTTGAAACCTAGCCCGTTCACCATGCTGTACATGGGCTTGAGCGCCTGGCATTTCCTTCGGAAGCCCCGCGGCCGCCGCCGAAAGGAGCCCTCTTCGAACATGAACTCGCTGGCGGGGTCGATGGTCCAGTAGTGGCCCTTGCCGGGCCGCCCGAGGCCCTTGGGCAGCTTGATGAAGCACTCGTTGAGCGAGAGGTTGTGGCGCACCGAGTTCTTCCAGCCCTGGTAGGCGCCGCGGAAGAAGGGGAAGCGCGCCTGCAGGAACTGGTAGATCTCGCTGAGCGTCAGGCGCTTGGTGGGCGAGCTCTGGATGGCCATGACGATGAGCGCGATGTACGAGTAGGGCGGCTTCTCTGGCCGCCGGATGCCAGCGTTCGTCTTCTTGGCCTTGGACGGGCCGGAGGACGCGGGGTCCATGGCCGCGCCGCCTCCCCCGCCGCCGCCACCGCCGCCGCCGCCGTGCGGTGGCTGCTGCTTCTCGGGCGCCGAAGACATCGGGTGGCTGCTGCCGCCGCCGCCGCTGCCGCCGCTGCTCTGCGCCGCCGAGGAGCCGGGAGGAGGAGGAGGAGGAGGAAGAGGAGGAGGAGGGGGAGGGGGAGGAGGGCGAGGGGGAGGGGGCTGCGCGCGCGGGGCTGGCTGCACCTCTGCCGTCATCGGCGGCCACTGCTCCCGAGCGAGCCTCGGCGCGCCCTCCCCCGCTCGCCCGCCCACCCTCCCCGAGGAGCCGCTGGGTCCGCCGGCGGTTGGCTCGGCGCCCCCCTCTCTTTCCAACTCCCTCCTCCCCCACCTCCCTCCCTCGCTCCCTCCCTCCCTCCCTCCCACTAGGAAAGGAGCGCCGAGGAGGCCGCGGGCAGCCGGGGCGGAGGCCCCGAGGAAGCTCCCCCCAAGGCTTTTTACCGGGGGAGGCACCACCTCCAGGGTTCGCGGCGGAGCGCGCCTACCCCATTCGGACTGAGGCCGCCTTCACTGCCTCTGCGCCCAGCGGCGTCCCGCGGGCCGGCGGAAGACCCTCCGAGAGTGCCCCTGCTCGCCCTGCAACGCCCCCTTCCCCGGACCCCGCGTGGATGCGCGCTTAAAGGGCCCCCACGCGTAAACATACGTGGCCGCCTTACAAAACCGCCCCTCCCCACCTCCACCAACCTGGCGAGCAAGTGCGTTAGCGTGCCCTCCGCCTGCAGGTCTGCCCCAAGGCGGGCAGCCCCAGCCTTCAGGCCCCCGGGAAACACGCGCCCCGGTCTTCGGGCCTTCCCCCGCGCGCGTGCAGCCCTGCTGCAAACCGCAACTGCAGCGGCTGCGGCCAGGTCGGGACCCTAGCGGGCACGGCTGCCTCGGCTCCGGGTTCCCGCGGCCAGCGGGCCTGCGTTCCCGCCAGGGACCGCCTACCCACTCTCCCCGCCCTGGGAAGGACTGCGCCGCGCCCGGGATTTTTCGGATTCGTCCAGCCGCGCAAGCGGGCGGGCGGCCTCCCCGGGTCGAGTGCCGGCGGAAAACGAAAGCGCAGGGCGCGTCGCTGTCGCTTTGTCTCGGGCGGCGCCGCCGACCGAACGGGATGGTTGAGAACCGCTGGCCCAGCCGGGGTCCAAGCCATGCAGACTCCCCAAATGGCCACTCACCCGCGCGCACTTCACATAGAGCGCGCGCGCACACATGCGTTGGTGGTGCCCGAGAAAACCAGCTCCCTACTCATTCAGGCGTCCAGAAACCCAGACGTGCGTGCCCACTCTAGCAATCCGCGCGCACTCACTGAAATTTGCACTCATGTTCACGCGTGCACACGTACGCCAAACTCCGATCCGAGCATAAGTCCCCCCTTGAACGCCTCCCACCACACACACCCTGAGAAGCCGCCTCTTGGGCGGCGCGGGACCCCGTTTTCTGAGCGCAGGTTCCAATTTCCCAAGAGATGGCAAAGGCCCTGGCAGGAAGTTTACACGGCTCAACGTAAACACGTTCTGGGGGATTCTTTAATAATAATAACGGCGAATTCCGCGTGCGCGGGGGGAGTTGGCCTAATGCCCCAGTGGGCTCGGCCTGCCGCCGCGGGGCCGCTGACACTGCGCCGCGCCAGGCCAGGTTCCGGAAAGCAGACGGCGTGCGGGCGGAGAGCGAGGCCCAGAGCCGCCCGGCGCGCCTGGCTTCCAGCCCGAGGGGCTCGCACGCAACTCCGCTCCGTCCGCCTCGCAGCACCGCCGTGCAAGTCGGGGCAGTGCTGGCGCGAGAAGGCACTGCGGAGCGCAGGACACGCCGGAGCCCCGCGCCTCGCACAGAACCAGGTGAGTGCCGTGGTCTTGCAGACGGCCGGGCGCCCTTCGGCCTCTCTCTCCGCCCGGGTCCCGGACCCGAAGCAGGCACCGGGAGTGAGGAGCTAAGCCAGCGGACTTGACCAGGTAGGAGCCGGGGCTGCAGCTGCGGAGCCCTGTCCGCGGCTTTTTCAAAGCTCACCCGGTCTCTGGGTTGCTCCGGATGCCTTCGGCTTCGTGGAAAGACGCCCAGTCGCCTCGGAGGACGCTGGGCTGGTGAGGCAGGTGGAGGCGGGGGGTGTAGAGCTGGGCAGAGCTGGGCTTCTGCGGGAGGCAAGAAGGGTCTCCTTCCCTGCTGGGCGCTCCTTCCCAGCCTCTGCGCGCAGATGAGGCCCGCACGAGAAGAGGTGAGCGTGGGCCGTGACCGCGTAGTGTGTTGCACATTTCCACAGAGGTGCCCCCACTCGGTCCCGGCCCACGGCCACCCTCAGCCCCGTCCGTGGCCTCGCGAACGCCTTCCTAGCGTAGCGCTCCTCCAATGCGGGTGCTGCCACTCCTGGCACCGAGGGGCAGGCCAGCCCTCGGTTCAGAGTGTGTGGTGGGCTGCGGGGCACACACTCCGCGCCCTGACCTTTCGGCACTAATCCTTCGCCCGCGCATTCCCAGGAGGGCCGAAGCGGGTCCTCAGCCTCACCTTCCCCCCGCTTGGCTCCCTTCGCTTTTTATTTTGCGGTGGGGCAGTGACAGATCCGTGGCTTTGGCGCCGGGAGGGAAGAGGAGGGAAGTCCGGGGCAGGAGGCGCTGCCATCTGGCCTCTGGCAGAGGTAGGCCGGCAGTGCCAGTGATGTCTGTTCGCCTGCGTGCGCCTGGCTCCCAACCGTGGGGTGGGAGGACAGAGTGAGAGGTTCTGGAGCCGTGAGCTTGGGGACTGGTTTCCCAGTAGCCTCCTACCCTGTCAGGCCCTCACCAGGAGGAGGGCTGTGTGTTTCTGAGGCAGCCTGGAGAGCAGTTTCTCCCAGGGCATGAGAGGGCAGCTATCTTTCTGGGCACTGGGGTCCCTCCTTAGTCTGCACTTAAACTTTGGCCCCACACCAAGTCGACTTAGTAGGGAAGAACCTCCAGTATGCCAAAGATGGAGTCCGCATCCCTTCTCAGCTGAGCTGGGTGGTCAGGGTGGGACTGGCAGGGTATGGGTGAGCACCCAGCTGGACTATAATAGCTGGGGCCAAGAGGGCTCGCCCACATGCACCACGGACTGGGCTCTCTGTCCCCAAGATGCCCCCTCTGAGCCCACATTTTGGGGATGGAGAAATGGAGATCCCCCAGGCCTTGGACAGCCAGCACTGTGAACGAACAGAGCTCCACCAGAGCTCCAGGTGAGAGCTTGCGGCCAGCCACAAAAGCCGGCAAGGGGGGGTGGTTGCCGATGGCTGCCCAGTGTGCCAAGCCAAGCTCCTGGCTCACACACTGCCCGGTGTTCAGGATGTCTGTCGGTGAATGCTGGAAGCGGCACGCCTACCTGCTACCTGCACACCTCTGCTGTCTGCAGGGTGGCATTCTTCCAGGTTTCACTGCCCGCCCTGCGCCCACCCACAAGCCCAGATTTTACTCTGGGAATGTCCCTAAGACGTGGTCAGCCTTCCGGGAGCAGAGGCCCTCCCCTCTCCCCGCCGGGAGCTGCAGAGGGAGGCCTGCACAGGCACAGTAAGAAGCCCAGGGCGCCGCGGCAGCGTTTGGGCCTCAATTTCTCCATCTATAAATGGAGCTGATACTGGGGGCGTCCTGGCAGGGCTGTGGGGAGGGTGGGGAGGACCACAGGGAAAGATCAGGCTGTTCAAGCAGACCCTCGGGAGAGCGGAAACCCTGGGCACCCTCTCACCCCAGTCGCAGTCTGTGCCCCAGCACTGGCCTCAGGAATCCCCAACCGGCCAGGCTGGGGGGGGGGTGCAGAAGCAGGCCGGCTTGCTACGTCTCCCACTCCCCAGCACAAGGTATTTTTACTGGCTAATTGCTTAAGTGAAGCCGCCCGAGCCGAGAGCGCGCCGTAACCCGACCAGGGAACCAGATCCAGCTCACATTGTGCCGGGCCGGCTGCCTGGGTTGGGGGGGCGCAGGCGGGCAGGGGCGGCCGCCGACCACCCACAGCGAGGGCAGTCGCCTGCCGCCTCCCCTGCTCTTTATTAACTCGGGGCCTGAGCCCCCTCACCCCACTCCTTCCAACACCCTGCCCAGTCCAAACAGTGCCCCAAGGTAGGGCTAGCAGCCTCTAGAGCCTGCGGTGGGGAAGTGGCTTGTCCTGGGAGCACCCTTGGGGGTGAGGGGCGATGCCTTGTCACTGCCCACTAGACATTCGTGACTGAAAGCACAGCTCCGGAGGACAGGGGCCATGGGGGATATGCCAGAGTCCAGGACAGACAGAAGCTGACGCTGGACATGCATTCCAGAATAATCTAGGGGCAAATGCCCACCCCCATGCAAGCCACAGGCTGCTGAGTGCATGCTGGTCAGGCTGGTCACGCTGCACGGTCAGCTGACCGTGGCAGGTGGGCGTCCACTGTGATGGAGCCGGTGCTGCTGAAGGCCAGGGGAGCATGTGGTCACAGCATGGCGGTTTCACTGTGCTGAATATTTTTAAAATGCGAATGACTGAATTTTCTGAATGAATTCGGAGGTGTCAAAGTGTGTGCCTACAACAGCCTGTGTACAGGGCGTCTCTCAGACACAGCAACGCACACACACACCCTCACACACGGTGGTCGGGGTGTGCGGTGGCGCTGGGTGGGCCTGGGTGCGAGGCATGCAGAATGCTGTGCGGTGTGCAGCACCTGTGGGCACAGGACGGGGAGTGTGGCGCAGGGGTGTTTGTCTCACACCTGGCATGCCGCAGCAGAGGGGTCTACACCAAGCTCAGGGTGCATTCACCCAGAGTGCAACAAAGACAGAACCTTTTCAAGTAACGCAGTGTATGGTGGACCCGAGTGTCTGAGGACCGGTGCCCTTGCTGGGCGCTTCAAGGTCATTGCCGGCTGTGTGAGGGGAACCTTCCTGAGACACATTTTGTTTTGGTCTCGGATTCCAGGGAAGCAAAATGGTGCTCCTCTCTTTTGGCTGCACGGCACTGAGTGGGACATGGCCAGACCTGATGCGTGAGGGACCTTGGGGGTGCAGAGAGGTGCAGGATGGGCAGCGTGGGGCGCAGGCTGAGTCTGGAGAACCCGATTCCTGGCAGAGCCACGGGACAGCTCCTGCTCTTGGGGGGGTCCCCGCTGGGATCCATGGCTGTCCATCCACAGTCGACCAAGAGCCAGCAGCAGTCAGAATCGTGGGGGGGGGGGAGGAGTGAAATTCTTCACGGCACCTACCCTGGCCCCCCCAGTCCTGCCCACCCCTTTGGCACTGCTCAGAAGCCCACCTGTAGGGACCACCAGGTCGTGTTTGGGGAGCAGCTGTGTGAGGGCCGTCCCTGGACGCAGGCCCGGGCAGTTCATCTCCCTGTCAGCCGTCCATTAGGGAGAGGGTCGGCGTTTGGTCAGCGAAGCCAAAAGGGGCCCCTAGCTTGAGTCTTCCACTTGGCCCCTTCTACCCGCAAGCACGCATTTTCCATGACGCTCTTCAATGAAATATTTGACAACATTGCAGCCCAGGAATTTACAGCTCTGGTCCTCTGGCATCAGAGGTAAAGTTGCTCTAAGAAGCAGAAAGTGCTGGGATGTGGAGCCTCCTGCCTCCACTTGTGCAACCCAGGGTGCCTTATCCCTGCTACAGAGGGAGCTGGCGGGATGGCAGCTGAGGATGGGCGAGAGTGGCACAGGGCTCCCAGGAGCTGCTTCCAGCACGGAATCCACAGGACCCACCTTGCACACAGTGATCACACAAAGACTCTCTCTCTCTCTCCCTCCCTTCCTCTCTCTCTGTGTCACACACACACACTGCTTCCCCTCAGGTGGGCTCCCAGCAGACAGCAGAAGAAAGCAAGCAAGTGGTTTCTATAGCCATGGACCTCAAAAGAAAGCAGAAATCAGAAATCGGACTTCACAGCACAAGTATTTTCTGTTTCAGATCTGAGGGAGAGACAAGCAAAGGACTTTCCATCAACCCCCACACCCGGGGGCAGGATGGAGCCAGAAGCAGGCTGGGAGGTGCTCTGGGGGTCCCCGCTTGTCCGCATACCTCTGGGTCTCCTGACTTGAGCCAGGGCTCCATTCCCGTTTGCAGGGCATTGAAAATGACCACGGCAAATGTGTGTTTGGGAGAAGAAAACAAAATCCAACATGGCTTGGGAAATAAGGCATGATTTGTTCCCTGGCCCGGATGCTGCCCACCAGCAGGGGCTCCTGGAGGGAGCAGAGAGGGCTTCTGCCTTGCAGGTGTGGCCTGGGTCCTTTTGTCCCAGCCGGGTTCTTGCTCTGCGGAAGGGTTTTGCACTGAGCGAGTGCAGGCTTGCACGGCCTCACAGAGCTTGCTTTGGTTTGGAGAGCTATTTTTCCCCCCTTGGCCGGCAGTCGGGAGCCACCCCTGCTAGCCCAGGGAAGGTAAGGAAAGCCAAGCGGGAAGCGGGAAGTCTGGGTGCTGCGCTCGGTAAACAGAAAAGCAGAGAGAGGGCAGAGGCCCCCGCCCCCACGGCCCCAGGGAAAGCCCATCAGAGACCCACACGGAGCCCCAGGGACCAGGCTCTCGTAGTTGGGGAGGGCACAGATGCAGCCCAGAGCTGCTGCGGACAGCGAGAGCACACACACAGGACACAGTCCGGGTGCGCCAGCAGGGCTGCCCTCCACTCCTGGCCCTGAGTTTAGCACCTCTCTCAGGCAGAAGTGCCCAGTCCAGCTCCGGGCACCAGCTCCGTGACCACTGAGACTGCTGAAGTAGATAGGGTTAGGGAGCGGTTAGGTACCCTTGTCCTTGTCCTGGCTTGCTGTGTAACCCAGTACCGGCAGCCCCACCTCTCTGTGGAGCCCCTCAGGATAGCTGAGGGGGCTCAGATTTGCTAGGGATACACTGTGTGGTTGTGGGTCCCGGAATTCAGAGCCCCCTTGAGGCCTGGCTGGGGGAGGGGAAGGGTGGAAGACGGGGCACCTGGTGGGTGAGCTCCATCCCCTGGTCTGGCTGCCCCTAGAGGTCAGTGTCTACTGGAGACCTGGTCTGGCAGGGCAGGACCAGGCCAAGGTTGGGGTTCCTGCCTGCAGGTGGCAGGAGGGAAGGCACAGAGGGAGTCCAGGAACCGTGGGTAACTGTGGGGGCCGGCTCTGCAGTGCACAGAGCTGGGTACCTGAGGCAGGGACTTGGGCGGCCACCTCTCTGGAGTCCCTGTCCATGGCTGCCAGCGCCTGGGGTGGTTGTGGCCTCAGAGGGGAGCCCGTGACTGGCACGGTGCACGTGGACATGCCAGGGTTCCAGCCGTGGCTGCTCTGAAGCCCATTTGAGACGGAAAAGCAAGGCGCGGCACTGGGCAGAGCAGAAGGGCTCAGCAAACGCGGGATGGGTCCGGTGCTCTTCCCTCCAGCCTGCAAGTTCAGACCGGCCTGGGGCCCCGATTTTGGTCTCTGCCACACAGCAGGGGTAGAAGAGGGCACCCGCTCTGAGCTCTGCCCAGGGTGCTTAGGGCAGCTTGACCCCCACCCCCAGCCTTCCCCCTCAGAGATTCAGATGAAAAGGCTCTGGTCGGTGCTCCTGCCGGGACTCCACGCCCCTCCGGGTCTGCCCCACGCGGGTCCCTGGCCTGTCCCAGACCTCTCCCACCCCTGCTTCCCGGCATCCTCCCAGGTCCAGTTTCTGAGGAATGCCCGAGAGGGAGGGGCGCCTGGTCCCCGCGCGGTTTCTCCCAGGCGGTCCTTCATCCAGTGCCAGTGCCCCCCACCCCAGCCGGCTGTGGAGGGGTTATTCCTTGGCGCGCAGGAGCCGTGACCTGGTCCCTACCCAGCCCACACACCCTCCACAGGTAAAACTCCTACAGCGGAGGAGATGCAGCAGCCTCGTCCTTTATTCTCCACCTTCGAAATTGTCGCCTCTGAACCGCGCGTGGGTTCTCGAAGCCACTCCCTGGGTCCGCTTCGTCTTCAGATACGCACTTCATTTCTTCGCCACGGCACGCGTGTGTTTTTCCTAACAGCAGGCAATGACCAGAAACAAACAAACAAACAAAACCCAATAACACAATGTTCCCGCTACGGGATGGTGGCTGCCACGCGCTATTTTAAACTTCAGAAGCCGGGGTGTCCCTACGCCTCGCGGCGCGCCAGGCTCCCTTCCCCGCTGCTGCGCGCACCTTCCGCTTCGCCGGGTCATCGTTTCTCCCTTAAATTGAGCTGAGACCCATTTAATGCACCATGAAAACAACTTAATTAGGAGTCAATCCGCTCTCCTCCGAGGAGCCAGCCCTGGCTGGCTCTCCGGCGCTTCCCGAGCCACCGCCCCCCACGCTTTTCTCCACCGGAGCAAGCGGCGCGCTCCAAGAAGCCGCGGGGTCGCCCCGCAGGTCTCTCCCGCCACCTCCCGGCTTTGGGAGCAGCAGGGGCCCTCACTCCAGCCTCCTCACGTCGCCTCCCCGAAAACAACCGTGCCCGGCTGGCGATTGTTCGGCCCAGGCGGTGCTTCAGACGGCCGCGCGCGGCCCGGGCCGCGTCTCTCTCCACGAGCTCCGGGTGCGCCCCTGCGTGGGCGCCGAAGGCTGAGGGGGTCTGGGCCGGTCCCCCTGGCTCCTGCTGCCCCGTCTGGCCGCCGCGGACGAAGCAGCTGCTAGACCCGCAGGCTGGGTTAATGATGGGTCCTGCGAGCGCCGTGTTTATTTTACCGCCACCAGCTTGGGAGGGGGCAACCCGGGCGAGGAGCCGTAAAGCTGCGAGTCCGAAAGGACTTAGGGCCCCCCTCCTGCGGCGCCTTTTGCTCACCAGGTTGTCCGGGACTGGGTGAGGGGTCTGTGTCTGCCGTGCCAGTTGGGGCTGACGGGCTATGGGGAGGGTGCCTTTTGATGCCAAGACACACCTGGGGCCCGTGCCCGCCCGCGGGGAGGCACCTTCTGGAAGCCTCTGTTGCCTGTGGTGGGAGTGCCCAGACCTGGGACAGCGGTCACTTCCGCACACTGGCAGGCCAGGGGTGCGGGTCCTGGACTCTGGGCGCAAACGTAGTTGCCGCTAGAGGGTGAAGCCTAGGCTGCAGTCAGCTCGGCGCAGAAGGGGAGCCTCGAACCCGGTCTTTTTTCCCCCGACGAGACCGAGGACTGCTGCTAAAGCGCTAGATTGCGTGGGACGTGTCTACGCAGGGAACGCCGAGAAAAGACTAACCGGGGCGTGCGAGGTGCAGGGCAGAGTACCCGGGGTCCACCACGGCGTGACTTAGGGCAGAGTACCCGGGGTCCGCCACGGCGTGACTTAGGGCAGAGTACCCGGGGTCTGCCACGGCGTGACTTAGGGCGAACAGGCTACGCACTCCACCTGCCCTCACCCCCTGGACGTGTCCGGCTCAGTTCCCACGTCGCGCTCCCTGACCCTCCCAGTTCCTCTGGGCCGAAATGTAGGTACAGTCGAAGGCAGAAGGGGAGCAAAACCAGGGTTCAGCGGCTTTGGAGGAGGTTGGCAGCGGCAAGCTGTGGCTGGGGCAGGACGCGCGCGGGCTTTGAGAAGGGGGAAGCCAGGAACGCGGGCGGCGGGGACGCAGGCAGGGCTCGGTGTCCGGGCCGGTCATTCCCGAGAGGGTGGCAAGGTTGGCTCGTTGCAGCGGCAGGGAATCCCTTTGCTTTTCCCGCACGTCGCTGGCGGAGGCCACAGACCTCTGGCCGGAGACCCCCGGCTGCACCGCCTGCACCCCTTCCCCCACCCCCGCCAGGCGTCCAGCGGAACGGAGACCGCGCGGAGTCCGACTCAATTAGCTCGCCGCGGCCGCCGCCGGCAAGCAGCTACTGCAATTAAGGCTGCGCCGGCTGGGGCTGCAGCGGCGGGGGCGGGGGCGGGCAGGTAAAAGACCAACCAATTTGCCCCGGGCTTTATCAACAAGTGGCTTAACAAGGAATGTGCGTTGACAACTCAGCACCTCGGTGGCAGCCAGGGCGACTGGAGGAACGGCAGGGACGCCGCAAGGGACAGGGAGTCCCCGGGGTCCCAAGGTTCCCCAAAGCGGGATTCACACGCAGCGTGGACTGCGTGGAGAGGAGGCCGGGGGCGCGCCGCGGGGGCAGGGGTCCCGGTGGGCGCCGGATCATTTTTCCCGGCAAAGTAGGTGGCCGTGTATATTTTTGTTCAAGTGGTGTTTATGTTAATGAAAAAAAGATGGAATTACAAACAGCCCGCGATCGCGCCGCGACCGCTTCAGGGACTCCACGCCACGGGGTCCCAGGCCCAATCAAAGGGCGCGCGGGGGAGACCTTCAGGCGCAGCCCCTCACCCCCTCTCGCAGAGCTGCCCCCATCTCACTGTCCCCTCCACCCCCGACACACAAAATCGGGAGCTCTGTTTGCAATCATCGCCACCTCGCCCCGCCCCAGCCCGCAGGAGCGCAATCAGGTTTGCGGATAAGAAAAACCCTCATTTAAGTCTTGCAGCGCCTTTTGAAAAAGGCGCCCTGGAAACTCTTCCGGGACTCCCGGATGGGGGCCGGGGTAGCTCCGCGCCTTCTGCCTCCCGCTTTCGTTGTCGTGGTTGTTGTGTTTTCCTTTGCTTGTTCCTTCCTCCCTCCCTTCCTTCCTCTCTCTCCTTTCTCTCCCCTCCTTCTTCTACCATACAGTGAACACCAGCTTTAGACACCACTCTCCCGGCCAGTGCAGCTGCAGTTCCCCTTTCCAAGAAAATTTCTCTCTCCACCCTCTCCCGTTTGCAACACCAACAGTCTGATTTCCCCCTGTGGGCAGAAGGGACTGGGCCCTGCACACTGCTTCTGCCTCTTTCATTTCTTAAGTTGCAGTCAGAGTAGACCGGAGGAACAGCTGGGAACCGGAGCATGGCACCCTGGTTGCCAGTGATTCGGCCCCGAGAGGCTGGCGGTGCCCGTGGGGCTGTCTAGAGCAGAGCAGAGGGGCAAGCCGGCACCTGAGTTCTAGCCCTGCTTCCCCTTGGGATTGCAACCTCAGGCCCTTTTCACACACAAATCGAAACAGACACGGGAACTAGCCTGGTGGACAACTCAGGGTTTTGGCTGATCTCCAGCCTGCCCCAGTGGGGTGGAAGGGAAAGGGGCTCGGGTGGGTTCGGGGCATCCACTGTGTTTTTGCAGCACATCCCTACTTGCCCCCCGTGTAGACGTGGCATGGATGTGTGCCTGTGCTGGCGGGACCACCACCCACGTTACTGCAACGCTGAGTTTGTTCCTTGGGTCAGTGGGTCGCAGACCCAGGAACAAAACATCACAGAGGGCTTGGGGAAGCAGCCGGGCAGCCCTCCGTGGAATCCCGAATTGCACTTGGGCGGTCAGCTCTGCCCTCAGCCACGGGAGCTGCTTTCACGGCAGCTCCTACAACTACAGGCAGACGTGCGCACCTGCTGCTCGGGGACAGGTCCTGCTGATGAGGGACTCTGGGATGGTGGAGGCGGAGGGGTGGGTTCCCTCTGTGGAGCCTGGCAGCTCTTCCAGACTGGAAGCCAGAACTGCAGCGGGACGGTGTGGGGAGGTTCTGAATTGGAGTTCCCCGGCCCCTCCCATCTTGAGGTGCAAGGTGCAAACGCGGAGATACAGCTGTCTTGGGGGACTAGCAGCACCGTGTCTTTCCCTGGAGACTCTGGGTCCTGATTAACGCCAAGGAAGAAGCATGAAAACCAGGCAGAGTGGGCCCTGGCACAGCTGTAAGCAGCTGCTTCTCTCACAGAGCCACCACCCTGTGTCAAAGCCCAGGTATCCTGCCCGTGCTGCCCTGAGGTGAGGCTAGCATGGACACGGAGCAGCATGTGGGAGAGCCTGTGCTGCAGCAAGCTGCCAAGGTCAGCGCCCCAGCTGACCCGTGCAGGCGCTGGGGTCACAGACTGGGGGAGGGGGAGGTGGGCGCTCGTGCTTAGCTCTGCTCCGCGTCCGCAGCATCTGCCCTGTGCAGCGTCTGGCAGGTGCGGGGCTGCTCCCGTCGCTGGCTGCCTTGGCGTCCTGGCCCGCCCCGGAGAGATTCAGGTTCAACGGAGGATCACCTTAATCCGGGGTTTAAGCCTGCCTGTCGCGCGCTGTAGGCGGCGAGGCCAGGTAGCCCGCCTGCGCTGCGCTCCTGGGCGAGGGGGCGGCATTTCCTGCAGGGGTTTAGAAAGCGGGACCCCAGCGGGGGAGAGAGGTACCGAGTGCGGTGAAGACGGCCGCTCAGCGCCGGCGGGCGCCCAGGTCATCCGTGGCCCAGCACCGCACCGGGCCGCTCCCGGCGCCTGCGCCCTCCCGGGCTTCCTTGGCGAGGCGCCGCGGGAGCCGCTTTCTCCGCCCGCACCACTTTCTCTGGGGCTGGTGAATGCCAGATGCTGAGCCCTGAACTCGCCTGCGAGCTGGCGGGGCCCCTTCGGCGCGTCCCAGACTTTTATCCCATCCTGCAATTAAACCCAAGGTCAAATATCTCCTTAACGACGCTATCAGGCCAGCGGCTCATTACGGCGTATATTTAGCCATAAAATACTGGTTGTAGTGAGGAGGAGATGAAAATTATTGTGTTCTGGGAATGAATCCTTTTAGCAGAAACCAGAGCTGTTATTTACCACGGAGAACTAAGTACAGGCCCGCTCTCCCCGGCGACCCCGGCAGGAGCAGCCGCGCTTCCAGGCGCTTTCCGGCTCGGTCCGCGCCCCGCCGCAGGCCTGGCCCCGGGCGCGGCGTCCGCGACTCCTCCCGGGGCGCAGAGGCGCTGCTTGGGAGCGCTGGGGTGTCCCGGCCTGAGCTCCTGGACTCAGGGAGCCGCGGCGCTCTGGCCGAGGTGCACCTTGAGCTGGAAGGGACAGGGGTCATGCGCTTGCGTTTGTAGGATGGGCCGCTCTGCTGGTGTGCTGCCTCGGGGGAGTCCCTAACCTCTGAGCCTGCACGGGACTTGGGGTGGTTAGAAGCAAGTCCCGCATTCAGCTGAAGACTACAGCCAGTGACTGCTGGAAGGGGGCAGATTCAAGGAAAAAAAAATCAGGAAGGCATTGGGGCTGCTGAGCCGAGAGAGGCTGAGAGGGGTGGAGTCCCAGCTTGGGTAGACCCCAGGGCACCTGGCCCGAGCCACCCACAGCGGCACAGCCAAGGCAGGGGTTAGCTCCTCTACCCCAGAGTTCCGAGGTTTGGCGGCCATTGTGTTGCCAGGGGTTCAGCAGAGCTCAGCAACGACCCTCTTCCCGTGCATGCCCGCTCCAGTTGTGCCAGAAGCTTCCAGACACAGCGTTGAGTCCCACCTTGACCCAGGCAAAGGGGTTGGGATTCTGTGAGCAGAGCATCCCCATGTGGCAGTGGGCCCCTACCCCACCCCTACCCTGATAGTCAAGGCCCAACTTGTGCGAGCGGGTTGGGCAAGACAGCATCCTCGTGCAGAGATCTTCCGGCTTCTTTCCAGTAGACTGGGCTGTCCTGGGTCAACAACACTAAAACCACATACATGAACACACACACAGGTGTGCACACAGGGACACACAGGTGCCCCGGCAGGGGTGTACACACAGGCGCTCACACAGGGACACACAGGTGCCCCGGCAGGGGTGTACACACAGGTGCTCACACACAGGGACACACAGGTGTACACACACAGGGACACACAGGTGCCCCGGCAGGGGTGTACACACAGGTGCTCACACACAGGGACACACAGGTGCCCCGGCAGGGGTGCACACACACACACAGGGACACACAGGTGCCCCGGCAGGGGTGTACACACAGGTGCTCACACACAGGGACACACAGGTGCCCCGGCAGGGGTGTACACACAGGTGCTCACACACAGGTGCCCCGGCAGGGGTGCACACACACACACAGGGACACACAGGTGCCCCGGCAGGGGTGCACACACACACAGGGACACACAGGTGCCCCGGCAGGGGTGTACACACAGGTGTCATTCTGACCAGTGCAAGGTACGTATTTTTGCAAAGTGCATACACCCAGAAACCAGGTCCTTACGACTGCCTTCTTGGGGAACTCCCCTGCCCTTTTTGGCAACCTGTCTACCTTCCTGCATCCTGTCCGCTCCCCAGCACGGGTTGCCCAGAGAGGGTGTCAGATGTTCTCTGCATTGTTAGCACATGGTGGTCTTTTCTAGAGAGGGTACAGCTCTGAGATGACAGTGCTGCGTGAACTGCGGGCTTTTCTTTCCTTCGTGGGGTGGTCCTCTGCCTGAGGCTCCTCTTCCGCCCCTGCCACGACTGCCTGGGACTGGGGCCGAGGCACAGGGACACACTCGAGGAGTGTCCGTCACAGCACCATCAAGTGATGTTACAAGGTGCGTTACATCGATAAATGCAGAGAGGCAGTACGTTTTACTTGAGCTCCTTGGAGCTGTGTACTCCGTTCTATGGGAACTCCCGGGGGCAGGACAGTGCTGCCCACCCAGGTATGCCTGTCTACCAGGTGCAGGTGGGTGGCAGGGTACCCATGGCGCCTGGACACAGGTGACCCCGCACAGGAGCCCCCCAGCAGGCTGGCTGCCTCAGTACTGCCCCGTGGGGAGGACCTCTCGCTGGATCCCACGTGCCTGCCTCGCGCTTGGCCGCTCAGCATGGGCTGCTCGGCCAGGGAATCTGCCGCCCCACTCTTGTTTACCGTCCCTGCCTGGGGTGGGGAGGGGGCGGCACAATACACTGACTGTGCCGCCAGGGCCTCCCATTGGCGGCTCTTACACAAACTGAGTTCCTGCTGTTCCTTCGGCTCTCTTCCCCTCCGTCACTGAATGTGCTCCTTGTCAGCCCAGGAACCAGCAGAAGCTCCGGGAGGGCCAGGCTCACAAGGTTAGCCATGCCCCCTTGGAAGAGGGCCTGGGATGGGTCTCCTGGCTGCACAGGTTCCCGCAGCTGGAGACACACGCAGCACAGCACGGCAGCAGGGTCTGTGGGACCACGGTACCAGCTGCTGCTGTTTCTGGACCTCGCTGGGTCACAGAGTGGGGACCTGGGAGGTTGCGGGGCTATAGAGGTGCTGTCCTCTGGCGGTCACGCACTCCAGGGCCTCCCCAGGCATCAGCCCTGGGACCCAGGGACCTCGAGACACCTGCTGTCACCGCTGACCTCACACAGCTGTGCAGGAGTTTGGAGCTGTCAGGCAGGCGTGGAACTGAAGTACTTGGCTATGAGTGTATGGCAAGCCGCACAATAGGGTGCCTGGCACGGTGCTGGAAGCTCAACCATTGTCTGCAAACACAGGGACGTGAAGCCATATTCCGCCAGGGCACTCTTCCAACAGCGTTTGCCCAGAGGTGACCTGGACTTCGGGGTTATTCCGGAAGCAGAATATCTCCCTGGCTTGTGTTTGCGTCACCATCAGAACCAACCCTGGTCTTCTAAAGAGGCCAAGAAAATATGTCCCCTGGGGAGGGGACGGTGCTGGGCAGAGGGAACCAGAAGGAAAGGGCGTGGCTGCCAGTTGTAGCCGAGCACTAGGCAACTGGAGGTGGTGTGCTGCTTCTTCCCTTCTGTGGGCGACATCTTCCCTCCATGCCAGCAAAAATATACCCTCACCACTTTGGGGTCCATAGAGAGCCCCGTGACAGCAATGTAGGGGTGACACAGGAAGACTGCAGAGTTCGTCGGCCAAGCCAGACAATGCCAAGGGGTAGAGAGGATTCCTGGGCGTTTAACAGGAAACAATGGGGCTTCATTTCTCTCTGATTTTACAGCCGGAAATGTGGCCAACCCCGGAAAGGACAAGAGGCCTGTCCAGTGGAGTGCGGCCACGGGAGCATCAGCAGAGGCGGGTTCTGTCACGGCCAGGGGAAGGGGAGGCCGCTGGCCGGGCGCGTCCTGAGCAGCCGAACGGTAGGTGCCTAGTCCCTGGCTGTCGCTGAGGCTGGGACCTTGCTAGGTCTGTCACGGTGGGCACAGGCCAAGGGAGCCTTCCTCCATGTGGGCGGGACTCTTGGGGCTCTACCACCACCCAGGGCTGTGCCTCCTCCCTCGTCCTGCGTGGGCTGAGGGTGCCAGTATATGGCCTTTTGGGGGGCACAGTCCATGGCACCACCCCTTGAAATCACGTCAGGCAAGTCAGCCAAGCACAGGTGAGCAGTGCGGCACTGTCCGTCATCTGGCAGGAGTGACGAGAGAGAGAGAGAGAGAGAGAGAGAGAGAGACAGAATGTTAAACGCACACACAAACATCTCACTGGTTCCTGAATGGCTGTAAGAGCCAGGGCTGAAGCCAGAATCCAGGAACTGCATCTCCTGGTGCCGCACGTGGGCGGCAGGGGCCCAAGCACTTGGCTTATCATCTGCTGCTTCCCAAGCACTTCAGCACCCAGCTGGGCCGGAAGCAGAGCCCTGGCCTCAACAGGCGTTTGAAGGAGTCGTCAGGAGGGGTGGCTCAGCTCGCTGTCACCTTAGCACCTGCTCCCTTCCTGGCCTCTGTGAGTGGGATGGGGTGGAGGTGGCTGAAGTGTCTGTCATCACAGCAACTTCACCTACAGCCTCACACCATTCAGACACTGAAGCTGACACGATTGTGGCACCATGGACTTCGAATGTGCGGGACTTGGTACAAAGGGGGTGGATGCTGCCCAAAGCATTGGAGAGGCCGGGGTGCCTCGTACACTGGTGCTATGAAGATATTCTGACCCGGGAAAGCAGATACCCGTGCCTTCCCCAAACAGGAAGACACTGCAGAGAGCGGAGAGGATTTGGGGAGCACATTAACCACCCCTACAAGAGGCAGCACAAGGGGGCTTTGGGGAGTCCATTATTGCACCAACACAAGGTGGAAAGGCTCCTTCCTCCTTGTCTAGGGGCCTCTGAAGCTGGCCTGGGCCTCACTCCCTGAGCCACACTCCCACAGCCTGACTGCCTGAGCCTGACTCCCTCAGCCTGACTGCCTGGGCCTGACTCCCGCAGCCTCACTCCCTCAGCCTGACTGTAGCTGGGGAGCAGCTGCAGGGCCGACTCCTGCCTCCCCATCCCTCCCTGTCTGACATCCCAGCAGCCAGCTGTGCACCGAGGCACAGAGGAGGTGCTCGTCAAAGAGGTGCACCCATACATTGGCTGCACTTAAAGGCCTGAGGTCAATCGGAGCGGCATCTTCCAGATTTTTGGATCAAAGCACTGTGGCCGAGAGGAGGAAAGCTGATCAGGCCGAGGGTAGGGAGTGGGGCCAGGGGAACCTACCGCTCTGGCCAGCAGGGAGCAAATGCAGGGGGCAGTCCTCAGAGGCCTCTGCCGTCTGAGTCTACCTGGCCCAGGTGCCAAGAATGGATAGGGAGAGGCCTGGAGGTGACCCCGTTCCCCCCACCCCCTGCCCCGCCACATGTGTTGGCTGACCGCAGGAGAGACTGAGGCAGAGCCGCCCCCACCCCGGCCCCTCTCCAGTCCAGAGCCGCAGAAATCGTGAGAAATAATAAAAGACAGTTGCTTCAAGCCACTGCACTTTGGCACGAGGTAATACGCAGCCATAGATAACCAGAAAAAATCTGATTTACATTTTCAAAGTAAACTTTATAGTGAAATGTTATGGGGAAGTCCGAGAGCGTCTCGGAGGCGCAGGCGCTTTCCTGGGGCACCACCTTCCAGAAGCCCCTGCGGCCAGCACTCTGGGCCCTCCTGTGGCTCAGAGCACAGGCGTCCTGGCTGGCCCTGCGCCTGTCACCCTCTGTCCAGCCCTGACACTCGTGGCCCTGTAGGAGTCTGCTGTGCCAGGAGACTCACGCACGTACTCCTCTCCTGGGAGGTCCATGGGGGTCGCCAGCCGGGGGGCATCCTCCCCAGGGCCCCTGTGGATGTTCTAGAACAGGCTTTTCCGTGAGGCTGTGTGTGCCTGCTGGTGCCACCGATGCCCGTTCTCCCCTCTCAGGCTCTGCCAGGCGGATGGACGGGGCCCGGCCTGGCTGCTCTTTTCCTTGCGATGGCGGCTTGCGCTCATGCCCTGTGGAGGCCCAGCCAGGTTAGACACGCCCGGGAGCTCAGCTGGCACCTGCTGTGTCTAACAAGAAGCTGGAGCCCCAGGGGAAGACGGAAGCTTCTCCGTCTCCCTCCCTGCCTGAATCGGACTGACTCCGCATCAAGACACATCGTTGTGAACTGAGCTCCTTTTTCTGGTGAATGATGAAGGTGTTGGGTTTCACCTTTACCTGCCCTGGATCGCTGATCCGCTGCGTGAGCCGTCCCTGACACCTGTCACAGGGCGTGGCCTAAAGCCATCTGTGACGTTTGAACTTCGAGGCCCCAGACTTGCACTAAATAAAACTTTTTTCTCAATGAGCTGTGGCCTTGGGTGTTTTATCCTAGCAAGGGAGGATGGATGGAGGAGCCTGTGTGGTGCCTGTCCTTGCTGGTGCTGGCCCCAGGGCCCATTCCCCAGCACTGCCTTCTATGGGCTGAGGCGGGGGACACAGACCCATCTCGGGACACACAGCTGGCTGGCTATGGCATGGGGGTGTGGGGCACATACTGCCATGCAAGCTGCAGCAGTGGAGGAGCCCAGGGCCTGGACCCCTGGGATATCCACACCCCCCACCCCCACTTCCTGGGCCTCTGGGGTCACTCCCCAGCCCAGTTGGTTGAGTCCTCCCCTCTGCAGCCTCTGTGCTTGCTGACCGGTCTGGGCTTCCTGGGGTGGCTGCGTTCTGCCTGGGAGGATTAGGGTGTTATGGTCGGAATGCGAGGAGCAGCTCGCAGCTTCCAAAACAGGCTGCATCCTGCAGTCACAGGCTTGGCGGACACAGACCTGCATTCCGCCCTTTGCCCCAACCTCCACGGCAGCTAGAGAGCTTCCCAGGAGCCACAGGCCCGGGGCTCACCGCTGGTCAGAGATGGCCGCGCTAAGAAGCAAGGCTGAGAGCGTGTGGGGTACGGCCAGGGGAGGGCTGGGTGCTGAGGGCAGAACCCGGAAGGGTGGGCTTGGGGAGAGGCCGACACAGGTGGGAGCTGCTCCCTCTGCCTGCTCAGCCTAGAAAGCCACGCTCCCAGCAGGAGGGAGACCCAGAATTCTTAGGTGACAGAAAAAAAGCAAAGCCAGGTACGTGCTGGGCTGCCGTAAACATGGTGACTTAGAGCGGCCTTGTCTCACCCCCTTAGTCAGGGGCCGCACGTTGCAAGGCGGGATGCTGGCACAGCGGGGCTGCCTCCTGCCATTTCAGCTCCAGAGCCTCCGGGCAGTCCTTGGCTCTTAGCTCCAAGGGCTAGGAGACGCAAGGGCATGGCACCCACGTGCGGCGAGGCCCTTCTCACTGCAGAAGGCAGAGGGGCACACGTGCCTCATACACGCCCTCTCTTTGGCATTGTTACCATGGCAACTCATTCTCCATAGGCATCCTGGAGGGCGCCCACGTTGCTAAGGCCGCTCTGCTCAAGCCGTCCGTTCCAACAAGGGCCTTGATCACGGGTTCCAGGGCGAGCATGTGCCATCTCTTCTGGAGAGCCGCCGTTCTGTCACAGCACCCAGCAGTTGCAATTGCAGCCCTTGCTGTCCTACGTGGTGGCCGCTGCCCGGAGACTCCGCTCGGTCTGGTGTCCTCCCAGAGGAACCAGAGGAAAGGGAAGGATGGGACACAGGAGCCGTCAGTCAAGACTAAGCAAGCCGGAGCACAGCCCAGGGCCTTGTCTGTGCAGGGATGGTCTGAACGTGGCGTGGCATGTCACCTCCTGCTCTGTGCGCCCCCATTGGCCAGCACAGTCACATGACCACAGCTGCCCGCAGGGAGCTTGGGTCCCTGGCTTTGCTGAGGCAGGTGCCCTTCCTCCCTCAGAAAAGCTGCCCCTTCCTCCCTCAGAAAAGCTGCCCCTGCAACAAAGGCTGTGACACCCCAAGCCAGCCTGCTCAGGGCCTCGAGCAGCCTGGCAGCGGCTCAGGGCACTGCGGTGCCAGCGGCTCCTTGTCGGGTGGGGCCAGGAGGTGGTCTTGAGGTTGGCTGCACCTGCTGGGCACCTGTGCAGCACTGTCTGGGTGCATGTTCACTGGAGACTGGCCCCACTGGCACAGGAGCCAGCTGTGGCAAAGGCCGTGGTGTGAGCACACTGCGGCTGACTCTGTGTCTGGGGGCCGGCAGCTGGGCTGGTTGGCCCGTGACTCTGGCTGGACCTAGCCTGGCTGCTTAGAACTTTGGCGCAAGACTCTGGCTTGGGGTAGCCTTTGCCTGTCATGCTCCACTTGGCAGTGTCCCCCAAAGGTCAGAGCCTCAGCCACCAGGCAAGTCCACATGTGGACAGCCTTCTCAGAGCTGGACCCTGCCCACAGGCAGGAAGGGATGACCAGCAGTGCTCACTGAGCATGCGTTAGGCACCGAGAGCCACTGCTCCCCTGGCCCTGTGGCTGGATGCCATCTTTGCTCCCGCCTCACAGGTGAGGTGACCGAGGCCTGCAGCTTAGTGCCTTGGCTGGAACTTGGAGCAGCCAGGACCTGAAGGTGGCGTCTGATCTGTCATGGTTCCCTGCCATCTGTCCTGGGCAGGGGGCAGGGCACACCTGGAGTCTCTGCCTCGTGGGAGCCCTGAAGCCTGATGCTCTCCTCTTCCTCAGCGGGCCACTGTCCTCCGGCTCTCCGGGAATGTTTGGAGAATTCGCATCTGTGCTTTGGAGAAGCATGAGAAGAATTTTTGAAATGCCAGGTCTTTTTTTTTTTTTTTTTATGCACGTTACTTTTGCTGTCAGGGTAACCCTAGCACCGCACTGTGGACTTTGGTCCCACTTGGAGCAGCAGAGGTAAGCAGGCCAAGTTCAGTGGTGCCATCACTGCCTCATGTGCAGAAGGCCCGGGGAGGCCTGAGCCCTGGCACTGAAGCACGTGTTGCCCAGGTGGCATCGGCACAGGCCTAGCAGGTCACGGATGCGGCAAGCTCCCTCCGTGGAGCAGCCCCCAGCCCCACGTGCAGGCAGAGGAGTACTGCTGTATTGTGGCCGTGGCCTCAGCCGGCCGGCCGAGCTGCCCAGGGTGCCTCTCTGCGTGCCCCTGGCGGGCGGCCCCGACTTGGAGGCCCGGGTGCCAGAGGAAGGCGTCCACGCCGCTGCCGCGCCACGGAAACCTGAGTGCACCGATTCTGCCGCGCCACGGAAGCCGCTGGAAAATTGCTGCCTTCCTCCGCGCGCCGGTCCCACCCGCTGCACGAGGCCCTCGGACAGGGGAGCATTGTGTGGCGTCACAGCCGCCCCGTCACAAAGGGGCCTTTCACAGCTGTGGACCGGCTGGGCAGGGTCCCCGGGCTCGACAGCCAACTCTGGCTGCAGCCTGAGGAAAGCCTCAGTGGACACCCACCGCCCGGCCGTCACTAAGGGCAAGGTGAGGGTGACAGTGCGGGCGCGCCCACCCCTCTGTCCAGAAGGCATCGTGCTGTGGACGTGGGCCAAGGGTGGAAGGGGACCCAGGAACGCTGCTCACACGTCCACCCGGGTCACCTTCGACCGTGACGCTCCAAGCACACCCACCCCACTAAGGAGAGGGAGGTGGCGGGTGTGTGAGTGCTGAGGCTGGGGCCAGGCAGTGGGCCAGCATGGACGCTGTGTGTCCTCAGGTGGGTTATGCTGGGGATACCAGGGTCGCTGTCCCTTGGCCCTCCTTTGTCCGTATACAGTGGTGGCAACTGTGTGCAGAGAGGTGGACGCTGCCCAGGCCTGGTGGTGCTGGGAGAAGCAGGGGAGCAGCCGCAGGGGGGCCAAGAGCCAGGGGACTCCTCACAGCTCCGAGAGAGGTTTGCAGGTTTCCGATGCCTCTCTCCAGGGCCTTCCCTTTTCGTGCCATTCTGTTCTCTGGCTGTGTGGCTGTGGGCAAGTTAATTGACTTCTCTGATCTGCTTTAAAAAGGGTTTTTTTTTTTTAATGTATTTTTTTCTGTTTTGAAAATGTACTTGTCTGGGAGGCAGAGGGAGCTCTCTCTGTTCACTTCCCAAATCCTCCACAACCACCGGAGCTGGGCTGCTGGCGAAGTCAGGGGTCCGTCTCTCGAGCCATTAGGAGGACGCTGGAGCTGGGGCCGGGCTTCTGCTGGGGCTGTGACGTGGGCCATGGGGGTCTTAACTGGCACCTTAGCCGCTAGCCCAGATGCCTGTCCCACTTAAATTTTAGCATGCCTAAAATGAGTGCAAACACCTTGGCCAGCACGGTAACTGGCCTTCAAAAAAATGAATGGTTTTTGTTTATTTGTTTTTAAGGGAAGTGTGCCCTCTGGGAGAGCTGCCGCTGCTGGACCGAGAGCCGCGGAGGACGCACCTCGCCCCAGCACGTGTGTGGACATCAACCCACAGCTTGGATTCTATCTCCACTCTGGGAAGAACAGTGCCGGCGCCAGCACAGCCCCTCCACGAGGATTTCTGGGTGTGGGGCTCATGGACAACCCTGGGCTTTCACGGGGTCACCGGGCCACCTTTGGTGGGGAAAGCCCTCCGTGGTCAGCAGCTGCCAGTGTGGCCACCAACAGCCGTCACCCAGCGTCCCTGGGCTCCTCTGCGTCCTCATGGGGTGTTGAGCTGAGGAACCGTTTTCCAGCAAGCTGATGTCCACATCAGGCCAGCAAGCGAGAGTCCCCGCCCAAAGGAAGGAAGGAGGCCAGGGAGTCCAGTGGCTGGGTGCCTGACATCCACCTATCCCAGCTCAGGCCTCCACTGGTTTCCTGGATGATTCTGGAAGCTTCTTTCCTCTCTGGATCCCATTCCCTCTGCAGAGAGAATGGCAATGGCAGTGGGCAATGGCAGTGAGCACACGGAGTTGTCCTGGAGGAAGAAGATACAGACACTTCGTGCCAGGACACTTAGCTACAGCTTTTCCAAGATTATTATTTATATAAGAGAATGACAGAGCGCCCAACGTTGTAGCCTAGTGGCTAAAGTCCTCACCTTGCACAGCCCAAGATCCCATATGGATGCCGGTTTTAATCCCTGCAGCCCCACTTCCCATCCAGCTCCCTGCCTGTGGCCTGGGAAAGCAGTCGAGGACAGCCCAAAGCCTTGGGACCCTGCACTCGCGTGGGAGACCCGAAAGAGGCTCCTGGCTCCTGGTTTTGGGATTGGCTCAGCTCTGGCCATTGCGGCCACTTGGAGCATGAATCAGTGGAGGGAATATCTTCCTCTCTGTCTCTCTTCCATCCAATAAAAACAAATAAATCTTTATAAAAAGAGAGAGAATGACAGAGAAGGAGAGGGAGTGAGCTGTAGAGCAGCATCCTCCATCTGTTAGTTCCTTCCCCAAATGGCTGCGGTGGCTGCAGCCGGGCCTGTCCGAAGTCAGGAGCCTGGAGCTTCCTCCAGCTCTCCCGTGTGAATGTGTGCTGGTCACGTGCATGGGTCACTTCTGCTTGTCTCGCAGTCCGAGAGCCCAGCCTGCAGGTGAAGGCTGAGCTAGGACAGGAAGTGCTGTCCTGCTGTGCACACAGGTGCCTGGCCCGGGGGCCTCACCCTCACAAGCTTGGAGCTCTGAGCTCAGCTGTTCTTGCACCCCGGAAGCCCCATGGCATTCCGCAGTCACCGCTTTTGGCCAAGGCCCTGGACTGCAGTGACCCAGAGGCTGGCTTCCCAGTCTGAAGCCCAGCTCCGACACCAACTTGCACGGCTGCCGGGCCACCGCCTGCTCTAGGACAGTGGGACTGTGGTGGCCAGCATGGTGTGAGTGTGCCTGGGTGCTCCTGAGAGTGCTGGAATCACCCAGCTGGTGAGTGTGTCTCGGAGGTGCCGAGGCCAGGCAAGCTGCCCAAGGGCCCACAGCTTGGCAGGCTGTGCCGGCCTTCTGGTCCCAGCCCACTGGACACGCTCACCGAACATCAACCCTCATGCCGTGACTTGCCTGGAATCGGGCAGCCAGACGGGAGATAGACACTTAGAAAAATAGGAGATCAAAATTCTCCAAGGCTCTGGGGAGCTGGGAGAGTAGCTGTTGCAAGAATCAGGTGGCAAATGCAGGCAGAGTGGGTGAGCCTCGACACTCCGCTACTGCTGCACGGGCAGGTTGGCGGGGGCAGAAGCGGCGGCGTTTGTTACCCACCCTGCCTCGAGGACCGTGGTGGCTGGCGCAGGACCTTGTTGGCGGGAAATGTGCAAACGATTTGGAGCCCCCTTGCTTTTCCTTGCGGCAAACAGAGAAGCAAAGGAGTTAGCAAGCTTGTTTTGGCAGAGGAAAAAACACAAAACTCGCCAACCACAGAATTCTCGAAAATATTGCTAGGCACTAATTTTGCTAACATGTTACACAGGCCTTGGGCTTGGGCAGTCTTGTTCCTCAGCTGGGAATGGTTCCTGACAGCCACGTGACCCCGCACCCACCCTGGCATGTGGGGACAAGAAAATCCACACGAGGCTCCCCCGCCTTCCAGCCCGTCTGGGCCTGCGGCAGTCCATCGGGGCCCAAAGGCCACCTGCTGCAGGATACTCAGTTGGACCAGACCTGCAGCCCAGGCTGGACCCCCTGAGCCAGATGCCACGCTCCTGTTGGCACGGCCCCTGGGCCAGGGTCGGCGTCTTGGTGGGGTCGGGCTAAGGAATGAGGCACATGGGCTATCTTTGCTGTTAAGAAGGTAATGAGTCACAAATGCTATTCCAATGGTTTTCTTTGAAAGAAATACACACAACCAAACCAATTTTAATTAAAGATCTTGTCTCTGTAATCAGGCAGCCACAAATGAAGGCAAAGCTGCTTTCATGTGGCATAACATACACAGAGCCCGACTAGTTTTCCCATAAAAGGGCAGTTTTTTTTTTTTTTTTCAAATAAGAAAATAGTTTGTTGCTACAATAGGGGACGCAACAAAAGGCTGCGTTTTGCAAAGTATAAAGTTGCGAATCTTCCCGTGGAAGCCATTTGTTGACGTTAAACCAATTCGAACATTTGCCAAATTCGCATGCCGGCTGGGGCCATCCACTCTGAGATCACACATGGGAGCTGATGTTTTTCAGGGAAAAACGCAGCCGAAAACCAAGTCAACATACCTACATGTGCATCTGAAGCTCAACGGGTTGAGAAATGATTGTAACACACCACAGTGTGCGTGTGTGCAGGGGTGGGGTGGCGGGGACATGCACCCAGGGAAAAAATCAAGGCAAATATTGCAAGAAATGTTTGGAGTCTCATGGCAGCACTGGAATACCTGTCTGAAGCTCACCCTCCCAAAGCAGCGAGGAGAGCCCCGTTTTCAACCAAGGGTGCCCGTAACGTTGCGATCCTCAGGCACCTAAGCCGGCCTGAGCTCCACAAAGGACAGCATCAAGTCACGGCTTGCGCAAAGGACGCCCAGGGGCTGCCCGGGAGCTTGCTGCAGACACACCGCTGAACTGTCCTTGGGGGTGGCTGGCCTTCCAGGGACCCTAGCAGGGTGACCCTGCATTGGTCTGCTGAACCCGATGGGCCTCCGTGACAGCAGGGTGCAGGAACCCTGTTTGAAGCGGCTGCAGGTACATGAGCGCTTCCTGCAGTACCGCACAGGGGCTCCTCTGCCATGAGCGTGACGAGGCAGCAGAGGGCTCGGCTTGGCTGCACGGGCAGGGTTCGCTGGTGATCCTAACACCGAGCAAGGCCCTTCGCCAGCCAGGGTGATTGCAAAGTGGCTCTCCTCCTGGCCCTCAGGGAGGGCGCAGCCTGAGCCAAGCCGCCCAGGCCTCTGCATCCTCGGCCCAGGACGTGCGTGCTGAGTGCATCTAAAGCATGAGCCCCACACCTTTCTGGCAGGAAGGATCAGTGCCTTATGAGCTCTCCCACTGCTCAGTCCAAACAGCTCTGCGGGGAGCCCTTCGGGGCATGGCGTGGTGTCCGGAGCCGTACGGAGCAGGACGCCTGGGGACCAGAGTTCCCAGCAGCCCCTCAGTGTCGGTGTGAGCAGATGATGAGTGCACTGTGGTCCTCGCTGACCCCATTGGAGCTCCGTCCTGCACTGACATGCTATCACAGCGGATCTGTCATGCGTGCCTATGAAGCCCTTCCTGGTTCGTGGTGTTGATGCTAGGGGCCGGCACTGTGGCCTGTCAGCACCCCATACGGGCACCAGTTCATGTCCCGGCTGTCCCACTTCCGATCTAGCTCCCTGCTAATTGCCTAGGAGAAGCAGCACAGGATTGTCCCTGTAGCACGTGGGACAAGCCAATGAGGCTCCTGGCTCCAGGCTCCGGCCTGGCCCAGCTCCGGGCACTGTAGCCCTTGCGGAGTCAATCGGCAGAGGAAGATTGCCCTCTAACTCTGCCTTCCAAATCAATAAATACAATCTCTAAATCGTTACAAGCTCTAGGCACATAAGACCCGTATGGCGCTGCAATTCCTTTCCCAGGTCTCCACACGGGAGAACTGGAGACAGCCAGCCACAGACACTGCCCCACAAATGCCCACAGCAGCCAAAAGCAGAAGCCACCAACGCCTGTGGCTGGGTGGATGGACAAAGGAAGTGCCAAGGTGTGGAGGCAGGGGCCTGGAAACGGGAGGAGACGCACAAGGCAGGGCTGCTGGAGGTGCACAAAGCCAGGCAAGCTCTCCAGGACTGGGGGAGGGATGGGAGGCAGGGTTTGGGGGTGCTGAGTTGCTGCTTGGAGAGATGAGAAGCTCTGGAACTTGATGGTGCTGCTGGCCACACAGTGGCAGGGACCCAGGTGCTGCCTCCGCTGTGCATCAGCAGGAAGTTGGATCAGAAGTCGAGCTGCTAGCCGGGACTGGGACCAGTGCTCCCTTGCGCGATGCGTGTGTCCTTAGCAGAGCTGGATCCACTGCCCGATGCTGGTCCCAGTGTGAGTACGTCAGGAGAGTAACTTGAAGGTTACAGGGTAAGGGAGTTCCCACGCAGCCTGTTCACGGCCTCGCCCTCCTGCTGTCCCAACCCCAGCTGACCCTTCCATCGCAGTGAGTGAAGCCCTGCCCCAACGCCGCGGCTTACATTGGGGCTTTCTGGGAGTCGGTCCCTCTAGGCGTCTGGACAAACATTTAGTATGTTCACTGCCTGCCGCTAATCAGGAGCCAGAAGTATTAGCCCTTTGTGGATACAATGACACTGCAGCAATCCCAGGGTGACACGATATTGCACAGAAAGAGAACAAAGATGCCGGTTCAAGGTGAGAGCCATGGAGCCCCATAGTACTTGAGTCTCCGTCACTCTGACCACCGGGTCCTGACAGCCACGCACAATGTGGCGTCTGCATGGGGTGGCTGCTCAGTGTTACTGGATGGAACCAATAGGCCCCGGGACTCCAGCTCCACAGCCTGCCTGATACGAGGGTCCCTCCCGTATCGTGTGCTGGGAGCTTGGTAGCCTCAGCAGAGAGGGAGAGGATTGTGACTGAGCTGGCTTGGTTTGGGAGTGGAGGGAGGGTGCAGCCCTGAGCTGAGCTGGAAAGCTGCAAAGACAGACCCATGAGCTCTGTGTGTGGAGTCCTGCGGAGCCCCGCCCCAAGCTCTCACTGGTCTCTGATACCAAATGCGTGACAACCTGGCCGTGTGCTGTGGTTGCTCTGTACTCCTGAGTCCTTTAGGGTCCATGCACAGTGGGAGGCCCTGCCCCAGGACTCAGTCTCCCTGGTCTTAGGTACCCGCCCTTCCTCATCCCTGCAACACTCCACACTGCCTTCCCCTCACCAGCACACCCTGCAGCTTGCAGCCGCACGAGGTCTCCTGAGGCCCCCTGAGCGCAGCCCAGTCGCAGCCACCCCGAGTGTCCCAAGGCTTGCTGCCTGGCGTGGGTGTCAGCACCTATAACGCAGGTTTCTGTGGGGTGCCCCTGGAAACAGCAGAGGCCCGAGTGATGGCGGCTTCACCGAACTGAGGTTGCCACTTTTTCATCTCTCGGTCTGCAGGAAGACGGGCCCCTGGGGGACAGGGCAGGGGGTGGCAGGCCTCCTCCCTGACGTCCTCAGACGTCCTCGCTGCACTGTGTGGGCTCCGCCACGGTGCTGCAGCCAGCGACAGGGGCTTGGGCAGCCGAGTGAAGGGAAGGCGTTGCTTGCCTTGGCCAGATGCAATCCCAGGGTTGCAGCCGGTCGGGGAGGTCAGCAGACGTAGTCTGAGCTCTGGCCTAAGAGGGATGGGCAACAGAAAGGGTGACACTGTGCCTCGGCTGCTGGCTGCGCGCGCTGGGCCTCCGTGGGGTGCCAGGGCTGAAGACTGCGTGATGCTCAAAGGAGTGCCTTGCATGCATGAATGAGTGAGCCAGGCAGAGGAGCTGAGCTGCAGCCTGCAGGCCTGGAGCTGTGTGCCCACGGGCGTCACGGTCAGAGGGCTTGGGGACCTGTGCTGAGGAGCTGTCAGGGGAGGGCTGCCCAGCAGCCGAGAGCAGCCCTGGATCCCCACAGACCCCCCACTTTGGCCCCTGCCTCTTCCTCTCAGCTTCTGAGTGTGAGCAGGTAACCCTGAGCTCACGTCTGTATTTCATTTACGCCGTGTCACCGGGCAGCCTGCAGACAGCTGTGCGGTGGGCTCCGCTTTTACAACCCAATTAGCAGCAGACCCCCCAGGCCGCAGAGGGCTTCCCACTGCGGGTCCGTGGCAGCGGAGGGTAAGGTGCTGGGAGTCTGGAGAGAAGAGGGGAGGGGCGGGGGCACCGACAGCCTGGCAGGGGAGCCAGAGGACGCTCCTGACAGAGCAGGAATGCGTGTGGCAGGAAAGGCCGGAACCACCCACACACTTCCCCCATCTGGTACGGCAGCTGCGGCCCCTTAACTCCCGCTCAGCACGCTAAGCACCATGTTCCTATCTCCAGCCAAACCTGCGTGGGGCCCTCGTCCGCGCCGTCCACCCTTGGCTGAGGCTGGAGGCCCCTCTGGAGAGTTCCATTCCTGCCTGTCTGGGACAAAAGGGGAAGTGCAGGTGCCATGACCCGAGGCCCAGGAGGTGCTGGGGCAGGCGCCGAGATGCCCGACTCCAGCTAACGGCTTCTCGCGGGTCGACTTGCCTCTGTTACGTGTGGACCAGGGCAGCCCACAGCTCTGGAGGTCAGGGGTGTGCTCGGAGCTCAGCCTCTGGCAGCAGCAGGGAGAAACGGCCCCAAGGAGTGGACGACTGGCCTGGCTGGGGCTGCCACACTCGGGCCCAGAGGCTGGCCCTCAGCTCTGCAGGCGTGGAACTCACCCAGAGGGTATCAAAAGAGGAAACTGCTTTGAGCCTCAAACAGCCAAGTGCCCTCTCCCCACCCCCGGCCTTGGAGAGAGAAGGTGGGCTGGGGGCAGTTCATGAGTCCCCCCGTGTGGGAGCCAGAGAGGGCCTCTGCGCTGCGTGTTTAAAGTGAAGGGCAGGGTTACTCCTGGCTACAGCCCGATATTATAATTATTCCATCTATTCGAGACATAGCTACTGATGACAGCAAGTTACAACAGCCAGCACTAGGCTGGGCCAGAGCCAGAGGTGGACAACTCAATCCAGGTCTCCGGCGGGGGTGGCACCTCCCGGGGTGTGCCAGGAAGTTGCAGCTGGGATCCAGAGGGGCCTCCCCACGCGGGCAGAGCCTCAGCCACATCCGGCCCGCTGGCCCAAATGCCCGGCCCCTCCCAATAGAATCATTCTGGAAACTCACAGGCAAAAGCTGCTCCAGCGCCCGGCCCTGACGTCACTGTCCGCTGGAGACCCCCGCCCAGCCCTCCCTGGTGGGCAGCCTACCATTTAGGGGGAAGGCTCACCGGCTTGGCCTCCAGCTAATTAGCCCTCCTGCCTGCCTGGCCCGATAACTGGTGCCTGTGGAAGAGAGTGGCACACTCTTCCTACATCTGCTCCAAATTTGCATGTCAGAAATTAGAGAGCTGAGCTGTGTGGCATTACATGGCAATCCAGGCCGGGCCCCGGGATGGGGAGCTGATTGGATATTCTGCCCCCCAAACGAGGGGCTTCAAGCTCTCTGCAGGAAATTGAGTGGAACACCCAAACCGACATCCAATATTCAATATTCTATTGTAGAGTTGTTCTGCGGAGTTCCCTGGCATCCGACATCTGGGAGCGAAATTCGTAAGTGGAGAAACTGAATACCTGGCCGGGACGGGACTCATCAGAGCCGAGAAATTAAAATATTACCGTGTACGCTCCAAGTCCGCTCGCTCATAAAGGTAGGGCCATTAAAATATGATTAGCCAGGCCGTATTTTGTCTCAGAAAATGTCATACACCATTAACATTGAGAAGACTTTGATACGAAGGTTGCTGGCTCCAGCTTTGCCCTGTCAGCAGCAGAGGAGCCCAGCGCCGTGTTGGTAAGTGCGGGCTCAGCTGTGAGGGGCAGCCCGCCCCGGCCACCTCGGCCCCTCAGGCCCCCGGGACTGTGGGACACCCAGCTCCAGGGGACTCCCTCTGGGGCCGACCGGCCCCTCGCGGGGGCACGTGTCAGGCCAGGATGGTTCAGGGAAGGGGCAGGACGGGGCAGGAATAGGAGCCCAGCTTAACAGAGCACCAACGTCCTTGGCCTCCAGATATGTCATATTTTAGAAAAATATTGCAAAAAAATATTAAAATTCCCAAGCTATAGCCTGCTGTTGCCAGCTGGCCTATGTTAGGTAAAGTTGCACTGGGGCAGGGAGCTGGGATGGAGTGGCCTGTGAGCCAGGGTCAGGTCCCTTTTTTTTTTAAGATTTTATTAATTTTTATTGGAAAGTCAGATTTACAGAGAGGAGAGAGAGAGAAAGATCTTCCGTTCACTAGTTCACTCCCCAAATGGCTGCAACGGTCGAAGCTGATGTGATCTGAAGTCAGGAGCCAGGAGCCTCCTCTGGGTCTCCCACACGGGTGCAGGGTCCCAAGGCTTTGGGCCATCCTTGACTGCTTTCCCAGGCCACGAGTAGGGAGCTGGCTGGGAAGTGGGGCCACCAGGATTAGAACCAGCATCCATATGGGATCCTGGCATGTGCAAGGCGAGGACTTTAGCCACTAGGGTACCGCACTGGGCCCAGGTCCTGTTCTTCTTTGCTTAAGATTTATTTATTTGAAATATTTAGAGAGGGATCAAGGAGAGAGAGAATCTTCCATACGCTGACTGATTCCCCAAATGGTGTGGGCCAGGATCCCCTAGGCCTAACCGATCTCATCTCCGGACCCGGACAGGCCTCCCTACAGCTCGCTGGCCACAACTTCCACCTGCAGGTGACGAAACCGGCCTGTCTTTGTCCTTGTACCTGGGCCTCGCTGACCAGCGCCCAGCGTGAAAGGGCTGCACACGGATCCAAGGTCCGCCTTCTGTCACAGCGAGCCTCAGATGCCCAGCATTACCGAGACTACGCAGCCAGATTGTGCAGGGGACGAAGCTACAGCAGTTACCCGGCTCAGAGCTTGCTAGAGTCTGCCCACCTCGTGGCTTTCCCAGGGGGTCTGAGCTGGGATGTGCGAGGGAGGGGGGCGGGCTGCTCTTCCGCAAATGTCCCCCACCCCGCCCCCCCGGAGCTGTTGACCCAGCAGGTCTGAGATAGGAGTTTCTTGGGGGACACAGATGTAGGCAGGATCTTACCTTGAAGCCTGCCAGGGAGGGAAACCTGGGTGCAAGTGGGGCTGGCACCAGGCTGTGTCCTGATAACGGGGTGGGGTAACCCCAAGTGGCATCTTTACCACTCATCTTTCAGTTCTGTTTTTGCAGGGACATTCTGAAACCAGCTCGCAGGGCTGTGGGCTCCAGGTTGGACCTCCTGGATCAGAGGCGAGCTGGTGGGTTTGAGCCCATTCCCCTTGGCCCTCCTTCCAGGTGCTTCTGGAACCTGTGGCTGAGAGCCCCTTGGTTCCTCGGGAAACACTTCACAGGATTCCCGGGTCCCACCCCAGGGCCTTGTGAACAGAATCTCGGGGCGCTCTTGGGCATCTCCTGGCAGATGGCCAGGAGGGAGAAAGCTGGGGCTCTTCCCAGGGTCCAGCTGCGGAAGACATGGCTGGAGATGGCACGTGGGCAGCCAGCCGCACACAGACAGGCTGGAGTCGTCACAGCTCCAGCCGGGGCCATGGGCCGAGGCCCTGCTACTCATTGGGCTGGCTGCTCCTTCGGCCACTGGGGCCTGGAACGGGCCCAGACATAACAGGAGGGACCAGGCTGCCCACTTGCCATGCTGACCGCAGGGTCTCTGGGAGGGGCCGTGACCGGCCTTGTCGTTGCTGTGTGGTTTATGGCGACCCCTCCCTCCCACGTGCTCTGTCCTCATACCGCCTGCCGAGGAAACCGCCTGGTGTCCCTGTGCCCAGTGGGGCGGGAGGACATTGTCTCTGGCTCAGGGCATGGACCTCTGGGCTCTTGGCCTCTTGGCCTCTTCCACAAGAGGCACAAGGGGCTTCTCTCGGGGCCAGAGGCTGGAGTGCTCCAGCTTTTGGGGGCCACGGTCACCAGGGCACAGCTGCTGGCTGATACTGGTCAAGTATGTCTGAGGAACTTGGTAAAATGGGGCCGATTCAGCCTGGGACAAGCCTGAGCTGCCACACAGACCTGGGACAGAAGAATCCGTGAAGTTGTCCGTGCATTGGCCAACCCTCCTCCTCATCCCAGCTCCTGCCCCGTGTTCCCTCATCCGCCACTCAGGAATGCTGGCCAAGGCGCCGTGACGGACGGCTTTACGTACAGAACAAAGGCAGCCGCACAGAGCACTGACCACAGGCAGTGCAGGGGGAGCGGTCACCCGGCAGGTGTGGGTCCCTGTCCACCTTGCATGTGCCGGTCCCTGTCCACCTTGCAGGTGTCGGTCGTTCTTTTTATTGCTATGATTTACAGGCCGTAAGCTTCACTTCCCGGGCTCTCTCGGTTTAACCTGATTACCGCTGCTTTGAGATGCAGCCATGTGTGTGAAACTCAGAAATACCTTTGGCGACAGCGCAAGCAGAGTTGGAAGGCAGTGATTTCCACGACAGAAGGGAGCAAGGGGGACTGCTGGGGGGAAGACAGCCTGCACAGAGCTCTGAGCTTGTCAAGGGCAGAGGCCGAGAGACCTATCCCCTGTCCATCCACCTGTCTAACCGTTCTCCTGTACCACAAAGCATCTACTCACTGTGCGCTCTCCAGAAGTCCTCGTGTGGCCCCCACTCACCCCACGACCCCCTATCACTGTCTTCTTTGCATGGGTGAGGAAGCTGGTTCAAGGCCATACGGCTCCATCTGTGCCCAGGCTTATGGACCTCCACACTGGTCCTCCCCGACTTCACAGCAACCGGGCACTTTCAAATGATGGGGGCAAGTGACGCCTCCATTTGAATAACTGTGCCCGTGCGCGCACTTGCAGGAGTAGGAGTCGGTTCCCCTCCCCACAAATCCTGAAAGCTTTCCTCCCCGAAGCTAATGGTTTGGACCCGGGGTGGCCTCTGGGGCCCCATCTGCCAGCAGAGCCAGCGGGGTCAGTGCTGAGTGGACACAGGGCCTTTTCCTGGAAAGAGCACATCCCATGCATTGGAGTCTTGCACAGTTGTGTCTGGGAACAAAACCACATTTCCTGTGTTTATTGAAGCCGTTGTGTAGGATGAGCAGCGACTCCGGTCATCGTGGCCAGGCACATTCCAAGGGACCGACCATCACAGGAAGGAAGTCCAGCAAGGGGGTGGAGGCATGGGATGGCAGTGCTCTGGTGGGGACCAGGTGGCAGCTTCCCTCAGGACCTGGGGTCAATGGCCATTTAAGAGAAGGCAAGCGGAGACCGATGCCTCCTATTTCTGAGGGAGGTTCACCCTGGTAAGACAGAGTCCAAGACAGGAGTCCAGCGCCTGTGAGTACTGCACACTCTATAACGGAAGTGAGGCCCATGCCGTCACCACCACCCTCACCACCACCACCACCACCATCACTGCAACCTGAGCCAGGGTGCGACTAGGAGCTCCTCTGGTCCTCTCACAGGGGTGGCAAGGGCCCAAGGACTTGGGGCATATTCTGCTGCTTTGCCAGGCCTTTAGCAAGAAATTGCCTGAAAGGCAGAGCAGCTGGCACTCTGGGATGTGGGCACTGAGCAGCAGCTTCACCCCCTGCACCAGTGCTCTTGGGGCGGGCACACGCGGGCCATCCTCGCTTGGACAAGGAAACAGAGGCCCGCCAAATGCAGTAACCAGGTCTCAGTCACTGGGACCAGAGAGAGGGTGCAGCCGGCCTGCGTCCCACCTACGGAGGTGACCGAGGCTGGTCTGGCTTATCTGTGTGCAAGGTGTCTCACCTCCCTGTACCCTCTTCACTGTCCCAGCGCTTCCCTGTGTGAGCACAGCTGCCCCGGGCTGGTCTGTGCTGGTGGGCTCTGTGTCCGGGGTGTGGCCTGGGTGGACACTCAGGGACGGCGGCGCCCTGTGTAGGATGAGGCTCAGCTCCAGCTTGGGCAAGTTCAAGGGACGTGGGGAGCAGGAAATGTTCAGGGAGAGACTAGGCCCTCCTGGCACCCCCACCTCTCCCTTCACCACGCTCCTGTCCACCCAGGGCGTCCTCGGGCCCTCGGTCTGCAAGCTTGAGTCCAAAAGGCAAGGGAGCGAAGGTGACTAAGATGCAATGGAATCATCCATTGGAAACCTACCCTGCCCTGGGCAGGCTGTGAGTCCATTTCACACGGTGAACCCTTGCTGACTCGTCCAAGCTGCCCGGCCACGGGCAGACCTTCCAGCCACAGCCTCACTTACTGGGGCCGGAGCTGGGGGTCCTTGCTGAGCTCTGGCCCATCTTCTCCTGCGTGGGGGGCTATAGGTGCTGTCTTTGCTGGGGCCGGATGCTGCTGTGAGATCATGGCTGTCTGCTGAGTGGAGAAGCCCTCCCCGCCCCCGAACATGCCAGCCCCTCACCGTGACCTCCTGGCTTCGTGCCTCATCGTAAAAGATGGCCTTTCTGTCAGCAAGCTCCTGCTCACAGCAGCCCCACCCCCAGCCCCTTGCCTCCCCCTCCAAGTTCCCAGGGAACAGACACCCGGACGCCGAGCCCCAGGCCCAGGGTGTCCTCCTGGGGAGGCTGGGCACAGGGCCAGGCTGTGGCCACCATGGGGGTGGGGGACGCATCGGCCGCTGCCGAGGGGGTGGCGAGGGTGAAGTGGGGGAGAGAGGCCCATGAATAATGCCTGACCTTTCTTCTCCATGTTTGGGTGAACGTAAGCCTGTTTACAATAAACCCGGGGAGATTTTTCAGCCTTCCAAATGGAACAAGGGTTATGTAAGCACAGGAGACCTCGGCTCGGTGAACACCTGCTCCGGGGGGCCATGCGGCGGGGGTGGGGGAAGAAGCCCTGCGCTTGACTCATGATCAAGTTCGTGATGACAGGGTTTATTCAGACACAGGGTGCTGGCGAGGGCGGCCAGCTCCCACCCCTGAGGCTTCAGATCTGGCCACACGTGAGGGGGCTGCCTTTGAGCCTCCACCATGTACCCTGCCCAGATCAAGTCCAGCACATGGCCTTGGTTGCCAAGGGGCTGTTCCCGGTTTTTGCTTCCAGCTTACTCTGCAAACACTGCATTTCAGGGTGTGTTCTGCTCGGCAGCTGGGCTACCTGTGTCCCATCTCACACCGCATACCTGCGGTGGACTCCCTGCTCTGGCTCCTGACTCCAACTTCCTGCTAGCGCAGTCTCTGGGTGGAGGCAGTCATGGCCAGTGACAGCCCAGGGCCTTCCTGCATGACACGTGGAGACCTGGAGCCAGGCTGCCTGCCGCCCAGGGCAGCTGGGGAATGAGCCAGCAGTCACAGACTTAAGGAGCACCACAGGCCGGACCAGAACACGTGGGGTCAAAGCTCAGAGCCCCAGCTTCTCCCACGCGCGCCCCCCCCCCAAAAAAAGCCAAGATAAGCATCTGGGGTTTCAAAAGTTCCAGGAGTTGCTGTGCCTCCCGGGCTGCAGCAGCCCCGGGGTGGGGCCAGACCCTAGACTGTGTCCATCTGTCCTCTGCGGATCCCACTCTGAACCCCGAGGCTGAAGGCATCAATACATGAGCTGGCTTGCTTGCTCATCCATCGGTTGGCGGCATTTAGTATAAATAGGAAAATCTATTTGTCAATACAATTCCCAATATACAAACTTGGAGAAAGCTGTTTGGTGCCATGCATGGGAGCTGTGGGCATCTCCCCTTGGCACACAGTAGGTGCTTGGGAAGTGCTAGCTGGGAGGCTCTGCTGGGAAGCCTGTCCCCCCACTCCCTCTGAGCGGCTGGAGCACGTGTGAGGGCAGCACCAAAGTGCCCTTGCAGGAGGTGGCCCCAGGAAAGATGTGAGCCCAAGGGCACAGCTACCAACAGGCAGAGTCAGAGCCCAATCCTGAGAGCTACAGCCTGGCACTGCCCATGCCCGGGGCATGCCCGTGCTCTCTTGCTGGCATAGCACCTCTTACTCTTCCCCTCCCACTCTCCCAATGTCATCCACTCCGTTCCCCACCCTCTAGTGCTGCCCTGCTCGCTCTCCTTCCTGCCACTGCTGTCCTTCACATCTGTCCCTGCTCCCCTGCCTGCCACGGCCAGCCAGGTGGCAGCACTGCCTGCACTGGCCTCTGCCACTCTCCTGCTCCCGGGCACTCTGCCCTGGCTGCTGGCTGCCCTGGGGCTCCTCCACAGCAGCCTGCCTGGCTTGCTCTCACTCCCTTCCTGTCCTTTCCAGCAAGAGACAGCTTCCACCCCACAGAGGAGCGTGCAGGAGGCCCTGGTGGGCAGCTGCTTCTGCTTCTGAGACTGGGGGTCTTCGGGAAGGAGGGGGGCTATAGGCTAGGGAAGTGGGTGTCATCTTGCAGGGGACACCCTGACCCTAACCCCACCTGCCAACGACCTCTCCATTCTAGTGCCCTGGACCACAGGGCACCAGCCTTGGCATCCCCAGGGCAGAGCTCTGAGCTGGTTAGGTCCTTGCCTGACGCCCCCTTCTCTCTGCGTCCAGCCCCAACCACTGTGTCTGGGTGCTTACTTCCTCCCCTTGGGTGGACCTTGCTCCCAGCACTGCCCACTGACCTGTTTCCACCTGTGCCCTCTGAGAATGAGGTCTTGCGGGCAGGGACTCTGGGTCTTCACCCGTTTCATTTCTGAGAACACTCGTTCCTGCCGTGGAAAGCGCTGTGACCTGCACACCCCTGGGGGTCAGCAGCCGAATGCACCCCAGAGCCCGCTGAGCTTAGCGACACAGGCACTGCACCAGGAGTGGGTGCCTGTGGAGGCAGGGGACTTAGGTCCACCACCCCGCCCCAGGCTCCCTGCACGTCCACGTCACGGACAGGAAGGCGAGGGGCACCGGCTGAAGATGGAGGAACTTGTTCTTCCTGCGAAAGCCCATGTCCAGGGAGGTCCTTTGCGTACTGCTTGCGGCGGCTGGGGTTCCTGGGCCTTGGAGGATGGGGTGCAGGCGGCCAGGGAGGACCACTTCAGCTCTGGGGGAGGCGGCTCGGAACCCGGCTCGGTTCACTGCCAAGCACCGTGCTTGCCGAGGGTGCTCCTTGGGTCCTGCACGCTGCAGAGCGGTTATTAACGCCTGGGACTTCATAAATTCTTTCAATTAAGAAGCAGCCGTATGTGTCTGTTCCCTGTAACTGTGAGGGCTCCCCACGCAGCTGTTCAGCCCCCTTGGAAATCAATGTTTTCACGACCCCTGACCTGCGCCTGCCGGTAAACCCCTCCGGGTCGCTCCCCAGGATGAAAAACGGTAAAAGCAAAACTGAGCAACCGGGCTGGGGTTAACGTCTTGAGGGAGATAATATGACATCACAGAACTCAGCTCACCAGTGGCTGCTGCCTGCGGCATGAAGCCACACACACGTCCGGCCACGAGGGGCTCCCCTGTGTGTCACCACTGGGTCATGGGCCAGACCACAGGGTCCTGCAGGCCACACAGCAGGCGTCCGGTGCGGCTGCGGCAGCTTCTGGCACTCTCTGGACCATTGGGTGCCTAGTGGTCAGGAGGAGTTGGTGCCCCTGGCCGCCTGGCATTTTCCTATCAGACCTCTTGTCTCCACGGCAAAACACGAGTGGATGGGAGTGAGGGTGTTGTACCTGGAGCCCTCCTCCTTGCCGTCCTTGGGCTCCAGCCTGAGGTGACGGGAATGGTCGGCAGGTGGCCGAGCGAGTCAGGGCAGTGTGGGTCTGTGGCCACTGGGGCTGAATCCTGCAGGGAATTCCAAGAGCTTCCAGTGTGTCACAGCTCGGGGGGAGACCACTGTGTGAGCACTGCTTCTGTATCAGCTGTGGTACCCGGTGGCCATAGCGGGTGAGGGAAGGGGCGCAGAGAGCGCCCCAGGGCCCAGAACTGCAGATTATCTGAGTTCCCAGAAGATGTGATGCTGAGAGGATGGGAGGGTAGCTGATGGCCCCCCACGGGGATCTACTCACCAGTGACTCCTGAGGGGGTGAGGTGCCCGCAGTGCCGCCCTGGACAGGGAAGTCACGGCGTGGCCATTGCTGGCGGGCTCTGTCCCCAGCCCCGTGTCATCATGGGCCCTGGCCTAGGTCAGCGGGGCCCCAGGAACACACGTGTGCCGGCCTCAAAGGGGCTCCTGGGGGTAGCAAATGCTTTGCTCTGCTCTTTCGGCCTCTAAGCATTCTCTGAGCTTTCTCAAAGTTGCGTGTTCTTCCTGTGATCAGGGCTAGCCCATGGTGCCAGGAGTTAGCTTCCAGCTCCTGGAACGTTCCGGAAGCATCCTGAGCTCAGGGTGTCTTGTCTGGGTGCAGCTGTGACGAGAGCCAGTCCCTCGGCATTGTGGGTTACAGTTCCTCAGCTTTAGGGGTGTGGCTACGCACCCCCTTCTGCGTTTGAAACATCCTGTCACAGATACACTTATTCTCAGCCAACCCCTGGATTCGAATGTCTTCTAGAAGGCCCAGGAGACTGGGTGGCATAAACAGGAACGCCAGACTTTGTCAAATGTCTTGTTCTGGGCAGCCACGGGGCGGCCTGCACCTGCTCCTCTAAGCAGGGTATTTTTAGTCTTTGCAGGCCACGTCCACCGAATCCTGGTCCTTCCTGCCCCCGTACCTGAGGTGTGGGTGTGAAGTTACAACAGGAAGCCTTTGATTTGGGAACCTTTTCGTGTTTGAAGTTGTCCCAAGAAGGGCTGGCTTGCTTGAAAGGAATGTCACACTCTCCACGTGGGGGCCAGCACCCGTGTCTTCCTTCACACAGGAGGGGCGCGTCTGTGTGCTGGCAGTGAGGAGGCGCCTGCCTCCTGGAGGAAGCCATGTCTGGGCCTGAAGGGACCACCCTGCTGGGCACCCACCCCTGCCCCGGGCAGGAGGGGAGGGCATGGGGACTTGGGCCTCTGTCTGCAGCCAGCAGAGCACAGCTGCTGCCAGCTTGCTGTCCCATGCAGGTCTGGGGGTTGTGTGTCCTCCATCCTGCCTCTATCTGAGCAGTGTTTATTGTGGTCCCAGAAGTGGTCCCAGGCACTTGGCTAGCAGTAGCACGAGACAAGGCCAGCTAGCCACCAAGGCCATCTCTGCAGCCCGGGCCTGGGCCTACACTCTGGCCACCACCTGGACACAGGGCCATCAGGCCGAGCCCTTCCTGAGCTGCTGACCGCAGAGCCTGTGGGAGAGCCTGCCTCACCCCTGAGTGGCTCCGAATGAGCCTATCCAGCAGTAGTAAGATAAGCGTGGGGTCACGGGGTACAATGTGACTGGTGTCCTGAGGAGAATGGGGTCCAGAGGCACAGGGGAGCAGTGCGGGGGGAGGAGCGTGGCCATCGGATGAGGCACCTGTCGCTCAGAACGCCATCAGCTAGAGGCAGCCGAGTCGCGGGGTGTGGGCCAGCTCCGACACCTTGAACTTTGGGGCTCCAGCCTCCAGGGAACAATTTCCTGTTGTTGAGGTGCAGTATGCAGGGCCTTGCCACAGCCACCCTTGCAAGCGGGGGACACAACGTAAGGCGGACTATTTAAGGCCACGACACTTCAGGATGATTGGCCACCAAACCCGACCCTCCCAGACCGGGACTGGGTTAGGGACTGAACAGTTGCTGCGGTGGGCTCCTGCAGCCTCAGGTGCCCGCCCTGGCAGTCGCCCTGCCCGCTGCCAGTCCCCGGGGAAGTGGAGCCGTGGGCAGCACCTCAGAAACAAGGGCGGGGGTCCCCCGCATGCCTGGGAACTGGAGTGAAGGCCCCAGTGATGCATTTCCTGAGCGAGCCAGGCCTGGAAAAACAGGAAAGTTAGCGCCTCTGTGATTTTATGAGCCCCCGCATGAGGGTTTGGAGGGCGGAGGATGAAAAGTGGAACAATGTGTGTGGATTGTTGGGCCCCAGGCAGGCCGTATGCTTTCGCAGTCAGACAGGCACGATCGGGCGGCTGCCGGAGGCGTTGCCCACGGACCGGACAGCTCTGCCAGTGTGCCGGGAAGTCTCCTACCCAGAGAAGAAGGTGAGGACTTCCGGGAGCCGCGGGGGTGCTGACGGACAGCCCTGTTCCGAGCAGGACCAAGTCCCTGCTGCCCCACAGGGCTCAGCAAGTCCCTCCTGGGCTGAGGGATTCTGTCCGCCAGGCACGTCGGCCTGGTTATTTATTTGTTGTTTTCTCTTAGGCCTTATTGATTTATTTGATAGAATTAGAGAGAGAGAGAGAGAGAGAGAGAGATGCTTCGTCTCCCCAAATGGCCATGATGGCCGTGGCTAGGCCGGGATAAAGCTGGGACCCGGGAGCTTCAACCTCGTCTCCAGCGTGGGTGGCGATGGTCTAAGCATTGGTCCACCTTTTCTCAGGTGTGTTAGCTCAGAAGTGGAGCAGGTGGAGTGAGCCGGAGCTCATGAGATGCCAGCACCTCAGGCGGTGGTTCAACCGGCCGCACCGTTGTTCGCTGTTTTGAAATCTCATAACCCTCAGGAGTCGACCGCCCTATCCCGTGGTTCCTTCAAGGACAGTTTGTTCAAATGTCCCCCACCCCACACTCTTATCAAATTATAGGCCAGCGTGGCTCTTTCATTTCCTGTTGTAGGGCTGCGTGATAATCCCCAGCCATACCCACTCCCCTCCCCTCAGGCTCCTTTTCCCCTTACTTGGCTCATCCAAATGTGTTTCTATCTCTGGGTGTCAGACTGCCTCGGGTAGCTTTGCTGTATATTTAAGTGGATCTACACCCCACCGGTGATGTGACAGGCTCCTGTTCCCGGGGATGCCACTGGTGTGACGTCTTGTGGCAACGTGACAAACCCTGGTGACTCAGCAGGTGTCAAGTCCCACAGTGGAGGAGTGTGATGTGTCAGTCACAGAGTGAGCTCGGTGGGATTGTGCCACAGAAGGCCGAAGATTAAAACGATTTTCTCTTGCATTCTCCCCCGCCCCCAGTGTCAGCGTTACGTGCATTTGGCTCGACAGAACATGGAAGTCTGAAAAACCCCTGCCTTCTGCAAAAGGATGTGAGCTGGCTGGCGGCCAGTGGGCCAACTTCGCCCCTCGTAAATACCTCCCCTTCCCGTTGGGGGCCCTGCAGTAAGGGCCTGGGCTGGGCCTTCCAGCTGCCCAAGGTCAGCTGCCCATCCAGGCCAGTCCCAGGCAGTCGGAGGGCAAGGAGCATGCATCTCACTGTGCTGGTGACTCCCTGGCCACCACGAGCGAGGGACACAGCCGTTGGTGCTGCCAGAAGACTGGCAGGTGCTCAGGGGAGGCTGAGTGCGGATCCAGACCTGTGCCAGGCCAGGCGGGGGGCTGTGCCCTCTCCCTTGTCCATCCCCCTACCCAGGCCGGTGCTGCCACTGTCGTCCACCCTCGTCCTCCGCCGCCTGAACCCCCAGATGGCTTGCATCACCCAGGCCCTGCGTGCCAGAGCTGCAGCGGGCGGCAGCTGGGCAGGCTAGCAACTCCTGGTGTTCTGGCAGGTCTGCAGGCACAGAGTTTTCACCCCAGTTGCCATGCAGATGCCCTCTGAGTGCCTGCTCAAGACGGGGCCCTGCTCATCACTGCTCCCGTGACGGCACCTCCAGGGCATGTGGGAAAGGAGTGGGCTTCCGGGCACAGAAGCCCCGGGCCTGAGCTCCAGCTGGGAGCAGGGAGGGAAGCTCACCAGGAGGGCCCTGCTTGCACACAGCTGACAACCCAACAACGAATCCTGCCAGACCGCCTGGAAGCACATGGGTGCCTTACCCCCTGCCTGTGCCCTGAGCCCACCTGCCCTGGCTGGCGTTGCCCATGCACTGCTGGCTGGGTGTTTCCGAACGGCGCTGAAGGTCACAGTCCAGGACCAAGGTGTCCGCGAGGCTGCTCTCTTCTGAGCCCCCTCTCCTGCCCCTGCCTCTTCTCGCCATGTCCTCACATGTCCATCCCTCCGGGCATGCTATGCCTCCTCTGCTCCTGTGGACCCAGGTGTGTTGGATTAGAGTTACTCCAGAGACTTGGTGTTTGCCATGCTCTCCTCTGAGAAGGCGCCGTCGCCAGCTATAGCCCCATTCTGGGCGCCAGGGGCCAGGACTTGAGCAGTGGAGTTTTGGGGCTGCAGAGTGGGCAAGGCACAGCCTGCAACAGCTACACTGGCTGTGCCACGTCATCTCTCTCCTGTGTGTTACCACAAGTTCCTAAGGGGGTTCCGGGGCCCACCTCGCCTCAAGTCTCCTCTGTCCAGAGTCTGTTCTGCTAAAGCACCACTGGCCCTGATGTTCCCCCGCCACCTCCTCTGCCCCCCAAGGTTGGCTCCTCGGCAGCTGCCCAATCTCCTTACTGCGCTCGGTCCACCCCACCTGGCCTGTGCACTTGCTCTTCCCTCGGCCCCATCCCCCTTGGCTCTGCCCATCATCTCCCTCTCAGTCAGGTGCTCACCCTCGGCCTCCCTCCAACCTGACTCTCTTATCCCATTTCCTGCTGCAGTGTCAGCCCATTTCCTTGACCCTCCTCTGCCCTGTGCAGTATTATATTGACCACTTAGCTTACTGCCTGCCTCTCTGGGTATCTTGGCTTCTCCACTGATAACTGCCTGGGTCAGAGCCAGGCAGCCCAGACAGACGTGAGGCGTGCTCCCTAACGGCAGTGTGTGCCGAGGCTGGGAGGTCCTGGCTGTAGTCGTCGCTCAGCAGAGGCTGCAGCTGCCCCACAGCCAGCATGGCGGTCTTCCTTAACTGTAGCCCTCAGCCCTCCCCCTCCTTCTGTGGCCCCTTGACCTCTCCTCCCTGCCCCCTGGAAGGTAGAAACCAAAGGAGTCGGTCTCCACTGAGCTTTGTTGCTTTATCTAGTGCCCCAGCTGCAGGCTATCTGGAGATCACAGCTGGTGCAGAGAAGGGCACCCTCACCAGACTATGCCCTGACCACCATTCCCCTGGCGGGGACAGCCACCAGGTGAGACTGGTTCCTGGGATGGTGGCACGGACAGAGGCTGCGCTCGGCAGGGACTTGGATAGAAGGAAGTCAGCTTGCAGAGATGGAGATAGGTTGCCACAGAACCCAGGGAAAACGTCCAGGAGTTTGGGGTTTCACAGGCAGACCCCCAAGCCCAGCTGCCACCTATTCCCTGTGGCTCACCTCTCTAAGCCTCACGGTCATCTGTGGAAAGTGAGTCATGTCTGGGCTGGAGACGAGGCCGAGAGGAGCTGCACGTGCTGAGAGGAGCTGCACGTGGCGAGAGGAGCCACAGTGGCCGAGAGCAGCCACACGTGGCCGAGGAGCCATATGAGCAGACCTTCTGGATGCGCCTCTGTGCTGTGAACTGTAAGCAGCACGCGGGCGGGGCTGTTAGGGCCCGATGTGAACTGGCCACAGGAGGACCCAACGGGGACCTTGGCACTGGGGTGGATCTGGCCGTGAGCTTTCTCAGTGCCACTGTACAAGGAAGTCAGATGATATTGAAATTGATAGTGCCTGTCAAGAGAAAAGCGAAACCAGCACGCGGAGGACCACAGCTGTTTCTGATAGCGTGAAATTTCTCCCCTGGGGTTTGTAAACATATAAGTATGATTAAAAAATACTGGAAACAATTGCAGTGCTGAGCACTGGAGTGTGTTGGAGTCAGAGTGAATCCATGGATTATCTCAAGATAAGGGATTTGTCTCTGCTAGGATTTAAGTGAGGGAAAGGGAACTCGAAGATGCCCACACTCAGCAGCGGCAGCAGGGCACACAGGCGGTGAAGGGCTGCGTCCACACGTGGCCGAAGCATCCTCAGCTGTGGGTCAGAGTTCACTCCTCCACGTGAAGCTTGGGAAGTAAGCTTCTCTGGTCATTGGTGAAGTTCTGCTGGGCTGGGGGCTCCCTGCTGGGGGGGCTCCCTGCTGGGGGAGCTCCCTGCTGGGCCTGGGGGCTACCTGCTGGTCACCCCACCCCGGGGCAGGACTGCTTTCTACTAGCCCAGGTGTTTGTGCTTTGGCGTCTTGGTCATTGCTCTGTGCACTTGGTCCTAGGGGCATCCCCAGGTGCCTGGGCATGACCAGGGACCTGCCGCTCAGGTACGCTCTCTTTGGCTGTGTGGGAAAGTGCCAGTTGGGTACCATGGGTACAGAGGCCTGCCCTCCAGGGCCTGAGTGTGTGTGGAACCTTCACCTCCTCCCCAGCTTATGCCAAGCTTTGTGCATCCTTGGAGGGCGTGAGAAGTGGCAGCGCCATGGACCACCTGCAGCTCGTTACCTGGGAGGCGGGTACTGGCTCTGTTCCCTAGGCCCCGGGGCTGGGGGTGCTCAGGGACACCCAAGCTGTTCTTGATCACTGGCAGACAGAGCAGCAGGTGGCTGTGCCCTCTCCCCACCTCCAGCGTGATGACTCCCAGGCGTGTTCTGCAAGGCCCCGGAGGCTTCCGGAGGCTGGAGCTCCTGATACCAGACCAGGCCCTCTCTTGGCTGAAGCCCTTCCTTGCCTCCCTTCTCCACCTGCCCAGGGATGTCCACTGGCTCATCTCCCTGATACCTGGCCTGCCTTGCCTCGAGGTCTGTGTCCACATCTGACAAGTAACAATTACACAGTCAACAAATGAACTGAAGGATGGTAAGTGGAAGGAAGGAAGAAAGAAGGGAAGGATAGAGGAATGAAACATGAACAGTGATGAATAGGTGGATGGAAGATTGACGGACTGGTGGGTAGATGGATGGATGGAGGGACAGGTGGGTGGGTCGGGGGATAGAGTTGCTGTGGAAGAGGTGGGTGGAAGCCAGCTCAGCCTGGAGACCTGCACCCTCAGTCAAGCTCTGTGGGCTCCCTGTCGCCTGTAGCCCAGGCAGGAGCTGGAGTCATCTGTGACTCAGTGACTCAGAGCCTCTGAGGGCAGCAGGAGGGAGCAGGGTTGACAGAGCCAGGGAGAGGCCCAGCACGGCGTGGTGGCAGTATCCCAGCAGCTGTTCCCAGAGTCATGCCCCTTGCTGGCTGGGTTTTCATCTCAGGAACTCTTTTAGCCTACACATAGGTGGACATGGAGCAGGCCCCACAGAGCTTGCCATGCCCGGAGCCACAGAAAATCCCCAGAGCTGACACGTGGCAAAACACCTGCAGAATCCTGTAGGAGCCACGGAGAGCTGCTGCCACCGTGATGCTGGGCCCAGGGGCCAAGGCTGGTGAGGCCTGGAGGACCGGACAGCACAGACAGCATCCTAACGGTGCAGCCTCCGCAAGCTCCCGGCCTCAGGACCGCAGGCTCCTGCTGTGTGCCCAGCAGCCCACAGGGAGCTGAGGGTGCGTCAGACCTCTGCTGAGTCAGTGCTTGCTGGGAGCGCAGCTCCAGGCCCACGGGGCCATCTGGGCTGAGTCCATTGTCCTTCATGGCGGATGTCCAGATGAGGCCTGACCTCACTCCTCCTGGTCCCCTGGATTGTAGGAGCCTTTGGGGTTCGGCACAGCCATTCGTCGGCAGCCTGCCCTGCCACCAGCTCAGCCTGCAGCAGCTCTGTGACATCTCACAGTCTCCCTGGCTGGACTAGCTCCGGGCAGCTGGATGGCTCTGCTGACCCAATCTCAGGCCTCAGAGCTTCACGGGAGGAGCATGAAGTGCCAGAGCCGAGAACAGCCTAGAGACACCACGCCCCAGCACGGGGTGCACTCCGAGAACAGGAACTTGTTAGGGAGAAGGCAGAGACACGCAAACCCAGCAGGAGCTCCAGGGAGCAGTGATGTACCAGCACTGATTCTTCAGCTCTCATGAATGGGTTACATCTTAGGGTATGACCTCTCTTTGCTCCTTCTATCTTGCTGCCAGAAATGTGGATGTGATGGCTGGAGTTCCGGCAGCCCTCTTGGACCACAAAGGGGGAGTTAAAGGCAGGCCCAGACCTCTTTCAGCTCCATGAAAGCCCGGCTCTGGGGTGAGTCCCATTTTTATGCTAAAGCCTAAAATATTGGATGTGAGGGCCGCCATCTGTTGCTCTTGTTTTTGTTTTTAGCACGCAGTGGGACCCAATCCCCATGACACATCTTCCAACTCCTTAATGACCTCACCCAAAACCATTCAAGATCCTCCCTTGCACAGTGTGAGCTCAAGAGCCCAGCAGTGTTCCTCAGCCGGGTCCCCTGCCAGGGTCTGCCCTGAGTGCTCAGCGGGCAGTCCCCCCCGGACGCTGCCGTGAAATGGGGCAAGCCAAGGGTGCTGGGTCCCAACTCCTTCAGCAGCAGGTGGAAGGACGCCATGATATTCTGGTACTTTTCCACTTTGCTGGAGCTGGGATTTATGCATTTATGCCTCATTCATCGGGGTGAGGGTGGCTGTGGGCTGGGCACCTGGGCAGCGCCCGGGAGGGAGCCACGTGGGATTCATTCCCACCCTGCGGTCCCGCCGTTTAAACAGATGTCAGGGGGGCAGAAAGCACGGTGGGAGGAACACATCAGTGTGAATTATTGCATCTGAGAAGAGGGAGGATCGTAAAAATGTTCAAAGAGAAAGTGAGTATTTATGATCTGAGTTGCTAGCTTCCATTCGCCGCCCGTGGGAGGCAATTGGCGCCTCCCGCATGGAAGCTGCTGTCCCCTCCGTGCCTTGGCTTCCGGGCGGCCGGGGGTCTCCCTTTCACGGAACCCCACACTCTCTGTAGTGGGCAGAGGCAAAGCCTCATGGCAGACCTGGGGCATGTGGCATCCCGACTGGGCAGGGACAGGGCACCCGCCGCACGGCTTTAGGCCCACGTGGCGTCTGGAAGCGATGCTGCTGCTTGTCTCTCGCAGCCCAGATTGGGGTCCCTGGTTGCTAAGACACGGCGACTCCCTGCTCTGTGCCACTGCTTGGCTCAGTACCCTGGGTGCTGCTGCTTCTGCTGCAGGTGTCACCACTCCTTCGGCCCTGCCCTCTCCTGCGACACCAACCCCCCAACCCCGTCAGAAATCCCACCTGTAGGTCCCTCTACCCTGACCTCTCCCGGAAGTGCCTGGGCTGGGGGTGGTGATGGAAAGGGGCGGATGTCACCAGGGTTGGTTGGGAGAGTGCAGGGGGAGGGTGGAGAGGGTCACGTGGGCATCACCTAGGCGGTGAACACCTCACGGTGTGTGCCCTTGCACTTGTGTGGGATTGACATGTCAGTGCAGTTCTGGGCTGCATAGCTCTGAGTAAACGTGGCCAGAACTGTCCAGTGCACCGTGGGGGTGGCCCAGTGCCCCCATGCTTGAGCTCGTGCTTCCTGGTGCCAGGGTCTGCCAGGGCCTGCCTCCTCCTGCAGTCCAGGCCTTTCACTGCTATTGGGAGACTGTGGCTGAGGACTTTGACAGGGGGCTGGGGAAATTCAGTCACCACAAGCACCCTACCCTGGAGCCTTGTGGGGACTGACCCCCATCGTGTGAATGTGGGGGGCGGCTTCCCCATCGCCTCCATTGCCCCTAGAGCTGTTGATGTCCTTCAATTGCAGGAGCAAACCTGCATAGGTGACAGTGGCTGCCTGGATCGGAGACCCCACTGACTGGACGTGGACAGCGCTTTGCTCTGTCACAGGAATGCATCACAGAGCCCGCTCTTAGGCTAGTGTCACAGCGGACGTGGAGACAGGCCCTGGCATATGACCCCCATTCCCTGGGGATGCAGCCACTTCCCGGGTCCCCAAGTCATGCATGGCGGCTTTATGGACCACCCAAGCTCAGGAGAGGACCATGGTCAGCACCCCTTGTTGGCCTCAGTCTGGGTGGCGGCAGCCTCCACACACTCATGTCTGAGACCTGCGGAGGCTGAGGGGCTGGGCACACCTGGCTCTGAGGGGGCTGTGGCCTGGCAGCTTGCTGCAGGGAAGCCTGGAGGCAGGCTGCCCGATCGCTGGCATGTTCCCAGACCCTGCCTGGGCTGGGCTCTCGTGGCTTTCAAGGTGCGTAACAGCGCCTTTTGCTCGCAGCCTCAGTTCTGCTGCCTAAAATAATAGTCCAGGATGCTGGCATGGGAATGGCCGCTTCCTGTGAGTGTTCGGCTCTCGTTCTCCCAAAAATAGCCGCGAGGTTGCCGACACCTGCGCTCGCCGGCACTCGGCAGGGAGACGAGTGGGCCGCCCTCCAAGCGGACCCCTCTGACCTCATCTGTGAAGTCGGGGAACTCAGGAAGTGGCTGGCGAATCCAAAGCTTGCTCATCACCGTGTCCTTGTGTCCTTTCCCTGCCTGCTCTTCGGCCATTATGTCCCCCAGGCTGCCCGTGGGGCTACTTGCAAAGGGTGACCCCCTTACTGCTGGGGACCCCCACTGGTGACTGCTGAAGAGGCTTAGGTGGGTTTCCAAGGATTAGACATCAGGATGACAGGACCCAGCTGGGTGAGGAGTGGGCTGACCACCCCGAGAGCCGGCCGTCCACAGGGGTGTGAGATGGGAGGGGGCGGTGGTGCCACTGACTCCAGCCCGTCTACACCTGTGGCCTTCCCTGGCAGGGGAAGAGGAGATGAGGTTAAGACAGGGGGACCCGAGAGGTGGGGTCCGAGCCCCGGCCTCAAGGGAAGGGGTGTTGTCTGGACGCAGGGTTCTGCTGCAGGCTACCCCGGGACATGCGGGAGGCACTCCTTGAGAGCAGCTTGGAAGTCCAGCGGCCTGCGGCCCTCTCTCCTGGATCCTGGAGCTTGGCACGTGCTCACACACAGTGTCACTTTGTGAGTGAATGATTGATGTCTGTGGTCAAACAGCCAAATGTGGGAGAGAGTTTGTGGAGCAAAGCGATTGCCCTCAGCTGCTGCCCCGAGGGTGGGCATGCCGGGGGCTCGGGGCCACTCGGCAGGCTGGCTGGTGATGCTCCCAGCTCCCTTTGCTCTGAGACGGGCGGCCCAGGAGGAAAGTGGCAGAGCAGACGGCTCAGCACACAGAGTTTCTTCACAAGCACCAACCCCTTCCCTAACGGCGGATCGAGCTGCTGTTGTGTGCCCGAATCTGTGCCCGAATCTGTGCCCAGGGCGGCACCGGCGGGCTGGCCGTTTGGGTTCCAAGCTCGTGCTGTCCTGGGCAGGGCGATGAGGAGAGCCCAGGCGTGGACTCTGATTCAGGCCTAGGGTTGACAATCGGCTTTTCATTTGCAAGTGGGAAAAATCATAGCGCCCAGTGGCTCTCAGGGCAGGCGTACCTGGTGTTCCAGACAGTGGAGGGATGGATAAGCAATCTACAGGTGAATGTGTGTATATAATATTACAATTACTATTAATATTGTTAAATATTACACTTATCACAACATAATTATAGTAATACAATGTACAATATATAATTAATTATAACACAATTCTATATTATATAATTATATACTATATATACTAATTGCATATGAGTATAGTATATGACTATATATATATACATAAAATTTATACCATATAATTATACATAGCATATATAATTGTATAATCTGTCATATAATCTATACCATGATATATTTCATAATCAATAATCACATATATTTATTATTTATATGCAATGTATGATATATATGATTTATTATAAACATGGAATATTCCATCTATGTATATGATTATAAAATAAGGAAAACAGAGCAGGGTCCCTGCGGTGATGAAATGGGTTGAGACCATGAGAGTCCTGTTGCTATCGGTGCAGTGTGAGTCCCATGCAACGCAGTGACCTCCACCCACAGTGTCCCGTCCATTTTGTATTTGTCTTTGTGACTTAGCATCCGCCATCGCTGTCTACTACCCTGGGGTTGGGCATCAACGGGAAGAAGACACGAAAGCAGATCTTTACCTGAAGGTGAAAATAAATCCTGTGTCCCTCTGAGTGAGCCTTGGAGGGGTCGCCCGGCCTTCCAGGGGAAGCTGGGAGCCTGTGCAACCCTGTAAAACTCAGGCCACAGCCTTAGCACTCCATCTGTGCTCGCCTCTCTGCACATTGTCAGCATACGTGGGATGCAGGACGGGCCGGCCTCCTGTGCTCCCATCGCGCTCCGACCCAGGCACAGACCACGCCTGGAATTCCCAGATCAAGACTGTGCAGGCGGGCCAGCACCTTGAATCCATCGGAATCCCACATGGGCGCTGGTTCTAATCCCGGCTGCTCCACCTCCCATCCAGCTCCCTGCCTGTGGCCTGGGAAAGCAGTGGAAGACAGCCTAAAGCCTTGGGACCCTGCACCCGTGTGGGAGACCTGGAGGAGGCTCCTGGCTTCTGGCTTCCGACTGGCTTCCAGTCGTTGTGCCCACTTGGGGAGTGAGCCAGAGGACAGAAGGTCTTTCTGTATCTGCTTCTCTCTGTAGGTCTGCCTTTCCAATCAATCAATCAATCGATCAATCTTAAAATAAAAAGAAAAGACTGCAGGACAGCCATTAGGCCTGCAGTGAGTCAGTGTGCTAAATCAATCCTGCACAATGACTCTGTGGTCGTGTTCCGATCTTAGACAGCTCGGAGTGGGTTTATCTCAGCAGTGCTGAAGAGAATCGGACCCCGTGGGCACTTGGACCGCTTGAAAGCTCCGTCACCGTCGTCAGCATCCTCACCACCATCCTCACCATCCTTGTTTTCTTCTTTCTTCCCTGCGCGGGGCCGGCACCCTGGCAGACGCCCTGGGGACCCTGCCGCGGGGCCGGCACCCTGGCAGACGCCCTGGGGACCCTGCCGCGGGGCCGGCACCCTGGCAGACGCCCTGGGGACCCTGCCGCGGGGCCGGCACCCTGGCAGACACCCTGGGGACCCTGGCGCGGGGCCGGCACCCTGGCAGACGCCCTGGGGACCCTGGTGTGGGGCTGACTTGTCATGTTTATGCTTTCCTTCCTCCCTCTCTGCCCTCTCCCACCTGCATGTGGCACCCAACTGTCCCCCGGCTGGCAGTTAGCTTAGCTCATGGAGGGTGACAAACACACTGTGACAGCTACTTCAATCACGTGTTCACATACTCATTCAACAAACATTGATTTGAACAGCTCATGAGTGGTTGGCATGATTCTGGCTGCCAACAGGTCCGTGGCAGGAAAGTTGTAATTCTATCAGTGCTGGCCGTCATTAGAGTGGCAAATCACTGCCAATGCGGCGACTGACAGCAGCACATGCTTGTTACATTGGGCCTCTGAGGGTCAGGGGCTGGGGTCCCACATCCCAGGATGGTGCCGTCCCTGGGGCTCTGGGCAGATGGTCTCCCCAAGGGGCAGCCTGAATGTGCGCCCAGCAGGGCGTGGTGCCCGGAGGATGTCACCGAGCTGGAAGTGACTTACGGCTTCTGGCCTACACGCAAGTTAGCCTCTGACTGCTAAAAGCGGGACAGTGGGAGAATTGACAGAAACGCTTGAATGCCACCATGCCGGTGGGCTTGGGTGGGCGATGGGCTGGTGGCCACAGTGCATAACGAAGGTCCCAAGGCTTTAGGCTGTCTTCCACTGCTTTCCCAGGCCGGTATAGTGCTCCAAGGACACGGGCTTCTGGTGCGGGCCTCCCGTGGTGTCCCAGCGTGTGTGGGAGTGGGGAGCAGGGGAGGGGAAAGAAGGGGGATGTCGTGCTGTATCTCCTGCAACTCCTGGGGGCACCGACCAACCGCAAGCCCCGCCTCCCAACAGCATCATGGGGCACCCACAGTCCTTAGCAGGTGGCCCACAGGGGGCAGGGAAGGACCTTGGTCTCCTCCTTAGCCCCTGCTCCTGCAAGGATGCCTGGTCAGCCTCTGCTTCCCGGGAACCCCACTTGGAGTGTCCTCTGTGCAACAGCCAATGGCCTGCGTGTCCCAGGACAAAGTGGCAGAAGGAGAGGAGATGGAGAGGGCATGGTGGCTGGCAGGCCTGCCTGGCCTCTGTGGGCCCAGACAAAGGTCTGCGAGGCCTCTCTGCTGGGAACTGCGTGTTCTTGTGGGGCCCGTTGAGGGCATGTCAGAGGGAACTGCCCACGGAGGAGGCGGCTGTCAGGGAGACCGCACGCAGGTGTCATCGGTACAGCGAGACCAGGGTCCCCGCACCGTTCAGAAACGCTGGGACTGCAGCCATTCTTTCTGGCAACATGCAAGGTGCGTGGCAGGGCCGGCTCCTCCTGCTCCTCTGGCCCCTTCCTTTGCCATCCCATGATGCCAGGTCCCCTAGGGGCAGAGCCAGGATCTGCTGTGAGGAGCATGCCCGCCTTCGGTCCAAAGCTGCAAACTTATGCCGCAGCTTGGCTGGAGAGTCCGCGGGAGTGTGTACATTTTGCTGTCTTCTTTCCAAGCTGTAAAAGTTCAGCTAATGGAAAAGGTAGAGTTGAAGAACAGGCTCGAGGAGAGGACCAGCGTTTCTTCCCTCCTTCCTGACAGAGGTTTCTGGAGTTTGTAACATGTCACCTGGGTGTCAAACAGCACACGTCAAACCCCAGGGGCCCCGGCCAAATCGAGCAGCCTGGGAACGCAGTCAAGGAAGAGGAGGGACAGTAAAAGGCAGCTGGGGCCAGAGCACCAATCAATCGAATCAGCAGGAAGGAACCGAGCAAAAGCCAAGGTCTCCACTAAGCACTTAATAGATTTCACTTTTCCTGATTCCTTACACACACGCTCTGAGGTGGGAAATCTCGCCCCTGCGTCTGCCTGCACGAGGGGTGAAGAATCCACAGTCCGCCCGGGCCTCCGTCAGGCCAGGCCGGGCCATGTGCGCCCATCACGACAGGCCCCAGCATGCAGCAGCTTGGAAGAGCAAGGGCCCATCAGGTGCGCGCCCCGGGCTGCCTGGGGGCTGCCGGTGACCATGAGACCCCTGGGGTGAGGGTCACTTCTTGTTCTTGGGGACTCCCTGATACCTCAAAATCTCCCTCTCCCTGTTGGACACCGGAAGTGCTGCCGGCTTCAGTTTGTCGGCCAGGACTAGCCGTGTGTGCCAAGAAGTGCCGCCCTTGTCCCGAGCTCAGGTGCCTGGGCTGTGTGCAGCAGGGGGTAGCCGGGTCGGAGAAGACGGTGTTGTCCGTACAGCCAGCACCCATGTCCGCAGCCTTCTCCACCTGACGCCAGCTCACCTCCTGCCTTCCAAGCAAATGGGCTCCCGCAGGAGACACCCTTTCCATGGGGACACCCTAGGTCCTGCCCTCCTTGAACTCAGCGAACTCACTTCCCCAAGCGTTGCCGTGGGAGCCGAAGGTGCCTCTGGGGACAGTGGATCCTGGCCCGGCCTCGCTATACCCCTCTTGCCTGCCCTGACACCACGCCCATGGACGCAGAGCTAGCTTCCTCCCAAACAGAACCCGAACTGCCGGACTCGGGAGGGTGGCTCCATGCGCTGGACTTGCACGCGTGTCGGGTCCCAGCTGAGCTGTGCTGACAGGGAGAGCATCCGCCACAGGCCACCGCCTGGGTGGCTTTGCTTTCCGCTGGTGCGGGGCAGCCAGTCCCCCTGCTGCACAGCTGAGCTCCACATGGCCACGCTGGTGTCCATGGCCCTCCCCAGTCATCGTCCTGCTCTGTTACCTCCTAGAGCCATGTCCTTGTTGGCGTGATTGAACCTGACCTGCTGGCCCTGTCCAGATCTCCAACAAGGGCAGGAGAGAGCGAGGAGGGTAAGCAGGGGCGTGGTGGTGAGAAGGCATTCGTGCGACCACAAGCAGCGGAAGCAGGGCGTGGGGGCAGACCCTCAGGCAAGTTTGGTTTCTCCAGGACCGAGAGAGGCCTGGGTGTCCTGCAGGTCACTCCGACTGGGCTTCCTGCCACTCGTCTCCCAGGCCCTGTGCCCACCATCCTGGCAACTCCCGGTGGCTGGGTCTGAACACCATGGAATCCCACGGATCCACAGGCTCACGGAGCCTGGTGCTGCCCAGCCTCACCCCCACACACCGGGACCTCATTGTTCCTGGAAGACCAGTTCCCATTTGCATGATTGATTACACGGGCATCGCTGAGGAATGGAACCAGGAAACCTGGGGCCCCGTTCCACCCCGGCTGATGAATAACCCCCTTTTCCAGCCCAGCCCTGGGGGAGCCGATGTGCAGGAATGCAAAGTGGCTCCCAGTCAGGGGCTATCTCCTGGCGGCCCCTCCCTGCGTCCCACCGCCAACTCAAACACTCGGGCCCCCTAGTGAATGTGTACCCACATGTCCAGGGGCAAAAACAGAAGCGAGTCCAACCAGGTCGGTGCCTGGGCCAGGGCTGTGGCGGGAGCCAGCGCGCTCAGTTCCCGCAGCCTCGGGGACCAAGCTTGGGGGTGAGGGACCCAGGGCTGCTTGGGGAGGCCCCCCTCACCAGCAAGCGGGATTTGGCATCTGACGGAAGGTGGGCACTCAGAGGGACTCCCCGTGAGCCGTGCCTGCTGGAGTCATGCTAGACCCCTCAGAACATGGCTTTCCTGTTCCTTTAGGGAACTTGTCTGCGTTCCCAGCAGTCTGGGCTGAGTGCGACTTCCTCCTGCTCAGTGGCTCCCTGCACTGTGTGCTCTCCTTCGGCTCCTCCTGCCTTCTGAGCACAAACACCACCTCCCCCTGGAGGCCCTCCGAGATCTCCTGCCCCAGCACCCCAGGTATATTCCAGGCAGACCCCTAACCGATGCATTCTGAAAAGTTTTGTGGGAAGGAGGAGGTCTGACCCCAGAAAGCAGGGGAGCACGGAGAGCATGAGGCTGGGGTGGCTTTGGGACGCAGGGCCCCCAGGCCGGGCCCCACATAGACACCTGCTCTGGTCCACAAGCTCATCCCCGACACTGAGCAGACGCCACCACGTAGTCAGGAACAAAAGACTCTGTGTTCCAAGGGGCACGTGGGCACGCACCGGCCGGCAGCCAGAAGGCAGTGCCAGGCTCCTGCTGGAGCTTTCCATGGCACAGTCAGGCCTGCACTGTTCCTGGAACATGAAGGATGGGGCTCTGACATTGGCCAGGCATATGCCTGGGAAAGTAGGGGCACCAGCCCAAGTTCAAAGACCTGTGTTAACCCTGGCAAGGCCCGTGGGTTGGAGGAGGGGGTAGTGGGGCCCAGCTCCCAGCTTCACAAGGCCATGAGACCCTGGGCCAGCAGGTAAGCTCTCTGGGCGTCTTCAACAGAGCCAGGGCAAGGTGGCACCCCCAGCTGCTGCCTGGATCCTCCCCCCCAGGAGGGACTTGGTGCCCTGGTGCTCCTAGGGTGGGAGGTTTGTATGCAAAGCCTCTGAGCACGCCTGGGGCGCCTGTGCAGTTCCCAGCTCTGGGGGGCCTTCCAGGAATTTCTTGCTGTCCCTTATCAGCTGGAGGCGGGGTCTATTCCTGCTGGAGGCTGAGTCCCCAAGAGCCATCAGATCTGTGACCAAATCTCTCAGATGCCAGAAGGGGGTTCCAGGGCCACGAGGGCCTGTTGAACCAGGACAGAGATTGCATACCGTCAGGCACGTGCAGGTCCCACACGTGATCATCCAAGCCTGCCAACATCCCGGAAGGCCCCTGCTCACCTCTCTGCTTCTGCAGTCTGCTCCACCAAGGGCTGGTGCTTGAGCCTGCAGACCCACCCCGTGCTGAAGGCACGGGATCAGAGGGGCAGCCTCGTGTCTGTCCTTCAAGGCTGTGCTGGCTGCTGGCAGGTGGGCTCCCGGGTCCATGCCAGAACCCCACCCCTCTATCTGGTGGCTCTGTGGTTCCCTACAGGACATCAAGTCTTCTGTGGGCTTCTTGCCCTCTTGGTACTCGCTCCATTGGAGAGGACTGGCCAGAGGTGCCCTACAGCTTCTCCCTGCCCCAGGGGCTGAGAGGTGCAGCTCCTGGCCGGGTGAGCTGCTGCTTGGGGGTGACAGCGATGGCCTGGTCATGCCCCCTCGCGTGGGGTAGGGTGAGTCTCGGGGAGTAACAGAGTGCGGGAAGGCTCGGCCTCAGCTAGGCCCGGGACGACTTCCAGGCTGTCCTGGCCCCGTGGATCACACCATCCACGTGGCTCTCTGGGGGAAAGGAAGAGAGAATTGGCTGGACGAATGTGCCATTTTTCTCTGAGACAGTGCAAGGAAGCGTTTTGACTGTTGTCCAGGATGTCCGGAGCCGGCGGCCGGCTCCCTTCCCCAGCAGGCCGCCGTCCCCGCGTCTGTGTATTTACTTGGAAGGGGGCTGTTCCTGTCGGAGCACAGGTGTCCGAGCATGGACAGCAGATGGGTGCTGCTCAGGGACCCCTGGCTGCGCAGCTCCAGGCCAGACAAGGCAGCTTTTCCTCCTTCTGGTACTGTGTGTGGAGCACAAGGTCGCAAGAAACCCTGTCTTCCCCCAGCAAGCACGGCGAGTGCCACAGCAGCTGTTGGAACCGAAGACAGAGTGGGGAGAGCAGGCAGGCCCGGTGGGTGGGCACTCAGCAAGGGGTGACTCTGAGAGGCACCAACAATGTATGCATAAGCCCAGGCTTGGAGGCAACTGGAAGTCACTGATCCTCGGCCTCCAGGGGTTGGGACTCGAGTGGAGCTGAGAGCAGGTGACCCCGACACAGTGCCCGGCTCAGGGCCTCACTTGGGGGTGTCAGGTGTTGATGCCAAGACCTGGGGGTGGGCGTTGATGGGCCACAAAGCCACAAGGGCACACATGGATGGAGTGGGTCCCCATGGGAGGGGGTTTCTGGAAGCATCAGGAGAGGTGAGAGCCCACACGTCCTCCGCAGCCCCCCTGGCGCCCCCTCCCCCACGTCCTCTGCGTCTGGCCGAGTGGCCTGCTGTCCTTCTGGGAGGCCTCTGCAGCTGCTCAGTGACTGAGCTGGAGGCTGGGAAAAGGCAGTGAACTTGAGCAGCCCCTCTTATCTGTGGGAGAAGGTTAGGGAGATCCGAGGGAGGGCGGAAGGCAGCAGAGGACCACGGGGTTATCAGACGGGGCCCCCGCCACCGGCTGGACGGGGATCAGCCGGGGAGCAGCCCAGGGCTGCCTGGCTGGGTCCTGGCTCCAGCACGGCCCCAGCCTGGCGGACCGGAGCTGGCCCAGGGCTCCAAGCACCTGAAGGAGCAGCCACGGGCCCGGGGAGCTCGAGCTCTTGCTGCCCCTGTGTGATTTACCTTGGTTGAGCATGGGGCAGTCCAAGGCTAATGTCAAGGCTGAGGCAAACCAGAGGGTAGGAGTGGGGAGAGAGATGGGGCAGGGCTGGGGCTGGCAAGGGGGAAGGTAGCAGAGCAGGAGACACAGAAATGACCGACATTGACCAGGGGAACAAGGAGCCGGAGCACAGGTGGGCGGCAGCCGGAGGGGAGTGGGTCAGCTCGCGGTGCAGAGCGCCTTCCTCACCACGGTCTCATCGCTCATCTCGCTTCCTGCAGGAGACGCCCCCATACCCAGCCCACGTGGCGCATGTGTGGGCTTCACAACAGTCACTGGGACAAAGGGTGAATGCCAAGGCCCCAGCGCCCGGAACTGCAGCTCTGTGCATTCCTGGCGGGCGGGAGCAACTCTCCCACCGATAGCGCTGTGGGGAATGTTCTCGAGTCCAAAGGCCTTGGGTTTAATTAGGCACCGTCCCTGGAGGGAGAGAGGCTTTCCATCCCCACCCCCTCTGATCCAGCGTGACCCTAGTAGGGCTCTGAGAAGGCCTCACTGCAGGAGACTGGGCCAGGGCAGGGGGCCGTCAGGGTCACCGGCACCCCGTCACCCCGTCCCTGGTTGTATGGGTTTGGGAAACAGGCCTGGTCTGAGCGGTTCCCATGGGAGGACCAGGTCCGACTTTGCAGAGGCTGTCCTCGTTACCCCTCTGAGCCGGGAACCAGCAGAGTACGGGTCACTCTGTCCATGACCTTGGTGGCTGCAGAGGCAAGTGGCCCAGCCCAAGTTGACCAAGTTGAGAGCAGAATGACCAGCCTGGTGGTCTGAGTCCAGTGACAGGGGCCAGTGGTCCAGCTTCAGCCTGGCCGGACCCAGGTGGCAGGATGTGGCCAGTGAGCTTCCTGCCTCTGCTTGCTGCGTCTTGCTTTTCCTGGGAAGAAATCCGTCCCCATTGAATCCCTTCCCAAGGTGACAAGCTCCATCCGCGCTGCTCCCCACCATGCTCACACAGTGCTGACATCCTTGTGGCAAGAAAGGAGGGGGACCGGGTGCCCAGATGCTGCGCAGTCTGCCAGGCTCACTGCTGAAGGTCTCAGATGGGCCAAGCATGTCACAGAACAGGAAGGGGACAGCCCAGGAAGTCACGCAGCCTCAGCCCTCCTTCCTCTGCTGCTTCTTCTCCTGCACCTGCAACTCCCTCCACCATAGCCGGTCCACGGGCCCCTATTCCTCGACCTTGGGATGCAGCATGGGGCTGGATTAACGCAAAGCGCAAGACCTTCTATGTGCTGGTTTACTTGCTAAATGCCAACAGAAGCCAGAGTGAGGCCAAGCAAGACCCAGGAGAGACATCCCGGCCAGAACTTGCACCTCGGGGTCAGAGGCCCAAGGCCTTGGACTACAGTCGGCCATTTCCAGGGCACATTAGCCGGAAGCTGAATCAGGGGTGCGGCCATCCCGTGCAGTGCCACCACACCCGGCCACGTATCTTTACACCGAAAGAGGATTACCCCAGCCTTTTCCACTCCCTACCATCCTTTGTTGGATTACTGGCTGTAGTTCTCGTCGCACTGCGGTCATTTCCACGGGGCCGAGGACAGAGACGTGTTTCATCGTTCCCAGAGCGTGCTCCCACTTCCCCTTCCTTGGCCATGGTGCTGGTGGGGCTGTGCATCTCATGTCTAAATATGCTGCAACTCCCCACGCGGCAAGCATGGCATAGGTGCACATCTTTTTCTGTGAGAGCGAGAGGAGGCGTCAGCGCTTGTTGGACACCTCCTGCAGTGTGACGCCGGAATCGGGCACAGAGACCAGCCTGCAGGGCCTGTCATCTGCCACGCCGGCTCCCCACAGCACTTCACCAGCTGCGGCTCCACTTCCGACCTGCCTCCCTGCTGAGGCTTCTGAGAAAGCAGTGGAGGATGGCCCAACTCGGGGCCCTGCCTCCCGTGGGGGAAAGACATGGATGGAGTCCCTGGTTCCTGGTTTTAGCGTGACAGAGATCTGGCTGCTGTGGCCATTTGGAGGAGTGGACCGGCATGGGTAGTGCTGATCTATCATTCTTTTAAATCAATAATTTTAAAAAAGGAACCAGTCTGTTACAGGTATCTTTCAAGTTCTCACATGGTATTATCCATGTTCATTTAAGAGCCCAGATCACAGCCAACTTCCTGTCTCCCACTGTAAGCGGAGGCCGACACCTTCCTCCGAGGGTGCAGCAGCAGCTGGCACCAGCCCTCTGTGGGCTTGCACTGTGCAACGGGAGCCATAATCCGGGATTCCGCCAGGCAGAGGGTGAGGGACCCACCCTGAGGTGGTCTCAGCACACCTGGGGTCAGGGTGGCTGCAGGTGCCACGCAGCAGGTCATGTTCTGCATCCACTCTGCGGAGGAGTCACAAGGCCCCAGGAGGGCCACCTCGCCACCGGCTAGGGTGGCGGCCGGACCCTGCTCCACTGCCCATCCATGCTCTTCCCTGCCCTGGAGGCACAGCCAGAGTGCTGGAGAGGTGGGGCGTGCCCTGCCCCAGCTGTGCGCTCATTAAGCCCCAGCAGTAAAAGATGGCTTGGCACACGACAGGCCACAAATTCAATTACTCAGAGCACACACGCCGCCATCAAAGGCCTTGTTTTGGAGCAGCAGAGCGGCTGCCTCCCCAAGCTGGGCTCAATTAGAGACTCCAGTTGCTGGGGTCCCAGGGTTCAGGCACCCCAACAAACCCTTCTGGGGCCACACACTGGGCTCTGCGGGCACCCAACCTGCCTGCCACATTGGTGGCCCCACCTGAGCCCCTGGGGCCAACGAGGAGGCGAGGCTGCAGTGCCCTCTCCCCGCAGGGTCCTGTAGCAAAGGACAACCCCCTGCCCAGAACCCCAAGTTTATGAATCTCAGCAGCTCCGCCCGCTCAGCTCTGGCTGAGAGCTTGGCTGCCGTGTCAGGAGACATTTTTCTCTGTCAGGCAACGGAACGCAGCACAAAGAGGCCAGCTGCGAGGCCTCTCAGCCCAAGTCTCTAATTAAAACAGTGGAAAATTAGATAACTCCGCAGATTCATCACCGCGCTGCTAGCTGTCAGAGCGAGGGCTCAGGGGGTCACCCCCCACCTTTTGTTTACATGCTCAGGGGTCCCCGGGTCGGCCTGGTGTGTGTGCGACTGTGTGTGCGCGTGCGTGTGCGAGTGCACTGCCCTTTCTTCCATGGTTCTTTCTTTCTCTTTGACCCCACTGCTCAAATCCTCATGCTCTGCTGGCCGGCCGGGAGAGGCTTCGCTGAGACCACGCGGGCTCGCTCTTGTCCTTGAAGTCCCGTGACTGTCCGAGGCCACGCGGCCCCCACACGTGGGCAGAGGCTTCCGTGGCACTTCTGCATTTTGCCAGTTTCTTGCTGCATAGGAGGACACTGTGGCCATGAGAACCCAGGAGCAGCCAGCCCTTTCCCTCTGGCATAGCTGACCCCGAGGGATGCAGTGCCCACCATTGGTGGCACTGCCCAAGGGCCCCTGCTTTCCCTCCTTGCCTTGGCAAACGTCTTGTGTGCAAGTCCTCACGGGGCCACAGGGGCTCGGGGCCGGTGCCTGGCAGACCTGCCTAGGGCTGCGGCTGGCCTTCCCGGGAGCCCCTCAGCACACCACCCTGCAGGTGAGACGTGCTGAAAGCGTGAGGCAGCAACAACAGCTACTCACACTCAGATGGCTTCCGGACCTGCACCTGTGGGCAGGGAGAGCAAGGAGGTACCTGACACCACACAGCGCATGAGTGCAAGGGGCTATGTGATGAAGACCTGCTGGGACCCCCTCCGAGGAGGCACGCAGGCCTCTGACGGAGCCTCAGGCCTGAGGGCTCCAAGCGGGGCCACGTGCAGATGGGTACTCGGGTCAGAACCTGGGCTCACTCATGAAATGCAGCTCTGGAGCCGCTGTGAGTAAGGCTGTGGGAAGGGGTCCCAGCACGGCCCCCAGGCTCGCCTGCGGCTGGTAAGTCACTGCTTACTAGCGCAGACCATGAAAATGGATCGCCCTGCTCTGTGGGGCGCCGGCCCCAGGGTTGCGACCCCTGTGTGAAGTCACCGAGTGTGGGGTTGGGGAGAAACGTGGTGTCACCAAGACTGTTACTAACCCAACGCCACCACTGAGTCAAGAGACAGAAATCATTTGGTGAGCAGAGGTGGAGTAAAAGGAGGTAAGATACCAGGCGGTGATGAGGGTTCAGCATCATTCCGTTTGTTTTAAATCTGGTTAAATGGCTGTTGGTGTTCATTAGCTAAGGTATAATAAGGGCAACCTCGTCCGGCTGCTGTTTGCACATAGCAGGCCGAGCTGCCCCTTGCAACGCCAGCATCTCATACGGGGACGTGGTTTGAATCCGGCTTCCTGCCCTGGGTGCCTCAGCTTCCCTGCTTGGCTCATCCCCCCAACCCCTGTGGCCATGAACCTGGTGCCAACCCTGTGTCCATCTTGTCCAGCAAGGGGAGCCCTTTGCATCTCCAGACCTCCCCTGGCCTGAGCACAAGTGGCTGCCATCCCCTGTGAAGTCTCTGTCCACTGCAGGTGGTAGAGTCCCAGGGTCTACCTTGGGGTGACAGGCATCTTGAGTCCCCTTGACTCTGCTGAAGGGAGGAGTGAGGCGGCTCCCAAGCCCGTGCTGGTGTTGGGAGACAAGGCCGTATGCCTTGCACATGTGCATGACAGCCTGGCAGAATTCATAGATCTGCGTGCCTCTAGCATACCGAGCTGATGTGCAGGTAAGCCGGGTAAGCTGTGGGCGGGCTGTGCGCGAGCTGCAGAGCCCCATGCCCAGGCCCTCGCGCCGTGGGTGCCCGTGCCAGAGGCAGTGGGTGTCAGGAAGCTGGCGTCCAGGCGGTGCAGCGCCTGCCATTGTGCTGGTTCCCCACAAGGTAAAGGCATTAGGGGGACACTGCCCGGGTGCCCTGCACACCCCGGCCCTTCCTTTGAACTCCGACAGTAATTTTGCGTATACACGCGGCTGCCAAGCCAGTGCGTTTGATGTGCTTTCCGGCTTTTGTAATGCTATTTCCTGTTGGGGATTGGGAGATGCGTTATTGATGTAAAAGAGTCACTTTTTGGCATGAAGTTCCCGACACATGTAGAAAATCAGCCCGCACGGACCTTCCGATCCAGATCCCGCGGACAGCTTCACGCCGGGCTTGTCGGTTTCTGGTTTCGTCTCGAACCTGACCACCACCTTTGGGAAGCAGAGACAAAGACGGCAAGACCGTCTCCCGATGGCAGGCCTCGGCTCCTCGGGCCTTGATTGCTGCAGGAATGACGCGCACAGGGCTGCTCACTGCCTGGTGTGCATGGTACACACACGGGGACAATAATGCAGACTTAGGATCAATGGACAGTGGACAGTTAGTGGCACAGGGCAGCGGCCAGCACAGGAGGGCAAGGAGACAGCCCCAACAATGCAACGCGTGGTTGTGTTGCGACTAGAACTCTGCTGGCAGCATCCGGCTGTGGTTGCAGGCAGGGTCCACGTTCAGCCCCCAGGCCCCTGTTTGCCTCTGGCTGACAGCAACATTTAGGGCATCAGGATGGATTCGATTAAAATCCTGGCTCTACAAGCTGTGAGACCTCTGGGAGCCTCCAGGAGATAAGGGTGCTGCGCCAAGTGCCAAGTGCCTGGGAGTTCAATGAGATGATGTGTGCCAGGAGCTGATGACAGGGCCAGGTGGGAAGGGGGCGGGTGTATGGAGCAGTCATTGGTGATGTTGGGGTGACGAGGGGGAGGACAGAAGGAAGATCAGGGAGGAAGGAGCCCGGGCTCTGGGGCCTCTTTGGCTGTCCACTCAGGGCGGCCCCGCGAGCCCTCTCCGCCATTCAGCTGCAGTCTTGCACCCGCCAGGTTAGAAGGTTGGATCGGGACTTCCAGGCTGCCTTTCTGCTCAACAACTCTGGACCCTGTAGGGCCCCTCTGGGGACGGAGTCACACGGACGCGGGATCTGGAGCTGGGGCTGGACAAGGAACCTCCCAGCTCCCCTGCCCTGGTCCATGCTCCCTCCCAGCTCCTGGCTAGGAATGTGCCCTCCTTCCTCTGCAGAGCTGGGCCTTCTCCAAGCCATGGCATTTGCTTTCTCCTGTTCTTTGGAGCAAGCACGGGCTGCACTTCCTCAGCCCAGGGCACCTTAACATGGTTGACGCCTTGCCCACCCTAGCGGCAGCAGGAAGGCCCGCCGAGGCCTGCGGGGCACCTGTTCTGCTCCGTCCCCGCCTTGGAGTCTGTCTAGGATGCCGCAGAGCCCGCGGCTGGGCCTGCCAGGCCGGCCCCGTCTTAAAAATCCCCAGGGTGCTGCTTCTCATCACCTTGTCGGGGTTTGACAGGGGCCTTTTCTCTGCTTTCCCTGCCCTGCGACCATGAGTCAGCACTTGGGAAGTCTCACTGTTAGCGTCTGACCTTCTCTGCCCGCACCAAGCCCCAGCAAGGATGACGAGGGACTCAGAGCAAAAGGCTGGGTCCTCACGGGCTCCCTGAGCTGGGATGCTGTGGCAGTTCTGACCCACCGAGGGTCGCGCCTGTGTGTGTGTCGGTTTTCTTCTAGCAGGGTCATCTTTCCTGTCTGCCCAGCGTAGCACACTGGACAGATTTCCAGACAAACAACTCAGGCCCCTTGGAGCAGCAAAGGATACCTCCAGCCTGGGACCCACAAGTCAGCAAAAGCCACCCCGCTTCTGATGGAGAGGGTTCTGTGAGGAGGTGTCCTGGGCAGGCAGGCAGGGCAGCCTACACACAGCTGACACTTTAGGGCCGGGGGTGTGCTCCATTCTCCCTGCCTTCTGGACGGAGGGTGGGCACCTGCCCCGAGGGCCCGGGGCTACCCCTGACAGGGACACAGCTCCACCGGTCTCCAGCCACGAGCCCAGCGCCACACAGCCAGAAATCAGAGGGACAGAACCCAGGCCTCGGGCGCTGCCGGGGAGAGAGGTGGGGAGCGGGAGGACTTGGCAGCTCTACTCTGGGGTCCTGTGGGGGGGTGGGCTCAGCTCAGAGCCGGACCCATCTGGGCTTACATGCAGGCAGTCACTTAACGCCTGGAGTTGGCTCATAGAAGGAGCTGCTCCAGAGGAAGACAGGCAGGCTCGGAGGACCGTGGCTGGGCACAGTGCAGCGTGCAGTAAGCCAGCGGGAGGCCTTCCCAGCTCTACGTCAGAGCTGTGAGGTGACAGCTGCCCTGGGGTGAGCGGGGCATGAGCCCCCTGTCCACGTAAGGATACTGCAGCAGGGAAAAGCAAAGTCAGGCAGCCCGTGGCTCTACCCCTCCAGGGTCTCCACCGCTGGGCAACAGCTCCCCAGGGCTGAGCAGTGCCTGCCCTTCCCACGGTCCCTGCCCAGCGCACGGAGCTGGGAGCCCCTGGCCGAGGCCTTGGTCAGCGCCCCAGTCTCCCTCCTCACTCTTTGCCGCTTCTCCATGGCAGCACCATCACGGGCACCGCAAGATAAGCACGTCCGAGTTCATCGGATCTGTTGTTTTTTATCTTCAGTTAGGAGGCTCTGGGTGCCCAGAGTCCAGGTCTGGCTACCCTGGCATCCCTGGTGCTTCCCTGGGGCAGCTGTCCCGGGCCCAGCCCCTCTGGAGGACACTTGCAGGATCCTGAGTTCTCAAATTGTTTTTTTGGCCACCAAGTGATCAAAGCTTCCTCATTCTTTGGTCGTCACAGCACTTACCATGGCTGCCTCTCTGAGCATGAGGTCAGCAGCATAACCACTGCCAAAGGCAGAGAGACTTGACCTTTAAGTCCGTTTCAGTTTGGTGCATGCACAATTCCTAGTAGGCTTTGTGAAATCATGAAAATAGCTCTCGGGTCGCTGTCACAGGAGCCCGCCTCCCCGCGCTGCCTCCTCCCTCCTTCTGCTCTCTTATCCCTCTCTCTCACTCCCACCCTCTCTCTCTCCTCTCCCTCACTCCTCCCTCCCTCTCTCCCTTCTCCTCCCCCTTACCTCCCTCCATCCCTCTTTCTCTCCCTTCTTCCTCCATCAGCACCCAGCTGTCACTCACCCCTGCCTCTGTCCCACTGGGCTTTGCCTGTAGCCAGGGCTCAGCTGATGGCTTGGTGCTGCCCGCAGGGTGCTGTCAGACCTGCCTGCTGGGGCCCAGCCCACCCTGCACCTCGAACTGAGAACCTGGATGAGGGCGCTCTGGAAGCCCACCTAGACCCCAGAGGAGAGGCATGGCCTGAGGCCCTGGATCAAGGGTCATAGTGCCCAAGCATTGTTCTCTGGCCATGCCCTCATCATTTGTGTGGGAGAAGTACCAGCTTTCCAGTCTGTTCCATGTGGTTTCCATGTGCAGGCCCTGGGGCAGCTCTGACACCTGTCGCTGTGTGGGTGTGGCAGCAATCAGGCCCAGAGGGCTACATCCTGGGGTTGACAGAGCTGTCCAGGACAGGCCAGTCTATGGGGACAGAGATGGGCACAGTCCGTGGCCGCCCGGGCTTTGATGGCCAAAGGGGCGGGGCTCTTCTTCCAGGTGACAAAGCCCAAAGCAACTGGATCCTATGAGCAGTGTCAAGGTTGAGGCAAAGGGTAGGTCTCTTTCCTGACTTCGCCTCCTGGAATCGGGGGGCATGAAAACCAGGGCTGCCGTGGAACAGCGGCCCCAACACTCATGCGGTGACCCACCAGTGCACCCGGCCTTGGCCCCGGCGCAGGCCCGGCAGTCTGCACTGCCTGAGGTTAGCTTGGGAATGAGACCCAGCCCGGACAGCCCTGCCCCTTCGCTCTGGGCCTCCCCTGCGGTGTCTTACACCCGAAGGTTGCTTCGGCTCAGCCCTGGTGTGGGGGCCGGGGCACCCGGCAGCCGCCTCGCCCATTCGCGGGGGGGGGGCCCAGAGAGGTCACATGACTCACTGAGCACCCCCTCACCAGCTGGACAGTGTACTGCTGGCCCCAGCTGCAGTCCTCGGGCGTGGTCCTCAGGTTCCTCACCCCAGACTCCCTCCAGCTTTGTCCCACGGAGGCTGCGTGGCCGCCGGACTGGCCGCTGCTCTGTAGGTGGCGGGGATGGGGGCGAGGGGTGGTTCATCCAGAGAGCTCCACGTGCATCTGTCACGACCAGGATGCTCGGTGCTGATTGACAAACGAGCTGCTATTCGAGTGAACGCCCCGAGCGAGCGCAGACGCAGGCTGGAGCACCGGGGGCCGGGGACACAAAGGGCCGGCCGGCGGGGTCTTCTCGTGGCCGGCGGGAACCATGCGTGCTGGGTGGTCCCGGGTAAGCCGCTTGTCAGCTCCTGCCTCTCCAACACCTTGGCTCCTTCTTTGGGCCTCGCAGATGTCAGCGTTGCCTCCCGTCAATCCGTCAGCAGCTCAAGTGTTTATCAAGCCAGACACTGCCTGGGGCTGACGGCCACAGTAACAACAGCAATAATAGTAAGGGTCTCAGACACCAGCCCCCCGCCACCCCCAAGCCCTTGAGCACGAGGGGCCCTTCGCACGTCTCAGAACCACCACGGCGACGCTGTGAAACGGATACCAACCTTATCAGCTTTTATAGACCAGAGAGCTGGGTTATGGGGAGGTGAGCCCCTGACCCCTGTCATGCACCAAGTGTCGGAGGCTGGCTTCATTCATTAGCTCATGAGCTTGTCTGGCTGGCTCTAGAACATTCTGTCTCAGTAAGGGACACTTGTAGCAAAGGACAGTGTCCTCGAAATGTTCCCATTCTTAAAAAGAGAGGCAGACGCAGCTTGTCTTCTGTCACACATGGTGGCACCTGGGGGTGAGAGCTGGACCTTGGCAACCGGCGTGGGATACTGAGGAGGAAGAGGATGTTGTGCTGAGTGTAACGCAGAGGGGGATTCAGGACCAAGGAAGCAGTGTGGGAAAGCGTTCACACACACACACACACACACGATCTAGACGCTACCGCTCGCTGCCTTAAACACAAGGTAGCCCAGGTTGTGGTAGAACAGACAGAAGAATCTAAGGAGCTAGGAGGGGGACCAGGCCCCAGCTGAGACCAGCTGACAGCTCGCTCACAGCCTCCGGAGACCCAACACCGCGGGTCTGCACAGAACCATTGCATCCTCAGGGCTGGAAAAGGGAACTCCACGGGAGGAGGGTCCAGCCAAGCCCAAGCTAGGCCCTCTGGCTGGCCCTGCCTGTGCCCTGCCTGCCACCCCTCAGCCCCGTCACTGGGGACAGGGCCTGTTGAAGCAGCGGGCCCAGCAAGGAGGACGCTGCGGTGGGAGACGGGGCTGGCGGAGTGAGTGTTCCTCCCTGCTGTTGTGGGGGCACCTGGGAGGCTGACACGCGTTTCATCAGATTTTTAAAGTGACACCAAGGAGTGACTGTGATCCCTCAGTAAACCCATCAAAGTAGATGAAAAAGATAATCTAGGAATGCGCCCGGAGACGCTCTGGGGGGAGCAGATGGGGTTGGAGGTCCAGGAGCACCCCCTCTTCCTCAGTGTCACAAGACAGTTGCCATGGGTGCAGCAACTGCTCCCGGGGTCCTCCAAAGAGAGCGAGTTCAGCAAAGCTCAGTGCAGCCACAACGGCGGGACCTGGGCAGAGCAGGGACGGGGTCTAGAACTCCAGAAATCTGGCGAGAATACAACACTGCAGCCCGATGAAGAGGGCTCGGGGTGGTTGCTGATGGGGTAGGCTGGGAGATGCATCCAGAGAGTTCAGGTTTCCTAGCAACAGCCCAGAGCTCACATCCCATTGGCCAGAAGAGTGCCACATGACTACGGCTAGCTGCAAGAGAGCCTGGGAAATGAGGTCTTCAGGCAGAATTCTAGCGGCAAGGACAGGCAGGATCTTGTCGCCTAATGAGCAAGACAGGAGCCACACAGCAGGGATGGCCACCTCCCTTTGGGACTGTTGTCAGACTGTGTGCTCTGCCACAGTTATGTGTTGTGACCACAGCTCAGAGCTGGATCTTGCTTTGTTAGGTCCTGATCCTGGCACACGCAGAGAGGCTAAGTGTGACTTGGAGCCACACAGCAGGGGCAGGATGTGACTCAGCCCCTCTGAGGCAGTGGACATCGCCCTTAGGACCAAAAGGACCTAGGAAGTCAGATACAGCATATGGCTGCTGTGCGACCCTGTGCATTTGGCTGGGCCGTCCAGCAACCCCGCACTGAGCCCTGCCCTCCGTCCTGCATGCCCTGCTGAACCTACTGTCCTGCCTCCGTATCCTCGCTCCTTTCCCAAGGCTCCGATCCGCCCCCGCCCCCCGTCCCTCCTCCAGGGCCACCGGCTGGCATGGGGTCTCAGAGCAGCACAGCTCTTCCAGGGATGGTGCAAGACCCCTCACTGGGGCCTATCTGTCCTTTGGGACTGGTACTGCTGGGGTCGTGGCCCCAGCCAGGTCAGCAGAGGTCAGATAAAATGCTGTGGAGTCTATCAGTGAGCCTTCTGCAGGACACACCTAGGCTTGGTGGCCCCGCTGGAGAATTAATGAGCTCCCCTCTGAGGTCAGGAGGGGGCGTGGCTGCCCAGGTCACAGGGTCACAGAGTGACTTGTGGGTGACATGCTTGTCTCACGGCTCCTGCCAAGCTTTTCGGGGTCGGCCCAAGCCCATGAGAGGTTGTGGGAGCAGGGGGCGTGTGACGCGGGTCAAGTTGTAGCACGTATGGCTGGCGCTCAGCGAGCCGTAACTGGACGCTGCATGGAACTGAGGTGCGACCTTGAGGCCATGCACCTGTGCCGCACTTCTCTGACTGCTCCCTGTGCCCTGGCATCCACCCATGGTCAACCGTGCCTCCTGCCCCTAGAAACTGGAACGGGAGTTGAGCACCGCAGATGTGCCTTCCTGAGCCTGGACCCCCGCCACCCTGAAGTGGGCATCACAAACTCTGTCACGGGGCCTTTGAGGATCTGGTGAGGGAGGGTTCACCCCGAGGCTGGCTGGCTGCACTCGGCATGGGTGGGCAGCGGACATGGGAGTTAACGCTGTCCCTTCACCCCTTTGTCCTTGGAAGGCCGTGTTTTCTGCTCTGGGGCTCGCCCTTTACACAGATTTCCAGAAAGCATCAAAGATCCACAGGACCCGACTCTGCCTGGACTCCCTTCCCAACCTCCCTCTGCTGGGTCGAGGCTCAACAATCCTGGTGTTGGAAGCAGCAAAGAGGGGCATGAAGGCGGGAGGCTGGCGGCAGGAGGGGGTCTTGGCGCTTCCTCTTGGCTCCGAGGGCGTTCCTGTGGCCAGCTCCACCGGGTGCTGATGTGTTCTGTCCTGGGGGGCTGGGGCGCTGAGGTGCTGACTAACAGCGTCTTTGAAGGCGGCCCTGTCCCCCGAGGACCCGGCACTTGGTTCTTGGAACTGGCCACGAGCTCCACAATGCTACACAAAGTGCAGCACCAGGGGCCTTTTTTTGAAGCTCAGAGATCAGAAAGCAGCATCATCTTGCTCTCTTATTGTTGGCACGGGAAGAGCCGGGGCCCGTGCCAAGGGCAACAAGTCCGGTTCCCGCAAGTCCCCGAGCACGGGGCCTTTGAGCCTGGCAAATTCCGACTGAGTCTTAGGAAAGCCTTAGAATGCAACACCAGGACGCAGCGCGTGTTTTCAATAACTTTGCATATTAACCAAAAACTAAACCCAGTCAGCACACAGCAGGAGTTCCCAGCCAGAACATCCCAACTCGAGCAGAAACTCCCTCAGAGAGCTGGTTGCACTCTGTGTCTGCAGTGTCTGGGCTCAGGACATCCCTGGCACCTGTCAGGGTCTCATTTCGCCTGGCCCAGCCCAGGATAGATGTCTTGGTTCCCGAGACAAAGGCCTGCCTGCTTCCAGTTCAGACTGGACACTGTGCATTCTGTTAGTTTTTTTGCATGCTGCCACCTGCCACTGACGGGGGAATGGACATGACGGCATGGGCACCAAGCACATCCTCATGGCCATACCTGCCGTGCCGTCCCTTTGAGACGGGGGCTGCAGAGAAGGCGTGCGGCTCCAGGGAGCGCCAGCTCAGGGTCTGCGAGAGCCTCTTCCTCAGCGGGCACTGGCCCTGCCCCCAGCCACCCCCACGGGGTCCTGCCCAGGCTAGAGGCCAGCACGTCGGTTTCCAGGAATCTGGAATGAGTTAGGAGCAGTTCACCAGCCCAGAACTTCACTCCTCACATCCTGGCAGCCAAGACAACCTGGAAATCATTGAGAGTCATCGGTATCTTCCTGTCATTCAACTCTGGGTGGAGGTTAAAGGAGGGGACCTCGTGCCAGGCTGGTGGAAAAAGCTTCTGTTTTGCTAAGGATGCGAAATGTTAATCATTTGCTGAGATGAGAGGTCATCCAGAGGTGACGGGCAGGGGACGTGGGGAACCCAGGCACACACGGGGCTGGTGGCGAGGTGTGTGGGTAAGGTCATTATCAAGACCATGGCTGGCTGGCCTGGTTCAGGTGATGCTGGCTGGCCACCGTCCCGCTCTGTAAGGCCATCCAGGGACCCAGGGTCCTTCCCCTGTGGACCTGGTCATCCACTGGCAGGCAGGGGAGGGAGGGAAGCAGGCACACTGCCCCTGAGCCTGGGCGGCAGAGCCTCTCCCACCACAGCCCCGGTGCTGTGACGCTGCCACGGGCGCCTGCTGTAGGGGCAAGGGGCTGAGAAATGCAGTTCCTGCCTGGGCAGCTACCTGGTGCCAACTCCTCATGGCAGCGGGGAGCCACGCCATACATGAGCACTTGCAAAAGCCTGAAGAAGATGGGATTCCAAGCTGTTTGTTTTGATCCCAGCTTTGGCACCTGAACACGGAAGGGAGAGCCGGAAGAAGCTCCCGGTTGCTGACACTGACCTGGGCCAGGCCTGTCCGCTGCTACCATCCGCAGAGCGAACCAGAAGGCACAAGATCTCTTTTCTCTCTGCGACTCTGCCTTTCAGATAAATAGACTTTTTTTTTTTCTTTAAGAAAGTCTTTAAGAAGATGTTAGTTTGGGTGCAAACATCATTTTCTTTGTGTGCCTCTTCCATAAATGTTTGGAAAGCTGTCAGACCATTAGCCTCCTCCTCTTACCCCCCTCAACCAAAGAAACTCACCCAGCAGTCCGGGGGTGTTCCCCGAGGGCGTGGGGACAGTTCCGGCACACCCCTGACCGAGGGCCCTTCAAACTGTCCCTCTCTACCGGACATCTAACCATTCATGCTTTCCCCCAAACCCCAGAACGCGGCCTTATTTGGAAGTAGGAGCTTTGCAGATGTAATTAGTTAAGATGAGGTCAGCCTGAAGTCGCTCGGGCCCTCATCCAGGGGTACACGGAGACACACTGAGGCTCTGTGACGACAGCGCACGGCAGCGGGCTGCTGGGACTTGCACTGGGCTGTCTCGCTGCAAGCCCAGGATGGCCAGTGGCAGCCAGGAGTAGGCAGAGGCAGGCATGAGCAATCAGGGGGCCGTGGCCCTGCCCAGGCCTCCCACTGAGTTCCAGCTTCCAGGGCTGGTCATCTGTGATGAGGGCCCCAGGAGGCTGACCCCCACGTCATGTCCTGGCCAGCTGGCAAGGCCCTGAGGACCAGGAGCCTAGAAGACAAGAGCTCTGCAGTACTGCAGTATGGGGGAGCCCCGCGGGCCCCCTCCTATAGTACTGCAGTGTGGGGGAGACCCGTGGGCCCCCTCCTATAGTACTGCAGTGTGGGGGAGCCCCACTGGGCCCCCTCCTATAGTACTGCAGTGTGGGGGAGCCCCGCTGGGCCCCTCCTATAGAACTGCAGTGTGGGGGAGCCCCACTGGGCCCCCTCCCGACCGTGGCAGCGCTGGGAAGGCTGTGCAAATGATGAGGACCTGGAAGCATTTTTTTCCATTTGGTTCAACATTCCTCTCAGCCCAGAAAGGGGGATCTCAGAGGGCAGATCATGAACCAGTGGCCACAGAACGACCTGGTGGTAAAGGGGCTGTCAGAAGTTCATGGAAAAACGGAGTAAGAGATAACACTTATTTTGGGGCAAAAACATCTGGAAGTGCATTGAGTTCAAACATTCCTGACACCAAAATTAGCTTATCCTTATTATATTTTTTAATTGAAAAGGTGGCAAGATGGAATCATAGCGCCGTGCTGAGAGCCATAGAGCCACTTCCCAAATGCCCACGGTGACCAGGACAGCGCTGAGCTGAAGCTGGGAGCCTGTAGCTCCATCCAGAGCTCCCATGGAGACGCAGGTGCAGGCTGACTGCTGGGTCAGCTGGGAGCTGGAGTGAGAAGTGCTCCCACACAGGAACCCTCATATGGGGTTCAGGTGACCCGGCGACATCCAGCACCTGCTGCAAGCCTTACCTTTAAATTGCACGACCCTCCAACTTCTCAGGGTCAGAGAAGGGGCTCACTTCCAGGAAATCCAATCAGGATTCTGGTATAGCGATGCGGTCTCGGCACCCCTGCCTCCCCGCAAAGCTCCAGCAAAAGATGGCAAAGATGTCATGCAGACAAGGTCCCTGGCACCCTGGGCCATGGCCCCCGCCTGTGAGTGCTGGCAGCCAGGCCGCCCTCCCTGATCTGCCCCCTGTGGCGGGAGTCGGAGGCCTCCATGTGGGTATGCTTAGAATGATGCCCTGATTACAAGGGGGAGGAAAGAAACCTCTTGTTATATTAGAATAACATTTCAGTCGCTGTGTCAGGCAGACCTAAGAAGGCGCATTTTCAACACGCACGCCTTTCTCAGGCGGAGGGAGTCAGTAAACACTGAGGAGGGCACACGCAGGATAAATCGGACTCGGGTGGGCGAGTGGCTCACGGCTGCCTGAGGGTGGCTTTACCTGGCCTCGGTCGTTACCAGGCTCTCCTAGCGTCCTCGGGGCAAACCAGGACTCCTTCCCTTTCTAGGTGTAGAAAGAGATATCATACAGAGAAACATGGACTACGCGGAATCATTTTATGAAGCTGTCGAGAGTAGAGGCCAGGCTGGGAGAATGTCTGCCTCTTTGTTCCCGCCGTCTCTGGAAGGTGAGGACTGATGGGATCCCGGATGGCGGCCAGGACGTCACCAGGCAACCCCGCACTGCCCGTGTGAAGGCCAGGGGCACGGCGACTCTCCATGGCACCAGGTCACAGTGGTCTGGTCCTTTCTCATCTGCCTGGCAACAACGGCCACCCTGACTGTGACCTTGTTAAGGAAAGCGGCCTGCTGCTGTGTCGCTGGTGAGACTTCGCAGGGCCGTTTGGCCAAGGGCGTAAGGACGCCTCGCCTGCATGGAACGCGGTTGCACAGTCGGCTCTCAGACAGGCAAGCAGCTGCACAGACATCAGCAAGGTTCGTGCTTCAGGAGAACGTGGCCGTGTCACGACGTAACCAGTCACCGGAAGCTGGGCAAAGAGAGCTAGGCCGCGCCCAGAGAAGTGCAGTGTGCCTCGAGGAGGTGTATTGAGTAGCCCTTCCTTACGGAGAGGAGTAAGGAAGAGGTGTTACCAATATCCAGTTAGGGAACAGACTCCAAGGAAGTTGGGGGGCTGGGGTTCTGGGCTGCGCTCAGCCTTCTGCGTGCTGGGGTCCCTGCTGTTTCCGGCTGGGCTCTCGGTGCCCCAGGAAGGCCTGCGCAGGTCAGCAGAGGCCGGCGGGGGTCTTGGCGGGACAAGCATCTCTCCAGGCCTGGCAGGGACATGGAAATAGCTCAGCCACAGCTCCCTTTTTTGGTTCCGGGACGGGGCTGGCGGTCCTGCCGCCCAGCAGCTGCCCCGGCCCGGGAGGCTGCGGGGAGCCTGGCTCCTTCCCTCCTGCCCTGCTTATCATGATGGATTGCACTCAGCAGTGAGATGGAAACTTACAAATGCTTGGCTCCGCACAGCCCCGGGCAGTGCCTTGCTGGTTTTACTCGAAGATCCCGGGTCGTAAACGTTTAAAAATAGGTGCAGGCTGCCAGTCTGGCTGAGAGAAAGGCCCTGATTTATCGGCGGGCACGGCATCTTCTGCAGCTGGCTCTGCAACTTCCCAGAAAGGGCCTACTTGTGCGGGTGGGAGTGCTGCCCTTGGTCCTCCCTCGGTCCTCCCCTGGCCCTCCTAGGTCCTGGTCCTGGTCCTGAGGCCTGCCCGGTGGTCTGAGTGGCAGCAGAAGAGCCCCTCCCCCACTGGGAGACGCTCAGGGGAGCCATCCGGGCCGGGAGGAGCTTCACTGAGCCTGCTAGGCGAAAGCCCTGCGGGGAAAGGGACCCCCACACCAGGGCAGGTGGGGGCCTGTGTCCCCCCTAGGAGCTGGCGTGGTGGGGCAGGGGAGTAGAATCTGCAAGGGACCCTGCTGGCCTCTGAGAGCCCGGAGCCAGAGCCACGTAGCCATGTCCAAGATGTAGGCCACGTCCTTTCTCCTTGTGGGCCTGGGAACGGCATTGGGGCGGGGGCACTGATGGGCAGTGGGTGCTGCTCAGAATCCTGTGGGGTGTGCCTTCAGGAGCTGGCTGCCACAGGCACCCCATGTCCACCTCTGCTTGCTGCCCCTCCACCCACGCAGTGGGTCTTGAGCCCCTGTGCCCACCCTGGACTTGACAGCTGCTCATGCTGAGTGGACACGAGGGCTTGTATAGCAGGATGCCCTCGCTCATGGGCTGACACCCTGCCTGCCCTTGTAGCTCGTTTGCAGTTCTAAGGGTTGAGTCAGAGGCAGATTCCATTTGATGTTTACTCATTTCTCTCTCTAAAAGGCAGAACAACAAAGACAGAAAGAGACAGACACACATAGACACGCACAGAGCCAGGAACTCCATCCGGGTCTTCTACCCATCACCCACTGCCTGTCAAGTGTATGGACAGGAAGTGCATGGACAGGAAGTGCATGCACAGGAAGTGCACAGACAGGAAGTGCACAGACAGGAAGTGCATGCACAGGAAGTGTATGCACAGGAAGTGCATGCACAGGAAGCTGGACCAGAGCAGGGGCAGAGGCAAGTGGCGAGGGACGGCAGGTGCCTTACAGCCCGAGGACCAGAGGGTGCTTCCAGAGATTCTCTCCCCTTCCATTGAGATAGGAATTGTTCCCTGTCCAGAGCAATGAGAGGCCCCTCTGGGCAGGGCGTGGAGCACGCGGACAGCAGAGAAGGACCTGGAATGGATGCAGCTCCCTTGAGTCCTGGGGGAGCTGGTACATCCTTCGCCTCAGGATGGGAGGTAATGCTTTTCTGCAGAGGGTACAGCAGCACCCCAGCTAGGGTCTACTCCAGAGAAGTGACGGTAGACCTCACTGGTGCCCACGCTGGAGTGCCGTCAGCAGGATCCTCCCAAAGCACACCTAAGCACACTTTACCCTGCACCTTCTGAGGGTCTGCAAGTCCCGAGCTGGCCGGCCCTGCCTTGGTTCTGACAACTGTCACGCCAGCTGCTGGTGACAGGAGGCCTGCTGTCACATCTGTGTTCAGGGAACAAAGGGGAAGTCCACCGAGCAGGTTTGGTTCAAATCGCCTGGTGGCTGCTGGCTGCTCAGCACAGCACAGCGCGTGCCCTCCAGGGAGCATCTGTAAGCGCCCAGGGGTGAACCTGCAGCTGCATAGAGGAAGACCAGCAGGGAGCCGACAGCTCCACCTCACAGGATTAGCCAAGAAGAGCCATGACTTGTTTGGAACGCAGTCTGACATTTAAGGGGTAGCTACAGAGACAGAGTCATCCAGCAAGCCAAAAATAAACCCTTCCCTTCCGCTCACATCCTGGTCCCCTTCCAAATTTGCCAGGCACAATATTGGCACTTCGGTGGTCTACAGGCTCAGATGTGCCCTGTCTCCATTTCACAGGAGGAGGCGGGGGCCTTCCTGCCACGCCAACTCCAGGACCCTCACTCGGACATCTGTGCCAGAAGTTCCAGGGCCTGACCTGACAGGGTCCCAGGTGCCACCCACCACGGTGGGCACCGAGAGCTGGGTGTGAGTGCCCCTCACAGCAGGAAACACCCTGTCAGCACCGCATCCTGGTTCCTGCTTCTAGCAACAATGTTGCCAAAGGAGCATCTTCATCTACATGGACTGTGGTGACGCGCCCCCCACGTGCACCATGATTCCCCTGTGGGTTTCCAGAAATCAAAATCTACAACACGTCTCAGTTCCACCTCCCGAAGGTGTGTATGCATTTCTATTCTCCTCTCTGACTGCTGGCCATCTCCACCCCCCATGGAGGAAAAGCTGGCGTCTTGGGTTTCTTCCACGTGGGGGAAGGAGGAGGTTTCTCCAGGCTGTCGACCTCCACGGTTTCCCTTCTGCCTGTCTGAGGCCAGGATTCTGTTCTCTGTAGGAACGGCGACTTAGCCCTGCCTTTCTTGTCTTGGACACAAGGGCAGGCTGAACAGCCCACCCTGTCTTCAGACACCACGCCTGAGCGGAGAGAAGACCTTTGCAACCCGTTTCACACATCCTCTCCAAAGCATTAGAAACTGGACAAGACACAGCAGAACCACACGTTCAGACCACTCAGATGTCAGCACCCGGGTGGCAGGCGTCTGACCACTGGCATGCTGTCACCGGAGTGACCACGGCCAGGAACGCCTCAAAGGCCCACTCGCTGCTGCAGGTGGCAGAGCACCTCCCCGCCCCCCCGGGGAAAGTGTGAAGCTGGTGTACACACTTACAGAGCCCATCAGAGTTAGGCACCGGGTGCTCGCTGCTCTGTTATTTAATAGCCCCCAAACTGGACATGCCGTTTGCAGCCACAGGACCTGTCAGCGCCAAGCCTGATGTCTGCAAGCATACAACATTTGTAAGTCTCATAAACATCACGCTGCAGGACAGAGGCCAGGCGCAGGAGACCCCACACTCTGCGTGACCACCTCGGTCTGACCCCAAGCAGCCATGCCGCCTTGCGCGCTGGCGGCCCCATGTGCTGCTCTTGCTGGGGGAGGGGAGAGATGCCATCCCTCCTGTCTCCCCATGTGGGGCCGGCTCCCTGTGTTCCCACGGGACAGCATCCGTGTGGCTGTCACCTGTCCACGGTTATGCATTAGACAGTCTTAAAGTCCGTTATTTGTTTTCTTTCATTTTGCTTGAAGACGGAAGAACCGAGCACAGGAGCCAGGGAGACAGGCGGACGTCTTCCATCTGCTGGTTCACTCCTCAGCTTACAGCAACGGCTGGGACTGGGACAAAGTCAGGAGCCAGGAATTCTGACCACATCTCCCACATGGGCCACCAGCTGCTGCCTTCCAGGTGGACATTAGCAGGAAGTTGGCTTGGAAACAGAGCAGCCATCAAACCAGGCATTCCCTGGGCGCAGCCCCCAGGTGGCTGCTCCACCCCTGGGCCAAATGCCTGCCCCAAATGCCCTTTCTCTCTCTCTTTCTCTCTTTCTCTTTCTGTCTCTCTTTCTCTCTCTCTCCACCTTCCTTCTTTCCTTCCTTTGAAAGAATCGGAAGCTCAGGGGAGGAGTTTTATCTAAACCCTCTGAAACAGGTCCTGGGGGCCCACACTGCAGGCAAGCTGCCTTGGGTCTGCGTCTGCAGTCGTAGCAGAGGGGAGAGTGAGAGCTGCAGAGACCACTCTCCTCTCGGTCCCTAAGACACAGCAGGTATGCAGTGAAGCCCCCAGGCCGCCAAGCTCCACCTCTGGTCACGAGCCACTGGCCAACACGTCCCGATACTTGGATTTTGGTATTCACGCTTGAGAAGGCACATGCCCGGTCACTCCTGAAACACTGGGCATGCAGCCCTTGGTCCCCTTCCCCTAGCGCCCAGGGCCCCCAGCGCCCATGGCTCGGCCAGGATGCATTTCCCAGTGCACAGCGGTCTGGGCTGGGCAATTACAGAGACTTTTAAAGGCTTACACAGCAACTCCGTCCAGAACGCTTCACTTCAGCCCTGCTCGTAAACAGATTGTAAAGGCACAATCAGCGGGGCCCGCTGCGCTGGGAGCATCTGATGGAAGCCAGGCGCTGGTTTATATGTGCCAGTCCAAACAAACATACCTGCAGACCATCAAACCGGAATTTCTTCCGTACTTTCTTCGGACGCATTAAGGAACCGCTTTTATTTCTCTCGCCGGAGGGAAGTGATGCGTTTATTTCGCGGAAAGAGAAGAGCATAGCGCAGGACGCCAGGTAGGGAGAGGCGAGGAGAGCGGGGGGCTGGCTGGGGGCTGCCAGCCCTCCGCCGATAGGGCCAGTGTGGGACCGAGGAGTGCCCTGCCCGTCCGTTTTCAGTCTGAAGATGACAGCCACTGCCTTGCAATGCAGCCCCATCTCCAGAGATGGGTAACTCAAGGCGGCAGCGACTCCGTGTCTCCCTCAGTGATCCTCGGCCCCCTTGGCCCGACTCGGCGCTCAGCTTCTCGCCACCCGTCAAGGACATGGGCCCTGTGCCCTTCCAGAACACTCCTGCAGCACCCACCAACACCACAACACCCACTCCACACCTCGCAGCTCTCTGTCCCTGTCACCTCTGTCACAAGAGCTCACGGCGCTGCTGTCCCGGCCGTGTCTGCCCTGCCCTGAACCTGGGAGCTCATCACGTGACCCGCGTGACGGTGAAGAGGAAGAGGTAGAAGCTAGGACAAAGGTGGCCATCGGGGGCCTGGCAGGTGCGCCCTGTGTCTCTGCAATGGCTCTGTGCCCCACGCCCAGGCCAGCCCAGCCCCACCTGGCCCAGGGTAGCTCTGCCTGCGTGGCAGGGAAAGCTAGCAGGCAGCGCTCATGCTTGTGGAAGCAGCTCTCAGCAGCACAGAGAAGAGGGTGGCAGGCAGGGTCAGCTGTGCCGCCCCACGCAGAGGCAGGCTCTGCGGGCTTTTCTCCTGCATGTCTGACAGTGTGACTGCGTTTCTGTACCTGTGACCTGTGCAGCCTCACGCCGCACCTCTGCTCTACCCCGCTGCTCAGCCACACCGCGCGTCCCCTGGCTGTTTGCACGTGCTGGCCTGCCCGCCGGGAGCCCTCCTCTCTCAGCCTCTCGAGGTCCCTGGGTGTGGCGCTGTGCTGCCCCGGCTCAGTCTGCACAGCAGGACTCCAGAGCTCAGCTGATGGGGGCTTCCCGTCCTTGCTCTTTGCTTCATTGCTGTTCCGTGTGTGCCCGGGGCACGTCAAGTTCCCTGCCCAGACCAGGGAAGCCCATGGCACACAGCAGGCACACAGTGACATGGGAGTACAGTGCCAACACTGCAGAGTGCCCTGGCACAGTGTCATGTGACCTGCCGAGCTGTTCTCCCTGTACTGCTAAAGGCCAACTTGTGTCTCCGTGGAAAACCGCCCCAGGCTGCTGGAGAGGCCAGGCGTCCACGCCACAGAGAAGCTATTTCTGCCTGTCCTCTAAGCTAGGCTTGAGCAGGACTTCCGTAAAGCAAGGGGACATGCCTCAGACCCCCAGGGTCCGCCCTGCAGCCCACCCTCCTCACTGTGCTCTCGGCTGACCTTGTGGTGCTGTGGAGACCCCGCTTCCAAGTAAGGTCACGTTCCCAGGCCCGAGCGGGGACTCCCAGCATCCTGCTGGGGACAGGGCCCAGCCACCCCAGGGGCTGTGGAGCTGGCCGCAAGGGAGGACAGTGGCAGGATGGGGGCAGGTAACAGGAGTGGGCGGGAAGTGAAGGCACCCTCCGTGAGGCTCCGTGAGGCACCCATCCAGGTGTCACCAGGGAAACGGGAGACAGGGCAAGGGCTCACTGTGGCCTCAGACACCTGAGGTGGGAGGCGCTGGGCATCAGCTGCGCCTGCTCCTTGGGCTGTGGGCTCCCTGCTGCGGCTGGGGGTGACTTAGCAGCCTGCAGCTGTGGGGGGCCAGGGAGCCTCTCCTTCCACGCAGGAACCCTTCTCTGTGAAAATGCAGACATGGCCCACCCAGCCTGCAGGTCAGAAGCTATGCTTGCATGAGACCTAGGCACGGACTTGGCCCTGACACATCTTGAGGAGCACCAAGCTGGAGCCCAGTGAAAAGGCACTACGGGTCCCGACATGCTGGGAGGGCTGTTGTCCCACGAGGACCCAGCCACCCCTGCTTCTTGTGGGTTCAGGAACCCTCGCCTCCCCCACAGCACTAGGGTGTGAGCATCCGTCTCAACGGGAAGGCAGATGGGGCTTAGGAGCCCCCAGGTAAGGTAAGGCAAAGCGTGGGGAGATTAAGCAAGCTGGGTCCAGGCCATGGCACAGCAGGGCAGAACATGAGTCCAGCAGGCCACAGGCGCTGGCATCCTGGGAGAAGAGGGATGCTGGGACATGGTCACACAGGGATGAAGGCGTGGGAAGCAAGAGCCCAGTGTGTAGCCTAGGGTGTTTCCTGCGTGCCCTCTGCATGCTCGTGTGTGCCTGGGGGAACTGCATGGTTCCTGCGTGTACTCTGCATGCTCGTGTGTGCCTGGGGGAACCGCATGGTTCCTGCGTGCCCTCTGCATGCTCGTGTGTGCCTGGGGGAACTGCATGGATCCTGTGTGCCCTCTGCATGCTCGTGTGTGCCTGGGGAACTGCATGGTTCCTGCGTGCCCTCTGCATGCTCGTGTGTGCCTGGGGGAACTGCATGGTTCCTGCGTGCCCTTTGCACGTGCGTGTGTGCCTGGGGGTACCGCGTGGTTCCTGCGTGCCCTCTGCATGCTTGTGTGTGCCTGGGGGTATTGCGCCTCATGCGGCCTGCTGCCATCTTTCATCTCCGTCTGTCCCGTAGTCCATCTGGGAGAGTTTGGGAGAGAGGACACATCCCATGGGAGCTGGTGTTTTTCTGTGCTTCCTCCCCTCCCCCAGTGCCTGTGTATACTTCAACTGTGCACCGAGAGCCTCTGGGCCTTGGCAGCCAAAGTTGTCCTTCAGGTGGAACCACCCAGGCCCTTTTTGCTGCCCGGCCCTAGGGACTTCTGTGTGGGCAAGTGCATCCTGGGCCACTCGGCACCTAGTCCACCCAGCACGGGTCCTGCTGTCCGTGGGCTCGGCTGCCGTGGAACACACAGAATGCGTCTCCTGCTGCCCTCCTCTGTTAGGGGTGGCTGAGAGAGGGGTGTGGTTCCCTGCTGGGTCAGAGTGAGGGGGCTTGTGGAGGATGGAAGACAGACTGCCAGGAACCTGCCACATGTGAATGAGAGCAGGGAGGGGGAGCGGAGGAGACAGGGGCTTGCTTCTTACCCACTCAGCTGCTCAGCCCCTTTGCTGTCCTGCACCCCGAGCCCCCCACTGCTCCCAACCTCCCAGCCCCAGGGCCTTTGCTTCTGCCTGCTGTTTTGTCCCAGCAAGAACACGCCCCACCCCCAACCCAGAGTCCTAACTATTACGTCACCCCGCTCCCAGGCCCCGGAGCTGTGATGGCTGCAGGGTTGCCGCCCCACTCACACACGAGCCCTGGGAGGTGGGGGCTGTGTTCACAGCCGCGTCCCCAGAACCAGGATCTAGCATCTCATTCTCCCTGCCCGCAGGCCCCGCAGGCTGTGTTGGGGTTTGAACCTAGCAGAGGAAGGCTGACCGGCCTCACGCTGCACTTCCTGCTCAAGTTCAAAGTCAGCCCTGCCCCTGGAACTGCCATTACAAGTTTAGATTGTTCCAGAATCCCGCTGAAGCCCATTCCAAAGGCGCCCAGCTGCTATCAGGAAATGGCTCAGGAAGGTCTCCTTTTAAACACCGAGAGGCTAAGATGCAATCAGTCGCTGGAATTAAAGGAAGTGCTGCCCCTGGACTGGGGGATCGTGCTTCAGGGTCCCAGATGCCCGCCCACCTGCCGAGCCGTGAGCTCCGTGAGCGGGACCCCCACTCCGTGGGGCGGTGGACGCTGCTTCCTCCTGTGCGCTGGCATCGGCCTGTCATCTTTCAGTTGTGGTCTCGAAGGCCAAACACGAAGCAGGATTTTCCATTATGGCTGTAATTTTGGCTTGTAATTTTATCACTCGAATCTAAATCCACTTCAGAAATGCCATAAACTAATTGTCACTGAATAAACTGAGACTCTTGAGGAGTTTATAAAAGTGATTTCATGAAGAAAAAAAAAAAAAGGCAAATAGAAAACAAATGTTGCCACGGACTTGCTGGCAAAAGGTGCAACGTCTCGGTCGTCCCGAACGCCCCAGCCCTGGCAGGCACGGCCGTGGAGCCCAGCCGCACGGCCGTGTGGACGCTGCAGCCCGGGGAGTAATGAGTCCGGTCTGGCCCGGGAGTGGCAGGGGCGAGGGCGCAGGCCGGGTCAGCCGAGAACGGGCAGCCACTAGCTAGATCCAAGCCTTCCCCAGCGGACTGAACCTCGCTGCCTCCATGAGGAATAATAATCCTCGCACGGCGGGTGTCGGGGTTAAGTAAATGCGGGTTAATTACCACGCGGGACGCGTTCGCAGTTCCCGAAGCTAAACACATCAACGCCGTTGTCGGTTTATGTTAGGCCGTCATGGAAGGACTACTGGTTAGCTGTTTCGCCTCACTCCCATTAAGAAACAATATACAAAGGGGATAACGCAATCCGCTCTGTTTACGCCGGGGAGGGCCCAGGATCAGCAGGCGGGGAGAGGGGCTGTTCCGGTTCCAAGGAGCTCCTGCTGGCCGTTTATGAATGAACATCTCCAGAGAAACTTCTAGATGGACGCGACGAGGGAACAAGGATAGATGAGAAGCCACCCCAGGATTCCCAGCAGACTCCCCGGGAGGGGTGGCTACAAGTCGTGCTGCAGTGCTGTGAGCGGCTTCCAAAACACCTGCAGCCCACAGCACCGTCAGTTCGAGCCCAGCTGCTCCACTTGGTCCCAGCTGCCTGCCAATACGCACATCCTGGGGGGCAGAGGAAGATGGTCCAAGAGGTTGGATTCCCACCACCCACAAGGGGGCCTGGATGCAGCCTCAGGCTCCTGGCTCTAGCCCAGATCTGGCTGTTACACGCATCTGTAGGGGTCAGCTCGTTATTGTCTTCCTTCCTCCCCTCCCCTCTCCTCTCCTCTCCTCTCCTCCCCTCTCCTCTCCTCCCCTCCCCTCTCCTCTCCTCTCCCCTCCCCCCTTCTTCCTTTCTTTCTTTCTTTCTTTCCTATGACCTTTTTTTTTTTCCCTAGCACCTTTTCATTTTTATTGGAAAGGCAGATTGAGAGATGCTCCCCAAGGGGCAGAATGGCCAAAGCTAAGCCAATCCAAACCCAGGAGCCAGGAGCCTCTTCCAGGTCTCCCACGCAGGTGCAGGGTCCAAAGACCTTGAGCTATCCTCGACTGCTTTCCCAGGCCACAGGCAGGGAGCTGGATGGGAAGTGGAGCAACCAGGATACGAACCAGCACCCATGTGGGATCCCAGCATGGCGACTGCACCAGGCCTGTGACTTGTTCTCTCTCCCTCCCCACTTGTCACTGTACCTTTCAAACAGATGAAAACAAATACATGAATATTTTAAACAGAAAAAAAATGGAGGCGTGCACAGTAGGTTAAGCCCCCACGTGTGATGCTAGTGTCCTGTGTTTGAGTCCCACCTGCTCTCCCTGGGTCCCTGGCACCCATACAGGAGCCCTGGGTGCAGTTCTGACTCCAGGCTGTGACCTGGCCCAGTTCCCACCACTGTTGTCACTTGGGGAAGGAGAACCAGCACGTGGAAGCTCTCCAGCTCCATGTCACTCTGCCTTCTGAATAAATCAGCTTAAGAAAGCTCCAGTGGGCAGGGTTTGTAACTCCTCTAAGAGAGGTCTAACTGGGTTGAGCCCCTGAAGTCCTGTGTGCAGCTCCGAGCCTCCTGGGTGGCTGAGGAGAGCAGACCCTAGCTAGGGGGTCCCGCCCAGCACCCCTAGGAGACCCAGCAACCTCTTGGCTTCCAAGCCCAGAATCCTTGCAGACCCAGGTGCCAGCAATCAACCCGGGGTTCCTGAAGGGAAAACTGAGACAACACCCCATCATGGGCCATGCTTGTGCTTTCTTGGGGTTCAATGGGGTGCAGGGAGGGGCTGTTCTTCCCACCAGGTTCTCTATTCACCTGCCTCACTGGGAAACTTGCCGGATATGTGGATTTCCTGGCCTGACTTAGAAACCCTGAGCGGGGCCTCTGGAGAGGGAGGGGAGTTGGGAAGATCTGGGGTGCTGCTAGGGGCTGTGGCCTGGGGGCAGGGCAGGGCTGCTCGGTCCTGGCCCAGCAGCCAAGTGCACACAAGAGCCTGAGTGCTGTGTTGGCAGTGGTGGCCAGGAGGTGGGAATGCCCACAAGTCCCCACAGATGTGGACACGCAAGCTCAGTGTGGACTCTCTAAGGATGGCCACTGGTGGGGTAAGACGCTGGCACCCCATGGAAGAGCTAGAGGACCCTGTGCCACGTGCTCGGATGCTCCGTGTACGAGGGACAGGCAGCACAGCCCAGGTCCTGGGAGTGGACCAGAGGCCCCCAGGGCAGGTATGGAAGGGGTCAGCCATCCAGCAGTGTGGCAACCATCCAGCAGTGTGGAGGTCCCTGATGAGCTGGACATGTGGAAAGAAGGCCCAACACCGGCTCTTCTGCTGTGTGTATAAAGAAAAAGCAAAGATGTGATGGGGTGTGGCATGGCTGACAATGGGCACTGCGCATGGGCAATGGCCCCCAAAGCACCTGCAGGAAGGAGACTGGGGGAAGACAGAGAACCTGCTTTCCTCTGGACCTAGCAGAGCATCCAGAGGGTCGCTGGGATCCTGTCTGTCTGACACGGGTGCACCGGGGCTTCCCAGGGAGACCATCGTGCCGCCTGCCTCTTCGTGGTGCGTTTCTCTGCAGCCTCCAGCCAGGCCCGACGGCACCATGTGTTGCCCATTAAAGCGCAGGACACGGGGCCTTGCTCGGTCACCTCTCACATTGCACAGGCGTTAGATCATCTTCCCAGCAGCCTGGCCTGCCTGCCCCTCCCCCAGCACCACACCGAGCCAGGCAGGAACGGGGACACGCAGGGAGTCTGGCCCCCAAGCTCCCCACGGGGCCACGCTCCCTCCTCTGGCTTCCCCTGGAACCAGAGACAGCCTCCCCAGGCCAGCAAGCTCCTCTACAGCCCAGCACCCTGTCTTCTTCCCTTCCTTTTTTTTTTTTTTTCCGGTTGGGAGCTATTTCGGCCACCACTGAGAGAGCCCCCAGCCTGGCCACCAGGTCCACATCCGTACTTGTGCAGGAGCCAAGAACCCTGCTCTCGGAGGAGGCAGGGTCCCAGTCCTTCCCCACTGCTGGGACAAGGCAGCCCCACTTTCTGCACGCCCCCCACCGCTTCCGCCCAGGGACCTGCACGGGCTGCGGGGAGCTCCTGTGTGTCCAGGCCTGCTGGGATAGCGGGTCAGCCCTGGTCACATGGCTGCCACAGGCCCTCTGGCCCCTGGGGTCAATGCCACCACTTACACTCTGTAAGGACATCTGGCAGGGGAGCTGGCGGCTGCTCCGACCACCTCCTCCTCCACCCAAAAGCCCTCTACAGAAATGAAAGCCTGCCACAATGCATGACCACGAGGGTCAGAGAGAGCTGCTGCCCTCTGAGGGGCTGGAGGGGCCTCAGGCTGACCCCCCGGGAGCAGCTCATTAAGCAGAGGGATGCTGCTCAGCTGCAGAGACACCCCACAGACTGAACACGCAGGCGCCAGCTCTCTCTCTCTCTCTCTCTCTCTCTCCCCCTCTCTGTTGGGCTCAGAAGTGGCTCAAGTCCCCACACCCCTTCCTGGGGCGGGAAGAGCACTGCCCCTCGAGTGTCCCGGCTGCATTTACGTCACCAAGGAATTTTCTTTTTCTGGTGCACATTCTGGCATAGCCGGCCGAGAGGCTCCAGGAAAATCGTAAAGCGTGCTGAATGGCACCGCGGGAGCCGGTCCCCGGAACACACCCGGGCTTTTGTCTTGTCAATGTCAACGCAGGCGCTGGCTGTGTGCGGGTTTGGCTCTCTGCCCAGCGGGCTCCCTCCAGGTCCTGGGAGGGTCATGTCAGGCCACCCTCAGGGAAGGGCCCTGACGGCTCCCTGAGTGCATCCAGAACCTTCCACAGGTCCGGGAAGCTCCGATGAAATAGGACTGCGCCTGCCTCCACCCCAGGGTGGCCGTGAGACCCTCAGCGCCCCTCGCCTCCCTCCATGAGTGCTGCCCTCCAGTCCAGCAGGCACGGGGAGACTCACGGGCTGTGGGCCTCCCTAACCACTTGGCTTCCTGTAGGAGCAACTGTGTGAAAAGGCAGAGTTGAGACCCCCTCTGCCAGTCAGAAGCAGCCCCCTCCTCACCGCTTGCTCCCCAAGGAGGGCCAGGCCTGTGCGTCCACTCTCAGATGTCCAGAAGCAGCTCTGGTCTCCCTGTGCGGCTATGGGCTGGCCCGTCTGTCCCTCTCACGCCCGGCTTTGCAGATCCTTCTATGCGGTTTGGAACTTGGGGCAGCTGCACCCTGGGGCACACCCACACTGTCCAGTGAACCCCCCGGCCCCAGCCCTGTCACGCTGGGGAAGCAGTGGAAGGCAGCCCACATGCTTGGGCCCCGGACCCCTCATGGCCTCACGGCTCTGGCCTCAGTGTTGGCCTCTGGGGTGAGCCAGCACTCTCTCCTCCCTCTCTCCTACTTTCTGTCACTCCACCTTTCAAAAGGGTAAGTAAATAAATCATGCTCCGAGGAGGCCCACCTCCCGGCCCCACCTCGTGCTTTTTCGTGCAGGTGCCATGCTGAATCTGCGGCTGAACTTGTCATCAGATTGCAGAGGGGCCCTAGCACCGGTGGTGCCAGGATCCGCCAAGGTGTAGAAACCCTGAATCCTAAACCCCAGTCCCCACATTCTGCTGGGCTCCCTGGGCTTGGTGAACCCACAGTTCCCAAGAGTGTGTCTGCCAGGTGTGTCAGGCGAGACCCCAGCCCGCCCGGCTTGCAGACCCTGCAGGTCTCCAGGTATGGGATGGGACTCACCCCCGCCCCCTGGTGGTGAGGGCCAGGTGCACTCGGCCCACCCCGGGAGCCCCTCTCCCACCAGAAGCCGTGGATGGTGTCCACCGTGTGGGCTAGACCAACAGCGCCATGGCCCGAATATTCCACCTCTGGCTTTGCCATGGCCACAGGCGTTGTCTCGTGTAATCTCATTTGCTCTTTTCTGCACTCCCGAAGGTTGATTTTAGGGTGAAAGTCGGGGTCCCGGGGCCAGAGTGCATGAGGGAGAGGATTTGCCGGGCCCCCTTTTCTTCCTTTGATTCTTGTCTGTGTGAATCTGGGCCGAGACCACATCCCATGCCCCGTGCAACAGTGCCTGGAAACAACAGGGATTGTGTCACGGGCTGGCCCATGGAGGCGGCACTAGCTCCGGTAGGGTGAGGAAGACTCCGAAGGCGTCATCCTGGGTGGAGTCTCCAGCTTGTGGAGTGAGCGGGGCCACTGCACGTAGGTGAGCGAGCTCACACGGCTTGCCCCCAGTGTTCAGAAGGCTGAAAGGGCCACACACTTGGGCCCTTCGGGTCAGAGGCTCTGGGAGTGCAGGCCTTCCCAGAGGGCAGCACTGGAGCCTTTGGGGGACCTTCCCTCTCTGCACCAAGTCCGTTGGAGTGACCAGGGAAGACCAAAGCTCAGCCTGATCCCCCACTGTTACTGGACACGTCATGCAGAGGGAGCCCCAAGGCTCAGGGTCCAGGCTGCCCCACACGGGCTCTCTGTGTCAGCAGGGATCACTCTTAGCAGTCAGGATACACACAGAGACCTTGCCATTCCCACGGGGAACATGTCTCTACCCTCTGCAGGGCAGGGTCCGGGATCCAATCCCCCATGACCCCAGCACGGCACCCAGAACTGGGCGTCTGCTGGGTGAACTACGGCGGCCCATGGGGCAGGCCGGTGAAGGGCCCAGCTATGTGCCCCTCCCATAGCCCCTTTCCCTGGCGTATCCATGTCCAGGGAGTGCCTTCAGGGTCCTGCTCTGGACCCCTCTCTGGAATGTACCCTCCCCCCTTAAATGGCCTCATCTGCTGGGGGAGGGGCATGTGACCCTAGCGGACAGATGGGAAAAAGCCGGGTGCAGAGGGGCCGGCAGGCAGTGGGGGGTTCCGAGCTGCATTCTGGGCTGTGGGGGATGTCCTCTTCATAAAAGTGGGTGCAGTCCTGGCCTGAGATGCACCTCTCATTGAGCATTCTGAGTCCAGTGAGGCCCTGGAGCCTCCCTGCTCCTGGCAGCACTGGGGACAAAAAAGAGAAGGCGGGGCGTCACGTGAGGGGCAGACAACTGTGTGGAACCTGTGATCATGGCCTTGACTGTCACCACCCCCATCACTCCAGAAGGAGTGGGAGGCTCTGCTGTGTGCTGAGCCCTCCAAGTGAAGTCCCTGTCCCCAATAAGACCCCTGGGCAGCTGGAACTGGGTAGACTGATGGCTGAAGGCGGGGCCACGGTCCTGGATGGCTGTGCCCAGTGAAGGAGGGGCCACGGTCCTGGATGGCCGTGCCCAGTGAAGGTGGGGCCACAGTCCTGGATGGCCATGCCCAGTGAAGGCGGGGCCGCGGTCTTGGATGGCCATGCCCAGCACTGTCACACACGGAGACAGAGGAGACGGGCAGACCACAGTGCAGGAAGGACTCTGCCTCGCCCCCCCCATTCCCATTAGAGGACCCCTCTCCATCACAGCCCTGGGAGAGGGAGGAGGGGCTGGGAGCCAGGCAATGCAGGTGGCCCACGGAGTCTGCCCTTGGAGTGTCCAGAAGGGAGCAGCCAAGCTGGCGCGGGAATGGGGCCACGGAGACCTGTGCTGGACTGCAGAGATGTGCTAGCTGCCATCAGGACTTCTGGGAGGGTGTGACAGATTGGTGACACAGCTCCTCGAGACACCGGGGGCCGGGCGAACACAGAGGAGGATGTGCTGTGCCAGGAGTCTCTGCACACACGGGTGGGATCACTGCACCCTGCGAGTCACATCGGGCGAGGATTTACTGCTCATCGACCGCATACAGGCATGTGTCTACAATCCCAGGAAACCGTGACTATCTACTTGAAATTCAGATGAGCCTTTTCCCAGCCAAGCCTCTGCAAGTGTGCTCCTGACTCAGGGCTAGACTAGGGGACCCCGGCCAGCCACGCTGCACCTGCCCACCCTCCCCCAGCCCCGCTGCTTCCCAAAGTGCCCGGGAGGAACCACGCATCCCTGTGAACAGGTGCCTGAGGATGCCTGAGCTTGCAAAGCCAGGGGGCAGCCCAGCCTCCTCTCCTCCTGCCAGGGGAGTGGGAATGACCTCCCCCGGCAGGCAGGCAGGGCCCCCGGCCAGCCACATGTCTTCCTGCCAAGTGGCCGCCCCCTGAGCAGGGGTCTGAGGAAATCTGTTAAGGAAACGGGGGCGAGGGAAGTCCGTCCTTGGGGGCAGTCACCCCAGGGAGGCGCAGCAGACGGGAGAGCACCTCCAAGGCCAGCAAGGACCCCGTGGGTGGCCGCGACCCACACCTGCAGGAAACACTGCATGGAAGGTGCCCCGGGGTAACCTCCGGAGAAGCCCTGGAGCGGAGTGAGCCTGTTTGGCAAAGTCCTGCCCCTTTCCATTAGTGAGGGCTTCAGGTCACCTCTCCTTCTGCAAAGGAAATCAAATTCAAGAGATCAAGGGATTTGCCCAAGGTCGCCCGAGCACAATAGCTGCTTCCAGGCAGCCACTGTCTTCTCTCCACACCGAAAATAGAGCAGGCACGCAGCCCCTCCCGGCCCCCGCCCCCCCCGGCCAGGCCACCCCTCCCGGCCCCGGCCCCGGCCAGGCCACCCGTGCAAGGGGGCATGCACCCCTGCTTCCTTTGGATGTGCAGGCAGTGGCTCCCTGGAGTTCACAGGTGAAGCTTCTGCCAGGAGGTGGGTGACAGTCACATCACAGCGAGAGCCAGAGCAGGGACCCCCCAGGGGCAGTGGCCTGTGAGGGCCAGTGGTAGTCTCTCCCTCTGGAAGAGGAGCAGGTGAGGGAGGTTGGTGGATGGGCGGGTGTTACTGCCCACACAGGGGAGACACAGAGCGGAGCAATGGATGTCCCAGCTCTCCGTCGTTGCACCCAAGTACCGGTCAGGGGGTGTCATGAGCCCAGACACCTGCTCCTAGCCATCCTGCCAGGCACCTTCTGAACCAGACACTTGAGCCTCGGGCCTAGCAGGCAGAACCCCCACGCGCCGTGTCTGGTTCCAACTCCTGGCTCCAGCTGCCTGTGAGCGCAGCCCTGACGGCCTGAGCACGTGGGCTCCCATCACTCCCGTGGAAGTCTGGACTGACGTCCGGGCTCCCGGTCCTGGCCAGCATGGGGCTCTGAGAAAAGAAACAGCCAATGGGAGCTTTCTCTGCCTCTCAGACAGACATCCCAATAGACAACATGGCAGCCCCAGCTGCCTGGGAATGTTCTAGGCCATGGCCACCATGCTAGCATTTGAATGACCGATGACATGGCCACCTTAGCCTAGAGGCTTGGGCATCAAGTCCCTTATGTGGAGCCAGAACGCATGGAAACGGGCCAGGAGGCTTGCCTTGGCGTGGGGCTGCTGGATGTTGCTGGACACTGGCCATCTCCGGAAAGTCCAGCTGAGAGAGAGCACCTCAGGGGGCCGGCCAAGAGCTATATCACGTCTGGTTTTTTCTCTATCAACTCGATCTGTATCGTCAGAGTTGCCTCATGGTCAGTGTTGCATTTCTTTCCCTGCTACCCCCGTCACCCAGACACTTGCCTCTCTCAAAGCAAACACCCCGACTGGTGTCTGGTTCTCAGGAGGAAGCCCAGGCCTTGCGTGGGAGCCGTTCACAGACGGTCCACACCTTGCACCCTCAGCTGGACTCACAGGCAGGAAAGCCCACCCTGCCTGCGGAGCTGCTAAGCTCCATGGGCGAGGGGTGTGAGGTCACAGAGCTGCAAGACCCAGGACGCGGTGTCCAGTGCTGCAGCCGTCTGTGCACAGAGCGGAGGGGCCGTGTGCTGTGCCCCCCAAGTCTCCAGTCATGGAAGATCGGAAGTGCAGAGCAAGGCGGGAGGCAGATCATGATGTCCTGGCACGCTGCTACTCCACACCACCAACATAGAGCCTGGCGCCCAGCCCTGGGCAGCACACTGCTTAGTCCTGGGCGGGCCTGGCTCCCCAGTCACAGGCAGCCCTGAACCACCCAGGTACCTGGACTTGCCGTGGGGTCACACAGGGGATGGCCAGGACCTACAGGGTGGGTTTCTTGCTCATAGCAAGGGCTCCAGGTGCGAGGGTGCAGGACCAATCTCACCCACATGGGCTGGGGCTTCCCAGGAGAGCAGGGATCTCTGGCTGTACCAAGGCTGGGCTGAGGGCTCCACCCTTCACCTGCGGGGATGCTGGGAAGGCTGAGGGAGCAGGACTAGCTTCCAGGGCAGAGGGAGGTGGCTCACTATGGAAGCCCCACTTCTGCCTCTGCGTGCATTGTCCAGCAAGGACACGCCCACTGTGTGCTTACTTCCAACTTCCATGAAGCCAAAGAGAAAACAGATGTTGGGAGGGCAGCTGGGGGACGCTCTGTCCCTGTGCCTGGACGCTGCAGCATGTCCTCTGCAGGGCCACAACATCTCACCCCCAGCACGCCACGGCCTGTCCATGTGAGCAAGGGAGCCCTGCACTGCCAACCACCTGGCGTTACCCACGGCCATGAACACGTTCCCGGTTGCCAGTTGAATTTGTTGCTCGCAGTGGTTAAGGAAGCAGGGCACCCTGACTTGGGTTTCCTGGGTCCCCACTTTGCGCATGGCTATTAGGGGAATTATGGGGACCACGCCCATGGTCATCCCGCCGGCAGTTCTTGGGCTATGAATCATTGCACTGGTTTGGTTGACTTCTGTGGTCAGTGACTGCGAGTGGCTGCTTGGAAAAGGGAGCCAGGAAGGCCTTTGGGGTGGGCCTGCGACGCCAAGAGCCCTTGTTGCTCACCCCCCAGCTTCTTGCATCTTGGTTTCTTGACACGACATATCATGGGAGCCTCTGGCCAAGTGTCCTCCTGGTGGCAGAGACCCCAGCTTTTGGCGACAAGCGTGGCCCTGCAGGACTGGGGCAGGGCTTACGCTGGCAGTGATGCCTGCACTGAGGCCCTCCCCAGCCCCGAAGGGCCCGCGTCAGGGGCCACGGGATAAGGTTCTCCCAGGGATGAGCACTCCGGGGGCCGGCAAGCTCCCCACACCCCACCTGCGCCGTGGCTTTTAGAGAAGGGAAGAGGGTGATGCGTGCGCACAGGAGCACACGCGGGGCACCGACACATGCTCACACGTGCAACGCGTGTCCATGCATAATTACTCACACGCAGTCCCCTTCTGGCAGCCGGCTTCTAAAGCGGAGGGGTGCCAGCTTTGACACTGGAACAGTTTCATCCCTGGGGCTCCGGCCCCAGTCTCCCTGCAGATAGCTTGGAGCGGCGCTGAGCGCCTGCCTGGTGTCTGTGGAGGCTGGCCTGTGGCATGAATGCAAGCAGTGCCAGGCTGCAGGACTGGTGGTGTGAGGGTCTCCGCCATGTGACCCCCTCTAGGAGACGTGGCGGGGACAGTGCCTGCTGCAGTTGCTGTAAAGATTAAAGCAGGTGCTGCATTCAGGGGTTGGAAACACCGCCCAGCTTCGTTTGAGATGTTTTCAGATCCTGCTGACCATCGCACACAGCTCAAAAGTACACAGAAATGCAATGTCTTCATTTCTATCTCCAGCAATAAAGCAGGTGGAGCTCTGTGGCTGTTGCCTTCACGAGAAAGGGGGCTTCCCTCCACCACAGGGTTTGCTCGGCTGGACTCAGCAGGCATATCCGTACTGCCCCAGGGGCTCCTCCGGCCCTTCGTGTGGGGGCTGCCCAAGGCTCACCCTGGCCTGTGCCGCCTCTCCTGTCCCAGGCCCCACCAACACTGGCCCCACTAATGGACACTCTTGTGGCAAGGCAGCCGCTCAGTTTGGAGAAGGGGATTAAGCCCCGTATTCAGCAGCAGAGCCAGCGCAGTCCTGAGTCAGGCTAATGCACTCGACTTAATCCCCGGGCAGCCCTGGGCCTGGGGGAGGCGTCCACCCGTGCAAGCTGGGAGGAAGGGCCCACTGGGTCTCCGCCACTGCCCCTGTCTGAGTGGCACTCCCCGCCCTGGACTTTAGAATTAGCTGCTTGTGTGAGTAAATGGATCCCAGCTTCGTCGGGCCATTCCTTTAGTCCTTACTGTTTTATTTTATTTGAAAGCTAGGAGGCCGCAGGACAGGACACACAGCAAGCGTGAGGAGTGAGCCCAACGCTCAGCAGCCACATGGCAACACAGAGCTCCTGTGTCGGGGCAGGGGCCCAGGACCCCAGGACCCTAGACCACCTGCTGCTGCTTCCCAGGGTGCTGCTTCCCAGGGCGCATGCCAGCACGCGGTAGGACCACACAGCCTGCGCTGGCCCCGGGTGCTGTGACACGGGCTGCAGAGTGGCACCCCAACCTCGGAGCCACGCGCGCACTGCGGCCCTGACTTCTCTTTACAGAGGGGGCATCCTCTTAAAAGTAGTCCAGCCAGGCAGCCGTCATGTCCTCTCCGGACACAGTGACCACAGCCCGGTGCCTCCCAGCTGGAAGGAAGCTTGACTGAGACAAGCCTTCTTGCTGAGGAGAGATGAGAGTGGGAACAGGTGCCCCCGGAGTGACACCGTGATCAACTCTCTCCAGAGGGCTTAGGCTGCACACGTGGCGGCCCCTTCATCCGTACTGAGTCACCTCTCTCAGCACTTGCACAATGTCAGCATTTTTATAAAGCAGGTGGTAGCACTACATGCCAATGCCTTTCCCTGAAAACATCCAATAATGGCAATTTTAACTTTTTTTTTTTGTAAAATGAGTTCAAAAATACGGAGTCCAGGGCCAATGGAATGTCTCCGGGGTCACCAGCAACTCACTCCTTTTAGCTCCTGCCTCACGACTCAAGATGGTTGCTGCAGCACCAGCCATCGTGTCTACATTGTAGGCAGCAAGAAGCAAAGGGGAATGCATTATCCCTCGTGTGTCTCTTTGGCAAGGAAACGTCTCATGCCCTATCCCCAAATTTCGTAGGAACACATCAGCCTGTTACTAAGTCAGAGCAGGCCTCATGAAGGGTGGGCTGCGGTGGCCCAGCTGCTCAGGCCCAGGCTTCTCGCTCCTCTGGGCTGCCCCTCCTTATGGGGCTGGGAATCCTGACACTCCAAAGAGGATTGACCCAGGAAGCCAAGCCAGCACATACTACCCTCGCTTATACACCATTGGCCAGAGTGGGGTCACATGGCCACTTCACTGCAAAGCAGCCTGGGAAATGTAGTCTGGGTGCCAGGAAGACAGAGGGGAGGCCGGGCAGTGTGAGTGCCAGGTGCATCAGTGGACCCTTGAGGGGCTCGGGCCCTGAGTGGATCCGCAGCAGAACACACAATTGCAGAGCCAGATCTCTGCAATTCAAACTCAGGCCCCCAAGAGAGAAGCGGTTCTCCCTGGCAGCAGGGCAAGAGCCCCAGCCCGGGGCCTGGCTGAGCTGTACACTCCAGACCCCTGGCAGGAGGAGGCTCAGTGTGAACCCCCTCCCGGAAGCGGGGAGCCGGGCTGGAGCGCCTGCAGCCCGCCTGGCCTGAAGGATACAATTAACCGGGCTCCCCAGGCGGGCTGCGAGGCACGGCCTCCCCCCTGACCTGAATGGGTCATTTGTGGCTCAAATGACAGACAAATGCAATAATTAGGCCTGTTTAGTAAAGAGGAGGTGAGAGGTCAAACTGCAGGGCCACCCGTCTCCTGTTACCAGCCTGGTGACCACGCAGAAGCCCGTGGAGCGGAGCTGACGGCAGCCGGCTGGGACTGCCTGCTCAGCCTGCCCAGCCCGTCCCTGGGGCTTCCGGGCAGCGATGCCAGCCTGGAGGGGTGGGTGCAGGTCCGCCCCCTCTGCCAGGCGCCGCCACTGCCGTGACCACACCTGTCATCCTCGGCCTGGGCCGCCCGCCAGGTGACAGGTGGGCGACTGCGCCCTTGGCTCCAGCACAGGGGCCTCTTCTCTCTGCCATGGCCACCTACAGTCTTTGCTTTATTTTAATCCCAAGCAGAGGAGCTGTGCTCTCTGCCTTGCATTGCACCCGTCTCCTGGGATGGTCCATTTGGGTTCCTGTGGAGTAGGGAGTGGCCAGGGCTGCAGGAGAACATGCAGGCAGGGCTGAGCTCACTTCACTGCCCACAGAGGCTGGGCCCGCCCCTTCCATGCTGGGCACAGCTTTTTAAGCTCCTCCTTCTGCCCCTCCAAGCTCCAGACTCCCAGCTGGTCTGAAGGAGACCCCCAAACACACACTCAGAGAACACAGCCTTCCCGACCTCAGCCCTTGGGAAAACCAGCCAAGAGTCTGAGGCTGACCGGACAGCGCCAGAGATAGCGGGCACCGCCTGGGGGACCCCACCCAAGCCTGGCAGAGCCCACGCCCGAATTTGATGGACACTTAAATTTCTCTTGACAAATACAACATCCTCTTTCACGAAACAAACGATCTAGCTAGTTTTTTTAAACCTTCGGGCCCCACTCCGTCGTGGGGGCATCACTGTTCGCAGGATGACGTGAGCCTGCTGGGCAGTGTGGCAGGGCACCGCACAGGGGCTGGAGGGTGTGACCCACAGGTGTTGGTGGAGGACGGCTGCTTGCCCTGGAGCCAGGACTGGAAGCAGAGGACCAGGAAAGCTGAGCTGCGGCCGGGTCCTCCTGCCTAGCCCACGGCTCTGGGGAAAGCAGGTCTGTTCTGTGGGTGGGTGGGTTGGTTTGTAGAGGGCCCCTCACAAGCTCCCTTCGGAAGCAACCTTTGTCTGCAGTGCAAATTACAGCCAAGTGTTGATGCTTTCCAGGGAGAAAATGCTGTGTATAGACCAGCTGAGGGGCAGAAGACTTGGGGCTGGACACAGGGCACAGGGCCCTCTGCCCACCCCCACTGGGGCCCTGCCTGCTGTGGACCACAGGGCCCTCTGTCAGAACAGGGCGTGAGGCTGCTCTTGGCGTCCAGGGGCTCATCTGTACTCATGGGGTGACACCTGTGCCTTGAATCACCACTGTAAGACCAAAGGTGCAGCGGTGGCGTTAGGACGCTGGCCAATGCCACCGCCGTGGGCTCCGAGCCCACGTGCCACGTCTGAGAGTCTGGGTTTGGGCCAAGCCCCGCTCCCGCTCCAGCTTTTTGCTCCTGCACATTCTGGCTCAGGTACTTGGGGCCCTGCCACTCACATGGGAGGGGACGCTGACGGAGTTCCTGGCTCCTGGCTTCAGCCAGGTGCAGCCCTGGCTGTTGTAGACCTTTGGGGAGTGAGCAAGCAGATGGAAAATTTTGCTCTCTATCTCTCCCTGTCCCACTCACTCTATCTTTCAAAGAAAAAAAAAGGAAAAGAAACAAAATCAGTAAATGTTTGTAAATAGCAGCACCGAGGGAAGGGCTGGTGGTGGGGGCAGCGGACAGGCTGGTGGCACTCTGGGGACACGCCCTCTTCTCACTCCCCCTCACGGGAGTCGGCTGCGGGAGGAAGCTGCCAAGCCGGTCCTCAAGCTCATACCCACCGGCCCTCCGCTGCCCCCGGGGAGCATACGCCCCATGGCACTGCCCGTGGCACCTCATCCTGACCAGCAGACGTGGCTGTGTGCGCAGGTGCGCCGTATGCCATGTCCAGAAGCCTCCCCCTGTGGAGCACAGCGTGTGCTGTCCGCTGGAGTCCCACAGGGGTGGCACCGTGACCCGGCTAGGCTCAGCAACAGAGGGGGATTCACTGGCCAGGAACAAGGCAGGGTTTTAAGCTGGAGAGTTGTAACACACCTTCAGCCCGGAGTCCTACTTACGTGGGGACACCCAATTCTCCAGGGTGGTTTAGGGCACACATCCATCCAGAGCCTGGCTGCCACGCAGAGGGCAGCCTCCAGCTCTTGGCTCTGCCTGCAGCACTGGTTGCACGGAGCCCACACTGGAAGCCCCCGACCTCGCCTCCCAACAGGCCGTGGTCCCTTTTCCTTGTTATTTTTTTCCTAAGGAGATCTGTGCTTCCGGCCCAGGGTCACCAAGACCAATTATAGCTCTTTAGCTAACGCCTCCCTGCTAGCCTGCTGCAAATCCTATTCAGCCATAATCTGATTTCAGCCTCTCAGCGGGCAAGGAGAAAAAACGCCCTTGACAGGGAGACGCTGGTCTCAGTGCCCAAGGAGGCTGGCCATTCAAGTAAAGCTTGATTCCGTTGCAAGCGGAGAAGCCGCGGGCAGACATGCGGACCGGGCGTGCGCGTGCTGGGCCCTGGCCCCAAGCCCCGTGGGGGGAAGTGGCCAACCCTTCTTGAGGCTGCCCTGTGCTTCACTCACACAGGCTGGATCGGGAGAGCAGTGATGGTTGGCACTGGCCACAGTTGACTCCGAATCCAGCCCTGGCTCCAGCTTTCTGTTCCAGACGAAGCTTGCTGCAGCCCTTGTCCTCTGACTTGGGGTTTATACCCTAATCCTCCCGAGAACTGAGAGAGGTGGGAGGAAGAGAGTGAGAGAGGTCTTCCAGCTGTTGGTTCACTCCCCAATGGCTACAACAGCCAGGGCTTGGTCAGACCGAAGCCAGGAGCAGGAGCCTCTTCCAGGTCCCCCATGCAGGGGCAGGGTCCCGAGCCTTGGGCCATCGTCTGCTGCTTTCCCCAGTGAATGAACAGGGGGCTGGATGGGAAGTGGAATAGCATAGATTTGAACCAGCACCCATGCGAGATTCAGCCATAATTACATAATTACATCGCAGGCAGTGGCTGAACTGGCTTTTTTGCAGCACCAACCCCTCAAACAATTTTAAAAATTCGCACCCACTTTCCTGCTCTTCTCGCTCCCTTCTCCCTTTCGATCTTCTAGATCAGAAATTTGCACCCACAGATTTAAGATCCCTGGAAAAAGAAGAGGAGCGAGAGAACCTTAAATAGAGAAATTTCAAGTAGAATGCAGCCAGTATGCACGGCTCCTGTATCGCAAGCCAGTCTGATCAGGACTAGTGTGTCATCAGCCGTGGTCCCGGTGAGCTAGCCCATCTTCCAGTGGGCAGGCAGGCGCTCAGCACCTGGTGTGTGTGAGACACAGAAGGGCACACGAACCCAGCTGCCATGGGCTTTTCTGGTCGTAAAGGAGCATAGCAAACACGTTACCAGGAGGCTGCCAGCTGTCAGCACTCGTTTCCAAGAAAAGCGGGCAGTAAATGGAGTGGGCACCGTGAGGTGGGGGCTGAAGGCAGCATGTGCTCTGGGGTGGGCGTGGCTATTCCTGCCCATTTTTCAGGTGAAGCCACCGAGCCTTGGCGCTGGCCCCTGGGTCGTGGCAGGATCCACCAGTGTCGAAGCTCTTCCCCAATTCTGACAGCATCCCGCTGTGACCTGCTCGCTCACAGCATGACCACCTGCCCCGGATCAAGCCACAGTCTCCTCAGAGAAGCTGGACGCACAGCCCCACCACTGTGACGTCAGCAGATGTCCCACGTGCCACCCCACTGGGACCATCACATCAAGAGGGTACCCACCCCCATGAGACCGCAGACTCCAGCCCAGGTGGCAAGCACACAGGTGGTGATGGTGGAGACGGTGGCATGGATCACAGGAAATCCCTCCTCCCATTGCCTCAGACACTGCTCGCCTGCTCAGCTGCAGCTCTTCGTCTCGACTTGGGCTGCACAAATTGGGGACAGAGACAGCGCCCCAGGCCCAGCAGGACAGAGGTTCAAGGGGCTGGGCACAGACACTGGGAGTTCCTCCTGCTGGCCTCTCTCTCTTACTTACTTTTATTAAAAACAGACAGTCCTGGAGTGCGCCTGCTGGTCTGGCTTCTGAGGAATGATGGGGCGGGGGCTGCAATGTCCCTGAGTCCCCCGAGCCTGCCCTTTGACCTCAGAGCATGGGGAACCTGAAGTCTCCCCAGGCAGCTCTGCTCTGAGAAGCTGCCTGCCTGGGCAGGCCCCTGCTTTGGTGTGTCCCCCCATCCAGCCGACTCAGAAAGGAGTGGAAATCATTTGAATGCATTCAATGGATGAAAATGAATATATCTGAAGGACACAGGTGCCTATTCCCAAGTCCCATGCTGGGCAGAGACGCCCACCTGACCCCATGCCAGGCTGAGATGCCCACTTGACCCCATGCCAGGCAGAGACGCCCACCTGACCCTGCACTGGGCAGGCGCCCACCTGACCCCATGCCAGGCAGAGACGCCCACCTGTCCCTGCACTGGGCAGATGCCCTCCTGACCCCATGCCAGGCAGAGATGCCCACCTGACCCCATGCTGGGCAGAGATGCCCATCTGACCCCATGCCAGGCAGAGACACCCACCTGACCCTGCACTGGGCAGATGCCCACTTGACCCCATGCCAGGCAGAGACGCCCACCTGACCCTGCACTGGGCAGGCGCCCACCTGACCCCATGTCAGCCTCCGTTCTCTGCCAGAACCCTCCACCTGGTCACATCACGTTGGTTTTTGCACATGGCCTGTCACCTGCTATGGTTGACAAAACTGGGTGATGACCTGGGCTTCTTGCCTTCCTGGTCTCTCCCTCCACCCAGTGCCAAAGGATTTTGAAAGAAAGATCTATTGCTTTATTTTATTTGAAAGGCAGAGTAACAGAGTGAGAGAGAGAGAGATCCTCCATTTGTTGGTTCACTCCCCAAATGGCTACAAGAGCTGGGGCTGGCCAGGCTGAAGCCCAAAGCCAGGCATTCCACCTGGAGTGCCCATGCAGGTGGCAGGGACCCTAGCTTGCAGGTCCTCATTTTGTGGCTTCCCAGGTGCCTGAGCAGGGAGCTGGGTCAGAATCCCAGAGGCCAGGGCTCCAACTAATGCACCAACATGGAATGCAGATGTTTAACGCAGCAGCTTAGCAGCTGCCCATGGCCAGAGACCTGAATTACTCTAGGACCCAAAGGAATGCACAGGGGATGGCCTTCCACTGGGCAGGAGTGGGTTAGTCGAATTCAACAAAGCAAGGAGGGACATGGCTGCAGCAAGAGAGCCTGCTGCTGGGACAGCCAGGGCCGAGGGGTCGGTCACAACCATCATTCAATCAAGAGACAAGCTACTGTCAGCACCTGCACATCATCCCCATGGGACGGGATGCCCAGGACAGGAACCAGAGCCCTCCCAAGATGAGGGATTTTCCATGTCTATGCAGCAGGCAGCTTGGGAGGGCAAGGGGCAGCCCTGCTGCCTCCCATGGCAGGTGGGAGTGGGACTGTACCTCCCAGACCTCCAAGAGCTCGCTGTGCCCCTGGGAGACCACACTGGGGCATGCAGGCGGTGCTTGTCCCTGCATCAGCTTCACAGCACACCCATGTCCGGAAGCAGAGCTGGACCAGGGAGTCCCTTCCCCAGCCGACCTCCATCTCTGCAGGTCCACCAGGCACTCACTTTGCCATGATGCCCAGGGATGCGTCCCACAGCGTCAGTACCACACCATCATGTCCCTTTGTGCCCCACCCCAGCCCGAGTGCTCACACTCCACTCCGTCTCAGGCCACTGTCTGTCCTGACAGCCACGCTCAGCCCCTCCTTCTTCTCATCCTGGTGGAGCAGCTCCAATGCGGAGGGCTGAGGGGGACGTGCCCTCCCACAGCTGTGTCCACCGTGGTCAAGCCTGACCATCCAAGCCACATTGGCCAGGCATGTGGATCCAAGCAGGGCGATTCCTACGAGCCACACGCACATCTCTGGTCCTCCCTGTCTGGGCAGCTTTACTGATTGGGAAGCTCGGCTGGGTATTGGGTGACTGGGAATTAAGCATGAACATGTTGGGGTCCCCGGAAGGAGCAGGAGGAGTAAGAGAAGGAGACGAAGGCAAGGGGAGGATGAGGAAGAGGCAGATGGAACAGAGCCAGGCCTGCAGCCCTGCAGAAGCCGGTCCACCTCTTTCTCCTGCAAGCTCTGGGCACCCCTGGGAGCAGAACTGTGGGGTCCATGGAGCTGTGGCTGTGTCACCGTGGAGTACAGTGCAACTTCCAGCCCCTCTGCACATGGTCAGGGTCACCGTCGGGGCCGGCAGTTCTGATCCTATCGGGCCTCGAATGCGCATTGCATTTGCAGCAGTGAATATTGCTTTATTATGAGAACAAATTATGATTATTGTCGGGTGCAGGGCAAGGGGAGCCCCGGGGGTTATTAGAACCATGCTTCTGACGACCACGGCTCCCGTAGGAAGGGCAGCTGAGCTCAAGGCAGCCCGCTTCTCATTACCGATCGCCACTGGCTTAATGCGCCATAGCTGTCTTATCACATTTGCAGAACAAGTCGGCTTCAGATATTTAATTTAAAGTGATATCCTTAATTTCCTCATGGTTTCCAAAGTTTACATTAACTCTAACCTGCTAGTTTGCAAATGCATTTTCTCTAGTGACCTCAAGGAAACCCACGGCTTAGTCTCCAGTTACTCTGGGAGAAATAGCCTGGCTGCCCTGTCCCCAACAACCGCCAATGACACTGGACTTCCCTGCTGGCAACGCGCAGTCTAATTTAGGTCGGGCTTGAGAACGGGCAGAGCAGGAGATGTGGGTTGTGTTCCAAGTGGGTCCAGTCGTGGGTGGGGACCATAATGCGCCCATTGTGCAGGGTGGAACACGGAGGTCAACCTGCACCCCCTCTCTCCCGAAGTGGCTTTTCATCCTAGTGCCCACCTGGGCAAACCTGGCACTGTGACTGTGGTGAACAATGCACAGGACTACACCAGGCAGCCACAGCCAGAGTACCCCTCGTCCCTCCCTCAATCCTACGGAGGTCATGGCAGGGGCACGCAGTCCCCACAGAGCAGGGGCACGCAGTCCCCACAGAGCAGGGGCACGTGTCCACCTCCAGGATGAGCCACCCGGCCGCTGGGGAGGGATCACGGGATCCATGGTCTGTCTGGGAGCCAGGCCTCCCTCCGTCCCCTCTTCATGGTCACATGGTGCATCTTCTTCTTGGTGAGAGCCCCTAACTTCTAACAGGGATGCCCAGGGCCTGGCATGTCTTTTGTCGGGCCAAGGGAAAGGTTACTCACGATGGGAGTTTAAGTCAGAAGTCAGAGAGGTGAGGGCCAGCTGCTCCGAGCAGCACTGCCTGCAGGCTGGGACCTCGCTCTGGAGACGGAGACGCCTCCCAGGCTCCCGACTGCTGTGTGGCAGAGGAGCGCTCTGAGCACGGACAGGGCTGGGATGCTGGGACAGTGCACACACATTCCTCCCAGGCTTCTCCCACACCAGGGGACTCAGCACCCTCTGTGACACTTAGTGGCCAGCTCAGGATGAGTGTTCTGACAGGGCTGACTCTCCCATAAGTCAGGCATTGGATGAAGGCGCGCTCCAACCCTGGCAGGGTGACAGGTAGAATACACCTTGTAAAGCTGTGACCAGAGTGTCCCTGTGGTCCTGTGACCAGGATGTCCCTGTGGTCCTGTGACCAGGCAAGGCCCCTTCCGGGCACTCAAGACACACCCACACTAAGAGGTGAGCTAAGGAAGAGAGAGGTTAAGGAACACAGGCTGTGGGGTGAACTTTCTGGAAGCGGCAAAGTCTACTGACAACAGTTAGATGCGGGGCCTCCAGGGACTGCGAAGGCAGGTGTGTGTTTGGGGGTGGGGGGACGGTCTCTTGCTATCACTGAACCTTTCCTGGGGTGACTGATTCGTTACAGAACAAGCATAAACATAAAAATGAAAAAGCAAACAAGCAACATGAGACCACAGGCGACAGAGACCAAGCTACGCTGACGTTTTCCCGGAGGGAGAACGGCACTGTGCCACAGCTGACAGGTGCCGACACGCCCACCCCATGGCGCCAACCGCCAAGTGTGCCATACCCACTCACTGGTGCATTTGCACAACTCAGAATGACCTGCACTTTCGCTTTGGGGCTGGGGTCACTCCTAACTTAGGGATGTTCTCAAAGATTTGGGGAAGAATTTTGCAGTTTCTTGACTTCCATGAAATAAAGAACTTTCACTCAATGTCAACAGCCAGTGCTCAAACAGAGAGCCATGTGTTTTGGGCTTCCCAGAGTCAAGGCTGAGGGTCCCAGAGATGACCTTGAAGTCATGTCCCCTACCTAAAGGGGCTGGGGGAGGGGCAGTGACTGGGAATGCCTGCCACGAGCATGCTATGGGAGGGGCTGGAGCCTGGCTCCTGACTCACAGCCTCCCCCCAGCCTGCTGCCCGCCCAAGGGGAGGGTCTGATGACCACTGCTGCCCAGTGGGGTCCCCAGGGACCTGCCCTGCCTTTCCCAGGGCAAGGGTCCCGGCACTTCCCTTCCTTTGGTCACCGTCAGGTCAATATTCGGAATCCACCAGGAAGTGGGTACTTGAGTTAACAAAAAATGTCTAATATTTTTGACCTAATTTCAGGAAATCAGCCAGAAGCGCTCCAGGGCGGCTATCCGTCCTCCCCACACCGGGAGAGGAAGTTCGCACGCTCTCCAGCGATCTCCACCACAGGGAAGAGCAACATAAGTCCAGCACGTCCACAGGACAGGGTGTTCAGCAGTCCCCAGCATGATGTGTGAGAGGCCACTTGGAATGAGCTGATGGAGAGACCCCCAGAGCTGGGGGCACACACACGAGCCACACGCACACACAGGGAGGTGGGGTGGACCACACTCTCAGCCATGTCACCTGCACACACAGGGACATGGGGTCGGCCACGCTCTCAGCCACGCCACCTGCACACACAGGGACATGGGGTCGGCCACGTCACCTCCAACCCTGACATTTCCTGCCACCTTTTGACTTTCCTCCCAAGAGGATTCTGGTAAAACGCTGCTTGTCTGCAGGACCAGGCTGCTGCAGGGGGTCGCAGGGAGAACGTGTGAGCTAGGAGAGGTGGAGTGGGGACACCCCTCCTGCAGCTTCAAGAGCAAGGCCTCACCCTGTTCAGGTGCTGGAGCAACAGGAGATACCAACTCTGCACGCCCACGTCCTGTTCCCAGGTACGAGAGCAGGGTCATACCCCACAGCCCCTGGCTGCTGGAAGCCCTGTGCGAGGAGTGGCCTCAGGGGCAGAGAAGGGCCCTGTGAGGCTCTGTGCACAGTGCAGGGCATCCAGGGACGTGGAAGTAGGCAGGGGTACCCAGAGAGGCAGGTGGTGCGCCCTGGGAAGGCTGTCCCCAGCCTGCCTCGTTGCAGCCCCTCTCGCCCACCCCTAGTGCAGCCCCCATTGACCAGGGCTGTTCCCCCAGGGCCAGTGAGGACTGCGGGCTCTCAGGGGTCAGCACCAAGGCAGGGCACAGACCCGGTGGAGCACGCTAAAGGGCTTCGCCTGGGAATGGGATAAACACGCTCTCCGTAAGGGTCACCTCTCGGAGCCCTGGCTGCCGCGCGGAGGAAGCTACAGTCATTTTTCAGAGCTGTAAATGCCGGAAGAGAGGCGCACCGAGTCGCGGCTCTCCCCGCCAGGCATTTCCTTGCCAGATAAAGGGGCGGTTTCCGCCTGAACCCGGAAGAGGCCCTCTCCTCGGGGGTCCCCGCCTGCGAGTCTCATGTCCGTCTCCCCCACCAGGGGTGCCCTCACGCCTAAGCCCTTCCCACTGCCCACAGGTGGGGCTGATGTGGCTGTGGGGTCACACGGAGTACTTGGGGTTCATGATTTTTTTTTTCTTTCTGGTGAGTTTTGCTCGGTGACCTGGAGACAAAAGGAAGTACCACCTTTCTTTGGCTCAGCTTTGCTCAGACACCAAGCAGCCTCAAGCTGAGGCTGTCACCTCACTGTCCTGAGACCGACAAGTGGCCACAGCAGGTAAGTCACCTAGAAGGGCAGGGAGGGGAAGGAGTGTGCATGCGAAGAAATTTTAGGATTAATTTCAGAGAAGCTGAGACACCCGTCAACATCATAGATGTCAACCTGTGGCAAGACGGAGCCTCTGTTCACACACACAGACACACACTCACACACACAGGTACTGGCAGAGTTCAACCAGTCGAGCGTGATCTAATTCATACTGAAGTGTGACTGGCTGATATGAGAGCCTTTCCTTCGGGGACAACTAGGGCATGGAGTCTGAAAGGATGAGCTGAGGCCCAGGCAGCAGGCCCGGGAGAACATTGTGGGCATCGCACATCTACCTCTGGTGCGCTATGGATGCTGACGGATGGTGGGTAATCCAGATGTGTGTTGGGCTTCGATCTAGTGACCATCAAGGGTCATCCCAGCATCAAGATTTATTCAAAACAGCTGGGCCAATTTACAGGCGTGGAAAAGCCGCACAAGTGTGAGCAGCCAGGAGACGCCGCTGTTCTGCACGGACCAGCTGCCCCCTGCGCGTGGGGCGGGGCAGGAGCTGGTGACGCCTCCGCGGCACGGGGAACTGGCACTTCCTGGCTTGCAGCAGCCGGCTCAGCTGCGTCAGCCTTTCCACGTGGGTACGCATTCACCCTGTTACCCGGCCCTAGGAATTCATCCCGAGGAAATGCTTGGGCAATGGTGCAATGGGTATTCATCACGGAGTTGTTTATCACACATGGCAGCAAACTCGGACAGCCTGAACGAGACGGTGGAAGGCAACGCTAGCACCTGGGCACAGTGCAGCCCAGGGCCCCTGCACATGTCAGGGTACTACGCAAAGCTTGTGGAAAATGGAGTTAAAAGAAACGGGGGTGCAAAGAAATTTCTGAAATCTATGCATACAGCAATCATCAGGAAGGCCTTGGAAAACGTGTCTCGTGAAAAATTATTTGCACGAATTTTCAATTTTTTTGCACCAAAATAAGTTGACTTTTTAATGGATGTTCCATGCTTTTTTTTTTTTTTTTTAGGTACTCCACATGCATGTCATTTCATGAACTCAAAAAAGAGCTGGGCAATAGTGGCACGGAGGACGCGGCCCCACGGCTGCAGAAGCTCGCGGGGGACCGCCAGGCCATCTCCCCACAGAGGTTTGGCTTCAAAACATTGTTTCCAAGTCACAAAGCTGTGGGTGGTTCTGACTTTGGCCCCTCATGCTTGAAGATTTGGGCATTTTTCTAGCGTTGAGATCCCGTGCGTGCCTGAATTCTGAGACTGCGGAGCGAGGAGCCGCACACAAGTGCCGTGCTGTCCTGCGAGGGCCTGGTGCCCCTGCTCAGATGACATTCCAGGACTGCAGAAGACAGTGACGGATGGCAGAGCCCAGCTATCTGCACTGATAGGGAGATAACCCCAGCAGCCTGGCCGCCTTCAGCCCACAGGGCCCGCCACAGGCTCCACCAGGCCCTGCTCCGCATAGTAAACAGGAAGCAGGACCAGCCGGGAGCAGGGGTGGACGTGGCCTCCGGGGCTGCCAGGAGGCAGGACCCCGGGGGAGGTGAGTCAGGACCCCAGGGGAGGCGAGTCAGGACCCCGGGGGAGATGAGTCAGGAGCTAGGTCCCAGGACCCAAGGGTGTGAGGAAACGGGGACCTGGTGCTGCCCCCCCACTTCTGAGAGGCTGCTGTCCAGTGCGCTGGCACCAGAGCCCACATCGCTCACCTCTGTGTGGGCACTGAGGCCTTGCCGTGTGCCCGGTAGATGCCCTGTATCTTCCGAGCTTTGCCTCAGTCCCCCACTTGGCTGAGCTGGGACTAGATTTTGGGAAAACACTACTCCGGAGGTTGCTCTGGGCCTGGAGGCCAGAGACCCCTGCACAGGGGGCATAAGGACAGCAATGCCTCTGTTCCAGACTGTTCTCAGAGCAGTGTGACATTAAAGCAAGGAGACTCGCAGCTGCATGGCTTGTTTCGCTCATCCATGAACCTGCACTTGTTCAGTCAGTCTTTCCCCAGCCCTGCCCCAGGCACACCCACAGACACAGCCCCGGCCTCGGAGTTCGTGCCCCACGAGAAGCAGGGGCCCCAAAGGGTCATAGCTACCAGCCTCAACTGGGAGGACTTATGTGGGACGGGGGGAGGTGGACATCGCTGGTGGCCCTGGTGGATGCTGGGATACCACTGGCCTTCAGAAGCCAAAGCCTGAGACTGGCTGTGCTGCGGTGCGGCCGAGGGCACATGGCACCAGCCGGGGCCCATGGCAGGAGCCTCCCCATGGGCCAGGGGCCCCTGAGACTGGCTGTGCTGCAGTGCGGCCGAGGGCACACGGCACCAGCTGGGGCCCGTGGCAGGAGCCTCCCCATGGGCCAGGGGCCCCTTGAAACATCATGCAGGTGACATTCCACAGGTTCTCCTCTCTTGATTCTCATGTGTTTTCCGTATTTTTAAGCGACTGCATTGCAGGGTGGAGAATGGAAATTCTTACAGGGGCAATGGTGATGGCCAACACGAAGGGGCCAGTGAATTGCTGTCAAACTACGCCCCAAGGAGGCTGGCCAGAGCTGGTGTGGCACAGATCTGGCCCCTGCTTCTGCCAGGCCACCGTCTGAGGTGTCCAGAGTGGTGCTGCCACGGGGGGCTCCCTGCTAGTCCTCAGGGCCGCCATGACCCCTGCGTCAGACGGGAAAGTGGCAGAGGCTCCCGAGTTGCACGGTGCATTCCAAGTCTCATGGCTCCACTGAGGCTCAGCCTGCATCTCCAGGCTCTGTCATCTGGGACTGCATGGACCTCCCACTGGGAGGAGGAGGATGAAGGGGAGAGAGAAGGAAGGGTTTGGGGAGAGGCTTCTGGTGCCTGGCCCCTGTGGGGCTCAGCTCTCTGCAGCCCTGGTGAAGGGGCCATGGCGCGATCTGGCCAAAATCCCCACCCTGCTCCCTTGCCCCCACACCTGTAACCCGGAGCAACATATGCACGTGAGGTGCCTCATTCGGGTCCTCGGAGAGTGAGCGCTGAGGAGAGAGCAAAACACCTCAAAAAAAATCCTAAAAGCCCTAGCTCAGCTTGGCCCCCTGGGAGGAGCGGCCTTTTGGGCCCGGACATCCTGGCTAGCCTTGGGGGCGAGGGGACATGGCCGGAGAGCGGCTGGACGTAGAGGCTTCCTGGGTTTCCTGGGTCCACCTCCCCCTTGTCCCACACACCGATCCAGCCCCAGGCCCGTCCAGGCGCGGGGTCAGCGCTGCTGCTCGCCTGAGCCTGGGCTCCTCTCTCCCACTCCGCCGCAGCCTCTGGATTGCATTAAGCTGTGTAAATAACCAGTCTGTTGTCAGATCTCCCCCTGGTGAGGAAAGGGCAGATGGGGAAGCCGCCGGGTCGTGACCTCCGTGTTCTCCGCAGGAGTCAAACGCCTTCCATGCTGTGCCTGCCAGAGAGGGGTCTGTGTTATGCTTGCACTGGGCCCTGACAGGCAGGGCCAGGCCTGTGCTGCCGGACGCTGGGCCTGTGGCCCTGCCTGCACAGCGTGCTGAGTCTGGGGGCGGGGTGGGGGCGTTGGGGAGGCAGCCCGGCGTCCCTGGCGGATAGAGCAGAGCCCCAGTCCCCGGGGAGACAGCACATGCAGCTCTCAAATGCAAGCAGGGGGCCTGCCTCCTCTTCAGCTCCAGGCATGGGTGCAGAGGGGCGCGGAAGGACATGGAGGGACACACTGAGCCTGCGCTCAGATCTCCCAGTGGCACCACCAGCGCTGCCCACTGGTTGGAGATGGTCACTCGGGCATCTCACGCAGTGGCTTCCGAGGGCCTCCACCTCGTGTCCTAGTGGTGTGCTTAAAGGGGGTGGGGTCCGTGGAGGAGCAGGGGGAGTGTGGTCCCTGTACACCTGCCCGAATGCAGTCTCTCCGCCCTGTGATAGGTTTCTTAGGCCCATTTTATAGGTCAGTATGTTGAGGCTCAGAGAAGTTGGTTGACTCACTGAAGTGGACATAGGGCCGCTGCTCTGTTTGCCACCATGACTGCACCCTCACCATGGCGCAGGGAGAGCACGTGGAAGGCTCCTGTGGAAGAGCCGGGTCTCCCCCCTGCCACTCCCCATCTTCTCTCCTGCTGCAACTCAGACGCGGGGAGCCTGCGCAGGAGCCCTGGCCGTGCAGCTCTGGGCGCTCCTATGCTCATCACACCCATTTTCCAGGCAAGCAAACTGAGGGTCGCAGAAGTGGCAGGAGGAATCCGTCACCAGCATTTCTCTGGGGCCCCCAGAGGAGGGCTGCTCCAGGTGCTGGCTCTGAGGTCAGCCACCTCCCATCCCGGCACCCTCAGCCTCTGTCCTGCTGCATTCTCTTTATACTCAGAATCATCGTCTCTCCTTCAGCTTCCCTCCCAGCAGGCAGGGTTTCTTGGGGCTACAGCCTCTGTGCCTGGCCGATCGGAAGCTCCGTGTGAATGGACCGAATGGCAGAGAAAGAGGGAGCAACCCCAGATCTGAACCCCACTTGCTCAGGAGCCCCTGGGTGCTACTGTGACCCAGACTTCTGCCTGCTACTCATCTCCCAGTAAACCTGCAGTGAATCCAGACGGCGCTGGCCAGCCGAGCTGCCACCATGGGCCGCGGCAGGCTGGGGCCAGTGTCCACTCACACTGAGGGCAAGTCAGTCTGCCAGCCTGTGCACCCCGTGACCCCACGAACTCAGCTGAGCCTGCAGATTCCAGCTTGCTGGGAACAGCCACTATGTGTGAGCCCCAGGGTAGCAGCCTGGGGACAGCCACGGGGGCACTTACGACTGCCCGAGTCTACACTAAGCTTGCCTCTGCCCCGACAGCAGAGGCCAGGCGCTAGGCATACGGTACAGAGGCCAAGACGTGCCGCAGGAAGATGGTGGCTGTGTCAGGCTCCAAACGGGTGCCACTCCTCGGCATGAGGTGACAGAAGTGGGCTGCTGTGTACAGGGTCTGTCCATTCTCCTGGAGAGGACACCGGGGCCCCCAGCTCACAAATGGGTGAACAAGGTCCCCCAGCACTCACGGAGAGGGGTCCCGGGGCTGCCTGGGCCCCTGTACCTCTTCCTGGGGAGCCAGCTGCACCACGTGGGGACTCAGAAGCTGTCTGGGAGAGACTGGGGTGCAGAGGGCCGGGAGCAGCACTGTGCGTGTGAGTAGGCGGGGCGGGCAGGCGGACGCCTGTGTGGTCCGAGGGGCTTTTGTGTGTGTGGTCCTCCGCCAGCCCAGCCACGATCTCCTGTCCAGAGGCCGCTCGCTGCCTGCCCGATGGCCAGCGTGTTTACTTCAGTCCTGTCTGCGCCGACTGAACCCGGAGGCCTGTCTCCTCCAGCTGGACCTCCTCAGGCTGAGCGAGTGAGCGAGCAGGAGGGAGGGCCGGAGGGCCGGAGGGAGGGCCGGAGGGAGGGGGAGATAAAAAACAAAGGCGTGCGGTGCGAGGCGCTGCCGCAGAGGGGGCCCGCATAAATCAAGTCGGCTTTTACGGCCCCGTTCACACCCACCCTCTCCCCAGCACCCCCCCCCACCCCGGGAGCCCCCACCACCCACCCACACACACACACACACACACACACACACGCCACAGCCGAGCTTGCGTTACACTGGGACAGAGACACCCATGCTGCTTGGGTTGGCACGCGTGCCGTGTGTGGGCACACGTGTGTCACCCCGTGTTCTTAGTCTGCACACACATGATGTGTGACGCTGGGCTGAAGGGGACTGTGGGAGGGTGGGCTGGCAGGGCAGGGAGTGAACTCGGTATACAGTCTGTTCAGTTCATTCACAGGTGTTCACCTTCTGCCCGCAAGCGTGAGCCAGGAGTGTCCTGGGGAGGACAGCATAGGTGCAGTGTGGCGGGCGGGAAGCCCGTGGCCACGGCTCTGGTCCACGCTGCCTGGTGGATTTCAGCCCCATTTTCCACCTTTGCAGTGGTGGCGTGCTCCTTCCGTTTCCTACCAGCTAGGTCCATGTCACCTGCAGTGCGGAGACCTAGAAAGGTGGGGCACAGAGGAGAGACAACCATTTTCAGTTGTTCTTTTTGAAAACTGAAGTGAGGGCCTGGGAGGTCTGATGTCAGGCGAGAACTTTGTGGGAAAAACAAGAGGATCGAATGCAAAGTCCTTCCTCGCAGGGTGGGAGCTGCTGGAAAACGACCCACAGATTTTGAAAATTCTTGCACCTAAATAAACTCGTTTAATTCTGACTTTTCCATGGACTTGTTACAAATCTTCGCACTCTGTCGGAACTGAATGGAGTGGAGTGGAGAGGGTGCAGCTGAGTTCTTGGTAGCTGGTGCCCCTGGGCCGTGCCAGTGCAGAGATGTTGAGTCCCATGCCTGGGCAGGGACCGGCCTTCAACTTGACCGCTCCGTGTCGATCCACGCTTGTGACACGGCTGGAGACAAGCGGGCAGCCTGGGCTGGTCTGTTTCCAGGCGGACGAGGTGGACGACCCCACCAGCCTTGTCCCCCAGAGGGTCTCCTCCCTCCCCGCAGGCAGCTTCTCACCCCGGCTCTGCAGCCCCTCACTCTGGTTCAGCACCCCTTTCTAGTTCAGAGAAAGCTGCTTCGGCCGCGGGGCTGGGTGCCTCGCCGTGTTCTTAGTCTGCACACACATGATGCAGGAAGCTGCCCGGCTTCAAGAAAACACAGCAGAGGCATCTTTGCAGTGGCTCCCCGGGTCCCCCAGAGTACGTGGTGGTTGTAGTGCAGGGAAGCATGGAGGCTCCAGGCTCTCCCCAGCCCGACATCTTGCTGTATAAACACTGACACAACACACCCTTTCCAAAAGCTGCTGGGATCATAGCAGTCTGTGGGTTCTGAGCCTGATTTTTTAAGCTTAACAGTATCTGTCATGGACGTATTTCCATGTCAACACGTTCTGCTCTCCTGGCGGGTTTGCCCATCTGCCGAGGGCTCCTTGCCGTGCACGCAGACCGCTGTGGAGGGACGGTTGGACGTAGCTTCTCCGCGGTGGACTGACTCTGGCTGTGGTAACTGATCGGATTTAGACGCCTCGCTCGCGGAGGCTGCAGGGATTGAGGGAGCATTTCAGAGTTCTACAGAAGTCAGGACTTACTGACATCGCAAAGCAGAGCTTGGAGCAGGGCGACACACCTGCCAAGGCATCTCAGACACAGGTGAGCGGCAGCCCAGGCACAGGTGCCCGTGGGGGGCGGGAGGAGGGGGTGGGGTTGTGGCCGTGCCCCAGCAGGAGACTGAAAGGAAGAGGCCGCCCAGTGTCACTCAGGTCACGATGGTCGATGGTCGCACAGGGAGAAGTTTTTTCCTCTCTGCATTGTCTACAACCTAGACACCTGCTCCTCAAATTCTCTGAGGCCCCTGCCTGGCTCTCGTCCGAGCACCCATGTCTTTCATTGCACAGCCACTCACGTGCAACCTCGGAGAATCGGTGTGACACGGCACCTTAGTGTGCTCGACGGCGTGAGCTGCCGCTCACAGTACAGGACCACCCACGGAGCATCCAGTCCAAAGGACAGGAGGAACCCCCTCTGCACCCCTCTCAAAAGCAGCCTGCCCTGGGGCACAGGCGCCAGAGTGGGGGGGGGCACCAGGCCGCTGATGGGTACCAGTGGCCCAGTGGCTGCATCCCTTTGTCAGGGAAACCCAGAAAGCCCAGAATGGCTGGGGGCCTGAGCGAGGGGTGTAACTCGCAGAAGCCCTAAGTGAGCTGCACAGCACGGTCGGCCTGCCTTCTGTCGCTTTTAGCTGCCCTGCTCCAGAGCTGTGTGGAGCTCAGCCGTCTGGCAAGCACAGAATCGCTGCACTGTCTCTGCCTTCTCAACCGGCCCTTCCGTTCCAACGACATGGGAGACTCTGCCACTTAGCCAGTCAGTGCCTCGGGCTGCCGGCTCTGCCTTCTGTCCCTTCTGTCCCGTGGGCGGTTGACCAGGTGACTTCAGCCTCAAATTCCACCTCACCTCTGGCCACTTAGGGAGAGCCGAGCTTGCCAGCCTCACTCAGCGGACGTGTGCCCCCCATTGCACACGAGCCGTGCACTCACCGTGTGTCCCAGTGTCCCTTTGAGGAGAGCTGGCCAACCAGGGAAGCTGCTTGCAGGCTGCGGGCACAGTGAAAACACCCACCCAGTCCTTATCTGAGGAGATGCTTCCTGAGAGGGGACAAACCAACAGCAAGACCCCTGGGAATGGCAGGGAGGGCAGCAAGGCACGGTCCCTCCACCCTGTGGCTCACCGCCGGCCTCTGTGGGCCTGCCTGACGTCAGCTCTGCTGGAAATCTGATGCCAAGTCCTCGTCAATGTGCCGCGGAGCCTTCCACCTCTGCTGCTCTCTGCCCAGCCTCCAGCTGCCGCCTGAACTGGTGTGTGGAAAAGTGAGAACGTGGGGGAACTGGCCGGAAGAAGGACGACGGGACAGCATCATTCTCTAAATGGGCAGAAGTCAGGAACCTGTGGTCACACCCATGTGTAACGAAGTCGGCACTGGGGAAGCAATCTGCCCAAGTACTGGCACCACCACCTGCTGGCACCACCACCTGCTGGCACCACCACCTGCTGGCACCACCACCTGGGCCTGCAGGCTGCACGTTGGCATGAGCTGAGTTAGAGGTGGGACCAGCACCTGCAGATGTGATGCAGGCACCACGAACAGGCTCTTAACTCCCACCTCAAGCCTGCCCTTTTTGCATAGGTTTTAAAGGCATTTCTCACTCAGGCTCAGGTCTGCGGTCCTAGCATCCTAGCATCCTAGCGGGAGACAGTTGCATGTGGCAATTCAGTCCCAGACAGACCCTGCAAGCACGCCAGGTACTTCATGGGTTCAAGGCCAGCAGGGTATGGTACAGAAAAGGTGCTTCCCCTGAGATGACCTCCTCCAGGTTTGCAGAGGTCGGGGGGTGGATGTGAAGGCAGGGTGCACACACCTTCCCTCCCTCCCTCCCTCCCTCCCTCCTTCTCCTTCCCTCCCTCCCTCCCTCTTTCCCTCCCCTCCCTCCCTCTTTCCCCCTCCCTTCCCCTCCCTCCCTCCCTCCTTGCACAGATGCGAGGTCCCAAGCAGGGGGAGCAAGAGGGGGAATAGGAGGGGATGTATGTCAGACTTTTTGATTTCACAAATCACGGGGATTTCACACACTGTCCCAGAGGGGTCAGGCTTGCTTTTACCACCTGTGAACACGCACTTCCTGGGCTGTTGCTGCACTGACTCCGACAGAGGTGATTAGGCAGCCGGCACCCAGAGCCCTCCCGGCTGGGTCTCCCTCTGAGCTCAGAGCAGCGAAGCAGCAAGTGGATGCCTCGCCGCACCCTGACAACTTGTCACCCAGCTTTTCTGCCCTGGGACTGCCCTCGACTCTGCCCTGACAGCTGCAGTTCCCGGGAGCTCACACACTCAGGCATGTGCACACACCTGCACACTCGGGCAGCAGGAGGTGTGAGCTGGGCCGGCAGACTCTTACTCCCCCTGAGCTGCTCCTGCGCATTTGTCCACTCTGACGCCCAGAATTTCCCAGAGGGCTGAGCTCAGTGGTTCTTTTGCTAAGTGGCCCAATGACCCAGCTCCTACTGGCTCTAGCCCCCACTTTCCCTCACTCATCTGCTGACTTTCCTGGGACAGTCAGCTACACAAACGTCATGTGGCTCCCGTGTCTGCGTCTCTTGGGAGGGAAGCAAACTCAGACAGTCCACTAGCAGCCCTGCTGCCTCCCGCCAGCACCAAGGCGTCCCCGGAGCAGCCCTACAGGGCGAGGCTCCCAGGAAGTAAACAAAAGTGAAGGACCCACAGCCTTGTGGCGACTTCCACAATTAGAAGCATCCCAGGCGGGACCCAGGGAATGTCCGAGAAGCAGCTACCCCCGGACGTCACCCAGCTGCAGCTCCTGCCGGCAAAGGAGGGGCACACAGCTGGGGTTCGTGCAAAGGTGATAACCCACCCCACAGCCCTGGGACGGCGTGCATTCCTGCAAGCGGCCTCCTTGACCTGGAGCAGGGCACCGGGGAAGGGGCCATCCGGTCACCCAAAGCTTTATCACCGCAAGAGACAGGAGATGGTGGAGCTTCAAGGCCCCACATCTGACAAGGCGCAGAGCTGCGGTCAGGATGTGCTCAGGTGTCCGCCCCACCTAAACCAGGAGAATAGGGCATGTTGGTTTCCAGGCCTCTGCTCCTTTGCCTCCCCAGGCCTCTGTCGGCGGTGCCTGGGAGGCTCTGCTTCTTGGAAGCGATGTCCCCTTGTGTAAACAAGGCCGCCACACACTGACGTCATGGCACGGATGTTATAGCTTCCAGTTTCTGGTCTCTTCTGCGGGACTTTCCAGATTCTGTTCCTTGTCCCAAATGCATGACTCGAACAAACGAACCCTGAAACGAGGATGTGGGACAGAAAGAAGGTGTGTCGTGGCCGCTCACGTGTCTCTGGGGGCCCCCAAAGGGAAACTGGTCATACACAGGCTCAAGAACCCATCGTTGCCACAGAGGACCACTGCTGTGTGGCTGGCTCCCGGGGCCTTCCTTGGATGCGTGACCCCACCAACCACAGCTGTCATCATGCCAAAGGGGACACTGCTTGATCATCAGAGACAGGACGAGCAGGGCGAGGGGGCCTGGCTGGCAGCGTGGGCTCCCTGCACCTTCTCTGTCCCCTGTCCCGGCCTCCCTCCACGTCTGCTCCCCTCGCCCTGATGAGGCCGCTGAGGGTTTGCTGCCTGCGCTAAGGGGCTTTCTTTGGGCCACCCAAGAAGCCATGCACCCAGGAGGGATTAAAGCGTCGTCCGCGTGTCTCCTCAGAAGGGGCAGTATCTTGTGAAGACGCCCGGGTCAGCCGACTGCCAGGACCTCCTGCGGAAGTGACTGGGGCCCACGCTGTTGACTGGGGCCCATGCTGTTGACCGGCCCCCACAGAGAGGCGGCCGGGAGGGTGTTCCCAGAAGGACATTAGAGGCTGTCCTGCCCTCTGTGGCACCCAGGCAGGTTGCTAGGGAGCTGCGGTGTGGCTGTGCCAGTCCCTGTGCTGTGGGCAAAGGCAGCAGTGTGCTGCAGAGAGCCTGCACGCCCTGGTCCAGGCAGGGCAGCCCCAGCCCTGCACGCCTGCCTCCCTGGTGCAGCACCTAAACCTAGCACACAGCGAAGGGCAGGGAGGAAGGCAGAGCCCCGGGGCCCATGGGACTGAGAGCATGACACAGGTCCCCTGAGCATTGTTACTGCCTCTGAATATCCCAGATGCAAAATGCTCCCAGGAGAAAGGCAGATTCATGAACAGAGATCTCTCTGATGGCAGCCACCCTATGCCAGCCAGCCATGCGCTGCTGGGACAGCAGCCTCTGCTCCTCGGGTCCCCAGAGGCAGAGCATGAGTCAACCTTCTGCCCCTTGTCCCGCTTCCCCAGCCCCTGGGGTCAGCAGAGCCAGGCAGGGGCTGGCCTCCCACCCCCATGCTCCAGGTCCCTGCTGGGTGGCATCGACACAGAGGGCGGCGCAAGGTGGCACTGGTGCTGGTTCTGCCCCTCTTCTCAGCCAGACACACAGCAAGCACATGCAAAGACTCAACAAAGCCTGGGTATGTCAGAATTTAAAAGTAAGCGTCAGACTTGAAGATACAGCAAATTTATAACAACAGAGAAAAGGACAGGTGAACTTGAATACTGAACAGGAGGAAGTATCCAATTTGAATGAAAGAAAGAAAACAGGCAGAAAAAAAAAAGACAGTTTGTGAACAGAGTCTTTGGGGCCGCTGGGAAAAGCAGCACACTTTTCCAGCAATGACAAAAAGGAATTTCCAGCCACCAGTTTTGTATCCAGCAAGCATGTCCTCAGGGTGGCAAGAGAAATGGCCTCCTAAGTTAAATGAGAGCAAGCGCGTCCACCCTTAGCAAGCCCAATCCGAAGCAACGGCCGAGGGACAGCTCCGAGGGCTTCAGGGAGGAAGAGTCGGGGTTACACAACAAGATGCACAGCTCCTCAATAATTGTTGAAACAAAAATCGTGACACCACGTGAAGCGAGCGGTGCTTTAGGGACCCAGAGGACACACTGGGCACAGTTATATTGGGGTACAGTGGGCTAAAGGAGTGGAGCAAAAGGTGATTCTACCTGCAACTCAGATCGGACCTTGACATGTATACCCAGGAGCATTATGAATAAATCAAATACAGGCCTGAAATTTTTTCATATATTTACGAGAAGGCAGGGAAAGAGAAATGCAGACATACGAAAGAGGTACTGCCGAGAGAACAGTCAACTGCAGACGCCGCTGCACGAAGCTGTGATGGCCAGACATAACAGGTCAGAGAGACTGACGCAGCCCCGTGCTGCGTACAACACGACGTAGGAAGTGTGAAGACGCATCATACAACTCCTAATAGAAGAAAAAGCCATTATCTTGATGTCAGATGAAGTAGATTTTAAAGAGGACGGCGAGGAGTGGAGAAGTGATCCCACCATCCCAGGTTCCAACCAAGGCATCCATCCTGTCGGCTGACCCCAGGGGACCCCTCCCTCCCTCCCAGCTGCCAGGCGCTGCAGCACCCCTCAGCTTGTGGCTGCATCACCCCAGTCTAGGCCTGTCTCCCCTTCTATCTCCTCTTATCTGGCCAGCATTAGGACCCGCCCTCATTCACACCCGCTCCACACCATTCACTCCAGACCAGCGGGTTTGGGGCCAGGAGATAAGAGCTTAAGAACTTGCACGGGCATCGGGCATCGGGCATCGTCTGGGGGCTGGGGGAGCAGCGTCCGCCTCTGCCTACAGGCTTACTGTGCAGCACCTCCCATCTCCCGCCTGTGAGACAGGTAAAGACCAGCTCTGTCTGGCTCTGCCAGGCACTAGGTGGGCTTGCAGGAACAGGTGCAGGTGCACTGGAAGGGATGGAGAGGTGAGGCAGGGAGGTCCCCTGGGACGCCCAGAAGGAAAATCCCTGTTTGTCCAACCGGGTGGGAGACAGAGCCACCCAGCTGGAGCGTGGATGGGGCTGTGGGCTTCCGGGGTTGCTGTGCCTTTGCCAGAGCCTTGTGATGGGGTTGAGGGATCCCAGACAGCACAGGGAACCCACACGCATGCTATGCGAAGTGGTTTTCCAAGGAGGGGCTGTGGCTTCCATATTCATCTGACCCGAGTAGTGTAAACGGCCTGCTCCTCCAGAGCTATGGTTTATTTGTACATTTTGGGCCATTTCTGTAAATGTTTGACCCGCTTGGAAATCCAACCCAAAGCGAAGCAAAGGAGTACTTTCTCAGTGTGCGGCGGAGTCTGCCGCACACAGCCGAGGGAAGGCTGCGTCTGTCCTGAAACCTCAGAGCTTCAGGAGCAAGAAGCGCCCAACTGGGCGAAGAGGAAAGAGGTGTGGGGCTGCCTGCCCTCAGGGGCTCCTGGCACCCAGCCCGGGGCACCTCCGCAAGTCCGTGCTGAATGGACAGCCAGAGCAAGGGTCCGGAGGAGGCCACAGGACATGCGTGGGTCCTGGGCAAGCTGCACGCTAGGGTGGGGCTTTGCTTGTTGTCCTTGACTCATGCCACAGGCATGCCAGGCAGCTTGTCAAGCAGAAGAAATGTGGCTTTCAAGCAAAACAGCTCATCGCCACCCACTTACAACTTCTAAAAAGTTCATGTAGGTTTGTATAACGTGGAACCCAGCAAGCCCATCCGAGGTCCGAGAGGATGAGGAGGATGAGGAGGGGGAAGGACAGAGGACACGGCACAGTAGTTCACAGTCCTGCCCCATTTCTCAAGTTTGTTTAGGGGCCAGTGCCACGGCCTTGCGGGTCAGTCTGGAAGAGGTCCCTGGCTCCAGCCCAGCCAGTCCCAGCCGTGACAGCCGTCTGGGGAGGGGGCCCATGCAGGAGAGATCTTGTGTGCTCCCTCCCTCCTCCCTGTAACCCTAACTCCCAAGGAAATACACCTTTATTTTTGGCTTGCTTCCCAGATGGCTGCAGGGGCCAGGGGCTTCCCTTGCATCTCCCGCGTGCATTTCAGACGCCCAAGCGCTTGGATTATCCTCCACCGCCATCCCAGGCACAGTAACAGGGAGCCGGATCAGAAGTGGGCCAGCCGGGACTCGAACCAGGGTCTCTATGGGATGCCGGCGTTGCAGGGAGCGGCTCTTCCCACTGCGCCATGGCGCCAGCCCCAACAAGGCTGCTCCTTAGGTCACTGTTCCTGTTGTGGCTGTTATTTTGTTCACGTTGGAGATGCGTGGTAAACAGCAGGAAACGGCAGGTACAAGGGTAACGAGCCAATGTACCGCCTGCTTGCCGCAGAACCCCAGGATGATCTTCCAGATCTTTCGGCTTGGGCGTGGGTGGCTCAGGCACTGGTCATGGCTGGAGCTGGGGAGGGAGGCAGTGCTGGGACACAGCCACAGAGGGTCCCCAGCCCCGGCCCTCCACCCCCGAACGCGGCTGACTTTCACAGGGTCCTCATTTTGGAGCGCAGGAACCCAGGGCCAGGGGAGCTGCCAACCACTCCATTCCAGGCTTTGTCATTCCAGCAGGGTCGGGGGCACAGCTTCTGGGTTCCCCTAAACCACCGGCTCTCAGGGTGTGGCTCTCACACCCGATGTGAAGTGCCCGTCGTCCTGGCAGCGTGGCCTCGGCACAGGCCACAGGTCCTCACGCTCACAGAAACCAACCCAGACCACGCGGCTCCTTCCGGGGGCCTTGACCCCAGCCCCTTTCCTGTCTCCATTTCCTCCTCGCGGTGTTGGCGCAGATCCCACCCCCTGCGTGTTTGGTGCGTGGTTCACCTTTGTTGGGCCGAACAGTCCCAGGAGCACAGCAGCTCAGGGAGGGTAGACGTGGCACTGGTCTGCTGGGCCCTGCTGCCGGACCTGCCTCTGACGCAGCTGCAGCACCATCAGGCAGAGCCGGTGTCGCAGCTGAGACCAGCCCACCCGAGCTTCTGGTGTGTTGACTGCCCATCACTGGACTTGCTACCTGGCGCTGTGGAGGCGGCCTGAAGCCAGGTGTTGAACCTGAGCAGCGGGATGGTGGGCGAGGAGGAGGTCAGGACCCCTGGAGCCCTCCCCTCCAAGGGCTCAGTAAACGGAAGGCGCCCAGACCACGAGCTGAGGGGTTTGGCTTGCCAGTGTGGTTCCCCCACAGAACCCTCACGGCTGATTGCCCTGTCGCTGTCCTGCCTGCTGAGGGAGTGTGTGTCCCCAGCTCCACCCAGGGAGTGGGACAGGGCTCTGCACCACCTGGGCCTACAGACCTGGCTTTGCACAGTGGTGTCCCCTAGAGAACTGTGACAGAAGCAAAGCCTTGCAAGCCAATGTCAGGCCTGCTCCTTGAGGGTGGGGTCCTGGGCTCTACTGTGGGCAGGGCGGGTGCAGAGAGCAGAGCCCAGAAGGAGGCTGGCTCAGCATCTTGCTGCTCACCTACGGTGCCCGCGTGAGCTCATCCACACGCAGCCATGCTCTTGTGTTAGGGGCTGCTGGCAAGGGTGACTGGAGGCCCAGTCGTACTGGAGTTGCCTCGGTGGTTTGCTATCTAGACAAGTGTGTGAGTAAGTGTGCTGACGTGCAAGCAAGACTAAGGGTGCGTGTTTGTGGGGAGAGTGTGTGCACGTGTGTGTGCATGCGTGTGCCTGCATTGTGCACATGTGTGCACATGCGTGTGTGAGCTTTGTTCGATGTGAGTGTCAGAGCTTGCAAGGGGAGGTTTCAGATTTGCTCACTGGCCGTCTGTACTTGGGGCCTGTTGCCTCCTGCATGTGGAATTTCTGGAATACAGAGAACATCGGGACACTTCTGGAAGGATGCCCCTTCCTGTTGGAGGGGCTAGTGAAGGGTGCCGGGGCTGGGGTGCTAAGGGCCAGGAGGTGGATGAGCTCACTTCCTCGCCCAATGAGGTAGACCCGAGCTTTCCCCTAAGCACGGCTACAAGGCTGTGGCTCTGCTCTCACTCTCTCACCCTTGCAATCACCTCTGAGAGGGAGCCGGCGGGAGCGGTCACGGGCTGAAGTGTCCTGTCCAGTGCCACGGGCAGTGCGTTCCACAGAGGTGGAGGAGAACCTCAGGGCAAGCTCCTCGTGGCGTCTGCCCGAGGTGACAACAGAGGTGGAACTGTGGCTTGAGCGGTGTGAGTCTGTGGGCTCCGCCCCTTGCCGTTTCTCCTCCCACCCCGGACAGGGTGCCAGCACCTCTCCCTGGCACGCTGCTTCATGGTTCACCTCTCCCTGGCCTGCTGTGTACTGGTGCCCCCGCTGCAGGTGAGCTGTGCCTGCCACAAGGCTCAGGGCACACCCCGGGGCAGCCTGTGCACCTGTGTGTCCACCCTCCGTGCGCAGGCCCAGGCCAGGCTGCCGAGCCTCGGGGTCCCCAGGACGCGGCTGGCAGCTTATTTATTACCCTCCCTGGGGTTTTACTGGGGGCTCCATAAAATCTGCTTGTTGAGTCAGAAAGGTTTACAGCTTGGGTTACATTCAGGGGATTTTAGATTCTGCGTGTTGGGTTTGTCATTTTGAGAAAAGCCACAAGTTTTGTTTTGTTATAAACAAGGAGCTTCAGGATTTGTGGGGAGGCCGGAGAGAACTCAGTATCCTACAACAGGGAAGAAAACATCTTGGGGAGACATTTTCAAGGAAACAAACTACGAAGATTTGGGACAAGTCATCCGGCATGTTTTCCCAATGTCCAATTTCCTCACCCTAAACACCCCCGCCCCCCACAGACCACTGCCTTTGCCGGAGGGACAAAAACAGACCTTCCAGGCAAAGTCTTCTCAGGTGTGTCTCCCAGGACCCCGCAGGAGCTCTTGTGTGCGGGTTGGATTCAAACTGGCGGACCAGCAGGTAGCCCGGGCTTGTGCTGGGATAGAATGTCACGTATCTTGTATAAAACCTGGACTTGTTTTTCTGTGAAGAACATACATTTTAAAACCAACCGTCACCCTCTGTCTCCCCCAGACCCAATTTCTCTTTAAAGATTCCGAACACGTCCAGGGTGGCCCCCGGGCTGTGCCGAAGGCGCCCCCTCGGCTGGCGTCTGCCAGAGCCGAGCAAACACCAGTTTCCCCTGCCTTGTTGCAAAGCTCAAACGCTTCCCAAGAAAGACAATGCCTGCCAGTCCTCTGGAATATTCTCTGCCTGTGTTTGCTCTCACTGATTTCAACTATATTAGTGAAGAATCGTTTCATCCTCTTGCAGGCTCATGAGTGCAAGTCCACCGAGCCGCCGTGGGCGGGCCCCGAGTGTCTGCAGCAGTAGCCAAGCAGCGTCAGGTCCGCTACGAACACAGCACGAATCAAGCAGGGAAAACAAGCGCCTGTCAACCCGGCTCCGACACGGCACGAGCCAAATGAGGTGGGGAAACGCCCTCGCGGCTCAGACTGCACAGCTAACCTTAATAACCGATTTCAACCTATCCCCATTCAAATCCTAGCGAATGAAACACTCTTTATTCTATCAACAGGGGACTCTGCTCCTCAGATCAAAAGATACGAAATATGCAGGTCATTGAAGAAAACGACAAGCTAGGATGGGGATGGGGGCACGCACTGACCGCAAAGGACACCTCCACTCCCACAAATGCAGCAGCTTCAAGAGGCAGTGCTGCTTCCCAGCCAGGAGCAAACAGCAAACCCCTCTTCCTGCAGCTCCACGTTCCGGGGGAAGGAGACCTGCCTGTCCACCGGCCCTCCCGCCTGCAGGGCAGCCGCTGCCTGGGGGACGGGGTGCCGGCACGGCCGACGCAGCCACCTTTGGCAGCTTCCACGGCAGACTTTTGCGAGCCCTGGTGACTAAGCTTTTCTGTCCCTCCTCCGGATTTCTGGTGGCATCCATGCCAGGAGAAAGGTGCCCGCATCTCGTCAAGAAGCGTTTGTTACGTTTACTCCCTGTCTTGTCCCGCGCCCCTGTGCGAGCGCTGACCGGAAGTGGGGCCGTTCCTCCTGCTTTTGCCTTGCTAAGGGAGGAGGTAGACACAGAGTGGTGCTGTGCCCCCCCACCCCCGCCCCAGGCCTCCCGACTCCCAGGACCAGCCGCGCTCCCAACACCACGGCCTGGGACACGCACAAGGATGTGACAGCCCAGAAAGAAACACGCACGCAGCATCCCAGTGTGTGCACGCCCTGAGGGTCAGGCTCCCTCCACGGCACCCTACACGCAGGCACACGCCTGGGACCCTCACTGCCCCCACCTACACCCATGGGAGTCTTGTGCATGGTGTCTGGGAACTGTCTGGCAGGAAGGGTGCACACTTGTGTACACAGGCTCCTGTGTGCACCCCAGGAGAGAGAGGCTGGTGGGATCCTGTGAGGTCACATTGGACCAGACCCTAGAACAGGGCAGTTTTGAGCCCCCAAAGCATCGTACAAGCTGCCCCTCCCTCCAGGAGAGCTCCAGCTTGAGGGCCACAGGTGTCCAGGCTCCCATAGCCAGAACTCTCCCAACCTAGCACACAGAAAAGCACCTGCCACATGTGTCTGTGGGCTCCGCCCCTTGCTGTTTCTCCTCCCACCCCGGACAGGGTGCCAGGAGCCACTCTGGCACGCTGCTGCATGGTTCACCTCTCCCTGGCCTGCTGTGTACTGGTGCCCCCGCTGCAGGTGAGCTCTGCCTGCCACAAGGGCTCAGGGCACACCCAGGGGCATAACCCCAGTGGATGGGGAGCTGCCATCCCCAGCCTCACCATGCCAAGGGCCCAGGGAAGCTCCCCACCGGCCTGTGCAGTGATGAGTGACAAGCCAGGACATCCTCTGGGCTTGTACTCCCTCTCCAGGCACCCCCGTTAGGACAACAGATCTGGGGTCACCTTCGCGCAGCCCTGGGCCAGCACTGTCCACCTCCATGCGGCCTCTGGCTCCGAAGTGCGTCCTAGGGCCAGGGAAGGATCATGGCTGAGAGGACTGCCTTCAAGGACGGAGAAAGTGCAAGAACTGGAAATGGCCGCTCAGGATTCTAAAACGTGTGTTATACCTTCGCCCAGCAGTGTGGCTAAAATTAAACTCTGGCAAGGATGTGAACAGAACTTCCCTTTGGGGAAAAAAGGCCTGGCGGGATCTGCTCCAGCCGGACATCTCGGCTGCTGGGTGACCCAGCAATTCCGCTCCCAGGCACACACGCAACAGGAAGGACAACATATGTGCCCCCACACATGCCGCCCATGCAGCCCCCACGGGGGGCCTCGACAGCCCCTGGCCGGAGAATGGGCACTCGGCACCGTATGCCACCGTAGGCCACCGTGAGGACCATCATGCAGCGGTGCGGAGGCACCCACGCACCCTCACCGCAGCCCACCCCCCGCCGCCACCCCCATACTCCAGGCCCAGCTCTCAGAATCTGCGGAAGAGGAAGTAGGGGCCTTCTGCCCTCAGAGAAGATTCCAGAAGGATGGGCGGTCCCACGCGGTGTGGGGCTGCGTGATTCCGGCTCTCCAGCCCCTGGCCTCACCAGAAGGCTGCCTGGAGCCCTGGCCAGCGACTCCTGCACACACATGCCTGGGATTCCCGCGGGGCTGCGACGGATGCGCTTCCCCCTGGCGGCTGGGGCTCTCCCGCAGTCCTGGCTTAGCTCCTGTCAGTCCAATAAAAAAGAAATATTTGCGGCAATAATAAGATGGGCTCGCGGATTAACTGTTGCTCCCTTGGTTATTAGGGAAATATTTGCCTGGGACGAGGAGGGAGTGTCCTGGGATTAGGAAGCTCCCAGCTGGAGATGTGAGGAAGAGAGGAGGCAGCCTGGAGGGGCTGGTGTCCAGGGAGGGCCTGCTGTGCCCACAGAGCCGGACAACGCCTTCCCCACCCTCTGATCACCGCCAACTCTAGAACCCCCTTTTCTCCCAAGAGGATCAAAGTCAGCACCCAAGGGCCATGCTTGGCACGTCCCTGCTCTCCCCGCAAGGCACAGCTGGCGCTGCTCGAGGGCATCCCGGAGTCGCAGCAGTCCTCCAGGGCCCGTCAGCGTGGTGGTGAAAGCCTGAGGACAGAAGGCTGTGCCTGGTGGTGGGCGGGCGGTCGCCCGGGTAGACAGGGGCGTGTGGCTGCTACCAGGCAGCCCCTCCTCCCCCTGATTGAGGACGGGACGCACAAACAATTCCAAATGCCTCCAATCTGGTCCTCGAGGAGAAAGGATATTTGTGGTAACGGAGAAATTTGCCACCCAGCTCTGCAGCTTTGGTGTCGTGTTTCTGTGGTCGTAAGTTATTCGCCCAAAATTGGTCTCCGCTAAGAAACAACGAGAACGAAATTCCATAAAATGGGATTTGAAGGGATCGTCCACTGCAGGGTTGACTCTGGGGAAACGAAAACAGTAAACAAAAGCAGGAGAGGACCAGAGCGGGCTTTGCAGCGCCCTGCCTGGGCCTGCTCGGCCTGGGCCCGCGTCTGCCGGTTCCAAGCTGGTGCACAGAGCAGCGCTGCACTTCCCATTAGTGCCTTAGCTAGCGGGGGGATTGCTGCACAGTTCTGCCTTGTCCTGCAGATGTTGGGGGCTGCTCTTCTGGGACACAGGGACCCGGATTCCAGACACCACGAGCACAGCGTAGTAAGCCCTTAAGACAACAGCCTCCAAAGCCGGCTCCCCCCGCCCTCTTGTTGCCTTGTCAGCCTTCGGGGCGCAGTGATGTCTGTCACTGGGAGCTGACTCTCGGGGTGTCTGGCCCACGCCCCTTTCCTCACCCCCAGACATGCAGGGAGCCCACAGCAGTTCACAGGCCCCAGCCCCATGGGGACTCTCTCCCAAGGCTCCGACATGGGTGTGGCTGCGGCCGAGGCCTGGGCCTGCCGTGTGTCGGGACACTGTAGCGGTGCAGAGCCCCAGCCACCTCAGGGACAGAGCGGGGACAGGGGTGATGCCCAGCCACTCCAACAGAGTTGGGAAGGAAGATGTGAGCCAACCAGGAGAAAATGCTTAGCAGAATACTGGGCCAGGACAAGTCGGACAGCCTCTGGACGGTCCTCAGCCCACCCCAGATCCTGGGCCTCACTGACCCGCAGCTTGGAGATGGGCAGGCTGGGGTCTGCTACCGGGCAGTGCAGGGTCTGGTCTCCCAAGCCGCTGTGCAAATCAACAAAGTGTGGCTGGAGCTCCAGTGACAGACCCCCTCGTGACCTCAGGCTCAGGGGTCTTGGTAGGGCCCACTTCTCCATCCTTGTCACACCTTGAGGGCAGGAGGGAGCCATGGACAGAACTCAGGCAGTCACACTCTTCTCACGCCTTCCTGCCAGGCACTGGTATGACACTGACCTTGACGTACTTGAATAAATTAAGCTCCTCTTTCCCTGTGCTAGGCAAGATCATAGATCCGGAGGCAGGGACAACAGGTGGGCTTTCTCCTGCCCCTCCTCGCGTGTCCACAAAGCGACCAGCGTGGCTGCGAGATCTTGCACTAACGAGCCTTCAGTGTGGTCGGCTCCTGCTTCTCCTGATGACTGGCTTTCGAGGAAAAAGACGTAGGTCAGGGGTTTCGAACTCGGTTGGCAAAGGAACAGACTTTCCCGCTTGAGGGCCCCAATGCCCCAACGCACTGCTGCCTTGGGGTCTGAGTTGGTGACCACAGCTGCCTGAGCCGCAGAGGATGGCATGAGACCATGCTGGCAGGGTCTCCCTGGGGGCTGGGTCCTTGAGAGAAGGCCGCCAAGTGCAGAAACTGTACACCTGCACCAGAGGCCGAGGAGGACATCGCTGTGCCCGTCTGCCCCAGAGCTGACAGTCTGCTTGGGGAACCTGGACGGTGGACGGAGTCAGAGCGTGGAGGTCAGAGGCTCGAGATGACCACTGACTGGGCTTCCCCAGTCCTGCCAGCTTGGTGCCATTCGCTGCCTCAGTCATTCACTCATTCAACAAGCATGCCATGGGGGCTCCTCTGGGCCAGGCTTCCTTCTATGATAGTAGGTGCCAAACTGCTCTAGTCCTCCAATCCAGGACCGAGCAGGCAGGAATCTGATTTCAAGGAATGCACATTGGATGCATGGATGGGCAGCTTCATAGCTGCGTAGGAAGGGCAGGTGAGTGAACTGATGGGTGGGTAGATGATGGGTGGATGGGGTGAGGGGTCGGTGAGGACACAGGTGAACAAATGGCTTTCCCCCCCACCTTTTTTTTCTGATCTGTTCACAAAATTCACACTATTCCAATCCCCTGTAAGATCAGCCAGGAGGGCCGACCACGACACTGACTCTCTTCGCTTGTTCAGCACCTGCTGCAAGCTTAGCATCGCGCCGTGTCTGGGAAGCTTCTCCGTTCTCCGCCCTGGGAGACGAAGGTGCACCTTCCTCGAGGCTCCCGTGTCTGCGCTGGCTGCCACCCTGAGGTTTGCATGTCAACAGGACTGGGCTAAAGGGAGAAAGCTGATGGACAGCCGCGCTGCAGCTTTACGTACCAGGAACTTGGGGCTGGGAGTCCCAGAAAGCTTCCAGACCACAGAGCCGAGTGGGCAGTGGGAATGAAGGAGCGGCTGTGGACTTAAGGGAAGCTGCCACCCAGACCTAGTGGGTGGAGGCCCGGGACCCTGCTCAATATTTTCAGGATGGTCTCCACCACCAAGAGGGGTCCAGCTCCATGCTCGAGGCACACAGGGACCCCAAAGCCCTCAGAAACTGTGACCAAATCCCAAGGCTTCTCTGTGAAAACCCCCTAAAAGCAAAGGAAGCGGTCCTCTTCCCGTCTCCCACCTGCCGCACAGACAGCACGCTCCCCGGTGCCGCCCACCCGCCCACGCGGCCTCCTCCCCGGCCGCCCTCCGACAGGAAGCAAACGCTTTCCTACGGCAGCTCGCTCCTCCTTGCTGCCCTCGGCTTGCAGCCTGCTGCACCCTGGCGTGGGCTGGGAGAAGTCTTTATAAAGGCTTGCACGAGATTTCTGACTATCAGAGTTCCTGAGGACGCTGTATCACATTACTAATTCCCTTAATTGCATGTCTGGGCTAAAAACAGACCCTCTTAGTTTTCCTAAGAAGTTACATTCTTAATGACATTAAAGCACTGTGGTGAATGGGGCTAAATGCTCACTGATGTCCCGAGTCACGGATCCGTACACGCAGTGTTTACCTAAACTTGTTTACCCTTCTTGGTCACTCATTTTCTAGGTTTTGCCAAAACTCCAGAGAGGAACAGTGGTGTCAGATTCGGTATCTGGAAATGACTCAAGAATCTGTGTTTTCTTTCGATTTTTGAGCCTTAGCCGGAGGAGTGGATGCTGCAATCACGTAGTAATCAAAGAAGGGAAGGGAGCATGAGGCCGCGCCGATTCATGTCCCGGGATGCTGTGGGCGGGGGCAGGGAAGCTGCGGAGAGAGTGGGCCTCCCCCCGAAGGGAGAGGCTCTCGGCTGGCGCTGCCCCACCTGTCATCTTCTGAAAACCCACACAGATGGGGCATGTGAGACTGACAGTGAGAGCCTGGGGGCCCGGGGGTCCTAAGTGTGCTGTGCACACCCTCAGCACCCCAACACACACATAACCCAGGAGACGGGTAGCAGCTCACCTCCCCAGACAGGCCACAGCGCCTGTCCAAGGGGACCTCATGGCTGGGCTGCCAACAGCCAGCCTCTCCGACCTCCACCATGACGCCTCGGAGCCTCCGCAGGGAGACGTGCCACACGGGGCAGGCAGAGTGCACAACTGGGGCCCCCACCAAGAGCATCACCCCCACCTGGGCCTTGCTCTGCCCTGCCTGAGCTGGAACTCCAGGTCTTGACGGACTTTTCCCTTTATGCCTCCAAAACGCAATTTTGGCTTGTCCCAGTCTCTCTCTCTCTCTGTACTTCTCCTTCCCCCTCTCTGGTATCCACATTCTACCTACTGGCCATTCATTTTCTAAATAGACAGACAACACATTGTGAAAACCGTCCAACAGCAGCTTCAAGTCGGTGCACTTGACTCCAAGGGACAGCCACACCTCCGCGCACACACAAGCCCTGTCCTCTGGCTCGTGGTCTCCGCACGAAAGAGCTTAGGTGACACTGAGAAAGGTGTCAGGGAGCAGGAGGGAGTGGGCGGCAACCCGCAGGGCAGAGGCGCGGAGGGACAGGGCGTGAGTTTCAGCAGCAAGGTGCACTGAGAAGGTTTTCAGTCCTTCCGTCTGGTTGTAAATCTCCCTTGAGAATATTCCAGAAATGGAGAATGCAGGCAACCTTGTTAGAAAATCGAAAGATGCAAACGACAGGCTTGGAGTCTTTGTCCTCCTCCTCCTCCCTTTCCTCCTGGCCCGCAGGTTTCCAGGTGCCCTGGCACCTGGCATCCCTGGGACTTGGGGTTCTGGGGATCTTCTGGGCACATGGCTCTCCGGCTTTCAGCCCGTGACAGTAGTGATGATGGTCTGGCAATTCCCGGCCACGAAGCGTGGTTGCCCCGGGTGAAGTCCCATCACCCTGCAGGGCACAGGCTGTTCCTACCTTCCGTCTCCCCACACAGCCACCCTCAATTCCTTGCTGTGTGGGTGGCATGCCTGCTCTCCCACCTCTCCAAGGTCCTGCCTTGGCCCTGGCGCACGGGGACCGTGCCTTTGGGACCAGCTATGTCGCTTTCTGTGTGACAAACCAACCACAATGATTTGTCCCAACTTGCTGCTGAAAATAATGCTGCAGTTGCTGAAGAAGCCTGTGGGTGCCCCCTCCGTGAGCAGGGGACCACAGTAAATTCCCACAAGGGGCCGGGGAACGAAAGCCCTGCTGGCTTTGATGACAACTGCCCAAGCCTTAACAGAGGGCTAGCTCAACACACACCCAGCATGCACGGCGTTGCTGTCCCCGGGAACGGCCGCCCTGAGGGCGTGCAGTGTGCAGTGCCCATGCCCGCAGCTGGCCAGCCTGCAGCGAGCCCCTCGGGCTTGGGATGTATGTTTTCTCAGGACAGCGATCCAGTGCGTGTTTCCGCGCGTCCGGTTCAGGCCTGCTGCTGTGTTCCTTCCAAACTGTGGCTTTCGGGGTTAGGCTCACAGCTTCATTCCTGTCTCCCAGGACTCTCACGGAAGGTGGACTGGAAAATAACATCCTCTGAAAAAAATATTACTGCCTGAAGGCAGGGGAAAAAACTGAAACAGGAGCGAGAGGATATAAAAAAGACAGATGCCACTGGGGCTGGGTCACAGGGACCTGTGAGGACACTGTGGCCCTATCGCCCCGAGAGGGACAGGCCCCCTCGACCAGACAGCACTCCTGAAAGTCCGAGGGAAAGCGAGGGGATACAGAGAACACGTGTGTGTGCGCACGCAAGCAGGGACACGTGTGTACACACACACTACACGTATGTTGTAGCTGTGCACTTACAAACTCCAGAAAAAGAGGGAAAATGAACACCCAAGTGTGGAGGCCCCAGGCGGGGATGAGGTGCTGCGGCTGGGGTCCCGACCGTGGCACCCCCAGGCTGTGGCGCCGAGTGCCCTGCGGCTTCCCGGTGCCCTCTGAGTAATTTACTGGTATTTATGAGAAGCAGCGGCTTAGCTGTGCCTCCTTCTGACCTAACTCCCTTGGAACGTCGCCTTGGAGGGGGCTGTGCGGGGCTTGCGAAACTGCTCCTCTGTCCTGGAGTGGAGGCCATGCTGATCCTGGGGACATTTAGGTAGTGCCAAGGCGGGCCTCGCAGGGAGGGCTGCTCCGCAGGGCTGGGCTGGGAAGAGCCAGCCTCCGTTTGGGGCTTTTTTTTTTTTTTAATTGTGGTGAAATTGCAAACTTACATCCTGAGACTACAATCCAGGAGAGGGAAGGCCCGCACGTCGTGGGTGGTCTCCCCGGGCCCTCGAGGGGGCCGAGTGGGATGCAGTGGGAGATGGCGTTCAGCTGTATTCCCAGGACGGCAATAACAGCTTCTCGAGGAGAGGGTCGTCTCAGAAGCTAACAAGTGTGTGACAGTGGGCTGCCATCAGCCAGAGGCTTCAGGCTGTACTGCACCCTGCCTGGCACCGACCTTTCTGGGCCCTGGCAGCAGCCCTGGGCATAGCTGGCCCCAAGGGACCACTTGGCAGATGAACAGGAGTGTCCTAAGACCATCTGAAATTAGATTCCAAACACTGAGCTACAGAGAGCAGCATGGGAGGCTGATGGAGCTTGAATGAAGACCAAGCAGGACAGAGAACCCATGGCCATCTCTGACCTGGGCGTGTGGCTCGGCTGCCTCAGCTGCAGGAAGGTGGTCGTGGACGTGTCCTGGGCTTTTGCCCTATACCGGGCTTGGCTTGGGGGGGTTCTGGCAGGAAAGCCATGAAGAAATAGGACTGGAAAGATTACTGCAGAGCCCAGGGGGATCTCGGAGAGTAGGAGTGTTCTAGACCATGCCTATGGAGGTGGGCACAGGCAGGGGCACACACACACTCACACAGGGTTACGGAAGAGACTTGGAAAGAGAGGCACAGACCGGACTGTGTGTTGAGACCCTGGTGCGATATCACACCTCACTTTTCCAACGGTCACCTCTGAGAGGGACTGGGAGAGGGCTGTGTCACATTGGCCACGTGACCTCTTAAAACTATTAATGGCTCTATGCGTGTGCCTGTCAATGCAAATTTACATGAAAACTAACTTGGCCCTGCCCTCTGGGGGCATGAGCCTGGAGCTCCTGTCTCACGTTGGCATCAGCTGTGTGGGCAATGGGGCTCACTGCAGGCCATTGTTAGCCACGAGGTACCAGTCAGAGCCCTGCCCTCCGGGCCGTAAGCCCCCACTCAGGCTGGGGTTCCCACTGAAGACGGCTTAGCAAAGATCCAGGCAATGTTTACGAAGTGACCAGAGAACGGGGCTGTGTGGAGGCAGGAGGGGCGGACAGGCACGACCCAGCTGCACACACAGAGCCGAGTCCATAAGCTTGGGCTCCATACAGCCACTTCTGGCGAGGGGTGTGGTCGGCAGGCGTAAGATTTGGAGTTCCTCGTGCTCAGGATATCACAGCCTGAGCCAGGGGCAAGGTTCACCTGCAGGCACGCAGAGTGTGGGACCACATAACAGCCGCAGGTGCAGAGGGGGAACGGCCAGTCTAGGGCCACTCGAGGTCTCCAGTGTCTGCTGGGAGAATGACCCGTGCTGCTCACTCCCTTGGCACTGGGGTGCAGCTGTGTGTTCCTTCAGAACCCAGGAAGCAACTTACTTTACAAGCCGCGTCCTTACAGGTGGGTCCCAAGTCCAAGGGCGGATGACAACCCTGTACAGAGCAGAGGGACCACAGAGTCCAGCAGGGAAGAGCCCAGGTGGGCAGTAGCACAGAGTGGGCTGCCCTGCCAGGGGTGGTTGCCTGGCTCCCACCTCTGTGCTTCTCCCACCTGCACCTCCAGCTTTGGAGGGCTGGGAGGGCGCAGCCTGCTGCACCTTGTGCCAGCTCCCAGGGAAAGGAAGTGTAGCTGGTGCATTCCTGCCACACACACACGTCATTTGTCACAATGTTCTCCCCTTGGAGTCATTTGCAGCTCCACAGCCTAATTGAGCTATTTTCCCTTGGAACCAGGAAGCTCATCCTGCCAGCACTGGACAAAACTGAAACTTGGAAAGGTCCAAATCTGTTCCCGATTTAGAAGCAAGGAAGTTCAGATGCGATCTGCACACACCACAGTGCATTTGGGACCATGTTGGCTGTCCCCAACGAGGTCAGGGCCCAAGCAGCAGGGGCCTCGCCTCGACCTCAGTCACACAGGGATGTGAGCAGGACAGGCCCCGAGAGGAGTGGCAGCGTCGTGACGGGGTGCCTTCCCTGGGTGTACACGGCTCCGGGAACTTGTCCAAGTCCCCAGAGGCACAGGTGATCGGTACTGACGTTACCCCAATTTCTGAATGAGCAAACTGATTCATGACATCGATTAAGAGATTGCACGGCCAGGGTGTGGACGAGTTGGGCTTGAGCAGAGGCCCAGGAGCCCAAGTCCTTGTAAGGGAAGCTGGAACCCAGGGGAGGGTGAGTGTGCCGGGGGCTGGGAGGAAGGGTCAGGAGAAACCTGTGTGGAAGGGGCACACGCAGCTAGCCAGGAAGGGGACCCCTAGTGCCCAGGAAGGATCCACAGATATTGCCCCCACGAGTCACTGGGCCACGCAGCAGCCTCTGTTCCTCCCCCGCAGTCTGGGTGAGGCCCGAGGCTCTGTATTGCCAGGCTGCTCCGGAGGGGAACATGTACTGCTGCGTGGCGGTTCCCCTCAAAGACCAGGGTCAGCGGGACACTGGCTGCAATACCACGGGCTACACAGAAACAGCACAACTGTGCACTGACAATGTGGGTGCCCACCACATCCTGACCCACAGGTCAGGGGGTGCTTCTGACATGTGCCCTGGACAGCCCCCCAGTCCTGCCTTCTAGTGACTCCACGGAAGGCACAGGGGTTCACTGAGTGAGGGGTCTCTCAGTGTGAGGGGTTGGCAGTGTCGCTGGTCAAGGCAAAATCCTCCAGTCACACCTGAGGGTGGCTCAGCCCTTGCACCTGTGGGCTGTAGGTCCTTGGTAGGGAAGGATGGGGGAGGGGCATAGAGGCATGGGACCGTTAGGTGTGAGTTACGTGAAAGTCTCCAAACACAGCCACTCGTGGGAAACCTGGCCTTGCCAGCGTCGCCATGCCAACCTGCTGTATGTGAACTGCCCCCTGCCTCCCCCACACACACCGGTCCCATGCTGCATACTATGGAGTTCTCCTGCTGCCTGGGGTGATGGGTGGGCATCGGGGCTGGCTGTAGTCAAGGAGATGGGTGGGCATCGGGGCTGGCTGCAGCCTGGGGTGCTTCCAGGCTCCCTGCCTGGGTTTCCTGTTAACAGCAGAGATCAACTGGAGCCTTGGTCTAAACTAAGCAGCCCCCTCTCCCACCCACACCCCACAAAAACACACAGATACTCCCATGCCTTAGCACACACGTGCGTTTGTTTTCTTTGCCATTCACACTTCTTTACGGTCCCTCCCACCCCGACCTCAGAGGCTTGTCGGATTCTGCTCAGAGTGCGAAGCACACCAGAGAACACACATTTGGCCTCTGGGCAATGGGTCCAGGGGATGGTGCCAGAGCAGCACAATGCCCTGAGAATCCGGCAAGCGCACAGGGACCCGCAGAGGCAGCAGAAGGGACAAGAAAGCAGCCTGCTTTGCGAGGAGCTGGCAGCACGGCCAGAGGGGCAGGCACGTGGTGTCTGTTCCATGGGGAAGCAGCTGCGGTTGGCGTGATGGAGAGGAGTCCTGTCACTGAACAGGCTGCTGAGGCAGGGGCGAGGTGCACGGAGAAGGGGCCAGGGTCCACGGCATGCAGAGGGACGCGGTGAGGTGTCAGTGTATGGAGGAAGGGGCGTCTTGGCGGTTCCACGTTGGTTCGGTTTTTTTAGACTCAGCTGCAATGAGCATCCCTCCTGCTAAGGCTTAGTACCAATGTTGCCAACGCTTACATTAAGTTCTCCTCAAACATGCACCACCTTAACGACAAGGAAATGGTGGGGGTGAAGCCAGGGACCTAACACACCTCAGCTCTGCCTGCTCTCCCAACTCAGGAACCTCCTCCCCGGGACCTGCTGGATGCCCAGTGGCTACCATGCTCAGGCTTCAGGCTGAGACCCCACCCCCACAAGGACTTGGTGGTGGCCGCATAGCCAAGCAGGAGGTCCTCCCCTCAAGGTTCCAAGCAGGTGGGACCCGGCAGTGCAACCCAGAGCTATCCAGTGTGGCAGTGTGGTTGCGGAGTGCCTGCAGTGCAGCTGCTTTGGGCTGGGATGACTGTGAGTGCAAAATATCTTCTGTGTTAGAAGAATCTCAATGGTTTTGGATCCCATATGGGAGCCGGTTTGTATCCCGGCTGCTCCATTTCCCATCCAGCTCCCTCCTTGCTTATAGCCTGGGAGAGCAGTTGAGGATGACCCCAAGGCTTTGGGACCCTGCATCCGTGTGGGAGACCCAGAAGAAGCTCCTGGCTCCTGGTTTTGGATTGGCTCAGCTCAGGCCATTGCAGCCACCTGGGGAGTGAACCCGTGGACAGAAGACCTTTCTCTCGGTCTCTCCTTCTCAATGTGTATCTGACTTTCCAACGAAAATAACTAAATCTTTATAAAAAGGTAATTGTTGGCTGAGATATATTTTGACTATGCCTCTTGGGTTAAAATTTGCTTCAAATTAGAAGCAGTGGGCTAAGCAACCTGTTACGACACCAGCATTCCTAACAGCAGTGCAGTTTGGAGTCCTGGCTGCTCTGCTTCCCATCCAGCTCTCTGCTAATATACCCAGGAAAGCAGCCCACAGTGGCCAGAGTACCAGGCTCCTGCCACCTGCAAGGGAGGCCCAGAGGGAGTTCCTGGCTTCTAGTTGCAGCTTGGCCCAGCTCTAGTTGTTGTGGAGTCAGAACGTGGTTCTTTTGCCTCTTTCTCTGTTCTGCCTTTCAAACAAATAGATAAATCTTTTAAACTATATTTACATGACCCCACCTGCTTCTTTGATCGCCCAGGTTGCTCCTTCGTCCTGGTCCTCCCGGGTCCTTGCTTCTCATGCCTCTCCCCGTGCTGCCCTGTCTCTGCAGCAACCCCATGCTTCACTCGCTGGCAGAGGAGAGCCTGGGCGCCTGCTGAGCTGACCTGTCGGGCGGCTGTTGACAGGGGCATGCCACGGAAAGATGGATGCTGGCGTTGTCCCATCGGTCCTGAGCCCTCAGTGCCCAAGGTGGCCCTGCAGGGCCTCTTCTCTGTAAATTACAGCATTTAGACAGGCCTGGAAGTGCTGTCCTCACTGCCGGCCGTGGCCACTCTCTCCTGGAGGCCCCCGGCCCTGGACACACCGCACTGCCCACAGGAGGCCCCCTGGAGACAGCCTGGTTCCAGCCCCTACCTGCCAGCCGCGGCTTGGGGTAAAAGCACATTTTGTTATTCCTTCCCCTGTGGTCAGAGGCAGCTTCCCATAGGATACAGGGAGCCCAAGCTAAGAGGCTTCCCCGCACCCCTGTGGTCAGAGGCAGCTTCTCATAGGATACAGGGAGCCCAAGCTAAGAGGCTTCCCGGCAAAGCTGGGCGCCTCCTCCAGCTCCTAACGTACCCACCCTGGTGGACCCCCAGGAACCCAGCACCGCGCTCCGATGACCCTTCCCCTGGGACTGAAGGTCCTGACCAAATAAGGAAAGTGAAATAATGTGAAGTGATGGCAGCGCCTCCCACAGTATACCGTTAAAATAAACCTGGCTGGAGGAGTTGGAACCCAGCTCCCTGCCCCAGCCTAGTAAACGTGGCCAGCCTCGAATGGTCAAGTCCAGCCTTGACCACACATCCCGGCACCCCCTGCCTGCCCCAGGGAACTGGCAACGGGCCTCCAGCAAGACACACGCCCAGGTGTTTTCAGACCCGGCAGCGGCCGAGGTAGAACGGGTGTAAGGGGGCTCCACGATCGTGAGCGAGGCAGGGAATTCAGCATGGCTCCTCCAAGGATCTGTGTGACGTGATAGCCAGAAAGAAAAAGGTAATTAACATCCCGAACAGGCAAACACACAGAGAGAAAATCCAGGAGATGGGAGACTGAGCTGCGCAGCCAACCAGCCTGGGGTTTCCTTCAGAGCTGATAACAACAACCACACACACCCCGCTTGGGACTGAGCCGGAGGTGCCGATCACAGCAGGGTGTGAATGGCTTAAGCAGCTCTGCCTGAAATGCCTACTTTTATGGTATGTCAATTTTACCTCAATAAAAAAAAAGTCAAGACTAGGAAAGCCAGACCGCAGGCCAGTGGCGACGGTGCAAATTTGCTGGACAAATCGGGACAGAGAACTCAGCGCCGCCACCCGCCAGATACCCTGGCTTTTCATCTTTGTCCCTGCCCCCTAGGGCTGGGACACTTGTGATGGCACGGCCAGGGGCCAGACTTTGGGTTCTGGTTTTAGGGCAAAGCCCTACCAGCTTCAATTGTGGCTACCTCCCGGTTCCGGCCTCAGCTCAGGTAACTTCCTGGGGCCCCAGTTGGTTCCTCCACCCCCAAAAGGACAGCTAGTAGGGTACCACAACCCAGGGCAGAGCTCACAGCTGCCCAGAAGGTGGCCCAGTCCAGCTGAATGCCTGTGGGGATGGAGCTGCTTTGGCAGAAAGAGCGCCCCATCTCCATCTCCGTAAACCCACTGGTTCCTCTCCCCCATCCCCGGCCTGTCACTGTGGGCTGACGCTGAGAACTCAGGGGTTCCAGAGCTAAGGAGTGAGACACCGTAACTGCCCACACGGGCGCCGGCAGGCAGACATGCCATTTGCCACCTTTCTGCGGGGTGCAGTTACAAGTGTCTACTCCCCTGCAGGGAGCGCTGCTAAGAAAACGAAGGGATTCTGGAGTGAACATTCCAGAATACCCCAGCGAGCTTGGAGGTGAGCCTTAGAACCACAGGCTCCTCTGCTCCCCATGATCAGCGCCCACCCCGTGGCCAGTGCCCGCCCCATGGCCAGCGTCCTCCTTGGGCGCAGCCCCTTTCACACCCGCCAAAGGCTGGGAGCTTCCGAACCTCACGGGGCTTCCTCTGGGAAGCAGACTCCCTTGCTGCTGTAACACACCACCCCAGGGACGGTCCCTCACTCCCTGCGCAGGCTCCCATGGTGCAGAGGCACCAGTGCTTCCGCCTTCTGAGCGGAGCTGGTCTGTCCCTTGCTTCTGCCAGCAGCCCCAGGCTGTCTGCCCAGTCCCACCTGGGCCCCCTCGTGGCCACCCTCTGCACTGGCTCTGGCTGCCTCCTCCAAGCTGCCTGCCTCTCCCGGCCCCCACTGCCCTGCAGTGAATGGAGAGGTCTCCTGGGTGGTTTCTGAAGCCACTCAAGTCCGTCGAAACTGTGGACACTCCAGCCACAGCCCTGGGCAGCCTGTGCTCACCTGCTCTCTGGTTTTACATGTATTTGTTCATCTTTGTTTTCAAGGGAATATTTCAGCAGGAGACTTTGTAAGTACATGATGGCTGCCCACCCACCCTGTGAGCATACTGTCACCCAAAGACCCTCAATGCCAAGCCTCAAGGAAAAGGCCACCAGGTGTCTGGCACAGTGAGCAAGATGCTGTGGCACGATGCGGTATTTCTGTCCCAGCCTCTCTCCCAGTTCCAGCTTCCTACTGGAGGGCACCCTGGTGGGCAGCAGGTGACGGAAGGCACAGAGTGAGCGGCAGCAGAGCAGGAAGGCAGGGGGAGCAGCGGCCCAGGACGGCACTGGCGCTCCCGCTGAGAGGTGCCTGCTCTCTGCGCCCTGTACAGACCAGAGAGGACCATGTCCCCTTCGAATCTGTCCACTCCCAAGTCCCACAGGTCTCCGGGCTGCAGGTCAACGTGGTTTCCATTAGGCCCCAGCACAATGCAGGGTGTTAAGCTGTTTGTTGTTTCAAGTCAGCAGAATTAGGAAGGACTTCATGCACAAATGGCACTTAAGCTGACACCACCTCCAGGATCCCTGCCCGCCTCAAGCATGCAAGTCCTTCTCAAATCTAGAGTTAGCAGCACTCTCAACTGCTGAAAGATCATAGGCCATCAAGGGAAACCAGAGTGCTAGACACGTGGGGTGGCGGGTGGCGGTGGGGCTCCCGGGAAGATGCCCTGGCCGGTGACCCGACTCCAGCTGTCCTTCATGTCCATCACCTGCAGGCTGGAACACAGAGGGGCAACCCCCCGGTGTCAGTCCTTCACACGTCCACCTGCTGGGGAGCGGGAACACAGGCTCCCGCCCTGGACACTCAGGGTGCAGCGGCAAGCTCCGCAGACTTGCTGATGGGACGTGGAGAACACAGCATTCAAAGCTGAGTAAACTTTGTGCAATCAAACTGGATACAAGGTTCCTCAGGAGACTCACAAAAAAATCGTATCACGGAAAACTCCATGGATTTCACGAAAGCCAAAGCAATGGGCACAGCTGCCATCTGTCTGAACTGCCACCTGAGACCTGGTTAAGGACGTGGTGGTCAGTGCCCCTTGGGCAGCTGCCCGGGTGCCCATTATGGCTCTACTTGCAGTGTGGTTAAATAACCTCACCGTTCTGTGCTCAGGACTGGCATCTGAAAAATGTGTGCCCAGCTCTTCCCGCTGCTATGAGGGAGAGATGTTTATAGCAAGGGACCCTGCTTGGCTCTGCTTGTTTTTCCTCATTAGTACACGGTGGAAAGTTCTGGAAGGCTTTAAGCTGATTACTCATTTCATGCCACGGAGATGAGCTGACACACCATAGGGCTGTGAGTCAAGGTGGGGACTGGAGTGAGGGGCCCTGCCCTCCTCCTCTGGGGACCCACCCCCACCAGGTGCCCCGAGGAAGCTATGTGAGTCATGATGTCCTCAAGCAGACCTGAGATGGACAGGTCCCCACGTCTCTGGCAGCTGCAGAGGCCCACAGGCAGAAGGCTCTTGTCCAGGCCACCCAGAGCAGACAGGCAGTGCTGATCCCGACACGAGGAAGGCTCGGGAAGGACATGCAACCGAAGCTGCCACAATGGCCAAACCACTGAGACAGCTCAGTCCGTAAGCCCCCGGCTCTCAGCTGCACCCACCTGAACCCACACATGAACCCAAGCCTGGATGTTGGCTATCTGTGCGCCAGTCTTTCATGCCACCTGGAATATGAGCCCAGGAAAAGTCCTGGTAAGGCGAGCGCTGTGGCGCAGTGAGATAAGCCACTGCTTGTGCAGCCAGCTTCTCTTACCAAAGCACCAATCCTGGCTACTCTGCTTACAACCCAGTCTCCTGCCTGTGCGTGCGCCTGGGAAAACTGTGCAAGATGACAGCCGAGTATGTGAGAGAACTCGTGGGAGCTTGGGGCTCCCGGTGTCCACTGCCGCCATTTAGGGAGTAAACCAGTGGAAGGAAGGTAATCTCTCTCTCTCTTCCCACCTCCTTCAAATAACAAACAACCCTTAAGCAGCAATAACAAAGCCCCAGTACTTGCTCAAGGGTCAGGCCCCAGGGAGGTGAGCTCAGGGTGAGGCCTGGGTGTTTGCCTCACAGACGAAGGCTCTGCCAGCACTGGGGTATCGCGGCTGTGTCCCCAACAAGCTGCCGTCGTGGCAGAGGAAGCCCCTCCAGGTCCCTGGCTCTGAAGGGCTCCGTGCCACTCCCGTTCACCAGCTCAGGTTGGACTCTAAGGTCAGAGCCAGGGACAGACTGGGGGCCCCTTCATCCCACCTCGGAGCCCTGGGGGTGCCTTGGTAACCCTTGCCTATCTAGCCTGCTCATGCTCCCTGGGACCACCATCCTAAACCCCTCACCTTATGTGTCCAGCCCAGCGGGGGCCCTGGGTCAAGACCAGCACCCCAATTTAGAGGGGTGTCCTCAGCAGATGTAACTTGAAAGCAAAGAGCTCGTGGGATGGGGGAGGGGGCAGTGATCTCAGGTTCACCGGGGAGCACAACAGCTCAGCCTCCAACAGTCAAGCCCCACGCACCACGGTGCACTTCTAAGAGTGGGCTGGGACAGCCAGGGCAGGGAGAGGCTTGGCAGGCACCCCCCACCCCGTGGAGCCCCCCACCCAGCCCAGAGATTCCAGCCTCCATGTTAATGGCACCCCTGCCTGCTCCCTCTGCCAGGTCTCTAACCCAAAGCCTTTGTAGCTCTGCCCTCTTATCTGCCCCTCTTGCTCTGTCACCTCCTTCTGCCCCTCCTTGTTTCTGTCCTGGTTCCAGGCAGGCTCCACACCCATCCCTCCTTCCGCCTGCAGCCCTCAACCCTCTGCGCTTTGATGCTGCGGGGGGGGCCACCTGGGGAATCAAAGCCAGGATTCCGGGGCCCTGCGTGAATTGCACTCTGCCACCCGCCCTCGCCTGCGTCAAACGCCCCTGCAGCCCTCCCCCTCACACCCCTCCCAAGCACTCCCCCCTCCCTTCTGGCCTGACCAGGACCCCAAACATGATGTGCCGAGGCGTTGTTAGCCCACGAGGGCGGAAGATGTGGATATCAGGGAGAAAGGGCAAGCTGGCCAATGTCCCTCCTGGTAGCATGTACTGCGTCTAGAGGCATCCACTGAGTAGGGGGCTTCTGCGCCCACATGGTTTAGGGAGGTGGAGTATGGATGGCACCTGGGGCATGTGGGCAGCGCCCGGGCACAGCTCTGCAGGGCACCTCCATCTGCTGGCCGGCCTGCAGGCTGAGCATGATGGGATCAAGACAAAGGGCTCGGCCCTCTGTGTTGGGGAGGGGAGGCAGTCTCTCAGGCACAGCCCTGAGAAGACTGGACCTAGGAAGGGGATCTGCAGAAGTTTCTGGCATTCTCTGGAGTGGAGACCTGACGGGCAGCTCCTGACAGACTGGCCAGGGTGGGTCTGCGGGCTACACTGCGTGCTCCCTGCTGAGTTGTGGCATCATGTCAGCCTGCAGTAAAAATCAGAAAGATGGGAACAGAGGTACCAGCTGGGGTTCTACCCGAAGATCACTTCTGGGGTGAAGAAGGCTTAGGTACCCCACTGCTGCCTGGGTCAGGGCTTCACACCTGGAAACGGTTTCCATGCTGGCGTCCCAGCCACGTGGGCTCAGGAGGCTGGCCGTGCCGGGTCCGGAGCACCTCGTCCCCGGGACAGGCCCTGGCACCTTTCTCACCGTGTTCCCCTGGCACAAGGCAGGATGAGCCCAGCTCTGACCCTGCAGGGCAGCATGTAAGCCCCTACCAGGCCAGCAACCGAAGGGAAGGCTGCGATTTTTCTATACCAAATGATTTTTTTTTCCTTTTGAATGTAGACATCTGGTGTCCTATAAATAAAATTCAAATGTAAATACCATTTAGCACATTAGGCGGTGGTCTTGGTCTGCGGAGGACACGGGTCAGTTGCTAGCCGGTCGCCCCATGGCGGGAGGGTGTCACCCCCCACGTGGATGCTCCCACACCGCCAGCCTGTGCTGCATCCGACCGACCGACCAACATGACAGCGCAGCCTTGGCACGACACGGACAGTGTCAAACAGCTGCCTGAATCCCGGCTGCTTCTGCTCTGTGCGTTGGGAGAGAAATGCTGGGTATACAGAGGCAACCCCTATGTCCCCTGGCCAAGCCTCAGCACAGATGTTCCCGCAGATTCCCAAACTCGGGTCTCAGATGCTCTTCCACAGGCGTTCCCGCGTGCACCGCACCCAGGGCGCTGTATCCTGCGGCTCCCTCCAACGTCCGCGCCTGGGATCCCGGAGCAGCAGCCCTCTGACCCCGGTGCTGCTCAATCATTTCACGGGGGTGTTTTACTTGAGTACCCGGTGGGTCCAGCTCGGAGCCCTGGCCATTTCTCTCCCTGTGTTGTCACTGCTGCTTTCCCTGTGTCTGTGCAACGGAAGACAAACGCCCCACGCCGGGAGCAGTGTACCAAGAAGAAAAGTCCCTTCTGAGCCCAGCATCCCTCTGTACAGCAACCCGTACAGCAACCCAGACAGCTGTGTGCACCCATTCGGGAGTCGGCCACAAGCAGCCGGCACAGTGAAAAACAGGAGTTGCTCCGATATTTCAATTCATACATTTGAAAAGAAACGCTGCTTTGGCTTCTGCTGATCCGGGGGACCTTCCCGTAGGGAGCTTCCTGAGGGGGCTGCGACCCTTGATGCGGTTTTACCAACACGGTATTAAAAAGAAGACCCCAACTTTTGTCTTCAGAACAGCCCCGCTGGAAGCCTGCAGCCTAGCTCCCCTTGTTGGTCGGCTGGCTGGCCAGTCGGGATCCGGCTCGGGATCATAAAACCATTCATAACGGCATTACCGCTGCCTGACAGCCCACCAGCCCAGGGAAGGCACTGGGGGGCTGGGGGGTATCCTGCTGTTGGCCCGAGCACCCTGCATAAAGGGACTTGACCCCCCTCCTGGGAGGGCATCGTTTTTGGTGACAAGAGTGTAGGACCAGTGCCTGGTCTCTGGGCTGGGCCGGGGGAGACCACCCCCACCAGCCTGCAGCCCACACTCGGCTGAAGTGTTTACCGCGGTGTGATTTACGCGGCCCAGGTGCTGGCTTGGGAAACATCTCGCCCTGGCGCTGACACAGCCATTGCTGCGGATTTGCAGCCTCCGGCATATTTCTGTTCACAACGATCTGGGGCCAAAAAGACATTAAAAAAAAAAAAAAAGTTGGCCCAAAGCAGGTTCCTGTGCTGTGGCCTTCACCTGGGAGGGTCAGGCTTCCCGGTCCTGCCCCGCACAGCATGGCTCCAGCTGTCCCCTCGTGGGGTCTGCTCTCTTTGCTCTCAGCCCAGCTCCCCTCCTTCCAGGGTTTCGAGAAGGGCCTGGGTCGGGCCACTGTCTGCTCAGGGCCTTCACAGACCATCATGCCTGCGGGGTGCAAATACCTCGCTGCTGGGGTGCTGGGCCCATCTCCAGAGCATGCCAGTCAGGGTGCTGCTGACACCTGTGTGGTGGGAGGCAGCCCTGTGTTTCTCTGGGTGACACCCCCACCACCAGAAATCAAACACGGCTGTGGCATGGGAGACGGGAAACCAGCACTTTCGCTTTTGCCCCGTTGTGCCCATCCTTGCTAACGACATCGCCCGTGCATTGTACATCACCATGTCTCCTTGGCCATTCTCCCCCTGCCCGACCCCCATCTCTGAAGCTCTGCTGAAAAGGCAAGCACACGCATCTGCTTCACGAAGCTGTTGATAATCTGGATGGGGATGAAGACGGCATGCAGAGAAAGAGATTCCTTGTAGCATTTTCATTTTTACAAATAACGTTTGCACAGAGCAGAGCGCAGGAGGCTGATTTCAGCTCAGCTGTTTTTCGTTGCCGGGTGAAATTTGCTGAGAGTGGTCCCCTGCCGCTGTGCGAGTCTGCAGACGCAGAGGCTCCGACCAACAGGTGGGAGGAAGACCCCTGGTCTCAGCGAATGCTCGCTCCAGTATTGTCTTCACTCCCTCTTCTTAAGCAGTGGTTTGCACATGAGCCAGTTCACCGACAAGGGCACACCTCTGCCGTCTGCGCCCCTTCCTCCCGGAGCTGCACGGCCGGGGGTCTCCTGCGGAGTGAAACTGCTCGGCTGCCCGCAGAGTGAGACAAATCCCCCAACCCAGCAGAGGCGTCTGCTCCCAGACCCCAGGTTGATGGCTCCTCCGGAGGCTGAGCGCTTCCCAGCTGCCTTGGACCCTGGGAAGAAGCATGAAAAACACGGCTGTGCTCCGAGGACGCAGCGTTTGTGCACGGCTCGGCCTGGCTGCGGCTCAGGGACGCCGTTTGGGTCTATTCACCTGAACCGAGGCCTCCAGAGATGTTCGTGTGTGGAAATACATGTGATGGCTCTGCACAAGGGACTTTCAAAAAGTCTGCGCCAAACGATCTTAAAAGATACATTTATTTTTATGTGAAATTATTTTTAAGACCATGCACAAGAGATCTGTGAGGTCCCCAGGAAAGCAAGCCGGCCAGCCTGCAGAGCCACGGGCAGGTTTGAGAACGCTTTTGTGCCAAAATAAAGGGGTCCACAAATTGCATCTTCCCGCGAACTTTTTGAAGTCCCCCCTGCATTTTACAGAAACGCCGAATTCTCAAACACGCAGCAGACCCCCGGGCAGCAGGGGCCAGGCCCGCGGCCGTTAGATTAACCCGTGCTGGAGCTGGCCGCAAGGAGCAGGTGACTGTTGAGAGGGTTTTTTTTTTCCTAATTCTAAATAATAAGAGGGATTAAAAATTAATGTCACTCCATGGGGCTAAACGTTAAAAGGTAAGAAGAGTGAGCTGGGGGCCTGGTAACCGGCTAAACAGATGAGTGGCCTTACTTTTCAACATCTAAACATCTGAAACCCATTTCCTGTTTCGGGAAAAAAAGAAAGAAAGAAAGAAAAAGAAAGCTTAGGTGGATGACCTGGGGCAGTCCTTTTGATGAACAAATGTGAATTGTACATGATGGCGGAAAAAGACAGTCCACGCTTGGTGGTCTCTCCAGCCTGTGTATGGGAGAGAGGGAAAAAATACAAAAATAAACGTTACCTTCTCACTTCCAGGGTGGGCAATGCCATTTCTGCAGCCGTGCGGAGCTCTGGCAAATGTTAGGCTGTCACTGGCGGCAGAATCCCCACGGCCTGTGTGCCTCGGCAGAGTCCGAAGAAAAACATTCCTGGCATTCCTGCCGGCCGGTCCTATCTGCGAGCCTTGGACTCGGCCGGCACGCCAGTGTCACCGGCCAGCGGCTCGGCCACGGCTAATCTAGAGCGCACGCCTGCTCGGGGGCAGCCCTGCCGCAGGGCCAATGCCACCACCGATTAGCACCCGGGACCCTGAGCTGGGGGGAGGGCATAGCTGGGGAGACTCTCAGCCCACCAAGCCCCGGCACCAGCTGCGATGCGTTCAGCTGGAAAGGGCTTAGTGGTTCTGGCACATTCTGACAAGACACATTTTATAGGGTTTGTGCTAAAATTTGATATTGGAAGTTGGGATTCCAATTTTATGTCTCCAATGATAACAATAGCAGCTGGGAGCTTTAAGAAATGTGTGAATCCCTTCTATTGAAGAGTTACATAATAAAAGCTATTTATGTCCTACCCCTTATAAGGGGAAGACTCAGCCTGAATGTCAATGTAACGTGGACCACTTTTTCTATCGGCCCGGGGGAAGAGCCCGCTATCAGCTCATATATTATTTTGCATCTGGATTAGGGGATGTGCTGGGGCTTTAAGATTCTCCAGTCAGCATCTCCTTGCTTCAATTTGCACAGTCACCAAGTGGCCTTCCCCCACCACCCCGGTTCTGTGTCCATTTGAAAAACAAAGGCGGTGGCACCACTTCTGGTTTCTCAAGCCCCAGTGAGGAAAGGACACAAGAGAAGGACCCAGTTTTCTGTTGCCTGATCTGGTCTCCACTTAAGCCCAAGCACACCACCCGTCAATGCCCCTTCGATTTCCTGCAAGCAGCCGTGGCTTTGGCGAGCAGCAGGCTGGTTGGAGCATCCCTGCTTCTGACGAACAAAGCTGTGTCCCAGGGAGGATGGGCCACTCAGTGCCAGCTGCATTTCAGAAGGGGCTGGGGCTCCTGTGTGCTGCCCCCGAGATGGGTTGCCCTAGCCGAGACGATGATGGTCCCTGTTGCGCGGGGTGCTGGAGACATCACACAGCTTCCTCCCCGATTTACTGCTTCCCTGAGATGAGAGGAGAAGTAGTGCCAGGGCTGCTGCGTGCCCTCCACACATGCGTGGCTACAGTGCCCCTTGTGACCACAGGGCGATGGGCAGCCCGAGGAGCGGTAGCGTGAGCGGACTCCCATCCAGTCCCTGATTCCTGTTCCACGCTGTGGGAAAGCAGCCTCAATCAGGGAAACAAAGCACCCTTGTCCTGGGGACCTGCTGGAACCAGAGGACGTGGACTTAAGCTTGGCAAAGGGCAGCTATAATTTTTTGTTGTTGTTGTTCTGAAGCCACCACTTGAATGTGACAGCTCCCAAGCAAATACAATTAAGAAAAGAAAAAAAAAATAAGTGCTTGCAAGCCTTTTGCTTTGCTGTTCCTGTGTCGTGGGGGCACCACGGAGCCTCGCTGAACTTCTTCCCAAATTTGGCCATCAGACATCAGCCCCTCTGAGTGTCACTGCTGCGTGTTTAATGCACCAGATGTTGCTTTGGTGACACAGCCATTTGTGGGGAGACCCCCCTCCAAGGCTGGAGGCCCGTCGGAGGGCAAAGGCAGTCTCTGGAACAGAAGCTGGCCTGCCAGTGGCCTGGGTGGGCACCCGCCTGGAATAGCATCCTTCTGCCTTTGGTCCTGCACTCGCTGATGGCTGCCGGCTGGGTGCCGCTGTCCACTTCTCACCTTGGGGGAGGTAGAGGAGTAGGGAGAGCAGCTGAGGTGCACCCGCAGCCAGCCAGCGGCCTCCAGAGTCACAGGAGCTGTCAGCCTGCGCTCCCTGCAGCGGCTGCCCCCAGGGGGTGGCAGCTGCTGGCATCGCCTGCCATGGCCCAGCTCACATGCCCCAACATCCTGCTCCTCCATTCCCCACTACTACCACCTTTGAAAGTGGGGCCGTTAGCACCTTTGTCTGCAGACAGGGAGACTTCAGACTGCTGGGGAGTGGCAGACTCACAGGGGCCAAAGCCGGCTGCCCGCAGCCCTACTATGACCCCGAGCTGGGGCTTCCGGCGGCAGCTGTCGAGGCCCAGGTCACCGTAGCCCTACTATGACCCCGAGCTGGGGCTTCTGGCGGCAGCTGTCGAGGCCCAGGTCACATCTACCTGATTCATCTGTAAAAGTGAGGGAGCAGTGGTCCCCAATAGGGAACCGTTACTGGGCTTGCATCGAATCAGGCATGACCAGCGCCTGCCCAGTCCAGTCAGAAGTACTCGGCACATGTTGGTACAGGGTCTGGATGTGGGGCACCTGTCCCGAGCCCCTTCCCATCACTGACCAGCACGCGAGCAAGGAAGGAGTGCGGAGCTCTGGGGAGCCCTGCTTCATCGTCCCCCTCAGTGCTCCGCGGGACCCACCCCTTTTGGCCTGAGTGGATGCTTGCTCAAGGAACAGCAGGAAGAATAAACAGCCCAGGATCCCAGGCGGCGTCCATTGGCGCCGCAGGACCTCCCTGGTGTCCGGAGCTTGCCCGGTCACTCCACAGCAAGAAAGGCTGGAGGAAAATATCCACCACAGACACAGTGACGGGTCCCACGAGGGGGGAACCTGCACCCCGAGCTTGTTCCATGCTGTTGGCTCGCTTTTCCTGCTAGGTGACCCTGGCTGCAGAACTCGATGTTTCTGGACCCATTCCCCCACCTGCAAATGATAATCCTTTAACTACAAATGAAATCTTCCACCACTGAAAAATCGCCTAACTGTGAATAAACATGCCATTCGTGGGGGCACCAGGAGGGTCTTCATGTGCCCTCACGTGAGTCAAGGTATGTGACTCTTCTCCACATTGCAAACGCTGGAGAAGCACAGCAATGTGATGCTGGGAGAGCTTTCTCGTCCCATCAAGTGTCTTTCTCGTCGCTGTCACATCGCTGCCCCCTCACTCTGCTCCAAAGGGGCTTGCTGCTGGAGCAGCTGCAGTCCTGAGCCCCCCACGCTGCTGCAGCTGCTCGGCTGCTCTGTGTTGGTTTCAGTTTCTCTCGGCAGCGGGAGTGTCTCAGGCGGCCACACTGGGCCCGGGAAGGGCCCAGAGCCCCGCTGTCCAGACCCTGGAGCTCCAGAGGGCAAGAGCTCACGCCGCGACAGGCTTCACGGAAGTCCACAGGTCAGCACATCCCACTCAAGAACATGAAGTGAGTCTCATCTTTGTCCACGTGTGGAGGACAGAGGCCACCTCTGGGTTTATGACGCGGGGGGCTTTCTGGGGGTCAGACACGGCCATGTTCGTGGACATCAGCCCCTGGTTCACTTCAGATGTGTGTGCTCCATAGCTTTTCCTGCAAGGACGTTCAACTTCAGTGAGAAAAATTTTTTAATTTTAAGTCAAGCAGCCAAGAAATATAATCTCTAATGCAATAAAATGAGCAAAAAAATCAATGAAAAGTGTAAACAAAATCAAAAGGGTAATTTACGGAAGAGGAACCATGAAGACAGCCAGCTCCCGAGACCCTCACTGTAAAAACGATAATGACCTGCTCTCGGTTGAGTTTCTTTATATTTTGCAATTATTTGGTGTTGCTTTTGTGTTGAATTTCCTGGGGACACTGCAGTGGTCTTAGTGCTTGCTTTAGCCTGTCCTAGGCTACACTAAATGTGTAGATTAAAGAATTTGCAAGGGAAATTTCTTCCAAAAAAAAAAAGGAGGTGGCAGAAGCTTTGAGAAAGCCAAGCTACAAAGCAGCCACAGGGGCTAGGCTTATGGACATAATGTCAAAACCAAGAAGCAGTGAAATGTTTCTGGAACCTTCTTCCCAGTGTACCTGTGTCAAATCTATGTCAAAAAGCAAAACCCCTCTGATTTGGAGGAAGGAACACAGGAGGTGCAGGAGGAGTCTTCCCCCAGAGAGCTGAGCAGGAAGTACCTGCAGGTAGCGGTGCAGATGCTGAGTTGGAAAAGGGAGGGCTCTGCGGGCCCGAGGCTGCAGTGGGCACAACTGTGCTGAGAAAGTCTGGGAGTCAAGATGGGAGGGAAAGCAGGTGTGGTGGGCATGTCTCTGTGGCTCCTTCCTGGAGAGCGGGCACGGTCTAGGGCTTTGGTTGCTGTGAGCAGATGCAGCCATGGCCTGGACAGCCGGCAGCACCCTAGACCCTCTCTAGGACTGGAGGTGCTGTGCTGCCTGCTCCCTAGGAAACGTCATCCCAGGATGGTGATGCTGGCATAGAGACCCATGTCAGAGCACAAACACCCCCCTGTGGTCCCTCCCTGAGGCAGGACTGACAACCAGCCTTGGGGCACTGTGCGGCAGTGAGCAGGACCATCCAGGGCTCTGGCTGGGACAGGCAACCTCTGCACATTAGAACAAGGTCTGCCTTAACTCCACCACACAGGAGGCCACCACAGTGCTGTACCCCTCGCAGGTCTGAGCACCCCTTCACTGGGGTTGCAGCACACACCCTGGAAAAACCCCCACTGTCACAGGTTTTGGGAGGAATTGAGTGGGAACCCGGGATGGGGGGGAACCCACTCCCAGGTAAACCCAACAGTGCCTATGCAAGCAGTGCTGTAACAAGCTGTATGTCCCCAGTAACCAGCCCCAGCGTGGCACCCTCTGACAAACCCTGCACAGTGTGGCTCATCCCAGACATTTGCAAAGGCAGGCCACAAGGACACCACAAGGTCACCACCACAGAGCCACACACTCAGGACCAGCAACAGGTGAACCGGGACAGGTTGTTGCCTGTGTGACAGGTCCCCATGGAACCTCTTCCTTCTTGGTGGCCTCACTGCTCCTCCTTCAGCTCTCTCACTCTGAGCCCTGCCTGGTCCACAGTCGCCTCTCCCTGCCTGCCCTTCACCCTCTGGCTGTCTTAGATTTGCACAATAGAGGCCGGAGTCAGAGCGCTTAGGGTGGGGATGCTGTGGCAGACCCTGCTGAGAGGGAAGGCAAGGCCCCCAACTCTCTCCCCGCCTACTGGAATGGGGTAGGCAGCCAGGCACATGTGCCAAACAAGTGTGTGGCCTCGTCAGATGCAGGGAACGTACGAGGAGCTGCCAGCACACTGGGGATTTGGGCCAGCACATGTGGTTGGACAGCATTCATTGGCACTGCAGTTTGCTGGTTTTGAAAGGCAGTCCTCCATGGAGAGGCAACCCCAACCCTCACCGCGCCCCGGACCAGCAGGTGTTCAACCTCTTCCTGTGGCCGGTACCCCACTAACTGCGGCAAATGTACAGTGGGAAAGACATCCTGGGGGCCTGTATGGACGCAAGGTAAGAACAGGAAGGGGTGGAAGGTATGTGTGTCAGGGGGGAGCAGGAGAGCCGTGACCGTGCCCTACATGGCAACTGCGGCAGAATCAGGTGCAAACCAGCACCTGCTCTGGCCACGCCTAGCTCCATGTCAGAGAGAAGAGCTTGGTGAGCGGCCCCCACTCATTTGCTTGGTAAACTTCTCAACTGCTCATGGAGACCCTGGAACATGCAACAGGAAAGGTGTGGACCAGAACCCCTGGCTCTGAGTCTGGTCACAGCGTAGCCCGCCATCCCCCCCGCTGGCTCCGCGAAGCCCCAGGTTTGGCCTTGGTGGAAGCAAACCAGTGATTTCTGTAACAGCAGCCATGATGAAGACATCTCAGGCCACGGTCGGCGGCTTCTCCAGGTTGCCCCATGTCATCCCAATGCTATTTCCGTTGATTCTAAGCCGCCGTTTCATTCAGGGGGTGCAGCCCGATACCTCGCTTGCTTTGTGCTTTAATCAAGACTTTCCTGCTGGAAATGTTTATCTTCCAGCAAAGAGGTGCTAATTTTATCTTGCACCAGTGGATATCTGCTTGCGTCCCTTCCACCTTGGGCAAACAGAACCGAAGGCACATTATGTCATCCGAATTCGGCATCCCCGCACATCAAAGGGCGTAATGTACACATCTGCCAGAGTTGATGGAGCGGCCATTGCTGCACCCTTCCGCCCGGGCGGACTGTGCGCCCTTGATAGACAGGCTTCACCGCTGGCCGAGAGAAGCTGCCGGCCCTCGGTGCCAGCTGATCTCCACGATACTGCGAGGTTTGGAAGCCGGCCTCCAAAATAGACATGCCCTTCTCACCCCTCTGTGTAAGCCCTCGCCGCAGGAAATGGCATGGGTTCAAATTTTCATAATGGAAGCAGCCAGGGACTAGATAAGAAGCCTGTTGCGCACAGCGACGTTTCCATGTTTAAACTACAGCCAAAGCACCTGAGCGTGTGTGCCCTTGACCCAAGGCCTACATCCAGTCGTGGCTCGGGGTTTCCTCCTTCCTGGACCCCATTCTGTCACGAGTGCCTATCTCAGCGCAGTGCGTATGTGCACACAGGAACACATTTGTTCATGCGTACATTTGCACGTGTATACAAGCACACATGAGACGCATGAGGCATTTATGTATGCACACACCTGTGCCCGTTGCGAGCAGCAAACTGATGCCTCGCGGTTAGTTCAGTAGTGGACACTCAGGACAGACAGAGGACTTAGACCCGGAGGGTGGGTGGATGAGTGGACACTCAGGCAGGTGGACGACAGATGAGTGGAACAGCCTTGTTGCCAATCTGCTGCAGAGAACTCACTTCTTCCCAGACTGTAGTTTTCTCATCTGTCACTTAAGCAGTTTGAACTGAGTAGCATCCACAAGTCCTTCCACTGCTAACTCGGTCAAATCGAGTACAGATGCTCCCATGTGGAATCGCTTTCAAAACTGGCCATTCCCAGAACGTCTGTGTTTTCCGCACAGCTGGTGACCTTGCGCTTGTCCTAGAAGTGCATACCATAACAGTACCCTATGCAGGCAGCTGGTGCAGCCAGTCTAGCGACTCCAGGATGCCACAGTGCCCATAGGTGGCCTTTCCTGGCTTGACCGAGGACACTCGACTGCCTGGCATTCAAGGCCAGGAACCCATAGCATGCACATTCATGCACCAAGTCACCCTCACTGGAGTCGCTGGCAGCCAGGCCTGACCGGCAGCTTCCCTCTTCCTCCGCGCGACACCACAATGAGGACTTGCTGTTGGTGGAGTCCCCTGTGCTCAGGACAGCTCTGGGGTGCTTAGTCTCTGCTCCTTACTATATTATCTTATTTCCTTTAAAATTTGATTGCTTGATTTGAGGGAAAGAGAGAGGTTCTATCTGCTGGTTCACTTCTCCAAAGACTTGCAACACCTGGGGCTGGGCCAGAGTCGGTCCAGGAGCCATAATTCAGTCGGTATCTCCCACATTTGGGTGGCCAAGGATCTAGCCACTGCTGCCTCGTGGCGTCTGAACTGGTGGTGCTATTGAGCTCAGTGCAGACGCCCTAGCCAGCACCCTCCCTGCTAGGCCGAATGCCCACCCTCACCGCAGGACCTGGCCTCGTGCCCTCACCCGTCATCTGGTGCACGTTCACCCCTGCTCACTGTACTGCAGGTGAAGCTGAGCAGCTGTAGGATTAGCTCACCACCCGCAAGGCTACCCACCCAACCAGAACCCTGGGAGGGACCAGAAGACAGAACCAGGCCCAGGGGAGCCAGCTGCTCAGTCCCTTCCCTGTCCCTCCTAAGTCCCCACCAAGGGAGTTGAGTTGAGGGTGAGCAAGGAGGACACAGTGGCCACTTCGTCTGCAGCCTCCTGAAAGACTCCCCTCTGGGGCTGCTGAGTGGGTGTTTCTACAGCTTGGAAGATGGCATTTGCTAAATGAGGCTGTTTGCCAGCAAAAAACCAGGATGGTTTGGGTGAACATGGCTGCTTGTGGTAGAAGGGCTGGTGGTCCCCTCTGAGCTTCTGGGAGGCTCCAGCTGCCTGGCACCTGCAGTTGTCCCACAGAAAAACAGCCTGTAACACATCTGAGAGGCCTGCTGGCTGCGCTCCTAACAGGTCCCCAGGCTAAGCCCCAAACATTCTCAGGCAACCCAGACCCATCTGTAGCCGTCCCATACCCTACTCATTGACTCACAGCCCTGTCCCCTGGCCTCGTCTGAAGCTTCCAGACTTTCTAGTTTATCCCAGGACAGCCACCTGATGCATTGGGCTTCCACCTTGCAGAACCTCAGCCAACTGACCCAGAGATGCCGCCTTAGTGCCCTGTGGGCATCACAGCCCCTGTCTGTGCTGAAGAAAACCCAGCAAGAGTTAGCTTCCCAATATTCCCAGCTCAATAAATACAATCAAACGATGGGAGATGGCAATCAAAGGGCCAGGCATTCCTTCAGAGTCCGGAATCTCCCAGCTGCAACATTCCTCCCACCACCACATCATTACCAGCCCTGCCATTAGGGCAGGCAAACCCATACTTACAATCAAAATGGACTTCATGTGTAACCGGGAGGCAGCTGGCTTCCAGGAAGCATGGGCAGGATCCACCTCACCCACCCCTAGGCCCTCCCAGCCCCGTTTCCACCACAGCTCCCGTGTCTGCGCCCAGCAAGGGTACCCACGACACTGGGGGCCGCCAGCTCCCTTCCCTCCCAGGCTGTCGGTAGATCTGGTCAGCAGCTGATGTCTGTCTGAGGTCTGTCTGTTGATACCTGTTGACTAGGACTCACCCTGCCATCTGTGGGCCTGTGGCAGACAAGTCAGGGTCTCTGGGCTAAAGATTTACACTTAGCACGAAACTGCATGTGGCTGAGTTCAGTCCAGGGCAAAGAAGAAACAGGTTTGGGCTTCAGGCTGGCTACACAGCCAGAAAAACGACCAGAGATTACACAAAAGCACAGGCACAATCGTGCAGAACAGAGCAGAATAACTTAGAATAACGGTGTTGTTTTGGTACATGAAAAACCCATGACATGCAGGAATGTGCAGCCCCTGGTGGGCAGCTGGGTGAGGACAGACAAGCAGGCTGGCAGACATATGTCCAGACACCACCAACCATGGACACACCTGAGCTCTGCGGTGGCAAGGTCTTCCTCAGCGACACCACAGGCCATTCAGTAGGGGCAGCCCAATGGTCTCGGGACTATGCAGGCATTCAGTCATGTCTCCAGTTGTCACAGCCGCCCTCTGAGACAGTGGCTGCTATGGCTCCTGAGGCTCTGAATCATCAGTGCCAGAACCAGGTTCCAGTCCAGGAGCCCAGACTTACTACCGGGACTGGAATGCCATGAACAAAGAAAGGCATCTACTTGGAGTGTGCCAGGCAGGAGTATTGGTCAGCAGAGAATGGGAGGGCCAGAGATCGAGGGCAAAGAACTCAGCTGTGAGTCAGGCCTTTGCAGCTCCCGGCACGTGGGGAGAGAGGGAGGAGAGGAGTGGCAGGAGGGAGGTGGACGCAGGAACGCTGGCCTGGATGTCACAAGGTGTGTGATGTCTGTGTGCTTTATACAGCCTCAGCTCAGCTTCCACAGCAAACTGCACAGCCTGGTGTCATGAGCAGCCCTCCAAGGGGTGAAGATCAACTGCGTGGGCAGGTACCTGGAGAGTGTCCAGGGCCTGCCTTCATGCCGTGTCCCCTTAGGACAACGAGAAAATGTAGGGACACGACCCTGTCCCCAAGGTCCCATCTGTGTGACCTACTCCCCACAACGCAGCCCAGTCTCCCTTCTCACACCCGTGAGCCTCTGTTCCTGCTTGCCACCGGGACTGACGAGGGAACCGCAGAATCTTCACGGAAGGTTTGCATCATCGTTGCATTCCTTTTTCCATGAGCTTTCTAAACCACTCTGTGCCAGGCCCGGGATCCCGCACTCCATCCACCGCCTCCTGACCCTGGTCCCAACTTGACTAGATGAGGGCTTTGCCCCAAGCCCAGAGGGAAAATGATTCATGGCCTGGCCAGCAAGCTCCAACCTCAGAAAGGTTCCTTGATTGACTCAGGGTCCAGAGAATCTGAACTGAAGGACATGGAAAGAATTTGGGAGGGTGGAGCCAGAGGCTGAGAGGGTGCTGAGGGGAGTCCTCTGGAGACGGGGTGCATCTTTCCCCAGTGCACTGAGGCTGCAGCTGTGGAACTGTGCAGAGTGGGCGAGCAGCACCCCCAGATGCAAATTAAGGGGTAGGGAGAGCAGAGACAGAGGAACCAACCCCACAGAGCCATTCTGGGTCCAGACAGTCTGAATTTCAGCCCATTCGAGCCTAACTACAGTCCTCTACGCAAACCAAAAATGCCAAATACCAAATGCCTTCCAGGTCATCAACTGTGCAAGGCACTATTTTGGCAGGAACCACAAAAAAAAAGTACATTGCAAAACAACTTGTGAAATATCACCAATTACGTGACGCATCCTGACTTCGGAGTGGCATGACAGATCTCTGACGTCACAAATGGGCATCTTGGAGTAGATGAACTTCCGGCGTGCAGCTGTGTTCCCCGCACTGTCTCCGCAGCAGACATCACTAGTCAAGTGCTGTGCTGTTTGCTTCTAGGCCTACATGCAGAGCTTCGATACGTTTCTACACACCATGCCTGACATCACCAGCCAGCATAGGTGGGCACAGGAAATAATATCTGCCTGTGAATAGCGGTCTGGGCCCAGGGCTTCTCCGATGAGTATACAACAAGGCTACTCCCATGGAGCACCTTGGGACAAATCTCACCTTCCTTTCACGACCACATCCCAGCCATCTGCAGCAGAAAAGACCGCGTCCTCGCCTCTGAGGCTAGCCCCCGGGGTCCGTGTGTCACTGAGGGCGTCTGACTGTCCACACTCACCTCTGGTCACATATGGCCAGGGGCCAGTGGGCAGTCGGCAGCGTCACTTAGCAGAACCGTGCAAAGAAACATTCCGGAAAACGTGAACCACATGGCCGCACTCCACCCAGCAATCACGCTCCTGTCCACTTGTCCCAGATAAAGGAAAACTTGAGCTGCCCAACAACCTAGAATCAGCAGCCAGGAGCGCACGGAGGAGTGTTGACCACGCCCAGGATGCTCAATGTCCATCCCCAAGGACACCTGCGCAGGACCTGTGGGGAGACACCGGGAGCACTCCCAGGAAGGTGGAGAGCGAATAGCAGGAACCAGGTGGGTGGCTGCTGGGGTCACATCGTAGGTTAGTGGCCAGCCAAAGCAATGGAGCATCTGTGCCATGCAGAAGGTGCCCAGTCCTGCTGGCCCAGCTGGGGCATGGTGCTGTGGTGTGGTACCACCCTTCACAACACCACATAATGCCATGCCCCGCGTCACCGGTGCTGGAGACCAAGTGAGGGAGTGTGGGGCTTTGGTGTAGGAGCTTCCAGTACTCATAAGGATTTTTGGAAAAGTTCTCAACTTTCTCTCCCACAAGGTGCAGACAGCGGTGCTCACACACATCTGCCCACTTCTCCCTGACAAACAGGCAGGAGCCTGGGCCTGGCTCGGGAAGGGCAGAAGCGACTATCGCTCCACTGGGAGGCCCATCTCAGAGCCTAGAGAGCCTGCAGGTCAAGCTGGGGGGACCCAGAACTCAGCCCCTTGCCTGGACAGGCCTCGGGTGCTCTCCTGAAAGCCCCTGCAGCACAGCCTTACCAGCTGAGGCCCACGCACCCAGGGCAGGCTCTTCCCCAGTTGAGCCTCCAAGTGGGCAACTAGGACCTGCTGCGAGCAGAGAGGTGGGGGAGTGGAGGAGGGGCCATGCAGGTGCACCAGGGCTTGCAGCAGAATGGGAACGGGGCACCGGGATGTCCTGGGTCCTGACAAAGGCCAGAAGTCAGAGCAGAGGGAAGGGGCTGCTATCCCTCCTGCATACCCACGCCCGGCCCCGCGGGTGGCCGAGAGAGGGAGAGAGGTCCCAGGACAGACACTGCAAGCTGTTCACCCAGCTCCCTGATGCCTGTGAGTCAGGCAGCATAGAAATCCAGACAGATGAAGGTGTTTCCCTTGCCCACCTGCAAAAACCAGGGCTGGAAGCAAGACCTGTAGCAACCCAGGGTGCTGGCAAAGGATCCGGGGGGACCCCACAGCCCCCCGGGAAGTGACTAGGAGGGGAGGCAAAGGAAAAAAAATCCTGGGAGGTTACGCAAGCGAATGGGCTGGGGCTTCGTCTCACAGAGGATCCAGTGCAGAACAAGGCCTCGACTGTTGTCACAGGAGAAGAGGGGAGGTGGGCTTGGGCAGCTGCCCCTAAAAGTTGAGGTGACAGCAGGGAGGCTGGCTTCAAAGTCCCTTCTTCAGGTCCTACCTGAAGCCAGAGGCAGATGCTGGGACCCCAGCCTGACAGACACTGCCGAGTGCCAGCTGCCCGCAGGAGCCCTGCTGTGGTTCCCACCAGCACATCTTGCTTTTCCTGTCTCAGTGGGCTGGGCTGTTCACCAAGTAGCCAATACCATAGATGCAGGTGAATTGGGAGTGGCAGAGGTTCCACGACCCCGGTGGTGGACACACCTGCTCTGAGAGGGGTCCTTATTCTTGCCCCTTTCTTGGCAAAAGTCCCAGAGCAGGCCTCCGGGGCAGGGGACGAAGGCAGCTGCCCAAGTGCTCCCTTCAGAGAGAGCCTGGGACCAGAGAAAATCCAGGTCAGGGAGCAACTGGAGAGGCAGAGGAGTGGAGAAGCTGAGCCGAACCCTAAGACTCCCAGCCTCCCCCAGCTGAGTCAGGGTCATGGAGGCAGGGGCCCCCCAAAGCTACTTTCTGTCTAGTTTCCTCTGAGAATATCTCCACAGTCATGTTCACTTTAAAGGGAGTTTTAAGCAGAGTAAATATGTTGAAGGGCAAGATAGATGCTTGTTTTGATTATCCACTGCAGCAGAATAAACCACCCCAAACTAAGTGGCTGCAGTAGAAACCAGCCATACATCATCCGCCGTGACAGACCAGGGGGACTGGGTTCAGCTGCCAGCGGGGGCTTGCGGTCTCATCTGGGCTGGACACCACGGGGACCGGCTCATGGCTTGGCACTGAGCTCCACTGGCTGCGGCCCGGGGGCTCAGCCCAGGTGCCCTTCATGTCTCCTCCTGCCACTCGTCCCACCTCGAGTAGGGACAGTCCACATCACTCCGCCAGGCCTCTTGGTGGGAACCGTGCCTTTAAAATCACTAGGAGCCCCTTGCGTGGCCCAGGGGGCCCAGGGGCTCCCCTACATATTCCCTGGGCTCTCACAGAGGAGAGGGTCTTCCAGCTGAATCACAAGCACCTGGGTTGGACACTCCCCAGGGTGTCACTGTAAGGCCCCTCCTGGGTGGGCCCTTCTCACACGCTCTCAGTGCTGCCTGGAAATGGAACTCCTCCTCCTCCTCCTCCTCCCCTTCTTGTCCCCCTCATCTTCTCCTCCTCCTTCTCTCACTCTTCCTCCTCCTCCTCTTCCTCTTCCTTCTTGTCCGTTCCCTCCTCCATCTGCTCCAAGGTGGCCAGCAGAACAGGTACTCCTGGCCAATGAGGTGCAGCTCCCACTCACGTGCTCACTGGCACAAGTGTCACCAACCATCCTGGCCTGGCAGTGGCCTCCAACGGGGTCTCATGGCTGCCCTTGCGCCCCCGCTCTAAGTGTCCTCATGGCCTGCGGGCCTCTGCTTGCTTTCCAACCTCAGAGCCGACAGTTCTGGACACAGGTCCAGCAGATCCCGCTTCTGGTCACCGTTTGTACTTGACCTGGAGATTTAGTGCCGGCCACGGACGGGTCCCACCCACAGGCGGTTAGGAGAGCAGGTGGCTGCCGCATCCCACACGCCCGTTGCTGGGGCTGAGTGTCCCTGAATGCCCATCAGGGCTCGTCCACACGCTCAGCCACATCTGGCCCCAGCTGTGGGTCCCAACCAGAGCTGGGAAGAGGCATGGGCTGCTACCTGAGTGGCAGGAGGCTTCCGGGGGTGCTGCAGGCAGGCACACAGAGGCTCTCGGTGGCAGAAACTGCAAGGTGCTGCTTCTGCCACTTTCTGTGGGCCATGGAGCCACGCCATGCCCAAGGATCCACCTTTCATTGAGAGGAACAGCACGGAATGGGTGGCTCGCAGGAAGCCTGCCAGAGCCACTGCCTCCTCTAGGAATGGCCCTGTGACTGTGGACATCTGTGCCCTCATGGCCACCTCCCGTCCCATCGCCACTATCCATAGGGCCCCCTAAAAGCTGTGTTAGGTAAGCTTCCAACCCTCGCATGCCGACTTCTCTCTGTCTTCTCTCAGATTCTTGAGAAAAACAGCAGCCCTGAGATTGACCTTGGGACACAAAACCCTTCACCACTACTAACAATTTGTCTCCATCAGCCAGCGAGTGCGGGAACAGCTTCCAGAGGGCACAGGGAGTTGAGCCTGTGAAGTGGCTGAACGGAACCACAAGCCTGGGAGCCAGCACTGGGGCGTCCTCTCAGTTCCACGGAGCTGGGTGGTCTTGGGGGCGGTCACCCGTGACCCCAGAACTCTCCCTGCAGAGCTGTCAACAGCCAGCATGACGAGCTTCTCCCACAGAAACTCAGATTGGGACCAAAAGTGTTTGCTCCCGAGTGAAAGTGAAGCCAGGGCAGCCAGGCGTGTAGCATGGCAGTGTTCTTCTTGGCATGAGCGGACAGTGGAGTCAACACACGAGACATCCCATGTCAGGGCCTGTCTCGAGTCCCCACTCTGCTTCCTGCTTCTGCTTGCTGTGCTATGCACCCAGGGAAGTGGAGAGCCCGCTCACAGGGAGGCCCTGGCTGAACCCGGGGGGCTGCTTCGGGGGGGTCCCGGCCGAGCTCGTAGCAAGTGTTTGCAGCTACCTTCCTATGTGTGCTCTGCCTTTCAAACACAAAGGAAAAGTCTGTCGTGGTCTCCCTGAAAGTAACCCAAACTACACTATCGGTGATTTTGCTGCACCAGAGTCATGGCCACCACCGTCACACGGGAGGTGTGGGCACTGTGCCGCTAAGAGAGGTCCACAGGCGGACAGTGTTGGGGTACAAATCCATCAGCTTTTTGCAGAGGAAGGGACGTGAGAGGACAAGTAGCTTTATCCAGTGCGTGAGAATTCAGTGTGGAGGCCCCAGGAAGCCAGCCGCAGGACCCGGGCCAGAGGAAGAGCCCAGCACTGACCACAGCCTAGGGCTCATGACCGTGGCAACTCGGAGTCCACACTGCCGTCCACATTGGGTCACTTCAACTTGGCGAGTCAGCATGAACTGCCATGAAACAGCTGGTCTCCAGGCACCGTCCACCATCGCTCACCTCTTAATGCCAGCACTTGGCCTCGCTGGGCAGGCCCTAAGGTAGATGCCAAGTGGACACGGACCCCTTCAGCCCAGCGCCCAGTGCCCCCTGCAGCTCTCACTGAGGCTGAGGTATACCTGTTTCACGTGGCTGGCAAGCTCCCCTCCACCTCACCCAGCAGGCAGGACTGTGCTGCCAGTGACAGGTGCTGCAGACAGGAAGCTCCACCTCAGGGGTGCTGCCCGTCTGTGTGAATGGGTTGGTCAGTTCTCCACCCTGTGGTATCCACGAGTTCCCTGGGACAGACACACAAAATGGCCACCCGCCATGTGCTTCCCCCCGCCCGCCCCCACCGACTCGAGATCCGATGATTGGATGACTTGGCAACGACTCCCAGGCAGCCCTGGGCGCTGCCACTGAGCAGCGTGCTGGGAAGAGATGTGATCTGCACTCTGCTGTGTGGGCGGAGGGGGCCTGCTGTGAACAGCTTCCAGGAAGCAGGCAGAGGGCAGGAGCTGGGTGACTTTTTATGAGTGTGTGTTGCAGCTGTTTGCCGGCCATTTGGTTCCTGCAGCAGCTGGAAGCAGACAGCGAGGCCTCAAGATTCCAAGCTCCTCTGCAACCTGCCTTGTGATGAATAAGAAATTACGTGGCTTGCCATTAGGTAATCCCGGAGAAACCCCAAGGTCCCATTGGCAGGGAGCCCCCACCTGCCAGCCCACAGAGAGAGGACTTCCAGCTGGGCCCCTCCTGGACTCCCACGTGGGGGCCTCGCATCAGTGCACATGTCCACCTGAGGTGACCCTGGCACTCGCCAAGCTGAGCAGGCCTGAGGGGTTGGTGTCCTGTCCCTGCCCTGTCCAGCCTATAGCAATGCAGGCTGCTTCTACAGCAATGAGGCCACACTGGACTTGAGCGTCCTCCTGGCTGAAGCTGTCGCTGGGAAGAAAAGATGACAGGCAGTTTCTTAGGAAGCAAATGATACAGAAGCTGAGTGGCTCTCCTCACTCGGGTGGTGGGCTGTGTCCGGGTGGGAGAAGGATCCCAAGGTCAGTGAGCCACAGAGTTAGCAAAGCCACCAGCCCACCATGGTATAGGGGGTCCTGCACCCAGGTGCTCCCTAGCCGAGGTCCTGCACTCAGGTGCTCCCTGGCCGAGGTCCTGCACCAGCCCACCATGGTATAGGGGGTCCTGCACCCAGGTGCTCCCTAGCCGAGGTCCTGCACTCAGGTGCTCCCTGGCCGAGGTCCTGCACTCAGGTGCTCCCTGGCCGAGGTCCTGCACCAGCCCACCATGGTATAGGGCGTCCTGCACTCAGGTGCCCCCTGGCCGAGGTCCTGCACCAGCCCACCATGGTATAGGGCGTCCTGCACTCAGGTGCCCCCTGGCCGAGGTCCTGCACCAGCCCACCATGGTATAGGGCGTCCTGCACTCAGGTGCTCCCTGGCCGAGGTCCTGCACTCAGGTGCTCCCTGGCCGAGGACAGAAGCACCCGGGCAGCCTGGCCCGTGGGAGGGGACGAGCATGTCTTGTGTCCCGCCCTCCCAGAGAGACACGGGAAATTCGGTCAGAACAGGGATGGATGAATCTTGACAGACTCCAGTCCATGGCAAACGGCACAGCCGGGATTTAACACCAGGGGTTTGGGGGGCAGGGTTTCAGTGCAGTGAAAGATACCCTTGGGTGTGGCAGCATCCTGCATCACACTGCCGGCGTCTCTCCTGAGTAGATTCTGCAGGGGCACACACCCTGTCTTCCATGGAGGAGACGCAGATGGAATTCTTGACTCTTGCTTTGGCCTGGCCCTGTCCTGGCTACTGTGGTCACAAAATGGGAGATGGGAGGTCTCGGTCAATTTCTCTCTGGCTCAGCTTGCCTTTCGAAATAAAGTAAGAAATAGATACTTTAAAGTGTAAATTATTTAATCTAGCAATGGAATTTGTAAGAATTCAGCACCATACTCACCACAGAGGCAGTGATGCAGGTTTGAGAACTACGCATTGTGGCTGTTAAAATGGTAGGAATACCCAGGTATCCACACAGGAAGCCAGGTTAGCAAACCCATGGCATGCTCACGCTGCGGCATTCCTTGTGGCGAGCAAGTAGCAGCAATGACCTGCGTGTGGTGGCGTGGTGCCGTCACAGAACTCCCTTAGGTTGAGAAACCTCAGATGAAAGGAGCCCAAGCTGCGTGTCCTCGTGTGACTGCCCGTGAGAAGGGAGGCACGCACACGGATCACGTGTGCTTGTCCAGGCAGGGTCACTGGGTGAGGTCCCACGGACCCGGGCGGGGGAGGAAGGAAAAGTGTTTCTGTGTGTGTGTGTGTGTGTGTGTGTGTGTGTGTGTGTACACTGAGTTCACAGCCCTCGGTTGCTTCTTCCGATTTTAAAAGCCATACCAGCAAATGTACATGGGGTTCCAAGACTGAGGCAGAAGCTCTGTGTTGGGGTGACCCGCTCTTCCGCCCAGCCCTAGTGTGTCCTGGTGGCCCAGCCAGCCCAGCGCCAGGACGGCCACCCACTCTGGAATCCGCCCTGGATAGAGCCTGCTGTTTACAGTCACGGAGCTCGGCGCCACCCGCTGAGACGGCCAGGGCCGCGGCCGTGGCCTTCCCTGTGCAGCTGTCCTAGCAGGCTTTGCAGGGACTCCACGGCCCACCACATCCAGGAAGCATCGCCCAGGCCATCGGGACACCAAGCGCCGGGCCAGCAGCACGAGCCAACAGCCAGGAACAGACAGTGACAAGGCGCATGCAGGGGTGCGTGCAGAGCCACTGCACCCCAACTCCACGGGCTCCCAGTCCCCACTAACGACCAGCAGGTCAGTGCCCTCTGTCCCCCACCTCGTGCCCACCTGTAGTGAACACACAACAGGGCATATGTGTGGAAAGAGGGGCTCATCTGTTTGTGGAGACAGGACTGGTCCTGACCAGTCTTACGGGGTACAACTCACACCCCACAGTTCCCTCATTCACTCAAAGTTGCCCTCAACTCAGAGAGGCGTGAGCCGCCCCCCGGAAAGGTCTAGAACCGTTTCCACAACACCAGGCTGCCTGGAGCCTGTGCTCGTCTTCGTGGGTCTGCCTGTCCCAGACACTTCTGAAAGCGGCGGCAGACGCCTCCTCTCTGGCTCCCCCTCCGCAGCATCCCCAGTCCTCGGCCACACGAATCAGACCTGCTTACTGCTGCACGTCGTTCCGTTAAATGAGATACTCCATTTACTTGTGTTTTGTCTGTTCTTTAATTTAGCAGCCGTGGAAACCGCAGTCGCACATCCTGCGCCTTAGCCTCCCCGGGCCGTAGTGAACCCCTGCCCGGCCGTGTGGGGACCGAGGCTCATCTCGGGTCCTCTCCGTCCTCCCCTTCCCCGTCCTCCCCTCCTCAGGGACCTGCAGCTCCTGGACCAGACGAGTCAGAAAGAGCTCGGCTTGCAGAGAGAACTTGACACGTGGGGGCCCGGTAAAGCCTCCACCCTCAACTTGATGTGCTGGCAGCCCCGCTTCCCCTCCAGCTCCTTGCTGACAACCTGGGAAAGCAGCGGAGGAAATGCCTGGGCCCCTGCACCCACGTGGGAGAACCAGAGGAAGCTCCTGGCTCGTGGCTTCAGGTCAGCTCAGCTCCAGCCATTGTGGCCACTTGGGGAGTGAATCAACGGACGGAATGGTCTTTCTCTCTGTCTCCCTTCTCTGTATATCTGACGTTCGAATAAAAATGAATAAATGTTTTACAAATTTAAGTGAACAAATAACTTTCAAAAATGAGAGTAGGGAGCCTTGCCCCCCACTGCCCTTCCCTGTGCTGTGACCGTCGGTCCTCAGGGGCACGGGCGGCGGAAGCACAGAGCTGAGGGTCGTGAAACAGCCGCGTCCAACAGGAGGCCCAGAGGCCTGGTGAGAGGGAGACTCGGGGTCCCTCCCGCTGCCTGCTCTGAGGAGCTCCCCTGTGTCCTCCTCCCCTCCAGGGGTCCAGAGAAGGCACTGTGCTGCCTAGGCCAGCTGCTGCAGGTGCCAGTGGTCCCCCACCTCGGTCGCTTACTCTGTCACATCATCTGGAGCACACTCTATGTCCCAAAGCTGACTGCAGCAGCGTCTTCCAGCCCACATACATGTCCCAGGGTGGAGGGCAGGTCCGTGTGCCCCCACCCCCAGGCCCAGGTACAGTGGTGACTCCTAGCTCCTGCAATGTGTCTGTGGAGACCAGGACATGCCCAGCTGCCTGGCCTAAGTCATCTCAGCACAGCCACGAGGAAGCCCAGCCCCGTGGGGAGGTCGCGAGCTGGGGAGGCCACAGGAAGAGGCATCCGGGAACAGCTTGAGCCTGGGAACCCTCCTAGCTACTTGGTGTCCACCCCCAAGCCCCAACACCTGGCACCGGGAGACTCAGCAAGGCCCATCTCCCTCTTATTCCCCTGTGCCCAGCGCCATGATGGGCCAGGCTGGGCTGGGAGGAGCTGCACCACTCGGTTGAACTCAGTCAGTGGTTGCCGACTCACAGTAGTACAGACTCCCTGGGAAGGTCGCACATCCACAGAGACATGCAGACGTGTGTGTGTGCACGCGTGTACGTGTGTGTACGTGTGTGTAGGAGGGGTCTTCAACAAGGCTGAGGAAATTACACACTAGGAACAACTGCCTGGATTTCAGCAGATTTTATTTTTCTCATCAAAATCATCTTGCTTGTTATTTATCTGGAAGGTGGAAAAACAGAGGGAAAAACAAACCAGCTCCTGCCGTCCGTGGCTCACACCCCTGACGCTGCCCGCTGACGCCAGCCCAGCTCCGGGTCTCAGCGACACTGGCAACCTGGGTCTGGCTTGATTTCATTATAACTAACTCAATGGACACGGAGGGACCGCGCAAAGCCAGTGGCCACTGGCTTCTCCAGTAGTGCCAGTCCATGTGCCCTCCCTCTCCGGCCTGACCACACCCTGACCTCCTCTGCGCTGTGTCCCCCGAGGTCTCTGCTCCAGCCGCCAGGGACTGCTCCCAGACACGGGCCAGCCGAGGCCTTCCCGCTGGCTGCCCTCTGCCTAGCTGCCCAGCCCTCCCGGCTCACTCCCGTTCCTCCTTCACCTCTCGGCTCAAGTTTGAAACGACACCCCCACCCTGGCATCCTTGACCCTGCTCGAGTCTGCTTTGTGTCTCCCTGCTCCCCCGGGGGTCCGCACCTTGGTAGTTAACATGTCACGCTCACTGTCAGACTCCTCCCTTGGAGACATAGCTGTGGGCACCAGCAAGGGCTTAAATACACAACTGAGCAGAGACTCCTGGTCTGGTTGCCAGTGCGAGGGCTGGTGTGACTGCTCAGGGTGCCACATCCTTGGGCTCTGGACAGCAGGATCCCAGCTTCTCTCACACTCCGTGCCCAAGCAAATGGCCGGCTGCCCGCTCCCCAGCCTCCTGGCCTTGTTTGATCTACATGGAGACCCTTACTGCTGACCCCACCCTGGGGCTGCTGCAGGGTGACGGGTGGGGGCTTTCAGGAGGGTCTGCTCTGAAGCTGAGGAACGAGACCCTCACTTCCTACCTGGCCCAGCCCTGGGGTGTCAATATGCCCCCAGGCCCAAAATTCACCCTCTGCAGGCCTCTGTGGACCCAGTCAGGCCCTGCCCTCCGGGATGACTGGCTCCCCGCCTCCAGGCCCAGAGCCTCTGGTGTCCCCGCGTGATAGATCCCCATGGCCGCCAGGACAAGGGTTTACAGACACGATGCCGCATTGCTTGCTCGGGCTGAGCTTTCGTCTTGCAGCCAAGCTCAATCTTTAAATGGCAGCGACGCATTTAGCTTTCCCTTCTGCCCGGCTGACAGTAGGTTTACTGTTTATAATCTGGCCTTTGTAAAAGCATTTGTCAGCCTGGATATTTCATTCTAAGCCCGACCACCCATGCAGAGGGCCAGGCAGGAAGCGGCCCTTCATTTGCACCAACAGGCAGCTTGGAGACTGGCTGCAGGATCACAGGGTTCAGCCACAAAGGGGACTTTTTTTGGCATTATCGACTTCGCATCTCCGCAGCAAAAGCAGCCCTGTTTACACGAAATGATTCCTGAACGCTAAATTTGGAAATTCTACGTATTCCTCTAATCCGGCCGGGCCCCAAGCGGGATGGGCCGCCTCTGGGGAGCCTCGCCACCTCCCGTGTTCCTCGGTCTGGGGCTGCACTTCCCAGCGTGACGTGGAAGGCCTGGAGTCCTGGGGGCCGGCGCCCACCACCGCCAGGCCAGGCCAGGCCAGCTGTGTGCAGATGAGTGTCCCAGGGGCCCTGTCTGCCTGGCCTCTGACTTGGGCAGGGAAGCAAGGGAGGCTGAGCCAGGAGGCCTCGGTTGATAAGGGATCTCCCTGGCTGGCCCTGGCACAGCAGGGAAGGAATGCAGCCCAGTAAGTCACACTCACCTGCTATCGCAGGGAGGAAGCAGCTCTGCTCCAACAACAGATAAAGGAGGCCCAGTCCGCCCTCCCCGGCCCGGAGGCCCAGCGCAGCCCTCCACCTGAGTGAAGACCCTGGAATTTGGCTCAGAGTCTTCCTTCTGCCCTCGCCCGATCTTATCTCCCGGCAGCTACCTCCCCTCACAGCTCACACCTCGGGTGGTCTGAACTCTGGGTGACATTGTCACCTCCAGGGAACCCAGGGCCAGCTGGAGCCCCCAGAGGCACCAAAGCAGGGCTGGACTTTTCCAGGTCTTCCTGACTCCCACTCTGCAACCTTCTCTTGTCCTGGAGCCAGGGCCACTTGGTGCCACCCCAAACAGGAGGGGGAAGGGGCAAGAAGTGTGTCTGGAGCTCGCGCTGCCAACCAGGCTGGACCCTTCACCCTGTGGCACTTCAGGCTTCTCTGGTAGGCAAGTCCAGGAGGCATGGACTGGGGTGGCAGGCATGTGAGGACAAGAGAAGGACAAGGCCAGTGCAGAGGTCCCGTGGTGCGTCCCTGCCCTTCTGGGGCAGTGTCTGGAGCAGGAATGCATGCAGGAACCAGAAGCTGGGACAGCTGCCCATATACTCCGTGCCCGGCTGAGGCTAACTCACATGGGGCCTGCAGCATGCCAGGGCAAGCCAGTCCTGTTCTGGAAGCAAGGCCCCAGGCAAAGAGACAGTGAACCGTGGGGAGCCACACCAGTGCAGGCGGGAGGTTTCCACAGCCAGGCGGTCTCGCAGTCCTAACCGCCTTGGGCACCAAGCACAGAGTCCCTCACTCCAAATCAGCCAACCAAACCACGAGGGCTTGCCAGGGCCTTCATGTGACCACACTGTTCACATGCCACAGGGCAGACGTCCCACTCCAAAGCCTGCTTGCTACCCTTGTAGCGGTGGCAACCCAGTTCTGGTGGAGATCAAGCTGTAACCAGATGTGGTAGGATTTGCACCCAAGTCTAATCTTTCCTCCAACAGAAAGATTCTAGGACATGGGAGAGCGGCAGGGGTCGCTTTTAGCGAATCATTATGCCGATATTGGCTTGGGCTGAGCGTGTGTAGAATGGCTCCAGAACGTCTGTTGTGGAATAGCAAGCTAAGCCGTTCATTGCGACACCAGGATCCCACACGGGAGAACCAGCCAAGGAAGTCCTGAGGCCTCGGGCTCCCACCACCCCGCTAGAGACCCCACTGGAGTTCCTGCTCTTTCATTCAGGCTGGTCCATGGCGGCTGCTAGAGCCATCTAGAGAGTAAATCGTTCTTTAAACAGCCGTCCTTTGTCATGTGTGGTGTCCAGTCAACACCTGCTAGGCACGCCACAATCAGTAACACGTACCCATCATCAGGAGGAGACCTGCACACGAGACTCAGAGCCCGGAGGGACAGCAGCGGTGGACTTGGCATGGGAGGATTCGAAAGAACTTTGATAAGTTGGCTCAGGAATTCAAAGGAAAACATGAGCAGAAGGAAGGCATGGTGGAAGGATGGAAGGAAGAACCAAAGAAGCTCTAAGGCAGAGCAGCCCTGGCGAGCACCGACGCCGGCTGAATCAGCAGTCAGGACCTGCCTGAGCGCGGCTGAGTTACAGCAACGAAGCCCCGGCGGCACCCGGGGCCCACTGCGCGTGCTGCTGGCGTGCAGCAAGCAAACGCCTGAAGAAGTGACAGCCAGAAGGTTCCACCTCACTTACCCAGGAAGGGCCACGAGACAAAAGCAGGATAAATTTAAAACCACGGCAAGACACAAAACACCAAACAGTGACAAAGACTAGAGATTTAGAGAAGACGCACTAAACTCACAAGAATAGCTGAGAATTCCTACGACTCCTCGGAGAAAAATACACACCGCGGAGACAGAGCACTGACAGTGTGAAGTGCCGGAAGGAACTCCCGACCTAGAACTTGAGAGCCGGCGTAAACTTTTTGTTTAAAAACAAGAGGTCTGTTTTTCTGATACAAGCGAAGTATCAAGTTCATCACCAGGACACAGGATATGTCCAAAGAACTCCTTCAGGCGAAGGAAAAGGGCAACACTGTTGGAAAGAGATACACAGAGCAGGAGAGACAGGGAGGAAGATCTGCTGTCTGCTGGGTCGCTCCCCAAGTGGCCGCAACAGCCAGAGCCGAGCTGGTCCGGAAGCCAGGACCCAGAAGCCTCCTCCGGGTCTCCCACACAGGTGCAGGGTCCCCAGGCCATAAACAGGGAACTGTATGAGAAGTGAAATAGCCAGGACATGAACCAGTGCCCACATGCGATCCCAGCAGATACAAGGTAAAAACTTTAGCCACTAGGCTACTGCACCAGGCCCTTTCTATTTCTTTTTAAAAAAATTACAAAAAAATTTTTTTTTAATTGTAATGTGTCACAGGTCTGATAACTCCAGCTAGATGGTAACGACACTGTGCAAACAGGAAGAACCGGAACTTCTCAAAACCCTTGATGCCGCTGAAATAAGGAAAGTCTGAGAAACTGAGTGGCCAAGGGCTGCCTGGGTCCTGATGCTGAAGGTCTGGGGCCGAGGCAGGAGCCGACAGAAGCTGGGAGTAGCGTGGGCTTTTGCTACCGCTGGGTAGCAGTGCTCACTGCGACCCTGCACTGTGCTGAGACGCTGAGAACAGTGTCGGGGGGGAGTTCTGTTTCCTCCGGACCGAGTGCCTGGAGTGCAGACCCCAGACGGCAGCGTCTGAGTTTTGCTCACTGCTCAGTTCCCAATTCCTGGAACACTACCTGGCCCAGCGGGTGTGTAGCCGTCACTGCAGACAAGGCAAAAAGAAGTGGGTGGGTAAACAGCAATCATCACTTGACGGTTGCGATTTAGTGTGACGCTCAATGTTTTGTAGTTGCTTGCACAACAGGCAAGACTCCCCGTGTCTATTTCGGGGTGGCATTCCTGGTTAGAGCTGTGCATGGTGGTAGTCACTGTCCCATACCTGTGTGTAGCTGATACAGTCATGTCCTCCTGAACCCCAGCCCTGGGGGCCACATTGCTCTGCAGCCCAGACCTTCAGCTCCGCCCCGAGATCAGCCTCGGCTGGTCAGCAGGCCCCGTGCGGGCAGAGGCCGGGCAGCACCTGCTCGACTCTGACCGCGGATCAGAATCCAGCCTTTCTCAGACCACTGGCTGGGGATGGTCACATGACCCATACTCTCTGCAAGGGACTCTGGGAAAAGGTCTCTTTCATGGCCTGGGAGAATGGAGGCAGGAAGGGGCCTGGAGGAGCCCCACCAGGCGTGCTCCTGCGGCCTGGGGAAGCCTGCAGGAGAGCCCGTCCTGGAGCTAAAGGCAGCAGCATGGCATCCCGCCAGGCCCGGAGCAGAAGCCGGCTCCGAGTGCCCTGTGGGGTCTGGCTAGCTTCAGGATGGTGTTATCACTCGGCAGCATGTCAGCAAATTCTTGAGAGACGTGATTAAGAAAGTAGGAGACCGTGTTTGATCTCTCCTCTTACCTAACCTGGGAGGCGGACTGTTCCCTCTGAAACGGCCGCCCTGGCAGCCTGGGCAGGACAGGCGGGGCGCAGGGCAGAGGCCACGCCTCCTGGGTGAACGCGGGGGCCACTGTCACCCATGCCCAGCTCTCGGCAGAACAAGAAGGTGGGCCGGGACCCCTTCAAGGCCCCAAGTCTGCTAAGGCCTGGTGCTGGGACCCCTGCTGGCTGCCAAGAGCTCTCCTCCATGTCTCTCTCTCTCTCCCTCCCTCTCTCTCTGACATACACACACACATCCTCCTCCCTGCCTGTCTCTCAGCTGCAGGTCTCAACTTCAACATTCCCCAAAGAAGCCATTTCCTCTGCACCAACCAGCCACAGCCCCTCCCTCCTTAGAGACCCTGCAGCACCGGTCCACTCCATCGTGGTTGGGCCAGGGCAGGACCTTTCCCTGGGCCAGGGGACATCCTGGGTCCTTGTGGAGTGGACCAAGGGACGCCCTGTGAGTCCCCCTCTCCTGGGCCCGTGCCTCTGCCCAGCACCTCACAGCTCTTCCCACAAAGAAGTGGCCTCTCCCAACGCTTCCCCAGGATTCCAACCAGCACCTACGAGCAGACACAGGGCGTGCTGAGCACACGCAGGACAGTCCCGTGCCCCACAGCCCACCCAGTGGCCCAGCCCACGCCCACCTAGGTCACACGAGGCTTATTTGAAGTGACTGAGTTTTGGGTGGTCTGTGAGTGTCTCAGAATGCTCCAGCTTCTTCAACAAAATAGCATAAACTGAAGCATTTGTAAACAGTCCTGGAGGGTGGATGCCCACAGCACGGGCACCGGTGGACTCTGTTTAGCGAGTCACTTCCGGCTCCTGGAGCGTGTGCCTAGAACGTTCCCCTGGTGGGAAGGAGAGTCCCTCTCAGGTCTCCCCTAAGAGGGCGTCAAAGCAGGCAGCATGGACCTGGGCCGTGCAAGAGGACAGAGCCAGCCAGATGTGAGACAGCCTGGGCACAGCATGTCCCGCACAGACGGACAAGCACCCGTAAAGGCCCTGAGGAGCTCACCCCCACAAAGCAGGCAGGGGAACGCCTGGAGAGGGGCAAGAGGCGACCGAAACCCTCAGACCTGCGTGACTGCCCAGGTCGGGTCCTGAGCTGCAGATCCCAACCCAGAGCACAGGAGACATGGCTGAGGGTGGCACCATGTGCCTCAGACGCAGGCTCCCTTGCTGGGCGGGACCAGCTCACTGACCCTGTCCTGTGGGAACAAGCAGGCTTGGGGGCCAGACCCCAACTTGCAGATAAGACCACGGAGGCTTGAGGACCACACTCCAGAGCAGCTGTGGCCTACACTGGGCGCAGCGGCCAAGTGGGAGGCCATCCTGCCCCATCCATCTATTCCCAAAGACTCACAAGCGTGCCCAGTGTGGAGTACAGAGGCTGTGGGGTCTCCCCAGCCGCAGGGAGAGCCTCTTCTCGCTCTCCACATAGCGGTGCCCCTCGGCACACAGAGGATGGAACACAGAATCCCAGGCCGCTCAAACAACTCTACTCAGGGGAGCACTGCTCCAAGGATGACCCTGGGAACACAGAGCTGAGCGCGAGAAGCTGACACTGAAGACGGCCTGGGGTCTGGTTCCATTCCTGAGAAGCACCCAGACGTGACTGCACAGGACAGGAAACTGCCTGGGGTGGAAGGAACACAGCAACCCCAGAGGGCACGGGCTTTCCTTCTGACTATGCTGGGTGCACAGCTCCATGAATACAGCAAAACCTCCAGCTCATGCGCCTTAAACTAGGGGTCGAAGCGCGTCTTGACGAAAACGTCAGGCACACGTTAGCTAGGCTGCCAAGGAACCGATGTACTCCAGCCTTGGGGCAGACCGCAGAGTGGTTCTGTGATTTCAGCCAAGGCAGAGTTCCTAGAACCGATCCTCGGCCCGCCAACCACGGCAGAGCCCTGTGCGCCTGGACTGGGGCTTCCATGTGTGGCTCCACTGGCCAGGTGGATCCCGTGCAGCTGCGTGCGGGAATGGCTGCAGGGCTTTTGGTGTGTTCAGAGCTGGGGGAAGGGAGAATGCCTCGGTTACCAGGAGACATCTGCAGAGGGGTCGTGACAACACCAAATCAGCGCTGGGTTTAAAGGGTTAGGGCCCAGCCGAGCTGAGCCCCGCAGGCACTCCCTGGATGCTCACCACCAGGCTGGGGTAGTTACTGCCCATCCTGTGACATCCTGGGAGACTGTAGCCACACGTGAGGCCGTGACCCCTGGAGGAGTGGGGAACCTCAGCAGCAGCTGTCCTACTCAGGGCACCGGACCTGGCCTTCCACAGCAAAATGGGGGTACCCAACAACAGAGCCACTCATAGGGTAACCGCCAGGGCCAGTGGGGAAGCACCTGACAGGTGAGCACAACATGAGCTGTTCATAGGGAGCATTAACACTACCTTCTGTCTTCTTAGGGGCACCCCAAAGTCCCTCACCCAGAGATGCCATCAGCCCTAGGCCCAAGGACCACCCACAACCAAGCAAGAGCTGTGCCCAGACTTAGGGCCTGCAATATGGGGTGACAGCCCCTGTCAGGGTCTGTCCTCAGCCCCAGTGAGAGGACAGCCATGGAGAACGCACAAAAGGCAGCGGCCACTTCCCGCCAACTCCAAATGACCGCATGTGCGCAGGGCCAGGGGCTCTCGGGGTCTAGCCCAGGCGCTCCCACAGCCCCCACCCCTGCTCAGAGAAAAAACTCCTTGGCCGGGAGCCACGTTCCCCCAGCTCGCCGTGTCTGAGGCCCAGACGCGCGCTGTTTGGACAGCCTGTTTCGGTGGGTGGTCAGGCCGGGAGCCCCGGGCCACAGTTTACAGAAGGCCCTGGCACAAATGGACTGTTGACACCGACTGGAAGGACTCCGTGAAATCACAACATGGGAACTATGAAGAGGGGCTGTGGCCGTGGGGTGGGGGAGGCCGGGAGGGCAGGGCCGTGCGGCAGGAATGCAGGGCCCAGGACAGGCGAGGCGCACGGACTCGCCCCCCATGGAATCGGCCTGCTCCCCTCCCAGCCGACGCACATGGCTTTTTCCAAGTTTCATAGATTTAAATAGTGTTTCTGCACCACATACAAGAAACAGACCGACATTTTCTCATTGCCTGTTATGTGGCAGGCTAATATTTGGCCGTTTACGCCCCATTGCAGACTATTTCTGGGGGAACACAGCCCCTTTCCAGGTTGGTGGTCATCTGCCCTGGCGGCCAGCACTTCACTGGGAGTCTGAGCGAGGAGGGGCCGCTCTCCCGGCTCTCTCTTCTCCATCACCTGGCCTGGGGACAAAAGCTGGGAAAGTGCAGGATCTGCAGACCCTCCAACAGTGCTGACATCGGGCCCAGAACAGGAGGAAGCCCCTCTTGGTCAACGCCGAGGCCGTGGACGGTCCCTGGCCGCGGGCCCCACCCATACTGCCCAGCTCCCGTTCCTAGGGGCCTTGGAGCTCCGCCATGACAGCCCACCAGAAGGCTACATCTCCCAGCAGGAGTGGTTTTGGCTTTGTGTTTTCCTGCGGCCGGCACACGGGCCCAGCACAAGCAGCCGCCTCGCTTTGCCCTTGGCGAGGGGAAGGGATCGTGTTTTGGAGTTTGTGGATACAGAGACCAAGGAGCCTCCTGAATGAGCCGTGTTACTATTCCACATTCCTAATCTATTAAATGAATTGTGTGGCTATTTTGAGTCCTCAATCTGTTAAATAAACTCTGTTACTGTTCCGAGTTCCCCGGCTGTTAGGTAAACAGTTCTATTTCAAGGTCCCCGTCTGTGAAGCCAGCTCTGTTAGTGTTCCGAGTTCCTATTCTGCTGAATGAACTCCGGGTTGCCATCTCTGGCCTCGTGGGAGCGGACATCCTCCCACACGCAGCCAGCCACCCGAAAGGTGCATTTGCAAGCAAGGCTCCGGGGCCTGGTCCCTCCTGGGGGTGCTGCAGACTCGGGCAGACACCCACTGTGACCACACTTCCAAGTTTAGTCGGTAGAAGATGCGGTGAGTCCACGGGGGCCTGGGACGCTGCCTGGACAATGTTTACCACTGGAGACAGGGCTGCTGCCTGTTCACTGCCTCACACATGTTCCTGCCAGGTGTGGGCTTATTCTAACAGCAGGGTTCATGGTCTGGACAGCTGCTGGGCCCTCGTGGCCGCAGGAGGCTCTGGGCTCCCAGGAAGTGGCTCTACTGGGCTTTGCAGGCCCACTGGACCAGGACCAGCCATGCCCTGAAAACTCAGCAGAGCCATGCCAGAGGTGCTAGAAGAGGTGTCTGTGGGGCCACAGCAAAGGCCTCTGTCACTCCTGAGCCTCCAGTGGTTATCCTGGGAGAGGTGCCAAGGGGGCTCAGAGCAGGCACCATCCTGCCCAGCCTGGGCCCCAAGAGCACTGGTCCCAGGGCCAAGGTCATGCCGTGTGGGACAACCACTTCCGTCAGGGGAGCCAGCGCAGGGGCCATCACTACCACCGTCACTGAGGGCCAGAAGGCCACAGGCCTCCCAAAGGGAAGGAGGCAGACAGAGGAAGACAGGCACGTCGGAGCTCTGCAGGGTTCCGTGCCTTTGTGTACCTTTGTGACTCACGGGGACTCCCGAGAGGGCCCGAGCCTCAACTGCGTTTGTAAACAGACACGGCGTGGGCGATGCTTTTACTCTCTCCAGCACCAGAATCTGGTACACAACCTTCAGCCCCAACGCAGCAGCCACGCAGGCATTGCCGTAACAGTCCAGAGGGGAGACGGGGCTGCAGGCCCACGCAGAGCCCGGTTCAGGCTGGGGCTCCCAGATGCCCCTTCTGTCTGCACGGACTCGGAGCCCACCCAGGAGGTGGCGAAGGAGGAAGGGCCTGGCCCACCCCCTCTGCCTGCTTCCAGCAAGCACTGGCTCTGGGAGAAGTGGACTGAGCTCATGGTCTCTGCCTTTGTTTCATTCCAGATCCAGCCACTGCAGGCATTTGGGGAGTAAACTACCAGACAGAAATGCTTTTTCTCCTTCTCCTTGCTTCCCTCTATCTGCCTCTCAAAAAAAAATGTATATATATATAAATCCCTTTCCAAAAGCAGAAGGAAAGAAGGACGCTGGCTTTTTAAGCTCTCTCGGTTGCTGGGAAGCATTTTGAACTGACCGCCGGCGAGGTCAGCAGCTCTGTCCCTGTGTCCTGACAGTGGCTCCTGCGGGATGAAGCAGGGACCTTAAGACCAACAGGGTATGACAGGAACGCTCTCATGGCACACATGCCACAGCCTGTGCCAGGAGGGGGCTGGGTCCTCCTCCCCTGGGAGCGGTCCCGGGCTGTAACAGCAAGCCCCAGGACCCCTGGGTGCCAGACCCTGGCGGGGTCCCTCTGCTCTAGGCACCCACCACAGGGAGCCCGAGTCCAGTGTCCACCTGGAAGGGCCCTGCTGCAGCAGAGTGGAGGCAGCCCTGACGCCCTAGGGGTTCCACGAGGCCTGAGCAGAGGAACACACCTGGGACATTCTTAGGGCGCAGTGGGGTTGTGTTGGTTGGTGGTTCTCCTGCTGAGGAGACCAGTGTGCCAGCTTTAGGGGCCCACACAGCCTAAAAGCGCCAGGGTTTGACAAAGTTCTAAGGAGTCAAGAAAAACACTCTTTCCCTTTGCATGTTTAGCTCAAAACCTGTGTCATACACGTGGGGGGATACACACCGAGGGATGTATAAAGAGCTCTCCACCTGCAGGGCTCTCCGGGGTTTATAGCCCCCACGGTCCTCCGCCATCCGTCTGTCGAGCGGCCGGGCCTGGGGGGGATTGGTAGACCCTCCTAGTTATCGGTGACTCCTCACCGCCCACGCCTTTCCACGGCACACCAGGAAGCAGAGTGCAGCCACAGCCATTTTTCTCCCAGCCGCCTCTGCCGCAGGGATGATAAAGGCAGCCCTCTCTGGTGGAGACTCCATGGCTAATTAGATCCAGATGTGGCCTAATTAGACAGCGGCAGGAGGGCTGCCCGGACAGCCGGCACCTGAGCCCTCCCTGATGGTCACAGGGCCCTGGTGTTGCACTGTACAAGGACAGTGCTGGATCCCCTCTGGGCTCAGAGGTAGAGGGGGTGAGCACAGAGGGACCCGCGGACAGTGGAGCATCTGTGGAGGGCCCGGAGAACGCCCCTTTCCTCCTCTTTCTTGGAGGCCAGGGCCCTGTGATGCAGAGCCCCGTGACACTGCAGAGACCCACGAGAGCCGGTCAGAGGCCACTCACACCCTGCGTGGGCCGAATGCGTCCCATCGGCAGGGGAGGGAACTGGGACACCTCTAGGTCATTCTCGCTCAGGAGCCTCCCTGGGTGACCGTGGCCTGTTTTGTCCCCTGCCACTTCAGTCTAAATAGAGTGTCCTTCCCAAGGCTCGCCACTGTGGCTGGAAACCCAGTGTGCACTGACCCAGCACCATGCCCAGTGGCATCTCAAAACCAGGAGGCAAGACCACATGCCTTCACCTGCCCTGAGGCCCCCTCCCACCTGCACCCGGCGGGCACAAGGGCAAAGCTCAAATCTGAAACCCGGCTCTCTCACTTCTGCACGTGTCCCATGGTTCCCAACTGGCCCAGCCCACACCTGACCTCCAGGGCTGCCCAGTACCCAGCACCCACTTGTCAACAGCCAGGCAGGCTGCATCACCTCAGGGACAATCAAACACAACATGACACCAGGCAGATTGCACCTGGAGGATTCGTGTGCACCCAAAACAAGTGAGAACATTTCACAAAGGTTTGTTCACAGGGGTTCCCTGCCCTCAGAGCCCCAAGCTAGATCTGCCCACTGCCTCTGCCCGTGGATGGCAGGATAAACGAACAGTGATCTGTCCGCAGCGCAGACGAGCGTTTCCACGCAGTAAGGAAGAGCAGCCACACAGGGACGGAGTTCAGACGCATCACACATTCTCTGAACTTGGGGCAGGCAAAGCCACTCCGGAGGGGCAGCAAGCAGACTGGGCTTCCTTGCGTCTCTGCAGGGCAGCTCTCATAGGACGGGGGCGCCGAGGACTATGCTGATTCCCTGTACTGTCCTTCCTCTGCCTCACCTTGGCCGTGCTACACCACGCCACTGCAGTGGGCCCTGTACCCATCTCCCAGGCACAATCCTAGACTGCTGACACCAGGGCCCGGCAGGGCCAGGCCCCCTCTGGAGGCTCCAAGAGCAGCGACTCTGCCTCCTCCTCCTCCTCTCTGGGCTGTACCCTCCACGCTGAGCTCCGTGGCCCAGCTGCTTCCCCTTGCCACCACTCCTGGCACACACGAGTTGGATATCAGACGCAAGCTTGGAGTAAGCATGAGACGATGGCACTGAGCTACCATCCTGGTAATAATTTGCCAAGTATTCACTGAGCATTCATTGTGTGGTGAGCTAATCCCTGAGGACATAAGTAAACTAATTTAATGGGATTTACATCCTGGCTGGCAGAAGGCAGGTGCCAGGCAGGTGGGGGAGGCCAGTCAAGACAGGAGAGGAACATGGACCAGGTTCAGTTCGGGGTGTAGGCCTTGTTCAAGCGGCTGTCAACAGTAACCTGGAAGAGAGGGGAGGGCTGTGTAGATCTCTGGGGAACACGTTCCAGGCAGCAGCAGGGACAGAACATATGCAGCCCCGGGGCACAAGCATGCCTGATGCGTGAGAGAATCAGCAAGTCCTGAGCGGGGCAGGGAGGCCAACAGTGAACCTCTAGGAACTGGGCAGGAGCCACCGGCACGCGGACCTGAGCACCCCGCAACTCGGGGTACGTGGGCAGCATCCATGGCCTTCCGAGTGCAGGATCCACATGTTCTGAGCCCAGTTTAGGCAAGGGCAGAAGAGGGAGACCATGAGCAGGTACCCCACTGTGCTCAAGGCAGGGGACAGGGTGCACAACCAGAGGGGACATGCTCTGAAGGCAGAGCTGATAGGAGCCACAGCAGATTTGTCATGGGAAGGAAAGAAGCCAGGCCCCAGGGCATGTGGCAAGCAACCAGCTGCTTGTGGGAGAGAAAAGACCCTTGCCTTGCTAGATGGTTCAGTCCAGTAACTTAAAAACACAAAACACAGGCATTTAAAGATGCATATAAATTGTAAGAAGCCCTGAAAAGGAGAAAATACATCCCAAAGGAATGCCAGCTCTGGGCAGGGAGGGAGCCTTCTTCTCCACCATGTCTGCAAGGCCTAGGCAGCACCTAGCAGTAGAGCCCCTGGTGTGTGAGCGCAAAGCTGGATGCGACCGGATGGGGCAGGTGGCAGAGAGTGAGCACTTGGTGGGTCCGGTACCAGGTAAAGTGTTCAGTGTCGGAGATCACGGGCACCCATGCAGCAGGCACTGCCAGGGTCGACATCCAAAGGGCAGAAAATGTAGTCCCAACAGGGTCAAAGTTTACTCAAGGCCAGTAGACTGGGAATGGGTAGAGCTTGGCTCTGAACCAATGTAAGCTGGCTTCACAAAGATCCTGCTGTGAACACTCAGCTACCCATCCATCTACTGACCTAGTTACCCATTCATGAACTGGTCCACCAAGCCCACCCATCCACTTAGCCCACCTACTGCTGCACCCATTCATTCATCTATCTGCCCACCCAATCACCCATTATCCATCTGTTTATCCAGCTACCCCTCCCCCCACTCATTCATCTAACCATCCATTCTCTCATCTATCTACCCACCCACCCCTCCATCCACTAGTCCATGCAACTAGCCATCTACCCAGCATTCAACCAAGCATCCATTCCCAACCACTCTCCATCCATCCTGAGAAGCAGCACTTATTGAGTGCCAGCTGTGTGCTACTAGGAAGGCAATAATGAACAAATTGTGCACTCTGCTCCCACTCTTGGCCAGCCCAGCCTAAAAGAGGGGACTGACATGGAAATGACCCTTGGAGGGTGAGTAGGAGTGAGCCAAGGAACATAAACACAGATGCGGCAGGGGTCAGTGGGACCGGCTCCACCTGGAATGAACAGCTCTGGCATGTGGCGCCGGAGCCTGGCCTGGAGGACTTGACAGTCACCAAGAGAGTCTGCCGTGACTGGGCCAACCTTGGAGAATTGTGAAATCACACGGCTTGTCTCTCCCGCTCTGTTTGGAAAGTTCCAGCACCCACACCAGGGGCTCTCACGCTATGCTCTGCCTGCCAGAGCCTCCCACTCTGACTCGTGAGGTCCAGAACATTCTCTCCCTCGGAGCTTACGTGTCCTCTGCCTGGCAGTTCAAGGCCCCATCTGCTCCACAGCCATGGAGCTAACACCATCACAGAGCCCCAACCCCTGTCACTATCAAACACTAGCTGGGCTCAGGCAGGAGGAGGCTCCCTTCTTCAGCAGGTCTCCGAGGCCTGTGTTAGATGGTGACATAGCATGCATTTTGTTGCACAGCCTTTGACTTCTGTCACCATGGCTGCCTGGGCCAGCCTCTCCATTGTCTTTGGGAAAATCCCTTCTCCACTCTCAGGCTGCGAGATTCAGCTCATGGACGATCCCATTCCCTGAACAAGATCCGAGTCCTGACAACCAGTCACAGCGATAGGTTCAGAGATGGCACACGACTATGCCAACCACAGGATGCTTCCAGAATGGCTGAGAACACAGCGTACCCTCCACATCGACAACACACAGCCCAAGACAGCTTCATGGAGAGCATCAGCTGTGGGGAGCAAGTGTTCAGCTGGGCGAGGGGAGGACACCAGCGCCAAGGGCAAGCAGATGGCTTCCATAGCTTGGGCCCGAGCAAGCATCACCTGGGGAACAGTACAGGCCACCGCACCCATGGCACAGACGCAGGGGTGTGGCAGGTCTGAGTGGGGTCTGGGATGCTTCCTCTCCGACAAAGCTGCTCGGGCCGGCAGGTGCTGCTTCTCTGAGATCTCACTGAGAACTAACAGATTCAAGCAGTAACTGCGAATGGGCTCCTTAGCAATGGAGTTAACAGAGACCTCCAGGTCAACGATGCTTGTGAGTTACCGGGGAAACCTAGAGTAACCCCATGGATGTAGGTGTTGCCTCGGAATCCCCAGTTGCTCCAGGACACATGCTCGACTGAAAACCAAGGCTGCAGAATCCACAGTGCTGGCTGGCCTTCTGCTCCCCTCGCCCCCTGTGGCTCGTTGTACTTGTCAGCATTAGTGAGCTGCAGCTATTCTTGGAGGTAATGTCAGTACTTGATGCTGACTTGCCTGCCTCACAGGGGCCTGGAGTCGGAACCCCTAAACCCAAGAGGGGCTGCTAAAGCCACAGTCAGTAGCAGCAGCTCTTTGTCTTGTTAATCTAGAAAACTTTGCTTAGTCCAAAAATCAGTGCAGATATTTTAGCCCTCTTGAGCCCCTACAGTGTTGTGTAAGGAAGACAGACGGGGGTCCTGGACCCCAGAGGCTGGATTTTAAGGCTGCTGTTAGAGCTGCCCCCTGAGACTTCAGTGAAACCCCTCTCCACTCCCACCACCCAAACCCCCCGCCCCTCCATCTCCCTGGTTTCTGCTTGGCGATGCCCAGGTGGAACTTGGTAAATCTGGGAGTTGAACCCCTTTGCAGTCTAATTCCAAAGCCCATGAGCACTCCCTGTTGAAGCTAAGCCAGAGGGAGCATGCCTCTGCACTCGGGCTGGGCCAGTGTGACGTTGCTCCTGGCCCCTGGAACCCGGGTTTCGGGCAGTGTGGGTGGGAAGCGGCTTGTTGCTGGTACAGGTTCAGACATGCTGCTGTGCAGGGCTGCTTGGGGCACACAGCTGAGGCGGCTGGATTCTGGGCTGGCTGCGGACGCTGCCCATCTATCCTTGGTCCACCCTCACCCTGCAGGCCAGCTGCATCCTGGGATGGCCCAGGGGGCTGGCGACCGGGTTATTCTCTGTGGGGACGAGGAGGCAGGAGCCAGGGGCCAGCAGTCCCCCAGTCCAGCCCCCAGGCCACAGTGCTGGTTGGGATTCCTCCCCCACTTCACCCCACCCTGCCCCCAGAGACTCTGCAGGACCAGGAGGAGAGGACTGACTACTCCTCCCCAATCAGTTCCTGGGGTTGAGTCGTCTTTCTCTAAATAAGTAAATTAGCTCTAATACCCTTATTTGCTATCAGCCTTATAAACCTAACGCAAACCAGATGGGCCTCACTTCCCTCCTCGGCCTGCCCCTGGCGCAGTGGCGTCCTCAGCCTCGGGCCAGGACTGCCCGCCTGCCTGGCTCCCTGCTCAGGAGGCCTCGAGTCCTGCAGACCCCTCGGGGAGAGGTTCGGGGGCAGCCCCAAGGGCACCCTATGCTCTCCCCCTTCAACCCAGCTCCTACTTTATTTTTTTACAACAAAAAATGTGCCTCCATGTTTCCTGCCTAAACCATCAGAAACCAGGCTTTCCTCTCTGAAACTTTTGAGAAGTCAGAGATGTAAGAAGAAGATGCAGTCACCTGTGGGCCCCTGTGCAGCTGGAAGCCCAGGGCTAAGCCTGTGTCCTGCAGGGTTCAGCAAGCACTTCCCCGTTCTCACAGCCAGCCACTGTCCAGAAGTCACAGTGAGATGTCACTGAATTGCAAGAAAACTATTTACAGCACAGCTAGGCTCTGTCTCAAGACCAGTACTCCGCTGAGCTCTGGAGTGGCACCGTGCACTAGAAATTAAACCTGAAATCTCTACTAGCAGTTTTCAATTAAAATGAGACAAAGCAAGTCAAACTAATCTTCGTATATGTATCATATACTTTATATAGTATATAGTTTTCATATTTTCTATATATTTTAAACCAAAATATATACAAAATAGTATTTCAACCTGAAACACAAATTTATCAGATGTTCAAATCCCTTTGCGAAGCAGGTGTGAGGAATGCAGAGCGTACTGTGTTCCCTCGCCTCTCCTCCAGGCCCCACGTGCAGCAGCCCGTCTGGGGCAGCGGCAGGCACTCCTGGCCTTCCCCGCCTTTGTCTGGAAGGTGCAGAGTGCTCCGTGCTCTGCATGACTGTGGGAGACCACACAACTCCCCCCAGTGGAGTGATCGCAGTGAGTGCTGCACAACGTGACCACAAAGGCTTGAAGGTCAGAGAGCTGACAAGGCACAGGTGTTCAGTGAGTGAGAACTCCTGGGTTGGCTGTAGGTATGCAGGCAGAGGCACAGAAGGAAGCTGTCGTCAAGCTCTCCAGCTTAGCACCACCACAGCGCCCTGGAGCCCAGGAATCCAGACCACCTGCCTAGGACCCAAGGGTCAGCCCGGGCTCCAGAGAGGCCAAGGGACTTCGCCCAAGCTGCTCATCTGGACAGCCTCGGCGTCGGCCATAAAAACACAGGGAGGATTTGTAACCGTCATTTACTACTCGTCAAAAATTCAAGTCTAAAATAATGACTAGGCTAACAGACGAAATAAGAAAAGCCATACAACCACCTCAGTGGATGGAGAAAAGCATTTGACAAGATTCAACGGTGAGTACATGCACACACGTGCCAGAAACACTCAAAGCTAAGTGGGGACGGGGCATCTCCTGGCACTGCAGTCGAGAACCCAGGCCAGGCTGCTCCCAAGGCAGCAGGCAGGAGCTGAGCGCAACAGCACCGGGAAGGAGGAGGTGAGCCGTCTGTACCTGCAGTGGGCACACTGACTTAGCAGACAGCCTTTAAAACTCAGAGGCAACACATGAGACTTCTTAGGTCACATGATGCAAGGCCAAAATACAACGGCCAATTGTGCACACACAGGCAACGAACAGAAACTAAAATTTCAAGAACCATTCCACCCATAACAGCTTCAGGGCAGGGGGTGGGGGGTGGCTAGGGCCTGCACAAGCTGAGTCGGCCCCTCTGGAGCACGTGGTCTCTGCTGCGAACCACCATGTGGCCAGCATCCCCAGGTTCCCGCCTGAACAGGCTAGGGACCCACATGACAATATGTGTGTGGCCTGTGTGGGGAATGCGTGTCCGTCCCCCTCCCACTGCCACCAGATCCCCTTTTGGGAACAAAGTCTTCACAGATGGGATTCACCTAAGGGCCTGGTGAGGAGACCATCCCAGACCAGGACAGCCCTGAAACCCAACAGCAAAGAGGAAAGGACGCAGAGGCCAAGGTCAAGGCTGAAGTGACGCAGCCCCAACTCAGGAGGCCGGGAGAGGCAGGAGGGATCCACCTTGGAGCCTCGGTAGGAAGTGTGGTTTCGCTGACACACTGACATCAGGGCAGCGGGCTGGGCCCGCCAATTCATCCCACACTGCTCCTGGGCAGGCCGGAGGCTGCTTGCTTCCGTCCACCTCACAGCTCCCTGCACGGTGACCTGGGCCCCAAGACACCTGCCCCGATGGCAGTGTTGTCAGGAACGTTTGCCAAGTATCTGGAATGCGGTAAACTGCTGGTTCTCCCCTCCTTTTCCTCCTTCTCCTCCTGGCAAACGAGGTTACCTCCGTGAAACAGGCCAGGGTCACGCACGGGGCAGTCAGGGAGGTCTGGCAAGGGCCCCCACCTCAGATAAAACCCATCTGGACCAGCGCAGTGTCCAGCAGTGCAGTTTGTCAGCAGCTAGGGGCCACCCCGCCGACCCCCGCCTCCGCCCCTTTCCCTGGGCCTGCTGATAACTCCGAGACCCCTCAGGGCTGGGTAGCAGCATGCCCGGCGGGGCGGGCAGCTGGGGGACTCCTGTGCAGCAGCCATCAGCCCTGCCCTCCCCTGCTCTCCCTTCCCCTAATCCTGCCTTCCTCAGTGCCCACCTCCACGCCCAGGAGACACTGAGAGATTTCTGAACCAGGTTCCTTTGTCCACTTGGCATGCTGTCCATCACTTCCTCTGCAGCAGTCCCATCTTTCCTCTTTCTAGGGCTATGTCTGGAAGTCCACCCGTGTTTTAAGATGAGTGGAAGCTGTGGCCCAGTCACCCAGTCAGGGGTGGGTTCCCCAAGCAAGACAACTTTGTTTTACTTGCACAACTCTTCCAAACTGTCACCAGGATTGGAAACAGAGCATTCGAAACACCTGTTGTGCCACGGACAACTCCCATGAGGGACAGGAAGTCTTGCCAGGGCAATGGAAAGAGCCGGAGGCAGGCACAGAACCAGAGGCGGGGGTGGAGGGATGGGTGGGGGGAAACGGCGTTGTGAGCCCCGCCCCCCCAGGACAGCTGCTGCCTTGACAGATGGGCCTGCCTGCACTCCTCAGGGCTCACAGGCCCCAGGCCAGATAAACGCACTGCCTGCCCAGCCATTTTTCCTCTGCTATCTCTTGTTGAGGCGAAGTTGACACGCTGTCGGCCTGGGAGTGACAGATGCCCTGGGCAGCCCACCCGCCCCCGCTCGCCACTGCCGACCCCTGGGCTTTCCAAGGCTGCCCTGCCCATCTCAAGACCGGCTCCCTGTGGGGTGGAGGCGGACCTCCCCAGATTTCCTTTCTGGGTTTGACACACATGTGCGCGCACATGCTAGTGGCATGCAAATGCATTACGGCCCCAGGTCGACTCACCTTGGGGAGGCAGGGACTCAAAGATGCCCAGCTCGCAGCAACTTGGCCAGACACTGAGCTTCTTACTGAGAGCCTGCAGGTGTAGGGGAGCGGTCCCAAATGGGCAGAGCAGTGTGTCTGCTGCGTCTCCACCCCTTCTGGGTCTGGCATGCGGTGGACACCACCTTCTCCAGGGACAGCAGAACCCACAGGTGCACGCACCCACAAGCATCAAAAACGGCTTCAAACGTAGCGTGATTCTGAGGCCTCATGCCAGACACTCCACCTTCAGGCCATAAACTTCCTGGGAAGCAAACAGAACACGCTCCCTGAGCTTGCGTCATGAAAGAAATGCATCACGTGGTCCAGCCGGATAAACACCGGGGTCTCAGGCCCTGGCCCGTGCAGAGGCCATTTGTCCTGAGCGCTCCTGGGACACATGAATGCCTGTCCCAAACCCCACCCTTCGCCCTCAGCCGTCTCCGGGGAAGGACAAACACCGGATAGGGCCGATGGGACCCTGGAGTCCGGATGCCCGCACTGTTTACGCTCAAGCCCGTCTTGAGAGAAAAATGTGAGAACGCCTTTTCAGAACCTGGTGGCCAGGCAAGACCCGAGCCGGTGCCAGGGCAGCCAAACACAATAGGCAAGGAGGGGTCTCATGGAGCGGAAGGGTAGGGCTGGGCACGAGCATCGTCCCCACGGCGGCTGCAGCAGGCCCAGCCTGGCCACTGCCACCAGGTGTCCCCCACGCCCGGGTCTCCTCGTGGGCTCACCCCTTCCCTCACTCAAACCCACGCCCACACGGTTGACCCTGAAATTCCCAGTGTCGGGCGACAGACACTCCAGATGGACAAGCAGGAGCCTCCTGGAAGGCATGATGGCCATGGCCCTCCAGGGAGCGGGCCTCTTCCAGCTGCCCCACGCGCGGCTCTCATTGGCACCTGCAGCCAGCCCTGGGCCACACCGAGCCTGTGTGGATTCTCCTTAGCATTCCCGACACACCATGGAGGGACAACCGCTTCCCCAGCTGCAGCAACACAGCAAGGGTTCGAGCACAGCCTCGGGGCAAACCCTGCGCCTAGTGCCCCTGCAGACATGGTGACACAGGGTCCCAAGCCACACTATCCCCCTTCATTCCAGCTCAGGTGTTGGGATTCGTTCCAAGGAAGGGAAAAGCTCTCCAAGACGAGGGGTGACCTCTGAACGCAAGTCCTCGCCAGCTTCCAAAGGAGGCTTCTCCTGGAAGATGCCAGCTTTCTGGCACCACAGGCTCGGGGACACACGGCTTCCGAAGGCTCTACAAGCACAGCAGACCCAGGCATGGTCACCGCGGTCAGTGTCACGCTGGTCAGGGCCACAAATCTCAAGATGGCCTCCCAAGAGAAAGAACAGCCAGCCAGCCATTACCGGTGCTGGCTGCGGTCTCTCGCCGCCCCTGAGCTGAGGAAGATGGCGTCTCTGGGGGCAGTCACTTCCCTTGTTTCGCACTGAGGGTGTCCGGCCAAGGCAAAAGCAAAAAACAGCGTTGCTCACCCCCTCGAGGTCCATGTTATTGTGCCCATTTTATAGATGTTGTCTCGCTCAGGGAGGCAAAACGACAGCCACACTCTGTCCCCAAGCTCACCCGGTAGGACACACACGCCTGGTGCCCAGCAGTGCCCCAAGGGGTCCAGAGTTTCACCGAAGCCGGGCATCCCTCGTCTGGGGGCTGGGGGTGTGGATCTCGGGACCCCCGGCCGAGCGGCCAGCACAGGTCACTGAGGCCTCCTGGGCAAGAGGGCGGCACGGCCAGGGCAGGAGTCCTCAGGAATGTGCTGCCCAGCGCTGGGAGGCCTTTTCCAAACTGCTCATTTTTTTTCCCAGCGTCTCAAGGGATTGAGATAACAGGAAGGGAGAACAGAACAGCACGCAGCCCCTGCCCCGGGGCTCCCCGTGGTGCCCCTGGCTCTCCAGCTCCCTGCGGTGCCCCCCTTGGGTTTCCTGGCTCCCTGGGGTGCCCCTCAGCTCCCTGCTCCCTGAGGTGCCCCCTGGGTTCCCGGGTTCCCTGGCTCCCTGAGGTGCCCCTCAGCTCCCTGCTCCCTGAGGTGCCCCGCTGGCTCCCTGGGGTGCCCCTCCCCGGTTCCCGGGTTCCCTGGCTCCCTGAGGTGCCCTGCTGGCTCCCTGGGGTGCCCCTCCCCGGTTTCCGGGCTCCCTGCTCCCTGCAGCTCCTCAGGCCTTGCTCCAAGCAGGGTCGGCGGGCTGCGCCGCGGCTGAGGGCCCATCCACGCCGCCAGGCCGCCAGGCGCTGACCGGCTGGACCGGTGGCCAGTCAGCACCACAGCGTGGGGAAGCTGCCCCAGTGCGCTCCTGCCAGCCAGGCTGAGGAGCCGGCCTGCCCCGGGCAGAGGGCACCGAGAGCAATCCGGGTCATGGGCGCAGGCCGCACCCGCGGCTCCCAGACACTCTGAACCGAAAAACCAGTCCTCAAGGAGCCGAAGCGGGACTGCGGCCCCACACGCCCGGCACTGGCGCCACGCTGGCTTTCCCGCCCCTCCATGCGCTGCCCCCTGAGAGGAAGCTTCGAGACCGAGTTAGGTCACGAGCAAGCGGCGTGAGCTGGCGCAGGCGGCAGCGGAGCAGCGGCCCGGCCTTTCAGAGCGCGGGCGGAAGCACGTGGCAGAGCACGTGGGTGGGCGGGGCAAGGGCGGAGTTATATAGAGGTGAGCGGGGCTGAGGAGAAGTTTGGTCAAAGGGCCACGCGGAGAACTGTGGGAGGTGGCCGGGCTCCTGAGGAAAGCCGGGAAGGCGCGCCGGGCGCCCTTGAGCCCCAGGGAAGCTCAGGCTGGCAGCTGAGGAGGGCAGCTGAAGACTGCAGGAAGCACGGGGTGGGGAAGGCAGGAAGCAAGGGCACGTGAAGTTCTTGGGGGCAGAGAGGTCAGGGGTGGGACAGGAATCGTACATGACCGGGGCTGAGGAATGTACAAAGGACAAGGCACGAAGTTCCTGAGGGCCGAGGAGGGCAGGAAGCCTGGGGCAGCCGAGGAGGGCAGGAAGTGCCAGGCAGAGAGCTCCTGAGGGCTGAGGAAGACAGGAAGCCTGGGACAAGCAGCTCCTGAGGGCCGAGGAATTCAGGGAGCCTGGGGCAGAGCGTTCCTGAGGGCTGAGGAGGGCAGGAAACCTGGGGCCGCTGAGGAGGGCAGGAAGTGCCAGGCGGGGAGCCTGCGGCAGCTGAGGAGGGCATGGAACCTGGGGCAGAGAGTTCCTGAGGGCTGAGGAGGGCAGGAAGTGCCAGGCAAGGAGCTCTTGAGGGCTGAGGAATTGAGGGAGCCTGGGACAACTGAGGAAGGCAGCAAGCCTGGGGCAGCTGAGGAGGGTTGAGGAGGGCATGAAACCTGGGGCAGCTGAGGAGGGTTGAGGAGGGCAGGAAGCCTGGGGCAGCTGAGGGCATGGAACTTGGGGCAGAGAGTTCCTGAGGGCTGAGGAGAACAGGAAGTGCCAGGCAAGGAGCTCCTGAGGGCTGAGGAATTGAGGGAGCCTGGGACAACTGAGGAAGGCAGCAAGCCTGGGGCAGCTGAGGAGTGCAGGAAGTGCCAGGCAGGGAGCTCCTGAGGGCTGAGGAGGGCAGGAAACCTGGGGCAGCTGAGGAGAACAGGAAACCTGGGGCAGCTGAGGAAGGAGGGCATGAAACCTGGGGCAAAGACCTCCTGAGGGCTGAGGAGAACAGGAAACCTGGGGCAGCTGAGGAGGGCAGGAAGGGCAGGGAGCTTCTGAGGGCTGAGGAGGGCAGCAAGCCTGGGGCAGCTGAGGAGAGTTGAGGAGGGCAGGAAACCTGGGGCAGAGAGCTCCTGAGGGCTGAGGAGGGCATGAAGGGTGGAGTGTGAAGGGCAGAAGTCTGTGTGCCTGAAGAGCTGAGGTAAAGCCCTGCCCTTGGGCCTCGGCGGCGTGAGGAGGGCGGCGGCACCGGAGCCGGTGTGGGGCTGAGGGGTGAGAAGCACGAGGCAGAGGCTGACTGCGGCAGGCAGCGCAGGAGGCGTGCTGTGGGGAGAGGGGTGCGCACGGGGAGGGAGGTGAGGCGGGGACCACTGCACCCGCGCATGTGCCCTTACCTGTGCTAAGCTAAGCAATAAGCAGTATCCTTCATCGCAAGAATACAGTGGAAGTAATTGTGAATTCTTAATTGAGCACAAAGAGGTGTTTACCTCAAGTAAGAGCTCTGTGTGTGGTGGTAGAGGTGACGGGTGGCCTCGGTCAGGGCAGGGCTCCCTCCGATGGACACCTGGAGGCTGTCAGCCATGCCGGTGTCCATCAGCAGGCCCAGGTCATCACCTGCGATAACCCCGTCCTGATCAGAAAGGCCTTGGTGCTGGAGTACAGGTCAGGCTGGCCCAGACGCTGGCTGGGAGCTCGCTTTGGTGTTTCGTGGCCCTTCACTTCGTGTTGCCGCTGAGTGAGGAAGCACAAGAGGCCTATAATCTCCAGGGAGACACTTACCCCCCTCCTCACAGGTGATACCCTGAGCAGCCATTCTTAACCCATGTTGACAGCCACTCAGACGCCAACTGTGCCCCCTCACAGGGTGACAGGGCAAAAGGGGCTCAAAGGAAGGAGTTCCTGTCTGCACTTCTCCCTCTGTTAGCTTTTCCCTGTTCGTGACAAGGCACGGGATACCTGCCAGCCGGTGCATACGTCAAGGGGATCAGGAGGGGAATGGGGTGATTGCCTGGGGGCAAGGGTCTTCTGGGCAGGAGGGGCCCACATTGTGGCACATCGGTTTAAGCCCCCCTTGCAATGCCAGTGTCCCGTATGGGAGCACTGCTTGGAGTCGTGGCTGCACCACTGCCCATTTTGTTCCCTCCTAGCACAACTGAGAGGCAGGGGTGAGGGTCCAAGTTAGAATGCTGTGGACATACTGATACAACAGACACGAAACTGTACACACGGACATGCCATCCCTAGTTGTGAGAGGGAAGAGCCAGTAGCTGCCCAGTACCACCGCCAGGGCCGTGGCGCGACAGCCACATGAGCTGTGCTCACCGACACACCAGCTCTGTGGCAGAGTGCAGCACACCATTTTTGTAGCTGCCCCCCCCAGGCAGCTGGCTGCTGGGACAGCAGGTTTTGTCGGTAATTTACCCTGACCACCTGCTGACCTCACAAAACACAATGCTGGCCACAAGCTGCTGACCATCCGGACACAGCATACTGTGCGAGGTGCAGAGGCCACATGCCGGGGACACTGGAGGGCATTCTTGCCTATGCTCAGACTCTGGCGGGGAGTCTGGCTGCCGCAGGGCCAAAACTCAGTTCTTCCCCCTCCTGTCCAACTGATTTTCCCTAAGCTTCCAGGTTCATGTACCCATCTCCTAACAGTATCCACACCCCACAAAATCCAAGCAGGGTCCAGACACAACCATAGCTGGCCCAGCCTAGGCAGCCCCAGGGCCCCTGTGGAAGCTCTGGGCTTTGGTCATGGGACACAGGACGAGGCCAGCCACGCAGCTGGACCAGCTTTGTGAGGAAGCAGTGTCTCCCAGCTGCAGGCCCACAGGACCATGGAGGTGCAGGCTCAGAGGAGGCTGGGAAGGCTAGCACGCATGACGCAGACAGGCCAGGGACCTCTGCCCAGGATACAGCTGTGCCACAACTCACCCAGATGTGGCAACAGGATGCACCTCACTGCACACTTGCCCCGGACTGCTCAACTGGAACAGCAAGTGGCTGTGTCATTGTGAGTCTCCAAAGCCAGAGTCCTCAGCAGCCTCTGGCAGGCAGGCCTCTGGCCACCTGCTCGAAGAGGGAAAGGGTGTGAGCCCCAGAGGAGAGGCAGCAACAGGGCCACCCAGAACCCAAGGCAGACCCTGTCCCAACTGGAGCAGGAACCGGGCTGTCACTTGTTGGGACAGAGCCCAACGAAGTCCAGGCCAGATTTTGGAACCACGTGTGGATGACCCACCTCTGAGTCGCCCCCAGGAAGAGGGGGGTGCATTTGAGATTCATGCTCTGTGGCAGATTTTGCTGTCATGCCCAGTCTCCTGGCCCACATCCTGTCCCGGACCTGCAAGAGGGGTTGTGGGTGAGACATGAAAATGAGGCACTATTTCATGCTTGAGGACCTAGGCACAGGAACAGAACTGTGAAAAGCCATGGAATGGCACCAAGATGCCTCCCTGGGCTGGTACCATGGAGCCTGTGTCCCTGGGCAAGGGGGGCACAAATCCAAAGCCAGCCCTAGAGCTGCCGAGGCAGCCCGGCCGAGGTCAACCACTGAATCCCTCATGGCTGCAAAGCAGAGCTGCTGCCCAGGGAGCACTAAGGGTCAGGCTCTCGTACAGCAAAAGACCTCACTCCACCTCTCGCAGGCGTCCTGCAGGGTCCCCGCCTGATGAGTGAGGGCCAAGGCCCAGACAGGCTGAGTCAGTCACCCCAGGGACCACACAACTGATTCCCAGCTGCCTGCTCCTGGGCCTCTGTCATGGAATGATGTCCTCTCACAGTCCATGAGGTCCTGATGTCGGGCAGTGTTTCAATGTAAATGCTAAGACAGTGTCGCTCCTGGGCATGGCTGTCCTGCCTGCCAACAGACTGCACAGAGACCAGGATGCATTGCATCATCCACAGAGTCCTGTTCCCACAACCTGAGTCTCCCATGCACCCCTCTCCAGCCCCACCCACTGGGGGCAGGACCTGGGTCTGCATCTCCGGGGCTGGTGCAGGACAGCTGTGCCAAACACAGCCCAGGCCTTAACATCCCAGCGCAAGACAAGTCTGTGTCCCATGCAGATGTGCCTGTTCTGCGCAGTGACTACAGGATCCAGGGCCCTTCTGCTTGTGGCCTTCCTGTCAAGGACGCAACTCAGTCTTCAACTTCCAACAGGAGAGGGGAACACGGAATGTGGTCACCACAGCCCTCTCCCTGAGCCCTTAGCCGGTAACTCGCAACCCGTTCTGGAACATGCTATCCACAAGAATGAGTTGCACACTGTCCCTTCCCCGATATGCAGAAGTGTGGAGGACACAGTCCCTAGCCAGCTCCAGGTGTGTGTTTGAGGAATGCCTAGCCAGAGGTGCAGGGGAGACATCTGTCAGCGCTCACCGACATGTGAACTGCCTGGGAGACTGCACAGACGGCTGTGGGAACCAGTAGGGCCAGGACACGACAGAGCTCTCCACTGAAGGAGTCCACCCCATGTTCTTCCAGCACCAGCAGGGCAAGTCAGCCAGGGAGGAATCGGGCCCTGGCCGGTGACCCCCACGCTGTGGCCTAGCCATCCAGACCGCCGGGTCCTCCTTGTCCAGCTAATTCCTGCACCCCAGGCCCTCAGGGCTGTGGACGTACTTCCTCTTGGAAAGGGATGACGGCAGAGTCGCGTGATGTCAGGTGGCAGAGGGCAGAGGTGGCTCTCGTCATGGTGTTCCTTCACAAGAGCACTTGCTGGTTGCACGCTTCCAGATGGCCAGTTGTCTGTCCTGTGAGTTCCCTTCGGTCACAGACCCACTGTCCACATGCTCATTCATGCACACTCAGCATGGGACCACTCAGAGATCAGGGTGGACCTCAAAATGACCTCCTGAGCCTGCAATACTGGACTGAGGTGGAGCAGGCCGGCCACATGTCCTGACAGATGCAGAATGGGACAAATGCCGCCCCCAGGCCAGCAGCCCTGGACAAGCCGTTAAGGGCAGTGGGAGGTTGTGACAGAGGGCGCACTCCAGGTTTATTATCACCCTGAGAACTCGCAGCAAGCCTGCAAAGTGGCCAGTGCCCCAGCCTGCAGATGGATACGCTGTGGCTCAGAGAAACAGCTCGGGGCCCCAAGGTCACACATCCAAGGCTTAGCCTCAGCTCTTCCCCAAAGCCAGGCTCAGGACAGCGCAGGTCTGTTCTGTCTGAGGCACCTGGCTGGGACGTCAGGGTGCATCCATCCCACACCCTGCTGAACACGAGAGCAGACAGACCAGAGAGGTGAAGTGACTTGCCCAGGGTCATTCAGCTGGTTAGAATCCCACTAGACCCACAGCGGAAGCCTCCTGCCACCTCCTCCAGGGAGCACTCTGGGGCTGCAGCAGCCCACCCACCAACTTTTACCAAGGTCTGTTCCTGGGCAAGTGAAAATCTAAGCCAGGTGTACAAGCTGCTGCCAGTGAGGGAGTGGCACCTGGGGGCCTCTCCTGGCCTCCAGACCGTGGGAGTGAAGTCTCTGCCCTCCTTGTCCACCCATGTCAGAGGTCAGCAAAAGGATGGCAGAGCAAGCCCAGGTGGGCGCTGTTGGGAGTGCACTGCCCTCTGCTGGAGGATGAGGGCATGGCCCATCTTTGTGGTCTGGTCAGGTGGGCTTGTCAATCCCCCACAGCAGAGACCCAGGGTGGCAGGACTCAGAGCCGCCTCTGATGCAACTTATGCCTGTTCCTGCATTTTTACCACTTTGTCTTTACTGAGCAGGTCCTCTAGGCACCAGGGACGCAGCCCAAGGCCCTGTGTAAAGTGCCATAGACAACCAGAAAATTGACAAATTAGCCAGCTAACACCTGGGGCTGCCTGCTGTGAAGGTGACTCCCCAGCTTAGGAACATCAGGGGTGAGGCAGGGCAGGACACTCTGGGCAGGGGTCCAGTGGGGTCTGGTGGAAGAGGGCTCCCTGCAAGAACCTCGGGGAGTGGCACGGGCTGTTGATGGCTGGGGTCAGGAGAGGGACCTGATGTGGCTCAGAAGGGGACAGGGCAAGGGCCTTCCTGACAGCTCCTGAAGCCCTGTGAGGCAGAGCTGTGTCCCAGCAAGGGAATTACTGCCTCCCAGGCAACATCTGGGCTCCATGGATCCGAGGGACCCTTGAGGATAGGACCGGAGGAGCAGGGAAGGGTTGGGAAGGGAGTTGGGCTCCCAGAGGTCACACGCTAAGCCCTCTATGCCATGTGGAACTGTGACCCCCACACACCACCACAGCCCTTGGGAACTTCAGAATGTGGCCTGGCTGGGAAAGAGGGGCACTTTGGAGTCCCGAGTGACATGGGTGTTCCCCTGGTGTAGGCAGGACCCGACACCCAACGACCAACGTCTATGCAGCAAGGTTGTACGAGACACAGCCAGGGAGAAGCCCAGGGGACCTACCCCTCACCAGACACTAGACGGGCACTGCCTCTGGGGACAAGGGCTGTGCCAGGGCTGACTGACGGCTCTGAGCCAAAGAATGAGACCTTGTCCCTGCTGCCCTGGCCTCTCAGGGGGCAGGGGCATTTGTTTTCCAGGAAGGAGATGGCCCATCACCTTCTGGGCTGGACCTGAGCTCAGAACTAAGGCTGCAACACCTCCCACCTGGCACAGGAAAGTCGGGGGCTCTGGGCACCAAGCACACTGCCCCAACCCAGGAAGGAGCACCTGCTCTGAGCCCGATAAGACCCACTTGTGGCAGAGACAGCACACCCGGGGCACAGCTGAGAGCAGAATAGCTCTGAAGGCATGGAGACCTGTCCTGCCTGGGCTGTGGGAACAGCCGGTGCCTGAGGGTGCCATGGCCAGGCTCTGCTGGCCACAGCCTCTGGTGCCCTTGGAAGTGTAGCCTCAGCCAGCCCCTCCCAACTCTAATGTCGTGCAGCAAAATGAGCTATGACTGCTGAGTTCCAGGCTACATGGACCCCCGTGCCAAGTACAGTGGCCCTGTTTTGCCAAGCGCCCACTCGGGCCAAGCTCAGATCACTGGGATTTCCTCCATCTGTTTTTCCACTCAGCAGAGGTGACCCCAGAAGAAAACTATAGCCTTCTGGGGGCTTCTGAGTAACCACAACCCTGAAGTCCCCCCTCCTTCACCCTAAATCTGGCTGATCTTGGCCAGTCCTACTGGGCAAGGCCTCAATGTCCAAGGCCACGGCTGCCCCTTGCTCAGCTTCCTTTCAGGAAGGGGCCCTGTCTCCCTCAGGCTTGGGTCCAGATGACAAATGGAAAAGAGCTGACCTCTGGCCCCTGGGTCAGAGGCCACCAGCAAGCACCCAGGGCCAGGCAGTGTGCAAGGCCAGCCACCAAGTCAGGCAGGCTGCTGTGTTTCTCCACACTGGACAATTGGAGGACAAACGCACAGAACACTCCAGCCCTCAGTGAGGTCTCCCCGAAGGCAGAGATGGGGTCTCTGCCAGCATGTAAGCTCTTCTGGGTGGCCCGTGGGAATGCAGAGCCTCAGGCCATCCTGGTGGACCTGCCTGCCCTGCAGGGCCCCTGGACAGTACCAGACCCTCTGTCTTGAAGCCCAGTTCTAGAGCTCAGAGCTGGCAGGCCCAGTCCCTGGCTGAACTGTGTCCAGCTCTCCACAGCCTGGCTGGACTGAGCGAATCCTCAAGAAACCCAGTTGTCGCTGCCAGTCGGGCCAGTCAGTCCCAGGACACCCCTCCTCTTGAGGGTACTGAGCTCAGGGTGTTCAAGTCGCTTCCACAAGGCGACTCAGTCTTTGCACATGACCCACACAGCTCTCCAGAGCGCCTGTACTCCTGAGACAGGCAGAGGCTGCTTGGGGGTTCATACAGGGTGTTGTTTAGGATACAGCGACAGGAACCAGTTTAAGTACCAGTTTAAGACAAGTGCATGGTTGGGTTGGGCCCAGGGAGATGGAAGCTTAGGAGAGCCAGGTGCTCTGCTCAGGTCGAGGCGTGCATGAGAAAGCCAGCGCTGCACCTGCCACAGCCTGCACTCGGAGGGGACGGCTCTCACGAAACAGCAGTGTCCACCACTTAACAGTATCAACGGGAAAAACACGAGGTCGTGCGCTAGGAGTGCCCGGAACCTACCCCTCTCTGCATGATACAGAAAAAGAGCACGTCCAAATGTTTGCAAGTGATAAACTTCATTTTATGTAGCATGTGTTCCATTAACTAGATGTAATACTAAAAAACATGTTTATTATATAAGTTACACTGTGAAATTGCTATAATCCAGTATCTATTAACAATAGATATATATACGGTTAGATGATAATGGTTATATATGGTTAGTAAATCACCACAATTTGTCCCAACACCCTCTTGGGTTTTTTAAGATCTTTATTTTTAATGGAAAGGCAGATTTACAGTTAGGAGATACAGAAAGATCTTCCATCTGCTGGTTCACTTCCCAAGTAGCCACAGCGGCCGGAGCTGAGCTGATCTGAAGCCAAGAGTCAGGAGCCTCTTCCAGGTCTCCCACTCGGGGATGGGAAGCAGAGCAGCCAGGACAAAAACTGGCACCGATGTGGGATCCTGGCATGTGTAAGGCAAGGATTTATCACTGAGCCACAGTGCCAATCCCCCTGACACCCTGTTTTTATAGCAGCTTTCTTCAATTTTAAATTCAGACTCTACAAACTTCACTAGGGAAATACAAGTTCGTATATATTCCCAGACTCGTATAACCATTACCACTGTGCAAGTTTCAAGTATTTTCATCACCCCGAAAAGAAACTGGACCCATCAACCATCACCACATCTCCAACTCTCACTGCTGGCACCAACCTATCTGTTTCCTGGCTCTGTTCTGGATGCTTCATAGAAATGGACCCAAAGCTTCGGGCCTTCAAAGACCTGAACTCAGGTTCCCACATCCTAGAGTTCACACTCTAAGCCCCACATGGCCTCTGAGGACTCACAAAGGCCCGGCCAGCACTGGGCAGGTGCTGGATGCCAATCCCAGCCCCAAAGGCCAAACACCAAGTGTAGAGTTGCCCTCTGCCCCCTCCTGTCTCCAGCCACCTCCTTGACCCTGCCTGTGCCTGCCCAGTGCACCCTGACCTGCCCCCCCGTCAGGGGCTGGGGGCCCATAATTAGCTCCCACCGGTCAGCACTTTCCAACACCCAGCCCTGAGAGAGGAAAGCACTTCTCAAACGCTGACATCTGAATGTGCCAGGGAGGAAGAGGCACGGGTTCCCTGGGACACTCTGGCTCCACTGCCCCGGGGGTCTGGGGCAGCTGCTGGGATAGCTGGGACCCGCCAGGGCAAGCAATTGGGCTATGGGGAGCAGGGCCAGGCAGCACTCTGGGGCCCTCAATCAAAGATCCGTTTGAAATGGAGGTCTCGATTTTAGGGTCCCAGGGAGCATGGCCTACCATCACTGTGGCTACACGGGGCCCAGAACCCCAAGACTGGGGCCTAGCACCTGGGGTAGACCCCAGAGAGGCAGCGGCCAACCCCAGCCCACACTGGGGACAGTAGCCTTTGCCAAGTAATCAGCCAGTGCATACTCTTGCCGTGGGGTTTATCCACCCTCAACGCGACTGGTTAGCTTTTGTTATGAAATTTTTCAAACACAGGGAACATTTTAAACACTGTCTTGCAGGCATTCTGACACTTCATATAGTAAATTCTACAGCCGGCGTCTCCAACAGCCAACAGGTCTCATCCCGCCTGCTTACCGTACAAAATCGGCAATAATTCCTGTGTGGTCTGACCCTAGCCCACACTCATGTGGTCCCCTAGGCCATCTGTGGGTTTTCCAGGGTCCATTAAAGGACTGCACTGAACTTGGAGGTCACATCTCTCCTCTTGCTGTCTCCCACCATTCCTGACACCCCAACTCCATCCCTGTGAAATTCTTTTGTCAGGGAACCCAGAGCCCCTCATCCTCCCTAGAGAAGCCAGGCCACCTGGGAGGAAAGTGAGTTGAGATGACCACACGGTCCACCCTGGCAGGGAGGGGTGACGGTGACATCTGGCCCACTTGGGCAAGTCAGCCCAAAGTACAAATCTCTAGGGTCAGACTGGACAGGCAGGCACCTGTGTGGGCACATATCCAACATCCACCCTTCTGTTCATCCATTCCTGTGCCCGTGTTTGAGGGCCCTAGAGGACCTGGGACCCTGAGGGAGGGGGCAGATACAGACCGCAACTGCACTCATTAGCACTAACATTCTCCCTACACTGTGAGCCCAATGCCATCTGGACACCCCACTATGCCCACTTCACAGAAGCAACGGAGGCACCAGAGGTTATGGGGTGTTGGGCTGCTGAGAGTAAGGTAGACCCACCTGAGCCCAGGTCAGATACAGGAGAGGAGCATCCAGAGCTGGCGTGGCAGAGGCCACACCCCCATGCTGGGAAGCTCATCTCCAACAGTCTTCAGAGGCAGGACGCTGCTGGGAGCTGGGGGGATACGGGCCTGAGTGGAGACAGCAGTGACAAGGGCCTGCAAGAGCAGGGAGCTCACTGCTTCTGGGAGGAACCTGAGGCAGACAGAGCACTGGAGTGGAAGGAAGAAGGGGCAGAAAGGGTCTGGAGGGTCTCCCTCCCTGAGAGCTCAAGGGGAGCAGGGGACGCAGCTGGGGGCACAGAGCCACTCACCCACAGGGACCCCATCCCCACAGGTGAGGCAGAGGGAGCCAGCCCCTCCCTGCAGTCACTAGTGCTTGCCTGGTGTTGGGCAGCGGGACAGGGGTGGGGTGTGAGCTTCCAAGGCGGCAGGGGCGACCCTGGAGGTCCCTGCAAGCAGGCAGCACAGGAGTGTGCACAAACACGCGGGGAAAGTGAGGAGAGTAGGGAGACAGACGGGCCCTGGGTGAAACTCAAAGGCACACGCTTCCAGCCACTCACGGGTGGGTGGCCTCCTCCGCTTACTGTGTCTCCCAGAACCGCCCCCACTAACTGCACAGATGGAAAGAGAGGGGCAGGTGCAGGAGCCGCAGTCACACTTGGAGGAGCAGAGAGGTGCTGCAGGAAGGTGGGGCCACAGCTATTGGCACTGGGGACCCAAGGAGCAAGATGCCCAGTCGTCAGCCACTGGTGCTGGCCTGCCCAGGCCTCACAGCCCCGTGCTCAGTCCCACGGTCCCAGTGTTCTCTCCATGGATGGAGCGGGTCTGTGTGTTTCTCCACTTCTGGGCCTCAGTGGTGGGGCCCGCCCTCCAGAGTCCTGGCTAGGGCTCTGTTCTCACCATGTGCCCCAGGAGCTGCCTGGAACCTTGCTCCCCAGCTCCAAGACAGCTGGTGATGACCTTGCTGGAGACCCCAGAGCTGCTGCCACCGGGAGGACCTCTGTGGGGAGCCTCTGGGCTACTGTGGTCTGCACCTGCTGCTTTGGAAGCAGGAACCCCAAGCCAAGATCTGTCCCCTGACCTCTTCTGGAAATATCGGGAGTTGAGCAGCCTTGGTCCCCTATCCAGGTTTATTTTCCCCAAGACACCACGTGCGGGTGCGGTGGTACCACTGACCTTGCTGATTGTCACAGCCAGCGGTTATGTGTACACACAGAGCTGTGATGGCCACAGGGTTCTGTGAGCTGCCCAAGTCCTTGTCAGTTGGCTTACTGTTGGAATAAAAACACTCTATCACTCAGAGGCACCTGTGATAGATGCCCCGGGTGACCAGCAGGTGCTGCACAAGGTATGCCTGCCTCTCTGGAAAGCAGCGGAAATGTGTGTCCGCAGCCTATACAGCCATGCCTTCTGCAGCCGGTCAACCTCGCGAAGCAGCTGCTGAGACCTCGCTTCCGCCCGTGGGTTCCCACCACGCTGCTCCAGGCGCTGGAGAAAGGCTTGCCTGGCTGTCAGCAGTTCCCACCCTCGCTTTTTCCTCCCTTTCCACAGGAACTCAGTTTAGTTCCTTTTTCCCCCAAAAGCCAGTGAGAGAGGAAGCAGCTTCTGTCCAGGCAGCATGCAGGGGGCGCAGGGTGTGGGGCACGGGCCGGGTGCTCACTGCTGGCTTCCTGCCTGCCCTTTGCCCTGTGGTCCTCTGATGAATGGCTCCCACCGCCCCTGCCAGGCAGCCCTCTGGATTTCACCCACTCCGCAGATGGCAACAGGCCAGGGCTGGGAGAAGGAGCGTGCACCTGGACAAGTAGAGGGGTGTCCCTCCTGGTGACGGGCCCCTGCCCCTTCCCCTGGGACCCCCACCAGCCATGCCAAGAGCCTATTCTCAGAGCCTTCCACAGGGCCACTCCATGGAGCAGAACAAGGGGCAGCCATAGAACCGTGAGGTGGCCATCCTAGCCCCAGGCGTGGGCCGAAGCCAGGGCTCTTCCCTGGCATGCATCCATGGGCTGTATTCCCGTCCAGAACACACCTCGTGCAACAGCTGAGTCTCCAGAAGCTCTCAGGGACAGGAACTCAGTCCCACCCAAGGCTAGACAGTCACCCCCTGTCCCTCAAAAAAGCCCAGACTCTGTGCCTTGGCCACTGGGAGCACGTGTGCCCATTTGTGGCAGCCTGGAAACCCCCATGTCACTGCCAGGAGCCGAGGACCTAAGCGAGAGTTCCGGCTGCCCCACCAGGCCTGCCCACTGTCTGACACGGGCTTTCCTCAGTGGTGATCGCGTGTTTGAGATTGTTTCAAAATGAGAAAATACAAATAGTGCGATTCACCTGGAGGACAGGGAGAGGGCAAGAACAACCTCTGGCGAACTTTCATTCTAAGCCACTGCTTGTGGGGCGGGCAGGTGAAGGAACAGGCAGGCCTCGCAGATGAGGCAGCCAAGGCCCGGGGGTCCATCCCGCAGCTGTCGGCTCTGTGGGCTCAGCTTGCATGGACATCACCGTTCAGCTGACTGCAGTGGCCTTCCTCAGGCTCCTGCTGGAAAGCATGAAGGAGTTTTCTAAATTGGGGGTGTGTTTTGGTCCTCTGCCCTCAGCTTGCCTGGCCCCTCCTGCCTGCCCCACAGCCCAGTGCTGGGCAGTGCACCTGCTGACACTGCGCGGATACTCAGCCCCAGGCACCATGTACTTAGGGAGCAAGGTTCCCAGCCTGGCCCGCCGCCCAGCCCTGCCAGGCAGAGGGGCCTCCCCACGCACACCTCCCAGCACCAGGGCCAGGCTCTCGCTCTGCACGAAACTCCCTCCCAGCAGGCGCCAGGGCCCTCCCAGCACGCCTCCCACACCCTCCAACAGCACAGGGGCCAGCCGTGTCATGGCGCCTTGCTTCTGAGAAAGCTGAGAAGGCAGAGAGACCCAGGGGCCAGGAGCCAGCAGGAGCAGAGCTGCTGCCTCTGGAATTTACCCCACAAGAACTCCACGCCCTAATCCAGAGGCTCACAGCCCCACCAAGGGTCCCCGTCCCGGGCATTGCTCACCCACAGCCTGAACAGCACCAGGACCCTGCCCAGACCTCCATGGGACGAAGCTGTGAGCACAAGACGCAGCTCTGAGCAGGCAGAGCTCAGCGGTCAGGACATCTAACAACGGGAAGGAGCCCAGAAGTCCTGCAGGCAGGTGGCGCTGGGCGGCAGTGCCTCCTCAGCCAGCAGCCGGGCTGTGGCAAATTGAGTGGGAAAGAAAATTATAGAAGCATATGTAAAAGCTGGACCTGTGTGGGTAGGGTCACAGATGATGGTTAGTTATCTCAAAAAATCTCAGGGGGGCAGACATTGTGGTGCATCAGGGGCACCCACACCCCAGGAAACAGTGCAGGTTCAAGGCCCAGCTCCTCCTCTAAGTATTAACACCCTCTAACGTACCTGGAAAGTTAGCAGAGGGTGACCCAGAGGCCTGAGCCCCCGACCGTGCAGAACGGCCTGATGAGGCTCTGCCCACGCCCGCAGCCTGGTCCACGCTTGACTGCTGCCTTTGGCGAGTGAACCAGGGAGAACAACCTCTCTCTCTCCGCCTTTCAAGTAGATGACAGGGACATTTACAGGTTCTGTTACTACCTGCGTGCTGTTTTTCAAGAACTGCTACCTGTTTCTCAACTGGTTTTTTTTTGGAGAACCAATTTACATACAGGAAAATAGTCCTTCCAAACATGTATTTGCACACATCTTGACAAATTTGTCACCCTGATGAAGACAAATAGGGCACAGGCAATTCCATTGCCCCTAGACACTTGCCCAAGCCCCTTTTCAGGCCACCTCTGCTCCCGCCCCAAGTCCTGGGACACCGATCTGCCTTTCCCTGCTCTCGGCCTTGTGTCCTCAATGCGGGACCACGCTGGCTTCTCCGTGTGTCTGGCTTCGCTGGCTCAGCGTATTTTCAGGCACCCATTTTATGCCACTCAGCTTGGGTCTGCTGCGTGGATTCACCACGGTGTGTCTGCAGAGGCAAACCTCGGCACAGCAGGCAGTGTCTGTGGGCAAATGAAAACTTTATGTGAGTGTGCCACGAGGCTGTGTCTGTGGGGGCCGAGGGGGGCTGCGGCTTCTGGCTCAGAACACACGCTGGGGATATCAACCATCCCCAGGAACCCGCATCGGCCGAGCAGCTAAGACACCAGCCGCGTCTCACACTGGAGATTTCAGCTCCAGCTCCTGCTAACATGTCCCTGCCACCCACATGGGAGACCTGCTGCTTATTGGCCCGGCCCGGCCCGACCGTGGCAGGTTGTAAGAGTGGGGGCTCAATCTGCCTCTATTTTTTATCTCTCGAAAAATCCATCATCTTCAACAGCTGATTTCATGGACCTCCCCAAGCCCAGCGCCCCCTGCCCTGGTAGGAAGAGGGGCTATTCCCAAGGGATGAGCTGTACTAGCACAGCCAAGGAACAGGGTCACCCCCCATTCCCAAGTCCATGAGACTCGATGCAGAAACATCACTGAGACCACCCTCCACGCCGCCCCGGCCCCGTCCATGCTTGCTTCTCCTGGGCTCAGCAGCAGCTCCAGCTCCCAGCCTTTGCTCACACAGCTCTCCCTGCCCCTCCCTCCCAGGGGGAGCCCCCATGGCCTTCAGGCCTTCCCAGAGGGGCACTGCCTGAGGACCAAGGCAACCTGCTGACCCAGCACTAACTTCAATCTTGGCAGCTATCCTGTGTTAGACAAGCACCCTGTGTCTACAAAGGTCAGAGCTGTAGATACGGCACAGAGGCCGTGCTTCCCTGGACCTGTCCACTGACCGTGCACTCTTACTGATCTTGGCCCCACAATACACCCCTGACCCCTCTATGCAATCCCAGGTTCCTCACTGGAAGAACAGCAGACTGGCATGGGAGGCTGACCGGCGTCCAGCACAAAGGACAGCGCCTGGTAACCCCCAGCAGGTCCAGCCGCCAGAACAGGAGCCTGCCTGCCCAGCTGCCACCACCTCCTGGTGTCAGCTCAGCAAGGACGGGGAGGGGGCTGTTGACCCCCTCTCGGCCGTGGCCCCTGCTCTGTGGGTCACTGAACGGTGAGCTGTGTCCCCGTCATCAGCTCTGCACTACCCCTCACAAAGTTGGGCATGTCACAGGTACTCAACACCCCACAGGGAACAAGTTGAGGCTGGACTCCTCACCTCCACTGTCCCGGCTGCCTGGTCACCAGCAAAGGGTGGGGCTTCCCAAGTCGGGGGCAGAACCGCCACAGACTTCCTGAGCTTTTCCTGAGAGCGCCTGACGTCACCCTAAGTCCCCGAGACCACGTTGTGGGGAGCGGAATTGAACCCCCAGTCTGTGAGAGCCCCATGGGGAAGCCATGCCCAAACTCCACTGGGGCCTAAAGGAGCTGTTGGCCCTGTAGCTTAACAAGCCTTTGAACCCCACCCTGAGTCATCCCAGCCTGTGCAGGAGCCCAGCAGGTGTGCACACCTTGGTGGGAGGAGGAGGTGCTGCCTGGCGGGTGTGCACACCTTGGCAAGGGGAGGAGGTGCTGCCCTCCTCTCGCATGTAGGAAGATGTACAGCTTGGTGGGTTGAGGAGGTGGAGAGACCCTGAGCCTTCTAGCCCCTGACCAGCTCTGGCCAGGAAGTGCCGGGCCTGCAGGCGCTCAGAGATCCGAAGCCCTGGCTCCCTGGCTCACGGGAAGAGCTCTGGGACCTCAGCACTTCCTGCTGCCCTAGCCTGTGACCTGGGCTTATTGGAAACACTTGTGGGCAAGTCGCCTTGAAACGCAAGCCGCTACTCCCACGCGTGCTTTCCTGGGCCGGGAAACGGCCACCCGGGGGTCAGGGGGAGAGCTTGCAGTGAACCTCTGACCCAGAGCTCTGTCGGTGCTGCCTCTGCAAGCCCCCCAGCTGCTGGTGCAAGCTCAAGATGAGAAACTGAGGTGCAGAGGCCCCAGCTTCTAGCACCAGCTGCCTTTGTTTCCTGTAAGAGTTCCAGGAGGGTCGGGCTGCATCTGTGCCCATCTCTCCCACATGCTAGGGAGGAGGTTTGAGGGGCTTTGGGGCACAGGGCACAAGATGGACTGGGCTAGGAGCCCTGGGCACAGGGATAGCCCGGGATAACACAGAACCACTCCTACTCTTGGGCCTCCACAGAGCCACCTAAACAGCAAGCAACTGTCTTAGCAAGTATCTGGGGCAAAGGGCCCAGCAACACAGGGCCCCAGGAACAGGAGCAGCTCCTGTGGCTCCCAGGAACCCCCACCAGAGCTGCTTGGGTCAGTAGGCAGCTTTGCTCCGTCCATGCTTTGGATGCGGCCTCACTGAGCTCACTGTCACCAGCCTAGGAGGACGCAGGGCTCGCTCCCCCAAGGCCCGGCGTCTCTCCCGTGCTGTGTGCCCATTAACATCTGGTCCTGGAGACCTTTGCAGGTACCCAGAGGACTTGCCAAACATCCCCGCAAGACAAGCGTGGCACATCTGTAGGAGCAGGTGTAGTCAGCAGGCAGTCACTCAAATGGGAAGTCTGGCTCACGGGTGCACAGAAGTTAGGATCGGGCCCACCGCGGCTGCTTTTGGGGTCTGTACTCCAGATGCCTAGCCCAACAGGGCTGGGCCTCAAAGCTGCCTCTAGATGGGCAGAGCTCCGTGCCAGGCACAGGATCGCTGCTCCCCGAGGCTCCAGGCTGCTGCTTGCCTGGGGGAAGGATCCCGTAAACACACACAGCTATGCGAGCAGTCAGCACCTTCTTATCCGAGGGCAGACACCCCTGCAGGCCGGTAGGGCGCAAGCTCCAGAGGAATTTGCCCACCCAGAGATCCAGACGGGTGTGAGCCATCGATGTGGACTCAAGGGGCAGCTTGGGGAGCCCCTTCCAAGGCTGGAGGGAATGCTATGTGTGACCCCAAGGTAGACCCCATCTCAAACAGGGGCTCGCTGCTGTTTGCTCCCTGGGTGTACATTAGCTGTCATGGATAGCGTTTAACAGCACACGAGCTCCCAGCCCTGCCAGGTTCCTGTGGCCGCCTCAGCAGCTGCTGCACTCAACCCTGCCACTGCCCGCTTTCACAGCTGGACTCCCTGCTAAGCCTAGCAGCCACGCCTCCCGGCTCAACATCCCTACCTTACAGCTGACAGAGGCAGGGCACAGAGAGGGTGTATTCTGCCCTGAGGTCACAGAGCAGGGACCAGCAGAGCCAGGCTTCTGGGAACCCCTGGAGACCGACCCTCACAGCATCCAGGCTCAGTGAATCCTCATTGGGTGACCACAGATGTGTGAGCAGAGCTCGGCCCCAGTGTCCAGCTGTGGTTGTCGCCATAGTCACCAACACGAGTGACCACATCAAGGAGATGGCCAACCTGTTAGCACCCCATGCCAGGGGCTGGGCCTGCAACGGATCACACTTGGACAGTGTCATTCGGGGGTCACTGTCATGGGAGCGGTGGGCACGGCCATGGACTCAGGTTGGCAGGTCCTTGCAACTGGCTCTGAGGTCATTGCTGAGGGCTGAGAAGGCCCATATTCCCTCTGGTTTTGCTGCCTTGGCAATGGACTACCAATACCTTCCCCGCCACCCCAGAGGAGGGAGGGCTGGGTGGGAGGTTCTCAGCGATAGGGGCAGGGGCCCTGTCGGTGTGTCCCCTACATGTCCCAGCTCCTGGCCTACAGCAGGCCCTGTGAGTGCAGAGGAGGCAGTGGTACGTCGCCCTCTGTCATGGAGCTCTCCGTGGGGACGAGGAGCGCTTTGCCGTCTCTGAGCCTCTGTGGCCTCCTCTCTATGAGGGGAACAGGGACAGGTGTTGGGCACGGCCCAAGACACCACCCGGGTCAGAGTGCCCCCCTCCCCACACTGGAGAGTCCAGGTGCCGGCCCTGGGTCCACTCCCACCTCCAGCTCCCTGCTAAGGTGCACCGTGGCAGGCAGCTCAGGGACCCGGCTCAAGGGAGATACAGTTGGAGCTCCTAGCTTTGGGCCGACCCAGCCCCGCCAGCTGCAGGAATCTGGGGAGTGAATCAATTCTGGGAGACCTTTCTCTGTCTCTCCTTCCTCCACACTCCTACTCTTTAAAAGACGAATGAGTTTTTTAAAAACGATAACGTGGAACGGGCTGTCGGGGCGGTGGGACAAGTCCAGATTGTCGGGCACAGCCACTTTGACTGTTATTCAGCAGGGTCCCTTCTAGGACTCGGGAAACGGCCAGGTTGTGTACCTGCTCCCAGCAAGCAGCCCCCACCTCCTCTGATGGAGTCCTTTGTTGACTCTCCACAGTGGCCACCCGGGCGAGCCTGTGTGACTCACCCTGAGGAGCCTGCCAGGTGCCACAGGCACCACCTACAGCTGCTGTGCCCAAGGAAGATGCCAGCAGCCTAGGCAGGTGCAGTCCTGAGGCCCCCCGATGCTCCACTGCGTATGGCGATGGCCCGCCCACCCTGCCAGGGTCTCCTGCCTCCGCCCACGCCCCCCGCCCAGGGCCTAGACCCTAAGGGCTGATGGCACCCCCAGAGGCTGAACTCGCTCCGGGCACACAACCTGGGCTGTGGAAGCCTCCTTGGGCCTCTGGTGGATTCTAGCTTTGACCAGCCCTCCTTTGCCTTTCCACTTGGAAGCACAGTTGCAGAGACCCCACAAGTAACAGTGAATGGTGACCGAGGGAGCCACCCTGGCGGCCCCTCCCCTTGCCACTTCTGGTCCTTCTCTGACCTCTCCCGTGCCCACCCCACACCCCTTGGAGCATCTGCACCCAGCAAGCGTCACTTGCTGTGGAGGGGAGCCCTCCCCAAGTACTTGGCTTAGAGAGCCATGAAGCTTCCCTCCCCAGAGATGGGCTCCCTCCCTCAGGACACAGGCTGCTCTGGGAGGCGGGCCCTAGGGGAGAAGCACCAGTGCGCCCCCACTTTCTGGGGCCTTGGGTGGGCTCAGATGTCCCCCTAAGGGAGTTGGAAGAGAAAGCTGGGTCCCAGGTGAGAGATGAGGGAGGGAGAACTGAGCCCGGGATTCTAGCTGGATTCAAAGTCCTCAGCCTGGGGGACAGAACTGCCCAGGACTTCCAAGAACCTCCAGGGGTGGGCAGGAAATCCAGCCCAGCTGTGAGCGCTTTGGGAAAGAGCTGCCAGCTGCCACAGTGCCCTTTCCAATGCCTCCACAATGCCACTCAAGGGCACACACTTCTGCCACACGGTGCCTTCTGGAATGTTCCCAGAAGTACACAGTTGGCTATGAGAGGCCACACACCAGGCTCTGGTCCTGCAGCCTCAGGTCCACAGGACTCGCCTCACCCTGGCCGCCTGGCCCCTCGTAAGCACACACATTCCCTTGCTGTGTCTGGCTCTGGGGGGTGCTTAAATCTACAAATGCCCTCCCTCCAGGTGTAGCCCCAGCTGCCACAGGTGTCTCGCCCCCATCCCCCTGGTGTAAGGACCCGGTCGCTGCCCCGAGAGGCTCAGGACGCTCTCATCTTGAACCTCTCACTTAGTCACACCTGCAGAGACCATTCCCATGTTAATCCCACTCACAAGTACCTGGGTTGGCACACCAGCATGCCCCACGCCATGCAGTCTCCATTGCTGCCACTAGAAGCCAAGGTGGGCACCAACCCTCTTCTTCCTCCCACTCACTCGAGGGCCACGCACAGAAGGCAGCCACATCCCGGTTGGGCAAGGCCAGTGGGAAGCCAGAGCTGCTGCTTCACCCGGCCTGACATGTTCAGGCTCCCCGAGCCAGCCTCTGAGGCCAGGCTCCGAGTGTCTCACCAGGGAGGGAGCAGCTGCAGCAAGGGACAGAGTGGCAGGGAGGTCATCACAGCACAGCCCTTGGCACCTAGCTCTGCAGCACCCAGCGCTCGCCCCAGGGGACACGGCACGAGGACCGGGTCCCCAGCAGAGTCCCCTCTCAGATTAGAGGCGCTTCAGGACCACGGCTCTCAGCAGAGCCCGCAGCCCCTGCCCTTCTCTTGTGGCTGCTGTGACAATGACTGACACATGGGCATATCACACTCCCAGCTGGATGCAGTCCCCCAGGCTGAAGTCTGTCGGGACAAAGTTGGGTCCTTCTGGAGGCCCCAGGGCTGCCTCTGGGCCCTGCCTTCTCTCCCCCTCCTCACCACAGGTCCTTCTATCACCCCTCAGGAGGACCCCGTGGTGGCACATAGCCCACCCAGGGTCTTTGCCCATCTAAAGACCCTTAATGGAGCCACAGCTGCAGGGCCGTTGGCTGTGAGGTGGAGAGGAGAGGCAGTTGCTTGCGTGTCTGCTCTCGGCAGGAAGTGAGTCTGCTCAGAGCACTGCACAGTGACGGGGATGCGAACGGAGCCACCTGTGCCAGGAGAGGGCCAGGAGGTGCCTCCTGGTGGCAGGGGGAGGGATATCCGGTGCTGACACACCTGGCCCAGGGTACCCAGGCAGAGCTGGGAGGAGCTCCAAGCAGGGGCTGGGCCGGGGCATGGGCCTTAAAGGCCGGCCTCTCCCCGTCCACCTTGCATTCAGGTCTCTTGCAGCTTTACCAGTTGCCCCGATTCGGCTTTCTGTCTCCTTCTGGCAGGGCCCTGCTCCCAGCCCAGGCTAGAGCTTCAGGACCCCTCCCTTCTGGCTGTAGGAGTGGGGCTCAGCCCCTGTCTGAGGGCCGGGAGCCTAGGGCCCACCTCTCCACCGGAGGAGGAGCGGAAGAGTGACAGAACAGGGGCTGTGTTCTGTGAGCCCCACACTGTTAGACAAACCTAGAGCTGCCGCTTCCGCATGCAAGCACCTCTCTCCCAACTAAAGCATCCCGGTGCTCATCCAATGTCTTAGAGCCCCCTTTGCTCCTGGCCAAGGACAGGCACCAGTGTGCCAGTTGGAGTGACGGTCCCACCCCTGCCTTGTGCCTCCCCACCCACACAGCTGCTCCCCCACACCCTGTGACGTCCCGTTGTCCCCCTGCCCAGGGGGTGGCGCACTGGAAGAAGGGTGCAGGCTCCCAGGAGCACCCCCAACCCCTCCAGCCACGCTGGAACACTGACCCTGTGGGAAACTCCCCTGGCCCTGCCCAGGCCCTTCCTTCCCCACTGGCCAGCGTCCTCCTGCAGGCTGGGAAGTCCACAGGCACCCAGCATCCTCCAGGCCTTCCTTCTCCTGCCAAACATTGGTCCAGAGGGAGCCAGAGCCCTGAGGCCGGGGGAAGCTGGCCATCCAGGCGCTCGAGGCCGGCGGGGCCCCCAGGACCCCCACAAGGCCCATGCCCGGCAGAGCCCTGGCGGAGTTCTAGGTGGTTTCCACGCTCAGAGCGCCGAGGCTCAGCTGCTTTCCCATGTGGAGAAAATGCCCTGGCTCGTGTCCAGCCTCTGACCAGCAGCGGCCGAATCTCCACGTGTGCAGGACCGCCAGGGGGATCCGAGAAGGGCTGAGTCACCAGGGTCGGGCACGGACAGGAAGCCCAGAGCCGTCCGCTTCCCCCGGCCACGACCTCCTTCTCCGGGGGTCCAGAGCACGTCTGTGGCGATCAGTAGGGGCTCCCTCATGCAACCACCTGTGCGACCAGACCCAGCCACCCATGGGCACTCAGCCTTAAAAGGGACTTAGAGTGGACGTTGGAGTCGGCTCACTCCTGAGTTTCAAAAATTGCACACCTATGAGTCCCCTCAACACCTGGCTCCACAGAGCAGCAGTGTCTGCTGTGCGTGAATCTCAGCCCCCAAGGCAGCCCCCGAGGCAGCCCCCTGCCTGGGCAACGTTGGAACCCAGGCCCCAGCCCAGACCACTGGCACCAAAGAACAGAAGATAAGCCAAGCACACAGGTTCCACCTTCCGTGGCCACACTCTGAAAGGGAAGGAGGGAGGCAGACACGGGCATGGCAAGCCCAGAGCGCCCAGCACCTCTGCGTCCAGCGGCTTTCGCCATCCCCTCCCAGGCCTTCCCACCCCCCCCTCCCAGCTCCACTTGAACAGTGAAGGTCCATCTGGGACACTCGCACACACTGCAAACGAAGTCGCAAGCCCAAGCACACCACCAGGCTCCTGACCGGCTCAAAAGGAGCACCTGCCTTTCGGTCAAAACTAGACACAATCCAAGGGGCCAGCGCCTGCCAGCCCAGGCCATGGTCCCAGCGCTCAGTGGCCCCTTGGCTTGTGGCAGGCATCTCCTGTGGAGTGAGTGGCTCCAGGACTGTGGCCAAGTCCACAGCGACCCCATGCCCTCATTACGGGGAGCTCTGGCAGAGCCGCTTCTTCCCCAGGCCTGTGGAGGGAGGACAGCAGTGGTAGTGGGGAAACAGTGGCAGTCCGAGGCTGCTCCTCAGGCTTATTTTCCTGCGGTTGGCAGTGCCTCTGGTTTCCCAAGCTCCAGTTTGGCAGGCGGCAGCACCGGGCTGGTCCCCAGGCTCCCGCTCAGGGGGCACAACCCAGAGTGGGTGACGGGGTGGGGGAAGGGGCCACTGTGACTGGGGGGTGGGAGCAGTGTTTTCTAGCAGAGTGCTGCCTGTCCCCCACAGTCACAAGGGGCTTTCCCCACCAGGGGCTCCATGTGGCCCGCGCGGGCCTCCTGGGGCTACCCAACAAGAATTGTCCAGTAGCGTGTGTCCACTGCTGTAGGAGCATGTTCCCAAGCCAAGGTTCAGCCAGGGCTTGCTCCCCCTGCACGCTGCACACCGCCCCTCCCGTGCTCCCCCTGCACGCTGCACACCGCCCCTCCCATGCTCCCCCTGCACGCTGCACCTAATCCTGCCTGGGTGCTCCACAGCAGAGACCTTGTAAGTCACCGAGGCTGGTTCCTGGGGGTCCCAAGGGAGACTCGAACTCTCCAGTGGCGGTACCCAGCTTGCGTCTGCACCCCTCAAGTCTGACACCATGGCTGTCTTTCCTCTGTAGGTGTCCATCTACATTCTTCTAAAGACGCTGTTCAGGATCAGACTGGATTCAGGGTGTCCTGCCAAGTGTGGCTTCCTCCCAACCTGAAACGACCCTGTGTCCAGCAATGACCCCCTGCTGCAGGGCCCTGGGAGGCAAGGCACCGTGGGAACCCACCACACATCATTTTAGGGGTGAGGAACCTCAGAGTGGAGCAGTGGGGGACTCAGTAACAGGCCTGTGGCTCAAGCGGGTCCCTGCCACAACTGACTCCGAAGTTCTTCCAGCCCGACTCTAGGCCAGGGTGACCTGGGAAGCCGCACATGTGCCCCCACCCGCAGCCCGGCTCAATGATCCTGGCTCCCAACGACGGTGCTGATTAATTACAACTGCCTTCCTACAGAAGGACAGGATTTGGGGGGAAAGCAACTTGATCTTTCCTTGCTCCTTCCAAGCTCAACAGCCCTGAAGCAAACCCAAGAACTGCGCCCACACCACCTCCACCCCGACTGAGCAAAGGCAGAGCAGCCTGGCTTCTCCCCAGCAGCCCTGCCTGCAGTCAGCTCTCAGCACCCACCTGGCCTGCACACAAACCAGTCTCTTGGCTGAAGGAAGAAAAGGCAAGAGCAGAAATCAACTCCAGGACCAGGATGGGCACGGGAGAAATGAGGCTGGGCCAAGGAAGGGGTGTTTTCTGGAAACATTCAGCGGCTCTGGGGAGATGCCATGGAGCCACGTGGCTGCCAGGTCCCTGCCCTCTGGACACTCTGGTCCAGAGAGGGTGCTGGACAACAGTGCCTTGCCCAGCCATCACTTGGCAATGGTGGCAGCGGGGTCCTCAGGCGGCCCAGTGTTCTCTGCCTGCGTATGAAGCCTCGCTAAGCAGCAGGCTCTCGAGCGGGGAAATGAAGCCTGTTCAATTACTCCCCAAAGAAAAACCTCTTAGAGAAGGCCAGTACACAGGCTGAGCGAGGCTCTTCCTGCTGGCTGAGGCGTGGGTCTGGCTCCTTCTCCAAAGAGACCGTGAGCCACAGGGTGCCCTCCAAAAGCCGGCAGGGCAGAGCCTCCAGGGGCCCCTGGAAGGGCGGGACACAGGAGCTCTTGTCTGGGAAATTGGCAGGTGAAATTGAGCAGTCAGGGAAAACTGGTCAGGGAGGAGGCAGAAAGAATTTGCTTTGGTAGAACATAAAGTTGAGAGGGAGGAGAGGGGAGAGGAAGGGGGACTGGGTTTCCCTGAGTTAAGGACCCTGATCTACACCCAGTTCTTTGGGGACCCCAAGTTGAACAAGCATGTCTGGTGGGGGCAGGGGGGAGGGTTCTGGATTCTGGACCCCCACTTAGGTGGGACCCTGGATGCCAGCTGCCCAGGGAGTGGTTGCAAATGAGGTTTACATGAGCAGTGCAAGGTCAGTCCCACAGTGCCTCTCAGACACAGGGGCTGGTTCCACCCCAGGGTCAGGTCTAAGTCTTTGTCACACCCCGGCCAACAGAGGGGTTGCCAGGTAGAGGGACCCACTCAGGGGTAGTGGGATGTGACCAGTAAGGGGCCTCTCCTAGGGACTCCTCTTGACCCTGTGAACAGGGTGATTGTGTGTATGGCCTGGGTGATGCCTTGACCCTCCGGAACCACTTTGCACCCAAGAGGGAAGCCAGGACGGGCTCACAGCGCAGAAGGCAGGGTGCAGAGGAAGCAAGAAATCAAGTCACTGGGGCAGACCCCAACCAGCCCATGGCCCACCCCTCCAGGACTCACCAATCAAGTCCTTTCTCATGGCCCCTCTGACTCAGCCTGATCCAGGGGTCCTGGAGACGGGCACTGGGGGGACACCTCATGCCCAGGGCCTGACGGGGACACGGGCAGGCCATACACCCCACCCCCTGCACCTCAGTTTCTCTAGACACAAACACAGCAAATGAGAAGGACCTCCCTGGCTCAGCTCTCACATGTCACTTCTCCTTCCAACCCACCACCGCTTTCCCCTCCACCCCGCTGCAAAACTCTCGAGCCAAGGACCCAGAGCCAAGACGCCTGGTTGCCAGCTCCTTCCAGAACATTCCAGAAGCACTGGCCTGGCACACATACTTGGGCTCCACTCTGGGTGCTTTGCGAATAGGAACCTGTGTGTCCTCAACTGCTGTTGAAGCAGGTGTGAAGGCTGAGCCCACTGGTGTCAAGCCCGAGGCCCTGGGGCACGGTGACCTGGCTGGGTTTGCATTCGCGAGCCACATGTGCCTGCCTTGGCGGTGACGTGGACTCACTGAGTATGGGCACTTCTGTGAACTGGCCTGTCCAGTCCCCTCCCCCTCAGCTATCCGACTCTGCAGATGGCAATATCCGCTCTGAGAAGCAGAGAGGTGCCTTCAGGAGCGGGTGAGCGAGTGAGCAGGCCAGGGGACAAGGGCAGGGCGGGCGAGTGGGCCTGTGCAGCGGCCAGCCTTGTTGCCTCTGAGGCCAGCAGTACATGCAGGAAGTCCTCTTCCATTCGCCAGGGGTGTGTTCCTGGGACCCAGCGCCTCATCCTGTCTGGGCTCCCTGAGAGCCGCCCTGCACGCCCAGTTCCCAGTAGCTTCAAAGGGAGCAGAGCCGGCTGGGCTCCCTGGGGGCTAGGACAGCAGGGAAGCCGGCCGGCCCCGCTGCCAGACGTCAGACGTGCGAGGCCGCTTTGGTCTCTGGCTGCAGCCCGGAGCCAGCCCCGCTGGGAACTGTGCTGGCATTTCCTGGTGTGTCAGCGCCACCAAAGCACCCCAGAGACCGCACACAGAACAAAGCTTTGGAAGGCGTGAGGATTAGGGAGCTGGGGAGGAGGGAGAGCAGCTGCAGCAGCCCCCATGGGGGCGTCCCTGCAGGGCTGCCCACAGCCGTCTTCTTCCTCACGATGCCTGCTGTCTGTGCCGGGGTGGGGGTGCCAGCCAGGTGTGCCGAGCCCAGGCAGCCCCTCCTGTACCTCTCCCTGTCCCCAGTGAGGGACCCGGCGCCTGGGGGGTGTACACAGCCTCTGCTCCATTCTCTTGTTCTGTGACCCTGTCGCTCTACGCATCTAACCAGGGCTCTTGGTCTGAATGGTGAGCCCACCTCAGGCACAGGCCACACAGTAGTGCTGGGGAGGGAGGGGCAAGAGACATCTGACCCCACCAGGCCTCAGGTGTCTGGTCTGTGTGATGGGCGAACAGCAAACTGTTGGAAGAACCCCTCCAGCTTGCCTCAGACTCTGAAGAACAGGATGAGGGGTGGGAGAAAGGAGGAGGAAGAGGAGAGGAGAGGCCAGCAAGCGGGTGAGAGAGGAAGGGATGGGGAGAAGGTGGGACATGGGGTCCCTGGTGGAGGGTGGAGGAGAAGGACCAGAAAAAGGGTGAGCGATGGAGGGAGCAGCATGCGCCGGCCTCAGGGAGAAGCGGGGATAAGCCACAGTCTGCCCAGGGTCTGGACTTGCAGCAGGTCCTGGCCGGGGTCCCCAGGGGGCTGAGGACTCGGCAGGAGCATGAGGCCTCTGGGTGGCTGTTGGAGCGGCTGAGACGCCTGCCCCAGGAGACAGGATGGAGCCCTGGGTTGAGTCCTGACTGCCCTCCCAGTCTCTGCTCCTGCTGGCCAAGGGTGCCTCTGTTCCCTCTCCTTCAATCTCTCTTCCCTGCACTCCCCACCCACCCCCAGGGCACACGACGGGGACCTCTGCTCCTAGAGGAGAGAGTGGCCTAGAAGATGGGTGGCCAGGCAGAAGGAGATGATGGTGGCGGCCGGGAGCAGAGGGCAGCTCGGCCCAGAAGGCGCTGCCTCTCCGGGAGCCGCATTCCTGGGCCTCCTCTCCTGGAGATAAGCTGGGCCGGGCAGGCCAAACCTCCCAGACCCGAGCCTGCCTCTCCCTTCTCTGCCTTCTCCCCGACAGGCACAGTTATTGTCCACTGCCTAACCCCAGATCTTGCCAGGAAGAGCTGAAGCCAGCAGAAAACTCTAACTAAAAATATCACACAACTCTCTCACACCTGCATGGAGAGGGGCCAGTCCCTGGGCACTGGGAGGGGCTGGGGCAGGACCAGGGTAGGCCTGGTATGGAACCTTCCATCCGGAGGCCAAGGAAGACTGCAGAGCAGAAAAAATGGGACAGAGATGGGTGGGGCAGGTGCAGGAAGGGGCAGCCCAGAGCAGCAGGGAGTCTGTGGTCCAAGCCAGGCAGCGAACACAGGGGCCATGCCTTCCCCACCATACCTAGGCCGGCTGGCCTTGAGTCATGAGGGTGCCACAGAAAGCCAACAAGGCTTCAGTCCCTTCTCCCAGGACATGCCTGTGGGACCCCATGGCCTTTCTCAGCCGCAGGCCACACCGTCCAGCCCCTCAGTTTCGTCCCCTCGCCACACTAGGCCTTAGGAAATGGCCACAGCGAGGGTCCCAAGCCTGAGCTGTGACCTAGGCAGCCCCAGCTTCCATCCTCTGCTCCCCGGCTCACTGACTTGTCACTTGGGTGGGTTACTTGACCTGGGTGCCCTGTACCCCCGCAGTAGGAAGCCGTGAATGGGACACCAGCAAGGAATGATGGGACCCACGCGGGCGACGGGGCCAACGCGGGAGTGGGGCCCACGTGGGCGACGGGGCCGACACACAGGGTCTAGAAATTCCCTTTGAATAGAGTAATATAGACGGGCTGAAAGCGAGAGGTGGGAAGCATGAAGTCACATGAGCAGGGACCAAGAGGGACATCACAGCTTGATTAAAAATAAATACACGTGTTTTTCTAGAAGATGCAAATCACAGTATCTGTTGAAGACTAGTGAGAGCAGAGAGTCAAAGGGGCCTGGAGAGGAGCAAGAGCCCCCCACCCTCAACCTCTCCCCACTGTCACTGAGCCCACCGATACACTCAGCCTCCCCCCACTGCTAGCCTTGGGGTGTCTGAGAGCGATCCGGAGCCTCTTCCAGCTGTGCCCCTAAGCTAGGCAGCCCGTGACACCTCGCTCGACCTCTCCAAGCCGCCTTCTTGCTTGCCGTGGGAAAGGCAGCATGTTGGTCCCTGCAGGGTCACTGCAATGGCCAGGGGGCCCTGGGGGAGCCAGCCCCCTGCCTGTCCTGCAGGCCCCCAGCCTGGCTGCACAGGCCTGGAGACTGCCATAAGCCCGGGGCGGCTGGAGATCAAACTGTCTCCACTATCAGAATCAAAGCCGCTCCCGCTGACGGATGAGCCTGGCAGGGCCGGCAGTCACCTCAGCGGGAGCCTCTGTCCCCGCAATTTGGGCCAGAAGGCGGTGGACGCCTGCCCGGAAGATGCTTATCTCCCGGCAAAGTGGAGTGCCCGGAGGTGTCGCCGCCATGTGGGAGGGGTGCAGAGGCCACACCGATGTGAGGGTTGAGGAGCGGCCGGTATGTCATCCCCCACAGCCGCTGAGCCACGCACAGATCCCAGAGCCCAAGCTGCCTATAGACCCTGGCCACAGCTGCTTGCAGGAGCTCCGATTGGAGAAAAACAGCCCCAGCTCAGGGTTTAGAAAGTTCCAGAAGGGCCTGGTTAGTCTGGGAGCTGCATGGAACCTTAAGCCACAGAGATTGCTGAAGGAACAGCTAGTCAGGGGTGTCATTTTGACCACTTCAGGATCTTGGGAGCCTCAGACAGAACCTTGGGGTACCAGGGACATGCTGGTCCCTAGCGTGGGAGCCAGGTCAGTTCTGGGACCACCTTCCCAGCCACCTGGGCTGCAGGCCTGGCTCCAGCCGTGGGCTGGGTACCGGTGAGTCACAGCGAAGCATGTTGAATGATGGCCCTTCACAGCATCGGGCTGTGGGCACAGCTCCCAGCAGGGCCCGGCCACACCAGGCCACATGGAAAATGCCGTGCCACGAGGTTCAGAGAGGGGTCTTCAAGGTGCCTGTGGAAGCTGGAGTTAGAGGTTTGGGGTGGGCCTTTAGCCCAGCTGTTAGAGTGCCCACAAGCCCCGTCAGTGGTCAGCACCCAACTTCCTGATCCTGCGCACCGAACAGGCAGCCACGATGGTTCAGGTAATCGGGTTCTTGCCCCTGCAGGGAGACCTTTGTCCTCCAGGAAGGGCTGCCCGACATGCCAGGCTCTGACCGGCCAGCTTCCTCATGCTCCAGCGCGCCCTGCAGTCTGGCCCCGCTCAGGGACCTGGCCTGGCATCCGCCCCGGCCCCTTCCTCTCATCCCACTGCAGCTCCCTCCTCGCCTGACCCTGCGTGTTCTCGCCTTGTTCTGGTGTTCTGATGACAGCTGGTTGTCAAGGAAACCACCAGGGGGAACAGAGCCAACCCTGGCCCCACTCTGCAAGGAAATTCGTTCGTTCCCAGCCTGCCGCCTGCAGCAGCCTCCCGGACTGACCCCAGAAATCCCTGCCAAACCCACCCACGGCCGCTGCTTCTCCTTGGGGGCTGAGAACAAGGAGGCAGGGCCAGCAGGAACCTGCTGTCCTGTAGCATCCACCTCAGTAGATGCACGCCCGTTTGTCTGCCCGAGCTGCACAGACCTGCAGGACTAACACCCAGACAAGGGCGGGGAGCTTTCCCCGACTCTCCAAGTCCCCTTCTTGTCCCGGCCAGGGAGAGCGGTGTCCTGAACCCTGGCCGACGCTTCCTCCCAGCACTGACTGCTACTAGCAGGATGCGCGATGGCCGAGTTCTGCATCATCGGGTTGATGCTGTACTGGTGAAAAGTGTGGCCAGCACGTGTGGCCTGCTGCAGGTTTCTGTCTAAAGTGAGCCAGTGGCTGCAGGCTCCACGTCTCAGGTGGAGAGGATGTTCAGATTTCCCTTGCAAGGTTAGATCCTGGCACTTGGTGGTATGTGGCACCGTGGAGGAGGGGAAGGCACATCCTTGTTATAAATGTACACTCCCAGGTCTTCCCCGACGCCTGCAGAGTCCAAACGGGACCATCATTTCAGCTGCGGCGGGGGGAAGCGTCAGACCATCCCTGCTGGACCCTGAGGAAGGCGCTCCGTGTAGTTCTGCAGTGTGGTCACTAGAGGGGGCCGGCGCCCCAGGGACACAGCCCCAACCGGCGCCTGCCTCCCAGGCTCCCCGGCCGCCCTGGGCCCCGGGGAGGGGGCGGCTGCAGGAGGTCCTGGGGTCCTCCAGCAGGAGAGAGCCCTGAGCTCTGACACGGCCCCAGGAGCTCCGAGGCGGCTCTTTTGCTCCCCGTGATGAGGAATTAGCAGGTGGCCCGTGGGCTGGGGGTGAGCAAAGCCAGAAGGCACAGGTCTGAGGGAGGGGCTGAAAGCCCCGCCTGCGGGGAGGGGTCTCCCGTGGGCGTCTGTCTAGGCTGGGTGTTGGGGTCCTTGCGCCTGTCAGGTGATCAGTTCGTCTGTTTTCCCTGGTCAGGGGCCTGTTTGAAGCGTTCTCTCGGGAAGTTGTCACAGCTCCTGAGCAGATAACGAACAAAAACAGATCTATTGGTTTATTCATTTGAAAACTCCCATCCGCTGGCTCACCCGCCCTCCCTCTGGCTGTTCCACGGCTTCACGGTTCCCACGTGGCCACGTGTGGGAAGGCAGTTCTCGCTGCGGGCTTGCTTCCTACACTCAGCTCAACCTGGCCTCTGGGCTTCCTGCTGGCCATGGCATTCCCTGACCCACCACCACGCTTGACCTGCTTGCTGCCCACCGCCCTCTTCAGCCTGGACGGTGAGCCACCTCAGCTCCCTGCTCTGTGGCAGGCGCCCTCACAAACGGCAATGGCCATTGCTGAACAATCATCGCTCTGCTGAAATGCCCAGCCTGCCCTCCCGCAGTGGTCCCAGGAAGAAGGGCGGAGACCCCCTGGGCCTGGGGTCCGAAATTCAAATCCCTCCCGCCCCACACCTAAACACTTGAGGACTGCTCCTCCTGCCTGAACCCCACTGCCCGCTCCCTGTTAACTATTTCACGCTGTACCCCACAGGCTTAGACAAATGGGGTGAGCCTGCAGCCTGGTGGCCGAGGCCCCAGCTAAGGTGCCAGGAATCCATGCCAGAATACACAGGTTCAATGCCCAGCTCCTTCTCCTGACTCCTCCTTGGAGGCAGTGATGCCAGCTTTAGTCACTGCATCCCTGTCCCCTGTGTGGGAGCCCCGGCTCTGGCCCAGCCCAGCCCTGGCCGCATCTGGGGCTGTGAACCAGTAAAGAAACGTGTTCTCTCTCACCATCTCAAATAAATTTCAAGGGAAAAAAAATAATAAAGGCAGAGCGCAAAGCCTTGACTGGAAGATGAAGATGACGGTGGTGATGGCGGGGATGGTGGTAATGAAGGTGATACTGATTGTGGGCGCTGGTGGCGATGGCAGGGGTGACGGTTAGCTCATCGCCTGCTAAGCCGCAAGGGCTCCAGAAGATGCCAGCCAGAGCAGCAGCAGTAGCCAGGCCCTGGGAGCGGGTGGTTCTGCAGGTTTAAGGGAAAGAAAGCCATGTCCTGTCGTCCCTGTCACCACGTGAACAAGATTTGCTTCCACCTGCTTAGGTGGAATTACAGGATGTGTCACTGAAACCCCCGAGAGCACCCGCCCAGGTGCTCGGGTGGCTAGGGCTCTGGGCCGGGCCGTGGATGGCAGCGTGTACTGGCCTCAGCTTCCACCCAGCCTCCTCCCAGGCTGGCTCTCGAGTCAGGGAGAAAATGACTTCTGACATCACAGAGGAGCCTGCACCCTGGCCAGGTCAGCTGCCCTGGAATACTGACCCTGCCTCGGTGTTGCTGAGCACACAGTAACACTCCTGGTGTGACCTGGACAGTGCCCCCGGGTGTGGGTCCTTACCCCAACACCAGCCATGCCTCGGCAGCTGCTCCCTGTGTCACACACGACCCAGTTCTCGGAGCAAGGTTTAGACAAGCCCTTTGTCCACTAAAGATCCCCAAAGTCTTGTCATCCTTTATTTGCAATTTCATAGGAATGTTCAGAAGACACAATGGTTGGTTGCAGGTGCTTCTGCCAGTGAGAACCCTGGGCACCCTGCAGGCCGCTGGGCACCGCGGGACTGGGCCTGGGCTCTGGGAAAGGACAGTTCACAATGGCTGACACTCTGGTGCCCCAAACCAGAAGCAGCCTGCACGCCAACTTACATAACACTGTGTGCTCTTCCTGGTCCCCGTGCTTCGGCCCGGCCTGGCTGCCGCAAGCCTTCGGGAAGTGAACTAACTGGTACATGAAGTTCTTTCTCCCTTCCTTCCCTTTCGCTCTCAGATGCTCTCTCTCTCTCTCTCTGCCTTTCTAATAGATGAATTTTTTTAAGTGCCATGATGCATGACCTCATTTCCACCTAAGAAACCAGAACGAGCAGCACAGCTCAAAGGCAGCGGAGGAAAGGAAATGTTAGAGATCTCGGCAGAAGTGAGTGAATCAGAAAATAGAAGACAAAACCAAAAGCAGAGAAACCAAAACTGCTTCTTTGATCAGCTCTGTGACATTTGTGACTCTAACCAGACTGACCAAGAAAAAAAGAGAAAAGACACAACTTACCAAAATCAGGAATGGAAGAGGTCACATTACCACAAACTCCACAGATACCGAAAGTATAACAGGGGGGGAAACTCTGAGCAATTTCAATAAATTCAGCATTTAAGGGCAGCTGACCAATTTCTTGAAAGGCACAAGCTAGTCAAGTTCCCTCAGGGGAAGCGCAGGGCGGCCTCATCTCCAGCCAAGTAAGAACCTGCTGGGGAAGGGATGGAGCCACTCAAACGTCCTACCAAACACTGAAGGGAAAAGTCCTATCAGTTCTTCACAATGCCTCTGAAAATGAAAGGAGTGAGCTTCTGGCTGGCTTACAAAGCCAGGATGACTTTAATATCCAAATAAAGACCTGCTAGGAAAACCAGGAACAAGAACAGTTGAGCAAAGAACAAGTTAGTAACACGCACCCAGCAACACCCTGTTGGCCAGCAGGTGCATCACGGGACCCCGGAGGAGGGGTCACGCGGCCATCTCAACAGGCGGCAAAGCATTCCACAAAACCCAGCATCCATTTCTGATTAAAAATGCTTGTAAAACTCTGCGGGTTTGGGCAAGAAATGAATCCATTCCACCTCAAGAAGGCATTTAGGCCAAGATCATCCCACACAGTGAAAGACAAAAGGTTTTGTCCTGGGGAAGGGATAGGCGGACGCAGCTCTCCCCAATAGAACAGGGAAAGAAGTCCAAGTCGGTGTGAGGGGAGTGTGGGGGAGGGGAGGCTGCTACCTGTGATGTGTGCGCCTCTCATTCTAGAAACTACGGTCCCAGCGGCTGCCCTCCCGTCCAGCTCCTTGACCGCAGACGGCAGCCCAAGTGCCCCATCCCTGCCACCTTAGGTTATGGAAATCTTCCTTAGCTAGGACCCCAAAACATAACCCTTCCAAGAACAGGTAAACTCAAAATGTCATCAAAGTGAAGAACTTCTGTTCTTTAGAAGATTCTGCTAATGCCAGGAAAAAAATCACAGACCAGGAGAAAATGTTTACAAATTACCTCTCTGATAAAGGAATTGTGCCCAGAGTATATGGAGAACCTCCAAACCCCAACTGTTAGACAAGAATGCAGTTGGAATGGGGACGAGCTGAGCAGACACACAGCCAGGAGAACAGCCAGAGTCCAACCGGGCCCATAACTTGGGGATCCAGGGCTTTGGTCATCAGGGCAGTGCAGGGCGAACCCCCAGAGACGCTGGAATGTCCCCAGTCAAGCAGCTAAAGAATTAAGACCTAGAGAATCAGAGAGGCCACCATGCCAGGCACGGACAAAGACACATCAACGGGAACTCGGCAGCTGCTGACGAAAAATGAGATGGATGCTGGGGCACCAGTCTCAAAGTCAAGGCCCTTCCAAGGCCAGCCTGACCCCAGCTGGCCCAGCCCCCTGCTCCTAGGTCTTTGCTCAGGAGAAGCACAAACTGCTCTGAGGCCCTCGCACAGACCCCACATACCCAGTGCTCCACAGTGGCCTCTTTGTCTTGGTACATCTGGGTGGCAAGTCCAGGTAGCCTAGGAGGGACTCAGAGGTTCACAAAGCTAGATTCAAGGCACCAGCAGGCTGTACCCTTTGTTGGAGGCTCTGGGCAAGAGCCTGCCTGCAAGGTTGGTCAGTCTCCATCCTGCCCTGTCTGCCTGCGTCCTTCCATCTCCTGCCCAGCCGTCTGTCACCCTGCGGCCTTCATAAGCAAACTCCTGGGGCCGGACACAGCAGGACACCCAGGATGGTCTCCCTGTCTAATTCCATCACAGAATCCCACACGACCTCGTCCCCTGCAAAGGCCCCTAGCTCCTTTCCTGGCTTGTAGCAGCGTCACCTGGGGGATTAGTGGGAGACACGCCAGACCGGGGGTCCAGTGGTCACAGCTCGCATGTGAATGGGGGCATCGCAGACATCAATAACAGCCTCTCTGTAAGCTCCTCACAAGTGAGCGAATAACCCAAGCACCCCAGTCCATGGAAACGCCGAGCTACTCACTCTTGCTGTGACTTAATTCCATCTGCTGTGCCTTAAACTGGGTTATTTACGTAATTGGAGACATGGCCTTTCCAGCTGAAGGTCTCTGGCAAAGCCTCGTCCATCAGCATCGCCTGTTTCGGTATCCTCACATGCAGAGGGCCCAGAAGGGGCCCGGCCCCCTCCAACCCTCCCAGACACGGGGCCAGCTCCCAGCGCCAGCTCGCTGAGGCCCAGCCCAGTCAATGGCCTTGGGACACCCTAGGCGTGGAGGTTTTGTGCCAGTGCAGAAATTTCAAGGAGCACATTCAGTGTCCAGAGGATGACTCTTACAGTCACGGCGTCCAGTTGGAGGGACCAGTCCCTAGCCCCGAAGCAGCAAGGCTGACACCATCATCCAGTCTGCATGGACGCTGGAATTGCAAGCTAAGGCTTAGGGCAGAGAGGAGCAGGAGGAAGGCTGAAGGGCCTGTGCGGCCTGTGCTTTGCAAGCATGTAACAGATGTAAACAGGCAGCAGGTTCGGCTGGTGCTGGCTCCCCTGCTTCGAGCAGCATCCAAAAGACTGAGGGACAGCCCAGCTCGTGCAGCCTGGCCACGCGTGAGCTCCCTGGCTTCCACAGCTCCGGAGAGCCCGTGTCAGCAGTTTGTGCAAGCGGTAGCCTGCAGAGGAAGCCAGGCCCACCAGCTTGATGTGTTTTTAACAAGGTGAGAGGCACATTTTGCATAGCATCGTCACTTCCTCAGACTGAAGCGCCAGGTCCCAGCCCCGGCTAGGGACCAGCACAGTCTCACGGGCTCACATGATGCTCGTCTTCCCTCATGTGTGTGCTCACTGTCTCCCTGGCCAGGGACACTCTGGGACACACTGGAGAGCCTCCACCAGCAGGTGCTCAGGCACACGAGCCCGGTGATAGAGCTGGGGGAAGAGTCGGATCGGGGGCACCCCTGGCCCCCATGGCTGCTGCATTCCCTAAGTGGCCGTTGTTAAAGGAAGCAGGGAGGCACAGATAATACCTGCAGGCTACCGAGGAGCGGAAGCAGCTGGGAAGGTGACACCTGTGACCCAAAGCTGAGGGCATGTCCTGGTGGCACTTAGTGCAGAGAGGCCACTGTGGGAGCGAGATCCTGTGGCTGCTGGTCCGTGCCACTCACGTGCAGACACCGGGGGCATCGCCCAAAAGCGCTCACGGCAGCTGCACCAAGAACTTCTGTGTCTCTCGCTCATCAAGTCGGGTTTATGCTTTGCCAAGATTTCCTTTCTGTTCCTTCTTTGTTACCACATTTGATTTAAAAAGTACCCGTGTGTAAGGGATTCGATCTACCTCTGTCGTTGGAAAGATACTTTTTCCTTGAGTCAAATACGTTCCTCAGATTAGCACACCTTCCGGAGAAGGCTGCTTGCTTTGGGGAGAGTAATAAAACGTTTACAAGCATGGTTTTGTTCCCCAACAAGCCCCACTCCGTTTCCTCACTCCCCCAACCCCCCAGCAGGTAACGTTAGGCAGTTCACCTCCAAGCAGCCCAGAGCTCATAAAAACCGGCTCTCTCAGGGCCCAGCACAGGAGTGTCCTGGCTCTCTCAGCCTCCACCCTGACCAGGGACCAGGATCCGGCGGGTTGCACCCGCCTGAGAACCACCCCCGCCCTGCCGGCGCTGCGCTCTGCAGCCAAGCTCGCTGTCTAGGTTGGCATGGCTGGCTCCTCCACCTACTTTCCTGCCTTCACCATCAGCACAGCCCAAGGAACATTTCACTACGAGGTAGTATTCGGGCGAGGGCCTCACATGGCTGCGAGGATGTGAAGGTGCAGGGAGAGAGGAGCGGAGGAAGGAGATGCATGGGGCGGGGAAAAGCTCTAGCAAGAGGAGGAACAGCAGCCAGCATCTGTCCACTCAAGTCTCCCCCCACCAGAGGCATGACTAATCAACTGCTGGGTGCTCGATAGTGCCCCATGATCCACATTGGCTTGCTTTACCATAGAACATTCCAGATGCCGGTCCCTAGAGTATGAGGGTGGCATGTGCTCCTAACCCCTTGCTGAGTAACTAGACTGCATCCCAGTGACAGCAGGAGCCAAGGACCTGACATTTTCAAGCAGGAGGATGCCCAGGACTCAGGGCTCCCAAAATCCTCTTCCCAGGTAGCGGGAGGCAGCCATGTGTCCCCACGAAAGAGGCCAAGCTGGGATCAGACAGGACTTCAGAGCAGGAAGGGGGAGGAGAGGCGTTTGGGGCCTCTGGGTGCTGGCATTATTCCCATCACTTTCTCGCCTCCCTCCCAGACTTCCAGAGCCCAGCACTTCTGGAGGACCCTGCTCCCCAGAGCAGGACACTCTGGGAGCGGGCCAGGTCCTCTTGTGTACTGTCTCAAAGTGAGCGCCAGGCACTGAGTGTGCGACACAGCACCCCAGGAGCCCGACTCCCTTCCACAGCCTTGGGTTCCCTGTGTGGCAGGCAGCAACGGGAATCGCCCTCTTCCTGAGCCGGTGGTGGATCCCATGGAAAGCCCACGGGAGGCATGCTCTTGGCGGCGACAGGCCGTGGGCCCCAGCCGTGTGTGGGACGAGGAAAAGGGCGTCCCAGAAATCCCCTGGTCCCCTGGGGCCACCCCCCTGCAGTCACAAGGGCCAGAGGGCAGAGAGGGGCTGCACCCCGCTCTGTCTCGTCCTGTTTCCCGAATCCCATACTATCCTACACAGAGAAGCAGGCCCCTTCAATGGCTTTGAAATAAATTGACCTGGTGACCAGCACCAGGTAAAACCTGCACCTCTGCCACTTCCAATCCACCTGGCGCAGCACAGAGGCCATGACACCCAGGAAGGAGACCCAGATGAAGCTCCTGCCTTCAGCCTGACCCCAACCTGGCCACTGAGGCCATCTGGGGAGGGAAACAGAACAAATGAACCCTAAGAACAGGAAACCGCCCAGCAGCCCCTGGGAAGATGTCCCCAAGTTCCCACCAGGGTCCAGGCCCGCCTGGCCTCCTGTGTGGCCGTGGGCTCGTGACGTGGCCTCTCCTGGTGCAGTTCCTTGCCAGGTGTGGGGCTTTGTACCAGAGGGCCCCCAAGGCCACAGCTCTATACAACGAGTCACCAAGGCTCAGAGTGGCTGTGCAGGCCCCTTGGGGGTCGCCAGGGCCTGGCACACAGAAAGCCTTTGGTCAGTGGTAGTCCCAATGGGCTAGCTGGTGGAGAACAGCCCTGGGGCACAGGCTGGCCTCCGTTTGCCAGCTGCGTGGGAAGCACAATGGGCATACCTCTCAAACTTACCTTATGTTCCTTGTCTGTAAAGGGGGACGCTCCCAGCATCCCTGGGGCAGGGCTCGGCGTCGCTGCTGGCGGAGGCATTCATGCTTCAGTGACCACTCCGTGTCAGAGCCCGGGGCTGCGCACCATGGAACCCGCTCCAGCGGCCATTCCCAGGCTGCATTCAGAAAGCACGCTCGTGGCTCACGGGTGGCCTGCCCAGCCATTTCTCAACCAGGAGTAGCTACATCACATCCTGAGACCCTGGCAGTTGCTCCAAACTGCAGAGCATGCCAAATCCTCTGTATACCATGTTCAGTGAGTCAGTTGGCACACTCCATGCTGCACTCACGTGGGGTGTGGACTGGTGCGTGGGAGATCTCTGTTTTGCTCTACCTTTCAAATAAAGCCTGAGGGGAGGGGGCAAAAAGGTCAGGATGGTGGCCCTAGGTGCGTGCCCGTGGGCTCTGTCTGGACTGGCTCACGTGGCCTGAGCCTGGAGGAGGAAGGGGATCCTGCGGCTGGCTCAGCTGCGCTTCCCTGAGCAGGCCTGGGAATTCCACGGCAGGGATTTTACCGCCTCTGCGCCCTCTCCCAACCGGCAGGGGGTTTCTAAAGGGGCTCTCGGGGTGAGAAAGCTGTTTGGGGCACAGCCACCTTCTGGGATCCCCCTGAGGACGCTGCAGCCTCTGTCAGGAGAACTGCCACAGGGCACGAAGCCAGGGAGCCTGAGAAGTGGGAGAACCGGGACCAAGGAGCTAGTGAGTGACAGAGCCACAGCATACCTGGTCCCGGGGCAGGAACCGGCATCCGACACACCTCCTCCCACCACCCACACTGGCAGGCCAGCAGGGTGCCCCTCTCTCCAGCCTCCCCACCCATACCTGGTCAGGCCCACCAGGCTGCTGTGACGCCTGGGCCGCCCTCCTGGTCTCTGCTCGTCCTCTCACTGTGTAAAATTAGCTCAGCCCTGGGTTTCAGGAACAGACACCTGTTACCTCCTTCAGCAACAAGAAAACAAAACCAGCAGGGACTTTCCTGCCACCAGGGCTGGGCCCCAGCAGGGCATGGGTGCAGAGCAGGCCAGGGAGGGAGGGCCAGGGGCTGCACTTGACTGCGGTAGGGGTGGACAGAGAACAGAAGACCCCGGGCCAGTGTCCCCCTGGCTCCCTCCCCACACGGCAACACCAGGGCTGGCTGGTGTCCTTGTGAAAGGCGTGTCTGAGCCTCGCGTTGAAGTGTGACCAGGGACAGGGCATACAGGGCAGAGGGTCTCCCGCTGAGCCCTCAGGTGGCAGCGCTGGGCAGAGAAGGGGAGCGAAAGTGGCTCCCGGGAGTCCGTCACGAGTCCCTGCCCAGCCCTCCCGGGCTAGCCCCTGTCCTGACAGCCAAGCAGAGAGGAGAGAGCGGGGGTTTGCACTCTGTAAGTGGAGACCGCGCAGGCTCTCCAGTGCCTGGGGTCTTCGGCTCCACGGTGTGTTTAGGAAGACTGTACTTCCATGAGTCTTTGTTCTCAGTGCTTGCCACTGTGTGCACATTTCAATGACAGGAAACCATCGTTTTGTGAGTTCAATAAAAAATGCTAAGACGCTGGCAGTTTAGAACACACACGCCAACCCGCGCCTGGGTTCTGGCTCACTCCCAGCTCCGACTCCCCTTTCCAACACCCTCACTAATGCAGACAATGGTGGCTGGGAGACCTGGCTGGGTTCCTGGCTCGGCCCTGGCCATGGTGGGCATCTGGGCAGTGAGCCACCAGACGGGAGCGAGCATGCACTCCTCTTTCTCTCACTCACTCACTTTGTGTTTGCTTCTCTGCTTCCCAAATTCAAAACAGGAGCAGTTTTATACAACTCCGCCCAAGACACAGCCACATGGTTTATCCTGGGGAAAGTCATGATAATGTGTCTCTCATTCTGGCTCATTAACGTTTTTTTTTAAATTTTGCATTTGCTTTTAAAATTCATCTGTGTTGCTGCCTATGCACCCTATACAAAGCAGACCATCCCTACTGCACGGCACCCCCCTCGCCAATGGTGCCGCCCCCCAATCCCGAACGCCCCAGCAGGTAGTAGCACCATGATGTAGTCCCCTGATAGCCACAGCTAAGACTCGGCCAGGCATGTGCAGAAGAAGTGACCGTGAGGGGCTGACGTGCCCGCTTAGACACACCTGCTCCTGGACCAATAGCTCAGGGATCTGTCACTGCTGGGAGACCCTCTGCCCTGTATGCCCTGTCCCTGGTCACACTTCAAGGAGGGGGCTGTGCTGACCCACCAGCAGGGGGTGCTGCTGCCCTGGGGATCGCAACCAGAGGTTCCCAAGGGGTTGCAGAGGCCATCTGACAGTGGTTATCGGACACGCTGCCCCTCTGCCCTCCATCGGCCCTGGACATCTCCTGAACCGGCCGCTGGCAGGGCTGCGAGAGTGGTCCATGCACCTGTACGTCCCCCACGTACCCTGCCCACCACCTGGCCGCCCGGAAATAGCAGCATAGGCGGGGACAGAGAATCTGCCCACCCGGGCAAACGGGCCACTGAGCTGGCCCCCTCCACGGCCCCTCCCTGGGTTGTGTCTGGACTTTGAATCCTGAGGGTAAGAATGAAAGTGAAAATGAAAGGGCAAGTCCACCACAGGCCATGGCACACAGCAGGGACAGCTGTCCCTTGACCCAACGTGATAAGCAGGAAGCATCAAGGTCACGCCTGGCCTTGGGCCACGGGAGTCAGCCAGCAGCCTTGAGAGCCTGTGACCTGCTCTCGCTTGCCTCCAGTGCTGACTGGGCAGTGAGCTAGCAAGGGCACAGAGTGACCACTGACCAGGGCCATCCACACACACACACACACACACACACACACACGAGTGGGCATGAGGAAGCTCTTGCCACTCATCTTCCTCAGTAAAGGACAAACTGACCTGCCTCTTTCAGCAACTACAGTCCCTGCACAAGACCTGGCTCCTGGAAGCCTCCAGAAAACAGCTGCCCTGCCTTGGCCTGGGGCCTGTCCTCCAGGCTGTTTCCTCAATGCCACTAAGCCGTTACTGAAGGCTTGGGTGTGCATGCAGTCACAGTGGCGGGTTCACACGTGTTCATCCCATGTTAGACAAGGCACACAGAAGGCCAGGTGCGCTCAGGAAATGGGGAGACCACAAAGTGGGGTCCGCGAGGCAGCCTGGTTCTAGAACATGCAGCAAGCAAGCACCAGACCAGAGCCACCCTCACACCAGCCACTCATGATAACCAGGAGTGTGGGAGTAGGTTCTAGAACAGGCTCCAGAGTGGCTTCTAGGAAGGAGAAACCCTGGAGTTTTACGGCCCCTCGGAGCCACCTGTTTCCAAGAAACTGGGAGATTTATGATGGCCTCATTTCCGGTGATAAGCATTTGTTGGACTCCTAGCTTTCTTTTTCAAGTTTCCCACCCAGGCACTTTTCCTGTTTCCCTCCTGTATCAGGTTTTCCGGGTTTCTGCCAAGCAGGCGCTTGTTACATTGTGTCCCCGTGGGCTGGGAGAGAGGGCGCCTGACTTTCTCTTTTTCTCTGATTTCTCTGACCCACAGCAAGCAGTGCGGGGGGCTGGGGTGAGCGGTCCATGTCCCAGCCTGATTCCCATAGCCTGAGGACCCAACCCCCTCTGGAAGCATTCCTCTGATCACTGAGCACAGACAGGGAGCACGGGGCCCCAAAGCCTCACACCTGGGTCCACTCAGAGCCAGGGAGCCTCCTCTGTGGGAGAGACCTGGCCTTCACCCTCCACCTTCCCCCAGGACACTGAGGCTGTGGAACAGTGGTCCCCAAGGCCACCTTCGCTTGTGGTCTCAGCCAGCCACTGTGCCTGAGGGAAGGGCTGGTGGCTCTGGATGAGACGGCATCCCCCTCCTCCCCCGTAAGCCTCAGTTTTCCCCTTGGTAGAATCAGGCAGTCCGTGCACATCACCGCTGCGTAACTCAGGTTTGTCGAGGGCTGGTGCAGTTCCGGGTAGGTGCCCTAGTCCCTTGCTGGCTGTGCAGCCTGCAATGCCATGACTCTGTGCAGGTAGGGAACTGGGCAGCACCCAATGTGAATGCCCCTGGCTAAAATCAAGGTGTCAGCAGTGCTGGGCAACTCGCGGAGGTGCCGGGGGAGACGCTGGGGTCTGCACTTTGTGGTCGCTGTGCTGCCTGGGTCCCTGCCCTCGTGCCCCTCTTCAGAGCTGGCAGCCCAGCGTCCTCTGGTCTCTGAGCAGCGAAGCAGCTGGTCGGCTTCCACCAGCATGCCTCCTGCTCTGACTCAGGCCCTCTGCCTCCTTCTCGCAAGGATACTGGGGGTTCCACAGGGCTTGAGTTGGGGCCCTCGACTGCAGAGCCCAGGCCCCAGGCACCTGGTTCTCACAGTGTTCACACCTGGCTGACTATGCAGGCTCTGCTCACTGCATCTGGGGGCATGCCCAGTGTGAGCTAGGAGAAGGGGGCAGAAGATGCCCACTCTTGGGAGATCCTCTCCCAACTGGGCATCTAGGGCACTTGAGGGCAGGAGGAGCGGAAAGCAGGTCCTCCAGCCATATCACAGGGCAAGCCAGCCCTGGCAGCACCACTGTGCTTCACCGACCTCACCCACAGATGGGCAGCTGGCAGGGTGGCCACCTGTGCCAAGGTGGCAGTGGCTGCTGTGCAAAGTCAGCCAGGCGTAGCCCTAAGCCAGATGCTGAGCAACAAAGAGGGTACTGGAAGGTACAAACCGTGTTCTCGGCACTGCCAGGTGCCTTCTGGGATGCCAGGGCACCAGAGGGGAAGACCTACCCTTCCGTGCAGGCCACACAACTGCAGGGTGCCTGGGAGACGTTGTCCGGTAGTCAGGAGGTGCCCTGTGACCAGGCTCCCTCTTTGCCCAGCATGCCATGTGGCTTCAATGATCCCACTCCCTCTGGCCTTCAACCTCTGCCTCTGGACAATGGACTAAATGGGTTCTTGCCCCGCGGGGGCTGGGGGCACAGCGTCTAGTAAATGCTCCCTACCTGTACTCATTCCCTTGCCATGGCCAAGGTCCTCCCAGACCACGGCAGCCCAGCTGCACTCTGCTCGGAGGGAAGGTGGTCAGCAGGAGCCGCTGGCGGGTCCCCTGTGGTCACGTCTGTGTACACACATGTGCTCCCAGGCATGCTCACGTGAGCACACGCATGGCCGCACCAGCAGCTGCCTTGCCCTCTCCCCTCCTCCGCATGAACGCCATGTGGCTGACACCGGGCAGGGTCCTGTTGCTCAACGCTGGGCCACGCTGGTCTCAACGGTCAGTGCCTGGCTGCCAGCGCCCTGGGCCTCGGATGCAGCCGCTGCGGCCTACAGCTTTTAATATTTTAGAGAAGTTGGGTTTTAGCCAAGTTCCTCTCCTTCAGATTCTTCCTGTTGTCAGTGCCCCTCCACCCCAGGCCTTGGGCCCCTGTGTCCACAGGCTCGGCTCTCCTTGGGGGGTTGGGAGCCATGTCCTTGTAGAATCCCTGAGGCCACAGCTGCCAGGGACCCTGCTGCCCACGCCCGGCCCCTCACGCGCAGCCCAGCGCTCTAAGAACTACTTCCCCCGTCCTCCGCGAGGACTCCTTTTCTTTTGCTCTTATGTCCATTTGGTCATTTATGGGAAGCCTCAGGCCCGACCAGCCTGCCAGCCAGGACGTGGGCGTCTCCCTCCTTCAACTGAGTCACTGCCCACGGGCAGCCCAGCAGCAGGAGAGGCCGGGACACAGGAAGGGAGACAGCCGAGGGGGTTGCTGAGAGTTGGGGGCTGGCCCCGTGGAGCACCCAGACAGGAAGTTTGCCCCTGCAACTGTCCCGTGCTGAGAGGGTCTGGTCAGAGCTACCCCTGCCCGGTCCTTGACCTACCCAGGGCTCCTATGTCACAAGACATGGGGCACAGACCCAGCAGACACGGTGCCATGCAGCTCCACGGTCAGTGTCCCATGCAAATGCCCCTGGCTAAAATCAAGGTGTCAGCAGTGCTGGGCGCCTCGCGGAGGTGCCGGGGGAGACGCTGGGGTCTGCACTTTGTGGTCGCTGTGCTGCCTGGGTCCCTGCCCTCGTGCCCCTCTTCAGAGCTGGCAGCCCAGCGTCCTCTGGTCTCTGAGCAGCGAAGCAGCTGGTCGGCTTCCACCAGCATGCCTCCTGCTCTGACTCAGGCCCTCTGCCTCCTTCTCGCGAGTACAGCTAATCACCCGTGATCCCAGACAGCACCATCGCCATCTCTAGAGACCAGGGTGGGCACAGCTTCCCTGGGGGAGGGACGTGGTACCACACCAGCCTCGGGCAGCATGCCGACGTATCTTCATGAGCAGCTCATCCTCAGCTGTTGCGAGCAGTGGCGGTGGGGGTGATGACGAGGCCGTGTTGGCCATGGACTGGTGGTGATGATGCTGGCAGGACCACACTGGCTCATCCACAGCTCGTACAGCGACACTGGACACAGGACATGCTACATAGTATGAATAAAGGGCTTTTGATGACGGAAGTTTCTGTGGAGGCCTTCAGTCTTTCTCCTTGGCCCACTGCATGGCAACCCTGTGTCAGAGCAGATGGACGCGGGTGCTCCCCCAGCTCGCCCAAGCTGATGCAGCCCCGCCCGGCACCTGCCTGACGTCAGCACCCTGCTGCCCTCCCTCACTCCTGCTCTTCCTTCAGGTTGCTGCTCTGTGTCTGTCGGTCTGGTCACTGCATAGCCCGTGCCCAGATCTCCTCACTTGGCAGCCAGCCCACACCACACCTGCACACTCCCACGGCACTGTGCATTTGGCAGCTGTGGTCCCTGCGCATACAGCCCCCTGCCATCTCACGGCAGGTTCATGCCAAGAATGCAGAGCAAGCGAGAACCAGGATTCCCATCCCATTTGAAAGACACAGACTCAAGCTGGGAGGCAGCCAGCCTGGGGCACACAGCATGTGGCAACACAGGGTTCTGACTGGCTACCTCCACGGCCTCTCCCCAACTTGGTGGCACCAGAGTGGCAGGACAGCTGGATCACACACATAGGCACACACAGGCACACAGCTCACGGGGTCCTGGATCACACACAGTGGCAGCTCCATCCTTCAAGTGCAGGAAAGCAGAAAGGGGAGACCCCTAACCCTGGGAGACGGCTCTGAGCCTGGCTGAGCAGAGCCTGGGCTGGGGTGGTGGGGCAGAGTGGTCAGCGCAAACAGAAGGGCAGCAGTGGGAACTGAAGGCCAAGCTTGAGGTGGCCCACGCGGGGCTTGGCATGGGCCTGGTCCTGGCCTTTCCAGCAAGCCCACAAATCATGTCTGTCTTTCCCAGTGGCGAAAGAGCCCTGGCAATTGAGGAAGTGGTGGTGCGACTCCTTTTTCCTCATGAATCAAAGTGCAAAGTGTTCTCGGGGATGCAGCTTCGGAGAGCGTGTGCCTGGGCTCAGGACACACCGAGGTGCCTGGCTAGTCCCTCCCGACGGGAGGCCAGGGTGCTGGGCCGGGTCCCCTGGGGTGGCCCTCAGCACTGTGTTGTGACATTGCCAGGATGGGCTGGGCGCAGCCTTAGGTTTTGGGGTTGAGTTTGAGTGTGTGTCACCCTTAAAGAAGATGCCTGCCCTGGGAGCCTTTCGTCATGTGGCCCAGAAACCGTTACAAAGTGTTTTAGGGAACAGATTTCTGTAACTGCAATGCTTTTTAAAACAACTTTCTTCAGTTTTATTCGTTTGCAAAATAACTGCTCTGAGCTAAGGAGGAGCCTCTTTCATGCAGATTCATCCTCAGAGCGAGGAAGGCCCAGCACCTGCCTTTGGCCTCCAGCTGCAGTGCCTGGGTGGGCTGCAAGGCAACACGTGCCCGGGGCAGGGCCATACTGCACGGGGGCTTCTCCTGGGGTCTCCCCATCTGTTGAGCACTGAGCCGCGCAGAGAGCCTGCAGCCACGGCTGGTGGAGTCTCATGAGCGCTCAGAGGGCTGTTTGTGGAGTCCTTGCTGCAGGAATGTCAGCGGCGGGGGCAGGAGAAGGTTCCTTCACACCTCTCAGTAGCTGATGGTGAGACCTTTGACATGCCACACGGCCGGCAGCACATCCACAAATCCCCAGTCGCAAAGCACAGGGAAACATTTGCACTGTGCAAATGAAAGCAGGGCATCAAACTTGGCAGACAATTGGTCAGAAGACAGCACCACGGCACAGTGGGTTGATCTGCCACCTGCAGCAGCAGCATTCCCTGGGGGTACTGGTTCAAGTCCTGGATGCTCCACTTCCCAGCCAGGTCTCTGTTAATGGCCCAGAAAAGCAGCAGCAGGAGGCCATGCCAGCCACTCCTGTGGGAGATTCAGATGGAGCTTCCGGCTCCGGGCCTCAGCCTGGCACAACCCTGGCCGTTGTGGATATCTGAGAAATAAACCAGTGGGTGGAAGACCTGTGTATGTGTGTGTGTGTGTGTGTGTGTGTGTGTGTGTGACTCCGCCTTTCAGGTAAATTTGACAAACTGTAATCTTTATAATCGGCAGCAACAGGGGAACAGGTCTGTTCAGACACGTGGAGCTGGAGAATGCCTTCGGGGACACACCCGACGTGTCAGAGCATGCCGTCAGGGACAGTGTCTGACACACCCGGCGTGTCGGAGCGTGCCGTCAGGGACAGTGTCTGACACACCAGGCGTGTCGGAGCGTGCCGTCGGCAGCCTCGGTTGGAGGGTGCTTGGCCCTGGACCACTAGTTTTCCAACTGCAATTTAGCAACCAGGTTTTATTAATTTTTTATTTTGGTTGGTGAGTGGAGGAAGGGCAACATAACTGGACGGCTGGCACGAGGTGTCGTCACTGAGAGTCCAGGACCAAGGGCTGGACACTGGGAGCCGGTCTGTCACCTTGGACATGCGGTCTGTGCTTTGCACCCCGGGGGATGACGACAAAGCTGCCTCATCCGAAGCAAGGGGCGCTTGTTTCTTCACACGCAGACACAGCCAGTCTGTGTGCACACATCCAGGCCTGGACACCTGCATTCACCCTGGGATTCTAACACTTCCCCTGCCGCCCCCAAGGAGGAAGTCTGTGGAGTCCACCAAAGAATGCCAAACGCACTGTGATGGCCAAGGCCAGCTGCGGACAGAGCGGGGAGGGGGAGCAGCACTGAGCAGAGCCCCTGCTGAGACCCTCCTCAGCGAGGGGTCCCTGGCATGCTCTGTTGGAGAATCAGCAAGGAGGTGCTCAGGCAGTTCCTGACAGTGGAACTTGAATGAGCCCTTCAGCCTCTGGTTGGCCAAAGCCCCTTCCTAAACACTGCCCAGGGCGGCAGCCACCCATCTATGGCTTTGCGTCGCACCCTGCTGCTGCCGAGCCTGGCCGGTGAGGGCCGTGCTAGCAGGCCCTAGCAGGCCTTAAGCTGAAACAGGCCTCACGTGTGCTAGCCTGAAACTTTTATTAAAACCAGGTTCATCCTCAAACACAGGAAGTCTTGCTCCTGGTCATTCCAAGGGAGGTGCTGTGCCGACCCCAATACATTCATACAGAACAAGCACACGTCCCTGGGCCCTCCAGGAGCAAGGAGCAATGCTCAGGGCACCTGCGATGAGACTCTTCCTGGGGAAAAAGGGCCACAGTGGGAGCAGGGCATCACAGAGCCACAGCTGGTCGCTGCACCGCCTCCGCCGGGCAGCAGGCCCTGTCTGTAGAGCAGTGACAGAGCCACAGCTGGCCGTCGCACTGCCCACGCTGGGCAGCAGACCCCGTCTGTGCCATCTGCCCCGTGAACAGGCAGGAGCAGCACAAGTGCCACCAGGGCAGTACAAATCCTGCTAGAATCACGAGGAATCAACAAGAGATGGGAACAGGCCGTGCCAGCCGAGCACCCAGGCTGGGCTTGACACGACAGGGTGGGCACAGACCTGGCTCGTGTCATGGACATGGAGCTACTGATGCACAGGCCTCAACACTGGAACTGGAACCCACGTCCCAGGGGCCCCCATCCTCTGCCTGGCCACCGGCCTCTGCTGCCAGCCGGGGTCTAGGAAGTCCACGAGGTCAGATCACAGACGCACGCCTCCATAGAGGGCTCACCGCAGGAGCCCCATCAGCCCCTTCCCCTCTCAGTGCTCTGCCCCGCCCCGCCGGAGCCCAGGGAACAGCGAGCAGTGCAGTCTCCTGTGCATGTGGAAATGGCTCCTTTCTCCCCAGGGGCGCCTGCCACTGTGTGTCATTACAGAAGTGCATGCTGCCCTGCAGGGGCATCACACACCATGTGCACACAGTGACCTGCCAAGCTGACCCCACAGCCATGTGTAACAGAAAAGAGGGTCTCTGGCCTCACCCTAGACCCCCTGTTCTTGACCAAGACCCCCATGGACTACAGGCAGGTTGGTCACAGCGTGAGGAGCCCTCTGTCGGAACCTTTTCTCCACAGCCATTTACTTACCCACTTGCACGGCAAAGATTTTAGAGCCCTTGAAACCTGGGAGGGGGGTGTGTCATCAGGGGGACAGGGGAGGGACAGTGCCTGCCTGGGAGGGGGGTGCCGTTGGCAGGATGGAGGATAGGGAGACAGGGGAAGGATGGTGCCCGCCCTCAGGGGGCCCACACTCTGCCCTGACACTGAACTGGCAGTTCAGAGTGGATGAACTGTGAGGAGCGAATGCTGGGAGGCGGTTAGTAAAGGAGGCCGAGGGTCAGTGGGATCAGGCAGCACACACAGGACGTGTCCAGCCCCTGGCATCCTGGGCTCTGTGCTCTCAGGTCCTCCTGGCACTCCGGGACCGAGAGGCGTGCTCCTGCCTACCCCATAGGAAGCAACACTGTCTCTTGCAGGAAGCCTCTGAGAACATGACTCCCACATACGTGGCTGGTGCCACAGCCATTTGCCCCTGCGGTCTCCCCCACCGTGCCGTGTCTCCCCGACCGTGCCGTGTCTCCCCGACCGTGCCGTGTCTCCCCCACCATGTCGTGTCTCCCCTCAGCCCTTTCCAGCCCCTCCCCTGCCTACCCAGGTGACCAGATGATAACCCGTAGTGATGAAAAGCGAGTTACTAGCCTTGGCCTCATTAACCCCTGAAGGTCAGAAAATGTTCCCAAGTACCCGGCCCATAATAAGGGCTTGCCAAACAGGGTGTGGCTGAGTCCAACTGCCAGGTGCAATTACAAGCACCAAGCACAATCTTAGAAGTACATCAGCCTGACCTTTGCTTCCATACAACTTTCCCGGCTGTTTTATGTCCAGCCAGAGCCTCCTTTGCCCTCATCTGCCCCCAGTCAGTGTCAGAGGACCCCCTGAGCAGGGCCAGCCCAGCTGCTCCCCAGAACAGGTGCTTCCAGCATTAGTGTGAGGGCCACTCAGTACACAGGTCTTGGGCACTGCTGGGTCCTGGTCAGCAGGTGGGCGTTGGGCACTGCTGGGTCCTGGTCAGCAGGTGGGCATTGGGCACCGCTGGACTTTGTCTCCCATCTTCCACTCCAGTCAGTCATGATTTGAGTTCATGCTCACATGGGAGGCCCTTTTTCTCCTCAAATATCCCAGGATGCCTCCTTACCAAAGCTGAGCTGTCCCCTGACCCTCCTCCTGCTCTCAGGGCTTCCTGCACCGACCAGCTGCCAGCAAGGCCATCGGTGCTCTCTGCTCTGTCTTGAGAGCCGCTGGACCGGCTGAGATGACCTTCCCTGCAGGCACTCGGGCTCCCTGATTCTCCCCGTCCCCTGAGCGCCCCAAGCTTAGCAGTCCATCACACCCCAGTGAGCCCACAGTGGCTAGTCAAGAACCATGATCAATAGACACGAGAAAGCCCCTAACTGAACAGCACCTGAGAGGCCTGGCGCCCACCTGCATTAGGACCTGCACGCACAGGCTCAGGCACACAGACCCTAGTCTTGTAGCTAGACCCTTGCTTGTAGCTGGATCCCACTCGTGCTGGGTAAGTGCTGACTGACTCCTCGGGAGCACATGGAGAAGGCCCCCAGAGTGCAACCTCACACCTTGCAGGTGTTCTAAAGCCTCTGTCGGTGCCTCCTGCCTAGACCGGGAGCTGCCAGAGCAGAAAGGCCTTCGGCACCATTTCCTGTGATAAACCAAAAGTGAGTGGATGTTGCTGTGTACTCAGTACTCTATCTTGTAATAAGAAAGCAGCCTGCAACCGATGTGCGCATTGACTCCCTGAGGGGCTGGAAGCTGCACCTTGGGCAGTAACAGGGAGGGGCAGGGAGCGAGAAGGAGCCTACTGCTGAGGCCGGGCCCCAGGGCTGAGAGAAGCCCCATCCTCTGCCCCACGCCTGGCCAGCCACCCTCACCCCAGGATTCATGCAAGTGCACTGTTGGTGAAGCCACTGTAGCATAACCTGGCCTAAGCCAGCTGATGCAAACACCAGCTCCAGCAGCAAGCTCCTTGAAGACTCCGCACTCTGCTTTGAGCTACGATCGTGTGGGCCCACTCTGTTAAGCAAACGACCCTGCTGCTCTGTCCCTCTGCAGTGGGTCTGCTTTGAGCGAGCAAGCGCTGTCCTCTCCCTGTCCCCTCAAGGACCTCATCCCCACGTCTGCTCCCCCACCAACCTCTCTCCCACCCACAAGTAACCTGCTTGTAGCTGCAGCCCATGGTAGCCTTCACAAATGACCACAAGCTCAGGGGACACAGCAGACACCTCCCATCATGCAAGTCAGATATCACCCACTGCAAAGATGATATCCAAGGGCTGCTGTACAGCCCTGAGGCTCCTGGGGCACCGGGGAAGGACCTGTGATCACTGCCCCAACGAGTGCTCTTGTGAGGCTGGAGCACCTTGGTAGCGCTTGGAGTAAGAATTGGGGTCTGCCCGAAGTGCGTAGGCTGCCTGAACTGGTGTTGGTGGGTGAGGCTGCGCCCGTCTCTAGGCACTGCCCACAACTTCTCAAAGCCACAGTGACTCCTGGGCCTCCCTGATGGGGAGTATGTCCCTTACCCATCGGATCTGGACCTAGGAAGGGAGTCGAGGCTCCTGCCCTTGGCTGGGCTGCAGCCCCAAAGGTGGGGGGATTCAAGTTTCCACACAGAGTGGCCTTGGAAGCCAGATGCTCTCAAAGTGGACCAGACCTCTGCCCCATTGGCCTCCCCAGGACAGCTGGGGCCTCGTGGCTGGGGAAGGGAAGGATGCTGGTAGAGCTCAAGGGACCCCAGGCAGGATGGAGTGTGAGGGCCGGGAAAGTATTTTGGTCTTGACCCCTCAGATTTCTGTTTCTCATCAGTGTCCGCTTCCTTTCCCGGCCTGGCCTGAATTCCATGCTGGAACGTACTGGGCCAGGGAGATGGCCCTGTGGAAACTTCTGGAAGGCCGAGATGCAGGCCAGCAGGCAGGGCCAGCCAGGGACACCACACAGCCTTGGTGGGCCCCTTCATGAGCCACCTGAGGCAGCCACAGATGCCTGTCAGCCCTCTAGCGTGCAGGGCCCAGGGCTCTGCAGACATGTAGCTCAGCATGACGGCCACAGACTGAAGGCCAAAGGCAGCTTGGTCCATGTCCAGGTCCAGGCATCCCCTGGGCCTGTTGTTCCCAGCTACGGGAGCTTCAACAACTGACTTGACCTCTCGGGGGCCTTTGTCAGGCCTGAGCGAGACTGTGTCACAAAGCACATGGTCCACCCTCCAGGGCAGGACCAGCATGGTCAGTGTGTCAGGCCCGGCCGGCGGGCACAGCAGGCCAGCGGGCACAGCAGGCCGGCGGGCACAGCACAGCTGCACATTTGGTGCCGCAGGTGGGGAATGCCGCGCTCTGGGTCAGGGTGTCCAGCTCTGCTTCCAGTTCCAGCCTCCTGCTGTGTGCACCGGGGGAACAGCAGGTAACAACTCGCGCACCACCCACGGAAGACAGCAGGACTCTGCTCCTGGCCGCTGGCCTCGAGCTGACCCAGCCTCAGACATCAGGGGCATTTTGGCCAACGCCACACTCTCTCCCTTTAAAATAAATGCTTACATTGGAGAAGACGGCAGAGCAGTGTATGGTGAGCACAGCGCCCTGGCGGCTATTGCTCCCTGGAGGACCCTCCATGCTGTCCCGCTGGCCCAGGCGGAGTTTCCACGTGGATGGTCACTTGCAGGGTGACTCGGGGTGGGTGACTTCTGTTTCACTTCCACTTATCCCCACCTGAAAAGTCAGAATGGGGATAACTCCACGCCCCTTCTCCTCCCACCTGCCGGATCTGTGTCTGTGGCTGTAATTAGGCCCTTCCCAACTGGCACCCCTGTGTGCCACACAGGGTGCCCTCACAGCAACCCAAGAAGGAACGCAGCGTATGTCCATTGTACTGATGGGCAGCAGTCAGAATGCACAAGGTCAGGGTCACCAGCCCAGCCCTCTCCGTGAACAGCTGCTGGGTGAGCAGCAGTGTAGCCTCCTGTGCCAGATGTGTAGACAGGAGAGGAGGGAGCCCCGCCCCCTGCCAGAAGCCCACTGCCCAAAGAACCTGTGGGCAGCAGGACCATCCACAGGCCTGCCACACTGCTGGTCCCCTCACCCCTGCACCCCCAGTGCCACAAGGTCGCTGCTGGGTAGATGATGCTCATGAGCGAGGGCTGGACGAGGGTTTTGTGAACAGGTGGGATCCCAGGACGCAGCGCTTGGTTACAGCCCAGGGTGTCTTTATCCGTAGTCGGCTCCTTTGCCCGCGGATGGGCAGGCTTTCCAGGGGCCGATAAACAGAGGTAACACCTGTCGGCAGGTCGGGAAAACACTGGCTTTATGAATACCTCCCCTCCCTAGACACAAGGGCTTTACCTCCCCCACCACTCGCCAAGGCTCCGGAAGTGCTGGAGCCAGCCTCTGGGAGCTGAGGGCACTCGTGGCTGCCCGACTCCATGTTGGAGCACCCCACATTGGCAGCTGGAGATCAGCCATGGGGGCTGGGTCGGGGGACATGCATGCCTCATGAGTCAGTGTAGCCAGCTGTCAGATAAGTTCTTGGACACATCGAGTCCCCATCTTTAAAACCTTTGTGTTTTGTAAAATTTTGACCAAACATTGTTTTTTTCTATTGGATGGAACTTTTCACAACATTTTTTAAAATGGGAAAAAGAATGAGACAGGCTCTCCGCTCTGCTGCTTCACTTGCCAAATGACCACAACCACCAGAATTGGGCTGTGGGTGAAGCTGGGAGACATTCTCAATGCCAGTCTCAGGGGCATGTGGGTGACTTGTGCCATCCCCTGGTGCCTCCCACAGTACCCCCCAGCACAGCCAGGACTGGAAGCAGGGCACTCGAGGGTGGGTGTGCAGTTCACACACTAGGGCATATCTGTAAGGTCAAGTTGCCCCCACACCCTCCCCTCTGACTCAGTGGAGACTGCAGGCTGCCACGCTAGCCTTGAGGCCGAGCCCTGAGGAGGGGACACAAAGCTGAGTGGAGGCTGTCCATCCAGGGAGACTGCTGCCTGGGTGGACACCGGCCCCCTGACACCCATCAAACCCACAGAACACACAGCCCAGGAGCGTAAGCCTGAGGAAGGCCATGGGCCTGGGTGGGGGTGTGGACAGTGCGTGAGGCTGAGCTGGCGGGGGGGCACGGGTGCTTGAGGATTCAATGTCCTTTCAGCTTCATCTTGCTATTTTCAATTCTTTAAAAAGGACGTGGGGGCGATTTCCAGGTGCAGATCCCATAGGGTTTGTTTTCGGTCTTTAATTAGCAGCAGTGAAAGTAGGATTTCCTGGTACTGGTTCCTACTCCTGTGGGGAAGCGACTGCGGCTCACACAGGTGCCGGCACCCTCACCACCAGATGTCTTCGCTGTGTGGTTAGCGTTTGGGGAAGATGAGGCCGGGGAGGTGGGTCCCCTCCTGTGCCGTGGTTTCTCCAGGTGTCCCCCAGCCACGTGCACCAGGGTCACCTGTGCCTGGAAGAGGCCAACCCCATGCCCTGAGTGGGGCCTATGGAGTAGAACCACGGAGGACAAGCCCCACTTGGCCTGCCCTGACAGGCAGGGCTGTCCACAGGGCACCCGGACAGGTAAGACCCTGCCTGCTGCCCCTGCCAGCCAGCTGACAGCCCTGGCATCCGTGCCCCTCGGCCACTCCTCTCTGAGCCTCTAGGGATGGTTGGAGATAGCAGAGGGTAAGGTGTAGGGGCCCATGGATTACTCATGGGTTCAACGGGACAACCACTGGCTTTGGGGGTCCCTTGGTGCAACACAAGCCTCCGGATGTGGGGCTGCTCTTGGGAACGCCCCACCCCACATTGCACTGTCCAACCCTCTCCCCCTGTGCTCTCCTGCAGGCCTTGGTGTCCCTGGGGGAACTGTCAGATTCCTCCACATGGTCAGGCACATCCCACACAAAGGACACCTGCCACTTCAGGGAGGTGACCCAGCCCTGGGGAACAAGAGTGACTCAAGCCCAGATTGACCACCTGGCAAGCCAGTGGCACCCAGACAAGCAACTGCTGTGCCCCGATCACGTGACCTGCGATACAAGGAGAAGCCCCTGGCCGGCCCTCCATCAGGTCTGCCTGCCCCCAGGCACCAGCTAAGGCCTTTCCTTTTGTCTTTTCAGTAACCACAGCCCACACAGGACCCAGTGACCATTTCTGCCCACCTGGTAGAAGGAACATGCTCATCTCAGGACACTCAGCCACACAGCCAAGGCGGATTGCTGGTGTGTGAGCCAGAGTCTCAGGGACAAATTCCAAGTAATGGCTTCCTGAGGCCCTTCCTGGGAACCAGCCTGGCCGAGGCTAACAGCCCTGGAAGCCAGTGACCAGCGAGGCCGCCCTGCCTGAGACTCGCCACAGGCACAGGCCAAGCCACGAGTCCCAGCGAGCGCCTCCGTGTCTCCAGCCCAGCAGGACACCCTGGAGAACCCTGTGCAGGGGGGCAGGGGTGAGACTGGCAGAGGGAGGGTCCTGTGCCAAGGCCACCCAGCCACTTAAGGTCTGAGTCTCCCCAGCAAGTCGGCCAGTACTTCCGTTGGGAGGCCTGACACGTGACCCGAATCTTGCTGCAGGAGCTTCCCTCTCTCTCCAGATAGCCACGATGGCCCCTGGCCAGCCCGTACTGGAGCAGGGAACTCGCTCCCTGGACTCCGTGTGCTCTGGCTTCTGAAAAGGGCCATCCTTGCTGTGGGAACGCAGGCTGGCCCAGTCTGGCTCGGCTGTGGCCTGAACTCCCCAGGCGTCAAGGTGGACAAGCTGATCAAGGGCAGTGTCCCGCTTCCCCAGAGCCTCTTGCCCAGGGCTGCCCACTGCTGCATTTCTGCAATTCAGGGGAACTCCCCACCAAGCCCCCAGCACTTTCGTAGGAGCAGGCCCTGGACAGGTGCAGAGACCTGGCTGGGCTCTCTGCCAGCAGGCTGGTGATCCAGAGGAAAAACCCACAGTCAGAGATCCACCCAGTGTGGCCACAGGGAGCACCTTGTTGCACGGCCAGGCAGGCACCAGAACAGCAGAAAGCACGGCCACACAGTCATACGGCCACACAGATGTGGTCATTGCACCCGCATCCATGCCCCAAGAAGCCCAGAAAATGGGGCCAGCCCTGGGAGTTCGGGAAGGATGAGGGGAAGAAGGCCATGGGAATGGAGGGTGCAGTGGCAACAGGCCAGGGCCCTGAGGCTGGACTACGCCTGGCACACGGGGGGCTCGGTGCAGGTGGATGTGGGCTCGGAGCTGGAAAAGCCCCCGGGGACCAGGTCACCCAGTGATGCTGCTTCCAGGCGGCATTCTAACGGTCACTGAAGAGGAGCTGCTGCTCTTGTCTCCCTACAGCCAGCCCCTGCAGCTTCACCCCGACTCCGCCATTTAGGAGGAGCCCAGGCAGCAGCCCTGACAGGGCACAGCTAACGGTGCGGCCGGGCTCTCTGCGCGGTCCAGACCCCGGTGGCAGTGCCATGATGCCCGTGGCTCCGGGAGCAAGGCCGGGGCCGGTGGCCACTGGGCCCGTGTGGGCAGAAGGTGGGCAACGGTTCATTCTCCCTTCTTCACATTTTATATAATGCGGTTGCTGCTGTCTTATTTTTGTGATTTGAAAAAGCTAAGGAGGAAAATGTGTTCAGACCAAAGCCAAGGCCCAGGGAGGGGTTGCCGGGAGAGGCTGGTTTCCCTTCCTGATACCGAGCCCCCACGGAGGCTTTGGGTTTCTGGGCTGAGTGGGGCTTCCTGGAACCCAGCCAGGCTGGGAACACCACGCCCCAGCCCACAGGGGCCGTGTGGACGCTCCAGGCCTGGAGAAGCCCAGAGGCCAGCGAGTCTGGACCAGGAGGGCAGGCAGGGCAGACACCAGGAAGACCATCATCCCAGAGCACGTCCCTGGATTCTGCATGGAATTTCACTGGCCAGGCCCCCCACCCCAGGTGGGGACAAGCCCCCTTCCCCCTGCCGCACATGTCTCATCTGTATAAGGTACCAGAAAAGCCCGTGCAATGTCCTTGTCCAGCAGCTGCCCTCCTGAGGGTCCCCAGGCTCCAGGCACAGCCAGCAAACCACACCCTTGCCAACACCATCCTTCCCAGATGGCCACTGGGCCCTTGGGCATGGAGCATAGGCTCCGGCAGGGATGCCCGGGCAGCCCCATGCCAGCTCTGCTTTGCCTCTGTCCATGCGGCTCCTCACATCCCTTCAGGCCAAGCTGTTCCATCCAAGTTGCCTCCTCCAAGCAGCCTTCCCTGACCTCACAGCTCCCACTGTCCTGCCATGGACCCTGCATGGGGAGAATCTCCATGTTTCCCTTCTTTGCCCTAAGTCCTGCGAGCCACAGCCCCCTGGGGCAGTGATGCCTGCTGGCCCCGTGCTGGGGAGGACTGGAGTGAGGAGGCACCACGGGAGTGGGACAGGCTGGACAGGCGCGGGGGATGAGCTGCAGGACAGTCACCTGCCAGGATGTGGCCAGGAGGACCCCTGGCCCCCGCAGCAAGCAGCACAGGAATCCATGGGACTGTCCACAACCTCGGGAGGGACTACCAGGCAGACCTCTGCAGAGCTCCGCATCCGCCACATGAACCTGGAAGTAGTTACCTGGAAGCCGGGACTGGCTGCCCGCTGCTGGATGTGGTGTCAGAATACCCCAGGGGCAGCACTCCAAGAGCCTGCACAGAGGCCATGGCTGCCTCCCCAGCCTTCACGTGTGGGTTTCCACCCCGGGGGAGCTGTGAAAACTGCTTCCCTGTGGCTTTGCATGGGCATTCGGCGTGCAGCAGGAAGGCCACAGGGAGACCGGAACTGGACTCATCCTTCACCAAGCCCCCGTGGGGGCCTGCACGGCGGAGGACATCAACGGAGTCGGGGCTTTCACAAGTGTCTCCAGTGGGCTCCCCGTGGCCTGGCCCCTGGGACCTAACTACAAGGCAAGGCTAGGCTCCAGGGGTTCCTTCCCACTCTGAACCCCCTTCCTGACCACGTAGCACACAATTGTGCAGCCTCTGCTAGAAGCAACGTCTTCTCAAGACTTCGCTTTAGGTAGTCCTGGGGTCTGCTCCCCACAACTGTCACTCCAAAGGCTGGAGCCTGCTGCCTCTGTGACCCCCACTGCCACACCCACCCCCCGCGGAGAACCCACCAGCCAAAAGGTGGGTGGGGGGAGGGGGCTTGCAAGCAGCCCAGGAGGGAAGCCGACAGCCCTGGAGACCAGAAACGTGGCTTTCCAAGCCTTCACGGTTTCCTATTTTTGCCTCCCTCCGTGTTCCCAGCAGGGTTCTGCTCCACATGCAATGGGTCCAATTAAATGAACAGAAACTAGTGGGGAGCAGGCATGGTGGGGCTCTGGGTGAAGCCATCTGTGGGGCGTGGGGCACAGGGTGGCCCCCACTTCACCCCACATGCGGCTTCTGAGTCTGCTGCAGCTGCAGGAATGAGCAAGTCCAGGAGAAGGGACCATGAGAGGCTCAAGCCAGCCCTTCTCACTCCCTCACACCTTGCAGGCATGAGCAGGAGGGATGCCATGTCTAGCATCTCAGCCCTGGCAGTTCTCTGCTGATCCCTAACTGGGGTGTGGCCCAAGCACCAGAGGTTGCAGTGGGGGCCAAGGACAGAGAAAGCTCACCTTTTGTGTTTAGATGGCAACGATGGCCTGAGACTGCCACCACCTGCGGACAGGCTGCCGGCTAAACCTCCAGCTGTGCTGTCCACTAAGTTAGCAAGCCCTGGGCCCTGAGTGCAGTGCCAGCCGCTTCACAGACCAGAGAACCAGGCTCAGGACACACCCTCCCAAGACTGGAGGTCACAGCTACCAAGAGTGAGCGTCATGCCTCCCCAGCCCTCCACACCTGCCAGCAGGAAGCTCCACTCAGTTCAGACAGGCCAGGGCTCACGTTCTGACTTGTGGGGGGGGGGGGGAGCAGCGGAAGATAGGAGTCCATCTTGTCCTTGTTCCTACACTCCTTCCTCATTGCTCATCTGAAGTCTGCCATAGGGACTGTGTTTGCAAACTGAAGTCCGTGCTCTCAGGAGGCTTCTGAAACCCCCTGGGCCAGCACAGTCCCCCTGGGCCATCTAGGTGCATAGTTAGGGCGAGCTTCACTCCTCGAGGCAGAGATGGCAAGCTGGTCCCTTCAGAGCCACAGGGTGGGGATCAGGGAGAGCCCCCCAGTAGGGTTTGGGTTGGGGCAGAAAGGGAAGCTCTGAGGGGCCCAGTGTGAGAGGGGACCTTCCTCCAGCTGGGAGCCTGGCTCCATCTCCCCCACAGAGGGGAGATGAGGGCAAAGGGGAAGAGCCAAGAGCCAAAAAAGTGGCATGGTTGTCTTCTGTGCTGTGGCACCAGCCTTCCCTTGCACATCCCACAGGGGTGACCGTGGTCTTACACACCACGGCTCCCTAGCTGAGGCCACGGCTGTGTGCTCACAGAATGAGGCTGGTTGGCCAAAGCTCCCGCTTTGCCAATCTCAAGAAAATGAAGCAATGAATGGGCTGCAGTGCCTCTGAGTTCTTGCGCGAGGAGGCAAATAGGGGAGGGAGGTGGTTTGCAATGGGGCAGGTGTTCTAGGGGACAAGGGGCGTGTCCCCAGATAATGCATCTACCTGATGGGGCCTAGTTTGGAGGTACAGGGCAAAGGGGGTGTCCCGGCAGCAGCTCACATCTTGTCAGGCCCCTCAAGCCAAAGTTCATTTCCAGTAGCATCTCCTTCCCAGCTAGGTGCCAGGCACACGGCAGGTGCCAACTGAATGAACCATGAAAAGGAGACGTCACTGATATGTTCATATTTAAAAGGACCCTCAAGACAATATGAAATCGTGTACATATGTGTTAACACCTGAAAAATAAACCCGTGACCGGCGGGTCATGGTTGGTGGCTCAGAGCTGGGAATTTCTGGGAACGGAAAGAGTAAGGAAAATGCTCTCACCGACGGGGTCACCCCACTGGCTGGTAAATTATACGGCATGCCAGTTCCGGCCTTGAAGAAGCTGCCACCAAAACAGGAGATCTGAACAAAAACGACTCGAGTTCTTGCTCTGTCCCCACGGCCTCTCTTGCATAGTCTGCAGTTGCTTCCGACAACTGGACTTGCAGCAGCTATGTCAGCGGCCGCTGCCTCTGGTGGGCAGTGCTCAGAAAGGCCGGGCCCACGCTACGTTTTTTAGGAACTGTGACATAAGCGTGCCCCTCTTCTTCTGATAATTCTCCTTATTAATCAGATAACCGTATCAACTTCATCAGCCAACAGTGGTGGTCTAGGAGTAACTAGCGGGTAATAACACACAGGTGTCCACAAAGTTAGTGCAGGTTCAAGCTTTTGTGTGACTGCGCGCCTGCCCCGCGCGCCTGCCCCGCACACCTGCCGGAGCACTGCAGGAGGAACGTCACACACTGAGAACATCATTTAGAAGTTTAGTTCTGTTTCTTCTAAACTTCTGTTTTTCTAAATTTGAAATGATAAGCTGTCAATTAAAAATTTTTGGTCTCAGGCCCTATGAAAGATGGCATACAAAAGCTAAAACAAAAGAGAAGAATTAAAAGTGTAGCAACCGTTTAAACCTAAGTAAGTTCAAATGAAATAATTTAATTTTCAGCTAGTGTGTTGTCAATCTGTGGCGTTTATACTCCGAGAGCTGTCAGAGCTTCAAGCAGCATGGAGATTTGTGGAATCCCTTGTCATCGCCTAGAAAGCACCTGTTTCTTGTGTCGGTTCTCTGGGGGGCCGCACCACCTCTGTGGGTCTCCCTTCTCTCTCTGTAACGGTTCTCTGGGGGGCCGCACTGCCTCTGTGGGTCTCCCTTCTCTCTGTATCGGTTCTCTGGGGGGCCGCACTGCCTCTGTGGGTCTCCCTTCTCTCTCCATATCTGGTAAAGGAAGATGATGAAGAGCAGCATTCACGCACATGTGGTCAACAATAAGGAGTCGGACGCCGATAGCGGTTGGTGACACGAAACGGCTGTGGACTCCCGCAGGCCCACGGGGCCAGCTGTACACGTGGGAGCTTGCAGCGATCGGAGGGCCTCTCCAGCCTTCAGAGGCTACGGAGCAGATCAGGTCAAGTGGTCACCGTATCACCTACATGTGAATCCTGGGGGGACAAAGGAGTGTTCTCGATGACATGCACCCGCTCTGCCTCCTGAGGGTGACCTCGGGAGTCCTCCTGTAAGCACAGTGTTTCTGGGTCAGGAATATTTTCTCTAAACACAGCAACGCTCAGCTACAGGTTCCATCATTTTTAAAGGACAGACGTAAATGATGAATTATGATACATAAGAAAGATATTACAGTCTACCACCTCAAAAAATGGCTTATGGAGTTCAGAGCTCAGAGATTTAAGAGTAGGTAGCAATTTTGTTTTGAAAAGAATGCTACAATTCACATGGTTTTTCTTTATCGTGTTTGTATTAAAAGAAAAGCTAATAACCTCTATTTTAATTTTTAAAAAGAAGAAAGACCCGGGTGTGGACGCTGCACCTGCTGCTTGCCGTGCTCAGCACTGAGGGGGACGCCAGCAGGGATTCGCTGACCCCAGCCTCAAAGACCCCTCCCTGGTGGGGCTGGGGGAGAAACCCTTCTGGCAAACTGAGACCCGCTGAGGGCAGCACTATCCAGCATGGAGTTGTAGGAGGTAGGACCCAAGGCCAGAGCGTCTGACCCTTCCGTGTGAAGCTGGCCTGGTCCTGAGGCTGACTCCAGCCCTCCTTGTCGGTGTGGGCTTGGGGGCGCGGGGGACGTGGTCAGATGAGGGCTTGAAGAAGCAAGCAGGGCAGTGTCTTCTCAGGGTGTTGCTGTGCCCACAGCACCTGCAGGCCCAGCCTCTGCCCGGCGCCTCAGAAACCTCAGGGCCTTGTGTTGCAACAGCACAGCAAGGCTCAGGGACTCACTGACCCTGGCTGCCGGGCGCAGGTGGCCCAAGCTGGAGAGGGGCCTCCCAGGCCAGGCACAGCAGGGGCCGTCCGTGACCCACCCGGCGGGAGAGGTGAGATCTTGAAAGCAGAGCCCCCGGGGCCAGTTCCCCTTCAGCGCCTTCTGAACGTGGGCTTCCAGCCGCAAGTCCTCCGTCGGGAGCCTCTTGTTCCTTGGGGTGGCGTCCGAGGAGCTGGATTCAGGAAGTTGCCGTGCATCTTCAGTTTTCAACTTCACCTTTTCACTTTTCTTATCAGAAAGGTGTATGAGTAATCTCGGGAGCAGGAGCCTCAGCATGGTGGAACTACCTGGCGGGGGCGGGAAGCGCGGAGTCCCTGCGTGAGCGCCTAGGTGGGAACCTGAGGTGAAACGAAATTCAGAATGGGAAGAGCTGAACTAGAAAGGAGAAGAGCCGGCAAGGGCAGCTGGAACAGCTAACAGCTGCTCCCCACCCATGGCCAGTGTCTGCCATGGCAAGAATGTTCTAGAAGCGGCACCCTCCCAGCGGGGAGCCCAGGGTCCGGAGCTATGCCCAACACATGAAATCACTTCTCTCTGGGACTCAGTTTCCCTGTCTCTAAGATGGAGTAGCAAGAATGCCCACACCACAGGTCAGAGAGTCATGTCAGCTGGCCCATCAGCAGCCATTGCTAATTGCAGTGAGAATTCCCCGGATGGTGGGGCATTAACTTCCCCCCACCCCATGGTGCTGGAACAATCTGCCCACATGACCCAGAGCCTGGGGGGCTTCATCTTGTCTAAAGGAGAAGTAGACTGCAGGAGCCATGTGACCTGCCCGGAGTTGGGGGTCCAGGTTTGTGGGTCCCCTGTGAAGACAGCCAGTGTCCAGCACACTTCTCTGAGAAAAGGCAGGCAGGAGCCAGGAGGGCCTCCTGTGAGAGCTGGTGAGGAGACGTTCTCACCAGCCGGGGCCTGGTGGGGAGTGCAGGTGGACTGGTCAGCAGAGGGGATGGACAGGGACCAGTCCTGGAGCATGCGGGGCCCAAGAAACGCCAAGGGAAGAATCCAGCAGTTGGGGAACATGGAAGGACCTGGTTGCACCGTGAACGAGCAATGGGGGGTTAAGCTCTGGCCCAAGAAAAGGTAGGATCTAGAACGTTCTCTCAGGCCCTTGTGTGGAGGCCCGGAGACCACCTGCGAGGCTGCCATGATTTCATTTTACTTCATTTAAATTCAAAGAGCTGCCTGAGGCTTGTGGCCACATGCTGAAGGGCGTACCTGAGTCATCAGTGTGGTGTCTGGTGTGGGGGTGGCACCGTGGGATTGGGGGGGCTGAAGGCTGGCCCTGTCTGATGCAGTCAGGTCAAGACACAGCCTGGGCCTCTGGATCTAGAAGTACCCAAGGGGGCAATGTGCTAAGACGAGGGGCGTTTCAGGTGTGCCTGGGCAGAGAAGTGCAGGGGGCTCCTCGGACAGGCCCGGAGTCCACTGCCCCAAGAGCCTCCAGGCAGCACTGCCCGCACCGCGTGCCCGCCTTGACGCCTCGGGACGGGCACAGCTGCCCGCAGACACTCCATCCTCATCACGCCGTGTCCCCACCTCCCAGCGCAGTCTCCAGGACTGAGGCTGTTCAGGGGAAGGAAGCTTCTCTTCACACTCAAGTCAGGGCTTACAAATAAAGAAAAATAAAGCCTGGTTCAAAATTAGCACATGATTCGCTACAAAGAGCACAAGACGCCATTTCCTGTGCCTTTTCTTCTTCAGGTTTTTTTAAGAGTTCCAGAAAAGTTTCCTCTGCAAAACTTGTTTACCAAAAGGGTAAAAAAATGCAAATGTGATGGTCCAACCATGAGCCTTCATCTCTACCCAGTGCGGACAGAGTCCAAATACTCAGGCCCTAAACAGATGACAAGCCACCAGCCCCAAACCCAGTTCACAGGGGGCAGGGAGGGTTCCTTTGACCCAGGGCCCCAATTCTGGCATCCTCTTGGCCCAAAAGGAGGATGTGTGGGTGGAACTGAGGAGGGGAGGGAGGAGTACTGAGTAACGGATGGATGGATGGTAAGCAGGTGGATAGACAGGAGAATGAATGAATAAGTGTAAGTAACCGAGTGAGTGAATGAACCAAGCAATCTGAGGCACTCAGCGCAAGCACTTACAAGCACAGCTCTGGAACTCCGGTAGGCCCAGAGCCAGATCTGAGCTCCGTGACAGGGAGCCTGGGGCTGGGCCGCGGGACGAGGAGCAGACCGGGCGGCCAGGCGGCCTCCCTCATGTGTCTGACTCCACCATCGGGCTTGTGTTAACAGCCTTGAAGGAAGCCTTCCTAGTCACCAGCAGACAATCAGCCTCATCCAGCGATGAGGACTCAGACTTTCCAGCCCAGGATCACCCTTGGGTCAAGCTCCCCAGAAGGTGGCGGAAGTCAAGGGACGGTTCTCAAGAAGGCGTGGTGCGGCCGGTGGTTTTGAGTGGAAACATCTTCTCGGCTGCTGCGGCAGTGGCGTGGTCAGATCTCACGCCCAGGGAAAGGAAATGCTGAATTTAACCTCAGAACGCAGAGGGGCATTGTGTAAATAATGGGAGGAAACTGCAGCCCTTCGGGCCCCCGAAGCCCTGGCTGCCGCCCAGCTGGGACCCTGCGGGAATGTTTCCAGGGAGCGGACCCTCAAGCTGACCACAGGGCAGAGGGCCCAGGAGGACAGAGCCTCCAAGGAGGGCCGGTGGAGACGAGCCTGGCCGGAGCCAGGCCAGGAGGAAGTGGCTTCACGAGCTGTCACCTCGCAACAGGCGCGGAAGCAGAAACTCAGCCACATAAGGTGCAGGGCTATTTTCAATCTTGGGGTTTTCACCTGTGTGTCCCCAAAGTGCTCCCTCCCACCCCGCTCCAAGTAGGACAGGGCCCTGCACTGACCAAAGCAGACCGAGAAGAGCGGGCACAGTTAGGGGGCAGGCGCTGGGGAGCACGGCCCCCCTGGGTCCCAGATGCCTGCTCCACATGCTGCAATTCACGTCCTACCTTCTCCGGCCACGCAGAGGCGCCCCGGGCCTCAGCGTGTGGCCCCTTGCCGGGGAGTGACAGCCCAGCCCCTGCCTCTACTTCCTCCGGCCCTCTGCCTCCCTCAAACCGGGACCCTGGGGGGTCACAAGAGGGGTACCCTGTAATCTGAGGTGGTCTCCTCTCAGATCTCACATAGACCATGGTGTCGAGTCTGGTCCAGGACCTAAGTGTCATCTGAGGAAAGCAAGGTTGCGAGTGGGGGTCAGGGTATAGCTGACCTGTCCACCCTCGCTGGGAGGTGTGATTCAGTGGACATCTGGCCGAGGGATGAAGGTGTCTGCAGTCTGGGTTCAAGCCCCAGTCCCAGCTCCCAAGTCCAGCGTCCTGGATGTCGCCTCCAGTGACAATGTGGTGCTGTCCACGGAGTCCCTGGCTCACAGCATGTTGCAGCCTGGTGAACAGGCAGACAGGTTGTCCCTCACCATCTCAACTTGCCTCGGTCCTAAGAAGTAAACAGCCACTTCAGGGCCAGAGGCAGGCATCACCGTCACCTGGTGGAATCCAGACAGAACAAACTAGAAATACCAAAACCTCTTTGGGGCAGGCAGCAGAAGGCCTGTTCCGAGTCCTGGCTCCTCTCCTTTGCATCCTGCTTGCTGCTAATGTGTCCTCTAAGCGGCAGCAGGGGCCAGCTCAAGTCCTGGGGTCCCTGCCGGCCAGGTGAGAGGCCAGGAGGAAGCTCCAGGCTCCTGCCTGTGACCTGGCCCAGCCTGGCTCTTCGAGGAATTTGGAGAATGAACTAGCAGGCGGAAGATATTCCTCCCTGAGTATGCATGTCTGCCTTGGCTTTTCCAATAAAAGAGCAAACTTCTCAGGGAAGGGAGCACCCGTCCACTGCTGGTGAGGCTGCGGTGAGAGACGGCCAGGCGCTTTCTCATCAAACTAAACCTGTTCTTCCCGAGCGGTGCAGGCATCACACCCCCAAATACTGGCTCAAAGGAGCCGACAGTGCCCATCGTGCGGGCATGTGACGGTGCCCATTGTGTGGGAATCTGCACTTGGATGTCAGAGCTGCTTCATCCATGACTCTGACTCCGCTGGGGAGGAGGCAGAGCCGGGGTTCCCAAGTGGCACGGAACCCACAGGCACCCTTCCTGGGAGCTTCATGCTGGCGACCAGGCCTGCTGCATGAGTGCGGCGCCCAGGGAGGAAAGGCCCAGCATGGCTGACCCCAGCACCCAGGACACGCACCCATGTACGTGCTGTGCGCGTCCCACCCGCGTGCCTCTTGACTCGCCAAGGCTCTGCTCAAAGCCTTCCTGCCCTCCCAGCTAGACATGGCGCCCTCCCTGGTGGTTATGTGGGCTCTGTTCTCTCCTTTCTGTCCCTGGTCAGCCACGCACTGCTGGGCGGCTCCCAGACCCTCTTTCCAATGACAGAAAGTATTGGTTGATCCCGTGGGAAAGCTCTTTGTGCCTCAGTTTGCCTGTCTGGAAAGTGGTGAGGCCAAGAGTACCGACCTCACAGGGTGTCATGTGTGAGCCTTGGCGGACTCCCGTGGGCAGCTCGAGAGATCCTCCCAGGAGATTTGCGAAGGGGCCAGGCTGGGTGGGCTGTGGGGTGGGCCTCAGGCAGCACCTCTGAGAGCCAGAATGGAAACACTTCAGGCTTGGGGGCTGCAGCCTGCATTGCGATTGCTCAACTCTGTCGCCACAGGACAGTGGCCGGACTTGTCTGCAGGCAGATCTGCTGACGCTTGGTCTGAGGGACCAGAGAGATGGGCAGAAATTGGAGGGCAGCAGGTGGGCTGCCCCCCCCTTGCCACTCCCTGGGGGTGAGGAGCAAGCAGAGACCAAGAGGCCGTAGGGTCGACCGCCCTCGGCAGAGCCGGGACACAGCGACATGGGGGGTCTTGGAGAAAGCTGGCCGTGCGGCTCTGGGCCGCTCCTCGCCCTCCTCTGGGATTCTGCTGGTGGCTGTTGACAGTGTGCAGGGCGGGGAAGATGGGACGGCGGCCACACTGGGGCTGGCAGGAAGGGGTGAACCAGTGTGTCTAAAGGCCTGTTTATGCGTGGCAGATGTATCAGCAGCATCACTGAGCTGCCTCAGGAGGGAAGCCTTGGGAACTCAGCTGCCTCAGCGGCACATCCACCGGGCTGTCTCCCCACGGGCCACAGGCACGGAGGGGCTGCTGGTCCAGGCTCACAGTGTGAGAGGCAGTGTGAAAGCGCCCGTGGGGCTTGAAACACCCATCATCCCTCTCGACCGTCAACCTCTGCGGCTGAGCCCCAAGGTTCAGGCCAGAGGTGGTCCTCCTGACTGTCCTGCTGCTGACCCTGCACTGGGCACCCCTGAGCTGCAGCTGCGGGGGGCATCTCCAAGAGGAAACAAGCCCCAACTGGTGAGGCCGCACTGGGTGTGGATAGAGGCCCTGCTCGGGCTGGGCCAGCTGCTGCCCACACTGCTGTCTCCCGGAGAGAGGACCCCAGGGTGGGCCCTTCTGTCCTGCAGCCCTGTCTGGCCAGTGATGCAACAGCCAGCCAGCCTAGCAGTTGAACTGCTGTGGAGTATAGAGTAGCTGGACCATCTGCTTCCTGCAAACCTTGCCGTCTGCTTGCCAGGACCCCAGGCCAACGTGCAGGGACCCCAAAGCAACAGTCACTCTACTTCTGGGCTCAGGATCTCCGACTGGTTGAGATTGCTCAATGCCTCATGTCAGACGCAGTGAGCGGATGGGGGCAGGAGGGCGGAAGGGAGAAGCCAGCGGACAGACCACAGCCGCGCTGCCAGCGGCACCGTGATTTTTCTCCCCAGAGCTGCTCTGTTCAAAGAGCGAGGGGCCTTCTCACCCTCCATCTTGTGTTATCCTGAAGGATTTAAGTTACTCCTTGGCTTGTGTTTGTTTGAAATGGAGAGAGAACGATCTTCAGCTTCTGACTCATTCCCCAGATGCCCCTAACAGCTGGGCCCATGCCAGCCTGCAGCCAGGAACCTGGCATTCCCTCCAGATCTCCCACAGGGGACCCCAGTGCTTGAGCCATCACCTACTGCCGCCCAGGACGGCAAGATGGCAAATGGAGGCAGGACTGGAGTCAGGCATTCCGATCCAGGGCTTCACCTCCTGCACCACCAGGCTTGTCCTGTGGACTCCCAGGAGCCTCAACTGTCCACTTTCTACTTTCCAACTCCTCTGGCCTGTGGAGCGGAGAAAAAAGAGGAGGAACTGACTGCTGCCTGCCAGGCCCTTGACCTGCGTATGTGACCCCAGAGGGGTCCTGCTGGGGGGCGGGTCCCCTCCATTGTGTACCGCTCATACAGATGCTCAGCCCGGGCTGGTGCGTACAAGGCCCTCCCTCCCCACCCCCGCACAGCTCCTCATCCTCGCACCTGCTTGGGTCTGTCCTGAAGGCCCCAGGCTCCACTGCAACTCCTTTTCTCTACCCAACGGTTCAGCTCAGCCTCCGCATGTCAGATGCCACTACGCCCCATGCCTGGCCCCGTGAAGTTCACGCTGCTGACCCCCCAGCCAGGGCGCCCACAGCAGAGGCTGCGGGCTCGGAGGGCCACAGGGTCCGGCCCTGCTGACCCCCAGCCAGGGCGCCCACAGCAGAGGCTGCGGGCTCGGAGGGCCACAGGGTCCGGCCCTGCTGAAGCAAGGCAAGTCGACATCCATCACGATGCGCTACAACACACGAGCCGGAGGCCTGAGCCAACAGCTGAGGGGCAGAGGCTCTCCCCGGCCCTCCCTTCTCAGAACTCCCAGGCCTTGCCCCCGACTCCGGAGCTGCCTGGATCACCTCAGAGCCTCCAGCCAGAACCTGCTTGTCAAGCACAACAGCCCTGGGTCACAAAAGCAGCCTCCATTCCAAGTGGCTTTGATGTGTTCATCCCCTTGTCCCCATGAGGGGCAACTGAGGCAGCACCTGGAGCTAATGACCCGGCTTCTCACTCAGCTGTAGGCGGTGGAGCTGGGGTCCAGCCGGGCAGTCGTGGCACCTCGTGCTCTCGGTCACTGCCACACCCCGGGGTGCAGGCAGACCTCAGCACTGGAGACAGAAGACGCAGCTCTGTTATTCCCGAAGAACACTGAGCTAGAGCTGCCCAGGAGGTACAAAACTAGAAATAATAAGGCAAGTGGGACAGGCAGCAGAGCAAAGCATCAGGGGCTGTGCCTTGCTAAGTTATCTGTTTTATTTATTTACTTGTTATTTGGAAGGCAGGGCTCTCCTATCTGCTGATTCAATCCCCAAATGCTTAAAATAGCCAGGGCTGGGCCAAGACAAAGCCAGGAACTTGACCTGGGTCTACCAGTGCATGCAGGGCCCAAGCACTTGGGCCAACACCTGCCTCCTTCCCAGGGTCCCCTAGAAGGAGCCAAGAGCCAGGACCCAAACTGGCACCCCTCTATGGCATGTGGGCATCATCCAGGAGACGGGCAGCAGGTGGGGGCAGAGTTCCCAAACACTTTGGCGTCACTGAATTGCCAAACGCCCTCTGCCTGGGCACCTGAATCACTCAGCCGAGGAATTCCCTTCCACCACCCGCAGCTGCTTCCTGGTGCAGGGACCAGTGCCCCACAGCACATGGGGACGGCAGGACGACCCTGACCGCCTGCAGCCTGGCAGACCTGTGGACACACTCACACTCATGGGGCAGGGGACACTCAAAGGCAAAGCAAGGGCTCTCACCATGCAGGGATTCCACAAAGTCAGGGACTCGGCGCCAAGCACTCAGGGATACCCTGCGGAACTCTCGCTGCTTAAAATGTCTCCAAACACCATGAACCAAAGGGCTTGATCCTCTGCGGGTCCCGTCAGCCTGCGGCCAGGAGCTGCATCCAGGGCCCAGATGCTGCCCACCCTGCCAGGCTCAACACGAGGCTCCCTGCAGCTCACTCTAGAACCCCGCCAGCTGAGGTCTCGCTGTTTGCGACAGAACGCTGTGTGCACTGCACACGGCTACTTAATCTCCTGAGACTCCTGCGCTCAATAGATCAGCCATTTGACAGAGACCAAAAACAGCGTGAACACATCGGCTTTACAAAAGAACATTTTATTTTAATAAAGGATGAAATAAATCAAGATTCTTCTTAAATGGACACAGAAATAAATACCGACACGGCACGGTGGAGACGTGTGCTTCAAAGTTCTCCGAACACGGTGACCCTGACAAGCACGAGGAGCCCATGTCCACCTTCGCTGGACAAGTGCTGGGTCGAGTGAGGCACCCTCAGAAGCCAGAGGCCTCTGGGCCAGCTGCTCCTGACCCCAACCTGAGCACACCCCTCCACCGCAATGAGGCTCAGCACTGAAGCCTTCTCCCCGTCTTTTCACTGGGAGGTGAAAAGGTCAGAGGTTGGGGAACCTGGGGTCAGCTGACAAAGGAGACAGAGAAGAAGGATCTTCTGAGCCAGCCCAGAGTGGGAAGATGGCATAGGGACCCTGCTGACGCCCCCAAAACTGCCTGGGGTCTACACCCGCTGTGGAGGTGGCTCAGTCAAACCAAGAGTCCCCCACAGAGCTCGTCTCCTGGCAAAACACGGCCGGCAGAGGCACCAAGCATATGTGGCAGGGCCAGTGTTGGCCAGTCCTGGAGCCTGAGGCACTAGACACAGAATTCTGTGGAATTTTGAAAGAAGTGTCCAGGTACTCTCCTGTGGAGTCGGGTAGCTGCAGGACAGCACTGGTTGCAGGGAGGAGGCCGGGAGGTGGGCGAGGCCAGCCTCTGCCATGGGCTGGGCGCTCTCCCCGGCGCCGCCTCCTGGGTTCCGTATGGCGATGGGAGCCCCTGGACACGTGGCGGACCAGGAAACACACCCACTCGCTGGCAAATGGGGTGAGACTTTCCAAGGGCTGGACCGGGACGCTCTGTAATCCTGCACCATGCCGGTACTTCAAAAAGGTTTGTGGGAAAAGGCAGAAAAGTTTGAAACTCCAGCCAGAGGCTTCTCCTAAAATGGTTTCTAGCATGTTGTGGGAGCCACCTTGAACCTCCAGGAGCATGGCAGGCTGGCTCTGTCTCTGCCACGGTGGGGCCAGGGTGGTGGCATTCAGTACACCCCACAACATGGGCCCCCAGCAAGGGAAGGGCACCACAAACTGGAAGGCCCCACGGGCACTCTCAGCAGCCCACGCGGTCCATCAGGCATGCTGGGTGGCCCTGCCCATTCTCCACAACCATCTGAGCTGCCTGCATCAGGACCGGGGAAGGAAGGCGACTTCCCAGCAGCTCAAAGCCGTTTCAGGGAATCAGAGGGAGGAACTTAATTACAAAAGTAAAAACAGTGAAGTTAGCCCTGAACTTCTCAGGAATGAAGGCTCCCGAGGCAGTGAGGCAGGCAGGACTGCCTGGACAGGGCAGCGGCTCGGAGGATGCGCTTCCCGCCAGGCCAGACACGCACTGGGGGTGGGAGGGGGTTGTAGCTCACTGTTCAGCCTTGACAGGAGCACTTAACCATAGCAAAGAAACTCCACGTAGAATGGGCACATGAAATCGCCAATCTGCAAACCTCACAAAGGCAGAGCCCAGCGGCTGCTTCTGACCAGTCCGCTTTCCCGGAGCGGCAGTCTGCGGGAATGTGGGAGACGCCAGCCTCACAGGAGACTCCCAAACCACGAAGAACCTCAGCAGCCAGGCACACAGCAGACGCACAGGATGGAAGCTGCGACCCCGGGCTCTGGGCAGGAGCAGGCTGCAGGCTAGGCATCCTGAGGACGCCACAGGGGCACAGCTGGCGAGGGGGCACAGCTGGCGAGGGGGCAGGGGCCCCAGCAGGCACTTAGACGGTGATCTGCTGGTTTTCTCTGAAATAGGCTCTCTGATGTGAGGTGCAGATTTCTGGAAACACTCGGAAGGTCTGGTCGGGCTGGGGATCCTCGGAGGCGTGCATCATGGGGCTGGCACCGCAGCTCTTCCCAGCTTCCTCCATCAGCTGCCGCACGTAGAGCTGCTCGACCTAGAGGGACCGCGTGCAGGTCAGAGGCGGAGGTGGCAGCTGTCCTGGAACCGGGCCAGATCCTCTGGCCACCCCAGTCCCGAGCCATTACACCAGCCCCTTCGCCTGTGGTCTCCAGTGAATGGCCCCAGAACAGGCAGAGCACACAGAGGGCTGGCAATATCGCTACCAAGATTGCAAGGTCTGCTGTCTCCTTGCCAGTCCCAGAACTGCACTGCTAGCACATCCCTGCCTCAGCTACAGCTAAGGGCGGGCTTCCATGCCCTCGTCCGTCACTCAGACCTGGTGGCGAGGGGACAGGTGGTACCTTCCTGAAGAAGACATTTTTGTTGAAAACAATAACAAGCCAGAGAAGAAAGACATGTACAGACGAATGGAAATGATGGGTCAGAGATGGCAGGAATCCACGCCCTCCCCTACACCCGTACCAAAATGAGACTCCCCAGTGCCCGCTGCTGCTGCTCCACCCCCAGGCAGCCCAGGAAACGAGGCTCACGTGGGCGCTGCAGCTCTCACCTGCACCAGGATGAGCTTTGAGCGCAGCGGGGCGGTATCCGGGAACTCCTCCCCAAAGCACAGCACCACCCTGCTGTCGGGGAGCCGGCTCTGGCTGTGGTAGAACTGCTGCAGCTCTGTAAGGAAACAGGGCAGGCATTGGGGGTGCGAGCAGGGGCGCCCCACAAGTCAGGACCCCATTGAGCGAGCGAGCCCTGCAGCCCAGCCCAGTTGAGCAGCTGTGGGTTTGGCCATGACCGTGGGCTGCTGGGCTCCTTAGCAACCACATATGAAGACCGTTCCTGGGGCTGACTCCCTCCTGAGGCATCGCAGCATTCCCCCCCCCCCATGTCTCTGCATCATTCAAAGGCAGCTGGTGAGAGGTGCAGGCTCGCAGGTCCCACAGCACCCCAGAACCAGAGGCCCTCACAGGTCTGGGAACCCTTCCAGGCTGCTCCCATCCTCCCCCTCCCTCCCCTCCACCAGGTAGGTGGGTCCCTGGGTGCTGAAGCACCTGAGCTAACACCCCCATCCTGACCCCAGCAGAGGGGTGCTCCTCTGGGCTGCTCGGGCCCTGCGGGACTAAGGCAGCACATCTGAGAGCAGGCACGTGAGTCCCCGTGGGGACGGGCCAGGCCTCAGCGTGGCCTGACACCCCACATCTCGGAGCTGCTCCTGCCTGAGTCACGGGTCAGCCCTGGGAGCAAGCAAGAACTACAGCCGAGAGATTCCTCAGCTCTCCCCACCGCCACGAGAAAGCTGCGGCCTGATATGTGGGGAAGTGAAGGCAGAGAGGATCCCCAGGCTGCCCCGTGAGAAGGTGACCCCTGTGACCACCCCAACCCTCCCCCGGAGGTGGGCATCCCAGGACTCAGAGTGGCCCAGCAGAACCCACACAGACCTCGGAAGAACTGGCTGGTGTCGAAGACCTGCACCACCTCGTCGCGCTCCAGCTTGTTGGGCCTGCCCTTGCACACCACGGCGTTGCCACTGCAGAACACGCGGCCCTGGCACAGGCGCTTGACGAACACGCCCTGCCGGCTGCTGTGCAGCAGCACCCCGCGCTCCAGGTGCCCAAACAGCTTCCGCGTCACCTGCCGCTGCCGCTCGCTGGGGATGGAGTCGGCTGACGGGAAGCACACCAGCTCTAGACCCTCGGACCTGTACAGCTTGGTGTTGGGCAGCCCCGGCTGGCCCAGTGACAGACGGCAGCCCTCGAGGCAGGTGGTGGTGGTCTGACCCACGAGCTTGCCCCCGTAGTAGAAGCTGATCACCATCTGGGAGTAGGCTGCGGGCAAGAGGACACAGTTAGGCTGAAAACCGCGAGGGTGCCGGCACTACGTGCAATGCCACCGTTGGTCCCAGCGTTCCCAGTGCAAGGCGACACTCGGCCGGAATGCAGAGCTGCAGAGCGTGCAGCCAGCAAACTCTCAGGGGGAGACAAACTGCAAGGAGAGTGGGCAGGGTGCGTCCAGCTGCAACTGGCCACGGCATGCTGAGCACGCCGAACCCAAAAGCATTGACTCCAAAACGCTCTGGCATCTGGAACCCTAGGTGCCCAGCATGCCTCTGCATGCAGAAAATCCCACAGCGGGGACGTACTTCAGGCGCAAAGCACAGAGCCCTGCGCAAGGCTCCCAGGGGGCTCCAGTTCTAGGTCTACCTAGCACAGAACTCAACCTGGTGGTCAGCCCGGGGTCTCAGGCCTAAGGTCCCTCACTATGGACACGCAAACTCCCCAAATGCAAAAGTCTGGAATCAGAAATCCGCCGAGCCCCACACTTCTGTTGAGAGGTACTCAGCCTGGGCTGCCTGGGGTTTCCCCCTCTGACTGCCCACTGAAAGCAGGTGTCACTGGGTCGTCTCCTCCAGGAAGGGGAAGGGGTCCCCCCCTGAAAACAACTTGAGTCCTGGCAAGCAAGAGGTTTGAGAATAATGTGATGGTGACAACAGGGGCCACTCTGAGGGTGTCTTAGAGCCTCTAGGCCACTAGGCCGCCCCGTGGGTCCTCAGACCCTCCCTCTGGACTCCACCAAGGGTCAGCCAGGCTGAAGACAAGGAGCACTCCAGAAACCACATGGGGAGACACTCAGAGATGCCGTCTAACTCCTCCATCTGATATGTGGGAAACAGAGCAAGACAATGAGGGGGTGCCTAGCCTCACCAGGCCTCCTCCACTCCCCTGCCGGCATCCCTTTGCTAGGAACAACACCTACTCTTTGTTCAAAACAGACAGCATGCCCCCCGTGGTTGTGGCCCTTGGCCCTGTCCTTCCTGGGCTTTTATCTCAGTGCTGGGGCCTCATGGCCTTGTGACCAGTGGATCCCACTGTCAGAGACACAGGCGGAAAGGGCTCAGTGACCTCAAGCCATGGGCAGGTCAGAAGACAACTCTGAATGACTGGCCACTGTACCTGACAGTGAGACAAGAAGAACTTCATGGGCCATCCAGGGACTGCACGTCGGCCCTTCTGAGACAGAGCCCAGTCAAGCAGCCTGGCTACAGGGTGCCCAGCCAGGAGCCAGCAGCACAGACTCCGGCTCTGTCAACCCCCTGCCAAGTGACCCGGGGAAAGCAGTGCGTGAGCTCACACGGGTACAAGGGGCAAGGGACACCTACAGAAGGGGGTGCAGGAAAATGGGTTCTCTATCCAGATGAGACTCCTAGAATTATGCATCTCAGCCCCTGGGCAGCAGGGCATCCACTGATGCTGTGGGACCTCTCAGCACACGTACTCCACAGGCCAAGGCGATTAGTCATCAGCTCATTGGGTCCATGTAGGGGGGTTGGGACGTGAGCAGGTGAAAGCACCCTTGAGGCTGCTAAAGTGAGCGGCGGGGGAGAGGGGCTGGGTGCTGGCTCCTGTTCCAGCCTCGAGCACAGAACCCCACAGGCACCCCACCCAGTGCACAGAGCCCAGGGCACCAGCTGGCAGCCCCAGCACACAGGACTCTGGTTGCATCTCCTGCCATCATCTAACTGGGGACAGCTTACACGGAAATCCAGACCTCTGCTTTTTCTAGAAAACGAGAAATGTCAGGTCCGAACCGCATCTGCAGGGCAGATGGGCACACAGGTGCCATTACCCCAGAATGTTCCTGGCCGTGAGAGCCTAGACCCCCATGCCACAACACCTACTGCCTGTCATGGCTTGACTCTGACCTTGGCCCTGCAGGGGACTGACACTAACCTTCTACAAACAATGCTTGTGAACTGAGCTTCTAGAGCATTCAGGGTTCTCTTTGCACGCAGCCCTACAGACCATGTGCTGACAACCCCAGCCTGGCTGAGTAAACTTCCCCTCCCCTGACAGCCCTGCTGCCCCCAGAATGCCCCGTCAGCAGACTCCAGGGGCCGCAGCCCTGTGCTAACCAGGTCAGAGGTCCAGTCCTGTGACCTGGGCCTCTCGTGAGCAGGTGGCTGCAGGCGTATGGCCAGCAAGGGTGTAGATGGCCACCTGCCTACATGCCCTTAGGTGAGAGACAAAACCTCCAGCCAGAGCCCCATCTGTGATCCCTGCACCCCAAGGCTGCCACAAAGCAGCCAAGTGCTCCAGGAACACAGCATCTTTGCTTTTGTAAAGCCCTCGCCTCATCCAGCACCTGCCTTCTCTACAGAACACCCCCGTCTATAGCCAGTCACGAGCGCCCTCCTTCCTCCTCCACCCTCTTCCCCAGCCTAGCCAGCTGACTTGGGCATTCCCTCTCTAGGAACCCGGCAGAGGACAGGAGACAGCCTGACCTCTCTCACCAGCAGGGCTGCCCTTGAGCTTGACCCAGTGCCGCTGGCGGAAGTCCCACAGCCAGGGTCCTGTGCATAACCAGAGGGCTGCTGGGATGGCACAAAGACCACTCAGCCTGGGAGACGACGACTGGGGGACCCTGAGCCTGTGAAATGGGGGACACGGAAGGATTGGCAAGTCCCTCAGAGCTGGTGTCAGCCCAGAGCCCCAGGTGTTCAACATGTGTCACCTGGCTCTGTGCTACGTCAGGAACCTGAGCATCAGGAGGAAGTAGAGGTATGGGGATGGCACTCGGGGACCTCAAGCACTCCCCACAGACTCCTCACAGGCTCCCAAGAGGCAGGCACTGCTGTGGTTCCCAGTCTACAGGCGGGAACCTGAGGGCCCTCCAGGGGCAGGGCCGGGAACTCTGTGGTCCAAGGACAGGCTCAGAGAGGCCGATGTGTGCCCGCCCTCCAACCACACGGCAAGAGACCTGCCACCCCAGACCAGGCGCATCCAAAGAGCCCCAAGATACCCCTCCCCCAACATCAACCATCAAGCATCAGCCCCACGCGTCCCTGCACCTGTACCTGAGTGGTGTGTGTCATAGGCGGCATAGCTAGTCACCAACGGCAGGCCTGCGGGAGACACAGAAAACCGAGTGTAGCGGTGAGCCAGGAGCCGCGAGCCAGAACTGGCCCAGCGCTCCCTGCCCCGGCTCTGAGGGGGCCACACACAGCGGGCTCTGGAGGCCCCTCCACTCAGCGTCTTTCCTCCCAGGGCCGCTAAGCTGTTGTCTGAACGCAGAAGCCAGACCCCTGTCGAGTGTGGCGAAGGGGACTTCCTCTCTGCCCGTGTGAGTGTCACCCCCAAGGGGCCACATTTCCTTCCACCCCAAGGATCTGATCCCAAAATTCCACTGGATGGCACACCCTCCCACAATCAGGGGCCGTCCCGGACACCGCCATCTCAGCCTGGGGCCTTCTCGGGCCTGCTGGACAGCTGCCAGGGCTCAGTTTCCCATAGAGGAGATAAATGGACGAATGGCAAGTCCAGGGAGACTCAGCAGTTGGAGCCCAAGAGGGGTCTGGGAGGGCAGATCTCAGAGGGCAGACGGCTCCTTCAACCCTCATGACCCCGGAGTGCAGAGCCCAGAGTCCTCCTCTCACAGACGAGCAAACCGAGGCTTGGATACACTCTGCAACTTCCCAGCAAATCCCAGGCATACACCCTTCCTGTTCCCGGCCCGAGCTCTCCAACTGGATGCTTGGTGTGCGGAAGCAGGTGCCAAGCCCAGGGAGGGGCGTAGCTGTGCAGAAGCGATCTAGACGTCTGTCCCCCAGGGGCCTGTGCAGGGCGGGCAGGGGTGCTGTACCTGCCCCCCGGGGCTGGGGTACCAGGGCTCTGCCCTGCTGGTGGGAAACCACAGCTGCGTATTTTCACGTCTCTGAGCTCGGCTACCTCCTGTCTGACCCAGATCGGCGCGCTGCCCACCCCCACCGTCCCAGCTCTGCCTGGCGGGGAGCCAGGGCTGTGGCCTCACCTGCGCTAGGCTGCTGTGCCCACCAGTCTGGGAGCAGCTGGCTCCTGCAGGCCTCTGGGGGCGAAGGGCTCCTCTTGATCATGCCCATGTAGTCCTCCACAGTTGGCTGCTTAGAGTGGGCAGGAGAGAGGGGCTGCGTGAGACTCAGCGTTTCAAACAGCGTCACCTCTGACCCCAGACTCCAAGCGCGCCAGGCTGAGCTGTCAGACCACAGGGCTGCAGTCCCAGCCTCCCGGGCACTCCTGCAGTGAGGGGTCTTCAACAGCATGCAGACAATACCAGTTATTTAAACATATATGCAAATGTATGTTTTTGTACCCAAATGAATCCTTTTTGTTCCATTCTCCATGAACTGTCTGAAGTTCCTGACCAAGCCTATTGTCCTTCCGAGTGGCCCTTCATGCTGCAAACTGAGTGTGCCAGGCCACCACCTGCCCAACGCCTTCCAGATGCCACCGCGTTCCGGGACGCCGCCAAGCAGTCGGCAGCCCAGGGCAAACCCTGCCACGCCGCGAGAACCTCGCTTTGCGCAGCACATCTGGATTTCCGTCTCTGACCCGCTCCTTAAAGAGGTGGATGATATGATTAGGAAACTCCTCTGAAATCTGCTTCTCATGTGGCCTTGGTATGGCCACCGGATGACTGCCCTGCGTCAACCGAGCTGGCAGAAAACAGGACAATGCTAATGGACAAAAAGCCAGGTAGAGGCAGCACTTCCGGGGGAGCCCAGGGGTCCAGACGGGGTCACATGGCAGGGACAGCACCGTTCCTCTCTGGGGCACACGGGCTCCTCTCTGGGGCACACGGGGCTCCTCTCTGGGGCTCAGCTGCTCCCTCCTACCTCCTTGATGAGCTCAGCGATGTCCGAGCGGCTGCATTCCATCTCCGTGACCTCGCCCACACATCCAGGAGGAGCCGCGCCGAGTTTGCCTATGGAAAACCGCACAGACACCATGACGTGTGGCGTGGAGCCTCCGACCAGGGCTTGGTGTCACTGCTCCATTTCAGGAAACCAGAGCTCGTGAGTGTCCTCGTCAGCTTGGGAAGGCAAAAAGATGCCTTTTTCCCATGCTTGAGGTCATCTGATCAGCAGAGTCAAAAGAGAGAAGTGGGGGGAGGTGAAGAAGACCACACTCAGGCCCTTCCTGTGTCTGCGAGGGGCCAGACGACCCTGGCGCAGACATACCCCACTCCACAAGCCAGGGGACCTTGCAGACACTCAGATTTCTGGCAAGATATGATGGCAGGTTGGGACTTTTTTTTAAGCCAGTTGGCAGGCAGGAAGCCTCTTTTCAGAGATATGTACATAGGCACACCTGCCTTTGGGCACAAATGTACCACGCCATGGATACATGCCTGTATCTGGACACACATGCACTGCGCCCTGAAGGCCCATGCTGCCCCCCTGGCACCAGGCTGAGCCAGCCACTGCCTGGGCATTCTGGACCAGCCTCAGGCCTTACTCAGCAAAGGACGCCCATCGTCTCACCCTCCCCAGAATGCACCTGGAAGCTGCTGATACGGGAGGAGCAGGTTGAGCGCACCCTTAGTCTGAGAAGCAATGAGGGGCGGGGGGCAAGATGCAAATACAACACTCTGTGCTGCCACCAGAGAGCCAGCATTGACACCGTTAGGCTATAAACAGCCAGGCTCCTCTGCCAGCCGAGCTCGGCTGGTTCTGCAGCGGGCTGGGGCGGGGCAGCGGCCCCGGGGGACACCCCCCTGTGACCTCATGCAAATGGCAGCTGAGTTTATGTTGACGAAAGAACAACCAAAACTGGAAAACAAGACAGCAAGACAACTGGCTGGCCATGTACAGCGACCTCAAAATGACCCCCCTAAGAGGGTCATTCATTCTCCAAGAAAAGGTCAGTTTGTTGGATTTTTATAAGATTTTACTCAAAATGACAGAGAAAGCAAAGGAGGGACAGAGAGAAGCTGCTGTCACTGGCTCATTTCCCAAATGCTCGCAGCAGCCAGCGCAGGCCAGGCCACAGCCAGGAACTCTATCCTGGACATGGGCGGCAGGAGCTCAAGGACTGCAGCCATCCTCCACTGCTTTTTCCACGTGTGTTGGCAGGAAACTGGATAGAAATTACAGCGGCCAGCACTGCACCTGGCACCCCAGTACGAGATGCCTGCATGGCAAGAGGCAGCTAGCTCACTGGACTTCCAACTGCATCCAGCAGGGTTCACAGTCAGCAAAGAAAGGTGGGAATCTGTAGACAATTCAGCAGAAATGAGAGTGCCCCAGACGACGGCCAGACGGCCAGACGGGCACCAGCCTTGCTCAGCTTCCTGCCTCCCGCTGACCAAGGACATCGTGTCCCATCTTTTCTGACAGTCTTACTCACTGGGTTGGTAACCTCACTAACAGTTCTCACAGGCTCACCACAGAGGTGTCTGAGTCACGACTTTACCTTTTGCTAGTTCTATGTCATAATTTTCCATGACACAAACCTGACATCTACACACAGCCTATAGACGCTGCCTCTCTCCCAGGCATGACTGGTGGCTGACAAGCCTCAAGGGAGGAAACCATGACATGCCTGATGTTAAACGGCTAAGAAAACCAGTGCCTGAAACCAAGAGGGTGACGGGACTGCATCTCACGGGCCGGGTGCCCAGCACTCCACCTCGAAGGGCCTGGCATGAGATCTGAGGCTGACAGTCTGACAGCTGAGTGACGTCTGGCCAGAGCACAGGCATGGGGGCTGGGCATGCCAGATGTTTGCTATCCTTGCTTTCCAGGGATTATGGAGCAAAAGACATGTCAGGAATACCACATTCCAGAGTTTCCAACAGCACGCTGCAAATGCTCTAACAACACGCCGAGCCAGCAGATCCCTCCCAGCCTTCCCAGTTCCTCGGCAGCAACCACAGAGGGGTCTGCGTCTGTGCAGCCACTGGACTTTGGACGGAGCTCCAAGCAGCCCCCGCCCCACCCTGCCCTGAGACGCCCTGGGCTACGCACTGCACGGGGGACAGGACTCAGAACCATGTGCCCCTGTCCCAACAGACAGCGACATCTGCCCTGGCAACCTCCCGGGGTTGGTGGGCCACACCAGAGGCTGGTGATCCACGCCAGAAACATACATTTTTGCTCCTCCTCGGGGACAATTCGGTAAACCTTGTATGGCTCGGAGATGTCCAACTGGGATCGGTCGGTCACTTCCTCAAAATCCGGGCTCTTGTTCAGGGCACAGCGCAGCCTCGTCTTCCAGGTGGCCGGCTCGGCCTTGTCCCCCTCTTTAAACTTCCCTTTGAAGACTGCCCAAGCCTGAGGAGAGAAAGAGAAGCTGTCCCACACGTGGCCATCCCTGTGCCCAGCGCCCAGTGCCTCAGTGCAGCCAGCACACCCTTGCCCCCGCATGCCCCACTGTGGACCTCCTCCGACCTTCATCCAGAGCTTAGCCTCAACACCCAAGGGGACTCCAATCCGGTCCCATGTGAAAAGGCCCAGGGAGGAGGGTCCAGCAAGCTGGCCGAGCTGAGTCGGAGCCCGAGGCCAGGCCAGGCCTCCTCCGCCTCACAGCACCGTGCCAAGTCCTTCTCTGGACTCCAGGGGCCGGAGTTGCCCGAGGTTAAGCCACACAATGGGGAAGTCGCCTGTGGCCCCACCAGCATGTTCAAAACAAAGACGAGTGTTGCTTTGTCAAGTGAACCCCCAGCTGAAGTTTAGCGTGAAAAGGGAACATTTGCAAAAAAAAAAAAGTCTAAAAATGTGTCACCCTAGCCCTGCTACTTTTAATAGAAGTTTTGCTGTGCAGTTTTGCATTTGGTTCTAGCCTCTCCCCCACCAAGGCCCAGGAGATGTTCTTCCCTGTTGTGTTAACAGCGCTGCTGCTTTCAGCCTCTGAAAAAAACAAAGATTCAAAGCTGGAAACACAGTTGGATGGTGGAACGAGCAGTATTTAAAAATGTGTGGGGGAGAAGATTTAAAAATATATAGATGCGATGAAAAAAAAAAACACGTGAGAGTGGCAGTGTGGCACAGCGGTGAGGGCACCACACGGAAGCCGCTCCTGCACTTCCCACCCCGCTGCCTGCCTGTGTCTCGAGACCCAGGTGGGGATCCTGGCTCTCGGCTCCAGCCTGGCTTCACGGCAGCTGCTGGGGGAGCAGGGGCACGTGGGGCAGGCCAGCAGAAGGGGCACATCCTCATCTCCACTGTCACCTGCCTTCCAAAGAGCCCCGGCTTCTTTCCCCTCACACAAACCTCATCGATGCTCACAACCCCACAGTCTCCCACCTGTTAGTGCAAGCTGTGCACGCACGGCCGAGGGGAGCCCTCCTACTGCTCTCCCTTTCTGACAGGAAAACGCCCTTCGGGTCCTGTAAGTCGGCGATGCCCAACACCCCCTTTCCTCTGCATCGCTGCCCGAGCATTCGTGTCACTGTTCACAAGACCTCTAAGAGCAAACCATGCGCTGACTGAACTCACTTCCAACTGTTCACACTCTAGACTCCGCTCAGCACGAGGACCCCGCAGAAGCCAGCGGCACCCCTGGTTATGACAATGTATATGCCACATACCATCAAAAGACAGGTGTCGCGACAGTGTCCCAACCAGCGGGTGCCATCCACAGCCAATGCACACCCAGAACCAGGCCCAGACGTCCCTCCCATCACAACACCGTCTGGCTTTGCGACCCCAGGGTTCAGCCACAGCTTGGGACACCCACCTCCCCTAGAAAGGCCCCCAGGATCGAGTGTCACCACCTCTTCCAATCCAGCTTCCTGCCAATGTGCCTGGGAGGCAGCAAGTAATAACCCAAACGCTTGGGTTCTTACCACAGCTGTGGGAGACCAGGAACGCATTTGGCTCCTGGCTTCAGAGCCAGGACCAGCCCCACATGTCACAGACCAGGAACGCATTTGGCTCCTGGCTTCAGAGCCAGGACCAGCCCAGATGTCACAGACCAGGAACGCATTGGACTCCTGGCTTCAGAGCCAGGACCAGCCCAGGTGTCACAGATACTGTGGGGTAAATCAGCAGGTGGGAGATCTCTGTCCTCTCCATCATTGTGGTTATCTAAACAAGTTAATCCTTTGTATTTTGGGTTTTTTTTTTGCTTCCTCGTCTGTCAGTACCATAGCCTGCCACACTTTAAGAACGGTGCTGGGGGTTTTCTCGCAAAGCTCACTGAGTCTGAAGTGGCTGTGCCGCTGAGTAAGCCTTGACTGGGCTGCTGCAGCCCCACCTGGTCAGCAAGCGCCAGGACCCACTACCCTCTCTCACTCAGACCCCTGCCGTGCCCAACATCCGGGTTGATGCCAGGCACTCTAGAATGAAATAAGCTTGACGTCTGGTTCCCCCTCCCCCGGGGGTCTGCGCTGTGCGACCCCCACGCCACGCCTGCACGTGGCAAACAAGTCTGTCACAGCTGCGTGTAAACTCTCTGTTCTTAGCTCCTTTTTTTTTTTCTGGGATGTTCGAAAGAAATGGGTTACCTGCTTAGCAAGAAAATCCCTAAGGCGACCCTCTCCAGCCATGGTCACCATCGGACACATCCGGCCAGTGTCACAGGTCTGCAGACGGGCAAGCCCGGCTCAATGCCACGGCCGCCACGTTTCCAGGGGCCTCCCTGCGTCCTCGCTGCCCTCATCCTGCTGAGGCTGTAGCTCAGCTCAGATCGCCACACCCAACGACTGCGCAACCAACGGAAACCTTGGGAATCTTGCGCGTTTTGCCAGGCGCTGTTGAAACGGCCATGAAGGGCATTGCGTAAGATGTAAGTCTGAGGCCGCACTGCGCGACCCCCAGGCACACGGAGAAGCAGGGAATCGGGCAGAGGCAGACGCCAGCCTCGGCCCTGCGCCCACTGCGCCCACACCTCCACCCCCAGTGCAGGGGGCTCAGCTGATGCCTCTGCTGCAGCACCCAGCACCTCTGGGTTGATCTGTTGGTCCTGGCAACCTCAGATCCTGGGAGGACTCGCAGTGGACAGGGGCAGACTGTGTCCCCAGACACTTCGTCCCCATCTGAGACACGCATGACTGCAGGCTGCGGCGCCTGGGGACAGGGGCTGGGTGCCACTCTGTATCCCAGCAAGTACTGGACACAGCCTCTAGGCCCAGAAGTCCCTCCCCCACCCCCTGGGTCACCCCGGCCCCTGGACATTCACAGTCCTGAGTTCAAGAGCTTCACCGCTGACTGCATGGGAGCAGGTCATCCCTGGGGGAGGACTGCCACAACGCCCAAGGCAAAGGAGAGAGGACCTCCCAGCCACACGGACAGCGACAAGCCGGAGCTGAGGTCGCAAAGCCTGACGGAGTCCAGGCCCCTGGCTTGGGGTCCTTGACCAGGAGCGGTCCGGAGGACACACAGCCCCTTGAGCCCCCTGCAAAGGAGAGTGCACACATGGTCGCATGCAGTGGTCAGCAGCTGGCCTCAGCCCCCCAAGGAAATCATGGTCCCAGCAGAACTACAAAACACACATCCCCCAGGCGCTGTGCATCGGCAGGATGGGCACGGCTGGAAGGCATCAGAAGCCGAACTTGACTTCCATGTGTCCCCTCGGGGTCACAGTGTGACTTCTGCCCCCAGGTCTGCAAATGGTCACCCAGGCCCAAGAGCCCAGTGCTGTGGAGGTGATGGTGGGGCCTGCTGGACTTTCTTGCCCTTCATTCCTGTTTGTGGTTTTTGGTCTTAATCTGCGCCCCCATGTCTCCCACCTCTGAATCAATTTCCCTCCCTGTCCCCAGATGCCCACATAATGAGCTTGCCCGCTGAGTCAGTGCACCTGCACTGTGCCTGCTTGCAAACGCAGACATGAAGCTCTCAGATCCAGAACCTAGAGGTCCTGGGCCTGTGAGATGCCCGTGAGGGGACGAAAAACCCACTGCTGCAGGAGCACTCGGCTTTCTCAATGGGGAGAAACGGGATTTCCAAGGCCCCTGCCTGAATTGAAGCATCGTGTCCCCAGCAGTGCCAGGGCAGAGCACAGCGGGCTCCTGGCTGGCATGCTGGCATCTGTACATGAGCGGGACGGGTCACTGTCCCTCTCAAGGCCCTGACATGGTGAGGATGAGCACAGCATCCCACACAGACAACCGTGACCGAGGAGGACAGCATCAGGTGGCCCAGACCTGACACGTCTCCACGTGTGTGGAGTGTCTGCTGCTCTCGGGGACCCCTCACGACCAGTGCCAGAGGGAACGGCAGACGGCGGCTCAGCTGAGGATGCCACATGCAGCTGACGGCTTTGGGCATCCAACGGCAGCCTTCCCCGGTGCACCGCACGGACCCCGACGAGGACAGCAGGAGCCCACGCTCGTGTCCAGGCACGTGTGGGGGTCTGTACCTTGAAGATGGAAGCGTCCACTTCCTGGTTGTAGTCCTGCTTGCCGGCGTGCTTCCACGGGATTCGGAACATGCTCTTCTCGTCGCTCTCCCAGACCAGGCCCGGGTACATGTTGCTGTCGATCTGCTCAATCAGCCACTGCCGCAGGCGCCGGCCGCCGTTCCGGTCACACATGCTTGGGGAGGCAGCAAAGATATTCCGTGACACAACAACATGCGCAGCATCTCGCAGCACCCCAAGAAGCTCCATCAAGAAAACCACACGTTTCCAACAGAGGCCCTGACTTGGGGAAACCTGTGCGAACCCTAACTCAACACTGAGAAGGAGAACACCCGGTTTGCAGGAGGTCTCTGCCACGCAGCCTGCAGCAGCCCGCCCCTCTCGGAACCAAGCTGATGACACGCCATCCAGCAGGACCGGTGTCTGGGCACGAGTCCAGCACCTATGCTGCCCCCTCGAGGCTGCTCCTCCGTGGCTGATCTAGGGAGAGGGACCCTCAGCTCTCTGCAGGCTGTGCCTGGAGCCTCAGGGCCCTGTCCAGCTGAAACTCGGGCGCGTGTGTGTGACCTGGGATGATGAGGCCTCTGACAGGCAGTGTCCCCCAGGATCGAGCCAGGGTGGGCAGCAGACCCAGATCCCCTGGGGAGGATGTAGCTCCATGAGCAGCTGGCTTTCTCAAGGGGAGATGAGGCGGTATCAGCCATTAGCCAACACTCGCAGCACTGGAAATCCCCTAGCAGCTGGACAGACGCCCACCCACACACAAAAAAAAGTCATAAGAAAGCAGTCTTCCTACTTTTCTGAATAAAATGTAACTTCTTTAGGCAAATAAGCTTCAAAGAACTGTCGGTGACAAGGTTCATGTCCCCAAGAATGCTCCCAAACAGTGGTCAGCACCCCCAGAAACGAGAATGTCACCCCAAAGGTGGCTGAGGGCAGGGCTGCTGGGGCAGGGTGCCAGTTCTAACTGCCCCCGCCGAGGCCCTGAGGGCACCAGCAAGCCGACCAAATCGCCGGGCCTGCCTCCGACGGGACGCTCCTCACCTGTAAAGAGAAGGTGTTTATCCCAAGGGGCTCTGACCTCTAGAAGGAGCCCCCGTGCTTGCAAATAAGGGACATGTGGGGAAGGAACCTGAAAGCCCATTAGGCACCCCCAGAAAATAACACAGCAGGGAACATATCCCCCAGGCCTGCCTGGAGAAGTGTGGAGCAATCTCGCAGCCTGAGGAAGGAGTGGCTGTCAGCATCCGCAGGAGCCGTTCCTGTCCACTCCCTTGCGACTAGGGCCCCAAACGGGAGTCAGTGTTGCAGCCCCGAGCCGCCGCATGGGGCAGAGCAGGAGGGTCCCCACTTTCCCATCAGAAACCCCGCACACTCCATGGCTTCAGAACTCCCAACCTGTTAAGGTGACTTGTGACTTCATGCAAACCCCTCTCTCCAGAGCGGAGGCGGTGAGGCTCTGCGAAGGAGCCCACGAGGTGGGAATAGCCCCCACCAAGTCCTCAGACCGATACCAGTCAAGGGGTGCCTGACCTTGCAGTCCCCGCCAGGGCTCCAGGCCACATTGACAGCCACGATCCCGCCGGCATCGCCAACACGATCCAGAATGATTTACTAACAAAGCAATTCTGCCCAAATGCCCGGCCAGGAAAAATCAGTGAGGCCAGTCACATGTTTATAACTTCCTCTTCCTCCATTCTGAAATAATCACTCCCTTCTCCTACCCGCTCCTGCCTGCAGCCAGGGGTCAGGCTTCCCGGACAGCCCATCCTGCAGGGCACAGCTCATCCCCACCTCAGGGGGCACCGGGCACCACTGCAGCCCCCTCTCACTCCTAGACCAAAAGGCACTGAAGCCGCCTCTCTCCTCTGCCTCTGGCCCCCATCTGGCCTCAGTGGCTGAATCACTCCCAAAACTCATCAGGAAGGGAGCTGCACTGCACGGGGACCGGCTCCCAGCATCCTGTAACCACGTCCAGCCTTCACCGCTGGCGGGGGACATGCACAGTTGTGGAAATGCTAGTGTCGGTGTGGGTTTCTTGAAGCATCTGCCGGCTGCCCACGGGGCCCAGCCTCGGCGCTCTGGGAGCCCGGGCGGACCAACACTGACTTCCTGGCCTGGGCTGTGATGGACGCAGGGGACAGCAAGCCAGACTCAGAAAGAGAACTGGGGAAGTAGTCTCCACCTCCCGGCAAGGAGCCTTGGCATTCAGTTAGGAAGCCCCCCAGCCCCCCACCAGCCCCCGTGCTGCAAGCGAGGTTTCGGATCTTAGACACAGGCGCGGGGAGGGGGAACCCCACCACGCCTCATTGTTAGACAGCCGCTCTGAAGTTTTCCATGCAAACCGCACTGAACGAAAAAGGAAGCTTTCCTGGGTAACCCACCAACACGCCTTTGGGAAATGGGTCAATAGTCCTCAACCAGGACCCCAGAAACCAAGGAATAAATATGGGTGCGGGGGAGAAACAGGGGCAGCCATCGCGTGCAGCCTGGGGTCCGGACACCTCGCTGGCCCCTTGGGTCTCGACCCGGCCCGCGCAGCGCGCCTACCTGCCGCCCGCGTTCCCACGCTCGCCTCCCGCGCTCCCGGAGCCACGGCCCGGGTCCCCGCGCCCGGCGCGCGGCTTTAAGGCAGGGGGTGGGCCCGGCGCGCCGAGCGATGGACACGAGGGCGAATGGCGCGCGAGGAGTGCGTGGGCGCCGCCCAATCGGCGCGGCGGGGCCGACCCACCTTCTCCTAAACGCTGTCCTTTCCGAGAAACGTGTTCGCTGCCCAGGCGTCCGCGTGCGGCGTGCCCGAGGGTCCAGAGCCTCTTCCGGGGCCGCCACCGAGCCCCTCGCGTCAGGCCGGGGGTCCGTGGGCGGCGTGGAACGGGGGGTTCCCGGAGGAATTCCCGAGGGCCCGCGTGGGCGGCCGCGGGGCCCACGTCCAGGTCAGGAGGGTGCGAGGACGCAGCCCGGGTAGGGATCCGTGCCTGCGCCGCCGGGAGCCCCTCCGGACCCGGTCAGGGTCACTTCCTGGAGCCGCGCTGGACACGCGCCCGTGCCCGAGCCGCCGAAGCCCACAGGCACGTGTGGGGGACTGGGCATCTGCTGAGCCGGGGCGCCTGCGAGCCGGAGGACCCAGCATCGGGACAGCAGGGGACAGGGCGCGGTGCACCTGTCCGCGTCCTCCGGTGACCCGGGAGTGGCTGGAAACGTAGAGAGAGGGAGGGAGAGAGGGTGGGTGCGGACCACAGTAGCAACGGAAAGAGAAAGTCCTAGAAACCCGAGGAGAGGAAGCGCTTCCCCGCTGTTCCCTCCCGGGCAGCCGGAGGAAGGGGAAGACTGCCTGCGGGGTGTCCGGAAAAAGAATCTGCCCCCAAATACAAAAATCGCTGCCAGTGACAACTTTATATATATTCAAAGAGCCTCGGATCGCGTGGGCTTCGCCAGCGTAGTTTACTGTAGGATCAATGTTGCATTTGAATGTTCCAAGTTACTCCTACGGGCTTCCCGACAAAGCAAGTTCCCCGTGGCCAAAGAACTTCAAATAAAACCGCCTTTTAAGCAGATTCTTGGGGCGTTCTTCATAAGGTAGGGATGTCTGAACAAGGTTGCTACCCCGTGGGGCGCTCGGTCTAAAACCCTGCTCAAACCAGCACAGGTCTAGAGCCCAGAGCGCCCCCAGTCCTCACGCGTCCTTGAAGTGGCCGTCCTCCTCCAAGACCTGGTGCCCACTCTCCACTCCCCCACCAGAGCAGCCTGCTCACCTGCCACCTGGCTGAGGCTGGGAGAGAGTGGAGATGGGCAGCCAGCGGGGCGACGGTGCTGCCGGCAGCAGGTGTCACTGTAGGCACAGCACACAGGCTGTGCACACACACTGCACCACTCGCTCGGCTGCTAAGGGGCCCGTTCTGCTGGTGCTTAGTTCTGCCCTTACTTCCTCGGCATTTGCTGAGCCACTGCTGTGCACCCCAAGGTGCTGGAGATGACGGACACGGAATGTCTGCCATCTCGCCCCATCGCACATCCATAGCAGCCTCCTGCCCCCTCGCTCACCTCCCGCCAGCCTTTTCCAGTGGTTTTCACACAGCTGTCCTGGTTTCTGGGCCATTTACCCGCGGTCAGCAGGGCAAGGGAAGGAAGCCGGCCCACTGCCCCATCCTCACAAATGCTACATGAGCAGGGAGGACCGTTGTCCACACCTCCCCAGCAACAGAGCCCCTCCAACCAGTTCCCTCCATCCCACCTGTGGCCTGAGCTATTGGGGTCCCTCCCTTCCTCCCGACCCCTAGTTCCCAAACACCTCCTTCCCATCTCTGTGCCCCACCTCCACCACCTCACACTCTGCCTAAGCTGACCATCTCTCTGGCCTGCCAGTTTCTGACGTGGTACTGGAGCTCATGGCAGGTGACAGGGAGGGATACTGTCAAGGCCCAGCAATGGAGCAGATCCCCCATTCCGCTGGCTCCCCAACACTGCTGGGTCCACCATGGCAGGAAAGTGTCCCCCAAAATTCCTGTGCTGATGAACTCCAATGCGAGTGGGTGGGGGAGCCTGCAGGCAATAACAAGGTTCAAATGCTGCAAGAAGAGGCCCCAGGGGACACAGAGGCCCCTGCAAGCCAGGAGGATTTTCCCAAAACCCACCCTACCGGCAACCCGACCTTAGATTTCCAGCCACAGCCAACTGTCTTCCATTGAGGCCTCTAGGTCAGGTAGGGGTGTCATGTACACGGCAGTCTGGGCTCAGACGGGGCTCCCCCAGGGTGAAGCAAAGTTGATGTCCCCTGTGTAGCATGTGGCCACCCCCACCTCTGCTCAAACCAGCACAAGGCCTCCACTGACACCTTCGCCGTGTTGCCCAGATCTTCCTCAAGGTGGGAGGAGGGTGATGGACGTCCACCCTGTGCTCAGTACAGGGCCCAGAGTGGGGGCCCAGCCCCGTAGCATAGCAGGTGAAGTCTCCACCTGAAGTGCCAGCATCCTATATGGGTGGTAGTTCGAATCCCTGCTGCCCCACATCCAATCCAGCTCCTGCTAAGGCACCTGGCAAGACAACATGCTTGGATCCCTGCACCCATGTGGGAGACCCAGAAGACGCTCCAAGCTCCTAGTCTGGACAGGCTCAGCTCCTGCTGTTTGTGACCATGGGGGAGTGTGCCCGCATATAGAAGATCCCTGTCTCCTCTCTCTCTAACTCTGCTTTCCAAATAAAACAACACCTCTTTAAAAATAAAAAAGTTAAACAGAACAGGGCCTGGGGTCCAGTTGTTGCTGTACAGTAGCAACGCCAGGAGCTGCAGGCGCTTCCTGCCCACCTAGCCCTCCTCCATCAGGGGCCTGAGAAATACAGATGTGAAGGCCCAGAAACAACCCTGCCAGACCAGTGGGCTGAGAGGAGGGAGAGTGGGAAGGTGCTAGAGCAATGGCATGGCAGCTCTTCCAGTGGCAGCTCCCTCCTCAGCAAAGCTGCTCCTCAACAGGCACCCCACGCTGGCTGCAGGCCGGCTCTGATTTGCCGGGAAATCCACAAGATGCTTGGGCGGCATCAGCACCCCGTGGAGCGTGCGCGGAGGGCAGGGAGAGGGACCATCTTCCCCACTGCCAACAGTGACTGCTCGTGGGGGATGCTGCCCAACAGGCCCTCCTGGAGGGGCTGAGGATCTCCAGGGAGCGGCTGGAGGGGTGGCTGAGTCAGAGGCTGGTCCCAAGAATCCCATGGGAGATGTGTCTGCTGGGGCCCGACAGGGAAACTCAGAGGACCGCTAAATAACACACACACACAGGCAGGGTCGGCCACCCAGCCCTAGCAGCTTTGTCTGTTTCCTAGGCTCAGAGAAGACAGAATCCCCCCAAACAAATGCAGATCCCTGAAACTCACGTGTTTGGGTGGAACAACCCAAGCGTTAGTCAGCTGGTCCGTCGTACGGTAAGATGCCACACGAGTAGACCGCTGTCACCAAGCTACATGAGACAGAGCAACAGCAAAGCGCATCTGGGACCCTTCCAAGTGCGGGATGGCTTCCAGGGCGAGGCGGGGTGGAGCGTGGGAAGCTGCCAGCACTGTGACCCCGCATACACACCTGTGCCTCTGCAAGCTGGTCAGGGGGCAGCCTGCCCTCACTGTGAGCCTGGCTCGGACCTCATCCATCAGCTCGGGCAATGTGTGGTCACAGCCCGTTTATAAGAATACATCCAGAAGAACCGATCAGCCTGAAGCGTTCACAGCGACAAGCTGCCGAGGTGGGGCAGCTTAATCACAGCCGGCCACCCTCTTCTCCTTCAGCGCAGGGCATCAGGAAGGGCAGCCGAGGGCGCAGGACTGCTCTGGGCTCCAAACTACACGACCGACGTCACAAAAGAGACGCGAGGATACGTGTGTGTACTACCGATTACATTTGCAACCCGGTGACCTTTCCTTCATTTCCGGCTCCAACCCTGAGTTTTGCTCCTTGGCTCCTGGGGGATCACCGCGTGCGTGGCGGCTGTCGGGTGTCCTGGTCCACGGCACAGGAACTGGTCCACAGCCACCATGCAGCAAGTGAAGGTCTGAGGCCGGGGGAGAACCCTCAAGGATGACCCAGGGCAAATGACTGATGCCTCTCTAGTGCGTGACGGTGTTGGTTCTGAAGCATGCAAGCGAGTGTAAATCCTCACGCACTGTTGAAGTGCAAACAGGTGTGGTTGTATAAGCTACACAACAGTGCATCCAGCCCTCTGCCTTGAGTTACTGCACAGACAGGTGGGCTCTGACACAGCGGGCCTGCACAGTGAGGAGTTGGACAGCACACACACTGCCATGGCCAAACAATTTAATATTAACAATCTAATATTTTAATCGTGCACTTAACCAAAAAGTCAAAGATATTTTTTCAATATATTAATTTCTTTAAAGTGTATTTAGGCAGATGCTGTTTAAAAAAAAAAAAAACAGTATTAACTTTGTCTACAGATGTGAATTATCAAAAGTTATCCCAAAGTAATTTTAACTGCAGCATTCAACAATCAAAAATTTATATTATTTTTCAAAGTAAATTATACAACTAGAGCCCTCAAATTCATGAACTAAAGATTGTGACACAAATGCACAAAATTAAATTGGCAACTTTGAAGAAAGTTTACATGTTAATTTTCAGCTAGTGTAGTGTTTGATATTAAGCAAACTTTTGATCTTGACTCGACATCATTAGGCGGCAGTTTCCTGGTTTGGCTCTGAGAAGGACATGGCTGGCAAATCTAGCCCAAAACCAACTAGATGAACAAGCATTTAGCTTCCTACATAAAGTTTCTTGGAACACACAGGAAATGCCAGATGGGTTTGTGGCCTTGCCCCATCCACGTAAGAGGAACAAACGAGTCAGATGCAGGTGGCTACATCTTCCCATAAGCTCGTGAAGTCAGGAACAGAGTTAGAAAGCTCGTCAGTAAAGGCTCGGGATGGCTTGCTCTCATGGCTCTGCGTGACGTTCACCAGCAAATCCCACTTTCTGGTGTCAGCCCCCAGCTGATACTGTGTGAGTGTGAGCGATCCATGGCTACTTGCTTCCAAAATGCACAATTCAGGGGGCGGGTGGGGGGCTTTATCACAGAGAAATGTCTCATTCCTCACAGAGGAATGTGCCACTCCTCACCCTCCACACGTTAGCACATCTGACAACCCCTGCGGTTGAGGAGGGTTGCAGGGAAGCACACACACACACCCTGGAAGCCTGGGTTCACCCACACAAGACTCAAGCCCAGAACACTGACTGTGCTGGAGGTCTCCTCTGGGTGACGGGGCAGGGAAGGGGTCCTACCTGGCTGAGTGAGATCTGACCCCGGATAGACCACAAGAGGGACTTCCTGAATCTAGAACATTCTGCATCTTGATATGAGTGGTATTTCCAAACGGATGTACATATATGGAAAACCATCCTACTGTACACTCGAGGTGTAGGTAACAAAAATTAATACAGCAAGGACAACTGACAAGGATGCTGGCTCCAGTGAGAGATCCACCATATCTTCTTTTTTTAAGACTATTTTTATTGGAAAGTTAGATATACAGAGAGAAGGAGATACAAAGAGAAAGATCTTCCATCCGCTGGTTCACTTACCAAGTGGCCACAATAGCCAGAATTGAGCTGATCCGAAGCCAGGAGCCAGAAGCTCTGGGTCTCCCATGTGGGTGCAGGGTCCCAAGGCTTTGGGCCGTCCTCCACTGCTTTCCCAGGCCACAGGCAGGGAGCTGGAAGGGGAGTGGAGCAGCCGGGACATGAAGTGGTGCCCATGTGGGATTCCAGTATGTGTAAAACAAGGATTTACTGAGCCATCACACCAAGCCCACCGTATCTACTTTTTTTTTAATTAATTATGTTGCATTATTTGACACAGTTTCATAGGCTCTGGGGTTCCCCCAACCCTTCCCTGTGCCCGCCCCCCATGGTGGATTCCTCCACCTTGTTGTAGTATTACAGTTCAAATTCAGTCAGGATTCTTTCTTTGCAAACATATACCAAGCATAGAGTCCAGCATCTTATTGTCCAGATAAATTCAACGGTTTCTTGGGGAGACCATCTCTGGTCTGAAGGCAGAGCTGGCATAACATCAACAACAATTTACAACATCATGGAATTAATTGACATGGTATTGAGTAACCAATATGTTAAAAAAAAAAAAGATACAAGTTCTTAACCACATCCTGTGACTACTTCATTGACATTTCAATTTTAGTTTATATACAGAACCGACTGCTATACAGCTTAGAATGGCTAAGGGTACTATTCAGCTGTCTTGTGTCTATTTTCATTTTAGTATTTAGCAGTTTATAGTGTTGAGGCATAATTTTGCTGAACTTGGCAGATTTATAACTCTAACAGGCATATGTCGACAGCTGAGGTGCAGACCAGCTTTAGGAGGGGAGTGCAGGGAGATCTTCCATTCCCCAGTGAGGAGCAACTAATCCCTGTGTCCCACCTAGTAAGGTATGTGTGAATCCCCGCCGACCGTTCCTGTCTGGTTCTAAGCTTTTCTTGTTGTTCTCTGCCATCTGCCCCACCGTATCTTCTTAAGATCAGGAATGAAGACCTAGTCAGTCGTCTGACGGCCCTAAGGATACAGGGCAGCAAGCCACGTGGCTCGCCCAGGAGAGCCAAGAAGTTTTTGAAACTTGACAGTTTATCTCAACACATAAGAACAAGACTGATTCATTAGCTTACTCAATATAGAACAAATAACCGCATTTGACCAGGCATTTAACTGTGTGTGTGTTTGTGTGTAGAAAATGCTCTCACATAAAACGCTACCTCCCCTCACAGTGAGATTTCACCAAACTCAAACCCAAACAGCCAGAAACCGGTCAGACTTAGCTGCCCAAAGCTGGGACTCCGACGCCATGGCACAACAGCAGTCTCTCTTCCACGAACTCAGTTTGCTCTCCTTATTCAAGGTGGATTTAGATGATGATTAACTAGTTTCTAATATTCCAATCTACGCCTGTCTTAGAAGGATAGCAAAGAACCAGAGACTCACCTACATCTGCTCATTACATAAAATCCACCCCACTCATGCGTGTATCAGTGTCCATCAAACACAGCCGTCGGCTCGGTGTAGACCCCACGGCCCTGGGTGAGGACGCAGCCGTCGGCTCGGTGTAGACCCCACGGCCCTGGGTGAGGACGCAGCCGTCGGCTCGGTGTAGACCCACGGCCCTGGGTGAGGACCCAACATGCACAAATAATCTCATTTCATTCGATGATTTTCCTGTCTTCGAGTTATAAACTTGGTTCACATTTATCACTGACACAATAACTTCAGAGTTGAAGGATGTCGGCCACAGATCACAAGTATCCAGGACATTTAGGGCTCTTATCAGGAGGAACCAATTCCCCTCCCACATAAAAAAATCATCTGAATCCTGACGTGTGCCAGAGATGTCTTTATATCAGAGCCGCAGGGTCCCCGCGGCGGCCTCTAGGGACCCCGCCTCGCTGCACTGGGGGTGGGCTCCAGGAACTGCAGGCCCAGGACGCAGCACCAGCCGTCCACAACTGCAGGCTCAGGACGCAACACCAGCCGTCCACAACTGCAGGCTCAGGACGCAGCACCAGCCGTCCACAACTGCAGGCTCAGGACGCAGCACCAGCCGTCCACACAAGCTGCCGCTCATCCTACGGCCACAGGCATTCAGGACAGGCTACAGACCCACCTCTAACAAATGTGCGCCCTGGGCACACACAGCAACTGTGCCAACGGCAATCGTGGGCCTCTACAGTAGGCACAGGTTTTAAAACTTTTATTTTAGGCTTATTTAAATCTATTGCCCTCAAGCCCCACGGCTGTCCCTGAGCGCTGCTTCAGCCCTGTAAGAGACTCCGACAAGGGCGCCCCACGGCTGTCCCTGAGCGCTGCTTCAGCCCTGTAAGAGACTCCGACCAGGGCGCCCCACGGCTGCATCTTCACCGGGCCCAGACAGGCAGCACCGTCTCTTCAAACGCCCGCAGCCAACAGCAGCTGTAAGTCAGTAAGCAGAATGTGGCCACCTCAACCTCAATCTGCATAACATGAACGGCGCTTTATTCATCTTCCTAAAGATGAAACGGAACAGCCTGTTTGCTAGGAAGGCCAGAGAGGCTAAGGCGACTCAACATGAGGCTGCATGCTCTCTCCTTTATGGCAACAACAGCGCTGTGGGGCAGGGCAGCTGGGATTGTCCCACAGGACAGACACGGAACCTGGGCTTCAGGTTGGTGGAGCTGCCTGCCTTCAAATCCAGGATTCTGCCCTGCTCCACGCCGCTTGGCTGGGGGGTGGCAGAGCAGCCCGGAGTAGCTGGCCCCCCGCACCTCCTCTCCACAAAACCCAAGGGATGAAGCAGGACACTCGGTCCCCGGGTCCCTCAAGCCACGCCCGGGGCACAGCTGCTCCAGGCAGAGCTGCGTCACAGAAGTTCACATGCACGGCTGAGGTCATGGTCAGCGGTGTCTTCCAGCCCTCACAGCCTTCCTCTTGGTCTGGGATCCTCACCTTGTTAAGCCCTGTCACCCACTCATGCAAATCAACACCTCAGGACCAGCAAGTCAAACAATGTGGATGTGCAAACACCACCTGCTTCACGCTCCACTCGCCCAACGGTCGCGGAAGCCAGGATAGGGTCAAGTTCAGAGGTGCAAGGTCACAGCAAGCTCCCCCCTCGGCTCCACAGTTGGCATGGCTCTTAGGACCCACTTTACAGAAAAATGTAGACGTTTTTCTCCAGATTTGAAGAAGATCCAGACTCTGTGTCTCCCAGGACGGGAGGACTCTGTGCTGTGTGCCCACTGTTTGCCACTGCCAACTCGCCCTGCATCAACAGGGCCTGTGACCCGGTGGGCTACGGACCCAGAGCCCTTTTTCCTGAAGACTGTCTGGATGCTCCTGAAGGCCCACTTGTTGCCTGGGTCAGGTCAGCCACTGCCTCCACACAAGCATTTCCTCAGAGAAGAGTAGCCCCTACCGCTTCTCCCGGGCCCCCATCACTGAATCCACAGCACAGAGAAAGGAGTTTGCACCTCGTTCATCTCGCAGGCCTCCCAGAACAGTGCAGTTCAAAGAAAGAAAGAAACCATATACCAGTCTCACTCAGAAATACAGATTCTGGGGCCGGTATTGTGGCATACAGGGTCAACCCTCTGCTTGCAATGCCAGCGTCCCATATGGGTGCCACTTTGAGTCCCGGCTGCTCCACTTCCAATCCAGCCCCCTACTCATGGGAAAACACTGGGCAGCAGCCCAAGCCCCTGGGCCCCGACCCTCGCTGGGGTGACCCACATGAAGCTCTTGGCTTCTGCTTGGCTCAGCCCTGCTCATAGTGGCCCTCAGAGCATCAGTAGGTGGAACATACATCTCTATGACTGACCTTCAAATTTTTTTTTTTAAATAAAAGAGGAAATAAAGATTCAAAAATCTTGGACAAATTATCAGAAAATTAATTCTGACCTTCTAGCTTTTAAGTCATGGCCATGTTGGGTCTGCTCTAAGAATACAAGAATTTTAGTCATTGGAAACCGTACAAATATAAGAAATCATCTTTACAGGTTAAAAGAAAGAGTCTGGGCCCAGCACAGTAGCCTGGCAGCTAAAGTCCTCGCCTTTCACGCACTGGGATCCCATACGGGTGCCAGTTCTAATCCCGGCAGCTCCACTTCCCATCCAGCTCCCTGCCTGTGGCCTGCGAGAGCAGTGGAGGACAGCCCAGAGCCTTGGGACCCTGCACCCGTGTGGGAGACTCAGAAGAGCTCCTGGCTCCCGGCTTCAGATCAGCTCAGCTCTGGTCATTGTGGACGCTTGGGGAGTGATCAATGGACAGAAGATCTTCCTGCCTGTCTCTCATTCTCTCTGTATATCCGCCTTTCCAACAAAAATAAATAAATCTTTAAATAAATAAATCTTTAAATAAGTAAATCTTTAAACGAGAGAGAGAATCGACATGAGCACTTTAAGTTCTCACTTTGATAAAAGGCATCTAACAAAAACTAAGGCAGCAAGGCGAGGGTAGGCGTGCATTACTCAGCCCATTAAAAACCCCGTGTCTTTACAAAGAAGTGCAGGACGTTGTAGGATGCCAGGGAGGCCAAGGTAACTAAACCGAATCCACACCATGTTCACGGGTTAGACCTACGGCAGCATGGAGAGCGGTCAAGGTCGTGGAGACTTACCCCACTACAAGTCCAGTCTCATCATGAACCTGCTGACACTCAGCGTGTGGCGGAGCACGGGTTATGGGCTTCGAGTAACGGACATGAGAGAGGCCATGCCAGAACTCCAGGGGGAAAGGCAGTTGGTTCATAAAGCTGACCCAAGCGTGGTCCACAAGAAAAACGTGTTAAAGACCAGTGCCTAGAGCTCGGTGACCCTGGAGAAAGATCCGGTGTGTGGGGGCTGGCACTGTGGTGCGGCAGGCTAAGACAGCGCCTGGGATCCTGTCTGCACAGATGAACAACGGTTCAAGTCCAAGCCCCTCCACTTCCAGTCCAGCTCCCCACCAACGCACCTAAGACCGCAGTACCTGTGCCCTGGCACCCACGGGGGAGACCCGGGTGGGCGTCCTGGCTTCACCTGGCCCGGTCCACCCAAGGCAGTCACCGGGGAGTGAGCCAGCAGATGGGAGATCTCGCCTCCCACCCCCCACCTTTCTCTCTAACTCTGCCCTTCCAGTAAATAAATAAATCTTGTTTTTTTTTAGTCAGGTCTGTGCCACACAACACACACAGAATTGCAATTTAAATCCGAATACCAGAAGGGCATTCTTACCCTCGAGGAAGGAAACAATCTTTAAAACAAGACTCTAAAAAACCCAAAATTGATCTGTGCAAAGCTACTTTACCATGGAAAAAAAAAAAAAAAGAAAAAGCAAGCTGACAGTCCAGCCCAGAAGCTATTTGCATAAAGAATGCCTTTAAGGCAGCAAAAAACGGACAAACAACAAAATAGAAAAACAGGCAAATATTTACACATGAAAGTTATCATATGACCCACCATTTCACCCTAGCTACATCTGTGTTAGTGGGGAGCTGATGGGAAGTAGAGCAGCCAGGCCTCAAACTGATGCCCAAACGGGACTTGAGCCAGTTGTGAGGTCAGGGATGGTGGCCTAACTCCCCATGTCGCTCTGCCGCCCCGACAGCATTAACTTCGCAACCGTAGCTATTCAGTTTATATACACACAGCAGGAAGGTATAAAGATGCCAAAGGTCTCCCTAATCGATGCACAGACCACAGACATTCAAAGCCAAGGACCGAAGTGGCCAGGAGGACGTGGCCAAGGCTGGCACCGTGGGAGTCAAAAGGCAAAGATGGCCATGTGCCCGAGGCCTGCCCGAGGGACAGACTTCCGGGGCTTGTGTGACTGCCAGGGAGTGAGGCAGGAGAGGGTCACCAGCCTGGAACCAGGACAGCAGGACAAAACATCAGCTCACTGATGCCCGGGCAAGAGGCTCCGGGGAGGAGGTGGCACCCAAGCTGAGCCGAGCAGGTGAGATCAGAGGCAGAGGAAGAGAAAACCCAAGCCAGAGAGGAGGAGTGGGTAGGATCCCTGGGAGGCAGGAGGCCAGCTGACTTCCTTCTTAGACCCCAGGACTCCAGGGACAGCAGTGGGCACAGCAGCAACAGTCCATTGCAGCCATATAGAATGTGTGCAGAGCAGGCCAGGGACACAGGCTCCCATGCAGGGCCATGGCACAGGCAGAAGTGCCCCATGCAAATGTCACAGGAGGGCACAGGTGGCCGCGTCCCCTGGGAACATCAGGAGGCAACAATGTCTTCAGGCTGTCAGTAGCATGCAAGAAGGCTTATGTCATTCAGAGAAGTTTCCCATGGAGTGGATTTCCGTGACCGCGGGCCCGGGGCTTTCCAAGAGGCAGAGTTCTTGCCTGGGCACAGCTGCCCCCGGCTGCCCAGCGGTCAGGGCTTCCTCCAGCACCTTCACTGTCACTCAGACCCTGCCAAGACGGAGCAGAAAGCACTTTCACATCCTCCATTTCTGCGGAGGTGGTTTCAGAGCCGGAGACCTCGAGGGGCGCCACACAGATCCCACACGGGCAGAGGGCAGCCGGGAATCGCACACATCTCTCGGGCGAGCCCTGCAGACGCTTGCGAGGATCACGCCCTTTAAGCCAGCAAGCCTCAGGGTGACTTCTTCCTCCACCACAGGAGACAGAGCAGCTGGGGGAGGCAGGGACGGGAGTCTGGGCACAGAAAGTGTCTTTTTAGCTATTGTGCTACTGCAGGAAAACTCTCCTTGAACTTTGCAAAAACTAAAATCACCAAAATTCTGCTCTTCATGTCTGCCACGCTGGGGGATGGCATGGTTTTCACCCAAGGCTTCCCACTTCTGTATTCTGGCTTTCATTCTTGAGGAAATGTAAAAGTTATGTCATCCAAAGACATTGAGGAGACTGGCTCCCTGTGACTTCCATGCTGCTAATAAGGGACGAACAAGAGAAAAGAGAAGCCCCCAGGGACCTTGGAAACGGAGGCAGGCAGCTCCGAGTAGGCCTGAAGTGTCAGAAGCCAGTGCCATGAGCCGGAGCGGAACCTGCGTGCGTGAGTCACACGGGTGAAAGTGGTCTGCCAGTCAACCTGGATCTGGCTGCAGCTGCCAAGGCCTGGCAGAAGTAAACCCGGGCCCGGGGTGTGGGTGTCAGACTTTGAGCCTGGACCACAGAAAACGGACACACCGTGCCAAGCACCACGGGATTTCCCGCCAGCACACCACATTATACAAGTGCCAAGCCCGTGGAAGGCACCCTTCCCGTGGTCCCTGACCAGTGTCTGAGAGTAAAGCACGCACGCGTCAGCCCTCACCACAACTTCATCCTGTCTGGAAGCTTCGCGGGGGGTCGTGGTGACCTAGCAATGATTACTTACAAAAATTTAATTTTAATTTGAAAAGCAGTTACAGAGAGAGATAGAGAGACCAAGCTTCCATCTTCCCAAAGCGGCTCACTTCCCCAGGCGGCTGCAATGGCTGGAGCTGTGGCAATCTGAAGCCAGAGGCCAGGAGCTTCCTCTGGGTCTCCCACCGGAGCACAGGGCCCAAGGACTTGAGCCATCCTCGGCTGCTTTCCCAGGCCACAAACAGGGAGCCGGCCCGAGTGGAGCAGCCAGGACTTGAGCCAGTACCCATATGGGCTACTGCCACCACAAGCAGAGGCTGAGCCTCCTCTGCCCAGCACAGGTCCTCTCACTGCACACGGGGTGCCCATGAGCCAGGAGGAGTGATTAGGCCCTGCAGGCTGTAGGCCAGGAGCTGGCTCTGGTGATGCCAGGGCACCAGTCCCTCTCAGTGAGTGATCATGCAGCCGGGGGCTCAGTCACTCGGCATGACAAGCGTATCGAGTGCAAGTCCTTAAAAACCATCAGTATTTGTCAATCACTCTATCTACGCACCGGAGTTATTAACATTCAAATATCCTTGTTATCCTCTAAGAAACGCCCAGGGGCCAGCGCTGTGGCCTAGCCGCTAGTGATGGGCACCCCACGTGGGCACTGGCGGGGGTCCTGCTGCTCCACCTCTGATCCCGTTACCTGCTCTTAGCCTGGGAAAGCCCTGGCAAGTGGCCCAAGTGCCAGGGCCTCATCACCCATGTAGGAGACCAGAAGCTCCCGGCCGTGGCCCCTGCAGCCATCCGGGGAGTGACTCAACAGATGGAAGATACCTCTCTTCTGTGACTCTTTCAAATGAATAAATAGTACTAAACTTTTAAAAAGGGAGAGGGAGAAAGAACAAATCTTCCATCCACCAACTCACTTGCCAAACAGCTGCAAAAGTCAGGGTTAATCCAGTCCAAACCGGAGCCCCCCAGTGGGTGGCAGAGGTCTGTCATCTGCTGCCTTCCAGGCACGCCAGCAGGGAGCTGGATCGGGAGCAGAGCAGCTGGAACCAGAGCTGGGCTGCGCTGCCTGCGGCATGAGCCACACCACGACACAGCCCCTCCCTGTTGGGGGATCCCCAGACTGAAGCCCACTCTTTAGTGGATTTGGCAATAACATAGCACATTTTCCAGCACTCCTCAAAAACGCTTGCTCCAACGATGCTGACCTCAGCAGCTGAGACGAGGGCTCCAGCAAGGGACTGGGCTCCTTCCTCCTTATCCCGGGCCGGGCTGAGCGTGACCTGGAAGACCCTGCTTTCTCTGACTCAGCAGCTCAGGGTGACCACAGGCTGGATGCACTCATGCCTTCCCAAGGACGTGGACGTGAGTGTTCGCACAGCACACGCTCTGCCGTGAGCCTCGGCGTCTTACGTTTGCTCCTGCTCGAGCTCCACAACTGACTCCAGGTGGCCGTGCCTGACTCCATCCTGGGCTTAGGGTTGAGACACACGCTCCAATCCCCTAGGCCCTTTGTTCCCTGTGTCACACACCCTCCCCGCACACACACACACTCGTGCCTGATCTGCTCATGTGTGTCCACAGCAGCCAAATTCAGTAGCCAAAAGGTCCAAGTATCTAGAGACGACTGGCAGGGGAGCGAAGGCTGGTCTGCCCATGCAATGGGAGCCAGCACAGGCCATGGCACAGCACGCTAGGGGGACATTACACTAAGGGACAGGAGCCAGACACAGAACAAATGCGATACAGTCTCACTTGCATGACGTACCCACAACAAGTGAATTCACAGACACAGAAGGCAATTACACACTGCCAGGGCTTCCAAGTGGGGAAACAGTATAAAAACAGTTATAGTGGCCATGCAGTGGCCTGGCAGCTAAAGTCTTCACCTGGAACACACCGAGATCCCATATTGGCACAGGTTCTAATCCCGGCTGCTCCACTTCCCATCCAGCTCCCCGCCTGTGGCCTGGGAAAGCAGTTGAGGACGGCCCAAAGCCTTGGGACCCTGCACCCATGTGGGAGACCTGGAGGAGGTTCTTGGCTCCAGGCTCCAGATCAGTGCAGCACCGGCCGTTGCAGTCACTTGGGGAGTGAATCATCCACCGGAAGATGTTCCTCTCTGTCTCCTCCTCTCTGTATATCTGACTTTGCAATAAAAATAAATATTTAAAAAACAGTTATATATTATGTCATGTGTATTTTGCCATAACAAAAGGATTAAAAACACACTCTTTAAACGATAAATGTCAATCTAAACATAATGGAAACTTCGAGGCTGAAATGACAAGTTGGCTGCTAATCTAGAGATATAGGCTGGAAAAAAAATGAAGTCATTTCTTTGAGCTTGCATGGAAAAAGAATTACTGAATTTGTGCCTAAATATATTTTCCTTTCTGTTGTAGAGTTGAAGGGAAGGCATTTTCTGTAAAAAAAAAAAAAAAACTGCCTTTGAAGAGTCGAAGCAGACGGTAAAGGTCAACTTGTATGTGATTTGTAAATCGCTTGTTTTCGCTTCTTAATTCCTTTGTCTCTCTTTGTTATTGATTCGTTTTCCGGTATCCCCACACTAAAATTGGTTTGACTTTTTATTCAGGCAAAAGATAATTTTAAGAGATTTTCACAAAATAGAAAAGCATATGGAAAAATCCCCTACAACTGGTTAACGCTTTCACGAACGTGTTGCTGTCGGAGCGCTGCAGGCAGGTGTGGGGGCAATTGGGAGCAATCGATACACTATACACAGGTAGATGACAGATCAATAACAATTCAGGAATGATTGATGGGTACGATCAATAGGTGGCTAAATACAATTATATTAGAAAAATAAAATTATATATATTTTTTTACCTTTGCAAGATGAGGTGTAATTCATTCCATCTTTAACTAAGATTTTATACAACCTTTTTAAAGGTAAACACAGCAATGGATGAATAACTCATAATTTACTGGGCCCAGCACAGTAGCCAAGTGGCTTAAGTCCTTGCCTTGTACATGCTGGAATCCCATATGGGTGCCAGTTCTAATCCCAGCAGCTCCACTTCCCACCCAGTTCCCTGCCTGTGTCCTGGGAAAGCAGTCAAGGACGGCCCAAAGCCTTGGGACCCTGCACCCATGTGGGAGACCTGGAACAGGATCAGGGCTCCTGGTTTCAGATTGGCTCAGCTCCAGCCATTGCAGTCACTTGGGGAGTGAATCAATGGATGGAAGATCTTTCTGTCTCCTTCTCTCTGTAAATCTGACTTTCCAATAAAAATAAATAAATCTTTTTAAAAAATCATAACTTACTTAACCAATCCTTTAATGTCGGGTGCTGTAGTTGCTTCCAATTTCATGTGCAGTAAATAGCATTGTTGAGATCATCCTCACCTCGTTACTTTTGCAAAATCGTACAGGTCGTGCCTCAGATAACCTTCCAGGGCCAGAGCATACACACGTGAACTTTCTGGATACTGCCAGGATGTGTGTCTCCCGCAAGCTGGCCCCCGAGGGCAGGGGACGAAGAGCCAGCCTTTGCGGTGACTAGGTCGTGGGCATCCCGCTCCGTGAATGAGATGCCTGAGAGGGTTTGACATGGCGGCACAGCACGGTTAATCCACCACCCGTGACGCCACCAGCATCCCCTGTTAGTTCTGCCCCCAGTTGCAGCTGCTCCACTTCTGATCTGGCTCCCTGACAAGCATGCCGGGGAAGGCAGCTGAAGATGCCTCCAGGACATGGTCCCTGCCACCACATGGGAGACCCAGAGGGAGTTCCAGACTCCTAGCTCTGATCTGGACCAGCCCTGGCCATTGCAGCCGTCTGAGAAGTGAGCCAAATAAAATAAAATAAATATTGAAATGAGAAAGGGGAGAGAGAGCCCAGATCCTCTCGCAGTCTGCGGCAGGCTTATGTCCTGGGCTTCTCAACCTGTACAACTGGGCACTGCACGTCTGCCATGCAGAAGATCCTCCCGTCTGAGGGATTCTGTCATGAAAGCCCGGATAAGCAGAGGAGACTTACAGACCCTTTAGAGTAGTGCCGACAGTGCAGGCACCCTCTCATCAACACTGAGGATTGGCCCTCTAGCTCTGCATTTGCCAGTCTGATAAGCCAATGACTCTTGCCTCAGTTAGTGGGATGATTCTGAGCAGTGGGGAGCCACTGATGGAGTGTGGGCCTACTGCAGCTTCTCCCCAGCACGGGCCACACTCAGAACCCCAGGCGGACACACGGAGCACTTCCTGAGGACCCCAAAAGGTCAGAAACAGCAGGTGGAGGTTGGGGAAGGAAACAAAAATTCTAAGAAAGACTGCTAGGGCAATGAGCGTCCCAGGACTATGCCAGGGGTGTGGATGGGTGTGGATCAAATGAGCAAGCTACAGATGAAACTTGGATCGAAGGACCGGCGAGCGGGAAGGCAGGCAGACAGGGGTTCCGAGGGACTGAGAGCAGGGGAAGTCCCCTTACTTCCTGTTTCTTTTCGCTCTCCCGGCCCTGCCCCAAAGATAGTCTTCATCCTGAATCTGCTCTCTGGTGACACCAGGGGCGGCAGGAGATGACAGCAGACAACAAAACTCTCCAGTCACGGGAGCCAGGACAGGGCTGCCCAGCAGTCCAGACCCCCTCGCATCAAGCAGCTTCTCCTGAAGACAAACCTGGCTGTGAAACAGGGCAGGAGCCGGGAAGGGCCCCCCAGGAGAGGGGAGAGCTGGACGCTGGGAGGAGCTCCTGGGCATACCCGTGAGTTGTAGGAGTACAAAGCTGCCCTAAAGGCACGCAGAGATATGTGGGAAGGTGCTCCAGTATCACCAATCAGCAGGGAAGTGCAAGCCAGAGTCAGCTGTCGCCTCAGCCCTGGGGATGCCGAGGGTCAGAGAAGCGGGACCGCAGAGGCTGGCCTAGATACGCAGAAAAGGGAACTCTGGCCCAATGTTGGCAGGAACAAAAATTGGCACAGCTACTGAAAAGGACTATGGAATTTCCTCATAGAACTAAAGATAGAGCAACCATGTGATCAAGCAACCCTACTGCTGGTATTTACCCAAAGGAATCGAAATCAAATTCTAGAAGATGTATTTATAGGTCCATCGTCCTTGCAGGAGTCATCCCAATGGCCAGGACATGGGCGTGGTCCACCATGCACAGAGGAAGAGATAAAGGAAATGTGATGGACGTGAGGGGCAGCTGCCCTTTCTCCTCCTCTCATTTCCATGAAGTTTCTGAAGACCCCCATGTACCACGTGACTCAGCCTCAATGAGAGTCCCACAGGATGGACCAGGAAGACGACATGCTGAGGGAAATGGGTACACGATGGTACACTCACATGATGGATTAAAACAGTCAGACTCGTGAAAGCAGAAAGGAGAAGGGGGGCTGCCAGGACCTGAATGGCGAGGGAAATGGGACCATGTCAGCCCACAGGTAGAGAGGTCCACTCTGGGGACAGAGTCCTGATGGACAGGGGACACCACTACAGTCAGTGCGCTGGACCTGAAATGCACTGAGGGTTGACAGTAAATGGTCTGACCACACCCACAGCAATATTCACATAATCCGAAGAAGGAGAGAGAGCACCCTGGAAGAAAAACACACCACGCACATTAAACGCACACCACTTAAAAGACACTTACAGAAAGTCAAGTTCAGATGTGATCATCCCATAGGGTAAAGTTAAGGGATGGGAAACAACACATCATGGAAAATGTTAATTCAAAGAAAGCTACTCGTAAGTAAACCAGTTGTCATAGGACCCAGCTACTCCATAGACCCAAAAGAAACCATGAGGTCAGACTCAGGGCGTACACGAATGCTCACAGCAGCAGGAATTCTAACAGCCACGCTGTGATAACAACGCACATACCATCAGCTGCTGAACTAGTAACTGATGCACAAAACACTGATGAGATACAAGACTCAACTCTAAGAGCTACATTCCACGACACGAACGCTTCACAAAGACGGGATTCAGCCACAAGATACCACAGGTCTTACTCCACTTACATGAAGAAGGGGTTGGTCTGCAGAAGTTGGTGCACAAAAGGAGAAGGGGGATTGAATGCCGTTTCAACAGTGAGAGTGAGGGCACAGCTTTGGGAGGCACAAGGATTGAAGTGAGGCTTTCAATAAGTGAATGTTATGGATGCTAGATTGTATTTTCACAGAGCTGTTCTTTCCCTCAGGGAGAGAGGCTAGAAAGCTTGTATCTATACCTGACAAAATAGACTTTAGAGCACAAAAATGTTGCCAGGATTGAGAAGAAAGTCTACAAGGGACTTAGCAAGCACAGATACGTTGTACCTGACAGCGTCAAGATGCGCAAAGACACAAAAGACATAGAAAACTCTAAAATTATCTGTGAAGACTTGGGTGCGCCTGTCCCAGTAAACACTGCTGAAACAGAAGACGGGAGCAGGTGGACGGTCAAGTGACACAACCCCTTGGGGGAGGCAGCTCCTCCTCAGATTGTCGTCACGCACATCCTGAGCCACAGGTGGCTGACGTCATACGGAACGAACTCTAGGGCCGGGATGGAGTTGAACCAGAAATCAGCAACAGAAAGACCTTTAAAAAAAAATCCCCCCAAATATTTGGCAGTTAAACAACACACTTCTAGTTAATTCCTGGGTTTAAAAGTAAGTCACATGGGAAATCAGGAAAAAATTTTAATGGAGCGAAAATGAAAACGCAATTTTTTCAAATCCGTGGGAAGCAAGTAAAACAGCTTTGAGCTCTCCAATGTGTATATTAAAGGAGGGTCTTTAAATAATCTAAGCTTCGCCTTCAGAAAGCACAACACAAGCAAAAATTAAGCCAAAACTCCACAAAAGGAATAATAAAGACAGAAAAAGCATGAATGAAATTGGCATCAGGAAACAGACAAAATCATTAATATCAAAAGATGTTTCCCCGAAAAGATTGATTGATCACTAGACAGACAAAGGGAGAAACAGACCATAAATGACCCGAATCTGTGGATGCACTAAGGTGGGCGTGGCCAACAAACAGGTCTTGGAAAGATTTTCTCAAGCTGGAGCAATGAAACCAACAACTTCTCAGAACTAGCAAAACCACTTCAGTGCCACCGTGGAGCACTTCCCCCAGCACACGTCATCAAGGGGCCGTCCCGGTCCTGGCTCCGCAGTCTGACAGCAAGGTGCAGCCCCGCCCCTCAGGCGCCCACCCGATACCAGCAGACCAAAGCACGCAATGAATGGAGCCAAGTGACATAAAGCTGACAAAAGATTAGAATCTGCCTGATTCCACCCGCATGATATTTCTGAAATTGTAAAAGCCATGTGCTAGGTACCATTTTAAGGGGTAAACCCTGAGGAAAGAGAGGATAGGCTGTTCCAAGCCGTGGGGGCGGAAGCGTGCTGTGCACGTCGGGACAAGACCAAGTTCTAAAGCTCATGTGGCAACATGGAAGGATTCTACCCCCCCAAAAAAAGCGAGTTTTACAGAATGGAGGTTTAAAAATATTTAGAAAAATAAAAATATACATACGCCTTTAGTACAAGCTAGCAAAACACGTATTTCCTCTTACCATCCTCTTACCAATGATGTTTTTATCTGCAAACTTTTAGAATTTATGTTATTTTCCGTGATCTGGTCTTATAGGGGTGCCTCCTCCCTTCCCGTCCTCCCACCCCCACTATTGTCTCCTGTGTTGTTACAATAGCGTAGTCCTTCCTTCAGCATCGGTCACGTCCCATCATCCCGCCATCCGTGGACGGCATTGTGTGTACGGCAATGCTAGAAACCCTGGGACCCATTGCTTATTTCACGGTTTCCTGGAGTCCTGCTGGGGACAGAGATTCACTGTGCAGCATATCTCCATTCCCAGTGTGCTAGTCTGCATGACACAGTTCACCTGTGAGAATATATGCAGATATGTGTTTACCTATATATTTATTCTTAACAATGGTCTTAAGACAAACTTTAGAATGAGTGTGCTCAGAGAAAAAGAAACCCGTGGGACGTTTGCTTGAAATGGCACTAGGCTGAATGAAATTTCAGAGAGCTCATGTCGATTTTCAATAGCAAATCCACCTTCCCAAGAATAAGTCATCTTCCACACTCTCGCGTAGAGTGGCCTCAACTTTTTTCACTCTGGGCCGGGTCTTTCCGTGCACATTTTCTCCATGTTTTCTGGCAGTGGAGATGTGTTCATTTGTTGTTTTGCAATTTGTTGCTATTGTGAATGAAACATCCTGCTCACGGTGCTATTGCCTCGTTGTGGCCCCCAGCTTAAAGGGAGCATGCAGTTCTAGAAGCAGGCGGCTCGCAGGCTCCCCTCCTGTCAGAACGGCAGCTGTGAATACGGTGAGACACAGCGGCTGTTGCTTTGCACGCCGGAACTCCCTGCCTCACACGCGGTGCCTCTCACTTTTCCCCGGAGGATTTGACTCACACCGGGTGAGTCGTTTGCTCTGTGCGCTGTTTTCCCTAGCCTCAAAGAGGAGGAGCGGGGCCTTGTCCAATCTGTCACGAGGATTTTCCACGCACAGACCCTGTGCCCCCTCCACTCTCCGGGCTGCTCTTGGGTTCACTTGGGTTGTGCCCCTAACCTAAGAGATGTCGGCTTCAAGACTTCAGCGGTCACCCGGGCATGTGCCCGCCTCACCAGCCAGCCTGCGGTTAGGAGAGCAGCCCACAGGACTGCAGCGCAGGGACGGCTCCTCCAGGGACGGGCAGAGGCCCAGCCCACGCCGCACAGTGGACCAGGCCGGCAGGGAAGGCACACCGGGCTGAGCCAGGGAGAGCAGGCACGCTGCTCTGCCACCAGCCCTTGGCCCAGGCAGGATCAGCCCCTCGGGAAGACGGGCAGTGCTCTCAGCTCTCCTCTGGCACGTCCACTTCTCTGAGGAAATGCGACATCTGGGTGGGAGGCTAGTCCGTCACAGCGAGCAAACTGAGAAGCAGTGACAGGTCACTGGCGGCCACGGAGTCACACGGTACAGGCAGGGGCAGAGGGATCAGTCAGCGCCGGCCCCCAGCAGGCCTCCAGGCTGTCTCGGAGAGCAGTGTAGCTCTTACAGGTTAAATGGGTCTCCCGTCTGGGTGCAGGGTCCCAGGGCTTTGGGCCATCCTCGACTTGCCCAGGCCACAGGCAGGGAGCTGGAAGGGGAATGGAGCAGCCAGAGTATAAAGCATTACCTATATGGGATCCTGGTGCACACAAGGCAGGAACTTCAGCCACTAGGTTATCGCACCAGGCCCTACCAGGTTTATAATATCAATTACATCCCTTCCCCCCCAAAAAAAAACCCATTGCGGTTGATTTTCTCCTTGGGAGTCCATGTTCAGGGGCAGGTGCTGTGGAGGATGAGTTAGGCTACAGATGGGCATGTGCCCACGCCTCATCCGGGAGTCCCCGGTTTGCGTCCTGCCTCCACTTCCAATCCAGCTCCCTGCTGCTGTGCACTCCGGGAGGCAGCAGCTCTGGGGCCCCTGCTGCCCAGCCCGGGGACTCGTGGAGTTCCAGGTCCTGGGTGCCATCTGGCCCAGCTCGTCACCACTGCAGGCCTCTGGAAAGTGAGCCAGCAGGTAGAAGATATGGGCTCACTGTCTGTTGGTCTTCCAAATACTAAATTTAAAATGCTTTCTTAAAATTAAATTTTAAAAGTAGTGGCAATGGTCATGTTTGCATGTGGGTTTGCAGTGCAGCCGCGGCGTCTCTGACGGGGAGAGGAGGCATCGGGGAGAGGACAAGCCGTGTGTTCGCTCTCCAGTGTCGCCACAAGCAATTGCCCAACATCTGCTGGCTGCAGACAGCGGTCCTCTCACTCACACTTCGTGCAGCTCAGAAGTCCAACTCAAGGTGCATCTGCTCCCTGGCCTTCTCCAGCTCCCGGGAGCGTGTCTCAGTGTGTTCCCCACCCATGGTTCAGCGCCCAAGCCTTGGTCCCCTGGGTGCATTGCGGGGCGGGCCATTTCGGGGGCAGGGCTAGCGGGAAGTGATGGGTCCTCCATCCCCGTCCAGGAGCGGGCATGGCCCTGGGCAGTGTGTCCAGCAGCCCCGAAGGGCCAGGGCTGCAGGCGTGGTGACAGCCGCTTTTGGGAATGGCAAGTGGCACACATCCAGCAGAGGACACAGCCTCCCAGCCCGGAGCCCTGAGCAAGGGATCTGGGCGGATGGCCCTTCCTGGCAAAGCCCGCTGGCAGCCTCCCCGCCCACACTCAGGAGCAGGGCTTCTTGCCTCAGATGTGCCTTGCTCTGTGGGCACCATGGCTAGCAGGTGGGAAGGCGTGAGCGACTCACGCCAGCTAAGGAAAGGAAATGAGCCTGCTCAGTTTGTGCTTCTCATCTTGCTTCATGAGCACGTTTCCTGGCGATGTTTTCCTGGAAGCAGAACAGAGTCTAGAAGCAGCTCCCCGGGCGTGTGTGCACGCAGTGACGCTCTGAGAAGGTGCGAAGGCGGTTGGACCAGGACACACTGGGGACTCACGACACCTCCCTTCGTGTGGGGCAGCATAAGTCACATCCTCTGTCATGTATGAAAATGTAAGAGCTACAACCATGAGCTTTTCTAGAACAAAGCAGTGTAAATGATTCCGTATTACAAAACAGTCTTAAGTAGGACAAAATGTAAAGCAAATATTTAGACATTGGACTTACCAAATTTGCATTTTGAATGGCGCTCCTAAGGAAATGAGAAGGTGGAACTGGCCCGTGGTGTCGTGGGCTAGCCTCTGCCTGCACCCCAACATCCCCTACGGGCACCTGCTCATGTCTCGGCTGCTCCATTCTATCCAGCTCTCTGCTGATGGCCTGGGAAGGCAGCAGAGGCTGGCTCCGGTGCTTGGGCCCCTGCACCCACCCGGAGCCCCGAGGAAGCTCCTGGCGCAGCTTAGCTCAGCCCTGCTGCGGCAGTCATTTGGGGACTGACCCAGAGGACGGAGGCTCAGTCTCTCCGCTGTCGGTAACTCCGCCTTTCCAATGAAAATGAAAGTTAATCTTAAAAGTGTTTTAAAAGAAAGTGAGAAGACAAGTCACAAAAAAGATTTGCAAAATGTATGCACGGGAAAGACTTGTCTCCAGAGCGCATGAAGCTGTTGCCATTCAGGAAAGAAGACAGCTCATTTTCCACAACGGAAGGCAATGCGAACAGAGCCGGCGTGTGCCAGGGCAGGCGAGCCCAGGAGAACATCACTGGGCTCAGGCTAATTCAAATTAAAGCCACAAAGGAATGCCAGGTTCTCAGGTCGCTAGAATTTAAATCAAAATTTAAAATAGAAAGGTATAAACCGATTGTACTCATGGTTGATGAGAATGGGGAGTGTCTGAACTCATGTTGCTGGCAGGAAGACAGGAGCTGCAGCCTCAACGGGAACTGCTCCGGCACTTTCTCACTGCGCAACCCAACAGTTACGCTGCGAGATTTTAAATTCACCCTGCCAACCCCCGACACATGAAAAATAAACCAGAAAAATACTTACAAAATAGTGTTGATGGCAGCTTTATGCATAATAGCCAAAATAGGGGGAAACAACCCAACGTCACTGGTGAATTTATGAATAAGATACACCGTGCCAGGGACCCTGGGACGCTGCTCAGCAATGAGGGGTCGGTCACCGACACAGAGTACGGGAGAGAAGACTCTTACACACACAAAATTCTTTCATTGATTTTTTACAGTGCTACAAAGGTGTGTTCTATCACTTTAAAATCTCACAATCTGTATGCCCTTGTGTATATATAATATATGTGTGTGTGTGTGCATATATTTAGTCATGATTTTAACCTCCTCCTCTGTCAAATTCCTGAGTCAATTTTAGTTGGGATCCTGAAAGAGATATCCAGTAACTGAAATTGGAAAATGCAATCATTTATCTGCTGATCCCATAAATTATATTTGATTGAACATGTTGGGCAAGGACCCCTATGTCGGTATCAAAATCTTGCCCCAGTGATGGACTCTAAACTGTAACTTTGAAGGTTTGAAAGTCAGACCTAGAAATCGCAGTGACGGACAGCGGATCCGAAGCTACTGCGAAACGGGGGTGGTTGGAGGATGGGGATTAACCACGGAAGAATCCTCGGGAACTTTGGGGGTGACAGAATAATCTCAGCCGTGTACAACTCCACATCAACTTGCTGTTACCATGTGTGATCTGTGCCTCAACGCGGAGCCCTGAAGAGCATCGTGTGGTAGAGACACCGGCGTGCCTGCTGTCGGGGGCGAGTCCTCACACGGTGCACAGCCGGAGCCATCACTGGGCAGGAAGGTCTCCGTTTTGTTTTGCCAAAGAAATTTCAGTTAGACCTGGGTGAGCAAGCGCAAGCCGTTCTGCACAGCGTCAGAGTGCTGCTGCCCCCCCCCGTCCCCGTGTTCCCAACCAGCACACCCACGACACTCAGTGTCTCTTACTATCAGAGTTTAACCACATGCTTGAGACGTGCTGGCCTCAGTTGCCACGGTGGCCTGTGCTTCCCACGTGGGTCACTGGTGGGTGTCCTAGGTCCATGGCCCCGGTCCTCCGTGTACACACCAGTGAACTTTCCTTCTTTGCTTTCACATGCCGCCCGCCAGAAACTTAGACCTGGGCAACCCTGAAGGTGGAAAGAGCAGGGTGCACCGCTGATCACCACCGTCAGGCCATCCTCACGCCCCCTCAAAAGTAGTTTGGTGGCTCCAATATGGGATCTGCCATAGTCCGCAGTCACTCACCCCCGAGCACAGAGCCATGGTCCCTGTCACTCCCCTAGAGGACAGAGCCATGGTCCCCTCTCACTCTCCTTCAAAGACACAGCCACACCAAAGCCACTGCTCCCATCACTTCACCGGCTTAGTCTCTGGTAAGGTGTCCAGGAATTCTTCACTCTTGCCCAGAAGTGCTCACAGCCGGTGAGCCCTGAGCCCTGAGCTTCCTTGAATGCCAAACTAGACTTTTCCATTGTTGGCCACTGCTCACTACCGTGGCAGTCGGGCCCTCTTTGCCCAGGCAGATGGGCCCATGGGAAGCTAGGGGCAGCCTCAGGGGGCCTGAGCTCTGAAATACCAGAGCCACCGAGATGTGCCGCTCTGTGGGAAATGAACCAGCAAGTGTGAGGCCAGTGTGAGGCAGCTGGGAAGCCCTGCACCAGTGCCTGGACCTGCCTAAATGCTACAGAGCCCCTATGCTGGGGCGGGAGGGAAGGTTGGGTGGTGGCTGTCCAGAGAACTGGTATGAGGTAGAGGAGAGCTTGTACTAAAAATGAAAGTCTGGGTCCCAGAGTGGTGGCCTAGCAGCTAAAGTCTTCACCTTGGACGTCCAGGATCCCATACGGGCACCAGTTCTAATCCCAGCAGCCCCGCTTCCCATCCGGCTCTCTGCTTGTGGCCTGCGAAAGCAGTCAAAAACAGCCGAAAGCCTTGGGACCCTGCACCCACGTGGGAGACCCAGAGGAGAATACAGACTCCTGGCTTCGGATCGGCTCAGCTCCAGCTGTTGCAGCCACTTAGGGAGTAAACCATTGGACAGATCTTCCTCTGCCTCTCCTCCTCTCTGTATATCTGACTTTCCAATAAAAATAAACAAATTAAAAAAAAAAAGAATGAAAGATGGATAACTTTCACTCTTTGGATGAGGGGACATTGGAAAGGATGGTTTATACAGAAGGGACAAATTCAGTGTCCTTACCTAGGCATCAGCATTCCTGTCTAAGATTAGCCCAAGACTGGCCACAGCAGGCACCATTAGTTGCAGTTTGACTGGCATTGGCACAGCAGTTAGAATGTATCGCTTGGACGAGCATCTGCCACAACTCCCAGCTGCGTGCCCAGTCCAGCTCCTGCTGACGCACACTAAGGCAGCAGCGGATGGCTGTGATGCTCAGGGACCCCAGCCAAGCGCAAGGCCCAGCTGGAGCCTGCCCAGCTGGAGCCTGGCTTGGGTTGAAGCTGCTGGGGTTGAGCCTGGCCCCACTGACCCAGCCACAGCCACTGCAGGCACGTAGGGAGTAAACCAGTGATGGACAGTCAATCTGTCTCTCTTTGAAATAAAATGAAAATAAATTATTTTAACCAAAAACAGTTCCAAGTGCAGTGAGCACATTCCTATAGTGTTTGCCTGGAGGGTTGCGTTCACGTGCCCCCGGGCTCAATCCATCCTCCTCAATCTGTCCTGGAGCTGCAACGGGACCCCTCGGTCTTGACACGATGATGGGTCCAAGCAGGTCCTTTGGACTGGAGGCTGTGCTGCATCCCTGTCCTCAGCCCACCAAATACCAGTGGTAATCCCCAGTTAGGAGACATCGGGGAATCTCGCCCGGTGGGTAAGAACCATGAGTTACACGTTTCAGTCTTCTCAGTCCTCTCCATTCTCCTTTTCTCTATTCCCCTGCCTTCTGTGGACTGTTCTGGAACCCACAGATCCTCCACGGAGGACTAGGAGGAGACAGCCCTTCCGGCTGCCTGGTGTGTCCTGTCCACTCCGTGCGGGTCCCCCAGGCGACAGCCCCTCTGGCTGGTGTCCTGTCCACTCTCATCATAAAGGTCCCCACTCTCACGCCCTGCTCACTCCAGCATCTTGTTTCTCTGTCCTAGGATGACCCATGGAGATGACAGTGGGGAAGGGAAGACATCGCGAGGTCATGGATGAGAGGAAGGGGCCTGGGGGAGACCCAGAGGGTCAGGCATGTTTTGGGGGGTGTGTGTGTGATTTATTTCTTTTACTTGAATTCAGAGTTAGAAAGAAAGGGAGAGACAGAGCTGGGCTGATCTGAAGCTGGGAGCTTCTTCTGGGTCTCCGTGTGGGTGCAGGGCCAAGGCTTCCCCGGAACATTAGCAGGGAGCTGGCTCAGAAGTAGAGCAGCCAGACCATGGACTGGTACACACTGGCACTAGCAGAGGATTTGCAGGCTACGCCTCTGCGCCAACCCCTGGCATGTTTTTAATTTCACTTCCTCCTTAACACAAGGCATGTAAATGCTCATTGTGGTTGCTGTGTGTGGGGCCAGTGTGTTTAATGGCTGTCATGACACTACAGCCACTATGGGTAGGGCTGAGCCAGTGCCCCAGTACAACAGTCCTGGTGAGCCTGTTAGGGTTCTGCCTCCTGCCTCCTGCCTGTGGGAACCTGAGGGCATCCTCACTGACCTAGGCTATAGCAAAGTGACAGCGAAGGCCAGCGCTTGCCATAGCACCTGATCTGTGTTCTTGCTCTGCCCTGTCTCACCATGCTGTGACGCAGGCACTCATCCAAGCCTTTACCGCTGTCGTGCTTCGACAGAGCACTTCAGTACAACAGACGGTGCCGAGAGTGGCAGAGCAGTGTCACACCAGAGGCCCTGCAACAACCCCTCCCTGTAACAGTGTCACACCAGACGCCCTGCAACCCCCCCCCCCCCCGTAACAGGAGGCATTAAGGAGGAAAAGGGCTCGTCATTAGGAACACCAGGGAACGTGGCAGTGAGCTCGGGCGTCCAGCCTCCCTCGCCCACTCTGAGATGTGACCAGGAAAGAGCCTACATCGCAACACCCTTCCCCGCCTCTTCTACTGGAGAAGTGGGTGGGCACAAGGGGATCCAAGCTGCCCATCAGCTAGCAAGTCACATGCTGTGCCTGTACCCGCAGCCTGCGTGTGTGTCCGCCGGGAACGTGTGGACAACAGTGCAAGTTAGGGAGGAAATAGACGAGTGTGTGCTTGCTGCAGAACTTCATAACAAATTAAAATGTTTGTTGTTATGCATTTGCATGAACTTAAAAAAAACCCTTGTATGATCGTCACAAAAACTATTTTCACCCTCATTTAAAATAATATATTTTATTTACACATCTGAGCTGATCATTATATGATTAAATATACTGATTGGATTTTGAACTATCAACTGACCACCTTGTAACAGAGCAGTTTGAAGGCGCTCCAGTTTCACTGAGTTCAGTGCTCGGTTTTCATGGCAGATGCAGCTAAATGTGAGCCGCTCACACTCAGGCAGTTCTGTGGGTCCCTTTACCGAGGCAGGCTGATGCATTTTCTAGTTTGTTCCGTGAGTATACAAAGGTTTGAAACCTGACTGATGCGTTTCTGTCTCTGCTTATGTTTGCCACTGTTTTTACAAACTAAACTATTCCAGCCTGAGAGTGTGTGTTTCCGCATACACAAACACAGAAACGGCACTTTGGGAAGCTTTAAACAGGAAACACATATGTTAATTGCATATTTTTAGATAGCCAGATAAGAAACATGGTTTACACATTTTTTTTTTAATCTGAGAATCAGGTCATAGCAGAAAACTCCAAACATTTTCCTGATTCTCTCTTGGTATTTTTCTGAATTTTTCTGCCTGAGACACACAGCTTGGCCTTGTGGTATGACAGCTGGCCGTTTTGGAGTGCCGGGGTTTGGTCCAGCATCCTGTTTCCTGCTGAGTGAAAGGGGAGGCCCGGGTGCGTTCCTAACCCTTGGTTTCATCCTCGCCATTTGGGAGACTAACCAACATTCAGGTGCCTCCCTGTGCCGCTTACCCCATGCCTCTGGATTACACTCCTAAAAAATGTTAGATGTACTTAGTTTGAGACTGGGGACCATGGTGTAGCCAACTAACCCTCTGCCTGTTGGTACTAGCATCCCATATGAGCACCGCTTTGTCTCCCTGCTGCTCCACTTCCTATTCAGCTCTCTGCTTAGGGCCTAGGAAGGCAGCAGAGGATGGTCCAAGGCCCTGGGCCCCTGCACCCGCGTGAAATACTCAGAGGAAGCTCCTGGCTCCTGACTGCAGATCAGCCCAGTTCTGGCCTTTGCAGCCATTTGGGGAATGAACCAGCAGATGGAAACTCTGTCTGCTACTCTGCCTTTCGAATAAACGGAGGAAATGTGCTTGGTTTCATGGACCATAGATTTATAAGATAAATATATATTTACAACATAGTGAATAAATGCTATCTGGGAGACTATACCTTATTACAGGTGACTGCTTGTGATAAGCCAAAAAACATCTCAAGTTGGCACTTGCGATTTGATGGAGATTGGATGAGTCATTCTTGAGCTAGTCTCCACGAAAGACTGCCACTGAAGCCCTGAGCTGTGTTAAACGCCCACTGTCATACCCAGTCTCGTTGCAGATCGTGCTAGAATGCTGAGATGGTCCCAGCTGCTAAGTCAGACTTGCACCACGCAGGCAACAGTGGGCCGTCGCCCCCTGACCTCGACATCCCTCCTCCCTCACAGCCTTCTCTGTGCAGAACGCTGCGCGTCTGTCACGGGACCAGGCAGGGAGGCCGGTGTCTCTCCACTCACACACGAGGAACATTCTCTTTACAAGCAGGCGGGAGCACCAATAGTTTTCCGCCCTTAGCGAGCTTTCCTCTGCCCACTCTGGGGTGAATAACTTCATCGCTTCGTCCCTTCCTTCTCTGACAGTTTAGAAGAACAGCAAGCTAGCAGCTGAGTGCAGGGCCAGTGTGTCCTGAGGTTCAGGAAGCCAGTGAAAGGACAGCTGTCGGCTCAGAGTTCAGGTGAGGGCTCAGTGAGCGAGCAGTGACAGGGGCTCAGGCTTGAGCTTAGAGCTGGATTAGGAGGAGGGCTGGAATGAGATTTTATGGAAACTCACGGACATTAGAGCAGCGTGTTTAGAGAAGCAGTCCTGGGTTCGTGTCCTGACTGCTGCTGCCTGAGCTGGCCCCGGGGAGAGCAGCTGCAGGCTCACTCGGAAGTGACACACAGTGGAGCCTGATGGTCCGTTGCTCCTAGGAGCACTGCGGGCTGCGCTGCCCAGCCCATTTCTCTGTGAACATCGGCTTCCTCATCACCACTCAGCGTGCATTAGGTGCTGTGTTTGTCAGACTTCTCTCAGTTATCTGCTGGAGAGACGAAGTTATTCTAGAAGGAGGGCTTATTGCAGCCCACTGTATGGGAGGCTCATAGTCCAAGACTGGGTAATCCCATTGCTCTGGCACCTGACAAGGAAGGGTAGAGCCAGCGCCAGGAATATCACACTGCACGCCAGCGAGCAGAGAGGGGAGGGGGGAGCTCTGCGTGGGGGCAGCGTGGGGCAGTGCAGCCACTGCCCACTGGTGGACTAAGTGCTGTCCTTACTCCATGAGCACAAGACTGGGAGTCAATAGACTGGAGATGCCCAAACGGTTACCCAAACCATACAGGTGGACCCTCGGTTCCTAAAACCCAGCCGTGTTGGAGATGTCTACTGCATTCACAGTGAAGAAGATGCTGAAGGTGCCGAATCAAAAGGAGCGGCTCCCGGGAGTCAGTGTCCACTTCTCCTGGCTGATTTTGGTCCCATTCCAGAGCCAGCCCTCCGGAGGGCAGGAGCCTGCTGTCACTGAGCTCGTGGCAGAGCGGTCCTCCCAGCCCTAAGCTTGGACACACAGCCCAGCCCTGTGCTTTGGCCCCAAGATTCTTAATCCTCCCCAAGCTGCCACCTGCTTCGCCAAGTGCGGTTAGCAGTACCCAGCCCACAGCCGCACAGAAGACAGAGTGGGATGCCTGAAGCCGCCGCTGCCTGGCAGGCATTGGGTGTGCAGACCCCTTCAGCATCCCTTAGCCAGAGACACCTGGAGCTTACCCACTGCAGCCGGCAGGAGGGCCAAGTGGGGCAGGGACGACAGACACGGGATGGAGGCAGCTTTCTTTCCTACAACTTGAAGGGCTGTAGAGTGTGGAGGCAAAGTCCCCTTGCAGACTGAGGACCCCCACAGCCAGGCAGACTGCAGCAGACATGGGAGACTGCAGTGTGGGAGCCTCCAGTGGCGGCTGGATACCGTGCAGGGCCCTCACCCACTGACCCTGGGCTCCCCGCAAGGGGCAGAGGGCTTTTTCAGAACAGCAGCTTTCTGCACCTCCCGGTAGCCGGCCGGGGTCATTCTCTTTTTCCCAGCCCTCCTCCAATTTTCACTTCCTCGTTGTGCAGTGTTTATGGAGTTGCCCTCTCAATTCAGACTCATTTTCAGAAAGATTTAAACCCCTTAAGTTCTGAACGTATGCCTCCTTGTTCCCCACACAAGGAGTAGCAAGCGAATCCCCCGTCTGTGCTGCTGGCATCCCACATGGGCACCACCGGTTCGCATCCTGACTTCACTTCACTTCCCTTCTGGGGGCCTGGGAAGACAGCAAAGCATGGCCAGGTCCTTGGGCTCCTGCACCCCGGCGGGGGAGCCAGAAGAAGCTCCTGACTCAGCTGCATATCGGCTCTGCTCTGTTCATGGTGACCATCTGAGGAGCGAACCATCAGATGGAAGAATTGTCTCTGCATTTTGCCCTCTCTTTTACCCTGCCACCTTCCTGAGGTGACCGTGTGTGAGCCGCAATGCTCCCTCCCGTATTGAGCTCCCAGTCACAGCTGCCAGCGAGTGTGAAGTCCCAGAGTCTCCTGAATGTTTGTGTGTTGTGAAATCTGAGTTCAGAAAATAGCTTCTCCAACAGGACTTCCTTCCTGTAACCATTTCTTATAGACATGTCACAATTGCAGGAGGAAAAAAAAACCAGGTTAAAAATACACTGGATTTGCTTTAAGAGTTGTTTCTTACAAAAGCGCCTCCATTCCAGTCAGTTTACTAAATGTGTGATGGTACAGAAAAACTCACTTCTGCAAGAATTTGGACAGAGCCAGGAGGCCCTGCCTGGCGTGGAGACTGGAGGTGAACCTGCCAGTGGCCATCCCCTCGGGCCCTCAAGCACTTCCGGGGGGCCACAATGCTCTTAATAACAATGATGGTGAAGCGAGATCTCTGCCGGACCAAGCAGATTTGGGCAAATCCTCCATTTGTCTCTGGTTGCATCTGCAATGCCCCTCAGTCATCGTAAACCTCCTCACTTTGTCTGAATTGTCTGTCACAATCACCCAGAGTCATGGTTCAGCTCAATTTAGATTCTCGCTCTGCTCTGAAGGTGCCCCTGCACGGCCCGCTGCCTCCAGAGCGGGCAGAGCACGCTGGGACACTGGGCAGCGTCCCTCCGGGGCTGTCCTCCAGCTGCAGCTTCGTCTGCTTCAGTTGGACAACAGCCGTGGCTGATCAACGTGGTTTGGTGTTTACTCATCCCGCTTTGTAGCTCCTGACAATACGTGTCTTTCATCAATTCTGGTGACATTACCCCTCCTCTTACTCTGTCTCTCCCTGCCCCACTCTTCTCTTCCTCTGTAAGCTGGACTCCAAGACTCTTAAAGATAAGCTTATGATTTATCATTTGACAAGCAGATTTTACACAGAGAAAAGAGACAGAGAGTCTCCATCTGCTGGTTCACTCTCCAAACGGTTGCAGGAGCCAGCACTGAGCTGATCTGAAGCTGGGAGACATGAATTTCTCACAGTATTCCCACACGGCTGAGGGGCCCGAGGACTTGAGCCAAACCCTGCTGCTTTCCCAGGACATAGCAGAGATCTGGATCGGAAGCGGAGCAGCCAGGGTGTGAACTGGTGCCCACATGGAACGATGGCGCCACAGGGCACATCAGCCTGATGCGCCTCCACACTGGCCCCTCCAAGACGCCTTTCTAATGTCTTCAATAACTGTTCTACCAAGTTTTCATCCAATTACCAACTTCATTATTATCTGCTTGTGTTAATTTCTTTTACGTGTTTAATCATTTAAACATGCTTACGTTAGACCATTGGGTTTTCTAATGGTGTAAATTGCATCTGAACACAGTGCCGTCGGTGCGGTTGCACTGAATTCCCTTGTGGTTATTGGGAGTGGCTCCTCGCGGACGGCTACCGACAGGATTAGTGCAACGCTGGCTTTCGCCAAACGCTTCCCATCGTTGTGTTGTGAACAGAACGTGCTAACGGGAGCATCGTCTCCCTCGCTCATCAACACAGCCACGTCAGATAGAGACAGGAAGGCAGCACGCCTGCCGAGCATCGCAGACCCCGGATGCCAACGGCCACGGGACCCTGCAGCCTGAAAGCAAGAGGTAGTGCTTGAAGCACAGTCTGGATTGACTCCAACTTGACTGTGCAAACACCTAGAAAATGTCATGGAGTGCGCACAGCTTTGTCACTTTCTTTCCAAACCACCTGGCAGGTTGCGTGGCGCCAGGAGCCGAAGTTCTGCAAACCCTGATTGAATGCATGCCTTACTCACTGCAGGAACCCTATGCAAAGATGTCCCTGGAAGCCTCTAGCGTTTGAGTGTAGAAAGGACTTACGTAAGCGGCAGGTTAACACTAGAAGCCAGTATCTTTATTCCCAATACGACCCGAGGGGGAGAGATGGAAAAAGAATGAGATGGCCCCTTGTACCTGCAAGTGCCTAGGGATCATCTGGGCCCTGTCGCTCATGGATGGGGAAGTGGAGGCTGAATGAGGTGGAGTGACACAGCCAGCCACACGGCCAGCACACAGCAGAGCTGGGTCTCTGCCTCCTGAGTTGATGTTTGCTTCACCACACAACTCACGGAAATTTTTTTTTTATTTACTTTATTTTTTTATTGGAAAGACAGATATACAGAGAGAAGAAGAGACAAAAGCTCTGTTCGCTGTTTCACTCCCCAGGCTCTGGCCACAACAGCCAGAGCTGAGCCAACCCAAAGCCAGGAGCCTCCCCGGGTCTCCCACACAGGTGCAGGGTCCCAAGGCTCTGGGCTGTCCTTTACTGCTTTCCCAGGCCACAGACAGGGAGCTGGGTGAGAAGTGGAGCAGTTGGGATATGAACTGGCATCCATATGGGATCCGAGCGGATGCAGGACGAGGATTTAGCCGCTAGGCTACCGCGCCAGGCCGAATTCACGGGGCTTCTTCGTGCAGAAGAGCTACAGGGCGGTGAGTGAGGGGCCGAGAAGGAGGCCAGGTGACGTCTGGGCTGAGACTGAAGGAAGATGGGGAAGAAGCTCAGCGCCTGGCCTCGTTTCTCAATTACTCATCTGTGGACGGATTTAAGAAGCATCACCTGACCGTCCGTCAGTTCGCGTCTGACGGCTGAAAGCACCAGGGCTGCTGGGGAAACTGCTGTTCTCAAAAATTCCCAGCTCAACCTCAGCCCCTCAGGCCTCGCCTATGACTGGGTGCAAATCAGCCCACGCTGACACAGAGACCAAAACGTTCCCAGCACAGCATCCCACAGCCTGCACAGCTGGGAAGCATCCCCTGCCTGTCAGAGCACCCAGGAGCTCCAGGGACCAGCCTGAGCGTGAGCCCAAGGGTGCCTTGCCACTCCCCTGAGCCCCTCCGATGGACTCATTGGCATAAGTGCTCCATTTTTGCTCTTTTCGGTTTCAATTCTAAGCCTTGGTGTGTCCAGCATATCTTCTCTTGGTATGTATGTAACTCCCCCCCTTGCTCTAAAATTCTTTTGAGAAATAGAAGTTCTTTGGTCAGGCAGATCCAACTATGACATGTGGACTATATCCTTTTAGGAATTCTTGTAAACTACAGGTTTTAATACAATCATGCCACACAAGAAACAGGCGGCTCGCAGGAGCTGGGGCCATTGGCTTTGTTCCTGGCCGACAGGCGGGGAGGGCATCCTGCAGAAGAGGCCATGGGTCGGGCCTGGCCCCCAGGCACTGCCTGGCACTGTCTGGAGCATGCTGGTCTCATGATGGGTAGCAGAAATTCTAGAAACCACACCAGATCGTGCAAGCACGTTCACAGCCACTCTGTCGCTGCTGTCGGCCTTCCTGTGACCAAGTGCCTTGGCACTGGGTGAAGAACTTATCCTTGCCTCACAGCAGTCAAAGCTTCCCCCAGGCTGCTGAGAAAAGCCCTCGGAATGCCAGGCCTGATGACCGCAGTGTCTGCCTGATGGCCCTGGGGCCGCCACACAGCACCAGCAATGTAGAGTGGGGGCCTGGAGCCCACGCAAGCAGTGTGAGTTAGGCTGGGGGCTCTGGGTCGCGCACGGCCGCTCAGCTGCTAACTGGGGCTTATGCAGAGTCCAGCTGCAGGACTCTGTCACATGCTCACGCTGTCCCTGCACACGTCCCGTACGGCTGAATTAGCTCAGCTTTGGGTAAGTGACAGGTGTAAGAGCGGTGCGCCCAGCTTTGGCTGTCCTGAATGTGACAGACGCTAACCAGGCAGGTGGCGGAGCACAGCGGCTTGCCAGGGGAACACACCTACCAGTTTGGGATGCCTCTAACTGGATGAAAGGGAAAGCGAACTTCATATTCAAGAATTAAGAAGAGGAGGAGTTCTCTTCAGCAGCTCCCAGAGTTTTTTTTTTTTTTAAGATTTATTTTATTTTCATTGGAAAGGCGGATATACAGAGAGGACAGAGAAGAAGATCTTCTGTCCGATGATTCACTCCCCAAGTGAGCGCAACGGCCGATACTATGCCAGTCCGAAGCCAGGAGCCTCTTCCGGGTCTCCCACACGGGTGCAGGGTCCCAAAGCTTTGGGCCGTCCTCGACTGCTTTCCCAGGCCACAGGCAGGGAGCTGGAAGGGAAGCGGGGCTGCCGGGATAGAACCGGCGCCCATATGGGATCCTGGGCATGCAAGGCGAGGACCTTTAACCACTGCGCCACCGCGCCGGACCCAGCTCCCAGAGTTTTTATAAAATCTTAAGCGATTAAAGTGCTGTGACATTTAGGTCCCTAGTAGAAAATAACCAAGCCAATGTCTGAGTGAGTGGACGCGTCGTTTAAGACAAAGGTTGCATGGCAAGGAGCTGGGGGAGTGAAACAGGAAGCTCGGGCATCCATATAAGCAAACATGAGCTGGTTCCCTAACTCACACACACTATACACAAAAACCAATCCTACGTAAAGGAAATACCACACAATCTTTACAAGTAATCCGGTAGAACCTTTCTTTACGAAAGTAGAAAAGGGAAATTTTCTTGAGACAAAACAGGTAATTAACCATAAAGGCAAAAACAGATCAATTCAACTCTACCTGGAAGATCTCCCAGAAATAGGAAAATGAGAGCCAGCATAACTAGAAAACAGGCCAGGGGCGCTGTCCGTGGAGGGCGGTGACGGCCTCCGTGGGGCACAACCAGGACACGTGGTGACCCACGTCTCTGCATCTAAAGGTACTGTTATGCAAGCCAATACTGGGATAACGGACAACAATGTGGTGGCAGGACCCTCAAACACCCTAATCCTAGAGGGGAAATCAACCCACCAAAATTAGAATGTGTGCACAAATTGTAAATCAGTGCAAAAAGATAATATGCTGTGGCGAACCCAGTATCTGCATATAAGGTAAGTGACTCTTACCTAAATGTGGTCAAAACAAGCTGGGCCGCCCAGCCTCCTCAAACAAAACTGCTCCTTTTAGGGTCTACTGATATCCATGTGGAAACAAGATGTTGCTAAATGGAAGCTTATAGGAATACACAGGAGGATGGTACAGCCGATGCCAAGGTGGAAGTAAGGACAGTGCCCCTGCTGGGACCAGGAGGGTCAGCCTGCAGTGGGCAGGGACCAGGAGGGTCAGCCTGCAGTGGGCAGGGACCAGGAGGGTCAGCCTGCAGCGGGCAGGGACCAGGAGGGTCAGCCTGCAGCGGGCAGGGACCAGGAGGGTCAGCCTGCAGCGGGCAGGGACCAGGAGGGTCAGCCTGCAGCGGGCAGGGACCAGGAGGGTCAGCCTGCAGCGGGCAGGGACCAGGAGGGTCAGCCTGCAGCAGGCAGAGGTGCCAAGGTGGATGGTGAGGACAGCATCCCTGGGGCCAGGAGGGTCGGCCTGCAGCGGGCAGGGGCATCTCCACATGCAGGTCCTTTCTGGGGTGAAGAGCACGCACATCTTTTTCTCGGACACTTCTCTGTGCCCTACGACAGTGGAAGGGAAATTAAAGATCATTGGAAGGGCCCGGCGCGGTGGCGCAAGTGGTTAAAGGTCCTCGCCTAGCACGGCCGGGATCCATGATGGGCGCCGGTTCATCACGGCAGGGCCCAGCTGTCCTGTCCAGCTCCCTGCCTGTGGCCAGGAGGGTCAGCCTGCAGCAGGCAGAGGCCCAGAGCTGTGGTGAGGACCGCATCCCGTGGGAGCCCGGAGAGGCTCTGGCTTCGCATCGGCATGGTCATCTGCCCATTGCGCTCCTTTGGGGAGTGAATCAGATGCAAGCATCTTCTCTCTGTCTCGCACTTCTCTGTTGTCGCCTTCCAACAACAGTAATGAAAGGAAATCTTTAAAAAAAAAAAAAAAAGATCATTGGAATAATTGCACAGCACACTGAAAAGCAGCTGGAGGCTGAAGGACATGAAAGTACTTAACACGGCCAGGAGCAAAAAGGAGGACGAAGGGACGCACACGGGCCACACTGGGTGTCCCTGCCGGAGGTGGGCTCAGCAAGGCAGGGGATGTCCCCGCCCTGGGCAACGCCCACTTCAGTGGCCACAGCGTGTCCCCGAGAGGAACAGGGCCCTCGACGGCAGGCGTTTTGTCTAAAATAAATGCACAGTCATATGGCTAGACACGTGTGCCAAAGAAGAACTGAGAGGTGACTTCACAAAATGTGGAAACACAGATTATCTCTGGATGATATGATTGTGGGCAGGTTTTGTTTGTTTGTTTTGTTTTTATTGGCATTTCTGATTTTTCTGCAATTATGTTACTGATGTAATTAATGAGAAGTGGCTAGGTGAAATGAAACTGCTGTGGAGAAACTTGTGGCAGAGCCGAGATGAGCCACCATCCTGCAAGGGGGGAACTGTTACCTCCAAGCGAGGTATGATGGAGCCACGGCCGTCCACCTACGACAGCAAAACTGGTGCGCGCTGGGCTCCGGACTACGTACAGCTGCGGGCTGCCATGCTGGTATTGCGTTCGGGCACTGGTTCAAGTCCTGGCTGATCCACTTCCCATCCAGCTCCCTGCTTGTGGCCTGGGAAAGTAGTGGAGGTCGGTCCAAAGCCTTGGGTCCCTGGACTCTCATGGGAGACCCAGAAGAGGCTCCTGGCTCCTGGCTTCAGGTCAGCTCACCTCCGTCTGTCACAGCCATTTGGGTGATGAACCAGCAGATGGAAGATCTTTCTATCTCTCCTTCTCTCTGTAAATCTGCCTTTCCTATGAAAATGAGTAAATTTTAAAATCTTAGCAGAAAAAAAAAAAAGGATGAGGGTGAACAGGGAGAGTTAGAGGATTATGCAGGAAGGGAAAGAGAAACGTGTGCTGCTGGATTCTGTAGAACTTTCTGGAGGACGTGTGAGTTTCAGCTGGGTGGGGGCAGGGAGCGGTCAGGAAGGTTGCGCAAGTCTTAGAAACCATGATGAAGACTCGTGTAGGTTGGGGTCAGCCCGCACGCCCCACGTGTAGACAACGATACGGGGTGGAACATCTGTGGTTTTGCCCAAAAGGCCAAATTCTGACAGCTCGCTTTGCCCTGGCTGCCCTCCTCCGGGCACGGAGCAGGGGAGGGCTGTGACGTTTGAAGGGGGACTTGGCGAGGCCACGGCCGTGGCATCGGTATCAGGCCAGATCCTGCTGCACGTGTAAGGAAGCCATGTGTAGTCCGTCATGTGGGCGCAAAGGTCCACAGACTTGAGTCATCCCTGTGAGGGTAAGGCACCCTTCAGGGAGTGGGCCCTTGGGCTACCTGGAGCTACACCCGTGGTGGTCTCCTGGTGTGTCCCCCCAGCCCTGTGCGCGAAGCCACCACGCAGAGCCACCACGCAGAGCCAGGTCTCCTGCAGGCCGCCGGCTGCGAGGTGCGGGATGCCTGCGGTCAGCTGAGGGGAAGGGTCCTCGCGGGTGGACGCAGGGCCGGGGAGGCCTGAACGACACAGGCGAACTGAAGCTGTGCGTGGGGTTGGCCGGAGGCACCCAGCGCCCTGTCTCTGCCCTCGAGCAGTCTTGGGGTCCCAGTGATTCTTAGCACCTTGTCTCCCCGGATGCAGCTGAAGCCCAGGGGGTGTGGCTCAGATCTGTCTTTTTTGTAATCCTGGACGTCCGTGGCTCCGTGTCTTAACCACAGAAGCGTTTGGATAAACGTTTGTGGAAGTCAGGGAGCCGAGGGGATGTGCAACGTGCATCTTGCCCACGAATAAACATGTGAGTTCCGGCGTGACGCGCTTTTCCCCTTAGCCTAGCAATGCTGAGAGCGAAGACCTTAGGAGAAGGCCAAAAAAAAAAACCTTGGGCTTGAGTGAACCTAAGGATTGGGAGAAGTGGCTAAAGGGTCAGGTTCAACTCACTGAGCTGAGGCGGTAAGACTTCCTTCAGAAGGGACACGGTGCGCGCCTTGCTGGGCGGGCAGAGATCCACCCGGGCCTGTGGAAGCCAAGCCCCGTCCACAGGCGGCTGCGCCCTGACGTGCCTGACCCCGGCCACCGACCGCGGGCCGCTTAATCACTCAGTACCGAAGGATACTCGGGATTTGTCTCAAGGGTAAACATTTTTGATGAAACGAGGTTCCCCCAATTTCTGCTGTCAGCACTCCACAGTTACACAGCGGAAACTTTGTGAGAACCACACCGTGAGTGTTACAGCTGTCCCGTGAGCTCAGACATCTGCTCGCTACACAGCCCAGAGCTCCAAGGGCCCATCCATCTCTCTCTCCGTGCGAGTTAAACTACATCTGACCTCTGAAAACCCACAGACGTGTAAACAGTACGAGATAAGACGCAGTCCTGAGATAGGCAGCCAGCAGGCAGAGCTGAGAACCCCGGAGGGAAGTGGCTGCCTTGTTTAAAGGAGCGTGTTAGTCACTAACTGCCGGCCCCAGTTCCTCTGGCAGCTGCCCTCTGCTTCATGCTGAGACAAGGGCTCTCGGCAGCGAGGACCGGTGCAAGCCGGGGGCCAAGGCAGAAACACTGAGGAGCAGAACAGCAGAGGGCTGGGCGAGAGGACGCCCAGGGGCGCTGGGAAGCAGCCGGGGGTTCCGTGCAGTCCTGTCTGACCTGCAACACCAAACGTGGAACTCGACTGACTCGAAGGAATGTGTTTCTCTCTCAAAGACCAAAGCTGAAACGTCACTGCCGAAGAGAAAGTGAGTCTGCACGGGAGATCTGGGCAGAGAGTCGTGCAAGCAGATGTTGGCCTTGCGACATCAAGATCGTGAAGCGTCAAAGGCAGTGTGGAGGGGTGGCTGCTTAGCCCGGTGCTCACGGCGCTGGTTCGGACTCCCATCTGCTCTCTCCTGCAGCGCGGGCAGCCATGGCAGGGTGTTTGGAAAATTCCTTCCCGCCTTTGACCCAGTGTTAGATTAAAACGTGCTCAGAAACCAATACCAAGGGCAGCGTGGTGTTCTCAGAGAACCTCGAGGGAAAATGCTGCGAGCGATGGTCGCTCTGTCAGTCACACTGGGAGGGAAGGGCTGAGATCCAACCAGCCAGTGCGAAAATCGACATAAACTTCTTCCGGAATATGAAGGCACCAGAGCAGTTCTAAACAAGCTTTTTCTAATTAAATAATGGTGATGGGCCCAACACGGTAGCCTAATGGCTAAAGTCTTCACCTTGCATGCCCAGGTCCCATGTGGGCACTGATTCATATCCCGGCTGCCCCACTTCCCCTCCAGCTCCCTGCTTGTGGCCTGGGAAAGCAGTCGGGGACGGCCCAAAGCCTTGGGACCCTGCACCCGCGTGGGAGACCCGGAAGAGGCTCCTGGCCCCTGGCTTTGGATTGGCTCAGCTCTGACCGTTGCAGGAGATATAAAAATCTTCCTCTCTGTCCTCTCTGTAGATCTGACTTTCCAACAAAAATAAATAAATCTTAAAAATGATGGTGATGTCATTTTTTGGAAAATACATAGACTGAAATAATTTTTAAGGATGTACTTTATTTATTTGAAAGGCAAGAGTTCCACAGAGCAGAGAGGGGTCTTCTCTGCGCCCTTTCCTGCCAGCAGGCCCCGGGGTCACTGAGCGGTGAGACCCCGCAAGAGCCACAGAGACAAACCGGTGAGGGCTATCCGACTTACTGTGCACGAGTTACAAGTTCAGAAAGGCCGAGGAAGCGGAGGGCTCCAGGGCGTCTTCTGACAGTCCTGCCACCCACCAGAGACACTGAAATTGGCTGGAAGACCCTCCAGTCCAGGTCACGGTCCACACGCAGGGCTGGAAGCTGTGCCTCAGGTCATGGCAGGGAGCAGGCAGAGGCAGTCACCTCAAGGTCTTCTTTGCGTTGATTCACTCCCCAGGTGACCACGAGGCTAGGACTGTGTCCGCCTAACCAGGCGCTTCTGGCCTTCCTCGCACCTGGGCCATCTTGCACTGTTCCCAGGTGCGTGAGCGGGGAGCCCAGTTGGGGCACAGTGGAACGGCCGGGCTGGGGAGGATCCACGTAGCTGTTCACACCTCAAGCTTGCTCCAAGCAGGGGCCCTATCACATGCCTTGCTTGCCCTTCTAGGCATGCGTGTCCACTATGTGGAGAAAAGATCTCAAAGTCTTTTCTCCGAGCAGATAACTTGAGGGCATCAAGTATTTTCAATTTTGTTCAAGTACGTAGTACGTAGCCATGAACAGCCCGGGCATCAGTAGGGCTCTCCTGGCCCTTGTCCTCTACTGACCGTGAACTTGGCCCCCTGCCTTCACCCTCTATTCAGACTCAAGTCAGCCTTCCTTGGAAGGTCAAGTTGGCGGTCAGAGTCTACACAAGCGGCTGGTGCACATGCCACTCTGTCTGTGACTGCCCGCTGTTTGCCACGAGGCAGGGAGGAATGGCAAGAGACTGATGCTGTGTGCTGGTTCATTGCCCAAATGTCCGATGGCTAGGGTCAGCTCTGCCTCGGCCGGACTCCCAGCTAGCTGAGCTCTAACCTGGCGCCTCGCAAGGTGCGTTAGCAGGAAGCTCGAGCCAGGAGCCACAGCTGGGACTCAGCCCCGGGTGCACGAGCCCCATGATGTCGAACCCACGAGCAGTGCTGCTTGGCTTATCGAAGCCTGTGTTCTGTAGAATGAGAGCGTCCCCAGGAGTCTCCCTGACACGCGTGAGCCAGGAGAAAGCTGCACCTTCCTGTGGTGGCATGAGACGCTGCGCTCACAGCCTGCGTCAGCTTCCTGCAGACCAGGGAGCTTAAAACGGCGGAGACGTGCTCGGACGGCTCTGGGCTGCGCGTCCACAGGCCGCACCGTCAGCAGTGGAGGCTCTGGGGGGATGCTGCCTGGCCCCTCTCTTCCTTCTCCTGGCCTGTGCTTCACCTCACCCAGGATTACCCGCCCTCGCGCCTAGTCCACATCTCCCTTGCCTTATAAGGATGCCGTCACTGGATCAGAGCCCAAACCTCAACCCGGCATGACCTCATCCTGACTCGGTGGCATTACGTGACTGCTACTTCCAAATAAGCTCACGTCCCTGAGTGCTGGGGATGAAGGAGACACGATTCAGCCCAAAATAAAAACGTGTCCTGTTTTTTTCCATAATCAGTATGTATTAATTTTGAAAATCTCATCAAGAACTATATCATGGCTTGCCTTATTTGTTTTAACAGCTCACCTCCCCTTTAGTGCCGCCAATCCCGGTGATGAGTTCTGGAAATGGCGGAATCTCTCTCAACACTAAGCTGCCAGATGCCCGGCAAGGCCAGCCTTCCTAGGGGCAGGATGCCAGGCCTGCTGCTCTCTGCACTGGGTGTGGCTCGTGCCCCAGGCCCTCTGAGTGGCCACACTTCCCACACACCTCGCCCAGAAGTTAGCTCCCCTTCTGTGACCTCCTTCCCCTGCTCTGCACGTCCTTGGAAGTTCTTACGGCACAGATGACTCCCCTGGCCGGTTTGCTAGGCCTCCATATCCATTTTTGTCTGCTTTTTGTTGTTCGGTTTGAGAGGCAGAGGGAGGAGAAAGAAGAAGAGCTAGAGTGCTCCCCACTGCAGGTGCTCCCCGCTGCAGGTGCTCCTCACTGCAGGTGCTCCCCACTGCAGGTGCTCCCCGCTGCAGGTGCTCCCCGCTGCAGGTGCTCCTCACTGCAGGTGCTCCTCACTGCAGGTGCTCCTCACTGCAGGTGCTCCCCGCTGCAGGTGCTCCTCACTGCAGGTGCTCCCCGCTGCAGGTGCTCCCCACTGCAGGTGCTCCCCGCTGCAGGTGCTCCCCGCTGCAGGTGCTCCTCACTGCAGGTGCTCCCCGCTGCAGGTGCTCCCCACTGCAGGTGCTCCTCACTGCAGGTGCTCCTCACTGCAGGTGCTCCTCACTGCAGGTGCTCCTCACTGCAGGTGCTCCTCACTGCAGGTGCTCCTCACTGCAGGTGCTCCTCACTGCAGGTGCTCCCCGCTGCAGGTGCTCCCCACTGCAGGTGCTCCTCACTGCAGGTGCTCCCCGCTGCAGGTGCTCCTCACTGCAGGTGCTCCCCGCTGCAGGTGCTCCCCACTGCAGGTGCTCCTCACTGCAGGTGCTCCTCACTGCAGGTGCTCCCCACTGCAGGTGCTCCTCACTGCAGGTGCTCCCCGCTGCAGGTGCTCCTCACTGCAGGTGCTCCCCACTGCAGGTGCTCCCCGCTGCAGGTGCTCCTCACTGCAGGTGCTCCCCGCTGCAGGTGCTCCTCACTGCAGGTGCTCCTCACTGCAGGTGCTCCCCGCTGCAGGTGCTCCCCGCTGCAGGTGCTCCTCACTGCAGGTGCTCCCCGCTGCAGGTGCTCCTCACTGCAGGTGCTCCTCACTGCAGGTGCTCCCCACTGCAGGTGCTCCCCGCTGCAGGTGCTCCTCACTGCAGGTGCTCCCCGCTGCAGGTGCTCCCCGCTGCAGGTGCTCCCCACTGCAGGTGCTCCCCACTGCAGGTGCTCCCCGCTGCAGGTGCTCCCCACTGCAGGTGCTCCCCACTGCAGGTGCTCCCCGCTGCAGGTGCTCCTCACTGCAGGTGCTCCCCGCTGCAGGTGCTCCCCGCTGCAGGTGCTCCCCGCTGCAGGTGCTCCTCACTGCAGGTGCTCCCCGCTGCAGGTGCTCCCCACTGCAGGTGCTCCCCGCTGCAGGTGCTCCCCGTGTGACTGGGGCTGAGCTGGCGTGTCTGGGAGCTGCCGCATGTCCGGGAGCTGCTGTGTGGCTGGCAGAAACCCAGTCACCTGAGCCACCACTGCTGTCCCTGGACACTGATGTGGGGTGCGGAATCTTTTTCTCCATTCAGTAGGCATTAAGCCCCTGATAACCAAGGCAGAGTCGGGAGGATGTTGCTAAGTCCCATGCTTATGTCCCCAAAGAGCCCTAATCTAAACTACTTTCAGAAGAAATAACCTGACACCCGAGATTTGCTGCTGAATGACTGTGGATTGTGGGGAGCTGCAGGCAGGGCTCTCCTGGGGACAGAGTTTCCTTCGCCTCCTGGGGATCAGCACGTGTTAGAAATTCCTACTTGAGAAGCGGGCAAAGGGAGCAGCCAGGACGGGCTCGCATGTCCCTAGGCAGCCCACCAACTTCTCCCTGAGAACCTCACAGCTCGGGAGAACACTTGTGTCCGAGTTGTGCCTGCTTACCAGCTCCTCTCTCCTCTGCCTGAGTGGGTGCCCCCGCGTGAAAGCTCCGTGCTCAGTGGCCTAACAGCCATAAGCAGGCGGTGAAGGACGGCCTGGATGCATGTCAGCTTACTGTGTGTGTGCTTGCATTTTTTCTAAAAATCTATTTATTTTTGTTGGAAAAGCAGACCTACAGAAAAGGAGTGACAGAAAGATCTTCTGTGTGCTGATTCACTGCATAAGTGGCCACAATGGCCAGAACTGAGCCACAGATCCGAAGCCAGGAGCCCTTTCCAGGTCTCCCACACGGGAGCAGGGTCCCATGGCTTTGGGCCGTCTTCTGTTGCTTTCCCTGGCCACAAGCAGGGAGCTGGATGAGACGTGGAGCAGCCAAGACACAAACCCGTGCCCACATGGGATCCTGGTGGTTGCAAGGAGAGGATTTAGCCACTAGGGTGTCACATCAGACCTTGCGCTTGCCGTTTGATGTTGTTTGACTAACGTTGTTTGCCACACTTTGCCATGGGCCTCATGTATGGGGAGGAGGTCCCCAGAACCTGATGCTCCAACCAAGCCTGAGCTGCCAACCCAGAAAGCCATGCCCAGCCGCTGGCCGTGTCATCCTTCCTGCGTGGAGGAGCCTTTTCTTTCACTTTTGTATTTTATTTGTAGACATTTATACCAAAATAGTGAAACTAAAGTTTGAAGAAAATAAATGTCATCCGTCTCAACGTGAATTTATCATGAAACAAAAACGAAAATTGTTTCAGAACTTCAGTGCGATGGGCAGCTCCTTCTGATGTCATTTCACTAGAACTTTCGGTCATGGGGCTGGTATTGTGGCACAGCAGCTTAATCTGCCACCTTCGGCGCCAACGATCCCATTTGCTCCCCTTCTGATCCAGCTTGCTGCTAATCCACCTGGGTGCCTGCGTCCCTGTGCAAACCCAGGAGAAGCTCCTGGCTCCTGGTTTTGGCTTGACTCGGCCCACCCAGCACCAGCTCATGCCAGGCACTTAAGGCATCTTGTCCCGTTTGATGTTCCCAGCGCCTGTCTGGCACAGGCCTTACGGGGGGCTCACGGTTTGGGGACTAGTCCAGAGACACAGAGTCGGGCAAGGGCTGAGCAACACACGGATGCTCCCACGTGCTCCTGCACTCAGCCCAGCCCACATCTGTGACCTCTCCCCAGCTGGGACGCAGCTTCGTGCAGTGGAGCTGCTGCTGGCACGCAGAGCTCCACTCCCACTGTTGAAGCTAGCCACAAGGGAGACACCGCAGACCCATGGCAGCTGGGCTGAGCTGCCAGCAGCTCCGCTCAGCAGCAGCCCTGGGAACACAGAGCTCCATGAGGAACTGAAAAACAGCCACTGACCCAGCTGGTGTGGGGAGCCTGGTTCACGGGGACTTGGCCTGGGATGAGGTCAGGCCCTGTTCGCATTTGCGCTTTGTTCACCAGCCGTGTCTCCAGAGCTTGTTCTGCGCGCTGTCCAGGAACCCCCTGAGCGCCTATCTCTATTCCATTCATCTGTCCCTGGAACGTGGCCGGTGGCAAGCAGCGGGTTCCCCCTTGTCGGCGACTCACTGGAGCACGATCCAGGGTGTGTGGGCACTGAGGTGGAGGCTGAGAAAAAGGGCAGGGCCTCGCCTGGGGGTGCTGGGAACCTGTGACACCACCCAGGCCGCATGCCAGCCACAGCCAAGCCCATAGCCCTTGAGGTGTTTCATGAATATCATTGTATTCCTGTCTTCTGGAACTTTGATCATGTCCACCCCTGAATTTCAGAGCTGAGAAATCCTGTTTCTCTGAGTCCTCAGTGGTCCCCTCAATCCCAGCCCTGCTGCCTCCTGGTGTTCTTGAGGGGTCTCTGAGTCTGCCCCATGGCGGCGTCTCGAGCTGTAGACAAGGTGGGAAATGGTCCCGTCAGCCAAGAACGGCCCTGGCCCAACGGCTCAGTGGCTAAGTCCTCACCTCGCAAGCACCGGCATCCCATATGGGCACCAGTTCATGTCCTGGCTGCTCCATTCCCCATCCAGCTCCCTGCTTGTGGCCTGGGAAAGCAGAGAAGGTTGGTCCAACGCCTTGGGACCCTGCACCGGCTGGGGAGACATGGAAGGGACTCCTGGCTTTGGATTGGCTCAGCTCCAGCTGTTGCAACAACTTGAGGAGTGAACCATCAGATGGAAGATCTTGCTGTGTCTCCTTCTTTCCATAAATTTCATCTGCCTTTCCAACAAAAATAAATCTTTAAAAAAAGAAAGAACAGTTTCAGAGAAGCACTCAACACCTGCACAGCCACTGTTTCTGCCTCTGCCTCTGTCTCTCTGTCTCTCTGTCTCTCTCTCTCTCTCTCTCTCTGGGTGTGTTTCATTCTGACCTTTATTCTTTAGGGCTCACTGCCACTCCCGCCTGCCCAGCCTTGTGCCCACTGCGCTGTGGTAAGGCAGGAAGCCTCTGTGCAGCACTGTGAAAGGACCCCACGTGACATGGCAGCTCAGCAGCTGGGTCAGCCTGCGGTTGGCAGTCATGTCACCTGGCTGCGTCACCTCTGTGGCTCTTGGGGGCTTGAGTAGTGAAACGGGGCGAGGTGGGGAAGTCAGGGTTTCCTGGCGGGTCAGGAAGGAGTGAACGGAAGGGCTTCTGAGGTCAGGGAGCTGCAGAATGCATGATTCTGTGTGCGTGACCGTGGGGGTCCATTTCCTCATTCACAGAGGAGGCTGCGAGGACCCCAGCGCGCCCTGGGAGATGGCGCGGGGCCTGCTGAGGTGACAGCAGCCTGGGACCCCCGCACCTGGCGCTCCAGCAGCATGCTCCCTGCCTGATGCCACCTTCGTTCTCATAAGTTGCCTCTTTCTGCTAAACAGGGAATTTTTCTAATTCCCTTTTGTAAAGTTTTGTTTCGTTATGAATCCTCAGAACTTTCACTCCTATTTGTTTTCCAAGAAATAGTTCCAAGGCAAAAACATTGTCGCTGATCTAGTCCCTGCTTCATTCAAATTTGGAAACAAGCTGGAGTGCTCTCAAAACCCAGGCACCTGTTAGAGGCAACTTCCCCTGCTGGCCTCCCACAGGACACAGCAGTTCCCAGAAGCCCTTGACTCTGCTTCCCATGGTGGCCTTTTTTAAAAGAGCTATTTATTTATTTACATGAAGGATATTTTGTTTTGTTTTGTGATATAGTCCCAGAGGCTCCGGGGCCGCCCGCGCCCTTCCCCGAGCTGGCTCTGCCTGCCCCTCTGATCTCCCCTCTCAGTTCACAATGATGTCCTTCGTGAAAGCCACAAGTCCTTCGTGCTGTTTTGACGCGTTTCCTGACAGGGCAGGCGTGGACAGTGTCGGAGTCCGCCATCTCACTGACAGTATATTCTCAATTCTTTCCCTGGGAGTCCGTCCTTGGTCTGTATGCGTAGAGACACACAGCACTTTGTCTCCATAGCTGAACAGCCCCGCTCCACTGCACTACACATCCCTAAAGTACAGAACCAGTGGGCACAGGCCACAGTAGGACAAGAACAATAAGTTTTCATCAACACGAAGTTAACAAACTGCTTTAAAAAAACGCATCACGAGAGTGGTGAAGACAGGAATGAAGGTCCTGGTGGGGACAGATGCCAGTGCGCGACCTTGCGACGCTGAAGGAATTACAGTGACCGGCTCACCTTCATCCCTCGTGCCAGGCGGCACCGCGGCGCCGAAATGCACGTGCACAATCTCACGTGTTCACAAGCGATCCGTCTCTTCTGGATCATCAAGTCATGAATCACAAGAACCAGGAAGTGTGAGATTTATAGCAGAAACAACCAGATTTGACACTGCAGAACTGCCAGCTGGAACAAGCAAGGGCCATTCTATGAGAAGATGAGCTAAACAACCCCTGGCCGTATCAGCATTGAGATTTTTGATGGAAGTTATATTACAGGAAATGTGTTACCTGATCCTTAGGGATGGGCTCATTTCCCTTAGCATAATGGTAGATTTATGTATTTTTATTAGAAAGTCAGATATACACAGAGGAGGAGACATAGAAAGATCTTCCATCTGCTGATTCACTCCCCAAGTGGCTGCAACAGCCAGAGCTGAGCCAATCCAAAGCCGAGAGCCAGGAGCCTCTTCTGGGTCTCCTGCATGGGTGCAGGGTCCCAAGGCTTTGGGCCGTCCTCGACTGCTTTCCTTGGCCACAAGCAGGGAGCTGGATGGGAAGTGGCACTGCCGGGATTAGAACCAGTGCCCATATGGGATCCAGGTGTGCATGCATAAAGGTGACAACTTTAGCTACTAGGCTACCACACCAGGCCCCAGAATGGTTTTTTAAGTGGCAAGTGAAGGTTACAGTCCCATTTGACAGATTAGCTTCCCGAGCAAGTGACCAAGTGGCTGTAAATGACCAGGCCCTGGCCTGTGTGCAGTGGAGTCCATGGCACTGAGCTGAGGCCAGGTTCCGGCCGATGTGCCTTGCAGACCTTCCCAGGGACCCGACCCTTCCAGCCTGTAGCACAGGCCCTCACCTCGGGTTCCTGACTGCAAAGGGTCGCCCGGTGGCGCCTTCGGACCCCTCGCCCCACAGCCCGCTGGCGTCCTCCTGTTTGTGAGCCCTGTTACGTGTTCAACTTTTACAGCTGTCATGGAACTAGACCCTTCGGCTGAGCAGGTCCCTGGGGGAACCAGGTGGCCCCGGGCCACCGTGTGCCTTCAGCAGGCGGGGAGGGCTGTTCTGTGGAATGGTCACACAGCAGCCGTGCCTGCTGTGACACTGGTGTCTGTCTGAATGTGGGCCTTGAGGCTCACGCCTGAGTGTCCCTATGAGGCCTTCGGATTACTGCTGCCCTAGGGCTAGCCACCGTCTTCCCCAGCACACACCCACACGGCCCGAGCAGACGGTGACCCGCTGCAGCGCTGCCAGTCGTGGTCCAGACTGCTGGGAACTGGACCTGTCCCTACACGGCTCACCGGAACCCAGTCTGCTCACTTCTTCCCAGCTTCACGGCAGCACTACCACATGGTCGGCATGAGCTCGGCCCTGCGACTGCCTCCACCGCAGTAACAGGCCACACACCAGGGGCTTCCCCTGCACCGCTGGTTGTCCGGGCGGAGCAGCACCCGAGCAGCACCCGAGCGGGCACGGAGCTCCGTGCTTGTCAGCCGTACGGTTGGAGTCTCTGGGCCAGTGTCCTGTGTGGCGCGGGGAACGGGTGAAAGCCCAGCACCTCTGCCTGTCTTCCCGTGGAGTACAGGGGCCAGGGCCTGCGCGGTGTGGGCTCGGGCTGTCTGACACGCGGCTGAAGCCCAGCCCCGCACCCAGCCACCCAGCCGCCCAGCCCCGCACCCAGGCCAGCCCCGCACCCCAGGCCAGCCCCGCACCCAGCCCAGCCCCGCACCCAGCCGCGCCTGCTGAGACTTCCCGCGGTGAGAGCTTACTTTCTGTTTATCAGACACTTCCTCAGAAGGAAGGTGTTCCCGCGTCCTGAGCCGCACATGCCCTTCCGCCCAAGGCCTCGCTGGGTGATGTGTCAAGCATGTGCGGCTAATCCAGCCCCAGGACCTGCCAAACTGAAACACGCTGGACCAAGTGCAGACCCCAGCCCGGGGGTTAGCAGAGCCCGCGTGCTGACGGGCGCTGGCAAGGCTGCATGTCACGGGGTCCAGCCTGGGTCTGTCAGCCTGACCTGTGTCGTCTCTCCATGTAGACAGATTCGTGCAGGAAGCCAAGTCATAAACAGGCCATTTCTCGGCGTGCTGCGAGCCAGACAGCCAGAGCTGCACCGTGCAGATGCTGAGCAGCCGCGGCCGAGCGTCAGGACCATCCATCCTCACAAGGGCCAGCTGTGGGGGGCTGGCCACCCCCGGCTGGGCATGGCCTGGAGAGGCTGCTGACAGGGCCCTCCCCAGACGTTTCTCCCTCTGCCATAAAACAAGCCAGCTTGGCCACAGCCCCCCGGGGGGTCACATCAGACCCCTGCCACCGCGCCCGTGTGCCTGCTCTGATCAGTTAGCAGCGGCCGGCCTGCCTGCCATCCATCCTTCTTTGCTTGCCGTCTCTCTTCTCTCCCTCCCCCCTTCCTGCAGCCAGACTAAGTTATAGCTGATAGTCAACATTTCCATTTTGCCGGCAAACAGACCCAGCAGGAGAATGTGAGTGGAGCCGTCTGCCATCTGCTCAGTAGGGAAACAGCATGTCAGCAGAGGCAGACATGATCGGATCTTGGGTGCAGAGCCTCTCCCAGCCATACCCAGTGAGCCTGGCACCCGGCTCCTCTGATGCCTGGCGCCTGGCTGGCACCTGGCTCGGCTGGACACTTGCAGAATGATTGCGACTGGTGTTACAGCACAGTGGGTGAAGCAGTTGTGCGAGACACAGGCAGCCCGAGTAAACACCAGCGTGAGTCCTGGCTGCCCTTCCCCGTCCAGCTCCCTATAGAGTCCAAGAAGACAATGGAACGGGGCCTAAGTGCCCGGGCCCCTGCCAGCCTGTGGTTGGCCTGGACGGAGGGCCGAAGTGCTCCCTCTCTTGAGATGACAGGGCCCTGACAGGACACACCCACCCATCATGTCCACCCCAAAACACATCCCTTCTGTGGTTTCCTAGTTCAAGTGCGGAAGACTGCACTGGGGGTCTTCTGGCGTGAGGAGGCAGTAACGACAGCTGGAGAGCTTTTGCAGAGAGAGGCGGGACTATCGGGCCGCAGTGTGAGCTGGGCGGGTTTGTGCGTGTCGGGGACCCTGAGAGGGACCCGTGTGGAAGGACAGACGGTCTCTGAAATACCCTCAAGGGGTTCCTATAACTCAGATGGCTTCACAGCAGACACAACTCGTGTGAAACACAACAGCAGGCTACCAAGAGGAGAGTGTTTCTGATGCCCTGTGACGGGGGCTCGCTGCACGAGAGACCCCAGCCCGCAAGTCATTCCACAGGGGGACGACACAGACGGATCCAACACACGGCCAGGGAAGAGACAGCAGGGCCTCGAGACCAAGTCAAGCGGGCCAACTTTTGGCTGACGTGGGTGAGCTGGTCAGAGCAGCGAGACCGTGACGTGGATACAGGATGCTGCGGAGGAAGTGTTTTAAGCTTTTTCTTTTATTTTTACTTTTTGTTTGGAAAAAAGACAGATTTCATTCAGTGCCTCACTCTCGAAACGCAGACCCGGAACCCACTCTAAGGTGTGCGGGCTCGTGGACCCCACCTGCCCTAGGAGCCGTCCTCGGCTGTCTCCCAGTGTGTCAGCGGAAGCTCGATCCGAAACAGCCAGGACGGACTGCAGGTGCCCAAAAGGACGTCTGGCCACTGGGCAGGAACAGGCCCCGAGGGCAGAAGGTGCTGCTATGGAAATGCTGGTGTGTGTGTGTGTGCGTGTGTGTGTGTGTGTGTGTGTGTGAAGTCCTCTCTGAGAACGTGTTGGCATTCATGCTTAAAAACATTTTAGTCACCCAACCTGAGTGTCCTCAGCAGATGACTGGATAAACGGATGAGCCAAGTGTGGTAGAGCCATACTAAACCACCTGGCGAGGTACGTTCTGCCCGAGCTGGGACCCACGTGACTCCTGACCAGGCGTGCTGAAGCAGCCGTCCCAGCACGTCCTGCAGCTCTGCCGCTGTACGTGGAGACTTCCACAGAGGCTGGAAGGAGGCGTGGGCCGCTAGCGTTCTGTCGGGAAACAGGATGGGATTGTGGAAACGGATGCTGCTCGTGTCTGCACAGCAGCGTGAGTGTCCCCGGCACTCCTGGGTCACACGCTCAGACGTGGCTGTAGGGGAACGCACAGGCTGCAAGCAGCTCTTACCACAATAAGAAGCCCCCGAGTGCGGCCGAGTGTGCAGCAGCAGCAGATGCCACTGGGATGCAGGGCCCCGTGTCGGAGGGGTGCCAGCCCCACGTTCACTTTTTAAGATTTTTAATGATTATACAGTGGCGAGGGCTGCATACCCACTGGGCCGCTCAAGGGGTTGGAGGGTCGAGGTGCCACTTCCACTTTTGAGCGTGGTTGGTAACAATTGCTTGGATCTCTGCCACCAATGCGGGAGACCCAACTTGAGCTTTGGCACCTGGCTTGGGCCTGACACAGCCCTAGCTGTTGCAAGCGTTTGGGGAGCGAACCAGCAAACGAAAATTGTCCCAAAGAAATATGAAAAACCGTAGAGCACCTTGGGTGAGACTGACTGGTGCACACTGTTCTTGCGGACTCGGTGGGGCTCTGCCCGCGTGAGCCCTTCCACACAGCAACAAGACAGAATCACAGAGCAGATCAGGCACTCTTCCTGGCAGCGGAGGTGCCTCCAGGAGTGCCCACAGCTCCGCTCCCAATCCCGGCTCCCCTAAGGAGCTCCCACCTGGCAGGCCTGAGGAATGGACTCCCGCCCCAGCCGGGAAGCATGGCTCAGCCTTGGCTGCTAGGAGCATGTAGGGGTGAACCAGTGGGTAAGGTCGGCTTGGAGTTCCCAGGGCAGCCAGCCACACCTCAGAGCAGAGTGTCAGGGGCTGTGCTGACAAGTGCCGGCCCCTCACCCGCTCGGGCACAGTGCCCCTGTGGCACACACTGAGGTAGGAGAGGTCCCATGTCCCGCCCCGCAGCAGGCTGCACCTCTGCCTGCTTAGAGACCTTGGCGCCCCAGCCTCAGTCCCAGCCTTGTGCCTCCTGCCCAGGTTCCAGGCTCAGGGCTCCGTCCTCTGATTACAGCTCATTCAGCCTCCTACATGGGATGCAGGGCTCAGCCCTCGTCCTGGGAAGCCAGCCCTGGCAGTGAGCAGGAAGAGCCCACCCTACCCCAGCAGGCCTGGTGTGCGGGAGGCACTTCCTGCCCCCTGACTCCTGCAGCAGGACCGGTCCCTGGGCAAATGCCAGGCAGCTGCAGTACCCACGGCTTGTGGCTGCCTGGCCCCAATCTGGGCTCTGGGTTGCTCAACCTGCCATGCTTTTCCTGTTCCCCTTTTCCCAGGCGGGCGCCGCTCCGGCAGCCCGTGCTCCCAGCCCCTCTGGGCTCGCTGCACGGAAGCACGGCCCATGCACTTGGACCCCCAAGCCCTTCCCACGACTCTGATTGCCTCTTCCTGCCCTAGGTTGCTAAACAGCTCATGAAGAAACCCATCTCTCACCTTTCTATTTTAAGGAAGGAGCCGACCCTGTTCTGTCTGTTGAGAGGCTCTGGCCGGCCGGGGGACAGGTGCCCAGAACACCGGGAGGAAGCTGGAGGCGCCTGCCCACCTCCACCTCTGCACACCGCCCGTAGCTGCAGACTTGCCCTTGGCCAGAGCAGGGGGCATCTCTTACCCCTGCCCACCGCCTGCCCAGGTGGGGGAAACTGCTGGTGCAGGGGAAGCCAGAACCCCTCGCCTGTGAGCCTGCCCCCGACTGTGCCTCCAAGGCCACGTGGAAGCGCACAGGCAGAGAACGCTTTAGGGCCCTTTCGTGGCATGAAAACTAACTCCCAAGTTCAATTGTTTTGGAAGAAAATGTCAAGGAGTGGAGAACAAAGGCCTACATGGACTAGTCCCTTGCGAGGGAGGAGGGGTGTGGCTAAGAGGAGGGATGAGGCCGGGAGGAGGGGTGAAGCTAAGGAGGGGTGAGGCCGGGAGGAGGGGTAAGGCCGGGAGCAGGGGTAAGGCCGGGAGCAGGGGTGAGACCGAGGGGAAGGGTGAGGCTGAGAGAGGAATGAGGCCGGGAGGAGGGGTGAGGCTAAGAGAGGGGTGAGGCCGGGAGGAGGGGTAAGGCCGGGAGCAGGGGTGAGACCGAGGGGAGGGGTGAGGCTGAGAGAGGAATGAGGCCGGGAGGAGGGGTGAGGCTAAGAGAGGGGTGAGGCCGGGAGAAGGGCTCAGGCCACTGATGGGCCCATGGGTGCTTGCTGCGTTATCCTTTGTAGAATTCTGAATGTTTGAAATAGTTGATTACATTTTAAAATAGAAGTACACAGTGCTTTTCCTAGATAAGAATTGTCTTAGCCGTGAGCCTGGCAGGGTTTGCTCCGCTGTTATGAAGAAATAGCCTTGGGACTCCATGCCGACAGCACATGAGTACAGGAAGCCCCCCACCCACCGCCGGTGGTCGCTGTGGAATCCTGGCCTCTGAGGGCCACCTGACCCAGCCGGGTCCACACGGCCCGTCCAGCCCGCTCCACCAAGGTCCCCATCGCTCTCCTTCCTTCCAGAGGATTCCAGCGAGGATGCCACTGTTGCTCCCCTACTCAGAGGAACTGTTGTTTTATCAACTCAGGGAGGGAAAACTCAGCCTGTTCAGACATCTGAGACAAATGGGGACTTTCCTTTCTGGAGCCCTACAGGGTCCTTATTATGTAAACGGCTCCACGATCTGTTCTCTGGAAATGGACAGAATACATAATTCACTCACAACATGACAGCATGCAGCCACTGCGGGTCCCTGAGCATCTCCACCAGCACGGGCTGCGGCAGCCACAGGCTGTGCCTGGGGGGAGCGTGGTGAGAGCGGAGACGGAGTCGCAGGGGTCCCGGGCCTCTGCACAGGAGCCAGCCTGCAGGAAGTCAGCGTGGAGAGCTTGCCAGGCCGCCGCGGCTCCTTAGCCTTGCCATTGCAGATGGCTTCCACCCTGAGACTCGGTACCTCAGAGGCCATTGGGGGCTCTGGCACGTTTCTGAGGAGTTTCAGCTTCTGTTGGATTACCAAAGGGGTAATCACTCCAAATTCTGAGAAACTCTGTATTAAGCCAAAACTTTGCAAATCCAACTTAAACTGTCTTGAGGGAAAAAGGGAGGAATTTACTGGCTCACGTAACAAAAAAGTCCAGGGGCTTTGGGGTTGAGGCAAGGCTGAATCCAGGGGCTCCGACGCAGCTGCACGCCCTGTCACTGGCAGTGGGCCAATGCGGGCAAGAGGTCCCCACGGCAGAGGACCGAGCCACACGGGGGGCTCCCGCATGGGGAAGGGCCAGGCTGAGCGGGGCACCTCAGCTCCGCACTTTGGAGGTGACCTTATCTGGAATTAGAGTCTTCACATAGGATCCAGTAAGGATGGGAGCGAGCCTTGACCCTAAGACAGCTGTTCCTGGAGGCGGCAGGGCAAGGAGACGTGACCGGCATGTTGATGCAGAGGCCAGGATGACACACACCTAGCAGTGAAGCCCCGGGACCCCCAGGAGCAGGGAGAGGCAGGAAGGGCCCCTCCCAGAGCCTTCTGCTGGCCTGTAATCCTGCCCACCCCTCCTAGACGGTCACTCCCGGCTGGGAGCATTGTCACGACCTGCCCGAGAACTCGGCCCTGAGCAGCCCTTGCTCCCAGCATCCTGACCTGGACGCGTGCTCTCTCCAGCCTGTCCACCACACAGACTTCTGGCTCCTCCACACCCAAGAGGATCCCAGTCTGGGGTTTACCCAAAAAGGTCACAAGGAAGTTGGGGAAGTAGTGGTCCCAAAGGCCGGGGAAGTCCTCCGGCCGACTCGTGACTGCTTCCCAGGTGCCCCTCGTGTCTGCAGAGGTGTCTCATGGTGTCGCGTCTTCCCTCAGGTTCCCCAGCAGCTCCCAATCAAGGGGGAAGCCCCAGGAGCTCCCCCGGGGACCAGCAAGGCCACATGGGGCTGTGGAGATGCACAGACACCACCAGGAGCCGGCGTGGCGCACCGAGAGGCGCCACCATGACATCACTGCCAAAAGCCCCTGAATCCCACGTGGTCAGGGCTGACTGGCACTGGTGCCTGGGCGCTGGCCGGCCTCCGCGTTCAACAGGGAGCCAGAGCACAGCCAGCCCTGACCAGGCCCGCTGGAGTGCACAGCCTGGAGCTCAGGCCCTGCCCGATGGCTGTGCCACCTTCAGGCTGATGGCCGACTCGGACCTTGCACAGCCTCTCGGCGCCCCCTTGTGGAACAGTCAGAAATGAGCGTGCACAGCATAGTGTGGTTATCTGATGACGTGTTTGCTCCAGTTCTTGCCAGTCTGTGCCAGGCACTGGGCTTGCAGTGAATAAGACAGACACTATTGCCTCAGAGCTTAGGGAAAGAGGGTCATGATGATGATCGTGGCAGCAGGAGCAATGGTGAGAACAGAAAGCGCTGGCGGTGCTGGCGGTGAGCCGGAGGATGGAGCCGCTGCTGGAGGATGGAGCCGCTGCTGGCAGTGAGCCGGAGGATGGAGCCGCTACTGGCAGTGCTGGTGCTGGCGGTGAGCCGGAGGATGGAGCCGCTGCTGGCGGTGCTGGCGGTGAGCCGGAGGATGGAGCCGCTACTGGCAGTGCTGGTGCTGGCGGTGAGCCGGAGGATGGAGCCGCTGCTGGCGGTGAGCCGGAGGATGGAGCCGCTGCTGGAGGATGGAGCCGCTGCTGGAGGATGGAGCCGCTGCTGGTGGTGAGCTGGAGGATGGAGCCGCTGCTGGCAGTGCTGGTGCTGGCGGTGAGCCGGAGGATGGAGCCGTCACAGGACTTGCTCAAGCCAGCCCTCCCTGAAGATGTCTGTGAAGTCAACACAGACATGGTGTTTCAGTGTTTGCTTTACTCATAAACAAGAATTTCTTTCCAAAATCACTAGTGAAAATGCCGCCTCGTTTGTATCTGTGACTCGTGAGGTGCTGGCCACCCACCCATGAGTGTGCGTGCATACACCCACAACACCCACTCCCCACGCCCCTCACACACCAACTCAAACGTGGGGAGGGGGACAGAGCCAGGAGCAGAACCTGCATTGTCAAACCACCCTGGCAGAAATTCACCTGTCCTCCTGGGTGCCCGGGCAAGGCTGGGCCCAAGCAGCTGCAGCACCGCTCAGCAGCTCAATGGGCAGAGCCCAGGCAGGACTCAGTGCTTGGCCCTGCGCTGAACGGGCCTGGAGAAGTCTCTGGGACCTTGTTCCCCTCACAGCCTGGCGTTCACAGTATGGGGGTGCTGTGTCTTCAGCGTGGATAGCCCCTAAAGGACGAGGTAGCCGCTGCACCCTGCTCTTATAGCCAACCGTCAGTGAAGGAAACCAGAAGCAGGCATTCACCTGGAAAGTGCCGTGTGCAGCTTCAGTACCGTGTGCAGCCAGGGTCAGTGCCGTGTGCAGCCAGCGTTGCAGCACCGGCTCTCAGTCTACACAAATCCCAGGGTCAAGGTGCTGCTGGCACCCCTTCTCTCATTCTGTGACACTGAGGCAGGCAGAGGACAGGCCCTGACCCCGGTCCTGGGCGGGCCGTCCACACAGACTGCCCACGGCTGAAATGGGTCCGAGTGCTTTCCTGCAGCTTCCGCTCACAGGATCCTCCCCTTGCAGAGGCGGCCGTGGAGGGCAGCTCGTGGATCTGCTGGAACAGCGTGTGTCAAAGGAAAGTGACGTGTGTGGGCAAATACTCCCCGGGCGCTGGCGTGCACGTCTGTGCTTCCCCAACCAGTGGCTCGAGAACAGGAGCCGCGGGAGGGCCAGCCGTGTGTGTCTGAGCTCAGACTGAGGGGGGCTCTGAGAAGCGCAGTCCCTAGTCAGTATTGCAGGCCATTGGCACAAAGACCGAGTTCTTTATTCAATTACAGAGGAGGCTGGCGTCGCAGGGGAAGCTGCTGCTGGCAGCGCCGTGCAAGAGTGCTGGGTTGGAGCACGGGCTGCTCTGCTTCCCGCGGGGCGTCGTGCTGACCCCGTGGCCCGAGGATCTGAGCTCCTGCCGGCCTGTGGGAGATGCAAGCGATGTTCCCGGCCCGGCGTGGCTGCTGGGGCCATTTCAGGTGGGAATCGGCAGATGAAAACCCTCTCTACTGCTTGCTCTCACGCTCTTTCAGACTAATCTTTAAAAAAAGAAAATACACAGAATGGAGCAAAATACGCACTTGCCAGGGAAGCAAGCCCACGAGTTTCAGAGGGCTTGCACCTGCGTGGCGGGAGAGTTGAGGCCACTGCAGGGTGACCCGGAGAGCCCATCTCCCTTCCATCCTTCAGCAGGACGTTTGCCTTTCCTGGGGGATCAGGGACTAGCGTGGAACCCCGGCGCCACCTGCTGTTTCCTTGGGATGCGGCAGCTGGCTCCGGGAGGCCAGCGTGGGCAGCAGGTCCTGCGTGAAGGGCAGCAGGTGCTGCGTGAAGGGAAGCGGTGCCTTCCCAGCTTCCCCCTACCCCACACCCACTGCAGGAGCTGTGTCCTGTGCCTGTCCACAGGGTCACTGGGACCCAGCCTGCCCCCTGGAGACCGTCAGAAGCTCTGGGTTGAGGCTAAGGTCCGTGTTTTCAACCAGTTTCCCGTGAATGTAGTGGTCTGAACCTGCACTAAAGCCGGCTACGGAGACTGGATACCCTCCGGGGCATCTTGGGTAAGCAGTTGTGTGTGTGTGAGAGAGAGAGAGAAACAGAAATTGATTTATAGAGGAGAGGCATCAAGCAATCTTTCCATCCACTGGTTCACTCCCCAAGGGGCTGAAATGGCCAGAGCTGCGCCAATCCAAAGCCAGGAGCCAGGAGCTTCTGGGTCTCCCACACAGGTGCAGGTTCCCAAGGTTTTGGGACGTCCTTGACTGCTTTCCCAGGCCATAAGCAAGGAGCTGGATGGGGAGTGAAGCAGCTGGGACACAAACTCGTGCCGACATGGGGTGCCAGCACTGCAGGTGGAGGATTAGCCAGTGGAGCCACCATGCCACCCCCAAGCACTTTTCCATAGTTGCACGTAACCCACAGCCTGCCTAAGACCCTGGAGCTGGGGTGCTGTGTCAGAGCTTAATCCTGCATCTAGTCAGGCGAGCAGCCCTTCAGGAATCAGGACGGGCAGGCCGCCGGCTGTCCTGGGCTTCACAGCCTTGTCCTGACCTGGTCAGTCTTTCCTAGGTGACAAGAAGTTACAGGATTGGGCTGTTTGAAGCCAGTCATGAGCAGAATCAGCTGGTTAAATGACAGGTGCCGTGGGACTGACCACTGCGCTGGTCGTGCTGACCCTCTGAGCTGTCCCTGGCATCTGGGTCACCGAGCTCACCCTCGAGTAGCCACCGCTGGCCCTGTAGGCTCACCAACAGTCCGGCTAGCTTAGCACAATGGCACTGGAGCCACTGTGTCTCCTGGCAGAACCAGACGCTGCCAGCAGTGGGGCCGGAGCTCAGAGAGGGGAACCAAGGGCCCTGCCAGTGAGCAGCTCCACGCACCCACTCAGGGTTCTCCTGGCTTCCCGGTGTATTGGTCAGCTTTGCTTTAACTCAAATGCCCAAGGGAAGGAAGGCAATTATATGGGCTCAGTCCAAGACTGGAGGCCACATTTGTCCATGCAGCTCATGAGATCAGATGGCAGAGGGCCGACCACACGATGAGCCAGGAGGCGCCACCCTCTCACGAGGCACCCTATGGTCTCGGCCCTGCCCACCAGACCACCCACGCAGGCTGCCCTGTACAGCACTGCCAGGCTTCACTTGTTCTGGTTTCCTGCGAGCCAAGGGTGGAGCTCATAGCCCAGGGAAGAGCCTTGAAGGGGGGCAGGCATGGACCCCAAAGAAGGGGCGGGCTAGAATCCAACAATGAATCCTGCCCCTTCCCCGATTCTAACAGACCTGCCAATAAAGAACCATTTTAAGGGCAAAGACAAGAACAAAATTGACAGCCACACTCTGGAACCTGAAACCAAAGCAGTGGCAGAGCGCTCTTGCAGACCGCGCCGGACAAGATGGAGCCCCCGGTGCTGACGCAGCAGCTGATCCCAGCGGGGTCTCAGGCAAGACAAGGGAGTCTTCCCACACAAGGTAAACTCCTCGCGATGCCCGAGGCCCGCCGTCTGTCCCCGCTTCCCACTCACGCCCTCCTCTATCCACCACCTTCGTTGCTGGGACCACTCTACCGGAATGAAGCACTGCCTGGTTCCAAGATTAATATTGTTTTCATGGCAACTCTGCCCCTTGTATCTTGCTGCTCCAGGGGCAGGCTGGCAGTTTGGGAGTCGGGGGCCTGTGTAGCAGGGGTCAGGTCACATCCACTCGGGCACCTTTGCCTCCCAGCTCAGCTCCAAGGGCCCAGTCGCTCTCCAGGATCACACCGCTCATCCGACTCACTGGTGCAGCAGAGCAGCCCCTCTGCACAGCCATCCCCTGCTCCAGCGCCCTTCCTGGGCTTGCTGCATCCTCAGGCAGGGGCTCCAGGGAGGCCAGTCAAGGGTGCACAGGGAACGGGAATGGGAGTGGAGAGCATGTCAGGGCTGGGACGTCGCTCCCGCCCTGACAGCTCCTCATGCTGCCAGTGGCCCTGCTGAGACTGACCGCTTCCAGGAGCAAGACTCAGAAAAGCGGCTCACGCAAACTACTGTGACTTTACTTGTTTAAAACCCAGAACGTCCCATGGCACAGGACTGTGTAGGAGACGAGGTTCTGTCAACTGGCCCACTACCCAAATGCCAACAAATGCCAGCCGGGAACCAGAAAATCCAGACCTCCCATGGGGATGGCAGAAACCCAGCTCCTTGCAGGGCCTGTCCAGGCACCGACACGGCCCCGCTGTGCGGTACAAGCGTGCCCGCCAGCAGTTCCACCCCGGGCCGATGCCTATCCTAGCACAACTCCATCACCTCCTTACAAGGCACAAGCCACCTGGTGATCGCCAGGATGCACTTCCTGGGCACACTGGCGAGGAGCCTACTCTCGGTTCTCAGAGACGGACCACGAGGGACTCCGTGTAAATCTGTCATTTATTACGACTGGTACTGTCGGACAGAAGGGTTTCCAGTAGGTCAGCGCACAGCTGACGGACACAGCGGGGCCCGGCTCCCGGCGGCTCCTACTTCTTCCACTCGTTCTTGTCATAGTCCCACTTGGCAGCGAAGCCGTGGATGGGGCCCACCTTCATGTCCAGCATCCTCTTGGTCTGCATGGCCACCCAATCCTTGTCAAAGGTGTGCGGGATGGGGCCGTACACTGCAAAGCAATTCCACAAAGCATGTCTCCAGCAGCGGTCTCTGCGGCCACGGCTGTCCGGGCCCTCCCAGAGGGAGGGGGCCAGCACAGCGTCGGGCACCCCGCCCCCAGCACTGCGGGACGAGGCCAGCACAGCATCGGGCCCTCACTGTGGGATGAGGCCAGCACAGCATCGGGCCCTCCCAGCGCTGCGGGGCGAGGCCAGCACAGCGTCGGGAACCCCCCCCAGCACTGTGGGATGAGGCCAGCACAGCGTCGGGCACTCCCTCCCAGCGCTGTGGGATGAAGCCAGCACAGCGTCGGGCCCTCACTGTGGGATGAGGCCAGCACAGCGTTGGGCCCCCCCAGCGCTGTGGGACGAGGCCAGCACAGCGTCTACCTGTCGGCCTCCACACAGCTCCCGTCTCTAGGCACAGACACTTCTTAACTTTTAAAATAGTCCCTTGTTGGTAAAAAGCAGCTAGGTGAGCCAGAGGCAGCCCCAGCTCTCCAGGAACTGCAGATGGCAACACTCACAGTCCCGCAGAGCCTACAAGGTAGAGGAGCCCTGCTAACTGAACCACCTGCCGTCTGTCCACAAGGAACGCCGAGGGACCACAGCGGGATGAGTGGCCAATCCCAATGGGGCCCACAGGTGCCCTGCCGGCTGCTGGGGTGCAGCCCCCAACTGCTGACAGAGTTCAGCCGGCAGGCCCCTTCTGGTTTTGTGAACGGGTGGGCAGATAAAGCTGCTAAACACGTGCTGTAGAAAGCTCTGCCCTATCGGCTTCTCTCCCACAACTTGAGCTAACATCATGTTTCCTGAGGCCCTGGAAGCAGCTCCCCCTCTCTGGAAATGCCCCCAGTGCACGACGGGGCGCCCAAGGCTGCAGCCTCCCTGGCCACACCGGGCCAGGCGAGCCCACTGACAGGCTCACCATAGTGCTTCTCCCAGATGAGGATGAGGGCAGTGAAGCCGACGAAGAACAAGGCCGCGCCCACGACGGTCTTCCACTCGTTGGTGCCTCTGTTCATCTCAGCGAAGCTCTCGTTGAACTGGATGCGATACACTGCGGACGGAAACACAGCCCAGTGCTCCCAGGGGAGTGCCAGGGGAGTGCCAGGGGAGGCCCCGCGCACGGCAGGCAGCCGCGGTGACCTGCCACGGCCAGCGGGGACGGCCGCCGTCACTCACACGCAGGGCTCGCCGACACTCACACGCAGGGCTCGCGGCACAGCCCGGTCACTCACACGCAGGGCTCGCGGCACGGCCCGCCGACACTCACGTTCGACCTTCTCGTCCCTGGTGAGGCTGCTCCAGGAGGCCTTCTCCTTCTCCTTCAGGGCCTTCTGGCCGGCCGACAGCTGCTTCACGTGCGCCACGTCAGGCAACGGGTAGTCCCGCCGGTCCACGTAGTTTGGCAGGGCATAATCCTCACTCTTCACAACGCTCCCTGAAAGTGACGCACAGGATGGCACTTCTGAAAACTGAAACGAGCCCCTGAAGCTCCGCTCGGGCACCCTGGGCCAGCAGACCTGGTGGGCCCACGGCGCCTCAAGGGACACCATCGGGGCGTCCGCCCCCGCCTGGCAGGCCACCACGGCCTCTACCCAGCCAGTCTCACGCACAGACTTCAGGTCAGCGCAGCCAGAACCGTGAGCACCGAGAGCTCCTGCAAGCATGGCTGTGTCCAGCGCGGGGGCCGGGCACAGTGTGACAGGTACAGCGTGAGACAGCATGGCTGGTCTCGGAGGGGACAGCCTGGCCCTCGCCTCAGAAGGCACACAGCCCACAGGACAGAACAAGCAGACCACCAGGGCCGGTCACGGGGCAGAAAGGCCAAGTCGGGGAGGAAGAGGACAGGGCACAGCGCAGAAGGCAGTGTGAGCGAGGGGAGACAAGGCCGTGGGGGAGCCACAGAAGGTTCCAGACAGCGCCTGCTGCCATGAGCGCCTCAGGCACACGGCCAGGGGGCATCAAGGTGCCCAGTCTCCAGGTGGCAGCCTTGTGTGATGGCACTGGCTCCAGTCCTGGCCGCTCCACTACGACCCAGCTCCCTGCGGTGGCCTGGGAGGGCAGCTGACAACGGCTCAGGCGCTTGGGCGCCTAGGCGCAGGTGGCAGCCTGCAGGGCACTGACTCTGGCCCACACAGCCACTGCGGTGTGAACCAACGGCCGGAAACCTGCTTCCCCTGGCCCCTCGCCTGTGAAGCTGCCTTCCCAACTTCTGGAACAACACTCAAGCAGCTGTCACTCACCGTGAGCACGCAGACGCACCGAGGTGGAAACCGCACGCCTGCCGATGAGGCCCAGCACCCTGGAGGCCAACATTCTGAAAGAAAACGGGCACCGTCCTGGGCACTGGGAACCTAGCACCTGCTCCGGGGGCGGCTTGCGTGTGTGCCCGCAGATAACTCTGAAAGCAAATGCCAGTCCCCTCTCCCCTCTTCCCTGGACAAAGCCACCGAAGAGCCTCAAATAAGGCTTTATTTCCGGGTTTCCGTAGGTTTTGACGGGGCACATTTCAGGAGGAAGGTAAAAAATGGCCTTTCTTTAAAAAATGGAAGAAAAGGACATCTCAAGGTGACTGAGAAAGCGGTCTGCCTTCTGCGGGGCAGCGGGGCGGTTCGCGGGCACTGGACACCCGCAGTGCACCGGGCAGCCGGGGACAGCCCCCGCAGGATGGCACGGCCACCGCGACCCACGCCCTGCAGGATGACCCATCCACCCGCGACCCAGGCCCTGCAGGATGACCCATCCACCCGCGACCCAGGCCCTGCAGGATGACCCATCCACCCGCGACCCAGGCCCTGCAGGATGACCCGTCCACCCGCCACCCGCGACCCACGCCCTGCAGGATGGCCCGTCCACCCGCGACCCACGCCCTGCAGGATGGCCCGTCCGGGCCTGCACGGCCCCTGCAGCCGGCGCCCGGGCCAGCGGACGCGCCAAGGTCAGAGCGCGGGGCCGGGCCGCAGGCGCGGGGAGGCGGCGGGGGAGCTCCGGGAAGCGGGGCCGGGCGCTCCGGGGACCCACACGGAAGCCGCCGCCGCCCCCGGTGCCGCGCGCCCGGCCTCAATGTCCCCGCCGCCCCGGGCCCGGCCGCCATGCAGCGGGCACCGTGCCCCGGGCCGAGCGCACGCCCCGCGGCCCCCCGAGCGCGGCCCGGACACCCCGCCCGGCCGGCCGCCTCACCTGCCGCCCCGACCCGCGACCGCCCTCCGCGCCGCCAGTGCCCGAGTGCCCGAGTGCCCGAGTGCCCCCAGTGCCCGAGCGCCCCCAGTGCCCGAGCGCCGCGGCCGGAAGAGAGCGAGCCCCGCCGCGGAGCACCACGGGATCGCCGAGGCCCCGCCCACGCCCCGCGGAGGCCAAGGGCGCATGCGCCGCCGCCCGCGTCGCAAAACGCCGGCCGCGCCGCTTTGCGGCAACCGGGCGCCGGGCGGCCAGCGCGAGTGGACCGGGCCGAGGCGGAGCGGGCGAGGCGAGGCCGCGGCGGGGCTGTGGGCGGCCGGGCCCGGCAGGGGCTGCGCCCGCCGTCCGCTCCTCGGCTGAGGCGCCGCGCGGACCCAGGCCTCGGCCTGCGGGGCCCGGGCTCAGCATGCCCGGCGTGAAGCTGACCACCCAGGCCTACTGCAAGATGCTGCTGCACGGCGCCAAGTACCCGCACTGCGCCGTCAACGGGCTGCTGGTGGCCGAGAAGCAGAAGCCGCGCAAGGAGCACCTGCCTCCGGGCGGCGCGGGCGCCCACCACACCCTCTTCGTGGACTGCATCCCCCTGTTCCACGGCACGCTGGCCCTCGCCCCGATGCTGGAGGTGGCCCTCACCCTGGTAAGGCTCGGCCGGGCCTGCTGCAGGCTTCCCGGGCACGGCGCTGAGCGCGGGGGCAAAGGTCCTGCTAGCAGGGAGCTGGCGCCCGTGCGCTCCCCGCCGTCCCGGGACCCAGGAGCGCCTGTGCGAGACACCCCGGCGCGGGCTGCGGGCCAGGCCAGGCCTGCCCGGCTCGGGTCCCTGATGGCAGGCGGGGGGCCGGGAGCTGCAGCAGGACGCACAGCAACCAGGGGAGGTCCCGGGGCATCCAGGGTGGCAAGGGGGCAGAGGGCCTGGCAGAAGGGGCCTGGCAGAAGGGGGCCGGGAGAGTGGAGGCCCAGCTCCGCCCCGTGCACCTGCCCCCTGCGTCCGGCTCCTGGCGCCATTCCCTGAGAAACAGGTTTGGGAAGCGGGGAAGGGGTCGTGGATATCCGAGGTGAGCAGATGAGGAAATCCTGGTGTTGAGAGATGGGCCTGAAGCGTAAAGGCATGTGGGCCGGTGACTCAGAGCCAGGAGAGCAGGAGCCGGGGGTCACTGCGCAAAGGAGAAGTGTGGACAGCGAGGACAGCAGGGTGACCAGAACTGCCTCAACCATGCTAGGGGAGCCAAAGCCGTGAACAGGCTAGGCTTCCGCCCACGGCGCCAGCATCCCAGGTGGCCGCCAGTGCCTTGCCCGGCACCCCACTTCCCATCCAGCTCCCTGCCTGTGGCCTGGGACAGCAGGGGAGGACGGCCCAGAGCCTTGGGATCCTGCACCCGCGTGGGAGACCCGGAAGAGGCTCCTGGCTTCGGGTCAGTTCAGCTCCAGCTGTTATGAGCTGATACGGGGAATGAACCAGCAGATGGAGGATCTCCATGTCTGTGTCTCTTCTCTGTAAATCTACCTTTCCAACAAAAATAAATTTTAAAAAAATTCCCCCTTCGGTCCTGTGGCTCTGAGAGCTGCTCCAAAATGATGCGGCACCTTAGGAGTGTCAGAGATCACTAGCTTGTCGTTTTATGTCTTTTCTTTTTAATTATTTTCCGTGGAAAGCCAGATTTACAGAGAGAGGGGAGACAGAAACATCTGGTCCCCTCCCCAGGTGACTGCAACGGCTGGAGCTGAGCTGATCCGGAGCCAGGAGCCAGGAGCCAGGAGCTACACACACAGCTACATCGGCTCCTGGGGTGTGAAGGGCAGGGAAGCCAGCCGAGCCCTTGTGTGAGGCTGTGTCGTCTTGCTCAGAGTCGTCCCGGTCTCGTGAGTGCAGGCCCGGGAGGACGGAGCACGCCAGCCGTAAACACCCTGGACTCGCTGTGGATGCATGCTCCCCGGGCACAGGGCGGCGTCCCAAGGCGCTCACCCGGGGAGCCAGTGCCAGAGGCCTCCCTGGCGCCAGGCACGCAGCATGCCACTGCCTCCCGCCCCCGCCCCAGGCAAGCCCCCAGCGGGACTCCTGCAGCCTGGTCCTAACCTTGTTTCCTTGCTTTTTTTTTTTTTCCTTGTTTGTTCTTGTAGATTTGTTTGTTTAACTTGAAAGTCACAATTTCAGAGAGGAGAGACAGGGAGATGGTTCAGCTCGACCCACTCCCCAAATGGCCTTAGTGGCCGGAGCTGTGCTGGTCCACAGCCAGGAGCTGCCTGTGAGTCTGTGGGTGCAGGGCCAAGGCCGCTCATTAGCAGGGAGCTGGGTTGGGAGTGGAGTTGGTGCCCATGTGGGATGCGGGCAATGCTGGCAGAGGCTCAGCTCTGACAGTCACGCGTGGCCTTGCCGAGCTGTGCCCGCTTCCTTGGCTCCCGGCTTCAGCCCTGCCCCGCTGAGGCCGATGGGAGGGCTCTGTCTGTCCATAGCTCCATCTTACAGACAGATCTGTCTTCAAAAGGAGATATTCCAGTCTGGTGCAGGTGAAGTGATTTTGAGGGAAATTCACAGCCTGAGTCCATCTTGTTACGTTACCACTAAGCCTCTCCTGTGTGTGATATTTCTGTGTCAACTTGGTGGCGAGAGCCTGAAGCCAGCCCCAGCTTCTCTGCAGGCAGCTGGAGGAAGGGCAGTTCCAGCCTCGCGTCTGCACCCAGGCCCTGTTCCCGCGGCCCTCAGGGACACTGCCTGATCCGCAGTCTGCCAGAGCGCCCCACGGGAGCCGGCGGGAGCGAGGCTTCATTATAATTTTCCATTTTTAAAAAATCCATGCGTCTCTGGAGGGTTTTTCTTAACTACTTATGCCTATTATCTTATTTATCCTGATAACCCTGTGACGTAAGTAGCAAAGGAATTATTTCTAATGGCAAAGCCCCATGGAACATCAGCAGGGAAATTAGCATGGCGCTGCTGCTTCTCTAAGCCCCATCTGTCCTGGTCTCCCCTCGGGCTGCTCCCTGTCCCTGGCGTGCCCCGGGTCCTCTGCCGCCGCCCTCCCTCAAGCCCTGTTCCCTCGTGCCCTTTGCTCCTTGGCAAAGCACCCGTGTGCCCGTGTGGGCGAGCCTGCAGCTGTCCTGGGTTCTCCCTCTGAGCTCTTGTGTGACTGCGGCTCCGGGTGGGCAGCGTCCGTGCTGTGAAGCAACTGGATTCAGCACTCCAAACCCCGCAGATCCACAGCAGGCCGCATTCTGAGCGGGTGCTTGCAGATGGCCTGACTTGAGGGCTGTCATGCCCGTGGACGGGGCACAAGCAGGGGAGCTTGGGGAGTGGGGTAGGTTTGGGAGGAGGGCCGCTCTGCGAGGCCCCTTCCTGCCTTCCGGTCCCTGAGACAGTACAGCACTGGCGAGCTGGCCGAGAGAAGGTGCTTGTGCCGTGACTCGGAGGGCCTCGGCGCCTTTCACAGTGTGCCACACGCCTGCGGTCAGACGAGCCGGAAGGAGCGCTGGGGAGAAGTGACGGGCTCCTGCTGACCGGTCCGTGTCCTGCTCTGAGGAGACTGAACAGGGCAGAATGCGCGGCATTCAGGGTGTTACAGCAAACTGGCAACAGGGCTCACAGTTCTGTTTTCAACTTGATCTTTGTGTTGATTTTTCACAGGGTGCATGCTAGAAGTTGGGCTATCATAAGACAGAGAGATCTTCCATCTGCTGGTTGACTCCCCAAAGGGCCGTGACAGCCAGAGCTGGGCCAGGAGCTGGGAGGTTTTTGCATCTCCAGGTTGGCTCAGGGTCCCAGCCGCTACTGCTTTCCCAGGCACATTAGCATGGAACTGGATCAGAAGTGAAGAAGCTGGGACTCAGACTGGCACCAGACCTGTTACATCATGACCCAGCGAGAATGTGTTCCCCTCTGTGGTGTCTGTCCCTCCTGCGGCCAACACAGTGCTATCTGTCCTTGCACACTGCTCATGGTGGTGGTTTTTGGGATCATTTGAAAGATTCCAGAGCTTTTGCAGACTGGCTTGCTCTACAAGCCTTTTCAAGGAATTCCAGAAGTTCCAGGTCATGACATTGTTTTTCTGTTTCGTGCCAGCTCTTGCTCGCTCCGCCAGCCCAGGTCTGCGTTAGGTTTGTCGTGGGCAGTGCTCCGAGGGCAGCTTCAGGGGCAGTGCCGTGTGCTTGCCAGGGTCAGCCCAGACCTTGGTTCTAAGCCAGAGTTGACAGTGTCAGACACTGCTCTGTTGGGGCTCATCAACATTGTCGCGGCATGCTGACCTGTGTCCAATCAGCACCCAGAGCATGCCCACCCAGCCGTGCCTGCGTTCCCCTCCTCAGGCCTGACTTCTCAGAGGGGACTTTGCAAGGGCAGGCGTTGCTGCACAGTGGGCCGTCCATGTCACAGACTAGAGCCCAGCTGCTCTGCTTCCTGTCTGGCTCAGGTCACCCACATGTGCAGCCTAAAAGGACTGGCTGGCTTCGCCCTGGCCCAGAGCTGGCCATTGGGGATGACGGGACTGGACCAGCAGATGAGCGGTCTCTCGCTCGCTCACTTGTTCTCACCAGGCCTTCCAGGTAGTAGGAAATGAAGCATTTTGAAGGGGGCTATTTGCAGATGAATTTTAAGTTAGGATTATCTTGAGCTTTCCACATCTGCACAGGGGAGTCACGAGGCCCTTTGAAGAACTTAAGCAGGTGGCAGTCAGCAGAGTGCAGGTGGCAGGTGGTCAGAGTGGCTGACAGCCAAGGAATGTTGCTGGGGTCCGTGCAGTGGGTGTGGAGGACACGGAGGTGTGACGAGAACGGTCCCGCTGCAGGCAGGGCTGCGAGGACTCTCCCGCCGCACGGCAAGGCCGGCGGATGGCTCTGCATCCACCTGAAGGCAGTTCCACCTCTGCTTGGACACCAGACAACCTCACTGGGATTTCTGTAATCTGATCAGGAATTGTCTGCCACTGCCGAGTTGGCCTTTACTATCAATGTGAGCTTGGAAGTTGATGCTGCCCTTTACTATTCATGCCGTCTCCGCTGCCCCCACTGACCATATGCTAATCAAGGGTGTCAAGTCCAGGTGTAGTGGGAATCTGTTCTTTCCCTCTTTCCTTGATCTTTAGGTCCCTCCTCCTGTGATGCACGTCCTCCTTAACTGATTCAAGACGGAGCTGTAGAATGAGGATTGCAGTAGGAATGTGTTACTAGTTGATGTGTGCCGTTATTGAGAACGGCTGATATCCTGCCTCGAGGGGAAATGACTGGCAGAACTATCCTTAGGAATGCTCGCTTGACAGGTGTGATGAGTCAGTGCCAGCCTTTGTGAAGAGCACAGCTTTCTCACACTGTCCTTATGGTCCTGAAACTGTAGTGGTCCGTTTCTTTTCTATGCCTACTCCACGCTGGACTCTGCAGGAATGTCGGCGGCTTCCGACAGATTTCCCCAGCACTTCCGGAAGGAGCACGGCCGTGCTGACGCGTTTAAGACTTCTGACCTGGAAAGTTTAAGATGAGCCTTGTCACACGGGTCGTGAGAAGCTAAAGACAGCCTGCAGGCCTAGTGCAAGGGCTCATGGCTAAAATCCTCACCTTGCACTCAGCCGCATCCCATATGGGCACCAGTTCATGTTTCAGCTGCTCCACTTCCCATCCAGCTCCCTGCCTGCTGCCTGGGAAAGCAGTGGAGGACGGCCCAAAGTCCTGGGACTTTGCAACCATGTGGGAGACCCGGAAGAAACCCCTGGCTCCTGGCTTCAGATCAGCTCAGCTCCAGCAAGTGCAGCCATTAGGGGAGTGAATCAGCAGACAGATACTGTAAATCTGGTACACATTTCCAAGAAAAGTAAATAAATATGAAAGATCCTGGAATGTGAAAGGCATGTGCAGTGATTTGCGACAAGTGACAGTGATGGCGCTGTTGTAATTATTGGAGGACAAAACCCTTAAGGTTTGGGGAGATGGCCAGAATGTCCCGTGGTGCCAGGAGCCCAGGCCAGAAATGTGCTGATCCTGTGCGAGCCAGGGACCCTTGGCGTGGGACTGTCTGGTAAAGTCTGTTTTTAGTCACAAAGGAGACCAACACAGGCCTGACCAGAATTCAGGGAAAAGAGCATGAGGGTTGTATTATAAAATACACATATTTTTAAGCAGTTGATTCACAGAAGGGAAAAAAAGAGAGAGGGAGGGAAAAAACCTGAGGCATCAATTTTTCCCTCTTCAGATTAAAAATAGCATGTTACAGCTATTAAGATTTCATTATGACCAAATAGACGGGCTTTTACTGTGTTTAATAATGGTGCTGGCCCTGCAGGAAGCTCTAACAAGAAGAGTGGTTTTGTCAAACGCACAGAGAACGCTGAGGTCACCACCAGGCTCCCGTGGGGATGCAGCGTGCCCATCCTCATCCTCCCTGTGGTCAGTGGGGCCTCCCGCAGAGCTGGGACGGCAGGGTTCCTGTGTCCAGCCCCCCGCTGCGGCCGTGTCGGCGCCCACAGTCCCTCTGCTGGGGCAGGTCCTGTGCGGGGGCTGCCTCGCTCTCAGCCTGCTGGGAAGGACGGAGGGTGGGATCCTGCTTGCCCAGCACCTCATCTTGTGCTCGGGGGGAAATCGACCGTCCTGTCTCCGTCTCTGCTCTCGTTTCAGATTGATTCGTGGTGCAAAGACAATAGCTATGTGATCGCGGGTTACTATCAAGCTAATGAGCGAGTCAAAGATGCCAGGTACGGTAATGGTCAAGCCCTTGGGGTGGGGGCTCAGGACCCATCTCTGTTGGGGGTGCTTTGTGAGCCTTTGCAGGCTCCGGATGCGCAGTGTGGGTGCACACTGCTCCCCACGTTCTGTGCTTGTTTATAGTGGCCAGAGGAACTCTGGTGTGGCTTCCACACCACACACACTAAACGTTCGTGTAACTTTGGGACTCTGTTTTGTGCCTTCTGTATTTTGCTTGGAGGGGATTCACACAGGGAATGTGGCTGCTGGGGCCTCCAGCGCTGTCCCGTGCGGCGTAGCGAGCCATGGCGGGGGTCGAGCGTCAGGAAGGCGTGCCACTGCCCTGGAAGAACCAAAATGGGCTTGGGGCTGTTGGAGCTGGCACGGTGGGCAGACACGGTATCTGCTGCTGTTACGCTGGCCCCGGTTCCTTATCCAGACAGTTCCCCAACGTGGTTCTCACTCGTGGGCAAAGTGGAGGCCCCGGACGTCCAGCTCTGTGGCTTTCCCGGCTGCCTTGCTCCTGCTGAGCCCACGGGTGGGACTTCGTGTGTCGTTAAGTAGCCTCACCTCCCGGGGCCTCGCGTGCTTGGGGTCATCTACACTGTGTGCTGGTGACTCAGGTGGCCACCCCAAGCAAGGGGACGCCGTGGGACCATCTGCACCCTGGTCGTTGTTCCAGGGAGAGCCTGAGCAGTGGGTGCTGTTCCACGGGCTGCCTGTGCACTCAGCAAAGCAAGCAGTCTCGGCCTCACTGCCCCTTGCCTGAGCTGAATGTGAGGCTGGAGCAGCTGGAGCAGCTGGAGGGGCCGCACCATGAGCTGTGGCAGGGAGGACTCGCACCAGCGCCATGACCCAGGAGCCTCAGGGTTCTTGAGGGTGGGCACAGGGGGAGACCAGGCCAGAGAGACCCTGGTTGGTAGACACGGATGTGCATGTGGCGGGAAGAGGGGGTGTGCCAGCATGGAAAGGGGGAAGTGGCAATTGTGCGTGTGCCCCGACGGCTGTCCCCACACAGAGCCGTGGCAGGCGGCTTCCCCACGCTGCTGCAGCAGGGAGAGGACGTGGCCAGGAGTGCACCGACTCCTTCACCCGCTCCTAAGTCCACGCCCGTGGCCTCCTGTCTCTGACCTCAGCCTGCTCGCCTGCAGCTGCCTCACTCCACTCCTGTGGCTCGTGCTGCCTCCTGGGGTTTCCCTCCTGTCTTCACCCTTTGCCCTCAGGAGACCCTGCACCCACCCAGGTGTACCCCAGTGCAGGTCTGGAGAGGGGGCTGAGTTAGCTGGTGAGGGGTGAGAAGTGTGCCCAGCGAGGCTTGAGTCCACCTGCTGCAGGCCCTGTGTCATGTCCAGGAAGGACATAGGCCAGCGCTGGCCTCAGGCTCTCGGGTCCTCTAACGGTGGGCTCACAGGTGAGGACGTTCTCCCAGACAGGAACTTCCCAGAGGTCCCCAGCTTGGAAATGGAGAGGAGCTGGGTTTTCTGTTTAAGATCTGGAAAACCAGCTCCTCTTCTCCTGGTCTAACTGAAAATGTGCTCTTGCTCTGGAAATAGCACTGAGTTAACCCTGTCATGTGCAGGGTTTGTGGCCTGGTAGGTCCTAAGTGACTTGCACCTGGGAGAGCAGCGGCCCCCGTGGGGAGGCATGTGGGGGTGTGGGGGTCTTAGTAGACCCCTGGACAGCCCACAGAGCAGGAGCCAGAGCCCGACAGGTAGGGTGGGCAGGATGTTGGAAAGTGAGTTAGTGCTGTTCTCTCCTTGAACTCAGAATGTGATGGAGGGTGTTGCAGGGCCACAGGAGGGGAGCCTGCCTTTCCTGAGAAAGCCCAGGGGTGGGGCCTCTGTTGTGGGGGCCTGCTGCGTGGGCGTGTGGAGGTGCCAGCAGCAGCTGTGAGGCTCCTGGGACCTGCAGCCGAGTCCTTTGCCAGCATGGGGCTGCAGAAGGTGGTCCAGGAGGCTGAGCCCAGGCTCCGGTGACCCTCAGCAGGGTGGGCACCCTGGCAGTACAGGCACCCCCTCGACTCTGTCAGTCTGTCTGGCTCTGGTGCTTGGTAGTCTGGCTGTTCCTGACGGAGGCAGCATTGAGTGACGTTGAGTGACGTTGACTGGGTGCAACAGGACTGACTGGTTCTTCTGGCAGTCCGAACCAGGTCGCGGAGAAGGTGGCCTCCAGGATCGCAGAGGGCTTCAGCGACACAGCTCTCATCATGGTAAGTTGCCTGTTGGTGCTCGCCAGCAGGAGACCAGTCACCGGTGCCATGCTCCCCACGGTGGACTGTGGCTCTCGGGCCGTGGCCGCAGCCCAAGAGTGTCCTGCAGGGGTGGGCATTAAACGTCACTGCTCCCCAGCAGCCGAGCACTGGGAACTGATTAGAAATGCTGGTTCTACTTGAGCAAGAACCTCAGAGCATACCCTACATCCGGGACCTGGGGAGCGTGGGAAATTTGGTGGGCCTTCTCCCTTAATACCCCCCTTCAAACATGAAGGAAACAATATGGACAAAATACTAGTCTTACCCACTTTCCTGTAGCCCTTGAACCTTTTTACCCTAATTAACTGTGTAAAGGCCGGTTCTCAGGCCTTGCCCAGAGCTGACCGAAGCCCAGCAGTCTCGTTTCTAACACTTCCCAGATGGCCCGGGGCGGGCCCCACAGTCAGGAGCCAGCACAGCCCCTGGGGCACTCGGCGGGCTGCATCCCTAGCCTGGTGCCTCAGCACCCACATTGGCCCTGCACCCACAGGCTGAGCCCTCCCAGCGGGCTGCCCTGTCTGATTGCCCAGAAAGGTGGTGGGACTCCCGGGAGAGCCGGACAGGAGCCACGCGTGGCCTTTCCCAGCTCTCCCTTCCACGTCTTCCCCTGCCCAGGTGGACAACACCAAGTTTACCATGGACTGTGTAGCACCCACCATCCACGTGTACGAGCACCATGAAAGCCGATGGCGCTGCAGAGACCCCCACCAGTGAGTGCTCCCCCACCAGTGAGTGACCCCCACCAGTGAGTGACCCCCCCGTGAGTGAGACCCTCCAGTGAGTGACCCCCACCAGTGAGTGAGACCCCCAGGAGCCGCCCTGTCGGGGTTTCATTGGATGTTCTTGAGAGGCTCCGCACCGTGCGTGTCCCCGACTGCGAGGGGACGGGGGGGGGCACTAGTTTGTTTCGCTCCCCCAGAAAGCCCCGGCTGTCCGCCCTTAGCTGCTCCACGCTTCCCCGAAGGGCAGCACTGCCTTGATTGCCACGTCGGTCTTTAGGAGGGTTCCTGCCCTCAAGCCCCGCCGCCCCCCTGCTCTAGTCCCGCGGTGCTGGACGCGGCTGACCTCCCGTGTCTGACCTGCAGTGACTACTGTGAAGACTGGCCGGAGGCGCAGAGGATCTCGGCGTCGCTGCTGGACAGCCGCTCCTACGAAACGCTCGTGGACTTCGACAACCACCTGGATGACATCCGGAACGACTGGACGAACCCGGAGATCAACAAAGCCGTGCTGCACCTGTGCTAGGCAGGCCAGCGCCAGGACTGCCGGGCGCTCGCCGGGCGCAGCAGGAACGTCCCCGAGCCTGCCGGGCGCAGCAGGAAGCCTGTTTGTGTGCGTAAACAGAGGCTCTGGTTGCTGGGAGGAGAGCTGTGCTTCTTAGGAGCAGCATGTGCCTCGAGATGGCATGTGCCCATCAGTCATCTTTTTAATGAGAACCTAGAGGATTGCCTGACATCCGGTCTGACCATCCCTAGTCAGATGTTGCTATAATCCTCCACGTGAAAGCTCTTTCTGCTTGCCCAACACTCTTCCTATTAAACAGTTTTAACTAACCTTTTATAATCTGGAGAGAATACTTTTTAATGCTTATGAACTACCTTTTGAAAAAAAGCCACATCTTATACTCCAACGTGCGTGTGTGTGAGTTTTATTCCTGGTGGAGTTAGTGTCATGTAGACGTCAGGGGATGGGGGCGGGCACACCGGCGCCGGGCCAAGCCCTGCCCTGCGGGGCTGGTGGTGCAGGTTGCAGCAACCTGAAAAGCTGGGGCTGTGGATGGCACCTCTGCCCCCAGTGTGACCCCCATAGCCGCCAAGACCTCCGCTGTTGCCTTGGCAACCCTTACTGTTAAGACAAAGACCATCATCGCCAGTGCTCCCAGTGCCACGCCTCAGGGTCCGCCAGAAAGCTGGCCTGCCTGCAGAATCCAGAAGGGCTGCGCAGGTCCTAGCACAGGCCTGCCTGCGTCTCCGGAGGGTTCCGGAGTACACACACTGCCGGACGCAGAGCAGCGTGCGGTCTGTGTGCCTCAAGCCGACAGGGAAACTCAATTGCACCGTTGCACTTCATTCTTTTTACGGGGTTTGTTTTGTACGCAGTTCAGAGACAGTGCCTTCTGCAGTACTTGCAAGGGGATGTGTAGCAATCGGTGTGACCTATTGCAAGACTTTAGGATAGAGCGTTTTAAAAAGCAGGAATTTGTCCACATGTCACAAGAAAAGTACAGTATTGGGTCCGCCAGAACCTGCTCTTGCATTCTTCAAGCACTTCTTAACTCTAACCTGGTGTGTTGCACCTGGGGACAGAGCAGCTTGTGGGGTGTCCCAGCCCTGCGCCTGCGGGCGTTGTCTCCTCCAGAAGGGGCTCGGGCTGCGCACGGCCAACTGGAAGCGCCACCCTGTGCCTCTTCTGCTTCTGCTCACAGTGCTTTGCTCGGCCCTCCCTCCAGCACTGCAGAAGAAGCCAGAAGCCCAGCACTGTGTGCCGGCTGGCTCGCAGCGGCATGTCCCTGCTCTGAAGGCCAGGGCTCTGCAGAATCGAGGCCCCGGGTGTCCAGCTGCACCTGAGGACAAGCTTGCTTTTGCTTTTCCCCTTCAAGGACCATGCCGTTCCCTCAACTATCCCTGCACTGCCCGTCTGCAGAAACGCCTAGAAGAGCCTCATGAAGCAGTTTTGGACGTGGAGAAAGCTGTCCCTCAGGATGTCCTCATGGGCAGCTCTTGCATCTGGAGTGGCCGTGGGAGCCAGCTAGAGGGCATCCCAGTGGAGTCTGTCCTCTGAAAGGTGAGTGGCACAAGTTTTCGAATGTCATTTCCGTTCCTGATCACGGTTTCTTTAGAAGCTAAGGATGCTGAACACGGGAAGTTGGGCAGTCACTGCCTAAACAGCAGGAAGCAGGGTGCTTATCCAGGGAGAGCTGACGGAGCCATTTCTAACGCAATCAGGCTGCTTTCAAATAGAGAGCAACTTAGAAGTCTGGGCAAGGTAGACTTCCTCCATTTTTTTTTAATGTAAAAGATTTAATTATTTTTATTGGAAAGACAGATATACAGAGAGGAAGACTTTCCATCCGATGATTCACTCCCCAAGTGACCACAATGGCTGGAGCTGAGCCAATCCAAAGCCAGGAGCCAGGAGCCTCTTCTGGGTCTCTCACACAGGTGTAGGGTCCCAAGGCTTTCGGCTTTGGCCATCCTCCCAGGCCACAGGCAGGGAGGTGGATAGGAAGCAGGAATGCTGGCGTCCATATGGGACCCCAACACATGCAAGGTGAGGACTCTAGCCACTAGGCCACTGCACCAGGCCCATTATTGTTTAATAAACATTTACCGAGGAGCCAAGGTTGCGGCATAGCACTAAGCACTGCTTGCAGTGCCAGCATCCCGTACGGGCATCAGTTCGTGTCCTGGTGGTTTGCTTCCCATCCAGCTCACTGCTAACACGCCTGGAAAGAGCAACAGATGACCGAATGTTTAGGCCCTGCAGCCACGGGGGACGCCTGGAAGAAGCTCCTGGCTTCTGATTTTGGCCTAGTCCAGCCCCCAGCTGTTGTGGCCGTCAAGGAAGTAGACAAACCAGCCGATGGCTCTCTCTTTCAAATAAATACATCTTTAAAAATAATAAAATTAGAATCTAGGCTTGTGTTGTGTGGTGGGGCAGATGGCCAGTGGGCTCCTGGGCACGGAGGAGCCGAGGGGTTCCCCGGTCTGCGTTCACCTCCTCCCCGGGGAGAGCCGTCCGACCTCACAAAGCATCCTGCTCTTGCTCTGGCACTGCCTCCTTCCCCCTGCTGAGCTGGCTCGGGGCACACAGCCCTGGCAGACAGCGTGGGAGCCTGAGGGGGCCGGAGCACTCCACCCCGGACCCTTGCTGCCTTGGGCCCAGCTGGCCGGCCACTCAGTAGTTCTGTGACTGACGCCTCCTGGCCAGGGTGTCCTAAAGACCAAAGGGAAGAGCGTGTGCCACGACTCAGGCTTCGTTGGAGACGGTGGTTAATCTTAACTGCTCCTTCTGTTGACCAGACTGACCCCGGAGGAGCTTGGTTCTCGTCGACGCTAAATAAGTATTGATTAAGTGAAAATCATTTACCCCAAGAAATAACAGCAGCTTATTCCTGTACCCGACTTCTGGCCTTCGCCTCCCCATCCACCCAGAGGTATTTGTGTTTTACAGGTGGGGGAAGCAGGGCCCAGCCTGTGCAAGCGGTCGCAGTAGAGGATGGTTCCCTGGGAACGGTGAGTAGCCGAGGACCTTCCAGGGAGTCCTCCTCCTCCTCCTCTTCCTCCTCTTCCTCCTGCAGACCCAATGCCCAGGCTCGTCACCACCCACAGCAGCGTCAGCTCGGCACGACAGTCGCTCCGTGTCTCCATTCCCTTGCCCCCTTTCACGAAGATGGAAAGCAGCCAGGGTGTCCTAGCATGGCAAGCTTGGTCCCTGCACTGGTTTAAGAGGTGAAAGGCATAATTACACTAGAGAGTCTGTGCAGCCCGCGGGACTCCGCAGAGGACTAGTGTGCACTGAGACTCAGCCCGAACGCCTGCACCTGTGGCATCAGGGTCAGGCTGGCATGCTGAATAATCCTGATGCTTGACTGAAACCTGAGTTTTAGGAACAATCTCAGAACTACAGAAGCAGAGCGATTTGTCCAATGGAATGTGTCCAACCAGGAACTAAAGCACTGGACCATTAGGCTGCATCCTGTGGATTTGCTGGTTCCATTCATCAAAACTTGAACTTGGGGCTGGCATTGGGGCACAGCAGGCTAAGCTGCCAACTGCAATGCCAGCATCATACACGGGTACCAGGATGTGTCCCGGCTGCTCTACTTCCCATCCAGCTTCCTGCTAATGCTCCCAGGGAAGCCGAAGATGACCCAAGTTCTTGGGCCCCTGTACGCCAGAGCCCTGGGCTCCTGGCTCCCTCCTGACCCACCCGGCTGTGGCGGCCACTTGGGGAGTGACCAGGGTGTGGACCACTGTGCCTGTGCTTCTGTATTCCCCTTCCACCACCGAGCAACACGAAGCAGATTCTGAAGAGTCGCATAGCCCTGGACTCAGGAGGGTTGGGAAGGACCGTGTCCCCAGGTGTCCTCCAGTGAGACGACTTCGCTGTTTTACCTTGGTATATTTAGTTCCGTATCTGTCACTCATGGCCCACTTGCAGGAGGCGGCTCTCAGCACAAACGCTTTCCACGGCTGACCGTCTGCAGCCCTGGCTCCATCCCTGCGTGGGTAAGGCATGCGCCCAGGAAGTCGGCATTGATCTGTGTTTCCTTGAAAATAGCTTTGTTCAAGAGCTAATGGCTTGGTGAGGTTGTCGGCTTTTTAACTTTATTCTCATTTAATTTGAAAGGCAGAGAAAGACAGAGACAGATATACCGTTCCTGGTCCACTTCCCAACGCCCACAACAGCTGGGGCTGGACCCGGCTGAAGCTGGGAACCTGGACTCCCGTTCAGCCTCCCTGGGGAGTGACCGGGGAGCTCAGATAAATCATGCCATTACTGGCCCAGCGCAGTGGGTACAGACAGGACCCCGCACACCCAGACCGATTGGCGGAGGCTCCAGGTGGTTTTCTATGTCAGAAACACCTGCCAGGATTGACCCTCACCCTTCCAGCCACTGGGTCCTCCCCTGCCCTTACCATACAAGCCAAGCCTTGCAGTGGGGTACAGTCTCCTGGCATCCCCAGGCTACAACCTCCTGCAGGTCCTGGGCCCCTGGCACCTCTTTCCCATCTGTGTCCCCAGCTCTGCAGTGTGGGTGCTGGGCAGGCAGGGCCTGGATTGGCAGTCTGATGCCTGTGCCTGACCCGTCTCAGCTGGTCAGCCTTCTAGAGAGGGGATGCTGAGCCCACCTGCACCAGGACCCTTCAGGCCTGAGCAGGGGGTGGGAGGGGCAGTGGGCCCTTGCTGGAGGGGTCAGTGCCTGTGTGGCCACAGAACTTACCTACTGTCCCCTCCCAGTGCCTGCTGTTCTGGGCTCCCCTCCTCGTGTGCTCAGCTCCATCTTGCACTCCTTGCCTTTGTAACAGCTCTAGGGTGCATTTTGAAGTCTCATTGTCACAAATGACTTGGATATCGTGTGGTGGGGGTGGGCAGAGGCCCAGCCCAGCTACCGCTCACTTTGGTTCCATCTGAGAACTGCATCACCGGGCAAGCAGAGCCCACCCCTGAAGGAACAGGAGAAGCCACTGTGATGGCAAGAACACAGTCCCATGGGGTCCCTTCAGGACAGCATAGTCGTCTGAACACTTAACTGCTCACGGGCTGAGGCCCCAGGACCTCCCGTGAGCGTGGGGCACATGTCCCACCCACAACACGCTGCGTGCCCTGACCCTGACCACTTCCCCTGCCCCCCAGGAGCCACATGCAGCCCCACATCTGGCCAGCCTGAACGCCAGAACATTCTTTGCCCCTGAGGAGGTTGTTGCTGAGCCTGCAGGTGCTGCTTGTCCCACCTGTGGGACTCCCGTGTGATCGGAATGTGCCTGCACGAGGCCGGCTGCTGCACTGCGCAGGAGCTTCCGGGGGCAGTCGGACCCTCACAGGACTGGGCAGGCTCAGCGAGGGCTCATCACCCAGCCTCTCTGCCGGGACAGTCCTAGCCCTGCCCTGCTGACCTTGCATCCACACACCCATGTGTCCTGTGGGCTGCGCCACCTGCCTGGCGTCTCCTGTGGATGTCACGAGGGCGCTGCTCCCACGTGGGGGTCCCCATGCCTATCTGTCCCCCACAAGCCCCTCAGGAGCTTTAGCAAGCCAGAGATTCCTGAGTGGGCTCAGCCGCCAGACTCCTAGGCCATCAGTGCAGCCTAGGGGGTGTGGCCAGGAGGTCTGCCCTGGGTCAGCTCTGCCCTGGGTCACTGTGCCAGCTGACCAGCTCCAAGATGCCCAGAGGGGGCGGCCAGCACACACACCTACTGGCTGTGACCAAGTGTCCTGCCTGGGTAGGACCAGTGTAGGCTCCTGGAGGAAGGATACCGCTGGCCAGCAGGGGTTCTCCGCCTCTGCTTGCTTGCTGGGCTCTTGTCTGGGATTGCCACAAGCCGAGGCTCACTGGCTCCAGATGTGGGCTTTCTCCCAGCTGCTCTTGTCCACTCCTGGGCACCTACCGGAGCAGTAGCAGCACCTGTTCTGAGGACAGCACTGCCCCTAAGAGTGAGGAGTGGGCGCAGCACGACGTCCACCAGCGGATATGAGCGAGAAAAGACGTGATCTGCCCACACAGTTACTCGGCACTGTCTCATGCTGTACCGTGGCAAACCTGGAAACTGTGATGCCAGGCAAAGGAAGACAAACACAGAGGCCATGTCCTGTGAGCACACCAGGAAAGGCAGGGCAGCGGAGGAACCTTCTGGGCTTCACCCCATCCTGACTCGGGGAGCTACAGTCAGCCTTTCCCCTCTGAGGTGAGGCCCAGGCATAGGTGCACATGAGACTACCGGCCCTCCCTGCCAGGCTGTCGGGGGCTGCAGGGAGCGCCGGTCCCCAGGTCCAACCACCCTGGTGGCTCTAGCACAGGCGTCAGCTGGGCTGACACCCCCGAGCTGGATCCCAGGCAGCTGGTTGCCAAAAATGACCCTGTAAGGGGCATGCAAATCATTTCTGAAATCTCCCACCGCGGACCCCCACATTTCCCCTGCTCCTAGCCACCTCTGCCCAGATGTCCAGAAGGGCCTTCTGCCCCGGCCGGGATTTCATCCCACCATGTGGCCCTCTTCTGTGGAGGCTCCAGTCGGCCCATCCCACTCACCCAGGGGCCAGACCCAGGGGATGGGAAGTAGGGATTAAAGCTCCCGAAAGCCACAGGGCGGCAGTCCTGGGCTTAAGCATCATTCCCTTCTCTGCAGGGGCCGGACATTTAGTCCAAATGGGCAGAGTGCGGAGAGCCTGCCGGGAGGGACTGGGGAGCAGAAGAACAAGTGCCTGTGCCCAGCCTTAGTGAGGTCCCGAAGACTCGAGACAGCCGCTGACCCGCTGTCCACACAGGTAGGAAGAGGCGGGGAGCTGGGCAGAGGCTCCAGCACTGGGTTCAGAGGGAGAAGTGGCCCAGTGCCGAGCCCAGTGCCCTGGTCCTGGGCATTTGGGGTGTTGTCCCCTCCTCTGCCCTTGTCCTGGTTCTGGGCATTTGGGGTGTTGTCCCCTCCTCTGCCCTTGTCCTGGTCCTGGGGTCCTAGGTGTTTGGAGCAGTGCCCCCTCCTCTGCCCTTGTCCTGGTCCTGGGGTTCTAGGCATTTGGAGCAGTGCCCCCTCCTCTGCCCTTGTCCTGGTCCTGGGGTTCTAGGCATTTGGAGCAGTGCCCCCTGCTCTGCCCTTGTCCTGGTCCTGGGCGTTTGGGGCGGTACCCCTCCTCCGCCCTGTAGCGTCCTGACACTTCCTGCACCTTTAAGAAGTTTCATCTGTCCCCTCCCCCCCAGCACAAGTCACATTGACTCCTGCCAAATGTCCTTCAAGCACAGAGGTTACAGAAGCGTGCGCTTGACCGCACTGTGAGGCTGGGCACGAGCCATGAGATGAGGTGCTGCAGGGGAACAGCCCACAGAACAGGAAGCCCATCCCTCCGATCCCCATGCCAACCCCACTGCTGCTGGCTGGCAGGGCCGAGGGAAGACGGTGCCCTTGGGCTGCCCAGCTCCTCTGCTCGCAGACCAGGAGAGCCTCTCTGAGCACAGCAGCTGCTTCTTTGGGGCTGCAGGGCAAGCTGTGCCCCTCTCCCCACCTTGGCCCAGGCAACCCAGCTCAGGGTCCCTGCTCACTACAGACTCCCACAGTTGAGAGGCTCTTGGTCATGAACCCACGTGCATCATCCACAGCCAGAGGGGGGCGCCACCTGCCTCAGGGGGATTAGCCCAGCACTGTGCCTGCAGGGGCTGGGCACCTGCACACTTGGAAAACAACCTGAGAGAAAAGGAGAGCCCCGAGCCTCGGCGTCCTCCATGGCCAAGCGGGAAGTGAGCAGCACCTGCCTTTCACGCCCGTTGGGTGCAGTGGGTTCCCCATGTCTGGACAGCTGGCCCCTCAGTAAGCACCGTGTGACTTGCTGACCACGGGCCGCTGTTCCCAGACAGGGCTCTGTGGGAAGTGGGCCCATCCCTGGGCTTCCTTTCAGACAGGGAACTGAGATCCTGGGGCACACGCAGCTTTCCCAAGGCCATGTATGATGTCACCTCTGTTGCCTAGGAGTGTCTGTCCATACCATGGAGTTTTCTAGCATAGAAAAGTGAGGAGAACGGGTTGACACGCACCTGCACCCCACGAGCCCTTTGCCATGCGCGCTCGAGCTTTTTGGGGAGAAAGTGCAGTGAGCCGCCCGTGCCCTCTCTGATCCACGCTGTCTCCCGCCTTCCTGGAGCATGTCCGTCCGATGCCAGGGGGAGGGGCTCTGTGGAGGGTCCTGTGCTCCTCTCTGCCCCCGTGGGTGCACACGTGACCCGCTCTGCCGCGCGGCTGCTGTGTGGGCTGCCGTGGTGGGAGTAGCTGGTGCCGTGGATTGTCCATGCCTCTGACGCTCGCAGACACTGCAGCTTCAGTTCCAGGTCACCTGAATTAGGCAGCTGCCATCGCTGCTCCCAGCATGTGCAAATGCCTTGTCCACATTGTACTGTAGCATGGTAAGTGTCCAGCAGTGTTATGTCTTTTTTTTTTTCTCTAAGATTTACTAATTTGTTTGAAAGGCAGAGTTTCAGAGAATTCTTCCCTCTGCTGGTTCGTTCCCCAAATGACTGCAATGGCTGGGATGGGCCAGAAGGAACTCAGGAACTCCTGTAGCGGGTGGCAGGGACCCAAGCATTTAAGCCATTTTCCCCTGCCTTCCCAGGTGCAGGAGAGAGAGCTAGGTTGGAGCAGCCAGGATTCGGACTGGTGCCCATATGAGCTGCCTGCACTGCAGACAGTGGGTTAATTTGCTGTGCCACAGTGCCCACCGTGTCATACCTTGAGAAACAACGCACACAGACCATTTTAAAATCCTTTATCACTCAGAAATGCTGATGGTTCCATGAGCCTCAGTGGGTCACCGTCTTCTGCTGGTGGAGGCCTCGCTTGGCGGCGTTGCTGGTTGCTAACCAGTGGGGTGGGGTAGCCGTGGCAGTGACCTCTGCTGCCCACTGGCCCGGGTGCATGGTCATGAGCAGTCGTACTCCGGAGGGCTATGTTGTTCTGGGCAGAGGGTCTCCACGTGGGCTGAAAACGCTCGGTGACCCACTGGAAGCACGTGTCACAGAGCAGCGGCCAGCGGACAAGATGTGAGTGCGAGGGCCCTGTGGTCTTCAGAAGGGCACGGGAGCGTTGGCGTCCACTCACGGTCGCAGCTACGATAGCCCTTGCCGGGAAGTCCTCGGCACCTCCTCTTGGCTTCCCGGACAGGGCCGTCCCGTCTGCGCTGGGAGTCCGGTCAGCGCCCTGGACTTCCGGTCGCCTCTGCAGCTTCTCTGTCAGCACTTGCACATCTGGGTCGCTGAGATGGCTCCTTCCCCCGGAGCTTCACAAACCAGCCTGTGCTGCTTCCCGACCCTCCTTCCGCAGCTTCCCCACCCCGTCAGCCATCACAGGCTGGAAGGCAGCTGTGTTCCGGCCGTGGCTTGGGGAGCGCTGTGGCCACGGGGTCTGTCCGGAGGTGGGCAGTTGCACCCCACGCTGTGTTCTCAACACTGGGGCAGCACCTTGGCCCGCTCTCAGGAATGGTCCTTCGTGCTCACATCGTTGCTGCCTTGTGCAAGATGTCTTGGCCGTGGGGATAGTTTGGCCCTCAACGGGTCGTTCTCACTACACTTAGTGTCTCACTTTTTGCTTGATTTGCTTGAAACCAAGTTAGGGACCCAGTTACCTCAGGCAGCGCTACGTCCTCCCAGAGTCTACCTCATGCAGAAAGCTGGGGTCAGGAGCCGGCACTGGATGTCCAACCTGGGGCACGGGACTCAGGCGTCCCGACCAGCATCTCTGCTGCCAGGCCCAACGCCAGCCTCCCACTTCAAAGCGGCCAGTTCAGGGGTGAACAGCAGGTGGAAGATAATCTATCTTAGGGGCCAGAATGGTGGCTCAACAAGCTAATCCCCTGCCTGCCAGTGCTGGCATCCCACATGGGCTGCTGGTTTGTGTCCCAGCTGCTCCACTTCCCATCCAGCTCCCTGCTGTGGCCTGGGAAGGCAGTGGGGGATGGCCCAAAGCCTTGGACTTGTATCCACGCAGGAGACCCGGAAGAAGCTCCTGGCTCCTGGCTTTAGATCAGCTTAGCTCTGGCCATTGCAGCCACTTAGGGAGTGAACCAGCAGACGGAAGATCTTTCTATCTCTCCTTCTCTCCATAAATCTTCTTTTCCAATAAAGATGAATACATCTTTTTTACCTCTCTATTTCTCCCTTTTCTTCTCTCCCCCTAATAAAATGTAGATAAACAGACTTGCAACCTTCCTCAGGGCTCCCCGGCTAGGCCCAGTGCCGTGGCCTCAGGGCTGGAGCCTCAGGTGTGACTCCCAGCACCCCACCACCAGCTCACTGCTGCAGTCTGCCAGGTGGACAGATGGACGGGTGGCCGTGTGTGAAGTAGCACAGGGACCAGCGGGCCTGCTGGAGCAGCTGCCGGGAAAGCAGGGCCAGTGGGCCTCCCGCCTGTGCCCAGTGGGGGCTCCAGCAGCCCACGGTCCTTCTCTGCCCAGCCGGGGGTCTCCTCCTGCCCCCCTCTCCTCCCCCTCCCGGCCACTGCACCCCGCTCCTCTCTGTTCCCAGCTGCTCCTGCTTTCAGCTCCCTTCCTTCTGCCCTTCCTCGCTGACACAGGAAGTGGCCTCACCACTCTTGCACTGGGCACCCGGCTGTCCTCCAAAGGCCGGGACCCCACCAAGCCTCTGCCTCGTAGTGGGGCCATGGTTCAGGGCTGCCCGGGCCTGGCTGCTTGCCTGGGCAGCCTGCCACTCCTTGGAAGTGTTGCCACAGTAGCCGTTGTCATTATTGTCTGCCAGCTATACCTGATGCATGAGCTGGGAACCACCCGGAATGACTGGCCCACACACAGTTCAGTGATTTCTGTAAATCTCCAGGTCTCCCTCCCGCCTGCAGCCGGCGCCTCCGACAACCCCCAGCCTGCTTCCCAGCTGCCTAGGTTGGCCCCTTCTGCGCTGTTTGTGGTTCCGTCATATGGTGAGTAGCCGCCTGCGACTGGCTCCTGTCCTTCAGTGTCACGTCCATGGAATGACCGCATAGTGACCCAGGGTGGTCACATGGAGGGGGCCTGTGTCCCTTCCCCTCTAGCCCTTGGAACCACCACACTCGGTCAGCAGCCCCGTCCCCCCGGTTTCGCCGAGCACCTGGCTGCGTGCTTGCTGGCCAACTGCGCCTCTTCCTCAGAGGAGGGTCGGCGACACCTCTCATCCCATCTGCCTCCTGGCCGCTGACAGCTGAGTTCTTCCTGTGTCTTGGGCACAAGCCTTTGGTGAGTGAGTTCTCCCAGCCTGTGGCTTGTCACCTGCCTGTCATCGGTGCTTACCGCCTCCCTGTGTGGCAGAGGACACATGACGTGCACTGGGAGCGATGACCTGGGCTGTCTTGGGGCTTCCTGCTGCTAGTTGGCCCCTGATGTCCTCTCTAGGTCACTCTTGTCAATTGTGTACACTGCAGGGAAGGGGACCCGGGCACTATGGCAAGTGTTCCTGGATTTCCCTGGGCGAGAACCCAGGCCCTGTCACCTGCTCGCCATGAGCCGGCACACACTCGTGTGTGACCACGGGCACACACAGCACTCCCTGCCTCAGCCACCTTAGCTTCAAAGGGAGATAAAAATAACCCTGGCCTCCAGAGCCTGTGCAGTCAGCCTTTGACACAGTGCCTGTCCCCACGGAGGTCACTGTGCCTCGCTGGCCCTCGCAAGGTCACCGTGACATGTGTTCAATCACGGCTGACCCTTCCCGCGTCCTCCGAGCAGGTCCTCCTCACCCGTGGTGGGAATGACACTTGGACCCCCAGGGTCCGCATGGGCAGCAGGGGCTGACCCCAAGGACCGCATGGGGCGGGGACTGACCCCAAGGACCACATGGGCAGCAGGGGAGAGATGGAGCTGCAGAGACAGAGTTTGCAACCACAGAATTAATGTTTCTTTTCTTTTCTTTTTATTTTAATATATACTTATTTAAGAAAGAGAGGGAGAAACAGAGAAAAGAGCTGTTCCATCCACTGCCTCACTCACCAGGTAACCCAGCAGCCAATGCTGGCTTGACGGAGCCAGGAGCCACTTCCAGGTTACCCCGGCCGTCCTCAGCTGCCTTCCCACCCACGTTAACAGGGAACTAGGTCAGGAGTGGAGAAGCTGGGGCTTGAACCAGGCCACAGGTGGCAGCTTTACCTGCCAAGGCACAACGCCCGCCCCTAACTACAGATGCTCAAGGGCAGACCCAGATGCACACAGAGCAAGCACGTTGTTGGCGACAGGTGGCAATGTGCATGGACCTCGCCCGGACTGTGCTCTCGGTGCACATTTGGAATTGTTCCTGTGCTGCTTCACAGCCTATCCGTTTAACTCCAACACAGTCTTGGGGCCCCAGGGGAGGCTCAGCAGTGGGAGGTCCCCAGACTCTGTGGCTCGCACGACCACTGCTGTTCCCTATTCCCAATCTCGTGGCGCGCCTGGGGGTTCTAGGACAGCTGACAACACTGGCCAGCACCAACATCATGGGCAGGTAGTGCCAGATGTGAGCAGCTGGGGGTCCACCTTCCACACGGCTGGTGGCTCTCAGCAGGGTGGTCAGGTCCCTTTGGGCCACTACAGCTCCGTGCCTTCCACAGGGCATTGATGAACCATACAGGTCTGCTGCTCCCCCATTGCAGACAGGGAAGTGCTACAGGGAGGCACCGCGCATCCAGTGCCTGCCCCGCCTCCAAGGGGGCCCCACGTGGCACTCCATGGCCTGCCAGGAAGGCTCCTCCCCAGGGACCTAACCTGTGCCTCTAGCAGTCAGCCTGCCCTGTGTGTGGTGAACCAGGGCCCCTTCCAGGGGCCTGCATACCCTAGCACGGGTGGCATCCAAGCGGCTCCCGAGGCCCAGGACGGAAAGCAGCCTTCCTTCCTATGGACAGGTAAGGCACGAGCAGCCTTTCGTGGCCATCTCTTTCTGGAAAGGGTCGTGGGATACAAACTGAGCTGCACAGGGAGCTAGCTGCAGGTGCAGGCTCAGAGTCCCCACGCCCCACTCGCCCTGGGCCGAGCCCCTCCAAAGCACACATGGCCGACTGGTGCTTCTGGGGTGGGAGGGTGTGCCCTCGTGGCCAACAAGCGCCAAGGCTTCTGGCAGGGAAACTGACAGGGCCAGCCTGCCCAAGCTGCTGCTCGTGGCAGCCACTCAGCCACCCTCCCTTGGCTCCCCGGCCACCCTGCTGGCTTGGCATCCTGGCAGAGCCTGGCATCTGCTGCTTCCCTCAGAGCACATCTGCCTCCCCATCCTCCCCAGAAACCTGAGGACTCGTGTGAGCACAGCTTCCGTTCGTTCTGTGGGCATTCGGCTATTCCTGCCTCAGGTTCCCACGGACAGGCGGTCTAACGGCAGGCCACACTTGCCCGGGGCTGACAGGAGGGCCCGACTGGGCAGGTGCAGAGCTCCACCCGCTCATGCTGCCTCCTCACCCTCCTGTGCTCAGACCCTCGCCCTGCTGGAGAGGCTGGCTTCCTGTGGCCCACCCCTCCACGGCTGCCTGCTGTGGTCCACATCTTTCTCCTTGGCCCTCAGACGGTAATGTCCTTGAGGCCAGGCTCTGAGCCTGTGTCCTCAGGGCCACTGGGCCCGGCCAGCCGCAGGTTTGAGATCTTGTTGGGCTGCGGAGGGGCAGCTGCTCTCCTGACCAACGATCCTAGGGGCTGGGCAGGGCAGTGGCGCCCCATCCTCCTCCTCTTCCTTCTCTTCTTCTTCTGGGACCGAGAAGGCTGTGAGGGGCTCAGATGGCTTCCAGAACAAGATCCAGTGGCCTGATCTGACAGTCGTCCCCCAGGAACCCCAACCTCCTGTCTGTCCCATGCAGTGCCGTGGGATTCTGATCTGACACACGTGCAGGGCCACAGTTCTGGCCTGTACCTCCCACCTGCCTCTGACTCAGTGCTCCCAGAGTGGGCGGGGAAGTGGGCAGGCTCTGAGCCCAGAGCTTCTCACGACCCACCCTGAGCTCCTGGGGGTGGGAGATCCCCTGGGGGCTCTGGCAGGCTCTCTGTGCCTCGGTTCCCCATCTTTGACTTGGCAGACTTCCTGTCACTCCCACACCTGGGCCCCACCTAGAGGAATGCAGTGAGAGCCCTGGGCCTGCGTGTTCCCTGCACGGGTCTGCACGGGTCTGCCTGTTTGTTCACTCACCTTTACGCTTCCCCAGCACCCTTGTCCGGGCTCAGCTGGGGACAACGTGCCCCTGGGGACAGCTGGCACTGTCCGCAGATGGGATTCGTCACCACTTTGGGCACTGAAGTGGAGGCCAGGGACACGGCCCCACACCCCGACGTGCACAGGTGGCCCCTGGCACATGGCCCTCCCACGTGGGCCCACAGTGGCGGGCACAATGCAGGGGACTCTCCAGCCACATCTCGGCCCTGTGATGTCCACACCCACCCCTCTGTGCACCCCAGGCACCCTGTCCTCTGCCCTACTCAGGCTCGTGGAGGGGCAGGGTCTCCCTGTGAGCCTGTCACAGGCGGGATGCCACAGCAGGGCCTCTTGCAATTAGCACTGAAGGAGACGGACGGACCCTGAACTCCTCTGAGGAAACGGAGGGCTGGATAGACTTATCCCCACCAGTGCCAGGATGGGGCCTGCCCAGGACCTGCAGCAGACACCAAGAGGACATTCAGAGCCCTCAGCTCCCCTGGGGAGGGCCCAGGGTGCAGGCCCCTCAGCAGCCCGGGAAACAACCCCTTGGTTCCTGCAGACCCCTAAGCGAGACCACAGGGAGGTGGACTTTAATAAACACCCATGTGGCACCAGGTCATGGACCCCGGGCTGGGGGCACCCAGGTGCCAGGCATGCCCAGGCCCTCCTTCCTGAGCTCTGCTAGGCGTTGTAGCCCCTCCCCAGGGATATGCCCTCCTCTGGGAGCCCCCTGCCACAGCCCAGACCAGGCCTCTCTTGCTGCTGGTGGAGGAGGGCCACTGCCCTGGTCCTGCCCGTGGTTTGCAGGGAGAGCACGTGCTACATTTGCTGGGGGCCAGACTGGGGTGTTTTTAGGGGGTGCACAGGGCATTCACCAAGGGAAACCTCCCTCCTCAGGAGGAAACTCAGTGTCCTCCTGAGCCCCCAGCAGGACCGGGCTGCAGGGTGTCCAGCCCTCAGTCCAGCAAGGAGAGGGTGCCCAAGCTAAAAGGCCTCTGTACCCACGCAGCAGGACTGGCTGGGGGTACTCCCAGGTGCCCAGCATCAAAATCCCCAAACTCACCCAGGTGGCTCCCGTAGGCTGCACCCCCGGTTCATTCCAAGAAACAGGGTGCAGAGATGTGTGAGGGGGCAAAGGAGCCAGACATCCACCCCAGGGAGGCGGGCCATCCACCCCCTTGTCTCTTGGGGTGACTGGGGTGACAGGCGAGGAGTACTTTCTGTGCCGTGGACCACGCCCTGGAGGGGGTAGGGAATGGGGAGACTGCAAACCCCCTCTGGCCGCCCCTCCCCGCAGGCGGGGCAGCAGGGGCTCAGCGGGGTCCCTGTAGAGGACGGAGCCCTGGCGCCCCTTTCCCCCTCCTCTGCCTGGGGTGAAGTGCCACCCGCGGGGAGCCTAGCCCCTGCCCCGCCAGGGGTTCGCCGCGGAGCTCCTGCCAGGCCACCGCCCAAACTTTTCCCCGGCCCCCTCCCCGGGGCGGGGCGGAGGAACCGGGCGGGCCGGGCGCCGGGAGTCCCGGGCTGCGGCCGGGCGCGCGGGGCCGGCGGGCGGGGCGGGCCGCGTCGGCACCGCCCTCCAGGTGCCGGGCGGGGGCCGGAGGCGGGCGGCGGCGGCGGCGGCCCGCGAGCGCCGGCCGGGCCATGACCCCCGCTCCTCCCTCGCTCAGGCTCGTCGCCGCGGCCCCCGGAGCCCGGCCGCCGCCCCCGCTCCCAGCGCCCGGCCAGGCCCCGTGCGCCCCGGGCGCGGCGCGGCTGTGAGCCCACAGGAAGCGGTGAGTGCCCCGCGCCGCGCGCTGCCCACCCCGGCCCCTGGCCGCCCTGCCCCCCGAGCCGCGCCGCGCGCTGTCCACGCCCCGCGGGGGGCTCGGCGGCGGGCGGGGCGAGGGCCGGGGACCCCTGCGCGCCGTTGGGAGGACTCCGCTGCCCGCACGCGGGGCCTCGGGAGAGTTGGCCCCAGTGGCCGCGGTGCAACTTCCGCAGGGCGGCGGGGGGTGTGTCCCCGCGCGTGCCTCGAGCCCCCCCACCCCGCACCTGACACCCCGCGCTGTCACCGGTGCCTTGGAGTGGACCCGACCAGCCTTGGCCGAGCGCTGGACGGGAGCCCGGCAGGGGGTGGGGGCGGGAGGCCTCGGGAGGAGCCATTTCCCCACATCGAGGATTTCAAAATGTATTATTTATGAGCCGCCGCACTTAGGGGCCCCCCCGAGGCTCCGGGGCATCAAAGCAGGTTTACAACCGCAAAGGGCAGGCAGTGTGAACGCCCCGCGCCTGGCCGGGCTGGCTGAGCTAGGCGGAACTGAGAAGAGGGGGTGTCTTGCGTAGACGCCCGTCCCAGGCTACTCCCCGGGGACCGCGGCTTGGTGGGCGGGACCTCGCGTGCTGGGACTTCTCAGTCCCCAGATGGACCTGGACATCCTAGCTAAGAGGGAGAGTGAGGCGGAGGACCTGAGACCTGTGGATGCGTGGGGGAGGCATGGTGCAGATGGGGAAACTGAGGCAGGGAGAGTCCCAGGTTCCGAAACTGGCCCAGAGCCTGCCCCCAACACCTCCCTCTCTCCCAGATGGTCTTGCACCAGGAAGCGCCACCTTGCCTGGCCAGGTCACACCCACCCTGGAGTGCACACCCCACCCTGGGATGGGAGGGAGGGAGAGAGGGCAGCCGGGTATTTATGGAAAGCTTTAATCCCTGCCAGCCCCAAGGGGCTGTGAGTGCCACCTAATCCCCTCCCCCTGGAGCACCTTCCCCTGCTGGGGGCACACTGCTTCCTCTGCCCTCAGCTTGGTCACCCCTGGAGACTAGAGGTGGGAGGGTCCCAGCCCCAGAGCCCGGCAGGGGGTGTCCTGCTGAGCACAGGGCGCTGACCCACCTCCTGCTGGGAACAGGTACCACCACTGCCCTGGCTCCAAGGACGAGGCAGCAGGGGCTCGGAAAGGGACACAGTGACCCTTGGCTGGGAAGGGACAAGGCTGAGCCCAGAGCTCTGAGCCCTGGAGCCAAAGGCTTTTCCCTTGGATGGGAACAGGGCCACGCCTCTGACTGCCAGGACCCTCACATCCACGTTCAGAACCCTGCAACGACTGGCGGCATGCACGTGGCACGGTGTCTGTCCCAAGTGTTCATCCTTGGAGCAGAACTGCCAGCCCCCGGAGCCGCCTCACTCCTGGCCCCTCCGTTTGCATTCCTCCTTCCAGTTTTTAAATCAGGGTCTTCATTGCCGGGTAGGCTTGAGGGAGGCGCTTGTCTGAGCTGCAGCACACAGTGGCCCTGAGGAAGCAGGGGGCACCGGGGAGGCCAAGGCCCAGCCTGGCAGGGGGGTGCCCGCTTCTGCTTCCTGTTGGTGAGAGGCTGTGGCTGCTGTCCCAGGGCGGGGGGGGGGGGGCTCCTGCAGACACTGGCAGCTCAGCCTCAGGTCTGCGCCCCACAGCTGGGGGGCCCGGAAGGAAGCATGTGACATGGGGAGCTGGCCCAGCACGGTCCCTTTGGCTGGAATGACAAGAATCCTAATCCTGTTGCAAAAAGAGGGTGTCCCCTTGTGCCCGCTGCCCCGTGGACAGCGAGCACTCACCCCGGAGCTGCTGTAGCCAAGCCTCGTGCCGGCCCTGCTCACTAGTCCACCTGCCTGGGCACATTCCTGCCCTCACCTGCTCCTTCTAGAAGGTCTTTGTTAAGGAGTCAGGGCAGGCCTGGGCAGTAGGGACCCAGCCCAGAGCTGGCTTCCAGCCTGCCAGTCCTGTCCCATTCCTGGGCCTCAAGGCCCTTGCTTAGGGTCAGCTGTGTGCTTCAGCCACGTGGAGTGGCAGGTAAGCCAGGAAGGACTTTGCCAGAGAGAACATGTTCCCTGCGGCCACTGGGCAGCCCTGGGTTCGTAGGATCCACTTGTGGCAAGCTCCCCTTGAGCCCTAGGCCAGGCGAGCCTCTGTGGTCCGTGGACACCTGGCATCTGGAGGGACTGCAGACGCTGGGGTGTCTCCTAGTGGGGTCCCCTGGGTGGGCTCTGTGTCCCTGACAGTGCCGGCAGTATGGGAGCCGGCCGCCGTGCCCTCACCACTGTGGGCGCTAACTTGTGGCACCGCGAGCAAGGCCGCTGCGGGCGGAAGGCAGTGTCACCGTGGCCTCATGTCCGGTCTGGTGGAGGCAGCTGGGAGCTGCACAGCCTCACCCAACCGCAGCTCAGAGAGGGCGGGCCCTGAGCAAGTGCGTCTTTTTTTTTTTTTTTAATGAAAGAACTACTGAGAGAGGAGAAACAGAGCTTCCATCCACCAGTTCACTTCCCGGAGGGTCGCAATGACCGGGGCTGGGCCAGCTGGGGCCAGGAGCTTCTTCAGGCTCTCCCACACGGGTGCGGAGTCCCAAGGCTTTGGGCCGTCCTCCACTGCTTTCCCAGGCCACAGGCAGGGAGCTGGGTTGGATGTGGAGCAGACGGGACTGAAACCAACATTGCAGGCGCCAGCTTAACCCACCGTGCCAGCCCTGGAAATGCATCTTTAATACCATCCATCCCTCTTGACCGGGAGGATCTTGATGTCTCAAGCTGCCATGCCAACAATTGGAGGGAACGCATGGGGTCCCACAGCTAAGCCACCCCTGGCTGCGTCCTGGCCCGCCCTGTGTGGCTGTGTGACACCCTCAGACAGCTCCGGACCACAGCACAGGCCTTGCCTTGGCCTACAGCGTCCGAGCGGGGCTGAGGGATCGCTCACCATCGTGTCGGGTGGGAAGGCTGTGGCTGAGGGTCGGCGCAGTAGAGTTTACAGTAACCTTGGCCCGCTGAGCCACAAGCTAGCTGTCAGCCGACATGGCCCCAGGAACGAAGCCTGGGGGCTAAGGGCCCCTGCTCCACAAGCAGCCAGAGAGGCAGAGTGGAGCTTCAAGTCTTTCCACACGAGGAGTGGACAGGGCTCCCTGTACCCAGCAGACCCCCAGGGGTATCCAGGGGGCAACACCATATACACCTCCGAGGGGGCGTAATGCCTGTCCCACCGCAGGCTGGGGGCCAAGCCGGCTCCTCACCTGCCAGGAAGGACCTGCCCATTGCCAGGGCCAAGCGTGCGGCCTCAGAGTTGAAATGAAAGAGGAACTGTTTCTGTGGTGTGAACCACTGAGTGGAAGATCTCTATCTCTCCCTCTCTTTCTATAACTCTGACTTTGAAATAAAATAAATCCTAAAACAAAAAATCAACAAAGCACTCCGGGGCCTGACTGGCTGTACCGAGTTCCAGGGGAGCCCCCTGGGTCTGGAATGGGTCTCAGGCGGTTCTGCCGTGCGGCCAGCCAGGCTCCCAGTGCCGCCGCCTGCAGTGAGGACACAGGTTCCAAGCCAACAAGGCCGAGGCAGCACCTGGGCCTCTGCGTTTTGCCAGGTCCTATTCAGCCACGCAGGCATGCTCACAGCAGCGAAGCCCTGGAGGAAAGGTGTGGCCGGAAGCCACTGCCCCCCATCCCTGCCCACGTCATCACGACAAAGGTGTTCCTTGGATTTATGCTTGGCATGGAAGCCTGTCCTCTGCCAGCACCCCCGGCCTACGTCCTCGCCGTGTGTGTGCTGTGCCCTTCACCCCCACTTTCAAGGTAAGAGAAGTGGGGGGCTAGTGCTGTGGCATAGCGGGTAGAGCTGCCACTTCAGTGCCAGTACTCCAAATGGGTGTTGGTTCAAGTCCCAGCTACTCTACTTCCAATGTAGCTCTCTAATGCACCTGGCAAAGCAGCAGTGGGTGGCCCAAGTGGGGGCCCCTGCACCCATGTGGGAAGCCAGAATGAGGCTCCTGGCTCCTGGCTACAGCCTGGCCTGGCCCAGCCCTTGTGGTTGCAGTCATTTGGGAAGTGAACCAGCAGTTGGAAGACTTCTTACTCTCTCTCAAATAAACAGATCTTTTAACAAAGCTTTAATGAAGCTCCTGGCTCGTCTCCCGGCAGACATCTCATGCCCTCCCTGGCCCCGTCTAAGGGATCACACTGCACACCCCCAGCAACCCGCCATGTCCACGTTCAGTTCCACAACTTCTGGCCTTCTCTGTCCTCAGCGAGCTTGAACCCTGGCTGCTGGCTCTGGGTCCCAGGGCTGGGGCACCTGAGAGGCTGTGCTGCTCTCTGGGGGAGGGGGATGTGTCTCTGGGGTTCCCAGTTGGCCCTGCCTCCGCACCCCCTGGAATGCACGCTTGTCCCCGGTGTCCTCAGAGCAGGGTGTCTGCTTCTCACGCTGAGCCTGCCCTGGCCTCCTGCCCCTGCTTCCTCCCAGGGACCTCCTGACCTGAGCGCAGTCCCTTCCTGCTGCCCAGGAGGCTGTCTCCAGCTGTTCCCCGGACCGCGGCAGGAGGCCGGGCTGTCTTCCAGGGCTCTCCTCCCTGCCTGTGTGTCCGCCTTGTCACTCTGAAGGATCTCAGTTCGGAGGCAGTGCCCACTTTGGTCTTGTCCACACGTGGCACGTTAAGCAGTCTTCTAAGGCCACATTCCAGGATGCGCCATCCTACCCTTCTTTTTTATTTGCTAAATCTAATGTCGTTTCTTCTTTTTTTCTCCTACAACTAAATACTTTTTCAAATCTTATTCTAAATTATTTTTTCTTTTTATTTCACCACCAACCAAAAAACCAACCAAAACCAATCAAACATAAAACAATAATAACAACACCCCCCCAAAACCCAATAACACAAACCCTCTCAAAAACCACACTCCAAAAAAACTTACACATTCCACTCTCTCAATCCAACAAAAATACTCTAAAACATCTCATAAACAAAACCACAATATATCTCATTTCCAACCAAACCTCAACCCCAATCATAACCTATACCTTAATCTCATATCCCGCACTATACTTATATAGAATTAATTGTATGTATCATATATGATAATATATAGTGCTTTGTGTTATTGATCATCCTTCCCCTTCACCTTAGAGAGTATCGAGATAGAAGTGTCCCCTGATAGTGTGTGATGATGAGTAGTATGTTGGTCTTCCCCCCCCCGCGCTCGCCCGTTGTGGCCAGCTCCAAACAGTCCCGCCCACCACTGTCTCCACAGGCCTGCGGGGTTGCCGGCGCCGACATGGGGCTGAAACTGTCCTGCCTGAAAGGTAAGGCCCCACCGGGGGGCGGGGAAGGGCTGGAGTCAGGAAGGGCCTGGCAGCTGCGCAGTACACAGCAGGTGTCTTGTCAGTGGTCTCTGGTTCTGAGTGCCTCGAGGCCTGCCCTGGAGCATCATGGGGAGGTGTGATCCCTGGGGACCCCACACCTACCCCAACCGCAGTAACCCCAGGCTGCACAGAAGGAGCTGTCCCAAGCCTATCCCAGCCTATCCCAGCCTATCCCAGCCTATCCCAGCCTATCCCAGCCTATCCCAGCCTATCCCAAGCCCATGCCCGACTATCCCAGCCTATCCCAGCCTATCCCAAGCCCATGCCCGACTATCCTAGCGTATCCCAAGCCCATGCCCGACTATCCTAGCCTATCCCAAGCCCCTCCAAATTGGCCTCAGCAGCCCACCTGCTCAGCTTCCTCCGCTTCCTTCCTGCTCCCAGGAACTTGGTTGCCTGCTGCCCCCAACACCTGCACACCCCTGCGTCTGTGCAGGTGGGCCATCTTCCTGGGGGGGCATCACCTTCCCTCTCCCCTGCAGAGAAGGGGGTGTCCAGATGGCATGAACTGGGAATGAAACAGACCGCCTTAGGGTTTTGGTGTCACTGCCATTACCTTGAGACCTGGAACTCATGTCTGCCATGCCACGCACGCGCGAGTGTGCTGCCTGCACAAGCCCTCCATCAGCCCCCCGCCCCCCATCCAGCAACCATTTGTTTCAGTACTGCTTGCATCAAGTTCCCGCAAGCCCAGGAGCCCATCCTTTGAGCACTAGGCAGGCTGCGGATACTGTTCGCCGTGAGTGAAGGAATAATTTAATGGAAGGCTAAGGAGAAGCCACAGGACCCTGAAGAAAGGGGAGGAGGAAGGAACCTCCAGAAGACGTGACCTCGGGTTCCCCTGACAGGGCTGAAGCAATGCAAGACAGTATCCGGTGGGCCAGCTTGGGGCTCAGGCCTGCCCAGCAGCCTCAGAGGTGGGGCATTTGATAGGCACCCTGGAGGAGAAAGCAACCCGTGTGCCTCTAGGCCCCTCAGGGCCCCAGGCCAAGCCCAACAGGGAACAGGGAGATACTTATTGACCAAGTGTCAGTGGAGCCAAGTCGGTCTGGACCTAAGGAGTGGATCTGGGCCTATGTGGTAGATCTGGGCCTGACTGAGTGGATCTGGGCTGACTGGGTTGATCTGGGCCTGAGGAGTTGATCTGGGCCTGAGGGGTTAATCTGGACCTGTGGGGTAGATCTATGCCTGACTGAGTGGATCTGTGCCTGAGGGGTGGATCTATGCCTGACTGGGTTGATCTGGGCTTGAGGGGTGGATCTGGGCCTGAGGGGTGGATCTGGGCCTGAGGGGTGGATCTGTGCCTGAGGGGTGGATCTGGGCCTAACTGAGTGGATCTGGGCCTGAGGGGTGGATCTATGCCTGACTGGGTTGATCTGGGCTTGAGGGGTGGATCTGGGCCTGAGGGGTGGATCTGGGCCTAACTGAGTGGATCTGGGCCTGAGTGGATCTGTGCCTAAGGGGTGGATCTATGCCTGACTGGGTTGATCTGGGCTTGAGGGGTGGATCTGGGCTGACTGGGTTGATCTGGGCCTGAGAAGTGGATCTGGGCTGACTGGGTTGATCTGGGCCTGAGAAGTGGATCTGGGCTGACTGGGTTGATCTGGGCTTGAGGGGTGGATCTGGGCTGAGGGGTGGATCTGGGCCTGACTGAGTGGATCTGTGCCTAAGGGGTGGATCTATGCCTGACTGGGTTGATCTGGGCCTGAGGGGTTGATCTGGGCCTGAGGGGTTGATCTGGGCCTGAGGGGTTGATCTGGGCCTGAGGGGTTGATCTGGGCCTGAGGGGTAGATCTGGGTCTGAGGGGTGGATCTGGGCCTGAGCAAGCTCTTAAGCTCTCAAAGCTGCAGATGGCTCCTTTCTGGGTGCTGCCCAGGGTGGAGCCCGAGTGTGAAGGGGGCCCTCCCTATTCTTGGGGTTTTCCTGTAATTACCTTAGAATCTACCCTACCGTGACGTGCAGTGAGGTGAGCAGCTCAGTGGCCTTGCGTGCCCTCATGCTGCTGAGCCACGACCCCCACATCCTCCTCCGGATTGGGCCTGTCGTCACCCCAGGTGGACACTGCACCCACAGACTCTACTTTGTCCTAATGGCTCCGGGGATTCTCCCAGGTGGAGCTTGGGGGTCTGTCCTGTGATGTGGGAGTGCGGGTTATTGCCCCCTCTGACTTGACCCCGGGCTGTAGCATTCACAGCTGCTGGGGACTTTTCTCAAAAAGAACCCATCCCTGCAGGTGTATCTGAGGCCACTTCCCTCCTATCCCAGGCTCAGCCAGGGCTGGGGATCCACTCTCACCAACTTTCACAGGGGCTGCTAAGGGCTGGGGAGGCGGAGTGGGAGACCAGCTTCTGCTCTTGTACCCCGCCTTGCCAACTCTGTGCTGCCAATCCTGGTCTCTGGAGTGGCGAGGGCCAACATGGGCCCGAGTGTCACCCAGGGGCCAGGCCCAGCCCTGCCACCCAGAGGCCCCGCACCTCTCTCCGTGGGACTTTTTCCGTCCCTGGCACTGGGGCAGTGCAGGGAGGAAGGTGGCCCGCTCTGAGAGGCCGTCCCTGGCACTGGGGCAGTGCAGGGAGGAAGGTGGCCCGCTCTGAGAGGCCGTCCCTGGCACTGGGGCAGTGCAGGGAGGAAGGTGGCCCTCTCTGAGAGGCCGTCCCTGGCACTGGGGCAATGCAGGGAGGAAGGTGGCCCGCTCTGAGAGGCCGTCCCTGGCACTGGGGCAGTGCAGGGAAAAAGGTATTCCTGCAAAGCGCAGACCAAGCAGTCGGCAGCTGTCGCTTAATCCTGGGCTCCCTGAGAAGTTGTGGGGCAGGTCTTCATGCATTGAAAGTGGGGCTGTGAGGTGCCAGGCGCCCGCCTGATCAGCCTGGGTCCCTGGTGACCTTCCCTCCCTGGTCAGTGATGGCCTGCCCTTGGGGAATAGCCAGGTGGGCTCCATCGGCCTGGGGGTTACAGCTGAAGGTGATAGTCGCGTTGTGCCCAAACCTAGAATCCCCTGACACACATCAGCGCAGGACAACCCTGGTCCTGGCAGACAAACAAGTGACTCTGGAGTCTGGCGCTGAGCCCCGAGCAAGGCCAGGATGGCTTCCTTCTGACAGAGGACAGGCTAACGGGGACAGGCAAGAAGCTGTGAGTGCCCCAGGAGCTGCTATGACAAATGCCGCAGGTGGGGGTAGGAGGCTTCAAACCAGAGCAATGGGTCCTGCCAGGGAGACCCCTGGGGCCAGCGGGGCGGTGCCTCTGTACCCCAGGTCTCAGGTCCCCGGCTCCAGGTCTTCTCCCCCTCACCTCTGGATTTAGAGCCCGGCATCCAAGCTGAGCTGGTCACTGGTTACACCGGCGAACACCTGGCTTCCGAGTCAGGTCGAATGCTGAGCGCCTGAGTTGATGGGAACGGGCACACCATGACCCTCTGCAAGTCACCTCCCCTCAGAGCCTTCCTGGGTGCAGGGCAGACACGTGCCTGAAGCGGCAGCCATCTGGAGCCTGACGGAGGAGCCCAGCTGTTCCCCGACCTTCTGAGACCAAAGGGGACTCCCCTGGAAGCCATGAGCTGTTAATGGGAGGGCCCTGGCGTCCCAGGAGCCCCCGCTCGCACCTTCACCTTCAGGGAGAGGCTGGTGGCATCAGCAGGCTTACAGATGGGAACGCCGAGTTGGAAATTGGGGCAGAGGGAACGAGGGCGACTTTTAGCCAGCACGGTGGGGGAGCCGAGAATGAAGTAACCTGGGGGCAGAGGTCAGAGTTCAACTCCTGAAGATCCCAGCGTGTGCCAGTCCTCAGCTCCCCTGTCTGTGTGGGGCGGGGGCTCTGAGACCCGAGATGAACAGTAGCCGCGGGGCCCAGTCAGTCTTGGCAGCTGCCTGCTCTGGGGGGCGCTTCCAGGGGTACAGGACCCTGGGCAGGAAGAGGGATCTGGGGGAAGCTTTCCTGCCGAGCCCCTGGGAGCGCCTGGATTGGCTGTTGCGACACCTGTGTTTTTAATTGGCCTCCCACGCTCCAGTCTCAACTGAGAGTGGCACTGCAGCCCTGCCATGGAGTGGACATGGGGTTGCAGCTGCTGCATGGGAGTCCACCCGGCGGGCAGGCACCCTTGCCGTGTGCGCAGCCTGGCCCAGGTCCCCAGGCTGCAGGCATGAGCAGGGCAGCTGGTCAGCTGTGCAAGGCCTAGGACAGCATGGTCCAGGAGGGCATCACCCGGGAAGGCTACCGAGCCTGAAGGAGCTGGCGTGCTGAAGAGCAGACAGGCAGGAGTCCCAGGGGATAAAGCTGTGCGTCAAGGCCAGGCTTCAGGAAGAAGTCAGGAATTGAGGGGTGACAGGGGCAGGCTGGGCAGGACCCTGGGAGCTTAGCTCAAGGATGAAGGGGACATTCCTTTGCCAACATGGAGGAGCAGATTTTAGGACCACTGCGCAGTTTGGTGTCATGGGAACTCCCACGGCGGGATCCAGCCCAGCTACACTGAGCTAGAACCACAGGCTGCTGCCCATTTAGCCCTGTGTGCCTGGGCTGGGGCCCACCTCCGCTTCCAGTCCGGTTTCCTGTTTGTGCACACCTCAGGAGGCAGCAGGCGATGGCCCACATGGCGGGGTCACCGTCACCCACATGGAGTTCCTGGCTCCTGGCTTTGGCTGGCACAGCCTTGGCTGGTTGGTGGCTTTTACACAATGAACTGGCAGATGGCAAGCTCCGTCTGCCTCTCAAGTGTGAGTAATGAATTCCCCGCTTTTTAGAAAGAACTTAGGAGAGCAGTACAAATTATGGGGACAGTCCTAGCTCATGAGCCTATGCCCCCTGCCCTCCCCCCAAGCCAGGCTGTCATGGCTGTATGTGGGTCCAGGCAGTCCTGGTGACAGCTGGCACCCTGGCTCTGCAGAGGGGGGCTGCCTGAGGCAGCGGGGAGCAGGTGAGCTGGGCTGGGGTCCCGGCATGCACCCTCTGGAACCTCCTCAGCAGACCCTGTTCCAGAAGCTGGGAGAGCAGAGGGACCCCTGGCCTACTCAGAAGCAGTGCCGGAGCAGATGGTCCCCGGGCTGGCCCCGCCCTGGGTCCCTGGCAGAGCAGGAAGCCCTCCTGGCCACAGCAGGGACTTAGCACATCTCCCTTGTCACCATTGCTTAAGCTAAGCCTCCAGCACCTGCTGTCCTCGGGACAGGGGAGCACCAGCAGGCAAGAGACCAGATAGCTCCCTGCCCCCAGCCCCAGGCCACGCATGGGTGGGTCAGGCTGGGGGATCTGCAGTGTTGGCCGTGCCGCCGGCTGCTCACCTTGTCCTCATGCCCCGTCTGGCTCCTCTGGGATCAGCATCCACAGTGCCCTGCTCATTTTAGAACCCCAGCACACAGTAGGGCCACAGCACATGCACAACACAGCCAGGCTGGGCCTTGGGCAGCAAGGCCGGGGCACCCGAGACAGGCGCCCTTCCTCGGGGCCGGCCCGGATGAGGAGGAAGCAGAGGGGAGGTAGCTGAAGCATGAGGCAGGAAGCAGGTGCCAGGCTCAGGGCAGCTTCCTTGGTCCCCTGGCTGACCGGGTGTCACCTGGAGATAAAGTGGCTCGGGGCTCCCAGGCCTGGGGAGTCGCTGGGCAAAGTGCCGAGCCCTCTGCCTATTTTCCCGAAGTTTTTTTTTTTTTTTTTTACTTTTGTTTATGTTTATTTGAAAAGCAGGACAACAGAGAGGGATGAGAACTCTTCTAAATGTCCCCGGCAGCCGGGCTAGGCCAAGCTAACGCCAGGAGCTCAGAGTCCCTCCGGGTCCCCTCTGGGTGGCGAGGACCCAGGTCGGTGGGCCTGAGCCGTCACTGCTGCCTCCAGGGTGCGTGGGCAGGGAGCTGGAAGTCGCGCAGGGGTCTAACCGTGGGGCCAGGGTTCCAGGTGAGAGCCACGGGGGCCACCCCGGGGCGCCAGCGCCTCCGTTCATCTTTGCCTCAGTGCTGTGGTTCCTCCCAGGCGCACCAGCGGCTCATCCCTGACGCAAGCGTAGGCTTTCTCCTTAATTAAAAAGAGATTGAAAACCTCCACCGCCGTCTGTCTGCCAAAGGCAGAACCTCCAGCGCGGCCCCAGCCTCAACTCGTGACAGCCCAGGCTTTTCCTATTATTGTGGAATTAAAAACAAACAGATTAAGTGCATCTGGAACCAAGGGAGGCATTTGTTTTTGTTTTTTTTTAAAGATGTATTTATTTTTATTGGAAAGGCAAATTTATAGAGAAAAAGAGACAGAGGAAGATCTTCCATCCTCTGGTTCACTCCCCAAGTGGCCACAATGGCAAGAGCTGAGCTGACTCAAAGCCAGGAGCCAGGAGCCTCCTCTGAGTCTCCCTTGTGGGTGCAGAGTCCTAAGGCCTTGGAGCCATCGTGCCAGCCCCTGCTCTGTTTTAAGGCAGAGTTAGATTTTCTGTTGTCTGTTGGTCTGCTCCCCAAATGGCTGCAATGGCCGCATGGGGCTAGCCAGGCACTCCACCAGGGCCTCCCACGTGGGAGCAGGGGCCCAAGCACCTTGGCTGGGCTCCAGCTTCTTCCCAGTGCATTAACATGGAGCCGGATCAGAAACAGCAGCTGAGATATGGATGAACTGGCTCCCGTACAGGATGCAGACACTGTGGGCAGTGGCTTAACCCGCCCTACCACAGCTCTGGCCTCCCCTCCTGGGAACTGAGCTCTTACCTGCCCACCTGGCTCCCGGGGAGGCCCTTCAGAACCAACCCCTGCCCGCCCGGCTGCAGCTCAGGGCCATACCCTGATGACCCCAGGCAAGGTCCTGCCTCAGTGGGCCAGGCACCTGGAAGATGGGGTCTTAATGCCATCTGGGGGTTGGGGGAGAAATAATAGGCTCAACAGCCCCACCCTGCGAACACTTTCTTCCTGCGCCCTGCCCCCAACCATAGCGTGGGGTGTCCCTGCTGTTTCCAGTGGCCCCAAAATCCTCATGTCCCATGTTTGGTGCTGGCAGAGGAAACGGGCTGGGTGTGGGCTTGGGGGCTGTGCCCTTGGCCCATGCTTAGGCAGCTAAGTCTCACAGCTGAGTGGCACCCAGTGGGCCCCCAAATCAAGCAGGTGCCCAGACACTGGGGGTTTACAGTCAGCGGTGTCCCGGAACAACCGGGCTAGGTCTGGGCACTCCTCTCCTGCTCGCCCTGCGTGGAATGAGGGGCAGTTCCAGAGGGGTGCTGGGCACCACCCTTCCTTCTGCAGGTGACAAAGCAGGACTGAAAGCTCCCCTGCATCGTAGGTCCCCCGAGTGGCAGTGTCTGGGGGACAGGGAGTGACAAAGGCGGATCCCCAAGGCGGGCGTCCAGGGCTGTGAGCTAAGGCGCACTCCTCTAAAGAACCAGTAGAGGGCGCCCTCACCCCACGCTGCCGGCACAGGCCTGGCTGTGGGTTGGAGCCCCAGCTGCGGGGAGGGAAGTGGGGTCTCCGGCGCGGCCCCCCTGGCCCAGGGCTTTGGAAGGAGCAGCGGCTTACAGGAGAATGTGTGTGCACCCATCGTCCTTGTCTGGACAAGGAGTGTGAGGACAGGGCCTGGCCGGGGACGATGGCAGGGGGTCTAGAGGCATGGGGGAAGCTGGTCACTGCCCAGGACTCCCCAGGCCTGGCCGCTGTCTCCCACTCCGTGTCCCACCCCTGGTGTTTTGTCCCCAGCAATACCAGTCTTGTGGCCCTGTTTTTGCACTTGGGTCACTGGTTCCCACGGCCGCCTGGCTGCGGCTGGGAGACTCACCTGGTGCCTCCCTCTTCGAGCAGGCGGGATGGGGTCCACATGAGCATCTCACTGCCCAGCGGGCATGGGTGGCCACCCAGGGACTGTGGCCCTGGAGCCAGAGGCAGAGCTGGGCCTGGTCTGCCTGGCCTCCTGGGGCCTGCCTGTGCAGCCCTTGTGACAGGGACTTTGTGTCTGGTTTGTGTGTGGCTCTGCCCTCAGGAGTGGCACCCCCTCGTGCCAGGGAAGGGACTGAGTGCGGGCAGTGACCCCAGCAGCCTGGCTGGGCCACCCTCTGGGGAAGGCTTCCTGCCCCACCATCCTGCCCTGGAGCCTGGACTGTCCTCCTGGGGCCCCAGGGAGGGGGCCCTGGAATCCTAGCCCGGCCCTTCCCCTCAGGAAATAGGCTTTTAATGGCCCGAGGCAGGCACGTAATTACCGAGTCACAATCCTGCCTTAGCACGGAGGAGGCTGGCCAGAGCTGGCATTTGCTTGTTAATCCCCGAAGTCGGCTTTGTGCCGCCTGGGGTCTTGCCCTCCTTCCTGCCAGTGACCTCACCTGGGGCGCCTCCCCTCCTGCTGCCCCTCTGCACCCTCTGACCCTCCACACCCCCACCCTGAGCGGCCTGAGGCTTCCAGGCCCCAACGCGCCTCCTGTCACCCACGGCTTCCCTGTGTGGTGGGGACAGCTTCCACCTGCGGCCGGGCGTGGGGCTTGGGTTTTGTTGTTCCCATGTTGGCAAGCCTCAGGTGCCTGATCCCTACTGGGATGTCTGTCCCAGGCTGCCAGCCCGGTGCAATGGTGTAGAGGAGGGCCCAGGGCCACACACCACAGCCCCTGCTCTCTGTACCCTCTGTGGCAGGACTTGTCGGCTGCCCAGCCAGGCTGGCAGAGCTGTGCAGCCAGTGCAGGCCGCAGCGTCAGACACTTCCTGGGGCCGGCATGGTGGCGCCGCCGTGAGTGAAGCAGCTGGCAACTCTGCCATTCCATATGGGAGCGCCGGTTCGAGTTCCAGCTGCTCGGCTACCAGTCCAGCTCCCTGCTAACACGCCTGGCAAAGCAACGGGAAGACACCTGTGCAGAGAACAAGACTGGGGCTGCTGGCTCCTGGCTGCCGTCTGGCCCAGACCTGGCGGCTGTGGCTGTTGGCGAGTGAACCCATGGGAGGTCGTTCTCTTTTCTTTCTGTGTGTGGTGTCTGCCCCTTTTCAGGAATCCCGCTCACTCCACGGGGTAGGGTTGTGTCTCAGTTGGCTTCTGGAGTCAGCCCGGCCCTGGGTGTCCCTCTCTCCCCGCCCCCGTCCCGGCCCCTCTCCTCGTGGCCGTCCACCTACGTGTGGCTTGTGCCACTCTGACCCTCAGATTTTGTGTCTGTGACGTGGGTAATGCCAGCAGGCTGTGAGGACTGAAGGGACCAAGTCTGCCCTGGGCCAGCGTGGCCTTTCTGAGTGTCCCTCCAGGGCGGAGATACCCCCCCTCCCTGTGCTGTCTTACGGGGGGGCCCAGGGCCCAGCTGCCTCATGGGCCCGGCTTGCAGAGAGAAGCTGCTCCCCAGTGGGTCAAGTCGGAGGCCGGAGTGAGGGTCCAGCACACGCTCTTGGGGTCTGCCTGATTGCCTGGCCCTGCGCTATCCCACCCCCTCGCCCCCTCACCCCTCACCCCCTCCACCCTTCGCCCCTCGCCCCCTCACCGCCTTCACCCCTTGCCCCCTCGCCCCCTCGCCCCTCACCCCTTCGCCCCCTTGCCCCTCATCCCCTCACCCCCTTGCCCCCTCGCCCCCTCGCCCCCTTGGCCCAGACAGCTGTTTGGCCCCAGTGATGGGAAAAGTTCTGCTCTCTGCCATGTTAAGGGGCCCCCAGGATGCAGGGCCTACCCACGCTTCTGACCCCAAGAACAAGTCTGGGGGTTCCCATACCCCTCTCCCTCAGGTCGGGTCATCTGCTGAAAGGGCACCCAGAAGGCCCCGGAGCCGCTGCACTTGGCCCTGGGTCACTAGAGAACAGAGTGGTCAGCTCAGCCAAGGTGGAGGCTGCAGAAAGCGGCGTTCCTCTCGGTGCAGTGCAGATGGGGGCCTGGCAGCCGGGGAAGGCCCATGTTGAAGCATCGGCGTGCCTGCCCCATTCCTGTCCCTAGTGGGAACAGCTGTGGCCGGTGTGGCCTGGGGGAATGAGGTCGTGCTGGAGGACAGTGGAGTGAGGGGACGCCAGCACATGGATGAGCACGTGGAGGACACCTCAGGACAACAGGCCCGAGAAGGGGTGCAGCTCCACGGAGTGTGTGCTTTTTTTTTTTCAATATTTATCTGCTTTCATTTGGAAGGTAGAGTTACTGAGAGAGAAGGGAACCTCCCGTCCACTGGTTCCCTCCCAACGACGGCCACCACAGCCAGAGCTGGGCCGGCCCAAAGCCAGCGGCTTCGCCCAGGTCTCCTGTGCAGGCGCGGGGGCCCTAGCATCTTCCCCTGCTTTCCTTTGCATGCTAGCAGGGGCTGGAGCAGAAGTAGAGCGGCCAAGACTCGAACCAGCGTTCATCCAGGACGCTGGCATCCCAGGTGCTGGCTTAGTTTTGCCGCAGTGCTGGCCCCAGGACCTTTGATCCTCTCTTGTGTGTATGCGTCTCTAGAGGGAGGCCCGAGGAGGCGGGATTCGCTCAGAAACCACACCCTTTGGTCACGGAGCCCGCGTGTGCCGGGAGGAATGGAGGCCAGTGCTGTGGGGACAGCCCGGGGCAGCGGGCAGGAGCTGCCAGTGTTCCCAGCACACGGGCTGTGTTCTCATTTTCAGGTTCTGCTCTCCTCAGGGTGGACAGAGGGGGAGGGCAGGAAGATGGGTGAGCCAGCCAAGGAGGGAGAGATGGGGTGAGCAGAGTGGGGTCTTCAGAGTGTGGACAGGTGACAGACGCAGAAACAGAGGGACTGGGCAAGGACCCAGAGACGTGGCCAAGCTGTGGGGAGACCCCGACTCAGGTCATATCCAGCGGCTGTCATGTTGGGCTGGGGGAGCAGCTCCCTGGGGCTGGAGTCCTGCTGCTTGCTCACCACACTTCTGCACCCAGAGGGGCCCTCCTGGTAACCCCTGGGACAGAAGCTGATGCCCTCTGTCAGAGGGGCCATCTCCTGGGAGTCGGGGCACCAGTGCCCGGCCGGCCACACAGCCTTGGGGCGCGCTGTGATGGCCGGCGGGGAGGCGGCCATGGTGGCAGCTTCCAGCACCACTGACGCCTGTCCCTCTGCTGTGTGTCCACGCCCGGCTTCTCAGGCTTTAAAATGTGCGTCAGCAGCGCCAGCAGCAGCCACGACCAGGCCCCCGTCCTGAGCGACAAGCACCTGGACGTGCCCGACATCATCATCACGCCCCCGACACCCACGGGCATGGGGCTGCCCAGGGACTCGAGGCAGACAGGTGAGCCAGCGCGGCGCCCCGGACGGAGCAGGGCAGGGCAGGCCCAGCTCGCTGGAGCTCCTTCCCTCCCTCCCTCCCTCCCCACCCCTTGGACTAATTAAAAATGTGTGCTCAAATCTGGCCACCGCTGGCCCCAGCCCCAGCAAGACGCAGCGTGTGGAGCAGTCAGCTGTCCAGGCCTGCTGGCAGCAGGGGTGCTGCATGGATGGGGCTGGGCTGGCCTGCCAGGCAGCTGGTTGATTAATGCGCTGTCCTCCTGCTGGCTGTGGCCACTGGCTGGCTGGACGCACCACTTGGAAACACAGCCCGTGCCCAGGCTGGGCCCCGGGCTTCTAGTGGCAGCTGCTCTCAGAGAGGGATGGGCCCAGATGATCCGCCTCCCGCCAGCTGCCCCTGTACCGATGCCGCAGGAGGAGGGGCGTGGGTCGCAGAGGGTCACCGGGCCAGGCCCAGCAGCCTGCTGAGAGAGTGACTGCATTTTCACACGTAACTGAGTTAGGAAAAGTCATCATTCCCATTTCATACACAGGTAAGCTGAGGTTCTGGGTGGGTCCCTGCCACGCCTCTGGTCTCTAGGGTCTGGCCCTGTCCTGGGGGACCCCGAAGTTCCTCACAGTAGAGTCTTCCAGCCTCCGACACACTGTCCTTGCTGGGCACCGGCTGATGCAGTGTGTGGTGGGCACACTTGGGGGCGGGATATTGGATAGAATATTCCAGATGAGCTAGGTTGACACCCCAGCTCTCCCTCTGGAGTGAATGACCAGGTCATCGGATGGCTCTGGGCCAGGTGCTGTGGCGAGCCGGCCTCCGTAGTGACGCCATAGCCGCTTTCCCTCCGGCGCCTTCCTGGCGCCCACCACTGGGCCGAAGGCTTTTCCTGGGGCTTGGTTAACTGTCGTCCAGCCGTGCCACTGGCGGGCACCAAGCTGACCCCTGGTGTGGAGCTGGGAAGAGAGGTCCAGAAAGGAGACTTCCCAGAGGCTCCCTGTGGACTGGGGACCGAGCAGAACCCCCACACCAGCTGAGGTTGGCCCTGGGCACTCAGGGGGCTGTGGCTGGGCCCAGCGCCCTCCTGTCCTCCCCTGCAAAGTGGGATGACCACTGCCCCAGGGGTCTGAGGGTGGGAGGTTCCTGGGCCCAAGAGAAGCTCTAATTATTGACTTGTTTGTGATTCCTTTTATGTTTGAAAGGCAGAGAGATGAGAGGAGCCGCCCACCCTGCTGGCTCACTCTCACAGGGCCCCATTCCCTGGGGAGGGCATGTGTAGGAGCTGGCACCGGGAGCAGAGCCAGGCCTGGCAGCTCGACTGCCGCCAGAAGCCTGCCCCGGGGCGAGCCTCTGCACTGGACCACAGAGCCTGCGCCCCTCCTGCTGTCAGGCCTGGGGAGGCACAGACAAGCGGCCACAGAGCTGCAAGACCCCCGGTCTGAGGCCGGGCCCCTCGCTATGGACACGTGCTGCCTTCCTGCCCCTCCAGGCCGTGAGAGGACAGCAGAGCCTGAGGGAGGCAAGGGCCCCTGGCACAGAGGGCCCCTGGCACAGAGGGCCCCTGGCACAGAGGGCCGCTGCTGAGGGCCAGTGTTCATAGCGGTTAGAGGCAGTGGGCAAGGTGGCCAGGCCTGGGGGTGTCCAGGCAGGGTCCAGGCTTCCCACAGCAGCCAGGGACCGGCAAGCAGGTCCATCAGAGGTGGGGGTGTTCCCTGAGCCCTCCCTCAGCAGCCAGAGCCGAGGAGGGGGCCAGGGACCCCAGCCAGAGGTGTTGCCGGGGAGTGGTCAGGCACAGGCCAGGGCCGCCCCGTGGGACAGGGAGCCGAGTCCCAGCGTGAATCCCCCTGTTGCTCGCAGTCTGGCTGGACGAGACCGGCTCGGGCCCGGATGACGGAGAGATTGAGCCGGAAGCCTGAGGCAGCACCACGGCCGCTGCCCCTGCTGGACACAGCACGCGCCTGAGGCCGCGGTGACAGCTGGGGAGAGGGCTCCCCTGGACAAACAGCAGGAGGACGGCAGTGACACGGACGTGGCCGTGAGGGGCACCGTCCTAAGGCCCCGGAGACGGACAGGAAGTGGCTGCATGCATTCTGCATCAGGCTCCTTTGTGGCGCCCCCTGGGCGGAGGAGACAGCGTAGCCCAGGACAGGTGACGGAGCCGGAGGAGCGTCTGGCCTGCGCGGCCGGCCAGCACACCCTGGGGCCTTGGTGTGGCCTGGACCACATCAGCGGGGGCTGTGGTCCACACAAATACACATTTTTTGGAAGTGAGGCTGGGCCGTGCTGGTGTTTTGTTCTGGCTCGGGGCCTGGAACGCCATACATGTCTCCCGTGGGAGTGGCCATCACATACTAGCTCCCGGCCCGTCAGCATGAAGCTGGGTCAGGCATCGGGAGCAGAGCTGAAAGGAGACGTGGGTGCTGCAGGCAGTAGCTTAGTGTGCTGTGCCACTGTGCCCTTTGAAAGATGCTCCGTCAGCTGGTGTCCGTGGGTGTCTGTGCGTGTTTTCTGTGGCCCCCTGGGTTGGGGTCGCCCACTGTTTTAGCTAGGTTTCTGCAGAAGCAGAACCTAAGCCACAGAACTGTATGTGAGGAGTGGATTGGGGAGGTGGCTCAGAGGCCCTGCAGGAGCCGGGGGAGAGGTGGGCTCGAGCAGCGCCAGGCTGGAGTCAGCCCCGAGCCTGAGGCTCCGACGGGTACCAGGCGTGCCCTCCCAGCTCTCTCCCTGTTCACCGAGAACCCCAGGGACAACGCGCACGGATCACTGAAAGCCAGGTAAGCACTCCAGCCTCGGCGTCAAGCGGGCCTGGTCGTGTGACAGGGGTGCCTGCCTCCCGTCCAAAGCAAAAACAGAAGACGACCCAAGTCCTCGGGCCTCCACACCCGCGTGGGAGACCTGGGAAAAGATGCGGGCTCCTGGCTTCGGCCTGGCACAGCTGCAGCCGTCTCAGCCATTTGGGTAGTGAGCCAGCGGATGGAAATCTGTCTGCTTCTCGCTTTGTAAAATCTGCCTTTCAAATAAAAATATATCTTTTAAAAATTGCCAACCATAGCCATGGCTGGGACGAACCAAAGCTGAGATCCAGACCTCAACCTGGATCTCCCACATGGACAGCAGGGGCCTCGCCACGTGAGCCACCCCTCCCCCGGGCACTGGGTGTGGGCTGTGGGCACCCCCAGCCAGCCCCACCTCTTGGTGTCCTAGTGGGTTCTCTCAGGGCAAGAAGCCAGCACTCTGCTCAAAGCAGTGACCAACAGCTCAGGAAAATATGTATTTAATAACGACCCTAGGGCGGAGATGAGCAGCTGGAGCTGGGCAGTGTCCTTGAGCCCCAACCGTGACTTCCTGTCCGGACTCAAGGCCGCCGCTCACCGTCCGTCTGTGGTCCTCCCCCTGCTCCTGTATCCCCAGGTCCGCATGTTCCCTGACAGCTATGCGTGCCCTCCGTGGGCTGCCTGCGGTGCTTTGCCCGTCCAGCATCTGGGCCCTTGACCGCGCCCCAGGGCTCCTGGACATCCCCGGATGCCCCAGCCCTCGCCTCCGCCACCATTCGGCTTGATTCCCGATGCAGCTGCTGCTCCTGCACCCGGGGGGAGCCGGGGCTCAGCCTTGCTCACCTCCACTCCACCCAAAGGGCAATTCTTGCTTTGCTTTTTTTTATTATTTTAAGATTTGTTTGTTTTTATTGGAAAGTCAGATATACAGAGAGGAGGATCTTCCGTCTGATGATTCACTCCCCACGTGGCTGTAGTGGCCGATGCTATGCCAATCCAAAGCCAGGGGCCAAAGCCAGGAGCCTCTTCCATGCAGGTGCAGGGTCCCAAGGCTTTGGCTGTCCTCCACTGCTTTCCCAGGCCACAGGCAGGGAGCTGGATGGGAAGCGGGGCCAATTAGAACCAGCATCCATTTGGGATCCTGGCGTGTTCAAGGCAAGCACTTTAACTGCTAGGCTACCACACCGGGCCCAATTCTAGCTTTTCCTCATACCCGTGCCTCAGGCTTTGTGTGACAAACAGCCCTGAGAGTCAGGGACAAGGAAGTTAGCTGGCACCTGTGTGACTGTGACAGGCGCTGTGGGCTCGGCACCGCCCGTTTCTTTACTGCAAGCCTGGCTGATATGTTTCATCAGGGCTGGGCGAGCCAAGCATGATGCCACACATGGCCCACACGCCTGCCTGGCACCCGGAGGGTAGCTCGTGCCTCCTCTGTCCTTGTCCAGAGGGGCTTCCTCTCACAGTGGCGGCCAGGTTCCAAGCGCAAGCCATGTCGACAGACCCTGGCAGGAGGCATGGCACCCCGAGGGCCTGGGCTCCACCGCGTCCCGTGTGCCAAGGCCAAGGCTGTCCTGGCTCACACGGTCGGGACAGGGGCACCCAAGACTCAGCGGGGAGGGCCATGGCATGTGGGAGTCTACCCCCACCTCTTCCCGTGTGCCCTGTGGGCTGCGGTTCCACTGCGTTGGGGTGCTCCTCACGTGGGGCCCTGAGTTTGGGGTGAGGAGTTTGGGGAGGGGGCTTGTCCCCCAGCCCCAGTCCCTGAACTCTCCTCCAGATCTCCGGGGCACTCACTGTTGGACCTGATTCCACATCTGCTGTAGTTTCGCTGTCACCCCCAATGCCCCCACTGCCACCCCAACTCACAGGAACAGAGCTCTGATTGTTGGGGGTGGGACCTCCAGGCAGTGACGGCACGGGAGGTGCTTGTTCAGGAAGCGCGGTGGCATTCCGGGCTCCAGGGTGTTCCGGTGTGAGGGCCTCCTGTGGCCTGGCATCCAGGACCATGAGCTGAGGGCCCCAGCTTTCTCCGTGAGCTCCCTAGGCGGCAGAGCTCGGCCAGCGGCTAGACAGCAGGCAGAGGGAAGTGTCATGTCGGTACTGGCCGGGTGCTGGCCACTGCGCCGAGCTCCTCCTCACGTACCTTTATTTTTGTGTAATTATTTTATTTTCATAATCTTTATATAGTTGATCAGGGCACAAAGGGGCAAGGGCTAGAGCAAAGTGGGTAATACCATTGTTTCCACATTATCTATTTTTTCTGTATATGGGGCAGGGGGAGATACCCGGAGAAGCCCCACCCAGCCTCCCACCCATCCCAGGTCCCCGACGTGGGGCATGCTCCCTGGGTCCTGCTCGAGTGGTTTTCATGGTTCAGTAGTTCTGAATTGCTGCCAGTCTCGCCATCCCAAGCACGATGAAGTCGCTGCAGAATCCACTGTGTGACACAGTCCACCCTACAGTCTCCATTTGCCCAGATTTTCGCTGCCAACACCTGGCTGGGGTAGTTGATTGATTTGTTCTGTTCTCCGTCCTGTTGTGGTGCCAGGTGTCCTCTGCAGGTTCCGATGGATTGCCATATCCTCCCTCTGCACCTGGATATGGTGTCCACTGCTCCGTCTGAGCCTCTGAGGAGGCCCAGCTCTGACACTTGCACTCCATGGTCAGACCATGGCTCCTGCACTTCTCTTCACGGTTGGGGTTCTGAGTCTGGCAGTTAGATTGGGGAGATCCCCAAGGAAACTTTGTCTGAAGTGATCCCAGAGCTGATTCTTGTGTGTGCTTGTCTGTACAGGGTCCAGCCCAGTCTGTCGCCTCAATCAGCTTATGCACATGCTGGTGGTTGCAATTGCTGGGTCAGTTCTGTCTGCAGCCCTGTCTTCTACGCAAGCCAGTGGGTGTTGCAGTCCAGCCTGATCCTGCCCAGCACACACTTGGCTCCTACACAAACCAGTGGGAGCTGCAGCCTAGAATGAGTGACCCGCAATAACCCCACCAGGCCCGCCCCTGCCCTGGTTCCTGTGCTTGCCAGTCTGTCCCACATCCCATTCAGCTCTCATACATGTCAATGGGCATTGAAGCGCCCAACCAGCCCCACTGTCCAGCCCACACATGCCAGTGGGTGCCGTTCTGTCTAGCCAGTGCTGCCCCAGTCTTGGTTTTCATGCTCTCCCATGGCAGTGATAACCCAAGAGGGAGGTGCCAACTATTTCCCTACTGGGCCACTCCCACTCCCAGAACATGCAGTCTGCAGGTGGTTTGCTACCCAGATCTCATCCCACAGTGGCACTGTGGCAACCCTGGAGGCAGGCAGCCGTGGCTGCTGTGGCTCTGTTTATTCCCGTGGAACACGCAGTGCCCCACTCAGTAGCTTGGACCAGCCGGTTTATTCTTCACTCCCCGGTCACTCCTCGAGTGGGCCATGACCCTGTTGGGTGACCACGAGGCTTTGGCTTTGTCACACAGGTTCCAGCATCCTCCCAGCCCCCCAGCGAGGACAGCAGAAGCTCAGAGCACAAGGCAAGTCTGCCATTCAGCCTTCGGTCCAAGCGAGCCAGGAGGCCGCTGGCCCAGGGAGGGGCAGCAGAGCAGTGAGGCCATGGGACGTGGCCGTTGCCCTCACCCCACTGATGGGCGCTGGAGAGGCTGGAGGGCTGTTCACCGGCACAAGGTGAAGGGCAGAGGTGGGACTCAAGCCCCTCCCAGACGGCCTCTTCCCCTCAGGCTCCTCCGAGCCCCTTATGTCTACCTGCATAGCAGGTCTGACCCTTGCCCCGGCTGCTCCCTCTGCAAGGCAGGAAGCACTAGGCCTTAGCAACAGGCTGCAGGGGTGCCTGGCACCTCCCTGGGCACAGCTCAGAGGCCTGTGGCTCTCAGCAGCTAATCAGCCTCTTTGTCCCAAGCTTTCAGTGCCCATGGCAACGGCTGTGGCTGAGAGCCAGTGAAGGCTGCAGAGGCTGCCCTGCCTGGGAAGCGGCCGTGGCTTGCCCCCGGGGCCTGGGGAGTCCCCTTGCATCCTGGAGAGAAGCTCCTGGATTCTGGCCTCTTGCTGCCAGAGTACACAGCCTCTGACGGTTGTCCCCTGAAGGACACCTTCCTTCCTTTAGGGCCTGACTGGTGGCCTGTCAGAGACCCTTCAGGTGAGGACCACACCCCTGGAGCTCTCCCCACCAGTCCCATGTTCCAGCTTTCAGATAGGCTCTGCTGGGTCCAGTGCAGTAGCCTAGTGGCTAAAGTCCTCGCCTGGTATCTGCTGGGATCCCAAATGGACACTGGTTCGTGTCCCAGCTGTCCCATTTCCCATCCAGCTCCCTGCTTATGGACTGAGAAAGCAATAGAGGACAGCCCAAAGCCTTAGGACTCTGCACCCATGTGGGAGACCCAGAAGAAACTTCTGGCTCCTGGCTTTGGATCAGCTCAGCTCTGGCTGTTGCAGCCACTTGGGAAGCGAATCAGCAGATGGAAGATCTTTCTCTGTATCTCCTTCCGTCTGTAAATCTGCCTTTCCAATAAAAATAAAAAATCTTAAAAAAGAAAAAGAAAAGGCAGGCTCTGCCTCCCCAAGAGGAGGGGCTGGGGTCTGCTGAGTGCCAGCTGTCACCCAGGAAGGCAAGAGGGCCAGGGCTGAGCGTCGCTGCAGCCCTGCCACTCCTGGCTCAAAACCTGCAGACAGAATGTGGGGAGGGGAACCAGTCAGGGCTTAGGAAGTCCCTCTGCCTCTCGGAGTCTTTCTGTCAGTGGTAAAGTGACGGCAGTCCCCGCTTCATGCAGCATGTCTGAAGTGTAAACGTGATATTACCCCGTAGACTTCCTGTGCGAGGCTTTGCATGAGTCCATAGTGCGTGGTAGGCCCTGGGCTTGGTGTGCCCGCTGGGGCAGTGGGACAATGCCACAGAGGTGGGAGGGTTCTGAAGCATTGAGGGTGAGCGGCAGGAGCAGGCTGGAAAGAATGAGGGCTCTGGGGGCGCCCACCTGCACCAGTGCTGAGCACCCCAAGGCCCTCTGGTGCCTGGGCAAGCCGGCTGCTCACAGCGGATGGAGGTCTCGGGCTGACCGTCATCAGGAGCAGACTCGCCTGCCATGGCCCTCCGGCTTCCTGGCCCGGGGTGGCGGCAGCTCAGGTCAGCTCTGCTGTGCGGGCGGCAAGGACCGGAGAGCACCCGTGTGGCTTCTTAGGGTCTGCAGGAGGGACGCGAACCCAGGCACTGTGTGGTGCTGAGGCCAAGCTGCGTCGCAGCCGCCGTGCCAGACACCTGCCTCTGTTTCTCATTTATTTTCGCTGTCAAAGCCAAGTAGTCTGACGAAAACCAGGCTTACACAGCTCTGCGAGCGGCTCTCCACCGGAGGCTGGGAGGGCAGGGGCGCGGTCCTTGTGGACGGTGGATGGGCAGGAAGGAATGGAGACCGTCCCGGCCGGCCGCCAGCGCAGTGTGTCCAGGGAAAGCTCCCAGCTCTGGGACAGCCGAGGCATGTGCTGGTCTCGCAACTTGGGAAGCGTGCCGTATTCCTCAGGAAGGCAGGCTGGGAGGGGGAAGTGTGAAAGCAGATGGAAATGTAATTTTTTAATGACAGCAGCAGATGGCAAAAAGACACAAGAGTGTATTCACACCATGCCGGAGCCATTTGAGAGCGCCTGGCCCAGCCGTAATGTGCGCACTGGGGCTGTCGCGATGGCTCCCCTGCCAAACCCAGGAGTCGGCAAGCTGCAGGCAGGAACACGAAGGCCCACTGGGGAGGGCAGAGGTGCTGCCAGGCGCTGCGGTGCCACAGGTAGACGGCGGGGGGGGCAGGGGGCAATACCTGTGGCTGTGCTGGGTGCTTCTGGGCCCCAAAGACACAGTGGGTGGCTCTGGATTCACATAGGAACTGCTCCCCCCAGCTCCTGGTGCCCGAGGCTGCCCCTCTAGCTCAGACCAGCACCAGGCTCTCCTGCCTCCAGGTGAGTCTCCTGTGGCTGGACTGCTTCCCAGCCTGGTCTCCATCTAGTCCAGCTGCTCTTCCAAAATGCAAACCGATTGCATCACCCCCCACCTGTAGGCCTGCAGTGCTACCAGGCGCCTTCAGGGTCAAAGCATCAGTTGGCCCGTGGCAGTCCTCTGTGGCCTTGCGCGGCCTTTAGGAGACCGGTGGTCCAGGAGTGCTGACTGATGATTGGGGGCTTCTGGAAGCAGTAGCCACAGGCACCGGCTGAAGGCCCTGCAGGAGGCGGCCTGGTTAGCACAGAGGCACAGGTGCCTGCTGTCACACAGCAGGCAGGGTGGGAGCCACTAAGGAGTGAGGGGGCCTCCGCTCCAGCACTGCACCCACCCCTTCCCCGGGGCGTCTCCCCTGCACCCCTGCCTTGTTACCACCAGGACAGTACTCTCAGCGCCTCTGCAGGCTCCTGCTCCCCACTGCTTCTCCGAGAACACAGGAGCAGCTGCTCTCGGCCTCGGCCCAGGCCCGGGCCCGGCTGCTCAGCTTCTCATTCCTTCGGTGCGGGGTGAGGCCGAGGGCCGGGAGCTCTTCGTGCCGGCCCTGGGTCCTCTGCACACCGGCTGTGTTGGGTTGTTCCGGGCACTTCTGTCCTTCCTGATGCTACAAGATGGTCTACGTTGGCGTCGTGTCCTCTGTGCCTGTCAAGTCCTCCAGGAGCCCTGGTTCCTCCAGGAGCCCTGGTTCCTCCAGGTGTCGAAGGCAAAGAAACCACGATTGGCCACCAGCAGCTGTGGCTGCGATGGCTGGGCCTGCCAAGGGGCCGTCGGGGATACAGGCACACTCCAGGTCAGTGCTGCCTTTACTGAGACAACACCTCCTAGCTTGGAAACAGGACTGGCCAGAGAAGGCATTTGCCCGAGTCTATCAGAACCCTGCCGCCCTCAGAGCCTGGCTCTGCGGCTCCCCATGTGCCCCGACACCTTCTACGACCGCCCTTCCTGTCTCCTGGCGAAGACCAAGAGGCTGAAGCTCGGAGTGGCCACCTGCCCGTGGGCATACACCATTAGTGGAAACCTCTAGCTGCGCACATGAGAGGCCCAAGCAAAGGACAGATGGGGGCAGGCTTCTGGGGGTCACAGAGCCCCCCGGATCGGGGTGGGGTGGGGGCTGCTCCATTTCCCAGGGAGTGATGCCTGGTCCTCACTGCAGACCCCGGCTCTGGCCTGCAGCCGGGGAGTGTGCACACCGAGGCCCTGCGGTGATTCTAACACAGGTGAGCTGGTGAAAGCTGCTTCCTCCTCGGGGTAGGCGGGAACAGACGAGCCCCATCTGTCCCGCCCAGGTACTTCCAGGTCATGAAAAGCGGAATTACAAGTTTATTTTTGTAGGAAAGAAATCTGAATGCCATGTATACAAGGGTCCTTCACGAAGTTCATGGAAAATGTGTATTCTGGAAAAGCTAAGCCAACTTCAAAAAAATTTTTGGTACCAGAATCTTTTTTTAAATGTCAATCCCACAGACTTTCTGAAAGACCCTTACTGATGGGTTGGTGCAGACTCGCCCCACTCGGAGGTGTCGCCCCTCAAACACTAATTCTCTTTCTGAAGTGTCCGGTGTGGAAGGCGCGGGCCCACGGACACTGCATTTCACAGATTTGTAACCAATGCGAAGACTAAAGACTCGCCCCAGAGCCGGGTGCTGAACTGGGCAGGTGAGGGACGGCTGGCGGTGTAGACGCGGCCCAGGCCCCGCCCTCGGCCCGGGGAAGCCGCGTGGACGCCCGCGCCCAGGTGTCAGGCAGTGCGCAGGCGCAGCAGGGGGCCTCGCGGGGAGGGGCGGAGTCGGCGCGAGGACGCAGGAAGCGAGCAGCCCACGGGACGGGGCGGGGCCGACGCGCGCCTCGGTCGGCCGGCCAATCCGCGGGCTCCCGGCGGCCGCCGGTCTCCGCCCCGTTGCGGAAGCGCCGCGTTCCGATTGGCCGCCGCGGCTGTCTTCTCTGCCGAGGGGCGGGTCCTGCGCCGTGGCGGGAAGCTGCTCCGCCATGGAGGCCGCCGAGGTGGAGTTTCTGGCCGAGAAGGAGCTGGTGACCATCATTCCGAACTTCAGCCTGGACAAGATTTACCTTATCGGGGTAAGGCGGCCCTCGGAGGGCGCGGGGCGGCCTTCCCGGGGCCTCGCCCTCACGGCCGCGCTCTCCTCAGGGGGACCTGGGCCCGTTCCAGCCCGGCCTGCCGGTGGACGTGCCCCTGTGGCTGGCGTTGAACCTGAAGCAGAGACAGAAGTGCCGCCTGCTGGCCCCCGCCTGGATGGACGCCGGTAAGCGGGCGGCCGAGGCCCGGGGGGCCCGGGAGGGCGGCGAGGGCGGCGAGGGCGGCCCGGCGGGGGCGCGGGGCTCCTGGCTTCGGGTGGGCGCAGCTCCGGCCGGGGCGGCCCTTTGGGGTGACCGCGCTGCCCTGCCCGTCCCCGGTGGCCGAGGGGCCGTTTCCGGGGCTCCCGAGCGCTCGGCCGGCTTTCCAGGGAGCTGGGCGGGACGGGGGCAGCCGGGACTCGAACCCGCAGCCGTGGGGCTCCCTGCCGACGAGCCCGCGGTCCACCCGGGTTCGGGCCGCTCCTTCACCGTCTCCCAGCGCTGGCGGGTGTTCATGTCTGATTTTTGACTTTGTCTCAGTCTTTTCGTGGATATGTTTTTATTTTGTTGTTATATCGTTTATTTTTGTTGGAAAATCAGACATGCAGAGAGGAGGAGAGACAGGGAGGAAGATCTTCTGTCCTCTGATTCTGGCCCCAAGCCGTCACAATGGCCGGAGCTGAGCTGAGCTGATCCCAAGCCAGGAGCCTCCTCTGGGGTGCAGGGTCCCAAGGCTTGGACTGTCCTCAGCTGCCCTCCCAGGCCACAGGCGGGGAGCTGGATGGGAAGTAGAGCTGCCAGGATTAGAACCTGTGCCCACATGGGATCTGGTGGATGCGGGCGAGGATTTTAGCCACTAGGCTACTGCGCTGGGCCTGTCCAAGGGCTTTTAAAAATGATGTTGATACTGAGCTCGTGTGTGATGGGGTTGCAGAACCGTGCGGGCCTCGGGTTAGGTGTGGGAGGGAGAGTGGGTGACAAATGTTGTTCTGTTGTGGGGATGGAGTGCTGCTTGCTGTTACACTGGGAGCCTGGGATGGGAGGTGACGTCTGGTGTCACCTGGGAGGTGGGGAAGATGCTCTGAGGTCACGTTCTAGAATGGGCTTGGTCGTTCTGGAATGGGCTTGGTCGTCTAGAATGGGCTTGGTCGTTCTGGAATGGGCTTGGTCGTTCTAGAATGGGCTTGGTCGTTCTAGACTGGGCTTTGGTCGTTCTGGAATGGGCTTGGTCGCCTAGAATGGGCTTGGTCGTCTAGAATGGGCTTGGTCGTCTAGAAGGGGCATGGTCGTTCTAGAAGGGGCTTGGTCCTCTAGAATGGGCTTGGTCGTTCTGGAATAGGCGTGGTCGTCTAGAATGGGCTTGGTCGTCTAGAATAGGCTTGGTCATTCTGGAATGGGTTTGGTCGTCTAGAATGGGCATGGTCGTTCTAGAAGGGGCTTGGTCGTCTAGAATGGGCTTGGTCATTCTGGAATAGGCTTGGTCATTCTGGAATGGGTTTGGTCGTCTAGAATGGGCTTGGTCGTCTAGAATAGGCTTGGTCATTCTGGAATGGGTTTGGTCGTCTAGAATGGGCATGGTCGTTCTAGAATGGGCTTGGTCGTCTAGAATGGGCTTGGTCATTCTGGAATAGGCTTGGTCATTCTGGAATGGGTTTGGTCGTCTAGAATGGGCATGGTCGTTCTAGAAGGGGCTTGGTCGTCTAGAATGGGCTTGGTCATTCTGGAATAGGCTTGGTCATTCTGGAATGGGTTTGGTCGTCTAGAATGGGCATGGTCATTCTAGAAGGGGCTTGGTCCTCTAGAATGGGCTTGGTCGCCTAGAATGGGCTTGGTCGTTCTGGAATGGGCTTGGTCGTCTAGAATGGACGTGGTCATTCTAGAAAGGGCTTGGTCCTCTAGAATGGGCTTGGTCGTTCTGGAATAGGCTTGGTCATTCTGGTATAGGCATGGTCGTCTAGAATGGGCTTGGTCATTCTAGAAGGGGCTTGGTCGTCTAGAATGGGCTTGGTCGTTCTGGAATAGGCTTGGTCGTTCTGGTATAGGCGTTGTCGTCTAGAATGGGCTTGGTCGTTCTGGAATAGGCTTGGTCATTCTGGAATGGGCTTGGTCGTCTAGAATGGGCATGGTCGTTCTGGAAGGGGCTTGGTCCTCTAGAATGGGCTTGGTCGTTCTTTGTGTCTGCATGAGTGTGCTCGTGTGTCTGTCTTTGATGAGGTCCTGGGCCGCCGTAGAGGAGCTGGCTGTGTGCGGTTCTGCTCTCCGTCCTTGCGTGGGGCTCAGCCCACAGACCTGGCATCTTCCCTGCGGTCAGCTGGGGAGCCCGAGAGGCCTGGGCGCAGGGGCAGCTGCCTGCTCGTCTTCCCCAGCCCTGGCTCTGCTGCCAGTGCTGCACCTAGAAGCCCTCCTGGCCCGCCTCGGCCCCTGCAGGAGCCAGCACCCACGCATCTCCCACGGATGGCAGGGACCCACGCTCTCGGGCGATGCATCTTTTCACTGCTTTCTTGCACGTGAACAGGGAGCTGGGTCCGATGGAGTAGCAGGGCCTTGAACCAACATTCCTGGGACGCTGGTGGCTGGCCCCTGGGTGTGCCTGTTTGTGGTAACAGACACCCACTGCGGTGGGCTTGCTGGATAACGCAGGAAGCGGCCAGCCCGTCTCCAGAGCAGGCGAGCCATTCCCATCCTCCTTCCGGAGTGTGTGGACTCCCTGCGCTGTGGCCTGGCCCTTCTGGCGGACTGGGGCAGGCGCGCAGAGCTGTTTCAGAACCTGGTTTGGTTAGAGTGAAGACTTGCTGCGCGGGGAAAGTGGAGTTGGGAGGAGGGAACAGTCCAGGGGGGCTGGAGCTGACCGGGAGACGAGGTGAGCTTTGCAGGAGGGTCTGACCTGCAAGGCTGTAGGCTTGGGGCCCTGAGAGGGCAAGCCTGGAGTGCGCTGGGGGCAGAAGTTACAGTGGGCATCATGAGGAGAGGGGGCTGCCATCTCGAGCGCCTGGCTGGCGTTGATGAGGCGTGGTGAGTGCCGGGCTGAGTAAGCCTGTGCTGTGAGTAGGCTTGGGGTGAGGTCAGAGGCTAGCTCAGGTGCAGGGAGGCCTGGGCGATCCTTGAGGTCAGAGGCTAGCTCAGGTGCAGGGAGGCCTGGGCGGTCCTTGAGGTCAGAGGCTAGCTCAGGTGCAGGGAGGCCTGGGCGGTCCTTGAGGTCAGAGGCTAGCTCAGGTGCAGGGAGGCCTGGGCGGTCCTTGAGGTCAGAGGCTAGCTCAGGTGCAGGGAGGCCTGGGCGGTCCTTGAGGTCAGAGGCTAGCTCAGGTGCAGGGAGGCCTGGGCGGTCCTTGAGGTGAGAGGCTAGCTCAGGTGCAGGGAGTGCTGTGGCTTGGGAGGCAGGAGGGCTGAGAGTGGGTGTGCGCAGCGTCAGTGTTTGCAGTAAGCCGCAGGGAGGACACGGGCCCTCGAGGCCCACCCAGAGAGTTGTTTTGGTGTGTGCCTGGGAGTCTGAGGGAGGGTCCAGGACACCCTTGGGCGGCTGGGATGGGCGAGGCGCACTCAGCACGGTGTCCGGTGAGCTGAGGTGGGGCGGTGATGGAGGAGAGTGGGCGCCCAGACGGGGGCTGGAGCTGGATGGCTGGCCAGCGCCACGACCCTGCCTTGGGGGCTCACCTGTCTAGGGGGGCCCAAGGCAGGGTTGTGACTGCACCACACACTGCACTCTGGCCAGCAGGCCGGTTGAATGGGCACGCCTGCTGGCCGACTCCAGCTACTGGGCTGAGCTGCCCAGGCTGTCACAACACTGCGGCGAGGAGTTTGTAAATTGTCTTTTTTCTTAAATAGATTCTTTTTTTTTCTTTTTAAAGATTTATTTATTTATTTGAAAGTTAAAGAGAAGGAGAGAGATGGGCTATCTTTCGGGCCTGGTGCTAAGTCTTTAAAAAGAGAGATTTTTCATCTGTTGGTTCACTCCCCAGATAGCCATGATGGCCAGCTGGACCCTGGAGCCTCCATCAGGGCTCCCGTGGGAGCAGCAGGGGTCGTCTTGGACCGCCTTTCCCTGCTTTTCTCAGGACATGAACTGGTGCCTGAGTGGGGCGCCAGCACGGCTGGCGGTGACTTTACCGGCTGTGCCATGACACTGTGCCAAGGTTGATGTGTTTATTTGGAAGGCAGGGCGGTGGACGTGGACAGACTTCTGTCCTCTAGCCGGCTCCCTGAAGCCCGCACAGCCGGGGTGGAACTCCATCCTGCCCTTTCAAAGCTTGGCCAGCACGGCTTTCCCAGCACCCGAGCGGGGAGTGGCGGAGGTTCCAGGCAGCCCGACGTGGGCGGCCAGCACTGCACACGCGGGCTTGCCTGGGAAGCCGGAGCGCTGCCCCCAGACTGATTTGGTTTAAGATTTTATTTACTTTTTATTTAAAAGGTAGACTTACAGAGAGGAAGAGGGGGTTCTTCGCCTGCTGGCCCATTTCTCAGACGGCCACAGTGGCCAGAGCGGGGAGCCTCTGCTGGGTCTCCCCAGGGGGCTTTGGGCAGCCACTGCTGTTTGCCTCAACCCCCGCCCCCCAGCTCATGTTAAGGAAAGGCCTCAAATCATTATGCCACAAAGTGTGTGAGCAAATAGATCATATTGGCATTTGGTAAGTTGGGGAGGTTTAACAGTATTTTGGATGTAGTGAAGTGAAATGTTGTAACCTCTGCATTTCAGAAAAGTTGGAGAAGATGAGGGACCATGAACGAAAGGAAGAAACTTTCACCCCGATGCCCAGCCCTTACTACATGGAGCTCACCACGCTCCTGCTCAATCAGTAAGTAGGTCCGCGGGCTGGGCTCTGCTGCCCTCCGGCCCCGCCCACCGCCACGGGCCCGCCCACCAAGGCCCCGCCCACCGCCACGGCCTTGCCTAGCACACGCCCACCGCCGCGGCCCGCCCACCAAGGCCCGCCCACCAAGGCCCCGCCCACCGCCACGGCCTTGCCTAGCACCACGCCCACCGCCGCGGCCCGCCCACCAAGGCCCCGCCCGCCGCCGCGGCCCGAGCGGCTCAGCCGTCATCACGTGGCTCAGCCGTGATCACGTGGCTCAGCCGTGCTCCTTGGCGCGTGCACACGTGCTCTGCCTCCACAGCACTATCTCAGTCGTCTTTTTGCTTTCCTTTTTTTTTTCATTTGTAAGATTTATTTATTTGTTAATTTATTGGAAGGGCAGATAGATACACAGAGAGGAGAGAGGGAGAGGAAGATCTCCCGTCCATTGATTCACTCAAGTGACCACAACGGCCAGAGCTGAGCCGGTCGGAAGCAGGAGCCTCTTTGGGGCTCCCACGTGGGTCAGGGTCCCGAGGCCTTGGGCCGTCCTCGATCCTTTCCCAGGCCACAGGCGAGGCGCTGGGTGGAAGTGGAGCCGCCAGGATCCCATTCAGGTCCAGGACGTTAGCTGTCAGGCCAGCGCGCCAGGCCCTCACAGTACAGCTTTAGGAGCTTGCTGATGCACAGCCTCCCCCCTTCCCAGATCCCCACTGCCCTTCTGCTTTAATTTCTTTCCGTCTTGTTTTTACGACCGCATGCTGTCATTTCAGTTTGCAGTCACAGGTTTAACACTCCAGTAAGCAAAGGTATCAACAGCTGGCATGCAGAAAATACTAAGAACAACAACAAAAAAAACCCAAATAACATAAAAAACAATGCCTAATCTGTGGGTGTGTAACAAAGCCGTGCCCAGCCCAGAACGGCACTCTGCCTGCCGATCGCAGTGTGGCGCTGTGTGTCGGCCATCACACATAGGAACCCTTGGTGTTTGTCTTTGGGGACCGGCACATTTCTTCAAGCCAGTGGTTTCTGATTGCGTCCTGTGGATGCGAAGGACAAGATGCCATTCTCTTACGGCCCAGCAGCGTCCACGGTGCACGCTACCTAGCCGGCTCTCGGGGGGCTGCAGGCGACCCCCCACCTGGTCCCCTCGGGGTCTTCCCGGGAGTGGGGAGGCCGCTCCTGTGGCACGGGGGGTGTTTTCCGTGAGCTCTGCAGCAGTGAGGGCGCCTTTCCTGAACAGCCTGTCAGCTGTGCCCTTCCCTGGTGTCTGTGCTAGTCAGGGTGCCTGGGGGGCGGTGAGACTGTGTGTGTGTGTGTGTGTGTGTGTGTGTGTGTGTGTGTGTGTGTGTGTGTGTGTGTGTGTGTGTGTGTGTGTGTGTGTGTGTGTGTGTGTGTGTGTGTGTGTGTGTGTGTGTGTGTGTGTGTGTGTGTGTGTGTGTGTGTGTGTGTGTGTGTGATGTATCTTACTTGAAAGGCAGAGTGAAACAGGAGAAGCTGGTTCACCCACAGATGGCTGCAGCAGAGGTGGGCTAACCTGGAGCCACCAGACAGGAGCCTTTGCAGGGTCTGCCACGTGGGTGCAGGGGCCTTGGGCCGTGTTCCGCTTGCTTTCCCAGGACCTAAGTAGGGAGCAGGATGGGAAGAGGAGCAGCTGGGACCCGAGCCGGCAACCATGTGGGGTGCCAGCGCCTGCTGGTGGGCGTTAGCCGGCTGAGCCGCCCTGTGCTCTCCTGTTACAGCTTGCAGGCTGGAGGTGTGACGCCTGCAGGGGCCTGTCGTGTTCCCGCGTGGATCTTTCTCTGGATTGGAGAGGAGTGTCGAGTGTTTGCTAGGGTCACACTGACCCTGTAAGTGCCTTCAGGGCTGTGGACAGGTGCCGTGCGCAAGCATGCCAGGGCCTGCCTTGTTTGCTGTCATCTTCGATTTCTTTCAAGTTTTATAATCTTCAATGTTGAGATCACTCATACTGGTTAAGTTATTCCAAGGTATTTTACTTTTTAAAAATATTTTTATGGCAAAGAGAGGAGGGAAGGCAGAGGGGAAGAATCTTTGTTGATTCCCTCAAGTGGCCACAACATCTGGAGCTGAGCCTACCTGAAGCCAGGAACTCTTCCGGGTCTCCCACGCGGGTACAGGGTCCCAAGGCTTTGGGCCGTCCTCCACTGCTTTCCCGGGCCACAGGCAGGGAGCTGGAAGGGAAGTGGAGCTGCCGGGAATGAGCTGGTGCCCATATGGTTCCTGGCAGATGCAAGATGAGGATTTAGCCATTAGGCTATCGCTCTGGGCCCCAAGATTGATTTATTTTTATTTTATTTATTTAAAAGATGTATTCAATTTTATTGGAAAGATTTACAGAGAGAAGGAGAGACAAAGATCTTCCATCTACTTGTTCACTCCCCAAGTGGCTGTGATGATGATCCAAAGCCAGGAGCCAGGTCTCCCACGCAGGTGCAGGTCCCAAGGCCTTGGGCTGTCCTCCACTGCTTCCCCAGGACACAGGCAAGGAAGTCCTCCACTGCTTCACCCAGGACACAGGTGCCCGTATGGGATCTAGTGCATGCAAGGTGAGGACTTTAGCTACTAGGCTACCTGCCAGGCCCCAAATTTAGTTTTAGTACTGTTTGTATAGTTGAGAGGGATGCGTGGCTCTGTGGGTCTCCCATTCAGGTGGGACACATGCTTCAGTCCCTCTGTGTGCAGGAGGGGCGCTGCTCCTGGCTGTCTAACCCCGATAGCGCCCAGGGGTGAGAGCAGTCCTTTGAAGGCCCCATAGGGACCCCATGTGGGGAGAGGGTTCTGAAGGAGTTAGTTGATGCGTTTGATAGTTGCGAGAAGCTGTTTGTCTTGTTGCTCCAGGGTTGAGAAAATCTTTGCAAGGTGTGCTGGTTGACCAAGTCCATGTCCGTGCATCCACAGACCCAAGGACATGCTGCCGAGCTCGGCCAGGGCATCCTCTGAGGAGGCAGTCGATGTGCCCTGCTGGCCTAGAGGAGCTGCCCGCATGTCCCCGTGTGCGTCTGGACATGTTGTCCACCACACAGGCATCAGCAACTGAGGTGTCAGACCGGCGGGTGCTGTGGCCTAGCCTGGCCTGCCTCAGCCATTCAGGCTTTCTGGAGTACCAGCAGGTGCCCATTGATGCTGCAGCCCTGCCCGGCCTGCCCTGCCCACAGCCCCAGCTCTTGCATCACCAGTGGGAGCTGCAGCTCAGCAGGGGTCCGCAGGGTTCCCTTACCAGACCCTTCCCAGCCCCCTGGGTCTTTGGTGCACTGGTGAGTGCTTCGAGCCAGCCTGGTATGGCCCACCTGCAGTCTTAGCTCTTGTTAGCAGATGTTGCAGCCCAGCACAGCCGGGTGTGCCCCACACCCTGTCCTGGTTGTCCTGTGTGCCAGTGGGGGCTAAGGCCTGGCCCTGGCCAACGCCGGTCCCTGCTCTTGCGCTCCCCAGACGGAGCTAAGGCCTAGTGGGGTAGTTGCCCAATTTCACCTACCAGACCTGCACCAGCCCTGGATCTTACAGATACAACAGCCCTGCTTGGCACAGTCTGCCCTCAGTCCCGGCCCTGGCATACACTGGGAAGTCCTGCAGCCTGGCTCCGCCCACGTCCCCGCCCATGTCCCCACCCCAGTTCCCATGAATGTCAGGCAGCTGCTTGTTTAGGTGAGTTCCGTGGTTCAGCCTGACTCTGGGCCAATACCAGCCCAGTTCTCTGCCTAAACCGGTGGGTCCTGCGGTCCCCTGCAGGCGACCCGACAATTGCCCTACGGTCTGACCCCCACCTCGGCCTCTTCTGGCGGTTCAGCAGTCCAGCCTGACTTGGCCCACCCCCTGCCCTGATACTCACAGGTGGTACACTCCAGCCCCTGGTTTGGGCAGTGCCAGCGGTTGACGGGTGATGCTCGCCTAGCCCAGGTCTCCCACAGGGGTGGGTGCCTCGGCTTAACCCAGACAGGCCCTGCAGTTTCCCCCCCTCCAAGCCGCTCAGCCCCCTTGCCTACCTGCGAGTGTAGTGGCGTGGCCCGTGTGACCCCAGGGATCATTCCCCTAGCCCCCGCTCCAGTAGGTCCCCGTATCTTCTCAGTCTGCAGCTGCCCTGCGGGGGTTAGGGTAGTGTGTCCTGGTCTGGAGTTTACACTTTGCCCACTTGTCTTAAAGAAAAAGAAGAAGCTGGCACACTGGTATAGTTAACACCAGTTTGGCATCAACCAGCCCAAATGCCCACCGCTGTTAGCTGCCTTTCTCACCCGCCTGGGGGCAAGGCATTCCGGGCAGGGTGGGTGGATTTTCATTGGGAAGGCGGAGCTTCCTGTGCAGCGCGGCTCTCACTGCGGGCTCTCGCTGCCGCCTGTGTGTTTTGTCGTCAACTTCGTTTGTTTCCAGGGACTTTGGATTTCTTCTGTGACACGGTGTTCATTCAGTAGTGTGTTTAAAAATTCCTTGAGCTGTTGATTTTGTTTCACTCTCTCTGGTGCCCGGGAAGGAGACACTGGGCTCAGCTGTTTTGAATTTGCCAAGAGTTGCATTGTGGCTTATCACGTGGTCTGTGTGGAGTCGCTCCCAGGAGCTGGTGGAGAGGCAGTGAGGCCCTCCGGTCCGCAGTGTAGACTGGCTCTGTTGTTTATTTGCTGGTTTCCTGTCTGATCTCTGTGGGTGAGGGTGGGTGTTGACACCCCCCAATGTTGCTGTTTTCGAGTTTGTGTCCTTTGAGCTCCATGAACACTTGTTTTAAATAGCCAGGGCCTGTGCAAGCTCTGTGGTCACTTCTGACTGCACTGGCCGCAGCCGCTGTCCCTGCTGCCCGCTGGCGTGCAGGGTCTGTCTTGTAGTCAGTCAGTAGGGTCATGATTTCAATCCATTAAAGCAGTCTGTCCTTTTTTAAATATAAAGATTGATTAATTTTACTTGAAAGAGTTAAAAAGAGATCTGCTGGTTCACTCCCCAGATGGCTGCCATGGCCGGAGCTGTGCTGATCTGAAGCCAGGAGCCCTGATCCTCTTCTGGGTCTCCCACGCGGGTGCAGGGTCCCAAGGCTTTGGGCCGTCTTCGACTGCTTTCCCAGGCCACAGGCAGGGAGCTGGGTGGGAAGTGGAGCTGCCGGGAGTAGAACCAGCGTCCATGTGAGATCCATGGTGTGTTCAAGGCAAGGACTTCAGCTGCTAGGCCACTGCGCCGGGCCCCCAACTGCTATTCTTAAAGTCTCCTCTCCTTCCATCCTCACCAAGTCCATGGTCCTTTGAAGTCCTGCTGTCACACTGTCAGTGAGCACGGCGCTCCCCGTCGGCAGCTGTCTGACCCTCATCGCCCCTGGGCTTCATTCTCTTCACTTTAAGTTATGTTTCACATACTGCTTCCTGCTACTGCCTTATTTTTTGTTTAACTTTTTTTTTTTTTACTTTTAAAAAAATTCTGTAGTTTAATTTTGCTTTTTGATGATTTTTACATAGCTGATTGGGTGCCAAGGGTCAACGGCTAGAGCAAGGTGGGTAAGGCCATTGTTTCCACATTTTCCTTTTTCCTTCCTGTGTCTGGGGGGAGGGGAGAGATAAGGGGAGAAGCCCCACCCAGCCTCCCACCCATCCCAGGTCCCCGACGTGGGGCATGCTCCCTGGGTCCTGCTCGAGTGGTTTTCATGGTTCAGTAGTTCTGAATTGCTGCCAGTCTTGCCATCCCAAGCACGATGAAGTCGCTGCAGAATCCACTGTGTGACACAGTCCACCCTACAGTCTCCATTTGCCCAGATTTTCGCTGCCAACACCTGGCTGGGGTAGTTGATTGATTTGTTCTGTTCTCCGTCCTGTTGTGGTGCCAGGTGTCCTCTGCAGGTTCCGATGGCCTGCTATATCTTCCCTGTGCCCGTGGGCATGCTGTCCACTGCTCCGTCTGAGCCTCTGAGGAGGCCCAGCTCTGACACTTGCACTCCATGGTCAGACCATGGCTCCTGCACTTCTCTTCACGGTTGGGGTTCTGAGTCTGGCAGTTAGATTGGGGAGATCCCCAAGGAAACTTTGTCTGAAGTGATCCCAGAGCTGATTCTTGTGTGTGCTTGTCTGTACAGGGTCCGGCCCAGTCTGTCGCCTCAATCAGCTTATGCACATGCTGGTGGTTGCAATTGCTGGGTCAGTTCTGTCTGCAGCCCTGACTTCTACGCAAGCCAGTGGGTGTTGCAGTCCAGCCTGATCCTGCCCAGCACACACTTGGCTCCTACACAAACCAGTGGGAGCTGCAGCCTAGAATGAGTGACCCGCAATAACCCCACCAGGCCCGCCCCTGCCCTGGTTCCTGTGCTTGCCAGTCTGTCCCACATCCCATTCAGCTCTCATACATGTCAATGGGCATTGAAGCGCCCAACCAGCCCCACTGTCCAGTCTACACTGGTGCCAGCCATGCCTGCCTCAGTCCTAGTTCTCATGCTCACCAGTGAGAATGGCAACCCAAGAGGGAGGTGCCCACTGTTTCCCTATGAGCCCACTCCCACTTTTGGATTTAGCACTCCAGGTGGTTCTGTGGTTTACCCTGACAGAATTTGCCCCCTGTGCCAGCATCTGCCAGCTGATGATGCGGCAAAATGCAGCCCACCTATGCCCACTCTGGCTTATGCGTGCACCGGAAGGAACAGTCAGCCCAGCCTGGCTTTTCTCGCATCCAACTCACATGAGGCCCACACGTGTTGTAGCCCTGCCGAGCCTGATCTGTCCTGATCCCAGTTCTTCCGCTCACCCGTGGGAGTAGTGGCCCAGCAGGGGCCCTGTAACCCCTACTTGGTTTGCATGTGGCCTGGCATGTGGTGGTCAGCAATGATCCATGTTGACGAGCCCAGCTCAGGTCTGCCGTGTGGGCTGGCCCATCGGTCTGACGCATAAAGGTCTTCCAGTGTTTCCTCCGAAGCACCAGGTCTTCCCGCTCGCTCACCAAGTACAGTGGTCTTGTTGAGTCGCTCAGGAGTCCTTCCTCACCTGCCAGTGCTCCAAATCTCCTTGCTGCTTCCCCATTCGGTCCACAGTCCTCACGGCATGAATGCATGCGTTCTGAAGTCCAGCTGCTGGTGTCCTGACCAGCGCTCTCCCCGCCCACCAGAGTCCCGGGCTCCTGGCACGTGAGCTGGCCGGGTGCCCTACCCCTCCACACCCCCAGGATCCAGGCCCACTGAGTCTGCAGCATACCAGCGAGCTGGCTGGGGCTCTCCCCTCCCCTCCCCCCGCCCAGGACCCCCAGGTTCTCCACCTGCCTAGAGGTGAGCTCTCAGGCGATATACCCTTATCCCCCCACACCCACGGGCCCCCATGGGCTTCCCACCGCTCCCCAGCTCCAGTGGGTCGCCGGGGCTCAGATCAAGTTCTTCATCTTTAGTGTTTCAATTCGTTTTCTCTTCAGAATTTAGATCTCATGGAAGAACTTTTTATTCATGTGGGTTTTCTTAATTCCTGCCTCTGTCTCATTTTTTAGCAAACTTAGAATTTTTATAATTCATTTTCAATATTTCCTTGATCTCTTCATGTTTACACTTTTTAAAAAGATTTATTTATTTATTTATCGGAAAGTCAGATACATAGAAAGGAGGAGAGACAGAGGAAGATTCTCTATCTGTTGATTCACTTCCCAAGCAGCCACAATGGCCAGAGCTGAGCCAACCCGAAGCCAGGAGCTGGGAGGCTCTTCTGGGTCTCCCACTCACAGGTGCAGGGTCCCCACGCTTTGGGCCGTCCTCTGTTCTGTCCCAGGCCACAAGCAGGGAGCTGGATTGGGTGTGGGACAGTTGGGACATGAACCAGCGATGCTGGCTCCGCAGTTGGAGGATTAACGTGCTGTGTCCCTGCTGGCCCCTTGTCCGTCTGTTAAAGGCGTCTGTCTGCAGAGTAAACCCAATCTGGCGGTTCTGCGCTGCCGGCTGCTCACCTCTAGGTGGCGTTAGAGCCTGGGTGGTAGTGGGGAGAAAGGGGCTCTTTCCCCATGAGGATCCAAGGAGTCCCCGTCCTCTGCCTGGCTCCAGTGAGGGGTCTGAAGACAGTGCTGCCCGTGACACAGCTGTGTCCTCCCCTCGCTGCTCCCTGGGCTGGGCTTGAGGGAAACGTGCCGTCATCCCCATCGCCGTTCAATCCAGTATCCGCAAACAGCATGACAGCCGGGCATGGGAGCAGCTGGAGGAGGGGTGTGTGCACGTGTAAGATAGATTTGTTTCTGTTTGAAAGGCGGTTGCATCTGCTGGTGTATTCCCCAAGTGGCCACCGTGGCTCGATCTGGGCCGGTCCTAAGGCAGGAGCTTCCTCCAGGTCTCCCGCGTGCGTGGAGGGGCCCACAGACGTGAGCCGTCCTCTGTAACTTTGCAGGGATCTGGATCCGGAGTGGATCAAGCTGCGACTTGAGGTGGCACAGTGGTACGGAGCCACCACTGTCGCGTTTCTGCTGGCCCCCCGCGTGTCCCCACTGTGCCCCTGCAGGGCTCTCACCAGCTTTCCCCGTCAGAATCCCTGAGTGAGTTCCCTGTCCAGCCATCCTGGAGTCTCCCAGAGTGGTCTTTGAAAAGGTGGCACTGCCATGTGATGCCCTGCTTAAAATCCACAGAGCTTTCCAGGCTTTTCTTTTTGTATTGTTACTATTGTTACTGTTATATTAGAAAGGCAAAGTTAGAAGGGAAGACAGAATGGTGTCTGTGGTTTACTCTGCAGATGGCTGCCACGGCCAGGCCTGGGCTGGTTCAAAGCCAGTGGCTTCTCCACGTTTCCCGTGAGCGCAGGGCTCAAGCAGCTGGGCCGTCAGCAAGGAGCTGAGCAGAAGTGAGGAGCTGGGCCGTGACTGGCACCCATAGCGGATGCTGGCACTCAAACCAGTGGAGAGCTTGGCGGGTGTTCCTTCCCGGACTCCCGGCCCTCGCCCCTCCCAGCTCTGCAGGCTGCGCGTGTCCTCAGCGACTCCGGCCCGGTCCACATCCCTCCTTGGTTTAGGATCGGCCAGCTCCGTGCACACCCTCATGGTACTCCCAGTGTCCTTTCCCTTTTTAAAAATTGTGCTTTTATTAGAAATTAGGTGGGCAGACATTTCCCGTCTGTGGGTTCATCCCCAGATGGCTACAACGGTTGAAGTTGGGAGTCGGGAACTCCGACCTGTCCCGTGTGGGTGACAGACCCGCTCCTTGAGCCTGCCTCCCACGAGAGGTGTTAACAGGAAGCCGGGCCCTGCGGTGGCACAGTGAACCAGGTGGCACCTGAACTGCTGGGCCAAGCACTGCCCACCCCACTGACTGAGGGCAAGGAAGGACCATGGGGTGTCTTGGTATCATGTCCCCGGTGCGGTTCCGCCTTTTAAGATTTATTTATTTCTTTTTTTGAAAGTCAGTAATGGCGTGTATTTCCTATCTGACTCACTCCTGCAGTGGCCGGGGCTGGTCCAAGCCAGAGCCAGGATCCTGCAGTCCTCCCAGTCCTTACGGGGGGCAGGGGCCCAGCTATGTGGGTCCTCCTGTGCTGCTTTCCCAGGAGCATCAGCGGGGGGCTGGAGCGGAAGCAGGGAAGCTGGGATTCCAGCCAGCACTGCAGTGTGGGATGCTGGCATGGCAGACGGAGGTCAGCTCACGGTGCTGCCCTAGTGCCAAGGTTCTGAAGTTCCTGGGACAGCATTAGGAAGGTGACAGGGAGAGGCAGGGACCAATCATCTGTTCGCCTTTCCACATGCCTGCGGCAGTAAAGGTTGGGTCTCCCATGGGAGGGGCAGGGGACCACCGTCTGCTGCCTTCCGGGCATAGCAGGACGCCGGTCGAGGATGGAGGTGGAACTGACGCGTACGCACTCCAGGGTGAGTCACCACCCAGTGTCTGCACTGCCCACGGCTGGTCTGAAGCCAGGAGCTTCCGCCATGTCTCCTGTGGGGGAGGGTACAGAGGTCCAAGGATTTGGGGCATCCTGCACTATTTCCCGGGGTGCATTAGTAAGAGCTGGATAGAAAATGGAGCATCCGGGACCCAAACCTGTGACCACAGGGGGGTGCTGGCACTGCAGGTGGTAGCCCTCCTGAACTTTTTTTTTTTTTAAGATTTGTTATTTGAAAGGCAGGTTTTACACAGAGAGGAGAAACAGAACAGGTTTCATATCCACTGGTTGCTCTCGCGATGGCTGCAACGGCCAGAGCTGAGCTGGTCTGCAGCCAGGAGCCAGGAGCTTCCTCAGGGGCTCCCAGTGGGTGCGGGGGCCCCAGGACTCAGGCCGTCTTCTGCTGCTTCCCCGGGTCACATGCACAGTGCTGGATCGGAAGTGGAGCAGCCCAAACGTAAGCCCGTACGGGATGGAGGACCCGCGTGCCCCGCCCCGCGCTTGGACTGTGGTTACCACAGCCTGCCTGTGCGAGCTGACAGGGTTAGGGGGTACTGAGGGAGCCCCAAGCCTCTTGTAAATATCTGTATGTTTCTTTTAAATTTTTTTCTCTTTAATTTGTGAATTTGGAGGCAGCCCATTGGCTGCTGGGTCAGAAGTCCAGCTCTGCCAAGACACACTGGGAGGAAGCCTGGCCACCCACCTGGGGGAGTGTGGGTGTGGCTTCCATCTGGCTCAGCGCTGGAGATGCCCACGTCGGTACCCCTCGTCAGATGGAAAAGCTTCCCGTGCACCCGCTTGTCCCCCATAGTGGGGCCAGGCTGAAGCCAGGAGCCAGCAACTTGGTTCAGGTCTGACGTGTCACATGAATTGTTTGTCCCACTCGCTGCCCAGCTAGAAGCCTGTGTCCTTACATTGACACGAGGCTGTGGATGGATGAGGTGCATCCATTCATTCGATGGAAATCTGAAAACCAGCGCTGCGCTGTGCTTTCCGGGAGACGGTGGAGTTGGCCATGGGGCCGACCGAGCTCCTGGTTTGAATGAGGGCGTGATCCACAGCCCTGCTGGACACCCTGTGGGCTACAAGAGGCAGCGCCCGAGGGGCGTCCGTGTGAAGTGGGCTGTCGGGGAGAGGGTGGCTGGCGGCGAGGAGTGTGGTGTGCTTGAGGTAGCTGCTGTGTCTGGAGGGGAAGAGAGGCAAGGCACAGGCCCGGAGTGGGCGTCTCCCACACGTGGGGCCTCTGCACCTCTGCAACTCAGCTGACAGCATCCGGCTCCTTCCCCGCTGCACAGAGCATGCGACCTAAGCACTTTCACAAAGTTCACGCCGTGAGTCTTCACACACTGCTGCAGCCTGGCCTGGGCAGGAGCCCGCGGCAGCGTGCGGGAGCTTCCTAGTGGGCCCTGGAGGCCCGGGGGTGGGCGCTGCCCGCATCTGCCCCAGAGAAGGCGCGCTGCTGCTGTGCCGGGAAGTGTCAGCTGCACTGATCTGTGACTCTTATCTGTACAGTGGGACTGCTTTTGCTGTTCGGGGCTTTTGTGAGAACATGCATGCTGGTGGTCTTGGCCACTTCACTTTTGATCTAGCTCCATGCTAATGTTCTTGGGACAGCAAATGGTGCCCAAGCCGTTGGGCCCTGTGCCCGTCCGTGTGAGAGACCTGGGCTGTTGTGGCTCCTTGGGAGTGAGCCAGCAATGAGGATCTGTCTGCCCTCCCAACACCATTTCCACTCTCCTCCACTCCCCCCGCATCCCTCCCCAGATAGAGTCCTGTCGGTCTGTGGGCACCAAGGCTGGTCAGGGGCAGACAGAGCTGCTGACCCTGTAGTGCAGGAGCCGTGGCCTCTGAGCTAGCACCTGGAACATTCTCCAGTTGTACGCAGAGAAAGCCTCTGCCTGTGGCGCCAGCATGCCATATGAGGCCGGTTCAAGTACTCGCTGCTCCACTTGCCATCCAAGCAGCCACTTGCTTTGTGCTGCTTTAGGGTCACTGAGAGCTCCTTTGTTAATTGTCCCTTGCGTCTCCAGTGCTTCAGATGACATCCCGAAAGCAGACGAGATCCGGACGCTGGTGAAGGACATGTGGGACACCCGGACGGCCAAGCTGCGGGTGTCCACGGACAGCTTCGTGAGGCAGCAGGAGGCGCACGCCAAGGTGAGGGGCAGCTGCGGGTTCGTGGCCAGAGCTGAGCCAGCCGCCGCTCAGGAGCTTCCTTGGGTCTCCGTGTAGGTGCAGGGCACCGAGCCTTAGGCCCCCCGCTGCCTTCCCAGCCTTACACAGGGCGCTGAACAGGAAGTGGGGCAGCTCAGAGTTGGACTGGTGCCCTTAAGGGATGCAGCTGCACACACAATCCTGGCTTCTTCCTTGGGGTTTTGTGAACTTCCTTGCTTCCTCGTTTTAGCTGGATAACTTGACCCTGATGGAGATCAACACCAGTGGCGCTTTCCTGACACAAGCCCTCAATCACATGTACAAGCTCCGCACCAACCTGCAGCCCTCGGAGAGCGCCCAGTCCCAGGACCTGTAGGGTGGGCCACGCGTCGTGCCGAGGGGCTTGCTGTGGAGCGCTTGGAGGACGCGCAGGGATGCACCGTGGCTTCCTGCAGTTGGTCCTAACAGCTCCCTGGAATGCAGCTTCCAGAAGTCAGCTTTCCTCTCGTTGAAGAAAGCACACGGTTTTGACGGGTACGTTGTTTGCTGCAGCACGGCGTTAGGAGTGCTGTGCCCAGCGTCCCGGGGCAGGACTGGTCACCTGCGCGTCACGGAGACGTGGGCCTGGGTTCTGCTCCAGGAGGCGGCTGCTCACCTGGAGACGAGTGACAGATGGAGTGGTGATGCCCAGCTGTTTGTTGTTTAAGTTCTGATGCACAATAAAAGTGAAGTTAACCCCATCCAACTTTGTTGGGTTTTTGTCCTGCGTGACTACCGAGAGCAGCAAGGCCTGAAGTGGACGTGCCCTGATGGACTGGCTGGACGCGTCTTGCCCAGTGAAGGCAGAAGTGAGTGGGAGCAGTTGTGCTTGGAGGACTCCTGTAGATAGCAGGGGCTTGGGAGAAATCGGTGCATCACAGCATTTTGGAATTCTTTGCTCTCTTACAGGAATTTGTTTAGAAGGAAGCGATCGGCTTTGCACAATGACTAGAAGGTTCTTCAGTACCCAGCGTGTCAGCAGCAGTGCGTGCTGGGCGCGTGTGACTGAGGCAGCCTGGAGCATGGGGACTGGTGTCTGCCCTCAGGGCCCAAGTCACCTTTCTGTGCTGCTGGCCCCGGATGAGAAGACGGGCTCGTAACTGACCGTGAGTTCCGAGGGTGGGTGTCAGGTGGGGGCACCTGTCCCGCTGGAGGCTCGGTGGCTTGGGAGAGGCAGGAAAAAAGATGTTCCTCTTAGCATGATTTAGGAAGATTTTATTTTTGGGGGATGTTGTCAAAAATTACAGCAATATATTCATAAATACCTAATTACTACATTCAACAAATAATATTACAATACAATTAATCCAAACAAGTACACTTAGAACAGATTTCATTTCACAGCATCTAAACTGCCCCCAGAGTGGCCGAGGCACCGTGGTCCTCCTGCCCGCCGTGCGTGGGCTCACTGCTGTGGGAGCTGGCACAGCGCAGAGCGAGCCAGGGAGCGCGGTCTCCCTCAGCCAGGGCAGAGCTAAGAAGTTAAGCACTGGACCGGAAGGTTGGGGACAGACTAGTGCGAGAGTAAAGTCTGGTGACAGAGACTGCAGCTAAGCGGCTCCTGGACACTGCAGAGGAGCACAGCCAGCTAGTGCCAGCTCCGTCTGCCGGCGGCCTCGGGAAGGGGGCCCTGGCTTGGATTCGGCTTCACTTGGGAGACTTGGCAGACCACGCGCTCCCGACCGCAGATGGCCTGTAGTTGCCTGCAGCAGGGTGTTGGTGCCACTCAGGTGTAAGGTTTACCTAGCTGAGCGCTGGGGGGCATGTCAGGGCGCACCAGTGACCGCAGCAGCCTGCCCTGGCACTGCGGGAGGGTGGGACGCCCACTGCCAGGCCCCGGGCCTGAACAGCATGTGCAGGTTCTCTGATTGTCGTCCTTGAGCACAAGGCCCTGGGGCAGAGGGCAGCTCGGCAGGCAAGCTTGCCCTGTCCACAACTGGAAAGAGGTAAGCCCACGTCCTCCAGAGATGGCCCGTCCTTTACCCCACTAGCAGCACTAACGTTAAAGGGTCGCCCTCAGATGCCTTTCTTTCTTATTACACCAGTTGTACTGGTTTTGCAATCGGCCAAGGCCCTTGCTGGTCGGAGTACATGGGAGGTGGCCTGGCATGCAGTGCCCAGATGCGGCGGCTCTTATGCCAACAAGCAGACCGAGTTGGGGGAATGCAGCAGGGCTGCCCTCCACACCCGAGGAACGTGTCTGCAGTGGAGGCCGTGGCGCAACCCCCGTTCTCGTCACTTCTACGGAGAGCAGGGTGCGGGTTGGCTGCGAGAACACGGGCAGCTCTTTTCGGAGTTTGCTAGTGACTGGATTTCTTGGCAGACACACAGAACAAGCTGCGTGGGGGCAGAGAAGTGACTACGTGCCAGCTGCCAGCAAGCTGCTCCGTACTGCGAAGCCTCCACCCCTGCCACAAGGTCAGACCCTCGGTGCCAGGAACCCCTGCTGGCTGGGACAGGAGCGCCCCACCTCTTCCCCCCACCCCAGTTTCTGGCCACTCCTGGAGATCCAGGATCGGGGCTCCACTGAGGCCACATCCGGGCGGGGATGGCTTCCTGAGCGGTTCTGTGTAGCTGCCGTGTGCGCGTGTGGAGGCCTCGCTCGCAGCTTGCACAAGCACGGGGCGGTGGCGGAGGTGAGCAGCGCACAGGGCTGGCGGCCGGGGACGGCCCAGCGCCGCAGGCAGCAGTCACTCCCCTTTTCATGTCCTGACCAGCAGCAGTACAGACACTAAAAAGCAACTTGTTTTTTTTTTCTTTTTTTGTCCAGAAAGACAAAAAAACAAAGCCCTAAACAGGAAAAACAAAAATTCCCCAAACCACATATTAAAAATGGCAGGCTTTTTATAACAATAATTAAAGTAATAAAAACATACAAAACTTTAATATATATACACAGTACAAGGCTGAAGCACCGTTGACTTCCCGGCCACAGCTGTGGCGTGGTGGGTGTGACTGCTCCCCCGGTTTGTGGGCTCAGCGCTTTTCCAAGGAAACGCCTTTCGGTTGCTTTGCTCCCAGGGCCCGTTGCTTTGAAGACAATTCTGTGAGAACCGGAAGCAGCGGAAGCTCTTACGACGCCCCGACCTGCGTGCAGGCCTGTGGAAGGAGACCAACCCCTGCCAGCCGATGCCACAGCCGATGCCACAGCCGATGCCACAGCGGCTCGCAGCAAGGCCAGGAGCAGGTCCAGTTAGTGTTGGTATTGTGCTGCGCGGGGAAGAGGGCGAGCCGGGCGGCCAGTCAGGGGAGCGCGGGGTCCCCTGGTGTGGAACCTTTGCTTCATGCATGGCACATCCTTGTTTTAAGCTTCAAACCTCCCAGTGAAAAATATTAAATATTCAAGGTAATAAAATAGATAATATTTTCTATGCTATAGGTTCAGCCTGGTGTACGGGGAACCGTCACCTAGGGTACCCCTTGAAGTAGCCCCGAGGCCAGTGCATCGCAGGCAGGGCAAGGCACTTCCGTAAGTGGTCCAGTTCGGCCTGGAGCCTCTCCCTCTCTGAGACAATCTTCTGCTTCTGGCTCCTCAGCTCCTGGGGGCAGGAAATGCTGGTCAGAAGCAGCTCCCCTGCCCGGTCAGAAGCAGGCACCCCCCCCCGACGGGCAGTGTCATCAACGGGGACGATGGATGCGGGGCCCAACTTACTGCCATGCTGTGCGAGAGCTGCTCGGCCGTGAGACTCAGGCTGTAGTGCTGCGCCTCCAGCCGGCGGCACTGCGTCTCCAGCACCTGCCGCTCCAGGTTTTGCTCTGAAAGGAAAGGCAGCGTCGGCCCGGTGCGGCCTGCGGCCCAGCAGCCGCTCCTCTGTGCAGGCGTCAGTGCGGGAGCCGCACAGGGCCCGGGGAGCCGGCTTGTGGGACCGAGGTCTGCCTGCCTCTTAAGTAACCAAATCCACCTGAGACTCCACGTGCCTCGACAGACAGACTGACATCAGAACTGGTGGCTCATCCCTCAGATGCCTCCAGCGCTGGGGCAGGTCTCGGGCCAGGCACTCCAATATGGGGTGTCAGAGAACCACTAGGCTAGGCAGCCACAAGGCAAACGCTGTGACGCAGCAGCAGGTAGATCTGCTGTTGGCAACCCCAGCACCCACGTCGGGCTTAGAGCAGCGGTGTCTGGCCTGCCGCTCTGGCTCTAGGAACAGCTACCAGTTGCAAAGAACATCTTGGTAGCAAAGCAGAGCCCAGTAAAGTTACTTCAGTGCCCTAGTGACAGGAGCACAGACGGCTGTGGCTTCAAGGGCCCTGGGTGCCCGGCTGCAGGCGCCAGGTGTCACACCAGCCTGCGAAGTGCAAGTCAGATGACGGGACTCGCTGCTGGGGAAGGAAACGATTCTAACTTAAGCACGCCCAAGGCAGCGGGGAGCATGCCGGGAGACACGTGAGGGAAGAAATTCCAAGCTGACAGGACAGCCAAACGGGCTGGGCACCCCGAAACCCATGGCAGGAGGCGCCCTGTCTGCCACCTGCTGGTGTGGGAGGCACATGCCAGGGTCTGCCTGGACCGTCTCCAGCTCAGCAGAAGGGAACTGACGCACCCCGCAGGGCAACTCCTGCCGTGGGTGGGGGCCGCCCACATCCCTGCCAGGACACAGGAGCTGGATGGGAGGCAGGCTCAGGGGGACAGAGCCCACTCCGCAGGGCCTGTGTCTAGCCCAGCAGGACCACCGCTGCCTTAGGTTCACACCCAAGTGGGTACCTGAGGGCTCACACCTGCTGCCTGCCTCCGGCCCATGACCACCCCATCACTGCCCTGCCTCAGCCATGCCCTCCCCTCTCTTCTGTACCTTCTATGTGTTCCTGGTAAGCTTCAAATATCGCCTCAATCCCTTGCCACTTGTGCCTGGGGACTTCCTCATCCTCCTCCTCCTCCTCCTCCTCTTCCTCCTCCTCTGCTGAGTTGCAGTCCATCTCCTGCGCCGGCGGGCCCCTCCTCGCAGCTGGGGGCTCCTGCTGCCCGTTGTGCTGGGGCGCAGGAAGCCGGCCCGTGGACTGCAGCTCGGGAATGTTGTAGTGGACGGAAGCGTCGGCCTTGTGGGTCAGCTCTGCGGACAGCACTGCTGCAGCCCAGGCAGGGAGAGAACCGCTCACATCAGGGACTGGGGTCCTGCCTGCGCCCACCCAGGGAGGAGCAGGGACACCCCCACCAACCCTCTGGGCCCAAGGAGTCTGGCTCCCTAAACAGAAGCAGCTATTGCAACAGGCGTTCACTCCTCACAGGGGTGGGATCCTGGCTGGGGAAGCTGGTGGCCGGAAACGGCTCCCCTGGTGAGACTCCCGGGCCGGAGCCCTGGGGGTAGAGTGTGCCTGTGACGTCATCTGCACAAGGTGCGTGCCTCCTGTGTCAACAGCTCGAGGCCAGCTAAGGGACCGGTCTGGTAGCTACAAGGAGTCCCGCGGGCAGTCAGCTGAGGGGAAGGCCAGGATGAGGCGGACTGTCCCAGAGCCAAAGGGAAGCCAGCTCTGGGAGGCAGATGAGGAAGGCACCTTGTCACTGTGGGGTGGGGAGAGCCACCTGCCAAAGCCGGCTCACCCCCATCCTGACAAACCCGTGGGAAGACGTGGCAGGGCACTCATTTTAGACTGCAGAAAGCAGGGACCACGCTGCCTCTCAGCCCAGGTGAAAGCATGTCCCAGCCAAATGCCTCGGCTGGGAGCCAGAGTGGCCTTTGGCAGACTTCCTGGTGGGACGCAGCTACTGACGGTTACCCGACACCGTGACCCGACAGGTCGGGAGGGAGAGCGCTTGTACACCGGACGAGCGTCCCTCCAGGTGCCCGTGTCCTGGGCAGGCGGCCGCCCACGTGGGCCGCTCACCTTTGTGCCTCTGTAGCGCCTTCTGGGTGGACTGCAGCACCGACTCATGGAACTGGTGCGCAAACTCTTCAGCCATGAAGGGCTCCCAGGGCTTGCTCTTCCCGTTGACGCTGTGGGACAACGGCACAGGAATGTCCTTGGGCGCGGCACCCCGGATGTGATGCAGCATGCTCAGGCTCTTCTTGCCCCCGGGGGCCTCACTCGGCCTGGCCTTCTCACCGCTGGCAGGGGCGGGCTCCTGGACGCGGAGTTGTTCCAGTCGGCTGGGCTCCGCAGCCTTCGGGATGTCAGACAAGGAGGCGGCAACACCCACAGGCTTGTCAGTCTCCAGCGGGACGGGCTGCGCGTCTGGTTCTTTCGGAGACAGAAAGCAAGGGACAAGGTTAGGCAGTTGTCGGGGGCATCTGACAGCACGCGGACCCGGGCCTCCAGGGCACGTTCACCCAGCGATGGCTGCGTGACAGCCACAAGTCCATGAAAGACGCCCCAAGGGGCCACCAGCAAGAAACAGCAGGAGGAAGAAGTCACTCCAGGCCAGCAGGGAACCTGTCTAGTTCAAGACCAGAGTCAAGGCCAGGGGAGCAGCCAGAGGAGCCGCAGGCTGAAGAAGAGGCGAGAGCAGGTGCCAGCAAGGCAGGAGACGACAGCTGGGGGGCAGCGGGCACTGCGTTCTGCTGAGTGGACCGCTGCTGGGCAGGCCTCGGAAGGAGGCTCAGCGCCACCAGAGGGACGCCGAGGCCCGTGGGCCTGCCCAGCTGCACGGGCCGCAGACCATGAGCAGCCTCTGAGCCTGCCCTTACCACTCAGGGAGACGGTGGGACTGTCCCTCGGAGAGCTTGCCAGCGTGTCTGTCGCTGCCACTGCCGACAGTGCCCTCTGCTTCGCGGCACGGAGCAGTTCTACAAGTCTCTCCTTGTCTATGAGAAAAGCAGCCCGAGGTTAGCGAGGCGGACCGCCACGCTCAGGGGAGGTGAGAGGTGATGGGAGCGCTGGGCACAGCGAGCCCTTCAGAGTCGGAGGCGCTGACCGCCGGGAAGCCACCTCGCAGCCGCTGGCCTGGCCCTGCTCTGCCGCCCGCATTGGTGCACGCCTCCTGCTCTTGACGGTGACCAAGGCGAAGGACACCTTCTGTCGCCCTGCCCCTCAGCTGGCAGGACTCCTCCAGCGGTGCTCCTGGCCGACTCTGGCTGCGTTGCCAAGGGCTTCCTCGGGACACCCAGCCGGCCACAAAGATGCAACCTCCCAGACAAAACTGCACTGCCACGGACTGTATGTCCCGTCACCAACCCTCACAGGAAGCCACAACGCGGCCTTGCTGGTCAAACACGAGATGAAGTGCGAAGCGCCCAGCGCCATATTGGCAACCCTGAGGGGCCCTTTGGTTCCGACTTCCTTCTGAGGAGGCACTGGGTTAGGGGGGCTGAGCACACAGGACAGTGGGGCACACACATGTCCCCACTGTGAGGCAGCGTGCCCTGGCCCCGCCTCCACCGGGGCGTCCTGACCAACGACCTGTTGCAGGGTGGTTGGTGTGGGGCAGGGGGAGGCACACTGCTCTACAAACCCCTTCGGGAGAGCTGAGCTGGCTCAGCATGGTGGCTGCTGGCCGTGCCACGTCCGTCCCTCCGTCACAAGGCCCTGTGGACCCCGCCAGCTGCCCAGCGGACCGCCTGGTCAGGGGGGCGGCACAGCCCCTCCCTGCCAGCTAAGGGACCCCCTTCCCAGGGACAAGTGAAGGGGTCAGCTCGAGACAGGCGCTCGCTGTCAACGAGCAGCTGGTCAGCCTTTAAGCCCGCCCAGGCCAGGAGACGATGGGCTCCACGTGGGCCATGTTAGCCCAGCACCAGCCTGCTTTTCCCGGAGCCCCAACAGCAAGCCCACCTTCCCGCCCTGCAGCGCCAGGCAAGGCCATTACCTTTCCTCTTCTCGGTGCTGACATGGGTCAGGTTGAAGATGGTCAGGAACTTCTTCTTCTCCTCCAAGTTGGGGCTGTTGTTCATGTCCTCGGGGCTGTAGCGGGTGGACAGCACCAGCCTCGGCGAGGGCGTCTGTCGCTTGCTCTGCAGGGGCGGCGGCGAAGGGCTTCTCTCCCTCAGCATCCGCCGGCGCTTCCTCCGCTTCTGGGCCACCAACTCCTCCTTCTGCTGTTGGGTGGTCAAGCCAAAAAGTTGCAAAAACTCTAGCTTCTGGATCGGGAAAGAAAACAAATGAGTTTGAAAGCCCTGATGGCTGCTGGCCTCCACCACTGCAGGTGCCCTCGGCCACCCGTGCTGGGCTGCAGGGCTCGGACACAGCCAGCCGCACGCCTCGGGGACAGGGAGACGCGATACCTCGGAGCATGTGTCCAGTTTGAGGGGCGGCTGCTCGGCCACACAGCGCAGGTGGGCCCTGACCTCTTCCTCATCGCTCTCATCGTAGGAGTCGTCGAGGTCGTAATAGTACCCTGAGGGCAGAGATGGCTGTGTGTACCCCGCTGTCAGCCGGGAGGCCCCTCACAGCACCCCGCTGTCAGCCGGGTGTCTCGGGCCGGTCCAGCAGGGCAGTCCCCGAGCACAGGCTTGGCGCACATGTGCCCCGTGCCTCCAGGAGGGGACACGGAACACAGCAGGGCAGCGGGCCCCTCAGGCACCCCCTTTTCCCCTTTGTAAGGCAAGAAGTGAGTGGGACTGGATAGAAGGGGGGCGACAGAGGGCCTGGTTGAACTGCCAGCCCCAGCCAGACTGTGGTCTCCTGCGGATCCAGGCCCTGACGGCTGGCGGTCCCTGTGTCCTCAGGGGACCACAGCTCCTGGGACCCAGCCGAGCCAATGGACAGGAGCTCTGTTTCTCCACCCCACGAATACCCCCCCCCCCCCCCAGCAACGGCCTGGGTTCTGGCTGTTCCACTTCTGTCCGGCTGCCTGTCACCATGCCCAGGAGAAAACGGCCACAGGTGGGAGCAGGACTGAGTCCCAGCCTCCTGGCTTCAGTCTGGCTTGAAGCCGTTTGAGCAGCGGCAAATGAGATGGTCAAGTTGAGCAGGCCTGACCCCTGGCAGGGCCCTAAGTGTAACCTACACAGGCCTGTAGGCCCTGCTCTGCCAGGGGCCGGTAGGGAGAGTCGGCCTTCAGTGGCCTGTCTGCAGCCTGGGAAGCTGTGGGCGTGGGCAGCGGGGGTCTCCCCTCCTGGGGAGAGGCAGTACAATGTTTGGCCTTGGGGCTGGTGCAGTGGCACAGCACACCAATCCTCCACCTCTGAGCTGGCAGCCACCTGCCTGTGGGCCTGGCAAGGCAGTGGAGCACGGCCCAAAGCCTTAGGACTCTGCACCTATGTGGGTGACCCAGAAGAAGCTTCTGGCTCCTGGCTTTGGATCAGCTCAGCTCCAGTGACTGAAGCCATGTATGAAGGTAAACCAGCAGATGGGTGACGTCGTCTCTGCTTCTGTAACTCTGGTTTTAAGTAAAGAAATCTTTTAAAATGGCTACCTCTTCATCTACCTGCCCTGCCCCACCTGTCTGCAGAGCCATGGCCCACGGAGGCCCTGGGTGCTGCACCAGTGACAACCGGGTCACCTTGCTGAGCCGGCCTTGTCAATCTACAGAGCGCAGGCAGGGCCCAGGGTCGCCCCAGCCCTGGGGCCTGGCTCCACGGAGCACTAGGCCGCCCCTCCCCGGGCAGGCCAGGGCCTCTGGGGGTGCCTACCCTTCTCCTGGGCCTCCCGCCGCCTGCGCTCCTCCAGGTCCAGCTTGCTGACCAGCCTCCTGCGCTGCTGTAGGGACTCGTCGTAGATGTAAGCAGGGTCGGGGGCCCGCGGGGCCGGGGGCCGGTAGGGCGAGTCGGCCTTCAGTGGCCTGCTGAGCTCCCCAAGGGTGGCCTGGGGGAGGCAGGACCGCTGCTGGCCCAGGATGGTCTGCGTGGACTTCTCCAGCTCAGCTAGGAAGGGTCCCGGCCCGTGGGAGAAGGCCTGCGGCTCCAGGCTGCCCGCCTCCCGCGGCGGGGGCTGGTACTTGTCCAGGGGGGCCGCCTCGCGCTTCCGGGGCTCCTCGGCCTTCTCCGGGCAGTACACTCGCTCCACCTTCACCAGAGGCAGCGCAGCCTGGCGGCTGGGCTCGGACGCGGCCGAGTGGCCATGCAGAGTGTGGCTTTCGACACGTCGCGTCTCCAGGGTGTTGTCTATGAGGGCCACAGGGTTCCAGAGGGCCGTGGGCACAGTGTGGTGCTGGGGCTTGGGCGAGATGAGGGGTGGTGGTCCCCCAAAGTGCTGCGGGGGATCCCGGCTGCCTGGCTCGTGACGGTTTGGTCCTGGCCTAGGGACAAGCAATAGGCACTGAGTCACGGAGGGTGGGCTGCCTTACCTCCCCCACAGGCCCGTGGTGCGCTGTCCCCACCCTGCATGCCAGGCCCACGCACTGGGGCTTCCCACTGCTGCTGGGAAGTGCGGACATGGTTCTGGCCCAGCATCCCCGGCTCCCGCCTGTACTCCCCGAAGGCCAGGCCCCAGCTCTGCAAGGCTGGCGGCCGACAAGGGCCCCTCCCCAGTGTTCAGTGACAGGCTGACCACGGAGGAGAGGTGGCGCCATGGCAAGGCCCTCGTCGCTGCGGCTCCCAGACCCAAACGGGCGGGGCTGCTGCCCCCCAGCGGCCGCTGTCAGCACAGCAGGCACCAGGCCTGCAGGGGGGAGGGAACCTGCTGCACAGCCATCTTCCTCCTTAGTGCTCCCTAAACAAGATTCAGCCCGCAAGGGGCTCTTGTGTGGTTTTCCAAATCTCCCCTTTCACTTGTCCGAGTGACAGTGACATGCTGGGATGGACGGCCCAGTGCCCTGGACCCACTGCTGCTTGGGACGCCTGCATCCCAGAGTGCCTGGTTCAAGTCCCAGCTACTACACTTCCCCTTCTGCTACGCCCTGGAGGTGCAGAGGAGGATGGTGGCCTGGGCCCCTGGGTCCCCCTGACTCACACAGGACACCCGAACCACCTTCCTGGCTGCGCACTTCAGCCTGTCAGCCCTGGGGAACAAACCAGCCAAAGGAAGACTGGCCACTCTGCCTTCCAGACTGAAAATAACTTCCAGGAAGGATGTTTGAACCTACGCTGCCCAAGGACCCAGCGGGCAGAGGCTCCGCAGGCACGTGGCCAGGCTTCCCGTGAGCTCCCAGTGCCACTGACCCAGGAGCAGCTGAGTGTCACAGGAGCCCTATCAGGGCCAACAGCAAAGGAATCAAACCCTCAGCAAAGAGCTACGCAACAGAGCAGAGCTCAGGGCACAGGGGCCCTGTCGGAACAGGTCCGCAGTGCTCGGAAGGGTGCCCTCCTGGCTAGCCAAGGGCCTGGTGCAGCCACACACAGCTCAAAGACCCCGACACTCCCACCAGGGTCCGTGGGAGCCCTGCGCAGTCTACACCTCATCACCAATGAGAACGCCCTGGTGGGCCAGGCATGGGCCTAGAGCTGACAAGCTCCGAGAGGCCTTATGCGGCCGGGCCTGCAGCCCCCAGCCCTGGTCAAGGCCAAGAGAACAGAAACAACTCTGGGCACAGGGATAGCTCAGAGACCACCCAGGTTCTCCCCACTGAGCCCTGCCTGCCAGGAGGCTCTGAGCCCAAGGTCAGGGCCGGGGAATAGGACAGCATGGCCCCTGACAGGGCTGCGACTGGCCAGGAGTGTGGCTCCCGGGGGGACAACCCGTTATAATGCTAGTGCAAATGGTTGTGGCCTGTGACAGACATGGGAAAGGGCATTTTCTCCTCTGGGGGAAAGGCAGGCTCCCTGTCTCAGTAACAGTAATAGAAACAGAACAGGCATGGCCAAGGGTGTCTTGAGTGACCCTCCCTGCACCCGTGGGTCTCTGACACAGGTTACAGGGCTCAGGAAGCCTGGGTCCCCAGCCACAGGGCCCGTCCTGCTCGCCTACCTGGCGCTGTCAGGCCGCTGCTCCGCCTCCAGCGGTGCTGGGGGCCGGCCCATGTCCAGATGCTGCTCCAGCACCTGCTGCCGGAATTCGGACACCTGCGACTGCCGGTCCTCCTTCTCCTGCCGCAGCCGCCGCTGCCGGGCCAGCCACTTCTCCTCCTCATTGGTGCGCTGGATCAGCAGGGCTGTGGCGGCGCTGCTGCCCGGCAGGGAGAAGATGCCGTGCGTGGAGATGAGGCTGGGCACTGCGTGGTGAGGGGTGGGTACCGGGTGCAAAGGGTGCTGCACGGGCTTGGGTGCCTGAAGGCCCGACTCCTTCACCTTCTCTGTGGGGAAAGAAGGCCGTCACAGTGGGGAGCCAGAGTGGCCCACGCAGCTCTGCCAGGGCCCTTCTAGAGCCTTCTTTCCACAGTGGGGCCTCGTGGGAGAAAGCAGAGGAGGTGTCTGGTGGGGTGGGCACTGGTGCCTGCACAAGGCAGGGCTGTCACAGCAGCAGGCCAGTGCATACGGCCATCGCCAGCGCCAGGTCATGGCCATCTCCAGCAAAACGGAAATACACCCCCAACCAAGTCATGAACTCCACTAGGGCTCACTGCAGCCCACATGCCCACCTGCTGGGCGCCCGCCCCAACTCTGGGACTCCAGGGCTCATAGTCAGCAGGACGTGGGGCAAACGCTGGCCGACACCCCGGCAGCCCAGCCTTCCATGATTCCCTCTGCTGGGCCCTGCCCCGGTACCTGCTCGCGTCGGGGTCAGCTGCTCCGCGGACCTGACCCGCTCCTCAGTGGCGTGGCCCCGCAGTGCGTGCAGCTCGGCCCCGGGTGGGAAGGCTGGCTCCAGCAGCTTGGTGGCTGGCAGCTCCTTCTCGCGGGCCCGCTGCTCCCGCTGTTCCCGCTGCCGCTCCTGTTCCCGCTGCTCCCGCTGCTCCCGCTCCTTCTCCCGCTCGCGGTCAGCCTCCCGCTCGCGTTCCCGCTCCCGCCTCAGCTCCTCATCCATCTGCAGCCTGGGGGGCAAAGCAGAGAGTCTGGGAACTGCAAGCAGGTGCCCCAGTGCCCGGGACCGGGGATGGGGCAATGCGCCCCTCTGCCCTCCCCTTGCAAGAGCCCAAGGTGTGGGCCGGCCGTGTCGCGTCCAGCCCTACAGCCAGGCCAAGGGCAGGAGGGCACAGGGCTGCCCGCCCCATAGCAGCCTGGGGCCCGGCTCACCTCTCGGCGCTGAGGCCCGAGATTCTCTCTGCGTGCAGCGCTGCCAGGGACGGGTGTGCGAGCTCTGGCGGGTAGCGCACTCCGGACAGGTGCAGGTGCATGGCAGATGGGTGCAGTGGGGGCAGGGAGCCGGGGGCAGGGAGGGGGTAGAAGGGTGACCTCAGGGCCGACAGGCAGTAGGAGTCGTCCATCCTGTGCAGAAGAGAAGGGAGCCGCTGAGCGCGCCAACCGGCAACATGGCCACGTGCACCCAGGCTGGCATGGCGGGACGGCTGTGGGCCAGGAGGGGCCTAGGCAGCACCCGTGCCTGTGGCACAGCATACCACTTCGGCTCCTGCCAGCTGGGCAAACCTGACAAGCCAGCACAGGGTTAGCTGGGGGTCGAATCTGGTCAGAGCCCAGAAAGGTTCTGGGGGCTGCTCCCGCCTCCCCCCAAGGTTGGCTCCAACAGGAGAAGGGGGTCTCACCTGAAGGCCGGGTGGGGGAAGGGATGCGGGGCCAGGTAGCTGGGGTGGTAGTAGGCGGCTGCTGCGGCCGGGTCAAGGCTGAGGGGCGGCAGGGAGGACACGCGCAGGTCCTCAGCCGTGTGGTAGGGCCGGAAGCTTCGTAGGTAGTCCTCGGTGACGGTGCTGGGGGGCACCACATGGTGCACGGGCCGCTGCAGGCTGCAGGATGGAGGTGTGGGTGAGACAACGGGCCCCTCTCCACAGCTGTCGCCCCTCCTGGGACAGGCCCTGCCAGGGGCGGGGAGGAATCCTGGCTGCCAGGACCAAGGCCAGGATTGAGCAGAGCTGGCAAGCGGGGACATGGACAGCAGGAGTGGCCAGGGCTGCCCACGGCCCCCGCGGCTGAGCCGGCTGCAGCGGCCGGTGACCATCTGGCGGCTCAGCCGCTGTGCCCACCACAAGCCCCGCCTGCAGCACTTACTTGAGCGGTGGGAACCGGGAATCCTGCACAACGGAGCCGGGGGAGATGCCGAAGGGATAGGGGGCGCTGAGCAGGTGCGAGGGGATGGCTGGGCCGCCAGCCTTCTCCTGGGGCAGCGGAGGCTCCACGAGGAGGCGCTCCCGCCCACTGCTGCCGCCCCTCGAGCTGGAATCCTGTGGAAGGCACAGAAGGGCGTCGGGGCACAGCCAGAGCTTCCTGCTACAGCTCCCGCAAGAACGCGGCCCCGAGTGTCCAGGCCGTGCAGCACAGGCCTGCCCCACAGACATGACCCCCCAGGCCGAGGGGTCACTGAGACGTGTGGCTGTGACAGGACACAGCATGGCAGGGGCTCCCAGCCTCCTATCACCTGCTCCCTCCCATGTGGACCCTGGGTCTCCACACCCACGTCCATCCGAGGAACTGGCCCGCAGCTGGGACAATCGCTCGGCAAAGCCCCAGGAAGTAGCTGTCTCCCCGGGCTGAACAGGCTGCGCTAACCCCAGCCAGCCCCCGGGGTGGTCCTGGCACCTGCCAGAGCAGGCAGCTGCCTGGGCTCGACCGGCCCGACCTGTCTGGGAGCAGCCCTGCACAGTCACGTGGGGTGGGACTGCAGCCCGGGCACCGGCCCAGCCCCGGCACCGGCCCAGCCCCAACAGACAGCAGACAGGCCCCGGGCCCGACTCCAGGTGGCAGCCTCGGGGCCGGCCCCCGCTGAGAGCAAACGTGGGCTACACCTCCCCCATGCTAGGGGGAGACACTAGCCAGGCCTATGTGGCACCCACGCTGGGAAAGCTGTCCACAGCAAGCTCCAGTCCAGCCGTGACTGGCGAAGCCATGTGACACACTCTGAGCACGCCTACCTTGGGGGCAACATGTAGGCTCCCCTCCCCACCCCAGGTCCTCAAGTCTGGGGACACCGGAGCCATGGGACCCTTGGGGTGGTAGCTGTCCCAGGAAGCTCAGGTGAGCGCCCAGGCCTGCGGGCCATCAGTGCAGCCCCGGGGCTGGACCTACAGCACTGCCCACGCTGACGCAGAGGCACCAGGAGCGTTGGCCGTACACGCCACAGGACAGGGGATGCCCCGAGGCTTCCGGCACTGTGTGAGCCCACAGGCTGCCACCTGTCTTCCAGAGTCAGAGCCCAGGGCCAGCACGGCACCCCGCCTGTCTGCCGGCCCTCACATGTCCCCAGCTGGTGACAGTCCTCGGCGGGGGCTGCTGAGGGGGACTTCTAAAGGACGGCCACAGCTGCTTCCTCCCGGGGTCCTCACCACCCCGGGCCTCCATCTGCCCTGTTAACACGAGGGTCCCAGGGGTGGAACACACCTGCTGATACCCCGTGCGGGGCTGGGAACCCAGACTATCCGCCAGAACCTTCTATTGACCCTGAGCACTTGGCCTTGACGTCCTCCCACTGCCTGAGGGCCCTGCCCACCTGCGCCACTCCCTCCCCAGCCACCATGGTACCACCCCTGGCACTGGCACACTGTACAGGTGCAAACACGTGGGAATTTTAGTGAGAGGCACTGCCAGGCTGGACCTCCAGGGTGGGGATGGATCCCACATGACACCTTTACCCCGGGGCAACATGAGGGGGCCAGCCCTGGGAATGTGGGGCTGTGGGTGCAGGGGGAGGCAGCAGCCTCAGAGCTTATCCACGCTACAGGTGGCAGAGGCAGGCCCCTTATGGACCGACAACCCCTCCCCAGCTGGAGACAAAGCCCTGCCTGAAGGCAGCAGCACCAGGTGGCACCTTCCCAGCCAGCCACAGAACACAAGGGGGAGAGCTGGGGGCACGCTGCATGTCTGCACGGAGCCAGGCCAAGCTGTGACAGACACCTGGAAGTGAGGTCGTTGGGCAAGAGTGCCCAAGGCCAGGCCCCAGGACACCACCTGGAAGTGGGGTGCATCTACCGGGCAGTTGCAGCCACAGCACGGGAGGATGTGGGGAGGGGAACCGGCAGCCCCTGGGGAGCAGGGCGGCTTCAGGCACAGCTGGTGCGTGGCCTCCTCCTCTGGCAGCCCCGCTCGGCAGGAGCCACAGCTGCAAAAGGGCCCAGGCCAAGGGCAACCCCCAACCCTCCCCACCAGGGTCCCATCTCCAAACTGCACTGTGCAGAGTCAGGTCAGCAGCGACCTGCCCCCTGGCCACCAGGAGTGGGTGTCAGCCCCATGGGGGTCCTAGGTGGGAGGGAGGGGGGGACAGCACAGGCTCCAGGCTCTGGTTTAATAAGCATCTCTTTCCAAGCGGGCTAGCCCTCAGGGAACGCCAGGGGAGACCAGCGTTCTTAATTAGGAAGGGCTGGCTCTAGGTCCCAGGGACACAGCGGCCCCAGCCAGATGTGCGGACCAGCTCCCAGCTGCCCTCTAAGCAGAAAATTCCCAGTGTGGCCAGCCCGCCCCGGGATCTCCAGGCGACCATTCTTCCCTCTTCCAATTGCCTCCTCCAGGCTACAGACACCAGCATGGGCAGCCACCACCAGGTGGCCCTGACCAGGGGCGGTGGCCACTGCCACACAGCCTGGAAGGGCCCAGCACACCCACTGGGGGACCTGCCCAGGGCCCAAGCCACTCACCTGGCGGCTCTCGCTCCTCCACACGCCGTTGACAGTCTTGGTTGGGGCAATGGTCACCACAGGCGGCGTGCTAGGGACGCTGTGGCCCCCAGGGGGCACAATGATGGGGCCCATGGGCACACGCTTGGGCGTGCTAGCTGGAGAACTGTGGTTGGTGGCCGGCGAGGACACGGGGGACGGCTCGCTGCTCAGTGACGACCCTGTGGAGGTAACAGACAGCTGAGCGGTGGGCACCACAGCACGTCCCCTCCGAGGCACCCCCTGCCTCTGCCTCGCAGGCCTGGCCAGCAGGGCACACAGCACAGGGGCCTGTTCCGAAACCCCAGAGGAAGGAGACCACTTGTGGAACAGAAGCGGTCCTAGGGGGCACCGAGCACATTAGAAGGGACCACCAGAGGGCTTTTGTCCCACAGGCAGAGGTGGGCTCTGGGACTGCTGGCCACGTCACTGACCCAAAGGGCCACCAGCCAGCAGCTGGACCCGAGAGGAGGCCCTGGATGCCATCACAGCCGAGCTCCAGACAGAACAGGCCAGCAGCAGCCCCACGGGCTGAACCCCACCTGTGCCCAGGCTCAGGGTGGGCTGCCCAGTGTGCAGGGCCTGGGTGTTGAGCCGAGAAGGCCCCCCTGCTAGACGGATGTGACCATTTCCCTGAGTGAAGTGATACCAGTGCCCACCTGCTGTCCTAAGAGGCCGAGTGGGAGGCCTCCAAGGCCAGCTCAGACCCTTCACTCAGGGATCCCCAGCTCACAGCCCGCCTCAGGCCTTAAGGGGGCAAAAGGAGGGTCATACACCACCTCCAAAATCACTGCATACAAGAGAGGGCCGGCAGCAGCTCCTGGCATCCAGAAGCTCACAAGGGGAACTCTGGTGGGATCTGAGATCCCCACACACCCTCTTCCCTGGGGATCCCGTCTCCGGGTGACAACCAGTCCAGCCAGAAGCACCCCACCAACCTGCAGCCACGCCCCACAGTGGCTGGTGGACGGGCACCTTGTTCACACTCCTATCTCATGGGCTCCACCCAGATAAGCAAGCCCCTAAGAATTCCATCACCCTACACAGGCCTGCCAACTCCAAGACTGGCACTGGGTGGAGATGGAGGCTTTTATCACATAGTAAGGGCCTTGGAGGTGCAGGACAAACCAGGTTTGCTCAAGGGGCTGGGTGCCATCCAGGGATCCAATTTCAGGGCAGACCCCAACATCCTAGAGTGACCCTCATGTGTTTACTGGCTCGCTCCAATCTATCAAACCCAACAGAAGGTATCACTGCCAGTCCTAAGCTGAGGGTGCCCGCATGGACAGCCTCCTGCCACCCTCCGGGGCCTGCAGCGTCACAGAAAGTAGAGAGAGCAAAGTCGGGGCTCACGCTCCACAGATGAGTGGCGCCAGCAGCCTCGGCGAGCACCGCACCTGCAGCCACAGCAGAGAGGACCAGACAGAAGACACCCAACCCTGACAAGGGTAGGCATGGTGCCAAGGCTCTTGCCCATGCAGTGGGTCTGCTCACCCCAGGATGCCCAGGGCCTGAGGGCTTCTCCACCTGACTTTCGTGAGTTCAGCACAAGGGCTTGCACGGCGGCTCAGCCAGTTTGGCCGCTGCCTGCATGGCCGGCTAGTTCAAGCCCAGCTGCTCCTCTGACCCTGTTCCCTGCTCGTGTGCCCGGGCCCTGTGGCCCTTCAGGGAGTGAGCCTTCCCTCCCTAACTCATTCTTCCCCACAGATGGGCAGCCTGGACATCCTATCAGCACCTGACCGCTGGGTGGCTTCTGCCACCAGCACCAGTCCGCACCCTCCTGGCTGCTGCGGGCAGTGGTGGCCCCTGCTCCTCCTGCAGTCAGCCCACTCTCAGCCTCAGCCTGTGGAGCTCACAGCACAGCTGGCTGCAGCTGAGGCAGAGTTACACGAACAGGCTAGCACCCTGAAAGGGGTCCAGGCGCAGGGGATCCTGGGCTGGAAGCAGCAGTTGGCCCAGGGGTCTCTACAGTCCTCCCTACAGGTCAGGCAGACCTGAGCCACTTGGCCTGGTGCCCTCTGGGAGTGTGCTTCGCCACCCAGAGCAACGATGCGGAGACTGCGAGGGCAGGGTCTTGGCTGGGACCAGGCCATCGACAATTAGCGGGCTAATCCCCCTGGAGGCAGAAGGCCGCTTCCTCACCAGCCAGAGCAGCGGGGATCAATACCCTGACAACGCAGCGCCAATTAGCAAGGCTGGCGCCTGGCCCTTCCCTCTCACCGCCAGGCTGCAGTGGGAAGGTCCGCCATCACCGTAATTAACTGGCGGTATTCAGCCAGGAGTTCGTCAACGAGACGGGGCCGGATTGGAGGTGACAAGAGGCACGGGTGTTGGCACTGCCTCTGCTGTCTGACCCGGCAGATCAGTGCTGGGGCTGAAGGCACACGCGTGTAATTAACAGCCAGGACCCCGGAGCAAGCCCAGGGGGAACAGCGAGGACAGATGCTGCGTGGCACATCACAGCACCTGTCAGCTCCCGCGATGAGACGCGCCCACTCGGGCACCAACCACGTGCTCTACCACGGGGCATCACTCTCAGCCCCCAAAGTCATGGGCCTCAGGCCAGCTGACAGCGAACAGGGCAGAAAGAGAGCAGGATGTGCGTCTGGTCTTGGCCAATATCTCCACCTAGGGCTCCGTGCAGGTCCTGAGACACTGCAGTGACGGGGTGCACTCTGGGCAAGGACCACGACCCGGGAAGGGCCAGCAGCGCAGGTGCTGGGGTGGGGGTGGGCAACTGGAGTGTCACTCTCTCCATCCTTCCAAGCTTTGCCCAGCCGACTGATGTGTTAACATGCAAGCAAGCCGAGCCAGCAGAGGGTGCTTAGCTGGGTCCACCCTTGAGACACACCCCAGGGACAGGAGCATTGAGCCCACAAGGAGTGGGAAGTGAAGTCCCCACAAGGGCACAGGCGGCAGGATAAGGGACAGACAGTGCGGGCCCTGGGCCCAGCCAGTGGGCAGCCTCCACCCTGAGGGCTGGGGAGGGCCTGCCCGCCTGACAGCTGTGGGGGCAGCCACACGCTCTGGCAGGCAGTGCCCGGCCTGCTTCCCTGTCAGGTCCTGTGGCCACAAAAGCCTCTTTGGGTAAAAGGCAGGCAAGGGACTCAGCGTGGGCCAAAGGGACAGAGTGGGGGGCCTCAGCACCCACTGGGCAGGCAAGGGGATGTACCTCACCCACCCCAGAAGCCCGGGAGAAGCTCAAGCTCACACCTGTGCCATCAGACACCCACGGAGCTGCCACTTCCCTCGCGCCAGCCGGGAGCTTCCCGCCCGGGTTTGTTTTGCTGTTTGCTTTGAAGGCAGCGGAACTCGCTCTGAGACAGGCGGGCGGGCGAGCGAGCAGGCGGGCAGCAGCCCAGGGTGGCTTCGACAGAAGGATGCCCTTGTCTGCCCAGGTGGCACTGGGGACCCGTCCGTCACCAGGCTGGCCTCCCCGCCTCACCTGAAGAGCCCGTGGAAGGAAGGCGGCGGGGGACCTGGGACCTCCCTCCACAGCCTGTTTGTCCCTCGTGGCCACAGGTGCCCACATGGGCTCCTCCGTGAGTGAGCCCGTGCAGTGAGCCATGTGCACCCAAGGGCCAGCACGGGGAGCCCGCATCCCTGAATGACGCCAAGGCCAGGGGCCCTGAGCATGATGGCTGGCAAGGGAGGCCCAATCTCAACTTGCTTCCTGGAGTCCAGGCCTGTCCAGATCGCACCTGGCGGCCCACAGTCACCCAACTCATGTCCACCTCCCCGCAGGTGTGGGCTCCTAGGGCAGGAGCAGCCTGCAGCGAAGCCAGTCCTGAGACATGGGGCCAGATGGCTGTTCCTCAGGGGACGGCCACGGCTGTCGTGGGGCAGTGAGGGCTCCCAGCCGGCAGCCTCAGAGGAAGAAGTGCCAAGTGGCCCACAGAAAGCCCGTTAGTGACACAGCAGGGTGGCCAAGGCCAGACTGCCTCCGCCCAGTGGAGCCCTGGCCTGTGACAAAGAAGGGTCCAAGGTTTAACCCGGAACCAGTGGATGGTCAGACCCCAACCTGAAGTCAGAGGCTCCTCCAGAAAGTCCTCCCACTAGGTCAGGGAGCAGCCCCCGGGACCTCTATTGGCCAGGGGACACACACACCTCTCACACCTCTCATTCCAGCCCCTTTGGGGTGGGGAAGGACAGGGTGGCGGAAGTGACACAGTCCCAGGGATGGGCAGCACCCTGCACCTGGCCCTGGTTCCCCTCTATCATCGCGGTTCCTGGGGTGCTGTCCCATCCCCTCTAATAGTGCCTCTGGGGGGGGGGGGTCCAGCAAGTCAGCAGCAGGAAGCCAGGCTGGACAAGAGGTGAGCCTACCCCAGGAGACGAGAGCTGGGGGCACTGACAGAGCCCCGGACAGCGGACATGACAAGACAGAAGCCCAGAGGCCTCAGCCGCAACGCGGATGGCCACGGTCAGGTGGCTAAAAATAGGACGAGGTTTCTAGAGTCTCACCAGCGGGGGAAGCCCGGCTCTCCACGGGCTCCGGAGCAGCATGCTCTCACAGGAAAAAGGTTGGGCCAGTGGTCATTTGGGCATTTCCATGGCCACTGGTGGGCCATGCACCACTATAACCGCGTCTGCTGCAGACTACCAAGCCTTGAGTCCTGCCTGTGGTGGCCTTCGCAGGGCCGGGGCTGGCGATGCTGGGACCCTGTGGGGCCCACAGGGAAAGGAAGCCACACACATCAGACCAGCAAATCCAGAGCCAGAGCGGGAGTGGAGAGTGGCAGCAGGGGACCCACTCAGGACATAGGCCACGTGGGCCGGGGCCGAGCATCTGTGAAAGACTGACCGGCGCCCACTGCAACACCCCAGGCAGACACCAGCACACGGTGGGTGCTGGGGAGCCTGCGATTCTCGTCCAGCTGAGAGGACGAGGACCCAGACCCAGGCGTGGGGGAACACAGGTGCCCTGGCCCTGGGCCCCGTGTCCAGGAGTCATGCGGGAGGGACTGAGCCAGCAGCCACCATGCCTAGCTATGGTGCCAGGCAGTACACTATGTCCCTGGCCTGTGGGGCTGCCTGGCCTCCCAGCACTGAGTATCCCTCTGCCATCTCCCTCAGCAAGCTGGGGCCAGTGTGAACGCCACAGAGGTGAAGCCAGGGTCCAGCACAAGCAATGGTGCCAACGCCCACAGGGCACCTCCGTTTGTCCCACTTGTCTTACGGAACTCCAAGACGCTCAACACAGAAGCTGCTCCCGGAGCTAGTTATTGTTCAAACCAGAAGCCTGAAGCCCAGAGAAGGCCACTTTCTGCCTGCAGTCTCACAGCATCCCACTGTCCAGGCAGTCCCACAAGCCGGGCTCCACCGGTGCCCCCAGCGACACCTGCTTCAGCCAAGTGCGTTTCCAGGGACACACGGGGCCCCTCCGCCCTGCCTGCTCCCGGAATAGCCCCGGGCTGCCTCTGCACTGCTGGCGTCCTCACCACAGCTCCTGCCACAAAGGGAGCATAGAGCAATGCAGACAGGCCAAGCAGAGAAGCAAAGCGAAGGTGGAGCCCTGGACACGGCAGGCTTGGACGGGGCCCCACTGGACGGGGCGGGCCTCTTACCTCTGGGCTCCTCCGCCTGTTTGGCGAGCTTGCGCAGCGCAGCGGCAAAGCCGGAGGACGGCGCAGCCTGGGCGGGCAGCGCGCTGCTGGTGGCGGGGCTGCCGCTGGGCACCAGGGCGCCATTGAGCGGCGAGGGGGTGAGGGGGTTGACGGTGGCGGTGGTCCTGGTGGCGGTGGAGAGCATCCCTAGCGAGGGGGACTTGGGCTCATGGCTCATGCCTGCAACAGGAAAAGAAGAACCAAGTCACCCGGGGGGCGGGGGAGCCCAGCACCAGAGCAGGGGCCGCATGCAAGGAGGGGGGCCCCCGGCAGGCAGGCAAGAGCAGAGGCAGCACTGCAGAGAGCACAGCTGGCCCTGGCCAAACAGCACAAAGTGGCACGATGCCAGCCCCAGCCCACGTCCAGCCAAGGTCCACTACTGAAAGCCCCCATGGCAGCTGGTGCCGGCAATGCTGATGAGGTGGCAACACCCTGTCCCAGGAAATGGAGGTACCATGAGTGGTCAGCACTGCTCTGGTCCTGGCTTCACCCCCTCCACCCCTGCCTTCTCCTGAACCAAGGCCCCAAGGGATTCTGCCTTAGGGGACCCCCAGAGTGCACCCCACACCCAGGTCAGGTGGGGCCAGGGGCTTGCAGGGCCGCCTGGGCAGCCTTGAGGCAGAAGCAAGTCTGGGCTGGGACACAAAGGACTGGTGGCCAGCAAGCTGGCCTCACAGCTGCCACAGGTCACATGGCACAGGGCCAGCAGGGCCAGGACCTGCACCTGCACCACCCTGACAGGAACCCCAACTGCAGGCAAGACATTTCCACGGGCAGCCTGGGGCAGCTTTGGGGCAGCTGCTCCCCGCACCTAGGGGCTCAAAGCTTGCCTCTGTGTTCCCCACCTCAGGTCAGAGTCAGGACTTGGGGGGCTTTGCCTGTAGGGCAGGCTGGCTGGCCAGACTACACTGCTATTGGCAAGGCAGAACCAGTCGAGTGCAGCCAGGGCTGGGTGACTCGGCCCAAGACTCCCACTCCGCAACCCTCCCACTCCACAACCCTGAGCGCCTAGCAGTGGCCAGGGAAGGCTGACCACAGGGACACAGAGGGTGCCACTGCATGTGCGAGCCAAACAGGCACATGAAGATGCCAGCCACACGTTGGGCCCATGGTGGAGTGCTCGCCAGCTGGCGTGAGGCAGAGCCTGGGCTTGACGGGGACCAAGCCTGACCCCAAAGGAGCTGAGTCCTGCATCGCTTCTCCAAGACAGCCTTGTGGCCACCCCCACCATCCTGGGAGGCCCCCAGAGCTGTGGCTTGGGAGGTCAGGGTCCCAGACAACCCAGTAGTAGGTCTAGGACCTAAACCTGTTCCCCGGGTTATCAGCAGCCCAGAGGCCCGCCAAAGAGGCTGCCTGCACGCGCACACGGGCAGCTCACGCACACCTGTCCAAGGGGGCCAGACAGGATGTGGCCCCAGGGATCACAGGGCAGCCCAGCTCAGCTACTCTCAACCTTCTCATGATTAGGGCACACAACTGGGCCTGCTGAGCCCCAGCCAGAGACGGTTCCCACGGGCGGGTCAAGCTTCAAAAGCCTGCAGTGGGGCTGGCATGCCGCTGCCACAGCCTCCCATTGTCTGCAGTAGCAGGCGGCTTGGGGACTAACCCAAGGCGGCGAGACATGGGGCCACGTGGGTGAACCCACTTCACTGAGAGGCCAGGGCAAGGGGCTGCAGGAGGAAGCCCACCAGCCAACCCCCTCCAGGACTCCCGTCGGCCCGGGTGCGAGCTCCTTCACAATTCTGGGTTCTGATCTGCTGTGGACCAGGCTTCTGAAAGCCGGGGCATCCAAGGAAACAGTGACCAGACGGTACCACGTCAGGACCACAGGTCACAGGTGCCTGCCCCTGTGCTGGAGCCCGGACCCAGGCCCTTCTCCCCAGGAGCACCTGCCCGTCCCCCACAATCCCCAGGCCTCAAGGTCATTATCAATCCTGCTTAGCATCCCGACACAGGCACTCCCACGGCCAGGTCCAGCCCTGGAGTCCCTGGAGCCCTCCACCACAGCATCACCACCACCGTGTCAGCTGCAGCTCCCGGGGAGCCAGAGGCTGGGAAGCCACTCCACTGATGTCAGGCTCCTTAAAATAGAATCCCAAACACTGCGCGGCTTCATTAAGAGGAATCTAAAATTAGCATTCCTCCTGGCCTGTGCACATCAGGGGGCAGGGAGTGGGGAGGGTCCCAACCCAGGCTAGCTTCGTGACCTGGGCCTGAGGGCAGACATGCCTTGGCCATCACCTCCCAGGCCTCGCAAGCTTGCCTTCGCCCCCAGTCCCCCACACAGGTGTGCTGTGGCAGGTGCCCAGTGTTCTTGGAGGCCCCAGGGGCAGCAGGCGGGGAGAGGAAGGCCACCTCCCCCTGCCCTCATTAGAGAGGTATTTATTAACTTCTGCGCTCCTGGCCATTGACTGAATTCTTGTCTACATTATCAGCTCATGTAAATTCATTATCCTAACAGCTGGGAATAAGCTCCCGGCATGAAGGCCTATGATGGATGGGGGTGGGGTGGGGAGAGCTTTCCTGACTGCTGTTCGGCAGGAATGGGAGCTGGGTGTAGGTGGCCCAGGTCCACCCAGGGCCTTCCAGGCTGCCCAGAGCAGGCTCCTCCCAGCCACTGTCCGCAGCAGGAGAAAGCAGTCCCGCCCAGACAGCCAGCACCAGGCTCCCTGAGCCACAGGGTACAGAAGAACTTGGCCCACGGCCCGGGGACAGGTCACAGTGCCAGGAGGCCTGGGGACAGGTCACGGTGCCAGGAGGCCCGGGGACAGGTCACGGTGCCAGGAGGTCCCGCCGGTTCTACCATCCATTCCTTCGTGCACTCCGCCTGGGCTCTGGAGAAAAGCCAGCAGGGAAGCAAGGGACCCCCATGTGGGTCCCTGGAAACCCCCTTCACCTTGGTCCCTGTGCCCTCCCCCCAGCGGCAGGACTGGGGGGCTAGTGCTCCATTAAGTGTGGTATCTGCTCGGCCCCCTCCCTGCACCAATCTCCCATAATTACTGCTTCCTTTCATCCCCGCTCTTCCCGGCACCAGACCTCGGGCCTGCTCCCCCCTCGTTCTGTAATTACTAGCTAATAGCCGAGATGAATTTTCTGCTGGGTCCCGGTTCAAGCACCAATCCGCTCCCCCACCCCAGCGCCCCCCACCCCGGGGTAATCACACCCGAGCGCCTGGGCCCAGCGGGGCTTCCCGGCTCGGGCCTGCTGCAGTCTGGACCTGCATTCTCTAATCACCGCTCCGGGTAATTCTTCATTACCGCAGAAAAGAAATGTTGGTGAACAAACACAGGGCCCTGGGGAGGTCAGCAGATGCCCTTGTCCCACAAGGGGTGAGTCCCGGCACCCCCACAAGGCCGGGTGGCCCCCTGGCAGAGTGTGGCACTGTGGCAGGGTGTCACGTGATCCCAGGAGCCCAAGCGGCTTCATAATAAATTCATTATTATATTTGCCTTTGGCGTGTTCTGAGCTCACTTGGATGAAGCAATCATCCTGCAGGCAGGGTGGGCAGGAGACGGGGGCGGGGGGGCCTCCTCAGACTGTCCCTGTGCCCACAAGGGACGGGCTCCTTTGGCCAACGAGCCGAGTCTGGGCTGGCACTAATGCCGGGGGCGGGGGGAGGCCCTAGCTGACAGCCCAGCTCCTGACCTGGAACCAGGAGACCCTGCAGGCCGCTGCCACACACAGAGCTCCCAGCCACCAGCTCTGAGTCAGCAGGGGCATTGCGGGACAGGCTGCCCACTGAGACCCTGCAGGTCACCAGCCACAGAAGCCCCCGCCCCCCCGACAGCTCAGCGCTGCCATTACAAGGCCAGGAGACTTCCACAGCGCATATTTGGGTCCCCCCACATTCACACCAGGCTGTGTGACACCACGGCACAGCCAGGGCTCCGCGACTCCAGGGGTAACAACTGAGCTGGAGCCACCCGGCAACTCCCAGCACCACCCCCCCGCTGCAGGCAGGTACAGCCCGGACGCGGGCAGCATCTGTAGGCACACAGGGAAAACCAAGGGTGGCAGGCAAGCTACAGGGCCTGGGCAGAGGTCCCAGGAGGCAGCTGAACCAAGAGGCAGGGGCACCAGGAAGGGTTTCCTGATGCAAAGCAGGTGGAACTGAGGGGGACAGGGCTGTGGGCACCCTGGGGTCCATGTTCAGAGGCTTCTCAGCAGCCCTCAGCCCCAGGACTGAGGCTCAAAGGCACAGAGCGACACCCGCGGCACGCAGCCAGGCCACCCAGGACCACGGCCTGGCGCTGCCTGTCATTGGCAGCTCTTGGTCCTCGAGCTGTTGCCTGCTGTTCAGATGTCCATTTTTCAGATGGAACAGGGAAGGGCAAGGCACTGGAGACAGCGATGCCCCACTCCCACGCCCAGCACTCAAGAGCAAACCCCACATGGCCTTCGGCACTGAGCTAACCGGGTCACCTCCCCATGTCCCCAGTCACAAAGGGTCCCTTTCAGGACCCGCATTCTGCCACCATGCTGAGGTCCCTCAGGGCCGCCATGTGAAGCCTTGGTTCCCTGTCCCCTGCCTGGAGGGAGAGGGCCGAGTAACCAGGCCAGAGCACATCACACCCGACAGAGGGCATGGCACTGCACAGCCTTGGGATGGGCACCCAGCATGCAGGTGCAGCCCTGCCTGGCTGCTATCCAGACCCAGAACACACACCTTGCACCCTCCGGCTCAAAGTTCACACGCGCTGCCCAGGTGAGAACCCAGAGCGAGGCTACCCAACAGGCAGGCAGGCAGCCGGCCAGCGTCCCAGGCTCAGCTCCCTGCAGACCCTCCGAGGCAGGTGAGTCCCCGCCACCTACTCAGACCCGGCTCAAGGTCCCCGCAGACACCAGTGGGGCTGTGGGTGTGAAGGAGTGGATGCAGAGACCACTCGGAGAGATGTTAAATAGAGGCCAGCATTATGGCATGGCAGGTAACCCCTCCAACAGACCCAGGCTGTTCTACTGCCGACCCAACTCCCTGCGATGGCTTGGGAAAAGCGGTGGGCACAGTCCAAATGTTCGGACGTCTGCCACTCAGGTGGGAGACCCAAGAAGCTCCTGGCTGGCCCAGCCCAGTGTGGCTGTCTGGAGAGCGAGCCAGCAATCTCTCTCTCTCAAATCAATCAATCAATCAGTCTTGGGCCCAATGCACAAGCTCTACTGCCCTGCACACGCCGGGATCCCATGTGGGTGCTGGTTCAGGTCCCAGGGGCTCCACTTCCCATCCAGCTCCCTACCTGTGGCCTGGAAAAGCAAAGAGATGCCCCAAGGCCTTGGGACTCTGCACCTGCCTGGATAAGCTGCCAGAAGCTTGTGGCTTTGGATTGGCTCTGCTCTAGCCGCTGCTGCCACTTGGGGAGCGAATGAGCGGATGGAACCTCTTTATCTTTCCTTCCTTCCATAAATCGGATCTGTCTTTCCAATAGCAATAGATACTTTTAAAAAAATCTTTAAGTTAAAAATAGTAAATTATAAAAAATGGATTCAGGGGCCCAGCACAGTAGCCTAGTGGCTAAAGTAATTGCTTTGCATGCAAAGGGATCCCATATGGGCACTGTTTCATGTCCTGGCTGCTCTATTTTCCAATCAGTTCCCTGCTTGTGGCCTGGGAAAGCAGTCGAGGATGGCCCAAAGATTTGGGACCCTGCACTTGCGTGTGAGACCCCGAGGAAGCTCTGGGCTCCTGGCTTTGGATTGACGCAGCATCAGCTGTTGCAGCCGCTTGGGGAGTGAATCATCGGATGAAAGATCTTCCTCTCTTTCCTCCTCTCTGTATATCTAACTTTCCAATAAAAATAAATAAATCTTAAAAAAAATGGATTCAGCTCCCCACCGTTACAGACCAGCTTTCTACACCCCAGGCCGGCCGGCCCGACAGCCAGGGCCCTCCACACTTCCGCTGGACCAGCCCCACGGGCAGGTGTCTGACCGCCTGCTGGGAGGTGAACCTCACCTCAACCCAGTTCATTCAAGCCCGGTCTTGCCCTCAATTACCAGGTGGCTTCTGCAGAAGGGCCTGTTCTCTCAGCGGTTCAAAGTGGCTGAACGGAGCCATACGGCCCAGCAGCCTCATGCACAGCACCCCAAGTTCCCACAGCCCGAGACCCCAGACGGCAGGGGGTGTGGGTGTGTGTGGAAAGGAGGCACCCACGGATGCAGGTTGCCAAAGCACAGAATGTCTGCCAGCAGGAACACGGGGTACCTGGCATGCAAAGGTAACCCCACAACACTGCAGCACCAGGCTCTCCCTCCACCTTCAAAGTCCCACGAACCACGCCCAGACAGCATACACACTACACCCACCCAACTCCGCGGGCCAAGAGGGGATTCAGGATAGAGTGGCAGCCCTGGGCGCACTGTGCATCCTGTCCCCGACTGTGCCTGCAGCTCGGCTCTGCGCAGTGCTGGAATCAGATCTCCTGGAACTCCAACAAGACAAGCGCAAGCTTCCCGCACAGGCCCTCTGTCTCAAGGCCCGAGGAGCAGCCCACTCCCCACCTTCAAGAGCAAGCACAGGGGAATCGGACATGACGGAGGAGCCCACGTGGGCCAGGAGGCCAGATACAGCACTTCTAGAGGGCAGCCTGACAGGTGCAGACCCACCACGGCCTGGCACGTACCAGCAGCCAGTACCCCTGCCACCAGGCTGACCCTCAAGGCACAAGTCCACTGAGCACGTGGCCACGCCAAGGGACACAGCACTGCACACCCCCAGGGCTCTGCTCTAGTGAGGGTCAGCTCAGAATGCCCAGACACCTGCACTCCTCAGGAGCTGGGGCTGGGGGAGTCGGCCAGAGTACCCCCACCCGGGAAGGCAGCCCATGGGGCATGTTACAGGGCCAACAAGCCCCCCGCACTGGGCATAGCTGTCACCCCAACACTGCCCCTGCCCTCAGACTGAGAACTCAGCCCTGCCTGCGCTCCACGCCTGGGACGGCACCAGCAGAACCACCACTACCACAGACACACGGCATACCCCAAGACGACAGCCCCTGGGAAGCGCACGGCCAGCATTCACTCCCATTCCAGTCTGCAAAGGGGACGCTAGGCCTTGCTGTCCCTTCCCTGCATGCCTGCCACTCGGTTCCTGCTCAGCCTAGAAGCGGAATAACCCCTCCTTTGCTCCAGGAACGCCCAGGTGCCTCTCAGCGTGGCTCAAGCAGAGGCTGCCCTGGAAACCGTGGCCCCCAGTCCTTGCCACCTCCCCACCTGCCCAGGCCTGCGTCCTCAGCCTGACACGTAGATTTTCCTCAGGGACGGCTTAACCCGTCCACCATCAATACAGCTCTGCCCGGGAGCTCCCCCCTCGGTGCTTTCACTGTGGCCTACGGCAGCAGCCCACCACCTGACCATCAGAGCCCAGGAAGGGCAGGCGGGGGAAGGGCGGCTGCTGTCCAAAAGCCCCTCTGACCCCTGGGAGCGGAAGCCACAGCACCCTGCGGGCAGCATGGGGCTGCAAGGCGCAAGGGAAGGGGGAGGTGTGGACACAGAGGCCCAGGGGTCCAGCTGGGGGCGTGCAGGTAGGTCCCTGGCACCTGCCACTTGGTCACTCTAAGGTCTGCCCAACCCTAGGGAGACAGGGCCTTGGTGCCTGCAGATCCTGCCCTGGCAGCTCCAAAGCACCCAGTTCCAGACACCATGGGCTCAGCCAGACCCCGAGACAGGCACAGAATCCAGCGTAGTCAGGCAACTTTGAAAACCCTCTGCGGCTCACCTGGGGCCTTTGGGGAACAGGGTTACCAGAAGCCCAGACAAGCCCTCCACCAGCCAGGGGGCAGAGGCTTCAACAGGCCGGAGCCAAGCTCTCCAAATAGCATCAGCCCACCCTCCACATTGCCCCCTCCCCAGAGAGGGGGACTCCCTGGGTCAGATGCACGGCCAGGCTGGGGGGGGGAGACTCAGGCTCCCCAGCTGATTTCTGAGCACAGCCCAAGAGGGAGACCCACTCCCCCAAAGCCATCCTCCTCCTCCTCCTGCCACCTCCAGCAACCCAGAGGCCAGCTCAAGCTCTGCCCGCAAGCGCCTGGCCCTGCCCCACGCGGCTTCCCCTCTGAGCGACACAGGGAGGGAGGGGGCGGCCTGCCCTGGGCACAGGTGGGAGCAAGGAGCAGGGGCAGCGCTGCGTGAGAGGCCTGCGGGCACAGGGGCTGCAGGAGCAGGATTAAAAGGCCCCCGAGTGCGCACTTGGCAGGCACGCAAAGGGCCGCTTCTGGCCGCGCTCCCGTTTGATCCGCCTGTACACCTCCAGCAGTGAGCTCGCGGCTGGGCTCAGAGCAGGCGCTCGGTAAATCCTCCCCGGAACACTGTCGTCGCCTCCCCGGCTGCGGCCTCGGCCAGGGAAGTGAAGCTGCCGGCTCAGAGGCCCACACCACACGCAGCGAGCCCACCAAGATCTGAGAACTCGTGGGGGCAGGAATTAAAGCAGGGCCGGCCGGCGTGTGGCGCGGTCACCGAGCTGAAATGTCATGGGCAACCCGGGGTGTCTGCAGGTTAAAGGGCAGGCCGGGCGGCCTCTCGTAGCCCTGCGGTTTGGAGCCGCCTGCTGTTGCCACACATGGGTAATTAACACGCGGCCCCGCGAGGACTCCCATACAGCCCCGTCAGGATCTAGACTCAGTAACACACACCGGGAATTCCGAGGCTTCGGATGGGGCCAGGAAAAACCAGCCTTGCTGGCCGACTCCACAAGCCCCTGCGAGTTCTGGGGGGAGGAAGAGGCGGTGGCAGCGGCCAGGTCCCGCACACCTGCCCCTCACTGAGGCGCTGCAGCCCCCCGCTCAGAGCAGGGGTGACTGGGCTACTCCTGCACCAGGGCCAGGGACTGGCCAGCCCCGAGGTGCAGGGCCTTGGGCCGCCACACCAACCCCCGTGCTCCTCCTCTGGCCAGATGCCGAGTCCAGAAGCAGGATGGCTTCTGCCCCCAAAACCACAAGGCCCGGTCCCATCGGCGGCCCCCAACTTCCCCCAGAAGACAGGGAAGTTACTGGCAGCCGAGGGGCCAAGGCAATTGCAGGCCAGCCCCCGTGCCCCACCCCAGGAAGGATGGCCAGGCCTGGCTCTTTTTCAAGGCCTGCCCATCAGCAACGTGTAAACGCCAAGTTAGGGGATCCTCAATCCCTCTCCCCGACAAGCCAGCCCCAGCAGACAGAAGACACTGCCTGAAACACAGGACTGGCCTCCCAGCTTCCCTGCTCAAGGCGGGGCTGACCCCAGGTCGCTCCAGGCGCAGGGCTGGCCTCTCACGGTGGCCGACCAGCACCGCCCCAGTGGCAGGAGGAAGGACAGCTCTTCGTGTCAGAGCTGTGGCTGGCTTCCCCTATCGGCTTCCGCTCCGGATCCGGCTGCCAGACAGGACACCAGCCACCCGGGCAGCCCCGGGGTCCCAAGCAGGGGGCATCTCCCCGCACGCACACCCGCGGCCAGGGGGATGACACACAGCTGCCAGTCGGAGCTTGCACCGGGCCTCTCACCTGTGGTGAGGCGGCTGAGTCAGGGGCGGCCTACGTCCCGGGGTGGGGGCGGTTGTAAACACAGGGTGAGCAACACCAAAGCAAAGCGAGGGCGGCCCAGAGCATGGCCTAGCCGAGCGCAGGGTGGAGGGGCATCCGAGAGCCTCCCTGGAATTGCCCAGCACCCCCGCCCTCCTGCTGGAAATCGGCTTAGGCAAGATGCTCCTAGCCCAGCGTGTGGCGCCTTTTGTTTGGGAGCCTTCTACAAAAGGATCCCTTTTTGCATTTGGTGGTCTCTGCTTTGCGTTTCCAAACCCCAACCTGTGTGGGCCCCTCCCCGGCCCGGAGGGGGGAGGGTCAGAGGGCTGAGAGTACTTTGCTAAGACTACTGGCAGGGCTCAACCCTCTAAACCCAAGCCCCAGCCCACCCAGCCCAACCCCCACCCCGCGCCAGGAAGGGGTGGGTGGGGGCGCGGCCAACCCCTGCCCCATCTGGCGGGGACCTCGTGGCACCCCTGTCCCTCAGGCAGTCTGAGCTGGGGGGGCGATTCCGGCAGCTTCCAGCGCGCCCCCCCCTTCCCCAAGCTGGGAGAGCCTGACTCCCGCCCCGCCCCCACGCAGGGAATTTAATTAGCCCGCTGGAGAGGCGGGCGGGCGGCGAGGAGGTGTCTCTGGTGCTGCAATATAATTGAGTCGGCTCCACTCGGTCGGGCCACTCAGCGCCCGTCAGCGCGGTCGGCCCCGGGGGCTGGGGGCGGGGAGGCGCATCCAGGCGGAGCAGGAAGGGCCGGGGAGGGCAGCGAGGGTGGGGGGCGGCGGATGCGCCATCGCCCTCCCACCTCCCGGGCCGGAGCAGCCATCTTCTGCCGAGGGGGGTGGCAGTGAGAGCCGAGAGAGGCCCAGGGCGTGGGGGGTCAGAGACCCCGGAGGCAGCGGCCCCGCCCTCTCCGGAGCCCCGGGGGCGGAGGAGGGAGGGGAGGAAGCCAGACAAAAAAAAAAAAAGCAAAACGCAGAGCCCCAGCCGGCAGATACCTCCCCCCTCCAGCCGCCGCCGGCACCTGCCGCGGGGACGCACAGCCGCCCCCTCGCCCCCTTCCGCGCCACCGCAAAGTTTTCATCCCAGCTCCCCAGCGTCTGCCGCCCCCACTCTACCCTGCCAGCTCGCCCACTCACGCGCCCCTCGCCGAACGCTCGGAACGCAGCCGCCGAGCGCTCGGCCCACTCGGAGCCAGGCTGCCCAGGCGGAGTGCGGCGGGCAGGGGGAGGGGTGGCCTCTGGTCGCCAGCCCGCCCTCCCGGCTCTTATCACCGCTCACACTCGGGGGAAGTTGCCCGGGAGCCGTTGGCGGCCCCCCTCCCCCCGCTGAACCCGCCAACTTGGGAGGCGGACCGCCTGGAGCGGGTGGGAAGACTCCGAAGACCCCTGCCCCCCTGCCCGGTGCGGCGCGCTCACCTTTCATGCCAGGGCTCCGCAGCTCCGCCTCGCCTGACACATGCTGGAGCCACCGTCGCCCAGTGTTTGTCTAAACTGCTTATCTCACCCGGGGCTGCTCGGCGGCGGCAGCTCGGGCCGCTGGGGAGGTGGAGCTTCCGGGGCCCCGGCCAAGAAACACCTGCTGCTGCCGCCGCCGAGGACACACCCAAGCGCAACGCCACCCACTCCCGGGCCACTGGCTCGCCCGCGGCTCCCTGACCTCAGCCAGCGGGAGGTGTCGGGTTTCAGCCGCAAACACGCACGCACGCGCGCGCACCGACGGCGCTGGGTACACTGCGGGCACACGCCCTGCCAGGTAAAGCGAGGACAGGGCAGGGGAGTCACTCCCCACCCCACGCTCCTGGAAACCCCTGTAGCCAGCAGTGGGCACCTGACTCCAAAAGTAGGAAGCAGCCACAACACACGCGCCATGCGAGTCGCGTGGGAGCGGGGCTTGTAGGTCTTTCAGCTGCTCCCCCAGCACCTACAACAGAGCCTGGCACTGGGGCCTGGGTGGAGGGCAACTTCCCTGGCAAAGGTGAAAGTCCTGGGGGGCACTCAGCAGAGTGCCCAGCCGCCTCATCCCGTCGGCTTCAGCCCCCAGTGCTAGAAAGTTCCCTCCCGTTTCTGTTTCAAGCAACTTTTGGGGAGGCCACAGTGCGCGCAGGGGTGGTGTCGGTTCTTTTACAGAATTCACGGCCCAGTAACGAGTCCGCCGAGGCGCCACTCCGCCAGGGGGATCGTTAAGTAGCTGGGGCTGCGGTCAGAGGCGAGGCTGTCCGCCTCCAGATGCTGGCACGACCCACTGGGCCACCGGCCCCGGCGCAGCGCCTCCCATTCCTAGCACCCGCCTCCCTCCTTCCTACCTCACCCAGGCACTTGACTGGAATGACTCAGGCGCGTCCTGACATTCCTGGGCACCCACAGGCGGCAGAGAGGGACTGGGGGGGGGGGGGCGGGCGTCCGCCAGTGCTCTGCCCTGCCCCCACACGGCGAAGGGCGCAGGGGACCGCCCCAAGCCCACCTCCCACGCCGCACGAGGAAGCATGGGGTCAAGGGGACCTCCTGGCCTCTCCCCGGATCTGACCCCGCGTGCGCCTGGAACGGCGTGCGTCGATCCCAGACCAGGGGTCTCCCCCTGCCCAGCTCTCCGCCGCCTTTCAACCCTTTCCTCGGTAGCTTTCCTACTTCTGTGAACCCGGAGGCAAACAGCACCCCCTGGGTGGCAACTCCAGAGCCTCCCCGCTGCCAGCCCGCGCGCTTGCCAGCCCTGAGCCTGCCCCAGGACATGCCCGCGCCGCTCTTGGCAGGCGCGCACGCGGCCGTCCCCGAGGGCCCGCCTCCCCCGCGCCGCGCCAGCCCGGACTGCAGCGGGAGCGAGCGCTGGGCGCCTGCCACCACATCCATCTGTTCCCGAGAACGCGGGAGGGCCAAGGGCACTGGGGGTTGGCGCTGCGGGGCGCAGCAGGACCAGGCCGGGTACCCTCATAGGGTCAGGGAGGGGGGAAGGCTGACGAACGCCCCCAGGTCACCTTTGGCCGAGCTCACGCGGGGCACACGGGGACTGGTCCCGCGCCTTGCACAAGGTTGCCTTCTGGCCGACCACAAACGAAAAGGGAAATGGGCCGGCAAGACCAGGCCAGGCGTTACCGGCTCCTACCTGTGGGCACGGGGGCGGCTTCCCCTTCAGTGCCCGCCTCGCCTCCCCCGGCGGCGCCTCCAGTAGTGGGTCTTGGCCTCGGTCGGACGCTTAATTTACGCACCGCTCAGTGGCTTGGCAGCGAAGCCAGGGTAACTTAAACCCGCACTAGGCGGCGGGAGGGGGGAGGGCGCGGAGAGGTGCCTCCACCCCTGCTGGGAGTCACTAACGGGGTGGGGGTGGGGCAAGCCGCAGGGAAGATTCAAGTTGGGAGAGACTAACTACCCTGAAGCTGTAAAAAAAAAAATTTTTTTTTAGAACCACGGGGCAAGGCCAACCCCTTTCCCACCTGGCCGCAGGGGGCGGGATTAGCATGCAAATAAGCAAGGAGCACCTGGGCCAGGTTTCCCAGGAAAAGGACAGGCCCTCCCAGCAGGTATTTCGCCAGGACAAGATGTCATTCTTCCTTCTCTAGGGGGTCCTCAGGGCGAGGGGTACGGGTCGGGTCAAGTTCTTAGACCTGCTTGGAACAGGAGCAAACTGGAAAAACGTGTGGCCTGGCCACGGAGAGGGAACACCGGCTAGCTTTGAGAGCTGTCCCGTCCCTCCTACAGGCGCCACGGGATCTCAGGATGCGTGGTCTGGGGCCCATGTCATAGAAGAGAAAGTCGCGGCTGAGAGGTCCCCAAATTCTGGAGGGGAAGCAAGCTCCCTCCCTGGATCTGCTCCTGGGCTGCCGGACCCCCGGCCATCGTCAGGGGGCAGCAGTGAGCCAGCTAAGGGTGCCAGCCCGACCGCTGGCGGCCCGGGCTCAGCCGCGGGTGACGCACAGTCGCACAGTCCCGGCGACATCCGTAACCCCAGGGCCTAGCCCTGGGTGGGAGCTGCGCTCCTGCAGCCTGCATGCCCCGAGCTTTGTCCTGCTCCTGAACTCACCTCGGGGCCAAGGCTGCGCTTCCTCCCCCTGCTAACCCACTCCCTCCTCCCCACTGGCCCTGAGCCCCTTCCCTGGAACTCCCCCACCCCCGGCCTGGGAGTTTGACTCAGAGATCATGGCCCTGCTGGCACAGATGTGCTGTGCCAAGCAAGGGAGTGCACCCCTGTCTTCACCCCACCCCCATTTCCCTCGGCAGGGAGTGCTCCCCCATCTTCAGGCCCAGAGCCCTGGCAGACTCCCTCCAGCCACCTTTAAGCCAGCAGCTCAGAAAGGAACTGCCAGAATAAGTGATGTCTCTAACCAGGACAGGTGGGTGTTGGATCACTCAACAAACACACCATGCCCCAGGCTCTGTTTCACAAGAGCCTTCCCAGAAAGAAAACAAAACTCCACACCCACCCTCTGTGGGCTGCCTGGTGGGGCAGGCTCTTAGGGACAGCAGGGGAGGCAGGGCGGGGCTTAGGCCACTGCCAGTACAGTCTGCAAGCCTCCCTAGGCCAGCTGGGGGGCTTCAGACTCCACCACCGTGTCACCTTCATCCTTTGTCTACAAGCCACTGGTGTGGCCCCCGGCTCCGTCAAAGTCCCTGGACTGGCATTTCGCTGTGAGTGGTCAGCAACCTGGTCCAGAGCGCCGGGCCAAGCCCCTGACAAGCCGCACTGAGGGCCTGGCAGGGAGGGAGAGAGGGGCTGCCCTCCCAGAGCCCAGCAGACCTGCCTGGGGACAAACCACTTGTAACACAAGCCTGTGCTGGTCCTCCTGCCCCTGCAGCCTTCTCACTGGCCCTTGCCAGGATCACTCCTGTCACAGTCCCGATGCCACAGCTGGGAGTGTGGTGGTCTCTGCTGGGCCAGGGTCTCCTGACAGCTGCCTGAAAACCAATCATCCCTCAGATGTCCGCCCACCCCACAGCCACTGGCCCCAGTGGGTGCCAAGTCGCAAAGTGGCACAAAGTCCACCAGGATAGGATGCAGGGGCAAGGAGAGGGGCTGGCCTGCCACTGAGGTCACACCCCCTTGCTTCCGGCCTGCCACCACTGGTACAGAAAACCCCGAACCCTTCCCGTTGTTCAATCTTATCTCTTCCAAGAAGGCTTTCCGCCTGTGGGATCCTGTCCCATTCCCCAAGCACAGAGCCAACACACCAGGAGCCGGCGGGCCGAGGAAATGCAGACTCCCACGACGGCTCCTCACAGGGCCCAGGTCCCCACCGGCCGGCGGGGGACAGCGTCTACAGTGACCTCTCGGCAGGGGTTCTGGCCCAGGCCAGAAAGGGAGAAAGGTCAGGAGGGAAAGCAGCGCCCTCCTCTCAGTGCCGGTCCCTCCTGGGGAGGGGTCCCTTGGTGGCCAGCGGCCAAGGTCACCTCCCAGGGTGCGGGCTGGGGCTGAGGCCTGACAGGTCCTCCCAGGAGGTTCCGGAGTCTTCCTCTTAACCTCGGGCTGCCCCAGCACTTCCTGGCCTCTCTTTGCGCTGGGCTCCAGCCGCACCCCGCACACAGCTGCACTCCTTCACAATCAGTTAACAGCTGTTTTGCATAGATTTTCAATTCTAATTGCTTCGCTTTGTGAGCGCCGCGAAGCCCCGTGAATGGGGCCGCCTCGCTGCGCGGCTGGGAGGCGGGCGGGAGGGGCTGGGGAGGAGTGAGGGGAGCCAGCCTGCGGCGGCTGCTGCCTTTTATTTTTCTAAATAAGAAAAGAATACCCTTGTCACCAAGCACCCCCAGCTCTCGACTCCCTCCCAGGAGCAAGGAACCCGGTCCCCATCATGGTGTGGGGGGCGAAGGGGGAGGACTCGCTGTCTCGCCCTTTGACCCAAGCTTCCCCACCCCACCCCTGATGGAGGGTCCCAGGGCAGCTTCCAGCGCCCCTCCCCCTGCCAGCTCCCCACCCCAGGCTCTGAGCACCCAGATATGAGGAGCTAATTGGACAATAAAGTTGAGCAGCGAGGAGAGGCTCTCTCTGGAGACAGCTGGCATCTATAAAAGAGAAATATTTGCATTTAAAACCTTTAAACTTTATATGGCTGGGCCAGGCCCAGGCAGCAGGAGAGGGTACTGGGACCCTGGAGGGCAGCAGTGACCCCTGAAAGAGGCCACGTGGAGGCCCCTAGCCTCCCGGCCCAGTCCCCAGGATGTGACAGAGCCTGCCACAGCCTTGTGTTGGTCAAGTTCAAACTCTCTCAGACTCTGAAGCCCTCTGAGAGCTCCCAGCATCCAGGGCCCTGCAGGGTCAGCAGGGTCTCTAGCCACCCTCTGTGACCTGGTCCTTTGCTGGGGCTGCCCAGGGACAGAGCCCAGCGGCACAAGGCCACACTCAGGAGGAGGCCTTCTCTGGCAGCCTGGCCCCTTGATGCTGGGCGCAGGCGGGCAGGGCACGGCAGTGTGTGGCACCAGAGCTGTCCCACACCCAAGCCTCAGTCTTGCGGCTGAAGCTCATGAGGTCCGGCCTGCCGGGAGGGGCTCCCAGAGCAGCCAACGTGCTGCTGTCTGGGGCAGGGGGTGCCAGGTTTTCATTTCCTTGCACGCCTAGCTTCCACTCTTAATATATAAGAAAAAGCTGGTCAACATCCGTGACGCGAAGCTGAGCGAATGGGCTGCTGGGAGGGAGGGCTGGTTTCAGCAGCACAGTGGGGTACACAGATCCGGGGCTACCTGGGGCTGCAGGGGTAAGGCTGGTTTCAAGAGCAGTGGCTGAGACTGCTGGCTGGAGGAGGGGGTGGCAGCGCAAGTCCAGGAGCACCTGTATGACTTTCCAATGTCGCACCAGGAGCATGGCACATGTGGGCTGTCCTGGATCCAGTGCAGGCCTCCTGCAGCAAGGAGCCGGCTGCAGCCTGTCCCAGGGCCCAGTGTGGCCAACTGTTCCCATCACAACACTGCGGCCACCACAGTACAGCTTGGCCCCCGGGCTACAGCAGAGGCCTGGGACTGCCCCTTCCATGCACACTCTCAAGATACTTGTCGCCAAGCACATTCTGCTGCCCAGACCTCATGTGATAACTATTCAAAAGCAAACTTAAATCATGGCTCCTGAGGCCTGCACTGTGGCCTAATGGATTGAGCTGCCACTTGTACCACCACCCTCCCAATATGGACACTGGTTCGAGTCCTGGTTGCTCCACTTCTGAAGCAGTTGCCTGCTAATGCCCCTGGGGAGGCAGCAGAAGCCGGCCCCAGTGCTTGAGGGCCTGTACCCAGTGGGAGCTGCATGAGAAGCCCCAGCCTTTGCAGCCACTTGAGGGGTGGACCAAGGAAGGAAGGTTTCTCTGACTCGCTTTCATTCTCTCTCCAACTCTGCCCTTCAAGCAAACAAACAAGGCTTTGGAGAGTGCTATGGGATGCAGCATGGGAGAGGGCTGACCCGGGGCTGCACCTGTCCTGACCAGCACGGCCCAGCCCCAGGTACAACACAGCTTCTGTCCCCATTCTCCAGAGGACTACGCAGAGTGACAGCAGAGAGCGCGGGGCCTCGTGCTTTTCACGCCAGGCCCGTGGGCAGGGTAGCTGAGTCACCCAACCACACCAACAACTTGAGAACCCAGCCCCACAGCGGGAACTGGTCCCTACAGAGCAGCAGGGAAGACAGCCCCGTACGCTGCTTCCCAGAGCTGTAGCTGCAGGAAGCAGCCAGCCAGCCCACACGCACGCCAGCAGGTGCAGAAATACAGGATGCTACCCCAACCCCTCCACACACAAGGAACCAGGTGCTGGCACAGCCTCCGGGGGCAGAAGGGAAAGCATGAATGCCCATGGCAGCCCTCCCTGGTGGAGGTGGGACCTGCCTTAACCCCCAGCAGCTAAGAAATAGGTTTCAGGGTGCAGTCTGTCCAAACAGCCACCGGCAGGAAGGAGACCCTATCTGCTACAGCACAGGTGAACCTGTGAATTCAGAGCCGTGGGAACCAGGGCCAGGCCTCTCTGACTGTGCTCCCAGCAGGCGTCGTGCTCAGGCATGGCCCTATGTACCAGGCTTCTCAAAGTGTTCATGGAGATTGAAAAAAAAAATCCAAATAAACCTTCAGCCTTATTCCCCTCCTTCACACACCCCACTGCTCCCCAGAGAGCCCAGCAGGCCCTCAGACCCAAGGAGCAGCTTGCCTGGAAGCCCTCCCCTGTGTGTCTGGGGCAGAGGGAGTTACACTTCAGCACACTAACGCGTACCTGGGCAACATTGCTCTGAGCCCCAGCCTGAGGGCCTGTATCCCCCCACCCCACTCAGCTGCCCCCATGCTGCTGCCCTGTGGCTGTCCAGGGAGCAGCTGGAGGTGGTAACCCTGGAATGCACACACCTGGCCACCCAGCTGGAAAGTGCCCAGCTGTGACCCCAGGCAGCCCCAGGAGCCAGGAGGAGGCAGCCCAGCCAGGAGCAGGAAGGAACTGAGCCCACCTGGCCACTGCATGTCTGGGCTAGGGAGGGAGTCCTGGAAGAAGCAAAGCTGCCCTTCTCACAGGTGGCACTGGGGACCCAGGGACCTGGGGGCTCCTCAACACCTTAGCAGGGACAGGCTGCTTTGGGAGGATGTAGTGGCTGCCCAGGTCTCCCCAGGGCCTTTCCACAGCCCTCTCCATCACAGGTGCAGCACAACCAGGCCACTGTCCAGGGCACGGAGCCTGTTCTAGAATCTGGGTTTGGCTGGAGCCCCAAGCACCCCACAAACTTATTTCTGGGACCCTGATCCCCAAGTCCTCTTTAACCACATCTCCCTGCCTGGCTGTGCCACCACTGCCACCCGTTCCCCAACAGCCGGCCCTAGCCTTAGAGTGTTGCAAATCAGGTCTGTGGCTGGAAATCTGGGGCCCTGGGCACCTGACAGCTGCCTGATGCATCCCAGTCACTGAAGCCACACAGTGCTCACAGGCAAGACACCTGAGCCCAAGGCACAAGGGTCTGACCCCCAGCCTGCCTTGGCTACCCGCTGCCAGGGCCTGTGTCTCCCGGCCCAGCGCACAGCAGGAGCGACTGGCGCAGGCTGCTGTGCTCATGTCTCTATAATGTGGTTACACAGAAGAAGCCATCCGAGAGGTCCCCGGGCCAAGGGTCTGGTGGCTGTCCCGGCTGAAGGCCAGCAGGGCGGCTGTGCCCACCCCCGGTCCAGGCCCCAGCACTCTCAGCTCCCAAAGCCAGCTCCACGCCCTAAAGTCAAGTCCTCTGTCTCCCACCTCTGGTGGCCATGCCTAACTGGCACCGGCCTGCCCGACATGGGCTTGCCCCACATGGGCCCACCTGTGTGGGCCCCCCGCCCCCCCCCCCCGGTGTTTCCCAAGCTCACAGCTGTGGGACACAACTCTCCTTCCCTTGGCTCAAATTCCTCCCCAATCTCATATGTGTAACTCCTAATGTTGCCTCCTCCAGGCAGCCTTCCTAGATGGATGGCAGCCTCAACCCCACACGCAGGGCTACCTTATGGAGAGTGAGAAGACACAGATGCTCATTAGCATAAACCATTCCTCTTCAGCTCCTCCTCCCACCAGAATATTCAGTCACCTCCCCCTCCCCAGCTGCAGTGCTTTGCAAGGGGTCATCAGGAAAACTGGGTTTGGTGTTTTTAAAACACTCCCAGATGACCTTAAAAGAAGTGTGCATGTGTACACACACACGCCAGGGCCTTCAGAGCTACATGCAGGTGTCCTCGCTGCACCAACCTCCAGGCTGCAGTTCCCAACACGCTCCTCTCTTGGGAGCACCGGGGCCTCCCCATCAGGCCTGGATGACAGCTCCCCCCCCTCCGCCCGGGCCGCTCAGCTCTGCAGAGCTGCCAGTCTAGCGATTGGCGTGCAGGGTTAGTGCGGCCCAGCTCGGGATCTATTCCTGGCTCAGCAGCAAATTGCTCCATGACCTTGGGAGAGTCCCCACGCTTCTCTGACCCACCCACGTGCTGCTGTCATCACCCAAGGTGGCACCTTGGAACCGGGCTCGCAGGGGAGCTGCACAGAGCAGAGCCTGTGGCGCTCAGGAGGCCAAGGCCAGCCTGAGGGGCAGTGGGCCTCCCTCCTGGCCCACAGCTGGGTCACAGTGGGTGGAGCTGACAGGGTGGGGCGGCAGGCTTCTGCGCTTCCCACCCCTAGGCCCTTCCCTCTCCTCGCCTTTCCCCAGCTCCAGGCCCCCAAGCCTCACTGTGGTACCAGAGTGGCTGAGGGGTCACAGGCTACAGCCCAGCCCGCAGCTCCAAAGGAGAGTGGGGACGACTGGAAAATTGGCAGGAACCTCCAGTCCCCGTGCCCTGGGGGGACACTCTGACTCCCTGTTTCTCCTCCAAACTCCAAGGGTGTCCGCTCAGGCTGAGGAGCACGGGGCCCACAGGCGTCAGCTGTCCTGGCTCATCCAACTTCCCACACACCATGTCAGCTCCCCAGGGAACTCCTGACAGATCAAAGCAGCGGCTTAAGGAGGTGTGGCACGGGGCACAGATGGGGCCAGGAGCTGTGTGCAGGTACCCACAGATAGGGCCGACTGAGGCTGGGTGCCCGCGAGCTGCATGCAGGTGCCAGCAGAGGAGTTAGCAGCAAAAGAACCTTCTGGGCTGTCATGCCTGGCCTCCCTTTTTCACAGATGACAAGGGGAGGAAACCCAGGCGTGGGAGTGATGGGGAGAGGAGGAAGGAGACGAAGAGGAGGAGGAGGGGGAGAATGGGGAGGGGAGGGAAGGCTGTTTGGGGCAGATGGGTGTGTGCAGAGCGGACAGAATGGCCCAGTGCTGCTCAGGAGGCATGAGTTCTGGTCTGATCGGCCTGGTTTGTATTTTCAACAAGCAGTGACCCAGCCAGTAGGGTGGCCTCCCTCTCTCCCACCCTCCTCGTCACCCTCCCTAAACAGAATGGGGCACCCCAACATCCCATCTCCAGAGTCCAGAGAGGGTTAGTAACTAAACCCAAGTCACACAGCAGCCAGGCAAGAGAAAAACACAGGCCTGGTTCCCCTCCCCCCACCTCCCTTGCCGAGATTCCTGAACAGGCTAATTTCAGAGTGGCCTCAGCACAGGCCCATCCAGCAGAGCTGTTGGTCACCGCTTCCCACAAGCAAGGGACCGTGTTTCTGAAACCCATCTATCTGCTCATCTATATGTACAGCAGAAGAAGACAGCAGATGTACAGCTGATGTACGGGGGAAGAGACATCAAGCATCCATTTACAGGTTCGTTCCCCCAAGCAGCCCCAACAGCCAGGGCTGGCGAGGCCAAAACCAGGAGTCTAGAACTCAAGCAGGCCCTGTGGAGGCTGTTCATCAGAGCTGTCCACCACACATGCTACAGCCACGTGTGGCCAGTCACACCAAGGAACTGTCCACCACACATGCTACAGCCACGTGTGGCCAGTCACACCAAGGAACTGTCCACCACACATGCTACAGCCACATGTGGCCAGTGACACCAAGGAACTGTCCACCATACATGTTACAGCCACATGTGGCCAGTGACACCAAGGAACTGTCCACCATACATGCTACAGCCACATGTGGCCAGTGACACCAAGGAACTCAAATTTTAATTGATTCCAAAATTTGTAAAAACTTGAGCATTGCATTTAAATAGCCACATACGGCTGGTGGTCATCCTGTCGGACGGGAGGTTATTTCTAATATGAAAATCATCCTATTTCCTGCCACAAGGCATGACCTCCCCGCCAGAGTGGGACTTTAGGAGAAAACAAGGCCGAGTATCTGAAATCAGGGCTCTTAGGAGGAGAACGTCAGCATGAAGCAACCAAGCCCACAGCAGGCTGGGGTGGGAGTCTGCTTCTGCAGCCAGCCAGGGAACCCCTGTCTCCCTCCTGGGGGCCCATCTCGGTGGTGTCAGCCTTCCTGGGGAGAGGACGCAGCCCGAGCAAAGACTCCCTTCCAACCAAGTGGAGACATCTGGACGATGAGAGTGATGGCTGGATGGGAAGCATGGGTAGAGGGGAGTGAGCGAGACAAGAGGACGGGGGCTGGCTGAGTGGGCTGGTGGACTGAAGGGAGGTGGACAGACGAGATGGACAAATACATAAGTAAATGGTACATGCAGGAATAACCAGATGGGCGATGAGTGTTGGGTGGTAGCAGGGAGAAATGTGGTGGAAGCAGACAGGGCCCGGCACATGCGACGGTCCACAGCTCTCCCAGCAGGCATTGTGGGTTTTCAGGAAGGAAGATGCAGGCATTTGCTGACCAGCACAGCCAAGCCTGCTCCAGGGGCTCTCTGCCAGGGCCTCCGGCCCCCTGCCTTGGCTCCAAGTCTCAGCAGAGGGGCCCATGCCCCCCAGGGCTCCCTGTTGTCAAACCTCCAACAAGGATGCCAGAGAGGATGTCGGAGAGGAAGGGCACTTCAAGGTGCCAAGGTGAAGCCAAGGGGCAACTAGTGGGGCCTGCAGGGTCACCCAGGGAGCAGACCAGTGAGGGACACACGGAGCGGTGGGTGCAGAAACGAGGCCTCGCTGCTTGCCTATGACTGGGGTCCAAGAAGCCATTCTCCTCCCCGCCTTCCAGGGTTCCTCCCAGGGCACGGGACCTCACAGATGCCCTAGGCACAGCCATGATGAGCTGCAGGCACTCCCGCAGCGTGCTCACCCCACCGCCCCCCGCACCGAGCATGCTCAGGCAGGCAGCCCTGGCAGGGTCTCACCCACTCTGCCCCTTGCTCCTCCTAGGAGGGGTGTCAGGTGGGGGACAATGAGCCCTCCGCCTACACTTGACAGAGGAACAGCAAGTGCTCCCCAGGGTGAGTGAAGGCGACTGGGGAGCAGAGTACGAGGCTGGCGCACCCCCACCCCCCCAGGCAAGGCCCCAGCAAGGCGACCGGCCAGTCCAGGACCCACAATCCCCCCTCCTCCCGGAGGTCCCGGGGCTCACAGATGGGGCCTGGAGCTTAAAAATAAAGGCGCCTGCAGCAAGAACAGATGGAGAAGCTGACCGCGCGGGCAGGGAGGTCTGAGTCCACCCCAGTCCACCTGCCCCCTGCCAGGCCCTCCACAGCCGGCCTCCTGCCCCAGCCTGTCAGGGTCCTTGACAAGCCCCAGGCCGACCAGGCCCAGGCAGCCCTTGCTGGTCCGCTTCCGCCGCCCGCCCCCTTCTACAGAGAAGTCAAATTTGCCACTCCGATGCATGAGCCAAGCCGAGTGATGAATGGCGGGTGCAGGGTGCGCCTGCTCAAAGAGAGACCCCAGCTACCGGGCAATTTTCCAGGCGTTGCTTCCGAGCCCCTCCGCCTGGCCCCTCCACCCCTGAAAGAGAGAAGCAGCACGCTCTGTCATCAGAACCGCATTGTTCTGGCCAGAAGAGAAATCGGGTCCAGCAGATGGCAGGTGTAACAAAAGCAGCTTGCTGTGGCCAAACCAATTATTTATCTAATTATGATTTACCACTTAACCACATGATCTTTCTGCAGAGTTGTGGGCAATTAAAACCAGGGTGACTGTGTGGATTATGCAAATAAGCTGGAGCCCAGCGAATAAAATTGGAGATCAGACATTCACACAGGCAGGCAGAGGCACATGGCAGTGCCGGGGGAGCCAGGGGCCTGGGGGAGGGGAGGCCGCGGGGCCAGGCTGAGGAGTGCCAGGGTCAGGAAGGATGCAGAAGTAGAAAGCAGAGAGAGAATGGGGAAAGGAATGTGGTGGTGGGACCTGCACCCCAGACCCCGGGCCTCCAGCCTGCCCCTTGGTTCGCCGGGTGTATGGGAACACCCTTTGGAGCCGGTTTCCTCACACAGTGCCCAGGATGTACCCTGGGAGGCAGACCTAGCACCATGCCCACTGAGGCACAGAGAGGCCAGGTAACTTGTTCAAGGTCACACAGCAGGAACCTGCACACATTCATTCATTCACACCTGTATTTGTTCACTCGCCAGCCATCTGGGAGGGCTCTGAAATGCCGGGCAGTGAGCTGGAAGTTAAACATAGACACCACCGTGAGACGAGGTCCCCCATCTCCCGCCCTGCCTTCTGCTAGGAAGCTATTTTTGGATTTGCTGCGTCTAAGCAGAGGAGGCGGAACCACGGCCCGGCCCTCCCCTGCCACTCATCCCAGTTAAGTGCCATGTGAAGCGAGCATATACGAAGGTCCTTAAGACCTGGAATGAGGTTGACAAGGCAATCCAGGTGGGAAAGCCGCCCTCATGGCCTGTCCACAGCCCGACCCCCCAATCTGAGCTGTCCCAGCAGCTATAGGCGCTGCCTGTCCTCCCCGCCTCATGGATTAAGACTGAGTAACACCAATGGTCGCTCCAGCCCCGTTCCATGTACCCAGTAGCCACGTGGAACCAGTGGCTGCAGATTCGGGCACTGTGGATCTGGAATGTTCCATCGTTGTGGAAATTTCCAGGGGGAGGGAAGCACCAGGAAGACAGGGCTCATGTCCACTTCGCTGGGGTGACACTGTACTAGATGGTGCCTGGCTGTTCCCATTTGACAGGAAGCAAGCAGGGAGGGAGGCTGGCCCTTCTGACTTGGGAGAGGACCCCTGATACGACAGTGACACTGGATGCCCAGGTCACCCCCTAGACCCTCGGGGCCTGTCCAGGCTGGGTCCAGCCAGAAAGCCCGTCCCAGGGTGGTCTCTGCCCCAGAAGGCCTCCCTAGGACCCACTCCGGAATGACCACAGGGCATGAAGCAGAGGGGAGACGGCCTTACCCACACCCACCTCCAGGAGCCCCACACAGAACCCAGGCACCCGCTCCGGGCACAGGGGCAGCCGATGGCGGCCATCAGTACTGGGCGCTCCTGTCTGACGCCCCGGTGCACATGGGGAGGACAAGGTACGGCAGGATGACATGCATCCCCAGGGCTTGGATCACAAGTCCCACAAATCCCAGGGGTCTCCAGGTCCCAGGAGGCCACATTTCTGGGGGCCTCAAGCATGTTGACATCACACACAAAACATGTGTGTAACGTCAACCTACTGCTCCCCCGGCCATCCTTTGGGGGACACTGCATGGCCACTGCAGGGGAGACTAAGCGCTGAGAGGGGGTCCAGCGGGGGGGGAGCCCAGGCCAGCCAGGCTCCACATGCTGGGTCTCTCTCACATACACTGACACACAGACTCATTTCTGTCCCCATGCCAACACACACGCGTTGTCACACTCACACCAGCTCACACCACATGCACTTGCTTCTGTCACACATCATCACGTGCTCCGTGTCACCCACACTGTCTCCTACACGCAATTATTTCTGTCACATGTCTGGTATCGAGTCACACACATGGCCCAACACACAGATACATCTGTGTCCTGAGCCAACAGACACTTAGGAGTGTATGTTTTCATAAACATAGTGTCACACACACACTTACATACACGTACCCCACAATTCCCAAATGTCAGTCCCTGGGATCCAAGGCCAGCCCTTCTGGGGAACCCAGCACACCAGCTTCCAGCCTTGGTTCCTCTCTGTCGTTCTGGAAAGGCTGGACCCTGACAGAATCTGTGTCCTCAGACCCGTGGCCCTGTCCACCGCAGTGTGGCTCCCTACCCAGGCAGAGCCTGCAGACAGAAGTGGGTGTGGGCCATGTGCACTCACACAAACAGGCACTCAGGTGCCACCCTCATCTCCCGGGCAGGGCAACGGGAAGGGGAAGACCTAGGGTGTGTGGATGTAGGTACTGAGCATGCCCACCAGAGGTGGTGAATGGCAGAGGGACTGTGAGAGCCCACACGTGCCCCTCTGCCAGATCCTGCCGCCTGCCCAGCAGACCCGCGCATTCAGCAGAGCCGCTCCTGGTAACACTTCTCATTTCTGTGAAGGTCAAGGTTGGCCTACCAAACCTGAGAGATGGAAAAGGCCCGGTTCTGCTTTTCTTCAGCCTTTATCACCAGGTCAGGTGCTCAGACTGCGCTGTCCGTCCAGTGAGAGCGTTCACTGGCCAGAGAGAGGGGCTGTGCCAGGGCACAGGCTCATGAAGCCATGCATGCCTGTGGGCAGTGGCCCACCTCTGGGTACAGTGAGGTGTAAGGGGCCCGGCCTTCCAGGAAGGGCCAGGAACCAAGGACTCCCAGGCCAGCCCTCACAGGCAGCAGGATTGGGGCCAGGTGTCCAGAGGAGCTGCTGCCCCGAAAGACATCCTGCGGAAGAGCCTTCTTGGCCTGGGCCTGTCTGTCCCATGGTGGGAACTCGGGTGGAGAGCTGAAGCTGATAGACGCTGCCCACTCTCCAGGGATGGATGAGGAGGTACCTGCTCCCAGACTGGTGAAGGACAGCCCGCTCAAGGGACTGCCACAAGGGAGGGAAGACAAGAGAGCTTTAAACCATGGGCCCTGTGAGGCCGGAACAGGGTGAGAGCTGAAAGGGAAGGGGTCCAGAAAAGCCTGGCTGAGGGAAAGGGGGACAGTGGGATGGAGGGGACAAGCCATTTACAGTTCAGTCCTGCAGCAGCAGAGACACCTATTGGACAACAGGTCACAGTTCCCACAAGGACCAAATGGAGCAAGTCCTGGGACAGCCTCTGCCCAGTGGCCGGTGAGCCCTGAGCGGAAGCCGCGGTGTGGCCCGGGAACCCAGCAGGTGTGCCACAGCCCCCAAGAGCCCACGGCTGCCACGGGGGCCAATCCTGCTGTAATGTATTTTATGAGCATGCAGATGGCACGGCCAGGGCCAGGGGGAAGGTTTTACCTTGGGATAAGAAATTAACACTAGCAAACAACAAATTTACTGCCTGTATTTTCATTTTCCTAATACCAGCACCATCTGCTAGCATTCGGGGCTGGGCAATGCCATCCCCCTCTATCTCTCCTGTCCGCTGTCTCATCCTCCAGGGCCAGACTTCTCCTGGTGTGTCAGCAGGGAGGGGATCGTCTTCGGACCAGGGGACCCAGGGTGACACCAGCATCTGCACCTTCTTCCCACCCCCCTTGTTTGGCTTCTCTAGCATCCCCCGCCCACCGAACACGTGGGCATACGCACACACTTGCACACAAACCCATGCCTCACAGGCACAATGTGAGCGGGGAGGGAGACAGGCCGAGCCAGTCCTCCTCGGAACTGAACAGCAAATGAAAACCAGCTGCATGAGAGCTCTGCAGCTGGGGAGCTCGGTCCCCTCTCGCAGCTTACTGAGGATTAAAAAGGGGTGGGTGCTGCGCACAGCAAAGTGGCCCCTGGGGACGCCTGCAGCCAGTAGCACAGGCCCTGGGTCAAGTACCAGGGAGTCCACACTTCCTACCCAGCTTCCTGCTAACGCACCTGGGGAGGCACTGCATGATGGCTCGAGGGCTTGGGTCCCTGCCACCCACACGGCAGACCTAGCTGCCATCTGGCCCAGCCCTGCCTCTTTACGAGCATCTGGGCAGTGAACTAGTGAATGGACAATTTCTTTCTCTTTGTTGTTCTACCTTTCAAATAAATAAACGTGTAGTGTGCATGTTTTAAATTAGCTACCATGCATTTGGCACTCAGCTCACCTGGGGTGATGGGAAGATGGGGGCATGAAGGAGGGTGGCCAGGCTCCAGGGTTCTCTGCAACACAGGGAGAAGGGGGTGCTCCTTGGTTCTCAGCTTGCAGGCAAGAGGGGCCGTGTGAGCCTGGCAGTACAGGTGCACAGCCACCTGGTAGCGGCCTGACTCCCAGGAGGGAAGGAACCTGCCCTGGGAGCCCCTGGCAGGGCAGCATCAACAGGCCACATGGTGATGCTCAGGTGACAGGGCCTGGAATGAGCAGGCTCCATCACTGGCACTTGCTGATGGAAAGGACACATCCTAGAGGTGAGGTCTCTCAGGGACAGGGCCTGTGACCCAGACCGGCACTGGTGTGGCCAGATCGGATGTGGGTGCACAATGGCAGTGAGACATGCTGCTGGAGTCTCTAGATGAAGGCTGGGGGTGTCCTGGACAGCGGCCCTCACAGCCTCAGTCAGGTCTTGAGCTTGTAGGCGATGCGTGTACTCCTGCTGCCCCTCCTGGTCCCCGGGATGATGGGAGAGGAGCTCAGGCTGATGAGGGCATTGCTCCATCCCTGCCTCCCTCCAGGGCATCACAGAGGGCTATGCAGCTAAGCCACAGCAGGGGGCTCCCCAGGGCGTGCACTCTAGGCCACACGAGGACACCAGCAGCAGGCAGAGTTTGCCAAGGCTCCCAGAGCCCGGTACAGGGCCAGTACTGGCTGCTGGCCTGGCCATAGTCCCAGAGATAGTTGGGGGGGGGACACCTCTTCTCCCACCATTACAAGGCCCTGGCAGCTTTTCCTTCCAGCCCATGCTCCCCACACTGCAATTTTAAGTAAGGCCCCCAGGTCTTCAGGCCTCTGCTGGCCAGCCAAGGTAGGTGTTATCCCCAGACCACGTGGGCCCCACTATTCATCTCAGCATGGTTAAGCATGGGTAAGAGGGGGAGGTGGGGGGAGCTGCTGGCATCTTCCAGGCTGGCACCAGGTGTCACCTGCCAAGAGCCTGCACTGCCCCCAGTGAGCGTTTGCCCAGGGGAAGCCAGAGCATGAGACGGAGGAAAGGTTTGATTTGGAAGCATTTCATGGCAGAGCCTGACGACGGTGGCTTTAAATATTAAAAAGGCATAAAGCAGAGGGGGACAGAAGAGTATCAGCCTTGGGCAGCGTTTGCCAAACCCACTGCCCTGAGAGAGAGAGAAAGTCTTGGGAGACAGGGGAGGCTGTGGGAGTGTGGTCTCCCGGCACCACAGCGTTGCAGGCATTTGTCACGGCAGCCTCCCGGACGTCCCCAACCTTCCCCCAGACAGGTAATACATTCATTATTGATGGATCAGTACCCGGAGAGTGTAAATTACTGAAACAAACACGGCATAATGAGGGCATTAGAGGCAGCGTGCAGGGAAGGCGGGGGTGGGGCTTGGCTGAGGCTCTCATCTTTGCAGGTGTTGCTGGTGGCGGCAGCCAGCAGCCCAGCCTGCTCACCATATGACACCCCAGCTAGCCAGTTCTCAGCTGGGAAGCCCCCCAGGGGACTCCCTTCCTCCCGCAAACAGGCACCAGGCACCCCCAGGGAATGGGCTCACATACAGGGCCACTCGGCCACAGGCTTCACAAGACCCAGGGCTGTCGGTGAGCTGTGCAGCTGGCGAGCTGCATCCCTGTGCCCATGTGTGCCCTCAGGATTGCATGACGAGAAGGAAACCTACCAGGCAGCCTCCAGCCCCGTAATTAGGGCCAATTGAAGGAGACAAAGGAATCTACAGATATCACAGTGGGAAGTGTTAGCAGTGAACGCTGGCTTTGAAACAGCGTTTTGTACTCACTGGACCATCGCCCGTCACATAAAAGCCACCCACCTCCTCTCCCCGGCTCCCCTCCCTGGCAGCAGAGGCCGCCGGGAGGCAGGCTCCAGACAGTGCCTCCACTCATCGCCTTTTCTGGGCCAGGCCTGGTTTCTGGGGAGTACCAGGCAGGGCTGGGGGGCTGGCCTCCTCTCTCCTTTCTCCTGTGTTCCGGAATGGGGGGGCAAAGAAGGGGTGGGAAAAGTTTGCTGACCCCACCAGCATCTGAGACGGAGGAGGGGCGTACGCAGGCGTGTGACTGGCGGGCTCGCTGGGCAAGTGTGTGCGTGTGTACACGCAGGTGAGTGCACATGGCCACGTGCATTTGAGTTGTGATGTCTGTGTCCTGGGCAGTGGGAGCACACGTCTTACAGGGAGTACACAGCCGCATTCTCTCTCTCTCACACACACACACATTTTCAAAACATTTCAGCAAGAAAACTGCCCAGGGACCCAGACTTGGAAGTCATTCAGCCACTGGGATGGAGAAAGGGGAGGTTGGGAGATGGGGTTGGGGTCACTGGAATGGCTGCAGGGTCCTTATAGCTCTGCAGAGAAGACCCCAGCCAAGAAGTATCCCACGGCCAGAGCTGCCCATGGACACCTGGCCTGCTGTCCTCCATGGTTCTGGCTGGAGACACCCCAGGACACCCCACTTCAGAAAGGAGGCTGCTAGAGAGCTGGGACGTACCCTGTGGTGAGGAACGCGTGGCTGCAGGAAGCCTCGGCTGGCATCCCCAAGACTGTGCCAACCCACTCAAGCACACCCCACGCGTGGCTCCTCTCCTCGTGCTCACAGTAATCCTCCGACTTCACAGCAAATTATTAAAACTCACTTATATTTAATCTGCCTTCTGGAATTAATTGAATTTTTACGCTCAGCAAATGCCACAGTTTGTGCTGCCTCCCGATCGCTGGCTTGGAACAGCTAAATGACAAGGCGGCCGACCAACCGCAGGCTGTGCAGACAGCACTCATGGTGAGGAAGCTCCAAGGGGCGAGGGGAGCTGTGCAGGAGGCTGGGACCCACCCCCAGAGCCCTGAGCCAGGGAGTGGAGGGTCAGTCACCCACATGGGCCGCCTGGGGAGATGGGGGGAGGGGTGAATGTGACTCCCAAGGGCCACCCTTCAGGAAGCCACCAAGGGACCCTCCAGAGTGAGGCCTGTCTCCTCCCATGTGCCCGGCTCAGGCCAGTCCCCGTGGTAGCCCAGCACAGCCCCTGCCCCACCTGGCATCATAGGAGCCACAGCCAGCTCGTGTGGCAGAGCCCCCAGGAGCCAAGGCTCCGGTGGCACTGAAGCCTGGCACACCCCCTTCCCTGGAGGCGCTGACACCTCAGGCACCAAGGGGCACAAAGTTGCTAAGCGCCTCCTCCCAGCATGTGTGCCAGATTCGGGGTTTCCAGTGATACACCGGCTCTGCACAGCAGGGCACGCCTCACCTCCCCCAGCCCAGGTACCTCCACTCCCAGCTTCCTAGCCCTGAGCACTGCCCAGCCTCCCAGGGCACCCTACAGCTTCAGGGTCAGCTGGCTGCACTGTGTGGACACCTGCTGGCAAGCACGTGTGGGGTAGCAGCAAGCGCATACTAAGTTCATTCCCTGGGAGGTTAGCTAGGCGCAGGCCCCATCGCAAGGCAACGTCATTGGACCATGCCTTTGCTGTAAGCACTAGGCTTCCAGGGGGAGAAGAGTCAGCAAGCCCAGGGTGTCCATCCAGGTCATTGCCCCAAGGTGGCAGCACAAACCTCTCTCCAGAAAGTGGAGGGGCCCAACAACACACCCCCCGCCAAGAGGTGCAGCCCTATAAGACCTTTGGTTCCACCATGCCTGTCCATGATGCCCAGCAGAAGAGTCCTCTCTCTCCAGGTCTCCTCCCCTGCTTAGGGCTGCCCAGGCACCTGCTCCTGACCTGCAGGCACACAGGGCAACCCCCAGCACTACCATCTTCCTGTGCCAAAGCTGCCACCTGCCTGGAAGCCCGCTTACCAGAGTGCTTGCTACGACCATGCTGCCTAGGCCAGGAGGCCCCAGGGAGGCTCCTTGTGGCCCTTTACCACTGACAGGCCAGGGTCCACCGTGACACTGCCCAGTGGCTGAAGACAAAATTCAAATGGCTGGAAGCGGTACCTCAGGATCCAGGTGGCAGGAACTTGGCGGGAGCCAATCCCATCAGACCCTGCTCTTCTCACACTCGGGGTAACAAGTACACTCCACCGGAGTCAGGTGTGGGTCCCAGGCACTGGGTGGTGTCCTGCCTGAGATGGCAGAGGGGCCAGCTGAGCAGAATGGAAGGAGGGCACTGTGTTCTACAGGGAGCAAGGGACCAGGCCAGGGTCCCTCCAAAGGCTGCCTCTCTCTTAGGGTTCTACTGCCAGGGGCGTCTGCCCACAGTAAGCCCACAGCCCACATCCAGGGCTCTTGCACCTGCTCTTCACCCTCATCTGGCTGCCTCCCTCCCTCCACGTTCGGCTGGCCTTCTCAGTAGCCTCCCACCACCCCCGACTCCCAGGCACCAGGTCAGAGGTCAGGGTTTTTCACCTGTTTCCTGGGCGTTCGACACAGAATCCACCCACAACGCCTGTCTGCTAACTGAATGGGATGAGTTTCCTGTCAGGGAGGTTTTTCCAGCAGATCCTGGGTGACTACTGGGGCCAGCTGGGACCTGAGATCCAGCTGGTCTACCTGGGAACCCCTAAAGGACTTGGGACCTGAATGAGGAGGAGGGGCCAGACCAGAGAACTGAGCTCACCTTCCACCACCACCCCCCCTCCGCAGAGGAAGTGCTCCAGGCACACAGCCCCAGGGGCTAGGGAGGACCCACCTGTGGCAGTCCCTTTGCCCTGGCCTGTGGTTCCAGCCTTCATGGGCCAGGCTTCCAGCAGATGTAGGCTGCCCAGCAACAGGGCCAGCGGATTACCATACATTAAGACGTAATTACTCTGGAAATTTACAATACAAAGCGCCCTCCCTCCCCAAATTGGCTTCAGGAGTCCCAGAGGACACAAAGCTGGGCAGTGTCCACCTCCAACCCCAGGGCTGGCCCCAGCCGGAATTTCAAAAGAGGTGGGTGGGGCAGTTTGTGTAGAAGCCCAGTCCCAGCGGAGGGCACTCTGGGTCCCTAAGCCCCACCCCCGGAGAGAGCAGGCTCTTCCCCCCGCGTCTAGTTAGTTCCTTCATGCCTCAAAGTCCATGGCCTCTCTGCTGGGCACCACTCCCCACCAACCTGTCCCTCGAAGTCCCCTCTGCACAGCCTCAGGGCAGATAGAACTCTCAGACCAGCGACCCTCAGCGACCCACAGCGAGAGGCTGGGCTCGTGTCTGGCACAGCAGACAGTTCTGGGTCCTGAGAGAGCTCCAGATCCAGTGAGGGAAGACAATAAAACCCGAGACAGGAGAGCCACTCGAGGGAGCACAGCGGGACGGTGGGAATGATCAGGGTACGTGGTACGGGCCCCATCCTGGATGGAGAAGCAGCAGCAAGAGCTTCTCCTGGGGTACCAGCATGCCCAGCTAGGGCAGAGGTGGGCAGAATAGTCAGGCTGCAACCCAGCCAGGTCTTTACTCTGCACAGCCTTCCAACTAAAGGGCAGGCGGGGGTCTGAACCCCCCCTTCACTGCTTCCCGGCTTGGGGGAGCAGCTCTCTGAGCCTCAGCTGCCTCGGCAGTGTAATGGGCACAGCCCTAGCCCTGAGAGACTAAAGGTCCTCCAGTCACTTCCCCAAAGCTGTCGCCAGCCTCAGGGTGAACACCGTCTGGGAACTGTTTACCCCTCGGGCCATAAACCAGGGACAGTCACTCCTGCACAGCAGCTGCCCCAGCGCCCTCCCAGGGGTCAGTACTCCCTACGCCCCCAGCCCTGGGCAGAAACCGCTGCCAATCACCCTTAGCTGCTGGGCGCCAGCCAGAGCAGGAGGCTGGGAGGGGCCAGCCCTTATCTGAGGGATCCCAGCGCCTTCCTCCCCTGGCTCCAGAGAACAAAGGCCACAGCCTCGACACCAGGTGGCTGATGGCAGGCCCGCTGGGGGAAGGGGGCAGATCTGCCTGGCACACACAGCCCAGGGGCAGAGGGCAAATCAGAGGGTCACCCAGAGGGCTACTGCTGAGCCTGGAGTCCACACCAGCTCTGCTAGGCAGAAAGAAACACAGAACCCCAAGTCCAAGGTGGAGACTGGGGGGCTTAGCTCCCTTCTTGGGGCAAAATTGCCAGCACAGAGCACATAATAGCTGTCCTGCCAGCCCAAGGTAACCAACTTGGTGGAGCTGCTTCACAGCCACCCTTCAGGGGGGGAGAAAGGGCCCCTGCCCCAGCCCCACCCCAGCAAGTGCCCACGACCAGAAGCAGCAGCACCTTTGGTGGGGGGTAAATGTCCTCCCCAGGGTGCTTATCACTGGGCACACCTGGGACCCCAACTACCCCCATCAGCAAAGAACTCAGAGAAAGGCCTTGCTACCACAGCCCTGCCATCCCACCCCAGGCTGCCAGCTTCCTGTATGAAACAGGCAGAGATGGACAGGTCCTGAGTCAAGGCACCAACCTGCAAGGCCAGCTCAAGCCCAGGCTGTTCCACCTCCCATCCAGCTCTCTACTGAGCCCCTGGGAAGACAGGGGAAGATGGCCCAAGGGTTCAGGTCCCTGCCACCTATGTGGGACGCCTGGGTGGAGTCGCTAGCTCCTGGCTTCAGCCTGGCTTGGGCCTGGCCACTGTGGCCATATGGACAGTGAATGTCTAGCATGTGCAGTAAAGCTCTCTGCCTCGTAAAGGGGGGAGCCCCAGACCCCTCAGGGACAAGAGACACATCCTGGCTTAGTGACCCCTCAACAAATGCCAGTACCACCCACGGCAATAGCTAATGCTGCGCTGCAGCGAGCGTGTGGGTCAAACCACCATTCCTGCATGGGAGCAGTGCACCTGGCCGGCTTCCTGCTTCCCATAATCAGGAAAGCAGAACAGGCCAGGTGCCACGGCCCCGCCACCCCCTTGGACAGGACAGAGTCCACGGCTCCTGGCTTCAGTGTGGCTCAGCTTGGCTCTCTCAGACGTTTAGGCAGTGAACCAGCGGATGGAGGATCTCTGTCTCACCCCTCCGTTTCTCTGACTCTTCCCTTCAAAGAAGACAGAAGACCTACACACCCCTGGCCCTTAGGAGGGCTTGGTTTCTAGGAAGAGGGGTCTGGGGTTAACTTGCCTTCAGGAATGAGGCAGGGAAGGACAGACAATGGGGCATCCTGGCCCCAGGTCACCCTGAGCTCAGCTCCTGGTGGCCTCCCTGGAGGCTCAGCTACCCATTGACCCTGCCCTGGGTGAGCCAGCCAGGCAGTGAGGGTATCTGGACTCCCGGAGGAAAGGGGAAGGGGCCCTGAGGCTTCTGCCAGCTTCCACAGAGCAAGCCCTCTCCACACACACCACCATTCAGAGTCCTTCATGAAGGGTCTGACTGGTTCTTCTGAGATCCCATCAAACCCAACTCTTTTCAAATTCCAGTTACGTGTGCCATGGCGTCGCTATAACACACGCCTTTTCGGAATGCCAGCAACTCGGAAGCATTCGGTAATACTGTGTATTAAGGACGTACCATAAAAGTAAATTGCATTGTAAAAGTGGCCTCTTAACAGACAACCTTAGCTCTGGGGTTAAATGTCTAATTTCATACTATTACCCACAGAGAGATCAGATAAATCAAAGGTTCTGCTGCTTCCAGGCCTGCTCCTGGAGGGCCTGCTCCTGGGGGGCCTGCTCCTGGGGGGCCTCTGGCAGCGCCTGCTCCCCGCAGCGGCTGCTCCCATGAGCGGGCATCATCGGGACATGGAGCTTCTGAAGGCAGCTGTCAGACACACTAAAAACAGGAAGGGGAAAAAAAAACACCAACAAAACCGAGGCAACGTACCAAATGCCAAAATAGAATGAAAATTCAACAGCTTAAACAAATATAACCATAAAAAGCCTGGAATCCTAGAAAAGCGATCTCTACAATTAAGCAGTTTTCTGCTATATAGTGATAATCACCTAATTATACTATTAATGACAGTTCAACCTGCTTTGAAATAAAAGGACATTCTTCCATAACAGGGTGCCAGCTGTTAGTTACAGATGTCAAACATGTTTAAAGCATTATTATTAAGGAGAAGAGAAAGACCCTATAAAGTGAGCACAGTCATATTCCTCCCTCCACGGCAAAAAAAAATTGTAATTAGCTGTGTGCTTTTGCAGTGCCCGAGTGAGAAAATAAAACCTAAAAGCCCACGAAGGAGCTTAGAAGAGAAAGATGGGGAGGGGGTGGCCGCTCTCGGCCCCCAGCACGGCCAGCCACGTATGCACACGGCCCCAGAGCCACGTGGGGAGGGTCCCGGAACTAGGGTGTTGATGCTGGATAATAGATCTCCCAGCAGCTATGCCAGAACTGCCCCTAGTCAGCGCAGATTGTCAAGTGCCAAGTCAGGCAAACAGCTAACTGCAGCCAAAGCCTGGGGTTGCTGTGGCCTGCCCACCCCAAGCCCTGCAGACACATGCTAGGCTGACTCCCTGCCAGGCTTTCTTCAAACTGTGTGCGCCTTTGACATTCTGTAACGCCAAGGTGTAATGAATATCCAACTTTGTCTTCTGACAATAGGCAGCCACATTTAATTAACTGGAGCGGAGAAAGCCGGGGAGAGGGGCTCCAGGCGCCAGCCACAGAGCCACAGAGCCACGGAGCTGGGATTAACCTTTGAAGCAAGCCGCTGGCAGGGGCAGGACAGAGGGTGTGGAACCCAGCTTGCTGAATCCAGATAGGGGCACCAGGGCTCAATACCTGCAGCTGGCAGTGTGCTAGGCCAACAGCAGCCCCTAACCCCTGCCTGCAGCTGGGTGAGGAGACAACACTCAGGAGAGAGCCGAAGCAGAGTGGGCTGTGTGCGTCAGACCCCACAGCCCAGGCACCCTGGAGAACTACACATGTTGGGGCCCTTGCCTGGAAGGTCACTCCTGTAGCCTCCTGACCAGTGGAGGGCTGTGGGTCACAAAGATGCAGGGGTCGGTCAGGACCCTCCAGGGGCCTCCCACTCACTGGGACCGCCCCTCCCTGGGCTGTACCTTGGCCCCCAGGGGTTCTGCCACGCAGACTTTTCCACAGTGCCACATGAGAGCATTCTGCGCGCCTTTCTCCAGTTTACAGTTTCCATCTGGCCCTGAATTGCTTCCTTTCTCCCACAACAGCATGGGGCCAAGCCCGCTCCACACCAGCTGGACACCCTCCAAGAAAAACTCTGGCTCGGGGGGCTGCCTGTCAGGGGCAGACAGAGGCCGGTGTCCCTGCCTGCCACACAACGCCGGGGCTCTCCCAAGCCAGGCCCTCAGAGTGGGACGGAGCGCCCACTCCTACCCCCACCCAGGCCCACCCAAGCTGGATGGCATCTATGACCCGGCCCTCCCAACCTTCATCTCCATTGCTTTGGAATTCGGATGGATTCGGCTTTGGAGAAATTTCTCTTAGATTCCCAGGAAGTCCCCTAGAGCAGGTGGAGGGCTCGCACTGACTCCAATCCCAGCTGCCAAGGGCAACCCAGGCTGACCCTGGCGTGGCCATCAACAGCAGCAAGGGAGGGGAGCCACCCTCCATGCCTTAGAACTTGCAAACACAGCACGACACTGCGGTACAGGAGGCCAGCAGTTCCCATTTCACAGCCAGGCAAACCAAAGCCCAGCGTCACAAGGCTGCCATTCGACAAGGCAATTTCCCTGGAAGTATGTGTGAGAAGACGGGAAAAAGAGGGCCATGCAAAAACAGGTTCCTGGCAGCCCGCATAGCCGCCAGGCATAAGCGTGCGGCCCAGTCAAGGGCATGCCACATGATTCCTGTGACAATGAAACCTGAAGGTGGATGTTAACACCACGGCACCAAGTGCCAGTGGTCAGGCACAGGAACCAACAGCTGGGACGACGCGGGGCAGGTCTGAGACCGGGCAGTGCTGACAGTGAGCACACTGGCAACACACACCATCCCTGTGGACTGGCCACTTCCAGTCACCAGAAAACCCCCTGAAGAGGAGCCCTGCACGGTGCACCTTTGGGCCTGAGTTCCCTGCAGGTTAGCACTGGGCAGAAGCTGAAGGATGCTCTCCACACTGCCACGTCTGGCTCCGCCACAGACCCAGGGTGCGGCCTTGACCCTCCTTGGCAAACAGGGCTGCTGGCGACACGAAGTCCCAATGTGAGGCCTCAAGGGCTCTGGTGGCCCGTAGAGGTGGTACACATTTCACCTGGTCCCTCGCAGGTGCCCTTGTAAACGTACAGTACAACTCCATCACCATCCGTACCCCCAGGCCTGCACCTGTGCTGGCTGCCTTCCTTGCGGTAGCAGGCGAGGGTTGGGCCCCTCCCATAGGTGTCCCCTGCCCCCACAGCCACGGGGGCACTGCTGGGTTCCCACACAGCACCATGCTCCCGGCACATGGTCAAAGCTGCTCTGGGGAGGCAAGTGAGGCCTAGTGGGCTCCCCGCCCTCAGCAGCATGCATAGGTGTACGTGTGACGCCAGACAGCAGCTCTGCTGCCCCCAGACCCCTTGGGGACTGAATCCCAGACGCGACCGCCACCCGTTGGCTCTTGATCCCCAGCTGCAAATCACTTCCCCATTTCTTGGATCAGCACTGGCAAAGAGGCCCCTCAGGGACAGCTGCGCCCACGGCCACCCACAGCCGGGTGACCCCCACCCCTCGCCTCTGCCTCAGCACCACCTCTGTCCCAGGTCCCAAGGACTCCCCAGGCCTTGCTGGGGTCAGACATTAGTTGCAGGCCTAGCCTGCTAGCTCTCCTGCCTGGCCTGCGGCCCAGGGTGGCAGGACTTTCTATGACGCTGGTGACATTCCTGCTGCACTGTCCAACCAGCCGCAGGTGAAGTCTGGCCAGCCACATCTTGACTTGAAGTTCTGGTGTGGCTGCTGAGCAGAGCCCCAGGCCCCTCTCAAGCCCACTGTGCAACAGGGCGCAGAGTCTGCGACACAAGGCGAGGAAAACCTTCCTCCCATTTTCCCCCTGCCCCCACCCCGCTTCCCCTTGCAGAACACTCCAGACTCTTCAGAATTCGCTCCCAGTACCATCTCCTACACGAAGTCCTCCAGATAGCTCCCGCCTAATGGGAATTTTCCATGCTCTGAGATCCCGCCATCTTCCGGAAACTGGCTGAGCCTCTCACCCACCCCCCGCCAGGTGGCAGCAGGGCCTTGGAGGGCAGAGGCTGTGACTTGCTTTTTATTTTTGATCCTTTCCCCAGCCCCCCCCCAGGGGGCCTGGCACCCAGCAGGTGCTCAGGAACTGCACCAGCAGCTGCAAGAAGCCAACGTCTCTTTCCAAACCAGGGCAGGGAGGACAAGGCCGCGTGCAGGCTATTTGTTTTCTGATCCCTCCCACAGGCTTGCCCCACCGGTCTGACCCGCCGGCTGTGAGCGCCAGGGAGAGAGCCCCAAGTCAAAGGCACCTCCACCAGCCAAACCAAACCGCACGCGCTTTGCAGGACCCTCTCAGCAGGCCTGGCTGCCCGACCCTGCCATCGGGTAGGCTGCCAGCAGGCCGCCTGTAGGACCCCCAGAGGACCAGGCAGGGAGCGATCAAGGGTGAAGTCGTTCCTGGCCCAGCACACTTTTCTTTCACAAGCACAGCCCCACAAGCTCTGGGCTCAAGGAAGGCCTCCTATCACCAAGTTCCCCCAGAATTCCCCTTGCCCCAGAACGAAGCCTGTGTGTCCAGGTGTCACCCTGACTCCCATCTGGCCTTGAAGCCAGCCTCCATGACCTCCCCTCGGCTCTCCGCTCCCTCACGCAGCTGCTTTTCCAAACACCAGCCTGCAAGGAAAGCTCCATCCAGCCTGGGAATCTAACCCAGAAGTCACCAAAAACCTTGCATTTCTCTGCCCTCCTCTGCAGGGCTGGAGGTGAAGGGGTAGGGGGCCTGAAACTGCCACCTGCACTCCCAGGGCTCAGACAGGAAGAGGCCTCCAGGGGTGGAAATACAAGTGCCCAGGTGCAGGTCAGGGCTGAGGCGGCCCAGGTCCTGCGGCAGGGAACACCCACCCACCCAGACTACAGTTGTCAGCAAACACCCAGGGCATGGGTCCTGAGCCTGGACGCCTCACTTGGAGTTGGCATAAACCTCCGGAATTCTCAAAGTAACCTCAACGAGTACCATTCTCTTGATGTGGCCAACTAAGTCACTGCCTGCCCTGCTGGCATCCCCATCCCATACGGGCACCAGTCTGAGTCCCGGCCGCCCCCTTCCAACCCACCTTCCGGCTCATGTGCCCGAGAAGCAGCAGAGCGCAGTCCAAGTGTTTGGCTCCTGCTCCTACATGGGAGACCCAGACAAAGCTCCTGGCCCCTGCCAGCCATTTAGGGAGTGAGCCCGCCGGTGGAGAATCGAATCTCATATTCTTGCTTCTCCTTGTAAATCAATCAATATTTAACAAACACACGGGTCCTTACATCCTGCTCCCTTCTTGGTGAGGCAGGCAGGTGCTCCCGCTGCTCGCACCTCTGGGAGCTCTGCAGGACAAGAGGCTAATGGCCTGAGTCCAGAGAGCTCTCCAGGTGTCAAGGCAGCGGGAAGCCAAGTTCAGGCCACAGGTCAGGCAGGTGCCAATTCCCAAGTGCCTTATTGCCTGCCAAGCCACCAGGCCCTTCTTGGAAATGCCACTGGGCAAGGGCCAAGGACAGCCCACCTGGAAAGCACCAGGCCCACATCCCAAGCGACCCTAGCCTCAGTGGGAGTCTCTCACTTTGGCTGGCTAGGTGGCGGTGGCCATGGTCAACAGGGCCGCGGCACAGCACCAGGCTGGTGACCTCTGGGGCACTGGCCTTCTGCCCCTAGTTCCAGCCAGCTCTGCCCCAGCCCCAGTCTGACTGTGCCTTCTGAGCCTCACCTCGGCCTGAAGACACTGAGTGAGGGGGAGGAAGGGCTCCCAGGAGGTTCCGCCCGCCAGGAGCTAGCCCGTAACTGGGTCACGGGGCTGGCTGGCAGCTTGGTGCAGCCACTGACTAACCCAGAGCAGAAGTCGCTGGTGAATATGCATGAGCCGATTGGGTTCCACACTTTCGTTTCTGGCCCGAATCAATAATTTACCACGGAGGCTCGGAGGCTAGTAAAAATCAGACACAGCTCATTAGCAGCCCACAGAGGGCGACCCCCCTTCCCACCGACCCTGGTCAGGGATGGCTACACAGGTGTCCCTGGCTGTAACACACACAAGGCTGTGAACCCGAAGCGGGGGTCCCTACTAGTGGCAGGCCCCCACATGCAAGGGGGCCTGGAAGCTCTGAAGTGTGCCCTTCTCCATCCTCCAAGGGGGGCACCACCCACCCCAAGACTCAGAATTCATGGGTCTGTGGCAGTGGAAAATGGGAGCCAGATGCATCCCTCCACCACAAGATCACCAACCTCTCCTACCCTATCTGCACATCACCCAGCAGGAGCGGTGCCCTCATTCGGAGCCCGCAGAGCAAGGTAGAAGTGATGGAGTGTGAACCCCCAGGATAGGTGGCAAGAGTGAGAGGTGTGACCCCAAACTAGGGGCTAGGAGTGAGGTGTGACCCAAGGCCAGGTGACATGAGGGATGGCTGTGACCCCCAGCTAAGTGGTGTAACAAAGATGTCACCCCAGGCCAGGTGGCATGGGTGACACAGTGATCCCCAGGGGACCCTGCTTCCGGAGCCTTTGCAGCAGGCAGAAGGAGGCGTCCCACTGGGAGTCCCTGTGGGGTGCCGGCCAGCAGCAGTGAGCTGACTCCACAGCAACCAGCAATTCCCTCAGCTTCCAGCAGAGTGCGGCTCCAAGGGAACCCCACACTGGTCTCCACATTGCCAGGAGGGGAACAGTGAGCATGACAGCAGACACTTCACAGACACCGGGCACCAAGAGCCCCCTTGCTCCTGTGGGGTCCTGCTGGCGGGCAGAGCTGTCCTCAGCCCCAAATGGTGGGTCTGAGCTGCCCATCCACAGACCAGCACTCTGCCTGTGTTCCTGAAGGACCGGTTCAAATGTGCCTAGACCAGACACACCCTCCCCCCCACACACACAGCAAGGGGCCAGCCCCTCAGATCACTGCTAAAGACTTGCCTGATCCCCCCCCAGGGCGGGTGGGCGGCTGCCCTCCCCCGAGACCTCCTCTCCCAGCTCACTCTCTACCCTCGCTGCCCTCTCTCAGATAATCACAGGAACCAGCCAACAGTTGACACAGTTACCAAGACAACACAAGTTAGCCCAGGCAAGCAGGTCTCGGGGCTAATCCTAAATGAATTACAAGCCAAGAGGGACAGAGGCGGGGAGGGTCAGGGCCAGTTCAATGAGGGCCCAGGCCTGGGACGACGCACCGTCTGCTTGGGTTGGTCTCAGCCAGAGCCACAGGGATGCTGGAGTTCCTAGGCGTGTGGGGGGCACGGGAGGTTTGCTCAGTTTTCGGGGAAGTGTTCCCCTGAGGATGGCCTGGCCACCCAGAGGGGAGCTGTTCCTTTGCCTATTCCAAACTTGCCACCTGATGACAGTGACAGCACTGGGCACGGCTCCCATCTAAGGCTGAGTTCCTCACCAGCCCAAAGAGGCCTAGTTGGGATACCCTCTGCAGGGGAACGCCCCTCATCTCAGACACGTCTGGAACCCACAGCTGGGACCTATTACTCATTTGTATTTATTTATTTGAGGGCTGGGGAGCGTGAGCCCCCATTGGCTGGTTCACTCCCTGCAGGTTGGCCACAGCTGGACCTGGCCTGGGCCAATGCCAGCAGCCACCAGCAAAGTCTGGCTCTCCCATGTGGGTGGCGGGAACCCAGTTGTTTGAGTCATCCTGATGCCTCCCAGGGTCTGCAGTGGCAGAAATAGGGGGAGGGGGTCAGAAGTCACAGGTGGGTATTGAACCCTGGCATGGGACCTGGCATGGGACCTGTCTGCCCCCACAGCCACCCAGCTGGGAGCCATTAATGCAAGCAGATTATGTAGCCACTGGGCATACAGCTGGAGCCCTCCTGGAGTTAACTCCCAGGAAACCCACCACAACGCTAGCTGATGGCTGCTACTGTGGACCCATTTCACAGATGAGGGAAGGGAGGCCTGAGACACAGAACCGTAGGGAAGCAGAGGCTGCGGCATCAGAAGAGCTGCTCGGCTGATGCTCGCAGACACCGCCAGGGAATGTCAGGGACCCCGGGCCCGGGGCACCCAGGCCTTCCTCCCTGGGTTCCGACTCTAAGACCTGAACTCCTTCCTGCTGCTCCTCACATCTCCTCCTAGGCTTCGAGCTAACTACCACTCAGGATGCTCCTGGGACCCCACCCTCTGTTCAGGCGTGCAGCAGAATCCCCTGGAGGGTTTGTGCACACACAGGCTGCTTGCACCACCCACAGTTTCTGCCCCAGTGTGTGTCAAGATTTCCTCCACAGGCGGCTTTTCTAGCAGCGCCTGCTGCTGCCCAGGGATGCCCTCTGTGGGAGCCAGCCCAGCCAGGACAAGCGCCCAGCTGCTTCCTCACAGCGCCCCGCTTTGACCTGCCCCCTCCCGGCCTTCCCAGCTGCCACCTGCTGGCTCCAAGTCCACCCTAACTCAGAAGCCAGAATGGGCTTTAGGGGTACCAGCTGTCCCATGCCCCTCCGCGTCTCCTTCCTCCCTGGGGCTCCCCACACAAGAACAGCTGGGGAGTCTCAGGACCTTGGTGCGTGCTTGCTGCATTTCTCTCCTGGCCTCGGGTGCCCTCCACAGAGCATGCTCCAGCTCCCGACCCTTTTGTTTCCCCAGAGCCTCCTGGAACACTCAGCCAAGTGCTCACCTCTGGAATGGACATGCCGCAAGGGCACAGCTCTGGGGCCTGCTCAGCGGCTTCCCCAGGCGCCTGGGCCCATGCCTGCCACACCGCACACTTGTCAACTTGGGTGGAGGAAGCAGACGGAACCTGGCTGTCTAAACATCTTGGGCTGGCACAAGCACGGAGGCGCAGCGGGCTAAGCCATCCGCTGAGCCACCAGGCATGCCCTCTCGGAACCAGCTTCCTGCTGATGTACCTAGCAAAGCAGTGGAAGATGGCCCGATGCTTGGGCCCCTGCACCCACAGGGCAGCTCCACAGGCAGTCATGGCTCCTGGTTTCAGCGTAGCTCACCCCTAGCCATTGTGGCATAAATCAGCAAAAGGAAGATAGCTCTGTCTTACCCTCCCTTCTCTGTCACTCTGCTTTTCAAATAAAATAAAGTCATTTTCTTTTTAGCTTTATTTATTTTTCTTGGAAAATCAGATACAGAGAGAGGAGGAAAGTTCCTTCATCCGTTGATTCACTCCCCAAGCAGCCGCACTGGTCGGAGCTGAGCCAATCCAAAGCCAGGAGTAGCCTCCAGGTCTCCCACGCAGGTGCAGGGTCCCAAGGCGCTAGGCCGTCCCCGACTGCCCTCCCAGGCCACAAGCAGAGAGTTGGATGGGAAGCAGGGCTGCCAGGATTAGAACTGGCAGCCATATGGGATCCTAGCACATTCAAGACAAGGTCCCTAGCTACCAGGCTACCGTGCTGGGTCCAAAATAAAATAATTCTTAAAAATAGGAGCTGGCATTATGTCACTGTAGGCTAATCCTCTGCTTGTGGTGCTGGCATTCCATATGGGCACCAGTTTGTGCCCTGGTTGCTCCAATGCCTATGGCCTGGAAATGCAGCGGAAGATGGCCCAAGGCCTTGGGCCTCTGCACCCACTTGGGAGACCAAGGAGATCCTGGCTCCTGGCTTCAGACTAGATGGCTGTAGCCATCTGGGGAGTGAATCAGTGGATGAAAGATCTCTTTTCGCTCTCTTTCCTCCTCTCTAACTCTGACTTTTAAGTAAATAATATAAATATTAACAATAAAAGTCCTGGTTCCTCCCTTACACCAGAATCAAGTTCAAGGGTCAGTGACTTCCTGGCATGCAAGAGCCTTCCAGACGTGGTTCTGCGTGCCCATTGGCTGCATCTACACCCTACACAAACCCTCTAGCCAGCCCCCTGGGAGGTGCTAGGCACCATGTAACCCAGGGACCTAGTCCAGCACCCACCAGGACCTGTACCTTCCCTGTCCACACTCCAAAGCCCATACTGGGCTACAACCTTCGCTTTGGCCCACTGAGCGCACTGACCACACTGGGCAGGACTCCAGTGCAGACTCCTGGCACAGGCCACTTCCAGGTTCCTGGGTACAGACCCTCAATCACTGGCAGGGGCCCAGCTGCCTCAACCTCCTTAAAGAGGCAAGTCTCCCCTGCCTCTTTTAAGGTAAAGGGGACAGGCATGTGCGATGGGTCAGCGGCTAAACCCTCACCTTGCTAGGCACCAGGATCCCCCATGGGCGCTGGTTCATGTCTCAGAAGCTCCACTTCCCTTCCAGCTCCTGCCTGTGGCCTAGGAAAGCAGTGGAGGACAGCCCAAGGCCTTAGGACCCAGCACCTATATGGGAGACCATAAAGATACTCCTGGCTCTTGGCTTCAGATCAGCTCAGCTCTGGGCATTCCAGCCATTTGGGGAGTGAGCTAGCAGATGGAAGATCTTTCCTTCTGTCTCTTCTTCTCTCTGTAAATCTGTCTTTCCAATAAAAATAAAATAAATCTTAAAAAAAAAAAAAGTCAAGGGCAGAGACTCAGAGCTACTAGAGGGTCCCACAACCAGGATGGAATGGGGTGGGAAGTCCTCCTGCTCGGCTCACTCATGGGACGAGTTAAGAAGGTCCAAATCCTCACAGTGACACTCCCACCCCACGCACACAGTGCCCGGTGCCCCTGGCAGGCCTTGCCCAGGTCAGGTGGGGCCTGCGGAAGGCACGTGTGGGAGACGCAGACTCGTGGCTCGTGCGCACTCTGTGTGAAAGGCAATATTCAAACAGGACATGGCTCACGGTTGGTCCAAGTCCAGAGACAGGGTCCAGTCTGAGCTGGCAGTCAGACACCAGCAAACGCAAGGAAGGGAAAGGCTGGCCTTCTGACCTGTGAGGTCCCTTCCAAGTCCAGCGATCCATGACTTCCTGACCCTGGAGGCCATTAAGCAAGTGGCTGAATGCCCACTGGGCAGTGGTCCAGGCCTGGTCAGAGGGCACTTCCTGCCCCACTGCACACGAGGGGCAGGAGGGAGATGGGGCAGGCCCTGACCCTGCAAGGCCATGGGTTTCCGGCAGAGGCTAGACTCCCAGACGAGAGGAGCTCTGGAGATGCGATCTGGGTGTGACTTAACTCAAACACAGCCAGCCCCATCCCCCCAACACCCAGGCACTCCCACCAGCCTTCAGCTGGGTTGATACCAGCGCCAGCGGGAGTGGAGCCAGGAGGGCCTGGCAACTGGGAGGGGGTGGGAAGGGAATGGAAGGCACCTTTCCCTCAAGCCTTGTAAAAACATTCCGATTTTCATCCTTTTTACCCCAAGCCATCACAGGTCTAAATATGCCACTGGGTAATTTTATGAGCAAACTATGCTATACATCACACGGTTTTATGTTCCTAAATTAACAAAAGAACTTTAAATTTATATGGAGCTCTTAAAAAAAAAAAAAAAAAGAAAGAAAAAAAGACCACACCATGTTTCCATGTATTGCTGTACCCCCAATTCCCTCTCCTTCTAATGTACACCCTAAGTGGCTCCAAAATTTCTGCTGGTTGATGTGGGGCCCACCAAGGAGAGACCATTCCAGACACAGCCAAGGGACAGCCTGGTTCAGGATCCCTGCCAGAGGACCCCACCACCCTATAGAAACAGACTACAGCGCCAGAGCTGAGGAAGGGGCGGTGGCTTCTACCAACCCAAACAGGGCAACCCAATGTCAATAGCCTGGCTCACCTCCAGGCCTCCCCCATGTTCAGCTGCAAGACACGAGGGTGGACCAGAGAACTGGAGCACCCCCAGCGAGGACATGAAGGAAGTCCTGGAGTGGCCCCTCCCACACAAGGGCACACCCAGGACAAGGGATCACCCAGTGTTTGGGGGAGCCCACAGCCAGCTCCCAGTTCTGCTGAAACTGTGCAAGCGGTGTGGCTGGCCAGCCTGGCTCTGGACCTCAAAGTGCCCTCACCTCTGCCCAGCAGCAGAGCCAGAATCCAGGTAGCGTAGTGACCATTTGCTCCCAGAGCACAAAAGCTGCTCTCACTCCAGAGTCCAAAAGATAAGCAACCAGGGACTTACCGCCCACAGGGCTGCATCAGATTCCCACCCAAGGCGTAAGAACGCCTGGCGAGGCCAGCAAAGGAGTTTTAATGAGAACCAAGCTGGGGCGTGGGACCCCGGGCAGGCCCCTCCAGGAAGAAGGGCTGGGCTGCAGCTGGGACAAAAGGGCCCAAGGCTCTCCCTGTGACAGATGGAAATGTGGCAGCCCCTCAGCATTTCTCAGGGGTATCGAAGATTAATTAGTGACTGCCTGCAAAGTGCTAGATGGGAGCCGAAATGCTGGTCCCTGCTGAGTTTCTGAGCTGTAAATAAGCAGCTTTCCCCATCACAACTAAAATAGCAATGTTTTCCTTTTCTGACTACAATCCCAGCCGGCCCATGATGCCCCCAGAGCAGAACCAGGGCGACTCACACGACCCGATGACAGCTTCCCATGACAGCCAGAACTGGGCACGAATCCCTCCCTGCCGGCACCCTCGGGTGCCCTCCCAGCTTGGGTTCCTGAGACACCATCCAGGGAGCTGGGAGCAGGCGGCTGCAGGTCCATGGCTCATCCTGGCCATTCCAGGAGGGCCCTGGCAGAGCCCACCCCACGCCACCCTGTCTCCCATTGGGGGTTCCCTGGAAGTAGTAAGGGATGGGAGTGCAGAAGGAAACCCGGGCAACTCCCTAGCTCTCCTTCAGGGGGCGCCCCATTCAGAGGGCAGAGAACAGCTCCCAGCGGCCTGCCTGGGTGGCTGGGCAAGGAGTCCACCTCCTCCTAGAGCAGCCAACAGCAGGCCACATGGCCAAGGACCAAGCCCGGGCCCTTGAGGGACAGCTTTCCTGGCAGTGGACAGCGCATCCCAAGAGGCGGCTGGGGTCAGCAAGAGTTCAGCGTGGGGCCAGGGTGGGGCAGGCTGACAACAGAAGAGGCCTTCCCTCTGTGAATGCCAGAAACAAGATAAGGGGCCAGGAGGGCGCCAGGGCCAACACTGAGGGCCAACTCCCTCCCTCTTGCGTCCAACAAATATTTATGAAGCAAGGACTCTGGAGCCAGACCACCAAGGGTCAAGGCCCGGCTGTAGCACTCACAGCTCCGGTAACTTCCACCTCTGGGGGCTCTGGGCACACTACCGGCTGCCAGCCAGGATGCAAGCCACTGGTCCCCACTCTGAGAGCTGCTGTTAGCTGACACACAGAATTTGGGTCTGGCAACAAACGGGACGCAGCGCAAGAGCGGCCAACACCTCTTCCTTCTTACGATTGCCATTTGATCTTTATGATCATTCTTACTAGCCTGGCACGGAGCCTGGCATTAGAGAGACTCGGATCCCTGCTGGCACAAAGCTCTGACTGGAGCAGCTGGGCTGAGTCCAGAGTCCGGGCAAGCTCCCCCTTGCCCCAGTGGCAGCAGAGAGGGACCACACCTCCACTCTTCCTTGTAGGGACCTCCCCGACCTGCTTTCTCTGCAGAGCAAGGATTGTGACCAGACCTCCTTCCCCCAGCCTGTGAGCAAACACCAGCAGGACAGACACCTGCAACCTTGGGCAGGGAGGGCAGAGGCCTGGCCCCAAGACCTGACCTAAAGTCGCTGCTCACCCACTAACAAGCTCTGTAATGATGCCTGTTAATTTTCTAAATATTTATTTATTTATCTGAGAGAGAAGGAAACAGACATATATAGAGATCCCACTGGCCCAAGCGTCCACAAATGGCCAGAATCGGAGAGCCAAGGTCTTTCAGGTCTTGGGCGTCCCTTGCTGCCTCCCACGCACTGCACCTGCAGGGAGCTGAAATCAAGGCCAGGGCCTGGATGACCATGGGAGTAGCAGACCTTGCTCAGACCAGAGAGCAGCACCTTAGGCGTGGCAGCCCCTGTGGCCAAGGACACGAGACAACACAGGAGGAGTGTGTGTGGCTGAGGCCCAATTAAACTTTATTCACAGAGCCTGCCTACCCCTGTCCTACAGAAATCTGGGGAGACAGAAGCACACCCCCGTCTTACAGAGAGAAAGCTGTAGCTTTGCAGAGCCCCTCGCTCACCTGGTACAAGGTGACAGCAAAGGAGGCTGGGTGGCCCAGGGCTCTCACCGGTCAAACAGGAGGAGCTGGTGCCTGCTGCCAGCCTCGCCTGGAGCTGCCCAGAGGCCACCAGATGGACAATGCCTGGGATGGGCCCCTGAGTCCTGAGGCTCCAGAGGCCTTGGCTGTCCTATCAGGCCCCCCACAGGCCAGCAGCATCAGGGCACTGACAGCCCCTTGTTCTGGAACCACACTTCTCACCTCTCCGAGTCTCCCCGGTAGACTCTGCTCCTGCAGGAAGCTGAGGGCTGACTTTCCTTAATTGCTTTCTATTTCCCAGCCTGACACTTCCTCCTCCTCTCTCCAAGGCTCCCATGTGAACAGAATGGGTCACCTGATGCATGCATGTGCGCCAGCAGCCACCACGGCAGGTGAGGTGGGGTGTAGATTACAAACACCTGTGCTTCCAAGATGCTCAGGACTTAATCTGTGCCAGGCTCTCCCAGGCTGCGGGGGAGGCACCAGAGGCTCCAACTCTGCCCAGTAGAGGAGGGACCTGGATGACGTGCTCTTTCAGCAGCTCTCGCCTTCTGGAGGGAGGGGAGGAAGAGCACCCACAGTTCTGGGAGCCCCAGGAGGACTTGGGGATTCCAGGTCCTATTTTGGATTGGACCTGTGAGAGCAAGCACAGATGGAAAGAGAAAAAGGCTGCACGTTGCAGTTTGTGGAGGAGGGAGGGGGAGAGCGACCACCAAGGAGACGCTGGAAAGCAGGGGACGCTGACCTGGACAATTTAGGGCAAGGGCCAGGCCATGAGAAGTTACCAGCCCGCTCAGGAGTGCACATTTTAGAGGAAAGCTCTCCTGCTTTGAAATATGTCTTGTCAGCCAGCAGGACCCTGATGCCTCTGTTGCTGCTCCATGAACTTCCAGAAACATCTGCCCTCCGGAGGTTGTGTCAGGGCAGACAGCCCTCTCCTACCTGCCCTCGGGCGGCCGTGCCAGGGATGGGGAGGGAGGACCCACAAACCCAACTCCCCATGCCTGGCGGTTGCGCCTTTCCAGCAGCCATTGGTGCTGAAGTGGAGGGTCGCCCTTTTCCTTCCCACCGGCACCCCAGTACCACCCCACAGCCCCAAGCACCCCGACTTCAATAGCAACCGAATGGCACAGCCCAAGGCAGGCAAACTCAAAGCAAAGGGAGCCCAGCTAAAAACACAGTACATTCCCAGAACAAGCGGCCGCACGCAGAGCGGCTGGCCCGACCAGCGCTCACGTGGCCCACCTGGGGCGGTCCTGGAGTCACAGTCCCTGACCCCGAAGGGCACTGCGGGGGAGGCGCCGCCAGCTCCCAGGATCCCCTCGCAGAGGTCCCCGGTTCACCAGCCTCTTTTTAGGGTTTCAACGTGCAAATAAGGTGAATGGTCCAGAGGGCTCCCACCGGCTTCCACCGCCACCCCCCTCTACCCCTCCCCGCCTCCGTGGGCTGCAGGCGTGACTTGCCCCGAAACAGAAAGTTGCAGGGCAGGCTGCTGTCAGCGCGCAGGGTTAAGGCAACAGGAAGCCACACCGACCGCCCTCCAGAGCTTCCCCGGCCCCCTCCTCCGACCTCGGCAGAACAAAACCTTCCAGGGAATCCCAGGCAGGAAGGGGGGCGGGGACCGGCTAGCCGCGCTCGCGCAGACACCGCGCCAGGGGGTTGGCCACAGGGACCGGGAACTGAGCCCCAGACCCGGGCTGGGGAGGGGAGGGGGGAAGGGCTGCCACCCAATGCGGCGGCCTGCGGGAAAGTAACTTCACACCCGGCGCGTAATTCACCTCTCTGGGCGTGAGCGCCGCACTGCCGCCGCGGAGGAGCCGGCTCCGGCTCCGGGCAGACAAAAGGAGCGAGACGCGCAACCCCCGGTGGCGACGGCGCAGCGGGGGCGGCGGGCCGGGTGGGCGCTCCCCGCAGCTCGCTGCGGGCCTGAGTGCGGCGGGAGGAGCCGGGGCCGCACGCACGCGCTGGGGACAGGGACCCTGGCCGACCTACTGGCCCCAACCCCGGCTAGGGGCTGGGGGGGCAGGGGCGTGAGGGGACCGGGCGCACCGGCGCCGCGCGGGACCAGGGGTGGTGCGCAGCTCGCTTACCTGGTAAGTAATACAGAGGCGGCTTCAACCCAAACATGATTCAGGCTAGAATTCCATAGTGACCGGAGGGACGAAGGACGAAAAAAAAAATATATATATATATATGCATATATAAAAACCCAGCAGCAAAACAAAAAGCACCGTCCACGCCACGGCGCTGAAAAATGTCCAAAACAATAAAATAAAGGCAGAAGAGCGATCTCGAGCGTGCCGGAAAAAATAAAATCAAGCCTTCCTGCCGCCCCCCCCCTCCCCGAGGTGATCCAAGGGCTCAGCCTCGGGCCGGGCAGCTTCGGCCACCTCGGCCCTGGCAGGTCCACAATGAGGGAATTGACGACCACGACGGGCCGGAGCCGCCGCGGCCGCTGGTGTCTTCGCCGCGTGCGTATTTTCTGCCTTTTGGACTTGAGATGCAAATAAAAAGGGAGGGGGAGCGCGGTGGAGGGAAGCAGGCGGGAGAGCGCTGAGCAGCCAGAGAGAAGCAGGGGCGGCGAGGGCGGTGAAATCGGGGGCTAAGGTCTCAGGGACTCCGGGGAGAGGGACCGGGGCAGGCAGGGAGGGGGCAGAGAGGCCCTAGGGACGAGCGAGCAGCGGCCTCCGCTCGGCGCAGCCATTTGAATGTCAAGGGCGAGGGTCAAGAGACCTGTTCCCCACAGGGCTTCCCGTCCAGAACCCGAGGGGAAAAGGGAGGGGGCGGAGGGGTATCTCTGGTTGCCAAGGAGAAACCGGCTTTGTTTTCGTTTCCCCTTAGCTACTGGGAGAGGAGGGGCGGGGTGGGAGAGGAGGAGGAGGGAGGGGGCGAGCGGGTGGGGGAGAGGGGAAAATTAATACCCAAACAGCCGCGAAGTAGGAGGGGGCGCGATCCCCCTCACAAGTAACGGAGGCAGCGGCCGCCAAACAAGTCCGGGGCCGGTGGCTCTCTCCGCCGACACCCAGCCAACACACCCCCGTGATCTCCGTGGCTCGGTGTCCGACCACGGACTCGGAGATAGACTGAGAGGGGGCGGGCAAAGGGCGCAGTACTAGCGGGCTAGGCGCTCGGGCAGGAGAGCGGGAGGCGAGAGCGCACGGCGACGGAGAGCCCCTCGATCAATTTTCATGCAAGAATCATTATCGGTAAATTGGAAAGCTGGCTGCCTGACAGCGGATTTGTCTCCCCTAATGAAAGCGAAAGGGCAGGGGCGCGGCGGCGACGGCGGCGGCGGCTCCTTCCGTCTCCACGCGGCGGCTTCCAAGAGCTCAGAGCTCCGCAGGGCGATAATAATAGTTTCACTTGCGAGCTTCTCCCCCCCCCCCCAACCCCCCGGGCCTGCAGCTCAGGATCCCGGTTCCCCTCTGCCGACCCCGGGAGGGCGCTGCACCGGTGGTAGGGTGTTCCTGCGGCCCCAGACGCGGGCCCGTTTGCAAACAGTGGGCGGCCGCGGGTGCCGCCGGTTCCCCCTCCGCTGCCCAACTCCGCGCTCTGGCTGCCCGCCCGGCCGCCCTCCTCCTTCCCTCCCGCCCTCCCCACCCACGTCTGACAGCTGCGGGAGCCGGGCGCGCGCCCTCCGCCCGCCGGGAGGAGGCTCCCCCGCAAACTGTACATGGCGGGAGGGTGGCGGCCCGGGGCCGCCTTCGGTGAAACCCGCATGGGGCTGGGTAGACGAACCAGCCGGCTGCCCCGGGCCAGCCCCTCGGGCGAGCGGTGCGCTGCCTCCTCCACTTTCCTCTGCCCGCTCACCCCACCCCCGAAAAAAATCCCTGTTGCAAGTGTAATCAAGTGCTTGATACCATCTCCCGCACTCTGCCTGCGCTGGTACATTATCAGCTCCGGGAAAGCATGCTTCCAGGCAAACGGCCCTAATAAACGCTATTACTGCGACTCCGCGAGCCCTGGCCGCACCATAGTAACGCGAGCCCCAGCTGGTGAGGCTGGAGAAGACGGCCCCCGCATAGGGCGCACCGGCGGGCGCGGGCCGCTCTCTCGGCTCCCCACACTGCCTCTCCTTCACACCATCTCTGGAAGGCCCCATGTGATAATTCCCCAAATCGAAGGGGAAAAAACCCTGCCGCCAAACCACATCCTGTGCGCTCATTGTCCAGCCCAGCAATTTTAAAGAGACAGGACCCATTTACCCACGCGCCCCCTTCAATGCATGCTGCAAAGCTGCCTCTAGGTGCCACTGGTTATTTGCAAGCCCCTTTACTTCCAAGAAGTGCCCCCTCGGTGGCACAGCCAGCAAGAGGCACGACTTGATGACCCTAAAGGAGCCACCTTTTGACCCCGGACGCGATCGTGGGGGTGGGGGGAGCGGGAGAGGAGAGGCCTGAGTCTACAGGGGCACTCAGCGGGGAACCACGGTCCCGCCAGGCTCGGGTTCCTGCCCACACTCGCCGACCACTGCGTAAATCAGGGGACCGCAGCGGCAGTCCCGGGGTCCCTGCTAAACCCGTTGATTTCGGAGGACAGCTGACCGCGCGAACGTTACGCCCTACAGAAAAGCGTTGGGAGATGAGCTGGGGGGGTGGTGCCTGGCGGGGCTCCGACCCTCCACGGTGCCACTCACCAGCCCTCACCCACCCCACCCGGAACATCTGAAACACGCGGGGCGGAGCCGAGGAAGGCGGCGCTCCTGCCCGCTGCCGCCTCTCTCCTGCTGGGTGCAGAGCTCAGGCGGCAGCCTTCTGGGGCCCGGCTGCCCAGGGGTTCCATGAGCAGCTTTTAATCCTTTCCAGCGCCCCTCCCCGCGGAGGGCGCACGCTGGTACCCGGGAGGGCGCCCGGGGCTGCTGACCTGGAGAAGACCGGCCGCTCGGGGCCGCCCGCGCGCGCCGCCAGCATCTGGCCGCTCCGCCCTGCTCTGACCCCGGAGGTCGCACCCGGCCCTCGGTGTCGGCGGCCCTTTGTTTTCCGGGGCTGCGGTGATGGTACTGCCGGCTGCCGGCTGCCGGCTGCCGGCTGCCCGCCGCAGTGAGAGGCAGGCGGTCGCCCGGCCCTGGTCCAGCCCCCGCCCCCGCCCAGCTCTGGCCCGCAGACAGCCCGGGAGCCCTGGTGTGTGTAGGGGACGTCAGGAGTGTGCCAAGTTGCAGCAGAGGTCGAGTGAGCAGCCCTTACCAGCTTGGAAAGTCTGGTCCTGGTGGGGAGGGGGAGAAAAGTATATAAAGACCCTAAACTATCAGTTTCTGTTGTCATCCTTTTATTGGTTTTTAATTCTCCGGGATTACGCGAACAACAGTAGTAATTAATACTAAACCTTCCTCTACTGTATATGCTAATGGCAGAAGCCATAAAAATTAATTTGCAAACATGTCATTACACAATAGCTGTACAGGCAATAAACCTGTAATTATGGGCCAATCACGGAGAGGGTACGCTGGGAGGGATGCCCCCCCAATCTGCTGGGTGCCCCCCTTCCTCTGCCAAAGTGGGGAAACCCAGGCCAGCAAGCTCACCTTCTTAGGGAGCCTACTGTGTGAAAAGACTCCAGCTGGGGGAATGGGAGCGGGGCCTCCAAGCCCACCTGGACCAGCCTGGGCCAGGGCCCTGGCTTGTGCAGGGCAGGTCTCCCCAGCCTGCGGCTCTGGGGGGCCAGCTCCCGGCTTATCTGTGTTTCCCTATCAGAGACAAACAACTCTCCCTAGCAAGGATCTGAATTATCTTACAGTGCACAGGCCAAGCCCTGATTGCTTCTAGCCACACCCTGGGGAAGGAGGCCTGGTGAGATTCTAGTGATAGCCTTCCTGCTCCAGAGGGGTTAGTGACACTTCCTGGTGATGGGGACCTTTGTAAGGCATCCGTGCCAAGACACTAGCCACGTGGACTCCCTGCTGGCTTTCTCCTGAAAGGCTAGCTGTTTGCCAGCATGTGGCTGAGCAGCCAGCAGGGTGGGCTTGCCCTTTCCCACTGGCCCTGGCCACTTGGCTGTGGCTTGGAATCCATGATTACAATGACTCACTCCTGGGGGGCCAGCCCCTCTGTGGGTAGGAAGGGTGGGGACCAACTGCTAGAATGGGGGGGCTCACCTGAGGGCTCCACCCCAGGAATTCTGTCCCTCCCTCCCTCTTTGCTCACCTCCAGGGAAGAGTCAAGCAATGGGATGGCTAGTTGGCAGAGCTGGACCACCCAGAAGGCTTCCAAAAGACTGGGGACCCCCCCCCCCCGCCAGGGCACACTGGCCCTCTCCTCCCAGAGCCACCCAGCCCAGGCTGCAAGTCAGCCCAGGTCAGGGCAGAGCCGGGGCAGACAGCTTGCAGCCAGAAAAAAGAAAATAGACTGCTCCCATCTCATGGGCAAAAAGGCAAGGGCAGGCATCTCCCAGAAGGTGGCACAGAGCTCCCTTCACACCCCGACTCAGAAAGAGGGGCCCGGGGCCCGGCAGCGTGGCCTAGCGGCTGAAGTCCTCACCTTGGGCGCGCCAGGATCCCATGTGGGCACCGGTTCTGGTCCCGGCGGCTCCACTTCCCATCCAGATCCCTGCTTGTAGCCTGGGAAAGCAGTTGAGGACGGCCCAAGGCTTTGGGACCCTGCACCCTGTGGGACACCTGGAGGATCCTGGATCCTGGCTTCAGATCGGCATAGCATCGGCCGTTGCACTCACTTGGGGAGTGAATCATCGGACGGAAGATCTTCCTCTCTGTCTTTCCTCCGCTCTGTATATCTGACTTTCCAATAAATAAATAAATCTTAAAAAAAAAAAAAAAAGAAAGAAAGAAAGAGGGGCCTGGACTCTATCTGGGCGGTCACAGTCACACAGCACAGAAGAGCTGACTGATATTCATGACTTCCTGGCGGGAGCCAAGGATGCTTGGATGTGCTGGGGTACCTGGGTGGTCAGCTGCGCCCACTGACATTACACCATGGTTTTCCACACACAGCCAGGAGGCAGCAGAGCTGAAGTCAGAAAGCACCTTAGTGACCCTGAGGCAGCTTGCCGTAGGGCTTGAGGGCCCAGCCAGGGGTGTCGCTCCCACTCCCCAAATCGTCCTACATTCCAAGAGGGTGAGGATGTGTGGCCACTCAGGTGCCTGGCACAGTCACACCACACAGAGTTGTCATGAACCCAGTGTCTGGCATAATAGCAACAGTGACACTAACGGCAGTCCCGGAGCAGGCCGCTGTACACGGGTTCAGGCTACGTGCCTTATCTGTGGCTGGCCCCCATGCCCCAGGGCCAGTGCCGAGATGACCATCACCCTTGTGGACTCTGCAGGATGTGAGCTCACTCTGCCTGAGGCCACACAGGGCACAGACACACCCTTCTCCGGCCCTGTGGCTCTAGGCCTTAGGGGACTGGAGCTTCCCCCAACAAGCCCACTGGTTGGAGGCCTGAGGCAGGAGGGGGAAGGGAAGAAGGGAACCACTGACTGCCACCCCTGCCCAGAACTCTCCCCACCTGCTGGCTTCGCCTTTGCTTTGCTGTCTCCCTTGGGGAACTTCAGGGAGCACCCCAGGCAGGATGTGCTGCCCTATTCAGACCTCAGGGCCTCCTTACCTGCTCTCAGGGAGTGGCCTATGTGCCAGTTGGCCAGTGTGAATGTGCACTGTGGCCTGTGGGCCTGGCTGCATTGAGAACAAGCCTACAGACATGGTCCAGTTCCAGGTCTGCAGAGGCTGTCACCCAGAATCACTGGGGCAGTCCCACCCCCCAGCGACAGCTGAATGTCCCTGACTCCCAGAACAGGCCCCCACGGGCAGGAGGAGGACCCTGCCTGGGAGCTGCTCGTCCCTGGCGGCGGGCAGGCTTCCGACCTCTAGCACTGTGAGAGAGGACATATCTGAGGCTGTGTGAAGTCTTTTGTTACAGCAGCCACAGGACACACAGTCTGGTTCGTGGCCTGGGGGGCCCTGAGCCTGGGGTGGTCGGACCAAGCTGCTGCATTCTAACAGGAGCCTGCGGTCCCAACAGCAACAGAGTTCATGGCCCTAGACAGTGTGTGGTCAGACTGCCATCCTCCACGAAGCTGAAATTGGGACCCCACGGGAATGAGGCTCTACAGCTACCTCACTCTTTGTGACCCACATGTGCCTGCTGGAGTTGGGAAGCAATCCAGCCTAGCAGATTCTCAGGTGTGGCCATGCGCAGGGCAGCGGCCAGCCAGCTTTCCTGAGGCTCAGTCCATCGCAGATCCTCCTGAAGGGAGTGACCAGGCTGGCCCTGAAAAGCCTGGGGTGCCTCTCTCTCCTCTTTCTGCACCTGTGTGTGGCAGACATACATCTGCTCTTGGTTCGACCCCGACTCTGCCAGACCCCCCACTTGGAGATGGCACCGCACAGGCTGAAGAAACTATCTCCTCATCACTCTTGCCTCCAGCCACTGGTGTGTCGCCTTGCTGTCACTTCAACAGGTACCAACAGTCTCTTTCCCATGTCTGCCTTACCCCAGCACCATGCTGGATTTGTCAGCCATGGTACCTTGTTCCATCCTCACAACCAAAACAAACATCATCCCCATTCCTCAGAGGGGAAAACTGAGGCCCAGGGAGGGGGTGACTCAGCCAAGGCTCTATGGCCAATAAGAGGAAAAGCTGAGCTTTGAATCCAGTCACGTCTGACTCCAGCCTCTGCTATACTGGTACTATTATAAAGATTTGCTTATCTACTTTGAAAGAGTTACAGAAAGAACAAGACAGAAAGATCTTCCACCCCTTGGTTCACTCCTGAGATGGCCACAATGGCCAGTGGCTGGGCAAAGCCAAGTCCCTCAGGGGTAGGAGGGACCCAGGTCCTTGGACCGTCCCCTAGTGCTTTACTGGGCACATTAGCAGGGAGCAGGATCAGAAGTGAAGCAGCTGGGACTTGAACTGGTACCCCTTTGGGATACTGGTGCTGCAAGTGGTGCCTCTGCCTGCAGTGCCACAGTGCTGACTCCAGACCCCACTTTTTACACTGCTCCCCTAGGGGCTTCCCTGGACTGTCTGGGGGAAGCCTCTGTCCAGAAACCCTTTATTTTAAAAGCAAAACAAGCAGAAACCAGGAAGGGCAAGACTACTGCCTGCCACTGTCCACACCGACTGCTTCCGATGCTGGGCGTAGGTCCCCAGGAGAGGGCTGCACAGACGGACAGGGAGCTGGTTGAGGTGCTTCCCTCCCACAGGCTACAGGGACACCTGAGGGTCTGACAGTGGCCTAGCCACAGGGCTGGCTACATCCTCCAACACAGGAGGCCCCTGGTCCCAGGCTCCTTTGGCTGCCTGCACCCAGCTCAGCACAAGCCACACAAGCCTGGCAGGACTAAAGGGGCTGCGAGGAGGGGCTGGGGATGCTGGACATGTGAAGGGGCTGCGAGGAGGGGCTGCGGGTGCTGGACACGTGAAGGGGCTGCGAGGAGGGGCTCCTGGGGGGGACTGGACACACGGAACGGGTCACTCAGGTCCAGCTCAGCACTTGCCCTGCAGCCCTGGCTGAGCTGACATGGCCTTCTCTCTTGGCAGCCACCACGTGGAGGCTGTTGGAGGGAAGGGGTGAGGCTGAAAGCCCTTCCCACTGTCCACACGGGAGCTGCTAGGCCAGGGCATGCTGCAGAGGTCATCAGACATTGGTGTGGGCTTCTCTGGGGTCCGCTGCGGCAGGCCTTTGTAGCCCCCTGCTGACAAGTTGTGGCTTCCCACGGCTTCCCCACCCACTGGCCTGGGTGCTGGGCAGAGGGAGCGGCTGGCTATTGTGGGGGCAGCAGGAGGGTGGGGGATGGCCACTAAGGCCTCTATCCTCTTCCCCAGGCTACCTCCACGTGGGTCCTCCCGCCTACTCCCTCCGGCTACCCCAAGGCCTGCACTGTCCCTCCTTCACCCTACAATGGGTCAGGCCTATATGGATGGAAGGGTCTTCGTCCAGGGCCCATCACCACATTTTCCAGGTAATGGATTCTTGTCTTGTTGTCACGAAGCATGGTAGGGGCATAACCTTCACAGCACTGGCACTCGGGGCTGTGGAGGGGACCCTCTGGGTGTTAGTCACAGTGACCCCAATCACAGCAGCTAAATCCTCTAAGGGAGACACAACCAGCGGGGGCAGGACTGCAGAACCTAAACAGTCTGGCTCCCTGGGGCCAGCGCTGGCATAACAGGTAAAACCATTGCCTATGAGGTCAGTAAAACATGGGTGCCAGTTCCAGTCTTACTCAGCTCCCTGCTAACGCACAGGGGAAAGCAGTGGAAAATGGCCCACATGCTTGGGGCCAACTGTCAGGGAGACCCAGCTGGAGGCTTCCGGCTTCACTCTGGCCCAACCTTGACTACTGCAACCATTTGGAGAGTGAACCGGCCAACGAAGACCTATCTCCCACTTTCTCTAACTCTGCCGTTCAAATAAATTGCTGGCCTGTCTCACCAGCAGCTCTGGGCCCCAGGCTCACCAGAAAGACATGCAACAGGGCCTGGGGCTCCAGCTCTCTGACGCCTCCTCTGCTCATCAGAACCAACCATTGCAAAGCCACGAGGGTTCCCAGGGACCTGGGGACTCTGCCCCATCCTCCAGACAGAGCACAGGAAGATTAGGGGGTGCTTCTCTGCCCAATTCTGGTCCCAGTGCTTGGAGAGGCAGTATTACCCACACTGCCACAGGATCAAGCCCCACCTCTGCTATCTCCGGGGCTGCTTGAGGCTCTCTCACAACTTCCATTTCACTTCCTTGTTTATTTGTTTTTAAAGATTTTCTTATTTATTTGGGAGGCAGTACGTACACACACACACACACATGCATGCACGCGATGGTGGTGGGCCAGTAGAGGGGAATCATCTTCCACGTGCTGGCTTAATACCCAAGTGCCTTTCATGGCCAGGGTTGACCCAGGCCTAAGTCAGGAGACTGGAGCTTCTTCTGGGTCCCCTGTGTTCCCATTGCTTTCCCCAGTGCTTTTAGCAGAGAGTTGTACTGGAAGTAGATCAGCCAAGTCTCAGACAGGCACCCATATGTGATGCCACTGTAACAGGGGACAGCTTTGCCCACTATACCACAATGCCAACCCCTCTCATAGCTTCTAGAACAGTATAGGACCTGCAAGGGGTGTGTTAAAAAAATTTGTTGAAAATTGGAATTAAAAGTTAAGTTTTCTGGAGCTGGCACAATGGTTCAATTGACTCATTGTCCACCACCTGGGACCATAAGGTACCAGCTGCTGGGATCCCATCCAGCTCTCTACTTATGGCCTGGCAAAGCACTAGAGGACAGCCCAAAGCCTGAGTACCGCGTACCTGTGTGGGAGACCAGGAAGAAGTTCCTGGCTTTGGATTGGCTCAGCTCTGGCCATTGTGGCCATTTGGGGAGTGAACCAGCAGATGGAAGATCTTTGTCTCTCCTCCTCTCTGTAAATCTGCCTTTCTAATACCTCAAAATGCCCACAAGGCTGGGGCTGGCCCAGGCTGAAGCCAGGAACTCCTTCCAAGTCTCCCATATGGGTGGCAGGGATCCAAAGTACTGAAGCCATCATCAGCCCAGGCATGTTAGCAGGGAGTTGGATCAGAAGCAGAGGTGGGACTAGATCCCAGGCACTCCAGTACGGGAATGTTAAGCTCAAGCGACAGCTCAACTTACCACGCCACACCTGTCCTCATAGAGTTATTCTTGAATATCTTTTTCTAAGAACTTTGTAAAGCAGCCTGGTATTTTGGAAAGACAGCACAGGGCAGCATTTCCGCTTACTTGGGCTAGAAGCAGTGGTTTCAGTTCCCTAAGTGAACATCTGGGTGCCCTAGACTTGAACAGATGCTATAGCAAGGGGGAAGTCCCAGGCCAAGGCTCTACCTGGGGGTGTCACGTGGCTCAGAGCAATCATGATTAAGAAATGAGGCTAGCAGGTCACCTGCAAACCAGGTGCCCAGTATCCAGGTGTTCTGAGCTGCACAGCTGCCTGTCTCCCCACAGCGAGATGGCCAGGCAGCGTGTGCGGACTGAGCAGGTCCTGAGACCACAGCACTCCTTGTGGGCCACCTTAGTCCTGCCCCTCACGTCCCGAGATGGTCTCTCCTGTTGGCCACAGGGGCCTGTTGGTAGCCTTCTCAGGGTAGGTTTTGGGCAGCACGTGGCTTGGGGGCGGGTACAGGAAACAATCCAAGGGGGCCCCGAGTTCTGTCCCATCTCAGGGCAGTGTGGTTTGAGCCTGGTCTGGACCAATGGATCCTGCAGACCTTCCATCTTGGCAAACCCATGATTAATAAAATTCAGACACACCATCTGTTCGCTCTGACATTTAAGAAACAGTACGGGCTTCCAGAGAGAAAAAGCTGCCCTGTGCAGCCAGCTTCTCCCTCGCCTGCAAATCCCCACGTGGCTTCACACCCTCCCTGCCTCCTAGACCTGGCAGGAAAAATCTCACCAGCCCACACACAGTCACACCCAGCTGACTCCACCTCCTCCGCCTCAGGGGTCACCAGCTGATGACCCAGGCTTGCCCCCACAAAACCACCACAGCAGCCTCTCTGGGCCACCATCCTCCTGGTGCCCTCAGAGCAATGACAGTAATAGAGCAGGGGACCTGTGTGGCACAGGATGGCAACAGCATGGGGGCTGATTTGGACTACTGGGGCCAGTTCCCCCAGCCCCAGGGCTATATCCTCCACGGGACCCTGCACAACCCACAGCAACTGAGGGAAGGACACTGAGGCACACTCAGCTCCCAGATTTACACCTAGGCCCCTGGGCCATGTAACGGCCCTGCCATCTTCACAGTGCGACCTGCAAGGACATGCTGAGGCTGGGCTGAGAGAGGTGGTGGGGCAGACACATTGTGCCAGGAGACAGCTCGCTGTTGGCTAAACCCTGGATAGTGCTCTAACTCTGTGTGAGAGTTGGGCTGGTGTGGCGGTGACACCAGCTGAGCCAGAGAGGCCTTGGTACCAGCCTCGTGCCAGGCATGGGTCTAGGTGGGGCTCTTTCATGCATCCTTAATGCCCAGGTTCAGTCTCTGGGCCAACCATTAGAGGAAGTGTCTGGAGAAGGGACTGACTCACGCCCTGCCCTCACAGCAGACCCTGCCCCCAACTGCCCTCTTACTGCTGGGCCCTTGCCATGGGCACTACTGGATGATCAGCTCACATGGTGCCATCCCCTGCCTCTCAGCCTCCTGGCTGCTGGACATATCTGCTGCTCCTACTCTGACTGCCAAGGACACTGCGTCTGCTGTTACAATTGGAATTGCCACCAATGCCACTGCTCCCACCACTTCCCCATCAAGCAAGACCCCTCCACTCTCCTTGTCCCATCCCATCTCCACCACACCATCCTGCTTAGAGACATGACAAATAACATAAAGCCCTCAAGCTGGGTAAAACACACCCCAGATACTGCACATTTTAGCCACTGCTGGGGAAGGCTGCAGTTGACATCAAGCTTAGGCTGGGGTCTCAGCTCAGCTCCCTACTCCAGCCTCTTGCTAACATACACCCTGAGAGACAGTAGGCTGGCGCCTAACACTCATACAGAAGACTGGACTGAGCTTCTGCCTCCTGCCTTTGACATGGCCTATCCACAGCTAATGCAGGCATTTGGGGAATAAATCAGTAGGTGGGAGCTTTCTGCCTGTTTGTATCCCTCTGCCTTCCAAATAAATGAAGCCAATAAGAACCAGGGGTCGGCATTGTAGTACACCTTATCATCACATAGCCTGTGATAACAGGATCCCATGTTGATGCCAGTTAGAGTCCTGGATACCCCACTTCCAATCCTGCTCCCTGCTAAAGTGCCTAGGAAAGCAGTGGAAGATGGCCCCGAATGCTGGGGTCCCTGAAGCCGCATGAGAGAGCTGGATGAAGCTCTTGGCATCAGCCTGGGAAAGCCCCAGCTATTGTAGGCATTTGTTGACTGAATAAGAACAGATGGAAGATCTCTTTATTCTCCCCTCCTTCCTTTCCTAACTCTGTCTTTCAAACAAGTAAGTAAGTAAATGTTTAAAACCATTAATGGGCCAAACAGCCACCGAGGTAATAAGGAGCCACTAGGCTCAGGTGGGGACCCAGGACGCCTGAGAGCTGACTCAATCCAGAGGCCACATGGCCCAGGGATGCCAACCTGCTGTGTCTACAATTTTGAGGGTCAGAGCCTTGGCACACCCCTCCTGTTTGAGAAGGTCTTTCCATGGTAAGCTGGAAAGAGGGTGGAAAAGGGAAGCTAACCAGCTCTGGTGAGGATAATGGTCACAACAGGATCACCAGGGCTGTCCATTATGCCCTCAATAGGGTTCCATGGGTTTTAAAGCAATCATGTCACTGGGTACCAGCCAGCAACAAGCACGCACAGTTCTTTCCAAAAAAGCACCTTTACTCCACGTGTTGCTTTCACCTTCACAATGTTGCTGTCACCTTCAGAAATGATGACCAGCACACAGTCAAAAATAACCAGGCACGCAAAGCCACACCTCCGCGCTGAGACCCGGGAGCGATGTCAGCCAGAGGCAGAGCTGCAGGATTCTAGGCGCTGACATGGGGATCTAACTGATAAGCACAGCAGGGTCTTCAGAGAAGAGGCGTCTCGGTGGAAGTGTTAAACCCCACACAAACCCCCGTGGGCAAGGATGTTCTCCATCGTGTCCCCTAGAGCAGTGCCCACTGTTAAGTATCTGCAGGACAATTCAATAGACACTCTGGACCTAGCATATCACCATGTACCCCCCTCACCAGGCAGCAAGTGAAAGTGGGTAGCCCCGTGCTGCCCTTCAACATGACACGTCTTGGTATGAAGGCAGACACTCATAAAAAACAAGCCTCGCCACACAGCGGCCTGCACAGCAGAGGAAAACCACCCAAGGGCCCATGGGTTGCTGAAGAAAGCCGCGTCCTTCAGGCCAAAATAAGCACCCCCCACCTGCCGTGGTAATTTCAAGTTATCCATTTTCATTACAACACGTGGCCTTGGCTCTCAGAGCCTCCACCAGGATTCTTTCTGTGGGGGCAATTTTGGTGCCTGCAATTAGCTGAACAGGCATCTTTTGTCCCTGCTAAAGCACTCAATTGCAGGTGTAATTAGGTTCCCTCACCCCTGAAATCTGCACAGGGCCGCCCGCCTTGACTAACTGCACCCACAATTAAGTGCTTACGGGCTGGAGGCTGCAGCGGCAGGCATGCGCGTGTGGCTAATAGTGGGGACACGGAGCAGGTTTTCAAAAATAGACACCGTGTTGGAGAGATCCAGCTTTTTTTGTTTGTTGTTCAAATGGTTCTGTCCAGCTGGGAATAATGAGGAAAGACAAACATGCCACTTAGGCTAGGTCCATACACAAATAAACTGCACAAATCCTTCATTAAGCTCCTTACAGGGGTGGGCAAGGCTGGCAGAAGATGAGCCCAGCAGACAGACGTTCTCTGGGGGCCAGCACTGTGATGGGAGCCCCTGGGGCCTTTAGCAGCTCAGACAGGGTGGATGCCCGGCTGGCCAGCAGCAGAGCTGGTGTGGGCTGAGGATGCTGACGGGGATGGAGAAGCTCTGGAGCTAGAGACGGCACAGTCAAGGGGGGGCCCCAGCGGCCCCAGAGCAAGAAGAGGTTGGTCAGGGAGGTTGCAGTCTCCGTGCAGAGTGGCAGCCTCCTTTGTCCTCTTCCAGGAGCTGGCTCATCAGCCTGGCAGATGACTTCCTCTCTCTGGAAGCAGCCGCACCTGCTCCCTTCTCTGCTGCCCCTCTTCCCTGGGGCTCAGCAGGTGGTGAGGGCCACGAGCAAACCACCTGCCAGTTCCCAAGGCCAACTCCCTCAGGACGCCTTTAGCAGAGACCCAGGCCCAGCTTTATGAAAAGATCACGGGGCCAGAAAGGAGACCAGGGTGCACCCGGAGGGTGCAGGACCTTGGTAATTTCTGTACCCCCACCCCCACTCCCATCCTCTCTAAACTCCCTGCTCGCCCGCTGTATTGTTTCTGAACAATAAAAGCGAGCCGCTTACAGTTGCTGTAATCAGGCAAGGAGAAAAGCTTTCCTCTCCTCCAAGTCAAGCCACTGAAAGCCATTTGCCTTTTGCAGAGCTCAGCAGTCCTGGCTGAATGCAAAGGGCAAGGGCAATATTTAGATCATTAAAAACCCATTGCTGGCAGGGCCAGCTGGGTGGCCACAGGTGGCTCCAGGGTGGACAGCCCCAGGTGAGGACAGCCAGCAAGCCTGCCATCTTGCCCTCCCCTCTGGCCTGGCTCTCTCCTGGTCTTGGCTAGGGTTGCAGAGACAAGAGGTGGGGAAGCCTGGGAAATCCTACCCAAACAGAAGCAGGCTTCAAGTCGGTGATTCTGACCCCACGGCCCCAGCGAGACAGGGCCCAGCCAGCCTGCCCCACAACAGCAGCCAGCTTCTCCTGCCTTGGGGTCTTGGCACCAGTCGTGCCTGCTGCCCAGCTGTCTGCAAAGCTCTTCCTTCCCTCTGCTCAGCTCTGCCCTCTGACCTCCCTCTTATCCAAGAGGCCTGCCCTACATGTCGTCCCCAGCAGCCACTTACAGCCCTCCAGGCAGCCTGTGTCATCGTGTTCTGCTCCCAGGGTCACAGCACCCTGGGTAGTGACACTGGACAAAGAGCTGCTCCAGGGGCACAACCTTGGAAACAAAGGTGGCCTCCAGGACCTCTGTGGCTCTGGAAGTTCTGAGGAACACATGAGTCTTTGCACTGCAGGAGCTGGGGCTTGCAGGGCTGACCCAGCTGAGCCCTGTGCCCACCTGCAGGCCCAGGTGCCAGGAGGACAGTGAGCCACCTTAGGCAGCTCCTGAGTCCTCATTTAACTGCCTTCTGAGACTCTGACTTGGCGCCCACTGTCTCTGAGCTCCCAGGAGCACAGCCTTGCTCTGCTGGCTCCCCTGCCCCCAACAGATGCCCGTGAAAATCAAAATCAAGATCAGCTCCTCTTCACGGTGGCCGTCCTCCATCATGTGTTGTCATGGGGACAGCGAGGGTGTGCTGTTCAAACCTGCGGCCCCTGCTTCAGCCCTACGTCATCCTCCTCCCAGTCAGCACTGCTGGGGCTGCTAATGAGCCCCTGAAGCCAGGAGTCTCAATTTTGTCTTCCGTTTCCTTCCTCATCACAGCTTTACAAGCCATCCTTGGGCAGGCTGCTAGGCCAGGGTAGAGCTGCCCACTTCCTAACCCAGCCCCACTGCTGGCTGCGTGGGTGCTCCGCCCACGCGGGCTATCCTAGCCCAGACATGAAGCTTCCAGACCAACAGCTGCGCCCCGTGGTCAGTCAGGATCCGGCCCTGCCACCACCAGTCAGCCATTCTTAACCCTTCCTTGCAGGCTCCATGGCGTCCACACCCTCAAGTCCTGCCTCCTCAGGCCCTGTGGAAGGAGGACCCCTTCTCAGAGCCAGCCAACAACAGACCTGACCCTGGAGCCGACAGAAGGCAGAGCTGCCCGTGGCCCCAGCTTGGCACCCACACAGCACCTGCGACCATCATCTCTCTGGCTCAGTTTCCTTGAGCTCAAAATGCAGAGGAAAGAGCTACTGCCCAGGTCGTGTGGAATAGCCCAGACCTCCAAGGACTGCCAACTGACACGGCAGTCACGGTCAGCCACTCCCCAAAAGACACAACCAGGGAGCTCCCACAGACAGCTGAAACTTCCCAGCTTCCAGACAACCCCACACGTGACCTGGCCTAACCCCGCTAGTCCTCTGGCGCTGGCCGTTAGAGGGCACAACCCAGTGACACTCTTTCTTGGGGCCCACTGATGTGGTCTGCCTCCTGGAGCCACTGTCCTCTTGGCTTAGTCTTTGAATCCCAAAGCTGAGGCCTGGAGCCTGGCATACAGCGGACAATAAATGCTCTTATGATTCTGTGTGGGGAGGTGGGGGTGGGGCTGGGCAGGTCTGCGAAGCCATGTCTGAGGTCCCTGTGGCAACAGCTTTATTTGGGGGACAGTATGGCTAGTTCTTCGGCCTCTCAGCTACTGGCCCAGTGTGGTGGCCCTGACCACACACAGCTCCAGATTACCAAGAAACTTACTTCTTTGGCCCAGCATTTCCCCCGCCACACCACAGCCCTCCTGTTTGTGAAGTGTTTACTTATTTCTTTTCATCTTATAAGAAAAGTAAAGTGAGAGAAGAGAGAAAGAAAGAAGGGAGAGGAAGACGTTCTGTTCACTGATTCATCCCCTAAAATTGCACAACTGCCAGGGCAGAGCCAGAGCCGGCAGCCTGGCATGCAGCCAGAGCTCGAGTCGGGGGAGGCGCCTCCCCAGCCCAGCAGGCAGGAATTGGGACCAGATGAGAAGCCGAGCAGCTGGGACCAGAACCAGGTCCCAGATAAGGCATGCCCGCTCCCATCCAGCCCTCCTTTTAGCAGCAAACTGCCTGCCCGAGGCTCCAGGGCCTTGCTCGCCTCCTCTTTGCTCCAGGTGGCCTTATGGCCTGAGAAGCTCTCCAGGTGCAAGCCCATGGGTGCAGGCCTCACCCCCTGGAGATCTTGACAAGGTGGCACAAGCAACAACAGGCAGAGGCGGGAGCACAGGGCTGGGCCCGGCGGTGGTGAGCCTTCTCCAGAGTACCTGCTGGTATGACCATGCTTCTGACCTCATCAGGTGCCATCTTGTCAGCACACAGAGCAGCAGCCAGAGTCGGCCAGAGGCATGCAGGGCCTCCCATGCTGGCCACTCCTTGCTGTGCCACAACTTGGTCCCAGAATCATTTGGGTTGGGACCAGGTCTCACTGCTGTCTGGATTCCAGCCTGGCACAAGGCCTGGGCAGGGGGCTGCTGGGAGGGCCTGGGATGCAGGCCTCAGTGAGTTGTACACGGTCATGGTCTCCTCATAGACTCAGACTCCAAGTGTCCAGGCAGCGGCCCAAGATGGACCCGCAGGCTGGATCTGCACAGGGAACACTGCTGCCCAGCTGTGTGTTGAGCCATCAGGCCAAGGCAGAGCCTGTGCCCCACATTGGGCAGGCTCCACAGCAGAAAGCAGGAGGAAAGCCGGGCTCCATGACCCCTGCAAGCTGTCCTCACCAGCATCCTGTGCACAGCAGTATGGGAGCGAGCCACAGCACCGAGCAAGGGAGAAGGGCACAATGACAGAGGCTGTGGTGACTGACACCTTGACTCCGGAGGCCACCATCCCTAGAGAAGTGAGCCAGTCACTGCACAGCAAACATTCTGTGATTTTACAGCTGCAGCTGCTGGAGAGACGCAGGGTGGGGCTGGCCAAGGGTTGGGCAGGAGATGAAGGGTTAGTGGGGGCAGAGTTGGCACTGTAGGACAATAAAGCAGCTGGAGGCCCTTAAGGGCCTGAACTGCACACTTGAAATGGTTAAAATAGGGACATCTTAAAAATTCTTTATTTGAAATGCAGAGAGGTGCACAGAATGGGAGGGGAAGACAGAGGCCATCTCTCACCCACTGGCTGGCTCACTCTCCAGGTGCCCACCACGGTCAGGGCTGGGCCAGCCGGAGCCGGGAGGCGAGCGAGCAGTCTGTGAGGGTGGCAGACACCATCACCATCTTTTCCCAGAGTGGATACTGTGATCAGGAGCAGAGTGAGCACTTGAACCTGGGACTCAGCTACAGATGTGGGGTCCCAACTGCATGACACAGACCCCGCAGGGTACCTGCGCATCTTCCCAAGCACACAACTGGGACAGGGTTCTCCAGAGCGGCTGGGCTCAGCCCAGAGCAACAGGTGTGCCTGCGGTGAGAATGAGGGGCCAGCGTTTTGGCACAGCACCTGCACCTCTTCTGAACCAGCGCCCTGACGACATGCCTGGGAGAGCAGCAGAAGATGGCTCAACACGAAGGCCCTGCACTCACAGGGCTGACACAGAAGCATCTCCTGCCTCTTGTCGTCAGCCTGGCCATCTCCCTAGCTGCAGCCTTTACAGCCATTTGGGGAGTAAATCAGTAGATGGAAGACCTTTCTACCTTCAAATAAGCAAACAAATCTTTAAAAAAGTTAGAATCTCATGCCTACACATACATGCCACCTGGAAGACTAATTCCCAAGGTCCACAGAGGACCCCAGTGCCATGCACAGTACCACTGCACCACTGGCCCCAGCTCTGACCACTCTGCCCTGCCCTCCTTCAGCAAGCTCCTGGGGACCACGTGCTCTCCAAGGGAGCCTCAGCCGGCCCGAGATCAAGAGCACAGTTGGCTGGTTGGCTCCGTGTTTATCTTTAAGTTGTCCTTTTCCTGTCCTGGGTTCAGCACCTGGCCCCTCCCTGGGCCCATTGTCTCAGGACCCAGGGCCATCCGGTCCATCCTGGGGGAGAACAAGGGAGCCTCCCGCCCCCCATTTCCTCAGATTCCAGGTCCCTCGGCAGAGTAAACACAGCAGCACACAGATGTCCCGGCATGGCCAGGGCAAGGGCTGGGGGAGGTGAGCGTGGGGCAGGGGGCAGGCAGGGCCACAGTTCCCAAAGGATTATGCTAAAGATGCCACCAAGGGTGCTTAGTTTCAGGGTGACTCCCCCCACCCCGCCCACTAGCCATCTTGCTCTCCCCCCAGTGCCACCAGGATGTCAAGTCCTCAGAGGCCTCAGCCCTGTGCACTGACTGCTTCCTCTTGGACACCTGCAGGTCAGGTGCTCACCATCCACACCACAGGGGCCTAGGGCAAACTGAAGCTGCCACTGCCCCAAACTAGCAGTTGGCAGCAGCTGCCAGCAGCCTGTCAGGAGCTGCCACTGCCCACCCTTGTACCACCATCAGATGCTCAGGTCACCAGCTAACCCTCTGCGCTTCAGGGTTTGGTTACCTAGGGTCAGTTCTGCCAAAGCAGAGTGGGGACCTGGAAGTGTGCTGGCCCCCATCTCTGGAGGAACTCAAGGACATCGCCTGGGATCTGACCTTTCTCTCTGTGACCCCTCCCTGGAGTTCCCACTCAATCTTGACTCAGGCCTGAGTGCCCACAGGCCGGGGCAAACGTGTGACCAGCATTGGTGGCTAAAGCCAGAGGCAGATATGGCTGCTGTGTCCCAGCAAGGAGCGCCCATAGGGAAAGGTGCCAAGCATGCCTGGTTAGCACAGGAGGGCACAGGGGTGGGGACCCTGCAGTGGGAATGGTCAGCTGGGCTGGGAGACTGTCACTGGCTGGGAATGGTTTCCTGCTGTTCCATCCAATGCTGGGAGTGTGGGTCCCTGGCTGGCTGCACGCGAGGCTTCAGGTAGCAATTTTCCATTTGTGTCTCAGACTTTAATGAACACGTCTGTCCCCTGGGCCCATGCTGTGGGCTGTGATCCTCTCAGAACGGTCGGGGCGGGCGCCTCACCTGAGGCGGGGGCTCCAGTGGGATTCCTAGGAGGGCTTGATTTCTCTAGGGAAAAAAGCTCCAGCGACAAATGGTCCTCGCAGCGCCAGCCGGCCCCCACCACCTTGTGCACTGGCTGCGTGCTGCGAGCTGGTTATTTCCTTCCGACATCCCCGCGGTGGCCCCTACTCAAGGAGCAGAGTCGAGTTCAGCTCTGATAAGGCTGCTTGCCACACTCACTCCCTCCGCCTCTGGCTAACATAATTCCTTTCTGATCTTACCCAGGGCATCCAGTCAGGCTGGGAGGCGAACGGGATAATCCATTTTAGAGAGATTGATCGATATCGTTAGGAGCCTTTTAAATGGTTCCACAGGCCTGGAGGAGCCAGGGCCGACAGCTGAGCTGGAAGTCGGGGGGCCAGGGGTGACAGGCAGTGATTTCCAGACAGCCCTCTCCCTTGCAGCCAGGGTTTATAAGAGGTTCTCACAGAGCAGAGGAGGGGCACATGCGGGCAGGTTGTGCACTGCACAAGGGACTTGGCCAAGTGGGCCAGCAGACTCCAGTCTAGCTCAGCCACCACATGGCTCAGCCGTGTCTATCACCCAACTGAAGGTCTTCTTTGCTAAGCTGTGACTATGCCAAGGTGGACAGACATGACAAGGGCAGAAGTGTGTGGCTGGCTCCCTGGTAAAAGCCTTCCAGCCCTGAGGCCTCCATGGACGGGTTCTCAAAGCCTACTCTGCTCACCCACTTCCCAGCTCACACTCCCTCCCCAGTCAGGGATGCTCAAGCCACAGCTACAAACTGAGGTGTTGCCCTGGAAAGTGGGCTTATGCTAATGGTTGGACCCATGCTCCCCAATGCAGGTCCAAGCTCAGGCTGAAAAAAACAAAAAACAAAACAAAAAACCCACCATCCCCTACCTGTCCACTCAAAGGATTTCCTGATTTTTGACCACTGCAGTATTTTTGGAAAACAAGGAAATTATGATGTGGGGGCCGGGAGAGCCCAGGGCAGCTGTGGGCCAAACCCTGAACCATCCCTAGCTCCTGCAGCTCAGGCGTGGCTCTGCATCCCTCTTCCTGGGCCTCCCACCACCACCAGCCCACTGCCCCAGCTCTGCTAAAGCCTCCAACCCCAGCATCCTCTCCCACCCCTGCTGTCCTCACCTGCACACCCCACCGTGGTCATTTGGTGGCCTTCCTGTCGGCTCCTACAGCAGCTGCAGCCTGTTCCACCAAGGCAGATCTATCCGCAGCTCCCATCTCACTATGAGCCCAAGCCAAGTCCTTACAGCGGCCTCAGGGTCTGGGCAGGTCTCTTCCCCTCCCCCGGCCTCCTGGCCTCCCTCTCTCTCCCCTTTGTGCTGTTATCTTGGCCAGATGCCCACATGGCCACCAAGGGCTCCACCTGCCCTCATGTTGGAGTGGGAAACACTTGCTGGGACTCTGCCTTGGGAAACTGGACCCTGTATCCCTCCATTTTGTCTGGGCGCAGCAAAGGACATCAGAAAGGCTGTCCCCGAGCACCCGGGAAGCACAGAGGTTTTCCATCACCTCGCATCTCCTTTTCCCGTCAAACCTGACCCACCTGCTGACTATCCCTGGCGCTTACTACCCACCTAATCCAGGGTGTTGGGGCTGGGGTGGGGATGATGCGAGAAGGTCTGTCAGGCTCACCAGGTGCAGCCTCGCCTCATGGCTGAATCCTCCCCAAGGCTGCAGGGCCCTGGCACTGCTGGCCACCCCTCCAGCTGTGCCCTGGCTCAGCTTCTGCCTTAACTGCCTGTGGCGAGCTGGGCATTTGGATGGCACCCTGTCTCTCCTGCCTTCCTGGGACTTCCTATCAGCCTTTAAAACTCATTGAGGAGAGCCGCACTCTGCCCCGCTTCATCCGGCAAACAGTCTTGACTCCGCTTCCCTGACCGCTCCTAGATGCGTCCACCCCTGTGGCTGAGCCACTCCCTCTAGAAGGAACTCTCCCTCCTCCCTTTCCAGGGCAGATGGCTGGCTCTGAAGACCCCACTCCTTGCCACAGTCACAGGGCAGTCCCTCCCCAGGGCAGTCCCTCCCCAGGGCAGCAGGGTGTTGAAACTGCCCCCTGGACACAGGCCCCATCCCTGCTCTCTGCTGGCCAGAAGACCTACCCTTGGGCCATACATCATTCTCTGCTATCTGGGCTGCTGTTTGTTGAGGAGCCAGATCTGCCAACAACGCTTCCTTCTGCTTCCTGCCCTCACAGGGCAACAGCACACTCCCCATCAATCACACGTGGCAGGGCAGGTGACCCCACAGCGCCCCTCAGCACCAGTGCACACAGGTGAGAGGGGCCGAGACAACCAAAGGCTGGCACGGGCTACAGTCACAGCTGCTCCTGCCAAGCCACAGAGCCCAGGACTCTCACAGACTCATTTCTCACCCCAAGAAAGCAGAGGGGAGGTAGCAGGGACCCCCGTCCTGGCCCCACACATGGCATTTTCTGTTTTGGCACATTGGCTGTAAGCTTAATTTAACGTCCAGGCTGCCACTACTTAATTAAATAAATGAACTCACTCTACATTTACAAGTCTTAATTCATTCTGAACAAAGCTGGCCATGTTTGGTTCTTCACACACTTGCAGCTCCCTGGAACAAATGGTGGCCTTTTCGAGTTAACGGCGGGGACAGGCTAAAAGTTAATTATCAGCTCAGGTGCCTGCAAGTGAGCGTGGACATCTTTATCCATCACCGGAGCCAGCATAGGGGCTGCCCGTCGGAAACCTGAGTCTTTTGCCCACGGGTGGCGGAGCTGGCAGGTTCGATCCTTGAGGCTGGATGGGCAGCTCCCACTTGCAGGAACTACTCCTTCTCTGCTGCCCATCCCAAGCCTCTGGTCAGCCTAGCCAACAGCAGCTTCTCCCCAGGGAGCCTCCAGGCCACCCAGCCCCACACTCCACCAAGCTCCCATCTTCCCTGGCAGCTGACCTGGCACTGAGCAGCCAGGGGCGTGGGGGGACACATGACTTGTGCTTTCGTGGCCCCCAAGGCCCAGGGCAGGGGTCCAGTGGGACAAATCAAGCTACCTGTGCAGGGTCTAGCCCTTCCTCGGTGACTCAAGCCCCTATCAAAGGAGGTTGTGGGCCAAGAGCTGCTGAGCCAGCCTCTAGGGAGTGCCTGAGCCCTGGCACCACTGCAGGCTCCCCACAAGGGTAGCAGCATCTATATTCATGCACACTGCTATGGGCACCAGTGGGGAGACCGGGTACCTGGATACCAGGTACATGGAGCTGGGAGACAGTGAGGCTCCAGGCTCAAGTCTAAGCAGTTGACAGACACAAGTCACGAGTCCTGGGAGCCTGGCTAGAGATGTCCTGCTCCTGGTGGAGCTGACTGAGCAGCATCTTGGAGGGTGGCTGTGACGCTGGATTCTACACTTTCTGCCTCAGACCCTGCCCCAGGTGAGATGTCCAAGAGACCAGGAGCCCCACCAGGCACTCACTCAGACACCTTAAGGCCGGCAACAACCCTGCGTTCTTAGTGCTCACACTGGACGGAAGCATTGGAGCCCAGAGAGGCCACCAGGCTTACCTGGCTCACACAGACAGCAACCCAGAGGCTATGGGCCAAGTGCTATGTCTGCTCCAGGGAACAACCAGCCCTCGGGTGTATGACTTGCTTAGGGACATCAGCCAATGCCAGACATGTGAGCAGTGTCCCTGGCCCCTACCCACAAAACACAGAGGCCTACTGGCCTCTGCCAGGAGCACACAAGGCAGGTGTTGGTCAACGGCCTCCACTCCAGTCACAGGGTCCATGGACAGCTCTCCTACAAGGCCACTCTGTCCTTCAGCCGAGCAGGCAACCAATGTCCCTGCTGAGTCCTTGTGGCTTCTGCCAGCGAGGGCCTTGGGCTGGAGATGAGGCTAATCCCAGCTGAGGGCCATCTGTGCTCCCTGGGCGGCCAGGGGACAGAGGAACACAGCAGCTGCTGTAGTCACTGCTGCCCAGAGGCCAGCCCCTCAGGCAGATGCAGGGAGGCTGTGGGGCTGGTGACGAAACCCAGAGGCAGGTTGCAGCAGGCCAGCAAAGGGGCTGTGGACAGGCACAGGGGGGCCTCACTCCCAAGCTTTGAGTCCTGCTGCAGATCCACTCAGGGGAGCCTCTGTCGTGTCAGGGGCGTAAGCACGTGAGGAGCCACCTGTGGTGTGGTTTCCCCTGGGTGTTAATGTCATGCTCTGGATGCTGTAAGGCCGTCAGATCCTACAGGCCCGACCCTGGCCCCCCAGCTTGGCCATACAAGCAGGTTGGGCTCCGGCCAAGGCCATCAGCCCCATGCAGTACTCGGCAACAGAATGAATGGGCTGAGGGAGTCTCAAACAGGTGCTCAGCTGGTCTCAGCAGCCCCCGGCCCCACCTCCACACTGTCTCTCCTCCTTCATGTAGCACACACAAGGCTGCAGGCCCCGTGACAGCCGGCACGCCAACAGTCCCGTGAGCACTGACAACGGTTCTTGTGAGCCCATGTCTCCTTCTGTCCGTGCGTTACAAGCAGCCTCATTTCTGGATGAGCAAACAGGGCCCAAGTAGCTGCCTCTGCTCGGTCCCGAAGGCCCTGGTCCAGTCTGCCCACCCCTTCCTGCAGGCTGCACCAGCCCAGCGGTCAGAGAGCTGAGGGCTGGGGTTTGGAGCTCCTATCCACTGGGGAGCCCACCTGGAGAGATGCTGCCCCCCCACAAGTTGCTTCAGCTGCGCCAGGGCTGCTCTGGGGTCCCCCAACTCTGCCTCCTTCCAGGCCCCAGCATGGCTCTGTAAGCAGTCCTCAGGGACTCCTGCTGTAGAATTGGGCGGACTCCTCCCAAACCAAGATGTTTCATCACTCAGCCCACAAATACTGGCCCAGCACTAGGAGGGCAGAGATGGGGTTTGAACAACGGAAGACAAAACACTACACTGGAGGGTGGAGGGTGGAGACACAACATAACACACACACACACAACCACGCCACACTCCTACATCACCATACAGCACATACTTATCACATAAAAACCATCACACAATCACACATACTTATATAGTCACAGAACATACAGAGTCACACTATAGCTTCATGCGTAATGACACTCATTTAGTCACACAACATCCACACATAATCATACAGCAGTCACACAACCACAATCCATTCATGCACAGGCACATAACACGATCACAACAGCCACATAAGATTGTAACATTCATACAGTCATACCATGGTCACACAACACAGCCACACAGCACACAGCTGTTCAATATATTCATATAAAACCACACAGTCACAAACATACACGATCTATAACAGCCACACACCATCACAACGCCCTCATCAAATGACACTCACTGCCACACAACCATCACATAATCTATACAACCTCACAATCACAACAGACACACAACACATTCATATAGCCACATAATAGTCACATAGAACCATAAGTCAGAAATTACACAACACATTCCTACACAATCACAAGCAGTCTCACAACAATATGCCTGCACAGACCAACGCACTGCCTGGTCCCGTCACTCCCACAGACGCAGGGCAGTCCCCAGGCTTCTGAACCTCCCTTGGCACTCTGCAGCAGCAGCAGTGTAGGCCATGGCTCCTCCAGGGGCCTCTTCCCACCTCTACAGCAGGGACCCAAAGGTAGGCTGGAGTGCTGCTCCCAGAGCTACACCTGTGAGACCCCCAGCTGGGCCCTGCCGACAGGGCAGGCAAGGGTGCTACCCTGCAGGTGAGGGCTGTGCTGGCCCAGGAAGGAAGCTGGGAGGGACTGGCTGGGCACTGAGGGAGACCAGGGCTGTGGGATGGGAGGGAATGCTCCCTCCCACACTGCCCGCCCTGACCGCGGTACTCCGAGAGTACTACACCTCAGCTAGCCAGAAGACACGGCTGGCTTCTGAGCAGCACCACGTCCACTGGCACAGTCACAGTGACACTTGGCATGGCCAGGGCCTTGTTAGTGGAAAATCTTGAAACAGGAATGCAGACCCCTTCATGACCTCCTCAGTCTGAGAGCCAGCCTGCTCTGAGTCACAGGGCAAGGACACAGAGCAGCACAGCCTGGCTGCCCCTGCGTCTGCTGAGTACATGGCTGGGCCCCTGCCCCTGCCAGGCTGAGCTGGCATCCTCTCCTATAGATGAGGAAGGCTGTGGGGAGGGTGGGGGCACTTCCTGGACAGCAATGTTCACGAGAAGAAACCGAGATCCAAATGTACTTGGACTGACCTGCAGCCAGGAACCGCGATGTGAGGCAGGAGTGAGGGCTGGGAGTGCGTGGGAGGCTGGGGGACAGCACTGACCTGAGGCAAGCCTGGGGACCTGCTGCTGGCTGTGAGAAACACCTGCTCCGGCTTCCGGTTCTTCACTTGAGAAGGTAAGCACAGGTCTGAGCCTCTGATGAGCCAGCCAGCCAGCTCCCAGGTCCAGCTGGGCCTGTGCCCTCAGACTCCTGACTTTGCATGGTATTGAGTAGCTCTGGACTGTTGGCTGTGTGCCAAGGGCACTAGTGGCCAGAAGCTGCTCTCAGGAGCTGTAACTGTATGAGTCCCTGAGATCTAAAGACCTCAAAGGGTCCTGGCAAACTGGGAGGGGTCTGCGAGACCTGTCATAGACCTGCTTGGCCAGCCTCTGCCAGCCATCCTGTGGGAAGGCCTGGCTACCTGTCCAGCCAGCAGAGGCTGGGGCCTGCTACGTTGTTGGGTCTAGGTACAGAAATAGCCGCCTCCCCCTACCTCTGCATCACCTTTTGCTCCAACAATGTTGGGACTCCTGGTTTCTGCACGGTTGGAAACAGACACAGGGTGGGGCCTGAAGTCCTCAGAAAGTTCTGGAGACCTCCATGTCTTCTCTTGGGGGTCTGCTACAATGTGAGTACTTGAGCAGTCCCCAAACTTAACGCTGCAGTCCCACCCAAAAGCAAAGGTGTTTGGAGGCAATGAGGCCCCTGAGGCCCCAGAAAGCTCTTCTAAAAGACCCCCAAGACAGCCTGAGCTGTCTGTGAAACTGAGTGCTTTGTTTTAAAGCCGCTGGGGTCTGTGAGGAAACCTGGGTTCTTGGCCTCCCTGCCCCCCTGGAGCACTGCAGGACACAAAGGAAGCCCAGGGACTCAGACCCTGTCCAGCGCCTGAGACAATGGCCACTCCCTGTTCCTGGATGGGGGGCAAAGCCTGGGAAGGCAGCAGGGCACTGGGTCCCTTGGGCGCAAATGATGGGTGTCAGCCTCATAGCCGGGGGCAAGGATGATGACAGTGGAGACACCTGGCACGTACCTGGCCCCACAGCCCTGACATGAAGCAACTCATCGTCCCCAGTCCAGTTGGGAAAATGATGGCACACAAGGAGTGAAGGTGGACTGGGTGGGGAGCCCAGTGGGTGGTTCAGGCTGTGTGATATCCCAAGTATGGCTCATGTACCACCCAAACTCTCCACACAGCAGGTGCATACCAGGTGACTGAACACAAGTGTAGTCACGCTCTTGCTCGATTCTACAGTAGGGTAGATTGAGTATTAAAATGAGCAACACACTGGACTGTGCCAGAGCTGGGACAGTTTGCTGGCCATGGCAGGCCCACTCTCAGCTCCCTGCTGTGTGACTTCCCTGGCTCCTTTCCTTATCTGTCCCATCCACAGTGGTTGTTCACATAGCATTGATAATCCTCCTTTGGTCTGAGATCCTTGTGCCCAGAGCCAACTGACCACTAGTGGCACCTGGGCTCCCCCACTGTGGGATGTTGGGGTCTGGAGACACAGATGCCCAGGTGGCTAGGGACAGCTGGTCATCCTCAGCAGCCCCTGTATAGCTGAGATAACAGGATGCCAGCCAGTGCCTGTCAGGGTGTTTCAGGCCAGGAGCCCATCCCACTGCGTGGGGATGGTAGCGGGCAGTGTCGGGAGGCCAGGCCGCTCGGAGCAGCAGATAAACCCAGGATGAGAATGAGTGCAGAGCACTGCCCTGCTGACAGGCAGCAGGAGGCCTTTCACAGCCTGGGCCCCATTCAGCCAGGGGCCTGAGCCTTATCTGCCTCCCATTATGTGAGGCCACGCGGCAGACACTTGCTCCACCCGCAGAAGATATTAATATGTAAATGTCACTCTCAGAAGACCAGAAATGAAATGGGATGACCGAGTGGAAGGCATGCAGTGGCAGCAGGCGTGATAAAGCCAGGACAAGAAAGGGCTGCTGGGGCCAGAGCAGCGAGGTGGTGCAGAGGATGGGGCTGGGAGCATCCTGGGGCTTTCTTAGAGTGGCAGAGTGAGATGGGGTTGGGGGCATCGTGGGGCTTTCTTGGAGAGGCAGAGTGAGATGGGGCTGGGGCATCGTGGGCTTTATGGGAGTGGAAGAGGGAGACAGGGCTGGGGGCATCATGGGACTTTCTGGGTGGTGGCAGCAGCAGATGGGGCTGGGGGATAATGTGGGGCTTTCTAGAGGTTGGTGGCCAGCAGGCAGGCGGCTCCAATGTGAGGTCTGGGCAGGTACAAGCTTCCAGGCTGTCTCTACTGGGTTCCAAGATAAACATTAGGCATGCAAATGAGCACTGGGTGTGCCTGAGCTCATGTAGTTACCAGCAGCCCTGGTCTCTCATTTCTCATGGGAGACCCCAACCTAGGGAGGGCACGTGGGGGGTCCAGGGCCGGGACATACACTCAGGGCTCACCGCCCCCGCACCTTTTACCCCAAGGAATGACCGGGAGAGACAGAGCTGGGCTACTATGCACTAATGGACCTCAGGTCACTGTCCTGGTCTCCCCAGGCTGCTTATCACCCCCAGACAAGGCCAGAGCCCTCATCCAACAGGAGCATGCATCAAGGGCTTGGACACATCCCACCCCCTCAGTCCCACGGGGCTTACAGAGCAGCTGGCTCACACCCTTCCTTTTACAGAGCTTAGTAAACTCATCCCAGAGGGATTGAAGAATCTCACTCCTAGCACCATGTTCTACTGTGCCCACTACCACCCTACAGAGCCCCTGGGTCACAGGTGGGACAGGCACTGGAGCCAGAACAGAACCCAGCTCAGTTTCCCTTCCTAAGAGGTCCCAGGCAGGAGTACGACTGATGCCCATGAGGCTCATGTGGAACGAACCACCTGTGTCCAGGCAGGGACACAAACAGCTGGGCAGATGGCCACTGTCTGGATGAGAACAAGCGAGGTGCTCAGGGCTGGCTCTCTGGGCCCCAGACCCCCATGCCTCCCCACCAGCCAGCCTCCTGCACTTTCCACCTCCCCATCTGGTCCCTTCTCCTGTCCCCTGCTCACCTCCCTGAGTAATAGACAGCCTCTAAGACACAGCATGTGGACACACACGTATGCTCTCTCACACTCATATGTACCAGCAACCATCCACACATACATACCTGCACTCCTCAGTGTGCACAAACCCAGACAAAAACCCAGACACACTTACACATGTGCAGGCAAACCCATGCTGATAGACACACGTCTCAGCCAAGCCTCTGATGCATCAGCCCTGGCCTCCAGTCTCACAAGGCTCACCCATCTCCTCGGACCAAGCAGAAGCAAGGCAAGGAGCTGCTGCTTGCAGGGCCTTGGGGCTCTGGGCCTCCCACTGAGCCCTGTGCAGCTCAATGACAGTCTTTGGGGACCACGCGTGGCAGAATCTCTCCCAAGGCACTAGCAGAAATCTGGCATTGGGGCCTTTCCCAGGTACAAGGGTGGATGCAGAGTGTGGGTGGGGTGTGAGAGAAATGGCTCAGCCATCTTCCAGGGGCTCTGTCATGCTTTCTCAATTGTCATTCCCATCAGGGCTGGTCCAGGGGTGGCCAAGTCAAGCCTGCCACCCCTGGACCTGGATGGCATCCCACCCCAAGGAAGACAAGTGGGAAGCAGGGTCTCCCTGCAGGGACACGGAGTCATGACCCTGGCCTTGGAATCCAAGGACAATTCCTCTCTTTCACTAACCATGGCCCTCCAGGGCTCTGTGACACTCAGTGGGGACTCCCAGGCCCCCATCCCCCTGCTGAGAGCAACCTGCTGTCACAGGGGATAGAAGGCCGTGATCAGTGAAACACAGGGCATGGCGGTGGCCTTGAGGTGCCAGCACGCACAGCTGGGCAGGTGAGGAGACGCTCACCAAGCCTGGGTTGTGGCACGCTGAGGAACAGCAGAGCGAGCAGACCACATGTGGTCAGTCCAGAGATCTGTCGGGAGCCCCACAGGGTGAGGCTGTGGCAGTAGCGGCCAGCATGTCTGCAAACACTCGTGTGCCAGCTGCTATCTCAGCATCTTGAGGACTATGCTCTCTTTATAAAGCACCGGGCAGTCAGGGCAGGTCCTGGGGCACAAGCGACCAGGTGGTAGAGCTGGGAGCGGAGGGAGCCCAGGCAGGTGGGAGGCAGCATGCCTGCTCGGGACCACTATCGGCGACTCTGGGAAGACGGGGAGGCAGGAGAGGCAGACATCACACTGGGCTGCATGTGGCACTGGTGGCACCGAGGCTAAGGGTCAGGGGAAGCATGTGATGGCAGAGCGTGGTGGCAGGAGCCCACACCAGCCAGCACCCTGTCCTGCTCACACCTGCTCCCCCAAGTTTGAGCAGGGCCATGGGGCTCCCTGCCTCCACCTCCAAGCAGATCTGCTAATCAGTTGCTGCTCTTCCTACCGCAGGGGTGGTGGAAGCACTTTGAAACCGGAGTGGACATTAACACGTGTGGTGTGAGGGACCCTTAATTTATTACGTGCCTGTAATTGGTGTTTATACAAAGTAGCTCTTACAGCTACTCAAAGGCAGAGATGAAAAGCAATAGATCAGACATTTGCTTCAACAGAGAGGGAAGAGAACAGCACACATACCAAAGGCAACCCTGAGAAAGCTCAGGGGAGGCTGGCCGTGCACAACAGCTCAGGCCCCGGATGCAGGGGCCACCTCAGAAGTCAGAGGTGACGAGCCAGGCTCCTGCTGGGGAGCCCAGGCATCGGTACTGGACATGCCTATGGCAGACCCCACGGGCCAGGCTGCAGACTCGCACAACGAGGCTCTTGTGCCTGGCCTCCGCACTCAGATGCCCTGCCACCCACCTCGAGCTCACCACAGGCTCCACTAAGCAGCCAGGGACCCTGATGGAGTTTCTTGTGGCTGCCATAATGAGCAGCCCCCACCCCCGCAAGCTCCAGGGGAGGCCCCTTCCCGCCTCTCCCAGCTCCTGGGTGTCCCCTCCTCCCTGGCTTGTAGGCACTTCCCCCTGTCTCCACCTTCTATGGGCCTGACAGCTCCCTCTGCTTCCTCAGTTCACCTGGGATTGGGCCTGGCACCCAGCTGGAAATCTCCCCTCAAAATTCCTTCACTGCAGCTCCAGGAACTCTTTTTCCAAACCACATTACAAGCACAGGTGCCAAGAAGAGGGCTACACATAGAAGACCAGCCCAGGTCTCTGCTTCTGGGTCCAGCACACGCAGCCTCAGGGAGCCCAGCGCAGAAATCTGTGCGTCAGCCATTGCATCTGACAGCCAGACAGACCCTCAGAGAGGGTAACAGGCAGGGAGGAGTCTCGCAGAGTGCCCAACTTCTGAGTAAGGCTGCAAGGAGCTGCAGGCACAAGCTGTGACAACCTGGGGAAGACCACAGGCCCCCGAGGCTGCAGAACAAAGGGGACACAGGAGGCCTGCAAGGAGGAGGGAGCTTTGGCAGTCCAGGTGCGATCTGAGCTGTCTCTGACGGCAGGATAGGGATGGGGAGAGCTCCTGCAACAAGGCCAAAGCTCACACCTGGGTTCTGCCCTGCCAGCCAAGCCTGGCTCCCCTCCTCCTTCCAGCAGGGAGCCCCAGAGGCAGCCCCCAGGCCCTGCTGGACACAAAGCAGGGCTGGGGGCCACAGTAAGTCCAGTGTCTGCACATGCGTGTACACACACGTGCACTCTGGCCTGGGGGAGGTGTGATGGCTGCTGGAACTGCAGCCTCCATTAAGAATTTATCAGCCCGCGGGGAAGCCGTCTTTAGCGCTGGGCCTCCCACGGTGGGGTCCTCCGCAGCAGCAAAACTTGGCTTCTGGGAATAAAATGGAAATTCAGCCCCTAGAGGATAATGAAACGAGGGCTCAGAGAGCATTTTCCTACTGAGCAGGCCGAGCACGCCTTCTAATGACGGGGAGAGGGGCGGCTGGAGAGGCACTGGGGGCTCCAGGGCAGGCACACAAGATGGCGGCGGGGCGGGGGAGTGGGGGCGCCCGCCTCCTGGGCCCCACCTGCTCTGCGCTGCCCGGCCTAATAAACCCTCTCTCTTCAGAGTCACATTCGATGCGGCCCCAACAGGGAGCCATACGTCACCAAATCCAGCAAAAATTTGTGCTAAATTGAATCAATCCATCTTGGAAATGGTTCTTGTCAGCTTCTGTCAGAGGAGCCTTCTGCAGGGGACCGAGGATCAGGAGGGGCGACCGCGAGGCGGGGCTGGGGGGGAGGTGGGGGAGGGGCTTCTCATTCCCATCACCTCCAAGGCCAGCATGGGCAGCTTCCCGTGGCCATGTGCAGCGGGGCCTCCCGCATACACACACTCCTGCGTCCTCACAGGCAAGGCCCACAAGCTGGGGGTCGGGCTGGCAGCTGACCATGTCACACGTTGTCACCCCCTTGCAGGCCAGCCAGCGTGTTCCCATGTGGATCCAAGCCTGAGGTGCAGCCTCCTCACACCTCAGTTCAGTGCAGTTCTGTGACTGTTGGACACTGACCAGCAGGTAAGCTGGGGGAGAGCTGTGAGAGCCTCCAGGGCTGTGAACCAGGTCACTGGTCCTGCCAACAAGGCCTCTCTACAACCAGAGCTCTCGCTCTGCCCTCCCCAAGTCTGGCTCTTGGCATGGTGCCCAGCACAACGGAACCATTCTAGCCACCCCAGCTTCCACATGGGCTACAGGCGAACAGCCGGGGAGGCTCACCCCCAGCCCTCCCCCGCAGCCAGCCCAGGTCCTCCCTGCCTTCACCTCCTCATCATGTCCCCCCCCGCCCCCGCCTTGGTCCATCTCCAGCAACTCCAGCAACTCCAGTGCCCCTCTGGACACACCTAGTGCGCCCCAGTCAGTGCTCACAGGGCAGCAGTCCAGTGATCACACACCCAGCCTTCCGTCCTTGGTGTGACCGCTGAGCCACCACTCCTAAGAGCCAGCCATGCCCACACACTGCACGGGCACCTCTGAGGACCCCATACGCCCACCCACGTGTCCCACAGGCCCTGACACAGGGAGGGCACACGGACACTGGCGAATTGTTCTGAACATCAAGTTCAACACCTAGGTCACAGGTCAAGGACAAAGAGCACCAGACTCTCACTGGGCAGATGGAGACCAACAGACCAACACCTTCAGCCCATCACGTCCCCCAGGGACCTCGTTCCACTGGGCTGAATTTCTGGGTGTCCCACGGTGATGCCCACGCAGGCAGCCCATGCAAGGTGCCCTGTAAGGACCCCAGGCTTCTACCTGATCTGGTCCCAGCTCCTCTCTCCGGCAGGAGTCACCCTGAATGCATCTGAAAACCTCGATGAGGTTGGCAGGCAGAACCCTGCCTGCTCGCCCGCCTGCCCCCGTAGGTGGGGGTGACTGGCCTCTCACGAGGTGGTATCACTGTTTCTTGCTCAGGCACTGGTCACTATGAAAACACGAGATGTGCGTCCACACCCATTCCCTGATGAACTTTCCACCTCACACAGTGAAGCCTAAATCAGAGTGTGGTTGTGTTTATGTGGAGATGGGGTCTCTCACAGGGCCTATGGGCAGGCCTTCCTCCACTGTCACGGGGCCCCCGGGAGGAGGCAGGACACAGATGCCCACAGAAGCGACAGTGCGAGGGACCGACAGTGCTCCACTGCTGACGAGCACACCATGAGCTGGCAGACACCGGCCTGGGGGACAGCCCACTCAGGGCCTGGGAGGAAGGGGAGATGGTCAGGGAATCTGGGTGGCCCTGGGTGGGATGCTATCAATCCCTCCCCTCAGCAGGCTGCAGGGTTCTGGGAGCAGGAAGGAGTTCACTGCTCAGGAGAGGACTGAGTGAAGGGAGGACTGACGGGCCTCAAGACAGGGCTGCACACTGCTTTGTTGAAGACATCCATTGGTGGTTTGCACGGTCCATGGGAATCAGCTGCCGCCTGCAATGCCATGTCCCATATGAGCACCAGATGGAGTTCCGGATGTCCCCCTTCCAATACAACTTCCTGCGAATGCACCTGAGAAAGCAGCACACGGTGCCGGAGTACTGAGGTCCCTGCCACCCCAGTTCCAGGCTCCTGGCTGCAGCCTGACTCAGCCCCTCAGAATGTTCTACACTCAAAGTTTGCCTTCTTCGGTGGGTCCACCTGACTGACCCTCAGGGCCAGCCCCCTTGTGCCACCAGAGAACTGTGTCACCCCACAGCACTTTCCTTTGAAATTATGCTGTGTGGCTTACTTGATTAAGCTGCAACCTGCGAAGCTGGCAACCTCTTGGGTGCCAGTTTGGGTCCCAGCTGCTCCAGTTCTGCTCCAGCTTCCTGGTACCAACCTGGGAAAGCAGTGGAAGATGGCTCAAGCGCTTAGGCCCCTGATGCCTGTGTGGGAGACCTGGAGAATGCCCTGGCCCCTGCTGCCTCCCTGTAAATGTAGGGGCAGGTGGCTGTTGCTAGGGATGGCAGAGACCCTGGGGGTTTCCCCTCCTGGCAGCTGGTGGACCCATTCATGACAGCTGGGGCTGCGAGCAGCCCCTTGGGGGTGGAGGCCTTCCTGGAGCCCGGCATACAGCCGGTGCTCAAACCTTACACACACTCAGCAGGCAGAGTTTTCTGGAAGACTATGCAATGGTACTGCCTCCTCTACCCTTTGGTTGTCACATTTTACAGTGACAGGTGCTGTGGGCACGTGCCTGGTAGGGTTACATGGGATGACTGCATTCCAAACCAGTGTTTAGGGCACTATCTGTGGGCTGGTCACTGGCTGGGTGCCCCGCCTGGATGCTGAGGCCCCCTTGCAGGAGGAGCCATAGGAAGGACCCTCCTGAGCCACTCCCTGTCTCCCAGGCACAACTGGGGGTTGGAGGAACTGTGTGTGTTTGTAAGGCATGGGGCTGCAGGGGCCAGCAAGACCTCAGCAGGATTGCTGGCTGCACATGAGGCGGTGTCTGAGACCACCCCTCTGGGGACACCAGCCTGAGTTGGATACCCCTGCTCGGTGGTGGCGGGGGCAGGAACCTAAGTCCACAGCATCGCCTCCCCTGGCTGTCTCTCCAGGCAGCGGCCAGTGAGTCCACTGAAGACACAAAGCAGGGACCCTTGATGAATCAGTTTGGGCAGCCCCGTGCCCTTTGCAGATTGGGGTGCCCACTTATGAGGGGAAAAGACAGGGAGGACGCAGGAACACAGCCCCCTGATTTACAGGGGATCTATTCGGATACATCTCATGGGTGCCTGAAACCACCCACAGCACCGAACCCTTGCATTCATTACATCCTTTTCTCTATTCACAGACCTTCCAGAAAGTTCAATCTGAAGAACTGGTAATCAAGTACAGTAACACGCTTGTGTCCACCAGCATGGCCTGTCCTTCAGGCCTCACTCGGGCTTCCTGCCAACGTACACCTTGGGGGGCGGTGGCTCAAGTTGTTAAGTCCATCCTCACAGGAGACCTGGATTGAGTGCCCAGCTCTTGGCTTTGGCCCGGCCTGGCCGAGCCCAGCCCAGCCCACACCAACACATCCACCCCGGTCCAGCTCAGCCCAGCCCAGTCCAGGTCAGCCCAGCCCAGTCTAGCCCAGCCCGGTCCAGGTCAGCCCACACCAACACAACCCACCATGGTCCAGCTCAGCCCAACCCAGTCCAGCCCAGCTGAACCACGTTCATTCTAGGCATTTAGGGCATGAACTGCCAGATAGGAGCTCACTCCGTCTCTCTGGCTCTTGTGTGCCCAGCATGATGGCTCTATTGGCTAATCCTCGTCTTTGCAGGTGCTAGGATTCCATACAGGCACCATTTCATGTCCCGGCTGCTCCACTTCCCATCCAGCTCCCTGTTTGTGGCCTGGGAAAGCAGTGGAGGATGGCCCAAAGCCTTGGGACCCTGCACCCACACGGGAAACCAGGAAGAGGTTCCTGGCTTCTGGCTTCAGATCGGCTCAGCTCTGGCTGTTGCAGCCACTTGGGGAGTGAGCCAGCGAATGAAATATCTTTCTATATCTCCTCTCTGTAAATCTGTCTTTCCAATAAAAATAAATAAATCTTTAAAAAAGAAAAACTGAATAGATGCTAGGTTGAACCATGAATTGATTGTCTCTGGGATTTTCTATGATTCAATACTGGCAACAGACACCATAGGGTAAAGGGCTGCCCCCAAATGAGAAGCCTGTGTCCAATGCCTGGGGTCAGCTGTGTCCATTTCATGTGCCCACTCTCATATTTGCCCTCCCACAGCTGTGGCAGTGACAGTGCTCCCCAGGAGGGGCCCCTCTTCTGTCTGAGAATTCCTACCGAGCTGAGCCGGTGTCCACAACACACACCCACCGAGCCTCAGCCCAGGGGTGCTCTCCCAGGTCCTCCCCAGTCTTTCAGGTCACCATCAGCGTCAAACACAAGCCCAGGGGAGACTTGTGGGTGGGCGACCAGTGCATTTCTGCAGGGTCAGCAGCCAGGGCTACTCTGACCGCCACCACACCTGCCCCTCCCTCCCAACCAAGGAGGCAGGCAGGGTGGCCATCCATCTTAGTGCCGCCGGCACTAATTAAGAGCCAGTGAATTCCCCACCCTGGCTGCTTTCTCTCCCTGGCGGAATATGCTATTTACCTGCAGCTAACAGGTTCCCAGGTAATGATAGTCTTGTATCAAATGACGGCCGTCTGGCTTCTGACAGTTTTAAAGACCAGTCTCGGGGACACTACAGTTTCTAATTACAGGGTCTGTCATCAGTGAGGTTCGTTCAACGCCACCTCCTTCTCCCGCGGGTGACACTTCTGTCCAGATAGGAAATTTAAGCTCGCCCCGACAGTTAAGGTTAAAAATACTGCTCAGTGCAAGGCAAGGGATCATAATTTGGGTCTCTGCCGTGTTTAATTAATTGGGCTGCGGCAATCAGCACTCCTCGGGCCGTGATTACAGCAGGGCGCGAGGCCCCGCTCCCCCTCGCCATGTCTTACAGCTGTAATTTCGCAGAGGCTTTGACCTGGCTCAGAGCAAGGGGCCCGCGTCCTCGCGGGTACGAGGCACTTCATTAGGCGGCTGTGATTTGTGAGGAAGGGAACGCGCCTGCCCGCACAAGGCAGCAGGTGCTGAGGGGCCACAGCTGCCCATGCCGTGTCCAGCTGTGGGCCACTCCCTCCCCTGCCTCCTCCCCAGGCTCACCCTGGCAGGGGGACTCACAGAGACAGATGTCAGAATGGTGACAAATGGGAGAAGCCTGGCTTCAGAGGACTCATGGCGCTGCCTCAGTTTTTCTCCTCAGGTCTTTGCACTGGCCTTTCCCTCTGCTCCGACACCCTGCCTCCCTCTCAGCAGCGTCCTCCCCAACCCCATCACACACATGCTCAGCCACCACCTTACCCCGCCTCTCCCACACTTAGACCCTGCCCTGCCTGCTGGCTTTTGATGAGACCCAGGTCAAACCCAGGGCATAGTCCTGCTGCGTGGCTCTCTACAGCCCCTGGTCCTCTCCCAGGGCCCCCCCTGGACCATTGCTTCTCTCCATCTCAGGCTGACCTGGCTCAAGTTACACATCAGGTTGGCACAGCCTGAACTCTGTGAAGGCCCCACCCAGTTCATCCTGCTGGGCCTAGACCCTGGCCTGATCTGCAGGCCTTGGATGGTCTTTGACCATTTAGCATCCTTCCTGCCAGTGTCTCTAGGCACCTGGGAGATCCTCACAATCTTGAAGCAAGGACCCACTGTCAGAATAGGACAGCAGCCCAGAAGGTCAGCTTTTCTCGAACTCTTGTCTGCCTCCTCGGGGTGCAAGTGGACAGTGCAGGTTTTGGGCTCCCCCTCCCATGGCAAGAAGCTGTCCATGACACATGTCCCCATCCCCCTGTGGGGAAAGTAGGAGCCTGGACAGGGCTCACCTTCCAGGCAGCTGTTACAGGTCCTCAGACCACAGGCCTGAGCCCGAGCCCACTGCATCTGCACCTGCTCTCTACAAACCCTGAGCCTGGCCACTGCCACAGGCTGCCTTCCCGAGGGCCCTGAGCCTGGCCACTGCCACAGGCTGCCTTCCCGAGGGCCCTGAGCCACAGCCCTGCTGAGCTCCCACTCCCAGGCCCTGGAACAGAGAGAAGGCCTGTGGACAGCAGCCTCCCTGCTGAGCCCCTGGTAATGAGTATAGCCTTTCCCTGAGCTCAAGGATGATTTGACGCCTGCTGTGCGCAGCTGCCTGGCAGGCCCACCACAGCTGGACTCTGGCATCGGGGGGACAACACTCCATCCCCACCTCCACTTCCTCTCAGATGAAGCAATCTCAGAGGAGTTTCTGCCAGAACTTGATAGAAATTTGCAAACAATCCCTGTTTGAAGGGGGTGTCACCTGCAAGGATTCATGGAAGAAGGGGAGGAGGCAGGGCCTCATGGGCAGGAGAGGGGTGCAAGTTCCCCCTGCAAACCAACAGAGCAGGGCACAGGACCAGCATCAGGCAGCAGGTAGGGGGCAGCCCCTGTGTTAGCTCCTACGTGGGCAGATGTGGCCTTAACTTAGAAACAGGGTCTGTGTGGTTGGCACCCTGGAATCTACACGACAGGCCCATCCAAACAACGTCTGATGAAACCCTGGTCAGAGCACACAGAGAAGGTAGCTGAGACCAGAGCGGCACAGCCATGTCAAGGGACACTCTGAGGATCAGTGGCTGCCCCCAGAGCTGGCACAAGCAGGAAGGACCCTCCCCTGGAGCTTCTGCAGGGTACTTGGCCCTGGTGACGCCCTGAATCGCTCCAGAGCAAACAGACCTGTGCTAAATTCTCCAGGTTGCAGGATGTTGATCCACAGGGACATGCAGGAGGAGGGGTAGGTCTGGCGGACCTGCAGCCAGGGTGGCAGTCTACAGCTGCCACCCCAGACTCCAGGACCCTCCGTGTGCGGTTCCCATGGCGCTCACGGACAGGAGGTTGGAGGGGGTGGCGGGATGGGGACCAAGGCTCCTGTTGATTAGGAATCGAAGGCTGGGCTGTGTGCATCCCAGCGGAGGGCTGCTTTTCAAATGCCGAGTGATTTATTCCAGCCAATTACTGGTGCACTTCCCCTTCCCCAGGACCACACATAATTGATTGAAACCTATTGAAAACAAATTAACCAGCACCGGGATGCAAAGATCTGTTTATCACTTCTCTGGAGGTTTGCAGGGAATCCATGTGAACTCAAAACACATTCCCGTTTGCTTTTTCTTCCCAGAAAGACAGAAGGAGGAAGAAAAAAAAATCACAGAGCTCTTCCAGATGGAACAGGTCCCCCCAGGCACCTGGCAGCCCTGGCCTTCGGACTCCTGCAGCGTGCTCCCACCTGGAGGGACCCCCATGCCAGGGTGTGGGAGGACTCCCAGTTTGCTTTAATTAAGTGCCTTCCTACTTACTGCCTGTGTGTCAGGACTTGCTTAGCATGAACTTCCCAGGCATTTCTAGGTCTGAGCTAGGGAACATCCTGCAGGTTCTTCCGATTTGTGTGCTCCCAGGATGCAGGAGTCTGTCTGCTTAGCCACAGATGCCGTGCTCTACCTGGGGAGCCGGCCTCCCAGGCATAAAATGGCACCACAGGTGGCTCTCAGTCACACTTCAAAAAACATTTTCCGGTGCAACAGAATACATGCAAAATCTACCATCATTAACTATACCTAGTTCCACAGTACAGAGTTGTATTTTAATTAATGTATTCACTTATTAAAGATAAATGTACTTGAAAGGCAGAGTTATGGGAAATACAGATGAGGAGCAGGGGAGAGTGTGTGTCTTCCCTGTGCTGGCTCACTCCTCCAGTGACCATAACAGCCAGGACTGGGTCAGCTGGAAGACAGAGGCTAGGGGCTTCTTGCCAGCGTCCTATGTAAGTAGCAGGGGCCCCAGAATTTTGTTCCTCTTTCGCTACTTTCCCAGGTGCATTGGAGGGAGCAGGATTGGAAGTAGAGCAGTCAGCACATGAATCAGTGCCCATATGGGATGCTGGCATTGCAAGCGGCAGCTTTACTTACTGTGCCACAATCTGGCTTCCCACCTCACTGGTGACAGTTCCAATGGGTTTCACTCCACTTTACTCTCAGGGTCACCACCAATATGTCTCCAATCTGCTCACGTGTGGCGGCTTCCTCTCCTGTCCAGCATTCTGAGGTCTTTCTCATCCCTGCAAGCCTCAACTCCTCAAGTCCTTCCCTGCCAAATGTGGATGATACCCTGGCTCCCCAGACTGGCCTCCTCCCCTTGGACCCATGCTGCCTGCCTCTCCTCACCTGGGCAGCCCAGGTACCTTGGCATGCCTGTCTGGCTGTGTGCATCTGTGTGCTCTGCATGTGAAGGCAGCATTTCAAGTCTCCATACGTGTATATATGTGACCGTGAGGCTGTCATGTAGACAGCCATGTGTGCGTGCACCCACACACCTGTCACATGCAGCCAGACAACTCTGCACACGGGCAACCAGGCATGCATACCTGTCCCTGCACACATGTGCATGTGTGTACATCTGTGTACAGTGTGAGGGGTGGGGAGGTCAGCGCTGGCAAGGAAGGGCATACCAGAGCTGTGGGAACTTGGGGAGCACCCTGTATCTGCTATGCTGCCCTGAAGCTCTTCCATCCCGCACCACCATGTGTGGCTGCTGCTGCCTCATCCCCACCTGCCTCCTAAAATGTGTCTATTCCTGAGAGGTCAGGATACAGGGCCCCCAGGCCAGGATCACCTGGCTCACCTATCTCCAGCTCTGAAGCGTCAGGCCAAAGGGATGTCACTCTCTCGGCCTCTGTAAGAGGGGGATGCTAAGGGTTCCACCCTCAGTCACGAAGACTCTCATCATCAGGTCAAGGATACCAGCTCCAGACCAGGGTTGGAACACTGGGGTGACTGTTCTCCCAGTGGTCCCCAATGCCCAGGGTTGAGCAATGCATTCATCAGGGGTTGTTTCCCACAAGATGTTCCACAGTGCAGCCCTGCAGACAGCGAATGGGACCGCATCTGGAGACGAGTATGAGCTAACACAATGACAACAAAGCCCCGAAGCACAGGCCTGGCCACCTGCAGCAGATGCCCATGTAGGTGCCACCAGGAGAAAAACACGTTCCAGCAAGAAACAGTGGTGCCTTTTGGAGAACCGTGAAACTGTACCTGCACTATGGTTTATCCCAGATGTCCACAGCTGCAGCATCTGGGATAGCGAGGCGCATGGCCAAGGCCTCCCCTTCCAGGGAGGATTCAGTGTCTCTAGGCAGAAGACACCAGGGCCAAGGTTGGGGAGCGGGAGTTACCACCACTGGCCTTGCCCCTTCCCCCGCTTGGTGACAGCCAAGAGCTGGGCCTCTCCTCAGTCCCCCAGCAGCCCCACACTGTGCACACAGTGCTGTCTGCCATGGCAGAAAGCTCTCAGCCACCAACAAGGACCCCTGGCCACCAACAAGGACCCCTGGCTACCAACACAGACTCCTGGCCTCCAACACAGACCTCTAGTCACCAACAGAGTCCAGCCATCAACACAGAGACAGCCGTTCCTACCCCACCAGCTGCCCTTGCCACTCCCCACCCCTCCCCAGGTGCAGTGATGATTCTCTCTGGAAGCTTCCATGCTGCATTATAGTTCTCATCCTGCCCTCATCCTCACAACATGGGTCCCAGCGGCACCCTTGTCACTGGCGCGAACACCATCACTCAGGCGGCATAAACCTGTTGTAACCATCCCCAGCCGGCCCATGCCGGCGGCCCATCACTCATCTGGACGATGCAGGTCCGCGCAGGCCCCAGGTGGCAGGAGATGGATGGTTTGGGAAATTACCACTGGCTGCAAAGTGGGGACCTTTCACCTCTGGGGAGCGGGGTCAAGTCGCTGTCACCAGCAGCTCACCCCAGGGAAATGAAGTTGGAGACCCCTCCTCCAGACTAAGCCCCACCTCCGCCACAGGCATCTGGCAGCATCCGTAACCAGGATCCCACTCCAGTCCCCTGGGGCGAGCTGCGGCAGGTGCTGCCTGTGGCTTTTGACGAATGATGAACCTGAGACCCAGGACAGTCGATGAATCACCCTGGGCTCTGGCTCGGGAGGCCTTTTGGCAGGACAAGCAGCCCCCGGAGGTCATGCGCACAGCTTCGCCTCCTCCAGCTCCCAAGGGGCTCCACGCACAGAGGTTGCAGCTTCCCAAGCATCTTCTGCCTTCTTGGCTTAGACAAAGTAGTGATAAAAGCAGTGCCTTTATCAGCCACCTCAGAGAGAAACATTCAGAAGCAATGAGAACTGAGCTGCACAGTGAGACGTCAGCGCCAGGCGGCCTGGACTCCAATGTCCCCTACCCATGACAGTGCCCACAGCCTTGGACTGCAAGCAGAGTCCCCCAGATTGACTCAGCAGGTGCAAGACCCTGTGGCATCCAGGGAGTGGACCAGCATGACTACTGTCTTTTCCCTCCCTCAACAGCTCTGTGGCACAAGACCAGCAGGAAGGGACTGGCCTGCCCAGACACCCACCCAGCTGGCCTGAGGCAGGGCTCTGACCCCTCACTCAGCAGTCACCTTATCACAGCCCTCGCCACCATGGGTGCTTGGCAACAGAATACAACACGTGGAGCTGGCATGGGGTGGGCCTGGCCCCCTCCCCTGGCTGGCTTTGAGGAAATTCCCCCTCCTGGGCTCTGTTCCCTCTCTGGTGTGTGTGTGGGGAGGTCACACTTGCCCTGGCAAGCCACTGCCAGCAGCTGTGCCCAGGTGAGCGGACTCGTGCTCCCCTGTGGAACCTCACCCATGGCCCTGTCTGGAAGCATGACCCTGTCTGCACAGACATGCTGACTTCATGAGGCTGTGCTGGGGTGGTCTGAGCCCCAGGTGACTTCCCCACAGGAAGGCAAGTGAAGGGACAGGCATCTGGCACAGCACTTGGCACTCCACGTCCAGCTTCCTGCTGTTGGGCACCGTGAGAGGCGGCAGGTGAGTTTCTGACTCCCGACTGCAACCTGGCCCAGCTCTGGCTGTTGTGGGAGGGAAGCATCCAACAGAAGGTCTGTCCATCGCTGTCATACACAGTCTGACCAATAACAGATGAATTTTTACATTTTAGTTATTTGAAAGGCAGAGTGATAGAGACATAGAAAGGAGACCTTCCATCTACTGGCTCACTCCTCTAATGGTTACAATGGGTAGGGCTATGCCAGGCGGAAGCCAGGAGCCGACAGCTCTGTACAGGTCTCCTAGGTGTATGGCAGGGCCCCGCTGAGCATTTGGACCATGAGTCAGCAGGGAGCAGGATCAGAAGTGGGGCCGTCAGGGCTCAATCAGCACTCCAGTGTGGGATCCAGCAACAAAAGCAGCAGCCTAAACCATTGCACCACACAACAGCCCCTAGATTGTAATTTTTTTAAGTTAAAAAAAAATTAGACATCTAAAGATTTAGGGGATGAGGCCAGTGCCTTGGCGTAGCGGGTAAAGCCATTGCCTGCGACATTCCACAGGGGTACCAATTTGAGTCCTGGATGCTCTACTTCCCATCTAGTACTCTACAATAGTGCATGGGAAAGCAGCAGAGGATGGTCCAAGGCCCTGGGACTCTATACCCACATGGCAGATCTGGAAGAAGCTCCTGGCTCCTGGTTTCAGACTGGCCCAACTCCAGCTGTTGTGGCCATTTGGGAAGTGAACCAGCAAATGGAAGATCTGTTTTTTCTTCCCCCTCTCTCTAATTCTTCCAAATAAACAAATAAACTTAACAACAATATTCAGGGGAGGGTGGGCACATGAGGACAAAGGGAGCCACAGACCAAGAAGAACCCAGAACCCAGATGGGGCAGGAAGGGTCCTTGTCGAGAGCCTTCAGAGACAGCCTGGCCCACTGGCACCCTGAGTTGGGACATGCGGTGTCCAGGCCCTGAAAGGACACAGTGTGGGGTGCTGAGCCCCTGCTTTGGAGTTGCCACAGCAGCCACAAGAAACTAACAGTGAATTTCACACCTCCACCCCAACTTCCTGCCTCCAGGCCTTGGCACATGATGCTGGGGCCCTAAAGCTCACAGGGCTCACCCCGCTTCCCTCCTGCAGGAGGCCCGCTCAGATAGCACCCCCTATCACCTCCTCTCCCCCTGCCCGACACAGCCTGAATGCACCCCTGGGCGCTCTATCCTACCTGGCCTCACACTCCAGCAGAGGAACTCCTCAGGGCAGTGGCCTCCGTCCCTGTGCTCCCCTGCCCCGGGCATGCAGCGGTCACCCAGCGAACCCATAAAGGAGGGACACATGTCACGTGAGCCAGCACCAGGAAGGCAAACAGATGCTGGAAGTCTGAGCGACATGCTCCCTGGGGGGCTGGACTCTTCAGGGAGGGAGGACCCAAGTGAGTGTGACCTCTGGAAGCACAGGGCACAGCAGCTGAGCACATGGTATGTGGAAGTTATCTGGGCAAGTTCAGCCCAATGGCCACATCTCTCTGAGCCATGGGCCTCCAGATGTCAAAAAGGATACCCCAGTCCTTGCCCTGGAGCCGGCGTTCAGGCACAGTGTGGCGAGGCCATTGCCTGTGATGCTAGCTTCCTGCGTGGGCACTGGTTCAAGACTGGGTTGATTCATTTCTGATCCAGTTCCCTGTCAACAGCCTGGGAAAGTAACACAAGATGGCTTAAGTCCTTGAGCCTACACACATGTGGGAGACCTGGATGAAGTGCCTGGCTTCTGGCTTTGGCCTGGTCCAGCCTCAGCACATGGAAAACCTCTCTCTATATCCTCTCAAATAAATAAAACATTTGTTTTTAAGTTCCTGCTTCATAGCCTATTCTGTGAGCCAGGCGGGAAGGCCCTGGCACATGCTGCAGTAAGCCCCAGGAGGCACATGCTCATGTCATTCCTGAAGAATTTCCCACAAACACAAGGGGCAAATACCCTGGGGGAGGGGAGCCTACATCCTGGGGAGTGCTGAGCGGGATAGGGGCCTACCGGGTCCCTAGGAGCTAGGGATGAGATCCTGAGCGTCCCCACCCAGGCGGGTGGCGCCTGTCCAGCAGCAGGCTCTGGCGTCAGGCTTCAGTTTATTTATAGATCAAACACACCTGCCCTGGAGTCCCCCCGCCCCAGCAAGCCGGTTCTGACAGCAGGAAAAGCCAGTCCACCCGAGGCTACAGCCCAGCCTGTCTGGCACCACTGCCTCCTAGGGTGGGCGTGGCAACCCGTTGGGCAGGGAGCCAGCTCTTCAGGCCTGCCCAGCTGTCCATGTCCAAGAGGCCGGCACCCACACCTGGGGCGGGGGATGCCCCAGCTCCAGGGTGCCCTGAGTAGCCTTAAGATCCCCACACAAGACAACGACAGAGTGACAGGTGAGGCCCCTGTCCCCAATAGGCCAACCGACTACAATCTACCCAGGCCACAGCCAATACCAGGTTGGTGGTTATCGTCTGTCCAGGCAGCCATCCTGCCTGCCGCAGTGCCCCTTCCTAGGGGGAGACAGAACTCAGCTGCTTCTCCTCCTGGTTCAAATCCTACCTTATGGGGTCCATACCAGACCCACGCTCGTTTGCTTGGCTTCTCCGCCGTGGCTACCCACAGGTGACATCTGCTCTTGCAGGGTCCTTTGCTAGAAACCCTGCCCCACCCACCTGTCCGGGCTCATTCTGGCTGTCATCCCCTCAGCCCTTCCCTAGTGCTCTGCCAACACCAGGGCAGGGACATGGGTCCTAAGTCTCTCCCCTAGGCCCCAGGAGGCCTCCACGGATGCTCACTGCTGGTATGAATGTGGCTGGGAGACATCAGTATCCCATGGGCAACTCCCGGGCCACAGCAGGGAGAGCCCAGGGTGGCACACACTGTGGCAGAAATGGCTACAACAGCCCTCCCAGCAATACAGAGGCTGCCCCAATAGCATCCCTCCCTGGTACCCACAGGAACCACTGGAAGGAGGGCTTCGGGGTGTCCTGGCTGCCTCGGGGGTAGGAGACAGCCTGCCCGGCAGTAGGTAGGTGCCCGTGGCAGCTAATGGCCGTGCCCCCACCCAGCCGCCTTGGCCGTCATTAATTTGACCATATATACACACTAATCAGCTGTGACCGTGGCACCCAGCTCAATTCAAATTGATTTACTGAGCCTGGAAATGGATACAAATGTGATTAAGGGCTTTTTATTTTACATAGGTTCTCTATACGATGATTTAAATCAAAGCTCAGCAGGCCCTGCACTGTCACTGCAACGAATCTCCTCTCTGGGGGATGGATTTGCTATTCCCCCCCAGCCAGGGGCAGGGGGCAGCAGTTCTCTGCCACGCCCCCCTCTACGGGATCAGCGTGAGGTGCCCGCCTCCCTCAGGGCACTCTCGGTGAGGCAGCAGAGCTGCTGGGTGAGGCGCAGGGCTGGCAGCAGGCCAGTATCACCATAGCAATGACCTCCCGTGCCATCTCCCCGCCCACCTGCTTCCTGCCCTGGAAGCTCTGGGCTTGCCAGGCCACATTCCTAGTCCAGGCCTCCAGGGAGGGATGCTTCTTCCCCTTTTACAGATGAGGACACTGAGGCAGAGGGGTGAGCTAAGCGGCAGAGGTCTTCATGGTCAGGCCTCTGGGTCTCCTGGATGCCTTGTCTACCCTATGCGAATGCCGAGCAGCTGCTGCTGGCTTTCCATGTGGCACCCGGGACTCTGAGCCCTGAGAGGGCTCAGACACAGCTGGGGTGTGGCCTGACATGGAACACAACAGGGGCCCCAGGACCAGCAGATCCCACAAATGGGGTTAGAATCCTGAAGGCCAGAGTTGGCCAACCCTTGGAGGAGCATGCTTGTCTCTTTGAGCTCCTGGTGCTGGCAGGAGGTCCCCTGCTCCAGGTGGCCTCACCCCATCCCTGCCTCCTTCACCATGTGGCTGTCCCTCACCCAGACAGCCACATGCAACGTGCGGCCCACCCGAGCATGACCCGTTCCCTCCGCATCACCAGGAAGGCCACACCTGAAGTTCTCGGTAGACAGGGAGCTAAGGAAGAGACTCTGTTCACCCCAAAATGCATAGATTATAGCCACTTCCCCCCAGATGGGAAGGGAGTTCGGGGCTGTTTGCAACACAGCAATGAGCCAAGGTGACGGTGCCAAGTGGCAGCAGGGCCAGGCCACTGCACCTGAACAGCCCTCTGTGAGGCCCTGGGGGACAGACTCAGCTGTGTGCGGTCACACGGCCCCTGCCTGGCCACCTATCCTGTTCATGGCCAAACTGTTCCTGCTGAGTCCACTGTGCTGTCAAGAGTCATGGCCCCAAAGAGGGCCATGTCCTGAGGGCATAACTGTGGTCCCCCTATGCCCAATCCCTGCCACCAAGGGCTACCTGCCATCTTGCACCTGAGGGCCTACACTGGACAGTCAGCTCCACTGCACCCAAAGGTGTGGCCTGGGCAACCCAGCAGGTCTCTCTGTGCCTCAGTTTTCTGCCTGTAGCACAGAAATAGGAGGAAAGATGGGGTCATCGTGGGACTTGGGTCAGCTCAGGTCTGCCTGGCTGATCAAGAGGCTGGCCCTGAAAGCACAGATCAGATCAACCCACACAGAGACTGCTTGCAAGTGCTCAGGTGCCTTGGGTGGGCTCGTCACCGCCCAGGCACAACTCTACACTCCTCAAACTTCAGCTGTGTAGGGATGCACGGTGCTGAGGAGACGTCTCCCAAATTGGCACACAGGAGAGCTCCCAGCAAGAGCTGTGGGTGCAAGCCCTGCATGTCAGTGTCCTACCTGTGAGAAGGAGGTGCCTGCCAAGGAATTCAGCCCAGGGGCACACAGGAGATGGTGCCACCATCTACCCGTTTCCTCCAGTGCTCCCTGTTGGGCCAGGGCAACCTCCTCCTAGTATGGCTGGAGGCTCTGCAGAGTCCCCTGAGTGCTCAGTAACCCCTGGTGCAGACTGTAGGTCTATGGACCACCCACCTCAGACAAAGGTCAGGGTCAGCGGCCTCACTGTCAAGGGGAACGGGCTAGCCCTAAGCCACCACAAGAGAAACTGGTGAAAAAAAATTTTTTTTTAAGATTTATTTATTTTTATTGCCAAGTCAGATATTCTGAGAGGAGAAGAGACAAACAGGAAGATCTTCCATCTGATGATTCACTCCATAAGTGACTGCAATGGCTGAAACTGATCCAATCCAAAGCCAGGAGCCTTTTCCAGGTCTACCATGTGAGTGCAGGGTCCCAAGGCCTTGGCCGTCCTCAACTGCTTTCCCAGGCCACAAGCAGGGAGCTGGATAGGAAGATGGGAAGTTGGGACGCCGGGATTAAAACTGGCACCCATATGGGATCCTGGTGGGTGCAAAGCAAGACTTTAGCTGCTAGGCCACCTCGCCAGGCCCTAGAAAATTCTGACTTGGCCTAATCCTGTGGTCTAGCCTATGCCAGTCTTGGTAGTGACTGGGGCAATGGGGCTGCTCAGGAGGCAGTATGGAGAACAGCAGCAGACTGGCAGAGCTCTGCTGGGGCCCCACATGGGGGTCCAGGCATGGGCAGGAGTGCTGCATAGCGGGCCAGTTGGGCAAGGTGAACCCTGCATAGACGCCAGCTGGCCACAGGGAGCCACAGCCACGGCCGAGTAGAATGTGACATTCCAGATGGGAAGGTGCCATCCTCCTCAGAGCCGCTGGCGCCGCCTCCTGCTGGTGCGGCAGGTGTGACATCTCAACAAACAAAGCTGGGGTTGTGCTCCAGGGACATGACTGCGTGCTGCACAGCCCTCACCTGTGCAAGTTAGGAATGTTGATGTGAATGCAAGAAAGTGTGCACGCAACAGAAGAGGGCGAGATGTGGAGAGGTGAGAATGTAGGCTGCGGTTTGGGGGTACTGGGTGCAGGGAAAATCCAGGCAGGTGGGCACTATCTTTGGGGCCTGGCTCCAAACTGCTCGGAGCTGCCCCCGTGCTTCCAGCTGTGAGCCTGGCAGGCCGCGGAGGGGGGGGGGGGCAACAGTGGGAGCTCTGCTGGGCCTTCCGTCAGAGCTTTCTCCTCTTTGCTTTGCAGGGGTAAGGGACGGGGGGAGCCCCCCGGCAGCCTGCCGTCCTCGGGGAGGAGCAAGGTGGCCCAATTACAGGAACAATTACGGGCACACATGCACAGCGGCCGCCTGGGCGCCCACCTCACGAGTGACAAGCCGGCCTGGCGGGCTGTGCACGGCTGTAATGCGGGGAGGCTGCGGCGTTAATGGTGCGAGTAGACTCATTAGCCGTGATCCATCTGTCCTTAATGCAGCCGCCCGCTCGGGCCTGCAAGATGAGGGAGGCCCTCCCAGGGATGGCGGGCGAAGCTGCGGGCACGGCCTGCAGAGAGGCCTTGCCTCCTCCTCTGCTTCCAGGCTAGGCGCAGTGAGATGGGGTGAGGTGAAGCTGGGGGCAGGTGGAAGAGGATGGGTGGACCAAGCTCACCCCTGCCCCTGGAGTGATGCTGCTGTGTAGCTGGGGGCACACTGTTCCCCCTTCTGGGCCTCTTCTGCTATGTGGGGAAAGCAGGACTGGGATGAAAGCCTCCATGCACATGAGAGGCCTGGGGGGCCATCTCTGGGCTCAGGCGGCCACTCGTCTGGGGAGGTATGGTGATGTGAATGCAGCCCAGAATCTTCCAGATGGCTCCCCGAGAACCATAAATCCTGCCTTTCTTTGTCTGTGCTGACAGAAGTGGCCTTACCATACCATCTGGACAGGGAATGCAAGGGAGGGGAGGTCAATGACATGTCCCCGGCTGGCCTGGCCCAAGGACCAGAGATGTGGGGGCAGCGGCGGGTGCCTGCATCTGGGGCACTGGGGTGGTGGCACCCCCATGCCCAGCACAGTGCAGGGAACAATGACAAAGATGTTGGGGGCAGGGAGAACTGGCTTCACCCTGGTGAACAGGCTGCCTGGCTCCTAGTCCCAGCTCCGCTGTGTGACTTGGGGAGTTGACCAGACCTCTCTGGGCCAGTTTCTTCATCCCTTGTCAGGATTTAGGAGACAAGCTGCTGAGGGGAAATCAACTTCACGATGAGTTGGTGGTCTTGTCACCGTGCACTTTCCTGGCAGCACCCCTGCCCCCTCCAAGCCCCCCAGGGAGGATCAGGCATCACCAAACATCAGCCCACCCCACAGCACACAGCGGCCTAGTGACAGCTGCTGCCTGCCGTGCCAGCATCCCATGAGGGGGCTGCTTCACCTCTGATACAGCTCCTTGTTAACAGCCTGGAAAACAGTACAGCATGGCCCAAGTGGCTGGGTCCCCACAACCCACATGTGAGCTTGGATAAAGTTCCTGGCTTTGGCCTGGCCCAGTCCCTGGCTGTAGCAGTCATCTGGGGATGGAACCAGCAGATAGAACATTTCCTTCTCTGCCTATAATTCTTCCAGATAAATAAGTAAGTCTCTAAAAAATAAAAATTTTAAAAAAAAATTCCTCAGGCTCTGGCCCTCAGGGGTCAAAGACCAGAAATGGTCAGGGGCTCCCCAGCTTCCTCCCCTACGGCCAGCATCACCTTGGTGCTGAGGTAGGACCCAAGCATCTGCGTTGCGGCCCTGACCTCTGCCCTGCAAGCCCCTGGCCTCGGTGTTCTCACGGACTCTCTCCCGGGGCTGGAGAGGACACGCAGCAGTGGCCTGCAGGCCCACGAAGGGGTCGTGACAGTGGAGGAGGGCCCTGAAGGCTGCCGGCGGAGGACGGTAGGACGGGAGGCCGAGGGCTGCTGTTTCTCCAAGGCTCCTCAATTATTCAGACAATAATCACACCCTTATTTAAAGTCTAGTCTTGCACTCAAGGCCTCCCGGCGGCGACCAGAGCCTGCTGCTCAAGTTACACAGGGACGGGCTCCCTCTCGCAAAGCCAATTAATTAAGCAAACACTTCTGCCAGCAGGCTCTCAGGTGTGTGGCCAGGAGGCCCACCCGTCTCGGCCCACCGCCTCAAAGACACCTGATCCACAGGGCCTGCCCAGAGGGTGGGGATGGCGGCCGAGGCCTGGGCATCGGCTGGCAGAAGAGAAGGCACCACCAACTGCTGCCCATGGGGCACCTGTCGCACGGGCAGAGGTCCCAAGGGTTCCCGATGGACTGCCAGGACCCTCATGACCCACCCTGTACCAATCCAATTTACAGGTAAGGAGACTGAGGCCCAGGCAAGGGACCCACTCAGGGCTGAAAGCCACAGGAGGGGGCTCCCCCCTCCCCCCTTGGTTTCCACGAAGGCAGACTGGTATGAGAGATGCCTTCCACCCCAGACCCACACTGGATTTCTCACCGCTCGCACATCACAGGGATGCGGGAGTCTAGGGACCGGCTGTCAGTCATCGACCTACATTCTGGAAAACTCTCACACAGCCTTCAAAACCCTTCTCAAGCATCACCTCCCCGCCCCACCAGGGAGCCTTTCCTATCACAAAACCACCTGTTGTACCCAGCACTTCACATGGTTTCTCTGTTCACCTTCGAAAGCCCCATTTTACATACAAAAATAAAACAAATGGCACAGCATGGCTGGGCAGCACACAGGGACCGCACAGCTGGCCAGCGATGCAGCCCAGATCTGAGAGGACAGGGAGAGCCGGCGGTAGCAGCTGGATTGGTGGACAGCAAGGAGCAAATGCTGAGAGCCAAGGCAGGAAACCGAATGGTCCAGCAAGGGTCCAGGGGCACATGAAGAAGGAGAAATGAGATCTTGGTGTGGCAGTACACGCTGTCCCGGGAGCCAGGGACAGGGACCTGGGGTTTCTGCACATCTCGCTCCCTGGCTGTAGCTAACCACTCGGCAGAGAACCCAGTGGTTATTTCAGAGGTGCAGGGGAGCAGGGAGCGGGGCTCTAGGCCTCAGGTTGGAACTGCACGGAGGGGATGCTGAGGGTGCCACTAACCTGGCCCTCATCCTTGCCGGGGCCTGCTGTAAACACAACTCCTGTGGATCGTCCCTGCTGCCTCCTGGGAGGCAATCGGACACCGAGCAGAGTGGAACGAGGGACCGTGTCTGACTGCTCCGGGTGGCCAGGGAAGGTAAGAACACAGCAGCTGCTGTCACGTGGAGCCAAAGCCCAAAGGTGGGCTCAGGAAGGGGCTGTGACAGTCAGGATCCTAGGAACTGGTGAGCAGGCAAAATGAGGCTATGTGCTTGCTGCAGACACTGACCAGCAGGAGACTGAGCTGGGGGATCTCCAGGCTAACAGAGCCAAGCCGGGGGGGGGGGGGGCAGAGATTCCCTTCTGTCCCCATGTACACAGCCGTGGCTTGGGCAAGTGATGTCCTGTTGGGAGATTCTAGCTTTTACCCCTAGCTCTGCCACTGAAGCCTGATGACCCTGGCAGGTCGTTTGGTCTCTTCAAGCTTCATTCTACTCATCTGTAAAATGGGGACAATCCTCATCCACCCCTTAATGGGATGAGGTAAGTTCCCAGATTTCAACCCAAGGCCCAAACAGGCAAGCAAGCACACGTGCTGGGGACATCACCTGGGTGGCAGGTGGCAGGGCCACGAGGAGGGGCAATAGCCCAGTGTGCTGGGCCTTGGTTCCCCACTCAGCCCACCAACTCCAGAGTGGCTGAGGTTCCCATTAAAGGGCTCAGGCCAGCACCTGACACAGAGACCGTGGGGAGACGCTCACTGCACTGTGACGACCTAGAGCCCATAGCCAGCCCCAACACACACAGCAGCCACCTTGGGTGCTGACAGGCAGTGGTGGGGCAGGGGGCGCAAGCAAGCCAAAGAGCTCAATGCTCAGAGAACGTAAGACACGCATGCAGGTGCCACAAAGACACTCATGCAGGTGTGCGTGCCATCTCACATTAGTGATTCCAAGTCTAACAAAGGCCTGCACCCTGCACCTGCCAAGTGCCTGCTGAGGGTCCCCAGGCCAGGAAGCACATGCTGGTGGCATCCACAGGAAGGAGAAGGCAGTGGCCAGTGGACAGGGATAGAAGGGCGGTCTCAAGCAGGCAGCACCCAGCGCATGGTCCCCCAAGTTTAATTCTGGGCAGGGGTAGCGGGAAGCACATGTGAACACCTGCAGGCACTGGAGGCCAGCTGCTTAGCTGGTGCTTCCTGGGGCAGCTCCAACCCAGAAGGGAGACACATGGGAAACAAGAATTGCATCCCATGCCAGGCCAGCCAGGAACAGCATTCCAAACTGTGAGAACAGCATGCACAAGGGCTGTGCGGCAGCTGTGGGCAGCTATGGACAGTTGCTGGGAGTGGTAATGGGGGGCATTGCCACCAGCCCATGTCATATCACACGGGGTGTAGGGCATGGCCAGCTGTGCTAGGCCCACCTTGCTGGAGACCACCAAGGGCATGAGGGTGGGAACAAAAGGCCATGCAGAGATCTTGCCATCACCCAGCCTTCAGCAACCTACTACTAAGCTCCTGAAGGGCACCCCGACCCCCAAGCTGCTCCAGGAACTTCCTCTCATCCAGCTGCACACAGCTCAGCAAGCCTCAGGAGCCCATCTGGTTTTTAGTAAGAATCTTTGGGGCCCCGGGGGCACATGCCTATGGTCCCCTTGACTTGTACCCTTCCTGGCACTCAGAACAAAAGCACACTACAAGCAGTGATCATTCCTGGGCACCAGGATGGATGCCCAGGCAGAAGGCTGAACCCACAGGGAAAGCCCCAACTCCAGCTCCACAACCCTGTGCTTGCTTTAAGGTCACCTTCCTGCCTGGATGGGGATCCAGATCTGGGTGGACATGGCCCATATTCTCTGCCCCTACCCTAGCCTTTGGGCTCACCATGGCCCAGTAAAGGCAGCCCCGCAGCCTCCCTCCCCCACAGACAGGATACCCAACACTTGAGCACCCAGCTTGCCCCACACCCCTGCTTGCAAACTGTCCACCTCGGCTGCTGGATGACCTGGACAAGGAGAGGGGATGAGGACCACGGGTAGGGGTGGGTGGGAGTGGAGATACGGTGAACAGAGAAGTGCAGATTGTGCGTGTCGGAGGTGGTGCTGCAGTGGGACCAAGGACTCTCTGGACGCTGTTCCAAGCTGCAGTCTTATCACCCAGCCACATAAGCAGCAGTGCAGAGGCCGTGGGGGTGCCCCATCTTGATCAGAAGATAAAGGGGAGACTCTGGGAGAACAGAGCCCCGAGGAAGATCACAGCCACACTCAGACGCCAGGCCTTGTAGCCCAGCACACTCACACCAGGGAGCCAGCCCCAGGGCTCCAGGGCCTGGCAAGGAGGAAGGAGAGCAGGGACAGGACTGGGACGGGGAGGGAGGCAGAGCACAGGCAGCTATAGCTCTCCCAGGTGGGCGGAGCTCCAGGCTTTGCTGTGGGAAATGCTGCAGAGGACACGTGACAGGCGTCCCAGTGCCTCCTGGAATAGCAGCGGCCCATGAGTGAGGAGGGGCACTGAGCATCTGCCTGGCGCTCCCACCCTGAGCCCAAGCCCACATGTCCTCCCCGAGCCCACTCTGCTCCAATCCCCAGGGTACCCCCACCTCACTCCCAGGAAGACTAATTCCTGGTGACAACCGTGTCCCCCTCCTCCTGCTCTGCCTGGGGCTCAGTCAGCTCCAGCAAGTCACCTCTCCAAGAGGTGTCCACTGCAACATCCCTCCTACCCGCAGAGCCAGCATGATGGCTCCCTAATAACACAGGGTCACTCCCATCTGGCCCTGGGAGCCTAGCCTGAACCTCGTCGGTCGAAAGGTCTCTGCAGAAGGGAAAACACCTGGTAGGAAGGACACCTGGACTGGTGTGAGGCCTAAATCCCCCAACACACTGCCTCCCGTGAGGACAGAGCGAGGCCACTGTGGCACTGGACTCTCCTCCCCACAGGGGCATCCCGGAGCCCTCCCTGCTCTGACTTGCTCTCCACCGCACCCTGCACCTTCCACCGACCCCCAGGCAAACAGCACAACTCCGGGCTAAGCTGTCTGCCTGCGCAATGAGCTCCCGGGGCAGCAGGCGGGCTGTGTGTGGCTCTTCAGCTGAGTGCCCAGGCTGGTGCTGGTACAAGATCGGTGCTGACAGAGAGGAAACCAGGTGTGTGCCCCATGCCCTCATGCCATGCTGATCTCTGCTCTGCTCACAGCCCCTCCCAGATGTCCTCAGAGCCAGCAGGTCATCAGCCTGCTTCCTGGGCAGGGACCTTGCAGGGTTCCAGCCCCTGACTGGCACCTGGCAAACTGTCACTGGCTGTGAATGGGCAGGAACTGCAGAGAATGGGCATGGCCGAGCAAAGGGCACCTGCCAGGGCAACCACAGTGCACAGAGCACGCCCCACGGTCTGCTCTGCCCAGCTCTCTCTGTCTGTTCCTGGCTCCCAGGAGCTGAGTGGAAGCCACGCCCAATGTCACTCGGCCATCTCACCAGCAAACACTTGGCCGGCTGGTTGGAAACAAGTCTGAGCCCACAGGACTAACAGCTGGCAGCCTCCCCAGCCACCTCTGTGCCCAAGGTTACTTAGTTTGGATCCATACAAGTGGAACAGCTCCACTGGGTCCTCTGTCCTCGGGTCATTTCAGAGGCACCTGCTACAAGGACGTCAGCCTTCCCTGGCCAGGTGCTCCCCTGACCCTACAAACACTTTTGAAAAACCCAGTACAGGACTCCGCCTCCACCCCAACTCACGTACCAGATCTGTGAAATGCATTCAGGGCCAGTACTTACTTAGCTCACAGTCCCCGTCCCCGTCCCCACCCTGGCCTGACCTGGTTGTTGGCATTCACTCTTCCATCTTGGATACTGAGCCCCAAAGTTGACCTAGCACCTTGGGGGACCCAACGTGGAAACAGCATTTTTCTGCACAAGTAATGACTAAAGATGCGGCTGCACTGGAATGGGTGGGCTCTGTGTCTAAGGAGGGGGCAGTGAGGTGGTACAGTGGGCATCCCACTTCCAAGCACCGGCTAGAGTGGCAGCTGCTCCCCGTGCAGTCCAGTCCCTGCTACTGTGCCTGGGAAAGCAACAGAGAACAGTGCAAGCACTTGGGTCCCGGCCACCCTTGTGGGAGACCTGGGTGGAGTTCCAGCCTATATCCGCCCTAGCTGTTGCAGCCATTCGCTGTGGATGAAAATTTTCATCTTTCTCTCACTCTGTTGCTCTGTCTTTCAAATAAATAAAAGTAATATTTTTGTTTTGTTTTCACAAGGGAGAAATTTGAGCGAGAGAGAATTAATTACACACTAAGGCGGGGCATGGAAATCAAGCTTGTGGAGGCAGAGAAGAGGCCCCAGCAGGGCAGCCACAAGCCAGGAACCTCCCATCCAACACAGGCTGTGTGTGCAGTTATGCTTGTCACACTAGGACCTCCCACCACACATAGAACAACCCCAGCACTCAGGCTGTGAACCGTGGCAGGTCATGACTCCTCATGCTGTCACCCCTCAGGGGAAGGCATCTTCCACCACCCTCATCCTGCAGGCCTGCCCCACCCAGACCCATGAAAAGGTAGACAGTGAGTGTCTGAGAGTCTGGTAACCAGGAAAACACAACCACACTCCATCCTTGGCTTGCACAGTGGGATGGGGAGGGTGGTGGTAGAGGTCTGAGTTTGGATGTCCTCACCTGCCCACTGCTGAAATGAGGTGGCCTTGGTCACCAGCAAACACAGGCCACCAGCACTGTGGGAGCTGGCAACTGTTCCTCCTGGAGATGCTAAGAGCCAGGCCTACCTGGCCAAGTGGGCTGGGGCCCTGCCCACTAGGGGTCTATGAAACCAGGGAGCCTGGTGGGCCCAGTGTAAAGTGCTAATCACCCTGGAGAGCACGCCTGCTGGGCCCCCAGGGCCTGGGTAACAGGGACCCAGCGGCCTCCATGGCCTCCCTGTTGGCACCAGGCTCCAATGGGCCATCTGCCAGAAGGCAATGCACTGTATGTCGGAAGATAATCACTATTAAAAATTTCCCTGGGTTTTGTTTTATCTTTGTGCTCATTCATTTATTCAGGCTCCGTTTAGGCTCATGGCTTCCTCCTGGAGAACCCACAACTGGCCACCAAAGCTCCATCCTTGGGCAGATGTCTCAGGCACGAGGCAAACACCAGCCCCTTCGCCTCTCATAAGGAAATCTATTACTGGATTAAGAGCTGATCTAGTTAGTCCAGGATGGCTTCACCTCAAGATCCTTAATGGATCATATCTGCAAAGATCCCACTTCCAAGATCCCATTTCTGAGGTTTTTGGTGAGCATGCATTTTGCGGTGGCACAGACAGCCTATGTCACGGCTATGACGCTATGGTTTTACTCCATGTTCCTTCCTGAACGTGTGCTATGAGTCACCCACATTCCCTCTGGCTGTCCCTAAGGCACAAAGGAGTCTGGAAAAAAGCCAGACCCCTCATAAAATCATGGAGGGATGAGCTGGTCCAGGATTCCAGATTCTTCTTCCGAGGCCTTCCCCCACTCCTGTGCATGCTACTGTCATATAGGCTGTTTCATGAGGCCATGATGCAGAATAAGCGGACATGGGCAGGAGTGTGGCAACCCAGCAATTCCAGCCCCTGCTGTCGGTGTGCCCCCAGCTCCACCGCAGCTGTAGAGAGTGAAGAATCCTCAAGAAGACCTGAGTCCAACCACCAGTCCCCAAGTAAAAACTGCAGCCTGTTCTTCCACATGTGGGAGCCAACGAGACGTTATGGTTCTGTTTATTAATGCACTTTCATTTTATTTGAAAGGCAGAGAGGAAATGCTATTGCTTTAGACCACTGTTGGGGTAACTTGCTACATAGCAACAACTAGCCAGAATAAGGTAAGTGCTATTTTTGCTTTCTCTTTTAACTGGGTGAAAGACTGAGGCAGAGCTAGGTGTGCTGCCTGCAGGAACACGGGCAGGAAGAGGCAGGGCCTGTACGGAGCTGGGCTGTCTGGCTCTGGCCAAGAGCGTCTTGCTACAGGAACTGGCACATGCAGACCCAGTCATGAGCAAGGGGCCATGTGCTCTTGCCCAGGATCCTGGCAGGTCCGGTGCCCCCAGGGACCCACTCCCGAACTTCAGAGAATTCCACATCCCATTTGTCTGGTTTACCTACTGACAGACAAAAGTAAAAAAATGTCACCACCCTGTGAGGTTTTATGCCCGGCAGAGATGTAGCCACGTGGCCTGGTCTGCAGAGTTTACAAAGACCACGTCTGCCCCTTTTTCCGGGGCTGCTGACTCCTCGGGGCGGGGGAGCTCAGCTGCAGTGAGAGCCACCAGACTCCATGGTGGCTCTGGGACCTCAGGAGCCGTGCTCGCACAGACTGCCACATGGGTCAGCAGGATGCAGGCCAGCCCCACTGGCTCTTGGGTGCTCCTGAGAGTTCTCATGCTTTGAGAATAACCAAACACACAAAGAGTTCCCTGCCCCACAGCTGGGCCTTTTGCAGAACAGGTCAGCCCATTGGGTTACCCACAGCCTCCCCTGGCTGACCACACCATCTGCCCACAGCTAACATTCCCACAAGGGGATGCCACCGCTGCTGCTGCTGCTGCTCAGATACAAACTTTCCCACCAAGCTCCGAGGAGACAGCAGAGCTCCCTAGGCTGGGTCTACACACACAGGGCAGGTGGAAGTCAGTGGCAAGCATCTGAGGCCTTTATTCTGCTGTAGTCGGAGCAGAGTGCTCAGCGACAGTGCAGGAAACAGAACAAAACACTCACTGGTCTGTCCAGATAAACGGCCGCCTCCAACTCATGCAACCAACACACACTGGTACTGCCACACACTCCACTCCTGGAGGGGTTCTGATTAGCAGCCAGAGATGCTTCCCTCCAGGCACTGCACTCGTAGAATCCACAGAGGAAAAGAGACGACACAGCCCCTGGCAGGCAGAGCAGGGCAGGAGAGGGTGGCATATCCACCCAGCCACACTAGGAGGCAGAGAGGTCTAGGTGGGCAGAAACAGCAGCAGGTGGGGCTTGTTAGCCTGATAGCATGCAGTGCTCATCACCAACCACACGCGGCAGTACCACACCATCTCCCTGCCCCAGACAGGGGCATGGGGCCTGCAGTGAGGAGGCAGAACCAGGCCAGAGGCTGGGCATCAGCACTGCCTGCTGGTATACCACAGGCCTCTCACAGCCGAAGCACCTGGAGTAACAGGAAGGCCAGGGCCAGGCGTGAGATTCAGCCAGCTTCAGACTCGGGGCAGAGGGCAGCACAGCGCAAGCCACAGAGGTGGGTACAGAGTGACCCATCTATCTCTGGAGGTGACAGCTGGCTGGCCGGGGAACATGTGTTGGGGTGCGTCTGCCGGACTTTATGGCCTCTCCCTCCCCCAGCTCACTAGCCATGTGACCCTAGCCCCAGAGTAGCCCTTACACACATAAATGAGAGGGCATGGAGCCTGTGCCTCCCTCCTGAGGGTGAGTACAGATGAGGGCCCAGCCACCAGTCATGGAGAGCTGCCCAGCCACACCTGGGAGGGTCCTGAGCAGTCCTTGAAGGCAGTGCAGTGGGGCTTCCTCACACAGTGCAGCCCTTTCCTCCATCCCTGCCCCAGGTCCTGAGCACTGAGAACAAAGTGGGGTCCTTCCTGTTCAGCGGACTCGCCCCCATCTGGATGCAGGCACCAGGGACATAGTGCAGCTGTAGAGGATGCCACACACCAGGGACTCTGAGAATACTGCATGAGACCTGCGTGAGCCCACAGTCAACTCTCTCTGGATAAACTGAGGCCCGCTACCCAGCTGGAGGAAGGTGGCGAGTCAGAACCTGAGGGAGGACGTGCCTCTGTAGCCTCAGCCTGGAAACACATCTTGGTCTCCCTTCTCCCAGCTGCTGACCCTCCCCCTGCCGGCCCCCAGAAAGCCAACAGCCGAAGGACGGGGATCTGGCCTAAGCTCTTTCTGCACCTGTGCCGTATTCAGCAACTGTGCACCTCTCTAGGAACGACTCCTCCCACATTTTTGAAAGGCAAAAAGCTTTCAATAACCCAGGTCCAACAGGCTGAGAGGCACCAAGGGAGGGGAGCTGTCTCCCCTCTCCCAGCCCTGGGCCAGCAGCAGATGGAGCGGCTGCAGCCCACGTGTCCAGGAGCCGTCCTGAGGCTGTCGGTCCCACTGTTCTCTACAATTAGAACTGTTCAGTGGGACCTGTCATTGGAGTTGGCCATGGCACCCCGCCTCACCCACTGTCACCTCCAAATCCTCAGCCCTTCATATAGCCCTGGGACCTCTCCCATGGCACTGTGGGCAGGGGCACCCTCAGACGCACATCTTACCCACTGAACAAGGCCACCAGCCATGGGTGGCCTGGTTCCATGACACAGTTCTCTCTCCAAGGACTCAGTGGGGCCCAAGGAGATAGTGGGGCAGCTGGGGAAGGGACGAAGCAGGGGGTAGAGTAAACCGCTGTGTAAATCCCAGCCATGCCAACCCCTCCAGGCAAGGGCCAGAGACATAACCCTCGCCACTCTTTGCCTCCTTGTCTCCACAGGCCAAGCCCACAGTCCAGCTTGCTGAGGAGGGTCCGGGAAGGGGAGAGCCCCCTCTCCCTGCAGGAGGGTCTTCTACTTCACAGATTTACAGCAGCCCTGGGGGCACCTGGGAGGAGGCCTCGGTCCCCAACACAGTGGAGGCGGGCATTTATCACCAGGACTGGGTGCTGAGCACGAGGGGGGCTCCCCAGGATGCCAGAGGAAACTTCCGGCCCTGGAGGCAGAGAGCCTCAGGGGTCCTAGAGCAGTTGAAGCGCCCCCATGTGCCAAGCTCGGGCAGTGCCTCCCACTTCACCCTACACCCTCCTTTCCTCTCCTCTCCCCTCCCCTGCGCTCCCTGGGTGCCCCCGCCCCCCTTGATAACGTGCTTGTCAGGACTGCTGAGCTGTTCCTGACCTCTCCCCCGCCGCTGCTAATTAAGGCTCTGCCGTGACAGTTCAAGTGCCGAGCATCAAGTTTGCAGAACCAAAGCCTCTAATTGGGGCCGCTTTTCATTTCTCCATCCTGCGGGCTGAGGCTGCCTGGCCCGGGCTCTGCTTTTGTATTTTTTTTCTCGGGCAGGAGGGAGGAAGCATGGGCCCCAAAACCCAAGGGCTGGGGTGGGGGCCTCTCCCACTGCCCTCCCAAGGCCAGACACCCCCTACCCATCTCTTTAGGGAGACTGGGCTCCCTGCCTTTGGGGCTGTGGAGGCAGAGGTGGGCTTGCCAAGGCCCCCTGCAGCACAGGAGAGGTGTGCTCGGCCTCCCGCCCCAGCTCCACAGAGGGGGCCTCCCGGCCTCTCCTTCCCAGAGAAGTGCTGGCCAGCCTCTCTCAACGCCTACTAAATCACGCAGTGCGCTGAGAGCCACCGGCTGCGAAGAGGGAGGGAGGGGCAGGGCTGCTGGCTCCTAGAAGCTGGCAGCCATGGCACGACGCCCACGATAAAGTCACAGGGGGCTGAGGGAGGGGGTGGTGCGGGGGGGAAGCAAGGGGCCCAGATCAAACAGGGGGCAGCAGGGCGGGGTCCCAGCTCAGAACCATGGGGTTTGGCACTGCAAGGGGACTCTGCATGTTCATGCTGGAATGGCCTGCGCCAGGGACTTCCAGGTGATTCTGATTAAAGGGGGAGGGGCCTCAGTTTGCGCCACCGCCCAAGTGTTTCTGAGGATGAGTCAGTTGGATAAACAGCCTGCACCCCGGGGGTCTCCAACCTTGAAGCATATTAGAACCACCTGGGATACACAGTTACACCCCTTGTCTGGCCAGCACCCAGACCAGAGACAGGCACCTCTGGGCGTGGTCAGTCGTCAGCACTTCTAAGGCTCCTCCTGCTCCTAGTCGGGGGATGAGGGGGTGCGGAAGAGGGGCAGGCAGATTTCCCAGTGTGCATCCTCGGTAGAGAATGCTGCTTCCAAGCTGGAGCTATTCAGCTGTAATTTTTTGAGGTGTGTCCCTAGGGTGGGAATGCCTTCATGTGTGATGGTCACATGTGGGCAGCAGGACAGAGCGCAGAGGTCGAGCTCGGGGTGCTCTGCTAGGCACCCTGGGGCACAGAGCCATGGCCCAGCAGCTGTGAGTTTGGGTAAACCAACGCCCCCGGGGGAAGGCACTGCAAGAAACGCTTCCCCTCAGCCCAGCTCGGTGCTTGCCCCAGGCAGCCAGGGAGCCACCAAGAGTGGGATGACAGGGTCTCTGGGGCTCCCTCCTGCCAGTTACGACTGCTCCCCTGCGTTGAGCCAAAACCCTGGAGATTTCACATTCCACTGGGCCAAGCCCTTTGCCATCTGTCCTCAGACCAGCGAGCTGGCTTGTAACCCACATTCATGTCCCGAGTTTGCTCGGCTCACATCCAGCACAGGCCCTGCTCCTGGACAGGCCTCCCTGGGTGGTCAACAGCCGTCCTAAGTCAGGACTCTGGAACCACGGCTGCCTGGCCTCGGCTCCTTACCCTGGCCTCTCAGTGCCCTGGAATGTGACATTGGCTGGGGCTGCGGCAAGAGGTCACTACCAGCTCAGTCCAGCTTAGAGCAGACAAGGACTCCCTCCTCCCAATTCCTACTCTTCAGTCTACCTTTGACAGCACGGGTTGGACTCAGCACCTGTGGTTAACTAACTGATGTAGCACACTCACATAGCATCTGGGTTTCCAACTCCCAGGAGGCCAGTCGTGGCTGTCACCTATGCTGAGGCTGCAAGTATCACAGATTCCACCTCCACCCCTGGCATCAGTTTCCAGGCAGGCACAGGACCAACCCAAAGCTGAAAGTGCCTCATCTGTGTGTGCATGGGTGGGGGACAACAAGACATCACACAGGCAGCTGGCTGACCCTGAGCACATGTGCTGTTTCCAGCCTCTGTGGCTGCAGAAGATCCCAGCAGGCCAAGAGGCATGGGCTGGGAGGGCAGCCAGCACAGCCGGCGTGTCCCCCAGGTCAGTGTATCTGAGCTCGCCAGAGGCCAGGGACTGGGTGGAGTGGATCCCAGGGGAGCAAAGGAACTCACTGAGAAGCTGCCGGGAAAAGGGAGCTGGGCCTTGAGAGGAGCCAGGAGTGTAGACTCAGATCCAATGGAGCCATCACCTCACTGTGCAAGCTCAGCCAAGCGGCGCCAGCCCCTGGGCATCAACAACCCCATCTGGTCTCCCCTGCATACAGCAAGTGGTCAAGACCACAGTGAGAGCAGCTAGGGGAGAGGGTCAGAGTCTGAACAGGGACTTGCCCTGGGGTCTCGGTGTCCTCTATGGCACCCTTGATGTGCCAACCAAACCTGTGGCAAAGGGGAGGCAGCAGTGACATGAGCATGTGGCGCTTCCCAAGCAGAAAGGCAAGCTGGGAAGGTTGTGTTAGGTCCCAGCAAGCACTGGGGCTCCTTGTACCACCTTTCCAGGGCTCTACCAGTGCCTGACTTTCCCGAGGGCCTGTCACACAACGTCAACCCTCCTAGCTCCCTCTGCATCCAAGCCACTTGCTCCCAGAGAACAGGACTATTGTCTTTCCTGGAAAGTTCTACAGCAGCCAGCCTGAGCTCTGCAAGGGTCTCTAGAGCAGCAGGAAGGCCCAGGGACAGCTGTCCCTATCTCCTGAGGCCTCAAAGGCCAGGTCAGTGTGGGTTGCTGCTGCACAGGGGTCCACAGACATGGACACCAGAGGGTGGCAGGGTGGGCCACCACTCCACTGCCCGGTTTCCAGAGGGTGGCAGGGTGGGCCACCACTCCACTGCCCGGTTTCCTAGCATGTGAGTGGGGTCAAGAACTGTCCCCTGTGGCCTAGAGGAGATAGGCACTGTGGGCAGGGCTTGGGACAGCGCACCATGAGTTCTAAACAAAGTTGGTCACTAGCACTATCACCCGTGTTTGGAAAGACAGGCACAGGCCGGTTCCACACGCCTGCGTGGCGGGGGGGGGGGGGGGGAAGCACACGGGAGGCGGGTGCTCAGGCCTGGGGTGATGACACAAGACGATCCCAAGGCTGACCCCACCAGACAGCCAAGATCCCCAAGAGGGACAGTGTCCATTGTCCATTCCCAGGTCAGGCAGCTGCCAAATCCCTGGAATTCAGGCCACAGCTGTGGTCCAGACCCAGCAGGAGGACGCTGGGGCCAATGCTTCCAGTTTTCCCCCTCCCCCACCCGGCCTCACAGCCCCCAGACACGCACGTTCTGCCCCTCCCCCCATCTTCCTGGCTCTGGGGTCCTGACCTCTCCCAGACAGTCTCCGTGTCTGCCTCGCCCACTCTCATCTGGCTGTCCCAGCAGCCTCTGGGGCACACCCAGCCCTTTCTTTTGGGATCAGTGAGGGGACTCACAACTCCCCCCCCAGGCTCAGGGCTCCAAAGGCCTTTCCAGCCCCCACTCCCCCACACTACCTCCACCTCCTTGGACCCCACCTAGGCCCTCCCCGGCAGCTGCGCAGGCAGTTTTCCCTAAGGGGCTTCATGCTGGTGGGTGAAGAGCGTGCCTCTCCATCCTTGGCGGCCTCCCTGACCAACCAGGCCAAGTGTTCAGTGCAGTCTCCCTCCGTGTATACACCGCATCCCAGGAAGGCGACAGAAGGGAAGGAGGTGCTGACAGCTGGCCGCTAGCTGCCCAGGTCCCCAGCACAGTGAGTGCCGCAGAGCCCCCAGGATGGTCTCCCTTCCTCAGTGCCCCTCTGCTGTGTCCATGCTGGGTCCAAATCTTTCTCCCTTCCTTCTGGGAGGAACCGCTTCACAGCAGTTAACTCCTGCCCCCTGTATGGATGGGGGCCCCAGGTGTTGTGTGACCCATCTGTCTGTGCCTGGCACTGGAAACCTTCTGGAGCTGTCAAGTCAAAACAGAGAAACAAGGGGAAGGGGTGGTCTTCAGAGAAGACCCTGGATGCCGAAGGCACGGGTGAAGGTGCTGAGCAGGAGTGTCCAGACCCTGGACAAGACACAGGGGCAGCACAGACTCTAGCCGGCACCCCCCTCAACTGGGGGTTCTCTGGCAGCGGCCCTCCCAAGGGTCCCTAGATCGATTTCCTCTAAGGTTCTGCATATCCTGGAGCGGCAGATGATTGGAGCCTGCACCCCCAGTCTAGGGAGGGGAGGGAAGGGGCTCCACCTACAAGTCTGGATTTGCAGGAAAACACACAGCCTATACAGCACTGCCCACCATGGCCACAGTTCACATCAGGATCTCAGGGTCAGAGGCCTGGAGGCAGCCCGCTTCAGAGCCTGGGGACATGCAGGGCTGGCTCTGGGCTCACCACCTGGCGTTAAATACCGCACCCCCACCCCATGTCCCTGCTTGCGAAACTCGGGCAAATAAATAAATAACCCTGCTGGCAGCGCCATCAAGCACCATCAAATTAGAGACGCGCAGAGCCGGGCAGCTCTGCTCTCACAACATAATCGGCTTAATTGCAGGGCCGCGGTGAGGCCAGGGCGGCGCATGGCTCCTGCACTCCCATTCGTTTTATTAAAATCCAATTACTCGCACTGGCCACGGGTTTCTCTGGCAGGAGCAGGATGCATCTTGGGCCACAGTCTAACCTGACACTGAGACAGGGGTCTCGCTGGGGATATTCTTTGCTGGGGTTTGCCCTGAGACCAGAAAGGAGGAAGAGGCAGACAGGGGAGGGCTGTCCAGGGGCTGCTCCTTACGTGGCCTGGTAGAGGGAGCTAGCAGGGTAACCTGGGGCCTCGAGGAGCTGCGGCATGGCAGAGAGGACCTGGCTCTGACTCAGCAGGGCCTGATGTGAGGGTCTACACACTCAATGTGCCCACCTGACATCCCAGAAAAGGCAGGGCCATGGAGGAAGGGTGGCGCTACGGTGCAGCTGGGCACTCTACCAGTTCAGATTCGTGCTCCTTCCGCTGGAGCACAGGTTCCAGTCCTGGCTGCTCCACTTCCCTTCGAGCTTCCTGCTCATACGCCTATGCTAACAGTGGAGGGAGGCCTAAGTGCTTGGGCCCTGCACTCACCCAGGAATCCAGGATGCCATTTCAGCCTTGGTCACTGGAGGAGTGAACCTGCAAGAGGAGTGGTATCCTCCGTGCCCCCCAACTCCCTCATCTTTCCTTTTCTGTTCTTCTTTCAAATAAATCAACATTAAGCACTACTGGATCAGGAGACTTCCATAATTGCAGGGGACAACATGTTTGGGGTGTCAGGTCTGTACCCTCACTCTGGTCACTGCCTCACTCCTGTGTGCTGCTGACCAGCCTGGTCTGTAAGAAGCAGGTCCAGGGCTGACAATGCAGCTGGCAGATTCTGACCCAGGGGCTGGAGGAAGGAAGCCATGGTGTGTGGGGTGGGGGCAGCAGTGCCTTCTCCATACCCACGCCCCTCGGGGACGCGATCAGCACAGCCATGTCCAGGCCCGGAGCCTCCCAGTGGACCCTCACAGGAGACAGGAGCAGGCCCTGACACTCAGCACCTCCTCCCACACCATGCTGGCAGCCAGGGCGACGGGCCAGAGTGGGCGTGGAGCCTCCCGTCCATCCTGCTTGACCAGCATCCTGCCATCCACTCAGGCTCCTCCTCCTATGGCGAAGGTGGCCAGGCAGGGTCCAGACCACAGGCCCCCTTGGGAAGCAAGGCTCCTCCTCACCCTCCACCTCCAGCTCACCCCAGCTGCTGGCCACCAGGCTGGGGAGGCCCTGAGGTTTCCCAGCCACCCCCCAGCTTTGTTTTTTCTGGGTTCTTCCAGGCCAGGAACCATCCGGAAAAGTCGGTTAGGCTGGGAACAGCTGCCTGGCGCCTCCTGAATGCCTCAGATGTGGTGTGCGGTAGCAGCCCTGAGCCAACACGCGGGTGCTAGGTGAATGAGGCTGCCATCAGTCACAAAGCCCAATTAAAATGAGAGGAAAAACAGCCTGCCGCTCTCCCAAGGCACCCAGGCCAGCTGCTCCCAGTCCCCACCCCGCAGCCCCATGGGGTGCCCCGCCCGCACCCCCCAGCCACCTGCCTTTGAAAGAGCCAATATTGATGCCCGCCTGAGCCTCCTCAGAGCGTGGGGGTGGGGGCGGGCAGTGGGGAGGGACAGGCACTGCGAGAGGCAAACGGCTCCCGGATTTTCGACTCAATTGCTGCGTGGAGAGATGAGAAATTGCCTTTCTGACCCAAAACCGGAGTTCACAGCTGCACTTCATTACAGATTTCTCCAGGAGGCCCTGGGAGAGGCGCGGTGCGGGGAGGGCTCACCTGTTAGCAGCTGCTGCTTGCATAAGCACGTGGGTGGCTTCCTGCCTGGGGCTGCAGGCAGGGGGCAGGGGACGTGGGCGGCACAGGGCAGCCTGCCAGCTTCACTCCGAAGCCCCCCTCCGCCACCCCTGCCAGTCTATATTAACTCGGCAGAGGGAGGGAGGCACAGAAGTGGGTACAGGGAGAGGAAGCAGCCACAGGTTGGCACAGAAGGCACATGGTCCCCCTCATCTCCCTGGGTCTCCTGCTTATTCCATGGGGTTTACACGGGCACAAATCCCCATCCCTGTAGCCAGCCTCTCTGCTTCTGAGATTCTGCCACTCAGCAACCAACGCTTCCCAGGGTTCTGTGCCATGGCCAGGCATTCTAAACAGCCAGAGAGCTTCTGGAGGGACCTGGAAGCCTGGCTGTACCCCAGAATCCTGAGGGTGGCCTAGGTACATTTCCAAGGTGCCTAGGTGTTTGGAAGGCACAGCGAGGCTGGCTGGCCCTTGGTTTCTGCTCACCCATTGCTAGAGAAGGCAACGGGGACAGGAGAGCAGGTCAGTTGGGCATCAGGTGCTGTGTGACCCCCTGCGGGTCCCCTGAGCATGCTGGGTGGCACAGAACCCGACGGCCTCACAGCTGCACCCTGGGGACACAGCCCCTACTCCTGTGGTGTGTCTCTGAGCTCTTGGTGCTCTGGAAGAAGCCAGCTTTCAGTTCAGGCCCCACCTCTGTATATGGCTGTGATCCTCAAGACACTGCAAGTGGCACTGTGGCAACCCATACAGGCACAGGTTCAAGTCCCAGCTGCTCTACTTTGGAGCCAGCTCCCTGCTAACAGCCTGGGAAAAACAGCAGCAGGCAAGCCAAGTGCTTAGATCCCTGCTGCTCACAGGGGAGACCTGATCAGGCTCCTGCGTTGGCCTAGTCCAGCCCTAGCCACTGCTGCCATTTTGGGGAGTCAAGTACTGATGGACAACTTCCCTCTCTTTTTTACTACTCTTTCAGATGAATAAATTAATCTAAGGGAAAAAAGCAAGCAAGCTGTGAGCCCTTGAGCTCCAGTTGCCTCATCTGGAAAATGGGCAGGTGTGAGGCCACCAGGATCCTTGTGGCAGGGAAATGAGTGCCTTGTCATGCGCGCCTTGAGTCCCCACAGCACAGCCAGGGCCTGGTTCTCTTAGCAGCTCCATTTTTCCAGGTGATAAAACAAGGTGGAGCTGGGGTCTGAACCTCGGACTTGAAAACCCAAAGTACTGATCAGCATGTGATTAGATGAGTCTCTTCTTGGGGTGTTCTCAGGGTGGCTGGGACCTTATGACCAGATCTGATGGAGGCCTACAGAGGAACTCTTGTTGGGGGAACAGGGCCCCAGAAGAGCCAGAACAGTGCTGTCTACTGACCACTGGGGACCCCGTGGGCAAGGCATTCTCAGTGTGGACTCCTGGGCCCCGAGGGTCTCTGGCATGGGCCCCAGGTGTGAGAGGCCAGTTCTGGGCACATGGCCATGGGATACATGCCACTGGGCCAGATGCATTGCTGAAAGGGGAAAGGAAGCTGCAGGGTGAGGTACAGGGGTACAAGGCACCTCAGGCCTGGGCAGGGGCAGCTCAGTGGGCAAGGGGGAGCCTGGAGATCACAGAGAAGGAAGCAGAGGCACAGGGTTGGTCCATCTTGCCCAGGAACGTGGATGGCCACGCAGTTCCCGTTTCTAGTTTCTGGGCTGAGCTCCAGGCCCTGCAAGTCAGTGCACAGTAGGTCTCAGCTGTGCACAGGCTGTGAGCCAACTGGAAGGGCTGTCTACAGAGCTGCCTATGGAGGCAGCCCCACCACAGCCCCTCTGTATTCCTCCCTGCTGCTGTACGTCTGATCACAACCTTGTCACTTCAGTCTTAGGGAAGTGGTGGTCCCAGCAGCCGATGAGCAGAAACACCTACTATGTGCTAGGGGCTGGGCCCACAGCTGACAACATCCTCTTCCCTTTTAGCTTCTCAACAGGGCAGCCATGTTACGTCTTGTGATGTTCCCCACTTGACAGATTAAAATCAGAGGCACAGACGCTGCCTATGAAATCACACCCACTCAGCACAGACCCAGAGCTCTGGCTCTGACCCCATGAGTACAAAGAAGCGAAGGTCCTCCCAGACTGGATCTCAGCCAGCTCCCCACTGAGGGACCAGACAGGGCCCCCTGGAAGCACCGACAGCGACACGCTGGAGAGGGCTGGGGTGCTGGCCCCAGCAGTGGAGGTTGACACAGCACTTACTGCCCGTATACCGGGCACCTTTCCAAGTGCTACGCACAGACATCACTCCCAGAACCTCTGAGCTGGTTAGAGAAACACCATTATTAGCCCATTTCATTGATGGGCTCAGACAAGTCAGAAGGCTGGCACAATGACAGAAACAATGCTGGGATTCGAACCCATGGTCCTGACCCAAGGGAGCTGTGAGAGGCCCTCCCCACCCACAGACATGAGGCTGGAGGAATCTGGGAGGGGATGGCTGGGGCAGGCCACTCACAGTGGGAGAGGGGCCGTGCTGCTGGCACGCTCCCTGCGAGGCCAGGCCTGTAAGGGAAGCAGAAATCTGTCGTTAACACAGTGCCAAACCCAAAGTGGCTGCTCCCGATCTGCAATCCAATAAAAGTGCGACTTGTCTATTTATCATCCTCGGGGCTTTTCATCACAGTGCAGATGGCTGCTACCTTCCGAAGGCTCGCAGCCCGCTGCCAGCCGCCCGCCACGTGAAGCTTAGCTCAACAGAATCTGGGCCTGCACCTGCGAGGGGCCTGGGGACTGGCTGCCCCTCGCCGGGAGAAGCGGCCATCAGCACGCGTTCGGGCAGCCCAGCCCTCTCGTGCCCTGTGCTCCATAGCTGCACTTTTGCAGCAGGAGAGGAGGGGAGGGGGCCACAGGGCAGGCAGCAGAGTACTGCTCCCCTCCCCCCCCCCAGGGTCTAGCCTTTAATGACCCCATGTGACTGTGGTCCCTGAGAGAGCAAGCAGAACAGCCAGGAGCAGCTGGGGCCAAAGCAGCAGCCCAGGCCCCGTGCCACACAGCTCAGATCCAGGGGGCCTCTGGGACACTGTGGGCAATCCAGGCTGGGAGAAAAAAACCAGGGCCAGATCGAGGGTGAGGCGTGCAGAAGACACGGCAACCACAGCTCCTGGCGTGTGAGTGAGCAAGCGGGTGAGCGTGCCACTGGGGGAGCCTGAGGAATTAGAGCTGCGTGCACAGAGCAGGTCTCCCAGCAGGCAGGTGGCGAGCGCAGGAGGGGGTACAGATGGGGTCCAGGGAGATCCCCATATTCTAGCCTCAGCTCCCACACCTGGAGCACTCACAGGAAGGTTGGGGGGTAGGTTAGAGGGAAACTCACCCCTCCTTAGCACAACCTTCATGTCCGCCCAGAGTCCCAGCTGCAGCGTGTGCACATGTGTGTGAGTACATGTGCAGAGGGGCTGAACACTGACACTCCCTCCCCTGAGGACCTGCAGATGTCCAGGGGACCAGAAACTTGGCCATGACCTCTGCTCTCTGGCCTGCAGCCCACAAAGCAGCACTCTATGCGAAAGCCCCACCTGGTTGCCCCCAGGCTGCTCCCAGCTCCACTCTCCCAGGACACCAGGCTCAGCCGCTCTGAGGGCCTGGCAGTGCCGCCGCCAGCACTCCTGGGGCCAGCTGTCCTGTCTGACCTGCCTTCTGTGACTCTCCTGCGGGTCCTGCAGCTGCAGTGCTGCTGGACCATGTCCTCGACGGCTCCTGCCGCCCTGGAGCCCCTCTCGCTAATGGCAGCACGGGTGGGGACTGGACAGCCTGTCAGGGCCGGCTTGTGCCTCCCGACCTGGTTCCTCTCCCATAGACTCCATGGGCAGGAAGGCGGGTGGCAGGCGCAACCGTAACTCGCTCAGCTCGCCAGCAACGCCGCAGGCACATGCCACAGTGTGCGGCGTCTGCAGAACGCCAGTGAGCATCTGCTGCCTGCATTTCCCTCTAGGTTTTACTTTTTGTAATAATACTTAAGTTTTGGCCCATAACAGTAATAGCTAACGCTGTGTAAACATTGCCACGGGCAGACCCGATCTAAGCACTTTGTACAGTGCCCCATCCTAGCTCCGCAGTAACCGAGGAGGAAGGGCATTACCGCTCTGCCATACACATTAGGGAGCGGCCACGGAGAGGCCAGGGGTCTGCCCCAGGTCACACAGCTGCGGCCAAGACTCAACTGCCTCCCTGAGGTAGCCGAGTGGGAAGATGGGTGGTACCACCAGCGGCCTGTGGGATGACGAGCAGCCAGCCATGCCAGGAAGGGACTATCAGAGAAAATCCCAACCAGGGCTGCTGTGGATGCATCAAGGTGGCTATTGGGCAAGTGTGTGGGAGCAACAGGGTAACCAGGAGGCAGCTCCATGGGCCTCACGGCCCCACACAGCAGCAGTGGTGGTGGCACCAAAAAGGGAAGGGGCTCAGAACAAGCCCCTCTCTGAAAGCAGGGCCTCCACGCACATAACCACGGAAGCATCCTCAGACGAGGGCACCTTGGATCGGGGGAAGACAAAATGCAGAGGTACACAAGGAGATGGCCACAGGAGTGGAGGCAGCGTCCATGGGCCACTATCCCTGAATATCACCAGACGCCAAAAAGAGAACCTGAAGGAACCCACCCACGCAGCACTGTTGGTCTTGGATTTGTGCAAGAGTGTGGGTCTGTGGCAGAAGGCTATTGTCATGGTAGCGTACCACGGCAGCCACCACAATGTGGGAGCCACCAAGATAGCCACAGGGGACAGGGTGCTGCCGGAGGTCCAGCCCAGCACTACCCTGCCCACCCCTCCTCTGGGGAGGTCTCTCTGGGGAGGTGTATGTGAGCCGAGGACTGAACCAGGTGAAGTATGAAGGTGTGGATGCAGACACTGGTAGGAGGGTATGGTGCCCAGCATCCCATCAGCCCATGAGAAGACCCCAGGCAGCAACAAGAGTGGCCAAGCAGCTGCTGCAGCTGTATCATGTGACCCACAGGGGAAGCGGGAGGATGAACCTCCAGGGCGTCCTAGGACCACGCACGAGACCTCAGCATCTTCATGATCAGTGGCATTTTACGCCAAGAACATGGGGAGCTGCCGGGGGGCATGAAATGGGCTTTCTGAGTCCCTCTTGCTGTGGCTGGGAGACAGCACTACAATGAGCACAGGGCAGCTGGACTGGGAGGAGACCCTGCAGGCCACTCTTCATCATCCCAGCAGTGTTTCCCCATGTTCCTGGAGAGAATTCTCACACATTCCTCAGGGCCCAGCCCAGACACTGTATGGTGACACTGTCCTTTACCCAGCCATTCCCACCTAGGGGTGACTATGCTCCCCGGGGGCCGGCTGTCAATCCTTGGAGACAGCTTTGGTTGTCACTGCCAGGGCAGCCCTGTGATGGCCAACATGAGCAGGCCTGAGACTGGGGACCCCCACTTCTGCACCCAGACATCAGCCCTGTCTGTGCCCATGATCCACACCTGGCGGGGGGGTCACAGTGCTGGGACTGGCTGCATTCCAACCCCTGCCAGCCTGTCTCCTCCCATGTGGCTCCCAAGTGTCTCCAGGACCTGCCACATGTAGCACCTGAGCCCCAGTCAGCCCTTCTGGCTCAGAACCCCTGTTCCACGAGGCCCTGTAAGGTGCCAGAGCTTTTGGGTCGAGAGCCAGAGCAGGATGATGAGTCAGGGCAGGCTGACGCACCTGCTACCTGAGCACGGAACCGGCCTGCCCCGCCTCACTGTAGCCCACAGTTTCGGAACCTCCTCGAAAGCTCCTGGGGACATCCCACCTCTGCAGCTCCAAGCCTCCCTGGGTGACGTCAGCACCAGTCCCCAGTGACCCCAGCCCGTGCGAAAGCCATCCAGCCCCTGGCAGTGTGGCCCCCAGGCCTCCCCAGAGAAGCCGAGGGCCTCTTGTGGTGTGAGCATGAGAAAGATGTCTGGGTTCAGGCTGACTGACCACCTCTGGCCTTGGCACTCTCATCCCAGACAGGTGTGAAATGTGTAGGACCCAGGACAGCGAGCACTGTGGCCAGAGGAGGTCACAGGGCAGACCGGAAGAGCACTGGACAGAAGTGGTCTCCTGTCTGGACTGTAATTAACTTGAGCAAGCTGTGCCTGCAGCTGACCCTCCAGTGCCTGGAGTGGCCCAAGGAGATCCCTGATCCCAGCAAAGCAGCAGGGGACTGACCCCTGATCCTCACCTCTGACCTCACGGTCTAGGGGTGGCAGCAGGTCAGCCTCACCCAGGGGCAGCATTTACCAGGTAGGAACCAGGCTGGGCATCAGGGACCTCTGGTGGAATGGATGTCCCTTTGCTGGGAGCTGACAAGGAGAAAAGCATGACAAAGGGGCTCTCACTGTGCGGGATCAGAAAGTGTGTGTCATGCGGGCTGCACGGCTGCGTCTGATCCAATCCAAAGCCAGGAGTCCTGCAGCCGCACGCTCTCACACCTGTCTGTGCACTCCCAACTCGGTGTCTGCGTGTGCATACTCAGGCGCAGTGCTGCAGACTGAGCAGCAAGCCTTCTCTGCCGAGCGTGCTGGAGGGCTGAGCCCGGCCGTGCGTGAGGGAGTGGGGAGCAGGCCGTGTGCTCTCCAGCCCGCAGACATGACGTGTCTGAACAAAGTGCACGGCCCCTTTCAAGCCCACGGCCATCTGTCTCTCCCCTCCCGCTTGAGGGGTGGGGGGTGGGGGAGCCAGATGGCAGGAATCCAGGCCATCCCTCACCCAAGGGAGGCCAGGCCATGGAGGCTGCCCCCAGCCCTGCAGCCCCCGCCTCCCTAGCCACCTGGGTCCCAGGGCAGGCCACCACCCATCCTCAGTGCCTTCCAGCCATGCTGATCCCCGTCCTCGAGCCCCACCTCCAGTGGCCTTTCACCTCAGTCGTATAAATCAACCTCTAGGTCAGCACTGGGTGAGGGAACAGGGCCGGCCGGGCACGTCCCACAGGGCCTACAGACAGAGTGGCTGCCGAATGACCCCTGACAGCCCTGACCCGGGCCTCTGGGGACCAGCGGGGAGGTCAAGACGCCCCAGTGTTCCCCTGGGCCGGTGCAGGCCAGCACCTACCCAGGTGCCTCACAACCCAGGCGGGAGGCCATGCTGGATGCACTGGCTGGCTCATCTGAGTATGGGAGGGCACAAGTGCTGGGCCCATACGCATCAGCTGCAGGGAAGCAGCCTTAGGCCCTTTGTTTTTTCACCAGTAAAACCCAGGCAGTCACACCTGCTCGATATAGAGTTCCCCGAGAACCCTAGAAGCCACGAGGCAGCTGGGCTGCCCCTCAACAAACAGATGCCATGACAGACAGAGGGGCAGGCGGCTCCAGAACCAACTGCTTGGCAGAATCCTGGTGTCGCACTACCCAGCAAGTGCCTCTGGGCCTCAGGCTCCGAGCGCGAGGGGCAGATAGCCCAGCACAGCCCCGGAGACCACCCGGACTACTGCACCTGGAACAGGACACCCCTCACCCCGACAGCTGGCCTGTAACCCCCAGTCAGATGCATCAAACTGTTCATTCACTTCTGATTCACTCATTCCATAAATCTGACTGCTCTGTGCTGGGGGTCTGTGGCTCTTTCCAGTGTAATGGAGGAGGCAGAAGATAAAAACCATAGGATCTTGCTGAGAGCTGAGCTGCTTCGCCCAGCCCAGGCCAGGGATGTTTCTGTAACAGTGGGTAGAGCCCTAGCAATTTAAAGGGTGCCCACAGTAATCCATGGAACTGGCTCTTTTTCTCCTGGCCCTAGGATGTGAGGCAGCACCATGACCAGGTACAAGTGCAGAGACATTCAACCACAAGCGGGGATCACTCAGCGCAGGGTGTCCAGCCTGACTCCTGCCCACAGGACTTGTGGTCCCCACACAGCTGGAAATACAAGTGGGGAAAACTGAGGCTCAGAAAGGGTGAGGGGCAGGGCTGGAGGGACAGGCCCTATGCCCTTTCCCTGGGCTGTGCCAACTTGCAGCTCCCTCCCTGAGCAGGCGGGTGACTCCCTGGAGTTCATTATTCCCTGATTTCTCCTTGCAGGCACCATACGGTTGTCTCCCGGTCCAGCAGGAGGCCCTGGGACTTGGCAACACCAGCTTTCCAGAAATAAAAAGGAAAGGGGAACAAGGCTTGCAGGAGGCCAGTTCTCGTATTTGCATGCAAACAGGCCTCCTCCTGCTGCCAGCTCACCCACTTCCTCCAGGGGTGGGGCCAGCAGGGAGCCTTGGTGACCGGAGGAGCCCCTGGGGGAGGAGATCAGATGGTACTGAGGGAAAGACCATCCCTCGTCCCCACCCCCACACCCTGAGTGAGAAATTTCCTGGGTGTGGTGACCAAGTGAGAGCAGTGCCCGCCCCTGCCATCTGCTCCTAGGCCAAAAGTCAAGAAGGGAGAGCAGAGGAGGGGACATTGCTACCCTGCCACAAACCTCCCCCTCCCCACCAGAGCCACTAGGGCAGCCGGCCAAGCCTGTGCGATCCGGGCGGGCGCTCTGAGAGGTCACTTCCCTCTCAGGCCTTCAGCTTAACCCTCTGGGGGACCCTCAGTGGCTTCTGTTGGGTGCTGTACGCTTCCAGGAGAGCACGGAAGGCTGAGCTGAGAGGCCTGGGTGGGACAGCCCAGGGCTGCTGGACTCACTGTGGGGAATGCCAGGAACATGCCTGAGGCCCACCTGTCCCCTAGGAAATGCCCGCTAGCATCAGGGACCCAGAAAAAGGACAGATGCCCAGAATTGTGGCACACACAAAAGGGCAACGATGTGTGGGAAATGTCCTGTGATTGGCACGTGAAATGCCTGCCATGACACGTGACTCGCCCAGAAGGGACGCCAAAGCCCCGGAGTGCCAAGCACAGCTACTGGGCTCTGGGGGCAGGACACAGGTGCCGAGCACGGCAGCACCATGGTCAGGAGCCAAGCTGCACCTGCCCTCACCTTCCTGCATGCTACCCAGGATCCCTGCCCAAGGTGGAAAGCTTCACTTCCACGTGGATTTGACTTTTGGCTTGAAGTCCAGCCCCCAATGGTGGGCACAGATATGTCCAGGCCCTCAGCCTCCTCTGGCCAGTGGCAGAGTATTCTGGACGTGCTGTTTGCTCAGAACCTAAGCTAACACTCTCCAGGCTTTATTAATAGCCTATTAGTGGGCGATCCTGCATTTGGATGAGGAATCATCCTGTGCAAGCTTCAGGGCGCGGAGGTGAGGGGCAGCTGGGGGTACAGCGGGGCTGCTGCCTCAGGTTCACTTCCCAGCACCTGGCCAGGTCCCCACGGCCAAACCCACGCAATGCCCCCTTCAACAGCCCTGCCGCTCATTCATCTTGATGAGCATTCCTCCAGGGCTCTCAGCCCGCTCACTAATTGCAATTAATCACTCGCCGAAGCAGATGTCAGGAACAATGGGCCTGGGAAGGCCGGGGCTTGGTCAAGCTGTCAGGAGGGGACCACCCCCCTTCCCAGGCGGCTGGGGGCAGAAGGCGCCAGCCTGTCCCACTCCATTCCAGGTGGGCTGTGGCGGGAGGAGGGAGGTCTCAGGGTCACGAGCAAGGGGGCAGAAGCCCCGGTGGAAGAGGTCGTGATCGCCATTCCAGGCAGCTGGAACCTGGGGCCTGGCTCATGCTGGGATCAGGGTGAGGACTGCCAACAGGGCTGGGGATGCACACCTCTGGAACCTGGGGCCCGGTGCCTCTGGTCCCGCAGCAGCATAAGCATTTGGATTCAGCATTAACTGCCAACATTAAAAACCAGCTTTAGCAGAAAAACCTGGACCCCTGGCTTCCCTTGGGGAATGCAGCATACACCTACCTGCCTGAATGGCTCCAATGACACGCAGAACAGAGGCCTCTACAGCCGCCTCCCTCCATGCTCAAGCCCCTCCAGGCCAGCGTCTCAGGGCAGGGGGGCAGGCTTCCACATTTCCTTCTACTCCCCAGGAACCTGGCACTGGGCAGCGGGATGGCTGTGGGCCTGCCATCCTCCTCCCTGACCCAGCCTCCAAGGTCCCATCCTCCAGTCTCGGGCCAGGCTCCTAGGGCCGCCCTCCTGCTGCAGGTCCTCCTGAATATGCCCTGGCCCTGCTGACCTGGGTGACCGGGGCACCCTGGGCAGCCATGCTGACCACCTGGCTGGACTTCGCACGTCACTTTTCTCACAGACCTGCCCTCTCAGTTCTTCAGGAGTGATGGTCACAAAGTGCCAGACACTGTGATGGTCCTGCTCGGCTCAGTCCCTGAGGGCCGGCACAGGAAGTGGCAGGAAGGGGCAGCCGTGCTTTCACAGTGACCCCAGTCTGCAGCCCTGGAGTAGGGCTCTGGCAGAACAGGCCCCTAGACACGTGGGTCTGGCAGAGGAACGTGCAACAAGCACACACTCCTGTGAGTCCGTCACTGCACTGTAGCTCTGGAGATGGCCTGGAAAAGGTACAGCGAGCTGGGAGATGGAGTGAGGGTGGCTATGGGTGTGCAGCTGGGAAGTGATTCAGGCAGATCCAAGGAGCAGAGCTGCAAGAGGGATCTCAGAGGACACAGGGACACAGGGCTGGGGCAGGACAGACGGGTCACACCAGCCAGCCTTCCGTGCCACCAGAGGCTTCTGGTCGAGGAGGTGGTGACACCTCGTGGGCAGTTTTACACCTGTCCCAGCTGCCCCGCCCACCCTACTGCTGTCACAGTCACACGGCACACCCAAAGGAACCCCGCTGTCCCTTGCACACAGTGCAGGAGAGAGGCTGCTGGGCAGCATTCTGCCTGTCCCCGTGCTATGACAGGACACAGCAGCAAAGACCTTGTGCAGAGCATGATGTCCCAGGCAGCTGTGTACCTCCCTGCCCCCATGCCTCCCTGCTCCGCATGAGTCCTGTGCTTCCGCCGAGCAGCCACCTGCTCAGGTGCCCACGGGTGCCTCCTGCTCAGGCAGTGTTTACACGAAGTGCCGCAGCATGTGGAGTGTGTGGGCGCCGGCTCAGAGCTGTGTGTGTGTGGCGTGTTCGCACCTGTTGTGTCTGTGTGTGTACACTCTGGTGTTAGAAAGCTGAGCCTTTCGCGGGTTGCTGGGCAGAAGGGATTTTTTCTAAACATTACTTCTCACTGCAGCTGACAGAATGGTGGGGCAGAGCACAGGCTGTTTGTGAGGGCAGCTCCCAGCACTGTCAGCTGCAGGCGCGCCCGCCCCTGTGCACCAGGAGTAGAGCTCATTTGGCCCTAGCTGGCCCTCCCTCTGGACTCTTGCAATAGGATGGGGAATGTGGTCAGATAGTAGCCAGCAGCAGGACTGGTCTGGGAATGGCCTGCCAGCCAGGCATCATGTCCTCAGAGTGCCTCCCAGGGCTGGCTGCAGTCCGCCTCGCCATCCCACTCTGGAGACCTCAGAGGGACTCCAACCCTGGGCAGGGTGAGTCAGCAGCACTGAGGCTGCTCCACGATGGCCTCAGTACCCTGGGAGGTAAGAGGAGGCAGGGGCTGGTGACACCCCCATTTCACAGATGGGCAAACTGAGGCACAGTTCAAACACAGAGGCTTGGACTAGGACAGTGTGGCTCTTCAGCGTGTGCCACATGACACCCAACATTACGCCTCCTTCCATCGCTGCCCCTTGCAGCTAGCTCTTCCCGGGGCCCTCACAGCCTCTGTCTCTTCTTAGTGAAAGTCAGTGCCTTGCTCTCCCTGCACCTGGAATGTGGTGAGGCAGAAACAAGTCCCTCAGCCGAGACCCTGGCACACAAGTGGATATAGCAGCTGCTGGCCACACACAGCCATGGGCACTGGACACGCGGCTCGGCCTGCCTGAGAGGAAAGTCACAAAAACATGCGGCAAAAAAAAATAGGATATGGAATATCTCACTGATGTATTTTCTATATTGATTTCATGTTGAAATGATAGCAATTAGGTGGCTATACTGGCTCTGATGAAATCAATTCACCTTTTCTTCTTTTTCAGAGTGACTACCAGAAACTTTAAGCCCACACAGCAACTTGCATTAGTGCCACCTGGAATGATGGGAAACATGACTCTAACCTCTGAAGGCACCTGCTGCTTAAGCAGCCATGGCTCTTCCTCACCTGGGCCCCGCAGGGCTCCCCTGTACAGGTGCCAAGACTAGGAATGCACCAAGAATTAAGGTTTCCTATCCTAAGGGCCCCAAGGTGCTGAGCGCCCCCAGGAACCTGTCAGGTGCAGGACAGTGGTGCTGTTTTATCAGCCCACACCTCCCTGACCTGGTACAGACCTGGTGTACTGAACCATTCCCACTGGGAGGATGAGAGGGGTACATATTCCCATGGCTCCATTTCCCAGGCAAGCAAACTGAGGCAGCCAGGATTCAAACCAAGGCTTGAGGGTGTGGTGGGAGGCTACAGCACAGTCCGGGTTCTGCCCTACTCTCCCAGGCTTTCCCCAATCACGCCTCCCTACAAAAGGAGAGCCATGAATCCTGGAGCTGCTGGAAGTGAGCTAAAGCCAGGACAGCCCAGGCAAACTCCAGTGTCAGCAGGAGCCTCAGGGCATCCTCAGTCCACCCAGCAACCATGTATCCATTTCCCTCCACTCTCAGGGAGCAGTGGTCCAGAGGGGATGCCCTGGCAGAGCTGTCTCAATACTGAGTTCTGGCCCTGCCACACAACAGCTGACAGCTGTGGACAGGAAACTTCCCCTCCCTATGCTTCTACTCGTTCCCAAGAAGAAGGCAACATTGGCATGAGGAAGCCCGAGTGCCCGACACTCCCATCCCTGCTCGCCTGTCACACACCGCCGGGTCTTGGCCACAGCACAAGAACACTTCATAACCATCACGGGCCAAATGCCACTGAAGGACAGTTTGTGTCAGTACAAGAGTTTTTGGAATCTATGGATAGCTCTTTCCTGCTACACATTGGCCATGAATTTCTGAGGATCCCTTGTCACAGTCAGTTCACCTCCCAGCCTCGCTCCCTGCCTGCAGGTAGGAACCAGGTGACTTCTGGCTGTGAAGAGGTCAGGGGGATGGGCACAGCCTGGCGGGCAGGCAGGGGACAGTGTTTAGCAGTGGCACCTTCACTGTTGCTCAGCCTCTGCGAGGGCCTGAGGGCCTGCAGCAGGCAGACCACCCCATGCAGAGGTGTGGCTCCTGTGCTTTGTCGCACAAAGCTGTGATCTGAGTCCTCCCGCCCAACGCAACCTCTCCTAGCCCTGCAACACCTAGTTCCGTGAGCCCGGGTCCCAGGTCCATGGGTCCCTCCTCCGCCAGCTTCCGGCAGATGGGGTGGTGCCGGGGAGGAGCGGCCTGCTGCGGATGCCACCTCTGACACCTGCTGGACGCCCCACCCCTTGCTCACCCAGCCCCCAGCACTGCCTTCTCTCTGCTGCCCAGTTTATTCCGGCTGGCTCCTGAGCACTCAGCAGGCAGCTGTTCAGCAGCTGTGACAATGTAAGAGTAACCAGGGACATGGGAGGCTGCCGAGCCCCCCACCTCCACGGGGCACGGAGGCAGGGCTGGCTGGAGCCTGAGCAGGCAACCGAGGGGTAGAGGCAGAGTGGAGGAGGGGGTCTCCAGTCAGCCCAGTCCTCTGTGGGGTCGCCCGCTCCAGCTGCCTGGCCCGCTGGCACCCGAGGAGGCCTGACACATGTTACAGTAACGCGTGTTCCATATGCATGGCTTCGTGGGGGCACGATGCCTTGGCTGAGTGACAGCTGCGGCGGGCCGTGCTGCAAACACGGGCTCGTGGCCCTTGCCGTGCCACGTGGCAGGGGTGACAAGGGGGGCGGAGCATGAGGAGCATCTGGCAAGTCAGGGCGCGAGGAGCCTGCACGCCTGCCTGTCAGGGCTGGGCGCAGACACATTAGTGATTCCGGGGCCGGCTGGAGCAGGTGTTCCCACACAGCCTGTTTGTAATAATTACTTCTCAATCGTTTTCAAGTATCTGAGCAAGAGCGGGGAGGGCTGGGAGGTCGGGAAGACGGCGGGGAGGGAGCCCCACTGCACACCTGGGGAGCTCCTAGCCACCGGTGGGCTCACACACTGCTCTGGCCGTGGCAGGTCTCCTGGCCCCGGCTCAGCCCACTGCTGTCCTGTGGTCCCGGCTGCTCCCAGGAAAGCCCAGCCTCTCCAGGAAGGGTCAGGAAAGGCAGGGGCCCTGGGCGCAGCAGGCTCCCTCTCTAGAATGGTGGCCATACCATGGTGACAACCTCAAATTCAGAGCAAGCACACAGGGCCACAGGCAGCACAGGGGGAGGCAACCGCTGGCTACTGCCCTATTGCAGGGCCGACAGCACAGTCGCTGGCCGAGGCCCCAGAAGGAACAAAGGACTGACTTGACTGCTGCCTGCCCTCATTAGGGAAGAGCTGTGCTTCCAGATCTCCCGTGTCTGGAGCACGCAGGGGACACGGCAGTCCTGAGGGCACTGGCTATCCGGGAGCAGCATGAACACCAACCTCCACAGAGCCGCAGGCGGGGGCAGGACACGCCAGCCTCTAGACAGCCCCTCAAGACATCTGGCCCAATGCCTGGGCCACAAGGCCCTGGTGCAGTGGGGAACAGGAACATGTACACACTGTGGGATGGACCCACCCATCACCACCGGTCAATTGGCTTGGTCACTTGCCACAGCTGGGTCTCTGCGCCTGACACTCTGCTCCAAGCCACCATGCCCTAGGGCCAAGAGGCAGTGCTGGTGCCCAGCAGTGTGCCCAGGGCTAAGCATGTGGATGCCTGCTGCTATTGCCTGCTTGGCAGCTGCAGGCACAGCCAGGTTGCCTCAGGCCAGCACCTGCCAGCATGGCAGCTGGGGCTTTGTCTGAAGGCACCCTCCGGACAGTGACCCAGGCAGGATGGACAAGGCCCCAGGGCCACCTCTCAGGGAGAACAGTACCCCACCTCCCGCCTCCTGTAGGGCAATGTTCTCTGTAGATTTCTGACCCAGAGGGCTGACCCCAGGGGAGGGCACTGCTCTGCTCTTCCTCACTGCAGGATCTGCCAGGTGGCACCTGGGGCAAGCTGCACCTGATGCCCCTCCGTGGGCCAGAGCTGGGAGCAGTGGTGTTTACAGCTGCTGTTTAAAAGCTGGACAAGTTCAATATTAGCTCTGGGGCTTGTGCAATCTGTTGCCAAGACAAAGCCATCAGGCTGGTGAGAGAGCAGGTGCCCTGCCCCACCCGTTGGAGCCCAAGGGCGCCAGGCTGGTTAATGGGCAGCCAGAGGCTCCTTCAGCCCCTCCCCGTCAGGCTTACCTGAGCCTACTGACTCACTCTCACCACGATGGGGATCAAAAAGGCCCTGCCCATTTGACTCGGCATACACACCGCATTTTCAGACCTCCCCGAGTCCCCCACCCACCACCACTGCGACCCCCTCCTCTAGCTCCCTGAGCCGTGTCGCTCTCCTCACTTCTGAGTCCCAGGACTTTCCGCATGCCACTTCTCACCCCCTTTGGGCCTCCTCATGGCCTCACGCATGGCAGCTCCCCTACACAGGGCCAGGACAGCAGCCACTCCATCACCTCAGCGCAGCCCGAGCACCCGCACTCCCTCTCCGGCAATGCTACAGGCCTCTGCCACCCACCACCCACGTCTCCCACTGAGTTGCCTGCCCAGCCTCTTCCTGTTTCAGGGGACCACACCTGCCCACTGAGGAGCCAGAGAGCCACCCAGAGCAGGTGTCATCTTTTACGCATGCCCACAATGTTGGCGGGTCCTGTGTGCAGCAGTCTCCAGACCATTCAGGAGGAGCTGCTGCTGCTGCCCCAGCTGGGGACAGAGGAGACAAGGCCAGAGACTGCTGACCAGGGCTCCGTGGCTGGGCTGCCTGGGCAGAGTAGGGACCAGTACTTCTTGGGGGCCAGGCCTGGGTCTCCATGCCAGCCAACTGCCCTGGGGAAGTGGTGGGGTAAAATGACACCATGGGGGCCACGCTGAGCCCTGAGGGAGCTGGCCAGGGTGCCACAGTCTGCAGCCAGTGCCTGCCTCAGCATCCTGCCAGACCCGGGAGGAGGCAGTGGTGGGGCTCCTGGCTCCCAGGGAAAGCAAACAAAGGCAAGACACAAGGTTCTTTCAGTTGAATGAATGAATGAGAGTTTACAAAGATACACTGACTGGTGCACCCTGGTGGCCTGTCCTGAGAACTAGTTCTAATCCAGGAAACCAAACCAGTGGGCTCTGGTCAGACAGCAGTCCTGCAGCTGCTGCTGGGGACCTGGCTCTACTGTGTACTGGGGACCAAGTTCTGCTCCTCGCTCAGAAGGGGGCAGGGCCAGCGCTTGCAGGGCTGTGTTGTGTGGAGTGTCTCCCAGCCTCCCCCAGCCTGGGGCCCGGCCCAGGGACACCCTCAGACACCTGTCTGCCCAGAACACAGGGGGTGCTAACCCGGGGGAGCACAGGGCCTCCGCCAGCACCAGTGCCCGCCCCACCGCCCACCCCACCCTTGCTGTCTGCCATTCCACACAGCCTGGCTGTGAGAGGGCAGTCCTGTCAGCTTGTCTGTCACACACCAAAGGTTACAGCAGATGGACACCACACCCCACCACCGAGCGCACAAGGGTGGCTTTGGGGGACCACGTGGCACAGACAGGCGTGTTGGGAGCCAGCAGTGACCATCACAGGACTACACGCTGGCCGAATACACGCAGTGGGCATGTCCACTGTGGCACCCTCTTGTGGAAGCCCACAGTGCTGCATCCCCAGGTGCTGGTGTGGGGAGTGACAGGGGGTCCCAGCCCTGCACCCCTAGAAGAGGCAGCTGCTGGCTGTCACATCCAATCAGTGCGTACAGGACATAGGCACCTCTCTGGGGAGCTGCTGTGGTCAGCCAGCCCCTGTAAGGACAGGAGGGCTGCATGAGCCCGGGGTGCCTCCAGCCTCGAGCCTCAACGCAGCGGAACTCAGTCATCCCCACCCTCTGTCCTCCGAAATAAACTGAGACCTGCGTGACTGATGCTAGGCGTCCTGTGCCTGCCACCAGACACCACAGGCTGGGGGGCTGAATGAAGAGTTATGACCAGGGGCTGGCGCTGTGGCTCAACAAGCTAATCCTCCACTTGCAAATGCTAGGGTCCCATATGGCTACCAGTTCTAATCCCAGCTGCGCCACTTCCCATCCAGCTCCCTGCCTGTGGCCTGGGCAAGCAGTGGAGGATGACCCAGATCCTTGGGCCCTGCACCAGCGTGGGAGACCCGGATGAAGCTCCTGGCTCCCGGCTTCGGATCAGCTCAGCTTGGCCACTGAGGCCACTTGGGGAGTGAGCCAGCAGATGGAGGATCTTTCTCTATCTCTCCTCTTTGCAAATCTGCTTTTGAAATAAAAATAACTAAATCTTTTTTTTAAAAAAAAAGATTTATTTTATTTTATTTTCATTACAAAGTCAGATATACAGAGAGGAGGAGAGACAGGAAGATCTTCCGTCCAATGATTCACTCCCCAAGTGAGTGCAATGGCTGGTGCTGCGCCAACCCGAAGCCGGGAGTCAGGAGCTTCTTTCCGGGTCTCCCACACAGGTGCAGGGTCCCAAGGCCCTGAGCCGTCCTCAACTGCTTTCCCAGGCCACAGGCAGGGAGCTGGATGGGAAGTAGAGCTGCAGGATTAGAACTGGCACCCATATGGGACCCCGGTCCACTCAAGGTGAGGACTTCAGCCGCTAGGCCACGGCGCTGGGCCCACAAACAACTAAATCTTAAAAAAAAAAAAGACAATGTCCTTTTTTTCCTGTGCTGGAGGCAGGGCCTGACCACAGCTGGGGCATGGTGTCCTGCCTGCTGGGGTGCTCTAGCGCAGGTCCTCCTGCCCTGCAAACACCCTGTGGCAGCTCTGGCTTGTGGACCCCCGGCTCTGGTCCCACCCTAGGCTTTCTGCCGGTCACGGTTCGTCCTATCCAAGAGACACGCCAGCCCTGGGCCCCAGGCCACCCCTTCTCCAGGACAGCCTCACGTTCACACACACACACTCCCCACAGTGACCCGTGCAGGGTGCCTGGGGGCCTGGGCTCCCCACCTCCCAGCCTCACTGCCATCTGTGAGGACGCCCACACTCTAGAAGCAAATCCCTACCTGCCAACCGGAGCTGCACTCGCTGCCTCCACCACGCCCCGCCCCCGCCCCCAAACCTGCTCCTCCTGGCAACGCCAACCTCCCAGTTGCTCAAGTCAGAGTCTTGGAGCTGTTTTCAGATCCCACCCTCCCGTCCTGACAGCTCCGTGCTGACACCTGCCTCCTGGAGCCCGCCCCGGACTGCACAGTGACTGCCCCATCCAAAATGCCACTGGGATCCCAGCGACAGCCTCCTCCCAGCCTGCCTCTCCCTGAGGATCCCAGCTCAGAACCCTGCAAGGGGGCTTCTGTCCTCTGGTCCTGGGCCAATGTTCCTCATGGTGTCTGCATCCAACACACCCCAGACGGCAAGGCCTGCTCTTGCCAGCCTGCATGCTTGGGCTGGAGCAGCCCAGGAGGACTTCCTGCAGGAGGTGGGGCCTTGGGTTAAATGCTCATCGGGATGAGTGGCCAGCAAGAGAACAGCAAAGGACTGAGAGTTGAGAGCCGCACTGTGCTGGGAGTGGCAGCTGCATGGCCAGCTTGTGTGGAGGGAGGCATGGCCAAGGGGCCATGCCTGGATCAGCCCTTGGGTCTGCAATTCTGCCCATCACCTGTTCTTGTCCAGCTTCCCACCTGGGTTCCCTGAGGCCTGGGAACATAGCAGCACACCTGGGGACACAACAGGAATACAGTTTCCACCTGATAAGGGGCTTTAACCCTGTCCACTCCTGGATGGCTGATTGCTGAAGTAGCCTGGGCCACCCTCTGGGGACACGGCTAACAAGTTGATTGCAATACATACGTGCCAGGCCCCTCCACAAGCATGCAACATGAGAGCCCGGGCACTCAGCAACCCCAGCACGTCCACTCACACTGCGGACAAGCACACAAGAGGCCAAGGGATAAAGGCCTGGGGGAAGAAAGCCACCCAACAGAGACCCAGTGCCACTCCAGGCTCTGGAACAGCTTCAGCTGCAGGGTCTGTGACCTCCTGGGGGACATCTGCCAATGCCTAGAGTCACTTCTGGGGGTCTCAACTGACAGGTCGAGGCCAGGGTGCTGCTCACCCTCCTGTGGTACGTGGGACAACCCTGGAATGGTCTCCTGCACAGATGTCCTCCATGCCCTGACCCTGAGCTTGTTGCAAGTCCATAGACACGGGCAGGGCCAGCATGCTGGGATTCCCGCTAATCTTAGCAAGGGACCCGGAAGCTGTGGAATTCTGTCAAGAGCCTGGCGTGCACCTTGCCATCTGACAGGCTCCACCCATCACCAGCCATAGCCTGGAATGCCCCACCAGTGCCCAGGAGGTATCAGGGGTCAGTAAAGGATTGGGGTGGCCGATGCAGCCTGCCACGGCCCCCTACCCTGGCACCCCCACTGGCTCCCACCGGAGCAGAATTACACATTCAACCTTGAGAAACGGGGCGGCCCTCCCCACAGTGGCTTGCCTGCACGCCCTGGCTCCGAGAGCGGTTCATATTTAATAACGCAATTTATATTCCACTCTCAACATAAACTATTGTAAAGGCGCTCTAATGTAAAAATACATCTGGCTTGTCAATAGTTTATCTTCTGGATCTGCATCTAAATCCCTGGGCCTCCTTGACTTATGGCTGCACCACTGTCTAATGAATAAAAAGGTGCAAATTACAGGCCCAGCTTTAATGCTCATCATAAAATTAGACGATAGTTGCAAAAGCTGCATTCTCCTGCCCACAGTGCCACGATGGCGCCCATAAATAAAGTGTATTTAATGTATCCCAGGGCTGTGCAAACCCAGGAAACAGTGCGTTATTGCTTGGCCTTCGATGGGTCCGCCACAAGTTCAATGAAGTGATAACGGATCCATCATGTGAATTTATGTTAACTGTCTCCTTGCGAAGCCATGGCCTCAGCGCTGTAAATAGCCTCCAATCCTTCCAGCAGGCCCGCCTGCCAATAAAACTGTCACCACCAGCCTGGCGGCGAGCACCTTCAGGACAGCAGGACAAGCCATTGAGCCCTGGAGGCCGCCCGGCTGCGCCTCCCGCCCCCACCCCGGCTACGTGGCAGGGGTCGGCCGCGAGGGGCATGAATCTTCCTACAAACAGAGCAGATCCCAACAACGGGGTCAGCGTAGGCCAGCAGCGGCAGGCCGGCCACCGGCTGCCGGGAGACAGGGGCCGAGTTGGTGGCCATCTGCCATGCCCGGGGTGAACCTGGCTTGTCGCTGCCTGGGATGGGGAGCCCGTGGCTTCTCCAGGCATGCTCCCACCCAGTTCTCCAGCTCCAGAGAGCCCTGGGGACGGACTGCTGACATGGCCATTCACTCATCCATTTGTCCTTCACTCACAGGGGCCCAACACCTCCTCACGTAGCTGACCATGTGACACCCCACACCCCCAAAGCCACGCTGACACCTGCGCTCCACAGCCTAGGCCTGAGGACATGCCAGGGAAAGCTGTAGCATGTGGTCCCAGGGACTGACAAAGTCAGGCAGCCCTGCCCGAGACCCTGCTCAGCACAGACTCTCACACATGCCATCCCTCTCTCCCCACTCCGAGTCTGGCTTGATCCTGTATCCCACACAAGTGAGCCGGGCCAGAGAGGTACCTGGTCAGGACTGTCGGTAGCCTCGCAAAGCAGAGGGACACATGTGTAACAGGTTCTCGAGTGAACACGCACGCTTTGGGCAGTGAATGCTCACAGCTCGTCCATTCCCTCGACTTCCTGTTACTCCGGCCAAGGGCATGAGCTTGGTTAATGACCGGCTACCGCGCTGGGGACTCCGGTGACACTGGACTTCACCACCAGCAATTTCTCTTTTTGGACCCAGGGACGCCCCACCCTGCTCCTAGGTCGAGTCTGGGAAGTTGTAATCTCCACCTTCCTACAAACACCCTCTTTTCCACACTCCAGCTCCCATACAGGGTCTCCTGTGGTACACAGGGGTTTGGCTGTCCAGAGAAGCAAGGTCACACCTTCAGGGCAGGAAAGCCCCAGCCCAGAGCAGGCACAGCAGTCTGGGCAAGGGACATCCCAGCAGTACCACAGAATTTTCCACAGGCCAGGCCTTCAAGGCACTTGAATCCTGACTCCTAAATACAGGCCAGCAGCCCTGCTCTGGAACCTGCACTTGAATCCTGACTCCTAAATACAGGCCAGCAGCCCTGCTCTGGAGCCTGCACTTGAATCCTGACTTCCTAGATACAGGCCAGCAGCCCTGCTCTGGAGCCTGCACTTGAACCGGCTTCACAGAACAGCAGTCAGTAGGGCCTCTCTGGCTGGTTAGTGGTTTCCAACACAACTCCCTGGCTCCGGTCAATGTGCACGGAGCAGAAGCCAGGGGCCATGCGGGTGTAACACGCAGCCTGCAATGCGACCACAGCGATTCCTGCAAGGGAGAGGAGACCTCGCGGTGACTGTCAGGAAGATGGCACATGTGGCCACAAGCCTGGAGGGACAGTGCACCTGCTGACCCCTGCCTGGACACTGCCCACTTGCATTGTGACAGCAGCCCCACGAAGCCAAGTTCCCAAGTGGTTCATACTCGGAATCTGGGCGTGCTCCCTCTCACTGATGTCCTGTCACACGGGAGGACGGGACAGGACAGTTGGCACACTCGGGATTCACAGCCTGGCTTGCTCGGGCTTCTGTGATAGGTCCTCTAGGCTCTGCCCACCTCCCCTGGCTGCTTATGCTTGCTCCCAGCCTCCCCTCAGTCAGAACCCACTGAAGCACCCAGGTCCAGGTATGGGGAGTACGGCACTCCCAGGGGACAGTGCCGCAACCTCTGGTCTCCCTGTGCGGCACATGGCTGGACTAACTCCTGTGAAGCCCAGAGCAAACTCCACTGACTAAAGCACCCTCTACCTCCACATCGGGGCTGGGCTGGTGTGCTGACCCCTACGTCCCTCCTCCTTGGTCTCCCCGCAGTCTCAAGTGTGTGCTGGACCCAGGAACCTGCCCTGGGGGCAGATCCGGCAATAGGATGGGGTCACTGCTGAGACTGGTTCTCGGGAATGAGGCTTCAGTGTGGCTGGCAGGGCTTGGGCCCTACAGCGGCTGCAGGCCACAGTGAAACCCTGGAGGGCTCCCACCAGTGTGCCCCCGCCCAGACACACGCATTCCTTCACACATGAATCCACACATGCAGGTCCATTCACAATGCACAGCGTACCACACATGGTCAGGTGTACTTACACCACACACCTGCCAGACCACGCTGTCCATGCACACTCCATGCGAAGCACACACACGCACATACGGAAAGGGAACACGAGCTGAGCTGTGACTCTCATAGCCTAGGCTTAGGACCTGGAATCAGGGCCCAGGACAGCCTATCCCCCCGTAAGGTCGGGGCTGTGCAGCCGGCTGCCCGGTTGTGTGGGGAAATGGCCTGGCTGACACGGGGCCTGTGAGTCCTCCTGCCCCCCTCCAGGGAGGGGCTGGGCTCTCCACTGCCCTACTCCTTGGGAGCTGGGGACCCCACAGCTTCCCTGTGCCTGGGCTGCTCTGTCACCCACAGACACTGCCTGGGTGCCCCACCCAGGGCACTTGGGGCTTCACACGCTTTAGTTATACCCCTCAGCGCTCTCTGTGGGGTCGGTGCTGCTGAGTGCCCATTTCCCAGATGAGGAAAAGCAGGGGACACAGGGCCCATGCCTCCTGGCACCAGCATGCTCAGAAACGCCAACCTGGGTTCTCTGAGAATACACCACAGGCAAGAGACTGAACTGCTCTGTGCAGCAGGCCCAGGTTCCGGGACTCTGGTTTCCAGAAACCTCTACCTCCTCCTGTGAAGCTTGGCGGGTGTGTGGGGGGTGGGTGGTGCCAGGATTAAAGGCAGCCCCTCAGGAGGGAGGAGGGTGTCCCTGCCACTTTAGGCACCAAGCCCAGGGCCTCTGGTCCCCAAGGAAGCTGGCAAGCAGGCAGCCAGGTGTGTCCTTGGGAGAGCAGATGGCTGCTCCCGCCAGGTGGGCCTCCTACGCTGCTCAGCGCTCCGGGGAGGCCTGGGGCTGAGTCAGAAGCCGGGGGATCCCTGCCCAGAAGGTGACTTTGAGCCTCATGCATCTGACACATGACTGTGCTAGAAGCCACGCGTCCCAGGCCCAGGAGACAGCTTGTTCTGGGGGAGTAGGGGGGGTCTGGCCCAGGGACACACTATCCAGTGTGAAGGACAGCCCACGCATGGACGGCTCTGAACCCTGCTGTGTGGCCTGAGCCCTGTGCCCTGCCTCTCTGGGCCAAGAGGGCCAGTGAAGCTGCGCTGCAGTGCTGAGAAGGTCTCCATTTCTGTCCCCTGCCCTGTTATCTGTCCTCAAGGCACCCCTAGTCCCCCCCATTGACAGGAAGTGAGTAGTCTTCTGGGCCACAACTGTCAGTCCAGATGTGGCCTCCCGTCACCCTCATTGGTTCCCTTCCATCCGAGTAGCCCCTGTCTGACTACCTTACCCTGCCCAGTTTGGAAGACCCAGGAGTAGCCTGCACATCCACAATTAAGCCCAGCCTCTACCGAAGCAAAGGGAGGAGAGTGCTACTGGGCCTGGGCCAAGGACTTCCTCAGTGGGTGCCAGGGCAGTGGGTAGCTGGCCCCAGCCGGGAACTGGCATGGAAGGCAGTGTTGGCACACAGGTAAGGACGGAGATGGGAGGGGCTCCGCTACCCAGCAACCAGCTAGAAGTGGGTGCTGGGATGGCTGGGAAGAATTACCACAGGTGTTTCATGCCTGGACCAGGAGAATCTGCCCTGCTATGGAGTTCAGGCTGGGGCCTGCCTGCCCCAGGCCTGTGGCCCTACACTTCCTGTCTCCCAAAACAGCTCGCACCATCCCTCCCAAGTTCCTTTCTGCAAGCTTGGAGCAGCCATAGAGGAGGCCTACGGTTACCTCCCTGCCCCACACAGACTTAGGGTTGGGTGGTGCTGGGGGCAGAGCTAGGGAGCTAGGTTTACCCCCTTGCTGCCCAGTGAGTGTCCAAAAGGAGCTGTGAGGGCAGCAGAATGGGTAAGGAAATCTTGCCAGACCCAGGGGATCCAGTACCAAGAAGGGGGTCCAGGGTCCAATCTGGTGTGGTCCAGTGGCTGGGACACCCAGGGACACCCCGAGATACCTGGTGCAGGCCTGGCCTTCCCTTCCTGCTCTCACTCCTTATCGTTCTGGGCACTGCTCTGCTCCAAGCCAAGGTGGGAAAGGGGCTGAGGCCCAGGGTGGGTGGGCAGGAAGGCGGCCAGACAGAGCAAGCCCAGGGCGATTTGGGGGCTCCACTGGGCAGGCCCCAGGAGCGTGGGTGGTGGATGGCGAAGGAGACAAACGGAGTAAGCGTTAAACAGGGATGAGTCAAAGGTGCAAAGGGGTTTGTTTGTTTTTTTTTTCTCCTTGGGAGCCTGGTGAGAAGGGAGACCCAGCCACCGTGGTGAGAGCTGGGCATGGTTCCCAGCCCAAGCCAGAGCCACAGAGCTGGGCACTGGCCACTGGGTGGAGCCTGGGCCAGCACATATGCCAGCCAGCTGGAGGTTCAGGACCCATGGGGTCCTGCTCCACTGTGGGCAGCTCAGCCTGCTTGACTGTAACACGGGAGAAAGCTATAGTTCCTCTCCCATGCATGAGCCTGGCGTGGGGCTGGCCCACTCGGGGCACAGCCACCAGAGGCTGGGGATTTTCAGGGCCCAGTGTAGATCTGAATTGGCCATTCCATTCCAGACCAGGCTCCAGGCACTGTGTAGACTCTGAAATTGCAGTGTAGACGCTGGTTCCCGTTCCTCTCCCGGGTGTGAAGAACACTTGTGCTTCTCTCTGCAGGGATAATTCCCCCAAGTGTTCTTCCAGGTTCAAGTATGACCTCCCCAAGGGAGCCTGCCCCTGTTGAGCCTCAAGTGACTTCTTAGGGGACTGTTTACCCAGACTGAGCCTAGAAACTGGGCCTGAGGGTACGGGTGAGAACACGTGGGCAGACACCACAAGCGAGGGGGAAGGAGCCCCTGGGCCAGACCACTGGGCTTGCACAGGAGCCGAGAGGAGGGACAGCTGCCCCTGGCTCCGGCACAAAGTGACTTTACACATGGACAGGATGACTCGGTGGGGAGGATCCGGGGGCAGATCCCCCAAACCTGCCCACCTAGGGGACCACCCACATCACCCCTTTTAAAGCAAAGCTCCCAGCTCAGCTGGCTCCTGCGGCTGTGGCGGCAGAAGCATGCCGCCAACCCCCATGATTATTGGAGAACTCTCCCTCTACACCCATCAAATTAGAGCAGCGTCCATGCGGCTGCCGTCGCACCGGCAGGTATTAAACTTTAATGAGCGCTAATGGCTCTGCCCTACTTCAGCAGCACCAGGCCTGCATTTATGAACATTTAATTTCTCAGGCCGTGACCTCTCACCAGCCCTCTCTTGTGGCCCTGGCCACCTCACATCTCCCCATCCCCTTCCCTGGCAGGAGTGCCTGGCAGACTAAATCGTCATCCTTTGGGGGAGGAACAACCTGGGGCCTTCAGCCCTGCATCCAGCCAGAATCTCAGGATAGGGGCAGCTCCTTGGCCTCTCCAAAGACTTGGGCTCCTGGGTGGATTCCCGGTGTGGTGAGGAGGGCCCCCTATGGGCAGAGGCGTGGCCCCATGGGGCCCCAAGTGCTCCTGCCAGCCAAGCCCCTGCTGCCCCCTGGTGGCGAGCAGGCCCACCTACAGGAGGGGGACCCAGCCAAGGCCGCTAGGCTGGAAGCTGGTACAGGAAGAATCCAGAACACCCAAAGACCAGAGCCCTGGAACTGGCTGCCAATGGTGGCTGCAGATTCCCCAAGCCTCTTTGCAAACTGCAAATTACACTGTGGCCCAAAGGCTATTCTGGAAGGTTCCAGACCTGCCTCACTCAGGCACAGGTGCCTTCTGGGGCCCCAGAAGCTGTCTGCCAGATGAGGTTAGTGAAGCCCCTCCCAGCAGCCTCGGCTGCCCTTGGACTCAAGGTGGCAGGCAGCAGCAGCAGCATGTCCGGCGTGTCTGCTGTGTGCCTGTGATGACATCAAACCTCTGCTGGAGGACTCTGAGGTAACCCCCAAGCACAGACATCAGGTCGTCCAGGCTGAGGAGTGACGGTCCCCCTCTTCGTTTTCATCCAAAGTCCCAGCCCGAAGCCCATATGCTTCCCTCCCAATGTCCTGCGGGCAGCTGCAGTGTTTCTGTTAGGCTAGAAACACGGACCCTCCTCCCGCTAACTGGCTTCTGGTGCCTGTCAGAGGGAGAAGGCTGAGCCCACAGAGTCGGCAGGACAGGAGAGAACCCTGGGGCCAGAGACACTCCTCAAGTTACACTGAGGAGACGAGCAACATCCCAGGATGCCCCTCGCCCAGCCAGCCTGGACCCTTCCTGAGCCTCAGTTTCCGTATCTGTGATATGGGGCTAGTGCCAGATAAAACAGTGAAGTGTGCATTTCAGGGGAACAATGTTTGAACTCTCAGCCTGTACAGGTCACCCAGTTAAACAGAGCTCAGCGTGCTCACGAGTGGCCTGAGGATGGGTCATCCCTCCACCGGCAGTCGCTCTCCACGCTGCCCGCCCCCGGCTCCAGCCCTGAAACCCAGGAAAGGGGAAGTACATTCCCCTACCACACAGGACACCCTCAGCCAGACCTGACAGCCTTCCTCGGCTGGGTCTGGGGGCGTCTGCATCATCACCATGTGTTCTGTCTCCATCTGGGCCTCTCCAGAGCAGATCCCAAGAAGCCATGAAGGGCAATCAACTGGAGACGCCCAGACAGCAGTGTCCCAGGAGGGGTGAAGAGGTGGGCCCCTGTCCCTGCCCGGGTCTCTCCTTCTGGACGCTGACTTCCTGTGCTTGGAGTCTGGGTGTAGGCAGACGGCAGGGCCAGCACAAGCTCCAGAAGCCACGAAGGGCGGAGGGGAGGCAGGCGTCCATGGGGCCTTGAAGGTCGGTGCAACGGACGCTGACGGCCACCGGCGCTCTCCCCAGATTCCTGTCCACCTGGAGCAAGGGGACATGGCCATATCTGCAAAGAGGTGACCAGGCCCCAGGAGCCGATGCTGGGATAATACTGTGGTCCACAGGGGTGGACGCGGGCACTGAGCACAGGATGGCTGCTGTGAAGATGGAGGCCTGGGGGCAACGGGAGGACCGCCAGTGCACGGCTGCAGCAGCTGGCCCTGCAGAGCCTTGGGTTCCACCGTGGGGGCCTCCCAACTGAGAGAGGGAAGGCTTTTTACAAGTGGTCATCTGCCACAGTCACCCCAAAACAAGGAGAGTGGGTCCCCTCACCACAGCAGCCCAAGGGGAAGTGACGGCTGCTTCCCGAGGCACTGGAGCACAAGACAGGGACACATACACTGTGACCTTGCGGGGTGTGTGGGGCGGCTGGCGCCTCATCCTGTCAACCCTGGGCGCCAGCACGGGCCACCAAGACGCAGCCGCCATCAATCCCCGCAGCTCCCGGCCCGAGCTTGTCATTCTGCCAGCATCATGGCTCTCCTGAGCACAGACACAGAAACGTAATGTCACAACACGCACAGTCCCGCGACCTTTGCTCCAGCAGCCGGCTCTTGGCTGTCAGAGGAGCCAGGAGGTAAATGCAGTGGCAGACTGTGGCAAGGCAGAGCAGGGTATGGAAAGGACCGGGCACCGCCAGGGAGGGGGAGTCCCCTGCTAATGTCAACCCTCACCCTGTTTAAGACATTTGTAGAGTAAATCCGAGGCCAGAAGGCCAAGGGGCTGGAGCAAGTGTGAAATACTAGCAGAAATAAAGCCAGACACCTTTATTGCTCAGAAACGTCTCCCCACAAGTTATAGGGCCAGTTTGACCCTAACCTATTGTATTTCTATACGGCCTAAGCCGGCTCTTGGAAACGGGGCTCAGAAAGGGCCTGCTTCCCCGACGAGGCTGGCAGAGCGGAGGATCCCTGTCCCCATACCTTGGCCCCAGGGCTGTATCAGGCCTTGACTGGGCCGACACCAGATCCCAGGGCTGCAGAAGCAGGCGCAGGCTGCATGGTTCCCTGGCTTGCTCTGCAGTGGACTCAGCGCAGCTCTGAGCATGCAGCCTGGCCTTCTCCAATGTTGGGCGCCTCAGCCTCTCCCTTCAGAAACCCAGCCAAGAGCCGGAGACTACTGTTGTGGGCCGTCAAGTCTGAGACCCCAGAGGCCAAGTTCGTGCTGACCCACATGGGAGGCTCAGCCTGCTTTTCTGTAAGTGGTGGGGGCAGCTCCAGTGGCTCCTGGCTGGGTCACGAGGACTCCACGGCGCAGTAAGAGGGGTTGATGACTTATGTTGGGACAGGAGCCGAGCCAGATGATTCTGACCCTATCTGGGGCAGTGGTGGACACTGGGTGACATGCAGGAAGAGCTGAGGGCTGAACCCGGGGGCAGGGGTATCTGACCTGCTGGGATGTGCACCACCTGCATGTAAAGCACACATACACATCCTGTCCCCACACCCTGAGGGACCTGGGCAGCTTCTGAAGAAGCCTTGGTCCCATGGCCTCTTGGAAGCCTCGACCTGCAGGGCAGGCTGTGAGGTAGGACAGTTAACACGCCTCTACCCTGCAGGGGTCACAACCTGTGACCCTTCCTGGACGAGACTCGCCTAGCCTACCTTCTCACCCACCTGCCCCAGTTGTCCAGTCTCCCATCCTGGCTAAACCCCACCGGCAAGGTCAGCAGGTGCCAGGACCCCAGGCAGGTCTGCTGGAGAGGGAACCCTAGGGGGCTAGTACTTGTGGCATCTCAGCAGAGTGGGTGGGTGAGGGCTGAGGCCAGACCCTGGCGCACTCTGCAGGCCCCAGTGTGCTGTGTGAGTGGAATACATTGATGGGCACCCGAGGAGAACACTCCAGAAGCGGTGCGCAGGAGGGCAGTGTGCGATGGAGGAGCTGTGTCTGTGCAGGGCTAACCTTTCCTGGTCACTGACCTATTCTGGGCATGTTGTGAATCTGGTGCTGAATCCTCAGGTCACCACAAGACACAAAATACCTCCTCAAGGGGAAGAAGCCACCCCAAGGGGGTTGGGGAGTGGTGGGGAGCTGGGGGTGGAGTGCTGGGAGGTGGGAAACTGTGCTCTGAGTCACAAGAGTCAACTGGGGACAAGGAGGCCAGCACCAAGCCCAGGCCCACAGCACACACAGAGGGGACATCGCCAGCCACAGGCCCACTGCACATGTGGGGACACTGCCAGCCCTAGGCCCACATCATACATGTGAAGGCAGCCCCAGGCCCACGCTACACGTGTGGGGACATCACCAGCCCTAGGTCACAGTACACAGGGACATCGCCAGCCCCAGGCCCACTGCACACGCGGGGACATCACCAGCCCCAGGCCCACTGCACACGCGGGGACATCACCAGCCCCAGGCCCACTGCACATGCAGGGACATCGCCAGCCCCAGGCCCACTGCACACACAGAGGGGACATCACCAGCCCCAGGCCCACTGCACACGCGGGGACATCGCCAGCCCCAGGCCCACTGCACACACAGAGGGGACATCGCCAGCCCCAGGCCCACTGCACACGCAGGGACATCACCAGCCCCAGGCCCACTGCACACACAGAGGGGACATCACCAGCCCCAGGCCCACTGCACACGCGGGGACATCGCCAGCCCCAGGCCCACTGCACACGCGGGGACATCGCCAGCCCCAGGCCCACTGCACACGCGGGGACATCGCCAGCCCCAGGCCCACTGCACACGCGGGGACATCGCCAGCCCCAGGCCCACTGCACACGCGGGGACATCGCCAGCCCCAGGCCCACTGCACACGCGGGGACATCGCCAGCCCAGGCCACTCGCCAGCCCCAGGCCCACTGCACACGCGGGGACATCGCCAGCCCCAGGCCCACTGCACACGCGGGGACATCGCCAGCCCCAGGCCCACTGCACACGCGGGGACATCGCCAGCCCCAGGCCCACTGCACACGCGGGGACATCGCCAGCCCCAGGCCCACTGCACACGCGGGGACATCGCCAGCCCCAGGCCCACTGCACACGCGGGGACATCGCCAGCCCCAGGCCCACTGCACACGCGGGGACATCGCCAGCCCCAGGCCCACTGCACACGCGGGGACATCGCCAGCCCCAGGCCCACTGCACACGCGGGGACATCACCAGCCCCAGGCCCACTGCACACACAGAGGGGACATCACCAGCCCCAGGCCCACTGCACACGCGGGGACATCGCCAGTCCCCCTGCCCATGGCACGCATGGAGCGGTGCCAGCCCAGACTCTACTTCCACAGTGCAGGGAGCCCTCTGTCCTGAGCCTGGAGTGTATTACTCCTTTTGTCATCATGCAGCCAGGCATTAGGGCCACTTACCACTCTTGTCTCCCATTCACTAAGGGGAAAGCTGAGTGAAGAGATGGGGAGGGCCTTGTCCATTTGCACAGCGATTCAAAGGGCAGGATGGGGCTGTTCCCGCTGCAAACTCAGCTGCTGGTTTGGGGAAGGAGGACTGCATTCTGGGGACTGGGGACATCAGCTGTGATTCCAGGGCCTGGCCCAGCCCTCCCAGGACACAGAGCATTCCAGCTGGCCGCCACCACTAAGCTGGATAAGGGGTGGTCGCTAGGTACCCCACAGGGACCCTGACCAGGGGCCCCCTGGAAATGGGGATTCTCCCCCTATGGGATTGAGCCAGTCCCCTAGCCCTCCCCACACCCTGCTCTGTATGGCTGTCACCCAGGTTCAGGCCCTGTCTTAGCTGGGGCCATCCTGACCTGAGGGTCACCAGCGGTCATTCTTAATGGCCCCTCCACCTGGCCAGTCCTGTCTGCTTCTACAGAGTGATCTATGACCCCATTACCGCCGAGGCCACGGCGGTACTCCAGGATGGATTGCTAGCTGCCTCGCCAGCGCAGGAGGCACAAACACGTGCAGGTGAAAAATGAACTTCATCAGACTTCGTGGCTCCCATTACCATCCGTCAGCAGCCAGCGACCCTGGGGGCGCGGCACCTGCCAGCACACCACCTCACTCCCCAGGGATCCAATGGCAGTAGTCCTGACTATGTGGTTCATCTGGTGGGTGACTCTGGCTGTGGGCATTACACCCTGCCTACCCAGGGAGCCCAGGCCCAGTGTCCAGCACGGATGGTATCCAGGGCAGAAGGCAGCAGAGTGGGGGCCCCACCAGCTCAGGGCTTCAAAACACCAAACAAGCCTTCCTCCTCCCCTCCAGGACCCCTGTCTGGACACGCAGCTACAGGCAGCTCTGCCCAGCAACAGTGTGTCCCACACAGCTGACCCAGTGTGGCACAGAGGTGGCAAGAATGGGCTTGTTTCCTGGGGCAGGCGACGGGAGCCAGGGAAGTGCTTTTGCAGGTGCCTGGTGGCCGGCAGGCACCCCCAGCTGCCAGGTCTGCAGCAAGCTCGCCCTCTGCCCCTGGTTGCTGGCCAAAGCAGCTATAGGTACAGGCAAGGCCCACCCCAGGACCTGTTTCAAGACCCTCCTTGTCCCAACAATACCAGGGCCATTCAGAAGGGCCCGGGCTTAGTTGTAGCTATAACTCCTCAAAGCCCATGAAGAGGCTTGTGGGGCATCCAGAACACTCCACTCACAGCCTGCACAGGTCACACCCCATGTAAGAAAGAAAATTGGGGCCCATGGCACTGGGGACAGAAAATGTGACCACTCCTACAACTGGGCACACAGCAGCTGCCAGCGGCTCATGTAGTCTGCCCATGAGATGAGACTACGGCGTAAGCATGGTGCAGGCTCAGTTTTTTAGGCATGGAAATGGACATTCAGAAACGCAGAGAGGGTGGCCTGAAGCCACGGAGCCCGAGGGAGCCTTGTGCCCTCCCAGCATGTCACAGGGTAAAGAAGAGGCTGTCCTCCCACACGGACCCCGCCAGCCCTCAGGATGAGGCCCTGCACCTGCACCTGCTCCTCACACCTCTCAGGGGCTATCTGTGCGCCTGGGCTGGGCAACCTGGCTGACCCTGCCCCAGCCACCCACGGGAGCCTCCCCTCCCTCCCCAAGCAGACAGCAGGGAGGCTGAGGACACTCAGGGTCAGAGACACAGCAGAGCATGCACATGTGCACACAATGGGTACTGCACGTGTGTGGGGCACCGCTGTGTGAGATGGGCTGTCCTGTGTGTACGTGTGTGCAGGTGACTACTGCATGGGTTTGGGCTGAGCTGTATTCACATGGGTGACATGCCCCAAGGCCAGGAGTTGTGTCCCTGCTCCCAGGCCCTTTGGGAACACAGGGCTGGCCTGGGGCTTCTGCTCTAACTTGGGAAGCCTGACTCACTCACAGCCATTCCCTTCTCTGCCTACCCCTGTCACCCAGGGCCCATACAAGGGGGCTGCTGCCTGGGGGCTGGCCTCAGGTCCTCAGGCCTCACCAGGAAGGGAAGGGCCTGGCCTCATGTGCTGAGGTCCCCTTGCTATGTAGCTGGACTGACTGTCCCTGGGTCTGCTTCCGCAGAGGCACAGGTCACCACGTGTCCTCTGACACAAAAAGACACAGCAGAGATCCAGGGTCCAATGAGCCTGGTGTGGGGAGTAAATCCTGTCCCTGCGGGTCTGGTGATGACTGGGGGGGGGGGCAGCCCTGCCCCTCGGAGGCAGGAAGATAAGCAAGCAGAGGCCGCCCCGGGCTGTGTGTGGCCGGCAGATAACCACACTTCCTGGGGTGGCTGCCCAGCAGGGCCAAGACCACATGATGGACACGCACAGAGCAGCCAACCAACCACAAGCAATCAGACAGGACGCCAGGCTGAATCCATCTGGCCACGAGCTATGCCGCTTGTGTTTACCCCTGGGCACTGGACCAGCACTTCTCGGTGCGCACCCTCCTCCCTGCAGCAGAGCAGCCCTTAAAGAACCCAAGTGGGCATGTCCATAGCCTGGCCCAGCTCGGAGAGAGGCCCCCAGGCCTCTATTAGGCAGAAGGACCCCAACACAGACACGATCTCCCTCCCAGCTTGCTCTGAGACCACACTCTCCTCCTTTGAGCAGACAAGCAGGCCTCAGGCTCACTCCACAGCCTGCCGGGGCAAGCCGGCACCAAGGGAGTCTCCCAGGCCCTGAACTCCAAGGAGCAGTCACCACCCTGGACGAGCTCGAGCTGCCAGCATTGTCTGACGCGTGGTTCAAAATGTAGCTGTCCAGCCTGTCAATCTTGTGTCCTCACCCATAAAATGGGCCTGCCTCTTAGGGACATTACACGTGCTGACACCAACAGCAGGAGCTGGCAGACTACTGGGGCACAGCCAGGACCAGATGTGGTACTGGACGCCTGCAGCGCACACTGCTTGGAGAAGGATAAGGGAGCCGGGACGAGCCACACACAGCAAGGGATGAAATCTTGCCACTTGGGACAACATGGCTGAACCCTGGGCCACAGCAGCAGGAAGACTAGGTGATCTTGGCCAGTCTGGGCAGGGATGTGTCGGGGGAGACAGGCAGCGAAGTGGACATGAGCCAGGGAGGGGACTCTGGGCCTCACGGTCCTGCTGAGAGGATGAGCCAGCAGGGAGAGGACACTGGCGGGTGAGGGCAGTAGCAGGCTGGCCCCCAGGCTTTGGGCTGCTCAGACCCAGAGCGCCCGGGAGGCCTGGGCTGTGACTCACCACACGTTGCTGGCCATGGGCCCATGGTGCCTGTGCACATGTTTTCAGGAGCAAGAGGGCAGGGGGAGGAGAGACAAAAAGGGGACTTGACCCTTTACTGCTGCAGGCCCTGCCTTTATGTACCCGCATGTGCCAGCCCCACTGCAGGCCCTGCCATCTCACACCCGCGTGCATCTGCCCCACTGCAGGCCCTGCCCTGCACAGGTTGAGACGCTGACTTAGCTGGAGCTGTTGGCCAGTAAGCGCCATGGATAGGATGGGGTAAATGGGTGAACAGGCTCCAACACCACCTAGGAATGGGAGGAGAACACTGGGGAACAGATGGGCAGGGTGGTTAGGCAGACAGTGGTCTGTGGAAGGGAGGCTCAGAAGCAAGGCCCAGGCCCAGGTCAGGTAGCAAGCGTAGAAACCTGGAGAGGCTGTGGGTGGCTTGGTCATGCCCACCTATCTTGGAAGAGACTGAACCAGAGACAGCCTTCAGATTCTCAACCCTCCTATTATGTGCCAGGGTTGGGGGCATCTGAGTGGAACTTCTCTCCAGGCAGCAGCAAGGGCAGGGGTCCCGGAGCTATCCCAGGTGACAGTGGTCACAGTGGGGGGTCCTAAGGGTGAGGACGCAGCCTTCTGCCATCTCCACTGCGGGCCTGGCACTGCCCAGGGACCCTCAGGGTGTGCAGCAGGTTGCGAAGGCTGTCTAAGGCCTCAGTCTCCAGGTCTGTAAGATGGGTTAGTAACCACATTGGCTTCATCGGAGCCATGCTGAGGATTCACAAAGTGAATCCAGACCAAGTGTGGGTGCCTGGACAGCGCTGTGCAGCAAGAGGGCGTGGCTTGTGTTTGTGACTGGCAAGGAGGCCACCCAGCCTGCACACACTCACGGTTCTTAGAGGGGCTTCTGGTGGCAAGCTTCCAGGCGGGAGGACAAGCTACTGCCCAGGGCCCGCCTAGAACTGCTTCTGCCTTGGGCAGGCAGGTGGGCAGACAACTATGTGCCAGGGCAAAGTCCTGCCCTGTGGCTTGTGGGGAGGCGTTGGACACAGAATGACACTCGTGCCTTCCTAACTGGCCCAGAGCCTGCCATGCAGAAGCAAGCCTCATCAGGGCCAGTGTGGCCAGCATGGCCATGGGTCCCACGGGCCTCAGCAGCCCTCCCAGCTCAGTCACAGCCAGCCCCACTCTGCCCCGCCCTCATCCTGGCCCAGGGTCTGTCACGAGGAGATGAGCTGCTGTCCCCAGGGCAGTCTGCTGACCGCAGTCTCCCACCCGCTGGGGTGCAGATGACCAAGCTGATAAGCCTCTTCCTGGGGCCAGGACTGCAAGCAGAGGGCCGAGATAAGGACCAGAGCCACCCGCAGAGCAGCCACGGGAGCCTGTGGCTTCCCCGGGCCCAGGAGGAGGGCCCCTTCTTCTCTTGCCCCTCCCCCCCGCCTCTTGGGACAGCCCTCCCCTGCATGCCACGACCCCCACTACAGTGGGAGACAACCAAGCCTGTGGCTGCGACTGGGTGTGGCGGGAGCATCTGTCCATCATCTTGCTCTGCCCCACCACCCCAGCTGCACCAGATGTCACTTCTGCTTTCAGACGAGGCAAACAAGGCCCAGAGCGCCAGCAACTCCGGGGCTCCCAGCAGGGGAGGGCGGAGGGGTACAGATCCTGCGGTGCCCCTCACCCACATCACTGCCAACACCAACATCCCTGCTCACGGGCACAGGGGACCAGAATCCCAGCTGTGATGGGCAGAGATGACAGGGGGGTGGGGCCATGGCATTGCAGGGAGCTCCAGCTGACCACCTGAGGTGCAGTGTGTGCGTGTGGAGCACAACACACACAAGCCACCGGAAACCCTGCAGTGCTCACAGCCCTGGGGATGGGGTGAGTGTGGGGTGCAGACAGCCCACCCAGAGACGCCCTCTGCCGTCCTCTCCTCCCCTCTCCTCACAGCCTCCGCCTTGGCCTGCCGTCCTCCGACTGGGTAGTGTGGGGTGGCCCTGTGGCTTGGCAAGCCCTGGCACTGAGGGGTGAAGGCTCAGACAGGACCCCTCCTCTCTGGTCTGGGCTGGCCTCCAGCTCCTGCCGCCTAGTGACAGCCTGCTGTCCACAATTGCCACAAGAGAGCCAGGGCTATATTCACGTCCTGGACGTGACCACATGTCCCCACAGGCTCTGGCTGTGCCCAAGCTGCCATGGGGGCCCTGGGGCAGATAGACCGGCCAGCTCAATGACCCCCAGGGACAGCGCTGGCCTTCTCAGGTGAGCTCAGACACAGGGGATGCACAGGTCTGTTTCGTGATCTGGTCCGATCTGTGCTGGGAGTTAGCTCTCCATGATCCACCTCAAGTGGCGGCCCCAGCTGGTTGAGGGGGCACCACATGGCTTCACAGGGAGAGATCCAGGAGGGCAGGCGGGGAAGCCCCAACCCTACAGGGGGAATCCAGCTTTAGGAATGCCCAGGCTCCCAGCATGTCCCAGAAAAACCTCTCAATTTCTGACTCTCAGTTTCCTGGCATGCAGTAGGTACTTAATAATGTCATGGCCTGCCTCCTGCTTCCTGGAGCACATTGTCGAGAGTGTCTGCTTTGGGGCAAATCCTCTCTTCCCAAGCCCAGGGTGGGCAGCAGGGCATGGACTAGGGTAGCCCAGGGACCACAGCCTTAGCTAAGGGGGCTTGTGTTCCACTGCACCACCTTCCGAACAAACAGGAAAGTGCATCTCGGCCAGCTCCCCAACCTGGGGCAGCCTAAGACAGTGGGGGGTGGAGGGAGAGGTGAGACAGCCTTGGAGCCAGACCCCAGCCTCAGGCTCACAGCTGTGCCCTGCCCGCTAGTCCTTTAAGCAGGAACCCTGACCTGCAGGCTAAGAACAAGGTAACCTATGAAGGGACCCGCAGGTGTGACAGATGGCAGGTGGACGTCCCCAGGGCCTGGGACAAGCAAAAAACTGGTTCTTCCCAGGAGTGCATGGAGGGAACCCCAACTGCCGGGCCCACAGGAGGCTCCACTTTGTTTCAGCTACTAGTGCCTGCAGTTGGTAATGGCAACCACAGGAATCTGGCAGGGCGACTCATGGCACATGCAGCAGGAATCGTCCTATAAACGCGCTTCTCCATGTTTCATTTGCAGAGTTGCCAGCCTGCCCCACAGTCATCCCCTAAGCCCAAGGGGAGAAAGGACCCACCATTTGGATTGACCTTGAAGTGTCCTTGACCCAGATGTGATCTCTCTTATCCTGGCCCCAAAGGTGTCAGAACAGCCAATATCTGCTTTCTGCTACCCCTCCCCGTCCACTCTGACCTTCAGGATTCTCCCTCAGCTTAGTCAGATGGTCAACCCCATCCTGGGCCCAAGAGAGAAGGTTCTGGAACAGAGAGACATCAGCCCTGTGCCCGGGGAAATAGGGAAGATGCACTTGACCCGCACTTGCAAGAACCCCATTTCCTCCACGACTCGTGCACCAGGTCCCCAGCACCAGCCGCCTTCACTGCTCACGCTCACTCAAAGGCTTTCACTGAGCACCTGCTCTAAGCACAGCGCCAGGTGTGGGGGGACGAGGAGGTCAGGTTGCTGGGAAATGAGCTGGTCATGGCCACCACAGGGCCTTGGCCTGGCTCTGCTCAGCCCGGGACTCTCACCGCGGGCCGTCTCCTCAGCACAGTGGCACCTCCTGGCCTGGCCCTTGGCCCTCTCACAGACCTGGTAACCCACAGCTCTCAGGACCAGGGCTCTGTGTCTGCCACATGGCCCTGCTGGGTGGTCAGCATGTGGGAATATGGCACACGTGGCACATGCTAGCAGGCACACTCAAGTACACTAGCAGCGGGAGGTGCCAAGCACACATCCAGGAAAGTTGTGCACTTTGGGAAGGCTGGGGTGCAGCTGGGGTTAGGCACAGCCAAAGCTGACTGAACCCATGTGGGGCCAAGCTGGGACTGGCTGAGCCCCTGATTCTGACTCCTGCCCCCTGGCACAACGATCCTGGAGGGGTGTCTGTACCCTGTTACAGGGCCGCAGTTCTGGGGTCACTGACACTGTCCCAGGAACCCTGCTTCTGCGGCACGGCTCATTCCACCTCCTTGTTCTGAGGTCTCCACCCCCCAAGACGTCAGGGAGGGACGGCTCCAGGCTCCTCACAGCCACTGTGCCGCACAATGCCTGCTTTCATCCTGAGGCTTTTGTGTCCTGCTTGAATCAGGGCCTGGGGAACATGGTTTCCATCATCCAAATGAAATCCTCTTGTTTTGCTTCAGGAAAATCTACAGCCATGGCAGGCAGCCACATAGAGTCCCAGTGTGGCCCAGGGGCCAGCCGAGCGAAAGCAGCCACAGAACAGCGCTTGGAAGGCTGTCTGGGTCCCGCCCAGCTCCGGGACAGACATCAGCAGTGCCTCTCACGGCCACCTGGGCCATGACGCCTATCATCCCCTACACGTCCCCTAGGCCAGTGTCACACCCCGGCCTAGAGCCTTGGAGGCCAGTCCCCACGCAGCTGGACATAAGCAAGGAAGACAGAGGCCACGCTGCAGACAAGCAGGAGGGCCACAGCCCACAGGCACCCAGCCCCAACTTCAGCACAGCCGCTGCTTGGTGGTGCAGACAGCTCTCCAGCGCCTGGCGACACACCACTCGCACCCCTGCTGCTCCGCCCGGGCTTGCCAGGGATCCTGAGCCAACGACCCTGGGAGCAATCCCCGCCTTTTGGAGATGCAGCCCCGGCCCTTGGGCCAATCAGGAAGAAACAAAAGCTGTCCCGGGCCAGGCCTGCGGGTGGTGACCAGCTGGCTCTCAGTGCTGGCCGGAGCCAGCTCCCACGTTCCCAGTGCCAGAGCCCGTGTGACACATCCGATGCAGACCAACTCTTGAATCCTCACACCAGGTCTCCAGCCCACTTCACAGGTGGGAAAACAGAGGCCCATGGAACTAGTCCAGCTCCCTCAGAACTTGCCAAATCCTACATACATGTGGAGGCTGGCATCGGGGCTGCAGTGGGTCACAGAGCGGAAACCCTGAGAGAAGGACCAGGAGGAGGCAGAGATGGGACATGGGCCCCCAAAGGTCCTGATGTGCTTGGCTAGGGCTGGAGGCGGGCCTCGTCCTGTGGTCTCCAAAGTCTGGCATAGGTGTTAGTGAGGACATGGCTTTGGGGGGCAGCAGGGCAGGTGGCTGTTCGGACAGACTGGGTGGCCAGCAGCATCCCGCGAGCTGCCAGACCTTCAGCACTGCAGGCTGGGGTGGGGGAAGGCTGCCGGAACACAAAGAGCTGAGCAACAGAGCGGTGAGAGCGAGGGCAGCCTGGGGACACTGCTAAGACCACAGAGGTGGCTTGGAATGTTCTCCATTTTTATACATTGATTTATCTGAAAGGCAGACCAAAGAGAGACTGATCTTCCAGCACTGTAACAGCTGGGTGTGGGCCCAGCTACAGCCAGGAGCCAGGAACTCCATCCTGGTCTCCCATCTAGGTACAGGACCCTGAGCACTAGGGACATCTCCCACTGCTCTGCCTGACACATGAGCTGGGAGCTAGACCAGAACTGGAGCAGCTGGGACTCGAACCAGTGACTCTGATACAGAAATCTGGAGTCGTGGGCAGCAGCTTATCCCACTGAGCTGCTGGGCAGGCCTCTTGGCCTGGTTTTCAGTGACCCCCTCCCACGAGTGGGCTGGGTAGCTCCTCCTGTCCTATGATCACTCTGGAAGCTGCTTCACAGCTAGGGAAGGACTCGCAGGGCCCACTCGCACAGTCAGGAAAGGTGCTTTTTGGCAGGGCCCATAGGGCCCAACATCACCAGGAGCTGTGCAGCATGCACTGGGCAAACTTGTTGGTCCCGGTGCATTCCTAGCGACCATCCCGTGTCTCTAATGCCACGCTGCAGGCGGCAGCTGCACCCTGGGCAGGGGGACCCCGAACCTTGCAGAGCCTCTGGGGCTGGGAGGCAGCAGAGCCCAGGGTTGGCACTCACACCTTCTCTAGGGAGGCCATGGGCAGCACAGCTTATACTGCGCTGTCCTCGCTATGCTGGAGAAGGCCACATAGTCCCACAAACAAACTCGAGGTCAGAACCTTTCAGGGGTCACAGCAGAGGAGTGGGCAGCAGGGCAGGGACCACGGCAGAAGGCAGACAGCAGGGTGCAGCAGAAGTAGCTCAGGAGCCTGGGGTGGGCCAGGGCTGTGTGTGTGTGTACAGTCCTGCTGTCTGTTTCTGCATCCACGCACGCCTCTCTCTGTGTGTGCTGCGTGTGCACCTGTGTGCTGCAGACCCACTTGGGCATGGTGTACCCGTGTATGCCTGTGTGCCTGGACCTGTCTGCCAGTACCCACTGCACCTCCCGGCTGGCAGTGCGCAGCTGGGCCCGAGGCCGCTGGCAGATGAGACGTGGCAGGTGTGTAATAAGCCATTAGTCACTGTCACGTTTCTGAGCAGCAGCGGCCACCCGGGCGGGGCCCACTGCAGGACACGCTCCTGCCGTGTTTCTGGTTAGGAAGCAGCCCCTGGCTGAGGAGAGCAGCTGGCAGGCGTGGGCCTTGTGCCCCTGCCAGCCCCATCCAGCCCCCACACATCCACCTCTCTGGCTCTGCCCCACTTCAAGGTTGGACTGCTCTGTGACCTCTGTATCTGGTGGCTCCCCCAGACCCCCAGGGACCCCTGTACACTGCAGCCTTTAAAAGACAGCGGGGTTGCAAAGGACCCTCTCCAGCGACAGGGGCAGGGCCACAAGCACAGGCCTTGGAATGCTGAGCTCCACTCACCCCACACGGTGGCCTATAAAGCCCCTTCCTGGGCAGGCCCCATGCTTCCGAGCGGATGCTTTTTATGGTCAGAGAAGCAGCAAGAGTGGCAGTGCTGTGGTTCAGCCGGCACGGGAGGCAGACCGTGGCGTTTGACCCCTGCCCCATCCTGGTGGACTGCTTCACATCCCGGAGCCTGCAAGGTGCTGGTCTGCTGACTCAGAACAACTCCCTGACGAGCACACACAGGCTGGGCAGGCCCCGGTCTCCCCGTGCCCGTTGCCCTTTAGGCACCTGCTGGCAGCAGCTCACCTTCTTCTGACCAAAGTCCCAGGAGCAGCTACGCTACAGTGTTCACAGACTCAGGGCCATGCACTCCCTGGCAAGGGCCAGAGCAGGTCCCACGAGGCAAGGCTGCTTGGGCATAGTGGGGCACAAAGGTATCTTCTGGTGTGCCCCCCAGGGGTGGGGGAGGGTTCTGTTTCTCCCCAGGATGCTGGTACCATGCGCTAAGACCACAGCCAGGGGCAGAATCGGTCTCTGTTCCCCACTTCTGGCACAGTGCCAGCCTCCCTGCTCCCTTCCAGTCCCACAGTGGAGCAAGGACCTTGACTCAGTTGCAGCTGGATGGTGTCTCGCTCAGCCCGGGGTCTCAGGCCAGGCACTGAGAGACGGCTCGGGAGACCACACAGCCTCAGGCTCAGAGAAAGCAGCCACCCTTCGGCAGCTCTCCTGTCCCCAGTTGTCCTCTGAGCTGCTCTGGCTGGCCCAGTTCCCAGTCAGCTCATGCAGAGACGCTGCCGGGGCTCCCACAGCCGCCTCGACCACATAGGAGGAAGCTGTGAGAAAAACAGGTGCCCATGGTGCCCAGAAGTCCAGCCCATGGGGTAGAGTGACCAGGTCCTCCAGGCTCAGCAGCAAGGCCTCTGGAGCCCGCACACTGTGATGGCCATCCGGGTCCCTGTGCCACTGGGGCAGTGCGGGCTGGCAGGAGGCAACAATGCAGCAGGCGGCATCATGCCCAGCCCAGCCTGAGAGACATCTGCATGACAGCCCAGGACACGGCTCGCTCATATCCACACACGCTGGAAACCGCCCAAACTAGCAAACAAATGGACCAAGACGATGGTGTAAACACACCCAACAGAGGCCACGCATGGGCCAGGACGCGCAGGCGGCAAAGCCAGAACCACTCACAAAACCACAGAGAGAAAAACTGCAAATCCGGGCAGAGGCCCCAGGCCAGGGGCTCCACATGGCACATCAAGGACATAGGGTCCAGCCCTGTTTGCCCTCGGCTCTGGGCCTCACCCCCACACTAGAAACACACACAAGAGCAGGTGTCTACCTGTGCCCACAGCATCCGCTCCGTCCCCGTGCTGGCTGCTCTGCTGGCCTTGGGCTGGACTCTGCTCCTGGGTGGTCCGAGGGCCTCTGGACAGGCTCTCCGCCGGGACTGCCGGCCGAGGCTCGGGCTCCCGGGCAGGGGGCCGAACAGCTGCAGACGCTTCCAGAGAGGTAGAGCTGACCTGCAAAGAAAGGAGGTGGACATGGTGAATTTGGCCCTGAAGCCACAGCGTCCCACCCTTCCTCCTGTCCACATCTGGCCTTTGCTGGTCAGGGACACAGCTTGGCTACCTCGGGGCAGTGGCAGAGCAGGTCCCTGGGAAAGCTCTGCCCAGGGGATAGCAGGTGGCTGCTAGACCCTGGTCCCGCCTGCAGGCCTGGTTACTTGGCTGTTCACAGATGGGGCTATCTGAGTTCTGGGAGCTGGCCAGCCCTGGCCAGGACCCAGAGGATTAAGGGGGAGTGTGGGGCTGAGCCCAGAGGTCTGTTCTTGACCTGTCTCCTGGGGCACTAGGACAAAGACCAGAGACCCCTGGGGCCTGACGTTTGGCTCAAGGAACTGCACCCACAAGTCACGGGAGGGTGCTGTCTGGACCCTCAGAGCAGGACTGGGGACCCTTTCTCATGTCAAGGATCACTGGGATATTTATCATGTCGTTTACAGAATTATCAACTTAGAAATTAGCCCATTACGGTCTGAATTTCCAGTACCTTGGCAGGCCAGACCAAACAATTCCACGGGCTTTCTAAAGTCCCCCAGGCCAGAGGCTCCTGACCCTGTCCCAGCTGCACAGCTCCCCACAAGCAGAAGCCCGAGGCTCGGCTGTTTGGCACAGGGCATGCGTGTGCTCTCAGCCCCCGAGGCTCTGAGAGGCCGTGGGAGCCTGAGGTAACCACGCAGGCTCCGCCCTAGCTAGGAGGTGGGGGCTGCTGCAGAGACCTGGACAGGAGACCAGGGACCAGCTGTGGGCTGTGGCTGGCAGGGCCCAGGCCTCAGGAGGTCGTGGACACCCCACTTTCTCAAACAGACCCAGGAGTGCAAAGCAGCTCCACGCTGAACCCCAGTGCCAAGGGAACATGTCAGGACGGGACGGACGGCGCCAGTGGCCTAGGACAACCCCTGACTCCAGCAGCCCCAGCGCTGGATGTGACGAATTTCCCATCTGTGCCAGAGGATGCTTTTTTTACGGCCCCTATCTGGTGACACTGCCTAGACTGCAGCACCGCAAATCCCGCCAGCAGGAGAGGGCGGATTGGTTGGCAGGGTCTGTCCCTGGCCTCACACCCTGCAGGGCTTGGCGACTCAGCAAGTCCTTTCCCAAGGTCTGCCAGGGTACCAGGAGGGCCAGGCACAGGCTGCCCTGACCGTGTGGAGTCCCTGCTACAATGGAGGGATTACAGGGTCAGGTCAGGCAGTGTCCACACGCAAGCCTTGACCTCTGCTACCCCTTCCAAGCCTGGGGTCCTGCCGAGGGATACGGGGCAGTCAGCAAACAGCCCCGGGACCCCACCCTGTGCTCATCCCAGTGCTGGCTCAGCAGGCTACACAGGACCAAAGGGCCCATTTTATTCTTCCATTTGGAAGGCAGAGTGAACAAGAAAGACAGAAATCCCCCGTTTGTTCGTTCATTTCTTAAATGGCTGCAAGGGCCAGGCTTGGGCCAGACTAAGCCATGAACCTGGAATTCCATCCCGTTTCCCATGTGGGCACCAGGCATCAGGACCCCCATCCGCTGCTTTTTCAGGCATGTCAGCTGGAAGCCAAGCTGGAAGCACAGCGGCCGGGACTCGTACCACACTGACACAACATGAACGAGGCCCAGTACAAGCAGGATGTAAAGGCGGGAAGGACAGCTTCCCAGGGCTGGGGGACAGCCCAGGTCAGACAGCAGTGGCCACTCAGGCCTGTCAGCCCAAGGGGCTCCCAGCAGGACCAGGAAGACAACGGCGTGAAAGGCGCTGTGTGTGGAAGCTTGCAGCACACAGCAGCAGCCCTGTTCAGGGCCAGCAGGTGTCATGCGAAAGGCCTACAGCCCCACAAGGAGGCCTTGGGTGCCACGGATGGGAAGAGAAGAACTGGGCAGCCACTTGTCCCTCCAACAGTGATACCTAAGGCCTAGGACGGAGCCATTCCCTCGCAAGTGCAGAGGCAGGAGAGCTGGGGACTGCCGTCCCTGTGACAGCACCACTGCGTGGTGGCCACGGCAGCCCCAGCCCTGAGGGAGGCCGCAGGTGGGTTCTCTGCTGGGCGAGTCCCAGGGAGGATGCGGCGTGGCCCACACCTTGATTTGCAGGAGTCGGGGTCAGAGAACCCAGAGGAGCCCCAGAATGACAAGCGTGCTGCCTAGCTGACCTAGCAACCAACCTTGCCTGGAAGTCTCCTGAACGCCAGCCAGGGCAGGTACAAGTCTGCCAAGCTAAGGGTGCTACAAGCAAAGGGGGCCATGTACCAGTCCCTCCTGCGCTCTAGTCTTTCCCACTCTCGTCAGGAGCATGGGGGTCCTGACCCTGTTCCTGTCAGCGGCTGTCCAGGCTGCTCTTGGTGAGTCCTGATCAGCCTGCCCAGTTCTGAACGGGGGTGCATAGCAAAGCCAAATCAGTTGCCGGGGCCCACCCGTGGGTCACTCAGAACCCAGAATCCAGGCCAGTGCCTGGCACACAGTACATGGTCACTCAATGCTGGCAGAGCCCAACTCGTGGGCTCAGGAGCCACAGCAGCAGTGCAGGGGCCCAGCTGTGTGGTTGGCATTGGCTGGCAAGGGCCATGGCAAGCTGTCTCCAGTGCAAGGCCAAGAAGGAGAGACAAGGAACATGTGTGGCAGTAGAGAGGCCAGTGTCACGCACGCACTGACCACATCCCACCCGCCCCTTGCCCTGAGGACACAGCAGGCCTAGCAAAGCTCTCCCTCCTCAGAGGGTGGGCCAGGCTGAGCCTCGGCCAATGAGGCGACCGGCAGGCAGATGAGTACCTCTGTACCTGCTGGGGACACACAGGGCCTGGGACAGCAGCCAGTCCTGCCACGGGATCTGACCTACTGGAGCCGCACCAACACCCAACCACAAGGACATCCTGGATTCCACGCTCAGGGCCAGGAGTGGCACCTTCCACCCCCATTCCCCGTCACGGCTTATGACCAGACCACCCAGTGTGGAGGGTGATAAGGCCACAGTGGTTCTGGGGGAAGGGCAGCCAACTGCAGAGCCCCCGATAAGCAGACAACTGAAGGGTTATTAAATGCACGGGGGTGACCGAGCGTAATTGGAAAGTTATTAGATATGGAACACACACAGCACCCAGCAAATGAGCAATCAGGGAGTAATTAAGCACACGGCTCACAGCATCGTGCCGGGAAGCTGGGGGCTGCCACATCTGCGGAGCAATTAGGGGTGCCCTGCTGCCACGCTCTCAGTGTCTGGCTTGGAGCTGTACCTGGGAGTCATGCAGCCCTGAGGGCGACAGGGGCCCAGGACTCAGATCTGTCCCTGGTCACATGCGTGGTCAGCAGAGGCCTGCCGGAGCCCTAGAACAACCCCTGACACATGTGTGGGAAGCTGTGTCCTGGAGCTGGGCCATGGGTTCCCCAAGGAGGAACCCAATAATAAACTGAGGGGCACTGAGGCTCTGATGACCTCAGCCTGGGTCCCTTTCCGGCAGGCACAGAAGTGGACACGGGGCAGGGGTATGGGGTCCCTGAGCTGTGGTTTGGGCAGCTCACTCCAGGAAGCCAGTCACTGCCCCTACTAAATACAGAGCAGGAAGTGGCACCTCACCCCAACAGCCACAAAGAAAAGCTGCTCATGGAAGGACCCAGCCAGTCCCTGTGCAAGAACTTGAGCACGCTAGGACCCAAGAGGTTCGGCTGGGTGGGTGGGCTGTCTGCAGGCCCAGAAGCCTGTCCATCCCCGATGGGGCAGAGTAAGAGGGTGTAGGCCCTGACTCGCGGCAGGAAGCTCGGAGCCAAGCCTGCTGCCAGCTCTACGCTCGCCGGGGCCGTGCCCTTCTGCAGGCCTGGGAGGCAGGGCGAAGGACGTCTGCTCACACACGCTGGTGGTGAATGCACAGACGGGTGGACTCGGTGGCCAGTGGGGCAAGGATGCCTCCAAGGTCTGCAAAAAGTCTGTAGACACACCTGGGCAGGGCGGCGGGGAGGTGGAGTCAAAGGGAGGCAGCCAGACATCAGGCTGGGCAGCAGGAACCAGCTGGAGGCTGTTGGTCACTTTGACAGCCAGCTGCTATCACTGGTGGCTGAAGGGAATGTTCTAGAAGGCTTGAGGCTGGCCCTCTCCCACGGGGAAGCCTGCCTCTGAGGTTGCTAGTGGTGGCTTGCAGGGCCTGGGATGAACAGGTGTGTCGTCTGCGGAATGCACTGGTCCTCATGGTGGGCTGGCCACAGAGCACTGGGGGGCTGGTGGGGACTCCACCCAGGGTCCAGGACCCCCATGAGCAGCACCTCCCAGAGGCCCACAGCAGGGCTGAGGTGATCCTAGACAGGCGTGCCCCGACCGCACATCTCCCCCTGCCCTGAAGGGATCTCCCGGAGGTCTCTGGGCGCAGGCCCTGCAGGCCCAGCAACTCCCAGTCCCCTCACCCAGCCTCGGTGACTTCCTGCCTGGGTGAGGCGGCCAGGCCGTCTGACCCACAGCTGTCACGCTGTCACATCCCTCCCTGGCCATTCACCAACACAGACCCTCCTGCCCAGATACCACCAGCCATTCTGCCACCCCCAGCCATAATGAGCACTGACTACCTACTGGGTACCGTGCCTGGGTTGCAGCAGCAGGTAACGAACCCTGCCCTTAGACCACCACCCACACGGCTGCGGGCTCGAGTCCCAGCTGCGCCCTGCGCAGGCTCCCAGCAAGGCAGCTGAAGACCGCCCAGGTGCCATTTCGCTGCGAGACCAAACACGGGGTTCCGGGATCCCCAATTCAGTAAGCCCAGCCGTTCTCCTCATCCCCTCTCCCCTGCCAACGCTACCTTTTCACTATATAAATAAATGTTTAGCAGCAAAAACAAGGAAACCGCTCTTACCCTCAGTCAGTGGAGATGCCAGCCAGGCCTGGCCCACAGGACTGAGCAGAGCGCAGCATTTGGGTCTGGGGGCGGGGGCACACAGAGACCCACAGCCAGCGGGGCCGGACATGGCCGCCAGCCGGGGGGCTTCCGGGAGCCCAGGCAGCGCAGCCACGGGCCCGGCACCCACCTCGCCGCGGCAGACCCACGGCATCCCTGCTCGTCCCACTGGGGTGCTGCAGCTCACACTGGAGACGCCTCCTCAGCTCCGGGCCCGCACACCGAGCAGGGCCAGGCCCGACGGGGCCCACTCTGAGACCAGGGCCCGGGGCGGGACGCGCGAGTGCGGGCTCCGGGCCGGCGGCTCCACACCCGGGCGGCGGGCACGGAGCTCGAGGGCCGCAAGGACGCCTCACGACGCCTGACGTCACCACGGGCGCCTCACGCCGACGGCACCACACGCCTGACGTCACCACGGGCGCCGCACGCCCGACGGCACCACACGCCTGACGTCACCACGGGCGCCTCACGACGCCTGACGCCACCACGGGCGCCTCACGACGCCTGACGCCACCACGGGCGCCTCAAGCCTGACGTAGGCAGGCGCCCCACACACGCTCTGTCTGTCCCTCGCCTTCCCGGCCAGGCTCCGGGCTCCAGGGCCCCGCAGGACCCCAGGGTTGAGACCAGCGGCGGCCAGCCAGGTCAAAGCCAGGCTTCCGGGGCTGGGCGCTGAGCCTGCAGCCTGGGGACCCCGCTTCTTTGGCCGTCTGCTTGTCCACCTGCCCCCGGGGTGGACCCGAGGGTAAATGCATGTTCATCTAGGCAGCTCCGAGACCGGGACCTGGCCCTGCTGACTGTGTAGGGAGAAGGCAGATGTGGGCTCCTAAGCTCACTGTTGGGCCCGTCACACACTCCTGCACCGTCTGCTTCCTGGGCACCTGTGCCAGACTGGGCTTCTCAGAAGGGACACAACGGTCCCCTGCAAGCCAGGGCCCCTGCCCACTCTGACCAGGGACTGCTGGCAGAAGAGGCTCCTGAGGGACTCGGCTTCAACCCTGGAATGGGGGTAGATGTGGCAAGGAGGGAGGACTGTGAGCCCCAGGCTCCCCCAGTGTCCCTGCCTCTCTAGCCAAGGACACCCGCCTTCCCTGGCCTGTCCCCAGCTCCCCTCCCAAGCAGGGGTGAGCACCCTCCAAGCAGCTCTCTGTAGCCCCAGGCCTGCCATCAGTACCTCATACCACAGCTGGAGGTACCAAGTGGCCATGTGGCGGCCTGGAGACAGTGTTTTAGGAAAAGGGAGCAGCCCGGGCCTGGGCCCTGAGGTGGTAGTGGGCCTGGCACCATCGGAGGAGCCCACCTAGTGGGAGAGAAGGGGTCAGGGCCAGGGGGCCGGGAGGACGCTGCTCCTTCAGGGATAGAGCCCTGGGAACATCTGGGACAAAAGAGAGCATAATCTCAGTGCATTTACTTAGGAAGTGGGGACAGGGAGGAGACAGATCCGATTCCCTGCCTGACCGTACAAGGAAACCATGGCTGGGCCGGGCTGAAGCCAGGGGCCAAGAACCCACTCCCAGTGTCCTGTGTGGTTGGCTGGGACCCTGAATGCCTGGGACATCCCTGCTGCCTCCTGCAGTGTGTCCCGGGAGGCCAGGGTCAGGGACAGCCAGCAGTGGAATCCGGGACGGGTTTCACTGCTGTGCCGCATACCCGCACCGGCGTTCAGGTTCTGAGCAGACATGCACGGATCCACGTCACATCCCCCATGGGTGACATCTCAGGCCACAGCCCCCATCATAGGAGACAGCCGCTGACAGCTCAGCCACCCCACCCTGAGCTACAATGCTCCTGTGGGACCCACGTGGCCTGCCCTGGTCCTGCCTAGCCCCTGAGCCCCACTGTCCATCACCGAGCTGATGTCACAGGGTGGCTCACTGACGGGATAACAGGATGGACAGGGGCCTCCAGCTGGGAGGCCCCAGCCCTGCCCCCTCCACGGGCTCCACCTGCTGCCCTCCTCACAGCCCGCACCCCCTGTAGCCCTCCGGCGCGCACAGGGAGACCCAGCTGCTCATCAGCAGCTAATGAGCATGGTCCAGAAGCCCTGAGTGACCCAGTCAGTGTGACACAGCAGACAGACGCCCACAGTGCCCCCTGAGTTTGGGGGACATGATCCCAGAGGCAGGAGGGACATGGCTGATGACGGGGGGCTTGGCATGGCTCCCTGGGGCGATGACACACATTGGCTGAGAGGCCTGCATGGCCCTGACAGAGAATATCACAGTGAAGAATGGCAGTTTCACCGCAGGGAAATTCTTCAGGGTGACAAAAATAAAAACAGCTCTAATTGAAGTTGATAGAAATTACACCCTATACAGATGCACATGGAGATACACTGGAGTGGGAATTGACACAGGATCGTGCAAACGTGATGACAGTGCGGCCTCCTGGCACGCTGCCGTGGCTCTGCGATGGCCTGGCAGGACCTGGGGGACCGGGGGCTTCGTTGGATCCCACAGATAGGATCTTGCGTGCAGGGCACTGCCTCCTGTCCCCAGTTCTACCGCCCTGGGAGCAAGCTGTGTCCTGGGCATGGGGCAGGCCCAAGGAGCCAGGCCAGCAGAACCCCGGAAGAGGTACAGCGTGGCTGCTCCTGCATCTGCCGGGCATGTGTGTTCTTCATGGCCACAGGTGAGGCAGCACCCAGAGAGGCTTTGGTTCTCCAGGTACCAGCAGCAGGCAGAACCTGAACTGTCCTCTACCCATGCTGCTCTGGCCCGCGACATGCCTGGCATGCTATTGGCTTTCTCTTGTGAGAAAAGGGCACAACCCATATCGGGCGCAGCAAAAGACCCTCGGGGAAGCACTGCCTCAGACCTGGACGCAGGGCCCTCTGCACCCTGATCGGGGCGAACCCACAGTCTGCTCCTGCTCCAGGACCTGAGTGTGTGTGTTTACACACAGGCATGTGCGCTTGCACAATGCGTGCCCGTGTGGTGTGGACATGCACCTGCCTTCATGTGGGCTGTTCCGTGGCTCACTGCACACCATGCTGTGGAGGGCTGTGGGTGGCCTGGCCTCCCCCTGCCCCTGCCCCTCTCACGCTGAGCTCTGTGTACCCGTCTGTGTTGCTGAGGCTTGGGCTCAGGCTGTGAGCGCCTTGCCAACGTCCTGGCTCAAAGCCAGGCTTTGCAAACAACTGTTGAATGAGTAAGCCAAGGAAGGCACAAGGACTCCAAGCCCCAGTGGCCGATCTGCAGACACGGCTGTGGCAGCATGGGCTGAGGGGCCACAGGAAAGCTCTCAGGTCACATGGTGGCTGCTGCCCCAGAACCAGCAGCAGCCAGCGCCACCCAGGGCAAGTGCAGCCCCAACAAAAGGGCCCGAGCGTCCCCATGTCCAGGGCTCTGGAGTCTCTCCCCAGGTCTATCCCTATGCAGCACCAGCCTTCAGTCACTGGGCCTTCAGACCGGCATGCTGGGGTCACGAGACCCCTGGGGGATGGGAGACCTGCACCCTAATATTTACTGAATGTGAGGACTCAGGGCACCCAGGCCAGGATCCAGGACTGCCTGGTCATGGTGGGGTTTGGGCCTCAGAGTTCCCAACCCTAAAATGGACATGGCTGCCATCTCTCTGTTCCTCTGTCTCATACCGCTGTGGCTGTTACTGTCTAGACAGGGCACTGGATTGTCCCCTGGTGCTCCCCAGTGCGGGTGGGGCCAAAGGCTCAGGCATCAGCCCTGGGCATGTGGCTCCTCCCAAGCTCCTTTCACAGCCATCCCTGGCTGCATCCCCTCCCTCCCAGGAACGGCCTCCCAGCATCTCCAGGGAGCTACTGCAGCAACCCAGGTACGTGCCGTGCCAGGTGACAGAAGCACCAAGTTCACCAGCTCCTTCAGGCTAAACCAAAGGCCTTTTTACTAAACGGCAGCTTGAACCCGCTGGCCTGGGAAGCAATACCCAGATGGTGCAGCCTGGGCCTCAGGGGCAGCCCAGGTCCCTGGGCATTGGCCTCCAACAAGGGGTCTCACTGCTTACAGCTTCCGCTGGGCGTCAACAGCTGGGCCTGCACCTCCTCCTTCCACCCTAGGAGGACAGAGCCCCGGGGGAGAGCTGTGCAGGCAGGATGTAGAGGGGCAGAGGGGGGGAGCACTAGCCCCGGTGTGGAGGGGCGGCTGGGGGACGCTGCATGAGCAGTCACGGACAGTGGGCACCGAAGCCTGCGGCCCTTATGCAGGCCCTTCCCCTCTCAGGCCCTGGTGACCGTGGCAGCCATGTGAGGCACGCCGGAGCTCCAGATGGACTGACCCCTCTGCTAGACTCCAGAGAGGCCACACTGGGGCTGTCACGGTGGGAACCAAGCAAGGGCCAAGAGGAGAGGACAGCCGTCCTAGAGGACAGGACACAGAGAAGACCAAGAGCAAGTGACCGGCTGCAATGTGATTTCAGAAAGAGGGAACATCTGGTTGTTACCACTGGGTGGCGCTACTGACATCCAGTGGGTGGCTGGGAAGGCTTCCAGCTGAGTCAACCCAAGTGTTGGGATCCTGGGATCCTGCAGAGCCAGCTGTGGGTCCTGTGTAGCCCTGGGCACATCACATCCTCTAGGAGTGGGGCCGTGCGTGTTTTACACGGATGCCAAGGCAACAAGAAGCACACAGTACAGGCATGAGATGGTAAGATCCCAGGGCCGGAAGCGGGGATGTGGCCCATGGAAGCTCTAGGCCTTGCGCCCTGAGCTGCTCTCGGGCGCTGAGAAGGCCAAAACTGGACAGAAGGAACTCTCCAACCCCAAACTGGGTGGCTAGGATTCAGTGCTGCTGCAGTCACAAACAACTCCAAGATGAGCGGGCCCCACCACAGCCAGTGTGTGCCACCTCTGCCCCTCAAGCTTGCCCAGGCTCCACGGCTCAGGCAAGGAGTGCAGAATCTGGGAGCCGCCAGCTGCCATTTCAAAAATGACGGATGGAAGATTTTAAACAGGCAGGAAAGTGCAGCCAGCACCCAGCTGCCTGCCTCCCGCCCACCTGCACCCAGCAGAGCGGCCAAGGACTGGCAGGCCTCCCTCGTGTAACTCGTGCCAGCGCCCGCCACTTCCTGGGCTGGTGAACAGGCGACCACAGTGCAAATCCTCGGTCACTGGGCAGGGAGACCCCAGCCCCATTTCTGCTCCCTCAGGCCTTAGAGCCCTCCGCAGGGGTCGCCTCCCTGCACTGTGGTGCCTCAGCCCCATGTGCAGTGCCCTAGGCTGTGGAGGGGTCATCCTCAGCCAGCAGCTCCATTCACAGCGGGCTCCCCATCGGTGCAGCCTCGCCCCATTACCTCCTGCTCCTGCTGTCACCAGCAGAGCAAAGCTGTGCAGAACGTGTGCCCGGGAGCTGGGGCCTTTGCACGAGTGAGAAAAAAAAGACGCAAAGGAGAGTGGTGTGTGTGTGTGTGTGTGTGTGTGTGTGTGTGTGTGTGTGTGTGTGTGTGTTGGGGGGTGCTCTGGGCAAAGCTGCTGTGAGGGTCTCTCTCCTGCCCCTCGGAGCAGTTGGCAGTGCCCAGGTGTCCATGCTGCCTGTGCCAGCCGGGAAGGCCACTCCCGCCCTCGCTCTCAGCACATCTTCAGCTCCCCCAGCCCGGCCTCCTCCTTCCCAGGCAGTCCCTGGAGCTACTGTTTTAATGAGTTCCTTGCCCTCTAATTAGCAGGTACGGCTTTGAAAGGAAGCGCCTGGTGTTTACCTTGCACGAAGCCTTTAATAACCAAACCCACGGAGTCAGTGTGCTGGCTCCCGTCTAATCCCCCACTCCACCCCCGCCTGCCCTCCAAAGGGCCTGGGTGCCAGCTGCCTCGGCCTTGCCTGCAGCTCCTAGGCAGTCAGGCTGGCAGAGACCCAACCTGGGGGCCTGTGGATGTGGACTGCAGTCTCCAGGCTGGACCCCTCCCACCCTCATCTCACTGGCCCCATGTGAACCCAGCTATAGGTGCAAGGTGCCCCAGCTGGACACAGGTCCAACAGCCCTAGGGGCAGGTGGGCCAACCCACTTCACAGATGAGAAAACCAAGGTGCCAGAACACCCAGCACTTGGCCAGCTCCTGGAATCTACCTGGTCCTGATTTGACGGAACCCAGGAGGGGTGGGGCGGCCTGAGGCCCCCGCAGCTGATGGAGCTGCAGACCTCACCCTGCTGGCCCCACTGCCAGCCAGAGGGGCTCGGAGGGGGCATGGTGTGGCTTGGAGACCGGGGTAGTCTCCCCTGACCCTGCCCCCGAGGTGACTGCAGGAAGCCTGGAGCCGCCCCCCCCCCGCCCCCCGCCCAGGACAGACTTCAGCTGCTAAGGATTGGCAGGCTAGGTGGAGCCTGCAGGAGGGGGCGGGCATGGCCAGGAGGCCCCCAGCCTACACCCCTGCTGCTGCAGACACCCTGCAGGGCTCTCAAGGAGCAAACAACCGCCGCCACCACACACACACACACACACACACACACACACACACACACACAGAATATTCTAGAACACGTTTTTCCTGTTTTGAAATAAATGGCTCTGCCCTGGGTTGCTTGGGAAGCAGAGGCCCCTCCTACCCCATTTGTGTGGCGGCTGAATGGCAGGGGTCTGCAGGAGCTGGGGGGCCTGGGAGGGTTTGGGCGGAGAGAAAAGGCCTCTTTCTCCACCCTGCTGGGCCTTTATCTGCCTCTGCTGGCTCTTCCAGCAGCCTGCAGGCCTCCCACCCCTCCTGGCGGGTGGCCAGGCCCTTCTAGGGCTGGGACAGGACACGTGTGCCCCAGGGCCACCTGGCATCCATCAGGCAGTTAAGCATTTGTTGAGCGCTTACTGTATGCACTTAGCAGGCAAAATGAGGAGGCTAAAGGTCTGAGTGGCCCTCTGGGACATGACCCAGGGTCAGCAAATGACCACAACCCATTGGATTCATGTCAGGTTAATGGGGGGGGGGGAGAGGGACGGCACCCCAGCAAGACAACTCAGCACTCCTCTCCAGAAATCTCTATGTAGCAAAGACAAACCCCTTCTGATGATGTGGCGTGGGGAGTGAGTGACCAGAGGCCTCGGCTCATCTGCAGGACAGAGCAGGTGGCGGCGGCGGCATGAGGTGCGATCACAGGACAAGAGCATAGTAAGCTTGTGCCAGGTGCTTTTTGCAAACGGCTACCTGATACCTGATACACATATTTCCCAGCCTGCGTGCTCCATCAGAACCTTCCAGAACATGGGCAGAAGCCGGGCTGTATGTCCGCCGCCACTAACAGTTCAGTGGAAGCAAGCAGCAGGTGCCATTCGGTTGTAGCCCTGCAGGTTCCTCCTCCTCCCAGGACCACGCTCCAGGGAAGCAGGAGCTGCCTGCTGAAAGAACCCAGAGGTTCAGGCCCAGCCACGGCAGGAGGACCCTCCAGCCCAGAAGGGCTGCCTGAGCTGGTGCCCAGGAGTGGACAGTTCTTCCGGCCAGGTGTGTAGCTGTGGCTGTTGCTAGGTGTGCTGAGTACGGAAGCGTTGTCACATGCTTACAGATAACAGGTAGAACCGTCTCCAGACGGGCTGGGTCTGACGCCCCCAGCACACGTCAGGCACCACGGGCACTGGCTGATGGTGGCTCCAGTCTGGACCTGAGTGCCCGGGGCCACTGACGCACCGACCCAGTGCCTCCTAATGGCCGATACTCCCGGCTGAGGTGCAGGGAAGTGCAGAGTCCTCGCCATGGCCTCGCTGCCCCTCCCCAGTGGCTGACAGGTCCCAGCCCTGAGAACAAGCTGGGTCTCCGGTGTGGGAACCGGGGTCCAAGCACTTGGGCCATCAGCAGGGAGCCTGAGTGGAAGTGGAGTAGCTGGGACTAGAACCAGCACTTCTGTGGGACAACAGCGTCACAGGCAATAACTTAACATGCTATGTCAAAATATGAGCCCCTCATGAAAATCTTTTTTTAAAAAATTGACTTAAAAATGCCCTTCCAGGGACAGGCTAAATGACTCAGAGGTTAAGATGCCAGCTAGGGGCCAGTGTTCTGGCATAGTGAGCTAAGCCACCATCTGCAGCACCAGCACCCCACATGAATGCTGGTTCGAGTCCTGGCTGCTCCACTTCTGATCCAACTCCCTACGAATGCTCCTGGGAAAGCAGGGAAGATGGGCCACACGCTTGGGCCCTGGACCCCCATATGGGAGGCCAGGAGAGCGTGTCGGGAATGGTTGAGCCCCAGCAAGTTGTCAATTGTAACAGTGAACCAGCAAATGGGACATTTCTCTCTGCAGTTACCTCTTTCAAACAAATCTTAAAGGAAATACGCCAGTAAGGATACCATATTCCATGTCCGAGTGCCCAGGCTCAACTCACTGGGTTCTGTCCCCGACAACATGAGAGCCGTGATTTGCATTCCTGGCTCCCGGCTCGGGCTTCCACTGACGCAGACATGAGGGAGGGAATCAGAGCACGGGAGCGCCCTGTCTTTCAGAAAGGAAAGAAAGCCCTTTCTCCTATCACAGGACGGCAGTGTTTGGTCTAAAAACCATGATTACAACATGGTGAGCAGGTCCGGAGTGGAGTGCAGGCTGAGGAAGCGGGACGGCCAAGGCCGCATGCCCCACCAGCAAGGACTTTTCAGAAACTGAGATGTGCATACACAGAACGCATCGCTTTCAGCGGCGACTTTCAGACCAGCTGCAGGGCAGGTGCAACTGTCACCACTACGGGATCCCAGGACAGTCCCAGCCACTCAGGGCCGGGAGCCCCCGTCCCCTGCCCAGCCACCACTAGCTCTGGGGCCTGTGCGTCTGGCTCCAGGCTGCCAGCACAGCAGGCATCGGTGCCCTTTCTGTCATCATGTCATGGGGAGGTCACGTTTGGCATGTGCACCCCTCGCCAGATGACCAGCCTCTTGGCTCCAATCACTTTCGACCTCTACCCTCTGCAGTCTGAGGCAGAATACAGAGGTGGGCCCGGCTCCAGCCCGCCCCATGCAGTGGTGACCAAGGACATCCAGGCAGCATGGGCAGCTCCCTGGGCCCTGTGGGGGCTGCACATGCAGCTGGCCCCAGACGCGCCGTCTGTCTGCATCAAGGCCTCTCTGCAGACCCTCTGCTCAGCCAGGCAGGAGGAAGCCGGGGTGGGAGTGGGGTAGAGCTGGTCACGGGCAGTGCTTCAGGGTGGGGGCAGGGTCAAGGCCTTCTGAAGGCCCCTCTCTCAGCGAGTCGTCCACCTGCTCACCAGCTCTGGCCCTTTCTGAAGTGGGCAAGGGCTCCTCTCCCACGCGATGGGCCCCGCAGCTGTCAGAAGGTTCCAGGAATGCTGAGCCTCTGGCACCGAGAGCTGTCTCCCAGGCCGCATCCATCTCCCACCCAGATGGCACAAAAGCTGCCTTGTTGGCCACACAGCCGGCTTCTGGCCGGGACACCGCAGCTCTCGCGCCTTCCCCAGATTCTGTCTCCACCGCGAGCCGCCAACAAACAACACCGCCCACCCAGCTCTGCTTCCCCCGTTGGCCGCTGATTCAGGAGGGGACAAAGGAGGGACACGCACGAGCCGCCAGCTCCTACTGACCGGCAGCGGGGCCTCCAGGGCCTCCTGCGGAAAGAAGGTGACAACCCGTGATCGAGGGGGCTGGGAACACACCCCAGGGTACCCCTGAGCTGCGCCAAAGCTGGCAGTCTCCACCACACACACAGTCCCTGGTCGCTGCGCACGGCCCGGGCTGTGAGGTTCCCAGGTTTATTTTCTTTTGCAACAGAGTTTGGAAGTGCAAACAGTGTGGCTGCTCCAGGAGCCTCAGGCGCTTCTTGGCCATTCTGGGTGGGCCGCCTCTCCCCCTCCCCCAAGGTGCTGACCCACCAGGCACAACCAGAGTCAGACTGGCTGCCAGGGATGGCAGAGGACGCGTGGGACGTGTGCCACGTGACATTGAACAGGCCTCTGGCAGATGGTGGTATTGAACTTGGAAGAGCGTTCTGTGCTCTGGTCCTCCCAGATTCACGCAGTCCTGGCCTTTGTGCCCTGCAAGCTGCTGGGCAGAGCTCAAGGCGCCTTCCCATGTGGGTCCAATGCCAGCCCGAGCAGCAGTTACTCTGCAGTGCCACGAGGGGTGCAGCCACGGTCAGGACTCACAGTGGACACAGCTCTGGTGATCACAGTCGGGGTTTGGAGCTGGCTCCCCTCCCCCTGGCTCAGGAACCTCATGCACAGCCCTGTTCTGTCCGCAATCTCTGTCCCAATCCGGTGGAGAGGTGGGGGGAGGTCCAGGAGGGCGCAGCATGGAGCCCTCCCCTTGGTATTGCCACCTCCTGCCACCCAGGGACCAGGCCCCCACCCGTGACAGCTCCCTGCGTCCCCCATCCCACCCCACAGGGTGGTCCAGGGCTGAGCTGTGTCCTCATAGCAGGGAGCAGACAGGGTCTGTCACCACAGGGGTGGGGCCAACAGCTGAGACAGCCTGAGAGCTGGAGGGACCCCTATTCCTTATCTGTTGCTGTCAGCTTGGGGACCCCTGCAGCTCGGGTTCCCTGAGAACTTGGTGCAGCTGATGTCATGATGACTTCATGGGAGACAGCACAGGCTGTGGGTGCCCCACGCCACGGTGCCCATGCTCTGCCCAGCATTCATTTACCCCACGAATGGTGACTCCCATCACCCCCATTTTACACATGTAGAAACAGGGGTGCACTATGCTGCCAGAGCCCGGAGAGTGAGGCTTCAGTTTAGGAGGGGCCCTTGGCCTTCACTCACTGGTCATCGCTGCTCAAGCCTGGGCCTGCTGCGGGGCCTGACAGTGCTGCCCGACCTGACGTCCTGCCCACAGGGAGGCACGGCCCTGTCCCTTGCCACTGCTAGACCTTGGAAGGTTCCGTTCCACCCACACCCGCCAACTTGCCAGCCCTTCCTTCCCAGTGTCTAGAACCTTCTTCCGAGCCTAGGAGCCCTGCCTGAGGTTGACACACAGACTCCTTACAGGGGACCACAGCCTTTGTCTCCGTGGGGGCTGTGCAAAAGCACCCCACACTGGGATTCGGGGCCGACTGCTTGACGGGGTGTGGGGCAGACGGGCAGGGGCCAGGGCCTGCAAAGTCACATCATGGCCCACGGCTCAAGCCCCGGAAGCCATGAAGTGGCACCTATCAGACCAAGAGCTGGGGAGCAAGGCTGCGGGGGCTCAGCCTCCCCCTGTACACTGCTGGCTGGTGACGCTGCTACCGTGGCTGGGGTGAACGTGAGGGCACACGAGCCGCAGGATGGGGACCGGGGACCGTCACTTCCGACTGCCCTGACCCACCAGGACACCTGCCGCCAGCCCCATCACTGAGCACCTCCTATCCTTGCATAGAGCCGACCCTGAGAGCAGCTGCGCCCCTCTCTCATATTTATTTGTTAATTTAAGAGGTAGGGCTCATGGGACAGATCTCCTGTGCTTCCAATGCCTGCGGCAGGTCTGGGCCAGGCCACGGCCGGCAGCCTGGAACCGAACTGGGTCTCTCGTGTGGATGGCCGAGACCCAAGTTCCTGGGGGACCGGCCGCTGCTTCTCAGGACACGTGTCAGCAGGAACTGGAATTGGAACCTGCCCCAGGGACTCAGACGTGTATTCAGGCATAGTACCCCTACCCTCGGGCCATGGGCTGTGCCCCCTGCCCCTCAGTTGCCCAGCACACACAGGCGCCTGCCCACAGAGCCTGATCAGGGCTCCTGTAGCAGCACTATCCTGAAGCAGCAGCTCATGCGATACTCAGACTGAGCCACTGTCTCGTGGCCCATAGCTGTGGCCCGGCCAGCTCCCATCTTGTCTGGGGAGCCTGTGCCCCCAAATCTGCCACGAACCTCACTGCTCAGTCAGGTGACACTGAGCACACGCCAAGTCCTCTCTGAAGGACACTTCTCTCCTGGCAGGTGGCCGGGGCCCCAGGGCAGCCAGAGCCCTGACCTCCCGCTGCCCCCTGCTGGCCATCTGGCCACAGTGCTCCGCTCACCTCCGTGAGCCTCAGCATCACCCCACTCCCACCCTGAGGCACCCTGGCCCAGGCAGGGGGAGGTCCCGTGTGGAGGCCACTGGCCACCCGTCGCACGGGACTGAGGGGGCGGCATGTGGTGAAGGCTGCACAGCGACCCGTGGCTGCTAATGCCACTGCTGACCGTGCTCGGGGTAGCCTAAGGAATGAGTTCCACCTGAGGCTCCGTTTTCAATGTGCGGTTAGGAGACTTTTTCAGCGACCTTGGGAGCAAGCAGAGGCTTGTGCCACGCGGCTTGGGGCGCTGCCTGGCTGCCACGGCATCAGGAAAGCCCCTTTGTCTCTGAAAAGTGAGAACTGCACTGAGTGACCTTTGCTGTCCACTGGGTTGGGCCATTTGGTGGCTCCAAACACAGAACTAGGGAGCAGCCGGGGACAACCAAGTATGGGCACCAGAGCACGGCACACTGGCTCTCCAGTCTGCTCTGCCTGGGCCTCTGCACCTGCTTCTGCTGCCCCCAAGATCCCTGGGCACTGCCCGCCCTACCCCAGGTCTTCACTCGCCTAAGGCTTCTCGCCACTGCTGAGGCTGTTGCAACCACTTGGACAGGAGCCAGCATGTGGACAAACTCTGCCTTTCAAATAAGTAAATAAGTAAATCTTAAAAATAAATTAAAAAGTCAGTCCTGCAGAGGTGGCCCGGGAAGTCCCTGGGGAATAATACCGCAGCGACTGAAGGTCATGGGCACCTCAGCTGACTGCCAGGTGCCCTGGATGGGCCTTGCCTTCGTCCTGGGATCATGCTGCCGACTTTTGGCACTGGCAGTGCTGTGGCCCATTTCCCCCAGCCCCTGCAGCCTGCCTGCCAGCTTTGTTACATCAGCAACTGCAGGGGCTGCACCATTTTGCAACTTGATCTGGATACAGTGGCCCATCCAGGGTGCTGGGCAGGGAAGGACGGGTACCTGGCACTGCCCTGTCCACCCCAACAGATGCCCTATGTGTGACTAGGGGTCACACACGGTCCTGTCCTTGGGCAATCTGTGGCTGAGGGGGGCGGGGGCAGCTTTGTGGTTCACGTGAGGTGGGAGGCCCACGTGGAGCACTGCATCTTGGGAAGGAGATGGCAGGGTCTACCTACATGCTAGGCTGGGAGCACAGCCAGCTCCCATCACCCAGGACTTGCTCCCATGCTCAGGGGGGCTGGTCTCCCACTGACCCCTGTGAACATGTGTGAGAGTCCAGCAGGCCCAGGAGGCCACTGCCAGGGCGGGAAGGGGAATGCTCAAGCCTTGGTCACAAGGCTGCCCTGGGACACCCCCACAGTTCCCAGCCTGCCCTGACTCTCCAACCCCAGAGCCTACCAGACCCCCAGCCGGCGGGCTCTCCAGCTGCCCCCGGGTGCCTGGCAGGGCAGGAAAACCTCTCAGCCAAGGGCAGGGCTGGGGCAGGAAGGGGGACTGGGGCGGGGTGGAAGCAGTCTGCTTGGCATCCTCCAGCAGATATGAAAAGGGCCTGTTGTCCAGAAGCAGGAAGGCTGTGCCAGCCTGGCCCCGCCCCAACTGCCAGCCACCCCAGGACTGCCATCAGGGTGGTCTCCAAACCAAGGCAAACCCAGAATCACTCGGAATGAAGGTTAAGCCAGGAAGGGGAGACACACAGCAGTGTCCACCCACAGGGAGGTGCCCAGCACTGCTCTCCAGGTCTTAGCCCGGCAGTGGCCCCATCCTATCTCCCAGGGAGCCTGCTGGCCGTGGTGTCCACATAACGCCCTGTTCCGTTTCCCCAGGGCCCTGTGGCCAGACTGTGATGCGTGGCAAAGAGGTGTCGGCCACTCCTTGTCCATGGCCAGCGGCAGTGGGGGAACAATACCATCTCCTCCTTTTTGCTCCTGTTCTGGGGGTGAAGCAGCCTCACCCCATCCAGTTCACCTCCTCCTAGAGTCAGTATGACACCATGTGGGAGATGGGTGTTATCCTCCCCAGAGACTGTCACACTGGACCATGTCCCTTCAGGGAGGGGATACTGTGTGAAGGTACAGGCAGAGCTTGCAGTGACACGGCTGCAAGCCGAGGGGTTCTGATAGGCCCCTGCAGCCTCTGGGGGGTGGCACAGTGCCGGGGCATCGAGGGGCACGACCTTGCACACACCTTGACCGTGGATGGCAGCCTCTGGGGGGTGGCACAGTGTCGGGGCATCGAGGGGCACGACCTTGCACACACCTTGACCGTGGATGGCAGCCCTGGGGTGGCACAGTGTCAGCGCAGCCCCAGGACTCTCAGCCACACCTTTGGCTTGGGGGCTGGAAAGCCTCACCCAGGAGGAGATGCATGCTGTGACAAAGCAGCAGGCTCTGATCTGAGCACCCTGCCCCCACCAGGTCACCCTGGCCACCTGGCCATTCCAGGTGAGCCTGTCTGTCTGGTTCCGCAGCAAGCACTGGGGCCTTGTGCATCCTCAGTGGACAGGACGGTGCTGCCGGGCACTGGCTGAGGACTCCCTCCTGCTGCAGGAAGCCCACCCCGTTTCACACACAGGGAGGCTGGGATACAGGCGCATAGAACATGTCCTTGGCACCTGTGGACAGTGGCAACAATGTGGGTGTCATGTGCGTGGGACAATGCTCCTGGGTTCTAACACACCTGGGAAACAGGCAGAAGCACCTAGTGGCACAAGAGAGGATGCCAGGGCCCAAGACCCTCCCAGGGCACCGGGAGAATCCCACAGCAGTGCTGCCAGCAGCCCGAGTAGTCAGTGAGCCGGCAGGGACCCCAGCGCCATCCCGCTGTCCCTTGCAGCCACCCTCACAGGATGGCCCCAGGAGCAGTTTGTGCGTGTCACACTGAGCAGGTGGGGATGCTGGAAGCACACAGAGTGGGGTCAGATCAAACCTGAGCGACACCTGCAGATGTCCACCGAGAGAGGTGATGGTGTATTCTGCCCTGCCCCTGTGCCCAGCCGAAGGGATTCAGATTCTAGCTCTGTGCCTGGACTGGGTGTCTGCAGGGCCTTGGGGAGCAGCCTGGCTCCATCCCCCCCGTTCCGGTGGCCGCCAGGTACACTGTTCGCTGGAAAGTAGGATAATGGTTCTGACAGACCCTCGGCTGCTCCGCCCCGCCCGGCCGAGGTGGTGGGTTATATTTAGCTTCCAGTTGCTCCTGCCTGCCTGCCTGCCTGCCTGCCTGCCTGCCTGCCTGCCTGCGGGTGCTGTGGGAACGGACATGGGGAGGGGTGGCAGAGACCGCCCACCACTACTGACTTCACACTATGGCACTGCAGCCCAGCGGCCGCATGACACGTGCACCAGGGGGCCAGGTCCCAGTCCATCCCAGCAGCCTCCGCTGGGGCCTGTCTAGGTGCACACACAGGTCAATGGCACGCACGGTGGCAGTCCCTGCGGACACATCCCTGCTAGGGAGAGCACGCAGGAGAGCGGGCTCCAGAGACCAGGGAGAAGGAAGTGGGTGCTGATCCTGGGACCTGTGAGTCAGAAGGCAGGCTGTCCAAGACAGCACCTACAACAGCAGCCAGGACAAGGAGCAGCTCCATGGCTGATGTGTTAGATGCCCCAGCCTCATGCCCCTGCAACTGTTGGTCCCAAGTTCCAGAAGTGGAGAGTGAGGCCACGGCAGGGAGACGCTCCCCCACCCCGCCCCTGCTGAGTCGTTGCCCCGCCTGGTGCCACCCGCGGGCCAGGAGGGGCGCAGGGAGTACGGCAGGAGCAGCTGCCGGGGCAGGTGGCAGGAGGCCAGGTCCCACGGTGCCCGGCCTGGCAGGCGGGTCAGGGGTGAGGCCATGCTAAGTGGCTTATGCTGGCGCGGAGGCCGAGTGACAGGCGGCTGGATTAACAAAGACGCGCTCTGTTCCCAGGCAGGTCGTGTGGAAAGCGCAGCCGCGGCCCCTGTCACTTCTCCTTTCTCATTTTTTGTAAGAAGAGATATTTGTTTCTAAGGCGGGTGGGGAGGAGGGCGCCCGTCACGTCGCCAGCTGTAACCGCATCAGCTGCCAGGGGCACAATGGATGCCTCTCGGCCGTGGCCACCCCTTCTCCCCCGACGCCCCAGGCCCAAGCCGCCAGCCGGCGGCCGCGGTCTCGGTCTATTGCCTGTTGCAGCATGCGGTGCCAGCTCGTGATGGCAGCTGAAAATGGACCATTAGCTCTGGGCTGCGGGGCAGGGTCTGGCGCGGCAGAGGCTGCCTTGGGCCAGACCCCAGGGAGGCTATGGAGAGGGTGCCACCTTCTGCCTGGCCTGCTGTGTGCCTTGGGGACATGGCCCCTGAGATGCCGGACACCTGCAGCGGGGGGACTGTGAGGCTGGGTACAAACCCCCAATACTGAATGCCAGACCTGGAGGCCGGAGCTGCCTGTCTGCACATGGAGCTCAGTGTCTCAGAAAGTGACACCTCTTCTTGCTCTCCTGCAGGGTCCTCCCAGGGGCTGGGTGTGTGTACCAGGGCCCTTTCGGGGGGCACAAGCAGATGCTTCTCTGGGACCCCCGCAGTCGGGGGTGCTGGTGGTAGCTCCCCGTCTCACCTAGCCCTGCAGGTACCCAGTGGCCTCTGGAGAGGACCTCAGCCCACCCTGAGTGCAAAACTCAAGAGCACAGGGCAGGGCAGGACGACAGCCTGAGTCCAGAGGGTGGCAGGTGCCAGTCTGCCGACTGGTGCCCACCCCCTGGCGCCTGCCCTGCTGCCCATATGTGCCTCTTTGAGGCCACAACGCCATCTCCTCTTCTGGAAGGTTCTCCTGCTCTCTGGATACAGGAGGCCAACGTGCCTCTAGAGCAGCCAGCCCTTCCGCTTCCAGCCCACCGCCTCCCTGGGCGTCCCATGGGCTCCCCTGTCTCATGTGCAGGTCACCGGGCGCAGGGCCAGCCCAGGGCCAGTCCTCCAGCTGCCCCCAGTCTCTCCTCAGTTTGGGAGCCTGTGGCCCTGGGCACACGCCACCGGACTCTGGACCTGCGTTTCCTTGTCTATGAAATGGGAGGGCCGCGGGGGGTTGTGGTGCAGCTCCAGGTAGAAGGCCTGGCACACTCAGCAAGGTCTGCAGGGTGGGTGCCTCGGCGCCCCCGTGTGGCAGCCAGGGCCTCCTGCAGGAGGCGTGGATGGGCTCTTGGACTGGCAGGTGGAAAGCCAGTGACAGCAGCCACCACCTGCTGACCCAGCTGGACAGTGACGTCCGGCAGAGGAAGAGGGGTTCTCCAATCCGGGAGCTTGTGGGAGTGATTCAACCTCTAAGGACCCCGATTCCAGGTGTCCCGTGACCTTGGCAATGACCACTCATGGGCGCTTCCTGGGGCCCCAGACATGAACCCAACCAGAGGGGCTGCCAGGGGCAAGTCTCTGGCCACTTGGCCCAGGTCCTTCATGCCAGCCACGCTCTGGGCACCTGCTGGGCCTTACTGCCAGGGGCTCACCCAGTCTGTTTCTTTTTCCCAACATGCCATGCACACCCTCCCTTCCTGGTGAGGACACTGGGCCCTCTCCAACGCACCCTCGTCCACTCAGCATTTATGAGCTGGGCACATGGCGCCCGGTCCAAGCTGTCCCCTGGGAGCCGGCTCTGCTGGCCTACATTCTACTCTAGTGACTCAGAAAGTCCCAGCGGGTCACTTACAAGGGAAGAAGTTCACTAAGCTCTCAGCAAGGGCCCCTGGCTGCCCTGCGTGGCAAGAGGAGGACACCACCCAGCCACGCAGGAGGGGCTCACTGGGACGCCACAGGAACTGTGCCCCTGCCTTCTGCGGGCAAGCATCCACCCCAGTGCTCTAAGGAGCCCCACCTCTCGTGGTCCACTACCCGAGACCGCACTGAGTATCGGCTGCACCCACGCGAGTGAGGGCACAGGGAGGCAAGCCCTGGGACAGGTTCCTGGAGGCACCAACATCCCTGCTTCCCTGCCCTGGGCAGCAGCGGGTGGCACTCAAGAGCTTGGGTCCCTGCCACCCACGGGAAACCTGGGCGGAGCTCCTGGCTGCTGGCTGTGGCTTTGCTTAACCTTGGCTGCTGCAGGCATTTGGGGAGTGAATCAGCAGATAGAAGATCTCTTTCTCGCTCTGTGCCTTTCAGGTAGGTGAAAAATACAAATGAAACACTACAAGAAAACCCGGGGGTGGGGCAGGGACTGTTAGAGCAGCTGACACAGCCCACCCTCCCTGTGACCCCAAGCCTGCTCGTGATGAAGGGCCCCTCTCCACGGCAGTTACCAGAAGTGTCTGTAAGGATGCAGGCTTCTGGGCCCAGCCCGAGGTGAGAAGCAGCAGCCCCGGGCCTGAGGCTGCAGGGCCCACAGTGACGCCAGCCCTGTGGGTCTGTGTACAAACACCGCCACAAAGCGGAATGGGGCACCCTCACCTGGGGGTGTGGGCAGGGGCACACCTGCTCCTCCCACAGGAGCCCTGGCAGCTGCAGCTGATGGTCACCAGATCACCCAGGGGGACAAGAGCCTCCTGGGGCCCTTGCTCCACGCAATGACAAATTCATTGAATTCTGATCAGGTCGTCCTTAGCAGGTGGGATAAACCGCAGCTGATCTCTGTCAGGATGACTGAGTCATCCCCGATTAAATTAATAATGATTAATTGGGGCTCCCGAAAGCTGAGTGCCGAGTGAAGATTACAATGTGCGTTCGAGCTCTCTCTCTCTCTCTTTTATTTCCTCTCTCCCTTCCTGCACTGTGTCTCCTCCCCCAGGTGACATTCGAGGATGGGAAATTGGAAGCAGGTGATGTGGACCGGGGGCTGCCTCGAGCAGTGTGGCAGGAGGGGGGACTGGGAGGCCTGGGGTTTGGGGCCACTGACTGTGGGGAAGGCCCTGCCCTGCCAGGGCCCAGCCTCAAGGACACAGCCAGGGACGGGCCTGCAGGTGCCAGCAATGAACAGGACAACATAGCCCTTCCTCCCCATGGCTTGCACAGCCAAGCTGGTCATACACTGGCCAGGATGGTCACGCCCACACTCTCTGTGCCGGGCCCCACTGCTCCGAGAGGAAGCTGGGCACAGAGAGTGTGGGCATGACCATCCTTACAGCGGGTCAAGTAGTGGTCTTGATGCCAGGGCACCATGTGAGGCTGGGGAGGGCAACACCTCCTACCCCCCACGAGGCACGGTGCTTTGTGCCACTTGAAGTTGGCAGTGGATGTACCAAGACCTGTGCTGCCCCTTCCTCAGCCCCAGCAGACCCTAAATACTAGCAGGCAGCCTAGCTCAGGGCTCAAAGCACAGGGCATGGCTTGACCTGCACGGTGGCCTCACGTGACGAGACTGGACGTGTAACCCTCGCTCCTGCTCACAATGGGAGATGGCGGACAACCAGTGCCTGCCCAGGACATGCCGCCTCCGTGGGTGGGCAGGCAAAAACATAAGCAGGCTGCCCACACTCCAAAGTAAGACACAGCTCCAAAGAGGAAGCGGAGATGGCCACTACGACATGACCGCTTTGGGAACATCGTGACCCAGCCGGCGAGTATTGCATCACTCAGCTGGAATGAAACATGCAGGATGGGGCTGCGGCTGTGGCATGATGGGCTAGGCCCTGTCCCTTGCTCAGGGCACTGGTTCGAGTCCTAGCCACTCCAGCTCCCTGCTGATATGCCTAGAAAGGCATGGAACACAGTTCAATTACCTGGGCCCACATGGGAGACCCAGAGGGCATTCCTGGCTCCTGGCTTTAGCCCGGCTCAGCCCCAACTATTGTAGTCATTTGGGAAGTGAACCAGCAGATGGAAGCTATCGCTCTCTCTTCTTCTCTGCTTTATTTATGTATTCATTTTAAATAAGCTGTGCACCCTCAGGGACACAAAGCAGGCGAGAGCTGCCAGGAGCAAGCAGGCAGCACACGGAGTCTCTGTGTGATGGCCACACGCCCTGCATGGCTGCGGCTGACAGGGTCACAGGACAAGCAAGGCCAAGGCCACCGTATGGCTGCTTCATTTCTGAAGAGGGTGAGGCCAAAGTGTTGCAGGCTGCGAGCTAGGTTCTGACAGCATGTCCCTCTGCATTGACGCTGCAGCGGCTGCGTGGCGTGGTGGCCTCTGTGGTTCCGGGAGACCCCTGGCTCTACCCATCAACAGCACACAAGGGGTCAACAGACTGCTGTCCCTGTGGCCAGCTGCAGGCTGCCTGGGGCTCAAGCACCTGGGTGCTGCTCCCTGCTGCCCCCTGCTCACAGCCCCAAGAGGAGGACCCCCTCTTCATAGCAGCCCTAGGGACTCACTTCCACATGGAGAGACAGGTGCTGGGCCCAGCTGCAAGGGTTCTCCGGTGTTAGGGAGCGCGGGCCGCACATCGCCGCAACGCCATGATGGAAAGGCAGCACAGACCCCGCCCACTCCGCCACGTGTGCCAACCCCCAGAGCCTGTGGCCGCGTGGGAGAGAGGGCAGCCGCTGCAGGCACCCTGGGGCCCACGCTCGCTCGACTCCCCACGTGAAACATGCCACACAGGCAGGTCCTGAGCCACAGGGAGCAGGAGGGACCAGGATGGGGAGGGGCCTTGCCAGTGCCCGTGGACTTCCCAGGGAGCCAGGCAGTCCTGGGTCACACCAGATGTCAGCCATGCACCACGCACGGGGCCCCCTCATCTTCCGCTAACGCGCCTCACCAACAAGACAACGTGACCCACTTGGCCCTTCCCCCGAGGACTGGCATCTCTGAGTCTCAGATGAGAAGCAGAAACCCAGAGAGGGTGAGGGGTGTGCCCTGAGTGGCACAGCAAAGTTCCAAGGTGCCAGGCAGAGGGTCTGATCCTGTGGCCTCACTCAGTTTCAGGCAGTTTCAAGAACGCTGGAGGCAGAGAAAGGGCCTTTGTGGTCAGTGAACGGGCAGTGCAACTGGGGGCCAAGGCAGAACCCCGCCAGGAGTTGAATGGCTCCACACAAAGGCCTCCTCCTCCAGCCTGACCTCCAGCCCTCACCTCCCACAGGGTACAGGCAGCCCGGGGCAGGGGTCAGGGCCCCAGCTGGCCTCGGTCAGCAGCTGGGGCCAGTGGGGCAGCCCAGGGCTGGGCTGGCTGTGCCTTCCGGCCAGGCGGAGGCCACACATGACGCTGCCCAGACCCCGGCCCTGGGCCTGAGCTGTCTCCCCTGCCAGGGCCATGGCCTCTGCCTTTAACCAGATACAAGTGGGGCAGCGCCAGGGCTGGCTGGAGGCAGGACCAGGCCGTTTTCCCCAGGCGGGAGCAGCAGGCTGTCGGCAAGCGAGAAATCCAGAGATTGCTGCTGGATTTGCTCTGGATGGAAAAACACAGCACAGCCAGACGGCCAGCAGGCGGTGGGCAAGGGTCCAGGCCTCCCACCCTCACGGAGTCGCAGTTCCGGGCTGTGCTGGACAGCCTCAAGAGGTCTCAGCAGTGTCTGAGTGCTCTGTGGGGTGACCCTGGTGGGTGACCAGCCCACACAGGCCTGTTTCCCCATCTGTAATACAGGGATGAAGACAGAGGCTGCCCCACGAGACATCGCGCGTGTGCATAGTGAGTGATCACGGAGGGTTCAAGTCACTCGTGTGCTGGGTGGACCCAGCAGCCCACATGCCCTATACGCACAAGCTCACCTGTCGGGGACTGTGGCAAGAAGACCTCCAGACTGGGCCACAGCCTACCACGGCTGCCCTGAATAGCGGGGTGGGCTCCCTTCATCCGGGACACTGGCTCACGGATCTCACACCCCTGTGCCATGCAGAGCCAACACAAGGGCATGTGGAAGCTTTGGAATGAATGCTGAGTGGCAGAGCGTGGTGGGCATATCCCTGGTTCTCTCTAAGACAAGCACCTGGGGGGCAGGAAGGAGGCCCCGACACCATCAATACCCAGGGAGCATGATGGGCAAAGGGCCAGGCCGAGGAGGAAGGGGGCGGTGTGGTCTGCGTCACCCTCCTCCCTGACCGGGGACTGCCCCACATCCCTGACCCTCGGGGCTCCTCGCTGCAGGGACCCTTTTCCGACAGCAGCCGTCCCTCTGGCAGGTCCACACGCCCTCCCCTCTCGGAGGGAGCCTTGTCCTCAGGGCCCACTGCCCTCTGACTTCCTCCTCCATCCTGACAGACAATAGAGTGCCTAGCCATCACTAGCACACAGCCCCTGTCACTGTGCTGCCACGTGCTAACCAGCAAGCCGGGCTCTGTGCTTCCGGAATGATCTGTGGCCATTCCTATTTCACAGATTGGAAAACGTACATGTCTGCACACGACAAATTCGCTAAGCTTGGCCCTGCCCGTGTGAACCACACAGGGGACAGAGGGCAGACCGCTCCCCATGCAGGGACCAGGAGCTGAGCTGCAGCCTGAGGACGCTGTGGTGGCTGGGTGTTGCTCAGTCCTCTGGGCCTGGCCTGGGCCTCCAGCCTTGCAGGGGGCAGGGGGCAGGGTGTTAGGGATGTAAAAAGGGGCTCTCGCCAGCCTCAGGGGTCTGTGGAGGGGCTGGGCCTCGGGCGGGGGTCGGCCCAGCAGGGTGAGCTAAGCCACCTGGGGCAGTGAGTGAAGGTGGGCAGCCCAGAGGAAGCAGCAGGGACGGGGCGCCACATGGTGTGGGAGTGACCCGAGTTCCCCGCAGTTTCTTTCTCCTGGGAGGGGGGAACCCTATGCATTCACAGCTAGTGAAGTCGGGGCTGGGCTGCAGGGTCTCAACTCCATTCCCGGGGGGGCCCCCAGCAGGTGCTGCCAGCTGAGCCCCCACGGGTAATCAGGGCCCAGCTCAGGCCACCGTGGGCAGGACATCAGCACAGCAGCCTCACCCCTTTGTCTCAGCAAGGCCCCGAGGAGGGGCGCTTGCCTTGGGCAACCACTTGGACTGCTAGCCTGGCACTGGCCTATCCCCCACCTCCTTGCTAGTCACCTCTGGCTGGGGGCAAGCTGGCGCCGCTGGCCACCTCTGTCATCTCCACATCACCTTGTCCAGTTTCCCCAGGTGGCTGTGTCCTGTGAGCCCTCAGAGCTCTGACTGCCAGAGGGAATGCAGGGCGGGGGTGCCCCTGCCGTTCAGATGCCAAGAGGGGTGAGAAGCGGTCATCTGCCAATGATCTCAACTCCTTGCTCGCACTGGCAGACACCAAAGAGGAGGCTCATCTGAGTTTTGGGGGGGCTGGGCGGGGCCAGACACTGGACAAGCCCAGCAGGTGCAGGCCTCACCGCAGCACGCTCTGCTGGGAAGAAGGGGGAAGGGCAGTGACGTGGCCCTGGTGTCCAGGGACGGCCGGAACAGCGGGGGGAGCACAGAACAAAGGTGGGGACGAGGTGAGCCATGGGGACGGCAGGTCCTAAGGGGACTGGGGGAGTGGGAAGCCCGCCTCGGGGAGGGGCAGCCAGCGAGTCCTCCCCACCCCCAGGCAGCTGCGAGGCCACCGTGGGAGGCCGGGCCTCTGGGTCCCGCCAAGTGTCGCTCGTCTTGCACAATTTCCGGGAGCCAAATCTGACAGAGCCATCTGTCTCCCACAGAGCCCGCGCTCGCCTCCAGCTGGTCCCTCGCACGAGCCAGGGTTCTCAGTGACGCCACGCAACGCTCAGCTGCCACCGAGACAGACACGGGGAGCCTGGGGTGGCGGGGCTGGGGGAGGCTGGGGGGCAGGCGCCCGGCTGGGTCCCCTCCGGGACAAGCCTGTTTTATAAGATCTTAAGAACTCTCCCACCTGCTATGCACGCCCCACCTCCCTAAGCCCCATGTCACAGGATCAGGACCCACCCCTGCGCCCCCTGCGCCCCCCGCTCTCTCTTCTTCCGTTCCTTAACTCCACACGCAAGGAATCCAACAGCCTGCTCCGACTGCTAACATGCGCTCGCCTGACTTGAAACTTCCCGAGCGACAGTGGAACAGATGTTCAAATAGCCCCACATCTTTCATCTTTCCGAGAGGAAAAAAAAAAAAAAAAAACAAAACCAACCCAACCGGCTGCTGTTGGGTAATCGGACTCATAGACATGTAAACCACGGTGTCAACTAATTGCTGGCAAGCCCAGGATTCCACAGGCAGATGAGCACGGCTCTGACGTGCCAGGTCTTTGCCCACTGGGGCCGGGTGTGTGACAGGAATCTGTAACGGGGGAGGTGGGCGGCACCCGTGGAAGCCCACCATCAGAATGGTGTCACATTCCCAGCACAGCCAGGCCTGAGGCCCAGCAATGGGGGACACTGGCCTTCCAGAGCCAGTGTCGCACAGCCCCGGCCGGAATGAGTCTCCTGGCAGAGCAACTGGGCACTCTCCCCAACACGCAGCTGACCCGAGCGGCCATGCTGCTCCCCCCGCCCAGGGCTCCCAGCTGGTGGGCCCCTCGTGGGTGCCTGTCCCCACACTGGGCGAGGTCTGCGACGGACACACGCACGCCCGCCCGGCGGGGAGGGTAGCATGTTCAGGCTCCCGGGCCCCCCAGCACGGCCTCGGTGCTTCTGCAGGCGTGTGCCCAGGCTGAGGCTGCCCGGGCCCAGCAGGTGGGTAGGCCAGCCTATGCGTGAGAGGCACAGACCAGGCTAGGCCCAGGCTGAGGCCTGGGTGGGGCACGGACCACACCTGCGTAGTGAGGGGCTGGGTCAAATCCCCCCACCCAGGACTAGCAATGCCAGAAGGCACACACTCGCTGTGGTTTCGCCGAACCGCATTTTGGGAAGGAAAATCCAGAAGTGACACCATCCCCTCCCTCAGGACTTCTTGTCCCTCCCTTGGCCACTTGGCAGGTGGCGTCTGCCAGTCTGCACGTGGCTGCCTTCCCCCTACAATCAACCAATGTCTCAGGGAGGGGCACCGGGCATCCACACACAAGCCGTCCGGAGCTGTCTGCCTGGCCAGTCTATTGCTCCCCTGGAGTCTGCTCCCCTTTAAATCTGAACGCTGGGGTACTCCACAGGCTGGACTGACTGCAGCATAGCCGTGCCACCCCTGGGAAAGGCCACAGCACCGCCTCGGGCAGCCTCCATGTGCCAGCCCTCATCCGCCTCCTGGCCTCGCCCTCCCATACAACAGAAGGGTCACAGCAGAGCAGCCTGTGGCCACCCGGTCCACAACGGGCAAGTGACACACAGCGGGAAGAGCCAGCACCTCCTCACTGTCTGACACGCAATTCCTGGGAGGCGTCAGCCTGGCAAACGCCCTGGTTGGTGGACATTCCGATCCAGGGCTCCGTGCTGTAATAACAGCATCTGGGGGCCGGGGAGGCACTGCTGTCTGGCAGGCGGGATCTCAGGTGTCCAGGCCGGGCAGTGAGTCCCCCTGGCCCTGCGTGAGGTCTGCGGAACAGATGTGAGCTCCTGATGCTGTGACGGCCCCCGCCGGGAGGCCCCGCTCTGCCCTCAGCCCGCTCTGCCCTCTGCCGCCTTCTCACTGTCTGATCCTTCCCTGCTGGCGCATCCTTTGTCCCCATGCCGCACGCTGTGCAGCGACAGCTAAAGCGCGACCTGACCACCAGGCAGACTCTCGGTCCCTGGCCTGCCGACCCGTGGGGTTGTCCCCGCCGTGCTGGGCATCCGGAGAGCTGAGTGACACGGCTGTGTGGCTGGCGGGCAGCGGAGCACACGCTTGGTGGCTGTGGGGGACGCAGCGCACACAGCTCGCCAGAGGCCTGGAAAGGCAGACGGAAGGGCCACAGGCACCTGGTTGGGTCAGGGGGACAGAACTGTGGCAGAGCAGAGCAGACGGCAGGGAAAAGACAACAGGTTAAGCTGCAGCTTGGGGCGTGGGCATCCCATGCCCAGGTGCCAGTCTGAGCCTGGGCAGCTTTGCTTGTGGTTCGGTTTCCTGTTAATGCAGGCAGAAGGTGATGGTGGCCCAAGTGTGTGGGTCCCTGCCACCCACCCAGGATACCAGGATGGAGTCCCAGCTGTTGTAGCCATTTGGGGCATGACCCAGCAGACAGATCAACCTCTCTCTGTTGCTTTGACTTTCAAACAACATGGGCTGTAAAGGCAACCCCCCTGGACTGGACTCTCAGCCCCGCCATCTCCAGACTACGAGGGCTCAGCTATGCAGCAAGACTTCTCCCAGCCTCAGATTGCTCATCTGAGAAACGGGAACAACAATGGCCTCTACCGCCTAGGGACTGACTGCCTGAGGCTTCAGCAAGTGAAGGCGCTTACGAAGTACGCAGTACACACAGGACTCAGCCGTGTCAACTGCAAAAGCTAAGTGAAGCTCACTTCCAGAGGACCAAGCTGTACCCCAGGGGCACACCCAAGGGCCTCACGCTTCCCCCGCCCTGTCCTTCTGTAGGCACACAGGGGGCCGTGCCTGGAGCCCACGCCACCGGGTCAGGGGCACAGGGGGCCATGCCTGGAGCCCACGCCGCCGGGTCAGGGGCACAGGGGGCCATGCCTGGAGCCCACGCCGCCGGGTCAGGGGCACAGGGAGCCGTGCCTGGAGCCCGCGCTGCCCAGGTCAGGGGCACAGGGAGCCGTGCCTGGAGCCCACGCCGCCAGGTCAGGGGCACAGGGAGCCGTGCCTAGAGCCCGCGCTGCCCAGGTCAGGGGCACAGGGAGCCGTGCCTGGAGCCCACGCCGCCAGGTCAGGGGCACAGGGAGCCGTGCCTGGAGCCCACGCCGCCAGGTCAGGGGCACAGGGAGCCGTGCCTAGAGCCCGCCAGCAGGAAGAAGCCACAGTGGGGTTCCCAGAGGAAAGCATGGACCTTCCCCACAGCTGGGCTCTCTGCGGGGGGGAGTCCTGCAGACACAGAACATTCTCCTGGACACACAGGGCCTGACGGGGATGGGGGAGGCCTGACGGGGATGGGGGAGGCCTGACGGGGATGGGGGAGGCATGGAGGACGCTCCACTCAGAGGCCACAAACCCTCTAGGACAAAGCTCTGGGGGAGACCCCAAAGCCAGTAGGGTGACACGGTCCCCTCACGTCTCTCCAAAACCTTCCCACAGCAGTGGGGGAGGGGTGTGTGTTCAAACTCCAGCATACACGGAAGCCAAGCCGGGCAGGTCAGGAGAGGGACAGTCAGAGCTGGTGTCTCGGAGAGCCAGGGGTGACGCGCACGCGGCCAGAACCTCACTGCCTGGCTCGCACCTCCTTCCCATCGTGAGCCCTGGCATCGTGCTGAGCCGTCCACCCACAAACACTCAGCAGCAGCCGGCTGGCCGGGCCCAGGCCTGGCCGAGTGACCTTGGGTAAGTCACGCTGCCTCACAAACTGGGAGTGGGAGCCCCTTAGGAACAGGAACAGCCTGCCTCAGCTCCCGTCCTCCTCCTGCCGGCCTGGGGATCCCAAAGCCCAGGGGATCAGGAGGCGTCCCCTCTGGCCTTGCCCACATGCCCGCAGCGTGAGGCCTTGCACCCACTTGTACAGGAATAAACTGGGCAGGGCTGCTGCGCCACCTGTCCTACGCCAGCCAGGCCCCCTTCCCTTCCCAGGCTGAGGGCGCCATCTGCTGGGCGTGTACGGCCTAGCACCTGCTTGGGCACAGTCCCTAAGCAGTCTCTCTATGCACAGTCCCTCTATGCAACTTTTCATAGCCAGGCCAGGTCAGGAATTCATCTTGACCCCAAGGCCTTGAGAGACTGATGGGCGGACATGTGCCAGAGGCCATCTGCCTGGCCTCTGTTCCTCGTTTCCCCTCCTCTGCCTCTGATGGACGCTGGCTGGCTGCCTCCCCTCTACCCATGGGGGTAGGAAAGGAGGTAAAGGTGAGGGCCGGGCACCCCAGGGAGCTTGCAGGGTGCAGGTGCTGGCTGCTGGGCACCAATGTCCCTGGCCCAGGCCTGTGGGCAGCAGGGCCTTGGGATCAGTCTGTGCTGACCACATCCTGGGTGGGAGGCTGGACACCAGCCTGGCCACCAGGTAAGTGAGGGTTTGGGAAGGGCTGCCCTGGCAGCTGTGCAGCTCCCTCATCTAGTTCCAGAACATTCCATCACCTCCGATTGTCACTCCCCATTCCTCTCTGCCAAGCCTGGCAGCCACCATTTGCTCTCAGTCTCTGGGACTTCTTGACCCCAGGCACTTGCTGTAAACCCAGTGGACACCTTTGGTCTTGCACACACGCTGTGGCCTGAGTCCGGGTTCCCACTGCGCAGACCCTCTCAACTTGGGCATCCATCCCCAGCTGCGGGCACTCTGGCAGCTTCTAAGCCTGTGGTCACTGGGTACGGTGATTCCACGAACATGCACGGCAAGTCCCTTCCATCTTCCTTGAGGTTGGGGTGCTCCCTGGAGGACAGCCTTTGGGGTGGACCACCCAAAGCTCCTCACTACTCCTTGGCGTGGCCTCTGAATGTGGTGGCCAGATGGCCCAAGGGGACTGAGGGCTGCAGCTGGCACCTGGGCACATGCCAGGGAACCCCAGGGCAGTGCCCTTCCTCCAGGTTGGTGTCCCACTGGCTCCCACCACCAGACCTGGCTTTGGTTCTTGCCTGAGAAAAAGCAGGAGCACCTTGGCAAGGGTGGGCCCGTGACTCTTCCTCCTCTAAGGCAAGGCCTGTGGTGCCAGGAGAGCTGTCCGTGTCCAGCCCTGTTCCTCCGGGGCGGTCTGCCCAGAGAGCTGGGCAGGCTGGGGTCTGCAGGTGCCCACCGGCGACACTGAGAAAGGGCCAGGAGTGCGCCTCGCGCTGCCACAGGGAGCTGTCGCCAAAGCCACATGGCTCTCCAAAGCTGCCAAGCTGCACTGACGGGGGGGATGTGAAGGCAGACCTGGAGCCAGAGCCCAGCCGGCAGAGCTGTGAAAGCATCGCTCCAGAGCGGCCGAGGCCCAGACGGCGAGCGCGGAGCGGCGGCCCCTCCCCACCAGAGGCTGTGCCAAGGTGCGGGCAGAGCTGGCTCTGCCGGGAAGCAAGCGCCTGACAGAACCCCAGCGCCACGCACGCAGGGAGAGCCAAGCCCCGGGGAGGGAGCTAGCTGGGGCCCTGACCCTTGCCCGCGTGCCTGGGCCGGAGGAGGACGCCCATCAGGCCACCCATCCGGAGTAGACCGCAGGCCGCACCCCTGCTTCACCCCAAGGAAGTGACGTGTGACGGGCAAGAAGGGGTTATGCTGGTTGGCTGTGTGACCCCAGCAGGCACTGTGGCCTCTGGCTTTACTCTCAGCTGTAAGCTTCTTGGCACAGCCCTGTCTCTAGTGCCAAGAGAGAGCACAGATGCCCTGGCCGGGGCTGGCCGCTGCACAGGCACAGCCACCCCACACAGCAGACAGGGGTTACTGGGGGCAGGGGGGTAGAGGACGGAGGCCAACGGGGACAGGCAAGTTCTCCCGGTGGCCATGGAACTCCCTCCTGAGAGCTGGAGTATTTTTGGAGAGCAGTGTCTGTGGGCCATTGGTCACCTCCCAGCACGGCCACCCCTCTCCAGGAGGCCTAGGCGGCAGGCAGGGAGTGGGAGTGGTGTTTCTCAGGCCAGGGAGCCCCCAGGAGAAGGGCTGGGCTGCTCGAGACAGGGACCAGCGTGGCCGAGGCCGGCTGGCTAGCACTGGCCGGCCAGCTCTGTGACGCCAGGCCTGTCTGCAGCTTGGCTGCCTCCTGCCCCTCTTCTCGCCTCTGTCTGGCCAGGATGGATGGGCTGTCGCAGCAGCCAGACAGGCACATTTAGAAACCACTCCTCACCAAGCGGATGGCGAGACCTCCGAGAGCCGTGCTCCCACCCCGGAAGCACGTGGGAGCTGGGGGGTGGGGTGGGGGGCTGCAGCGTGCCTCTCCTTTAAGGCCACACGCTGCAGGAACAAAGCAGCCAGCCAGAGCCACAGCAGTCCTGCAACGCAACACCCTCCCTCTACCCCCGCCACGAGAGAGCATCGATTCCATAAAATTGGTCCCCACTGGGCCGCTTGAATTGTTTCCAGATTCTGCAAGGAAGATGCAAATGGAAGAAGTGACCTCCGGCTACCACAGGATCTGCTGCACACCCACCCACTCGCGGGGGCCAGCAGCCATAGGGGCTGTGTCCTCTGGGAGTGATGCTGGGCCAACAGAGACAAATGGCTGGGAGGCATGCAGCTCCCGACCCTGGGTGTGTAGGAGGGGCTGGCAGGGTGGGTGGTGCAGGCAGGCAGGAGTGCTGGAGTCTGCCAAGAACGCCTGCGGCTCACGGATGCGCCGACTGGGCCCTGCTGGGCCAGGCGGACTCTGTAGGAGAGAACCCAGGCTAAGCTCCAGCAGCTGAGGAAGACGAAGTCAGCTGGAGGCCAGGGACTCTGGCCTGAATCCAGCTCTGCTAGCCCTGTGGCTACCGGCCATTATCTGCCTGCCTGGCACCTCAGTCTTTCTACCTATAAAATGGGCTTACTGTGCCAATTCCTGAAACTCCTAAAGGCTTCCGTGGAGGAGCAAGCAAAGTGCGGGCACGCCAGCTCCACCTTCAGAGCCGCCCACGAAGGTGGTCCCTGGGCGGCAGTGATGACGGGCTCAGTCAGGTCCGTGCATCTACAGGGGCGATGTGGACGGCATAAACAAGGACATGGGAGCCTGACTGTCTCTGGTACAGGAAGGACCCGCAGAGAGCAGCTGGCTGTGGGCCATGGCTGGTCGAGCATATGGGGTGTGTGTAAAGCAGGGGACCCTCCTACCAAACCGGACTCTCTAGGGGTCCCTCCTTAGGGACATGGCAGCCCCTCCCCAGGGCCTGGACACGGGCTGGGGCAGGGAAAGCAGGAGCGCCATGCTGTCAGGGTCTCAGTTCCTGCCTCACTCCCCCCACAGACGCCACATGGAAGATGCCCAGAAGGGACAGGGAAAGCTCCATGGAACCTAGCAGGTGTGCAGACTCCCACACGCAGGTGCACACAGGCACAGTCCTGGCAACACGCTCCTGTGTGTGCGCGCGCACACACACATGCACACACACACACACACGCACGCTCCCTGCTGCACGCATACTGCCTCACTCCTAGACTCCTACAACACGCTCCCACACACTAACGGGGGCGCTGACGGCCTGCCATGGTCTGTGTGTTACAAGTCAATTACACGGCCTCCCAGCCTGCCTCGGTGCTGCCAATGTGGAGGTCATCTCTACCCACTCCTGAACTGGGAAGGACTAGGAGGGGGCTCCCCAGGGAAGGGCCAGGCAGCCTCAGGGACGCCACTACCTGTCAATCAACGCAGCAACCTGGGCGGGGGGCTCGTTTACCCTTATCGCCCTTTGACAATACTAAAAGCAGAAAATCCGGGTGGGTGCCGTGTGGCTTCAGGCACGCTTCTGACCACGCTGGCCTGGAGACCTCAGCCCCAAGGGCCTAGGCAGCCTGCACCTGCCCTCCTCCCATCCGCCAGGACATGAACGACAGCCAGCGTGGAAGACCCTCCCCAGGAGAGTGCAGGGAGCCCAGGGAGCCCAGCGTCTGCTGCAAGAGGGCAGCTGGAGGGCACTCACGCAGGAGGCAGCCAAGGGAATGTGTCTGTGCCCCAGCCTTCCACGCTCTCCCCGACCAAGAACAGAAGCCAACCCGCAGGTAAGGTAGGAATTGGGCAGGGAGGAGAGGGCGAGACAAGCAGGTGGCCCACGGACAAAATGCAGGGTGGGGACGCTCAGGGCCATTGTGGCCGGGGCCTTTCCACCCCATCACTGGGAGGAGCGGCTGAGGGACAAGGGACGCTACCCCTACCCTCACCCACAGCTAAGTCCTCGGGGGTCCTGCCTCGTACCACCGGATCGAACCCCAGAGGAACAGAGGACACGCCCGTGGCCCTGTCCTGAGGGACAAAGGTCCCGGCAAGTCTCAGCTGGAGAAGGGCTGGGGTGCAGCCAGGCCCCACGGTGGTGATGGCCTGAGCCTAGGGCCACAGGTTCTATCCCACAGATACACGGCTCAGGCTTGGCGAGCCCAAGGCCAAGCCAGCCCCACCGCCCACACTGAGCGGCTGCACTCGGCTGCCTCCTGCACGGCAGCGCCCAGTGCTGGGGCTCAGATGAGGGGTCTGCAGTGGGTTCTGAGCATCAACAGGGGTTGGTGGGGCAAAGGAAACAGCCTGGGAAAGAAAGCATGGATATGTCCAAATAAACACGCAACAGTAAAGACAGCTGGAAAGTAAGGCAGGTGGGCAGCCAGCGCACAGTAGGCTCACAGGGCAGGTGAGTGGCTGGCGCACAGTGGGTATGCAACAGACAACTACTATGAGAGGTGAGGAGCAAGTTTGCAGGGGCGACAAGTGTATCTGTCCTTGATCCCTCAGTCAAGCCCGTGTGTGTGCCTAAGTCCCTCCCAATGCCCCCTGCTCCGTCACTGACCCCCAGCTCACAGCTGAGGGACAGTCCCCTACCCCACCTGGACGCCAGGAAAGAGAAACCTCAGGTGGGCAAAGCTGGGGTGGGAGACACTGATGCTTCGCCCCTGAATTCCATGCTGGGGAGGGGGAGGTTGGCCGTGCCACCAGCGCCGTGCCCCCTCCCTTCCCATCTCCCGGAACCCTGGCTCCCAGGGTGGGGTGGGGCGGCCGTCTCAGGGGAGGCCCGGGGCGGGCAGCGCGGCCACTGAGCCGATAACCTTCAGCCCTGACCTTATTTCCCGCGGAGGCCTGGCAATTTCTTCCAATTTTCCACATAATTAGCTGAGCGGGAGACGCGTCCCTGCTCGGGAACCAGCTGCTCAGGAGCCTGAGGGCAGAGCCCCTTGTGGCGCCTTCCTGTGCCCTGGAGCCAGCACCCACAGGATGCCAGCAGGAGCCAGGGGGGCCGAGGGACATGGCCCCGCAGGTAGGGGGTGCCGTAGGCCCAGGCTCCCCAATGACTGGCTTGGCTGTGTCCTCCCAGGCCTCTGGTGCACAGTCACACCCAGGATTGGAAGTGACCAATGTACCCTGAGTGTCCCCACCCCGCCAGCTCCCTTCAGGCAGCTCTCACCTCCTCTTGGGGCCCCAAACCTTTCCCTTCCCCCGAGCTGCATTGCCAGCCCTGCTCACAGTACGCCCGTCCATGACTGGCCCCACTGCCTCATTGCTGGCCACCTGTGAAATGAGCAAGGCAAGCCCCCTGTATGCTGGGGAAGCAGGCGCAGAGCTGTGGCCAGGGCTGCAAGCAGAGGGCCCCTCCATCTCCCGTGGGCACTCCTCTGCTGCATTGGGAGGCCCTGGAAGGTTCTGGAATGCTGGTTCAGCAGGGAGGGGGAACACAAAGGCCTCCCTGCACAGGAGCCTGCCTCCCTGTCTCTCCTGCCCGCGGGAGCCTGTGAAGACGGCTGGTCCCATGGCACAGACCCACTGCGAGCTCATACCAGGCAGGCAGCCCCATGGGAGCATGGCCCAGCGTGCTCCGTGCCTCCCTGGGGAGCCTCGGGCAGGAACGAATCCCTTCCTTCCACCCCAAGGGGCTGGCACCCTGTGTACCCAGGAGACGCCAAGGCTGGGAAATGGGCCTCCTCAGTGGCCCTGACCGGGGGTGCCAGACACCTAGACAGCAGGCACCTGGCAGCCCTGGGAGCTGGGGGGGCTTGGGCAGCTCCCAGCGCAGCACCTCCTCGCACAACTTTCTCCAGATCTGGAGTTGTCGGCCACTGCTTGCCCCAGCCGCAGCCAAGTGCACAACAGCCTCTGCGGGCGGCTATCCCAGACTTCTCGGAGGAAGCAATGTCTGCACTGAGGGGGCTGACTACCACTCATGGGCAGGCCTGTGTGTTCAGGAAGCCAGGGTGGGGGGACTTGGGAGGGCCCACAGGGAAGGGCCTGGGTGTCCCTGACCGCTGCGGCTCCAGCGATTGGGTATTCCAGCTCAGACCCTTCTCCCACCTGCAAGCAGACACCGGGGTACACAGCCCTGGGGCGTGGCCCGGGGACTCACCAAGGCAGCTGGGACCAACCGGTTCCTCTGAAGTCCCGGCACGCAGCCCCAGGGCCCGCCGCTGCCGCCTGCCAAACCGGCCGGGTGCAGACACACCGCTAATTAGCTGTCAGGAGCGAGGCACCGTCTAGCCCGGCCCCCTCCCCGACAATCTCTCCCGGATCGCCCTCTGCCACCGCGTGTCACCACATGATAAAAGCAAGGATGTTCAAAGCGGAGCCACTAACAAGAGACGGGGAGGCTGGGAGAGGCAGCGAGAAGCAGATTGCCTCTGACACTCTCCCAGGAAAGGGGGATAAATTAAAACCATTAAAAAAATAATTTGTCAGTGTCAGGTTTCAGAAGCTAGCTACTCCTGAAGCGCTGGCCGTCCACTCTGGGTGTCGTGGGCAGCTGCTGGAGGGGACACCGACAACATGGGGAGGTGGCTGGGCTCTGCCCACAGGGAAGGTGCCACTGCCTGCCAGGCCTCGGTTTCCATCTCTGTACAGTGGGACAATACAGTCCAACACAAGGCACGGGGGACGTCCGTGCTTCAGACCGACCGCAGGCAATGACCGGTCCTCCTGGCTACAGGGAACTGAGGGCACACTCGCTCAAAGGCACAGCCACAGGCGGGCGACCCGGGACACACACAGAGCCCTGCGTCCTGCTGGCTGCTGGGACCCTTCCCTGACAGGGAGCCCCAGAAGAACTGGAAGCTTCAGTCAGACCAGCTGGGCCGCCCTGCGGAGGCAAACACCCTGAGCCCTCTCCTCACACGCCACCTGCTGCCATGAGCAGGTGCAACAAAGACTGAATCATGCAGGTCAATCAGGAGCCCCCGAGGGCGCTGGGTGCCAAGCGCTGGCCCGGGCATGACAGCAGGAAGGCAGGCCAAGACGCGCTTCCCAGGGAAGGCAGCCTGGGCCCCAGGAAAAAGCCAGGCAGGGTCTGGGCAACAGGGCTGGAACTCCATCCAGGACACAGCTCTCCCTAAACTCAGGGCCTGGCCTCAGGCCTCAGGCCGTCTGTCCTTAGCCCACGCCACCTTCTCCCACTTTTTACAGCTGGACCAGGTGGAGGGAGTCACAGATGCTTTCAGAACACAGCAAGCCTGTGCCGCGTTGAGGCTGGCTCCGTGGCCACCCCTGCCACCTCTTCCTTGCCACACACATCAACCAGCACGGGGACCAGGAGCAGGTAGTGGGTGCCCCCCCGGAGGGTGCTGTGGGTCAGCTGTTGCCATGGTAATGATTCCTGCACATCTGACCCAACACCCATCAAGGTCACTAAAACAGCAGCAGCAGCGTGCAGCCCAAGGCCAGAGGACAGCAGGGCTGGGTGGCTGGAAGGAACACACCAGCCCTGGGCAGAGGGGTGGGTGGGCTGTCCCCCACATCCATGCAAGCCCTGCTGGACCCTCACAGAGATGCCAGCGTCCCCCCCCCAGCCCGGTCCCTACCCCTAATCCCTTCTGGCTCAGCGCTGGCCAGGTGGAGCTCCAGGACTCAGGAAGCTGGTCAGAGCCCCCAAGGAGCCGTCCACATGCAACTGTGGTTGCCCCCTGCATGCCTGTCCTGACCTAACACAATGGGGCTGTCGGGACGGGAGAGACACAGGGAGGGGGGCATGGAGAGGAGGGGTCCTGCACAGGTCAAGTTCAGCTCTGGACACTTACTCTCCTTCCATGGTCCCCTCAGCTCCCTGTCTCCACCCCCACCCCCACGAGCAGATTCCAGACCCCTCTGGGCATGGGGACCCCAAAGGGGTCCCTGGACCTCACCTCACCCGCTGCTGGGGCCTCCAAGAAGTGGTTCCAGCCGCACGGGGCGGCGGGGGAATAACAGCCCCTGCCTGTTGAAAGGTTGCCATGGTAACTATGCAGGGCGGGCAGCAGCAGGAGATCCCAAGAGGCCCAGATGGACTGCATGAGCCCAGCACGACACCCCTTGAGGATGGGACAGGCTCCCCCTCCAACATGGGGAGCAGGGTCTCTGTGAGGAGGGGGTGGTCGCCTTGTTGAGCTTTAAATCCTTCCAAGGGGTCAAGCTCAGCAGCCAGCAGGTGCCTGAGGTCAAGGTGCCCATTCCATCTGTCCCCCCAGGGACTGGGGCGTCCATGTGTGGGCTCTGCTCCCACCCTGTGGAGCTCAGCAAAGGCTGCAGACCTGACCAAGGCTCGGGGCAGGGGGCACCCACCACACCCCTGCAAGGACTCACAGCCAGGTCCGGGGGTACAGGCAGGCTGCCCAAAGGGGCTGCGTCCTTGGCTGAGCAGGCGGGCACAGCGACTAGAGTGTCGGAGGGACCTGGAGGGGTGGTCAGCATGGAGGTGAAGGGACCCCTGCTCCTGCTGAGCCCCTGCTCCCAGGCCCCCACAAACCTACTGCTCTTCCACCAAGAGCTGCCTAGCAGAAATTACTCTGCCCATCCCACAGATGAAGAAACTGAGGTCCTGGAGCAAAGCAAGCCGCGTCACCCAGCAAAGCACACACCACCACTCCTCTCCACTTCCCGGGACCCCATTCCCAGGAACCCCCAGTTCTGATATGTGGCCAGGTGTCCACGGAGACAGCTCTAACATTCTGAACTAAAGGTGACGAGATTCGCCTACGACACAGGACAAAGAGCCTTCCTCAGGCCACCAGGTCCAGCTCGGGAACTGCCGTAACACTCCACAGCCCTGGCGATCTGTGAGCACAGGCAGCAGCGCCCAGCTGCCCCTCTGCAGCGCTGCCGCGGCCTGCCTCCCCACCCGACAGCAAGCACGCAGGGATGGTGGAATGTTCTAGATTGGTGCACTCCAGGGGGGCAGGCACATGTGACCACTGAATCCTTGAAAAGTGACTAGTGCCACAGAGGAACAGAATTTCTTGTTGCACTTCATTTAGGTTTATAACTAATCTATTTATATAAAGCTGGAGAGAACTGTGGGAGGGGGCGTGGGGGGGCCTCCTGCCTGTAGTTCAACCTCTGAACGCCCTGCGCCAGCCAGGAGCTGGCACTGCACCCGGGCCCCACGGACCAGGCACTCGAATTGCTCCCTGCTGCGGGCACTGCATTACAGGACACTGGTGTCCAATGTCTCACCCACAGTGCCGACACCACTCCTCCCACCCCACCCACTCCCCTCTGATTTCAGCGGCCAGTGGCTACTGTCCCGGCACTGCAGCTACGGGGGGGCAGACCAGCTCCGAGGTCAGAAGGCAGGCCAGGGACAGGTGAGACCCTAGCAGCTGGCACTGCCACTGGGAACAGAGTCCGAGCTGGGGAGGCTGTGCCCAGTGGTGGGGAGGGGAGGGACAGGAGTTGTGGAGTCAGGATTCCAGATGGAGGGGCTGGGCAGGCGCTGGGGTCGGCCGGGCTTGGGGGAAGCTGCGGGAAGAGGCACACACAGTGGCACGGGGTCACTCCCATGCCTCAACTGAACCCTCAAGAGCTCCTTCTGTGCTCAGGCCATGGACCAGAACAGACTCCTTTCAGGCACACAACGCCTTGGAGGAATCCTGGCATAACGCCCTCATTTCACAGATGGGACAGCTGAGGCACCAAGGTCATGGGATTCGCCCAAGGTCACGCTGGAAAGAGGAAAGCAGGCACCCCCACCTAGCAAGTGGAGGAACTTAAGCCGGAAGGAGTGCCATGCCTGGGCCTCCCAGGCAGCGTGGGCAGCAGGGAGAAGCCTCTGGGGTGGGGAGGAACTGACAGCAGGCTGGGTTCCTGCCACTCACCCCCTTCCTGGCTTCTCACACCCGTCGCCGCGGGGGAGCCGGAAGCTGGCAGCACCAACTGTCGCCGCCGCCTCCCATGCTGGTCCATCTGCTGCACTCCGGGAGCCGGCGGGTCCTGCTGCCTCACTGCTGCTGCCACAAGGAGGGTGGCCCTGCCTGCCCCTTCTCCCAGCTGGAGGTCACAGGGGGGACACAGGACAGGGTCTGTGATGGTCTGGACCTCTGTGGGCCTCACGGCCCTGTGAGTAAGCTACGTGTGCCTGGCACTGGGCACCCACTCCGATGGGGGCCTGGCCTCAGTGTGCCCAGCCCCTTCCCACACCATGCTGGCCACCCAGACCCTACCTGTCTACCTCCCAGCCTGACCTCCACACGCACGCCCCCCTGCCCCTCCTGCTGGCTCACAGGAGCGGGCTCTCACGGCCCGGGGACCTCCTACAGCTGCTGCATCTGTCACACTGAGGGCTGGAGGCTGAGGCACCTTGCCATTGTTGGGCCTGGGAACCACACGGTGGTGCCTCCAGGGCGAGGCCTCAGAGGAGGCTGTGCCCCCACAAGCCCCAGGGCTCCTGGAATCCGACAGGGGACAGCGACATCTAGCGGGCGGCAGCCGGCCCGGCCACCACCCCCACCCCGGCATGCTCCAGGCCCCTTCCTGGGGAGCATCCAGCAGGCTTCAGCTGCTCCTCTACATGCCTCCTGGCCCTGTGGGCAGTGTGTTCCCACATGGCATATGCCTGCCATATGCTGCCCGCGACAGGATCCAAGGCAGCCTGCCCGTGGGGGTCCGTCCCAACTGCCACGGGGGAGTGGCTCAGGGAGCAGGGCAGGGTGTCCACCTCCCATGTCCCCCAGGTGTGACGGCACATGGGGTGCAGACCACACTGATTACACAGAGCCCCTAGGAGGTCCCGTCACGTGCCCCCTGAAGCCCCCAGGTCTGTGACTGGACGGGAGGGACAATTCTGACCAGGCCTGTGTGGCCCTGCTCACACGGGCCACTCAGGGAGCTGGAGGCAGCCCCGGGGCACGCTCAGCCTCACTCCCTTAAAGCGAAGAGTGGCAGAGCTGATCTGTGTTCCGGAAACGTGGGCGGCGAGAATCCCAAATGCACTGTGGAGGGGAAATGCCAAGTGTGGGGGAACAGACCTGCCCCTCGGGGCCACCAGGGACCCCAAGGCGCTGGCCAGGGGCCTAACCCAGAAGACGCACAGGCCACAGGAGAACCCCGTGCCCACCAGATGCCAGCCAAGTCCACGTGCCGAGCCTCTGGCGTCACCAAGCCCCACGGGCTAGACCTCCAGCGTCGGCTCCCCCTCACTGAGTCCTGACTGCCGTGTGGTTCCTGACCCTGCCTCCGTGTGCACACCCGGCCAGGGCCTGACACCCAGGCCTGTGTCTGCGTAAGGCAGGGGTTATGACACTCGCACAGCGGGCTGCGGTGAAGGGAGGCGCTGCCCTTGCCGTTCTGTTACCCACGTTCCCAGCTCACTCAGAACCATTTCCCTCCACGTGCAGGGATGACCCTGGGCCATCTGCTGGCGGGGGCAGGTCCTCTGGGTCACACGTCCAGCCACTGGGACAACACTGTGATGTACACCTCGGCCTGGTGCCACCCCAGCCCAGGAGGTCCTTTGGAGCCACACCCAAGGGCAGAGATGCAAGTGCTGGGGGCGTGAGGCGGGCAGGCAGTGTTCTTGAGAGGCGATGCAAATGTTCTAGAAGGAGTAATGACAGGTGCACGCTGAACCCTACCCTTGAGGCCCAGGACTCACACGATGTACAAGTTAGGGTTAGGGCTAGCTGCACTAAAACAGCACCAGAGCCAAAATGCTCTTCTGTAGGTTGGAGGTGTTTGGGCATTACAAAAACGACCAGGAGGACCCGGCGCGGTGGCCTAGCGGCTAAAGTCCTTGCCTTGAGTGCACCGAGATCCCATATGGGCACCGGTTCTAATCCTGGCAGCTCCACTTCCCATCCAGCTTCCTGCTCGTGGCCTGGGAAAGTAGTCAAGGACAGCTCAGGGCCTTGGGACCCTGCACCCGTGTGAGAGACCTGGAGGAGGTTCCTGCCCCTGGCTTCGTATCAGTGCAGCACCAGCTGTTACGGTCACTTGGGGAGGGAATCATCGGACAGAAGATCTTTCTTTCTGTATATCTGACTTTGCAATTAAAAAATGGCACATTTCTTTAAAAAAAAAAAAAAAGACCAAGAATGAGCCCACACACTGGGTACGACCCGGAGCTCAGCGGCAGCCACTGCAGGTGCGCTGATCTCTGACAAGTGGGGCCTGGAAGACCCCTCCCCAACCTCTCCTCTCAGCCCAGCAGAGGGGTAGGCCCGGAGCACCCACCAGGGGCCCCCCATGGACCATGTGGCTGTGGGACCTCTGGGCAATGGTCCCACCCTGCCTTGGACAGGGACTGGAGGGGCCTCTTGCGGGCACACGGCCAAGGCACAGCAGGCAGCAGACCAGACGGTCCTCAGTGAGCCCCCAGGGGTCCAGCCCCCCACTGCACACCCAGGAAAGAGGTGGGCTGGGCCCTGGGCCCTGGCTTCAGCCCTGCAGCACCCCACTGCACTACCCACCAGGCCATGGGCACGGCAGCCACATCCACTGGCTGACAGCGTGGGTCCCCAGCCCTAGAGCCCCAGGATCCTGCTGGGCACAGCCCACAGGAGAGCTGCCTATACAGGGCTCCAGCCAGCGCCTGGTTCATGCGCAGCCACGGTTCTCCATGGGGGAGCCACAGCCTCTCTGAGGGGCTTCCCCGATGTGCTCTCCCCTGACCCCCACAAGAGACTGCAGGAAGCAGCCCAGGAGGGCTGGGCTCTGGGCTGCCACAGCAGCTCCTGTCGGCCCAGGGCCTTGTTGATACAGGCACAGCTGAGGCATTCAACTGCCACTGTGCCGGGCTGGATCTGTGCAGATCCAACAGAACTCTGTGAAGGACTCTGGGGCCCAGGGACTTCAGGCGCAGCTGGATCCAGCAGGACCAACGCATCACAGGGGAGCTGCCTCCCATCTGGGCCAGCCTCTCCCCTGCTTGTCTTCTTTTTGACCTCACTCCCAGGGAGCAGCAGGTGGGGAAGGGGGTCCTGCCATGCCATTGTGTGGAGCTCCAGGCCTGCACCCGCAAGTCATGCCCACACGGGAACAGACACAAGAACAGGTGGCCTAGGTGTCCTGTCAATCCACTCCTTGCAGCCACTCCTCCCAGGAGCAGGGAGCAGCTCTCGGTAACTAAAGACCTTCGGAGCGATGGGGTGTGGATGTGGCACCAGCCAGGGCTGGGACTCCGTGCCTGGGCCCAGCCGGGAGAAAGCTCCCAGAGGACTAATGCTGGTGTGTAAATATGAGACGCTCCGTCTCCTCTGAGACCAATTACACAGATCATGGAGGCTCCCCCAGGAACCTGCCTTCCACTGCCAGCACCATCATTAACAGCCTATTAGGGACCAGCTGCTCAGAGTGGGGGGCGGGAGAACAGAGACACAAAAGGAGAGACAGAGATAGAGGCAGGAAGGCCAAGGTGGAGAGAGCGCCTCCAGGGAGGCCGTCCATGGGTATGTAGGCCAGCCCCCAGCTGTCCTGCAGCCGGCAGGGCTGTGCTGGGCGCCCAGTCCCAGCTCGGGGTCGTGCAGCCGGGTAGAGCCAGGGCCCGTGGAGCTGGCCTTCCTGTGCACACAGCAGCTTCCTGGCATCTCCTGCAGTGGTTAGGGACCAGCTCCCCGCATCCTCACGTGCCCGAGGGATGAGGATGACAGCCTCGTGTGTAGATGAGGGCTTTCCTTGCTCGAGCCAGCCCAGCACACACGGCGGGATGGAGAGCAGTGCCCCTCTAGGCCCTGGGGACTCCATCTTTACAGAGCCCAGTCCTCCTCCCACCCACAGTGACACCGGCTCCAGTGCTCTGGGGGCCTCAGGATGAGGTCAGAGAGAGGAGGGAGAAGCTGTGCTCATACGCAGGACACCACCCCTCAGGGAAGCTCCTTGGGGTCTGCGGTGTCAGGCTGAGGACCGGACAGGTCCGGGGAGCCCCTGTGCCCTTGGCATCCTGGAGTGAGCTGCTGCCCGGAGGATGCCCTATGTCCACCACTCGAGCTGCAGGTCCCCTACCCTCACCCCTGTTAGCCACCAGACCTCTCCAGGACCCACGGGTGTGTGGGGGGTGGACCTGGCCCCTCGGGATCCCCGGATTCCAGGCCCCTGGTTCAGCACTGCATTCTGTTTCGTTACTGTTCCTCCAGGTCCAGGAAGTCAGGTGACCAGAGCTGGCTCCAGGGCACTTGCTAATCCCACCTGCAGAAGGTCTGGGGTGCATGCATGGGGGGCGCAAGTACCCCACATCCATCACGTGGCCCTAGGACCCCTCAACTCACAACCACACTCAGACTTACCCGGGACACACCCACACAGCCCTACACAAGCTCTGGGGTCCCCTGGGAGAAAGTGGGTTTTGGCGCCACCTAGAGGTCACATTCTGAAAATTCCAGAGCACCACAATTATACTGCCCCCCAACGCCCCTACCCCAGCAAGGCCACCTGTGTCCACGCAAAGCCCCTCCTCTGTATGGAATCTGGCGAGTCCCCTGAGTAGAGCAGGGGAGTGACCACAACCGTCTCTGAAGAGCTGAAAATCAAGATCAGGGCACATAAGTTAACCCTGATAAACCCCACCTTACGGGTGAAGGTTAGGAGGAAGTTGTTTCTTTAGATCTGTCAGGAAGCTACCTGTCCAGTGGACAGCAGAACAGCAGTGGTGGCACCGCCGGCGGCCAGGACTGCCTGCACCTGCTAGGTATACCCTGCGGCTGGCAAGGCCAGGACACCACACCGACATGCCCCGGGTGGGGAGGCGCACGGACCCTCCTCAAGTTGGTGCTGGCCCTGGCTCTAGCCTGGCACTCGGACACCAGCAGCTCTGCTTCTAACCAGAGATGTGTGGTGGGGGGGGGCGTGTGTGGGCCATGTCCTACAGAAGCCCATGAGGACTGGGGGAGCGTGGACACACCAAGCAAAGTCATCACACCATGGCTGACCTTCCTACCTGTCCTTTGGAGCAATGTCACCCAGCTCAGCGCTCACAGCTGGGCCTGAACCCATGGAGGTGGCCTCTGTGGGGAGCTCCCTGAACCCCACCTGCCCCCATCCTGCCCCGCTGGCATCCACACAGGACCACGGCAGGCTGTCCAGGAAGGTGAATCCACTTCTCGTGGGACTGCCCACCCATGGGGCTCGGCTCGGCCTCCCTCACGACTCAGCTCACCCTCTGACACAAGGCCACATAGTCCAAGCTGCAAGTCCCTGGGTCTTCCCAAGTCCCCTGGGCACGCGGGCACGCGCACAGCAGGGGAAGGAGGTGTCGACACCGCAGCACAGCAGGCTGAGCCACTGTGTGCGACACCATGACCCACTGCCTATGCAGCTTCTCGCTAATGTGCCAGAGGGGGACTGCAGAAGACGGCCCAAGTCCGTGTCCCTGGCACTCACACGGGCAACCCGGGAGTTCCTGGCTACTGGAGGCCATGGGGGGGGGGTGGTGAAGAGCAAGCTCTCTCTCCCTCCTCTCGCTATCACTCTGTCTTTCAAGTAAATTAGTAAAATCTTACACACACACACGCACACAGCAGAGTGTACCTGCTTTTGGCTCTCCCTCATGAACTTGCAACCCCTCACCCCCACCTGGGAACCTGATCCAGCCAAGCTGAGGCTGCCACGGGCAAGGTGGTGTGTGGTGTGCTGTGACTCACTCCCCCTGGGTGCCAATAGCTGGGTGCCACCAATGGTCCCTGACATGCACAGGACGCAGGGGGCATGGCCAGCAGCGAGGCAGGCCTAGGCCCCTCTGGCAGGAGCCAGCGTGGCCCACACTCTAACTGGACTGGGAAGCCTGGTACTGTACTAAGGGCCCCCCGAGTGGGAAGCGCATCAATCCAGGCCGCTTTAGCCCCAAGTGGAGCAGCCCCAGGATACCCAGCTGCTGAGCACCTCCTGGTGGGCTGAGCACCACGGGCACCCGGGGACTTCACAAACACACCCAGGCCCAGGCTGCCTTGCCCCCATCGGTCCCCTAGGTGGAGAGCATGTCCACCAACGTGGCTGCTGCCCTCTGAGCTTCGAGGCTCCTCCAAAAGGCATCCTGGGCAGCACTGGCCTCAGCTAGAAACGGAGTGCCATGGGGAACGGGCCCGTGCCCAGATACCACCATAAGGTGAGCAGAGAGCTTCAGCAGCAAGGCCTGGACAAGGCCTCAAAGGCCGTGACAGGTGCCGGGCTCAGCAGTAAACTTTGGCTTGGGACACCTGCATTCCGTAGGGGCTCCCTGCCAATGTGCACCCTTGAGGAGGGGCAGCAGGGACCCGTGTCACCCACAGATGGGACCTGAATGGAGTCTCTTGCACTTGGCTGTGGCCTGGTCCTGGTCCTGGGCCCAGCCACCATGGGCCTCTAAGGAGTGAACCAGCAAACAAACGAGCAACGTACATGCAAAAGCCGGCAGGCATCCCTAGAGGCAGTGAAAGGTCCTGGGACCCTGGAGTGGGGGTTGGCAGGCTCTAGTGGAGAATAAGGCACGATGGAACATCTAAGCAAGCCTTGCAAGGGACATGGGCAATATCCCCCACCTGATGCTGTGACCAGCACCAGGACAATGGTCACCAGCAGCCACCGCAGAAAAGAACCCCAGGCAAGGGGCGCCCCAGGCAAGGGGCGCCCCAGCCAGCCAGCTCTAGGTCCACTTCCTGGGGCTTCACCAGAGACGGCAGCTCCTACACCTCCACTTCCAGGCCAGTGGCAGCGCTAGACACAGGCCAGGCTGCCCGAGGCACTCCGCACCGGATGAGTTGACCAACCGTCCACGGTTCAGCCGCTGCGCCCTCAGGAACATGGTCAGGAAGGAGGAGGGGGGCTGCCAGCCCCGGGCATCCTTCCTGAGGACTCGTCTTGGGACCCGCACCTCCTGGCCTGGCCCGCAGAGACACAGATGCGTGGCCAGGTTTAAGCTGAACCACAGCAAGCCAAGTTAAGGCTCCCAGGTGACCCCGAGTCCCAATGTTCCCCCATGGCACCCAAGGAGCCAGGATGGTCAGCTGAGTCTCAGACCTAGAGGTACGGCTGGGCCCTGAGGCCCCTGCCCCGTGCCTGGGAAGTTGAGGAGACGGGTGGGCAGTCTGTGTGCTCCTGGGGGTCTCTCCCTGCGTGTCCTATGTCCACTCCGGCTGGGATCCTTGCCAGTGGCCCTGTTCCAACCTCCTACTGCCCCGAGCCACAGTGCCCTCCACAGGCACAATCCACCCTGGCGCCTGGTCCCTGGAACACCGCGCACAGTAGGTACCCCACAGCTCAGCTTGGCCCCGCTCCTCTTCCCAGGCTGGGCCACCAGGGAGAGGCCACAGCGGCGGCCTGGAGCCATCGCCTGCCCCGGCTCTGACCCAGATCCTGCCTGGCTGCTCCAAGCGGGAGGGAGAGGGGGTGAGGCCAGCAGCCCCCGCCCCGCGGGAAGGGCCTCGCGAAGCCCAGCCAAGGCAAGCAGAGAGGTTTCCAGGCCCTCCCCAGGGCACTGTCACGCAGGCGCTGCATTCCACCGCGGGCAGGAGCCAAGGGCTGACGACACGGCCCCGCCATCACGCGGGGCAGAGATGTCTCCGGAACACCACCCCTTGGACGGCTGCCTCGGTGGGAGGCGAGGGTTCTGGAAGAAAAACAAACACTCCCAGGCAGAAGGAAGCGGGCGGCAGATGCTGGCGGGAGACCGGGGGAGGCCAGAACAGGCTGCAGGGTGCAGCCCCCTCAACCGGGTGCCCCACGGCACCGGGCCAGGCCGCGCCAGGGCCCTTCCGGCTGGGTCTGGCCCAGAGCCTGGGCAGAGGAAGTGTCCGAGGCAGGATGCCACCTCCTGAGGGTCCCTCCTGCCTGCAGACCCCACCGCAGCCAGGCCTCCCCCCTCAGGCCCTCCTGTCCACGCCTCGACATTGCCCTTGCGCAGGACCAGCCTCTCTGCATGGCTCCCCTCGGACTCTGCATTTACTCACTCATTCATTCAAGCAGCTTTTAGGGAGCTCCAGGATGTTACAGGCCCTGCTCACGGGCAGGGACAGATGCCTTTGGCCTGGCAGCACTGCCACTCACCCAGTTTCAAGGACGCCCCACCCTCTACCACCATGAGCCTCTGCAGCTGTTAACCCCCAGTGAGGCCCCTCCAGGGCAAGCAGCCCCCGGAAGCAGGCCCTGCAGGCCTCGACCCCTCCAAGCCTTCAGCCTGCCCTGGCCCCTGTGCCCAGAGCCACACTCTCACATTGCCTCCTGAACCCTCCCGACCTCCTCGTGCAGAGGCCAGCTTGAAGCAGAGGCTGTCCTAGGAGGGAGGGTGAACAAGGCCAGGACAAGGGGGCTGGCACTGGGGAGAGCCCGCACCCCTGCTCACTCACTCCCAGCACAGCCCCCAGCCTTCACCCCGTGCACAGGGCTCTCTCCTGGCCCTTCTCCCTCCGACCAGCCCCTGCCCCTACGTCTCACCCTCCTCCCACCAGGAACAGGAAGTAGGGATACCTCCCGCCAACCCTCTGTCAGGACAACAGGAGGCCAGGTCCCACACGGCTCGGAAGCCATGGAGCTCCCTGCACAGTGCGTATCGCGGCAGCTTGCCGCACATGTGGGTCCTGACCTACAGCCATTCCCACCGTGGCCCAGGGGCCTGCCTGCGACCCCTCCAGGTCTCAGCTGCCCCGCGAGCAGCCTCCTCCCAGAGCAAGCAGCCAGGTCCTGCTGCCGCCCAGCCCCGCCAGGGCCTGCCCAGCAGCAGCACCCGCAGCCACAGGAGGGAGGAGCCAGGAAATGGGGGGTGGGGGGCGGCGCCCCAGCCTCAGGCCAGGCGCCGGAGGGGGCGCCAGCTGCCCCCAGAAACGCGCTCCAGATGCGTGCGGCACTGCCAGCATTCCTGGAAGGTAACGCCAGGCCACGCGGGTGGGGCCCAGCCTGCTGCCAGATGTGCATCCCACAGCTGCCCTGGCGCTAATAAGGTCAGCTCCTGGCTCCAGCCAGCCGCGCACACCGGCCGGCGCCTCCGCCTGCCTGGCACCCACACGCTTCCTGGGGTGAGCCACCCCCACCGCTAAGTGGGAGGGGCAGAACCCCAGCAGGCAGGGAGGGGTGGGTGTGGGGCTGGGCCCGAGTTGCTATTTTATTGGATGTTTCCCTTTGGTGACTGCCAGGCGGCCAGGCCCAGGCCAGGCTGCAGCAAGGGGGCCTCCCAGAAGGAGGAGGAGGAGGGACCCACTCTCTCCCCAATCCCCTGCCCCAGGCTCACCCCGGGCTTTCCAGAGATGTGCGGTCACCTCTCTGGAGGCTGCGGGGTGGGGGGAGAGGGCTCAGATTCCACCTCCCCAGCCCCCCTCCGTCCTGGTCCCAGCAGGGCCCACACGGTCCTCCCCCTTTCCCACCCCCAGATAACGGCGCCGGCAGCGCCTTTGTCTCCATGCTGTAAACTGAGCCAGATGCCGCTAATTCCCCCAGCTGGGCCCGATTTGCTGGCAGTGGCTCCAGCGCCTCCCACCCGGGCCCTCCCCAGTGCTGGGGATGGTTGGGCATCCTCCCCTCCCCCATCGCCCACTGCCTGCCGCAGGGTCAAGGGCACAGGGGCCTCGCTTTTTCTGGCTGGTCTGCTGGGAACGTGAGGACGCATCTCTCAGGGGCTGCAGGGCGTCAGCAATGCTGTTGGGCCCCAGAGCAGGACTCACCTCCCTGCCCACCTGTCCCCTGGGCCACGGAACCACACAGTCCACGGACCAGGGGGCCTAGCTTCACGGCACAGAAGAGCTGTGGTGGCTCAGGCAAGTTCCCAGGAGCCACCAGGGCCCTCCCACATGCTGGCTCACTTGCTCCTCCTCAGGGCCCAGGACGCCAGAGGGGGCTCAGGACTGGGGTGGTCCCCTGCACACATCCAGAAGCTGAGGGCCACAGAGGCCCCAGGCTGACAAGACACAGGCTTCCAATTCCACACTGAGCAGGCAGCCCAGAGGGGTGAAGCCATCTCCCCCGAGTCACACAGCAGCAAGAGGCAGGAACCCAGCGGGCCTGCAGAAGGGACAGGCAGCCGGCTACCCTCTGATAAAGCTCCCTGCTGCACCAGGCGGGCTCTTCAGGGCACAGCCAGAGCCCACCCGAACCCCATGCCCAGGATGCTGCCAGATTGCGGAGTCCAAGGCCCTGGCCCAGGGCTAAACAAACTGCAGCCCCTGAGGAAGAACCCTGGATGCCTCATTCACTCCCAAGCCTCCAGGACCTCAGGGGCTCTCCGGTGAGAGGCCAGCTTCTACGCTGCTGCCTGGGTGCTCCCTTCTGCGGGCTGGTGAGGGACAAACTGGGCGAGTGGGACCACGGGGGGCTCCCTCCCTCCCTGAGCCAGGGCCACCCGGGCTGGGGAAGCAGCAGCCTCACCTGAGCTGGGCCAGCCAGCAGGCGGGCAGCAAGCCAAGCTCAGAAGCTGCCCACAGTCGCCGTCAGGCTGGCCATTCCCACTGCATCCACGTGCCATATGCACACACACCTGGTGTACCACATCACACGCATGCACTGACACGTGACTGAGCACACACCGGTCAAGATGCACAGGCCACACATATGTACTGCTCAACACGCCACAGCACGCGTGCTCATGCATACAAGCGTGTGGGCACTGCCCAGTGTCCTGCACACTCACACATGAGCGCACATGCAGCTGTCGGGGCAGCCCCCTCCCACGCGTCAGCACTGCCCAGAAGGTGGGGAGCTTGACCAGTCGCTGCCGAAGGCCCCCACTCCTGTCCCTCGCCTGCCCTGGGCTTTTCCTCCTCCTGGGAAGCTCTGGCTGATGGGGGCACAGCTCAAGGAGAGTGAGCTGATTAATAGGAAGGGAGGAGATGAATTAATGATTGCTGACAAATGAGGTCTGGCAGATGCGTCGCCTTTGCAGGCACAAGACCGGTGAAGGAGGCCGGCAGGGAGGCCCCTGGGAGGCAGGGGCTGCTGTCCGGGTGCAGCTCACTGGCTGGAGCCCTGGAAGGGACATTTCAGTGGGAGGGCAAAGGAGGGACAGAGGCCCCTTGGCTCCCTGGACAGTCATCAATCCTTCTCAAAGCCCCCCTGGAAGCTCCCACGAAGCCCCACTTCTCAGGGGTTCAGACAACCACTCTTCAGCAGACTTGCAGCAAACACACCCCTAAAGGGTTCCCCGAAGGCCGGAGCCTTGGCTCCCCAGCCCTGAAGGCCAGTTGCTCCACTCCCCACCCCACCCCACCCCCAGCTGCTGGTCAGTGAGTCCTGCAAGGCCTGATGGCCCTCCCCCAGGAGCAGAGGGAACAAGGCAAGTGCAGGAATCTATAATGGTCAGACGAGAGCCGCGGGTGACAGCCACACTGTCCACTCTGTGACACTCGCCTCTGTGAGGTCTTTGAACTTGCCCAAGCTTTCCTTGGGCACGGGCGTTGCTGTGTGCTGGGGCGACACAAGAGACGCAGGCTTGTCCTGAGCCAGGCCTGAGCCTGGGCATGGCACTAGTGGATAGGAAGCAGAAGGAGTGACTGCCCGGCTCTCGTGCGTGAGCCTACCTGCAGAGCCCCCAGGGAGGGCACACTGCAGCCCAGCCCGCCACTACCCTCTCCCTCGCCCACAGCATCCAGCTGTGGTCTAGCTCTCCAACCATCTGCTCTATGCAACCACCTGCACGCTCCACCATGCATCCATACCTCCACTCAGTCACCCGCCCCTCTCCACCCATCCATCTGCCCACCTTCCCTCCATCACCTGCACCTGTCACCGCTCTACTTACCTGCTCATCCCTCCAACCATCCAATCACCCATCCTTCATCTGTCAGTTCTCGACCTGCTGTTCGCCCATCCATCTACCCATCTGTCCGTTTACCCACCCACCTATCCAGTCATCTCTTCCTCTCTGCTCCTCCACAGACTGCTGGAGGAACTCCTAGTTTGTCTCACCAGAACCTCCCTGGCCCCGCGGGGTTGTCCATCTCCCCGGGTACAGGTGCCCCCAGCCTATCAGAATCCACCCTGGGGCTCAGAGGTTGTCAGTGCCCAGCTGCTGCTGCTGGTGGCTGCCCTGGACAGCAGCCAAGTGGTCTCCCCAGGGGAGAGGCAGAGCCTAAACCATCCCTTTCCCGAGAAGAACGACAGACTGCCCCCTTTGACAGCTGAGGCCGTGCTCCTTGCAAACACAAGCCCGTCTGGGTAAGTCCAGGCTTGCCTCGCGAGGGCTGGCCCCAGTTGGAGAGGCACACTGAAACACCAATGGCGAGGTTACACAGCCGGGCAGCCCAGAGCCCTACCGGCGGCCTGGGGCTGAAAGGCCAGGCAAGAGTAACCGTCCCTCCATCACCTCCCTCTACAGACAGAGGACAGCACCAGCCACGGTGCAGGGCCCCGAGAACCGTCCACCCTGCAGCCGCTCCTGTCTAGCCCACCCCCAGGGAGTCTGAGCCCCTGAGGATACAGCTGGGCATGTGATGGGCAGCTGGCTATGCGACGGACAAATGGACCTCAGTTTGTGGAAACCATCTGGGACACATTTCCTTCCCCACAGGGAGAAGTCAAGAGCGCCCTCTAACCCTTTCCGGCCTGCTTTTGCGTGACACCATGGCAAAACAGGACGGGTGCAGCGGTACCACCGAGGCAGTTTATAGCATTTTGGGTCACACCCCCACCGCACACGGGACACAGGCTCACAAAGCTGGTGGGAGAAGGGAAGCCGGAGCCAGCCCGCCCGGGCTCTGACCTCAGGCCGGCCCCTTCCCCTCTGTGCGCCCAGAGAACACTCAGCACGTGGCCTGCAACCCGGCCAGGGAGTGCCAGAGGTGTGGAGGAGGAGGGGTGGGCCAGGCAGCAGCACGGGGGCCCAGGCGGCAGGAGCTGAACAGGAGCTGGGGACCCGCTCCCAGCCTTGGCACCCAGCAGCTGTGCTGACTTGCTCCATGTCGGCCCTGCCAAGCCTGGGGCCTCTGGCTCCAGCACGCCACTCACTGTGGCGATGGCCGGCCCAGGACACAGCTGCCACAGCTCTCCGCCTGCGGGCGGGAACCAGCCTGGCAGTCCACCAGTGGGGTGTCCCCAGGGCCTGCCGGCGGTGTGGGACACTCAGCCCCCTGCTCTGCAGCTCAGCTCCCAGCCCCTGTCCTGCAGGCTGCGTTCCCAGCCAAGCCGGCCCCTCCCTGAGCCTCTCCACCCCCGCCACCAGAGCCCTGGGAGCAGCTGTGCCTGGCGGGCCTCAGCCCAGCAGTGAACAGTTGCTGGGCTGTCCAGGCCACTGTGAGGGGGGGCCACTGAGCTCCTTCTGTGGCTCTCCTCCTCGGGGGATGGGGCAGGTGGGCTCCCTGCCAGCGGGGTAAACTGAGGCAGCAGGTGCCTGTCATATTCATGCAGCAAGCCCTTTCCTTAGATTCTTTTCCTGCTAGCAAGTCCCCTGGGCTCAGGAGCATGTCCCTGCCTGGCCCTCCTCTCCCAAGAGCTTAGCAAAAAGGATCTGCCTGCCCACCTGCCTGCCCGCCCCCACACTTGCTGTCCACCATGCATGCCAACCTCCTGGGGCAGCTGCCACACGCAGCAGCCTGCACTGCTGACAGCACCAGCTGAGATGCCCACGGCAGCTCCAAAACACGCACTGTGCCCACCCCAAGGTATAGGTCGCCCTGCTAGCCCTTGGCATGGCCGGCCTGGAGGCCTCTGGTTACCCCCAGAACTCTGCCCTGCCCCCAGCCACCCTGCTGCCCGTCAACAGTAGACACCCCCTCTCCCTCCTCCTCCTGGCACTCAAAGACCCTTAATGCTGCCCAGTGCCCACACAGAAACCAACCAGACCCAACATGAAGCCCTCCCGTCTCTAACTCTTGCTTCACCCCCCAATCTGCATGGAGGGTGCCAGGAATGCCAGGGCTCCAGGCCCTCCACCAAGCACAGAGCTGCCTGATCAGCATCAAGCTTACCCAGGGTAGCACCTCTGCTGATGGGTGCTGTGCTGGGATGGGGTGCTGGACAGGGAAGAACAGTCAGGCAGGTGGGTGCAGGCAGAGGTCAGTACACAGCAGAAGCAGGTTGGTGGGAGGCAGGGAAAAGGGTGACACACGAATGGACAGCTGGACAGGTGGGTGCTTGGCAAGGAACGGGGCAGACGGCTGGAGGGGGTGGGGAGGACACTGGTCTGGGCCAGTTATTCCCTCCGGCAACCTCAGCTTTCCAGTCAAGTGCGGAACCTACCAAACCCTCCCTAAGCAGTGCTACCAGTGCCCTGGGGAGTAAAGGCAGGGCCTGGCCAGTCCTCTCCCTGCCAGCACAGGCAAAGGCAGCCGGGCTCAATCGCAGGGAGCCCCACGGCCCAGGCAGAGTCCCTGATGCCATCAGCTGGCAGGGGACGGGCCGCCTGGCCCGCAGCCCAGCTGGAGGTCTGAGCTGGGACCTCCCAGATAAACCCCAAGAAGAACTGGGGAGAGAAGCACTTGGCATTCCCAGCGCCTGGGGGCGTCTTGTTCTGGCAGCAGCTAAGGACCACACCAAGCCTCTGAGAAGCAGCATGGGGGCCGTGGCTCTGTGAGGCTCTCCAAGGACCAAAGCCAAGAGCATGCAGGTATCACTGGCCCCACCTGCTACGAGGCCCCATGGGCACTGGGCAGCAAAGGACAGGGCTGTAGCAATTGGGCCACAGCTCCCTGGGGACCCAACACCCTCTACACCCAGCCTCTGCCCCCTATTCACTCCCATCTTCAGGGCCTCAGCCCCAACCCTGAGCCCCACACAGCCAGCCTCCCACGCACAGCCTGCAAGCACCCCTACAACCCCAGCCCCAGCCATGACCAAACCAACTCGACCCACACGGGGGCCACGGCAGAGTCCTTGTCTATCTCTCACCAGGAACGGGGCGCAAAGGGGCGGGCTGCCCCGTCCCATCTCTACCAACAAACCCCCGTGGAATCAGTGAGCGAGTGAATGAACGGGTCTGGAGAGCGCCCGGGGCCGGGCATCCAGGAAGCCAAGGAGCCGGGGCCCCGCCGGAGCTAAGCCGTAAACCCCAACTACGGCAGACCACATTAATTTGTAGGGCCTCGAGCTAAACCTGAATATAAAAAGGCTTGTTCAGCTGCCAACCAGACCGGGATTTTCTTTAATGAGTTTGGCTCCAGGAGTCCCTCCTCCGTGTTCCTTCACCTCCGCTCCCCTCACGCTCCCCTCCCGGCCCGGTTGTGGGCCTGCTATGCGGCCAGGTGCCTTTGTTCCTTCTGCAGGCTTGCGGGATGTCCCCTTGGTGAGGCGGTGGGCAGCGCCACCCTCTGCAGGGCCTCTGGGATGCGCCACGTGTGGCCCGGGACTGCTGGGGGAAAGAAGAGGCTAAGATGGAGCTGAGGATGGGCACAAGGCTTCCCTCCCAGGGCAGGCGATGGCGACATGCTAAAGGCCGTTCCACAGTGGGTCACTCACATCTCATGGCATTGGCCGTGAGGGACATCGTTGGATTCCTGGGTTCCAAAGCGGGAGGGGGACAGGAGGGGGCCTTTTCCATGCGTTCAGAGCTTGGATGCCACGTACCCACCCCGGCAGGAACAGCTTCCCTGCCACACTCCTTGTCCAAGAAACCAAACCAGAATGCAGGGGGAGCCATCTGGTACAAGTACGGAGGGTGACACGTGGACCGCAGCTTCAGGGATGCACAGGCAGCATGGCTGCTGCAGGGGAAGCTGAGCCAGTCCTAGCTGGGAGAGGGCGCCCCTTTGGAGTTCCCAGGCACAGATTAGGGTAAGGGCACGAGGAACAGGGTGCCCGGCCCGGGCTGTGGTCTACACGACGCACTGGACTTCCAGATGGACGTGTCCCTGAGGCCTCAGAACCAGCTGGGGCAGAGCCTGGCACGACCCTCCTGAAGCACAAGAGGCCGCTCCCCCCAGGACCCAGGCAGGTACAAGGGGCCGCAGGGCCATGGCCCGTCCCTACCAACACAGACAAGGCCGCTGGCATGAGGCGGGAGACCTGTATTCCAGGCTCCTTCCCAGGCACGGGGCCTGCGGGGCCCACTACGTAGCCAACCCCAGTATGCTGGGAGGCTTCTGCCGCCTGCCTGAGGCCAGCCAGCTGGTCATGGGTGACCCCACGGGAGGGGTGGCTGAGTCAGCGCCCAGATCCGCCAGAGCCAGCCCCGTCCAGCCAGGCTCCAAGCAGCCTGACACGGGGTCTGGCCTGCAGCCCAGGCAGGGCCATGTGGTGCCAGGGTGGCCAGGCCCCGCCCCACCAGCATGGAGAGAGGCCTCCCCTCTTGACTGAATGTGACACACAGCACCTCCTCTTGTGTGCACGCTGGTCCTGCCAGGGGAGGAGTAGAAGGGGGGGCCCGCACTGGGGCGGGTTGATGCCTGCATTGCTAACAGGGATAATGGGGGTAGGGCTTGCCGCGCACAAGCTGTGTGTGTGTATGTCAGGCATGTGAGCATGTATGCCCAAGCATGACCTGTGCATGTACAAGCCATGTATGGGTGTGGATGCCAGCGTAACGCATGTGAGCACGCATGGGGGTACCCACACACACGCAATGTGTGCACATACAAGTGTGTACACCTGTGTTTGTGTGCACAAGCGTGTCACAGACGTGGACCGTGCCCACAGCCTGCAGCTGGCTCCCAGCAGGGCAGCACAGTGGGGCTGCTCAGTGAAGTCCAGGCCACCAGGCCGGCAGGAGGCCAGCTGCAGATGTGACCCCGCGACCTGGAAGCCGCTGGCCTGGCCTCCCTGCCTCCAGGGGCCAAGCCCCTGACCTGGAGGTCTGGCTAGCTCCAGCATTTTACAGTTGGGGCCTGGTTTTCCCAGCCACGGTGTCTCAGAAAGGGGACAGTCAGGGACACTGGACAGCCACAAAGGCTTGGCTGTTCTCCTGTGTGCCTCACAGGGTTGGGGGCAGGCAGCAGAGGTGGAGCAAGCAGGGGGCGGGGACAGAATTTGGGAAGGGGCTCCTGAGACACGGAGGAAATGGAGGGAGTGGGAACAGTGAAATGAGGGAGGGAGGGGGAGAGCGGCAGAGAGGGCCGCCCACGCACAGAGGGGCAGATGTACAAACCCACAGAGAACACGGGAAAGACAGAGACGCGGACAGAACGATGGCAGCCGTGAGGGCTGCGGAGCGGGTGAGAGAGCCAAGGAGGCTGGAAGACAAGCCAGGGACGGGCAGGGAGACAGCCAGCAAGCGATCCAGGGGGCGGGGAGCAGGCCTGAGGGAGGCCCCGTGTGTGGCGGGGTGAAGTTCAGAAGAGAGGGAAGAGGTGGTTTGACGACCAAAGTCATTGAAAAATTTCTGGCACGGCCGCCCCAGGCTCCTGGCCGCGGGCCCGGCTCTGAGCTGAACTTAAACAAACCCCTGTCGCAGCCATCTGCTTGGGTTTAAAATAAATCAAACAGTCTGGGAGCCGGGGGCGATGGCGTTTCCATCTGCACCGCCGCCGCTCGCCGGCCTGGAGCCGCGCTTGCCTCTCCCAGCCAAGGCTCCTGGCAACGTGGGGTCCAGTAAGTCCTCCAGGAGCGGGGCCACGGGACCCCCGCCTGCCCCAGCGCCTAAGTGAAGCCAAGTGCTATTTTTACAGCCACCCACGGCTCAGGGTTACCCCCGGGGGGCTTCTGGCCTGGAGCGCTGTGGGATAACAGCCTGGGGTTTACCCACCACTGTGTGTGAGAGAGAGGTGTGGGGTGAGGGCAGATCCCTGCCCCCTCTCGGCAGTCACGAGCCTCTGCCGTGACACGGACCGAAACCCACCAATCCTGGGCAGGGGAGGCTCGCAGGACCCACCTGGGACAGCTGCAAAGAGCAGTGGGACTCCCCTGCCCCAGACCTACGGACCCCTGGGAGATGCCGCTCACCTGTCCCAAGACACTGCTGGCCCCCCGCCCAGGGCCACGGGACCCAGGCCACCAACAGCCATGCAGGACCAGCCCCTGGTGAAGGCACAGTAGGAGGGGCAGAAGGCATGCAGGAAAGAGCCCCACAGCCTCAGGAACACAGCTGGCACCAGGGGATTGCAGCAACTCTGGGAATGCAAAAGAGGGGTGCTCAGGGCGTAGCACTGTCAGGGACACAGAACACAAGAGGACCTGAGGGGAAGGACAGGTGCAGGACACAGGACACGACAGGACCACAGGGGACAGGCCAGGTCAGGGATACAGACACAGGACATGACAGGACCACAGGGGACTGGCCAGGTCAGGGATACAGACACAGGACACGACAGGACCACAGGGGACAGGCCAGGGACGGGGACATGACAGAGCCTCAGGAGCAGAGTGGACAGTCCTCTGTTCTAGCTCCCTCTGTGTCAACCCCCAAGGACTGCAGGACAGCTGGACTGGCCCGAAGCCCCTGAGCAGGTAGGACACATGCTGTATCCAGGGCAAGGGATTCGACATGGTGCCTCTGACCCTCAACCCCAAATGTACTTTCCAGCACCTCGAGGGATTTCTCCAGAGAATCCAGTAATTCCAACCAGGATTCAGCTTTTTAAAGTCTCACATGGGCCTGCAGCATACACAGGAAGAGGCCCTGACCTTCACTCGGTCATTTGGTGGTGCAAAAAACAGACAAAGGTGCCCGCTGGGAGTTGTGGAAGAAAGAGAGATGACGCAGACCAAAGACGGCCGAGCCGCGTTGGGGGAGGCAGCACACGGTGACCCCTCCCTGGGCGGCAGGTCAGGGCCAGTTCCTGTCCTCTGAGCTCTGTGCACCCACACCATTCCTGTCCTCCACTCGGTTTGAAAAGTGAGGCGGCAGAGTGAGCTACTGCCTGCCAAGCCAGCACCCTGGACATCTGACCTGAGTCCTGACTGCACTGGCTCCCATCCGGCTCCCTGCTGCCAGCCTGGGCAGAGCAGCAGAAGATGCCCCCCGCACCCATGTGGCAAACTGGCCACAAAGCTCCTGGCTTCAGCCCGGCCCAGCGCTGCTGGTCATGGCCACCTGCAGAGGGATGGGAGACCTCTGTGCAACTCTGTGCAAAATAAATACATCTTCAGAAAAAAGATGATGGTGATAAGGAGACCAAGAGGGACGCTGACTGATGGGACCCTGAGTGGTTAGCCCTGGGGTGCCATGTGGACACAGGAGATCCAGCCAGGCTCCTGCGGAGGCTTGGAGGAGTCCAAGCTGGGGGTTGGGTTCACGGACAGCCATCACGGAGGGCCTCTGGGAAGAGGAGGACTGGGGAAGTGTGACTTGTGCTGATGGCAATGTGCAGGACGGCCCGAGCCTGACACGGGGACCCAGGGCATCCCTGCTGTCCGCTTGCACCGGGAGTGGCCCATACTGAATGTCCAGGGACGTAAGCATCCAGGCCCAGTCCAGCAGGTGACACCAGCCTCCGGGGAACAGGTGCCTAACCCCACCTGTTACTGACCAATGTGGGGACCGGCTCTGAGAAGGGAAAGGCACGGGTACCAAGGGAATCCAACCCTTAAAAATCCCTCCACACACACTGAAAATGCATACACATTATACATACAATGTATACAGCACAAAGGTATCACACACATACACACACCACACCATACACAAACTACACACACATCCGAATTACGCATTACATACATGACACACACCAACTGCACACTATACATGCATACCCAGCCCGGGCTGGCCCTCACGGGGTGCCAGGTGGCCTGAGCTCACCCCTGGGTCTTGCCCTGACGCCCACCTCTGCCTCTTAAGCTGCAGCATCTGCCAAAACCACGAGAGGTGCCAGGTCACAGGGCGCCTCACTAAGCTGTCTCCATACAGGGAAACCAAGGCAGGCCAGCCCAGGATTCAACGGCACGGCCAAGGCCACACTGGAACCTGCCCACCTCCAAGGCCATGGTGTAATTTCATGTGCCTCCTCTCCCCGCTCCACAAACCCACACCTCCGCCGAGCCCAGCTCCCCAACACATCCAATGGATGTAGCGCTGAATCCACCTCACAGCCGGGAAAACAGAGGTCGGAGCTGTGCTGGGCAGAGCTGCCCCCTCAGCCAGCCGTGCCATCCATGCCCCACTTGGCTATGTCATCCATGTCCGGCTCAGCTGTGCGGCCCTGAGCTGGGCATGGCTGCCCCCTCAGCCAGAGGTGCCATTCATGCCCTGCTTGGCTGTGTGGCCCTGGGTAGGGCACAGCTGCCCCATCAACCAGTGGGGCCATTCATGCCCTGCTCGGCTGTGCAGCCCTGGGCTGGGCATGGCTGTCCCCTTGGCTATGCAGCCCTAGGCCGGGGGCCTCTGCTCCCAGACCGGTGCAGTTGACCTGGCAGGAGCCGCCCTCCTCCCCTTGACCGCCAAGGGTGGTAGGGAAGACCAACAGGCCAGGATGCATGCGCAGAAACTGAGTGGGCATACCTCGGACCTGCCGCGCCAGGACTTTGTCTAGGAACTCAGCCTCCCTCAAATGCCCTGGCTGAGAGCTTGAGGCTGTAGCCTTCTTCCTGGTTCTGCCCCAGTAAGGGACCTTGGGCACGCAGCTGCTCTGGCTGCCTGGGTGTGGGGGGGGCAGCAGGCAACCCTGGGCAAGGCAGGATGACCCAATTTCCACTCTGCAGGAGCCCACCCTTCTGCTGGGGAACTCACTCACAGCTTTGGGCACATGAGGACCAAGCCTGCAGCATGGTGCGTTGCAGTGGCGACACCTGTGGGTGAAGGCCAGCTCTAGGGCCTGCCTCGGCCAGGGATGCAGGTGGGCAGCGGGCACACTGAGCCAGGTGCCAAGGGAAACAGCAAAGGCTGGGGGCATTGATGAGCGCCCAGGACTCTCAGGGTGCAGAGGGGCCAGCAGGTGCTTCAAATACAAGCTGGTTCTGCCACAGCCAGCAGCCCTGGGCAGGGCCTGCCAGGGTCACACACATCACAGCCAGGGAGGAGAGATGGGCATAGGGAGAAGACAGGCCTGGGGCACAAGCCAGGAGGCCTGTGGCCTGTCACCAGGCTGGGGAAGGGAGAGAGACGAGGCCTGACTCCTGTCCCTGCATCCCATCCCAGGCCACTCAGCTGGCAGCTTCCAGGGACCACCCAGAGTCAGCGTCCTCCTCCCCCAGGACCCCTGCTGGGAGGCTCCCCTTGCTGGGCACCTGAGCTCACCCATCTGCCTGTTTGGAGGGTCAGAGGGCATCCCCAATTGCTGGTGGTGCCAACACTGTGACAGGGTCCTGTCCTTGAGACCATGGCCTGGTCTGGGGGCTTCCACAGTCCTTGAGGCCAGCTGGGAAGCCTCAGCTTTGCCCTTCCCCACCTCGCTCACCACCCTCCAGTGCTAATGCAGGAGAGCCAACCCCCAACTCCTGCAGATGCCTGCACCTGGCACTCAGAGGAGGGGGCTGGGACAAACACTCGGGCCCCTCCTTGGAAGTCACTGTGGTCTGGGCAGGACTGGTCCTGGGACAGGCCTGGCAGCTTGGTTCCAGCTGCTCCACACCCAGGTCTCATGGCTGAGGATAGCCCGTGGATGACCTGGGCCTGTCCGGGACCCCAGACGGGGCCTCCTAAGCTCAGATGACCACACACCACGTCCCTGAGCCTGGAGGTGGGGTGGGGGAGGGGAGTCACATACCACCCACCTGGACTGCAGCTCAGCCAGGCTGTTCCTTTTCATCAAGCCTCTTACACACACACACACCCTGCTACCCCATCCCTCACAGGAACAAAAGTTCTCACGGCCACTGGCGGGCAGCTTCATTCCATCTGTCCACGGCTTCCTGCAGGCCCGGGCATAGCCGGGATCTCCCAACATGCTCCCCCTTGCCCACATCCAACTCTGAGACTTACAGCCACCAGGGTGCACACAGCTGGGGGTCAGTCATGCTCTCAGGGCAGGAGAAGGACAGGCAAAAACCCGGGCTGCTGCCACGTCCACTCGTGCAAAGCAGGGTTCCTCCCCAGGGTCCCCGCGAAGGGAACGTGGACCTGCACAAGGCACAGCGGACCAGGCTTCCATGACTCCAACAGGCTGAGGTCTGTGCCGGTCCCATGGCACCCAGGGGTTCAGAGGTGGAATGGGCTTGGCCAGGGGGACAGCGCTGAATGGGTGGTGGTGAGGGAGGACTGGGTGGCTGTTGGCTATGGTGTCGGGGTGCCCGGGTTCAGCTTCTGCCCCCAGCTTGCCACGGACACAGTAGCTGGGTTCCTGGCCCCTACATGGGAGGTGTCGGCCTCCGGCCCAGCCTGGTCCCAGCCGTCTCTCAGACTAAAAACTAATGAGCAACAGTTTATCATGACAGAAACAGCCAAGCTGTGACACTCGGACCTGAAGTGTCTGCTGGCGAGATTAAAATAGGAGCCAGGGACTGTCACTGAGGCTCTATGTGTCACTTTGCCAGCCGCACCTGGGGACCCCTGGCAAGGGCCCCAAGACCGAGAGGGAGGTGCTCCCGTCGCCCAGCCACATCTGGGGACCCCTGGCAAGGGCCCCGAGACCATCCCCTCGCCCAGCCATACCTGGAGACCCCTGGCAAGGGCCCTGAGGCCAAGGGGGCGGCGCTCCCCTCGCCCAGCCGCACCTGGGGACCCCTGGCAAGGGCCCTGAGGCCAAGGGGCGGCGCTCCCCTCGCCCAGCCGCACCTGGGGACCCCTGGCAAGGGCCCTGAGCCAAGGGGGCGGCGCTTCCCTCGCCCAGCCGCACTCAGGGAGAAAAGCTGTGGAATTCCCTGAGGACTCTCCCCAGGGAACACAAGCCCCACGCCAAGACACAATCACTCAAGGACAAGACCCGTGGCGGGAATAGGAGAGGAGACCCAAGTGTGCCGAAAGGTGGCAGGAGAGAAAGAGAGACAGACATGGTGTGAGCCTGCAGGTGGGGAGGGAGTCTGTGACAGCTGAGGGAGGAGACGGCAGGTGATCACTTCAGCTCTCTGTTGAGGTCAGGAAGGGACATAGCAGGTTAAGTTCACCTCCTGCAATGCCCTATCTGTCTCCTGCTAACACACCTGGGAAAGCAGCAAGCACAGTCTAAGGATGCGGGCTGCTGCACTCACAGGGGAGGCCAGGACCCAGGCTCTGACTCCTGGTCCAGCCTGGTCCAGCCCGGGCTCCGGCGGCCATGTGGGGAATGAACCAGGACACGGAACACCCCTAACTCTGCCTGCCCCTGCCTGTGCTCCGGCCTCACAGAGGCCCACTCCACACACTCACACCCCCCACCCCACCCCGACACCATAGGCCCTGGCGGCTGCCCTGCTCGCTTTGCCGTGTGGCAAGCTAGGCGTCCAGCCCCACACACCCAACCTGGGCACAAGTGGCCCAGAGAACACACTGGTCGATGGTAGGCAACACCCCCAGCTCCCCCCATACCCAGGTCCCTGATGGCTGGGGCTGTGGGTACCAGGTCAGGAGTCCCAGAGTGATCACAGAGGTGGCCCAGGTTCCCAACTGTCCTTCCCTGAGTCCACAGCCGGAACCCTGGCTCCCAAGTCACCCCTCTACCCAGCTCTCATCTTGTCTGCCCAGCCTCCCCTCCAGGCCCTGAGCTCCTTGGGATTGAGCCGACCCCCAGTCAATGCCCAATGAGTAACTCCCACCCAGGCACTCCCCCAACGAAGCACAAAGGTGCCCCAGGCTGAGGCCGGCAGAGGCAGGGGCCCACAGCTGCCCGCCCTGCGCCTGTCGCCCAGTGCGCCGAGCCCTTCTCTAATGCTGTACGCACAGCCGCCCATGCCAGGTCACAAGGGGATTTCATTGATCTTAGCAAAAGACCCATTCGCTTTCTGAGGGACTGTGGAGCCCGGCATCTCTCCTGGGATGAGCCCAGGGTCAGTGCGCCCCTGCTGCCCTGGCCACGGAGGAGCTGCCAGCAGCAACACGCTGGCTGGTGCCCAGCGGGAGAGGGAGGCCAGCTGCCCGGGGCATCCTGCTCCTTCTGCCTTTTCTTCCTCACTCTGAGACGTCACGTGAAGTGAAAGTGAAGTGCTGGTGACGACACACCACAGACGGGACAGACATGACAGACGGGACAGACGAACAGCACCATGTCCCAGGACGCCGAAGCCAGGTGGGCTGTGGCCCAGCGTGGCTAGCGGGGGACCCTAGGCCAAGTCCGAGCCTCCCTGGGCCTCAGGAGGCCGCCCAGCCCTGGCGCTGGCTGCCCTCTGCACCCTGACAGGGACAGAACTCCTGCCTCCCGCCGCACACACAGATGGCACAGCTCAGGAAAACACCCTGCGAAGCCGCTCTGGCCACTCCACCTTGGCCACTGCCCCGAGCACATGACGGCTTCTCACTGCCCATCTTACACAGAAAAGCATCAAGCTCCGCAGTTCCCACAGCCCAAGGCGGCCAAGCTGAACCGTGTGCTTCATGCCCACTGTCTACACGTGTGTAGACGCACGGGCCGGGAGCAGACGGCTGCAGTGGGGGCACGGCTCTGCTCATTTCCCTTCCTGTAACCGCTGTGTGCCCCGGTACCTCCATCTAACCGGGCTGCCCTCCCACGCACACACACAGCACAACCTGGAGCACTCCCTCGGACCACACCAGCCTCCTCTCTCAAACCCTCACAGACCATGACTCATGGACGTCCGCCCCCCCTAACCTTTTGGGTCAGCAGGTCCCATCCAGAGCCCAAGTCCAGCCCCTCCCAGGACAGTCATCAAGGCACCGACAAGTCCTGCTGCAGGTGAGTCTGTTTCTCAGTCCGCAGTTCCCTAAACGCATGCAAACATGGGAAAAGATGACCCCAGTTCCGAGTCACTGGGGTTTCCTGGCACAGGAAGCGTCACAGCACATTCCCTCTCCTGAACCGGGCCCTGCTGCAGCCAACAGCATCCTCCTTCTGACCCTCTGCTAGAGGCTCGGACAGCCCCTGCCACACTCGGGGCGGCAGAAAGCGGCTCCTGACCAGCCCTGACCGCTGCAGGACGACTGCTCAGAGCTCATCTGTCTCTGTGGGCTGGAGAAGCCACTGCCGTGGGCCATGGTGGGTGCTCACGCAGCAGCCGGGACCACGAGGGCGTGCAGACGCAGAGTACTGGAGCTGTCCTTGTGGTTCTCGTCGACGCAGAGCGCAGTCCAGCTCGGCTGCCTGCCGGCTGCGGGGTCCTCCCCGCGCCTCCCTCCCTGAGGCAGGGTCGGCACCACGGCACAGCGGGTTCAGCCACCACTTCTGATATTTTTGGTCAGAGCGTTGCGTTCAGTCCCAATGTCCCACTTCCCATCCAGCTCCCTGCTGACGTACCTGGGAAAGCAGCCAGAGATGGCCAAGTGGCCCTGCACCCACGTTGACACCTGGAGGAAGCTCCTGGTACCTAGCTTCAGTCAGGCCCAGCCCTGGCCCCTTGTGCCCATTTGGGCAGTACACCAACAGATGGAAGACCCCTCTCTTTCTCTCACTCCCCTCCATCTCTATATAACTTTGCCTTTTAAATAAATAAAAGAAATGTGCTAAGTTTTCCCCAGGGAATGCATCAGACTCCAACAAGATTCATAGCCGTGTCCCCTTTTCTTTCATTTTTTTTCTATATTTATTTATTTATTTTTGCATAGTCAGATATGCAAAGAGGAGGAGAGACAGAGAGGAAGATCTTCCATCCATTGATTCACTCCCCAAGCATCCACAAAGGCTAGAGCTGCGCCAATCTGAAGCCAGGAGCCTAGAGTCTCTTCCTGGTCTCCACACAGGTACAAGGGCCCAAGGCTTTGAGCCATCCTCCAGGGCTGCCGGGATTAGAACTGGCACCCGTATGGAATCCCAGCATGTGCAAAGCAAGGACTCTAGCCACTATGCCACTGCACCGGGTCCATCTTCTTTCTTTTCAGATTCCTCCTTGTGCAGGTATCTACCCAGGATCTCCTACTCAGAGGAGCTGTCTTTCCTCTGAACTAAGGTCCCCTCCAGGTCACCTGGTCATTCCTGGTCCCGAGGCCAGCTGCTGTGACATCAGACATGCCTTTTCAACTCATACCATCTTCCAAAGACGGCCCTGAAGACAGTGTTGTGTCCCAATTGGCCCCAGGGCCAGGGAGCTTGTGCCAGGGTGAGTCCATGGCCCATGCTGTAACATGGTACTCAGGGCAGTCCCAGCGACTGCTCAGTGGCACCTCTGAGGCCCCTCGGAGGCCACCTCTGAGAAGCCCCCAACTCTTCCTAGCCATCATAAAAGCCCCACAGTACCAGCCACAACCAAGACAACAGTAACATGGCAGCGGGCAGCTACCGGCCAACGTCTGGACTGCACACCCTACACGCATCCTACCCCAGCCCCTCGGAGGCCGAGGCCATCGCCAGCCCTCCTGGGCACACACAGCAGCAGCAGCTCGCCCAGGGACAGACACAGCTGCCGGGGGTGGGGCTGGCACTTGTGCCCTTCGGGAGGCTAAAGAGCAACACGGCATCTTCCTTCAGCTCAAGGCTCTAAGAGGGGCAGGAATGCAATATACTGAATGTGTGCACGGTCACGGCTCACAACACACATGTCTGCCACCTGCTCAACTCCTCACTCAAACTGTCCATGGGAGCCCGCGCCCAGGGCTGGCAGGTACACACCACCCCACAGTCTGCCAGTTTCTCAAAAAGCCAGGGACTCCAGGAGCATCCTCTCCCGAAGGGGGACAGGCCTCCATCCACACAAACCTTGCCTGTCCATGAGGCTCATGGGACGTCGGTCACAGCACAGCCATGCCGCCACCAGCCAGAGCTGCCCATGGACAGGCAGACAGGCCCTGGTCCTGACGGCAGGATTGATCCAGCACGCCACGTGGTGGGCCCTGGATGGACGACACACTGGACAGTCCCACTCAGGTGGAATGTCCGGGCAAAAGGTCTCCAGGTGGCAGGAAGCTGGGGTCTCTTTTAGGGGTTGGGACGATGCTTAGAGTGGTGATGAAAGCACAGAATTATCTCCTGAAAAAGGGTGAATCTCCTGGCCTGCGCAGGTAGCTGAACAAACACACCAGAGACAGAAGGGATGAAATGACACATGGGAAGCGCTCTGAGCCCTGCCTGGGCTCCGGAGGGCCTGCATGTGACAGGGCGGAGGGTCCCCACGATGCTCTAAGTCCCTGCCTGGCCCGGGTGCCCCAGGGGAGGGCTCCTGCGGATGCCTGGCAGCTGGGGCCGCCCTCCATGGCTCCTCCAACTGTGGGCTGGGCTGCTGCTGCAGGGACAGCCCTGACAGGCAGCACAGCTCCCGCCTCCAGCATCTCCCCTGCCCTGGGCTCTGGGTCTGATGCAACAAAGAGGCACTCTAGAGAAACACTCAGACACTGGGACTGCAAGGACGAGACCGAGGCCAGGGAGTGCCAGTCAGGGCTGTGGGTACAAGTCTGCTTTGTAAAGGGATCCAGTCACAAACAGCAGACACCCGGTGTAATCAGAACGTAACATCCTAAGATGCGCACGTTCCAAGCAACACAGCCAACAACGGACAGACAGTCTTTAGTTCTAAAGCAACGCTGCTTTCCTCTCCGCATTAAAATGTACTTTAGTGTCATTCGCACTTAGCCGACTCTGAAAAAAAATTCCTTTAAGCAAAAGCACACAGCCCCCTCGGATCCTCAGTGGACAACACAAGGGCAGGAGAGCAAGCATGGACGCAGATGGACGCAGGCAGAAGGGTCCACGCCTTACCGAGTAGCCTTAAGCACACAGAGCTCAGGGAAGCCTAGTGGTTCCACAAAGGTTACTTCCTCTAGACCTGCCAGACTAGAACAAGGGCAGTTACAGACACACGAGGAGACAGTTCAAGCCTGCAAGGACTGCTCTGGAAACCTTAAAGAGGCACAATCCCTTCTAAGTCGTCAGCACGGCTGACAAGGCCCGGCAGCGCACTGGGGCAGGCCACCAGCATCCCTACCACAACGCTGCTCTGCTCCCTACCCAGCTCCCTGACAATGCCTTCAAACGCCTGGGTTCCTGCCGTCCACAACAGAGACCCAGAGGGCGCTGCGGGCTCCTGGCTTCAGCCTGGCGCAGTCCCGACAGTTGTGCCCATTGGTGGAGCGAACCAACCAGTGACAGATTCTGTCTCTCTGTCACCCTGCCTTTCTAGAGCCTAAAGCAAGCAGCCAGCATTAGGAATAAACGAGGGGACATCATCACAGAGAGGGGACATCATCACAGAACCCGCGGCCACGTCACAGAAGTTAACGTGACCAACGCAGACAACGCAGTTGAGTCCTCCGAAACTTGTAAAACTGACTCGGGAAGCAATCAGCCTCACAGGGGACCCCACCCTCAGGACTTCCTCCACGTTAGGAACTGATTCAGAGGCCGCCCACTGGGGAGCGTTACAGAGGCAGGCAGAGCTGCTGTGTGCCAGCTGGGACCTCGCTCAGAATCTCTATTTATTATGTTTCCTGAACACAGACTCGGGGCTGTTTTTACTGCTCTTCCCCAACGCCCGTCTTCCCTGAGGCTTTGATCTCGCCAACTGTGGCTCTGCCAACTGGGCCGCTTTGTCACAATTGCCCCGCCCGCGGCAGGTGGGAGAGAAATCAGCGTACACAGTGCACTGAGGATAGAGAACCAGGCGACACTCCTGCCTGCCTCACCGGGAGGAGGTGGCTTGTGTGCAGAAGAGCAGGGGAGCCCACGTGCTACGAGTCAGCAGGACAGACAGGCCAAGTGGCAGCTAGGGACAGCTGCAGCCCCTACCCCGGGCATGGAGCCCCGAGGAGGCGAGAACCTGGCGGAAGCACCCCAAGGCCCCCCCAGGGCAGGGCGGCCTTCCGGCAGCAGATCCCAGAAGCAACCCACGGTGTCGCTGTACTCCAGGGCTTCCGAGCTGGTCCAGGCCTGCTGAGCAGGCAGGGATGGGGTCCTCTGTCCAGATTAGGTGGAGTGCAGGTCCAACTGCCCTGCACTCAGAGCCACAAGGTGAGCTGCACGTGTGTGTGAACCCGCAGGTATGGGTGCTCACACGTATGTGTGTCAACACATGAGGATGAGTGCACACACTACAGCTTGTGTGCAGCCATGCACGTGTGAGCACACTGTGAACGAGATATGAAGGTGTGAGCGAGCACGCAGACACCTGAGTGTGGGAAGTGCTCAAACCACGCCCTACCTCCACTTGTGCAACCGAAAAGACCACGAGTTTCTGGGAGAGGTCCAACGGGCACAGGGACGAGGGCAGTGTTGGTACCTCCGCTAGCCGGCAGCCTGTGACTGGGGCGGCCACCTGCACACCCAGCACCCTCCAGCTCCTGGGAACAACGGGCAGTGACAAGCTCCACTCCCAGAGCAGCGTCCATTGCAGAGGCAGCCCAGAAGGCCGGTGGGCCTGGGCCAGGCACACAGTCAGACTGCAGGGCCTCTGATGGGGCACACGTAGCCATGCCCTAGGCCTGCCTGCCGCCTGTGCACACTGCCTGGAACGCTCACACAGCCTGCTGTGGCGGTCATCGCCGAGCCCCCACCCTGCCCACCCAGGGGTTTATAACTGCACTAAAGGACCAGAGCAGGTCCTCCCTCTGCAGCTGCCCCAAGGTACAGTGGGATTCCCAGCAGCGGCGCCAGCACCAGACACATGGTGTCACTGACATGCTTAGGGGTTCAGACCCGCGGGCCTCCTCCTGCTGCCAGGGTGGACCCCGGGAGCCCTGAGCCTTAGGGGCCAGTTGTACACCAGCATCCACCTGCTTCTGTCGCTCCTGTCGGGACCCCTTAAGGCCCTCTTAATCCTGTCTGCAAACCTTCTCCACGGGAAACCGCAGGCCAGGTTTACGGGTCTGGCAAGGCTCGTAAAGCAACAGCCCAGGGGCAGCAGGGCGCGGGGCAGCTGGGTTCTCCCTCCTGCCGACCAAGGCCAGCCCAGCTGCAGCCTCCTCCCAAGCTGAACCGGGGGCCAAAGCCCAGCAAGTCCAGTCCCACTGCTTCTGCCCAGCTTCCTGCAGGGGCCACTTAGCACCCCAGGAGGGGCAAGGCTGAAGCACCAGCTCTGGGAGGCTCCTGCCCTCCCAGGTCCTGGCCCTGGCCCTGTGGAGGAATTCGGAATCTTGCAGGCCGCGGAGCCCCAGGGCCACTCACACCTCCCTTTGCCCCTGGTGGCCAGAGGGGGAAGAGGAAGGTGACACCCCGATGTCATGAGGTCACCGGTGGTCTAGACGAGACCCCCAGGGCTTCATGACCATGAGCAAAGCCATGAAGGAGGGTACAGAAAGGGCCAGGGCCACCGTCACTCGTGTGGCCCATTCCTCGCAATACCTGCTCCAAGTTTTCCAAGTTCAACTCCACAGAGCACAAGTAACTTCTCGTGCAAATGGAAAATGCCTTTAAAACACTGACCCAGCACCCAGGCCAGAACAGACCAGAAGCGAGAACCCAACAGGAAACTGAGGACAGCTCGGGAAGGCAGGCCTGTTCACCTCTCCCTGAAGCCCCCCAGCCCTGCAAGGCTGCCCCACCAGGGACTCCTGTTCCAGGGAGCCCTCCCTGAGACACTGACGTTGGCAGGCCAGGGCCCTGTCCCCGCCAACCCCCTTACACATTCCGACTGCCTATCTGAGAGCCTCCCCCTCCGACACACGGCCTGGGAGCAGTGGTACACACGGCCACTTTAGGCAAGTGACACTCCCTCTCTCAGCAAAGCTCCTGGGGCAGCGCCGGCATAGGCGAAGGCTGTGAATGCCACCTGCTGTGGCGGTCATCACCGTGTGTTCATCAGAACCCAGAGGGTTGATGGGGTCAAGGGAACCCCATCTCCACCTCTGGGTGAGCTGACAACATGGCCTCCTCTCCCGCTCAGGCGCTGGGCTGGCCAGGTGGACACGGGGACCCTGGCTCAGCAGGGGCCCTTGCACCCTGCAGTGAGGAAGGGAGGCTGCGGAAACCCAACCCAGCCATAACTTCCACACACGGCCACTTCTTCCAGGGAGCCCTCCTGAATACGACCAGTTCTCCATTTCCCATCCTGGCCCTGCCATCCCCGCCACCAGCCCCTCCACGCTCCCACATCTGAGCTGCCCAGCTTCACAGTATGCCAGGTGTTCATACAAGCTGCTGAGCAGAACCAGGCAGGTCTGAGAACAACACATGGCGAGCTTGCTCTAACAGCACGGCTAGGACGGAGGCAGAGCTGCAGCGGTGCCCCTGGCAGACAAGAAGGACCCCTGCCAGAGCATATCTGTCCCATCGGCACGCGAAGCCTCCCCAGGCTGGTAGGGGTGCCAAGCAGAACCTTGCAGGACCTCACGGTGCTGTGTCTGAAAAGGGCCAGGAGGTCCCATGACACCACGGTTCCATGGGACAGGATTTCATGGGACCCCATCAGCGCAGCCACTTAAAACCCTCCCTTCCTGACCTTCCTCTGCCAGGTCTGCCACAAGCATAAGGGGCACCAGGGCTCGGGACATGGGCCCTTCCCCCGCCAAGTCCCCCAGTACCCCACAAACTCAGCTTGGAGCAAACCTCACAAGGGAGAGATTTCAGGAGAGGCGAGCAGAGGAGGGGCCGTGGCTCCACCTCCAGCCCTGCCCCTGTGGCTCCCCACCTGCCAGGGAAACTCTGCCCGAGTCATGTCTCTGCCCAGCTGGTGCCAGGGAGAGGAGCCAGGCGGCCTCCTCCAGCACCTTCCATAGCTGTCCCCTTTCCAACTGGTCCCAGCCAGGTGCCCCACGGGCCAGTGGAAGAGGGATGGCCAGGGCCTCCCCGAAAAGCAGGGAGCCAGGAAACAGATGTGCAGGTGGCCCTGGCCAAACAAGTGATGACACACACTGCAGACCCGACAGGCGAACACAGAGAGGGAAGGCCACGACACCTGCTCGGTGCTCAAAGGCCAGGCGTGGGGGTGGGGGACAGCCAGGGCGCCCCCATGGCGAGGCAGGGGCTTGCTGGCAAGGCCCCATTAACAGGAGCTCCCTGACCAGGCCTGGGACAGGAGAGGGTGTACAGGCAAGCACACAGGTCAATGACAAGTGGGTGGGTACACAAAGAAGCCAACGTCTGGCAGCCCTGGCTGGAAGCCCAGCCTCTGGGCAGTGCTGGGGAGGGGGCACAGAGACAGTCAGTGGACCCCTGCTGGCTAACCCCTGCTAAGGCCACTAGGGAGGCTCACTGAGGCCACTGGGAGAGGGCACACCGCCATGGTACTGCCCTTCCCAGCCAGAGCCCTGAAGGGAACCAAGCAGAGGGGAACTGACTCCGGCCTCCAGGGGTGGCCACGAGGGTCCAACCGAGGGAAGCCCAGGCAGCGGGTGGCATAGGGGCATAGGACAGAGGGTGGAGTACGGAGGACAGAGGAAGGAGGGCGGGGGGCAGAGAGAGGAGGGCAGGAGGAAGGCTGAGGGATACAGCTCTCAAGCCCTGCCAGCTTCAATCACGCATGGTCCCCTCTGTGTCCCATGAAACCCGAGGCTCACTCACCGCCCTCTGCAGGGGCCAGGGAGCATGTACTGTCCCTTCTGTTGCTCCAGGGCCTTCACCTTCACCCCAGCCTCCAAACCTGATCCCACAGTTTGCGGCAGCCTCGCTCCCCCTCCACTCCCCAACAGGCACCTCCAGCCCCATCAGCACCCGGCTCACCCTGGCTCCCATCCATTGCCCTCCAGGCAAACCCCAGGAAGTAGGCTCAGGCTTTGGGTTGGAAAAACCTGCTCACATAGCAGGGAAGGCTGCTGCCTGTGACGCTGGCATCGCACACAGGTGCTGGACTGCTGTCCTCACTGCTCCACTTCTCAGACCTGGGGAAGCAGTGGAGGACGGCCCAGTCCCTCGGGCCCCTGCACCCACGTGCAAAACCTGGAGGAAGCTCCTGGCTTTGGCCCGGACCAATGTTGGCTGTTGTGACCACTTAGGAAGTGAACCAGTGGATGCAAGATCTCCTTTTCTCCAATTGCTTCAAATAAATAAACATTTGAAGAAACACACACACCTGTTCCAGCCACCTAGTAGCTGGGTGACAGCTCCAAGAATCCATCAACGGGGACAGGAAGCTTGCAGTGTTGCAGCAGATGAGATAAAGTGCTCAGGAACAGTGTGGAAACGGAGCTGACCTTGCCCTTCCCACGCCCACGCGATGTGTCCACAACCACTGGTGTCACAGACGGAGACAGGACTCCTCCAGTTTCCACAGGGCTAGCCACAGCCAGCAACTCGTTAACCACTGGCACCAGAGCCAGCGCTGGGGGACAAGCCACCATTGACAGAATGTGGCACGGCCTCCAAGGCCCCCTGGACGCCACGGTACAGATGGCACAGACATCACCGCCCTCAAGGCTCCCTGCACAGCACCTGGCCACCCAGGTGGCACCCTGGAGATGCCTTGTGGAGGCAGCCCAGGAGCTCCACGGCTCCCACGGCTCCCCTGACACACGTACGCTATGGGAGGCTCTGCATTGATGTCCCTGGACGCTTGCAGGCATGTGGTACACACACCCACTGCTACCCAGCCCGAGCTGGAGTGGGGTCTGCCCTGCTCTGAACTTGGCTCGCCTCCCACCCCCAACCATCCACTTTGGTCCCCTGGAATTGTGGCAGCTCCAATCAGAGAAGTTCAGCGCCCCCCACCCCCAAGGGGAGGCCAGGCCACCTGATCCCGGGCATAGCTTTGAGTCCGAGGTCAGGATCTATGGAGGCATGCAGAGCACGCACACAAGACAGCCACAAGGAACGAGCATTGTCACCCAGGCACTCCACACGCTTGCCGTAAGCTTTCCACGGACAGGACAGTCATTCCTTAGGGGACAGTAACACTCCCGCTGGCCACACTGCCTCAGCCAGGCCCTTGGCTAAGAGGCCATTCACAGGGCAGGCCCACCAGGGCAGATCCCATGTCCACCCTCACAGAGCAGGCAGCAGCAAGGTCCCAGGCCTTGCGGGCGGCAGGGAGCCAGGGCCTCCTGCCCTGGGCCTATTGGCCTCTCCTTGCCACCAGCTCCGCAGCCCACACCCCCACGTCCTGCGTCTGTTTCCATCTGCAGTTAAACAGCCAAGAGTCTCACAGGAAAAGTGTGAACTTGGGGAAGGAATCTGGACATGGCCAGGCTGCCAGAGCTGCAGCAGAGTGCGGTGGGGCCTGCCCCGTGACCCACGCGGCCCAGCTAATTACCAACGATATCAAGCGGATGACAGACGTGCCCCCAACTTCCTCTGCCTGCTGGGTTCCGCTGCAAACACACCCAAGTCCAGGCCTGGGCCTGCAGCTCTCCACAGCTCCCACCCATCCCTCTGACCTCCCGCCCCACGCCTCCAAGGTCAGCTCGACTTGGGCGCCCACTGAGCCGCCCACAAGCAGTGATGGCCCTTGGGGGTGGGACAGAGAGCAACAACACTCCCTCCCCGCACGGAGCCCCAGCGGACGCTTGCTTACCTTTGTCACAGACTCCACCGGGGAGCTCCAGCCGGCAGGCCCCTGGCGGGCCAGGCCCTGGCCAGTACACACCAGGGTCCCGCACTCCAAGCACGCGCCAATGATAAGCTGCCGCCCATCGTCCACCAGCAGGCTGCGGCTGGCCCGCAGGGTGTAGAGGAACAAGGGCAGCCGCGCCACCCGCACGGGCTTCAGCCCCAAGCACCGCTGCTTCTCACGCTGGCAGAAGAAGCACACAAATGTGCCCACCTGGTACTGCCGGGCCCAGGCGCTGGCGGCGTGGTGCGGGCCGTGGGCCTCGTGCTGCAGCCACTGGCCCAGCAGGTCGTGGTAGCACAGCACACAGGCGGTCACCAGGCCGGTGGAGTCTGCGGGCCGGGCACGTGGCGCCGGCGGGTAGACGGTGAGGAAGGGGAAGAAGGGTTCCGTCTCGCCCAGGCGGCCCGACGGGTTCACAGGCAGCTGAAACTGCTTCCCAGGGCCCAGCTCAGCCCCGCAGATGTAGCAGATGGCCGGTGGCCCGGCGGGCAGCTCAGGGGGCACGGGGTCCGCGGCGGCGGTGGTGGCAGCGAAGGCTTGGTGGTACCTGCCCAGGAAGGCCTGCACGGAGGTGATGAGCTCCTCGTTGCGCGAGGCCCGGTACAAGGCCCACACATCCTCCAGGACGCTGAAGCAGCGGGGACAGCTGCGCACCTCACAGCGCTTGTTGGGGCCCCGGGCATTGGGCGGGCAGGGCAGCAGGCTGAGGAAGGGGAAGTGCATGACGCTGCGGGCACTGCTGCCGTTGAGGGTCCTGGAGGGCACTGCCCGGGCATCCTGCGTGCAGTCCTCCCCGCACAGGTAGCAGGCCTCCTCGGCTGTCCCCAAGGACGCGTCCCGGGGCAGCCTGCGGCCCTTGGAAGCCACGCCGCCCGAGGCCTGGCCCGTCATGGGGACCACGTAGAGGCGCTGCAGGACCGGCACGTCGGCCAGCTCGAAGCTCCGCCACTGTCGCATGAGGGCGGAGAAGCAGCAGAGGCACACGAGCGTGCTGCCTCCGGGGCTGATGGGCTGCGCTCCGGGGGGCGGGCTGTGCAACCACAGGGAGGGAAAGAAGGGCGCCTGGGCACGCTTCTCCTGCTTCTGCACGTGGATCTGGTGCTGGGAGGCTGGGGACAGTGCCGCCCCGCAGATGTAGCAGCACAGGCCCTCGGCCGGCCCGGCCCGGCTCTCCAGTGGGACCCGGCCCCCGTTTTCCTTCTCCTTAGACACGCAGGGGCCCGGCAGAACCGGCTCCTTGCGGTCCTCTTCCTCGCTGGTGATGTTGATGTCGCTGTCCTCCGAGGTGCAGCAGCCTCCGAAGGGGTCTCCCAGTGGCATGGAGTCTCTGGGTTTGGAGGCCCTGCCCAAGGGCACGCCTTTCACGCCACCCGCAGCGGCCGCTGGGACAGGAGGGCCTGGCCAGGGATCCTGAATGCCTCTCAGGACGCTGGCTCGGGGTTCGGGGCCCCAGGGCCGCCTGAGCCCCTTCCGCCCGCGCCGTGCGCTGGGCTTGGGCTCCCTCTCCACCGGGAGCCTCGAGGGGACCCCGTCCTCCTTCTCTTCCTGCTCGTCGTCGTCCTCCTCAGCGCCCCGTCCCGGCGGGTGTCCTGGCAGCGGCCTCCACTCCTGGCCGCAGCCCACGCGCGCAGCCGGCGCCCCGACCGGGGGCGAGCTGGCGGCGTCGCGCACTGCCGGGTCCGGCTCGGACAGGGGCTCCGCGTCCGACAGCTCCGACAGTTCCGAGTCCCGGGAGTCCTCGGCGGCCGCGTGGGGACCGCGACCCCCGCCGCCGTCCTCGTCGTCGTCGCCCGCGCCACTGCCCAGCGCGTAGGCGATGTTCCACTCGCGTGGGGCCCCGGCGCCCCCACGGCGCCCGCCCGCGCCCGCGTCGCACTGGTGGGGTCGCTTGAGCCAGTACATGCGCTTGTCCACGGGCGTGCGGGCGCGCTCGAAGGCCGCCCACTGCTCGCCCAGGAAGCAGCGGCACACGGCGCACACCAGCACGCAGCCGTCGGCCGGGCAGAGCTCGCGCGCGCCGGGCGCAGGCTCCTGCTGCTGCAGGAACGGGAAGAAGGGCTGCGCCGGGGTCCCCGCGCCCGCCGCCGGCTGCTTCACCTGCAGCTTCAGCTCCTTGCCGCGCCCGATGCCGCCGCCGCAGATGAAGCAGGACAGTGGCGCGCCGCCGCCGCCGCCCGCCGCCCGCTCGCCCACGGCTGCCATGAGCCGCTGCTTGCGGGAGACCGGCGCCGGCCGCTCGCTCATGGCCGCGCCGCGCCGCCCGGCCGGGCCCCCGCGCGCCCGGGGCGGCCCTCAGCGCTGGCCCGCGCCGCCCCCGCCGCCGCCGCGCCCGAGCCGGACCATGTGGGCGCCGGGTGCGCGCCGCAAAGTTTGGCGGCGGGCGGGCGGCGCGGGCGCCCCCCGGGCCTGCCGAGCCCCCGGCGTTGGCGCTGGCGCGGGCCGAGGCGGCGCCGCGGCGAGCGTGGCCGGGACGCGGCGGCGGCGCGGGCGGCGTTGGCGGCGGAGGGCCCCGGGCGGCTGGAGCGGCGGCCGCATGTGCGAGCTCCGGCGCCTGCCAAGCGTGGGGTCATTTAATTGGGGAGGAGGGGGCGGGGCGCGGGCGGCGCGAGGCGGCGGGGGCGGCGCGGGGCGGGGAGCCACCCCCACCCGCCGCGGCCCGAGCCGCGCACAATGGCTCGCCCGGCTTGCCTCTGCCTCCCGCCCCCAGGAGGGGCTGCCCGCCACCCCTCGGCCGCCGGGACTGGTTTGTAAGTAAAGGTCAGGCCGGACACGGGAAGAGCCAGGTGAGGACGCGCGGGCGTCCGCAGAGGGTGGGGAAGGCAGGACGCCTTGGCTCGCCAGGGGTGGTGAGCCTTCACTCCGCAGACCCTTCACTCTGCAGCTAGTCTCCTGGCACTGGTTGGTGAGTGCATCCCCCTGGACACCCTGCCTGCCTCTCAGGTCACTGGCAGAAGTTGCTGTGTGTCCCAGGGCAAGTGACTTAGCCTCTCTGGGCCATGTCGGCCTCTGGTGGAACAGGAGCTGCGCATGTGCAGTGCCCACTAGGTACTGTGTGTGACAAACACAGGCAGCTCTGGGCTTTCTATCAAATTATGCCCCTTGGGAACGTGGTGGGCAGGGCACAGCCCCCATCCTGCAGCAAAGAGGACACCCAGTGGGGTTCGGAGCTGGGCAGTCCAGCTAGCACACCAGCCTGCTGGTAGAGACTATCCTGGCCAGGACACAGCTCCATCCTACACCCGGGGAGGCCCTAAGCCCACATGTGCGGGCCGCCCTGGACCTCACGTGTCCAGGCTGGGCAGGGAAGCCGCTGGCAGCTCCCGGAGCTCCCAGCTGCACCGACCTGGCCTGGGACAGAAGTGTGGGGAGGCCCCCTCCGCCCTCTGGGTGCTGACGTGTAAATAAAACTCGGCTTCCTCTTGGCGCCCGGAGGGCCGAAGCCTTATAAATAAATGGATGAGGAGGACAGGGCCGCCCCACGGGGTCCCGGGCGGGTGGTCTGGAACTCCCAGTCCAGGGGCCTCCAGGAAGAGCGTCATAGCTGGAGGTGGGGCTTGAGTCAGCACAGTGGCCCCCGGAGGTCCACCCGGCCGCAGTGCAGGAGGGGGCTGCCTGGCCCCTGGAGCTGTCACACCCCCGTGTGGGCAGAGGCTCTGCGAAGCTCCCCGGGACCAGAGCTCACTTCAGGGCCCTTGGCCAGGCTCACCCAGACCAGGAGGCTGTTGTCTTCCAAAAGCCAGATCTGGGGGCTTTGGGGGGGAACTTTTGCTCCAAGCACTTTTCCAGCTCTTGGCAAGACCCCACTGGACTCCGGCCTAGAGCACCCCGCTGTGCTGGCCTCCAGAAGCCCAAGTTGACTGATTCTGCTGTGTGCCTCCCTTACCCAGCCCCCCGGCGCCTGGTAACCCCTCCATCCAAGGGCGGGAACCGGTCGGCACGGCTCTCCTTGGCTGGCCAGGTGAGCCACGGGAGCCTGTCTCCTGCTCTGGACCTTGGGATGCAGAGGGTGTGAGCGGAGCTGTGCCCAGGCCCGGGGCCTGGCATGTGCTGGCCCTGGTAAGTTTACCCGCACCCTGCCCCACTGTGAGGAACCTGTAAGAGTGTGTGGCAGGTGGGCCTGGGGGTGCAGTGATTAAGCCACTGTCGGGCATCCCAGAGGGTCTTCCTTCACTTCTGTCCCAGCTCCCTGCTGGTGCAAACACGGCGGCCACAGCTGGTGGCTCGTGCTGTCTGGGTCCCTGTCGCCCAGAGGGACTCCTGGCTTCAGCCCTGGCTGTGTTGGGCCAATGGGGAGTAAAACAGCAAAGGAAGATCTCTGGCTCTTTGTGTGTCTCTGTGGCACTTTGCCTTCCAAGGAGATAAACAAATCTTAAGAAAAAAAATAAAGCTTGTGGAGAAAATGCAGTTAAAAAGATGCAATTTCATGGTAAAAGATTGAAATCCATTGTTTTTTCATTAAATTCCAACAATGCACAACCTATAAAATGTGCATGGATCACAGACGTTGTGCTATGTATGTGTTCCTACTTGCATGTACTTCTGTGTGTTTGCACGTCTGCGTGCACGTGTGCTGACTGGGGGAGGGAGTGGGCAGTGTCCAGCAGGGTGGTTTTGTGTGTCTCCATGACCTAATGCTCAGGGAAGTCCCTGGGAAGGGATGAGCCACTGAGGGAGGGAGGTGATGGTTGGTCATCTGCGGGGCAGGGTGTGGGCAATCCCGACACCCAGACTGATGTCAAACAGCTGCCCCATCTCCTGCCTGCACGGCCTTTCTGAGGCGCAGAGTCCCCGGGCCTCGAGCAGCACAGCCCCTGGAATGGGATGCGGATGGATGGAGGCCACGCTGGCGTCCATAACCCTGGGGGAAGCCGGTCACACACCGGGTGCTGGACCCCTCAGGAAAGTTCCCCGCCTATAGACAAGCAGACCCAGTGTCACACAGCCTGCCAGCTCAGATCCGCCTTGTGCCAGGTCCTGGGATGCCAGCTCGTGGGGGAGGGGCAGCCCAGAGATACCAATCCTCTCCCCACTCCTAGGGAAGCTGAGTACTGACCAGCTCCTGCTGTAGGATTTGTGCCAGCTGAGAAGGAACGCCAAGGGGCAGCTGTCTCGGCTTCACCTGGACAGCAGACTGGACACCCCAGGCTCTAATGGGTATGTGCCAGGAGAGGCCTCTGGGCATTGCCCAGCTGTGGCTTCCTCCACTGGCAGCCCTAGGACTCGAAAAGCATGGCCAGAGGCCCAGGGCTCCGATGGAAGCCGCCACCCCAGGCCCCCAGGAAGCCATCCACGTGGGCACTTCTCGGTTGTACGGCTCCCGTGGAGACATCTCAGCCCACACTCCATGGGGAGTGCGCTGGCCCTGCTGCTGCTAATGGCACCTGAGCTGTCCCCTACCTTCCCCCGGGGGACAGAGGCTGAGCCCCACCCCTGTGCTGTCCCAGTTTCCCAAGGCCCAGGATCTGGTCGGGCCCAGTCGGCGCGGACCCCATGCACACCCTGTGTTCCCTAGCCTTTGGCTGCTGTCAGCGGGCTCCTGCGTCCCTCCTGCCTGCTCCCAGCAGCACCCAGCCCCTTTCCCAGTTGCTTCTCACCACATGGCAGACCCGGGCCCCGCCTGGCCCCTGCAGGCAGCTCCAATCTCCCCACCCTGTGGCCCCCACACCCCTCAGAGGCAGGCGGCCAGTGCTTGGCCTCTGGCTCACCAGGGACCCAAAAATCTAAATTCATCAACTGAATGCCCTATTTTTCTTTTTGTTTGAGCAGTCGCGTGTGTGCCTACACACACACACACACACCATAACAAGGGGATTGGTGGAAGCTTTGGGGATTCCTAATGGTTTCTTCTCCCTGAGGAATGGTGCAAGAGCCGGCTGGAGCTCCTGGCTCCTGACTTCGGTCTGGCCCAGCAACGGCTGTTGTAGCCGGTCAGGGAGTGAACCAGCAGATGAAATCCATCTTGTCTCTGTCACTCTGCCTTTGGAGTAAAGAAAGGAAGAGGCAATTCATGACTTGCCAGATATCCCCAAGGGTCAGAGCAGGGGTACAGATCCTCAAAGCACCTTGCTCCCCTCCAGTTAGAAAGAAGGCAGGGGGAACATGCCTGCCCTCCCCCACCCCTCCCCACATGGACTTTAGTGCCTCATAAACCCTCTGATGGGTTGCCCTGGCCCCAGGGACCAGTGCTCGGCGTAAATCCAGAGGCTCCCTGGCTGCTGGCAGCCCAGCAGAATTCCCAGGGGTAGGAGTGTCTGGCCAGCGTGACAACAGCTGTAGGGATGGGTGTTGGTGGCTCAGCAACCTGACGGGGTGGGGGGCGCTGAGGCTCAGAGTGGGAGACTCCTTAGGGCCTGGAGGAGACCTGCAGTGTGCTCAGTGCCCAGCCAGGCATGAGGGCCAGCCTCCCCAGGCCCTTGTCCCTCATGGGGTCCTTCCAGGGAGGACCTTACAGTCAGGGCTTACTGCACACCCAGAGTCCATCTTGGGGCTCCATCCGTGCCTGTCCCCATCAGCCTGGGTGCCCTGGGGCCACGACAAAGGCTGGGACAGGTCCTTTGTTTTGGCTCCCTGGCTAGCTAGGGTGTCAGCAGCAACGGGTCCTCCTGGCCACCAAGGTCAGCCTTCACTTCCACCCACGGAACCCATCTGGGCTGTCAATGCCCAAAGAGGACACTGTGACAGGCTCCCTCTCAGACGCCGCCCGGTGTGCACCCTAGGGCTGACGACTCACAGCCGGGCACCCAGGGCCTGACCTCTAACCAGGGCGATTTCTGGCCGTCATATCCAGATGCAGTCACAGCCGTGCCCTCCCCACCACCACAGAGACCCTGTGCCTTTGCCTTATCCGCTGCCCCTCGTTAGGTCAGCCCAAAGGGTCCTAGTGTGCATACACCCTCTCATCTCCCACGAGCTCTCAGTGCCTCCTGGTGCCACCCAGTGCCACCTGGCCAGCCGGCTCTATGCCTTCTGAGGCCGGACGTGTGTCCTGTGGCACCTCTGGACCTGACCTCTTGCTGCACATCTTTGAGGTTCCTGTGGTCCTTGACCCCCTGAACCATCGGTGAGTGTGGGGACATTTCCTTCTGGGGTTGGCACCTACAGGGCATGTCTGTGGCACAGGTGCCCATAGGGTCCAGCCAGCCATCGGAAGTGGACACTGACCTCAGTGACAGAGTTGCTCTGTGACCACTCATGGTGGTGCCCGGAATGTTCCCGAGGCTCCCGCATCCCCAGGGGCAGTCCTCCGCTTCCCCCACCCCACCCGCCGAGCCCCAGAGCTGTCTCCCTGAGCCCCTGCTGCACTTCAGAGCAAGCAGGCAGCCGGCAGAGAACCACACGGGCTGCAGGACGAAGGCCACGGCCACTGGCACCGTCGCTGGCCCGTGCCCGCCTGGATGTATCCCTGCCCTTGGTCGGAGACTGCTGCTTTCATGGGCCAAGATACTCAGGCAAGGCTCGCTCTAAAAGGGGAAATGCATTTTCAAATTCCAAGCTGCCAGGGGTCTGAGAATGATTTAGAACATTCCAGCTGTCGGAGGGCAGCAGTCCTCAGAAACTGTGACTTACAGGCCTGGCCCCGCCCCTCCCAGGGGCCTGGAGTGGAGGCTGGGCAGGATCTGGGCGGCCGGCAGGACGGTGCAGAGGGCTGGGCAGGCATCCAGCGTGGGGACTGGCGCCTGCAGCCATGCCGGACCCCGGGCTGTCCCGACCCCTCCCATCTTGCTGCGGGGGCCCCTGCTAATCCCTGCTGCTGCCTCATTGTCAGCAGGAGAGTGACAGGGGCTCCCCAGAGGTTCATCTCCCCCACCTGAGCCAGCCCCTGCCTGCAAGGGGCAAGTGGTACCCACCTCCCAAAGGGCACCTGTCCAGGGAGGCGGGTTCTGCCCCTGCCCCACCCCCACACCAACTGGAGATGTTCCCTAGGAACGGGCTTTTCTGAACTCCAGCCCGAAGCCCCTGCCTCTGCTTTGGGACATGAACCCTGTGAGTCTGGCCCCAGCTTGCCTTGGTGTGGAGTGGGGAGGGGGCAGGTGGGGCAGAAGGACTGTCCCTGGGGTGGGTTGGGGAGCTGCCTCCACAGGGACATTAATATTCATCAGACATCAGATGGAAAGCTGAGCTGTGACAGCTGTTATGGGGGCTGGCGTGTGTACACACACACACACACAGGGGCAGTGGGCACATGGTGGCGGAGTGGGCTGAGCAGGGCCTCGTCTTGGGGACAAAGCCAGGCATTCAGTGGACAAGAGGAATATGATCAGGGAAACCACAGCTCCTCCTTAGAAGTGTTCCAGGTCAAAGGGTGGGAACAGGGAGCTGGGGCTGGACTTGAACCCCTGGCCTCCCAGCTGCTCCTCAGGCCCTGTGCTGTGTCTGCTCCCCGCCCGGGGACACCCCATCTTCTCAGAAGCACAGAGCCAGTCATGGTCTCGGGCCTCAGATTTCTCGGGCTGAATGCCAAGTTCTATAGTCGGAGACCCCCAGGGTTACTCGGAACCCCTTGCCCCACCTGGCACTGCCCCTGCACTACCACAGGGCCTTTGCACATGCTGCTTCCATAGCTGGGAAGTCATTTCCCTCCTCTTTCTGGCTGCTTTCTTCCAGGTAATCCCCAGCCTCACGCTCTGCTCTGCAGACTGTACTTTCTAGGATTCCTTGCCTCAGACAGGGGCCAGGAGCTGGGTCAGGAGGAGGAAGCCAGGGTGTTGCTTGGGCAGCGTCTCAGCGGGGACCCCTCCCTAGTCCTGCAGCAGCCCTGGGGTCTCTGTCCTCTCCCTTTGTCCCCTGCAGCCAGTGGCACCTGCTCAGTAGCCCCTCTGGAAGCCCCAGCACCGCTCAGCCAGGTAGTGCTCCGGGGCAGCTCCCTGCTGACCCACTGCGCTTGGCGCTGTGCCTGGCCAGCACCTGACTCCTTGTTGGTCCTTCCTGCACACCCAGCCCTCACAGCAGCCCTCCCCGAGCCCTGGCACAGACCCTCTGTGGCATGCCACGTCTGAGTACTTCTCGAGGTTTGCATTTAGGGAGTCACACATGTGGTCACATGACTGATGTCTGACCGCCCCCTCCCATCCCTGCACATTTGTAGGGAGGGTTCAGGTCACAGCGTGTGCTCATGGATAGCCCCACCACCAGGATCTGCAGGGTCGCCTGCTTGCTCCGGGGCACTCAGCTCGCTGGACAGGGAGCTGCTGGATGAAGAAGAAGCTGTGAGGACTCACAGTGAACTTGTGTCTGCCACAGCTTCCAGCATAGAATGCCGGAAGACTCACTTTCATTCAGATAGCACTGACTGGGCGCCAGGGTGGGTGGACAGAGGGACAGATGGATGGACAGTGGCTGGGAACCGGAGTGGATGATGACAAGGGATACGTGCCTCACGGCTGGATGAGTGGGGGAAGGATGGGTGGGTGGGTGTGTGATCAGTGGGTACATAGAGAGTCGGTGGGTAGGTGGAAGGATATGCTCCTGGGAAATAACAGGTACAGAGGACAGAAACCGTCAGGTTGTTAAAAGACACTGCTGTACCCTTGTGGAGAAGCTGGGCAGCACGGATCACGAGCATTTCCCAGTACCCCGTGTGACAGGCAGAGCAGCCAGCTTCCAAAAAGAGAGCAGCCAGGAGGGAGTTTTGAGCGGAGCAGCACTGCCCTGTGTTAACCCAGAGGCCTGGCACTGGAGTCCCCAGGGCATGCCTGACTGACAGCCACTGCCCACCGGAAGCACAGGGTCAGCGGTGAGGGTGGACATCACCTGGCTCCAGGTGCAGAGGCCAGGGGCAGGGGGACGCCAAGCCCACATGCAGCAGGCGTCAGGCCGAGGGCTGCGGCTCACAGGGCCCAGGGCCGCCAGTGCTTTTCCCAGCCCACATTGGCAGCCACCCCCTGGAGGTTTCACCGGGAGGCCAGGGCCTCTGCGTGGTTTTAGTGGCAGCTATGCCTAACAGTGGCCTAACCGGCTAATCCTTCAGCCTTGGCTCTGGCATCACCTATGGGTGCTGACTCAAGTCCTGGCTATCCCACTTCTGATCGAGCTCCCTGCTAATGGCAGGAGATGGCTCAAGGCCGTGGGCCCCTGCACCCACGTAGGAGACCCGGAAGAGGCTCCTGGCTTCGGGTTGGCGCAGCTCCAGCTGTAGCGGCTGATTGGGGAGTGAACCATCAGACGGAAGATCTTCCTCTCTGTCTCTCCTTCTCTGTATATCTGACTTTGCAATAAAAATAAATAAATCTTACAAAAAAAAAAAACCACGCCACTGAACACACATTTCTCCTTTATACAAATCTCCATGCATCTTTGTGATGGCTCCTTGTATATATTTTTTCTTTCACAGACATAAACTTAATCCCTTAATTCCTGTTTCTCATACACATTTTGGAGTATCCTCAGATATACTGCTCAATCTGACTTGTTCACATAGACATTAAAAAAAAAAACCTCTGCAGTAGCTGAGGGAGGGCAGAGGGGGCGGGATACTGGATCCTCCTCAAAGCCCCACACCTCATGTCTGCTCAGGGCCTCTGCCTCCCCCAGCTCTGAGGAGGGCATCCCCACTGCCCCAGCTCTCCTCCCTCCTCCCCTCTGCCCCAGCTCTGCTCCCTCTCCCTCCTCCCTCCTCCCCACTGCCCCAGCTCTCCTCCCTCCTCCCCTCTGCCCCAGCTCTGCTCCCTCTCCCTCCTCCCTCCTCCCCACTGTCCCAGCTCTCCTCCCTCCTCCCCACTGCCCCAGCTCTCCTCCCTCCTCCCCTCTGCCCCAGCTCTGCTCCCTCTCCCTCCTCCCTCCTCCCCACTGCCCCAGCTCTCCTCCCTCCTTCCCTCTGCCCCAGCTCTCCTCCCTTTCCCTCCTCCCTCCTCCCCACTGTCCCAGCTCTCCTCCCTCCTCCCCACTGTCCCAGCTCTCCTCCCTCCTCCCCACTGCCCCAGCTCTCCTCCCCTGCTCCCTCCTCCTCTCTGCCCCTGGCTCTCCTCCCACTTCCCCTGTGTACTGCCCTTGGCTTGGGGGTCCCTGCAGGGAGCAGAGGCTGTGGCTGAGAGGCGGGAGGGAGGCAAAGGAGTGCAGGCTGCAGTTTCTCCGCTTCCTGCAACAGGTGGCTTGCCATCTGCTGTGGCTTGCTGCCCGAGCCACGTGGCCAGCCCTCTGGAGTTTTAACTTTGGCCATGCATGTAGCCTGAGTTCACACAGCCAGAAAAAGAACTTGCTGAGAGCCGGTGGGTCCGAGGACAGAGCTCAGGTCACTTGTCCCGAGGAGCAGGCTAAACAGGACAAAGGACCTGGGAATGTCCCCCTGCCTGGGGCCTTGACCAGCCTCTTTCTTCCCTGTGAAGTGCTGGCTGAGGTTCTTGACTGGGAGGCAATGGGGCTAGCCTGGGCTCATGCTGCAGTATGGCTCTCACGCGTGGGGCTGTCAGCTCGCCAGCTGCTCCTCCGTGGGATGCTGAGCGTCCACCCACCGGCCACCCAGGGGCTGATGGAGCCTGACTAGTGAGGGTCCTGACCTCAGTGCCCACCGGGGGAGCCAGGGGTTTACTCAACATCACTACACTTTCTTTGGATGTCTCAGCCACCCTGCGCTGCCCACGTCACCAACCAGCATGCCCAGGGCAAGCCTGGACTTGGACCCAGGGCAGCCTGGTCCCTAGCTGGCCTCCTGCATGCCCACCACCACCCCTCCATTCCGCAATAACGACCCCCACCCCCTGGCTGGAAGGAACATGTTATGGCCTGTCCCTTGTGGCAGAGCCCAGCTGTCACTTCGCCAGCTGCCAGGACCGTGGTATGAGACACCTGGTGCTGGCCTGGATGAGGCCAGGGAGTCATGTGGCAGAACAGGGACAGAGGGCTGGGCAGAGCCCAGGTTCCACCCCTGCACCCTAACAGAGCCTCCCCTGCAGTTCCTGCCAGGGCTGGGAGCGGGGGAGGGGACACTAATTCCTGATGGTGCGTCCAGATGGAGAGAGCCAGAAATAGAGGACATGAGGACACGGGCAGATAGGGGCCACAGAGATGACAAAAGGACATGGACAGCTGTGCACAGACCTCACGGTGACAGAGCCCTGGCCAGCCTGCTGCCCCCATGACCTGCCCACTGGGGGGCAGAGGCCCCCAAGTTCCCAGCTCCTGCAGCCTGCTGCTGCTCTGCCGCAGTCAGGGTCTTGGAGTTTAACCCAAACTGGCCCAGAGGTGCTCTGGGCACGGGGCCTGCGTTTGGATCCTGAGTGGCCCCTGCCCGCTGACCCACAGTGAAGGGGAACCTGGGACTGCAGATGTCTGTAGCACGGGGCCATGGGGCATGGCTGGGTCATGGGGCATGGCTGGGCCATGGGCATGGCGGGGCCGTGGGCATGGCGGGGCCGTGGGCACGGCTGGCTGGTAACCAGCCCCCGGGATCGGGGGAGCTCAACCCACACCCTGGCAAGGGCAGCACTACCACAAGGTAGTCTTTGGAGCTAGTCCCTCAGCGTTGGCCTCAGCCTGTCCCGCCCAGCTCTGCTGTCCAAAGCCAGGCTGCATCCGTGTACACTGGGTCTTGCATGCACGCCCACAGGGTGGGGGGCTGGGCCAGACGGCAGGGGTTGACCTCATGTGACTCACTGGCTGGTTTAACCTTATCTCCTAGTATTTAAAATGGGAACAAAATGAGTGCAAGCACTCTGTCAGGGAGAAATGACCAACAGAAGAGGCAGTGGTGGACAGTGGAGCAGCACTTGGCCGTCATGAAGTCGCTGTCCCTCACAGTCAGATGAGGGTCAGTCGCCAGAAGCAGAAGATCGCGCATTGTCTGAGTTCACGGTCAGGACTGTCCTGAACAGACCAGGCTACCAGGACAGGAAGCCCACCAGCGCTTGCTTAGGGCTCGTGGAGCCCAGTGAGGACTCACTGTGGGGGCGGGGCTTCCTTACAAGTTCCACAGCCAGAAGGGCGGTGTGCAGCCGGGGGTACAGAAAACCTGACTCAGATTCTGGCAAGAGCCTACCCAGGTGACCACACGCGTCCCAGTGCCCAGCTTCAGAGCCAGCTGTTGCAGGCATCTGAGGAGGGAACCAGCAGCCCACATGGCCTGCACACACCTGACCTTCTAGTAGCCCAGACTGGCCCCAGGAGCCCTGGAGGGCCTGAGCTACAGAACCAGGCCCCGACTCTGACATAGGGAGACACAGAGAGCCCCACTCTGAGGCCAGCATGCCAGCTGCATCCCTCAGCACCCACCCCAACGACCACCTGGGCTGCAGACAGGAGAAAGAATGTGGCCTGTGCCGGGGTTCTTCCTGGACGCAGGAAGCCAGCCTGCGCAAGTCAGCAGGGGCTCCCAGGGGCTTTGAATTACAGGCAAAGGGGAGGGAAGGAAATGCAGCAAGGAAACAGGCCCGGGAAGCCCGCTCAGCCACCTTCCCTGGGCCACCCTGCCACTGTGGGGCCACTGCCCACAGCACCACACCTCACCTGGTACTTGCTCAGAGCCTCCTCCCAGGCCTTCCCACTCCCTGCTAAACCCTCCCAGGAACGTGGCCATCTAGGATCCCTGAAGCAACTAGACATTGCTTCCACTTACTGGTTTTCTTCTCTTTTCTAGAAGTTTCTTGAAAGCAGTCTTGTGTCTGCACCATTTCCAGGGTGCAAGGAAAGACCACTCCCATGTTCCCCCTCCCCAAACAGGCAAAGGCAGCTTCCAGCCCAGTCCTACCCATCCGCCAGCCGGTGGGTGACAGTGCTGGTGCTTAGCCTGTGGGTGTACAGCCTGATGACAGAGCCACAGTCACACTGGCACAGGAGGGAGAAGCTGCCGTGGACCCACACTATTGCTCAATGACTCCCAGCCCCCTTGACTTCTTGATCCACAGCCACGGCGCTGGGCGCTGCTGTAACGCTTTCCCAGACAATGGAAAATACACATCGCTGGGCTCCTCCCACCTGGCAAGGGCAGACCCACATGGCTCAGAACATGGCAGGTGACAGCAGGACCCCTGGCCTGCAGGGCACAGAGGGCCCCAGGCTGGCCACCCTGGAGACAGAGCAGCGAGCTGAGCTGCTCTAAGTGGGAGACAGAAAGGCCAAATGGTACTTGGGGCCTCATAGTGTCCTTCCCCTGTCCACACCCTGAGCAGGAATCAGGCCCCAGGCGCCTCAGCCCAGCTCCCTGCCCTGGCCCCTCGGCCAGGCTCTCACAGGACCGTGACCCAGCCCCGGGTTGGATGCTGGCCACAGGGAACATGGCTTAGCCTCGGAAGTGTGGGGACAGGAAGTGCTACACGGCCTTGGCAGGGTCAGGCAGCCGCTGCCTTGGGCGGGGCGGCCCCTGGGGCATGGCGGCCTGGGAGCCCATGTCCTTACCCTAGGGGCTCCTGCCCTGAGCCCCTGTGCCACTGGGGAGACACTTTTTGTATAAATAGATTCCATTGTGCATACCTCTGTCACCACCAAAAGCCAACTCGCACCTGGGAGGGACAAGATCTGGCCAGCTCAGGAGGGTGGGGACGAGCAGGGGGCTCAGGGGAGAACCTTAGGCAGGCAGCCAGGGTCAGGGGTTGGGCCCCAGACTAGGGACTAAGGGCCTCAGGGACTCCCAACACCCCATCTGGGAGTTGAATTGAGTCCACCTGCTCCACTGTCTTTATTTTTTTTAAGATTTACTTATTTTTATTGGAAAGCCAGATTTTACAGAGTGAAGGAGAGACAAAAGAGCTACCATCCGCTGGTTCACTCCCCAAGTCACCGCAACTGCTGGAGCTCAGCTGATTTGAAAACAGGGTTAGAGTTAAGAGTTTCTTCCGGGTCTCCCACATGAGTGCAGGGTCCCAAGGCTTTGGGCTATCCTCAACTGCTTTCCCAGGCCACAAGCAGGGAGCTGGATGGGAAGTGGAACAGCTGGGACACGAACTAGTGCCCATATGGGATCCGCAACATGCAAGGTGAGGATTTTGGACACTAGGCTATCGTGCCAGGCCCCAGCTGCTCCACTTTCAATCCAGCTTCCTGCTAAAGCACCCGGGAAAGCAGCAGAGGATGGCCCAGCTGTGTGAGCCCCTGCGTCCATGTGGGAGGCCCCGAAGCAGCGCCCGGCTTCCTCCCAGGCCACGTGGCCACCTTGGCCATTTGGGGAGTGAACCAGAGATGAAAGTGCTCTGTCTCTCCCAACCCTGACTTTCAAATACGTAAACCAAATGAAAAAGAACCAAAATGGCCCAGAGAGGCCAGTGCACAGAGGCAACACTGATGGGTGGTCACGAGGTGGGGGAGTCAGAGTGAAATGGGGTACGACGCGGGGTACAGGGAGCAGGGCATGTTTCCAGGGCACTGACGTCGGGCCCTGCCACAGAGGTGTCACACACGGTCAGGCAGCTGCTCCCGGGCCCTGAGCTGAGCAGCAGCGTGGCTGGGAGAGCGGCAGCCGGCTGGTTCACAGCTGCTCCCTCACTACGCCTCAGCTCTCCACAGTGTCCTCCCGGTGGCCTGTGCTGCTGCTGCCCCCCTTCCCTGCTGGCACACGTGTTCTTTTCATCGGGTGACACGGCGGGGCCCACGTGGGGGATGTGCTGGCAGCAGACAGAGCACAGCTGCTGCCCCACCAGGATCAGCGTGACCCTAGTCACGCCCGGCCCAGGCAGCCCAGGCTCATGGACTCACAGAGAGGGGGCTCCCAGAGGCCCAGCTGGGGAAGCCCTGCGGCCACCGGGCTGCACAGCTCCTAGCCCCGGTTGGCTGGCTGAGGCGGACATTGGTTGTGCTGGAGGTTTGTTTGTTTTGAAAGGTGGAGCTACAGAGGGATCTTCCATTCACTGGTTCACTCCGCGGATGGCCTCAATGGCCAGCACCGGGCCAGCCTGAAGCCAGGAGCTTCTTCCGAGGGCGCAGGAGCCATCTTTGGCCGCTTTGCCCAGGCCATCCGCAGGGAGCTGGATCGGAGAACAGCAGCTGTGGCACGATCCAGCTCGCAGGGGTGCAGGCGGCACTCCCCTAGATCCCAGGGTCACCTCCTGCCTGTCTTTAAACTCCAGGGTGTTTGAGGATCACCTGGGGTCACATGAGAGTGGAGCCTGCCAGAACCATGGACTCTGTCCAGGACAAACAACCCTGCTTCTTCCACAAACACATCATAAAGAGACAGAGAAAGGGAGGAAGACAGAGAGAAGCTGGTGAGACAGAGTGGGGGAGGGGAGCCAGAGAGCTGGTGGGGGGAGAGATGACACAGAGGCCTGAGACAGAGCCCACACGTTAAACATGTGCAGGGAACAAGCCCTCCCCAGGGACAGCTGGATCCTGGTGCAAACAAACCCAGCAGGACAAGGACTCAGGCGGGTGCATTCCACGAGTGCATGGGTACCAGGGGGCAGGCTCACCCAGGAAGGGCCCCCTTTGTCAATGGGCTCTTAGCCTTGGCCATGACCACCCAGGAATGGCTGCCAGCCCCTGCAACCCGCAGCATCTCACCCCGGATGTCCTGCTGCCCCTGCTGGTGTGACCTCACCCCAGCCCTGGCCTGTGTGACCCAGAGGCTGCTTCGTCTGCCGTGGTGACCCTGAGGTACTCTGACCAGCAGCAGCCGCTCAGCAGCTCGGGAGCTCATGGGCAGGAGCCACCCCCTCCCCAGGACCAGCAGTGCTCCTGCTTCTAGCCTGCCCCCCAGCAGCGCCCAGTGCCCACCCTCCCTCCTCTGTCCTCCATTCTCGGCACTTCTATGCAGGAGCTGGCTGACTGTAGGGCCGGGAGCCGGGCTCCAGCCCCCTTTCATCGTGGGCGATGGCGAGATCAACGCCCCCAGCATGGAAGCCGCCCCCACCTGCCCCAGGGGACTGACCTCCCCTCTGTGATTCTGCGGGTGGGCGGCCTCTCGGGGGAGAAAGGGACAATACAGGCCACTGTCCAAGCTCCCTGCATGTGCTGCCCTGAGGACACAGCCTGCCTGCCCCTGTGCCCCGGCTTTTCCTGACCAGCTCAGCCACTGTCCCCCAGGACCAGGTGGCCTTGGTGTGTCCCATCTGGACAGGAAGAAGTGGAGGCTTGGAACAGGGGCTATGGCCAGGATGGGCCACTCTCCCGGATGGGTGTCCCCTATCCCAGCCTGCTCAGGAGGACCCCCAAGGGCACAGGGATCTCTAAGCCACCTGACCGCCTGATGCTGAGTGCTCTGGGGACTCTGAGAACAAAGCCCCCCTCACCATGTCACCTGCACAGCCAGGACCACTGCCCCTTGCAGCCAGGAACACTGTATCCCTTCCTTGCCACCCCTCCTCCTCCACCTGCACTGCATCCCTTCCTTGCCGCCCCTCCTCCTCCACCTTCTGCCTCCCCCTTCAGGAAGTCCTCCTCACTGTCCTGAGACTGTAGCCGGTGCCATGAGACCACGCCTGCATGTTCTGTCTCCCAGTCTGCTAACAGTGCTTCACAATTCCCCTCCTAACTGGCGTTCTGCGAAGGCGGAGGCTCTCTGCCTTCCCCAGCCCTTCAGAGAGGCAGAGTTGAGAGAAAGAAGCGGAGCGTCTTGCCTCTGCCGGCTCACTCCCCAAATGGCTGCAATGATGAGGGGCTGACCACCCTCCCCTTGTGCCCAGCTTAAGGGGCACCTCTCAGAAGTACGCCAACCTGGACGCTCGGGCTCTGGCACCAGCTGGACCTTGGCGGCCTGGTCTCACTGTGACAGACACCAAGTGGCCCCCTGGATGCAGGCAACAGGGGCGGCCTGCCTCCCACACTGCTGCAGCCCAGCTGCCTGGCACATACCTCGACCCTCGGCGGGACCCCGGGGGGTTATGAACAAAACACTCAGATGGGGCAGGGGGGCAGGGCTCCCCCTGAGAGCTGCCACCACCCCTGCCACCCAACCCACCTCAACAAGGGGTTTCATTCATGAAGTCAGTCCTCTCCTTCAAAACACACCTGTTGTTGGAGAGTGGGGTGAGCAGCAGGTGCCTCCCCCAGACTGCCAGAGGCCCAACAAGCAAGCAGCTGGAGCTGTGCCCCTGCTCTGCCTGTGCCGGCCCCCGGCCTCGCCTAGAGCAGGCATCTGAGCCCAGAAGCTGCAAGGGCTTTGGGCCTGAGGGCCTACAGTCAGACACTGGGGGTGCAGGGGGTGGGGGGAGGAGGGACACAGGAGTCCAGCAGCCCCAGGTGCCACACCTCATTCTCATCAGCAAAAATATGGGGTTCATGGGTAACAGTCACTTCCTGCCGCCTAATACCCCCCCTCACAGGTCCTGAGGGAGCTAGGGAGGAGAGGGAGAGAAGGGAGGGGGAGAGGAAAAAGTGGGAGGAAGAAAGGCAGAGAGAAAGAGGGGAAAGGGAGGGGGGGGAATGGGAGGGAAGCATTTACACACCGCTGAGGCCCTGGTCAGAGACACACCAGTCCACAGCATGGCCGAAGCCACCCCAAGGGCAGCTGTGGACCTTGGCAAGCCAGGCTTGCTGAGGGACCCCACCCATGGCCCAGGCAGCCACCTCCCTCCACACCAGGCTGCTTACACAGGGCCTCTGTGGCCGGGGGCCAGGGCAGCCATCACGTGGGCGGCAGCCCAGGGAGGCGGGGTGGGCGCTCCCCCCGCCCGCCTGGCCCCATGTCAGCTGCTCAGCCTAGCGAGCGTTCCCAGATGTGCGTGGCCGGTCATGAAAGGCGCCCCGGCTCCTGTCGGCTGCAGAGAGCTCCAGGGGGTAGGACCCCCAGCAGACGGCAGGGCAGATGTTGGCAATGTGTGTGCTGGCAGCCAGGAGCGGCTGAGGGAGGCGTGGTACCCCTTCCTCTACATACTTGGTGGAAGGCGCCAGCCCAGGCTACCTTGCTCCCTACTCCCAGGGTTTGCCCTGAGCGTGGCCAACCAGCCTCTGGGTGCGCCCCAGGCCCCTGCTCCCTGCCTGTGCAACTGCACCACTTGAGGTTCTTTAGGCAGGTGCCCATCACAGCATCTTGCTCTGCCCACACCCCTGCCCCTGGCAACAAGGAAAATCGTTCTGGCCAATCACAACTGCCCCTTGTCCTTCCAGCTGCAGAAGTGGTCAGGAGACCCAAACAGGCCTACCAAAGCCCTTCCCTGAGATGGTTTTTTTCCTTGGGAAGACAACGACAGAAGGGGTTCCTGTCTGGGTGTCCGATCTTGTGAGACATAATCCTGAAGGCTGCACAGGGTCACCGAGACACACAGGAGACTGGGGTACAAGGTGGGGCCCGTGGCAGTTCATACTACCAGCTACTGACCGGGGCTGGAGGGGGCACTGAATGGGACCTCACTGCCTGAGCACCCCTGGGTGGCCTCAAGACCCTTAGCATATGAGCACTGTGAAATCCGGGCAGCTGGGCAGGTGCAGGGGCAATGAGTAGGGCTGGGCCCGGCGGGCGGGTGAGGCCTACTTCTGCTGTGAAATGCAGGCCGGGCCAGACCCTGGCAGAGCAGCATGGGAACACCGTGACCAAGAGGGCCTTGGGCAGGGGTCACACGAGGGCACGCCTACCCGGCCAGTGTGGAGCAAGGAGTGGGGCCGCACGGAGGCCCTGCAGGAAGTGAGGATTCCTTCTTTGACTCCCTAGCATCTAGGGGTCCCCAGGGGGGAACATCATGTCTGTGTCCCATAGCTGCCCCATTCCCACGGCAGCCCTGCTGACAGGGCTCTGCTGAGGGATCAGGCAGGGAGCGGCTGCACCCTAGGCCAGGGACTTCAGGAGCTGCCTGTTCTCACAGGCCCTGCCTTTGCCTCGCAGACAAATGCCATGTGGTTTGGAGGTCTGACCACAGTCCCCTCACCTTCTCTGACAGCCAGACTAAAAGCAGACAACGACCAGGGAGGAACAGGCAGTAGACTGTGCCCAGGAGGTCTGTTCAGGGTATCACTGGACAGGGACCCAGCCACCCTGGCCTCCAAGAATGGCTACTCAGGCAAAGTTGGCCCCGAAGTTCTGTTCACCCAGGCACTTTTCTGGAATGTTTTGTGGCCAGGAGTTGGGGGAAGGAGGGGAAGGGATATTCTCTGTGAGCCCAGCGCAGTGCCGCTATCTCCACCGGGCGCCAGGCGTGCATGAGTGTCTGTAGAGAGACGGCAGTCCAGCAAGGCCTGGTGCTGGCGGTGCTCCCCACAAGGTAGCATTGCACAAGCATCTCTCTTGGGAGCAACAGACACTCCCTCAGTCCAACCTTGCTTCTTACCCGCTGAAGGCTCAGGGATGTGACCTTGTCAGTTCCGGGGCCTCAATTCACCATTTCAGAAGTGGGTGTGATGCTCACTGCCATCAGGACAGCTGATACAACCATGTGCCTTCACGCCCCACAGGAGCAGCCCTGGATGACAGGCTAGGGCAGTTGGTGGGGGATGGTTGGCAGCCAGGCCAGCAGGGCGGGGGCCGGAAAGCAAGGGGGTGGCCACAGGAAAGGTGAGGCCGGAACCCCCGGAGCCAGCAGCTGGAAGGAAGCAGTCGCCAGGTGGGCCCCGCCCTCAGTAGGTGGTGCCGGCGGGCGGAGCGCCAGGGCACTTGGCAGGGCTGGCCCAGCCTCCGGAGACCCCGGGATGTCCTTCGGGACTGAGTGCCAAGCATTGTCCCCCTGGCAGGAGGCCTGGCCCGCAGCTCCCAGGAGGCCCATTGTGTGCAGAGCCTGTGGGAACAGGCCTGCGGCACCACCCCACACCCTGCTACCGGGTGGAGCTGGGTGCTGGCAGGGGAGGTGGCCTCAGCCACCATACAGTAGTTCCTTCCGTTCACTCGTGGGTGCCCTGGGGAGTGGGTGATGCCTGCCACACCAAGCCCAGGGAACTCCATGGGGATGGTGAGTGGGCAGCCCCAGGCCAGGCGAGCCTCTGTGACCTGAGTCACACTCCAGCTCCTGTGGGAGCAGGAGCAAGTTGGGAGGGTTTCCCAGAAGTCCAGGGGTTGATCAGACTGAGGTGGCAGGGAGGAGGTCGCCCTGGCCACAGGGGTAGCAGGTGCATGAGGCCCTGGACCAGGAGTGAGACCCAGCGTGATGCCTGGTACCCACGGGACAGGCACCAGCAACATTCACACAGCCACGGGAGGGCCCTGAACTTCCAAACCTTCTGCCTCTGCTGTCCCTCCCCCAGTCGTCTCCCGGGCCCAGTCCTTCCAAGGCCAAGCAAGGGACCAGTTAGGCCACACGGGTGGTACCCAGGTACCTGTCAGGGTGGCTGTGTTCAGGGCCCTGGGTTGCACATTACAGGAAGCGGCCACTGCTCACACTGCGGGCTGCCGCACCATCTGGAAGGCTTTTCTGTGTTTTCGCAGCCTTGATGACTTGGCAGTGGGCTGTCATGGAGTTCAGGACTATGTGGTGACAAAGTCGGGGAACTGCAACTGTCACAGTGATTTCCAATGGATCCCACAAGTTCATGTTTGACCATGTGACACAGGGCAACTTGCATTTGGGGTGCTGCCATCTGGGAAACGAATGTGGTAGACCGCAAACATGGGCCCGAGAAGACGTGGCCCCGGGCCAGCGGAGGAAGACATCTGGGGTCTGTGACTCCCAGCCTCCCCCCTCCAGGGCTGGTGGGGGACAGCCTGCTCCCCCTCCCCCCAGACAACAGTTGTTCTCACCCCTGAACCTCTCCAAATTTGGTGCTGCCCCGAGTCTCGACCCTGCTTCCTGCTCTCTGCCCCGCCCTCCATCCTGCCTGCCAGAGGGGCTGCCATGGGGGGGGGGGTTCGGGTGGAGGGGGGGCAGGAGGGCCTCCCTGGAGCCCCCAGGAGCTGCCCGAGGAGGAAATCCTCTTCTTCCTCTTATGGGCTGGAAGCTTCAAGTGTTTCTTTTGGAAGGGTTTGGCTTCCACGTTGCAGAATGTTCTAGCCTCCTCGCCACAGGCCCTTCCCTCCCGGCTGGCCACTCTTCAGCCAGTGCCTCCCCTGCTGGGGGGGGCTCCTCTCCCTTCCCCTCTTCCTGGGTTTATTGCCAGCAAAGCACAATGTACCAGAGAGGCCAGAAGACAAACAGGCAACTCCTCAGACTCACCCATCCTGGCCAAGGCGCCCAGGGTGCGGGACCTGACGGCCTAGGAGGGAGAGGGGGACGAGGGAGGGACCAAGGTGCCGCCTGGCCACTGGCCTGGGCTTCTTGCCCCTTTCGCTGCTCCCAGCCCTCCCTTCCTGGCAGAGAAATAATTCAATATTCATTCCGCAGGAAAGCGATAAGTCAGATTGCAGCGCGTGCACACGGAGCCTGGGCCCCCAGGCCAAGGGCTGGAGCCAAATTCCAGGGGGAAGACAAAGGCTTCACTCAACCTATGATGAAAACACCTTCACCTCCTCCGCCCCGGCCTCCTCGGCCTCCTTGCTGCGGCTGGGACAATCTGAGAAGCGGGAGGCTCCAGCGCCAATTAGGGCTGTTTGTGCTGACGTCAAGTCTGGGTGAAGGTTTTTTTTTTTTCTTCCCCTTGCAAGAATTTACAACACTGACAGATGCAAGGGGGGGAAGGAAGAAAGCTGGAGCAGCAGCAGGCCCGGGGGACCAATAGCCCCAACCCAAGTCAGCAGGGACCCATGTGTGGCCCAGGGGGCAAGAGGGTGAGGAAAGAGCTATTGTCGAGCGCCCACTGAGCGCGCCATGTGCCCGCCACCTGGGTGTTCACCCCATGCTGCCAGCAAGGCTCCACCACGAGGGCATTTTCTCCAGGTGGCAAAGAGACGGGGCTGGCATCCAAACACCCTGCTTGCACCCGCCCCATGCTGCTCCCTCCACCAGGATTCCTGACTCTCTGGCACAGGAACACAGCTGGGGAACTGGGAGCGGCTACAGCACCCCTCCCCCAGGCTCAGCCCAGAGAGACCTGGAAGTTGGAGTCCCATCCCACTGCACCCACAAAACTGCCCCCTGGTGGGCAGGGCTGGGGGTGTGCGAAGGGACCAGGAGCCTCTGGTGCAGCGTGCACTGAGTCAGAGCACATTGTGCAGTGGGGGCAGCACCGTGTTTCAAGTGCATCCCCTTCCATGCCAGCCCTAGAGTCCCCAGAAGTGCCGGACCCTGGGGACCGCGGGGGGGGGGGGAGGGTTCATGAGGAGGAGCTCCCGCCCGGAAGAGGTACCCACGTGCTGTGTGCGTGTCTCCATCATGCTTACATTTCAGGGATGGTGGGGAAGGGGCGTGATGGGAGTGAGGACGGGCAGGCGTGCCCACGTCCCATGTCACAGCGGTGCCTGGGTTTGATTCGCTGTCCCTGGGCTCCAGCTTCCCGCCCATGCAGGTCGCTGCCACCCACACAGGAGGCCTGCTAGAGTTCTTGGCTCCCTGGATGTGGTGGGCCTGTGGGGTTGCCATGTGTCAGCTCTCTGGTCCCCACCAGCCCAAGCAGGGCCTCTGTGTGCATGAGGCAAAACCCACAAGCAGCCCGTGGCTTGTTGCCCGGCCCCCTTGCAGAGCAGACAACTTACCAGCAGCTCTGGCTGGCAGGCACTGAGGGCGGCTGATAAGCAGAACCTCCGCCTCTCGCGCTGGTCCCTCCACCTGTCCTGCTGCACAGACGTGGCTCCCAGCCGGGGGTGGGGTGGGGCCTGACAGCCCCTGTGCCTGGCTGTGTGTGGCAAGTGGGGAGGGGCAGGGCTCTGGCCAGCGTCCCCCCCCCACCTCCCTTTCTTACAGCAGGCTCAGGCTGACTGTCTGGCTTGCTTTTGTGAATGGAATGTAACCTGAGAATTGGGCGGGTGGGGGGACGTGGATAGCATCCCATCCCAGCCTAACAGCATCCTGGTACGCCAGCCAGGCAGTGCCCCAGGCGAGATGGATGGGGCCAGGTGGGGAAGGACAAGGCGGCAGTGGCACAGCCAAGATAGGGGAGGCCCTGCTGCACACCCCCCGCCGCACCTCCCACCACATTCCCTGGGCTCTGCAAGCTGCTCAGAGCCCCAGGGCCAGACCACCCAGGAGCATCCAGAAGGTTCCCTGGAGTCTGGAACTCATTCATTTATTCACAAAGTGTGTACTGTGCACCTGCTGTGCCACTCAGTGCTGCTGTGGATTCCCCACCGCGGGGCCTTGTGACACCCTCCATGCGGTACACGCTGAGCCCTGCAGCAGAACCTCCAGCAGGAGGAGTGCCACCCACTTCCCAGATGGGAACAGCTAAGGCCCTGAGGGCAGGAATGCAGCCAACGTGGAGCCTGGTGTCCCTGACAACCAAGCCTGCACCGCTCTCAGGCCTCAGGCTCCCTGGGCAAGGAAGGGCCACAGCCTCAGCTCTAGAGACCAGGGAATGGAGGACTGGAAACTGGTGCAGGCGTCCTGGCGCCCGCTCCCAGCCGGGTCCCCACCAGCTCTGGGTCATCCTCCGCGCCTAGCAGGAGACGCTGCTGTGCTGTGCCAGGAACCGTGAGCACCCTGGGCTGCTCTGTTACTTTCTGTCCCACCACGCATACAAGCTGCAGCCACAGAGGTCCCCGGGATTCAGGAGGAGGCACAGAATCCCCTCCCCGCCCTTCTCCCTGGTTGGCTTTGTAATTGCCATGATTCACTAACCATAACATCTATATTTTAAAATATATTTGAGAATGAGAGAAAGTTCCCACCTGCTGATTCACCCTCCTACGATGCCTGCAGTGGCCCTGGTGTCTCCCAGGACGAGGTGGACACCTGAGTACTTGAACCTCCCGTGGGTGTGTGAGGAAGCCAGGGTCTGGAGCCAAGCTGGGATCGAACCTAGGAGCTCCCACATGGATGTGGGCTGAGCACTCCCCTGCAGCTTGGGGTCATCTCTGAGTTTTACCACAGTCGCAATGGCTGCAGCCTGCACCACTTGATTCCAGAGCGCTCTCAGGACAGCCCCAAGCAGTCACCCACACTTTCCTCAGCAGTCACCCACACTTCCTCCCTCTTGCCACCACTAACCTATTCTACGTCTGTGAGTTTGCCGATCCTTTAAACAAAAACAACAACAAAAAAAGATCAACTTATTTATGTACTTGAAAAAGCAGAGTGACAGAGAGGTCTTCCATCTGCTGGTCCACTCCCTAAATGGCCACCACATCCTGGCCTGGGTCAGGCAGAGGCCTGCCTCGTGGGAGGAGGGGCCCAGGTCCCAGTCCCATACGGCTTTCCCGGGAGCTGCATCCGAGCGGCGCTCCCATAGGGGACCATGTGCACCAGGCCGCACTGCAGTGCCAGCTCATGCAGCCAGATTCCCAGGAAGTGCAGGTCCCCAGGGATGGCGTCTCCCGGGAGCGTGGCTTCCACAGGCCTGCCTTTTCACTGCTGCACAATACTCCTCTGTGTGCGTAGTCTGTACTGTGAGGCAGGTATTGTAGACCGGCTACCACGAAGCCAGTTTCCCCCTTGCTAGGGGCCCTTTGGGAACTTGGCGTTCTTAGGGACCGGCTAGTCTGCTCCCCACAGGCACAGAGATCACCCCAACCCCCAGCAGACCTGGCTACCTATGTCCCCCTCATCTACCCTCGCTAGAGCTTTTGCGATGCCCTCCCACCCCTGCTCTCCTGTGCCCCACTCCAGGTAATGGACACGTTTATTGAACTGGGGATCCCTTCCAGCCTGAGCCCTCAGGAAGGCTGGGCTGCCCCAGCCCTGTGTACCATGACCCCCCACGCACAACAGCAAACAGGCAGGCAGTGACCTCTTTAGGCCCTGCTGGACTGGCCATGGCACCCAAGGGGCACCAGGAGGGACTGGTCCTGGGGAGTGGGTTCATAGTTTGCCCCTGGACGGTGCCTGGCCTGGCCAGGGGACAGGTTCCACAGAGCCTACCTGGGGTTCTTGGTTCTTTCACGGCCTTTGCCAATCACTGCCTGGCTCAGTCAGGGCAGGCGCCACTGTCACCGGCTTCGTCCAGCCATGCCTCAACGCATGGACCCACTGCTCCCCAGGACAGACCCGGAACGTGTGGCCCTGGCCAGGCTTGGGTTCAGCAAGACCACAGAGGCCCAATGTGACTAGGAAGCTACTCCTTGTGGGGTCAGCTGCGGCCCAGGGTGCCCCTTCCCTGCCAGCCCCATGCTGTGCGGCTGCTACAAGAAGCAATGAGAGCAAGGCCAGGGCCGAGCACACCCAAAGGTGTGGCTGGGGTTGGAGTCCCTGGAGTCAGAGTCCATGAGCCATGGTGCCCTCACCTCCCATCTTCTACTGGCAAGGTGGGTCCCTTCCCAGCAGGGCACACCCTCCCGCAGGGACCCCAGCCCTGGACCTCTCTATCTCTGGCCACAGATGTCTCCGTGTCCCAGCTGGCTTCCCTGTCAGATGCCCTTTTCTTCCTTCCAAGCCATGCTCAGCCTGGCACGCTCCATTCAGATGCATTCCTAGGGGTTGACTGAGGCTTGGTGGTCACATGGTGTACCCCACTCCCACCCTGGGCCTATGGGCATGGGGGTCCCCAGAGAAGCTGCCAGGCATGGATCATGGGGGCAGCCACAGCAGCGCCTAAGAAGCCCGGGCATGGCCTACCTGAGCACTCTGCTCTCTGGGTCCCAGAGCCACTTCCCAGGCTTGCCCTGAGATAACCACCCCCATCGCAGGCTGTGTGGGGGCCAGCAGTGGCCATCAGGGTGGGGGCAGGGCTGCTCCTTCCGGCCAGCCAGAGCCTCCCTGGCCAGTTGCCGTGTGGCGTGGCTGCAGGCTCTGCCCCCTGGCTGCCCTAAATATGTCTCTGCTTCCTCTTCTTATAAGGACACCGTCCCTGGAGCTGGCTCCCGAGTGACTGACTCATCTGGGCTAATTACAGCTGCCAGTGACCTCATCTTCAAATAAGGTCACAGGCTGAGGTCCTGGGGGGACATGCATTTTGGGGGAACCCTGTTGGACACAGCCCAGGCCCTGGGAGCGAAGGCCGCTGAGTCGGTGAGGAACATCCAGACAGCAGGTACAGGGTCCAGCACAGGATCCCCCTACTGACCTGGCACCATGTGGTGGGCATGGGTGTCTGCTGGGAACTGCCTTCCAGGGTGGGGGAACTGTGGCTGCACCAAACACTGGTTCATGCCCACACCTCAGGCAGGGTGTCAGGAAACACGGAGCCCGTGCCGGGGGATGGCCAGCAGGAGTGCCAGGGAGGGCACCAGGGAAGGGAGGCAAAGCAGCTCAGCCAAGGAGTACCGTGTGGTGGAGTGTGCCCAGCCATGAGGAACCCGAGGGCAGGCCCTGGCCTTGGTCCCTGCACCCCCATGCCAGGGACTCGTGTTCCCAAACTACTGTCAGGATTCCGTCCTACTTGGGGAGAAGAGAGAGGCTCAAAGAGGCCGAGTGACCCACCCAAAAGCCACACAAAGACTGAGCCTGGATCAGCCTGCCCTGATGCCTTGCTGTCACACAACACTGCTGTGAAGTCTCCAGACACGTCCACAGTGACCGCCTGGGCAGTCCGCCGGGGGATGGTCAGGGTCACGGTCACGTCTTGTTCTCTCCACACTGAGTCAGCACGGGGCACTGGGAGGACAGTGCGAGTGGGGGACACTCCTTTGAGCGTGGCCCTAGGAATTTACACCTGCCACATAACAGGTGCAGGAACCCAAGCACTGCGACCCTCTGCTGCTTTTCAAGATGCACTGGCAGGGAGCTGGATCAGAAATGGGGCAGCCAGCGCTCAGGGAGGGGTGCTGGAGCTGCAGATGGAGGCTTAGCCCACTGCGCCACAAAGTAGGGCCCACGCCTGAATTTTCCCGTGAAGACAAGAACCCCTCAGCTGTCTCCTTGTATACCAGCTTTCCCATGATGCACCGAACCTCACTTGCCATCATGCCAAAGTATTGTGGTGACATTGAGTTCCACATGGAGACGCCACGACACCCTTCCAGAAACCCGCAGGCTCGGCCTGAATTTGGGTGGAGGCAAGCACCATCTCCTTGGAGGGAGGCTGCTTGCACCCACTTTTGGACACACCATCTCACTAGGTGAGCCCTACCCTTCCGTTTACACCTTAGTTTTGTCTCTGCTAGGAATTTATCCCCCATGCTGAGATGGCAGTGTGGAGGAGATGCAGCCGGGGACCCCATCCACCCAGGCTGGAAGTGAGGGCTGAGTCCCAGGCCACGCCTAGTCCCACTGGAGCTGCCACCTGCGCAGGACGAGGAGGGGCCCTGGAGGTACCCCTGTCTGAGCACCTGAAGCCCTGAGCAGGCAAGGCTCAGAGGCCTCCCGCCTCTGGGAGCGTTGCCAGGACAACCTGCTGCCACTCTGCCCAGGCCTGCTGTGGGCGGCCCGGTCGCCTAGCAACCAGGTGACAGCGTCCCTAGAGCTCCCGACCACACAGGCAGGTCCCTGGCGGCCCTGGACAGCCGCCTCCTTCGGGCACAATGAACCTCGTCCTCTCCAGGTGAGTGCCTACCTGAGGCGCCGGGAGGGACAGAGGTGGGCATGGGGTTCAGGGCTCTGATGCACCAAGAAGAGTGAGCGTGAGGGTGGCTGGGATTGCTGGGGAAATGAACTCCCCTTCTCGCCCCGCCCCAGCCCTCTGCCCGCCCCTCCTCAAGGCCCAGGCACTGTGGCTCCTGATGACAGAGGCCTCTGGAAGCCGCGTTCTGACTGCCGCCTGTGTCACTGCCCCCACCACAGCTAAATGTACCTGCCCTGCGGCCTCCACCTGGCAACCCTCATCCCTACCTCAGGCCGGGCCCGACCCCGCCCTCAGCACCTGTCGCCCTCCCTGCTGCTCGGTTGTCATACCTGCTTGCTCTATGGGAGGTGAAAGGTCCTGGGGCCCTGGGCTCCCACCCCTATCCCCCGTATGTGCCTTACCAAGTGCAGCTGCCTGGCCTGGTTCCCAGGGGCTTGCGAGGTAAGGGAGGGGTGATGGCTACCTGCGAATCTGCACTTTGAAGCTGGGAATGCTGGCGATGCTGAACCGGGGTCTGGGGACTCCCTGGGAGGAACAGCAGCACCCCTGCTGCAGTGCTGGGGACAGCAAAGGCCAGCCACCAGGAAGCAGGGCCCCAGGGAGGCTCGGCCAGAACAGAGCAGCGATGCAGTGACCAGCCAGGACACAGATGGATAGCACGAACAGTGACAAACCAGGACACAGTGTGGGCAGGCAGTGGAGACCCCAGGGAGGAGGGCAGGTGCCAGGCCTGAGCCTCCCTCGCTGTCTCTGGGAACACATGACAATACAGGGCGACAGGAGCCCACCCACAGGAGGTGCTGGGTGCCCTGAGGGAGCATGGGGCGAGTGTCTGGGCTGGCAGTAAGACAGGAAGTGGACAGTGACACCAGGTGGTTGTCTCAGCGCACAGTGTGAGCAGCCCCGGGCACAGGGACATGCCCAGCTACAGCAGGCAGGGTCTTCAGCTCCCCCAGTGCCACGTGAGGCAGATGCTGTGGACAGAGGGGTGCCCTCCAGCCACCCCATTTCTCTTCCTCATAGAAATAGGAAGAGAATGCTTTGTGGTTCAGAGAAAGGAGAGGCCTGGGCAGCATGTGGGGGTGCCTGGGGAGTTTCAGCAGTCAAGAGTCCCACGAGGCAAGGCTGGGTATGCAACCATGCCTACACGTGGTTCCTGCTTGCCACTCCCTACGAGCCTGCTTATGTCAGTTTGAGTGTGGGGTGACCCCGGGGACTAGGCAGCCAACTGAGGTGGCCCCTGCGTGTCCACCTTGTGGGCCCAGGGTCCCTGCCTCACTCAGACCCCTGCACCCCCACCTCACAGGGACAGCCAGGTGAAGGCCATGGAGACCACGGTGACCAATGCCGACAAGTACTTGGGGCAGCTCTGCACACTTCTGGCCGCCTACACGCGCAAGACAGCACGCCTGCGTGACAAGGCTGACCAGTTGGTCAGGTGGCTCTTCAACTTTGCCAATACCGAGAGCCCTGAGCTGCGGGCCACCCTGAGGGACTTCGCCGAGGACCTGGCCAAGGTGCAGGACTACCGGCAGGCCCAGGTGAGTGGATGGGAACCCTGGGCCACTGCACCCTTGGGACCTACAGCCAGGACTGGATTCTGCCCACCTGCCTGTGCCAAGTGGCAGCACACTGGACCTGCTGCTGCTCCCAGCTTCAGGCTTGAGTGGCCAACGATGCCCTAAGGCAGTTTGGCAAACCACAGCGGGAGAGGTGGGGTGTAGTTCTGTCCCTGGCCAGCTCCAGTAGCCCCCAGTGCTGTCCTCATCACACGGCAGGGAGCAGGGCTGCCTGAGGGGGCTCAGCGCACACCCCTCCCTCATCCATCCTCCCCTGCAATGACCCCCATCCCTGGATTCTGGACTGGGTAGTTGCCCCCAGGTGCGAAAGCCCAATAGGCACAGCGATGTTCCTGCCTCCTGGGCGAGAGCAAGGCTGGCTGAGCTCAGGGCTATGCCGCAGAGCCAGGAAGCAAAGCTGGGCCTGGTGCCCAAACTGGGGGCTGGCTACCCTGCCAGCAAGGGGCAGGGATGTGCCACCTTCCTGGCCTCCCCACCCCTCCTGGGGCCTGTGGGGTGCAGACAGCATATCCAGGCGGCCTCCTCTGCTCTGACTCTCTGACGCCCCCAGGTGGAGAGGCTGGAGAACAAGGTGGTTGACCCGCTGAAGCTCTACGGGACACAGATAAAGCAGACCCGGGTAAGCAAGTGACACCTGGGGGCGGGCAGCAGCCGTCGTTGGGACTCTCAGAAGCCACTTCTGTCTTTCCCTTCAGGCTGAGATTAAGAAATTCCAACACGTCCGGAAGCATGAGATCAAACAACTGGAAAAGCTGGAGAAGCTGAGGCAAAGGGCGCCCTCGGATCGGCAGACGATTGTATCCGACTTGCCGCTGGGCCCAGGCTGCCCACCTAGCACTGGCCTCCTCCTGTCAGCTGGGACCTCCCTGGGGTGGGGGTGGGGCGCTCGGGATGAACGTGACTCCTTAACGGACCACGCTCAGTCACAGGTGAGTTCGTGGGTCTGCCAGGGGCAGGCGGGGCACACGCAGGTAACAAAGACCCTCCCCAAGTGGCCAGGTGACCTCGCTGGACAGAAGCAGGAGTGCACAGAGCCCAGCTCAGCCCAGGGGAGGAGGAAGGCACCCCGCTTACAGGACAGGGGCACCACCAGCTGTATCCTGTCATCTGGACCAGGAGGCTGCAGCTCAGACAGACCAGCTGGGGCTCAAGGGGAGGAGCCAGGTAGCAGGGGGCCCAGCCCGGGAGAGGGGAGCTGGGGGCAGGGCTGAGCACCAGCTGCGCCCCTCCCTGCCCCACTGCAGGGCCTGTCTTCTTCCTGTCTGATGCCCTGGTCCTGCCCAAGGCTGGCTCCAACCTGGGTTCTGGCTCCTGGGAAGGGGCCAGGGGCAGGCGGGGCACACGCAGGTAACAAAGACCCTCCCCAAGTGGCCAGGGTTCTGGCTCCTGGGAAGCTGGTTCCCTCACCCTACTTCAGGGCCCCTGACCTTGAAGGGGAGCAAACAGGCTGAGAAGGATCACAAGCACCGTGCCACCCAGACAGTCAAGGGCCGGCCGCGTCCAACCCTCACAGCCTGTTTTCCATGGGCCAGGTGTGGCATCCATAGGTGGGAACCCCAGGAACCAGGGAGCTGGGAGCCCCACATACTGAGGTTAATTACCAGTGAAACCAAGGAAACCAAGGATTAATGTCCACCATGCCCTGCACAGCAGGCTCCCAGCTTGCATGCAAGGGGACGCAGGTTCAGAGAGCTTGAGCAGGCTGCTCCAGGACAAAGAGCTGGGAAGCAGTTCTGTCCCCCAGCACCTGCCCCTGCAGCCACTGTCCAAGCAATCTGTCCCTGGGTGGTCAGAAGGCCGGGAAGCACTGGGAGGCAGGAGAGCGATCCCCAGAGGAGGGCACAGGCTCTGAGAACCTTCTAACATGGTGGCAATGGGTCAGCACCAATCCCACAACATCTTCTACCTCTTGTGTCCCCGGGCCAGGCTGAGAGCCGCGTGCAGAGAGCCTCAGGAGATGCCAGCCGCACCACCCAGCAGCTGCAAGAGACAGTGGATGGCTTCCAGAGGCAGAAGCTGCGGGACCTGCAGGTCAGGTGTGGGCTGCCCCGTGGGGACGTGTCTGGGTACAGGCACGCATGTGTCCATGTGCGTGCCTGTCTGCCTGTGCCCATGGGCCGCCTAGAACAGTTAATCCTGGCTGCTCAGGGCAGCTGTCCGGCACAGCTGGCTTGCCCGGAGGCCAGCCGGCAGCGGCCCTGGGCACAGCTCCCAAGCAGGAAGAGACCTTGGGAGGCACACTGCCCGGGCCCAGAGCCCAGCTCCAGCAGACGAGGGTCTGCAGCACGAGCCTATCCTCAGGCCCCAGCCCCGCGTGCACCCCCTCCCTGGGCCATCTTCCCAATTGCACACCCTGTAGCCATTCCCAGCCTGCTGCCCTGACACTCCAGGTAGGACCTAAGTGCCCTGGGCCCTGTCCAGCTCACAGCTATCTGGCAGAAAGTCCTCCCCACTCCATCCCAGCTGCTCTCTTCTCCCACTCTACTCTGCCCCCACGGGGGAGCTGCACTCCTCTTGCAGGCACTAATTTGACCAATGTGGGCTATTCTCCTACTGTGTGCCTAGCGCCATGGCACCGGGGGTATTGTGCCAGCAGAGCAGGGTCTCCACTCGGAGACACAGATGGCACGGTTGGGGGAGAATACCCCTGACACCTTGTGTCAGCACTAGCTTCCCATACCACGTGGCATGTCCCTGTGACCCAGCACCTGGCACTCAGCATGGTCCATGTACACACATGTGAAGGCATGATTGCATGCAAAGGGATCACCCCACGCCCTCTGCTGGCAGAGCCGGAGGGCACCAGCAGGCCATCATTAAGTGCCTAACATGTGCCATCTGAGCAGAAAGCCCCTGACTCCTTGCAGCAGTCAGCCTCCAGATGTACACACTGGGACTGGAGCAGAGAGGCGGCAGGCGAAGCGCCCCTAGAAAGCCCTCCAAATCTTAAAGGGTCAAGCCAGCAAGCCAGACCTTGAACGAGTCAGGTCTCTGCACTGCTAGTCTCCGTGCAGCTCCCAGCCTGGTTAGCGTCCCCTGTACGGAGGCGTTGGGGGATTTGGACAGCATCTGAAATCCTGCACCTAGAGTGGGTGTCAGCCTGGGGCAGGCTAAGGCCCAGCAGAGGCCCGGGCTCCTGGTTCCGTGGGCCATCTACTGCACAGAGAATCACGCCAAGGCCCCAGTGAGAATGAGCTGTTTTCTGGCACTGGTATAGCGAGGCCTGAACTCTGACCTCTGAGTTGGCAGCTGCTGGTCCCAGTGTGGCCAGGGTTTGGGAGAGAGCGGTCTCAGGTCCCTCCCCATCTCTCTTCCAGCACCACTGTTCCTTTCCGGAAATGGAGTCCAAACTGCAGGCCCCACCCCTAGCACTGGGCTGAAGCCCCCAGATACACACACAGTAGGGCCACTTTGGAGGCCCAACACACACTGGTAGCTCCCCATGAGGACCACCTAGACCCAGCAGCCCATCTGGTTCCAGTAAGCAATGTTCCTGTCATTCCTCACGTCTCGCGGAGCTAGCTGCAGTCAGGCCGGGGCCTCTAGGCAGCCGCCTCCCTCCCAGCACAGCTGTGCTGGGTGCGAAGGCCTGAGGACACGGGTGCCCTCAACCTGCAAGGACCTGTGTCAGCGAGGGGACACAGCTGAGCACTGGTGACATGGAGGGAGCCAGCCTCACACACACTTGCTACTCTGATCAGAACCACAAAGCAGCAACATCTATCTGGACGGAGCCAAGGGTGGAGAAGGGGCCGGACTCACCCAGGAAGCAGTGGAGGATTCTGCAGCAACTTCCAGCGTTAGCTCAGGGAGGTGGAGGGCTCAGGATGTGGGTGGGGCAGGCCTCTCCGTCACTGCTGGAACCTGGGCCTAGATGTGAATTCTGCTGCGGTATGACCAGGTTCAAAGTTACAGCCAAACTCATGCCAGCCTTCCCGCCTAGGGCTCACTGCGCAAGGACCTTGGCCGTGCTCACGGCCCCCCGGGACCCTCAGCGTGCTCCTGATGGGCTGTGGGCTCCTCTCTCTCCACAGAAAATGTTCCTGGACTTTGTCACTATAGAGATGGTCTTCCACGCCAAGGCGGTGGAGGTGTATTCCAGTGCCTTCCAGACCCTGGAGAACTACGACCTGGAACGGGACCTAGAGGTAGGACCCCCACACTCTTTTCTCCACTTGGTGGCAGGGGCCAGTTTCGTTTGCGGTTTGTCTCCTTAGAAGCAGCTTTCACTGGTAATGGTCTATGATTTCTCCAGCTTGGAAGACTTGCTGCGACAAATTCCTTTATGGATCTGCCTCTGGCAGAGAGGGTGTCCTGGCCACAGCACCTCGGGTGTTGCCCGCTGAGGCCTGGCATCCAGCACGAGTCGGCTAAAGTATAATGTGATAGACGGTCCCAAACCCAGGACCATTAAACCGAGCATGCATCATGACAGCCCCCCGTGGTCCTGGGCTAGTCGGGGCTTGATCGGTAGCCCTCATGCTGCAGCTGGTCCTTGGTTAGTAGTGAGTTGCTGGGGTGGTCCCACAGCCTGGGAGGGGTGTCGGCTCCAGCCCTGACTCACAGGGGTTTGAAGTCACTTCGGGATGGAGAGGTGGAGCTCAGACGGCTCCTGCCATGGTCCCCTCAGCTAATCCAGCCCGCTGTCCTGTGTGACTGATGACATGGGCCTCAGTCTTCTTGTCTGTTAACTGGGATAGGCTGCAACAGGTGACATGAAGTAGCAAACAGGAAGCTTCCAGAAGGGGCCTCTGGTCCTGCTGTGATCCACGCCTTCTTGTGTCATCATCCCTGTGTGTTTCCCAGTCGGACCCAGCCCACCCTGCTCTCTCTCCTCTGCAGGATTTCAGAACCAAGATGCATGGATTGTATGGGCATTCTGATGCCCGGCAGCTCCCTGGCACCACTCCCTGGCCATCCGTCCCGTGGGCACTGGCCAGTCAGGTGAGCAGCTGGGACCTCACCGGTGAGCAGAGGAGGAGCTGGCAGGAACCCTGGGGATAACAGCGTTTGGGTAGGAAGGAGACCGTCCATCCAGGAGCCTGGCCTGGGCTTGGCCTCCAGCAGGTTCCAAGCGCCCCCTAGAGGCAAGCAGGCATTTCCACATCAGAAACAGGCCCACCTGCAAGCCAAACCGCAGAATCTAGAACTCAGGAAAGCAGTGGCTGCAGCTCCGCGTCTGGGTGGGTTGGGGTGGTGGCCCTCGGTAATGCTCCCTGCAGACCAATGAGGTCGGCCTCCGTGACCCAAGCCTGGGGCCAGCCAGCCAGCAGGAGGAGGGATGGGCGGAGCTGCCCCAGGGCCTGGTGGTGACTTCCACAGCTGTCCTCCTGCAGAGCGCTCAGGACACAGAGAGCCAGCAGAGAGAGCAGGAGGAGGGCAGCGAGGCCGGCTCCACCGAGGACCCTGTGGAAGATCTCAGGGGTCAGGGGCGTCCCAGCTAGGACCCGCCTGCCTCCAGCCCCGAGGGCAGGGGTGGCGGGCTCGGCCTGTGCACTCTGAGTTCATCCAGTCCCTCTAGCCTACACAGCAGGCTCTGTGCCCTGACCTTGCGGGTGGCTCGGGGTTGGGTGTGGGGGCGGGAAGGACTCAAGTCTTCAATAAACGCTGTGCGACTGCACCCGGTTCAATTCCTGCCTTAGGCCAGCATCCCGCCGGGCAGGGTCCTGAAAGCCAAAGACTGGGTCCCTGAGTGCCTCTGGTGGCTCCCGGTGGTCCTCGGCGGAGCGGACACCTGGCCTGGTCTCGGCCTCCACGTTCCCGAACGGCGCTCCCTGCGTGCGTCACTTCCTGGCCGAACCGGAAGGCCTCAGTCGCGTGCGGCGCATTAGGATCCGGAGCTCCTTCCGCCCGGACCTTGTCTGTTAAAGACCCAGGCACCATGTACGGGCGCCCTCGCGGGAGTGCGAGCTGCCGCTTCCCCGGGGACAGGGCGCCCTGGGAGCCCACGGAACCTATGGAGCAAGGGGCCTGTAGACCGGGCACGGCCTGCCGGGGACCCTCAGGGGCTGGCCAGGGCCGGGCTGGATCACAGGCACGAAGACCTGGCTGCGCTAGCCCGCCACGTGCTGCCCAGCGTCAGTGGGTCACGTAGTGCCACCGGAGCTGGGCAGCCCGAGGCCGGAAAGAGTGTGCAGTGCAGGGCTGGGGTCAAGCCAGGCCCCCAGTGGGCAGGTGGAGCTGAGGAGTGGTCCTCCCAGGCCAGCGTGTCCCATAGCCTCCCCTCTGAGAGGACCCCGTGGCCGGCATGACCAGGGCCAGCGTTCCTCCAGACACAGGTCCTGGCTTCAGGAAGCCCCCGAGGTGACAGACCTCACAGATTTTAAGCAAAGACCTGGTGGATGGTGACACAGTTTTTTCCCCAAGAAGATAATTTATGCCTGGATTCTGCCTTCGCCAAGCCAAGGTGTGGGGCAAGTTTATTTGCTTCCTAGGAAGCAGTTCCGAATTTAGCTCTGCTTTGAGGTCTGCGACCTAGAAGCGTTCTCAGCCTTCACAGCAGTTTCTAGAACCAGCACCCCGCAGGACACATAGCAGGCTGGTGTCCCCGGACGCTGCTGGGCGGCTACCACAGAGGCTGTGTCTGAACACCACAGTGGAGATCTGGGCTGGGTCAGAGACACGGTGGCCCAACCCTGCCCTGACACAGTTATGCCTCTGCTCTGGGAGCGTGGGGCATGCGTGCTGCTGACTCCGCCTTCCTCAGCCTTCAGCCTTCCCTAGCACAAGGGTGAGCCATCCTCCTTGAGGTGCCTCCCAGGGGACCCAAATCCCTTCCCCAGCACGGACCTAGTCCCCACAGTTCCATTCCAGGAGTCCACGTATCCTTGCCCACCGGAACAAGCAGGGATGGGGTACAGCCCCAGTTGCAGTTCCAGCAAGAGGGTTCTCTGTTGAGAAGACTATTCTGATTCAGATGCAGCTCACAGGTGCTCTAAACCCAGCGGGTTCCAGGCCTGACTGTGCTGTGTTCACACTCTCTCTCTGTCCTGCAGGAGGGGTCGGACCCAGCCTGACCTCCCAATGTTACGCTGTCCTGTTCCCTCCTGACCCCAGACACAACAAGCCAGGGTCAGGGCCGACTCTGAGCTTACCCTCTTCTCCCTGTCCGGAACCCAGCACGCCGGCCAGCGGCAAGGCACAGGCACGAGCTTCAGTGCAGTCCAGCCCAGGCCGTGGTTCTGGTTGGCCAGGAGCAAGGCAGGCTGGGGCCCTGGAGGTATCAGTTCCTGTGAGCCTCTGTTGGTCACAGGAACCAGTGACACCAGGCCCAGTGGCCCGTGGGGGGCCGAGGTGTGCTGGGCAATGACGGGCTGGGGGGACAACCCCGTGTGGCTGTCTGCTGTCGCCCCACACTACTCATGAATGGACCAGGAGTGCTCCAGCTATGTAGTACCTGGTGACCACGGAGCTTGCTTGACAGCTGTTCTAGGCCACCACGTCGCCATGAATCGTGAAGAGGAACACATGACACCCAGGAATGGTGGGCCACACAGCTGAGCTGGGAGAGGACTGGCTCCCCAGAACCCAGTGGCTCTGTGGCGGCAGGTGCTGCCACAGTAACTGACACACAGCCTTTACCCAGGGGGCACAACTGCAGGCTGCAGCCTTCTGTCTGCTCCAGCCAGCCTGGGGCCGTGCCTGCCCTGGGGCCCACTGGGTCCAGCCCACACAAGCGGTGATACCCATCCCTGCATGGGCCCCAGTTCTGAATGGTGGCACTGTTTCTATGCCACCAAGTGCCCCTAGGTGACCGGAGCTCAGAAACTGGCCCTTCTCTTGTTCTTTCTCTTTCCAATGGCAGAGCTGCACAGCTCCAGGAGCGCAGCATATGGAGGCCCCACAGGCAGGTTTTGGGGTGCGCTGTTTCACTAGAGCAAGGAGGGGCCGTGCCTCATTTCCTGTTCTCTCAATATGCTCAACAGAGACACGCACTACTAAGGGGCCTGCGATGGGGAGTGCCCCACTTATATTACCTGCCCTGGCACATAGTAAGCAAACTGACAACGCAGTGGTGCTGTCCATGGGATGTGCTGGGGGTGGAAATCCAGCACACACGTGTGTGAGTGTACACACACACACACACACCACGGCCTCTAAGCCCTGGCCCTTGTCCTTCCGGTTGGCCAGAGTGCTTCCAGAGATTGTTATGCTTCAACTTGCCTCTGTTTTATCACCTCCCTTGGCCCCAAGTCACCATGTGTGTGGTTCAGCCAATCCCTGTTCTCTGGAACATTCCAGGAAGGCACTCCCCAAGGACAACCTTGCAGGCACTGATGGAAAAGTGACGAGGTTGCGCTCACAAATGAGACAGTAATTTAATTTGATTGAATGCTGGAGGAGGCCGTGAGGGAAGACGGCGGAGTGTGGGAGATGCCTGGCGGGTGGGGAGGAGAGCCCAGGGGCCCGTGTCAGGGTCAGTGAGCAGACTGCTATGGCAGGAGGCAGAGCGAGCCAGGGCTAATCAGCAACATTTGCAGGGTGAAACCACAGGCTCCGGGGCCAGCATGCTGGCTGCTGCGGCGGGGAGCTCGGGGTTACGGTCGGCCCGCTGTGCCTGGCACGGCGCACAGAGCAGTGCGTGGTTTCTGGCACCAGAGACAACATGAAGGGAGCATCTGCAGGGTAAGAGAGAAACACGAAGGCCTGGGCTGCACAGGGATGTGAAGGGCCCTGTGCCCAGGGCCTGGAGGTGTTGCCAAGTCCACAGTGCTAGCTGGCCTGAGCAGCCGCAGCCCGTCCCCTCGCCTCCGCCCTGCCTCCTCTGGCATGAGCAGCGACGATGTCTGATTTAGGAAGGATGGCGTTCTCATAGTTCCTGAAGAAGCCTCTGTCCTCTGCGCTCCGTGCCTGGGACTCAAAGCAGAACACTGCTGCAGTGACTCAGCCTCAGAGCAGGCTTCCAGCTGACGGATGGCCCTGAAGGACGCCCAGCGAGAGCCTGGTGGCCGGGGATGCCGGCTGGATCCTCCTAACCCTGTGGCGGGGGTAGGCCTTGCTAGGACAGAGGCAGTGTCCTCTGCACCAGTGTCTGTTCCCATTGAAGGGCACATCACCCAGCTGCAGTCCTGGGCAGGCCAGCGCAAGCCTGCTCTGTGCCCCACTGCAGGTGGTCGCCTCTGCATGCACACAGTTCCACCTCACCCCTGTGCTCCTCAGATGGGACCTAGGCCAACAGCGCCCCGTGCCGCCTCACCCAAAGGCCTCCTCCTTTCCCTCCTCCTCCCCCTCAGTCTCATCTCCCAAGACTGGCACAGGGGTGCAGACGGGCACCTCAGCTCTTACTGCATGATCCGAGGGACACTCTGGCATGGGGATGGGGGAGCGGGTGCAGGCCAATGGGAGCACAGGCGCTGGATTCTTCTGAGAGTTTGAGGGCAGCGAGGAGTGGCTGTGGGCACTGCTGGTGTCATGCAGGGTCATTGAGGGAGACGGCCAGTCGCTGGCCCAGGAAAGCAGGGTGTGCCCTCCGTCCTCTATTCAGTGGCCATCTGCTCAATGTGGTCACTAAGCAGCTTGTATTGCTCTGCAAGAGAAAGCTGCGTCATTGCTGGGCGAGACAGCCGGCAGGAACAGGCGGCTTCCGCTCCCCAGGCAGAGCGGGTAGCCTTCTAAGCGCCACATCTGCCGTGTCCGGGGCAGGGCTGGGCCACAGGGACTGAGCAGCACAGCTTCAGTCCTGCACACAGCGAGCGGTGACACGCGCAGAGTTATAGAAGCAGTGTCACGAAGGGCAGCCACCTAGCCCTTCCGGAAGTACACAGAAGGCACCGTGTGTCCCAGGGGACTGCCTACATGGCCATGTGCTGGGCAGGGGACAGGGCCCTGCCTTGCCCTCCGCTGCTGAGATGGGGTTGTGGTGACAAGGCGACAGTCCAGAGCTGGCAACACTCTCTTTCCTCCGAGGGCAATGTTGCTGTGACCCCCTTTGCTACAGCAAGGACCCCTAACCCCTTCCCCCAACACTGGTCTGTCCAAACAGACGGAGTCTTCAACAAGTTGGTGGAAAGCACATGTTATGAAAAACTTGTACATGGATTTTTAAAGTTTTTTTGTACCAAGATAGACTTATCTCGTAACTCTACATTTCCACAGCATTCCTGAAGTGCCCTGCACGTGTCTGGGTACCAGGCTCTTTATGCTGTAGCATACCAGATGGCACAGAACAGCTGGCTCCAACAGAAGACCCCTAAACACCTGACATCCCTCCTGCCCTCCCACAGCTGCTGCTGCAGGAGTCAGCTCTGGCCCACCTGCAGTGTGGGCACTGACAGGCTTTCCGCATGAGTGCGGGCCTGTGGCAGGCTGCCCGCCCTCCAGCAAGCCGTGGCCAGGCACAGAGTTCCACAGGGAAGGAGTCAGCCTTCACTCATTCCCATAGGGAACAGGAGGTGAGGCAACCCAACAGGTTGAAAAAAAGAAACCTCCATTTTTTGGCAGGTGGAGGAGGTGTGAGGGGGCGGAGCCCCAGCATGCCAGCGTTTGGACTCCACCTGCCCCTGACCTGTCCCCCACCAGCACTGCCCTGGTGCCCCAACCTAGCAGCCACAGTCTCACCTTCGTCCAGGTTGCCAATCACAGCCTGCTTCTTCAGAAAGTCATTGCACAGCTTCTTATTCAAGCCAAAGGCCAACATGTTGTGAGTAAACGTGCTGGAGAAAGACAGCCGGATGTCACCGTTCCCTGGGGAGGGGGACCACGCAGGAGGCCCAGCCACAAGTGTAGTGCGGGGAGCCCGCCCACAGCTTTCGGGGAACAGCGCTCACCCCTCCCGGGAGTGGGGAGGCTGTCAGGAGGCATCCAGGCCAAGCGTGATTAGGCTGTGCGTTGAGGACACAGCTGTCCTGCTGTCCCCACGTGGTAGCGCAGGGTCCCAGGGCCCTCCCCCGGGCACCCTGACGCTTACCCCAGCTGCCCAAAGGTGATGTTCTCATTGAAGCGGAGGCTGTCATCGCGCTCCTCCTGGGTCATGTGGCACCACTTCTCCCTGCGGCATAGGAGGGGACAGCAATGGCTCAGCCTCAGCGCAGGCCTCCCCCACCACTCGCTTCCTGCTTTGTTCTGCAGGTGCAGCTGCCGCCAGGCGCTCCAGCCCAGGGCAGAGCCCCCCCGCCAGGCGCTCCGGCCCAAGGCAGAGCCCCCCACCAGGCGCTCTGGCCCAAGGCAGAGCCCCCCACCAGGCGCTCCGGCCCAGGGCAGAGCCCCCCACCAGGCGCTCCGGCCCAGGGCAGAGCCCCCCACTGGGCCTGCTGCGCTCTGCTGGGCTCTGCTGGGAAGGTGCTGCTGGTTCTGCCTGAAGGGTCCCAGACAGAGAAGAGCTCAAGTCCAGAGGCCCAACACTCTGTGTCCCTCACTGCCCTGGGAAGACAGGGCCAGCGTGGCTGCCTAGAAAGCTCTGTCAGCAAGGCCAGCCCATGTCCCTCCTGCAGGTTAAACATGGGGTTTCAGGTACCCCATCCTCGCACAGTGGGGAAGCCTCCGGAAGGAAAGGGGGTCTCCCCAGTGTCCTAGGGAAGTGGGGATAAAGAGACACACGGGCCAGCAGCCACTAAAGCATCAAGTCCTGGTGCTGGCTGCAGGTTCAAGGGACACAAATGGCCACCTGACCCTTGCTGCGACCTCCCAGAGGGTCACCCAGTGCGTTGTGTTGCTGTTCTCCCTCAGCTTCCTTCTCCATTGTCCTGGGCAGGCGACACATTCCTCCCCGAGCCTCTGAACTGGGAGCCTGTGGCTGAGGGACCCTCGTGAAGATGGCATCAAGGTCTGGCTGGGAAGCCCGAGGCAGGCCCGGCTGGCCTGGAGAGAGCCAGAGCTCCCCTGTACAGTGTGGGGAAGCCCCCACTGAGAGGGGTGCTGCGGCTCAGCTGACGCAGGGCAGCCAGGGCCGGCCCCAGTTAAAGCCCTGCTCCGTCCCTCACTGCGGGTACCCTGTACCAAGCTCCGTCCCCCGCTGGGGGCTGACAGGCCCAGGCATATGTGTGTCTATCTGGGAAGCCACCTGTGGATGAATGCCGACATGGAGGACGAGGTCATGGCAGCCCATTGCCCGCTGGAAAGAAAACTCTGGATGAAGGACCCTGACTAGAACAAAGCTGCGAGGAAGATGCAAGAGAAGGGGAAGGAGACCGCATGAAGGGGCGAGGGCTGGGGGAACGGAGATGCTAAAGGAAGACCAATGGAATGAGAGGGTAGGAACTCTTAACTCCTCCCCACCCCCTGGGCCCACAGAGACCCCCAGAACGCACATCCAGGGACATGGCCAAGTCCCGTCCTGTTGTCCTTCCTTCCTTTTTCCTCTGGGACCCTGAAGGCGTGGCAGGCACACCCGTCAGTCCCCTCACTGGCGCCAAGCCTGGTGTGCAGAGCACAAAGCTGGGGCACCTGCCACCCACCCCATGGGGACAGCTCCCTGCAGTCCTGTAGCTCATTGGCCCCAACCTCTGCTCCCCCTGTCTGGATGGGCAGGCTCCTCTCTCCCTGCAGCCTGCCTCAGGCAGGGTATCTCCGTAGAACTGGGTTCAGGCCTTAGTTCCCCTGGAGGGCCAGCAGCAGGCGTGACAGCCCTGGCTGACAGGGAGACCATCAGCCACTGAGAACGGCAACGTGCGGTCAGCAGAGGTCACGGAAGGAGAGCAGGCAGGCCTAGGCATGAGGTGGCCTGCGGACGGCGCTGACACCGCTGTGAGGAAGCAGCGCCAGGCCCTCTAACTGGTAATGGCACACGGCACGTTGAGACATGGCTCCACTGTCCCTGGTAGGTCCAGAGGCCACTGTCGTCTGAGCTAGCTCCAGACGGGACAGGGCTCCCCGCACTAGCAGCCCTGCCACTGAGGAGCTCCCAGTCCTGTGTGAGGACACAGACACCTTGTCGCCCTGGTGACTGCAGGGAACTTTGCAGAAAAGCTCCTTTAAAAAGAACCAGGCTGGGCCCGATGCAGTAGCCTAGCAGTTCAAGTCCTCACCTTCTATGAGCCAGGGTTCCATATAGGCACTGATTCTAATTCTGGCAGCCCCACTTCCCATCCAGTTTCCTGACAAAGCAGTCGAGGATGGCCCAAAGCCTTAGGACCCTGCACACATGTGTGAGACCTGGAAGAGGCTCCTGGCTTTGGATCGGCACAGCTCTGGCCATTGCAACAGCTTGGGGAGTGAATCAGCAGACAGAAGATCTTCCTCTCTGTCTCTCCTCTGTGTATCTGACTTTCCAATAAAAACAAAATATATATAAAGGCCCAGGCTGCAGTAGAAGCAGATCCCCACAAGAACAGCACCCCGAGGAAGCACCAAGGCCCCCTCTGCAACTGGATAGCGAGGCAGGCCTGGCGGCCTCTCTGAAAATACCTCACAGTGTTCTCAAAAGGACACGGCTCACGCTGCCACGGTCAGACCCCGTGGGTGCAGGGAGCAGCCACGTGCCCTCCTGGCCTGGCTGTTCTCCTGGGGACCCCACCACACCCTCGCAGCTTGTGGAAATGGATCAGCTGTCCTGTCCCCCCACTGTCCCCACACTGCCAGCCCCACCGCTCCCCTCCGAGGGCGCCATGTAGCATGCCACACAGCCTCTCCACGCCCCGCCCTCAGAGGGGTCTAACTGTGCAGCATTTCACCCGTGGGGGAGGGGGTGCTGAGGGTGAGTCCCAGCTCAGCGCGGGAGGGGCTGGCACAGCTGGCTGGGAGAGGCCAGCAGACCCCGCAGCTCCCTCCACCCTGCCCGGGCCGCCCTCCCCCAGCGCTGTAGAAGGGGACAGTCCCGGGGACACACACCTCTTCTCCTCCTCCTCTCCAGCATCCCCTCTGCAGCGGCAGCAGAAACAGGTAAACAAAGGAACATGTCACGTCACGGGCAAAGAGGGCACGCAGAGAGGGCGCTCATCGCAGGCAGCAATGGAGAGGACAGAGAGAGGGTTCCAGGTCGACTCCTCTCCTAGGACTGTGAGAGCTAAACCCGAGCTCAGGCCCACTTGTCTGGAAGCATCCAAGCCCCAGTGTCACTCAGGACCCCTGCGGGAGTCTCAGCACAGCCTGTGTGGGACAGGCGGGCTCTCGGCCACCGGGAGGCTCCCCACAAGGCGGGCTCCTAGGGCCCTGGGAGGCTCCAGCTGCCCCCGGGACTGAGTGTCTTAGGGCGCACCGAGCACTAGCAGAGTGGTCCCCCCAGCAGCCGCGCAGTGAGGCTGAGGTCTGCCCAGCGTTAGCGGACGTGGGAATTTTTTTTTCCCCCCACTAACACAGAGACCAAGGCTCCAAGACACTTAGGGACTTCAGAACCGCGAGACCCTAAGGCCAAGAAGGGGTCCAGTATGGGTGGGGTGCTTCTGTCGCCCCTTCGCTGCCCAGTCACTGCATGCAACGGGCAGTGACCTATCCTGGCTGGACAGGAAGGCTGCACACAGAGAGCTGGGCACCAGTGCCCCGTGCCAACTCTTGCAGCTGCCATGCAGAGTCTCAGAAAGATTCTTCAAAACCAGTGCCCACAGCAAGAGGAGGGGAGAGGCTGCATTTCTAGAGGTGTCAGCTCTGGGGCAGGCAGTGGGCAGCCAGGCCTACACCCCAGGACCCTTCTCGTTCCGACTTCCCCCAGCAACGAGCAGGGCTGCGGGTGGGTGGTCCGGCTGGTCTCATTTGGTGGGAGTTGCCTTCTGAGTCATGCCAGAGCCCTAGGACAGACAGCGTCCATGCAAGCAGAGCACCCCCACCCACAAAGCTGTGCGTGTCCGGGGCTTCAGGCAGCTTGCAGGGTGTCAGGGCCAGGGAACAGAAGCACATGGACATGGCCATCCTGTTGCTGTCCACTCTGGACACTTCCTGAGCCAGTCGGGGCCACTCATGGCGCCTACCTGGTGGTGGGGGACCGCTTTCTCCTCTCGCAGTGCACAGCGTCGAAGAAGGCTGCATTCCAGAACCTCAGCGTGTGCCTGCAGGGCAGAGATGTGCGTGAGACTGGGAGAAGGCGGGGGTGAGACAGACAGATGGGTCCTGGAGTCGCTGCCGGCCGCTCGGGCCTCTGAGAAGTCTCGGAGGGGAAGGATTGTGACCTGAGCCTAAACAGAGGTTTCCCAAGAGTCCCCAGGCAGTACAGCTGTCTAGGGAGGTGGGACAAGGAGTCAGGAAGCCTGGCACTGCAGTATACACAGGGCGGAGTGCAGCCAGTGCGTGCTGGGCGCGCAGCCCCAGCGGGGTGCTGCCCATATCTCTGCTTCCCGCTGGGGCTGCCGCAAGGAAGCAGAGGGCCAGAGGACCCGCTTCTCCAGGGTCTCGGCACCCCAGGGTGTCACACACGTCCACGGGTCAAGGAGAGCAGGGAAAGTGCTTCTGAGAGATCAGGCGTGTGGCCCAAAGCCAGCTGCTGCCTGTTCCTGCAATCAAAGCTTGACGGTACACAGTCATCCTCAGCGCATCTAACCACAGCGCTGAAGCACTGTGCTGACTGAGGGGCCCAGGCTGCCCTACTCCATTTGCCCTGACAGAAAACGCTGGCCACATCTCCTCCCAGGAGGTAAGGCAAGTCAGGGGTCGGGGGGGACAGCCAACCCCCTGCACAAGTGCCACAGGGATGGGTCAACCCGTCCTCCTGCTGCTGCCATGGGAGCTGGCCACTCAGGCCAGCCCCACGTCTCCCAGAAGTTCAGCCTTAGAACTCCACCAAAGCCAGGCCACACTTGTCACAGGCAGTTCTGATCACTGCTGGCCTGTGATTGCAGAGGCAGTCTGGCTCCTGTGGGTCCGTGCGCCAGGGCAGCATCTCCCTCGTGATGGTGACGAGAACCTTCGGCCACAATGACACAGACAACTGTTCACAGCGGACAGGGGAGGGGTAAGGCTCCTCCTGACCTCTGTCCGCCCACTTCATCCTGGCCTTCATTCACAGGTGGATGCGTGCCTGAATGTGTAGGTATGTGAGCTCCATCTGGGGTCTGTGCTGGATTCAGAATTATGCCATGACCTATGGCACCATCTAGTTCCAGAACATTCCAACTACCTGACTCTCCAATTCCAGACGCCCCTGGCATTCACACTGCCACTGTTGGCACTGGGGGTTCACCTGTGCTGGACACGCCACAGCTGAAACCGCAGAGTACCATTCTGTACCATTCTGTTGAGGGGGGCCAGCAGCTCAACACGGCCGAGCAACGCTGTGTGGCATGCACAGACCCCTTTCTGTCTGTTGTCCACAGACATACCCCGTACTGTCTGCCTTCTGGCCGCCAGGAGCCACGCCACTGGGCTTTCCTGTGGACGCATCTTCTTCTCTCTGGGGTGCACACGTGTGGACCTGTGGGCTCCCTGCTCCCTCTGGGCGTGACAGCTGTCTCACAGTCAGACAGCCCTGTCTTAATGTTCCCACCAGCAGTGTAGCACAGCACTGATTTCCCCACATGCCTGCCAACACCTGTTAGCACACACATCTCTGAGCTGGACCTTCTCAGAGCACCAGTGGCCACCATGCGTGATGGAGACAGGAGCTGCTGGGAGCGGTCCTGGGGAGGCAACCGTCCCCAGGTCCGAGAGCGGCTAGCGGTGTGGGTGGGACTCACCAGATGGGCTGTTGCTTCAGGTGCGTGTACAGGTAGATCTTCTCCCCTTTGCGCTCGTCCTCGGGGCTGCACACCGTCACTGCAGGAGCACAGCAAGGTGCTGAGCGTGGCCCTGGCTGTGCTCCCACATGTCAGCAAACCCCCTGCCACTCCTCCCAACAGACACCACTTCTCCAAGGTCAGCAAGACAGGCGGTTGAAACTCAGCAGCCACTGCCAAGGATGAGTTCCTCATGCCTGGGGCCAGCACCTCCTCCGACTGAAGAGGCTCCCAGGGGTGACTGTCCCCTCCAGGAACAGGTCACTAATTTTCTGGGGACTAGAAAAGCAGCTCTCCTGAGGGAGTCCGGTAGAGAACAGGGACCAGCTTGGGAGTCATCTAGGACGAGGGCTGCAAGGCCCTGGACCGCTTAGGCCAGCTTGCCTGTGCTGCTAGCCCATGGTGGGCCTGGCTCAGCTGGGCCTGGGGGTGGCGAGGCACTGCAGGGGCGGCACGAGCAAGTTGGCTACTCACCAGTCTTGGGCAGCTTCTGTTTGGGCTTGTTCTCGTCGTCCCTGGAGGGAGAGAAACCACAGTGTGACAACTCCGCCCACGCCATCCAGTCAAGGATGGCGCCGCTCAGTTCTGAGGTGTGCCTGCGTATGTGTACACGGTTTCCTCCAGAGAGAACTGCATGGTTGGGGCTGTGTGTGTCAGCTGCCCGCCTGCTGCGGCGAGGAGGAGCCGGCTGAGCCTGCTCTGAAGGCAGCGCTGTAGGGACGCGAGGAGGAGCTAGGCTGAGTCATGTGGTGTGAGTGAGGGGGGTCCCTCCCACTGAGGTGCCCCCTGCCTTGTGCACTCCAGGGCCTCGCATGCCTGTCCCCAGGGAGTCCTCAAGCTGCCATTCACCAGCTGCTCTCCTAGGAGACGGTGCTGTCTTTCCTGTGTTCCATTAGCGCCAATTCTCACCATGGCTGGAGGAGGAGGAGAATGACAGCGACAAGCCGGAGGAGGAGACTGTGGTGGCAGGGGTGCCGTCTCTCTCCCATCAACTGAACAATTTCCATATGTTCTTCCTCAGTCCAGAGAGCACAGACTCCCTCCCCTGGCCAGGCCCTCCCTCTGCAGGGCTGTGAATAACACAGGATCCTGGGGGAGGCGGCTGAGCTGGCCAGCAGCCATGTGCACGCCCAGCGGCTCTCGGGGCCCCAGAAGGGAGAAGCTGGGCAGATCCTCAGATGCGGCGCACTCCCTGATACGCCCTGCTCAGTCCAGGCCCTTCCTTCCTACTGCCCCGCCCCCACCCAACAAACCAGAGATGCCTTTGAGGCCATACTCACTCATTTCTCTTGATCAGGGGTCCCCTCAGCTTGGTCTCCAGCCCCCCAAAGAAGCCCTTGGCGTTCTCGGTGCTGGCAGGGGTGTCCTTCAGCAGCCGTGCAGCGATGTCCCTCTTCTCAGCCAGCCAGCTGTTGGCGGACTTCAAGTAGGCGTCGATGCTCCCCACAGGCTTCTCCTTGGACTCGGAGGGGAGCAGCTGCGGTTTACCTTGGCAGACAGGGAGGAAGTAGATGAGCGGAGCAGGAGCCGGACTGGACAGGCACACACAGAGGGCCGGGCTGGCTGGGCACACGCAGCAGGAGCCAGGAAGGGTCCTGTGGGGCCACAGGTCAGTGATGGGGAGGCAGGGCCCCCAGCATCTACCGTGCAGCAGAGGGGACACAGCCTAGGACAAGGCAGAGGGTTTGGCCCTTCTCTGGCAGTGTCTGAAGGATTCAGCCAGGCATTGGGAAACAGGAAAGAGAAAGCAGCAGGGGTCTGGCCCTAGCAAGTGGGGTGTCCGTCAGGCCATAGCTGCAGCCATGTGGGCCAAGGGCAAGGAGAGGACAGACAGCATAGACTCAACATGGCCCATGGCACTCAGGCTGGCAGGTGGAGGGTAGGGGGACACATACAGGACAGCTGATGGGGTAAGACCTGTGAGTCGAAGCAAGAGAGAAGCTCCAGGTCCCAGGACACTATGCACAACTGCCCCCCAACACCCCCGCCACCCAGTACCCCTGAATATCTGAGAGGCTCCCACCTGACTTGAAGGCAGTCAAGACAGCTAGCATAGCCCAGTATGAAGGGCCCACTTGGGGGTGGCCTGCTTTGAGCTAAGGCAGCAGAGAAGCTGCTGTCCTGGAATGGGGGAGGGGAGCACAGCGAAGCAAGGGAGAGTCAGGAGGGACACAGAGAGGCCTGAAGGGGCACAGAGAGGCCTGAAGGGACCTGGAGGGGCACAGAGGGGCCTGGCGGGACACAGAGGGGCACATAGGGGCCTGGAGGGGCACAGAGGGGCACATAGGGGCCTGGAGGGGCACAGAGGGGCACATAGGGGCGTGGAGGGGCACAGAGGGGCACATAGGGGCCTGGAGGGGCACAGAGGGGCACATAGGGGCCTGGAGGGGCACAGAGGGGCACATAGGGGCGTGGAGGGGCACAGAGGGGCACATAGGGGCCTGGAGGGGCACAGAAGGAATGGAGAGGCATGGAGGGGCACAGAGGAACCTGAGGGGTATGGAGGGGTGGGGCTGTTGGGTGTAGGAGAGGATGAAGCCGGGTTGCAGGGGAAGGGACTGTGGGAGAGCAAGCCCGTGCATGAGGCAAAGGAGGCCCAGCCCCACCCACAGAAAGCGCTCCACTAACCTCCACTAACCATCTGCTATTGTACCCAAGGGGCTTCCCACGGAGCCCATGAGCTCCAGAGAGGCATTGCAGCCTCTGCATTAAGAAACATCTGGACTTTCCACAAGCATTTGCAAGGATGCCTGCAGCTCGCACCTGGGAGCCGTGTCTGGCCTCGGATCCTGGACTCCTCAGGCAGCCTCAGCCCTGCTCAGGAGCCTCCCTACTTGCTCACTCCTCCCTGACACCAGCTTCTTGTGCTCTCCAGAACTCTCGCCTGTAGCCACGAGGACACGCGCCGTCTGTGGACCAGCGCCCTGTTCCCCAGCCTCAGCTCCTCCGAGTCACGTTCCAGGGGCTCACCAATGTGGTAGTAAGTGAAACACATCGTCATGAGGTTCTTGGCAGGCCCGAAGTCATCCATCTGATGGCACCTGAAGCAAGGAACAAGGCTGATCAGCGAAGGTGCTGTGCCCCCGACCTCACTGCCCGCCAGCTAAGCAAGGCCAGCACACTCTGCAGGCTTGCCATGGATTGGCTCAGTGCCACGGTGCCACTGCATGAAGAGCTCCACGATGACCCACTCAGTGTGCCCAGGTGAGTTCCCCACAGCTCCACGGCCTGGGAAGAGGCCAGGCCACGCACCCACAGCCCAGGAGGCCTCCCCCCACACTCAGCACCCGGGACTGGAAGTGAGGCCTCAAGTCTCGGGCCAAACCCAGGGCCCTCCTAGCGCCCTGGACCCTTCAGAGAGCTTGTGGAGCAGTGGATGTCTGGTGCAGCTGGCAAGGCACCCCTTGGGTTGCCCACACCCTACATGCAGGTGCCTGGGTTCGAGTCCCAGCTGCCTGAGAGGCAGAGGCCATGGCGCAAGGACCAGCAGTTGTCGTGGCCTAGAAGAAGTGCAGACAGACATGTTCTACTTCCACCCAGACCCCTCCTCGCCAGGGCTATTGGCAAGGCTCCCGCTCATTCAAGTCAATGCTGCATGCTTGGCGTCCCTGGAGTGGAGAAGGGCCCATCCTCTCACTCCAGGGGGTCTGCCACCTGTGCTGGCCACTGATCCACAGGTGTGATGGGGTCTGGCCATCTCAGGGGTTCACAGGAAGGAGCAGGCTGTGCCCCCGTAACCCACAGCCTGCTCTGCACTGCCTCTGCTGTCCACACTGCCTTGTGTGAGGCGGCTCCGGCAGTGCCTAGCTGCTGCTTCCAGGCAGGCTGCAGGCTTCCAGGGGTACAGCACCCTGTAGGAGGGCCCACTCACGGGCTGGGCGCCTGTCTGGTTTGAAAACCTTCAATATGGAATCTGGAGAGCTGCACGCAGGGGCACAGGCCGCGGCCCCAGGGGCTTGACTCACAGCCAGCTGTGGAGCTCTAACAAGAAGCCAAGTGCTGCAACAGACGCTGGGCATGACTTCTTGGGTTGATGCTGGGTGAGAGTGCTGACTACCAAAGAGGGCGTTTCTCACCGCATGGTAACCCCGGGGTGAGAAAGCATAGGTGGGACATTGGCTGTGAGCGGCCACAGGACTTACTCAAACAGCACCACGGCAAAAGACTGCACGAGGCGGTAGAAGGTGGCCTCCGAGACACACTTGGAATTGCAGCGCTGTGCAGAAAGAAGCAGACACACTGTGAGCGGCGGGAGACCTAGGGCAGCTTCCTGCTGCAGGGGTTTCCTGGCATGTGGGATGAGCCCCAGCACGCTGCCTGCCCCCTGCCCCCAGCAGAGGGCGCCATCTCTGCCTGACTGGGTGCAGGTATGTGCCCCTTGTGCCCGCCCTCAGGGCAGGATGCTCACTCTCACTCACACACGGAAAAGCACGGAGCAAGGACATCCCACAAGGACAAGGCTGGCTCCCTCTGTGCTGAGGACACAAAGCCAATCAGCTTTATCTGACTCGTCTAATTCTCCTACGAAGATAAAATTACTCACAATAAAATGTGAGCCACTCTTCAGAAATATGAAGAACCTCTTAGCTGGTGACATCCCTGGCCTTGGCAGTCACCTGAGTCCTTCAACACTGAGCACCTCTTCCAGCCCGCCCAGCGTGTGCTGCTCCAGAGTAACATACAGACACGGCTCACACGCTGCCTCTGGTGAACCCCATGCTCCCCTTCACAACATCTTCAGGGGGCCAGCTCCCTCTCCTCCCTTCTCCAGTGAGGACATAGCAGGATGTAGGAGTCTCTCTCCCCCCCCCCCCGGCTGCCTGCCCTCACCTGGGCACTCACGTAGCGGGCAAACCACTCACGCCCTTGGCCGCTGTCACCACTGCAGTACTCTCCAAACTGGGCTTTCTCCTCCTGCTCCAAGTCCTCCCTGAAACCAAGACGAAAGGAGAAAAATGAGCCAAAGATCTCTGAACTGTCTGGAGTACAAAAGGTGGCAGTGGGGGACAGAGCAGAGAGAAGGCGCTAAGGATGCGGCACCTGGCCACATGGACACTGAGGTGGGTGAGCCGAGCCCTGGGCACACAGCGTTGGGTCAGGTGGGCACTGTACAACCCCAGAAGGAAGTATGATTATCCTGTCAAAGATGGGGGCCTGCAAGTGGGCATCAGGGTGGCATTTAAGCTGCCAAGAGGGGCACTAGCGACTCATACCTGAGTGCCCGATTCTGAGACCCAGGCTCTGCTTCTGACACGGGGGGAAGCTGTGGGGCAGCAGGTGATGGCCCGAGAGCTTGTGCTTCTGCCACCCACATGGGAGGCTGGGATGGAGTTGCCGGCTATAAGTTTCAGCCTGAGCAGCCCCGGCAGTTACAGATCAATCTCTCTCTCCTTCCCCCATCTCAACCCCCTCATCCTATCCAAAATGAGAGTAAGAATATGAGTCCCTTCAGACAACCAGAGAGGGCTTGAGTGACAAATGCAAGTCCCACCCAGGCTTCCTGTCCAACCTCTGTCCTCTTGCTTATCGCCAATAAGACCAGAGCCCCAACAAGGACAGGAACCCTAAAGTCCATGCTTCTCCACCTTATCCTGCTCGTCTGGATAATGGCACAGCAGGAATCCCCTGTGGAGTCCAAGATGCCCAAGAGCACCATGCCTCACCAAGAAAAGCCACAGGTCTGAGGTGCGGGAGCTGAAGTGGTGCCACTGTGCGCACCCGGGTGTGAACCAGCCCCCATCACTGCGAGCTGCTGCGCATGTGAGAGGCGGAGACTTGGAGAGCCTCGGCTGCAGGCCACCACCTCCAGAGTGGATAGAGAGCTGGCGTGAGCCTGAATCCCTCCTGACTTCTACTGCAAGGGACCAATGCTCCCTCCAAAACGTAAAGACAAGAGTGAAGCAGAAGGCTTAGACGATGTTCATTTATTTAAAATTTTTATAGGAAACATCTTAGTCTCGTTTATCCCCCAATACTAACACCAGATGAGGTAGGGGACTCTGCCAGCCATCTGCAGCATTTCTGGAATGCTCTTACAGATGCATCGGACTCAGCTGTCCACGCTCCACATTGCTGACAGCCTGCTGCAAATACAGACAGGCCCTCCTAGCGGATCAGCCAACTTCTGGCTCTCTCCCCTCTTCTTTTGGCTAAAGATGCTGTTTTGGCTAAAGCGTGTTTTGAGAGAAAGCAAGCGATTCTGGTGATAGTTGAACAACCTGAGCAGGCAGCCACGTGTGCTCCAAGTCAGGTAGTGATGCATTTCTGAGTCAGATACTCGGATTTTCACTTAACCTTCCCTTTCCCAGCCTGAGGAAACTGAGGCTGGGCTCTGCACAACCTTGCAGGGGACAGCTCTGTGGTGGCCCTTCGCTGACACAAGAGGACACAGAAGCCCTATCCCCCCGGACAAGCCTGTGAGGAGCAGAGCAGAGTGTGTGTGTAGGGGGGTGGGCAGTGGGCACGGCCGTGCCTGTCTCTTGCGTGTAGCCACCTACCTTCCAGAAAAGATCTTCTCTACATAGCTGCGCATGAACTCTCGGAGTGCCACAGTCTCCTCGTCCTGTGCCGACTCAGTGCTCTGGCCGGAGGAGAAGGACTCATTGGAGGAGGAGCGGCGGTTGTGGTCCCAGGACGGGTGGGAAGGGGACTCGCCCATGTCGTTCTCACTGTCTGCTGACTCAGTGGTCTCGCTCTCGGACGCGCCGTCATCCAGGGAGCCATCCCCATCCCGGTCCTGCGGTGCTGAAGGGGGTGCCTCCAGCGGACAGGAGGTGGGGGTGTCAGTCCCAAAGTCAATGAGGGAGCCCACAGGGACCTCCGCAGCCTCCATAGCTCAAGGGTGGTGGGCCGATGAGGAGGAAGACTTGGTGGCCGTGTCAATGGAGCCCACCAGCACACCAGGGCGTGTCCCCGTTCAGCTCACGTGGCTCTAAGGCATCTGGAATGGAAATAGACAAACACGGTCATCAAGAGAGAGAGCCCTTCCTGGCACAGGGAGATCAGACTTGCTATACCTGGTGTGGTACGTTTGCCGTGGTTACGGGCCAAGTGCATCCCAAAGGGTTGCACTACCGGAAGTGGAGCCCACTGGGAGTCCTTAGGTCCTGCGGGGCCGGCCTTGGAAGGCAGGTCTGCTGAGCTTGGGCCAGTCTACTCTCTGTTTCCTGGCTCGCCATGTACATGAACCCTAACACGTGCTCCCACCCTCTCTGCTTTCCGTTCTCACTGGAGGCCAAATCAACAGGCTCACCCTGTCACGGACATGAACCGTCAGAACTGAGTTGAGCAGAGGGGTTCAGCAGTGGGTTGCCTCATGCACTTTGTCATAGCAAAGAAAAGCTAACACAGCACTCAGCATGTATTGAGCAAGTGAATAAATAATCACCATGCAAACAAGACTCTCATGGCAGCACATCTGCCGGCTTCCTCCCAGCTCAGCTTCCAGGCACATCATCCTGGGCTGGACATAGCAGGTGGCCATGGGGGGAAGGGTCGACCTGCCCACCCTACTGCTGGGCTCTTCAGCTGCGGGAGTGCTGCCTGCCAAACGGCGGGTCCCTCCGACCCTGCCCCTGGAGCCCTTGGCCCTCCGGGGTGTCTTTCCCAAGCTGGTGGTGGCATCCAACACCTGGACCCTCCGTCGCCCTGCCACACAGCCGCCCAGATGATAAGCACGTCCACGTCTGGGCCTCTCGCTCTGGTCCCTGCTCGTCCTCTGCTCCCGCCGCACCAGGAGTTGTACTTAGACTCCTGTGGATGAAGTCAGTGTTTTTGTCTAACCAGGAAATCACAGCTGGGAGGAGACCTGGCCTGGCTGTCCTGTGCCCAGCACAGACCCTTGACTAAAGGAGGACTCCCCCTGCTTGCTGAGTGGGGAACAGATGTGACTGTGACCCTGAAACCAAGGGTCATGAGGAAGGTGAGGTTGGGTTGAGATCTTTGCTAGGCTCCTGACGTTTCCTCAGAAGCTACCTGCCGGTTCTAGAATCTTCCTTGCCAGAACCAGGGGGAAGCCAGCAAAGCAAGATGTGAAAGTCTTCCTGTGGTCAGCCCTGGAGACAAGAAAACATCTCTGACCTTAGCCATCCTCTATCAGACCCCAAATCTCTAGGGCAACCCGCAGAAGCGGGACTGTTGGTTGGCGTGTTGAACTGAATGCATCTTCCGTGGACAATTCAATATCAGAACAGCACTTACTGCCTCTTAATGTTCACAAATCAATCGTGGATTCTTCCAGATTGCCTAGCCTTCAATGATTTTAAATACTCTGAGTCAGGAAAGAGATCGGCTGCCTTGCGGTCACCAGAGCCAAGTGCCCAGGGTCAATGAGCCCTTCAGGACCTGCCTCTGTCGAGAAGTGGGAGGCAAATCATGGCTGCAAGGAACTTGGGCGAGATTGTGACCAAGACCCAGAGGTCCTTGCGGCCGCTCCACGCCGTGTCAGACTCTCCTCCGAAAAACAGAAAGGCACACACATAAAACGCACTGGGTGATAAACACGGAAAACCATACACACCAGAAACGCTTGCTGGGCAGGTCATCGGCCCGTGCTATATACTCACAATTACAAAACCTATATTCTGACAGACACCCAAACTATTCTCAAAGGGAAAAAATACAAGAAATATAGTTATTAAGTCCTGAGACAACTCTTCAATTATACAAATAATCACACTTAAGGCTGCTAAGCCAAGTTCCACATTGCTCGCACTACATTACTACAACTACAAAAACTCTAATCCAAACACAGGTAAAATTATAGCCAAACACGTCTTCTCCAACCTGGCTGCCTTGGAAAACAATGTCTTTAATTCTTATTCTCCTCTCCCCTGATCTAGGCATTGACACATTCAAAACATTAAGAAACACTTACATGGAGCAAACTGCTCACTATGACAGTATTTAACATCCCAGGGAGCTGAGGGAGGAATATCCAAGTACAGCAAAGGGGCAAATAAAGTGTAACCATCCGGTGCTGGAGTAATCAGCATATGATGCAGGTAGGAAAACGCTCAGTGCACAGCTGAGTAAACAAAACACCCTGCAACCCGTGCGTGCCCCGGCTGCCTGCCGCGAGCCGCGGCGGGCGGACGCGAAAGAATCTCTTTTTCACTTGGACGACAACCGTGCAAACATGCAAGGCAGCAAGGCAAAGGGGGCTGGGAACTGTGCTGCCCTGCTGGCTGCCGCACTCATTATCACCCCAGGACAGCTGGCAGACCACAGGACAAGGAAGCAAGTGCATGGGGAAAGCCTAAGGGGACAGAGGCCGTGTCCCTGACAGCACAGGGGCTCAGCCGTGTGTGACCCTGCCGCAGTGTGCTCTGAGCGCTGCCCACAGGAGGCTCTACTGACACCTGCACCACACTTGAGCACCGAGTGCGTTCTATGGGCGTAGCCAGGAGGAGGCAGAGCAGCAGCAGGTGCCCCAGGTCCCCTGCTGGGCCCTGCCCTGGGACCCGTTGGTGGTGATTTTCTCTCTCCTGGAAGATGGGACAGAATAGCCAGCTAGTCCTGGTACTAGGACACTGTGTAGAAAGATCCCAGGAAGTGACACATTTTCCATGGAACTATCAGCCTCTCAGAGTCGCTCTCACACTCCAAGATCACACAGCTTAGGAGACTTCCTGGCCCAGCCGGAGGACACAGAGGTAGTGGCCCCTTGGGTGACGGTCTGCAGTGTCCCTGCTCAGAGCCAGCCAAGGGTAGCCATTTACAAACCAGGCCCAGTGGATCCAAAGATTCTAGGATTTCTAACGAATGCTGAAATTACAGTATGAAATCTCCCAGTTTTTCTAGAACAGCAAGTAACTTCAATTTATTTATAAGCACTTTGGACATTAAAAAACAACAACAACACTTGTGTGGATTGTGGTTCAATCACTAGAATGTTCCGCACACAAGGAGGCTCCAAGCCCCTCTGCAAGTCAGACTCCAGACCACAGGGTACTCCATTAGCGGGCACCTCCGCAGAGTGGTGCTACGCCCACACCAACAGGCAGGGGGCAGCACAGAGCTCCCACAGAGGCACTCAGCTTGGCGCGAGTGCAGAATTGCTACCAGGGAAGCGCTAAGTTAACCCCTGTGATGAACCAGCTGCTGTATAAGGAGCAGGACAGACTGGAGCCCTGAGCATCTTTTCCTATGTGGTGGAGTGGGGGCAGAGGAGGAACTGGAGAATAAGGAGAAAGCAAAGTCAGTTAACATGTTCTAAAAAACAGTAACACTTGGTGGCACTAAGTGTGGGCTCCAGGGTGATAACCCTAGCAGGGCTGCGAGATGCTTCTGTGCCCTGGCTGGGGGCGGTCAAGTCTCTGGGCTGGGATAGGTTGTAGGGAACCAGCCTGAGGGGCCACAGAGCCCAAAGGTGAGCACAGCTTTGGGGAGTTCAAGGCTGAAACACATAGCTGAGCCAGGGGGCTGCAGACAGGGTTCCTGTGTTCCTGTGTTTCCTGACCAAAGGGGAGGCCTAGCAGAAACTCAAGGCCCTGTATCTGCATGGAAAATAGGGGAGCAGGCCAAGGGGCCCGGGGAGGCAGGCATGACAGCCATAGCACTCTGCAGGGAGTTTCCCAACCTCCTGCCACAACCCTGTCAATCCACTTCCCCAGAGTCTCTCCCCACCGCTCAGTATCTCCTTGCAAGAGGAACTCACGAGATTGCCTCGGCCCTGCCGCGGCCACATCCCCACAAGCCTTTGCTCAAAATCTGATTTCCCCAGCACCCCCAGTGAGTAGAGCTGTGACTTCCCCAGCAGAGCAGCCTTGGGCAATCAGACCAGGCCCCCTGGTTCTGTAACCCTGTGACCCACTGCTTCCTGCTGGCCTCAGGCGACACCCGCTATTTCAGCATCCTCAGAATCTACCACCGAAAGCAGAGAAACTGCACAGCCTCACCTGCCCAATGCACGGATGCCCTGTTAGTCTCTCTTCCTAAAACTACTGTAACAGGCCCAACACTGTGGCAAGCAGGTTAAGCTACCACCCTGCAGCACTGGCATCCCATAAGGGTGCTGGTTTAAGTCCTCAGAAAAAGCTTGTGGCTCCTGATTCCAGTCCAGCTCAGCCCAGCTAAGCCCAGCCCAGGCCACTGCAGCCATCTGGGAAAGAACCAGTAGATAAATCTCTCTCTCTCTCAACTCTGCCTTTCAAATAAATAAACCTTTAAAAGAATGAAAGAAAAGAACCGGAGTAAACCAAGGCCAACAAAACAGGGGAAGCGTCCACACACAGAGAAGTGACCAAGCAATCAGCCCACACACAGGTCAGCTGCAAAACCACTGTCCCCTGCCGTGCTGCCCCAGCACTCACAGCTCTATCATAAGAACACACTGGCAGGGCAGGACTGCTGGCCCAAGGGGTCACATGACAGGCTGCTGGTAAGCCCTGACATACTGGCCTTCTGCAAAGTCCGGCCTGGGGCAGCGTATGCTCGCGGGTTTCACATCTGACCTTTCAGTGCAACCCCAAACCCAGAGCCAGCATCAGCTTCCCTCACTCATGGAGTCAGCGTGGGAGGAACTGGGACCCCAAGGCAGGCCCTGTGCCCCTGAGGGGCCTCAACTCTCACACTCTCCCCACCCCTCTGCCTGATGTCCCAGTCAAGAAACAGTGACCGCCTTATTTTATTTATCTGAAAGGCAGAGTTACAGAGAGAGAGAGAGAGAGATAGTGAGAGAAAAAGTTGCCCACCCACTGGTTCTCTGTGCAAATGGCTGCAATAGCAGTGATGGGTCTAGGCTAAAGCCGAGTCTCCTATGTGGGTGCAAAAGCCCAAGTACCTGGGCCGTCTTCCGCTGCTCTCCAGGCACATTAGCAGGGAGCTGGGGGGACTTGAACCTGTGCTTGGTACTACAAGTGGAGTTTCAGCCCCTTCTTCCCCAAGTGGCAGCTCCACTGTAGGCCCAGGCATCTCCAGTGGCTCATGCTGAGAACCGTGACTTCACATTTCTGTTTCCCCTAATCAACTGGGTGATCATTAAGCTCAAGGAGGTTCTACAGGGAAGCTCCAGGGAGAAATACAGTCTTCCTCTGGGCGAGGTGGGAGGGAGGGGCAGCTGGAGAGCCACAGCCCTCCCCGTCCACCACCCTCCGTCCCTCTGTGGTGACTGCCAGCAAGAGCCAAGGCTCCTGTCCTCCGGACTGTCCAGAGTGGCCGTTGCCATGCGGGACACCTACGTTCCACACGGCAGTTCCTGGTTCAAGTCCCAGCTGATCTCCACATCCAACCTCCTGCTAACTCGTGCCGTGGGAGCAGCAGGATATGGCTCAGGCTTTTGGATTCCTGCCACCCACCTGGAGACCGGATGGAGTTCCAGTTTCCTGGCTCTAGCCTGGCCCAGCACTGGCTGATGATGGCCTCTGGGGGACGAACCACTGGATGAGAGATCCGCCTCTCTGCCTTTCAAATAAGAATGAAAATAAATACAAATACAGATATATCATTACATATATATATATATAAAACAAAACATTTTAATTCTGAACAACTATATCAAGCTGCTGGGGTAATATTATCATGTTTTTCCTGCCAGTTCAGAGTTTAGGCTGAAGGAGGGTGGATGTGGCTTATAGGGGAAGCTCTCTCTGCCGGCTCTGGGTCTAACGTTGTCTTCAGAAACTGGTTCAGACTTGGGCTCCAATCTCCGTTTTCTAGAACCGCTGTTTTGGCTGAACGGTGCCAGTACAGCTAGAGGAGACAGCCAGACTTCACAACACCAGCTCAGCCCAGATTAATGTGGTTCCCAACCTGGTGCCAGGGCACCCAGAACACCTAACTCACAGGAGTGCCATGGGAAACATGCCAAGGCCTGCCAGACACCTGCTGCACCCACAGCCAACGGGTGGTTGGGTGCCCCTCACAGCCTCACTGTTAGGCCGTGCTGGGCTTCCTCAATGACATGGCATCTTCCACTCCTGGATTTCCCACAGAGCGTCATGAGCAAGAGCAGGGAGTGTGGGACAGGAAAGGAGGGTGGTCGTGCCGGATACTGAACCCTGTGGACATACTGTCCTGTTGGTTAGTAACCACGGGACTCTAACAATTACTTCTTTCTGAATGGTGCGATATGCTCAATAGTAGTACCCCAAAATGTCCACATTGGAATCGCCAGAGCCTATGAATGTGTTACTGTGGCAAGTGTAATTACATTAAGGGCCATGGGGGGAAGGGCTATTCTGGATTATTGGGGTACAGGCAACATGATTCTAGAATCCTCATAAGAAAAAAGAAGGGGTCAGGGGAGATATGATGACAGATGTTGGGGTGATGTAATTCTTAGCTTTGTAGACAGAGGGGCCACTAGCCAAGGCATGGGGGTATCCCTAGAGCCCCCACTCTGGCTTTAGCCTGGGGGACATGTACTGTTACCTGTGACCCCGAGACCTGTAAGTGAGTGAACAAGCACTATGCCCAAATCCTGAGGAGCCACAAGTTCCAGCTGCGACAAACAGCTGGGATATTGTTGGACATAAACTGATCAACAGGGCAGTCAGGTATTGTCTATAGTCTAGAAGTACCAGGATGATACTAAGCATTAAGACAAAAGTGCTGTGGAAGTTTGGAAATCCTTGGCCCAGGAAGAAGGTCCCAAGGTCGATGCCCAACCCGAGAGGCAGAAGAAGGCAGGCGAAGCCCTCTTTGCCTACAGAACCCCTAACGCAGGGCTACACTGATTGTTGCTAGCCTGCCCTGTGCCAGCGTGCAGCCAGCACTCAGCTTTGAGCAGGCTGTTGGTTCCGTTTCCCTTTATCACAGCTGCAGAATTACAGCAAGGCTGGCAAACAGAAGGGGGGAGGTTTCCACGCCAACACAGTCACATCTCACTGCTGTGCAGTTCCTTCTAGGCACGGTGCTTGCTTTCTCAATAGCAAATGGTTTTAATAACTGCAAAGCCAAAAGGCGGCTAAGCCTTGATTCCCCACCTAGCCAGGGGCTATTCCTCCTGTGACATTCACATGAGCGGCTCTGTGAGCTGACCCCGTGTCTCTCCGTGTCGGCCTGCAGCAGCCATGTGAAGCAGCCACTGAGATTTCTGGTCTCTGTGGCTCTCTTGAGATAAGCAAACCCAGTCAATCATGAGATTATCATCTGCTCTTGTTGAGCTATTAAACAGACACAATAGATGGTTCCGTAGGAAACTATGCCCCCCTGAAAGAGCTACTAAGGGCAGAGGAGACGGAGAAAACCCAAGGAAGACAAGAGTCTGCTCGCCTGCATGCCGACGAGGCGCAGCACTGGAAGGAAAGCGCTGCGGACATGACAATGAAAAGGGGAATGACCGAGGTGCCGCTGGACCTGGGCGCCGTCCCCAAGCAGCCGTGCCAGCACCTCTAGCTGTCAGGGTACGAGGGGAGGGCAGGACCCGCTCCCACAGGCCGCTCACCCCTACACCTGCTGGGAGTGAGCCTCAGCAGGGCAGGGCCCTTCTAGCACCACCCTCTGCTTCTGCCCCACACTCAGGAATCCCCCTCCCCCACCGCCCACATCCTTCCTCGCCTGAGATAAGAAGCCCTGTGGGCTGCCTGCGCTTGGGCTGTGTATGGATGTGCTGCGCGGGGGGCCCCAGCCACACCACATCCACTGGCCCAGGGTGCTCGGGGTCTCTCCTGCCCGTAAGACCACAGGACGACGCTCATCTGCCTTTGCTGGAAGCCAGCCAGCTTGGCCCTGAAGCTCGTGACAAGCACATCTGCTCGTCACTCCAAGCTAGCTGATAAGTGACTTGGCCTGGGAACCAGGAAGGGCCTTTTGACTATCTGGGGCTATGCAGCTACACTTGCTCCAAGGGGTCAGAACATGCCAAGTCCAGAATGTCCCCAGCGTCCTTCAGATGTGAGTCCAGGCTGCTTAGACAGGAACTGATATCCAGCCCAGACGAGTCTGTAAGGTGACTTGCAGTCAGTGGGAGCAAGCAGCACATTGCTGCTGTGGCGCAATGAACCACGTGCATGACCGCCAAAGTGGTAAGGGGAAACGGGTTGGTGTTGTGGTGCAGTCAGTTAATTCGCTGCCTGTGAGGCTGACATCCAAATGGGAAAATCAGTTCCAGGGCCTCAGTCTCAACAGCCCTGCTCCTGACCCAGCTCCCTACTCAAGTACCAGAGGGCTGTCCACGTACCTGGGCCCGGCCATCCACAGGGGAGGCCTAATGGAGTTCCAGGACCCTGGCTCCAGCCCTTTCCAATGTGGCCATTTGGAGAATAAAACAGAATGAAAAAGATCTCTCTCTCTCTCAGTCAGCCTTTTAAATAAATGAATGGGTAAATAACCTTTTTGTTAAAAAAAAAAAAAAAGGAAAAAAATGCTAGGGCATAAGATTCCTTTGATTCTGAAAAATTCACCTGCAAATGAAATCTTTCCAGACACTGGATTAAAAAACACATTTGTCCAGAAGGTCCTCGTACAAAACGATAGTGACTCTTAACAACAAAGTCTTCAACAGTCTCTGAGACAGACACACAGATGCCGAAAGAGACGTCTCTCTCAACCACTGCCCAGTTACCCAAGCGATCTGTTGTATCAGTGAGCGCCTGGCATTTGACTGGACGGTGGCATTTGGCTGGACGGCACCATCTGCTGTGTAAACACACATCTCAAGGGGTTCCTGATACATGGCAGGTGACGCACCATGGCACTCTTCAAAGGCCAGATGCCTCCAAGGGTTTGACAAGCACAGCCACAGACTGGCCAGCCTTGACTTCTCTGAAAGGGTCCTTCGGGTTCAGCGTTTGGTAGCTGACTGCCATGGCACCCATGCACCACAGGCACCAGGCAGGAGGACTATGGGCATGCAGGGAGAATTTAGGAGCCCAGTTGACACGAGAGCAGCAGTGTCTCCGACCTCTGCAGGGGCTACTCTTCAGGGAGTTCTGCACAGGGAGACGCAGACGGCTGGGTCCCACCTACGGAGGGCAGCGGAGGCAGTTCCACTCTAGCTCCAGGCACGGCCCGCTTCCTGGAGTGGCTGCAAGGAGGCGGCTTCAACCAGGGAAAGTTCCAGCCGAGTGCTGGGCATCAGAGCCCTGACCTGTGAGAGCAGGCCGGCCTCCCTCCGCTGAGTGCACCTCTTCATGACCCAGGGTCCCCGAGCTCAGCACCAGCCTCACCAACGCCAGCTCCCTGAGGAGCCTGAGTCCTGCCCCAGCCTCCCCGTGGATTCCCAGGGCCAGACCCCACCAGGTCCAGGCATGTTTGCTGTTGGGAACTCAGAGTGCAAGGGTCAAAGGTGAGCTCTGTCCTGTTACTGCAATCACCCCCGTGCTAAGCCCACCCGGTACTGAACACTCCCCACACTTCTGCTACCCTGCACACCACGCCAGGGAGTGGACAGAAGCTTTTTAAAGAAGTCTGTCAGAAAACGCTGCCTGGTGATGGATTTTGTGGCTGAAAGGAGCAACACCGCAGGAGCACTTGCTGATTGTCTAGGGCACTCAGCAAGGCTGCTGGGAGCAGCTGGCATACTTGCGACCTCAGTGAGCTCATGCTGTAATCCAGAGGACAGAGAACAAGCACTGCTTACATCAGAGAACTCACAGGCCTCCTGCCTAGGTCAGAGAGCACGTGCAGGCAATCGGAGAGCCGGCCTCTGCGACTGCACGCCTCGCAGGAAGTACAGACAGGTGCCAAAACAACCAGGCCACCACACCAGAGGCAAAAGGTGGCAGGTTGAGCAGGGGTAGGAGTGCCTGTGGCAACATGGAGCCCACAGTCAAGACCTGCTTGTCCAACAAAATTCTCAGGGCTCCCGAGTTCACAAGGCCAGCTTTGATGCCCCTGTCAGGGGAGCAGTTAAATGCTGTTAAATGCTGGCTGCAGCTCCTAGAAAGGTCTGGATTAGGAATGGGCTTGGGGTTCATGGACCAGAAACACACACAAGGCACAGACCCACACAGTGCACAGCAGGGCAAAGCCACTTGCTGACCCCATAGGAAAAGGGCAGAAAGGGCATGGAGCAGGTGCCGTGCCTGCGGGAGGCTCACTGCCCAGGGTACCAGATAAGAGCAACACAGCGCTTGGCTGTGACATGGAACTCGCGCCCACAGCTGCTGCAGCGGAACATGCTGAATGTCAACTTCTCATCTGGGAGGAAACCAAAACACGGCAGGGAGGAAGTGAAAAAGGGCAAACGGGAGAGTCGGGGTCTGTAACAGATTGAGTGAGACATGTGCACATCAGGCACACATCTAGAGAGAGGTTCCTAAAGCGATGGCTCTGTGCGTGCTGAGAACAGGGCACGACGAGGGCTCAAGTCGAGGCCTGCCTCCACGGAGCTGGAGCTGTTCGTGAGCTTGGGGTCACCGGGGACAGTGGGGAACAGGATGCTGTTTGGGGAGCAACTGAGCAAGCCGTATAGTTAGAGGATGAGACAGAAAAACACAGCCTAAACACCATGGGATTAAGCGGATTTATAAAGACTGCACTTCATTATCTAAAATGCACTTTTTTTTCCTCTTTCACAGTCCCTACAGTCAGATGTGCCTTTATTGTTCCCAGGCAGGCGCTTCATGATGTAGCTGTCACTCTCAGACAATGCCAGTCTCCTTTAAAAAACACACACACAAAAATAGAAACCAGGGCAGCAGTGTGATCCAGCAGTTAAGATAATGGTTAAGATACCTGCACTTTCCTCCTAGCTCCTAGCTTCACCCCAGCACAGGCCCAGCTGTCCTGGGCATTTGGTAAATGAGCTCTATGTCTTATTCTCTGCATTGCTTTGCGTCTCAAATAATACAAAGAAAGTATAAAGGAGCTGGAATGGTGGTATAGTGGATGACGCTGTAGCTGTGATGCTGGCATCCGTCTTATAGCTCAAGTCCTGGCCGCTCTGCTACCCATCGGCTCTTGCTAACGAGCCTGGGGAAAAGTGGAAGACGGGCTAAGTGCTTGGGCCCCCGCTACCCGCTTGGGAGCTCTTGACTTAACTGCGTCCAGCCCTCGCCACTGTGGCCGTTTGGGGAATGAGCTAGCAGGTGGAAGATCTCTTTTCTCTTCGTCTCATCCATTCTGTCAGTTTTCCTTTTGAATAGCTATATTTTTCTTTAAAAAAAAAAAAAAAGATGGTTGAATGTGCTATCAGAGGGTTGGACGTGGCTCCTGACTCCACATTCCTGTTAGAATGGGCCCTGTGTAGCAGCTGCGATGGCTCAGGTGGCCGGTTCCTCACTCCAGCCCAGCCCAGGACGGTTAGTGCTGGTCACTGTGGTCATTTGGGAAGTATACCGGAAGATGAGAACTTGCACCTCTCTGCCTTTCAAATAAATAAATAATTTTAAATGAATACAAAAATACACAAATCATAAGTTGCTCAGTGAGCCCACACACACCCATCTGAGGAGGCACTGCCCTCCCAGGGGTAAGGACTGCTCTGCAGAGGGGAAGCCAGCACCGAGGGCGCACTGGGTAGGGCAAGAGAGCTCCTGCTGCAGGCGCTCAGTCTGTCTTTACCCAGACAACCCAAGTAATTCTACAGGACGGTCTTCCTGCAAGGAGAGAAAGGTTCCAGGGCATGAGAAAACACCGTGATCACTTAAATGACCATGATTAATATTTCCAAATGGTCCACAGAAAAACAGCAAAGCTTTCCACTGAGTTTCAACCTGATGAAAAACAGATGCAGCGGGGGAGGGGCTTGGGGAGGGAATAGGGGAGATCCCAGAGCCTATGGAACTGTATCATAAAATGATAATAACAAAAATAAGTAAACAAAAAATTTAAAAAAGCAGAAGCAGTCAGGGATTGCTTGGACTTGAACACAAATAACCCTTTGGTGGAAAAGACAGGATACTGAAGGCTGACAGTGTTAACGTGGAGTGACAATGCTGCAACTCCAAAAACTACCCTGGCAGACTTCAGCAATGGGCTGGCCTGCAAGTCGCCTGGAGAGGAAATGCACTCACTTGCTGGTGTTTACTGAGGGCCTTCGCTGTGTCAGGCATGAGTGGAACAGTGTGGTGGCACTCTCGGATGGCACACAGACTGCTGGCGAGGCAGGCGACATTCCGGTCCACAGTTATCTGAGCTAATGGGAGTTCATTAGTCAATGGGATGCTTGATCAAAGTCACTGTGTCTCACGAACACAACAAAACTCCAACCTGACCTTCAGACTCGTTGATACGTTATCTGATCCAAAACCACAATAATTATTTCATTCAATTGCCTCCATAGGGAGAGGGAGGTCAGACTGCTTCCAGAACACTCTGTTCTGTTCTACCCACTGCAAGCCAACTCAGCTCTCCATGCTGCAGCAGGACCACAGGTGACCCCATCTGAGAATCCACACCTGCTGTCATTGCCACCCATTAGGATTCACTGTTTTAGAAACTGCAACCACCTTGCAAAGGCATTCCAATTCAGAAACTGCTTTTAAAAACATGAGAGGAGAAAAGAGCTCTTGAGAATCCAGACAGCGTCCAACAAACAACGCCATCCAGCCCGCGCCCGTATCCTCGGGAGTCTAATAACCGCACTGTCACACAGGCGGCAGCCAGGGAGTCAAGCACCCAGAGGTGGCCTGGGAGACAGAGGGTGGGCTTCAGGTCCACGAGGCGCTGTCGTGTCACCAGGGACTGCATTCTGTGTGGCTCCAGAGGGGGAACTGAGACAGGAGCCACTGCCACTGGCACTGTACCTCCAGGGTTTCTGGCCACATCCCTTCACTTTATACAGCTTGATGCGTTTTTCCCCTCTACTACAACTGCCATAACTTCCAAAAAGAAGAAAACATCTCAACTGTTCAGAGAAGAAAGGGCACATCTACTGGTTCCTAGCCCAGGGTGCAAGTTTGCCACCAAGAGTGGCGCAGAGCTGTGGCTTCAGTGCCTCCATTTCTAAGCCACGCAGGTGGGCCAGGCTCTGTGCCAAGGCGCAGCAATGCAACGTTAGGAGACATGCTCCCTCCCTCTCAGGACAAACAGCCCAGTGCCCTGCCTTCTTTGATTCAGCTCAGGCACCGAGGGTTCCAGGACAAATCCCACTGCACCATGCTGCCCAGGAACGGAAGGAGCCAGGAGTTCCGGGAGCCCGGGGTGGGTTACAAGATCAGAGTCCTACAGCTCTACGAGAGTCTAAAGGGTTACCGTCCTCATTTCTCAGACATTTTCCTAAGTCCCCACCCAAAAGGCACCTCATACAGGCCGTTTTACTAATGGCTTAACTTATCACACTTTGGTAATGTTTAACTTCTCACAGGTAATTCCTGTGTCAACGGCTGAGCCCTCCTGTTTCAGACCATGAGGTGGAATGTAGCGACAGGTGTTTGCCATGGATTTTCACCGTGAACAGACCGAGTTGGCTCCACTCTAACTAAACATCAGAATTTGCTGTGAGGCGAGCCCCTCCCTTGGTGAGCAGCTGTCTCTGAACACAAGGACACAGCCGGCAACTCAGGAACAGCTGGGTTCAGTCTGGATGGAGACTAGCTTGGCCCTCTGTCCTCCTGAGTAGTGTGGTAAAGCAAGCAAACATGGCACAGCAGAACCAGTTGGAACAGGACAGGCTCCCTCCAGGGCTAGAACTTGGGTCTTCTCCACGAACCCCAGGGAGGTTGAGCACAGACTGGAACAGCCGTCTATCCTTCTCGGGGCTTGGTTTCTCTGTTGGCCAGAGAAGGCCTCCAGGAAGGGCCAGGGTGCCGAGCCTTGCGCACGGACACCTGTGTGCCTGTGGGAGGAGAGAGCGGGCAGATCCCCCGAACGCGGGGCTTGCTGGCAGGTTTTGATGAGCCCTCTCATGCCTGTCACCATCCAGCCCCGACACCTGTCATCTCTGGCTGGTAGTCTAGGTTCTGCAAGCTGGAGCTGCTCAAAGCTGCCCACTCAGTGGCCAAACACAGAGAGGATGCTGCCACCGGGAAGGAGCAACTTCAGCAAGCCTTCAGGGCCAGGCCGGTCCGCCCTCACTCCTCACACACTGTGCCTTGGCTAAGGCTTTCCTCATCCCCCCACACACTGCCTGCCACCCTCTAGCCAAATCCCTTGGCCAATCCAAAGCTTGCCTCTCAACATGGAGAAATCTGCAAATTGTCATTAAGCTGGTGTTTTCTACAGGACATCTGCGGTCTTTTGAAATCCTTCCTAATCTTGTTGAAATATGTTTAACAATATTTTAGAAGTCTATTTAATCTATGCTAGGGCTATAACCCAAATATGTTCCATTCTGGGGTGGTGGGGAGGGCGAAGCTAAATGTAGTTGTATTTATGAGAGGGGGGGAAAAAAAGAAAGAAAATCTAATTTGTAAACAATTATGTAAATTTGCTACATTAATTCTGGCACTTCATTGACATATTAGGGTAATAATGCACATCCTGGAAAACTGTTCAAGTGAAATGAAAAATTAAACACCAAGATGGAAATGTACACCTTCCTTGAACGCTAGAATAAGGCAAGACGTGGTATGGCTGCCCCATCTGCCTCCTTATACTATCAGCCTGCTAAGTCCTCCAGCGGCTGAAGCACCCTTCAGAGTTTAAACGTCATCCACATTAGGTATCTGAAGACTGTCAGGATATAAGTCAACAGTAACGGGGGCTGGCACTGTGGCACAGCCTTAAATGCCAGCATCCCATATGGACCCCGTTTGAACCTCAGCTGTTCCACTTCTAATCCAGCTCCCTGCTAATGTGCCTGGAAAGCAGAAGACAGTTCAAGTAATTGGGCCCCTGCCACCCATATGGGAGATCCAGATGGCGTTGCTAGCCTCTGGCTTTGGCTGGCCCAGCCCCGGGTGTTGCAGCAGCCGTCTGAAGAGTGGACCCGAGGATGAGATCTCTTCCTCTCTTTCTCCTTCTCCCTCCGTCCCTCCCTCTGTAACTCTCCATTTCAAATAAATAAATTTTAAAATATGCTTTACTCTCAAAAACACCTTTCTCTATTCCTTCTGTACTTTTATTCAAAAGGCTCACTGTCCCTTTTCTGAAATGCTTGTGGTCATAAGCTTTGGATTTTTTTCAGATTTTGGAATACTTGCATACACACGATGGGATATTTCAGGGATAGGTTCCAAGTCTCCACAAGAAATCCGTTCGTGGTTCATATGCATATAAACCTTATATACACAGCCTGGGGGTAATAGGTCATTTTACACAATGTTTTTAGTGTGCCTGTATTTTAACTGTAACTTTCCACATGAGGTCAGGAGTAGAACTTTCCACTTTTGATGTCATGTGGACATTCAAAATGTTTCAAACTTTACAGCATTTCATATTTTAGACTTTCTGCTTACATATGCTATGTAGAGCCAGGAGATGGGGCCAGGGGGAACAGTAACTTGAGCCTTGGGGCAGGGATAGTTCAAGTTCGGGCTGCTCCTCAGGTGCAGCTCCCTGCTAGTGCGCCTGGAGAGCGGTGAAGATGGGGGAGACTTGGGCTCCTGCAGTGACGTGAGAGACCTGGATGGAGGCCATGCTTCTGCCTTTGGCTTTGCCCAGCCATGGCTGGTACAGTCATGTAGAGAAATGGCCAGCAGAGGCCAGAGCTCTCTCTCTCAGCACCACCCACCCCTCTCTCCCTTCGATGTCACTGTCTTTCAATTTGAAAAAGAAAACAAAAAAAGACACAGGCATCTTAAGGAAGGAGCTGCCCAGCCCTGATGTGTTTGCATCTCAGATGCCTATGCTAATGCTTGTCTAATCACTCACCCTCTATTGCTTTGCCCATACAAACCATAACTTCCCCGGGCCACATACAGCCTGACTTCCTCATTATTTTGTTTAATCTAGATCATTCTGTTCAATGCCTCTAAAACACACATTTTGTGTCTTCTCTGTAGTTCTGCATAAGATAGAGCAAGCCTGCCCTGCGCTTGACATTGTAAGCCCGGGGCAGGATGCATAGAGCAACTACTTGAGGCCTCTGCAAACCAGTCACTGCTGTGAATGAGGGCAGAGCACCAGCGTGAGGCCCCACCACTGCAGGGAGGCCCGGCCCCTCGGCACCAGCATGAGGCCCCACTACTGCAGGGAGGCCCAGCCCCTCGGCACCAGTGTCTAAGGCCCCACCACTGTTGGAGAGGCCCGTGCCCTTGGCCAGATGGACGCAGCCCAGAACCTGGCATGGCCTCGGTGCGGTCAGGGGCTCAGGAGCAGCTCTTTTGTCCTGGCTTACAAAGCAGGAGGAGATGCTGGGCTCTCAGCCGATGGACCCCATCTTAGGGTTCTTTTTTCCTTGTCTTGCTGCTGTTGTGCCCTAGCCCCCACCATTCCACAGCACCAGAGGCAACAACTGCACCAGCAAAGAATCTGCGGGCGCCCCTGGGGGGGCTGGGGTCTAGAGGGGCAAGCTCACTGAGCGTTGCTCCCAGTCCCCCTCTTGCTGGACACAGAAGTTTAGTCACAGCTCAGTCCTTCCTTCTGACTGAAGGTCCAAGAGGAGAATCCCAGTGAACAGGAAAGCACTGAGAAGACTAGACGGTGTGGTGCTTGGAAACACCGTCCCTGACACCGCCGTGCGCTCCGGGGCTCACTCCTGGGCTGAATGTGCATGGATGGAAACACAGACTGTCTACACCCCAGACTGGCACAGACCTGAGTAACTGGGCAAAAGCTTGGAGACACAGCGGACACTGAAACCTGGAGAAGCTTGAACGAGACCCAGAACCTGAAGCCACGTTGGTCAAGTGCCTGTTGAAACCAGGATGCAAACATTCTGCACAAGACTTCACCAAGTGATCATCAGAGTGTTACGGAGTGGGGCGGATGTCCCGCGCGTGGCACTAGCATCCCACATGAACACCAGCTCGTGTCCCAGCTGCTGTACCCTTGACCCAGCTCCCTGTTTACGGTTTGAGGAAGCAACAGACGTCTCAGGTCCTGGGCCCTGCATCCACACGGAAGACGCAGAGGAAGCTCCTGGCTCCTGACCAAACTGATTTTGCTCTGACTGTCGTGGCCGTCTGGGGAGTGAACCTGAGAATGGAAAATTGCTCTCTATGTCTCTGCTTCTCTCTGTAACTCTGGCTTTCAAAAAAAAAATTAGAAGAAAATGCTAACGATCAATTCAAAAGGATGCAGAACACTAAGGACTCACAGGCGAAGATAACAGATTATCTGAGATGACACAGTGACTGGAATTAACAGACCAAACTTGAAGGCAGTAATTATTTCAAAACAATTCAGAAACAACGGGGAACATCTTGACATAAGACAGCGAGTCTTGGACAGGCTCCTGTTTGGCCCAGCAGTTCAGACAATCCCTCAGAAGTCCTGGGCCTGACAGCTGCCCGGGCTCCTAATTCCAGTTTCTGCTAACGCAGACCCTAGCAGACAAACGGTGACAGTTCTAGTTATTGGGTCCCTGCCACCCACGTGGGAGACCTGGGGTAAGCACCTGACTCCTGGCTTTGACCTTGTCCAGTCCGTGTCAAGAATATTCAGGCAGGGAACCAGAGGGTGGGATCTCTCAGACCATTGTTCTATTGGCTGTTTATCTGCTTGTTAAACACATTTTTTAAATTAAAAATAAATAAAAATCCTCCAGAAGCAAGCAGAAGATATCAAGGAGAATCAAGTGGAAATTTCAGAACTCAAAATATAATGGCTGAAAATTTTACATTTTAAACACTGGATCAGCTCAATAGCAAGATAAAGGTTACAAAGAAGAGAGTCAGTGAGAAGAAGACAGACTAATAGAACTAAGGTGATCTGAAGGACAGAGCAGAGAAAAGAAGTTGGGAATGGAACAGGCCTGGGTTCGTGAGACAACACCAAACACCAGACGGTCACTGGGGTCCTTAAAGACAAAGAAGAGGGCGGGCTCAAAACATGCTTTCATCTGCCCGAGGACACAAACCCAGAGCTTCAAGAGGCTCCATGCCCCCAAACAGGATAACCCGAGACAGCCACACCTACACACATCACAACAAAACCACCGAAACCCACAGACCAAGAGCGCACCTTGAGGACAGCTGCAGCCAAGCGCTGAGCGACTTACGGGGAAATACGGACTCTGTGACCAGAGGCTTCTCGACAAAACCCACAGAAGCCAACAGGAAGTGAAGCAACATTTTTTAAGTACTGAAAGAAAAGAACTGTCAACCCAGAATTCAGTGTGCAGCAAAAACAAAACAGCACACAGAAACGACCTCCAGGGATATAGGTAAAATTAAGGTATTTGCAAGAGAATTTTAAAAGAAAGATATATTCATTATTTAAAAGAGTTGGACACACACACAGAGAACTCCCATCCACTGATTTACCTCCTAAATGCCTACCACGTCCTGGGCAGAACTAGCCCAGGGCCAGGAGCCTGGAATTCCATCTGGGTCTTCCCACAAGGAGGCAGGGGCCGAATCACTTGGCTCATTATCAGGATGCTGGATCCTAAGTGGAACTGCTAGGGTGTTGAACTGGCATTGCTATGGGATGCTGGCCCTGGCACGGCCAGAGGAAACTCTGACTCCTAGCCCCATGAAGGTCCATCCTTGTTGCTGTGCCTATCTGGGCAGTGAACTGGCAAATGGAAGACCTCTCTCTCTCTGTAAACCTGCCTTTCCACTAAAAATCAATAAATCTTCTTTAAAAATAACATTACATAATAATAAAAGTGTCAATTTATCAAAAAGATTTAGCAATTCTAAATATGCATGGACCTAAAACTGGGGTTTCAAAAGATACAGAGTAAGAAATGGATAAAACTTATAGGAAAAAGACATAATCCAGATTGAGTTGGAGAATTTAAAGCTCGTATAGAGCTCATAAACAGAACATCACTGCATATCAGCAAGGATATGAAACGAGTCCGGAAATACCAGCAGCTGACTGGGTCTAACTGACGTTTATAGGATACACCATCAAACCGCAACAGAATAAAATCCTCTTCAGGTGCACATGGGATATTTACTGAGATAAACTATATCCCAGGTTGTAAAATAAACATTGGCAATTTTAAAACCACTGAAAACACATCAAGCATGTTGTCAGATTGTAATGGAATCAGACTAGAAGTCAGTAGCAGAAACGTCACAAAACACCGTCAGCACTCAGATGCTAAACAGCACACTCTGCCGTGACTCCTGCTCAAAGACATCTCAAGGAAAATGAGAATACATAATAAGCCAGACAGAAGTGCAAATACAACCTATGAAAGCCTGCAGGTGTGGGGAAGCACGGCTCAGCACAGCAACCAAGGGCATGCAACACCACATCACTTTCTTTTTTCAGAAAAAAATAATATATTTATTTATTTGAAAGTGAGAATGAGAAAGGGGAAGGAGGATTCCATCCATTGGTTCATCCCCCCCCAAATGCCCGCAACAGCCAGAGCTGGGCCAGGCTGAAGTCAGGAGCCAGGCGCTTCGTCTAGAGCTCCTGCATCTGGGCCATCCTCTGCTGCTTTCCCAGGCACCCCAGCAGGGAGCTGGATTGGAAGTGGGGCAGCCGGGACTCAAACTGGTGCTGCTTGTACAAGATGCCAGCTCTACAGATGGTGGCTTGTCCTGCTGCTCCACTTCCCTGCTTACGCCAACCAGATGGCTTAGCTGAAGTCACGTTTGTCAGGCTGCTCTCCTTCGTGCCCCTTAAATCCTTTACATTTGCACATTCAGTCTTTGGGAGGAACTCACTGTGGGCAGTCCACACGTGAGGAACACAGATTCGGAATTCTGAGAGACTCAGGCAGTTCTTAATAGAGTTAAACATGCAATCATGCTTACCATATGACACGGCGATCCCTTGGTATGCACGTACTCAAGAGAAATGAAAAGAGAGGTTCACACAGAACCTGTACTCAAGGTTCACAGCAAATCCTTCACAATGACCAAAAGCAGAACACGAGCCAAATGTCCCTCGGCAGGTGAACGGAGAGCCAGCTCGACAGCTACTGCTCAGCAACAGCGACGAGAGCCACGCCTCGGACGGACTGCTGCGCTCGGACGCAAGTCCATCCACAAAACGTTCCACAGAATTGGGCAGGTGCCCGCCAACAAGGAACAAGGAAATGGCTTACTATGAACCAATCTGTATTTTACAATATACTCCAGGAAAGATGAATCTTACTGTATACTAATACGAAGAAAAAGGAGGCAGATGCAGCCAGCTGGGTGTCAGAACATGGAAGGGGCTAGGTAGCTGGTGGCCCCTTCTCCTTGAAGGCCCAGGCTCCCCAGCTCTGGGACAGATGCACCTGGCCCTGGGTGGGTCCTGAATCTAATACCACACCCACCTTTCTCTAAAGCCCTACAGCCTCCACACCTCCCTGACAAGCAGGGCCAGACCAGTCCCTGGGGAGGATGAGGCAACCAAGCCAGCCACTCCACCTGTGGCATCAGCCAGCCCCAAAGGGGGGCCTTAGCTTACCGACAGGCCCTTCCCCCTGCCGACTGACAGCTGCTCCCTGGGAGGGAATCAGGGATCCCGGGGGTGGGTGCAGACAGAGCAGAGCGCCCCACTTTCTTCACGATGCCTGTTCAGGAGGCCAGGTTTCCCATCCAGCAGGAAAGGAGTGGGGGGCACTTACCACCCCAGAGCCCTGAGGTGTCTGCGCTTCAACACCCAGATCTTAGTGGAGGAAGGCTCCCATCCAGAGCACCCGGAGTCAGATGAGGGCCTCGGCTTTTGTTTCTAAAGTAAACAGGAGTTAAAAACAGAAGAGAAAGTGATGAGAACAGTATCACGGGTACACTGGAGGAAGACTCATTGAAACACAGTCACAGAAACGACTCCTGCCTAGCTCTCAGAGGGCCGCAGATGAAAGGGGAGAAGGCAGCCCCTCTGCGTGCGAAGCCAGGAGGCAGTGATGTCACAGCCAGCCTGACCTGTTTCTGGAGAGCTGTGACCCAACAACCCGCCACCATTTCTTTCCTGACCCCTCCCTCAGGTGGCTGCCACGTAGGATGTGTGTGACCAGCGGCCTCCACCTGCCTCACCCACTGGGCACACAGCCATGATCTGAGGCAGTATAGAGAAGTAGATGTATGGTAGGAATGGGGTGGTCCCGGCACGATGGAGCAGTCAGTGGTTAATGTATGGAAGGAATGGGGTGCCTTGGAGGAGCCCCATGGCCTCATGGGGGCCACCACATGGCTCGCCAGCCTGCAGCACAGGAGCCAACAATACAGGACACAACTCAGTCACCCAAGAGGAGGCTGGCAAGTGGATCCTAATCCCAGGGACTGTGCATATAGGTTCTTGAAACAGTCATGAGATCCGTGCTTAGGCGGCCTCTGACGCTCCTCTCCCCAGGCAGCATGCACACTGCCACGGTACATGTCCCTAACCGACTTGGAGACTCGGCAGGTGTGGCAGGCCTAGCTGCTGTCCACCTCTTTCTTGCCAATGCACCCAGCTGCTCCATCCACTTACGTGACAAGGTGCATGGGGGATCTTGCTCTGCACCCTGAGAATGGAGACTCCAGCAAAACTTCCGCTTTGGCACACTGGGGAAGGGGGACCCTGACTTCTCAGTCACTTGCCTGACCTGCACTGGATGACCCAAGAGGCAGACACTGGCCTTCCTGTGTGAGCACAGGTTCACCTTCTCTCCCTTGGGAGCCAAAGCTGCTCTGTGTCTACCAACAGAAACCAAATGGTTTTAAAATAATAGGAAGGGAATAAAAGGTGTTTGCACAAAAGTGGGAACACAATGGTTACAACCCTAGACCTGATCCAAATAAAATTTCAAGATGGTAAGGTTAGCTGAGACTTCAGACTTGCAGAAAACAGGCAGGGAGGGTTAGAGGTGGGATAAGCAAGGGGTGCGGAGCGGAAAGCGCAGGGAAGCTGAGCAGCAGAAAGCCCGGAAGGACGGCCTTCGTTCTCACCACTGAGGTTTCTAGGCAACAGAGAGGGCAGCACCGACTCCTGCCTAAGAGCATTTCAGTCAATTACAATTCACTTCCACCGCACAGGGCAGAGCAGCCCAGACAAGGACGCACAGAAAGGCCCAGTAGGCCAGGCAGAGCAGTATCTGCTCTTCGCAGGCAAGTAGCCTGCGGAGAGGAAAGGGAGGGTTTGTGTGCTGCTTGCTTGCTCACAGTCTGACACGGACCTCTGAGGGCACTGGCTACGCTCCCAGCTGCCTGCCGAGGCTCAGAAGGCCAAGGGGTGAATGGCCTGGCTCTTCCGTGGACTACCCAGCCACGAGGCCTCACACCCCCAGGGCTAGTCTGCCCTGTTCCTCCTGGAGAGGTTCATCCCAGCTCCCCAATGCTGCCTCCTCTGTTGAGCAGCATGCGTATCCTCCTGACATCCTGTGTCCAGGCTCTTGGCTTTAGCCAAGGAATAAATCGTGCCCTCCAAGACACGGCATGGAGGAAAGTGACACCTCCCATGTGCTTCTGGCCAGACCACACCTGCCTGGTCAGTCCAGTGAGTGGAGGAGAGATAGTAAGAGGGAGAGTGAAAGGACAGATACAAGAAAGAGGGAGAGGGAGATACAGAAAGAGCAAGGGAATGGGAGGGAAACAATCAGACGAGACAGGGGGAATGAGTCAGAGAGACGAAGCAAAGAGAGGGACAGACAGCAGGATGGAGGGTAAAAGGGCCCGGGGAAGAGGCAGAAGGGGGCACACACAGAGGCCAGAGGGAAAGGAGGAGGGGCACAGGAGACATCCACACACAGAAGGGCCTTCGACATGTGTGTGAGGAAAAACTACGCATGGATTCCAAAAGCTCTATTTTCAAAAGCAATGTTGGTTTTTCTTTCATTTCCCATGAGCTCCTGGGAATGACCTTGTATGTACGTGTGAGTAGAGAGAGAGAACATGCCTTGCTGCCAGACCTAATAACAGCCCCAGAGATGCTCCCGTGAGGTCGGCGATGTAAAGTAAGGGGGCTTCCTCATCATTCGTTTTAAGAGCTTTTTTGCCACCCATTACAGAAGTTTCATACAAACACATTCCTCTAAACTTCTTCTCTTTCCAAACTCATATTTGACCAAAGAACGGCACTTCAGAAATCTCCCGGAGGCACTACGCCCCCTCGCCCACCGATCGCCCACCGATCGCCCACCGATCCCCTGCCCAGGCGCTCCGTGGAAACCAAAGCCAGCTGCGTTCTGCCGCTGCTTTGGCTACGGCGGTGGTGTGGAAAGCCAGGCTGCTCCTTTCCATCACACTAACTAGTGTATATATTAAACACTTCTCAGACATTAAGTGATAACTGCAACTGAAGTTTGTTGTGTGCTCGCTACACACCGAGCACTAAGCTAACACGTTACACTAATAACCTGATTTAATTCTCCAGGAACAGACGAGCCAGGCCTAGCACCATCTCCAGTCTGCATGAACAGACTGACTCAAGGTCTGGCAAAGTCAAATAGATCCCCCCGAGGCCCAGAGGCCAGACCACCCCAAGCAGCCTGACCACAGCCTGGCTAAATTGGGGTCTGCACAAGGCACTCCCCTTCCCCTTCGCGGGGATCAGGAACCGCCAAGCGGCTGTGGGAGCCTGGAATGGACAAACGCTCCTGACGCTACTACCTGTAGGCAAAGACGTGGGTGACACTCGGCTTAACGGTTTCATGTTTCACCCAAAGCACTCAGACTTTTCCAATCCCCGCTTCACTAGAGGCTGGCAGATGAGAAGGCCTCAGCACTCCTCCGCCACAACTGCTGCTACTAGAAGTGCTAGAAACTACCCTGTGCCTCCAGACAGAAACAAAACGAGTTTAAAATAATAGGAAGGAAATAAAAGGTGTTTGCACAAAAGTGGGAACACAACAGTTACAATCCTAGACCTGATCCAAATAAAATTCCAAGATGGTAAGGTTAGCTGAGACTTCTGACTTGCAGAAAACAGGCAGGGAGGGCTTCAGGTGGGATAAGAAAGGAGTGAGGAGGAAGTGCAGGGAGGGGGCAGGGGAAGGTACGGACTTGAGAGTGCAGTTAACAGATGGGGGCACTGGAGCCACAGCGGTTCACTCAGAGCTGCACCTGGAAGCCCTACTTCCCACTAAGCCCCACACACCCATGTCATCAGCTGGTCAATCCAAGAACCAGTGGCTGCTCTTGCCCTGGGTGAGCCAGGCGTCTCTTAGCTCCACACTCCTGGGATCTCCCCAACTGAGGTTGCAATAAGACAGTGAGCATTTCCCAGCCATTGCCCCTCTCTTTTCAGCAGGGACAGATACAAGGTGCGATTCAGTCAAGTGCACTCATTCATTTGGCAGTCACTGACCGAGACCCTGGCACCCAGCGGGACTGTGGTATTATGCCCTGGGAATGCGAAGACAGTGGAGGCGTGGATACGGCCCTTCATTTTTCAAACACAATCCATAGAGAGACCCAGCTACACAGCTACTGCCATATAATAAACACTGATTCTAGGGGCAGATGTGACCGGGAATACAGAAGTACAAAACCTCAACCCTGGGGCCTGGCGCGGTGGCGCAAGTGGTTAAAGGTCCTCACCTTGCACGCCCGGGATCCCATATGGGCACCACTTCACGTCCTGGCTGTTCCACTTCCCATCCAGCTCCCTGCCTGTGGCCTGGGAAAGCAGTCGAGGACAGCTTTGGGAACCTGCACCCACGTGGGAGACCCGGAAGAGGCTCCTGGCTTCGGATCGGCATAGTATCGGCCCATTGCGCTCACTTGGGGAGTGAATCATCGGACGGAAGATCTTCCTCTCTGTCTCTCCTCTCTGTATATCCGCCTTTCCAATAAAAAAATAATAATAATAAATCTTTAAAAAAAAAAAAACCTCAACTCTGCCTACTGAGATTTAGAAAGATTACATTCGTGCTCGCTTCGGCAGCACATATACGAAAATTACATTCTTTGGGCCAAATCTGGCTGGAGCCTGAGCGTGCCAATCAGGCAAGCGATGGGATTTTGGACAGAAGACAGCTGGCACCGAGCAGCACGGCTCAGGTGGCCAGATGGTCCCATACAGCCAACTCAGACCTGCGCAGCCTTAGCTGCAAGGGGACAAAATACTGCCATGGGGCTGGCATTTAGCCCAGAAGTTAGGGCCCTGCTTAAGATGCCCACGGTCCATATGTAGAGTCTTGGGATCGAGTCCTGCCAGTACCTGCTAATGGACACTCCGGAAGCAGGGGCAATTGGGCAACTGTGTCCCTCCCACCCACTTGACAGACCTGAGTTTCTGGACCTCAGCTTCAGCTTGGCTCCATCCCAGCTGTGGCAGGGGTGGAAATAAACTAATAGATGATCCCTCTTGCTCTCTGTGTGTTTGCAACACAAAATAACATTGTCTAGCTGAGAATCTCAGCTTATATGTGAGGTATTCCCCCTAAAAGTTTAAAATGGAAATCTCTACCATTTTTCCTATGTATAAAAAATAGTCAAATTCTTATATTGGCAGGGAGGGACTTCATGTATAACAAGGACTGGAGTCCAGGCCTGCCTGGGCATGCTGCTGTGTCCTGAGCTGCCAGTGGGGTGAGCAGAAAGGCTCTGCAGCCGCCTGGCTTTGTGGACAGCAGGGGCTGCTTCAAGTGTATCGATCCAGTTCCCATGCCTTCTCAGCAGAATTCAGATGCGTGGTTTAAAAGCGGGGCGCACTTCCTTTCATCTCAAATGCTTTAGCTGTAGGCTCCCATGAGGCCTGTCCTTTTAGGAGAGGAAACACTAGGTCCGGGCAGGCTTAACCTGAAGGGAGGGAGGGAAACAAAGACAAGGCCTGCATGGAAGCTGTCAGGCATCCAGACGTGAGGAGCCTTCCTACTGTTCCCAGCGGCAACAGGCGTGCAGGGCACTGCCTGGCAGCAGCGCTCCTGTGCACCACCGCCAGGGGGATCCGGGGCCATCACTGCACTGGGGGCTGTCCTCAGTGCTGCAGGAGGCTTCGGGGCATGGCTGGCCAGAAGCACTGACGGGGTATGACAGCCATAGAAGGTTTTTTTTTTTTTTTTCCCAACTTTGTCCCCAAGATGAAATTCCTGTTATAGGGCACACCATTTGGCAGAGAGTAAAGTTACAGTTTAGGATGCCCCAGCCAATTCACTTCAGAGCTGCCCTCTGCTGATGTGCTGGGAGACAGCAGGTGAAGGCCCAATAACTTGGGCCCGTGCCATCCTGGATAAAAGTATCTAGTTCCTGGCCCAACCCTGGCTATTGTGGGGATCTGGGGAGTAGGGAAATACTTCTCTCTTCCTGCCAAATGAAACACAAAGAAATAATTTTTAAAAATTCCTAATCTATACTAACTCCAGAAAACAACATCTTCAAAGAAGCTCAATCCTTCGAATTCCTCTCTTCAGGATCACTGTCTCAAAAAAACAAACCCAACAGAGTCATCAGAAGGGACCTTTCACAATACATGAATGAAAAGGAGCAGGAACCCTGCCCTTCCAAGTGCTCAACGGCACTGTGCGACTGTCACTCCTACAGCAGCTCGGCTCACTGTCCCTTCAGCCTATTAACAGGCACTCACAAGCACCCAGCGTGCCAGGCAGGGCAGCAGGGAAATGCCACAAACAAAAGCACCAGCCTGGGGCACTGGCGTTGGGGCACAGGTGCAGTGGGAATCCTGGGGGTTGGAATTCAGATAATCTCACAATTTGATTTCTATTCTGGGAAGATGTTACTCTCTGGCCTTGGCACGGGGTAGGCTGGCACACCAGGTAGGGGCACCAATGTTGGAGGGCCCTGTCGGCTGTGGCCACCAGCTCAACAGGCAAGCTGAGGACCCTGACACTGTGGGAGGTGAACTGAGGGGTGCCACTTTGGCCCCAGAACAATTTCATTTTTGTTTGCCCATTAGCAAACCTTTGTTGAAAAACTGACATCAAAGCAGGAGAGAACTGCTGTATATCTTAACAGATCAGGTCAAACGCCTTCCTAAGAAGGAGTACTGCATGCCTGACAGGGCTTTCTGTGAGAAATCACAACGCTGGGAAGCTGCTGGTCCCTGGCACGGTTCTCTCTAAAGCAGCAGCCTTCGGGGAGCAGGGCCTTCCCCCGTAGGCTGGCACAACACGGCCAGCAGCCCGCAGAGGACCACCGCGCCCACTCACCTGGAGCAAGCGGCATACCTCAGAGCCAGGCGGCGCACACACGGACTTTGAACCAGCTGTTTCTTCTCACACTTCTACTTTCCTCCTCTTTCGAGCAGTCAATCTCTAGTCAAAGCTCCATATGGCTGTGGATGTTTGTTAATTCTACTTAACTCAAACACTAGATGAGGCGTGCTCTTTCCTCCGCAGTAGGCTGCCGGCTGCCTCAGCAGGGACCTGGGGCCCCAGGAGGAATCTTGTTCCACGGGGAGGTTCAGCACCTTCCCCTCGGGGAGTACAAGCACGCTACACCAGCTTGACTCTCCTACCTAGCTTTCTGTTGCTTTGTAGTACCCTCCCTGCCACTAGTGGCAGTTTAGAAACCTGTGAGTGGGTTATACTTCATAATGCTGCGATCTTATTTAATTCTTTCCATTTAAAAAAACATTATTTGAGAGGGAGAGACAGAGAGGTTTTATCTGCTGGCTCACTTCCCAAGCGGCTGCAACAGCTGGGGCTGGACCAGGCTGAAGCACGAGGCCAGGAACTCCATCTATAGCCCCCGTGTGGGTAACAGGAGCCCAAGCACTTGAGTCATCTGCTGCTTTCTCAGCCACATGGGCAGGGAGCTGGATCAAAAGTGGAACAGCAAGGACTCGAACCAGAACTCTGATGTGGGATTTCAGCAGCACTGAAAGTGGCAGCTTGACCCGCCACACCACCGTACCAGCCCCCTTCCACTTCACTCCTGATATTCAGCACTAACTCAGCATTTAGTCTCCCCTCTCCTAAGGCCTCCACCACTTTAACCAGGAACAGGCTTGACACTCCGGCTTCTGAGATTCACCCCAGGTCCCCAGCTCAAGGATGTCAGCTTACCGCAGCCTGGGAGCTCATTCACTGTGGCATTTTCCACTTGGCATTTGTTCTGCCGTTTCTACATTCTCACCCTGCTGCCGGCTCCTCGGTCATCCTTGCACTGAGTCATCGCTGTGAGTCACGTTGGCCGGGACACAGGGACAATGCCTAGGAGAGCACCTGGCAGGAAAGGCTGTCGCTGGGGAGGCACGCGCCGCGGAGGGCCTCTTCTCGCAGCTTCTCTCCTCTAATTCACCGTCTCTCTTAGAGTTTGCCGGGTCCTGGCCATTCATTTCTGATTTCAGAGGCTGGGGAATGCTTCGGGAATGAACCCTGAACAGTCCACCAATGCAAATGCGTTTCATTTGTGTATGCTCCCTGCTTTATTGTGCAGCATGCACCTTTAGCGCAGGCTGCCTCGCTTTTCCTCCCTACAGCGTGCAGGTGCCATTCTACAGGGGAACCACTGTGTATAAGTGCGTGTGTGTGCACATGTGTGCACACTGTGTGTGGTGTGTGATGTCTCTCTGTGTGTACGTGAGTGTGTGTGTGGTGTGTAAGTGAAGCAGGCGGACTGGGCAGACCCGTGGGTGCCCTGGGCTGGATGCTGGGACAGACAGCAGACATTCATGGAAGCACATAATTCAAGTCTGTGATTGTATCCACCAGGACACCCACTGGCACTGCCACTCGCTCGTTCCACCTCAGCTGATGGCACACAGGCAGGCTGGCAGATACAGGGAGACGGGAGCAGACACTAGTTTTGTTATAATGGCCAAAACGCTACCATAAAAAGGAGCGAACTCCTGGTATGCTCTACAAGAGGGATGAGCTAAAAACGAGCCTAGTCACGAAGAACCACATGTTGTTTGATGCCATTTATATCAAGTGTCCGGAATCAGCAGCTCTGTAGAGATGAGGGGCCATCTGAGGCCTGAGTGCAGGGAAACAGTGACTGCTATGGGGACACAATTCCTTTTTGAGGTGAGATAAAACACTCTAGGAAGAGATCAGGGTCATGGTCAGAACACTAGTCACGGCTGCTGGGATTCACTGCAATGTACATTGGCTGTGGGAGCTTTACATGTGACACTATGCACATGTGAACACTCCAGTGTGCGCGGCTTTACATGTGACACTATGCACATGTGTGAACACTCCAGTGTGCGCGGCTTTACATGTGACACTATGCACATGTGTGAACACTCCAGTGTGCGTGGCTTTACATGTGACACTATGCACATGTGTGAACACTCCAGTGTGCGTGGCTTTACATGTGACACTATGCACAGTGTGCATAGCATGTTCCTAAGCTGTTGAAAGCATTTTTAACAGACAGGAGGGAAGGCAGAAGCAGATTAGAGGGCAGCGGGAAGGGGATTCTGCAGTGGCAGAGACGTGGGGCACAGCTCTCTTTTCAGAGCTCACGAGGCTGACCCTGGGAACAGGAGCAAGAGTCACACAAGACTGAGTGCAGCAGGAGCAGCCCCTGAGGAGCCCCGGCAGGTGCAGAGCCTGGCCTGCCCTGTGCCAGGACACAGGCAGAGGGGCCTGGGGCTCCAGAGAGACCTGTCCTGTAGGTCAGGGTCAGGGGAGATCCCTGGGCCGTGGAGAGTGGCTGAGAGGGGGTAGGAAGGCACCAAGGCAGGACTAGGCAAGACTGCACAAGATGCCGGCATACTCCTGATAGCTGCCTGTGCAGAGGGGGAGGGAGCAGACCCCGGTTTGAAGCTAGCTCTGCTTTCACAGGCTGTGGAATGGAGAACAAACTGCTCCACCTCTCCACACGATTTTCTCCCTGTAGAACTGCACAGGTAAGAGAAACAGGTTGAAGTTACAACCCCACAAGTAGTTAGTGCCTGGTTGGGCCTGGTGCACAGTAACGCTCATAAACATGAATTGCATCGGGCCAGTGTGATAGCCTAGTGGCTAGGGTCCTCCTTGCATGCGCCAAGATCCCGCATGGGTACCAGTTCGTATCCCTGCTGCCCCATTTCCCATCCAGCTCCCTGCTTGTGGCCTGGGAAAGCAAAAAGGATGACCTAAAGCCTTGGGATCCTGTGCCCATGTGGGAACCGAGAAGAAGCTCCTGGCTCCTGGCTTTAGATCAGCTCAGCTCTGGCCATTGTGGTTATTTGGGAAATGGACCAGCAGATGAAGGATCTTTCTGTCTCTCCTTTTCTCTATAAATCTACCTTTTCAATAAAAATAGTAACTCTTAAAAAAGAAAAGAAAAATACCTTGAGTTGAACCAATAACAACTTTACACCTTCCAGAGCTTAAAATGTCCCTGTTACCATTTTCTTGGGAGTCCTTTGACCTGCCCACTTGTCAGACTGACCCTACCTAGTGCAACTGAAGGAACAGGACTCTGAAAACCACCCCTTCAATACGAGCACTTCGCCTATCCGCTCATCTCAGACTTTGCCATTGTCACGTCATCTCCACAAAGCATCTTCCTTCCAGATATGAAGCCCGTTGGCAGGGGCACTGCTGTCATCTCTTACCACGTGGGAACGTGCCAGCCGGCCAGGGTGCCTCAGACAGAGGGGTTGTGAGCTCAGAAGCAGGAAAGGGTGGAAAGCAGAGATGATGAACAGGGCGGTGAGAGTGGTGGTGGCGATTGGGAACGTGAGAACGGATGCTGGATCCCTGGTAGAAGATACGAGAAACACAGTCACCAATGCCACTGCAGGGGCTGGGAGAGGGCCTAGTTACCAGACAACATCTTTTTGCGTCATTTGAATTTGGTACCACCTGCATGCATCACCCAGTCAAAAACAAAAGGAAGAGCAGGGGGTATCTGAATGAGACAGCGCCAGAATAAAAGGGCACACGGGGGTGGTGTTTAACTCAGCAGTTACCACGTGTGGCTCGGACACTGCTTTCCTCGCTGCAGAGTCTGGGCTATTTCCAATTCGAGCTTCATGCTCATGTGTACCCTGCAAGCAGAAGCGGGTGGCTCAGGCACTGGGGTCCCTGTCACCCATGTGGGAGACATGGAGAGAGTTCTAGGCTCTTGGCCCAGCAATGCACATTTGTTGTGGACACCTGAGGACATCTGGGGAGTGAAACAGAGGATGGTGGATTTCTTTTTGTCTCTTTGCCTCTCAAATAAAATGAAAAAGCAAAGAATAGAAAGAAACATGAAGGGGAAGACCCAAATCACTTCAGACAAGCCTGCTGGCTGGCCGCACTGCCGGCCCTCTCTGCAAATGACAGGCTGTGAGTGTATGGATGGCTCCCTCATTGTTGGTATAAACCCCAAACTCCCAAGCCCTCCACACACAGCTCCTCAGAGGCACACAGGAGAGCCCAGCTTACCCCGACCAGTCACTTGTGCCAACCTGGGCAGCATGAGGTCGAATGGGACCCTTTCTTCCCCTACTGGACAGTTACAAGAACAGGGCAAAGCAAAAAGCTAAGGAAGGACGTCACCTCCAAGGGCCTCTGAAGAGGCCACAGGCAAGAATCCTGTACCCTACCCTGAGCAGCAGGCCTGCCCCTGCCAGGAGGCCCCGAGAAGAACGCCAGTTCCCAGCGTCAGGGGCCCCTTCACATGGCCACCCCTGCCAGTTACAAGAGGCCTGGCCTTGGACAAGTCACTGGAAATCAGAGCCTTGCTCTCCTTATTTTGATGCATGTATCTACTAGATAACTAAGGATCATGGAGCTTTCCAGAAGCATACCTGAATCCCCATCACTGGGCTGAGAAACCGGTAATGCCTGCCAATTTCCCCTTTAAAATGTCACAGGACCTTGAAGTTGGATTATGTCTCCTTCCCCCGCTCAAAGAAAAGGTAAGTTAACATCCTAACTCACCAGAGCCTGTTACTGTGAACTGACTTGGAAACGGGGTCTATGTTGATGCAACTAGTTAGGCTGAAGTCATCACAAGATAGGCGGGCCCCAAATCCAAACCGAATGGTGTGCTTGTAAGGAGTCAGGTGCACAGGAAGGGGGCCAGGTGACCACAGGGAGAGGTTAGAGGGACGCGTCTGTGACCACAGGAGCACCAGGACAGGCCGACAACAGGAGAGGCACAGGGTGTCCCCCCAGCACCCTGGAGGGGTAGACAGCCCTGCCAACACCTCGGGCTTGGACTTCCGTTGTCCCAAGCAAAGAGAATATATTTCTGTGGCTTTGAGCCACCCAGTTTGTGGTACTTAGGTACACAGGCCCTAGGGAAAAAAAACCTGGAGATGGCCCACTTTTCTAATGCTTGGACTTTCTTGCAGAGTGGTCAGCAAGCCAGCCTATGTTTGATTAGGAAAACCCACCCTAGAACCTAACAAGGTCTGATGGGCCTAAGAAACATCTTTTAGCAGATGTTGACTGAGTGGCTACTCTATGCCACGTCCTTTCCTGGACACGGCCGACACAGTGGCAAGCAGGGAAGGGGCAACACAAAGCATTCTGGAGGCCAGTATTGTGACACAGCGAGGTGCGCTGCCAAGTGCGATACCTGTAGCCCATATCAGAGCACTGGCTTGTGGCCCATCTCAGCTTCCTGCTGATGTGCCTAGAAGGTGAATGATGCGCCAGGAATCTGGGTCCCTGCCACCCACCTGGGACACCTGAATGGACCGATGCTACACCTGGCCACTGAAGAGTACATTGGAAGATGGAAGAGTCTCTCTCCCACACTTTCTATCCCTTTTTAAAGCATTCTGAAATACACAAGGTTATTTCTGATATTGTCATGAAGACAATAAAACAACGTAGTATCTCAGCGTAAGTCAGCCAGGCAGAGGACAAAGGAATGTTCTTTTCTGGGTGAAGAAGGTCTCCCTTGGGGTGTGACACTGGAGCCGTGACCCGAATGACAGAGTCAGCTGTGGGAAAATCCAGCCTGAAGAGTGGCCAGCGCCAGGGCACTGAGGCAGGGTGACCTAGGTGTGTCTAAGGCAGCGAGGGAACCGGTGAGGTCGGGCGGTTCCTGCCCCGCTGATCAGCTCTAACTGCTTCACCCTGGAGCAGCTTCCAACGCCGACACTTGACTTTTTTTCCTACCTCCTTCATGGGATGCTACACCTAGAAAGGAACATTCTAAGCAGGGAACAGACTGGAACCACCGCTATTTATACTCCACATTTCTCTAGCTGCGTGCCAAGATCATCCTGTCTTCCGTGTTGTACCAGGAGCTGCCAAAACATACATGTACTGGGCAGCCTCCTGTGAAGTCCTTCTCGTGATGCCTACGACCTAGAAAACAGGATTAGAGCTAGCTCCTCCTTAATGAGAACAGCTGTGCCCGTCACCACAACCCAAACAATGTCACAGATGAAACGCACACCAAGATAAACAACCCTGCTGGTCCCCTCCTTCGCTTTCACAAGGGCTCCCCTCGGGGTGGAGGACGCCAAGAACCATTCGGGCAAGTTCCCCAGGCTCCGCTCTTGCATCACCGAGTGAAGACAGCGAGGCGATGTGCAAGCACCAAGCACCTGGGCAGAAGGCGCTCTCACTCGCACTTCCTCCTGGGCCACTCAAAGGAGTGAACAATTCCAAGTTGACACAGACTCTCTCGAGCTGGGGTCACAGGCAGCCGGGCAGGCAAAGGGCAGAGGACGCTGCTGGGAGGGCCTGGGGGTCCTGACAGGAGGTGTAATCCACGCGATGCAGGGCAACAACGGGCTCCACCTCCACAGGCAGGCACTTGCCCCCAGAGCTAAGTCACTCAGCTTGCATCCCCCATCAGCGAACTACAGAGAAGAGCGTTTAAGAGCACGTGTGTCAAAGCTCTCCATCGCAGGAAACTGAGGGGCTACCACGGCAACAAGATTCGCACTGGCTGCTCCGCTTCCCGTCCAGCTCCCTGCTAATGGCCTCGGAACACAGCGGATGGTGACTCAAGTCCTGGGGCCCCTGCTCCCATGTGGGAGACCCACGAGAAGCTCCTGGCTCCCGGCTTTGGATTGGCTCAGCTCCAGGTGTTATGGCCATTTGGGAAATTAATCAGCAGACAGAAGACTTATCTCTCCTCTTTGTAACTATGCCTTTCAAACAAGAAAAAGTAAAATATGTCTTTCATACACACACACACACACACACACACACACACACACACGATTCATCTGAAAGGTAGATCTTCCAGCTACTGGTTCACTCCTCAAATGGCTGAAGCAGCCAGAACTGGAGCAGGAAGTCCAGGAACTCCAGCCTGGTTTCCACATGGGCGGCGGGCTGAAGCCCTTGGGTCAGCCTCTGCTGCCTTCTCAAGCAGCGGCTCTTCCTCACCACAGCACCTGTCTCCGGCCCCTCTTTTTTGTCAGTAGCTCCCGTATGCTTTGGATGCTGCTTCTAACCTGTTTTTGTTTTGAGATATGAGCCAGAGGAAGAGAGACAGAGGGCAAAAAAGGGGGAAGGAAAAAAGGAAGGGAGGAGTAAAGAGAAGCTTACTGCCCTGAGCCCTGGCCTAGAGCTTTTCCTGAAAGACCCTCAGAGCCCATACGGTTACCACGCAGCAACTTTCCTTGGACAGCAAAGTTCCTGCCGCAGGAAGGGACCGTATCTAACACTGAGGCCTGCTGTCCAGCTTCTGGAACTGCAGCAAATCACCAAGGGCCCACGATTCACTCCCAACCCACTTAGCTTTCCACTGCGACACCCTCAAAGGACCCAGCCCTCACGCAGACGGACGCGTGCCCTCCATGAGACAAACCCCACCGCAAACGCCCAGCCTGGGGTGCCCCTGCCCGTTAACCGGCCAGCCCACACGACATCCAGGGCCAGGCCACCCTGCTCGTGCTGAGCTGAGCTCCACAGCCTGCAGCCGAGCGTGGCAAGGCGTAAGCAGTCCTATTTCTGAACAAATTAAAACAAGCGCCAGCTGAGGGGAGACACCGAACAACGGGGGCACACACGGCTCCCAGCAGGGAAGCGCCGCTCACGCCCTAACACACCCTATACCTCTAGGCCGCCCTGCACGGGTGCCGGGGGGCTGCCCCACCCCGCTGGAGGGATGCAAGGCACCGGATCAGCTGAGGCAGCCTGCCGCCCACACTGATGCCCAGTGCTGGCCCCGCAGGGCGCCTCACCTGTGCCGCTCCCGCAGCCTGGCACTCACGCGGGCATCTAACTGGCAGGAAGGGGGAACTGGCGGGCCCCCAGGGCAAAGCCCACCTCTTCTCGCCCTCTCCGCCCTCCCAGGGAAGCGCGGCCCGAGTGGCGGGCTGTGCACCAGCGACAGGAGGACCACGTCCTGTCCCCGCCACAAGCCTGGCCCGGCTCGGCCCCCCACGCGCCAGCTTCCCAGAAGTGGCCCCCTTGCTCACAGCCCGGCACGAGCAGAAGGGCGCCCCTGAAAGGACAGGCCTTTCCCTCACCCCGACACCTGCCAGGCCCCCCATGCGCCAGGAGTCTGGGGTCTCTCCCCACCCCATGTCCCCGACACTGGCACTTGTCCAAGCCACCCAGGGGCAACATCTGCCTTGGGGACAGCTCTTCCAGACGCCAGGCCCCTCTGGCTTCTGCCAGGGGCTTCACACAACCCCTGGGCTTGCAACCCCACTCACCCCTCAGCCAGCTGTCATCCCCAGAAAACCCTGTCACCACAGAGAACATGTCTTTCCATGGAGAACCCTGTCTGTCACCCCACAGGTGTCACCCCACATCTGTCACCTCACGGAGAACCTTGTCTGCCATCCCATGGAACCCATCTGTCACCCCACAGAGAACCCTGTCACCACAAGGAACCCACACCTGTCACCCCACAGGGAACCCTGTCACCCCACAGGGAACCCACATCTGTCACCTCACAGGAAACCTACGTCTGTCACCTCTCGGAGAACCCTGTCACCCCTCAGGGAACCCACATCTGTCACCCCACAGGGGACCCATCTATCCCCCACAGAGAACTCACATCCGTCCCCCCCGGCCGAGCACCTCGTCCCGGGTCCCCGCCGTCACCCCGAGCGGCCGGCCCCGGGCTGCGGAGCCCCTCTCACGGCGGCGGCTCCCGACCCGCAGGCTGCCAGGGCACGGAGCGGGCGCCCGGCCGCGGACACTGCACCGCCGCTCGCCAGCAGCCGGGTCCTTCCTGTCAGTCAGCGCGACGCCCCGCCCACGCCCCGGCCGCGCAGGCGCGAGGGGCGGCGTCACGTGACGGGGCCTCCGGGTGGGCGCGCGTGGCCCGGCGGGAGGCGAGGGTGACTGGGTGACGGCGTCGGCGCCACGCACTGACGGCTGCGGGTTGCCCCGTCCCTAAGACAGGGGTGCCCACGGCTGCGTTGAGCCGGGAGCCAGGGGCTCCGCCAGGGCGCTAACCTGAGTGACGGGGCCGAGTGCCTGAGCCATCCTGGGCCGCCTCCGCAGGGCATCGGCAGGGCGCCTGGGGGGCGGTGGGTGGGACCGTTGAACTGATATGAACTGATATGGAATGAGGGTTGCAAAGTCCGAGGATTGTTTTTAAGCAAATACAACACTATAAACACAACATCCCAACTATTCAGTTTCTTCCACAAATCCTTAATTTAATGAAAGAAAAAGCATGGGCCAGCACAGTAGCCTAGTGGATAAAGTCCTCACCTTGCACGCACCAGGATCCCATATGGGCACTTGTTCATGTCCCAGCGGCCCCATTTCCCATCCAGCTCCCTGCTTGTGGCCTGGGAAAGCAGTCAAGGACGGCCCAAAGCATTGGGACCCTGCACCCACGTGGGAGACCTGGAAGAAGCTCCTGGCTCCTAGCTTCAGATTGGCGCAGCTCCAGTCATTGCAGCTGCTTGGGGAGTGAATCAATGGATCAACAGACGGGTCTTCCTCTCTGTATATCTGACCTTCCAATATAAATAAAATAAATCTTAAAAAAAAAAAAAAAGCAAAAGCAGATGCCTTTTATGGAAGCTGTCACAGGTTTGAGAAGAAAGTGACAACCCAGGGCCACCGTGATGGCTCAGTTCACTCACCCTCTGCCTTCAAGCTTCCCACATGGGTGCTGCTTTGTGTCCCTGCTGCTCCACTTCCCAAAAGCTCCCTGCCGATGGCCTGGGAAAATGGTGGAGGATGGGTTAAGTCTGAGGGACCCTGCGCCCACCAGGGAGACCCACGCAGCAGAGTCCGGAGCCCCTGGGGATCTGTGTGCATCTGTGTCCCTGCCGCTCAAACAAGCTTTGAAAAAGGGCGACCAGCACCAAGGAAATGCAGAGGTGTTGAAGGAGAGCTGAGCGGCCATGTCAGAGGTCAGGGGTCATGGAGGAGCAGCTAGAGGTGATGTATGGCTGGTGAGCTCAGAGCCGTGCCCCAAGCAAAGCAGGGCAGGGAAACCTGCAGAGACCCTGCAGAGGGTGCCTGGAGGAGCTGCCGTGAGCCAAGCCCCAAGGGACACGAGATGGGCGTGGCCCTTGCTGGGACTGCAGAGCACACAGCCCGAGCCTGGCACCACCACCATGCCCCTTTCCCCGCCCCGGGCAGCTGCCCATGCCCTGCAGGCTCAGAGCACAGGGAGCCCCACTGCCTCTGGGTTTACACAGCCTGGGCCTGCACAGCGTCTGCCCTCAGGCTGGCTGTAAATTCAGCACGACAGAAAATCGGAAGCTTACTCTCCGGGAAAAACCGATTTTCCACTGTGCGACCTTTGAGAGCCTCTCCCTCCATCTCCGAGTCCCTGCTGCCCGCGGCACTCACCTGAAGGGCTGGGTGCGACCCCGTGTCCACCCCGAGCAAACCCCTCCCAGCGAACTGCAGTGTGGCCTGTGCCTCTTCTAGACAGAGACCGAGTTTGCCCGTCTTCACATTCATTACAAATTTTGAAAATTGATTTTTAAGAGCAGAGAGACACAAAATCTCCATCTGCTGGTCATTGCTCAGATCCCCCCGATGGCCTGTGCTGGGCCAGGCTGAAGCCGGACGCCAGGAACCCAAGCCAGCTATTCCATGTGGGTGACAGGGACCCAAGTATGTGGGCCACTGTTCCTCCTCCCAGGGTCTGTGCGAGCAGAAGCTACAGTCAGAGAAGCAGGTACTGAGCCTGGATAGTCCGAGATGGGGTGGCAGCATGCTGGCCAAGGCTGAACGCCCGGGCTACCTGCTTTGGGTAACGAAGTCATATCGTGTGTATTCTGTCGGGTATGGCTTCTGTTCTGTTTTCTATCCCTGTTGATGTCATCTGCCCTCTCCGTCGACGCACGGTACTTCACTGCGGGACCGGACACCGGTTGTTTAGCCATTTGTCACTGATGGACACTTCAGGCTGATCCGAGTCTGGGCTGCCAGTGATGAGGCTCTGTGCAAGTTCTAGAACAACACGTTTGGTGAACCTGAGCTCAGTCTGTCGTAAAGATCTGGTCACTTATCCGAAAGGAAGAGTGACAGAAAAAGAGCCATCTTCCCTTTATCACTCACTTCCCAAGTGCCCACACGCCAGGGCTGGGTCGGCCTTAGCCAGGAGCTGGGGATACCACGATCTCCCATGTGAGTAGCTAGGGCCCAAGTTCTTGAGCCAGCATCCACTGCTGTGCGAGACACATTATGAGCAAGCTGGATTGGAAGCAGAGTTAGGTAGGACTCAGGAACACTGCAACAGGAAATGTGGGCACAGCAAGGAGTGATTTAGCCCACCGCACCACAGCACCTGTGCCCTGTGTTCAGTTATAGGGGTGCTAAAACATGGTCCAAGACAGCCACCAGCAGTGCACAGGCTGCCCACACCTGCCAACACCTGGGGTTTGGTTTTTTGCCATTCTAGGAGGTGTGGTTTAAGTTTGCGTCTCCCTGACGATTAATGAAAACAAGCACTTTCTCCTATTGAGATAGGTCCTTTTATTAAGTATCTATTGAAGGGTTTGGCCAACTGTTCTATTGTCTTATTTATTTTAAATCACTATTTTTTGTTTTTAAAATGAGTACATCCTCATAGTAAAAAAAAAAAAAATCAACAAACTACACATCTAATTCTTCTGTGTTTTTCCAGGATTCAATGGGCATACAAACGTGTATAATCTCTCAACTCAGGGCCCAGTGCCGTGGCACAGTGGGTTAAGTGGCCACCTGCAGTGTCAGCATCCTTTTGGAGCACGGATGCTCCACTTCCAATCCAGCTCCTTACTAACAGAAGATCATCCAAGTGTTTGGCCCCTGGACTCATCTGGGAGATCCGGAAGCAGCTCTGAGCTTCTGGCTTTGTCTTGATGCACCCTTGGCTCCTGTGGCCATTTGGGGAGTGAACAGTGGACGAAAGATTTTTCTCCCTCTGTAACTCTGCTTTTCAAATAAACAAATAAATCCTAATTTTTTTTTCAGTTCTTCCCTTCTACACAAAAAGACACAGTTTTATAATGCAGACAACTAGCAAAGACCATTCCTATCGATTCATAAAAATTTATCTCAGCCTGACAACTGCATGGCGTCACGCTGTGTGTGGGCACCAGCTGTTGCACACAGTAGGCGAGGCAGCAGGCCGACGCCCGAACTTCGCTTCCACAAACACTCTACTGTACTCTGCCCAGCTTTCTGAAAAGCTGTCACTGCAAGTGCAGGGCACACACAGCCGATCTGTTGGCAGGATAAACACCCGTGAGCAGGACTGCTGGGCCCAGCGTGCACACTGGTGTTCTACTATTTGTACTGCAACCTGCTCTGCAGAGAATTGGCTGGACTCTAAGCACACCAATCTGGCCTTCCTGGACAACTCAGGACTCGCAGACATTCGCATCAGCGGGCCAGGCAGTGCTAGCACTGTGTGCTTTTGAGCTTATGGTCACTCCTTTGACGTTCAATGAGGCTAAACGTCCTTTCATGGCTTTGAAGGGAGGGTCCCCTCACTCTGAAGGCCCAGGGCTTCTGAGGAGGAACACAGCTAACACAGGAGGGGCGGTCTGCATCTCTGCAGGGGGATCCATCCCAGCTGCCTGGGCAGTCAGGGTAAGGCCGCACACTCCAAGGTGAACCATGCTCTTCATACAGAAGGAGCCTTGGAAGTAGTCTGATCTTCATCTCACAGGAATGTTTTCAACAAGTAGAGGCCGCAGTCGGCGTGGAGGCACAGCAGGTCAACCTTGGGACACTGGCATCCCATGCTATCCTGGTTTGAGCCTCAGCTGTGCTGCTTCTGGTCCTGCTCCTGCAGCCCGGCAGGCAGCAGACAGTGGCCCAAGGACTCGGGGTCCCTGCCACCCACAGAGACCAGGACAGAGTGCCTGGATCCTGGGTTTGCTTGGCCCAGCCCTGGCTGTCGCGCTCCTCTGGGGAGCCAGCCAGTGAATGAAAGCTCTCTCTCCCTCTCTGTTACTCTGCCTGCCAAATAAACACAGACATAAATCTTGTCCAAAAATAAAAGCTGAAAGGTGGAGGCGTGGGGGCACAGCAAGCTCACCCACCGCCTGCGATGCTGGCATTCCATGAGATCTGTTCCAGTCCTGGCTGCTCCACATCCAACACAGCTCCCTGCTAAGTCTGCTCGCAGCAAAAAAAGAGACTTGGGTCCCTGCATCCACGTGGGAGACTCACATGGAATTCCAGGCCGCAGCCCTGGCCACTGCCCTTCAAATAAAGCTTTTAACATAGACCCTGGGTGTTCCATCTTCAAAAACCTTAGGATGTCACACAGAAGGGACCCCCCTCAACACTCTAAGTGTCCAAATCCCTCACGTAAGTCCCAGCGGGCCGCTCACTCACTCCCCACCCCTGGCACCCACCTTCCCTGCTGGGGAATGGACACAGAGCCCTGGCACCATGAGGTGCCAGCCAACTCGCTGACCGAGCCACAGGGCCACCAGGGCTTCTCCCTAAGCCTCCAGGAACCAAGAAAGACCGGCTTCCTCCCACCTCGCCGACGCCCTGGCTCGTGGGCTCCTCCAGCCTTTCCCGCCGGCCGGTTTTGGGGTGCCCCATAGGGCGCCCGCTTGGACCTCGCGGAGGCCCGCAGCCCCCCAGCGTCTTCCCGCCCCTGGCCCAGTGCGCGGACGTGTCCGAGCTTTACCGAGCGGTGCGCTGCGACCGAGACCGGCTCTGCCTCCTCCCTGAGGGGTCCCGGCCGCCCCCCACCCCACGGCCCTCCTCACGCCGGCCCGGGCGGCGCGGCCGGAGTGCGCAGGCGCGGCGCCCCTGCCCTCGCCGGGTTCACTTCCGGCGGCCGCAGGGCCCCGCACTCGGGGCAGGGCTGCGGGCTCGCGCGTCCGTCTGCTGCCCACCGGCCCCGGTCGTCCGAGCCGCGGGGCCCGCTCCGGCCCGGCCATGAGCGCGGCCGCATGATGCGTCCCTGCCTCGGCTGCTGCAGTCGCCGCCGCCGGCCGGGAGGAGCCGCAGCGCCGGGCGACCCCGCCCGGGCCTCGGGTGAGTGCGGCCCGCCGCGCACCTGCCGCCCCTCAGCGCCCCGGGGTGTCGGGGCACCCCGGCAGTGTGGCCTGAGCCGGGGCGGCTCGCGGAGCCACGCTTCTCCCCTGGGGCAGGTGAGGGGGTGGTTTTATGGGGCGGCTGTAAACCCTCCCTAAGGGTGGAGTTGTAAACGGGCTTGCTGAATGCCCCTCTCCTTCCCTCAGTTGTCCATTGTCCACCCTGCCAGGGGCTGCCAGGGCAGAGCCGGCTTTTGCCGTTGAGGGCACACGCTGTTGACTGAGGAATATTGGCTGGTGATGAGGGTTGCCTGGCAGGTGCCTGTCCTGGGCTGTAAGACCCGCACCCACATGGGGCCGCAGTGTTTCATTTGTGTACTGCCTAAGGCACCCTTGCCTATGTTTTGCTCCCACTGTTTCTGATGAGCTTGAGGCTGTGGGCAGTGCCATTTGGGGCTCGGCTTCTCTCGGGTCGTGGTTTCAGAAGTCACCTTGTTCAATTTGCCTGTTAGGTCAACTGGCCTTGTGCGCGTGTCCTGCCAGCCAGAAGTCAGAACGTGGTTAAACTGAAAGGCTCGAGTGAGATATGAAAGGTGTGGCTGCAGGAAAAAACATGTATTATTAGCTAAGTTGCATTTCTGGAACATTCTAGAAGGCAGCAGGGTGTCTGCATTGGCTGTCTGTGGAGGTCCACTGGCTCACTCTGCCTTCTGAGGGAGAAGTCTGGCCGTTGGTCATTCCCAGCCCAGCCCCGCCTCGGGTGCAGCTTCGTAGCAGGACAGCCCTGCTCATCGCTGTCCTGTCAGGTCCTCCCGAAGCAAGAGAAGTGTTAGCAAGGGCCGAGGAGCCCTGGAGAGAGGCGGCGGACTTCGCACAGACAGGGGTGGCGATCTGGGGTGCACCGAGTGGACCACAGACCTAAGGTCACATACTAAGTTCCTGCTGGAGCAGTCTTCCTGACTAACTGCAGGATTTCCTCAAGGAGCTTTTGGAATATGTTTGATCTTTAAAGCAATTCTTTTTATTTTAATTTCAGAGGCCGAGCTGCAGAGAGAGGGACAGACAGACCATCCATCCACAGATTCACGCCCCAAGTGGCCAGTCCGAAGCCTGGAGCCGAGAGCTTCTTCTGGGTCTCCCTCGTGAGTGGCGGGGGCTGCTCTGCTTGGCTCTGTGGGCTCCCAGCTTCCTCTGCTGCCTGCCACCTCTGGGTGGGCCTCCTGTGGGTGCCTCAGCTCCCACAGGCACGCTCAGCACACACCTTCCAGAGCCTGTAGCCCCTGGGGCAGACGCATCCCTGCTTCCTGTCATCTCCCTGGCGTCCCCGTTGGCCAGTTCTTCCATGACTGCTGTCCCAGGGCCTGCACCCCAGCTTCGGCCGGAGGGGACGGAGCAGGCAGCCCTCTGGATGCTCATCCTCCTCTTGCTGCTGTGGTGTCTTTTTATTTGAAAGGCAGAGTTACAGAGAGAAAGACCTTTCACCTGTGGTCACTCCCCAAATGGCCACAGTAGCCAGAGCTGAGCTGATCTGAAGCTGGGAGTCAGGAGCTTCCTCTGGGTCTCCCTCATGGTGCAGGGTTCTAAGGCCTTGGGCCATCCTTGACTGCTTTCCTAGGCCACAAGCAGGGAGCTGGATGGGAAATGGAGCCAGTGCTCATGTGTGATCCTGGTGCGTGCAAGGCGAGGACTTCAGCCACTAGGCTACTGTGCTGGGCCCGTCAGTGATCTTTTTCAAACAGCCATCTGCATACCTAAGTCCTGGTGCCGCCTGCTTCAGCAGATGATTCCAGAATCCCGGAGGACTTGTTAGGGATCCCAGTTGAAGCCCTCCGGTACATATCCTGTGACAGGGCGTGTCGTCTGGGTAACCCCTACCATGCTGTCCCTTTTGTCCCTTGTCAGGACCTCCATGCCGTCCTCTTTGCAGCAGAAGTAGCTTTGTGGTACCCCTGGCGTGGGGACAGCGCCGCCCAGTGCTGTCTGAGGGCCTCCGCGTGGCCCTGCTGCGAGCAGGCAGTTCCACCTGGCAGCACTGGTGTTGGCCCCCTGTTCCTCCGTGCTGGCGGCACGTTCACCTGGTTCTGTGGGTGTGTGAATAGAAGACCATTGACACGGTTGCATAGATTGAATTCTGATCGAAGCCCTCGGTCCTAGGGTAGATCTGTTAGCGCTGCAGGGTTAAAAATCATGATGCTCTGACTCTTCTATCCCGTCGCCAGGGAGTCAGGGCACCTTTAGTATGGCATAGTCAGGGCACCTTCAGTATGGCATAGTCAGGGCACCTTCAGTATGGCATAGTCAGGGTACCTTTAGTATGGCATAGTCAGGGAATCTTTAGTATGGCATAGTCAGGGTACCTTTAGTATGGCATAGTCAGGGCACCTTTAGTATGGCATAGTCAGGGCACCTTTAGTATGGCATAGTCAGGGAATCTTCAGTATGGCATAGTCAGGGCACCTTCAGTATGGCATAGTCAGGGCATCATTTTTAGCATGTTTGAGAAATACGATCCCCATTACTAGTCAACGAAAATGGTGAGAGGAAGTGCTTAAGAAACTCGCTCGGGGGCCAGCACCATCGTGTAGTGGACAGAGCGACTACCTGTGGCACCAGTATTTCATGGGCACTAGAGTCCTGGCTGTTCCACGTCTGATCTGGCTTCCTGCTAATCCACTTGGGAAAGCAGCAGAGGATGGCCCAAGTGATATGGGAGGGCCAGAAGCAGCTCTGGGCTCCTGGCTTCAGACAGGCCCCCTCTGGCCATTACAGTGATTTGAGAAGCGAGCCGGCGGATGAAACTCTGTCTTTGTCTCTCGCTCTGCAACTCTGCCTTTCAAATAAATCTTTAAAAAAGTGAAAGAGAGGGGCCCAGCACAGTAGCCTAGTGGCTGAAGTCCTCGCCTTGCACGCACCAGGATCTCATGTGGGCACTGGTTCATGTCCTGGCGGCCCCGTTTCCCATCCAGCTCCCTGCTTGTGGCCTAGGAGAGCAATCAAGGATAGCCCAAGGCCTCGGGGCCCTGCACCCATGTGAGAGACCCAGAGGAAGCTCCTGACTCCCGGTTCAGATCAGCTCGGCTCTGGCCGTTGCAGCCGCTTGGGGAGTGAACCAGCAGATGGAAGAGCTTCCTCTGTCTCTCCTCCTCTCCGTATAACTGACTTTCCGATAAAGATAAATCTTTTTTTTTTTTTTTTCCAAAGTGACCTCTCTTCCCCTTCTGGCTCTCCCCCTGCCCTCCACTGGCTTGTCTCCTCCCCTGCCCTGGCAGCCCCATCCCACCATGGCAGGAGGTATGTGCCTTTTTCTCTTTGCTTTCCCACCACCCTCTTCCCTTTTCTGCCCTGCTGGAATAAAGGACCTCTTAAAGCACCAAAAAAAGTGAAGGAGACAGAAATTGGCTTAAGTTGCAGGTAAAAGTAACCATGAGGCTCTGGAATCACAGAGCCACCTGTGTCGGGAGGGACTGCCGCAGGTGGCGGCTAGCATTCACTTCCATGCCTGATGTTTAAGTTGGGGCGTGACCAGTGAATAATGAAGTGTGCAGTGTAGCTCACTGCTGCTTCCCGCCAACCGAGACTGATTTATTTGTATTTGAATGAAACAAAACAGAGGAGAGACAGAGCTTGCCTCTTTCGGCTCACGCAGCCGCTGTGGCCACCTGGGCTGGTGGTAGCCAGGATCGTGGAGCTCCTCCTGGGTCCCCTGTGCGGGTGCAGGGACCCAAGGATCTGGGCCATCTCTTGCTGTTTCTCCAGGCATGCTAGGAGGGAGTTGGGTCAGAAGTGGAGCAGCCAGGAATGGAACCAGCACCCACGGGGATGCTGGCACGGCAAGCCAGGCTTGTACTGCGGCCCTGGGCGTCTCCCTGGTCGTTGTCCCTGCTCTCAGACCCCTGTTCTGATCTGGCATACTCGCTGGCCTGCCTGGCTTTGGGCAGAAGCTCCTGTGCGCACGCTTCTCTGGCGTGTCCACTCAGCAGAGCACCTTTGAAGGTGGTCTGTGTTGCTCCTGTATCAGTTATTTCCCCTCTTTTGCACAATTGTGCCATTTTATAAGTACTCACAGTTCCTTTTTTGTTTTTAATTCATCTCCTATTGAAACCTTGGTGTGTTTCTGGTTTGGGGATATTGTGAGTAAAACTGCTACAAACAGTTTGGTGCAAATTTTTGTTCCTTTTTTTGGGTTAAATACTTAGCAGAAGAACTGCTGAGTCAGAGGGTCCGATTTTTACCTCTGAGCAGTGCCAGTCCCCGTAACTCCTGCGCGTCACGGATGTGTGTATTCTTGTGGAATCCTGCTGTGTAGCTCATGGACACAGTTGGCAGTTCCGCAGTTGGCAAGCGAGTTTTAAAGATCTATTTATCTGTTTATTTGGAAGAGAGGAGAGAGTGGTCTTCATGTGCTGGTTCATTCTCCAAATTCCCACAACACCTAGGATAAAAACTTATTTGAAAGGAAGGATATCAGATATCTCTTATGTCTACTGGTTTACTCAAATGGATGCAACGGCCAGGCTGGGCAAGGCTGAATGCTTAAGCCAGGAGCTCCATGTGAGCAGCAGCGGCCCAAACCCTTGAGCCTGTCAGCAGGAAAGCAGCCAGGCAGCTGGGCACTGTGCGAGGGAACGCCAGGCCCGCAGACTCGGGCATTGCTGTCAGTGCTCTGCGGCCCCTAGGTCTGCCCGCCTTCCTCGTTTCTGAGATGGGACTGCACTGGCTGCACAGCAGGTGCCTCCCCCGCTCCCTGGGGCCCTCATCATAGGAAATCTGACACACTCCTAACTGCCCCCACCCCCATTTTCCCACCCTTGCCCTTGGGACTCTGGGAGCCATGTGGGAAGTGAGAGCCCTCACCTGCAGTGGGGTCACACTTAGTTCCAGAATCTTCCTGCGCCTGCCCTGCTCATTCTGCCAGCCTGGAGTGCCCACATCTCTCACCCCTGGTCTCCTCTGGAGAAGGGAGCAGCTGGTGAGTAGCTGAGCTTGAGGTCAGCCAGATGTGGCTGGGATCACCCTGGGAGTCTCCCTCGACGCGCTGCCTTGGAGACTTGTGATGGAAGCAGGAGGCCAGAGTGCCCAGATTCTAAACTGAGTGATTCCCAGGAACGCTGACTTCCTAGTAGTCACAGCTTACAAGAGGCGTGATTCCAAGCTGAGGAAGTCCCGAGTGCCGGGACTCGTGCAGAACGCGTCCCAGTGTCCTTTTCTGACCGCTGCTGTTGTCTTGCAGATCCTGTCACCCAGAAGGCATGCACCCAAGGGTCCTGCGGAAGAGGCGCAGAGGGCCCCAGTGATGCTCCCGAGCCGGCTGTGAGGTGAGGGCGGGCGGGCCAGCACACAGCGGCCTTTCTCCCCTGAGCTTCTGCAGGGGCCAGGTCCTTGGCGTCAGAAAGCTGTTGAGGGACCCCTGCCGCGGGTCCTGTGTGTGCAGGGTGGTCCCTGAGCACAGAGGCCTGCCGCTTGGCTTTTCTATTCTGGGAAGCAGTGACTGAGTGGGAGGTGAAGAGCTTAGGGCTCGGGAACAGAGATGACCTCCAGGAGCAGGGAGGCGGCTCCCGGAAGCGTATGCGCCTCAGGGTGGCGTTGGCTGTGACCAGAGCGTGGCCCTGAGCGCCCGGGCCGTGGAGCAGCCTCTGCACAGAGCCTCATTTCTTCATTTCCTCCCCACCCTTCCTGTGGCACTGGTGAAGTGTAAATACGGTGACTCAGTGGGTGCCAGTGCACTTCGTGCAGCCAGCCCGACCTGGCTTGTTGAGTGACTGCTTTCTGCAGCATGCACTGTTGGGGTGAGCTCTGGGGTGCTGATCCGTTCTAAGCATGGAAGCTCTCAGGTGTCGGGCCCTGCAGACCCACCGCGTCCAGTGCTGGGCATCCTGCACACACACTGCTGTCTTTGGCCCTCCAGCAGGGCCGCCTCATGGTCTGGATTGGACATGGAGGCTAGGCTGCACTGGCTTGGCTCTGGGCCTCTGCACCCTGCAGACACTGGGGGGCACATGGACCACATCTACGTCATGCCCTCCAAACTCTGGGCTGTCCAGTGTTCCCTGGAGAAGGACGCAGAGTGGCCCTGGACCATGGTCCCTCATGGACGCAGAGTGGCCCTGGGCTGTGGCCCTTTGAGGACACTGAGTGGCTCTGGGCCGTGGTCCCTCGAGGATGCAGAGTGGCCTTGGTCACAGGACACTTTGCTTTGGTTCCTGATGCTATGGACCCTGCGACACTGAGTCACAGGGAAGGCCCTAGAAGCCTAGGCCCACTGGGTGTCCATCACATCACCCTCCTGGCAAGCGTGCCAGATGATGTATGGGCACAGGGAGAACACTGGCAGGAAGATGGGGTGTGCTTTGCGTGTGGTTTCAGCCGCCGCCTGCAGTCACCCCCAGGTTGAGAGGCGTGTTTGCAGAGCGCTCGCAGGAGAGGAAGTCTCCCAAGGGAAGCTTGCTGGAGGAGGAGCAGGCTTGGGGCACGTGGGACACGGGCCGAGCCCTCGGACTCGCCAGAGCCTCTGTGCGCCAGCGGCGGGAGGGCCAGCAGCGTTTGCCCATGTCCTGTCAGTGTTTGTCTCTGAGCCACTGCGATGTTTGAAAGATGCTTTCTTCTGACTCAAGGGTGGGTTCCTCTATTGACTTTGGAAAACGCGTTCATTCTTCTACTGGTCAGCGTTTCTGGCCCCTCAGGGAATCCCACAAAGCGTGTGGAATGTGAGCAAGTTCCTAAACATTGCCACAATTGCTCGGCTCCAGCCTCGTCTTCTAAGCAGGGCGCTGTCAGTCCCTTGTAGCAGGCCTGCTCTCCGAAGTGAACTTGCTCGGAAGCCAGGCCATGGTGCGTCTCCTTACGCCCCCTGCTGTGACGTTGGGGTGTGCAGCCGTGGTCCCTTTTCCTGTAAGAGCCGACTCCTCCGCCGCAGCTGTGTGCTGCCCACACGCTCCTCCATCTCGCCCCAGTATAGAAGGCCACTTGTTTAAAGCGGTCAAAGTCACTTTGAAGCATACATGTCTGGTTCAGATCAGCTCAGCTCTGGCTGTGGTAGCCACTTGGGAAGTGAACCAGCAGATGGAAGATCTTTCTGTCTCCTCTCTGTAAATTTTTCAAGTAATTTTTTTTTAAGTTAGAAAGAAAACAGGGCACAGCACAGTAGCCTAGTGGCTAAATCCTCACCTTGCATGTGGCAGGATCCCATATGGGCACTGGTTCTAATCCTGCAGCCCTGCTTCCCATACGGCTCCGTGCTTGTGGCCTGGGGAAGCAGTCGAGGATGGCCCAGAACCTTGGAACCCTGCACCGCGTGGGAGACCCAGAGGAGGCTCCTGGCTCCAGGCCCCTGGCTTTGGATCAGTACAGCGCCAGCCATTGTGGCCGCCTGGGGAGTGAACCAATGGATGGAAGATTTTCCTCTCCATCTCTCCTCCTCCCTGTGTATCTAACTTTCCAAGAAGAGAGAGAAAGTTAAAGACAGGAGAGACGACTGCTCTTTGACCAGTAGCATCTCCGGGAGCCTCCGCAGCGACATGACACGTGGTACAGGAGAGACCAGGGAGCAGGGCCGGTGTCGCAGCTGGTGTCCTGTGAGTGCCGCGTGAGTGCCCACCGCTCCGCTTCCGGTCCAGCGCCCTGCCCACGCACCTGGGGAAGCAGTGGAGGATGGCGCCTGCACCCAGGAAGGTGGTCTAGGCTCCGGGCTTTGGCTTAGCTTGGCCCCAGCCAAGTGGGAAGTGAGCTAGTGGAGCGAAGATCTTTGTCTCTCCCTTTCTGTGAAAATGTGACTTTTAAATAAATAAATCTTAAAAAAAAAAAAGTGGAGTCATCGGAGAAATGGCAGGTACGGGCCGCGAGTTCGGAGAACAAGCACTGCCTCCAACAGCGACAGGCGTGCTGGTTCAGCTTTCTGCACGTGGGTGGTTGGCACTGGCAGCTGCTGGACTCCACTGGGCCCCGCACCTGCCCTGCCAAGCAGAGAAGACATGCCCATGTGCGGGCTCAAGGGTGCGGCGTGTGCACCCCGCGCGGCCTGTCACATCTGCGTGCGTGTGGCTGCGGTGAGCTGGCGGTGATGGAGTGGTGTTTATAGGCAGGACCTGCTGTGGCAGACAGCAAGGCAATCGGATGAAAGACTTCAACACACACCTTAGCTAGTTCAACTTTTATGTTCTTTTCTAATCACAAAATGGCCAAAGGCAAGTCATTGCATGTCCCATGAAGAGGTGGCCTGTGAGTGTGTGTTCAAGTGGGGGTGCACCAGAGTGTTTGAAAGGTTTGTGTGAGCTTACATGTATGAAGGAGAGTGTAGGTGTGTGGTGACTGTGTGTGTGGTGTGTGTGTGTGTGTGTGTGTAGTTTGTCTCTGTGTGGGAGGTGTGTGTCTGCGTGTCTGAGCCTGCGAGGTCTGGCTTGCCCTCACCAGCCGTGTCGCCCCCTGCAGGGCTCTCTGGGAATCATGCAGCCGGCAGGACACAGGCTGCGGGATGTGGAGCATCACCCTCTCCTGGCTGACAGCGACAACTACGACTCCTCATCCTCCTCTTCCTCCGAGGCCGACCTGGCCGACAGGGTCTGGTTCATCCGCGATGGCTGTGGCATGGTCTGTGCCGTCATGACGTGGCTCCTGGTCGTCTACGCGGACTTCGTGGTGACGTTCGTCATGCTGCTGCCCTCCAAGGACTTCTGGTACTCTGTGGTCAATGGCGTCATCTTCAACTGCCTGGCGGTGCTCGCGCTGTCCTCGCACCTGCGGACCATGCTCACTGACCCCGTGAGTGTGCCCTGGGCGCGGGGCTCGTCGCCGTGTTCTGTGTCCCACCTGGGGAGCGACGTGGCTGCAGCGAGTGTGATGGCATGGTGTCGCTGAGGGGAAATGGCCCCACTGGGCTGTGTCCAGAGAAGAGACGGCGCTCCGTGGCTCCTGATCCCCACCTGGTCTGGTTGCTGTTTCTCTGACACACACGGAGCCTGTTTGCTTTGCTTTGGTTGCCAGATGTTTAGTACAATCCTTGTTCGAGGTGATCCATATGAAAGCCAGCCTGATTCCAAGCCTTGAGGCGTCTGCGAGGCTTCCATGGCCCCCGGGCGGGGTGTCCTGCCCCTGCACTGGGGGATGGCTGAAAGCCGAGGCGGGCCCAGGGCTCCCGTGTCCTCTGAGCGTCAGGCTCCAGGGTCTGCAGGAGTACTCCCAGTCTGTCACCTTGCTGGGCTCCGGGGAAGTTAGGAGCAGAGAGCTGCCTCGAGGTCTCTGGTCGCGGGCAGGAGAGGCCGCCTCTTGGGCAGGGCACGTGTGGAATCAGGACAGTGTGTTGGGGTCGTCTCCAGAGCAGAGACCCTGTGGGCTGCTTCCTGCTGCTCGTCGGCCTGCAGCTGCTGGGTGTCAGAGGTCCGAGGCTCCAGGCAGACGGCCTTCTCTTGTGGCACAGCCACCAGGTTCCTCTGGAGGTGGGTGCAGCCAGGCCACTACAGAGCCTGGCAGGATGCCCGGGGCTGGCCTTTGGGCACAGAGCCTATAGGTGTGTGAGGCAGGTGTGCCTGGCCGGGCATTAGCTGGGTGTTAAGTTTCGTTGGGACAGGCTTCTTGCCAACACTTTAAAACAATGTTTGTACAGTCATTTGTATATCTAAAATCTACTGATCTTTGTCTAAGATGGAAGCTGTGTCTGCGGAAAATGCCAGGAAGTTAATGTTTTCAAGGTCAACTTTTTATGAACAAAAGTCTGACACTGAGCCTCAGGGAAAGGCTTGCTGTGATTGGCTGCGCAGGGAAAGGCTCGCTGTGATTGGCTGCGCAGGCTGTGTCAGCGGCCGGTGCTGCCGCGGGGACTCCCTGTGTCTGCTCTCTGGCCAGTAGCCTCTCGGGCAGCGTGCCCCTGGGGTGGGACAGGGTTACCGCCCTGAGCCAGCGAGCAGCTGGGCACGCTGCTGAGGGCCAGGACAGGCCAGCCTGCCGTAGTGGCAGGAGCCTGTGGCCGGCGCCTTGGGGGGCTTGAAAGGCTGTCTTCCTGTTTCCACTTTCACCCCGTAGTGCTCTTGGGGAGCCAGAAGAGCTCCTTGGAGTCCCCTGTTTCCTCTGGGTCCCCTTTGGGTCTCAGAGCACAGCAAGTGCCCGGCTTCTCCCTGGGTGCCCATCGTCAAAAGAGCCCCGTTTGGTGACCACTGACTAGGTCCCTCCTTTCAGGCATCTGTGGTGAGGGCGCCGTGTCTGTGCCAGGCTTCCAGCTACGTGCATGCAGACTGCCATGGCGATGCCTTGCGGTTTTGTTTCTGCCAATGAGGGTGCTTGTCCTTTGTTTCTCTGACACGGTGGGCCCTCAGCAGCCACATTGCCGTCCCTGCCCCGTCCTTAGCAGAAGGGCCTCAGCCTGTGAAAAGCCCAGGAGAGAGGAGGCAGACAGGCCAGTAGGCGCGTAGGGCCGGGGCACTGGACACAGTGGGAGGGCAGCAGGGGGAGCAGTTGGACATCTTGGCATGGTCTCTGCTGAGCTGTGACTCGGGTCTGAGTCCACTTGTGACCTTCCCCAGCTTGGAGACCCTGTTTGCTGCCTCGAGACTCTGAGACTCTGCCTGTTTCTGAGACACCTTCCACACTGCCACGGCTTGCAGAAGGATCTCTCCCACACGTGCATGCTGTCAGGGGGCTCTGCTGTCCCCAAGACTAAACCTCACCTCCTGCAACCAGCTCAGGCCTCACCCTGCCCCCTGGCCTGACCTCCCCTCCTCCTGGCAGCTGCTGCCCTGTCCCCACCACACACACACACACACACACACACACACACACACACACACACACACACACACGCCACCATGTTGAAGCAGGTCAAGTGTGCTTTGGGGAGGGACGTGATATGCCTGGCGGAGCGCTAGTGTGCTGTAAAGTCCACTTGCAGCTCCTGTCTGCCAGACCCCCTCCCAGCTGACAGAGAACCCCAGGTGACCCACTAGAGACCCCTGCTGTCAGGTGGGCGCTTGGGGCAGGGCTGACCGTGTCTAGTGTGCTCACAAGAAGCTGGAGAACCCGCAGGCGAGTTCTCAGTTCACGGGAAGGAAAGGAAGGAAGCAGTTTTTGCCTATTTCACTGTTAGGGTTTTTTGTTTGTTTGGTAGAAAATAGGAAACTTCTGACCCTGTCCCAGTAATGGACTTTTAAAATGTATTTGATATTCTTTAGGTGATTTGCTAATGTAAAAAACCTACGGTTATTTCCGCAGTTACTCAACTCCCTCTAAACTTTTCCTCCTTTGCGCCCTCCAGGGGGCGGTGCCCAAGGGCAATGCCACGAAAGAGTACATGGAGAGCTTGCAGCTGAAGCCGGGCGAGGTTATCTACAAGTGCCCCAAGTGCTGCTGCATCAAGCCGGAGCGCGCCCACCACTGCAGGTACTGGGGCGCCCCCACCCAACAGACTGTCTCACTGGGAACCCTTCCTGCCCGAGGAGACGCCGCACTGGGAAGGGGCCTGAGGCTGTGCCAGCACCCTGTGTTGCAGGCTGGCAGCCCTGGGGAGTCCGGTGGAGGCGGAGCGTCCTCCTGCCGCCAGCCCCTTTCTCCGCTGCTCTGGGTCCGGTTTTATGTTTTACTGACAGGGACGTAGAGCCTGCAGGACTGGCCTGGTGGCCTGGGGCATGTGGCTTGGTGTGGTGGCATTCAGCCTTGAAGCTGTCCGGGGGGCTGTGCTGCGGGGTCTGGTTTGGAAAGTGCACTGTCCTTTCCAGTATCTGCAAACGGTGCATCCGCAAGATGGACCACCACTGCCCGTGGGTGAACAACTGCGTGGGGGAGAAGAACCAGCGGTTCTTCGTGCTCTTCACGGTGAGTACAGGCTCCCGGGCTGGCACCGCGCCGCCGAAGCCCCTGCGTCAGGAGGCCGCTTGTGCCCCGGCCTCTCCTGCAGGAGTCTGGTGAAAATGCAGTGCTGGCCGGGGGTTGGGGGTGCTGCCAGGCGATGGGAGGGCTCGCCTTGACCTGGCATTTCAGAGGCCTCAAGGCACTGTTGTAGATAGCATCTTTGCTGTGTGTTTTTCTGTAACATTTTGTTTGCCCTAGTGCCCACTTGGGTAGGCAGAAGTCAGCTGCCCAGTTCACTCCCTCCCTGCTTGTTTTCTTGACACGTGGAGTGCAATGGCCAGCTTAGCTCTCAGCCTCGGCGGGCGGGCTCAGCTGCTCACCTGCCCCCCTTCCTCCTAGATGTACATAGCGCTGTCCTCGGTCCACGCGCTGATCCTTTGCGGGCTGCAGTTCATTTCCTGTGTCCGAGGGCAGTGGACTGGTAAGCTGGGGCTCCCTCCATCGTATGGGCTGAGATGGGACCACCACTGGGAAGCTGTGAAGAAAAGGCTGTAGCTATTTTAGGAATGGCTTCAATTTCTGTAGAAAAGAGCAGGGTTAGGTTTGCGCCTCCATTTTGCTGGGATCGGGCAGCCAAGCCGCCGTCCTGCCTTAGGCGGTTGATTCTGCTGTCCTGGCTTATGTTTACGGAGTCTGAGACTAGAAGTGGGCATGGGTCACCTCACCACATCCATGCTCACTGCCTGAGCAGCCAGCCTCGGCGGGCACTGCTGCTGGGGCCTGGCAGCTGTACCTCAGACGGTTCTTAGCCGTCCAGCTGGGCCTCCTGCCTTCCTTCCACCACAGAGGGCACTCGGCTCTCCTGGCCTGGGTTGCCCTCTAAGCAGCTCAGTGCCCAGGCCATCGTCCCGTGGCCATAGAAATCCCAGAGAATACGGGATCTTCCAAAACTGCCAGCCAAGAAAGCAGCTGTGCATCCTGCTCTGGGGAGCAGTGGCCGAGCCTGAGGGCAGTGTGAGAGCCCCGGGCACTGGCCAAGGTGCCACCTGCCCCGCCGTCAGCTGCTGCCCCTCTTGCCCGCAGAGTGCAGCGACTTCTCTCCTCCTGTTACTGTAATCCTGTTGATCTTCCTGTGCCTCGAGGGGCTTCTGTTCTTCACCTTCACGGCCGTCATGTTTGGCACCCAGATCCACTCCATATGCAACGACGAGACGGTAGGTGGGTCAGGCCCCAGCACTGGGGTGGCGCCCGTGGCAACGGAGGGTGCACTGGGAGGTCACTTGTGTCCGGCTGAGCCTCGGCAGGTTCCCTCAAGCTCATGGCTGGCCGTGCGTGCTTCCAGGCCCAGCTGGTGGGGGCGGCAGCGGGCTGGGCCTGGCAGCCCTGTGACTTTCAGGAGCTGGCCTCCTCGTGCCCTGCGCTGCAGGTGTTCCTGGTGCCAGTGCCGCGGTCTAGCCGAGGGCCGGGGTCACCGCACGCCGGCTGCCTCGCTGGAGCACCGGGTTCCCTCGGCCTGCCCAGGGCCCCGCCCACCTGCTTCTCTGCTTCCAGGAGATCGAGCGGCTGAGGAGCGAGAAGCCCACGTGGGAGCGGCGGCTGCGGTGGGAAGGGATGAAGTCTGTCTTCGGGGGTCCCCCCTCACTCCTCTGGATGAACCCCTTTGTCGGCTTCCGACTGAGGCGGCTGCAGCTGAGACCTAGGAAAGGCGGCCCAGAGTTCTCTGTGTGAGACCACCGCTGGCCTGGGGCTCGGCAACATTCCGTTACTCGCTTGGGGCCTGCAGGGGGCAAGTGAGTGCCAGCAGACGCCTGGCAGCGTGGACTGGCCCGAGTATCCTATGCCACAGCCACACGTTGGGCCCTCCTGCAGCCCGTTGCTGCTGAGCAGGCCTGCATTTAGGACGTTGGGTGGGATCTCAGAGTGAAATCCTTGTACTGAGCTGCTGCTTTCCGTCCTGAAGAGAACAAAGTCCCAGGAACCGGAAGCCTCCACGTTGGGGTGTCCCTGCTGCCCTGGGTGAGCCGCCGGCCCGGGACCTCGGGGCTCTGGGAGCCCTAAACTGCACTGAGCGGCAGGCCCATCCTGCTGCACTCCCCGCTGCCCACAGAGGAGGCTGTGTGTGTGCTGTGCGTGTGCGTCGAGATGGGCAGTGTTGTTCCGGCGCTGTGACAGCCGACAAGCTGGCTTCTAGAACATGCTGCTGCAGGGCGGGGCGGGGCGGACCTCCCCTCGTGCCCACCCGAGTGCCTCCATCCGAGTGGCAGTCATGTGCTGCTTGCCGGCAGGTTTCTAAGACGTGGGAGTGTGTGGGGGCCTTGGAACAGCCAAATGAGCAACAGCACCACGGGGCTCACCTCACATGGCGCAGCGTCGGGGGTGAGGGTGGCTTGCCTCTGCCCAGGTCAGGATGCCAGCAGCTTGGCGTTTACTTTTGCTTGTCTCTGCACAGCCCAGGTGATAAACAGGACCCTTGGTGGGGAGCTGAGAAATCCGAGGTCCGGTGGCTCCCCTCCTCGGGCACTTGCCTTAACTCGCCTGGTCCGTGCTGTTCCCCCAGCTGCCCCGCAGTGGCTGTGGCACATTCCAGGGTCGTCCTCTGTGCTCCCCGTGGCACAGCAGGCTGAGGTCTCCCTCCTGGGAACATGACCCCACATTCTGCTCTGGCCAGGGCTTCGGCCACTGCCGGACATGCAGACCAGCCGATGGGACCAGCAGGCCACGGCGGAGGGACCCAGGAGCCGGAGGGGCTGCCGGCGATGGTTTCGCATCTTCACTCGCACACCTGTCCCCTGGGCTGTGGCCTGAGGCTCCTCCCTCAGTGCCCTGTTGAGTAGTCTTGAGCCTGGGCATGAGGGTGCGCACCCAGGAGACACGACTTGTCAACCTCTTCTCAGTGTATCTTTTATATGGAATAAAGTCACCCGTTGACGCTCTCATGCGGTTATGCAGCGGCTCAGTTCTTCCTGGTGCTGGTGCATGTGCGGGGCTGCCGGATTCTCAGACCTCAGGCTGAGTATTCCATGACTGCTCACAGACGGGGCTGCCCACACTCCCTGTGGGCCCAGTGTCGCGCTGGACACCCCTGTTGGATGCTTTCCCGAGTGTGAGCAAGATGGCCACATCGAGCCACAGGACCATGTGGGGAGGCAGCGCTTCGGCAAGGGAGACACGTGGATGCCCACGGGAGGGACCCCCGCCCCCTTCCACGACCCTGGACTCACAGATACCCGTCAGTGCAGATCCTTCCACGAGAGCCTGCCCCCTCTCTTGTGGCCCCTGAAGTCAGCTCACCTCTTCCCCAGGCCCCTTCCAGCCTGCGCCCTGCACACCCAGGAGCACGTGGGGGCCCCCACACCCCTGGGAGGCAGTGGAGAAAGAGGCTGGGCCATTTCCCTACCAGCCTGCTGTTCTGGTGCCTGCACGTTCCCCACTCTGCCCACACAGCACAGCTGCCCACTGAAAACTCGCCTCACTGCTGCCCTCTGCTGGCACCTGGCAAGCACAGTTTTCCTTCCCCCTTGCTGCTGTCCCCATGCCCTGGGACCCCCTCCGTATAAGGAGGAGTGCGTCATGCTTATTCACTATTGGCCGACACACCATCTATAGTGAGTGCCAGGAACGGGCCAGGTTAACGTCGCAGGGCTCCGTGAGGACCCAGGCCGCTGCTCCAGCTAGCTGCAGGCACCTGCAGGATCAGGGTGGGCTCAGCACACAGCTGTGTGCACACCACCAGAGGGCGCCAGAGGACAGCAGATGCCGCACAGCCCAGCACACACGCGGCCAGACCAGCTCCCTGCAGGTTCATCCATCCAGTTGGTTCACAAGCATTTAGGGTTGGGAAACTATTCTGAAAGGCAGACAGGGGTTTAAGCAGAGCTCTCCCATCATGGGTTCGGTGCCGAAATGCCCCAGTCAGGAGCTGGAACTCAGTCTAGGTCTCCTATGTGGGTGCATTGACCCTGCTACTTGAGCCATCCTTTGCTGCCTTCCTGGGCCTGCACTCGAAGGAAATTGGGGTCTGACGCCAAGCTGGGACCTGAACCCAGGCCCTGGACAGGGATGTAGATGGCCTGGGCAGCCTCCAAATCGATGCACGAGGACTCGGGACATCCCCAAAGCAGGCTGTGGAAGTGCGTGGGTTCTCAGCGGCTGTCAGGTGGGACCATGGCATGGTTGGAGTGGGGCTGGGTTCTGCTGGGCATGGCCATCTGCAGCTGTGGTGGCCATGAAGGCCAGCCTGGGCTCATGGGGCACTCAGGAGCCCACCCTCCTTCCCCGCCTGTGTCTGACCAACTAGAGACAACCCTGTGCCCAGCATGGCAGAGGTCAGAGCTGGGTGCCCAGGAGAACAGAGCAACCCCAGAACCATCCTCCCGTGTGTTGGATGAAGGGCCAAACAGCAGCCTTGGCGGCCCCTTCCTGCACTTGCTCTCCGTCCAGGCCCTCAGGGCTGCAGTGGAGAGTATGGGCCGCCCCCTCCCTGCCCCATCTTCTAATGTCCCTATTTGAGCTCCATGGCTAATGGGGGGGCTTCCAGTCCCCCGCTGTCAGTGGTCAGCCACACCTCAGCAAGAACGAGCTGGCTGGTTCACTCAGGTATGTTCCCATGGGAGCAGTGGCTGCAGGGTCATGTCACGTGGAAGCTGTCAGGCATGGCAGTGGCCAGCCCAACAGGCCATGTGTTGACCACAGGCCTGGCCTGGCTGGGAGGGGGCTGGCCAGCTGCATTCCTGGAGCCATCACGCCCCTCCTGGTGACAGTCCTAGCTCCTCTTGGGAAGGAAGTGGTGCATGGTCAGGGCATGCCTGGCACACGCTGGTCCTTGGGGACCGTGGTAACTTCCGGGTGGTCCGATTCCAAGCCAGCACCAGCAGGCTGGGTCCTGCTGCTCTCATTCAGTCTGTTTGCTTTGCTGGGACTGACAGGTTATTAATCTAGGTTGTGTGGGTTTTTTAAAAACTAAATTAAAACTACAGCAAACAAAGGCCATTTCTCATGCATCCCCAAGGCATGCACTTTGTCCCCCACCCCTGCCAAGTGTCTTGTTCCTGGCAGGCCGCAGAGACCCCAGCACTGGCCTGCTAAGGCCATGCCCGGGGAGGGACGATGACCCCAGCTGCTGAGGCACACACTGTGGCCTGACCCAGCTGTGCCCAAGGGCCCTGTTCAACACACCTGGAAATTCAGACTGCCCTGTGCCACTGTTGAACCTGGCCACAGCAGCCAGAGCTACCCACCCTATTGGAGTGACTGGTGTACCCTCCCCGTCCAGCTGGGAGTGTCTGAATGTTGGAGGAGACCCCAGGGGCCATAGAGCCAGCTCTCCCCTGCTGCAGGACCACTGGCAGAGCTGCCACAGGCCCGAGGCAGAGTCCAGCGGAGAGACTGCTGGAGCATGGCTGAGCACCATGGAAGCCTGTGTCCACCCTGAGGTGACCACAAGTGGGACAAGATAAGGGAGGGGAAGACTTGCAGCCCTGGTGTGGCCATGGCCGTGGGCTGCCCTAGGCTGGCTCCATGCCCCTTCAGAGGGGCAGGTGGGTGCCCCAAGTCCATCAAAGGCACCGAGGTTCTACCCAGGGACTCCACTAGCAGGAGCCTAACCGGGAGGCTGGTGACACAGCGCCACCATGCCTGTCCATACCTCCCCGGGGTCGGTGGCGTCCATTCAGGCACTTGCAGAGCAGCTACACTGCCTGGCCACCCCCAGTGCCCGATCCTGCAGATGGGATCCCTCCCGCCTGCTCTTGGCGTGGCCTTGGAGCCCCAGAAGCCCTCGGGCACTGCATGGTGTCTGCTCTGCCCAACGCCTGGGCGGACGGGAGTGGGCGGCATCCACCTGGGGGGAGTGTTTTATTTGTGAAATGGGTGCCTCCTAGGTGACCACTTAGCTCCCACTGGGAGAAGTGGACCAGAGGATGCACTGCAGGTGGCAAGGGGGAAGCGGCTACCGGGAGCACCAGTTGCAAGCAGCCCTTGGCGCTCACAGGGGCAGCTCCCAGCCCCTCACTGACCACTAACCCTGCATACACCCCGCGGCACCCACCCCACCATCGCCATGGAGGCCTTAGGGTCCCCTCCTGGATCCTCATGGCCATGGTCAGCAAGTGTCTCCTTTCTCCACAAGCGCACAGCACCTTCCCGGCAGGGGCAAACAGGAGTGGTCATGCTTGACCCCTTCCTGGCAGACACAGCATAGGAGAGCAGGATGTAGGGCCGGGTGTCTTTCACGGGGGTGGGAAGGCACAGATATTGGGCTTCATGCAAGACCAGGCTGCCCGTGGGCTGGCCACATGCCCAGAGCAGTAGAACACTCACAACCAGGAGCCCGCCAGCTGCACCATCTCCCCTCGCCTTCTGCCCCGGAACTCCGACACGCCACACATGGGAGACCTGCTGGCTCCCAGGCCATGGTGTCACACGGGGCTGTGACCTGCGGTATCTCTCTGGATGCAGAGCCTTCCACGTCAGTGGAACGGTGGAATCAAAATCAACTGTCCATGCTACCCACAGCCACCTACAGATTCAACATGACCCCAATCCAAATGCCTGTGGTCTTTTCCTCAGGTCTGAAAAAACGATGCCAAAATGCACAGAGAAACACAAGAGACCCCGAAGAGCGAAGGCAGTCTTTAAAAACAAAAGCCAAGTGGAAGGCATTGCAATTCCAGCCTGCGAGACAGACTGCGGGACAGCCATAATGCAAAGAGGCTGGTATGGCAACAGAACGGAAACCCAGACAGAACAACAAAAAAGATGCTTACATTACACCTGTTACAAAAATCAACTCTAAGTTGCCCTAGGATCTAATCTATGACCTGAAACTATCAAATGACAGCGGGAGATATTGCTAACCCTTGTAAGACATAGCTAAGGCCCTGGGAGCACAGGCAATGGTCGCAAAAACAGACAAAACCCACCGTGAGGACTCAGCCCAGTGAGAATGGCCAGCTACAGAAATCAGAAATCGAAGTGCTGGCAGAGACGGGGCAGAGGGTGTGGCACGCAGCTCTCTCCTCGGCCACACACGGCCTTTGCCTTCTCATGGGGCCCCCAGCCAGCAGCCCAGGCCCGTGCTGGTCCCAGAGGACCTCATGTCCTTTTTCAGAGTCAGGGCTGCGGACTCCGGGGCTCCTCTTACGGGAGCAGTTCTGCCTGGCAGAGCTAGCCAACAGCAGGGGCACCCAGCCCTCTCCACACTGCCAGCAGAGAAAGCAGGAGCAGGTGGGTGGCGCCCCTCCTCTCCCTGTGAGGATCCATGCTGACCTTCTGAAGGTACGAGAGGGGCCCCGGTCACTTCCCAGGCCCACTGTGCCCCTGTCCCTGGGAGCCCTCACCAGTTCTAACCACCCACCTTCCAGCCTCGGCCCTTCACCCTGGGAAAGTGGCCATAAACCCATCTTACCTGGGAGCAGCTGGAGATCCATGGGGCTTGGAGCCAACCTAACCGACATGGGGCCCCAGCGTCCTCATCCATGTGGGGGGCCTTGCAGGCTCAGAGGGGTGGTGGAGAGACCACCGCCCAGGAACAGGTGAACTACTCTGGCAGAAGCACCAGGTGCAATGAGTCCATGGGCTCCGCTGCAGCACAGCACACCTGTCTCCATCAAAGTGTGGGGGTCAGGAGTCCCCCGGCTGGAGCTGGCTGTAGGCCAGTGGCCTTCTGCCCCTCCCACCGTGCCGGGGAAGTGGGCAGGGCTCACGAAGCACTCGTGCGGCTGGACTGGGCCCACCTGGGCGCCCGCAGGCCCTCAGTGAACATCATCACACCTGTGCAGGCTCCTGGGCCCTGGGAATCGGGGAGAAGGGGTGGTGTTCTGACAGCCCAAGCCACTGAGCCGACCCCAGAGACGGGGCACTCTCCGGACAGAGGCCTTGTCTGTAAGGGAGCTGGAAGTTTCCAGTTGTTGCTCGTGCTCAGCTTTAGCAGGTCAAGTGTTCTCAGGACCTTAGCAAGGCAGGCTAGGAGGCCGGGAACCACCCAGCTTGGGTTCTGTGCCATACTCCCATAGCCACCAGGGGGCACTCTCCAAGCCACATCACCGCTCTCCTGGAGCCTTCCACTGCCTTGGATAAAGCCTGGCTCCCCAGGACGGTGTTGACATGCCCGGCTCCACCTCTCTCCTCCTCGCTCTGAGCCAGCACCACTGGTCCTTGCGAGCCCCTCTGGGATCCCTGGTCATGTGACTTGGCCACGCGGCCACGCGAGCAAAGCACTTTGGGAGGCGTCGTGACTTTCCTTCTCTCTTGGGCACAGCCAGTGGCTGAGCCTGTTCCATGTTGCCGACACCCACATAGATGCTTGAACCGCCTCCCCCTCAGGCCCAGCCTCGGCCACCTCGCCAGTTGCTCAGCGTCACCTCATGTACTCTGCTAGTGCTGTGTGCACACAGGTGCCTGTATCCTGCCTGGACTCTGAGCACAGCTCCCGAAATCAAAGCTGCTCTCTCGGTCTCTGTCCTCCAACCCCCAAGCCCAAGGACTCCATCCTGGGACCCCAGCCCCTGCTAGTGAGGCCACTGGTCAGCCGACTGGACCCCACCCATGCTCCCCACGCCTCTCAGCCAGCAAGAGTCCTGGGTCCTTGCTCGTCTAGCCCCAAAATGGGGCGGTGCTCAGAGGAGTGGGACAACCTTGCAGCATCCCCTCAGGGGAGGGACCCTGCCTCAAGGGTTTGTTCTGGATACTGCCCAATCCCTGGGGGTTCCCCCAGTGAGAGGTTGCCACCCCTGCTCCAATCCTGGTCCACCCACAACCCTGTAACAAGTAAATGAGGGGAAATAACCCAAAATAACCCACTTCCCTGACACACGCCTCTCAGCCCTGCAGGCATCCGGCATGAAAACCTTGCCTGGTCCAGCCCACCTGGAATGAGAGCTAGGGCGGGGCAGGAGGACCTGGCTGAAGGATCAGGCAGAGTGGCCAATGGGTGACAGACTGCAGTGAGAGCCACCGCAGTGGCCACTCTAAACCCACTCATTCATACCACGTGGTCTCATGTCAAGACCAAATTACTTTAAGAAACCAAAACCCGAAGACCACCATGGGGGTACGCCTGGTCTGGGGGATCCAGCGGTGGTGGCTGCAGTTGGACAAAGGCAGAGGATAGAGGTTGCACCCCAAGAGCCACGTGGGGTGCAGATACTTCATGTGGGGGTCTGGGAGGAGGAAAGGGGTGGGAACCCAAAGGCCCCGGCAGCTTCCAGAAAGTGCCATGCGTGTGTTGGGGGGTTTGCGGCGCTGTGAGCCTCCTGGGGGGCCGCTCACGCTGGGGAACAGATGAGTCAGACGATACTGCGCATGACACCGTGTGTCCCCACCCTCCTGGCTAGGCGCCGTGTGGCGTGCCAGCTCAGCCTGTTGTGCAGATGCTGGCTGAGAGCACACCAGTCTCCACACACAGCCCAAGCAGGCCTCTGGACACAGGGCCCACCGCAGCCGCGTGCCCCCGGCCCCGGGATTCGCCTCAGCTCGCCCCTCAGGGGCTGACAGCCAGACAGTGGGGGTCCGACCTGGCTGACTCCTCACCCCTTGGCCGGAGGAGGCAGAACTGTCCCAGCAGGCCACGTGGCGTCACCCTGCATGGTGGCGGACATCTGAGAGGCAGACCTCATAGTCTGATGAGAGGTGGGTCTGTGGAAGGCAGAGTCTGTGGTGAACAGGCTGTTCCAGAAACTTCCATCTCGAGCCATCTGGCCAGACCTCACTGTGCCCCTTCCATTGTCTGGAATCCTCACCCAGCCCCCTCACCCCCCACAAACATCCCCCATCTTCTCCAGCTGGGTCACAGCTCCCTGCAGCCCCCAGGGCTGCCACGTCAGCCTTCATGGCTGGCTCATGCTGCGGGGTCACGGCCTAAGCCTCTGCTGGCAGTGCTGGCTTGCATCCTGGCTGCTGCACTTCTGCTCCAGCCCCCTGCCAACGGCTGAGCAGAAGACGGCCAAGTGTCTGGGCTTTTACACACACCTGGGACACCTGGACGAACGTCCCGGTTTCAGACTGGCCCAACCCTGGCCTTTGTAACCATTTGGAAAGTGAACCGGCAGATGGAAGATCTTTCTGCTTCTCTACTTTCAAACAAGCCTTTTTTGAACAAAATAGCAACGTTCATGGCAAAGTCGCTGCCCTTGACCGACCCATTGCCTGGTCATGACCTGAATTCAGACTCTGACCTCTTGGCCCTGTCCAGTGAGACCAGAGCCCCCGTGGGTCAGTGTGATCCAGTGAGATCCTGTGATCTCATCAACCCCCTGGGTCCCCATGGTAGTGTCTGCTCTGCTCTGTGCTCTGGCCCCGCCATGACTCCTGCTGGTCCTTGCTGCCGTTGGAAGTGAGCCCAGGGCCGTCCAGGCTTCCGTTCCTGCTGCTGTGGGCCTGAGCAGTGTCGGGTTGGCATCCATGCCATATCCGGCACCATTCTCCTGCCCACGCCCTGGCCTGGCTGTCCTGGCAGCCCTGGTGGGCAGGCAGGGCCTGTCCCTGTGTCAGATACAGCAGGACTTGGTCCATGTCTGCGCCATTGGTGGCTTCTGTCTACACTTGCGGCTCTGTCTACACTGGCAGTTTGTGCTGAAGAAACCGTATCTTGAGGGCCCTGCCTCCCACTCCTGGCCGCCCACCTCCATTGCTGGGTTTCCAACGGCGGGGGAACAGGAGAAGGCCGGGTCTTACGGTTGGACTCACAGGACCACTTGAAACCCTCCGCAGGGTCCCACCTGGACTGAGTTCAGCCCCACCTGTGTAGGCTGGAGGAGGGGCTGCAAGGGTCCTGGAGGGTCCTCCCTTGGACCCCCAGCCCCGGGAGACGTGCTGTGTGGTCCCATCTGCCCAGGCTCTTTCTGGGAAGAAGGAGTCTAGATGAGGACCTGGATAACGTCCACACTTGAGCTCAGCTGACTTCCACGTGGGTCTAGGCTGGGGCCTTGGGCTGGTGGCTGGCCCAGGCTGGAGGAATGGCCTGTGGCCCTCTGTCCCCACACTCGGGTCCCAGGGTAACGGGACATCTGGTCAACACATGAGGAACCCTGAGTGCCGGAGAATGGGGAGTGCTTAGCGCTGGGCTGGCAGGATTTCTGAGTCACTCATGGCTGTAGGGAGCCAGGCCTGGAAACTCCGAACAAGAAAAACAAGCATGAAAAGGGGGTGGGGGACACCTCCCAGGGAGCTGCAACGCCCATGGGGTTGCCCTAGCACCCTGCACCCCGGGCTCAGCGTCTCCAGCACCATTCTATGGCTTGGCTTCCCTGCAGGTCCCCTGAACATGGGGCGTGGGCCAGTTCCCATGGAGGTTAGCAGGGCTGGGGGAAGCCCTGTGGAGCCCAGCACATCACACACCATGTCAAGGGCTTTCCATCTGGAACACCAAAACCCAGCAGACCACAGAGGGGCCAGAAAATCGAGGCTCCAACTGCCCAGTCACCCGGTACACTGCAGCCACACATGCCCTCATCGCTCAAACCCCAGGGCTTCCTCCACAACGCAGGGCCAGCAGGTGCCTCTGCTCACCCAGGGGCGTTGGTCTGCTGGACACACACACTCTCCTGAGGCCGTGATACTGCGGACAGCGCGGCTCCTCCCTGCTGGACGGCCCACATCTGCCCCGCTGACACCAGACGCACATGGACTGGAGAGGAAGTGGAGGCAGCTGGAGACACGGTCTCTTCGGGCGTGTGCCAGGATCTTACAAACCTCACAACCTCGTCATCCCTCCACAACCGCGACAAAGAAAAAAAATGGCTTTGGCTGTGGGTTTTCCCACGGCTCCTGGCTGGCGCACATGGGGGTCACAGAAGGGCCAGCCCCAGGGCCCGATCCTGTGGCGTCCTGGACTGGTGCCCATTGGACACCATTTCTAGACACGGGAGGGGGTAGCACCCTGGGCTTGGCATAGAGCAGCCAGGGGCCAACAAGCTGGCCGGGGAAACCTACCCTGGTCTGAATGTGGCAGCCTGGGCCAAGGCCATGGCCAGGTCAGAGCTCGGGACAGACACCATGCCGCCCCGCCAAGCCCTTCAGCTCAGCTGGGCACCCTGCGTTGCCAGACAGCAGGGCTGGAGGCCAGGAAAGCATGCCCAGGTTGGTGTGGACAGAGCTCTACAAAGGAAGTGAGCAAGTGCAGGCCTGGCCAAGACCAGTGTCAACCTTGGGGTTCTGCATCAGGCGACTTGGGGCAGCTTAAAGCCAGGCCCGGCAGGCAAGCTTGTCACACCAGGATGCTGCCCAGATCTATGCGGGGCTTGGCGCTGGGCAGGGAGCTGCCCCAGGACGTCTGAGGACACACTGCTCCCACTGGCCTGTGCCAGGGTCGGGGGAGGTGGCCATGACCCGGCAGCTGGGCCTGCAGCTCCTCAGCTCTGACTCAAACTCGGCACCCAGCACAGGCCTGGAGGGGCTTCGGGACAAGGTCCCTTCTCCCACACAAACTTCAGGAACCTTAACAAGCCGGGCAGCTCAGAGAGGTCCCGTTCCCCACCCCATCCCCGCCCCCAGTTCTGGGCTCTCTGTCCTTGCTTCAGTCGGGTCCCCCGAAGCAGGGCCCAGGCAAGGATTTGGCTCCAGACAGTTCGAGGGGAGCACGGTTGGGATGTACCCCCAGGAACATGAGTGAGGGGTGAGGAAGGAAGGCAGAGGGCACCGAGGGGCAGGAGACCTTGGGGTCACCCCACACCCGGGGCAGCACCCCGGGGGGAGTGACCAAGGACCCTGGCCTGCAGGGCATGGGGGATTCCTAGCAGCTGGGTTTCCAGTGTACAGAGCAGAGTGGCCGGGCCCTCCCGGCTGGGCCTGTGTGCACACGGACGCTGACTACACAGCTGGAGCAACCCCTGAGCAGAACACGCAGGCGGAGGCTGCCTGCCACCAGAACCACCGAGACAGACGCAGCCTACCCCAGCCCCACCCCAGCAACAAAGGACAGTCTTCAGGTCCCTCACACAGGCTGTCCCTGCTGTCTGGACACCCCAAGCCCACACTTCCTTTTGGGGTGTCCTGCACTCCAGAAACCAGCAGAGGAAGCCCCCTTTGCCATGCTCTGTTGTGTTGGGCAGGCCTTGGGGACCAAGTAGCCTCCTGGGACCTCATCCGCGTGGGAGCCCAATGCCAAAACCTGCTTGGCCAATGGAAAACCACCACACACCAGCTTGCCTGAGCTGAGCTCCAATCTTGGGCACCTCTGGACGTCCCTTGCCAGGGGCCTATGGACAGGACCCGGCTATGCTGTGGCCGCCCAGCTCAGCTCCCAGAAGCCCTGTAGGACGCTGACACGGCAGAGGTGGGCTGCACGGCACACTCCCCTTTCCCTAAATACCTGAAATGACCTTGTTCAAGGGTCCGGAGGGTCCCTGATGCTCCACCCCCGCCCATCCCCTCCCCCAGCAGGTGCCCCTGCGGGCAGCAGCAGGTCCTGAGTGCAAAGGACCCCACACCTTCTCTGGGCGTTCCTGCCTTGGTGCCCAGTGCTCTGCTGCCCCCTAGTGGTGGGTGGTTCTGTGCCATCTGGAGCAAGCTCGAGCCCCTGGGCCAAAGCCAGGAGACTAGAGGAAGGGAGGGTTCTTGCAAGAACCTTGGGCCCCCCACATGGGCAGACTGGCTTTCGTTTGGTCTCCCATTCCTGGGCACTCCTCCCTGGAGAGATGGGCTGCTCCACCAGCATCCTACCTTCTAAGCTGCTGACCTCTGGCTCTGCTGTGCCTTCTTCCAAGGGCACGGTCACCATCACCTTCTGTTCACGGACAGGCTGATGGCAGCTAGGGCAGGTGAGAGGCCGGCTTCCTCAGGCAGGTAGCAGGGGCCTGGGGTCAGCCAGTCACCAGCTGGCTCCCTGGACCTGGGCCTGAGAAGAGGCCAGGGCTGAATAGCAGGGTGGGGGTGGGCAAGGGTGTCCCCTGCATGCCATGGGCAACACCCAGCAGCGGGGACTAGGAGTGGGCAGGCTAGGAGTGGCACGCATCTAGTTCCTACCTTCATGAAGTTTCTCCAAGGCTCTGGCTGCTGGTGGGCCCAGGCCAGGGACAGCCTGCGGTTCTCCTGGGCTGGGCTGGAACTCCAGTGCCCATCCATTCCTAAAAGCTGATCCTTGCATTGCTGATGTAGTGGACAGTTAGAATGGGGCCTGTGCGATGGAGGACCATGGGTGCCACTCAGGTGACCGCAACTGGGAAAAGGGGCAGGGCCAGTGTGGCTGGAGGGAGAGCAGCCCGGTTGGGGTCCAACAGAAGGCAACCTTGCAGAGCAAAAGAGGAGAGCTTGTGAAGGAGCAGGCGGGAAGACCCTCCCCTCCCCCAGGAGTCCCCAGGCAGGGGATTTGAAACTCCCCAGCTTGTAGTAGCTACAAACGCCATGAAAATTGACTATTATATAAAAGCAGTACATGGATACATGGATTTCACACATTTTTACACCAAAATAAACTCATTTTTAAAGAGATGCATTAATTTATTAATTTCAAAGGCAGAGTTAGAGAAGGAGAGATTTTTTACTCCCTAAATGGCTGCACTATGTGGAACTGAACTGAACTGAACTGAAAAGCCAGGAGCCAAGAACTTCTTCCAGACCTCCCTGTGGGTGCAGGGCCCCAAGGATTTGAACCAGCCTCCGCTGCTTTCCCAGACCACAAGCAGGTGTTGGATTGGAAGTGGAGCAGCTGGAACACGAGCCAGTGGCCCTACAGGATGCTGGTGCTGCGGGCAGAGGCTTAGCCTACCACGTCACAGCACCAACCCCTAAACTCATTCTTTTGTTTTCCCCAGATTTTAAAAAACAAATTATTTTTGCCAAGGTTTACATAGTTGAGAAGGATGCATGCTTATGTGGACCCCTGATTAGGGTGGGAGGGGCTGAGGACTAGGAAAGGTGAAAGACCCTTGTTGCCAGTTTCCTTTTGCTTGCTGTACCTGGGGGAAGTGAGGGGAGAAGCAGAGAAGCCACACCCAGCATCCTCACCACACTGGTACCCAAGGATGGGGGTCGGCCACCTGATGTTATCAAGGTCCCCACTGTGGAGCATGCTCTGAGGGTTCTGCTCAAGTGATTCTGATTGTTCGGAAATGTTGTTGTTTCGTTGTACTAAGGATGAGGAAGTCCTCCCAAGGTCCATCGGCTGACACGGTCACCGTAGAGTCTCCACCTGCCCGGATACTTACTGTCAACACTCGGCTGGGAGAATTGTCCAATTTGTTCTGCCCTCCATCCTCTGCTATGGTACTAGATGTCCTGTGCAGGCTCCAGTGGACTGCCATGTCTCCCATGTGCATGTGGGCATGCTGTCCACTGTGCCATCTTCAACCACTGAGGAGGCCCAGCTCTGACACATGCACTCCACCATGAGACCAGAGATCCTGTGAGTCTCCCCGTGGTTGGAGTTATGAGTCCAGAGGTTTGTTTTGGGGGATCCCCAAAGAAACCTCATTTGAAGTGACCCTGAACTTGATTCCTGTGTGCCAGCCAATAGGCGGTCTGGCTCAGTCTGTCACCCACATCAGCCTGCACACACACACTGGTAGCTGCAGTTGCTGCGTCAGTTCTGTCTTCAACTGCATCTCTTCTGCAAACCAATGGATGCTGCGGCCCGGCCCAACCCTGCCCACCACACATTCAAACGTCTTGTACACTAGTGGGAGCTGCAGCCCACTCTGAGCAACCCCAGTAACTGCCACCAGGCCCTAAGCTCATTTTGTAGGGGCCAACGTGGAGGTGCAGCTGGGTAAGCTACTGCTTGAGAGGCCGGCATCCCATCTTGGAGCCCCAGTTTGAGTCCCGGCTGCCTCACTTCCCATCCAGCTCTCTGCTTGTGGCCCGGGAAAGCAGCTGAGGACAGCCCAAAGCCTTGGGGCCCTGCACCCGCGTGGGAAACCATCTGGAACTCCTGGCACCTGCCTGGCCTTGCTGTTGCAAGCATTCGGGAGTGAACGAGCCGATCGGAGATTGCTCTCTCTCTAACACTACCTTTCAAATAAATAAGGAAACGAATCTACAAACAAGTCAGCCTGTGGCACAGGATGTGCCCGGGCACTTACACATGTCCCCTCCTGCACCTGTCACTGTCCCACGGAACTGGAGTGTCAGTGCTTCTGAGCCCGTGCTTCTCCAAGGTCGGCCGAGGAACTCCAGCCTCAAGGTTGTCTGGTGCTGTCCGCAGCGGGGACCACAGAGCTGGGCTCAGCCTGGAGGGGGGTGTGTGTGTGTGTGTGTGTGGTGTGTGTGTGGGGGGGGGGTATTTGGATGCATCCAGGGTTTCCTGAGCCCAGCTGAGAGGAAGGTCTGGGGGTGGTGGAGAGTCTGTGTCACAAGGAAGCGGGCAAGAGCCACAGAGGGGCTGGGCCAAGGGAGTGGCTCCCCTCGTGCTGTCTTCCGAGGCTTCGGGCAGCTGCTGCAGCCCAGATGTTGGGTGAGGGGGACTTGCCCACCCCCGCGCCCAGCTGCTCAGGGAGGGAGGGTGTGCTGTCAGCCCTGGGGTTCCCCAAGGCCCCGGCACTGCTCTCACTCGGGGAATTCCTGGCCGGGCAAGCGGCCTGGGCTAACGGGCTACAATGGCCTGGAAGCAGCTGGCCAGCCGGGCCGCAGGGAACACTTACATAACGGCTTCCAGAGCAGATGTGGACGACAGACCAGAACAAACACAGTGTTCCCTGTGCTGGGGTGGGGGTGGGCCCTCTGGCTCCACATGGTCTGGGACAGAGCAACAGAAGGGGGGACTCAGCCATGCGGGGCCTCATAAGCAGTTCCCTGGCTCAGAGCAGCAGCCCACTGTGGCACGGGGGAGCCTGCTACAAGTGCCAGACCTTCTGAGCTGGGCTCGGAGGCAGGGCTGGAGAGAGCCCGAGCAGACTCCCTGCAGGTGTGTGCACCCTGCCACCTGGGGCAGGGGTCAAAGCACAGAACACACCTGCTCCCACCCCCAGCCCCAGAGCGGGGCCACAGACTGCGGCTGGCACAGCTCTCACCCCACACCACCACTCCCGCTGGTCACAGCAGGGTCATGGCTGGACCCACTGCCCCCTGCCACCACCATGGCCATTGTCCCCCCTCTCCCCCACTGTGACCGTCAGGGCAGCCTAGTCCTGTCCTCTGTGGGTGGGTCAGAGTGCATGTAGCATTCTGATTTTCAGGGAGACAACAGCTGAGGGTGCCGTGTGCTCAGGATGGCACCACTGCTGGATTCTCTATGCCGGCCTCTGCTGAGACAGCCCGATCTTTCCCTGAGGAAGATGCCCCTCGGGGTCTTCTACACTACTAGGGAAATGGGAGCTGCTGTCTGCCCTGCATACCCATCCAGAACTGGCTGCTTCCTGGGGGGTTTCAGCCTGCTCCGCCCTGGACAGCCTCAGATGCCATGCACAGTGGGTGCCAGCTCCACCCTCCCATCACTGGGTCCGGACAGGGTGCCCCAGCCCATGGCTTTGGAGACGGGAGTGGCCCTCCCCTCAGCCTGCTTTCTCTGCCAGGATCTGCTGTGTCTAGATTCTACTGTGGCCAAGAAGGAGCAGGGCCCACTTGGAGGGACAGCTGCTCCCAAGGCTGGCCAGAGGCAGTACAAGATGAGCCAGGGTATCTTGCCATGCCAGGAAGTAGTGCCAGCTGGCCACAGCCTCACTGCCTAAAGCCAGGCCAATCCAGTCAGCTCTGTAAGAACTGGTGGTCCTGCCCTGTGCCCCAGTACGTCCATACCAATGCATGTGTGGTGCAACGGCAGGCTCTCTGTCAGTCTCCATCACCTATTCAGCCAACCCACCCTTCCAGATCAGTCCATCAGACACACACACACGTGTATAAACACAGAAGAAGAGCATGACGCTACCTGTAGTTCTGGAAGGAACGGTGCAAGTGGAGAAGTCTTAACAAGTACCACAGAGTACCTGCCCAGTGGAGGTGGGTGCGGGCTTGGCAGGGAGTAGCCGTGTACGCAGTTTTAGCTTGTTCCTCCACGAGATCTGGCCTTGTGTGAAACAGGAACTCCATGGCTTGGGCGTCTGGCAGACTCGACCAGTGGGCAGTTGGAAAGGGCCTTGTAGCAATGGGATATGTGGGATGCTCTAGGGAGGACCCCAGTCTCCCTGGCTAACCCCGGGCCAGAACACATCGCCAGAGCCTGAGAAAGGTATGCTGGACACTCGACTTGTGTGCTAGATGGCCATCGGAACACACGCCAGTCGTCCCTGAAGGCAATATCACGAGGGGTGGAGACACAGCGGCCCTAGCCCTGCAATCAGCTGAGGAAGCCAATGGGAAGCCATCACAGCCCAGATGAGGGCCTGCACACACAGCCAGCAGGCCCTGCGAGGAGATGGGCAGGGATGGGAGGGATGCCACTGTAGCCAGGGGTGCCCAGAGCCGGCACCCCACCCTGTAAGAGCAGCCCGCAGCGGGAACTCAACCTGGATGTGGCTCTTGTGGCCTCCGGAACTCTGAGAGGACCCGAGTCTGCTACAAGTCTCCGGGTTTGTGAGCATCTGTTCCGCAGTCCTAAGAAGCATGCACAGGCTCATGGGTAGTTATGGAGAGAAAGAGAAGAGGGAAGTGCGGAAAGAGGGAGAAAGGGAGAGAGGGAGAGAGGGAGAGAGAGAGAACTGTCATCCACTGGTTCACTCCCCAAAGTTGAGCCAGGAGTCTGGAACACCATCAGGGTCTCCCATGGCGAGGCAAGGGTCCAACCACACACCTCCGGGCCCCTTGGAGGCTGCGGTGGCGGCAGAACCCAATCCTGACACAAACAGGAAGTGGAAACATTTCAGCTAGCACTGTCAGCAGTCACAGAGGGACCCTGACTCTGCATGAAACACGGATAAACCCCAGACCGCCACAGCTGTGAAGTGTACCTGAAGGGTTCAGACACCTGGGGATGCCTGCACCCCATTTGTAGTAACTTGGATGGGGGTACCTGGATTTGATTTCCAGCTCCACTTTCTGCCCACCTTGGGAAGCAGTGGGTGATGGCCCAAGTACTAGGGGTTCTGCCCTCCAGTGTGGGAGACCATATGGAGTTTTAGGCACCTGCTCCAGCCCTGGCTGTTACAGAAATTCAAGGAGCGAGCCAGCAGATGGAAGATCTTTCTCTCTTGCTCTGCTTTTCAAGTTGATGAGGATAATAAATCAGGAAAACCTTGAAGAAAAAAAAAGAGGCAGACGCCGTGCAGGTGATAGGAAGGTGTGGCCCAGGTAAGCCCTGTGAGCACCTTTGTGACACATGAGCCCCAGGCAGCGCCTTGCAGGGCCCGCTGAACATCCCTTAGACCCGCAGGCCCTTGGGAGTGGAGCACGCAGCGGCTCAGGCAGCACACTCAGCCCTATGTCAGCTCTGCCAGGTCACTGCCAGCGCCAAGCCTGCCAAGGGTGCTCCCCAAACAGCCACCAGAGCTCCCGGCCATGACAGACAGCCCCCCGCTGTGGCTGGACTGCGTCCTGCCTTGATCTGCTTACCGGCAGCCAGCCGCAGGTTTCATGAGCATGACCGAGGCAGACTCCAACTGACAGAGAAGGGGCTAGCTCAATCAAGCGGCATGCGCTCAGCGGCCAGCTGCTACCTGACACAGGTGGAGTCTTTCCTCTTCTGTGCCTTCAGGCAGGGGGTGACACTGGACGGACACCACACTCCGCCAGCCATGGCCACCACTGCAGTGGGGCGTGAGAGCAGGTCAGCTGGACACCTGGCTCTGTGCAGCCTGGTGGTCATTCTGAGCCAGGCCAGAGCTGGAAGGAGGACCTGGACTTGGGGCCTGTGTCTGGGCTCTTTGGCCAGAGGCCGGCGCCAGCTTGCTTGGCCAAGGTGACCAGGAAAAAGGAATCCGCAGGCTTGCAGAGCCGCACCGTCAGTGCCAGAGCTGCTCAGGGTCTGGAAGATTTCTCAAGGGCCTGTGGTCAGCGAGGACAGGTCTGGGATTGCAGGAGACTTCTGGAGGAAGGTGGATATGCCCAGCCAACAAACAAATCCAACCCAGCAAAACGCCCAGCCTTTGCCACCCGCTCAACTGCCAAGGCAGCCCTTGGGACTCTCAGTTGTCAAGGCTGAGCAGGCCTAGGACTCCATACTCCATGTTGCTGCTTTCCGGGGCCACCAGGGGCTGGAAGGGCTGTAGGAGAAGGAGGGTCCACGCAGAAGGGCCGTGTCCCTGTCCAGCCACAGGGAACTCACTCCTCCCCATTGGGCTGTTCATCTCTGGACGCGCGTGTCTGCTAGAACGTTCTTTGCCACATTTGTTAGAAATCTATCTCCTTCTAACGTGTAATCACTGGAATTCAGTTTTGTTGTTGTTGTTGTTGTTTTAAGATATGTTTATTCGAAAGGAAGAGTGAGTGAGAAAGAGAGAGAGAGATTCCATCTCTTGGTTCACTCCCCAGATGGCCACAACAGCCAGGTCTGGGTCAGCATGACGTCAAGAGCCAGGAACTCAACGTGGGTCTCCCATGTCAGTAACAGGAACCTAAGCTCTTGGCCATCGTCAGCTGCCTTCCCAGGTGCAGGATCAGAGTGGAGAAGCTGGGACTCAAACTGGCACTCTGAGATGTCAGCACAGCAGGCCACAACACTAGGCCGGAACCCTAGACCCGTGACAGTAACATGGCGGCCTCACTGACTCTGTGACCACCTCATGGCTCACACCCTGTACTCAGCACCTGCTTGCTAGAACAGGCGACAGGCTCAGAGTGAGGCAGCCACTTGTCCAGGGTCATGTGAGTCCCTGCTGTGAGCACCCTCAGGCCACAGGTGACGACCCTCACTGTACCGCCCCCTGCCTTTCTCCCTCGCACACACCCTGGTTCTCCCAGGCAGCGCTCGTGTGACAGCCAGGAGTGGGCGTGCAGCCCATTTCCAATGCAAGAGCCACACACTGGCAAAGCTTTTCTCACATGTGAGAGCAGGCGTTAAGGAGGAGGTCCCTGATGTTCCCACACGCAGCTGGGAACAGCAGGCAACACTTGTGGACCAGCCCTGTCCCGTTCTCAGCCACCACTGCCAGATGCCCACCCAACACAGCTGCGCCATCTGGGAACCGAGCCCGCAGAACTGCGAGCCAAACAGATCTTCCAGGTATTTCCCTATAGGAAAGCCGAGCCTCACTCTGGGCATGGTGCGCTGGGAGCGGAGCCTGTGCGACCTCAGTGGGAGGGTCAGGAGAGGGCTGATGCTGGGACAAGGGAGCCTGTCACCCCAACTCATGCCCCTGCCTGTTCTACACTGGGGGCCCTGGCACCCAATGACTGCATGCCCCCCAGGCCAGGGAGCAAGCCCTGTAAGGGACTTGGGAGGTTTTCCCAACCTCTCAGGTCACTGAGGCTGACCTGCCTGCCTGCTGGAGCAGGACCCCAAGTGGGCTGAACCAGCGACACGTGGACCTTGTGCCACCCACTCTGTGAGCTGGCAGGCAGTGGCACCCACAGCACTGGGAGCTCCCAAGAAATGCAGGCTCAGGCCCTTCCTGGCCCAGCCATGTTGGCCACCTGCCACCTACCCTGGAGTTGCACGGGCTGCTACTCAAGGGGACGCCTCTGCCTGGGCTCTGTGCCCAACGCAGGGGCTAGCCAGCACCCACCAGCGGACGCAGGACAGCAGGACAGCCCGGAGTCATTTCAGAGATTTTATTTCACAAACTGTTGGGACTTGTTCATACAAGATACGCTACAAACACACTGCAGAAATGTAACCGGCTTTATAGGAACGGGAGCGACGGTGGGCTGGGACAGGGCATGGTACTTTTGGAAATCGCACACACACATTTATATCCAGCTCTTGTACACAGGAAGTAGTAAAAACACATTGCTTTTCATAGAAAAAATAAAGGCACAGGTGTAAACCGTGGGCTGAGTGAGCCTACAGGCAGCAGGGGCAGTGAGCGAGGCCCCTAGCCAGGCAGACCCCAGCCCCAGGGAGCTGCACTGAGGCCCCTCCCCGCTTAAGGCACCTGGACCACAGGAGCCTCATTTTAACCCAGAGCAGGTGCATTAGACCACAGAATGAGAGGCGGGTCCTTTCACCAGGCTTCTCGCCTGTAGTCTCGTTGCTTCTATATACCAAACAAAAACGGCTCCGACGGTGAAATGTGTGTGGACAGAAAAGCCGGGGTTTCTGGGGGCACAGCCCCTCTTCCTGTTGATGGGGCCCAGGTGATGGGCATTGACAAATGTAGGCACTGTGATTCTACTAAATTATTTATTTACTTAATTTATATATTTATCGGAAAGGCAGATTGACAGGGAGGGAGCAGGGGCATGTCCCCAAACTGCTGCAGCAGCCAGGGCTGGGTCAGGCCACAGCCAGGAACCTGGACACTCGAGCAGGGCCTCCCATGCGGCTGGTGGCCCAGGCACTTGGGCCACCCTCTGCTACCTGCCTGGGAGTATCAACAAGAAGCTGGCTGGCTGGGAAACGGGACTTGCCCGAAATGAGCCCGCTGGTACTGTCCCCTGCACCGCACCCCAGGGCAGGCAGTGCAGGGCCCCATTCCCCTGGGGGTCTCCACATGACCAAATCTCAGCCATATGACTCCATCAGCCAGAGGTTTTCTCGAAGTCTGGTGGTATCTGCAGGCTGACAAGCTGACCACATGCCCCGCCTGTGACATGCAGGACTGAACAGTCAAGGCCTGGAAAATGCAGCACAGAAACCCAAACGCAACCTGCTCATCCCAGCTCAGCTCGGCCTGGCTGGCCATTGCCGCATTCCACAGAGCCCTGGTCGCGACGCAGGAATCCCAGCTGACTCCTCGCTCAGCTGTCCCGCCAGGCAGGCGCTTTACATCCTGCGTCCTCTTGTGCACTGGAAGCATCTTGGCAGAGAAAGAAATGGAACTGGGCGCCAGCGCCCCCCAAAGATCCCCAGGTGCCAGCCTGATGGAGGGCAGAATTTTGCCCTCTGCAGAGCTGCACCGTTTCCAGGAGAGGGTTAGGTCTGGGCTGCACGAGAGCTTTCACACACTGATGGAAACCAGAACACCCCACGTTCCTGGGAGCTGGGGGGCCGCGGGCAAGGCACAAACAGGAAGTGTGGGCCTGCCAGGGTTCTCCCTCTCGCACTGCTGCGACGCCGCCGGGCACTTTCCTAACCACAGACAGAGCCACTAACCATGGGGAGGAATGTACCCAGGAATCTGGTCCTCCCACTCCTGAAAAATAGGTCACCCAGAGCTCGCCGCCTGGGGAAAGCTGCACATTCGGGTGTCTGTCCAAAGCAGCCTCCCCGCTGGTCTCGGCCACCTCAGGGGAACCGCAGCAGACTGGGCGCTCCGAGCATGAGGGCTTCAGATCACGGCGCAGTCACAGAGTCCAGGTGACAGGCTGCAGGTAGAGGGAGGAACCCCGTCCTCGGGACCAAAGGTCTCGGCCGGGAGCAGCCAGGCCTCAGGGCTGGGGCTGATGAAGATGCAGAGTTGCAGCCGGAGCCCAGCTGGACCAGCCCTGCTGTACGTGGAGCTGGCCGGCTCTCAGCCCCGGGCCGTCTGTCTGACCAGCAAACATTGGGCCCGGTTGGTTGTCTCCATCGGCAGGAATGGACTGCAATTTTTATTTTTAAATAACTGCTTTCTGTTCCAGGCCTGAAAAACTGGCCTTCCACCTCCTCCTGTCCCTCTGCCATCCCTTGGGGCTGCGTCATCCTGTCCCTCTGTCCAGCGTCAGGGAGCACCAGGGCAGCCAAAGGAGACCCCTGGGATGCACCTTGCTGTGACATCAGATGCCAAGGCAGGCAACTTCCTGGCCATTCGTATTCCTGCCCACCACCCACCCAATGCATTCACAAAATGGAAACAAGCGAAACCCCAAAGCCCCCCAGAGGACGGCCCTCCGCGCCAGGTGCTGGGTGATCACTGCCTGACCGCAAAGATCCGGAAGGCCTTCCCATCCCGGGGTGCGCTCAGGCTGAAAGAGAAGGGAGAGCACACATTACTGAGGGCTCTGTGGTGGAGGGGATGGAAGCACCACTCAGCACAGCTTGCAAACCAGTGAGGGGAGTTAGGACTCGCCATCCTGGGTCCCCTCCTGGGTCCCACCAGCACCACGTGGCGCCATCTGACTGCCAGAGCGCTAAGCTGGCCCCTGCACCTGCCGCAGGGCAATGCTCCAACATGGCGTCACTGTTGGGTTTGCTGCTATCTGCTCACCAGGTGAAAATGCGCCGGCAGTGTGAGATTCTGGGACTCTGCCCTGACAGAGTCCAGCCGGTCCGACAGCCATAGTGTAGATTCTGCAACTGGGGGTGCACACACCCGCTTCCCAGAAGAGCAGCCATACCATGAGCACCCTGTCTCATTCCCTCAGGCTCCCTGAGCTGGCCCTTGGGCTACTGGTCACCCACACATGCACCCACAGGCTTGTCTGTCTGCCACACGATGGCTGCTGTTCCTAGTCCCAGCCCGCTCTGGGTGGGTTATCCACGCTCTGCTATGACTCAGGCGAAGCGGCCGGTGGCGGTGCAGCCTGGCCAAGAGGAGCGAGAAGGTCTGGGAGAGGTGTCCGGCCCTGGGCTCCAATGCCCAGCATGCCCCACACTGTGATCAGGGACTCATTTTTCTGAACAGATATGTCTAGCTCTGCTGCCTGCCTGGCCCCTAACGGGTACATGTCCCAGGACCCGAGATAACCCCCACCCTACCTCCAGCACCGTGCCTGTTGCCACTGTGCAAACCTGTGCTTCCAGCACTTCCGGCAGACTTGGTGACAATGCCCACAATCACCTGAGGTAAGTCCCTTGATCTCTCCAGCTTCCTGAGACAAGTGGACAAGGGCCTGGTGGAAGATGAGGCTCCCACACACACCAGGCCCAAACCAAATGGACCCATGCATGCCACCGGACTCCAAGAGGGGCCCAATTTCCCAGACCCGGGACTGGCCCAGCAGCAGCCACCATGGGCAACCGAACAGGTGAGGACAGCCCAGCCCATCAAGGCCACCTGCACCTGCTTCCTCATCCTGCAACCAGAGCCTGCCGCCCACCAGTGCCTTTCTTCTCTGCACACGAATGCATCTTACATCAGCCAAGTCCGCCTTCCAGGGGCCACAGAGAGCAGGCTCAGCCAACACCAACGCCAGGCTGGGAAAGCTCTCCCGGCCAGTGGGGGTCGGTGAGAACACTGAGGCATGGCTTTGCGTGGCAGGGGGGAGGAAGCCTGCCTGTGGGGGATTCTCCTCTCCTGGGGCGCCCCTGCACCTGCAGCAGCCACAACCCGCTTCTCACACAGACAATCCACCCTGCAAATGTGGGGAGGGACTGCACCAGCACTCCTCCTGATGAGGGCCTTAGCATGTGTGCCCTCTGGGTAGAGCTGCTTCTGGGCTGGTGCCCCGTTATATGATACTAAGCTTTTGTCGACACACAGGTATCCAGGGACAGTGACAAGCTCTGAGGAGTGGCATGGACCAACAGATGCACTTGTAAAGCTGACAGCTACCAAATGAAGGCAACACCAATGGACCCCACTCAGGGTCCCAGGTTCTTAGTCAACACAGGGACGGGCATGGCATCCGGTGAGTTTCGGCGCTTTGCTTACAGGGAGTAGACTTGAGTCACAAGCCAGGCATGATTTGTCAGCACCATTTCCCGCATGGATAGGGTCTCTGGGACCCAGTGGACAGCACTGGCCACCAGCCACCTGGGCACACACACAGCTCTGGCCATGTGGAATTCCTGGTTGTTTGTCGTCCTTCCCCACAGCAGCCTCTAGCTTTTGGCTACCCTGGGGTTGAACTCTGGCAGTGCGCATCAGATGGGAGCACTCCCAGAGTGGGGCTGTGAAGAGAAGCCAAGAGCTGGGAGGCAGCTGACCGCAGCAGCAGCCCCAAGAGGAGGCAGACAGCCGCCAGGGCTGTGTGACCTGGCCGCCCTGCTGCTCACTGGGCAGCACAGACCCTGGGGTCCTCCCCGCCTTCAGGACTGGGAGCCCCCATCCCTGGTCTCTGCATGTGGTGGGAAGGTCTTGGGACCCTGTATACCCCTGGAATCACCCTGGGGCTGGAGACCCCATAGACTGTGGGTTCTCACTCACACCCCCACAGCAAGGGGGATGGGGGAGCCACTTGGGCTGCCATCCAATCCACTAAGCAACCACACTCCAAGCCCCAGCCCCCGTGTCCTGGGCCTGGGAAGTCAACAGGCACAAGCGAGAGGAATGTGGCCTCTTGTCTGGGTGCTGCTTATACCCCAGGCCTACCCCTGTGGGAAGAACCACAGTAGCTGGCAGGGGGTTGGGCCAGAGTTCTGGAGCCATGTCACAGCCACACAGGTCACCCAGTCCCCCACCACACACATATGTCCCCCAACAAGCCATCACAAGAGTCATCACATATGGGATCACCTGAGCTTCCCACTGACCCCTGTGTCAGAGGAGGGAACTGAACTGCAGGTGGACTCGGTCATCTTACTTCACAGCCCCCATGCTCAGGAGGGTCATGTCGGGGAGCTGCTGTGAGGGCTCTGCAACCACCAAACACACCTGTCCCAGAAGCAGCAGCTTCAGGGTTGGGAACCTGCACCCCAGGGAAGCAACAGGAGAGCAGCTGCTGTGGGCTGCCTTCCCCCACCAGGCCCCAGATGCCAGCCCCCAGGAGGCTGCCGGGCAGAGCCCAGGCCACAGGCAGCAGGTGTTCTGGGGTTGTTCCACTGCCAGGGGATCCCACCTCACCAGCTGCTCCGCCTCCCACTCTCTAAACGCACCGAGCTCCCGTCATCAAGTTTCCCCCAGTGGCGGCATGTGGTGAGAGCGAGGGCAGGAACTGTGGGGGCCGCCAGGTGGGTGGGATCCCCGACCCAGGCTGGCCCTGCTGCTTTGAAGCGCCTTCCCTACCCAGTGCCCAACGCATGGCAGCAAGCCAGGAAGTTCAGTGGCCCTGCAGGTGGCCCCTGGCCAGCCAGCTGGGGTCCGTCAGGGACATGGCTTCTGTAGACAGACAGCCACTGGAAGGCACAGTTGAGGGCTGGGGCTGTAGGAGATGCTAGCCCCACCTCGGGCTCAGAAAGCACTGCACAGCTGAGAGGACCCAGGCTGTCCAAGCCACCCGACTCTGGTGCCCGCAGACCCTGACCTGCCCTAGGGGGAGCGCAGATCGCCCCTGCCCACTGACAAGGACCGAGACGCGGGTCCCTTGCTGTCTGTGACAACAGCGGTGTGCATGAATGGGAGAAAATAGATGAGCATCCCTAATCAGGTTGGGTCCCTTTCTGAGGAATGTTCTAGAAAGGCTTATGCAAAGCCTTGGAAATCCCATGCAGAAATCCCTCTTCCATGGGCTTGGAAAAACAGCTGCATTGTGCAAGGACACCCCCAGGAAGCTTTGCCCCATGGGCAGCATACAACCAAAACCTCAATGAGGCAACAGCAGCGCTCTCCTCAATGCAACCCCACAATCTCCCCCAGGCCCTGGTGTCAGGGGCATCAACCCCATCTCCACATCCCACTCATCCTGTGGGGCAGGGACTCTTGTCCCATTTCACAGATGAAAACACTGAGGTTCAGAGCCTGGGGTTGCGCCCTCCAGGCCCCCTGCCGGGCTCACAGCCCCTCCCAAGGGGTCCGAGTGGCTCACCCCCGCATCAGGAGTCCGAGGAACTGCCCGTACCTTTCCGACTGAATGCCGTTCCTGAGTGAGCCCACATAGCCCTTCTTGGCATCGACCGGCATCACGTCGACGGGGCCCCCGACCTCGTCCTGGATGACTCCAGCGTGCACGGCTGTCCTACAGATGCTCGAGTTCTGAAGGAGGAGAACAGCTGCGGTCAGCATGGGCGTGCCGAGTGGGGGGGCAGGAGCTGACTGGGCTCCCTGTCCAGAGGGCATGGCTGGGCACGGTTCTGTCCCCACTCCAGCCCCCTGCAAGGGACCTGCAGCAGCAAGTAAGCCACCTGCAGCCCCTGCTGACAACACTGGAGCCTCCTCCCAGAAGGAGGCGAGGCAGAGCCACGAGGAAACCCCATGTGGCTCCCCTGAGGTAGGAAGTCTAACCGAGGCCGCAGGCAGCACGGGGTGGCGGGGTGAAGCCTCGGGATTCTGTGACCCAGCTGCCCACTGCCCAGGACCAATTCCCCTGACGTGAAAGCTGCATCCCTTGCCGCCTGCTCCTCACTCCAAGACAGATGGAAGAGCCACCCCAAAGCCTAGGATAGCCATCTCTGTGGGTGTCAGCCCAACACCCCACATGCTGTGCGTGGCTGCTGCTCACATGGAGGGAAGGAAACAGCAGAGCCAAGGCTTGGGCCGCAGCCAGCCTTCCACACATGGCTCTCTGAGGGGCAGTGAGAGGGAGGGCTGAAGGTGTGAAGGGAGAGAGTGGGGCTCAGGGCTTAGCTGGGCAAGCAAGCACCCCTGCCCACTGCCAGCAAGGACAAGCCCCCCTGCACCCAGGCCTAGGTCAACAGTGGCTCCAGCACCTGGGACCTTACACGCAGGTGTCCCGGCTGTACCCCAGCTCCACTGGGTCGGAAATACTGTGGTGGGGTTTGGAGCAGTCTGAAGGGGCTTGTGATCCATGCACGGGTGCAGGAGCCTGTCCCAGCACAAGAGGCGGGGACAGGTGGAAAGCTGAGGCTTGGAGAAGGAAGATTCCCCCTCAGTATCTTGCAGCTGGTAATTGCCTTGGCAGAAGTTTCAGCTGGGGTCTCCTGCCCAGGCCTTGCTCTCAGATCCCACCCTGATGCAAAGCCAGGGAGAGGCCTGCCAAGGAACATACTTCCCCGGCAACAGCGGCACGGCCGTGCCCTTGGAAGTCTGGACACAGCGCTCCCAAAATAAACCTCTCTACACTTTTTCCAAGAGCCATCGGCATTTCCCAGAAGACAGAGTGACCTAAAAACCAGGCCAGAAAAGGACACCCCGAGTGGAGGGAATTCCTTCTTCCTCTCCCTCCCTGGCCCTCTGCCTGCTACAGCAAACACAGAGCCAGCAGCTGTCGTAAAGCCTCTGGCAAGCATGGGGACCCCAAAAGCTCAGCCTCCACTCTCCGAGAACACCATCATTACACAGGTTTTGCCCACATAGCTCTCTGGCTGTAGGCCTTGGGCGTACCAGCAAGACAGAGCAGGTGGTGGGCACCAGAGCCCTGTGCTGCAAGCCAGCTGGGCTGTTTGCGGGGCAGCGTGCTCTGGGCTGCGGCTTCTCGCCGTAGCCTCTTGGGGAATGATATCGCGAGAGGGCAAGTCAAAAAGCAGCTGGATCAGAAGTGGCTTCCCACTCCTGCTGAGAGCCAGGACCACATCTGCCTATGTGGGTCACCACCTCCCCACACCCTGGACGAGGTTAGGGGACACAGCATGCACAAAAACTGGGGCTCAGCTGGAGCGACGGAAGAGAAGAGACTCCGGGAGCAGAAGAGGCTAGTCCCAGGCAGCCAGCGAGGGATGATCTGTATCTCCTCCTGAGGCTGCTAGCTGAGTGACTGCACGGTCAGAAAGAGGCGTGACCACTGCATCTGACCATCCAAACCTGGCAAAGCCCAGCAAATGAGGCTGAGGGAGGCCCTGCCCCATGTTCACAGCCCATGTAGGGGGTGCTGTGGTCCCTGGCATGGGGAAGCCAGAGCAATGGTTGCAGGCAGGAGCAGCCTGGAGCCAGTGAGCAGCAGTGCAGAGGAGTCTCTGGTTCTGGCCACACACAGATCATCGCACCAGTTTCTGAGGGCTGAACGGGCCACTCGGTTCCCTCCACTCGGGGTGTCCTTTTCTGGCGTTGTTTTCAGGTCTCTCTGTCTTCTGAGAAATGCCAATGGCTCTTGGAAAATGTGTAGTTGAGAGGGCTACAGAAGCAGTCGGGGGAAGGTCGGATACTCACATCTGTGTAGACGTTGGTTCCGATGACGGGTGCCCAGGAGGACGACTCCTCTCCACAGCGTGCTGGGCATCGCACCCTGGAAGACACGACAAGTGCATGGTGGGTGCAGCCTGCAAGGTAGGCCCTCAACCCTGGAAGCCTAGGACCTCGGTCCCTGCGTGGACACTCACGGCCCCCTTCCCCACCAGCAGGGCTCTGGGATCACTTGCTATGCTCATTCAGGGCCTGCAGGCTCCTACAGCCTCACATGCAAACCTAGTGACCACATGGGGACCACACACGCTAAGGACATGGCCAGGAAGAAAGTGGGGTGTGAGGCCTCCATGGAGGGAGTTAGCAGCCTGTATGTGGGTGTACAGTCAGGATGAACAAGCCTCTGCATGGTGCCATTCCTGTGTGTGGCTGAGCAGAGGGTACGGGTCCAGAGAGGGGACTGCCGAGAATGGGGGCGGGAAGGGCTGACCACTGCTGTGCTGCCCCATGGTGGCCCAGGGCTGAGGAGAAAACCTCTTGCTGCCATTGGGAAAGCCTTGCTGGTCTGAGATTCAAGGCAGGAAACAGTCTGAGCTTGGAGTTGGCACTGCAGCTTAGCATGTAGAGCTGCAGCCTGTGAAGCTGGCATCCCATATGGGCACCGGTTTGTCCCAGCCACTCCACTTCCAATCCAGCTCCAGAGGATGGAACACCCAGAAGAAGCCCTCTTGAGGCTTTTCCTTGTCCAGATCCTGGAGTCCCCACTTATGGTCTCCCTGACATGTGATGCCCAGGCACCAGCCTGCAAGAAGCAGTGCCTCCCACCCAACCCAGTGCATCAGCCTGGGCTGCCAGGGGCCCCTGCTGTGTTCATTATCTCAATGTAGGGGCTGGGCCTAGGGAACCACCTGCCCTGCTCCCAGGAGTCACTATTTTCATCTGAAGGGGCTTCTCTGGCAACTGAGATAGCGAGGGCGTCCAGTGGTCCTTTCCAGGGGGACCAACAGGTCTTCCGGGGACATGAGCTGTTTCACACCATGAGGCATAGGCCTCCCCGGGGTCTGTAACCGCAGACAAGTACCCCACAGCACAGCCTTGGACCCCAACTCCACACCAAGCACCCTGCACACCTGGGTGGCCAGGGGCTTGTCCTCCTACTGGGATAGGACCTCAGGGTCCCCCTCTGGGCTGAGGATAATGTTGGGGCTCTCCATGGCGGCCACGGGCCATTCCTCATGGAGACATGCCCTGGGCTGCTCCTCCTGCACACCTTGATAAAACCGATTTGGAAAACAGCTGCCTCTGCAATGATCACAGAAGAATCACAGGCCAAGCACAAGAGACAGGCAAGAGCTCAAGGGCACTGACCCAAATCAAGGCGTTTGTTCTTTGCAGAGTCCAGGCGACTCTGGGACAGTTACATGGCCCGAGGCCCACAGGACCCACCCTCTGGGGCTGCTCTGGACAACTCCACCGCCCGGTGACCCTGCTGAGAGTCTAAGGAAGGAGCCCAGGCACCCGACCTCAGTGTGTAGCCTCAGACTTGTAGGTGCCACCCAGCCTGGCAAGTGCTTCTCTCAGCCCCAGTGGAGGAAAACCCAACGTCAGTGAGGCCCTGCAGGGACACCTCTGTACCCATGAGAGGTGGCACTTCCAGCTCTGCCCAGCCTCCACTCAGCTAATCCCTCTGACCCCCAACTTACCTCGGGCAATGAGCCATGGGCTTCTGAAATGGGCAGAGCTGAGCCACAGTGGTATAACAGTCCAGGTCTTGCACTGGAAATGGGAACATGGGGACAAGGGTCAGTGGCCCCTGTAAGCCTGGGCTTCTGGTGCCCAGTCTGTGCAATGGACTGCTAGGGCCAGATAAGGGTTAGCTGAGGTGAGACACAGACCTGCATGTATCTGTGGATGAAGACTGCTGTGTCCCAAGCCCTCACAGGGTGCAGGGGAGGCCCAGCTTCCTGCCCCAGACCCCAGCCTGGGGCTCCTGCTTCTAACCAGGAGCTTGCAGGAGCAGCCTCATTCCTGCCAGGGTCACGTGCCTCTTCCCGAGTCACTAGCTAACAGGGTTTCATGCTGGCCACCTGTAGACACATCTGCATACCAATTCCTGTCTGGGCCAGGCTTGGATTGGCCATCTTAACCAAGCAGATGGGAAAAACTGGACTTGGCATGTTCATGTCGAGGTGGCTCAGCACCCCAAGGTGCTTCTGCTCCAAAGGTTACTGGGGAGATCAGTGGTGACTGGGTGCCAGTGCCGTGGTACAGGGGGTAAAGGAACCACCGGAGATGCAGGCATCCCACATAGGCACCGGTCATGTGTCTGCGACTGCACTTCCCACCCAGCTCTCCACTAATGCACCTGGGAAAGCAGCAGAGGACGGCCCGAGGGCCTGGGCTCCTGGGCCATGTGAGATCCAGATGGAGCTCCTGGTTCTTGGTTGTGACCTGGCCCATCTTCCAGCAAATGGAAGAGCTCTCTCCCTCTGAGAACTCGGAAGGTTAGGAGGTGTCTCGACCCAGGCAGCAGTGCCAGGCCTGTGCTCCTGCCCCAGCACATGGTGGCTTAAGAAACAAGATCAAGCAACGACCTGCACAGGGGCCTCTTGGAAAAGTCAGAGATGCCGAGAGCAATGATGGAGCAGGTGTAATAGTCAAGGAGAAAGAGAATCTCCAGGGAGACGAGACGCTCTATGACTGCAGTTCCCAGGAGACTGGCCAGCTTACCGTTCACTTTGGACACCAGGAATGAGCTGGAGGGCTTGTACTTGCTAGAAGAGAAAATGCTTAGGTGAACGTCGGCTGAGGGCAGCTGGGGACGCACCTGCTCCTGGCCTTGCCTTCCCACAGCTTCCACGCTTACACTTCCTGTTTGACTCCTTCCATCTCACCCTAACCCCCAAAGCTCTCAGAATATTCTAGAGCAGGGCTTCTTAACCCTTTTGGTACCAGGGACACCTCTGGTAGGTCTAATAGAATCCAACCTGAAAGTTCTAAAATGCATAAGGTCAGCTTGAAACACCACAAAGGAAATCAGCATGGTTATGGAGCAGTGAGATGGCCTTGCAGCACAGCCGCCGCTGGCACTGCCCAACTTACCTAGACACAGGGTTCTAACCACTCCTCACCCCAACCCTGGTCATCACAGCAGGGAGTCATGGGGTGCTAGAAAGGTGCTGGCCTGGTTGGCAGTCAGCATTCACTGGGGAAGAAAATGCTGCATCTCCACCGCCAGTTAGCAAGACTAAAGCTGGAATGCGGCTCGTGGCGCCATTCACAGGCCGCCAACTGCTACCATGTGAAGATCCCCTGCTTCAGATACCAAGGCAGCCATGCCAGGCACTAAGAGGCGAGGCTGTAGGTCAGAAGCCTGCCAATGACCTAGCTCTCAGGGTGACTGCCTGCACACTTAGTTGCCCTACAGCCATGTTGGCCACCCAACCACAGACTCCACAAAGAGCAAAGACCCCCCATATTGCTTTGTTTCCCTGAGCACACCCCAAGACCCCACGCCACAACAGCAGCCAGAGCACCTGCTGCCCAAGTGATCTTACAGCTCCCGGACAACCCTGGCCCTGGGCGTGGCCAGACAGGACAGGTAGCCATAGCAGGAGGACATGGAACCAGGTCTCCCTGACCTTGGGCCCTCAGCTCCCTGAGACCAGGCCCTGCCTCCACCTCCTACCATCGCCCAGGAAGTTGGAGAGCTAGGGATGAGTCTACCCCAAACCCCACCTGACAATCATCTTAGGGAAAAGAGTTTCGGGCTTAGGGCTTCTGCACAGAGCTATCTCCTGCCCCAACATCCCCAGTCCCAAGCCTTTTGAGGGGTTAACGTGAACTCTCAAGAAAGCCTGGCTGTTGGAGCAGTTCAGAGGAAGGATGTTCAACCAGCAGGTGCATGAAAAAAAGCTGCAAGTCTGAAACCACAGTAGGGCATAAAAAGCAGTGGCAGCTGCTGGTGGCAGTGAGCGCCTCGCTGTTTAGGCTAGGAACAAAGCATGTGTCAGGATTCAGTGTGGGCCCAGCAGCCATGCCATGGGCCCAGTACCCATGCTGTGGGCCGAGCAGCCACACTGTGCACACAGCAGCCATGTCAGAGTGTTCACAGAAAACAGCAGGGTCTCCAGGAGCTTCCTCTGGGTTCTGGGTGGATGTGCTTTCCCTCTGTCCTACACCCGAATGTGGCCCCAGTCTCCCCACCCACCCCTCCCCAGGACGGGCCAGGCCAGGGCCGCGGACCCCACAGCCCGCTTACCTGACGGACTCTATGCCGTTCTTGTGTGACTTCACGAAGAAGGGCATCCTGCCGTTCCTGGTGATGTCCACCAGGCCCCCGTTGTCGTCCAGGACTCCGTAGTGGATGGCAGCCCGGCAGATGCTGGATGACTGTGGGGGAGGGGGGCCACACACACCACACTCAATGCTGCTTTGTCACCAGGAGCCCAGATGCTTACCTTAGCTCCCAAGCGCCAGGCAGCACACACCGCTCCGTGCCCCATCCACCCCACCACGCCTCCCCACCCAGGCCATAACCACCTCTTTGTTCCTGGGGCTGCTTATCTGGGAAACCTCATCAGAGGCACTTAGGCAGAGACAAGCAGCCCTTTCTCTCCACGCAGCCAGGTGGGCATTCATTCCAATTTTAGTATATGTGTTACAGAAGTGAGTACCAGGTGAGCACTTGAACACCCAGTCCCAGCTCCCAACCGTGGGGGCACCAGCGGGTAATCCCATGTGTCTGCGTGGGAATTGGCACTGGCCACGCCAAGTGTGACCTGCATACTTTGAACACAGAGCGCAATGGCACACAAGCTATGCCAGGAAACACTGGTCACACTTACACTTTCGTAAAACAGAGACCCAAACACCTTGGTCTTGTCGTGCAGGCAGCCTGCTGGACAGTGGTACCTAGCAGAGAGGAGGTGGAGCGGTGGTCAGAGAGGCAGGCGCCTGTGGTGGGTTCCAGGCTGTGAACACAGGCGCTCACCACCGCTGGCTCCGTGGTGCCTCCCCGGGCCACGCCACAGGGGGCCTTCACAAACATGGCAGTCCCCTCCCCCCGCCACCACCCTCATGTGCAACCTGGCCTTGAAGGCACAAGAGAACACAGGTACCTCAGAGGAAGGACAGGTGGCTTCAGGTGCACCCCGACCCCCTCGAAGCTCTGACTTCCAATGGGACGAGTTTAGAGGATCAGACACTTCCTGGAGACCGAACCGCCTGGCCTTTAAATCCAGCAAAATCCAGCAACGATGGAAGAGAATGGCTTGCCTCAACCCTTAACCTCAAAAAAACCACAGCCTCCGCCTCCAGGGACACAATTCAAGCTCATGGCCAAATGGCCAGACCAATGCAGATGGCGGGAAGGTTAGAAGCATGGGAGAACAGAGAGGCATGGCCAGACTTGAGGGTGCCATCTCTGAGCTGGATGCAGCCACTAACAGATATGCAGCTGGGAAGGCGCCTAGAGGGGAAGCCACTCAGCTGCTGACTCCGACTTCCTGCTAGTGCGGATCTGATGGCCCAGGGAGCCTGGTCCCTGCCAGTGGCGTGGTGAGCTGGTGGAGTGCCAGCCTGGTCCTGCCCTGGCTGCTGTGGGCACCTGGGGAGCGAGCCTGCAGGTGGGAGCTGGCACCCAGCCTCTCAAGTAAGTCATTACAATTGCTACTGGGCTCCATTAGATTCTTGGATACTTAGTATTTTTTTTTTTCTTATACTTTGTTAAAGTCAGAAAAGCAAGGCCTGCAGAACACATTTAGTAAAAATTCACAAACAGCAAAATAGCCAGTAGGTCATGGACAGGCTTCCCGGGGGGGAGACAGTGGGGTGCTCCTGTACTTCCTGTCCAGAGGCTCCTCCCCATCATACTGTGGGGCAAATGCCTGTCTACCCACGCCTGTCCATGCCCACTGGCTGACAATGCTTGAGCTGCGCTATGAAACCCCAGATCCTCAGTGTGGGGGATGACATCCTGTGTGCCAGGCACCTACAGGCAGCACCCCACCATGGAGCACCAGGCACAGCTCCCCCGGTCCCCCGATTGTTGCACCCCTGACTCTGGTGATTGGCTGACCTCTGGCTGGCTGTTCAGGGGGCTCTGTGAGGGCTATGGCAGGTCCTCAGCCCTGCCCAGGTGTGCGTGAGGTGTCCCCCCAGCAAACCAGACAGTAAACTCTGAATTTCAAGGCAGGAGCCTCCACTTTCTTCGTCTAACAAGCACTCACAGGAGCCCCTGCGAGCATGAGAACCAACGCCAGCACTCACAGGAGTACCGTGAGATCCCCTCTCCAGGAGGCACGATTTCCCATCACAAAGCTGAAGGTCAGCTAGTGTCAGCTGCACCTGTCATCGGCAGCTGCCAGAAAGAGCAGCCAGCACATCTAAGTGCTCAGCCACAGGACATGCGGGTGCCTTGCTCTGAAGCAGCCCCACTGCCAGCCTGCAGCAGACCTAGGACCTGCCAATGCCACGGCTAAGGCTCTGCCAGGTCACCTGGGCCCTGGCGCTTGTCCAGCACCTTCTGCAGGTGCAACATAGAGCGCTGGGTTGTGCTGTAGCCTGCTGCAGCTGAGCCACTGAGCAGCTGGGCAACTGGCTCCCAAGTGCCTGCAATGGCCAGAACTGCACTGATCCAAAGCCAGGACCAGGAGCCTCTTCTAGATGGAGCTCCGAGCCAGGCACTGATCATCAGTCGCCTGTGTGTCCCAGGCGTAGTGGTCTGTGTAGTGGCCACTTCCAGAGCTTGAGGTTCCCTCTCTCACTAGGCCAGAGCATCTGCAGTTGAGGCACCTGCTGGAAAGCTCTCCTTGCCCAGGCAGACATGGGCTGGCACGGAGGAAGTGGCCACAGACTGACAGCACTAGGGCAGGTTCTAGAATGCACGCTTCCTTCAAGAACACCTTCACAGGAACACCTATACCCCGAGCTAGATAATCACGTGACCCGGTGTGCCCAGGACTGCCAGTGCCAGCTCTGGGAAAGTTCCAGTTGAGTTGGGACTGGCTAGTCACCATCCCCAGTTTCCAGACCATTTGTAGGGCCATGGAAAAGAATGAGGGTCGTGTCACCACTGCAGTGACAGCTGTTCTGTGAAACCCCAGTGTACCTGCCCTTGCTGTCTGCTCTGTCTCCCTCTGCCCGGGCCTGTCGGCCCCGTGGAAGCCTTCTGTCCACAACTCCTTATGTACCTGGAATTCCTGCAGATCCAGGAGGCTGAAGACCCTGGTCTACCCCTGCAGTGCCAGGTACCATGGCTTTGAGCTCCCCACACATAAAGTGGTCCCAGCCACACAGAGTGTGTAGGCCCAGAAGTCCTACAGAAACAGCTCAACCCATGTGCTGAGCTCTGAGTTGGTGGTGGGGGTCCAGTGGAACCACGACACATGACCAGGAACACCTTATGGGCTACAGGCAGTGGGTGCCATTTTCCCAGGAGTCTGCTCAGCGTGGCTCAGGCAGTGACCTGACAACAGATGAGGATGTGACGTCTGACCCACGGCAGGTACTCCAAGAAGGGTAGGCCCAGCCCAGAGCTCACCTGTTGCAGGTGGATCCCTGGCACTTGTCCTTCATTTTGGTGTCACACTGGATGACTTGGGCTGGGAGAGAAACATGGAAATGAATGTCACGAGTGAGTCTGGGTTAAAACACCTCCCTTCCAGCCCACTCTGAGGGACCTTCTAGAAGATCCCAGAACCCACTCCAGAGCAAGGGCAGTGCCTGGCAGGCCCTGGTGTTCTAGTGGCCATGGGAGCCTGGACAAGAGTCCTTCATACTGCAAGGGTGTGTGTGCCAGGAAGAGTACACTCACAGCTCAGCAGGCAGCAGCATGGGGGTCTAAATGGGAAGGCCAGGAAGAGGCTACAACCCAGCCTGTGGGGCCAGCCATTCCCACCAGTGTCAGCCATTTCCTGATTCTGTCTCATTTCTTATTGGGAATGGCACTTTCACTTAACAACAGCTGCCTTGACTACTACATGGTGATGTCACACGACATCGTCACCTTGGACCTTAGGACAGAGCAGGGCACAGAAAGACGGTGGGGGGAAGAAGGGGCTGGGGTTCTGAGGAGGCTGAGCACGGGCCTCTCCCTGAGGCCAGTCCATGAGAGACCCTCGGGTTCACCCGGGCAGATAGAGGCAGGGGCCTTCAGCTTCCGGCCATGTCTTCAACAAAAACTGCAGGCCTAGAGCCTGATCCCAGGATTCATGGGCGGTGCTAGGCCTACCTGGGCAAGCAACATGCGTGGGGACCACAGGGACACTCAGAATTTGGGGCGCTCCTGGGGAAAGCATGTGGCTCCCCACACCTCAGCAGCCACTGCCACCAACTCTGTGATTTCAACATACGGGGAGACCCCCGACAACTGCAACCCTGACACAGGCTGGCCGCTGCTGCATCATGGGTGGGCAAGGACAGGCTCAAGGAGTTCCACCACGTGCCGAGGCCCAGGCAGCACTGGCTGGGTCCAGCCCAGGGAGCCACCGGAGGGACGAGGGAAGGGCTGACCTTCCGTGCCACCCTACTCCACTCTGGGGCTCTCCTGGAACATGGCTTAAAAACACCCTTCTCAGGGTCCTGTGTTACGGTGCCCCTGCAATGCCAGCAGTCCACATGGCAATGCCAGTTTGTCTCCCGGTTGCTTTCTTCTGATCCAGCTCCCTGCTGAAGCACCTGGGAAGGCAGCAAGACGGCCCAGGTGCTCGGGCCCCAACACCCATGTGGGAGACCCCGGATGGGACCCTGAGCTTCTGCCATCTGCCGTTGCAGTCTTTTGGCTGGATAAGCCAGCAAATGAAAAACCTCTCTCTCCCCTCTCACCCTCTCTCTTGTCTTCCATCACTCTGGTTTCTGAATAAATAAATGAACAAGTAAGTCTTTCTCTGCGCCATCCCCCACCCCTAGTCCACTCGAGACCCCTGCTACCCGCTCCACCAGCCCCTTCAGGAGGCCTCGGCCCACTCACTCATGTAGCTGACAGTGGCTGTGCCCTTGGGCTTCATGGGCCTGGTCACCCGCGGCTGGATCCACACATGTTTTTCTTGGGGAATGGAAGCTGTCTCCACCTCGTTCATCTCGTCCGTCTCGGGCTTTGGGCTGCGGGTCTCCTCTTGGTGGTGGTGAGGGGGAGAGATAACACAGGGAGTCAATGAAAACGCTTTCTGGGCCAGGGCAGCAGGGGCGGCGGAGGGGAGCAATTTGGAAACCAAACACGTTTGAGGTCTGGGCTCACAAAGACGCACTTGAGTGGCAAAGAGCAAGCTGCAGTGCTGGGCAGCCTGGCCAGGAAGGGAGCCAGAAGTACTCGTGTTTGCTTGGGAGAGGTGAGTAGGCCCAGCGCCCACACACACCTGCCCTGGAACAGCTCCTGCCCCACAAGGGTTGTAGGTGGGTACCCTGGGGTCTCCTGCAGTTCCTCTGCCAAGAGGCGTGGGGCCCCCACATCCACACATGGAGTGTGGGGTAGGGCACCATTCACATGATTCACCCATCTCTGCTCCACCCCCCAGAACACCACAGCTTCCAATTCCCACTGCCCCCAAAAGGCCGTGACTCCAGCTATTTAAACCCTTCGCTCCTTAAGCAGTCATGTACTCATCTTCCACATTTCCAACTGCAAAGTCAGACAGGACACCCGTAAGCAATCTCCAGCCAAAGCCAGAGCAGGTGGCTCTCTGCGCCAGAGATGGTCCACATCCACACGAGCCCATCTTAAGGCGGAAACACAAGCAATTTTCACTGCCACTCGAGACACCAGCATCCTATACGGACACCGGTTCAAGTCCCAGAGGATCTGCTTCTAATCCAGCTTCCAGTTAATGCACCAGGGAAGACAGTGGACATCGGCTCAAGTACCTGGGTCCCTGTTGCCCCTTCCCACACCTACATGCTCCGCCTGTCCAACAAATAACTAAATAAACCTCTCTGCAAACTGCAATGGGGCGCAGCAAGCAGCTCAGCCCCATAGTGGGGCTAATGGCCTACAGCCCGCTTCCTAGAAAAGTGTGGAAGTGTCATTGCCCAGAGGAGACCCAGACTCATGTCCAAAGCCCTCCTCCTGCCTCTCACACTGCTATGAAGTCACAATGTCCCAAATGGAGTTACCGTTGGCCAGCAGCTGTCTGCAGGGTGCATGTATGACAGGCCCCCCTGAGGGACAGTTTGTGGTTCTCAACAGCAGCCCTGTCATCCGTAAGGGACCATCCATCCCCTAGCCCATGTCCACTCACCCCAAAGGCCAAGAGACGCCTCTCCCGGGGTAGCAACCCAGCACCTCTGCCCCCATGCCTTCCCAGGCTGGGGCCGCCAGCCCAGACCAACTCTGACAAAGCTGAGGCTGGGGTAGAAGGGGCCCTGGAGCCCCAACTGCTCTCAGGCAGGCCCCCAGCTCCCACAGGATGCCAGTACCCAAGCAGCTGGAAGCTGTCTCCACCCAACACTGTCTGGCACACCTGGCAGAACCTGCTGCCACAGGTACCAAACTACCACATATTCTGCCACCTGGAGACACAGCACAGAGACCAGTGGCAGGGCCAGGAGGGCCGTGAGAGTACCACAGTGGCCATCGTGTCTGGGCCCTACTGGAAGCCCCATGTCTGAGAGGCCGTCCACCCTGCCCGTCAATGCAGCCATTCATGCCGTCCCGACTGATGGCCGCAGCTGGCTGGGGCAGCAGCCGGGGTTCTTCCACTGGCTTCTAGGAGTTGAGACCTCATAATTGCACCTTTATGTACCCAAATACAGTGCGGAAAAGCAGCGACAGCCTTGGAGGGCTTCCTGTGTCAGACAGGCAGACGGTCCTCACCCCTCAACACTCACACACACACACTCCGGATTGCTGGCCCACCGTAATGACAGTCGCCCCCCCACACACAACAACAACCAAGGTTACCCCAAGGTCACTGTGTGCATCAGCCAGCCCCAGGCCCGGGTCTCAGCCCCCAGCACCATCTCCATGCCCAGCAGACACCCCTGCCTGCTACTAGCATCCACACAGGCTCTTCGGCCTTAGGAGACACTGCTGATCCCCATCTCATAGAGGTCCTCCTAGCCAAGGCTCAGAGTGGCTGAGGTACCAGCCAAGCTCACCCCGTGGCCATGCAGTCAGACAGCCAGGCCAGGGGCCAAACCTCCTTTCCCTGAGCCGGGAGGGGTCATGGAGGGGCGGGGGAGCCTTTCTCCTTGGCTGCTGATCTCTCCATTACAGGTCACGGCCTCACCAGCCACTCTCAATCCACGCTGATTAAGGAGCTTACGCAGATAAGCTGCTTACCAGGGGAGTCTGCTTGGCCAGCCAACAAGCCCCCCCGCCCCGGCTGACACCTGCCAGGAGGAGCTGGGCATTTCTCCCCCAGCCAGCAGGCGGGTACATGGGGCTCCGCCGGGGGTGGGGAGATGTGTTAGGGCCTTGGCATACAGCATGTGCTCTGGGGACATGGGAGGCAGGGCATGCTGGCTCAGAGGCCACACGCCTCTGGAAGAGCCAGTAGTTGTGGCAGTGGGGAGGGTCTGTGAGGAGCATGGGCCTGGTGAGCACACGGCGGAGGTGGGGTAGCGTGGAGTGGGGCACCATCTCTCTGTGGAGTATAAGAAGGCTTCCCGGAGGGTGGGGATGGCACCTGAGCTGGACAAGGGACGTAGGCTTCTATCAGTACTCGCAGACACCTCTCCCTTGCTGCTGTTGCCTCTTACCCTGGGAGCCCCTGCAGCGGGCACAGCTACCCTCCCAGGATCGGGCACACAGGGTCACTTCCTCCTGACTGCCCTCCCAGCACTCTGCCTGGTCTCCTGGGTGCCACAGGGCTTGTTGATGGAGTCCCAGGAAACCCCAACCTCAACCTCACAGGCCAGAAGCCGCTGGCCGAGACCCGGCCCTGCAGGACATGGTTTCTGGAGCCTGAGGGACACCCCAAACGGAGAGAAAACTTGGGGCACAAGAATCATGACAGAAGCACCGGCCGGCCAATAGCACCTAGGAGAGGCAGGATGGAAATGGCCCCCAGAGAGCTGGCCTGGGAGAGCCCAAGAGACCAAGCCAGGGGCAGAGGAGGGCCCACCTCACCTTCCTGCTGTGGGAGTCTTGCCTGCTGCTTGCCTCATGCCAGACCCCAGGCACCAAGAAGCCGAGGAGGGTCTGTGCTTGAGGCCGATTCCAAGACCCCATAAGGGGCAGAGTGGGGTCTCCAGGAACCAGGACTGGGGTGCTGCAGGCGACACACTCAGGGTGCCTGCAGCAGGCCTGGACTGAAGTGACCACCCATGAATGCCCTACGACGGATGCCCAGGTCCCCACTGCCTACCTCGGTAGCACAGGTTGTCCTTGCAGCCACCTGCGTAGTCAGCCGGGCACTGGGAGCAGGGCTGGCCGGTTTTGTAGGGGGCTTCTCCAATCCAGTTCCCCCTGTAGATGGAGCAGAAACACCTTCAGGGAGGGGCGGCCACCCCAGCTCCCTCCCTTGGACAATTGGAAATCACTGCCTTCAGGAAGCCCTCTAGTCATCCCCTGGGCACACACAGCTGCCTGTGCACAAGACAAACGGTGAACCCCACACGTCTTCACACAGGGTGTGTGGGCCGGGGTGGGAGAAAGGTGCCTGTTCTGTGTTTCTATCTGCCCACACAGGCATGACGAGGCACCGCACACTGGGCCCATGTCAGTGCCAGAACTCTATGCCTGCCCTAAACTCCAGCCAACATCCCTGGCCTGGTCTGAACTCCCAAACAGGACAGCACCAGGTGGAGAAGGCCACAGTGAGGCCCTGGACTCCCTAGACGCCAAGCCTGCAGCGCTGTGTCCTGGCCCCTCAAACCCCAACCACAGATGCCCACAACGGCACAGTACAGATCCTCCTCCTTGGACCCAGGTGGCAAACGGTGGCCCGCAACCTCTGAACAACCTCCGAGGGGCTGTGGACAGCCCCACCTGCTTCACCCACTCCTTGCAACTGAGCCAGGAGGACTCCCGAGCCCCTCCCCATGCTGCCCTGACCCCTGCCTGGGGCTCGGCCACTCTCCTTAAGAACAATGCTGCCTTGTGTGCTCCACCATGCAGGGGTCAGGAGAAAGTGGCCATCCACATGCAACACCATGGAAGCCACAGGTCTCTGGGCCCATTCATGGATGGGGTCCAGGCAGATCAGAATGCCCACTGGACAGAGAGCTGAGAATGAGGGCTGAAGCAGGCACTGAGATGACACCAGGGCCATCCCTGGTTCACAGTCAGGCTCTGCTCCGCCTGCAGCTCCTTGGGAGAAAGTACATGATGGCTCAGGTTCCTGCCTGGCCGCAGCTAGGTCATGGCTTCAACACAGCCCAGCCTGGCACTTGTAGGAATTTTGGGGACAGACCCAGAAGATGGAGGATCTGTTTGTCTTTGTAATAAATTGATAAAAACTAAAATAAAAGTGATGGAAGGGGGGCTTTAGGGGACACAGGGCACAGGAAGCAGTTCCATGATGGCCTGAGTGGGCAACACTTTGGACGCAACTCCTGCTGTGGTTCCAGTGTAAAATTCCCAACTCCCAGGAGACCCCATCTGGAGATGGGGCCTTCCCAGGAGGAATTCAGCACCTGCCCATTGGACAGAAGCAAAGGGTCAATTGCTGTGTGCAGCCCAAGCCGTGTTCATTTTCCAAGGTGCCACTCACAGCCTGCTTGCCGAAAGTTAAGCAGGGGAGTAACTTCCACGTGGGAGACCCTGCTGGGTGCCTGGCTGACATCTGCTCCCACCCTGACTCTGTCCTGGTGGTCCTGAGTGTCTCCCCAAACCAGTCTGTGAACAGTCCAGCTCTGGCCAACAGCAGAGAGCATGTATGGGGGTAGAAAGGGTCTAGGGAGAGAGCCCCTTTCCTGGTACCCTGCAGCTGCCTTGGCACCAAGAGGTAGATAGGGATGGTAGAGCTGAAAACACGAGCCTCGGTCCTCCCTGACACCACCAGGCCACCCTGAGGTGAGGGACGTGTGGCCGAGAGTGCAGGGCCCTCAAACGCAGGAGACCTCACAGTCAGGCCAGCAAACCCCACTCCCACCGGCACGGCCCCAGCACGGGTCCTCACTTTGGAGCGTAGTTGCACACGAGGTAGACAGCATTTTTCCAGACGTCCCCCCAGACGACCATGCTGTGGCAGGTGGTCACGGCACAGCCGATCCTGTTGGTGGTCGCCCAAACCACCTGCAAGACAGCACCCATGCATCACAGCGGGGCCAGGGCATACAGGTGCAGATGCCAAACACTGCCACTAAAGCACTTTTTACCCACGGAGCAGCCAAACACTTCCTCAGTGGGGAAGATAACGAAACAAATGAACAATAACAGACAGACAGAAGAACCCACGTGCACACACAATGCAAATGTCCCAGCCGTGGGAACCTGCCGCGGAAGCTTCCAGGCCTCGTGCTCGGCATCCAACCTTGCCAGGCGGCACAGGTACTGAATCCCGGCAGTCATGGGCTGAGTCTCCCGAGGTGGGGCACGGCCGGCGCCCAGGGTTACCTGCGTGTAGTGGGAGCACATGGGCCCCGCACACCTCTCGGGACACCAGGGGTCGCACTCATGAGGGTAAGGGTACGTGTAGTCCTTCACCTCGTCGTACCAGGCCTGCACCTGCATCGCGGGAGACCGGTACCTGCGGGGCACAACGGCTCGTGACTCCCCCGCCTGGGTGGGTGCTGAGCTCACAACATTGTTGCCAGGCTGGGGGAGCAGCCCCAACCTCTCCCACTCAGAGTGGGAGGGGACCTCAGGCGACCACATCCCATCCCCATGTGCTCAGGACACTCCCGCTTCCCGCAGAGTCCTTCCTGATGTCAGATATGCATTTATGTCTGTAGTCTTGGGGGACAACTGCATAGCCCCTAACTCCACACTTCACAGACACCGCCAAAACCAGATCTAAGTTACAAGTCCACAGCGCCCAGTGGCAGGCCACGTGCTGCCCAGTGGCCGAGAGAGATTGAGGGGGCTGGGCTGGGCTCAGGGGTGCAGGCTCCCCACTGTGGAAACTCCCTTCACATTCTGGCGAGACTATGTTATAGAAAACAAAATACACCAAAGGAAGACAGCCCCACATGGATCCCCCGACGCCGTCAGCCCTAGGAGTGCCACCGAGCTAATGGCGGGGACAACCTCTCCGGGCTGGGAGGCATCTGGGGTGATGGGCAGGCCAAGCCTGCAATGCACTTTAAAATGACACGTAGAGCCCAGCTCAGTGTCAGGAAGCACTGGGCACATGGAGGCTGCCCAGGACTCATGGCAGGAGACCCTAAGGTTGGTTGGTTAGTTGGTTGGTTTTAAGATTTATTTATTTTTAGTGGAAAAGAAGATCAGATTTTTACACTGGCCCTGTCTTGATGGTCACCAGGCATGGTGCTGGACACTTCCTCAGTGACACCATTCTGTCCCACGGGCAAGGAGATGATGTCCACTGTCCCTGGGTGCAGGCACTATGGCTCAGCCGGGGTGTCACGGGGGTGGGGGTGTGCAGCTGGCTACCTGGCCCAGACACTGCCAGCTCTGTCCCCAGCAGAGGGGACATAGGAGTGATCAGCCCAAAGGCCTCAGAGGGAAAGAGGGGTAAGTGACGCCTTGTCGTCAAGGTTGGGCCTGGCGTGGCCTCCCAGGGTGGGCAGAGGAAGCATCCCCAAAGCTTTAGGAACATCAGATGGCCCCAAGCCCCTGCTCGTCCCACCAGGGCCTCCTGGTCAACAGCAAGGGGGGCTGGAGCACTCTGAAGGAAGTGAGTGGCAACTGGGCACCCCAATACCTCCAGTTGGACCACCATGACCAGGGGTCAGCTACCCAGGCTGCAACCTGCCTCTCTAGGCCCTCAGAGGTGTTCTGTGCTCAGCCTCAGCTTCCCACATGCCTGGGAAATGGGTTCTCTCTCAATTCAGTATCAGGCACAGTGGCCAGGCCAGCATGAGGCACAGGGCGGGCAGCTCATCAGTGGGACCCGTGCAGCCCCCGGAGCTCCAGTGTTCTCACCTGCCCCAGTGCGCGGCCAGGTTCTGTCCGATGGACACCAGCAGGTCGGAGGGCCCATGCTCCCAGAGGCACTGCTCGGCCCAGGCTGCCGCGGACCTCTCCAGCTCTTCGTCCCAGGTCTGCAGGGAGAGGAGACAGTGTGAACAGCAAGGCACAGCCACCCCCCTGTGGGGCTGCCGCGTGGCCAGTGGCCAGTGCTACACCTCGGTGGTCCCTAAGAGACAGAGGACAGGCTCCCACCTCAGCTCTGGCCACTGTCCCCGGCAGGCCCGAGAGCCCTTCCTGATGCTTGTGGCTCCCTGTGGTCACCTGTGCTGGGTGCTTCTGTCCTCAGATGTCGTCGGAATGCTTTGATTACATTCAGACAGACACCTCTGGAGACAGATGCCCCTCACACCCATTTTACAGCTTAGAAAATTAAGGCTCTGGGAAATAACCAGCAGCAGGCACGGATGTCACTGTAGCACCAGCATCCCCCGTGGACACTGGTTCAAGTCCTGGTTGCTCCACTTCCTATCCAGCTCCCTACTAATGTGCCTGGGAAAGCAATGGAAGGTAGCCCAGTGCTCAGGCCATTACACCCACGTGGAAGACCCCAGAGGAAGCTCTTGGCTCCTGCCTTCAGTCTGGCCACTGTGGGCTGCCGAGTGAGCCACTGGATGGAAGCTCTCTGTCTCTCTCTCTGACTTTCCAAGTAAAATTCCTTTTAAAAAAGATAATATTCATCAGTCACCCCCATGGCACAGGTTGTGGTCCAGAGACCAGCCCTGAGACAGCTGTGTGAGCCCACTCTCCGTCCTCAGGCCTGTGTCCACGGGAGCAGGCGAGGGGCCGTGGAGAGGGCGGGCGAGGGGCCGTGGAGAGGGCAGGCGAGGGGCCGTGGAGAGGGCGGGCGAGGGGCCGTGGAGAGGGCAGGTGAGGGGCCGAGGCCGGCTGCAGCCCGCCTGAGCAGAAGCCAGCAGCGACAATCAGTCACCGGACTCACTCAGCGTGGACCCCGACAGCAAAGCACCGCAGATGCCTGGGGCTGAGGTGGCCCACTCCCCTCCAGGCCCTCTGCCCCGGGGGGCCTGGCCGCCCCCCATCTACTCACAAAGCTTAGCTCACCAAGCACCTCAGGTGCGGGACCAAGGTGGGAAGCGCCCGGCAGGCCGGAAGCCAGGTCTCAGCCACGGGGGCTCCCCTCGCGCCCGCTCCTCCCTGAAGCTTGGTGGGGCTAGGCCTGCAGTCCCTGCCTTACCTCCAGGGGCCCCAGGAAGTCCTGGCCATGGACTGCCAGGCCATCTAAGGCAGCTACAGGTGCAGCAAGGCCGCCTCACGCACGACGCCTGCAGCCGCGAAGGCGTGAGCCACCCCTTTCTCGCGCAGCAGCTCTCGCGGGAACTGGCCGGGAAGCGGCGCGCCAGCGCAGCCTGCTCCCACCGCAGGTGCCTAGGGCCCTGGACGGCTAGAGAGGCCACCGCTTCCTGCCCCTCAGGAACTGTGGTCACTGAAGCCCAGCCCTGCTCTGCAATGGCCATTTTCTTTCTGTGCTTCCCAGTAAGCCCCTCTGCTCTCAGCACAGGGAGGCAGGTGTGCAGGCCTTGGGGCATCTGGGCTCTGCATGGGGTTGTGGGATGCCCCAGCTGTGATTGTGGGCGTCAGGCTCCTCGTCTACCAAGTAGTACTGATCCCTGAAGGCCAGGAGAACAAGAAATGACAGTCAGTCCCACGTCAGAGAGGAGCTCACGTCAGGGCTACAGTTTTCTCCGTTCTCTCTGTCCAATACAGCAGCCAGCGTGAGTACGGCTGCTCCCATTCAAGTCGACTAAAATCAAATCAAACTAGGAACCAGCTGTTCTGCTTCCAGCTCCTTGCTGAGACACCTGGGAAAGCAGCAGAAGGTAGCCCAAGTTTTGGGACCCTCTGCCCACGTGGGAGACCCTGGTGGAGGTCCAGGTTTCTGGCTATTACGGTCATGCGAGGAGCAGAGGAGCCAGTAGATCTGTCTGTCTCTTTCAAACAAATTGGGAGGCGGGGGGGAGGACAGGGAAGAGGGCAGCTGCCCTGGTGGTGTGTCAGGCTGATGCTCTGCATGGAACACTGGCATCCCATGTGGGCGTCAACTCCAGTTCTGGCTACTCCACTTCCAACCCAGCTCTCTACTACTGCACTGGGAAAACGGAGGACAGCCCAAGGGCACGGTGCCCTGCTCGCTCAGGGGATACCAAGAAGAAGCCTCTGGCTCCCGCCGACGGCCTGGCTCAGTTCTGGCCATTGAAGCCTTTGGGGACTCTTTCAAGTCAAACAAACAAACGTTTCTAAGAAAAGAAAGAGAAAGGGTGAGAACGAGCTCGGGGGTCATCCCCCACCGAGGTGCATCCTGAGCCTGCTCCCCAGCCCACCAGGGCAGAGCCAGGGAGCCCGTGCTGCCAGCACTCACCATGTACTCCATGTTGGAGGCAGGAGGGTACACTTGGCCACGCAGCTTGTTGTGTAGCCCCAGGATCTCCTCGCGGTCAGCCCAGGGGATGGCCCTGCGCGTGCGTGAGTGGGGCTCGTCCTGCCGGTACTTGCTGAGTAGCTGCTCCCAGTGGGTGGCGTTGGGCAGGACCAAACCTTGGGCCCCACAGAGCAGCAGCACCAATCCCAAGGGGACGAGGCAGGGCAGGATGCGGCTCATGGCTCCCCCGTGGCACTGGCTGGGCTTCTGGAGGCAGAAGTGACTGCTGAGAGTTCTAGAAGGAAGCAGAGGCAGTAGAAGAGGGCGCGTGAGAGTGTAGCCACCATGGTTTCAGCAGGACAGCAAGGGGGCACACATGGTCCTTTCCCACGTGCAGGTGTGGAGACTGGCTCACGGACTTTCAACCAGGCTCCCCAGACAGGAAGTAGAGCTGGGAGTCAAGGCCCCTGAACTTTAACCCCCCCACCCAGGGAACTAACAGGTAGACACCGAATCCGTGCATGCAGAGAGAGGGATGGGGCCATGGGAAGCAATGGCATCAAACGAAGCCATTCAGTGGGGTTCCCATGACTCAGTGACACATGGGGACTCAGCCAGCAGGAAGTCACCTAAGCAGTTAGGCCTTGAGGCCCACCTGCTGCCACACTGAGAATCCCCAGACCTGGGCCAAGGCAACCCTCTTTCCTCTATAAAGTCACACTGGCTCAGGTCTCATTACAGTGTGAAATGTTGGCTCTCACGGTTGCCATCCCATCTCGCAGCTGGGCAAGTTGAGGTGCAGAAGGGTAGCAAGGTGAGACCTGGCAGTAAGTGAGAACCCTGAGGCTCCTGCCGGTGTCTCTGAGGAGCCAGACCTGCCAGCTAGCCCGTGGCCCCCATCTCACCACTGGCTCAGCTCTAGCAACAGGTCATGAAGGACAGGTGTGGCAACTGGTCACCTGGGAGGATGCCACGGGTCCAGGAAGAGGAGAGATGGCCTGGCTGTCCCTTGCGCAGAGAGGACACTATGGCGGCCCCCAGCTGCAGCCTTGGAGGACCAGGAAGAAGCCTGCCGACAGTGACAGCACAGGGGCTCGGGAACAGGAGTCCCCGGAACTCTGGCCTCGAGTGAATGTCCCTGTGTCTGAGCCCATGGGGTGTCACCTGCCAGGCCTGTTAAGACGGCAGCTGAAAGAGTGTCCTCAGGGATGGTGGGTGGATGGGCGCCAAGATGGGTGCTGGGAAGCAGGACCACTGGCACCAGGGGGCAGGCCAGGAAGCCATGGGAACACTACAGTTCCCATCCCCGCTGCTGGAAGGGCTCCAGGGCCCTGACAGGGCCTGTGCCCGGAGAGAAGATAATCCTGCCACACTTGGCCTCCTCCGCGGTGGCCTGCTCAGAAGGCAGCCTCTGGGGCAGAGCCCCGGCACGGCTGGGAGGACCTCGGCGAGCTCTTGGGCAAGAGGGCAGACTTTCCCAGCTCCTGCCTCCCACACAGGCCAGGCTCCTGGCCATATATGCACATGTCCACGGTGGAAGGCTGGCCCCAGGAAGAGGGGCCAGGACACACAACGCAGGGCTGGGAAGTGACGGCAGGATTGACATCCCCAGGGTCCCTCCTGGCGTCACTGGTGAGGCTCCTTGGAACCTCCAGAGGCACAAAGTCGCAAATGCTCCTATAAGGAGCTCCACAAGGACCAGATGGATGTATGCTCCAGCGTGGGTACTGTCTGTTTGCTTGTTTGTTTTTAAGATTACTTATTTTTATTGGAAAGGCAGATATACAAAGAGAGGAGAGACAGAGAGAAAGATCCTCCATCTGCTGGTTCACTCCATAAGCAGCCACAATGGTCTGAGCTGAGTAGATCTGAAGCTAGGAACCTGGAGCTTCTTCCAGGTCTCCCACATGGGTACAGGGTCCCAAGGTTTTGGGCTGTCCTCCACTGCTTTCCCAGGCCACAAGCAGGGAACTGGATGGGAAGCGGGGCTGCCAGGACACAAATGCCAGGATCCTGGTGCATTCAATGCAAGGACTTTAGCCATTAGGCTACTGTGCTAGGCCCAAGTCCCAGTGTGTTTTAAAGCACCCATGGCTGTCAGAGGGAGGTGGACAAACCCACTGCACATGCGGTGGGGGCAGGAGGCACCCCAGGACAGTCAGAAGGAGCCAGTGAGGACTCTGCTGCAGGGTTGACTATGGGGTCAGGGCACGTAAGTGCAGGGGGTCTTCATCTTTAAGATGTACTATTGAAAAGTGTCAAGCAGTTAGGATGAATGTTGATACCTGCTCACACGAGGGGGCCAAGCACGTGTCCTGGTGACCAGGAGGGGAGGGGCGGGGCTGGACACCTGCAGGGGCAGGGCCTGGGTGCTAGCCCACGCTGTCTGCTGCCCTTGTCCGTTACTGGGGTGTTGACTGGCGCCGTGGGGGGAGCCGCAGCCTGTAATGCCAGCATGCCCAGAGGCTTCAGCCCCAGCTGCTCTGCTTGCAACCCACCTCCCTGTCATGCACCTGGGGAAGCAGCACAAGCTGGCTCCAGCGCTGAAGCCCCTGCACCCACAGCGGAGACCAGGAGGAGCTCTGGTTTGGCTCCAGCTGTTGCAGCCGTTTGCGGAGTGACCCAGCGGATGAAAGGCTCCCTCATTCTTCTCTCCCTTTCTCTTTGTCACTCTGCCTTTTCAGTTAGTACAAATAAGGTTTTTTTAAAAGAAAAAAGAAAACACAGTTCCAATGCAGCCTCCTAGCCTGTTCTCCTAGACTTGAGTTGATTCCCACACGCTTGCAGGCCCCGCCTCCCAGATGCCCGCAGCTCCTCCTCCTCAGGCCACCTGCCCTCTGAACTTCAAAGCAGTAAATGGACTGCCATGGCGCAGGATTACAGAGGGAACTGATGAACTTCTGGGTGGGCCATGTGCTGGGCAAGCAGGGAGGGAGCGCCACAGCCGCCAAGACACCAAAGGCAACCAGCGAGGTGTCTCCAAGTGCCTTCCTGCACCTGCCATGGCTGCCTGCCTGGGGTCTCAAGGTGGCTTGGCCTGGCTGGAACCCACAGCACCTAATGGGTGTCAGGTTTGGGGGTGGGGGGCAGGGACCATGCTGCAGAGGACCCAGCTGCACAGCTCTCACCCAGTCCCCCAGGAGGACACTGAGCACTTTGGGCAGTGAAGCAGTGTCCCCCTCAATGCATGGGCAGCAGGTGACAGCCCACAGCCCCAGCATCTCAGTCTGTGACTGGTGACTTTTAAGGGGTGACTAAGTTAAAATGTTCTGGGAGGGCTCTATCCTGACAGGGAGCAGCAGTTAGGACACGGGACCCCATGGGTTTCCAAACCAAGAAGGGGACTTGGGGAAAGCAGCCTGTCATGCCTCAGTAGGGGACCTCGCCGCCAGAACTGAGAGACGGCACTCAGGTGGCCTGCTGGCCTGTGTGACCAGCCCAAGGGACACCTCAGGTGTGGCGCAACGTGAAGGTCCGGGTGCAAGACCCCTACTCCCCAGCACCACACTCTCCCTGCCAAACTCATTCAGGGCTTGCCAACTGTTACTGCTCCTCCAAGAAGCCTCTCCTCACTCTCCTGCCCTCTCATGCGGGCATCCATCGTGGACTGGGGGGCAGCAGGACAGACACCATGCTGGGGGGTAAGGAGGGCTTCTGGAAGCTTCTCTTCTGCCAGAGTTGCAAAACTGAGCCATAAGCCCACATGTAAGATAAGCGCTTCGGGACCTTTTCTGCAAACACCAGAACACCCACACCAGACATGAGGCGTGACGCAAGCTGGGAGGGGACCAGAAGAGCTTTTGAGTCCAGCATCTACGGCCAGACCCAGGCCTGGCAAATCCCAGACACAGCGCTCGCGCTTCTGTGGTATCATCCAGGGCTCAGACATCACCCAGGCCCTGCCAGCTGGAGGCATGCTGTCTGCAGGGCCACTCGCCAGCCCACGGAGCTGAGCTACCACCAGGCATCAGGTAGCACAGCCCACAGGAAAAGGAACCCACACTGCAACTCAACCTTGCCCAAGCCTAGGGAACTCTCAGGACAGTCCCTTTACCCCACTCCTAGCCATGGGCACCCGGGGGGCCAGCAAGCCCAGGCTGCCAGGCCAGCAGTGGTCTCCTCCACCACCATCCCCAGGGCTGCCCCGGCCGCTCCGTCCGGGTTAGCAGTCGGCCAGGATGAAGCTGAGGCACGGCCTGACAGGCATCAGCCCTGTGTCGGGGCTGCTGCACATGCCGTTCCCGCAGCCCACGCCGTCACCCCAGCCTCCCCACCCCAGACCCACGCCGGGCACGTTCACCCCACACTCATCTCCAAGATGCAGGTCAGAGGTCGGTGATTCCTGGAAGCCTCCTCCAGCTGAATCACGCCCCAGACCTGCCGGGCTCACTCTGGGCAGCAGGCCAGGCCGGCGAGTATCCCTGGAATGACAGGACGCCCTCGCTTTCCTCCCGTCTGGCCCCAACAGCCTTGGAAGGATGAGGCCGCTTTTGCTGCGTGGGGCAGGTGACAGGCCCCAGGAACAGAGACAGGTTCCTCCAGCTGCCCCTCGCCTGCCGTATGGCTCGATGGGGCAGACGGCAGCCCAGGCCCCGGGGACGGGTTCCTGCCCCCTCGCCCTCAGCGTGGCCTTGGTGCCTGTGTCTACAAGGTCAAAGGGGGCACTAGGCCAGACCACGAACACAGAGCCCTGGTTGTCTCGGTAACGAAGCAGATGCTAATTGCTGCCAGCAGCAGTGGTACACATAAAGGAGGAGGCAGCTTTCTCCTCACATCCTCTGACAGCCCCACTTGTCCTCAAAGTCTAATTCTAAAAAAAACACAAAACAACCCAGGCTGCAGTTTGGCACAGCAGTTAGGGACGCCCCTGGGGACACCTGCAGCATATGTTGCAGTCCACCAGTTCAGGTCTTGGCACTACCCCTGCCCAGCTCCCTGTCACTGTGTCCGCTGGGTGGCTGCAGCTGGGGGCCCAGGGAAGACCCAAATGCGGTTCCTGGCTCCTGCTTCAGCTTCCGGCTCATGCACGCCCCCAGAGGCAGTAGCTGACAGCACAACACGTGGGTCCCCGCCACCCACGGGAGACCTGATCAGCTCCAGGCTTCAGCCTGGCCCGGCCCTGGCTGCTGCAGCGTCTGGGGAGCGAGCCAACGGATGAAACAATTCTTGCTCCCTCCGATTCTGTCACTCTGGCCTTTCAAATAAATGAGTCAACCTGCGCACAGAAAGCAGGTGGCCACAGCGGTGAGACTTCCACGTCTCCATAAACCCGCGAGACCCCTGTAATTAGCCTGACTTTTATAGATGAAGAAACATGGGTACCTGGCTCACAACCACCCCACGCATGAGGCATGGCCACAGCCTCCTGGGCCTGACTCAAGGAAACCCAGTTCCTTTCGTCCCTCTCCAGACGGAATAGACAGATGACCCAGCTGGCCACGGCATGCACACAGCGCTCAAGGCCCACCTGCTTTAGCAGGTGCTCGGCAGACACTGCCTGTACCCACCGTATGCAGGGGGGAAGACCCTGAAAGTGGCACTGACAGCCTGCACCTGTCTTCCTGCTCCCTGTGCACGACGGCCTGAGACCAGGTGGCACCAGCCGAGAGAAGGCAAGAGCCAGGCCATGGGGACCCCACACCACCTCACAGGCAAAAGCTCCGGGACGGACCCTTGATGTGTATGTGTGTGGGGAGGGGTGTACACAGGCTAGAGTGCTGGGAGGGATGAGTGGAGAACACCCCGAGAAGTGGGATGGGGGTCACTGATGGCAGCGGGGACCAGAGCTACTGGGCTGGTGAGGGGGACAGCATGGCCACTATGCCCTTAAAGAAGGAACCCCAGGCAGCAGGAACTGCAAGTTCAAAGATTCAGAGGTGGTCACCGTGTGTGCAAAGTCAGGGGATGGAGTGAGCAGCAGAAGGGGCTACAGCGGTGGCCAGGGGCAGTGGGCAGGGCGCCTGGAGGACACACCCCTGAGCAGCCTGGATCTCCCTCTCGGCACAGAGGGAAAGGGAAGGCGGCCAAACCAAGTGTGATTCACGGTTTGCAACCCTTTCAGGCCTTGCTGGCACAAGCCAGACAAACCTCGCGGACTCAGCGCAGAGTGGGAGGCAGCCAGACGCCAAGGATTAAACACGCACGACTCCATTTATGGAAAGTTCAAAACCATGCAGAGCCAGCCTGGGCCGTGAGCAGTCCGGAAACGGTGGCCCATGGCGACGCAGCAGCCAAAGGGGCTCAGGGCAGGCTGGTGGGGCTTGTAGCCCCTGTGGCCAGGAAACCCTCACGGGACATGTACCATGTGCACTGCTCCCAGTGAGGCTGAACGGCAACGTGTCAGAGCCCAGAGGAGGCTTCCCCGCCCCCGTATCCCAGACAGGATCCAGTTTCTCCTCCAATGTCAGGGACAGCGTCTGAGATGGCACTTCACGCAGCTGGGCCTCACAGGTTGAAGGAAGAAGTGGCAGTTTCAGTGGCACTTGCCTCCCTCCCTCCAGGGCCCAGGACAGAGGGGCTGTGTCGGGGTGTCAGGGGTGATTGGGGGCAGCACATGGTGTGGCCCCAGACCCTGGCTCCTGGTTCTAGGGGTAGCTCTGAGTGCCAGCACGAGGCACCCCGCTGCTCCCAGCATGCTCCTGGGGATGGCTCCATCCTGGGGATGGCCAGGGTGGGTCCTGGCCCCTGGTGGGGTGAGCCTTGTCCTGTGCCTACCTGGAAGGGATCACCCCAGCTGAGTGCCTTGACGCCCACGGGCCATCCCTGGGGGAAATCCAGACACCACAGCCTCTGGTGGCAGGACTGACCGGGCAGCAGATTCCAGGCTGGGGCACTCTGGGGATGCTGCCCCACACACTGGGGACCAGAGCTTGTGCCAGAGGGACTGCCCTGGAGCACCCACGCCACCGCCTTAGTCAGCACCAAGGGGCATGGCTCCCAGGTCTACAGGCAGGTCCTTATTCTCTAAGACTGACCCTTCATTCTCCCGTGGCCTCCAGGCCCTGGCCACTTCTAGGCACTTCTACTCACGGGATGCCTTGGCCCATCACACCCAACCAACTCCCCACATGCCAGCACCATCCAGCCCTGCTTCATCGCTCCTGGGGTTTTTATCAAGCCTGCGGCTCTCCTGAGATGCCAGCCGGGGAACCAGCTCCTCGACCTGGAGTCGGCCAAGCAGGCTTTTTCCTTTCCACGAGGGCCGAGGTGGGGTTGGTTCCAGGCAGCGCGGGGGCGGCTGCTCCTCTCTGGAGCACAGCCACTCTGCATTCGGGGCAGGACAAGTCCCAGGCCCCGGGACTGAAGATGGGGGATTTCATCACTTAAAATGTTTTTTTAATGGAAGCCCGGAGGTTGCATAACCCTCATCAGGACTTTTATTTTCTTCCTGACTGTGGTTTAACTTCTAGCTGATAGAGCTCCCGAGACAACAGCAGATAAATCTGTCCCAGGGTGGACCACAATGTCCTCAGAGTCAGGCAGGGGGTGTCTGTTCAGGAGAACCCCAGCTGCATAACCAGGAACAACATGACCTCGAGCGGGACCACAACACGCCCCATGGTGCAACCAGGAGCCAGGGTTCCCTGTGCCCGTGGCCAAGGACCTCAAGTATCTTGGGAGGACGTGGCCCACCTGGACGGCGAACAAGGCAACTTCCACAGCAGTCCCGCTCTGAGCAAGAGCAACGCACACGAGCATCTACAGCAAACCCTGCGCACAGGCACTCACGGTCCGGCCACTAATGCAGCTGACTGCGGGAGGAGCAGGCAGGCCACACGTGGCGCCTCCGTAAGACAGAATACTACTCAGCCAGGAAAACGAATCGATCCATAATGGAAGCGTGATACTAACCCAACCGGCAGGAGCAGAGGGACAGAGAATGTCCAAGGACAGGCAGGAGCAGAGGGACAGAGTGTCCAAGGACAGGCAGGAGCAGAGGGACAGACCACCCCTGGGGTGAGGGTCACCCCTGCCTACTCCAGCCCTTCCCCACCCTGAGCAGTTCCACCCAAGAACATGCACGTCCCCTGTGGGACCCCCCCCCCCAAGGTCCCCAGGCCCTGCTGATCAGAGAGGCTCTCCCACGCCAGAGGGAAATGCAAGCACGCCTGCCTGCATCCCATTTTCCCCTTCTTGACAAGCCGTCAGCGGCTGTGAGTGATGCTGGCTTTCACATCTGGGACTGATCAAAAACTAGTGAGTTTGCAAAAAGGAAAAGGGGGAAAAAAAAAGAAAAGAAAAAAGGCTCCAGAGTGGGGAGTGGAGCCGTGGGCCCGGAGGCACCGCCTCCACACAGCAGACGGCCATGGGGACCGCAAGGAACGACGCAGCTCCCAAGGGCCGGAACGACGACTCAGTGCCTGGGATCCTGGGGCAGACCCTGCCCAGCACAGCCTGCAAAGGGGCTTCAGGGGACCTCACGCTCCTGTGGCCCGTGCTCCCCTGCTGTTCTCTGTGAAGCCAACCAGCACATCTCCAGCCCTGGGAGCCAGAACAGCAGGCTGTCCGGGTACCTGTCAGCGGAGCCCTGTCCCAGCAAAGCACCCCTGCAGGGGAGGCGTCTGCCTGGGAAGCCATGTCCACACCCCCAGCACAGGGCCTCAGTTCGGGGCTCAGCCCCAGCTGCCCATTGAAGTCGAACCCTGAGAGGCACGCTGACCATCCCGGCTCCTGGGCCCCTGTCACCCACATGTGACTCCTGGCTAGGGAATTGTAAGGATTTAGGGAGTGGATCAGCAGCAGGGAGATCTGTTTCTGTCTTGCTGCCTGGCAGAAACTCGACTGTAATCAAGGCACCCACCTGGCCTGAGACCCTCCGGTGTTTAAAATCAACAATGCAGTCACGTGGTTGGTCAGTCATGGCTACAGGCAAACACCCTTCCCCAGGACCTGAGCTGAGGGTCAGGGAGTGGGGTAGGTGTTCTCGCCGACCCTGGGGTCAGGTCAGGCCTGCCTTACTCCTTCCAGGCCTCAGCTTTCAATCTGTGCCAAGAGCGCCCACCTCAGGCAGCGGCTGGCCAGAGCAGCCAGGAGAAGACTGGGCAGACCGAGCCGCAGCCAGGGCAAGCCAAAGGCCAGCTGCCAGCGGCTCGGCAGCGCCCTCCCTCTGCACCTCCGTCTCGGCCTCCTCGGGGCTCAGCATCACTGCGTCTGCCTTCCCCTCCCCCCCGGGGCACGCCCGCCAATCCCTCCCAGACAAAACATCTGCGGGGTGCACAGTGGGCAGAGAAAAAGACTCGGGAGAGGCAGGACCTGGAGCTGTGTGGATAGAGCAGGTACCCCTACCCCACCGCCATGAGGCCCTCCAGGGCTCTCACCCAGCAGGCAAAGGTGAGCTCAGCTCTGAGAGGTTTGCTGTCCTCCGGGAGCAGGGGCCGTGCCCAGGAGCTCCTGCTCTGGCTCCCAAGATGAGCAGGGCCTTTGCACAGGTTCCCCTGGGGGGCTTCTCCCAGCCAGGGCCACACTCACCTGGATCCTGGAAGACGGTTCATCCCAGGAGGGCTGCAGCTGGAGGGCGTCCACCAGCCCCATCCCGGCAAGAAGTGGCTCCAGGCTGCACCGCCTGGGTAGCCTGACCCTCTCCACCTGGGGCAGCGGCCAGCAGGCCCCCAAGACCCAGACGCAAGCTCCTAGCTCCCAGCTCAACTCTACAGCCGTCGCCCCCCAATGCACAGAGTGACACGGGTGCCCATTCCACCTGGAGAGAGTTTGGAACCCCAAAGTGCAGGAACCCCAGCTGACCTACTGCAGCGTGGACGTATTCGTGCGAAGTGTGGGAAGCAGAGAGAGCCCACTTCACCTCTCTGACCCTCCAGTCGGAGGTGCTGTGGAGGACACCCCGAAGGGGTGTGGTTCTAAGGAGCAGGACGCACACCGGCGCTGGTCACTAGTCGGACAGGGGCCACATCCGCGCCCTCAGCGGGGCACGGCGGACACGGCGCTCCCTCCGACTCCGCAGCCCACCCCTCCACTGCCTCGGACCGCGCGGGCCTCACTTTTCCTCAGCTGAAACAGTGCACTCCGCAGAGCCACTCCGAGCTTGGAGATGCGGGCGAGCCCTGGCCACCGCACAGGAGCGCAGTTTGCGGGACCCCCCCAGTGCACTCACCTCCACAGGGCTCCGGCAGGGAGAGCGGCGGCGCAAGCTGTGCGGGGCAGCGGCGGACGCTGACCAGCGCGAGTGGGTCCGGAGCCCCCGCGCGTCCCCTCTTGTAGGCGCCCGGCACCACAGGCCACGCCCTCGCGGCCCGGCTCCGCGCGCAGGCCTGCCGCCCCGCCCCGGGTCGCGGGCGGGGGAGCCTCGGGCGGACCGGGGGGAGCTGCTGGCGCCGGGGGCCGGCCCGAGTCGGGCGCGTTCCGTTAACTCGCCCAGGCCGCAGGAGCGCTTGATGCTGCGGACTCAGCGCGGTGCCAAGCAGTTTCCGCCAGGGGTTTGCAAATTTACTTAAATCTCGGCTCGCTGAGCCTCCACTGGAAAAATTGGGAGCAGCAAGGCGACCTGGCGGGCTTGTGAACTGCGCACACTTTGCACTCATGCGTTCGTGCACACGTCCATACACGTGCATGCGCGCGCCCTGCTGGCAGGTGGAGAGCAGGGTGCCCGCCTCGTGGACACTCTGGATATCAGTGTGCAGCCACGCCGTCCACACTGCTGATCCCAGCATAGACCCGGCAATGGTCTGCTCCGTCGTGGGCTCCTCCCGCGCAGGCCGGAGTCAGCCCTGTGGGCCAGTCTCAGGGCTGTGAGCAAAGACACCATTTCCGGAACGCCCAGCTGGGTCAGAGGGCAGGGTGGGCAGGGGGTAGGTGGAAGATCCTACAACCGAGTGCCAAGTCCAAGCCAGGCCTCTCACCAGCTGAGTGCAGAGCGCCAGCCCTGCCGAGGGCCACACAGTTCCCAGGGGCTCCACTACTAAGCACAGGGGGCAGGTGAGGAAGGACTCTGTCCCACTAACTCATTCACCTGCCCAGCCATGAGAGCAGACACACACCCGTGTGCAGGCCAGAGCACCAAGCACATGCAGACGCACTGAGCAACGCCTCCTACGGCGCCTAGCACTGAGGGGACATGCCAGGAGGGGCCCTGCCCTTGCCCCAGGGCTGAGCTGGCAGGAGCACACACTCCCCCAGGCCTGTGCCCTGGGTCCGGCCACCTAACCGCTCTGAGCAGCCCGCCTGCAGCCACCGTATGGAAACCATCAGGCTCAGTACAAGTCCCACCTCGGGCTCCTCAGAGCTGTCAGCCTTAAGTTAGTCACTTCCTCACTCTGTCCAGTGACCAGAAAAAGCCCCCTGGCTCTCTCTGGCCTTTAAATGGTTAACAGACAGAAAAGACTTGGAATGGGATCTACCCTGGACATGGATGGGTTCTACCCCTAGACAGGGATGGGGTCAGACAGGGATGGGGTCGACCCCTGACACGGATGGGGTCTACCCCCGGACAGGGATAGGAGAGTTTAGTTTGACCAGTTTTTCCATCTTTTTGCAATCTGAGATTGCAATTTCCAAAAAAAAAAATACATGAACAAATGCGTTTGAATAAAATGGTGTGTCATAGGCCATATCAAGTTCAGGACAGTCCCAGATGGCAGTGGACCAGGCTGGGAAAGGGGGGTGCTTGCCGACAGGCCAGCAAGGACCTGCCACCACCCAGGCAAGGGCTTCTACACAGGAATGAGAAAAGTCCTCCTGGCCGCAACGAGCAGGGCGGTGTGGGCAGGATGCCAGCTGTGTCCTAGCAGCCTACGAGGGCTGATGGCAGACAGCCCACCTCTGCGTGAGGGCAGGCACAGTGTGTCACCATGCAAGACTTGGCCTCCCGTCTCGGTGTCATTCCACGGTGCTGGTGGCTCTTATCACACACCCCTTCCACCCTCCTCACCTGGACACAGGAGCCATGGCTGGGTAGGTCATTCCAGCACACTGGCCCTTGGCATCAGAGGCCACATGAGTGGGGTCACGGAGACCTGGGGGTCGGGGGGCCAGGCTGCCACATGCAGCCAAAAGTGTGGGGAAGGTGGGGTCAGCTCTGCAGTCAGGTTCCGCCTGCTGAGGGAAAGGCCGGCACCTCCTGGGCACCCTGTTGGTGTGAAACCCCAATCTGCTGAAGCTGCAAGAGACAGAAAGTCACTTGAGTAACGTCCAGCAAAATGGGGCCACGGGGCTGCCCGGACCATCTTAGGAGTGGGGTGAGGCAGAGTCAGCGCCTCGCAGCGGCCCCCAGCTCCTGTCTCTCCCTCCCCAGGGCCCCCCAGGGCCCAGTACAAACTGTGCCTTTCTCGTCAGAGGCCTGCCATGGCTGGGGCAAGGCCGGGGTGGGGACCGGGGTCCCTGCGGACAGCAGGAAGCCTGCAGTCACTGAGCCATCACCACCAGCTCCCCGAGTTGGCGGGGGGGTGGGGGAGCAGGACTGTGAGGTGGGGCGCAGGTGCCTCCAGCCGGGGCTCTGTGCTCAGTACCCACCTCCGCGCTTGGGTCTGTCCCAGGAATGTCTGTGCATTCCGAGTTTTTTATACAAGCGTTTGGCTGCCAAGGAAAGGAGGTGGTCAGAGGGAGACTGGGTCAGGCAGAGCCAGGAGCTTCCTTGGGGTCTCTCACATTTGGGGGAGCCAGGAGAATGAGGACTTGGGCCATTTTCCACTGCTTTTCCCAGGCACAGTGGAGCAGCTGGGACTTTAACCGGAGCCCACATGGGGTGTTGGCATCACAGCCTGTGGTTTTACCTGCTGAGGCATGGTGCTGGCCCCTGGGCTGGATAGTTTTGAACAATGATCCTGGAACATTTGGGGGTCCCCCCCTCACACCACAGGAAAGTGGGAGAAAGCCATGAGGCTGAGCCAGGGTACCCAGGGTGACAGTTTGTGGCTGACACGGTCCCCATCTCAGGTCTGCCTCCTCTACAGCAAAGCATATGGCCGTGGCAGACACCTCTGCTTCCCCTGTAACAGCAGAGGCTCCTGGTGTCAGTGTGACAATGTTGTCATTCAGCTCCAAGGTCCTATGCCTACCCACGGCTTTTCCTGTCCGCAGAACTAGACTTTAGCCAAAGGGAAGGGAATTGAATTATAGATGGTTTCCTTTAAGTTTTTCTCAGTTCTTTTTTCCTGGGATATGCACATGATAGCCGGAGTCATGCAGCCATATTGGACCATGAGGTGCCCTGGGAAACTTACAGTCTTAAACGATGGCCCTGGACTCCCTGGCACCAGGTCCCCATGCCAGTCCCACCACCTGTGTCAGATTTATATAAAAGAGAAGTGTATTTCTATTTGAAATGAGGGTCTTCTCGTTGTTTCTTCGTTTTCTCTCAAGTCCCTTCACGCTCAGGGGCAGGGCAGGAAACGTCGTGCGGAAGTGCGAGGATGCAAGGAGACAGACGGCATTTCCCCACTTTCTCAGACTTCTTGCACACGCTGTGTTGTAACTGTCCTCTGTAACATCCCTAGACACACCCAGACACACCCATGCCCTCGCCAGCTCTCCCTTCCCTGACGTCTGTCCAGCTAGCCAGGCTACAGCCGGAAATCCGCTCAGGAAGGTGCCTGCAGGGCTGGCCACCGCACAGGCTGCAGGCCCGGGTTTCTGGAAGATTATCCCCTTATTATTATCTGACACCAGCCTGTGACAGGAGGGTGGGCCCGGCTGTCACGTCCCCCCACCCAGACATGCAGGTCCCTGGTCCCCATAGGGCTGGCACCCCCGTTCCAGTCTCCTCTGGCGTGTCCTTTGCTCTCTGCACCCACAGACATGGAGGGGTGGTGCTGGGGCAGAGAGGGGGTACCCTGAGGGCAGTTCTCCATCCCCACTCCCCTTGTACCTTCTGTCTTGGAGTTGTCGCTGCAGACACCACGGCTACACCTAACCTCGCGGGGCACACCAGCGATCTCGCAGGTCCCAAGCACAGGCTCTGTGGCTCCCGCAGCTGCCCAGACTTGACCCATCTGGTGGTCCCTGCCCTGCCCCTGGCTGCACTGCAGGGTCCAGGCCCAACCTCTGGAGTGCTGGTGGCCAGGAGGCGCAGGTTGCCCCGGGGGGCCCTGCCTGGGGTGCAGTGACCAGTGTCAGGCCTAGGAAGGAACCTCGGGGCCCTCAGCAGGCACCCCCTGAACATGCCCAGGACTGAAGCTTTGGAAGTAAGACGCGGGGCAGAGTTAAAAAGCCGCCAGCTTTGGGTGTTGTAAAGGCAGGCCGATCTCTGAAGACCCCGGCAGATTCCCACGGGCAGACATGGATGGCGGAAGGCCTCCGGGCATGCGCGGTGAGCAGGGACGCAGCCCAATCGCCAGTTGCTGGGCCTTGCTTTCACTGCAAGCAGAGCTGATCACGCCCCTGGAAGGAGCAGAGCCCATGTGGTGAGGGAACACGGGAGGCCCTGGAGTCGGCCCAGCTCCACCCTCGGGAGCCCAGCTGGCCGGGCGGCTTGGTTAAGCGCAGCTTGTGGCCTCTGGTGCTGGCCTCTCAGGACCAGAGGCACCGGCAGAGCTGCCCAAGCCTGGCACAGTCACCTGGGGCAGCCAGATGATCGCCTGGCAAGGGCTGCTGTCCTAGGCCTACTCAGCCAGGTGAGCCATCCCTTCCCTGTGCGAGGGAGCCCTGGGAGGGCAGGCAAGAAGGACGGGGTGACTGCCATGGATGGTGCTAGTGGCCCAGCAACGTCATGTTGTGGAGTGACAGATCTCAATGACAGAAGGTTCTGGAAACTGAACATTTCCAGAGGAATCCTGTGAAGCTGTTATGGCTTAGTTCATTTCTCCAGCTACTGAGTGTGGGCTTCCGGGGCAGAAGGGGGCTGCTCCGGGGGAGAGCAGGAGGCTGGGGCCGGGGGGGAGGGGCACAAAGGGAGGAGGACGCCTGAAGGGGGCAGGGAGACCTAGCTCAGACTTGAGAGTCAGAGGGATCTTCCATCAGCTTGCTCACTTGCTAGATGGCCACAACGGCCAGAGCTGGGCCAGCCCAAAGTCAGGAGCCAGGAGCTTCTTCCAGGTCTCCCATGTGGGTGCAGGGCTCCAAGATCCCCACTGCTTTCCCAGGCACATTAGCAAGGAGCTGGACTGCAAACAGACCACCCGAGACTCAAATTGACACCCATGTGGGATATTGGCACTGTAGGCAGACGCTTCATCCACTATGCCGCAGAAGCAGCTTGAACTAGCACTCGCGGGAAGACCCCACTGTGCCCCCGGGCTGGCCCCTGGCAGCTAGCCCTCTCCACATCCTGGCTCATAAACACCTATGTTGGTCAAGTGCTGTTACAGTAAGCGACCACCTTTTTCTCAGCCCCAGGCTAAGGGCTCTAGGTAGACTAATTAGCCACTGTTCCGCCCCAGGCACCTCCCCGGTGGGCACCGAAATGGAACCTCCCATTCCAAAGCTAGAACAACACAACAACATTGAGAGCAAGTACCGAAAGACACAACGCACAACAGCCAGCCGACTCTTCAGGCGGCACGCCCGGGACCAGCTCCCCTGGGCACCAAACCCAAGCAGGAGCAACTCCTCGGTTCCCCGCCCCCTCAGCGGCAACCACCTCACCGACAGCCACAGATGCTGTCATAGATGCTGTCCGAGGGGCAGTTCCTGCCCTTGGGGGCCACACATGATGTGGCTTGTCCTGTCCGGGTCCTCAGGCCATGCTAGGAAGCTGAGGTAAGCAGGGAGGCGCTGCGTTGTCATCAGCAAATGGAAAGCCTGCTGGCCGCATCCTCCCTGCCTCTCCTACCGGGCTGCCAAGCACCAGCTACCACTCTTGTAAGCCACCTGTGTGCGCACAAGCCTCAGGGGCCCAGCACAAAGTGCCCGGCCCGGTTCCCGCTCGCCCCTTTCCGGAGCTGCTGTGACCGGCTGGGCTCCAGCGCAGATCCCTGGCAGCAGGGTGAGTGGGCCCCGAGGGCCAGCCTCCCCAGCGGCCAGCTGCACCAGTACCAAGGGCTCTCAGCCTTGCTCCTGGGGTGTGTCACAGGCATACCACTGTGAGCCCAGAGAACGCATGGCTCTTCCAGCGACTTGCCGTGTGGGGCCGCAGGCCGTGGGACCTGAGCTGGTCGTGCTGGGCAGGCTGTGCTTCCGGTCCTGAAGTGGATCTGCCCGTGCACAGCCGGGGATCACCACATCTGTCCCACACATCCCGCTGCTCACTCTCTCGCCATCTGGCTGTGCCATTAGGGTGGTGCTGGGGCCACGAAATGTGCCAGGACATAGTCCTTCATGTGGGCCTGAGAGCTGAGCGCTCAGGGCCCGATAAGCCATGTAGACGCTGCGCCAGGCAGGGTCCCCCTGAGGGAGCTGGCAAAGGTCGAGGCTGGAAGTGTCGGGTGGCAGGAGGAGACAGCAGACAGGAGCTCTGCACCATCCCTGCAGCTTCTCTGTAAACTGCAAGCTAGAACATTCCCTGCCCCGAGCTTCGTAACTGCTCAGCAGGCAGCGTCTGGAGGTGTGCGGAGCTTGCTCATGGCTGTGTGCCTGTGTCCATGTCCACAGCCACCGCCAACAGAGGAATGCCATGATCCATTCCGGGGCCAGGACTGTCCCCACTGTTACCAGGGTGACCCTGTTTGTCCCTCCAGGACAGCCTTGGGGGATTTCAGCCCACGGCAGACCTTGACATGTCTTTGGGACAAAAAAATCGTCCATGCTAGGCATGGAAACTTACTCACCGCAGACCCCCACGGGCAGCCCCACCAGCTTTCTGCCCGGGTCTTCAGGGCAGCATCGTTCCGCAGCGCTGTGCAGTGGCTGGCTGAGCACAAGGGACCCGAGTGGGCAGGGAGACAGAACTCTGCTGGCACACAACATGGACGTCACTTGGAAACTCCTGGGGAATCGAAGTCCCTGGAACTAACAGTGTAGCAGGATCACAAGCTACAAGCTGCGCATACAAAAATCAGTTGTTTCCATAAACCCGAAAAAGAAAAATATATAACATCACCCCAAGACAACACATGCTGGCAAGGCTGTGAAGATACAGGCAGCCTAACCCGCTGCTGGTGGGCGTGTCTGCCGTTACGGAAGACTGTACAGAGTCCTCAGGCCCAAGAACGGACGCAGCGTTGGAGTCCAGCCAGCCCACTCCTGGGAACTGACCCAGAGGACCTGAACCCAGCACGTGAGACAGCTACCTGTGACCCGCCCCACACCTACACGGCTAAGCTAGGGAATCAGCTCAGGCCCACGACTGATGACTGGACAAAGAAAATGAGCTACGTGCACAATCGATGATAACTTGGCCATCAAAAAGAGCCAAAAACCAAAGTTGGGGAAAGATGCATGCCTTGCGTGGGGCGTGGATGCGTGGACACAGGGAGCAGGCGTGTCTCTTCCCCCAGCAGCCGGCAGCTGCACCCCTGCACGACCCCAGCCTGTGTAGCACTTGGCACAGGAAGGCAAGGGACCTGTTCACTGGTCAAAGGGTTTTATAGCCAACTGGAAGTGCCCTGCCCGCCCTGTTCTGGGCTCCAGGTCAGCGGTCCCAAGGTGCCTGTGCTGTCCCCAAGTTGCTGGGGGCCTGGCTCTCTCCCACTGCCCGTGAACTCCTTCAGCCACGAGGTGTTGAAATCTTGCTCTCCTATCATTTTTCATCTCCCTGCAACAAGAAGCAAGTCCTGGCACGGAGCTGGTGCTGAGGAAATGTTGGATGAGTAAGTCAATGAGGTCTAGTAATGCAGGCTGCTGGGCTTGGAGCAGGCAGCGGGGAAAGCCTGGCCTGACGGGATCCCAACCGCCCCGCCCCCGCTTACACGAGAACCAAGTCCGATGCCTCGAGAGGCTCTGGGGACTCGGTTATTAAGTAGTAATTAGGATTGAGGCTGAGCCACGCAGGGCTTGGAAAACTGTTTTCACATTCTTTTCCAAGCGTTTGATGAAACCCAAGACATTCTTCCCAGACGTATTTTCTCCTCAAGTTAAAAGCCCGTAAGTATTTAAAGGAGACGCTAATCCTCAGGTTTAGGGTTTGTTTCTGCACCAGTCAACGAGTGGTGGTGGTGGTCGGGGGGCTGGCACTCCAGGCTCCCTGAGCTGGAAACATGGGCTGATGTGGTCTGCATTTCGCTGCCTGCAACGAAGCCCCATGTCAATGCGCAGCCCTAGGCTTGAATTTTAAGAGGGTCTGAACGCAGCAAGCATGTTTCTCCATTACTGCAATACAGGTAGGTCTCCAGGCCTCACAGAGGACGGCGCAGGCAGGGGACGCACCTCCACCTGTCCACAGCCACAGGAGGAGAGACGACAAAGAGCCCATCGTGGACAGCTTGGGAACAAGAGATACATGGAATGACTGGGCACAGGGCTCAGCCCCGGCAGGTGTAGCTCCTGGTGGGGCATCTCAGTGCCTGCTGCTCCACACAGGGGGCGTGGAGATCACAGCTGAGCCTGGGCCTCGTTCCTGTGTGGGGGTACTCCCCACCCCCCGACACTCTGGTGCTTAGAAGGCGGTGCGCTCAGAAAGCACCAAGCCAGAAGAAAGAAGTCCCGATTCAGAACCACAGGCCTGCCACTTGCCAGCCATAAGGTTACTAACACTGCCAAAGTCTGGGTCGTTTCTAGGGGTGCCCACCCCCCTCTTGCAAGCTTGGGCACAGAGTAACATGAAGAGCATCGTGCACGGCCCGAGGACCGCACCTGGAATCCTGCCCAGTGTCCAGCCACATGTGTCCACGGGCACTGCAAGGTGACATCTGTGTCAGCAAAGCCTGCGTCTGCTGGGCCCCCAGGACAAACAGGGCACAAGTTGCTAAGACTTCTCCAAGAACTCGCAGGGCCCTGGCCAGCTCCCAGAGGGCTTGCCCAGCACACAGTGGATCTGAGAAACCACGGCATGGTTGAGTTGGCTTGCATGCTGCTGAGAAGTTCCCATCAGTGCAGACCAGCTTGGGCATCCTGCAAACGTGTGGTTGCTGTGGCCGAGCAGGGTGTGCAGCCGGAGCACAGCGCGCACAGGCTGGGAAGCAGCCCAGGGGGCCCCCATGCAGCTCAAACTGCGGTGTGGCGCCAGGGCGCAGCGCATGCCTTCCCATCACAGCAACAAGACAGCTAGGCTCCTGGCCGTCCCAAAGCAAACGCGAACCAGATGAACGTGCAGATTTGTGGCGGCCCCTGGCACTGGCTCACAGCGAATCCCAAACCACTGCGCGACAGTGAGTACACACAGGCCATCCTCGCTACACTGAATGCGCAGCCCTTGGGAGAGGTGCCACCCCGCCTCGGGTAAGTGCTGTGTGGAGCCCGCTGGGCATGTGTGAGCGCCAGCTGGAGTCCTGCCTGCTCCCACTACTGTGCCTGGGAAGGCACTGGATACAGCCTGAGTGCTCAGGGTCCTGCCAGTTGTGGGGAAGAACCAGATGGCCAGAGCTGACCCTAACCCAAGCTAAGTGCCAGGGGCTTCCTCTGGGTCTGTCATGTGGCTGCAGGGTTGCAAAGGCCTGGGCTGTCCTCTACTGCTTTCCCAGGCCACAAGCAGGAAGCAGGATGGGGGCGCAGAGCAGTGGGACTTCAATTGGTGCCCATAGGGGATGCTGGCACCACAGAACAAGGGATCAGACCCCATGCCACCTTGCCTCCCCTAATTTAGCTTTCAAAAACAGAGCAGTTTGGGGCATACCTTACAGTACAGCAGGTACACTGCCACTTGGGATGCCCACAATCCCGACTGGAGTGTTGCCTTGAATGCCAGCTGCTCCACTTCTAACCCAAGATCCTTTGGAGGCAGCCATAATGACCTAAGTGCTTGGGCTCCCACCACCCACAGGGGAGACCCAGATGGAGCTCTGGGCTCCTGGCTTCAGCCTAAGAACTGGCTAATGCAAACATCTGGGGGAATGAACCAGGGGCTGGAAGAGCTTGCTCTTTATTACTATTTCAAGTGTATTAAAATACAATTTAAAAGTTGGCACATCTGGGGGCTGGCACTGTGATGCAGTTGGGTAGGCAGTGCTTATAATGCACTACTTTGTGTTCAAGCTGTGCTGCTTCCTACTAGTTCCCTGGCCACATACCTGGGAAAGCCGTGGAAGATGGACCGACCGAGCACTTGGTCCCGGATGGAGCTCCTGGCCCCGGGTTTCTGTCTAGCCCAGTTCTGGTGCCTGCTACTAGTGTTCTAGAAATGAAACAGCAGGAGAAAGATTTCTCACTCTCTTTGAATAAATCAATCCACAAACCCAGAGCACCAGTTCAAGTCCCAGCTGCTGCTGACACATCCGGGAAGCAGGGGAATATGGTCGAGTGCTTGGGCCCCTGCACCCACGTACAACACCAACAGAGACCAGAGGATGGAAGATCTGACTCCCAAAAGTCTTACGTCACCATGGCAGCCCCATATGTGGACACTAGGGCAGCGCATTTGGCTGAGATGCTGGGCAGCGCTGGCCAGCCTCTCTGGGGAACACAGGGGTTGTGATGGGGAAAGCGCAGGCGACATGGGGTGACAGGACGGCCACATGTGCCCCTAGCCTGGGGCATCACAGTGATCTTAGGCGCACAGCAAGGTGCTACCTGGAGCCAGGATGGGTGCTAGGGCACGTCAGGTCAGGGACAAAAGCCTGGTCTTCCCAGGAGGCATGTCATCTCACCTGAAGAAGCAGAGCTCATGTTTTTTCTTTTTTTAAAAAGATTTATTTTTATTGGAAAGGCAGGTATACAGAGAGGAGGAGAGACCTTCTGTCCGATGGTTCACTCCCCAAGCAGCTGCAATGGCTGGAGCTGAGCCAATGCGAAGCCAGGAGCCACAAGCCTCTTCTGGGTCTCTTCTGGGAGAGCGAGAGGTCTTTCTCCTGCTGCCAGGGTCCCAAAGCTTTGGGCCGTCCTTGACTGTATTTCCAGGCCAAAAGCAGGGAGCTGGATGGGAAGCTGGGCTGCAGGGATTAAAACCAGTGTCCATATGGGATCCCAGCACATGCAAGGCGAGGACTTAAGCCACCATGCTATTGCATCGGGCCCATCATGTTTTTTTCTATAAGTCCAACACAAAATATCAAAATTCTCACACAGCAGGTCAAGAAGAGTTTCTTTGTGGGAAGCACAGGCAGGGAGTCCAGGGAGACGTCACGCTGCTTGAAAATGAAGCACACAGCCTGCATCTCGGACCCGGACAAGTGGCAGACAGGCTAGATGCCTGCAGATGTCACACCTGCACCAGTCTACAGGCGTGCGTGGGATACAGTGTAAACCGTGGTGGTGTGCTGCAGAGGAACAAAGGCAGGCACCTTAACATGACCGCTAAGACAGCAACTCCTTCACTGGGTGGTCTGCCAGGAAACCCACGGGCAGAGCCCCGCATACTCAGCCAGTCAGGGACACTTGCTGGTTCCTGCTGCTGCCAAGGACGGTGCATGGGACACTTCACCACCACTGCCCTTGGCGCAGAGCACAGCGGGACACACAGCTGGAGAGCACATTTACACTCAAGTCCCAACAGGAAGCCCACAGCTGGTCATTCAACTAAGACAGCAATTGTGAGGGCAGCAGGCACTGGGTGGGGAGAAGCAGAAGCAGCCGCTGCCAAGGGCTTGGAGAGCTGGGAGCCGTGTCCTTGCCAGCTGTGGGTCTTCCCTCAGAAACGTGAACAGATGGCAGTATGTCTCATAGGCCCACTGACTCAGGGATCTGGTGAAATGGCCCAGTTGGTAATCCTCTACCTGCAAGTGCCAGGATCTCATATGGATGCCAGTTCATATCCTGGTTGCTTCACTTCCGATCCAGCTTCCTGCTTGTGGCCTGGGGAAGCCTTGGGACCCTGCACCTACACAGGAAACATGGAGGAAGCTCCTGGCTCCAGATTGGCTCAGCTCCAGCCATTGCAGCCACTTAGGAATAAACCAGTAGATGGAATATCTTTTTCTCTCCTTCTCTGTAAACTTGCCTTACCCCCAAAATAAAAATAAAATTTAAAAAGCCCACCGACTCAGAAACTCAAGGGGGCCACTGTCTCCACGGAGGAAGCACAACTGATGTTTCTCAAGCTGGGGCACATGAACGGCCTCGGCCGTTCTCACACACTGAGCCCTTCCCAAGGGCCTCGGCACAAACCAGCTGCTGCTGATGCAAGTACTACGTGCACTGGTTCAATCAGCAAACGCAAAGAACCCAGAAGCTTCCCAGTCCGCTGGCCTGGGCAGGCGAGGTACCTCAGGCGACAGGAACTCGCTCAGACTTCAAAGCCTGAGCACAAGATGGCAGGCTAAGCTGCCTGCCACCTGCCCAACTGGCATCCCGTAAGTCCTGTTCAAGTCCTAGCTGTTCCACTTCACACGCAGCTCCCTGCAAATGCACCTGGGAGAGCAGCAGAGGGAGCTTGGGTATCTGAGCCCTTTTACCCTCAGGGAAGCCTGCAAGAAACCCCCGGTTCTTGTTGTGACCACTTGGAGAGTGAAACAGCAGAGGCTCGTGTGCGCTCTCACCCTCCCTGCAACTTGGTCTTTGAGCATGGTGAGGGGGTTAACCCCTGAAAGTCGCGGTCCCAGACACAAGGCAGCAGGAGATACCAGCACTGCTTCAAGCCCCAAGAGTGGACAACACAGACGTCCACTCTCGCCTGGGACCTGGGAAAGAGAGGGGTTTGCCAGACACTGAGTCTTGCACCCCTGGCCAGGCACTTCCCCCGGAGCCAAAGGCTGATAAAAGGCTAATCCAGTGTTTTCCATCCCATCCACAGATATGTATGGGTTCTGCCTCAGCAAAGCAGATCCGACAAGCCCTGTCTCGGCTGTGAACGCAGTCTCTGGAGGCTGGCACCACAGGCGCCAGGGATGACACAACTGTACAGCCCGGGGCTCAGTGGGTGCTGTCAGCACATGGGGCCTTCCTAGGCCTGGAGGCCAAGAGGGTGTACCCCGGGCCGCCATGGCTCTAGTGTCCCTCATAAGCAGACAGAGATGAGTACTCACTCTGAGGATGCAGGAGGTGGCAGCCGTCTGTAAGCCAGGACTAAGCCTTGTCTGCATGCCAGATCAATCCTGCAAGAAGGAAACCCTGTGCGTTAAGTCACCTTGTAGCTCCTCTTCTTGCCACAACGGGCCAATGACGGGGGCAACCATGCGTTCTGCCCAGTGTGATAAACACCACCGCTGCAGGAAGGGCGAGGGGAGGGTCCCTGGCCGAGCACCAGCAGGACAGGTGGAAGCCACCCCAGCCCAGGGGCAGTGGCTTTGGCGTGGATGCAGCAGCGCAAGATCGAGGGGCTGGACAGGTTCCTGTGGCCCCAAGGCCTTAATTCACTTCTAACCCTGTTCAGAAGACTCGAAGGCAGTCTTCACACCTGCATCACTTCAGGCTCGACCACACATGGACCTGAGCCGCCCAGAAGAGCTGGGGACTGTTCCTCACCAAGACCCACATGGAAGTGACCAGCCTCCTGAAAAAGCACATCCCACACCGGGTCAGAGGCCCTGGCATCCACCTCATGCCTGACCAACACCAGTGACAGAGGATAAGCCATCAGTGAAGAAGGAACAGGGCCACAGGGCCACAGGGCCACAGTCGTTCATCCACGGCAGGCTGGGTCACTGCCAAGGCGGACACCTTCTTATCCCTGCGCACCATGGCACCATCCAGCAGGGAGGTGGGCATGCAGGTCAGGCTGAGCCGACAGGGGCTGTGGCAGCCACGGAAGCTATGTGGATGCCACATAGTCAGCTCGGAGCCACAGAAGCCAAAGCTTGGAAAAACAGCCCAGCCACGTGCAAACCAACCCTGCGTCTCCTAGCGCACACCAGAGGTGTGTGTGCACAAGGCCAGGCGCTGGGGGCCACAGGCACGCCTGCATCTGCCCACTGCTGAGGCGCCTGCTGGGGAAGGGCTCCGCACCGCCACCACAGGGGCTCCACTGCCTGCACCACCACCAGCTGCTTGGTAAGAACCGCTAGGACACAGGAATGGCAGGAAAACCCAAACATGGAGAAAACCCAAACCCTTGTCCTGGCGGCTGTGGCCCAGGGCAGCACAGACCCCAGGCCCATCAGCGCTCGCTCGCCAGGCCCAGGCCCAGAAACACAGCGACATGAGAACACCGTTGTGACTTTTATTGACGGGTGACAACTTCAGTGGCAGAGGTCACAGAACTGTGTACAGTAGGGACGCAGCGTTACGGAGACAGCAGGAGTGACGGAGCGGACGCGAGGGCGCCCATCGTCAGGAGTTTGCCCACTTTTCACACGTGTACACAGAAGCATGAATGCAACTGGAGATCTCTGAATGCAGCAGTCACAGTGACCCACCTACGCAGACTAACACCGGAACCAGACGGGGTCTGCAGGGAGTACGGAAGCAGCTTCTTGTCACACAATTATTAAAACGTACTTTTCCTGTTAGGAACCAGCAACTTCTTTCTGTGTATGTCTTCTGAAGGAAGAACTATTTCTCCTCTGAAAACTGGCTCATTTTTACCATTTATCAAAAACTAAAGGGTGAGGGGAGGAGAGTGTGATGGATTAAAAAATTTATTTTTTAAGGAAAGATAAAATTCATTTTCACAAATTTACAAGTGTTGCTGCTGGTGCGGGACTCACTGTAAGCAATGAGACCGGGGTCCAACGCCAGTGCCCCCTCTCTCAGGAATCAGCATTATCTGGGAAATATGGGTGTTCGTGTGTATTCTGAAACCAAGCGCACTCTGTTTGGACCAAATGATTCTGATTGGGAAGTCAACACCAACTACGCTGTGCAAACCCCGCGGCGTCTCCCCTGCTTCCCAGCCCAATCCTGCCAAGGAGCGGAGTTTCCCTTAGAGAGCCACTAACGGGAGGCAGGCAGCTGGTGAGAACTGGTGTTCTACGAAGCGGGCGTCGGACACACACAGCGAGCCCAGGCTAGAGCAGGTCCACACGGCGGTAGTACAGGAGGTAGGCCGTGCGCTCGGCGGCTGGCTTCACCACCTGGTACTGGTTAACCACCTTGACCACCTGGTCATCGATGCGCAGCCAGCCGTTGAGCCCGATCTGGAAGACGTCGGTGGTGTAATGACCGCCCGTCGCGCTGTTGCCGTGATGGTAGACCACTGTAAGAGAGCACACGACTGTTCACGGCACCGTGTGACCCTCCACACATGCACCACGCGCACAGCTTCCCCGCGTGGGTGGGAGGCAAGGCATCTGTGCACACGCTGACCACCTGAATACCCCCGGGCTCCATCGCCTAAGGAAGGCTTCCATGTTCCTGACAACTCCACACAGCGAGCCAGGGAGCCACAGGGCCCCGACACACTCCCCACCCAGCCAGCCCGCTGCCAGGCCGTCCGTGAGGACAGGGGGATCCAGCACAGAGACTACAACAGCACTTGTACAGACGACCCAAAGACAGAACTGTCGCTGGGGGAGAAAGACACCGCAGTAAATCAGGTCGCAGCAACAGTGCTTCCACAGCGGGTCCCATGGTACCTCGTGCGAGATGCCCCGTGTGCAGACACACCATTAGGCCTATCTCTTCTTTTAAAAAAATTCTCTTTTTCTGTAGCAATCTTTTTATAGTAAAAAAAAAAAAAAAAACAAAACAAAAAAAAAACCTAAATAAATAAATAAGAGGCTTGGTGCGACAGCCAAGGGCTATCCTCCCATATGAGCACCAGTTCATGTTCTGCCTGTTCCACTTCACACCCAACTCCCTACTTTGCCTGCTTGTGGCCTGGGAAAGCAGTAAAGGACAGCCCAAAGCCTGGGGACCATGCAAGAAGCTCCTGGCTTTGGACTGGCTCAGCTCTGGCCACTGTGGCCACTTGGGGAGAAGCACATGGAAAGTCCTTCTCTCTGTAAATCTGCTTTATCAATAAAAATAAATAAACCTTTAAAAACAAAACAAGACATAAAAGACCCCACCTTCTATTCACTTTTGAAAAAAAAAAAAATCTTGTAATCCAAGCAAAAAGACCGAGTCCCAGGCCTCCAACTCACATGACTGCTGCAGGCTGCCAGGCGGACAGGGCTGTGGAGTGCACCCACATTCCGGGCAGAGCGCAGCTGCTCCTGGGGTGGCCGTGTGGCCTGTGAGCCTGCCAGGTGACCCCCGTGCCACAGGCCTCCTCGGCTGCAAGGCCCACTGGGCAGGGGCGCAGGGGAGTTCTGAGTAGCTTCAGTTCCTGACAATGCCAACAGCACACATCTCCTCGGTCCTGAAGCACAGTCATCTTCAAAATGGCTTTCTCACGGCCAGTGCTGGGCCACAGATTAAAAGGGCCCAGTGCTTGGGCCCCAGCCACGTGAGAGAGCCTGACGGAGCTCCTACCAGCCCCAGCCTTGTGACAATTCAGGGAGTGAATCAGTGGACAGATTCCTATGTCTCTCCCTGAATTTGCCTTTCAAATAAATAAACGGATTTCTGTCCTTGCATTTTACAGAGAATTCTACCCCTACCAGCAACCTCACTTCAGAGGTGAGAATGCAGAGAGGCCTCAAAGCAAGTGGGTATGTGCTCACACCTGGCCCCATCCTGAACACCAGGAACCGCCTCCCACACACAGGCAGGGCCCAGGGGCCCAGACGCAAGGAGAAGGGGAAGAACTGTGGATCAGCAGCCAAGCTCTGGGAGCAAAGTCCAAGAGAAGACAAGGCACCTTGTGGATGGCCAGGGCCCCGAGCCACAGCTGGGCCAGAGCTCCTAAGGCCTCAGGAACAGGAAACTCCTGTGGCCTCCAGGCAGAGTGGCGGCTGAGCTCTGCTACTGCGCTTTTCTATAAAATGGAGATAGTCCTAAGGAATAAAGGGCTCCTATTCAAAAACATCACAAAACTGTCCCAAAGACGCCTCCCACTGCAGGACGGGCAGTCGTACCTGCCTGATGCCCGCCTCAGGCCGTCAGCTGGGAGGCTGCGCTGACAGCTCTGGGGATGGGCTGTGGCGTCCCTTCCGGGAGCCCAGCGTGGACTTCTCGGCTCCTGCTGTCAGCCTCAGCCTGGCCTGGCTGCCAAGGGAATGAATGTGGAGGCTGAACCAGCCAGCAGGGAGCCCTTGCTTGCTCTCACCCTGCCTACCCAAGAAATAAACAAATACATTTTACAGCAGGATTCAGGGGCACTGAAGTCACAGCAGAGGTGGACAGTCGGGAGGACAAGGCCAAGAAAGAAGCCTGATACTGTGGGACTCAGGGCCCAGCTGTCGGGGGGTCAGGGCACCATTAAGCCCCCTGGAACTGTCCCGGGACCAAGCGGGGGCTGTCTGGCAACCAAGGGGTCTGTGCAGTCCAGGTCACTTTCCCAAACACCAGATGGCACCAGATGGCAGAGGACACAGGGACTGCCAGCTCAAATGCGCTCTGTTCACCTGGCTGGGTGACCAGCACACCAGCCTCCAGCTTGAAAACTTAGGGCAGGGGTGTGCTGGGCCCACCTCAGGGCCCGGCGTGGCTGTGTTCAGCCACAAGTGCTGGATTCTAGGTGAGAGGGAGATCCTGATGACTAAAGGCCCCTGAGGCCCCGGGCGACAGCTTTTAGCTGCACTGCAATAATGAGACAGTAACATTGCACATGCTTACTTACCTGCAAACAGCCTGTAGGTTCTGTGGCATTTAAAATTCTTATTTTTAACTCCTGGAGAAAGCAGTTCTGAAAAACAAAATAGCAACAGTTCAAATTCATAGAAGCACTTGTAGGACAGTGCAGGACAGCCCAAGCAGCTCCAAGGCCCCACTCAGGGAAGCCGCCAGCAGACTGGGGACGCACGCAACTCTACCCCGGCGGCAGAAAGCTCCCCTCGTGGGCGACACACGGTGCACTGCGCAGGAGAGCCCAGTGGCTGCACAGCTCACAGGGCATTCAGGAGCAAGGACGGCCAAGAGGAACAACACATCCACCAAAGCTACCCTGGGAAACCCAAGGGGCTATAGCACCTTCTACACATCAGTGGGCAGGGCAGGTGACAGAAGACCACGGATCCTAAGACAAGACGCCAGGACCCGCTGGCAGGCATCTGAGGGGTGCACCAACAAACGCAAGACAACAAAGCAGCAACACCCCGTGTCTCTCTCCAGTTCCCTGCCACAGTAAGTCAATCTTTCTAAATCACACACACATCTTGGGGAAAAACTTTTAAAAGTGTAAAAACTGTTTCCATAAAGATGCTCCTTTGATGAACAGAGCCTGTTTTGATAATCTACAAAGATGACAGGGCTGTGTCATTTTTGCCATGTTTATGAGAATTTTAGTGTAAAGATCAATTAAAAAGTCAATACTTTTTTTTTTTCCAAGCAAGGCTTGACACTGCACAGCGACAGTGGCAGCCATCACCCCGCAGTCCCCAAGGCTTCCGTTACCTTTACTGATCTCCAAGTCCACAGGGTAGTCAATATTCTTGATAAGTTTCTGGCACCCACCCGTCTTCTCATACACAAATCGCTTCAGGTGCAGCACGAGGACAGGAGGTAGCTTTTCCAGGGTCACCCTCCGGCTTATCTCAACCTAAGACACAACACAGCATCTCAGCAGACACCTCCAGGCTGCTGCCCCTCAGCCCTTCCTGCACCCCAAAACACAGCCAAGGAGCTCAGGCGTGACGTCGAGGAAGGACTCTGCTCGGAGGGAGGCGCCCGCAGACTGGAGCTCCTGCCTGTGCAGGGCTGACACTGACGCCGGTAGGCAGCTTCCTTGCGCAGATGTTCTCCACAGCACCAGGGCTGCCTCTCCAAGCACCATCCCTCAGCTCCGCGCCAAGCCTAGAAACAGCCTGCAGCTGCCAGACTATACCACGGGAAATGCCACAAAGCAACAGCAGCAAAGATGCCGGCTGGTAAACCCAACACGGGGCAGCGGCAGGAGAGGCGTGTGCTGGCCGTTAGGCTTTCCAAAGACAAACGCAGTCACTCTTGCTGGCTGCTGTATCAACACCCAACCTGCGTGACACTGCACATACACATGTGAGCCCCAGCCCCACGCAGCCAACCCTTCTCCCTCCACACTTGCTCACACCAGCAACCAGCTCCACACCCTCACTGCAACTAAGCCATCTCTAGCACACCTTGTGGCACTTCAAGATCTAGCATCTGACTTTAAACTTCAGCCACTCATGCAATGGCTAATGCAATATGTGCGAGTGTGTATTTTGGGTTTCCAGTCAGACACAGCAGGTACTCTAATGGTCATGTTCTCTCACAAGCTTTCCTTCTCATTTGGACTTAAAAGTACAGTAAAATTAAATTTAGGATTTAGCAAATAAGTGAGAAAGGTCACATTAAACACACGTTACTTACACCTCTTCTCACACACTGCTTTCCAAGTGCCCCAGGTCTCGTGGAGTGTCCACACACACACACACACACACACACACACACACACACATACACACACTGCCCTGCTGTCAAGGGGAGGTCATGGCCCTCCCAGCGCTCTGACTGCCTGCCACCACCTGCACCTGATTCAGGTCTGCCCCACTCCAAGCCCTGCCAACTCTGAATGGCACTGCAGCAAGGGCCAAAGGGAGAGACCCAGAGGCACCAAGGAGGGAGCTGGTGCGGGAACGTGCCTCTCTAGGCTACAGGGACAGCAGCCAAGGAAGGAAGCCCATGGACAGACACTGCCCAGCGAAGCCCCACCGCCCGACTCCTCTCCGCCTGCTCACTTAGGCCAGTGCCAGGTTTTTGCCTTGAGCTCCGATCACTTTTATTGTTTAAACAAAATCACCCATGAGCTGCAAGTCAGAAAACCACAGAGGATTGTGATAGACGTTGCAGAGAGCCCGGCTCAGTGTCCAGCGCCCATATACCACAGCCACAGCCAAAGGCATATGTGCCTAGGCTGAGTGGCCACAGGTCTCCCAGGCTGGGCTGTTCTTCTCCCTGGAGCCACCACACACTGCCCGCAACAGCAGGAACTGCTCACAAGAACCTGCCCGTATGCACCTCCCCCAGGCATTCACTGCCAATAGTACGACATGTGACAGAGAAGACACTCGCTCCTGAAGAGAGAGGTACCGAGCGGCACCCCAGGCCAGCCAGGGAATGCCACGGCCTCAGAGCACAGCCTGACGGCCGACAGGGACACCTGCCACCAGGCCTGCGAGGAAGAGAGCCTTCCTCCTGGGAAATCGGGGAGTGACAGGCATCAGCAATGCCCTTGAAGATCTGTAATCACACACAACACTGCTGTGCCTAGAACCTCTTTTCATGTCCTGATTAATCCAGTAAGAACTGTGCCTGTTCCACACAGTGCAGGGGCTGTAATGCCATGATTAGACTGCCAGAAGTTTACAGGCAGCTCAGGACACAGAGACATAGCTGGGAGCATCCACTTTTACTGTTTTGAAAACACACTCAGTCCACGAGCTCAGCAGCTGCGGGAACTCAGCAGCCTGGCGTCAGGATGAGCGGGCACTGTACCTCCTGCCTGGTCTTGGTGGTGTAACCCTGCACCGACTCTCTCGCCACCAAGCTCTCCAGCGCGTCCTGGACCGTGCGGATCCTATCGGACTGGATATCCAGCTGCAGCGTGAAGAATGGCTGCAGAGTGGCGGACTCTTTGGAGCTCTGTTGGTAGACCACAGACCTGCCAAGTGAGAGAAAGCAAAGTTGAAAAGAGCATTCCTTGGTACCAAGATAGAGGAAAGAAGACGGAACAAACTGGTCAACCACCCCAGCAAACATACGTGTGAATGGAGACCCTAAGGTGGACTGTATCAGACAATAGACCTTGGAAGGATTTCCTCATTCTTGGAGTGGCAAGACCTGACAGCAGTTCAGAACTATACAAGCCACCTATGCAGAAGCCTTGGGGCATGCCCCACCACGGGGACCCTGGGATGACATCTGGTGCCCGTTCCCCTTCCCGGATGCTGAGGCAATTGGGGTTACCACACAGCTTCTCCCCTTATCTCTCCCTGTCCCCCAGGCACAGAAAGAAGAAAAACAAAATCGGGAAACAACAGTCTCATCCACTTTCCCCCATTCTTTGACCCTTCCCACCCTAATCAACTATGTAAACATCATCAAAAATTTAAAAATTAAAAAAAAAAATCAAGAAAACTCAAAAGACCATCCCTTGCCATTTTCTCTTAAGATTAGCCAACAGAGGAATAAACACTGAAAGTAAGATTATTTATCTTTACTCTCAGAAAACCAGAGAACACAGAAGTCAACAATTCCTGAATTTAAAATAATTCTGCCAGATTCCATTGCCTTCATATTTCTAGCAACAGATCAAGCTATAAATTCCCCAGCCCACGTGTTCTGGAAAAATAACCAATTCACCTTCCAACCGCACTAGGTAATCAACATGCCCTCTGACCTGGGCTGTACGAAGCTGGTCTAACAACAGAGGAAATCCCGACAACCAGCAGATTTTTTTTAATGACATTTTTCCCCTTCAAAAAAATGAAAAGTGTGTGTACAATTAAAAAACCCTTAACATTCCAACAGAAAAGGCTTCGGCCTTTCCAAGAAGGGTGTCAACCCAACCGTGCTTCCCTAGCCGCCCAGGCACTTCATTTCCCCCAGGATTTTCATAGCGGCTGTGCTCCTCCCCTTCAGCCTGGGAGTGACACGGCCGTTTGCAGCGAGGGGCCTGGGTGGAGAGGGCTCCACGGAGATCGTGAGGACCACACAGCCAGCACCTGTGCCCAGGTGCAACTGAGCCTGTCCACAGCCCCTCAAGTGTAAAGACCTGGGGGCTGCCAGGTCCCACAGTTCCCAAAAGTCACAGTGGAAAGTCAGCAGCAAAAGCTGAAAAGAAATCAAGTGCTCCTCTTGTCCCGAAGGCATCAAAAACAAAACACAAACAAAAACTGACTGGAAAGTGGAATCTTGGAAGAAAACTTTCCCACGGGTCTGACAGGAGCTCCACGCTGGTGACTCAGCAGGAGATGAGAAGGGCTCCCCTGGCTGCACTGCCACTCTTCCAAAGGCAACCCGACAACCTCTTCAACACAAGCCACTCAGGGGCCGAGACCGGAGCCACGACAGAACCTGCGGCTTCTGGTCCTTTTGGATGGTTGTCCATGACTCGTCCAGGCTCTCTGGGCATGCACGCCATCTGCAACCTCTCCAGCTGTCTGCAAGTATGAGCTCCCCCCACCACCCTCTCCTCCTCAGCGAGGGTCCCATGGGCCCAGGGAGCAGGATCCCTACACAGCTGCTCACCACCCCAGACCTCTGCCAACCCCGCCCACATGACACATGCCCAGGAAGCACACCTCATGAGCCTGTCACACTGGCAGTCTCTGGGGACTGAGCCCACGACCGCACACAGACAAGAGACCCGCCGTTAGGCTGGCAGTCACATGGAGGCAGAGCGCCCTGGACATGGCCATTGCGAGTACTTGGGGAGCTAAGTCAGGTAGATGGGAGATGTGTCTCTGCCTCCTCCCAATCCTCCAAAACTTGTACAGTTCCTGACACACGCTGTGCACGAAGGCTGTGAGGCCCGAGCATGCAGAACGCAGCATTTCTGAGTCCTGGGAAGGAGGCACTCCTAGCACTGTCCATATTGGGCATGGACGGGAGGACGCCACGCTCAAGGAGATAAGCCCATACCGAAAACAAGCTGCTCCTCACAGGCCCAGGGCCACCCACAGGGACACTGGCATCTGCCAGTGCCTGTTAGAGTTTATGGCAAAGGGAAAATTTCAACTTGACCTTTGCCTTAGTTAAGAGCCCATTTTTTTATAGTCCATTACAGTGGCTAAATGCTCGCCTTGCATGCGCCAGGATCCCATATGGGCATCGGTTCATGTCCTAGCTGGTGGCCTGGGAAAGCAGTGGAGGATGGCCCAAAGCCTTGGAACCCTCCATTCCAAAGCAGGAGACTCCTGTTCCTGGGAGCCTGGGGAGGCTCCTGGCTTCGGATCGGCTCAGCTCCAGCCATGGCAGTTACTCGGGGAGTGAGCCAGCGAACAGAAGATCTTTCTGTCTCTCCTCTCGGTAAATCTGACTTTCCAGTAAAAATAAGTAAACCTTAAAAAAAAAAAAAAAGGAACTAAAAAGAAGAAATAAAAAAAACAACAACAAAAGAAAAAAAGGATTTAAAAGAGCCATTTCTTAAAAACACAGTGTGCCAATGTCCCCCAACCCCCACTCAGAGACAAGGAGCATCAAGATCAACAGTTAGTAACCACAAGGCTAATTAGCAAGCCAGATCCGCTCCGTGCTTATCGGCGCCTGTATCCATGCCTACTGGTCCTGACTAGTTGCCAAAGAGGTTGTGGAGTTTTGCTTTAAATTGGAGCAAAAAAGCTAATTTGGGTAAGATAGCACCGTTGGTTACCGAGTAAGCTGCAGCCTGCTTACAAGTGTCTACAAGTCAAGATTCTTAGGAAGCAGAGGACAGCCAAGTACTCGGGTCCCCGCTTCCAGGGAGGAGACTACGATGGGGCTCCTGGCTCCTGGTGTTGGCTGGACAGTCATCTAGGAAATCAACAGGCGGAAGAGCTTTACCTCTTCCATCCTGTCACTGTGCCTTTCAAACAGACAAAAAAAATTTTTTTTAAGATTTATTTCATTTTTATTGCAAAGTCAGAAACACAGAGAGGAGGAGAGACAGAGAGGAAGGTCTTCTGTCTGATGGTTTAATCCCCAAGTGGCTGCAACGGCCAGAGCTGAGCCAGTCCAAAGTCAGGAGCCAGGAGCTTCCTCCAAGGCCTTGGGCCGTTCTCCACTGCTTTCCCAGGCCACAGGCAGGGAGCTAGACGGGAACTGGAGCAACTGGGACATGAACTGGTGCCCATATGGGATCCTGGCGTGTTCAAAGCGAGGACTTCAGCTGCTAGGCCACCACACTGGGCCCAACAAACAAATCTTAAAAAAAAAAAAAAATCCAATACTTAGACAGAAATTGGGACTAGAACTACAGTGCTGGTATACTATATGGGCACCATTTTGGAGTTCCAGCTACTCCATTTCCCATTCATCTCCCTGCTTTATGTGCCTGGAAAAACAGAATAGTTCAAATCCTTGACCCCTACAGACGTGGGGATGCAGAAGCAGCTTCCGGCTCTGGACTGGTTCAGCTCCAGCCACTGCACAAATTTGGGCAGTGAACCAGAAGATCCTCTCTCTCTCTCTAATTTTGCCTTTCAAATAAATCATAAGTCTTAAGCAAACCAAAACAACAACAACAAAACCCAGAAATCCCTCAAGTGGGGTTTGGGAAGAGCGCCGGGAGCCACAGGACACGGGACAGCACAGCCCAGCCAGGAGGCACCAGCCCAGCCAGGAGGCACTAGCCCAGCCAGGAGCCTGGACTTCTGCCACGTGTCACCCTCACTCCCACACGTGTGTGCACACACAGGCTGGCTACTCGGCTTCGCTGCACTGATGCTGCACTATCCTTCAAGCAGATATGTGGATTTCACAACAAGCAGTTCAATGGCTGCTTTTCTGTCACTCACAGAAGGCTGCTGCCCTGGAGAGCAGCGTGGCCTTGAAAGCAGCCCAGGGGCAAGGGAGGTTAGCAGACCAGGAGGTCCAGGAGCCCAGCCAGATGTTCCCATGGAGCACACACCTGATGTGGCCACCGAAGATGCCCGTGATGGGGGTCTGCACGAAGTCAGCCTGGCGGGTGACGGACGTCTTGTTCCTGGGGCCCACTTGTTCCCACTCCTCCTCACTCCCTTCGCCTTCGTCCTCCTGCTCCTGGTTCACAGGCTGGCTTTTGGGCCCGTTGGGAACGGCCAGTTCTGAAAGGCAGAGTCTGCTTAAGCCTCTATTCATATCAAGAAGCATGCAAGACAAAAATAAACAGAGAATCTGTGTGGCTTCACAGACACCAGGCTGCACCACACAGAGCCATGGCTGTCGATGGCAGCTTCCTGGGTACCTGCCTGTACCAGCACCACAGGAGATGCTCTCTAAGAAGCATGAGGAGTGTGACCTAGTGTGACCTGAGCGTGTGTCCTCACGGTATGGCCTCACAATGTGCCCTATAGTCTGGCCTCAGGGTGTACATTCATAATGTGACCTCATGGTATGGCTGCAGCAGCGTGACCTATGCTACGCCCTACAGGCTGGCCTCAGGGTCACGCTGTGACCTACGGCATGATGTCATGATGTCACAGTGTGACCTACAGTGCAGCCTCACGTGTCCCCTCGCCATGTGGCCTCACAGTGTGACCTACAGGCTGGCCTCAGGGTGTGCACTGGCCTCAGGGTCACGCTGTGACCTATGGCATGATGTCATGATGTCACAGTGTGGCCTACAGTGCAGCCTCATGTGTCCCTCGCCATGTGGCCTCACAGTGTGACCTACGGTATGCCCTTACGGTGTGGTTTCCTTGTGCCGGGGGAATCCTTGTCCTCAGGCCACATGCTCTGCCATGGAAGGGTTTAATCTGGGATCATTTGAGGAAAACACCTATGTGCTCGGCGTGTTCAGGTGTAATTACATAAGTGCTGTGTGACAGGCAGTGGGAAAGCAACCAGTGCCACACTATGGAGTGATGATGGAGCGGCAGAACCTGACAGACAAGCGCGGGGCACGTGTGAAAGCCCCCCGGGCAGAGGGCCCAGGCGCTGCAGCCCGGACAACTCACTCTCACTGTGCGCCGCCAGGAGCTTCTTCAGGCTCAGCATCTCCTCGTGCAGCCCGTTCAGGATGAAGCCCAGGTACTCCTCAGCGTCCTCCTGCCGGCCCTGTGGGGTGCGGACAGACACACTAGGTCAGCCACGTCTGTCTACAGCCTGCAGGACACACTGCTCCTGCACCTTCAGCCTATGCCCTCACTGGAAGCTTTACCACGACCACATGAAAGGACTCCCACGAGCTGGCTGAGCTCTCTGGAGAACTGGGATCCTGGGGACAGGAGAGAAGGGGTGAAATGCAAGGAACACTTCTCTCCACGTGGAGCTAGCGCCACTTTCATCTTAGTTTTGCTTATTACTAGTTCCAACACTTCCCACAATCACTATTTAAACACTGAAAAAAACAATGTTAAAGGCTGGTGTGGCATGGCCACAGAGGGCGAGTTTAAGTCCCGGCTACTATGCTTCCAATCCGATGCCTGCAACATGCCTGCAAAGGCAGCCAGGTGGTGGCTCTCGTGTCTGGCCATGCCAGTGCCAGCCTCTGGCAGCCATTTAGCCACAGCCCGCTTCCCTCTGCCTCTCGGACGGCAGGTTCCTTTGGGGAGGCACTCACTTAACACCCAGTGATTCAGGCCAGGGTCACGGTGTAGCAGCTTCCCGCCTGCTAGTTCCACTTCCAACCCAGTTCCTAACATGCCTGGCAAAGTGGCAGACACCAGCCTGCACATGTGAGCTCTAGCCCTCCAAGGGTCCCCAGCTTTGGCTTGTCCCAGCCCTAGCCATGGTGGTCTTTTGAGAAGTGAACCAGCAGATGAGATATTTCTGTCTCTCCCTCTGTTAAACGCTGCCTTTCCAAAGAATAAACTGGTAAAACAATGACGCAGCGTTTTCTACGTGCACACACAGCAGAGCTGTGCACGGATTAGTCACGCGCGTTTCACAATCCTGCCCTGGCCTTGTCTGCATCTGTGCTATCTCCTCAGAGCAGAACTGCCGGCTCCTGGATCTGGGAATTCCTAGCTGCCAGGCCAGGGCTTACTGTCCTCTCTACCCAGGACCGCAAGCACGGCGAGACGGCTGCCCAGCCCTCCCTGGGAAGGCCTCCATCTGGATACATGGAGTTCAGGAGGGCTGCTGCCACCCCCGAGAACTCTGAGGGACCGTGCCTAGCGCGTGTGCAAGCCTGTGGCTAACACTGAAGGCCGGCTTTCCTTCTGGGAGCAAAGCAGAAGCAGCAAGAACCTGCTCCCCACAAAGCCAGGGCACTAAGCTGTAACAGGGATCCCTGACAGATGACACATGTGGTAGACATTATGGCACAGCGGCAAAAGCCACCACCCTGTGACACTGGTGCCCTATATAGGCGCTGTTTCCATCCTGGCTGCTCCATTTCTGATCCAGCTCCCTGCTAACAGCCTGGGAGAAGGAGAAGAGTATGGCCCAAGGGTCCTGGCATCGGCCTAGCTTACTGAGCCTGGCTAGTGCAGCTACTTAGGAAGTGAGCCAGCCATAGGAAAATCTTTGTCTCTGCCCCCCTCTCTCTAACTGTCAAATCAATAAATTAACCTTAAAAAAAAAAGTAGACAGCATGCAGGGGATCCCAAGTGCCCGTGTGGTTCCGCCCCGTCAAGCACGATGGCCGGGGCTCCGGCCCTGCCCTGCCTGGCCCTGCCCTGCCCCAGCTCATTTCTCTCATGCTTCTCCCATCAGCCCCTTTGCCCAGCCCGACCACAGTGGGCACTCAGTGGCAGGAGGAGCGCTGCGGACGCTTGTCACTCCCTCTTCACGCCTGGCTCAGGGGACAGAGCACTCTGAGGGAGTCCCCAGAACCATCCTCTCAGCACTGGGTAAGCAGTTCCACCCAGGAGGAGCGTAATGCTTCACAGAGCAGCCCCGGGCACCCTGAGTCCAAGGCCTCCTTGTTCCACACTGCCAAGCAAATGCTAGGGAGCTCAAGGGCGCTGGAGAGCTCTAGTGGAGCCCCGAGTGTGACAAGGACAGAGCTGTCCTGAGGATCCCCGTCCTTTCGGGCCTCACACACTCTACTGACCTGAGAGGCCGGACAGCACAGTGGTCAAGGGCCTGCCGCACGCGCCACTCTGCGCGATAAGGAGACGAGGGACACTCACTCCAGCCCTGACCCAGCACTCCCCACAACACGTGGCACTCACACAAAATGCCATCAGCCAGCCCTGGGCAGGAGGGCCCTGGCCACCCTGGCAGCAGCCCCGTCTGGGCTCTCTGACCTTGCCCGACAGGCTGGACTTGAGCACGGTGAGGAGTCGGTAGATGTAGGTGGGCTCGAAGGCAGCGCCGGGGCGCAGATCCCGCACCATCCTCTCCCCAAGAGCTGCAAAGGAGAGGGACACGGGCTCAACGAGAGGGGTCAGAGCACAGAAGCCAGGCCACCAGAGCCCTGCTCCTCCACGCAGGGCCGCCCCAGGCACCAGCTCCACCACCCCCAGCGCGCACTGGCCTCACCTTGCCGGGGCTTTGGAGGGACTGGCATGTTGGTAAACTCGTTCATCAGCCGAACACTGAACACAGGGAAAGACACCAAGTAGTGCATTTTATAAGACAGACCGACGACACAGAACATCCACCCGCAGGAGCACCGCAGACTCTAAGCAGCCAATGCTATAATAGCTACTGCATTTTAAAATCTTTTCTATATATATTTTTTATATATTCTAGTGATATTTTAAGCAAACACTGAAATATTTTCCACTAAATGTGAAGAATACAAATAAATAAAGCTCTAATTCCATTTATAATTAACTGCCATACAAAATCATGGTTAGCATATCTCTAATAATAGAAGGCCAGAATTCATTCACAGGGGAATCAAAAGCATCCCTACGCCACTGAAACAGCATGGCTCATGAAAAGAAACCCCGCCCTCTACTTACAAGCTGTCTATCATGGGGGTGGACGTGCAGGGCCTCTGTGTCTTCGAGTACAGGGGAATGAACTTCATCAGGTGGTACATTGGGGGGCAAGCGACCAGGGCCTGCAGTGTCTGAGTGCCGGCGTAAGGAAGCGTGAAGGAGACAGAACCGACACACCCCATGTCCCCCAGGCACACGCCACAGAGCACAGTCTGCATGTGACGTGGGGAGCACAAGCCCAACTCCCCAGGACAGCCGCAGGGCCATCCATCCACAACTCCATCACACAACCAGGTCAGCGCAACACAGCCTCTGCTGTGAGTGGGCACTGCCCTGTCACCGGACGTCACTATCATGAGAACAAAACCTGCTGTGCCTGATACATACATGTCAACAAATCTTCTTTCGGGGGTGGGAAAAGCTGGGGTCAGGGATGAAGGAGGGAACCAGGGAATGAGCCAGCAGGTGGCCTAGCGCTCAGCACCCAGGAAGGATACAGCGTTGATGTAGCACCAATTTCCTTTATTGATCAGCCCACGAGGTTGCAGCGACACTGGTTTATGGATCAGGGTTACATTCTCCAGTAACTCTGAAAGAATGAAGAAGCATATTTGTGAGGTTAGTTCCACTGAATTCCCAGGCTCCCCTCACCGCAGTGTTAACAGCCCTCAGTGAAACAAGAAAAGGCTCCACTCATCTGTGACATCACTCATCAGTGGCAGCTGTGACATTCAGGAACTCAAAGTCTTTTTCATGTTAATATTTCTCCAAACACACAGGTTTAAAAACAATGCATCAGTACAGAGAATGTGCGTGGTGCCTCAAGGACAAGGTCCCTCAGACGGGAAGTACACAGGGCTGACCAGTGGATCCTGCAACTCCTCCCAACCAGTGTGGTGCCCACCTAGCCACAGAGGGCTTGCCCAGGAGGCAGGGACACTCCTCTACGGACAGGTGTCTATGGTACATGGCACGGCCACTGTTGCGCGTGCTTGTGCCCTAATTCCACGTGCCATTTGCAAAGAAGCTGTGACTCATGCGCCCCAGCCACCAGCAGCCCTTCGTCGCCACCTCCACAGCTGTGAGCACTGTCTTCCCAGACTGACTCCACATCCCATGACAAGTCCCAGGACACACCTGGTGTGCTTCTGCATCCCCCAGCAGTTAACTGTCAGGACATAACGCTTAACACAATGAGGAGTGCCACCACCATTCTCCTTGGACCAACAAGCACGCTGAGACTTTGCTCAGCTTAGCTAACTGGCCCGATCACAGAGGCACTAGGCAGAGGCCCAGCACACAGCCTCCCTTGCTTTTAGATCACGTAGAGAGCCAAACTAAGTGGGAATGTCCGTGGAGTCAGCAGTCATCTAGCAACTGACTCACACTAAAGCCTTGCTCTTCCAAAGCAGTGCTTAACTGCCAGGTCCCAGAATCAAGTCAAATAAAAACAGGTTCCAGAATCCAAATGCACACACATACACACACACCCCTTCCTGGTGCACCGAGTGTCCTCTCCCTAAGTGAGGAACCAGAGGCAGAAATGGCGCATGGCTCGTCCTCACAAAAAACAGGAGCATGCAGGTGCACGAAGCCCACACAGCATCCACTGAGAACCAGCTGGCCGCTTCCTTCTGCTGCATGGACACAGTCCAGGACCCACCAGAAGGAATGAAGTCAGAGGAGGCAGTCAGCCCCTGGCACCACAGTAATCCTGCGACCCCAGCCTTATCTGCACCATTCACAGCCACAGGAACCAGCTTGTCAAAGAACGTCTCCCTATTACAGGGGAGACAACAGAGGCTGTGCAGAGATGTGGCTTGCTGCCTGGGCCAGCCTGCTCCTTCCTCACAAGACGTAAGCGACTCCAGCTCCAGCAGCAGGCTCCAGATGCCGACTCATGTCTAGACTTGGGATCTTCCACCTCCAAGAGGCTTTCACTACCACTTCACTACCACTACAGCACAGCCTTTCATGTCCGGGGAGTTACAGAAAGGTAATCATTTAACACAGTTTCTAGCAACAATCTAGAGTGGCAAGCCTCTGCAGCGCTGCCACTGAGTGCCCAATGTGGTCGGGTCAGATGCCAGGGCGTAATGTCCCTGAGCAGTGTGACGTGCATAGATCTACCATGCTAAGAGCAGCCAGGCTCTGAAACAACAGGGGCTTCGAGCCAGTTGCCTCCCCGACAAGGGCACTCTCAACACAGGGCCGGCAGCCTTCACGCAGCCAGGCTGCAGGCAGGCTGGCCGAGCAGAGAGCAGAACAACCATGATGTCGCCAGCTCCACACAGCACAGTGCAGGCCTGTTGCCAGGAGCAGCCAAGGCTGTGCAGCCTGGTCCAGGGTGGCAGGAACAGCACGGAGGGACATCAGAGCCCGCGGGGGCACTCCCTGGCCAGAGCCCAGCGGGACGCACCAGTCACTTTTTGCTTTCACGTGGCAACCAGATGATTTTCATTTCAGAGATGCTGCTGGGAGGCTCAGGCTTACCGGAGGGTGTATTCAGACTCAACAGAACAGAAGCACCGTGCTTCAGGGACTACACCTAGAGTAGAGGAACCAGGCCAGAGGTAAGGACAGCCAGCAGCAAGTGCAGGGCTCAGGGAGGCCCACGGGGCAAGGGGAGGGCAGGGCAGGCACACCAGTTCCTGATTTTCTCTGTGGGAGGGACAGGGTTGAAGAGAAGGCATAAGTTGCAGCCAGCGCTTGAAGATAGTCATTCCTGGGGGCAGCATGTGACTCTTCCAATAAAAATAAGTCTTTAAAAAATTATTTTAAACAAATCACCTGGAGAGCCAGTGGTTAGGCTTAACAGGCTAATCTACTGCCTGCAATGCCAGAATTCTAAAAAGGAACTGGCTCGATTCCCAGCTGCTCCACTTCCGTTCCAATGCCCTGCTTATGTACCTAGATAAGCAGCAGGGGATGGCCCAAGTGCTTGGGCCCCTGCCTTCCATGTGGCAGACTCAGAGGAAGCTCACTGGCCTGGCCCAACCCTGGTTACTGAAGCCTTCTGGGGAGTGAACCAGTGAATGGGAGACCTCTTTCTCTCTATACTCCTCCAACACCTCTCTGCAACTCTGCTTTTAAAGCAAATTAAATAAATTAAATAATAACCAATTTAATCAACTATGGAATAGTGAAGAACTGGCTGCTAGAGCAGCCTCAGAACAAAGTCCTTTCAGGTCCTTACGGCCTGTGGTGGGACCAGAGAGCAGCCCCCAGTCGGCACGCACTGACTGCCCTCCCACACATGGGACATGGTGTGCACGACTCAGCCCTTACCTCAAACGGATTCCGGCCCCAGGGACCAGGATAGGAAGCGTGCAGGTAGAAAGAATGTGGGCCGGCGCAATGGCGCAATGGCTCATTGGCTCAGTCCCCATCGGGCAGCTGTCCCAGGTGCTCCACTTCTTACCCAGCTCCCTGCTTGTGGGAAAGCAGCCCCAAAGCCTGGGACTCTGCACGATGCAGGAGACCCGGAAGAAGATCCTGGCTCCTGGTTTTGGATCAGCTCAGCTCTGGCCATCGTTGCCATCTGTGTGGAAAATCTTTCTGTCTCTCATTCTCTCTGTAAATCTGATCTGTCGTTCCAATGAAAACAAATGAATCTAAATAACAATCTCTTGCCCAGTGTTGGGGGTCAGTGTTTGAGCGCCACCTAGAGGTCTGATGACAACAGGCCACATAGACACAGTTCTACCAAACCCAACAGCCAGGGCCCAGAAACACCCGATGCAACAGACACAACTGGAGCATCACTGGCCAGGACCTTGTTGAGTGTTCAGCATTCTTTCAAAGCACCCTCTGGTACAACATTCTTAAATGTAGACAACATCTCCACACAGAGGACAGCCGAAGGGTCCAGGCCTCACTTGATTACTGCTACTCTAGGGGCATGTTTTCCATAAACCTCTAGGTCATCAGCACCCACTCCTGGTGCTGACCCCACCCTCAGAGCAGGCCTGGCTGACCCCACAGCCCCTCGCCACAGCATGCCTCCCGTGTGCCATGTATTGGTGGCACCTCCTGGACAGCAGGCCCTAACCAGGAGCCCACACAGCCAACTGTGTGGCAGCATGCCCAGCCCCGCTGGGGACTGCAGGGTCTCCCCACACACCCCTCTCTCAAAGTGCTCACTCCCCTTGCGGCTAAGGGGCTACCTATCTTGTCTTTCTCTTTTTTAAAGATATATTTTACTTGAAAGAGTTAACAGAGAGAGGTCTTTCATCCATTGTTTCACTCCCCAAATGGCAACAGCTAGTGCCAGGAGCTTCATCTGGGTCTCACTTGGAGGGTGGAGCGGGCAAGGATTGGCCCATCTCCCTCTGCTTTCCTGTGGCTATCAGCAGGAAGCTGGATCAGAAGTGGAATCGCTGCACAGGAGCAGGTGTCCACGTTGGACGCCAGCCTCAATCTGCTCCTTTCTTTCTCCTTGGGCCTTTGCCCACCCTTCCAGCAAACCGGACATCATTCACTTCCACAGAAGTGCATGGCTCTGCTTAGTAGGTAGTTGACAGATGAAAGAAACATTGGGAAAGCAAAATGCTGGTTGTGGCAATGGCACCATTCCAGCTGGCTAGGAAAGGCCCAAGAGACTGCCAAGGCCACAGTGCCTGAGAGGACCCCCCTGGCAAGAGCCATGGCTACAGGAGGACCTGGGCTGCCAGTCGGCAGCCCGTGGGAGGTGGGAGGTGGGCCGCTCCAGCCTCCTCCTGCATGGGCCAGCTCACTGCAGACGCCCCTTCACCACTAGAGGACAGATGGGGCAGGAGAGGGAACTCACCGGACAAGAGCTGGAGAAAACCAATTGTTCCAGCATTCCCAGACAAACGTTAACTTAAATTTCTTAAAACTTGAAAAGCTATGAATATGCTGGAAATGTACATTAGTAATATTCCACTCAAAAAGGAAAGATTTTTAGAAATTCAAAGTTATTGCCTAAGCTTTTCTCTCAAAATCCAAACATCTAGAAAAGTGCAGGCCTAGTTTTGTGACAAGGCCTACACATGGAGCCTTTTTCATCTACATATTTCAACAACCACAGAATGAGCCAGACACCTGCAGCCGAGAGCTAGCCGGGAAGGAGCCCCGGCCTGGAGCTGACAATTCCTGATCAGGAGCCAGTGCTCAGAGTGGTGAACCGCAAGTCAGGCAGCACTCGCAGCCTTCCCGCGTCCCTCTGGGCCAGCATCACCTCCACCCACACACTGCTCCTGAGCCTGCAGAACCACGCTCCAGAGAGGCAATATGGGCGGCCCGTTCTCCCGAGGAAGGACCAGTTGCAGGAACTGCCTCAACCCGACTCAGATAGGACAGAGCCGGGGAGCACGGGGGAGCCGGACTCTGAGGAAGACAGGAACCAGCTCCTCCACTGGTGGCCCACCTCTTTCTCCTTCTTCCAGGGCAAACCAGCAGGAGCTTCCTGGAGTGACCCACCACACCCCAAAGCCTTCCCTTCCACACTATTCCTGTAATTTCCTACTCATCCAGCTCTAGGAAGCAGCTTTGGCCCGTTTCCCCCAACACTTGTGGGGCCATCTGGAGCAATGTCGTAATGGCACAGAACTCCAGAATGACTCAGAAATGACATAAATTAACCAGTATCTTCACTGTTGCAACAGCTCAAACCTTTCAAAAGGCCGTTTTCAAGTTCAGCTTCCTGGTAGCATCTACTGTCACTCAGAGCTCCGCAGGGCTGTGTCCCCCGCACCCCATCTCAGCCTCCCACAGAGCTCATGTGCCAGGCTCCCACCGCTCAGGACCCGTTTATCCAGCAGCAACGCTGGCAACAGAAACCTTCAGGTCAACAAAAGCTATGAGATTGTTTTTTTCTTTCTTTTCTTTTAAGATTTACTTCTTTTATTGGAAAAGCAGATTTACACAGTGAAGGATCTTCCATCAACTGGTTCACTCCCCAAATGACGGCAATGGCCAGAGCTGAACTAATCTAAAACTAGGAGGCAGGAGCTTCTTCCAGGTCTCCCACACATGTGCAGGGTCCCAAGGCTTTAGGCTGTCCTTGACTGCTTTCCCAGGCCCCAAACAGGGAGCTGGATGGGAAGTGGAGCAGCCGGGATTAGAACCGGTGCCCACATGGGATGCTGATACTTGGAGCTGGAGAATTAGCCTGTTAAGCCATTGTACCAGCCCCAAATTATTCTTTTTTAACTGTTTTAATATTATTTACTTTCTGTTTGTTTGAGAGGCAGAGAGAGAGACACAACAGGAGATGGGGTGAGAATGGGTAAGAGGGCAGAGAGGTAGGGTGGATCTATTCCCATCCAATGGTTCACTCCTGGAAGGGTGAACTCGGCCAGGCCTCTGTGCTGCCTGCCAGGGCACACTTTAGGAGGATGCTGGAATCCTAGTCAAGACTTGACTCTAATCACTCAGATAAGGATGCAATGCCCAAGTGGCACGTTAACTGCTATGCCAAATGCCACCGTTGCAACCCCCCACCAGCTACAATTACTTTTACAAGTGATTCATGTTTTGTTTTAAAATTAGAATGCAGAGGGTATAACAGCACTGACGTCCATGAAACACCCAGATGCAGAGAGCTTGGCTGGCCGTAACCTACATCGTCTGGCATCACCCTGCCACAACATTCTGAGTGTCTCTTTCCTCACTGCCATCACTTTGGAGGAATACCTGCTACCTGTTACCTAACCAGGTGGAGCACAGCAAAGTGACCAAAACACCCCACCACCCACAGGCTACCCTCCATTCAGACACAGAAGGAGCAAGGACATGAACAAGCCCGTCCACCAGGGGTTGCATGTCCAACCCACACATTCAGAATCCTGCCACCAGAGCAGCCTACAGGACCATGGCCTTCTTGACTTCACAGCTTGAGGAGGAATCACTTCCAAAGTCAGAGGAAGGCCACACTGATTCACAAGCCCTTCAAACACCACCAGTCTTAGGGTGCGCTTTCACTTGCACCCCAAGACGGAAGTGTGGACATGAAGTCACTCCTCACACCAAGGTCAACTTGCAGGCAGTGCCGCTGTGCCCAGGAATGGCTATTGGGCAGGCAGTGGGTTGGACACGCAGTGCCACTCCTGTGTGGCACAGTCTAACAGCACAAATCCTAGCTCCTGCTCACTGGAACAGTATTTTACACGGGCATCTGGCCCAGACTCCTCACCTGGCATTATTTATACTGCTTTACAACAAAGCATGCTGCTGATGCATGATTTTAACAGCAAAGCAATCAAACCACACAGCTCTACTTGTGACTTCAAAGGATCTGGAAAATGACACATTCCCACAGAAGTCTGAACCTCAGAGTTCACTGTGCGCAGGGCACTGGGTTGCAGGGCACTGGGGGCAGCAAGGCCCGAGGGTGCAGGTGTGGCACAGCCAGCGTCAAACAGCAGTCTCCAAGCCTTTCACATTTCCTCTTCTCACCCGACTCATTTACTCCACGGGGCAAATGCCAATCAGTCCTCTCCCTGCACATGAACCAGGAACCCAACGCCTCACGCCAGCTCTCCACACCCACAGAAGACATTGGTGCAGCGCCTCCTGGCATGTAGGAGCCAGCTGGACAAACCACTGGCAAGGTCCAGGCGTGCTAAAGACTCGGCCAGAGTGCACCGCCGCTGCCTCTAAAGTGATTTTGTCTCTCTAATTTGTTTTAGACTTCTGGTTATACAAAAATTGGCTGGCATTTACTAAGCAGACTCAGTGATAGAAAAAATGATCCAGAAATGAAGGCAGCTGAAAATCAAAGAACTTGATTTGAAAGAATGGATCTGGTGTCGGCACTGTTCCTGTCTCCCTCTTTCCCCAAAGTTAACACACAGAATGTTAACCACGAGAGAACCAGTTAGAACCTACTGTCCTACCACCAACACATCTTCCAAGAGAACTAGAATTTCGCTTAGTTAAAAGCTGCTTAAAATCATTGACGCTTTGGCGCATTAAGAAACCTGTAGGATTTACCACAGTGACACAGCACGGTAAGCTTCTGCCTGCAGCACCAGCACCCACAGGGCACTGCTTCAAATCCCAGCTGGGAAAGCAGCAGAGGATGGCCCAAGTGCTTGGACCCCTCCACCTACCCGGCCACCCAAGAACTCAGAGGAAACTCCTGGCCCCTTCCTGGAGGGGCTCAGTCCTGACCAGTGCGACCAGCTAGTTCCCAAAGCAGAGGCTGGGAGAGCTCTCTCTGTCTGCCTATAACTCTGCATTTCAAATAAAACAAATCTTTAAAAAATAAAATACAAAATTAAAATGCTTGCATGTGAAGACCAAACAGCTGCACAGCCTACTGACTACTTTCTCATTTTAGAACTTCAGAACATTACATTTTGTATAGACATAAAAGCTCTTTTTGGAAAAAACTGCACATTGTCATTCTACTGTGACCCAAAGCCATCCTGTCTCTGAAGGGGCCCTGGTCCTGCCCTGGCTGCACAGTCGCCGGAGGGGCCCTGGAGGGAGCCCAGCCACCCAGAGAAGCTCCTGGGGAGTGAGCTTCTGCTTCTGGGGTGCACACAGCTCCCAACTTGGGGTTCCTCTTACCAAGCTGTGAATTAAGAAACTCTGTACTCCTAGCTCTTTCTTTCACTTACAAATAGCCTGGAACTAGGCAGCTCTGTATTGTTATTGGAGACTGCTCTCACTTCAGATGCTTAACACTTCAAAATAAAATTTTAACTTTGGCTGAACTCATCATTTCTCTTTTCCTGTTAATAGCTGACTCGGGTGTGCTAAAAGCTGAATGAAATCTAATTGCTCAATACAAATACAATATAAAATAGGTACTGAGCAAAGGAAAAGCTCTACGTTACTCATAAAATGACTCCTTGTATCTGAATATGAAAAAGACACGGGGTGGTGCTCATCCTGTCCACAGCAGCTGACGGCTGGCCCCGCAGGGCACAGGGGCACTCCACATACCAGTGGAACAGTCACTAGATCAGAAATGCACAAAATGGATACGTGGCTTGCCAAAAGAACAGGGCTCATCAGAAACTCAGATTTTTCCCTCAAAACAAAGGTCAGTCACTACATCCTGACATTCTTCAGGAATCCATCCTAACAGCCAGGCCCTTCAAGCACAGACATTCTGCAATTCCTCACCCAGAGACTCCTGGCGCTTTCACTGTGACGGGCACCTGTTAACTATACCTGCAATTTGCATGGCTACAGGATCCTCTGACACTGGAACAAGTCCTTCTTGGACTTCAACCTGCTTTTCAGAGACCGGCGGGGACGTGGCAGGCGGGGAATACTTGGCTTCCACATAGGCCACAGGCGAGGAGGGAGAGGGCTTAGAGTCACGGAAGAGACTGGCCCAGGACTTGGCGGGCTGGCTGGCAGCAGTGGCGCCCGCCACAGACACAGCACAGTCGGCAGAGGGACAAGAGCTCTCGGCCGTGGCTGCGTCTGAGTCCATGTCCCCGCCAGCGTGCACCTCCAGCCCGTTGGCAGCTGGGCCTTCCCCCAGCGATTCAAGTATTTGTCTATTTTCAGTAGCTTCAGTACCAGGATAGGGCTGACCCCCCGCTGTCCTTCCAAGGCTGTCTCTGCCAGCCTCCACAGGCAGGCACGACTGTTCACAAGCAGTCCCCTGGTGCCCTTCGGGCTGCCCTGCAGTCCTGGTGTCGCCGCCCAGCACCCCAAGGAAAGGGCCGCCTGGCACAGTGTCACCGACACAGTCTGTGGAGTTCTGAGGGCTGGGACAAGTCCTGGCCGTGAGCGGTGGGAGCATCTCGCCCATAAATTCAGCATCCTCTGGGCCCACGCTGTCTGGGAGCGTGGAGTCGGCGTGGCCGTTGAGTAGGGCTCCGGTGGAAACACCAGCCTCACCACCATCTTTCAAGTAACTGTAGTATCCAGGAGGCCGTTTCTTCTTCTTTTTGCGCTCCCTCTGTCCAAGACCGCCAGGGCCACCATCGTTTTCCCAAGCATCTGCCTCCAGCTGAGGACCGCGAGCCAGGGCAGGATCCAGGGATGGGCAGCCGGCAGTGCTGTAGCTAACCTCCTTGTCTGTGTCCTCGGGGCTCTTGCTGGAAGCCGGACACCCGAGAATGAACTCGGGAGCCTGAGGGTTCAGTGTGCTCGCGATGCTGCAGCTGGGGGCTCTTGGCACAGAACCACCGGGCTCCATGACCTCGTTGACGCCAAACTCAATTCTCTGAAAGTCTTGTCCTGGGAAGGAGAAACGGTTCACAGAAAACGCCATCAGTGAGCAGCGCTGAGAAGCGTGCACTCTCACCTCCTTGCTGAAATCCTAACTGCAAACCGCGTGTACGTGCAGACATGGAAACCGGAAGCCTGGGTGAATCCTGGCCTCTGGGCAGACACAATACCAAGGGTGCTACAGTAGGAAGCCAACAGCGTGGAAACCCCTCCCGGAACGGCCTCAGGCATGGCAGTGGGCGCTCGCTGCCAGGCTGGGGGGCGTTGCTGCACAAACAGCCTGCCGTACGAGATCCACGGCCAGGTCCACTCCAACAACTCCCAGGCCAGGGCAGGGGCACCCTCTCCAACAGACTAGGACAGAAGCTCAAGACTGGGACTGCATGGCCACCCCCGGCATTCCAGTCACAGCGACACGGGCATGCTTCATGCTGCCATCTCAGACAGGAGGGGCAGCACCCAATCAGCTGAGTCACCAGATGCCCCGCCTCCAGGGCGCCTTATACCTGAAGTTAAGGACTGGGAGTAATCCTCAGAGTGTATTTGTAACACACGACTGCAGGCTAGGCAGGTGATTCATCTGTTCTGAAGGGACACATTTCAAGAAAGGAATCCTAACACCCAGAGCACAGCACCTCCTTGCAGAAGAAAAGACGAGGGGGCAGCGTCCTGAGCCCCAGGGCCTGGGGAAGGAGACTCTAGCTCCAAACAGCACAGAGTCCCTGGACAACAGACGTGATCCCCAAGAACAAGGCAAAGCTTACACCCAAAGCCCCAACAGAAGAGAAAATCACCAAAGACAATGGATTATTACTACACCCAGGGCCACCCATCTGTCTCACATTCTGCGATCACCCATCCCCCGGATGCTGTGCCCCAGGCCAGGAGAGAGCCTAGGCAACGGGGACTGGGGCTTCTGAGAAAAGGGGCCTGCTGCCTTAGCAAGCAGGCAGCCGACTCCAGCTGGTTTCTCTGCAAAACACAACATGGATTTGAGGGAAGAGCCAGGAAAGCAGTGACTGGGAAGGGACAGCACCAGGGTGGAGGGACCAGGAGTGGTGGCGCCACCGTGTGGAGGTGGGGAGCAGAGAAGGAACGCTTGCAGCCAGCCTACCAGCCAGCCTACCGCCAGCCTGCACGGGGGCAGTGGGTCCCTCACACAGCGGGGCAGCAGCTCAGGAGCCCAGCGCCCAGGGACTAGGAGTCTTTTACTGCTTGCCCTAACTACGATTACACCTGCTCTTTCTGTATGACACAGCATTCGTTTCTCAGGAAGCTGCTGATAACTGTAGCTACAGCCAGGAATATGGCTAATGTCCTCAAGGGACGTATTTAAACGTAACTACAGTGAAGATTTCTCTCACCAATCTGGCCACGCCCACCCCATACGGAGTCCAGTTCTCTAGCTCCCAGGGCAAATGCTCAGCGTGCAGCTTCTCAGAAGCCTGCCAGGGCCATGAGAGCAATCTGGACTGAAAAACATCCGAGACAGGTGCAACTGCCTCGCGACCATGGACCTCAGTGTCCAGCTCCAGGCCAGTGCCAGGGACCACCAGAGCAGCAGCCAACACAGTGAATGAGCCAGGCAGGAACGACGCTTCCCCCAGCTGGCCCCGGCTCTCTGAGCGGCAGCTAGGGAGCACGGTTGTGCGCCTGCCTTGGCCCCAGGGACAGCTCAGAGACAACTTAGGAGCATGTGAGCCTGCTATGCTGAGCACTGCCAGAGGCCAGATGCACACCTGGCACTGTGAGGGACCCCACTGGCTTTAAAATGGACTCAGCAGTCACAGTGACTCAGTGGCTCAGGCTTGAAGCTCCAAGGAAATACATATCTGAGGTCCGGATGAGCACTGGGGGCAGCCAGCCCACCCAGCTCAGGTGGCTGAATGCGTGCGGCAGGGAATCCCCGGGAGAAGTGGCTTACCATCAGGTGGTTCATCCGCAGCCCGGCTGCCACACAGCACTGTCCCACCATAGGGCGGAAGCTGCATAAGGAATGGACAGATTTGCATGTTAAACCTCAATGCGTGCCATTCAACAATGGTGACATTTCATTACAACTCTTTCTCCTGGTAACTTCTTAACACAATAACATAAATGGAGAACTAGGAAAGCACAAACCACCTCAATTTATCTAACAAGGAAAAAGCACTCACTACAGGGGAGCACTCAGATACCTAGCATTACTAACCCTTCACAAACGAAGCCCAAATTGAAATGGATGCCCAGAAATGTTAAGTCACTTCCTGAGGGCACAGACACCTGCGGCCACGCCCAGGGCAGCTGCCAACTGCAAGATCAAGTTCTCAAATGAAAGGAGGAGCGTTCTTGCAGGAAGTACAACACTTGTCCACCTGAAAACCTTACATTTCTTAATTTTGTTTTTATCCATTCTTGGATCCAGATAAAAGAGAAAAATGCTTGACCGCGTTTCTAATAACTGACAGGAAGCACAGAGCAGGGCTGGGCTCTAACTCAGGTCATGGCCACACAGCAGGGAGGTGCACGCGCGGATGGGCAGCAATGAGCTCACCTGCAGGTGGAGGCCAAACGCATCTCATCACCACCACTGCCAGGTACCGTGCAGCCAGGTACCCTCTGGCCAGGCACCGTGCAGCCAGGCATCCTCTGGCCAGGCACCATTTCATGGGGATGGAAAAGATGTATGCAGTACCCGGAGTGACTCTACTTGTTACTCAGTTCCCAAATCACACCAACCGTAGCGTAGAGAAGGCCATCTCTGCCCCTGTGCAGGTGCCCCCCGGCTGCTCACTGATTCTCACACCCCCTCCGCACACTCAGGTGTGCTGTCAGAAAGAGGGACGGCACAACGAACGCCTTCACTTCCCACAGGGAAGGAAAGACTTACTTAAAGATATTTCTTAAAACTAAACACTCACAAATCATGCAGAGAAAAAAAAATGAGTACATTTGACATTAAAGTTAAAAATGAGTTCCCCGGGCCCAGCGGCATGCCGAGATCCCATATGGGCGCTGGTTCTAATCCGGCAGCTCCAATTCCCATCCAGCTCCCTGCTTGTGGCCTGGGAAAGCAGTCGAGGATGGCCCAAGGCCTTGGGACCCTGTAGCCGTGTGGGAGACCTGGAGGAAGTTCCTGGGTCCTGGCTTCGGATCGGCATAGCATCGGCAATTGCGCTCACTTGGTGAGTGAATCAACAGATGGAAGATCTTCCTCTCTGTTTCTCCTCCTCTCTGTATATCTGACTTTCCAATAAATAAATAAAAATCTTTAAAAAAATTAAAAAATGAGTTCCTCTGGGCTCAGTGTGGTAGCATAGTGGCTAAAGTCCTCACCTTGCATGCTCCAGGATCCCATATGGGCGCCGGTTCTAATCCCGGATGCTTCCCATCCAGCTCCCTGCTTGGGCCTGGGAAGGCAGTCAAGGACGGCCCAAAACCTTGGGACCCTGCACCCGCATGGGAGACCCGGAAGAGGCTTGAGGCTCCCAGCTTTGGATCAGCTCAGCTCTGGCTGTTGTGGTCACTTGGGGAGTGAATCAATGGATGGGAGATTTTCCTCTCTGTATATTTGACTTTCCGAAAACAGATAGACAGATAAATCTTTTTTTAAATGGGCTCCCCTTATTCAGCAAAAGACAAAAAAATAGTGCAGTATGTGACATGCAAAGTTCTTGTGTCACAAGCAGTGCCAGCGGTTATTAATCCCATAACTCAGACAAAAAAATAATAACAAGATAAAAGACAAGCCACGTGACTTAAAACACGCCATGGAGAAAACGCTCATCAGCAGAAGAGGAAGCTGCACGGCCAACAGACGCGTGAAAACAACAGGCTCACGTCTGGATGGTGCCCAGTTGGGCACAATGTGGGAGCTGAGTGAGAGGTGAGGAGCACTTAGTGAGAGGAAAGGAGCACTCAGAGAGGTGAGGAGCACTCAGTGAGATGAGGAGCACTCAGGTGAGGAGCACTCAGTGAGAGGTGAGGAACACTCAGAGAGGTGAGGAGCACTCAGTGAGATGAGGAGCACTCAGTGAGAGGTGAGGAACACTCAGAGAGGGGTGAGGAGCACTCAGTGAGAGGTGAGGAACACTCAGAGAGGGGTGAGGAGCACTCAGTGAGAGGTGAGGAGCACTCACAGAGAGGTGAGGAGCACTCAGAGAGGGGTGAGGAGCACTCAGAGAGGTGAGGAGCACTCAGTGAGAGGAAAGGAGCACTCAGAGAGGTGAGGAGCACTCAGTGAGAGGTGAGGAGCACTCAGAGAGGGGTGAGGAGCACTTAGTGAGAGGTGAGGAGCACTCACAGAGAAGTGAGGAGCACTCAGAGAGGGGTGAGGAGCACTCAGAGAGGTGAGGAGCACTCAGTGAGAGGAAAGGAGCACTCAGAGAGGTGAGGAGCACTCAGTGAGAGGTGAGGAGCACTCAGAGAGGGGTGAGGAGCACTCAGTGAGAGGTGAGGAGCACTCACAGAGAGGTGAGGAGCACTCAGAGAGGGGTGAGGAGCACTCAGAGAGGTGAGGGGCACTCAGTGAGAAGAAAGGAGCACTCACAGAGAGGTGAGGAACACTCAGTGAGAGGTGAGGAACACTCAGTGAGGTGGGGAGCACTCAGTGAGAAGAGAGGAGCACTCAGTGAGGTGAGGAGCACTCAGTGAGAGGTGAGGAACACTCAGAGAGGGGTGGGGAGCACTCAGAGAGGTGAGGAGCACTCAGTGAGAGGTGAGGAACACTCAGTGAGGTGGGGAGCACTAAGTGAGAGGAAAGGAGCACTCACAGAGAGGAGAAGAGCACTCAGAGAGGAGAGGAGCACTCAGTGAGAGGAGAAGAGCACTCAGAGAGGTGAGGAATACTCAAGAGAGGTGAGGAGCACTCAGTGAGAGGTGAGGAGCACTCAGAGAGAAGAGGAGCACTCAGTGAGAGGTGAGGAGCACTCAGTGAGAGGTGAGGAGCACTCAGAGAGAAGAGGAGCACTCAGTGAGAGGTGAGGAGCACTCAGTGAGAGGTGAGGAGCACTCAGAGAGAAGAGGAGCACTCAGTGAGAGATGAGGAACACTCAGTGAGAGGTGAGGAGCACTCAGTGAGAGGTGAGGAACACTCAGAGAAAAGAGGAGCACTCAGTGAGAGGTGAGGAGCACTCAGAGAGAAGAGGAGCACTCAGTGAGAGGTGAGGAGCACTCAGTGAGAGGTGAGGAGCACTCAGAGAGAAGAGGAGCACTCAGAGAGAAGAGGAGCACCCACAGCACGGTGCATTGACAAAGGCTGTGAGGATTCCAGTCATAACCTCAGCAGGAACTCTTACAATACCACTGAGCAGCAGCTGACCAGGAAGGTGCCGGGGTTGGCAAGAAAGCCTCCAGGGGTGGAGCCCTGGGAATTCACAAAGGGACACGGGGCACTCCAACATTTAATTTATTTATGCATGGCTAGGGATAGAGGTGTTCCATGTACTAGGGCGACCCTCAAATGGCTGCAATGGCGGAGCCGAGCCAGGGAGTCTCGCGGGTCTCCCGCAGGTGGAGGACCAGCGGCAGGCTGTCCTCCGCTGCTTTCACCAGCAGGGAGCTGGATCCGAAGCCCCAGCACTGACCAAAGGCAAATACCAAAGGCACAACTATCGGCACTGAGTAATTATAACCACCAGCATGGCCAATGGCGAGTCAGCATGACCTGATACTGTGACAGTGACCACCTGCCCCCCAATTCACCCCCGCCACAGCAAAGCCTTTCCTGACAGCTCTAGCAGAGGCCTTGGCCCTGGGGCGGGAGGTCCCAGCAGTGTCCACCCTGTCTTCTCCCTCTGGGCCACCAAGGCAAATGAGCCCAACAACTGCCAGCAGGCTCACAATGCCATCAATCTCTCCATGTGCAAAACACTGGAATTCTTAGTTGCACACGACCAGTGCGAGCCCCTCCCTAGAACCATTTCTTACCTCCACTGAAGAGCGAGGAGTCACGAAGAACTGATTGAATTCGTCAGGACTAAAGTCTCCAAAAATATACTGAAGGGGAAAGAAAAGAGTTACTGGTCAGAGAAAATACACAAATTACACACACTCAGAAAGAAAAGTTACCCATCCTAGCAAACATATGGCCTCATCACCCAGAAACCTTGTTTTTGCAGACTGACGGCAAATTCATTCCCAAGGATAGCATTTTCGATTACAAAAAAGCAAATACTACTGAGCCTTCCCTATACAGCGTCAAGACAGCCCGGGCTGACACGGCGTGCTGCGAGTCCGGCCATGAACACGCAGACCCTTGGAGACGGGCCCTGCATGAAAAACATACTAAGACAAAGCAGAAAACTCGGTTCAAAATGGAAGAAGGGAAATCCCACAGAGAAAGATTATCAGGCTTTACAGATATGCTTAACTTTCACATCTGACAATGCAATCGAGCATGACTACTGACCCTCATACGCCTGGACAGACATGGTCCTCGTGGGCTCTGACTCCACAGAAAACAACTGGTTACAAAGAGCACACACAGGAGCTGGAAGAAGAGTTAGCAGGTCTAGGTTGCCACAAGCAAGCTGCCATTCAGCCATTAAGAAATCCCTGCGAATCTGCTGGTGCTAGGCTTGGCAGTAGGTACGGGAACCACAGCGGCAGTGACTGTGGGCTGGAAGCCAGAAATGAGACAAAGGGGCAGTGCTCAGTTTTACTGACAAGGTGAACAGGTACCAACAGGTTCTCAGGGCAGGGAGGAAGCAAAACTGCCCAGTAAATCATTTCTGGAATCTACTCAAACTGTAAGCAAACAGCAAAATCAGAAACAGCGTCTCAGAGTCTGTCCATGCACTTGCGCAAGTCTACACAGACGCTGGACACCGGGGAGCAGCCCTGTGGCACAGTGTGACACCCATACCCCCAACAGGAGCTGCTCTGTCCGACCCAGCTTCCTTCTGGGGTGCTGGGAAGGCTGCAGGATGACAGCCGCGGTGCTTGGGAGGCCAGAGTGGAGATCCTGGCTCGGTCACGTGGAGAACAAGCTAACAGATGGAAGCACACTGGCTTGGCCAATCTGCCTTTTCAAACAAGTACAGAATCCTTTACCAAAAGAAACTGGGCGGGAGCGAGACAGCCACCGCAGGGAGCTCATCAGGAGGAAGCAAGGCGAGACAGTCGGCTTCCCCAGTGTGCTGGATGGTACAGTACCAGTTTCCTGCCCCCTCCAAACAATGTCTGGGAGCTAACAGGGATAAGGAAACACAAGTTTGGGTTTGGAACTGGGACAGAGCTCCCGGCCTCAGCCTCGCCTAGCCCGCTGGCTGCTACAGCTGCTCAGGTAGTGAACAGTGGATGACAGACCGCTATTCCCCTTCTCTGTAACTCCGCCTTTCAAATAAATGACATACAAAAAAGGCCATAGGTTATGGCTGAGCTGAAATATCCAATAGCAAGAACCAGATTGGGTTGAAGGCCAGTCAGGAAAAGCCACAGTTCCTGCTATGACAGGAGGTGGACTGGTAGGGCTGGCTCATGGACCCACTGGTAAGCGTGAAACCTGGCATTGGGAGAGGTTCTGATGGAGGAGCCTGGGCAACTCCTCTGGCAGGACACAGACCTGACAGGTAAGCGCAAGAAACATGATAGGAAACAGCCCAGAACAGGCCATGAAAAGTTACCCACTGGCATACAATTGGCAGGGGTTGGGAGAAGACCAAGCTGAATTTGTCCACGTCATCCACCGGCAAATCCAAGCACCAGTGTGGGTGGAGCCAGGTTCGGTCACAACAAAGTCTAGTGCACAATACGGAATGCCGCGGTGAGGTTGCCTGTACAGGATGGGACCGCAGTGCCCAACCAGCGTGAGAACAAGGAAGGGAGGGGGCAGGGCCGGCAGGGGAATAAGGGAGGGTTCCTTTCCTGGACAGCTACTCCCGCTGGAGAGCGTGAGCTGGGATAGGGCAGACCAGACTAGGCAGGGCTACCACACCTGTGCGCCTCATGTGGACTAGACCAGGGAAAAGCCAGGCTGGGCTGATTATTCCTACTGGTGCAAACAAAATTAGAGTGGGTAAGGGTTGTTTGGGCTTAGCTACAGCATCAGCTGGAAGAAGCTGGCACTGGGGGCCAGTTCTGTCAAGTTAAACCACAGAACTATCTGGAGAGTGCATAATCTGGGAGTGGGAGAGGCCTGGGAGGGAAATAGTGGGCTCATCCCTCTTGGGTTACCACTTCCACGGGAGGGCATAAAACTAAGACAGTGGCTGGGGTGGAATGGGGTGTGGGACAGACTGGATTACTGCTACACATACTGCCAACCCAGGGTAGGGGGCAGGCCTGGTGGGGGTTATTGTAGGTCGCTCCAACTGGGCTGCAGCTCCCACTGGTTTATGTGAGGGCCAAGTATGTGCTGGGCAGAACCAGGCTGGACTGCAATACCCGTTGGTTCCAGTGGAAGTCAGGAGTGAAAACAGAACCAACCCAGCAATTACAACCACCAGCTGATCAGGGCGATGGACTGTGCCGGGCCCTGTACTTGCTAGCACATACAAGAATCTGGTTTGAGAACACCTCAGACAAAGTTTCTTTGGAGATCCTCCTAATCTAAAGGCTGGACTCAGAACCCTAACCAAGAAAAGAGAGAAGACAGAACAGGTCAATCAACCATCTCAGCTATGATGGACTATGTCAATCAGTGGATTTTTCAAAGACCTCATAGTGCTTGGAGTGGCAAGATTGGCAGCGATTCATAACTGTTGAAATATCAAAACCACTTGAGCAAGAACCTCAGAGCATACCCTACATCCGGGACCTGGGGAGGGTAGGAAATTGGGTGGGCCTTCTCCCTTAATACCCCCCTTCAAACATGAAGGAAACAATATGGAAAAATACTAATCTTATCCACTTTCCTGTAGCCCTTGAACCTTTTTACCCTAATTAACTATGTAAAGATTGTCAAAATAATAAATAAATAAATAAATACATGGAAAAAAAAAGGCCATAGGTTTAAAAATGTCATCATCTATAACCTGAATGACCCAGTAAACCTCAATGAAAAAAAAGTCAGGCCCTCCCTGTGTAACATCCAAATCAGACGGACTCCCAAGGCACAGAAAGCAGGCTGCCAGGTGGGCCAGGAGAGTCTGGCCCAGGGCTGCAAAAGGCCCATGGAGGGCCCAGTACGATGGCCTACTGCTAAAGCCCTCACCTTGAATGCTCCAAAATCCCTTACGAGTGCCAGTTCAATCCAGGCAGTCCCACTTCCCATCCAGCTCCCTGCCTGTGGCCTGGGAAAGCAGTTGAGGACGGCCCAAAGCCTTGGGATCCTGCACCCACACAGGAGACCTGGAGGAAGTTCCTGGCTCCCAGCTTTGGATTGAAGCAGCCGGCCATTGTAGTCACTTGGGGAGAGAATCATTGGACAGAAGATCTTCCTCTCTGTCTCTCTTCTTTCTGTATATCTGCATTTGTGATAAAAATAAATAAATCTTTAAAAAGAAAAAAAAAAGCCCATGACATCACTGGTCTGACCCTGACCAGGGAACTCCAGGCAGTATCCCAACCCAACAAATCTACTGATTTTCAAGTTGATGTATACAGTTTGCCTAAATGTCCCTTGGCAGAAGAAACGCCCGTTTCAGGGATGGTGACATGTTATAAAACCGACTAATAAACCACAGAAGTAAAAAAACACCACGCCACTGATCACGGCGTGAGGCGGGAGCAGCCCAGAGCCTCTTCCGGGTCTCCTACATGGTGCAGGGTCCCAAGGCTTTGGGCCGTCTCCACTGCTTTCCCAGGCCACGGGCAGGGAGCTGGATGGGAAGCGGGGCTGTGGGGACCAGAACCGGCGCCCATAGGGGATCCTGCCACTTTCAAAGGAAAGATTAGCCAGTTGAACCATTGCAGTAGGCCCATAACATACCGTTTGAATACAAACAATAAATAACATTAAAAAAAATACTTTCAAACATCATCAAGATAGCTGAATTAACCTTAGCAGAGAACTAATAAAATATCGACTTTGCCCGAAAGGAAAATAACGCAACTACCATGTGATCCACCTCCCAAGCTGAAGAAAATCCATCTTTAGATTTTAATTTTTTTTCATAAATTTGATATGCGGAACAAAAGAGGAGCAGATTTTCCATGCACTGGTTCACTCCCCAAATGGCCACAACGAAGCCAGGAGTTTGATCAGCGTCTGCCTACATTGGTCTCCCACAAAGTACTTGAGCCATCTTCCAGCAGCTTCTCGGGTACATGGAGCAGCCGGGCCTGGAACCAGCGCCTAGCTGAAATGCTGGTGATGCAGATGGCGACTGAAGCCACTACAGCACAAGGCTGACCCCGTGAGATCTCAAGGGAGAACAAGGATGAAGGAAGCCACAGATGTGCTCGGGAAATATCAGCATTTTTCAGGCACTCTCCTCCTCTCTGTAGATCTGCCTTTCCAATAACAATAGATGTAAATCTATTTAAAAAAAACAATAGAAGAAAAAAGGAGGGGTGAAGGGAATGCTATAGGGTACTACCAGAGGACCCTCGCGCCGCGCAGCCCCAAGACAGCACGGGCAGTCTAGGAAAGGCACCCTTGGCTCATGCAACAAAGCCTCTCAGTCTCTGCCTGGACAGGGACAGGGATTTAAGGCAAAAGACAGAGGGACTCTGGGCCCAGTGGGAAACCCCTGCTGCATGCATCGGACATCATGCCTCAGGACAGGCTAGCTGTCCTATAAAACAGCCCTATGGCCAAGGCCAGAGCCACACACCTCGCCCCCCTCGCTCTGCATTTGTAAGCATCCCCAAGCCCCCAGAGCACCTGTCACTCCCCAACCAATGCAGACTCTCCTCTGACTCACTCAAATACCCCTCATGTTGCTCGTGCCCAGCTTGGCCATTAGGGCTTCTGACAGCCTCTGACCACAACTCAAGTGCCAACCTGCGCACGTGTGCACACGCGCATACACACACACACACACACACACACACACACACACACACACACACACCCCGTTGGGGTTATCAACACTGAGCACTCAGGGACCAAAAACTTCTCAATGCCATCTGCTCAGCAGAATTCTCTCCTAATGAAACTTGCCAAAACTGACAAATGCTGGACTACTCGAAGCCACCTGCCAGGAACGAGAGCGGTTCTTTTCAGAGACCACCGTGAAGGAGGAAGCCCGCCTTTCCATTCCCAGGTGCTGCCCCTGCCAAGGGGCTCTTCAACAGAGCTGCCAAGCGGAAGTAGCTACTGGAACAGCCACCCAACTGAGCAAACACCTGCAGAATTTTCCCCTGGATGAGCTGCTTTGTTTTTTTAAGATGTATTTATTTTTATTGGAAAGTCAGATTTACATTGAAAAGACTCAGAGAAAGATCTTCCATTTGCTGGTTCAATCCCCCCAAAGAACGAAATGGCTGGAGCTGAGCCAATCTGACGCCAGGAGCTTCTTCTGGGTCTCCCATGCAGGTAAAGTCCCAAGGTAATAATTGGGCCGTCCTCTACTACCTTCCCAGATCACAAGCAGGGCAAGGATTTAGCCACTAACCCATTGCGCTGAGCCCTGCCTTGGTTAATGCAAAAACAGAGTTCCCCCGAGAGGGTGGGCAGAAGAGTGTAAGGTGCACTGGCAGCAAAGGGCTCAGATGCCACCTGGTCAGTTCCACCTGACCACCTACTGGGACATGCCCTCCAGAGACTTCAGCGATGCAAGCACAGCTTACTTCATGATCCAAATTTCCAAGTTCACTGTTGTAATCAGAAAAGAAAAGCCCCTCTTACAGCGACTTGGGGCTTGACAATCCTGGCAGACATTTCTTCAATTCAACAGCTGGAAGACCTGCCTCACAAGCAGTTCTAATGGCCAGCAGTGGTCTAACCCAGGTTCTCACACACCACAGGCCAGGCCCACAGCTCTGAGGTCAGCGGTGTGGACCGACGGGTCTCGCTCAGCAGCTCAGAGGCTTTTCAGGAACAGCCAGCACCCACACTACAGACCAATGACCATGTGCAGGAGACCTATGCAGATAGCAGAGGGCAGAGCAGAGCTGCTCCTCCCACATGGAAAGGAATCATTAATCCTTAATTATGTGAGATGCACTTGACACACTGATGAACATCTAGGCCTGGCACATTGGTCCAACTGGCCAATTTTCCACCTCCAAGCACTGGCATCCCATACAGGCACTGGTTTGAGTCCCAAATGCTCCACTTCCCATTCAGCTCCCTGCTTAGGGCCCAGGAAAGCAGTAGAGGACGGCCCAAAGCCTTTGTGGAAAACCAAGAAGAAACTCCTGGCTTCTGAATTCAGACTGGCTCAGCTCAGCGCCTGGTCACTTACGGAGTGAACCAGCAGATGGAAAATCTTTCTTTTTTTTTTTTTTTTAAGATTTGTTTGTTTATTTATTGGAAAGGCAGATATACAGAGAGGAGGAGAGACAGAGAGAAACATCGTCGACTGCTTTCCCAGGCCACAAGCAGGGAGCTGGATGGGAAGTGGGGCCACCGGGATTAGAACCAGCACCCACCTGGGATCCTGATGCGTTCTAGGCGAAGCCTTTAGCCACTACGCCACCACGCCAGGACCTGGAAGATCTTTCTCTTCTTTCTATAATCCTGCCTTTCCAATAAAATAAGTAAATACTAAAGAAGGAAAGAGAAAGAGGAGAATGAGAGGGAGAAAGAGAAAGAGCGAGCAACTGTTCAATTCCAAGTGCAAGTGCTTCACTGTGTCTAGCCACCAAAACATCCAAGCCCTGACCCAGCGTGTGAAGGCTCAGTGGCTAACTCCTCACCAGGCAACCGCTGGGATCCCATTTGGGCGCCAGTTCACGTCCCTGCTGCTCCCTGCTTGTGGCCTGGGAAAGCAGTCGATCATGACCTAAAGCCTTGGGACCCTGCACCCATGTGGGACACCTGAAGAACCTCGTGGCTCCTAGCTTTGGGTCAGCTCAGCTCCGACTGTTGCAGCCACTTGGGGGAGTAAAACAGTGGCTGGAAGATCTTTCTGTCTTTCCTCTCTGTAAATCTGACTTGCAAAAAAAAAAAAAAGGAATGTCCAAAGCCCTTACCCATTTTCATCCTCTGAACTCATACTACGTAACTTCGTCAGGACTCAACCACACAGCTGTGACATGCCAGCTGCCCTGCGCCTTAGTCACTTACCACCCACACAAGCTAAGAACACCATGGCTGTCTTCCACAACACTTGCAAGCAGGAGCTGAAATTACTGCCCTTCACCAAACAAGGCAGCACTGGCAAATATTTTATAAACAGATCTTTCCCAATATTACTCAAATGCCTCATGTTATAACTTCGTTTTGATCAGTTTTAAAATCCCAAAACAGAATACTTTGCTTTAAACAGCCACAGATTAGTTTCTTACCATCATTTAGCAAAGCATTCCTCCCCCATCACCCCAAAACTCTTCATTGAACTAGAGACACCTGCCTTTCAGCTTTCAGCAATACGATTCCCAACCAGCGACAACCACAAAATGGATACAAACCATGTCAAAAATCACTTTCAATTTTCCTACTTTAGAGAGAGAGCTCTCACATCTGCCCAGTTCACTTCGCAAACGTCAGCAAACAGCTGGAGAGGGCCAGGAGCCAGGACTTCCACCAGGTCTTCCACAAGGCGGCAGGAACCACTGCCTGCCAGAGTGCACACCAGTAGCAGCCTGAACCAAGAGCTGAGACTCATGCAGGCGCCCCTAGCGGCAGCTTCCCCACCGCACCAGCCCTGGCCACTGCTTCTCGCACGCATGCATGTAACTTGTGAATACTCCTCAGTCCTTCCAGGAAACTGGAAGGGCTTTTCTAAGCATACACATGCAGCCCTGCGTCGTCAGGGACACAGCAGGACACATCACGACAGGACATATCAAAGCTGGCAGCCCCCTCAGCCACTCGGAGGCTTCAGGCACACAGCCTGCACCTGGACAACACCACAGTGCCTTCTCTGCTGTGAATGTCACCACAATCTGTAGCTACATGGCTCTGGCAGGACCGTGCCCCTGCTCAAGCCTGTCCCCTCCAGGCTGAGCACTGGGGTGCCACCGCTCCAGAACCTGACTCCCAGCAGAACTCAGGGCCTGTGAAACATGGCCCTCATGAGCTGGTGCCTGCCAGGGGTCCCCCTAGGATCCCTGGATTCTCCTAGGCAGCGTCCCACACTCCCAACGGGACTGCTGACCACCAGACCGTTCTCACACTTGACGCGTATAACCTGTGCTATGCACTTGGCATGCAGCAGACCCTGCCAACGCGAGAACGAGTAAGACAAAAACCCTTCCCCTCATGGGACTTCCTATTGCGGGAGCAAGGAATAAGCAAAACAGTGACATCATGCTATGACATCAAGGACATGGCACAGGGATGGCGGCACGAGCAGCCAGCTGCCAACAGAGACACCCAGGAGAAATGACTTGCTCTCCATCAGTTTTGTGCCATGGGGCCCCACATGTAGCCAAGCACAGGAAATAACCAGTGAGGGGCAAACCACGTGCTGGCTCAATGGAAGAAATCAAAATGTAACCGCAGCCAATCCTCAAGCTCTCCCTCCAGCTGTCAGCGACACAGCTGCGGAGACAGCGACTGGGCAGAGGGGGCTTCTGCACACGGAGCCCTCACCGCACACATGTGCTGGCCACTCCAGCAAAGGCAAGTGCTTGCGTCAGTTACTGCCATCTGAACTCAGACTGCACTTGCTGAGAAGCCGCCCAGACTAAAACAAGTAACTCAGATATGATGTGCCTATCAGTTCCCTGGAATAATGTGCACCTGTTTGTGCACCAGTGAGTCCCAGCTGCTCCACTTCCCATCCAGCACTCTGCTTGTGGCCTGGGAAAGCAGTGGAGGACAGCCCAAAGCCTTGGGCCCTGCACACACATGGGAGATCTGGAAGGTGTTTCTGGCTTCAAACCAACCCAGTTCTAGCCATTACACCATCTGGGGAATGAACCAACAGTCGGAAGAACACTCTCATTCTCTCTATGTAACTCTGCCTTTCAAATACATTAATAAACCTTTAAAAAATGAAATATATACCTATGTCAGATGACTTGGTCTGCCTATCTTTCAAATAAATAATCCATTAAAATAAGATAATTTCCGGGCCCGGCACAGTGGCCTACCAGTGAAAGTCCTCACCTTGAACGCGCCGGGATCCCATACGGTCGCGGGTTCTAATCCCAGCACCCCCGCTTCCCATCCAGCTCCCTGCTTGTAGCCTGGAAAAGCAGTGGAAGACACCCCAAAGCCAGTGTGGGAGACCCAGAGGAGCTCCTGGCTCCCAGCTCCAGATCAGTGCAGTACCGGATGTTGTAGTCGCTTGGGGAGTGAATCGTCAGACGGAAGATCTTCCTGTCTGTCTCTCCTTCTTTCTGTATATCTGACTTTGCAATAAAAATAAATAAATCTTTAAAATAAAATAAAATAAAACAGAACCCCATAACCCTGTAAAAGAGAAATAAGGAGAATACTGTAAAACCTTAGAGAAAGCTTGGAAATCATTCATTCCATGGTGAATGGCAGAGACAGCTCCCACTCGCTGACTCACTTCCTAAATGTGTACAGCAGCACAAGGTGGGGTGGAGCCGGCGGTGACCTGCCACCAGGGTCCCATGGTGGGCACTAGCAAGAGCCAGGACTCCAAAGCCAGAGACAGGTATTGAACTCAGGGACACCAGTGTAAAACACAGCTTTTATTTCCTTACTGTAAAGGCAGATATTCAGAGAAGGTGACACAGGATGAAAGACCTTCTGTCAACTGGCTCACTCCCCAACTGGCCACAACAAACCGATCCAAAGCCAGGAGGCTCTTCTGGTTCTCCCTTGCAGGCGCAGAAGCCCAAGGCCCTAAGCCCCCCTTGACTGCTTTCCCAGGATACAAACAGGGAGCTGGATGGGAAGTAGAGCAGCCGGGACATGAACCAGTACCCATAAAGGGGCCCAGTGGTTGCAAGATGAGGATTTAGCCATCAGGCTATAGCGCCAGGCACTCACATGCTTTTTGTTTGTTTTAACTAACTTTAAAGGGAGAGTGACAGAGATAGGGATTTACCCCACAAAAGGCTGCAACAGCAAGGGCTGGGACAGGCCCACGCCAAGAGTCAGCAACTTACTTCATTTTGGTCTCTTTTTTTTTTTTTAAAGATTTATTTTTATTATTTTTTCATTGGAAAGGTGGATATACAGAGAGGAGAGACAGAGAGGAAGATCTTCCGTCCGATGATTCACTCCCCAAGCGAGCGCAACGGGCCGATACTATGCTGATCCGAAGCCAGGAGCCTCTTCCGGGTCTCCCACGCGGGTGCAGGTTCCCAAAGCTTTGGGCCGTCCTCGACTGCTTTCCCAGGCCACAGGCAGAGAGCTGGAAGGGAAACGGGGCTGCCGGGATTAGAACCGGCGCCCATATGGGATCCCGGGCGTGCAACCACTTGCGCCACCGCGCCGGGCCCCATTTTGGTCTCTTTTTAGAAAATATCGTTGGGTGGCTGGCACAATGACATAACATGCCTCTATGTGTCAGAAGCCCATAGGGCACCAGTTCAAATACTGCTGCTCCATTTCCAGTCCAGCTTTCTGCTCATGCTCCTGGGAAAGCAGCAAGCCAGCCTGAGTCCTTGGGTGTTGTACCCCACGGAAGACTGGCGGAGGCTCCCGGCTTCCCACCACGTTGGTTTCAGCTATTATGGTTATTTAGGGAGCGAACAGAAAATGCAGGATCTTTCTGTCTCTCTCTGTAAAATCTACCTTTCAAATAGAAAATTTTAATCTTGAAAAAAAATATATCAAATGCTCCCCACCTCCTTAGAAAATAACCCCTGGGCTTCAGGAGAATCAGAAAAGTGGCTCCCCCTGGACTGGGCCGAGAGCACGAGTGGCTGCTCCCACGCCAGCCACGTGGACCTGAGATGCCACGACGAAACTTCCTTGCAGCAGCATGCAAAAGTGTTTGGGGTGAGCATTTTGGGGGAGCACATCTGCATGCCACACTGCCTAGAGCGAGCTGGTCTGAGTCCCAGTTCCACCAAGGATTCCAGCTTCCTGTCACTGTGTCCCGCCCAGCCAGCCAGGGAGCCTGGCCTCAGCCTGCAGCAGGCAGTCTCTCGCTGTGAACGGCTCAATCAGCCAATGGGGGAGTCCTCTTCCTATGCTCTCAATTATTGAAAATCTTGTTAACTTACAAAGCTAGAGCAGAGACACAAAAGCTTTCGTCTAATGTAAAATACAATTCGGTGACTCCCACCTACGAGCAAGTACTCAACAGCTAAGAGGAGAAAGCTGCACAGCCCCGAGTCCCCAGGGGCGCAGGAGCAGGAGCCTGGCTGAGCTCCTCCCCACAGCCAGGGACGCTCTTAAACATGCAGGTGCCATGCACAGGGTCCCGCCTAGGATGTCCGGGTGTCAAGGAGCCAGGCGTGACGTGAGAAGTGGGAGTCCAGATCAAGAAACACTGTGACATACACTGACTCCGAAAGATAACACTCACAGATGCCCTGAAATTTCACATGGGATGTATTTTTCCTTAATATTTTATAGGTATAAAATCAGGGGACAAGTGTTTGATTTTAAAGGTGACCTTCCCCGACACCCCCAAAAAGAGAACCATATCCCTAAGCCACCTTCCCTGATGATCCAGTGTCCGCCAAGGGCCTCCAGAGCTGCCTGCCCTCACTGTCCCCGAAGGAAGGGGCTACCAGACTCCAGATGCTCAGGGTACTAAGGTGGGCCGATCTGGAGGAAGGCCCAGGGAGCCTGAGCACAGCACACGGGCAGGACCCACTCCAACAACACGTGCTCATCGGGGGCAGCAGCACTGGACCCCCCGGCCCTGAGAGCTCCTTGCGCCTGCTGCCTGACCACTTCAACCTGCACAGTCCCACCACCAACCCCACAAGAGGCAATGCCAACTATTCTGTGTGGCCTCATGTGGATGAGGCTCCCATGGCCCCACGCTGCTCAGCACAGAAATCACCTCTCCAGAAAAGCTTCCCCAGCACTTGGCCACTCTCTGCCTTCCTCAGTCCCTCCATAGTCGGCTCCTGGATCACGCCACACCTGTTCTGCCCTTGCGGAGAAGCCAGGAAATTCTTCCCCAGAGTCCGGACGCAACCCTAGCCTCCTGCACACTGGACAAAGAGTGACTGGGGAGTCCCTCGGGAGCCCCTCCGGCTGCTCCTCCTCAGGGGCTCCCTGGCTCCTCTGGAGTGCCCCAAACACTCCCTCCACAGGGCCACCACACGCTCTTCCGACTGCACACTGTCCCCACTGACGCACGTGCTACATCCCAGCTGACACATCACCTCCACCCAGACTGTGTCCTCTTTCCTGGGGTACAGACCAACACAGGCAGCGTAGTGACGACATCATGAGGCGCTGTCCGCCTCCCTGGACCCCGTGAGCTCCCTGTACAGGAGGCGATGTTGGCCCCACTCAGCACTCCACTCTCAGCTGCTTGGTACTTGCTGAATGTACAAATGACCCTCCAGGTAAGTAGATGTGCTCCAGCAGGATGCTCCCCTGACTGACAGAACAATCACCACACCAGAGAAGACCCCAAACCAGCAGTTCCCGCTCACCAGCCTGCCGCCGTGTGACGTGTGGGAGCCCTCTACTCCTCTCTCCAATCTTGGGGTCCTTCAGAACAGTCAGCAGAGAAACCCCTTCTAAGTGGTTCTGTACATTAACTCCAACAGGACAGGTGCTGCCCTGGGAAGACCTCGCTGCATCTTCTTAAAGTCCAAGAGGCTGAAGGCAGGGGAGGGCTCTGGGAGGCGGACTGAGCTGGGAAGCAGCTGCACTGACATCCCACAGCAGGCAAAGAAGAAAATACAATTTCAGAGACAATGCAGGAAAATTCAGGTGGGTTACCCACCCCTCCACCGTGCACATGGCAGGAGTCCCACTACACCACACGAACCAAGGGGCCTGTCCTCCAGGGAAAGGCCATCAGTGTCCGACCACAACCCCATAATCACAGAGCATGGCTGCTACAACAAATACTTCAAAAGATCTAACAGGAGAAAAAGTCTCCTGGACAACGTTTACTGTCCAGAAGCCTCCACAGTGTTTATAATCACCAGTTTACTGGGTCTAATAAGCCACTTCTAATTCCAGAACTCTGACTCCACTCCACAGTAAAAACCAGGCAGGAATGAGAAGCCTCACTCGAGTGGATGCCTTCAGGATTCTGAAAACACTGCGAAGTTCAGCTCAGTGACAACCTTATTAGCGAAGACAGCATTATAAAATAACTGGGGCTGGTGCTGTGGCTCAGCAAATTAAGTCATTGCCAGTAGCCCCTGAGCACCAGTTCAGGGCCTGGCTGCTCCACTTCCGATCCAACTTCCTGCTGATGTGCCTGGGAAAGCAGCAGAAGGCCCAAGCCCTTAGGCTCCTGCACCCACACGGAAAGCCCAGAGGAAGCTCCTGCAATGGACTGCCCAGCTCCGGCTGTTGTAGCCACTCAGCGAATGGACCAATGAGACTTCTCTTCTCCTTTCCTCTGTGACTCTGCCTTTCAAGTAATAATTTAAAAACAGAACTTAAAAAAAAAGGCAGAAAAAGAAACATCATTAAGGATCTGAGAGAATTACACTTTTTATTTTAAATCTCTGCAGTGTCTACACACTTTAATAGAATTTATTTTCTAATTAAAACCGACATCAACAGAGCTGGGCATCTGGTCTAGCAGTTAGCATCTAAGAACCCTGGGTCAACTCTGGCACCTGACCAGCTTCTTGCCACGGCAGAGCGTGAGAGGCAAGATTACAGGAGAGTTGGGTTTTGCACCCCACGGGAGACCTGCCTCCTGAGGGGCTCTGGGGAGTGGATTTGCACCCCACGGGAGACCTGCCTCCTGAGGGGCCCTGGGGAGTGGATTTGCACAAGTCCCTTCCCTTTCAAAGCAGGCTCAGTTCTCTATTTCCTCCACTGGTTCACTCCGTAAACTCTCAATGAGGAACCACCACAGGCCGGTCAAGTGTGAACATTACTCCTTTATCAGCTCTTCAGAAAAGCCCACATACAATCATGGGACTCAAGTCACAACCTCTGAGCCTGACCCGACGCCTCTGAGAAGCCATGATCAAGTACAGGACAGAACAGCCACATAGCCAAAGAAGCTTACAGCACGCTACACACCAGGTCACTTACAGACGGACGCATCCTTTAAAAGCCGGTGACCGCAATGGTTACCACTACAGATTCACTCCTCGGTTCAACGATCAGACCAGAAGGCTTCCACTTCAGACTGCAATCAAATGAGTACTGTCTTGACACTCATTTAAGGGAAATTACTACTCAAAATACCCAGAGGATGGGGCTGGCCCTGAGGCGCAGGAGAACACTGAGCCACGCTACAAGACCAGCCCTAGCTCAAATCCTGGTTCACAACCAGCCCCGGCTAACATACCTGGGAAAGTAGGGGACAGAGCCCAACTGTCTGAACCCTTGCCAGTCACATGGGAGACCCAGATGGAGCCCCTGGCCCAATCCTGGCTACTGTAGGCATTTGTGGAGTGCTGCACCCATGTCGGAGACCTGTAGGAAGTTCCTGCCTCCTGGCTCCGGATCAGCACACCACCGGCCACTGCGCTCATTTGGGGAGTGAATCATCAGACGGAAGATCTTCCTGTCTCTCCTCCTCTCTGTATATCTGACTTTGTAATAAAAATAAATAAATCTCCAAAACAACAACAACAACACAGCCATGAGGCTGGAAGGTGAATGGAGATTTCAGTCACCTAGTATATGCTCGTCACAGCTCCGGCTACAAGGTCCACACCCCCAAATGTAGTCACAGAAACCAGCTTTACTGCATGGCCTCAGAAACACACCAGCTTCTGTCAGGCCCTCCCCGCACCAGCCCAGAGCTGTCCTCACCAGGGCAGGCGCCCACTAGGCACAGCCCAGGGAAGAGCTGGTGGTAGCCAGTGTTACCTGCACACTCCAACTCACCTACAGAAACAAGCACATGACATGAGCTCTGTTGTGCACAGTTTTAATGCCAATTTCCTCCACATGTGGTCTCTTACAGCAGGGCACAGGGCACACAGCTCTACAGTCACACATACACAGGCTTTTGCCACCATACTGCCAATGCACACATAAGCCCAGAATTGTCCTAGAATACCTTTTAATAGTTTCATGACTACTTTGCAGGACAAAAAGCAAGGACACACCAGTGTGTCAAAACCAAATATAGAGTCATCACAAAAACAAATGACAAGGAAACAATTCTATCGCCATTGATATGAAGGCGAAAAAGGCAAAACAAGGCAGCCAGATGTGCAGCCCATCCTGCAGGCACCATGGCGGGTTCTCCATGACGCAGCCAATGTGCAGCCCATCCTGCAGGCACCATGGCGGGTTCTCCATGACGCAGCCAATGTGCAGCCCATCCTGCAGGCACCATGGCGGGTTCTCCATGACGCAGCCAATGTGCAGCCCATCCTGCAGGCACCATGATGGGTTCTCCATGACGTAGCCAGATGTGCAGCCCATCCTGCAGGCACCATGGCAGGTTCTCCATGACGCAGCCAATGTGCAGCCCATCCTGCAGGCACCATGGCAGGTTCTCCATGACGCAGCCAATGTGCAGCCCATCCTGCAGGCACCATGGCAGGTTCTCCATGACGCAGCCAATGTGCAGCCCATCCTGCAGGCACCATGGCAGGTTCTCTATGACGCAGCCAATGTGCAGCCCATCCTGCAGGCACCAGGGCAGGCTCTCTGCTTACTGACCAAACTCCTTCATCTCAAATGTGTTAGTCATGGGGCCTACAGAACAGCTAACCTTGGCTGCACAAACACTGGCTGGCAGACACCTCATACACGCACTCAAGGGTCCTACCACGCCACCTGTACTGTCCCTCACATAACCCAAGGAACAGCTACAACACCACCCCACCCCTCCCAGCCCAACCTCACCCTGGCTACAGTATTCCCAGGAGAAGGCAGGCAGGACAGACCGCGTTGGAAGGGAGTGGAACAGAAACACAGACGGACAGGTGCCTTCAATGAAAATGGGGTCACGGCAGAAAAGCAGACGGCAGTCAGGAAACGGCTAGCTCTCGAGAAGCCTAGGATATGAGGACTCCCCTAGGTGCCCGACGCAGTCAAACAAATCCCGTAAGCCTACTCAGCTATGAGGCTGTTGAACCACATGGACTGCTGGCTTCTTTCCACACAAGCTCCTAACCCAGCTTGTACTGACAAAAAAGACCTTTGGAAGGCCACTGACACACAGGAAAACTGCACTCCAAGCACATGAGGTCTTTGGAAGCAAACATCCACTCTGCTGAAGTAGCACTAGTGACAAATGGTAGTAATCCAATGGCTCAAGGCCAGCAAATTCCACTGCAGACAGATTTATCTGCTTTACGCGACAGCAATTCTTGCATGTGCGGCAGTAAATAGGAATGTAGCAGCCTTACTGCAAAACGTAAGAGCAAGCGCTTCAGTGTCGGTCACTCTGCAGTTACCAGTGACAAGTGCCCTCAGCAAGCAGGCTCGCCGTGGATACCAGAGCCATCACAGCAGCCCCTACAGGCTGAAATCTGTAAAACACACAAGCAAGGGGCCAGCTCTGTGGCACACAAGTAAAACCGCTGCCTACGATCACGGCATTCTACATGGCCACTGGTTCAAGTCCCATTTGCCACACTTCCAATCCCGTTCCCTGCTAACGGCCGAAGAAAAGCATCAGAAGACAACGCAACTGCCCGGCCTCCTGCCACTCACATAGGCTCCCGACTCGGGCTTCCCAAGACCCAGCCATTGCAGCTATCTGAGAAGCAAGCCAGCATAGACGCTTCACTCACTCTTCCTCTCCCTGTGTAACTCGCATTTTTAAATAAAGAGCTTAAGGAAAAAAAGGCAAAGCAAAACAACTTCACTGTAAGTGATTAGAGAGTGGAGATGATACAATGTTTCCCCACTACCTGAATATATGTGAGCACAACAGAGTGAAGTGGCCAGCGTGCTTGCTACTAAATAACCATCACTCCCCCTGAAGCTTCCTCCCTGAGCCTGCTTATAGCACCTCATGTCCCCTAACACAAAACACCTTGTCCCCCAACATCTGCTCTAGGAAGGAATTTAGAATGCAGGCAGCCCTTTCATCACTCATTCTTGCACACAGTGGTCCACCAAGTGGGCTCAGCCCCACAAAGACCAGGCCCTGAATGTGGCATGCCAGCACCATGGACATGACCACACTGTACTACTCGGCTCGCTGGTTCGCTCTCTCTCTCTCACACACACTTCTGGCTCAGGATATGCTCAAATACTGTGGGGTCTCCGTGCAAAGGAAACCATCCTCCCTAAATATGTCATCAGCACAGTAAGTGGTTGCTCACAATGTGAGATTCCAATAAACACACATCTTATCCGGGAATGTCACTCGTCCACTCTCGGTGACTTGGGGACAGAGAGATAAGGTAACACTGTCACACAGGAGGAACCAGAACCAACTCCATCACCGAAGTAAGGGGCCACACCGCCACAAGCAGCTAATGACTGAGGTGGGACCAGCACTGGGGCAAAGCTAGCATTCCATAAGGGCACTGGTTCAAGTCCCAGCTGTTCTATTTCAGATCCAGCTCCTTTGCTAACACGCCTGGGAACGCAGTGGACGTTCACCCAAGTGATCAGGCCCCTGCCATCCACATGGCTCATGGGTTCAACATGGCTCAGCCCTGGCTGTTGTGCCCATTTGGGGATTGAATCTGCCAATGCAAAGCATCTCTCCTTTCTCTCTCCTTCCCTAACGGAAGTGAATCTGCACAATGGGCCAGGACAAGAACCAACCAGCTTGGACGTGAAATTCTGCTCTCAACAGTTCCAATGACAAAACCCCGTCTGAACTAAGCAGAACAGCCCCGTGGCTTTATCACGTCCCTCTTGGCAACAATTATCCAGAGATACACTGGCACTTCAACTCTGTTAAAATGTTCTAAGAAAGCTCAAAATGTTTCCAAGTTTCTTACCACCACACTTCAGGAAGGGGTATAAGAGGTTCAACAAATACTTTCCAATATTACAGAAACAGGCTACTGCCTATTTAAAAACCATAAACTGTAGCCTTAACAGATCAATTTTTTAAAAAGGACCTTTCTTGCTAACTTGTGGCTGTTATTCCCAATAGATCACAAGCAACAGGCATATTACCCTGCCTAGCAAGTGTTGAAGTGACCAGTATTTGCTGAGCAAATGAATGAATGAAATGGGTACTTGAGCTGCTAGAACCTTAGAACACAGGCAGGTGCAGGTCCCACCTACCAGGAGGCTCAGCCAGACTCCGCAGGCTCCAGCCCCGCGACTCTACCTTTCAAAAGAAACTAAGAGTTCCAACTGTCACCTTTGGTACCTGAAGCGTGGGGAAATCACCCAACTTTACCCCAATGCGTGGCTCCAGGTCAAAGTCCAGCAAACCGCGGCTCCTGGTTGCTAAAGATGCGCACAGCAATCCACTCGCAAGAACACAAGCTCTGGGCCCACGAGGATAAGCTTGAAATGACAATGTGGTTCACATATCATCACCACTCATTACCCTCATTACCTTCCAGCCTATTATGCATTGTGATCGGTTATTAAATAAAGGAAGTGATCTGTGTCTAAACATGCTCTCGTCATTTTGAAACCTCAATGAGTGTTAAACTTGTTCACGCTAATTTCAGGGGGAAATTAAGTACCAAATCTCTGGGGAGAAAAACATCTGCAGAAGTTACCCAACTCTCAGGTTTCTCTTTTCGGTTGAGAAGAACTAAAGAGTTAGCAAAGGTAAGCTCACAAGTGGAACAAAAAGTTAATAAGGTAGGAAGTGGGGGGGGGGGGTGGCGGGAGTAATTCTGATAGCAAACTAACAAATATGCCACAAACTTAACAAACTTGAAGCATCCTATATATACATATATATTTTGTATTGCAACCCGCATGGATAGCAGTAGATAGCAAAGTCACCCGACCAAACCGACCCGAGGTGCCAAAGGGCCGCACAAAGCCAGGGCCCAAGCAGCGACCACCGCTTTACTCGCCACCAATTTGCCAAACAGCCACTCTGACTTCCTTTTCCCACGTTTCTTTCACAAGCCCCAGGAGATGGTATAAACGCAGGCGTCAGTTCCCGGGGCTCCGACCGGAACTCCACTGCAGGTTGGACACCCCCCCTGGCTGCTCCCCACCCAGAGTCACCATCCAGTGGGCGACAGGGGACCCCCCCCAGAGCTGCCCGCCCTCAGCGCGTCCCAGGAGCAAGGTGCGCTCCGCCTTGGCCAGCGCGGTGGTCCGACCCTCTCTCCAGGCCCAGGCGGACAGGCCGGCAGCTCGGTGCGCACCAGCATAGCCCGCGCAGCTTCCCTACGGCGAACGGCTGCCCCTCGCCGCACCTCGGGGCTGGGACCCCGGCACACCGACCGGCCCCACAGCGTCCAGCGGGCTGAGGGGCGCGCCGAGGGCGTGGGGTCCCCACGTGGCCCGGGTGGTGCCGGGGGAGCCCCCCGGCCGCGCCCCGCTCGCTGCCCCACTGCACCCCGGGAGGCTGCGGGGCCGGGGTCCGAGCACCAGGAGGCTGCGGGGCCGGGGTCCGAGCACCAGGAGGCTGCAGGGCCGGGGGGCTGCGGGGCCGGGGTCCGAGCACCGGACATGCAGGGCGAGGGGCCAGGGTCCGAGTGCCGGAGCGCCGGGGGCTGGGGTCCGAGCGCCGAGAGATGCGGGGCCAGAGGCAGGGGTCCGAGCGCCGGGGGCTGCGGGGTCCGAGCGCCAGGAGGCTGCGGGTCCGGGGCGCCGGGGGCTGGGGTCCGAGCGCCGGGACATGCGGGGCCAGGGGCAGGGGTCCGAGCGCCGGGGACTGCGGGGCCGGGGTCCGAGCGCCGGGAAATGCGGGGCCGGGGGCTGCGGGGCCGGGGCCTAGGCCCGGGCGGCGGGTCCCGCGCCCTCCCCCACCCGCCACGCTCGCTCCGGGCCGCCTGCGCCCGCCCGCTGCCCACCGCCCGCGTCGCGCGCGCCCGCCAGGGCTCGGGCGCCTCCCGACCGGGGGCGCGGGCCGCCGGCTACCTGCGGGCTGCGGAGGGCCATGGCGGCCCGTTTGAATGGGACTCGGCGCGGCCCGGCCGCTCACGCTGCTTCCCCCGCCGCCGCCATCTTCTCGCCCGCACATCCACACTCGCATCGGCCGCCGCGCCTGCGCACTGGCGGCGCGCCGCGGGGCGCGGGCCGCCGGGGCGCTGCTGCGCGTGCGCGGCCGGCAGGTGGGCGTGCGCGGGCGCCCGGGGCCTGGCCGTCGGCCCCTGGACTCTGAGCCGCGCTCGTCCCCGGCGGGTGCGGGGTTGGCAGGGAGCGCTGCCAGGGCCTCGACCTTTTATCCCTCGAGGGAAAAGGGCGTGCAGGTGCAGAGAGGGGCCAGCGGGCGCGCCCCCGGCTTCCCACCTGCCTGTGGACACCGCCGGAGTGATGGTGGTCTGGCGGCAAGACCCGGACGCCCGAGGTCCTCCCGGGGTCTCCTCCCGGGGTCTCCTCCCGGGGTCTCCGCAGGCCCGAGCACCCCGAGGTACTCTCCGAGAGCCCCCTTAGGGCGAAGGCGTCGGGACAGCGGGGTGGGTGTCTCCAGGTTTATGGAAGGCGTTCACGTCATTCATTCATTTACCCTTCACTGACTCCGGCCTGGGTGGCTGCCCTGGAAATAACACTCTTCATTCCTGCCGAGCACTTCTTGCCCACCCCCTCACCTCAGCTACTGTGCCCAGGCCTGGGGGCCAAGGCCCACCCCCAATGCCAAGTCTGAGATTTGTGTTAAGAATGCAGTGAGCCCGAGGTCTGTCACAGGCTTCTGTGACCCTCAGCACACCTACCCCACCGTGGTGGCCGGACCCTGGGTTCAGCAGAGGAGAGTAACAAAATCCCTTCCTATCTTGTAGAAAACAGCCCCGGCTCTGTGGACACCTGATGCCTTGAAAAATACAAGTGCTACAAAGAAGACACATCGGATACAATGTATCTCGGTTGAACACTCCCCCACCCCGCTGTGTTACAAGTTAGTGCTACTGTTTGCTTTTAGGATTTATTGGTTTGTTTGAAAGGCAGTTACAGAGAGATCTTCTGTCCACTGGTTCACTCCCCAAATGACCACAGTACCCAGGTGCGTGAGCAGGGAACAGGGCGGGAAGCGGAGCAGCCCATCTGGCAGGGATGGCTTAACCCACTGCTGGCCCCTACTGCTTTTCTTTTTTTTTGGGGGGGGGGGTTAATCAGAGAACTCAGAATATGGATAACATATATGTGATTAGTGAATTACTACTGACTTTAATCATGTAATAATGATCTTCTTGTCACTGTTATGAGAATCCCTCACTGCAAGGATATACAAGAATTATGTGTGAATATCAATGTTTGCAAATTATTTTTAATGATTCAAGAAAAAACAAAATTGTATGCACAAAACATGGTGTGTAGACAGAGAAGCACACACTTTGCCAATGTTAACAGCTGCTGGAGTGGAGTGTCGGGGCAAAGTGGAGCTATTTTTCAACTTTATGTTTGAAACATTTCATAACAAAACTTGGGGAAAGGGCCCAGCATGAAAGTCTACTGATTAAATCCTTGCCTTGCATGTGCCAGGATCCCATACGGGCACTGATTCATGTCCCAGCTGTCCCATTTCCCATCCTGCTCTCTGCTTGTGGCCTTGCAAAGCAGTCGAGGACAGCCCAAAGCCTTGGGACCTGCAGAAGAGGTTCCTGGCTCCTGGCTTCAGATAGGCTTGGTTCCAGTCATTGCAGTCATTCGGGAAGTGAACCAGCAAACCGAAAATATTTGTCTCTCCTTCTCTCTTTCCAATAAAAATAAATAAACCTTTTATTAAAAAAAAAACTTGGGCAAGTAGACTATGGCATTACGCCTATGCTATAATTATCACTGCAGAAAAGCTAGATTTGCGTATGGATAGAGACTGGCAGGGCTGTCAGAGTCCACTGGTGCCCATGCAGTCTGCGATTTATTCTGGTAATTTTGCTTCTCAAAATATATTTACTTACAGCAGTGAGGAGAGGCACTTAGTCTGGATACTTCAGCCCCCATCAGATCCCTAACTTGGAGTTCCAGCTGCAGCTCCCGATTTTTGATTCCTGTTCATGCGAGCCCTGCAAACACTGTCAAGTCAAAGTCCTGGATTCAGATCCCAGTTCCTGGCTTCAGCCGTGGCCCAGCCTCATTGCTGTGGGCACTCGGGAGGTGAATCACCACAGTTTCTCTCTCTTCTCTCCCTCCCTCTCTGCCATTCTGATAATTTTTTCAGATTTATTTTTTATTGGAAAGGCAGGTCAAATCTATAGAAAGAAGGAGAGACAGAAAGATCTTCCACCTGCTAGTTCACTCCCCTAAGTGACCACAACAGCCAGAACTGAACTGATCCAAAGCCAGGAGCCAGGAGTTTTTTCCAGGTCTGCAGTGTGGGTCCCAAGGCTTTGAGCCATCTGCTGCTGCTTTCCCAGGCCACAAGCATGGAACTGAATGGGAAATGGAGCAGCTGGGACACAAACTGGTTCCTGAATGGGATCCTGATGCTTGCAAGATAAGGATTTAGCCATTGAGTCATTATGCCTGGCCCTCTGGCAATTTTTTAAAAGATAGATTTAGGGCCCAGCAAGGTGGCGCAAGTGGTTAAGGTCCTCGCCTTGAACACCTGGGGTCCCATATGGGCACCGGTTCTAATCCCGGCAGCCCCACTTCCCATCCAGCTCCCTGCCTGTGGCCAGGGAAAGCAGTCAAGGACGGCCCAAAGCTTTGGGACTCTGCACTCTGCGTGGGAGACCTGGAAGAGGCTCCTGGCTTCGGATCGGCATAGCATCGGCCGTTGGGGAGGCCGTTGGGGAGTGAATCATCGGACGGAAGATCTTCCTCTCTGTATATCCGCCTTTCCAATAAAAAAAATAGTAAAAATAAATCTTTAAAAAAAAAAGATAGATTTAATAATTATAATCAATAAAATCACCCCTAACCTTCTTTTTGTTTATTTTATTTGAGAGGCAGAGCTACAGAAAGAGGGAGAGTCAGAAAAATCTTCCAGCTGCTGTTTCATTTGCTAAATAGTCACAACAACCAAAGCTGGGCCAGACAGAAGCCAGGAGCTTCTTCCAGGTCTCCCACGTGGGTGCAGGACTCCCCCTGTGCACGCAGGGGCCCAGGAACTTGGGTTACCCCCCACTGCTTTCCCAGATGCAATGGCAGAAAGGTGGAAGTAGAGGAGCCATGACTAGACCAAAGACCATATGGATGGGATGCCGGCACTGTAGACCACAGTTTAATCTACTGCATCATAGCACCAGCCCTGCACAGGATCCTTAAAAGGAAAAGAGAGAAGAGGCGAGAGAAGCATAAGCCAAGACAGCGAGGAAACAGGGTAAAGCAAAGTTCGAAGATGCTGAGCTGCATGCTTGGAGACAGAAGCAGGAACCAGGAACCAAGGCATGCTGGCACCTGGGGAACCTGGAAAGAGCAGGAAGACAGATTCTCTCCCACAACCCTGGGGAACAGGCCCTGCCACGCCTGGAGTTCAGTCTGGAGAGATTTGGGCTGGTCAGAGTGGCAGGGTGGGGATGGGGTGGGGATTTCTCCAGCAGCACCTTGCTAACAGGAAATGAGGCCAGTTGCCAGCTGTGCACAGCCTGGAGGCCTCAAAAGCCACTCCACATCAGCCAGGGAACTTTTGTTATTGGCCAAGAGGAGCAGGAAATTTGCCCGAGGAGGTGAGCTCTGAACTAGGTCCCCAAGAGTGTTCGTCATGGGCTTGATCATTCTGCTCACCTGTAAAATGGAAGAATGCCACCCAAGGCCATGGGAAAAAGCTCGTGACAACAGCCCGGTATGTAGGCAGCCTAGCAGGACATCTAGCCCAGAGCAGGAGCTTTGTCCATCATGCAAATTGCCATCATGGTACTGAGGAGTTAAGGAAGGAAGGTGTGCTTGGCGCCAGAGGGACCGTGTTCATTGGCTGTGATGTAACTCAGGCTTTCCAGTGCGACCCTGGGTCTGGGGGCACACCTCCCCTCCCGCGCCCCCAGCTTCACAGGCTGATTGTTCCAGTGCTAGCAGGACTTTTCTCATGAGAAGGACAACGATGGGAGCACTGAGAGAAACTCCCTCCTACCCTCTATTTTTGTTTTTTTTAAGCGATGAATAATGGAATTTTCAACATTTGAAAGATCTGCATGACAGTAACAGGGAATCAGTGTTTTCCAAATGACTGACGCAAGATGTTAAAAAGTCCTGGTGAGTCAATGAGGACACACAGAGCTCACCACCAGACTTCCACATTCCCCTGTGGATTAGCACTTCCAGAAACACCTCTGCTTTGGGCGTAACGACAACAAAAATATCCATGTATCTTTTCCTTTAATTTTTATTTTTATTGGAAAATCAGATATGTGGAGAGGAGGAGAGACAGAGAGGACGATCTTCCATCCATTTATTTACTCCCCAAGTGGCCACAACAGCCAGAGCTGCCCCAATCCAAAGCCAGGAGCCCGTAGCCTCTTCTAGGTCTTCCACACCGGTGCAGGGTCCCAAGGCTTTGGGCCGTCCTCTACTGCTTTCCCAGGCCACAGGCAGGGAGCTGGATGGGAAGTGGCGCCACCAGGATAAGAACTGATGCCCATATGGGATCCAGGTGCATGCATGGTGAGGACTTTAGCCACTATGCTACCGTACCAGGCTCCATCTACACATATCTTAAAAGTACTCCTTCTAGGATTTTTTTTTTTAAAGGAAAAATGCTCCTTTCTTGAATGTACTGTCTGTGTAAGGGTCTCATCGCAAATGGAGGGCAGCACTGAAGGAGCACCCACCCAGCTGTTTCCAGATGTGTTCACATAGCAAGGAGATCTGTGGAAACACACACAAAGTCGTACCAGTCTTCTCCCAAAATGTTTTGTTGTAGAAAAGTTATTTCTCATTTTCCAGAAACTGATTTGCACAGTATAGGGTAAGTTTGTCAAATATGGTGTTCAGATATTTCCATCTTAACTTCCGGCATGATAAACACAATCCATCACAAAAACGGAACTTTCTGGAGTCGGCGATGATGGTGAGAACTCCAGCTCTGCCCTGTGCTCCTGCCCCATGCTCCTCCCTGCTAGCCTGGAACTTTCTGTCCCCCAGAAGGCTCCTCCCCCTCCCCCAACAGCACCCTTTCCCTCCTCACACCCTCCTCTGGTGCCTTCTTTCTTGAATATGTTTTCTTTCTTTTTTTTTTAAAGATTTATTTTATTTTCATTGGAAAGGCGGATATACAGAGAGGAGAGACAGAGAGGAAGATCTTCCGTCCGATGATTCACTCCCCAAGTGAGCGCAACAGCTGATGCTATGCCAATCCGAAGCCAGGAGCCTCTTCCAGGTCTCCCACGCGGGTGCAGGGTCCCAAGGCTTTAGGCCATCCTCAACTGCTTTCCCGGGCCACAGGCAGGGAGCTGGAAGGGAAGCAGGGCTGCCAGGATTATAACCGGCACCCATATGGGATCCTGGGCGTGCAAGGCGAGGACCTTAACCACTGCGCCACCGCACTGGGCCCTGAATATGTTTTCTGTGACTGTCCTCTGCTTCGTCCCCTGAACCTAAGCTCCAAAAACTCAGCTGTGTGGTCTCATTCCCTGGTGTTTTTCCAGCACCTAGGGTGGTTCCAGACACCCAGGATAGCTGCTCAGGAAAGGACGAGAGGAATGAGTGGACAGGTGACCTTGTGTCGTTCTCGCAGAGCACAGTGAGGAGGTAAAGTTGTGTGACTCTAGAGGGGGCTCCTTGAGATGAAACATAGATCAGCCACAGGCAGAGCTCAGGTCTCACGAAATCCGCTCTGACACAACCTGGAGGCCCAGAGACCCAGGGATTGCCGACAGGTGTGACTGGGAGGTGAAGCGGTGCACCTGCTACGTGGCATGAGGCAATGACCCATCTGGAGCGGACGCTCGGCCTCACAGCTAAGAGGCCAGTCAGCCGGATTCAACCCCCCCTCCTGCTGCTGATGCCAACTTCTTGCTGACACGCACCGTGGCAGGCGGCAGCGACGTCTCGAGCAGCTGGACTCCTTTCCCTACATAGAGACGTAGGTTCAGTTCCCATCTGCCAGCTCCAGCCTGCACAGTCCTAGCCTTGGACATCTGGAGAGTGAATCAGAGGATGGCACTTTCCCCATGTCTGTCTTCTGTTCCCGGCTCTTAGGCTGCCACTCCAACCCTGCCCCCAGCAGGGGTGTAACTTCCCTGAGGGCTGCTTCTCCACCTGTCAATTCCCTGTCTTGCCAAGGGGCATCTCCAGAGGGAGGCACTGCGCACGAGGTGGCACACACAACTCCGACTATCAGAGAGCACCCCTGGGACCTCCAGGCAGACGCTCAGCATCTGACAGGCTGGTCACATGGGTTGTTCGTTTTCCCACTAAGGTGCTTTCTTTTAATGGAAACTTGGGGAAAAAAAGTGTAATTACTATTTTATAGGTGGGAATTGCTGAACTGTGTTTGTTCCATGACTGAATGGAACTGATTCGCATATAAAACAAAGTGTCATTGGCCCTGCTCATGTATTGGTTAGAAAATGATTTTGAGTCAGCTATGTGGGCAAAATCTGAGGCTGACCGTCTCCCGGGAGAGAAAGAAAGGGGGAGCCTTCCATGTGTCACGAGCTTCCCCAATGAGACCAAGAACACCAGCAAACTAGATGAAGGCTTGGGGGCAAAGGACAGGCAGGCCCGGCCTGGCTTCAAGGATCCATTGAGTGGCCACCTGGCCTGACACGACCCCAGGTCCCACATTAGTGGGAGTCTTGGGTTGAGTAGTCCCTGTCCCCAGCCTTCCACACTCTGCCTCCAGGTCAGACACACCATTTACCGCTGCCCATGACCCTGTTATGGATGGAACAGGACCCCCTCATTCACACAAGCTCACATGAGCCTTTGATAGATTTGGTTGTAACTTGATCTAATTATGGGAGATGGAGCCAGAGAGAGGTCTGGGGTGGCTTGCCCTTCAAAGCTGGTTCTCACCAGTCGCTCTGGTATTTAGGCCAAGCTCTGCCTTGCCTCTCTGCTTCCTAGCTCCTCTGCACACTCCATCAGGACCACCCAGTGCCAGGCTAACAGGGCCACAAGAACCTGACCCAAAACCTCCAAACCATGAGCTGAAAGCCACCTTCCTTCCCAGGAAGTTCCCCTGGGGGATTTTAGTTAAATGCTGATGCAACGTGTGTCCCAACCTCTTAGCTGGGGGTGAGAGATGTTCAAAGGCCCCCACAGTGAACATGCTGAAATCCCCAGAGCTTCTGCTTGTTGCCCTACACACACACAGCTCTGGTAAAGTCTAATTGAATGATAAATTAAGCTCAGTAGGAGATGAAAAACTAATGAAATAGAACAATTATAACAATGCACTGTCATGAGAATTACTTCAAGTGTATGAGCTGTCATGTTAGATTGAAAACCTCAGTAACACCTCGGACCACAGTTGTCTGTGAGCAGGAACTACTGCCTCCTCCTCTCAGCCCATCCAGATCCGTGTGTGAAGCAGGCAGCAGTGCACAGGATGGAACCTCAGAGAGGCTTCCCCTTCCCGCCATGCTCCAGGCTGTAATATGCATGATTTGAATCTACGTGGGTCAGGGTGCTTCTGAGAAGCAGGACTTGTCAGAGGTGCATGTGCACTGAGAGAGAAACCATTGAGACCTCTCCATGTCTCTTGCTGTGCCTTTCAAATGAACTAATGAACGAATGAGTGAATACATGTCAATAAGCAGAGGGGAGCCTTGTGGCTGCCTGCTGCCTATGCACACTCCTCACCAACCAAGGGGATGAAACAGTGTCTTCCGTGGCACGTTCAGAGAAGCAGGCCATCTCCATCAGGGAGCCATCGCTTTCAGGGCTCCCCAGAACGTGGCTGCCCTTGAAGCCCCGGTGGACTTGGGCTCTGTAGGCCACACACCCTGAGGGACACAGATTCCCCAGCCGCATCAGCCCACAGTGCAAGGCACTGGCATCTAAAGACACACTACCTCTCTGGGCCAGGTACCAGGTGATGGGAACAGGACCAAAGCCAAAGCTTGTGTCTGGCTCACAGTCCTGGATTCTGCCCACGTCCTGGAGACATGAGCTAGTGCCTGCTCTGGGCACAGGACTGCAACCCTGGTCTCTTACAGATCAGCTTGGAACTGAAAGGCCCCCCACACTGGGGCACCCAAAACCCAGCAGTGCTGAGAGGAGTAGTGTATTTTTAGCACCTGTGGAAGCCAGAAGGAGCGGGGCCAGGGCCCCTGGGGGAATGAATCACCATCACAGGAGGCCTGGTAAACTGATCTCGGCCAAGGAGCGCACAAGGCCACCAGCCAACTAGACCAGCGACTAGCGGTCAGCAAATGCTGCAGGCCCATTCAAGGGCCTGGGCCACGCCCAGGGCTTCCTGTGGTCGTCAACAGGAAGCACGCAGAGGTGCGTGCCCAGGGCATTCCCTCGTCCTCCCCAGCTGGAAGCCTCAGCTTGCCTAGGCCATGGTCCAGAGGCCAGTTTTTCGCAAGAGCTGCCTGGTGTGGCTGCTGGAGGCTGGGGAGGGACTCCAGCCTCAGCAGCCCTGTGGTTGGAAAAAGGAGGAAGGAATCTTAACAGGACAGTGGTTCTCAAACTGAACATGCGTGGAACCTCAGAGGAAGGCAGGGCCCATCTCAGCATGTGTTGAACCTCAGGGGAAAGGCAGGGCCCATCCCAGCAGCAGCTGATTCAGCTGGACACGTGGGCCTAGGAATCTGTGCCTGTGGCCCCAGACCATCCCACTCCAGTGCACCCTCTGGAGGATGCCCTGAGGTTGGTGCTAACACAAGCCAGCAGTAAAGTTGCCTTCTGCCCAGCCCCTATTCCACTTTCTCAGCACAACAGCCAGAGCTGTCCTTTGGAGAACCTGTGTCCCACGGTGGCTTCCCCCACCTGGTTGATTGGTTGTCACCCTGAGCATTTTGCTTCTCTAACTTGGCCCTGCCCCCACCCATACCAAACTTCACTGAGTTGTAACTCTCCATCCACAGTGCTGATCGTGGAAGGGCCCAGTTGACCACGGAATGTCTAGCTGGGGACAGACCTATAGATATCTGGTCCCCTCTTACCTGGCAGTACCAAGTCACAGCAGTGGACACTGAGTTCATCCGCAAGGAGGGGAGTTCTGAGTTGTTCCACTCTGAGGTGATGGGATCCAGGGCCCGGCCTCAGCCAACGTGTGCTGGTGACAGTGTCCATGGATCTGCCCCGTCATCCTCTGCCCCTTGCTTTTCTGGCCTCTGGCTTTTCTGGCCTCCGGCCCCTTTGCTGAGGACTGGCTGAAGCCCCAGGGCTCGCTGCCTCACCTGCCTGCTCACACAGCTGTATCTGAGCACAAAGGCCTGTTCTGTTGCAGAGTAGAGAGAGCATGGTTTGAGCTGCAGACCCTGGGGTCCCTACTGGACCTCAGTAAGGCCCCTGTCTGCGGCCACGGTGGCAGCAGCTGGCCATGCAGGCTCATGCTGCCCACGTGCTATTCTCTTTTCTACCCCATGCACCCTCAGACCCTGCTCACCAGCTCCATGCATGTCGCCACCCCAGAACAAACCTTCTGCTGTGCCAATTTCTTTGCCACCCCTTCCAACAAGAAGCGCCACCTGGGTCCTGACCCCAGAGGAGCCTCTGGGATGGCCGCAAGGAATGCAGTGCAGCAAAGTGACAATCCCTGACTGCCTGGGCTGGGGCAGGAAAACTCACATGGTTTTTGCTGATGATGCTGGGACTTCTGGGAGTCCCTGGTTACATGATGGGAAGTCCAGCAAAGCTCTGGGGTAGAGATGCAGAGAGAAGGCAAGGAACAGGGGTCCAGGCCAGGCAGGAGGGCCTAGCTGCCAGTGCCTTCCCGTCCCAGCACTGAGCCTCCCTGTGGGGTGGGGAGGTGGTGGCCGGGGCTGTGGATCTCACCACTGGCAAGGTGGTGTGCCGAGGGAGGGTTCTTATCCCACCATTCTTTGGAAAGGAAGCCAGGGTCTGGGGGAAGAGGCTAGGGTCCAGTGGGGCACAGTTCATCGGCTCAGAGGCAAATTCTCATCCATTGTCTAGGGTGATGGACCAGGGTGGGCTCCTGCCTTCACCTTCCCAGAGCCCATTGGCAGGGGTCACCAGGGATGGTGCCACCCTGGGCTGGACTTGGCTGCTGGTGGCTGTGCGCGACTTTTGCCTGGGCTGTGCCAGTCAGAGGCTCTGGACGCTGCTTTCCTGTCTGGGAATCGAGTTACCCCAGCTGACACAATTTCAAGCAGCTTCGTTTGAGGTCATGGGGACCTGGTGCCTGATGGAGGGCCTGAATGGGGAGGGTGAAACACAGTGGTTGGAGGCACATGGAACCAGCCTGGAAATGCCCTGGATCCAGCACCATGCAGAGTGGGTCCGGGTCCTTTCTAAATCCTATTGAGGCCGAACATGCAAGGGGCTCTTCATCATATGGACAGAAAAGTCCATAAAGGAAATAAAACGGAGAGAGCAGAGAAGGCAGGAGCAACAAGGAGCATCACAGCCACCACACGGGGGTTGGGAGCGAGAGGAAGCTGATGGCCCGGCAGGTGAGTCATCTCGTGGTTCAAGAACTGAACAGTCCTGAAAACAAACAGAGCAATGTGCAGACAGTGAAGGATGGGAGACACAGAGAAACTTTGAACTTCATAAAATGACAAAGCCAGAAGCAAGGAATTGTCACACACACACACACACACACACACACACACACACACACACACAGAGCGCTCAGTAACGTTAGGAGCCAGAACACAGCCCACACGTTACTCAATCAGCAAATGCCTTCTGCTGATTTACCAAGGCGCCAGGGCTGGTGAGTAACCAAGGCCCAAGACCAAAGGGCACAACTCTGCCACCCCAGGCGGTTCACCAGGCCCCAAGCACATTTAGAGGGCGAGTCCCGTCCTCAATGGAAACTGGCAGAGCAGGGCTCCTGCCCCTTCTCCACAGGAAATGTGTACACCCGTTCAACTCTTATTAGGGACAATTCCCCCTGCTCCACCCACCAGGCACCCTCCGAATTCTGTCCTCACAGAGGGCAGCTCTACTGCACAGGACACGAATGGTCTGGAAGGTCCCACTGCCTCAGCTTTCCTGCTGGTGAAGGGAGGGCGGAGCCTGGTCAGCCCTTAGGCATCTCCAGGTCTGGGATCTGTCCCAACCACCTCACCCCAGAGGAGGAGCCTGGGACGAAACGCAGCACTCAGAGGCAGGAAGAGCCGTCCTGGACCAGCTCACGGGCCACGTGTGACTGCACGAACCAGAGGTCTGGAGATGCGGCAGAGCAAAGGACCCCAGCCCCAAGCAAGCTTGCTGCAGAGTGCTGCTCAACAAATTCTATCAATCCACTTCTAAACAGTTAAACCAACCTACCCTCTAAAACCTTCCGGCCTTGGCAGACACACAGCTCAAGGTCTCCAGCTGCCCACCCCTCTCTTCCTCTCCTGAGGCACCTAGCAGTAGCTGCAGCCCCTGCAGGTTTGGGACCAGCCAGCTGAGGAAACCTTGAGAGCCCAGAGGTCCACAGGGTGGCAGGTCTTAGAGCCTTGGAAGTGTTGGCAGTTTTGGGTCACCTGTTTGGACACCTTGCAGAACCTCCAACTTGCAAGAAACCAGGTGGAAGGCACACTGCTCAGCCAGCCACCCACAGCTAGGGACTCCCATTCTACCTCCATCTCTCCATGGATGCAAACCCTGAAGGAAGATGAAGAAGTTCAGGGGGGAAGACCAGAGACAGGGAGACTGCAGCGAATATCCACATTCCTCAGCAGTAGACCTTGCGTCCAGGCTCTGCCTAGGTGACACTGCCTCCTGGGAGGACCTGGGGCGGGGCCCGCGCGGCAGCCTGCAGGAGGGGCTGGGCTGGCTTCTCAGAGCTAGACCTACAGCCTGTGGCCGCAACCCTAGCTGCTCCCTCTGGCTTTCCTGAGAAATGAGGGCAGGGTGGGGGAGCTCAGAACAGTGCAGCTCTTCAGTGAGCTCATCAGACAACGGAAGGAGGTTTCCCACAAGTTCTGTGCTGCCACTTTCTCTCCGGCTCTTCTGGAACTTTCAAGAATTCAGGAAGCTCCATGGCCAACCTGGAGAGCACCTGACAGGAGCATCCCCTGACAACTTCCAGCTTCCCAGCACCCCAGAGATGAGGACTGTAGCTTCAGGATGCCCTGCCCCCACGGCACCCCTTCCCCTGAGAGCTTCCCCCATTCCTGGAAGTTTCCTGAGGCCCAGGAATCCACGCGTCCAGCACCACGGCCAGCCTTGGGACGTGGGGGACACTCCCTGAAGGCCTAGTTTGCATCCGCACAGCAGTGTGGATGATACCTGGAAACGGTGAGGTCACCCCACGTAGACAGAAGGGGACCAAGGACCTAGCATTTAAGCATGCATGCAAGATGTCAAATTATATATAACATTTAATCGGTTACTATGATATCCAAAATCATTAAAGTAAAAAAAAAAAAAAAAGCTGCTGAGTAGTACATAATGTTTTCAGGGTTCTGAGGAGTTGCAGCTGGCCCAGACAGCCCCTCACTGGCCACGCTCCTGGTGCCGCTTGCCCTTGCCCTTCTTCTTGTCCTCCAGCTGCGGCTTCAGGGCACACACGCAGGCTGACACACCAGCGATGGCCTTGGGCAGGTCGGTGCCCTTGCTCCATTTGTTGGCCTCACGGTCGTACACCTGCACCGTCTTGGAGAAGGCTGTGTTCTCCCAGCTGTAGCCACCCAGCACATAGATGCGGCCCTGCCACACGGCCACGCCCGACTCGCTGTTGGCGTGCAGCAGCGGGGCCACGCGTGTCCACTGGTTGCACTGCGGGCTGTAGGCCTCCACGGCTAGCACATCGAAGCGCTCCATGGACTCGATGTTGTCGTCGCTGCCCCCGATGGAGTAGATGCTGTCGCCCAAGCTGCACATGCTGTGCCAGCCGCGAGCCGTGATCATGGGCCGCCGCTCCTCCCACACGTCCGTGCGGTGGTCGTAGCACAGCAGGTTCTTGCGGTAAGGCCCGATCTGGTAGTCGTGGCCTCCGGAGATGTACACGCAGTGTTTGTAGACGGTGCCTGCGTGGCCGTAGGTGAACCTGCGGGGAGAGACCGGGAGGGAGCTCAGCAGTGTGCGGGGCCTCGGGCTTCTCTGGAGCACAGTTCACCCAGAGAGGAGAGGGGGCAGGTTCCACGGCGCTACACAGGCAGCAGAGTCGGCAGCAGAGGGCTCGGAGTTCCACCCCACCTGCTCCCCCACTGGGAGAGAAGGGCAGGGACAGAGCTGTGCCACGATTTACCACAGCTGAAAATGAGCAACAGGGGCTGGTGCAATGGCACAGCAGGCTAATCCTCAGCCCTGTGCTGCCAGCATCCCATACGGGGGCAGCAGCACTGGCAGCCAAGGCCGCGAGGGAACAGGTGTGGACAGGGAGAGTGAGGGCTGCTTTTAGGTCATCATGACGTCACCAGGCCTGTGACACGGGTCATCATGATGTCATAAGGTTTGTAACACAGCATGAGCCTTAAAGTGAATTATGTGGGCTGCAGGCACTAACTGTCCACATCGGCTCAGCAGCTCAAACACGTCGGCTGCTGCGCTGTGACGCACCAGAACTGCTTCCCAGGGGAGAGGGTATCTGTGACCCACTGGCCTTCCCGTTCTGCTTTCTACAGACCTACCACTCACTGCTCTAGACATGCCACCCCACATTTATACAAGGGTTAAAAACCAGCCAGAGACCAGGGCCACAAGAATACCGGACAGGGCAGACCTGGCTGGGGGTGGGGTGGGGAGAAGGGGTTACCTATGGATGACAAGACACAGTTCCCAGATGGACAGAAGCGTCCGTGTGGCGTCCTGGCTCCCGGCTTTGCAAACATGTCAGTCACTATCAGGGGAGGCAGATGCCATTGGAAAATGGGCTAATGAAGCCAAGACCAGCCTATGACGAATGCAAAGGGCACCTCCCTCCCCACATAGGGTGAGGGTGGCTCTGTAGAGGGTCTTCACCAGGCACTGCACCCCCAATTCCAGAGCAATCAGGAGCCATTAGGGAGTCACCTGGTCAGCCTCCGGGCACCATGACCTTGGCCTTTGGAATCTGCACACGCAAGTGGTTGTTAGTGGTCCCTGAAGTGGAGGGCCAGGAGCCAGGCACAAAGGAGGCCTGAGCATGGGCACCTGCCCACCTGGCCTTCCAACTCTGTGTTCCCAGGTGTGCCCCACAGCACAACGACTCAGAGAGGAGTCTCTGCTTATCGCATGGTGACACACTCAACAGGTGACACCTGGAGGCGGGAAGACAGCATAGAGTGGCCAGCTTCCTCCTGGGCTGGCACCCTGGCAGGACCTCATGAGTAGCTGTCATGCCGGGTGACACCATCAGCCCCGTCTACAGAATCCCCCAGAATCCCTCCCACCTGGGGTCAGAGACCTTTTGGCCAATCCTTTGCTGTCAGAACTCAGCACTGGCTCTATGGGACTCGGGGTCACAGGCCAGACACAGCATCTATTTGGAGTCACCCTCCACCCCTCAAGGGCTACCCCCGGCACTTCACAAGCCAGGACACTCAGAGCGAGCAGAGTGGAGCGTGTGCCCCGAGAGCCTGCCCTGCCGTCCCCAGTCACCTTGGCAAGCCGGCCACGTAGGACCAGGAGTCAGTCCTGGGGCTGTACATCTCCACCGATGAGAGTGCGCCATTCTCATTCCGGCCGCCCACGGCCACCAGCTTGTCTTCGATGGAGGCCAGGTAGAAATCCACACGCCGCTGGTTCATGGAGGCCACCTGCACAGGTGAGACACTTGTACTCCTCTTTCCGGAACCCCAGACAGCAGCAGCACCCAGCCCTGGTCCAGTGTGGTGGCACAGTTGGTTAAACCGACACCCTTGAAGCTGGCACCCCATACAGTGCCCTTCCCAATCCAGCTCCCTGCTGAGGCACCTTCAAAAGCAGCAGCAGATGGACCGAGCGCTTGAGCCCCTGTACCCACGTGGGAGACCCAGATGGCATTCTGACTCTGGCTTTACCATGGATCACCCAGCTATTACTATGGCTGTCTAGGGAGTGAGCCAGTGACTGGAGCATCTCTCACTCTTTCTGTATTTCTAATTCTGTCTTTCAAATAAATAAACTATCTTTTAAAAAATACAATAGAAAACAAAACTTTTCTATCCTTATAACTCTTGGACGTAGAGGCTTTTAAAAATCTAGCACTAGGATGGGCGCACTGGCTCAATTGGTTAATCTTTCACTTGTAAGTGACAGAATCCCATATGGACACTGGTTTGTGTCCTAGCTGCTCCACTTCCCATCCAGTTCCCTGCTGGCTGGCCTGGGAAAGCAGTTGAGGACGACCCTGGGGCCCTGCACCTGCATGGGTAACCAAGAAGCGCCTGGCTTTAGATCTATTCAGCTCCAGCCAGTGCAGCCATGGGGAGTAAGCCAGCAGATGGAAGATGTCTCTTTCTCTCTGCAAATCCGCCTTTCTAATTAAAACACAAAAAAACTCTCCCTCCATGTTACCCAGAATGCCGAGACCAGGAAGGCAAGACGGCATCCAAAAGTTGGGAAAAGAAGGTGAAACCCAAAGAAAAAGGGGCACTTCCAACAGGCTCCCCTGAGAGTGCTGAGCCCCAAAACAGCAGAGATCCAGAGATTCCCACGTGGTCAGAATCCTGCAGGACACGTGGTTGAGCAGTTTTTAAAAATACAAATGGATCCTTTCTCTCTTTTCCTTTCTCAGCCACCCAGGTGCACCTGGACAGGAAGCACAGAGTAGAGCCCAGGCCTTGCTTTTCTTTTAAGTAATTCTAGCAGACTGTGGTACAGTGAAGGGGTAAAGTCACAGCCTCTGGCAGCAGTACCCCACGTGGGCACAGGTTCACCACCCATCCAGCTCCCTGCTGACGACCTGGGAAAGCAGCAGAGGACAGCCCGAGTACGTGGGCCCCTGCACCTACATGGGAAATGCTGAAGAAGTTTGTGGCTCCGGCTTTGGGCTGGCCCAGCATTGGCTGTTCTAGCCACCCGGGGAGTGAAAGAGCAAATAAAGATCTCTTTCTGTTTCAGAAAAAAAAGGTCCCACCAAGCACCGAGCCGGTCACGGGCAGAAAACAGGGACCACGGCTGCCGTCAAGCCTGAGGGCGGGCCCCTGAGCTGGTCTCTCTGCTCAGGGTCAGGATTTAGCCGTGGGAGGGTGGTGCCAGATTTTGGGGAGCTAAGAAAAGCACCACTGACAATGTGGAAGTGTGAGCAGAAATGTGGAAGTGTGAGCAGAAAGATAGAGTGGGCGCTGGGCTGCAGGGGGGTGCTGGAGGGTAGGGCAGCCTCTCTGGGCCAGGTGCTCACCCATCGGCAGGAGTCCACACCCGATGCCAGAAGGCCGGTGTCCTCTCACACACCTCCAGAGGGAGGACGTGGGATCTGCAGTGGGTGAGGAGCCCCTCTGAACTCCCCCAGCCAGCATGGAGCCGAGCCGGGCGGGGGCACCTCAGGCCTGACATCCAGGTGCACCTTTGTCCTAGGACCTGCTGGCCACAGGGACAGCTGTGGACCCTGTGTTCTCCCAAAATGGAGACCTGGGAACACCACGGGCTCATCTCTAGGATGGCACGAGTCTCATGTGGCCACTTGCACCTGCATGAAAAGGAGCAACAAACTCAATTTTTCAGCTGCCTGGCTGCCGGGCTGCACGGTGCAAACTTGGGCAGGGTTGGGAGTTCCACCAGGGAGCCGGTGGGGTTGGGGGACAGAATGGGAAGGACATGACCCATCACTTTATCTTCACACCTTGAGCAGAAGCAGGACAGTGGCCAAGCCCCGGGAGCAGGGAGGCGCGTCAAGGCTAGGGCAGGCGCTTGGTCAGAACCCTCCAGAGAAAAGAAACAACCATGTGGCTTCAATCTCACCTTGATCCACTGTTTACAGCGGGGGTCATACCTATAAAGAAGGTTGGAGGCCGCATCCCCTCCGTTGTCCCTGGAGAAGCTGCCGCCCGCGATGAAGATGAAGCCGCCCAGCACGGCGACGCAGTGGTGGCTCCGGCGGGCCGGCAGCGGCGTCTCCTTGACCCACTGTTGGCTGCAGGCGTCCAGGTAGCAGGTGTCGTCGCTGAGCTCCAGACACCGCTCAGAGACCTCACCGCCCACGAACAGCAGCCGCTCCTCGTGGGTGCGCAGAGCCGTGCGCTTGCTCTGCAGCACGGGCTGGGCGGCCAGGCTGTTGTGGTAGCGCACCGCCTCCTCGATGAAGGCCTCGCAGTCCGTCTCCCTGGGCAGCAGCGCGCACACGGCCGGCTTGACGCGGTGCAGCAGGTCATTCTTGGGGATGAGTGGGAAGCGGATGTTCTCCAGCACCTGGTAGGCATGGGCCTCGCGCTCAGGCTGCTGCGTGAGCCACTGCAGCGCCGCCTGCAGCAGGTCGTGCTCACACTCGCGCTGCACCTGGCTGCTACCCAGGTACTTGCACAGCTTCTGCAGGGAGACGTTCTGCAGGAAGTCGGGCGTGAAGGAGAGCGTGCCGAAGTGGCTCAGGATGAAGCCGTCGATGAAGGCGTCCAGCCGCTTGAGGCTGTAGATGGAGGCCAGCTCCTGCAGGTACAGGTAGTTGTCCTCGCTCACCTCCTGCTCCAGGTAGTCACAGCAGAAGTCCACCGCCGTCCAGATCTGCAGCAGGTGCGCCGTCTCCAGGATGTAGTCGATGTTGCCGCCATCCAGTGCCAGCTCCCCGCCATACAGGAAGTCCACCACAGCCTTGAGGCCAATGTAGGAGGCGCCAACCAGCTCCACCTCCTTCTGGAAGGCCTCCCGCATGCCGATGGTGAACATGGAGTTGAAGTAGTCGCTGCACACAGCCAGCAGGTTGCGGTGGGCAGGCACGCGCTGCTCGTCTGCCACCAGGACCACATCGCAGAAGAGCCCACGGAGCCGCTGCTCGTTGAGCCTCTGCAGCACCGTGGTGGAGTGCTCCGCCCAGCGGTAAACCTACGGCAGAGGGCACGCGTGAGGGACGGGAGCCATGCCACCCGACCTCCCCTCGGGGGCTCAGACAGGGAGCAGACAGAACAGGCACACAAGACCCGACGGCGCTGTGGGAGAGGGTACATGTGTCACGTGTGCAGTCACATGTTCTGGGACCACGCTTCAGTGAGCCACTCCTCTGTGGCTTATAAAGTGGTAAGCACCCACGTGGTGGCAGGGACGTGAGGCACAAACTTCACACACTCAGGCGGATCCTGGCCCAGGACACAGCTTCATCACTTATCTCCAGGAACACGTGAAAACATTTGTGGAAAAGGAACTAAAAGGTTAGGGTTCATTTTGGTGCAACCCACTGCGAAAGGCACATGCAAAGCACAAGGACACGGCCTCCCCAGGGTCTCCCTGCGTGGCGCACTGCCGGGGCATGACACTGCATCGGCAATGAACGCGTTTCCCCGATAAAGAGAGCGGAGGTCTCCGCAGACTAAGAAACTCACCAACAGAGACAGAGAGGCAAGGCCGTCCTTCAACCCTAGCTCTGATTATAGGTTATAATGCAATGCAATAATGCCACATGAATGCCCTAAATAAACTCAACCCAGCAGGCATTGACAGTGTGCAAGTTGCCCCCCGTGTGCCTCTGAGCTGGAGGGATGCTCTCAGACCTGGACGAGGGGCTCTGCAGCCCGGGAGGGCTGACCAGCACTACTTTGGGAACGTTGCATGCTGCTATGCCTCAAGAAAGCACGAAACCTCAGCAGAATATTCCAGACAAAGCACTCCGAGCACCAAGCAGATGGCTGGTCTGTCTGAGGGCCAGAACTGGCTGGGCATCAGGCCTGCAAAGGGGAACCAGCATATGAAGGTTCCCTGGGGCATTCACCCCCACCCAGTCCCTGGGAGTGGCTGTGTGCCTCCGTGTATGTCACTATGCGTCTTTCCCTCCGCATGGTTCTGCCTCGCCCAGCCCAGCTGGTTCCCCAGGACACCAGACAGGAGCTGCCTGCAGTTTTCCTGGCTGGAGGGCCAGCCTTCGTGGCTCGGTCCTCCTAGGGACACGCCCATTTCTTGTGCCACTAACAGAGCTGGGCTGGCTGTTCTGGCTTCTAGGCAAATAGGGATGAGCTAGGCTCCTGTGAACACTGGTCAGGGACCCCCCTTGGGCGTGCCCTGGAGACAGGAACTATGAAGTCCTATAGCAGCAGGTGAGTGGCTAAGGCACAGGAAGGCATGGCGGGGCCCTGGCTGGCCACTACCTTTCATGAGCAACAGGGCGCCAGGATGCAGACCCGGAGTCCAGCCTCCCTCCACTTCCCCCTGATGGCATCCACTCATTGCTTCATTTTCTATTTTAAGAGCCTTCATCAAGCACAGCACCAAGTGGGGAAGGAAACACATGTGGCTGAGGCGGAGCGGAGCGGCCCCGCGAGGGGTGTGACACATTTACAATTCAGCACCAGAAAAGACGTGTGCATTCAAGGTCCACACAGCACCTGGCAGCCACACAGCAGGCAGACTCGGCCACTGCCGCACTGCACTGCCATGGAGCTAAAGCTTGACACATATGTCTCCATGCTGGTAACAGGGTCAAGTTCCAACACAGGAGAAGCTGCGGTAGGAAGAGGCCGTGGGGAAGGGTCTCTTTCTCTCATAGGTGACCAATTTGCATCAGAAGGGGTATACTTCCGGTAACGTGGGAGTAGATCAGATGTCAAAAACATAACCAACTCAGGGAAAGAGAGCCTCCCTCCTAAGACCCAGGCAGGACTCAGAGCTTGGTGCCACAGGACACGGGTCCTCGGGTGCAGGAAGCCAGCAGGTGCATAGCATTCTGAGAACCAGCTGGGCGGGGCAGGAGTCTTTGGGGAAAGAAGTGATTGGGGACATGAGAGCTGGCCTCTCTGGAAGACCACAGGGGCCCCTGCAGGATCCCAAGCGGGGTTCTTCCCTCTTGCTATCACCACCCCGAGAAGCCTTCTTTTCTTTCCTAATAGTTCCCCCCCGCCATCAAATGTTAGCACCACTGAAACACAGATGTCAGCTTGTGCACCTGCCAGGGGAGAGGGATGAAAAACCCACAAAGGAAACACACACAAGGAGCAAACTCCAGATGTTTTCGGCAACAAAACAGCAACTTGCCTTTTCCATGAAATCCCCACCGTGCAGAGCTGTGCTTTATCCATAGAAAGCCCACCGTTCCTCCACATGCCCGAGAAACCACGTTTACCAGCAGGTGCACAGGGCCAGTGATGGCAGCAAAATTTCCACTTTCAGCCAGGGGCTGGCCACCACTTCTCCTAGCCTGCAGTAGCCACAGCTGGGGACAGTGGCTGTACCATGTCCACCTGCTTGGGGACCCAGGTAGGATACCTTCCTGGCCCACGCACAGAAGTTGGCTGTGCAGGGGTGTGGCGGCAAGGCACAGTATTTCTAATCAGATATCTCCCTTCCAGTCCCTCTCAGGGTGACCATAGAGCCAGTACCATGCAGTTGGCAGTGTGGCCCTGCACATTTACCACCCCACCCCTGCTGGTTCTTGGGGTCCCAACCAGGCCCTTTAGCATACAGGGGTACACAAGGCACAGCCTCTCCGGGAGGTTGGAGATGGCACCCTTCCGAGGAGGGGATGGAATCCCTCCGGCACTCATCTGCTCCCCACTCCTACAGCCAAGACACAGAACTCGTGAATCAAGCAGTGACAGTGACACAGTCACGCTCTGGGGCGTCACACTGAAAACTGACAGCTCAGGCTGTGGGGGCCCTGTGCCTTCTCTGCCTCCCGACCCCTTGTAAAGGATTCGAACCATGGCCGGCTGGTCGTGGGTAAAGACCACCCCCTCGAGGTACCCAGGGGGCCCGTCACACACCTTTGAGGATTCGCTGATCTTGTATGGCCGGGACACGCGCGTCTGCCTGCTGGCCTCCATAGTACAGGAGCTCACAGCCCTGCAACGAGAACAGGGCACTGAGCCACAAACACCCACCTGTTGCTGAGTCTACTGAGGTCTCCAGGCTAGGTCAGGGTGACAGTCCTAACAGAGAGGCAGGGCCCAGACTAACGCCCTGAACTAAGACAGAAGGGCCCGGCACCAGGCAAGGCTGGTGCCACAGGCCCATTTCACAGATGAGGACACTGTGGTTGTGAAGCCAGTCAACGGCTCAGAATCAGACCCGGGTCTGTCCAGCTTTACATCCTCCGCCTGTGACAGATGGCTGAGCCAGGCCCAGGCTTGGAGAGGGGAGAGCCCCAGGCTCTCAGAGCAGCGTGATGTGAAGGAAGCAGGGTCGTGATCACCCAAAGGAGCATGGCGCACTGTAGACACACCGTCCTCGCTCTACAACCGTCAGCAAGGAAGCAGGAAGCCGAGCCGGGAGTACAGACTGTACCGGCCCCCGGTCATCCTGACTGGCCTCAGGCTGCTGGGAGACCCAGAGAACGGACGACAGCACCGTGTGGCACCAACGAAATGCCAGAGATAGGCAGGTGAGCTAACTGGGCCCACGCTGCGGGCAGCTGCAGGGTGACAAACAGGCTGACACTTGGCCTGGCGTGAGACACTCAGACAAGCTGGATGTGTCAGCCTCAAGCTTCAGCCATGGCGGGAGGCTCTAGGGACCCCTGTCTCTGGTCAAATTTACACTATGGCTCAGGTTCCCTCAGCATTTAAACGCAGAGGAAGGCTCTGCAGGAGACAGGCTCAGCAGGAACCACGGGAAACAGGGGTGAGGGACGCCCAGGGGAGGCCCCAGGCTGCAGCAGGGGCGCCGAGGGTGCTCGGCCACTGTCTGCTTACCTGCATGGCTCTAACACCAGCAGGCACTTGGGGTGAGGGAGAGGCGGGCAGGATCCCATCCCATCCAAGGGGCGCAACTGTGCGCCCTTCACAAGCCATGCCCCACCGGCTTCCTGACTGCACCCCCAGGCTGCTGCAGGTCCAGGGACAAGACAGGCCCACTTCCCTGGCCTCAGAGACACCGGCATGCGGGGGCGGGGGGATGTGAGGGTCGGCAGAAGGTCACAGCGTCCAAAGTGGCAGGTGTTCCTCGCTATCCCGTTCCGCAGCACACCCGGGGCAAGCTGGCCAGGGCTGTTTTGCCCTCAAATGCTAAAAGCTCTTTCTAGGCCAAGACATCTCTAGAGAGTTCCGGGGGTGGGGAGAAGTGGAGGGCGAGGGGGCCCCTTTTGTTCCCAGACCAGCAGTGTGGGGTGTTTGTACCCGCCCCCGTGTGGACTGGATGCAGGCTACTCCAGCCCCGCACGCAGCGACCACTGATCCCAGTTGCGCAGGCGGTCCTGCAGGAAACACGGGACAGGAGTCCACGTTCCGGGTTCCCCGGGAGCCTCGTGTCCCGGCTCCTTCCTGGCTGCTACCCAGACCCCGGGCATCTGCGCGGGAGGAACCCGCAAGGCTGCCTGGCAGCACTCACCCGTCCCGGGGCTCGCTGGTGGGGGTCTCCGGAGACACGGCTGCGGCTGCTGCCACCCGGAACCCCCTTGCAGAAACAACTGCACAACCGCCACCCGGCAGGCTCGAGCCGGCTGCCAGGAGGGGAAGGGAGGCGGAGCTGGGGCGCGCCAGGGGCCGGAGCCCGCGGTGGGACGCGGAGCCTCCACCTGCGCCCTCGCGGGGGGCACGGGCAGCGGGGACGCCCTCACCGGCCACGGATGTCTCACCTGCGAGGGCGGGGGCGGCCTGGCCAGCTCCGTGCGTCCAGTCCGCCCGCCCCGCGCGCGCGCCTTCGCACAAAGGGACGCCCGGAGGGGACGGGGGCGCGGCCCGCAGCCGCTGAGGAATCCCCGACCCCTGCCCGGCCCCCGCCCCGGCCCCCGGGAGAGCGCGCGCGGGGGCCCCGGGTCGGGAGGGGTGGGCGTGCGCGCGGAGGCCCACCTGCAAGGAAGCGCTACGGACGCGGTGCGGGCAGTCCCGGCGACGAGGCCGGGCCGGGGGCGCGGCGGGGCCCGGGCGCCGGAGCCCCTGGGCCGGGCCGGAGCGCAGCCATGGCTCCGCCAGGAAGTGCGAGGCCGAGGGCGGAGGCGGCGCGCGCGGCCAATGGCGGCGGCCGCGAGGAGGTGGGCTCAGGCGGCGCGAGGCGGGGCCTGCGCCCGGGGCGGGCGGCGCGGGCTGGGCGCGCACCCTCGGCCGCTGCGGGAGACCCCCGGCCGCTGCGGGAGACCCCCGGCACGGCTTCGCGAGAGCCGCTGCGGTCCCGCCAGGCGTCCCCGGGTCCCTTGGGTTGGGGCACGGTGTGCAGGGGACGGACGAGGACCCGGTCCTTGCGGAGCAGAGTCGAGAGCTGGCCGGGGTGGGGTGAGGGACATCGCGGCGACCGCGCTGCGGTGGGGAGCCCGGTCCGCACCCCCCGGCCCACTTGGTGCCTCACTGCGCAGTGTTTTACTCGGCTTTCTCATCAGTTTGGCTCTCCCGGGGGATAGGGGTGGGGGTTAAATTTTGTTTTTGTGCCTGTCCGCGCCCCCCGCCCCCGGGACAGGCCGGAGACTTGTCAGTTCTGAGCCTGATCCGAGCAGCAGACGCAGGAAGACGCGGGCAGAGTGCGTGTCTGTGCGTGGAATGCACAGGCCAGTCCGCAGAGGCTGGTCTCTGGGGCTGCGGAGGCTGTTGCGGGCCCAGGTTGCTCCATAGGGCCGTGGGAGGGGGTGGGGAGTTCTGAGGACAGCTCAACCTCAACTCCCCTGCCTCATACAAAGAATTTTTTAAATGTTGATTTTTCACCTGCTTCAGAGGTGCCGGCAGCAGCCAAGGTTGGGCTAGGCGAAAGCCAGGAGCCGGGGGAGCTCCATCCGGTTCACATCGCTGTCCCAAGGACAGCTGTGGGGACAGACGCAGCCATGCTGCCTTCCCCAGCTGCCTGTGTGCACGTGAGGTCAACAGGCACCTGCTCTTTCCCCCATTGCAAATATCCTGCACTTTTCTCATGCTGGCAGGTTCTCTCCGATGGACGGCTGCCTGGGATCCCCCGATGCCGGTTGTGCACTTGACTTCGTGATAGGTGCTCAGCTGTTGTTCCAGGATTGATAACTCCAAGCAGCCAGAAAAAAAGTTGCTTCCTCTCCCCTGTGGCGCTGCTGTCCCCCCACCACGGAGCTCTTTGCTGCTGTCGCATGACAGGTTCCTCCTGGGCCCTAGGCAGCAATGTGCACAGGCCCAAGCCCACGCCTTCCTGCACTTTTGCATAGGCCTTCCCGCGCCGAGTGTCTTTGCAGGGGTGAGGACGCTCTGGGGAGGCAGAGGGGGCAGAGGGGGCCGGGTTGGAGCTGAGTTCACTGCAGTGCTCACCACCCTGTGTGCCTTTATGCTCACTGTATAAATCCACGGATAGACTTTGAGGATTTGGAGATGACAGTCCCAGGCTGTGGAGCCCCAAGTGTGAGCCCTTCTAAACGCGGGCACCTGTGTGAATGACTGGGCGCTGATGGCTTCCCTGATGGAGAAGTCGGAGCTGTCACAAAGGAGAAGCACCCCGAGCGTGTGTTACTCTGTGCTCACTGCCGTGTGCAGCAGCAAGGGCAGGGCAGGCTGTGTGGGACAGCGGGTGGGGCTGCCCCTCAGGCGTCCACCTCCCACCACCCAGTGACGGTTCGAGTCCTGGCTATTCTGTGCCCCTGAGTAGCAGTGGAGGGGAGTCACCTGCTTAGGGGCCTTGGATGGATCCTGGCTCCTGGCTGGCTTCAGCCTGGCCCAGCCCAGGACAAATCTCCCCTTCTAACAGCCACAATGGCTAGGGCCAGACCAGCTGAAACCATGATCCTGAAATGCCATGCCGATACAAGTGGCTGGCTGGCACCGAAGCACGTGAACCATCTTCTGCCTTCTCAGCGAGCTGGATCAGAAGTGAGATAGCCAGGACTCAAGTAAGTACTCCAATATAAACAGCCTGGGCCAGGCCAGGCTATCTGTGCCCAGTAAGCAGCACGCAGGGTGGCTTGTCACAAGGGCTGTGAGCTGCTCTTTCTTTCAGAGCCCCAGCTACCTGGTAGGCCCAGAGGAAGCTGGGCCTGTTGGGAATGGGGCCGGTGGGACACTTCCAGGCCTAAGCTCCTGCAGGACCGGCAGGAGGAGAAGGCGGGGCCAACCCCTGAAGGCCTGCTCTTCTTGGCAAAGGTTTGTCCTTGGCCCAGCTTCTCTCCCAGGGGAGGTAGCCTCTGGGCTAACCCAGATCACACCCACATGTGGAGTTCCCTGTGTTTGTAACGGTTAGATCAGTGGGGCAGGGGATCAGCAGGTGGTAAGCCCGCCAGGATCAGAGCAGCCATTGGACAGAGCTGTGCCAACAGCAGGTGCCTGGGCCTATAGGAGGGACGCCTTACTTAGCAACCAGCTCCGCTTCCTTCTCCTTCCTCCTGCTCTCTGTGCTGGAGCTCAGTGAACCCAACCAGCTTCACTGTGCCTCAGCATCCCCAGCTTCTAATGGAGTTGCCCTTGTTCCTGTAGGAACAGGCCTGGCGACAGGACGCTGTGCCAACAGAAGGCACATCCTCTGGTTCGGCCTCTGCCTCTTGCTAGACTAGAACCCGAGTAGGAATGTTGTGTTTCTTATCCTCATAGCTTCTTGAACATATAGCACAGACTGTTCTATTGGAGATGCTCCCCAACGGGTCCCCACTAGGTGTGACCTCAGGGTCACTGTCTGCAAAGTGAGGGTTCATCTACACGAGTGAGAACCTGCTATGTGCAGGAGGAAGCAGCATTTAAAAAGACAGCTTTTGGTTTTTTAAATAATCATGGCTCTCCTGGGGCTGATCTTACAGAGGAGGGACCATTACAGCATTAGATGTTGATTAGATGACTGAATGAGATGGAGTCGGAAACGCATCTCACATCCCTGGCACATCCTGAGTGTTTGGTAAATGTTAACCGCTGTCTCTTCTCTCTGCCTGGCTCCCTCCACCACAGCTCTGCGGCCAAGGACAGCCATGATAGCATGCCTCTGCCTTTACTCCCGTGCCCATGACAGACATTGCTAATTGATGGCAGCAAACTTTTTGAGGCACCTGTGAGCAGAGCATCAGGCAGCTCTCACCGAGCCGCCCTCCCGGAGCTGGCCCTTGCCATCTCCTGCCTTCACCTGCATGTGCTCGGGAGCTGCAGGGCCTGCACAGTCCCAGAAGCGGAGCCCTTGGTCCTGCCCGAAGGGCTCAGGCTCAGGTTCCTGCCCTTGCTCAGGGAACCTGCAGCTGCCCTGTCTGTACCTTGTCCACGTAGCAGCTGCTCCTGCTATGAGCTGGGGCTGGTCCCTGGCTTCGGGCGTTGGCGTTCTGCTTGTGTTGCAAGAATCCCGAGTCCTGTTGCTTCTCTTTGTTCGAGAGAGAAGGGTTGTTTCCAGACTGAGCAGTGATGGCCACAGAGCGCTGTGTGAATGCCAGTCCTCACTTTTAAAGTGGGAGAGCAAGACACGTGGACACACAGTTGCAAGCTTGTGAGATAAGACGGCAGAGGCTGTGGGAACCCAGGGGAGAAGGAACACAGGGTCCCTGGGAACAAGCTGCTTCCCGGACCAGTGCCTCTGCCACCTGCCGTCAGTCCCTCTGCCCTCCCCCTGCAGGGCCTGACCGCAGAGCCCTGCCTCCACACGTGGCTGCTACAGCCAGGGCTGGGCCAGGCCAAGGCCAGGTGCCAGGAGATCTCTACCCGCGTCTTCCATGGGGATGACAAGCACCCCAGCACCTGGCCATTCTCTGTTGCCTCCTCAGGTGCATCAGCAGGGAGCTGGAGCAGAAGCTGAGTGGCTGTGGGTTGCCAGTGCCCCAAGTCGAGGATTAACGCTCTGCCCTGGGATTCTGTGTCTTTGAAAGCTGGATGGGAAGTGGAGCTGTCAGGATTAGAACCGGCACCCAAATGGGATCCTGGTGCATTCAAGACAAGGACCTTAGCTGGTAGGCCACTGTGCCGGGCCCGAGGCCAGGCACTTCCGTGTCCCCTGTGTGTCAACCTGTGTCTCCTATGGACAACCAGAGGGGGACTGGGCCAGCTGGATCCAGGAGCTTCCTCCAGTTCTCCCATGTGGGTGCCAGGGCCCAAGGACTTGGACCATCTTCTGCTGCTTTCCCAGGCTATTAGCAGGGAGCTAGATCAGAAGTGGAGCAGCTGGGACGCAAACCAGCTCCCGTATAGGATGCTGGTCCCACACCACAGGTGGAAGATTAGTCTGTGTGCCACCACACCAGCCCCAGCCAGCTGGCATTTTAACCACTATGCTATCATGCCGGGCCCCCTAAGTTCTTAATGTAGTTTAAAACACATTAAATATCAAATGTTATCAAATATTTTATTTTCTAATAAAAACAGCATGAGTTAAATTGCATTTCTGCTTCCATTTTGCAGTTCTTAGCTCACACAGTGTTTGTTTCTGGCATGCTGTTTATTTTTGTGGCTTCGCTGGGCTAATGGGCAGGAAGCTAAGGTGTTCAAGACCGGCTTTCTGTGAAGATCCAACCTGCTTCCACTCTCCAGCCAGCAGAGGGCGCCCGCAACAATGCAGTGAAGCAAAGATGGCAGGGCACCCTGGGCACCTTCACAGTCCCTGCAGGCATGCTGGGCAAGGGCCACTTGCTTTTGTGGTAGCCTAATTCTTTGAACTAAGTCTGTGGTGAGCCATCCCCTGCTGTCCCCCAGCCCTGGCGGTGCGCTTGGCCTGCCCTTGGGCACTGTCCTCCCTTCCTGGGTGTGCCCTGCCAAGGTCCCAGCACACACACACAGGTGGAGGCTCACACCCGCCCCGGCTTGTCCACCAGCCCAGGGGCACTTCACAAAACATACAGGAAGAATCTCAAAAACGCGCTCATTTGGGTGCAGGGAAAGAGCCATGGCTGTAAGGGGTCTTCAAGCTATGGAGACGCTCTCTGGGGGCTCACCATGCGTTCATCAAAATGCATTCACCTCTCGGTTCCGTCTCCCCAAGCCCTTACACAAAGCAGGGCTCCTTTCATCTTCTCAGGCCCCAGTCCTCCCTGGCGTGCCTGCGTCGTCACCCACACGAGGCTGGGCATGCAGCTGATTCCCAGCTGTGTCGGTTAGGAAGGACTCTGCACGCTCCTCACCCTTAGCCCGTGGACGGCCAAGGCGCACCCTGGAGCTCAGCCCGGCCTGTGGTTCCAAGGCAGGGCTTGGGCATCACTGGCCTGGTATGGGAAGTGTGTGCGCTGCCTGCTGGCTTGCTGCCGGGCTCTGGCCGCTTGCAAAGCTGCGGGTTGCCAGGCTGTGGTAGGTTCCCCGGGGTCTCTCAGTCTTGCATTTCCCAAAACTGAGGACCCGGTGTTTGCTCGGGCACAATCTTGTGCCCATTTTTCTTTCTCCTCGTTTTTGTTTTTCCCCTCCCCTCCTCTCCCCTCCCCTCCCCTCCTCTCCGCTCTTTCTTTTCCTTGGTCCCTGTACCTTAGCAGGACTAGCTCCTTGAAGATGGGGTGTTTTCCCGGGCTTTGTCTTGGTGTTTGTCCTTTGCCCCTGGTGTGTTGGATGCATCTGTCCCCGTCGAGCTTCCTGGATGTTGGCTGAGGGTGAGATAACCCTTTCCTCCTTGAGGCTGGCATGGGAAGCAGCAAATTCTCCTGGGCCAGGCTTCCATCTTCCCACCTTCTTCCTGGTCAGCAGTGTGGAATGGGCCCATCTTTTTTTTTTTTTTTTGCCTCCTGATAGACAGCCAATTGTCCCCTTCTGTGGAGCTCTGTCTCCAACAAAATTTCTTTGTCTTGTGATTTACAGTGACACCTGCTCCTGCCATGCCCCTCCCCCATTCCTCCTCCATTCACTTTTGCTTTTGCTTACAGCAGACTCTGATAGTCTCTGGGAACTGCCCCTGGCTTGCGGGGCTTAACCACTTCATGACCAATAATGGACATCTAGCCTATCGATTCCCATTTCATTACACTGTCACAGGAGCCGGACATGGTGGTCACTTCAGTGGCCCTCTGTAGGAGGTGACCTCAGTGGCTGGCCACACTCAGGGAGAGGCAGCGGCCACTCTGGGAATTGGCCTTCTGATGTGACGCCCTCTGACCTCGGTGGGCTAGCGGGCTGAGGGGCTGAGGGAGTGAGTCAGAATGGCAGTGGCCAAACAGAGCAGGGATGCCACCAGCATTTGGAAACTGGCCCCTTTCTGACCCCTGGATGGGAAATGCTTGGTACTTTCCAATTCCTCCCCCAGAGTGAAAAGCCCTGTACTGGGGTGGGGGCTGTGGCCCCCTTGAATGTATCACCGTAAGGAGCTCTGGGCCCTGCAGCCTGGGAGATAAGATGGGGTGAGGAGAAGGGAGGGGAAGAACTCGGGCAGAAGGGGTTCTGGGTGGGTTCAGGGAGAGCAGAGGGAGAAGCGAGCAGACACAGGCTTGGGGAAGCAAGCAGAAGAAGCCGGGAGCGGAGAGGGCGGAAGGCGGAGCAGCCCGGAGCAGGACTGGGAAGCAGCAAGGCCAGGGAGAGGGAGGGCGCGCCGGGAGCACGCGGGCCTGGGGAGAGGAGAGGGGGCGGCGAGGCGCCTGGGAGGACGGAGAGCCAGCGGGCACAGCTCCGCCCCGCCCCTCCCCCGCGCCCAATTGCGCAACCCACAGGGGCTGGGATTGGACATGGGCAGCGAGGACGCCCCGCCCCGAGCCTGGACCCCCCAATTGGCAGGGTAGCAGGCGGGGCGTCCGCCTCCCGGACGGCCAATGGCTGGGGGGGGTGGGGCGGCCGCGGCCCAGGTCCCCGCGCGCGCTCGGTCCGCAGAGGCAGCGGTGTCCGCGCTCGGCGCTCTCCTCGCCCTCGGATCGCTGCAGCCGCCCGGGGCGCGCTCGGTGGCTCCCGCAGGACCCAGCCATGGCCACCAAGATCGACAAGGAGGCTTGCCGGGCGGCGTACAACCTGGTGCGCGACGACGGCTCGGCCGTCATCTGGTGAGGCGGCCTCGGGCATCCGGGGCGCGCGGGGGCGGCGCGGCTCGGCCTCGCGCCCCCCGCGCTGACCTGCGTGTACTCTCCTTTCCACCCCCAGGGTGACGTTCAAGTACGACGGCTGCACCATCGTCCCTGGCGAGCAGGGAGCGGAGTATGAGCGCTTTGTCCAGCAGTGCACAGGTGGGCGCGCCCGGGCCCCCGGAGCAGGTGTAGGTGGACCCCGCCACCCTACCGAGGGCAGGGCTTGCGGCTCCGGCTGCTGCACCCCCGGGGTCCCCTTGCCCGTTCCGGAAAGAAATCTTCTTGTGGACTGGGTGAGGGCCGGGAGAGGGTTAAATGTTCAGTGTCCAGACTGTAGAGGCAGATACAAAGAAGATTCCCTCTGAGCTGAGAGAAGATTCGGGAGAGGCTGCGCCCAGCTAACACGGTGCAGGGTCCTGGCAGCTGCACATGCCCCCTCGCTAATCTGGGAGGGGTCTACCCAGGTGCACGGGTAGGGGGCAAGTAGGGAAAATGTCCAAGTGTGGCGGGCTCAGTCATGTGTTGCCTGTCCCACCGCCTGCCGTGCAAACACCCAGGGGCCCGTGGTCAGCCAGCTGGGGACTTTGGTCACGGACCTCCGCTCCCAGCCCCCAGGGCGTCAGCTTGGGAGGCGGACTTGAAGACAAAGGCGGCTGAGACTGGAGGTGAAGGCAGGGCTGGGCGTGGCTGGCTGGGGTCCCTGGGGGCCCCTTCCTCACTGTGTGGGTTTGGGGCAGTTGCTTAACCTCTGGGTACAGGAGAGGACTGTTTTCCTGCATGTGGTCTGGCCGTCTGGGTGTCGGGGTGGTGCTAAGCCAGGTGGAGGCCCCTGGGTGCGGCTGGCCTGGACTGCTTCTTCCTGGAGTGATATTTTGTGTTTAAGTCTATTCAGAGGATACTTGGGAAGTCTGTGGGCTGGATGTGAGACAATGTGTGTGATTGAGAGAGAGAGAGGAACTTGCTCCTGGAGTTGACAGCTTGAGGGGAGGGGATGGAAAAGGAGACGTTTCAGAGGGAATGAGTTGGGGTGGGTAGTTTCTCCCTTCCCTGCTAGGCAGGTGAGAAAGTCCCAGAGGAGCCCCTAGCCGAGGCGGTGGCGGACCCCCTGAGATTTCCTGCTGAGAGCTCCCTGCAACACGCAGCCCCCGCTGTTGGGACCTGGCTGTGCCTGGAGGACATGCAGTGCTGTGGGCACATGGTGTGTGGTGGGTAGGGGGTTGGGGGCATCGGGTGCAGCCCCCGACTCGCATCGTAGAGCCCTGCTTCTCAGCCCGCTGCTCTGCTTTCCCCTCTGCAGCCAGTGATCTCTCCCCATGGGTGCACGCCTGGCCATGGCCACACTGGGCCACGCTGTGCTGCGCTGGACCAACGCTGGGCCACGCTGGGCTGCTCTGGGCCACACTGGGCCGTGCTGGGCCACGCTGGGCTGCGCTGGGCCACACTGGGCTGTGCTGGGCCACGCTGGGCTGCGCTGGGCCACGCTGGGCTGCGCTGGGCCACACTGGGCCGTGCTGGGCCACGCTGGGCTGCGCTGGGCCACACTGGGCCGTGCTGGGCCACGCTGGGCTGCGCTCGGCCACACTGGGCCTTGCAGCAGCAACAGCAGCATTTCTGCTTTGCAGCTGGCAAGCCCCTTCCCTCTGTTCTGCCGCAACCCCCAGCAGGGAAGGTGATAAGGTAGCCAGGAAGGACAGTGTCCTGTCCCTACCCTCCCAGCAGATGCCTGGGGGCCTTGGGGAACACTTGGTCCCTCCAGCAGCGGCTCCTTGGTTTTGTCCAGGCCTCCTGCCCCCATGGTGGGGGGAGGTGGGTGGGAGAGTCAGGCGGTGTGGGGGGTGCTAAGACCACTTTGCCTGCTGCTTGTTGGTCCCCAGGCAGGCTCTGGTGCTCCATAGCCATCTGTCAGACCCCCTTGTGGGCGAGTTCTCAGTGTGGTCTGTTCTGGTTCTTCTCAGGGTGCTGCTTCCCTTCCTGCAGGCTGCCTGCCGGCTTGCCTTGTCCTGCCGGGCCCTGGGGACTCAACACCCTCCCCAGCCCCCAGCACTGGCTACATCTAGTCACACCTGCACTTGCCACAGCTTATCTTGGTCCTGCCTCTGAGGTCCTCTGGAGAGGCCCAGAGACGTTAAGGGGTTTGCCCGAGATCACACAGCCTGGAAGGGCAAGCTGCCCTGGGGTGGGGGTTCAGAAGAGAGGCCCCTCCCACTGCCCTGTGGGCTTCCGGCTTCCATCCAAGACACTCAGGGGACCTGGAGGACCCCCACACCCTCAGCCTCTTCCTGTAGACGCTGGGGTGGGCATCTTGCTCAGCGGCTTTCTCTCCCTGCCTCCTCTACTCTCTGGGGGGTGGTTTCTTCTAGATCGTTTCTTCTGTCTCCTTGCCCCCCAGCCTTCTGTCTGCCGCCCCGCCTCCGCATGCTGCCTGCCCACTCCTCCCCTAACCCTGTCTCCCCAGAGCGGCTGGCGGCTGGCGGCTGGCGTGGCCTCCTCCATCTCCAGGTTCTGCCTTTGGCCATGCCCAATTCCTCCCCGACACCAGCCTGGCTCCTCCCTCCTCCTGGGGGCTGCCCGTTGCGGGGAAGCCCAGAGCAGGTTCCTTTAAGCCAGACATCCCTGTGTGTGAGTTTCCTTGCAGGGGAACTCCAGTGGAAGTGCCCTGCCAGGAAGGCTGTCCAGGATGGGGCTAAGGCCCCTGTGTGGGGCTGGGTGGGGCTGGGTGGGGCCGGGGGCCCGGGGTGGCTGGCACCTGCTCCAGCCTCAGTCCATGGGTGGGGCCATAGCGTGAGCCGCTGCCAGAGGTCCTGTGTACATCTCCAGACCTCTGGGTGACCCGGCCTGGGTCACAGGCCTTCTCCTGTGTGAGTAGAAGCCAGCACCAGGGCAGGGGGCGTCCTGGAGGCTCCAGAGGGGGTGGACCCCCGCCTCTCCACAGCTGTCTCTTCCTCCTTACTGCTGGGGTCTCTTAGCGCTCCATCTTCCTCTGTAGTGTTTACTTTGTGTGTCACTGCTCACCAAAGCGCCCCAGAGCACGTTTTGACTCTGCTCGATAACCTTCTGTGGTTCCCTGCTGCTCCCTACTGAATGATGAGCTGGGGCTGGGGTGTCGGCCACCCCATCGCTTCTCTCCCCGTTCACAACTCCTGCCCAGACAGCTCAGCCTCCTCGCGCACCTGCAGCCTGGCACCGTGCGACACGCTCCCCCACCAAGTAGAGATGCACCTGCCTGTCTCCTCTGGGCCTCAGCTGCTCACTCGGCCCCGTGCACCCTTCTTCTCTCCAACTCCTGGTGCTGTGTGATCAGAAAGCCCTAGGCTGCCATGTCCTGCATGCCTCTCACCCGCCACGTGGCCTTGGGCAGCTGGCTGCTGGTGTGGAACGGGGCTCCTGGCCATGCCCAGGGCAGCAAACTGAGCCGTCACCCTGAAAAAGGACTGCCCGGCTGCCATGGGCGCTGTCCTTGTCGCTACTCTGCTCTGGCGGCTTCCTCCTCCAGGGATGGCCTCACCACACACTTCCTGTTTGCAAGTTTCCCATGCGTGCCCAGCTTGAACGGTGCACATAAGCTGCCTGACTGACACGCTATGGGTCTAGGCCCTTAGCCTGGGCATGACCACAGTGGCCACCAGCCTTTGGCAGGTGGTCAGCTCCATGGTCAGGGCTTTGGTGTACATCACCCTGTTGGGGTTCTGGTACCTGTCACTCCTGTGACTGCAGCAGATGCACTCCTGCCATCCTGGTAAGCCTTCTGCCACAGTATGGTCATGAGGTTAAGGAAGTCAGACTGGTACCTGGGGCACAGCGGGTGTTCCTGCAGCAGGAGCTTGCTGTGGCATAAAGTGGTGCCAAAGTGGAACCCACAGTGAGGTGGGGACAGGAACGTCTGCAGGTCACCCCATGGAGCCCCAGGCAGCTAGGAAGGACCAGGAAAAGGGCCCTTGGACCCATGGACAGGCTGTGATGCCGCTGACCACAGTGCCACGTGGGGCTGGCTGATCATACGGAGTCAAGGAGCCAGTGCCCTGGACTGGCTGGGAAGTCACATTTCATTTTTACACTTTAGAACTGATATTCATTCCCTGTGGAATATTTTAGAAGAACCAAGACAAAGCAAGCCAGAACTCAGATGCAGTTTCATCTCTCGGAACTTTGTTCATTCACTCACTCAGTAGCTCGTGTAGCTGCTCTGCGGGCCCTGTCGTAGGACTGGGATGGACACAAGCAGACGGTCCCATGCCTGAGGGCTTCTTACTGTCACCACCTAGGACTGAGTGCTGGGGTGCTTTTATCTGCGCTCCTGAAGTGTTTTCCCATATGTATTTTGTGTGGTAACAAGGATTGGTGCTGTGGGCCCCCCTCCTCCACCTGCAGCCCCCAGTGTCCCCCGAAGTGCCTCTGAGGAGTTCTTGTGTATAAACACGGCCTCGCTGAGGCCCCAGAGGACTCCGGCACAGGCGTTTTTATTTTGGAAAGAGCTCAGGCATCTGGGAATGAGTCCAGCTTCCGGCTGGTGCAGACTTAGAGCGATCGGCTCGGCGCGTCAGCGGTGGGGCTGGGGTCGCCTTGGCCGGTATCCCTGGAGGCCTGGCTCCTTCCTCTGTATGGTGGGGGTGGAGATGGCACATCGTGCTCGGGATTGTCACAGGATGTGTAGAAGGTGGGAAGGTCACTGCCGGCGTGCAGTGAATGCTCACCAACGTGCAGGGGGTGGAGCCCTGATTAGTGGACAGCTCCTGCTCATGGAGGGCAGCACGGGGCAGGAACTCGGCTCGGGTTAGATGCCCTGCCATGGTGCCAGATGATGGTGCAGGCGGTAGTCCCATGATGCTCTGGTCAGCCTGGGTATGTAGCCCACAGCATCACTCAGAGAGAGATGCAGTAGTTGGTCTGTTTTGCCCTGCTGGCACCTGCTTCCTTCTGGGGAAATGTTCCCTTCCTTTTTCTGTAATCCTGTTTGCTCAGTGTCATTCCAGTGGGGCTGACCGACTCCTCCCCAATGCGTGAACACAGGAACCAGCCTGGCCTGTCAGAGGACTCCGTCCCCTCTGCTGGCCGGTTGGTGCAGGCCGTGCTGCTGTGACCGCAGCTTTGTTGGACAGAGTTGTTGGGAAGGCTTTCCTTTGTCTTTATGAGGAGGGGGGTGTTGAAGCTGTAGGGTCCTGGTTTGCTGGAGCAGTGCTGGAGGAGGGAGTGACTGGTGGAAGACAGTTCCGGCCATGCCTGCAGGTCAGGCAGTGGAGAGCCAGCTCAGCAGCTGAGAGACCAAGTGGCAAAGGACCTAAGCCGTTGGATGGTCACAGAGTTAGGGAGGGTGTCACAGGACAGAGTGAGGTGCACATCGCGGCAGCTATGTCCTGAGGAACAGCCACACCGCTCCTATCCATGTGCCTGCTTTTTAGAAAGTATTTATTTATTATTTTTATTGAAAAGGCAGATTTACAGAGAAAAGAAACAAAGAGAATGATCTTCCATCCTCTGATTCACTCCCTAGGTGGTCACAACGGCCGGAGCTAAGCTCGGAGCCAGGAGCTCCTGGGTCTCCCAGGCAGGGGCAGGTTCCCAAGGCTCAGTGCTTTCCTAGGCTGGGAGCTGGATGGGAAGTAAAGCAGTGGGACATGAATTGGTGCCCGTATGGGGTCCTGGCACTTACAGTAGGAGGGTTAGCCCGTGGGGCCGTGGCATTGGCCTCATGTGCTGTCCTGCACTGGGGAGAGCAAGGCAGGAGAGAGAGTGCCCGTTGTGCCAAGAGCATTGTGAGATTCCCCAGGGAGCTTGGCACTTGTCACTGTTTGTGGGACGTCAGGGAGTACTGAGTGGTCTGTCCGCCATGTGTTCTACAGATATTTGTTGAGGACCTACTGTGTGCTGGTTAGGCTGATGAGGCACGCCCCACGCGTCACTTGTACAGAATCCTCTCTCGGATGCTTGCTTGTTCTGTATGGTTGGGGCGGGTGGTTGCCGCCCTCACAGCCAGCCTCCTGCCTGATATGTCTGGGTACCACATGTACTCAAAGGCTGGAACAGGGCCAGGCTTTGGGCATCTTCATGTCTGGGAGGAGCAGCCGCCTCTTGGGCTCAGTAATTTTGTTTCTCCCCAGTGCTTGTCATTGATCCCGCCCCGGTGTCTGCATGGCCGAGCCTGTTGGGTTCCCCTTTCGTGTCTGCCTTCTCGTGGTCTCACTTCTGTCTGCTGCTTCTCCTTCTGCTTTCTGTCCCCAGTGTTGGGCGTCGTCCAAGGCCCACACCCTTGTCTTCTGACCAAGGTGCTTGCAGAGGGCCCGCTGGGCGTCACAGCCTTTGTTGCCTCCTGACCTCTTTCCCCGATGCCTGGAACTGGAGTCCAGGCCAGATGAGTTTTTAAACTTTAGGTGACAGGTCATCCCCTTGGTCCCCCGAAGCTTTTGTAGTGTATGCTCCTCCGGGCCAGATGCTTAGACATGGCACAAGGGCCTGCTGTCAGTCAGGGGCTGGACAGCTCTCTCTGCCACACAGGCCTACGGCTGCAGACGCCATGGGGCGCTCTGCTGGGGTTGGCTCATCCTGAGAGCCCTGACACCCTGGGCACAGCTCAGCCAGGGTGAGTCGGTGTACGGGGAGGGAGTGTTTCGTCAGAGACCCAGCGTCGTCAGCTTGAGGTGTGTGGGAGCTGGTTTTGAGTCCACTCTATGTCCGAGGCTGCCGGCTGTCCCCTTGCCGCTTCTCTACCTGTGGAGTCTTCCTTGCGCTGTTCTCATCTGTCATGCTTTGCTGTGGCAAGGCCCAATACACCGGTGTCCCCAGGCACACTGTAGACGGTCAGGTGTGTGTGTCTGTCTTCAACTCCGTGGTGGCGGGGTGGCGAGGGAGCTGTCCCTCGGGTGCCGGTCTCCTTGGGGAGAGTGTCTGTCCCTCTTTAGCCGGCTCTCTGGAGCACCCCCGGGAGCAGAGGGCAGCCCTAGGCCGTGGGCTCACAGCCTCTCTCCTGCTCCCTTGTGGCCCAGGGCTTCCCCAGGGGGACAGTCCGGACCTCTGGGGCATTGAGCTGCTTCCCAGGTCTCAGAGGAAGGGCTCAGGGACAGGTCGAGCCCTTGCGGCCCCCTGCTCCAGCCGCACGGAAGGCAGGGTGACATAGGGCTCTGGGTCACACTCGGCAGAGCCACACCTGCTGCTCATCTCCTCACTCCCTTTATCATGGGGTCGAATCTTTCTCTATCCTGTTGTCTGCCGTGTGCCTGACCCAGGGAAAGTGGCAGTGCCCTGTGGTGTCACCTTGGCTGAAATAGCTGCCCAGTGGCCCTTCCATGGGGTCCACCCTTGGGAACAATGCCAATCCCTGGGCAGTGTGGTTGGCTGCCGTCTGCCTTATTTCTCATGCCTGGCTTGCCAGAGTCAACGTGGCTGTTGAGTCCTTTTCGTGATGTTGTCTGGCCTAGACTGTCCTGCCCCCTCTCCCTCCTTTCGGACCCTGTGATGGCTTTGGGGTTCTTCCTGCTCCCTCCCCAACACTTTCTCCATCTCAAGATCCTTAGTACAGTCCCTTGTGCCGGGAGGGTTCGTGTATCTGGACCTCTGTACACCTCTAGGGGTTATTCTGCCTGCTGCAGCCATCTCATGACTTCGTAATCTCCTCCGTGACTCAGTGCAGGGTGCACTGCTACTAATCCCATTTCATAGATGAGGAAAGCTTCGTGAGGGGAAGGTACTTCCCCCGGGCTCTTAGCTGGCCCCCACACTCCTGTCACCTGCTGCTTCCCAACTCTTGGGCACTTGGGTTTGGAGGGAGGAAAATGTGCTTTCTGGGGTATTGTCCGGCCTTTGTGGCTCCACGTGGGGAAGCTGGGCGGCCCTGGAGGCCCTGCCTCTCCTGGGGCGCCCCCTCCCCTTGCCGGGCTATCAAATGCATTGCATTGTTCCCATGTGTAGGTCAAAGGAACCCTGGGCCCGGGCGGGCCAGAGGTCGGCTGGAGTTGGGTAGGGGATGGCCTGGAGACAGGCTGCGGTTGCAGATGTAGAAGGACTCAGTCCCTGGGGGCCCCGGCTGACCCTCGGTCCCCCTGGCGGAGGACAGAGTAGGGCCTGTGTTCACCACATACGGGCCTAGGGTGCGGGCATGCCACTCACTCTGTGTTCCCGCCCTAGCCCTTTCTGGCAACTTCCTCTCCTCCTCGGTGTTCCTGTCTCCTGAGGAATCCAGATCCTGGGCAGAAGGTTAAGATTTTGTTAAGATTTTGAGCACTGAGATAAGCTTAGTTTTTAGTTTGGTTTTCCACAAACTCTCCCAAGTCCCCCTGCATGGAAAAAGGCTGAGAGCAGCTCATGCATGCATGGTACAGGACAGGCATCACTGCTTCTGGTACTGCCAGGCACTTTCATTAAAGGCAGGTTCGGGCACCAGAGCAGGGCACCAAGAGCTGTCCCACGAGGAGTGGCTGTGCCCTGCTTCCCTGAACAGAAGAGGCCAGGCCTTGCTAGTTTGTTGCGGGCTTCCCCAACCACGTGGGTATCCAGATCATGGCCCCCCTGGGGTTCCACAGAGTAATAGCCTTTCCTTCCTCCGGTTGTTCTGGCTGGGTCATTGGAATCTAATGAAATCGCAATTAGGCAGGGATCACGGCAAGGCGTCCCTGTGTAGGGCAGGGGTGGCAGAGGAGCAGCCCCAGTGAGCGTCAGCTCTCGCCCCTGGCCGGAGCCTGGAGAAGACTGAGTGCACCTGGCCCTGTGAGGGGCAGGCCTCTGCATCTGGGTGATGGGGTTTCCCCAACATGAACATTTTAAAGAAATCTATTGCAGGGGTGGTTAAAAAGACTAATGCGGTCCTTGAATTCACTCCCCCAATCCTCCTATGTGGCAAGTGATCCTGACTGGGCCAGGCTGAAGACAGGAGCTGGGGGCTTCATCCAGCCTTGTGCATGGCACCCAAGCACCTGAGCCGTCGCCTGCTGCCACCCAGGACTTGCCTTGGCGGGAAGCTGGGCTCCCAAGCCCATAGGCCAAAGCAGGTGCTCTGATGATGGGTGTCCTCACTGGCATTTGAGCTGCTGGGCCCACTGTCCACCCATAGCGAGTATCTTCTTCCTCCTGGGTGGTGTGAGGCCACCAGTAGGTGTCCCTACTCCAGGCCTGGCCCCTCACTGCCTGACCTCATCCCACCCACACTGTGAGCAGCTCAGGGTCAGCTGGCCCGGCTTTGGGCAGCAGGGTCTTAGCACTCTTCCTTACTTCCTTTCAGACCAGCTGCTCGGGGTGGAAGCTGAGGACTCAGCATTTTGGTTGTGGGTTTTTTTTTTTTCCCCTGCTGTGCCTTGTTTGCATAACTTCTCAGGAGTCTATATAAGGTAAGGTCAGCCACAGAGCAGCCACTTCCTCCCGCTCCTCTTCCTCCTTGCTCTGAACTGGAGTGTTGGGTGGAGAGATGAAGGGGTCTGCTTGTCTCATAGGTCATACACCAGGCTCTGTGCTCCATGCTGGGATGGGACAGAGATGAGACCCCTGGGGAAGAAGCTCAAAAGATCAAAAGTGTCCAGCAGCTCCCTTCAAAGATGATAAGGTCGATGGTTCTGCTTATGTGAAGTTTTGGTCAGGAGTGACTTTGGGAGGGGCAGAGGACACTGGAATACCTTTAGGAAAGAAGCAAGGACCTCAGTCCAGGTGGACAGCCTGGTGAGAACCCTGTGTGAGACCGATTGGTCAGCACTTGCCCATTGGTGATCACTTGAGATTTGGAATTTGTGTGGCCGTGGCCTGGAGGGGCCTCAGGGAGTCCTTAACAGCTTGGTGGGGGTTATGTGCCATTCATAGTTTTTGGGAAATTGCTGGAGAGGCCCGTCCTGGTGGTGTGGTGATTCTGGAGAATTCTGACTCCTTTGTTTTGCTCTTTTCCTTGTCCTGGGACTCTCCCTTCTGCCTTGCTGCTCTCTTTTCTTGAATCCCTCACTCTGTGTCCAGCCCTGGCCAGAGAGGAAGGAGGCATACACTGGACATCAGACAGGAAGAAGGGAGGCAGCATGGGGAGATCTGGGCAAAGCTTTGTGCTCTGGGAGCCCCTCTAGCTCCCCGTGGGCACTGCCCGGGGGATCCCAGTACTGTTTTCACCAGTGTAACCCCTCATTATCCTGTGATGTGGCTCCTCACTGACCCAGTGGTTGGTTGGTTTGAGAGTGGAGTTTTAGCACACTCTTTTAAGGTTCTCCCTGGCAGGAAGGGAAGGGGCCCACAGATCCTGAACTGGGGATTCTTGGTTGCCATCAGCCTGGGTTGGAAGGCAGTTGGCTGAGCTTCCTCTGTCCCTGGTGGCGGCCCCTCACATGGGGGACCTTCTCTGCCCTTGGGGGGTGAAGGGGGTGTGGAAGGTGACACAGGTCTGTTGTTTCTCTGCATCCTTCCTCGCAGCGGCTCTGCCTTTTCTGGGAGCTGGGGGCGGGGGGGTGTTGCTGGGGCTGGCCAGGGGCTTGAGGGGGAGGCGGAGGAGCTGGCCTTGTGACTGTGACCCGGTAGGGAGTGTCCTTGCAAGGTGGGGTGGGGAGGAAGGGGCGGGACGGGCCCCTCCCTGGCACATTGCAGCCCTGTGCTCCTGCCTGAGGCCCCTCACATTTCCTCTTCTCTCTGCAGCCAGCTGAGCTGGGCAGCAGAAGTATCGCCCAGGCCTTACCCTAGGGCCCCAGTCCCACCTGCGTGGAGAGGCGGGGCCTGGAGGGTCTTGGGTACCCTGTGGAACCTCCTAACCTGGAGAACTGAGGTACTCCACTGTGCCTGCACCCCTCAGAGCCTCGTTTCTTTGTAAAATGGGGCTGTGAGCCGTGCTGACCCCACAGACACTGCGGTGGGACAATGTGTGAGTCTAAGTGCTTTGCTGGCCAGCAGCTATGAGCCTTGTCCCTGCAGTGACTGAGTTAACGCTGTGTGTGCCCAGGAGGCCCCACTTGGAGACCAGGAGGAGGCAGACTAGGTGTGCTGGCGACAGAGGTGCCCCCATTCTGTAGCTAGGACCACTGAGGCTCAGCCTGGGGCTTCCATCTGCTGCTGTTAAGCTAGATGATGGGGACTCGGCCTCAGGGCCCTGTTCCTCGCCACACTCCACACCAAAGCAGGGACCAGCTCTGCCAGGCCACTGCTGTGCTGCAGGGGCGGCCACTGGGCCAAGGAAGAGCAGGCAGAGTGAGTGCAAGAGCCGGAACTTCCTCCTCCTGCGTGCCAGGTGTGGGGTCCCCGTGGGCAGGGGCCCTCTGTCGGGAGAGGAGGTCGGGAGGCTGCCGGGCTGCTGGTGGCGGTGGCACGGCTTGGGTTTTGTCACCCAATTCAGCTGGCTTTCCCGTGTTGCACTGGATCCCCAGTGGCCTGTCTGCAGGCATAACCTGACCCTTGGATGTTTAGAACCACGTTCGTCAGCAGTCTGGGTGACCGTGTTGTTATCAGATAAGCATGCCTGCTGCCAGGAGCTGGGCTGCCCCCGACCCCCCTCTGCCCTGAGTTCTACAAGGTCCCAGCGTCCTTGGGGGGGGTGTGACTGACTGCGTCTGTCCCATGCCAGTCTTGGGGCTGGTGCTAGGCACTCGGGCTTGCATTGGTAAATGCTTGTGGCTCTTCAGCAAGGACAGGGGACCCTAGGGGGACAGTGCTGCCTGAGGTGGACTGGGAGGGTCTGAGAGACACACATGCTAGAGGGCCAGCCTCAGGAACCAGCCCCCGGGAGACGTGGGGAGACTCCCCCGTGGCCAGCCCACACACAGGGTGCTCCAGAGCAGGCCCAGCAACCTTCCCACCTGGCAGCTCTGAGTAGACAGGCCTTAGGATCCAGATGGGGTCCTGGGAGCTGCAGTCTGTGTGGAGCTATAGGGACGTGGGAAACGGGGAGTGGCTACCATGGAGACACACTCTCCATGCGGTCTGGTGGGAGGCAGCTGGCAGGTTGAGGCCAACACCTTGGTTCAACACCTTGGTGCTGGATCCCTCACAGCACCCGGAGCAGAGACTGTGAAGCCATCTGTCTGAAGGCCTCTGCCCATGCCCTGTGCCCCCAGCAGCCACACGGGGCCACACACCTCTTCCCCGGAGAGGTCTGATGGCAGCTCTGGGCAGAAGCTCCCACCGTGTCCTACCAGGGCGTCTTGTAGCTCTTGTGCTGTGTCCTAGGGGTCGGCCTGTGCAGGGAGGTGTCGCATCACCCCGTGTGTTCATGCCGCACTGAATAACATGTGCTTCTGAAGAGGAACGAGGTGCCTTGGGTCCCAGTGGTTGACTCCGTTCCCATGACACATCTGGGACAGCCCAGCCCACTGGGACAGAAAGTGGGGCGGGGAGGGCTGGGGTGAACAGCACCTGCTGGGAGGTGTTGGTGAGTGCCCCTCTGGAGGCCCAGCACCCTCAGAGTCGGGTGCTGGAGCTGCTGCACGTGGCACTGGGTGCCCCGATACGGTTCACCTGTGGAATGTTGTCTTACGTGACTCCTGTCCTGATAAAGAAAAGGCAGGTGGAATGAGAAGGGCCCACAGTGCAGAAAGTCGGTGCCCTGCAGAGTGAGCTCCCTGCAGGCTCCTCCTCTGTGCCTGCTCCCGTCTGGCTGCTTACCAAGCCCTGTCACCCCTCTGTGAGGCGTCTGAGACCACCCTGTCCCCGTCAGCCCTGACCCCTCCGCCAAGGAGGGCTCCGCAGAGCCCTGGGGTCCCTGAGCCGAGTGCTCTTGAATAGCAGATGATAATTGGATGTCGATGGTGAAGGTGCTGCTGGCCTTGTAATGAAGACGCAAGGAGATTATGAAGTACACCTTTGTTTTCTGAACAGACTAGTGAGACAGCGCGCTGGGCGGCTGCCTGCAATGCCAGCCTGCCTCGTTGGAGAGCTGATTCTAGTCCCGGCTGTGTACTCAGACGCACAACCTGGGACACCCTAGTACTTGGTTGGGTCCCTGCCACTCATGAGGGAGACCAGGATGAACTTCCAGCCCTGATCAGCAGATGGAAGATCTCTTCCTGTGTCTCTCTTATTGCTCTATCAAATCGATAATCTCTGTTGTGTATCTAGAACTTTAATAACAAGCAACCCATGACAAACACTGTGCCCGCAGGAGTGCTGCTGGACCCTGCATTGGGGCATGCACCACAGCTTCCCTGCCTGGCCCCCCAGGTCTGAGGGGTTACCTGGTACCCAGAGGTGCTCTCCCCAAAAGGCATGCTGCAGACAGCACCCTGGTATTTGGAGTGGCCAAGTGAGCTGTATGAGCTCAGGGCTGTGTCACTTGTTGACAGAGGGTGGTGGCTTAACTCGCGGGTTCCTGGGCTCCCGGATGTGGTGTGGGAGCCAGCGTGGGGTCCCCGGAGAGGTTCTCTAAAATCTCAGGGTTGGCCTGTGCCAGGCAGCCCGGAAGCGCAGACCCACACTCTGCCCCATACCTGCTGAATCCAAATCCATGCTTGGTTAATTTTTTTTTCAATTTCATTTCATTTTCTCTGAAAGAGAGACTGAGGGAGATCTTCCACCCATTGCTTCATTCCTCCATTGCCTGCAGCCGCTGGGAGTGGGTCAGGCTGAAGGTTAAAATCAGGACCTCAGGTCCCATCTCCCCGAGGGTTGGCAGACCCATCTCGTTGCTGCCCCTCGGGGTGGGCAGTAGCAAAAAGCTAGCATCGGGAGTGAGCCAGAACTTGAACACTCAGCTCTGGGTTATGGCGTCCCAAATGGCTGACTAACCATTGAGCTGCACGTCCGTCCTGTTCTGCTTGCGAGTTTGCATTCTGGTTTTCTGATTCTTTTGCCTGTGCTCGGCTTCCTGCTGATGGGCGAGCACCCTGGGAGGCAGTGGGCGATGGCTCAAGCACTTGGGTTCTGATGAGTTTCTGGACCCTGCCATGTGGCTCTGGCTTGGCCCGGCCCAGCCTGGCTATTGTATACATTTGGGGATTGAACTAGCAGATGAAAGAGCTTCATCTTTTCTTTCAAATAATGCAAAAGCCAGTGTAAAATAACCAGCTCACTCACAAAGGAAAAGAGGAAAAGGCTGTAGGGACCCAAATCTGCAGGAGGTTTGAGAGGTGGGCCCACTGTGTTCAGTGAGAGGGACCGTCTCACGCCGGCGTGTCACCGTATGGACGTAAGCTGTCGCCTGAGAGGCAGGGGCTCCTGTACCCAGCACTTGCCAGGCTGCAGCGCTGCAGGCTGATGTCATAGCGACAGTTAGGGTGGGAACTGCCCCTGTCGTGAGCTGAGCCGGACCTGCGGCTTCCTCCTCAAGGCGCAGAGCGTGGGTGGGGAGCACAGGAGGGGTGTTTGGTGGTCGTTTTGGGGGAGATTGTGAAGCAGCCATGTGGGAACTGTGGTGAGGCAGCAAAGCAGAGGGTTACAGAGTGCAGCCCGGTCACCGCCAGAGTGGCTGTGGTGTAGCAAGCACAACACGCCCCTTGGAAATGCCGTCTAAACACCCCAGGCCCATTTCCCTTTGGGTCCTCTCTCCCTGTCCGATCCCTGGCACTCTCTCGTGGGCACCACATGGCTTTCCTGTTGCAACAAAGGTTCTGAGGTTGAGCTGGGGGATGGCTGCCCCCTCTGCGATGCCAGTGAGTGACTGGAGCCTGGGCCTTGGAAGGCCAGAAATGTCAGAGAGGCTGGTCCAGATTCCAGCGTGACTTTGAGCTGCCATTGACCTGTCTGAGTCCTCATTGCCATCTGTTGGATGGACACTGAAGTGCCACTGCAGTCAGGGCTGGGGGACAATGTTGGCCAGCGCAAGGAGAGCCTCCTCCCTGCCCCATGCACCTGTTGCTGCCGGCATGCTCACAGCTGCAAGGCCAGGGCTGTCCGGGCCCAGGAATGACCACAGCGTCCCTCTCTGCTCTGGGCCACAGATGACGTGCGGTTGTTCGCCTTCGTGCGCTTCACCACGGGAGACGCCATGAGCAGGAGGTCCAAGTTCGCCCTCATCACGTGGATTGGCGAGAACGTCAGCGGGCTGCAGCGGGCCAAGACCGGCACGGACAAGACGCTGGTGAAGGAGGTGGTCCAGGTATGTGGTCCGGGCTCTTCTGGGGCTAGGAGGGGTGGGGGCATGGGTCAGCACCCAGCTGGACAGAGGGCCCCGGGTAGGATTCCTGGGAGTGTGACTCAGCTGGGATGTTGGCCGAGCCATACTGCCATTCAGGGTCATCACACCATTGCTGAGACGGTCACTTGGCCCCAGAATGCAGGCTGGGGCAGGTGCTGTGTTGGCTGTCCCAGTCATCACACCCTCAGAGCAAGGTGGATAGCCACCTCCCTCTGCCTCTGGCACTGATAACCCGCATGGGCCAGGGTCCCAGGGTCCTGCTCCGTGGGGCAGGGGGCTTGCCTCGCTTGGTCTCTGAGCTTTCAGGTGCAATAATGCGTTCAGGTTGGCCTGTGCTTGTTCTAATGGCGACTACATTGCTAAAAAATAAGCCTGAAGGTCAGCGCTGGGATCCTGGACCCCAGGACAGAAACATGGCAGAGTTTGAGTCAAGTCTGGGGTGCAGGGAGATGCTGCCGGCCCAGGCGGGCTTCTCCTGGTGACAAGTGTGCCACCGACAGTTGGGGGGAACTGTGTGTGCCTGCGTGTGCCTGCGCCCGTGTGTTGTGGGGGAGGAAACACTCTGTACTATTTCCTGCAGCTTTTCTGTTAATATAAAATTTCCAAAAGAAAGCTTTTGTGTGAGAAACTAACTGGGGGTGGGCGTGTGTCCTGGAGGGTCAGCCAGCAGCTCGGATGCCTGCGTCCCGTGCCAGACAGCCTGAGTTGGAGGCCAGCCCAGCTCCAGTTCCAGCTTCCTGCTGGTGTGCACTGTGGGAAGCAGCAGGCAGTGGCCTGACTCATTGCATTCCTGCCAAGCACAAGGGAGACCCGACTTGGAGCTCCTGGCTCCTAGCTTCTGGCTGGGCCGCCGTGGACATCTGGGGAGTGAGCCAACAGCTCAGGATTATCTCTCTGCCTCTCAGATAACAAGAGGAAGAGGTGAATCTCATCTGAGTGCCATGCCAGGGGTAGCGTCAGTGCTCGGTAACCTCCATTCCCATCACATCTGCTGGGCGCTCCTGGCAACCCCATGTCAGCCAGCTGTCTGGCCCTGCCCCTGGCTTTGGGATGCCTTTGACCTTTGGTCCCATTGTCCTGGCCGGTTTTCTCCAGAGCACTGGGGTTTAACAGCCCACTAGTTTTTAGGGCTCTCCTGGGTGGCAGCAGATGGAAATGTGTAAGATCCTGTGCTCCCTGGCCAGAATGCTCTGTGGGACCAGCTCTCTGTGGCCTGCCCCTCTCTGGGGGGGGTTAGGGAGAGCTGGTGGGGCTGGGGCCTGGCAGGGTGGGGCAGGGACCCCTTCCCAACTGCTGACTCTCACATATTGTTTTTATTCTCTCTCACTTTTTTAAAACGTAAAATATAATGAAATGGACCCCTTGGCCTTTCAAAGGATCCAGTGCAGTGGCATTTGGCATATTCAGTGTCTGACAACCATCACTAGCATCAAGTTCCAGAACATTCTTGTCACCCCCAGAGGAGTCCTAATACCCCTTGGAGTTATCCACAGTTTCAAATTTTGAGTGGGTGGATGGGTGAGCCTGCGACTGAGTGGGACTGTGGGAAACTGGCTCTGTGCCCAGAGCCTTCATGCATGAGCCAGCAGGAGCTGCAGTTCCTGTGTCTGCACACCCCGTCAGGTTCGGCTGCCTTGGGGCCCACGCTCATCTCCGTTCTGGTTGGCCTTAGGCCTCAGCACAGTGGAAGTGGGTCCTTCTAGGTCAGAAGCACAGAAGAAAGAGACCTCTTTTCTCCGTGTCTGTGTGTCTCAGAAGCCAGGGATCTGATTGGCCTCAGCTCGGGTCACATGGCCAGCTTGTATGGCTGGCAGCTATAGTGTAACGCGGTGCCGATGTGTACTGGGGGCCTGTCGGGAAGGAGGATGTGCAGTGGAGGTTTGCCCGTCAGCAGGGCGTTTTCTGTTTGTGCGTGCTGCCAGAAGCTCCCGCAGCCCTCCCACTTACACTGCAGCTTTCACTGTGGCTAATGAGGCTGCCTGGGGCCTGCTGACTTTGCATGGTCACTGAGCAGGGCCACTGGCTGTCCCCTGGGTCACATGGATGCTGTCCGGGGGCTGTCCTGCACTCCAGCGGGAGCCCTGGCTCAGCTTCTTCTTGCCACTGTGTACAGGTTGGCGTTTGTGTAAGATGGTGAATGAACTGTTAACTGGCATGAATGGCATCCTGCCCCATCCTGCACTTTGTGCACAGTGGAAGGTGGAGTCCCTGGGTAGTGGCTTTTGTTCCTTAAGTTTTTTTTGAAGATGTATATTTTCTATTTAAAAGGCAGAGCTAGAAAGGGAGACAGAGATCTTTCATCCACTGGTTCACTCTCCAGATGGCCACAATGGCTGCGTTGGTTGGGTTGTGCCAAAGACAGGGACCGGGAACTTCTTCCAGGTCTTCCAGGGACCCAAACACTTGAGTCAAATTCTGCTGCTTTCTTAAGTCAGTAGCAAATAATTGGTTCAGAAGTGGAGCAGCCAAGACTCAAACCGGCGCTGCAGGTGTGGGCTTACCGAGTTACACCAGTGTGCTGGCGTTATCACTGGGCAGGTCATGATGCATCGACTTTCTACCCAACTCTTCCTTCCTGGGCCTCAGTTTCCCCATTTTGCACATGGTAAATCAGATGGGTGGACATGTTGTAATTTGCCAAATTCTGAAATAGTTTCCTGTTCTTTTCCCCCCTTTAAGAAAGTGGGCAGGTTATTTATGAATTGGCCTTTGAAAGAACCGCAGTGTGTAGACAGGCCTGGCTGTGCAGTGTTCAGGGGGCACAGCCTGCGTGGCTGCGACAGGGTGGTGCTCGCAGCGTTGCTGCCTCTCCCGGCATTACAGGGATCCAGCGAGCTGATACAAGCAGTGTCTGCTTGGGGGACTTTTCCCATGGAGAGTGTGGCCACATGGGCAGCACATGGGATCTTGTGATCCCCCTCCACCCCCGTCAATGCCCGATTGTCTTGCCAATGTCTGAGACGAGACCACCGGCCAAATCCCAGCTTTGTCCCAGTGTCACTGCTGACTTCACACAGTTCTGGCTCCTTCCCTGGCGGGTCACATTGATGCAGCAGGAGGGAAACCAGGCCCTGGCAAGTCCACAGCTTACGCGAACAGGCCTGAGGCTCCGGAAGCTGGACGCGAGGTCTCTAGCCCACATTCAGAGCCCGGCTGAGCAATGAGCCATGTCCATGTTCAGATCCCGGCTGAGCAATGAGCCGTGTCTGTGGCTGCTGGAGAGGGGACAACAGGAGACAGAAACCAGCCTGGTGGGGGCAGCGGTGGCCTGGCAGCAGGGGCTGTGGGTGGCTTGGGCTGGGAGACACTGGCCTTGTACCTGGAGAATGCGCTGAGTGGCAGCACGCATGGCTGCCCTGCCGTCACTGCTCTTGGGTCGGCTGCACGGAACTGTCCTGGACAGGACACCTGCCCCATTTGTCATGTAGAGATGCAGAGAAGTCTACACCCAGCTTTACTCCCCACATGTCCACCTTGGCCAGGGCTGAGCCAAGCTGAAATCAGGAACTAGGCATTTAATCCAGGCCACCCACGTGAGTGGCAGAGTCCCAAGCGCTTAGCCCATCACCTGCTACCTTCCTGCATGTGCCTTAGAAAGAAGCTGGAAGGGTTGACACCATGACATAGTAAATTACAACTCTACCTCTGGTGCTGGTATGCTGTGTAAGTGCCGGTTTGAGTCCCAGCTGCTCCACTTCCAGTCCAGCTCCCTGCCTGTGGCCTGGGAAAGAAGCAGGGCATCTCCTACTTTTATGGTCTCCTATTTCCATTTGCAGTCTCAGAATTTTAACGGTTCACTGCTGCTTTGTGAATGAGTGTGGTGGGCCATGTGCAGCCTGTGAGGTGTGCTGTGTGTGTGGCAGCCGGTGAAGTGTGTTCTGTGTGTGTGTGTGTGTGTGTGCACTTTCTCTGCGCAGCACCTCCCTGTGCCTCAGTTCTCATTGGTCTTGTCCAGCTCACAGATCTGTGACAGTTACATGAGACTGCGTAATGGATGCTTGGCGAACGTGAAGTATCCAACATAGATGCTGTTTACTTATTTATCTGACTTCTGTTGAAAAATGGAACCAGCCTGTGTTTGCTTACAGTGAACATCTTTGTGTGTGTGTTGAGGTTCTCTCTTGGGGAAAAACTCACCGTCCTGGCAGTGGGGCAGGAACAGGAGGTGCTGGGCACAGCTTGGACTGGACAGGAACCAAAGAACCCAGATGCCATCTCCAGCTTGTCAGCTGACCGATAGCCGGGGGCTATTTGGAGCTTTGGGTTAAGAAGGATTCAGAGGTTAAGTCTGGACTCAGCAGGGGACACGGAGCGGGAATGCCATGAATGATTTATGATTCTGCCATGGACGCAGGAGCTGTCCCCCATCGCAGATGAAGCAGTTGTCAGAGGTCAGGCAAGATGCGGGCATCTCCCACTACAGAAGTTGCCAGGCTGTGTCTGGAGGGTGGGGTGGCTGGGCAAGTGGGTGGCACATAGGGCTCAGGTGCTCCTGTTTGGTTGTGACCCAGATCTGCCTGCAGCCCACCCTGGGACCCCATGCCTGTTCCTTCCCCCATGAGGCAGGCCGCTGTCACCCTGAGCCACCCTGGATGGTGTGGAGGTTAGCCGGCCAGTCCGTCCAGCGTGAGACCGGCCTCATCTGCTGGTCTCCCTCCTGCTTGGATAACTTATGCCTGTCCAGAGCCTCTTCTCTTCAGATCAATTTCCTTGTTCTGATAGAATCTTGCCCTTTAGTGGAGTATTTCAGGAGATGATGGGTGGGAGGGAGGAGTGGGGGCGTACCTGGAGGTCTGACTGCAGAGGCTTTTTATCCGGCCCACGTTGTCCCAGGCTGCCTGAGGCTTTCTGCCGCACTGTGGGTCGTGGGTGAGCAGGGAGGCGTGCTGTGGCCTGTGTGTGCCTTGCCCACCCATGGCCCTCTGACCCGTGTGTGGGAGGAACGGCTCTGTCTTCTGCTCTTTGTGGCAAGGGCTTGGCATGGCCTGAGGGAAGCCCAGCCTTCCTTTTCAGATCTGAGTGCGTTGTTGTAAGCCAGGTTCCCCAGAGCCCTGGACCCTGCAGTCTGTAGGGGGACTTTGTCCATACCCCTATACTCTAGCCATGCGGGTGTGGGTCCCTAGTGACTGATGGGGGAGAGGGCTCTGGAGAGGCCTTGGTCTGGTCCCCCTATTTTCATGGAGACGAGTGTGCTGGGCCCGAGCTGTTGTATGTTTCCTCTTCTCCTTTTCCTGAGAGAGCGAGAGAATACACTTCCATCTCCTGATTCACTCCCCAAATGGCTAAAACAGCCAAAGCTGAGCTAGTCTGAAACCAGGAGCCAGGAGATTCTCCTGGTTATCCCAGGTGGGTACAGGGGCCTGAGCACTTGGGCTATTAACAGGGAGCTGGACTCAAAGTGGAGCAGCCTGGTCTTGGATGCTGGTGTTGTCAGGCAGAAGCTTAACTTGCAAAGCTACCACACAGACCACATCTTTTGCTTCCTTCAGAGCCCTTTGCCTCTCTTCCTTCTCTCAGAGACTTCCCGGGGCCGTCACTTCCCCCTCCCAGGCACGGGAGAGCGGCTGGCGGCAGGAGTTGTTGGGTGACCCTCGTGCTTGGTGTCTGGTATTCCAAGGAGAAGACCTGGCCCTCCTTTTCTGTCCAGCTCTCCCATGGGGAACCCTGGGCCCAGCGAGGCCCACCACCTGAGAAGCAGGCCCAGGCTTCGGCCCCAGGGAGGACATGGGCTCTGTCCTGATGGGCCTGGAGCATGGCCGCTGGCCCTGCGGTGTGTCTGCTGACCCTGGAGCCTCAGAAATGCGTGTGTGGGTCACAAATTAAAGATGAGGGAGCTGTGGCATTGCATGTTAGGCTGCCGCTGGGGTCACCTGCGCTCCCTTTCGGAGTGCCTGGGATCAAGTCTGCCTCCGCTCCCTGTTTAGCTTCCTGCTACTGTGTGCGAGGTGGGGGGGCAATGACCCCAGGACTTGTTGAACCACTTGTCTCCCCAAGGCGTGACAACAAAAACCTGTCTTCAGAAGACAGAACAAGCATCACTTCTGTCATCTGAGGCAGAAAGCAAAGGACGGATGTGAGTTTGGCTGATATTTTGGTGTTAAATTTGTCCCTGGAGTTTGGTTTTTTTTTTTTTAAATATGTTAACACCAAGTGTATTTTTGTTTGTTTGTTTGTTTTGTTTTAAGTTTTGCTCCTTTACATTTATTGTGGTATTGTGTTGTCCTGCGTTGCTGCTTATTCGGGGTTATGGCCTGTTTTTCCGTGTATGTGTATGGTTTTAAGTCGGGCTGTGCACAGCTGCAAGTGTTATTCACTTTAGATCTTATCAAGCCCGTTTCTTCTTAATCCACACCTTGAGATAGCTAACTGACCCAGGCGCCACAGCACCGATGTCTTTGAGTCACCTGCCGGAGCTACGACACGGTGGAGAACTTTGGACGCCGTTGGCTGTGGGCTTCGCCGCTCAGGCGCTCAGCACCTCCTCCCCTCCCCCGAGCTGTCGGGGTCCAGGGTTGGCAAACCTCTTCTGTCTGTCAGGTCCAGCTTGCCCAATCCCACTGTCCTGGTCAGGTCCATGGGGGGGATACAAAGTTTCTTTAGGGTGTTTTTGTGCCAAGTCTCTTCCTGCTTAGCCCAGGGAACTTATCTTAAAAGAAGAAGAAGGAAAAAAAAGCTGATACAGGGAGGGAGGGTTAAATGAGAAAGGGCATGAGGCTGTGCCTGGCACACCTCGGCTGCTTGGTGAATATTAACCTCCCTGATAGCAAGGACACTGGAGAACTTGAACTTGAGGTCCTTCTTGGCAGGATGGAGTCCTTTTATTTTATGTTTATTTGTTTGATAAATTTAGTTCTTGATTTTATTTTTCAGGAACTTTTAAAGAAAAGAGTTATTTTTATTGTAAGGTCAGATCTACAGAGAGAAGGAGAGACGGAGAGGCAAAGATCTTCCGTCCACTGGGTCACTCCTCAAGTGGCCGCAGCAGCTAGAGCTGAGCTGATCCGAAGCCAGGGGCCAGGAGGTTCCTCTAGGTCTCCCGCATTGGTGCAGGTCCCAAGGCCTTGGACCGTCCTGGGGAGTGGAGCAGCTGGGACATGAACCAATGCCCGTATGAATCCCAGCACATGCAAGGCGAGGACTTTAGCCACTAGGATACTGTGCCTGCCACCACCCCCTCTTTTTTTTTAAAAAAAAAAATTTACTTATTTTTATTTAAAAGCCTTTGCGTGTGACTCCAGCTTCCCATGTGAATGCCAGTTCAAGTCCTGGCTGCTCCACTTCCCGTCCAGCTCCAAGGATGGGCTAAGTGCTCGGGCCCCTGCACCTGCTGAGAGACCCAGAGGAAGTTTCTGGCTTTGGCCTGGCCCAGCCCCACTTGGGGAAGACCCAACTGATAGATCTCTTTCTTTGTAAATCTGACTTTGAAATCAATCAATAAATAAATGTTAAAAACTGGGATCAGACAGTGCCTTTAGTGGCTGGCTACTTGGGCCTGGCGTTGGTTTTTTTTTTTTAAGATAAATTTTATTTTTGATGCAAAGTCAGATATACAGAGAGGAGGAAAGACAGAGAGGAAGATCTGTTCAATGACTTACTCCCCAAGCGGCTGCAATGGCCAGTGCTCCGCCGATCCAAAGCCAGGAGCCAGGAACTTCCTCCAGGCCTCCCGTGTGGGTGCAGAGTCCCAAGGCTTTGAGCTGTCCTCGCCTGTTTTCCCAGGCCACAAGCAGGGAGCTGGATGGGAAGTGGGGCTGCTGGGATTAGAACTGGTGCCCATATTGGATCCTGGTGCATTCAAGGTGAGAACTTTAGCTGCTAGGCCACCACGCTGGGCCCTGGCATTGGGTGTTGAGGCTCACTCCACAGTGGCCTGGATCCCTGCCCAGCTCCTTTCACTGGCTGGACACGAGTCCCTGTGTCCTCAGCTCTCCCTGGGTGCAGGTGTGTATGTGGCCCTGGGCGTGCGAGTGCTGGGGTTTGAGGACAGTGTTTGCTCTGTGGGTCCGCCTGGCGCCAGCCCAGATACTCAGTGATCTCGCTGGCTGTGATGACTTTTCTATACAGACTCGGGTCATATGGTGGCTTTCTTGGCCTTCGTATCTGGTAGCTTCCTCTGGGTCGTATCTGCGCCATCATGAAGCACGCCTGCTCGCTGAATCTTAGGAGCCCATTGTAAATGCCCGTTTATCTCCAGGGCTTAGGGTTCTTTGATAAGCCAGCTCACCTGCTTCCTCCATTTCCACTGCCAGCACGTACTGAGGCCCTCATGTCCCTGATCTGAGGACGATGTGCTTGCCACCCAGGGACCCCAGGATCAGGCAGTGACTGCCGTGTCCGTCTCTGTGCCCCATAGCCTGGCCTTGGTGTTTATTGACTGAATGCCAGCAAGGTCCAGTGACTGCCTCTCCATCTCGGGTTCCCTGCCACCAGCTGTGCTTTCTCTTCACTCTGGAGTTTCTGAAGCTTCAGGTGCTGGGGACCACCTGGCACATGGACTGGGCACCCAGAGGTCTCGTGCCGCCTCCTGGTTAACTGGGATCTATGTGTTTTCACTGTTCTTGCAGAATTTCGCAAAAGAGTTTGTGATCAGCGACCGGAAGGAGCTGGAGGAGGATTTTATCAAGAGCGAGCTCAAGAAGGCTGGGGGCGCCAACTATGACGCCCAGACGGAGTAGCCCTGCCCTCCCATGCCCCTCGCCCGCGCCACCTCCTGCTCCCAGGGCCTGGGGACCGCCGGTCTCGGCTCCCAGCCCGCCTGCCCACCAGGGAGAAGAGATGCAAGGAGAGGCAGTGCCCAGCCCCGGCGTCTGCCCCCCACTGCCCTGCCTACCCTGCCCACCTCCCATGTCCTGCTGTGCCCGCCATGCCCCATCTCATGAGCTCATGCCCCAGCTTCCTTCAACCTCCTTTTCTTCCCCCTCTTTCTTCTGTTGGTCCTGAAGAAAAATCATTTTAACGTCAAGGTTGTGCCCCTCATCCACTGTGAGGGTGCTCCGTGTGAGGCCCAAGCAGCCCCAACACCACCACCAGCACACTGCTCCTGAGCCCGGGCCAGTGTCGCCAGCCTGGTTGTCCTTGGCCCTGGGGGCCACTGTGCCAGGGCCTGTGCCCACCTCCCGCAGCCTTCGCCAGCACACACACGTGTCCCACGAGTCACACCCAGACCCCTTGGAATTCACTCCTGGGTCCTCGGCTCTGCTTCGTTCCAAGTTGCCTATGCTCTGCGCTAGGTGGTGAGAAGTTTGGTCCTGCCCAGCCCGAAGCAAGCGAGAAAATTTGCCTTAAACCCTGCCTGGCAGTGGCTTGGTCATGTGGTCTGAAGCCACCCATTCCCATTCTTTCCCTGAAATCTCATCATGGCACAAGCAGGGACAGAGGCCGAGTCCAGGTCTGACCTGGGGAGCGTTTCAGGGTTCACTTTTGGGGACTCCCAGGACCCCAGGGACAAAGGCTTCAGGTGAGGGTTGGGAACCCCAGCAGAACCAAGAGCTTACCCCATACTGTCCAAAGGTCGGGCTTAACACTATGGGGCTGGCCCCCTCACTGTGTTTGGGGAGTGGCAGCTCCAGCCCCCACAGCGGCTAGGAAATCTGGGGTTTCAACCTGGGGTCTGCACCCCAAAGTCCCAAGGTCGCTCTACCGTTATAGAATGGCGCGGTGGGCATGGTGCCCGCGGAGCCCGTTTCCCAGCGCTCCCCCCTCCTTCGTCTCCCCTGCTCCGCTCCTGCTGGGGAAGAGGTCTGGCCTGCGTTGGGGCTGTGAAGAACATCTCTGTGCTCAGTTTACAGAAATAAACAGTTTGCGTTTTTCAAAAAAAAGAAAGAAAATAGCTAGGTTTATTGATCCGCCTTACAAGGTTTCTTTGCTGTGGGCACAGCGGTAGCCATCGGCACACCAAGTGGAGGTGAAACACGTTCCCACATAGTGGCTAGCTCAGTTCGTGTACCCCTCTTTTTTTCTCAATAGTTTATTTATTTGAGGGGTAAAGTGACAGATAGAGAGACATTCCACCTGCTAGTTCACTCCACAGCAAGCCAGGGCAGGGTCAGGAACTCCTCCTGGATCTCAAGTGGGTGCTGGGGTGCCAGTGCTCGGGCCATCCTCTGCCGGATCACAGGTACGGTCACCAGGACGTGGACAGCGCTCTCATAAGTGTCATTGTGTCAGCCCATGTGCAGCCACCAGTCAGCAGATGCTGTTGTGTCCCCATGGCCACCCTTGGGGGATAGGGCTTTGCCCCAGGCCCCCTGTGTCCCAGTGGTGGCGGGGTGGGGGTGGAGGAGGAGAGTATGGGAAAGTCCTGGCCTTGAGGCGGGGCCGTAACATCAGCTCAGGTGTCCTAAGGGGCCCGGAGCCCTCCTTGCTGGCAAAGCTGAGAGAATCCATTTTCCTGGGCTTGGCTGTGACACCGTTTCTGAGCTGAAGTCCCTGGGGACTCGGAATGAGGCCGGAGCAGCTGCTGCTGGGAGCAACTGGTGTAGAGAGGCAGGGGTAGGGAGAGAAAAACACTCCAAGCCCTGCCAGGTGTGTGGGCAGGCCGTGGCCATGCCACTTGGCAGTGGGAGACCACGCGTCACCTCCAAGCCACACCTGGGCTCTTGTCCGTGCACAGCTGCCCCGGCTGTGTGGCTTTTGGCAAATGAGCTAATCTCCCCAGGCCTTCTTTTTCATCATTCGATGAAGGACACAGGAGCAGGTCTTGTGGAGCACGGGGTCCCTGTCTCATCGCCCTACACTCATAACACTGCACTACTAGGCACCGCTCAGCCAGGCCTGGCCAGCAAGATCAAAGCCCAGCCTTGGCCAGACATCATCTCTGCCCAGAAGAGACTGGTTGCGTGGGGCCAGGCTGGACGGGAGCCTGCACCTGTGGCACCTGTATGTTCATCATGGCTGTAGCCTTGCATCTGCTCAGGCCTTGGCCTAGGCCGTGGGAGCCCTGTGATGCTGCGTCAACTCACACCAACTCACCCACAGCCCTGCCCTGCGTGGCTGACCCCCTGCCCCAGGGACACAGGTACAGCCCAGGAGGTGTCCCTGGGTTCTGAGAGAAGCTGAGTAGTCTAGTTGGGTGGGCTATCCAGGAGGACTTTGCAGAGGAGGCAGCATCCAAGCTGAGAACTCTGGGAGTGAGGAGACAGGCTCTGGGGCGCAGCTGGCTGCTTCCAGAGAGGGGTCTTGCGGGAGCCTGGGTGGTGAGTGATGGCTCCCAAGGCACTGAGGTTTGGCTTTTATCCCCCGAGGTGCCTGGCAGAGCTGCCTGGGGCTGCCCCACCTGCCCCACCTGTGCCTGAGTGCACCTCCATCAAGCAGGCTGTGTCTGGGCCCTCCAGCTTGCCGTTACACAGCCCGGACTCCCATAGGAGCTGCCACTCACTGGCTGTTTGGTTTCCATGTTCAGAAATAGCAGTTACCCTAGTCCTCCCCTGATTGTGTATCAGACTTTCAGCAGGTGGTTTCTTGCTAGGAGGGAGGAGGGTGTGTCTCCCATTTGGTAGCCTCCCTCATGGCCCCCACCTCAAGGACCCTCTGGCCTGGGGTCTCCGAGTACAGAGAACAAGGGCCCACGAGCACCAGGAACAGATTCTGGCCTGGTGGTGAAGACGCTTGTGTTTCAGGCACCTGAAGTTGATAGCCGACACTCCCGACTCCAGCTCTGGCGGCTGCAGACCCCAGAAGCAGCAGTGGCAGCTGAAGGAGACCTGGATGCAGTCCCTGGCAGCTGGTGCCCGTGCAGGCATCTGGGGAGTGAACCAACGGATGGGAGCTCTCCCTGCCGAGGACGGAGGGACCTCCTGTGGCCTGCTCCCTGTGACAGGCTGTCCTCCTTCCAGGCTCCCCTGTTCCCTGCTCCTTAGTGAGTTGTGAGTGTGCCTGAGAAAAACCAGCAAAGGAGGTCAGCCGGGAGGCCTCGTTAAGGATTGGGGGTGCAGAGTTAGCTCTGCTCCGAGGCTGAGGTGCCCTAGCCAGTGACCCCAGCCCAGCTCCAAGCCTCAGTGGTGCTCACTAGGCCCCTTTGTCATGGGGACGTAAGTCTGTGGACTTGACCTATGTTCAGCCCCAGGAGACCTGGGACAAGGGCTGTGACCAGATGTGTGGTGGAGGGACAGAGTCTAGATCCTTCTGCTTCTGCCGGCCACATCTGGCCCCATCCCTGCACCCAGCCCTGCACTGAGCCCTGCACCGTGGCTGAGTGGTCGGAAGACGCCGTGTGGAGGATGCACCTGCCTCTGGGGTGTTTTCCAGAGCTGATACCTGGTGGCAGGAGGCAGGGGCTGCGGGGCCCTCCTGGGATGGTGGGGATGGGGAGCAGGTACGAGGAGCAGCACAGGGCTAGGGAAAGGTTCAAGTCCAGCTCCAGGCTTTCAGACAGTCTGACCTCGGGGAGGATGCGTGTTCCCCACAGCGGGGCACCCAAGACACATTGCCAGCTGCGCCGAAGCTCAGGCGGAGACTTTATGAGGTGGCTCTCCCATGTTAGTGAGTGGGAACACAGACTACTGTGTGCACCCAGGGGGTGGACAGCCCAGGACTGGAGCCAGGTGGGGCCAGGTGCAAGCATCTGTGTTAGCCCATGCTGGTGGAATTGCATAGGAATGAATGGATTCTGACATTCTGTGCAGTGACTGGCTGTGACTGGGGCCCCCATTCCCCTTGGCCAGGACACGAGCCCTTGGCAGGTAGTCCCTCCAGCCTGTGGGCAGGGAATGTAGACATATCAGCAACTGGCCTGGTGTCCATAGAAAGAGGAGCAAGTGTCGGGCAGTGGAGTTGCCCCGTGGCGTGGGGACACAACAGCCTGAGGACCTGAGCAGTCATTCCGCCAGCCTGGATGAGAGCAAAGGAGAGGCTTGAAGCAGGTACGAATCCTGACCCCACAGAACAGGTGCAGTGGGACTCTTGCCAGCAAGCTCCAGGCAGAGGTAAGCCGGGTGAGCCTCAGGTGGGCTGTGTGTGTACAGACTGCAACAGCTTGCTCCCCACCCCAAGCCTCGGGAGGCCGCTCTGTGTTCAGGGGCACAGTAGAGAGGAGGCCCGAGGTATGTGGACTCCAGGGCACTGCAGGAAGTTGAAGGTGGGGCCCATCCCACTGCTTCTCTCTGGCGGCACCTGTAAGCTGAGCCTCGCCCCACCACTTCCACACAGAGCTCTCTCCCAGCCCAGCACCCGCCATCCCCTCAGGACCGCCTCGCTGTCCTGGGTCAAGTTCCCACTGCAGGAGCTGTTGGGCCTGCCTGTGGCCCCCTTCACTTCCCACTTTGGATGCCCCATCCTTCTCCTTCCTTCAGCTGTTTGGTCTTGTCTCTGACTTGCTTCCTGCCTTGTCCTGCGCAGCCATTCCACCTGTGTAGCTCCTCCCTGCCCCCAGATGGAGCTCCCGTTACCCAGCCTCTCCCTTCATGCTTGAAGGCTCTGGAGAAGCCTGGAGGGGCCGCGGCTGCAGGGGCCGCCTGGCCTGGGGTGCTTTCCCCAGGCAGCAGGTCTGAGTGCCACCCTAGGCTGAGAGCACACACCCCAGGGACTCCGGGGCTGAGGACCTGGACGGCTCTGGTGCAAGCTGCCCCATGGGCTTCCGCGCCAGGGGCTGAGTTAGGAGTTTCCTGTGGGCCATTTGGGCTGGAGTGACATGGATGAACCCTCCCTTGCTGCCTTTCTCGTCCCCTTCATTGCCATGTCTGATGTCACCGTCGGGGATGCGCCAAGCTGTGAAAGATATCCTGAGGAATCCTAAACCCCGAGGTGAGTATAATTTAGGCAACTTATAGGCACCCGGCACAGTGTAACACCTGTGCAGGGTTTGCAAGCACCCCCTGGCGTTGCTGTGAGCGGACACGTCTGCTGCCGTGAGGGTGGGCCGTCGGTGGGATGGTGTGGAGGGGCTTCAGGCTCTGAGTGTTGGGCCTACTTACCCTTTGAAAACATCACTGTGGTCTTTTTTTCCTCCACCTTGGTTTATAAAATCTCTCTGAGAGGCAGAGAGAGCCCACGGTTTACGCTTCAGATGCACACCACAGTAATGTGGGCTTGACCCAAGCTGAGAGTTAGTGACTCTGCCAGGGTCTGCCCTGTGTTTGGCAGGTTGGCAGGGGGCCGGGGACTTGAGCCATCCTTGCCGCCTCCCAGGGTCTGCCCTGGCAGGAAGCTGGAGCCTCCCCTGGGCGGCATCCTGGCTGGTATCTCCACTGCTAGGTCAGACCCCACCGCGTTTGGCTTCCGAGCTAAAGGAAGCACAGGTGTTCCTGTGTGTGCTGTGCGGGGCCAGGTGCTGTGAGATGGTTTTCACCGCCGCCTTGAATGCCAAAGTGTTGACATTTTTTGAAGAAGGGAGTCCACAGAGCATGTCCAGCAACCAGACGGGAAAATGCCAAAGTGCTTGCCTGGGCCAGGTAACTGGGGTTAAACCACACCAGGAGCCAAGGAGTCAGCAGGAAGCTACAGGGGAGGAGGCCCCACCATCCCCAAGCCTGATGGGGAAGCACAGACAGCTGGTGCTCAGGGCACCTGTTTTGAGACTGAAGCATCCAGCAGGAGGCTGGTTGCTGCTAAGAGCCCCACGGCAGGTCTAAGGGAGCTGGAGGAGAAGGGTCCCCGGGAGTCCCCGTAGGACCTGGGCCTCTGCTCCTGGGTCCTCCTGCCACCCATGCTTGCTGCCCTAGTTCTTGGTCCAGGGCCTGCTCGCTCCTGCCCAGCTGGCCATCTGGAACACGCCTGTTTAACACCTTGTGCCTCCCAGCACGTCCACAGGTGCCCTGCTGCAAAGCCCCTCTTCCAGGCTGCCACGCAAAGAGAGGGGACAGGCCCCGGGGGCAGCACAGAGGGGGGCCCGTGCCCGCTGTCCACCTGACCTCTTCAGGATTAGCTGTCTGGTTGCAGCAAGCAGTTGCGCTCACCACCCCTGGACCACACCTGGAGGTGTCTGCGGAGTGAAGGAAGGGTCTCTGAAGCCTTAACAGTGCAATCATCAGATGCTTTCCCGAGTTGGTGCAAATTGCCCAGATGGAGAGTTGCCATGGCAACCCAGGGGCCACAGCAGAGCATCCCACTGAGATGCAAAGCCCGTCCCCCAGCCCCCACTCCTGGTTGCACAGGAGGTAACGTGCAGCTGGGCTGTGGCTGCCATGGGGTGTGGGGGGACTAGCAGGCAGCTGTACCACCTCGAGCTGTCCCCCACCAAGGGGTCCTGGGGTGATTTCCCCATCCCTCCGTGCGTGTGATGTGTTGGAGCAATCACTTGCAAAGTGAAGTGTGTTTGGTGAGGTCGGGTTTGTGTTCTCATCCAGGGACAAAGCAACCCGAGAAAAAGGGGCTGCAGGATTCTGCTGTGGTTAACTTGGTGCCCCTTCCCCAGCTGTGTGATCAGGCAGCTGCTAGACTTCTCTGAGCCTCGTTTTGCATTGCAGCAACTGTCTGTCCCTTAGTAAGTTGCCCTGTGGTATCTGACCCAGTGGTGAGATTCCGCCTTGTCTCCCAGGGTGGGCCTAGCTCCTTCCTGTCTGTCCTGGGCCATGACCTGGGTGCTTAGCACCCCTTCCTGCCTCCTGTGGGCTCGGGGGATGCTGAAAAGTTGGGCGGTGGGTGGCAAGTGACCCTGAGGAGCCGTGCACCTGCAGAGAGGGGAAGGACTGTGGCTTCTCGGCAGTGGAAGGTGGAAGAGAGGCAGATGCCTGGGGGCTGAATGGAGGCTGAGGCAGGCGGGCTTGCCCTGTGGATGTCCCAGTGCCTCGGCAGCTCCTTGCTGCCCTTCCTGGTACAGAGGGGAGAGCAGACACTTCTCAGGACATGTGACTTGCACTGAGCCCCTGGAGGCGTGTCGGGCTCCCCCAAGTTTGCCACTGCATGCTACCTTCAGCTCACAGGGATCCAAAGTGGCATAGCGGGAGGTGCCACCCAGGGTGGACATATCTGGATGGAGCCTGGCCACCTGGGTTCCTGAACCTGCTGCTGCCCCTGTGGGCCTGTCCCCCAGCTCAGTGGGACTGCTGGCCCCTGGTGCTCACAGCACACTCCACACTGCAGCTGCCAAGCAGGAGGCATTCGGTACCCGGACAATCTTGCATGGGCTGTGGCTCCAGGTCCGAGCCACCGGGACTCGGCAAACCTGAGCATCATCCAGAAATGTTGTAAGGCTTAAACCGTTGAGACTGGCATGGAAATAACTCCCGAGGTTGTCGTTCGTTTTTATCTGTGAGTTTTCTTTTCACTTAAAAGTAGCATAAACTTGAGAGCAGGGGTGTCTGGCATGCTGAGCAGGTGCTTGGCTGCCTCGGCATCCCCTCTGTCACAGAGCATGTGCCTGGCTCTGAGTGCTTGCTCCCTGCCAGCCCATGCCCCAGGGGCAGCAGGTGGCGGCTCAAGTTGTTGGGTCCCTGCCCCCACCGAGTTCAGGTCTCCTGGCTTTGGCCTGGTCCAGTCCCAGCTGCTGCATCCAGGGGAGTGTACCAGCAGGTGAGAGCTCTCTCTTCTCTCCACCTTTCCAGTAAATAAAGAGAGGCCAACTCAATGCCTAGCCAGTGTGACGAGCTGGAATAACACCAAAGTGTGCAGCATGCCACGTGCCACTCCTGCTTAGCCACATGCCACGACCTGCTCCCATCTCCACATGAATCTGTGATCTTCTAGAACTTTCTTTGTGCTTGCACCTGTGTGGGAGACCCGGAAGAGGCTCATGGCTTCGGACCGGCATAGCATCGGCTGTTGCGATCTTCCTCTCTGTCTCTCCTCTCTGTATATCCGCCTTTCCAATGAAAATAAAATAAATCTTAAAAAAAAAAAGAGGGAGCAGGATTGAAAGTGGAGAAGCCAGGACTAGAACTGTCGTATGGGATGTCAGCTCAACAGGCAGTAGTTTTATGCACTGTTCTACAGCAGCAGCCCCATATAACTTACCTTCTAACCATGAAATCATGCAACCTAAATCATGGAGCACTTAGGTTTTGTTTTCATTGTGGGATCAAGTGTGGAACCATCCGCTTGTCCCAGCATTGAGACAATTTTGAGTCTTGAGGGTGAGAACACTCAGCTGGTTTGGGGATGCTGCAGGTGTGGTGGTTCATGTGGTCAAGCCCCTCATGATGGGCTAGAGGGGTCTCAGTGGGAGGGAAGGCCTGGGAAGGGCTTGAGAGCATCCTCGGGCAGCTGATCATCAGCCACCTCCAGCAGCAGTGGCAAGGCCTTCCCAGTGTGGCCGTCTGCTGTGGTGACGTGGCTTCTGTCCCAGTGTGGCCATCTGCTGTGGTGACGTGGCTTCTGTCCTAGTGTGGCTGTCTGCTGTGGTGACGTCGTGGCTGTCCCAGTGTGGCTGTCTGCTGTGGTGACGTGGTGGCTGTCCCGGTGTGGCCATCTGCTGTGGTGACGTGGCTTCTGTCCCAGTGTGGCCATCTGCTGTGGTGACGTGGTGGCTGTCCCGGTGTGGCCATCTGCTGTGGTGACATGGTGGCTGTCCCAGTGTGGCCATCTGCTGTGGCAACGTGGCTTCTGTCCCAGTGTGGCTGTCTGCTGTGGCAATGTGGCGGCAGTCCCGGTATGGCTGTCTGCTGTGGTGACATGGTGGCAGTCCTGGTGTGGCCATCTGCTGTGGTGACATGGTGGCTATCAGGGTGGCTGTCTGCTGTGGTGACATGGTGGCTGTCCCAACATGGTTATCTGTTCTACTAATCTTTGCTGCTTCATTCCTCCTAGTTTGTGCATCTTTAGTCCCAGTTTTCAAGGGGCTGGTCTCTACACGGTGACAGGGCTGGCTCTTGTTGTGGTGCCTGAAAGCCCAGGCTTGCTTCCCTGCCCTGCCCACCCAGGATGTATTTGTCTTTAGAAGGATGGCCTTGGGAGGAACAGCACAGAGGGCCCAGCAGCTGTTTGGGAAGCTGGCATCCCTGCTGGAGCACCTGCTAAGGTCCGGGTGCTTGCTGCTGAGCCGGCTCCCTACTAACACACATCCCAAGGGGCACCAGGCCATGGCTCGAGGACTTGGCTGCTGCCACCGCATGGGAGGCGCAGCGTGAGCTCTGGACTCCTGTTAGGGCTGCTGCGCTACTGCACGCATCTGGGGAGTGAATCTGTGGATGGAAGTGCATTCTCTCTCTGCCTTTCCAGTAAAATGAAAGTGAGTAAGACATTTTAAAAACACATCATTGAAAGGGTGCCTGTCCTTGTCAGCCTGTCCCCCAGAGCAGGTCACATGCTGAACAGTTGTACTCTGCCCCTCCTGGCCCCTGTGGGCATGTGTCTCCCACCTTGCTCCTTTGGGCTGACTGTGTGCACAGACACCGACTTGTTGCTGTGCTGATGGCACATGTGGATGGCCCATGGGCTGCGCCTGGCCCCTTGAGCACAGACCCAGGGGCCCACTAACTGTGCATGGTGGGGGGTGGTGGGGTGACTCAAAGCAGTCTCAAGGACAGACCTTCACCCACAGCAATCATGGCTGTGTGGTCCCGGAGCTTCTGGGTTCCAGTAGAAGTCTCCAGTATGGGTGTCCCTGCCTGGGGAAATGACGGTATTCCGGGCACAAACCATGTTCTCACTGTGCCATTTGCCACTGTGCAGTTCCGAGGCAGTGGAGACCCAGGGCTGGGGGTCGTGTGCCCCATGCTGGCCCCTCTGCCCACACACGACATGGCAGCCAGGTGCTGCCAGCACCAGGGCATGGGGGCCTGAAAACCCCGAAGCTGACCCAACCTGCTCCACGCCCACAGGCTCCTGCCAGGCCCTCCCTGATGCTAGAATATTCCCTTCAGCTGCCGGAGCCCCTGTGAGGGTTTCCATGGCACCGTGGAGGGCTGAGGAGTCTAGTTGTTCCCCTGTGTGAGTGGGGAGGCCCCCACCCTGGGTGGGTTGGAGACACCCCAGGCCAGCCATTGTCCCTGCGGGTGCAGGGGTCAGAGGCTGTGGGAGGGCCTGTGGGGAGGCAGCCCTGGGGTCTAGGGTGGAAAGGGGAAAAAGAAAGCCCGGGTTCTGGGAGCAGCTGGGGACACCAGCTGGTGGGGAGGGGACGAGGGTGCCCGTGGGCCAGTGGGACATGCTGGCTCCAGCCTCTGTGGCCGGCAGGATCCTCTGCTGACAATGGCCCCAGGCCCGGGTCTGCAGGGGACCCGGCTGGGATCTCATGTTTCCTTGCCATGCGGGCAGGCACAGTGACAAGCTTTCTGCTGGGAAATGGCAGGCATTTCTTTCTCTTTTTCTAACATGGATTCATCTGGGTGGCAGGGAGAGAGATTTTCCATGTGCTGTTTCACTCACCCAGGTGGCCGCATTGGCCAGGGCTGGGCCAGTGGACACGGGGAGCCTGGCAGCAGTGGTCTTCTGTGGCTCAGGGCCTAAGCACGTGGGCCATCTCTACTGTCTCTCCAGGCGCATTGCGGGGAGCTGGACCGCAAGCAGAGTAACCACTTCCGATAAGGGATGGCAGCATCGCAGGGGACGGCCCACTGCCTGGATCCCCACGGCCACAAGCCAGAGCACGGCCAGCTGGGCAACAGCACAAGGCGAGCTGCAGTCACAGCCCCTTGTGTGGTGTTGACCCCATTCCCACCCAGCTCCCGCTCCTGGCCCAGCCCCCTGCTCCTGGCCCAGCCTCCACCCCTGTCCCAGCCACGTCCCCCCCCCCCCCCGCCCCGCTCCTGTCCCAGCCCCCACCCCTGTCCCAGCCCCCCACTCCTGGCCTGGAGGTCAGGTGGCTGTTCCCATGGCTGACAGCTGGGAGTGGCAATTTCTGCTTCAACTGAAGGGACCAGAGGGAAGGCTGCTGTTGAAGCTGCTGTGTGCCTACCACGGCCCAGCACCTCCAGGGCTTGTGCCTACACAGAGCCCAGAAAGGGCTCGGGAGGGCAGCTTCCCAGTGCACCCAGCGCTCCTGACCCCAGAGCCATGGTCAGAGCTCTGGAGCTGTTGCTGCTGCTGCTACAGGGCTGCCACCGGTTGCCATGTGCTTGCCATGTTTGTGTGTTCAGCAGGGAGTCATGGCCACCCAAAGTGGCCCTGCTCAGCCCCATGCTGGGGAGCTGGCCTGCGTTAACCCCTCTGTGACCCCGCTGTGATTACACCCATTCTCTAGATGTAGAAACTGAGACACAGAAGTTCAACTTGTTCAAAGTCACAGGGCCATGGAGGACCCATTCTGGATCCATCATTCATGGTGCTAACCACAAAACCCTTGACTCTGTGGGCGCAACACTTCCGTGTGGGGAGAAAATGATGGGAGAGGCTAGGACAGCGTGTAGGAGGTCGGCCTTGCAGCCACAACTCGGGAGCGGTGTGTGTGTGGCTGCGGCAGGCTGCACGGGTTGCTGTGTAAGGGCAGGGAGCCCCTGCTCTGGAAAGGCCCCGGTGCCCTGTCCTGGAGGTGAGGGCTGGGCCACTCACCAAGCGGGGGTCTGTACGGAAGATGCTTCCAGATGGCCGGCAGGCGAGCAGGGCCGCCGTTCCACTGGGGCCTGGTTCTGGCTCCGTGCCTGCCTTCAGCTCGTAGCAATGTGTGGACAAAGACCAAGGAGACTATAAATCCATGCCTGGACACATCTGCCAATGACAGAGCCTGGGATGAGGGCCCTGAGTGAGGACCTGCTCCCTGGGGTGCTGGGCAGGCACAGGGAGCAGCCTCGCCACATTGTACCCAGAGGCACAAGTTTAGGGTGCAGGGAGGGGTGGAGCCACGTGATAAGGGCAGGAGGTCGGGGGAGGAGATGGAGAGTGGGGCTTGCATATAATTAACATCTAATTACTAACAGTGCAGACCTTAACTCTGGGGTCAGCCAGGAACCAAATGGGCTGTAGAGCCAGGGACGTGCCAGCTGTAAGATGGAAATGTGGGCGGGGACTTAGGTGCTGAGGGACCATGGTGCTGTGGGGGGCAGGTGCTCCGCCTAGAGTGACTGTCACCATCTGGCCCAGTGACCCTCCCCGCATGGGAGCGTGGCTTCCCTCAGCTAGCTCATCTCAGGCTGAAGCCAAGATCAGGAGCTCCACACGGGCCTGGGGCTGTTGGTGACAAGGACAGTGGCCATGGTCCACACTCAGTGGCCTTGACATAGGAGAGAAAGAGGCAAAGTGGGAGGGAGCTGGACAGACCCTTGTGCCCAGAGGAGCATGGCTGAGGATGGGAGCATGGCATCAAGGTCCCTTCGAGACCGCCTGTCACCTTCCGGGTTGTGAGCTGACCAATGCTGTCCCAGAAATGAGTCGGAGGCAGACTCTTGGGAGCTCAGGGTTCTTATTCACCAGCCACTGCACCCCAACCACCAGGCTCCCCTCGGAGAAACAGCACCAGCATGAACTGTGTTACTCTGTCTCAGCTTTAACACCTCCCTGTCGGCTGTGTGACATTTCTTGGAGGTCAGTTAGTCTCAGTACCCTGTACTTTAAACTCTCCAAGGCGAAAGTGTTTATACAGACTGAGAGCTGCCTCCTCCTTGGTGGTGAAGGGCGCAAGCAAGCAGGCCAGTGTGGTTTATAGAAGCCAGCTTTGCAGCTAGCCAGGGTTTTGTTGTTTTAAGATCTATTTCTTTTTTATTGGAAAGTTAGATTTATAGAGTAAAGGAGGGACAGAAAGATCTTCCATCTGCTGATTGACTCCCCAAGTGGTTGTGATGGTTGGAGCTGAGCTGATCCTAAGCCAGGAGCTAGGAGCTTCTTCCAGGACTCCCACGCAGGTGCAGGGTCCCAAGGCTTTGGGCTGTCCTCTATTGTTTTCCCAGGCCACAAGCAGGGAGCTGGATGGGAAGTGGAGCAGCTCCAACCGGCACCCTCAGTTCTAATCCCGGCAGCTCCACTTCCCATCCAAAGCCTTGGGACCCTGCACCCACATGGGAGACCTGGTAGAAGTTCCTGGTTCCTGGCTTCGGATCAGCGCAGCACCAGCAGTTGTGGTCACTTGGGGAGATGAATCATTGGATGAAAGATCTTCTCTGTTTCTCCTCCTCTCTGTATATCTCTGACTTTGAAAAAGGCCTGTGAAGCAGGGGCTCACTCTTTTTGATCGGGTGCTTCCATTGCCCTGGCACCTCGACTCTTGGCTGACCCAGGACAGCTGATCCCCCGAGCATGGTCCCTGTGTCCTGCTTAGGTGGGACAAAGGATATAGCAATATTATTTCTGGTTTGTGTGCTGTCAGGAGTTCCAGGAGAGGTGAGGCCTAGCGGTGATGGAATGTGGGCAGAGAAGCCAGGGAACGGTGAATGTCTGCAGCTTTGTGAGTGTGTCCAGGTTATTCGTTGCATGTCTCTAAGGATAACTTACATTGCTGGGGAAGCTGGGACGTAAGTCTTCAGCTCAACACATGGACTTAAGGGTGATGACCGCTTGTTCCTCTTAGGGTTAAATTTAGTTGGATTATGGTTGGATTACGTTCGGTTGGATTAGGATTGGTTGGATTGCCGTATGGAGGTGTGACTTGCTATTTCTAGTATGCTCTGTTATCACCAAGCTTGGTTAATAAAGACTCCTTAATAAACCTTAAAACAAAACAAAATAACAAGCCGGCGCCCTTGTGGGATCCTGGGTGTGCAAAGGCGAGGATTTAGGCACTAGGCTATCACACCAGGCCCACCATGTTTTTAAATAAACGAAGTCTCTAACATTCTGGTTCTGCCTATGCGTTCCTAACTGAAGACTTGTTTTTCTGCTTTCCCTGACTCTCAGGTAGACTTGGCGGGCCTGACAAAACTGACGCCATTTAAAATTTTCAGGCTGTCATCCCAAGAGGCCCGGAGAGGGGGGCATTTAGAATAAGATGACACAGCTTGCGTTCTGCCTGACCCCCTCCCCCTCCTAGCCCAACCTGAACCCTGGTGCTGGTGCTGCTGGTGCCACCTCCGCTGCTTCCATGCCAGGGGAGGCTCCAGCAGCTGCTCCCAGGTCTGCTCCCGTCTGCCTTCCAAGGCGAGGAGGTTTGGCCCCTGGGTGGTGTGCGCAGTCTTGGTTCTGAAAGCCTTGCCACCTCGTGCTTACATGGGTTGTTTGAGTGGCCCTGCAGCGCTGCCGCACGCGGGCGGCAACTGCTGCCACTCAGTGGCGTGGATTGCATGTGGCTATGCTGTCTTCAGATCCAACTGTTGTCGAGTTCACATTCCATTTTCTTAGAGGAAACAGATCTCGTCTCTCTATTTTTAGATTGATCATTAAAGCTGTAAATAAAAGGTAGGAGGGCTTTCCCATCCTATAACACTAAGGCTTTATTCATGCAGAAAGGGAATTTTTAAAAACGATTTGTTTATTTTTGAGAGACACAGAAAAATCTTCCACTTGCTGCTTCACTCCCCAAATGGCCACAATGGACAGGGCTGTGCACTAGCAACGGCTATTTTGGTGCAGATGTTCTTGAAACCCATGCATTGTTTTTTTTGTTTTTGTTTTTGTTTTTGTTTTTCCCCACAACGCATGTTTCCCACCTACTTTGGAAGACCCTGTAAATGGGACTGGCTCTTCGTTCATTATCAGTATGTTTCTTTTTCTCTCAGTAAGAAGAGTTAGAAGACACAGTAAGGACCTCTGGCTCCATGGCCAGAGTAGGAGAAGTGAGGTTTTATTGAAGAGAGAGACAGATGGCTGAGGGAGGGGCCAGCAGCGAGGAGAGGCCAGCAGCGGGGACCTCACAGCCCGGGGCACTCCGGGGGACTTCAGTGTATTGTCTCCTGGGAGCTGGGGGTGGCTACACATTGGCTGTGGGGAAAGCCAGGCATCTGCAACGGGGCCCTTTCTAACCTGTCCGTTGGCAAATGCTTGCAGCAGGAAGCTTTTGTCCTGTCCTGTTACTGCGTGTGCTCCGGGGGCTGTAGACGGCCTGCTGCTGGCCCCGGGCTCCCACGGGCAGGGACAATGAGTACACAAGTCAACCCAGTCGAGCAGATGACCTGCCTCCTGCTCTGGAGCCTGTGTCTCGGTGACTCCATCGTCTTCCGGGTCTGCCGGATGTTGGGAGAGCAAACAGCAGGTATTGCCCCGCTCCAGAGCTAAGGGCACACCTGTTGCCTGCCAGATGGGAAGCAGGCAGGTCCTACGGGACAAGGACTGAGTTCCCAGAGCCACCTGCTGTGTGTGCAGCATCCTTCCGGCCCCTTCTTGTCGCCCCAAGGACCTCGGCTGTGTGGGACCCCGCGCGTCGCGTGCTGCCTGCTGCCTTGGAGTGACCAAGTCCTCTGCCTCCAAGCGGGGAGTCCTGGGTTTTCTGCCGCTCTGAGCCAGCCTTCTCTTGCTGGAAGTGGAGGACGTTGGCTGTGGTGACAAGCTTTAGACCAGGAGCAGCCTTCTGTTGCGGTGCATCTTGCTCTCCCAACTCTTCCTGCTCTAAAAATCAGACACACCAGGCAGCAGGCTTGAAGGCATCACCCTGTCCCCCAGACTGCGCACCACGGCTCCACAAGCACCAGGCGCGTTCTGAGGTTGTCGTGTCCTGCTGAGGGTGGCGGGGGGGCGGGGGGGCGGGGTGGCTGCCTGGGGAAGGGCTTTGAGGCAGCTCCTGCCAGCCCCACCTCTGCCCTGCCGGGGGTCCCTCACTTACTTGTACCTCCCGTACGTGCACGTGACACCAGCGGGCGGTCGCTATGTGCAGTGTGATCAGGTGAATGGCTGGCATCAGTCATGCCACCGGGTGCACGCATCACAGGCTGAGCAGCTTCTGACATGCCAGTGCCTTCCAGGTCTTGTGGCATTGTGGGGTAGCTATTGAGGAGAGGGGTGCAGACTCTGGGGGACCCTCCGGGATAGCATGGGAATGTCTGTGCAACAAATGCCTCTCCCTATCACAGAATCAGGGTGATGCATGAGTTAAGTTGCGGGTGTTGATGTGGCTGTCAGCAGGGCTTGGTGCCTATACATGGTATTTCGTGTTCCATGTAATGGGATCCTTTGTAATCTCACTAGTGGGGCAGCCCCCCATTTTGGCGGGGGAACATTGGCAGAAAGTTGACGATGCTCTGGGGCTGGTGAGAAGGGGCACAGTGTCCCGAGCGACCCAGGCTCTCCAGCAGCTGGGGCGCCCCTGGGTAGGGAGCAACTGTGGACAGCTCAGCAGATGGTCAGGAGGTCGCCATCTATAATGCATGCGAGGCTGGCGGGTGCCCGGCAGACACAGGGCCTTTGTTCCCTGCGAGGAGGAAGGCAGAGCAGAGGCTGGAGGCCGGAAGGAGTCATGCCCCATCGCTGGACCGGCTGCTTCCTTTGCCATGACCTATGGCTGCTGAGGGTCCCTGAAAATGCAGAGAGACAGACATGCAGGCAGGCAGGCAGGCGCCCTGGGCTCCTGTGGCTTCCCAGGCCAGCCCCATTCCTGCACTTGGGTGCTGAGTGGTTCCCATGTCCGTAGGGCCACTGTCCCCTTGACTCACAGGAGCTGCTCCACGCAGGGCTGGCGACATGGTCTGGGGGCCCAGTGCCACTTTGGGTTGAGAATCGGTGTGTTGTGAGTAGATGAGCCGCACGTGGACCCTTGTCTGTGCCGGGTCTGGGTGACTGTGTGGGTTGTGTGTTTGTGCCACTGGTTTGGGTTTGTGTCCCCAGCTCATGGCCAGCCTCACATCAGCCAGTGCTTCCCGCTCCTTGCAAGGACACTCCCTAGTCTTCCTAGAACTGGACCTGGGGGCAGCTAACGTTGTGGGGAGTTTCCAAGGCAAAGACCCTGGATGTGAAGGGACAGTAGCCCTGGGCAGTCTCCAACAGGGGGTGCTGGGGCTCGGAGTGACCCTATGGACCCCTCACTGCAGGTGCAAGCACAGAACCTGCGACCCAGGGAGGCCCTGTGCCAGGGGAGTCCTGTGGGCGGCTGGGGGACTGCGCTCATGCTGTGGCCCGGCTGCGTTCCCGGCCCCTCTCCTCCTGAAAGGCTTGTGTGACTTCCTGAGCATAAGTGAAACTGCGTTTCCTTCCAGGCCGGGACAGAAGCGAGGGTGTGGTCTGGGTGCTGCATGCCAGCAGTGAAGGTTTCCGGCAGCTGTTTGGCTGTGCAGCTTCCTTCCCGCCCTGGCCGGGGCTCCAGGGTCGCCTCCGGATGCCAAGTCAAGACCCATCGCCCCCTCTCTGCACCCTTGGCCGTGGGCAGGAAATGGCTGGGATATCTGGGAGCCAAGGCCATGTCCCTAAAAGAGGCAGGCACGAGCTTCTGAGTGGTGGGGGGAAGGCACCCCGTTTTCAGTGAGCCTGTGGGCCTTCCACTGTCCCATGGTGCCGGACAGACCTGGGAGAGCCTTGGGATGCGCTGCTTCCCGCCCATTCTCGGCTGAACGTGCAGGCCTGGTAGCCAAGTCTGCCATGGCCTTTCTCCTTGCAGCCATTTCTCTCTGTGTGGGGGGTTTTTGTTTGTTTGTTTGTTTGTTAGATTTATTTTTATTGGAAAGGCAGATCTACAGAGAGAAGGAGAGACAGAAAGATCTTCCATCTGCTGATTCACTCCCCAAATGGCCACAACAACCAGAACTGAGCCTATCTGAAGTCAGGAGCCAGGAGCTTCTTCTGGGTCTCCCACATGGGTGCAGGGACCCAAGGTTTTGGGCCATTCTCTACTGCTTTCCCAGGCCACAAGCAGGGGAATAGATGAGAAATGAGGCAGCTGGACTATGAACCAGCACCCATATGTGATTCTGGACATGTAAGGCGAAGATTTAGCTACCGCACTGGGCCCATTTCTGTGCTCCTTGTGCAAGCTCTGGCCTGTCCACCTGCAGGTGCCTCTGGCCTGAGTGTCATACGGGAGTGGTGGGAGGCAAGTGTGTCCCCTGGCCTCGAGCTGGTCTGAGCGTGGAGGCTTGAGCTGTTGTGTTGATCGGTTTTTGTCCCCAGAACTGCCCGGACTCCAGTCTCCTTGTCTGTCACATGCTGTGACACTCTCCCCGTAGAGGACACTGTGAGGGTCAGTGCAGATGGCACATGGACACTCAGGCTCAGCCAGGCTTGGCAGGGGAAGGAGGGCACAGCCTGCCCCTTCCTGTGCGCAGAAAGGAAGGAATGGGTAAGGTGCCAGGAACTCTCCATCTTAATTACTCCTCGCAAGTGTCCTCTGGGCAGGGCAGGGTTTCAGCCTGTGACAGGCACACCAACTCCTCAGGGGTCTTGGGGAACACTTGGATCCTGCTGCAGCAGAAATGGGGGTGGGGGCCAGGGAAGCCAGGCTTCTCAACCCCCGAGACATGACTTGGCTTCTGTGGGCTTGGCTGCTGCCCTCCTGGGAAGCCTTGGCAACAGTTCCTGCAGGGAGCAGCGGTCTGTTCCCATTGTCCATCGAGCAAGGCAGGCTGATGAGGGGCTGGGGCTGTGCCGCCCACGGTGGGACTGGCAGGCCCCAGGAACCCCCTGTTTTCCGGGAGAAGCCCCTGGGTGGCTTCCACTGAGCTGGGGCGGGACCTGGGCCTGTTCATCTTCTCCCAGAGTCCTCGCCGTGGGGCCCGTGTGGGGGCGGCCTCGCCTGGGTCAGGCTGCCGGGCCAGGATTGGAGCTCTCCCCGTAGGGGTTTGCAAGCAGTCCACGCACTCGGCTCTGCAGGTGCAGGGGAACAAAAGACAGGCAAGGGCGTGGGCTGGAGTGGCTGCGGGGAGGCAGGGACGGAGCTCAACAGCTGCGAGGGGAGACATCCCTGGCACACAGAGCTTCACCCAGGCGCCTTCTGCCTTTATCTGTTTTTTCAGGGTGGTCTTGGGTGTAGGGTGTGTGAAGCCCCTAAGGCATTGTGCATGTGGGAGGTGTGGGATGGGGGGGCTTGTCAAAAGCGCCTTCCCTAAAGTTCTGTGCAAATGGCCAGCCACCTTCCTGCACTGCAATCATCCGGGGGAGCCTGGCGCTTGCTCAGGGGCTGAGCTGTGGACAAGTGAGTGCTCAGGACACTCCGTGTCCCTTCAAGCTCTTTCCTGTGTTTGGGGACATGGCATACCTCGAGTCCTGAGTCAGGAACCGTGCCGAACTCTGCCATCCTGGTCCTGGGGCTGGTGGAATCATATGAGCAGGATGGAGGGGAAAGGCTGCAGGTGTGTGCAGCAAAGGGGGTCGCCCACCTGGGAGCAGGGACACCAGGACACCTCGGTCATTGTCCTGGCCTCGGTCTGGTGCACACTGGACCGTAGCCATTTGGAGCATGAACCAGCAATGGAAGAGGTGTGTGCTTCCCTTTCTCTGTAGCTCTTTTAAGAAATCTCAAAAAGAAAAAAAAAAAGTGTCATGGGTGAGAGGTTGCAGAGGCCCAGCCAAGTACAGTGTTTTATGGGCCCAGATGGCTCTGGGGGTGCTGGGAGCCCAGATCACCCCCCGCTGCTTGCAGCCTGCTGCTGGTGATGGGGGGCTGTGTCTGACCATGGCACCCCATCCTGGGGGCTGCTAGGCCCACCGCCCCTGGCTGCTGCTGTCTGACCTCGACTTCCCAGTGAACTGAAAAGCCACGGTGGCACTACAGAGAGGTTGTGAGCACCGTCTGAGCTGGCTTGCACAGCTGGGTAACACAAGCTTGAAGCAAGACCGTGCTGGCAAACCTGGGGTGCAGCCAGGGCTGGACATCCCCATGTCTGCCACAAACAAGGCTGCTTGGAGGGGAGGTGACCTGGGGCTCTGTGCCAGGCCCGGGAGCTGGGCGCCTGAGGCAGGTTCCCACGTGGGGGCAGGGCCCCGACCACCTGAGCCGCAGCTCCTGCACTCCCCCAGCACCGTCTCCTGGGGTCGTGTCAGCAGGAAGCTGTGGTTAGGAGCTGCACCCTGTGTCTGAGGTGGCGTGCAGGTGCCTCATGTGCTGGGCCGCACAGCTGCTGCTGGACACTTGGTGCCTTCTTTCCCATGTCACTTCCTCCTGCTGGCCCCTGCGTGAAGGCTGGCAGGCACCCACAGGGACTCCAGGCTTCCTGTGGGCTGTTTGACCCTGCCTGTGTCTGCACTGCCACGGGCACTATGCCCCCAGTGCCCCTCCCAGTTCCCCTGGCACATCTCTCCTGCCTGTCCCCAGCCTCTGGGGTAATATGCCCTGTGCTCGGGGTGGGGATGGCTTAGGACTCAGCAGCTCCACATGCCTGGGCCACCCCGGGAGCCAAGTTGGACGTGGCCTGGAGTTGCTGAAGGAGGAGGGAGCCACGTGGGCAGCAGGGGTATATTGAGTGCATGACCTGACATGTGATGGGCTCAGTGGATCCCGGCGGGGTACAAGGACGAGGTGTGTGTGAGCAGGCACGCTGTGGGGTCCTGGTGGTGCCACGCCTCCTCCCCGTGGGAGCGAACATGGAGGTGGACACAGGTGCCGTGACCGTGTCACCCTCCTGGTTTGGCTGTTGCAGGGCCGGGTAAGGGGAGTGGAGACCCGCGTGTGCCATCACGTGAACCTACTCTTACTTCAAGATGGTTCTGAAATGGAGCCATTTGCCAGTTTTTAGGAAGAAAAGCCCTACCAAGTGTGCACCTGGATATGCATTTAAAGGTTTATTTTTATTGGAAAGGCAGATTTACAGAGAGGAGGAGAAGACGGAAAGATCTTCCATCTACTGGTTCACTCCCCAAGTGGCTGCAACAGCCAGAGCAAAACTGACCTGAAGCCAGGATTCAGGAGCTTCTTCTGGGTCTCCCACATGGGTGCAGGGTCCCAAGGCTTTGGGTCATCCTCTAGTGCTCTCTCAGGCCACAGGCAGAGAACTGGATGGGAAGTGGAGCAGCCAGGACTTGAACTGGTACCCCTATGGGATGGTGGCAGGCAGAGGCTTAGCGTGCTACACCACGGCATTGGCTCCCTGTATTTTGTTCTTGTGGTCTGCTCAGTTGGAACCCTAGGAAGTCCAGAGTGGGGGGCTGTCTCTGCCCCTCCATCTCCACCTTCTGGGGGTGAGGGACAAGTTTGAGAGGTGACCCTGTGTAGGCACCTTCAGATCAGAACAGTTCAGGGGACCTGCACCTTGAGCCCTGGCCATGGACCTGGCCCACAGGGCAGTACAGGCAGCCAGCATGGGCCAGGAGTTCAGAGTCAAAGCTCCAAGGCAGCAGTTTCATGGGGTCCCTCCGATCATGGGGATCCCCTAGTGCTAACTCTGTCAGCCCATCAGGAAATTCCCAAGCTTTTCCTCCGTTTGTGTTCCCTGCCAGGTGGAAGTACAGGACCTGCCTGTGCGGCTTGGGCAGGGGTCCCTCCCAGGAGACAGCTGCTGGTGGCCTGCTCGGGCCAGGCCCTCCTGCCGGTCCCTGCAGGCCTCTTGTGAAATGACACTTCCTCCGAGGCTGGCTGCTGCTTTTTGCCAAATAAGGCAATCCCTCGACAGGCAGGGGCAGGTGGGGGGTGGGCAGGCAGCCTCGAGCACGCTGAGCCTTACACAATCAACCAGGGGATGGGGCCACCTCCCACAGCATTAGAAGACCCAGAGCTTCGGCTGGGGAGACAGGGCAGGCGGGCGTGCAACGAAGCTGACCGCAAAACCCACCTCCTCCCAGGAGCCCCGGGTGTGGCCCACACCTGGCACCATGCCGGAAGCTGTGTGCACTGGGGTCACTGAGGGGAGGGCAGAGGTCAGAAGTTGCTGTTTTGGGGTGGTGCCTGCCTCCACTCCCATCCCAGCCTCAGCCCAGGGCTCCACCACAGGGGCTCCTGGACTTGGTCCCATGTTAGCCTCAGACAGCTTCCTCTAGGGTCAGGGTCGGGCCCCCTGTCCCAGCCTAGGGTGGAGGGTTGGCAGGCAGGTGGCATTGAGGGCACGTGGGAAAGAGGAGGTGTGTGTATTCCAGGCATGGTGGGAAAGTCAGGAGCCCAGAGCCGCTGCTGGCTTTCTCATGTGGGCAGCAGGGACCCAAGCACTGGGGCCATCTTCTGCTTTCCCGGTGCGTCCACAGGGAGCTGGGGAGGAAGTGGAGCAGATGGGACACGAGCCAGCATCCATTTGGGATGCTGGTATTGCAGATGGAGGCTTAAGCAGGTTCCCAGAGTTGCCTAAGGAGACGCGGTGCTCAAATGTCACCTGGTGTTCTGCAAGCAGCCACAGAGCAGGCCTGGGAGCAGGGGAGGAAAACCGAGGAAATCCTGGGGAAATGTGGTTCCCACAGTGCTCAGCACTGGGCGACCAGGGCAACTGGACGGTGTGAGCCGAGGGTGGGCCCGAGGGTCCCGTGGGAACACTGTGCCCTCCGCCCTGGGCTCACCTATGCAGTGGTTCTCAGCTAAAATCAAATTTAAACAGGAAGGTTGGCCTTGGGGCGACGGCGAGCGCCACCTTGTGGGCAGACGATGTGTGCGGTGTGGCGTCCTCCCTGGAGGAAGAGGCGGGCAGGGGGGCTTGGGGAAGGGAAGCACGCGTTTCCTGCCCTGTGAGGGTTCCCGTCCCGAAGAGGGAAATGTCCCATGGCGAATGAACGTGGGACTTGAGGTCTGTTTGTGCTTTTCCCGGTGTGGGGCAGGCGGCCTGGCTTCCTGCTGTCTCTGAATCTGCTCGCCCATCCTGCTTGCTGTCGGAAACCCAGGTCCCTGGTTGCATAGTCTGAAACCTGGGCGAGCGCACGTGGGCCTCAGCTGCAGGCAAAGCCTTCCTGTTCCCCTTGGAGCCTGCTGCGGGCCGGGGCTACCCTGCAGCTGCGGTCCGGCCCAGCCCTGTGTTGCCAGGTGAACTCTGGGTGGCGGATTAAATTTGCACATCAGAGCAGCAATGAGCAATGCTTAGGGCCTCAGCATGCCTCCCGCGGGGTGAGGAGTGAGCCTCTGGTGGTCTCCTCTGAGAACTGAGCCATGGAGCAGCGCCTGGTCCTCAGCCAAGTGGCAAGCAACCTGTACCGGGTTAGGGCAATGAGTTCTTGTCTGGCGCTAGAAAGAATTGAGACACATGACAGTGGCTTTCTTTCTAAACGACGCGGCTTGCTGTCCTTAGTCGTGGTGGCTGGACACTCAGACCCAGCTGCCTGCTGCTTTGCTCCATCCCGCACTAAGTTCTCTCAGCATCTCTGCTCCAGCCCCTTCCGGCAGCCTTCCATCCCATCTCTTCTCCTGGCACTGCCCCGTCTGCCTGAAGCTAGCCTTCTCAGGATGGTTCACGCCATGGGCATCTGTGGGAGGCGGCCCTTCTGTTGGGCGTCCCACTACTTCCTTGCCTTTTGCTTGCCGGGTACTGAGTCAGCGTAGGGTGAGGCTGCCTTTCACCCTCCGTGAGTTTGAATGCCCGTGTCCAGCTGCGGGTGCAGCACAGGATGGTGTCAGAGTGGGTGAGCCAAGTTTGCACTGGGGAGTACAGCTCTGGGGGCTGAGTGGCAAGGCCACGGCGGTGGTCCAGGCAGGGCAGGGCAGGGCAGGGCAAGGTGGCAGGACTCTGTCAGCCTTGCAACGTCCTCACATTGGCTCTGAAGCCCTGCGCTGTGCCCGCTGACACAGCGGTTGGCTCCCGCTCAGTGTCTCTCTCCTCAGGGCAGCCGGCGCGAGGGCAGAAGGTGCTGAGTCACTGCCTGGCTCTGCTGAGTCAGCATCTGGAGACCTCGCCAGGCTCCAGGCTTGCTCTGAATCGATTCTCACCTGCCTGGGGTGGGAGTAGGGAACACTCCGGCTCCTTCTCACAGGTGCCAGGCCCGCTGGCTGTGGGCTGACCCCACGGGCGGGGGTAGGACCTCAGAGGTCCACACCCAGGTCCCCCTCTCACTCTGCCAGGTGATTGCCAAGGAGTCCAGGCAGGCTCCCTCCCCTGGGGAAGGGCCCCCAGTGAAGAGAACCCAGGACTCTGGTTGAGGCAAGTGGATTTGGGAAGGACAACTTTGGAACGAGAAGGGCTAGCAGGCAGACAGCCTCAGCGTCCTTCCTGAGCCTGGCGCCGCCCACTAGCATCTGTGTGTCCCCTTTGCCCAGCCTCTTGTTCTCTTTCCTGGCTTTTTTCCACAGCCACATCCGCCATGGCCATTACTTCCCCTTCTTTAGTCCTCACCTCCAGTCGTGGAACAGACAAGATGCCATGGCTGGCTCACACCACCCTGCCCAGTGCCTGGCACCAAGCAGGTGTATGGCACACATCCGCTGACCTTGCAGACAGAGACCCTAGCCCGGCGGGCTGGATGCCCCCGGGGCTTGATCCTGCAGTCCAATGCCACTCTCCTTGCCCTAGGAGGCTCACCAGCTTCTGAGGATTTCAGAGGACCATGTGCTGGGTGACAGTGAGAGGGGGCCGTGCTCCGACAGGCTCAGAGCCGGATGAGGGGTGCAGGGCCCAGGCTGTGGTCCTCAGGAGCTGGCAGGGTCCCAGCGGTGGTCAGCACTATGCACCTGTGTAGCTGCACCCCTGGGGGCAGACCCAGGCTGCTTCTGCATCACCGGCCCTGCCATCCCCCACGGTGTGCACAGGTGCCTCCCCACTGCGGAGTTTCTGCGAACCGACAATTTACAGAGCTGAGCTCTTGGGGGGTGGGTCAGCAGGCCACGGGGGCACAGGGGTCCCTGACAAGTGTCACTCCTCATGAAGAATGTAACTGGATCTCTGCCCAGCACTCCATCGGCTCAAGGGAGACAGGGCAGTGACTGTACACCAGTCTGGGGCACAGGGTCTGTGTGGAGATGCTGAGAACCAAGTGCACATTGCAGGTCAGGGTCCCGGCCAGGAAACCAATGGATGTGCAGGCTTGGGAGTGAGCTGAGTGGCCAGCAGGAATCCAAGTCACAAGAGAGGATGTGATGAGGGAGGGACGTGGTGGAGGTGGGGACAGAGGGAGCAGACCTGGGAGGCTGACCACAGAGGGGCACCCCAGAAGCCCAGGAGAGAGGTGCTAAGGGGAGCAGGGGACCCTGTGTGTGGCACATGTACGGCGGCTCCGACAGGGGTCAGGAGTGGACAGGCCTGGGCTGAAGCAGGGATGGAGCCTCAGGGGAAGGGAAGGCGGCCATGGGGTGTGTAGGGGTGGCCCGAAGCTCCAGGGTATCCGCTCACTCCCATCGCTGCAATGAGGGTGTCACAGGGTACAGACCATGGGCTGCCCAGGCCCGGCAGCAGAGGCTGGCTGCCCCCTGTCTCATTGCCCCCCTAGGTAGCCTTCTGGCATGGTTCAGCCTCTCCCAGCTGCTGTTTAGCCCACAGCCCGGGCCCCTGCTAGCCCAGGGCCGGCCTCCTCTGAGACCCCAGCTGCCCCCATCCCTGCACGTTGGCGGGCGCCTGGCTCCGCCCCTTCCCGCCAGGGCCGGCCCACTCCCCATGAGGACCTCGCCATTGGACAACTTCTCACTAAGGCTCCGCCCCAGGCTTCTGCTTCTGTGATTGGGCCAAGGGACCGTCCATCAACGTTGTCGCCTGGGAACTGGGCAGAGGCGGCTCCCAGGGGAAAATCCTTGCCACTGCCGGACCGGAAGGTGGGACTGCGTCGGGGCTGGCGCCGGAGCCGTTGGTGAGCTGGACGCTGGACGGGAGGCAGCAGCCGGGCGGGCAGCAGGCGTGGCCCCCGTGGGCGTTGGAGCAGGCTCTGCTCCAGCCCCGCTGTCCATGGCGCTGTGTGCCCAGGGCAGAGGGCCACTGGGGGCCGGTGACAGCCGGAAGGGAGGGAGGAGTCACTCAGAGGCGCCCCTTCCTGTCACCTGGTGGTGTGGTCTGATGAGGAGGGTGCCTGCCTCGGGTCTCCCCTTAAGGAAGGAGGCGGGGCGGGGGAGGGTCCCCTCTTGGATTCCGCCTGCCACCCGGGCTTTTCTCAGCCGAAGGGAGAGGAAGGCGAGCGCCCCTAGACCAGCTCCCCTCCGCTGAGTGACTGAGGGGGCTGGGAGGGAAGGGGTGGTGGTCCCTGCGGGTCACACCCGAGGTGGACACTGAGAGCCACGCCTGTGGTTTGGAAGGAGGTGGCCACATGGGCAGGGGTTGGAGGGCAGAGTGACCCCAAGAGGCTCTGAGCAGGGTCCCGTGGGAGCTGAGAACTGCTGCTCTTCCAAGCGGGAAATGGGGGACCACCTCGGCTGCCTCTGGCTTCCAGGGGTGATGGATTTAGGGCCCTTGGGGAGTGGAATTCCCAGTGCGGGAAAGAGTTTGGGCCTGAGAGTGCTTGGGTAAGGCGAGCGAGGAGTCGTGGGCACACCAGGTTTTTCAGGGTATGTGGCGGGTTGGCTGGGAGCCTGGCTGAGCTGACTCAGGCAGAGGCTTGGCTGCCTCACTGCGCTGTGGGAATCTTCTGCTCACTTGAATGCTGAACATGGTCATTTGCTCCTAAAACTCAATCTCTCTGCTTCCACTGCAGGTTAGTGCCTCTCTGGCCTCTGCCCGCTGGGTGCCCACAGGTCTGCCCCCCGTGGCAACCACCACTGGTCACCAGCAGGAGTACAGGACTGCCCCCTCCGAGACCCACAGGTGCAGCAGCCTTTAGTGTGTTCCTAGAATCCACAGGGGTGGGCCTCCAGAAGGCCTGGGCCAGAGCACACCGGCCAGCACGAGACTGTCCTCAGCTGTGTCCGTGAGAATCCTGTCATGGAAGAGCCTTGTCGGGGGCTGCAAGTCTGGTGGCCCGAGTTTGGGGAGGAACAGGGGGAGACACAGGCTTCTGGTCCCCTGATGGGGCCCGCCCTGTCACCATGCGTGCCTCTCATGGGGCTCTCCACCCCACCCCACTCCTCTCCTGCTCATTTCTGTCCTCCCAACTGGTGGCTTGCAGGAGCTCGGCTCAAATTTGGCTCTTGCTGACCCCAGGTTCCCCCCAAGGCCTGTGTGTGCTGTGGACCTGCCAGAATGTGTCCCTGGGAGGGGATTTCCTGATCTGGTTGTGCTCCCCAGCCACTCCGGTCCCTGCATCCCTCACCCCTGTCTGCCCAATCAGGACCTAATTCCAGGATTCCAGGATGGGCCCCTTCTGTGGCTATGGGAGTCAGGTGTGGGTGCTGGGTAAGGCCCTGCAGGGCATGGCCCCTCAGTCCCCCTCTGCTGGGCCAGACCCTCACCCTGCTGCTTTCTGAGTGAGTGTCCTCATGAGGCCCTGCCCTGCAGGAGTAGGCTGGGGCCTCTGCGTGGTGTGGCCCTGCAGCCTTGGTGGCTCTCTGCCCAGGCTGCACTCCTCTGAGCAGGAGGAAGCTGTCTTTGCACCTTGCCGGGGGAGGGGTCTGTGATGATATCGCCAGCAGGCCCACTTGCTTCTCCAGTTGGGGGGCGGCCATTCTACATGCACACCAGGCAGGCCCTGTGGGCTGTGCAGACCTGGAGCCCGTCCCTAGTCGGGGTGGGCAGTGTGTGTGCCGCAGGAGGCAGCAGCCCTCATGACTCCTGATGCAGGGAGCAGGAATGTGGCCTGGGCTGGGCTGGCCTGGCACTGGCTCGCGGGCACACACGGGTCCCCGTGCCTGAGGCCCAAATGCCAGGAAGGGCCCATTCTGTGGCTGTGGGAGCTGGGTATGGGTGCTGTGTATGCCCTTAGGAGGTAGTGCCGTAATAGTGGTTGCAGGTGGACTGTGGGGGCACCTTGGGCCCTGGGGACAGTAGGGAGTGCCAAGTAGTGTGAGGGGTGCCGGGCGGCGGGGGCGAGTGCTCTGCTTTGGAGGCCGAGCCGAGAACTGTTTTTTGTACACACTACACTCACACATATTTAGAAAACAAACTTGCATTTCCCTGGGCAGAGGAGCAAGCCAGGAAGCTCAGGACATGTTTGGCCAGTGCTGTGGTGGCTGACTGGTGACACACGAAGCCATGACCTTCACGGCACCCAGGTCACATGCAGCTTGTCTCTTGGGTCTGTCCTTTCCTGCTGGCCAGTGGGCAGGTGGCCCTCAGAGCAGCAGGGTCACCTGGGGTTCCTGCAAAGCAGAAGTGTCTGTGACCCGGAAGGCAAAAGCAAGACCTCCACGCCAGCCCCGGATGCACTCTCTCATCCCTGGTTCATGTGAATAACGCCTTGCCTTCCCCTCGTAGCCAGGCCTGCTGTGTCTTGGGTCAAAACGACCATGTCAGGTCGTGGTCACAGACCAATGCAGAGCAAACACTCCCCAGGCCACTGAGCTGAGCACCAGTCCCTTCGGGGAGCTTGGTGTTGGGGGCTCCGGTTCTGGGGGTGTGTGAGTGAGCAGGAGATGAGGGCACGGGACTGGCAAGCCATCGGAACATGGCATTGTCCCCAGGAGGATTGGACACGGACGGCCACGTGACCCAGGGAGGCCACTGCCATTCCCATATTGAGACAGGGGGGACCTTGAACACAAGAGTCCCCTGTAGCACTGTCATGAGGGCCACAGGAGGAGGCTGCTGGCTGTCCAGCAGGTAATAAGGAGGTATGTGTGTGTGTGTGTGTGTGTGGCGTGTCAGTTGGGAGGAGAGACGTTCTGATGCTTGCCACAGCCGAGGTGGCCCAGGTGGCCCAGGCGGCCCAGGTGGCTACTGCCACTCCCTCTGCTCAGGCAGACGAAGCTTGCCTGCCTCACCACCCAGGCAGGTTGACACCAGCATGTGGCCTGGGCTCACTTGGTTCAGTTGTCACAACACCTCGTCCCCCCACCACACCCCCTGAGGCAGGGCTGTGATGCTTGCATTTCACAAATGGGCCAACTGAGGCAGAGGATTCCAGCAGCTTGCCCAGGACTGCATGCCTGGTAGCCAGAATCAAGAGCGTGAAGGGAAACGGTCTCAGATAGTGCGTCTTGCTTAAATGGGTGGGAAGATGGAGTCCCACTGATAGCTCGGTTACGGGCGACCTGGGAGCTAGGATTTCAGGCACAGAAACCTGACCTGACTGGCTGCTTCCCTGTTTGGGGGATCCTGGGGTGGATCCCCCAGGATCACCCGCTGGACATGCATGGATGTGGAATCCCCCTGCCCCGTCACACTGCGACAGTGGTGGTTGCAACAAGGTGCAGCTGTGTTTGCCGATGAAGAGGTTCATGAACTGCTGCCGTTGTGTGGGTCGCACCCTGACTTCTCACTGCCCCTGCATCTTCTCCCTCTGCAGGGGATCCCGCTGCACCAGAGCCCAGATGGGCAACAGCAGGAGCCATGCGGGGCCAAGGCTCTGCCCACGGTTCCTTCCCCAGGAGCAGGCTGAAATTGACAAGTTGTTTGATGCTCTGACGGCGGGCCAAGGCGGCCGCACAGGTGTCCCAGCCCAAGCCTTCTCCTTGCAGGCACTGAAGGCAAGAGTGGCAGCTGCTGTGGGTGGGAGTGGGGTCTGTGCATGGTGGTCCCTGAGTTGAGATGGGTATGTGGGCGAGTTTGCTGTATGCAAGGGGCTGGGGGTACATGTCAGTGTCCTGGTGGTCTCTGTGCCTGCAGCTGTTGCCAGGACAAGCTAAATACCCTTTCCCCTTCAGAATCAGTAGAGTGAGGGAACTGGGATTCAATAGTCGTTTGACGTGATGTTTGGAGAGCATTGGCCCTTGGGACTGACACCAGGGGACAGACTAGAGAGTGGGGTGGCCTGCGTGGCATTCACAGGTCAGCTGGCCAGGTTGTTTGGAAGGCACCTTTGCCTCTGGCAGCTCAGAACAAGCAGATCCTGAACTCCAGGTTCCTCTTAGAAGGAGTTGAAGTTTGCCTTTTGCCCGTTTCCCTGGGGACTCTTAAGGCAGGTCTCGGGGCCCAGAGTGAGGGGGCATCCAGGCAGAGCGGCAGTACCTGTTGGGAAGTGGGGGGCCTGCTGCCAATGCTGCATGTGCGTGGGGCAGGGGGTGGTCAAATGCGTGCAGTTGTGTGCCTGTGTCTGCCTACCCAGAAGCTCCCCTGCTGGCCGAGGTGGCCTCAGCGGACAGGGGACTGCAGTCCTGGCTGGCAGGTGGCTGCAGCATTCCCCAGCCTCACCAAGAGACTTGTAGTTAGGCGCTGATTGGAGCAAACCCACCAGGTCCTCTCTGGGGGAGAGTACAAGGGCTTTCTGGTGGTTCTAGGGTCACCTGCAAACGGCATTTTCTGAGGGGTGAAGCCTGCCTTGAGGGGTCAGGGGACATGGGCACTGTTACTGTGACTGCCAGGATGGCATGCAGCTCTCAGACCCTCCGCTGCCAAGTCTGTGCTCTTGTTCCTAGCTGGCACTCCCCTCCACTTCCTGTAATCCGGGATGAGAACAGAGTTGACACTGGAGGGAAAAACAGTATTCAGAGACTAACTGACGAGGCATTACCAAGCCTGATGGTGCAGCTGCTTGGAGCGCCCACGGCTGTGTTGGGGTGCCTGGGATCAAATCCCACCTTTCCTTGTGATTCAGCTTCCTGCTAATGCACCCCGGGAGGCGTTGCTCAAATACTGGGAAGTACTTGAACCCCTTGCCTTGCACAGGAGAGCTCCCAGCTCCTGGCTGCCGCCTGGCACAGCCCTGACTGTCATGGGCATTTGTTGGGGGGCGGGGACAGCAGATGAAGAATTCTTTCTAGTTCTCTGCCTTCCTAAGAATAAGCAAGTAGACATATCTTTTTATTAAAAGATTTAAAACAACTAAAAGTTAATTTAAAATACACACTGAGCATGCAGGACTTGGACCAAGCGTTTGGCAGTGCATGTTAGACCCCTCGGCCGTGCACAGGGACCCACGTCACCTGTGCTCACACCCTCAGACGTACACATGGCAGCTATGAGGACCCAGGGTGAAGAGGGCACGTGGCCAACTCGGGGAGAGCAGAATGTGTGTAGGGCAGGGAGGCAGTGCATGAAAGGGGCTGAGGGGCCAACGTGGGCCGTGATCAGGATGGGGTGCGGGGGCTGGGGTTCAGGAGCTGCTGGCTGTGCCCCTGCTTGTGTTTCCCCTGGCACCACCAAGCGAGCCTACGCCCGCCCCACCTCCTCTCCTGCTTGTCTCCCACAGAGCTACCTTGGGCAAGCACTGCCCGCACACATGGTGGCCAGGCTGTATGATGGCATGCGGGGGGTCGACCCGGCCAGAAAGGCACAGGTGCCCAGTGAGAGCGTCTCCCGGGAGCAGTTTGTGCTGGCCATGTCACACCTATTGAAGGGAGACGCCACCGAGAGGAGCGCCCTGATTCTGAAAATGATCTCCAAGACAGGTGGCCCAGTGAGAGCCCACGAAGTACAAAGGGTAGGTAGGGGCTGCAAGACCCTCACAGGCTTTCCTGGGGAGGGCTGATGGAGACAGGCACCATGGGGAACCCTGAAACGCATGACAGGCGCTTTGCAAAACTCCCAGAGTAACAGAGCATGGTGTTAGAAACCCAAGTAGCCGGCTGGGGTCTGTTGTGCAGAAACTAGCCCTGCAGGCCTGGGGCCACAACTGCTTTGTCCCTGATGACGAGTTGTGCTCTTGAAGTTCACAGAGGACCTGGTGGGCTCCGTGGCGCACGTGCTGGCCCACAGGCAGGAGCTGAGAGGCTGGCTGGCCAAGACCCCCGTAACTGCATCGCCCAGGGTGCAGGCGCTGGCCACGCAGCTACTATCCGAGATGAGACTTCCAGGCAAGTACCTTCGTGTCCCTGGGGGTGACGTGGATCCCTGGCCCTGTGCAGCGGCTTCTGCCATCCCAGTATTCCTGTGGATTCAGGATGCAGGGGTGCTGTGGGCAGGAGTGGACCCCCCACCCTGCCTCTCCCGGTTCCTGATGGCTGCTCATAACCCATCTCATTTCTGCACGGGTGTACTGAGGTCTCCTCCTGTTTCCATTTGGGACGTTTGAGTCCATCTGTCCCACCCCACCCCCGCCCTGGTCGGTCTGGCTCTGGGTGTCCCATTGTTGACCAGCATTTGGGTTTTTAATTCCCTCTGCTTGCTTCTGGTTTCTGTTGGTCTTTTCCTGTCTGAAGGTTGACGTTTCGCTTGCCTGTCCGAGGTCTCACTGTTTTCCCTGCCATGGCTGTGTTGCCCTCTGAGCAGAGCTGTGGCCGCCTCCCCGCTTGTCTTGGCGTGTTGGCTGTTTTCTCTGTCAGCCCCGGGCCTGCTGACGATCCTCTGTGCCTTGTTCGCCCTGCTGGCCGTTTAGAAATGAGCTATTTAATTTGTCCATGCCTGGGATTTTATCAAATTGGCTTTTGTTATCAGTTTATAATTTTATTCCATTAGGAGGACATGCTTTGTAGGTTTTCCTTGAAGCTCTGCAAAGCGGTGTATTGTTTATTGAAAAGAGCCTATTTTGCTATTCGAGGAGGACTAGTGTATATTTAAATATAACAGGAATTTAAAAAATTATGATAAGTCCTTTGGCAGGCATGGTAAACTTACTTTATCAATGAGTTATTGTTTTAATGTGAGGCCAGATGGTAAAAATATAAGTTGAAAATAAGTTATATTTCAAAAATATAGGTGAGAAATTTGGAACTGGAACAGAATAAAGCCATATTAGTGTGAGTGGTTTATGGGCAAACTGCTCTCCTTCTTCTAAAGTTAATATTGTACAAGGAGCCGTAAAAACAACCCTTACATTGACTCCTAAGGTGAGCCAGTTAAGTAACGGTGCAAGGAGAAATGGAAGGTTCTGGAGAAGGGACAGGGATGGGAATTCTGAGGGGTTTCCTGGTGAGCAGGTGAGTCTGGGTGGGAGGTGGCATCGCTGCTCAGCCTAAAGCCAGAGTCCCACAGGCTGGGAAGAGCAGGAGCTGCCCACTGAGCCGTGTCTGTGCCGGCAAGTGCCTTGTGTCCGTGGCTGTGTCAGTCCTAGGACGTCACTGTCCTCTTGGTAGGCTCCAACCCAGCTGGGGTAACCGGAACCAGCCACACTGGTGGCTGAAGCAAGGCCGAGATTTCCTGGTTAGGTTCCAGGCAGCAGCCTGGCCTGCAGGGGGCGCCCTTCCAACAGCAGAAGCTGGCTGCTCTGGGTGCAGCCTTCGAGGTGCTGGTGTTGGGGGGACTCTGGCTGGAACCCCCTTGCGAGGACCTGTCCGGGAGCCTGTGCCTTGCAGCCAGGAGAGGGGAGGAGAGTGCCTTGGGTGTCGGTGTTGCCTCTACAACCCCAAGTCTCACAGCCGTGGGAAGAAGGCAAAAGGAGATGAGTGAGGTTCACTTGAGTGCACTGCAGGGGACATTTAAACATGTCCTCAAAAAAAAATCTCACCAGCTCCCTTCTGAGCTACTTTGCATACTGGGTCTCGGAGAAGGGTCCATATTGCACAAAGGCAGGCCACCTTCCCTGTCTCCGTGGCCAGGGGAGGAGTGTGTGGTCCCGACCTGGTCAACACAGCTGTGGGCAGCAGTGCACAGCCACCATGAAGGGACGCCCGGTGGCTCTCGCTAACCCTGACTCCACCTTCTGCAGGCGGTGAGGTATTCCTGAGTCCTCAGTGGCTGGACCGTGACTGCGACCACGCCGTGCTGGAGGACTGGGTGTCCAGGGTACCCCACGTGGCCACGTTTCTGAGCGTGGTTGTCCACAGAGGCTTTCTCCCCCGGAGCTCACCTCTCCCTCTGGCCACGCTGGTGCCCAAGCGCATCATGGACCCAGGGCAGGACTTTGAGAGCGTGCTGGATGTCCTATCGGTCATCTACATCAACTCGCACCTGCCCAGGGAGCAGCAACACTGCTGGCGGCTGCTCTTCTCCTCCCAGCTCCACGGGCACAGCTTCTCGCAGCTGTGTGGGCGCATGACACAGCGAGGGCCCTGCGTGACCCTGCTTGAGGACCACGATGGCCACGTGTTTGGTGGCTTTGCCTCTTGCTCCTGGGAGGTGAAGCCTCAATTCCAAGGTGAGCCACTGTGTGCCAGCTGCTGCCACCATGGTGGGCTGGCTGCTGCCTTGGTGCCTCGGGTGCTGACTGTACCTGCTGGTGCTGAGCAGGGCCACCCCCCAGCCACCTCCATTGGCATCTTGCCACACAGGTGTAGTGAGATGCTGTACTGCTCTCTGTGGCCTCAGGTGCCAACAGCTCCTGTGCTTGGGTGCTGAGAAGTGTCAGCTTGGCCCTGGACTCTGGGGTGCGGACCAGCTGCCTGCCTCCTCTCTGTGTGCCTGGGGGCCCCTGCTGCAGGTGGGAGCGTCAGGAGCACACACACAATGCCTGCTCCTGGCTGCACACGACCTCATGACTGCACCTGTGGTACCCGAGTGTTCTATTCCCAAGTAGGCGTAATTTTGCCTGATGACACGGAGAGATGCGATCAGCCCCGAGTTTCTGATCCGTCCTTTTCTGGGTTGTGAGCACAGAGTGTGGGAAGTGGGCAGCATCGTGTGTGGACTGTGTCCACCTGTGGCCCTGGGTCCCTGTTTGCAGCATTGTGTGTGTTCATCCCAGATAGAGCTCCGGCATTGGAGACGCTGTGTGGTTCAGCAGCTGCAGCCGTGTCTTGATCTTGGTTGTTTCCCGTGAGGCCATTCTGGCGGGTTCTCGCCGCTGCATCCTGATCTCAGGGGCCAGCTGGTTCCTGTCTCTTGACCTTGACCACCACGGAGCTCTCTGGATGTAGTCTGCAGGTGTATAGGCCTCACTGTGGCAGGATGGACCCTGTCTGCTTGTTCAGCACTGTCCTTTCCCTGAGCCGCTTCACTGCCATCCTTGCTGCACCTGTACTCCCAGGGTGTGCTGTGACAGCCCATTCTGCTTAGAGCATCCTTCACAGCTTGCCCTGACCTTGTGTCCAGCAGGTGGTCCCCTGGGCCATGAGCTCAGATGGCTGTGGGGTCCCTGGTGCTGAGCGTCCTCAGAGGACACGAGGTTGCCCAGGACTTTGGACCCTGGGCATTGTTAGGGTTCTGCTGGCACCTTTCTGTCAGTGGACTGTGTGCCCACACCTGTCTGTGCCTCGGTGTCGCTCGGCCTCTGTGCGTTCCTTTGGGCAGTTGGGGTGCCCAGCTGCGCAGGCCCTGTGCTGCCTGCTGTTTGTGCTGGGGTGTGCTTGGCTGGCATGCACCACTTCCGGCAGAGTCTAGAGCCCTGATCTCCATGCCCCACCTTCCCCCCGCCCCCAGCCAGAGCCCAAAGACCTGCCCCCCCAGGGAGATGTTGCTCTCCCGATGGCCACTGCACTGGCTCCCGCACCCCGAGTCCACTTATCTGTTGTCCTGCGAAGCATGGCAGGTGTGGGATAGTCGTGATCCCTAGGCTGCAGCTCGAGGCTCTCCACACAGACCCTGCCCATGGATCTTGTTCACTGGTCACTTTCAGGGGACAACAGGTGCTTCCTGTTCTCCATCTGCCCCAGCATGGCAGTGTACACACACAGCGGCTACAACGACCACTACATGTACCTGAACCACAGCCAGCAGACCATTCCCAACGGACTGGTAAGGCTGTGCACAAGCTCTGCCCACGTCCTCGGTGCATGCCAGGAGCATGACCGCCAGGGTAGGGTGCCCGTTCGGGGACATGGCCTCTGTGGAGCTTCCAGGGGTTATCCCTCTTCCTGATTCTCAGAAGATAGATCTGTGGTTTAGAAGGTGTCGGTGGCAGGCCTGTCTCCAGTTGTCTGGCCACAGCTTGGGGCATGAAGCAGGGTGCGGCTATCCTGGGCTGGGGTCATCTGGGGGTAACTCCGGAGGTGGCAGGTGGGGCTGCAGCTGGGGTGGGCATGGCTCTGGTCTGGGCTTCCCCTCCACTTGGTGGCTGAGTCATGGGATGAAGAGGGTGAAAGCCAGGGCCTTGCGGGGGCTGAGGAGAGGGACTAGGCACCAAAGATGCTGACTTTTTGACAAATAGCTCTTCCAACTTTGCACTGAGCTGGCAGGGGATGCTGGGCGTCCTGCTGTCACCCGGGAGGTCCTGGGCTATGGGAGTGGAAAGGCCAGGCTACCTTTGGCCACCACATACCCTCTCAGGAGCATGGGGTTTCCAGCCTCAGAGCAGAACCTGGAGTGCCCAATCATGGGCAGTCATGGAGCTGGCAACAGGGTGCTGGCAAGCTGCCCCTGTGCACAGTCTTGCTGCACCCATCAGAACCCGCTGGGGACCAGGGAGGTTCCATGGAAGGAGGATGGAGACTGCACGTGCATGCTTGCCTTGGCTCAGTGTGAGCAGTGGCCACTTCCTCATCTGCTCACAGCCTGCACGCCCTGAGCTCACTCCAGCCTGTGCAAGGAGGACCATGCCTACTGGGGCAGCTTGCCCGGTCTGAGTCCTGGCGGTCATCGTGCCTTGGGCCCTGACAAATGGTCCTTCCTGTGGCACCCCTATGTCCCTCTCTGTTAAGGCACGAAGGGAAGCTGTGTCCTCCTCTGGCCCACCCCGTCTGGTTCAGTACCGAGGGCAAGATGTGGGTGACACCTTTCTCGATTGTCACTTCCTTTGCAGGGCATGGGAGGGCAGCACCACTACTTTGGGCTCTGGGTGGATGCCGATTTTGGGAAGGGACACAGCAAAGCCAAGCCGACGTGCACCACGTACAACAGCCCACAGCTGTCTGCCCAGGAGGAATTCCGGTTTGACAAGATGGAGGTGTGGGCAGTCGGAGAGTCCGAGGAGTCACTGCTGGTGAGTGGTGGGACCCAGGGCTTCTCTCGACTTCCCCAGGTTTCCCCTGCGTGTTCCTCCCTCTGGAGTGGCTTTGTTCCGGGTCGGCTTCTGGTACAGGACGCAGGGTAGCTTAGCGCAACAGCCATGGGCAATGGCAAGGCATGTAGGCATCCCTTTACTCTGTGCCCATTTGCAAGGCGAGGAGGAGGGCCCAGGGGTCTGCCTGGCCCCTGCCAGGGATGGCCTTCGGGGTGGGTGGGGCGTTGGTGCTGGAGCCCACCTGGTTCCTTGGGGTACGGGATGAGCATGGACAGTTCTGCAAAGTTGGTGGGGGGGCACTAGCAGGAACCACTGCCTATCCCTGGTTCTTGGGGATCCACTCCTCCCTCTCTGCCTGGCCCCCTCCATCACCCCTTCTCCTCTCCTGCCCCAGGCCACGAGCAAGAAGAGCATCCTGGATGTGGATCCCGAGGCGCAGGCCCTGCTGGAGATCAGTGGGCGAGCCCGGCACAGTGAGGGGCTCCGGGAAGTCCCTGACTGTGACCAGTGAGCAGGGGCCTCTGCATGGAGCTGGACACAGACTCCCCTCCTCTCACTCTGGTTGAATTTGAATGTGGAGCCCCCCAGGGTCATGGCCAGACCACCCCAAAAGTGCCTGAACAGAACACACAATGGCATCAGAATTCTTATACCATTGGGGACTGTCACCCAGAAGTGCCACCTGCCACAGTAGCTACTTGGTTGAGTGTCAGTGAAGTGTGAAGGCGCTGCTGCATTGGAGTCCGTGGCTGGCCCTGGACTAAGTGCCTATAGAACTGAGGTCTGAGCCCGCTGCTGATCACTCAGCCCCTGCTGCGACCGTCGCCCAAGCCCTGGGAAGCTGGTCCGTATGGAAGACAGGAATTGGAGTGGCCTTGGCAACGGCTCCTGCTGGCCTGGAAACCCTGCTGTGTGACTGTTTACACATCGGGCAGGGCCATTGTGTGAGGGACAGAGGCCGGAGCCTCAGCAGACACCGTGGACTCAGAGGGTGTGGACCTCAAGTAGGGCTTTGTACTGTACTTCCGCATCCACTGTGCTTACGGGGCCTGGGCCACCACCCACGTGGGAAGACAAGCTGTGCCCACAGACAGCTGGCCGAGCTTCATTCTGATGCTGACTTTGACATGGGGCCCTTCAGGGGGTCTACAGGCAGGAGCCCTGGCTCGTGTGCACACAGTGGGGCCGGTCAGCACTGCCACTTGCCTGGAGCAGCTCGCTCGTGGAGAATGACGGGGTAAGTGGACAGTGCAGCCTCCTTCTAAACAAACCCCGTTGTTCCAAGCTGCTGAATGTTGTGCAGGGGGCCTCTGGGAAGGGCCGCTGCACCCCACAGGCGCCAACCCCACACACAGAGAAGTCCCCGCTGGAGGACTCCAAGCTTGCCGCCTCTTCCGGGGGGGTCATGAACTCAGACCTGCTCTCATGGTCTTGGGTAGAAGCTACAGGATGCTGGCTGCTGCATCTGCCCGGGCATACTACACTGGCAGCACCCAACTGGGGCCTCGCGCACCAGCCCTCACAGCAGGGCCAAGGACGGGACATGATGACTGACCTGGGCCTGAGACGCTGGCAGTGCCCGTGTCAGCACGTGCCGTTGTTGACCTGTGAAACAGGCAGTAGGTGCCAAGGAAGAGCTACAAGACAGAGCTGGAGGCCCCCACGAGGTACAAGGAAGGAAGGGGTAAAAAAAAAAGTGGTTCACGTTGTAAGCATGCCTATTATTTTGTTCCCCTGCCATTTTGTAGAAGTTAGGGCCGGGCCGGGCCGAAGCCGGCAGCCGGGCGCACAGGCTGGGGGGCTTCATGTCTGTTTTTCATGTGTGGGAGTATCTGTCTTTATGCTAGTAAAGCTTTCAATCAAGAACATCTGTTGATTTTTTTTAGCATCCATGTTTTGCTTCCTCATAGTTATAAGGGATAGAAAGTGAACAGGTTTCTAAATATTGGCCCTTGTATTTTAACCATCATTTTAAAATTTAAAATGTATTCATTTTGAAAAGTATTGGGGCTGGTTTGTATCCTGGTTGCTCCACTTCCAGTTCAGCTCTCTGTGGCCCATGGGACCCTGCACCCATGTGGGAGACCTGGAAGAAGTTCCTGGCTTTGGATTCACTCAGGCTCTGGCTTTTATGGCTACCTGGGGGTGAACCACCAGATAGATCTCTCTGTCTCTTCTCTCTAAATTTGCTTTTCAAAATAAATAAATAAATAACAACAACGACGAAAGTGTTGGAAGAGAGAGAAGGGTAGTTTTCGGTCTGCTGGCTCTCTGCCCAGGTGGCTGCAGTGGCCAGGGCTGGACCAGCCTGCACTGGGGGCCAGGAGTGTGTTCTAGGTCTCCCCTGGGGGGCAGGGACCCTAACAAGTGGACTGCCTCCTGCTTGTCCGGGCTGCCAGCAAGGAGCTGGATCGGAAGGACAGCAGCTGGGACCGCAGCTGGTGCTTGGGTGGGATACTGCGTTCCTGGCTGTGCCACACCACCGGCTCCTGTCCTCTGTGCTGTGGAAATCGGGTCCCTCTGACCTGTGGCCAGCACTCTTGTGACCATGTGTGCTGAGTTGGTCTGCAGCTTTTTTTTTTTTGTCAGATTTTATGCAAAGCATGATTCCGTTTTAAAGCTTTGTCAGCCTTAAAAAAATAACCTGGCACCTTCTCTTTACATCTTCCAGAAGAGAGGGGTTAGTGCCCCAGTCGGGTCAGATTCTCCAGGGGCTGGAGGCCAGGAGGCCAGAAGCGCCACCTGCCGTCCTGTTGGGCTCTGCCTGAGGTGGCTGTGCTGCCTTCCAGTTCTGTCTTCACACTGATCCACGTGGGATTGAGGGAGGTGTTGAACATCTGCCCTACTTTCTAGCATTTTCATGGCCGTGGATGGGATTTTACTCTGTTAGCCAGAACTCATTCTGCCTTTTAGTTCTTCCTTCTGCTTGTCTGAGGCTGGTTACACGTTTTTGTTTTTTATTTCTGAGTTGACGGTCACATTGCTGAACAGAATGGAGTGGAAGCAGTGACGACCCCCGGCTGCCGCCCTCCGAGCCCCGCCTCCTCTCAGGTGCGTGTGGGGCTCCCTGGGCTGCAGTTTGCCTGCTGTCCCCAGATGCCCGGGACTTCCCCGAGAGCTGGTGTCTGCACTTACCGAGCCACAGCCAGCGTGGTGGCGTCGGGGCTGGGTCTGCCTGCCGAGGCAGTGGAGGGCTCGTATGCCGAGCTGGCCTCCCAGGGGACCTGTCAAATGTCTGCAGCTCGTGCTTCTGCTCTGGTGTCATGGGTGCTGCACTGGACAGAGGCCCTGGAGGTGGCCGGGGTGACCCTGTCTTGCCCCTAAATGTGTTTGGCCTTGAGTTGCGCCCTGCCTGCGGCGGTAGTATGCTCCTTGTTGAGTGTGTTGTTAGCATCACTCTGTGTGTGTGTGTGTGTGTGTGTGTGTGTATTTGCTGCATTTTGTGGGTGCGCTTTCCCTGAGGGATTTGACTTAGGAATCCAAGTGCCCAAGGCTTTTGCGGTCCCATCCCTCGTCCCCCTAGCCTTGGCCCAGGAGTCAGAGTGGGATGCTGGCGTTGGCACAGCACTGCCCTGCGATCCCACCATACCCGAGGTGCAGGACACAGGGTGCTGAGTGGCTGGCACGGTGTGCCCCAGTCCTCTGGCACAAAGTACACAGCCGAGGCTTCCTCTAGGTCCTGTTGCTGTTCAGACACTCGCTTGTGAGCCCCACGGAACCCCCAGGAGCCCAGAGGCTGACGACCAGGAGGGCATGGGGGTGGTTTCAGGAGCCCCAACACTGAGAAGGCAGAGTCTGACACAGCATGTGCCCTGACTATAGTGGGCATCGCTCAGACTGTGTAGCATCCCTAGGCCCCCCTTCTGTGCACACTCCTGCCAGGCACTCCACGCAGAGCACTGGGTGGTGGAATCCAAAACCACACATGAATTTGCCAACATTTTTTTTTTTGCACCAAAATAAAACTTTTTATTTTAAAACTATATATTTATGTGAGAGGCAGAGAGAAAGAGCGAGCCCGTAGCTGTTGGTGCACTGCGCAGCTGGGAATTCCATCCCGTGGGCACCACTGGAATCATGGGAGCCATGCTGGTGCCGGCTGCTCTGCTGGAGTCAGGGACATGAGCAGGCATTGCACCTGCCAGTTCAAACCCCCATGCCCAGGAGGGCAGTGCCCTCACAGAGTGTCCCTGAGCGTTCCTGGGCCTGTCTTTGTGGGACTGCTTGTTGAGGTCTCCCTAGAAGTACCTGGGTAGGAGGGGTGGGTTCCCGTGTCCAGTTGGGATTCTGCTGGCTCGTCCTGCGGCAGCTGAGCAGACGCGGGTGGGGGGGGGGCAGGCACTGCGGTTTGCCCTGCAGAGGGAGCTGCACATTGCCCTGCTGGCCGCTGGCACCAGATGTTTTCCTGAACTTGCCATCTCACATCCTCTCTGGAGAAAACACTTCCAGGCTCCAGGTCCCACCTAAGCAACTTCTAGAAAGTTCTCAGAAATTCCAACTCGTTCAAAATCTCCTGGATACAAGTCCCCTGGTGGCTACTAAGTCTTCCTCAGTTCATCAGTTCTTTAGGCACCCGTGGCCCTCCCCAGCTCCTGAGGTTGTGGATGTGTCTTCCTTCAGCCCCCTGTGTAAGGTTTGGCTTGGAGGGATTCCTTGGCTTTGATGCACGCCCCCTAGTGGCAGCGCTGTTCGCTGCCACCACCATCCTGGTTCCCCTGAGTTGGTTCCGGATGTCTTGTCACTGGTGAGCTGGCTGGCATGTGGGCCACTCCTGGGGCCACACAGAATTGTCTTTTGGCCATTTCAGAGTCTGGGTCTGTCCACCTACATTTCAGAACAGTCCTGCTGGGGTTCCGATCGTACCTGCGTGAAGAGCATCGGTCAGTTCCGGGGAGAACTGGTGGCTTTCCCGGGCCAAGGCCGCCGATTCATGCGTATGGTTGTCTCTCTGCTTATTTTCCAGTTTTTGAAATTGGAATGTGGTGGTTCCCAGGCCACAGAGCCTGTACTCAATGGCATTGCTTCACACCTCAGTCTTTAGAATATTTAGTCTTTCTAAAATGGCACTGCACGTTTTGCCAGCTGGCGACTGTTCATTACTGGAGTGTAGACACACTGTTGATTGGCGCCGACCTAGTATATTTTGGCCAAACTCACCTGTCCTCCTCCTTTTAACGATTCTTTGGGGTGTGCTCTGCTGGTTGTTGTGGTCGGTGTATCCGGTCCCAGTTAGGACTACCAGTTCTTGGTTTGCACGCAGTGGGAGGTGGGCCCCCTCACCTCGGTGAGGGTGGGAGTCTGCGGGTCCCTGAGGATTCAGCAAGGACGTGTCTGCTCTGTCCTGGCTTGCTGAGACTTTGTTGTTTAAAATCAAGAGGAGGGCTTAATTTTAGCAGATGCTTGTCCTGCAGTTCACAACACCGTGGGGTTTCCCATCTGTGGGCTAGCCGCTGGAAGCAGTCACCAGTGAGTCTGGCTGAGTTTTTTCATCTTGGGATATACTAGCAAATGTCCGGCCCCTTCTGCAGTTTTCTGTAGCCTTGAGTAAACTGTCAGTTTCAGTAGGACCTAGCTGATCACCGCCTTTGGCCATGTCAGTGGGAGGTCTAAGCCAGGACTTCAGCAGCTTTCCTGTGTGGAGGGCGCGTTAGAGGGGGTTTTTAGCTGAGTTTTTGTAGCTTAGCTTGCAGAGCTAATGAGTGCTGCTGTGTGCTGTGCCTCCAGTGTCCACACAGGGCGGCTCTTCCTGGGATCCAGGGACCTTGTGACGCGCTGCAATGGCCTCTGATGGATCGTCGGGCAGCTGCAGTCTGCAGCCAGGCTGGTCCAGGGCAGCTCCTGTGTGGGGCAGTGTGCCCGAGTGGGCAGTGCCCTCTTGGCTCCGTCGCAGTTGGGAAGGTGGATTTAGTTCTTTAAACAGCATGGCATGTCAGGACAGCTCTGCCCGGAGGCCAAGAGGGAGGGACAGAGGGAGACGCGGTTCCCACAGGGTTTCTGAGCGCATTACCGTGTGCGTCCTCACGCTGCTGTGCCCCCAGGACACACACGGGCAGAAGGCAGAGCCGACTCAGGGGCCAGGACAGGGGCTGGTGGCCGCGCTGGCTTTGGGGTGCTTCTGGCCCTTCCCGGGCCCCCAGCAGTACTTCTCACACAGCTTGAGGAGCTCCGACAAAACGAACACGGACGAGGCCAGCCCCATGAGAAAGAGCAGGTCTGCGGAGGTGAGCAGAGGAGGATCATGGATGCCAGCTGTGCTGGCCCCCAGCCACTGGCACCCTGGACCCCGAGCTGTGTCCTGAGAAAGCCACAGAGAGGGGCACAGGCTCCCCTGGAGGTGAAGGACCAGCCCTGCTGCTTCCCCTGACAGAGCAGTGCCCCTCCCCCCCTCGAGAAACAAACCTGGGGTGGCCCAGAGCCTGGGCAGGGCACAGGGGCATGCTGGGCCCTAGGTAACACTGCCTGCCTGACACGTGCCTGGGGTCTCCCTACTCCCTGGGGCTGGTCAGGGGCACACGGGCTGCCCAGCTCAGCTGCGGCAAGGGGCAGCTGCCTCGCTTCCTGCAGGTGGAGGCAGGCGTGAGGCACCGCTGGCGTGCTCTGTGCCGGTGTCCACAGCGACATAGGCCAAGTGACCACCGCTGGTCTTGCATGGAGGGCACGGGCACCGCCCCCTGCAGCCTCGGACATGCCTGGCTAAGCCCAAGCTCCTGGGAGAGGTCAAGGGCAGGCAGGGTGGGCAGGACTAGGGCCACAGCCAGCTGTGGTCACTCTTGGGCCGCCCCTGCCAGTGCAACTTCAGAGAAAGGCAGTGCCAGCAGCCTGGGGAGGCCACAGCAGGCCTGGCCACTAACACCTGCTCTGCCCAGGAGGGGGTGGGGGGCAGCTGCTGCCTTAGGTAAGCAGGTGTTGGGGTCACCCCTGCTGCAGTGTCAGGCAGGCATCACAGTCAGGGCCGAGCCAGAGCCTCCTCTGGCTGCCCCCACCTTCAGGCTCGCAGCCTCCCACCGAGCCCGGGAGTGGGGAGAGGCCCCCGTGGGTGGGGGGTTTGACGCGGTGGGGGGAAGCTGTGCTCACCGAGCGCACCCAGGTTCTCTGTCTGGAAGACCTTCTGCAGGGGCGGGGCGTAGATGACGGCCAGCTGGCCCAGGATGGAGCCCAGCACCGAGTAGAGGAACATGTGGTTCCGGAAGAAGCCGAGCTCCACGATCAGTTTGGTCTACAGGTAGAAGGGTCACATGGGCTGCTGCAAGAGCTGCCCTTGTCCCACGGGGCAGGGGGCACGGGGCAGGGCTGAGGGGCCAGCGTGGCTTACCTGGGAGCGGCAGGTCAGGGCATTGAAGAGGTCGAAGAAGACAAAGCAGGTGAAGGTCATGGTCGTGGTGCGGGGGGTGCTGGTGCCATCTGCGGGAATCTGCAAGGTCAGGCACAGCCTGGGTGAGCGGGAGGGGGCAGCTGTGCCCACGGGCCGCTCGGGTGCCGGCTGGCAGGATGAGGGGGTGAGAGGAGCTGGTCTGGAAGCTGCGTTCCGGGATGGTGCTGGTTCAGTGGTTACTCTACTTCCTGTCCGAGCACCTGGGCTCTCGGCCTGAACTACTTGCAGCTTCCTGCAGCCCATGTGGGACACCTGTGTGGCGTCCCAGGCTCGTGGCTTCTGCTGGCTCCTGTGGACATCTGGGGCATGGGCAGCGGGGATGGAAGAAAATGCTCTCCCTCCCGCCCCGTCTCTCTCCGCCTTTCAAAGCAGTCAGCGGTTTCCTTCCGTCTGGAAGTCTTTGCCACTGGAAGGAAGGGCAGCTCTGAGCCACAGGGCTGACAGGTGCAGGTGGTACAGGTCAAAGGGAGACCACTCCTCCAGCAGGAAATGGTCCCAGGGAGGGGACTGCGTTATTGGTAGGGGAACTCCCTACCAAGGATAGGGAGGGGCTGACCTTGGAGCGCTGGGGAGGAAGCGGGGCTGTGACGGGCCCAGGGAGAGAAGCTGGAGAAACTGCAGGAGGGAGTGTCAGGGGAGGGGGTTGGCTGATGCTGTGGGGGCCGGGCCCCTCCAGCCCCGCTGCTGCTGGGTGAGAGCTCACCCTGTGAGACAGCTGAGGCCTACTGCACAGGAGCTCACCGGGCATGGACAAGGCTGAGCACACAGAGCTTTGGCCTGAGAACGGCAGGAGCCGTCCCACACTGGAGCAGCTCAGGGGAAGCTGGGTGGACCCAGCAATATGTCCACCCCTTACAAGGCTTCACCCTGTTTCCTGCTGATGGGCGGGGACAGGGGGAGGGCCCCCAGCCCTCAGTAGGAAAACAGCATCCTGTGCTCTGTCCCCAACTCCTGCCTCTGTCACTGCCTTTCCCCTGCCCACCCTGGGTCGGCCTTGTGGGGTGGGCATCCTGCCCTGCACCACCTGCGGTGTGGGCATTGTGCCATCCCCAAGTGAAGCAGCACAGCGCAGGGCTCACCTCTTTCCAGAAGACGAACAGCGTCCCGCTGATGATGATGGCAGCGGACAGGAGGGTACGCAGGAGCAGCGCGCGGCCCAGGATCTTGTCCTGTACCCTGCGGGGCGGCTGTCCCAGGGCGTCCTGGTCCACGGGCTCCACCCCCAGGCTGCCCAGAGAGAGGTCGCGTGTGAACCAGGAGGCTGGGTTCAGCTCGGGTGGGCATCAGCTGCGGCCGAGGGCTGCCCTGTACCGACGTCTGCCTACCCCACCTGTCCCTCCCTCCAACAGCTGCCTGCACGGTTCCTTCTGGTACCCACTGGTGCCTGATGGCATGGCAGTTGCCTACCCCTGCAAGACTGCCACAGGGGTCCTCCTTCATCCTCTGACCCCTGCCATTGCTGGAAGGGGCCCCAGCCAGGCCTGCCCTGGAGCCCCCTGCCAAGACAAACAGGAGCTGGGCTCTGCACTGGCTTACTCTTCCAAAGCTGGACTAAGCGGGGTGGCGGGGACAAGAGGCCAAGGCCTCCCCCTGCATGGGACAGCGATACCCTACTCCCGGGGATGGGGTGCTTGTAAGAGACAGGGTGACAACCTCTTCCTGGGCAGCTGTCAGCAAAGCAAGGAAGGGTGGGTACAGAGGATGCTGGCACTTAGCCCCACAGCCTGCTCGGGGTCTGCAGAGGTCTCCGACTCCTGTGCTGGCTGCTCCCTCTGGCTCGTGCCAGAGGCTGGGCGCCAGCAGAGAGCAAGCAGGTCTGCCTCTGCAGTGGGAGGGGCAGTGGGTAGAAGAGGGCTGCACTGGGTTAACGGAGAGGACTTCTTGGAGGTGGCTGGTTGCGGTCCCTCCAAGCCGCACTGCCCCACTCCCTGCAGGGGCCACTGGGGCTCGGGGTCTCACCTCTGCGCCGGGGGCCCGTCCATGATGATGTTGATCCACAGGATCTGCATGGCATTGAGGGGGCTGGGCAGGTTGAAGACAGTGGACAGGGTGATGAGGCTGAGGGCGGAGATGCTCCTGCAGGGCAGAGTGGGCCGTGACAGCTGCCGGCCGGCCTGGGCGCAGTGCCCACCTGCGTGCCCTCCTGCCCCGAGCATGGCTGACTTACGTGCTCAGCTGGAAGCGCACGAAGTTCTTGATGTTGTGGAAGATGCCCTTGCCCTCCTCCACTGCGCTCCTGGGGGAGGAAGGGGGTGAGGGGCCCGGCGGGGGGTGGGGGGTGCTGCGCCCTGTGTGGCCTGCAGCTGCACTCATTGTCCCCTCGTGGCACAGCTGGGGGGGGCAGGCAGGTGGCTTCAGGGACGGGAGGGGGCGTGGGGGATTTACAGAAGAGAAGCCATGAAGCTGTAAACGCACTGTACTTCTCAATTTTGTTGTTGAAAGGCAGATTTACAGAGAACCTCCACCTGCTGGTTTACTCCAACAGCCTCAGCTACCAGAGCAGGGCTGGTCTGAAGCCGGGAGCTGCTTCTTGGTCTCCCACGTGGGCATTAGCCACAATCCCAGGTGCATTGGTAGGGAACTGGACCAGAAATGGAGCAGCCAGGACTCGAACCAATGCCCATGTGGGATGCCGACACTGCAGGCAGTGGCTTAACATCACAGTGCCAGCCCCTCAGTGCACTTGTTAAACGCTGCGGGAGCAGATTGTGCGGTGGCTTTGTGGTGAGGGGTTAAGCCTCTGCTATCAGAGTGCTGGTTTGAGTCCCTACTGCTCCACTTCAGCCCAGCGCCTGTGGCACCTGGGAGGCAGCTAATGGCCCAGCCCTGGCCATTGGAGAAGTGAGCCAGGGGCCGTAACATCTCTTTGTCTGCCTTTCAAACAGATAAAACTTAGGGTACACCACCTGGGGCTCGTGTGGGTGGCAATGTGTGCTCATCTAGTTGGGGTGTCAGAACACAGCCCCCTCACAGTTACTGTGACAGAGGCAGGAATCGAGTCTTCATTAGAACTGAAATGAGCCTCCCTGGCTCCTGCCCACTGCCCAGGACCTTGCAGGCTGTCATCACACAGACCTCAGCCGGGCTGACCCAGAGCGGGAGGTGCAGGGCCTGGTGCCAGGGTGGATCAGCCCTGTCACAGTGTGGTGGCCCAACATGTGGTCACTCCCTCCCACCCCCAGGACTCCTCCCTGGCTGTCTGGTCCCCGGGAGCCGCTCACATGATGGCCGAGAAGTCATCGTCCACCAGGATCATGGTGGCGGCCTCCTTGCTGACGTCCGTCCCCATCTGCCCCATGGCGATCCCGATGTCAGCCGACTTGAGGGCCACTGCGTCGTTCACACCGTCCCCCGTCATGGCCACAATCGCCCCCGACTCCTGCAGTGCCTTTGGGGAGTGAGCTGATGGAGGCTTGCAGCACAAGGATGCCCCTTCCAGATGCTTCTGCCTCCCTCCCACGCCCCTGTCCGGAGGGTGCCGAGTGGTCAGCCCAGCTCCACCTGCACGAGCAGGAAAGGGGCAGTGCCTCGAACCTCTCAACCTCGGTCTGCCCATCATAAAATCAACACCCCCACACGGGGGTGGGGGGGACTAGGGACCCCTTCTCCCTGCCTTTCCCGCAGCAGGGACCTGGACAGTCACCCCTACTACATCTCCAAAACAAGGCCCAAGAAATGAACACTTTGAGAAAAATAACTAGCTGTGGTATAGCTGATAAAGCCGCCCCCTGCAGTGTCCCATACAGGAGCCAGTTTGTGTCCTGACTGTCTCACTTCTGACCCAGCAGCGGAAGATGGCCCACGTGCTTGGGCCTTGTACCCGAAGAGACCTGGAAGGAGCTCCTGGGCTTGGTTTGGCCCAGACCTTGGGGAGTGAAACTAGCAGAGGGAGAGGTCTCTTAACTCTGGCCTTGCTTTTCCTTCCTAAGATGCATTTTAATTGAAAGAGTTACAGGGAGCGAATCTTCCACCTGCTGCTGTCGCTCTATAAATGATCCCAGTGGCCAGAGCTGAGCCAAGCTGAAGCCAGAAGCTTCCTCTGAATGTCCCACATGGGTGCAGGTGCTCAGATTTGGGCCATCTTCCCTGCTTCCTCAGGCCCAAAGCAGACAGCTGGATCAGAACTGGAGCAGCCCGAACTCGAACTGGCGCCGATATGGGAAGGCAGTGCTGCAGACAGAGGATTAGCCTGTATGCCATTGCGCTGGCACCTAAACTCTGGCTTTCAAATACTTAAAAAAAAGTAATTTCCACAGACTGAGAATCAGAGGAGCTCGGGCATGGTCCCAGGTTCCACACACAACTAGAACATCGCCTGGCGCCCATGGCATGCCTGCTTCCCCCCTCCCTTCCCTGAGTACCTTGATGATCTTGAGCTTGTGTTTGGGGCTGGTCCTGAAGAATACAGACACCTGCATCAGGGAGGCGCAAGGTCAGGGTCTGAGAAGGGGAGCCCCCCGCCCCGCCCAGTTCCTGCCTCAGGAGCTCCACCTTCTGGACATGCTTGGCCAGCTCGCTCAGTTCCATGCCGTCCACTTCCTCCCCAGACATGGCCTGCAGCTTCCCATCACACAGGCCGATGCTTCTGCCTTCGGGGAGAAGCAAGTCAGAGATCTTTGGGGTTCCAGGGGTGGGGCTTCCAGCCCCCCCAACCTTCTGCATGTGGGCATCCACGAGAATTAGGCTCTGTGTCAGCTTTGTGGCCCTGCCTCCCCAGAAGTGACACATAGCAACAGCCTCACATCCCCAGGGAGGAATGGCCACCCCAAGGTCCCACAGCCTGGGGAGGGGCAAACTTGGAGCCTGATGTGGCTCTGATTCCAAAGCTGGTGCCAGGAACCAGACTGCCACTGGGTGCAACACTGCCCATTGTCCTCAGTGTACAAGGACATGGCCCCTTCTGGGGAACAGACTCCTAGGAGTGGCATGCCCACTGCCCATTGGATCCTGCCCAGGCGTAGTGCTCCTGACCCAGCCTTGACCCATAAGGCAGGAACGCCATGGACAAAGGGATCAGGCTCCCCGCATCCTCTCCCCTGGCATACCCACAGCCAGGGCCGTCTCCAGCGCGTCCCCCGTGATCATTGCCACTGACACGCCTGAGGCACGCAGCGCCTGCACAGCTTCCTTCACGCCAGCCCTTGGTGGGTCGATGATGCCCACCAGGCCCAGGAACATCAGCGCGCCCAGCTCGGGCCCAGAGGCCAGGGCCAGCACTGAGGAGAGACCACCACCGAGCAGGGGTCAGCAGGGTGTGGGGTAGAGGCCACCATGGCCAGTACCGTCCAGGGCTCCTGCTTGGGGAAACGCCGCCCATGCGGAAACCACAGGGGCAGACAGGTGCCACTGAGTGCTGGGTGGTGTGTGGGGGCGTCCTGCCCCGCATGTGACCTTGGGCACTGAGCATTTCTGTTCCACCTGACCACCCTCCCGAGGGCTGCCTAGCCACTGAGCCACCCGCACTGACCACGCAGGCCCAGTGAGCCCATCCTCGCCTCCTCCTGCAGGCAGAAGGCCCGGTGCTGCGGCGTCAGGGGCAGGGGAATACCCCCGTGGTTATAGCTGCTGCAGGAGCTGATCACCTCTTCAAAAGCCCCTTTCATGAAGTAGGTGTCGTCCTGGTCCTGGGAGAGGTGAGAGGGAGACTTGAGATGGAGGAAGGAGAGGAAAAAGCAGCCATAGGTCCCGCCCCAGGAGCCAGGGTGGCTCCACCCCCAAAGGGAGGAGCCAATAGGACAAGCAGGACCTCAGTGTGGGAGGTCCAGGAAGTAGAGGCTCAGCGCTGGCCGGCACAGGGCGACCACAGGGACATGTGCCACTCAGCCACCCACTCAGCCATTCAGGCCAGAGACAAAGCTGTACCTGCTGCCTAGGCACTGGCAGGTACAGGCTGCTGGGTGGCACCGGCAGGTACAGGCTGCTGGGTGGCACTTACTTCTGCCTCAGCAGGCCTGGTCCCGGGTGGCATTGTTGCCACCACCCCAGGGATGCTGCTTTGAGAGATGCCCGAAAGAGGACGTGAATCTAACAGACACTGACTATCAATGGCCAGGTGGATCCCGAGTCCCAAGGCTGCATTTAGAGGTGGGGGTACGGCAGACTCACCCCACTCTTGGTGCTGCACCTCACGGCCATCCACTTCTGCTCGGAGCTGAACGGAATCTCCTTCTTCCTCACATAGGCATCTTTGATGTCACCCAGGTCCATCTGGGGTGAGAAAGCAGGCCCTTTGGTGAGCCACCTGCAGCCAGCCTGTCCCGGGCCACCCTGTGAGGTGTGCACACAGCCGGCAGGTGACAGCTCAGGATCTGGGTCCCTGCCACTCACATGGCTGCGCCTGGGCTGTGACAGGCGTTTGGGGAGTGAACCAGTGGATGGAACATCACTATCGTTGTCTCTGTGCCTTCCAAATACTTTCGTAAAGTAAAAATTTACAATAATATGTTCAGTGCAAGAATGTTTTTAGATGCAGTTTTTTCATGCCATGAATTTCCCACAACCTTTATGATGACCTTATATTCCAAGCACAAGTATGCACACAGACCATGCACCTGTGGCATGCACACAGCACACACACAGACCATGCACCTGTGGCATGCACACAGCACACACACAGACCATGCACCTGTGGCATGCACACAGCACACACACAGACCATGCACCTGTGGCATGCACACAGCACACACACAGACCATGCACCTGTGGCATGCACACAGCACACACACAGACCATGCACCTGTGGCATGCACACAGCACACACACAGACCATGCACCTGTGGCATGCACACAGCACACACACAGACCATGCACCTGTGGCATGCACACAGCACACACACAGACCATGCACCTGTGGCATGCACACAGCACACACACAGACCATGCACCTGTGGCATGCACACAGCACACACACAGACCATGCACCTGTGGCATGCACACAGCACACACACAGACCATGCACCTGTGGCATGCACACAGCACACACACAGACCATGCACCTGTGGCATGCACACAGCACACACACAGACCATGCACCTGTGGCATGCACACAGCACACACACAGACCATGCACCTGTGGCATGCACACAGCACACACACAGACCATGCACCTGTGGCATGCACACAGCACACACACAGACCATGCACCTGTGGCATGCACACAGCACACACACAGACCATGCACCTGTGGCATGCACACAGCACACACACAGACCATGCACCTGTGGCATGCACACAGCACACACACAGACCATGCACCTGTGGCATGCACACAGCACACACACAGACCATGCACCTGTGGCATGCACACAGCACACACACAGACCACGTGCCTGAGGTGTGAATGTTTCTCAGGCTTGGGTGACCAGGACGCAGTGTCTGGCAGTCCTGTAAGCGGGGGAGCCGAGCTTCGTCCCCACAAACACATCTCTACAGTGAAGTCCTAACCCAGATCTCTGAGGGTTCTGCTCCAATGCCCGAGCATCAGAGGAGACGGCATGTGGCTGTGCACCATTTGGCAGGAGGTGGGCAATGGGTGTGGTCCCTGTCAGCTAGGAGTCCCACCCCCACTCTGATTTCTGACCACAGGAACTGCAGTTCCCTGGGTTGCTGCCCACCCCTCCAAAGTTCCCATGTGTGGGGTGAGGGTTCAGCCAGCTTTGGGGGCAGAAGGGGTAGGAGCTGAGCCCGCAGGCCCTGTCTGAGAGTCTCAGGTGGAACCCACCCTGTGTGCCCTTGTCCCCACTTGCCCGCTATGGGTGCTGGCTTCCAGGAGGCAGAACCTCCTATGGGTGCACGGGACGGGTAAGCTGATGGGCCTGGGACAAGAGAGGTGACTTATGAAAACTGGGGTGGGTGAGGCACAGGAGTTACAGCCCACACAGTGATGGGTGCCCAGGACGTGCTGCACCATATGGTGCCACGGGTGGCCGGCTGCCATGGGGAAGGCACACCCTGCTCAGAGACAGGGGCTCTCAGGTGGACAGGGTGCTGGATGAGGCGATGGCTCCACCCAGCTATGCGTACCCCGCCCCCCGTGACTCAGATGTAGATGCCACAGGCATGCAGCTCTTTAAGCATGCTTTGGAGCTCAATAAAGAGCTTAATTAACAAAAAGGGGAGGGAACACTGAAGTGAACTTGAAGAAGGCTGGAGGTGGCCAGAGAGGTCAGGGCACAGAGGCAGGCAGGGGTCAGATGGTGCAGAACAAACACCCGAGCTGGGCTGTCCTGACCTGGGGAGTGAGAAGGGATGAGAGACAAATCACCTGGCAGCCACAGGGATGACGGTGGGGGCAGGGCCGATGTGTCCCTAGGCCTGGCTGAAGTGAGAGAGACCAGGAGTGCGTCCCCCACCAGGCTGCCCAGGAAATGGGTGCAGGTGCAGACGGGGCCTTCACTCCCTTCCTCCTCCCACCCGCGGCTCCACGCCCCAACTTCTTCCTCCCCTTTCTACTGCTCACCTGTCCCCATGTGCCCAAGACCTAGCAGGGCCCACCAAAGGGTCCCTCACCTGCTCCTTTGGGTGCTCCAGTACTGGGGGCAGGACAGCAAGCATGTCACATATCAGAAGGAGTCAGCCCCTCATAGACAGGGGCTGGATGGGGCGAAGGCCCAGGTACCTCCCACTCTCCCCACACCTGCATCGGCACGGGCAGGGCCTGCTGGAGCCTTCAGAGAGCACACAGCACCCAGGGTACCCCCTCCTCACTCAGCCACCTGCTCCTATCCCACCCCTGCAGCCCCTGGCACTCCCCCCAGGGTTCCTACCTTCATGGCCAGCGCCAGCAGGGCGCCCTCTGTGGGCTGCCCAAGGACAGTGTTCCTCCTGATGACGGCGTTGTTGGCCACACAGCCGGCCTGGAGGGGGTTTCCAACACCTCTGGTTAGGACAGGGAGCTGGCACCCTGCGGGGTCTAGGGAAGTCAGGGGTGAAAGCATAGCCTGTGGGGTCCTGAGTGTGGGTGGTGGGGAGCGGGGCCCCGCCATGGGGATTCTGCCTGGGATGTGGGCCCGAGTGGGACAGATGTGCTGGGCGTACCTCACGGCCCTGAGCTAAAGCCATCTGCTGCAGACTTCAAAAAGGGTCAAGTCTGTGGATGGGGCCTGTCTCAGCGTGCCACAAACACTGAACATGAAAAGCAGCAATGGTAAAAACACGGGGGGCCCAGCTCTCCCTACCCCTGGATGGGAAGTGCAGCCCTCACGCCACTGCTCCGAGCCCCCCTCGCCTCAATCTAAAGCTGAGGGGATGCAGGGGTCTGGAGAGGCGAGACCCCCACGGTTCCCATCACGTCTTCCAGCACCTGTCTGAGCAGCTGACTGTAGCCCCTCCTAGCAAAGCGGAGGTGAGCACAAAGGACCCTCCTCTCCTCTCACCTCCCACCTTCCCTGTCTGCGGTTCACGTCCTGATGCTGTGACAGCCTGTGGTGGGCTTAGGTGGCCCACCTGCAGCTCCATTCCAAGCAATGCCAGGACTCCCATCTTTCCCCAGGGTGCCCCCAATGCTTACCTCCACCAATTTTCCCACCGAGATGTTGGAAAATTCCTTCACTACCTCCTGGGATGGTAAAAGGCAGACGGTCCCTTCGCCACTGTACCCAATGCCGCTGACCTGCAGAAGCCCGGAAGTGTTGGTGGGAGCCAGCCACATGCTCTCCCAGATCAGAGCTGGCCAGTCGGCACCAGGGTCACTCGATGCACAGGCAACCATGGGAGGTAAGCCTGTGTCCCCACCCCCCGCAGGGTGTGGCCAATGTTTGCTCAGGGCCACAGGAGCAGCCCCAGGGACCCTCGCCCTGCCATCAGGGTGTGGAGGCAGCGTCCACCAGTGGGCGTGGCAGGACACCCAGAGGGTGCTGCTTTCAGAATGAGGTGCAGGACAGGTTCATGGAAAAAAGAAGCCAAGAGAGCAAAGCTGCACTGAGGAGCTCACAAGTGTGCCAAGTGGACAGGAAAGGGAAGTGGCGGGTGCCAAGAACGGGCACAGTCAGCTCGTCACGGCATGGAGGGGACCCATTAGCGTGGCAGCTGTGTAGTATGCTTAGCCCTCACGCGCGCCGTCCGGTCCAGCCCTCTGACCAGCACAGGACCAGGCTGCTGAGACAGGCCCCACGAATGTGCTTGGCACCCACCTCGGCGTGCAGCCCGTCAGACGTGACCAGCTGCGTCACGGTCATCTGGTTGGCCGTCAGGGTCCCTGTCTTGTCAGAGCAGATGACATTGCAGCAGCCTGGCAGGGGAGAGGGGACGGTCACCGCCATCTCCCCCACCCCAAGCTGACCCCCAAACATCCCCTGAAACCGTGTGGTCTCACCTAGGGTCTCCACAATGGGCAGCTTCTTCACAATGACCCGCTTCTTGGCCATGCGCAGCACTCCCAGGACCAGCGTGACCGTGACCACGATTGGCAGGCCCTCAGGGATGGCCGCCACTGCCAGGCTGCCTCGGGATGGAAGGGGAGGGTAGGTGGCCACCATCAGTATGGACATAGAGACGAGGGGTCTCAGCGTCCCCCCACCTCGTGGTACACCTGCATGCCCCCGCTGCAGCTTGCCACAGGGGCTGGGAGGGGCACCGCACAGCTCACATTCTCCCATCAGAGACAAGGGAAGGAACTCTAGGAGTGGGATTGCCCGCCTGTGGCGTCCTTTGATGACCGCCTGCCATTCATGTCGAGGTTCGGTCACCCCAGTAAGACCAGAGAAAGGCCAGAGGAAGGAGGTCGGTGGCTCGGCGCAGCTGTCGCCCTCCCTGCCTCATCCTCCAGATTGATCATCTGACTCAGCCTCCTGCAGCTCTGGCTGCTCATTCTGGGGGGAGGGCACGGGACTCAGCCCACCCCAACGAGGCCTCTCCAACAGTGTGAGCTGGGCAGAGGCCCCCAGGGGTGACAGCTAAACAGGGGTCCCAGCACTCTGTGGCGCGGAGTCCATGTGCACACTTGGCAAATGGGGATGTGGTGCAGCTGACACCCAGGCCTGCTCTGAAAGCATTTTTTGGTGGGGGCCATGAGATAACCCAAGGCGACACAGAGCGGCCGAGATCTGGCCAACAGCACGAGTAGCTGTGAGCTGACCAGTGTGGGAGCTTGTGGTTACGACATGGATGGTCACTCGATTCTTTCCGCTTTGTGACCGAAAATTATCTTTAAAGAAATTTCAAAGCAATGGTGATGAAAAGAAGCCGTGATGACTGTTGACAGTCATTCATGCCCGACTGCCACACACAGAGCTGTGCCCCGCGGGGCCCAGAGCAGCCACCCAGCATCTTTCCCGTGCAAACTCCAGCTTAAGTTTTCATGCCACATCTCCTGGAGGGGACCCCGGGCACCTGGACATCCAGCTCCGTGCACAAGGGAAGCCCTGGCTGGGACTGTGCCACCACCTCAGGCAGTGCCAAGAACACAACAGCCACGACCAGAACTGCACGCTGCCACGTCACTTCTGACTTCACAGGTGGCCAGTGTGGGTGGGGTGGCACAGAGGGTCCGTATCTCACCATCAAAACAAACTTAGTATCTGTACCGTGGACCCTGGGACCAGGGACACGTGGGGACAAGTTCTAGATCAAGATTGCAGCATGGGTTTATGGCCCAGACTGGCCAAACATTTGTGGAGGCGTGGGGTGGGCACACCACACCGCACCACGGCTGGTGCCTCTGTGTTCACAGCAATAAAAACAGGTCAGTCAGGGCGGACCAGGAAAAGTGTCAGCCCCGAGTCTCCCTCAGTGTCGCTCGGGGCACGCAGGACGAGGACTGGGTTTTGAGACAGTTCTTTCGGCAGGGTCAGCTGCACTCGGCCCCTATGGCAGCGACCCTCAGCCGGGGACCCTGCCCTCTGGTGGCCTCCTCCTGCAGAAGGCCTCTCACCTCAAGCCTAACCTGCTCCAGGGCTCATGCCCACCTGCTGGCTCCCAGCTTTTCTCTGCTTCTGCCTTTCCACGTGGCCAGCCAGCAGCTCCCATGCCCTGGGCTGGCACTGTGGCATAGCGAGTTAAGCCGCTTTTTGCAGTGCTGGTATTCACTATGGGCACAGATTTGAAACTCCAAGTATTTGACCTCCCGTGTGCAAGTGGGTAAAACTCTAGGCTCCAACCACTGTGACCATGTGACATGGACAGATGGAGAGAAGATTCTGTGTCTCTCCCCTTCACTCTAACCACCATGCAAATCAATCCTTTTTTTTTAAAGTAGCATGGAGATGGCAGGGAAGGTGTTGCAGGTCCACCCCGACTGTCCATCTCTGGCCCTTCCTGCTGGGGTCCAGGCATGCCCCCTGCCAAGCCCTGCAGGCACAGTCCTTGCATCCTTTCTGAGCCTTCACTGAGCCTACCCCACCGGCACACCTGGCCCTGTTATCTTACCTGGTCTTTTCTCCATCTGCTGTCAGTTCGTCACACCCCTATTCCCGGCCACGTGTGCAGGTCATGGGCCCTCCCACCCCCGCGGGGCCCACTCAGCACCAGCCTCCCATGTGCTCTCAGCACAGAATAGCTGTTACCAACGGGCACCCCGATCCATGGCCTGGAGACCCCACCAGGGCCAGTGCTCGATGGTGTACCCAGCTGGCCACAGCTGCTCAGCCAGCACATGTGGGACACTGTGGCCCCCGCTGCCCAGCAGCAGCGGGGTCTGTCCCCTCAGCACTCTCCTTCTGCAAGCCTGGGTCACCATGTCGGTCCTCACCTCGGCTTCCTGCTCTGTGGAACAGGAGCCCAGCCTGCCCCCACCAGCCGGGCCAGCAGGCGGCAGGGGTGGGCACGAGGCTCGGGGGCTCACACTCTTTGGCATAAAGAGCCAAACACGGCAGAGGAAGTTCCTTCACTGTGTACCTGGCAGGTCAGGGACACGCGTGGGCAGCAGGCAAGGCCCTGCAGAGCCCTTACCTGACACCGATGGTGAACATGCTGAGCAGCTGCTTCCCCTGCAGCCAGCCGAGCAGCATGATGAGACCTGCGGAGGAGACCTGCGCTCTGCCTGGTGGCTCTCGTCCCCTCAGGGACCCTCCCCACCACAGCAGAGCCCCGGTCTTGCCTCTGGAAGGACCCGCGCTGTACCCAGTGAAGCGGCGGCTGGCACAGCAGGTCACTTGCCAATGTCTGGATTTTGCACAAGCACGGCTGTCTGCAGTGCCTGGTGTGGCCAGCGACAGCGGCCAGCACACCCTTCTAGCTCGCTGTCTGAGCAGTTCACTTCTGCCTTATTGATCATTGACCAAATGTACCGCTGGCTGGAAACGCTAAGCACCACGCTGGGCCTGCTGAGCTGCCGCACACAGACCCGCCCCACAACACAGGACCGATCTGTGCCGCACAGGAGATGACCTGGGGCTGTGCGTACCAGCGAGGCCTTGGTTTGCTCCTCTGGAATGGGCATGGTGACCATACCGATAGCCACTTCCCCAATCCAGGAATGTTCACAAGGTTTAAGACAACTCACTGCTTGGCAGTAACACCCAGGCCTCAGCCAGGGCTGCCAACCTTCTTAGAAGGACAGGGGCCCGAGGCTGGCCACCTGCTGACAAGAGCCATGGCTGAGTGGGAGTGCATGCGTGTGGGAGAGGGGCATAGGGACCACCACATGTGACCTGTTGGCTTGGCTCCTGGCACATTAGGGGCACACAGATGAAATGGGCCAGAGGAGGGGGAGTAGTGAAATGCAATCTCATCGTAGGGGAATGTTAGAACAGATGAAGCTGGGCCCGGCGCTACAGCCTAGAGCCTGAAGTCCTTGCCTTGCAAGTGCTGGGATCCCATATGGGCGCTGGTTCTAGTACCAGTGGCCCCTCTTCCCATCCAGCTCCCTGCTTGTTGCCTGGGAAAGCACTCGGGGACGGCCCAAAGCCTTGGGACCCTACACCCATGTGGGAAACCCAGACGAAGCTCCTGGCTTCTTGTTTTGGCCTGGCCCAGCCACAGACATTGTAGCCATTTGAGACAAAGGTTCAAGATACCCGGATGCTCCATGACAGCGCCCCCTCCTCTGGGCAACGTATGAAGACCCTCACGCAAGGGGTCTTGCTAAGCCTCAAAGCAACCAGAGTGTGAGAAAACGTGTGCGTGGGTTCAAAACTGGCTGAGCAAATATAAGCGTCTTTGAATTCCATTTCCCTCCATGCCCTTTGAAGTCTCCTGCAGGTGCTAACTCCTCCTATCAGTTCAGGGGATCTCTCTGCTGGTGGCCCGGGCCCCCTGTAAGAGCAGAAGCCGTGCCTGGCTCACCGTGTGGCCCTAGGACTAACACAGGGTCTCGTGTGCCCAGCGTGCTCCTGGGTCCAGGCTCATGGCACAGGGTGACCTGGGGTGCAGCCACACTGCAGCAGGCAGGGGCAGCTGCATCTCCCAGGAACATTTTCTGGCTCTGGGGTGTCGGCCTGACCCCAGGATGTTGCCCCGCACCACAGCATGCCCCGTGGGCAGTGCTGTGTTGCGTTACTTAATCATTACTCCTCACGGGCCAGGCACTGAAGAACGGCAGTCAAGGTCGTGGAATCAGGCCTGGGCTTGCACAGGCGTAAAGACCTGAATTTAGATCTGCAGTGTTGCAAACGTGCTGCTGGGTATGTCACCTAAGTCCACACCAACCCAGGCATGGCCTTGACTAGAAATACAGCTGAACTACATTTCCCAGACTCCTTTGCAGTTGGGGATGCCATGTGACTCCATCTTAGCCAACAGGAAACAGGCAAAGGTAATAACTTCTGCTTCTTGGTGTGAGCTTTAAAATCTTCCCCCGTGGGCCTCCATGTTTTTGCTTTCCCACCACCCAGCCATCCAGGTGGAAGTTGCTTTACTCACCAATGATGACAAATGAGAAGATAGTCAGCTGCTTCCCCAACCTGTCCATGCTTTTCTGAAGAGGAGTCTTGGGCGTCTGGAGGGCGAGGGTGATGGTCAGACAAGGTCCCACCTGTGCCCCCTAAGCCCACAAACCCAGAACAGACACCCCCGCTAGCTCAAACCCCAGCTTGCAGAAGACCCGACCCCCGGGCTCTCACCTCCTCAGCTTGCATCATCTTAAACACTTCTCCGAATTGTGACTTCTCCCCAGTTCCGATCACAACACCCTGCTCGGACAGACAGAGGCGGCGTCCAGGCTGAGGCCAGGAGCCGGCGGGGGGCGGGTGCTGGGGCTTGTGGCCTCACCTGGCCCTTGCCGGACTGCACCAGGGTCCCCATGAAGACGATGTTGTGGAGTGAGGTGAGGTCGGCCCCGCCCGCCAAGGGGCCGTCCGTCTTGCTGCAGGGCTCACCTTCCCCCGTGAAGCTGGACTCGTCCACCAGGAGGTCGGTGACCTAGTGGAACAGGGGGCAGAGAGCATGACTGTCCCTCTGCCACAGGGCTCGGGCATCAGGAACATCCACCAGGGAACATGCTGCGAACGCGGATGCAGGATTGAGAACTGCAGTTTCCAAGGCCTCCAGGAACCAAACTCAGGAGCCAGTGTGGTAGTGCAGCATGTTAAACTACCATTGGCTGGGCCCGGTGAGGTAGCCTAGCGGCTAGAGTCCTCACCTTGTGCATTCTGGGATCCCATGGGTGCTGGTTCTAATCCTGGCTGCCCTGCTTCCCATCCAGCTCCCTGCTTGTGATCTGGGAAAGCAGTCGAGGACAGCCCAAAGCCTTGGGGCCCTGCACCCATGTGGGAGACCCAGAGGAGGCTCTGGACTCCTGGCTTTGGATCGGCTTAGCTCTGGCTGTTGTGGTTGCTTGGGGAGTGAATCATTGGGTGGAAAATCTTCCTTTCTCATCTCTTCTCCTCTCTGTATGTCTGATTTTCCAATGAAAACAAAATAAATCTTAAAAAAAAAAAAAAGCTACCTCTGGCCATACTGGCATCCCAGATGGAGTACCAGTCACTCAGCTCCCTGCTGAACTGCTCCCGCCTTGCAAATCCCGCACCAACTCCTGTCCACGCCTGCCTCCACCCAGAACAAGCTACTGGAGCTGTGGTGGTCCCAGAGCGCACCTCCCAGCACCTGTGCCTCCCCCCACCACGCCCCTGCAGCTCGACACTCCCAGCTGCCCCCTGGCCCACGTGCCTCCCTCTAGGTGGGCACAGAGAGGCACCGGAAGATAGGGAAGGTGGTTGATGGGAACTTGAGGTTCACTGTACAAAGTGCTCGGCCAGTGCCCTCCAAACCTTCCAGGTGTTCAGAGAAAGTGGAGTCAGAGAACCCCTGTGGGGGATGGGAGGGAGTGGGCAGAGGACAGTCCCTCTGCCAGGCTGGAGCAGGGAAGGCCGTGGAGGACACCCACCGGGTCCTGACCACAGTGAGGCACAGGGAGTCACGTGGTGTCCTCACTGGGTCCCACACCATGACAGGTACAGGGGCACAGGGCTTGGTGGGGGCAGGCCTGTGCCCCCTCCAGACCTGGAGTCTCTTATGTCTGAGAGTGGAAGTGGAAAGAAGGAACCCTGAGCCCCTGAATGCATCTGGCCACAGGAGGAGGGAGTGTGGGGGGACCTAAAGCACGGCTAACCCCCAGCCCCCATCATTCCACCAGCTACCCGGGCACGGGGTAGAGAACAACAGGAAACCTCTGCTCCCTGGCAACTGGGCAAAGCATAGCCTGCAGAGGCCAGAGCCTCAGGTTTGGGCCCCTCCTCCTCCGCCCGTGGCTGCAGGGAAGAACACCACAGTGCCCTTTGCTGAGATCAGACGGGGTGTTCCGCTCAGGGGTCTCAGCCCCAGGAGGAAGCAGAGGGAGGAGGGCAGGCAGCAGGGCCCACACACAGGAGGACACAGAACCACGCAGCCCAGGTGCCAAGGAGATGGCCGAAGGCCAGTGTCTTACCTCCCGTGGCCTGGCAGGCTGGCACCCAGCACCCCCTGTCCACCCTCTCCCCTCCCTGGAGGTAATATGGGACTCTGAGTTCCAGCAGCCCTGCTTTAATGCTGCTTCTATTTTTGGAAAGGCAGAGAACTTGGGCCATTGTTCTGACTCTGGGAAGAAGCAAAGAGTGTTCCCTGACCCCCACCCCCGCAGGGAGATCGGGGCAGGGGTTTTCAGAGTTCCTGTGAGGCCACTACTTCTTGAAGCCCAGGAAGTTGACAACACACATGGGCAGTCCCGCAGCCTGGCTCTGCAGCACAAGCCCACTGCGTGCGGCCAGGGAGCCGCCCGGGCCGGCGAGGACACGTGCCGCTTAACATCGCCACAATGACCCTGGAAGCTGCCCGGGACGCAGGCAGGGAAACTGAGGCTCCGAGAGGTGGTCCCCTCTGTGGCTGCACACTGGACGCCAAGGTCAGGGGCCAGCCACATACTCCCTTCCCGCCAGGCGCTCACCTCTATGAGTCGGATGTCTGCAGGGATCCGATCTCCAATGGAGAGAGCCACGAGGTCGCCAGGAACCAGCTCCCGCGCCAGCAGGTGCTGCAGCCTTCCCTCCCTGATGCTGCACCATGAGGGGAGAAAGGACATCCACTGACCACCTGAGCAAAGACCACCCCAACCGCAGGCAAACTGTGCACTTATGGGTTCATGATTTTTGAATTCACACAGCCCAGCAGACCTGGGCGGGGCAGGGGACCCCAGCCTCATCTGAAAAACAAGGTTATCACTGCACACGCAAAGCGGGGACCACATGCCTTCCGGAAGCTTCGGCAGGTTTAGATCAGTGGTTCCAAAGCCCCTCCCAGAGCTGGCAGTCCGCGGCCTGGGGGAGGAGCTGTGTGTGGGAGCCAGGGACAGAGTCCCAGTAGGGAGGTGCATTTTAAATACCCAGAAAGGCCAGTCCCCCTTGGTCGGTGGGAGAGACCATCTGCCCTCAGACCGCAGACATGGCACCGCCCCTACCCACACCAGCTGGATGTTGGCTGACCCTTGCCATTCACCTTGCTTGGGCAGCCAGGGAGCGCCTACAGCACACACACTGAGTCATGACTCCTGCCCATGGCCAACCCCCAGGCTGTCACTGTCCCTTGCGCTCTGTCCTGCTCTCAGACAGCCCAGCTCCCTCTGTGCTGCAGCCCTTGTGTGCTGGGCGGACATTCCCTCCTGCCTCCTTCACCACAGTCACTCTCGTTCAGACCTCCACCTTCTCCTCACAGTGACAGGCTCCAGGGAGCCTGGCAGAGACCGCCAGGGTGGCCCTGCCCCCTGCCTCTGGCTGTCAAATCATGCAACACGGGCTTGTGTGACGTGAGTGGACGCTTGCTGGGGGCCGTGGGAAAGGTTTCCTTACTCTGCATACACACGTACCACCTCTCCCTCTGCAGGAGCTCTGCATGTTTGGTTGGGATGCCTAGAGCATTGGCAGCCACCTTGAGGCCATGAGGGAAGCCATCTAGAGAACAAAGTCAACAAGCTGAGGATGGCACAAGTTGGGACCAGGGAGCAGATCCTTGATTCCATCTGGAAATCTGTGCTCGTTTCCCATTTTAGACCCCTTGCTACCAGACAGATTACTGCAACTACATGTTCTGTTCCTCATAGCTCAGTGTCCCAGTCAGAGACTTGCTGTTCCCACGCGGCACCTGCTCCTCCCAAGACATCAGGGTGGGGCCACTTGGTGACCACAGACTCCTCCAGCCAGGGAGCTCGGAATGCTTCCTGTCCCCATGGCCTTTCCGGGGTCCACTGACTGCCCAGAGCTTCAGGCTCTCTGTTCTTGCTTTGCAATCTGTCATCCTGTGCCCGCATCTCTGATACCCACAGACATACAGATACTTAGGCACACACACCCTGACACATGCACACATACAGTACAGAGCCATGCACACACACACAACGTATATACACAGACACACACGCCCCTCTCCAGTGTGACTGGGTGGAACTTCCTCTCCCCCCGGCTCCCCCAACCTACAGCCACCCGAGCAGTGCTAGCTCAGTAGTGTGCAGCTTGCTTCCCCATGCCACTGCCCCAGGACACACTGCCCAGGAGTCGCCGTCCCTAATCCCCAAGGGTCCTGTGGTCGCAGGGTCCTATCTGTTGCTTTACCTCGAGTTACACAGGCTAAGCACACAGACTTGGCCAATGTCAGAAGGGGTCAAGGGCGAAGTCCAGCCTTGTTTCCAAGTCATTCTGCCTTATACAAACTTGGGGTTCATTCTCTAAAAAGCCCACCTCTACCCTAGTCTGTCAGCTTCCTCTTCCCAGAGCGGTGGCCCTGGAGGGTGACCTTGGCCTGAGCTGCCCCGTCCAGGGACCACCAGGACCATGTGCCTTTTTTTTTTTCTAGCCAAGGTTTGTTAAAACGACACCAAACACAGGATTTGGGGCACAGTAGCCCAGCCACATGTGCAGCAACTGCAGCCCTGGGCAGGCCTTGTATTGGGCAGGGTGGTTCATGGCAAGTTTCCAGAAAGTTCTTTGGCTCAGTGCCATGCTGAGCAGAAGTGTCCAGGAGGCATGGGGGATGCCGGGGGAGGGGGCAGGGAGGGTTTTTTCTGCCTTGAACACCACAAGTCAGAGATGAGGGCAAGGTAGCCACGTGGGGACCTCCCTTGGCACCCACCCCTGGTCCCTGTCAGCCCTGGCCCTTCTCTGAGAAGCCAAGGACAGCTCCAGCTCCCACCCTCTGTGGCCCCCAGGAGGCCCAGAGAGGGTGAGTAGTGGCCTGAGGACTCACAGCACTGTGCTGGTCGGAGAGAGTGCAGCAGGAACCCGTCCTCCCATGGACTCAATGCCAGCCGAGCCAGCGCAACCCATGGGGCTCTGACTTACCAGTTGCATTCTGGGGGCACCAGCTTGGTCAGCTCCTCCAAAGACTTCTCTGACCTGTACTCCTGGTGGGAAGCAGAGCAGAGCCACAGCTCAAAGCTCCCATTACGCCTGCACAAGCCCCTGTAGGGACCCCCAGGGAGGGAAGCCCACCTGGACGAAGGCCACAGTGACCACGATGAGCACGGCCTGGGGACAGAGTGAGGGCAGAGCCTGTCAGGGGGTCTCTCCTTTCTCTGGGTAAGCCAGCACAGGTCAGCAGGCAGCACCTCCCTTTAGCAACCTCCTTCCCTCGATGACGTCGGGTGGTGATGCCAGCTCCAGCACTGGTGCCAGCCTCACGAACAGAGGCCGACCAGGCCCCCACCCCTGCCACCACTCACCAAGGCGATGCTGACGGCGTCCTCGTATTCCTGGGTGAGGACGCTGACCAGGGCAGAGCTCAGCAGCAGCAGGATCAGCGGGTTCTTAAACTGAAAGACGGCAAGCAGAGAGGGCTGGGTCCTCTGCCTTGCTGAGACCAGCAGGAGCCCTGCTTGTGCAGGCTGAGCCCCCAGCGCTGTGCCCACAGCAGGGAGCCACCACCCACCCTCCCGCCATTATGGCACCACACCCACCAATACACCAACACTGCCCCCGTGGCTGGGCCACCCCTTGCCACAGCTCCACATGCCCTGGGTGGAGACAGCGGGGGACGTCTTCCGCTCGTGAGCCTTTCGGATCACACACACTGCCATCATGCATGCCTAGGCAGCACCTTGTACCCCACAACAGCTTCAGGGACAGCAAGGACACCCCCTTTCCCTTAAGGACAGCTGCTCCCTGGCAGAGAGCTCATGCCCTCACTTTGTACACCTACTTCTTCACAGACACACTTCCTGGCCATCCATGTGACACACACTCAGAGCAGATCAGAGAGCAGACCTGAGGTGAGCACCACAGATGGAACAAATATATTGACAGATAAGTCACCACTGTGGGAAGTAGCCAAGGCGTAAAGGGGAAATGTGGTCAGAGGTGGGACACACGTGGCTTCCAGGGGCGTCAGGCTGGTGGGACGCACGGAGGGCCTGCCCTCCCCAGCCCTGGCATGTCTCATCTCCTTATCCTCCAGCACAGCGGGTGCCAGTCACTGCTGTGGTTCTTTAAGACCAAGCATCCCAGGGACAGTCCCTGTGACTGCCCCAACCCTGTCATGTACCTCCATTGCCTGCTGGAACAGCCTCCCCCAGGACAGGCACCGTGACTGTCCTGGGGTCACGGCCGGCAGGGGCTCAGGCATCAGAGTCCCAGATCTCCACGTCTGCCCCCAGGAGCCCTCTGGCCAGATCCTGCCTCTCCTGGGCACTGTGAGCTATCAGCAATGGCTGGGAAGCAGTGTTAGCAGGTTCTGAAGGAACTTAGGTAGGGCTAGGGGCAGAACCGCAGCCTCTGTGCCCCTTCCTGGCACCGAGCTCCAAGGAGCCAGGGAGCTGGCCGGGGCCACCTGTGTACCTGGAAGCCAATTTTGGTGCCAGAAGGCACCAGTGAGTGACACCCCCAGGGCACTGAGAACAGAGCCAGAAGGGGAGGGAGTGAGGACCACACAGAGGCCATGGGAGGGTAAGTATGGGATCCTGACCGGCCAATCAGGAAAGCAGCTGACACCGGGGGCAGGCCAGAGGCAGAGAGGCCAGGCCAGGGAGGAAGGCTGGAGAGGGGAAACCGAGGCATCACCAATGCCCAGTCCTGGGCGGATGAAGAGGTGCAGGCAGGGCCTGCAGCTGCGTCTGATTCAGTGTCCTCTTCACGCCTTCCCGTGGCTTCCAGCCACGCGACCTGCCCCCATGCACTGAGCAGCACCCCACCAGTGCCCTTGGCCTTGTGAGGAACCCCAGGGGCCTCTGGAGCAGGCCGTTCCTCTACACTCCCCAGCACAGCCACCTGCTCACCGCGGTACGCCCTGATCTGGGCTGCCAGCGAGAAGCCAGGACGCCGGCTCTGTCCAGAGTCCAGGGCAACGCAGACTGTCATGTTAGAGGGACCACACTGTGGTGGCCCTGGGGGCAGCCTCACCCTCACAGTGCGTGTCACATGCGGGCCGGCACTGTCTGCCAGGTTGGCACCTGCGCATGGCCAGGAGACATGCCTGTGCCCTCTGCTTCCTCCTCTCCAGCAGGTGAGGATCAGGTTAAGGTTACCACTTGCCAAACACGGAGAGGTGCAGGTGCGGGGCACAAGGTGAGCCCTCGCTGAGTGCAGTCGCTGGTGCTCATTGCCATGGCTGCCTGGGCGTGGCATTCCCAGCTCCTCTGGCAGGAGGCAGCCTCGTTTGTCCCTGGCATAGCTGCCCCACGCCCCTGGCAGGACCCACCCGGAACGCCCCAGTGAACATTTGAAGAACAAACACTCCCTGTGCTTCCTGGCTGAGGCTGACGACTGCAAATCACGACCCGGGGTCCTACCTGATCCAGGTATTTCTTCCACAAAGGCTCTGCATTGTCGGGGACAAACTCATTCCAGCCGTGGACCAGCCTGCGCTGCGTCACCGCCGACTCTGACAGCCCAGTGTGCAGGTCCACCTGGGGGGCAGGGTCAAGTGTCAGCTCCCGGGGAGGGGGCCAGTTGCAGATTCCTGTCCAGGCTACAGTGGCTGCTGGCATGGGCAAGGGCGCCACAGACAGGGGGCAGGGTCAAAGCCTGCAGAGGGGGCAGCAAAGGGAAGGAGCTGAGGCAGACCCCATGGGTGCCCCACAGTTATGGCTGGACGGGGGCCTGGCCTGAGGTGCCATGTGTGCTGCAGCAGTGTGGAATTTGGAGAATACAGGAACGTGTTTCCCTCCACTCGCCCTCTTTTATCTTCTTGAAAGGCATAGTTAGAGAGAGAGAGAGGAGATTCCATTCTTTGGCTCACTCCCCAAATGGTCGTAGTGGCTGAATCTGGATCCAGTCAAAGCTAGAAGCCAGAAGCTCCATCCAGGTCTCCCACATGGGTGCAGGGACCCAAGGACTCAAGCCATCCTCCGCTGCTTCCGGGCCATAAGCAGGAAGCTGGGCGGAAGGAGGAGCAGCCAGGACTCAAATGGGCACTCACACAGAATGCAGGTGCCACAGAGGGTGGCATTACCCCCTGCACCACAGTGCCGGCCCCTCTCTGAAAACACATGGGTACAGCTGCTGGGAAACACAGCCTGGCTGCTCCTCAAGAAACTAAACAGAGAGTGGCCCTGGGTCTGCACTGGCCAGGAACTCAAATTCTCTGTTTTAAAAAAAAATTCAGAAGGGGCCGGTGTTGTGGCATAGTGGGTTAAGCAGCTACCTGTGCTCCTGGGATCCCATTTGGGAGCACTGGCTCCAGTTCCAGCTGCCATGGTTCTGATCCAGCTCCTAGCTAATGTGCCTTGCAAAGAAGCAGATGAAGATACAAGCATTCAGGCTCCTCCCACCCGCCGGGTGACGCGGCTGGGGTTGCAGGTGTCTGGGTTCACCTGGCCCAGCCCTGGCTGCCACATGTGGGCCTGCTGTGGCCATTTGGGGAGTGACCTTCTCTCTCTCCACCTCCTCAACACTCTGCATTTCACATCAAAGAAACATTCACCGGATGGAGCAGGGGCTGCACTGCCCATCTCCACTGACTCCTTGACCTGTCACCCCACCTCAGGCAACAGCACACGTGTGCGTCTGGGGGGCTCCCGTAGCCTGCTTGGAAGGCCACCGTCCTGTGCGGCCCCAGGGAACACAGGGGCAGGGTGGGGGTCGCCCCCTGGGAATCAGAAACCCCCGCCCACAGGACTGCCAGCCAGCCCTGAAGCAGCGCGATTGTGGGGCTTGGTGCTGCCTCCCTTGCCATCTAAAAACCTGGTCGCAGGTGGCAACAGGCGTGAGCAGGTTCTTACGTGCAGCAGGTGGGCCAGGTCCTCTCGGTGGCATTTGCATGCTTCCCTCGGGGGCAAGGCCTCCACCGCCTTCTCCTTGTCGATGGGTTTCAGCTCGCACTGACCATCAATCTGTAGAAAGAATGGGGACAGAGTGACACTTGGTCCTCACACTCGATTCTGAAGCATGCCAGGAGGGCACTGCTGTCCGGGGTGACTGGCGCGAGCAGCCTGTAGACCCAGAGTGACCGCATGGAGCCCAGAAGCTCCTTGTGCCACTGCTGCTGTGATGGCTGGCCATGGCTCATACACACACACACACACACACACACACTGGGGGCAGTGCGGGTGGTCAAGCAGGCTGGCCGTGGCTTACACTTACACACACACACACACACACACACTGGGGGCAGTGCAGGAGCTCAGCCAGGGACAGGGCACAGACCCGTCCTGGGAGGTGGGGTGAGGCCCGGGAAGAGGAAGCCACACTAAACCCCTGGAGCTCTGTGAGGCTGAGCTAATGCAGAGTAGACCTCAGAGGAGAGAGCCCCGCATGCTTATGTGAAGCCTTTCCTGGTACTCAGCTCCCAGGACCAAGCGATAGCCATCAGCTCTTTGAAGCAGGAAGCAGGAAGGGGCACAGGTGTTGCTCAACTGCTGCCTTTGGGGGTAAGAGACAGCCTGTCCCCTCTTCCTGCTGCGGGGAGGAGTCAGATGGAACAGACACGGTCTCTGGTCCCTGGTGAAGTTACCCCGTTACCCTTTAAAATGTGCTTCTCCCCATTTCTTATTCAGCCTCCCCCTCCTGGCACCCTTGGGGGAGAACAAAGGGACAGCACCAGCATGAGTAATCACCATCTCTTAGAGTTGTCCTAACCAAGGCAAGGAGTCCTGGCCCACACAGTGCCAGGGGTATCAACATGACCCACACAGTGCCAAGGGCTGGCGCCTTAGCTTTCAGCTTATCATCAGGATGGGAGGAGAAGCCAGCAGTCTCTCCCTTTCATTCCGGGGGAGGTGGGGGGCTTTACTGCCCGTTGTGATCGCGTTTGTTTTCTTTCTGCCCTTGGGGTGACTCATGTGAACCCCCTTCCTGAGACGGTACATGAAAGACCCCATTTCCACCATTTCCTCAGGACTTTTCCCTCCTTGGAACTCCCTTCTGCCACTAAGAAGGGGACCTCTTTCCTCCCTTGGAGCGCCCTCCTGTCACTGCAGCAGGAGCCCTTTTAACCCCCTTTCCTAAATCCTGCCTTGCAAACTAGAGTGTCCTCAGGACAAGTTTTCTTTCACGTGAGAAGGAACGAGGTTGCTGCCATGTTTTACCCATGTGTCACCTTGCAACACTGCCAGCCCCCGCCCCGGGCTGGGCACCCCACCCTGTGGCCCCCATCAGTCCACTCACTCTGCTGGGAGACCCCCACACCAGTGCCGCCAGTGCCGCCAGCGCCATCAGCTGGGAGAGATAGCTTCACATGATGACAGATCTATTTTTCACGATCTGCTTCCCACGTAGCAGGTAAGGCACTGCCTCTCGCTCACAGCAGACCAAGGGCACCGCTCCGAGAGCGTGGGGCAGCCCAGCCCTCAGCGCTCAGTCACGGCGGCCCTTCCTGGACGTGGCTACACCCAACTCTGAGACAGATGCGTCCGGTATACATGCATGTTCATAAAGGTACACACATGAGCACTCGCACACGCGTGTGAGCACACATGAGATCACGTGTGGACAATGTGCTCATATAAGAACACACGTGTGAACATCTAGACACCCAAGCGCACATGTGCATGTGTGAAATCTCCCGGTGAGCCTCCAGTTGCCCTCAGGACAACCAGCCAACCCTTCCAGCTCACCGTGGCCATCCCGCCTTGCATCTGGCCTCCATTCTCTGCAGCCAGTGCCTGGGGACACAGACCCCTCTGACGGGCACCTCGGCATCTCCTGGCCCAGGAGGAAGGTTCTCACATGCTCTGCATCTCATCCTGGGCTGGGGTGCCGTGAGGGCTGCGCCCGTGGCCAGTCCAGCAGGAGTCAGGCTCAACGCCGGCTCCGCCAGGCCTCTGGTGCTATTTTGGGAGGGATGGCAGAGGGACAGTGACACTGTGTTCAGAAAGTTCTAGAGTGGGAAGATGCAGGGTACCAGGAGAGGAGACAACATGGGTACCAAGTCCCAGGAAAGAAGGGGCTTTGGGTGCAAGACAGACCCTGAACAAGACAGAGCGAGAGGAGCGACTCCACTGGGGACCAGGGCTGAATCAGGCAAGTGCCACCACTGACGCCAAGTCCAGAGGCACGGCCACAGCAGGCAGAGCCCTGCAGCCCCGACAAGCAATGGGCAGGGACCTCCCAAAGTAGCGAGGGGCTCACCCATACAGAAGGAGGAATGTCACCCACTCAGCTTGGCCTTTTAAAAAGCGGGCAGGTGTGGGTGCTCAGAGCACCAGCGAAGGCACACACCGGAGACACCCACAACCCGAGGTGGAGGTCAAGTGTGACTGCCTGCGACCCTGCTTCCCAGGAAGCAGTGGTGACTGCCCCTGGTCTTGGGTCCTTGCCACCCACAAGTGGCACCAGTTCCTGGCTCCAGGCTGCTGTAGGCCTTGAGTGAAGATCTCTATCTTTCTCAATAAGTGAATAGTGGGTGAAGCATGTAAACCAGGAGTTCCTAGAAGGGAACTCGGACCAGCAGGAAGGCAAGCATGCTCACGCATAACAAGAGATGTGGCTTCAGCCTCCTTCTTCACCTCCCTGCAGGTGAAGCTCACCTGCTTTGTAACACATAGTGCTGGCAAAGCTTGCAAACGCTCTGGGTCTAGTAACGTGCTAAGTGGCTGTAGCAGGCACCGGTTCCAGCCCGTCTGCCACTGGAATCAGCAAAATACTGGAGCCCGCGTTCACGCCCACCGAGTCAGGGCGGCTGGCTCAACAATGGGATCATTTCAGGTACAGGCTGGGCACTGTGATATTGTCAACAATTGAGAAGGCTTTTTACCCATCCAGGTGCAAGATGTTCAGATATAAAGTCCAAGGGCGTATCCAGCAAAATCTTCCAGCTGTGAACACTGAGGAGCCAGCACCAGAGCCAGCACCAGAGCCAGCAAGGCTTTCAGCTGCCACGACCCCTCCCGCTCACTGCCACCCTGAGGGTGACGGAGCTGCACACGCTGCACAGTACCTGGTGCAGGTGCAGAGCTCAGTGTAGGGGAAACCATGCATGTGCACTCTCGGGCCTGGCTCCACCTGCCCCTGCACCCATTTTACAAACAAGGACCCATCCTCACCGTCCACCATCGTCCACCATGCAGCATTCCCGGGATTTACAGAGCTCTCTGAAGATGCACAGGGCCAGCCCTGAGGCTGTGTCCAGTTGACCACAGCCATTGCTGGGCAGCCCCAGGCTGAGAAAACATGATGCAGGGGAACCTTGCAGAGGAGTTACACACTCCACCCTCAGCGGGCCAACTGTGCTGGAGAGGGGGCAGGAAAGGAAGAACCGGCCCCTGGATCCAGCAAGCAGCAGCCTGAGGACTGGCCACACGCCTAGCTCTCCGCTCTCCAAGCCGTCTGCCTTGCCCACCAGGTGCGCTCTCCCCTGCATACTGTGCCACCTTGCTACCCACTGTCTGAGTCTGTTTGGAGAGGAACTCATACGTTCTGATGGACACCCTGCACCATGACACCTTGTTCCCTGACCGACCACTCCCCCGTCTTGTCTGAATTCTGTTTAGTGCAAGGACTAGCATGTGCCCCACCCACCCTGCTCATGGAAAATGCACTCCCGATCCAGGCTATGGACGCCCCCTGTGGCAGCACAGCTTGCTGTGCCACGATGCTGGCTTCTGTTCTGCCCCGTGCTCTCCACCATGAGAGATGGTCCTGCAGGCAGAGATGGAGCAGTGTCTCAGGCTGCCCTTTCCCCGCTGGCCCCTGCCAGCTTGTGCAGTGCTAGCGGCCAGCAGGACTCTTCCCCTCGGTGTCCCAATCCCACCTTTCTTTTAGGATCCACATGAAGTTCAATACGCACCTACTGCACAACCTCCACGACCCAGGCATGGTCGCCTGCCTATCTGCCTGCCGCTCTGTCCACATCGACCCCTCCACCTGACCCCAAAGCTGAGTTGTACGTGTGGTCCAGGTAGTCAGAAAGCAGTGGGTCCCCGAGCTGAGCCCAGGGTGACAGTGGGGGGGATGGCAGCTCAAGGAAAGCCGCACACCCATGTTCCCAGGTCAGATTTGGGAACAGCCCCTTGGCTGTGCCCCACCGCGGGCTGCTGGCTTCCTCTCGCAAGGATGCCCTTGCACTGTGCGGGCATCTTCTCCCTCTGTCTTCAGCAAACAGCCCCAAGTCTCCTGACACCAGCAACATGGAGCTCAGCCAGAAGGGAGGAAGCTGGATCAGCATGCAGTGGGAAGGCCAACAAAACCACTATTCTGCTATTCAGAGGGGGCAGGGTGGCAAGACGGACGTGTGGCACAGCAGCTACGACACTTCCTGGGCTGCGCATTCCCATGGGAGTGCCTGGTAAAAGTCCTGGCTCTGCTCCAGTTTTCTGCCTCCTGCTGAGGCACACCCAGTGGGTGGCAGGAGATAGCCCAAGTGTTTGGGTGCCCATCAATCGCAGGGGAGACCCGGATGGGGGCTCCTGGTTCCTGGCTCCAGCCTGGCCCAGCTCCGGCTGGTGCAGTCATTTTGGGCACGGGCTAATGGACGGAAGGTCTCTCCATTGTCCTTTGTTTCTCTGCCTCTCAGACACCACCTCATCATCAAAAAGGGAAAGGAACAGGACGTGTAGAAAATGCACGTGAAACAGCCATGCTCATTTTAGCCGAGAGGAGAGCAGGTGGAAGGAGCAGAAAGAATTCAAGCAGATCGGTCCCTGAACTCCTGGCGGAGCTGTGTGTCCCCAGGCAAGAGCCTCAGTTCTCTGGGCCTTGACCAGCAGTCACAGGAATGCAGCCCACCCCAGGGAGCCACTGTAACAGAGTACCACCACAGAGAGGTGTCCCCCGGACATGGGGCACACACAGGACGGCCACATCACCACTCAGGAATGTCCCAGCACAGAACAGGTCATGAGCAGGTGACCCCGGCAGGTGCAACAGCATCACAGATGCTCAGGGAGGCTGGCTACTGGGACCGGTGCCACAGGCCTTACCGCCCCTAAAGCTTCCCATCCCACAGCCTCTGTCCCGGGTGTGCACTCACTGTAGAGCTGAGGAAGCAGAGGTGTGGGAAAGTTGGGGCACTGCCTGAGGCCTCACAGCTGGCAGGTGGCAGAACCCGAATTTGCGTCTGGGCGGACAGACTTGGGGAAACCACAGGGAAGGGCAGGGAACACACCGTGACCATGACCCAGCGACTGCAGATGGCTGAGAGGCAAACAGCACCTTTGCCAATGGCTGCTTGTGAAAGAATTGAGATGCGGTGAGCAAGAGAAGCCACGAGCGGCATCGGGTCCTGGCAGTTGCCGACAGGATCCCCTGGGGACACGGGCACCTCCCAGATCAAAGAGGGGGGCAGCTTGTCTTCCCCAAAACCTGCCGTAGGTTCTGCCAGGACAAGTGTGAACCATGACCGAGGTGAGCACAATCGTGCATGCAGGGGCAGGTGTAGCTTTCATTTCTGATTCTCTGTCTCCTTAACCAGGAAGTCCTCCCAGACTGCCTGGGGTGCAGCCTCAGGACCACCCCGCCAACCCAGGCTGTGTGTCTCCTTCCCCACCTAGGGCTGATGGCAACATGCAGCTGGAACGCACCAGGCATGACACGGCAGGTGCCTGCCCCTCCAGCCGGCAAGTCCCACCCTGCAGCACGGACATGCATACACTTCCATCCCCAGCACCCAGGGTCTGGCAAACAGACAATGTGACCCAAGGTCAGGAAGCAAGCCAGGCATGGAAGCTTTGGGGGAGAGGGGCAGGTGCTTAGCCTGGCAGATGCCTGAATCCATCAGAGTGCGTGGGAGCGAAGCCTGGCCTTGACTGTCCATTCCAGCCCCTTGCCAATGCAACCCCTGACAGGAATCAGGTGGTGGCTCAGATGGTTGTGTCCCTAATACCCACATGGGCAATGGAGATAGAAGTATTGGTTCCCAGCTTCAGCCTGGCCCAGCCCTGCCCACTGCAGGCATCTTGGACTGAGCTGGCAAATGGAACCTTCTGCATCAGGTGCCATGCGTTATACCGCTGGTTCTGCCCCTTGTGCCAACCTCAACACTTGGAACCCAAGCCTTTTCCTGCCCTGTCCTTGGCTACTCCTACACTCCCTGTGGGCAGTCCATTGTGCCAACCAGGAAGCCCCACAAGGTAATGGGGGGGGACTGCCAACAGGGGCATGCACAGCCTCACCCCACCTCCTCCCACAGGTACCCCTGTGCCACCAGTTGGGGCCTCGGGTCTCCGTCTACACTGGGTGGCTGGCAAAAGGCACTGCCTGAGCCCAGCCGTGTATGCCCCACCTGAGACTCTGTACCCGGGTCTACCTCCGTCGAATTCCATTTGTGTCCTTGTTTTTGTCTGATTCCCAAATCAAATCATGTTTACCACCGGCCATTTGGAAATGCAGACGACTTGTGAGAAACGAGAAGGGCTATCCCAAGGTAAAATGGCCATTAACAAAGGTTACCTCTCTGGGTGTTTTTCCCCTTGCAAACCCTAAAGATTTCAAACCCTTGTCTGCAGCAAGGCTCACAAAGCCTAGGGGCCAGCACACTGTCAGACCAGGTGCTGGGCAGAGCTGCTACCTCACCTTGGCTGTATACGTGACGGGTTCCACCATTAACATGTTAGCTGAAGTCAGAGCCACACCCATGTCCCTGTGTGTATGCCCGTACTGCCAACGTAAGAGTCTGTGGTGCCAGGACACCATGACACAGCCAGTCACCCCCATTGATGACACACAGCCCACTGAGGACACCACAGCACACGGTCAGACACCCCCACTGGTGACGCACAGCCCACTGAGGACACCACAGCACAGTCAGACACCCCCACTGGTGACGCACAGCCCACTGAGGACACCATGACACGGTCAGGCACCCCCACTGGTGACGCACAGCCCACCGAGGACACCATGACACGGTCAGGCACCCCCACTGGTGACGCACAGCCCACTGAGGACACCACGACACGGTCAGACACCCCCACTGGTGACGCACAGCCCACTGAGGACACCACGACACGGTCAGACACCCCCACTGGTGACGCACAGCCCACCGAGGACACCATGACACGGTCAGGCACCCCCACTGGTGACGCACAGTCCACTGAGGACACCACGACACGGTCAGACACTCCCACTGGTGACGCACAGCCCACTGAGGACACCACAGCACAGTCAGACACCCCCACGGGTGACATGCAGCTCACTGAGGACACCACGACATGGTCAGACACCCCCACTGGTGACGCACAGCCCACTGAGGACACCACGACACGGTCAGACACCCCCACGGGTGACATGCAGCTCACTAATGGCTCCTCGTAGTCTGAACACCTCATTCCTTGTTTGAAAACACTTCCTTCTGGAAATAAGTGTTATGCACAGGTGTTCAGCTATAAGGTGCCAGCAGTGACGTTCATGGAGCCTGCTGCTTTCTATGCTCCACTCTGGCTCCCGACTCCAGCTCCCAGCCAACACACAAGCCAGCAAGCGGTGGTGATGGCCCAAGTGGACGGGTTCCTGCATCTCAACTTGCCAGCCTATAGCCTAGCCCAGCCCTGACTGTTGCAGGCATTTGGGAAGAAAGCCAGCTCTCTCCCTCTCTCTCTCTCTGGCTCTAAAATAAATTTTAAAAATTTTTAAAGATTTATTTTATTTTATTTTTTATTGGAAAGGTGGATATACAGAGAGGAGAGACAGAGAGGAATCATCCGTCCGATGATTCACTCCCCAAGTGAGCGCAATGGCCGATACTATGCCGATCTGAAGCCAGGAGACTCTTCCGGATCTCCCACGTGGGTGCAAGGTCCCAAAACCTTGGGCCGTCCTCGACTGCTTTCCTGGGCCTCAGGCAGGGAGCTGGATGGGAAGTGGGGCGGCCGGGATTAGAACTGGTGCTCAAATGGGATCCCGGGCGTGCAAGGCGAGGACCTTAACCACTGCGCCATCGTGCCGAGACCAAAAATAAATAAAATTTTAAAAATATTTATTTCCAGGGCCAGCGCCATGATACAGGTTAAGCCTGCACCTGCTGTGCCAGAATTTTGTATGAGTTCTGGTTCTGGCAGCTCCACTTCCCATACAGGCTCCTACTTAAGCCTGGGGAAGCAGAAGGTGATCCAGGCACTTGGGCATGCGTGCGGGAGACTCAGAAGCCGCTCTGGGCTCCTGGCTTTGGATTGGCTCAGCTCCTACTGCTACAGCCATCTGGGATGCAAATCAGCAGACAGAGGATTTATGCCTCTCCTTCTCTAACTTCTAACTCTGCCTTTTAAGCTAAATTAAACTAACTTAAATTAATTGATTGAAAATGTATTTACTGCCACCATATTTGATATCAGAGGCGTGTGTTCTGCCACGCCCGGTATTTAGTCCTCAGGCCACCACCCAACACCACATCTCCCAATGCCTGACCTCTCAGGCTACACCAAATGTTGCCCAGTTGCCCCGGGGCCCCAGGAGGCTGTGCGCCCCCGTAGCCTCCTCTGAGGGATGAGACCTCACACTCAGGACCCCCCAGCAGGAGCAGCCGCAGTTCCTGGAGCAGCAGCTTCCCACGCGCCTCGGCGGGCAGCCAGCCTCCAAGTCCCTGTGTGCATCCCAGCCCACAGCCACACCATGTTGGATTCTAGTAGTACACAGCCACAGATAACTGGTCTACCTACCCACACACTCCATTGCTCCACCACCACCGATAACTGACCTAGCCACCCAGCACAGTCCACTGCTCCACCTCCATAGATAACTGGTCTGCCCACCCAATATCACTAGTTCAGTGTTACAAGGACATCTTTGGTGATATCAAGTGAGGCTGTTACATCTAGATTTTACGATGAATCTGATTGGACAGCAGAGTGACCAACCCACAGCTCTGTCTGTTGCAAACTTGACCCCTTACACCTAAATGCAGGTGGTTGAAGATAGCACCAAGAGGGGGAGGCCGCCATGCATCCCCGAGGAAGGGGCTAGAGAGCCACCTGGAGACTGCCCCAGCTCAGGCATGCACCTGAGGCAGCCTCCCCAGCCCCACTGCCTTCCCCAGCCTCACTCAGCGCCTCCACTTCTGACGCCACACTCATTCCCTCTCGCTCAGTTCCCACTGACCGGGCCCTTGTGGCCATCTCCCTGGCCTTCGCCCTCCCCTGCCAGCCTCTGCAGCTCACTCCGGCTGCCTCAGACTCACTGCCAACCCTGCCCTTGGCCCAGCAGTGCCCCTCCCCCTGCCGAGTGTCCGTGCTGCAGCCCAGCCCTGCCCTAGCTGCCTGAGCCAGTGGCATGGCACCCGAGTCCAGCCTCCAACACTTTCAATTTGGGGCCAACCCGGCTGCACCCCCAACCACCTGTCTCCTGTCCAACCACTCTGGTCTTCATCCCCCATCACACCAAAGGTCACTGGGTCAGAAATTAAACATTCCGAGGTCAGCAATGAGTGCAGTGGGTTAAGATCCCATATTAGAACACGGATTCAAATCCCAGCTATCGGCTTCGGAGTCAGTCCCCTGTTAATGTGCCTGGGAACGGGAAGATGGCCCCAAGGGGTTGGGTCCCTGCCACCACAGGACAGACTTCAGCCTGGTCCGGCACTGACCGCCATGGCCACCTGGGGAGTGAACCAGCAGACAAGGTGTCTTCCGCCCCTCCCCACAGCTGAGCTGTCCCTTGGGAATAAACAAATATTACAAGATAGAATACTTGTTTCCCGTTGTCCGCTAGCCTCTGCGATGAACTTTGTTTTAGACACGCCCCCGTCCCTTCAGCACCTGCTGTCCAATTTTCCCTGAGCAAATGAAAGTAGCTCCACCTGGGAGGCCGGCGGCCGCACCCCTCAGCTGATGGCAGCAAAGCTCACCTGAGCCAAGGGGCGCGAGAAGACGCAGCAAGCTCCGGGCAGCTGAGGGCCGTGGCTGGGGCACCCGGGGGGTGGGGGTTGGAGGGGAATCCCAGGATCTGCCACGTGTCCCCAGGCAGCCGACTGCCATGACTGGGCACCTGGGGTGGGGGATGAACCCAGAGCCTGCCACGCATCCCCAGGTGCACAGAAAGGGGGCGGGGACTACCGCAGGAAGGCTGGCCTTCTCCAACACCGCCTCTTTCAAGAACTTTCTCGAGACACACAAAGAAACAAAGTTTTAAGAAGACTGCAAGGGTCTGGTGCAGTGGCCTAGAGGTTAAAGTCCTCGCCTTGCATGCACTGGGATTCCACATGGGCACTGGTTCTAATCCCGGCTGTTCCACTTCCCATCCAGCTTCCCACCTGTGGACTAGGAAAGCAGCAGAGGATGGTCCAAAGCCTTGGGACCCTGCACCCGTGTGGGAGACATGGAAGCTTTTGGCTTTGGGTCCGTCCGGCGGGCATCCACTACTACCTGAGCAACTCTGCTTTTCTCACAGCCATATACAATTCTCTCCAATACAAGAGGCTTTAAAAAAAAAAAATCCACACAGAAGCCTGGCCTAAAGACCCAGGAATTTAAATCCCCCGTGGCTAGGGAGACAGACACAGGTTAAATTCCTTTTGCCGGCACCTGCTGGCAGCCGAACGCAGGCCCTTAACCTGTCTAGGTCTCCCGTTTCTCATCTCAGAAATGGGCTGTGCTGGAAGGGTTCAAGGCAAAACTCCAGGCAGACACCAGAGCTTGCCGTGGTCTGCAGACGGCTTCTGAGGAGGCGGCGGGCAGTGGAGCGAGCCCGGGACGCTCAGACCCAGACGCGGGGAACTGGCGTGGAGGCTGCAGGGCGCCCAGACTCACCAAGGCTTCCTCCTCGCTTCTCTCCAGCGCCTGGTACGTGTGGCCGGCGCCCGAGAAGGAGAGCTTCTGCAGGAACTTGGCGAAGCGTCTCTGCCCCATGGCGAGCAGGGGCTCCTGCGCGGCCACCCGGTCCCTGGTCCCTCGGCGCCCGCCGGGCTGGCTGCGCGCCTCCCCGCCGCCGGCCGGCCGGTTCCCAGGTAGCCGCCTACCTGCGCCCAGGGGAGGCCCCGCCCCAGGCGGGCTCGGTGCACCTGGCCCCGCCGCCCCGTCCCGCACTCTCTCCGAGGACCTGGGGCCCTTGGGGGCAGCGGCGGCTGTGTGGGCTCAGGATCCGGGCTGCTTGCCCAGCTCGACTCACCTGGCATAAGGAAAGGCCGGCAATAGGCAGTTTGAACTTTCATTCCCCGTCTGTCCCTCCCTCCCTGCGGCCCGTGGGCCTGGGGGCGGGGTAGACGTGTTTTAACCAGCTCCACAGGCAGCAACTGGTCAGCATTGCCAGGTGGGCGGCTGAGGTGGACAGGGAGCAGGTTCGACTCCTGCCTGCGGCTGTGCACCCTGGGCAAGCCCCAGCTTCCCTCAGTCAACTAGGGGGAGATGACTGAGACCCCCACCTCCAGGGCTGGGGCGGAGTAAGGGAACCCCATTGCCTTGACCTTGGTGTGGTTTTGGTTTCCTCATCTGCGGAATGAGCTGCTAGGCTCACTGTGTGCTGGCTGCCAGGTGACACGGATAGGGATGGGGTGGGGTTGCTGGGCTCAGGGCTTCCAGGGTGTGTGGGTGACTCTGCCATGAGGTCAGAGTCCAGCTCCCCTGCCCAGGATGGGCATGTAGGAGAGGTGGGGGCTGAGCCTTGGAGGGGGGCTAGAACCCAGGAACAGATCTAGACACCTAACCAGGTGCTGAGTCCCCCCCATCACACCCACAACCAGCCTCGGTTTCCCCTCCTGCACCCCCTGGCTCTTCTGTAAACAGACCAGGGGTCCCCTGGTTTCTGCTGGACCCCAGGTGGCAGGCGGGGTGGAGCTCCGTCCAGATTCGACGGACTACACAGCCATATAAAGGGGGTGAGTCAGAGTTTCAGCAGGTGAGGATACCCCTGGAGAGTTCCAGAACAGTTTGCAAAGGTGGGGGGCAAGATGCAGAGAAACCAGAAGAGATTGCCCCACCAGCAACAGCCCGGCAGGTGCAGTGCTGGTAGCTGAGCCGCTGGCTGTCCACCCCAGGAGGCGGCAGGTACCTTTGTGGTTGGGTCTCTGCCACCCACAGAGGCTGAGAGACCCTGGCTGTCAGGCGCAGCCCAGCCCTGGCACTGGGGTCACTTGGGATTTTGTCTGTGTCTCTGAAAAACAATTAGAATAGAATAGAATAGAATAGAATAGAATAGAATAGAATAGAATAGAATAGAATAGAATAGAATAGAATAGAATAAGAACCCAGCAGTTTCCACCATCCAGGACGCGGAGGGCAGGAAGCTGTGGATGTAGTCTCTTGGGCCAAGCATCTGGAGAGGGGTGCGGAGAGAGTGGGGGCGCAAACTGAGATTTCTAGAACTGAACCTCACCCTCTCTTGTGCAGGCTGAGCTAGAAGGACCACGCATGGCAGCTCCAGGCTTAGCAGCTGGCCAGGAGCTGTGCCTACTGCTGTGAATGCATCCTTGGGAACCCACTCAGCTCAGGCTCGGGTCCTTGCCACGTGTGCCATGGCAACCCCCAGGTGGACAGACCCCTGGGTGGACAGCAAGTGCCCAGCCTGTCCAAGCTGAGGAGGAGCTTGGAATGTCTCTCTCCAACTTGGCTGTCCGTTGTTTCCTTTGGGTCTGACTTTGCTGTTCCCTGTAATTCTGATGTCAGAATGAACAGCCCCTCGGAGTTGTATCAACAGCACGCAGAGGCGGCTCGGGCACGGCATGCCCGCCTCCTTCGCACATTTGAAAGAGTGCCGTGACTCTATGTTCTGACATCCCTTCCCCCACGTCCTGACTCACTTTCATGACCCAAGCCCTTATTCGGGGAGCAGTTCCTGCAGCTGTACCTGCTCCCTAGAGGCCAAGACCCAGGGGACCACAAGCGACGTGCCCCGGTGGGGACCTGGGGCTGGGGGAGCCGAGGACGCCCGTCGGCGGCGGGGCTACCTGTGGTGGGGGGCCTCTCCAAGGGGCTCTCAGCACCCTTTCTTAGCTTGGTTCTTGGAGTCTCCATCCCTTTGGGCCAACAATGTTTGCCTGCGGGAGTGTTTGGTTTGTGGTCTTATTTCCCCCTCAGCCTGGAGAGCTCATGTGCCCACTCTGATGTCCAGTCTCTGGACGGGCCAGGTCCCTGCACCCCAGGCTCTCCGAGGGATCCCCGCTCAACCAGGGCTGGGTCAAGGCGCGCCCCAACCTGAAGCATCCAGCCCTTCTTGAAAAGTCTGCTCCGTGCACCTGGAGCAACGAGGCCACACCCTCCCCTCCCATTCACATGGCATGCCTCCTCAGCCCCAGTCACCTGCCAAGCCAGCGGCCTGTCGGGAAGCCACAGTGTCCCCTCTAGGCCCTGCCGGCCCTGTGGTGGCAAACGGCCACCTGCACGTTACCAGGCTGGTGTTGAGTGTCTCCTTTCTCGAGGGGGCAGAGCCGACCAAAGTGCGTCTGGTCCAAATTCTTTAAAAACGCCATCAGCTTGGAGCTCAGCTCTGTGCTTTGTGGTGGCTGTGTACACAGGCGGTTAATATGATTCCTTTACAAGGGAGCCGTTGGGCCTTTCGGAAGCAAAATGACTTCATTGTTGAAAAGATTTATTTATTTATGCGCAGGGTGGAGAGAGGAGAGTAGAAGGTCAGGGAGAACCAAGAGAGATTCCATCTGCCAGTCTGTTCCCCGAGGGCCTGCACAGCCACAGCCAGGCATCACCCTCTCCACGGCCTCCGGCTGTCACCTGTCACTTCCCAGGCCCATCGGCAGCAGACCCGATTCAAAGCTGAGGATTTGGGTCCCGAGTTAGCTGTCGGATATGGAATGGGGGCATCCCAAGTGACCCCTGCCCCTCACCAGCACAATTACTTCAAAGGTCAGGAGAACAGCTCCGGGGGCAGGGCCTGGGGCAAGTCAAGGAACCAGACTGCCCTGCCTCCAGGAGCTGGCAGAAGCAGGGGCATCCCTCTCTGGAGCCCCCACATTTCTCGGGAGTTGGGCGTCAGTTTATTCTGACAGCCCCTGGTAAGCTGTGACTGGGATGAAAATTGATCAGGACAAGGACAGGTGACATGGGGAAGGACTGTGGGCACTAGCGGGCACGCTCTGGGCCGCTGGAGTGGATGGGGCTTCAAGAGAAGAGAAGGGCAAAGCCAGGACCCAAGGTGGACCTGTTCCCAGCCTGCACCATGAAAAGCAGAACCCTGCACCCCTGGCACACTCTCCCTGCACCGTGGCCACTGCCAGGCCTCAGGGCCTCCAGGATCCCTGGGAAAGGCAGGCAGACCCAGGATGGTAGCTCCAGGGAGCAGTGAGATGCCAAACTGTTGGCTACAAGATCCCAGCCCCTGCCCTGCCCCGGGGCTGTTGTCGGAGACCTTCTCCAAGTCAGCTAGAGGTAGCCCTCGTTGTTCACACCTGGCACATTAAGGGGTTTTCAAAACAAGAAGGAAGAGGGGAGCTCCTTACAGAACCTTCTAGAAGGTGCTGGAGGGAGTTTGAGATCTCCCTCCCCAGCCTCCTATCCTGGCTCCCCTGTAACAAGGTGGCCCTATAATAGTCTGAGCCCATCCCCCTAGCTCAGAGCCCCTTGGGGTTCCCAAGCAGCAGCCTCGCCCACCCCCTTCCCCTCCCCTCCACCCAGTTTGCCGTGGCCAGCCCTGCGTTCTCCAGGGGCCTGAGACATTAGCCTTACCGCTGCCCCTTCCCCACCCCCTGACTCATCCTCAACAGCTGACTCCCCTAATGCCCAAAGGTGAGGCCTGAGGCATGGCTGGGGACCTCCCAGAACCACCTCCCAGGAACACACCCACTGTGGGGGCTGCCCTGTTCCCCAACAAAGACTGCTTCTTGGGCTGACCTTGGGGGACCCCAGAGCATTGAGAACTAGAGCCAGAGTAGGGTGAGACTACTCATCCTGGCTCCCCGCAGCCCCGGCCTGTCAGTCACGCCTGCTCCCACTCAGCCTGGCCCCTGGCAGCTGTGCTCGTTGCTGGGGGCTCGGCTGCCCAAGGCCTCAGTACCAGGGTCCTACCCAAGGGAGGCCTTGCTCGGGCAGGGGCCCACCCTATGAAATAAGCTGTAATCTATGTGTTTGCCTTCTAGCAAAACAGGTTCAATGTTAACGACTGGCAGGACAGATCCTGGCTTCTATGGTCTTCCTGCGGCAGAGACGCCGCACCCAAGTAGGGGACACCCCAGGCCACCATAAGAAGTGGATCTGCCGGGACACGAACCAGTGCCCGTGTAGGATGCTGGTGCCGTAGATGGCAGCCTCACTGGCTATCCCACGCCCAGGAGGGAGCTGGCGAGGGCAGGCGGGAGCGTGGAGCTGGCTGGCAGAGCCCCTGTCGGTCAGCTGAGCTCAGCCCACCTCCTGTCCTCCGCCCTCTCGGGTTTCTGCTGGGGGCACTTCCTGCGTGACTGCACACACACATCTTTGTCTCGGAGCTGCCTCCAGGAACCCGGCCTGGGACACACTTGGCACAGGGCTGAGTAACCTGACCCCGGCCCCAGCCGAAGGGAGAGGAGAGGCCAGAACCCGGGCTGCCCAGCTGCACGCTGCGTTGTGTCTGGGAGGACACCACCCTTTCGACCCTCCCAGTCCGCCATCCAGCACTCACCCACCCACCTGCCAGCCTGTGGTTCATGACCTCCCACAGGGCACAGGGAAGGGAGGAGAGGGTGGAGGTTGGGCACAGAGCTGGCTGCCAGGGTCACAGGACCGCGACTTCCTCATGTGGTGGAGCCCTGGGTCTGGGATACGGCCACAGCTGGGCTTTGCTCCTCTGTCGCCCCAGAGACTCCTGGTCTGGGTCACTCTGCTGGACGCCTCCATCTGGCAGACAGCCTGGCAGTCCCTATGGACTCCCCAGCTGGGACTGTCCCTTCCTCACCTAGAGCTGATCAGCCTGAGATGACTGCGACGCTGGGCCCTGTCACAGCCACCTGACCTGTGGGCCCTCGGGCCCCGGCTCCTTCCCACCAGTCCTGGGAGGGGAGCCATGGCAGCTCTCCAAGCCCTGAGCCCCCTCTTGGTCTCTCTCTCTCTAGGATGTTGGGAGCAGGTCCTCGGGGACAGCTGGGGTGGCTGTCACCCAGGGCAACTGGGAGCTCAGAGCTCATCGCCATGCAGGCAGTGCAGCTTCCCCAAGGGCGACTCCCTGCCAGGGTCCCTGGGGACGCCCTCTAGCCCGGTACTCTAAAGCTGCAGAGGCAACCGCACGTGACCTTCTCACTGGCTCCCAGCCTCTCCCCGGGACCCGCTGTGACCTCACGCAGGGGATGCCCTGGTGGTGTAGAGTTGAGGCTACTTGCCGGGGCCCAGTCTGCTCTGCAAATCCTTGCAGGACCCTGGCTGTGCCCCAGGAGCCCTCGGAGCTCCGTCCTGGGCATCAGCTGCTGGCTCCTTGTCCCTGCGCTGTGCTTGGAGCCACGTGGGCAGGCAGCCGTGACCGACAGCACCCGTCCAGCCCCTCAAGGCAGCCAGGCCTGTGGGAGGGCCAGGCCTGTGCAAAGCATGAGCTCGGTCAACAGGAGACAGAGTGGCCTATGTGCCTCCTGGCTTGATCCGCTGCAGCCATTCACAAAGCAGACATGGGGTCCGAACTGGAAGGCAACAGAGGGGTCCATGGAGCTCTCGCTCAGGAGACAGCATCTGCCTCTCACTGGTCCACTCTCCGTGCCGGCAGCCGCCAGCACTGAAGCCAGGAGCCTTTAGCAAAAAACAAGATGGGATGGGACGATGGTGATGGGTCAGTGGACTCACGCTGTCCCCCAGCTGCATCCCAGGTGTCACGTTCGGAAACATGCAGCTTAAGCCTTGTTCCGTGCAGAAGACGGAGTTGCAGCTCCTGCTCGGGCCCTGCATGAGTGAGGTCAGTTCTTGCCACCAGTATCAGACAGGTCGTGTCTACCCAGCCTGGCTGCCATGGAGGCAGTTGGTGTGAACGACAGGGCGCTTGGCCCCATGGTGAGCCCATGAGCGCCCTCACCCACCGGGCCCACATCCTCCAGGCCAGCCTGGCCGGCCACAAGGCACCTGTTCAGTGAGTTCCCAGTGCTAGGCATAGACCGTGCCAGCAGCCCGCCCGCCCGGGAGCAGGGGGCTGGGCAGGCTCCAGCTAGCAGTCACAGGGAGGCCCTGAGCTCACTCCAGCTGGGCCTGCTCAGGCTGTCGTGGCATGGGAAGGGCAGGCCGGCAGGACTTCCTTGGCAGCCGATTCAGGTGCTTCCCCACGCCCCGCGGTGCCTCGAGCTTGCCCAACGCTCCCGGAAAGGGTGTGTTTGGTTGCCTTGTACTGGGTTAGTGCCTCGGTTTGGATGCAGAAGATAGAAACCCATCTGTGGGAGCCCAAGCCAGAGTCGGGGTTGTTGAGAACTCTCAGCAGGGACATGTGACTGACCTAGCCGGACTCAGGTGGCTTTTGGGAGCAAGCAGGTGGGTGTCCCTGGCCCAGCATTCAGCAACTGACCTCACATGGGGCACAGGCCTGGCACCTGGGCCAGCTTTCTCCCTGGGCATCCCACCCCAGTCGGCTAGGGCCTGGGGTAGAATCCTGTCCCTGCTAGGCTAGCTTTTGAAGAGTCCCCTCGGGGACAAACTCAGCTCTCAGAGCCTCCACATCTCTACCTGCAAGTGGTGACAGGAGACCCACCTCTCCGGGCTCTGGGAGAGTCAGGGGGTGCTGCCCAAGGGGAGACCCTCGAGGAGCTCCTTGTCATTTTTTGGGCGAAGTTCAAATTCAGCGTGGGTCACGGCCAGCCCCGTGTCATCTCCCTCCCACCTCCGGCAGCACCCAGAGCCACTTGCTCAGCTCTGCCAGCTGCTGGGAGCGCCACGTCTCGGCCAGTGCTGTTCCCTCGGCCTGGGCACCTCTGCTTTTCCCGCCTTGCGTGGGGAGAGGGAAACAAATCAGACCTACCCGAGCCAGGAAGCGGGGTCCCTCCTGTTCCTGGAAGAGTGGGGGTGTGGCCGTGGCTCGGGCGCCCCAGCATCCTGCCCGGTCAATTCCAGGCTGCACCCCTCCCTTGAGCTTCTACTGCTTCCTCCACAAATCAGGACAGGAAAACCTGGAGGTGACAGAGCAGGTTGGCCCCTGCGGTGCCACACGTGTGCCCACACAGACACAGCACACACAGACACACAGATATACCCCACTGTCAGGGGACTGGAGACTGAGCTGGCACCATGCATGGTGCCAATGTCAACTTGTGGGCTCTGGCGAGACGGTCGTGCACACCACGACTGTCACACAAGGAGGGCTAGAGGGCACAGGGACATCCCTGCACATTTGCTTGCGTGTCCTGGGAATTTGTCCTTCCTTCAAAGTCAGGAGTTTTAAAGAATCATTACAAAAAAAAAAAAAAAAGAGCCCATGTAGGTGACCTTGGTGTGAAATGTAACCTGACTCTGGCAGTGAATGGGAAAAATGTAAGATACACACGCTGTTCTGGGAGCCAGGATACAAGTCCCCCAGACGCAGCGCCAAAGCCCAGCCCGCGCCTCCTGCTGCCCCGCTGCTCCTGGCCTGCTCTGGCCCCTCCGGGTCCAGCCTGCCTCTCCCCCAGCCCCACGGGGAAGCCCTGGCCAGCCTTGCCCCCTTCTCAGAGTGAGAAGCACAGGGGTTCTTAGTCCACAGAGCCAGGGGCGGCAGGGCTGCTGTGGGGCCTCAGTCCCAGAGCACAGCCCTCCCCGGACCCCTGGAGTCCCCAGCACCTGCTCCAACGTGAGGTGCTGACACTGGCTCCAAACCAACCATGGCCCCAGGAGGGCTGGGTGGGCTCCAAGTTCAAAAGCAAAAACAGCAGTCCTTGAACCTTAGGGAAGCTGCAGGACGGAAGCTTGCCGAGGACGTCTCTGGGGACCACAGTGCCCAAAGGAGCTCTAGCGACAGTCAGGGGCTGCTGGTGGTCCCCTGGGAAGGGGCCAGCGCCATTGGTCAATGTCCTTTAGAGCACAGGGCAGAGTGACCCCGCCTGCAACCCCACAGGGCTGCTGGAGAAACCCTGGCTTAAATCAAGCAGGGCCTGCAATCTTGCTACAAGGCAAAGGTTCCCAGGACTGGCCACGTATTAGTCATGGACAGATCTGTATCACCACCTCCAGGAAGCCTCCTCTGACTGCTTCCCCCCTGCCCATGCCAGGGTTTAGCATCCCTCGTCAGGGACTGTGGGACCTGGGCTACCTCCCCAGCATGTGTTTTGTTTCCTGCCATACTTGCCACCTTTGCCATCAATGTGATGACACAGAGCTCAAGATGACAACTCAGTGTGTGTACGCTGGGCTCAGAGCCAATCCAGGCATGGACAGCCATCAGCCTCACACACACACACACCGCCAACATCTGCATGAGTCCCAGTGCTCTGGGTCCTGGGGGTAGAGCTCTCACAGACCACGCCCCTCCCAGGATGAACCAACAACAGCTCTGACAGCTGTCAATCAAGGGCATTCCCCGTGAGTCAAGCTAATCCCGTGTGACTGGGGTCCCCCAGCGTCCACAGGGGCTTCTGTGTCCATCAGCATATTTATTTGGGGAGCATCTGGGGTCAGGGCTCCCCAAGGCCGACCTGAAAGGGGGTCTCGGAGTGCTTTGTGGACACTGTTCCTGGTGCCAGCGTCTGCCCGAGAAGAAGGGGTGGTGGCTTCCCTGCTGCCAGGCGCGGCCACGAGGGGAGGGAACAGGAGCCCTCTCTGGGGAGGGACCCTGGGGACATGGGTAGGGGTATGAGCTGAGCTGGGGTAGGGCGAGGGGGTGACTTCCGGGGGTCGTTTCCGAGGCTTCGCAGAAAGTAGGGGTGCTCTGGGGACCAGGCTGAAAGGGAAGCAGAGAAGGGGTGAGCAGGAGCTGCTCCCCTCGGCAGAACTGGGGTCCCTCCCGGCTCCATCCTCACCTCCCCACCTTGTGCCCGAGGAGCTTGCTGGCTTCTGCCAAGATCAAGTTCTGAGCTCCCCATGCGGTCTGCCAGGGCAGCATCCTGCCCACGGTCACCCCCATTTTACAGAGGAGGTAGAGCCAGAATTTTATTCCCCCCAAGGCCTGGCTAGCTCTGCGCTGGCACTTCCTTCAGGGTCCCGCTCTGTCCCCTGGTCCCAGATGCCCCCACTGAGGGGTCCCCCAGCTCACGCCAGGTCAGGTCCTGCCTGTCACCTGAATCTCCTCCTTGGGACCACCCAGGGCAGCACCTGTGCCTGCTCTAACCTCCTCCTGTGGCCTCTGCCCTCCCCCTCCGGGGCTTCCCTGCTCCCAGCACCCCCTCCCCTGCTGCAACAACACCTTCTCATCCTAGGCTTCCGGCAACGGGACTCTCTTGGGAGGGTGCAGCCTCACTCTCGCCCTCTGCTGGTGAGAGCTGCCCAGGCCGCACCCGGCTCACCTGTCGGAGGTCGCTTCACTGGAAGGGCCTCAGCGGCCCCTTCCCCGGCTCTGCCACGTTCTTAGAGTCACCTTCTACAAGAAAAAAGGGGTCGGTCCAAGCTGGCGTCTCCTCCTGCTCAGACGTCCGGCTCACTGGCTGCTGTCACCTGACACTCTGCAAGTAGGCCTGGCCCGCTGACCTGCTCCACGCCCAGCCCCCAAGGGAGGCTTTCTCCGTGCCCCACTGCACTTGACCCCCTTGCCCTGCACATCACATGCTGTGGCTGTGCCTTTTCACACCTCCCTGTCCTCTTGGCCCTCCGTCCCAGCTGCCGTGCTCCTCCCCAAGCAGCTGTCCTGACAGCCTTTCTGTTCCCCACCGAGTGATGTCATTGCTGAGTGTCACCAAAGAACCACCCCCTTTCCCATGCCCTCCACAAGGAAGTGGGCCTCTGCCCACTCACCTGGGTGTTCTTTGTAAAATTTGTGTCGCAGGAATCGTCCATCTGAAAAACACGTGAGAAGGGAAAACCAGTTTCAGCAGCTCCGAGCCCAGCGCCCTGATCCTGCTGAGGACCTGCTGTGCGTGGATGGGAGCATGTCCCAGGGCCGTGTGACTGCCACGCAGGAGCGACCCTGAACTGGTCCCTGCGCAGGACCGCGAGGCTAGCTAAGTCCACACCACTCGCCTCGTGTGCCTTTGCCTTTTAGAATACAGATTTTTTTTCAAAGGAAAAATAAGTTATTTCTGTTTAATGTCTAATAGGTTTTTTTTTATACCTGTTTAAAGTTTAATTTGTGAGGCAGAAAAACAGAATGAAAGAGACGAAGAGAAAGCTATGCCCACAACACCGGAGCCCGGGCTGCGGCCGGAGTCAGCAGCTGGGAACTCAACCAGGTCTCCCACGTGGGTGGGGGAAAAGTGGGGTCAGGAGGCGGGGTAGGAATTGACCCCAGACCCTGTGGGCATCGTGCCCAGTCTGAGCCAGAGGCCGAGCACCTGTTCCCTGTGGGCAGCACAGGTCAGCTCGGCCCCCAGCACGGAGGTGTTCCTGGGGAGACCTCGGGGTGCTCTGAGACCGAAAGCTTTAGGTGCCGGCATCTTCGCTGAGGAGCTGGGAGCAAGCTTCAATGCAGCATGAAGTAAGGGTCGTTGATGATCACGCCGAGGTCAGAACACAGCCTTCCTACAAGGACAGAGTGACCGACGACGGGGGTCCCTGCTCTGCGTCATGCACCCGACAAGGGGCCTGCAGCGAGTACTCAGCGAGGTTACCGAGGACGGGAAGAAGCAACTTCATCGGACACATCCAGATGCAAACATTAAGAAGTCTCTCCCCACCCCAGCACGGCCTTTTTATACACGCAAGCGATGAGTGGCCTGAGCTGCTGCCGGTCCTCGGCTCTCACCGCAGCCTCACCTCGCGGCAACAAGAAGAGGCTGGAGCCCAGCGGCGGCAGCACACATACAGACTGACCTTCATGTGCCCACGTCTCCCTGCTGGCGATAACCGTCCTCCCCACCACACTACCAGGTCGTGTGCATGGCACTGACAGTGTCTGTGCAAGGTGCACTCCATGCCCTGAATGGGAGACACTCCTAGGCTCGGGCGCTCACTCCTGCTCACCCCTCCCCAGCCACAAAGCCACAAACCAGCAGAGGGATGAGCGGGCCCAGGACGCCCTCGTGTGGCCGAGTGTGAGATCACACTTACGTGGCTTTGATCAAACATGCTTCCTGGACTCCAGGATAAGCTGAATCCACCTAACTCCCGTTGAGCATCTGTCCCAGGCTCCCCTGTCTCCGTGTCTGAGTGACCTTGACCCTAACAGACCAAGGCACTGCTTGGCCTTGACCCCACTCTCTGAAGAGCTAGATTTGCCACAGACCTCACATGTCCCACCACCAGCTGCTGGACAGCAAAAGCCCAGTGACCGTCAGCTCCCCCAGAGGTCTCTGCCCTGGAGCCTGCGCCTTCGGTGTGGGTATGAGAACTGTGGCTGATTCTTGCACTGTCCACGCAGATGCACCTGCTGGCTCCTGCGGAGCGGGGATGGGACGAGGGCAGTGGTGGGCAAGGACAGCCAGGCACGAGCATGGTGGGACTGGCGTCAGACTCAACACTTCATGCTCAAGTCTGAAGCTAAAGAAAGCCATAAGCCTTCAGGGCTGCACTCAGCGCAGTGGCTGAGAGGCCTGCTTCCCACAGGCGAGCGTCTGGTTCAATCCCCAGCCCCGACCCCAGCTCCCGGGGTTAACTCCCTGCCACCCTCAGGAGCACCCGTCTCGAACTCCTGGCACCTGGCTCAGGCCTGGCTCAGGCCTAGGTGTGTGTGTGGGGGGGGTTGCCAGCAGGCTGCAGCCCCTCTCATTTCCCTCTCTCTGCCTTAAAAATAATAATAAGGTAAAGAACTTGACAGCTTTCTTCCTTAGTAGTTCTGGGAGCCAGAGACCCCCCACTCCCGTCTGAGATCTTCACCGTCAAGGAAGTTAATGAAATTCAAGGTGCATCCAAATCTGTGTCTGCAGCCGACCTTGACTTTCAGAGACAAGAGCTAATGAAATCTCCAAGACTCGGGACTGGCATGGCATAGTGGGTCTCAGTGCTCCACTCCCCATCACCCCGACCCTCTGCCTCAGCGGGCATGGCAGGCAGGTTTAGAAGCCCCCAGGAGCCCCGGCTGGCCCGCACCATCCTTGGAAAAGCCATGCAAGTCAGCGCCCCAGTCCCAGACTGCTTGTCTCCAAAGCCAGGCAGACGTGGCGTCCGGGCCGATAGTCCTGGCAGGGGTCCCAGGAGCTGAGGCTGTGTCCAGCTCCGGCAGGTGGCTGTGCAGACGAGGTCAGCTGGCCGGCGTCTGCTGAGCGCTTCCTGCTGCCTGCCCTGCTCTCAGGGCTGGACCTTGTTGGGTCCCCCACAGACGTGCAGAGTAGCCCCATCTTCCAGACAGGAACACCAAGGCTCAGATACCGATGACCCCAAATCTGCCCTGCTAGAAGGTTCAGAGCTGGAGTCTGCAGCCTGTCTGCCAGCTCCAGGCACATGGGGCACCCCAGGGAGGAGCGAGGATGCTCCCGGGCAAGGAGTGGGGGACTGGGAGGGCGGGGCCAGGCCCAGGGCTCTAGGCACCTGCACTCACCTGCTGGCCGGCGCTGCTTGACACACTGCCCACGGTTGGGGATGCCCTCGGCCGCATCCCCTGGGCTCAGGATGTGGCACTCGTAACCCGAGGGACAGAGCAGCGGCTCGGCGCCATCCTCCGTGGTACTGCAGGCCTCTGCTGTGGGGAGGTGATGCGTGGGGGTGGTCTCAGAGCGTGGCCCCGGGGTGCAGCAAACACACTCCAACAGCAGCAGGTGCACAGGCAGGCTGTCACATGCTCCCTGGGGAGCCTGGCATGCACAGGCACCCCGGGAACACACAGCTGTGCCCGCAGCCACACACACACAGACTCACACAGAGCAGCCACAGTGGGTGTGAACACAGCTGCCACACACCCCGACAGACGCAGGCACGCACAGCAGCGCACACACCCCTGTGCGACCCTGCGCCCCAGCTGTTCCAGAAGCCTCCATGCGAAGTCCTCACCTTGCAGCACCTCCTCAGGGCCATCCAGGAGCCAGCCGTTGCCTCCAAGCCACCGTGGCTTCGGCTGCACCAGCCAGTCTACGACTGAGAGAGGGCACGGTCACACCCAGGTCCTTGGGCATCGCTTGTAGGTCTCTGAAGGCCTCACCTGCCCCTCAGCTCAGTGGGATCCCCTCCGCACCCTCTCATGGGGCCCGGGCCACTGTGCAGGGCTCATGAAGAAGGCCTGGGGCTCAGCGCTAACAGCTGGACAGTGCCCCCTGCTGGCCGCGCCCTGCCTCGTGGTGTGAGGCAGGGACACAGCCGGAGAAGCATCCAGAAAGGGGCAGAGGCAGGAAGCGAGCCCTCGGTGCCTCTGCGGGACGGAAGGGGTGCTCCCAGCAGTGAGGGGCCCAGGAGGGGCACTAAATCACACACACTTGCCCGCAGACGGCAGGACCACCTGACCACTGTGCCTACCATGTGGTTTCTAGGAATTCATGTGTCTCCAGCTGCAAATTGCATGAAACCAAGACCCTGAACCAAACGGCCCGGAAGGCTTGCATGGCCGTGCAGTGCCTGGGCCTGGGAGAACCCCCCTGGGCCACCGGCCGAAGAAGAATGCCCTGTGGCCCAGCTGGACGGGGTCTGCCTGTGTCAGCTCACCCAGCCCAAGGGCTCTCATCCGGTCTCTCATTGTCAAGGCTGGCAGGGGGCGGGGAGGAACGGCCTGACCCTGAGTGTCTCATGAGTCCTTTAACTCTTCTCTGAACCATGGGACAGGTGGAGGCCACCTCTTGGGGGAGCCCTCCAGGGTTAAGGGCTCAGCCTCTCACAGGGTGAGGCCACCACCCAAACAGGCAGGCATGCCTGACTCAGCACCTGCAGGGCTGAGAGTGAGGGGCACCCAGCTGCCAGCCCCCCACACTTGTAAAGGAGCTCCTTGCCGTACCCCCTGCACTGAATGGAGAGGCCTTGGGGTGGTCCTGGGATGGCCATACCCCCTGCACTGAGTGGAGAGGCCTTGGGGTGGTCCTGGGATGGCCGTACCCCCTGCACTGAGTGGAGAGGCCTTGGGGTGGTCCTGGGATGGCCGTACCCCATGCACTGAGTGGAGAGGCCTTGGGGTGGTCCTGGGATGGCCGTACCCCATGCACTGAGTGGAGAGGCTTTTGGGGGTCCAAGGATGTGTCATCCCCTCCCCAGTGTTGCCCCTGGAGTGCATGTCTCAGGGATTGTAGATGGTGTGGCTGCCCCAGTAGGATGCCCACCCCAAGGAGCAGCCAGGAGGCAGGCACTGGGGGTCCCTCCCACACCGCCCTGGGAGCTGCCACTTACCCGGTGGAGGTGGCACTGCCTCCAAGCAGGCGTAGGCACAACCATTGTAGCAGCAGCGCCGGTGCCGCGGGCACTCGGAGTCGGCCTGGCAGCGAGCCACCTGGCATGCGCCAGGGGGCAGTGTTCGTGGGGGTGGCGGGCAGCGGTCAGCACGGGGCTGCCTGAGGCCGCCAGTGCCCACCTCCTCAGCCTGGGGCAGAGGGGAGAGGTGGTGTCAGGGACACGCTCCGGGGCCCACCCCTGAACGGGGCAGAGCGAGCCCAAGGCTGTGCACTCTGAACTTGGGTGACATGCCCAGGGCAGAAGGTGTGCAGTTAGGGTGGGAGATACCACTGTACGTGTGTGTGTGTGTGTGTGTGTGTGTGCTCGCTGGGCGTACACCTCTGTGTGTCTGTCCTTGCAGGGTGTACACGTGTGTGCACAGTGGGTGTACACGTGTGTGCTTGAAGGCAGCCATGAATCAGGTCACTTCTGTGCTCCAAGTCCCCTGGGCTTCTAGCAACCTGGAACAAAGTCTGCCCCACTTCCCCTTTTGACCTTCAAGGCCTCACCTCTCAGTTCCCCGACGCCCTTGTCATGGCACGCTGTCACACTGTCCTCTCCTTGCCCACGTCCCTCGAGGCCACCACCATCACTGGGGACACACTCCCTCCTCAGCTTGCTGTGGATGGCTCCTTCCCACCTCATTGCTCAGCCCAGACCTCACCTCCTCCGTGAAGCACTCCCTGATTGCACCTCTACCCCAATGAGGCTCACAGCTGAACTTTGCTGGCTGCCAGGGCTAAGGGACAACCGCCTGGGAGCTGCATCCGGCCAGCAGAGCCCAGAGCCCAGCCCAGCCACCCGCACGCCAAGGGACCTTGGCATCATCCCGTTCCCCGTCTTCTGTAATGAGGGGACAGTGCACAGCACCTCCTTCCACAGGCTCTCCTGAGGATGGAGGGACGTCCAGGTGCCCAGAACCTGTGCCCCGTGTTGTGCTGCCGCCCATGCCCCATAGGGGGTGCCAGGCAACCAGCAACTTCCAGATCAGAGTGGAAGGTGGGGTGAAGACACCAGAGCCCCGTGGCTGCTGCCCAGGAAGAGGGGCACCCAGGGAGAGTGGGTCCCTCTCCTATGCCTGTGCCACCCAGAAAACTTGTCTTTGCTGTCTTGCATGTCAGTCACAACAGCAGGGAAAGGACAGACACACCAAGGTGGTGCCTGGGCATGGGGAGAGAGGCAGGAGCAGGTGCGAGGGGACCTAGGGTTCATGTCTCCTAACCTGCCTTCAGTCACCCCCTTCCTTACCCAGCACCCCGCATTCCTCAGCTTTGGAGCTGACAGCAGGAGTGCACAGCCGCCTGCTTGGTGCTGGCCTCTTCTAGAGGTCCCTAAACGGGACCCAGGTCAGGGCCCAGCGTTTCTAACCCAAATCCAAGGCGACAGCTGCCAGGCCTCCCCAGAGCGTGATTAAGAACACGCCGTGTAGCCAGAGAAGGGCACGGCTGACTTTTCCACCTGCTCCGTTCTCACACTGTGAGACCTGATGGGAGTTGGAGCCCACGCTGGCCCCGCCCAGACGCCAGGGAGGGTGGGGTGGGGGATCCACGTTAGATCTTTGGTGTGTGTCGAGGACAGTTCAAACTGAATCTGGCGGGAACTAAGGAATAAACACCTTGGAAGTAAAAGTCACCGACAGCAGGAATGATAACCGGCTCCACCGTCCGGGAAGGCAGTGGATGTTCCACACAGCGCCGCCCGCCCCGCAGCGGAAGCTCGGGCAGGACCCCCACACTGCTTCCTCGGTCCTGAGAAATGACTGATGGGTGCTCAGCCAGCATTGGCACCATCCGATGGCTCTGCAGAGCCCCCACCCGCACCAGGCTAAAGGGGCGGGATTCCAAAACCTTGGCCTCCAGGTCAGACCCCTTGTGCTTCTATGACCCCTATCTTGTACACCCACCCAGGCTGCCAGGGGCCGAGGGCCCAGAACGTGAAACCCCAGGTCACCTTTCAGCTACCCAGCAGGCTGTCCCACCACCACACCCAGCATGGCTCTGGCACTCCCTTGCTGGCCCTGGCCCCTGGCTCGCAGAGCACCCAGTCCCTTCCCACCCTTGGGCAGTATGTGCACACCCACCAACAGTACCCCCATGTGCAGGCACGATTTGGGTCTCATCCATGTCCTGGGTTCTCAGAACAGCAAGTGCTTGGGGGCCCAACGAGGGCAGGGCTGGGGATGGCAGTGCGGCCGGCGTGCTGGCCTCCTGCCTTTGGGGGGGAAGGATCGGTTTCTGCAGGGCCCAGTGGACCAGGTGGCCTTCCCCAACAATCACACCCTGTGTAGGGTGTGACACCGCGCCCCTGCTCTGCAGAATCACTTCAGTTGGCTGTGAGTGTGTGTTGTGCAAGACACGTCCCTTGAGCGTCCCACAGGCCACATGGGAAGACCCTGGGGCTTGGAGCTCTGGAAGCAGCCAGCTTCCTTGCATGTGGGGCTCACACATGCAAGGGTGCCATTTGGAGCAGCCCAGCTCCCTGGGCTCACCCTGAGTGGCCACCAGCCCTCATGGGCAGGTCCTGCTGCCATCTCCCACCCTCCAAGAGAGGCTTGGCATCTGGGCCATATGTCTCACAAGGACAGCACCCAGAACAGCTGCTGTGTGCTAGTGCTAGCCTGGGTCCTCCATATGGGCCTTGGAGGCCGTGGCTGCCGTCAACCCATTTTCCTGATGAGAAGATTGAGGTGCAGAGAGACGAGTGCTCTCTGTCCAGCTCACCAGCTTCAGAGCCGTGGGCAAGATGCAGGCGTGGAGCTGTCTGCCTCCTTGGGCGCTCTCTGGCCTGGAGAGCGAATTCCCCTTGTCCTTCAGACTCGGCTCCAGGCCTCCCTGTGCCCCTGGCCTCCTGCTGTCTCTCTCTTGTTCTCAGGCAGAGTCATGCAGCTTTATCCCTTAGGTGCAGCTCACCCCGGCTGGCAGGTGGCAGCGTCCTCCGGGATGCACAGAGCAGCCCTGGGCCCTGGCGGAACTGCAGAGGAAGTGCTCCAGCACAGTGGCCTCGCTGTGCCCTACGACCCCCTGGCTGGTCCTCGGGGGAACTCTGTGGGTTTGCAAAGCCAATTCATAACCGACATCCTCAGGAAACCGTTTCCGGAAACACCAGCTTAAGCCCAAGCATGCAGGTCCAAGGTCAAATCTGGACTGGCCCAAAGCAAACAGCCTGGCTGACCCACCAGAGATGGACCAGGCACACACTTGGAAGCACACCGGTGCGTGAAAGAGACGGCTCGGGTCTCCTGCTAACACGCTTGCCATATACGATGAAGCCAGAACACGCTGCCAACCTGTGCAAGGCACCACACACAGTGTGTGACCCCAGGTCTAGGGAACTCTGCAGGGGACGATGAGTGGGCAGGGCATGGGAAGGGGAGAGCCAGAGGGGGAGAGGGGACTGCTGCTCAGGGCTGGGGCTCCTTTTTGGGGTGGTGGTCGGCTGGCGAGTAGGGACTGCCCAACACTGGGAAACAGTCACGTGTCCCTGGGCTGGTCACTTTAAAACAGTTCCTTTCTGACACAGGGTCTTCACGGCAGAATGCCACCCAGGAAAAATACGCTGTCCACAGCTGCCTTGTGGAAAAGTCTAGAAGTACACCCTCCCCTCTGCCCCAGGATGCCCGCACATCCCGCTAGCACCTGGGCGGTTTTCACTGGTTTGTAGCTAAGTGCGTGGTCCCCAAACACCGCGGTCGGAGTGACCAGCGCCAAGCCGCGTGGCTCCCTCTTACGGGCAAAGAATGCAGCTTCGCCCCGCCACGCCCTCCTTCGGCCCGGAGCCGTGCCCCTCCTTGGAACGTCTGGGACTTGGTGGCCCCGCCAAGAACAATGCACCCAGGGCCGTTCGCCGGGTGCAGGAAGAGTCGGCTTCCCTCTAAGCACGCCTTGCTCTTCCTCTGGAATTCGCTCAAAGGTCTAAAAATACGCCTCTCCCTGGAACACAGGGTGCGGAGTTCACCCCGCAGTGACGAATGCCGTTTCCTGCCTCCCCCGCCCCGGGACCTCGACACAGGAGCACAAGGACCCACGAGCCTGCATCTCACAAGAATACAGACGTCACCAACCCCTTCCTGCAAAGCTGGCATCATCCAGTGCACCCGAGAGCCTTCCGGAACTTTCCATCCCTTCTCTGCAGTTCCAGAAGGTATTCACGATTTATTCACTGACTCCAAAATTCGCCATCTCAGGCCCGCTGTGGGAAGCCCCGAGATGCCCTCGGGGACATCGGCCTTGTCCTCGCGGGGCTCGGTTCCAAGATGAGCCCTGGGCCCCGTGCCAACATCGCTGAAAGCTCGCTCATACACTCGCTGCTCTTGGCCAGCTGTAGGACAGTGAATGACCCAGCCCTCGATGCCGACGACGTTGCTGACGCATGAGGCAAAGCCGAAGGGGCGACACAAAGCAAAGATGTGTGACCCAGAGCTGCAGTCGTGGCCCCGAGAGGAGGAAGCAGCTCCAGGTCACGGAACTGGGAGGCAGCAGAGCTGGGGCTGCTGGGGAGAAGTTCCAGAGGGACCTCCCTCTTTGGTACTGGCCCCCGGAGCTTGAACCCTAGGCAATCAGCCAGCCGTGCTCTGACCAAGGGAGCCAGCCCCTGAACAAAGCCACTGTCCACGGAGGAGGCTGGGGCGGGAGCAGGCAGCTCTGCCCTGCACCTGCAGCCTTGCCCATATCCGCCATCAGCCTGGCATGGTGATTCCAGGCCACCACCACGAGGCCCTGAGGAGCTGGAGCTGGCCGGGTCGCACCTCCCCACCCCGCAGGGATGAGCCGGGGGAGGGGGAGAGCACACAGGCGGGTGGCGGCCACAGCTGAACCGCAAGGTTGTAGGATCCTGTCAGGAACAAGGCTGTGTTGTCTCCGTTCACTCTGCAGCGGACAGTTGGCTCTGGCCCAGCACTGGACCCTTCTCACCCTGACAAGCCCCCAAGCCCTCAACTCTGCAGACTCACCTTGGGGGCATACCAGAAGTCATGGTGCTGCCTCCCATGATCCCCAAGTTCCCTGTCAGACATCTGTTACAGAATCAGCCAGCAAGAGCCCTGGGAGGCCCTTACACTCACTTCCTGGCCATGCCTGGGGCCCAGCAGAGAGGCAAGGAGTGGCCTGGGCAGAAGAGCTCGCCAGAGATTGCGCCTGTGGCCTGCCAGGCCTGGCTCGTGCCTCAGAGGAGGCACGCCTGTCCACACAGCCCCCTCCCGTGTCCAGGGGAGGGGCCAGGACAGGGTAACAGGTGCAAGCTCAGCCACTTGCCTCCTGGCCGGCAGTGGCACCAGCAAGGACCACGGACGGGAACTCTAAGCAGGACCTGCCCCTGTGGCCAGTACTGGCTCCTGCTCAGGGATTCCCAGCCTTCATGCTTCTCCCTCTGGGCCTCAGCCTTGCATTAGGGGCCCACCTCCTCCAGGAAGCCTCCAGGGATTATAGCATCCCAGGGGAGCTCTCCCTTCCACCTCCCATCCCTGACCAGCACTTCCCACTCCACCCACGGCCCCCTGCCTCCTCCTAGGAGCACCTACCCCTTCAGAGGTCAGGAATGTGAGGTTGGCCCGGCACAGGGGCCTGCCCCCGGGGGGCCCTCACTGTCAGCCCCTCCCTCCTAGCCATCTGGCAGAGTCCAGTCCATCGCCCAAGCTCAGAGCAAACACCCTTCACCCTTCAGGGAGATGCTGCCCTGGGGCCGAGCTGCACCTGCCATGCACTCTGCCATGCTCACACTGCGTCTGGCCGCCCCCATCCGCCGGGACGCACTGGGGGCCGACTTCACGCAGTCCCCGGCAGGGCACCAGGACGGCGCCCACAAAGCTCACAGTTCCCTGGTAAAAGCTGCTAAGAGGTACAGACAGTGCATGTGGGCCCTGAGCGCTTGGTGCCCCCGTGTCCCCTAGATTCTACTGTGGCCTAAAGGACCTGACCATCCTCTGGGCATCTCCACCCGAGGGTCCGAGGGTCCGAATGTCCTGATGCTGAGGGGCCCATCACCTCCCCACCCCCACAGCCCCTCTCTCCTTGCTGCCTCTCTCCATGGCACTCCCTTTGTCTCCCTCCCCTCCCTTTCGCTGTCAGCTTCCCCAGCCTGGATCTGATATCTGTGTCCGCAAAGCCTCTGGCAGTGTCTGGTGGCCAAAGCGTGTGGATTGAAAGGAATGTACCAAGGGCTGTGCTGTGGCACAGAGAGTAAAGCCACCGCCTGTGACACTGGCGTTCCACAGGGGCGCTGGTTCAAGTCCCACTACTCCACTGCTGACCCAGCTCAGTGCTAATGGCCTGAGAATACCTGCAGAACACAGCCCAGCCTTCCCATGCGGGGTCGGACGAAGCTCCTGGCTCCTGCCCAAGGCCTGGGTCAACCCTGGCCATTGTGGACATTTGGGGAGTGAACCAGCAAATGGAAAATCTCTCTCTCTCTCCCTCTCTCCTCTGTAATTCTGACTTACAAAGTAATAAATAAGTGAAAGAAGTGTAATAGAAAATGTGATCTGGGTCAAAATTTCAAAAACAATTCTTAACAGACAAACAGGGATTTGTGGGTCAGCGAGACTCCAGGAAAGGTCCCTAACGCCACCGGGCAGCCAGGAGCGGAGCCTGCGCTGCCCACTGCACACCTGGCTCCGCTTCTCACCTTCCCTGGGGACAGCCAGGTTGTCACTCCACCGCCTCCCTCTCCCTGGCGTGGGGGAGCTGACATCGCCTTGATTGTGGACCTGCAGGATGCTGGGGGGTGGCTTCCCTAGAGTGGGTTCCACCACAGGTTGGTGGGGACCCACACCCATCGCACAGCTCCTGGTTGGTCATCCTGGAGGTGGGGTGGGCTCCCTGTTTAGTCCTCGGAGCCTGCATCCCTAGGGACCTCCCAGGAGGAGCAAGTGCGTCTGCCAGTCTAGCAGCCCTCCATACGCCCTGACCCACTCAGAAAGCCTGCCTGTCCTCCCTGCACCTCAGGCCCCTCTCCCAAGCCGCCTCCCACCGCCGGGGCCCAGCACTCACGCGGGACTTGGGGGCCAGCCTTGCATGCCGTGCCCGCTTCCACAAAGTCTTGGCAGTCGCGTCATGGACGAGGAGGAGGAAGCAGAGAGCCCAGAGGCCCTTCCTCCCCCCGTGGCTGCCCATCGCGGCCGGGGCGGGGCGTGACAGGCACGAGGAGCCGGGACCCCTGTGGCCGGCGGGCTCCCGCTAGCGTGTGCGGTGCAAGGCAGCGGCAGCCGGACTTGGTAACTTCCACCCAGCGGGGTCCCTGGGATCGTGTGTGCGCGCCGGCACATGCCCCCTCCTGCCGCCAGTTATTTTTAGCTTGCCCTACAACATCTGGCGGGGACTGCAACCAGGGCGGAGCAGCCGCGGGAGGAGGGGGCAACGGGCTGCCCAGGGCCATGGCCAGGAGTGGCCCTGCCACCCTCCACTCCCCCTAATGGGCACTTCCTTGCAGCCTGGGGCCAGAGGGGCGTAGGGGAGAGGGGAATAAAGGGATGCTGAGCCATAGGCGCCCTGCCAGGAACACTCCTGGGGTCAGCCCACCGTGGGGAGACCCCTGACCTCGCACCCTCCTTTCCTCCTCACCTTGGGGTCTCTCTTGTATTGAGGTGTGCTCCAGCAGCCTCAGTGTGCAGGGAACAGGGGGCTTGCAGGCGGGGGGTGGGGGGTGGGGTGGAAACAGGGGGCTCGCAGACGGGGGGGGGGGGGGGGGTGGAAACAGGGGGCTCGCAGACGGGGGGGGGGTTGGTGCCAGGCTGCTGAGCATTGAGGCAGCGCAGTTGCACAAATGGGAAAGCAGAGGTGCCACCCTCACCTGGCATGGCATGGTTGCAACCTAGAGCCCAGGCTGGTCTCCCCTGGGCAGTGCAAGGACCCATGCAGCAGATACACTCTACTCCTGTGCCAAGCCCTGCTTAGCGTCTGTGTGTCAGTGAACCTCCTCCTTGGTGCTGCCATCTGGGAAATGGGTGCGTTACAGGACCTCGCTCCCCTCCCCGCAGTCTGTGTTCTTAAAGAGGTCGGCTTCCCCCGTCTGCTCTCAGTGGCTCCTGGCCTCCTGGTGGATGACCACAGGGGTGCGTCTCAGGGTCTGCCCTGGGGTCTCCTGTTGGGCCCACAGCCACGTATCATCTGCAACCTCCATGTCTGGGAAGCTGTGGTCTCGCCCATCAGAATCACCTGCACGAATCTTTTGCCCCCTGGCTCCTCCCAGCCCCAGCTCTTGTTGTTACCTTAGGTTAGATTCTAGAATATTCCTTTATTGTGAATATATGTGCTGAGTGCCTCTGGGGCCCAGCCTGGGATCTGTCACTCCCTCAGACTTCCACACTTTGGGGGTGTGATTCCAGCTCCTCCATCTGCTCAGGCCAAGTTACTCATGCAGCGGTCAGGAGCCATCCACAGAACAGTGACCCTTGACCTGGAGGTCAGCTCACCCCTCTCTGGGCCTCGGTCTCCATGTCTGTGAAATGGGAGTTTGAACAAGCCCCAACCGCTAAACCTGCTGTGAGGACCAGCTGGACTTGTGTAAGCATTAAGGTCCAGAACACAGAACACGCCTCCTCTTAGCATCGCTCATCTTCCGCATGCCTGGCTGGCAGCCACCCCACCCAGCAGCCCTTCCAGAAACTCCTACTGCTCCGGGCTCTGGGTGCCGGAAACAACAAAGAAACAGACTGCCTGGAGCCCTCAGTGGGATGTCCCCAAGCTCAGCCAAGGGAGACCCCTGTTGGATTCAGGCTTCTAGGCTCCAGCCCAGTGGGCAAGGGAGCAGTGTCCAAAGCTGGCAATTCTGTGAGCATTTGTGACAATGGTGAGAGGCAGACCAGGCATCCCCATGCAGGACAGAGGCTGTGAAAGGTCAGGGGTTCCTGTGCCTAGCAGTTGTCAGCCCCCAGCAGGTGCTGATCCAGAAGGTGCTGGGTCAGCTCAGCCCACAGACAGGTGGACAGGGCTTGGTCCCAAAGTCAGGTGCACCTGCCAAACCTCAACAAAGGACTACACCCCCAGGCTCTCCCTTCACCTGCTCTCCCAGCAACATGCTCCACAGTCCCACCCAGGCCACAGGGACCGCAGTGTCCAGCTGGGACCAGGACCCTTGGTCACGCCCTTGCAACCTCCAACACTCGGGATACGGGAGGCCAGGGCTGTGGGTTATCCGTGGAAAGAGGCCGAGAAGAAAGCAGAAACAGGACAAACGCACCCAGGCACCTCTGCTTCGCTCTCACAGTGACATGGCCAAGCTGGACACGCCCCACAGTGCTGGCAATGCCAACCAACCCTGGGCCAGCCTGCAGCGTTGTTGTGGCTAGCGTCCCTTGCCGGCCTCCTGGAGGGCCTCTGAACTTGGCGTTCCAGGCTCCCATGAGTCCTGCCGCCTGAGCCCAGGCCGAGCCGATGTAGTGGGCTGTGCTCTTGGGCGCACAGTCAGGCCACACCTTACAGGTTGGTGAGCTGCCAAGCCTTCTGCCTCCCCACTGTGTCCTGTGGAAGTGGCCCTCACTCCGCCAGCCCTGCAAGTCCCACACACCCAGCCCTGTGGCAGGAGGGTGACCCCAGGACAATTCCTGCTCCTGAAGTGCCAGACGTGGCCCTCAGGCAGCCCCCTCCCCACCCCATGTCCCGGCACTGACCTAGCCCTACATCCTGCCCTGGCTCCAGGCTTAGAGAACTCCCAGCTCGCTCTCAGCCCCCAGACTGAAGTGTCCAAGCTCAGACCACTCACGTGCTGACCCTGGACTCCAGCTAGCATGACCCTGACGCTTCATTCAGCCCCTGAGCGCCCCTCTCATGTGGGAGCAGCCCTTGGCACTGAGTGTCCACCTGGCTCTGCCTCCCAACGCCTCACACGAAGCCCCCACAGACTTGGTCTCTGCAGCTGCAGGTAGTATGTGATCCCTGGGCCCCAGGCTCAGCCCCCAGACCCACTACCCTCCCAGGCAGGGCCTGTGGCTCAGCCAGCCTCTGGGAGGGAGGTGGGAGCCATGCGTACACTGAGGTGTGCCCCAAGCCCAGCGCTCCAGAACCCACGTCCCTCAGCCCAGTACTGGTCAGCCAGAGTGCCCAGTGACCGCAAGGGGCAGCCTGCCCCGGGCGGAATGCCACTTCTATTTCCTCTCCCCTCTCTGTGCACCCCGCACATGCACAGTGGGCATTTGGGCACACTCACTAAGTGGGTACATGGGGACCCCACAGCCTACCCGGGGCTCCTGCCTCAGCTGCTTCTTGCCAGCCCTTGACCCCCGTGACCTGGCTGCCTGGATCCCAGTGCCCACCCCTGATACCAGCTGCTCTCAGAGCTGCCCCTTGCGATGGCGCCCTGGCGCTGCAGACAGGTGGGGGACAGGTGTGTCCTCTCCACCCGCGTGCACGCTCTGGTGCTCTGTCTCCTGGCACTGCCGGTGCCCTGGTTGGGACACTCTTGGCTGGGGACTGTCCTGCACATGGGAACTGTGTAGATGGAGCTGGATCTGGGAGTCAGCATGGGAAGTGATGTTACGGTCAGCCTGGCACAGGTGCACACGCACAGCTGTGCGGGGCTGTTCTCTCCCAGTCTCCGTCACTTTGAATGACCTGGAAATAAGAGGCAGGAAAATAATGCGAGAAGCTGAGAAGAGGACTCCAAAATACCCAGGAGGAAATCGAAGGAAAGGAAACACTGAGGGTGGGCCGTGCGTTGTGGTGCGCTGTGGCAATGGGAGGGCCTGGCCTTGAGCCCTCCCCGCCTGCCTGTGGGTAGCAGGTGACAGCCCCAGCACCGGGCCCACACCATCTACCCAAATGGAGTTCCTGGCTCTGGGTTTCTTCCTGGTCCAGACCTGGCTGCTGTGGGTGTCTTGGGAGTGAGCCAGAGGATGCATGACCTGTCTCTCTCTCTCTCTCTCCTCTCCCATGTTACTCTGCCTTTCAAAAAAAAAAAAGAGGTGGGGGAAAGTCATATTCCCTTTGCAGACTTTGCAGCCCCCTTACAGTAAAGAACTCTTTCAAGTTTCCCTTTGGGAGCTGGAATGTTCTAGAACTCACAGCAATTGCCTGGTCCTGAGTGTGCAAACACCATGGAATTTCATGCTTCCAAATGATGAACTTACATATTTCATTTCAGCAGAAATAAAATGGGAGAAAATCCCCAACATGACCCCCCCCCAACCCCAGCAGGACAGGAGTGGGGAGCAGCCAGCCGCCTGAGTGACCCATCTGTGACCCTGCTCCCAGCTGCTGCCGCCTATGGTGGTGATGGGGGTGCGTGGCAGAGTGCCCAGGGCCTCTCTGGGGTCTGGGAGTCAGACAACCCTGGGAAATGGGGTGTGGATGCCCCGCAGTCTACTGTGCCCGCCCACCCAGGCCCAGCCCCAGGTGCCCCTGCCAAGGGCCAGCCAGCATCCCCGCTGGCCTCCAGACGGGGCGGGCACCAGAACATTCCGCTCCGCTGAGACACAGCTGGCCGCGCTGCCGCCCTCCCAGGCTGCTTTCCAGGAAAACCACTCTTTCCCACATTCCGTCTGCCTGTGTGTTCCCAGGAGGCCCAGGGCAGGCTGCGGCCGCCTGGGGCAGGGGCCTGGGACACTGGGATCTGGCCAGGAAGCGGACCTCCAACAGGGGAGGAGGGGGGGACACAGAGACCGCAGGAATGGAGACCCTGCTGAGATGGACAGCGTGGGAGGGGTGGCCTTTGGGGTGACTCAGCCCCAGGCTGCCTCGGGACTTGTGGTCACCAGGGACATGTTCCTCCTCCTTGGGCCAAGCAGCTATGGCAAGCTTTTGGTCCCTGTTTGCCAGGTCTGTGCTGACCGATATGCTCCAGGTGGTTGCCAGCCCGGCTGACGGGCAGCAGCTGGGGAAGCAGAGACAAGCTCCCCAAAACCGGCCACACGCCACACAACCTGAGCCACACGCTGCCTGCTGGCGCCTCAGCCACCTCTGACTAGCCCATGGAGGGGGCTGCGGCGGAAGGACTCGTGCCACCTGTCAGACGCAAACCCAGGCCTGCAGTGCCCCTGGCTGGCTGCTCCACGGAGAACAGACGCAGCTGCTCCAGCCCTGCCCTCAGGGACGCCAGCTTGCTCAGTGCCTGACGGCTCAGGAGAGCAGCCTGCTCTGGCCAGGAGCCCCCCCCCCAGGAGGCTAGGAACTTGGCAGCGTTTCCTTCGAGGGCAGGGTCTCCATGTTCTCTCCCAGCCCATCCTTCTTCATCCCTGCTCTCCGGCAGTCAACGACCCAAGGAAGGGGCCTGGGGCCAGCAGAACCTGTTCCCCAAAGGGACTTTGCAGAACACATCAGCTTGGCAGGAGGTTAAGAAAAGCCAGACAAGAGCGAGAAGGCCTCCTCCAACCCCGTTATGCAATGCCTGCGTGCCAGCGCTGAGCGGCTTGTCAGGAACAAGGTGTCCTGCAGTAACCCACAGCACGGCAGGTGCACACCACAAGACTCCACGCTCATGATCTTGGACCACTGCCCACCCCTCAGAGCTGCCTTTCAACAGCCGTTGTGGCTGGATTAACGGACAGAGACGGGGCAGGGGAGAGCTGGCTGGAGTTGTGGGCACACACTGAGAAGCTGGGGTGAGGGGTCGGGGTCTGCAGCCGGTTACACCTCCAACCTTGGTGTTGAGGCCTGGCTCAAGACACCCCCTGCTGGCAGCAGCCAGACACTACTCCAGAAACCACGCGTGGTGGTCCTTCCTTTCTTTCAAGAGCTGGGATGATCTCAGAAGCTGTCAGACTTGTACCTGTTGTCTGTACCTGGCTGGTTGTGGGAATAAAGTCCAAGGGCATGACAGGAAAAGATGCCCGTTCAAGGGTGACTGGTGCCCGTGGCTTCTCCTTGGCCAACCTGGGATGGGAAGGGAAGGTCTCCTTGAGGAACCTGCTACATGAATTACTCGAACTTGGACCCTGAAGACTGCCCTCACCAGTGCGCATGTCAGCTATCAGCTTGGGAAGACATTCCCAATGTACAATGGAGCCTTACACAGGCCCAGGGGAACAGGATGCCCCATCCGCACGCCATCTCCATCCCAGGTTAGGCAAGAGCACTTTGCAGCAGGTGGGAGAATAAAAGAGTGAAGGAAGACACCCGTGAGGCTCGTCTCTGGGGCGTCACGGTGCCTTCCCTCCTTGGCTCCCCCGGGTGTCCCCGTTTCTCTCTGGGTGACTTTGCTTACAAGCATCCCACGTCCAGCAGGGGCATCTGGTACAGGGGCTGGAGTGGCTTCTCAGAGCTCAGAGCCCCCAGCAGGTGAAGCCAGGGGGCAGGGCAACTGGTGCTCAGGTGGGAACTGAGGATCTGGGGCAGCTCTTGCAGCCAGGGGACACCCTGGAAAGGGAGGGAAGCCAGAGGGATGGCTTTTTCCGGGAAGGCGGCCGATGTGCCTGCAGGATGGATCCCAGCCTCCTCCTCCACGCTGGCCCCTGTCCCAGCCACAATGGCCTTACAGGTTTTCAAAGACAACAAACTCCTTCCTGAGTTGGGGGCTGTCTCATGCTGGATGAAGGGGCTGCTCTACTTGGCACCTCCTCACACATGCACGGGTGTCTCTCGTCTCATGACGCAGGCCTCTGCCAAAACATTGCCTCCTCGGAGAGGCCCTGCAGCACCCTGAGCTCGAGCTCCCACCCGGCCACTCGCAATGTCCTACCCCAGTGCCCTCTGTAAACGCAGCATGCTGGGATCTGGCTGTTGACCCTGACTGTTCCCTGTCTTCTGCTGAAGGCCAGTGGCCTGAGAGTGGACACTCGCCCACCGTGAATCCTGCTGACTCCCCGGCAGCTGGAGCTGACATGGGATCTAGCACACAGTCCAACAGTAGCTGGATGGGTGGGTGCCAGGATAAGATGATGGGTGGGCAGAAAGATGCATGGAGGGAAGGGAGTAGAAATGGAAGGCCAGAGGCAAGCATGCGTTGATGAAGGATGGAACCTGAGAGACAGAAGAAAAGTGTAAACAGGTGGAATGAATGAATTAGGAGGAAGAACGAATGAGAAGCTGAGTGGGTGGAATGATTGCTGGAAAGCTAGAGAGAATCGTGGGGGATTACACGGATGGTGATGGGAAGTGTGGGTGTGGATGCAAGGACGACGATGAATGAAAGGATATGTGGGTGTGGGTGGAGGGGAGGAGGGGAGCGCAGAAGGAAGGGTGATTGCACAGAACGGTGACTGGAGAATGAAAGGGTGGGATGATGGATGGATGGGTGGGAGTAATGGAGGGATGGCTGGCTGGATACGTGGACTGGGGGATGGGTGGTAGATGGGAGAGAATACCGATAGATAAAGGGACGGTGGAGGAAGACAAGAGGACGAGCCAGCAGAACAAATGGGTGCATGGAGGTCAGAAGGCGGGTGCGAGCAGGGGAAGTGAAATTCCCGAGATGCAGCTTCCGGACAGAACTGGTTACACACTGCTGCTGCAAAGCACTTCCTGGCTCTTGGGAGAGGTCTGGCTGCCCCACGGTGTTGGGACAAAGACTCGCCAAGTGATGGAGTTAACGCACTCTTTGCACCTGCTGTCCTCTGCACCAGTTGCCACCACTGCCTATCCTCATCAGCAAATATCCACAGTTAATGAGCTCCCTTCCCGGGGCCAGCTTCCCACGCACAGCTGCTGCCTCAGCCGCTTTGTCACAAGGACTTGGTAATCCCAGTTCAAAGCGTTAGCATTAACCCCTCCTCCCCATGAAAGGGACCCCCTGTGCCAAAAAGGGCCCTGCCCCGTCACCCTCCTCACCCAGCTGCAAATCCGCCCGAGCATCTGTGGCTCACAGGTTGGGGGGCAGATCCCAGGGCTCCCAGCGTCCCTCATGTCCTGGCCAAGGTCCAGCTCACTGGCTCACCTCTCCCATGCCCTGCTTGCCTCACTTAATTCCGCATGCTGCCGTGATCCAGAGCCACCGGCTGCTCTGAGAGCAGATCCTGCCCCCACCAACCCTCCAAGCACCTGTTGATGCTGTTCTCCTTCCGGTACTGCCCCATCTTGCTCACTCGTCCCAGCAGAGCGGCCTGTGACCCCTCAAATGCACCCTCACAACTGGAGCCCCCAGCGTCTCCTGCTCAGGGCTCCCTTTCCATGCTTTACAAGGATCCAGCCTGACCCTGGGAGAATTCCAGGTCATCCTTCTCGCGCCATCAATGCCAGGGGCCAGCCGCTGCACTCCTATAGCAGGGTCCTGGGCCTCCTCCCGCGTCACCGCCAGCAAGTCCCAGCCGCCACCCCAACACGCACTGCTGGCCTGGCCCCAGCCCGCCGTGGAGCGGCACGCAGCCCCAGCAGGCCTCTGTCACCCTTCCGTCAAGGCCCACTTGGCGTCCCCAGGGGCACCTCCAGTGCCTGGGACCAGCAGGCTCCGAGCATCACCCTTCTGCTCTGGGGGGCCTCTCCCTGCCCCTCCTGAGCAATGGGCTCCTCCCCCCACCCCTGCTGGCCTGGGTAGCACTGCTCCTCCTCTCCAGCACCAGCACTAGGACTCCCTGTTACTCCCCTTCTACAGATGAGCCATCAGAGGCAGAGACCTCGTGCTCCGGCCTGGACTCCCGGCAGCTGCACCTGGAACCTAGGCCGCGCCAGGCAGCTCCCAAGGCCCTCCCGACCTGACAGGCCTGTCCTGCCTTCCTCCTCTTCCACCCTTCCCCGTTTTCTCTCACAGGCAAGGCGGGCTTCCCTGGCCCTGGGCTCCTACCCAGCCCCATGTCTGATCAGGACACTGCATAGATCCCACATGGAAGGTTGTCTCCATCAAAAGTCCCGGGAGGCTCTGGGACCCCATCCCGTTGTGTGTCACTGCCGAGCACAGGAGAACCCTGCAGGACCACCCCCTCCAGCCCACCACCCCAGCAGCACCTGGCCACACAGGCTCCTCTGAGGGGTTGCTTGATTGGGCCCAGAGAAGCTCCTGGGTAGTAAAGATGGGAAGCAGGCCTGGGAGGTGGGAGAGGCTGGCATGAGTAAGACAGAGGATGGGACCAGGCACTCACTGTGATGCCCGCCAGGTGCCCGCCAGGTGCAGCATGGCCTTTGCGACAAACGAGTTAGTTGAGGTAGGACCAACAGGCGCACATCGGGAGTATACAACTCACAGTCGCTGGCCTCGTGGTCAGGCTGCCCGAGGCCCTACCAATGCCCGGCTCTGTTGCTGACTCCGGGTCACTGTTAATGCAGGCCCTGGGCGGAGCGGCGATGGCTCCAGTGGCTGGAGTTTTGGTGATGGAGTTCCCGGCTCCTGGCACCTGACTTTGTCTTTGAGCCGATTGTTGCGGGCACTGGGGGCGGGGAGTTGAAGCACTGGATGGGAGAGTCTTCTCTGCCTCCCAGATCAGTCATTGGGAGTGGTTAACTCCTTGACGGCCTGCTAACATGTCCTTGTTGAAGATAACTCCCAGATCGGGACCCACAAATTCTCCCAAAGGAAGTGCCTCTGGGTGGCCACAGCCCAGCCCGCACTCCCGGACTCCGTGCCCCCTTTGATGGCAGTTGTGGTCCGACTTCGCTGAGCCCACCAGGGCCGCCCCCACCCCCCTAGACCAGCAGAAGTGCTTGGCAAGTCACTATTAGCAATAATGACGAACACTGAATCACAAAGCAGCCCCACAAGCACCGGGTCACCCCTCCCCTGTCTCCGTGTGGTTCCGTGGGACGCCGGGCGATGGCCACACGTCTGTTAGCCAGTCTCCCAGGGCACCATTTTGCTGGGGGAATGGCTGAAGAAGGGAAATGTACAGTGAAACGGCCCATAAAATCCAGGGTCTGTGAGCGCCGAGCAAATTAAACCTCCACCAGCCTTATTTCCGTGAGCCTCATCACTCATCTCTAGTGGTCTCGGGGGACACTTCCCGACAGCCCGGTGAGAGCTGATGGTCCAAACAGGGTCACACCCCCACATTGCAAATGGTCCAGCCAAGGCCCCCAGCCTGTGCCAAGTTCTTGCTTGTTCTTTTGTTTAAATTTGCTCTCTGCAGTGGCATTTGATGAGGATTTAGTGTAATTAAAGCAGCGGCAGAGGGAGGGAGGGAGGACATGTGTGCTGCTGGCTGAGGACCAGCTGAGTCCCCCCTGAGATCACAGGCCAGCAGCGCCTCTGCCACCCGGGGGGCTCAAACCTGTCCAACTGGGGGGAGGGTGGCAGGGCCAGAGGCTGGTGCCAAGGTGAGGAAGGTGCAAGTCCACTGGCCGCATGTGCCCTGGTGCTGAAGCCACCGGGCAGCCCTAGGGTACCTGCCCCACCCTACCTGCTGTCTCCTTTTGCCTGCACATGCAAGCCCTCCTCTGTGCAAATCTGCAGTGACTTCAAGCACCTGCCTTCTGAAAGGGCGCTCATGTCAACACACTCCCAGTGCAGAATCCTGGGAGGGCTACCTCAGTTTCCCCATTCTGCAGGTTTGGGGCCAACGGTGACCCGCCACCCACCGGCAGCACAGGCCTCACGAGGCACCTCCTTTCTTCCCCAGGGCCATGTTTGCACTTCCTTGGCCCCAAAACGAGTCGGATGAGTCAAAGTTAGAGGAGACCACCTCTTCCAGGCAGGGCCGGTTCCCACAGTGCCCTGGGGACCTCCCACATCTGCACTCCGTGGGGCATCCAGGTCAGCCACGCAGGCTGCACCAGTTGGATGTAGGAGGCTTCCAGAACGTGCATCACACGCTCACCTCTGCACAAAAAGGGGCACCTTGAACTCTCATTTTCTACTAGCGTTTCAGACTCTCTCATCCCTCTGCACCAATCGGCAAACAGCCTCTCCCACCGGGTGCCCAAGTTGCTCCTCCCAGCCTCTGCCATCCCTGACTGCCCGCCAACTCTCCACCCCGGACGGCAGGGGTCACTGGGACGCCAGAGGCCAGGCCCACCCTGATGGGTCAATGCCACACTGTGGGGGCTACACCTGCTATGCCCGTGTGTGGCAAATGTCAACAGCTGTGTCCTTGGCTTCTGCCCTCCTGTCAGCAGCTCGCTGCCCCCAGAGTCAGGACAGTCGAACGCAGCTTCACACTTCGCCCAAAATTCCTCAGGGGGAAGGGCCACACTCCATCCCTGGGTAAGAGCTGCACTGACAGGCTTGTTCTAGGGGGTCACGAGTTCGTGGAGGCAGCCAGTGAGAGCTGGTCACTGGCATCGCCTGGCTCACAGGACTGGGTCTGCCTGCAGGTGACACTGACCCAAGCACCGACGACTTAACCCAGGCAGTAGTCTAGGTCATTCTCTTCACTCCTCCATCTCTAACAACTAACCTTGACCTCGGGACCAGAGGTGACAGCTGCAGAGGACAAGACAGAGCAATGGGGAACCTGCCTCGCGGCCAAGTAGATCCCATTGGCCAGGACTTAGTCACCTGGTCACACCAAGCTGCAAGGAAGCCGATACCCCCTAATGATGCGGCTGCAGAACAGAGCTGTGGCGACAGAGCTGCGGGCTTGCCTAGGCCTGCCGCATCAGGAAGCAGATTAAAGCCACGGGCTGCAGGACGTGATATAATCCCTGCAGCATCTGGTCCGCTGCATTAATAAACTGCCAGATGCAAAACGGGAGCAGAGCACACAAGAGGGAAAGGCTTAAGCTGCTTGTCTTCAAACTGTGGGGCTGGCGCCCTGCCAGCCCCCTGCGCCCCCTGCCTGTGGCGCCCTGCCAGCCCCCTGCACCTCCTGCCCATGGCCCCAGGCCTCCTGGGCACCTGCAGGGGTTTCTCAGGGCTCCTGGGGATGTCCAAACCCACATGCCTGAGGCCCTTCCACAAGACAGCCCTGTCAGCTCAGGCACTCTCTCCTGCAAGCCAGTCTCTTCCATTCCTGACAACACCAGAAATAATGCAAATAGTACAGGGAATGCTGACAAGGAGAGGACGTGTGGCTGTCTAGTGCAGCTGCAGCGTCTCCCCTGAGATTTCCCACACCTGTGTGGCATTCCCTAGCATGCAGGTGGTCCTTTCCTGGTCACCTTGCCTGGCCCAGGGGCTGCCCAGACATCACTTCAGGCATCACCAGGGCATGTCTTGGCGGGAGTCTCTGGACGGACTCATGAGTGAGTCAGCTGACCCTGTAAAGGCAGCGGGGTCACCCCAGCATGCACGGACGCTTCGCATCAGCCAAACACAAGGGCTGAGTGAGGGGTGGCAGGTGTATTTTCCCTGCCTTTGGACACGTACCATACCATGGGCCCTACCAGCTCATGTTCCAAGGCCCCAGGCAGACAGCGGTGAATATTCATGGATCACCAGCCACGAACCTGGGAGGCACAGGCAAGCCATCCCCACTCAACGGAGGCCCGGTGGTTGGTGGTCGCAGGCTGTCCCAGGCATGAGTGAGGAGGAGACCCCAAGCTGGAGGATGCAGCGGCTGCCTGCCTGGGCCGGCCTGCCAGGAGGAGGCTGTGCAGTCTCCCACGGGGCTGTGCAATTACTCAGTGCTTAACCACAATTGCAGCTTCTACCCCATTAAGCCCAGATCCCATCAGAAATTCCCATCAAGCCCAAGCAGTTAATAACACCGAGCTGTGGAAACAGTCAGGCTTGAGGACATGGAGCGCCGAGGAAATGGAGCTTGCTCCTGTGCACCAAGAGCAGAGTGAAATGGAGGGGCCAGCTCGGTTGTCTCGTTGTAGGCCTGTGCTATCCGCTGCTGCCGGTCCCACAGCCCCTGGCCTGCCCGGAGCCAGCACTGAGTCTCACGTGTACTTCCTGACACCCTGAGTGTTCCTGCTGACAGCAGGAGGCACATTTTTCTGTCTGACTACACCCGCAAATGGTTGTTTCTCAGCCACAGACCAATGCAGCACAGACTAACAGCCGGAGCCACACAGAAGCATCCTCAGGTGCTGTTCACAGGAAGCCTTCCACCGTTCTCTCAACAGGTGCCAAGGAACAAACAGCAGACTTAAACCCATGCGGAGGCGGGGTGGTGCTGCGGCACGGTGGCTTCAACTGCCACCTGCAGTGCCAGCAACTCCTGGGGGTGCTAGCTCATTGCTGGTCACTGCATTTCTGATCCAGCTCCCTGCGAAAAGGGCCGATGTCCTGATACTTGGGGTGTTGTCAAGCAGGTGGAATTTTGGGCTCCTGGCTTCGGTGTGGCTCAGTCCTAGCCATTCTTTCTTGCTCTCTCCAACTCTGACTCTCAAATAAATAAATAAATCTTAAAAGGAGGGAGAAGGTTAGTGCTGTGGCACAGAGGTTAAGTCACCACCTATAACTCCAGCAGCCCACATGGGTACAGGTTCAAGTCCCGGCTGCTCACTTCTGATCCAGCTCCCGGCGAATGCGCTCGGGAAGGCAGGAGAATATGGCCCAATGTGGAAGACCTAGATGGCACTCCCAATTTGGCCTGGCCCAAAACCTCAGGCCATTGAGCCATTTGGGGAATGAATCAGTAGATGGAAGATCTCTCTCTCTCTCTCTCTCTCTCTCTCTCTCTAGCTCTGCATTCAGATAGGGGGAAAAAATGAATCTTTTTCTAAAAAGAGCCATAAAGACTTGGTGTTTGATTCCCTGTTGAAGTCTTTTGATGCTGTGTGACCCGGGGACAGGCACTCCACCTCTCTGTGCCTTGCATCTTTGTGTGGCGGATGGAGTGATACAGCCATTATCAGAACCCTTCCAAACCAAGTGAGACTCAGGCGCATGGAGCGTAGCCGTCAGCGCCGCAGGATGTGGGTGTCAGACTCCCCTCCTCTTTGTCCACCTGGAAGAGCCCACCAGTGGCATTTGACAATTTGGACCACCTGGTTTTTAATCTGGGTTCAGTCTATCTCAAGTTCAAATGCATTTCCTTAATAATTAATCTTTCTCCACACTTTAATCTTCAAAGTCCTTGATGCCTGAAGCCTTAGTAAAGTGGTACAGTGGAAAGCAATTAAATTCCTCCCAGGGCAAGATGGGGGCTTCAAAAATAGAATCCGAGAAGGGAGGAGGGGGTCAGGCCATTGCTGCCACTCAGGAAGGGAGCTCCGAGTGACTGCGAGGGCTGCAGCAGCCACGTCCAGCACTGCACCTCGGCGCGCTCTTGGGCTCATCGTGGGCCAGGCGTGCAGGGGTGCGGCTGAGGCTGACAGAGCAGCCAGCGCAGCCCCGGGGTTGGTCCACATGAAGGCCCTTCCACCAGGCCACCGGAGAAGCTGTGGCTGCAGCATCATGCCGTGGTACCGCAGGGGTGCAGGTGCAGCCGGAAAAGGCCATCAAAAGGACACAAGGTGGAGGTGGCTCAGAGGTTTTGGGTCCTGCACTGAGCAGAGGGGCTTGCAACAGGGTAACGTCGGTACCAGAACTGAACGCCCTTGTCACTGCTCACCGGGCTGCCTCCTCTCTCAGCCAGCGCTGAACCTAATCAGCAAGCGTCCCCTTTACCAGCCTAGCTGCCACACGTGCCAGGGCCTAGCGACAGTGGGAGAAGGTAACCCTCGTTGGTTCTCTTTACATCGTCAGCCTAGGCCAGGCCATTCCAAGTGCCCACCAGACACCGGGAGGAGACTGCTGAGAGACGAGCATTCTCAAACAGCCCTAACTTCATAGCAGGTGCTGGAAGCCACTTAGGGCGTGGACTGTGCAGCCTGCAAGCCGGGGAAACTGGAGCTGTGCCCTGGGAGGAGGTGGAGAGAGGGGAGGAAGAGGAGGAGGAGACAGGGAGCCACACAGCGGCGAGGGGCCAGGGGCAGTGAAGCAAGGGGCCGGCTTGGGTGCTGTTCGGGGCAGGCGGCCTCTGCGTTGCTGTGGCTGTCTCTCAGCCCGAGCAAGCCCACACTCCCTGCTCCATGCACACTGCTTTCATATGACAAAACCTTCCCCAGCCAGAGGATGCCACCTCATCTCACACCCAGACCACGTCACCTCCTGTGACTCCAAGTTGTTTCTCATAACTGATGGGTCCCAGCCAGCAGCTAACTGCTGAGCTGGCCATGGGCAGCTCACAGGATGGCCCAAGGCTCGAAGCAGCTTAGTCAACATGGGGCTGTCCTCAGTCACCTTTCACCCTCGTGTCCCTCGATCCATCAATCGTCTACTCACCCACACACCCATCTGTCCACCATCCCTCCCCTGTTGGCGGTATGCCCGTTCATGCCAGCTCTTAGCTGGACACACAATTCATAGACTCCCAGCTCTGGGTCCACCTCACCTCAGCATGGCTCCATCTGAGCATGGCTCCATCTGAGCATGGCTCCATCTGGGCCTGGCTCCATCTGGGCCTGGCTAGCCCAGCTCCCCCCACACAAGGCCGTCCGGACGCCTTATCCTCTTGTCTTAATGGGGACCCCCACACCTCCCTCCTTCAACACCACTGGTTCATCCGAGGCCAGGACTAAGCACCCTGCAGCGATCCCGTCTGCCCTTCCCGTTGCTGAGCGAGGACAGTATACAAGCCCAAATTTCTGCTGACAGAGAAACCAATCAAACAAAATATTCCCTTTTAGGATGACAAATATTTCTGTGTTCCAGTAAAGACCAAAGCTTCTGCATTCAATTAAAAAACAAAACGAAACAAAACAAAAAAACCAGCCAGTGATTCTCCTGCCTTCAGCCTCTCACTCTCACCCCGTGGAGACCGTGCCCGGGGCACCATCGTCAACATGCTGGGAACCCAAAAATGTGTGCAACTCTTTTTTAAAATTCTTACCAATCCCCTGAGGAGTTACAGTTGACCTTGGCTGAGTCCTTCACGCCGATGCTAAGAGCTTATATCCCATGCGACCCTGTTCTTCCCATCCATCAGCCCTGGGAGGGTGCGTCCACCTGCTCTAGCTCACTTCCCAACTGACACAGACGAAGGGGGGCCCCTTAGAAGTGGCTCCTGTGGCCCCTGCCTCAGAAGTCTGAGTGGTTCCAACCCCATAACTTCTGGCTGAGGCTGCTGGCCCACAGAACCCCAATTTTTTCACCCGGTCACACTACCATGCTTGAACGCCACCAAGTACAGCACCGGACCTTGGGTCCAAGCACCACAGACTTGGAGTATTGCTCAGGGATGGTTACCACTGCCTGCAGACCAGGGCATGAAAACAAGCCCTGGAGCCTCAGGAGCCTCCTCCCCACCACTGCTTTCCTAGCAATCAAAAAGTCTGCCTCTGGAACCAGCGTGGAATATGCACACACCAGAAATTTCTCCACTCCTCGTCAAGGGTCTGGGAGGCTGGGGGCTTCCCTGAGACCCTGGAAGATGGTGTGTTCAGAGGCTCTGACCAGGGCTTGAACCTGAGGCTGGTGGTGAGGGTTGGAACCACACGCAGGGAGGCCTGGCTACCTCGCGTGGTCCTCCTGTGCCCCACACACTCCATGCCATCTCCATCAGACCTGCAGTAGGCAGGATAGCACATTGCCTTTAGGAACAGGGCCCTGTGTCTCCCCAGAGAACAAAGCATACATAACTCAGCCGCCAGTCTACGAGCCAGGCGGGAGCAGCAGCTGTAGCCCAGGTCTCCTCCCACAGTGCCTATCAAGGGTCCTGGCGACACAAGGCCACATGCATCCGACTTACGCAAGACCCTGGCACCTGCTGCCTAGCTGCTGCCCTTCCAACACCCTGAGCGTGGATGCCAGCTCCACTGTGCTTCCTGCATTCCCCACCCCACCGTGTCCTGGTCTCCAAGGCCCCTAGGCCTCCCCACTCCTAGCCCCTGTCAGGACCCTCAAGCTACTGGGGACCCACAACAAACCCCTCCAGATCACGAGAAAAGCGAGGCTGCTTTAAACAGGGATCCCGGCGTTCAGCTCCCTGGTCCCCAGCCAGCTCCCTCTCTGAAGCATTTCATCGTATAAGAAGCAAGATGTCAGTTTTGTTTCTTGTCTGGAAGCAGCCTCGCAGAGCAGGTACAGTGTCTGCTACCGCAGAGCCTGTGCCAAACACAAATTGAATGAGCTCCTCTTTGCTCAAGGAAGATAACACACGCAGGCCCACTGCTGCAGAGCAAAGCACTTCTGGGGTGTGAAAGAGGCTCCCGGGGCTAAGAGCGCTGCCACTGAGCGGGGTGGAGAAGGGGAGAAGGGCCGTTGCTGTCTCCTCCCGCCCTGCCGCGTGCACCTGCCCTCAGCCCGGCAGACACGCCCTTACTCTCTCATTACTGAGCCCACACTGGAGCCGTGTCCCTCCCTCCTAAGGGCTACCAGGAGGACTATGGGTGAAGCTGAGCAGTGAGGACAGAGAGGGGAATGCCGTCTGTGTGGGCTGCCCACTCTGAATGCAGGCACTGAACGTGCCCGTGTTGCCCTCATGCATGCACAATTACTGTTTCGGAGACGGAACTCCAGGTGGCCACGCACCCACTCTGTACCTCGCACATTCTCACACCTGCTGCTTCTCCCCGCAGCACAGGCCCAGTCTGGCTGCTCTCAGCTGCCGCAGAGCGCTCGAGCTGGCCTTCCTGGCCTTCCTCTGCGTAACCAGGGCTATGGTAGCCAACATAAACAACATCGAGGCCGACCTCTTCACAAGCGTGTGCGTGTCTGGCTGCACGCCCCGTGCCTGGCCAGCAACGGAACGCCAGAGGCTGCAACGTGCTAATGATTTAGCTCAACGCAACCCTGGCTGGCTCTTAAAAGGGCCACAGCCAATTTACATCTCTTTGTGAGAAGAAGTGAGCTCAGGAAAAAGCCCCCCTGGGCTTGTGGGTGCCGGCTCTCAGGCCTGGTGGCATGCTAGAGGCACATGGGAGACTCAGAGCCACCAGGCGGGGTCCTGAGCCACAGGCCCTGAATTTGAGCCCCAGAAGATTCTTTAGGGGCTTCCCACACGCCTGTGAAATGCCCCAAAGGAGAGAACTACGCGTGGAAATCCTCCAGTGACCTGCCCACCTGGGTGAGACCCGAGGGCTGCCAGCCAGCAAGTCGCACCTGCCTCTCAGCCTCCTTCCGGGCATGCTTGCTGTAGACCCCGCGTCTCAGGCGTCCCCGTCGGCTCCCCCCCACACACACCACAGCCCTCCCTCTCCACCCCGTGAGCTGCCACCCACCTGTGGAGGGTCAGCCGAGGGTCCCACCTTCGAGAACCTCACTTCCTGGGAAGCTAGCCTTGCACACCTGGTCCTAGCTCTGGCCTCAACAACGTGATGTTAGCGCCAAACTACTCCGCGCATGGACCACAGTGATTGACTGCCAGTGGCACCTATCAGAAGCTTGCCCCACCTTGCCCTGTTAGCACAAAACCTTGAGCTCCTGAGACTATCAACAGTGATTGCAATGAAGTAAGTAGGAGCTGTATGCAGGCCCAAGTCTTGGCTGCTCCACTTCCAGTCCAGCTCCCTGCTAACATACCTCGGAAAGCGGCAGAGAGCAGCCCAGCTGTTCAGGGCCCTGCACCCACGTGGGGGAGCTGGAAGAAGCTTCCGGCCTGGCAGTTCCGGTCGTTTGGAGAGCAAGCCAGCAGATGGTTCTTCCTGTCTCTCCTTCGCTCTGAGTAGCTTTGCATTTCAAATAAATGGAAAAATGTTTTGTTGTTGTTGTTAAATAAGACATAGTGGCTAACACTGGGGCTAGGCACTATTGTGGCCCTGCTGTCCTGGGGCCGCAGCCACACAGCCGTGAGCAGCAGGGAGAGAATCCCTGGAGAGACCCCCGACCTTCGGCAGCAGGTGAGGGAGGCTGGCCCCCTGTTGTTGACCCCTCTCCCTCCCCAGTACTGTAGCTGCTGTAACAAAGCCTTCCCCCCTTCCCCCCTGCAAACCCATCCCTATGTGGTGACTTAAAGAACACAGAGGCGTCCATGGCTTGGAGGCCACAGTCCGACATGGTCTGATGGGGCTGGGGGCTCCAGGGCAGAGCTGCCCCTTGCAGCCCACAGTTCCCAGACCACGGCCCCTGCCATCAAGGTCAGCCCAGTGAGGCTCCCACGCCGTGTCTTCCTGCCTTTTGCAGGCCCCCAGCACAATGAGCACCCTATGGGTCTGGTGGTCCCACCTGGCGCTCTGCAGCCTTGGGAAGGTCCTGCCCACCACAGGTGAGGCCCACCCACCACAGGTGAGGCCCGCCCACCACAGGTGCCTACTTTTCTCTGTTGGGCAGGAAAGGGCAGGCCTGCACCTGGGCATGTAAGAGGGCCCTGGGCGCTGCTGGAGCCTTGAGTGTATCCCTAAGGCCCACTGGTCTCCGGGCCTCAGGCCTGCGAGGTGCCATGTTTGGGTTTTGAGTCCCTGTGCGTCCATGCCAGCCACAGCAATCCCAGACCCGGTCAGTGTGCCTCCCTCATCGCCCGTGGGCAGGAGACCGTGGCCAGTGTCCGGCGTCCCTCCCTAGGTAGCTGAGTTCAAGTGCACACACATGGGAGGGAGACTGGATTTGAAGTCAGCGGAACTGTCCTAAGCTCTGAAGGATTCAATGAAGGCTCTGGGGCAAGGTGGGGGTGGGGTAAGAAGCTGCCGGCCCTCAGCTTGCTCCCCACCCCCGCTCTTGGCTCCTCTGTGGGCAGTGACAGCCTCGTGCCAGGCCAGCAGACCAGCCCCTTCAAGCACAGGCTCCCTGTTCACATCCTACCTGTCCTGGCTGAGCCAAGCGAGCGCCTCCCCAGGCCAGGTCACATGCTGGGCTCATCTTGCAGAGCCTCCCAAGTGTTTCTTTGTTTAGGATCCACAAAAACCTCTTGGTGGCCGCTGTGGCCTTCCCACGACAGTCGAGGGAGGACCGTGCGGTCCAGAGAGAGAGCTGAGAGGCAGGGGCCGGGGGGCCGGGGGGGCGGGGGGGCAAAGAGGCCCAGGCAAGAGACGCAGCGGAGAGCAGGGGCTGGAGGAGGCACGGCAGCCGCAAGAAGAGCTGGGGAGGTGAGTTCAAATTCCGGTTTCTGGGGTCCCCAAGAGTGCCTGTGGTCTGAGAGAATGAAGGTTAGGGAGGAGCCTCTCTTGTCCATGCTTGTCCTGGCATGCGCGGGTATGGAGCCTGGGCACACAGGGCCATGGCCTGTCTTGGGATCCTCATGGTGAACCTATGGAAGAATGGCCAAGGTGGAGGCAGTAGGTTCCGTCCAGGTCCCCTCCTCTCACCCTCCTGTTGTCACCTGCTCCCGTGGGGTCCCCTCTGTCATCTCCCCAGCACACAGAGCCTCATGTTCTGCCTGTCCTTAGAGGTTCTGGCCGTGGTCAGCCCCTGCTTTTACGCAGCTCTGTGCCCTGTGCCCTGGCCCTGGGGCACGGGGAGGCCCTTGGAGACCAGCAGTCCCCATGCCTGGGCAGGTCTGGGGTCTGCCCTCCCACACCTTTGGTCTCTACCGAGCACAAGTGACATGACTTTGATCAAGGGCCTCTGGGACCTCGACTATAAAATGGAGTCACCACAACATCTTCAGCAGCCAAGGGCCTGGACATCAAAACCTCTTAAGAAAGATAAGACCACATGTTCAGCAAGCACGTAACTCAGAAGAGACCTTGGCAACGTTAGCCATCACTGCCTTGTCCTCACTTGATCTGTGAGAAATCCCCAGCTCAGAGAGGGCAGGTGACTCACCAAGGACGCACAGCAAAGGCAGGGCAGAGCTGAAGCTTCGGCCTGAGCCGTGCCCAACTGTGCCACGCAGGAGCTGGCTCCTAAAATTCTTGTTTGACCCTCGCTGAGCCCCTGCTTCTTTCCTGCGTGAACAAAAAGGCTGAGGGTAAGAGGCACTGACAAGCCGCCCAAGGTCACTCAGCCCTTCACTGGGAAGCTCGCCCACCTCCCACTCTTACTGTGCAGTGCAGGCTCCTTGATGCCCAGTCGGGGGGCTCAGGGGCTGCCAGAGCTAATCCCAGGCCCAGTGTGGCTCCAGGCAGCACCCAGCTCTTCCCACAGTACCCAGCTCAGTGTCTGCCATCCTGGAGGCTCCAGGGTGCCTGGGACAGGTGGCTGTGGCATCCCCGGCCCCCAGTGGCCCTCTGTCCTCCCGAGGATGCGGTCCCCCGGCAGGGAGGGAGTACAGCAGTCCATGTCCGGCAGGTGCTTGGCAGAGCCGAGCGCTGCTGCTCCTGCCTGCGCCTGGCTGATGGAGAGATTATTTCTAAGCCCTTCCCATTCCCTCCGCCTCCCCCCCACCTTGCAGGACCATGCTGGCCATCCCCTGGGACGTGGAGCACAGAGTCCGTCACCGAAGCAGGACAGCTGGCCCAGCTTCCTCCAGCCTGCACCCCAAACCCTCCCCTCTGGCAAGGACGGCAGCTCCTGGATGCTTGCACAAGCCCCAGCCCTCTTCCCCAGGGCTCTTCTGCAGCTGCTGGCGAGAGAGAGAGAGAGAGAGAGAGATGCAGAGTGAATGAACTTCTGGCTCCCGGAGGAAGCAAGAGAAGAAAGACGGCAAACTAACTGTCAGGGGCTGCCGTTGGATGGGGCTTCCTCCCTCTCTCCCCGACAAACCTGGTCCTTCCCTGAGCACCGAGACATGGGGTCCCCTTGCCCAGCAAAGAACTGGCTGGAGACAGGCTTCTGGAGACAAGATGGTAAGTTCAAGTTCAGGGGAAGAAGTTGCTGAGTGCTGCAGGGCCAGGGTTTGCAGGGTCGCCTGTCCTGTGCAGCGTTCTGGCCAAGGTGCCTTCCGGAGCGAGCAGCTTCCCCTAGCCCTGAAGGGAGCTGGTCTTGCTAGCAGTGTATGGGGGAGGGAAGGGGGAAGTGAGGGGGAGGGTGGCAGCAGAGGACAGAATTGGGTTTGTCTGGTGGATGTAGAAAGACAGGTATGGGGATTCTTGAAAAAGTCCCAGGGCTGGGCTTGGGTTTTGCTGTGTTACCTCAGAAAAGTCACTTTACCTCTCTGGGTCCTGGATTTTGCTTTTGGGAAACCAGGAATGTTGAGGCATGCCCTGCATTTCCGACTCCACTTCCCTGTGCAGGCTGCTCGGCTTCCTCCGAGCAGAGCCAAGTGGGCAGGGTGGCAGAGCCAAGTGGGCAGGGTGGCAGAGCTCAGTGGACGGGGGTGGGGGAGGTGTGGACACTGCTGCCCGCTCCTCAGTGTGCACTGGGCAAACTCCAGCTGGGCCCGGGGCTGAGAGGATCCTGCCCTCCCAGCAGCTGCCCTCCTAAGGGCTGTGCCCCAGCCAACGCGTGCCTGCAGGTTCCAGGCGCCTGCAGCTAGAGTGGAAGGCACGCTTGTGGGATCCCCAGGAGGTGGAAGCATTTACAGGTGATGTTTGAAACACATCAAACCACCGGGTCGAAAAGGCTTATCCTGTCGGGAGCCCCGGGGTCTGAAGTAGAAGCCGCACTAAGGGCCTCTGCCTTGAAACAGGTGGAGAGTGGGAGTCACTGGCTCAAGGTCACACAACAAGAATGGCTAGGTGGGCACCCAGTGGGCTGGCTCCCCAAGGATGCCACAGAGGTGGCCGCAGCTCTGGGAGACATACTCTGTACTAGGTGCTCAGACTCCCCTGTGGCCTGGGACCTAAGCCTTGTCAGCTGTCAGGCATTGGCAGACCCACGGGCTGGATACTCGGGCCTCCTCTGCCTCGGTTTCCGAAGCGGGGATGCAGATATGTACCTCATGACGTCACTGGCTGTGACTTTACACGGCACGTGTGCCCGGGCAAGTAGCTCTCTTTGTGAAAGTCATATGCCCTGCCCCAGGTACACACGTGGTGAAGGGCTCAGACCCCACGAGCCACCTGCATGGGCGCTTCCTGAGCTAGAGCCCATGCTCACCCAGTGCCCCCTGCAGGGCTGGTCTGAGTGTGGAAGCCGGCAGCCCAGGCCCTGCAGCTCCAGTTCCCGGGAGTCTTCACAGCAGGCACAGCTGGTTGCGCTGGCCAGAAGGTATTGCTCGGATGACCCTTCCTGGAAACACAGTGAGCACCCCAGATGCAAGGCGGGGGTGGGGCTGGGTGCTGTGTCGCCAGGACACCACCCAGGTTCACCCCCTCCGTTGTCTTGCTTTCTTTCTCTCTTTGCTGGTGTCAGCCACGTGAACCCACCGCTGCCTCGCCAAGTAGTCTAGGATGCCCCTGCTGACTGCACACAGGGACCTCCCTTGCCACCAACGCTCCTGCAGCCCGGTGAGCCAGCGCCTGTCCGGGCCCATGGAGACGCCGCCGCCGTCGAAGGGCCTCTACTACCAAAGGGCGCGCCGCGTGGGCGCCCAGGCCGGCTCACCGGCGGCGGACCTCAACAGAGAGATGCTGCTGAACGTGGGGGGCCGCAGGTACGTCCTGCCCTGGAGCACGGTGGACGCATTTCCGCGGAGCCGCCTGGGCAAGCTCCGGCTGTGCCGCAGCTATGCCGAGATCACGCAACTCTGCGACGACTACGACCAGAGCAGCCAGGAGTTCTTCTTCGACCGCAGCCCCAGCGCCTTCGGGGCCATCGCCAGCTTCCTGGCGGCCGGGAAGCTGGTGCTGCTGCGGGAGATGTGCGCGCTGTCCTTCCGCGAGGAGCTCAGCTACTGGGGCATCGACGAGGCCGGCCTGGAGCCCTGCTGCCTGCGCCAGCTGCTGCGGAGGCTGGAGGAGCGGGCCGAGCAGCGGCGGGAGGAGGCCCTGCACAGGGCTGAGGCCGCCCGCCCCGCCGCGCACGCCGCCGCCTCGCGCTGGGGTCGCCTCATGGACCCGCTGCGCGAGATGGTGGAGAACCCGCGCTCCGGGCTGCCGGGCAAGGTCTTCGCGTGCCTGTCCATCCTCTTCGTGGCCACCACAGCCGTCAGCCTGTGTGTCAGCACCATGCCCGACCTCAGGGCTGAGGAGGACAAGGTAAGTGGCTGCTGGGCACCCCGGGGATGAGGTAGGAGGGGTGGGAAATGTCTTCAGTTGCTAAAAGACATTCCTTCCCCACACCCCAGTGGGTGATATCCACTAGGGGTATATTCATTTGTAAACGATGCTGTTGTGTAGCGTGATAGGCAGCCCGCCCAGGAGGAGGAGAGAATGGCAAGGCTGGCCGTTCTCAACAAACTCAACCTGTGTTTCCAGGTCAACTACCTTGTGCCAAGAACTAGGCTAGGCCAAAAGCCCCTGCTAGCTTTCTTCCCCACACCCGCCCAAAGCTTTATTTGTTTATTTGATTGGCGGAAGGACAGAGACAGAAAGGCATCCTCCATCCACTGGTTCACTCCCTAAATGGTCACACAGCCAGATCGGTGCTAGAAACACCACTCCATCCTGGCTCCAACTAGGCTGTCCTCTGCTGCTTTCCCAGGCACATTAGCAGAGAGCTGGATTGAGAGTGGAACAGCCAGGCCGCAAACCCGCACACCCATACAGGCCAGTGATGCCCCAAACAGCAGCTGACACCACTGAGCCTCCACACTGGGCTCACAGACCCCCTGCTTCCCGGCACATCCATCTCACGGGCATCCCAGCTCCACTTCAGCTGAAGCAATGGGCACACAGCAGTGATGGGGCAAAGCTATTACACACATCCCCAGTCCCCCTGACATCCCCACGTCGAGTCTCTTTTCGGTCACCCTGCAGACAGTCTAAAAGAACGCTGGTGCCTGCTGAGAGACGTGACCGTTCCCAACCAGGGCAGGCCCCAGGCTCCATTGCTGAGCCTCACTGCCTGCTTCTCTATGAAGGCAAGAACATCAGTTTTCAAATTCAGATTTATTTTTTCATTTAAAAACACAGAATTCACAGAGAGATCTTCCATCTACTGATTCACTCCCCAAATGGCCGCAATGACCAGGCTGGGCCGGGCTGAAGCCAGGACTCAGGAGCTTCTTCCGGGTCTCCCACGTGGGTGCAGGGGCCCAAGTCATCCTCCACTGCTCTCCCATTGCATTAGCAGGAAGCTGGATTGGAAATGGATTAGCAGGCCTCAGACCAGCATCATAGCTTAACCTGCCACAACACAGTGTCAGCCCCAAGAGAAGAAAAACTTGAGACTTCAAAAACAAAAATGTGTGTTCCAAAAACAAAAGATATCTTGTCCGACTTGGGAACATCTTGTCCTAAGAGCAGTCAAAATCTTTGAGCTTCCGCAGCTCGCTTCCCTGGGAGGCTGGACCTGGCTGCAGCTGCGGGCATGTTTTCACGCTAGCACAGAAGCTGTGAGCTCAGCGCCTGCTGATTCACAGGAATGTGGCCACCAGGACTTCATGGGGCCAGGGCAGGATGCAGCAAGCAGCCTGGGGGACCCCTCCTCAAGGCGTGCCTCGGGCCCAGACTCCTGCTTCCCCAAAGCCTGTTCTGGAGACAGCAGAGAGCAGGCCAAGGTCTTGGCAAAGCCTGAAGCTTCGGCAGTCACCAAGACAGTGACCTAGCCCTGGCTGCACGGCAAAGCAGAGACTCAGACCAGAGACAGCACCAGCCTGCAAACCACAGGCTGGCCTCCTCCCGCGGAGGAGGGACCGGTGCCAGAGCACGCTGCCTGGGACAGTTTGTCAGCAGCCGGGGCGTCTGCTTTGCTGTTGCGAGCACAATGCAGAGGCTGGGAGACCGCAGTGTCCTCACATTCGCCTAATGAGCTGCTGTCCCCACTCACCGAGCTGGCTGCTTGTGCCCTGGTGCCCAGGGCCAGGGCAGGGGGCATGACGGCCACTGCTCAGGGGTCTCCTTGCCAGCGTGGCACGCCTCTGTCAGAAGTGGGGAGAGGGCTTTGCTGGGGGGAGGATGAGAGCTCGTGCCAAGAAGGCAGTTTGTGTTTCTCCTCTCTTGTTGGCCAAGTCCCTGGTAGTGAACTTGGCAGTCAGGATACAAGGTCTGGAGGAGGGGCTTTGTGAAGACGGGAAGGGCCAGGCCTGTGATCTGTACCCCTCCAGAGACCAAGTGGCCCTTAGGGGGCTGGCCTGTGACACCAGACTTCTTTCATTCTCGGGGTGGTGTATGCTGGTGCTACCCCTATCCTCCAGGTGGGGAAACTGAGGCGTGGGGAGATGTTGCCACTGATGTGGACAAAGAGCCAGGGGGAGGCGGGCACAGCTCAGCTGCCAGTTCGGTCCCCACATGCCTACAACAGCTGGTCAGGGCCAGGCTGAGCCAGGGGCTATCCGGGTCTCCCACGTGGGTGGCAGACGCCCAAGGAACTGAGCTATCCCCTGTTGCCTCCCAGCACACGAGTGAACAGGAAGCTAGAATCCAGAGCAGGGCCGGGACTTGAACCCAGGCACTTTCACTCATCGCTGTTTTATGCTCTCTGTCCTTGACACTTGCCCTGGGTGCCTGTCTGCTGCTGAGGCCGCCAGACTGTCCCGGAGAGCCTGGGAAACCACATAACCTGTACCTATTGAAATGGGGGTGTGATGGACACAAGTACAGCCCGCCTGCCTGTCCGTCCATCAGGACCAACCCTGGCCCCTGCAGCATGCTCTGGGGCTGCCCCCGATCTGGATGCCTGCAGCCCCCAGATGGAGGTCTGAGCTGCAGAGGGAACAGGAGACCCCTTCAGAAAAGAAAGGCCAGCTTGTGCCCAGTTCCATCCCACCCCCACCGCGGGCTGGTGGGCTCCATCAGTTCTCAGAACCCTAGGTTAGAAAGGGGGTAGGAGCACGGCACCTGGATAGGGGTGGGTGGAGGAGAGGCCCTCCAGCAGGGGAGGCCTGGGCAGAGGGAGGGCGGTCCTGGCAGAGGGAGCAGCCACGGGGGAGAATGAGTCAGCGACACCCCTGGGCTGTGGGGGAGCGAGGCCTGGGGCCAGGGCCAGAGGTGCCACCAGCACTTCACCCAGGGAGGCGAGGAGGTGGGAGCTGCTGGCTGCCACTGCAGATGTGGAAGGAGAGGCAGAAGAGGCTGCTAGGAGAGACAGGGAGGGGGCTGCCAAAGTTGGGGAGCCAGGCCCTCCCAGATGGAGCTTCCTGCAGCGGTGCCTGGCATCCTATGCCAGTGCTGCATCACCTGCTTCCCTGGAGCAGTGGCTGTGCCCTCAGCAAGCACAACCCATCCCCTGCCCTGGCATCGGCCTGCACAGCAGCTCCGTCCCTGCACTGAGGGTCCCCCTTGCCGCCACCTCCTGCAGGCCTCTCTCGGCACTGAGACAGGCACCCCGCGTCAGTGCCTGAGTGTGCTGTCGGGCCACGGCTCAAACCCAGCTTCCGTGAGAGCAGCCGTGGTGGCTCATGCCACTGAGCGTCACTGGCGCACGGAGCCTTGGATTACGTTCCCACGGCCGGTCTGCTGTAGACGCATCCGTTTACCATGGGGTGGGGGCTGCCTCTGTCGCTCTGCCTGTCAGATAAATGGAGATGTAATTCATACGGCACCGCGCTCACCCCGCTAAGATGCGCTCCGCATGCGGCCGTTCACAATGCCAGGTTCTTGCTGCATTCCATTTCATCACCCCAAAGAAAAAGTCCCTTCCCGTCCCCCTCTGCTGGGCGGTAGGTCAGCCTGTATCTCATAGCAATAGGCTTACCCGAGATGTGCCCTTTGTTCACACTGACGTGTTCTGTGTATTAGTAAGGCTGGTGGATAGTCCGTTGTATGAATGGTCACGTTGTATCTTCACTCATGATGGGTGTCCAGGTTATGCCCGTGCCCATGCCAGCTTGCGTGTGGCCCTAGGTGTTCACCTCTGTTTGGTGTGTACCTGCCAGTGGGGGTGCTGGGTCACGTGCTACTTCCATGACTAACCCTTTTAAAAGGATCATTTCTTTGAAAGGCAGAGTGACAGAAGGGGGTAGGGAAGTCATCCATGTGCTGGCTTCATTCCCCAGATGGCCACAAGAACCGGCTGGGGCCAAAGCCAGGTCTCCTACTTGTGTGCAGGGACCCCCAAGGACTTGGGCTAGCCTCCACTGCTTTCCCAGGTACACCAGAAGGAATCTGGATTGGAAGCGGGACAGCCAGGAATTGAACTGGCACCCACACGGGATGCGGCCATCACAGGATCCACAGCACCTGCTCTGGGGCTCACCTTGCCAGGAAAGGCCTTGCTGGTTCCCCTGAGGCTCTGCTCTCCCCTCCCCTCCCTGACATGGGCTATTATTTTGCCCTACCTGAGAGTGTGTGAAGAGGTTTCTCTCCATGAGAATATTAAAAAGAAAAAGTCATGATGGAACATTCCCGATGTTTTCAAAGGACACAGAACAATGGAGCCCCGTGCCCCCCAGTACCTACCACCTCTAACCCTGCTGTTCTTGCTCCTCTCCCCCGCCCCTGGTCGCTTGCCACTCACTGTAATTGCTATCTGGCCATCCGGCAGGTCAAGTTCACCTGCATTGAAGCCTAACCTCTTAGCAAGCAGGACATCCCACTGCCTCGGGCTCCCACAGGGCCTGTCCCAGCCAACCCCCTGCCCCACCCAGGGCGATAGCTGTGTGTAGCAGGCAGGCTTTGCCCACTCCTGCGCCCCAGCAGGGGCAACATGCTGGGTGTCTCGGGCCACTCAGGTCCAGGTCTTATCAGTGAGATCCGCCCAGAGCTGGCTCCTGGCTGCTTCCTTGACATCCAATAGTCAGAGTACAGCCTGGCAGGCTCACGGCCACGGTTAGGGTGGCCAGACGTCACGGTTGGCCCCTGCTGGGCTTGACCCGACTCAGCCTCCCTGTAGGGCGCGGGCAGGGACTTCCTCAGGGACATGGAGTGACTTTCCTCTCCCACCCATCTCCAAACAGCAGCTGGGGGGTGGGGAGCTCAGCAGGAACAAGGCCAGGGCTGCAGGTGCAGTTGCGCCCTCAGGCGTGGGGCTGCAGTGACTGGCAGAGCCTGGCCTGCTGCAGTGTGGGCAGATGGCCCCAGCCACATGCCAGACGGCGGAGGGACGGCACGTGGTCTGAATGTCCAAAGAGCCCAGAGGAAGGTGGAGGCCCAGGGCCTCTGCGGAGTTCTCTCTCAGAGCCACTGTGCCCGGCCTCGGGGAGTCTTTCAGAACGTCAGCGTAGGAAGGGGCCTCGTGGGGAGACTCTGTGCTGAGCTCCCCTCTGCCTTGGAGTACATAGGGGTGCTTGCTGGAATGCACACGCCTGAGTCCAAGGCCCGGGTTTTGATTTTGTGATGGAGGGGCCCAGGAAATCAGCATTTGTAGCACAGCTTTTGGGACACTCGGGTGGAGCGGGGAGGGTCTGGATTGGCTGTTCTGGGCAGCTGAAGCCTGGAGAGGAGGAGGGACCCCTGTGATCCATGAGGTCACACAGCAAGCTTGTGGCAGCACTGGGCAGGGGGGATCAGGACCCCAAAACTGCTCAAGCCCACTAGGACTCTGGAGCAGGCCCAGACTGCCCCACAGTGGGAAGAAGGTATTGCTGCCCTCACAGAGACCAGGCAGGCTCACGTTGGTGGTAAGGATGGCTGCGGGACAGTGCGGGGCAGCCCCCGCCCCAGCCCACTGCAGTACTGTGCCTTCCTGCGGGCTCCAGTAGCCCCCAGGGTGTGCACAGCTGAGAGCTCTGAGGACAAATGGCTTTGCCGAGTGCCTGCTAGAGCTGGGAGCTGAACCCCGAGCTGCAAGCCCTCCTCCCCCACCGCACCTCCTGCCTCCCCCCCCCAGCACCCCGCAGTACATCAGACGCATGGCAAAGGAGGCGGTTGCCTGATGCTGTAGCTTGTATGTTTCTATTTCTCCAGGGATCAAACATAAAGAACATCGCAAATCAAGATTCCTGTGGCTCAGGCACTGGAAATAATTTCTTTTTTCTACTTGAGAGAGTTCTCATCCAAAGCAAACTGTGGTTGTCAATGTCTTGCTTTTCATACAGGCTGCTGCCTCCCATTGCTCACGCAGCTGCCGAGGGTGTGTGTATGTGTGTGTCTGTGTGTGTGTGTGTGTCAGTGTGGGTGTGTCTATCTGTGTGTATGTGTGTGTCCATGTGTCTGTGTATATATGTGTGTGTGTCTCCAGATATTGATGCCCAGGATCTATGTTAGAACTATCTATGGGACTTCTGGAAAATTCTCCATTGAGGTTCAGACCTCAATGATCTCTGGGGACCTGGGCTGGGCCTGGGCCTGAAGAGTCTTCAAAGCCCCCAGCCAGCTTTAATGTGCAGCCACAGCCTGGAGCCCTGCACCAGCCAGGGGCTTGTCCCTTGTCACTGTGCCCACGAGTCACCTGGGGACCTTGTTGCACTGCAGCCTGGAACTCAGCAGGGAGGGCCAGGCACCCCAGACCCTGTGTGTGCTTTTTTCTTTCTTTCAAAGACTTATTTATTTTTATTGAAAAGGCGATCCGATTTGCAGAGAGAGAGAGACAGAAAGATCTTCCATCCATTGGCTCATCCTCCCAAATGGCTGTAACAGCCAGAGCCAAGCCAATCAGAAGCCAGGAACCAGGAGCTGCTCCTTCTGGGTCTTTCACATGGGTGCAGGGTCCAAGGCTTTGGGGCGTCCTCCTCTGCTTTCCCAGGCCACAAGCAGGGAGCTGGATGGGAAGTGGAGCAGCCAGAACATGAACTAGCTCCTGTATGGGATTTTGGTCCCTGGAGTGGAGGATTTAGCCACTGGGCCATCATGCTGGGCCCATCCCTGTGTTTGTAAAATGCTTCCAGGGCAGGGTGCAGCTACCTTTTGGTTCAAGGACCTCACCCTCGGTGACAAGTGGCTGGTGCAACTACCTGGTAAAGGCCGGGGCAGGTCACCTAAGCCACAGAGCAGCAAGCGCTGCCTGGCTGGAGCCTGCCCTGTGGAAGCAGGTGCCTTGGAGGCATTCTAGTCACTGACTGAGGAACTGTGTGAGAAACCCAGGAGCCCCCTCTTTTCCACTGGCCTCGAAGCACCCCCAGAAATGAGGTCCACTCCTGAAGCTGCCTCTCCGCAGAGCTTAGGACAACTCCTGGCATGAGTCTGTGGGGACATGAATGGGGTAGTGGACAGACACGTTACCAAAGGCTGTGCAGTGGCTGAGACCTAGGGGTGCTGGGACTCTGCCACCTGCTGTACCTGGGAGATCAGGCAATGGGTCCCAGTGCCATGACTCGGCCCCAGTTGCAGGGTTGCTGTGTGGCTCTGGTGACAGCACACAGCTAGTGGGGGGCTAGGGGGACTCAAGAAGCTAGGGAGATGGCCGGCTGCTGTGTGTGAGGCCCCAAGACCTCAGCTTCCCTCAAGATGGTGTTACTCTCTTGGGTAATAGTTGAGCTCTCACTCTGAGGCCTGCCTGGGCTTCGGTCCAGTCACCTGCTCTCAGCGGATAGCAGGTGCATCTGGGCAGTCCTGGCTCATGGGAGGACAGAGGGGAAGACTTCCCCTCCAAGTCCTTGGGAGGACAGAAGGGAAGGCAGGTGGGGCAGCTGCAGCTGACTTGTATAATTTCTGCTTCCAGTCTGTAGGCAAGGACGTGGTCCCTAGGCCAGGCCTAGCTCCAAGGGAAGCTGGGCATGGAACGGGCTGCAGTCTAGCTGACCCTCCATGCACTCAGCCAAGACTTAAGAGCCACATGAAAGAAGGTGCATGACTGTGTCTGCAGCAGGGACCACAGTCCACACACAGTCATTCTGCACTCTTGGGCTCCGATCCCCAGCAGAAGCAGCAGGGAACAGTTGCACTGTACCCGACAGGGGCAGGCATGTTTTGCATTGATATTCCCTAGATAATGCCTGACAGGGGCTTTTGCATTTAATGAAGGATGATGCAGAGGGCTGGGCCAGGGATGGTGCCAGGGCTGGGCCAAGTCAGGAGTAAATGCTATGCTGTTGGATGGATAGAACCTTAACAGTTCCCAGGACCCGGTGCCCGCACGGGGTCCTGGAGCCAGCCCCCCAGCCCCTGCCCGGTTGACAGGATTGCTAGACTTGCCTTGGGGCAGAGTCCCCACCCACCTTCAGTGCCACTCTGCCCTCTGTTTTGCTCTCGCACAGGGGGAATGTTCTCCCAAATGCTACTCCATCTTCGTGGTGGAGACCGTCTGTGTGGCCTGGTTCTCCCTGGAGTTCTGCCTGCGCTTCGTCCAGGCCCGGGACAAGTGCCAGTTCTTCCAGGGACCCCTGAACATCATCGACATGCTGGCCATCTCCCCCTACTACGTGTCGCTGGCCGTGTCGGAGGAGCCGGGGGAGGGCAGTGGCGAGCGGCCCAGCAGCGGCTCCTACCTTGAGAAGGTGGGGCTCGTGCTGCGCGTGCTGCGGGCACTGCGCATCCTCTACGTGATGCGCCTGGCGCGCCACTCGCTGGGGCTGCAGACGCTGGGCCTCACGGTGCGCCGCTGCGCACGCGAATTTGGCCTGCTTCTCCTCTTCCTGGGTGTGGCCGTCACCCTCTTCGCGCCGCTTGTCTACGTGGCCGAGAACGAGTCTGGCCGTGTGCTGGAGTTCACCAGCATCCCCGCCTCCTATTGGTGGGCCATCATCTCCATGACCACGGTGGGCTACGGGGACATGGTGCCGCGCAGCGTGCCGGGCCAGGTGGTCGCGTTGAGCAGCATCCTCAGCGGGATCCTCATCATGGCCTTCCCGGCCACGTCCATCTTCCACACCTTCTCCCACTCCTACCTGGAGCTCAAGCAGGAGCAGGAGCGGCGCCAGGCCCGCCTCCGCCGCCTACACAGCGCCAGTGCAGCCAGCGAGCGCCAGCTGCTGCAGGACACGGACGACCACATCCCCGAGGGCCCAGCCTCGCCCGGCGCCTACATGTGCGAGCACCCTGCGCTAGAATAAGCACCCTTGTTCCCCTGGTGGTGCTTTTCAGCAGCTCCGGGGAATCGTCCAAAAAAACCCACTGACCTCCTGTGTCGCTGGCCCTCAGGTGCCCACCTGCTCTCCTCTGCCCATCTTCCAGGCAGGGCACCTTTCTGGACTGTACCATCCTCTTCCCCTACCCATGAAGTCTCTAATGCCCAGGCATGGTTCCAAACAGCCCCAGAACAGGTTGCCCTGAATACCAGGTGTATGACTGTGGATTCTGTCCCTCCACGAAGAGCCTCTGCCCTGGACCATGTCACTACCAGCCACAGAGGGACCACGCTCTACAAGCCCTTGGCTCAGAGCTCAGATCTCCCTGCAGCCCTTGCACGGCTACCTGGATCCACTTTGCAGACACTGCCACCTCCCCCCCAGCTCTCATTCCTGCTGTAACTCCCACACTGGAACCAAGAGGCTGCAAACTGTCATCCCGCCCTGTGACATGCCACCAGCCTGCCCAGCAAGGTCTCCTTGGCTGACTTAACTCTTGGTGGGAATGATTGTATAGCCCTGACTCTGAGGGCCCTACATGCTCCCGAGACGGTCACCCCTGAAACTGTTGATTTCATCCGAAGAGACCAGGGTTTTCCACCTGCAGCTAAAACTCCAGGACCCAGCCTCAGGGCCACACGTAGCTCCATTCACCTGTCCACCTCTCAGCAGAGGCAGCATCTTGCACCTGGCAACAGCAGTGAAGGCGAAGATGAGCGGAAGAGGAGGAGGTAGATCGGGTGTCTAGTGATAAAGCAGTGTCTCCCAAGACCAAAGAGCAAAGTACTGTGGGCTCTGAGCCACTGGCTCCCAAAACGTCTTCCCAGAGGCATAGTGGGGTTCAGAGGGGAGCGACTCGAGCGTGCACAGCTGCTCTCTGACCTGGAGGTCCCCTGCCAGCAGCCCACGGGAGACAGACAAATGACAGCCAAGCAGGTCGGAGCGACCCGTGATCCAATATCATTTATGAGAGAGCAGTTGGCAGCTGTCCCATCGCAAGGTCGCTGTCCTTGGCACAAACCGCCAGTGTGAGCCAGGCCCAGGCCTTCCCCAGCTGCACATCAGGTGGCAGCGTGGTCCCTGCCAGTGTCCAGCTTCTGGTGGGCAGGGCTCACTTCCTCGAATCCTCCAGGTGCCCTCCCTGCAGACGTGGGCACCGAAAGTCTGCAGGGCACTTGGCAGTCCTTCCCGCCACATATGCCCCTCCGCATACTGGCACACGAGGGAGGTCCCCAACCCTGGCTGTGCCACTGTGCCTCTCAGCTCCAGGAAGTGGCCAGCAGAAGTTGGTAAACATCCAGTGCAGCCCCGTGTCCTGGGGGCACTTTGAACAAAAGCTGTGGATCTTTAGCTTCAGATGATTTTTTTGTAAGAATTTATTTAAGAGGCAATGTCATAGATTGAGACAGGAGGGCACTCTTTCACGTGCAGGGTCCATCCCTGAGTGCCCACAGCAGGTAGGCCATCCAGGTCTCACACATGGAGGCAGGAGCCCACACACGTGAGCCTCTGCCTGCCGCTGCCCAGGAGCACGAGCAGGAAGCTGGATTGGGAGGCCTGAGTAGCTGGGACTCGAGTGTCCCAAGCAGAGACCTCACTTGCTATGCCACATGCCCACTCTAGAACTCATCTTTTTTTAATGACTACTCTTAGACAAAAAATCACCACTGACAGTCTTTTGGTGACTTTTAGAATGACAGCAGGTATCAGCTGGAAGTCCCATCAACAGAGGACTTGGTGGGGCCAGTGCACATTTCAAAGCATCCAGTGGCTCCATCAGACCCAGCAGGGAGGTCCCAAGGCTTCTGGAAGGGAAACGCCTTGCGAAGTGTCCAGACCCCCTCCCCAAAGGATGGGACCCTGGGAAGCGGCCCAGCTGGCTCCTCGGGGTAGGGACACCACCTTCTGGGTTCTGTTTGCCCAGGAACCAGGAGAGGTCTCCCTTGTACCACCCAGCCCAGCTCTGCATGCCCGACTGCAGTACCCACTGTCCGCTCCGGTTTTGTCCATTGCCCTGCCAATGCCCTCTACAACCTCTTCCCCAGCGTCAGGGCCTATCTGGACTTCACTTCTTGCATTCACTCGTCCCTCCCTTTAGCTTCCAGTGCCCTCACCACAGCTTCTCTGAGGCTCGGATGACCTTGAAGTCTGGGTGACTGCAGCACCCTCCCCCACTTTGTGTTTGAGATCTGTGCTCACACGAGGCTGCGCCCTTGCACACCACGTGCGAGCTGCCGGCAGCCCAGTCCATCCTGCACACGAGCCGGTTCCTGAGGCTCGGAGGTCATTTCTCTCTACTGATGACAAAGAGGTGATCTTCCCCAACCCTACCCAGCTCACACCAAGCTCCCCATTTCTCAGGCACGGACATGAAGGCCTGGGAGGCAGCAAGCCTGGAGTCAGAAGCCCAAGCTCTGGACGCTCAGCCCAGTGCTCCCGCTGAGCTAGAAGGCAGCACCCTGTCCTGCTGCGCCCGTATGCAGCCTTGCCATCCAGCCCTGAGTGCAGCATCCTGGAAAGGGAGACAAAGGAGGTGGCCTTCTCGGCGGCAGGCCTGGCCCAGCCTGCCGCTGCTGCAGCTCCTGCAGTCAGCACGCAGAGCCGGGGGGTCAGGTGCTTGGCTGTGTGTGCCTTTCGTAACTCACCTTCGCAGTAGGGTGAACACTGAACTCCGTGTGACATGCAACTCGGGAACAAATCTGGGCACCTTGGCCTATTATTAGCCCATCCTGCCACTTCCAAAAGCTTCTACCGCACTTGGCCGATGACCAACCTGGATGCCCCACTCCACCCCTACTCCATATGCTCAGCTCAGCGGTTTCACCTCACCTCTTCCTAACCTTCTCCCCAACCTCCCTGGGCAGCCCCCAGAGAAGCATTAAACAACACCAAAAGCTGTTGCTGTGGCTTCCCTGGGGTCCTGGGGCATGGCTAGTCCTGAGGCTGGGATGTGGGAGGCGGTGGAGAGGTGGAGGGGTGGTGACAGGATGGGGAGCACCTGGGTGGGCCATGGCTGGTTTATGGGGCAGTGTTTCCTGCGGGCAAAGCCTGGCAGAGACCCAGGTGGCAGGTGGAGAGGTGAGAAAGCAAGTGTGAAAGGAGTTGAGAAAGCAGTAAGGTGAGCTGGGCTTGCAGGAAGTCCTGGCTGGGGGAGAGAGAAGGGACCGGAGTGGTGGAGCTGAGGCGGTACTAATGCGCGTGCGTGCGTGCAGCCAGGGACTGCAAGAATCAGGGTCGGCTCCCCTGAGGCACACTTGGGCCCCGTGCCCCACCAGGCCTCTGGGTTTCTCCAGAAGTCCCTGCCAGGACTGCAGATGCAAAGAGGGTCCCACGCATAGCTCAAAGGGCGGGGAAAAGCAAATGGGGTTGCCTTTGAGGTACACTGAGGCTGCGCAGCCCTGACAGTGCTTCCACAAGGGGGATTTTCCAAAGCAGTTCATTGGCCAGGCGCATTTGATGGGTGGGTTTGTGGGCCTCAGCCAGCTGATGGGTTCTGCCCAATCCTGCCTGTGTTGCACCTCCCACAGGTGCAAGTGCAGCCCTCTCACCATTCCTCTCGCTTCAGAAAACCTTGGCCTTCGAGACTTCCTGTTCTTTCACGGATACCAACAAGCACCAGTGGAAGAGGTGGGTGGGGAGGTGTGTTGCCCAAGCGGGCAGCTGGAGCTCAGGCCCCCTGGGAGATGGCGTAGACCAGGGAGAGGCCAGGGGTTTGCTGCACAAAAGCAAGCCTCATTCTCATAGCAGACTTGCCCGTCAGTGGCCTAAATACCTTCTAGAATACACTTGGACAATGACTTGTGACTTCCAAGGACAGGAAACTGATTGCATTAGACTTCATGAAACAAATAGAGGAGCCAATAAGATAAGAGTCACTGATTTCTATAACTGAAAATCCACATGGAGTTCAGACACGATTTAATCTAGTGGATCTGTCAACATGAAAACAAACAAGCTCGGATGCAATGCACCTTCCCGCTTCCTCCCTAGGAGGGTGGCTTGGCTCCAAGCACTTCTGGCCTCCTGCTCCCCAGCCCAGTGCCCAAGCAGCCAGGCGCCAGGCTGCAGGCAGGTGCCTGGGACAGACCTATAGAGACCCCACTCAGCCTGCTGGTTCACCCAGTAACCCCCCAGAAGAAGGGGAAGAAGCACAGGGCCTGCGACCAGGCAGGGCACAGGCCCCCTCCCATGCTGGAGCAAACAGGACCCAGCAGGATCACAGGCTGGGCAACCTGGCTGAGGGCTTTCCCCTCAACAAAGGTCACTCAGCCCGGGGGCACCAAGACAGGCTCTGCCTACACCTCCAAACACCATGTCACCTGCTGGTTCTGGGCCCTGGGGAGGAGGGCTGGGAAGGGGGGATCTGCAACCACCACAGGAAGCAGCACACCCCAGCCGGGGCACACCCTCCCACCTCCTCTAGCCCCTCCAGTGTGGGCAGCAGTATGGACAGTCTCTCCTCCCCGAAGCATTCCCACTTTTGTGGGCAGGAGCTAGGGCATAAACTCAGCAATGGGGGTGCAGGAAGATGTATGAATCCCAGGATGGGCTGGCAGCTGGATGCCCATACAAACAGCACGTGGAGCCCAACAACAGCATCTTTATTCAAGCCCAGGTGCTACCGCCTCCTCAGCCATATGGACCCCTTCTACCTGCCCCTGCCCCCCTCCCCGTGCCTCCCCCCGCCCGGCCCCCAGCACCACGGTGCCCTCCTCCAGCAAGGCGCTGTCCCACGGGGTCTCAGTCCAGACATCTGTCTCAGTTCCTGAATTTGCCCATGAGCGGTTTCGAGGGCCAGGCCCCCAGGCCCTGCTGGTCCAGGAGGGCAGAGAGCTGCTGGCGAGCCTCCTGGTAGGGCCCAGCCTAGGGCAGGAGACAGAGGGGCCATGAGAGAGGTGGGAGGGTACGGGGACAGAGGAAGGGACCGAGAGGGCAAGAACTGACCTTGGCTGCCTCATAGGTCTTCAGGGCCAGCAGGTGGCTCTTGCGCAGCGCACGGGCGGCCTGGCGGAAGGCCCGGAGAAAGGCTGCCTTGCAGAGGCGGGATGGAGGCCCGAGGCTGCCACTGAGCAGGGAGAAGGTGGTAGGAGCTAAGAGGAGGGGAGAGAAGAGCAGAGGCCCACCCCAGGACATCCCGTGATAACCAGCACTCGCTTACTCGGCCTTCACACGCCCCGTGGTGACATCCACCACCTCCACGTCAGGGTCCCCCAGGCTCCAATTGAGGCTCAGGTTGTGGCAGGTGTTGGAGACGGGGTTGGCAGGGGCCACAGAGGGCCCTGAAAACAGGTGCAGGGTGTTGCGGCCATAGGGTGGCGGCAGGCATGGCCCGAGGGTGCTGTCCAGGCTGGGCCGTGTATGCACGGCTCTGTTCACAGTGGGCAGGTGGTGGCAGGGGTCCGCTGAGGGCAGGGGGGCAAGGGGCCAGGTTTGAGCCATAGCTATTATGGGTGCTTCCCACACTGCACCCACAGCGTCCCGGCTGCCCCATCCCCTCACCCAAGACGAGGCTGGTGGCATAGAACGGCGGCAGGAAGTGGCTCAGCAGCGCACCACCCAGCCCCAGCACAGCCCAGCGTGCCAACTTGTCACTGGCCGACAGGCACCCCATGTGGGTGTCACGGAGTGAGGGGGCCAGGTAGCCCACAGGCTTTAGCTGCCCGTGCACATGGGCCTGCAGGCAGAAGGCGGGGCTGTGCAGGAGGCCTGCTTCCAAGGTCAGCGGGAGGCTGCAGGGGGAAGGGCACAGGGACCAAGCGTCAGCGGCCTTCCTCGGCAGCCCCTACCCTGCCGTCAGTCCCAGGCATCCCACCCAAGGGGAACCGCACGCACTAGACGTCGTGGGCTGCTCCTTTGGGCGTGTTGCTGACATAGAGATGCAGGAAGATCCGGGGCTTGAGGGCAAAGGGGGGCCCAGGGCCCAACTGAGGGGCTAGCACGGAGCGCTCCTGGCCCTTGGGGCCTCCCAGCGTGGCCAGTAGGAGTTGTCGGAAGAGGAACCTGCAAGCATGGGGCAGGCAGACAGCTGTGACGGCATCCTGGCTGGGCCGGGCTGGGCCAAGTGCTGGCCCTGCCTGCTCCTCACCTCAGCAGGGCCCTGCGGGCCACAACCAGGCCGTGGCAATCATGTAGCTGGCGGCCTGAGAACTCCAGCCGGCCGCCACAGCTGCTGCTGCCCGTGCCCAGCGCCACCAGCTGGTAGATCTCCTTGGCATAGCCCTTGGCATCTGGGATCTCTGCAGAGACAACGAACAGGGCTCGACCGTCCACTGGAGGTGCCTGAGGAGGTCCTTCCAAAGAGGGGGGACATGGCTGGGCACCCCTACCCCTTTCCAAGATGACTGCGGCCACGGTCCCCTTGCAGGCCCGGTACGGCGAGTTTTCGTCCAGCAGGCGGTCAAAGCCGGCACTGACGGCAGCTGCACAGCGCTGTTCGTGCGTCAGGATGTGCTCTGCGCAGGGGGACGAGGCGGTGGTGTGAACCCACGGCCAACCCCCACATCCCTGACATGGCCCCCGGCCAGCCCCGGCCACCCACCTACGCTCACAGAAGTGAAGGCAGGCCTGCTGGGAGTCTGCACGGGATCTAGAAGAGATGAGACTCTCCTGCTGCCCCGGGCAAGGGGGGCAGCTGGGGCCACCCGCCCAGACTTCGAGTAGAAAGGGAGGAGAGGAGGCCCAGTTTTCACCTTGTGGACACGGAGAGCTGCTCAGCTTGCCCCCAGAGTGGGTGAAGGCTCAAAGGACTTCGCATCGAGTGGGCACCCGGCCCCCTGCCCGGCCCCCTGCAGGTCAGCTCCTGGCGCCCAGACAGTCCTTGCACAACACACACTGTGCTTGCAGGTACACATGCCCACCCCGGAAGTAGGACAGCAGTCACTCCCCCCAGCCCCCTGCACCCCCTGCGTCCCCCTGGGCCGCTCTGACCTGGGCTCTCCAGCTGACTCCGGATGTAGCGGAGGGCGGACAGCGCCGCCTGCTGCTTGGCCTCCAGCTTGTCGCTGGCAGTGCCCGCCGGGCACATCACGCCATCCAGCTCCACTTGTGCCGAGAAAGGGAAGCACGCACCTGCGGGAGGGGGGCAGGGCGCAGGCCTCAGCCTGGCAAGAGGGGCATCAAGCGGCCCCCAGCCCTTGCCAGGGCCGCCCACCAACGCCAGCACCACGGGGGGAAGGGGCGCAGTGTGCTGGGGGCACAGCGGCACAAGGTGCCTGCCGGGGCGGGGTATTACACAAAGGCAAGCAGGGACAGTCAGCTGCCCTCAGCAGGCCCCGGGCCAACCTGTGCTGGCTTGCGGGACAGGCCTGGGTCACATGGTTCCTAGCAGGACCAACTTTTTTTTTTTAAGATTTATTTATTTTTATTACAAAGTCAGATATACAGAGAGGAGAAGACACATAGAGAAAGAGCTTCTGTCCATTAATTCACTCCCCAAGTGAGCGCAACGGCCGGTGCTGTGCTGATCAGAAGCCAGGAGCCAGGAGCTTCCTCCAGGTCTCCCACACGGGTGCAGGGTCCCAAGGCCTTGGGCTGTCCTCGACTGTTTTCCCAGGCCACAAGCAGGGAGCTGGATGGAAGTGGAGCTGCCGGGATTAGAACTGGCACCCATATGGGATCCCGGCATTCGAGGTGAGGACTTCAGCTGCTAGGCCACTGTGCCAGGCCCAGGATCAACTTTTTGCACGAGGACAATGCTACTACAAGGAGCCCTTGGTCTTTAGACCCGCCAGACACAGGCAGGTCGATCAACTGCTTCTGACCGCGGCTGGGCAACTGGGTGTGTGTGCCAGGCAGAAGGCCCGGAAGGCCACAAGAACACGACTGCTGCGTCCAGCTCACCATTAATACAAGTGGCTGACGGTGGTATCACAGTACCTGGGTAGGATTTCCTGTGTGAGGGTCTTCCGTTCTTAAACAGGCACTGCAGTGTCAGACCCCAAAGGACCCTTGGCCTCGGGACAGTGGATACAATATTGCTTTTACCAAGTGGGGGAGTAGCCTCACCAAGGGTTCCCATGGCAACCATAACTGTCTGCAATGGACCCTTTAAAAAACAGTTTAGATTGGAAGGCAGAAGCGGGATGCGGGTCTCCTCACCTGCCAGTGACTCAGCCACAGGAGCAGGTGTGGCCTGTGGAGCTGCGGCAGCCCCACCCAGCTCGTGGTTCCTCTGGCCTGCACCTGGGGCTGTCCCACCAAACCTCTCCCCCACAACCGTGTGTTCTGGGCGGGCAGCGCAGCGCTCCCGACTCACCTGCCCTGTGGTCCTCTCTGAAGACAAGCGAGATGCCCAGGCCTGCCGCATACTGGGCCAGCAAGGACACGGCCTGGCTAGGGGCTGGGTCTTTGAGTGGCAGGCTCATCCGTCTGGAGGCCCCTTGGAAATCTCCAGCGGGCCCTGCCGGGGGACCCGAGCCCCTCGGAGCCTTCCCCATCTGTCCCTCTACATCTTCCGCAGCCCGGGCTGTCCCTACTTCCCCAACTCCGGCCCCTTCCCCGGGGCCACCGTCCACCACCACCGAGACCAGGGCCTGCTCGGAGCCCTCCAGGTCTTCGTCCACGCTGGGAGTAGACGGGCGCTCCCAGGTGTTCCGGTTCAGGCTGGCCGAGGGGCGCCAGGGTTTGGGCCCCGGGTTGATCTGCAACGAGGCGGCCAGGCGGGGCTTCCTGCGGGCACCATCATCGGAGGCCTGGGCTGAGCTGGCCAGCGAATCCATGGCTGCTCTGGAAGATTCCACGATGCGCCCGCGTCCGTTCTGGCCTCACCCTTTTGCACGTGCCCTTGGACGTCCCACGTGGGCAGCACGCGAACCTCCCGCTGCGAGCTCCACCTGCCAGCCTCGCCGCTGGCCAATGAGGCCGCAGAGCTGGGAGGTAGGGGGCTGGAGGCAGGCGGAGCGCAGGCGACTGGTCCGCTCGGGAGGGAAGGCCAGATGCCCAGCTGGGCAGTGGGCGGGAGGCACTGCCCGGCCCCGCCCCGAGTGAAGCTTGGAAGGCTAAGCTGGGAGGACGGCTCGCTCCCACCAGCCTTGTCTCTAACTTGGGGTGATCCTGGGGGGTCCCAACACCTTGCCACGGGGTTTGGGGCTTTGAGTGCAGCTCAGACTCCAAAAAACACACAGCCCATCAGAGCCCTTAGCCTCAGCCTGGGTCCCGTGTCTGATCAACACCCCTGGGTCAGGCAGAATCCACGTTTTATGTATTTTTTAAGATTTTTTTTTTTAATCGGAAAGTCAGAATTACAGAGAGGACAAAGTTGCACCATCTGCTGGTTCACTCCCCAAATGGCCACAACAGCCAGAGCTGGGCCCATCCGAAGCCAGGAGCCTGGAGCTTTTTCTGGCTCTGCCACATGGGTGCAGGCTCCCAAGGCTTTGGGCCGTCCTCCACTGCTTTCCCAGGCCACAGGCAGGGAGCTGGATGGGAAGTGGGGCAGCTGGGACACAACCAGCTCCCATATCAGTTCTTGGCATTTGGAGGTGAAGGATTAGCTACTTGAACTAATCCCAGAATTTGCATTCTAAAACCTTACTGGCCAAAGGTTACCTGTTCCCCTTGTTCCTCTGTACTCTCCCGCGCCCCAAAAAGGATTTTGTATTAAATCATAACAATACCAGAAAACCACAGATATTAAAGGCGAATGTCTAGCGCCCAGAGATCGGGAAGGGCGTGGCCGTCTCCCCTGGGGTCTCTGGGTGGGAGCACAGCCTGCTGACCCACCTTGAACTTCTGACCTCCATAGCTGCCCCAGTGTTCATTGGTTACAGTCGCCACACAAAGCCAAAGTTAGTGCCATCCGTATTTTTGCAGAGGTAACTCTTAAAATGCTTTTTAAACAGACTATATGGCCCTGATTATTAATCACACATTTAAATAAGCACAGCAGTGACTTCAGATTTATGGTGCGTTAGTCATCCTCCTAAATGTAGTCTCCTCAATCCCCAGGAGAGGATGCCTGAGGTCACCTGCCAAGGCAAGTGCATTCCTGACGATGGACCGGCCGAAGCCATCAACGAAATCAGCCCTCCTTCCTCTGGGGGACCGCCTGATTTCATTTCTTTCATTCACGTAAAGGCGTTGATGTGTTCCCAGAATGGCCATCATTTCATCTCCTCTTTCATTGATGCAATATTTATCAAGCATCTACCCTGCCAGCATCTTGTGCGGCAGCAGGGGCCTGGTCCTAGTGGGCGGCTTTTGAGTGGTTTCCGAGGCTAGGAAAGCCCTCAGCGGGACACCCAGGTGAGGTGAGGCAGCCCAGCGGGCGGTGCGGAAGTGTCAGAGTCTGCACCTATGACAGTAGGAGACCAGTCCCTTCCTGTCTGGTCTCCAGACCTAGGGCTTAAGCTTCCAATCTCCCACCCGCCCCCTGCCCCCAGTGCTGGGGCAGCCCTGAAAGAAACGCGAACTGTTGGCAGATGCCTACAAGGCTTTCAAGCGTTTGCGGGACGCAGAACTAAGACACTGTCCAAGCGCTTCTTGAGGGAACCTGCAAATGGTCATTTAAAGCACACTCAGAATCCACGTCATCAGTGTGATGGCGTGGGGATCTGTCAGCAGGAAGGCAGGCTGTGAGTCCATGCACTCTGCAGCCCAGTGAGCCAGCAAGCCCGCCAAGGGCTTGATCCCCATGCAGCTCAAGGCCTGGGCCAACAGCGGGATGAGATCTGTGGTTGGACAGTGATTCTGAAAGCACCACCCCGGGGGCAAGCAGGGTCCTGGGCACCTGCAGCCTGGAAGGGCCAGTGAGCTGACCCAGCCACGACTTCCACCTGCTTCACCGCAGGGGGTGTGGGAACCGCTGCCTGGAGCTGCCTGCCCTGTTAGGTCGTTAAGGCACTTAAAGTTCTTACCCTTCTCATGCTGTTACACGCAGCTAATTCCCGCAGCCAAGTCCTCTGTTCACGATGTTTACCGCAAGCCCAAGTCCAGATGCAGCAGGGTGCTTAGTAGGTCCTTTATTCCAGCAGGGTAGGAACAGGAGCAGGGGTGTAGGGGGTGGAAATCTGGAAGGCACACACCTCCTGCCATGGTGGCAGGATGGGGGCTGCCAGGCATGGGAAGGGCCCAGATGGAGGAGAACGGGGAAGAGCCAGGTGAGCAGGCTCCCTCCTAAAGGCCTGGGAAAGCAACAGGATGGGACGCTGCCAACCACGTCCGAGACTTGACAGAAGCTCCTTGTCTCCTGGATTCGGTCTGACTCAGCCCGGGTCATGGCAGCTACTTGATGAGTGACCCAGCTGATCTTTCTTTGTGACTCTAAGTGGATGAAACAGGTGGGATTCGAATCGCGCCTGCTGGCCAGCGTGCAGTAAGCATGCACTTCCCGCCAGCACCGCCTCCGTGCTCGTCTGCCCTCCGCCCAGGAGGGGGCGCTGCAGGACCCGGGGAGGTGGCCCTCCAGGCGCCGAGGAGGCGGGACGGGGAGGCGGGACTTCCTGCCGTGGAAGGCGCGCTTCCGCCCAGACCCGGAAGACCGGCGCTTGGCGTTGTGTGGTGGGTCCCGGCGTGCGCGCGGTTAGTGGGGTGACCGCTGCGGGTGCCCCCCGGCACGAAGACTCGGCGAGCATTACGCGGGCATCCGAGCCACGTAGGTGAGCGCTCCGTCCGTGCAAGGGGGCGGGCGTGGGGGTGCCGGGCTCCGCCCGCTGCGTCCTCTCCATCGCGCGCCTCGCTCCTGCGGACGATGCTGTGGGCCTGTCCCGGTGCTGGACTGCCCCGAGGGCCGGGCCTGGGGCGGCGGACCTGAAAGTTCCTTGCGCCCGGCCGTGGGTGAGGATCTGGTCGCCCCAGGCTGCCGCACGTGCTCTGGCGGAGGGACCGCACCCCCTTTGGAGCGCGCAGAATTGGGGGGGGGGGCAGCCAGAGAGAGGACTCAGGGGCTCGGTTGGAGAGAGCAAGTGGGGAGGTCTTGTGATGAGGCGATCCTAAAGGTGCAGGGGGCACGGGTGGGGTGCTGTGTGTGTGGCGCTACCGTCAGAGATGCAGCCCCCTCCTCCCCGCTCCCCCGAGGGCCTGGGGGCTGAGACTGCAGTGGACAGCAGACCGGCCTACAAAGCAGGGTCTCACCAGGATCTCCCCCCGTTGCTGCCAGCGGAGGCGGCTGGCTGCAGCTGCAGCAGTGGGTACCGGAGGTGGGCAGCTGGTCCAGCGCCTATGGGGGGCACACGGTCCCGGGAGAGCTGAGGGCAAGAGGGATGCGCGGTTGGGGTGTGGCGGGCAGTAAGGCGTGATGCTGGGGGTGCGCGGATCGGGAGGCGGCTGCCCCGTCACCTGGCCTGGACTGGCCCACTGGTGCTTGCTCGGGCTGCAGCTGACCGTCAGGTGGACCCAGGCAACTGGCCACAGACAGGGGAAGCAGCAGGCCCACATTTGGTGGGTGCTGGCCCTTGGTGAGTGAGTGATGTTATTGTTTGGGGTGATGCTGTTTTGTTAACATTTTTTTTTTTAAGATTTTATTTTAATTGGAAAGGCAGATATACAGAGAGGAGGAGAGACAGAGAGGAAGAGCTTCCATCTGATGGTTCACTCCTCAAGTAGCCGCAACGGCTGGAGCTAAGCCAATCCAAAGCCAAGAGCCAGGAGCTTCTTCCAGGTCTCCTATGCTGGTGCAGGGTCCCAAGGCTTTGGGCCGTCCTCCACTGCTTTCCCAGGCCACAAGCAGGAAGCTGGATGGCAAGCAGGGCTGCTGGGATTAAAACAGTGCTCATATGGGATCTGGCTCATTTAAGGCGAGGACTTTAACCACTATGCTATCGCGCTGGGCCCTGTTTTTAACTTAAAAAGGGGTGGTGGTAGTGCTGCTGCTGTGCTGTGTAGCTGCTCATACTCAGAGGAGCTTGGGTTTCACCAATGCCCTCTGCCATGAGTGTATTTGATCAATGCGTAGTACGTTTCCTGGGCGGCAGTGGGTCTGACTCGGAGGTTGGGGAGCAGGTGATAGGGACTTGTTTCTGATCTCGAGGCAGAGGAATGGGCAGACATAAGCCCATGAGGCCAAGAGCTCCCAGGAGCTGACCACCTACCCGTGGCTGCCCCTGGACTTGTCACGTGCTGGCCCTTCCCCTCGGAGCCCCTTGGCGGTGGTGTGTCCTCCCCTCCCCACAGGCTCAGGTGTGCCCAGACAGCTTATGGGGGGGTGGTGCTTAGTGCCCCGAGTCTTGCACTTGGCATTGGCTCTCTGACGGTGCCTGACTCTCCGGGAAGCCACAGACCTCCCTGGGAGCCTGCCCACAGGCCGGTGGTGGGCCAGAGTCTGTTGGGAATGCCAGTGTGATGTTTTCTAGGCTCCCGTGGGCCAGCATGGACTTCCCCGACTGCCTCCGCCCCTCATTGTTCATGAGCGGCCCCCTGGGCCTGAGCGACACCCCTGACCTGTCCTTCATGTGCAGCTGGAGAGATGCGCTCACCCTGCCCGCGCCCCAGCCGCCCAAGGTGAGGAGGTGGCAGGAGAGACCCCTGCTGCGGCCTTGGTCTCCTGAGCTGCCTGGCCTGGCAGGGGCACACAAGGGGATCAAGGGTCCGATGGAGCTGGGTTAGGGCAGTGTGGCCTGGGAGTGCCAGGGCTCCCATCAGACAGGCTCCATGGAGCCTCAGGACTCGCCCTGGGTGTCTCAGGATAGGTGACTGTGGGGTCTCCTGAGAGGAAGGGAGAAGGGCAGTGCGCACTGGCGCGTGGGGGCCTGTGGGGGTGGTGGGCACAGGCGGCCCGGCTCACACAGCAAAGCTCCTCTCGCACCGCCACTGTCCCCCTGGGAATGGACGACCTCCCTGGCCTCAGCCCCCTGGGAAGGATGACAGTGGCCCTTGCCACGACACTACACGGTGGCTGTGAGGACGAAGCGAGCTGCAAACTGACCAGTGTTGCGCACAGAGCCCGGCCAGGTGTGCCCCATCATCACGTTGTCACCATCATCGTGTCCCCTCCAGAACAGGCTGCCACCCCTGGCCAAGGACCTGCTGTGGGAGCCGGCCACGCCGGGGCCCCTCCCCCTGCTGCCTCCTGGCCCTGGTAAGGAGCACCTTTCTGAGGGTCACCGGGCTGCCCCACCATCACTTCCCTGCAACACCTCCTGCTCCTTCCTGCAGATCCTTGGGACCCCGGTGTGACTGCGCAGGACCTCCTGTTCCGTACAGGTTACCTGTACCGCCGGCGACCACGCGTCGTGCTGGATGTCACCGAGCAGGTTGGCGGCCCCGTGGGGTTGGCGTAACGAGCGGGGGGCAGGGGCAGGGGGCTGTGCCGGGCTCCTGCTCCCACAGCTCAGCCGGTTTGTGTAGGATCATGGGGACATGAGCAGGCGGTCAGTGCCCACCGGTGGCAGCTGTGCCTGGTGACTGGCCCCTCTGCTCCCCCAGGTCGGCACCCACTGGCAGGAGGCTGTGCCTGGTGACCGGCCCCTCTGTTCCTCCAGCTCAGCCGCTTTCTGTGGGATCATGGGGACATAGCCTTTGCACCCCTGGGGAAACTGATGCTGGAGAATTTTGAACTGGACGGAGACCCGGTGAGTGAGCAGTCGCTCTCAGACCTGGCTGGCCAGGTTCGTGGCCTGCCCAGGGCACCGTGCGGGCAGCCTTCGGGCGTGCGTGGCTCTAACGAGGCCCTCCCCTACAGAAACGCACTAAGAAGCGCACGATGGTGATTGTGAAGAGGCTGCTGGAGGACCTCGGAGGATACCAGCCATGGGGGCAAGTGGCTCAGGAGAGAGGGCGGACGGACAGGCTTGGTCGCCAGGGGCGGGCCCGGGGCTGGGCCACGGCTGCAGATCCTGCGCAAAACTCCCGCCGGCCAAGGGGAAAGGGGTCTTGCGGCTGACGGACAGGACAGGGGCTGGCTGGCTGGGCACAGTTTTTGGGATGTCTGCTCGCTCTCTCATCCGCTTCCTCTGCCTGGCCAATTTCTTAGACAGCTTTCCAGTGGCGGTGACATGTTTCAGGACTGAGGGAAGGAGCCGCTGTCCTCTCTGTCGCCCACTCTGGCCTTCCCGTCCACAGGTGTCCCTGGGCTTCCCTCAGCCATCGGCAGCGCCGTTTCTCCTTCCTGGGGGGCTCAGTGCTGGGCAGGTCGGTGGCCAGCGTGCTGGGGGAGCTGCTGCACGAGGAGCTGGCCATGCGCTGGGAGCAACTCCTGCTGGACGAGGCCTTCACTGGGGGCGCCTTGGCCTGGCTCCCTGGCAGGACGCCCCGAGTCGGACAGCTGGTCTACCCTGCTGGGGGTGCCCTGGACAGCCTCCGTATCCTTTGCCCAGGTCCTTCTGGGTTCCCTCTGGCGTGGCACAGGGGTAGGAGCTGGGGGGCATGGAGGGTGGTGTGAGCACTGAGCACAGATCCTTAGCAAGGAGTCCAGACTTCCAAGAAGTCAGCCTGGCCTCCAGCGGCAGGCCGCGCGTTCTTGGAACCTCTGGACGCATCCAGCTCCGGGGACCTGTCCGGCAGGTGGTGACCTGCACCGTGCAAGGGGAGGGTAAGGCCCTTGGGCACCCCCATCCGTCCCTCCCTCGCTGACCCATTATCTGAGTGTGGGCACTGAGCCCTGAGCCCCAGCCTTCTCCTCGCTCCCTCAGCCTTGCTAGCCGTGCGCTCCAGCTACCACTGTGCCGTGTGGAAGGTGGGGAAGCAGGGGCCGCCGACCCCTCTGCAGGTGCTGCAGGTCAGGAAGGGTGCTGCGGGCATCAGCCTCAGGTGAGGGGCAGGTGTGGCTGGGCAGCAGGGCAGGGCCTGGGCCAGGGGACAGCCCGCTGACCTGTCTCCCCCTGTACTCTAGCCCTCACCTGCCAGGGGAGCTGGCAGTCAGCAGCCACTCTGGAACCATCTGTCTGTGGACCCCCGAGGATGGGTAATGCCCCTTCCCCTGGTTCCCTCCCCTCCCACCCATCCAGCCACTCCTTGCCTCACCACCCCCCGACTTTCCTCTCTTCCCAAGGCTGCGGCAAGTGTACAAGGACCCTGAGACCCTCGTGTTCCGCGACCCGTCTCCCTGGCGCTGGGCGGACTTCACTGCCCATCCTCGGGTGCTGACTGTGGGTGACCGCACTGGCGTCAAGCTGGTGGACACTCAGGTATGGGGCTGGGCCGAGGCCTCCTAAGTGCAGGAGGAGTGGGGCAGACTGAGGCTGACCCCGCATCTCCGCAGGGCCCTCCCGGCTGTGGTCTGCTGCTTTTCCGTGCTGGGGCAGAAGCTTCCTGCCAGAAGGGGGAGCGTGTGCTGCTCACCCAGTACCTGGGGCTGCCCAGCCCTGGGGCACTCCCTCCCACGATGCATCTTATCTGTACCCAGGTGAGTGCCCCCAGTCTGGTCCTCCGCTTGGCCTCAGGATCGCCACAGCCTGCTTCTGGGCTGACGCAAGGCCATGTGCCTGGTGGGCAGGCCAGCGGAGAGGAAGCTCTGCAGTGTGACCACGGGTGGCAGGTAGAGCAGTCCCATGGGAGGAGCAGCTGAGGTGACCACCACCACCATGCAAAGCCAGGATGTTAGTGGGCATGCCTCAAGCCCACATCAGGGTCAGCCAGATGTGGATATGGCCACTGAGACCCTGCAGCTCCACCTGGGCTAGGCCTACAGGGGCCTTAGCCAACCCCTGAGCCCACCGCCTTCTCGTCCCCAGTTCTCGCTCTATCTGGTGGACGAGCGCTGCCCTCTGGTGCCAATGCTCAAGTGGGACCATGGCCTCCCCTCCCCACCCCTGCTGGCCCGGCTGCTGCCCCCACCTCAGCCTGGCTACCCACAGCCCCTGCTCCTGGGCGCTCATGGCGGGCAGCTGCAGCTGCTTCAGCTCACAGGTGAGAACCCACCAGGGTGGGGTGGAGGTGGGTGGAGGTGGGTGGGCTGGCCAGCCCTGAGCAGGGCCTCATGCATCTGTCCTTCCTGCAGGAGACATGAGCTCCACACCCAGGCTGGCAGGACCGCCCCAGTCGCTCCCGTCCAGGACCGACTCCCTCTCTGCCTTCCCCTTGCTGGAGCCCAGGAGCCACTGGCAGCTGCAGGAGCGCCTGGCAGCACCAGCCATAGGTAAGCTGGGCTGGCGGGGAGGAGCACCTGGGAGCACCAGCCGTAGGTAAGCTGGGCTGGCGGAGAGAAGCGCCTGGGAGCACCAGCCATAGCTGTGTTGGGACAAACTGAGTTGGGGGCACCCCCACAGGCTTCAGGGTCCCCGTCACCCCATCTGCAGGTCTGGCTGCTGCCTTTGTCCCCATGGCCCCGACACCAGCACTGTCGGTCTTCCAACTCTCGTCGGCGGGAGACATCTTCTACCAATACCTCCACCTCCAGACCAAGTCCAGCCCCGGCCAGGACAAGCCTGTGCCTGACTGCCAGACCTCCCCGAACAAGCCACCCACATGCCCCACTTCCTGGACGCCCCAGGCCACTGCCTGCTGCGCCCGGTGGCTGGATGCCTTGCTGGAAGTACCCCCGACCCCCCCAGTTTGGGCTGCGCCCACCTTTTCCCACCGACGACTGCTCCCTCGACTGGACGCCCAGTATGTTGGAGGGAAGGTGCCAGAAGTCCTCCGGACGGCCATGGCTGAAGGGCGGCTTCTGCAGCCCAAGGACCTGGGCTCGCTGCCTGCAGCTGAGCCACCTCCCGCACCGGAGTTGGGCCCAGAGGACGAGCTCAGTGAGCGCCTCGGGGAGGCCTGGGAAGGCCGCGGGGCCGCCTGGTGGGAGCGGCGGCAAGGCGGGTCAGTGGAGCCCCGCAGGCAGCTCAGGCGGGCCAAGCGGCGGACACAGCTGTCCAGCACCTTCTCCTTGCTCAGCAGCCAACTGGACCTCTCCGGTGCCAACAGCCCGCCTCCCACCCTGGACCGGACATGCCTGGAGGCCAGACCATGTTCCCCAGTTACTTCAGCTTCCCAGGAGTCCAGGGCTCAGGGTGTCCTCTTGGAGCGGCGGCAGAGCCTCCGGAGCTACGGGGCTGAGCTACCCCTGCAGAAGGACACCCCAGACTGTGCCGCCACAACCCCCTCTCAGGTCGCTGGCCTCCGGGCCACCCCTTCCCAGCATCGCACCCCTGTCTTCCCCAGCCCTCAGCCCCAGCGCAAGAGGCCTCGCATGGGCTTCTGAGGGTGCAGGCTGGGTGCCTGGTGCCTTCCACGGGACATAGCAACCTCCAGCCTGCCCTGGGCTGAGGGATCCCAGTGTGGCTTGCAGCAAGTCTGAGGGTACTTGACCTGTTTGCCTGCTGGTAATTGCATAAGGCCATTGCAAGGTACTGGCAGTCTGACCCTCTTGGTGGTACCAGGAGGCAGGTTCTCAGGTGAACCAGGTGGGCAGTGACAGCCCCTTGCCAGTGCACTACCTGGCAGTGCCACTCGGGGACAGTGCAGCATGGTGTACAACTGCTATGGGTGTGAGTAGAGAGAGGCACTGACTGCCAGCTCAGGGCAAATAAAATGAACCACTCTCCTGGACTGGGCTCTTGGCACCAGATGCGGGAGGCCTTGTTTCTTGTGCAGTACACATCTGTTCTCCCATGGGAGACAGCTCTCACGGGAAACCTTCCAGGCCCCAGGGTCTGATCAGGGTAGTGTGTGGCTCACAGCAGTGTTAGTGACACACACGTGGATATGAAAATGCTTAAGGCATTTGCAGGTGTACAGTTGATACTACAAATATGGGAAACTAGTGTTTTGGGTACAAGTTGCACAGTGCCCCTCTGCCAGGGCTGGGGGCAGGAGGTGTGAAGAGACCGGGGCGCAGGTGGGGTCCGAGGTCCCAGCAGCTGGAGGGGGGCCAAGGGAGGCAGGCTGCACCTGTTCAGTCCTGGACGGGCCATGCCACAGTCAGTCCAGGCCAAATTCAATGTCCTCGTGGCCTGGCCCTGCCCCATGCTTCTTGGGCTCCACTGCAGACAGCGCCTCGTACCCAGCCATGTGGTTCCCTAGAGGGTTCAAGAAGAAGGCCACTGGGCATTCCTGCGTGCAGGTCTAGGACCTGCTGTGGTGCTGCCACCACAGGACCAATACCCACCAGACCTGGCCAGCAGTCTGCAGGACTGCCCGGCAACAGCTGCTGACCCAGGCACATCCTGGCCTGCTTGTCCACACTATGTCCTCCAGTACCAGCACCCACCTGCTACGTCAGGCCTCTGCATGCAGGCCCTACATGGCACATCAGACCTCTGTCATCCCAGCCTCAGGGAGCCCTCTAGAAAGCAGCCCTGTGCTGGCACCCTGTCTTTGCTCCCCCTTGCCAGCCACAACATCCATGGCCCCTCCCTCCTTCACAGTTTGGTCTACTGGCTGAGGGACAAGGAGGAGGTGGCTGAAAATGCTGCTTCCAGACCTGCTGAGCCAGGAGATCTGGGACCCGTGCAGGGGCCTGCACACAGTGCTTGCCTGCTCACACACACATGCACTGGTGGCTTTGGAGCCCTCCACCTGGGAAGGTGATCTGTCCAGTGGCCCTCTGAGTACAGAGCCCAGCGGATGGTCAGCAGTGGGTCCCAGCCAGGTGGGAGCGGCGGCTGCATTACCTGGTGCAGAGACTGCATGGAGGCCACTGTCCCCATCCTTGCTGCTGTTGGGGGGCATCGGGGGGCTGTGTGGCAGCTCGGAGTCACTGAGCTCCTCTATCAGCGGTTGGGGAGGCCCTGCGTCATGAGCTGGGGTCCTCTTGGCCTCCTCTGTGAGTAAGTCTGCAAAAGGCAACGTGGCCTTCACAGATATGTCCTTGGAGATGGCAAATATGCTTGAGAGGGTGTCTGTGGGTGGCTGTCCCAGCACTGAGAGGGGCGGGCAGTCCAGGTCAGGCTCACTGTCATCGCTCAGGTTGGAGACAGCCTCGATCCTTGGGATGCACATTTCCTTTTGGAAACAGGAGAGCTGTGTTGGAACCACACCCTTCCCACAGTTCCAGTCACACTTGGTAACACTGGCAATGTTCAGGGGGGACCAGGGGATCACTCCCTCTGCATCTCTCCAAGCTTCTGGGTCTTTGGGCCCTGTGCCCCAATCCTCTGTCCTTCCCGTGTCCCTGAGCCCCAGCCTCTGCTGGCACATCCCTTAGCCCAGCTTTGTTCACTGTAGTGAGGACTAAGGGCTGATGTGGAAATGCCATCCTGGGCATCATTCCCCTTGGGCATGGCATGGCTCTGGGGGCATTGCAGAGGAGTTCCTGTTAGCTCCCGGCACCCCTGCTCTTTCTCTTTGCCGCCTGCCTGGGCCATTCCACCTGGACACACTCCTGAGATGTGCACAGGGATGGGGCGTCCACGCACAACATGCCCCCGGCTGGACCTGCACGCACAGTGCTACAGCTCAGCCAGAAAGCCCAAGTGGTGGACGGGAAACCCTAAATGAGCAGGAACAAGCAGCTGCTCGTCCATCGGGCCTAAGTCGGCGGGCAGCCCTGCATTCCTCCAAGGAGCATGCTACTGCCAGGTGAAGGAGACGCCTAAGGGATCTTGCCAAGTTCATAGAAAATGCATTCTATGAAAACACTGGGCGCCAGAGCTTTCAAAGCTTTGGGCACCAAAACAAACTCGTCCTTCAATTCCATTTTCCATGTGCTTTGTGAATGACGAGAATGAAAGTGAGATTGGGTGGGCTGTGGGGGACGCACACCCCAATAACCTGACCTGGTCTTGCCCAGATTCTCTTGTGCCATCGATGTCTTCCAAGTCGGGGAGGTCCTAAAAGAGCAGCATGTCACAGGGAGCACATGCACCCCAGGCCCGGAGAGGACCGGAGGAGGCTCCCTTGCCCAGTGCAGAGCAGTGAGCAATCGCCTGACCCGCTCAGACGGCCCCTGCCCGCTACCGGAGAAGCCACCTGGGCACCCCCTCATCACCATCGGGCCAAGAGAGGGAGAATGCCCGAGGTGTGCTGTGGCTGGGGCACCTCCAGGCCCTCCTCGGGGTGCAGGAGAGACAAAGGGACCCCAGGCAAATGTGGGAGTGTCTGAGCACTGTGTGGCACGAACTCATCTGGCACTTCCCCCAGACTTGTACCACTTTCCAGTTATTGTGCTGTGGGCTTTTGTTTGGCATCCTCTGTAGCAACTGGCACAAAAGTGGGGGAGCTAGCATGGTATGTGGAGTGGCTGCACGCCAGTTCCCAGCTGTGTGGCTTTGGACAAGGCATGTCACCTTTCTGCCCTCCAGCCGCCCCCTCCGAAGCTAGGCTGACGGCAGCCTAGACATCTTGGAGTAACTGGCGGGACCACATGAGCAGTAATGGGTTCCACCCAGAACACCAGTGCAGCACAGGCTGGCAACGGCACGGACATTCTAGACATGGTCAGCTCTCAGAAGGGGGAGACCAAGCCGACCTCCCTTCACACCTGAAGGTGCCAGCCATGACCAACTTGGCTCTGGGTGAGTCCCGTGACATTGTCAAACATGGGGCACTCTGAGCCACAGTGTGAGCTTGAGTGGGGAAGTGGGTGGGGGCAGGCTGTGTGCCCCAGGCTGGCCATGAGCACGTACGCTGATCAAGAGCGGCCTCTCCTCCACGTTCATGTCTGTGGTCGCCATGTCTTCGGTTCCAGCTCGGCCGGCTTCGGTGAGCAGGGCACTCAAAGCAGCCACCGGCTCGGGAGCAGCTTCTAAGGAACAATGCCAGTGACTCAGTGGCTGAAACGACAAGCCCTAGGGGAAAAGTGGGTCCTAGGAGCAGTGACAGGCCCTCCTCAGGGGGCTGGAGGTCCGGTGGGGGGCAGAAGCCACAGAGCAACAGCTTGGAGTGGTGCTGCAAAATGTCACAATGACAGTTCTTGCACTGAGTCCCTGGTGAGGTGACCAGATTTATAGTTTAACCCACTTTTTTCTAAAAACACATTTCAGAGATAAATTTACTTGGGTTCAAGAAATTTTTGAAACCCAGGCCTTCTGATGGAAGGGCCTTCAGAAAACCCATGGGAAAAGCCATTGTGTGTGGATTTTGTACTTTTGGCACTCAAACTGTCTCCTTCCACTCCAGACATGCCTCCAGGATGCCTGCCGGGCAGCCCTGCTGCAGACACTGCCAACCTACAGGACCCACGTGTGAGAAGCGACCCGGTATCCCCCGTGCAGCCCCGCCCATATGGGCGCCTCTCAGCATGCCTACCTTCCCTGGCAGCCCCAAGGGCTGGCGGGCTGGGGACTTCGGCCAGGAGGGCCTCCCCAGGCTCCTGATGGTCCGTGCTCCCGACAGCCTGGGCCGGCAGCTCCTCTTCTTCGTAGGCCTTCTCCGGGAACAGCTCATCTTTGGCCTCAAAACTTTCCTCAACAAACAGCTCCATCTTCCGCTGCTTTTCTCCATCCTCTGGTGGCTCATCAGCACCTTCCACGCTGGCACGCCTGCTCTCACCACCACTGGGTGGAGGTGTTTCCCCTGAATAAGGCAAAGACTCAGGTGAGTCTGGCTATGCCTGGCCGACCTGGACATCTATGCTTCTGAGAGCAGAGCCTGGAGCCTCAAGGGGGCTCGTCACAGCACTGCCTGGGAGCCCACGCAGGGTGCTAGGTGGGAAGGAGGGAGGACAGCTGCTCCATGTGGCAGGCAAGGTTGTCAAGAGAGCAAGTCAGAAGATGCAAGTGCTGCATCTGAGGCTTAAGACCTGCTGGTCGGCCTCCCCAATCCAGTGGCTCAGGAGAAAATCAGTGTGTGTGTGTGTGTGTGTGTGTGTGTGTGTGTGTGTGTGTGAGAGAGAGAGAGAGAGAGAGAGAGAGAGAGAGAATGAACACCGAAGAGAGGAGAGAGGTGCAGGTGCAAACAGCTAGGCCACCAGACACACCAGCATCCTCTACTGGAGCGCCAGTTCCAGTCCCAGCTGACTGCTGCCGATCCAGTTAACACACCGGGGAAGGCTGCAGGTGGTGGCCCAAGTACCCGGACCCCTCCCACCCATGCAGAAGGTGGATGGAGTTCCATGCTCCTGGCGACAGCCGGGCCTTGGTCTGGCCAGTGCAGGCATTTGAGGAGTGAGCAGGTAGATGAAAAACAGATCTCTGTCTGTCTAAGGCTGTCTAGGGGCTGGGTGTACTTTCTTAGGGCATTACAAGCTCAGCTGATAAATAAATAAATAAGTAAATAAATCTTTAAAAAGAAACAGTAGGCAGAAAGTAATATCAGTATGCCATTGTAGAAAAGAGATAGAAAAATACCAAGTAACCTTTGGCTTTTCTGTGATTTCATTCATAGCAAACATGTTTTCTTTTCTAAGATTTATTTTTATTGGAAAGTCAGATAGACAGAGAGGAGCAGAGACAGAGAGGAAGATTTTTTACTTGCTGGTTCATTCCCCAAGTGAGCACAACAGCCAGAGCTGCTCCAATCCACAGCCAGGAGCCAGGAGCTTCCTCCAGGTCTCCCACATGGGTGCAGGGTCCCAAGGCTTTGGGCCGTCCTCGACTGCTTTCCCAGGCCACAAGCAGGGAGCTGGATGGGAAGTGGAGCTGCTGGGATTAGAACCAGTGCTCATATGGGGTCCTGGTCACGATCAAGGCGAGGACTTAAACCTCTAGTTTCTAAAATCACTTGAGAGCTCCTGAAATCCTAGTAGCGAGGCATGCTATGAGACTCTTTACTTTTTATTTAGCTTTAAAGATGTACTTGAAAGAGCTACTGAGGCAGAGGGAGAGAGACGGGTTGAAGCTGGGGGCTTCCTCCAGCTCTCCCACTTGGGCGGTCCTCTGGCTTTCCCAGGCTTTTGACAGGGGCTGGATGGGAAGTGGAGCAGTGGGACGGGAGCTGCTGCCCAGGAGATGGAGGTGTTGGTGCATGTCACACCACGGCACCCAGCCAGATGGTCTTTACTTCTAATATTTGATGTCTGACGCCGGTTTGGGGCATAGGATGACAGGGGCAGCTTTTGTTCTGATGAGGTGCTTCTTGCTGGGTTCCCGCATGGGGCTGGTTACCAGGAAGACTAAGCCACTTTCAGAAACCTGAGACTTTCTGTCCCACCCACTGCGGTCTCCAGACCGAGGACGGGGCTGGAAATGAAGCCAGTCTCTCCTGTGCATGCGGGGACGTCTCCATAAAGACCACCGAGCCATGGGGTCAGAGCTTCCGGAGGGTGGGACTCTCGCAGGTGCCTGGCGGGTGGCTGGCTCAGGGCAAGGGGAAGCCGCAGCCTGCCCCTGCACCTTCACTGCAGCTCACCTGCAGCCTTTATCACACCTTTCCCAGCACAAGCAACCGCAAACCCCATGCCTGCTGTGAGCCAGCACAGCACGCTACTGCATTCCAAGGGTGGGAACCACCTGGGACTTGGAATCAGCGTCTGAAGTGGGGGCAGTCATGTGAGGCTGCACCTTCAGCCTGGGCCTGCCTCTTAGGTGGGTGAGGTCGCCTGCAGCTGGATCTGTGGAGAGCTCAGGGACCCTGACCCTCCTGAGCTGCCCAGGGGGCCTCGGGGTGCTGTGGCTATGACTCCTAAGCTCGCCAGGGGCAGACGTGCACCCTCTCGGGTCATATGCTGATGGCACCCACTTCCCGGGTCTGGGAGCTGGGCCTGATGGGAGGACCTGCCCCAAATGGGAGTTGGGGTAAGGCTCCAGGATCTGCGCTGGGGTTGTTCCCCTCCACCACTGCCGCCCTCTGGCCTCACAGCATGCTCATGGCAAGGGGCGTGCCTGCCCGTGACCCTCCAAGACCCGAGAACCCGCGTCCCTTGGGGCTGGGCAGGTCCGCAGCGCCTACCCCTCTCCTGGCTCTCTTTCTGTCTCCTTCTCTCCTCGGCGCGCCGCTTGATCATGGCCAAGGCCTCGATGCTGTCCGTGATCTTCTTCTGCTCCCTGCTCTCCCACCGCTGCCTCTCCTCCTTCTCGGCCGCGTACCCTCCCCTGGCCCAGGCCTCGGCACAAGCTCTGTCAGAAGCACAGAAGAGAGGGTTGAGATGGATTTATCTGGAAGACAGAGTGACAGAGAGATCGTCCAACTGCTTCACTCCCTGGATGGCGGTGCCAGCCAGGGCCTGGCCACACTGAAGCCAGGAGCCAGGAATTCCATCCTGCTCTCCCATGTGGGTGCAGGGGCCCAAGAAGTTGTGCCATCTTCTGCCACCTTCCCAGGTGAATCACCAGGGCGCTGGCTCAGAACACTGGCATTCCAAAATGCAATGCTGGCATCGCAAGTGGTGCGTTAGCCCGCTGTAGCATGCGACTGCCACGACGCTGGCCCCCGGGGGTACAGTTTAGTGTGTCCTGTCTAAGGGCTGGGTGCGCTTTCTCAGTTACGGCACCACAAGCTCAGCTGACAAGAGGCAAACCAGTAACAAGATTCCATCAACATTGAAGCTTCTATAATGCAAAACATACCATTAATAAAGTAAAAAGGCAGGCTGCGGAATGTGGGAAGAGTTTTTGTAAACCATCTATCTCCCGAGGCCTAGAGAAAGGAAGCACCACTCACTGCCTGCTGGGGAGCGAGTCTGAGTCCTGGAAGACTGCAAGCTACCCAGGCATGGGCAGCCTCGGAGAACGCACCACTTCTGCCTTCCAGTCAGCGAGATGACCGCAGAGCCCTGGATCTCAAGGTGGGCACAGGCCAGGTGCCATCTGGGGGCTGGGGCTGGGATCCACAGTGAGCACCAGTTAGCCTGGCATGGGCTGGGACATCAGTGACGCTCAGCAGGAGTGTTCCCAAAGCCCCGGGCCACATTCTTTCTTCTGGACCACCTCGGGGAGTCCTTGGCCAGAGGTCAGAAACATATACCCGGGGTCAAAGGCCTGGAAACACCCGTCCATGCTCCTGTCACGGGCAATTCTATAGCCACAAAGTCTGCATCCTTAGCCAGGCGTAAAAACGCCCAAAGCTCAGCAACGCCAAAAAGGCTGTGAAGCAGGTTCAACTACTCAGCACTACGATGGCAGGAAAAGGCGTCTCTCCTCCTACCTGTCCTTTGGAAAGACGGGTCTGTCATCCAGGTACGTTAGGTGTTTCAGTCGCACGGTGACAGTCCTCCTGTAGCTAGGAATGTGCTTGATCACGGGGTTGCCCATCAAGTTGAGTACTCGCTGTGTGCAAACAAGAACCCAGTCAGCTGGCTGCAAAAACCCATGTGGTTAAGTCACTTTGTATGGTGCAAAAGTCTCATCTGGGCGTGTGCTGGGGAGTTGGGGGAGAAGCATGCCATAGCCTGGATCAGAGACGGGGAGGTGGTCGGTGTTGCCCTTGCACTGTGCTGCCTGACCAGGGCCAGTGAGCGCGCTTGCTTTGCTGCCCCTTCTCCGTTCCTGAAATGAAACTTGATCTAATGATTGTTCCCCTCCCTTCCCAGCCAGGACCTGCTGAGAGCTAAGGCTCTTGGTTCCCAGGGACGGATGCCTGTCTCCTGCAGGGGACCAGGGTGATGAGGAGTCAGCAATGCCTACAAGCCACCATTCCCTGTTACACACTGTCACCTGCCCTCCTGCCCTGAGTATCCCACAGGAAGTGCAAGGTTAGGGTCCTGTGCGGGTGAACCATCTGTTTGCCAGAAGCAAGGGAACGCTTTTCGTGTCCACTGAAGTGGATTTCATCGCCAGGAAAGAGAGACGTACGGAACCCTTCCCACACCACGCCCCACGATGTTCTTGCCATCCTTGCTGCAGGAGTGGGGTGGCTGGAGCGCCCGCTGCATGGGCAGGCCAGGAAAAACGCGCATTGGGATGAGGCATGTGAAAACCCTCGCAGAACAGCTGTATGGAGCTGGACTGTGACCTCCCTGAGAGCCTCGGCCCCCAGAATGGGACTGAGTCTTTATAGAGGCGTCAAGGGAGGGCCTGAAGGTGACATGACCCATGTCAGGACTCAGTAGGCGTGCGGCACAGAGAATGACCGAGGGCAGACACGGGGAGGAGGTGGTAGCAGCCGGCGAGCCCAGCTCGATGGCATCACTGTGCACAGGTGTTTGTCCCTCCTCGTCGCTCACTCTGCAGAGCGTGGCCACCACGGTTCACTTGCTGCCCCTCCTTCACCTGAGTCCATTTTCCCTTGAATCATCCATGCCCTCAGCACTGTGTGCTCGCTTGGATCACTTTTCTGACGCACATCCCAACACGCACGTGTGCCACCAGGGCCTCCACTTATTTCCCTGACAGATGATCAATACTGGGTCAGAGGCCAGCACCTCCTGTCCTCGGTAGCAGGCAGCAGTGGGGGGTGGGCAAAGCCTGCTGATAAGCACAAGCAGAGAAGGAGTGGCCTGCCTGCTATGGAACATCGCATGTCCCCAGGCTTGTCAGTACTGCTGGCACGACTGGCAGGCACACGGGAGCCTCCGCTGGGTCAGCTGATCCCACCTGAACCCACTCATTGACCTGAGCCCCATAGAAAAGAGACAGGCTGGCAAACACCACCAGCCCCCTCACATAAGGCAACACCTTAACGTGAGATCACATGTTAAGTGCCCGGCCCCCCAGCTGCGGCACAGTGAAGGTCAGGCAAGTGGGAGGAGTCCAGGCAGCCCGGTGTGTGGTATGGGACCCCATCTCCCTGTCACAGGAAGGTGGTGGACAACAGGAAGAGGGCACTGCCTTAAAACAAAGCAATCCCAATGCAACATCTGTAGACGCCTTGAGTTTGAATAACCCAGTCGCCCAAACGTGTCTTTAGATGGGAGAGGGGCCGCCGCACCCCCTTCAGCAGCCAGTTCCTGCTCTACTTCTGATCTAGCTGGTTGCTGCTGGCCTGGCAACGCCCACAGTGGGTGGCCCAAGTGTTTGGACCCCTGCCATGTGGACGGAAGACACACATCAGGTTCCTGGCTCCTGGCTTTGGCCTGGCCGGGCTGTCTGGTGATGGAACCAGCAGAGGGGAAGACCTGTTTGTGTCGCCCTCTCTGTAACTGAAATAAATATATATATATATATATTTAAATAGATTAATTAAAGAGATTGCTGCATGTAGATTGGGTAGACTGGGTGTTAAGTGCGCTCATTCTGGCATCTTCCTTGTTGTGGCAGTGGCCTGACTGTGCAGACAAGCAGACACCCCGAGACTCAGCGGCGACGTACCAGATCGGGCATGCGCTCCAGCACGCGCAGGATCTCCGGGTTGCTCAGCCTGTTGTGAGACAGGTCCAAGACGCAGAGCTTCCGGCACTCCTGTAGGTGCTCGATGTCTTCCACCGTCTCCAGGTGGTTGTGGGCCATCTGTAGCGTGTTCAGGACGGGCAGGCAGGCTGCAGGCAGAGGGCGGCAGAGGGCGGCAGGGAGCGGGCAGTCAGCACGCAGGCCTCTGCTGGGACGGTGCGCCACGGGCGGGAGCTGGTCCCCCGCCACTCACCGAGGTTCTCGATGGTCTTGATGTAGTTGTTGCTGAGGTTCAGGGCGTCCAGCTTCTGCAGGGGCTCCAGGTTCTCAATTCTGTGCAGCAAGTTCACTTGCAGGAAGAGGCAGCGCAGTTCCGTCTGGGCCTCCAGGTTCTCGATTTTCTGGATCCCGTTGCACTCGAGCCAGAGACAGCGCAGGCCCGTGTACTCCTCCAGGTTCTCGATGCGATCGAAGCCTGGCAAGGGTGGGGTGGGGGTCTCTCAGGCCTTGGGGTCACAGCCTCCCTGGACCCTGGCTTCTCAACAGCAAGAGCCATGATGGGCAGCCTTACTCATTGGGATTCTGTCACCAAGACAATGAATCTGTCTTCATTGTTCTTGATACCTTTGTCTTTTCCAAACTTGCTGTACACCTATCATGTGGTCTCAGTTACATTTAATTATAGCTGCAGCACAGGTAAGATTTTTTTGAGGTTTTCTTTCAAATCCTTTTAAATAAGAATGCTTACAACATAAGAATTTCCCATGTTGCCTTCCTTCCTGCCCTGCTTTTTTCCTTAAAGATGACCACAAGTGTGACGCAAGCCACATGTGTTCCCGGATGGCACCAAGCGGCCACTCCCTGGGCACGTGTCTTTGCTCGGACTGTTTTCTGTGAAGCAGATGGTGAGTCAGGTCTAGACACCGTCTTCAGGAGACTGGAGCCCCGGCTCTGTCCATCTCTGCAGCCAGTGACATCTGACGGCTCTGTCCCCTTGCTGTCATTGTTGTCCTGCCTACGACAAGGTCCCCTCCCAGCGGGCCTTCTCTCCTTTTCCTGGATTTCTCTGGGAGGGACCCTAGGTCGGGCACTCATTTTGTGCTCACTAGTGTTTCAGGTGCAGTAGGATGGGGACCCACCCTGGGATCAGACAACAACACAGCAGCAGGGGTGACGGGCCGCTGGCAGGGACCAAGGCTCCCTCCTGGGTCTCCCTGTCCCGGGTGCCAGGCTCCCTCCTGGGTACGAGGCTCCCTCCCTGGGTCTCCCTGTCCCAGGTACCAGGCTCCCTCCTGGGTACGAGGCTCCCTCCCTGGGTCTCCCTGTTCTGGATAACTTGCATTGCAGGACGACCCAGTGACTCTCCTGGGTCATGGCCAGTGAGGACTCTGAGGCCTGGCGCTGGGGTGTGGGCCCTCAGGGAGATAGATATTCATGCAGTGACAGGTGACACAGGACCTCTCCCTGCAGCCCTCCTGGCTTTTTGAATCATCCTCCTTAGTCTAACATGTGGATTCCTCTTCCCTCCTGTCATGTGCTGTGCCCCAGCCTGCCCTGCTATCGCCACTGCCCACGTGCAGGCTGCTGGCTGGAAACTTCAGGGGGTGTTTCAAGTGGAGTGGAGGCACCCAGCACGGCCCTGTTACTGTTCCGCCAGCCACTTGTGCTGTGGGAGGCCCAATGCAACCCTGGGAGACCACCCCACACCCCTCGGAACTCACCCAAAGCCATCCTGACCCTACCCCTCCTTTCTAGCTCTGGATTCAAGGCCAGACAGAGGGGGCTCTTGGAAAATAAGCAGCGAATGATTTTATGCATCAACAAATGGCAGGAGAAGTAACTGCCCCAACCTCAGCTCCTCAATACCACTGCCAGGAATGGCCCTGCCCGTGAACCTGAGCTTGAGATGCCAATCTGGAGCTCCAGGGGGTGCCTGTTTACCCCGCTCCAGTCTGAGAATCCTGAGACCTTCTTCACTTGTTCTCCATAACAGTGGGCCTTCACAACATATCCCATTCCTACCCACCCCAAGCTCTTACAAACCAGACCCTGTTGTGAGCAATTCTAAATCAGGACAGGCATGTGGGACATTAAAATCACCACTTGGGACATCTACACCCTCTCCTGGATGCCTAGGTGGATGAGCCCCTGGCACTCTGCATCTGATCCAGGTTCCTGCTGGCGTGTGCCCTGGGAGGCACCAGGCAATGGCTCCAGGACCTGGGTCCCTGTGCTTGTACTGGGACTTGGGTGGGGTCTAGATCTCTCTATCTCTGGAATACAATGAAGGTAATATTTTTTTAATTAAAGAAAAATTCTATGTCCTTAGAAAACATAAATAAAAGCATATCAGTGTGCTGCTTTGGTATTCATATATCCATACTGTCAGGCAAGACCTTTCCTCAGGATAAACACGATTCCTTTTCCATGAATCTCGTATCGTCTGCTTAACAACACGAGCTGGGGCGCAGGGGCGCAGGGCGGATGACGCTGCGTTCGCCCGGCAGCCCGCTCCCGCTGGAGGCAGCTGCCCTGCCAGTGCTCACCTTTAAAGTGCAAATACAGCGTGTCATTCAGCGCTGGGGTGACGTAAAGCTTGTGTTGCTTGCAGAGTTTCTGCAGGAAACGTTTAGTCATTCTGTCAAAGTGGAAAACGTCAGTGAGAAATGTATTTCAGGGGTCAGCACAGTGACACAGCAGGCTAATTCCCAGCCCTGTGGCACTGGCATCCCGTGTGGACACTGATTTGTGTCCTGGAGGCTCCACTTCCATCCGGCTCCCGGCTTGTGGCCTGGGAAATCAGTGCAGAATGGCCCAAGGCCTTGGACCCCTGCACTCACATGGAGACCTGGAGGAGCCCAGGCTCCCAGCTTCAGGTTGGCTCAGTTCTGGCCATTGCGGCATTTGGGGGGTGAACCAGTGGATGGAAGATCTCTCTCTCTCTCTGTAAATCTGCCTTTCAAATTAAGTAAATAAATCTTTAAATTCATTCATCTATCTATCTATCTATCTATCTATTTCATCCTTCCCCAATTTTCTTACCATATTCCTGTGAGAGCAGCCCCAAAATGCTTGGAAAAGGTGTGCTATGATGAAACTGTGTGTGGATTTAAACACTTTTTGGACCAAATTTGTCAGTCCATCTCTCTACAATCTTTTGTAAATTCCCCTGGATGTGCCTTATTTACTTGAAAGGCAAACACACGCACACACACACACACACGCACACACACACACATACACACACACACACACACACAGAGTAGCTATCTCTGGTTCAGTCCCTGAATGCATACAATTTCCAGGGCCAAGCCAGACTGGACCAGGAGCCTGGACCCTCCTCCAGACCTCGCTTGTGGGGAGCAGGGGCCCACACACTGCAGGGGTCAGGGCGCTATCAGTGGAGCGCTGGACTGGAAGGGGAGGTGCTGGGACTTGAGCCACGCACTCCGAGAAGCGATGCAGGCAACCCTGATGGGGCTCTAACCCTCTGTACTAATGTTAAGTTCTCCTTGTTGTTGTTCCACTTTCAGGGCCTCATCCGATACTGTCTCCTTCAGCAGTCTGAAAAATTGCCATATGTGTTCAAATAAAAATACCATTAGCAGTGTCAGGAAGAGAGCTTGCTTTCTTCAGGCCAGCCATGAAAGTTTAATGAGGGAGCGTCCCGAGGGCTGCACCATCCTGGCTCCTCCACTCCACACATCTCAGACACTGGGCAGACAATCCCACCTCCACGAGCTCGTAGGAGAGGCCGAGTCCATCCTTCGCGCAGCACGTCCACGCACCTGGGGCCCCGATCTTCCCTGTCATCATCCCGTGGGGGTGCTAAGTGGCCGTCCGGCCTGCTGTCGCCGCCCTGCTTCAGCTGGTTTTGGTAGGAAGAGTCAAGAGGAGCGACGCAGGCTTCCTTAGCATCACCAATGTCTGTAAGACAAAAGACATCAGGGTCTAGGGAGATCAGATTCACACGTGTCTGCCTTCAGCACGCTGCACACCGGTGCTGCTCCGATGTTCAGCCAGGCGGAGAGCGTGGGCAAAGCCACAGAATGTCCCACCCAGAGAGCTCCTCTCCAAAGCTGCCCTGCAGCCGAGAGCACGATGGGGACACACTTTTCAGTTCTTAGTGTACAGGCATTTGTTATGTTTTCTGTTCTTTAGTTTGTAAATAAATTTTCTTAAAAGGAAACATGTGAAAACACATAGAATAAAGGAAATGTCTTTGGTAAGAAAGAAAGGAGCACATTTAAGTGCATGGAGTTTTTATTTTAAAGATTTTTTTTTTGAAAAGCAAATTATATTTACAGAAAGACAGAAAGATCTTCCATCCAGTGGTTCACTCCCTAAAATGGCTGCAATGGGCAGAGCTGAGCCAATCCAAAACCAGGAGCCAGGAGCTTCTTCCAGGCTTCCCATGTAGGTGCAGGGTCCAAAGGCTTTGGACCGTCCTCCACTGCTTTCCCATGCCACAGGCAGGGGACTGTGTGAGAAGTGCAGCAGCTGGGACTAGAACCAGCGCCCATACGGGATCCTGGCACTTGCAAGGTGATTTAGCTACTGAACCACTGTACCAGCTCCCCACCTTTGTTTTTTTTTTTTTTAAGATTTATGTATTTTTACTGGAAAGGCAGATCAGATTTACAGATAAGGGAAGTCAGAGAGAAAGATGCGTTATTTTTTTTTAAGCCCACTCAAGCCTGGTGCTGTGGGCTGTCAGCTGCTGCCTCGTGTGTGGTCTGTTGAAGCCGACTAAAGGCTCCGCACTGGGATTTTGCATTCCCTGTTTTCCCACTGCGTGCAATGTCTAGTGAATGATTATAGAAGAAACAAACAAACAAACACCAGGTATACACAGTTGATTGGTCACATTAACGAGGACTATATCCAGTAGAGGTCCATCTCATGTCAGATGTGACCACTGCACAAGCCTGCGCAGACAGAGACACAAAGGCTGCATGCCGAAGCTGCCCACGCTGACAGTCGGAAAGCCGCCTGGCAGGGCTGCTGCAGGGGGAACCCAGCCTGGGCTCTCCACCGAGCAGCACTGCTCACCAGGCAGTGGCTGGCCTGCACAGCCAGGGCTCTAGGTGGGTTGCTGACTGGGCTCAGCCACGGTCCAGCGTTCAACACAACAGCTAAGACGTGGCTTGGGATAGTTGAGCTTGAGTCTTGACCCCACTTCTGATTGGTGCGCCCCGCCGGTGTACACCCTCAAGGCACCGGGGTATGTGCCATGTGGGAGACTGCACTGAGTTCCTGGCTTCTGGCTGGCCTGATCCCAATTCTTCTAGGCATTTGGTCTTAGCCAAAAGGCCGAGAAGCGATTGTTGTAGGCATCTGGATGGAAGATCTCTCTGTTCTTTCTTTTTTAAAGATTTATTTATTCGGGCCTGGCGTGATAGCCTAGCAGTTAAAGTCCTCACCTTGAATGCGCCAGGATCCTGTATGGGCGCTGGTTCCCAGGTCACAAGCAGGGAGCTGGATGGGAAGAGGAGCCGCCAGGATTAGAACTGGCAGCCATATGGGATCCTGGTGTATTCAAAGCAAGGAGTTAAGCCGCTAGGCCTCTGTGTCGAGCCCTGTCTCTCTACTTTTTAAATAAGAACAAAAACATGGGGTTCATCCTTTGCCTGTGGTGCCGGCATCCCATATGAGCGCTGGTTTGTGTCCCGGCTGCTCCACCTCCCAGCCCTCTCTCTGCTTGCCATCTGGGAAACCCACATAGGAGACCAGGAAGCTCAGCTGGGCCCACCTCTGGCTGCTGTGGCCATCTGGGGAGTGCATCAGTAAATGGAAGATCTCTTTCCCTCCCTCTCGCCCTGCAATTCTTTCAAGTAAAATAAATAAATAAATAAATAAATAAATTTTAAAATGCAAAGTGGCTTCTTCAACTAGTCATTAAAAGATTTCGCTTAGAGCCTAGTGGGCAAGTCTGTCTTTGAAACCTAATCCTGGAAACTTTGCTAAGAGGACAGGCACTGACCCCCAATACCACCGACCCCTCGGTCTGTACCACCTGTTGGTGGGACCCGTATGTCCTGCAGGCTCAAGGGGAAAGACACCTTCCATCTCACACGTTGAGAGCAATACTGGGATCCTTCAAGACATCAAGTTGAGAGTGGGAAGAACTGCGTGTCGGACAAGAGGCTGGGCTCTGGAGTCACCTGCGAGCCTGGGACCCTGCCCTGTGGAGCAAGTGTCGTGTGGAGCAAGTGTTACAGCCTATTTAAGCCTTGGTTTCCTCAACAGCGGCTGCAGGTGCTCGGCACCCCATACTAGCGGATGCTGAGTGCTGCTGATTGCTGGCTGTGCAGGTAGGTAGCAGGGTGTGGGAGGAGGCTGCAGCGCCCAGTCACAGCGGCCCACCACCCCCCTCGCCCTCCCTGGGGCGACGGTCGGCACCTTCCTTGCGGCCCGCAACGCTCCTGTCCCTGTGGTCACCCGCGGATTCCTCCTGCACGCAGTCCGGCTCCGCTGTCCCGTCGGCCGCTGGCTCCGAGGCCTCGGGGTGCATGTTTGTTCTTCTGACACGGAACACTCCGTATTCCGCGGGGTCGTTACGGCCGGCCGATCCCCGGTCCCTTTCTCAGACGCCCGGCTTTCGTTCCCGGCAGACCACACCGGCCTGCGTCGTTGGCGGCCCAACGCCTCCCCGTCGCCGTGGCAACCGTGGCGCACGCGCTCTCGAGGACGCCGAGGGCGGGGCCTGAGCGGGCGCCGCCCCCGGCGCGTGCGCGCGTCACGTGGGGCGCGGACCGTCGGCAGCTGCGGCGGGACCCGGCCTGGACACTGCGCCGCCTGCAGGTACCGCGCCCGGGCCCGCGTCTCCCCGCGTCGTCCCGCGCCTCCCTCGCGGCCCTTCGCGCGGGGCCCGTCTCGTCCTCTTCAGTCCCGGCTGGCTGCCGGCCGACCCCGCGCTCGGCGCCCCCGGCCACGCCCCCGGGCCCCGGGTCCCCCATTTCCCTCAGCCCGCCTCGTCCCAGCCCGAGCCCAGCTTCCCTGCATCCCGTTCGGCTGTGGCCCTTCACTTGGCGGCCACCGGGCCTGCACCCACTGCCCCTCTGTGGGCTGCAAGTCGCCGCTGCTTTATTCTGGAATCTGCACAGGGCAGTGTGAGCAGGACTTTGTCTCTGAATAATGGGGCGGGGAGGGCAGGGCACACGCGTCCCGGGCCGCGGCCGTTGGTTCCCCCATCGCGCGCGGTGGAGAAAGAGAGAGAGAGACAGAGACAGACAGAGACAGAGAGAGAGAGACCAACCCCTCGGCTGGGCCCTGAGTTGCCCCATCTGTCAAGTGGGGGTAATGAACAGAGCATCGGGTGAGACCATGGGCAGCGGTTGTGCCCAGGGTCGCTGATGCAAGAAGGCGTGACCCCACCCAGGACGCATCTCACTCCCCATTCTGCGGGAGGGCCAAGGGTACAAGGAAGTGGGGTCACTTTTGCTTTTCTTGGAATAGAATTCACATGGCATTCATCCTTTGAGTCATTTGAAAGGTGTAGGGCTTGCTAGTGTTTAGTGCTTTTGTAATCCCAGAACGCCACTCCCAAAGGAAAGCCCAGCCCTATTAGCAGTAGCTTTCTGTTGCCCCCACTGCCCTTCAGTGATTGGGAAGACAGCTGCCCAGCGGCCACTGGTTCACTCTCCGGGCCTGGGCTGGGATGAAGGTGGGAGGCTGTCAGTGCAGTGGCCGAGGGCTGCTTGGGACCCTGTTACTCGGGCCCTCAGCAGGAGTCCTCTGTGTGGTGCAGGCTACCTGGTCAGCACCCTCCCTGCTAGGCGAACGGTCCTCCCGGCCCCCTCTGCTCTGTCCCTGGAAGGGCTGACCCACCCTGGACACCCCGTGCAGTTCCCGCTTCAGGACTCACGGCCTCCTGTGTCTGGTTTGTCCTCTGGCGGTGAGTGCTTAAGGTCCGTCCGTGGCGTGGCCCGTGTCCTGCACTCCTCTCCCTGCCGAGTGGTACTCCGTGGTGTGGGTGGACTGCATCTGCTTAGTCCTGTATTCACTGGTGCTCGTGGGGGTGTTTTCCTGCTTTGGGCTCCCTGAATAAGGCTGCTGTGAACACTATGGCCAAGGTTTCCAGCTGTCTTGGATACACACCTAGGATGGGGTTGATGCTGTTATTTTAATTCCTGCTGTATACAGGAGACATAAAGATTAGGAACTCTGGAATTTGGATAAGAATACAGATTTCTATTCCCCTGTTGTTGCCTTTGCCACGCCCACAGTGGAAGGCAAGAGAATGCAAAGTGACTTTCCCAAGTGCTGACACTAAGTTTGGGTCTTAAATTGTTCCTCCTCAGGAGTGAAATTTGAGCTTTGAGACAAAGCAATATTTGATTCTGTTTGTTAAATGGAGCATGTACCCAGAGTAGCTTGCCAGGTTCTGTGGAGGAATATTAAGGGTGTAAGAGACTTGAGCCTCACTTCGTCACAGATCTGCGGGGGGATATTTCACTTAAACCCGGAAAATAAGGCTGTGACACTCCGAGAAGGTAGTGTGGGGCTAAGGTGGGGGTTCCTGGTGTAACACGAGATGGGAGAAGTATGGAGAAGTTTGGAAATGAAGGTCTTTGCTTCCTCAGGTGTGCTGTAAAGAGCTGTGAAAGGTAGAGGCTGTGTCCACATGTGTGGAAGGATGCTCCGGTGCAGGTGCTCACCGTGGGGGGGAGGTTAGGACGTGTGGCTTGGTATCTATCCAAGTGCTCGCAGTGATCTGGGAGGAGCAGCGATGATGCCTCATGCTTGGGTCCCTGCCACCCACGTGGGAGCCTGGATGGAGCTGCTGCCTCCTGATTCTGCCTGGCATCTGGGGAGCGCATCCGTGCATGGGAGCTTGTCATATGTCAGTGTGTGGAAGGGAGCTTGCCGTGTGTGTGTGTATGGGAGCTTGCCGTGTGTGTGTGTGTGTGTGTGTGTGTGTGTGGATGGGAGCTTGCCGTGTGTGTGTGTGTGTGTGTAAGGGAGCTTGCCGTGTGTGTGTGTGTGTGTGTGTGTGTGTGGATGGGAGTGAAGGAACAGGAGAGCGGCCTTCTTTCTGCTGGCTCACTCCTCCAATGGCCACAGGGAGCCAGGAGCGCCGTCTGAGCCTCCCACACGGGCGCTGGGACCCAGGCGCTGGGGCAACCCTCCACCCTTTTTCCAGGTGTGTTTTCCAGGGAGCTGGAGCAGAAGCAGAGCAGCAGCGATCCAACTGACTCTCCAGTGTGAAAGGATGACTCTGCAAGTGGAGAGAGGCCTAGCCCCCTCCCTGCCCCTGACATTCTTTTTTATAATTTTTATTTTAATAGATTAAATGAGCGCTGGTTCTGGTCCCAGCAGCCCTGCTTCCCATCCAGCTCCCTGCATGTGGCCTGGGAAAGCAGTCGAGGACGGGCCAAAGCCATGGGACCCTGTACCCATGTAGGAGACCCAGAAGAGCTCCTGGCTCTTGGCTTTGGATTGGCTCAGCTCTGGCCATTGCGGCTGCTTGGGGAGTGAATCAATGGATGGAAGATTTTCTTCTGTATCTCTTCTCTCTGTATATAAAAATAAATAAATACTTTTTAAAAATTTATTTTAAGGGGAAAGTTAGATTTTCCATCATCTGGTTCACTCCCAGAATGGCTGCTGAGGGCCTGAGCAGGCTGGAGGCAGGAGCCAGGAACGGCATCCACGTGTCACAGGCACTGCACGGGAAGTGGGGCAGCTGAGGCTTCATCCTGGCATTTGGAAGTGTGGAACAGGATGCCTGGTGTCAAAAGCAGCAGCTCTCAACTATTAAAAAAAAATCATAAAATTGTGAGAAAAGAAATCTTAACAGAAAAAAGGGCAATGATGGGAGTGGCATTTCTCAGAGTGGAAAGCTTGACATCGTGCACCTGTCACAGGCGTTTCAGCCTTACCTGTGATCTGCGATGACACCGCTCTGTTGGAGGAGGCCAGCCGCTGGCCCTTCCTGCCGCTGGTGGTGTGGCAGTGAGAACGTGCACCTGCCTCTGCTGGGTGTGCACATTAGCCCTGCCACCTTGCAAAGTGGCTGAGGGCTTGTGGCCTGGCGTTCAGGGCACTTGCACAAACCTGTTCAGCATAGTGCTGTCGGCATCTGTGGGCCCAGAACCCCACCCCCACAAGCCCGTCAGCGACAGGGTGGCCGTGTGCATTTATGGCAGGAGGCACTGGACAGCAGTGGCCACCCCGCTGCGGATCCTTCCCAGGGAGCACTCTGCGGTACTGCGTCTCAGAGTGCATGCTTGCAGGGTCCAGCTGCAAGGAGAAAGGCGGGGGACGCCTGCTGTGCAGTCTTTGAGTTATCCGCTGGATGGAGGAGGCCCTGTGACCAGCAGACAAGGCCACAGGGCCTTCAGGGCACTGGATTTGTTTGGGAAGTAGTCCGATGGCATAGTGTGGGTAGGTTTTGTTTTTTGAAGGTTTTACACAACTTCTGTGTTTTTCTGAATCACAGGGCAATTAGTTTAGCTAGGTCCCTCACCCTCTGGAGACCTGTTCTAATTGGAGAGCCCGAGAAATGAGGTGAGTCTTTAAACTAAGGCCATGTGGATGGCGGGGGCGATGCAGTGGTGCAGGCTGGCTTGGCGAGCAGGCGGGAGATGCGCGGGCAGTGTGTGCCACTCGGGCTGCCTGGAGAACTCAGCGCCTCCCGGAGCCCGCAGTTGAGGCTGGGAGGGACCTCGGCTCTGGCCTGCTCTCCCAGGAGTCTCTGCAAACTTAGTGGCTCCAGAATACGCTTGATGGGTCCGGGCTGGGTGCGGGGGGCCTTCTGCCAAAGTCATTGGATATTATAAAATCAGTCAGTCTTGGGTCTACAAAACTAAAACTTAGCCTGTTATAGATTTATTGAACTTCAAGTGCTGCCTTGTGGTTGCCTTACTGGGTCAGACCAAAGGTTGTTTTTTTTTTTTTCACAACTGTCTCATACTTTATTTATTTATTTACTTTATTTATTTTTACTGGAAAGTCAGATCCACAGAGAGAAGGAGACGTGGAGACATAGATCCTCCATCTACTGGTTCACTGCCCAAGTGGCCGCAGTGGCCGAAGCTGAGCTCATCTGAGCTGCTTCTGGGTCTCCCACACAGGTGCAGTCCTCCATGCATTTAGGCTGTAACCCATTGCCATCTCGGGCCACACGCAGGGGACTGGATGGAAGGCGGAGCAGCTAAGACTAGAACCAGTGCTCCTGTGAGGATGCCGGCACTGCTGACGGAGGCATAGTGTGCTGTGCTACCATGCTGGCCCTGTATTGATTTATTTGAAGGCAGAATTACAAAGAGGGAGAGATGTAGAGACAGACGGATCTTCTCTCTGCTGCTTACTCCCTAAATGGCTGTGCTGAGCAAGGCTAGGCCATGCTGAAGCCAGGAGCCAGGAATTCTGTTGGGTCTCCCATGTGGGTGGGGAGCTGGCTGTGCAGTGGAGCAGCTGGGGGTCAAGCTGCCCTCGGATGGGATGTTGGTATTGCGGTGGTGGTTGGATGTGCTGTGCCACTGCGTGGGCCCCAGGCTGGCAGGACTTACATGGCTGAGATTGTTCAATTTTCAGCTTGTCCCTGTTGTCTTAAGAGCGACTGGTGAGTGCTCTGAGTATGTGTGTTCCGTCATGTTACACCAGGCCACTGTGGGCCTGTGGTTCTGCAGCTGGTCGGTTGTGTGTGTCTGCTCTCCCCGGCCGGCATCCTCCTGCTGCTGGAAAACACTGTGGCCACTGTGCCTGAGTCCTGCGACCTGCCACCCCAGCTGTCCTGCTTCTGTGTGGCTTGATTGCGTCTGTGTTCAGCCAACATGTTTCCCGATTGATGAGGGTGTGTGTGGGGAGCGGCTTTTGGGTTTTGTCTTCATGCTGCTAGCTGGAGTCGGCTGCGGGCCTGCCTGGCGTGATAGGCGCCAGCAGTGGCACGGGGCAGGGGTGGCCTTGCCCTTGGTTCTGATGCCTGTTGCCCTGTGGAAGAAACGCGTCCAAGACAGAGGGGAGTTGCTTTTGTCCCTAGCTTGGAGAAAGTTCTGATTTTGTTTTGTTCACCTTCTATATTTTTGAGGTATCATTGACAGAATTGTATACAGCTTGGTGGACAGTACAATTCAGGCACCTTGCAAAATTAACAGAAAAAATAAAATTGAAAGTATGACTATTTTGGAGCAAAATTTTTTTCCGTGGTATGTGAAAAACATGTATTCTGGAAAAGCTGTGCTTGGATTTCAAACCTGTTTTTGTGCCAAAATAAACTCATTTTTAAAATTCCATTCTCCACCAGCTTTCTGAAGTAGCTGGGTACCTGCACATTGTGAAAGAACCTGAGGCAGCCACCACACCCCTCTCCTCACATTGTCTCCTTCTGCTTGGCTGTGGGGAAAGGCTTGGCCACCTGCCCCGTCCTAGAACCTGGCCCTTGAGCCCAGCAGACAGCTGGTGGAGCAGAGAATGCTGTGCACACCTCCAGGCCACAGGGCCACAGGGCCCCCCAGCTCTTGCAGGCAGGCCCCGGTTCTCCCTGGGTGCTGTGCCAGGCCCTGGGGGCTGCTGACTGTTCTAATGATGTGGATTTCCTGTCCCAGGTGTCTGGCCACAGTTTTGTAATTTCTCCTCACATTTAGTTTGAGAAGGTTGTACTGTAGGAACGATTATTCTTTGCTTTTATTTTCCTCGTGGTGTGGGATCTGATTAGTTATGACAAAAGCCATGTGATATTTTATTTTACTTATTTTTTAAAATCTGTATTTATTTATTTTTATGGAAAGACAGATTTACAGAGAGAAGAATCTTCTGTCCACTGGTTTACTCCCCAGTGGCCACAGTGGCTGGAGCTGAGCTGATCTGAAGCCAGGAGCCAGGAGCCTCTTCCGGGTCTCCCATGCGGGTGCAGAGTCCCAAGGACTTGGGCTGTCCTTTGCTGCTTTCCCAGGCCACAAGTAAGGAGCTAGATTGGAAGTGGAGCAGCTAGGGCACAAAACTGTCCAAATGAGATGCTGGTGCCACAGGGTGGGGGATTAGCCTGTTGAGCCGTGGTGCTCATGCCTGTTTTATTTATCTGGAATGTGCAGACAGAGCCCTCCGCCCTCTGCTTCATGCCTCAAATGCTCAAGAGCCGCTAGGGTTGGACCAGGCCACGCTTGGCAGTCAGGAACATGGTTGGTGGGGACCCAGCCCCTGAGTGCTTACCATTGCCTCCCCTGGTACGCATCAACGGAAGCTGGCATCCAGGTTCAGCCAGGACCTAGAGCCTGACGCTCCATGGTGGCATGCAGGCACCCCAAGTGCCAAGTGAAAGAGACAAAGATTTTCCATCCACTGGTTGAAATGGCCACAACAGCCAAGACAAGTCCAGGCAGAAGCCGGGAGCCTGGGCACTGTGGGGTCTCCCGTGTGGCCGTCAGGGGCCCGGGAGCCTGGGCACTGTGGGGTCTCCCGTGTGGCTGTCAGGGGCCCGGGAGCCTGGACACTGTGGGGTCTCCCGTGTGGCCGTCAGGGGCCCGGGCACCTGGGCCCTCCTGCCCTGGTTTCTCAGGTGCATTAGGGAGTTGGATTGGAAGTGGAGACGCCAGAAAGTGCCAGCCTCCAAGGGGCACCCTAATTGCTGTCCCAGCTGTGTGCCCCAGGAAACAGCATTTTACCCGTAGGAAATCAAATCTGCCTCAGTGAGACAGCGCACATCTGCTGGTCACTCCCACTTGTCCACGGTGACAGGTGAGGAGGGGGCGTGGGGGGGCAGGAGCCAGCTGATGGAGGCCGTGGGGACTCAGCCAGGGAGTGCTCCAGCAGCGCGCTGGGACAGGACCCCACGTGCTCCAGCTGTTCCCGTGTTACAGGACCAGGTGTGAACCCACCTCCTCACTTTTCCCTGGAGGGAGACATTCTGACTCCATGCTGTCGGGCAGCTCAGGAGCCCCTGGCTTGGACAGTGCCTTACCATGGGGCATACAGTAGCACTCCGCCGGTGACTTCTTCCGTTTTCTGCTGTGTTTCTGTTGTGTGTATGGTTGGCTTATAATCTGGACAACACATTCAAATGTTGATTCAACAGTGGTTTCCATATTCCATGGGCCTTTTCACACAGTAGCATAATTCTGGTGTGTGTGCCATTTCCTATGGCTTAGTTTCACTTTGTTCTATAGAACTTGTTTTAGCTCAGATTACATTCCAGGGGAGTAAGTGGGAAGGAACCCGCTCCTTAGTTCGCTGCTATTGTTAGGTGTTTTCTTAGTTTTGGGGACTCCCCCCTTTGTTCAAGGGATTGAAGAGGGGCTCTGCCTGGAAGGTTTGTATTTCTCTTGATTGGCTTGCGTGCACTTTATCCCTGTGTCTGAGCAGCGCAGCTCCGTAGAGTCCAGGCCCGTCTGCTGGTGCGCCCTCCCCTGTCAGCTCCCGTTGGGAACAGTACTGCGGCTCCCTGTCTGAGCCAGCGTGGAGTGCAGGGCCCTGGAGTGTGTCCTCCACCTGGGCCTGCCCCGCGTCTGCCTCAGAGGGGCTCTTTCTCACTGCAGGCACATGGGCATCTGCCTCAGCCGGACACGATGATTTAATTCACCTGTGACACGTTAGCCTGTGTCGCAGGGAGACGCTGAGAGCCAGAGGCGGTGCTTGGCGAGTTCTCCGAGGTTGTCAGACCTCGGGGGCTGAGGCAGAAATGCAGGTGTCTGAGTCAAGGTGGTGACACAGAGAACTCAGCCTGTCGCATGTAAGAACACCATTTCTTCTGGTTTGGGATTTCTCTCTGCTAAAGGTTGTGAAAGCTGGCTTTGGTCTCAAGTGAACTGTGAGCTCCTTGAGGCCAAGGCTTGCTCATTCGCACTCTGTCTGGTGTCTGTGGCTTCTAGGTGGGTGCTATCCTGTGTATTTGCTGGTTGTGGATGAAGCGGAGACCCGTGTGCCTCCTGGCAGTGCCCTTGTTACGTGGCGGCGTTTCTGGGGCGCAGAGCATGTGCCGATTCCCTCTCTGCAATGTCTGGATTTCAGGAGAAACTTGTCCTCCTCGGAGGACAGTAACTGTTAACTTGATATGCTAAGCAATGAGATGGTGAATTGTGCTGAATATATGAGCTGCTTGCTTTTGAAGTTATTCTTGAGTGCCAAGTGGCTAACATTCCATGTCCTCTGAGGTCTTTCTTTACTCACGTGGCGCATTTTTCTTTAAAGTATGAAGCAAAGAACCTCTGTCTTCCCCCTCCTTGTAGGTTGCCATGGCGGCCGTTGACAGCTTCTACCTCCTGTACAGGGAAATTGCCAGGTCTTGTAACTGCTATATGGAAGCCCTAGCCCTGGTTGGGGCCTGGTACACGGCCAGGAAGAGCATCACCGTCATCTGTGACTTCTACAGCCTGATCCGGCTGCATTTCATCCCTCGACTGGGGAGCAGAGCAGACCTCAGCAAGCAGTACGGAAGATGGGCTGTCATCAGCGGTAACGTAACTGAAAATCAGAATGATCTTTCCTCTTGAAATGGTGTTTTCAGTTGGGTGCCTTGCCCGAGGAGCTGGTGGATTTAGTCGGGTGGTGTTTCCTGAAGCGTGCTGTTCGAGGGGGTGTCCACAAGCCTTGCTGCCCTCTGCCGAGGAAGCACCGCCTCCTGCTGTCTGTCCTGACTCCGGCTGCTCCTGATGCCAGAACACTCCAGCTGCTTTCCTGCCCCCTTCCTGGCCTTTTCCAAAATTATTCTTAGAAACTGCCACCATGTTCAGAAATGCCTCACCTTTTTTTAAAAAAGGGATTTATTTATTTTTCTTGGACAGGCAGAGAGGAGAAACAGAGAGAGAATGATCTTCCATCCACTGGTTCACTCCCCAAATGGCTATAGTGGCCAGAGCTGAGCTAATCCAAAGCCAGAAGTCAGGAGCCTCTTCCCACATCTTTCTTGTGGCTGCAGGGTCCCAGAGCTTTGGGCCATCCTCTGCTGCTTTCCCAGGCCATAAGCAGGGAGCTGGATGGGAAGTGGAGTAGCCAGGACAAAACTGGTGCCTATATGGTAGCTGGTGGTTCCAGGTGAAAGATTAGCCAATTGAATTTTTGCACTACCCTTGAATTTTATTTTAATTTATTCTTCTTCAAAAAAGCACCTCTTGGCACTCATTGAATCCAGATAGGCTTTTGAAGACACCTTCTTGTTGTGTCTCATAATTAATTTGGTAACTAGAAAATGACCCCCCGACCTTGCGTGTTGTTCCCTGCTTGAGTGCCCCTGACGGAGCCCTGAGGGGAGTGTCTGGTAAACCTGACAACAGGTACTTATGGTTCCACGTAGAGGTGACGCTGTGGGACCAATGCGCTCCCTTTCCGGGCCGGCCTTGCAGGTGCAACAGATGGCATTGGGAAAGCCTATGCCGAAGAGCTGGCAAGCCGCGGACTCAACATCATCCTCATTAGCCGCTGTGAGGAAAAGCTGCAGGCTGTGGCTAAAGACATAGCTGACACCTACAAGGTAGAGACGGATGTGATAGTCGCCGACTTCAGCAGCGGCCGAGAGATCTATGTGCCCATTCGTGAAGCCCTGGAAGACAAAGACATTGGCATCTTGGTAAACAACGTGGGTGTGTCCTATCCCTACCCGCAGTATTTCACGCAGGTCTCAGAGGACAAGCTCTGGGACATCATAAACGTGAACATCGCCGCCGCGAGCCTGATGGTCCGCATGGTGCTGCCGGGGATGGTGGAGAGGAAGAGAGGCGCCATCGTCACCATCTCGTCTGGCTCCTGCTGCAAACCCACTCCCCAGTTGGCTGCGTACTCTGCTTCGAAGGTCAGGCATCCCCCGAAATGGACACTCAGCCAGCAGGGCATCTGTTAGCACTGCTGGGGCAGAGCACGGGGCCCCTGGTCACGGCATCTGTTGGCCCAGCGTGGGTTGGGTCAAAGTCATGGAGCCCCTGGTCACAGCACGAGTTGGTTGTAAGTGTGTCTGTCTGTCTTCTGAATTTCAAGTTTTCCTAAATGAAGAGCCTTTTCCTCTACTCTGTTCTAACAGGCTTACCTCGACCACTTGAGCAGAGCGCTGCAGTATGAATACGCTTCCAAAGGCATCTTCGTGCAGAGCCTCATCCCGTTCTATGTAGCCACCAACATGACTGCACCCAGCAGCTTTCTGCACAAGTGCCCATGGCTGGTGCCTTCGCCAAAAGTATACGCACATCATGCTGTCTCTACCCTTGGAATTTCCAAAAGGACCACAGGATACTGGTCCCATTCTATTCAGGTAGCAGTGTGCCTCCAGTTCTCTTAAATAGATCATGCATTCTAAACCTTGTCCATGACACAGGACATGTGGCTGAAGCCAGAAGTGCAAAGATGAACATGGCAAAGTTTACGTAATAATTTCGGTGAAGGTATTAAGAACTTTGACAAGTCAGCCTAGCAGGAGAAAAGACTGAGACGTTTGTTTCACTCACCTTCCCCCGGCCTGCTAACCCTCTGCAGCCTACGCGGAGGCTCCCACACACAGGCTCAAGTGTGGCTACTCTCCTGCAGTTTCTGGTAGCCAGGGACTTGGCCTTCCCTTCCAGTAACTGGTGTTAGCTGAAGGGATTGAGGAGGCAGTCCCTTGGGCTTATTTATCCAGTCCTGGAGGACTCGCTTCCTCTCTCCTCCTCTGTTAGGCCCTGTCTGCTCAGGGCCGGCACGGATTGCCTGAGCTCAGTCAGAAGCCCGGTCAGGGGCTTTCGTTACTGAGTGAGGTGCCCTGCATGGCCAGACTGTGCTTGGCAAGAGTGTGCCCACAGTATTGCTCAGCGCACAAAACCATTGTGCTGTGTGCGGGATCAGGAGATCTGTTGGAGAGGGCAGGGTTCCCCCCTCCAGCCGAGTCCGTCTCTGGAGTGGCTGCTTCCTGCTGTGGGCACGTGCCGTGCGTTGCACTGGGTGAAACAGCCTCAGCCTCTGCTCGTCACAGATACCTGCGCACCCACCCCCAGCGAGGCAGCCAGATGTGTTTCTGGATGTTGCCTTATGTCCCCTGGTAGAGACCCCTGGAACCAGGGCACAGAGCAGCATCAGCAGAATCCCCTCCTGGTTCCCTGAGCCCCTCATCTCAACTCAAGACATTTCCAAGATCCTAGCATTGGATTCTCTGAACTGCTCCATCTGGCCCTCAGACCCTGTTGTTCTCGCACAGGACTTGGTGTGTACATCTCTGCATCCCACCTGCTTTATTGCTCAAGTGGATTTGTGGTTCTCGAACAGTGCATATACTGTTCATGTCACATTAGGATGGAATCTTGTTACTTGTGCAGGTCTATCCAGCCTCTTAAGAAAGGGGGTGGAGGAGTGGGGATTGTGTTTCTGTTTTCCAGGGCCTCCAGGATAGACGTGTGTGGGGACACAGTCCCCAGTAACCCTTCACAGGGTTGTGGTCCACTGGGGATGCAGCCCCCAGTCACCCCTTCACGGGTTGTGGTCCACTGGGGACGCAGCCCCCAGTCACCCCTTCACGGGTTGTGGTCCACTGGTCTGTGGACCTGCTCCTTCTGGGTCGATGATTTGAGGTTCTAACTGTGCTGTCTTTCTCTTTGTTTCTAGTTTCTTTTTGCACAGTACATGCCTGAGTGGCTGTGGGTGTGGGGAGCAAACCTTCTCAACCGTTCGTTGCGCAAGGAGGCCTTATCGTGCAGAGCCTGAACCGGGTCAGCCGAGAGCGTAGCCGTTCAGGGTAGCCTGCAGTCTTCCGCCGTTGGGAACACCGACACTTCATTTACGCTGCGTGCTTCTTTGATTGCTGATTGTCTAGTGTAGGAGAGTCGTCATTTGCAAAGCAGACATAATGCTGCCGAGTGCTGTGACAGCCCCTCTGCGGTGCTGCGGCCTTGGGCTTCTGGGGTCTCAGCACCAGCACAGGACACCTGCACTTCCAGGCTGCTCCAGGAGCTGTGGCAGTCAGAGACTGGAATGTTACATGATGTGTCAGCTCTTAAAATTCTTTGTGCTGGCTGTTAAGGGAAACAACCTACCTTCCCTTTCCAGATGACTTACAGTATTGGGTCTCAAATATTCATCAGGAAAAACAATTGAGAAGTGTTTTGTGACTGAAATTGCTGGTGTTATTAGCAGTAGACGTCTGTATGTGTGCTGTTGTGTAGCCCCAGCTGTTGTCCTGTATGTGAAAGCTCAGCTCTTGCACAGAGGCTTCGGCAGAGAACCCTGTGTGGATGTGTTGCCGGAGTGCCTCGGGCTGTGGTCACTCCACAGAGGCGCCTGGAGGAAGCTGAACTCGGAGCCTTACGCGGCGTTCCAGAATTGGACCGTTCTAGTAAATGAGGCTGCCCAGCTCTGGGCCTTGGCTCTGCCATGTGTGCCACTTCCTCTACTATGTCTTTGTGTTTTCTAATGTATGGAATAAATTCATTTCTAGATGTAGCTATGGGTGACCCTCAGCCATCTTTGGATTTGGAAGATAATTATGGTGAAGCAGTGGTTCCTCAGCCTGTGAGCCACTGTGTAAGTGAAATTTATCCTTAGAGCTCTTTATGTAACATTAGTCTGTTCCACCAGCATTACTGATATAAACATCTGGTATTTGAGGAATGGTAGTTATGGACAAATTATGTGTGTGATGTGTAGCTGTTGAACTAAGTTAGCAGCTCATTCTTGGTTCCTGCAGTGAGATTCTGTGCCGTGGCGTGTGTTTACTGGCTTGGGTTGGCACTGAAGCCTACTGTGAAATGTCTTTAATTTTGCTCCTACAAATGCAGCTGTTCTGGAGGACCACATGCCTCGTGCTTTAAAATCTGTAAGTCACTGCATCGATCGGACTGTGTGTCATTAGAATCCAGAGCCTAGGAGTGTGACGTGGGTGAAGCACTACTGCATGGGCTCAGAGTCGGACTTGTGTGGAACTGTCTCCCGTGCGGTGATGGCCCGCTGCAACAGACCCGCTCTGAGAGGCACACTTGGTTGTTGAGCACACGGTCCTGCCTGTGACATTGCCCCGTGCTATTCCAGCTGAGATTGGTTAAATTCCACAGTTCTACTCTGAGATCCTGACTTCAAAATCTAAGATGTGCAAAACTACACACTGGGGATATTACATCAAACCAAAGGTTTTGTGGAATTAGTTTGGAATCCTCTTAATTTCATGTCATGTTGATCTGAGCTTTAGTTGATGTGTAATAAATAGCAACTTATGTGAAAGCATTGTCAGATTATCACGTGTACAGTTGTGTCTGACACTTAGGTAAGGGCTCGCTGCTGTGTGATGACACCCAGCCGACCCACTCGTCAGCCACGGGTCGCCCTCTCCTGGGCCTGGGCGAGTGTGCTGAGTGTCGTGGCGCTGGCGGAAAGCTGTCAGCGCCTTAGTGCAGGATCGGACCAAGAGTTTCCATAGGGCTCTCAGTTTTCATTAAATACCTCTGCTCCCAGCTCCTTTGGGAGTTCATTGGACCACTGTGGATGGAGTTGCTTAATAAAATGTAGGAAATAAGACCCTCTGAAACTTAATCTTTGAATTCAAAGTTTAATACTAAAAACGGTTGCTTCTGTCTCCTCTGGAAGAGACTTTGGTCCAAATGTAAGTTACATTTTTCCCCCTGTAGAAATGCTCACAAAAATTTAACCTGTGAGCACATGGGATCCATATCATTAAAGCTGATGTTTCCATCACAATATTGTATGTCACAGTGTGCTTGTGAACCTGTGGAAGCAACTAAGTTGATTTCCTGGTGTCATTCCCCGTAGATTCAGTAAAATGAGCACTTCTTGGGTCACTGCATTTGCTGTGTGAAGACTGTTGATATTGCTGTGAGCCATTTAATTGAGTGGAGAGGGGAGCAGAAAGCTGGGTTGTAGGGGATTCTAGAAAGAGTGTGAGGAGAGACTAGCAATGCTTCCAGGAATCTCTTTGTCTTCCTGTGAGGACGTAAGATCATGGTTGGGAACCAGAGGGTTAGTTGGTGTGTCCTCTGAGCCCAGCTGCACACAGTCCCTGCCTCCGAGTGTTTCAGTTAGGGACTGTGCGGCTTTGCAGTGGTGTGAAAGCACGCTTGATAGAAACTGTGCACGGAGGTTTTATCTTTCCTGTTCCCAGGCTAAGCATGTTCAGCAGAACCCTCACCCAGGGCATGAGTGTGTCTGCTGCAGATTGGCTCTAGGACACACCCACCTTGGGGCCTGACGGCTTTCCTATAAAATGTAGGGGGATTTGCTTATAACTTAAGCACATCCACCTGAAGACTTTTTTTTTTTTTAAAGATTTTCATTTTTATTTGAAAGGCAGATTTTACAAAGAGAGCAGAGAGCTCTTCCATTCACTGGTTTACTCCTCAGCTGCAGCATCTGGAGATGAGCCAGTCCACACCCAGGAGCTTCCTTTGGGCCTCCCACCTGGGTGCAGGGTCCCAAGGACTTGAGCCATCCTCTGCTGCTTTCTCAGGACACAAGCAGGGAGCTAGATGGGAAATGGAGCAGCTGGGACACAAACAATGCCAGTGTTTGCAGTGAGAGGATTAGTCTGATATGCTACTATGCTAGCCAGCACCTCTACAACTTTGACATCCTTTCCATATTACTTGTAATACCTTACACAATGTAAATATTCTATAAATCACTATTATTTTCTATTGCTTAGAGAATAATGACAAGGGGAAAGAAAGACTGTACTTCCTGTTCGGTACAAATGGGGTTTCTGCCGAGTGTTTTCAGCCTGCGGCTGCTTGAGGCCGAGGACACAGAGGCCCCAGGGACGAGCTGCCCAGCTGGAGGCACCGGGAGGGCTCCTAGCACCTGCCAGGTGGGTTAGGGCGACCCAAGCATCACCAGGAAAGTTCCCACGCACAGGTAGTAACTGCATAGTCCATCCAGGAGCACCTGCTGGGGCTTGAAGTTAGGCTTTCTTCTCATTTCTTAAAAATTTGCACTTGTTTAATGTTTAGAAAGTCAAGCAAAAGATAGTCCTGAATGCAAGAGAAGTATTTCATGCAGTTCCTATGGTGGGGTTGAGAGGAAAGCATATGTAAACGGAATGCACCCTTCCCCTGCCGGATGAAGATGTCCTCTGCCTGCCCCAGGGCTAAGGATACATGCAAAAAGCACCAATGCAGCACTTGGGAGCAGGGCCAGTCTCAGGCGCTGGCAGGAGGAGGCCCAGCAGCGGCAAAGGCTGGACTCAGCTCTGCCACTAGCTCAGCAAGGTGGGGGAGTCTGGGAGCTGGCCCAGCTGTTGCAGCAGCCATTCTTGGAGGAGGTGCAGGTCACACTGCCGCTAATGGTGGACACAGGCTGAGCTTGGGATGCGCCTGGAAAAAGGCGACCTACAGGAGCCGTTACTGCCTTGCAGGTGCAGAACCAGGGGTGCAGAAGGAGTTGAGAACTCAGGGTGATAAGGCAATTCGCAGGTCATCTGCTGTGTTTAGCGTGATTAACGTAACCCTTAAGTTACAAGCAGAAGAACTAAATAGTCCTTTGAAGATTTGAAAATTACAAAGCTCAAATTCACGGAGATCCAAGTTTTGGGAGGGACTTCATTTAAGGAATTACACAAGTAACTAAGGTATTAGTATCCCTAACTGGGCTGACAAAGCTGAGATACAGCGGCTTCTCAGCTCGGATCCGTTTCTTCGGAAAGGGTCCACACTGCGCGCTCCGGGCCCCCGACACGCAGATGGGCTCCGACTAGAGCCCCGGATGGGGGCCCAGAGCCCTCGGCCCACCAAGCCCGCCGCCCCTGTGCCCATCACGGCCCTCGCCCCGCCGCCCCCTTGGACCTCCACGGCCCAAGGCCCGCCGCGCCCTCGGCCCGCCCCGCGCGTTCCCCGCCCAAGGCCGCAAATGTCGCGAGACCTCGGGCCGTCCTCCCGGCCCCGGCTCGCGGCCCTCGCGGCGTCCGGAGCGCGCACGCAAGCCCCGGGCGCGCGGGGCACGCAGGGCGCGCAGGGCACGCCGGGCCGGCGGGGCTCGGGGTGCGCGGTGTCGCGAGAGTTGGAGGTAAACAGCCCCGAATGGAGCGCCGAGGCGTGCTGGCCGCGGCGGCGCCGTGTCCCCGGGCTTGAGGCGGCCCCAGGTAGGTTGGGGTCCGCGCGCTCGGCCGGGCCGCTCCCCAGGTCCCTCCGCACGGGGCCCGCGGCGGACAAGGCCGGCGCCCCGCGACCCCTGCGAGTCGCCGTGCGGGGTGGGGAGCCGCGCGGGCCGCGGCCTCCCGCACGGGTCTGCGGCAGCCGGGGAGGACCGCAGCCTGCGCTGCCCGCACAGCTGGTCTGCTTAAAATAATAATAACCGTCATGGTGCTGTGGCAGGCCGCGCAGGTGGGACCCCCGGGGGTGGCTGCCCGAGCCAGAGCGCTGTCGACCCGGCGGAGCTCGCCCGCAGCGCCGAGTTCCATCCCCGTTATTATTATTGTTATTTATTACTTGAGAGAGTGACAGGGAGGCCCCAGCCGCCGCGTGCCTCCCCCACATGCCCGCTGCCACCGCCACCAGGCCAGCAGTGCAGCTGTCGCCCGTGGGTGCCCCGTGCGGTGTGCCAGGCGGGAGCCCAGGGCTGGAATCTGGGGGAACGTGGCGCTTCCCTGTATTTCGGGGAGACCCCTAACAACCCCAGTTTGTTAGGAACGCCGAGGGGCTTGGGGCTGGGTCTTGCTTGGAGTGTGCAGCCAAGGCAGGGGCTTAAACAGGAACAGCATCTCCCCCATCCCTAGTTTTTTCTTTTCAGACTCCCACACCTTCCCCGCTTAAAAATATATATATATATATAGTTGGTGGAGGTGAATTTACACACTCGCGAGGTGTGTGTTGTAAGTGAAGTGTCTACCAGTTTCTCACGTGTTGGGCAGTCATGACCACCAAGTCACTGAACGTTTCCGTGGCCCCGGGAAGGCAACCCCGGTCGCAGACACGTATGGACTGGTGTGCGCACTGTCTTTCCTGAGTATTTACCAGTCCTGCGGTAACTGGTCCTTCAGGCTCTGTTTTTCCAGCGCTCACCTGCATCGTGGCGTGAGTCTCCTCCTGTAGGCAGTGTGCGTGGTCTGGATATACCGCGCTTTAGGACGCTTTGCTGAGAGCGTCAGGTGCTATGTGGTGTGAAGTCGGTGCAAGAAGGGCTGTTTGTTGGGAGTGGGCACTGGCCCCTGCCCCCCCCACCTCCGTTGCCCCCAGGTGCCCCTTTCAATCTGAGTGAGGTCCTGGTGTGCACTCAAGAGGGAGCAGGGGTCCTGGAGGTGCTGGGAGCCAGGTGGTGCTTTCCTTGCTGCGCGTTTTTATTTAAAAGCAATTTTTAAATTTGTATTTGAAAGTGATGTTGGAGAGGAAAAGGCAGAGAGAGTGAGCGCGCGAGAGGGTGCAGCCACTGGTTCCTTCCCCAAATGGCTGCAGTAGCCAAGACGGGGCCAGGTGGAAGTCAGAAGCTTCATCTGAGTCTCCGCGTGGGTGCAAGGGCCCGAGCGCTTGGGCCATCCCCTGCTGCTCGCCCAGGTGTGTCAGCAGGCGGCTGGATGGGACGAGCAGCGGGACTTGAACTGGCGCCACTCCGGTTGGTGTGTTTAGCATATTGGCTTTGCCCTGGTGCCAGACGCTGATTGCACTCATTGGAAGATCAGACAGCTTCAGCCCCTGCTGACGTGACTGCGGAGGGCTGGTGTGGAATCTGATATGTGGGCGAGGACTGAAGACCCTGCGGCTGCTTGTAGTGTTTGGCCTGTGGCCGAGTAAGGTGGTCCTGGAGGTGGGCTGCGGCTCCTCCCTGCCCTGTCGGTTTTCACGCGTGTGGAGAACCAGCAGCTGACTCGTTCTTCACCTGGCCCGTGTCCTTCTGCTGAAGCAGATGGACTTCAGTGAGTGACGACAGTGGGAAGTTGCAAGGGCCCCACGCCCGGCCCGCCAGCGCCACGGTGAGAGGCCGGAATGGCCGAGAGCAAAAGGTGAAGCCGCGGGCGGTGACAGACGCGTAGGCCAAGGTTCTCACTGTTGACACATTGGGCTGGACGCCTGATGGGCAGAATGTGCCAGAAGAAGCGGTTCGGTTAGGTTTAAGAATACACCTTTATTTTAAGATGATGTGTCCTGGCATTGCTTAATTGTTAGCCTATTAAACAATGATGACCCAGCCAAGTCTGCAGTTAGTTTGGAGGTGGTAGTTTCCAGTCAGCTTTGAATCGCGCTCTAAATGCAATTCAGTATTCGGAGTTATTTTGGGAACTTGGTTTATTAAAAAGCAAGGCAGAGCTACATAATTAGATGATTATTGGGTGATACAAGTCATTTCCTTTCATCTTAGGTTCTTTAATTACTTTCAAAAAATTATTTCAAATATGTTGTATACCTGTAAGTATAATCTCCATGGTCCGTCAGGGGTGTGGGCAGTGTGGGCCGTCGGCGGACCCGCTTCCGGGTGCCGCAGGAGAGCCTTCCTCTGCTCGTCTCCCTCTTATCCACGCCCGTCACCGCTTGTCATTGAAACTGATTGCACGTGTGTTCAGGCTGTAATCGCGTTTGCAGAGAATCCGTCCGTTTTTCAGGGTGTGCCTTTGTGTGAGAAGGTCACCAGGGCTCTGTGAATGCCCCGAGCACACCATGGGCCCCTCGGAATGCACAGCCGGGTCTCCGCTCTGCTCTGCAGAGGCCGGGCCCTTGAAACTCCATCATGTGTTGGAATGAAATTAAAGCCAATATGTCAGAAAAGTGACTTTTTAATCTTTCAGTGTATTTTTAGAAGATTTATTAAAATGCTTGTATATGTTTTGTCCAACTGTAAAATAACATTTCTGTTTGTAAAAATATAAACAAATTAGGCTGAAGCAGAAAATGTTATGTACGCACACTGATGAAAGGTGGAGCCACAGTTCATTACTATTTGATGTCTTTCAGTGTGACTTTTCCTGTACATATTTTAAAAAATCCGGACCTGAGTCCTGTGTGTAAACTGTTCCACTCAGCTTCTTGTCATTATTTTCCCACATTTGGGTTGTTGCTGTAAGAGGTCGCCACAGAGAGAGGCAGAAACCAACACGTAGTACTTGCTTTACTGTTCTGGGGTCAGAAGTCCAGGCTGGGTTTCGCTGGGCCCCATGGCGGTGCGGGCAGGGCTTGCTCCTGGGAGGCCCTGCGGAGGCCCCGCTTCCATCCGTTCTCAGCTGCCAGAGGCCACCTGCATGCCCAGACTTGGCCTCCTGCTTTCCTGCCCACGTCTGGCCACTCTCTGGCCACCCTCTGGCCCTGACCCTCTGGGTGGCAGCGGAGGCTCAGGTCCACAGTTAGCCACAGCCCAGAGCACTGTGACCTTGTCAGGTGCCCAGTGTTGGTTCTGGGCGTGAGGATTGGGATGGATGTCTCTGGCCTCTGGAGGAGCCTCCTTTGCCTTGGCCCTGTGGCATTCCCTTGTGGGATGTGTTATGGTTCCTGGGTCAGTCTGCTGTTTGTACCTTAGTTGTCCAGTTTCTCTGTTATGAGCCTGCAGGACACTCCTGGGGTGTCCATCACCCTGAGGTTCCGAGGGAGGCCTCAGAGGGCAGGATTCCATGGCCTGAGGCACCTGACCCCGGGCCAGGCAGCTGCCTCTGACTGACCCGGCCCGCAGGCATGGGCTTAGCATCTCGGGCTGCTGCATTTTCTCGTCTGAAAATGAGAGCAGACAGATTATTGTGAGGATTCAATGAGTTGGTACTTGCAAATGACTTTAGAAACATGTCTGCCCAAAACTAACACCGAAGGAGTTCCTGAATTTATTAGGCCCATTTTTTTAATGTTCATTTAAAAAGTTCAACCTTTTGAAAAAGGATTAATTATTTTGTTTATTATTTTTAAAATTATTTTATGGTACAGTTCCATAGGCCTTGGGATTTCCCTTGGCTCCACTCCTAGTCCCCTCGCCCCCCACCGAGTTCCCCTATATCGTTACTGTAGTATAGCTCATGCAGTCATATGTCCATCATTGCGGGCATCGTTGGTCTGGAAGTAGAGGTGCACACTGCATTGTATCCTCACATCTGGATATGATAGTCTCCATTACACAGTTACTACACATCCCCTTAAGTGAAAAGCCACAATACAAAATCAACAACAGGAAGAAAAATAGAAATTTGTAATGCCACGAATTTCTCAAGAGGTTTTGATAGTTCAGCAGTCCTGAATTGCTGTCAGTCCCACCGCTCCAATTGCAAAGAGATCTCTCCAGAGTCCAGTGGCTGCTGTGGTCCGCTGTAGAGTCTCCATCTGAAAATGATGAATTCTTGAAAGGTGGCGTGACAGGAGTAAGAGATCTTCTGTCTGCTGGTTCATTCCCCAAGTGGTTGTCCTGGCCAGTGGTGGTCTCCCACGTGGCGCAGGGGCCTGAGGACGTGGTCATCCTCCACTGCTTTCCCAGGCGTGTGAGGGAGCTACCTCCACATCAGTCCCGTGTCCATTCTCAGCAGTTCCAGTACAGATCGGCAGATTGCCAACTTACATGATTCTAGGAGCTTTAAGAAGCACTTACCCGTGACTTGTGGGAATACTTGTTTTACTAGATTTGCTGAATTCTTCAACATGATTTGCATTCTGTATTGGGTTTTCAATTTTTTTTCTGCCAAAATGTTGGTAGTTTTTATTATATAAATCATAGAAAACAGGTAACGTCTAGTAGAAATTTACAATGAACCTTTTCAAGAAATATTTCAGGGGCCGATACTGTGGCTGGATGGGTTAAGCTGCTACCTCTGCCGGTGGGGACCCACATGGGTGCTGGTTTTAGTCCTGGCTGGCCCACTTTCTGTCCAGCTTTCCGCTGACACACCTGCAGGCAGTTCCCTGGTACCCAGCTTGGGGACTGGAGTTGAACTCCAGGCTCTTGACTGTGACCTGGTGCAGGCAGCCATTGGGAAGTGAACTAGTAAATGGAAGATCTTTTTTTTCTTCCATTTTCCCTCCCTCAAGTTTGCTTTTTAAAGTTAAAAACAAAATTCTGTGAGATGTGGGTGAGCCGTTGGGTCTGTGTTTTGTCCCCTTGGAGATCAGACATTTTAAAAGACGCGTGCAGACTTTCTTGTCTTGCCAATATTCCCCAAGCAGTATAGCATGGTAAGTATTTACATAACATTTTGATTATGTTAGATATTATAAGGTGGCCATGATTGACAGCCGGGGTGCCATAGGAAGCCTGCAGTCATTTGGTCTGGTCTGCCAAGGCAGCCACAGATGGATGAAATCCAGTCCACCCATAGCAAGCTAGTTTTAAGTTGATAACTTATTATGGCCCGTGAGTGATGCTATGCATATCCAGGAAGAAGCTTCCCCATGCCTGATGTGTGGCATGCAGGAGGGTGTGCCTAGGTCATGTGCAAATACCAACCACAGACTTGAGCTTTTGGGGGTGATGAGGCTTGGAAGGGGTCCCCTGGGGGGTGCCTCCACTCACCAGGGTGCCCACCTCTTTGATACCTGTAAGAGCTGCTGAGTGTGAAGTTATTGTGCAGGCTGCCCACCTTGATTTAGATCACCTTACAACTTGATTCAAGCTGTGCACGTTTGGCAGGGCGTCCGCTCGGCCAGCTGGGCCCGCTCCTGTCCCCAGCTGGGCCAGCCCCTGTCCTGCAGCTGCCAGCTTGGTGATCTGGCAAAGGTTCTTCCTGTCAAGTTGCTGTTTTCTCATCTAAATGCAAATTTTATCTAGAGGCATTATAAGGCTATATAAATATCTCATTCTTCTTTGGCAGTTATTTTCTTTTTTAAAACTCTATCTGAAAAGTAGAATGACCGAGGAAAGGCAGAGAGAGATCGATCTGTACACTAGTTCACACTCCAAGTGCCACAACAGTTGAGGCTGGGCAGGCTGGAGCCGGGCACTCTGCCTCCATCTCTAGTGTGGGTGTGAGAAACGCAAGCACCCGGCTGCCAGCTGCTGTGTCCCGTGGGGTGGCTCAGCAGGGGGTTGGGTTGGAGCAGAGGTGGGCCCCAGCTCCCCGCCCTTACTGTGGGGTGCTGGCATCCCAAGCAGTGGCTCAGCCTGTGGTACCAGGAACCCCACTCCTTTCTTTGAAGCTTGCTTAGCTGTGTCTTTGGGGCTCCCATTTCCTCTCTGACTGAGTGGGTTAGGGCGCTTCCTTTGCTGGCACAATCTTGATTGCCCTGGTTTGCCAGTGAGAGCCTCTCCACCTTCTGTGCTGCCGTGACGTGTTCCTGTTGTGTGCCACTTCGTCACCACAGGGCATGGACAGGTGTTCCCTACCCGTCTTGTCCATGCCCTGCCCGGCCTGGAATTAGCTCTTTGTCCAGGGAGCCTGTCTCCCGAGGAAGGGCCCCTCAGCAGACCCCTTGCTGTTGGGGTGTCACTGTGGCTGTATCCTTTGGGCAGATAGGAAGAGAGAGAGAGAATAGATGTGTGTTTGTACACTGACTTGGGTGTATCTCTGTACATCTGGCTGTTGACAGCCTGGAGGTCACTCCTGCACTTCACACTGAGGCTGATACTAGTCAGCTTTCCCTTTTCGTGTATATGCTCCGTAAGAGGAAGCTGCCTCCTGTTATCTGAAAAGTACTTATTATTGGATCAAATCAATTTTGTCTTTTTTTAAAAATTTTTTGGAAAGTCAGATCAGATTTATAGAGAGAAGGAGAGACAGAAAGATCTTCCATCCATTTGTTCACTCCCCAAGTAGCAAAAATGGCTGGAGCTGAGCTAGTCTGAAGCCAGGAGCCAGGAGCTTCTTGTGGGTCTCCTATGTGGGTGCAGGGTCCCAGGGCTTTGGGCCGTCCTCTACTGCTTTCCAGGTCACAGGCAGGGAGCTGGATGGGAAGTGGAGCATCTGGGACATGAACCAGTGCCCATATGGGATCACGGCGCCTGCAAGGTGAGCATTTAGCCACTGAGCCATCACCCTGGACTCTCAATTTTGCCTTCAAGGTTTTTACTGCATCGTCCCGTCCTCACGCACTCAGGCTCTGAGTTCATTCACACCTGCCTCACCTTGCTCAGACCCAGCATTTCCTCGAAGGCCACCATGGTTCCCTGCTGTGCTCAGCAGAATTAATCAGAAAGAGAAGGAAAGAAAAAGACTCTTCAAAGCTGTTTGCTGGTTGTCTGTGTACCCATCTGTGTAGGTGCCCTCTGTTTAAGCTCTGCCATCCTGCGTACCTGCTTCCATCTGTGTAGGTGCCCTCTGTTTAAGCTCTGCCATCCTGCGTACCTGCTTCCATCAGTTGCTGAGCCTGTCTTGGGATGTCTTTCCGGGATTGCATTATCCCTTGAGAACCAGGAAAGATCAGTCAGTCACTGCCGGGGGGACGCTGTGTGACACACTGCAAGGGGCAGTCAGTCACTGCACCAGAAGGTGATGCATTCATTACATACAGCAAGGTATGTACCAGGTGACAGTTGGTAAAGTACAGTCAGTGGCAAGGCTCACTTGTGACTGAGTGCACCTTTCTTCTGGAAGAAGCTGGTTACCTTTGAATTCCTAAGCCTGTGGTCTCTTACCCGTACACACTTCCTCCTGCTAAATCTTTCCTTCTGGGCCCAGCACGGTGGCCTAGTGGCTCAAGTTCTCGCCTCGAACAGTCCAGGATCTCATATGGGCGCTGGTTCTAATCACAGCAGCTCCATTTCCCATCCACCTCCCTGCTTGTGGCCTGGGAAAGCAGTCGAGGACGGCCCAAAGCCTTGGGACCCTGCACCCAAGTGGGAGCCCTGGAGGAAGTTCCTGTCTCCTGGCGTCTGATCGGCACAGCACTGGCCGGTGTGATCCCTTGGGGAGTGAATCATCGGACAAAGATCTTCCTCTCTGTATATCTGACTTTACAATTCAAAAAAATCTTTCCTGCTTATTTTGATTTTTTTTTGACCTTCCTGTCACCTCTGCCAGTTGCCTCCTCTGAAAGTAAAGGTCCTGGACTGTCTGGCGTCCTACCCTGAACCCTGCTCCCCCAGCCCTCCTGTTTGCTCTGGGCCAGCACATGGCTCAGTGGAGAGTCCTTACAAGTGCTGGGATTCTGTGAGGGCACAGAATGTTCCAACTGCTCCGTTTCCCATCCAGCTCCATGCCATGGAACCCTGCACCTGTGTGGGCAACCCGGAGGAGGCTGCTGGCTTCTGCCTCTGCATCGGCTGAGCTCTGGCTGTTGTGGCCGTTTGGGGAGTGAACCTGCAGATGAACCGTCTTTGTGTCTCCACTGTAAATCTGCCTTCCCAGTGAAAATAGATCTTAAAAAACAAATGAAGTGGGCCCGGCGCGGTGGCGCAAGTGGTTAAAGGTCCTCACCTTGCACGCCCGGGATCCCATATGGGCGCCGGTTCTAGTCCCGGCAGCCCCGCTTCCCTTCCAGCTCCCTGCCTGTGGCCTGGGAAAGCAGTCGAGGACGGCCCAAAGCTTTGGGAACCTGCACCCACGTGGGAGACCCGGAAGAGGCTCCTGGCTTAGGATCGGCATAGTATCGGCCCGTTGCGCTCACTTGGGGAGTGAATCATCGGACGGAAGATCTTCCTCTCTGTCTCTCCTCTCTGTATATCCGCCTTTCCAATGAAAAAATAATAAAAATAAATCTTTAAAAAAAAAAAAAAAAAAAAAAAACAAATGAAGTGACAGAGCTCTGCCAGCCTTCCCCAGCCCGGCAGGCCTCTCTGCTGTTTCCTCGGGCAGTCAGGGGCAGGCTCCTTTGGGCTAGGTGGGTAGAGGCCTTGCTGTTGTCCTTGACCCCTGTCCATTCCTGGCATTCTGCCAGCTCCGTCGTCATGTCAGAAACATGGCCAGTGTTCTCCACTCTCCCGCCTCCTCTGCCCTGGGTATTTCTGCACAGGAGCCTCTTGTCCGGCGTGCCTGTGTCTCCTGGCTGTGCGGGTGAAAGTTGCAGTCCCTTCTTCCCTGGTGGTGCCTGGTCTGGCTCTGCACTGTGCTGCAGCCACACCCTGGCACCTTCCTTGCCCAGGGGCTTCTGCATACCTGTGCCTAGATGGTGAGGCTCACTTCCTGCAGGTCTTAGTCCAAAGGCCCTTCCTGAACTGAGTGCTCCTGTCCCTCAGGGTCGCTGCCCCTCACCAGCTCAGTTCTGAACCTTGCACTGACCTGGTTGGCACCTGTCTCCCACACGGGAAGGCCCACTGCACAGGTCGGAGTTTCCCATTGTTTTCTTCATCCCTGTGTGCTGCGTGAGGTGCTGCTGGCTGGTGGTCACTGCTCTGCAGTGTCATCCAGAGCTCTGTGGAGATGTCTGTATTGTTTGATCCTTGGAGTAGCTGCTTGAGGGCTTGCCCATCCCTCGGCTCTCGTCCTGTCTGCGCAGGCATGCCATTTGCATGATGTGCCTGTGTGTGGGGATCCCACTGCTGCTCTGCTGGCCCACCCGGCCCGGGGGCTCGCCATCCACAGGGAGCTCACCGACGGCTCCCCGCTGCTGAGCGGCTGCCGTCCTGTGGCATCCTCCTCTGCTGTGCCCAGCCTTTGCCACTTGACGCCACAGCGCTGTGTCCCTGACACACTTGGGAAGCATTGCACACCCTGGGCGTGAGCTGGGGAGGACATAGAACGCCTGGTGATGCTGTCCTGCTCTCCGGAAACCCAACACGCTTGTTCTATGAAGGAGAGTGCCATACTGATGGCACCGAGGGGTATGTTCTCTTTAAGATTTCCCAAACCTGGGTAACTGTGGCTGGCAGCTAAGATGTCTACATCCGCTGTCGCACTGTCTGGATTCAGTTCCTGGATCCCTGCCCAATTCCAATTTCCTGCTGGTGCACACCCTGGGAGGCCTGGTTGGCTTCCAGCTTCTGCCTGGTCCAGTGCCAGCGTTGTAGATGTTAAGGAGTGCCTGGAAGATGGGGGTCTGTCTCCGTGCTGGTCTCCCCCTGTCTTTCTGCCTCTAAAAAAAAAAAAAAAAAAAAAAAAAAACTTCTTGTGTTTTTCATTCAAAGTTAGGCTCTGTCTACGCTGTAAGGTGTTGATCTCGTCCCCCGTAGGGTATGTCGTAATGTAACTTGTCAGGTGGGACGGGTTTAGTTGAGGTTGATGCAGTCCGCTTGGTTCTAAGATTCTGTCACCAGCATTGCTCACTGATGGTGTAACCTGTAGCTCGCGGATGTCACTGAGTCCTCAGCTTAAGGCAAGCATTTCAGTTGTATTTGGGAGACAGAAAACTCCCGTCCGCTGGTTACTCACTTCCCAGATGCTTCCACTGGCCTGGGGTGTGGGGCCGTAGCTCCCCACGTCACCAGCTGCTGTCTCTCGGCTCCCATGTAGGTAGGAAGTGAGTCAAGAGCCAAGGATGGACCAAGGACCTCCCAAATCCCTGACCTGCGTGTGAATGAAGGAACAGCAGGTTGGCCCTCTGGTCAGTGTTTGCCAGTTCCTGTCCTGTCTGCTCTACTTGCTCTCCCGCTGCCTGCTCACGCCCGGGGAAGCAGCACACGCTGGCCCAGGGGCCTGGGGCACGGCCGCCTCCTGTGTGGAATCTGCATGATGCTCCTGGCTCAGGGCTGGCGCAGCCCTGATTCTGTGGCCATCTTGGTAGCCAGCAGACAGTCTCTCTTCCTGTCTCTTTAACTCCTTCAAATAAATGAAAAACTTTAAAAACATTTATTTTTATTTGAAAGGAAGATTTTACAAAGAAAAGGAGAGACAAAGAAAGGTCTTCCATCTGCTGGTTCACTCCCCGGATGGCTGCAGTGACTGGAATGACTGGAGCTGAGCTGATCTGATACCAGGAACTTTATCTGGGTCTCTTATGTGGGTGCAGGGGCCCAAGGGCTTGGGCCGTCCTCGACTGCTTTCCTAGGCCACAAGCAGGGAGCTGGTTGGGAAGTGGGGCCGCCAGGACATGAACTGGTGCCCTTATGGGATATTGGTGCTGCAGACAGGATCAACCTGCCAGCGCGCTGGCCCTCACTGACGTTCTGGAGCCTGAGCCTGCCGTCTAAGCATCCTCATTCCAGGAATTACTTCAGTAATGAGATGGACAGTCTGCGTTCTCACCGCATTAGCTGCTAGATTAAGTTTGAGGCTACAGGGCCTGGCGTGGTAGCCTAGCTGCTAAAGTCCTTGTTTGCATGCACCAGGATCCTGTATGGGCACCGGTTCTAATCCCCATGGCCCCGCTTCCCATCCAGCTCCCTGCTTGTGGCCTGGGAAAGTAGTCGAGGACGACCCAAGCCCTTGGGCCCCTGCACCCACATGCGAGACCTAGAAGAGGTTCCTGGCTCCTGGATTCGGATCGGCACAGCTCTGGCCATTACAACCACTTGGGAAGTGAATCAACAGATGGAAGATCTTCCTCTCTGTCTCTCCTCCTCTCTGTATATCTGACTTTCCAGTGAAAATGAATAAATTTTTTTTTAAAGATTTATTTATTTATTTTTTTTTATTGGAAAGGCGGATATACAGAGAGGAGAGAGAGAGAGGAAGATCTTCCATCTGATGATTCACTCCCCAGGTGAGCGCAACGGGCCGATACTATGCCGATCCGAACCCAGGAGCCTCTTCCGGGTCTCCCACGCGGGTGCAGGGTCCCAAAGCTTTGGGCCGTCCTCGACTGCTTTCCCAGGCCACAGGCAGGGAGCTGGAAGGGAAGGGCTGCCGGGATTAGAACCGGCGCCCATATGGGATCCCGGGCGTGCAAGGCGAGGACCTTTAACCATTTGCACCACCGCGCCGGGCCCAAAATGAATAAATCTTTAAAAAAATAGTTTGAGGCTGCAAGTAAGATAAATTTAATCGCAAAGAAATTTCTTCAGTGATCTCATAGAATTGACGGAAAGTTTGAGAATGTGAGTAATTTTAAAACAGGATCTTATAAAAGGAGGCGCTGAACAGAACTGGAAGAGAAATTACCTGCTGTTGAGGCATGTTTTCGGGTTGGAGTGGAGGGCGTGCCCCAGGCCTCTTCCTGAACACTGAGACACTGAGACCACTGGAGGGGGTTAGGGTCCTGGTTGGGGATGTGCCCTGGGGGCGAGTTGTTAGTGGTGGGATTGGACACAGACCTGGTTGAGGCCTGACAGCCCCAGGCTGCAGGTGCCCGGCCGGCCTGGAGGCCCGTCAGTCCATGGCTCCGGGTGCCCCGCTGGCCTGGAGGCCCGTCAGTCCATGGTTCCAGATGCCCCGCTGGCCTGGAGGCCCATCAGTCCATGGCTCCGGGTGCCCCGCTGGCCTGGAGGCCCGTCAGTCCATGGCTCCGGGTGCCCCGCTGGCCTGGAGGCCCGTCAGTCCATGGCTCCGGGTGCCCTGCGGGCCGTGAGCATGTGCAGGCCCAGTGTGCTTCATTTTCCCTCGCCTGCATTTGCTCACTTCTCTCATTTGTTTTACCTTTTTCCCTGTTTAATGTGGCCTTCCAACTGTTGTCCCACGCAGGTAGCAGCAAGCAGTGTGTGTCAGGCTGCGTGGCCCCTTGTCCGGCGTGTGAGTCATCCCCTGCGTGTCACCGTGCCCTTGCAGACCCACCGCCCTCAGCCTCGTCGCCTGGTTCCGTGGTGCCCATGGGGCGGAGGACTCGCTCGCCGTGGCCCCAGTGAGAGCAGCCCTGTGCCCAACATGGAGAAGAAGCGGAGAAAGAAGTGAGAGCCTGTCTTGGCGCAGCGGCCCGGGATGTGCCTGCTGCCCGCGGCGGGCAGGACTGGGAGCCAGGACTGGGAGCCGGCTCTGCCCGATGCTGCAGCGCTCGCCTGAGCCGCCCCTGCGCTCCTGACTGGGAGCAGAGCAGTACAGTTGGATTTATGCGATTTTAGGACCGTATTCACTTAGGACCATGAAGCTTGTCAACATCTGGCTGCCTCTGCTGGTGTTTTTACTTTGTGGAAAGAAGCATCTGGGTGACCGACTGGAAAAGAAGTCTGTGGAGAGAGTGCCGTGTCCTGACTGCCCCCACCTGACTCTGAAGGTGGAATTCTCCTCTGCGGTTGTGGAGTCTGGTGAGGACTGTCCCTGCTGGGCCCGCCCCGGCCCGCTCTGGTTCCAGATTCACTGAGCTGCCGGGGAGGGTCCCCTGGCTGCAGGGTCCCCCTGGCTGCAGGGTTCCCCTGCGTTGCACCCGCCGCCTGGGTGTGAGCCTCGCCCGCACTTGTCTCCCAGTGCGGGTTGCTAGCGTGAACTAAGGGCGGTGGTCTCGGTACTCATTTACTCACAGCTGGGTTCAGGGCAGCACATGTTCACGTGCCAGGGCGGGCAGTTGGCCCTAGTGCCCGGGCTGCTGTGACCGTGTGGGAGGCTGGACAGAGCTCCTGGCTGCCTGGCCCAGCCCCGCTGTTGCCACCATCTGGGGAGTGAAGCAGTGGCTGCAAGACTTCCTTCCTGTTTCTGTTGCTCCCTTTCTATAATGTTGTCTTGTAGATAATTAAGTAAAAATTTTTTTAAAATCCCACACTGGAATTTTGATGTTTCTGGTCAAGCTAGCTAAGCATTCAGTCCTGAGTTTTGTTTTTCCTGTTTAAAAAACTTAGCTTTTGCTGTAGACTCAAATTTCTGCAGTTTAATTTTTTAAAATTATTTTTTATAATTTTTTAAGATTTATTTGATTTTCTTATTGAAAATGAGATATGCAGAGAGGAGGAGAGACGGAGGATGATTGACTCCGCAAGTGGCTGCAACGGCTGGAGCTGAGCTGATCCGAAGCCAGGAGCCAGGAGCCTCTTCTGGGTCTCCCACGGAGGTGCAAGGTCCCAAGGCTTTGGGCTGTCCTCCACTGCTTTCCCAGGCCACAAGCAGGGAGCTGGATGGGAAGTGCGGACAGATGGGATTAGAGCCGGCGTCCATATGGGATCCCGGTATATTCAAGACAAAGACTTTAGCCACTAAGCTAGAGCACCAGGCCCTGCAATTACATTTGAGCTAGTCTTTTTGTTTTCTGTTGTTTTCCACTATGTCCCTTTGGATACATACATTTTCTTTTACCAGTGACATTTTAGAGTATATATAATACATATTATGTGTAATTTCTTATTTTTATCTGTGATTATTGATTTCAGAATATATTGTGGCTTTCAATGGATACTTCACAGCCAAAGCTAGAAATTCATTTATTTCAAGTGCCCTGAAGAGCAGTGAGGTAGACAACTGGAGAATTATACCTCGAAACAACCCGTCCAGTGACTACCCAAGCGATTTTGAGGTGATTCAGATAAAAGAAAAACAGAAAGTGGGGCTGCTGACACTTGAAGACCACCCCAACATCAAACGGGTGACCCCCCAGCGCAAAGTCTTTCGCTCCCTGAAGTATACGGAGTGTGAGTACCGTGTGCCCAGGCTGTCCTCGCCCCTCCTCGGAGCCCTGAGAACGGCTGCCTGTGCCTGGCGGCCCTCAGGTCCCCGCTGGGGATTGTCCCCCTGGGAGTTTCTTATTTTATTGTTGAAAGATGCTCCATGCTGAGGGCTGGTGGGACGGGGGCGGGCCGGTGCCCAGCGGGCTGGTGCAGCACGGCTGCGTGGGTGGGCCGAGGGGCTTCCCAGACGCCCCGTCACTGGGGTCTTCGCGCCCCCCAGGAAAACGTGCCCTTGTGTCCTTCTTGCTTGGGTTTTGCTTCCCGGAGTGCATCCTTTTACGTGACACTTGCAGAAATGCCTTCTCCTGCCCGGATGGGAGGGAGCAGGCGTCACTGCTGGCAGGTGTGAGGGTGGCTCGGCCCAGGGTTTAACCCTTCCTGTTCCGGCATCATTGAGTTGTCAGGATTGTGCCTATTCACAGATAACAAGCCATGTTGTTTTCCAAAGCCATTGGTGTTACCGAAGGAAAGATTTTTTTTTTACCATTTGTTGTAAGCCAGGTTGACAGATTGTGTCTGAGGTTAAAGTCTTTTCTTTCATTGGAAGGAAAAGGAAAGGTTGCTTTTTGCAGCGTGCTAGGCCCAGGGCTGCTGAGAACACACAGCTCAGGCTCACGGCTGGGGCACCTGCCTGTTCCCGAGTCAGCTCCGCCTGACTGTGCTAATCACGGTGTGTGGCCACTTTACTCCTTGAAATGATCCAGAGGATGAATGCAAGTCACACTTACTGAGGTTGCCCGGATGCGTGTGCTGGCTTTGGGGAGCTTGGACTATCTCAGGGAGCCTGGAAGGAGCTGATCGTAACACGGGGTCATTACCAGCCCCGCCAATACCTGCAGGAAGTGCTCGGGCCTGCAGCTGCCCGGGAAACCACATGCTCACGGTGCCGAATGGGAATCTCTTCTCAGCTTTTATCAGTAGAATGCTTTGCTTTTCTGTCATCTAAATAACCTGTCTCGATTTAGGTTGCATCCACTTGGCCTTGTCCCACCAGCTGACACAGAACTGTTTCCACCAGACAGCGGTTAGAGATCTGTCGTTCTGGTGCTGGAGGAGCCCAGGCTGGCCCTTTTGGGGTGTTCCTTCTCTCCCAGTGCGTGTACCCTGTGGCTTCCCATGGTTACTTGTATGCATGCGTTCAAGCCCTGTTGTGATTTTAATGGTTTTTTTTCTCAAATATCGTTAAGCTGTTTTTATGGTGTGAAACCCAGACTGAATGCACATGGAACAGGCCTGTCCTTGGTCTTGGTGTTGCTCTCAATTAGTGACTCTGCTGTTGACTTAAAGCCGGAGCCAGCGTGGGGGTCGAGGGCAGAGCAGTTTCGGTTGACCTGTGCAAACAGTTACTGGACAGTCCTGCTGCTTGCATGGGTGGGGCCCAGTAAAGCTGCAGTAACAGTAATGGTGAGTGGCTTTACAAACGGCTGCAGTTCTCGGAACTCTTAAAACCAATCTGAAATAGAATTTGTTCTCATTATAACATGGACTTTGAAAGAGAAAAGGAAAATCGTGTGGTTTTTCTTTTCCCCTTGAAAAAGGATTTACAGATAGTAAAGTGCATTCTTTTAAGAGTTCAGCTTGACAAGTTTTGGCAAAGCATACAGAGATCCACTCACCAAGTCAGAATTACAGAGTAGCCCTGGCACCCTCAGAGATGTGCTCGCCCCCATTCCTCCAGAAATCTGGCGCTGTCCACCCTCAGGATCGGCTAGTGGCCATCTTCTCCAGTAGTTTTCCCTCTTCTGCTGGGTCAGTCTGCTGCCCGGGTGAGTGGTCCCAGCCAGCTGCCATGGCAGGTGCTTGCCCGCAGGTATCAGCTTCTTCCACACTCCCTCAACTAAAGATTTTCTTCAGTTTCAATATCACAGTTGCTTTAAAGATATTGTTTTGTCAGTTTGATTTTTTTTTAACATTTATTTTTATTGGAAAGTCAGATATACAGAGAGGAGGAGGGACAGCAACAGGGGGCTGGATAGGAAGCGAGGCACCAGGACACAAACCGGCACCCATATGGAATCCTCATGTGTGCAAGGCGAGGACTCTAGCTGTTAGGGTACTGCACCTGGCCCTGTTTTGTCAGTTTTATCTGCCTTACTTTGGTTAGAAAATTTTAAGAGCTGTTTGGGGAACAATGTGTTGACTCCATAATTGACACAGTTCTGCTGGGCAGTTCTGACACAGTTCTGTCTTGGACCTGCTGTTGCTGTATTCTGGGGGTGTTGTTTGTCCTCTTCTGATGTCGTCTTTCTCCTCCTTGATTCTAGCTGACCCCATTGCGCCCTGCAATGAAACTCGGTGGAGCCAGAAGTGGCAGTCCTCACGTCCCCTGCGAAGAGCCAGTCTCTCTCTGGGTTCTGGGTTCTGGCATGCCACGGGAAGGCACTCGAGTAGACGGCTGCTGAGAGCCATCCCGCGGCAGGTGGCGCAGACGCTGCAGGCAGACGTGCTCTGGCAGATGGGCTACACAGGTGTGTGGGACTTGACAGGAAGCGCTGTGAGGCTTGTGCGTCTGTCTGTCCTGCTCTGTGTTGGGCTGCGTGTGTGCTTTGTACCAAGCACCTGCTTCCAGGGCTTTTCTGATTGTAAGCACGAGGGCAGATTGGCACCACATGTGAACTGGTGCCGCGCTGCTTGCGGCCTGACAGGCTGGTGGCCTAAGAATGTCTGCGGTGTTTCGGGGAAGGAGGTCCAGGTCAGGCATGGGTGGCTGGCTGGGGGCAGTTCTGTGGAAACTGGTTCATCGCTGGAGTTGGGCTCGCTGTATGCAGAATGCCTCAGCCTTTGATGATCGCACTTGCTGGTGGTTTTGTTTCAGGAACAGGAAATAGCAGTGACCAGATGATAGGACACAAATACAATCCAGAGCCAGGGAGGTTCCTTCCTACAGATTGGTCACTCCTGTTGTGTCCCCATGAGACATCGGTCCTGGCCTTCAGATGTCAGCTGGTTGAGGGGTCTTTGCCAGGTCTCCCAGATTTCCCACCTCTGCTTTGGTTCTTTCAACCCTACCCTCAGAAGATCTGAGATATCTGAGATGCTTGAAAGCTTGTTAAACTTGTTGGATTTGGATTGATAGTTTACCAAAAAGGTTGTCCCCTACTGAAGTTGTGTTTTTAGAGTAAGAACTCTTTCACAAAAAGATTCCATGATCACCAGAAAAGTGTTTCTATTCCCTCCAAACTAAATCGATTCCAGTTCCATGGGTATAGTGTTTTTTTTTTTTTTTTTTTAATTGGAAAGGCACATTTGCAGAGAGGAGAGGCAGGCAGAGAGGAAGATCTTCTGTCCAGTGATTTACTGCCTGCCTGTGGCCTGGGAAAGCAGTCGAAGAATGCTTGGGACCCTGCACCCACGTGGGAGACCCGGAAGAGGCTCCTGGCTCCTGGTTTGAATCAGCTCAGTTCCGGCCATTGCGGCCGCTTAGGGAGTGAACCATCGGATGGAAGATCTTCCTCTCTGTAAATCTGCCTTTGCAATAAAAATAAGTAAATCTTAAGAAAAAAAAGTGGCAGGTATTTTAACTGTCAGTGCAGTTTATAACTGAATACAATGGTGATACCATAAGACATTGCACTGATTACATTAGCTAACTGTTAAGGCAAGTGTAAAGATTTATGTATTTATTTGGAAGGCATTGCAGCACAGAGAGAGAAAGGAAGAGACAGACAGATTCTGTCAGCTGGTTCACTGCCCGAATTGCTGGCAGCGTCAGTGGCTCTGTCCGGCCCAGGTGCTGGCAGCGTCGGTGGCTCTGTCCGGCCCAGGTGCTGGCAGCGTCAGTGGCTCTGTCCGGCCCAGGTGCTGGCAGCGTCGGTGGCTCTGTCCGGCCCGGGTGCTGGCAGCATCGGTGGCTCCGTCCGGCCCAGGTGCTGGCAGCATCGGTGGCTCCGTCTGGCCCGGGTGCTGGCAGCGTCGTGGCCCCCCAGGGCATCTGCTGCTGCGTTCGCAGGTGTGTAAGTAGGAGACTGAATGAGAGGAGGAGCATATGGATGCTGGCATCACGGTGCCACATGGCAGCCACACTCCAGAATGGTTCCAAGAAGCTGGTGGTAGGTGACATCGGCGCAGCTGGCTTTTGGCCAGTATCTGAAATGCCTCCTCCTGTTAGAAACGTGATTTTCTTTGAGCTGCTGAGCCCTGCCTGTTGTTTCCGTTATCCTGAGAATGTGATGGAAGTTGCCCTCCTTGCCAGGAACAAGGAAGGCTTCCTCCTCTCTTTTTGCTGCAGCCTGTGTGTGGGAGACTCCTGAGGTGACGGCCATGAACACCTGTCCATCAGCCTCGGGGAGCCCCTGCAGGGCATGGGGCTCCTTTTCTGTGTGTTGCCATATGAGAGGAGGGTCTGAGCGATTTCCGGTTTCATCTGGTTTCTCGTTCCCTGGAGGGCTCAGCCTTGTGGGCCTCTGGAGCCCTCGGGTGTCTTCTGTTTCTTGTTATGTTCTCTGGATCCTAGGGAACAAGGGGAGATGTTTTTTAGTGAGGCGCAGAGGGAGCGCCTCTCTGGTTCCCGCCCCGCATGTCCGCAGTGGCTAGGAGCCGGGAGTTCCGTTCCGGTTTCCCACACAGATAATAGGGCTCCAGTTACTTGGGTTACTGCTGCTGCCTCCTGGGGTCTGTGTTAGCAGGAGGCCAAAGTCAGGAGCCAGAGCTGGTATTCTAGTGTGGGATTCAGGCCTTGTGACTACTGAGCTAAAGGCCTGCCCTAGTAACACATTTTGTAAACCAAAATTGAAAAGTTGATTTTTCTGAATCTGATTATTCTTAATTTTTTTTGGAATAAGGTGCTAATGTAAGAGTGGCTGTTTTTGACACTGGGCTAAGCGAGAAGCATCCCCACTTTAAAAATGTAAAGGAGAGAACCAACTGGACTAATGAGCGAACGCTGGATGATGGTGAGTCCCAGCACGGCGGGCCCGCAGGGCAGCACCCTGTCCTCTGCTTCCTGGGCCCGCGGGTTGCCAGCAGCAGGTGCTTGGACAGACTCCTGTTGTTACCGCCCTGGAGATGTCTGAGGACATGGGGAATCAGAGGAGGGAGGGCCTGGCAGAGTGCCTCCTGCTCTGGATGAGAAGAGTGGCCAGGCCCCGGAGGAGGCCGGGAGAGGGTGGGGGCACGGCCCCTGGGGGCGGGCGGGCTGCAGTGCTGACTGCTGTGCGTGCTGCTGTTTAACTTTTCCCTCTGTGGTAACAGGTTTGGGCCATGGCACGTTCGTGGCAGGTGTGATAGCCAGTATGCGGGAGTGCCAAGGATTTGCCCCAGATGCAGAACTTCATATTTTCAGGGTCTTTACTAATAATCAGGTAGGTGTTTGAGAACCTCTGAAACTTTGAAGGTGAGTGAAAGCATTGTGGAAGGGGCCAGTGTTGCGACACAGTGGGTTAAGCTGCTGCTTGGGATGGCAAGGCGTCAGGGCACTGATCTGAATCTCAGCTGCTTCTGATCCATTTCCCTGCGAATGTGCCTGGGAAGCAGCAGTTGATACTTTGAATACTTGAGTTGCTTCCTCCCTTACGGGAGACCAGAAGGGGTATCTGTCGTGAACACTGAGCCTAGTTACTCGAACAAACGCCACGAGTCGAGAGAGTGGATGCTTTGCGATCAAGCGCTTATTCAAGTGAGCACACTCCGAACAGGACGGGGGAAGCCACTGAGAGCGCCCTTGACTTCAGTCTTGTGGAAGCCTGCTGGGCTCAGTGACTGGGACCAAGACATGGGTTTTTATACAATTCAGGGAGTCAGGCAAGCAGTTGTTACAATGTTTTGATTGATTATTACATGTTATCTATCAGCAACACTTGCTTTCTCTTAGTTCTGAGAAACATGTTTTTTACATATTTATCAAGACACATTTTCTTCTTCTTTTATCATTTTTACCATAACTTTTCTTTTTTATGACATGCTTACGTACATTAGGGCTTTGTAACAGGAGTGAGAGGGGAGGGCTCACGCACATTGGAGCTTCTTGACAAGGATAAGGGCGGGCTTGCACACAGGGGAGTCTGACAGGAGGATAGGAGAGGGGCCCCATTTCCCCAGTAGCTTAGGAAGATGGAGTCACCTCTGTTCAAAAGCTCCAACATACACACTCTACCCATTATTAAGTCACAGCGTAACTTACAGAAAAGTCTATTATTGTAGCTATTTCTGGGTCATCAATCTCAGATAAAAGTGTAGTGATATTAAGGATATAATTAAGATTATTGATAATATTACTACCCATATTTCCCAAGGAGTCATTTTTATCTATACCCATTTAAGCATGTATTGATGGAGCAGTGTAGATGCAGATGGGAATACCTTAAAAAAAAGATGCGGGCCCGGCAGCGTGGTCTAGCGGCTCAAGTCCTCGCCTTGAATGCTCCGGGATCCCATATGGGCACCGATTCTAATCCCGGCAGCTCCACTTCCCATCCAGCTCCCTGCCTGTGGCCTGGGAAAGCAGTGGAGGACGGCCCCAAAGCCTTGGGTCCCTGCACCCTCGTGGGAGACCCAGAAGAGGTTCCTGGATCCTGGCTCCTGGCTCCGGATTGGCGCAGCACCGGCTGTCGTGGTCACTTGGGGAGTGATTCATTGGACGGAAGATCTTCCTCTCTGTATATCTGACTTTGTAATAAAAATAAATAAATAAGTCCTTAAAAAAAAGAAGAAAGAAAAAGATGCATTTAACTATTTGAAAGAAGGACAGAGAAGAAGGAAAAAGAAAGAATATGTCCCTTTTGTTAGTTCATTCTCCAGATGGCTTCAGTGACTGGGTCTGGGCCAGGCTGAAGCCAGGAGCTGGAAGCTTGATTTGAATCTCCCATTTGAGTGGCGGGCCCTGTCCTTGGGCCTTCTGCTTTTCCCAGGCTATTAGCAGGCAGCTAATTTGAAAGTGGAGCAGCCAGGATGCAGACTGGCACTGTATGGGATGCTGGTGTCATAGGTGGCAGCTCTTCCTGCAACAGAGCCAGTGCTGACCCCTAGAACCCCTCCACTACCCACGCCCAGTGCACAGCCACGCCTGCCGGTGACGCTGAGCTGCCCACTCTCCTTCGCTGTTCCTGGCCTTTCCTGGCGCCTGCTCTTTGCCTGTCACCTCTCTGCCTTACTTGGCTCTCAGACGCTGACCTGAGGCCACTGTGCACAGGAGTAGCTTGATGGCGCCTTCTCCCTCGTGTCCCGTCTTGACCCTGACCTGCTGGCGGTCCGTTGTGTGTGTGCTGATTGGGTTCCTGGCTTGGAGGTCGGGACTGGGCTGCTGACCTCTGCCCCAGCGCCGGTAGGGTCACTCACGTCATTTGGGCACTCTGGGAAGAGAGAAGACACTATGACCTGTCTGCTTTTGTTTCGATTGCCTTGTATGTGGCTCAAAGACATCCAAAGTCAGCCTGTTCCCACCCAGAAGGTTACTGCCTCACTCCATATTTGTCAAGTATATTTTTCTTAACTTCTTACGCCTCCTCATAGTAGGATTTCTTTTGTTTGTATAAGCAAATGTAAATGCATAGGCTTAGTTTTAAAAGTCTGTAAAAACCAATTCTTAGTCACGTCACCATATTGCCTCTCTTCCTGCTGTAAACTTAGTATGTAGAAGAACGAAGTAGTGATTCACAAGTAATTTGACTTCTGTAAGGACAGTAAGAAAAGTTACAGCTTAGAGAAATGAGGCTGTGTGCTGCTGCTGCTGCTGTTTCTCCCGCAGTCTCCGGGAAGCAGGAGCAGTGGACAGCTGCACTACGCTGGCGGCAGTGTCTTAGGGCCGGGCTCTGGGCTGGGCTGGCTCCAGGACTCAGGTCTGTGCGTGTGGCGCTTGACTTGCCAAATGCACCTGGGAGTCAATTTGATTTTAATTTAAACCACGACGAGACATACTTCATGCATTGAAGAATGCATTGAAGAACGCATTGAAGAATCTGATTTTGTCCTTAGAAATAGACACAGCATTTTAAAATGTTCCCTACAACCCTGAGGAGATGGTTTTGCTGTAACTAGGTCTCCTACACGTCTTGGTTTTTGGACGCATTCAACTACGCCATCTTGAAGAAAATTGATGTGCTCAACCTGAGCATTGGTGGCCCCGACTTCATGGATCACCCCTTTGTGGACAAGGTTGGTCGGGCTCCTCTCATCCTGCCTGCTGCCATGGCGTGGCTCCCCCGACGGCCATGCTGGGAGGACAGATGGGGGCCGCACTTGGTGTCCTGCAAGTCACACATCGGGTGGGTTTGAGGCTGGGGGCCGCGTGTGTGAGGAGTGAGTGTTCTTACCTAAACCTGTGGCCAGGGAGCCAGCCTGCTCTGTGCAGTGCACGCTGCTGTGGTCCAGGTGTGTCCCTCACCCCTGTGCTGGCCACTGCATATGGGGGCACTGCTGCTGGTTTGTAGGACTGTGGTTAGAAGTTGATGAGTTTTTTGAACAATTGTTTTTTAAATGTTATACTTTCATTAAACAACTGAACTCTTGCTGATTGGCAGGTGTGGGAGTTAACGGCTAACAATGTGATCATGGTTTCTGCCATCGGCAACGACGGCCCTCTCTATGGGTAAGCAGCTGCTGCAGCGGCAGCTTCCGGGGTGACTTCTCCCTGCAGGGACTGCGGAGCTGTCTCTGCCAGCGGGCGCCTGGTCCTGCCTGTCTGAGTAACCATTGTGGGCATTTCCTGCTTTAAAAAAGTTGAACCTGTGTGAGGAATGCCCTGGTACTCTCTGCTGGCTTCCGCAGTTGTCAGCTCAAGACTGGCTGCTTTCTGTTGAATTTTTCAAAGATCTTTGTTGTAAATAGTAATTTGCAGGCTTTAAGATTTTATTCCAACTACTTTTTTCCTCCAAAAAGAATAAGTCTGTTAGAGATGTGTGGGTTCTTCAGTGTTTGTTGACCCTGCGGGTACCAAGTGCAGGGCTATGGGGACAATACATGAGATGCCCAACTTCCTGTGAGGGGGCAGGTGTGGACAGAGCTGCAGGGCATGGCTGCCAGGGAAGCAGGTGCCAAGGGTCCTGTAGATGAGCTGCTGCTTCAGGAGTTAGGGAGAGGGCATCGAGCACTTTGCAGAAGGGCGCCTTTGTGCCAGGCTCTTGGCAGTGCACTCAGGAGTGTGGGATGAGGCTCTGGCAGGCATGGCGACACGCTTGAGGGCAGACATGTGCCAGCCTGCTGTCTGCTGCAGCTCTGATTTGACCTGTCGGCAGACCACATGGACCTGTGCTGACACACCTGTGTAGGTAGAGTTCTCACACTGCTTACGGGTGCCTAGGGCTTGTGCAGGTGAGGACCGTGAGGGAAGATTGCAGTGTGTGTGCGTCACGCAGTAGTCTGGGAGAGACTGCAGCCCCTACTGTGTGCCTCTGTGCTCCCACGAGCGGGGTGTGTGCCTGTCACAGTGTGGACACCCCAGGAGAACCTGCTGAGGGAAGGCAAGGTGTCGTGAAGACCGGCTGAGCTTAATGTCCAGGGCGCGCTGTGCGGCTCAGCTGGGTGAAGGTGGTGACTGTGAGTCAGAGTATGGGCTTGGCAGTCATGTGCTTCCAGCCTCATGGTTCCGAGAGTGAGCCTGTCCCCTTGTGAGAGGCCCTGGGTTCTGCATTTGGCTGTGGCGTCAGTGAGTCCCCTCTTTTGTCTGCTCTAGCACAGGCTGGGCTGGGCTGGACTGTGGCACTGACTGACACCGCGGGTAGCGAGTCCCACACTTCTGAGCCTTGGCTTCCTTGCTGGTCCAGGTGCACGTGGCCTGTATGTGGCAAGGGAGGATGAAGGTGGGCAGTGGGCAAAAAGCACTGTGTGGATCAGTGCCTGCTGAGTGGGTCCTTTTCCTCGTTTCTGCCGTTGGAACATAGAGGATTCTAGGAGTGTCCTGTTGAGGAGCTGCGCAGGTCGTATCCTGTCTGGTAGATGAAATAGCTTTCTTGTTTTCAGAGCCTCTCTTGGAATGGCGGACGTCCTCTGTGAAGGCTCAGAGTAGATATTTCACATCGTGGTGGCCTTGCAGCCTCCGTTGCACCTGCTCCCCTCGGCTGTTGTAATGTCTTAGCATGGTCATGCTCAGGTAGAGCTGGTTCCGGAGCAGATGAGCCAGCAGCCGTGGTCCGGCTCCAGCCACATTCTGTCGCCCTGTTTGTTTCCCACTGCTCCATGCATGACTTGCTCAGACCTGGTGTCCCCGTGTGTCTACAGTTGGACCTGTTTATCTCTGGCTCCAACTTTGTGCCTGGGCACACCTGTCAGATGGCCAGCCTTCCGTGTTGCACTGCCCTCCAGGAACCCAGAGGTGTGTGTGACAGTTGATCTTGGTGGCTTCTAATCAGAGAATGAATTCACAGCATTACAGGAGAAAAATATGGGGAGGAAGGCCGCGTCTCCACCACCCACACCTGCATGTCTGCTGCCTGTCTCTCAGGGCAGTGGGAACTGGTGCATGGTCACATCCGCCCTGTTTTACTATTCAGGACAGTAGGACTGTCCCTAGCGGGAGTTGGGGGACAGTGGCGTGTTGCTGTCTGTGTGTCTGGACCCCTCCCCCTTGATTGCGGCTGCAGCTCTGCTGTTTCCCAGCTCTGCATGCTTTCCCTTGCGTTTCCAGGGTGGGAAGCACACCCAGTATTGCAGTGATTGGCAGCTGGAGGGAAGGGAGCCTTTTCATCGGTTCCCTCGGGAGGCTCTGTCAGGGACTCCTTCCGTGCGCTGCGTCGGTTCCGCTCGGGAACACTAGGTGGGGCAGTGCCATGCTGCTCCGGCGCTGGCAGTCATAGGTGTCTGCTGAGATCTGTCACCCGGGCTCAGAGTGTTCCTTCGTGAAGCTTTCAGATGCAGCTTTGTAACCGCTTCATACTTTTAATTATTTTAGCTTCATTTTGATGTTATAGTTGTGTTTGTGTCATTATTGATCTCAGTGTAATTTGTTTGCACATGGAGTGCTTTTGCGGTTTTGTTGGCATCTTGAGTCTTTCCTCTAAGGAGCTCTGGGTGGCAGAGGAGCAGCAGGTCACCTGAGCCATGCTCCAGAAGGCCAGACCGTCCTCTGCTGCTTTACCAGGCCCTTAGCCGGGGCCGAGTAGGGGTTGGAGCAGCTGGGACATGACCGGCACCCATTTAGGATGCCAGCATTGTAGCTAATGGCTTCACCTGCCCGTGGGTGTGGTTTCCTTCCAGAGAAATGCCTCATTTAGTTGGGGAAGAAAAGCAATTGTGGGAATGGTGTGAGAATGGTGTGGTTTGTGTAGTTAGGGCTAGCGTGTGATTGTGTTAAGTTCTGTGTGGTTAGGTGCTGGCGTGTGGTCGTGTTAAGTCCTGTGTGGTTAGGTGCTGGCGTGTAGTCGTGTTAAGTTCTGTGTGGTTAGGTGCTGGCGTGTGGTCATGTTAAGTCCTGTGTGGTTTGGGACAAGAGCCTCCTGAAAGCCTGCAGTGGTGTGGGAGAGGTGAGCCTCAAGCTGGGTCTGCGTGATGGGGGACACAGGGAGGGGACGGCGGGAGGAGGAGCACTCCAGGTGAGAGGGCGCTCGAAGGGGGCGAGGCCCAGCCTTCCCCGGGACCCTGTGAGGAGCAGGGCTCGGCCGCAGGCGTGCACGGCTTGCCGGAGAAATGAAACCTCAGACTTCTGTGGGAGCATGTGGCCTTGTGGGAATTACTCACTTCAAATGATTTTCCTCCCTTGTTTTTTGTCTCCATTTAGCACACTAAACAACCCTGCCGACCAGATGGATGTGATTGGAGTAGGTGGCATTGATTTTGAAGACAACATTGCCCGCTTTTCCTCCCGAGGAATGACCACCTGGGTATGCCCTGCTGAGTTGGTTTCTTGCGGTAGACTGCCCTCCTTGCAGACCGAATGGCCAGAGACCAAGCCCTTGTGCGGCCTCACTCTGGAAGCCGAGAGCTGCTGGGCAGTCTGTCCGAGGGCTGACTCCAGGCTCGTGCTTGTAGGTCATTTGTGACTTACTCCCTCTCTGGTGAGTGGAGTCATGCTCCTAGCAGCTGGACGAGGCAGAGGCGGGCACCAAGAGACCTTCCAACTGGAGGAGGCAGCCCTCCTCAACGCTTCTTGTTTGTTGTGTTTGGCCTTCAGGAATAGAAGCCAGTGTGAGCATTTTATTATCTATTCTGCTGACTTACAGGCAGTTGTGTCTAGCTGGGTGGGACAGTCATTCCAACAAGGTCGTAATTCACCCATCAAGGTAAAGCTTGGTTCAGAGCCACATGCTCCCGCCAAGCAGTGCTCAGGTGGCACCCTCTAGTGTTCTGAATCAGGTAGTCTCTTGGTGCCCTAACCTGGCATGTGCCCAGTGCAGGGTCTCATGTGGGTCTCTGGAAAGATTCATGACATTCGGAACACAGTGGGGTTTGAGTACACCTACAGTGCTTTGTGGGATAGCCTTCCAGTTGGGTGTTAGTCAGACCCAGGGCGGCTCTTGGCTCCTGGCCTCTTACCCTGCCCCTGGCCATGACCCCTGAGATGCGGAGTGTGGTTCACCTGTGTGACAGCCAGCCCCACACTGTGCTGTGCATCCTTGGTCTGGCACGTACAGAGCGCTTGCCCTGGGCTTTGTTCTGTCCTTGGCCTTCACCACTGGCTTGGGTTTTTGTTTTTAAAGATTTATTTTTTATTTATTTGAAATGCAAAGTTAGGAGGGACACAAACACACAGAGAAAGGTCTTCCATTCACCAATGTGCTCTCTGGATGACCACAGTGACTGGAGCTAGGCAAGGCCAAAGCCAAAGCTGGTCTCTTCTTCTGGGTCTTTCACATGGGTGCAGGGGCCCAAGGACCTGGGCCGTCTTCTGCTGCTTTCTCAGGTATATTAGCAGGGAGCTGGATCCGAGGTGAAGCTGCCGGGACTTGAACTGGTGCCCGTGTGGGATGTCAGTGTCCCGGTAGTGGCTTAACTTGCTGCACTGTAGTGCTGGCCCCTGGGACTGACTTTTTTCTTTTTTTAAGATTTATTTATTGTTTTTCTTGGTAAATCAGATTTACAGAGAGAAGGTCCACTGGTTCACTGCCCAAGTAGCCGCAGTGACCAGAGCTGAGCCAATCCAAAGCCAGGAGCCAGGAGCTTCTTCTGGGTCTCCTACATGGGTGCAGGGTCCCAAGGCTTTGGGCCGTTCTCAACTGCCTTCCCAGGTGACAAGCAGGGAGCTGGATGGGAAGCAGGGCTGCTGGGATATGAAGTGGTGCCCATATGGGATCCTGCTGCAAGCGAGGCAAGGACTTTGATTTAGCCACTAGGTTACTGTGCCAGACCCGGGGCTGACTTTTTAAGGGCCTCTACAGAGCGTGTGTCTGCCAGGAAAGGCTTTCCACCTGGAGTCGGGGGATGTGGCTCTGACAGCGGGAGATCCTGTGTCCTGCCCTGTTTCCAGAAAGCTTGAGGGGGCACTCACAGGAGCAGCCCGGTTATCCTGTCATTCGGAGTGCCCAGTCACGCCACGGCAGCAGGTAGCCGCGGCCGTGGGTGCCTAAGGTCTGACTTCTGTTGTAAAGAAGCATCTTTGATTCTTGTCCTGTTTATTTAATTCTGAATTTTCTAATGTATTTCTAGTTGTTAATTTATCTAGAAATAAAGCAGTTTTCAGTGTCTAGTATTAATGATAAGACAGTGGGCAATTTTCTAGTCTTTGAACTTAGCAAGATTGAATTTTAGTTTTAGTTTTATAGCCTTGCTCTTGTGCTGGCTATCATAAAACATGCCAGCAATAATAATTTGTATTATTGTATTAATTTGTCTAAACTTCTAGTTTGAGTGAATCTTGAGGTGGTGCTGTGTTAAAGTCACTCTCGCTTGTCCTCTGAGTAACAGGCAGCCAAGGTGTGCCCTGTCGAAACCAAGCTGCTTTGTTCATAGGAGCTGCCAGGAGGTTATGGGCGCGTGAAACCGGACATCGTCACCTTTGGCGCTGGAGTGCGGGGTTCTGGCGTGAAAGAGGGCTGCCGCGCCCTCTCCGGGACCAGCGTCGCCTCTCCAGTGGTGGCGGGTGCTGTCACCTTGTTAGTGAGGTGAGTGCTGCTCAGCCGCCCAGCAGGTGTGCTGGGGCCCAGAGGGAGAGGACTGGGCTTGGTGGCTGGCTGGTGCTGTTTGCACTGCCGGGTGGCCAGCTGGTGTGTGTAAAGCAGAGGCAGCCACAGGCGCACAGCAAAGGCAGGATGACCTGTTCTCTTGTGTTCTTTGGTGTGTGTTTGTCATTTGTGTGTGCTGGAGCTGTGCTTTCTAGCCACATAATGTGTGTATACAGCAGGGAACAAAAGTAGACTCTCTGCCTCCCTCCCTTTCCTTACAGGCTCATTGTTCTAAGAAAGTGTTACTGTATTTATTTGAAAGGCAAAGTTAGATCCTCCATCTGCTGGCTTACTCCCTAAATGACCGCAGTAAAGGGGGTTGGACTAGGCCAAAGCTGGAGTCTGGGGCGCCATGTGGGTCTCCCATGTTGGCCCCGGTGCACCAGCAGGGAGTTGATCAGAAGTCATACAGCCAGGACTTGAATTGGCACTCATATGGTGCCAGTGTCACAGGCCATGGCTTAACTCACTGTGCTGATTTTTCTTCATGGCCCCATTGCCTTTTTCTCCATGAAGTGAGTGGTTTCTGGCGTGAGGTTATGAGGAACATAAATAGGTAGTTACTGTGGTGCAGCCAAGTAGTACCTCCCGTAGTGACCTGTTTGGTTTTGCTGTCCCGCCAAAGCCAGGTCCTGACCACTCCTCCAGGAGAAGGCAGGTCGGGTGTGCCTGGGGACAGCAGCACGCCCACAGTCATGTGGCTCTGTTCCTCATGCTTGGTTCTGACAAGGTTTGTCTTTGAAGCTAGCACTTATTTTGTCCCTATTTCCCTCTTGTCTATCTAGGTGAGGTCTTAGATGAGCTCTGCGTATTTGAAATTTATATCCTATGCTAATTTAAAAGTGAAATTACATTTAAAATTCTTTTTAGCATTGCTTGAGTGTTGGGAGTTTTGGTTCCCACTGCAGATAGCTTGGTCCCTGTTTCCTGCTTTCACATCCTTCCCTTCCATGTCAAAGGCAAACTCTTGAAAATGTTGACCTTGGCCGGAGTCGTCTTTGGAGAGTGACCATACACTTGCTTGGAATACAGTCTCTCCCTGGGTTGGGAGACGTGGGAAAAGGGCAAGGAGAGGTGGATCGGCTGTAACTTGGCTCTCTCAGGCCTTTTTATTTGCCAGGTAGAAGGAATTCAGCAAGGTCTGCGGTTTCTAACCTGATTGGTTGTAGAAACCAAAAATGGGGGGCTCATGGCTGTCCCCCGCCATGTGTGTTGGCAGGCAGGGAAGGTCCAGACCCACCACTGGGCCCCTCCGGAGGGAGCTGCGCAGTGATGTGAGGGGAAGGCCGTGTCCTGTCGCTGAGTCCGGATATTTTCAGCATCAAGGAAGCCTTCACCCTTCTCATCTGCAGCAGATAAAATGCCACTGAGATTGTTGAGAAGCGCCTGGCAGGCTTGACAATAGCTCACAGTGGAGGCCGGGCAACAAGGAAGTGGAACCTAACCTTTGATTTTGCTTTATGGGCTGGAAGAGGGGAAGATGGTTGACCTATAGCTTGCAGCAGTGCTTTTATCCTGCCATTAAGAATTAATGCGCCTTTATCTGCTCTTCTGTGTCGTGCTTCCCCTTTAGAAAGCAAACACCATCTGCAGAAATGGATGAGACTCAGGAAGGTTTGCTTTGTCTGCTGTCTCTCCCCTCAATTTAGGGATTAAAATGTATTCGTATTTATTCCTGTGGCTTTGCAGGAATGGATAGTTAGTGCCAGCGTTGGCTGTTCAAGTTGGTTCCGATGCGGCCTGCCAAGGCTCTGGAGGTGGGCTCAGCTCTGCACCCTGCTCCCGGGTGTTCTCTGCCAGGGCGAGCCGTCCCTTCCGCCCCTCAGATCCACAGTGGGAAAGCCCAGGCCCCCAGACCTGGTGTCCCTGACACTGCTGCCTCACGTGCTCTCTCCCAGCAGCCTTCTCCCTTACCAGCAAGCTCCCCCTGCTTGGGAACCTGTGCCCTTACCTAGTCTTGCCTCCTTCAGCCTGTGTGGTCAGTTAATTGAATTACTAGAAAAATGTGTGTTACCAATACATTGAACACGAAAGCACTAGTGCACAGAAGCCGTGTGGTCCGAGGGGGCTGCCCTGTGTGGGCCCAGCAGATGGGGAACAAGGTTGGCGGCCTCGTGTTGGCAGGGTGGGGTCTGATGTTCTTTTATTCAGAGAAAATGAGCACATGCCTGGTTTCCCCCTCAGCACGGTGCAGAAGCGGGAGCTGGTGAACCCTGCCAGCATGAAGCAGGCCCTCATCGCGTCGGCCCGCAGACTTCCTGGCGTCAATATGTTTGAGCAAGGCCATGGCAAGCTGGATCTACTCAGGGCCTACCAGATCCTCAACAGCTACAAGCCACAGGCAAGGTCAGTGTGCTGCTTCTCGGTGAGGGGTTCGCTGTGCACAGGAGCTCGTCCTTGAACCCCAGCCGCCACTGAGCAGGGCCCCGGTGCACAGTGTGTGTCTCACCGCTGTGCCGGGGTGCTGGCCAGCCACGCTCGTCACCGCTTCAGATGTTTAATGTATGGCGTCACAAATAATTGCCTCCTTTCTAGAAAGAGTGGGTAGTAATCTTGGGGTGACTGAGGTGGTTCTCCAGTGCCCTTGGGCTGGCTTCCCCTGGTGCAGCTGGCTGTTGGAATGAGTGAGTTCACGCTCACTGCGTGTCCTTAGGAAGCCATGCGTCACTCCTTTCTCCCGGTCTCCTTCTCTTGGTCTTTGTCCTGCAGGATTTGGGCTCCCACAGCATGGTGTTTTGGGGGGTCACCTTGCTTGCCTTTGACCTTTGGCACCTACTCTTATTCCTGTTCAGCTTGTACTTTGGAGCCTGCTGCTTGCTTGTTTGTAAACTGTCCTTTGATGTGGGTTTATCTGGTCTTTTCTCATGATGGTTTTACATCTGAGTTTTTGAAAACCAACACTTGTTTTGAGATGGTTCCGGAGTTACAGCGGAGTTTGATAAATACTAACTAGCCGAGCACCCTTACGATGCAGCTTTCCTGATGTTAACATGTGTAACTACGGAACAAGCTTCAAAATGTGATAGAATGCTGTGGACCAGTTACAGGCTTGGTTCAGATCTGACGCCCTGTCCCAGTCAGAGCATTGCTTGGGAACTGAACCAAGATCTGAGGCTGAGTTCAGTTTCACATTTGCTTGGATTTGTTCCTCAGTCACCGTCTTCTCAGTGGTATTCATTTCCGTTGTTTGAGTAGTGTCACTCTGGGCCAACACTAGTGTAGTCATGCAAGAGATTGACTGGGGGAAGACGCAGCCTGGTGAGGGTGAAGGAAGGGAGCAGGGAGAGGAGGGGAGAGCCGCTGAGTGTGCGGTGCTGAGAGGGTGTGGACACCTGGGGGGGTGGTAACCTGTAGGAGTGGGTCCTGAGAGGCTGGCCAGCCGGAGGTGTGGATCTGGAGGGAAGTAGTTGCTGTGTTAGCAGCAGGTGCAGCTCAGTTTGCTGTGGCCTGGGTGCCCTCTGCAGCTGGGTGCCCTCTGCAGCTGCCGAACTGGTGTGTGTGTGTCCCTGTTTCTGTGTCGGTTCCTCTGTGTATGTAGTGGAATCATGAATTCCTGCTGCTGTTAACATCGGTGTTCATTGTAGCCCTCCCTCTGCTTGTCTGTAGCTCCCCACTGCTCAGACAGCTGGCACTCACCATTGCAGTGTGTTTTCATATTTGCTTGGTCCTGGTGTAGTGTATACCATCCATCAGTTCTAGAATTACCAACCCATCCCCTGGTGGAGAGCAGATTGACGAGCTAGATAGAGAATGGTATTTCTGTAAGGTGTTTTGTGTCCTTGGCCTTACTGAATAGAATCTGTTTTTGAATGTTCCTCAGGTAATTATTTTCTTTCATTTTTAGTGCTGATGGGCTCATTTGTTATTGTTTGCTCCCGTCTGACTTGGTTGTTAGCTCCTGACTGGTCGTGGCCAGAGCTCCACACAGGTGCGCCCTGCAGTCCGCCCGTGCTTCCGGGCGGCCTGTGTGTTAACATGCATTTTTAGTTGGCACTCGACTTCCTTTCTGTGTGCCGGAAGACGTGTGGAGCAGAGCTCCTTGCCGTGCCCTGGGGACGGGGCCGTCACTCCTTCCCTCGCGCGGCCGAGCTCGTCTCCTGTGCTGCGTGCTCTGAGTGCTCTGGGCTTTATCCCTCCCACTGATTACATGGAAGGGTTTGTTTTTTTTTTTAATGGATTTGTATTAATTTTTATTTTGTTTGAAAGATGGAGATCAAAGTCTTCCATCTGCTGGTTGATTCCCCAGATGTCTTGGAGCAAGAGACTCCACTCAGGTTTCCTGCTAGGGTGGCAGAGACTCGGGGGTTTGACCAGCTGGCTGCTGCCCCCGGGTACGCACAGCAGAAAGCCAGGATTGAGGGTGGAGCTGGACTGGACCCCAGGCCCTCTGTGAGGGGACTGTGTGCCCTGACCAGTGTCTTAACCGCTGCCAAGTGCCTGCCCCGCACCTGAGTGAGTGTTTTAAGTTGTTCCCCATCTTGTGTGGCTGGAGTCTGCAGCAGTGAGTCACTCTCTGAATCTTGATAGTTGGTGCTTGTTCAAGGTGGTTCTTGGAAGTGGCAGTGCCTAGGGAATGCTGTGCCCCCTTCCAGGAGGGCGGAGAAGACGCCTGCGCCCCTCTCCCGGAGGGGCACGGAGCCCTGAAGGTGAGTGCCGTCTCGGGCGGGTTCCCTTGCATTCTGGTGCGTTTAAAGACATGGTGTTCAAGGGTCATTTAAAAAACCTTCCTTAGGAATGACCTGTTCATTTCTTTTCTCTTTTTTTTTTTTGTTCCCTGAGCGTCTGGGTTAGTGAGCCTTTGTCAGTGACGTGTACTCTGCGTCTGTCTTGAGCTTATTGACCATTCTCTGACGTCATGGTGGTTTTGACCAGGTAGTTGACTTTAAAATGGCAGTCAAATGTTGTTACCCTGTTGTTACTGCCTTTGGGTTTTGAGTCCTAGAAAGATTTTTACTGCATTAAGTGAAGGAAAAGAGATTCATCCATGTTTATTTCTAACCTTTGATTTATTGCATTTACTTGGTAATGCCTGAGCCGTCAGGAGTTTATTCTTGGATAGGGTATGAGGTGTGGCTCTAAGTTGTTCTTTTGTTAAATGGCCACTCATTTCTTGTAGCCCCCTTTGTTAAGAAGTCAGTCTGCTCCGGTGATCTGAGATGCTGTGTGTCTTCAGTGGATGTGGGATTTTCATGTATAGTTGGGTCTGACTTTGGACTTGGCCTAAGTGCATAGATGTTTGTTGGAACGTGTGTTGGGATTACACCCGATTGTAAATGAGCTTAGAATTGCTCCGAAAGAGCAGAGCCTGTGTCTTCCAGGAGGTGTCACTGTTGTCTTTCTGTAGGTTCACGCACTGCCGTAGGTGGAGTTTTCGGTTTTACCTGTTAAGTGGTTGACTTTTTTATGTCTTGCTACTTGACTGTGTGGTTGTATTATTGTTTCTCTGGGTTTTTCAGGGGAAATGGACATTCTGTGTGAGCAGAAGTTCTGCCCCTTCCTTGTCTGTTCCTGAGTCTGTTGATTTCTCTGTCGGGTTGCAAGCTGGTACCTCCGGCCCAGCGCTGGGTAGCAGCAGGGAAGGGAGCTGTGGCGCTCCTGAGTCAGGTGCACGCCTCTACTCCCCACTAGGGGGCGCTGGCTTTGTGACTGAGGTGCGGAAAGTAACATCACACAAGGCTAGCTATCACATGTGCGTTTTGCTTGGTTTTCATCAAAACTTTGTGATGAATTCCATGTTTTTAAGTATTTGCAGGCTTGTTAATGTTATATCAGTTTACTAATATTGAACCAACCCTACTTTTTGAAAATCGATTCTTGGTCATAGTGCATCATTATCTCACTAGGATGCTGACTTCTCTAGTGGACAGTGCACAGGTGTCACCTTTGCTGATCCACCCATGGGGACCGCAGGGCTTCCCCACTCACGATCTCAGGCCACTTGACAGCGCACAGGTGTCACCTTTGCTGATCCACCCATGGGGACTGCAGGGCTTCCCTACTCATGATCTCAGGCCAGGTGGTGTCTGTCCTGGATGACTGGATTGCGTGCTAATGATAACTGCCTGTGCAAGTCATAATGTCCAGAAGGTTTTTTTCTTTTTATTTTAATTTGGAAATTGAGTTGGCCCAGACCCAGTGACCTAGCAGAAGGTCCTCCCTGTGTGGTTGCTAACCTGACCTGGGCTATTCTTCCATGAGAAGTAGCAGCAGTGCGGTTTCTTGCTTGCTGAACCCAGCGCAGCTTGATGGACACAGCTCACTTACACCGATGCTCCGGTGAGGCCATCTTGGGGCACAGCCCGACTGCAACTCTTGCATCCTGCCTGTGTGTTCATCGGGTTTGCATCAGAAATAACGTTTACCCAGCACATACTTCCATTTCAAATGCAAGGAGACTGTCAAACAAACCAGTGTAGAAGAACCACATTCGGGCTTGGCATTTGGCAAGCGGGCCTCACAGAACTCTGCCAGAGTGAGTGTGGGGTTGTGTCCTAGCTGTGGATCTTACAGGAACAACACCTCGGGTGGGAAGACAGGACAGTCCCAGGAGTCAGCTCCTCAATCCGCCCTCCCTCCCACCTGGCAAGGTCCCACAGGGCTGCAGCTAGACGGAAGGAGGAAGGAGGTGTTCCCCACCCATGATGCTGTGTGTATGCAAATGCCCCGGCAGGCTGGCATGGAAGCCTCGTCGGTGCAGGAGCATCCCAAAGCCGAGTGCCCACGTGCAAGCTGAGGGCATCCTGCGGGTGCCCGCTTCCCAAGCACGGGTCTGCTGTGCTCCTTCCTGCACACTGGTGTTGCTTCTTTGCAGTTTTTTTCTTTTTTCTTTTTTTTTTTAACCTGGTCTACTCTATTCTCTGTTTCAGCTTGAGCCCCAGCTACGTAGATCTGACTGAGTGTCCCTACATGTGGCCCTACTGCTCCCAGCCCATCTACTATGGAGGAATGCCGACAGTTGTTAATGTTACCATCCTCAACGGCATGGGAGTCACAGGAAGAATTGTAGATAAGGTGAAACATCTCCCTGACTTGCTCTCTGACTTGGTGAACTTGGACCCTAGGGCCTTTACAAGTGTTCATGTCACACACCTTCAGTCTCTGTGGAGTAAGGCTGTAAATTAATGCAACCGACTTAACCTTCGTGCCGTGACCCCAAGTGTGGCCTTTTCCTCTCTGTACCCTTTCCCACCTATAATCAAAGGCACAAGCATAGATTTTATTCCTGATTTGAATGAGTGAGCCTCTGTGTTTGGAAGATGGGGTCTTTCTTTTGATTTGGAATTTATTTAAGCATTTCTTAAATGCTTCATAGATAGGACAACAGCAAGATAGAAAGCTAGAACAGACAGGGCACTTGCAGCCCAGCGGACACTGTCTGAAAACTCTGGCGTGGTCCTTATCTGGGGAAATGCCTGTTTTTTGTCCTTGTGTGGCGGGCAGAGTTGTGCAGTCTGTAAGCATGCGGGACCCAGTTAGCTGCAGGGCGGCTGGGCCCTGGAGGCGGTGGGTGTGTCCTGCAGAGCCGGCTTGCTGATGTTTGCTTCCTGTGTCCCCTGGCTGGGACAGTTAGGTGGTTTTCAGCTGCAAGCATGTCACAGACTCTTGCACACGTGGCTCTTTGCTGTCTGTCAGCCGCCCGAATCCTGTGTCTGGGCATGAATGTTGGTAGGCTCCCCAGTGGGTTGCTTTGCCTGGCTGGCAGCCAGGGGTGTTCGGGGCTGGTGCCTCCACCATGCCTACCCTGGCTCGTTAGCTTTTTTTGATTCCATGAGGTTTTGTGTTTTTTTCAGTCGATATGATATAAACAGGATTCACCCTGTTAGGTGATTTGGTGATTTTTGTGTGTGTGTTCCCCATGTTGTGCCATCATCTTCCACCAGAGACTTCCTACTTGCTGGCAGTCGCTCTCCGTTTCCGCTGTCCCTCCGACTGCCGGCAGTCCTGGCTCGCGTGGATTTCTCTGATCTGTGTGTTGCTGTCAGCGGGAGCGTGCAGTGGGGTCTCCCTTTGTGACTGGCTTTCCCATGAGCTCAGTGTTCCTGCCTCATCCATTTGTGTTTATTTGTGCGTCCATTGGGTGGCGTTTGGCTTTCCCAGGCGGTTCTTTTGGGGAGCAGGGGTTGGATGTTCAGGGCATTTTGTTCGTAAAACAGCCGTAGAGTGGGTTATTTATTTATTTATTACTTTTTAAGTTAAGTGTTTGAAAGTCAGTGATACAGACAGGTATCACGTAAACATTGATTCCCTCATGTGTCCACAGCAGTGGGCCTCCCAGGTGACCTGTCAGCTATGTGCCAAGCTCGCCGGGGGCGCACTGTCCCCCAGGAGGGATGAAGTGGGTGTCTTGGTAGCGTGCTGTGAGGCTTCTGCGCCTGTCTCCCTTGGTTTTTTTTATTATTATTATTATTATTTCATTTTATGACACAGTTTCTTAGGCTCTGGGATTCCCCCAACCCCTCCCCATGCCCTCCTCATGGTGGATTCCTCCACCTGTTGCAGTATCACAGTTCAAATCCAGTCATGCTTCCTTCTTTGCAAGCATGTACCATGCGTGGAGTCCACCTGGCTCCCTTGCTGCCAGTGTGCGTTCGCTCACTCCCTTGGGCCCTTTTCTGCTGGGCCAGGGTTTCCTTGCCCAGCGCGGACAAGGTCCTCTGGCCCCGGGGAGCTGACCCCCTGCTCTGTTCCCTGTCCAAGTCCCCCACTCATGGCTGGGATAGCAGATTCTCTTGTAAAATTCACATTCAATTTTAATTTTTAATTATTTCTTTCGTGATTTCAAAGATTTGAAACTTAACTCTCTTGAAACATAGTAAAGCCTCGCTGTGTGCGCGTGCTTGCTGATTTGCTTCTGTGTAATGATTGAATGTGGAGTTTTTCCATTTGTGTTGATTTGATACATGATGTAAGGAATGTATAGGTGGTGGCTGTGTCTCTGTTTCTAGCCAGGAGTCCCAGGAACATTATCCTGCATTGTGCTGCTGTGTTCCACAGATATTTTTGTTTTCTAGATTTTTTTTTTGATGTGCTGACTCACTTGGAGAATGTGTTCTTACTGTGTGGCTGATGAGGGAAGTGAGTCATCTATGTCGGTGTGAAGGTACAGTATGAGTTGGATATAAGAGCGAATGTGTGTTTCTTCCAGATGGTCCTTTCTCACATGTCCTCCCTTTGTGCCTTCCTCCAGGCAGGAGGCCGGCAGGCCCAGCCCCCTGACCGCACGCCCGCCCTCCTGCCTGCCTGCCGCTGCCTTAGAGCGTCCTGTTCCTTCCTGTGAATGCAGTCCTCTTGTCTCACACCTGACAGTGGCCTGCTCTCAGCTCAGTTGTCCTGCACACTTCCCTCTGACAGTGGGGGGCACCTGTGACAGCTCTCAGGAGCAGTGGGTCCTGGCCTCTCCAGGGGCCTCTTCCTAAAAGGCCCTAAGGGACTCTGGCTATAGGTCGCTCCGTGTCTGTGTTTCTTAAAAATATGTTTAGTTATTTGAGAGGCAGAGTGTCAGAGAAGAGACAGATCTTCTGTCCACTGAGTTGTTCCCCAAATGACCACAGTGACCAGGGCCGGATTACACCGAACCCAGGCACCAGGACCTTCGTCCTGGTCTCCCGCGTGGGTGGTACATGTCCAAGCACGTGGCTGTCATCCAGTGCCTTTCTAGGTGAGTTTCCAGGGAGCTGGGTCAGAGGCAGAACAGCCAGGACTCTCACTAGCGCTCTGGTGTGGGATGCTGGCAGTGCCAGTGTGGCTCAGCCCACAGTCTCACGGCCCCAGCCCTGGCATTGCCAGTGCGGCTCAGCCCACCGCTTCACACCACCAGCCCTGGCATTGCCAGTGCGGCTCAGCCCACCGCCTCGTGGCACCAGTCCTGGGGTTTGTTGTGTGTTGGCCTATTTAATAGAGTAGGCTTCTGGGCACTTGGCCCCAGCCTGGCCCAGCCCTGACCAGTAGACAAAAAATCTCTTCCCCCCTTTCTCCCTTCCCTCCTGCCCTGTTATCGTTTAAAGAAATAAAATGAATGTCTTTTAGAAACTGATTTAGGTAGTTTAAAAACAGGTTTATCTGATTTCCACATATTTCTGTTAGAGAACTTAACTTTAATCTTTGCTTTTTTTTTTTTTAATTCCTGCAGCCTGACTGGCAGCCCTATCTGCCCCAGAATGGGGACAACATTGAAGTTGCCTTCTCTTACTCCTCAGTGCTGTGGCCTTGGTCAGGGTACTTGGCCATCTCCATTTCTGTGACCAAGAAAGCAGCCTCCTGGGAGGGCATTGCTCAGGGCCACGTCATGGTCACCATTGCTTCTCCCGCTGAGGTGGAGGTAAGGATGTACTACAAAGTGGCTCTTGCTCTTTCATTGTCCCTTGCTAGCATGCCACAGGTCTCGGGGTGAGGTGCTGCCTGTAGGTTGGCCTGGCCTTGCTGGCTGGTCCTGGGGCCTCAAGAGCCACCACCAGGGTTAAGTGCAAGCTGGTGAGTGAGTAGTGGTGCTTCCTGCTGCCTTCCCAGGTGTGGACAGTATCCGAGAGAGAGTTCGCATCTGCCGAGCAGCTGCCCTGCTGAGACGGGCCGGGACGAAGCCTGTCCTCCCGTGTGAGTGGCAGGGCCCCAGTCCTTGGGCAATCTTCTGCTTTTCTAGGCTGGGAGCAGCTGGGACTCGAACTGCCTCTGGATACTGGCACTGTAGCCAGCCCTGGAGGACTTGGGGACAGATTGTAATCTCAGAAGCAACCTACCACAAAGACATGTAGCGCTCCCCCCGTGTGCTGCTAGGGGCTAGGGGACAGAGAATCTGAAGCTTTAAAAGAATTCGAGTCATTGAGATTTGCTGTGGCTGGAAATTCTTGTGTTCAAATTATTCATGTCAAATTGGCAAATGGAATTGATCCTTTAAAATCTGGAAACCTGGAAGATTTTTCTGGGAAAGAGCAACATTTCAAGTTTCTTTCTTTCTTTTTTGTTGTTGTTGTCGTTGTTCGTTTGTTTTTTAAAGTCACAAAATGGCGCAGAGCAGACTTCAACGGTGAAGCTCCCAATGAAGGTGAAGATAATTCCGACTCCCCCTCGCAGCAAGAGGGTGCTCTGGGATCAGTACCACAACCTCCGCTATCCCCCCGGCTACTTCCCGAGGGACAACTTACGCATGAAGAACGACCCTTTGGACTGGTGAGCAGCCGCCAGATGCAGCGCTCTTGCACTCCACAGCCCGCCCGTGGGGAGTGGGCTCCGCTCTTGTGCTGCCCTGGGGGAGGGGACATTGCTTGGCTTGTGGCCCTGGACCAGCTCTTGGTCCATACTGAAAATGAGAGTAAGAGGGGCTTGGAAGCCCTGACCAGAAGACTTAAAGGGTCAGATATGCCTTTTATGAAGTAAGCTGTCTCTGGAGAGCAGATTCAGGAAGCTGTGATCAGAGGCAGGTGGGCAAGAAGCTGAGGGCAGTTGGCAGAAGTCCAGACTACAGGGCAGCACGTAGCGCCAGCGCTGTGCGGACGGCCTGAGCCCCTTGGGGCAGGGAGCTGCTCCCTGGGCTCCTCGCTGGGGAGACAGTCGGCAGAGTGCCCGTGGGAAGGCGAGCACATTCCAGAGAGGCGCAGAAGCACCGTCTGTGGCAGTGATTTCTGCTATGTTGTCATCCTGGTACTTGCTCTTGGGGCTCGTTCCAGCGTGTCTGCAGCCCCACGGCTGTGTGCTAAGCTAATTTGTCAGGTGCAGATGGTTGCTGGCAGTTTTCATGAATGCCCTGTGAAGTGATGCTTCAGTGCACTTCAAAAATAGGTGTGTGCTGTGCTTGCCGGGTCTTTTCCTTGTGTGCTGTGTCCACGGATTTCTCTCAGCAGCCCAGAGACTACAGGCACGGACAAGCAGGTCTCTGGCCCAGGGCTGCCATCCCTGGCCTGCCCCACTGGTCACTCTGCTGCATTTTTCTGGGTGCAGCCAGACTCCACAAGCTTGAACCTGTGTTCAGATGGGCCTCTTATAGGCCAGAAGTGGTCACGTTGATGCTGTGGCTTACTGCTTTTCAGGAATGGTGACCACGTCCACACCAACTTCAGGGACATGTACCAGCATCTGCGGAGCATGGGCTACTTTGTGGAAGTCCTCGGCTCCCCCTTCACGTGTTTTGATGCCAGTCAGTATGGTGAGCAGTCGCGGGGGGCTGGCCTGGGGCTCTTGTCGCTGACATTGGGCGGCTGTGAAACGTGTGGGGAAGGGAGCGTGTGTGTCTGCGCGTCCTCGTGGAGGGTGGGAGCGGGGCTGACAGGACAGCGTGCGGGGGCTGCGACGCTGCCCGAATGCCAAGCTCTCAGACCAAAGGGCACAGCATTTTGTGTAGAAGTTCTGGTCTACTGCTGCTCAAGCAGGTGAGAAGCCTCCGTGTTAGGCAGCACAGACGAGAACTAAGCCCGCTCCCCGGCCTTGCTTTGCTGGGCTCTGGTCCTTAGTCCCCCCGTGCAGCGGCGGGACGGCGTTCAGCCAGCAGACGGGAGGAGGCAGTCTGAGCGCCAGTTCTCTGTGAAGCCGTGTGTGTGTGTGTGTGTGTGTGACGCTTGCGTACCCAGGTCGCTGTTCTGAGCCGTGGCACTCTGTCTGCTAGGCACCTTGCTGATGGTGGACAGTGAGGAGGAGTACTTCCCCGAAGAGATCGCCAAACTGAGGAGGGACGTGGACAACGGCCTGTCGCTGATCGTCTTCAGCGACTGGTACAACACCTCAGTGATGAGAAAAGTCAAATTTTATGATGAAAACACAAGGTACTGAAAAGAGTGGGCATTTGAATGAGAAATGTGACTTGAATGTTTTTTAAGATTTTATTTTTATTGGAAAGTGAGATACACAGAGGAGAGACAGAATATCTTCAGGCCGCTGATTCACTCTGTAAGTGACCGCAACGGCCAGAGCTGAGCTGAAGCTATGAGCCCAGAGTCTCTTCTGGGTCTCCCATGCGGGTGCAGGGTTCCAAGGCTTTGGGCCGTCCTATGCTGCTTTCCCAGGCTACAAGCAGGGAGCTGGAAGGGAAGCAAGGCCACAAGAATTAGAACCGGCGCCCATATGGGATCCCAGTGCATAAAAGGCAAGAACTTTAGCCACTAGGCTACCACACTGGGCCCAACTTGAATTTCATTTTCTACAAGCCTTGGAAGCCCAGTGTCTTAAAGGGCTGATCTTTGTGTTTAGTAGAAACCCCCCTCCCCCACGAGGGTCTCCCTGGAGGAGAGCTCTGGGGGGCGTCTGCTTGGCAGCCTGAGAGCTGATTCAAGTCCTGGCAGAAATGATTTGTCATCTTTCCTCAAAATAGTTCACAATAAATGAATTATGATTGAGGATTCCCAGTGTGACTTAAACTTTTATAAACTTTTTTCTCATCATTTCCTGCTCCAGCCAGGTTAGATGACAGGTGCTAGTGGTGCTGGTCAAGGGGGCACCATCTTCACTTCATGGAGTGCATTCAGTTTCCATATGTTGCTCTGTTCTCGTGCCCCGATGCTCGGCCTCAGTTGAGAGGGCTGGATGGTGGCAGGAGAGACCCAGTGCTGTCCTAGGCAGGCAGTGCACATGGGGTGTTCCAGCTGCTGTATCTGCCGTCACCTTTACAGGCAGTGGTGGATGCCAGACACTGGAGGAGCCAACATCCCAGCCCTGAATGAGCTGCTGTCTGTGTGGGATATGGGGTTCAGCGATGGCCTGTATGAAGGGGAGTTCACCTTGGCAAACCATGACAGTAAGGCTTGGGGTTTGTGCTGCAGGGGGCGCTGATTCCCGGAGGGCTTGGGCACCCACACCTTTCAGTCACAGTTTGACTGAATGCGCTGGTTTCTCATTACGCCGGGCTGCGGAAGGAACCAGCCAGGATTTTCAAAATTACACCTGTAAAGCTGTATGATATACATATTTATTTAGTGCTAACCTATAAAGAGTCTGAAAAGTAAATATTCCCCAACAAGAGCTGCTTCCCAGGTTCCTGCCAACATGCCAACAGGGCCATTGGCAGTGCTGGCTGACAGCTCAGTCTCCTTCCGACGGGGGTTGCCAGCCCTGGCTCCGGGGGTGTCACATCTCTACTCTCACATCCGCGCAGGAATTTTGTTAATCCTGCTTTTCCTCCTTGGTTTAAGTTGATCCCCTGCAGTTTCTGGTGTTTGAAGGGTGCATGTGGCTTCTTGAGGTGCTGGGGGAGCTGTTCCGGGGTGTTCCGGGCCCTGTAAGCAGAGCTGCTGTTTTCTAGTGTACTACGCCTCGGGCTGCAGCATCGCCAGATTTCCAGAAGAGGGCATAGTGATCACACAGACTCTGAAGGACCAAGGTAACGGCCGTGGGCTTTCCCCTCTTGTCTTCTTGCTGTATGAAGATTTTTAAATGCTTGCTAAAGCTTGTTAGGGCAGTGCCTTTCCAGGTCTTCCTCAGCCTTGTGTGGGCCTCGCTGCAGAAGGCTCCAGTCCGCTTCCCCTGGGTCACTGTCCCTGGGCGAGCCAGGGAGGAGCAGGAGTGAATTGTGCCACCTTTGCTTCTCAAAGTAGGAGCATGGGGTGGGACGAAGCTGCCAACAGAAGCCATAGGACGCCCTTCCTGGGCCCGTCGCTCCCTTCCTGGGCTTGTCACTCCTCAGTTTCCGCTCTTCCCTGCAGACAGCCTGCATGCTCGGCAGGTGGCCCCTTGTCCTGCAAGGTCAAGTTCACTGTGTGGGAAGATTGCTGTCTTGCTGTAATTGGCATTAGGGACAGTTCTGCTAGTTGAAAAAGTAGGAGTTATTTACCTAGTTGCAACTGCAGTGTAGAATTGTGTTTTATTACCTGGACAGGAATTCTTTATTTCATCAGGAAAAGGTCAGCCAGTGCATACACGCGTGTCACAGGTCTGTGTGCTAATGTCCAGTGCGCAGTGACCATGTCTTCCTGGTCATTTGACACAGTTTTCTGTGATGTGCTGACTTATCTAGAAGCAGTTGGCTGACATTGTCACTTCGCTTGGAGAGGTGGACAGGGCTGGAGCAGAGGTCTGCTGGTTGACTGGCTCCCCTGCGACAGGGAGAGAAACCGGAAGTAGGTTGAAGGATGCGTGCCTCCGTGTGTTCTGGTGCAATCTGAAATAAAAACCAATTACCTTGAGGTGCTTTATAAAGGGTTTTTTATAAAGGCTTTAGGTTGGTTAATGCTTTTGATGCAAAACAGGACTTTGAAAATCTGTTTGCTGCATCAGAAAAGACCTTGTTGTCGAACTGTCAGGCTGGCGCCCTGTGGACGGCACTGGCACGCACGCTTCCCTTTCGTCTCTCCCTCCTCCCTCTGTAGGACAGCTCCTTTCTCTCCTCAGCTCCCGGGTAATTACAGAGAGCAGGCAATGTTGTGTTTGTTCAGCTGCAGACACACTGAACATGAATAAAGTGGAACACACTGCTCCCGATGAAGATGCGTGCCTCTTCCTGGTGCTGAGGAGATAACAGGGGAGTGCTGGGGAGGGGGCCGCTGACAGTGGCTTTTGAGGAAGTAGTTTAGCTCGTTACATGGTTTGTCATGAATAAGAAAATTCTGGCGTTGGAAGTCTTTTTTGTGAAATTAATACAGCAGGCTACTGTCACGGAAGCAGGGCATGGCAGAGACGATGAGCTTAGCAGTTCAGATCATGGTGATGGCACTGTTTCAAATTGGAGTGCCTGGGTTTCATATCTGGCTGCAACTTCCTGCTAACGTGATCCCTGGGACACAGCAGGTGCTAATGGCACAAGTTAGTGGGTTCCTGGCACCTGTGTGGGAAGCTTAGCTTGAGTTCCAGCTCTTGACCTTGGTGCCTCGCCTGAGGATGTTGCAGGCATTTGGGGAAACGAGCCACTGAACGGGAGATAATAAAATGCAAACCCAGCTGTCAGTATATGCAACTCTTTGCAGACTGGCTTTCTTTTGTCTAGAAAGTGTGGAAGTGGGACAAGAGTTGGTGTTGTGTGAAAAGGGAAAGTAGTTGGAAGGTTGTAAATGGGACCTTGCACAGTCTCAGGCAGCAGAGCAGGTGTGTGTAGAACTACTCGCTTACATGTACTTTGCTAAACCCAGACTGGTTGGTGGTGTCCAACACATGGCTTTCCTGCCCTGAAAGTTTGCACATTGATTAAATATTAGATTTTACAGATTTTGTTGTTGTTTGAATTAAATCTCTAACTGGAAAATAATTGGACAAAATTCATCTCTGGTTTTGTTGTTGTGTTGATTCAGGATTGGAAGTTTTAAAGCAAGAAACAGCAACTGTTGAAAATGTCCCCATTTTGGGACTGTATCAAACTCCAGCTGAGGGTGGAGGCCGCATCGTGCTGTATGGAGACTCCAACTGCCTGGATGACAGTCACCGACAGAAGGGTGAGAGCCAGCGCATGGGCTCAAGGTCTGTCCTCTCTGCTCAGTGGATGGGCACCTACTCCCAGGAGCTAGTGGGAGCTTCTGTTACTTGGAATATGCCAGTAGGTGTCCGAAGCAAAAGCCCTAGTTCTCCCTGTCTCCATCTTTACTGTCCGTAGGCAGGTGGTGTCCACCTCCTCTGTTCCGTGGACAGGCCCTTTCCCCTGTGGCCTAAGCACCTCTCCCACTTGTACAGCCCACAGCCTTCCTCAGGGAGGGGTGTGGTGGTGTTGCCACCTTTGAGAGTGAAGGGGCACAGCGGGCACTGCCGCCCCTGCCTCCACCCTCTCTGCTCCCTCCGGGTTAGGGGCTTAAAGCCAGGAGTGAGTGATGGAAGTGCTACACATTTTACCTGGATGAGACATGGCCTCTGAGTGCCTGCGTCTCACCCTTGTGTTGGCAGCCAACACACAGGCCCAGGAGTTGTCTGTGTGCCTCTTTTGAAGTTAGAGTTGATGTTGATTGAATTCCAGGCATTTATGTAAATCTTTGGGATGTGGCTGATTTTTTTCAAATATTAAAAGTGAGCATTCAAGTCATTGTTGAAAGATTAATGGCTTATTTCCAGAGAGAATCTAAGACCTGAGCTTTCCTGATACGAATCTTTATGAAAATTTCACATCTCTGGGGCCAGCCCAGTGGCTCAGGCTAATTCTGTATCTTGCAGTACCTGCATCCCATGTGGGTGCCAGTTCTAGTCCTTGGGCCTCTGCATTCACATGGGAGACCCAGAGGAAGCCCCTGGCTTTGGTTCAGCTCGGCCCTGGCTGGTGTGGCGAGATGGAAGACCTCTCTTTGTCTCTCCATGGGAGTGATCAGCAGCCCCCAACTCAGAGTCCCCCTGGTGCTTGTGCAGTGCCTCTCCGGGGGGTCAGTGTTTTCCAGGTCCTGTCTGCCCATTGGCCTGTGTCCCCATTCCCAAGACCATTCTTTCTGTTCTGTCCATGAGGGGCCCGGGGCGGAGTGTAGTCCTGGGCTGTTAGTGCAGCCCAGCATAACGTGGTGTGGACCTGTGTGCTGCGCTGGGCCTTTAGAGTGGAGCCCATGATTGGGCCCTGCCCTGCTGTGCTGAGCTCAGGATGGGGCCCTGATCAGGGGTTGTGTCTGCATGAGAATGGGGCACCACGATGCGCTGGATTTGCTTTCACCTGCTCTTCTGACTTGGGAACTCCTATCTTGCCCTTCCTTCTGGAGGCTAGCTAGATTTTTTTTTGTTCCTGTAGTTTCCTTTTTGGAAAAAGGAATTCCTAAACGATATGTTTATTGATTCTGCAGACTGCTTTTGGCTCCTGGATGCGCTCCTTCAGTACACATCCTATGGGGTGACCCCTCCCAGCCTCAGTCACTCTGGGAACCGGCAGCGTCCTCCCAGCGGAGCAGGCTCTGCCCCTCCAGAGAGGATGGAAGGTGAGTGGGCTGTGTGACGTCTCAGTGGGGTGACTGGATCTAGCTGAAGCGATGCTGCTGTGTGGTTGCGCTGGCCGGGGATGGAACCTCTTAGTGCTGACCACTGCTTGTGTTTGCTGACACACAGTGACAAGCGAGCAGGGTCTCCGCCTGCAGAGGGTTGTCCCCGTAGTGTCAGCATGGACAGTGACAGAGGGCCCCATGTGCAATTGCTTGCCTGTGGTCACCCCAGACCGCAGGTCAGAGCTGAGGGAGAACCACCAGGCGCTGAGAGCAGGTACAGGTACCAAGCTCCAGGCTGGGTGATCCTGTGAGAGTCGGTGTGATTTCCAGCTTGGTGATGAAGGCCCAGAGCTGAGGGAAGTGCAGTTACTGCCCTGGTCACCCAGACAGGCCTGTGGTGGAGCCTGGAGCTTGACATGGACCTAGAGGACATCTCGGGGTAGAGCCACGAGTTCCAGATGTGTGCACCACAAAGCAGTGCCTGAAACTAAGGGTGAGCCACAGGTGAAATCCATTTTAGTAACACTTTATCCCAGGGCATCGAAACAGTTTATTTAAGTACTTGATCCCCTTTCAGTGGCTCAGTAACAAGGCGTGGCCACAGGCCATGTTTAGTGATACAAATCTTAAAAATACAAGGAATTTAGAAAATGCAGGAGTTTGTTTTGGTTTTGGCCAGGGAATTAAATACTTTGGGGTGGGGGCAGATTTGCCTACATAAGCCTGTCTGAGGGTCAGCTTCCTTGGGGGTAGCCTGGGGTGTGCACAGTGTATGGCTCTTCCAGGGGAGTCCTGACACTTGGCTCAGCTCTGGCAGTGAGGGCATGTGGGGTGAGAGGAGCCGGGCGGCCACGGCCCCAGCTGCACAGAGATCGGCTGCCAGCTCAGCAGGCAGAGCAGCGCTGTTGACAGCACCTGTGCGTGGCATGATGCTGAGGCTTCCCCATGTTGTTGCTGTCGCTCGTACCATAGGAAACCATCTTCATCGGTACTCCAAGGTTCTAGAGGCCCATCTGGGAGACCCGAAGCCTCGTCCTCTGCCGGCATGTCCACACTTGTCTTGGGCCAAGCCACAGCCTTTGAATGAGACGGCACCCAGGTCAGTGCCTGCCTGCCCTCCCTCTCTGTCTGCAGGCCTGAGTCATGCCTCCTCTTTTTTGTTTTTGTTTTTGTTTTTTTTAAGGAGAGAGTTGCATTTTCCTGGTGTCGTTATGAAGTGATTAGATCTTTGAGTCAGCTGTTTCTTGGGGGATAACTAAATGCTGAGCTCCATGTTGACCTTTAGAAACGTTCTACATGAAAGAGTGCTTTCTGATGCAAGTAAACTGTGGTTTAAATCTTGTTGAAAAGCCATGAGCCTACCACCAAGTCACGTGACCAAAGCTCTGGCTCCTTAGCTTGGGTGCAGGGCTGCCCTGGGCCACTGTGCTCCCTGAGTGAGATGCTGTTGGGTGCGTCCTCTGTCATGCCTTGTGCCAGATTGCTGTGAGTACATGAGTACATTGGCTGTGCTGAGGGAGCCTGGCCACCTCTGGGGGATGGTGGCACGGCCCCCCCTGCTTGTCCTGGCACCCAGCAGTATGCTCTGCATGCCGCTTGCCATCCTTTGCGGTAGCCTTTGTTTGGTCACCCCTTCATGAGCCAGTTCAGTCCTTCCGGAAGGCGCCTCCTCCATTTCTGTCTGTGGCAGCCCTGCCTGCGTGGGCCACTGCAGAGAATGGGATGCCTCCTAAGTGCCTGGATGGGGTGCTGGGGCTTGCTCTGTTGAAGCACGGACTGTGTCCAGGGACAGCTGTCAGAATGTTTCTCCCAGTCTTCAGGCTGCCCAGCGTGCTGGGTGAGCAGCTGTGATGTGGCCCAAGGGCTGCTCTCGCTGGTGCGACTGGGAAGGCTCCGGAGGCTTCTCTGCTTTGCTGACTGTCATTGGCACTCCAGGGCCAGGGTGACAGAATCAGCTACTTATTGTCTCGTCAGCAGTTTTCTTCCTGAACTTTTAATTAATGAGTACTTTTCCATTCCCATTAACATCCCATCATTTAAAAATTTCTGAGAAGTTTCCATTTTTACATCCTGCTTATTTATAACCCGTTATTATTTGAGCGTTCAGCCCAGATTGCATATTCCAGCCGTGCTCCTCAGTTCCCTCTGTGAACGGCGCTTGCTGCAGTTGCAGGAGGGCAGCTGGTGGCCACAGTGTCCTTCTCTGGCTGCCTGTCCACATCAGATAATCCAGTACTGCACTGCTCTATCAGGCGATAATGTTCAGCTCCTGGAATTGGATTTTCAGAGTTCGTATCAGTAATTCCTTTTCCTTAACACGCTGCTGGCTCTCACTTTATCTCACATTTCACATCTTGCCGAGAACACTGCTTGGTCCCCAGACAGTTCCAAATCTTCAGAAGAGCCTGAGGTGACTGATGGCCCCACACACCCTGCGGCGGGCACCCTGACTCCTGGCATGGCTGCGGCTAGCCGTGCAGCCTGGGAAGACCCCCGCTCAGGGGGTATCGAGTGCAGTGACTGTTGCCATGGCTGCTTGTCTCAAAAGTGCTCTCACGAAATGATTAGCACCACAGCACAGGTTGTCACTGTGAGAATAAAAATAGAACCATGTAGGTTCTGCTGCAGAGTCATGGACCCTAAATGTCACTGAGCGTAGCCTAATGGCGTCGGTTTCATTTTCAGGCTGATGGATCAGGAATACAGAGTTTAGCCCAGCTGTGTAAAATACAACAGGCTCTGGTCCTCATTGGCATTTCCCATACCCCCTGTATCTGGGTGCTATGGTGCCTAGAAAGCCTCTCTCAGGCCTGGCTGGGCCTCAGCTCCCTGTGGACTGTCATCGGAGAGTAGGCCGGCTTGGCGCCTTTGCCTTCACCCAGCTAGGGACAGCATGGGTGAGCAGCGTCCCGGTGGATAAGCAGCAGGACGATAGGGAGGTCGACGTTTGCTAGCATCCTACTTTCCCTTGTCTGCCAGCTACAGCAGTTTTCAGATTTTCATTTGCATCTTTGTGCTGCTGAAGGTGTCTGTCCGCCCTCCAAGGTGTTCATTTCTGGTGTTTTGGTCTGAGGTTGGTGGTGCAGTACACCTCCCACGCCCTTCGCGGCTGCTCGCTCGCCAGCTTGGTGTGTGCCCCAGTCCCTTGGCTGCCTTGCTTTGTATTTGTCAGCGGGTGTTACCTGCTGTGGCGCTGCCTCGCAAAGGTTCTTAGTCTGTCCCTGTACCACCTCCTTCCAGAGCCTGTCCCAGAGGGTCTCGGGCTGCATGGTGACATTTCTGGCTCTGGGCACAAGTGGGTGCCTGGCAGCAGAGTCAGAACCCAGCCGAGCTGTGACAGGCTCATGAGCGGGGACTGCACTGGGGCGTTTTCCTGTGCCTGGGAGCGGTCGGCGCAGCTGCTGTCATAGTGGACTCCAGGAGATGCCGGCTGATGACTCTCTCGGAGCTGCTTCTGGATTACTTTCTCTTGGGACTGAGAGTATTTTAGGTTTTAAATATCTTTAGATTTTAGAATATTTTTATATCCATTCTGAGACAGCTTGGTGACGGGATTCCAGTCTCATGAAGTCCTGTGCTGGCACACAGCACTGGGAGTGTGCAGTCCGAGTCTTGTTGTATAGTACGTTCAGTGCTCCTGGGTCCACGAGGTCACTGTGGCATTTCCCTCTGGTGGTGCCATGTTGGTAGGCAGAAAATCTGATTTTGGAGGCTTTCTGGTTTCAGGCTTCTGGGTCAGGAGAGCCTCCCAGGCTCTTACAATTGCTTATGCTTGTTTTACTACATTTTTCTGAAGTAATCTTTGGAAACATCAAAAGTTGCTCTCCATCGACCTGGACAAAGTGGTGTTACCCAACTTCCGATCTAATCGCCCTCAAGTGCGGCCCTTGTCTCCTGGAGAAAGTGGTGCCTGGGACATGCCCGGAGGTGAGTTCTTGGTCTGCGGCTAGCCTGAGCCAGGCAAGTCTCCTTCACTCCCCTAGGAGACTGCCTTCTTGAGAACTGTAGAGGTCTTAGCCTTCCTTGTGGGTCAAATCAACATGAAATTAAGACTTCATTGTTTTGCTTAGAAACGTCTACACAACTTTTCAAACTTCAACTTCTTTTTACTATGACCAGGTGTTATGGCAGTTGTGAAAACATGCTCTGCCGTGCACCCCAGACACCCCAGGCACCTCGGCTGCTGGTCCACCATTGCTCCCACAGTCTCCTGCTGCCGGGATGGTCTTGACTGAGCTAGTGGGGCGGGGGTTGGAAGGAGAGTGAGTGCTCCTTAGGGTGTAATGCCTTCTGCTCCACGGCGCCTGGGGCTGAATTCACTCCGCGGGTGGGACTGCCTGGGACAGTTGGTTCAGATCATTCCCGTAGGACATGAGCAGCCCTTTGCTCTTTAGAGGCTGGCTCCCCTGACTGGGACTTCTCCAGGTTCTAGGAATTGACTAGAGGCTTTGAGTCAGAACGATGATGGTGAATTCTGGAACCCTCAGTGGGGCTCGGACGCATTCGTACTGCCATTCTAACTCATAGTCCTGCAGTGCCACTTCTGGTTTCCAGCCACTTGCAAAGTGTGCTGCTTATCCGCCGTGTCACCTGCCTTGCACCCCAGCTTGTGGAACCCCAGCACATTCTGACTTGCAGCCTGAGGCTGGGCCCGCTTCTGCGGCTCATAGGAAGCCCTTGGAACCTCTCTTGTCCCTTGTCTGGCAGGGTGGAGCTTTGGGGTCTGTGTCTGTCTGGGCTGAACCTGGGCAGGGCAGAGGCCAATGGGGACCCTGTCTGCTCTCCCACTCTGTGCATTCCTGTTGCCAGGGTGTAAAGTTGGGGTGTACCCACAAGCCCAGCTCCTGAGGCTCGCTGGGCATACGCAGTTGCTGCTGCATGTCCGCTGGCCCAGTAGAAGCTGCAGCCAAGCTCCGAGCTCCGGGCATTATCCTGGTTGTTCTCTGATGTCCTCTTGCAGGGATCATGCCTGGCCGCTACAACCAGGAGGTCGGTCAGACCATTCCCGTCTTCGCCTTCCTGGGAGCCATGGTGGTCCTGGCCTTCTTCGTGGTCCAGATCAACAAGGCCAAGAGCAGGCCAAAGCGGAGGAAGCCCCGGGTGAAGCGCCCACAGCTCGTGCAGCAGGTTCACCCACCCAGGACCCCGTCAGTGTGAGTGCAGACTGGCCGACCGGGAGGGGCTCTGGGGGTCTGCCTCTGCACAGGCCTCCAGAATGCCACTGTGAGGCTGTGGGTCTGCGCGCTGAATGAGTCTCCTGGCCTGGGGGACACAGGCCCGCCGTGCACCTGGAAACACCTCATGGCCGAGCCCAGCCTCGGTGACGTCACTCCAGGCAGCTGTGAGCACCAAAGACGAGCAGCACTGCAGAGGCCACGTGGGGCCGTGCGCCATGCGCTGGGAGAGCGGCGCGGGTCCGAGCAAGCTGCCGTGTGTTTGTGAACGGCTATTTTCTATATTTATTGTTGGGGAAAAGTCACTTTAAAGACTTGTGCTAATTGGAAGCAAAGCATTTTTTTTTTTTGGTCAATGGAATGCAGTTTTTTTACTATTACATCATTGAGGAAGAACGCAGATTCCATGATCTCCTTTTTTGGTGAAAGGACAGACTAATATTTGAGAGAAACCTTCACATATCTGTGAAACAGAGATCTTTGCTTTATTTTTATATCAACTGCCATCGTATTTTGTAATTGGGAATCTTCATCTCACCGTTGTTGGTGAAGACAGTTTTCAGTAATACACATTACGTGTATGAAGCTGACGAGCCTGTGTTAGGGGTCTTTTCCTACCTGTCCTTTTTCTCTGGAATGAGTTCTGAACCAGCCTGTCCGTTTTTTATTGAGATAAAATTCACATACCATAAAATTACCTGTTTGAAAGCACACGGCTGAGTGGTTCTTTCTGTGTTCCGGGTTCCGCGTCGTCATGCTGGCTCTCTGCTGGCGGGTTTGCATCGTTTCCCACTCACAGTGCGTGCCTCCCTCTGCCCTGCCGTCCCCGCTCGCTGTCCGCAGCTTCTTCTGCACCACGTGGTCCTTGCAGCCCCAGGTCTCCCTAGGTGTGGCCTGGCTTGTAGACGCTGCGCGTGGGGGCAGACCCTGGAAGGGCTCACTCCTCGGCTGGTGAGCATGGGAGTCATTGTGTAGAGTGCCACTAACAAGGCTTTGTACAAGGATTTGTGTGAACGTGTTTTTTGTTTCTGCTGAGTGTATGAAGGTGCTTCGTTCATGGGAAAAGGAAATTAAAACCTGATACACATTTTCCGTTAATTGGAGAAATGCCCTCTTAGACCTATGAATGAAAGGATGCCCAGTTGTGTGTGATTTGCTGAGGAGTTGCCAAAGGTTTTCCCAGAGCAGCTGCATCTTGGCTTTTTGCCAGCGCTGCGTGGGAGTTGGTCTGCATGTCCACACCGACGCTGGAGCCACCCGTCCCTGCTGCTCGCCTCCCCAGCAGTGATGGGGGAGGGTGGCGCTCACAGGTTTGGAGTTGCCCAGCCAGCAGCAGTGCTGGTACTGGCCATTGCCTCCTCCACTCCAGGGCCCTCTGCATGTTGTTGGAGTCTTTGCCGGTTAAGGAGCGTGTTCTGTGTCTTGATGGTTGGATTGTAAGAGCTGTTTATTCCAGACACCAGTTGCTTATCAGATACGTGACATGAAGTCGGTGCGTTGTGTTCTCAGCTTCCTTGTGGCATCCTTAGAGGCATCAAGATGCTCTCACCTCGACGAAGCTCAGATCGACTCTCCCTGACTGCTGGTGTTAGGTGTGGTTCCCAGGTAGCGTCTGCCTAACCGCTGACTGCCTGCCCAGCCTGGGTGTGTGCTGTGTCCTGGCCACGCACCTGCTGCTCACAGGGCAGGAGAACTGCCCAGAAGCAGATTGGGTGCCAACCAGGGGTGCTGAGGAGGCCATGGCCAGAAAACGGCCTCAGCCGAGGGTAGAGGGAGGAGCCGCTGAGGCTCCCACCTCTCCTTTGTGATGGTGTGTCCCTGGCAGGTCACGTGAGCTCCTTGCAGCCTAAACTGCACCCCAGTTGCTGCTGAAGCTCCCTGTGTCTGCCCTTGTGTGCCGTGAACCCCTGAAGTGCTCATTCCTGGCTCAACACAAGTGGCCAGGCTGTCAGTGTTTGGCGTACACTAGGCAGCCTGCGCAGCCTCAGAAGGCGGCCACGGTCTGAGCGTGGCTTTCCGTCCAGGCCGGGTGAAGAGCCATCACTCAGGGTGCCCCTTGTCTGCCAGCCAGTCCTCTCTGCCTGAGCCACTGTCCACTCCTCAGGGCTGTAAGAGCCAGGCTCGCTGATGCATCCTGGGGCCAGGTAGGTTATAGGAATGAGGACTGCAAGGGAGGCAGCAGCAGGAGGTGGTGGGCTGAGACCCACGGGGGCACCCTAGACCCTGTCTTGAGCAGCAAAACTTTCAATTTAAGCCTGAAATCTAGGTTATATAAAATCTCTAGAGTTTTAATGTTGCCGAGTGATTGAATGAAAGACCTATTTTGTGTGAAGCAGATGGTGTTTTGATTTCCACTGAAACATGATCCTGGCTGGCTGGGTGGTATGTGTGTGTGGAACGAAGTGCTGGAACAGGGAGCGCTGCCCTGGGGGATTTAGTGTCCAGGCTGGCTGTGTGGCCTGTGGCTGCTTGTTGCCTTGGGGAGCCTCATCCCCCAAAATGGCGCTGGGACCAGGAAGAGAGGTGCCTTTCCTGTGGACCCTGGTGGGGCTCTTGAGGTTGGTGTGCCTGTGCCTGTGTGCCTCCAGCACCAGCTGGATCCTGGTCCTGTGCCAAGCACCTGATGTACACCCAGAGTGTGCATACCCCTTGGAGATTTTGTGCACAAGTCCTGGCGTGAGCAGTGGGGCCACTACTGCGCTCATGGATGACAGTCACATGGCTCTGGGGACAGTGTCTAGGCCTTGCAGGGGGAGGACAGGGGCAGAGCAGCTGGCAGTGAAGGGGCCTGTGTGTGCAGATGGCCGCCACTGAGGGCACTGCTGGCTGTTGTGTGCAGGTGAGACGCCAGGCATGCCTTGTCCTGTGTCCAGGGCTCACCTGTTGGCTACTTTCTCTGCTGCTCTGTCCTGAAGCATGTCCCACGCGGAATGGCTCTGAGAGAACCCGGCTTTGGAAGCAGGCTCCCTGTGGTGCCCCTGGCTCTGGTGACATTCCAAGCATCACACCCAGCAGAGCCCAAGCACCCAGGTCTGGCCTGGGCTGGGCTCTGCAGCCTTTGCCCACCACCCATAGTTGAAGGATGCCCCTTTGCTGGAAAGTAATGGGTGTTACTTAGGGTTTGATTTCCTGGACACAGCCAAGAGGCGAAGATTCCTGGAGGTTTTCCTTTCCATGCAGTGTTAGAAAATCATGATGCTTTTGATACGTAAGCAGACGATAACATAGGATATGGTTTTGTTTGCTATCTGGAGTAGGGTACTGCAGCTGAATAGCTTAGAAATACAGTTATGGTCCTCAGCCCAGATTTTTTTTTTTTTAATTATTTTGACAATCTTTACATAGTTGATTAGGGCACAAAGGTCAAGGGCCACAGGAAAGTGGGTAAGACTATTGTTTCCATATTATTGTTATTTTCTGTATCTAGGATAAAGGGAGAAACCCAACCCAGCCTCCCACCCATCCTAGGTCCCCGACGTGGGGCATGCTCCCTGGGTCCTGCTCGAGTGGTTTTCATGGTTCAGTAGTTCTGAATTGCTGCCAGTCTCGCCATCCCAAGCACGATGAAGTTGCTGCAGAATCCACTGTGTGACATAGTCCACCCTACAGTCTCCATTTGCCCAGATTTTCGCTGCCAACACCTGGCTGGGGTAGTTGATTGATTTGTTCTGTTCTCTGTCCTGTTGTGGTGCCAGGTGTCCTCTGCAGGTTCCGATGGACTGCCATATCCTCCCTCTGCACTTGGATATGGTGTCCACTGCTCCGTCTGAGCCTCTGAGGACGCCCAGCTCTAACACTTGCACTCCATAGTCAGACCATGGAACCTGCACTTCTCTTCACAGTTGGGGTTCTGAGTCCGGCAGTTCAATTGGGGACTCACCCCAGATTTTCCTAAACTATTTGGGAAGGGCCTGAAAATCTGTTTTAAAAGCCCCTTCCCCTTACTGTGCATGCCAGCATTCCACTCATAAGCAAACACCTGCAGGGGTTCAGACAAGGCTGTCCATGCCGGTACATAGCTGCACTGTTTGTGGAATGATGCGTTCAGTGGAGGGTGAGTGGCCTGTGCGGGCAGGGGTTGCTCTTGAGGAGTGGGTTCCGGGACATAGTGCCATGCGACACTGGGCTGAGAGCAAGAAGGCAGGTGCAGAAGAACACCTCTTGGTGTTCCCCTTGGCAGGAAGTATCCAAAATGGGTATTTAACGCAGGTTAGTGGTTGCCGGGGAAAGGGGCCTTCCTGAGGAGCAATGAGAATGCTCTAGATTGTGATGTTGCAAGGCACTGGGAATATGTGTAAAGTGTTGGATCGGACTGTGACAAATGGCTGCGCCCACCCTCCGTGCTCACAGGTGTGCACCCAGCCCCAGGCGCTCTGCCTCGAGATGGTCTAGTGTGAGTGTGACCCAAGGGGTCAGGACCAAGGTGACCCTGCCCAGTGGTCCCCTCTGCCCACGGTGGTGGGAGCAAGTGAGCCTGAAGCTGGTCGAGAGTGCTCCTCTCACTCCTGCCTGAGACTTTTCTTCCTTGACGCACACTGGGTCTCCTGATCATAACACTGGAGAAGCAGCCCTGTGTGAGAGGGAGGGGATAGGGTGCTCGGTGAGGTTTGTGCCTTAGGGCTGTCACGGCAGGCCCAGGCTGGCTGTGGGGGGGAGCTGGGTCAGGGGGCTGGTGCATACTGCTGTAGCAAGGGCACTACGCATGGGGGCTTCCAGAAACCCAAACGCAGAAACACGGGTCTGGAGTTTGGAAGAGCGGAGTCCATCTCCCCGGGCTGAAGTCGGGGCATCTGCAGGGCTCGCTCCCTCAGGGAGCCCAGAGGCACTCTGCTTCCTTTTCCAGCTTCTAGAAGCCACCCACTGCCCCAGCACGTGACCCCTGCCTCTGCCTTCCAGCACTCCGTGCCAGTCTGCTGCTGTGTGACCCGGAACCCCTCTTGGCCCTGTAATAAGGACACCATGACAGGTAGGCTGCCCTGGGTGGCCCAGGTCACTGCCCACCTTGGTGTCCTCCGCTCAGCTCGCAGGCAGTGTGACGTGATGCAGAGACACCCGGGGCCCTTGGCAGGCATCCCGTGGGGTCCCAGGTAAACTGCTACTGCTGGGGATGCCCCAGGGTGTATGATGCTCCCTTCTCTGACACAGGGCACAGAGGAGTCTGCTGCGACCCTGCCCACTCAGAAGGGTGGCTGCCTGGTTGTGCTCACAGCACGGCCAGTTCTTAAAGAGGGAGCATTGCAGAACATGTGAAGCGCTCCTCCCGCCCCCACCCCGGACCAGCAGAATCCAAGAAAGCCAAGAGCGGGGCCGGCGTTGGCAACTTGAGGAATTCCTGGGTGATTGTGGAGCGGCCAAGGTTCGGAGCAGTGTCCCAGAAGACCAGGAAGCTCAAACGCAGGTGAGGGACTCGGGCATGCGTTCTCATTTCAATGCTTACAGCTGGCATTATGTCCTGCCCCTTCTGTGGGCACTGAACCCATAGAGTCGTGGTGGCCATCCCCACCAGCCAGCTGGGCCCCTAGTCCTGCTGTCTGCTGACCTGCATGGTCTCTGCAGTTGGAACACAAAGGGTACCTTGGAGTTCCAGGACCTTCTGCGTAGAGCCCCTGGCCTGTCTTGCTGCCTTCTCCAGGGAGGTCTCAGGAGGGCCCTCAGAGCCCCAGGATGGGCGGGGACCTGCCTGGAGGGCAGCATCAGTCCCTGGGGACCGAGAGCTGGGTGCTCTTCTAAACCTTGGCTGAACCCCATCAGGGCCCACAGGGGCGCCTTGGTGTGTCCAGGGATTTCTGCCAGGCTTGGCGGGCTGGGCTGAGCCAGAGGTTGCAGTGTGGGGGAGGGGTGGAGAAGAGGGGGTGGCAGCTCGTGTGCTGCAGATGGGGCCCCGCAGGGCGCCCTCCACAGCAGCTCGGGAAAGGTCACCTGCCTAGGGGTGCCGCTGAGGGCAGATATCAAAGCCCCTCAGAATTAAGAGGTTTTTCCTCATTGCCTGGAATTTCACAGCCCAATGGCCAATTTCTAAGTCATGCACATTAATGGGCAGCTAATGAGGGACCCATGGCAGGGACAGGGAAGCCCCCAGCCCGGAGCCAGATTAAGGAGAACAAAGACCCGAGGAAGGGCTGTGCGCTGGTCTCAGGAGAGCAAGGGGTACTTTGGCAGGTGGAAGGCCTGGAGGAGCCACGTGAAAGCAGCGTGGGCTCTCCCATCCCCCATCCCCGCTGCCCCAGGCCTTCCCTCAGCGAGGGGATCGTGTTTAAAGGCTGGGTGTGGCAAGAAAAGCCGTTCCCAGCTCAGCCCTGAATGGCCTTCAGGCCAGGGTCCCACGCCCATGTGGGCCTTGCTGGCCATGGGGCTCTCGCTCGTAGCTGGGACTCGGCCTGGGGAGCCCCTGCACGGGTGCCCCAGCCATCGGTGCTTGCTTTGTTGCCGAGTGACTGATACTCTAGTATACCATGACTGGATCCCAGGTGCCCGGGCTGTGGTGGGCTGTGGTGGGCTGTGGTGGGCTGTGGTGGGCTGTGGTGGGCTGTGGTGGGCTGTGGTGGGCTGTGGTGGGCTGTGGTGGGCTGTGGTGGGCTGGCAGCCTCCCTAGTTGGCCCCTGCCATGCCCTGGAGCCTGGGAGCAGGGATTATTTAGAAAAGGGGCCTTTGCTGATGTCATTAGGACCTCATGATGAGATTATCCTGGATTGTCCAGGCAGATCCCAGATCCAGTGGCGAGGGGCCTCAGAAGACACAGGGGAGGCAGCAGTGTGGCCATTGGCAAGGACGCCAGAAGCCCCGGCCCCTGGAGAAGCCGGAGGCCAGCCCCAGTCCTTCCAGAGGAGCGCGTTCTTGCCCGCGCCTTGGTCTTGGAGCGGTAGCCTCCAGAACGGAATGGGGGTGAATTCCTGGTGTAGGCCTTTGTGACAGTGGCCATAGTAGCTCCACCTAAGAGAGCCACCACACAGCCTCCTTTTCTAGAGAGGCCCCTTCCTGGGGCCTGTTCATCCAGTCCCGTCTTCCAACTGCCCCCTGCTCCCATCACCTCTCACACTGCCTGCCCTGGGCCATGTCAGTCAGTGTGGGGCAAGGAGGGTACCGTGTTGCAGCCTTTGAAGGGTCAGGTTCATGTCCTGGTCCCTGCAAGCCACCTGCTTGGCCTGCCTGGGCCCAGCTCCTGCTCCGAGCACAGGGGAACTGGGGGGTGCCCCTGGAATCTGGTGTGGACTCCTGTGACAGCCCTGCTCCTCAGTGGTGCTGTCCGTGGCAGTCCTGAGCTCCTCCTGAGGCTGTGAGAGCCTGTAGAATTCTGTGAGAAGAGCAGGATGGTGGCCCACGTAGGTGGGCATGAGGCTGCCCACTGGATGGTGGTGGAGGGACTGAGAAGTAGGGGCCTCTCGTAGGCAGTATGGTAGCAGGACAGGTCAGAGTTGATTGTAAGGGGCAGGCTCTGGCATTAAAGACCTCTGACCAACTGCTCACAAACACAGACTCTCGGCCCCCTGAATGGGCTCCCCCTGGGGCCGGGGTCTGGCCCTGCGTGCTTGAATGACCACAGGAAGGAGCGCGGGTTCCGGAAGCACACAGGGCAGGCTCCAGTCTGCACCTCCACATGCCTGTGTCTTGCGGAAGAACTAGGCTCTGTGCTGCTTTTCCAGCAGCCGTAGCCGGAGGGCCCCAGTTTGGAGATCTCGGCCTCAAGTGAGATGAGCGCCAGCTGTGGCAGCCTGCCAGGGAGCTTGGCGGGAATGTGGGATGCTGCCCAAGGTGGAAGGAGTCGGAGTCTGCTTTCTAACAAGGCCCCCAGGTGGGTGTGAGCAGAGCCAGCTGGGGCAGGAGGGAGGGGGTGGACACAGCCTTTGCTGCAGCCCGTGCCACAGCAGATGGGACAGGGGGCTGGCTCTGCCAGCGAGTGGCGGGTTGTGAGCCCTGTGCCTGCCACCGCCCACTGCCCCTAGAGAGGGTGTAGAGGCCTCCCAGGGTGCTGCGATGAGCTCAGGTGTGGGTGCCAGGCTCAGTCACCCCAGCTGAATGCCCTCAAAGCCTGCAGGGCAGCTGGGAAACCCCGCCCTGGGGAGGGGCCTGCACGAGGGCGGGCGGCGTGGGGCCTCTTCAGACGCCCTGATTGTGTCTAACTCTCAGAAGCTGCTGGTTCTTGGGACTGGAGCCCCTGACGCCCAGCCTTTGTCCCCAGCACGTGCCTTCTAGGGCCCAATGAATGAAGGACGCACTCGTTCACCTGGAGGGAGCCTTGGCAGTGGGCGGGCTGGCTGTGCACATGGACTTGGTGGTAAGGACAGGGTCGGGCAGTGAGGAGGAACCTCGGGTTCCCCCCCCCGCGGTTGAGAGGGCAGACCCTGGAGGGTCCAGCAGGGGGCAAGTTGGAGGGGAGGAGCAGAAGTCCGGGAGGTCAGAGGGGTCCTGCTCTGGAGGGGCACAGAGGCCGAGGAGAGCTGGGCTCCCCGCGCTGGGCGAGAGGCCTGCCAGGCCCAGGGTGATGCCTTGAACTGCGCCCATCTGCCCTTCTCCAGCCATGCCACCTCAGACGCCTGAAGACAAACGCCCTCCAGAAAAGCCCCTCCCGGCTGCCACTGCATCCAGTCTGTCCTCGCTGGGTGCTGCCTTCATTCTCCTCAAGTCTGCCCTGGGCGCTGGCCTGCTCAACTTCCCCTGGGCCTTCCACAGGGCGGGAGGTGTGCTCCCTGCCCTCCTGGTGGAGCTGGTAAGTCCGAGCAGCATTTCGGGGTCTCGGGCAAGGCTGGGACCCGGAGCCTGGCTGCTGCCGAGCTGGCTGGCCTGTGAACTCTGACTCGGGGATTCGCTTGCTGGCTGGGCCGGAGAGTCCCACGGTGGCTCTGGGCGGGCGGCACGCTCTGCCGAGGCTGGTGAGAGCTGACCCACGGCAGGCCGACAGGCCAAGGCACAGGTGTGGAGCCCAGTCTGCGCGGTTGGCTTTGCAGCCAGAAGGAGCAATTTCTTAGCAGCCTGCCTAGCCAGCTGCTATGATCTACCTGCTGGTCTCAGCTCAGTACAGAAGCCAGATTCGCGTGTGCCCATGGCACCCAGAGCCGGGCCGGGGCTGTGGACCCTGGCAGGGAAGTTCCGAGTCTGAGCACCCTTGAGAAGCAGAACCGCACCTTCATCTCATTTTCGTTTTCTTCTTTTTTTTTAAAGATTTATTTTTATTGCAAAGTCATATATACAGAGAGGAGAGACAAAGAGAAATATCCGTCCGATGATTCACTCCCCAAGTGACTGCAATGGCCAGTACTGCGCCGATCCAAAGCCAGGAGCCCAGATCCTCATCTGGATCTCCTATGCGGGTGCAGGGTTTCAAGGCTTTGGGCTGTCCTCAACTGCTTTCCCAGGCCACAAGCAGGGAGCTGGATGGGAAGCGGGGCTGCTGGGATTAGAACTGGTGCCCATATGGGATCACAGTGTGTTCAAAGCTAAACCTTTAGCCACTAGGCAATGGCGCCGGGCCCTCATCTCATTTTCTAAGCAGCTCTTCCAGGCTGACAGGAACCGTGTGTGTGTTGGTGTGTATTTTAAGGTGTATGTATGTATGTAAAAGGCAGTGTGATATAAAATATCTTCATCCACTGGTTTACTTCCCAAATGGCTGCGTCACGCCAGAGGCTGGGAACTCCACCTGGGTCTCCCATGTGAGTGGCAGGCGTCCAAATCCTTAGGCCATCTTGCACTGCCTTCCCGGGCACATTAGCAGGGAGCTGGACGGGAAACAGAGCAGCCAGGACTTGAACCAGCACTGTCAGGTAGTGCTGGAGGTGTCGCCACTATGCCATGGCACTTGCTCTGAGCGGCACTTGTGTGGGGAGCTCTGTGGGGGCTTAGCATGTGGGTGTATCACAGAGCCCCTCGTGTCCCTCCACAGATGGCAGTCCCTGCTCTGCCGCGTCCAGTGGGACCCATCCCAGCCCGTGCTGGCCGAGCACTTGCCTGTGCCCTGTGTCATGGAGCTGTGCTTGAGGGAGTGGCGCCAGCCTCCTGGCCAGAAACAAGGTGCCCAGGTGCCCAGGCCCGATGTAGAAGATGGCACGGCCCTGGCTCCAACTGTGTGTGGCTTCCTTCGGGTCTGTCATCTCATGACCCCTTCTGCATGATGCAGTGTAGACAGGCATGGTCCTGTTCAGGAAATAGCGACGAGAAAGAAAGAGTGTCAACACAGATGGAGCTGAAAAAATATTCCCCCCATGCAGGAGGAGCCCGAGGGTGGGAAGGGCTGCCGTTGGCACTGGTGCCACAGAGCCAGGTGATGGCACAGAGTGGTGAGCCAAGGCTGCTCCAAGGAGCCAGCTGAGGTGACATTGGAACAGAGTCCAGGAGATATGGCAAGAAAGGAGTCCTGGATGCCCACCTGCACTGGAGGAGAGTGTCAGGCTGCCAGGCCAAGACAGGGGGAGGCAGCAGGTGGGGCTGGGGCCGGCCGGCCAGGCAGCAGGGTGGCCCCACGGCCCAGGGCTGCGGACGCCCCACGCTGCTCTCCTGCCCCTTGCTCAAACGTATCAGTCCTTTGTAGTGAGTCTGAGGCTGGGTTTCAGACACAGCTGCTTTGTGTAGGCTGAGCTCAAGGTCCCAAACTTTAGCAGACCCCAAACAAAAGGTGAGGGCACCCCTTGAGGGAGAAGACCTGCCCCTCTCCTGCCTGGGCATGGGCTGGGGCTGGGGATGAAATTGGCCTCAAGGATGACAGGTTTGAGTGGGACTTCTGCCTGTCCCCACACGTCGGCACTGGGCCCTGTTGGGTAGTCAGTGGGCAGGAACTCAAGGACTCTGCTGTCCCCTTCAGGTTGGAGGGTTCACCATGCCTGATGAAGCCCAGCCCTCCTGGGAGCTGCAGACAGTGGGCCAGGCGGGGTGTGGGGGTGGAGATCTGGGGAGGGGCAGGGCTATCCGTTGCCAGAGGTGCAGGTGCCTCTGGGGGCCACGGGCTCCTCCAGCTGGGATAGTTGCTGAGTGTTTGCGCTTGCCTGGGAGGCGCTGCCTGCCTGGGGCTAAGATGCTGGAGAAGCCCACGGTGCCAGGCAGACGCACACATCTGAGGGCAGTGGCTGGCCTAACAGATCCCCCAGGTCGGGGCCTGGACAGCAGACCTCGGTTCCGCACAGTGCTGGGGGCCAGGAGTCCGCCTCACCAGCTGTTGCCAGGGCCTCTCCTTTGTCCCTCCGTCCCTTACGAGAACATTTGCCATTGGAGTTAGGACCCACCTGGTGACCAAGGCAAGTCCATTCAAGGTCCGTAATCGCATCAGCAAAGAGCTCCTTTCGTCACGCCTGCATTACCGACACGTGTGGAAACAGCTGTCAGTCGTGCTCACAGGTTCGGGGAGTTAGGATGTGGGAGAAACCAGTTCGTCTATTAGCAGAAACAGCGGACAGGCCAGTGCTGTAACAGTGAGTGAAGGTGCTACCCGCAGCACCGTCATCTCGCGGGTACCAGTTCAGATCCTGGCTGCTCTACTTCCCTTTCGGCTTACTGGTACTGTGTCTGGGAGAGCAGAAGATGGTCCAAGTGCTTGGGCCCCTGCAGCCATGTGGGAGACCTGGAAAAACTGCTGGCTCTGGCCAGTGGATGGAGGATTCTCTCTCTCCCCCCATCCTCTGTAACTCGGCCTTTCCAGTAAACAAAAACAAAACAAAAGCTGCCACTATGGCCCTGTGTCTCAGAGCAGCATGCTGAGTGCGAGGGGCAGTGGCTGAGGGCTGCATAGGGCTGCGCTGCTGCAGCTGTGCAGAGCTGGCCGGGCGCCTGTCGCAAAGGTGAGCTGGGGCCAACGTGGAATCTAGGTGTGAATGTCAGTGCACGAGAGGGAAGGACAGAGCAAGCCCCGTGAACAGGGAGGCATGCCAGAGGATTTGAGAGCCTGGGAGGCACAGCTGAAACTTGCATGTTGCTTCCCAGTGCATCCCAGTGCTGAGACTGGTTGATGGCCATCCAGCTGCTGTCTGGTGTGAAATTGTTCATGACAAATGTCGAGGAAGAGCCTGAAGAGGATGCATGGAAACACGGTGGAGCGTAGGGCGTGCCCACCTTGTTTGGACCCCAGCACTGTGGTATGGCTTGGCCCAGTGCTTCCCATGCCACATGCTCCTGGGGGCACTGCAGCTCCAAGCAGGGGTAGTGCTGGGGAGGGCAGAGTGTGCCCACCTTGTCTGGACCCCAGCACCTCCCAAGCCGGATGCGGTCTTAGGGCCCCTCAGCTCCAAGCACACGTGGGGAGTCGGCCTCATGCCGCATGGCAGGGGAACAGCATGCCTGCCTGCTCTGTCCTGGGGTGCCGCCCTACCCACACCAGGTGATTTTGGGATTGTGGCTGGGACAGCACAGAGCTGTCCGAACCCCAGATGGACAGATGTGGGGCCCCCGAGGGTGTTGGGACCTACCTGCTTGCTCCGAGGCTCTAACTTCAGCACTGGGGGTGGCCCAGGGTGAGATGGCTGGGAGGGGCAGCCGGCACCTCCCGGACTCATGATCCTGTCCCACAGGTATCCTTGGTCTTCCTCATCACTGGCTTGGTTATCCTGGGCTATGCGGCTGCCAGCAGCGGTCAGACCACGTACCAGGGCGTGGTGCGGGGACTATGTGGGCCCACCATGGGGAAGCTGTGTGAGGCCTGCTTCATCGCCAACCTGCTCATGATCTCCGTGGCTTTTCTCCGGGTGATTGGGGACCAGCTGGGAAAGCGTGAGTACCTGTGCACGGGAAGGAAGGGAGGTGTGGGTGCAGCCCTAGGTGGCAGCATAGGCCAAGAACACACTGGAGCTCCTGGTGGGGCATGGTGGGGCGACTGGAGTCAGTGTTTGCCAGCACGATGAGAGTGGTGGCACAGCTAGTGGAGGGGACCACCCATTTCACAGATGGGGATGCATAGCCAACTGCAAGAGACCTGTTGAGAGATGCCCAGTGACACCTTTAATTGTGGGGTGCTGGGACCCTGCCCCATGTGAAGTCTTTCCCCTGAGGCCGTTTTCGCTGTGTCTTACCTGTGGCTGTATGCTCTGCTTACATTCCATTCCAAACAGCCGTGCTGTCGTCTGATGCCAGGGTGGGCAGAGTTAGGTGCTTGAATTCTCGGCTGGGCATTGTTTGCCAGATCCCGTCTTGCTTTTCTGTGTTCATTGCCTGCTGGCCGGGAGTGAGATCCCTGTGGATCTCGGTGCTGTGATCTGTTGATGCTGGGCCCGTGGCTCGGTGTCCGAGTGCTCTCAAAGCTGGGGAGTGCGGTTACAGGAGTGGGGTGCAGGAATGTCCGCTAGGTCGTGCTGGCCCGAGGCTTTGTTCACATCTCCCGAGCAGCTAGCTGATTTCGTTGTCATTTGAGTTACTCTGCCGGTTTCAAGGGGGCTGGATGTTAAAACCTCCCACTGTGACCACAGACTGGCCGTTTGTGTTCCGGTTGTTAGTGCTTGGGAACAAGGCACCCACGTTTCCTGAACCGCACTGCCTGTGGTATAGGATCGGCCCGCTCTGCTGTTGCATTCAGTCCCAGCTTGCTCAGATGCGGGGCTGCGGAGCAGCTCGCTGCCCGTTCCTTGACACTGAGCTGAGCTGAGCTGTGGGTTGGGATGGCGAAGTGAGTTTCACAGGTGACTCAAGATTAAATCATCCTGAGGATCTCTGATTTTTAATAGGAATATTTAGGCTTAGTTGGAATGGGATTTTCAATAGGGTTGATTTAAGTCTGCCACTTTGCCATAAAAAAAAGCCTTTTATTTATTTCAAAGATAGGGTAACAGGAAGAGGATTTCCCATGTGTTGTTTCCCAAATGGCTGCAGCAGCCAGGACTGGGTCAGGCCACAGCCAGGACTGGGTCAGGCCACAGCCAGGACTGCGTCAGGCCACAGCCAGGACTGGGTCAGGCCACAGCCAGGACTGGGTCAGGCCACAGCCAGGACTGCGTCAGGCCACAGCCAGGACTGGGTCAGGCCACAGCCAGGACTGGGTCAGGCCACAGCCAGGACTGGGTCAGGCCACAGCCAGGACTGCGTCAGGCCACAGCCAGGACTGGGTCAGGCCACAGCCAGGACTGGGTCAGGCCACAGCCAGGACTGCGTCAGGCCACAGCCAGGACTGGGTCAGGCCACAGCCAGGACTGGGTCAGGCCACAGCCAGGAGCCAGGAACTCCTTTCTGGTTGCCATACAGGGACCCGTGTACTTGGGCCGTCTCCCACTGCCTTCCTAGGTGTGTGAGATGGGGACGGACTAGAAGCCAGGTGGCCGCGACCTGAGCAGGCACCCCCCGTGGATGTTCACGGTGTTGGTGACAGCCTCACTCTGTCCCCCGTGGATGTTCATGGTGTTGGTGACAGCCTCACTCTGTCCCCCCGTGGATGTTCACGGTGTCGGTGACAGCCTCACTCTGTCCCCCGTGGATGTTCACGGTGTCGGTGACAGCCTCACTCTGTCCCCCCGTGGATGTTCACGGTGTTGGTGACAGCCTCACTCTGTCCCCGTGTTCCGGTGGTGACAGCCTCACTCTGTCCCCCCGTGGATGTTCACGGTGTTGGTGACAGCCTCACTCTGTCCCCCGTGGATGTTCACGGTGTCGGTGACAGCCTCACTCTGTCCCCCGTGGATGTTCACGGTGTTGGTGACAGCCTCACTCAGTGTACCACAGTGTCAGTCCCTGTTTCACTGTGTGTGTTCTCTTGATTTGTGAGGCAAAGGCTTGTGGCCGTGGCCATTAAGGTCAAGGCCTCTATGTCTTCTTAAAAGTCTTGTGGTGCTACTCTGTGAAGTACCAGGGTCGGCATGTTGGACGCCCTGCCTGCCAGTGACAGGTAGAGCTCATCTCTCCCTGCTGTAGTCAGCTGGGCGTGTAGCCGTGCTGAGGATTCTGAGACTGGCTGGTGAGAGCACTCGGCGGAGAGAGCATTGCCTGTGTCCTTCTGGTGGGGTGCTGGGTGTATGCCGTTCTGTGGGCAAGCTCGGACCCCTGGGAGGGAAGCTTGGGCCAGTCAGGACAGCACTGGTGCCAGTGAGCATGGCATTAATGAGGACCCTAAAGAGTTTCCTAGAAGCCTTCTGTTGAGCAGTCGATGCCAACTGTGTTCCCTGCTCTTGAGTGACACGGGCTGTGAGGCAGCTTTGTGTGGTGAACAGGACAGTGATGGAGCCTGGCCTCTAAAAGAAGGAGCTTGCCCATGGTCTGTGGGAGAGCCTGAGATGGCAGGAGGGGCCCCGTGTGGGCTGGAGCCGTCATGGGCCCCACAGACGAGCCCCAAGGTCAGCCTGATGACCCCCAGAGCCTTGGGCCGTCCTACCTGGTACAGGATTGACTGAGCCCTGCCCAGATTCTTCCTTGCGGTTCATGACGTCTAGAAAGTCAGGCTGCTTAAGATGATTGTGTAGCCATGATGAACCCCAGCAGCTCAGTGCTCCCTGTGGCCCCAGGCTGCCCCCAGAAGCCTTTGAGTTTCTGTGTAAAACAGAAAGTGACTTCAGTCTATTAATTTGTCTGCATGTCCTTGGTAGATCCAGCACTTACCCCCCTCCCCCACCCCGTGCCCAGCACTTGGAAGCTCAGTGAAAGGTGGCTGAACATGGTGAGCTCTAGTCTTCCTTTGTGGGGGCACAAAGCTGGCCCCCATCTTCCAGCCCATCCCTGGACCCCTGGGCCCCACTGAGTGCTGATGGTGGACTTCTCCCCAGGCTGAGAACCAGGCGGGAGGGCCCAGCCCATGCCTCTGAGCCCCCAGGGCATGACCTTGGTGTGTACTGTGGCTTAGCCCCTTGCCCGGTCTCTGCTAGTGTGCGACTCGCTCCTGCCTGGCACCCTGCTGGCCACTCAGCCCTGGTATGTCGACCAGCGCTTCACGCTACCCCTGCTCTCCGCATTGATCATCCTGCCACTGTCCTCCCCACGGGAGATCGCCTTCCAGAAGTATACCAGGTAGGAAGGCCATGGCGCCCCTTGGGCCCAACCTTGGCGAGCGCTGTGCTGGGCTGAGGGGATGTGGGCTTGGTCTTCCCCTGGAAGAAGGGGAAAGCAGTACAATAATACACAAATGACGTGGGCAGAGAGGAAGGACTCCCCCTTGGTGTCCATGGCAATCGTTCTGGGACTCCCCACAGATGTCGGAACGATGTGTTTGCACAGAACCAATTGCATCCTCTTGTGAGCACCATGTCGTTTCCAGGTGGCTTAGAATGCATGTAAAGAAACATGGAAATACTGCAGTCACATGTGCCGCTACTAATGTGTGTGTGAAATGGAACCTTGGGAAATGATAAAAAAGCTTGCACATGCCCAATATAGACACAACCAGGCAGGCCAAACAGACCAGGGTCCATGAGCAGCCCCGTGGGGCTCTATCCACAGCCGGCGGGGTCCACGAGCAGCCCCCTGGGGCTCTATCCACAGCCGGTGGGGTCCACGAGCGGCCCCCTGGGGCTCTGTCCACAGCCGGCGGGGTCCTGGGAAAAGGAGCCCACAGAGCTGGACGCTGACTATAAAGATAAGCAAAATAAGGAGGCCTGAAACATTGCTGCTGATTGTTCAGTTACTACAGACTCAGCACACAGACACACAGGCCGTGACACACAGAGGCACACACACAGAGGCAGTGACACACACAGGCTGCGACACACAGAGGCACACAGACATGCAGGCTGTGACACACACAGACTCAGGCAGTGACACACACAGACACACAGGCTGCGACACACACAGGCACACAGACATGCAGGCTGTGACACACACAGACTCAGGCAGTGACACACACAGACACACAGACATGCAGGCTGTGACACACACAAGCTGTGACGCACACGGACACACAGGTAGTGACACACACAGATACTCAGGCTGACACACAGACACACAGGTAGTGACACACACAGACACATGTAAGGAAGTACATATATTGAAGCTCACAGACTGATGCATGGAGACCCCACATTGGCAGTGAGACAGATGCCAACAAAGTCAGGCAGTGAGATATACACACAGGCTGTCATGCACACATACAGAACACGAGCAGTGAGGGGTACGCACATACGGTTACAGACATGTATGTACACAGTATCACACACATAGATGCACATGTAGACCCACAACTGTGCAGGCACGGGCAGTGACCACACAGCTATGGAGGCACTGGCAGTGACACACACACACACACACACACTCACAGAGGCCGTGTCCACACACAGCTGTGCAGGCACGGGCAGTGACACACACACACAGAGGCCGTGACCACACACACACCTTGCCTCCTGCGTTGTGTTTCCAGAGGCTTTACCTGGGCTCCTATCAGAGCATGGGCTAGCAGCCACCCCCATCCAGGTGCCCAGGTGCCTTGCTGCCTCCACAGGGGCAGTAGGCATTGACCTTGGGGACGGGCTGGCTGCCAACTCTCGGTGGCCACTGGCCTTGAGGGAAGGAAGTGATGTCCGGCACTGCAGGACTTGAGAAGTGTACCCCAAGTGACACCCCCACTCTCCCCATTACACAGATAAGGAAATGAGACTAAGGGCAAAGCCTTGCTGAGACTGGGGGAGGATAGACGGGGGTTGGATCCCCGCTGTACCTGTGTGTGATGAGCGCCTGTGTTGTCCCCTCTGTGTCAGCATCCTGGGCACCCTGGCTGCTTGCTACTTGGCCCTGGTCATCACGGTGCAGTACTACCTCCAGCCCCAGGGCCTTGTCCACGAGCCCCGTGCTCCACCGAGGTGAGTCTGGGGGAACAGCTTTCTGGGGAGGTGGTGGGGAGCCTGGGGGAGCCTGGGGGAGGACACTGCATCCGTGACTCCTCCCCCCGATGCCCTCAAGTCTTGGATGGGGTGAGTCTGGATGAGTCCCCTTTGCTGCTTCAGCACCTACATGAGCCTCTGCACAAAAGGCCCTGCTCCCCAAAGGATGCTGCCTTGGGAGGTCCTGATGGACCTGCGGGGAGGACGCTGGACAGCAAGGCTCCGACATCACCCACCAAGCCGTGCAGAAGCTCGCAGTGGGCAGCTGCCGGACGCTGCTCGGGGTGGCGAGGGACTGAGCCCTGCACACGGGATTTGGGCCTGGTGCTCGTGGAGGAGGCAGCTGCGTTAGCTCCAGTTTTGAGTTGGAGCCAGGGCGACAGCTGGGGGCTGGGGTGTAACAGTCCTGTGCTGATGGAGAGAACAGACACGGGGAGCAGCAAGGTCTGCTCATCATACAGGTGCTTGTCTGGGTGACAGGGTGGGCGACCTGGCCTCGGCAGCAGGAGGGACAGTGTAGCAAGGTGGACGTGTGTGTTTGCAGCCATAGCCAGAAACCCAGCCCACCCCCACCTGACGGCCACACGGGAGCATCAGGCTGGCGCCCGACAGTTGGCCAGGGCAGCCCGGAATGGCAACAGCACTGCCTGCATTTATCCGGGTTCCCCCCTCGCGTGTGAGGTTGCTGAGCCATGCTCCCTAATGAGTCCACACTCGCTTCTCTGTCCACAGCCCTTCCTCCTGGACCTCCGTGTTCAGCGTCTTCCCCACCATCTGCTTCGGCTTTCAGGTAATTGCAGCAGTTGTTGGAGCGTGTGACTTTCCCAGGGGCCCCTGAGCCGTGGGAAGAGCTCACCGGCCTGTTAGGGAGATGCTTGAGGGGGTTCTCAGCTGTCAGTTGTCATCTAGAGACTGCAAGTGGTGCTGTGGGGTGTCTGGCACAGGCAGACAGTGGGCATTGAACTTGTGCTTGTGAATGGGACATGTGGACACTGGGGCTGCCTGCCCCTCTGGAGCCCCACAGCTGTGCCCGGCCCCTGCTGCTCCAGGGCCCTCGGAGGGGAGCTGCTCCCCCTGGGCTAGGCGGCCAAGGGGCCGGGTCAGGGGCAGAGTGTGTAAGAGAATGGGCAAGCGTGGAGTCAGCAGAGGGGCACGCTGACTCAGAGGATACGCAGGAGGCGTCCAGGAGCTGGGAGGGCTGTCCAGGTAGAAGGGCCAGCGCAGGGCCCTGGCTTGCTTGGAGAGCTGCCAACTGCTTGGTTGGCAAGTGCTAGAGGTAGAGAAAGACCCGGCTCACCTCCTGGCTCCCTGGGGCTCTGCTGGGTTTCCTGGCAGGTGCTAGCTGGCATCTGCCCTCAGGGTTTGTCTGAGGCAATATCTCCCCCTGCCACTTTAAAGCCACTTTAAAGCCTGCCTGGTCACTGCAGTGGCAAAGCCATCCTGAGGCAGGCTCAAGTTCATGTGGGGCTTGTCTGGGACCCCAGGACCGCTGAGGCCACTCCCTCCCTCCCGCATCCTTTGGCCAGCTTCATCTTGCATTTTGAGAATGATTTTAGCAAACAAACCCTGAGCCATTTCCATCTCTCTTCCCTAAGGGAGGGCCTTGCCCTGCATCCTGGACTCGGCCATGCCTTTCTCATTTCTCACCTCTCTTGTCACACACCCTGTGTTTTGGAAGGTCCATGGAGCCGCTGGGCCATCTCCATGCACTGCACCCAGTTCCACAGCCCAGCACCACGTGTTGCTGCAGACTCACCAGGCAGGCGCCTGTCAGGGGTGCCTGCCCCTCCACCCTGGCCTCGTTGTTCTCATCCGTGTCTCCTGGCAACCACAGTTTCCAGGGACACGGATGCCATGGCGGGGCGCTGGGAGGAATGACATTTCCTTGGTGTGGGTGGTGGCTCAGGCTGGAATCAGCATGATGGACAGGGGGATGCGGGGGTCTGGGTGGAGGAGCTCAGTGGAGGAGGAGGTGACATTGGGTGGAGGGGAGGGGTCCTGCAGGGGAGCAGAAGGCCTTTATCAATACAAACCTGCCATCCTTGCCCCCTGAGGTGGCAACAGGCTGCTCCTCCCCCAGCCTGTGCAACAGACAATGTGCCAAAGGGGTGCTGGGCTCACTGTGCCCACCGTGGCCTTGCTGCATGTTTTTAAACAGCTCTGGTAAGGTCGAAGCTACACAGTCCACCCTCCTCCAACAGGCCCCTGAGCGGGTGTGCCCCTCACTATGGTACCCAACAGAGACCCCGTCACCCTTCACAGTGCTGGCCATTCTTGATTCCCCAGCCTCCTGTGAGGTGGCTCAGCCAGTCCCTGGGAGCCGGCCTGTTACTGGGCCTCGGTGTGGCTCAGTAGTGTTCAACGGGATGATCCACCATGTTATGTGTGTCTAATTGTTCTTTTGAAAACATTTTCATTTGTTATTTTATTTGAAAGGAAGAGAAAGAGGGAGGCCTTCCACCTGCTGATTGCCTCCTGAACTGCCTGGGCCAGTTGGGGTAGGGCCAGGCTCGGGCCAGTAGAGTCCCCCACCTCTGGGCATTCCACATGGGTGGCAGGGACCTGAGAGCCCTCCTGAACTGCCTGGGCCAGTTGGGGTAGGGCCAGGCTCGGGCCAGTCCCCCTCCTCTGGGCATTCCACATGGGTGGCAGGGACCTGAGAGCCATTGCTGTTACCTGCCAGGGAATGCGTTAGAAGAAAGCAATGCCCAGGACTGAGACCGATGTCATAGAGCATGGGGGTCTCCTACCCACTGTCCTTGATGGGCATTGTGGTATCGGGGTCACTTCCAGTTTTGGGGGACCACCTTAGCATGCCTCCTGCCCCATCCCACCTCTGTACTGAGATGTTGGTGGCTTACATGCTACCACCCGCTGTCACTCTTGTGCCTCATCTCCCCTTAGAAACCCAAGGCGGGAGCCACAGGGAGGGCTCCGCCTGCTGCCAACATGCCAGCGGCTCCACGTTCCTTCTCCCTGTCCATGCCTGTGCACATGGAGTTGTTGCGCTAGGGGCCTCTGCCCTGAGCTGGCATCTGTGCTCCCCTGAGGGTGATGCCCATTCCAGAGTGAACAGGGTGAGGCAGGGAGGAGGTTCGTGCCATAGGCAGCAGGTCCAGGTACCTGGACCACCCTGTGAGTGTGTAGGGGTCGGGCGATTGGCTGCACAGAGGTAGAGCCCGCCTGGTGCTGGCTTGGGGGTGTGAAGGCTCCTCTGCCTGCAGGGGCTTGGCTGGAGGGCAGCGAGCCCAGGACACAAAGTGCAGGTGAATGGCAGCCCTAAGCCTCCTCGCTGCCCACCCTGGGCCCAGATCCTGAAGGGCAGCCAATATAGCGTGTCCACCCCTATGTGAGAGCTATGTGGGTGGCTGTTGCTTTCCATGGTGTCCCCAACTATCAGCATTCAGACTCTGTTAATTCTTAAAGGAGGGAGAGCTGTGGAGCTGAGGGGGAGCCAGCAGGTTAACCCTGGGCTGTTCACAGCACGACTGAACTCAGAGCAAAGCCTGTGTGATTCATTCCGCAGCTCACAGGGCCCAGGCGGTCTGGGCTCTGAAGTGTGTAGCAGGGAGGAGGGTCTGCATGTTGGGTTTTGACCACAAGGGAGCAGGTGAACAGGGTGGGAGGAGCTGTCCAAGGTCCCAGTCTCACAAAGACCATAGTGCCTGTCCGTGTGTGTCCATGAAGGTCAGCCCTGCAGCCCTGGGAGACCCCTTGCAACTTTGTCCAAGCCACTTTGTATGGCCACCCTCTGTCACCATACAGCTGGGGCTGTGTGTCTGAGGATGACGTGGGTTCTTATGACCTAGGGCTGCTCCTGGCACCTGAGAGCCCTGACTAGGGACTGAGCGACCCCTTCTGGTGCCCAGGGCAGCACCACTGAGGCCTCGGAACTCCATGGCAGAACTGGAGCGTTGGTCTTGTAACTCTTGTGCCTGGCTTCTGTCAAATGCACACCTGCAAGGGTCCTGGTGCGGGAGCATGTGGCACTGGCCCTTCTTCAGAGGGTCCTGGTGCGGGAGCATGTGGCACTGCCCTCCTTCAGAGCCTTGCCATCTCAAATGCACCCTGCAATCCACCCTCTGTGGTCACCTGCCGCCATCGGTTGTCCTTGGGCCACTGACCCTGACCCGTCCTCACTTGGCCGCTCCGGGTGGATTGTGCCCTGTGGCTTGAGTCAGCTAAGCCACACCTCTTGTCTTCCAGTGTCATGAGGCGGCCGTTTCTGTGTATTGCAGCATGCGTGAGCAGAGCCTGTCACGCTGGGCCCTGGTCTCTGTGCTGTCCATGCTGGCCTGCTGCCTCATCTACTCCCTGACAGGTGAGGCCGTCCGGGGTTGGGGCGGGGGGCAGAGAGGCTGGAGCCCCTGTGTGCCAAGCAACATCAGGGCCTTCCCCCACGTGGGCCTGAGTGCCCTTCACTTCACAATGGGGCGACAGAGGCTTTGGGGTCTCCAGGGCCTGTCCAGGGTGTCACAGCTGGAGGTACAAAGCTGAAACCCGAACCCCAGCCTGGGTGGCTCCAAGGTACCTGCTCTTACCCCGTGACCCCTGTCCCACTGTGGAGGGCCCGGAGTAGCAGTGGTTCCAAGGCCACCCCAGGAGCATGGGCCACTGTGCCCCATGTGTGGGCTCTTCTAGGACAATGTGAGAATGGCTTGGAGGGTCTGGGACGTAGCTGAGGCCACACAGCACGTCCCTGGCCCAGATGCTGACCTTGGGCCTGGGCTGACTCAGGGCTGGCCACCGTCCATGCTCAGGGCCTCAGGGCCTCAGTGAGCTTGCGGGCAGCCTGGGACCCACTAGCCACTCCGAGGGCAATGACCAGGCAGGGCCACAGTGCTGAGTGAGCCTGGCAGGGCCACGGCTTCAGGCCAGAGATGAGAATCCCAGGATAGGAGCAGGAGGCAGTGCTGTGCTGGGCTGAGGCCACCTGGGGGGCTGGGCCTGCCTGGGTGATTGTTGACATGGGTGTCTGGGTTTGCAGCCAGCTGCTTGGCTGAGCTGTTGTGTGAGGGGTGGGGTGGGTGATGCTGTTTCTAAGGGTGCTGCCTGAGCATTCAGTGTGTAGGGGTGAGCAATAGGTTTGACTTTGGGAGGGTTGGCCTGGGATAGTAACATGGCATCTTTGGGCTGGATACTATAGGAAAGACCAAGACAGAAGCCCTTTCAGAACCTTCCGGCAGGAATCTCCTAGGAAAATGTGTGTTTGGGCGGGGGGAGGTGGCAGGGAAGGCATGTATTGCTTGTCAGCTGTCCCCGGCCCCGTGCTTGCCACCAGGTGCTTACGGCTTCCTGACCTTCGGGACACAAGTTTCTGCCGACATCTTGATGTCCTACCCGGGCAACGACATGGCCATCGTGGTGGCCCGTGTCCTCTTCGCAGTCTCAGTGGTGACTGTCTACCCCATTGTGCTCTTCCTGGGCAGGTGAGTCCTGGCCCGGGGCTGCCACTCCCCACAGTGCACTGACAGAGGCCCTTGGGAACGGGCTCGGGGTTCCCGGGCACAGGAGCTGGGCTGATCCGTGTGCTGGCTGCCCTGCGCCTCCAGGTCGGTGATGCAGGATTTCTGGACGAGGAGCTGCTGGGGGACATGGGGCCTCCGGGTGCTGGCCGACCCCTCCGGGCCGTGGGTCCGCATCCCACTGACGGTTCTGTGGGTCACCGCGACACTTGCCATGGCGCTGGCCCTGCCCAACCTCGGTGAGGTGATTGGCATCATCGGTGGCCTCAGCTCCTTCTTCATCTTCATCTTTCCAGGTGAGTCGCTACTTCCTAGGTTGTGCTGTGCCTGTCGGCAGGCCTGGACCTGGGGTCCCTGTGCTGGAGATGGAGGTTCAGGAGGTGCTGAGCCAGATTCCAGGCTAAGACTCTTGGTCCCTCCTCTGTTAAATAGGTAGGCAGCTCCTGGTGGCCACCTGCACCTCTGTGTTCCCAGGCCACAGACGGGAAGACTGAGGCCCTGAATCCACCCCAGGCAGCACAGTTGTTATGCAACAGGGCTGAGAGGCCCTCCCATAGCTGCCCTGCCTCCTGCTGCGGGATGTGTTTTCTTAGAAATGGAAGCAGAGGGGGAGGGGCACCTGACTGGAGGGGCAGAAGGCGGCCCTGGCATGGCTGTCTTTCCATGGAGCCTCTCGTGAGCCAGTGAAGGTGAAATTGAAGTTGAACAACTGGAGTTCCTCACATGGACTCCACCTGTCAGGCTGCAAGGACACCCCCCGAGGAACAGGGGCCTTGGGAAGGCAGGTGGGAGCTCCGAGACCCAGGCCTGTGGGGCGTGAGGGGTCAGGGCTCTTGCTGCGGCAGCTACTCCATCAGTCCTTGGTACTCGGCCCATGTGAGAGCCATGCGAGCTGCCACCCGAGGAGCCAGGCAGACATGGGGTGAGGATGCCCCTCGCCAGGTGTGCTGCGTGCCCCAGTGCACCCCGTGTTGGTGGGTAATAAGGAACACGAGCAGGTTCTTAAAGGTGCCCTGGGGCCAGCGCCTTGCTACCGTGGGTTAATTCACCTGCAGTGCTGGCAGCCTGTGTGGGCACTGGGTCAAGAATCAGTTGGCCCACTTTCAATCCACCTGGCTGCTAATGCTGCATGGCCCAAATGCCTAGGCCCCATATCCATGTAGGAGAGCCGGAAGAAGCTCTTGGCTTTAGTCTGGCCCACCTGTAGTGACCCACAGAGATGATTCTGTGTCTGCTTGGCAGGTCTGTGCCTCATCTGTGCCATGGACGTGGAACCCATCAGACCGCGAGCCAAGTGAGTGCCCCCACCAGTTAGCCATTGACCTGTGCCAGGGGCTTGGAGGGTGGACGGAGGAGGCTCGGCAGGCCCTCGCTGAGTGTCTGCAGCAGACTGTCATAGGGGCTGGATCTCTGGCCTGTGGGGCCCTGTGAGACACGCTCCTCCCACACCACAGTGTAGGAGACGGATGCAGAATGGTCTCCAGGCACGAGGTTGGGTGCCAGCCTCACCCCAGGGCATCATGTCTGTCCTTGGGAACAAGCTCTGTGGCCCTCCCTGCCAGGCCCCCACCCTCATCTTCCATACTCAGGGTGAGCAGCAGATGAGGCTGCAGCCGGGAAACCCAACAGGTCTCTACCTGCTCCCTCTGTTGTTCAGGAGGTGCTCCTTTGCTGGGCTTCCTCCAGGGGCCGGCCTGTGAGTCAGGCGTGGCCGAGCCCTCCTTCTGTGCCCCTTTGAGTGGCTCAGATGCTCTGAGAAAGCGAATGCACCCTGGGCCTGGCGCTGAGCTCGGGGAGGGTCTGTGCTGTTCTCGTTCCCACTGGGACAGAAAACGGGCGGAGGCTGCTAGAGCTGTGCTGTGCATTTCCTAGGATTGCTGTAGCAGACCTCCACCAACAAGGATGAGGAGCTGATGCTGTCACTGTGTGCAGCCCAGGCCCTCCCCAGCTCCTGTGGCTTGGGTCTCTCCTGTCAGCACATCATCCCCATCCCTGCCTGTCCCTCTTGCACAAACCCCTGTCATTGGGTTAATGGCCCACCGTATATCCCGGGTCTTCTCACGAGATCTTTTGCTTCATTCCCTCTGCAAGGCTGTGTTTCCAGCAAAGTCACACAGCTTGCAAGTGGACATGAACTTGGAGGCTGCTGGCCAGCCCACAGTCAGAGGGGGTGTCCAGCAGCAGACACCCACCTCGTCGCTGCCCATCCAGCCTCCACCGAGCATAAGCTTGGTTTTTCCCAAGAAATGGGTGGCTTGGCTGCCTCCCAGTTGCCTCTGGTCTGCCCTGGGCTTGGAACCTGTGCCTGATGGTCTGGCTGGCTACTGTGGTGCAACCCTGCAGCCATCCGAGGCCTCGGCTGGCCCGGGACCCAGCTCTCGGCAGCTTGCATGGAAGAGCCAGGCGGTGCGAGCTGCTCTGAGCACACTGCGGCCGGGGCCGTGTGCTTGTTGCCCCTCAGGTAACCTGCTGCAGTGCCCGCTCTGTGGGCTCTGGGGCCGGGGCCACAGTCTTGGTGTGGGCTGCACACCCTGGTCTCCGTGCGCATCTCTGCTTGCTACGGGAGCCTTACAGATGGTGCCTTGCTGGCTGCCAGCCTGGCCTCCGCCTCCCCTGGTACTGTCCCCCAGCCACCACTGTCAGCATCCTGTGTGACTCGGAGCTTCTGTCCCCTCCTTCACACATGGGGCAGTTGAGCAGATGCTAAGCAGTGGAAAGGATGCGAATGGGGAGCTAGCGTCTCCCCTTCCCACTGTTTGATAAAATGCCAGAGAGCAGCAAGGTTGTGAACAGCAGATGGAGCGAGAAGGCGGCACCTGTTGTGAAATGCCCGTCATCTTGATGGCCACCCTGTGGGCTGAGGCCAGCGCCCTGCCCGTGTCTCTTCCTGCCACAGGCTGCTCTGCGCGGCTCCTGGGTGTGCACGCCGGGGGCAGCTGGAGCTGACTGGAGCCCTTGATTGGCAGGTGCTGCCTGGAGGTGTGGGGCGTGGTCTCCGTGCTGATCGGCACCTTCATCTTCGGGCAGAGCACGCTGGCCGCTGTCCTGGAGCTGTCCTGAGGGTGTGGCACAGGGCCACCCGCGCCTGGCATGACAGCCGGGTGATTTATGTCGATCATAAAGATGCCGAAGCCATCCATGCCTCCTGGTCCCCAGCCTCTCATTGTGGTCCTGCTCACTCTTGGGGTTTCTGTAAGGGTGAGCAGATGCCACCCCATGGGTTCAAGTTCAAGGCCCAGTCAGGCCTTGCTCCCTCCCCCTCCCATAGCTTCCACTTGGTTGTTGACCCCTCTGTGCCTGTGTCATGACTGTCCATGCACTTGATCATGTCTCAGCTGCTTCCCTGGGCTGGGCCACAATCCCTGTATGCTTAGGCCGAGCACAGGCTCAGGGCTTAGAGCTTGGGTTTTTCTTCCTGGGGGACTTAGCCCCTCGTCAGGAAGCTCGCCTTGTGGTGCCAGGATTGGAGATGGGGGAAGAGCGCCCAGGAAGTATCCCATGGCATCTGCTGAGGTTGGCAATGGGCTTGAACCAGGCCTCTGGCCCAGGCCCAGGAAATGCCTACGTGCTGCCCAGACTGGGAGATGTCCAAGCAGAGATGTGCCCATGGCTGGCACAGGCGGGCTGCTGCCTGTGCCCGTGCCCTGTGCGGGTGGGGTCCCCAAGGAACACCTCCTTTGCACGTAACAGGGTATAGAAGCCTGGAAGCCAGGTGGACAGCTGGCTCCATGGAGCTTACCTGTCTTACTTGGTTCTGGGACGGGAGTCTCACCTGCTACAGAGGGCTTGGGGGCCGAAGATGCACCCCAGGGCCTGGGTGAGAGGGGGCGCAGAGAGGGGAGGATGGACTTGGCTGCTCCTGGGCCTGTGAGAGCCCAGCACTGACCCTGCGTGGGGCCAAGCCAGGCGGCTCCTCTGTGGCCAGCGCCAGGAGGAGCAGGGCTACCCCTGTGGGATAGGATGGGGACAGACCCTGCTCCTGTCACCCTGTGTCCCACAGGGCCTGCTGGCTGTGGTCGACAGTGAGAGGTCATTGTTGCCAGCCTGTGGCCACATGTGCATTAAGAACATGTGCTGTAGTTTCTGTACTGCAGACCTGTCTCCTGTTAGGGCTACAACTTGGTGGTTCTGCCCTCTTCCCAGAGCTGTCTGGCTGACCCACGGCTGTGCTGGCGTATTTCTGTCACTGTACTGTGTCTCCCCACTCACGCCCCAGTGGTCTCCGTGCACCGCCTGGTGGGACCCTACCTGCAACACAGCACAGAGTGGGGTCCCTGCCTTCCTGCCCCATTGCTTCCCTGGCACATGCCCATTTCACAGCTGAGACCCCCGAGGCTTCTGGTGTGAAGAGCTGGGATCAGAGCTGCTTGGCGTCAGTCCTGTCATGCACTCCAGGGCCCGCAAGGGGCTGTGGCCGCAGGGTTGCCCCTGACCCTGTGTGGGGTATGTGGGGCCCTGCTCCACCTCTTCACCCACTGACCCTGTGACCTGGCACACTGTTCCCCTGGTGAGGGTAGGATGGCTTTCACCAGGTGTTGGTCACCTGGGCACAAGCCAGGAGGGTGGCTGTCACTCAGCTGTTTGTCTTGCCCTGCCTGCTTCCAGTGCCGGGCACTGAGGCGGGGCTGGCGCAGACCCGTGTGCAGGGGCCTGCAGTAACCACGTGTTACTACATGCAAGCATGTAGAACTGCACGGTCGGCCCACGCACGCAGCCAGGCAAGCCCTGACTTTGGAGTCTGAGACAGCCAAGGATGTGAGTCCGGGTCCAGGAAATGCGTGAGGCTTTGCAGGGATGCTTCCCCACCAGCCAAGCGGAGGCTTCCCACGACCCTCGTGGCTCACCCTGAGGACCGAGCCACAGTGGGCACCTCAGAAGATTGGGTGAAGTTTGCCAGGGGTTCATGGAGCCTCGGTAGCCAAGGAGAAAGGGGAAATAGGGTCTAACGGCCTCACCGGAGAGGATCAAAGCTGCGTGAGCAAAGTGGCCTGGGGCCGAGGGCGGGGCATCTCCGGTGACTGACATTCCAGCTCAGGCCTGTGACCTGAGTGGTGAGGATCTAGCCTCACGTAGGACAGGGTGTCACCTTTGACTTGAGATGACAGAGTGATCCAGGGACTACCCACCAGGTGCAGGCTGGGGGACCTGGTGTCCTGCAGGACCTCCAGGCCGATTCTGCAGGTAGCCACCTGCTGCCCAGCCCCCACCCCCAGCTGAATGGCCCTGGTAAGGCCCAGCTGCCAGTGCCTGGTGCAGGTCCTCCTGTGTCCGCATGCTTCTTGCTGCTCTTCCTCACAGCCTCTCAGTGCCCTCCACAGGGAAGCTAAGGACAGCTGCCCCTGCCCGGGCACTGCGAGGCCCCGGGCACTGCGAGGCCCCGGGCACGTGGCCTGGCTCGCTGTCCTGACTGTGCTGGAGCATCACAACCTGTGGGACACCACTTGTGCCATGGCCTAGCAAGTGCCTCCTGATCTGAGCAGAGAGCGGCAGGTGCCTGAGAAAGCACCTGCCCACAGGCAATGGCTGAGGAAGGCCCAGCCCTGGGCGTTGCCCTGCAGGCACGGTCTGGATGCGGGGCCAAGTGGAACTGAAGCAGCCAACCCATGCTGGTGAGTGGATAGGGACTTCTTAATGTAGCATTTGGCTGGGGAGCACCTCGGGGTGCTGCACTGTGGTGCCTCACTCACTCTCCCATCACCTCTGGCCCTGGCTGTCCCTGCCCTGACTCCAGGATCCGCCTGTGTGCACGCTTCATGTAAGTGGAGTAGCTGCGTGGGACGTGTGCTTGTGTGTCTCATTGGGCGGTGTTTTCCCAGTGCTGCCTGCTGCTGGAGTGCGTGCCCGGGCTGTGTCCACCTCCGCCTCTGTCCTGGGGTTGGCCCACACCCTGGAGCGGGGAGAGGAGGGGAGTGCAGGGCAAGCGGATCAGTACACAGCTGAGCAGGACCCAAGCCACCCTGAATGAACTCACACACAGTCACTCCCCTACATCAGTGGGGGCCTGGGCAGTTTGCCAGCTGGCTCTGGGTCTTGCCTGAACCAGTGGTTTGCTGTGGAGTCCATCACCTGTCCAGGGCAGCAAGGTGGGGTGGGGGAGCGGAGCAGAAGAGGACCACATACCGAGGTGTGACTGAAGGCACTCTGTTGCCTCCTGGGCAGGAAGTGAACCCAAAGGCACCCGCTCCAACTTGAGCCCTGAGGGCACGCGGGCAGAGTGTGGGCCAGCGGCAGGAGACGAGGGGAGGCATGGCACACTGCGCTCAGTGACGGGGTTCCTCAGCACCGTGGTGGGGACCCTGCTGGTGCTGCCAGCAGTGCTCGGCCCCTGCTCTCACCAGGGGCCACTGCCTGCTTTCAGAGGGGAAAGTGGAGGCTGTCACCACCTCACTCCACCACTCCTATCCTGTGCTTGTGGCCATGCCCGGGTGGCAGCCCAGGATCAGGAGCTCCGGGCAGCAGTGCAGGAGCCCTAGGGATTCTGAGGGGCTGGCGCAGAGAAGAGGCCCCTGTGGCTGGCACGTCCAGGCCCACACGGGCAGGGGAGCATGTGTCTTGGCGCCCTCGTGGGCCTGACCCACGCTGCTCTGGGCCGGCACTGTGGGCTTCCTGTGCAGGGCTACTCCTGTTAGTGTGGGGGAGACGAGGGCCCCATGCTCTCCTCCCTGCCCACGCTCCGCCATGTGCAGCCTGTGTGGGAGTCTGTGCTGCTGACCAGGCCTGGGCCTGAAGGCACAGTGGTCCCGCAGACCCCAGCCCCTTCAGCACAGGGTGTTGTGTTCCTGCCCTGTTGCAGTGGCCTGGGCGTGGCTTGCACACACACTGTGCCTTCACTGGCTGAGGGCAGCAGTGCCAAGTGTCAGGGTCGGGGGAAGCTGGCGGGCCATGCTCTGTCCATGCAATGAGCCTCACCCTCCGTGCCCACCCTCACACCTGTGCGTCACAGACCCCGAGGGTGCTCCGGGGGTCTCCGCCCTGTGTGCCCCGCCCAAGCCTGGTCATTGACAACACCACCTCTGCATGGGGGTGCTGCCCACCCACAGCTCAAGGGCAGGAACACAGCTGCCCTTTGCCACCAACTAACGCCCACGCGTGGCTCTTCCAAAGAAAGAACAGACAGTTTGCGGCCGTTCCCAAGCAGTGTTTATTGGGTGCCTGGGTGCACGGTGGTGGCCTGCTGCGTGGCACTGGCTATGTGAGCTCTAAGGCCTGAGCCCAGGGTGGGCACTACGGGGTCACAGCTCCTACCAGGAAGGAGGAAGTGGCGGTGGGGCAGAGGCAGCTGCACCCCTCCCAGGGAGCCAAGGGGAAGGCCACAGTGGCTGCCCACGGCCCTACCCCCCAGGCTGTCGGGGAGCAGCGGGGCGCCGGGCCCTCTTAGGAGAGCAGGGAGAGGGCGTTCTGGTGTGTTTGTGGAACAGGGGGCTGGGCCACGGGCTCCTCAGCTGCAGGTCACGGGAGGGTCAGTCCCGGGCCACGCTACACCAGGCAGCTGGAAAGGGCAGCAGAGAGATGTGGCAGAGAGTGGGCACAGGGGAACGGCTGGGCCCCGCTGTCCCAGCTGACCACCCGTGGCCAGCATCTGCTGCTCCACCTGCTGCCTAGCAGGAGAGTCCATCCCACAGGGCCATGTCCCCTTCATCTGGTGCCAGCTCTGCACAGACTGCAAGGGGTAGGTGCGGGGAGCCACTCTCCCCAGCATGCCTGGTACCCTGGTTGTGGGACTCCCACCCATGGCCTCCATGCCACCCCACAGGACAGGGAGGGGAGATTGTGGCCCCTCCTCGGGAGTGGGCAATGCCCTGAGAGCTGCCCCAAGGCAGGGCTTGGTACCTGGCACAGCGATCCTGGAGAGGGCCTCAGGCTGGCTCAGCGTGTCTACCTTAACATGCCGGAACGCCTTACACTCGGGGCTCTGCTGGTGCCTGTAACCCGGGTGGGGGGGGGGGTGAGGGCACCGTGGGAAGGAGGGTGCAGGGCCAGGCCACCGTGCTAAGCCTGTGAGGAGAGGTGCAGCCCCAAGCTCACTGGTGGGAAGATGGGGGGCAGGGGCACAGAGCCAGCATCCTCCCATAGCCACAAAAGATGGGGATTGTCCAGGGCCATACGGACTCCCGTCCCTGGGGTCTCTCGCCTGCCTTGGGCAGTGACGCTGAGGCCACCGGAGGTTCATTTCCTCTGCCCAGGGACTCGGGGAGCCTCGGGGGGATGGTGCTCTCGGGGGGCTGTCCGGGACCTCCATCCTTACCTCTTCCACTCCTCCTCCGTCTCCCAGAACTCGTAGATGACAAAGGTGACACCATCCGACAGCCTCACGGCGGCAATGCTGAGCGACAGTGGCAAGAGGGGGTGATTAACGGGGCCTCACTTCCCCCTCACACCTGCTCTAGGGCAACCCAAGAGTCTGTGGGGGTCAAGGGCAGGCCTGGTCCAGGGGGACGCCTGCTGCACTCACCCTCAGACCCAGGTCTCTGCTTCTCTGCCCAGAGCAATGCTGGGGCGGCTGGGCCGGGCCACCCAGAGTCGCCTGAGAGCCAGAGCCTCTGCACGGAGGGCAGACCCTCCCAGTGGTGGGCAGGGCCGGAGGCACCCAGTAGGGCAGCTCTGTCCGGCCTGCCCCAGGGCAGGGACAGAAGTGGGGCCAGCTCCAGCCCAGGTCCTCTGCCAGGGGCTCCAGCCTGGAGCTGGTCTCTCATCTGTCCCCGGTCCATCGTGCTCTGACTGGTCTGACCGTGCCCGCTCTCTATCTGCTCCCTCCCTCCGTCTCTCCTGTGTTCACACTGTCCTCTCACCTGTCACCGCTCTCACCTCTAACGGGCCTCTGTCCCCCCTCTTCTGTCACTATTCCCTCGTTCTCCCTCAGATTGCTAACTCCCTGGTTGGTCTCTCATTCTCCCTCACGGGTCACAGTTGTTTATTTCCAAGATTCTGTTTTCCCTTTCTCTATTCTTTTGAGATTTTATTTACTCTTATTGGAAAGTCAGATTCATAGAGATAAGAAGAGACAGAACTATCCTCCATCCACTGGTTTGTTCAAGTGGCCGCGGTAGCTGGAGCTGAGCCCATCTGAAGCCAGGAGCTCCTCCCAGGTCTCCCACGCGGGTGCAGGGTCCCCGGGCTCTGGGCCGTCCTCCGCTGCTTTCCCAGGCCACACGCAGCTCCTCCCAGGTCTCCCACGCAGGTGCAGGGTCCCCGGGCTCTGGGCCGTCCTCTGCTTTCCCAGGCCACACGCAGGGAGCTGGCTGGGAAGTGGCCTTTGCATTGTTCACTGCTCACTCCTCTCTCTCTCCCGCAAGTCTAGCTCCCTGGTCTCTAACTGGCACTGCTCGCTCGGCTCTCGTTGGTTTGCTATTTTCTCTGTCCCCTCTCACTGGTGCAGTGCCCTGTTGTGTCACTGCTCCCTCCCTGTCTAGCCCCCTCTACTCTGAGAGCGCAGTGAGAGAAAACACAAAACAGTGTTAGGGCCCGGCGGTGTGGCCTAGCGGCTAAAGTCCTCGCCTTGGACGTGCTGGGATCCCATATAGGTGCCAGTTCTAATCCTGGCAGCTCCATTTCCCATCCAGCTCCCTGCATGTGGCCTGGGAAAGCAGTCAAAGCCTTGGGACCCTGCACCCGTGTGGGAGACCCGGAAGAGGTTCCTGGATCCTGGCTTTGGATCGGCGCAGCATTGGCCGTTGCGCTCACTTGGGGAGTGAACCATTGGACGGAAGACCTTCCTCTGTCTCTCCTCCTCTCTGTATATCTGACTTTGCAATAAATATGTAAATCTTTAAAAGTGTTTAGGCACGGAGGGAGCCAGCGAGAGGCAGAGAATAGGAGCTAGATCTGCGAGGGAAAGATGAGAGAGAGCAGGTTGCCATACCTGGGAGGGGGACAGGACAGGGAGAGAGTTGAGTGAGCATGCCAGGGAACACAGAGGAGAGCCCCCGCTCACTCTAACTCCACACCTGGGCTCTCACTCCTTCAGGAGGACCGGCCTTGGAACACTGACATCCAGAAGCCAGTTACAGAGAGCAGTGAGGGAGAGTGAGGAGGGGGGACAGAGCAGAGAACGCAGGGAGGCGCATGGGAGGTAAGATCTAATGAGAGAGCCCCTGCTTGCCATGCCAAGCAGCAGCCTAAGCCCTGGTGCCTGGCGTGTGTCCCCGCCGTACGCACTGGAAGCAGTTCCGCGCTCCGGCCGTGCCCCGCAGGTACTGGCGCAGGGCATCCATGAAGTCGCTCAGCTGCTCTGGGCACACGGCCATCTCCTGCCGGACCAGCTGCAAATGCTGCGGGGCCAGAGTGAGTGGGGCCCGGTCACTGGGGCTGGTAGAGAAAGTCCCCCTCCCCCAAAAGCTACCAGCAGCCCCAGGGCCTGGTGGAGCCCAGAGCCACCCAAGCAAGGGGTGGTCCCGGCCAACCTGGTCAGGAAAGGGGCCTCACCATGTTGGTGCCTTCGTCATCCGAGAGCCGCTGCTGCAGGTCAAACCACAGCGTCTGAAACAAGCCCAACGTGGCCCTGGTGACACGGCAGCACTCAGGGTCACCCCCAGCCTGCCAGCAAGCCCTCTGGACCCAGGGACCTGCAGTGGGAGACCAGGAAGCTGCCCGTTCAGCTCCAAGGGGCCACAGGGAGTCCAGGGCTCTGTCCTGGGTGTGACCACCTCCAGACCCCACAGGTTCTCGGCCTCGCCAGCCTGAGTGTGGGCTGTGATGCATGGTCCCCTTGCTTCCTGCCACGCAGAAAAGGGGAGCTATCGTCCTGCCCTGGGCACCAATGCTGCCTGCATCCTCCCGGTAACACCTCAGGGTGCCAAGGTCTGGGCCCATCAGAGGTGGACTGCTGCAGCTCTAGGACACCCAGGTTACTCGCTGGTTAGCAGCTAGCATGAGCCTGGTTGTTAGGGCGACCTGGGTGGTGCTAAAAATAAGCTTCAAAGCACCTCCCTGCAGAGGCGCCTGCCGCGCTGCCATGACAACCAGGCCCAGGGTCCAGCCAGCTTTTCCCACCCGGGCAGCTCACTCCTGGCTTGGTAACTACCAAACCCAGGCAGATGTAAAACAAAAAAATCCTCTCCTCAGCTGGCGGGGACCTGGCCTGTCGCCTGCACAGGGTGGGGCATGTGTGGGGGCAGCTTCCCTACCAGGCAGTGTCAGAATGGCTCCACGTTAAGTGCTACCAGTACCACTGAGATGTCACTTCATTGGGTCCCAGCTGGCTCTCCAGTCAGGGGTTTAGGCTCTGGGCTGTCCTCTTCCATCGCACAGCAGCATGGGGCTGGCCTCCATGTGCAGCCACTTCACGCCCCTGTCACCCATGGCTGCACCTGGTCCTGCCTGGGAATCTGACTGCTGGCTGCTGCCCGGCCTCTCACTTGGTACCCTGGTGCTGTTGGAGCCCCTGCACACCATAGCTCCTGCCAGTGGCTTGCTGCCCCCAGACCTGCCCCTGCAGCGGCCATGGAGCAAGCCTTAGTGCTGTATTTCAGCACCACCGCCCATCTGGGTGAGGTGTCCGAGGCTCCTGCCCCGCTGCATGCTCCCCCAGGGGACCTGGCCCAGGCTTACCTTGCTTTCCAACCTCCCGATCAATTCTGCCAGCCGGGTGACCTGGGCTTGCAGGCCCTGCTCCTTGACGTCCTGGGGGGCTAGGAAAGAGCCAGGTGCTGCTGATGTGCACCTGGCCCAGCCCACCACTCCTCAGGACCCCTGCTGGCCCAACCCCGGCCACTGCCCCCTCTCACCAGAGGGGAGGCTCCTGGCTGGGTCCGCAGCCACGAGCTTGTGGTTGGGGGCATAAGGTGGAGAGGGGCTTCGGTACCAGGTCTCTGCTGTGTCACGGCTGGACTGGCTGTGGTTCTGTCTGCAGGGGCGATGGGGAGGATGTTGGCAGCAGTGCCCAGAGCTTCTAGAACGGAGCCAGATTCAAACCCGAGCTCCAGCCCAGCCAGTACAGGGCCTTGGCCTAACCACTCGCCGCCAAGACCACTGTGCCTGCTCCCTTGGGGTGGGGTGCTGCGGGTGGGCCCTGCGCATGGCCCAGCCCCCACACCAGTTCACCTTCTCCCTGCCTATCGCCTGTTTGGTACCTTGGAAGTACCTCCACCCCCCCCCCCCCAATAAAGACAAGTCTATAAATCACCAAAAATAAAGACAATGACAGGATGACAATGCAGTAGGGCCAGGCCTGCCAACGGTGTCTCACGTGCAATGGGCCATTGGCCTCTGCAGACACGCAAGTGTAGACACACACACCCCACACAGACCCCTGCCCCTGCTGCCTCGATGTGTTCTAGAATTCATCTTGCATGAACTGAAAGGCTGAGCAAGGTTCTCGCCTGTGTGAGAATACCCAGTTCCCCACAGGAGAAGGCCAGCTGAGCCTCCACAACGCCAGTCTGCAGCTCGGTGTACACAGTGCTGGACCATGGCCGACAGGGGAGGCCCCGGGGCTGTGCATGCCACGCATATGACGTCTGTACCCACAGCTGGGGAGGCATGGGGAGCACATGCCACCCCTCTACGCAAGGCCCACACTTAGGATCCCTTCAATGCCTGCCTGAGCTGCAGGCAGGGAATCAGATGTGACACCATGCCGCAGAACTGCCTGTCCAGGCAAGACAGGGCTCCCAGCTCTGCACCAACTACAGAGGTGGTGCTCTGGGCTGTGACCCAGCATGGCATCAGCTGGCGCAGCCTCAGGGAGCAGGCATTGCAGCTGGAGTCCTAGGTGACTAGGAAGCAGGTACCCCAGCAGGCATATCTGGAGAGCACACCACTGAGCAGACAGTGCAGTGACTGCCAGGGCAGCCGGCCCAGGACCCAGCCCCTCTCCGGCAAGGGCGCAGCCGGCCCGGGACCCCAGCCCCTCCCCGGCAAGGGCGCAGCCGGCCCGGGACCCCAGCCCCTCTCCGGCGAGGGCGCAGCCGGCCCGGGACCCCAGCCCCTCCCCGGCAAGGGCGCAGCAGGCCCGGGACCCCAGCCTCCATGGGCACCGGAGGTGTGATGCTTTAGGTGCTTCCTGTCTGGCACGTGGTGCCCGTATACCTCTCCCTGCACACAGTGCCAGCATTACATGGACCGTGCACTCTTGTGCCAGGAGAACATTGTGTGTGCAGGGCTTCACTGCACAGTGTGTGCTTTCTACATCCTCAGCAGTCTTACTGGGAACTATGGGGCGAGGGGTGCAACTGCCCCAGGACACAGCCGGGCCACTAGAGGCGCAGGGAGATGCATGTAGCAGCAGCTACAGAAACGCTGCAAGGCAGGCAGGCAGGCAGGCGCCCGAGGCCCGCCCACCTCCCGCACCGGATCTGACTGGTCTGCTCCTCAATGGCCTCCACTGCGCTCTCCACGGAGCTCAGAAGCGATTGGATCTGACTGGCTGTCTCCTTCAGGAGGAAGCGGGTCACGAACTGGTCCACGTTGCTCCCGCCCTCGTACACCTGTGGAAGACAGAGGGGGCACATTGAAGACATACCTACAGCTGGCCCTCCACACACTGGGGCCAGCATCTTCCCGCAGGGCGGCGGTCCGGGGCAGACAGGCTCACCCAGGGCCCGCAAGGAGAGGACAACCACGTGGCTGAACTCCAGGTGCCCCCGGAGCTTATGCTGCCCTTCCTCTGCCTCAGCCAGTGGCCCTGATACCTGGGAACTCCGGGCAGAGCCAGGAGCACAGAGCTGTGCAGGAAAGCATACGAAGCCATGCATCACTCTGACTGGAGTGAATTAGCAGTAACTGCAGAGTGGGAGAGGCAGGGCAGAGGCTGGGGCAGGGAAGCCAGGTGAGGAAGTGACCAGACGGTGCCCTGACGGCCTGTGCGGGATGGAGGATCCTGGAAAGGGCCGAGGCTGTGGGCACAGTAACGGCAGCCTGGCATGGGACGAGCCCTGCCCTTCCTACCCAGGTGGCAGACAAGCTCACCTCACTCATCCAGACAAAAAGGCTCCCAGACACCTCATGGTTCACAAAAAGTGAACTCTGCAGCGTTGGCCACTGACCAGCTGGTGCTCCCGGAAGGGGCCCCACAAGGCCATTACACTGAGGACAGTTCTACAGAGCCGACCAAGGAGCAGGCCTAGAACCCAAATCCCAGGACAGCATGCCTGCCACCCGAAGGAGTGCAGGTTCGTGTTCCAGCTGCTCCACTCCCCCCCAGGACAGCAGCAGATGGCCAAGTGCTGGGACCCCTGCCACCATGTACGCAATTCCAGGCCCAGCCCTGTCTGCTGCGGCCGGCTGGGAGGTGTGCCAGCAGGTGGAACATTTCTCTGTGTCTGCCTTTCAAATAAGAAAGATAAGTCTTCAAGACTCCAGCCTGTGCATACAGGGGACAGGCCAACGCCTGTGCAGGCCCCAGGGGGTCACTCGGAGGCTCCTGATGGCGCTGTCTCCAAGTGGGAAGGGGTCAAGAGGAGGAACGGGGAGCCCAGCAGCCAGGCAGTGAGGTCACGGGATAGGAGCCAGCCTCAGGAATTCTCAGCTATACAGCACTCGGTAAGCAGCCCCAATCCCAATCACTCCTGTTCCCCCAGGGAACAGAAAACGCTTTGCGTTAGCCAAGTCTAGACACAGGATCCATGGGTGGCATCCTGCCGAGTGGACGACCTGTCCCGTGGGAGTGCCTGGTCCACGTTCTGACTCCCCTACTTCCGATGCAGCCTCCTGCCAAGCACTCCAGGAGACATGACGGCTCAAAGGCCGGGGCCCAAGCCAGTGTGAACTGCCTGGCCCAGCCTCAGTTGGTGCAGACCTCTGGGGAGCGAACCAGAGGAAGATCTCTGCCCATCTCCCTGCCTTTCAAACAAAATGGAAATAAGTTAAACATGTAAACGTTCATTTTTTTGAAAGGCACAGTACATGTGGGTGGGGAAAGGAGCAAATCTATTCACTGGTTCATTCCCCAGGTGGCGCGACAAAGTGCAGGCGGGGGCCAGGGACTCCACAGGAGCAGGTGGGTGACAGCACTCCACGTGAGATGCCAGTGCTGCGGAGGCTTAACCCCTAGTGCCACAGTGCCACTCCATGTGGTTTTGCGGAGTCACTACTGAACTGCAAAACTGGATTCTCACCCTGTGCTCTGGACGCTCACCAGGAACGTGCACAGAGCCGGCAGCTGAAGACCAGCAGGCGAAGGATAAGGCAAGCACAGCGGACCTGCTGGTAGCCAGGCCAGGCCACGCCATCATGGTGAGGGCACGGGCCCAGGTCCACGGGACAGCCTGGGCAGGGCAGTACCATCATGGTGAGGGCACGGGCCCAGGTCTGGGATAGCCCAGGCTGGGATCAATGGAATCCTGTCTCGTCAGCAGGCAGGCAGGCAGGACCACACCCAGGACACTGCATCCCCTGTTCCAGTACCTGGATTTGAGCCCTAAGTTGCATCCAGGTTCAGCCTCTTGCTACTGCGCACCCAGGGAGGCGGCAGGGGACAGTGGTGGGAAGGTGGGTTCCTACGCCCAGGCAGAAAAGCTGGGCTGAGCTCCTGCCTGGCCCTGACTGAGTGGGCACCTGGTCTCTGTCCCAGCAGATGAAAGTTCTTTGTCCTTCTGCCTTCCAAATCAAGATAACTACGAATGTTTTAAAGAAGAAACACCCTCAAATGTGGGGAAGCGGCCTGGTGCTTAGTATTCCTTGGAAATAAGCCTAGCGTGCCTGACCATGGACAGAGGCGATGCCAGTAACACCACAGAGTCTTTGGAAGGCTTTCGTCACATGGGAAGAGTGTTAGGATGTTTGGTTAAAACAAAGTGGAGGGCCCGATGCAGTGGCGCAAGTGGTTAAGGTCCTCGCCTTACACGCCCGGGATCCCATATGGGCGCCGGTTCTATCCCGGCAGCCCCGCTTCCCTTCCAGCTCCCTGCTTGTGGCCTGGGAAAGCAGTTGAGGACAGCCCAAAGCTTTGGGAACCTGCACCCGCGTGGGAGACCCGGAAGAGGCTCCTGGCTTCGGATTGGCATAGCATCGGCCATTGCGCTCACTTGGGGAGTGAATCATTGGACGGAAGATCTTCCTCTCTGTCTCTCCTCTCTGTATATCAGTCTTTCCAATAAAAAAATAATAAAAATAAATCTTTAAAAAAAAAAAACAAAGTGGAGAATCACTCTGCACAGAGGGACGCTGGGAACACTAGAACAGGGCAGGAGGCGGGAGGCCCCGTGCTGCAGGAGCCACTGTCGGGAGACGGGGTGACCATCTGCCTCCTTCTGTTTCCCCCTGTGTTTACCTGCCAAGCCTGCCGGGCAGGGGCAGTCGGGGGGCAGGGGCAGTCGGGGGGCAGGGGCAGTCGGGGGGGCAGGGGCAGTCGGGGGCTGGGGCAGTCACCCAGACCTTACTGGCTGAGCAGCAGCTGAAGATTCCCTCAAGCAGACCTTGGTGTACTCCAAGCTCCACACTCCACAGCTTGGATTCATTCACAATGTTCCACTTGTATCACCTCAAAGTCCACACACACCAACTGCCTGCTGCAACAGTGATGGGAGCGCCGGGCGGATCAATGCTGACCCAACGCAGTGGGAGAAATGAGCCAGACAAGTCGAGGAAGGCAGTTAACCAGGCAAGACAGGACAAATAGGACGCGAGCAGCGTGGTTAGGTAGAAATCCTTGTGAATCCAAAACGGGTAAGAAACACGGCTGGGTTACTGGTTCCACCTGGACCCCCGAGGGCCTGGTACCACAGTGACCTTAAGATGCTGTGTGAGGGCCTGGCGCGGTGGCGCAAGTGGTTAAAGGTCCTCGCCTTGCACACCCGGGATCCCATATGGGCGCCGGTTCTAATCCCGGCAGCCCCGCTTCCCTTCCAGCTCCCTGCCTGTGGCCTGGGAAAGCAGTCGAGGACAGCCCAAAGCTTTGGGACCCTGCACCCGCGTGGGAGACCCGGAAGAGGCTCCTGGCTTCGGATCGGCATAGTATCGGCCCGTTGCGCTCACTTGGGGAGTGAATCATTGGACGGAAGATCTTCCTCTCTGTCTCTCCTCTCTGTATATCCGCCTTTCCAATAAAAATAATAAAAATAAATCTTTAAAAAAAAAAAAAAGATGCTGTGTGAGATGGAGCAGTGTGAGTGTGAGATGCAGCTCACTCTCGGAAATGCATGCGGGCCTGGCCTGGGAGGTCGCACCTGTGCGCCCTTCAGCTGCCCTGCCTTGCAGAAGATCCATCTACCCGTCAGAAAGGGGAAGTGACAGAGGGAGATGAGGAGAGCTTTTCCACTTGCTGGTACATTCCATCTGGGTCCCCCAACATGGGAGGCAGGGGCCCTCGGGCCATCCCCTGCCTGGGCCATCCCCTGCTGCTCTCCCAGGCAGCTTATCCCACAGTCACCATGCCAGCCCTTTAGGAGATGGTCCTTTTAGGGATGGCTCTAAAGACAACACAACAAGAGATGAGAGAGAATCCCCAAGGCCTTTCAGCAAAGGTGCCGTCACTCCCGTTAGGGTCCCTGCGGTGAGGGGGACATCCCCAATGGCAAACTGTTGCAACTGCAGACTCAGCCATGACACAATCGAGCACTCACTTCACAGCCAGGCGGCTCACCCAGGGGACAGGGCAGGAGGGGACAACTACAACGGGAACCGTAGACATGTTAGGAAGCACTTCACAGGATCCGAACACACGTGGCTGGGGCCGGTTAACGGAGCAGGCGACTGTCCAGCCAAGGTTGTAAGACATCAGGAAACGGGACCAATCCCAAGCAAGCCGAAGCCCTGGCTGTAGGGAGCTGGAGGGTATCACCCTGCAGGACAGCCCTCCCCTGACGAGCAGCATTTCAGTTTTCTAAGAGAAACCAATAATGAACCATGCCTTGTAATCGGCACTAAATTAGCCAGATACAGTATAAATACAGCAGAAGGACCTCAACAGCAGAAAGTGGACCCCAGGGCCGGTCTGCCCGGCACCTGACCCAGAGGTAAGCACTGGCCACCCGTGATGGACAGCAAAGTTCCCCTCAGGCTTGAGCACAGGCACCGGGCACAGATCTGAGGGCAGAATCCAGGCGCAGGGCGAGGCCCTGGCAGAAATTCTGCCGTCAGTTCACAATGATGTGATAGGTACCTGCAGGCTCCCACCGCCTCCTGAGCATGGGCGGTGCTGAGGAGGATTCGTAAACAGGGAGGGGATGGGAGCTCAGAGCAGGTGCACACAGGCCCCATGCGTAGCTGACAGCACACGTGTGGCGCCAGACCACTGTGAGCAGGAGTTAGCGTGTGGGCACAGGGAGGGCACTTCAAATCAAGCTCAACAGCTGCAGTTCCACGGACAAAAGCCACTTAACATGCCCTGAAGCCAGGTGCCACGGCTGCTGCAGGGCCACTGCGGGAGCCTCCACATTGCAAGCCCGGAACACAGGTGGAAGCTGATGCTGCAGGGGGCCGTGCGGGCACCTGCCCTGCACCCTGGGGAGCCCACCGTCCACCCGACCACTCCGAGTACCCTGAACAATGGAGAGCCAGGCTCCCATGGGGAGGTGCTGGACGGAAGCAGCCAGGTGCAGGGCAGGGCCCGTCTGCAGCAGGAATGTGCATCGCTGCCACGTCTTGCTCCTGGCCCACTTGCAGGGGCCTATGGCTGTACCTCAGGGCCTATGCACCTGTACACACCCAAGCCCCTGGGAGCATGACCTCACGTGCAACCTACACCCTAGATGACACCAGCCACGTCCTTCCATCACGCACGGGAGCCAGTCTTGCGCTGGGTGCATGGCAGCTCTGAGCATCGCTTTTTGAAACATCCCAGAGCTGCTTTCTTTCTCAGGTATTTCCAGTCCTGCAGCTGCCTCCCCACGTACTCGGGTCCCTGCTCTGCCGGCTCAGCTGCTCATGTGGGCCCTCCCTCTCCCAGTACCCTCACTAAGTGGCCTGGAGCTTTGGGCCTCAGTCCAGCCCTCCTCTGGCTCCTGCCTCAATTTCTCCTCTGGCTCTCTTCAGCCAGCAGCTCCAGCGCCTTCTCCAGCCTGGCACCCTGTAGGTGGCAGGAGCTGAGAGGGTCTGGCACCTGCGTGTGCACCCTGGAGGAAACAGGGGGTGCCACCCCAGAGAGAGGGACCAAGGATTCCCAACCCGACCCTCACGGGGAGGACATCGCCCCCTGCCCTGCCCACCTGTGACATCATGAGCCCAGCCACACCCACTGACCTTCTTGGTGTAGCCCATGGCCTTCAGCACCGAGTGATTCAGCGTTTCCAAGGAGGCCAGCACATCCTCATAGTCCCCCATGTGGTCCACAAAGTAATCTGGGGACGGGGAGCAAAGGACAGGGGTCACAGGGCATCCGCCCTTCCCACGCAGCCCAGCCCATCCCCCCTGCACACAGCCAGGCACCTACCGCACAGTTCCTTGGTGTCCACATGGCTGCAGGGAGAGAAAGGGTGGGGTCAGTGTGGCCTGGCCCTGAGCAGGTGCCTGCGCAGTGCTTGTCCTCTAGTGCCCACCCCAATGCCTGCACCTCAAGGCTGCCCTGGACAAGTGAGTGTGGCAGAAGAGGACGCCCCAAGAACCCAGCAGGGGTCCCCTCCTCCCTGTCTTCCCAGCAGGAGGAGGGGCTGGGACTCGGGGTGGGGAGGGGAAAGGGGGCACAGGCCATTGGCACAGCTCCCTTGGCGCAGGCAGCAGGTTCCTGGGTGCCGGATGACTTCACACGACCCAGCCCCTCTTGCTCAGCCCCTGGCCTCCGAGGTCCCCCTTCCTCAGCCCCTGGGCGCCCCCCCCCCGCTCTCCCTTGCTCAGCCCCTGGCCCCCCAGGTTCGCCATCCTAAGCCCCTGGCCCCCCAGGTTCCCCATCCTCAGCCTCTGCCTCCAAGGTCCCCCCTCCTCGGCCCCTAGGCCTTCCACCCCGACAGCATGGGACAGGGATGCACCAGGGCTGGAGGTGGGGGTGCAGGCTTCCCCCCGATGTCTGAGAAAGCAGGGGCCAGAGCACACGAATGGACACAGGGCTCTGGCAGGTCCTGTGGATGCAGCCCCTTAGTTTAGCTCCAGTGAGTGTGCCATGTGCTGCCCTGATTCCTGTGAAATGCTCTGGGCACAGCGCCTGGTTAGTGCCCCGAAGCGGCTAGCATCCATGACTCACACTTGGCTGAACACTGGCTGGCACCAAGGTCTTCGCTCAGACCTGGTGTGAGATGCGGGCAGCCTGCGCCCCTGACAGGGCTCAACAAGCAACACTTCCGTGCCCCATCCTGCTCCCCACCCTGCCGGCTCAAGCACCAAGACAGGAACAAACCCCAGGGCAGCACCTGCACCTGCCAAGCCCTACAAGGCCCAGGGACCCTCAGAGCCCGTAGAGTCCATCGCCTGACATGGGACCCTTGCAAACAGCCTGGAGGCCGCTGCTGGTTCAGAAATCCTCTAGCCACAGGGGACCCCAGATGATCACACCTGCTCAGGCAGCCCCCCGGGAGCTCTGGTGCTCCCCACCTGAGCGGACCTACAGGCCCTGGTCCTGTCACAAAACAGGTGAGGCGGCACAGGTAGCAGAGGGTCCCCAAGGACAAGGCTCAGAGCAGCGTCGGGGCTGGAACATGCACAGAGGCCGCTTGCACTTCATCTAGCAGGAGCCCGTGGTGGGCCCCGAGGCGCAGGGGAGGGCCGAGAGTGAGTCAGAGGTTGGCTGTGGCTGCCAAGGTCAGGGCTAAGGAAGTGCCACACAGCCTGCTTTCAAACAGGGTTCTCGTCAGCCCAGGCTACGTCACAGGCAGTCAGGAAAGGGACAGAAGGGAACTCAGGGTGCACGCCCCTGGCCCACACACGCTGCCCTGCCAGGCCAGCGCGCCGGGACCCAGAGAGTCGCCTGCTCACTCACTTGGTGCTGTCGGCGTCGATGGTGTGGAACAGCGACTCCAGCTCCTGCTCGTTGAGGACGCCGTCCGCGAAGAACAGCTGGAACTCCTCCAGCGACAGCTTCCCATCATCTGTGGGCAGGAGGGCAGCCCGCGGGTGTGAGAGGGGCCGACCCAGGGAAGCCTGGTCCCAGCTGGCAGCGAGCCGGTCAACTCCATCCATCCCCCACTCAGTCAGCTCACACCCGAGCCTTGGAGCGATGCTGATCCATGCCCACAGGTGACACGGGGTTTGAGCCCTGACCCACTGCCCTGTCTGGCCACTGTCCATCACTCGACTCATCCCAAGATCCTGGCACCAGCAGCAGGTAGATCAGAATAGCACACACAGCCACATGCCAAGATGCTGGCCCCGCCTGTCCGCCAACCCACCCTAAGTCAGGGTTCCAAGAGTCTCCGGTGGCCTTGGCACCATTTGGCCTGAGCCACCTGCTTGCAGCTGTTGGGGAGCCAGCCCACAAAGGAAGGGGTGTTGGGCCAGGCTGGGCCACTGTAGGCAGTCCTGGCATGGGGTCCGGGAGGAACCGGCCTCCTGTCCTGCTCTCCACTCCCTGTGCCTCATGCTGCTGTTCCAGGCACAGCACCTGCCAGGGACACTACAGGTCACCTTAGGTCCCCACAGCAGGTGGTTCAGGCAGATCAGGACTCTAGGAGAGCCCGCGGATCGCCACCAGCACCCTGCCCAGTCCTGTCCTGTGGCCAGCGCAGCTCCTGAGGGAACCAAGGGCTCACCTGTCCCACTTTGGGGCATCTGGCTGCTAGGGGCCACAGGTTCCAGGAGAAGGGAAGAACCCACACACACAGACCCCTCCACTGCCCCCAGGGAGCAGTGGACAAGCACCCAGACAAGGACACCTGATGCCCTGGTGTGGCTCAGACAGGAGTGTGAGAGAGGGGAGGGGCCCAGCCTCAGGGCACAGGCACGTGAGAGAGTCTGTCCCCTCAGGAGGGTGCCCTTCTGCAGGGCACAGCCTGGGCAAGCACACACGGCTGACGTGTGCAGGTCAGAGCAGGGGGTCATTCTCAGACATGGCTGTGTGTCTGTCCCTGCTCCAGAGCCCTGTCCCAGCTCGACCCACATACCTTGATTAGCTGTCACTGCACCTGCCGTCCCTCTGTCCCTTAAAGCACAAAGTCCTAAGGGCCTGGAGGGAGAGACTGGGACGCATGTGTGCCTGGGGGGGGGGGTCTCACGCCACCCTGTGTGACCCCAGCTCAAATTCCAAGCTCATAGGAGGATCTACAACTTCCAAGATCGGACGATCCAAAATAACCCCACACAACCAAGACGCCAAAACCACCACGGCAAACCCACAGAACCCACCACGGAAAATCCACAGAACCCACCACGGAAAATCCACAGAACCCACCACAGCAAATCCAGAACCCACCACGGAAAATCCACAGAACCCACCACGGAAAATCCACAGAATCCATCACGGCAAATCCAGAACCCACCACGGAAAATCCACAGAACCCACCACGGAAAATCCACAGAACCCACCACAGAAAATCCACAGAACCCACCACAGCAAATCCACAGAACCCACCACGGAAAATCCACAGAACCCACCATGGAAAATCCACAGAACCCACCATGGCAAATCCACAGAACCCACCACGGAAAATCCACCACACGAATCCCACCACAGGCACAGCAAATCCACAGAACCCATCACGGCAAATCCACAGAACCCATCACGGCAAATCCACAGAACCCACCACGGAAAATCCACAGAACCCACCACGGAAAATCCACAGAACCCATCACGGCAAATCCACAGAACCCACCACAGCAAATCCACAGAACCCACCACGGAAAATCCACAGAACCCACCACGGAAAATCCACAGAACCCACCACGGCAAATCCACAGAACCCACCAGGGCAAATCCACAGAACCCACCACAGATAATCCACAGAACCCACCACGGAAAATCCACAGAACCCACCATGGAAAATCCACAGAACCCACCACGGAAAATCCACAGAACCCACCATGGCAAATCCACAGAACCCACCACGGAAAATCCACAGAACCCACCACGGAAAATCCACAGAACCCACCATGGAAAATCCACAGAACCCACCATGGAAAATCCACAGAACCCACCATGGAAAATCCACAGAACCCATCACGGCAAATCCACAGACCCCACCACAGCAAATCCACAGAACCCACCAGGGCAAATCCACAGAACCCACCATGGCAAATCCACAGAACCCACCACGGAAAATCCACAGAACCCACCACGGAAAATCCACAGAACCCACCATGGCAAATCCACAGAACCACCACGATATCGAACCCACGAAAATCCACAGAACCCACCATGGAAAATCCAGAACCACCACGGAAATCCACAGATCCATCACGGCAAATCCAGAACCACCACGGAAAATCCACAGAACCCACCACGGAAAATCCACAGAACCCACCACAGCAAATCCACAGAACCCACCACAGAAAATCCAGAACCCACCATGGAAAATCCACAGAACCCACCACGGCAAATCCACAGAACCCACCACAGCAAATCCACAGAACCCACCACGGAAAATCCACAGAACCCACCATGGAAAATCCACAGAACCCACCATGGAAAATCCACAGAACCCATCACGGCAAATCCACAGAACCCACCACGGCAAATCCACAGAACCCACCACGGCAAATCCACAGAACCCACCATGGAAAATCCACAGAACCCACCACGGAAAATCCACAGAACCCACCACGGAAAATCCACAGAACCCACCACGGAAAATCCACAGAACCCACCACGAAAAATCCACAGAACCCACCACAGCAAATCCACAGAACCCACCATGGAAAATCCACAGAACCCACCAGGGAAAATCCACAGAACCCACCACAGAAAATCCAGAATCCACCACGGAAAATCCACAGAACCCACCACAGATAATCCAGAACCCATCACGGCAAATCCAGTACCCACCATGGAAAATCCACAGAACCCACCACGGCAAATCCACAGAACCCATCACGGAAAATCCACAGAAGCCACCACGGAAAATCCACAGAACCCACCACGGAAAATCCACAGAACCCACCACGGAAAATCCACAGAAGCCAGTCATGATGGCTCAACTGGCTAATTCTCCATAGGCACCAGCATCCCATATGGGCGCCAGTTCATGTCCCAGCTGCTCCACCAGCCTTCTAGCTCCCTGGTCATGCCCTGGGAAAGCAGCATAGGATCGTCCAAAGCCTTGGGACCCTGCACCCATGTGGGAGACCCAGAAGAGACTCCTGTTCTGATTGGCTCAGCTCTGGCTGTTGTGGCAATTTGGGAAGTGAACCAGCGGATGGAAGATCTCACTTGCTCTCCTTTCTACAACTCTACCTTTCCAACAAAAATAAATAAATCTTAAGCAACAACAACAACAACAAACCAACCCAGTTGTGATATCCAAGACCTCCAGGGCGTGGCTGTGAGCTGTGTAGACAGGGTAGGGGTGGGGCTGCAGCTAGAGGCCTGGCCGCAGTGCACACAGGCTCGCTCCAAGGGTTCACTCCTGGGTCTCCCTTACACCCAGGTCCCACATGGTACTACCACTCCCATTCTACAGAGCGGTAAGCTGAGGCACACTGAGGCCAGGCACTGACCCCAGCATAAGCCATGTGGTTCCTGTACCCAATGCCACCCAGGGCCAGTTTACACCTGGGGTGCTGGCACAGCTTCCATCCCCTGCCTGTCCAGGCTCCTTAGGGTCCTCGCACCCAAGCTGCCTGTCACATGTTGACATCTGGCTGGAAGGTGAAGCCCCATCACCCACCCAGGTCTCCGTCCAATGAGACAAGTTGAGACGAGCGGCTGATGCCCTGGAGTAGCCTGTAGGTGTCCCTGCTGACGAGCGTTTGCGCAGCCTGTGGTGGCAACTCCACAAAGCCAACGACCTGCCGTGTTGGAGGAAACCACTGCCTGCCCCTGAGCCGCGGCCAGGCGGGGCCCACATCCTGGCCCTCCCTGGGGACCAGGCTCCACCCCGGCCAAGCAGGAGTGTGTCACAGCAGTCTCCACGCCAGGCTAGCCCCCGAACCCCTGTTCTTTGAGCCTGTCAGGTCAGACCCCCTCCCACTGGCAGCCTGGGTCTCCCACTCCTGTCCACCTGCAACACCATCATGTTAGACCCTTCCTGCTGGGCCAGCACTGGGGTGTGGTGGTGCCAGTTTGAGCCCAGCACCTCCAGTTCTGGTCCAGCTCCCTGCTACTGCACCTGGGAAAGCAGTGGAGGAGGACCTAGGTCCTTGGGCCCCTGCACTGCGTGGGAGACCCGGAAGGAGCTTTTAACAGGCCCAGCCCTGGTCATTGCACCAACTGTGAACCAACAGACACTACACCCTTTAACTCCTTCACATCAATAAACAAATGTTTAAAACAAACAGAAAAGCAGCTCCCACAGCCCTCCGGGCCAGCCTGAGTCAGCCCTGTCCGTGCCCCCACACAGCTCCTTCCAGCCCACGCTGCTGTGTGCTGTGCTCAGGCCCCTGCCAGCATGGCTTCTGGCGTCAGGATGAGGGGGTGGAGACACCAGAGGACAGTGGGGGACGGAGGGGGCAACCACCCCAGGAACACAGGCTCACACCTGCTTCCCCAGGGGGTGTGAGCCGGGGCACCCTCCTGTGCCCGCCCTCTGAACTCTGTGGCACCCTGGCCCCCTTCGGGCACGGATGGGCCGCTAACGGCCGGGGAACCAGGGCCTCCTTCACGCCACTGGGCCATGCGAGGGCGAGTGCCCTGACATTTGGGGCCAGCAAGAGTGGTCTCTGTCCCCCTCCCCCGGCCCGGCCCAGCCACGTGAGGGCTGTGGAACAGCTGCAAGCACTTAGCACAGACAAGGTACCTCCCCCACGAGCATGGACACAAGCCTGAGCAAGCCGCTCAGCTTAGCAAGCCGCTAAGGCAGAACCACCAGGACCCATTTCTCAAGCCAGCAAACCAAGACACACAGCTGTGCAGCATCGGGCTCGGCGACTTTCGCGCCCTGTGCTCCTGGTTCCAGGACGCGAGCCTCCCACCCTTGGGGCCAGTCCCTGCTCCTTGCCCCAGTCCCAAAGGGCGACTCACCATTTTTGTCCGCACGGCGGAAGATCTGTTAGAGGAAAGAAGTGGAGTCAGCCTGGGCCGGGCTGGGCAGGCAGGCACCTTCCAGAGGCTTCCACCTGGGTGTGGAGGTCCTGCTCTTCCAGCCAATTCCCCTGCCCCTCCTCCAGAAGCTCCCCTGGAAGGGGGCCAGGCAGCCCCGGGGCGTGGAGAGGAGGGCTCCAGGCGAGGCAGCTGCTCCCCGTGGCGCCAGCAGCCCTCGGCCACACTGGGGCCTGTGTGCCCACGCGTGCCCTCACCCCAAGCACGGCTGCAGGTGGACGGCCTCCTTCTGCCCAGGGAAATAACTACAGAGACGAGCCGGGGGGCAGCTCAGACCCCCAGTCTCAACTGGAGTAACTCCTGCTAATCCACTCCCAGCAGCACCCCAGGGGAAGCCCTGGACCAGCCTGCGGCCCGAAGCCCCGGATACAGCTCTAACACCAGCAGCCCTCCCCTTCCGGCTTCCGGGAGCGCCAAGCCACCCTGGCCAGGCACAGGTGTGGCCATTCTGCAGCCTCCAGGGAAGGCAAACGCAGACACCTGCCGCTGAGTGTTTAGACCTTGCTGCTCTTGGGGGCAGGGGGCGTCCTGAAGCACAGGGCTCCCCTGGGAGCCTGTGGGAACTGCACCCCGACCCCACGTCAGCCCTGCACCAGAGCCCTGGGCACCAGGTCACCAGCATGCTGACTTCCAAAGCACCCAGGGCAGCCCCCCCCCAATCCAGCTGGCTGCTTTTAGCAAGCGGGAAGCTGAGCCCAGGTGGGGTGGGTTCAGCAAGGCTCCCTCCTCCCCCGTGCCCCACACCCCCAGACAAGGGGGAGTTGGCCTTGACCCTGGTCAGTTGCTCTGCAGTTGGCAGCATCCCCCAGGATGCCCCAACACTGTACCCCCGCCCCCAGCAGTAGACAGAGCCGTGCTTGGCGGGCCAGGGGCGCCTGTGTGGAGTCCTGTGGAAGCGGGGATCAGGGAAAGCTGCCCTGACATCCTCCTCCTGCTTGGACCCTGTGCCCAGGCAATGCAGCGGGCAGGCAGGCCGGCTCTTCTGCCCACCCAGGCCCTCCAACACCCCTGCTCCTGCCTGCCCATGCAGGGGCCCTGACCTGGGCATTCCCGGATCCTGCTAGGACCTGAGTGTCACACACGCCAAGGCCACGGCCACAGCAGACAGCAGGCAGTCCCAGCTCCAGCCTCCATGGGGCACCCCACCCCCTCACCTTCCCCTTCCTTCCGGGCAGCTGAGGGAAGGGAGGCCCCCAGGTGGCCGGCGGGGGTGGAGGGCTCCCTGCCTGGCCACAGCCGGAGCAGTGGGGATCCCGGGGCCCAGCCCAGCACATCAGCGCTGCAGGCCTTGGGGTGGGATGGGGCGCAGCGCTGCCCAGCAGCTGCCAAGTGTGCTTGCCAGTCTGGGGCTCCCCCTGTCCTGCCCACCACCGCCTCCCTTCTACAGTTCCTGGCACTGGGACAGGGGAGACCCAGCCCACGTCCCTACTCATGGTCCCCACACGTGTTCACTCGCCCACGCAGGAAACACCCACGCCCCTCCCCACCTCCATACGCCCCTCCCTGAAACCCGCTGCCCATCCACGGGGCCCCAGCCTGCTCCTTGAAGGAGCCTGTTCGCGGAGGTGGGGGCCTCCGTGGTGGGCGTGGGGTGGGTGAAAGGCAAGTCTAGGGACCCCTGGAAGACCCCTGAGGTCCAGGGAGGGGAGGGATGGGGCGCTGAGGGCAGGCAGGTGGCAGTGTCAGGGGTTTGAGGAAAGGAGGGGAGAGCATGGGAGCTGGGGCGGGGGGCTTCACTTCCCAATGGGTGGCTGGAGGCCAGGTGTCCAGGAGGGCAGGAGGGCTGGACCTTTCTAAAGTACTGCCCGGGGCTGGGACCCGGGGCTGGGACCCGGGAAGGGCGGGACCCCAGGGGACGACCACCCCCCCGCACGGGGTCTCCGGTCCACCGTCCCGGGGGAGCCACAGCAAGGGCCCGGCAGGGACAGCGCAGGCGACGGTGCTCGAGGGTCCCCACTCTGGGAAACTGCAGGTCCCCAGGAGGAGAGGGAGGGGCCGGGGGCTCGCGGCCCGGGTCGCAGAGGGGCGCGGTGGGTCAGGGTCCTGCCCCGCTGGGAGTCGGGGGAAGGACGGGCCGGGGAGGAGGAGGGGAGCCGGGCGCGGGGCTCCGTACTCACGTCCAGGATGACGGCGGTGCCCCCGCGCAGCGCGGCGGGGCCGGGGTCCGCGGCGGGGCCGGCGGGGGCGTCGGGGACCAGCGGCGCCCGGGGCTCGCCCATCCTGGCGCCCACCCAGCGCAGCAGCCCGCCCAGCGCCCGGCCCTGCGGCGGCGGCTCCCGGAGCAGCCTGTGCGCGCCGGCCCTGCACAGGCGCGCCGCCCGCTCGCACATCGCGCCCGCCGCCGCCCGGAAGCCCGCCGACCCCCGCCCGCCGGCTGGCCGGCCGCCGCCCCCGCGCGACCCCCTCCCCGCGCGCCCCGCCCCTTTGTCCCCGCGGGCGGCGTGGGGGGGTCCGGACCCCGAGCCACGTGCCCGGCTCCGCCGCCCCCCCTCGCCAGCCGGGCGCGGCCAAGGGGGCTGCCCGCGGGGGCGGGGCCTGCTGACCACCGGAGCCCCGGCCGTGGACGGAGGGGCGTCTGCCCGTGAGCGTGGGGTTGGGTTTGGGGGGCGGGGGGCTTCGCCGGGGGCTGCCTCAAAGTCCCCCGCTGGCCCCGAAGTCCCTCCTCCCACTCGTGGCGCCGCTGCAGGGGCCGGAGCGCGGCTGACCAGCGGGCCGGGAGCGCCCTCTGCCGACGGCCACTCGGGGACCCGCGCCCACACGCTCGCTCCCTGAGCACCTGCCAGTCCCTCGAGGCTGCAGGCCTCGTCCCCAGAGTCCAGCCCTCCAGGAATGCCCCCAGCCGGGCACTCCCGGCCCTGCCCCAGCCGCTCCCCAGGCACAGTCCTCAGGCGCAGGAGTAGAGGGTTTTATTGGGGACCTGGAGTCCTCCCAGCTGGCTGCCAGGCTGGCCCCGATGTCCCTCCCCCTTGCTGGCAGCATCCACCCCCCACCACATCCCAGGTCGAGGTCCAGCCTGTGGCGTTGCTTCCACCACAGGCGCTGGTCTGTGCTGCGGCCAGCCTGGGCTCCTGCTCCTTCCCGGGTCCTGCCCAGGAGGCCCAGGAGGCCCAGGAGGCCCAGGAGGTCGGCTCGCCTCTCCGGCCCCGGGGGACGGCCCCACAGGCAGCAGGGCTGTGCTGAGCGCCCTGTCTTCAGGGCCTGGCTGCCAGGCCGGCGGTGGCGGTGGCTGCAGGGCCTGGTGCTAGGGTGGCCGGCCACTCTCCTTCTTGATCAGGGAGCTGGCAGCAGCCAGGGCCCCGCCCTGCACGAACCGCACGAAGTTGTCACCAGCCAGCGGCCCCACGGCATACAGGCCTTCCTGCTGCGTGCTCTGATAGGTGAAGGGGTCCACCTCGATGGGGTTCCTCCTGGCACTCAGCGGCTGCTCAGGGTCCATGGCCAGGGCGGCGCCGGCACCCGGCAGGAAGGAGAGGTCTGGGTGCGAGCCGATGAGCACCAGTGCCAGCGAGACAGCGAACACGGCCTGGCCGCCCTGTGGATCCTGGAGCACGGCCTGGCCGCCGGCCTTGAAGAGCAGCAGCTGGTGCTCGGGGAGGCTGCAGTAGCCAGCATAGGGGCTGGGCGCCAGCGCCGCCTGCTCCCGCATCATCTGGTGCACCTTGTGGTATTCGGGGTACAGCATTTTGGGCAGCTGGTTGAACACCAGGCCGGGGTCGTCCACTGGCCGCCGGAAGGCGTGCAGCACCGGGATGTTGTAGTGGCGGGCCAGCAGCACGGCGTCCGCTGCCGACAGCCCCGCTCCCACGATAAGCACCGGGTCCGAGCCCGGGCCCACGGTGCCAGTCCGCACGGCCGCCTCCAGGGCCGACAGCTCGTGGTGCACAAAGGGCAGGGCCTCCCCAGGGATGCCGAGTCGTGCAGGACTGTCAAAGGTGCCTGTGGCCAGCACCACATTGCGGGCACACAGGGAGAAGGGCCGCCGGCTCTGGTCCTGGGAGGTGAGGAAGCCGCTCACCTGGAAGAGGGGCTCGCTGTCTGGGAGCCCAGAGCTTCCGGGTTCAGACACGCCCCACTGCACCGCTGTCACCACGGCACCTGACACAAAGTTGCGGCTAAGCCCTTTCTTGGTCACATAGTCCTTGTAGTAGTGGGCGATGTCCCCAGCTGTGGCCCGGCTGTTGCGAAGGCCCCTGTGAGTGGCAACCGAGAAGGGCTGGTGTCAGAGGGGGTGACCAGGGCAGGAGCAGGTCCTGGGACTGCATGGCAGCTCTGCCTCCAGCGCCGAGGCCAGCTCCCCACCTGGCTGCTTGGCAGCCGAGTGACCGCTGAGAAAGCCCAGGGCTGCAGCCCCGCTGGCAGGAGTCGGGGGCGGCCTCAGGCGCAGGCCTGGATGGTCATGGTTCCAACAGAGGTAAGCCTGACACTAGAGGGGAGAGGGCCTGGCCCTTACGGGAGGTGAGGCCCACAATGGGGAGGGTGTCAGGGCTCCTGGCTGGGTGTGCCCACGCTGAGCCCGCGCCCTGCACACCTGGTGAGCTGCACACTTCTCTGGAGTGCCTTACCTGTGGGGCGTGCGTGCTGGTGCAGTGTGGCAGGCCATACCATGGAATGCCCAGGTGGCAGGGTGGGGCCTGTGCCAGGTTGCTGTCCCTGGCACCAGGGCATGGCATGTGGGCTCCTGGCTTTGCCCTGGCCCTGGCTGCTGCAGGGATGTGGCAGTGGGTCAGGGTCGCTCAGTCCCAGGGCAGCAGGGAGAGTGGCAGAGGGGACCCAGGCACAGGGAAGCTGGCAGTGGGTGGGGGGAGAACAGGGCGTGGTGTCACCCCCTCCTCATAGGCCAGGGTGCGACAGGGACCATGGTCAGGGGCTCAGGGAGGTGGCAGGTCCAGCTCTGCTCATGCATGCTCTGGCCAGTCCACCCCCACCGGAGCCTCATTCTCTTCTCTGGAGAGCGAAGGAGGCAAAGGCCCTTCGCCCAGCCCCCAGCCCCTTGCACCTAGCTCCTTATGCCCAGCCCGTCCAGCCCGCCCAGCCCGCCCAGCCCCCAGCCCCTTGCACCTAGCTCCTTGCGCCCAGCCCGCCCAGCCCGTCCAGCCCTGGCGTCCTGGCTCACCTGCGCTTCTTCTGCATCCAGTCTTTCACCTGCAGATCTGGGAGCCCCATCCACTGGCCCTGGCTCAGGGTCACCATGGAGCCCTCGATGGACTGCACACAAAAGGGCGTCATTGGCCGTGAGCTCTCCAACCCAAGTCCACCCCCTCGGGGGCCGCAGGGTGCAAAGCGGGAAGGAGCAGGCCCTGAGGTGGGTGAGGGAGGATGAGGGTGTGCAGGAGTCGGATGCGGGGAAGAACACGGAGGCCTCGGCCCCACCCCTGGCCCGCCACTCACGTGCCAGGCTCCACCTGGGAGGTTGCGGCCCAGGACTAGGTGGGGCACAGCCCGCTGCTTCTCCCGCTTCCAGGTGAGCACGGACTCCATGTTGGCCCCGATGTCGGTGTCTGGGCGCAGGAGGGCGTCGAAGAGCAGGGCCACGGGGCTCTCACAGCGGCCTTCCAGACCCTCAGACAAGTAGTCCAGGTCCTGCGGGAGGTGACGTGTGCAGGTGAGCTCTCGCCTTGGGGCTGGGGTCTCTCTAGGACCCCGGGCGAGGGGCGTGCAGCGGCCAGGAGCTGTGCGTCGGTCTTTCAAGTGGGAGGAGTGGGAGTAGATTTCCCTGTATGTTCCATGGAGGAACCGCTGCTCCCTGGCAGGTGTCCGGAAAACACTGGTGCAGGCAGCCCAGGCTCAGGCTCAGGAGAGACGGGGGCACTGCCCGGAGGGGTGCCCACAGGGAGCAAGGCAGGTGAGGGAGTGCAGGGGCTTCATGGGCCCTGGGGTGGGGCTGAGGTGTCCAGGAAGATCCTGCGCATGCACCCGGTGGCCCTGGCTAGCCCACCCCCCCACCATGAGACCACGAGAAGAGGCACGGCCCCGCCCACCTGGTCCAGGATGGAGACCCCGGGTGCTTCTGCGAGCTTCCTCTGCAGCAGTGGGTGTGGGTGCACAGCGTCCGGCCTCACGTAGGGCGTGTGGCCCGAGAGCAGGTAGGACAGGCAGATGCCCGAGGGGCCGTTGCCTGTGAAGAGAGCAAGGCTCAAACCTGGCACCAGAAGCCACGCCAGTCCAGCTGCTGTCACCCTCCTGGGCTGACAGCTGTGGCCCTGGGGGACGGCCGCCGCCTCCTCGTGCCATGAGGGGTGGAGAGGACACGTCACCCGCATGCCAGGACATCTGTCCCCATCCCTACAGACCTGGGAGGGCACCATGGGCCACAGTTGGGGTTCCTGGCGCAGGCTTAGGACAGCCCTCCTCCCTGGACCACCTCGGCACGATTCTGTTTCTGCTTCTAGAAATTTCATTTCTAGAAAGTAACATTTAGGGGACTAGTGCCATAGGATAGCCTGCACCCCCATGTGGGCACTGGTTCTAGTCCTGGCTGCTCTACTTCTGATCCGCTGCCTGCTTATGGCCTGGGAAAGCAATGGAGGATGGCTCAAGTCCTTGGGCCTCTGCCTGCTGGGCTGTGTGTACACAGGAGGACGACGTGGAAGGGAGCTGGGACAGGGCCCCAGGCACTGTGCTGTGTGATGTGTCTGTGCCACACCCCCACCCCAGGGCATTCAGCAACAGCCATGGCTCTGGCCATGCAGTAACCAAGGCGACAACTGCCAGGCGGCTGACCCAGGCCAGGGGACGCGGGGTGCGAGGGGCTCGGGGGACACTCACCGATAATGACCACTGGGAGGGGCTCGGCGCTGCTGCTTCTGAGACGGTCCTGCACAGAGGAGCTCATGGCTGCAGCTGGTGAGACTTACGACTGGCTGCTGACCTGGTGGGGGGCAGAGGAGAGACGGGGCCTGGTCAGGTCATCTCCCAGGTCCTGTGCGGCCACCCCTGGCTCCCTTGCCCCTGGGGGACTTGGGCAAACTTTGGAAGCTGGTGACTGGCTAGGACCGGACGTCACGCCAGGTTGTCCCTGCCGTCTCTGGTGTACTGGCGCCCTCTGGTGGCCACAGGCCCAAATTGCCCAGAGGGACCCAATAGACTCCCACACACCCTCGGTGGCCTGGAGCAACTTGGTGGTCCCAGGGCCCCTGAAGCAGTGTGCATGGTGCCTGCGGGATGGGTGGGCAGGGGAAGCTGGCACTTACTACGTGCTCAATGCCTATGCCCTGGCTTTTCTCATGTCTCCCTGGGGCTTGTAGGAACACAGGACCTGCTCTACCGAGTGCCTGGGCCTGGGATCCCAGACCCAGATGCAGGATTTGTCTGAGTGCTTGGATTTGGGAAAGTGAGAGTCTGACGTGCTGCCCTCCCCCCACCCACCCCGACAAAGCCTCCTAGGCCAGCTGTGCCTTCCCCACTGTGTGCAGTGGCGGGGACATGGCCCTACCGCAGACACTGCGAGTGGGTGGCCAGGGAGCCAGCCTAGCAGGGGATGCCTCCGGGCAGAGGGAGGCAGGCTGTGGGGCTCCCAGCATCTGAGCTCTCTGCCTCTCTCCCCGACAGCCTGCTAAGCCCAGTTCCTGCAGAGCCTATTGCTGTCTAGCTGGGCAGAGCTGGGGGGCCCACCTGCGATGGTGACTGTGGAAGGGGCAGTGGCCACCCACGGCTGAGAGCCCAGCACCCCGTGGGGTGGGCCAGGCACCAGGCTCGCTTCAAACACTGTGCACTGGGGCCATTCCGAGTCCCTGCTGATCACGACCATATCGCAGATGGGGACAACGGAGGCCTGGAGAGCTTCTCAGGGCCCTTTTCGTCTGGTGGGGTGTTTGCCTCAGCTTTCCTGTCTGCTCTGTGCCCCACGCCCCAGTGCAGTGGCTCCTTCCACAGGGTGCCTGGGTCTGGATAAACACACTGTGACTGTGGGAAGCTGGGGAGCAGCTGCCAGTCCCGTGTCCTGGCTGCGAGAGGACAGCCTCGTCCCCCTGCAGGAAGGGACCTTCCAGATGCTGTACAGTGAGCTCAACACCCAGGGGCCGGACAAGAGCAGTCACTTCCTGTGCACCCGGCCACTGCAGAGCCCTGAGCACTTCAGGCTGGGTCCTCCCAGGCTGGCCCTGTGGCTGCGCCGGGGGCGGCTGACCGGCTGTCACCGCCACGGGCTGAAGTCTTTGACGCAAAGACTCGTCGAGAGAAGCTGCCGCGTTAGATCTCACGGCAGCGAGTCACGAAAGGGATGGGGAACTGTGCCATCCAGGGATGCCCAGACACGTGGATTTTCTCATCCCCAGGGACAGAGGAAGGAAGAGGGGCAGCCCACTGCTGGGCGGGACAGCAAGTAACAGCGACACTAGACAGAGTGTGTGGCCCCGGGGTGGAGGGCGGGACGAGGAGGGGCCTGCGCTGGCCAGCCTGGGCCCTCCACCCTCTGCCCAGCTCTGTGAGCCCCGGAGTCCCTGCGCAGCCCATCCTCCGTCTCATCTCATCCCTGGTGGAGGTCCAGGCACCCCGGAGGAAGCAGCTACTCTGGCTGCGGGCCCAGTGGCCTTGGGACTTTGGGCAGCATGCCCAGTTGGCCACACCTCCCTTTCCTGCCTGGAGCGATGGTCACGCGCACCAGGCTGTGCTGGGGTGACGGCGGCCAGCAGCTGTGGAGACCTGGGGTGCCCGGGCACCTGGACAGGGGCAGGACTGGCCGGAAGAGGGCGAAGGAACCCCGACAAGAGAATTGTGGCGGGGCACTCCGGGGCCACGGGACTCCTGCAGGGCTCTGGGATCTGCAGACCCTCCGCTGGGTGGGATGAGCTGGGCTGGGCTGGCCACTCCTGCCCCGGGCCTGCCATCGCCTCCCACCCCCACGGCCTTGCCCAGGCCACTCACCTGCTGGGCGGGGGCGTGGAGGGACAGGCGAGCCTGGCCTAGTCGGGCCCTGCAGGGGCCAGGGAGTCGGGGCACCTGGGAGGTTGTGGGAATTTGTGAGCGCGGCCTGGGCGGGAAGAGGGTTTTTCACGGGAGGCGGCCTGAGGGCGGGCGGTGGGCGGGGCCCCGAAAATCACTTTCATAAGCGTGAGTCAGCAGGGACTGGGGTGCGTGCAGTGCCCCAGGGCCAGCCTTAAAGGGCCCCTGTGGGGCAGCTGGCCAGGGGCTGGTGGGTGGCCTCCCCGCGGGCTGCTAGCTGCCTCCTCCAGGACTTAGTCACCGGAGCCCAGTCCTTGAGGAGAACCTGGAATCCCCCGAGGGAGCCTACCCAGCTTTTCTCCAGGGGAGGTGGCAGGTGCTATGGGGTGGGGGCCCTTTAAGGTAAAGGAAACATCCCCGTTCCCTCCTTCCAGCTGAAGCTCACTTGGCACCCTGCCACTTGGGCACCAGCTTGTCCTGGCCCCAAAGCCAGCTGGGCCACAGCTTCCTGCAAGGGGTGGGGAGCGAGGCGGAGGCCGAGTGACAGGCCCCGGCCAGGTCACGGTATTGGCCATTGCTGTTGTGTGGCCGAAACCTGGAGGAGTGACAGCACCCAGCGGGTGCTCCGTCTGCACCAAGGGGGAAGGAGGGAGGCAGGGGTCCGCGTCCGCACCCATCCTGCACCCTGTTGCCTCTGGGTCACCTGCACCAGGGCCTTTAAAGGAGGCCCTCCAACACACATACTGCTCAGTGCTCAAAAAACAATATCTGATATGCTTGCTTTTTAAAATTAAGATGAATGCAAAGGAACCAAAAAGACAAAAATCTCCTAGGAAATCCAAAAGGTTAAAATCTTAAAGACCCCATGCGACGACTTGCTGAGCTGTCCCCCAGCTGAGAGGCCTGCGGGACACACCTCGGCTTGCTGGTGTCCACTCCAACGCCCAAGAATTCTGAACGCTTCATGGCACAAGGACAAGCCAGTGCCTGGACCCTTGAAGCATCTTGCGGTGGCTTCATCCTAACTCTCACCCTGGTCTTGCCCCTGGTGCCAGGGGGTTCAGGCCCTGCGTGGCTCAGGGTGGCGCGGCCCCGGGGAAGAGCAGGGGAAACAGCCCAGCCAGCATGTGCACGGGCCCACGTGAGGGTGCGTGGGCTGCTGGCTCAGGAGGGAGAACCCTGGGGCTTTAGGAGTTGTGAGGAGGGTGGAGCGGGGCCGAGGAGGGCTTCTGCTTGTGCCTCTGCTGGGGCTCAGGCCCTGCTGTGCTTGGAAGGGCCCGGGCTTGGTCTAATGTGTTGCTGTCCTCATCATTCTTGACCCTCAGGGCCCAGGAAACGAGCACTCATTTTTCTGGTTTCGTGTTCCTGGGGTCCTCGCAGCAGTGCCCATGGGGGTGATGAGTGGACGGGGAGCAGGAAGCACCCTGCTCCTGGTCTGGGTCTCTGCTCCTTGGCCAGCCTACAGCAGGTGTGTGCCGTGACCCCCAGCTGGCGGCCTCCCTGTGGCCTCGGCCACACCAGGCCTGGCGTGGGTGGTGGGAGTCACACCCCTCCCTCCTGGAGCTGGAAACAGGGAGTCAGGGGGCTAGGGGGCTTGCCCCCCCACTTCCTCGTCCCTGGGCTCCAGGTCTGAGCTTCCCAGGGATTTGGATGGGCAGAGGGCCAGGCAGGGTCAGCTCACAGGCTTGAGGACAAGGTAAGGGGGTTGGGCCTCCTGCCATGCCTGCCCACGCCGCCCGCCCATGGCCCTGACCCCGCTCTGGCTGCCGACAAGCAGAGCGGGCAGCTATGTAGACTTCCTTGGCTAAGTGGTCACCATTGACGTGACCCTCATGTTCCCGCGTGGGAAGCCCCAGCCCTCCGACAGCATGCACCCCAGGGTGCGGCGAGGCGGCACGAAGCTGACATGAACAGTCCTGGGTCATTTCCACGTGTTAGCACGCCAGGAACCAAGCTCCCAGCACACTGCATGGCACATTGCTCTCACCTCAGCTCCCCTGCGCCAAGCAACCTTGGCCTCAGCTGCTGCAACTCCCCCGCCCACCCCCTCAGGTCCATGCCAGAAGCCCCTGCGTGTTCCAGAAGGCCCGTCAGGCCAGCAGCCACACAGCTTCCTCCTTGCCTCAGTTTCCTCATCTGTACACCGGGCTGCCAGCCTGGAGTGGGTTGGACTGAGGGAAGGGGGCTGCACTGGCACTGGAGCTCAAACCAGCAGCCTCCTGTGCCTGCCTCCCCTTTCGTGGGGCTCCCCTTTCCTGGCCTCCTGGGGCACCCCTGCTGGCTGCTGTGGAACTGGAAGCCGGAGGGGAGTCCCCTCACTGGCGAGAACCCCCACTGTCCTCCCAAAGTACCTGCTGGGGGCTTCGCCCCTGTCCCCCGGAGGGGCCTGTCTCAGGCTAAGGAAGGCGACAGCCCAGCCTTGACCCAGCGTGCCCAGGAGGAGCCCAGGCCCATCTCACACACAACATAAGGACTAATATTTGCCCAGAGGGCCACACTGCTTGTGGGCCAGCTCGCCCACACCAAGCTGGCTCATCGATTCTGCCAGCAGCCCTGGGGCGGGCAGGCCATGTCAACAGCTCCTGTTTACACAAGAACTCTGGGGGCCTGGCAGGGCCTACAGCGGCAGACCCTCAGTATGGGTGTGGGCCAGGCCCTGGGACCCCAGCGGGCAGCTCTGGGATTGCCACACGGGGAGTTGAGGGGGGTCAGGAGGCTGGGGGAGGCCCCCATGCTTCCCTAGTCCTTCCCTTTCTTCTTGCAAAACTGTTAGTGTTTATTTATTTGAAGGGCAGAATTACACACAGAAAGAGGGAAAGATCTTTGTTCTCCTGGTTCACTTCCCAAATGATTGCAACAGCTAGGAGCCAGGAACTTCATCCAGGTCTCCCAGGCACTCCCCATGCACAAGCAGGGAGCTGGACAGGAAGTGGAGCAGCTGGGACTCAACGTGGCACCGGGCTGGGATGCTTTCTCTGCTATCACACCGGCCCCTCTTGGGAAGTGGTGAGGGCAGAGTGTGTGTGGAGCCCCAGAGCCCAGCCTGTGTGTGTCAGTGCTGTGCCCTGTGCAGGCTCACACACGTTAGGATTCAGGCTCCACCACTCTCGGCTGTGTGCCTTGGAGCAGGTGACTTAACCTCTCTGAGCTTTGTCAGGTAGGAGGAAGATGACTGGCGTCCAGCAGTGCCTCTCATCCCTGCTACACACTGCCACCCCGCGGGGAGATGTTAAAATACACTGTCTCCCTCGGAATGGACAACTACCCTTCCAGCCTGTCTCCCCCAGTCACCAACTCCAAAGGGAGGTGTCTTAGGGCCAGTGCTGTGAGCAGAGGGTTAAGCTGCCGCCTGAGACACTGGCAGCCCATCTGAACACTGGTTCAAGTCCCGGCTATTCAACTTCAATCCAGCTCCCTGCTGAAGTGCCTTGGAAAGCAACAGATGCAGGCCCAAGTGCTCCTGGCCTTGTTGGGGCCCAGCTGCAGCCCTCTGGGGAGTGACTGGGGGAAGGGAAGAGCTCCTCTCTCCCTGTCTCTGTAACTCTTTCAGATACATAGCTGCATCATTAAGAGGCCAGCAGGTGACCCAGCAGGGGACTTCATAGGAAGCAGTGGGCGCCAGGCCCAGCAGAGGGCTGAGCAGTCTCTCTGACTCTCATCTCACAGCGTTGGTGTTGGGCTTGCGTGGAGTGGGGCACACTGTCTACCCCATGGTCTTCCGTCTCATGTGTCTAGGCAAAGCCACGCCAAGCCCACAGTGGCGTCCCAAGGCGAGAGCCTCCAGCAGGACCGGCTGCCATCCGGTATGTGATTTCCACGGTGTCAGACCCGGCAGCAGCATGGGCAGTGGTAAGACCCCTGGGCCCATGCTGACCACCCCGTGGTTGGAGGAGCCGTGGGACTGACGCAGTAGTGGCGGGAAGAGGTGGGCACGGGGAGGAGGAGGAGGATGGACCATCAGGGCGGCTGTGGCATTGTGGTTCTCCACAATGCCAGTTCTCCAAGTGCAACCCTGCAGGCCCATGGTTCACATAGCACCTGGAAATTCAGCAGAAAAGTGTGTTCCTGGGCCACTTGTGGCGGTTCTGGGTTGGGTGCAGCCCGCTGCTTTCACTCCTTGGGGTCCCCAGTCTCCTGGTCAGCCCTGGGCAAGGCAGCACAGAGCTGCCGTCGGGCGACCCTGTGCTGGCCGCAGCAGAGCTAGCAGTCTCTGGGGCTACCCACCCCCATTGCTGCCCCATCTGCTTGGCACAGACCCCGAGGGCACTGCCAGTTCCCAGCCATCCCTCAGTTGCCACAGCGGCTCTGAGGGTGAGTGTGCATGGGGACCTGAGGTCGCTCAGCAGTCTGAGGAGGTGTGTGGACTCCAGGTTCCCTGGCCAGGCCCACAGCTGAGTGCACAGGCCCTCCCTGGGCCCATGAGCAACCGGTTCTAGTCCAAGGTCGCTGGGCAGACAGGCCCAGGCAGCTGGGGGCTGTGGCTGTTTTCCTTTAACTCTGCTCCTCAAAACAAAGCCCTGTTTGCTGCCCTTATCTGGTTTACACACTCCGGGCCCCGCCTCCTGGGCCAGGTGGGTCAACGACCTGCCCGGCTGTCTGCTGAGCCTCCACGCCTTTGCAGGGGTGAGCACTGGGCCAGAGCAGCTACGAGGCCCACGAAGACTCCCCGGGCCCCTGGGCATGTGGGAAGCAGGGGGGGTCCTGGGCCACGGAAGCTCACACACCACCAGACCCTGGCAAACAGCTAGTCACACCCTGCCCTGCCTCCTGACTGTCCCCCAGGGCTACAGCGTGGCACCCCACCTCGAGGCTCCCAGCAGGTGGTCACCTGCACCTGCTGGAGGCCCTGCACTGCTTCCCTCCCTGCACGGAGGCTGTCTGCTCTTCAGATCAGCGAGCATGCCCTTAGGAGCCTACGGACGTTCTGGGTGCTTGGCTTCCCCCAAGTGCTAGCCTCTGAGGCCCCTGCCCAGGAGAAGGGCCAGCCAAATGGCGGCGTCTAGCCTAAACCAAGTACAGGTGCAGTGGATGAGGCTGTGGCACAGCAGAGCGCATTCTAAGGTGTGGCACTGCCAGTGAGGTGGCTTCCCTTGGAAGCCCCCCAAGGCCTCTGAGTGAGGACAGCTCCCGTGCGGGCCATGAGCGGGCAGGGGCTCGGTGCGGGACTGAGCTTGTGTGTGCAGCAGCCGCCTTCTCCCTGCCTGTTACCTCCAGGGAGTGAGTGTGCAGGAAAGATGCCCATCTGTGGCCTGGGCCTCTGCCCTCTCCTCACCTCCCTCCTGCAAGGGCAGAGTCCTCCCGAAGAACGGTACCCATGGCAACACCAGTGTCTTCATCACTGCTGTCTTCATCACATCTCCTTCCTCCTCTCACCATTGGCCCTAGCATCTTCCTTACCCGCTGAGCCTCAGCTCACGTACAAGTTCTCTGTAGTGACCGAGCACACTGTGGTTAGGGCAGCCCAGCGGCAGACATGAGGCACAAGGTGAGCGGGAGGTGGACACGGTTGGGATGGGGCTGCCTGTTGCTGCATGGATGAGACCCCTACCACCTGCGGGCACGTGGGTCTCAGAGCAGCTGCTTATGTGGCTGGTGCTGGTCCTGGCCTGGGAAGGGGAGGGGTGGAGGTGCTATGACTACGCCACTACAGCTGTGTGAGGGCCGTGGGCCTCCACGTACGTGTGGCCACTCGGGGGAGGGGACGGGGTGAGACCCGGGGTGCAGTTACCATTGTGTGGGGAGAAGACACGCACCGGGACCCAGATCCTCCAGGATACAGCAGGCCTCCCCACGGGGTGCCCAGAGAGGGTGCCACACTCAGGGCCAAAGACGTGTGATGTGGAGTGCACCTGGGCCCAGCAGTCCTGCCGAGTTGAAGGCCACGGCTGGAGCGAGGGCATATCACCTGTTTCCACTACCAGAGGAAAAAACCACAGCGCCCTTCCGGCAACAAAGGGGTCATGGCGGGCGAAGGGAGGCGGCTTCCCTTGGGCAGGTTGGCCAGGCTCCACACCCTGGGACCTTTACCAGCACGAAGCTCCGCCCACTGAACTTTGAGACCCCCATCTTCCCTTCCGGCTGACAGGGTGAGTGGAGGGTGAGGTAGCGATAAGCCTCTGCCCCGGAAATCTCAAGCCACTTCCCAGCCACACTGCTTCCCCTGGCTGGCCCGTAGCTTCTGCTCCAAGCTAGTAGGTGTCTGCTCACGGGACAGCGTCTAGGGTGGGTGCCCCATCCCCTCCCCTTGCCCCCACCGCCCTTAAGGAAGAGTCTGGGCTGCCACGGGCCTGCCCTGATTGGAGGGTGAGGGCTCCCAGGAGGAAGAGGGCAGACAGGCTCGGCCTGCTGCTGTTCTGTCCTTAGCCCCTTGAGTTTCACCCTGCAGGCAGGCATCCCCACTGCTGGGGGGAGGAGCTGGAGCAGATGGCCTGTAGTCCCTCCCTCCAACCCCAGATGCCAGGCGGCCCCTCTTGCAGCCAGGTCTCACTCATGCAAGCCTCCGGTGCCTGCCCGGACCTGACTGTGCCTGCTGATGGGCCAACCTAGCCCCATACGAGGGTGGCGAGTGCCAGGCAGTCTGAGGAGCCTGGAGCCTGCCAGCCCTGGCACTCAGCAGCTAGAGCTAAGCCCTGGTGGGGCTCGAGTCCTGCCCCACCTGCTGGCTTGAGGCAAATAGCAACGGGCAGAGGAAGGTGCGGCTGGGTGCCACACCTCTGGGCACGGGGCTGGGTGCTCCCACCTGGGCGCCAGTGGCTGCTCCTCCTGAGGCACTCCTCCCACCCCGGCTGCTCCTCACTCACCCCCACCCTTCAGTTCCAGCTGTGAGTGTATCCTGGGTGGGACTGATGGTGCTGAGCCCCCTAAGGGGTAGGGACCTCTCCTCAGATGGCCCTCAGACGGCCTCCCCTTGCTGCCTCCTGGGCTGCTCCCTGCTCGATTCACTCCCGCCTCAAGGTCTGCACTTGTTGTTCCCCAAAACATTCTTGCCCCAGGCGGCCACACAGGATGGCAGGCGAATAGGAGGGGCTCTGGCTGCTGCCTGCCAGCTCTCCTTACGCAAGAGACAGCCAGAGTCACGGCCTCCTGGGCGCCCTCTCTTCCCTGCCCTTCTGCTCCCTAGGAAACAGCGTGAGGACCGCCCTTGACTCCCCAGGGGTGGCCAGCGGTTTTCCCCGTGGGAGGCCAGGGAGAGTCGAGGTTAGAAGACAGGTGACCCTGGCTGGGCTTGTTTATCGACCTTGGAACTGTGTTGGATACCTCTGACCCTCAAACGTGTCCTCTGTGCCCCACTGCCGGGAACATGGGGTCTGAGGGTGGGGGAAGGGGCAGCTAGTGAGCCTGAGCCCAGGGACAAGGCCGGGGGCGCCCCTGGAGAGGGGAGCAGGGCAGGCAGAGGTGTGGGAGGGTGGGACCCCACAAGGTGGTAAGGATGAGGTAGTCACTAGCCCTGGGGGTGCAGGGCTGGGGCAGGGAGAGCAGGGATGAGCTCCTGTGGGCACTCTTGGAGGACTCCCCATGGCTGTGTGGGGAAGGCAAGGCTAGTGCCAGCAAGGCTGAGACAGCTCAGAGACCCTGGGGTGCTGGGGCCCCCAACAGCCCACAGGCTTGGGAGCACCCAGCATATGCCACTGTCCATGTCTCCTGTTCTTCATTCTATTCCAGGCTGTCCAGGGGTGGGGGTGGGAGGTATTCTAGATGCTTATTCTTTCCCCATCTAAGGAGCGAGGGGCTTGGTGATCCAGCCCCCTGTGCTGGCGCACTAAGCTTATCCAAGAGGAGACAGACCCAGGAAACTGTGGCCTGGGCCAGCTGGCCCCTGGTTGTCCCCAGGCATGTCTTAACCCCGGGCACCAGGGACAGAGTGGGCCTTACTGGGAAGGCCTTTGCAGGTATCATAGGTGAAGGGCCTTGGTCTGGTCTGACCCCTAAGACAAGTGTGTCCTCGTGAGACTCAGGGAGACACCAGGAACGGAATGAGTCAGGAGCCTGAGGCCACCAGGAACTGACAGAGCCCACCCCCCGCTCCCCAGGCCTCTGGCTCCCATGAGAATGGCAGTTTCTGTCGCTTTAAGCAGCCGGCTTGGGCTGTGCCACAGGCCTCTCTCAGGGATTAACTACAGTGGGCGGTGGTGAGGGGGTTCCAGGCAGTCCCGCCCAGCTGTGGGCCCGGCCTAGGTGGTGCATCCAGGGGACAAAGGGACATGGGCGTGGCCCTCTGAGCTGGGCATCCTGCTCTGGGTATCTGCCAGGGGCAGAGTCCCTGGGGATGAGAAAACCCAGGAGCAGAAAGATGTGGGGGTTAGCTGTGAACCAGAGCTGAGGTGGTAGCCACATGTGGCCAGGCCTTACGGAGGGGACAGTGGTGGGAGGTGACTGCAGTAGCCGGCCAGTGGGGACCTTTAGGAAGCACTTGCCCTCAGATGGCCCCGTACTGCCTGTCCTATCACCGCGTGACTCAGCACCCAGGCCCAGAGCTGCCCCTGGGAGCTCCAGCGCAGAGGACGCCGAGGCAGTCACCTTTCAAAGGACATCCTGCCGAAATGGGTGGGGCTGAGGGCCAAGTCCAGAGTTCGATTCTGGCTTCCAACTGCTCCCGGGACCCATCCTGGGTGTCACCGGGACCCCTGTCTCCTGCAGCGCTGGGAGATTCTCTCCATGTTTACGTCAGACGCGATCATCAGTTAAGTGTAGATGGTGCGTCCAGCCCTGCCCGCAGCTGGCTCGGCAAGGCCGGATCGGGTGGTTTGTCCAACATCGCTTACCCTGTCAAACCCAGAGCTCGGATGCACGTGGGGGTCCCCAAGAAGAACGGCCACAGGCAGGAAGGACAAGGGGTCACTTCTGGGCCACATCAAGCCAAGTTTCAAAACCAAGAGTGTGGTCCTGGGGAGAAGGCACAGTGCTGGCGGGAACAGAAGCTAGGGCTGACATCACAGAAACCGGGGTGTGGGCACCCCAAGACTAAACAGAACCTGCAGGTGACTCAACAATCCCATCAAAGAGTGAACAAGGGAGTTGGAGGTGGCTATCTTAGGGTGCATGTGTGTGTCCCCAACACAGCCAAACAGGAGGGACGGCTTTTCCTCGTGGCCCGTAATCTCCGCCACGCCTCATCGGCAAGCAGAGGAGGGCAAGAGCACCCGGCACAGAGGGCCAGGGCGTGCTGGAGATGCAGGCGCTCACCACCTGGTGGGCACCCGTGGCGTGTACACGCTGGATGCCACACAGGACCCCATCAACACAGCAGCTGTTCCCAGCTTCACAAGAGCTCAGCGGGAGCCCTGGGCAAGGCAGCAACCCAGGGGTTGGGCCACAGGAATGGAGCACTAGGGGAGGGGCAGGGCTGGGTACAGGGCCACGGGCACTGTGGGTTCTGGATGCCTCTTCTGGCTGCACTGGCTGGCTCTCTGAGACATTCAGGTCCCTCCCCCATGGGACTCACGGCTGCCAGGGACCAGGGAATGGTCAAGAGAGACCCGAGGTATGTGACAGGGCAGCAGTGCCTGTGAGAGCCTGAAATCGGTGAGCTGGACATAGGGGGTATGGCTGTGACGTGTGACGGCCCAGTGAGGGCCCAGGGACTATTGCTGGAGCAATTAGGAAAGGCTGGGATGGTCCTCAGCCCTCCCGGACCCACAGTCCTCCCCCGGGTTCCCGGACGCTGAGTAGGTGTGGAACCGTCAGGGCTCACACTTGGACAGACCGGGGTGTGGCTGCCTGCCTGCCTCCCTACTGGGGCAAAGGGACTGGGGGAGATGTGGGGTGGGCAGGGGAGCGTAAGCAGCGGTCAGTTCTATGGTGGGAAATGGCTGTGTTCTTCACATGGGGAGTGGGGGGCTTCTACTCAAGCACCACTTCTCCCTCCAGCCCCCCCCCCCAGCAGGAGGGACCAGAGGGCCCATTTCACCGCCAGCAAGACCCAGGGCCACAGTCATTTCCTAAGGCCAGGGATGGGTCCCTGGAAGGCCGTGGCCCTCCACGCTCACATGCCCTGGCCCAGGGGCCCGGCCACCACCCTTCAGTCCCCCGGCCCGGAGGCAGACCCCACAGCTCCCCTGCCGTGGACCCGCTTACCTGGCAATGAGCAGGCTGCGCGCAGAGGTGGAGGGACACCCGGGGGCCTGGGAGGAGCAGCACGCACAGTGGAGCTGGCCCTCTCCCGGGGGACACCCCCCAGGACGTGGTGACAGGGAGGCCAGGGGACAGGAGCCCAGGCTGGCCTGTTTGTTGCATCACAAAGTTCTGCCTGGGGCCACTGGGGAAGCTCAGGTCGCCCCCTTTTCTGTTGGGGCTCTGGCAGAGCAGCTACGGCACCCAGAAAACAGGGAAGGCAACACGTGGCCCTGGTGAGCTAGCGGGCGGCTGGGAGAGGCCTTCGTGGGCAGCCCAGCAGCACCACCTGTGGCCTGTTAAGCCCCGGCCAGCGCTCGTGCGCCCGGGGAATGAGCTGCACCTGGGGTATGAGCGAGGAGGCAGAGCCAGACAGAAGCAGACAGGAGGAGTGGCGGCAGCTGTGGGAGCCTGCAGGTGAACGGATGGCGTGCTCGAGCTGGGGACCCTGGGCTAAGGCGGCCTTCTTCCTGCAGGACCCCACGTCTCCAGGCAGACAGGGCCTGGGCTCCTCAGTGGCCCCCGAAAGCCCAAGGGGGGCTGTGAGGGCTGCAGCTGCCTCCTGGCACTTGCCAGAGACCCTGTGAGCTCTGGGAGTGGGGGGCCAAGCCCCAGCCCCTGTACCTGATAGGTGGCTCGGCAAACACTGGCTGAATGGAGCGCTTTGTCCATAGGGTCATGAGTTGACCTCTTAGTGTGACCAGGCCCCTTCCTGGGCCACACTGACCTGGATGCTCCCTCTGATGACAGGGGGCTGTGGGTGGCTCCGGTGGGACCATCCCTATGGCTGGAGACCCCTCACTGCACTAGGGGGCCAGCACTGGGCAGGGGCTCACTGGCCAGGGTCCAGTCCCTGATCCCCTTAACTACAGCCAGAACACCTGTCACCTGCACCCTCTCACGGGAGTGTCCAGGCCAGGCGGCCCAGGATGGATGGGCAGAGCGTCAGAAGGGGCAGCCTAGGAGCAGGAGGCATGAGGGGAGGGCGCAAGACGGAAGCTCCCCGAAGCCGGGAAGTGCCCCCCGCCTGCCTTGCAGCATAGAGGCTTCTGATGAACAAAATCCTCACTTGGAACACAGACAGACACTTTAAACTAAAAAAAGCAAAAGCCTGGCTCCCATGAGTTTTACAAGTCACACTGGGCACGTTTTAGGGGTGGCCAGGAGGCTGCGCATGGTGCCGAGGGAGCAGGACGCGTACCTGCGTCCTGAGCAGGGGAGGTGCGCCCTGGCTCTGAGGGGGTCCCCATGGCCATGGGGAAGGAAGTGCTGGCACTGTGATGAGCTAGGCCTTGTCCCCCAGGAGGGGTCTGGACACCTGACCCCAGGGAGTAGGATTGGACAATGTCTCAGGAACTTGGGTGGCCTTTGGAGCAGGGTGCCATGCTGGCAAGCAAGGCCTGGAAGCAGGGGCAGTGGGGGCTTCTGGCAGCTTGGCAGGGCCAAGGTCTCAGGCCCTCACGTAGGCGCAGGGCCGTCTGGGGACAAAGCAGCCTCGCCCAGTCCTTCCCTGGCCACACACTCTCTCCCATACACACACTTTAAGGGAAAGAGAAACCAATTCAATAAAACCCACATAGCTTAGTTCTTAGGGTATCTTTGTTCTCTGGTAACTTTTCATGCCAGGAGACGAACTGGCAGCGACACACGAAGGAGCCATGGTCCAGAGACTGCCATGTGGCCCTGGCCAGGAAACGCTATGGGGCGAGAGGGCGCTGTCAGGGCCAGCAGGTGCGTCTTGACCCCAGCAGCAGAGGGCATGGTGCATAGGAGGCCGCCGGGCGCTGCCACAGCACCACCTCGTGGCCACGGGGTGCCAGAGCCTGTGAGGACATGGGTCCCTTTGGCCATCAGCTGCTGGGAAGGGCACTGTCCTGTGTGTGAAAGGAGCTTCCCTTTGTGGCATTAAGTCCCACGGTAGTCATGGCCACCGGCTCAGGTACCCTGGAGTCCCGCAGGTTCTGTCAGGCAGGCACAGCCCTTAGGGAGGCGGTGCTGGAGACGGGGTGGGGCGGGGAATCTGTCCCAGTCCACCAGGTTCCTATAGAAACCTAGGGAGCAGAGGGGGTGGGCGGTCTGGGAGGGCGTGAGCAGAAAAGACAACTCAATGGGAGGGGAAGGCAGATTGGCAATTTAAGATGACCACTCCCGCAGTGTGGGGAGCGGTGCGGCTCAGACAGGGGCTGGCCAGGGCTCTTCCAGTGCACAGGGCCAGCACCACTGTGGCCAGAGCTCTGTCCTGCAGGAGCCGGGGGCAGGGAGGCACTAGGGGCTTGTTCTGGCATACATGGGATGGCTGGCCTGGCCTGCTGCTGAGCTGTGCAGCATCTGCCTGCGTGCTGGGTGCAGGGACACCTCTGAGTGAGGGGCAGCTCCAGTGACCACCACCCCGTGACCAGCACTCCTCAGGCTGGGCACTGGACATGCTCACCAGGTGGCAGGTCAGGTCTCGGCTGGAGATGAGCTCCTGCAGGGACGGTGCTGGGGTAGTCTCCGTGGGGTCTGGGCCTGGCCCTGGTCCAGGACCTGGCTGCTCCTAGCCCCTTCCAGACCCCAGCAAGAGCTGGCGAAGAGCAGAGGCGGCCGGGCCAGTGGCCACGGAGGCCTTGGCAGAGCTCAGTTCTGTCACCCACTTCCTGGGAATCGCTTTGGGCAGCTGGTTCCTCTCTGCTCTGGTCAAGGTCAGGGCATCCAGGGATCAACCTGCTCAGAATGTGCTGTGGGGGTGGCGGCAGCTGAGCCTGCATCTTCTCAAAGCACTTTAAATATCTACTTAGCACAGCACCCATTGTTACCGCAAATGACCAAGGAGCCTGGCCACCTCTGCCACACACACCCAGCCCCAGAGCTGCTGCCCCGCGGGGTGGACCAGGCCCTGCCCCGACAACCGCCTGGCCACTTGGGGACCTCCTATAAAGCGACCCTACTGGAGAGCCCTCTGCTTCTGGTTGGACCCAGCTCAGGCTCCATTTCCCTCCCTGGGTCTGGGGCCTGGAGCTGCGGAGGGGGTGACTGTCCTGCCCTCTCCTCGCCTCACAGGCTGCTTTCCTGACATTGCTGCGCTCCACAGAACGAGCTTCTTGGGCTGCCCCCAACCCCCGTGTGGGGCTCCTGTCCAGGCTGCGGGCTCTGTCTGGGCCAGCCTTCCCAGCGGCTAGGTCCCTGCTGCAAACGGCAAACCTGGCTGCCATGGACGGTGAGACCCTCCAGGGAGGGAAGCGACCGTGTGGCCTGTGCAGAGCCCACAGTCACCAAGAGGCTGGTCACTTCTACTCATGCTGCTAAACTGCAGAACAGCAATCACTGGACGGCACCTGTTTCTAACAACAGACCCAAATGCAGTGCCTACCAGCCTGGTAGCCTAGTGGCTAAATCCTTGCCTTGTGTCCACCAAGATCCTGTATGGGTGCCAGTTCATGTCCTGGCAGCTCCACTTCCCATCCAGCTCCCTGCCTGTGGCCTGGGAAAGCAGTCAAGCACGGCCCAAAACCTTGGGACCCTGCTCCCGCATGGGAGACCCGGAAGAAGCTCCCGGCTCCTGGCTTCAGGTCAGCTCAGCTTTGGCTGTTGTGGCCATTTGGGGAGTGAACCTGCAGATGGGAAAATCTTTCTCCCTCTTTGTAAATTTCCCTTTCAAGTAAAAATAAATAAATCAAAAACAAAAACAAAAACAGGGATACTCACTCCTTTTGCATTGTCAATACACTTCATGCTTTTCGCCCGGCAGCACAAGAGCAAGCTCACGCACAGCTGCCCAGAGGTGGTCTCCCTGCCTGAGAGCTGCACCAGGCTCAAGGGGGCAGAGGCAGCTCCTCCTGCAGATGACTGCGGGGCTCCCACGACAGGGCAAGGGCAGAGGCCACAGGGGAGCCTCTGGCTGTGTGGAGCAGGCTTGGGCCCTGACAGACGAGGGCCATGAGGCTCTGACAATCACCCATGGGTGCAGCGTGCAGAGACAGGGAAATCAGAGTTCACAAAGCCATCTTGCAGCCAGAAACCCCTACAGCACTTTAACACGCCAGCAGGGTGACAACAGATCCCAGGGCCTTCACGCAGGGCCGTGGGTGGCAGGACCTCGCCAAGTCGCGTATCCTGGCCTCATTAACGGCACGGACGTGCGTGTCATCTCCTGTGCCTCTTCCTCAGCGATGAGGAAACGCAGGCCCAGACAAGGCAGGTCCTTCAGAAGCAGGTTGGAGCATGTAGCCCCTTCCCTGAGCCCACCAGCATGCCTTAAGTCTGGGTCCTGGCAGTCTGTGCCACAGGCCAGTGCCCGGCCCAGTAGCCCCTGGCCACTGTGTCCCCTCACAGGGAACAATTTCACAGCACCAGGATTCAGCCAGCAGCCCCCGTGGCCCCTGCGCCCAGCCACTGCCCACTCTTGATTCCTGCTTATGCTGTGCAACATAAAACAGGCAAACCCAGGCAGCCGGCTGCTCCTCGGGAGGGAGCCAGCAGCCACCTGTGCTTCTGAGGGCTCCAGGACAGCGGGGTAGGGGACGTGGTTTTCCCAAGGCATTTTGGCAGGTCGGGTCAGCTGAGGTCCAGTTTCCCCCAAGGCGTTCCTGGGGAGTGGCCCACTGCTCCCACAGGAATTTCAGCAATCAACAACTCAGGGTGGTTGAAAAACTGCCTTGTTGGCAAATGACCAGGAGGCAGGGGCCAAAGGGGCCTGAATTGTCTCAAAGCTGCTCTGGGCATAGTCTGAAGACACCCTGAGGTGGCGTGTCAAGGCCCTCCAAGGTCACAGCATCCACCCAGCCTCCAAATGCCCATGGAAGTCATGTGCCCTCCCCATAGCGTGGCGGAGCTGCCGTGGTGGGCCTGTGGGCCCCGAGACCCTGTCCGGACCAGTTCCGGAAGTGTCACTTTTCCATGGCATTCTAGAGGCAGAGCACACAACCCAGGAGACTCTGGGGGCCTTGGGGATCCTAGCCGGAAACTAAGGAAGAGGAGGAAGGCCCGGGGAGGGGAGTCTGCAGGACCAGCCATGGGGAGTCCTGCCCCGAGAGGGGTTGCAGAGGGTCAGCCCGAGACCAGTGCCAGTGCTCTGGGGCCTTGGACACAGCACCAACCAGCAGGAGCAGGAGGCTCAAGCTCCAACTCCAGGGACCACGCTCCACTGCTGCAGGAGGGAGAGCAAGGCAGGCATGTCTGCCCAGCACGAGTGGCGATATCACAGAGACTGCACGCGTGTACACCCATCATAGCCTGTTCTCACTGCTCACGTGCACACCCCATCATAGCCTGTTCTCACTGCACGCGTGCACACCCCACCCCAGCCTCCCCGTTCTTACTGTCCACATGCACACCCCATCACAGCCTCCCCGTTCTCACTGCACGCTTCAGGAGTCCTGAGCAGCCTAGTGGGCTAGCTGGGGGCCAGTGGCACAGCTTACGGTTCAGAGTGGCACTGGCCTTACCTGAAGACAGCCACCAGGAAATACCAAGGCAGCACGTTTAATACCCCAGGCACACTTGCCCCTTGCCGTATGTCCACTAGGAACCCGAGTCCCTGGCCGTTTAAGGCCTGCAGCCCACGAGTGCCTCAAGCAGCAACATCCTGATGACGGATGACATAAATTACTCTACTGGTGCAGTCCTGCTCTTTCTGGGGAACTGGTGACATGCAGCCCAACCTGCTTGTGGCCCCTCGTGGGGCATGGGGAGAAACGGCTGATGCAGCCAGCACCAAAGGACGTCCCACAAGCACAACAGAAAACCCCTGTCCTTGGGGGCTGAGCGAGCCACCCTGGGCCCACAGCGGCTAAGGCTGCAGCACTTCGTGAAGACGGAGGAGCCAGGCCCTGGTCTTGGGCAGGAAGCAGGCCCCATGAGGCCCTGGAGGAGCTGCAGCCCTGGGCACCGTCTCAGCTCAGGTGTGTGGCTTTCCTGGCACAGGCTTCAGGCTTCAGGGTGTGACCCAGAAACTCCTTTGGCCACCTGTGCCACAGTGTCCGGGACAGGAGCCTCTCCCTGGCCAAGCCAGGGCTCAGAGTTTGCTGTTCTTCTGGAACTGGGCCACCAGGCTAAGGACCTGCTCGGAGGCCTTGATGGTCTTACAGCTGAGGTAGGCGGTGCTGTTGGGCGCCGTCTCCTCCAGGAAGTAGCGGTAGTTGACCATGAGGCCGCAGGAGCCCGTGAGGCCCCGGAGGCTGCTGTCGGCCATCCAGTTGATCCGCCACAGCACGGCCCCGTTCTGCAGGTGGAAGTTGGCAACGGGGTTGAGGGCATAGCCGCGGTGCTTCTCTCCGTACAGGTACCAGGCGCACAGCCTCATCAGGGGTGCCTGCAGCGCCCGGACCAGCTTCTCCGACTTGGCCCACTCGCTGCTGCTGAGCAGACCCCTGAGGGTCTCGTGCACAGGGTCCCCGGTGAGCTCGGCGAGCTCCCTGCACTCAGAGTCCGAGAACAGCTCGTTCCGGCCTCGCTCCTTCGCCTGCGAGCTCAGGAGCCCCAGCAGCCACTTGGTGAAACCAGGGATGGGTGACAGACTCGAGAAGGCCCCCAGGTGAGGAAACTCTTTCTGGAGGGAGACGGAGAAATCACACACTCAGCAGGGGAGGCAGCGACATGCGAGCGCCGCTCACCTCCCTGGGGACCACTCCGTGTGGTGCCAGACAGTGACGGTGCCACTGAAACCACAAGTAACCATGGTAGAGGGGCCTGACCCACCGAGCCTGACCCCGGCCCATCTCCCACACCCACTCTGCCTGCAGGCGCCTCTGTGGCCCTAGGGCCTACGCTGACGCTTGGCATAGAACTACCAAGGCCAGGCAAGAGGACACTGCCTCCCCAGCTGGGCCCGTGCGGGACAGCGTGGCAGGGGAGTGCGTGCAGAGTGGATGTGTCTGCCTGGCACCCGCACAGCCTCGTGGGGGGAAACAGCTGACAGAACACAGAAGTGGAGGGCCTGGTGTCCGGCTGGACGACACAGCTCTGTCACAGTGAGTCCAGGGGCTGCGGTGCCCGGGCCAGCTGCCGCCCGACTGCCTTCCCTGCGGCCTGAGCTGGCAGCGTTTCCGTGCAGGGACTTAAAGCCGGAGTGCTGGCGACAGAGTACGGGAGGGCACTCCACAAGGTCTTGGAAAATGGAATTAAAAAGTTAACTTCTTTTGGATTTTGAAATCCATGTGCAAGTTTCTCATAATACACATTTTCTCTGATTATTCTCAATACCCTTTGTACACGGGGATTTTTTTTTTTTTTTTTGCACCAAAATAAAACCCTCTTCTAGTTTCTTTTTCCAGCAAAGTTTTGAAGTACCCATTTCTGTTTTCGACATTTAACAGAGCTTCCGTGGCAGGCACATGCAGGGAAGCCAGAAGCTGCCCAGAGCAGAGCCAACGACCAGCCATCCTGTCACTTCACCTGTGACTCTGCGGCACAGCGGGGGTCCCAGTGGACAGCGAATGAAGGCCTGACCAAGCTGCAGCTTGGGGCTGCCCGGCTGGCCCTCTGCTCCTTCCCCTTCCTGCGGTGCCCGCCTTCAGCAGCAGCAGCAGCAGCAGCAGCTCCCGAGCCACAGCCGGAGCTGGCTCGAGGCCGCGGGACCAGGCTTACCTGCAGCTCTTTGACGACCCGCTTTATGAGGAACGTTCCCAGCTCCACGCCCTGGAGCCCCTGCTGCGTCAGGCTGATGGAGTAGAAGATGGCACAGGCAATCCTGTCCTTGTCCTCGGTCTCGGACGGAGGCTGTTCCTTCACTATGGCCTGGAAAACAGCGGTGCTGAGAGCTGGCTCGCTGCTCTCCAGCCACAGCCACAAGCACGGCAGGCTGAACCACACACACGGGGCCGAGAGAGGACGGAGACGGCTGGGCCTCCAAGCCCTGCACCACAGCCACCTGCACACAGCTCTGAGCATCACTCAGCCCACAGCAAGGCACACTTCCTCTCTCCAAGCAGCCCCCAGCTGCCCCAGACAGGTCACAGTGACTTTAGTCCCACCCTGGGTAAGAGCGCCAACTCCACCAACCCAGCAGCTGGGAGCAGGAACGCGGCCCCTAGGCCCTCAGCCTCCCAGTGCCCCCACGAGGGAATGCTGCGCAGCGCCGGTATGGGACGCAGGCTCACCTGCTCAGCTCCCTGGCAGGTCACAGCGCCTCTGAGTCCCCAAGCTCAGCTGCTCCCACACCCGTCCCATGTCCCCCGAGAGCCCCTCTCTTATTCTGGGTCCCTGTACACCTACCCCAAGTCTCCAGGCTCAACTCCTCCCCTACCCGTCCCCACCTCTGTCCCCCCCGAGAGCCCCTCTCCTACTCAACTGCTCCAGTGCATCTGCCTGCTGGTTCCTAAATTCGCGTCTAACTCCTGCTGGAGCTGAGCAATCAGGCTGATTCCCGCAGACCCCCTGCGTGGGCACAACTACCCTTCTCCCAGCCCTCCAGGGCCCCAGGTGTCCTTCCAGGGCCAGTCTCAGCTGTCAGTCCTGCCGCCCTGCCCCCAGCCGTCCACCCAGCCCGTTTGCATGCCTGGCAGCACATCCGGAGAGTCTGGCTCGCCAGCTAAACTGTCCTCAAGGTCAAAGAGACTTATTTGTTTTTACAGGATAAAGCCAAATAAAAGAGAAAAGCAGCTGTGCCTCTGGGCCGTCTGTCGCGCAGTCACCTGGATGTTGCTGGAGATGTCACTGGTCAGCGCCACGTGCAGGACGACCAGCGGCTCCCCAGGCGTGGAGCAGTGAGAGAAGTAGTAACACCTCCTGTAGGGCCCCACGCGCCGCTTCATGTCCATCCAGTTCCTCACGGGGTGCACAGCCTCAGATCTGACGGCAGAGCCAGGGGTAGGGGAGTCACTGCTGCGGCCCCCCACTCATCTACTCACTGCAGACAGCCCCCAACCACGGTGCTACAGGTCATGCAACGGCTCACCTGGCTAGTCCTCAGCCTGTAAGTGCTGGCATCCCACATGGGCACCAGTTCACATCCCAGCTGCTCCACTTCCCATCCTGCATGTGCATGTGGCCTGGGAAAGCAGTCAAGGACGGCCCAAAGCCTGGGGACCCTGCACCCACGTGGGAGACCTGGAGGAAGCTCCTGGCTTTGGACTGGCTCAGCTCTGGCCGTTGTGGCCACTTGGGGAGTGAACAAGTGGATGGAAGATCTTTAACTCTCCTTGCCTCTGAATAATCCGACTTCACAACAAAAATTGATCTTTAAAAAAAATATATATGCAGTTCTAATGGGATCATCTGAAAACTCAGAGAATCATTTTAAGGTGGGCTGGCGCTGACTGAGGAGCCACATCTCATTGTCAGCTCCACTGTCAAGAGTAGCTGGGGGGCTCAAGAAGCACTGACCTCCGACACCCCGGCTCCCCCCAGGCTCTCCCTCGGGGTCACGTGGGAGGCACAGAGCGGCTCCCCACAGGCTCTCCCTCGGGGTCCCAGCGGGACTGACTTACTCGCTGATTCTCTGAAGCACGTCACACGACGAGTGCCAGGTGACCCGCTCCAGGTTCAGGAACCCCGAGGAAAACCACTCTGAGAGCATGCCTTTGAGCACCCCGTTCATTTCCTGCGGAGGAGACAAAGCGTCAGTCCCCTGCTCGGCCAGAGGCCGTGCAAGACCATCCTCTAACAGCTTCTGCCAAGGGGATGTGGGGCACACAGCAGTGGCAGTGCCAGTCTGCTTGTGTATGCTGAGCGACTGCGGTCCACTGCACCCGGCAATGGGCATACTCCACTTGAACTTAGTGGCCAGAATCAGATGTGTTCCACCTCACTCGCCCTGGGAAACTCACTCAACACCAAGCCCGCGTAACTGTGACAGACGCGACAGGGACAGCACAGCACTCGGGTCCCGATCTCTTGGGAACCTTCTGCGACGCGCCAAAGCAGCAGTCCTGTTCCCTTAGAAAGCCCAGCACCTACTCCAGGTGCCTGCCTCGCCAACTGGAAGATGCACAGCTCACAGCTGGCTGTCTCTGAAGCCAGCACGCACCCTTCCAACGAGTGCAGCTCAGTCGGCAGCATGCCTCGCCCGTGGGACACACACTGCTGTATCAGGCGATCCTGCACGGTAGAGGTGTGGAATCACTCCGGCTATCTTATCTGCTTTCAGGAATCACTTGAATCAACTTTACCATCATGCATTTGTGGGCCTAGTGTGATGGCTAAATCCTAGCTTTGCACATCCTGGGATCCCATAAGGCATATGGGCACTGGTTTGTGTCCCAGCTGCCCTACTTCCATCCAGCTCCCTGCTTGTGGCCTGGGAAAGTAATTGAGGATGGCTCAAAGCCATGGGACCCTGCACCCATGTGGGAGACCTGGAAGAAGCTCTTGGCCCTTGGCTTTGGATTGGCTCAGCTCTGGCCATTGCAGCCAATTGGGGAGTGAACCAGTGGATGGAAGATCTTTCTCTGTATATTTGCCTTTCCAATTACAATAACAAAAACCAAATGAAGCATTCATCCAAAACCTTGCAGCCGGAGTGGGAGTTCACGGTGGTGCAGCCTCAACCAGTCACAGCCCCCACAGGCAGCGACACACTGCCCGCTACCAGAGCAGAGGGCACCCTGAGGGTGGCCGACCTGACTCGTCCCCTCTCCCACATGAACAGACACCTCGTTTCCTAGCCGGGGCCAGCACTGCCCAGAAGCCAGCCCCCACTGCGGGTTCGGGTCGCTGCCTGACCGAGGCCTGGCCATGGAGGTGTGTGTGAGCAGGGGCATCCTGCCATTGTGGTTTCCCAGGGCGCAGCCTGAGAGCCTCAGGAGAGGCAGTATGTTCCAGCCCTTCCACGGGGCGAACATCCCTCATGCCACTGTGACTCGGGGCCTCTGTCACAGCTCCTGGCAGCCATCATTCAGGGGGTGAGCCCCCGTCGGCCTGGCACAGAGCGGAGCTGACTCACAAAGAACGCGTGAGAGAACTCCCGCGCAGGCCACTTTCCTGATGGCTGTGGACATTACAGGACAGTGTCACAGTTTCAGTCTGGGCAAAATGTGCCAGGAATCAGAGCTGTCCCGAGGACAGGATGTGGGTGAGGGGGCTGGCACGCAGGTGTGCTCCTGGGGGCAGTGAGGTGGGCTGCCGCCGTGTCCTGCGGCTCCTCAGGATGGTTAGCACCCAGTGGCCGAGACCAGAGCGAGACGCTGGCAACACTCAGATTCAGAAAGGTTTGTCCTGTGCCAGCTCGCCTCCCCAGCCGCCCGGTTCTATTCTGGGCTGCTGACGGCTACAAAGTGTGATGCTGGTGCGGAGAAGTGGGAATCCAGGGGAAAGGTGACAACCGGCTGGGTGCTGACACTGCCCGCAGCTGTCAGGGCTGGCTCAGAGCACGTGGGCAGCCAGGCCGCTGGCCACCGAGCAGCACAAACTATCGTATTAATGTTTGCTTCCTGTGCAGTCCACCTGCGGCAACGTGGCCATGCGGGCCCTGCCAGGCGTGCCAAGGTCTGCGCCAGCCCTCACGTTATCCTGATGGCTAGTTCTTGTCTTGGGCGACATCAGAGAGAACGCCCCAGACGTTCCACGTTAGCCTGTCTTCAGATGGACTTGGGTGCCTGGCCTGCCCACCTCCAGGGTATGGGTTTTCAGGTTCAGAAGCCCCGGCTGGGGAGGGGAGCGGGAAGCCGGGGTGAGGGGAGCTGGAAGCTGGGGGGAGGGGGACACCAGCGACTAGGCCTCCCACTCTCCCTGCGGTGCCCGGGCACGGGTCGGGGGCATTCTTTCCTAGGTTCTTGTTCAGCAAAATGAGCATCAGAGTTATCAAGCCCCTGCTCCACCAAGGGGCTGCACAAACGGTCTCGCATGGGTGGTGGTATCCCCTGTGGGCGACAGAGCTTCTCTCAGCCCTGTCCCCATGCTGCCAGGAAGCCCACACACCGCTAACTTCCCGATTCCCGTGTCTGAATGGCCATTACGTCGCTGCTTCCTGGAACACAGGCCAGCCAGGCCCTGCTGCCCGGGTTGACCATCGCTATGGGAGGCAGTACCTCAACAGTGTCTCCGGGGACACCCTAACGCCGGAGGCCACCCCCACGGGCAGCCTTCACACAGCCACACAGACACCAGAGGGACTGTACCTGACACTCGCATCTGCCATCTCCACACCGGGCGTCAGACCCAGGGCTCAGCACACAGCGCCTCTCCATGCACCAAGGCTTTAGCCAGGCTCCAGATCCCTCTGCACACTCCCCGTGACCATCAGCCTAGTCCAAGCGGGCAGACTAGCCCCCAGCCACTCCCCTCTCACAGTGCGCGCCCAGTCCAGCCAGCAGGGGCCGGGTAAGCAGTGCACCTGTGTAACCGGTGCAGGGTACATGGCAGGAGCGTGTGGAGACCACTCCTCTGAGCACACTGCATCAAAGCGAAGCCTGGGGGTCTGGGGATCCCAGGCTAACACTCCGGGTGCCAAGCTCCTGGAGCTAACAGACTTGCTAAGGCACAGAGTTCGAGTCCCACTGCCTCGTTAACATGGCTGCCAAAACCCTGAACAAAGTCCGAGAATCCGAGCGCCAGGGGACCGCACAGGGCGCCAGGCGACGTCCAGCACCGAGTGAGCTGATGTGGGCTGTGCACGCCGCGTGCGCCGACTCACTCCTGTGGGTTCCTCTGCTTGACCAAGGCCCTGTTCCGCTGCTGCCAAGGGTGGGGGCTTTTAGGCTAATCTGTACCTTCTCCTCAGTTTTGCTGCAAATTTAACACTGCTCTAAAAGATAACTATTTAATAAAATGGACTGCGGGCACTAAGCAGTTGTGTGACAGGACACAATACTGGATTCGAGGCGACAATTTCCTTGGACAGAGAAACAAGCCCTCTCAGGTGACCTCAGTGATGGAGGATCAGACGTTCTTCACGTAGCCGTGGGCAGCAACGGAGAGGTACGAACTCGCAGCAACGCGACCACCGAGGGCAAGCAAGCATCTCACAGAGTGGGAACTCAGCACTGGGGGGCCCTGGGAGAGCGGCCCCTCATCTGACAGCATGACCCGCTCGGCCTCCTGCCTGACTTAGCCAGCAAGTGGAGATGGAACGAGGAGTGTGCCAGGGCTGGTCTCAAGCAGGGACACTCGGGAGCCCATCACTTTGTCTGGGAAGTTCCTGCTGTTCAAGGAAACCAGCTAGCTGGGGAGATAACCCTCATGAACCTGGGGCAAGTGGAACTCCAAAGGGTGGGCCATTCCACGCCGACCCACACCTGCCAAGCACAGCCATTCCATGCCGACCCACACCTGCCAAGCACAGCCATTCCACCCCGATCCACACTGACTGCGTGCTCAGCTTAACACACTGAGACGCAGGCCTGACCATGCTGCGTATGGCTAACCACTGTGAGGGCTCTGCGCAGGAATTGCACTGAGAAAGGGGTGTGGGTGACACACGGGGTCACTGACAAACAAGCCAGCGCAATGCCCAGGTCCCTGACTGCTTCTGTCTTGAACTCTGCCCGAGTTTGATGTATTCCAGGACCAAGATGAAACCTCGTGATACAGGCTGAACTCACACCGCACGAAGGGGACAGAAACCCGGGCTTGGGTGGGTGACCACACAGCCTGTCACCCAGTGGTGGCTGAGAACGAAGGGGTATGTGACCCCAGTGGGAAGTCAAGATAATCACTTGGCTGCTCAGATTTCTGAAAATGCTAACCCCCACAGACGCCAGATCTTCCTGCACACTGCGGCGGGTCCTTGTCCATCCCTCAACACCAGCAGCACAAGAGGGCTAACGGGCACTGCCACGTTATGTTGAGTGCCGGCATTGCCACACTTCAGGGCTGCACTAGGCGAGGTCAGGGCCCGGCCCAAGGTGTGCCACAGAAGCAGGTGGACACTGGCCACTCCTGGACGCGCTGGCGACCTTGAGATCCACCCGTGGGGGTGCGCTTCCCAGGCCCTACTACAGCATCTGACCCTCGGGGGCGCCCAGTCAAGTTCTGCGAACTTGGTCCAGGCGTTCGCTCAGTTCCACAACAAACATTTCCACTGCCCCGAAAAGCCACCAGGGACGCGGCCGGACAGTCCCCTTAAAGGCGGGGAGCACTTAGGAGGCAGCACCTACGTAAGGGCTGCAAGGCGCGCCTGGACCGGGGCAGAGTGTGGGGGCCCCTCCGCAGCTCCGGGCGGGACGCCCTGAGTGGGGGATGTCGGGGCGGCCCGGGCGGGGCCTTACCCGGACGTGCGGCCCCTCCACCAGCTTGAGGGCCTGCGCCTCCAGCAGGTCGGCGCGCAGCTGCACCAGGAAGCGCACGCCGCCGTCCAGCTTGCTGATGTGGTGGAAGAGGCCGCGGTAGCGGGGCACCAACGCGTAGCGGAGCCGGTCCTCGGCCTGCAGCAGCACGGCCGCCTCCCGGGGCTGCTGGCGCAGCTGCAGCACGCCGGCGCTCTGCTCGGCCACCTGGCCGTGGTCCACGCCGAAGCCCTGCGCCAGGCGGCCCAGCAGCTCGGCGCGCTGCGCCACCTCGGCCAGGCCGCCGTAGAAGCTCACGAAGTCGGCGCACTGGCCCTCGGCGGGCGCCGGCGTCTTCTCGCGCAGCTCGTAGGCCGGCATCGGCGGCACGGCGCGGCGCAGCACTTCGTCCATGGCCCGCTCGAGAGCGCCGGCCGCCCCCGGCCCGCTGGACAACTGGCGCCCGTGCGGCCGCGGCGGCCGCTGGGGGAGCCGCAGCGGGAGGAGCCGCCGCGCCGTCAAGCCGGGGCCCAGGCCTCGCATGGCGAACGGCGACAGCTGCCCGGGGCTAAGTCGCCAGCGCCGCCGCCGTCCGCTTCCGGCTTCCGGCGCGCGGGCACCATAGGCTGGGCGGGCGCACGGGGCAGCGCCGAGGCCAATGGGAGCGCGGAGCGACGGGGCGGCGCCCGCGCGCGGCCAGAGGCCCGCCGTGGCCGAAGGTCGCGGCAGGTGGCGGTGGCCGCCGGGTTCCCTGACAGCTGACCCCGTCTGAAGTCACCTTCCCACTCCCTCTGGTCTTCCCCGCCCGCACACGCGCCTCTCCAAGCCCGCATCCGCGGGGCTCCCCTCTGCAGGTGCATCAGCTGTCACCCCGGTTCATTGGGCTCCGAGCTTCCTCCTCTTGTCTGAGCCTGCCCAGGGATCAGGTCTCCTGGGATCGGGTCTGGCACGCGGTCCCGGGAGCCCTGGTCGCCTGCTTACTGCCTGAGCAGACAGCCGTGGGCTCATCCTTTCCAGCCTGTCCCTGTTGCCTTGGCTTGCATTCACTCAGTAGAGTGTGTCCTAACCACTGGTTGGAGGGCACGTCCAAAACCTAATGGGAAAATGGAATTAAAGGATAAATTTGGGTATAAACAACTTTGGACTTCATGGATCCTATGATCATAATAGGTATTTTCCATGAAGTTCCCGAATCCTCGGGCAGTTTACAGCCTGGAGGAGGAGGCCGGCCACCAAGGACCTGGAAACTGGGCAGCGACTGCGGGGTTTATTATGGCCTTTAGGGACTCCTGAGCCTGGTTCCTGCAGTGCCCCCGGGGCTCTCTGAGTCACTTCCTGAGGAGTGTTCTCCATTTTTCATCTAACTTGGACACCTGCTCAAAGACCGAAAGCTTTAGCACCACACAGCAGTATTCCCTGCCCTGTTATCGCATGCAGGCTGTACATTATTCTGTCCATTTCACAGGTGGGAGAATGGAGGCTCTGAGCAGGTGAGCTGCCCAAGGGGTGAGCAGAAGGCTGTCTAAGCTGCTGCCTTGGTGCTGTGCCACTTCCCATGTTGAAGCCGCGTGCAGGGTAAGGCGCAGCCTGCATCCCTCCCCTTGGGTCTGAGTGGGCCTGCGCAGTGGCAGTAGAGCTCTTTGCTCAACGTTTTGGGCTGACTGGTTACGCAGCATTTGGAACTCGTCCTAGCACCGCATCTTTCATCTGCTGGATCACTCCTCAGATGCCACCAAGGCCAGGGCTGAGTCAGTCTGAAGCCAGGAGCCAGGAGCTTTCTCCAGGTCCTCCATGTGGGTCCCAAGGCCTTGAGCCATCCTTTTCTGCTTTCCCAGGCCACAAGCAGGGAGCAGCCAGGAGCACACCTTGCCCTCTCGGGATCCTGGTGCTTGCAGGCAGGCGACTAGCCTGTGAAGCCACTGCGCCCGCCTCAATCTCCTGGGTATTGCAGTGCTCTCTGTCACGACATGTCCCTCTGTCCCTCACCTGGGCAGCTGCATCACACCAAGTGTCACCCCACACATGCCTTATCCCAGACCTCCCCTCCCTGGCTGCCTGGTCCGCTGCACAGTTCCTAGTTTTGGCCCCATTGTGACTGTAACTGCCGAAGCCCAGGGCTGCCCCTCTGAGGGTGGCCAGTCAGCCACAGAAGGCATGGCGTGCTGCTGCCTGGGGACCAGTCTCGCACCCTCAGCTGCCACATCACCCCCGGGGCTCCGGGCTCACAGCCTTGTCAGGTGCCCAGCTGTGGATCACAGCCATAGCATCCTGGGTTGCCGGCAGCTGTGCCACACCCTGGGTGACCTGTCCCTGTCACAGGCTGTTGGTAGAGGACGCCCAGAGTTTAGAAATCTGGACTGAGTTTCTCATAGAGAGAATGGGGGTTTATCACAGCCCAAACCGGAAGAGCCCACTGCACATCCGGAGGACGAGTGGTGCACTGACATTGGTCCCCACAATGGAAAACAACCGTGGCACAGGACACGCATGACACAAAACGGCAGAGGCACACATACCTCAGCGACGTGGCTCCAGCAGAGGTGAGCTAGCCAGAGGCCAGCCCCGGGAGCCCACTGGTGCGAGCGTGTGCCAGGAAGGAGCCTCTAGGGGCTGCCGAGCGTGCTGGGTTTTGATCTGGATCACAAAGCCAGAGAACATGCTGTGCTCCTCAGTTACACGCCCATCGTCACGGGAGCCCTTGGGGTGAGCAGAGGGGAAAGGGTGAAGCGATCGCTGTGTCCAGAACCGCATACGAGCGGGGCTGTCATGCTCCCCACCCCTGAACCGCTGCAGCTGCTGGAAGAGACGCTCTCCCCAGGACCCCTCATGGTTGGATGTTGCTACCTCCCCACCCCTGGCTGCGGCTCCCTGTGGGCTGCAGTGGCCGCCTCTGCCTGAGAACCCGGCTTCCCCAGCCGCACCTCTCTTGGGTGCTGCAAGGCTGAGCCGCTGCTCATAGCCTGGAAGATTCCCGGCACAGGAAGGCTGGAGAGGCACCAATTTAGACGCAAGGTGCTTCCTGTACTCACTCCCAAGGGCCCCTAGTCACCGCCAGCAGCAAAGCCCACCAAGTCCAGCAGAGGGAGCTGTTACCACGCGAATGCGCAGAGCTCGGGCGTGAATCCTAACCCTTTGCACAAAGGAAGCCGCCTGGTTTGGATCCTCCTAAGAAGCAAAGCACCTATTACCTAGGCAAGCTCTCTGCCTCCGGGGCTTGCGGTGCGCATCCTGACCCCGGCTGTGTGCAGCGTGCCTTTTGCTCCACGTGCATGGCTCTTGTCAGGAGGAAGACAAGGAGAATCCTCCGTGGGAAAGAGAACACCTTGCCACGTGTGTTCTCCCTCACGCGCCATCTGCCCCTCTTCCTGCATCTTGGCAGACAGGGCTGGCTGCCTGGACGCACAGCCGAGCAGATGGAAATTTTAACTTCCGCCACAGCTCCTGCACCATCCCGAGACGCTGGCCTCAGCGTCCAGTGCAGTGCAAGATCAGACAAGCCAGGAGAACTCTCCCCGCCCTGCCTCATCTCACAGAGAAGGGCGTCATGAGTCCCACTCAGGCACCTCAACAAGAAGCGGTGCGTGGGAGGCGGGCCACGTGCAGCTGCGGAGCCCCGTCCAGCGGCTCCCGGGGCCTGACTCCAGAGTGGGTACACCCTCTCTGCCACTGGGTGTCACAGCTTCTGTTCCAGGTCTTGGCCAGGTAGAATAACAGCCCCAAAGACATCCGCAAACCAATTCCCCGGGCCTGCGAGCATTGCTTCACAAGGAAAAAAGGGAAAGGGCTTGGCTGAAGACCCACAGAGGGGGAAACACCTTGGATTACAGGGGGACCCCACATACACCCCACAGTTCCTGAGGAGGAGGTGCGAGGGTCGGAGTGACCAGGGGAGGAGATGCAGCAAGGCTGATGGCGGAGAAGCCGCGGGAGGACGCGGGCCACTGTTGGAAGGCCGGCAGCCCAGGAGGACGTTAACCTTTTGTAACCTGTTCTAGAAAATACTAGACTGAACACTTTTAAATTCATTTTCTTAAGGCCAGTCTCGCCCTGATACCAAAGCTAGACAAAGACGCCACAGGAGGATGAATGCCAACCCAGAAACATCACGCACTGAACTCCACAGCACACTCGGGGGACACGCACGCAGGAGTGCAAGGATGGCTCAACAGACATACAACCACCGCTGTGTGTCAGTGTGATGAGAAAAAGCTCATCACAACCGCTGTGACAGCTACACTCCCAGAGAGAAAGATACAGCCAAAAGCTCCAGCAGGCACGAGGAGTGGCCGCACCAGGACAAGGGCCGCATACCAAAGTCCACTGCCGGAATCGAGATCAGGAGGGAAAGCAGAAGACGCTTCCTCCAAGAAGCAGTCCGGGCTGGCCACTCCGGCCACTGGATTGGCACAGTACCAGGAGTCCGAGGGAGAGTAATTAGACAAGAAAGAACACGCTAGGGAAGGAATTCAGGTCACCCTGTGGATGACATGACTGCGTCACAGTGACTCCACCCAAGCTTTCTGGGACCCACAAACGGAGAAGGACGGTCAGCATGGCTGGACACTCAGCATCCCTCCACAAGGGGAAGGAGGAAATGGACTCCCGTGTCCGAGAAACTTAACCAGCAAGGTGAAAAACTTACACACGGAAAATGACAAGTTATCAGTTATCCATGACAAATGAAGGAGACCTAAGGGGCAGGACAGCCCCCGCTCATGCGCTGTTAATTCATCCATCTCACCCAGAATGCTCTGCGGGTTCCCAGAAATCCTGGCCAAAGCCCGGTGCATTCCTGCCAGACACAGCAGAAGGAACCCCAACATCCCAACAAATGACATAGACATTGAAGCAATCTCGAGCCGGAACCCCAAAGATGGAGGAAGCCTACCCCTTCATTGAGGCTACAGCAACTGAAACAGCATGGAACCAACTGGAGAACCCCCAAACAAAGGACCACGGCTCCCCCCCCCCCGAGGTGTTGGGAAAACAGATATCTGAGTAAACAAAGTCAGCTCCTATCTTAGCTCATCCACGAGAGCCAACCCAACGTGGCCTCCTGCGCATGCCCGGGACAAGTGCTGGACTAGAAATGAAGGCTCTGTCCAGGTCAGCTCCTCTTTGCCCAGTGTAGACTGTCCAAGGGCGTGTCCCACATTCTGTCTGTCCCCTTCTAGTTACTTTAACGGTGGTGTCCTAGATTGTTACAAAGTGGTCATTTTGATGTAGTCAAATTCATTAACTTTGCAATGGTTTTTAAAGAAGTTGTCTTTTGGTCTCTGCTTACATCTTCCTAAATTTGTCCCTGTCAGCTTTATGGTTTGATTGCTCACGTTTCCCTCTTTACTTCTTTGGAGGTAGCTTTGCCGTAAGGTGTTATCCTGTCTTGGTGAATTAATTTTATTCTTGAACGTTAAACTCATGCATCCCACAGGTCACACCATGCCTTCGACCCGGCCGCTCGCCGCACTGGCCTGGCTCCCTGCGACGCCGTGAGGCAGCGCACAGCCGACAGCCTGCGCTCCCCGACCCACTTAAGCTCAAACCAAGTAATCTTGGGTGTATTCCTCCCCTTGGAGCAAACCTAGCAAACACTATCAGCTAGGTCATTTTCTTTAAAAAACACAAAACCCGTACCCTCACTCAGTTGTGTAGGCGGCCTCCCGTGGTTTAATTTCTTTTAATTGTAGTTTCATCAGATGGTCAATTCCACCTGTGCCTTTCTGGAAGGCAGTGCCGGTAAACAAATGCATTTTACTTTCGTGTTTTTCTCCAAATTAACTTATCTATTTTTTCCCCTTTTTTATTACAGCAGGGAATGACAAGCACTTTTCTCCCAGTAAATGTTTCTTTCATATTTTACAAAGAAGTCTCAAAGGAGAGTTTTATGCGTTTATAATCACACCCTGCGCAGTTCTGCGAAGCACTGTGCCTGGTGTGAGGTGTTACTGAGCAACTTGGCGTTCTTGTTCCAGATGTTTCCATCCGAGTGCTGTTGCTCACAGCAGCCTTGACCTGGCATCTCCTGGCGGAGCGCCCGTCGGCTGCGGATGCTGGCACGAGCTGTGGGGGCTTAGCAGGTTCAGTTCCACTGCTCCGTGACCAGGCAGCACCTTGTCTCCCGCCCTGTCACTTTCAGCACGGCAGTTTTTATACAACCAACACCAGCCATGTGATCCAGGTGTGGGCCAGGCCTGGTGGGGCTATTCCATTCATCTGCCTCTGATTGGCCCAAAGAGTTCATAACCCAGGTCCAGCCAATGAGCCATTCCATTTAGTTGGTCCTGATTGGATCAGGATGGGCACGTGACCCAGGTCGGGCCTCTCAGAGCCCACGCGAGGGTTTTGCCTGGTCCACTGGGGCAGCTGAACCTGAGGGTGGCGGTCCTGCACAGCCGGAGGTCGGCCCAGAACGCAGGCGCCAGGAGAGCAAGCCGCACGAAGCTGCGTGAGCCAGGGAATCTGGGCCGGTGCATGCTAGCTTGCCTGTGTCGTGTGAGCGCTCTCTCCGTGACCTCTGTCCCAGGACTCAACCCTTGCCCTATTAGGAAAGGTGCTCAGTGAAGGCACAGATGCGTGTGTGAGGGGTCCTCAGAGGTGGCCAGAGGCACCAGACCCCTTGCTTCTGCCTTCCTCCTGCTGCTGGGCCCTCACCCCTTGCCCGGCCAGAGCAGCCCAGGGGTGCCTGGGAGAATGCTGAGATCCTGGCATAATTTTCTCAGTGCCATTGCTAGCTTGGTGAAAACTCCCTTGCATGCATGGATTTCAAAGTTGCCTGGCACGCAAATATACTTCCTGTGATTTGATTCTCTGCAAACTTGCTGGCGTGCCCTCCTGTCTCACGGCTGTGTGGGATGCACGTGTCCTTGTCCTGAAAATGATTCATTTCTCTGAACTCCAAGTCCATCCTAAGCTCTTGCTCCTCTGCTCCACCTGCCCGCCTCTTCCAGTTAGGAACCCAGGCTGTCCATGCACCCTCCTGGCCCCATTGTGCCTTCAGAATCCGGCAGCCTCGTTCACGAGATCCTAGGGTCAGAAAGTGCCTTTCACGGTGGCACAAGCACCATGTAAGCTGGGCCGGGTGCAGAGCACGGCTCCTGAGCCCACAATGCCAAGCCTTGGCGGGCCAGGGCAGGACTGGCACCAAGTTCCTCCCCTCTCTCTCAGCTGCGGCCAGGAGCTGGACCAGTGCCTACACTCACCTTTTCCGTGGGCTGGCACATCTCAGAGCCATGCCAGGGCAGTCTCATGCCTGCCCGTCTGACACTGCCTCCTGGTTCTCCCAGCACGGTTGTCTGGGACCTGAGCAGGCTGCTCCCAGCACCATGGTTTTTATAAAACCACATGTGGAGCTGGCGAGAGTATGATTTCCTTAGAACGGGCACAGTGGGTCTCCTGGTCACGGGGCGTCCCCGGGGGGCTTCCCAGCCACGTGTTTTTCAGCCCCCCCCCACTCACGCTCCCGGTAGAGTACAATACGGGTGTACAAGTAAGGATGCAGGCGGCCGAGAGGTGACGGGAGTGGTCCACATCTTGTCAGGCCCCAGTGGTGGCTTCTTCCCGCCCCTGCCAGGACAGTAAGGTAGACATTCACAGCGCCAGCTCCGAGCATCGCCAACATTAACAATTTATTAGCAACCAACTGCTGTGGGGCCAGCCACCTCTCCACACAGGCAGGGCTTTCCATTTGCAAGATTTAAAACGTACGAGAGCCATTTGTGTTCCCTAATAGCTACAAGTTCATCGCGCTGCCCTGAAACCAGCCAAAGCTGGAAAGCTATTATGTAAATACAGATGTGGCCCCACCGGCGATGGTCATTGCCTCACATATCCCAGGAAGGCCTGCTCTTTATGGGGGTTGCTAACCAGCAGCAGCTCCAAGTCTGTGCAAGGAACGCTGGACCCTCCATGGTTCAGCTTGGAAAGGCCTTCTGCCTGCGTGGATGGAGGAAGGGACAGGGGCTGCAGCCGGCTCTGTGAGCAGGTGGCCCTGGCCGCTGGCTGGAACCAGCTGGGTCTGGGAAGCTTCCTGCACTCAGTGTCCCCAGGAGCTGCGTCTGCTCTGCTTGCATGCTGCAGCCTCACTGGACCCTGGGTCACTCATCAGCCTGCCCGGCTCAGCTTACCCGACCAGGAGACAGGAGACAACAGAAAGAGACGGCTCTTGTACCGGATGCTAGAACCAAGACGTGAAAAATGTTGAGTTGGAAGAAAAGTTGAGAATAATAACCATAATAGAGGTGAATGCTAAGAATTATGCTTCTAAGCCCTTGACCTTCCCAAACACAGGCCGAGGGAAAGCTAGGTCAGAAGTTCCGAGGAAGAATCTGCAGGAGGCCCAAGTGCTTCCAGACCAGCGAGTGGACCTGCTGGTCATCAAGTGGGCCATGAGGTCAGGGATGGGGCCCAGGTGCAGGGAGGGGGGCCTGCTGGGGGGCAGCTGCTCGTGCCTTCCTGCATTTCACGTGAAGACCACACCGTGCGGCCGCCCCATCTTCCCCGTGAAGGTGTCCTTCCTCCGTCAGGAGCATCTTACTGGTGGTACAAAGTGGCAAGGGCTTGTGAGAACCAGCCTCAGACTCAGCAGGGCGTCGTCATCCTATCAGGGGTCCTCTGGACCCGCAGTTCCCTCAGTGCGGCTGAGGGATCACTTCTCTGAGCTCAGGCCCCCCACTCTGAGGTGGGCACAGTAAGGGCTTCACTGAGACCACCTGCGTGGAGATGAAAGTCATGTACTTAAAACACAGAAAGATCCTACAAAACAGTGAAAAAATAATCTAGATGGAAAGGAAAGAAGAAATGGCACACCCAACTTGGAGATGCTAGGGAGGGAGCTGGGAGGGAGTGAAAGCCATGCCCGCTCCAGCAGCTCTGTACCCTGACGGAGGCAGAGTGCTGAAGTATTCCCGATGTGCTGTTCAGTTGAAAAAACGAAACACAGCACTATTAGAATTCATTTGGGTGAGAAACAGTGAGTATATTTATGCATGGAAAAACATTCCAAACAAAACACGCTGAAACTTGAACAGTGGTTATTTCTGAGTAGTAAGAGAATATGCATAATTTCTTTTTAAATTATTTCTTAATTTTGCTGTAATTTTACAGGGATTACGCGAGTGCCTTAGGGAACAAAACTGGATAGATGTGTGTCTTTTTAACGCTTTTTCCAAAAAGTGGTAATGAGGTTTTTTTTTTTCTAAATGTACTTTCTTTGTCATTTCCCACTTTTTCAAAATTGGAAATTTTGTTCAGCTGTTCTGACTAGGTGGACCCGCCGAGTAGTGTCTGCACCACTGCTAAGCGGGGTGCCGGGGTGCCGGCCCAGCGGCAGGGCGACCCCTGGGGTCTCCGGGCTTTGCTCTCCATTCTGTCCTAAAGCCAGGGGCGCCGGGGCGTGTGGGGTGCGCGTTCATCCTCCGGGGTGCTGCATACAGCCGCCGAAAGTGCTCATGCAAATATCTTCATTAGTAAATCACGCAATTTACCTGAAATATGTGCTAAATGAAGCAGCCAAATTGTTGCATATTTTCCCAGCTCTTAATTATAATTTTGGTAATCAATTTCTCTCCTGATTACCAAAAAGGAAAAAAAAAAAAACCCACAGAAAACCCTCCAGCATGTGCGGAATCAGAGCCCCTCGCAGCCCGGACGTCTCAGCACGGAGGCCATTAACCTTCGCCGTGTCTCTCGTTGCGGCGTTTCCTGCTAATGCCGGCTGCCAGGGATGATTGGATTTTAACAAGAGCTTCGCGGAGCGCCCGGCGGCCCTTCCTGAACCGGCCGTTCGCAGGCGCGGCTGTCGCGAAAGGTTACCAGCGCTTCCATTACCGGCTCCCCGGCATTTATTTCCTAAGTGGCTTTGACTGCAGTGAAAAATTCTCTCTGAGTGAAAACTAACACCCAGGCTCACAACCCGGACACGCTCTTGGCCCCGTGCCCCGCGCCCGCAGGTGCGAAAGGAGGTGCTGAGGAGGCGGGGATGCCCGCTGCGATGTGGCAGCATCTCAGGCGGGGAGGCAGCAGAGAACACGCAGGAGGGCATTTCACAGGCCACGCAGGAAGGCCTGCTGGCCACGGGGACCGCCGGTCTTCGTACAGAAACTGGACAAACCATGAATTCCTAGGCTGCTGAGGCCTGATCCAGGTAGTAGAGTCTGCAGTATGTGGGGAGCAGATATGTCTGCAAAAATTTAGGGGGAAACATTTTATATTTTTTCCTAAAGACTATTTGCAAGGCAGAGTTACAAAGAGACAGAACTCTTCCATCTGCTTTCTCCTCAAAAGGCCATGACGGAGCGGGGCAGAGCTGGGCCGGGCAGCAGAGAGGAGCTGAGCCCACCCCAGTCTCCCACGCGGGTGGCCGGAGCCCTCGGCTGCTTCCTCAGGCACGTTAGCAGGGCGCTGGAGCGGGAGAAGGGCAGCTGGGATACGGACCCTGGCACTGTGCAAGGGGGCTTCCTCAGCGCTGCACTGATGCTGGCCCCAGGGGTCACACCTTAACGCCCACCTTTGAGCACGTTCTCTGGGAAGCAGTCTACTTTAAGAGGCTAAGCCGGGGCGCCCCCACTCCCTGGGGGACAAAAGGGTGCGTCCTTGCTTTCTCCAGCAGGACTCCGGATCACTTGGCCTCAGAACTCCTCCTAAGATGTAGAAACGTCCAGCGCTTAATCACAAGCATTGGGTTGAGGAGGACACACGGTGCAGAGAAAAGGCGGAAAGGCAAGGCCCGTGGGCGCAGGCGTGCAAGGCCCGTGGGCGCAGGCGTGCAAGACCCGTGAGCGCAGGCGTGCAAGGCCCGTGGGCGCAGGCGTGCAAGGCCCGTGGGCGCAGGCGTGCAAGGCCCGTGGGCGCAGGCGTGCAAGACCCGTGGGCGCAGGCATGCAAGGCCCGTGGGTGCAGGCGTGCAAGGACCGTGGGCACAGGCATGCAAGGCCCGTGGGCGCAGGCGTGCAAGGCCCGTGGGCGCAGGCATGCAAGGCCCGTGGGCGCAGGCGTGCAAGGCCCGTGGGCGCAGGCGTGCAAGGCCCGTGGGCGCAGGCGTGCAAGACCCGTGGGCGCAGGCATGCAAGGCCCGTGGGCGCAGGCGTGCAAGGACCGTGGGCACAGGCGTGCAAGGCCCGTGGGCGCAGGCGTGCAAGGCCCGTGGGCGCAGGCGTGCAAGGCCCGTGGGCGCAGGCGTGCAAGACCCGTGAGCGCAGGCGTGCAAGGCCCGTGGGCGCAGGCATGCAAGGCCCGTGGGCGCAGGCGTGCAAGGACCGTGGGCACAGGCATGCAAGGCCCATGGGCACAGGCCCGTGAGCGCAGGTGTGCAAGGCCCGTGGGCGCAGGCGTGCAAGGCCCGTGGGCACAGGCGTGCAAGGCCCGTGGGCACAGGCGTGCAAGGCCCGAGGACACTGCCCATCTGCAGGTTGATCCTGCCGGGCCTCGGGGAAGGACCCACAGGGAGGGAAGTGAAGAGTGAGGGCCTCAGCCACGGCCTGTCCCCTCCCTCTGCTCCCGCCAGTGCTGCTCTCGGCCACACCCTGCTGGAGTCAACACAGGGGTCAAGTGAGGAGCTGGGCAGGTCTTCCCACTGACTTCCGCACCGCTCTTCCCCAGACCCCCGGATCCCCTCTTGGCGCTGGGTTAGCCAGCAGAGCAGAGTCGGAGGTTGGGCTTTGGGACCACCGCGGGTCAGGGCATCTGGCTGCTGCCGCCTGGGGCCACAGCTGTTCCCGCTGGGACCCCTCGGGCAGGGCCTCCCAGGGCTGATCAGGCGGACGCTGCAGAAAGCAAGGCTCCAAACTCTGAAATTCCACCACGCATGCGTGCATTCATGGTGTCACTTTCTGACATCACTGGTGTGTGTGTGTGAGAGAGAGAGAGAGAGAGAGAGAGAGAACATGAAGGGCAGAGCCAAGAGGAGGGAGGGAGGGAGACCATGGACACGGTACCTCTGCAATGTCCAATCCCAGACATTCTTCAGTGACTATGATTTCCTCTTATAATAGAATATTCCAGAACCATGAAAATCATATTTCTGAAAACTATTACAGATCAATAGTACTTGCGATGACAGATGTAGAAGTCTTTGATAAAATGTTAGCAACCAGCATGAAACAACTCATTAGAGAAAAGCCACCAAGGCCAAACTGGCTGTTTCTTCAGGAACTAAGAGAAGATGTGTAACTGCATTAAGAGTTGGAGAGGAAATGAAAGGTGATTTGTGCACTAGAGGCTTGCTGGTAGCTGAAGGGAGGCCTCCGCACGCGAACACACAGCTGTGTCCCGAGTGACCTGCGGCCTGTGCCCGGTCCCACGCCCGCACGCCAGCCAGCCTGTCCCCGTCCCCCCAGACGGCATAGAGTCCCACTGCCTGTCCTTGCCACCATCGCCTGCCACCAGCCTCCCAGAGCACTTGGCTGCCTTCTTCCCAGGACATTTGCACCTGCTGTTGTTCCACACAGAACACTCTCTCCCAACCCCCTGGCTCTGAATCCGAGACTGGCTCAGCTCCCATGTCCCTGTCACGTCTGTAAGTGCACACGAGCAAAGCCATGGGCACAGCCCAGCCCGTCTCTCCAGCTGTCCTCGGGCGTTGCCTTCTGTGTGCCCCAGCGACACTCACCAACTCCGCACCAGCTTGTTTATTTCCCATCTGCCTCTTGCGGACGCCTGCAGGGGCCTGGGGTGGGGACAGGGCATTGGCTGGTGGGCACTGTCTTGTGCTCAGCCGTTTCTGCTGGGCCAGAGCAGGGCCAGGTCTGGTCACGGTCACGGCTCCATGGGCCCAGGACAGACCCAGCAGAGCAGACCCAGCAGAGCAGACAGACCCACAAATTCTCCCTCAGCTCCCTTTGTGTAGGAATCCCACTTGCTTGGCTTGCCTCTCACAAATACGCAAGTGCATGTCGCCAGACTCCGGTGCACACAGCAAGCGCCAGCGTGCGAAGGGCAGGGCGAGCGAGCCTGTGCGTGCGCTGCCCCCCTGCCACAGTCACCCGAGGGCCACATGTGTCCGTCCGCCGGCACCTGGCTACGGACGGCCCTGTCCTTGTGGATGCTTGCTTGTCAGCAGTTTGCTTCTTGATTCTGTCTGGGGAGAGTCAGTGTTCTCCCCTCATCCCTGCTAAGGAGGTCACTGGGATAGCACGCAGGTCAGCAGGAGAAAAACGGGTTTAAGAACCGCTGTCCCTGTCACATAGATCTCCCCTAACGAGTGAGCGCCTCAGTCAGCTGGAACAGCAAGAGGGCAGGCGGGCGGCCATGAAGAGCAGGCCAGGAAAGCGGGACCCGCAGGCGGACCTGACTTGGGGCAGGTGACCACAGGGTCTGTTTTGTCTCGGGCAACAGGGGGCATCCTGGCACAGTCCTTATGGAGTCTCAGAAATGTCATTCTTAAATTCAACCAGCAGCCTTCTTGGCAGCACAGCCTGGCTCTCAGGATGCGCCGAAGCGAGCCATCTGACCCAGGAGAAAGTTGCCGCTTTCCGGGCCAACAGACTTTCATGGAACACGTCAATGGGACCATTTTGGGTCACTTCTCAGCAATTGACAGAGGTCTTCTGGGCCATGTCACTGGTTCTGTCCTGAATCAATCTTGATTGGCCTTCTATAGAGCTTGTTGGTTTCTGTTGACACCTGAAGTCACCTCCTCTCTGGGGGACTCGCCTGTCCCGCATCCTGTCCTTGGGGACCCCGTCAGGCAGAGCGGAGCCGGGAGGCTGATGGGCCCAGCCCGCTTGACTCTCAGAGGCAGTCACTACCTGGCCCATTTTTATCTGTGTATCTAGTGACCTGTGTCCTTTGCTCGCCACACCCCGGGAGCTTGTCACCGCCATGCCCCGGGGAGCCAGAGCTCCACCGTGCTGTAAGGACTTGAATCAGCCACCCTTTCTTCACGGCTCCTCTTCCAGGAGACTCCCAGATGCACACGCGTGTACCATGCCCTTCCTGCCGTGTGTCAGCTTAGCTTGTCATCAGGAAACTGGGACTGTGGCTCACTGACAGGTGTCTGGCACGCTGCACTCTGAAATTTCCAACTGGGGATTCAAAGAAATAAAAGTAGGAGCTCGGGAGACAGTTCTCTGGAGGGGAGAGCCCCAAAGTCCCTGCCTTGGGTGGCTCTGCACCACTCCCCCTCTGGCCATCTGCACCTGCTGATCTGTTTTTAATTTTGTTTTAAAGATTTACTTGTTATTATAATTTAATTGGTAAGGCAAATTCACAGAGAAAGAGATACAGAGAGAAAGATCTTCTATCTGCTGGTTCAATCCCCAAGTGGCTACAGTGGCTGGAGCTGAGCCTAGCCAAAGCCAGGAGCCAGGAACTTCCTCTGGGTTTTCCAGGTGCATGCAGGGTCCCAAGGCTTTGGGCCGTCCTCCACTGCTTTCCCAGGCCACAGGCAGGGAGCTGGATGGGAAGTGGAGCAGCTGGGACACAAACACTGAGCCATAGAGCAGGCACCCCTCGGCTCTGCTCTCCCTCCCTGAACCCCTCTTTCATGCTCACTGGGCAGCTCCATCTCGGGGGCTGGAGAAGTCTCTACGCTGATGGCTTCCAACACTCCCCACCCCCTTTGCTGTGTGCTTCTGAAGCATTCTAGGGTTGGAGCTGTGGCATGGTGAGCTAAACGACCTTCTGCAACGCTGTGTAGTTCCTGGCCTGGCTGCCCTACTTCCTGTCCAGGTTCTTGCTAATGCAGCTGGAGAAGCATGGGAGACGGCCCACACGGCCAGGCCTTTGCCATGCGAGAGCTGACTGGGATTCCTAGCTCCTGGGCTGACTCTGCCCTGGCTGCTGTAGCCCTGTACAGTGAACAGCGGACGGAGGCTGCCTTTGTTTCTTATTCTGTCATTCTGCCTTCAACCAAACAGAAAAGGTAAACTTAAAAAAGAAATTACCAGAACTTCTGAGACACTAGCTAGATTTAGAGAAAAGCCATTTATTTATTTTAAAAACTGTGACTTCATAGGGGCCGGCTTTGGTATGCTGTAGTTAAGATGCCCTTTGGGCTGGCAGCACCCAGCGTCCTAGCTGGTGCGAGTCCCAGCCCCGACTCCCAGGAGGCAGCAGGTGGCTCGGTAGCTGGGCCCTTGGAGGCCAGAAGTGCATCCCGAGCCTGGGCTCTGGCCTGGCCCGTCACCAGCCGCCTCAGGCAAATGAGGAATGAACTGGCAGGTGGAACCTCACTCTGCCCATGTGTCTTTCAAAACCAACATATGTAAAAACATAAAAAGTGATTTTATAGTATTTCTAAGTGAAACACAGTATTTTAAAAAGACAGAGCATATGAAATCACAAAAAGCAATGCCAGAAAGACAATCTCCTACTGTCAGAAAGAATGATTCTATCGGGCCCAGCGCAGTGGTCTAAGCAGCTGAAGTCCTCGCCTTGAACGCGCCGGGATCCCATATGGGCGCCTGTTCTAATCCCGGCAGCCCCGCTTCCCATCCAGCTCCCTGCCTGTGGCCTGGGAAAGCAGAAGAGGACGGCCCGAAGCCTTGGGACCCTGCACCCGCATGGGAGCCCAGAAGAGGCTCCGGGCTTCTGGTTTGGGATCGGCTCAGCTCCAGCCGTTGAGATCATTTGGGGATTGAATCATTGAACAGAAGATCTTCCTGTCTATCCCTCCTCCTCTCTGGATATCTGACTTTCCAATAAAAATAAATAAATCTTTTTTTTTTTTTTTAAAGGAATGATTCTATTTGTTTGGCTAAAAAAAGAGTTAAAATACTTCACGGAGAAAATTTTACTATATATATGCAATTGTAATTGCATAAAAACAGCTTGTTTCTCTTTCAATTTTACAGGAGGAGGAACTGAAGTTAAAGAAACCATTGACACTCGACAAACACACACACAGGCACAAACCTGACCCACATGCACAGAGACACACAGACACGTTCACACACAGACACATTCACACACAAACACACACACTACACACACACACCACAGACACGTTCACACACACACTGCACACACACTCAAGCCACAGACGTTCTATCCCTTTAAAGAAGAAACAATTACGGGGTGGCATTGAGATGTAGCCATTTAGGCCACAGCCTCACTGCTGGCCTCCTTTGGGTGCCAGTTCAGTGCCACTTCCAGTCCCATCTGCTCTGCTTCCAATCCAGCTCCCTGTTACTGTGTCTGGGAAAGCAACAGAACGTGGCTCAAGTGTTCCAGCCCCTGCACCTGCATTGGAGACCCAGATGAAGCCCCCATGCTTGTCTGGCCCAGCCATGCAGGGAAGGGACCAGCGGACGGAGACCAGCCTCTGTCACCCCCATTCTGTCACTTCTCTAATGACATATGCCCCCCACCCCGCAGGGCCTGAAGTCCTTCCCTCCTCTGGTACTGCTGCCACGATGGGGGTAGCGGGGCAGGATCTGAGAACTCTCTGGCATGGAAGATAGAAAATTGGCCCATTTCTTTTTTCTTCCCATTTCCCTCCCTATCAGCCCCAGGAAATAATTTTTAAGAAGAAAACTTGGTTTCATGGTGGTTGATCAACCAATGTTTACAGCATATGAAGCCTTGAAACTTAACTACTGTCTGGATTTACAACACTGAGAATCTGAGAAGAGCAAATGAGATAATTGCAGCTGTGACACCGGCAATAATTAATCCGCTTTGTCTGCCAGCTCTATCTTCAAGCCGACATCCGAGCAGACAGGAACGCAAGCCCGCAGCTCTTCAGACTTTCCCCGACTCCCACTTCTGCCTCAGGAATACGACGTGCTTAGTACGAGCGGAAAATTAAGATTTCTGTTATACACGCCTGGGGTGAGCCAAGAGCTCCACGGAGCCTGAGCTCCTGTCAACACCGCTGCGCCGAGACAGGACGGCCCTGCTGACCACCAGGCAGCCGGGTGACGGTCACTTCCCAACGCCGATGCTCAGCTCTGAAGCAGGCAGGGGACTGGGAACCGAAACGTGGATATTCTTTCATTACCGTAGGAAGGAAGTGGCAAATGGCTCCGATACTGGTGGGTGCACGGCCACTCACACGTCCCGAGCACAGCCCGTGCAGGAGGTGGCACAGGGTCCTGGCTGTCCTAACCCGTTCCTGGCTCTCCTACTTAGCAGGATATGGCATTCCAACAGAACAGTGCTCATTCATTCAACAAAGACTCAATAATTCTACTAGTGCCATCCTTGCGCCCAGGGCCCCACAGCAGACACAGCCCCGCATCCACTTGGCTGTACTGCGGAAAGAGCCACCTGCTGCTTGGTAGATTACGCTTAGCTCCAACACCCCCACTCCCGTGGGCTGGCAGTGCTGCTGGGCTCACTGGGAACTCCAGCCGCAGGTCTCTGGCTACTGGTGTCTACTCGGCCTCTGGAGGGTTACGTGGTCCAGCTTCCTCAGGGAACAGAGATCACCAGGGACTCACTGCCTAGTCAAAGAAGTCGGATGACATCACCTGTGCAACATCTGATTGGTCACATCACCAGGCCCACCGGGAGTCATGAGAGAGCCACCAGAACTTTTTGTCTGCTTCCCGTTTCTATCAGGAAGCCGAAGCTTGAGTGTAAGCAAACAAGATCTGCAGGTCCGTCATGCGTTTCAGAGTGTTTATTTACTACCTTCAGGAAAATGAAAATTTCTGTTTAAACAAAGATTTTCTTCTCATCATCTATTCATGGTTGACACTGCAAAAGTCATTTTTTTTTTGGCATGAATCACAGTGAGAAATGCAGCGTGACGGGGGTCAAGGAGAGAACGACGGGGTGGAGGTGGGAGAGGCACAGGACTGGATCTGCACCTGCTCGCTTTGGGAGAGCCCCGGGAGGGCTGGGGCAAGGGGGCGAGGGAGGCCCGTGCAGGCCGTTCCCCACGCATCTCCCCGGGCTCAGAGCAGCTGAGCTCTGGGAAGCAGCTCCTACCTGCCAGGCTCCAGCGGCCTCAGGCACACAGGGGTTGTCACAGTGAGCCGGGTGTGGGTGGTGGGGTAAAACCCCAGCTTTCCCACCTGCAAGCCGAGCAATCCTGAGTAAGTCACCCCACCTCTCAGGGTCATGGTCTCCCCTGTAAACCATGTGGGCCACAGCAGATGGGGCTCACATGGCTGGAAGAGGGGGAGTGAAGATGTTCAGTGGGCACAGCAGGTTGCCAGGTAAGCCAAGTCCCCCTCCTTCCCTACACCTGTATTAGACACAGCCACCGACATGTAACCATCCCTGGCCAAGGATACTCCAGTCACTTGTCCCCTTTGCTTCCTGCCAGGTAAGAAAGCAGCCCCTAAGTGACACTGAGGGGGCCTTGGCAGTCCCCGTCTGGCTACGACCTGCTAGGTTTTTCCGTAGCAGTGAGCTCTGTGATATGAATAAGCTACAACGACACAACTCAAAACACACACTCCACAGGAGCCACGGTAGCTGGGCCGGAGGCAGGCACGATGGTACCTTTTGTTCTTTTTGGGGTTACCATCACCCCCATGTCGCCACTGGCTTCCCCATGCAGGACATTTCTGCCTGGTGAGTTAACGGCTGCTCAGAGGTCCACCTTGCTACACGCCGGGCACTTTCCAGGCAACCTGCCACCTCGGGGCCTCATCCTCGCCACAGCCTGATGTCACCCCATGTGGACGGAGGATCCCAGAGGCTGACCTGGGGCTGTGGGGAAGAAGGAGAGGGGCTCTGCCCCATGATCCGAGCAAGTCCTCTGGCTTCTGGCCAGGGCCCTGGAAGACATGCAGCTCCACTACAGTGCCCTGGGCATTTACTGCAGCAGCGCGGGCCAGCGCCTTGCACCACCCTGCAGGATCCTCCCAGCTCGGCACTTCTACCGTCCCGTCCGTTTGGACACATGTGGCTCCCACAGGGGGCCCGGGGCTGGGAAGACTCCCATCAGCTCACAGCCCATTGGCCAAGCCAAGTGATGCCCCACCCACTGTGGTCCAGGTCCTGATATGGACGGGGTGGGTTGCAGGTGCCCATCACCATGCTGCCTACCTGGCGTTCTGCTGGTGCCCCACTGGCCTGGGACTGTCCACGGGCAGGCCACACCTTAAAAACAGCACCATCTTTCCAGGTACTCCAGCTTCCTGGTGATGCTTCCGGAAGCTCCATTCTCCAGGGAAGCAGCGGGAAAGGGAGGCTCGAGCCAGCCTGCCTGCTGGGGAATTTACAGCAAACAGTGATTATTGAAGTCATGCTAAATGTATTGCTCATGACAAAAGGCGTTCTTTCATGAGAGAGAGAGAGACAGAGAAGCAGAGAGACAAGCTAATCTCATTGCTGGTTTGCTTTCCAAATGTCCACAGCAGCCAGGAGCGCACCGGGCTGAAGCCAGAAGCCCAGTCCTCATCTCCAGTGTGGGCAGCAGGAGCTCAGAGGCCCGGGCCATCAGCTGCTGTCCCCAGGGTGTGCTCTGGACACAACCCAAGGACTCCAACGTGGGCTTCCGGCACCCCAAGCTGTGTCTAAACCATGATGCCAGCCCTCCCCTGCCCCCACCCCTGTTCTATGGCCATTCATACAACAAGGGAACCTGGACCCCACAGCGAAGGGCTCAGCTCCCAGCTCTGACGTGGGATTCCAGCTGACATGCACCCTGCGAAGTGGTGCTGATGGCTCAGGAGCTGGGCTCCACCTGTGCACATGGGACCCCTGACCCGACCTCCCTGCTGGCCGCTGCCAGTGTCTGGGAGTGAACCAGGAGATGGGTGCTCTGTCAGCCTCAAATACACTTTTTGAACAGCAGAGAAACATCTGAAGTAAAAACGTGAGGGTTTGCCCTGCAGACTCCTCCCTGCTCCTCCGTCAGCTGAGCCTGTGACGTCATTTCTCGGTGGACACCAGGACACTTCCTTCCTCCTTCTGGACCGAGAAGGTGGGTGCTGGTCAGGGACCAGCTGACTGCAACTAACTTCAGCTGGCTGACCCCCAAACCCCTCGGCCTCCTTGCTGCCCCAGGCACATTCCCCAGAATCCAGGAGGAAGGCAAACCATCCTAGCCATTCTGGAAGTTTCCATCCTGTGGGCATGTTAGGATTCCTTCTCTCAGGCTACTGTCACCTTCCTAAATCTTGGAGTCCCATAGACATAGAAGCTTCTAAACACATGTGGCCTCGTGTTTGAGGGATGGCTGTGCCATGCTCTTGGCGCCTCCTTGTGACATAAGGCTCAGGCCCCCTTCCTCTTCACGGTGTCCCGGCCCTCCCCTCCATGACAGGGCCCACTGACCAAGGAGGATGGTGCCTGCGGCGGGGGGAGGGCAGAAAAAAGGCTTGGTGCATCTCACAGAGCAGTGCCACCTGAGACTGCCCTCCCTGGGGCCTGCTCTCCCACACCCTTGGCTAAGAGCTGGGAGGAAATGGGAGCAAGGAGGGCCCTGGGTGGAGAATGGCTGCCCACCACAGCTGCGGTGCAGACCCAGCAGCACACCTGCTGGGCTCTGCCACCTGCTGATGGCATGGTGTCCTCAGTATCCTCAAGCCGGTGGCAGTGAGTGTGCCCTCAAAGCCCCTGCCTGGGCACAGCTGTGGGGTGCGAGGGCCTGTGCCATGGGCCGGGGGCTCACGGCTGGGGATTTCATTCATAGTCCTGAAACCTGGATGCCCGAGAGCCTCCTCCTGCTTCTGGTGGCCTTGGGCTGGGCTCGCGCTGCGCTGTCCCTGCCCTCTCCTGCTTCCCCCAGCCCATGATCTAGGCCCCAAGTCCCCTCTCAGGACACCAGCCACCTGGCCTGGGGGTCATGCTAAACCAGCAAGGCCTTATCTTAAGAACATCAGTGTGTCCACGTTCACAGACTTGGTGGGGAGGACTTCAGCCTGTCTCTACAGACACCCAATGGTCCCCAGGAACACGTCCCCACAGCCCGTCGGCGCCACCAGCCCGACACCTGCCCGAACCTGCATTTCTCTGCCAGAGGGCTTTGCACCCATTCCTACTACAAGAATCTGCACAGCCACCTGTCCCAGGGACTCTGCAGCACGCCCACCCACTGACTCCTGGGTGGGACACCCATCTTCCCACCCCTTGGGTGACTGAATACCAGCCGAGCTCTAAGCTCACGCTGGGATCCTGCAGGTACTGCTGGGGTAGCGGCCTCATGGCGCCCTCTGCTGGCCGCTTTCCGCTGCGCTCTCAGTTCCCCACCAAGCATTCCCTTCCCTGCTCTGTCAAACGCTGGAATCCACAGTCGTGGTTTATGGGGAACCCCGCAAACAAACAGCAACAGGCGCCCAGCAGTCCTCCCCCATGCCAGGAAGGGAGGAGGGGGCTTAGCCACGCAGGTGTCCACGAGCAAGTGCCTTCTTGTGCCTCCACAGGAGCTTAACCCCACCTTTGGCTGAGAAACACAGAGGCGGCGGGCGCTTGTGCGTGGGAACATGAGGTTCCGGAGCTGTTAAGGAGCAGCGTGGCTGGGGGCAGGCTACTTAGCCTCTCTGTGCCTCGGCTTCCCTGGGAGGGAGTGACGGGACTACGCAACCTCCGCAGGGTCTCCCAGCCTCTCCCCGCCTGAGCCTCAACAGCAGCTCCACTTACTGACGATAGCATCTTCATTTACTGATGTTGTCCAGGCAGACAAGGGGTCATGACGGGGGCTCGTCCCTGCAGGGGCAGGCTCATGTTTTTTGGATGAGTGTGAGAAAACCTGAGAGGGGTGGAAAGCTGTGTCATTAAAAAAGAGAGGTTTTCTTTATCCCGTTTGTAACTGGCATTTGCTCCTATCTGGCAGCAAGATAAAGCGGGAAGTGGCTGACCTTGGGGTTGCAGGATCTGGGCCAATGTCGCCTCCACCCCTTGTTGGCTGTGGGGCCTCAGACGAACAGATGTTTGGGGGTGAGTGCCAAGGACCATCCTGGTAACAAGGGACTCGGCAACGAGCAAAACCCGGAAGAGCTTCTTGGTGCTCACAGACGGGTGAGGGAGGACGACAGCAGTCAGATGCCGGACAGACGGATACAGCACGAGTGGGGCTCCCTCACAGGAGTCCTGCCCAGATGTGCCTGGGGCGGCAGAGTGTGAGCCGAGGCGTGAACCCGCGCCAGGGCCGGCCTCTGCGGCAAACGGCACATGCACCTGGCATAGTCCAGACACAGACCTCCGGACATTCTGTGCTTCGGCTTAGAAACAAAGGTGTCTGCATGGATGCCCTCCCACAGGCCATCTGGGTGTCAGCAGAAACATGGCCTGGGAGAGTGGGTTCAGGAAAGCTGCCCCGGCTCAGAGGCCCTGCTGCCCGGGGAGGGGTGGGGGCTCAGAGGCCCTGCCGCCCGGGGAGGGGTGGGGGGCTCAGAGGCCCTGCCGCCCGGGGAGGGGTGGGGGCTTAGAGGCCCTGCCGCCGGGGGAGGGATGGGTGGGGTAGCCCACTGACCCTGGAAAAGGGCTCACGTCACGTCACTGCTTTATTTGCACACCTCCCTGGTGACAACTGGGTGTTCATCTCGGGGCTTGCACTGCTGTAGTTGTACACACACCTGTGCCTTCTGCAGGCTCAGGGATGCCCCAGCGACCTGGCCGACCGTCGCAGCCTCGGCTGCACAGTGCTGCCTCTGCTGGACATGGCCGGAGGGTGGCATGCCATGCAAAGCGGGTCACCTCCTCGTCCTCCCTCTCACGCCCTAAACACCGCTGGCTCCTGGTTTTGAGGTTTACCTGCTACCACCTGAGCAGGAAGGAGTCAGGAGGCTGGAGGAGTGAGCCGGCCCTAGCAGCACCTTGGCAGTGGGCTGGCTTCGAGGCTGTGGGACCAGGGCTTCCATCTCCGCTTGTGTTATCTTGGAATTCTGAGGTTTTTGAACAAAGGATCCTGAATTTTCATGTTTCCCTGGCCCACAAACTGTGGCCAGCGCTGATGTGAAGGTCAAGTCAGACCTGCTGAACCCTAACTACAGGGATCTCCTCCCTGGGGCACTCCCCCAAACACATCCCTGCATCCTGCCACCCACCTGTGACAGGCTGTCTGTTCAGGTTGGAGCTATCTGGCCATGGAGGGACTCACCGGTGGGAAGTTGGGGTGAGCTCCAAGTTCACCCCTTGCCTGGAAACACACCCAACCTGTGTCACTGAGGCCAACCTTGCTGGCGGGGCACGGCCCCTGCCCCAGGCCTGGCAACGGGAACACAGGCTCTTCCACCGACAGCGTTCTGCTGAAAGGGACTGGCTAGGAGCAGACCAAAGGGCAGCTGAGCTCAGTGCAGAAGCCAGCACACAGTGCCCACTCTGCCTCTGCACAGTATCCTGTACACACTCAGCTTGCACCCGGGAGGGAAGAAGCAAAAGGCCTGGCGGGAAGGCGGGACTGGGAGCAGCGGCTTCCACAGGCGTCCTGGCAGCTCTCTGGTCGCTTTGCAGAAGAGCTCTGGTCTGGAACCACTTTGCACATTTGGTCCTTTCTTGCAAATTCACGGTCAACAATACAGGCTACACTCAGAGAGGTCGAATCAGCACCATTGATTAGGGCCGTTCCTCCCATGAAATGCTTAGTTAATTGTTAATTAATTAGAGAGAGGGAGATCTTCCACCGGCTGGTTCATTCTGTAGGTGGCTGCAACAATGGGCTGGGCTGAGCTGAATCCAGGAGCTTCTCCCAGGTCTCCTGGTGCTGGCAGGGGCTCAGGCTCTGGGGTCCTTCTGCCACTCTCCCAGGGAGCTGGAAGGGGAGCACAGCAGCTAGGACATGAGCCAGTGCCCACACGGCTGGCAGCGTTTCCCGCTCTGCCACAGCACTCACTGTTCAGAAAGCACCCTTTGCTGTGTTCTCGTTCCATGATGCCACAGGCAGCTCTCACAGGACAAGGAGGGCAGCGCTGTGCCCAGCAGCACATGATGGGGCCTCTCCAGCTGCTCTGCTTCTGGGAGTGGCGGTCAGAGAAATCGTGGCTGCCGCCTACAGCACACCGTGACACCGGTGTGTGCACAAGGTAGCAGCCCTGTGCCAGGTGCTGGGCAAGGTGCAGACGGACAAGCAAGCACATGCCGGGGGGGTCCTGAGGGGTCCTGGGCAGCAGGGAGGAGGACATGCAAGGGAGGAATTCAAGGGCCCGGTGGGAAGTGTGGAAATGGAAGTGCACTTCAAGTACTCGGGGACCATGAGAGCATTACAGCCCCTCACAAGGGGGTGTCGGGCGCAGCAGGAAGCGTCCCCTGGGACGCGTGCGTCTCCTGCCTGAAGGCCTGGGTCCCTGCTGGCTTATCGCGGCTTCCCGGTGCTGTGACCCTGGGAGCAGCAGGTGACCCTGGGGGAGCTGCGGGCTCCAGCCCAGCCCTGGTTATGGTGGGCAGTGAGGGCGGGAACACATCAGCAGAGACCTCTTCCTTCTCGCTGGAGACTGGGCAGGACAGAAAGCAGGCCGTCTGCCCACGGGAGGGCACCTCAGAAGTGGTTCCCATTCTGCTGTATGAGCATGTTGGACATTTTCATAACATATTGGGGGAAAATAAGCTAAATTCAAACGTGTTATTTCTCCTTCTTTTGCCATCTCAGCTTTCCTGAAGCTTTCCTGTGATTACTGAAGTCGCCAGCTCCAGAGCAATTACTTTCTGCTAACGAGTTGTCAGGAGCCTGCAGTCAAGTTTAGATCTCATTGAATTCCCAATTTACTCGCTTATGGAAAAAAAAAATCTTAATTCCTTTGAACCAAATCCACCTCTGATATCATCCCAGGTAGGACTCCTTTCAAAGGCCTGGCTTCGAAATGCTGCCTGGAGGCGGTCCAAGCAACCGACCGAGGGCCGGGAAGGCATTCCTGGGAGAAGCCGCAGAGCCTGGGCCCAAGGCGGGGTGGCCCAAGGGAGACTGTGCCCCTGGCTGAGGGTGGGCACCGTGGGGCCAGGGTGCAGTGCAGAGCGATACCGTTGGCCCTGGTCCAGGCCAGGTCGGAGCATGGGTCTGAGGCAAAGCAGATGGCACAAGGAATGCGTCCTTGCTCTGCTGGGCTGGCACAGGGAAAGTCCAGGCTGAGGGCTACAGGGTGTCCTGCTGGCACCTGGGGGTGGCCCACGGAGGCGTTACAGACCCCTCCCAGACAGGGGTGGATGCCGCACCCCCCACGCAGGAAAGGGACAGTCACAGGAGCGCGGTGCAGGAGACAGATGACAGCGGGACATGCTTGCTGGGCAAGGACATAACGCGGTGCCTACAGACCCTCCGGAACTCGTGTGGAAAGTAATTTCACAGACATCATTCCATTATTAGTAAAACCTTGGTATTTTTGCCAGTTAAATTACATTTAAACACATTTATGTATTACAGAATTATCAGCCCAGAGCTGAACCTGCTGTGAGAACAGAAATATGTGTGTCCAGATGAAACGGACGCACTGTCATGCAAATCAAGATAAATGACCTAAAAAATGACTAGTTTTGAATCAACAATCTCCTGACCGAATAACACACCCAACTGCTGAAGCAATTGCCATGGACCTTGAAGCCTTTTTAATTAACGTAAACACACGGCCAGTTTGGCGTGCCTGGATAGCCTGTTGTGGCCCTGGACTTCTTACGGATGCACATTCTAGGAAGAGGAGCAGCACGCTGCAGCGAGTCAAGCCTGCACCCGCAGAGCCAGCAGCTCATCTGGCCATTGTGTCCCGGCTGCTCCACTTCTGATGTGGCTCTCTGCTTATGGCCTGGGAAAGCAGCAGAGGCTGGCTCAAGCTTAGCTGCACCCATGTGGGAGACCTGGAAGAAGTTGCTGGCTTTGGATTGGATCAGCTCTGGCCATTGTGGCCATCTGGGGAATGAACCAGTGAACAGAATATTCTCTTCTCTCTGTTACTTTGCCTTTCAAATAAAAAATACAATAAGCCTTAAAAAAAAAAAAAAAGGTGAATGGGCGTGGTGGTTGCAGCCTGGGCACAGTGTGGGGTCCTCACCCTTCGCCCACCCGGCTGGGGTGGGTGGCTTGGTGCAGGGGCAGGCCTGGCCTGCAGCTTCTGGGAAACTGGGCTGCCTTAGGGCTGAGTGACCCACAGCTGACACCGTCGAACACATGCATCATTTTCTTGTGTGGTCCAAGCATATGGTGCATATTGGACATCTGGACATACATAATACTAGGCAGGGCTTTGATTAAACATAAAGATCTCAGCCCACCCTCGGCCCCTCCCTCCTACCACTGAATCAGGATCGAAAACCGGAACTGGGATCTGGATATAAAGCAGTGCCCCAGGGTGTCTTCATTCTGATGTTTACTCCCAGGGGTGCAGGCAAGCCCAGCTGGCCCCCATGGCCCTGCCTCTGGCCTGGATGGACATGACAAGCCCAACTGGCCCCCATGGCCCTGCCTCTGGCCTGGGTGGGCATGACAAAGCCCAACTGGCCCCCATGGCCCTGCCTCTAGCCTGGGTGGGCATGACAAGCCCAGCTGTCCCTGATGGCCGGGTGCTCACCCTGGGTGGACAGGACAAGTCCATGCTGCGATGCCCGATTTGGGGGGCTGGGATTCTGGGGCCTGGGACTCTGTTTTCTAGCAAGTTCCCAGCTGTTGCTCATGGTGCTGACTCACTGCTATTGGTTGATGACTCCCATGTCTAAGACACTCTCCTTATATGAATTCTGTCGAAATTTGAGGCAGAACTCACTCCTGGTCTCACTCCATGACTCATACAACAAGCACTGGGAAAGGCAGACTGACCATGGTCAGGATGGGAATGATTCTGGTGAGTCCAGCCTGGGCTCTCTGGGCAGGTGACACAGGCCAGAGGCCAACAGAGGCTGCCAAGCACACACGTGTGTAATGTATTGAACACGGCCCCAAAGCAGGCACACCCCACCCAGTTCAGCGACGGGTACTCAGAAGCCATCTCCCCCAGCTTACTCCTCAGCGCTGGTAGCAAGCAGGACTGAGCGGTCACCTGCCACTTGACACATCCCTACCAGGTCCTACCCACGACTACCCTGGACTCCAGAGGAGCAGGAGTAAACCTGCAGAGTCCAGCAGAGCTCGGGGTGCGGACAGCATCTGTGGCCAGTGACCCTGGACACTGTGACCAGATGGGCCTGCAGCGGCTGCTGTCCATGATGGGTCAGAAGGCATCAGAGTGGCCCTGACAGAGCCCCAGCTACACCTCAATGGCATGATGCCACCCTGGGCCTGCAGGGGCTGCTGTCCATGGTTGGAAACACAGCATTGAGTCAGAGCATGGGAGAATGGCCCTTGCAAAGGCCCAGCTACACTTTCATGGCACACTGTCCCCTTGGCGGAAGCTGGAGCTGGACCAGCTACAGGGACAGGATGCACAGACCAGGCCTGACCTGTGGTGACCGACCGTGAATGGTCGGGTCCTGCTCACCCACCAGCATGGTGGGGACACTTGGCTTCCAAAAGGCTCTTCAGTACTGACACAGTGAACATGGCTCCTAACTGGGGGGCAGACAGCCGGGCCAGCTCACAGCTCTGTGTCCATGTGGGGCGTCAGGGTCCTTCAGGGTGCTGTGCACCCAGCGCACTGCAAGGCCTTCACTCCCCCAGGAAGTCCACCCAGCACCTTGCTCTAAGAGTTCGGCGCAGAGGAAGTGAGGTGAGCTTCTGAGTTCGGGAGGATTTCTCCTTAAAAGATACACCATTTTATTTTCATTTCCAGAACCGACCCCACCCACGGTTATCCACTGCTTGTCAGAATGACCGGCTTTCCTCCTACCTAACAGCCCTTTATACCTAAGTTTCTTTCTGAAAACACCTGTGGGTCCTGACAGCCGCTTCTCAGACTCTCCAGAACGGAGAACGTGATCAAACCAGCACAGTAGGTTGAAGATCTGCCCCTCTCCTACCTTCAACGTGTTAAACAGATGCATCTGAGCGATGCCCCCCTCAGCAGGCTGGCTCCCACGCGCAGGCATTCCAGGAGGCACAAGGCCCCAGTGACTGGTCCCCTCCCACCCACAGGGGAGACCTGAGCTAGGCTCCCAGCTCCAGCTTGGCACCTCCACTGCGGTGGGAATCGGAAACTGAAGCACCCCAACGTCCCCCAAGCTCCCTCCCTCTGCCTCTTTATAAACAAAAAACATTTAAGAGGAATGTGTGGCAGGGGCAGCCTGAAGCTCTATGGTCAACATGCCCCCGTCCATCAGGGCCTTCTAACAGAGGTGACACAACCAGATTGTTGAAGCAAGAACGACCCACGACCGAAAGCCAGACAACAGCTGCCCACACTCAGCCACCCAGCACCTAAGCATCAGCCAGGGGTTGGTCAGAGCATGGCTGCTTCCCTCATGAGTGCGCCAATCACGCCACTGGACCAGCAGCACTGAAGCTGCAGATCACAGCCCCCGCGCCTCACTGCACAAGAGCTCAGGCCACTGGACAGGGCGGGGGTCCAAGACACCTGAACCCCACATGCTGGCCTTGCCACCCACCCACGGGCCCTGCTCTTGCTTCCGGTGCCATCCCGACTCTGTTCTGGGATCCGGGGCCCAGGGGTGCAGTGGCAGCAGGGCGAGCCAAGATGCGCCAACTTCTCTGCATCGTGGACGCTGCCGTGTGGGCTGCCCGGTATTTAGCAGAATCCCTTGTCGCAAGCCCGGGCAGCCATGGACATCCCCCGCCCCAGCACTGACAAGAACCTGACCGCCTTGCGGCTAGGCCGCGTGCGGCCCTGTCTCCCACGCTCACCATCAGCGCGGGCACTGAGGCGTGTCCATCTGAGGGCAGCTGCAGTGTCCCTGCTGGGAAGGGACAGAAGGCTCTGCTCTCCTGCAGGACGCCCCGAGGACGCCCAGCCACGGGTGCCTCTGCCCGTGACCCCACACTCCCCTCCACGCCCCCAGGCACCGGTCCTCAACCAGGGGTCTCTGACTGCCCGTGCTGCTGTCGCAGGTGTCATGGGTGTCGACAATGAACAGAAAGCCAGCGGACTCACCGTCTGACGAGGTAAGGGTCGGCCTGCCGTGGCCATCGCGCCAGGGAGGGTAGCAGGGCGGGGAACTGGACACAGTGCCCCACTTCCGCCTTCCTCAGGAAGTCCCTCCCACTCGAGCAGCCCACGGGAGCCCACTGCTGCTTAAAGGGCCCACCCTGGACCGGCGTTCAGTGCAGCAGTCAAGCAACCAGGACATGGCAGCCCATATCGGCCAGCCTGCACTTGAGGCTAGCTTCCTGGTAATGCCCACCTGGGAGGCAGCCCCATTCCTCGGGGTCTGTGACAGCCACGTGGGAGACCCAGATGCAGTTCCAGGCTCTGTTTGGGCTTGCCCCACTGCTCCCCGCCCCCTCCCCTGCCTTTCAAGTAGGAAGGAAAGCAATAACCAAGAATAGGCTCACATCGCTGTGGCTGGAGTTGGAGTGGTGCCTCTGTGTGACGCGTGTAAGGTTCCAGCCGCTGCCTCTGGAACATATTTGCAAGGAATGAGGATGAGGGACGCCGGAGCGGCTGCCCAGAGCGTGCGGGAGGCTTGGTGGCTGGACGTGACACTGAGCATCTCTTGACACGTCGCTTCATCTGCGTCGGGGTGAAGAGGCCCAGGGCCACTCCTGAGGCCTTGCCCAGGCACCTGCCTCCCAGGGGTCGCTGGCTGCTCTGTGGCGTCCCCCTTAGGCCTGTGTCTCCTCCCCAACACGTTGACAAGCTGCACACACAAGTATACTCCTGTCAGAGGCTGCCCTGTGTCTACAGCCTCCTGCCACCGCGGGGACATGAACCTGAAACTGGTACCAAGGTCTGATGCCTTTTGCCTCGTGCCCCCACCTCTGTGCTCCCATGGTAACTGACTGGTACACCTACTGGGGAGCTGCCCACAGGTCTGTTAGGAAACAAGTTGGCACTGAGCCACTTTTGTCCATAAACCCACATAAACAACTAAGGTGTGTGTGCGTGTGCATTGGGGAGCCGGTGGCTAGCTCCGGCCGTCTGCGTGGGTGTGCACACACGTGACTGCGTGCAGGTACCTGTGTGTCTGCATGATTTCAAAAACAATGATTTTATTGGAAAGGCTGAGAGCAAGAGACACACAAAGCAACAGGGAGGACGACAGGCACCAATGTGTGGGCGATAGCTGGCAAGGATGCCAGCCGTGCCAGCCACACTGGGTGGGGCGGGGCCGGCAGGAAGGCAGCTGCTCCCTGGTTCCCAGTGAATGGGCACATCCCCCCCCCCCCCCCCCCGCTGCGGGGAGCGGCTCAGATCCTGAGGAAGAAATTCATGACATGTTCAACACTTAACATCAGGTCATGTTTAACTGAAAATGCAAAAATCAGCCTTTTTAAAGTGAATTTCCAGATCCTGCAAGGTAGCAGGCTGGCCACGCAGATGGGGGTTCCCGCAAGGGAGGGGTTGCAGCCACACAGCTGTGGTGGGCTCCTGGGTGCTCCTCTGCCAGCCGAGAAGAGCTCCACCTTAAAGTCCCCACCTCCGCAGCTGATCACAGGCAGATGCCGTGACGTGGCCCGTGCCCAGCTGGAGCACAACTCCTGCCTCAGCAGGTGCTGGGGGTTTGTCCCCAGGAACTGGTGCCAGGTAACTTTCAGGGTGGAACAGGACAAACCTCTCCATTTTTGAGCTAATTAAAAATGTTAGCTACAAAATATAAAAGCAGTTCCTTGCATAGAGCCTTCAGCTCACAGTGTGTCAGAAAGTTCAATTTCTAAGTGGATTGTCTGTTGGATGTGATGTTGCCATAGCAACACGGCCCTGAGCCAGGAGGCAGCCGTGAGTCTGGCAAACCAACCTGAGTTCTCGGAGCTGCTGTAGGCCAGTTCTGGGGAGGGTCACCCAGGGCCACTTCCCTGGCGACCGAAACCAAGCAGACAAAATTGAGGAAATGAGGCAGCAAGGGTGTGCATGTGCATGGTCTCCAAGGAGAGCAGGACTCACTTCAGGCCAAATGAGGAGGCAATGGGGGTCCCCACACGGAGCCCCCTCCCATGGGCTGGGCACGTGAGGCTGGCAGAAGACGCAGAGTAGGTGGCAGGATACCACTCTGCACCTGCCTGCAACAGTATAGAGTACTCGAAGGCTTGGACTTACTGGGAGGGCTGTGGTGGGCGCGTGGTCCCCTGGATGACTGGCTGGGAGGGCTGTGGTGGGCGCGTGGTTCCCTGGGTGACTTACAGGCAGGTGGGGTTGTCATCTGAGGTGGCACAGCCTGTGTCCCAAGACAGGCTGGCTGCAGGTTGGAGAAGCAGCTGGGGGAAATGGCTTTCCTTGGTTAGAGGGGTTTAACTGGCTTTGCCCTGTTAATGAGGCACTAGGTTGAAGACCCCTTGGGCAAGCAACACAGAAACTGGCAGGTGCGAAAGCCACATCCAGAGCCTTGAACCTGCTGACTGGCGCTGGGAGTTTGACGGGTTGGCTCTGGCAGGGGGAGCTTCCCACGCCCAGGTGACCACAAGCACTCCTTTCCCGGCATTCCACCGGGTATGAGTGCCAAGGGAGGCCCACCTGGGCACACTGCTCACCGGATCCAGGAGTACAGCCTGCACTGATGCCTCCACTCAGTCCTGCTAGAGGCACGAGCCAGCCCCCCCAGCCCCCGGCTGTGGGCATCTCAACCTGAATTCCACACATTTCCAGAATGGTGGAAGCCAGGAGCCGTATGGCAGGCACCCAAACACTTGGCTGTCACCTGCCCCTGCAGGACACACAGCAGGAGGCAGAACTGGGGGCAGAGGCGGCCTTCGACCCAGGCACTTCCACAGGTCCCACTGTGGCTGGGCTGGGGACCCGCGTCGCCCTCTCCCACACACATTTTTCACACGCAGGAAGTGTTGGTCGCAGGATTTCCGGCACCTTTATTCAGAGCAGACGTTCTGGGTCAGAGCAGCCTGCCTTGGAGGCCTGTCACGAAGCAAGCCAAGTGTCCCTGAGCCCTGGCCACGCCTGCCCTCTCCATGCACCTTGCTGCCATCTCACGGGGTCTGGCCACAGCCCCCGGGAGTGGGACCCATGGAAGCCAAGCCCCCCAGCACCTCAGCAGGGCACATTCCATATTACTACACATTTACAGTGTGAACAGCGATGGCTGGTGATCCAGCAACCCGAAGGCCAAATCACTGGGCTCTCGCCGCCGGCTCCCTGCAGGCCACCAGGGCCTCTGTCCCGCACAGCCCGGAGTGGCTACACTGCACGCTGGGTCTTCCGTTACCGATGGACCACTGCTCTGCAAAGACCTGCCTGACACAGCTCGGATGGAGACTCCCCAAGACAGGGCCGTTTCCCGACCCAGCAGCAGGTGTGGCCTGGCCCTGGTCTCTCTCCTTCTTACTCTGAAGCTCAAGGAAAAGGCGGAGAGACCCAAGTGGAAAATCCTGCCAGATTTTTCTGTGGTAACAACATCGCACACAAATGGAATTCCATGCAAAATTCTAACACACGCGCACCTTCTCGTATCAGCCTGTGTTCTGGCATTTTCTGTGTGACACAAGTCCTCACACGGGGACGGGACGCAGCAGTGTGACGTCAGCACTTCCTCTCCAGGACTGACACCAGTTCTGACTTTTGGCAACAGGGCAGCAGGGGCTGTTTTTGAAGGTTTTAAAAAAGTTTCTAGTCCTTTGAAAAGTATCACAGACACCCAGTGGGCTACTCCTGTCAGTTACTTTGTGGTGGGACTTAATCCTAAAGTCTACAAACTTCACGGCAGTTTAACTTCAGTGGAAATTACTATGTATCTAACACAAAAACTTCACAGGAACCTTACCAAATAGCAACCACTACAAAAGGGATGGCAGCAAAGAGGGGCCCTTACAAACACACTAAAAATGGGCTGTGTTCTGCTGTAACCACTGAAGGGTTAGTGTTTAATAATTGAGAGCACACTGATGAAGAGGCGAAGACACCATGTTTGAGGACCTGCAGGGCTGCGGGGAGGGGTCACTCTATCCTAACTGCCTGGCACAGGGGAAGCCTACACAGCAGTCGGCCACGCGGAGCCCAGGCGGAGCCCGGCGGTCTGGCCTTGGCTCCAGGGATCCGGCGCTGCGGACAGCAGTGCGAGCCACCAGCAACCTGCGGAGGAGGGAGAGGCCGTGAGCTCCGGCTCCTGTGCGCAGCTCGGCCCGCTTTCTCTGCACACAGTCCGGGTGGCCATCTCCGCTCTCCCCGGCCCTCTGCTGGCACTCTCCTGCTCACTCGCCGCTCAGTAACCTGGCAACCTTCGAGAGGCAAGTCTCAACGTCACTGCTGCTAAACAAAGAGCCAGGAAACCCTGGCGCAGCAGCAAGCAAGGCAGCTTGCACACTGTGTGCTGAGGAACTGGCGAGGACACCACACACACGCCCTCCCCGCTCCCAGGAGCAAGGATGCCCGGGGAGACTGTCCTAACAGTGCCACCTAACTCCCACAGGTGCCGGGGCGGCCGGGGTGCGGGGGATCTGTTTCTCCCCATCTCCTTGAAGCGTTCCCTCCCTCACCCTCAACTCTTGTGCGTGGCAGGCAGCTTGTTCTCGCCTTCCAGCTCCTCCACCCCGGCCTGGGTCATGAGGTCTGCGATGTTCTTCTCCAGGTCGTCGATGCGGCTGCTCATGTCGTCGAGTGGCCGGGTCAAGGAGGACGCCCGGCTCCTGCCCCGGCCCTCCCCGCCTCCCCCGGTGGCCTGGGCAGCTGGCGGGGCAGCGGCCGGACCCCACCGAGCGCGGGGACCCGGGGTGAGGGCCGCGCTGGGCCGGGCTGCAGGGCACCCACCGCCCGCCCCCCGGGGCCCAGCGAAAGCGCAAGGATATTCCTCCCGATGATCTGGTCGGACATGGTCTGGAATTTATCTTGCATCTGCTGCAGAAGCGTCTGCACCTAGAAACGCCGCAAAGTGCACGCCGGCTCTGGGCCTCGGCCTGGGCTCGCTGCCCGCGGGCTCCCCGACGCCACGTCCCCGGGGGCGCCCGCCCCGAGCCCCGCCGAGGCCGGGCCTGAGCTGTCTCTTACCACCGACGTGAGGTCCTGCACCGTCTTGGGGTCCGTCTCGGCCATCTCCCCGGTTCCCAGCTTGGCGGCGATGTCTCAGACCGACACCTACACTTCCGTTTCTCCGCGCAGACGCCCCGAGCCGCTGCTTCTCGCGAGGACACGGAACTTTCGTGGGACCGCGGGGGTTTGTGGGGCTTGTAGTTTTCCTCCCGGATCGGAGCGGCACGGAAACCTCGAGCTTCCGTTCAGAAGCGAGGACTCGCAGAGCACTTCCGGGCCTCTTCCCCAGAGCTCCGCCCGTCTCCATGTCCGGCCGTGGAGGAAGAAACTGAAGCCACGCCGGAAACACGGCAGAGGAGTCCAGAAATGGCTCGGTGGTCTTGTCTAGGCTATGGTGACAGATGGCCCTGGTTTTCTTTGTGTTCAGAAAACACCCAGTACACACTTGTGCCCCCCAGGTCAAGAAACATGGCCAGGAGCCGTAGCCTAGCTGCTAAAGTACTCACCCTTAACGTTCCAGGATCCCTATGGGCGCCGGTTCTAATCCCAGCCGCCTCACTTTCCCATCCAGCTCCCTGCCTGGGACCTGGGAAAGCAGTCAAGGACGGCCCAAGGCCTTGGGACCCTGCACCCATGTGGGAGACCAGGAAAAGGCTTCTGTCTTCTAGATCAGGCCAGCTCCAGGGTGCAGCCACTTGGGGAGTGAATCAGCAGACGGAAGATCTTCCTCTCTGACTCTCCTCTGTATTTCTACCTTTCCAATAAAAATAAATCTTAAAAAAAAAAAAAGAAAGAAACCTAGCCAGCTGGGTGGCACCCGATATGGGGACCAGTTGCCTCTGCTTGGGAGGGAGATGGATTTTATCCACGTTTTAATGTCCTACACGTGGAATCTGTCAGGGAGTTTAGCGTTACGTGTGCGTGAAGCTTTGGCTGTAAAGCTCTGCCCAAAGCTGCCTGGTGTTGGGTGGGGAGGGTCCGGTTGGTTAGGGAGAAAGCAGTTAGGGTCTCCCAGAGGCCGGATTTGGTGTTTCAGGAGGTGCTTACTGCAGGCCTGGGACTAGATCCCATGGGAACGGGCAGGGTTCTGCTGAGGGAAGGTCTGGCAGCTTTAGTAGTAAGCCTAGATTCACTTAGGGCCTGTGTCAGAAAGGCCAGTTAAGGAGTCTCTGGGCAGAACCCGAAGGGTCTGGGGCCAGCAGCGTGGCTCAGCTGGCTGATCCTCCACCTGCAAGCACAGGCATTCCAAATGGACACCGGGTTGTGTCCTGGCTGCTGCACTTTCTTTTTTTTTTTTTTTTTAAAGATTTATTTTTATTATTTTTTATTGGAAAGGCGGATATACAGAGAGGAGAGACAGAGAGGAATATCTTCCGTCCGATGATTCACTCCCCAAGTGAGCGCAACGGGCCGATACTATGCCGATCCGAAGCCAGGAGCCTCTTCCGGGTCTCCCACGCGGGTGCAGGGTCCCAAAGCCTTGGGCTGTCCTCGACTGCTTTCCCGGGCCACAGGCAGGGAGCTGGAAGGGAAGAGGGGCTGCCGGGACTAGAACCGGCGCCCATATGGGATCCCGGGCGTGCAAGGCGAGGACTTAACCACTTGCGCCACCGCGCCGGGCCCGTTGCTGCACTTTCAATCCAGCTTTCTGCTTGTGGCCTAGGAAAGCAGCAGAGGATAGCCCAAAGCCTTGGGTTCCTATATTCATATGGGAAACCTAGAAGAAGCTCTGGCTCCTGGCTTTGGATTGGCTCAGCTCCAGCTGTTGTGGCCATTTGGGGGAGCGAAGCAGCAAATAATGGAAGAGTTCCCTCTCCTTGTCCTTCTCTGTCTCTCTTTCTGTAAACCAACCTTTTGAATAAAAAAGAAAATGATGAAGCTTGGAGGCTGAGGGCTGTAGGTGGGGGTGACACAAACCCAAGGACTTCATGCACCTTGCACTCTTGTTCCGAGTGCCCAGCTTCTAGGCAGATCCACGTGTTCCATGCCCCATGACGTGAGGCGTCTGTCGTCTGCTGTCACACAGCGAACATGCGTTGGCGTGGCGCCCCAGGTGACAGTGACATCAGGGCTAATGTTTCCGGGAGTAGAGACAGAATGCCCTAGTGGAGAACAGAGGAGCACCCAGCAGGTTTCATGTGTACACCAGCCAGGTCCCACTGGCCTGGCGGGTGAGGCGGGGGCTGGGTACCCCCAGAGGGGTTTCTCGCACATCGTCTGCTGGTGTTTCTGGTGCGGTTTGTTTTCAGGGTCAGCTCCAATTGGAGTTTCGCTGGAGGCCGAGATGGGACTTGCTGGTATCTGAAGCAAACCCAGCGTGGGGCGAGCCAGGGAGAGAAGCAACTTCCTGCTGTGGCCGGCCTTACTCTGCACCTCCACTGCCTCCCCCACCTGCCGCCCACTTGCCCAGATGGAGCTCTTCCTGACTGTGCCAGAGCTGCAGAGTCTCCTATGATTGGCTGTTAGCTGGCGTCTGGGGCAAGCACCTCTGCATTTTCACGTCATCCTCAGGCAATGGAACCATCACTGTGCTATGATTCTGAGGAAACAGGCTTGGTTGCGTCAGCTGGCCCAGCCGAGCAAGGAAGAGCTGCGGGACTTTGTGACTGTACACCTTTTTTCCCAATCACCCTAGAATGCTGTGCGTTTTCAGAGTTTGGGTCAGGCTTTCTTGGCTGTGGCACTGTGGGGGTCTGAGGCCACACGTCTTTGTTGCTGTTGAGGGAAAGATACTACCCTGAGCATGGTGAGGTGTCAGGCAGGTGCTCTGACCTCTACCCCCCCATACCAGGGGCACCCCAAGTTCTGACAGTCAGGGTTCTTTCAGGCACTGCTAGTATCTCCGGCTGGAAAGTGCCCTCCAGCTCGGATCCCCTGGGAGCCCCTGGACATCACTTGCATTCCGTTGGGAGGGCGGTGGGCTGGACATCACCTCCATTTGTGTGGCTGGTCTTGAAGCGTGGAATCCATTTCCCCAGGCTGCTGTCACAAGGCCTCCTGAAGGAGTGGCCTCAAACAGCAGAAGTGGGAGCCCGAACATCTGACGTCAGTCGGCCTGGTAGCTTCAGCAGGTGTCTTCCTGCTTCCCTGGCAGCCACGAGTGGTGGCCTGGGGTCCCTGGGCCTGCCTACTTGTGGCTGCATGACTTCCATCTCTGCTTCCGTTCTCACACAGCCTTCTCTCTGCCTGCGTATGCCTCCCCTTCTTGTGAGGACGCCAGTCACTTTGGAAGCAGGCCCCCTGCCATACTCCCATGGACCTTATCTTAAGCCAATGCATCTGCTGCAACCCTGTTTCCATGTAAGGCCACAGCTCACACACTGATGGCTGGGAATTCAACACATCTTTTTTGTGTGTGGGGGTGGCACGGCTGCACCTGTAAGAGTGAGTAACACGACCTGCAATTGAGTACCTTAAATGTGTGTACTGGCTGCTGTTCTACAAAGAATTCTCACAAAGTTGGAGTCCCTGAATGAGTGTCCAAGGCAGAACAGGGCCTTGGGCTCCTCTCAGCCAGCCCTGGGGTGGGGGCTCTTGCACCACACACAAGTCTGGGACCCTAAATCCGTACTCAGGGGGTCTGCTGTGAAGTTTTTTTTTTTCTCTTCACCTTCCCCCACTTTTTTCCTCTGCAAGAGACTCGAGAACGTAGCGCCCCTCCCACCCCATCTCTGCTCCTGATCTAACAGGACACGAGCGAATCCGACACTCTGAGTGAAGGCTTTATTTGTTTATTCCACTTAAACAGGGTGCCTCCTTTGTGCGGAGACTCTAGACTGTGAGCAGGCTGCTTTCCATGAAAGCCGTACTCCCTCGGAGGCAAAGCTAATAAACTTAGCATCCAGGGCTGACACGCAGAGCCTTGCTGAACGCTGTTCCATCAACACAGCGGCTGTATTACATGTAAGGCCCTGCAATTAACCTTCACACCTCGGTTTTGAACAACCCTCATTTTTAACCTTTATTGGAGTTGACGTCTTGTCTCCTGTCGGCATTTTTTTTTTTCTCTTTTTAGATTAATTGCCTGCCCTAATTGTCTTCTCCCCGTGCAGGATGGACTGGTTTTAGCGCGCCTGTGGAAAGGCGTTTCGGCTGGGGTCGGACCTCTGCCCTGTGCTTTTTTTCTTGAATCTGTGCTGACCAACATGCCCAAGTGCGCATTTGCCCGCACGTGTGAGATGTTTGGTTTTGGCCGCATGTGAACCACTGAAGGGATGACCCGAGCTGGACCTTCGAGAAATTCTGATTCCTTCTTCGCCTAGGCTCCAACAGGCCCACCTGGGAGTCCCCTTCTTTGCTTCTCTCCAAGGGGTGCAGGTTCCTGCTGGGACTCCCACCCCTGGTGGGTGGAGCTATGGGAAGCTCAGGACACGCAGCCTTCCCCTGATAGGCTCCCGGCCTCTCGGTGGCTGTGCCCTACCCCTCCGGCCTGCCACACTCAGGGTCTGGGCCTGGTCACTCCTGGAGGGTGACCTCATGGTCTGTCCTTACGAAAGATGGAGCCCATCAGGCCAGGGCCCTGGATTCCCGTCCTCTGTGGATCCACACTGATGTCCGCACCTCTCCAGGCTTTCTGCCTCAGGAACGTGGCTTTCCTTGGGTACAAGGCTGCCACTGGTCCAAAGTGGAGCCCATCTCTTCCATCAACCCCTGGGATTTGCTTCCTCAGCTCCCCTCTTCTTTCCCAGTGAGTCCTTCCTCTCCCTACAGAAAAGCAGCAAAAAGACAAGAGTAATAGAAAATCAAACCCTGCCCCAAGCAAGCTGAACCTTCATGGACGCTGTGTCCTCCATAGTCAAGGTTCTAGAATGTTCTAGGAGGATGTGGCACTGCCAGAGACAAGGTCCGCTTGTTCACCTGCCATTCCCTCAGTTTTGCTTCTTTGGCAACTCAGGACGATGCTGGATGGCGTCTGTGGGCATCCTGGTTTTGAGTGTCTGGGACCCAGGCTCTCAGCGGGTGCTCCTGTGTTCTTGAGCTGTTCCTTTCAGCCCTGACCTTCTGGAACAATCTCTCCTAGAGCTTTGCTGGAAGCAGGTGGTACCTCAAAGGCAGTCACACTTTTGGGGCTCATCGTGTTTGTTTTAATTGCTGCTCGAGTGTTTCCAAAGTGACACTGGTTTTTGATGCATGGCAGTCACCTACGGTTTTCCTTTGAAACGAGTCAAGGCAGATATGTTCACTACAGAATCACCTAGTTGAAGACGACAGCTGAGACGGCTAATTTGGGCAGTGTTTCTATGTTGCAGCTGAAGGTGTACAAGGTGACACAGGCCTGTGGGGACGTTGTGATGTCTTATAATGAGAGTCTAGAAGATTCCACCTCAAAAGAGCAGCCAGAGGGTTGAGGCAGAGGATGGGCAGCCAGAGGGTTGAGGGGTCATGCTCCTGTGGAATTCCTAAAGGGGAAGGGCGATGGGCTGAAGTGGGGTAGCGTTGAGCAGTTCCTTGTGCTGGTTAAGGATGGTTTGGGATTCCTGCAGGTACAGAGTACCTGTCCTTGTCTCGTCACCTGGGCCCTGTGCCCTTTTGAATATCTGTGAAAAAATGCGTTGATGATTTCCGAAAGTGTGTGTCTGATGGCAGGTGATTTTTGTCATCAGGACAATGTTGACCTGGGCAGGACAACGTGGAACTCTTTTAGTGTGATTTCCATGTTCAACTCTTTCATCATCCAGACACATGCATTATACGTAGCATGGCTATATTACTTCCTAAAAGAACTGGTTTAAAGGAAGTAGCAGAAAGTGGAATATTCAGTGTACACATATAGTGACTTGATAAGCCACCTCTCCTGGACTTCTGGACTTCAGAGTGAGAACGGCCATTGTTTCCCTTGAGCCATTGGCTCCTCAGCATCCCTGCCGAGCAGCTTGCACTTGGGCATGTGGGTCATAGGGTTGAAAGAGTCACTGAGTGCCTTGTCACAGTGGCAAGCACAGCAAGCTCAGGGGATTACTGTTGGTGCTTTCCTCTGCTCACTGTTCTTGTTGGTGAGTTTTCATTAAGAAAATTTGGTATATTGTACAGGAAAACATCTTACAAGTTCTATCTAAATTTAAATCTTGTTGACAGTTTTTAATGGAAAGCTGCAGAATAAAGCAATACAGCAGAGACTGGTGGGAGAAGGGGCTCTCGGTGGGAGGTGAGGTTGCTTGCCTGGAGGCACACCTAGGTGGACTGTCCTGCTAGCTAGGGAATTCTGGTCTGACGCTTCATCTGCCCAGGTAATCTGCTGCAAGTAGTGCTGCAATGTAATGAAACAACACGAGGCTGGACTAAGGTTTGCTTCTGGAAGCCATTTGGCCTTTCTGAGTCTCTTCCCTCTGATTCTGCACGTTGGGCTACAGGCCCAGCCTTCTAGTGTGGGTTCGTTTGGGGTGAAGGATTCTGTTACAGCCAGGGCACACACGAGTCCATTGGTCCATGTGAACCATTGTGGTTCTAAGCCTCCTGCCAGAACCATGGAGAATGGCAGACTGTCCCAGAATCATCTGGACAGCTTGTGTACAGGCACAATGACCTCAGACACAGGATCAAGCGAAGGTGTCTCCTGATGTGTTGTTAAGTCTCAGTGTGTTTGTTTTAGATGAAATGCAATCTCATCTACTCCATGAGTGTGTGATGGTGGGCTGTTGTTAAACTGTCAATCAGAATGGTTTAAAATGGTGCTTTGAAAATCTGGGATGACTTACCCAAATTTCTGACCAATTCCTTAGGAGTCTACATCTTATCTGGTGCCTATCAGAACACTTAACTGGGTTTCTGCTGCTTTGACAAAGTTTGGCTTTGCTGTATCGTCCAAGAGACTCGCAGGTCCATCTGTCTGAGACGACACCCTGTGGGAGAGAACTGGCAAAGTGGAGGCAGGTGTTATTGAAATCAGACGGTCTTACCATATTCTCACTGGAGTGAATTATCGGAGATAATTCATGCACTGTGGGTAAGATGGGGAGGAAATATGCTTCTTAGTGAAGCAACTACGGTGGTTGCTGCACTAATAGATACGAGCATGGAAACTGCCGGTTAGGCAAGCAAAGGCCTTAGCTGGAAGGAGTCACTTGCTGCTTTGCTCTGGTGAATGGTTCTTTCTCCCTGGACATGGCTCACACTTGTGTTGGAGGGCGTTCTCACAGTGGGCTAGCATGTGTGCTAGGCTGCCAATCACCTGGAGGGTTGAGGAAGGCCCTTGGTTGTTCTAGGGTGAATTCCCTGCATGCCTTGCTGGAGGAGGGCAATGGGGGGCACCCAAGGGGCCCCTGGCTGGGCATGGCTTACCTGAGGTAGGCACTGGTGAGCAAGGCTTCCTGGAGTACAGTCACGACCTGCTCAAGGTGTGGCCATCTCCTGAGTCGCGACAGGCCTCGCTCGGGAGAAAAAGCTCTGAGTCTTGGGGCCCGAGGTCAGATGGGTATGACTGTTTCATCAAACTGAGGACAGAGTTCTTGTCACTTCGAATCACTGTTCATCTTCCCAGCTGATGGCGATGTGCAAATGAAGTCATCCCAAGAGGACAGGGCGAGCCCCTGGCCCTGAGCTGGTTCTTCTGTCTTAATGGACTCTCTTGACAGAGATGTGCTGGGGCCCCGGATCATACCCCTCCTCTGAGACACGGCCCCTGCTGGCAGTGTTAGACATGATGTGGAAATCCACAGTGTTAACCACCGGTACCCATTTATTTTCATGGAAAAACAGCGCCTCTGCATTCTATATGTTCCAAAAAGGTTTACTATAGAAACAAATACAATAGGTGCATAATTCACTCCAACACAGACAACAGATGCTTCCTGCTTGCTATAGAAGGCGGGCCGAAAAGTACAGGTGCAAACATAGACTGCATAAAAAAGCCTGTGGGTGCATGGGTGTGTGTGTACATGTGTGCATGTGTGAAAATCTGCTAGGACCCTGACCTAACCTTTGTTTGTGGCTAGCTGTCACAGAAGCCACAGCCTGTTGTGGGCTGCATTTGGGAGAAAAGCCTGGTGTGAGGCTTGATGGTGCATTTGTAGTTTGCTCAACAGGAAGCTAACCTTGGGGTGGGCACCGACTTTTCTCTTACCTGTGTCACACTCACAGAATGAAAACCAGTTGCTTCTCATACAGAAGAAACAGCTTTTATTTTCAGGTTTGCAAACAACGGTAGTCGAGTCACACAAAGGGTACTTTTACAACTCCCTGCATTTACTCTATTGTATGCATGTGTAGAGGAGAGAAAGGGTGTGAAGTGCGTCACCGGTCTGTCTATACATGTGGGTATATACGTGTATACAACATGGTACCTGCTGGCCTACTGTGTGACCTCACGATGGGGCTGCGGCTGGCTGCAGGCCCAGTGGCGCCACAGGGCGTCTCCTGCAAGCCGTGCTGCCCCTTGGGATGCCCCCGGATCAGACCGATGCCCTTGAGACGCTGTCTCTACCCTGTGCTGGCCATCGGAGGGTGAAACTCCCTCCTCTGCTTGAGGAGGCCCTGATGGGGCTGGGGGCTGGTGGGGGTGAGGACTCAGTTGTCTTGGCACCTCCCCTCTCTTTCTGTAACTAATCACGGAAGAGTGGCATTATCAAAACTAGGCTTCTTGCAGTCCCACCCTCTATAAATACCGTGTATATACACATACAGATTCTCAGACATATACAAATAGTAACCCACAGACAAAGCCGTGTGGGAGCACTGGCCAGCAACGTGTCAACACATCAGAGGAAGTCCTCAGCGCTCCTGCTGCCGCAAGGTCAGGTTCCCCGTCCTGACTTTGAACATCTCAGGGCGAAGTCAGAGGATTCCACGAATTAAGAGAGAAAGGAAGATCCCGCCAGAGTGGTGAAGTACAGACTAAGTGAAATCGCAAATAAACAGAACCTGGGGACGGCCGGGGCCTGGGCGTGGAGGTCCACAGTGGGCAACTGCAGTCTTCGGATTTGGACAGATGGTTTGCTTCTGTTCTCCTGTTGCTATGGAAACCTGGAAGTCACGCTCTGGGGGACACCAGCAGCTCTCACAGACCTGCAGGGCCGGGGAGGGGGCAAGGTGCAGAGTTAGGCTGGGGGTGTCACAGCTTGGTTCAAATGGGACGTGAGAGGTGGTGGGCATCTGGTGCTTCTCGCCCTGCCTCTGCCCACAGCCCCTCTCCCAGCGGGAAGCCGTAGAGCTCCCGCCAGAGATTCAGCAGGGATTCAAAGCATCGACTGAGACAGAGTGCACGGTTGTCAAAAATGCTTTCAGCTGCACACTTACCCTGGGTGAATCTGATTGTATGTAAGTGACACTTTGATTAAGAAAGCTAAAATTCAAGGATGGTTTCAGTGGCTGGCTTTGGTTCCTGTTGGTCACTTCTTGTCTGTCTTCTCCTGGGGTGGGAGCCTTCTGGTTTGTTGAAACTTACATCCTTTTCTGTTCCTGACACTGCTGATCAATGAAGCCCAAAGCAATGATCGAAACAGGTCTCTGGACAAGCCTCTGTGGGTGCTGCTGCAACAGGGCCTCCCTGAGAAGCCAGAGGTGGGTGGCCGGCGGCTGGCTTCACCCAGAAGTTCCTCCTTCCCTCGTCATCAGCATGCCATTTAAACAACAAAATGGACAGCCAACAATGGCTGTATTTGATTTGTGAGTCAGAGAAGGAATGGGGAGAAATAGTTCCGAGTTGCTGATTCAGTTCTTAAATGTCTGCAATGGCCGAGGCTGAGGCAGGACCAGGGCCAAAGCTGGGGGTTTGGAACTCAGTCCAGACCTCCCCGCAGCAGGCAGGAATGCAAGCACTTGGGCCATCACTGCTGCTTCCCCAGGTCTGCACTGGCAGGAAGCTGGGTTCCGGAGTCAGAGCTGGGAAAGCCATTCTTGGTGATGTGGCACATGGGGGTCTTCACCACCGACTTGAAATGCTTATCCTGCTTAAACTTTTAAAAATTACTTTCAATTGGTTTTATGATTTGCCTTGTCTTTATATGTCAAAGAAGGGAGTGCTGACTCTTCTGTTTAATTCTCAGTTGCAATAAAGTCACTGTACTACCAAAGATGAGGCAGAAGGAAGCTAGCTACAAAGTATCTGCTTATGAGATGTGGTTAATCTTCAGGGCATCCAGGTAGTGCTCAAGACAGTTAATTCTAGAAGCCTTCTTTCTGGAATGTTGACACTGCGGAAGTCTTCATGCTGGATGTGCTATATCATTTTGCTGCACACCTCTACCTGGATCTCAAGTCTTCTGGCACTAACATGAAAGACTGTCATGTTCCTATTTTTAAGTCTTGCCTTCCTCTTTCTTTTCCCTATGGAGGGGCAAACCGAGTGGGCAGGCCATGGGCCAGTGGAGAGGACGCCGGCAGGGTGTCCTGACTTCCAGTAGGAGCATGGAGTCACTCCCACACAGGTCCTGGGACTCCCTGTGCCCCAGGGTCACCAGGATGGCCTTTGGAATGGGCACTGTCCCAGCCACCCCCCGCGAGGTGGGTCTCCATGGGCATAGGGCCCAGGTCTGGGGAGATGTCTGTTGAGCAGTTCCCCAGGTGACTGTCATGCACCCAGCATGCAGAACCCCAGCTGGCAGGCTTCCTGACACCCTTCCGTGGGGTAAGCGAGGCAATAGACAGACCAGTCATGCCCAGGCACCAGGGCAGGCGTGCTCACGAAGGAAAGCTCTCTCGGCTTCAGGAGCCTGGGTAGGGTCTGTCGGCATTGGGCTGTAATCAAGTCAGGTGGCTAACCTCCTCTGGACCATCTTGCTCTGTGGTTACTCTGCGTGCATCTCCTGCCTGATTTTCCCCCTCTAAACAAGCATTGCTCATTTTTCTCAGCCCCCAACCCCAGCTCTCTACTCTCTGAAGATGAAGCTGGTTCCCACGTTACAGAGAAGCCAAAAGGAAGACACCCCCTGGAGCCCTGTTGGTTTCCATGGGTTTCCTTCTATTCCATCTGGAGATGGAGTTAGGAAACCAGTGACATAATCCAGGTTAGTGATGACAAGGACCTGGGGTAGGGGAGGAGGTGTGGGCAGGGGTGGTTGGAAGGGTTGGACTTTGCAGCCGAGATTCCTGAGGGAGCCACAGGGTGAGTGGTGGTGATGTTGGTTGCTAACGATGTGGTCACCAGAAGTGAGTCAGGCAGAGGGAGGATGTGAGGGGAGAGTAGGTGCTTGTTCCGAAAATGCATGGCTTGGAGGACCAGTGTGATACCACAGGGCTTCTCCTCCCTGCATGCACCCATGGGACTCTGGTCCGTATGGAACTGTATCCCGGGATGCACCTGGAGGATTATGGTTCGCATGGAGTTGTATCCCAGGATGCACCTGGGGGATTATGGTCTGCACGGAGCTGGACACACAGCGAATGATGCTGTCACGCGTGACCTTCTACTGCCCATGCCCCCTGTCACCTGGATGTGCCATCATGCGCACTCTTTTTAACTGGCCATTTCCCCAACTTACTCATTCACAATTACACATGCTTTCTCAAAATGTAAACAGCCAGGTGGCCAGCATAGGTGCTGTGTAATTGCTAAGGTTAAAATTGAGCCCTGATTCTATAACTAGGAAGTCACAGGCAGGTATTTATTCCTTTAATGCTCACATCTATACTACTCAGTATTAAGAACTCCTTTGGTAAAAGATTGTGTCTTCATATGACAGTCATGGCTTCCAGGCAGTGAGGGAAGTGTGAATCTTCCATTTTCCTTTTTTTCCTGACAGCCCAGCCTCTGAATTCTCACGACTATACTTAGAAAAACAGTTATCTATTTTAACATGGCAAGAAGTTATTCTCCATAATGTGGGGAGAGAGAGAAAGGTTGAACCTCCCCCATTCCCTACCCCTGGTAGACCAGCTGGCCAATGTGGGCATGTTGTCCTAGCTCACACCAAGTGGCAGCAGGAGCTGGTTTGGCTGATTGTTTGGTTTACAGGACAGTAAGGAATATATTCACACAGAACTGAGACAAGCAAGCAGGGGCCCAGGTGGTACAGTGGAGTCAGGGCGTTCTTCAGATGTTACTAATTAGTTGCAGTGTTTTTACAGGTAATATTTTCTGTCGTTCCCACACAAGTCAAAGCTGACTTATTGGAAAGACAGATGGGAAAGCAATGGGTGTGTGACCCCAGCCGAGTGCCGTTCTTATGCCGGTGTGGTTGTGGGACAGAGTGCAACTTACAGGCTATGCTGAAGAGCGAGACGAGCAAGGCCAAGGCCAAGGCCAGGCTGGCGCGCAGGGACCCCGTGGAGTTGCAGTCCACTTTGGAATTCTTGCAGGAACACACTTGTACCCTGAGATCTGTGATGTTTGTCATGGGAGGTGTCCCCGAGTCTGTCACCATGATGGGCAGGTTGTAGTTGGCTTTGTTCAGGTTTTGCAGCAGGCTCACCAGGGCGTGCGTGTCTGTGAAAGCAAGGGAGGGACTTGGTGAGACATGGTTAGGTTTTTCCCAACTGGGAGAATTGGGTGTGCTGACTGCGCTCACACAAAACAAGTACTGCCTTTGCAGTTAGGCTCATAGGCGAGTTTTGACTGAAACTTGCTCTAGCCATGTTGCAAGCACGCAGCACCAAGTGTGGCCGGTGGCTCTTGTACCAGACAGAGCAGGCAGAGGATGCCTCTGCCCTCCCAGAATTCTATATTCTATGATTCAGTGGTACTGTGGTCAGTTTCAAGGAGACCTAGTATTATGGCACACAGTTGGTATCCTTCCTTGGACCTTAGCCTGAGATGTGCTGGAAATACAAGCTTTCTGTCTCCTGTGCTCCATCTCTGCCACCACCCAGGCCATGGGGTGGCACCCAGAAGTGGACACCCCACCTGGCCTGTTCTTTAGCTTTGGACTACTGTCTTTTTAAAAAATGGTACTGTTTATTTTATTTGAAGTCAGAATTACAGAGAAAGAGAAAGAGAGAGAGAAAGAGAGAGAGAGAGAGAGAGAGAGAGAGAGAGAAAGAACCAGATGACGACAATGGCTGGGGCTGAGCCAGGCCAAAGCAAGTTCTCTTAAGTCTTCCAACTCCACGTGGGTGCAGAGGCCTGGGCACTTGGGCCATCCTTGGCTGCCTTCTCACGTGCATTAGCAGGGAGCTGGATCCGAAGTGGAGTGGCTGGGACACAAATGGACACCCAAGTGAGATGCTAGTGTTGCAGGCAGCGACTCTACCCACTGTGCCCCAGTGCCAGCCTGACTACTGTCTTCTCAGTCATTCCACAGACCGGTTAAGTCACTCAGTTCTTGCCACATCCATGCTGAGTACTCGGAAAGGAACTGGAGACAAGAAGAGTTGTGAAGGCATGTTCCCACTTAATGAAAGCAGGAGGGAAACAGGAAATGGTGGCAAGAATGACACTGGATGAAGATTGGTCTTCACCGTAAGGTGACAGCAGCAGACAGGACCAACGTGATGAGCGCTTTTTGGGATGGTGGCTTAACTGGAGGAACAATTTCTGATTTCCCTCACACAGAAGAGAAACCCTTGAATGAGAAAGTTTCTGGCTGGTAGGAATAAGTGGTGATTATTCAGGATGGCTACCACCATAAAAACCAGCAAATCACCCCTCCAACAAGAGAAGAACCATTTTAATTTAAAATAATCAGCTCAACAGAATCCGTTCTTTAAAAGGCAATAAAAATAGAGAAACAGGTCAATAGAATCAATGACAATGGAAAGGCGCTAATAAAAAGATAGGAGCTGGGGCTATAGCAATACAGAGTTACAAGAGTCTGTAATAGGAAATTTGATGCACAATTGTACAATACATTTTAAAAATGTAACGAATGAGTGACTCCCAGCCCAAGCCAGAACTGCTCCAGCTGGTGTTAAGAAGTGAGCCCTGCTGGGGTCAGCAGCATGATGGCAGGAGACACCCACTGCCACACACAGGGTGCGTCCAGAGTGAGTGCGTGCTGTTCTCTCTTTGCTTTTGGCGGGAGAACTTCGTCACTCGTTCACACTGGGAAGAGCGGGGCAGGCGCTCCGCGACCTCAGCCTTCGTCAGGCACACGGGGAACATTGGGTCATATTTTTAATTCCACCTGCCCACGAGGAGAGACTGGTGCAAGGAGACACTGCTCGCCAGTTTCATCAAAGAGAGAAAGGGGATGAATGGAGGCCAAGTGTGGAAGGGAAAGCCAAGTTCACTGCAAACGCTAAGTCAGCTTTGCAGAGGTGCACACCCGGAAGGGGAGCACGGAGATGGTGATGTCTGTGCCAGGCCTTCTCCCTCCTGCAGGCCTCCTAGGAAGACAAGTGTCTTGGGGGGCAGTGCAGGCGCACTCACGTCTGCTTCTGGGTCAGGAGATGTGTGGGCACAAGCAAGGAGCCCCGCTTTTCAGGGGGTGAAAACTGGGTTGGAGACCAGTATCCTGTGCAAGCCATGATATAGACTATTTGGGGTCAAATTAATAAAAGACCAGGGTACGATGGTTTAGTGGCTAAATCCTCACCTTGCAAGTTGCTGGGATCCCTGACTGCTCCACTTCCCATCCAGCTTCCTGTTCATGGGCTGGGAAGGCAGTAGAGAATGACCCAGAGTCTTGGGATTTGCACCTACATGGGAGCCCCGAAGAAACTCCTGGGTTCGGATCAGCTCAGCTCTGACCATTATGGCCATTCAGAGAATGACCCAGTAGATGGAGGATCTTACAATTTTTCTCTCTGCAAATTTGATCTGCCTTACCAATAAAAATAAACATTTTTTAAAGGAGAGGGGAGCTGGGACTGTTATATAGCACATTAAGCCTCTGCGTATATTGCTGGCAAACTATGTCAGTGCTGGTTTGTATCCCGGCTGCTTTACTTCCCTCTGGTGGCCTGCTGATGTCCCTGAGAAAGCAACAGGAAACAGCCCAAGGGTTGGGCCTCTGCACCCATGTGAGAGACCTGAAAGAAGCTCCAGGCTCCTGGCCTCAGACATGTCCACCTCTGGCCCTTGTGGCCATTTGGAGAAAGAACAAGACGGAAGATCTCTGGTTATCTTTCTCTGTAAATATAAATACATCTTAAAATAGGTTTCTTTCTTTTTTTTTTTTTAAAGGAAGAGCAAGAAGAATGACTGGCAGTCTTGTGACAGGGTACACCCCCTGGCAAGAATGCAGAGTGCAGGTGTGTGTGCCGTGGGGGGCTGGTGAGTCTGGTCAAGTGTAGGGCCCACAGCATGCAGTGTGGGACAGGGCAAAGAGGACAACGCACCAGAGAAGATATCTATGTTCCAGTGAGGGGAAGTGGGGATGCAGTATTTGTACAAACAAGGAATCTGCTGGTGGGGAGACTGTCAGCATTCGAGGGCGTGAGCAAGCACGGGCACAGCCACACCGGAGCGGGAGAGAAGGCCTTGGGGAAAGAGGAACCGCGTAGTCAGGGTGGGGAGAATGAAGTGGAAGGCTTTAGATGGACTTACTGTTGATCTTGGAGATCTTCCAGACCTTGTCGGGAACGGTCTGCTTGTGAATTTCAAACTTGAACGGGTCGGTGTTCGGGTGAAGGTCCTTGTCGGATGCTCCCAGGATGACGACGCTGAGATTTTTGGCGTCATCGCAGACTTCAGCCACCGTGGGGTGGAGGACGGGAGCGTTGTCGTTCACATCCTCCAGGGTCACCAGCAAGGTGCCGGTGCCGGTGGCAGGCGGGTTGCCTGTGGAGAGGGGAGATGAGGGCTGAGGACGCACGTGGTGCGGTTCCCTGCACTGTGCACACTCACTCGCTACCTCTTGCTGGCAGGCATGGTTCCAAACGGAAGTCGCAGAGCTGCACTGCATTATTTTTGTGTAGTTGAATAGGTTACGAAAGCTTTTAGAGTACAGAAGATTGAAGTTCTTCAGCCTTAGTACCAGGGTATTTCCAAACATTCGAGGAAGATGGAATTAAAAGATAAGTTTATTTTTGTGCAACAAGTTTTCAAAATCCACACTTAAGAGGAGCTTTTCTAAAAGTTCCTGATAAAGGATGCATTAGGAACTACTGCTGTGGATTCCAATTTTTTTGTTGCATCAAAATAGACTTATCTTTTAATTCTGGGGTTTTTTTTTTTTTGTAGACTTTCTCAAGTTCCCCCATATTTTATCTTTATAATACTAAGCTTTTGACACTCAAGTCATACCGCCATATTCAAGGTCACTCAGAGAGTGGAGATAACAGGTCTTGACTTTCCCTGTTTATCAAGTTGGACCTTTTATCTAAACAGCCAGGTGTTCACAGACGGGGCTGCCAGGGGGAGAGTGAAGAAGGCTTACAGGGGACAATGGCTTGCTTGGAGCATGTCTGCCCTAACCAGGGAGTTGACCAATACAGAAAGTGTTCCTGAGGGCTGGGGCCGCCACGGGGGCAAGATGGAGTTAGAAAGGCGGGTTGGCGATGAGAAACGAAGTCGCCAGCTGGCTGCTGGGACGGTTGGACCAAGCAGAGTACATGATCTCCGTTTGAAGCCTCATGCCAGCTGCCATTCCCAGCACCACTGCAGTTGCTTCCTAGAGCACGAGGCTGTCGTTCTTTCTGAAAGGCCCTGTGACTACCCGACATGTTGTTCACTTAAACAGAACACATTGCCTGAGACTCAGCTTGACTTATTGAGGTTTTCTCTGAGTCCATTTCTAATCATAAGAGTTTGCTTTGGGGACAAACTGCTCATCAGTGGCTTGTGACTTGCTGCGAGATTTGGAGCTGAGCCTGTGGGTCACAAGTTGTGCAGGTAATCCTCCTGGGGCGCCTTGACAAAGTCCCCTTTGTTGCCAATGTTCTAGCCAGTACGGCTTCAATCTTGGTTACACAGACTGCTAACAACTGCGTACTGTCACAATAGTGTAGTGCTTCACATCAGCCCTAAGTCCATCATTCTGCTAGTTAAGTATACCCTGACACTGCGGGCATGGAAGGTGGTGAAGAGTCCAGCATCCTATTGTCCAGATACATCTAACAGTTCCATCGGGTATCCAGCCTTGACTTGGAAGTAGAGATTCACACTGCACTGCACCCTCACATCTGTATGTGATAGTCTTTACTACATAACTTACTATACATCCCCATAAATGAAGAGCCATAAAACAAAATCAACAACACACAGAGAAACAGAAAATTTATAACAGCATTTAACATGGTACTGAATGACCAATGTGTTGCTGAAGAAATGAAAAAGAAAAGCAAATACCTTCCTGATGCAAACGATGCTACTGTGTGATCTGTGCATCAGTGAGGAAATTGGTAAGAAAACAAAACTTTTTTTGAACAAATTAAAAAAAGTCAAAGCCCCTGAGATGTAGCAAAAATAGTATTTGTTGTCTCTTGTATCAGAGAGAACCTATGATATTTGTCCTTTGGGGATTGACTTGTTTCACTGAGCACAATGATTTCTAGTTGGATGAGGGTTTATAAAGGTTTTGCCACTCTTCTAAACCATGAGGTTGAAATGCCATGGACCAGTACCAACCCCTGGCATGGCTCCATATTTTTTATCCTTATTTACATTTACCCACATTTCCAAGTTTAGTTTTATCCTACCTTGCACTATGGTTATTTTTTGCAGTGCACACTGAGGTTACATTTTCATGTCCCATGGGGGGTGGGAGGGTGGTGAGTGACCTTCCGGGGTGGGCGTGTAGTGTGCAGCCTGCCTAGTCCCAGTGAGGCCGTGAGGAGCAGGCTGTCGGTGTGGACAGCGACTTACACAAGGGGCCAGTGTGCAGTGGTGGCCTTGGTGTGAGTGACAGCCTCAGGACGGAAAGGTAATGTGAGGGGCTTGGAAGGTGCTGAGGCCCGGCGAGAGTCCTGGTTTTGGTGGGTAGATCCTCAGAGAGGCTGCGAGGGGACAGCAGGAGGGCAGGGCCTAAGGCGGGCATGGGCTCAGCTTCGGGCTGGTGGTCCCTCCCATTCATGCGCATGTGGGCGGCTCAGGAGGAATGCCGGGCTGAGTAGGCCTTTAGGGGGACTCCAGCACAGGCATATGTAGATGGCAGGTTGTGGGAGGCTGTGGCTGGGGCCGGGCACCTGTGTCGGGCCCAGCCATCACACCAGTCAACAGTGTGGAGATAGGAACCGAGCCTCGGCTGGTTGCAGAAGGCCGTGTGGCCAGGTCATCACCGAGGCTGTAGGCAACTAGCTATGCTGTGACCTCTGGCTGGTGGACTGGGCTCTACCCATGTTCTGAGCTCCACCTGTGCTTGCTTCTAGGTGCCGACTGTGTGCCGCCTCACAAGCAGTCATGTTGGGTTTGCTTCCTGCAAAGATGAGGTGACTTTCCCACGTTCACACCAGTGGATCGTGTGTCTGAGAGCAGGGGCTCATAACCAAGTGCCCCGTTTCCCTCGGGGATGCATTCCAGGTTGTTCTATGGATGCATGATACTGCAGACAGCATTCAGCTCTGCCTGGGTTCCCTCCCACACCCACACCTATGATTATGTCTGATTTATAAATTATGTCTGGGAAGCAATTACTAATAACAAAGAAGAACAGTTATAACAATGTGCTATAATAAAAATTACTCAAAAGCTTAATTTATAGATGAGGCATAGTCCAAGATTCACAGCAGTAAACTAATGATAAAACAGAACAAGTCTGACAATATACTATAATAAAAGCTCCTTAAGATCTATGAGTCGATTATCTCTGGGTGTTTCCAGTTACTCGTTTCGGACCGTGGTTGAGCAGGGGTGCCTGGGCAGGCGGAAAGCAGGAACTCCGGGAAGGGAGCCACTGGCTTCCTGCCTTCTGGCTTTGCTGCACTCTAGAAGGTGATGGGAACACTTGGACAACGGCGGAGACCCCCAGTGCCAGGCAGCGGGGAGCAGGGGGCTCAGCGTGTGGGCATTCAGGGACTGTGGTTGACCTCAAGCGTGGCAGAAGGGCTGAGCTACGTCCTTCTGCATGCGTTAGCCGCTGGGGCAACAGCTGTCCCGCACAGGGCCCTGCGTGGTGAAGGGGCGGGCACAAGGCCGAGTCTCCCACCTGGATCAGAAACTCAGAGGTTTCCCCGAGCCTTCCCATTGTTCAGACACCGCACACGTATGTACCTTTTATCTTGTCACTAATAGACACGACTGGAAACACAGCATGATCTTAATTAAAAATATATACGTAGATACAATTAGAAAAAGACTAGGAAGAAATATATCAGCACTCAAATGGTGATTATCTCTCTAGGTAATTACCATTACAATAATGCTTTCCGCTATTTTTAATTTTCTTACAATAACCATGATTGCTGTGATAATCAGAAAAGGAAACCTTAAACGCAAAAATTATATAGAGACTGAAACAATTTTTTCCCCTAATTCTACCTTCTTTTCTTCTCAATCCACTCGTGTTTACAACAAGCTGATTACAATCGCCATGACCTGAGTTTAGAACACGCTCTCCAGTCCGAGAAGAAATCTCGGGGGGTCTGTGCCACTGGCCCACCCACGCCCACCCTGCCGCTGCCTTTCTGCTTCCTGTATGACGGCCTGCTCGGTTCATTCCTCATGCATGGGATCCTACTCCAAGGGGCCTGCGAGTGAGAACCAGAGAGGACGAGGGTGTTCCGGAGGGAGCAAGGGATGTGGCTTATATACAAATGCATATTATTTATTTTGGTGAGCCTTGGAAGCATGACAATAGCATTGATTAAAAAGCACAGAATGGTGGAGACCCAGGTAGGCTTAAACCTGAGCGTGGAGAGTGGGTGGAGGAGGACCAGTTAGAAGGCTGGAACCTTGTTAACGACAGTAAGGAGGGCCCGAGGGAAGGCTGGGAGGACGCAGCGCCCAAGGCAGCTCTGGGAGGCAGGACTGAGTGTCAGGGCGGCCAGCATGTAGCCTGAGGACTGACTGGCTCATAGGCAATGCACACGCTGACTGTGGACTGGGACGTGTGGAAGAGAACCAGGCAGCACATTCCTTGGCAGGATGAGCTGAGCTGGCCATGGTGGGCTTTGTTGATGGCATCAGAGTGCCACAGCAGTTTCTTTCCCATGGAAATGGATAGAAGTGTTGTGTGCGAGAGGCTGATTTGTCTGGTCAATGTGGAAACATCCCCTTGTACCACTGCCAACTGAGGCTAAGCAGAGGGAGGCGTTTTCTGCCTTTGCACCTGCTCTGCAGGTGGCACTCTGTGGTCCCTCCCTTTCTTGGAGAAGTACTGAGGACACCACCAAGGTGGTCTTTCCCAGATGTCCATGCAGGGATGAAGCTAAGAAAATCCGGGTTCCACTCTGTTCACTGGGACATATTTAGGCTGTGTTGTGGATTTTTCAGATGTTGTTGCCATAACAGCCCACCAGGCAGGTGGCCTTATCCCCTTTCTGCAGATTGGAAAACTGAGGCTGGCAGAGCTCCAGCTCACAGCTAGGGCTGCAGAGCTGAGAGACAGGGCTGGGCTCATTCCACCGTGAGGCTGAGTCCCAAGCTCCATGAGCTGCATGGATGGAAGTGGGCCACCTCCAAGTAGCTCTGCCCAGAGCCTGTCTACCGGCACATCTGAAGAGTTCTTTCAATGGGTTCATTTTGCCAGGATTTCCAACAGGATTGACAGTTTATGGGTACCTGAAATGATGAGAAATGCTTAGGGTCTTCAGTCTCCTTTGCTTCCTCAACATCATGGCTGTGTTAAGCTGGCATAATCGGGGTACGATCATAATTTATGACTAGATTTGGCCTGAACTAGCATCCTTTAAGTGAAATCAACCCAGCTAATTATACGGTGCCCCATGGGGTCCGGAGCTCAGCTGCTCTGTGGAAGGGGCCATGTCACTTGAGGGTCTTTCTGAAGTTGCCTTCTCTCCCACTTTCTGTTTGGGGGCTGAGTTTTTTCAGAGTTCAGGAGGCATTCCCTCCTCCTTTAAATCCATTTCAATGCACTGATGAGGTCAGAATATCTATCATGGAGGGCACTGAGGGAGAAGGCAGGCTGGGATGTGCTCCAGCTCTGCAGCTGCTGGGCTTGGGCCTGCGTGTCTTCCTGGGCACTCACGGCGCATGTTGCACTGATGCATGCAAACACATTTTGGATGTCAGCCTTGTTTCTAAGCCGGCCATCCCCCCTCCCCCCCGCCCCCACGGCCGTTTCTTTACATGGAAGCAGATGGGGAAACATGACGCGTTGGGTCATCATGGGAATCCTTCCAGTGGACTCAAAACACAGCCTAGGCTTCCTGGTTCAAACTAGTTCCTAAGCACCAAGACCCAACAGAGGTGGGGAGAAATATCCCTGTTATCTCCTGCAAGGTGTCTTCATGGCAAATGCCTGGGCGAAGGGCATCTGGGTTTCCTGGAACCTGGCACAATTTTGGAACACCCTCAGGAGGATGACCGGTGAGTTACAGGTGAGCGGGGGGCAAAGGGGGGCGTTGCTCAGTGCAGAGGAATCCTGGGCAGGAGGAGGGCAATCAGCAAGTGGTACCAGCTCTGCCCGTCCCACCCATGACCTTCCCTGGTGGGGTGCCATCTCTCCTGTGAAATCCTATCTGGCGGTTTTCCATCCGGCCGAGACAGGGAGACTCACCCCTGACCGGCCTGGTGATTCCCGGGCTGATCGGTAATCACCCTGGGATCTACGCGGTGCTAGCTGATCCTGTTCTGTGTCACTGTCATCACATCCCCAAAGTGACTCCACTTCTGTTGCATTCCGGAAGGCTCCCTCTCCATCTTAATATTTTCCTTAGCTGTTACGACATTCTCCCCCTTTCCTCAAGGCTGGGGAGCAATGCTGTGTTTGCTGAAGTCTTTAATAAAAGAGTTCTTGTGCTTCGAAGGCACCATCTTAACCTTTTCAGAAAGTCTGGACCGTTGGAGGCAAATGATGCCATCCATCTCTGAAGATCAAACGCTTGCCAGCACGAAAGGTCATGCCTGATTAATTTACAGGATTAAGGGCTTTACTCAACAGATCATTTAACTAGGGTCTGCTCAGAAAAGAAGAAAAAGAAAAGAAAAAGCAAGAAAAGTGGTAGCTTATCCTACTGATATGTTCCTACTGGTGACCTGGTAGGCCGGTCCCGCAGCGGCCTGAGGTCATCAGTAACCCGGGCACCAGCCGTGAGCATGAAGCAGGAGCCTGCGGTGTGTCTGCACTGGCGTGGGCACTCTGGGCAAGCAGCTGCGGGACCTTCAGCTTCAGGTCCGGCTTCCAGCCCAGGCCTGTGTTTGACGCTGCTCCACCCTCACCTCGCAGCTTCTCACCTCATCCCTCTTTGGGACGGCCTTGGGATGGTTCTCATGGAGGAGGTGTATGGAGCAGCTTAAGGTGAGGGCACCTCTGGGCAGCTTAAGGTGATGGCTCAATGGCTAAATCCTCACCTTGCAACCACTGGAATCCCAAATGGGTTCCGGTTCGTGTCCCAACTGCTCCACTTCCCCTCCAGCTCCCTGCTATGTCCTGGGAAAGGAGTGGAGGACGTCCCAAAGCCTTGGGACCCTGCACCCACATGGGAGACTTGGAGAAAGCTCCTGGTTTCTGGTTCAGATCAGCTCACTTCCAGCCATTGAAGCCAGTTGGGGAGTGAATCAATGGAGGCAAGATCTTTCTCTCTGTTTCTCCTCTCTGTAAGTCTGATCTACCTTTCCAATAAATAATAATATATATATGAGTGTGTGTATGTGTGTATAAGATGAAGGTTCCTCCATCTTGGCCTTGTATTACAGAGACTGCAGGGTGCATATTCTATTTTTTTTCTCCTTGCATGGGTTCCACCTGCTTTTATTCCTGGATGGGGTTGACCCACCAGTAGCCAGTGATCGTCCTTCACTGAGAGAAGAGGGTGCTTGTCGTCTGCCTTAGAGAAGACAGGGATGGCTGGCTCCAAGCCTCTGTCAGACAAAGCACATGTTCTCTGTGCAGCCACACATTTTCTGTCGAGCTGTCACACCATGGATCATGACATGCTGGCTGAAGAACTTGTGCCATTGGAGTGTATCTGTCCACCTAGTTCAGCAGGTCGAGAGACTCACCCAGAGGTTAGCTGACAGCTTTGGCCAGCTCACGTGGTCTGAGCTGTGAAAGCTGCAGTCACCCTGCGTGGGTGGTGTAGGGAGACGCACTGTGCTGCTGTGGGTAGCTGCGGGGCCTGCACTGAACACACCACGGATTGTCCCACTTGCACAGGGCATTTGGCTGACTGGCATGTGGGCGTTCGTGACTGGCTCTGGCTCTTCTGGAGGACGCATCCTGTGGGACTCAACACTTCCTGGGCTGGTCAGTTCCGGGTCACAGGGTGAATGTATATTCAAGTTTATGTTGTTTCCCAATTGGCTGTAGCAACTCAGCATTTTACCAGTAAGATTATTTCACATACTTGATATTTTCCATTTTTTAAATTTCAGCTATTTTACGTAGGTGTGCTTTTGTACTGGATTTCATTTCGTTTCCTTGTTAATTTGCATTCTGATTGCTATTTGTTTAATTTAATCTGTATATCCTTGATTGAGAGTCTTTCAGGTCTTAACACGCACTGTACACCCTCTCTGTGACACTTCAGTACAGTCTGTCTCTTCCTAGGCTGAGATTTATCAGTTGTAATTTTGGGATACTGTTTTATTACACCAGAATTGTTAAAGTTGTTCAGTATCCTTGCATCCTCTTAAATATTGTTTTGAGACACAGAGGGGGAAGGAGGGAGGGAGAGAGCGAGCCCACCTATTGTGATCGCAATGCTAGACTCAACCAGGCTCCTGGAGTCAGCCCGGGCCTCCCAAGGGGCGGGCAGCGCGGGAGTCAAGAACCCCCTGCTGAGCAATCAGCTGCCACCTCCCTAGCAGGAAGTCAGAATGGGAGCAGAGTCTGGACCTGAATCCAGGCACCTGGTTTTAATGAGAATGCCCTAAGTACCAGCTTAATGGCCACAGTAACTCCTGCCCTGCCATGCATCGATTCTGCCACGCGTCGATTCACTGGGCAGGATTACACTGTGAAAGGCGAACATGTTCCCAAACAGCAACTCCCTGCCTGAGGTCCTGCGGTGACCACGAGGCTAAATGCCCACCCCCGTTCATCCTTCCGATGCCAACAATCAATTTCCTCTTTTCATTCCTAATACTGATACTTTTTTTTTTACTGCATCAATCTTGATATAAGTTGGTCGATTTTTTATTATTAAATATTTTCAAAGGAGCAACTTTTGAATCTGTTCATTTTATCTCAGAACTTGCCCTCCCCACCCCCATCACCATTTTCCTAAAATTTCCTTTTCTCAGCACAAATTCTCATTGTTCTTCCCATAGATTTCCTACTTGGCATTTTAAAAAAATATTTATTTATTTATTAGAAAGTCAGATATACAGAGAGGAGGAGAGACAGAGAGGAAGATCTTCTGTCCGATGATTCAATCCCCAAGTGAGCACAACGGCGATGCTAGGCCGATCCGAAGCCAGGAGCCAGGAACTTCTTCCGGGTCTCCCACACGGGTGCAGGGTCCCAAAGCTTTGGGCTGTCTTCGACTGCTTTCCCAGGCCACAAGCAGGGAGCTGGACGGGAAGTGGAGCTGGCGGGGTTAGAACTGGCTTGGCATTGTTTTTGACTCTGGATTATTTAGAAGGGTGGATTCTCACAGTCAGGCAGTTGGGAGGTTTCCAGGTACAGTCTGTTATTCATTTCTGACTTAACTCCTCTGTGATTGGAGGACAGACTCTGAACAACTGTGTACTCTGAAAGTTGGTTAGACTTCATGTCTCAGGTGGACTGCTCTGGTGGCATTGTTGTGTGAACTTGAATGAATTCAGTCACTGTTGATGTTAGAATTCTCTAGGCGGCAGCTAAACTGTTAGTTCTCTTTTCAGCTTGTCTCTGTTGTCATTTCTTTGGATGTTTTCCCTCAGTTAACAAGAGATAAAGTCTCCCGCAATGATGCTGAATTTGTTGTATTCCCTTTTGTTATTATTTTTTTGAGTGCCACAGGGGACCAGGGACACAGAGCGTGAGGTCTTCCGTGCACTGGCTTGCCCTGAACGCCTGGGAGAGCAGGACCAGGGAGGTAGCAGCCAGGCGTCTGCAGCTCCAGCCATGTCTCCCAGGTGGGTGTCAGAGACCCTTCACTTGGGCCGTCATTGTTGTCTCCCAACAAGGTCAGCAGGAAGCTGGATTAGATGTGCAGATTGCAACCTGCTGCTCCGGTGTGGGCTGTCAGTGCACCTGGCAGGAGCTTAACCCAGTGTGGCCAGGGCCTCCCTCCAGCTTGCTCTGCTCTGTGTCTTTTGAACAGTGCATGCAGATTTAGGGTGGTGGGTTGTGATATCTTTCCCCTTAGATTGCTTTCTTTATAAATGTGGAATGCCCCCTCCCCATTACCTCTTGTTAGTCTCTTGCCTTAAAGAACAAGTTTGGTTAAGCTGCTGTTTGCAAAGCCAGCATCCCCTCCTGGAGCAATAGTTGGAGTCCTGACTGTTCCACTTCCATTTCAGCTTTTGCTGATGCCCTTGGGCAAGCAGAGGAGGATGGCACAGGCACCGGGGCCTTGCCACTCACGGAGGGCTCAGGTGGAGCGCCCGGCTCCCGGCTAGGCCCATCCTAAGCCTTCACCGTGGCAGCTGTGTGGGAGAGTGAACCAGCAGATGGAAGATCTCTCCTCTGTCTCTCCTCTTCTCAGCGTTACTTTCAAATAAATAGATAAATCATAAAATAGTTTTTTTTGGGGGGGGGCGATAATAGTATGTATTTTTTCTGTCTCTTCCTTTTCTTTATAGTGTATCTGTTTTAAGTAACATAGTTTGTGGAATTTTTAAAGAGTTTAATGATTACTTGAATGATTTAACTTATTTACATTTAACTTTAATTATGGCAAAAGCAGGCTTATATTTCAACGATTGCTTTGCTTTTCGTATTTGGTGTATATTTAAAATGTTCTTTCCTCCTCCTTTCCCTTTTTTGGGTTCACCAAGCGCTTCTTTCATTTCTTCACTAGTTTCACCTTCTTTTTCTTTTAGTTTTTGCTCCCAAGTTGCAGTCTAATACAAACCGTTTTTCTAAGCACATCTTCAACACCGATGCACCCGGTGACCCAGGTTAGCGACAGCTAGTGCCCCGTCTACTGTGCTGCTGTCACGTGTTCTAACTCTACGAAGATTTTTTTTTAACTCCTCATGTCATTAAAATTGTTCACTAACCATACAGTTGCTGTTCTACTTTCATTTATGCTTCTTGCATTTCTAGATCTTTCTGGGATCATTTTCCTTCTGTCTGAAATTCTCCCTGTAGTAACAAATGCAAACCTGCTTGCCACACAGTTCTTCAGTTTCCCCCCAAATGTCTGAAATTCAGCTTCATTGGGGAGGAAAAATCTGAGGCTTACAGAGTGCGAGGTTGGCTGCTATCTTCAATGTGTTATGAAAAATGCTGCCCCTTTGCTTCTCCTGGGAAGTCAGCCGGCAGCCACGCTGTGCACTCCGTGGTAGGTATTCTCTTTGTTAATTCTCAAGCGGTTTTCACTTTTCCTCTTTGGATTTGGTTTCCTGTGGCCATAACGGCTCAAGGGGCAGATTTTTATTCTAACTACCCCGCTTTGGCTTGCTGAATTTCTTGAATGAATGGATAGAGGCGTTTTGACTGGGTTTGGATCATCCCCGACATCACGTGTCTGCCCCGTGATCACTCTGCTGTCGCTGGAGCTCTCGCTCTGCTTTGCCACCTGCTCCCGGCCCCCTCTTTCATTATTCTTTCTGTGCCTCATGAATGTGGTGTTTTCTGTAGATTCTTATTCGTTGCCATGAATCCCATGTTCTGCTCTTAAATCTACCTGTAGAGTTCCTAATATCACATATATTCCAGATCTGGAGTTTCCATTTAATTTTGCCTTCCTGACTCTCAGGGTGTAATTCTCTTTAAGTGAAGATGTTGATTCTGTTTCCATGAAACATCAGCTACAGTTATTGTAAAACCTTCTTGTGCTAATTCAAGTCCCCAGATCTTTCCTGGGTCTGTTTTCTTCCTCGGTCATTAGTTCTTTACAGGATCAGTAAGTTGTTAAATTGTAACTTGGGTGTAAGATGTCGGAGAGTGACACTCCCTGTCTTGCCGTAGGCAGGGAGGAGGCAGCTGGCCTTAGCTGTCAGGGTTGAGCTGGGTTCCAGCCAGACCAGATCCGGCTCCTGGTTTCTCACAGTGGCTGGCTGCAGCCCTCCCAGGACTTTTTCTGAGGGCTCTGAGCATCAGTCCAGCAAGGCCGCAGGAGGTCCGGCTCTGCCCTGAAGATGCCTGGTCGTCTCAATCCCTTCCTGCAATCTCTGTAAATCTTCAGAATCCAGCAAACATCGTCAGGGAGGGTGTGTCTGCGTGTTTGCAGGGAGCTTACTTCCTCCAGCAGGTCTGTTCCCCAGGGAGCCCAGGGAGAGGCCACTGTGGACTGTCAATACTGGGGAGAATGACCTTGCCTTTGAGGTCCCTAAGTTTCCTCAGAGTCACACGGATTCTCCAGATTCTCACACGTGTCTCTGCTTCCTGGCCCTCCAACTGTTGTCCACAAGCAGAAAATGCCCCAGGGGTTGAACTGCACTCGTCCTGCTTTGGAGAGTCTCTCCCTGGTTGCTGTTTCATGTTGCTAAAGCTTCATTCTTTGTGCAGCTTTCTTGGCACTTTACAATTAAGAATTCTTGCATCATCTGCTTTCTGTAATTTAGTTGGATCTTTCTTGTTTTACAGGGTGGGGAGACACTGGTTTACTGCATCCTATATGGAAATTCCTGCGGCCTTGTGGAAATTCCTGGGTGACTTCCGAGAGAATCAGTTGATTTAGCTTTTCTAGTGTGTGTGACAAGAATCCTTATTCTTTCATTCCATCAAATAAATTGAATTTCTATAAAATTAATAAAAATGCTTGCTTTGAACAAAGTTGAGACATCAGTTGGTGCTGTTGTCTTTGATCTAACGGAGAAGTGCTGTTTGTTTTTTTTCCCTGGTCAAACATAATACCTGGAAATAAGATCTCTGTGAACAACAAAAAGGAGCCTTGGAACACAAATTAGTCTCATTTAATGAGGCTTTTAAGCTGACATTCTCTTTGCTCTAGTTCTGGCTTGCTCGAGATGGTCCCTCCTGACAGCACTGCTGTGTGTTACCACCAACCGGTCCTCTATTTACCACGTTCTTAGGGACATTCTGGCAACATCTGTGACCCTGGATTTGGAATGTTGGTATTAACAGGGTAAGACAAGGGGGTAGATTTCAAACTCTGTTTTTTTCCTGGGCTATGGAGGATTAATCCTTTCTCTTCAGCACCCCTAGTGGGGTGGGATTAACCTTCAGCAAACACTTAATATGGATTTTGATAGAGAGTCAGGGTGGGGAGCATCCTTGGCAGGATTCATCTTCCTCATGGAGCACTGAGTCTGTGAGCGGCTCGCACAGTCTGGCGGCCCACAGTTCTCAGGCGCTTGCAGAGAGCTGGGAGAATCCCGGGGCTGGCAGGTGGCACCCAGTTCTGACCACACTGAGGGAGGGACGCCTTTAACCACAGACAGCTAGGGCGCGACTGGAGAGAACCTTAGGAAGCTGCTTCCAGAGATTTTTCAAGGGAGTTCAAGAGCTGAGAAAGCTAAGGAAGAAAATGACTTGGGGGGTCAACGCGAGTCTGTGTCTGTTGTACACAGCGGGTTGTAGTCCTCCGTGACGCTGTGGACAAGACGCCGTTTGACTGATGGCTGCATGCGCGGCGGGAGGGCTGTCGTTCCTGACAGGGACTGAAGGGCACGGCGAGCCTAGTTTTCTTGTTTGATTAGTGACTGTGTGAAGCAGTGCCCAGGCAGTGACACCTGGGCCGGGCCCCAGGCAGCCTCCCCACAGGGCGTTCCCAGCTGACAGAGTCCTCCCCGAGGACAGACAGTCTGCAGCTGATCTGTGATGGACTCCCTGTCCGGCTCTGCCATCCACTGGCACCGCCCTCAGCACTGTCCTGACAGTTCCCACCTCCTCCCCTCAGGTGGCTCCCTGAGCAAAGTCTTCTTTCCTTTTTATCTTTCAGACTTATTTATTTATTTGAAAGGCAGAGTTGCAGAGAGGGACTGGAGAGGTAGAGAGTCAGGGATCTTCCATCTGCCATTTCACTCTCCGGACGGTACAATCGCCTGGGTTGGGCCACGCCAAAGTCAGGAGCCAGGAGCTTCTCCTGGGACTCCCATGTGGGTGGCAGGGAGCCAAGAACAAAATCCAGAGAGCTGGACTGGAAGTGGAGCCGCTGGAACATGAGCTGCAATTCACATGGGATGTCAGCATTGCAGGAGATGGCTTAGCTCCAGTGCCCTTTTCCGGGCTTGTGCTTCTGGCTCCTTGTGGGACATCAGCACTGACACCCCAGGAGCATAAGGATGAAGTCTGGGACTGCAGTTTCCCACTGTCTTTCCTGATTTCTGGAATATCATCTTTCTTTACTTCGTGGACTGCTTATGTTCTCTATGAAGCTCTGCCTCTTCCTCTCACATGCTACTCAGCATCAGCTTTCCTCCCCACTCCGCTGCCCTAGGCCGACTCTGGCCACGTTTGCTGTGGTTCTTTAAGAGGTTTTCCAAATGCGTGCTTGTTCCACCCACACTAACTTCACTGCCTTGGGTTGGGTCCTTTCCTCTTTTCAAAAAAAGGTTTTATTTTTATTTGTAAGGCAGAGTTTTTGAAGGAAGGACACACACGCACACACACACACACACACACACACACACACACACAGAGATCTTCTATCTGCTGGTTCACTCTCTAAGTAGCTGCAATGGTTAGAGCTGAACTAATTCTGAAGCCAGGAGGCAGGAGCTTCCTCTGGGTCTCCCACATGAATTTAGGGTCCTAAGCACTTGGGTCATCCTCCACTGCCCTCCCAGGCCACAAACAGGGAGCTGGATCGGAAGTGGAGCAGTCAGGACTTGAACTGGTGCCATATGGGATGCCAATGCCATGGACTAAGGCTTAGCTTACTAATTTATGACATCATGCTCGGATCCCTTCCTCTCTTAACCTCAAGGGTTCCCCCCCGCCATAGCCTCTCTATATGTTACAGTAAAAGGTATTTTTCCAAAGTTTTTTTTTTTTTTCCTGGAAACAAGTGAGAGACGTTCATCCAGCTGCCTCCTTGACCAGCACCTGGAGCGTTTAGAGGGGATGTCCTGTTCTACTCTGTGGCTGCTGTGAACCCGGCCCTGCAAGATGTGCTAGGCATTCACGCCAGAGCCATTCCAACCCTGACCTGCCTGGTGCCTCCCTCGGCCAGCAGCTCCATCGCTGCACACCTGGAGTCCCCCATGGCGATTTCCAGCAATGCTGGCCAATTTTCCAAAATCTCCCATGTACCTATGTTCTTTCAGGCCTCTACTAGAATGTCCTACTTATGCCAATGTATCTTTCCTCATTGTGGTGTCCCATTCCTCTGGGAACTCCCCCAGGCTCGACGAGGGGGTTTGGGGACATAAGAACAGCAGTGACACTCTACACAGACCTTTCCCTGCTTTGCTCACTCTGCATGTGATTCACCAAATATGAGGCACCAATAGTATTGCTCTGCTGTCCAGGACCAGGCACAGCACCCGCTCCAGCTTAGGCTGAGGCGTCTCTGTGCTGCTTCTCATCATGTGGTGTCTTTCAGTTGCCTGCTCCACTGGAAGGCTCGTGTGGCTTTGAAGACATGGCTTGTTCTGCTCGTGTCCACTGAGACACCCCCATTTCCACCTGGTGCCCTTGCCATCCCTCCTGCTCTTCTCTGCGTTGGAATTTCTCTGCTCTATGCCTGGGTACCTGTGCCCTGTGACTCAGCCACACATGCATGGCCCACCTGGGCACCTGTGCCTCATGGCTCAGCCACATTCCGCCCACCTTTTAGAGCTGCACTTGAAGGTGGACCTTGTGGTGATGCCCCCTTTGCCTCCTGCTTCTTTCTCAGACGTGAATCCTCCCCCTTGGGCTGTGGGCATCTCCAGTGTACAGTGACTGAACCCAAGGATCCCAACTGCCCCTTGTTTGCTGAGTAGAGAGATGGGCACCTACAAAGAACCCTGAACATTTCACTTTGATCTTAAGGACTCAAACCCAAGTCCGCAAATTGGAACATCTGGCTTTCAGGCACAACGTGAAAGATAAAACCTCTTATGCAAATTATCCAATAGATGTCTCAGCTTAAAGTGTCCTAAACTGCTGTCCTAGGTAATGGCAGGTCCTGCCAGCTCTGCATCCAGATTCTGGCCCTGTCCCCAGGGTCCATCTCCTGCTCCTGGTCCAGGCTGCCATCTTGCCTGAATCCCATATGGACTTAGCACAGATTCCCTAGTTCTGCCATTGGCCCTAGAGTCTGGTCTGCAGGGAGCAGAAAGTGGTCCTTTGACACTCGGTCTCCCTGTGGACATCAGCTCCCAACGAAAGGTTTTGCTTTGTCTGCTGAGGTGTCCCGGGCATCTGGAGTGGGGTGTTTGGAATGAACAGCAATAGTCTTGCCCTTGTGATGACAGCTCTAAGTGCGCTTCACCTTTTCCACGGCTGCTTATCCAAATGGGATAAAAGTCAGGGAAACAACTCGATTGTTGGGATCAGAGGCATCCTCTGTAACCTGCATTACATCAAAGGATCCCTTCTGCAAATGAGTGTGTGGCTCCAGGACCGACCTCAGCCCCTGTCTGAGCCAGGACACCATAAACTCAGTGTTCAGACCCCTGACTCCACAAGCATGTGTTTAAACACTTGCTTCCCAACACTCTGGGCGTATCCAAAGCAATGAGAGGAAAGAGGGAATAGCAGGTCCACATAACATCTATTACAGAGAAGCAGACCCCTGCTGGTCTTTTCTGGATTACTCACCACTGTCGATAGCTAGGAAGAGGGCAGTGTACACGCTGTTGTGGACGAATGGAGATTCACGGTCCAGCACAGCTGTGGTGTCAACGGTGCCGTTGCTGGGGTTGATGTTCAGCCAGCCTGCAGGGTCCTTGTAAACAGAATACCTGGTGGGGAGGAAAATCCCAAGGTCATTTCACATTGAAATTAGATTCAGGAAATACTTAGTGGCTCCTACGCCAGGCGCAGGTTCATGCTTCACACAAATTCAAAAACCTTGTCTCAGTGGCAGTGGCTCATTCCTGATGTCAAACGTTTCCCTTGGGCCCTCCCTGAGCTAAGCACTTGGTAGGCATGCTTCCTCATCCCTCACACCCCGCCTGTGAGAGAGAGGCTCCGTCCTCCTGTCTTCCCAGATCTCTGACAGGCAAAGGGAGCTCACCTTCCCATCTGGAGCCCAAGTGTAGGCTCATGGCTTTCACAGCCTGGATGCATCTCGCACGTGGTGGGTGAGACCAGTGCACATGCATACAGGCTCTGCTTCTTGGGGTCCCACAGAGGATGAACAGGCAGGGAGTTGGCACAGGATGAGAAGACAGGTGTGTCAGGAGGAGGGAGCGATGCGAAGGATAGGTGTTTGTTCACAGCTGTGCCTGCACACTCAGAACACTGCTTAGCATCAACACAGCACTCAATAGATAGTGGCTCAGTACAGGGAATCTCGGGAACCAGAAGGTGGAAGGCGGGCAACAATGTAGTCTCTTTCAGGGAAATGAGATCAGATCCCAAAGGATTGTTGTCAGGGGGTTTGGGTTTTGGGTAACAGGAAATTATCAGAGAATCTGAACATGTTATATGTCTTTTGAGGCTGCCGCAAAAGCAATACGTGCTCCTTGTAAGAAGTTCAAGCGATATGATGCATAAAATTAGAAATGAAAGACTTGTGTGTTAGAGAAACTAAAACAGAATGTAAGTTAATTTTTTTAACTGCCTGGCTTGAGTGATAAGGAGCCATTTGCATTCTTAAGCCAGAAAGATGCCGGCTGGGGTGTCTGCCACTTCCTGCCCATCTGTGACATCCATCCCCATGGAGAGACCTGATAGGCTGAGTCCTGGAAAGACGCCTGAGGTCAGCCATCCCCGTCTTGGATGGTCGTCTGTGGTGCTAAGGGTGATGAAAAATGGATTTCAGCAACAGGATTGTCAGCGTGCAAGAGAAGAGCTGGGAGGGGCAAAGACACCCACGTCCTACCCCAGGGATCCCGGTTTTGTTTTGTTACAAGGGCTTGGCAGCTCTGAGTTGCGAAGGGCAGAATAGTCTGTCTCAGCTGGGATATGGGGTATAAGCACCCATAGCTTTTTGTGGGAGGAGCAGGCTCAGAGGAGCTGAGATGTGTGGAGAAGGGGGAACCACAAGGCCCGGAAGCAGAGGCTGCAGGGAGGCAGCCAGGAACCAAGGCAAGCTGAGCCACTGGGAACTAGGGTGGCATGACTGGGGTCCTGCAGACCCCTTGATGCGTAGTTGATGAGACTGCTGTTGGAATTTCGACCTCTGGAACTGTGGAAGAGGGAGCCAGACCACGCAGTTGGCAGAGTAGCACTGCTAAGTTTTTATGGTGGGCAAAATATCTTCACTTAGAGATGAGGAGCCTGAGGCCCAGACCCCACAGCTGCTTGGGTCGCAGGGTCAGGTTGTAGACCGGGTGGTTTGACACTGCTGGCCTGTGCGGGGACAGGGCTGAGGGGGAACAGGCCCTGCTGGCGGCTCAGAGCCCTGCCCTTAACCTCTGCTTTGCCTCTTCCTGCTGTCCATGGTAGGCACAATATCAGCTCTAGCCTGGAGCTGTGTGCCCTGGGCATGGTGCTTCTCAGAGTCTCTTGCCTGGTTGTGAGTGGTGGGTAATTCGAGGGACCTCAAGGGGTACTTTGAGGGAAACATGAGGCCGACATGCGGTGCAGGGCCCTGGGAGCCGGGCTGCCGGCAGAGGAAAGCCCGGGGAGTGTTAGTGCATCTGTGTGGCCAGAGGCCAGTGACCCACACTGGGCTGGGCGCAGTGCCTGGGGACCATGCTCCATGGCTGCACTGGCACCAGGGACACACGGAGCACCTAGGAGGCTGGCTGGGGGTATCCCCTCACCCCTCCAGGTCTTACTCCTCATCTCAGAACTTAAAAAAAAAATGGAAGAGATGTTACAGGAATACTTGCTTTAAAAATGCCTGCCTGTTGTTTAAGTATCAATTCACACTCCTACCAGGCAAACTGACTGGGTTTCAAGCCTTGGCTCCAATGACCCCACCCGGTCACCCTATGGGACTCCGTCTGCTGGCCCTGGTGTGTGCTGGGTGCATGTAAACATCACAGGGCCTGCTACAGCATCTAAGAGCCCCTGGCTGTGTCCCATTCATCCAGCTCTAAGCTCCCTGAGTCAGGAGAGGCAAAGCTGATGAAGGCAGGCCAAGTGGTCCACCCTACCCAGCCTGTGGCCAACACCATGCAGGCACCGCATTGTTCAGATTTGGGGTTTGCCTGAAGACAGCTTTGCAGATGTTAGAAATTCGAGGTGAACAAGAATCAGAGAGCCTTAGCACCTTGCCCAGAGCTGTCCAGCTGAGAGGCATGGAGATGGGATTCAGGCCAGTGTGCTGGTTCCAGGACTTTACTGTACATGTGGTCGGCTTCTCAGGCCTAACACTGGGCATGAGTTCTTCCTTCCGGAACCCAGGCCTGAGCGGGGTGCCTGGCCCTGGGGGTGGGCACCCCCTCGGCATCAGTGGCATCTGTCCTCTTGCCGTTGGAATGAGGACAGGAATGGAAATGATGATAAAAAGTGACGTCCGTTTCCCATCTTTTCAGAAAACAAGTTGATCCAGAAGTGATTTGTGGTGGCTCAGTATGTTTGAAATAATGGGAATTTTAAATGGACCGTATTTTATTCCCTGATTACTCGGCTCCATTTAGAGCATCAATAAAAACAGAATTAAACACTCCAGCTTCTTGGAGGGCATGCAAGCAATGCTGCGTCTCCTCCTGTCACCCTTCCCTTATCTTACGATGCCACACTGTCACAGAACTCTTAACACTGCTTTCTTGCAAAGGGGGCGTTCTCAGGACGCTGCTCAGACCTGGGAGCCCCGAAGCATCCCTTGAGGGGTGACACCTGTGTGCATCAGTCTCCCGTGAAGCCGGGACTCGGGACTCGGGCTGGCTTAGAGGCCAGTGTAAGATCCCTGTTTTAATCCTTAAAGACAATGAGGTACCTATACCGGACTTACTGCATTCTCCCAGGACTTCCTATCATAGCTTCCCCTATTCATTCATTCATTCATTATTTATATTTGAAAGGCAGAGTTACAGGGTGGGGAGGGAGGAGAGCGCTTGTGCTCCCATCTGCTGATTCACTCCCCAAACAGCCACAAAGGCAAAGCTGAGCTTCTTCCAGGTCTCCCATGCAGGGGAACTAGGACCTGAGCCATTCTCAGCTGCTTTCCTAGGCCATAATCAAGGAGCTGGATGAGAAGTTGTGCAGCTGCGGGCCTGGTGCAATACCCTAGTGGCTAAATTCTTGCCTTGCTCACCGCACGGGATCCCCTGTGGGCGCTGGTTTGTGTCTTGGCTGCCCCACTTTTGTGGCCTGGGAAAGCCGGAGAGGATGGCCCAAGGCCTTCGGACCTGCACCTGTGTGGGAGACCTGGAAGAGGCTCCTGGCTCCTGACTTTGGATCAGTTTAGCTCCAGTCATTGCGGCTACTTGGAGAGGGAACAACGGACAGATCTTTCTCTCTGTAACTCCTTCTTGAAGAAGCCGAGTGCATTGTTGGGCAGGAAGCTTGTCACAAGCCAGGAACATCCGGGTTGTGACTGACGTTGGCACACCAAGCAGCAGATCCAGGCTTGGTACCCTCTCCTTCCTGTCTCTGGTTCTAAATAACAGAAGAAAGCAGCCCTAACCTCGCTGCTAGCTTTTCCTCTTGCAAGTAATTCCTGAAAGTAATGGATCAAATCACACCCAGACTCCCTGTTAATGCCTTCTTTTGTACGCTTTTTTTAGTTTTAGCATAAGAAAAACTATTCTAAGAACTGCTAGCCTTACATAAGGATTAATGAAAGCTTTGTAAGACACCTGGGGTTCTGTTGGGGTATAAAAGGCTGTGTATTCTTAAAGCATATCATCCTGGAAGTGTGCATTACGGTTGTAGTATAAGTTAATGAAATTACTTCTCCTTAAGCATCTTCTCGCTCTGTGTTTGATCAGTTGTGACACCTTCTCTCTGTATATTTGCCTTTCCAATAAAAATAAATAAAAATTTTTTTAAGGAGTTGAGCAGCTGGGACTCGAACTGGTGCTCATATGGGATTCTGGCGGCTTTGCTTACTATACCATGGTGGTGGCCCTATTTATTTGTTTTATTTGGTGTCTGTTCCTGCAGAAACCTCATAGCTATCTGTGTGTGTTATGGCTGACCCTGGTATCCAGCTTGCTGTTCCTATTCAGCATTACAACCATGGCAGAGGGGAGCAGGGGGACCATCTGTCTGTGAGCCACCTCCACACCCCTGGCACTGCTCACACTCTGCCCACAGCATCCGACGCACGTGTGGGGGCAGGCACTCAGTAGCAGGTGCAATATTCTCAGCCTGGGGGAGTGGAGGCAGAAGGGGTGCAGCTTAGGACCAGGAACTGGCCTCCTCTTCCATTTCCTGGTTCTGGGCCACTATGGTGACATCAGTCTTTCTGACCCACTGGCAAGTCAAGCAATGCAGATTTCCGACATCTTCAAAGCTGTCTTCTTTAATAAACCTTTCAGTGTCAAAAACTCCAGCGTGCAAGATGTTTTCTGTGCTTCTAGGCTTGCAAAATGCATATGCCTTATGAAATTGGAATTTCCGGGCAATTTATCTGTAATGTGAACTTTGCTTGTTGCAGGGGGAAAAAAATCAAATTAAAAACCAAGCTCATTTAAGTCTGTAATGTGGTTTCTCAGACACTGCCCGAGAGCTCACCAAGACTTGGCCTCCTGGGTGTTGGTGCTGGGGGATGCAGGGCAGACTGATGGACAGGATGCATGTCATACACAGTGGGGAGCAGGTGCTGGACCCCCACACTGCCCTGGGATGCAGGCTCCCCAGGCATAGCCCTCCCCCGGCAAGCCAGATGTTAGCCTGGAAGGCCCTCCAGCCTTTGCCTCCAGGCGGCTCTGGTGCTGGTGGGACTGGAAGAGATCGAAGGTCTGGGGAGTCCCCTCTATGGCCTCTGGAGGTTCTACTGCTTCTGTGACAGGAGGGACCCACACTGCCACGGGCAGCACAGGCTGCAGGCCGCACACCTGTGATCCACAAGGGGAGGGCTGAGTGGAGCCCTGGAATGAGTGGCACAGTCATATCTCTGGAGTGCATGTGCAGGCCCTTGTCATGCCGCGCCTCACACATGCTCTGCATAGACCACGCACATGCACATATATGTATGGAGATGTGCCAGTGGGTGGAGATGGCTTCTTGGGTGGTTTTAAAAGGCGAGATCATTCAATAAATTGTGCTGACTCATTTTCTATGGAAAAAAAAATTAGTTGGATTGCTCTCTGATCCTCTTCCAAAACTTAATTGAAGATGAATTCAATAAAAACTTTGAACACGAGTTCTACAAGGAAGTAATGTAGATGGGGGAAGGGATATTTGCAACATCAACAACAAAGGGTTACTGCAAGCAGAGGAAATGAGCAGGCACGTCACAGTAATGAGAAGATGGATAATGCTGGTCCCAAGATGTTCAAAAGGGTATTCACCTCCACTCACTCCCGAGAAGACAATTTGAGGTTAAAGCTATAGCTGAACACCACCTATTTATTTTTTCCTTGACTTCTCAGGTTAGGAAAATTCAGGTTGGAAATCCCAGTCCGAGCAGCGACGATGCTAGTTTGCTAGGCTGCTCTGAAGAACGGCCACCTGCCCATTGGCCCCCAAGTCACCATGCTGCTCTCTGAGGGGTGTGGAGGTCACGAGTCTTGCCAACAGGGCTGTGTTCCTTTTGCACAGCCCCCCTCGTTGCCTCCTCCAGCTTCTGCAAGGGCTGCCCTCCCTGGCTTACGGCCGCTTCGCCCACCTTTGAAGCCGAGCCAGTCCCTCTCAGCCTCTCAGGCCCACCACAGCTGGTAAGAAGAGGTACTCTGCGTGATGAGATCGTGCCTGCCCTGAGCACCCCGGACATGTCCCCCACCTCAGGGACCCTCACCATCATTACACCCACAAGGTCCTCTCTGTCACCTGAGGACCGTACTCGCGGGGCCTTGGGATTAGAGGGCACGGGTGCCTCTGGGAGCTGTTATGCTGATCCATGATGCTGCCTTCAGTGGCTGGAATGAGCTGGTCAACAACCAACAACAAGGGCGAGAAATGGCCACCTCCAACCAGAGTATATTTAACCCTCGGCTCCACAGTGCCAAATCAGGTGCTCTAGGCAATAGATTGAACTGCTTATATCAGGAAATGACACCTGTGTCATCTGTAGCAGCAAAGGCCTATGAAAAAACCCACAAACTCACACATTACTTCCAACTGGGGGTGGGGGTGGTCCAAATAGCAAAGGGCACGTGCCTAAAAAAAACCCAATGAGGACACAGTTCCTGAACTGGATGGAAAGCTGTTCTAGACGCCAAGATGGAGTAGGTACAGAAAGCAAGATGTCAGACAGTTTGTGTGCCACCTGCTGTAAGAGGGAGGGATGGAATGAGTAAATTCACAGAGACGAGGGAGGAGGAGGGTCACCCCCCATGTCCTTGGGATCCTACTTGGGAGGAGGAGGCATGGGCGGCTAGGAACAAGTCTTCACCACGCACCTTGCTTTATGCAGATTTCTTTGTAAGTTAGTAAACAGCCACATATCAATAATTAAAAAGCAATGCAGGGCCAGGCACAATGGCTCAATTGCCTAATTTTCCCCTTGCAAGTGCCAGGATCCCATATGGGTGTCAGTTCATGTCTTGGTTACTTCCCATTCAGCTCCCTGCTCGTGGCCCGGGAAAGCAGTGGAGGACGGCCCAAAGTCTTGGGACCCTGCACCCACATAAGAGATCCAGAAGCAACTCCTGGCACTGAGCCTCCCAACCAGACAAGCACCTGGCCCTTGGGCACTGGCTTCCTGTCAGGATCATTTGCAGTCTCTCAGCAAACCCTCTTGCCACCTGTTCTGGGTAGGCATGTTTGCAAAGGTGGTGCTTGGGCCCTGGTTTGAGGCTGTTAATCCAGGCTTAGAATTTACCTAAGGTCTCTCTCGCCAGCTGCTGCACCGCCTCAGTGACTGCCGTGGCCCTGTGCTGTCTGGGGGTTTTTTTAGTGGGGCTTCATCTCCATGGTGCACATTTATTTCCAGGGATTGCAACCGAATCACCTCCCCATCCGCCCCATTGCTGACACCCACACATTATAAAGGAGAAGAGGCAATGCTTTATGAGCTTCTTTCAGGGGTCTCTTAATTACTGTCTGAGGCTAAACCGATAGCAAAGAAATACAGAGAAACGGAGACAAACAGATTCAGTGTGTAAAGCTGCAAATCCAACAAGGTCAGAAGGGTGGAGACCAGGACACAGTGATAAGAGTGCAGCCCCACTGTCCATCAGCTGAGCTCTGGGAACACACCCGCCGACTGTGGGAGAGCACCAGCACTTCCGGGAGTGTGCAGGAGTTTCTTTAAAGCTGCGGCTTTCGTGATCATCATCTCTACCACCAGCAGCAGCGGGTTCGCTTATTCCAGAGCCAGTCAGGGCTAACCTTCCCAGATCGACCTGTCCTGGTCCAGCAGCTTCTTCTAAGCCCCGGAGACTGCCCCCAAGAGGGAAGTGGATGACTTAGAATTCAGTTCAAGCCAGTAGTGGCATCCCTGCTCTTTGGCGTGAGGACACTGGCCATGTGCCCCCTTCATGCATGTGAGGAAGGCTCATCCTACTCTTCCCGGCTCCTAGACTTGAGGATGCAAACATACACAGCTCCCAAAAGGACAGCTCGCTGAGTGTCCCATTCACGATGCTGTGGACATGAGCTCCCAACCTTCTCTAGAAGCTCTCAAATCCAGTTCTTTGCTTAGTCCTGTGATGCCTGGTCAGGAAAGCCAGAGAGAGAGAGAGAGCGAGAGAGAGAGAAAAAGAGAGAGAGAGAGAGAGACAGAGAGAATCTTCCATCTCCTGGTCTACTCCCCAATGACTGCACCGGGCTGAAGCCAAGAACCAGTAGTTACCTCTGGGCCTCCCACATAGGTACAGGGGCCCAGGCACTTGGGCCATCTTTGCTGCATTCCCAGGTGCATTGGAAGGCAGCTGGATTGGAAATGGAGCAACTGGGACTTGAGCTGGTGCCCATATTGAATGCTGGTGTCATGCATGCCCGGTCCCCTGTGCCTACTCCAGACAGTCCAGCTGTGCTTGGGACCCTTCTCTGTGCCTGGACTCTGCCATCTGACTGGCATGGTAACTCTCCTGTGAGATGGGCCATCCTGGGGTTGGGGCTGTGTCCCCTCTCAGGCCCAGGCCCATCATGGGTGAACAGAACGAGTGAGGGAGTGGGCAGCCAGGTCAATGTGTGAGGAGCATATGGAAGAGCCACCAGCAGGACTTTCAAATAGATAGAAAAATTTCCCATCCCCCCAACACACTATACAAAAAGAACAATACCTTCACGGACACCCTGTATTCTCGGTTTCACTGCCATGTGAGATGTCCAAGATAAGCTCCTGCAGCAGCAAGCAGCTCACGTGATTGGAGCACCTGTCTGGCACCCTGAGCCAGTGTCCTTCCTGGGACAGCCCCAAGGCACAGCAGCACATCACATGGCAAGGGGGTAGGCTCTGTCTGCCTCTCCATCCATGTCAGTTTCATCATTGGCACCCACCCGGACAACCTGCCCCGATCTTGGCACTTCTCAAAGGCACCATGGGGGGGTTGGGAGGGTTGAGGTTTCCAGCTTCCTGGTTCTGCTGCTCACAAAAGACATGGGAACCATGCCTTCGAGCCCCTGGCCTTCGAGGGCGCCTAATGCATGCTGCTTGCAGCGCCACCAAGGTTACAAACGCAAAACCAAACAAACCCAAAAGCCAAGTGCCATTCCTATGGCGGTCTGCAGAATGTTCCATTACTGACTTGTAGAGGGTCAAAAACCTGGCAGAGATGTCTCGATTTTCCCTCTGGTTTTTGTTTTGTGTTTGGTTTTGCTTGCTTGGCGAATGCTGCCTGCACTTAGTGGGATCTGCATTCCTGGTTATAGCAACTGCCACGGAAGGGCCCCGATCCCAGGGGAAGAGCGGACAGATGGACCCAAACCTCTATCAGAGGCCCTGGTTCCCACGCAACTTGACCTCTGACCTTCAGGGCCTTCCTTTGGCTCCTCCCACACTAAGAAACAACAGACACTTGAAACAGCGGCTTCTAAGTTTCCTCCTAACTAATAAATTATGACAGTCTTTACCAAAGCACTTGTTCTTCATGGATGAGTGAAAAAATTATGAAATGACCCCTGGCGGGCAGATTCAAGCCACAGTCCGGGTCGTTTTTCCTATGTGACATGTAACATTTTAGATGCAAGTGTGGAGTGCAGAGAGGGAGAAGGGAGTTATTAAAGGCAAGAAAAATAAATAGGCAGGCGCCGCCCTGCTCACCCTGACTTCAGGGCTTCATTTTTTTACAGGGAAGATCATGAGAAGTGGATTTATGCCCCAAGAGACGACGCGAGTGCAGGATGGGTGTTGGATCCATTTGTCAGTTCCCAAAGAGCTGACGGATGGCCCAGGCACCCTGCTCTGTATTCTGACGGGCTTGGACAGCTGACAGCGCAGGGAGAGGCAGCTTCCGGCTCGTCGCGGATGACGGCTTGGGAATGAGCACAACCTGATTCGCTGCTCTGGAAAACGAGTGCTTCCCAACCATCATTAGAAGCTGGTCATTAAAACTGCGCCCCACCCCCTCCTTGACGGCTTGGGTGATTGCATGCTGTGACCTTCATGGTTTAAAATCCTGATGGCAGTGGCCCGGGCAACAATGGCCTTCATTTGAGAATTCTCTGGACTGCTTTTCATCTGGAGTCAGCACCGAATCACCAGCCAGGACACATGCCATGTTTTTCCTTCCAGGTTGGGATGGGGTGGTGCCGAGCAGGTGAGTGGGCTGGTTCAGGTCTGTGCCGAGATGTGGCACTGTTCCGGCCCCAAGGGCTCAGCCTTGACCCCATCTCTAGAGATGCCTGCAAAGAGGAGATGCTGAAAACATGCCTTCAGGAAGACGATATGGACACCACACGCGAGTGTGGTCCTCGGGGTACAGGGGGCCTCCCAGCCCAGGTGCTTCCCGATCCTTCAGCCGGGTGAGCGTCATCACACTGCTCGCAGCATCTGTGTGGTGGGCAGGCACCGGATGCACGGCTCTGGCTTGGGGAGTTGGCCTCTGAATGACACTTCTATTTGATTGCGTTTTTTTTTCCTGTATTTTAAAAATGCTCTATGGAGTTTCTTTATTATGCATGTCACCCAGCTCCAGTTACGCTGAACCTCGAAGGTCAAAGCTTGGCTCTGGGCTCAGAAATACGGCACCTGTCAGGATGTGATTTAGGAACTTGGCTTTCCTCGGTGGGACCTCGGGGTAGCAAAATCAAGCTGATGATTCAATCCATCGCTGCTGCATGCAAATAGGGGACTCTTACGCCCACGAGTTCCCACACAGAACTCTTCATTTGTCAGACTTTTTAATAAGATGCCATTGAGAGCCCCTCTTCCCTCTCAGCTCCCCTTTTCTGAAGAGCTCGGCACTGGAAGGAGGGGTCACAGGGCCTGGACAGGCTGCCATGACTTGGTCCCATCTGCTGGGGCTGGCCCCACATCCATGTGGGTTCTGCCACGGGCCAAGGGCTCACACCTGGTACTCTGGAGTTGAGCAGCATTTGCTGTGGCCATGTTCAAGCAGGTTTCTTAAGTTACCGGACGTGGCCTCAGCAGGAGAGAGCGACATCTGGCCTTTCAAGTTTGTGTGCCCTGCTGTCCCTAAGATCACCTTGGTGTGTTGCCGGCCTGGGCGTGGAGGGTATCGGTATTGTGTGTAATTGCAATACTGGGATGTTCCTGGTTCTTTCCAGGATGTGAACATTGAGGCTCAGAGAAAACATGTGGCCAGGGCAGGGTCACAATGAGCCAGCTCTCACCGTGCTCCAGCCAAGTCCTCCCCTTGCTTCCTAACAGGCTCAGATGTTCCAGAACCCTTGAGGTCTTTCCACAGTGCTCCTCGCATCCACAGTGGCCTGCGCAGCAGAGAGCTGGGCCCGGGTCCCTGGCCTGGCTGTGCAGTGCAGCCTCTTCTTCCTCACATGGTCCCTCTACTCTGCAAAGCAGGTTCCCTCTGTGTCCTCCATTCATGCCCTTCCTGACTTAGCTGCTTTGCTTCTCTTCTCTTTCTTTCTTTTAACTTCTGAAACATTTATTTGAAAGAAAGAGAAATATCTTCTGGAACACCCCCCCCCCCCCACCAATGGCCATAGCAGCCACGCCAGGCTGCGATTAGGAGCCTGGAGCTCCACCTGGCTCTCCCGTGCAGATGGTTGGGGTGGGGTGGGGGTGGGGGGGCTCAAGCACTTGAACCGCCTTCTGTTGCCTTCACAGGGGCATTAGTAGGGGAGCTGGATTGTAAGTGGAGCAGCTAAGACTTGAACCAACGCCTGTATGAAATGCTAGTGTCACAGGTAGCAGTTTAATGGGCTGTGCACATGCAAGCCTCCATCAGCCTTTCTAAGCCCACTTGTCCACAACTGTCCCATTCAGCATCTGTCGGTCCCTCCTGGCTCCTCTTCCCACTGCGGAGTTCTCCTCCCGTGAACACCCACAGTATTTACTCCTGGGGCACTCTCATTTTTTCTGTACCAAAGCCTTTTGTCAAAGCCAACTCCACGTAGGCTGCTCTGGATTTCTTCGGACGCCCAGGGGACTGCATATGGTAGCAACAAGCGATGGGAGAGCCACAAAGAGCCACTGGCATGGACAGGTGTCCTGACCACTGCAGAGGGACGGCCAGGAAGCTGGCTGCTCCTCTGGGCTCTAAGACTCCTGAGCACTTCATGAGCACCAATGAAATCTGGTTCAGAAGTGTTGGTTAAACACTGAAGTTCACAAAGGCCACATTTCGATGCTAAAAAGCCGTTTTTTCCCCTGGCTGGTAAGTGATGAGTCTGTCCAAGCTCTAGGTTTGGATGGTATGAGAGTTGTCGTAACTTGGTTTCCTGAACCCTGGAGTTTTGGAGAACACAGGCAGTGTGTGAGACAAGCAGGGGCTGGGCTGGACAGATGTTGGCTACGACCTTCAGGCTCTTGTGGGCCAAAACCCCCGTTTCTCCAGAGCATGAAAGTCCATGGAGGGTAGACTTGGCATAATTGCAAGGGAGTTTGGCAGCCTGTCTCAGCTGCTTCCTGTGAAATGAGACCACTTCTTTTACGTGGCTGTGTCATCTTGGGGTTCCCCAAATGTTTTGTGTCTGACATGGCGCCATAAATGCTGATTTAGGTGTAATACTGATGCACCTTTGAAAAGCCTACCCTGGAACACATGTGTGAGCATGTAGCTGTGTGTATGTGTGAGAAGACGGGGAAACAGAGGCAGGCTGAAGTCAACGCCTTACTGACAGGGGGCCGTACATCCTGAGACTCTAACGTCCATTTCAGTCCCCAGAGTTGGCTGCCACTGAGAGAGTTGGTCCAGGGAAGCTGTGCCTGTCCAGTGGACGGGGCCACCCTGGATTGACGTGCGTTTTGTAGTTTTACAGGCAGTGAAAGCAGCCTGACAATGTGGTGATTACTCAAGTATTTTTCCATTTTGAGAGACTGTGGACAGTGAAGTTGTGCGCACCCAAGTCAACAGTCACCAAAGAGGCTGCGGGAGGAGAGATAGCCAATGTTGGTGGTTGCCAGTGGTTGGGGAGAGCTGGGGATGTACAGAGGATGGGGGGCCAAGAGACAACTCCTTGGGATGGTCCAGTGGGGGATCCCAGAGCACCCCACACCAGCAGCAACCCACAGGGTGAGCTCTGGTGCCAATGCTGTGCTGCTGAAGCTCCTCGGGGCTGCAGAGAAGGCCTTGGGGGATGTTGACGACCAGGGGAGGGGTGCTGTGCCAATGAGGGACTGCGGCCAGGTGTGTGTGTCAGACATCTCTGAGCCTTCTGTGCAAATTCCTCTGTGAACTAAAACTACTGTTAAAAACGAGTCTATCAAAAAACCCAAGCAAGCAAGCAAACAAACAAAACCAAAAGATGTGGGTAAGTTCATGTCTTCTTGGCTTGAGGAGAAACAGAATGAACTCAGCAAAGGGGAGACTGTATCCACAGGATGCTAATAAAGGTTCAGTGCACAGACTGGGGGCATCAGAACAGTCTCACACACAACAGACACAGAAAGGCATGGCCATCCCTAGTGGAACAAGGACACCTGTCCCCGCCCGACCCCGGCACAGCATGCTTTCTCCCTTCATTGTCGCTGCCCTAGCCCCACTACCCTGTGTCACAGGTCCTGACACGCACCACACTATTGCCACCACCTACAGCTGGGACTGAATGTGCTGTTGTGACCTGCCTGTGGCCACTGCCTGTCACCCCCACAGGGCCGTGGTATCTGTGTCCAGCGTATGAGGAGATTGCTTTAGAAACAGCGCATTGTTGAAAGAACCTCAACTGAATTTGAACTGTGGTAATGCAGCAAGGTGGAGAAACCCACCATGGGGAGAGGGTTCGGGGAGGGGTGGGGGGAATCCCAGTGCCCATAACACTGTGTCACATAATGCAATGCAATTAATAATAAAAAACAGCGCATTGTTGGCAGGCCATGTGGCCGACACAGCTTCAGCTGCTCCTGCCACCGGGAAGGGGGTGTGGTGTGGCATCCAGCAGCTCCGGGCTCCGGGCTTTGGGGTTAAAATCCCAGCTCCCTCACTGGTATAAAGGTTTGAAAATGTTAACACAAACAGCTGCCTGTAAGAAACCCTGGCACAGCCAGATGGGCAAGGTCAGCATGGACACTGACAGGGAACATTCTGGAAGCAGAAGTACAGCCATGAATGCAGCTTGAGCCCATCAGCCCTGTTGAAGTTGAGGGACCATGGACTTCTGATGGCCAAACAGGCTTTATGTAAATCACAAGGAACTCCACACAAGCACAGAAATTGCCCGCACGGTTATTCTGCAGAACAATTTAATTTTGACGCCAGCACGGACTCACAGCAACACGGCTCCGCCTCATACCTGGGTGGAAGGCAGTGGGGGTGTTTTGGGGGTGTTTATGAGCAAGGCATGCGTGCATGAGTGAGGTCTCCAGAGTGACAGCAATAAAGCACTTGCTCTCCAAGCGAGCAGCCGCTGGAGCCAACCCTGGCCAGAAAACCCTTGCTCAGCAAACAACAATTACCTGAGATTACAGACGAGGTAGAGACAGGCGGGCAGATGAAGTGGGCTCATGCTTGCTCTCCCCTTCTCGTAAAACAGAAGAGAAATGAACAAGGTCGCCCGGGAGAACATGAATTAGGAAGTAGAGATAAGAACCCCGCACTGGGAAGACAGAAGCAGGTGAGAAGCACCCCAGTATGTCCTTGGAAGAGACATTTCCCGGTGCTGACGTAGATGAAAAGGCTACTAAGTGTGAGGCACTTGGCACAGCTGAAGATGACACCAGCTTGGGGTTTATGATGCCAGCAAACAAATAAGGTTGGGCCACCTGAGTGTGGCTCACCCTCGCCAAGGAGGACTCGGGGGAGGCTGCTGAGAGCTTTGTCTATAGGAGGAACTCAGGTCCGTCCAAGCTTTATGTGACTCCCCTTCCCTTCGGCCTCTGCTGCTTGGAGATGGTGCTGGCCGTGTCTACACAGGCCCCAGTATCACAGAGGCAACAGGTTTGCTGCATCCTCGAAGCAGGTACACACACTGAGAGCCACAGCAGGGAGCACTGGCCTGGGTGATTCTGAGCACGTGTGTGTGACTTCAGCCTCAATAGCACTGTCTATGAAATGGGGACAATGAGGTCTGTGCCAGGGTTGTTTGGTAGATGGAATGACAAGAGCCATTCAATGTGCCTGGCATTGGTCTGCTGCCCAATGGCGTGAGTTTGCTTTCTCTTTGGTTCTCCAAGTGGCATCCTTGCCTCTCTCTCTCTCTCTCTCTCTCTCTTCCTTCTGTCCTTTCTTCTTTAATCCTCACAATACTTGGCTGTCTGTTTCATTTTCCAGGGGGATTCCTGCAGGCAGGTACTATGACCACAGTGTGGTATTTCGTGCGACAGTACAAAAGATGGAAAAGCTCGAAGTCAAGGAAAGCATTGCTCTGGTTCCCGAAAGAACCTTACAGAGTAACACCCACTTCTATACCTGCCTGCACTTTTGCCTTCTGTGGTTGCAGATGCCCAAAATCAACTGCAACCCCAAAAGATTAAATGGGATATCCCAGAAATACACAATGCGTAAGTTGGAACCTGTGGACCATTTTGAGCAGTGTGTGGCATCTCACACTCCTCAGATCTGTCGCGCAAGGGGCATGGATCGTCCCTTGCCCGGCACCTCCACAGAGTGTAGCAGACTCACCTGCCACCCACTTGCAGCTGTCTGGCTGTCACAGTGCCACAGGGCTCATGTTCTACAAACTCTCTTTCCTTAAAGCACAAAGTATAAGGCAAGTGACTTGTAACTTTACTGCGATTGACTGCTTTGATGATGATGTTCCATTATTTGTCTCTGCTGCTCTTGCTGTGTGTGTCTACAAACTAAGCTTCACCACAGGTAGGCACACACAGAAGCAAAAGGACAGACACAGGCTTTTGTCATTTCCACACCTATGGGTTGGGGGCTCGCGACATACCCCTGGAGAAGAGGGGGCCTGCTGTGCTCCAGCTAACTTCAAGTTCCATTTCCACGCTCTGATAACAACCAGGAAGGCATGTGTTTTAGAATCCAAGGCAAAAATACACAAAGCTATGGTGCTCGAAGGGCTGAGTTTTAGCTTCACAGAAAAATCATCTGGGCCAAACTGTTCATCCTCAGACTTTGCCAGGAAAACCTGCAAGTTTTCAAATGACTGCTGTTGTTCTCCCAGAAAGCCCACCTCAGGGCGCGGGAGTGCCCGTGACGCGTGGGAGACAGCTGCATGTGGCATAACAGTGCAATTTCACTCACGCTGGAACCATTTTCTTGAAATTGGACCCTTATTACTAAGTTAATAGAAAAAATTCCAATTGAACTTTGGAAGATTTTTCCCTATTATGGTAACATTATGGAGTCCAATTTGGTGAAAAATGAGCACTAGAGGCTTTCGACAATTTTCTAACAGCTTAAATTCAGTTCTAAGAGTCAGCAAGTAATTGGCAAGGAAGGAGGACTTCATTCCTGGGACTACTCTGATGGGGACTGGCAAGGGAGCCGGTGGCAGTGGGGCTGCTGGGGGCCACTTGGCACGATGGCTTCCCAGCGGGGAGCAGGTGCAACACCTGCTCTGAAATGAGGGGCTCTGAGATGGGGATGTCTGGCTGAACCCGCATCTGGGGGACTACCAAGTGTTTCCCCAAACATCCACAGTTTCTCCTCTGGGGTCATTAGCATGGCCCTTTTTGGTGTTGGCACGACACTTCCAGCGTCCTCCTGCGATGCTGACTTCCTACACTCAGTTCATGTCCTGGCTGCCCCACTTACAACCCAACGCCCTGCTAATGGCCTGGGGAAAAGCAGTAAAAGATGTTCCAAGTATTTTGGGATCTTGATACTCAGAGGGAAACTCAGATGAGGCTCCTGGCTTCAGCGTGGTCCAGCCCGGGCCATCGCAGCCATCTGGAGAGTGAAACAGCAGGCAGAAGGTATCCCTGTGTGCCTTTCTTTTAGATAAATGAGTAAATCTTCTGCCCTCGCCTGCCACCTCAGGGAAACCCTGCAAAGTTGTTGTATAGTGCTATATCTGATCCTCGAGGCCAAATGCAAAACAATCCCATATGGCTCAGGGGTCATTTCTGCAACCCAGCCATGGCTGGGGAGGGGGTGCTGTGACATCTGAGGGAAAGGCCTTTGCCATTTTCTAGCTGTGAGGAAATGTCTTTATAGAACTCACAAAGGAATAAGCCCTTTGCATCTGTCCTCGCACAGAAAGCAGCAGGATGGTGTAGGGTTTCTGGATGGGTGTTGAGACGAGCTGTTTTGTGTAGCCAGTGGATGTTATGGCAGTCAAGAGACATGTCACGGGCAGCAGTCACTGCTTTGTGTCTGACACAGACTGCTGCCTGGCGGCAGAGGTCAGCACTAGAGTTCTCAGAAAACCGGGAGAAAAAGACCTCAGTGCCTCGCAGTTCTGCAGAGGGATAGGATGGTTTTTTCCCTGCAGGCTCCCTGTTCCTTACTGCTTAAAAAAATATATATTTTTTGCTTATCAATGCAAGTGTTTAACATTCCATTTTTAACAATACCAAAGAATGTAAAAAAATAACTAAAAAATTGCCACTGATTCCAGGTGCCCGAGGGACCTGCTCCTAACCGTGCATATTTTATCCAGGTTCACCACAAGTGATTTACTGATTGGGAACACACAGCTGGCCAGCTGGGAGAGACCATGCCCTCCGTTTCAGTCAATATCAGCAACAATTTCCCTCAGATTAGAAATTCCTATAAGACACAGTTTTAATCACTGCATATTATTCTGTCAAATGGCTGTGCCATCATTTATTTATCTGGCCTCTCTGGTACGACACTGTAGTTGTTTTCTAACTTTTTTTGCTGCCATAAGTTAGGCTGCAGTGCACCACCCTGCACCTGCCTCTCTGAGTGTCTAAGTTTTGGACATCATTTCCGGCGACTTCTCGGAGATGCATTTCTAGCCATGGCATTGCTGATGCGGAAGAATGTGGATGGTTCTGGAGAAGCTGATGCAAAATGCATCACCAAATGCAGCAGGTCTTTCAGAAATTTCCTGCCAATTTGCATTCCTTGCCTAACCAATTTGTTGAAAGCAATGTTTGACATAATGCATTTTCTTCTCTAAGGAATACAGCTCTATTCAAAGAACCCAGCAGCTCTGTCAGTCTGGTTTTATTTCATGATCATGGTGCAATGCCTGAGGCAGGCTGGCTTTATAATGAAAAGAGATTGATGCAGCTCAAGGTCCCAACGACATCACACAGGTACTGCCAAGGGCCCCGTGACACGTGGTGGGAGCATGTGTGGGAGAAAGGTCGTATCTCCAGACCAGAAGCAGGGCCAGGGTCTCCCTTTCCAAGGGCATTCCCCTCCCAGTAGGCTCTACCTCCTAAAGGTCCCTACCACCTCAATATCTCTATATTGAAGGCCCTTGGGAGGACAGACCACACCCAAGATCCAAGCAGGAAAGCAGAAACTGCAGGTGCACACCACAGGGAGGTGGGCTCAGAAATGCCCTCCGCTTGCAGAGCTCATCGCTTTCACCTGCACATACATCCGTGCTCATGTGGCTGTGAGCTACTTAAAGGCAGTGGCACGTGTACAGCCCATGGAGGTGCTGCTTGTGTTACTGTTGCTTACAGTTCTCCAAGGCCCTTTGTATCTTTGCACTTGGAAATCCCTTTACCTGGGGTGGTCAGTTCTGCAGATTCATTCTTAAGACAGCCCAAGAGAGGGCAGCAAAGAATAAGTGCTGGACAAGAGGCTTAGGGTCATGGCCCTAGAGAAACTCATAGCCTAGTTTGGAGGGGGTGGGTTGAGGGATGCTTTGACGTGCTGAGTGTTGTCTTCATTCTATACTTATGGACAGAATAACTTTCTTAGCTTCTCTTTTGTTTGGGACAAGAAAGTGTGGGTGGGAATGAGGCTGGCCATAAAGTCCCTGCAAGACCTACCTACCTACCTTACTTTTTCTCTCTCCTCCTAACTCTCTCTCTCCTCCCCCACCTCTCTCCCTTCCTTCTCCTTTCTCTCTCTGCTTTTACAACAACCATGAAGACCACATGCTGAAGAGGCAGCCTCCTGAGGCAGAAGCAGTCACAGAGCCTGAATCCCTGAATGATATGTGCTGTGGAGCCATTCCACTCCACCACCTGCAGCTGGAGTCACTGGGATGAGGGCGATTCCCCATTGTAGCAGGTGGTACGCTTATCAGGACTACAAACACAGAGAGACAATAGATGAGTGCTGATGACAGGAGCAGGTGATGAGGGGAGACTCTGAGGATGGTGCCTGGAAGGTCTCGCAGGGCCACAATTGGAGCTAATGCATGCTGGGTTCTTATGAACTTCCACATGACTGTCAGGATGATCTCCTTTCGCATCCAGGGAGAACGAGGAAGGGAGAGGCTCAGTAAGTTGCCCATGGACATGGGACATGCTCTGTGTGGACAGCAGAGGTACGGGCTCATGCCAGGTGGAGGAAGTAGCACCAAGGACAGCTTCCTGGATAACGAGTGTGAGCTGACCGTGGAGCTGAAGTGGGAACCAGCAGAAGCCGGCATACATACCGGGGACCTGGCATTCTAGTTTTAGCACAGACTCCTGCTGGGCAAAGCCTGTTCTGTCAGTTACTTGGGAGGAAGAGCTGTGCACGCACTGTGTAGCCTCTGCAACTGCCACACAAAAGTGCCCTGCAGACATGAGAGGACGGAAGCCACAAAGCAGATGTGTAGGAAAGAGCTGAATGGAGGGCACTGTCACCACCCTGGACCCCTCTAAGCAGTCACCAGATCGCCCCATCCAGCCGTCTTTGGTTTTTTCTGACCCTGAGCGCCTCCTCTTTCCAGGGACTGTCTCTATGTAGGCTCAGTAGCTGCAGCCATCCCAGAATTAAGTAATGACAAGGTGAGTTATTACCCAGCCTGTCTTTAGCTGTGGGTATAACCTGCAGCAGAGCTAGCTCACCACGGGAACGCTCACACAGCTGTCTCAGCCGTGACATGAAAAACGTTGCCCTGCGGTTCCCCAGCTCAGAGCTGTACGTCCTGAGTTTTGACTCCACATTTGGTGGGCAATAATGTTGTGTTGAGGAGGGGAAGAGGTGCAATTAGATTCTGTTTAAATGTTACATTCATTCTTGTTAATCAAAATTAGTAGCTCTTAATAAAAAAATAAACAGAGCTCAGCTCCCCAGGAGTTTGACAGCAGCTCCATGGCCTGTTTAATTACACAGAACGCGGCTGAACTCGGACCCGCTTCCCGCCTGTGGAATTAGCCAACTGAAACACAACAGGGGTCACGACTGGGTGCTGGGACTGCAGGAGAATCTGGGTTTACTTCTTCCTTATGCTCAGTGTCGGTTTTCATACAATGAGTGTGTATTCTTTGTTTTAAAAGTTCAAATGACTCATGTGGCATACCTGCAGTATTACATTGTAGCTCTGTAAATAAAAGAAATGGGAGGATACCTTTCCCAAGGCTGCCTCAAGGCTCCCCATGTGGCCCCTGCTGTGGGCTGGGAGCCACTACATTGGCTGTCATGGATTCTCTGCTTGCCCGGCTCCAACTGTGTTCTCAGTAGCAGTATCTGGCACATAGTAGGTGTTTATTAAGTAGTTACTCAGCTCAAGGTGCAAGGATATGCAAGGTTTGGAAAGTGCCACGTAGAGTCACGGTGGCCTCCAAAAGAGAATGGGCCCATCTGCTCTGACGTTTCCATGTGTTGGAACCAAGCCTGCAGCTCTTCGTGGGCAGGGAAGGGAGGAAATTGAATTGTTCAGCAGAAGATCTCTGTTTCTACTCTTATGGGAGAACCAGAGCACGGGTGACAACAGCCAGAGTCCCTGCTTACTGCACTGAGCCAAAGCAGCCAGACAGACGAGAGGGCACACACTGTGATTCAATTGCTACAAACCTCAGAAAATGCACGCTAATCTGTAGTGACAGAAAGCACATCAGGGGTTGCAGCAAGAGACAGGCAGGGGACATGAGCTGAAGACAGGTGGCAGGTGGCACCGTCCTGATTGTGGCGAGAGTTCACGCATATTAAATATGTGCTATTGATTACATGTCAATCATGCCTCTGAAACGCTGTCCAAGACAGAGAGTGGGGCAGGAGTGGGCACGTGGGGCAGAGCAGAAGAGCCACAGCACCAGGGCTGCAGGTCCTTGTAAGGCTGTATGTCTGGTAAGACAGAGTGATGGGTGGGGGGCTAGCTGGGGCTCAGAGGCAAGTTATCTGATGACCTGTGACTGTCCTTCCCATGCAGCCTGGACTGAAGAGATACAAGCTCCCAGTATGGATGGTGGTAGCAGCCTGAGCGACTTCAACCGTGCGTGAGCTCTGAAGTACCCGGGGAGCTGGGGAAAGGGGGCGTGGCACGTGACAGCTGCAGCCACGGCAGCGCAGAACAAGCTTGGAGCCAACAGGGATCTTCTGGAACCCGCAGGGATTCACAGGGACCCTGGGGAGGTTCCCAGACTACTGCACTGTGTGGAGTCAGCCCCCATGACTGTTCATGTGGGTCTCCAGGGGAAGCAGGCCTGGCCGGCACTGCTGATCCTCCTGCAGTGGTTATCTGTTGAATGAACCTGGGAATATTACATGGACTTGTTGACAAGACAGCTACTACTTTGAATATTGATGACAGGAGTTGGGTGATGGTGGACAGGGCACCACTGGGACGTGGTGTACCCTCCCTCTACCTAGTGCAGTTAGAAGCCATGCATTTGGCACGAGCCGGCTGAGGGCTTGCAAGGGGCTGCACTGTGTCCAATGCTGAGAGAAAAATGCAGAGTAAAACACAGACCAGTGAAGGTGCTGGCTAGGGAAGGGCTGGACTGTGGGTGTGGGCAGGCTCTGACCGCTGGGCCAGACTGGGTCCAGCCCTCTGCCTGACTGTAAAGTTTTATTGGAACACAGGCATGGCTATTGATGACTTTGGCAGCTTTTGAATCACCATGGTGAAGTCAAGCGGTAGAGGCAATGGGGACCAAAAAGCTTACATTACTCAGTAGCTGGCTATTCATGGACAAAGTGTGCCCATCCCAGTTCCAAGAAAAGGTAACATGGGGGGGGGCATTGTGGCACAGCATATTAAGCTGTTGCATCCCATATAGGTGCTGGTTAAGTCATAACTTCTCTGCTTCCCATCATGTGCCTCGGAAGGCAGAGGAAGATGGCTTGGGAGTCTGGGCCTCTATATCCATGTGGGAGACAAGGAAGGAGCTCCTGACTCCTGGCTTTGCCTTGGCGCACTCCTTGTTTTGGCCATTTTGGGGGTGAATCAGTGGATGAGATATTCTCTCCAATTCTGTTGTTCTGTCAAATAAATACATCTTAAAAGCAAAAAAGAGATGACATAGAAGCAGAACTGAACTGAAGTAAGAAGGCCAGGAGTTTCCTGCCCTGCTGGCTTTCCACCCCATGCTCCGTGCTCTGGGCAGATGAGGGGACCTGGGCGCGCTTGCGGGGGTGGGAGGGGCTGTCAGTCTCCCTCACTCTAGCTCTTCCCTCCATTCCCACAGGAGGAAGCTCCCTGCAGATGACCCTGGCCCTCTGACTCTCCATCAGCAGCCGGAGCCCAGCAATGAGCAGGAGCACTACCCCAGCCCAGGGGGTTCGGGAGAGTCCTGGAGGCCGCCAGGGGTCCTGCAAGAGCGCAGAGAGGCGGCTCCCCTCATCTTCTCAAGCCTCAGGGGAGGCTGGAACCAGGGAAGAGCATCGAGTAATCATTAAATGAAGATATTTAATTAGCACTCATTTGCACTGTTTATTAAAGTCAGACCCTGGTGGAAACCCTTCTGTACACTCTTTATTTGCAAAGAGGTAATTTTAACTCCTGAATGGGATTCATTGTAGTGCAGAGCCTGGTTACAAAACTACCTAGGAAAACTATTTACTGGCAACTCCTTCAGTAAGTGAAGTGACTACTGGCTGAGCACCTACTAGGTGCCGGGCCCTGCTCCAGATCAAGGCAGCCATCTGCCTTGAGGGCTCAGAGCCTCGCGAATACTTTGTGAGTGAGCATGGAATGGGTTAGGCGCTTGCAAGCCTCCAGCCACAGAGTTTGTGTTAGCTACTGAACCCCAGGCAGGTTCCCGTGGGTTCTGTTGGGACACACTTAGTACACAGGGTTGCTACTGAAGCCTGGGACTCAAGGCCTGAGCCCGGCTCACCATGTGGGCATGTTCTGAGAGCCACATCACAGCCCTTCACTCCCCAGGGTACAGCCTGAGACAGCAGCATTTCAGCACCACGCTGGGAGCCATGTCAAACAGCAAAGTCACCAACCCCAAGCACAGAAAGGAAAGACAGGCACTCCACAGGCAGCACCAAGGGCACATGTCCAGGCTGAGGGGCACAAGTGGCCCGGCCCACCTTGGCAGGTGCATCACAGCTGCCTCCCCTCCTCTGTGCTCATGCAGGAATGAACGCAGCAGCATCAGACACTGGCTTTGGAGTGGTGCCCACAGTTTCTCATGCCCACAAATGTGGAGCTCAGGAGTGGTGGAAATGCAAGTTGGAAAAGAGTTTATCGGAGTTCCTGTGTGGGAAAAGAAGCTCAAGGAAGGCCATGTGGCGAGTGGCACAGATGGATGGAGAGAAAGAAAGAGAAAGAGAGAAAGAGAGAGAAAGAGAGAGAAAGAGAGAGAGAGAGAGAGAGAGAGCGCAACGGCCTAAGAGGGTGGCCAACACGGGAAGCCTCCTGAACTATGGAGTGGGCTCTGGACCTTATCCAAGATGAAATGGGAGGTGCCAATGGTCTTGGCCAGTGGGGATCACCACTATACTTTCTGAGAACAAGTCTGATGTATGCATGGCACAGGGGTGGAGTAGAGACGCCGGCTAGTGGGATGATGCCAGGTGAACCACAACGTTGGCTCCGTCTGGTGTGGGGAAGCCGCAACAAGGCATGGACCCAGGGCATACTTTGGGTGCACCCTAGATGAAACTGCTAAGGCCAGCTGGTGTGCTTCACCGGTGGTCAGCCACTTTGAGCTTGAGGTCTTTTGTGAAATATTTATGCCCTCGGCTGGAGGATCTTTCATTCTTACAGATTCAGGGCAGAAGATGAAGTGACTGTTGGTCCATATTTGCTACCCGGAGGTTGCCTGGAAGGGTTCCTTTTTGCTCCGAGTGGCAGTGCAGCCATGATGCTTCACTGGGGGCTGTGCCCCTCATTCTCTTCCCCATTAGATCCCGGCCCCACTTGCACAGATTTCAGAAGCCCCAGATACACAGGATGCAAATGAATGGAGAAGAGAGACAGAAAGCTGAGAGTTGCCTCAGCTGAGCAGATGAGAGCAGGACCCTCTGGAGCAGAGTAACGGAGCGACGTGATGGAGCTTTCAGAGCTTGGGGACTCTGCTACATGCAGATTTTTTTTTTAAATGATAGTGTCTTCTCTTGAAAGAAGTATTTCTCTGTTAACACTTCCTTGGCATAGTGGTCAAGACCGGGCACAGCAGGTTAAGCTCGGGACATTGGCATTCCATACTAGAGTGCTGGTCCTGATGCTGGCTGGCTGCTCTACTTCTGATGCGCTCGGGAAAGCAATGGAGGATGACCTAAGGAGTGGGAGACCCAACCAAGCCCTGGCCATCGGGTCCATCTGGGGAGTGAACAAGTTTCTCACGCTGGGTGTCCAGAGCATTGCAGAGGAGAAAGAGAAGTGGGTGGGTCGCAGGCTGGGGCCTGCTCCTCCCCTCTCCCTCCCTGCCATTCCCCCTCTAGGGCTGAAGGGCAGGAGGGTAAAGTGAGGTAGGAATTCATCTCAGCAAGAGGCTTTAAGGAAACACTGAAAAAACGCAATCATGAAAAGGGCGCGGTTGTAACGTGGGACTTTCTAACAAGGAAACTCCAAGGCAAAACCCCGAACAGTAAAACAGCTCCTTCTGCAGTGACGAAGGCCCGCTATTCCCTTCCCGCACCCCGCACCTCTCACTCCGGATGTGTTACTTGATGGCCCTCCCTCTTAAGGCCTATTTCTTCTTGTGCCTGGGCGAAGGCTGGGGCAGAGACGCTGCCCGCATATCCCATAGCAGCGGGGAAAGGAGGTTTGAGAAAATCCAGGAGCCGTGGGGAGTGCTCTGAGTCCCACCCGACAGGCAGAAAAGGGCAGCTTTCTCTGCTGACACGAGCCTCTTCTCTGTCAGACGCCTTCATTAAAACTGAAAAAGGTGCACTGGTGTCATGGCATAGTAGGTTAAGCTTCTATCCCATTATATGTACCAGTTTATGTCCTGGCTGCTTCACTTCCCATCCAGCTCCCTACTTCTGGCCTGGGAAAGCAGCAGAGGATGGCCTAGTGTTTGCATCCCTGAATCCATGTGGGAGACCCTGAAAAAGTTCCAGGCTCCAGGCTCCAGCCTTAGGACCAGCCCAGCTCTGGATGTGGCAGCTACTGGGGAGTGAGTGAGCGGATGGAAGAGAGCTCTCTCACTATCTTTTCTTCTCTGTATAAATATGCCTTTTAAATAACAATACATACATCTTTAAAACAAAACAGAAAAAGCAAAGCTGAGCAGCTCTCGCAGCGGAGGAAACACGGGCCACGAAGCAATATTCCTGTCTGTCAGTGTTTTCTTTTCTTTTTCCTTTTCTTTCTTCTGTGTGTGTCTGGGTTTTCCGTATTGGTGCTGAGAGCTGATTCTCGGGCACACAGAAAGGACTGCCATCACCCCACTCAGAACCAGCTGGTTTGGAACCACGTCCTTCGCTGACGACTCATGACACCGTATGTTTGATAGTAACAGATCGAGCTCCTTTAACCAAAGCCAGCAAGGAGAACTTGGTCTCCAGATCACGGCTATGACGGCCGGGAAGAGGCTAAACCTTTAAATTCAATGCTTAATTTATTACTTCTGCTTTCCCTCTGCACCACCATACAGAAACTCTGACCCCAAGGAGCCAGAGTCCTGCTAAGACATTTGCATAAATAATTAAAGCATCCACACCAGGGAAGGCCATGAAACGGGCTTCCCTCTTCACCTTCCGATGGAAGAGACATCAGCTTAATTAGAGATGACCACGGTATCAGTGTTAACAATTCATTTACAGTCCTGGCTCTGGGTTTGTTGACTCAAGAAAGAAATATCTGAACTCATTAAGCAACAACAACTGCAAAATGTCCTCACCCCAAACCCTATTATTGAGATCAGTAATAGCATTTAATTAGAACAATGTATTAATAATATATGTAATATATGTTAGGATGGAGGCCTTTCTCTGCATTTCCCCAGGTAGAAATACTACTATCTGGCCTTTAGTTTCTGATTCAAATTTAAAAAGTGTGTGTGTGTGTGTGTGTAGGGGATGGGATGGGGGTCATCTCAAGTGGACTGTCTCCCTCTGGGGTGGGGTCTGAGTTTGGGGCTTTAAGGCAGTCCCCCTTGTGTGAATGCAATCTCTGTGTTGTAAGATGACAAGTGCTCCTTTTCATGTGAGTGCTCCCCAGTACTCCCCAGTACTCCCGAGATCTCAGATGTGCACAGCAGAGTGCCCCTAGCCCGCTGCTGACAATTTCCATTCAATTTCCCACCATCAGTGATGACTCCTTGAATGGGTTGCAGTATTACAACAGACAAGGTGTTTTAAGAAGACAGGGAGACGAGCCGAAACTGAAATTGGGGCAGTCTTTGATGCCCTCTGGGGTGGGACTGTCAGGATTCCGCATGGCATCTTTGCCAGCTGGAATGTGTGGAACTGTGCCACTGGGCAAAGGAGCACTGGATGCAAAGGCAGAGGAGGGGGAGGCAGGGTGTGCCTCAAAAAAAGAAAAAAAAAAAAGAAAAGAAAAAGAAAAGACAGTGCTGGAAGAATTACGGATGAAGGAAGCTTTGTAGTTTTTGAGAGCTTTGGACTGTCTCATTTGGATCTGAATCAGACCGACTGGCTTCAAAGAACAGGCTGGATTTAAATGCAGGCTGCTGGAAATGGCCCTGTAATGTAATTTTCATGTAGGTGGGCCTGGGTGTCCTACCTAAACCTTGCTGCTTGGCGGTTTAAAACAAGGCCGTGTGCAAAATATGTTCATGGTTGTCAACATTAGTCAGTGTTTAAAGATGAAAACAAAACAAAACAAAACAAAACTATGCTGCTAAAAAAAAAAAAATCCTTGCTATCCTGACACCTCCAGCCTGGCTCCCACTAACTCACAGAGTCCTGTTACACACACCTGTAGTATGGTTTGGCCCCAGGTTGGGCTGAAGTAGGATTAAGGCCATAGGGCCCCTTGAATTCTCTCTATGGTTGCCTCATCCTAAATCCCATTAAATGTAATAATATGCACCTGCTTTCCAAACAGGAACATTTCCAAATGTAAAATTTGCAAAACTATTGCTATGTTTTGCTTTGAGAATGCTTTGCGAGAAGGCTTCACTAATGACCACCCATGGCCTGTCTCCTGGGGGAAGCTGGGAATCTCTGCCCACCACGGGGTAGCACCCGATTCCCAGGAGGACCAGGCCCATTCAAAGGCACGGGAAGGTTGGGGTTGGGCATAATTCTGTGATCGCCTGGTGAGTCGGTGATGCAGCTTGCAAGCCAGTGAGCCAGTGGTCCCTGCTTCCCTCCCTCTCGCTCCCCTCCACTGCATCCTCCTTTCTGGGAGCATCACCACTTGTGGCGCAAGTTTGTACACTCACAACTTGAAGCTCCTGGTGGTTGCAGGCAGAGCCTGTCTTGCTTGCCAGGGAACACGCAGCTCTCGGCATGAAAGTAGGCTTGTCATGACTCTAAAATATCATTAAACTCAAGAACGAATAACCACAGCCCTCATGTTCTTTTCTAGTCATCAGCAACACATCTGTGTATCATTTTGATTATGCAAAATCCTCAAAATTTATCCTACAGTTTCTTATCAAATAGATTCAGTCCACAAAGGTGGTCATGGCAGAAAATTCTAGGTTCCTCACAATAACCATTCTTCCTTTCTTCCTCAGTACAGCCTTAGAAGCTGGCACACTGCTACTCAGTAAACGACTGCTTCTGTGGTCTCCTGGAGCTAGGTATGACTAATACATTTAAGCTGAAGTGTGACTGATTTCCGGGAAGTCGGCTTAAAATGCAGGAGGCAGCTGTTGTCTCCTTTCTCCCTGCCCGTGGTGTGCAATGAAGACAGGAAGGCTGGAACACTGGCAGCGGTAATGCACCACGAGGAAGAGGTGCAAGGCTGGAAGTGGTAGAATGGTGAGCAAGAGGGTGGCTGGGCTCCTGACAGCCCGGTGGGACAGCGACCCGCTTCCTCCCTGGGGCAGCCCGGTGGGACAGCGACCCGCTTCCTCCCTGGGGCAGCCCGGTGGGACAGAGACCCGCTTCCTCCCTGTGCAGGATGCCTGCTCTGCACTCATCTGTCTTCTCTGAGCCTCTCATCTGGAATGTTCTCTTCAGCTCTCCTGACTGAATCCCAGGGCTCCTCATGTCACGGACCCTCCCACAGTCCCCGGGCACCACAGATCTGTCCAGGGACGCCCGGCATCAGCAGGGCTGGGTGGTTGCCTGAGCACACACTCCAGGTGAAGGGGCCGGGAGTCCTCAGGCTGTGATCCACTGTCAGTCATGCCTCTCGCATCTGCAGTTCAAGGGCTCTGAGGGAAAGGGTGCCGGTGACCCATGGCTGCGTGGTGGCCTACAGGACAGTCGCAGAAGCTAGCCCCAGGGTCCCCAGGGGGAGGGTGGGGCCAGCTCTCGTGTCAGTCCTGATGTGGTGATATGGTGCCGGCGTAGACAGGGACCTCCTAACCCTAACACCAAGGCAGAAAACACACAGCAGATAGTCTAGACACCAAAGCAAGGAATTCTGTGTCCGTCCAAAAAAAAAAAAAAAGCTACAAACAATTCAGCAACTTAGAATTAGAAAACGAACGATGACTAAAACAGCAATATAGTTATGAGCAAGTCCACTGACTTCCATTAAAAAACAAAAGCGGACAGTTGGGGACCGTGACTATTCAAGAAGAGAACGAGGAACTGCACATGCATGCAGACCGGAAGAGTACTGCGATATTCAGTGGGGAGCGCCCACTGGAGCACCCGGGCTCCGAACGGCGCCCACACCAGGCTGGCCCACGGGAGCTGAGCTCTGTCCTGGGCAAGAGAACCACACAGACCTGTGATCGCCCTGGCTCCATCCCTCCGCAGGAGCCCAGACAGGCCCTCCCCTCCCGACTTCTTCCCGTCTCAGCTCCCAGGGCACGTGTCGCATTGGCCCTTCCACACCCTGCAGCCAGGACAGAGGCCTCCGTGTGAATTCATCCTGCCTCCCACCAGCCTGGCTTTACCGTCCCATGGAGGTGACAGCTGAGCTCCCGTGAGGACCGCTCCCCGCCCCCACGTGTGTGCCACCACCTTGTAATCCTGGCAAGCTACAGGCTTTGCCCTCTCAGCACTCCGCCTTTGATGTTCAAATCCCATGGCTGCTTTGCCAGCTGCTGGGCAGGGGCGGAGAGGAGGAGGAAAAAGGGGACGGAATAGAGCCGCGTCCCATTCCCATGGTTACAGGATTTGGTTTTCATTCCACACCGCTCTCCTGTCCATCTGACATCTCAGAGTCTCTCGGTGAACACAAATCCAGAAAACAGCCTTGACTTCCTCTCTGGGAGCCGGAGTCATGGCCGAAGGCCTGCCTGGGGGACTGTGGCACATTTCAGACAATGCAAACTGGGAAAAGATGATGTGTATTTGCTAAGAGCAGGTCTAGCATGTGATGATTTGGATCTCGTAGGGGAGGAAGGCTAGTTTTTGGGAAAGAACAGCTCTCTCCTGCAAAGATGAGCTGCCACCTGGACCTGCAGGCTGAATTCTGTCTGGATGGAGAGGGCAGCCTGTGGCCTTGGAGGCACCATGGCTGATGGCCATTTAATTAAATCTCATCAGGAAACATCTTGTAGCAAGCACTGAGCAGAGAAGATGGAGGAATGAAGATGGGGTCTCTGGAGACCATGTTCGGCCTGGCCCCAGCAGCCCACCTCTATGGGCCTGGCTCGGCTGGTCCCTTTCTCGTCTGGCTGCTTAGAGTCATCCAGCGTGCAGCAGACAGGAAGGCCCTGGGACAAGCTAAGGCACGGCAGCTAAGAAGTGATCAGACCTTTCTGGACTTACCATTCTCTCTCATCTATATGTGGGTTTCCCGACTCCTTGCTCATGTAGCTGGGGTCGCAGACACTAGGAGGCTTCCATTCCGGGGGCCATGCTGGCCACCAGCAGACCTGGTTGTGACAAATCCAGTCCCCACAACTGTCTACCTTATGACACTCACCTCCCCCTCATTCAGACCACCCCTGTGTGTCATTTCGTAGTGTTAGAGAGGAGGCGCAGGTCTTGCTGCCACCCAAGTGTGGTTGCTCACCCACCTGATGGTTTGGTGCTGCAGGGAGTCGGGGTCCGTGGCATTGACCGTCAGCAGCACGCTGCCCACGGAAATGTCCTCCCGCCTGGTCACCGTCATGGGGTCTGGGAAGAAGACTGGGCCCTCGTTGACATCCAGCACAGTGATGTGGACAGTGGCCGTGGAACTGGGGCCGTAGGACACGTCGGGCACAAGTGGGTCCTCGTTTTCCACCTTGATTAACAGGGTGTGGAAGGCGGAGATCTCGTAGTCCAGGGGCTGCAAAGCAGAAGACGGGGTGTATTAGGGGCTGCGCGGGCCGCTTCAGCACGTGCTGCCGCACGGTCCCTGGATCCCTGGCCGTGGCAGAGGCCGTGGCAGGCACCCCGGGCTCCCGCCAGGCCTGGCTCACTGAGCACTATGCAGAGTGGCATCCTCTTTAAGAAAGAGCGGACGAAATCTGTAGGTCAATGTCACATGTGGACACTGTTACTTGTCTTTTTTTGAGGTTGGGAAATGAACGACACATGGCTGGTGATCTGGGTCCCTCCTGCTGAGCTCTCCTAGGGCAGCTCTCCAGCCACGTGCCCATGGAAAGCCTACCTGCCTGGGAACTGTACCCTACAATTCTCCACACTCGTGGGGCGCAGGCCAAGGGCAGATCCTGGAGCCCGAGCCTCACTCGTTTCTTCAGGTCACTGTGAGTCACCATGGGTCGTGATGGGTGGTTGGCACTCACCAGCCATGGAGACCCAGAGCACATTTCTTAGCACACTGCATAGCTGCCTGGTGGGCAGATGCACAGAGAAGGGCCTGAGAGTCCAAGACACATGGGGTTGGGCCCCTGACGTGTCCCCCGAGGGCATCCAGTGTGGGGCCTTCAGAGTTGTCCCTATGGCTCGGGGCTCTGTGCCCATTTGTTGCACAAGGGATGGTGGTGCCACAATTGTGACTGTTGCCCAGGGTAGCACCATGCAGCGGAGGACTGTCCTGCCCCAGAAGGCAGTCCATGAGGGATGTCAACGCCTGCAGTTCATGAACCGCCCAGTGTGCATCACTCCTTGACGTGATAGCCTGCACAGGCTGCGCCAACCCAGAGGAGGTGATGTTCTCTGTCTACTTTACAGACAAGGAAACTGAGGCAGAGAAAATGTGGCTAGGGGTGTTGGCCAAAGACACATGGTGACTTGGCAGCAGTGTGCTGCCTCTGCCCATTGACCCTGCCCTGGGGGCGGGTAGCCTCAGAGCTTGGGAGAGGTCAACACATTCTTCCGGAGGGTGTGGTTGGGATGGAGGCACAGAGGGGTGGAGCAGGGATTCCAGACGGAGGGAGCTAGGACCCTGAAGGAATAAGCTTCTCTCTCTGCCCTAACAGGCTTTCTGAGCAACAGGAACACTTCCTGGCAAACCTGCCTGGGCCACTGGTTTGAACTGCTGGGGTTCAAGAAGGCTGCCCTGGTGACCCCAGCAGATTTGAGAGCTTCTCCTAATCTCATTTCCATGCTGAAAGTCATTCCCACTGGCGCCACGACTACTGGCCGCAGTTGACAACCAGTGAAAGAGACCACAGGGGGCCAAAGGCAGGCGGATCCCCCACGGCGAGGATTACTGGCCCCTTTCCTGGAAGACTGCACACCTCCGCACTGGAACAGCACCCTCCTTCCCCGTCCTGGCTCTCACTCTTCGGCCCCCAGTGGGGTGACAGCCAGCCAGGCTCATCACGGGGGAGCGATGAGACCCTGCCAAGACAGAGCAAAGGCCCCTCACGTGCCCGTTGTGCACAGTGGGCCTTCTTGGGCCAGTGTCCGGAGGTCTCTAGGTCTGGCTTTCTCAAAGTCACCCTTGCAAGACAGCTTTTCTCATTGTGTCCCAGGTTACAGGACAGCCTGGGGAGTGAGAGGATGCAGGGCCATCTCTCCCTGACTTCCTCAGCTCTGGGCCTCCCACGGACACCCCAACAACACAGTGGTCCCCTTACCTTGACAACGGAAAGCATCCCCTCGTTGGTCTGGGGGTTGGTGTGGACCTCGAAGCTCTGGCCCGGGTTTCCGTTGATGATGGTGTAGGCGGCTCTCCACGCGCCCGTGGCCGGGTCATCCTTGTCTTCAACGGTCAGGTTGACAATGACCCCCACAGCTCCTTCTTCCACCGTGGCTTGAAACTACAGACAAAAGCAACAGCAACTGTCATCATCTTAAATAATAACATAGAACATCTATGGGGCTCTGCTGTAGTGTGGCGTTGAGTATGTAATATGTATAATACCACTGACTTGTGAATAATAAGTGGGAAGATCATGACCCACAAGATGCTACACTGCACCTCTGGGCTGGGGAGGCTGTGAGACACATTGCTTTCCTGCAGACCTTGGGCCAATTGGGGCGGGGTGGGGCTGGGCTGAGCTAAGCCCCCCTGCTGGGCCTCCTGGCCACACTTTTCCTCAGTGCCTGCTTGAATGCAGACAGCCACAGGAGCCCGGAAGCCTAGCGCTTCGAGCCAGTGTGTGCTTGGTCTGCGTCTGATCTTGCCGCCGGGTGACCAGAGGAGCCAGAGGAGCAGAGCCAAGAGCCGAGAACCCTGCAACGTGTGGCCACCTTCTCCAAATGAGAACACTGTGTCACCGTCCCCACCCCTGCACCCGTGACAAGCCTGACCGGACAGCCATTTTCTAAGGAAACGGATAAATCAATGGGTGTTTTTTTTATTGTAATACATCTCCGATGCTTGTTGCAAGTAGGCGTGGTGGAAATACATCAATAAATGAGAAATTAGCTTTTGCAGAGAAAGAGAATTTTCTGAGCTCCTCTGAGCTGCAAGCATAAAGCATTGCTTGGGTGCCTACTTCTGACATGCTACAGGTGAGCTGCAGTCTGTTCGCAAATATCTTATAAACAAATAATAACCACAAGCTGACAACAAGAAGAAATGCCATGGAATTTCAATTAGCAAGAGAGCGAGTCTAGAGACACTCATTCGATGTCACAAAGCCCTCGGATTCAGAGAGAAGTAATTTGAGGAGTGAAGTTTCAGGAGCAGCTGCTGATTAACTGACTTGCAAATCATTCATCTTGCCCCTCAATCTTGATGCCTTGGAGGGGGATGGTAGCAGCCAAGAACTGATTTGTTCGCTGCTCACTCAGCAAGCCTGGGTGAGTTGTCTGTGGCCCTACAAAGGGTGTCTGACTGCTGCTGGGATATGCAAACAGGATGGGCATGACCTGGAAGTAGATGTGGAGGTCAAGCATCAGACCCAGTTCCTCTGGCTCAGCGAGGTTTACAGTCTCTATCTGCTATCTCTTCCTTTCACAAAAATCACAGAGCTTGAAAATAAGATCAGTTGCTTTCAGCCCCTTCTGCACATCAGAATAACTTAGGGGCTTAGAGGGAGAGAGAGACTGAGTGATTCTGGGGCTGATGTGTGCCACAGTGGTTAGGCTACTTCTTACACCCCACACCACAGTGCCAGTTGAAGTTTGGCTGCTCTGTTTCCAATTCTCTCTCTTTCTCTAAAGCTTTTTTCTTACTGGGGTCCATGCAGTGGGTGTGGATGACATGAGGGTATGAAGAGAACAGCTCCCCTGTTTGGCAAGGCCCAGAGAAGTTTCCAGCTGTTTGGCAGGGCCTGGCGGATGTCTCTCTGACTACTTTGATGCGGTTTCACCCCTGTTTGCATGGACACTCAAGCACCCCACTAAGAATTCTGTAATCCATTGAGGCATTGCTGTTTGCCCCTGTGAGATGGTTTTGCCACTGATGTGAGCTTGAGAGTTAATGTCGCTGATGATGTCTTGGTGAGTGGGCCTTTGACAATTTACACACAGGAACATAATTAAGCTCATACCATTTCTGGACATCTTATTGGGTGCTTAACCATTGCTTCAGAGTCTGGCCCAGACATGTAGCACACCTTCTGGAAAGGGTCTTGATAAATATCCTAAATCCTAATGAAAGTGATGGGAGTGAGCGCTGAAACTGCTTTGGCAATAAATATAGTTATTGTGGTCTTAAAGACTAGTCAGTCTGTCTTTGTAATTTCTTTGGAGCATAGGAAATGTAGCTGTTTTGGCCACTTCTATAATTTTTGGGTACAGGAATTAAAGGATGCTTTTATTAATACTATGGATATATGCTTTTAATAATTGTTTGTTTATGGGGTTGTAGAACCTATAGTTGTAGGGGAATTTAACATTTGAAACTTTTGTCTTGGATTTTTATGTTTTTTTCTTGTGGCATATTTTTTCCATTAAATGATGGGTAAACTGTAGAAACAGAAATGTGGTCGGAATGTATTGCTGACTAGCAGGTAATCGCATGTGCTTTGGCCTTGGAGTCCTGCTGCTGCTCCATGGCTGCTACCGAAGAATGAACAATGGCTTGCTTTGAAGAATATGAATATGATATTTTGCAGAATTATCTTTAGGGACACCTGCTTGGCAATGAAGTACAGACAGAATGACCAAATGTCTGTACATGAAGCAAAAATAGAACAATGAGTTGTTTGTGTAGAAGCTTGTGATGTGTCTACGTAAATAAAAAAGCACAGCTCCTTGTACTGTTACAAGAGGGCATCAAGGGGCACTGCCCATGTCTTTTCTTTTCACCAATGCCACACATCTTTCTTGAGCTCTGAACCCGGCTGGAGCTGGCTTCCAGCATTTTTGTTTAAAGATTTTTAATTTTATTGGAAAAGCAGACATACAGAGAGGAGAAGAGACAGAGAGGAAGATCTTGAATTCACTGATTCACTCCCCAAGTGGCTATAACAGCTGGAGCTGAGCTCATCCAAAGCCAGGAGCCAGGAGCCAAGAGCCAGAAACTTCCTCTGGGTCTCCCATGTGAGCACAGGGTCCCAAGGCTTTGGGCCATCCTCCACTGCTTTCCCAGGCCGCAAGTAGGGAACTGGATGGGAAGTGGAGCATCTGGAACATGAACTGGTGCCCATATGGGATCCTGGTGCATGCAGGCAAGGACTTTGGCCACTAGGCTACCGCGCCGGGTCCTCTAACCCATATTCTTGCTAATGTGCCTGGGAAGACAGTGGAAGATGGTTCAAGTGCTTGGGTTCCTGTTGCCCAGGTAAGAGGCCAAGATGGAGTTCATGGCTGTAGGTTTTTGGCCTGGATCAGTTCTGACTGTTGTGGCCTTAGAGGGAGTGGACCAGCAGATGGAAGATCTCTATCAGTCTGCCTTTAAAAAAATTATTTATTTATTTTATTGGAAACACAGATTACCAGAGAGAAGCAGAGTTAGAGAGGAAGATCTTCCATCTGCTGATTCACTCCCCAAGTGGCTGCAATGGGTGGAGCTGAGCCAATCTGAAGGCAGGAACCAGGAGCTTTTCCTGGGTCTCCCATGCGGGTTCAGGCTCCCAAGACCTGGGCCATTCTCTACTGCTCTCCTAGCCCACAAACAGGGGGCTGGGATACAAACTGGTGTCCCTATGGGATTGAAGAGGTGGAATAGCTGATTGAATCATCACACTGCATCCCCTGCTTCTGCCTTTCAAGTCAATCATCCAAAAAACAGCCCAGTTGGTCAGGGAAGAGGTCTGGGATTCAAAATTTTCTTAAGCTGCCCGGACAAATTTAATAGACATCTGAGGTGAGAGCCATGGTGGAACCCAAGTCCAAGGAAAGGTCCTTTACGAGTGTCTCCAACTGTGAGTAGACGGGGCTGCCCGAGCCCCAGCTCAAGATCCTGCAGATGCAGCAGGAAGGAGTGTGGTGAGCAATTACTGCTGTACGCCATGTGTCCAATGGGGGTCTTGGTGACCATGTGCTAGCCAACACCTTCAGAATGCAGATGCATTTGGTTGCAGAGAGAAGAAAGGACGTTTTGCCCAAAGTTGCAGTCAAAGGTCAGATCAAGTGGTCCCGGGTCTAGTTTCATCGCTCTCAACCAAGCTGGCTACTTAGGTTGTCCCAAGGCTCTAATTTTGGAGCATTTCCTTCCTTCCTGCTGTGGCACACAGCCAGAGGACAGTTCTCTGTCCACATGGATCGCAGCAGGCATCAGCCTTTAGCCTGTCCTTGTGCATCGCTCTGGTGCCTGTGCCTTAGGAAGTCAGCTGGACAAGTACCTGGGCACGGGTTGTACTAAGAGAGGAGGATGCTAGACATGTAGACATGTGCTACGGTCATTACGTAAGTGAGAAGTTGCTATGTCAATGCAGATGAGTGTCCCATTGCCAAGATGCAAATACTGGAACAGAGAATGACTGAAGGCAGCTGGAGGCTCATGAGCATTTAACTCGCTCCTGGCTTTCTTTCTGGGCCTTGCATTTGGCAAGGCCCACAGAAGGACTCAGCAGACACACACCGGAGGATGATCTACCACCTTGGAGGAAGGAGCTGTGTGCAATAAGGGCACTCGGCAGTGACACCGGGAGGGACTGAGGCCTTGCCTGATGCCCGGGTCCTGCAGATGGCAGGGCTGGGTGGAGTTGTCTCGTGTCCCAGCTCTAGTGCAACTGTGCCCACTTCCCCATTCACAAGCACTAGGTTCCTTTGCCTTCACTGCTCACCCATCCCACCAGGTAGATTTGCATGTATTTTAAAAACCATGATTTCAAGATAGGAATAAAAAATTTACAAACTCTGGGACTCTAAACTTTGACACTATTTTGTTGTCTAATAATGGCACTTGAAACTTGAGTTAGCCTGAACTTCAGAATGTAGCACAGTGCTTAGTTCAAAGCCAGATCTGAAAATCTCATGACTGACTGAATTCATAAGCTAATATTTGGGCTACACTGAGATGAGACATATCTGTGGTGTCTATTAGATACATTGACTATCTTCTCAGGGTACAAACGGAAGTGGAATGGAAAGGAGGTAATGCCCCAGGAATTCCTGTGGCCCTACCGTGTTCTAGGTAGAAATAGGTCCACAGTTACATTCACCATCCATCCATCCATCTGCCATTCATTATTGATCACCCCTCCACCCACCCACCATCCATCCATCAATCCACCAACCACTCATCATCCACCCATTCATCCACTCATGCTCCATTTATACACCCATATGCCTATCCACTCACCATTCATTAGTCATCCATCCATATATTCATCATCCATTTATTTATCTGCCCACCCATTTGTTAGCCGCCTGTCTGCCATTCGTCGATCAATTATTCGTTATCCATTCATTCATCTACCCATTCATCCACCTGCTGCTCATCATTCATCCATCTACCCTTTCACCTATCCATCAACCATCCATCCAACTTTCATTTATCATCTTTCAATCCATCCTTCATTATTCATCCATCCATTCATCTACCTATCGCACAATCATCCAGGGATACAAAAGTAAACAAAGAGACACAGTATATTTTATCAGGAATATTGCAGGCTGGGGAGGGAAAGAGGAAATGAACGTCTAACTATAGATACATTAATTATTAGGACAGAAGCCACATTGTTCTCGGGGAGCTCGGAGCCCCGTGCTGGGGCAGGGGAAAGCAGGTAGGCGCCTTACCCAGATTACAAAGAACTATCAGCGAAAATGTCTCTGAGAACTGAAAGAAGATGAACGGGGAAAGAACTTTCCTCACGTGTGGAACAGCAGGAGCACTGGCCAGGCGGAGGAGAAGGCTTAGCTGGAAGGGAGGAGGGGAGGAAGGAAAGAGGGGAGGAAGGGGGAGGAAAGGAGGAGGGGAGGAAGGGAGGAGGGGAGGAAGGGGAGGAAGGGAGGAAGGGAGGAAGGGAGGAGGGGAGGAAGGGAGGAGGGGAGGAGGGGAGGAGGGGAGGAAGGGAGGAGGGGAGGAAGGGGGAGGAAAGGAGGAGGGGAGGAAGGGAGGAAGGGAGGAGGGGAGGAAGGGGGAGGAAAGGAGGAGGGGAGGAAGGGAGGAAGGGAGGAGGGGAGGAGGGGAGGAAGGGAGGAGGGGAGGAAGGGAGGAAGGGAGGAGGGGAGGAAGGGGGAGGAAAGGAGGAGGGGAGGAAGGGAGGAAGGGAGGAGGGGAGGAGGGGAGGAAGGGAGGAGGGGAGGAAGGGAGGAAGGGAGGAGGGGAGGAGGGGAGGAGGGGAGGAAGGGAGGAAGGGAGGAGGGGAGGAGGGGAGGAGGGGAGGAAGGGAGGAAGGGAGGAAGGGAGGAAGGGAGGAGGGGAGGAGGGGAGGAAGGGAGGAAGGGAGGAGGGGAGAAGGGGAGGAAGGGGGGGGGGAGGGGAGGAAGGGAGGAAGGGGAGGAAAGGAGGAGGAGGAGGGAGGAGGGAGGAAGGGGGAGGAAAGGAGGAGGGGAGGAGGGGAGGAAGGGAGGAAGGGGGAGGAAGGAGGAGGGAGGAAGGGAGAGAGGGAGGAAGGGAGGAGGAGGAGGGGGAGGAAGGGAGGAGGGAGGGTGGAGACGGCGGCGTGAGCGGGCGCGGTGTACGGGCGGCCGGTGGCGGCCCGGAGGCCGGGTGCGTCCGGGCTGCGTGAGGCTGTCGGACCGGGCTGGCGTTCTGTGCGGCCCGGGTCGGTCCTTGCTTCGCGTGCTTGCTTTTCTTCCTTTCGTCCTTTCTGTCCGTGTCTCCCTGCTGCTTTGCTGTCTTGCTTCCTGTCTTCCTTTCTTCTTTTGCGTCCGTTCTTCTGTGTCTTCCTTTTTCTTCCCCTTCTTCTCTTTTTTCTTCTTTTCTTCCTTTCTTCCTTTCTTCTTTCTCTTCTCTTTCTTCCTTTTCTTCCTTTCTTCTTCTTCTTCTTCTTGCTTCCTTTCTTCCTTTCTTCCTGTTCTTCCTTTCTTCTCTTTCTTTCTTTTCTTCCTTTTCTTCCTTTCTTCTTTTCTTCTTTTCTTCCTTCTCCTTTCTTCCTTTCTTCTGTCTTCCTTTCTGCCTTTCTTCCTTTCTTCTTTTCTTCTTTTCTTCCTTCTTCTTGTCTTCTCCTTCTCTTCCTTTCTTCCTTCTTCCTTCTTCTCCTTCTTCGTTCTCTTTTCTTCCCTTCTTCTTTCTCTTCTTCTTTTCTTCCCTTCTTCTTTTTCTTCTTTTCTTCCTTCTTCTTTTCTTCGTTGCTTCTTTCATCATGCTAACCTTCTGTGCTGTCATCTCGCAGTATACCCCACTTCCAGCCCCTGTGATGTCCGCTCATGCCCCCTCCGTCCCTGTCCACCATGTCCCCGCCCGTTCAAAGTGCCAACCCTCAAGTCATGTGAAGTCCTACAGCACGGCACAGGGACGTGTTTACCAACTATTCCAGATAACATCACAAAGGCTGAAAATCTTTAAATATAAAAAAACTTTCAACATAATTATTATAGCCTTTGTTAGGACCATTATCTGATTCCTGCATAAACTACAAAGCTGGTTTCTTTGCGCATCCATTTAGAAACTCATTATTGCTTAATTAAACACTCATTCTATTAATTCTATTCAATGTTTTAACCTCATTATGTAATTCAAGAATGGAAAATTAAATAGATTAAAATGAAATAGTGCCATTTTACATTTCTATAGCAGTGTTCACTTTGTGATTTAAAAACAAGAGATAGACATTAATTTACCACAGTCGAGCAGGAGGAATTATTGATTGTAACATTACTTCCTTTAATTGGAAAAAATAGATAAAGTTACTTTTCTGTTAAACTGTGCAGCAAACCAAACACCAGAAATAAAACATTTCTACGTAATCACTGTGGGCAACCGGCTCCAGCTGACTTACTGCAGCTCAGGAGTCCTCTCCTCCAAGTTACCCTCCTTTCTCACAGGGTGGACCTTTCGCCTGAGGCCGCCTGGACAGAGGCCATTGCCGGAGAGAAGACTTTCATTAAATACCAAGAACAATGCTCTTTTTCAGTAAGCCAGCACAGCAAAGGATTGTTCTTTCAGCTGATCTGGAAGATGGAGCCAACGGAAATTTGCAGGTGGGGGAGAAGGAAAGCAGGTGCCTCCAAATCCCTGCACGCTCATGAGCTTACGGCTTGACTGCTGGAGTCACAAGCACTTAGCACTCCAGTTTCACAGAGAGCTAACGTTGAACTTGGAAAGCTTGCATGCGGTCATCTGGGCCTCGGCTTTGGAGAATTCAAATATAAGGTCTCAGAAAGATATGTGAAGCACATGCCCGTGAGAGAGGATCACAGAGATTCAACCTGCAAACACATCATGGTCTGTGCTTCCACAACGACACTAACCTCTTGCTGATAGCCTGACATGTAGGCAGAGTGGCTGCCAACAGGATAGGATGCGTTCAAGGAGCTTGCCACGTGACCGGAATATGCACGGTGTTAGCAATGGCAACGATGACAGATTTCACGCTGCCTCCTGCGGAGCTCTTACTAATCACCCTGACAACATGGTGAAAACCTCTGTGCCTTTTTCTGATTGGACTGAGGCCTGTCTCATTGTGTAGTTAGCTGCTTATATATCATATCTCCCTGGATGGTTGTGGAAGGAGCTCTTTTCTTTGCAGTTGCATGTACCTGTCAACCACATCCTTGCTTATCCTTGCCTTGCCTTTTATTGCCAGAGCAAATGATGCTAACCTCTGGGACCACACTCACAAGGGACAGGTGTATTAGATATGCCTGCTTTGAGTCTGCAGCCACATGTGGGACCCCCCACCCTGCCCTGGCCCTGTGATCTTGTCTCCCTATGATTATGATTCACCCCAGGGTGAAAAATGCAAGAATCTATCTTAATAAATCTTTGCTCCTTGTCTCTTCCGTGCCAGCGACTCCACCAGAAGCAAGACTCAGAGTAGTAATTTGAGAGGAAAGGCCTACCTCCCGACCACACTCTTTATGTTTTTCACACCCATGACATGGCTCAACATTTAGTTTTCAACCATTTCTGGAACCATTTCCTTTTTTACTGTCACACAGCCAAGGATGCACCTGTGGCCAGTTGTGGGTATTTGGACATGATTTGGCTTCCATGTACCGCAGGCTCCTCATAATTATGGGTGCAACCCTGCCCCCAGGATGGTGCTGGGCTCTGTATCCTCTGCGGGCCTTGAGGCAGGACCACCCATTGCCCAATTCCAGGTGGCACAGGTGCAGGGCTGGTGAGGGAGGCAGTGCTGGCGCTTGCTCTGGTGGGAACTTGTTCCCCTGCCTCTTAGAGCGCATCCTTTTCCATCCATTCATGTCCTGCAGTCAGTTCAGGGGGTGGGGAAGCAGGGTCCTATATATGGCTGCAGATTCAAAGGGCTGAGTAGGGGATCTTCAGGGAAGACACTGGGCTAGGTTCTGCTCTCCAGGGACTTGGCTGTCCCCCTTCTACTGGCTGTCCTTCTCCTCTGTGGAACCTGCCCACCTCCACTCCTCGAGTCGGCCAACACATACACACACACACACACACACACGAAGAACTGAAATAATGAGTTTTCAGGGAGATGAGGCTCAATATTTTTCCTCGGGTTAAGAAACAGAATTCTATTTCTAAAAAGAAGTTTGGCATTCAGTGCCTTAGGGATCAGAAGCAATAAATATTAGAGTGAGATGCAAATACGCCTTATATTCTCTTATGTCTGAAAGCCAGGATTTGAACCCTTGCGTTTATTTAACACGGCCATGTCTCCTCTAGTGGAGCTTCCTCAAGAAACAAGGACAAAGGCATTCTTCCTTGTCCTCCAAGGAGACCATTGAGAGTAGTCTCCCGGTGGGCAGCACAGCACATCTGTTAAGAGACATAGTCTGACCACATACATCTGCATCTGTGCTTTGCATTGTCAGTGCTGGACAAATGCACACAGCAATGGGAAATGCCAGAAGTGCATAAGCTTGAGGTGGCCCTTGCCTTATGGGGTAATTCCATGACTCCCCTGGGTCTCAGCTGCACCCCTGAGGTACAGCTCATGTGCGGTCTGCACAGCTGAGCCCGTGGAAACTGTTGACAGGCTGAGGGTAGACCTGGGGAAGGTGTTCTCCAGATGGGACCCCTGCACTAGTGTTTCCCGAAGGTCCCCTATATGACCCATGAGAAGCCAAGGCTGAGAACAGCTTGTCTCAGATGGATGGCAAGGTACCCTCCCACAGTCACGATCCAATGTGAAGATCTTGGGTACCCATTCTTACTTGTACTGGGTCCTGGCAGGTAAAGGGGTGCTGTGGGTGAACCACAAGGTGCCACTGAAGGCTACTCGCAGGCCCGTGTGCCACGAGTGGGGAGGGGGTGTCACACGTCAGCAAGTGGCATCCGGGGTCTGTCTCCCAGTGATGGTTCCCTTCCCACACTGTCTCTGTTCCCTTTGTCCACCTCACCACCGCTCCAGTGGGAATGAGACCTGTGCCCAAGGGAATGGGGGCCACTCAGGGAGGCAGAAAAGGACACTCCCAGACAGTGCAGCAGCTGCCATGTGTGGCTCCGTCCCCGAGTGCAGGCAGGCTCCGTGACAAAAGTGCCTCCAAGGGAGCTGAAGGACCACTAGGAACCTTGGGGCTTCTGCCTCATTGCCCTTGAAGTGATCCCAAAAGGCTTAGTGCAGTCAGAAAGAAGCAGCCTGCCTCCTGGGGGCAGGGGGAGTGGGAGACTGAGATGCTGTGAGAGCCCACACAGCTTAAAGCACCTAAGTAGACTTCTAAAAATTATTTGAAAGGTGGGCTGGGGGGAGAGGGGAGAGAGATACCAGCTGGTATCTAATGGGCACCTTGAATGTCACATATGATTAGAGTTCTTTCCATCTTCTGCCTGCACATAAAGAAAATCACTTTCCCTCTCGGGGCACTTAACATCACAGCATATTCCAAGGGCTGTGGCTGCCAACCCGGGAATCATCCTTGGATGTTCCCTTTCCTCACTGTCCACACCCAGTCCTTCAGTAGTGACTCAGGATGAGCCATTCCAAAGAGGCGGGTGCACGGAGACAGAATGCAGATGCTGACTTGGTGATGGACGCATTTTAGAAGTCATCTGTGACCATGGCTGTGTGATGTGGTATCTGTTCTTCTGTGGACTGTGCAGTGGCTGAGACAACTTACACATTACATGTGCTGGCTCTCCGGGTATCTGTGTGGGACTTGCCAGGTGCTGCCTGGCTCCCTGCCACCTGTCCAAGCCGAGCCGCTGGTAGCTCCCCTGCAGTTTGTCTCACTCCTTCTCCTCTGAGTGTCTACTGCTTTGACACCCCAACAGACAAGTCTCTGCGTGGTGACAGCCAAGGGTCCTCTCGCTAGAGTTCATCCCTTCAGTCCTGCGTACCTGCCTGGGGATCTTGGACGCAGCTCATCACCCATTGCTGCTGCCGTGCTCACAGCCTTGCCATGGCTTCTGGCTGTACTTGCTAGGAATCCACAGTCCTTCCCTTGGCACCTGGGCCTTCTGCAGTCTATCTCTGCTTGTCTCTGGTCTCTCCTCTTCCTCACAATAGCTCTGTCTTGTGGACTTGAAGGCAGCTTCTCAAGCTTGCAGCTCTACCTGCACTGTCCTCTCCGACATGTCCCCACCCGCAGCTACTGGCACAATTCTGCCACTTGGGGGCCCTGCTTGTTGTCCCTACTGTCATCACCAAATAGCTGCTTGCCCCCCACCACAGACCACAGGGCCACTTTGTGAGCAAATGCAGACATAGGTGGTGGTGCAGACACCACCACCTTGGGAGGACTGGGCACCTGCAAGTGACTCAGAGACCGGGCTGCAAGCTTCAGGTTGGTGCTAAAGATGCTCGGATGCTTCTTGAGCATGTTCTGCCATGTTTCACATCACTCAGTGAACAGGATCACAGGCTGCCCCGCATCTGCTTCTGCGCAGCCAGTTGCCTCGCTCGGGCGCTGCTGCTGAGCCTGCACTCACAACAGCACACATGGCCTCAACTCGGGAGTCTCCTATATCACAGAGATGTTGACAAATCCCACCACATGAGAATGCTGGGGAGACCCCTCCCCCAGACACAGCAAGGAGCCACAGTGAGTCCAGTGCAGAGGCCTGTCGACTCTCTGTGTGATGCTGTGTTTTTGTTTTTTTGTTTGTTTGTTTTGTCTTGTTTTTTTTTGGTACTGGCTTTATGGAGATATAATTCTCACGTTTTAATATTTTCCCCTTTCATGCATGCAGATGAATGGATTTTGGTTTATCCAGGGTTGGGCAACCATCACCATAATGTTTTGGAACATTTTCAACCCCCACCTACTTACCCCCAAAAGTAACACTGGACCCCCTTCCTTCTCCACCTGCTCCTAGCCCCTGACAAGGACTTGCCTGGTTTCTGCCTCTGCACATTCTCCTGTTCTGGGGATTTCCTACAATGGGATTATACAACACAGCAGTGGTCCCTTCCCTGCAGGGGAGACATCCCAGGATGCTCAGCAGTTGCCTGCAAGCATGGGTGGCGGGGAACCACAGTGATAGCAAGTTTTGCCCTCTACAGACCCAGGTCAAAGAGAAAGGTCAGCTGATAGATCAGGCACAGGAAGTGATTCATGATAACCACTTCTGAGAAATGGAGCCAGCACCATAGTGCGCTCAGATACAAGTTACCTGAGTGTGGTCTTTCTCTCAAGGTACCCCTTTGTTCTCAACTCCCCTTTCACAGACACCCGAACACAAGCAATGACTGATAGCCGGATGGCCATCAGCAAGTAGCAGGAGGGCAGCGTCTACAGCATGGACACTCTGGACAAAGGGAGGAGTCACATCCCAGGCAGGACAGATTAGAGATCCCACCACACCACTCAACAGCACACATGGCCTGAAACACATAAATCGGTTGTTTCTAGAATGTATCCACTTGATGTTTCCAGGCCACAGCTGAACCTCAGAAAACAGGATTTGAAGGGAAAATGACAGGGTGCAATTGTGTGTACCTAGCTGCCTTCACCTGGCTCGTCCAGGCCTTGGCAAGGACCTGAGTCCCCCTTACATGGACAAACCATGTCTGTGTGTCCAGTCGTTGCCTGATGGACACTTGGGTGTGTTCCACACATGTATTTTACAGGGACAAATGTTTACATTCTCTGGAGTGAATTCCACCCTGGGGTCAGACAGCAACTCTATCATGGCATGACTCCAAATGCCTGTGGACATGGATGTGGCCCTTGTGCCTAGGCTTCTCCCTGGAGCCCTGGGTCCCATGAGGCCATACTAGGAATCCAGTCTTTCCTTTAAAAACGGTGTGGGGATTCAGAAGGAGGGGTTGTCAGGAGAGCCTTGTCTTTTTCAAAGCCTTACAAGCAAGACACAGTAGGGAGCCCTCACCTCCCCATCTTGCACATGGCACAGCTCTGTCCCCAGTCAGAGAGCTCTCTAATCTCCGGTGCGTGGTAGGGAAATCGTCACTCTTGGTTAGGCTCTTGATGCTAACACCCCTACGTGAATACGGACAAGAGAAATCTCTGCTTTCATTACAAGGGATTTGTACAAATTCATACATGGAACTGACTTTCAGCTTCTAGACTGTATTTAAATCCCACATGTCTTAGTGGAAAGCAACAGTGCTAAATCCACTGTCTGTGTTTGTTCTGTGGATTCCTGTTTTCAACAGATCCCAGGGACCCAGCTGGGAGTCCCACCGGCACATCCACATGTCTTATCTAGTGACAGGCTGCGGAGCTGTCGAGAACATGTGAGTCCCATGGGGGTGGAGGGAGATAGCTAAGAAACACTCCCTTGGGAAGGGGGCTCTATACAGAAGAGGACTGGGGAGAGCATCTTCTGTTTTTCTGGGCTCTGGTCCTGGCATGGCAACAGAAGAGACATGTAGGAGAGGAGGGAGAAGAGCCCAGCCCTGCGAGGAAAGCAACTCGTGTTTAACGCCACCGAAGCTGGACTGAGATGGCAGTGGGATCTCTGGCCAGTGACTTAACCTCTCCATAGCGCTGTATCTCTTCTGTCATCTGGAATAACTGGGGTGCCCACCCTGACAGGATTAGGGTGCTGGCCAGAGGCGAACATCCCTAAGATCCTTGGAAGAATGCCCAGCCCTCAGAAGTACTGTGATGCATGTAGTTATCAGGGGCACAGATAAAAAGAAGAGGTTAACGAAGGTCTTCCCAGGGAGCACTGATATAAGGAGCAGGAGAAAGGAAACCATGCCTCCACACCCGGGGTCCTTCTGTCGCAGTGACACCATCTCTTGCCCACGCTATTCCTGCCAGTAGGTGGTTCCCTTGTGGACTGAACTACTTGGAGCTGGGGTCACACTGAACCACAGTGTCCAGGCTAAGACTTCCGGTTTCCCACTTGTGTTCTTGATCTAACTTGGGGGTTCTTGATGTCACCAAGTATCATCTCTGGGCTGGATGATTAATTACAGGGTGGGGACCTCCCTGTGCATCATAAAGCGTTGGACATTGTCCTGAGCTCCTGTCCGCGAGGTGCCAGCGGCACCCAGACATGGCCAGACGTCCCAGTGGGCAGCGTGTGTGTGTGTCCACATGTGTGTCTGTATCTGTCCATTTGCGTGTCTGTGTGCCTGCATGTATATGTGTCATATCTCTGTGTGTACATGTGTGTATCCCTGTGTGCATGTCCGTGTCGTGTGTAGGAGTCTGTGTATGCACAGGTGCACATGAATCCCGGTTGGGTCATGGGTCACTCCATGAGCTGGCCCCACATGCCATGTGCCCGCCCTGGGCACACCACTGGCCACCAGGTGGGCCCTGGAGTCACAGCAGGCACTGAAACAGCAGAAGGACTGAATCAGGTTTTTCCCGGGTAACTGAATCAGACCCATCAGACCTTGCCACAAGAACACTTAAGAGTAAAACTTAGGACTGTAACTATTATAAAAATGACCGATGTACGTTTGTTACTCCACAATTTCTGAATTAGCAACTGATGATCCCTTCTTTAAAAGAAGAAAGGTGGCCAGCCTGCTTTGCCTTCTCCCCGACACTGCTCACCTGTCACTTTCCATTTTACGCTTGTGAATCCAGGTGTGACAGACTCACCTGGGGCCCACAGCTGGGCTCCAGCTCTTACTCTTCCCCTCACCCTGCTACACACACCAGGAGGTGGCAGCTGCCACTCACAGCATCTTGAGGGGCCTCTGGTTATTTGAACGTTGTTTTCTATCTGATTTGCTTAGAAATGTGTTCACACTCAAGTTTACATGTCAGTCGCACACAGGATACTTCCCGTCTGGGATCTAGTTCCCCTCTCAATTCTACAGTCTGGTGCCTCGGGAGGGGTTAAGACTCCATGCAGGACACAGCCCAGATGGGAAGTCCTGACTCAAGTCCTCCTGAGACAGCCTGGGATGCAGCAGGTGGTGACTTCAGTGGTCAGTTCCCTGCTGCCCACACGGCAGGCCTGGATGGACTGTGTGGCTCCTGGCTTTGACCTGGGCTAGTCTCATTTGTTGTGTGTCTTTGCCGAGTGAATTGGTGGTTGGGAAATGTGTACTTGCTAGGTACTGGGAAATGTGTCTTTAAAAAAGAAAAAAAAAAAGTGTGGTCCCTGGACTAGCAACACAAGTATCCCCTGTAAGCTGGTTAGAAAAGGCAGAACCACAGGATCCATGCAAGGCCCTCAGATGGGTTCCTCTGCCCTAGGACCGGGCACCCACTGAGGTGGGGCCTGGGGAACAAGGGCAGGAGTACAGGTGCCCTCTGCATTCACAAATGTCCCTGCTGCTCTGGCCCCTTTCCAGGGAGCAGCTGCCATCTCTCCTGCTGGGCTCTGTCTCCACCCCTGTCTCACCCCCGTCTTCAGGGACGTAGCCCTCCTGCACCGCTTCCCACCTTGTCCTTCCCCTCAAGCCTCGGCCCTGCCCTGGGCTCCCGGACTGAATGCACACAGCAAAGGAAGAGCTCCCACCCTCCCAGCTCCTGGCTCGCTTCCCAAGAGGGCCTGAACTCCCTGCCTCCTACTGCATGACCGAAGAGTGAATGCACTGAAGGCCTCTGTGCAAGCTGAAAGCACAGAAACACGCACCCTCAATTTACTTTCCACCAAAGAACAATGTAATTGGTCATTGACAAGATATGCTCATGGCAGAAGACCTTGTTCAAAAATCCTGTTCAGGTGAGATTGGACACGTGTCAAGGGGGTTTTTAATGAGAGCCACACAGAATGGGCAAGCCACCTGCCCACAGTGGCTTGTGGTTACCTAAACCTGGACCCTGGTGGGTGGGACTTGGAAACACAGAAGGAAGGAGCTTTCAGTGGAATGGCAAACTCGTGCACCTTGTATCTCCCTTCCCACCGACAAGGTCTCCTCCTTTAGTTATCGTGGGAACTGCCAGGTGGCTTGGGGCGGGATGGAGAGAGGAGGGACTGACTGAGAGAAGGAGAGAGAAAATGAGCAAGCACTGGGATGCATGGGACAAAGGAAGATGGGGGGAGACAGGACACGACATCAACCAGTTACGAACAAAGAAGAAACGGGAACGGGAGGGAGAAAAGCGGGGAGAGAAGGTCCCAGATGGCAGTTTAGAACTGCCAGCCACTTTACTTTTCTGAGAGTTTGTCCCAGGCATGACTCCAGGTCAGTGTACCAAGCTGCACAGTCAAGCGTGTCATTGCTCTCATGATTAGAAAAAGGAAAACCAGCCACAAGCCTGTTGCTGGGGTGGCTCAGACAGTGGGATGGCCACTGAATAAAGCACAATATGGAGCCATTAAAATGAACACGCTAGTAAACTGTTTGGCATTATTGATCAGAAGGGAAATCTATTGTATTGGACAATGGAACACCTTGGGTTTACTTAGTGGAGAAATAACTGTGTTAAGTTAATGAAATCAGGAGAATGTGGGCCATTCGAGGGGCATTCGGGAGTCAGAGCTGAGATAAAGAGGAAAAGGAGTTAGGAATGTCCACGGTCCCAGGGCTGCAGGCGCCACGGACTCTGCTGGAGCTCAGTAATTGGAGCAGAGGGGGCTGATCTGGTAGGCTCCGCTCCCGGTTGCCCTGGTTACAGCCCCCTCTCAAATTAAAGATGTGGAAATAAGAATCCTGCAACTCAGCCTTGAATCTCTGCGGCTGCAGCAGCATCTTTCTTAAAGGGATCTCACAGGACGGAAGCTGGGTGGAGTGAGTGGGGGTTGGTAGCTACACAATGGACAAAGGGTAGGAATCATGGGGACATGACTTGGATCCAAAACAAGGGCTTTGGAACTTTGGGATGCTGTGAACCTGTTTGAAATTCTTGAAACAGGTGTACTAGTGCCCTGTCACTCCAGTGGGAGGGACCCAGGACTGAGGGATGAAGGGACGTGTTCTCTGACAATGTCACAAATCATCTCCTGTTTCTAAACAGCTCAGGGGTATTCTCTGGCTTTTGCTGCCACCAAGAAAGGCTAAAATCCCAAAGGGGAAAAATAAAGACAACACCAGGGCAGACTTAGCTCTGCGGCAGGCACTGGGCTAACCCCTCTGCGCAGCTGAGGGGTCACATCTCCCATTTTACAGATAAGGGACCAACGCTATGACAAGGACTGCAGCGTGATGCACGTGCCAGGCAGAAGTACCTGGAGGTGCTCATCTGAGAGTCAGCAGGAGTCCCACCCCAGGGTGTGGAGGACTGCTGACTTTTTCTATTTTATGGTCATGTGGTATTTCAATGTGTTTTTACTATGGCAACAAACTATGTCTTAAACAGAAAATATCCTTGGGAGGGGGAAAACGCTGTCCAATTCATAGTGCATTTAAAATTCAGCTGCTTTCCAAAATACTTTTGAAAATGCAGAATAAAAGGGGGAGGAATCCTATCTTGGAACGGAGCTACAGTGACCAAGACAGAGCAGGTGGGAGTGGTGGAGGGAGAGACTTGGCCCCTGAAGCAGGGTGTGCTGGGGTGCAGCGGCACTCAGGCAAGGAAGGAGCAGCTCCTTCCGCAACAGCAGTGGAGCCAGCACCCGTCCGTCCCATCCATCAGCGAGGAAATGACCGCAGCCCGGTCCTCACACCTTCCATAAAAACCAACTCACCATGGCCCATGGACTTCAACACACATAAAGAAAATTAGGGGATAAACTCCTCACCACGAAGGCCAAGAAATTCTATAGTTGTACACCAAAAGCATCATCTACCAAAGGGAAAAAAATGCAAGTCAGACTTGATCAAAATTAAACTGTGCTGTGGGAAGACCCTTTGAAGAGAACAAGAAGCCCAGCGACGGATCGGGAGGAATGGTCATGGCTCTGAGCAGGTGCTTGCTGCGGACAAGGAAACATCTCATCTGATCAGGGAACAATGAAAGGGTGCTGCCTGACATTCCGTCACAGAGACAGCAAACACTGTCAGTCACTGGGGACACAAAGGTTAGATCTTGGCGAGGTTACCACCACACCCATCAGGATAGCTGCACTCAGACCTGGGGGCACACGGAGGGCTTAATGGGTGAGGATGTGGGCACACGGGAATTCTCAGCTCGGCTCTTAGGGACAGAAAGTGATGTGGCCGCTGTGGGAGAGAGGAGCTAGTTTCTCACAGAGTCAATGACGCACTTAACTATGGCCAGCAGCCGGCGCCACTGCGCACAATGACGCACTTAACTATGGCCAGCAGCCGGCGCCACTGCGCACAATGACGCACTTAACTATGGCCAGCAGCCGGCGCCACTGCGCACAATGACGCACTTAACTATGGCCAGCAGCCGGCGCCACTGCGCACAATGACGCACTTAACTATGGCCCAGCAATCGGCGCCACTGTGCATAATGCAGGAAAGTGAATAACTCTGGATCTCAGCCGCAGCTGAGCGTGAATGCCTGCAGCAGCTCTATCTGCAACAGCTTCAGGTGAGAAACAAGAGAACGGCCTTTAGTGGGAGACTAATGAAGCAAACGTTGATCCTGCCACACCACAGCCAGGGAAAAGAACAAATTACTCCAGGGGTTCTGGAAAAGAAACGAAGAAAGAAAGAAAAGAACTGGGTAACATAACAATTAGATGCTGTTCCTTGCACTCTGCAAACTGTGCAGGTATCCTACTCCACTGTCAGTCCCACGACTGGCCCTGTTGACTGCCTCATTAGCATATATCTTGACCAATCAAATTTCTTTCTGTAGAAACACATCACAGCCATCCATTAGCTCCTTCCTTCAGGGGCCCCTTGTGGCTTCTGGGGGTATTCTTTGCTTTTCCCAATAAACTTCCCTTGCTTTGCTGCTTTTTCATTGTCCAAGTGCCTCATTCTTCAAACAGAAGTTGCAACACAAGATGGAAATGCTCCCTGAGGAAGCTGGCAGAGAGGAGAAGCTGTGACCCAATGGGAGGACAGAGGCTGTGACACGTAGGTGACGCCACATCCACAGGAGGACCTGCCACATTTCTTGGGGACGACACACAGACCTGAGTGGCCAGAGCTTCAGATTATCACACATCACTACCTGAGTGGATCCCAAGGGCTTGCTGCTGAGTGGGAAAATAAAGCAAACCACAGAGAACTATACATGGTCTGATTCCATCCACGCAGCATCCTTGAAATGATAAAATTAGAGGCAGAGAACAGATTAGAATGGATTAATTCCAGGGGTGAGAGGAGCGAGGGTGCCACTGTTACAGTAGTAAGAGGCAGTACTTCTGTGATAATGTGGTAAAAGTGCCCTGTATTTTGAGGATGGAGGTTGTTGCATGAACCTGCACATGTGCACAAATGCATGGAACTGCACATCCACAAGCATGTACTTGCACACACTCAGCAGATGGAAGCTTCCTCACGTGTGGTTGATGGCTTATGTCCACGTCCCCTTCCTGGTCTTAGAACTCAATGGCAGTTACAGGAGAGGTCCCCACTGAGAGCTCGAGGCTCTGGGCCTCTGGGCGCACCAGTTTGACAAATTCCTGTGAGTTCTAACCACTTAAAAGTTACACAAAAGTTACTTTTCTTGCTCTGCCTGTACTGACACCGCCTGGAAGTCGCATGACCTGCTTTGTTACATAATTAAGGAGGGAAGGACTGCTTATGGTGGACTCTACTTCCCAGTGGAGCTCTTGTACATTGCCCAGGTCCAGAGCCCTAACCCACGTGCACCCCTTTCCAAGTGGGGCTATGCAGTTTTCTCTTGGTGTGTGTGTGTGTGTGTGTGTGTGTGTGTGTGTGTGCGTGTGTGAGAGAGAGAGAGAGAGAAAGCGAGCAGCTGACCTGAAGGCTGCCACGAGGACCCAGGTGGTGTCACCAGAGAAGGGAATGCCTGTGAGGAAACACCCCATGCCATGTCAGACCACATTCATCTACTGGCAGGTCCTTGTGCTGACTCTGCTGCTAGCAGGGCCACCAGAGAGGGATGGGGGTTGAAGTGTCATTAGGTCCAAAGCAATAAGTTCCGATGTGTTTTCCAAGTATGACTGATGGCAGAGGACATTTTTAGATAGGACAGGAGATGAATCTAGGTCTTGGTCAGTAACATTTACCCTGTTGCAGGCTAGGCTCAGTGGAAAGCAGTGGGCTCTCCTCTGTTCTCGGTCACACAGGGTCAGGGGTGGCAAGTGGCACCGAGGCATGGATGACCAAGAGGAAAACCTGCAGTGAGGGTGGGCTTGCTAGTCCTTAGTTTTCTCACCCAAGAACTGAAGTGAGCAGCGGACCCACCTCATGAAGAGGTCTGAGATTTCAACAGGGTGATGCCCAGAATGCGCTGAGCACACGGTCCTGCACAGAGCTGGCAGCCTTCTTACCCGTGTCCTTATTTTACAGGTAAAGTCCCAGAGTCTAACGGACTCACATTGCATTGAAGAGCCAAGAGCTGGTGGGTGACGGAGCCGGGACTGCAAGGACGAGTCGTTTGGTACCTGAGTCACATGACAGCACCATGGGAGCAGAACGCACAGTGCAGCAGGGACTTGGAGGGTGAACGCGGTTCTCAATGCACCAACACAATGGGGGACAGGCAGAGTTGTCCCCCACTTCCTCGGCACCTTCATCCCCACTGACCTTCTTGGAGCCTATCTGCTGAGACTCCACACATCAAAATACTTGGTTTGTGCTTTTTAAAAACCCTGTGTCCTCAAACTCAGAGCCAAAGAGTGCCTTTATTGGAAAGACACCTGTCTGGGTGGCTTTGCTTGGCTGATGTATGACCCTTCTGAGCCTTCTCCTGAGATTTGGGGAACTGTGGCCTTGCCCCGTGCTTTGGTTAAGCAGAGAAGGGATAACCAGTGCCCTATCTACTCCAGCTATCTAGGCAGCCAGGGGCTGCTTTAAGCCAGGGCTACAGATGGCACACAGAGCCAGCTTGGCTGCGAGCTGCATGAGGTTCAGGCCACTCCCCCGGACAACAGCTTCTTGTGGGGATGCTGACAGATGGGGCTTTGGTGGCTTTAAAGCAACGGTTTGCTGGCCCAAGTTATTGCGACTCTCCTTCCTCGCCCTCCAAGCATTACTGCTCTTTGGGGGCACTCATCTGACTGACCGGTGTCCCCACACTGCTGCTTCTCTGCTAAATGAAAGAGCTCCATCATTTTGACGCCAATCTCTGGTGACCCAAAGATCCTCCCTTCCCTAGCTTGTGACACGTTATGTAGGAAAAAGACAAGCTGTGTTTGACATTACAGGACAGCCGCGGAGCAGTGCAGATGAAGTTAACATCCTGTTTTTCTATAAGCAACGGGGCCATGGACAGAAAAACAACTAAAATGGACAACCACGTTGAATCTTATTAAAGCCCCCAAACCCGAGATGCATTTTCTAGATTGCCAGCCTAGAAAGTCAGGCAAGTTTTACTGCTCAGTAACGGCAGAAACTCATAAATGGAATTCTTCGGGGAGCACCATCCTGCCAGATAACCTGAGGCCTTCATTCTGTATCCTTTCCAAGTGATGCTCACTGCTTGCATTTGCTGGCTGCAAAACACCTTCCTTACATCCCCCCTCAACTGCGCCAGCCCACAAAAGACTGAGGTATGGGGGCAGGGGGAAGGAAGAGTGCTCTGTAATTTACATACAGCTGTTACAGGCAGGGACACGTCTATGGGATGCGATTGACCTCTCACTGGCCATTTTATGGAGCCATATGTCAGGTACTATGCTTGTTCCAATCACTGACCTTGGCATTGAAGCACTCTACTTTATTCACTCTTTATGATGATGCAGGTTCATTTATCTCTATTTGACTAATAAATCAGCCAGATCTCAGAGAGGTTAAGCAACGTGCTGGAGTTCACACAGCCAGGAAATGGTGCGGCAGGGACACGCAGCTGGTCTGAGCAGCCCATTTGGGTCTTCAGAGAGTGGCTACGTGCCCAGCACTGCAAGCTGAATGTGTTCGTGGCTCCCTCCTACCTGTCCAGTGGCAGACAGCAGGCAGCCCCTGGGGAGAGGGGCGAGCAAGGAGCGCATGGAAGACGGAAGCTAGACTCCTTGCTGCTTACTGCCGCTGAGAGACTCGGATGGAGCTGACTCCTTCACTGAGCTGGACGGCTTCAAGGCTGTTGTCACGCACCCCAGCCCCACCCTGTCTGCATCCACTGAGGTGTAAGCTCAGGTGACTTGCTATTTCCATCTTCTACGGAGATGGCCAAGGAGTTTTCCAATTGGATGCGGGGTGTTGCACCGCCATGCTCTCATTGAACAGCCTTGAAGAGATGGGATTTAAATTGTGTCGAGGATATTAGTCTAAAGTGAATGAAGTGGAGAGTAGACTCCTCGTTTATGTCCCCGGAGTGATAAATGAGGGAGTGTAATTTTTTTTTCTAAGGCAAAGAAAATGGGAAACCAACGTGGATTTCAGACACATGAGAAATAGCTTATGAATTTAGATGATAGCCAGGCAGAAATAAATTGTACATCTGTTCATTCATTTTAATAAAGTAGAGAGATGGCATGCTGCTGGAGCCCTCGGAGAACCCTGGGTTTTAAAAATTATGATCCTATAATAGTAGCATTAAAATTTGTAATGCAGCCAGTGCCTTCTGAATTGGAGGGAAAATTCATTTATAAAATAAAAGTTCAGACTTTGGAATGTAAATGGGAAAACGCAATTTTTCTTGGCCAGATACAAATTAGTCCTGGGAGGATACCACAACATCTTGACCATAAAATAAATTTCACAAAATCTTTTTGAGAGAGTTTTTGTACTGCCAACAAAACTTCTTTGGGCGATCTCTATTTGGGTAAATTGTGCAGGTATGAAACATATGCTTAACTGGCTTTGTTATTTCTGCCTTGAACTTGGTGCTTCTTGGACAAGGGCAATCGCAGATTAATATTTCCACCTGAAATGAGTCTGGGCTCTTGCCGAAGCAAGAATAATTTTAACTCAGTGGTGGAAACACAAGGAAGAGAGCTCTAATGGACCAGCAATTACCTGCTACCATGAACATTTACTCATTCAACAAACCGCACCGAGTTTCTTGTTACAGACATGTTCCCTGCTTGCGATGGGCACAGATGCAACCATCTTGATTATAGGTTTCCCGCTGGCTTCAAAACTCAGAAGCTTTATTAACAATTCTTCAGAAAAAAAAAATTGGTTACGGCGTAAGCCTCTAGAAAGTAGGCTTTTAGACAGAGTGAGCCATTTCCATTTTATTTCAGAAGTGAGCCATTCAGATTTGCAGGTGAGAAAGAGGTGTGGGCGAACCAGGAAAGCCAGCCACAGGTCCAGTTGCAAAGACCCCAGGGTGGCTCCTGGGAATCTGGAAAGTGGACACAGACGACACACTGCAACTCCTGACTTTGCAAATACATGACACAGCTGTGGCTAACAGGTTTGGCTTAGAACCAAAGCCGGTGGCTGCTGGCTCAGGTCAATGTTTGCCCAGAGACATCCAACGCTGTCCCCAGGGTTGTGGAAATCGAAATGTGACCAGAGGCCATGGGAGAGTGCACAGTGCAAGATGTTGGTGGAGACGGAAGGACAGAGCTGCCCTCATCCTCCCAGGGGGCCTGCAGCGTGGGTGTGTTCAGGTGAAGGGCGACAGGAGCCTCCAAGGGCCTTGCAGTCACACCTCCTGCCAAGGTGCCCAGGATTGGGATTCTGCAGAGCAGAGGCTTCCCTGGCATTCTGTTTTGCTCCAGGGTGAGCAGCCCTAAGTTGAGAATATGCAACTTGGAAATGCTCCTAAACCTGTAATTTGTGGAGCAGTTTGCAGTTTGGATTTGTCAAATTAGGGTTGCCCAGCCATGAAGAGGCCAGTCATTTTTGATGGGTAAGTGGGGCCAGGTTAGTGGGGGCTGGGAAGCTTTAGGGCCATGCTGGGACCAGACTCCCAGGGCGGGCTGCCTGCGTCACTCTCCCAGGCCTGTCCCAGCTCCTCCTCCCAGACTGTCACTGGCTCCTGTGTGTCCCCAGGACATCTGTGCGTGTTCTCAGCTCTGCCCAGACCCAGTGTTCTTGCACCACCTCTCTTCACATCACCCAACCAAAGGTTCTTCAGGGACTCACTCCCGGGGACCTGCAGCTTTGCTTCAGGCACACCCCTCAGGCGCCCCGAGCTCATCAGGGGACTGTGCCCTCGCACAATGCTTTGATAGCTGCCCTTCCTTCTGAGCTTCCCGAAGATGAGCCTTTGCCCACCTCATTTAGTTCTCCAACCGCCAGCTCACAGCCTGGCTTTGATGGGCAGGTGGACAGTGTGCCTCCAGGAGAACCACTTCCACCCTGTTAACTCACAACACGTCAGCTGGATCTGTGAAAATCGGTGAACTTGCAGGAGCACATTTTCCCGTTAGTGGTTATGAAACTGCAGCAATGAGCACCGTAAATTAAAAAAAAAAAGACTTAAAAATGTTACATGCAGATAGCAGACTCACAAAATGTTCCTAGTTAATGAACTAGAGGCTTCCTTCCTTATAGGTGCTTGCCCGAATTCTTCAGGGAGTAAAATCTGGGCTTCGTTCCCGGGCACTTGTCATTGGAGATCAGTTATAAGCTACTGACAGCACTGCTGGGAGGGTTCAGCATGGAGAGGAAGCTCAGCAGACATCAAAGTGCGAGTGTGCACCCCGGCAAGCGCGTCGCTCTGCTGGGACAGTCTTGGGGGTGCAGTAGGTTGAGCTGTCACACAGAAGTGAGTCAGAGGGCCAAAGAGGTGTGGCCATGAACTGAAATGCTTGAAGAACAAGGTGAAACATTTAAGGGTCCTGAACCACAATTCGAAAAGAGACAGATTACCTTCATTTGAGAAAAAAATATCGACAGGTAATCTCTTGACAAACACAGCAGATATCCGAACACGAAGAAATAACATGTTTAAAAAGAGCTGCAAAAATAACTGTCAACTAAGATTCTGAAACCAATGAAAATATGCTGCAAAAATTCTTTCGTGACTCCTCATTAGCAGATATAATGTTTTCTAAATAAAAGTAAGTCCTTAATCAGAAGGAAAACAACCCCTCATGAAGTACAGAAATGTGAACAAATTAATAATATAAAGGGTAAGAAACAGGTAAATAGAACAGACATATGTACATATATATATGATGAAAATGTTTCAGTAAATCTAAAACGTGCATGGGACTGACAGCAACATCTCAACAGGCACGAGGATGATGAAAGCGGTTCAAATGTTCCAAGATCTTTGCATTATTCAGGAAGTGGCAACAGCTTTTTCTGCATTGGATTCTATAGCATTTCTGCACTGAAACGCCTCAGAGGCCACTAGATGTGTATGAAAATAAAGAGTAAGTTACTAGAGCTGAAGAGGCAATGAAAATAACTGAATTCAGAACAGGTAGGAATTATGAAAAAAGAAGCATGTAGAAGTATAACAAGAACAGAGCGAATATTATTAAGATCAGTGGATTTAGACTCAAACATATGATACTTGGATTGAAAGTAAAGGGACAAAATAATCCAAATAAGAAGGCTAGGGTTATCAGATTTATTTTTTAAAATTAAAATTTATGTATATGTGTGTTGATGAGAGACTCACTCTAAATTTAGGATGACAGAAAGCTGGAGAGAAGATGATACGAGGACACATACTACCACGACACTCGCCAAGAGAAAGCGGCAGTGATTATTGTAAGATACATGAGATAAGCACAAAATTAAAAGCATTTCCTAAGAGAGATAAGTTTTATAATTATAAACAAGAGTAAAAACAATTCTAAACTTGTGTGAATATAAAGACACAGCCTCAAAAGTATTCAAAAAAGTTGTAGAACAGGAGAAACAGATAAATCTATAGTCATAGATATCACATCTATGTATCTGGTAGAATATGAAGATGGATGGAATACATGAGACAATTTGAACAACAAAATTATAAACCTTAATAATGCGTGTAAATAGAATGTGATCCTAAACTATCCAGACAAATCCCTTTAGGTTCAAGGGTACGTGGGCCACAATTAAAACCGTTCACATTTGGGACGGCAAGGCCAGTGACAAGCATGAGAGGGCTTTAATCACATGAAGCACGTTTATGAGCCATTAACTAACGTTACATCAGCTAGTAATGACAAAGGAACATGACCCGTCCCTCCGTAATACACGGTATTAAGAAATATACTTCTAGAAAACCATAAAAGTAGTACAAAAGAAATCTGAAATTATATTTGACCTGAATGATAATGAAAATCTGAGAACATCATATCACATGCCATGGAATGCAATGATGGCCAGGCTAATTGGGAAATTGACAAATTCCAAATTCGCACATTAGGAGAAAAAACCTGAAAATCAACGATGAAAGCGGCATTAGAACAGGTTTGAAAAAGTAGAGTGAATAATAAAGAAGTGGAAGGAATTAAGAAAATATACAAAGGAGAAAAAAAATCAATAAAACAGAAAGTTGCTATCTTGGTAAAATTAATAAAATTGATAATCTCTATAGGATTAATCGAAAAGAAAGAAAATGAACAAATTTCTAGAAAGACACCACTGATCAAGCTGAAATACAAAGAGATTAAAGATCTGAACTGGTTTATATCTGTCTGAGAAATTAAATTTTTGGAGTAGGTAAAAAATAGGACACAACATTAATTACCAAGCAAGAGATAAAAAATTCAACTTGATTAAAATTGAGGACCTCTTTTCATTAACGGGATGAAGAGGCAAACCAGAGAATAAGAAAATATTTGCAACATGTGGAGAGCTCAAAGGACTCACACGGGGGAACATATAAAAGGTCACAGCCAGGGAAAGGCTGACAACAAACGAGGGAGAGCAGCGACAGGCACTGCCCAAGGGAGGGAAGCCAGGGCAGGCGTTTGACACAGCAGGCAGGATGCTGTTGGGGATCCCCTCAGCCCATCCTGGGAGGATTCCAGCTTCCTGCCACTGGGCCTCCTCTGAAGCAGTGAGGACGGCTCAGGTCACTGGGTCCCTGCCCCTAGGGTGGAGGAGACCAGGAGTGAGTTCAGGCACTTCTGTGGGCCTCAGTGGAGGCAGCCACAAGGGCATGCGCTGTGCAAGTCCACTCTCAGGAAGCGAGCGACAGGGAACGCTCACCCGCAAGATGGTGGTCAGAGGGTTGTTAAATGGAGCAGGTGCACGGAGGGGCTCTGGGAACCCCCCGGGCTGCAGACCACATTGTATGTTGGGGTCTGGATTTTGATCTGAGCACTTTTCTGTAAGAAAGTTATACGTTTATTAAAAGGAAATCGACCCATCTCAAGTAAGCCATTTCAGCTGCCACTTAGGCATCTTGTAATGGTTCAATTCAACAAGTGCGGGGACACAGATGCTTTGTTTGGTGTATGCTGAGAAACTATTTTTCATGCTAGCTGTTCAGGAATTGAGAGGAAAATTCAGACAAAAACGTAATGGGTTGTACAGGAATGTTCCTGGCAGTGTCATTCACAAGGGACATTCAGTTGAGAGTGCCAACATGTGCACTAGTGATGACTGGATAGACAAATGCTGACAGCCACACAATGGTGTCATCCTGTGCCATAAGGAGGAATGAATACTGAAGCAGGCAGCGGCACCAATACACCTGGAAAATATTACACAGGGGGAAAGGAGCCAGTCACACAGGCCCACACGGCAGGGGATCCCACTTAAACGGAATATTCTCAGTATGCAAATCCAGAGACAAATAAACTCTGGCCAGGGCTGGGGAGAAAAAAGGGGTCTGGGTCTACAGCTTCTTTGTGGGGTGATGTAAATGTTCTGAAACGGTGGTGTGAATGTGCCCCAAACCCATGACCTATACATCTGAAAAGGGTGGACTTTATAGTACCTAAGTTATATCTCAATAAAACTGTTACTAAAAAAATTAATGGTGTATGAAACAAAAGTGATAAAGTTAAGGGATTCCATGAATGCTAACTTGACATCTTTCTGACTCAGATAATTCATTAGTAGCAAGAGATAAATTTCTAGCTTAAGAGATAAGATAGCTCCTTGATTGATAAACCTAACCAAGAAGAATGAATCATAATGAACAAACAGGAAAAGATTTAAATTCTTGCCAATTTGACTTGCCATGCTGACATCAATAAAGATAACATAAAACTCACAATATGCCCCGCAAAATGCACATGGTGACAGTCTGGTTAATGAGTGCCATTAGTTTAGAGATTGGTCATTACACAAGAACTCACTAAAAAGACAGAAACGTGATAGAGATTTTCTCAAATTTGACAACAATTTCCAATGTTTACACACATTTTCCAATACTATGGTGTGAAAGCAAAAAAACAGAGCAAAACCAAACAAGAACAACAAAAAACCAAACCAAACAAACAAAAAACCGTCTGAACTAATTGTAGCATAGGGCAAACTTGCTGCTAGAGGAAGGAGTGGACATTTTGTTATCATATTTCTAGAGCAAATACCATGAAATAATTATCATAAGGTGAAGAATTGATCCACAGTGTGCAGCCAAACAGAAGGCAATGCTCACGGGACTCACTAGGCAGAAATAATCTATAAAACGCATATTTCTACTAAATGATTAGCATTGCAAAGAAAAGTAAGATTCTTGGGGCCTTTTGCGTTCCTGAAGAATGCGCACTGCACCTCGGAACCAGAAGACTGCTCCTTGCCAGCCTGTCGCCGGGCATGCTGGGTGTCTGCCTGGGGCTCTGGCCTGTCAGCTCTGTCTCCTATCACTTGCCCACATTCCTTTCCTGGTGTTGGGGTACTTGACCCCCACTCGTTTCCCAACTCAAGGTCAGAACCTTTCAAATTTTATGTTACTTCATTTTTTAAGGAAGATCTTATTTATTTCTTTTTTTACTGGAAAGGCGGATATACAGAGGGAAGGGGAGACAGAAAGATCTTCTGTCCGCTGATTCACTTCCCAAGTGGCTGCAATGGCTAGAGTTAAGCCAATACAAATCCAGGAGCCAGAAACTGCACCTCCTGCTCAGCTCTTCTAGGGTCTCCCATGTGGGTGCAGGGTCCCAAGGCTTTGGGCCGTCCTCCATTGCCCTCCCAGGCCACAAGCAGACAGCTGGATGGCAAGTGGAGCAGCTGGGACACAAACTGACACCCATGTGGAACCCCGGTGCATACGAGTTAAGGGTTCAGGCACCAGGCCATCACACCGGGCCTAGGTAATTTCTTTTACAGTGTAACAGTGCTACCTACATTCAAACACCAATGCAGTCACCTTAGAAAGCACCTCTAAATTATACGATCCTTCCAAGACACACAATTTGAAAATTAAATTAATGAAATAAAAATCTTTGAATGTCCTTTTTCTTATATGATCATTTGCAAATTCCTTTTATAGGTAATAGGCACTGTATTAACTGCCATGATGTAAGATTTATGTAAAAGCTTGCTATTCAATCAGTTGGACAGCAATTATGTTCTAGACACAAACTTTTATACAGAAATAACTTTGGAATGAAGTCACTTCATTCCACCTGACACTGAGGCTCCACCTACATTTCAAACTCCTCCACGTTCACAAGACATTTCCAAATACCTTTCATAGGAGGTTCCAAACTAACACTGCACCCCCATGTAAGAGCTGTTTCACAAAGAAACCACTGTTGCCAATCTATATTTGCATGAAAGTGAATGACTGAAAATCGATTTCATGTATCATACCCAGCGACATTGTTCTCAAGTCAGAGGTGCCTTCAGGAGGCATTTGGCAAACGCTGAGCGATTGGATGCCTACGGGGACCCAGCAGAGTCACAGAAACATGACCCTTGCTTCTCAACAAGTTTACCGTCAGGGTAAACGAACCTGAGGGGAATCAACAAATGAATTTGCTTTTAAAAATAACCTTCAAAATATTTCCTTCCTTCAGCAATGACTATACTGTCAAGAGCTGCAATATGCCAACTGAAGATGGAATTACTTCTCATTTCGCTCGACAGGTTAAGGGCGGCTACAGACACATAGCCTGACGGCACGTGGGTTTCTAAGGAAGCTGTCTAAATGATAGTTGCTTGGTTGGTTCTTCTGCGTTTTGTGATTCTCTCCTTCTTGCTGTTATTGGACATGATGGCTGGCGCTGCACTGAGCCTATTGTATCACAAAGAAGCCTTGAAAAGGCAGAGTAGAAAGATGAACTATGGCGCCATCAAACAAGCCTGGTATCATATACCTATTTTCTGTCTGTCTGTCTGTCTACCTACATTGCTATCTCTCTATCAAGCTAGAGTCAGAGAGCGACACACACAGATCTTCCGCCTGCTGTTCGCCTTCCCAGCAGCCGTTACTGGGCCAGACCTAAGCTGGGAGCCAGCGACCTCGATCAGGTCTCTGCCATGTGTGGCAGGGGCTGAAGCACCTGGACCATCCTCTGCCGCTTTTCCCAGCTAACTGGCAGGGAGCAGTCAGGACACAAACCAGCGCCCATGTGGGATGCTACATTGAGGGTAGTGGCTTTATCTGTTCCTCTGTAACACCAGTCCCCCTCTAAAAAACTTTGAGGGAAACCTGTCTCTATTTTGTTTAAGACAGTGCTACTTCCAGTCTCTGAATTTGTGACCAATAACAATTTCACTTTGAAACAGACAAAAAGATTCATTTCTCTGGAGGTGGAAGATGATGTTAAATAGAATTTTTGAGAAAAACCTGGCATATATTTGAGAAAAACAGGCATATATTTCTATTAATGTCACAAGAAATATCCTGACAGATTTGAACATGTATGTAAGAAAACAAACATCTCCTTGGACAGCTTTCTGGAATCCTCAACTACAAAGGACCATTACTTTCTTGCTGGAATGACCAAGCCTTGACCTTCATGTCTGAGAAACGTGTCAACTTCAGTGTCACAAGCTGTGTTTCCTCCCTGCTGTTCCAATGCCAGTGTGTCCTAGACAGCCTGCGTCCGGCTGAGTTCATCTGCTCTCCAAGAGGTGACCTTGCTGTGCTTTCTCCGGCTCCCAGCCCTGGTCTTACAGGTTGGTCATCTGCCTTCCAGAATTCCTCCTCCTCCAGATCGCTGGCGCCTTCCCCTATCATTCTGAGGTGCTGGAGCAGAAACACTCCAAGGAACAGGGCAGTCTTTCTTCAGGGAGGGAAGACGGCCCTTTATATAAGAGGTCACTTGATCCCTGACATTCTAGACACACCACAGTCATCACATCAACATCTCCCTCTCTGCCGCTTTCTCCACCCCTGCCTCAACATCACTGACCTTTCTCTTCATCACCTCCACCCTCCTCCTTGCCATCCTCATCGCCACCATCCTTTGTCCCCAACACCCTGGAGAATACTAAGTGACAGGCACTCTCGCAGAGCTTTCCATAGTGAGTTCATTTAACAATCACAAGGACCTAGGAAGGAGGTTCTGGGAGCAGCTCCGTTAGCAGGGGCAGAACACGGGATGCAGAGAGGTTCATCTGCTTGCCCCACACACCTGTCTGGGGGATTTTGATCCAGGTCTGATTCCAGAACCTACTTCTCTCCCTGTTGTACCACCTCTGATAGTTCTGGTGTCTGAAACGGACGAGTCCCTGGCCAACGGCAGAGAACACGAGCCTTTGGGAAGCATGTTAGACAGCTGAAGTGTGAATTTAACATATTGGATCTTGGGCAGACTCCCTCGGGATGGCTAGCACTTGACACGCAGTCTCATGGACCTGTGGGTTACCTGCTCTTCTCATCTTATTACTTTCATCTCAGTGAGCTTGGACATCAGCCCTGCCCTCCAGGAGTCCCAGACTCATTACCGTTAATGCCCACTTGAAGACGAGTGTTGGGCTTTTGCCCAGAGCCACAGGTGAATGCACTCCCCTTGTGTCTCTTATTTAAGGCCTGTGTTTAATGTCTTCCTTGAATTGTGTGATATCAACAACAGAAAGTGTCTGACAGTGTTGTGTCCATGCCTAAATGCAGATTTCTTCTTTCCACTGAGAGACAGGGAGTAAACACAAGCAAGCACTGTAACCAATCTCACGCAGTTGGTGACACTGGTAAGTCTGATTTTGGATTGGAGGGTCATATGATAGTTATTCTTGTTGCTATGATTTTTGTGAACAATACAACGTGCCTTGGATTCTTATTTTTGAAACAGATTGACAAGAAGTTCACAATCAGCTGTCATTCTCCAGTGAACACCACAGGAACACTGATGAAATAAGATGTGATGAGGCAGCCTAGGAAAAATGTCCCCAGGGCAAAGAATGTGCCAAATCCCACAGACTGCACCGCTTCATTTTAGGGAAACACGGGCACTTCAATGTGATCCAGAAGTGCTGTGAAGGACGTCTTTTAATCTGTTCAACCCAGGGTTCCCCACATCACTTTGATCTTAAAATCTTACCATCACCCTCCTGCTCCCGTGGCCCACAGCGTAACTTGTGGAGCTAATTTCTTGGAATGCCAGTCTGGGAACCACGGAGATAATGAGCAATCTGCACTATCAGTTCTGGGAACATTGTCCTGGCACATCAAGGAATGGAGCCACCTTGAACTGCTGTGTGCTTGGCTGCACTGAGGCTCAAACACTGAATGCTTGCAACACCACTGGGAGAGAGAGATTCTACCTTCTGCAAAAGTCACAAGGGACCACAGGTGGAGAAGCCCTGGGGGGCAAGTGGGCTGAGAGGCTCCATCTGTCCCAGGTTACCTGGGATGGCCCTGAGATTCTTCCAAGAGGAATGGGCTGGTCCACTATGCTCCTTTTATCCCCATGTCTTAGAGGGGGCAGGCGTCAATGACAGATAAGGAAGCATTTCCTCTCAGTCAAGAACAGAGTCATTTCCTATTTCTGCCTATGACTTGCTAGATTGAGTTGAAGGATGTATATTTTCAGAATGTGAATGAAATCCAGTTCACCCAGTGGAGGGAGTCTCAGATGTAAGGCGGAGAGCATCATGACAGACACGGGGCTGTCTCCGCAAATGACTGGGCCCATCGTGCTTGTTGTCTGCAGTCTCCACTTGTGCAAGCAGGGTGTCAAATCCATGACCACTCAAGCAGCCGTGACCTGAGGACATTTCCATCAGACACCCGGGCGAAGGGATCTCTTAGCTCAGCTACAAATCCAGCAAGTGAGTGTGGTTCTGTACACCGAGCCCTTCCCTAAACACTGCTCTGTGGGCCTCAGCAGGGGAGTGAGCACCGTGATCCATGGCCATGGGCGCCAGAGCTGGGGATAAGTAATGGTTCTCCTAGACCAGCTAACTTGGCTGTTATTTATAAGCTCTGGGACCACCTTGTTACTGCCAAGAAAATTTGCTTTCCCTCCTTGCTGCTGTTCCGTCTGGCCTCTCAATCTGTGCTTGCCAACAAAATAGTTATTGTTATGCTAAAACCACAATGGGGCTCACATAAGTCAGAGCTAAACAACCCCGATAAAACTATGAAAATGGCACTTTGGCATTAAAAGTTATTTTCTTATGGACTTTAACAAGATCCAGTGCTTTTGTTCCTGCAGCATTCCAGTGCTTTAGCTACACACACACACACACAATGAACAAAATAATTCTGGAAAAACACTGCTCTTTTCTCACTCAAAGGAGAGTTTTGACTGTGCAAGCTGACAGACAGCAGTGACTGTGGTCCGGGGAATTATCACTGGTCAGTGACCCTGGCCACCACTGGTCAGTGACCCTGACCATGGACACAGTAGTGGTGTGCTGGCAGGGGATTACCTCTTTCTTGGTGAACTTTGGCGAATGGTCATTTTTGTCATCGATCATGATCGTGGCTGTGGCGGTCCCCGTTAGGCCGACGTCCAGTCCAGCCATGTCCTGAGCCTCGATGATCAACTCGTACTTGGGGTTTTCCAGAGTCTACAAAGCAAAGACACAACAGAGAAGAGGACATTGAGCTTTGGGCTTCTGTTCTGGAAAGGTGGTGGGCGTGCTGAGTTCACCTCGGAGGGCAGGAGTCCTCAGCAGGGACTGCTCACATATCCATGTGGCTTAACAGCTCTCCAGTGTGACAAGACCAACATTCAGACACAGGTTTCAGAGATGAAACTTCTCCCTGGGCTTGCTTACGGGGACACTGGGTGTGTTTCAGAATGTTCCACTTCCTGGGTTTGACACTCAGAGTTGTGTGTGCCATCTCACAGCTGAAGCTGATCAGGAAACGGGGCTAACTTTGATGGTGAGATTAGCACACAGGTGGCAGTTTGTGAACTCCTACTTGACAAGCAATCTGATGGGCCAGGCATGAGGTCAGAGGACCTTACAGAAACCATCAAAATTAGCCTTTCCAACAAGCGTGATAAACTAATTATGGCTCCCATTTTACAGATAAGAAAAAACCAACTAAAGTTGAGAGTTGCCTAGGATGAATTGTCATATCCATAGAGTCCCTTAGACCCATAGGATGCTACATCTAGAAGACATGTTCTTTTAAAACATGTCTTAAACATATTTGAGAGGGAAGGTAGAGAGGGAGAGAGGGGGAGAAATAAATGGTAGAGAGAGGTGGGGAGAGGGAGAGAGAAGAGAAAAAGAAGGAGAGAAAGTGCCATTTCTCAGTTTACTTCATAAATGGCTACAATGGCTAGGACTTGGCTAGGCCTAAGTCTGGAGCTAAGAACTCAATTCAGGTCTCCTTTTTGGGCAGCAGGGACCCAATCACCTCTTAGAGCTGCTGCTGTGGTGTTCCGGGATAGACCTTAGCAGGAAGCTAAAGTCAGGAGAAGGGGCCAGATTTTGAATCCAGCTTTTCTCACATGGGATGAGGGTGTCTTAACTGCTGCGATAAATACTTTCCCTGAAAATGAATGAGCTGATCTACACATCACACTATTATCTTTTTCTTTTTATATTATTGTCTTTTTAAATATGTATCTATTCTGTTTGAGTATTTGTCAGCCATTAGCTATAATGTTTAAACATTTGAAACAACCAGCCAACAGCTCCAGGCCCAAGATGGAGGAGAGGGTAGTGTGTGGCAAATGTGAGCCCCTGCTCCACAATCGCCTTTGCCAGTGGGTTTACTTACTGTGGTCAACCCCATCCCCCCCCCCCCTTGTTTTTCAGGAAAGCAGCAGCTTATATAGTTTTGTTGGGAACCCATACCTCTCCCCCTCCCTACTGCTGCGGTTGTGGTCAGGATGGCTTTTTTCATTTTCTTCCTTACAAACTTCTGACATGAGCTGAGCCCAGAGTTGGGAGAAGCCAATGAGCGCCTCCCTCTTCCAACCCCCTCCTTGCTGTCTAGTCTAGGCCCAGGCTCAGGCTCTGTGATTGACAGCTGGGGAAGGGAGCACTTAGCTGGGGGTCTGGCTACGCAAAACCAGTACACAGCGAATTACACCTGAACCTGGGAGCAAAAGGAGCCGTTCTCAGCAGCCACACTGGAGCCACTTTATCAAGCTGTGCCACAAGCCAGCCTTGGGCAAGGACTATGCAAGCTAATTAACGCTTTAACTTTTCTTATTTGCTGAAACCAGTTTGGATTGGTTTCTTAATCACTCACACACAGAGTCCAAGTTAAACTACCTTCAATAAAAAACAACAAAAAAGCTGTTTACCATTGCATAAACAGCCCTATGAGTAGGACACCTTCAAAACTCTCTAGTTACACCAACCAGTAATTAAGACATACCACAGGGAACAAAGAATAGAAAACAACAGGGAGTTTGTAATTTCCTTCTTAATGCCACGGCTTACAGGAAATTTTAATAGCTCAATGCTGGCCCCCAAAATTTTTAAGTATTTTTAAAGGATGGTTAGCTGTTTGATGCCGAGGCTGAGTTTAGTTGGTTCCTTTCTAACTAAGATCTTTGTAGCTGCCCATTTGTTATGTAGGACAGCCGGTGGGATGTTGGTGGGCTCTCTGCAGCTCTACATGGGAGTTTCTAGATTTGATCCTTGCCACTCCAGGACTTGGGAGCACAAACTTCTCTAACAGTTGGGTGCAAATGGGATTTGACAAAGCGCCCAGCTCTGTCTCTACCTGGATTGGCAGACACCTCCCTGTGTGGGGCTCGAGAATTCAGCCATTCTTAAGCAGAACCTGGCAAATATTAGCCTAATAAGAGTGGCTTTCTCCTTGTAACCCCTGACAAGTGGGACAGGATTTTTTGTCCACCAAATTCTGCAGCTGAGTCACAGAACACCAATGGACTGTTCCCCAAGTTTTGTCCCGAGTGCCCATCCTAGCTCTAAGCTTAAACATCACCAGTTTCTTCTATCTCATTGTTGCTTTTGTTGTAAAACCTTGTAAAGATTTTTGAAAGTGCACAAAGACATGGGAATTACATGGAGTTTTTTTTCCAACATAGAAGAGATCATGGTAAATACAGCAACATTTTTTTCCTGCACATTATTTTAAGGGTTGTCTGAAAATTGTATGTGTATTTTGTAATTTCCCTGATTATCTTCTGTTCTGAGGTCTTTATTTACAGCTTTTGAAAACAATCACAATCTTAAAGAACACCACAGTGAGCATCTTTATTAAGGAAACTTCAAATAAGAGGCTTTGAAGGTTTGGGGGAAAAGGAATGAAAAGCTAATGCAGGGTGAGCCTTCAGTGCAGAGGTTTAACCGCCGCTGGGACCCTCCCACGCTGTGCCAGAGAGCCTGGTGTCGGGCGTTTGTTCAGATTTCAACATTTGCTTCCAGGAGGGTGTCGAACTGTCTCGTGCCAATCCAACCAGAATGCTCAGCTTATGCTCCCAGGTATGGTTTGTCCCTGAAGAGCAGCTGGTGGGCATGCCACCTGAGGCTGTCTGGGGACCAAGGTGGCAATACCAGGGCTGTCTGAGTAGCCAGAGCCCTCAGCAGCAGCTCCTGTGCAGCCTGCACTTGCCGCTAGGGCAGAGTGGGCTGGGTCACTGCAGGACGGGCTGATGCCACAAGCACTGGAGGGCATCGGTCCCTTTCTCACTCTCAGTATCTGTGTGGCTCAGGTTGGGCTGACTCTGCCCTTGACCAGCCCACGGGGCTTCCCGTTACCAAGTCGACGTGATGAGCATACAGCCTCATGGAACGCTGCCTCCTTCACCGAATGACTGAAATTCAGTTGTGGGACTCATAATTCCAGAAAAATTCCAGAATCCTCGTCTGGGCACCTTAGAGTGGTGGGGCAGCACTCTGAAACTGGCGGACAAAGTCCCCCTGACAATGAAGGACAATGAAGCTAACACAGCTTGGCCCAGAGGTGGATTCCTCTTATAGCACCTGAACCTTTAGGAGTCCACCTTGAAGCTAGTATTTTCCTTGCAGAAGTTGTGAGTTCTACAAGTTCATGTGTTTCTCCTTTGCTCTCCTCTGGATGGTTGATCAACGTGTTTTCCACCCAGCAACAAGGTAGTTTTGACTCGTAGGCAACCAATGCTATGACCAGTGGTCATGCCGTATCAGACCACAGGCCACAGCAGGTTCTGCACAGCTATGTCCCTTGTATTTCCACATAGAAACATTCTAGGTCCCTTCAACACTTGCCTGGCATAGAAACATTTTGGTTTGACCAAGAAAAAAAATTGATAGAATTTTTTCCTTTAATTAATTTATCCATCTACTTAATTGGCAAGTAACATGTGTATAAATGTTGGGCTGGGTGCTGAGGGTAGAGTGAGCGGAAATAGGTCCATTTCGCCAAGGAGTCCAGAGTTTGCACAGCACCAACAAAACCTAGTCACTGGCAAGCGCAGGCATCAATTCTTAAGACAGTGTTAGGGCGGCGCAACTGTCTTGTGATTTAACACATTTTATAAATAATTTTTAAAGTGAACCAGTCAATTCTCATATCCTGGAGTAAATAAAACTTAACAGTGATAATGGGAAATAGATTGATTAATCCGAGAGGGAGAATCAATTCAAATATCAAGTAGATAAACAGCAATGATTGCAATGAGATGTTCCCAAAGTCTCAATTTTCTGGCAAACTTAACATTACAAACCATTTTCACTGCAAAAGTAATATTCAGTGATTTTAGGAAAATAAGAGCCCTAGTGATTTTGAGTGTAAAATGGGGACTCTGCTGGAGTCTTAGCTGCCCTGTCTCCCCCGGAAGGGAACACTCAGAGCAGGCCTGTGCCTTCTTCTCTTCTCCAGCACATACATAGGCACTTGGCTTCTGTGCATCCGTGCTTCATGCACAAGTCCACTTGCAGATATTTCAACAGGAGGATACCGCTCACAGAGCTGTGCAGACTGCTCTACATCCTCATTTTCATCTCAGTGTGTGCAGACTTGCCTGTTTATCTTAACAGAGGGCTGAGTCCACAGTATGGCTCCGCCATCAGGTCACATGGCTTACTCTGGCCAGTGGAAGATGGCAGAAGAGATGGGACTTCCAAAAGGAAGCCTGGATCCCCACATGGCTGTGTGCCAGGCAGACCCTCACAAACCTGCTCTGGACAATGTTGTATGCAGCACACAAGCTGTTCTTTCAGTTTTGGGGCTATTTACTATAGCACTCAGCCTACCTTGCTGGACATGAAGGAGGGTTTCCTGTTTTGTCTTGAATGCCTACTGACTATCCCCGCTAAGAGCAAGCCTTTGCCCCACCAGCAAGCCAAGGCTCTGCAGACTCAGCCCACAAGGGGGGAGAAGTGCTCTCATCACTGATAATGATGATGTATTGCTACTTCCCCAAACTAAATTATATCTCAAAGGTCTGAGCGTATCAGTGGCATTTCCAAACCAAAGTCATTTATTCTCACGAATGGCTTATACTTTGGGGAACTCTAGCTCAAGGAGATAGAATTTTATTTTGACCAAGAAATGCACTGTGTCAAAATGGGGAAAATTAAATCGGCTCCTCTGATTTTATTGGAAGCTATCTGATCTGTAAGGCACAGCTAGGAGCTGAACTGCTGTCCGGGCTGGCGTTTCAGCTCTCTGCATTTGCCACATCATCCCAGTGGCTCCCAACGAATAGCTGGCCTGCAAACAAGGAAGATGGTGCAGCTGCAGGAACCAGCCTGGAGCCAATCTCCAGACCTAAGGGCCCCGTTCACTGCTCACACTGACTTGAAAACCTAGCTTTTCATCTGGAGAAAGAATCAAGCTGTGTGGTTGAACGTGGCACCCAATCAACTCCTGGACCCTGGATTCCTTACTCGCCTATGCAAGTGTATGCTTAAAGGAACATTTCTCACTAACAATAAGCACAACCCAAGCTGTGTTGCGGGGAGGGGAGCAATGATTTGTAAGTGTGACATGGAACGAGGTTCTGCCATTAGCCTACAGAGGGCCACATCTTCCCTGGCCTATCCTCAGCTTGCTCCCCCAGTCCCCTTCATAGCTGGCCAGAGGAAATTCCCGCCCTTGCACCTCACCTCTTACTTTTGCACTTTTCACCTCCACTTTTTCCTTCAGGCTACTTCCTGCCCATTACTCACTGCGCTGGGATTCAGGAATGCAGGGAGAAACAGATGAAGCTTCTGGCTCATGACTCTGGCCTGACCCAGCCTGGGCATCACAGCCATTTGGGACTTGATTCAATGGATAGACAAGTTCTCTCTTTCACTTTCTGTAATTCTGACTTTCAAATAAACAAATAAATCTTGAAGGAAGGAAGAAAGAAAAGGAAGGAAGGGAGGAAAAAACAAAAGGAAAGAGAAGAAAAAAAAAAGGAACAGAAAGGAAAGTAAAAGAAGGAAGGAAAGAAGGAAGGAAGAAAAAGAAATGGGCCCAGTGCTATGGCATAGTCGGTAAAGCTACTGCCAGAGGTGCTGGCATCCCGTATGGGCACTGCTTCCAGTCCTGGCTGCTCCACTTCCAATACAGCTGCCTGCTAACGTGCATGGGAAAACAGTGGAAAATGGCCCGAGTCCTTGGGCCCCTACACCCGTGTGGGAGACCTAGAAGCTCCTGGTTCCTGGCTTTGGATCTTCCCAGCTCCAGCCATTGGGCCATCTGGGAAGTGAACTAGCAGATGAAAGATCTCTCTCTGTCTCTCTCTCTTTCTCTGTAACTCTGCCTTTCCAATAAATACATAAATCTTAAAAAATAAAATGATAATAAAAGTAGTTAACCTCCTCCCCTGGTGCTTATCTTAGCCAGTAAGGTTCTTATCCATGAACTGTTTAGTGGTTTTCTGGAACATGGCAATTTGATCTCTCTGTGATCAAGGGCTTCTCACTCAACTGCTCGTTCAGTACCTGAGACACATAGCAGTGAATTAATTAAATTTTATATATGGATTTGCAAAAGAACAAATGGCACAGAGTGGTGTAGCTGTAAATGTTTAACAACAAGTTCTCTTGGTCTGTAGCATTTGCCAATCTGGTACCGTAAGGGCACCTGCCACGGCTGATCTGAGGCTACCATAACAGTACTCTCACAGGGGGCAGCAGGAGAGAAACCCAACCAGCTGCTGTGAACCGACAGGAACCAGCTCTGGCCTGTGAATTCTGCTTTAGACGAGGAAAGCCGAAGTCAAGAAGGCACTGTGTCAACAAATCGCTCTGTTGTCTAACATTTGAGGTAGTGCTAATAAGAACCTTCGACAGGAGAGACAGAGCGGAGACTGAAGGTAATTCAGTCACTTGCTCCTTGGCTTTCCCACACAGAGTCCTGGGAGACTCCTTGCGACACAGAGTGCACACGGGGACGGTGCACCTGACACTTGGCCCATAAATACAGCAACAGTCTGGTGAACGCATTATCTGGAGCAGAAGGAGTTGTTGTCTGTCTTGGGTTTGATTTATCCACCCGGTGCTGGCTATATAGCACTGGGAAGAAGTACTTGGTAAATCCACAAGGAACCAGCACTGTCTCCTTGGGAACTGTGTCTCGGCACACTGCCGTCGGTGAGCCCTGCTCCTCATCCCTCCCTCATCTGTACGTCTCCTTTCTCTTGGCCTCTCGGTACCAGTGCGAAGGTTGCTGTTCCTGGCCTTCGCCTGCTCCTTCTTCATTGCTGGTGGGGCCTGGAGGGTGAGCAGGTGGGGCTTCATCTGCACAGATTTACTGCTTGCTGACGGAGCCGGCAGGGCGGGGAAGCAGCAGGGGAAATAAGTGCCACCTCTTAGACGTATGCGGCTGGAAGGACCAAAGTGATAGATGTGAGGCTGAGGGACACCACGTTCAGACGAAGCATTTCCAGGCAAAGCGAGTGAGTCTGGATGTTACTGATGAGCTCCAATAAACAGAGCGCCAGTGGCGGTGAGCACGAGTCTGCGAGACGGCTCTCCCTCAGCCCCGAGGCGGCTGATGTCTGACGTTCAGTGTGATTCCACAGGAACCCTTAGTTAGTGTTTACTTCAACTATGCCTGCTGGACATGATGAACTTGTACATTCCCAGCCAGTGAGATTAATGAAAAGCAAGCACACGAGGCGAGATTGGGAGTGGGGTGGGGTGGGTGTTACCAGAATGTCCCAGCGAGGGTCCATGCTCCAGGAGGCCACAGGGAGCTGCCTGAAGTCGGCAACGCTGAGTGTTTGCTGAGTGTCAGACCCTGTGCTGGATGGTGGGGGGAAGCAGCAGGTGTAGTGGGCGGGAGCAAACCCGAGTGATTTCAGTGGAATGAGGTGGAGGTGGGGTAGAGCTGCAGTATCACGGAGTCAGCAGACTGAGGCAGGAGAGGTGCGGGGGAGGCCAGAGAGGGAGAACTAGAGACAAGGGCAAAAGGGACTGGCTCGCCATAGGCGAGGGAAGAGACCTTGAAGTTCAGGTCAGTTTCTGTGTGAAGTTCAAGTTTCAGTTCTGAGGCAGACTGTCCATGTTAAAATGAATAAACTCAGTCCTTTCACACTGCAGGCTGATGCTGACTCTGTTTAGGAAACACGGGGACAGCGGACCCCTGTGCCCTTACTGGCTCACCCAGCACCAGGCATTGTGGTCACAACAGCAGAAGAATGACCAGTACAGAGCTCTCCTACCTCATGGGCCCGCAGGAGAGCTTGTCTGTGCCACCTGACCCTTCTCCCTGGAGGCACTGACTCAGCCTGGCACCTGGGAGCTGCCCTGGCGAGTCCCAGCGATTGCGCGATTCTGGGCCCTCATCTTTTCTCATTTGAGTTATGGTGCAGGCTTTCTTCTAAACCACTCTGCACCCTAAAGGCAGCCAGCTGTCTAAACCACCCAGACCTAAGGAGTCTCTGAACACCCCCGGGCCTCCCGGACAAGCCCTGAGGGATGCAGCTCTGTTCCCTACTGCTCCCCCATCACACTGTGCCCCTCGGGGTTCACAGCCACCGTCTCTTTGCCCCTCTGCATCTTGCTGGTGTTGTACCCTCCCTTACCTCCACATGCCACATTTCCCTTTCGCCCTAGAAAATGGTGACTCATTTTTGCATACCTCACTTAGTTTTGCTTCTGTAGCAAAACTTGTGTTACTGTTTGTGAGTTCCCTCCCTCCTCCCTAGTAGCGTTGTCTGCTCCCACGGGAGGATTTTCCTCTTGGTGACTGAATAACATGGCACAAACACTGCCTTGGTGTCCCTAAGGCGATGCTGTGAGCTGTTCAGCTTCAGCTTCAGCTGTCGTGTCATGCATGGTGTCTGGAGCCTTCAAATTTCTGGCTCTAGCTGCTTTTGTAGCTTTGATAGTAGAGTAATGGTTCCTAAAAATGTCAGCACCCTAATTCCTGAGTCCAATACCTTAGGAGGCCAGAGGAACTCTATCAAGATGTTCAGATGGGGAGCAGGTCTTGCCCGAGTTGAATGGGCCTGGTATAACCACAAGTTATAACAGGAGGATGCAAGAGGCATGTGTGTGAGTGTGTGTGTGTGTGTGTGTGTGTGTGTGTGTGTGGAGTTGTTCTGACTTGCAGATGCTACCCTGACAGCTTTAAGGTGGAGAACAAGGCCACAGACCAAAGAATGCAGGAGTCTGCCAGAAAATGGGAAACGTTAGAAGGAAATGGATTTTACCCTGGAGCAGAGTGGGGCTGACACTCTGATGTTAGCCTACTGAGATCCACTTCAACGACACAAGTTACCTTTGCTTCAGTGGCTAACTGTGGGGACAGCAGTCACAGCAGCCCCAGGCGGCTGGGCCGCCTTGTCCAGGGAGGAGGCATCCCTGAGCTCTCACGAGGGCTGAGCTGCCCAGCTCCTCTTGGCTTCCCGCAGGCAGGCAGGACCTGCCCCACTGCCACCTTCATTTCAATGAGCTGCCTCTTCCACAGGACTGCCCGCCTCCCTGGGACAGCGCACGCTCTGTTTTCTCAGGGAAAATATTTCCATTCCAACCCTTGGAAGTAGAATGCCAGCCAGACCTTTGCTGCAAAGCTTGTGTGTTGGGAGAGGTGCGTCTTCCCATCCGTGGCGTGGTAAATGCCACATCGGCTCAAGGGAGACTGTTACCCTCGGAATTCATGGTTCCCGATGTGTTGGTCACTTTCTTAGTATTTAAGGCAGTGCTAAGTGTGGATAAGGATCCTGCCTCTGACCCAGTCTGGCTGTACGTCCTGTGCCACACCACTGGGACACTGAGATGCCAAGATGCCGTCTGGATGTCCTTGAAAATAAGCGGAACTTGTTCTCACACAGGTCCAGCCAGTGTCTCTAGTGGCTCACACTCCCAGCACGTGTCTGACAAGTGAGTCAGTTAAGCTTCTGTTGCTCACAACGCAGGAAGACTCTGACGCAGGGTCACTCTTCTGGGGTTCAGTGGCCCCTGGTCTGAAGGCAAGGACCAGGCAAGCCAGACAAGCCCAGGGAATCTCTTCCAGGTCTCACTGCGCAGTGGTGGGATGGCACATGAAGCTTCAGCTCTCTAGGAGGGAGCAGAACGGGGCAACCCCTTTGGGCAAGGGCCTTCTGTGAGCCTCGGGGCTGCTGGGCTGGGCTTCACCTGGAGGCTACGTGGCTGGTCCTAGACACACCTAAGGTGTGTGGGGTGCAGCAAGAACCTCACAGGTGGCAGATGATCCTCGAGGGGCAAGGTCTGGATGGGAACCACCTTTCCACAAAGAGGGATAGGTGTACGTGACTCAGGTGGGCCTCGGCCAAGCCAGCGGGAACTGTCTTGTGTGACCGTGGACTGCAGGGCAGCAGGCTTGAGTCAGGAAATGGGTGTTGCTGTCATTCACCAAGTGCTTTCGGAAAGCAAGTAGCTTTCCTTGGGTTTCGATTTATTACCCTCTAAAATGTCATTCTCTGTATGGGTAATAAAAGATAATACATTTTATGGCAGCTCCTTATGTTAAGGTTTTACAAAATCCGTTATTAAATGATCTGCGTGGAATCTCAATGAATCTTATCACACGAAACAGCAAGGTATTTTCTTCTTAGCCCTCTCACCCAAGCCAAGTGCAAGTTAGAAGCGCGGTCCTCACTGCACAGCAGAGGGTGATGGTTTTAGGATCAGATACAAAATTGTGTCCTTCCATGCAACTGGCTTTGCTAAGCTACAGGTTGGTCAAGATGCCCAGGAAATTCAATCACTGACTCCCAATGACAAAAGCTCAGGGACCCGCTCAAGGGTGGCGGATGTTTCTAACATTCGGTTGTAGACACTCTTGTTTTGCAGCAATTTTGGCTTTACACCCTCTGCCACCCAAGGGTCCCCTGCATGTTTGTCGCTCCTGCCCATTAAGCTTGAGTGCGTTATCAGCACACAGCCCTGTCCTAGGCAAGTGTGCGGGGAGGACCCTTGCTCCACTCTGGTGAGTCTGCCCTTCTAATCCTCACCAGTCTGGACGTGATGTAACCTCCTCCGCACATCTGCAACCAGGGTCACTAGTAGTCACTGTTAGAGGTCAAGGGTATTTTTCTGCAAAGTCGACTTTGGCTTAGTGTTCTAGTGCCGGCAGTCATTTCAGGTAGCTCCGAGACAAAGCAGTCTGCCGAGGCTGTGCCAGGAATCAGCAAATGATTTCCACCTACCCCAGCCACCGCAGGCGGAGGAGCTGTTCCAGCTGCCATCTTTATGCTGTCACTGGGTTATAGTCTTTCAGAATAAATGGAACTAATTCTAAATCATCCGAGGGAATGTACACACACACACACACACATACACGATTCTAATTACACACCACTGTTGTCATTCCAAAAGTTAATTCATGTGCCAGGGAGACAAGGCAAAGAGAATAATGCAGCCTTGAAATCTTCCGGAAGGTTCCCCTGTGATTTCATGCCTGGGTCAACCAGTCCTTTGGATCCCCTTCCCTGGGTGTTATTTGCACAGCCTCCACCAGGGCTGCAGTGCCCTGCTCTGTGTTCACGGGAGGCAGCCCTTTGGCCATCTGGGCACCATCATTTATTTTGTTCTTGAAATGGTTTTGTCTCTGCTGACAGAGGCTAAGCCTATTAACACCCTGGGATGTGAGCTGAGCGAGAGACAGGAAGTCAAAGGCTGCGGCTTCATGTTTGGCCATGGGCTCAGCCTCGCAGGCAGAATGCTGCTAAAGACGCCTGTCCTTTCCTTCACAAATAACAACTCCTCCCCAACCCACATGTCCTGGGAAACATCTCCTTTTCAAATGTTTTCTAAAAATAATAACAGAATCTCTGCTTTCCCTCTAACCCTTGTTCAGAGCCCTTTTCAAAGTGAGGAGAGCTGACCCCTCTGACTCATCTCTGCCGGGAGACCCCTGTCCTAACAGGGGCGCAGGCCCCAGCCTCTGGGCCTCATGCTCCCTGCTTTCCCCTGGCTCCTCCCTTGAGCCCTGGACCATCCACTCCGGGTCACAGGGGTATGCTCAGATGCTAGTCTTTGCAGTCATCGAGGCTACATTTGTTGAGCACCTGCCCTCTGCCCTCTCACGTGAGTGCCTAGCTGATGTTTCTGGCACCCCCCGAGGCTGTGTGCTTGTTGCTCCCAGGCATAGGTGAGGATCCAGTGGTCCTAGGACACACAAGCCGTACATGACACTCTGGGGTTAGAACTCAACATGTTGGGTTCAACCCCCTCAATTGCTACACTCTGGAGAAGATGCAGGTCTTGTCCCTTGCACAGTAGCTCAGAGCCGCTCTTGGGGCTGCCCGGGGACTCTGTATGGCCCCTCGCTCCCTTAGGCGTCGGCTCACTTCTGCCTTGTCAGGCCTGGGCTTAGGAGGATGAACGTTCTCGGAGTAAGTGGCCCTTCCCCAGGTGTTTTTGAGCAATCTCTGCAGTGCTGTAAATGCTGGTCTGTAAATGCTTGGAGAGCTCTTCGCACAGCTCCCATGTGGTGTGTGTCACACTGGGGCCACAGGAACCGTCCATCTCCGTCCCTCCCCAATCCTGCTATGAGACGCTGGGAGGCAGAAGTCGCGTTTTAATTTCTTGCTTCTGTTAGCTTGTGGCACCGAGAAAAGTTGCCTGGACTTCAAAGCCAAAATATGGAGACAAATTTCAGCTTTGCTTTGGAACAGCTGTGTGACTGTGGGCATATCTCATCCTTGGACACTGAGCCTCCTCAAGCTCTACAAACGAATGCAATCTTTCCTTTCCTTCAGGACTATTGTGAGGACGAAACGGGATGACCCCTGCCTGGTGTGGACCATGTGCCTGGAGCACACAGCAGATAGAACAGCTCAATACATCTTGGGCAGGTACAGGATTTTATAAAAGCAAAGCATTAAATAATGACAGCTCCCTCACGTGCAGTGAGGGTCACCTCCACAGCCTAGAGTGAGCTGAATGGTTGTCCCTGACATATCTAGGTTCTCAGACCCAGTTCCTGCGCATGACATCATGTTTAGGACAAGATTAAGTTAAACGTCTCAGGATGAGCTCCTTCTGGATTAGCTGGAGAAGCCCTCTATCTGTCAGGGTCCTTACAGGACACAGAAAGGAAGGCAGGCACACAGGGGGAGCCATGGGACGACAGAGGCAGAGATTGGAGTGATGCAACCAGAAGCCAAGGGATGCCTGGGAGCAGGGTATGGCACACCAGCTCCTGGAGACTGCAGATCATGTAACTACCCAAGCCTTACTTTGAATTTCTGGCCTCCGGAAAGTAAGGAAATAAACTGCTACCCAGTTGGTGGTAATTTGTTGCTGAAACCCTAGCACGTCAACACGCCTGTCAACAGTCAGCATGCCCAGGGGCCAGCACACAGGCCTCACACTCAGGGGCGAGATGGCCCATCCCACAGCACCAGTGTGGTTGGCATGGGGAGGGGCAGGTGCCTTGGGACTCCTACATTCCTACGAGAGAGCTCAGTTTTCAGCTGTGCATTCCATTTTCATTGACTGTCAACCTGGAGTCTTCTCTTAGTGATGGTCTGACCAGTGGTCAGGGCCGAGATCCCCAGGATAGACACTGCTGTGTTCGCCACCCTGCTGCCCTCCTGGGCAGAGCACAAGGACACTTCAGCTTTATCCACCCCTTCACTTGTTTTCTGCTAGAGATGGGTATGACACACACGGTGAGGCAGAGCCTTATATATTAAAAGGCACAGCTTTTAAACAAACCAGCCTCAAACAAACACAGAGATGTTTCTTTAAAGGAATATTTGGACACAAGTTCTGTACTTGCTCTTGGACCCTCGTTATGTGAAAAGCAGCTTGCAAGGGGCAAGGTCCTGAGGCAGGAGCACAAGCTTGTGCAACCACCAAAAGTCACTTAGTTCCCAAGGACTAATTTCTCGACATTTCCAGACATTTATTCCACTCCACGGGTGTTTCAGAGACGGAGTAGCTGTTTAAAATACAAAGAGACTGTGTACATCCTCATGGACAAGAGACTCAACTGGAAGCTTTGGGAAGGCGGAGACCACACCTGCCTTCCAAACACTCCCATCATTTGCGGATTTAATGGACAAATGCATAAAGATTTCCATGCATAAAGATTTTCATCACTGGGCAGTAAGTAAAAAGCGCATTTCCTTCAATGCCAGCTGGAAGACAGTCTACCCACATTTCAGAGTAGATGCTGAATTAGAGGCTGAAGTTTTAAGAAAATAAAGGCCTTCTAGAGAGAAATGGGACAAACGGCCCTGTCTGTGGTGTGTGGCACCTCGGGCGTATGCACCATGCTTACCACTCTGCGTGTGTGTGAGTAGCGCATACTGTCCTCTGCCAGAGACCCTTGGGCTGCTGCTCTGCTGTGCAGCTGGCTCCACTGGCAGTTCTCAGCCAGTCCACGTGGCACTGGCTGCAGCACTGTGTGACACGGCTACATGAGCAGTATGTGGACAGGAATGCAAGCCGGGGAGCAAGTTCCCTGGATCTTAGGGGTCGGATCTGCCTTGGATGAAGTGTGCCTGATGACCGGATCTCATTAATCCCATCTCCTTCATCTGTTCACATCTTCCCCCTTCTTCTGCTCTCCTTATGTCTCCTTTAGCTTTAGTTTCTCTCTCTCTCTCTCTCACTCACACACACACACACACACACACACACACACACACACACACACACACACACAAAGCAACCAACACATTCCGTTTGCTTTTCCCTCCTGCATCCCTTCAGCTATTACCTATGAGCAACACCTTATCACGGGCATGGCTTTTCGCTTGTGCCAGGTTCCCTCCACCTCTGTGGGTCTGCACATGCCATCCTCTCTGCCCGGATGGTCCATCCTTGTGTTCTCAGGCAGTAACCACTGATGTCAAAGCCTCTGTGGAGCTTGCCCTGCTTTGCCTGTCTAACTGGGCTCTGCTTTTTTATACTCACAGAGTGCCGCCCCACAGCCACTCTGGACATGTCTGGCTTCTCACGAGTGCACATGAGGCTCCCTGCTAGACTTTGTGTACACGGTGCAGATCCTGAGACGAGGAGCTAGATACATACACGTGAGCAGAATGAGTGGCAGAGAAGGCAGGCTGGGGAGAGGCTCGCCTCCCTGATCTGCTGAGGTCCCCGTGAGGAGGTGTGACAGGGACAGTGCTAGATGCCGCCCTTTGGACTTTCCACCACCAGACGGTCTTTAGTCTCTGTGCTTCTGTACCTCCTCTGAAGTTGAGAGGAGCAGCGTCTACATCGAAAGGCGGTCATGAGGACTAAACAGCAGGACATGGGCAGAGTTCTGGGAATAGGACAGAGTGAACACGCAGTCTGTGGGAGGCCTGGGAGGACCAGCTCTGCCACCACCGAGCTATGTGTACAACTGTGGTGAGTTAGCCTCCCCAAGCCTCAGTCTCATCAGGTGCAAAACAGGGGACTCATGGCATCCACCTCCATGGCACATTTGTGATGACTAAGCAGATGCTACATTCAGAGCATAAACTGAATGCTTATTAACACACCTGCACTCACTTGTCTCTGCTGTTGTACCACACAGCCAGTCTAGAAGCTGCTGGAAGACTTGCCCACCAGGTCGGCTCATCATCGGCTCCCCAGTACCTGGTGCACCATGATGTGCTTAGCAGGTGCTCTCGGATATAACATGTTCCCTGCCTGCTTCACCTCATCAAACCTGGATCGCTCACAACCAGCTTCCCTGTGCTCCACTCTCCCTGCCTCCCAGCTGCTGGACAACACCCACGCCATCATCCATCTCTCCTCTGTGTCTCCCTCCTGGAAACATGTCTCGGCTCAGGAGCTTCAATGGCTGTTGAAATTTTAACCAGCCTCGAAGAAGAGTGGTGCCCATTAAGCCACATTCCCTTTATAGAGCTCTCAATCAGCTAGCAGCTCACTGCTGGGGCTGGACACGTGAGCCCTAAGTCTTAGCGACTCTAACTGCCCAGACAAGTGCACAGTGGCTGTGAGAAAGGCATCACTTGACAAGGCCTGCACTGTGTCCTGAGCGCCTGACCTGCCCTCTAGGATGAGCTGGCCGTGGCACGTTCTCAGAGATGCACCACTGAAACCTCCTCACCATACCCCAAAGGGGGGAAATGTGCTCACCCCACCAAGCATGGCTCTGTGCATCATGGATGATGGCTGCTGTACAAGCCAGAGGCATCCACATTAAAAATAAATGCTTAGTCGGAGAATATTTAATGACACGGAAAATGTTTCTATTATATTGTTGGGAAGAAAAAGCAGGCTTCAAAACTGCATGAACAATGAGAACCCAGTTTTGCAAAAAGAAGTATTTACATGCTACAATATGTAAACGCAGCCAGAGAATTACAGTCTGCAAGATATTAACCACAATTAGCTTTTGATGGCGCTGCTATGAAATTTTAATCTTATGCTTTGTGTCCTTTTCTAATCCTCTACAATAAACATATATTATTTAGTGTTCAGAAAGAGAAAGCAAGTTTTTATCAGAACCAAAATAATGGTTAAGGTGTTGAAGACGTGTCTGTGACTTTGATGGGGGATGTGAAAGGGCAGCTAACTACAATGGACGATGGACATGGCTTCTTACTCCTCAGCTCTGTGAGAACCATGTAAGCCAGGAGTTCCAGATCTTGAACCCAGATGTTACGGCCAGCCATCAGTAATTGCAGTGGGCGTGTTGGCCAGGACCTCACATTACAATAGAAAGAGAGTGCTAAATAAAGAATGCAAACACACTGGCTCTTTAAATGTCAGCGTGTTGGCCTGAACATTTGCGTCTCAGACATCCCCAGGGAGCCAGGCCTGCCAGCTGCTGGGGAAGGAACCAAGAACTCAACTAAATGTTAATTGGCACCAAGGTGTGACAAGTCACCTTTAAAAGGTTGTCCTGGGAACTCAGTCTTCCCCTATCCCCCTCCTCTTCCTTTCCAATGGTCACCCGTAAAGCGGGAGGGGACTTTGGTCAGTGTACACAAGAGGACAGGGGCTGTTTAACACTTCCTGTATCATGACAGGCAGTATCCACCTGCTTCTCTGTGGCTAGGACTGCTCTGTGATGCCCCAGCCTGGATGGAAACGAAAGCCTGAAGTCAATAAGCAGGTGAATTCCAATATGCAGGAATTCAGGGAGATAGAACTGGTTGGTCAAACACAGGGGCTCTACATTGCTCTGCCCACAACTTACATCCAAATAACTCAACTGGGTTTATTTAGTTGTTAAGTCATTTAAAAGTACAGCAAACTGGGTATTTAAAAAAAAATTGAAAAGACAACTTGCAAAATGGGAGGGAGTATTTGGTAAGGGCCTAGGACCCAGAACATCTAAAATATACTTAGAACTCAATGATCAAAAGACATGAATTCAATTAAAATGCAAGAATCAAACACACCTCTCTCAAAGAAGACATACAAATGGCCAACGCACAAATGAGGAAGCACCTAGCATTACTAATCATTGGAGAAACTTGGGACAAAGGGCAAGGCCCACTGAGATAGCATGCCATCCCAGGACGACAGGAACCATAAAAACAGCAGCACCAGAAAACAACAGGAATCCCTGGGCATAACTGTTAGAATGCAAAATGATGGACCCATTCTAAAAAAACACAAAATTACCACATGTACATCCCGGACACTGAAACGGGGCTTCCAAAGCACATGTGTTCACAGGTTTGTGGCACAACACAGCAGCCAACAGGCAGCCCCAGACGTCATTCGGTAGAAGAATTCTCTCCACACAATAGAATGCTACTCAGCCACAGAAAGGATTGAAGACTTAGCTACCACATGCTTGGATCCTGAGCACATGGCTTTCAGTGAAAGAAAGCAGACAAAACATCACAGATGAGGTGATTTCATTGATGTGGTCCGTCTTCAGCTAACATGAAACAGCTGTATCTACAGACACAGAAAGCCAGGGGCTGGGGCTAGTGGAGAATGGGGAAAGACAGCTGTGTAGGTCAGGAGGTTCCTTTAGGGGCAACGAAAATATTCCAGAGTCAGAGACAGGAAGTAGCTGCACAGCATGACGAAGGTGCTAAATGCCACTCAATTGTGTCATTTTAAACGACTCAGTGTAGTGTGGGGCCTGCTATGTGCTAGTAGCTGGGCTTGCAAAAGTGAGCAATGGGCACAGTCCCTGCCGTTTGGTGGTGCAGGGTAAGAGGCAGACACTATACACAGGAGTGGCTGCTGTACTCAAGTCATGGAGTGGAGGGGTTCCTGATCTCTGGAAGTATCTACTAGAAGGATCAGAGCTTCTCTCGGAGACCAGGAAGGCTTCGCAAGGAAATATTGGTTGCAGTGAAATCTGGAGGAGGAGATAATTAGGGCATGAGGAGGGAGGAGCTGGCATTGTGGCTTGGTAGGTAAAGCAGCTGCTCTACTTCCAATTCAGCTTAGCTGTTTTCTCACCAGAGCTGTTGAGGTTCCAGGGGACTCCCCTCTCCCTCAGGGATCAGTGGCTCCTCCCTGCCCAGAGCTGCTTGGGAGCACCAGGAGCAGGACAGCTTCTGGGCCGGGGTCTGACCCCGTGGAGGTTCACACTGAGGGGAAGGATGCCGAGAGAGCGGGGCTGGCCCAGTGACGTCACTGCCATTCCAGAGCTCTGTGGGGGCAGGGCCTGTACGCCTCATCTGGACATTTCTGACAATGCAGTAAGTTCCCTTAGCAGTGGTTTTTCCATTTCCTAACTGGAAAATCATGGATCGTCAGTCTTAAGGAGGGTTTTGGGAAAGCTGTGGCTTGGCACTCTCCTTTTCCTACAGACTCGGTTGCAGGTTTCTGGGGACCCCAGTCTCTCCCTTACACCTCAGGGACCCATTGTACTCAAGGCTCAAGGCTCCCCCTCAACGCTCCACCCTGGGAGGTGCCCAGACAAGAGTCGGGTACAGTCAGCACTTGGGTGACCAGCACACAGTAAGTCCTCAGTTGATGTTCATTAAACACATGGGTGACTCGACAAAGGACTGCTGTAAGTGAACAAACCCGGTCTTTTGGCCTTTGAAGACTGTTGGTTGATAAAAATGCAGCCGTGTCCATGGAACTCGAGCTGCTTCTGTCTTCATATTTTATATTTCTGGGAGCATTATCAGATAGCTTTCAATCTATATGATAAATCAAATGAATTGTGCCAAATGGGCATGGGGCTACATGTTGCACAGGATCCTGTGGTGACATTTAGGCCCAGATAGCAAGGGTGCCATGTTTGATCAACAATGTTGCCTGTGGGTGCAGGACTGAGCATGAGTGTCCTGCCTGGCTCGTTTCCCTTTCCAAATTCAATGGTCATCTCCACCCTCCTCAATCCTGCACCTGGCTCCTGGCAGTCCCTGTGGGAATCCTGGTCCAGCCCAGAATGTTGATCATATAGCATGGAGCCCTACTCCACAGGCATTAAATCCAAGGCCCAGGGTTCTCTTAGAAAGTCCCTGTCTGCTCGGCCAGATCATCTAACAGAGGTCTATGTCCCTTCGCACTGTCCCAGGCCCAGTGTGCAAGGCTGGTTATGCCTCTAACTCTTTTTTATTCTTTCAGATTTCTCAGCAGCTCAGCAATGTGTCACTACATTGTGCACAGTCATAAAAGTAATATTAATGCTATGTGGTGCAAGGCGATGTTCATGTTACAGGCTGCTGAGGAAAAATATTGAGTGTGTCAACACGTCCAAGGCCTGGGGAGAGAGTTCCATCACTCAGCCTGCGCTCTCTGTAAGTACTGTATACATTTCAATTCTTTATGTGGGGAGCTTAATGAGTTTGGATTCTTTGCCTCATTGGTCATAGTACTAGGAAATAAAACAAGGGAAAAGGCATAACTTTCCCACATTTAAACTTTAAATGCCTCAGATCCTTAAAACAAGCCAAACAGAAATGATCGCTAAAATTTATAGGCGAGACGATGTATGATTTGCGTTTTTCAAGCCTATTTGGGGGTACGTTTCCATTTTTTTTTCCAAACCAGGAGTGCCATGTTGGGCTGTGACACATGTCCAGCAGCTTTGCCTCTGTGAACGTCCTGGAAACATAGAGGAATAACACAGCTGCTCTGGAGCTGACTGGAGAGGGACAGGGATCCAGTCAGGTCTCACCAAGTGCAACGGGGACACCAGAGATGTCCTCTTGAGTGAGACAAGATGGACAGAAGGCCCTGGCGATGCATCAGAAAGACCATATATTACTAGGAGAGCCATGACGATCATGTGAACAGGTAGCAGGTCAGTCACTAGTTGGCCAGGGTTTTATGAAGGGCCACACGTTCCTATCTGAGCTGTATGGCACTCGGCATCACACCCATTGTACACACAAGAAGTGTTAGGTGACTTCTACCAGTTACCCCAAAAGGAGGGAAGTCACAGAGCTAGGTCTTGCCCTCATACCAAGGGACGATTAGCTTTGTGGCTGGGTGTACTTTTGATGTCAGGAGTGAGGGGTGCAAAAGTGTCAGCCCCATGGGGAAGTTTTCACATGAGAAATGCAGGTTGACGGAGTTGAGACCAATTGTAGGACCTAGACAAAAAGGCCATTTTGGAGGACAGGCTGCCTTGGATTGAGTCAAAGTTGAAACAGAACGAATTACTCCTATCTCCCTGAACCCAGCTCTACAGGCAGACTCAGCCATCCTGGGGACCCACTATGGCCAGGGCAGTGTCCACCCCACACTGAATTGCTTGGTCTGTGACTCACTGCCAAGACCCCCTCCCTTCAGAATTGTTTCAACTTGGATTATTCGCCTAATTCAAAGCACACAGAATACCAGTGATCAATATCTGTTGCTTTAAGGGACAGAATCAAGAAGGAAAAGAGGAGTGAAAACCTGGATGCACGCCAAGCCGGAGGAACCGACAGGCAGGCTGCTGAGGCTCCCCAGGATGCCAGTCGGTTCTGCTTTTGTCTCCAAGCCAGTTCCGGGACCTCCACAGCTGTACCCATGCTAGCTGCAGGAGAGTGATAATTTTCTCTCTTTTAGTTTCCTTGCAGGTAGAATGTTTAGACTGCTTTCTTCCATACAGAAAATCCATTCGGAGCAAACTGGGTGATGATTTCAATTGGGAATTAACTGCCAAACACTTTGGTAATTATATAGAATGAAGCGCGCTGTTGCAATATTTGTGTGACTATGTCATATGAGAGCACTCTGCTTCGCCTCTTTTTGCTGAGTGTAGTTCTTGTACAGGTGTGCAGAATGCAATAAGAACTTGTAGTGTGGGGGTGCTCATTGAGTGTGGAGACCATGGATAGAACAAGAGGAACCTTCTGGAACTCCAGGACGGATTTTTGCCTCCTCTCTCAGTACTCCATCAGAAAGACAGCACTACCCCCATTCCCACACACTCAGCCCCTCCACTCCACTAGACCCTGGGAGCGGGAGGGCAGGAATCAGGCTTGAGTTGTCTCCGTTCCCACTGTCTGGCGCAGAAGCTGTCTGGTTCAATGACAGATACCTCTCATGGAGGATATGCAGTCAGGTGCTGAGATGGGTGGCACCATCCAGCAACTGACAGAGGTGTGATTTCAGAGGGTAGGGTGGACAGACAGAGGAGACTCCATGTGGCTTTTCTGCCAGCTCAAAGATAGTTCTGTGGCCACTGAGGGAAGTGGACTGTCACCAGAGATGACCCTAAGGCACTCGGTCAGGCGACAGGGAACCCATGAGCCACGTGCGCAACTGAATATAGCTGACCCCACCTGGAAGAGGCAGGAAGGTGACAAGAACTGACGATGGGGGTGCAGCAGTCACCCAGGCGGACAGGGAGCAAAGGGCACGCAGGCTGGGAGGACACATGGCACACAGGAAGCTCGGAGGCAGGCCAGGGCAATGCCATGCAGGGCAGGAACCTAGAGTCCACAGAAGCAGCCGCAGCAGTGGCGCAGGTCCAGATCAGGATGGAGCTAGGACTGAGCGCTAAGCATCGGTGTCTCCACACAGAGGCAAGGAGGCGGCTCTGGGGGCAGCAGGGGCGTGGCTGGAGCTGGCAGCAGAGAGGCAGTGTGGAGACCACTATGGGCCAGCAAAGAAAGCGGAGGAGTTGAACAGTGCAGGAGCCAAGCATGAGCTGCCTGCGGGTCGGGGGCAGACTGGATGTGAAGGAGCAGAGGGGAGTAGTGAGGAACTCATCAGAAACCAGCACTCCGCTTTGAAGAGGCAGCAGTCAGCACAAGGTATTGCATCCCCGCCTTCTGCCCTTCCTGTCTGGCAGTGCCAAGACATTCATTGTGGGCTCCCTTAGCTGAGCCCCAATTCCTGCCCTGGATGGTGGCTGGCCGGATTTGCTACCAGTGAGATAACAAGGGCAAGGCATGGGGAACCACACTGGCTAAGCTCAGCACGGGAACAAGGATGCATCGACCTCTGTAATACAAATGGAAATTCCTCACACTCCGACACCTCATCTGTGGGCCAAGAAGTCATCCTTGAGTGTGGGAACGAGGCTGAGACTTAGGACGGCGGGGGATCTGCTCCTGGCTCATCCCGGGAGACGAGGGAATGTTCCCCCACTCTCCGGTTCATTGTTCCAGAAATTAATATATTTTTTAAAGGCCAAACTTGTGGCTGCATTTTTCATTTTGACAGCTTCTGAAACACAGATAGATTTTGTATCACATTGGCTTTTTCCTGTCTTGTTTTGGGGTGAGTTTCATTTTGTCCTTCTGTCAGACCAACCAAGGCTTCTGCAGTAAGCCTGAGGGGAGGTGGTGGTTGGAATAAAAGCAGATGCTCTGTTAATCAGACAGGTAATGAAGCTGCTGCACGTCTGGGTGCAAGGTTTGGGGCTAAAGAGGCCATTGCGTGGCTGGTACCCCAGAGTGAGTGAATGTGGGCTAGAAACACAGAGCTCAGAATGAGGTGATGTGCAGGTAATGGCAGCGATGAACCCCGAAGGGAGCGAGCAAATGTGGGCTGTGGAAGAACGCCAGTCAGGTGAGGAAAGTGGGCCACATGAGGGCAAGACAGTCACAGCTCCTCTGGGTGTTGGTGCCTCTGGTGGTGCCCTGTAAGGACCCCCACGCAGATGAGAAGCCACGGATGAGAGCACAGCTGTCTGAGTAGGTAAGTGGCATCCCTGATTGCTGTGCTGCTACAGAGCTAGGGCTTTGCCGGTACCAACAGGGATTTCCCCTTGTGTCCTGTGCTGCGAGGGCAAACACAGGCCTTCTCAGGGCTGTGCTGGGGTCTCCTAGGGTGTGGGTCCTAGGAGTGGAGAGCACAAACACCCAGTCTGTGGACTGAGAAAGGGGGAGAGGAAGAGAGAATACTAGTGCCAGGGTACTGCTTTTCAGATGCAGATCTTATGGACCAGGATATGACCCTAGGATATCCTGGACTCCCATACCAATTAGCCACTCACCTGACCATGCAGGATGCAGGACAGCAAGTCAGGGGTTGGGAAGAGAGCAGAGGCTCCCATCCCTGCTCCAAGTTGGAAAACTGCCTGGTATCCCATGTACATTGAGCTGTAAGGTGAAGAACGGACTAGGCTTTCCCTTCCAAGAAAGGGCTGGCATAGGAAACAACGCCCACCTGTCACTCCGCTATGCACCCAGGTTACCACCCTTAAGCACTGGGAAAGGCTCTGGAAGTGCGAAGGGCATCGTGGCACTCAGGCCAGTGGACACCTGCCATGGAGGGCATTGAGCCGGTCACAAGGAGGTTGAGGGAGGACTGACTTCAACTCCCTGGCCACAATAAGCTCCTCGCACAGGCTGGGAAACTGGGTAGGGCCTGGTCTTAAATGAGTCGTCACAGTTGTGGTGCAAAAGCTACTGAATGCGAGTGGGACACCAAAACCAGTCATAGGACAGGGAAGAACACAAGGACACAAACCGGGGAAGAGAAGAACGCCCAGAGGTCTCCATGCAGCAGGAAGGAGTGTGAGGAAGGAAACGAAAACACAGCATCCCATCTACCACTTAGAGCCTGCATCCCTCACACATCCCACTGCCTCGTCCCTCCGCTTGGGGAGCTCCAAGGATCCACCGAGGCACAGGCCAGGAGATGAATTACACATCACCAAATGTTCTCAGGGAACTGAATAGGACAGAGAGGTTCTCTTGGGTAGAGAAGGGACTTGGAAACTGGTGCTCCAGGAAATCTCTGGAAGCAAGGGGGAAAGACAGGAAAAAAAGGGAGTGGGAGTCCCTGGGAGGCTGTCAGGGTAGCAGAGAGCTGAGTGTGCCTGCCACCAAGGAGGGAAGGCAACAGAGTCGCCTGTGCTGCCACTGAGAGGGGCTTTCAGGGACTCAAGCAGATGAGTTCCAGCAAAAGGTGGGCGGGCGGCACTCATCAGCCTTTGACAAAGTGACACTTGTAGCCAGAAACCAAAGACTGCGCCTTGGGCCAGGTTTGACTCACCCCTCTATAAGATCAGAGTCAGAGAAGAATCAGTGAGGATGAGCTGTGAACACTCAAGAACACCCAGATACAGGCAGGCGGCTGAAGGCAGGGTGCTGATGTAGGGAGAGGCAAAGGCACCAAGGGGAGAGGAACGAGAGATTTCCTCAGCCAAGATGGCCCTGCTCATTGCTTCCCACCAGAAATCATTCACAGCATTCGCAATGGGACTCAGAACTGTGCTGTGCTGGCCGGGGGCTCTGTGGAGTCAAGGCAGGGCTGAGCTGCCCTTCTTGCCATCCTCTTCACGCTGGCCTGAGCTGGCTTCCTTGGATGCACTTGGCAACCCCCTCATCGTCCTCTTGCTGAAATCCCTGCCCATATCCCACCTTTCCCGAGGCAGATTTACAGAGAGAAGAGGAGACTAAGATCGTCTGTCTGCTGGTTCACTTCCCAAGTGGCCATAATGGCCAGAGCTGAGCTGATCTGAAGTCTCCCATGTGGGTGTAGGGTCTCAAGGCCTTTGGGTCATCTGTGTCTGCTTTCCCCAGGCCACAAGCAGGGAGCTGGATGGGAAGTAGAGCACCTAGGACACAAACCGGTACCCATATGGGATCCAGGCATGTGCAAGATGAGGATTTAGCCAGTAGGCCACTGAGCCTGGGGACCTTGGCTTTTCCAGAACTGCAGTTCTGTTGAATTCCATTTTGCAGTTCTCCCCATTTTTATTATTCACCTTCTACTCACTGAGCATCTGAAGCCCATTGGAGCTTGATTCCCTGCCTTTAAATCCTTCAGCGAGAATCTTAGAAGTGCTCTCTCGTAAGAAATGACAGAACAGCAGTGCCACTGGGTTGTGAAACACCGCAGTTGATGACACCGTTACTGTAGCCACCAGGCACCACTCTTTCAGCATGTGCCATGCACTAATAATAAATGCAGTTAGGTCCTCTCTCAAAATTCACCACCACTTTGGATATCAGTTATTGTATGCATTTTACAAATGAGAAGATGGAGGCACCTGTTTAGGCTAAGCTTATTATAGAACTTCAGTGTTTCTATGAACATTCCGCAGGTGCGAGCTCAGAACAGCTGTTGTTACAGTGTGTTGCTCCTGACTTCATCACTGAGCCCTTCCAAGCGGGCAGAAATGTGCTTTGGTAGCGCCCGCCCCCCCCCGCCCCCGCCTAGAAGTATCTTCTGAAGGAGTGAAAGAAGAACTCATATGGATTCTTTTTTCAAGAGAAGAAAAGACAAAGAGCCAATAAAAATTGTTTACTGCCTTGAGAGTCATGAAAAGTTGAAGAGGAGACTTTAATAAAGGAATCAGACTCGGAAAAGAGACCATTTGAGCTCACAGACGACCTCATGGCTGTTCCAATCTGCTGATATGCCCTTCCTCTTCCGGGTTAATCTGCTCAAACCTGAGCCCCTGGAGGGGATCACCTTACGAAACCCCTGTCCTTGCCACAGGGTCATAGTCTGCTGAGACAGAGGCTGACACATTCTAAAGGGGGGACCGGCTCATATAGTGAAGGTTGAGTCAACAGTTGCTCACCCTTGAGAACTGAGGCTAAGGAGGTCAGCAGCAAGGTAAGAAGACTTCCACCCAGAGGGGGCGTTCAGAGAACGTGGGAGGAAGCCCAAGGACCTCACTCCACATCAGCTACCCCAGACCTGCCACTGAGGGTCAGGGACGCCACGGTCTACCTTCACTCTCTGAGATGGAGCACTGAGCCTCTATTTTTCACCAACAATCTTTGCTGAGCCCCACAACCAACCCAAGCACTGTACATCAGAATGACTGAGTTTTGTCCTGCACGCATCTCTGAGAACCACACCAGTGAGAAACGGCTGACCACTGCTTGGGATGGAATGTGGCAGGCTTGGCGATGGCGAGAGAACTGTGAGGTGAGCCTTGCTTGAGGGGACCCAGTGGCTGTGACCATGTATTTGAGTAGAATGTCTGTCAGGGGAAGCCCTGCAATTTTTAGAAAACCTTTCTACTGACGGGAAAGTGCCTTATTACAGTGTGACTGGCACACAAAGAGCTGTTCGTATTTAACATCTGCAACCTGTGAATTAAGATGTAGACAGCCATGAACTCACCACCGTCTGTGCCATCAACCAGGGAATTTGCCGCTTCCCATGCTGTTCACTACTATCTGGGCCCTGTGTGTGATACAAGAGCACTGAGCAGAGAATCTGCCCCTTTGCCAAGTCGTTACACATGCTATGCAGCACTGTGCTATAAGGGCAACGTCTAGGGATTGCTCAAGTTGTATAAAGCAAAACCTGTGTCCTCCTTCTAACACCAGCTCACCTGCCCTTCCTCCCATCCTCTGCCAACCTGCATGCCACCTCCTGCTTCTGGTGGAATGCTTCATCATACAACCACATTATGCAATATTTGTCCTTCTGTGTCTGACTTATCTCACGTAGCATAATGTCCTCCAGGTCTGCGCATGCTCCCCTCACAGAGCAAGCTTTCCTTCCTTCTGCAGGCTGAACAACCTTACATTGTGTGCGCATGCCAAACAGAACCTCTACATTTTTTGTGTCAGGTTACAGAGGCAGGAACTGTGGATGCGGATAATAGGGAAGACTGGTACTCATTCAGAGTGTCAGTGGCCCACCAGGCTCTAAGCTCCACAGGGGACCACACCTATTGTGACTTTGACTTTGCTCAGCAGTATACCAATAGGCCGATACAGAGCAGCCATGCAACACGTGTTTAAACAATAAGAAGGCGGTGGGATTCCTCTAAGAACAGGAGTGATATAAGGAGTGAATGAGGGCTGCAAGAACTTCAAATCCTTTCAGATCCTAAGAACCAATGTTTTTGCTATCATCTTGGAATATAACAGACAATCAAACTACCATCAATTGAGTAACTAGCCTGCACATTGGTCAACGACTTCATATGCTTCCATCTGTCCTTATTTTGGAAAACTAACTCTTAACCTGGGAATTTGGCAGGCATGAAAGCATCAGATTTTGAGAAGATGTTGGGAGTCTATTCAACTTCTCAGGGTCAAGTCCCTTGTCTTTTTGACACTAGGGATTGTGGTATCCCCCTGCATGCTTCCCATCAGGAAAATGGGTAGAATTAAGATGCCCACTCCAGGGCTCCAGGGGCTTTTTTTTTCCTGCATATCTGTGCTGTCCAGTACAGTGTCCATCCTCCTACTTACCAGCTCAGTCAGACCAGTAGTAGTTACTGAGCAGACAGTACTGCATCCCTAATGCTACAGAATAAAATCTTGGGGTGTGTCTTCACTCTGCCTTTCCAGTTCCACACAGTGGTCCTTATTGCAAAGGTACCACTTGAAGCCACTAAGTGGCCTTCCTTCTAGTTTTTTTCTGTGAGCTCATGGAGAATTCTGCTTCTGCACAGACTTTACTGAACTTTATTTATGAGGCTCTGACTGCACTGGGAAGCAAGCAGGTGCTCTTTCACGGTGCTGGTCGCTGGCCTCTGTCTGCCCTGGTACCCGAGACACAGAGGACGTGACAGGTCTGCAGACACTGGTCTCACCTGCTGGCGTACTGAGTGAGACTACTGATCTTGTCTTCCCTCTGACCCACATGGACAATTATTTAAAAATACACCCCTTTCCTAGAGCGATTTCTCAGGGGCTCTCATTAAACCATACCAAGGGTCCACATCACTCACTTGAAGCAGTAGGTATGCCAATGAAGCTGAAATGATGCCAACTAAATTAACTTGAACATTAACATTCAGACACAGGCAATTTGGCTTTGAAAAAAAAAACAAGAGGGACGTTCCACTTGCATTCATAAATGTTACATGCAGGCTCAGATGACTCTAGCTAGATGCAGAACTAAAATGTAAATGATTTAAAGTGTCCCAGACCCGTGGCACACGTTCCTGTTTCTCAGGCAGTGACACCTGCATTGTGCATCCATTATTCATGCCCATTATCCACACACTGACTCCGCCAAAGGCACAAGCAGTCAGGAAGGGCTGCTGCGTGAACAGACAAATCGAGACGCTCCTGTATTCCTCCGGCTCTTGCCTTCTAGCTTTGTTTTGAATAGAGATATCTGTGCCAGGTGTTCCATGTGAAACAGAGCACCTCCTACACAGATTCGCAGCCTTTGGAAGGGGCTGCTTGAAAGCATCAGGCCCTCTCTGCTAACTGCTGCCATCCACATTCATATCCTTTTTTGTTTTCAATGTTTATTTAGTTATTTTGAAGGGGAGGAAAGGAGGACGGAGAAAAGGTGGGAGGGAAGGAGGGAGGGAGAGAGGGGAAGAGGAATCTTCTACTTGCCTTTTCACTTCCCAAATCCCACAACAGCTAAGTCAGAGGCAGGCCAAATCGAGCGACCAGAAACTACTCTGGGCTTCCAAATGGACGGCAGGGGCCCAAGTACTTGGCCATCTTCCACTGCTTCTCCATGTGCATTAGCAAGGAACTGGATTAGAAGCTGAATTGCTGGGATTCAGACATGCTCCAACATGGGACATCAGGATCTCAAGCAGAAGTTTAACATCGGTACCACAATGCCAGCCTCCAATCTTACTGCTAAGAACTGTGACATCTCAGATCATGTGGTTTGGTAGAAAGCAAATATGATGGCTCCCAAACTGTAGTCCCTTCAACAAGAGGTGTCAGATGATGTCTAGCCAGGGAGTCTTATCATTGCAGGAAAATTCAGCTGCATCAGCAAGCAAGGTACCCCCCCCCCCCACAACAGGCTGGCAGAGCATGGGTGGGCACTGGTTCTGTTAACACAGCACAGTATGACCATCAGCTATCCAGGACTCCTGGTACCACCAGTCACGACATACAGTGAAGAACAGGACCCTTGGCTGTTAAGTGGCAGACCTCACCCAGGAACGCTCAACCCAGAAATTCCAGCCAGTTCCTCTTTCATGTGGTTCCATTGTGAAGACTCTGCTACTCAACATAATCACAGGTACCCTGACTACATCTCTACTCAGGTGGCAGAGCAAGTCTGCAACGGATGATGCTGTAGTCAAGCAGGAATCCCAGGGGCTCTGAGACTTAAGGCACTAAGTAACAGTGACATCTTAGAACTCAGCTCACTCCTGCCATGTACCTCCTGCTGAGAAGCCCCCTTCGCCAGCATCTCCCCAGTCTCAACTGCATAAGCCACCCTGGAGACTGGAAGATTGTTAAGTGCCTCCATTTATACATATGCACTTAGTATTTCAGACAGGCTTTCAGGCAACTTGATTTGCCTCAACACGGAGCCACACGCACACACAGGGTTGTCTCTATGATTGTTAGCACACACAGAGGCTACAGGCAGGGCAGTGGAGGGCTGGGATAGGCAGAGACACAGCCCGAGGGATGCCTCGCCATCTCCTCTGCTAAGAAGTTCTCTGGCATCAGCTGACACCTTGGGCACTTGCCTCTTGCTCCACTGTGGAGTTAGGTATTGTGTGCTTGGGGACCCAATCACCCTCTGCTGGATACGTCACTGCAGCCAGACCAATGAATACTGCTTCCACGAAGACTTCTTGATGTGAATATGTTTCATGTTTTCCCTGGATGTTCCTTAATTCATCAGAAACAGTAAAAATAAGAGAGAAGGATGGTATGGTGATGAACTCAAGGTGCGGATTTAGATTCTGGCTGGATCACGTTAACGGTGGTATGATTTTTGGAGAAGCGATCTAACCCCTCCAAGCTTGTATTTCCTCCTCAGTAGACAGGGAATAACATTGTTTTCAGCTTTATCTGGGTGGTGCAGCCTAGCACAAGAGGCCGTGCTGAGTGACTGGCATCCTGCTCTGAGCACAGTGCTTGTTCGAGGCAGGTGTGCTCGTGATGGTGGTCTGGACTTGGGGCGTCTCCTCCCTTGCACTGGCTGCCTCCTCCTCTCCTCTCCCTACATTAACTTCCTGCACCTCCACTGACAACCAGAGCAGCAGTTTTCTTAAAAACTGAAGTCTTTATCATAACAACACTAATTTTAAAAGGATAGTTTATCTGACTTGATGGCAGACTCCAATTGTGTCTAAACTCCTCATAATGTCTGAGTTAAACAGTGCTGCAGGCAGAAACAACATGACAAATGGAAACCTTTATACTGTGCCTACATAATTTATCTCATTAAGCCTCTTTGTAATAACATTTAAAATTAACATTGGTCTTATGGATGAGTCATTGAGGAAATTAGGGAATAAAACAGAGCATTCTGGGTACTGATCTTGCTTCCTAAGTTTGACAGCTCCTAATAAGCCAGTTCTAAAGTTATTTTTCATCGAAGAAACATAAATGGAACAGAGTATCCTTGCATGGACATTTTATGTACAGTGCTTAGAATTTTCTCAGATGTTGGCAATTCTCAATTGCAAAATACATTACTCTCTGCGCTTACGAGCTGAGAGGATACGCAACATTAGCCAACCTGCGATACTCCACTCTGATTTAGTGATGCCTGCTCTGATAGACGTTAGAAGGGCTGCTCAAAGTGCACTGCTTATCTCAAAAAAGCCAGAAAGAATCCAAGCAGTCTTGGAATCATCTGGCTGTTTCTACCTAAGCTACCCATCCTGCACCACACTGGAGCTTCATATCTGGAAATCAGTCTTGTAAAGTCACATGTGGTTCGGTCACCTCCAAGCGCTCCCAGAGATGTTTGCTTCTTTCCAGTGAACGTGGAAGCAGAGAGCTCAGGCCTCATAAATCCAAGCCCCAGGAGCGTCTGAAATCCACAAGGGACCACGTCTCCTAAGGCAAAAATCATCACATGGCAATGTCAACATGAAGCCCCTGGGGAATCTTGCTAAGAGGTGGACTATCCTTCAAAGATCTGAGGTGAGGTGTTTTCAAGAAACTTCCACGCATTCCTGATGTTGTCACTCCACAGGTCACACTTGGGACATCCAGGTTCTGAGACGCACAGAAGCCAGTTCTGTGTATGGTTGATTGTGTACAAACCAGTCTCGGTGTGTGTGTGTGTGCTGTTTGTGAGTTTTCCCTCTGCTACCAGAATGAATTCCCTGCTCCTGATCTTGCAGCTGCCACTTCTGGCTGACACAGTGCCAGGGCAGCTGTCCCTGAGTGCCCATGGCAGACTGGTGGACCTTTGTGGATCCTTTCACTCAACTCAGGCTCCCTCTTTTGACTTTGGGGCAAACAAAGCCCGTAACAGTGGTTTCTTTAGAGCTGGTTCGACAGTTCTCTCCTCCATGCTTCTGCTGCTGTTACCATTCTGTCCCACTCCGTAGCCTCCTTCTCCCATCTTCCCTTGGGGCTCATGTCTGTTTGGCTCACAAGCTAGCAACTCCTCCCATGCCCAGCAATCCCACAGTTTCAAGACCGAGTTCACATTTTGCTTCTTTTCCACTGTCTGTTGTCGCTAAGTTTCATTGCTTTCTTTCTTTTCTTCTCAAGAGTGTTTTGCCTTGCATTTCTACACTAAGGTTGAAACCCAAGACTCACAGACATGGCAGTGTTACCCTGAATTCTACAATAGTCAAAAACGACCTCATTCTTTCACCCAGTGATTTCCTCTCTTCATTTTCCACTTATTTAGGAAATGGGCAGAGATGCCTGTGCAAGGATGTTCACTGCAGAGTTCTTTACAACAGGGAATAAAGACATAAAGCAGTTTACAATGTACTGGTGGTTAAGCAATGAGCGCAGATCAAAGTGGCACATAGATTGTTGGCATTAAAACCATCATTTTAAGGCCTGGCATTGTGGTACAGTGAGTTAAGCTGCTGCCTGTAACACTGGCATCCCATATGCGTACCAGTGATTTGAGCCCCAAGTACCCAGTTTCTGATACAGCTCCCACTAATGTGGTGGGGCAAGCAGCAGATGGTTCAGGGGCTCAGGCCCCTTTCGTCCATATGGGAGACTGCGACTGAGTTCTTGGGTTTGGCCTGACTCACCGTGATCACTTGGGGAGCAAACCAGGAGATGGAGTATTTTGCTTTCTGTCTCTCCCTCTCATATCTCTATAACTCTGCCTTTCAACTAACTAACTAAACAACTAACTAACTAATAAACCAATCAAATAAACCTTATTTAAAAGCTCATCACTTTATCACTTTAGGGGTGGGAAGTTGGCTGGTGGATAAGATGTTGTTTAAAAAACAAAAACAAAAACAAAAAAACAAAAATGATGTTGTTTGGGAAGCCCAGCAGCCCACACTGGAGCATCCAGGCTGGAGTTCTGGCTTCACGGCTGAGTCCATTTTCATGATAATGTAGACCTTGGGAGGCAGCAAGTAATGGTTCAGTTAATCACGGCCCTGCAACCCCAGGGAAAGACCTGGACTCATTTCCCAGTTTTGGCTTGACCGGTGTCAACTGTTGTTCATGCATTTGAAGAATGAATCAATGGATTGGCATTTGATTTCTGTCTGTCTCTATTTCTCAAACACAGCTTAAAAAATCCCCTTGAGTCTTACTGAACAAGTGAGAATGCTCATGAAGATGTCAGTGAAAGAATATATGAATAAAACAGACATTAATGCCCGTATTAGAATACCAATGCTTAAAAAAATACATATACGTAGAGAAGAATTAGCAAGAAGCACACCCAATTATCACTAACAGTTCTCTGGATAGCAGGTATACAGATAAATTAGGTATTTTTGATTTTGATAACCCTTGCATTTCTAGTATTTTCTAGAGTGAAACTGGATTCCTTTATTTCAATCAGGAAAAATTTCTACATGACACCAGTTTATAATCTCGATTTAGACACTGGATCCCACTCATAGATAATTTTAATCGTTTGAACATTAGGCAGCTCAGAGCTTGCAGAGCTGTAAAACCCTAAACCGAGGAGCTGTCATAAACGCTCCCTCAGCAAAAACGTTTACACACAATCACGGCTTTCCAAGGAGGATCCGGGCATCATCTTCCCCTTGCAACATCATAATCTCTCTCGCTATATTTCAACATTCTTCTGCTAGTGATAAATTCAGTTAAGATGCAGTTGCTCAACTGGCTAGCAAGCCAGCTTGACTATTTCTGGGTATAATTACAGATAATTAGGCAGCTTTTCAGAGTAATGTGACTTTCTACTCACTGCAGAAAATGTAATTTGCACTTTCAATGTGAGTCTCTTCTGTCCCTATATTCTGCAGTATCAACATTTTGTGCTCCTCCTATTAGTTAATGGTTGCCTAGGAGGGTGAGGGCTGTGCCCGGGCGATGCCTTACAGGAGGATCTGTCACATGACCATGGTCTCCGGGGCACTGACAGCTACAGTACCCACTAGGCTGACTAACACACTGAGGTTTACTTGACTGTATGTCATCAGAATATCTTTAGGAAACCCTCTCTGGGAACCCACACTTACCAGGCCCCACCCACGGAGAACTCCTAGGTTTAAAGGAATGTGCCTGGCCAGGGCCCAGGGTATGCTTTAGCTCATGCTGGGTACCTGCAGGCCAAGATATCTCTGTCCAAATGGCAAACAGACCAAGTGAACCCTCAGCCCTCCCTGGACAATGTCCTATCATTTGTCTCAAGGTGAGGGCTGTGTGAGTATTCTCACAGAATTAGTTCTCTAATTATTCAACCACTTCTTCCATTAAGTTCTATATCTAATCTGTCAACAATATGCCCACGAGTCTACTCACTCATTCATGCACCCCGCCCCTTTTTTGTAAAGTAAGACACCACAGTGATGACATAAATAACACATGGGGAGGGATATCTGTCACCAGCATGAGCAATTGTGGAGAGCTAAGACCCGGGACCTGACGATCTCATGAGCTGGCAGGTGAAGGGTATATACGCATGGCTGACGACAGTGCAAAGTGGTGACGTGTGGAGTCAGGGGATTGCACCAACGCAAGAATCAGAAAAATGAACTCAAACGATGTGACTAAAACAAGGAGGGAATGTTTTCCCACATTGAGAAGTCCAGCCTGAATGGATACACAAAGCAAGACTAAGAAACATGGAGGTGTAACGTGGGTGCCTGGAAAGGTCAGAAAGGTCACGTGGTACAGTGCCAAGTGTGTGCTCATGACATGAGGTGGCAATGAGACTGGAGAAATAACTAGGAGGCCAGCTGCAATGGCTGAATACCATCCTATATGGTCAAAAAAACACTGATTAAATTTGTTTTGAATTTGTATGCTAAAAGAATTTATACATTGAAGAGCTCTGGAAGGAGCTAATGAGAGGAGGCATATTAGAGATGTGTTCTTGGGTCGGAATACACAGAATGTGGCAGGAAAGGGAGAAGGAGAACCTGAAGGAGACTCCGATTTCTAACTTGGGTTTATCTTCTATGCAGAGAAGAATCCTGGAAAGGAAGAGGGGCAGTTAGGCAGGTCGCACCTCACTGACCACCTCATCGGTTTCACAGGCGCTCGCTGCACGTGCTCCATGCATCAGCCACAGGGAGGGAGCGAACAAATGGACGTGGTCCCTGCCTTCACGGACCCTCCCCTCTCATTTCTCACACAAGATGTTGCTAGGAATCAATCAAGACCCGTGTTTTTCTCCTTACTGGGGGTGCACAGCTGGACTTGCCAGAGACCTCTGTCCTCGTTGTTTTGTGTGCGCTGGCCAACTCCTCCATTAAGAGCAGTGCTTGCATCTGATTAAGTGCCTGGCCAGTGCCCTCCTGTCCATCAGTCATTGCTGTTACTCAGATACCACTGTCAGCAGCGTCACTGGCAGCTCCACACCACACATTAACATGCTCCTCTCAGAGGATTAAACCATCAAACAGATGCTTGAAGGCTTTGCCAAGAGTGCGGACAACTTCCACCAGCATCCCTGGCTGAGAGGCGCCGCAGGGAGATGCACTGCTCACGGTGTTTTCAGCTTTTGCTGGACAGTGGCCCATGAGGTCAAACGTACAGGGCTTTCCTGGCACCAGCACATCAACACAGATGTGCATGGCCACTTGGCACAACATGGTTCCCAGGGGCAGCATGCACTGCAATGAGGCTGCATATCTTACAGAGTAAGAGCAAGTGGTGACCCCTGCCATGGAAGGCCAGGGTGCTGCTAGCCCTGGGCAGCTAGCATTAATGAGTATAATTTTGCTCAGTCAGTCAAATGTGGCAAATGCTATCTGCCTTCTGTGTGAACAACCTGGATCTAATAGCACAGCTGGCTGAAAGACCCCCTCCCTCCACCCACACCCCAGCAGCGTGTTCGTCCCCCTCAGGGCTTCCTCCCCTGGGTGTCACCCAGAGTTACGAACACCCTGATTACAGTAGCACACTCTTGTATTGTTCTTGCTGCTTCTCCTCTCTTCTAAAGGATTACAGAGAATGCCTCTTTGTTCTCTTATTCGAAATTCAATGCGGTGGCATTTTCATTAACTTGATTTCTCACGCTGTGTGGAATTTATTCATTTATTTTTGAACGTGGACAAGAGTAATGTGAGAAGTGAGGCCACTGTCCCTGGGGCTGTTGTGGAGGGATGCTCCTGCTAGGAGACCCTCACAAGGCGGGGGCACAAGCTGGGGGAGGGGACGGCAGGTGGTCTGTGCCTAGCGGAATCTGCCCCGGGGGTTCCCATCACTGCCTCTGACACCGGTTGCCACACAGCTCCACCCCTTTCAGATACTACCACCCAGACTCTCTGCCTCCTACCTTCTACTTGCCTGCCAAACAGGTCCTTTGCAAAGAGGAGAGACAAGTGGGTTGAAGACAAAACACCTGAAGTGAGGCCTGCGGGCAGCACAAAGTCCACATCACAGCCCAGGGACACCCTTCCCCCGAAGCTGAGGGTACCGTAGATGGCCTCAGAGTGACCAGAGGTCAAAACTGGCCCTCATTGGACCACACAGGCCCTTTCCCACTCCTCCGAGCTTTCAGGGTTCTCTTTGGTACCTTGATAAGCCTTAGGGGCTCCTCGGGAGCTCCCCCTCATGGGGACTCCAGCCTGGACACCTCTGGAGTACCCGGTGTGTTTCAGCTTCATGGATGTCAGGGAAGAGAATGAGATGGGCAGTCTCACATGCCTTTCCTGAGAACCTGCTCTGCACTAGGTGCAGGCTGGCAAAGCGCATATTTTACACAAAGCGGACCTGGAAAGGTGGCTGTGGTACCCTCCACCTGTGGCACAGAGGGACCTTCATCCAGTGACAGTAGGTGGGTGAGTGCTGGGGTAGGGAGTGGCTGCCACATGGATGACTGGCGTGCCATCTTTGCAGCCAGGGAACAGGAGAAAACTAGCATGACCGTTATTCCATGGCATGGTGTCTCCCCAGACTCAGCGACCCAGCATTGTCTTTCTTCAAGATCCAGGCATGCAGAAAACGTGAATTAAACCCAACTCCTGTCAATGCTTAGAAATGGCATCTATCCTAGCTTGTTATCTTTCAACTATATTGTATGTCCTCAACACACTTCCAAATATGTGTCTCCAGAATGTCTTGAACCCAGAGAAATGTAACAGCAATAGCATTTTTTCTTCCTTGATTAAAAAGAAAGCCGATGACATGGCCATCAGACAAGTAGCAGATGCAACTAGAAATAAAGTTCTAAGCTAGATTATGTCAAGTCATTTGCGCCATCACCACTCACAGACTCTGTGTAGGGCTCAGACATCAGGGAAACACCTCAATGTGTCCACAGTGCCTTAAGGGGAGGAGCCACACCAACACCTGCAAGGTGTCCCACACCTGCCTGTCGGGTCTGGATGTCCCCTTCATTGGTGAGGTTTCAGACCAACCTCCCCCAACGTGGCCTTCCCTGATCACCTTCTCAGCGCCCCCTTCCCTCTGCCGGGTACACTCTGCCTTGCTGCTCTGTGGCACCATATCACTGGTCACAGTGACAACCTGCATCTCCTGTGACAGCAATTTCCAGTTAGGATATGGATCCTGTGTCCTCTTGCTCACCTCCACACCCCAAGTGCCCAGACAACAACCTGGCAGGTAGTTGGCGATGGATGGGTGAATGGATGTGCCCCAAGTAGGGAAACTGTCAGTACTTCCTGGGAACTCCTGAGAAAGACAGGGCCAGATCTCTAATTCAGAGCCCCCCTCTGGGGGCCCACAGCATGGAGCAAAACCTAATGAGTAATTTCCCTGGAGACACAACCATCATTTGTAAGTATCTAATTTAGCACATCTGCAAACATATTTTTTTCCTTCCTTCCCCACCATCAGACATCCTCCTGTAATGCCTTCTTAGTCGCTGAGCGTTTTGAGTGGAGCTGGTAAGGTGTGTACTTCCTCTCAGCCAGGGGTCATGTGGGACTTCACACTAAGTGACTTCTGAGACAGGTGCAGCTGCAAAAGGACTAATTAAGTCCCGACTGGGTAGAGAACACAGGTTTCTAGAAGGGAGTTTGTGGGTTATTTTTAAGTCCTCCCTGAAGGAGAGGAACAGAATAAAAGCTACATCATTAAGCAAATGGAACCTTCCAGTTAATGTAAGGCAAATCCCATCAACTATGAGCATGACCTGGCGAACTTGGTAATTTCTCTTTACTGGATCCTGTGAGTGAAGTGACTGGGTCACACCCACTGGGCATAACCCTGGAGCCTTGGGATCAGTCCTCATTTCCCAGAGGAGGACACAAAGATAGAAAAGGGTTAAATCCATCACCAAGATCCTGCAATTGTAACTGGCAGAGCAGGGATTTGTACCTGAATTCTAGACCAGAAATGAAGGACTTGGGTTCTAGCGAGGACTTAACCACTCAAGCTTTTGTGATACAATCTCAAGACTGGAGGCTCCTTCTTGCAGTGTCTCCAGATGTGGCACTGACGGGAAGACGGAGCACTTCCTCCAGAGCCTGCCACCTCATAGCCAGGGGCTGGAATTCATTTTATCATGTCACAAAGGGAATGGAAGGGCACACCTGGTCTGGCCGCAACAGACATCACTGATGGGTGGTTTAGCAGGTACATTCTTGCCCAGTGGACAATGGCATGTCCATTCTACCTCTGCGTGGGGCAGGGTTGTAACATGGCACTGTTGAGGTTTGGAGCTGCAACTTCTGGGCGGTGGGAGAGACTGACCTGGGCACGGACGAGCTCTGGTAGCACTGATGGCTATGGTCCTCTAGATGCTCCTCACCCCCCTCCATCCCCCCCGCTGTGACAATCACAGGTATCTCTGGTCATGACTCAATATTCTCCAGTGGGGGTGGGGGAACACAATCATCACCAATTGAGACTTAGATAAAAGTTAAGTGATTTGTGCAGCTAAAGACCAGGCCAGAGCTTGTCACAATTCAAAGAAAGAGATCTCCTTTTCAGAGCACTTGCTAAATAAAGATGGATTCTGGCTGGGGAATCAAGGCAGGGCAATCAGCAAATTACCATAGCCAGTGCACTTATCAGACTCCTGCCATTGAATGCACAATGTTTTGTAGATTGTTAATTTCCCATTAAAGCAGCCATGTCATTTAATAAGCATTCTGTCATGTGACTCCATAAGGTGGAATAAAGCATGAAGAGCTACCAAGGTTCTTTTTTAATGAGGAGTGACAGCTGTGTTCAGTCATGTTCAGTCATTCAACATGTATGCAGTGCCTGCTGTATGAAACGCTACACAGTACATCTCTGTGGCAGCGTCAGGCAACCACTGGAGTCTTTTACACAGGTCTAAGCACTATGTGGAAGGAAAATTAATTGATTCCACTGATGATTACTGAAAAATCTATGGTGTGTCAAACCACCAGCTACACTCTGGAGAGAATGTGATGAAAGAAATGAATATGTCCTTATGAGCTTGTGGCTTACAATAAAGCAGTGGCCCTCAGAGTGGGGATTCCTGGACCAGAAACATCTCCTAGCATCAGAACTGAATGACATCTACCCACAAAGCTGTCTTGAAGTCTTAGCCACACTAATGCATGGGCTTGACATGCTGAACACGCCATTACTGGTGAGGGCTCCTGGGAATCCATGTCTTACCAAGCCCCCCTGGGCCAGAGTCTGAGAAATGCTGACACAGAGCAGTAGTTCATAGATGCAAATGCACATTGTACTTGTCTTGGAAGCAACAAACTGAAAACAGAAACATATTCTGATAGGATGATTCTAATGTGCACTAATGCTGACAACCACTGGTCCATAGCAAAGTCTCCCAAATGCCTGTATATGTAGCTTAGTAGGAATGAATGGCATCATCTAGGAGTCTTGTGAAAATGTAGATTCTGATTCAGCAGAGAGTGGGGCTGGAGACTCTGCTTTTCTGTAAGCTCTGGGATGATACCAGGCTGGTCTGTAGCCTACACTTTAAAGAGTGAAGTCAGAGAACACTGACACATGAAACAGCAGCCAGTACTTGCTGACTGCCTTGCACAGGCCAGACACCACGTGGGGCTATGCCAAGGGAGTCAGGAGAAGGAGGACAGGAAAGATCTCCACCTAGAGGGGTGACATTGGAAGCTGTGATGTGGCTGGATGCAGCCCTGCAGCCACAAAGAGGGTCCTGGAGTGATGAAGTCATGTACCAGGCAGAGCAGTGGCAGCTGCCACGATGGACAAACTATCGCCTTCCAACAGCTGCCTCACAGTGTGCTCCAGGTGCTCCAGGTGCTCCAGACACCGAAGAAGGTGTCCTCCCAAAGAAGCACCTGATCCTCCCTCTGCATCTCTGCAGTTCTCAGTTCAACTGGTGAATATGGAAGCAGGGTGAGGAGACTGGGGACGATCTAACGAGTTGTACCTGAAGCCCCTGCCTCCATAGTACGGACACTGTGTGACAGTCAGGGACGATGAAGTCGAACCTGACAGCCGAAGGAGAGCAAACAGGGCTTTATGACGACAGTGTCGCTGCGGCGTTTCCAAGGGCAGTCAGGTGAAGAGAGGGAGAGGATATGTGAAAATGTGAGGTTCTAACAACATATGGCGAGCACAGGAATCAGATTTCCACAGCTTTTCTGGCTACCATTTTCCATATGAAAACAGTTATGGCAACCCACCTAGTTCTTTAGTGCCTCAATAGTGTGGCATAGTAACATGTCTGAGGAAGGGTGCTGGGCGCCTCCCTAACGCTCAACAGGCAGCCGAGGAAGATGCATCCAGACTGAATCCCATGATTGTCGCTTACACACAGGCCTGAGGCTGGAGCCAACAGATAAGCCCAAACTCTGAGCCGAGATTGACATGTGAGTCAGAAATAAAGAGTGCAGCCAGGGAAACCACTACGGTCCCACGGTGATATCTGCATGTCCACGAGGGAGACTCAGAGCCAAGGAAATCCTATCTAAGGCCAGAGGATGATGAGTTCCACAGAGACAGGAGCCAGGGAAGCGATGCTGGGAAATCCCATGCAGTGGGGCTGCAATTCCACATCGCTGTTCTCCTTGGTGTTCCTGCCAGATGATGTGTGGTTTCTGACGGCAAAACCCCTCCTTCCAAGGCCAGCTGGGAAACTTTCCCACCAGGGCCACACAGAGAACGAGCTCAGTTTGCACCTTGGAAAGAGACAGCACCTTGCAGCCACAGCTTCGTCACCCACAAAGCACCCCTGTGACGACCACCTGGGTGACAGACACAGAAAATCCTCTGAAAATGGCAGCTGCTGAGCACACTTTAAAAATGGCTCTCGTGTTTCTCCCATTGGATTTCTGTTCTTTAAGCGCTTCAGCTTTCCCTCGCTGAACATTCCCAGCCCTTCACTTCGATTTGAACCAGCACTTCCCAGGCTGTGTCCTAAGGATACTAAGATGTTGGTAGGAGTTCTTTGAAAAAACTAAGTTGTTAAACCAGACGACTGCCTCAAAGCTTTGCAGTGCATCTTGGTAACAAAAAGTCTGAAAGAGTCCTTGAAATACAAAACTGTTGATGTGAGTTCAAGTTGGGTCCCATTAGCTGAAATGTAAGTTGCCATGATATTCGTGATTGGCAGTTAGTCATAATTATATAATCTTCTATATATAGAACCTCCAACTAAGAGTTTTACTAAGAGTTTTCCAGATTTCCAAGTTGGAAGATAAAAAGCTCATGGAAAATACAATTAAAAGAAGCTTATTTTTGTGCAAGAAAATCTCAATATCTACGCATATGAGGAGTTTTCAAACAGCTCATGAAAAATGTACCTTATGTATAAAACTATGCATAGATTTCAACATCTTACACACCAGAATAAACTTCTTTTAACTCTTCTCTATGAACCTTTGGAAGTTCCTTCACATGTCTTTAAAGGCAGAGTCTATGCTCTAAGTGGATGAGTTTCCCTCCCAATCACACCTGGTCTGCCAATATGTTAACTGGGCTTTTCTGTCTGTGTCCACATTCATGACACAAAGTGCCACAGGATAGCACCAAGCCAACACCAACATGTGGCAGGACCCCCAAACCCACACCAAGGCATGGCAGGACCCCCAAGGCCACACCAAGGCATGGCAGGACCCCCAAGCCCACACCAAGGCATGGCAGGACCCCCAAGCCCACACCAAGGCATGGCAGGACCCCCAAGCCCACACCAAGGCATGGCAGGACCCCCAAGCCCACACCAAGGCATGGCAGGACCCCCAAGGCCACACCAAGGCATGGCAGGACCCCCAAGGCCACACCAAGGCATGGCAGGACCCCCAAGCCCACACCAAGGCATGGCAGGACCCCCAAGCCCACACCAAGGCATGGCAGGACCCCCAAGCCCACACCAAGGCATGGCAGGACCCCCAAGCCCACACCAAGGCATGGCAGGACCCCCAAGCCCACACCAAGGCATGGCAGGACCCCCAAGCCCACACCAAGGCATGGCAGGACCCCCAAGCCCACACCAAGGCATGGCAGGACCCCCAAGCCCACACCAAGGCATGGCAGGACCCCCAAGCCCACACCAAGGCATGCTGAGGCCCCGGGGCTCTATAGCACTTCCTCCATTTACTCTACAAGTAAGCCCTAATTCTGAAGTCCCACATTCCATCTTCAATATATTTTCCTGAGGCCAGCACCATAGCATAGTGAGTAAAGCTGTGGCCAGCAGAGCTAGAATCCCATCTGGTTGCTGATTTGAGTCCTGGCTGTTCCACTTCCCATCCAGCTCCCTGTTCATGGCGCCCAGGAAAGCAGTAGCAGATGGTTGAAGTGTCTGGGTCTCTGCATCCACATGGGAGAACTAAAAGAGGCTCCTGGCTCCTGGTTTCCAACTGGTCCAGCTCTGACTGTTGTGGTCTTTGGGGAGTAAACCAGCAGAGAGGACATCTGTCCATCCACTCCCCATTGTCTTTCAAATAAAATAAAATAAAACAAATCATGCAAGCTAAATACTCCCTCACATCCCTCTCTGTACTTTGAGAATAAAAAGAAAATCTCATAAAATTTCTTTCGACTGAGAGTTCATTTTCTTTCTCTCTCCATGATATCAACAGATTGCTGGCCTGACTTAAGTGGTCACTGCGGTCTCGATTCTGATGGATCACTTCCGGAGACGAGTGGAGAATAACCGCTTTGGGCGACACTGGTGACAGATGCCGGGGAAACTGCACATTGAAATAAATCTGAGGAGAAATAACCCACAGGTGCCCAGAAAGGCCAAGCGACAAGAGGCGCGGCTCCCCAAGTCCCCTCCTAATTTTTACAAACGATTCTCTCCTGAGCTGCCTGGCACATTTCCATGATGGGCTTCTGAATATGTATAGACACAGCAGGTAATTGAAGATTGCTGCAAGTGTCTGACAAAAACAGACTGCATATTCAACTTGTTTAGGAAACATCTTAATGACAAGTAAAGCAATTTATAGAGGACATATTTTTATAGCACAGTAACATCAACATTTATTATTTAGGCCATAACTGGGAAAGAAAATAGACTTCCCCCATTTAGGCAACAAAATTAAATTTCTGGGCAGGCAATAGAGAAAAGGCACAATCTTGACTATAGTTATGGTATAGAATAATATTCTTTTAGAAATATGGTGGAGAATGGGGATGGGGGAGGAATGGTATAATGACCTGATGGGAAATGCTGAAGATACGGTTCTGGAGGACAATTCCTTCCAAGGGGCTACAATCTGATATTATAGAACTCAAGACAATCTGTCTGCTACAAACTTATTTCCTCCCTAGGAATGCCACTTGTTAGGTAGGAACTAGATGAAGCTATCCTTTGCACCTGCTTTTGCCCACTGTAGAATGACTAACATCCACGAAGCGTCTACCTTAGAATAACAAAGGGTCCGAGAAGCTGAAGTCACGAAGCCGTGATTATCAGCTAGGGTGGGTGCAGGTGGCTCCTGGTCCTTTGCTGTCTAACTCCCTCATGTTCCAGTTTCTAAGAATGAGCCAAACATCTAAACACCAAATTCAGTGTCTAACATACTATATATTCAGGTCTCAGTGATGAAGCCAACATGCAAATGAATTCCACAAGCCAGATGAAGCCCCCACCTCTGAGTCATGGGGTTATCACCGGGAGAAACAGAGCAGGACAAGCTGTCTGGTGAAGAGGGGCTAGTTTCTTGTCTCAGGTGGCTCGGAGAAGTCATGTAAAACTGCTGTCTTGTTTCTCTCCTTCCTCAACAAACATGGACTAAGTACCTGCTATGTAGATGTGGCACGCTGCTGGGCCTTTGGAGACACAGCAGATGAAATGCTGTCTCCACATCCATGGTTTCTATGTATTCCAATTTGTTTTCAATTAAGTCATCACTTCTGAAAGTCATTCTTATTACTCCAATTCCCCCAGCTGCCATTCAAAACTATTTGTGCACCCTGGAAATTCTGCCCTTATTCTCAGCTCTCTCTTTCTTGGCAAATTAGCCAGACTTCTGCTTTATGGAGCAGCTCCAGGGCCCGTGACACGATCTACCACACTCCACCTCATTATTTCAAAGCCAGATTGGCGCACCCAAGAAACACAGGTGTCAGCCTGGCTACCTGCCCCCTTTACATCCAGTGCCTCACTAGCCCTCTTGATTTGTCCCCTGCAAACAGCTCAGAAAGCTCTTTTGGGCTTACACAATGGTTGCTTAGTTGCTGTTTTTCTTACCTATTCTCCCTCATCCACCTCACATAACACTGAAGCTCTTACCAATGCGCAATTTTGGATGTAGCTCCTTAGCATTTAGAATGCTTGAAAGGTTCCCATTTCCATAAGGACAAATACAGAACCTGTCATTCAGACCTGCAGGTCCTGCAGAGCCCGGGCTCCCCTGAACCCCCAGCCACACCTGTACCCAGGCTTCTGGGCCACTCAGGGTTCCATCCTTCAGCCTTTCTGTTTTCATACTCACTGTGCTCACCATGGCCACAAGACCTTGGCTCAGACTCAATCCAGAGCAGTGAGCAGGGTTTTCGCTCATTGAACATGGAGTTTATGGAAGGAATTTCTCAGGGATTCTCCTTCAGACCAAATGCCATAATGCTTGCTATTCTTGGGTGTTGATACAGTTGCTTTCCAGGATGAATTCCTACTACAGGTCACTCTTCACACGGAGGGAGAACAAAGCCAGGGCAGTTGTTTCCGTGTTCATGCATTCACCACTGCAGACACTTCTTCCAAGCCCCACACTCTCCCAAACACTCCCTGCTTTCACTCATTTAATCCCTACAGCCTCTAAGACACAGAGGTGATTACAATTCCATTCTACCAATGGGTAAACTGGGACATGAATCTTAATCAACCCAACCAGGACTGTATGTTGGAGCCAGAGGTCTATTCCTAACTCTGATCACAACACTGGCCTCACGCTGGGCAGTGAATACATTTAAGGGGGGCAAGGCTGGACTACTGTCATTAGCCCCGGATCACCACACCTTTTTGTGAGTCTGTCCATTGTGGGTCCTCACCGTCACACACAGATTTACACCTTGGCCATTCTCACTAGAACTACCACAACAGTTTCTTGATTTCTCCATGAATCTATCATTTTCCCCTTTCTGCCCAGCAAAGATGTGCCCACAATGTCAATCAAGACTACCCCCTTTCCCCTAATAATGTTTGGTGGCTTCTTGTTAGCCTCTTGGCACTGACTGGCCTACTGTCTCTTTCCAATCTCCCCTCTGTTTAACTCCTGTACACCCCAGGCTTGTTCCTGCCCCAAGCCATTTGTGCATGCTGTGCCCTCCGCATGGAGTGTGGTCTACCTTCTGGTCACCCCATCAAAACCCTTAATGCACTTCTGTGCATCACTGGATGTGGTACCCAACAACATTCATTTTCCAGTAACCCCTTGCTATCCTAAATGGTGAAAGGACTCTCTAGGTGTGTTTAAGTCAAGGACCCTGATTGTATCTGCATCCCACCCAGGCTGTTGCCTTTATCAGATCATCTTACAAGCTGACACGCTTGTGCTCATGAATTTGCATTAAGAGGAAGAGCTTGATAATTATGGGTAAAATCACAGATTTGGGACCCAGCTGTGTGTTTGGATGTATCCGCTACTTCCATTTAAGTCAGTCTCATGACTCACATGTGCAGGCTCACAGCAGCTTCAAAGTGGAAGCAGCTCGTGTGTCCATCAGCAGAACAGAGCAAGGAAATGTGGCCTACTCACAAGCCAGGGTGGAGTCCAGCCATTCAAAAGGTGTGGTGTGTCACACACATGCTACAGCATGGAGCAGAAAGCAGGGCAGGCTGCAAGCGTGATGCTCGGTGAGAGGAGCTGGGCTCAAAGGCCACCGGGAATGTCCATGAGGAGGCTAAGCCACAGAGTTGGCAGATGACCAGTTTCCAGGTTTTGGGGCAAGGACACTGGGGAGCCACTGCCAAATAGGACTGGGCTTTCCTTCTTGGGCATCAACAATATAGACAGACAGTCCAGGCAGTGAACTGCTTCTTTAGAATAGCTGATTGGGGGCTGTTGTGGCATAGTGAGCTAAGCCATCACCTACAATGTTTGCATCCCACACTGGAATCCTAGCTTGAGTCCTGGGTGCTCTGCTTCCAATCCAGCTCCCAATGAATAGTCCTGGGAAGGCAGCGGAGGAAGGCCTAAGGACTCGGGTCCCTGCCACCTACGTGGGAGACCAGGGTTGGATTTGGTTCCTAGCTCCTGACTTGAGCCCGGCTCAGACGTGGCTGTTGCAGTCAACTGGTGAGTTAACCAGTAGACCAAAGAGCTTTTTCTCTTTTTCCCTTCTCTATCACTCTGTTTTTCAAATAAATCTTTTAAAAAATCTTTTTTATTAAATGTATTTTACCTTGATAAAATAACTAAAAATAGGTGAAACTACTTTTTTTTTTTAAAGCTTATAAAGTAAACACTATTTAAATCTTCATGAAGTCCACATCTGAGGAAAGGATGCACTGTAGCATGTATCATTGCTTGTGGTGGTATCTTACTGCAGGCTCCCTGCGTAGACCTGACTCTTGTCTGCTGGCTGCAAGGTGGGAGAAGGTAAAGGTAAAGGGCTTTGGTGTTCCCCCCAGTCTGGTCTTTGGCGGGTGCCCGGTAGGAAAACTACCTTTGGGCATCGGAGCTTACTTGCAGCCCAGCAGGGAGGCCAGGAGGCCTTGTGCTCAGCTTTCCCGAGCAGATGGAAACACAAGCAGCAGCAACGTGACACTGGCAGCTATCCTGCATTCACCCTGCTCACACCACCATCACCCGCTGCCTTGCGGTGTCACAGGTAGGACACTGCAGCCTATTCTTCTCTTCCCAAACAGAGGTTGAGGCTGGGGAGACGCATGGCAGCGGGAAGCAATAAGCAAGACCTTTGTAGCAATGGCCAGCGGAGGCTGAGGGAGAAGGGGGAGGGTATACGGCTGCAGGTGGATTTGGCCACTGGGAGCTCTGTCACCACTAGCCTGAGTCACACAGCTGGTTTCTGAAGGTCAGAAGACTAATAAGCGATGCTGTTCAGTTGCAGGGGAGGCCAGAGGCTCTCTCCCGCGGCATGGCTAATTCCACCTGCTGGGGAGTTGGCACTGTGTGGTGCTCATCACACAGACCTGCAAGATTTGTATGGCAGAGGGACAAAGGGTCTGGGACCACTCCGGTGGTGATGGGCTCAGTGGTTCACACAGATTATAAATGCTTGTGAGGCACCTGCTGAATGCAGGCCACCGTGCAAAGTGCTGCCCAGAGCCCTGATGAAAATGCAGAGCTGGTAGTCTACTGCTGTTTCTAATCTGCTTGTTTTAAAGATTTATTTATTTGAAAGGCTGAGAGACAGAGACTGGGATAAAGGTAGAGACAGAAGGAGGCAGAGTGGGGAGGGATGGGGGAAGGTGAGGGAGACGGTGAAAGAGATTATCCACCCTCTGGTTCACTCCCCAGATGACCAGAAGACTCAGAGCTGGGCCAGAATAGTCAGGAGCCAGAAACTGCAGCTAGGTCTCTCACACAGATGATAGGAATTAAGTCTCGGTGTCATCCATTGCATTTCTAGGCTTATTAGCAGGGAGGTGGACCAGCAGCAGAAAAGTCAGGACTCAAACTAGTGCTCCAAAATGGGATGCTGGGTTCCTAAGTAGAGGCTTAACCATTGTAACCACCTCCCCTTCCCACTCGGCTGCTGTCTGCAGAAAGCTTCCCAAGTGCCCAAGCTCTGGACGCTGGCGATGAGTGTGGATGCGGGCTCTAGGACACTCCCTGGGGAGCTTGTGGTCCCTCCAGGAAGACAAACGTTCATTCATTCATGAAGAGCATACCACGTAGAAGCCGTGACATGACCAGTTACTAATGGAACAAGTGCTTCACAAATGGGTTTTAGGGTACAATGTACACCATGGGGAGCCTCTTCCCGTCTTGGGCTTGAAGGAAGTGACAGAGGCACAGCCATCCAGGGGCGATTCAGATGCTCTGTGAGCGGTTGGAGAAAGCCCCTCGCAGGACCTGCTTCTGGCAACGTAATGAGGAAGTTAGATTTTGCAATGGGCAGCCCTCTGCATTCAGTGAGGACGCTCCACATGCTGGGAGGCTGGCTGGAGGAGGGTGAACGCGGGCCAGGGTGCTGGGCAGCAGAAGAGGCGATGGACAGAGAGTACGAATCTTACTAAGTGTACATCACCAGCTGTACACAGGCCCATCTGGGTCCTTCAGGCTGTCATGCTGCCAGGAACACAAGCAGTTCTGGGTCTCTACGGCAAGGCTCAGAGTCTACTGAGCTGGAAGCCCCAGTGTTTAGGAAGGTGTCTAGCAGGCATGTCATAAAAACCAGCGCAAAGGCAGCTGGATGGAGACTCCATAAAACCCCAGCCGTGGAGACCCACGGACACAAACTTTATGTCCACTCAATTTGTGGATATTTCTCAGCAGAGAGCTGCACTGTCTTAAGCTTTAATTGAAAGTGTTTAACCTGTTACAAATTATCATGAAAGCACTGAGCTGAACGCCCCCAAATGCTCATTTCTGATATATGAATCTTTCCATGGGCCAGCAGGAGACATGGCTGCGGCACGGGGTGTAGGGGACGGGGAGGATGAGCATGCGCAGCCACGGCCCTCAGAGCCAGCTCTGCTGCAGGCCAGTGAGTTTCAGGAAGCCAGCAGAAGTTTCTCACCCGCTCATATCCCTCCACCCCTTTAAAAAAATTGGCTCTGTTTCTTAGATATAACTTGTCAGAATGGATTTAAGTAACAGCTTATTACAAATGCAAAATTTTAAAAATTAAGAAAAATCAGTAGCAGGAGTTTCCTAAGTGCCCTAATGAAATAAAATTTGTATCTGCTGATGCGGTTTTTAGTCTTTTTCCAATTTCAATTGCTTTTTGTTCTCATGTATGGCCATTTCAGACAAGAACGCTCACTGTAGCATTCAATCGAGGGTCATTTTCCTTTTGGCTTTCATCTATTTCTCTTTAATACACCTCAAAAGAAACAGTGGTATGTTTCTTTTGGGTGTGTCTTGCACTACCTTTATGGAATTGTAGGAAAACCTTCCCAGTGGGTGGCAGGAGCCAACTCCTTGAGCTGTCACCTGTGGCCTCTTGGGGTCTGCCTTAGCAGCAAGCTGGAGCCTGGACCTGGAGCTGGGCACCACACCTTGGTGTTCAGCGTGCGATGAGCATGTTCTAACTGTTTAATCTACCCGCCTATGGTTATTTTTAAAAGTTATACAATATTTCATAGAATGGCTGTAGTATAATGTAATATGGATGCTATCTAACACTTTCCCTCTATTCTTTAGTACCAATAACCAGTGAGCGTCCTTGCATCACACATTTGAGTACCCTAGCTTTCTTCTCTAAGGATCGCTTTGTACAAGTCTGAGTGCTGGGCAAAAGGCAAACCTTGGTCACAGTTTTGACAGGAAGCATCAGATAGGCCATTGTTCAAACCCACATCTCCAGGACTGCAGAGTGGGGATTCCCAACCACGCATTTTGTCTCTCAATGGAATTGCACCTCCCAAAGCAGCAGGCTCGCTCAGAATTGCCAGGTTCTAGAAAAGGCAGAGGGATTAATGGTTCTGTGGTTTTCACCTCCCCTGAAATGAACTCACTGTGCTTCAACCAGGTGGCTGAGCGTTTAGGGTTAGCCACCTCATTAGACATGGAAAACAACCACCCTGGGGATATTTCTCAAGGTGGCTCCTCCTAATTAAACATCTGCCAAGTCACAAACCCTTAACCTCAAAGAGTAACAAAGCAAAACCTGGAAACACTGGTTGAACAAAAGCAGCTTGTTCAAAGATGGACTCCCAGTGAAACTTAAATATATCTTGATAATAGACTGCTGGACTCTGTGCGGTTGTCCATGCCTACAATGTCAGGATACATTTAAATAGTAGAATGATGGACTTATGGCTGGTTTTGAAGGAGTACACTATTGTAATAATACAGGACAAATCCGTGGAAGAGGGGACTTGGTAAGGGAAAGGAGACATTTCAAGACCTATGGAATAGTATCAAAAATCAATCAATTAATTAAAAAGTTAAAAACAAAACCAACAAACAAAAAACCCAGGAGGTTCAGAGACAAAAATGACAGCAGGTGAGGGCATCCAGGGCATGGATTCCGCAGTGTCCCGGGCTGCGTGTGAATCCTGCCTCCATGTCTGACCCGGCACCCTCCTGCTGCACCCTGGGCTCTTGGCTTTGGCTTGGTTCAGTTCTGGTGGTTGCCAGACATATGGGGGAGTGAATCAATGGATGCAGGATCGATCTCTCTTGTTCTGCCTTTCAAATAAATAAAAATGGCTTTCTAAAAAAGAGAAAACACAATGGGCTCTTTCTCAGGGCTTAGGGTTTTGATCGGGCCGTGCAGTCTCTGTCGGCTCTGGCTGGAGTGTACAGACACGGATGAGTTCATGACTTTAGACCGACAGTGCATATTCACAGTTGATGCAGCAGTGTCTGCATGGCTCAGTGCAGTCCCGGAGGCCCCTGCAAGCATCCGCTGGGGAATGCTTTTCTCAGCACCTACAGGGGAGCCCCTCAGGAGCTGGGGTATCACTATCCACCCCACAGAAGGGAAAAGGTTAAAGTTCTTTTCCATGGTCACCCCGCTCAAGGTCAGTGGTACAACCAGTGCTAAGCAGGCTCATCTCTGAGTTGGCACTGCCTCCACTCAAAGCTTGTGGTCCACAGACAACCAGACAGGTGCTCTTCCCAGCAGGGCTCTGGGACACAAGTCCCATTGGTTTGTCTAATCTCCAGCTGCATCACCCAGTGAACACATCAGCACACAAACACTCTCACATCCTCCATACCTACAAGGGACAGGGACAGTGCTGTCAATCACTTCTCAGGGCTGACAGCTGATGGCCGAGTAAGCTGTTTTCACCCTGTATTTTATTGCTGTCTCTAACACTGAATTGAAATTGATTTACTATCAAGGAATCTGGATAACTGGTTTTATCATTCTTTTTATTCCCCCAGACTGCAAAGAGTAAAGTACACCCTTCCTTTAGAAGTGCGTCACAGTCATAAAGCCATAAAGCCCGCACGCTGGCTGATACGTAAGCGGATGGGAACTAAGCGCTAAGCGCTACTTTTTAAGGCGACACACACGATGATCCAAATTAAATATGTATTAGCAAAGTGCTGGCTTCCTGTTCTCAGTGACCCAATGGTGACAGGGAAGGTTTTAGTCAAATACTGCAAGCACAGGAGTTTAAAAAAGTATATTGCTATACGAAGCACACCAGGAAGCACAGGCTATGGTATGGACGGTGCAGATGAGAAACGTGAAGCTGAGGACTGGAGACGCGCGGCAGAACGCGGGGACAGCGCTGGGAAGCCTGCCCGGCTGGCCCAGTGCACTCCTGCCCAGTCTTGTTTTGCTTTCACATGGAAAAAGTCTGAGAGCTGAGCAGGGCAGGTGGGGGAGTCAGAGGGCAGGTCCTGTACCTGTCCCTGGCTGGTCCCCGGCTGCACCCTCGGGGTCTGCCAGACTGTGTAGTGCTACTTGGGCTGCAAAATGGATGTCATATTCCTGCAAGCATTCCATTAAAGGCTTCCAGGATAATTTTACAGACTGACAAGCTGCAATCAACAGTGGTAATTGAGGGACAAAATTCTACACACGCAAGAACCTGGCTCCAGCATCATCCATGGAGCAGATCCTGTGAGGACACCTAGACATGCAGCATTGCTGCTTAAACATACTCTGTGCTGTCTCCAAGAGTGAAGCCACCAGTGCCCCTCCCTGCCCACCAGGAAACATGTGGCCATCTCCAGCAGACTCTTCTGTACCCTCCCAATGGATAGCGTTCCTCCCAAGGGTGATTCCCTCCCCTCACTGAGCATCATTTTTGTCCATTCCTGAGCATTGTAACAAACAAGGTCACCTGGTTCATGCTCCCTTGTTCCAGCTTGCCTCGTTCAGTGGTGAGGCCATGGGGGGTCACCACGTTGCCCACTGCAAGCAGCAGTTTCATCACTGTCCACTTGGATTGATTGATGGAGTCCACCAACAGCAGACAGGGATGTGGTTCCATTTGGAGCTGTTGCAGAAAACCCTGCCACAGACAGCCTTGGTATGTTCTTGGTGGGCAGAAGCATTCGGTTCCCTTGAGGATGTGCACAGAGTTGAACTGGGCGGGGGGCTGGGAGGACTGCACTCCCATAAAGCTGCCCGCGCTGGGTCCCGCCCTTCCCTGCCTCTGCGTCTCCTCCCTGACCTCCACAGCCCAGCTCATCCTGGGTAATCTCTGGGATGTTCCAGGATCAACACAAAAGGTTTCTCTGTACAGTCACTTTGGACACTTTCAACAATGGTTTTGGTTCATTTTCAAGGCAAGTTCTCTGGCTTCTGATCAAAGGGTATATAAACTTGTAACCAGATTAGTCTAATATTCAAGGTATTATAGTTAAAGTGGCTAATTTTTTCTCTCTGTTCGCTCGCTGACATTCCTTCAAATGAGGAACTGTAAAAGCGTGATATGAAATTCATTTTCATGTTGAGTGTTTGTGTTTTTTAAGTGGGAGCCTCCTCTCGCCGGGGCTGCTCGACTATCCCAGAGCCTCGGAAATGCAGGCTGCGTGCTGAGTACTTGCTGCAATCACCTGCCCTCACTGGGCCCAGGAAGCCTGCTCTTTTAACAAAGATTGATCTATTTACATAAAAGATGACATTCCCCCAGCCCTGAATGGCTGCACTGCCTGGGACTGGGCAAGGCTGAAGCCAGGAGCCTCCACCTCTTGATGGGTCTCCCACATGAAAGTCTCTATTTCTGATCCCGTTCTCCAAAGCCATTCCCCTGGGCTCTGACAGGACAGTGCCTCCTGTCTCCGTACCCTGGCTGTTCCCTGACCTAACCAAGCAGCTGCAGATTCCCAATATGCCCTGGTGTCTGTAACGTCTCCTTCTCCATGTCCCCAGGTGCCAGGCATCCAGGCCCAGGCTGAGAACCCACGCTGGAGGTCAGCGGTTCTGAGAACTGGCAGCCTGGGACCCACACATCCTAACACCAGTGCTGCTGACCCTGGGGGAAGCAGAGCGCAGTGTTCTCATCAGCAGAAGGGGAGCAACATTTGTTCCCCTGTCAGCGGGTGCTTGTGAAAATCATACGGCAGTGTTTGTGAAGGCCAGTGATGCCATCCCCAGAGAGGATGCCACACGTGCCCCGGAGTGGGGGTTGTTGCTGTTAATGCTTGGAGGCGCTCACGACGTGTCCCGTCCCTCTGCTCCTGCCTGCCTCTGTCCCCGGGCATCTCACTGTGGACTGGCAGCAGAAGCTCTCGTTCTGTTGGGCAGCTCTGCTGTCTTCCTGCCGAGCAGCCACTGCCTGGTGATGCCTGCGTCTCCCTCATGGAGTGTGCCTTGCTTCTGCACACAGGGCTGTTACCAGTCCTCCCTCCCCGTCAGCCCTGACTGGAGATGCCTCACTTTCAGGTGGATGCATTTACGAGGTCCAACACCCGGAGACTCTTTTCCTGCTGTGGAGGAGGCCACATGCTCTGTGGGGCATGGCTTGGCAGAGCCAGGGACAACATGCAGCACAGTACCCTTGTCAGCAGGGAGTCGTGGAGCCAGCACGAGCGGGAAGCTGGCCAGGCCGTAAGCACCAGAATTCCTCATCTCCCTTCTTCCCACAGCCAACCTCATCTCTCCTTTCTGCCGCATTCATTGTGCTCTCAGACCTACAATCTGTTAATGAGTGTCTTTTAGCCCACCGCATTTCTTTCTTTCCTTTTTTTTTTTTGTAAGATTACATTTGAAAGACAGAGCTAGACAGAGAGAGAGAGCGAGGGCTGAGGGTCAGGTAAAGCCAGGACCTGCATCCAGGGTTCGCACGTGGGCGGGAACCAGAACACTTGTGCCATCCCCCGCCATTCAGTAGGGAGCTGGATTGGAAGTGGAGCATCCAGCACTCCAACCAGGACCCATCTGGGACGGCAGCACTGCAGACAGCAGCATTTTGAGCTGTGCCACAGCTCTGGCCCCAGAAAGAAAACTCAACCTGCACACACACCTGGAGGAAACTTTCCGTCCGGTGGGCTCTGCAAGGACACCAGGATCCGCTCGGGGACTCCGTCTATATTCGGCACTTCTGTGGCTGAGATAAGATTCCAGCAAATGTACCCAGGTAGGGCCTTGGAAAAAGAAATTTCTAAGCACCAGGAGCAATTTCTGAACTAATTTTCTGGTTTGAGACAGAAATGTAAACAACTCATCCAATATAAAGAACATGGCTAACAAGATAATATCATGCCCCAATACCAGCTGCTTGCTTCTCTTCTCCCCCTGGCTTGTCTGTTACATACAGATGTATATACGGACTCCAAGTCAGCAATCTCTCAATGCCAAAAAGAAGAACATCAACATACTACCTGGAATATTTATTAAATTAGTCCTTAATACAGCAAAGGGCTTTCGTTGTTCTGTTGTTTGTTCCTCATGAACTCAACCAAACATTGTGGCTTTCGGAAGAAGGAAGCAGCCTTGCGCAGGCTGATGAAAACCACGGCGCTCATACTTGGGTAACAACTCTGTTGTGACATCTACAAGTGTGAACTGTTTGAGAAGTTTTACATTGCTTTTTAACACTGAAAACTTCGACAGGTGGGCAATTTTCTAGTCATTCACCCTGGCAAATGTAAAGAATCATGGGAATTGCAACATGGTGTCGAGTTTCCCTGCTGATTGCGGAGCCTCTTGTCACTACATGGAGCAGACTGAATGGACACACACAACTGAACACACACACACACAGCCCTGACTGAACACACTCTCTCGCTCCTGAATCTATAAAGCGACAGTAATTTTGCAGTGACTATGTAGGGAGGGGGGCTTCAATAAAAACTGAATTGTGTGTGGGGGCTTGCAAAGCTTCCAGAATGCTAATCAAGGAGGTGCAGTGTCAGTTACAAGATCCTGTAAAAGGAAGTTGATCCAGCTACCCGGCTCAGGCATGGCCCTCCGGCCCTGGGCTCTCACTCCCACAGCAGGATAAAAGGAGTTCAGGAACCCAAGGCCACCATCGGAGCCCGCCCACATGCCTTGAGGGCCCCTGGTGGGTGTAGGTCCCTGTCACCCGAGCTGTTTGAGACTCCAACCCTCCCCAGGCTGACTGTGCAGCCTCCACAGCAGCAAGTCCATAGGAAGGTGTGCCAAGTCCTAGTGGCTCCCACCGTGAAGTCCTTCACACAGGGGGACTCGGTGCGAGACACTTGCCTTTTGGAGGTCCAAGTCCCAAACCAAGAGTTGCAGGGCTTGTTTCTTGGGCAGGCTCCAGTGGGTGTCTGTCCTGCGGCTGCTTCAGCTGTCACTCCCTCACATACCTTTGTCAGGAGACACCTCATTCTAATTCCAGCCTTCATCTTTGCCTGGCATTCTCTCCTGTGCCTTGTGTGTGCATGTGTGTGCACGCGCTCGCGTGTGTGTGTGTGTGTGTGTGTGTGTGTGTGTGTGTGTGTGTCTGGGTTGCTCTTTAGTCACATGGGACATGGGGCCCATCCTGCTTCAGGTTGACCTCCTCTTAAGAACTCTAGAAACATCTGCTGCCCCAGCAAGGGCATACGCTCAGATTCTGAGGAGAGAGAAAATCGGGGGTGAGCGATACTCTTCAGCTCAGCACAGAAAGTAACAATGACACTGGCTGTGTGAGGCAGTGGCTGCCACACAGGAAATGCACAGTGAACGGCCCCTGGGCTAGCAATTGGCTCTCACCCCAGACTGGATTCTCTACAGCGTATTAACTCTTTCCGTTCAACACTTGCAGCTTCTGGCGACAAACTTTGAACTTACAAGACAGACGTTTTGGACAACTGAAGCTACTTTTGGCCAAAAATAACAAACTATTCTTTGCTTTTCTGCTGGCTATTGCACACAATTTTGGGTTATGTCTTTAGCAGCTGTTGGATAGCTGGAGAGTGGCTGGCAGAAAAGACATTTGGAACCTGATTGTGGCAGCATTTGTCTCTGATTGACAAAGAAGTCTGTATGTTTTGGAGACAGCTTCCAGACACATGGACACCATCAGTGGGAGCATGCTGCAGGGCCTTGGAGAGACTATGGGCATCCCAGCCTTCTGGTGCCAGTCTGCCCACCAGGCATCATGTGGGAATGTGTGCAGGGTTCTGGGTTTAAGGTCTTATGCTTTGGGTTACAAGCAGCCCTGACCTTCGAGCTTGGCTTAGTGCTTTGGAGCTTGGCAAGACAAGACAATTGCTTGACTGACTTTGAGGTGCTGCTTCCTCATGGCACTTGTAGGCATTAGAGGCTCAAAGATAATTCCTGGATTGTTTTACCAGCATAATCCTTGGATTTAATGAGATTCATCCCAAAGGCAGCTGAGCTTTCCTTTTCTGCTTTGTCTTTGCCCAATCCGTGAAATGTTTGTAGGCTTTAGCTGATTGTTCAGGATCAGGATTATGGAGCTCATGGGGATTGATCAGAGGGCCTCGCTTTGAGTGTGAACTGGTGTCACCCACAGGTGTGTCAGGGGCACAGACTGTGAGGCTCCACTCCCCTACGACATTCTGAGCCAGGAGAGTTGGGGAGCTTAGAGAATTTGCTTCTCCAAGACGGGGCTGTCTCTAGCGCACCGATGGAGAGCACCCACTCTATCCCAACACCCCCAGGAATGTCTGTGTGGAGTCAACCTTCTTGTTAAGCACTTCCTTTAAAAAAGACCTTCCCAGAGCCACCAGCCAACACAGAAGGCTGGTCATGTGGCAGAACCACTCACTGGCCCAGCAGGACTCCATGGGTTGGCTGCTTACCCTCCACCAGAAGGTCCCCAAGCTCAGAGCTGATGGACTCTAAAATGGGTCCTTCAGCAATGGCTGGTATTGGGCTCATTGTTTACTACACATTCAGTTGCCAGCATTCTCAGTAACCTGCCTTCACTCTTTCCATTTTCATGTTTAGATTTTGTTCTTCACTGGGTCTCCTTAACCACTGTAATGTCATCACGCTGCAGTGGCTTGTGTTAACTTTCGTGATGTTTCTCTACATCAAGATGTTTACTGCTTTTCACCAAGACAAGCATAATGAATTGTTCATATAGGTTAAATTTGCTAAACTTTTGCTCACTGAGTTTATGACCTGCCTGTTTCTTTGTGCACATGTATGAACTAGTGTGCGTGTGTGTCTGAGTGAGTGAATGTGTATAAACATTCCTTTCTTTGATAAGAAGACAGGAGCAGTGGTATAAGTTGTGTTTTGAAACCTATGTAATGGGCACAGTGAAAGTTGAGAGTCTTTTTCTCTCAGTGGCCACTGCAGCGAGGAGGCATTTTGTGTGAGATTCTGGATCCCAGGAAACAGTGACATCATTATTATTGTTGCTTCTCTGAAAGTTCTTTACTACACTGAAGTAGTTGCTCTGACTGAAGTTCTCTGCATTTTTTCTCAAGACACACACACACTCTCTCTCTTCAAACGAGTCATCTACACAGGTGGTTGGGAGAGCACACGCTACCTGGGTGAGGAGGGTGATGGTTCGTGAGGGAAGGCCAGAACAAGCAGCCTGTTCTCACACTGAGGTCAACGCCTCCAGGAAAAGTCCCTTCTGCCAGTCTCCTCCTGTCCATGGATGACATCCAGCGGGATTTCACAAGAATTGTGGTCATTTTCTTTCCAACAGTTCTTTATTTCAAGGGCTACTGTTAGCTGTCCAGATACCTCCAATTTCCTGGTAGCATTTTTTAAAATGGAAACTTCTGCAAAAATGATTCTCTCAATGTTATGTTGTATGTTTTTAATATTCCATTAGATTTAGTCTACTTATCTCTAATTTCAAACCGTACCATATCATTTGAGGGCAGCAAAAGAATTTTCACAGGCAAAGTCCAGTTGTGGGATAGCGTATTTATCAGTTGCCTCAAAATGTCATCTAAATTCGCATTCCATATTCTAAGATCTGTGCTGTTTGCTTCATCTCGAAGAGCAAAACATCATACCCACCCAACTATCGCTCCTAACATGAATAAAAAATGTGCTTTATCTGTTCGAAGCCAATCTCTCTGAGGAATTTAAATATCTCCCTCTTTTTTCTTTTATTTCTCATAAAATAGCTCCAGGAGAAACCCATCAGTGACATCCCAGCCAGCCACTCACAGAGATACTGAGCTGAGCCAGGAAATCAAATCCGATTTGTAAACCAAAGCCAAAATACTGGTTTAGAAAGACCCACAAACACGGGTGGACGACAGACCTGAGGGAGCTGACCAGCTCTCACAGACTCCCGGTCCTCTGTGTGCAGGGTTCTGGGTGGCCTGGAGCACGGGACCTACTCAGGCTGCCTTAGGTTCCTCTTGCCATGAAGAATACAAGGTCCCCCAAACTCACAGAGAATCACACGAGAATCCCTGCAACACACGCAGCCCCACGCCTAGCTCACAGCCGGGCTCTAACCCACGTTCGCTCCTGTTCTTAGTGCTATCACCACTGAAGAAGGACTTTTGGGTGCACCAAGTTTGTTTCCCTCCTCCTGATTCCCTCCTCTCTACCTCCACTTGTCGTCTTCTTTTCCATCCCAGAAAGCCTCTCTGTCTCTACATCAGCAATGAGCCAAACACGAGCCACAGGTCAAACCTGGCCCACCTCCAGCTTTCCTGAATGAAGTTTGGTGGAACGCAGAGAAGCGCACTTGTTCACGTTGTCTGTGACTGCACTTGTGCTACAGCAACAACGCTGAAGAGCTAAAGCAGCAGCTCCAACGTCCAAGCACCCTCCACTATCTGCTCTTTATGCTTGTCTTGAAAGAGTCTGCAGGTTACAGACCACAGGCCTCAGTTCAGGTCCTGCCACGGCCAGCTTCTTCTGCAGCCCTCTGAGACACAGGGGCTTCTTCGGCTCCGGCATCATTGTGATCCCACCAATTGCTTTGCTGGAGAGTTTTTCCTATGCTATGTAAACACCATCAGGGTGGCCATCGACACAAAAACCTTCATAGCTCCAGGTCAGGGGAAGTGGGGCCCTCACTATATGCAGGTACAGAAGGGTGGGGAAGATGGGGTTTATTGGAGGACTCTGTGTCTTGGCTTCAAATGGGGTATGAAAAAGGGGTGGGGGGACAGAAGGCTATGTAACAGGTACAAGTTGCACAGACCTTTCCTGCATTTAGCCGGACAGACACCTGCCTGTGCACACTGAGTTAGGATGGCATATGCAGGCTTTCATTCAGGCTCTGCGCCTCATGTACCCACCATAGAGTGGCTGGTATGACACTCAACAGAGGGGTAGGGGCTTCACACCTCAGCCCTGTGTGGCACTTGCACCCCGACAAGTGACATCTTAGGTTTTGAGGATGGCAGGTAAGGTGGGAGCCCACGAGCCCTCTGCTTTGTCCTCTGGTTATTCTTTCAGAAGTAGATCTTGGGACACAGATTCAGGTGCCAAGAGACTATCCAAGAGATGATTCCAAAAAGCAAACACGAGGCAACAGGTGAAATAAGAAGTGAAACAGGAAAGAGCCAACAGATTGAGCATGTGACTGAGTAGCCAGACCCACTGGGTCATCTGGGAGGCTGGACCAACCAGGACGCTAAGTGGTTCTGCCCAAAGAGTAAGGAAGGGACCTTGATCTACCAGTCCTGTCTCTCAGAGGCTGAGGCCTGCTCCTGGAGCACTCACTGTCTGGGCAGGCAGAGCAGGGACTGCCCGGCAGATGGCTGTGGGCTGGAAGAAGCACCGATGTGAGTAGTGAGTTCTGGAGGACCTCAGTGGACTTTCCAGAGGCACCACTGTGTCATCCAAGCTGAGCCAGAGGGTGGAGCTCCAGCCCACACCAGTCAGGCAGGCATGGGGCAGCAAGGGTGGTGTCCCAACTCACCCCTACTTGCCCACTCTATGTGCTCGCTGCTTCCCTGCAGAGCCCTGATAAGAAGACAATGCAGACCTTACGTGGTAGACTCTACATTTACGAAATGTACTTAGTGAATGCCTTGCCAAGCAAAACATTATTTTTAAATTAAGTAATAAGATTCTTGGTGGCCAAATTTTATTTAAAAACAAGGATGTCTGAGCATGTGTCTTTAGACAAGATGGGGCAATTCAGGGAGCTGTGCCCCAGGCAGAAGGACATTAGATATTAGCAAAGGAGTTCAGTTAAGCATACCAATTGCCTTTGGAAATGTTCCCTGGATTCTCTAATTCCCTTCCAAAAGAAGTGACTAATGATCATTATATTCCTGTTAAGAATGGGATTAAGAATGTGCACTCCTTAATGCTGCCTCTAAACCCTTTTAAAGGATTGGGTCTTTCTAGTCAAATGTTCTTTGAAAGTATCACTGGTTCCAAATGGATTTGGCTCGAATTTCCCCAGGTTCTTACACCTACTCCTCCCTTACTCAGCCAGCCTCTGAGCCCGAGTGCTTTGAAGGAGGCATGTAGTGCCAGCTTTCTCAAGGAACCCTGGTGAACAGAGACAGAGATGGGAGCGAAACACTGCTTTCCGTGATACGTGCATCATCAGGATGATAGCCAACAAGGATGAGAAAAAGGAAGATGGAAGGGCAGAATTGCCTGCAGAAGGCTGGGAGGTCTGCAAGGGAGGAGGTGACACCGTGGACTTCACTTCCCTTCAGCCAAGGAAAGAGCACGTGCAGATGGGCTTCCACATGCTTCCTGTGGCTGCGTCATGAACCGCCCCATGCACGGTGCTTTCAAGGGACTGTCAGTGTTTATCATAGCAAACAGTGGATGAGAGTTAGAGGTGTCGAGGTGTTCAGCCCTGGGTCCAGGGTTCTTGAGTCAGAGTGGGAGTGGAGGTGAGATCGAGGGGCTGTCTTCGATGACTGAGTTGGGAGGACAGTTCCCAAGAGCTCACTCACCTCACTCCCACTGCAGGTGGTCCCAGCAGGTGGCTGCGGTCTATCCCCACACAGGTTTTTTGGGAAGACCATCTGAGCATCTCACAGCATGAGGTATGGCTTTGTTCATGGCAAGAAAGTAACCCTAGGCTTGGAATTTGAAGCTACTAATCTCGTCATCTTGTGGAGTCCAGGGAATCTCATTGGCTGCTGTTGCATCAGCGGATGTCAAGGCCAAGTCACTCTGTCTGGGCATGTGGGGGCTGTGGTAGAAGCCACTGTTTCCTGCCTGCACCTGCTTCAGGTCAACAGCAGCATCTGGAAGGCCTTGTCCTACTAGAGTCCAGAATGCAAGTTATAAACATCTGGCTTGTCTCCCACCCTCATGCCAAAAGAAGTTGTCAGGAAAACCTACTTGTTCTCTCGGCCTATCCAGGGTAGGGGACAGAGGGTCCACTGAGTCCCCTTGGGGGCATTAATCCATCTTCAGCAGGAAATCCGCTGTGTTCTGGGTTCAAGAAAACCCTCCAAACTGCTTCATGCACAGCAGGCCCTTGGAAGAGAGGAGCTGCCATCTTTGCAGCCTCAGTTTCTTTCTGAATCAGTGACTACCCTGGGCCTGCACGCTGGGCCTTGGCACCTCCTGGGCTTTCTGATGGGAAAGTGGAGGGGAACTGGTTAAGCTTCCTGAACATGTGGGACATCTCAGAGCAAAGAACACAGGAACTCCGGGGATGAGTTTGATAAATCATGGTGGCCGTCCTTCAGCTCTCTGCCAAGATGCTTTTCCTCGAGACAGCTCAGGCTTGCCGTTAGCAGGCAGCAGGACTGGGGAGCACAGGGGCAACAGGCCAAGTCCGGCCTCTGGCCCTTCAGCACGAGTGTAAGCCGGGTGTAGTGGTCACTGGAGACACGGCAGCCCCTGGAGTAAGGTGGGCAAGGCAATGCTCCAGGTCTGAGGGGATCCAGGACAGACTGGCAGAGCTCTTGAGATGACAACTCAAGGTGGATGCTGTACAGATTCACCCGCACATGTGGATACTGTAACCCCAGGGAGAGGCCAGGATGGGAATCCTCTCAGTTCCTGCCTGTCCCAGTGAGCCAGAACCCAGGGAAAGAAAAAACTAGAGTTTATTACCCTGGGAGTTTGCTACTGAGGAGAGAGAAAAAAATAAGCCTTTCAGAAGACAAAAGATCTAAAGAAATTTCATTTTAGTTCCCACTTTGGAGGACCATGAATAGAGATGCCATCTGTTGAACTTCAACAGTCATTTCTACAGCTGTTCCTTACAAAGGTCAAAAAAAAGAACATTGCTGAGACACACAACTGGAAGATGTCTATAGCTGCCTGCTGGAATTTGTGAAAGGAAAGGCAAGCGACTGGCCATGTAACAAGCACTCTTGGCTGGGGAAAGCCACGACGTGGCCATGCCACTTAAAGGGACGAGAATGCTTAGGACTTTGGGACTGTGTTTTGACAAGATGCACCTTGGCACAGTCTTCAGGATCCTTTCCTGACATCTGGGATGCTTTGCTTGTGCGCATGCCAGTACTGGCAAAGCCAGCCTAGTGGTCCGACTCCTGCTATTCTGAGATCAGCCTGGCTCAGGTATAAACCAGTGTCTGGACTCAAAGGTGGTACAGCTGTCAGTCCTGCATCCCTTCTTACAAGACTCGTTCCTAACCTTGAGGCCCCTGCCTCAGGATCCTGATACAACTCATTTTTAAAATGATTAATGGGTTGGGCCCTGTGCAGCCTCGTGGCTAAAGTCCTCTCCTTTCACACGCTGGGATCCCATATGTACACCAGTTCTAACCTCAGCAGCTCCGCATCCCATCCAGCTCCTTGCTTGTGAGTTGGGAGGGCAGTCAAGGACAGCCCAAAGCCTTGGGACCCTGCACCCAGGAGGGGGTCTGGAAGAGGCTCCTGGCTTCAGATCAGCACAGCTCTGGTCATTGTAGCCGCTTGGGGAGTGACCCAGCAGATGGAAGATCTTCCTCTCTGTCTCTCCTTCTTTCTTTATATCTGACTTTCCAATAAAAATAAAATAAATCTTTATAAAAATGATTAGTAGAACTCTACTTTGATTATACAAATAACACGGGCCACTACATCCAAAGTAGAAAATACACATGGGTACAGGCACATGGAGTGGTTGTCCATGGCGCTGCTAAGCACGTGTTTGCCCTGACTGGCTCCATCGTTGGGAGGGCTGTCAGTGTGACTCCCACCTTGCAGAGGCACAGTTACAGCACAGGGCCCCGCGTTACGGCCATGGGAGAGGAGTACTTAGTCCCATGCAGATCCTGATCCTGGCGACTGGCTACTCAGGCTGATAACATTCCCACCTTCACAAAGCTGGAAAGCAACAGAGCCAAAATCCAATCTCAAGCTACCCGGACCTGAAGGCTGTTGAACCAGATACCCAACTCCAGGAAAACAAGATCGCCTGTCCTCCCAGCATGAATAATCCTAAACACATCACACCGATCCTTGTAAACCTAAACTAGGATGATAAATAGAAACAAGGCAATCAGAGTTCACATGGCAGTTTGCAGACCACTTGTCAATATATTGGGAACATCTTTCCATATCATTAATTATTCTATCACATCACTAACATGATATAATGCAATTCAAAGAAGGACCAAAACACAATTTACTGACCAAGTCCCCCATATCTGGAAATTCAATTTGATTCTTGGCACACAGACCCAGCAAAAGCCCTGGTTGTTTCATCTTTGCACACAGATTTGATTATGTGAGATTGTTGGGTCAAAGGACATTAGAGACATTTTATTGTTTTTGCCAAAATACCCAACATGTGAGTTGTGCTGGCTTGCATTTCTGTCCTATGGCAGTGGACAGCCTTCCTGTAACAGACTTGCAGGGGTCACCCGGGCTCACAGATCTGTAACGAGGTGGTGGCCCACACGGAGTGGGCACCCAGCTCAGCGCCAGACGCAACCAGAGTTGCATCAAGTTGTCACAGTGTTCTGCTCTCCTGTGTTGGAAAGGAAGCTCAAAATGCCTTGCAAGTAAGTCATGTCACGACACCAATTCACAGAGTAGGAGAAAAACACACAGGCTGTGGAGCTGGGCTGATACAGGGCCCACCTGTCTAAGTCTCCATCTGTACAACCTGGGCACCTTACGGACCTCATGATGAAATTAAACATGAAGCCGTTATTACTGTGACCGGCACATGGTGACAAGCAGCAGATGGTCAAAAATGGCATCTCAGCTTCTTTACTATTCTGCTGCCACTTGAGGTTCAGCATGTGTCAAAAGGGCAATGAGGTGTCTGATAAAATTCAGGGAAATGCCCAAGCCTGTTCCAGGACGTTTCTTTCTGTCCTTAGGTTGTTGTAGAAATCTCTGTTTCCCCTTAAAGACTCCTGTGGAGCCCTTGGAACTGGGGTGGGCTCCCCTGTTCACTGGAGGTCCTCATGGCAGCTGGTGCTGGCGTAGGCAGCACTATGTGGGTTTAAGACTCTGCAAGGAAAAGCCTCTGGTCTGGACCCACTGCGGGTCCCTCACACCCGGCTGCCTGCTCTCAGGGCTTTGACAGAGAAACCCAGCATCTCGTCCGTGTCTAGACAGCACTCTCTTTTTCACTATGTGTATGCTGAATTAGGTGATGAAATTACTGTAACAGAACTGTGAGTGAAGAATTTAATGCCCGTGTCTGAGGTTATCTGTTTCCTAATTCCAGGGGAGATGGAATGTGCTGCCAGAAAAAAGCACAATTTAGACACCTAGTCCCTGACCTGCCTGCCGTCCCCATAATCACGTTTCAAGGGGACGATTAGTAAGTAGGATTTAACCTTGTGAGCAGACCTGAGATACAGAGCCACGAAGCCACACAACAACGAGCGGTGAAGCTGGCACTATTCAGTCATTTTGACCCATGATCTAAGAGGTCAAGGTCAGCCAGCTCTGGTCCTGAGGTCAAATTCAGCCTGCTGCCTGTTTCATGATGGCTCACGAGCTGAAAATAACGTTTTACACATGTGATGGTCACATTCACAACCAAAATACCTACAAAGAATCTCAATGTTGCCTGCTAACACTCACGGATCAAAAGACTTCCTGGCTGCCTCCCAAAGGGTTCTGGCCAGCTCTAATCCCCAGGTGACCCTTGTAACCTGAAGTCCCTCTCCCTATTGAACATGGCATCTTACTGCGCTCATAACTTGGAGAACGCAGAGTTGTTCTGCTGAGCCCGAGGACAGGTAGGGCCGGTGAGACACCTTCAGCACATGGGCATGCAAAGACGGGTGGACATGCTCTGCTGCCACTTGGCCTTCCTCCAGATGCGGCTCCTGGTCACCTTTCCCGAGTTGCCCTACGTGGGGCAAAGCACAGCTGAAGGCACACCTGGTCCTCACTGGATGCCACGGCACAGCACCTCTCCTGGAGCGCCGACCCTCTTCAATGCAGCAGGACGGAGCTTTCTCCCGCCCACTGCTGCCAGTTTGAGGCTGGAACTAAACCAGGAATTCTTCCTCAATGGGAAGGGACTTTTCTGATCACCGAAGCGACAGTGTTTAAAACAATGTCATTTCAGGACAGGACTTGGAAAAATCTGTCCATGAGGCAAAACCTGTGTTAACGTGCTAAATATAGCTTTGAGTTGATAAAAGGAAATAAACAGCTTTTTGAAGAGAACAGCTTTTTTTTTTTTTTTTTTCCCAAAAGTTACTCAGTTTTGGGGCCTGGCTAAATTTAGCCTAGTGGCTAATGTCTTGCCTTGCCGGTTGCTAGGATCCCATATGGGTGCCAGTTCCTGTCCCAACTGCTCCATTTTCCATCCAGTTTCCTGCTTGTGGTCTGGGAAAGCAGTGGAGGATGGCCCAAAGCCTCGGGGCCATGAACCCGCATGGGAGACCTGCAAGAAGCTCCTGGCTCCGGGTCCCAGGTTCCAGGCTCCCAGCTCCTGGCTTCCAAACAGCTCAGCTCTGGCCGTTGCAGCCATTTGGGGAGTGAACCAGGGATGGAAGATCTTTCTCTCTGTCTCTCCTTTCTCTCTTATATCTGCCTTTCCAACAAACAAATAACTAAAATTAATTTTTAAAAATAAAATAAATACATAGGTAAATAATTATTTTTTAAAAAGTTCTTCCGTTTTCTAGGGTACTTCGAATAAGAGAGAAATTTAAAATGACCACAAAAAAAAAAAATGGAAGCACTCGAAATTCACCGTTGCTCTGCATTTTAAGATTCCACTAAGTAAAAACCAAAAAGAAAGAGAAATCTTAGAGAATTAGACAGATGAATCCCTCTTGATGACAAAGCTAAGGGTCTCTTGATTCCACACCTGCTGGGGAACCACGCCTCATCTAAGGGTTACAGGGACGGAGGAAAGGCAGTGGGCTGTCTGTTAACCCCTTCAACAGGTTATGAAATTCAGACTCTGGCGGGGAGCCCATCCCTTCCCTATACAGACCGGAGATCCCTGGGGCTCGGTGTGCACCACAGTGCTCCCCTCTGAGCCACAACTCAGCTGCAGCTGTGCCGAGCACACTTACGTTTAAGCTCCAGTGATCGCTGGCGGCCCCATTTATGTTAGGTACAGTGGTAGCTCTTAGCATGGCACTGGAAGCCCTTGGCAATCCTGTTCCAAATCCCCACCCTTGGCTGGCATCTCTGGTGCCAGCCCCACGTCCCACCCATTTCAGAGCAGTGCAAGTGTGCCCCGTGACTTTGTCGGTACCACTGCTTCCTCATACTGTCTTCCCTGCGCTGGCTTCAAATCCTGCAGGGTGCAGGCCAAACTGCATGCCTGGGTGTGTTGTCACACACCTGTGCTCCTCTCTCCCAGCACAGCTGGACCTTTGTTCTCTGCATCCACACTGCCCCAGATATTCAGCAGACACTTGGGGGTACTCAGCTCTTGTCTCCAGATAGCTCTTGCTAAAGTTTGGGAGATGGACTACTCTGGTGTTCTGTTGGATGGTTCACCCACTTATCTGCTGGGTGGTTCAAGTATAGATGCACTTTGTGGGAAAGAAAGAAGTTTCTGCTCTTTCTGCTACTCCAGCCTCACTGTCCGTCATGAACATGTCTAATCTCAACTAAAACTTATGGAATGCTTATGGAGATAGGGCCTGGGTTGTCCTCACCAAAGCAGATGGGGAAACTGAGGCTTTCATGGCTAAATGCCTTCCCCCTAAACTCTCACGAATCAGCATTTTGATGGAGCATGCCCTTGGCCAGCCTCTCAGACCAGGCTGCTGTCAAGTCAACATCATCCCGGGGAATAGACCCAGCTGCACTTGGGTAGACCCATGGGCCCAATCTGAGAACACAGAGGATGTGGCCAGGGTTGGGTTCCTAAGACTCATCAAGGCCACCCTCCAGACTTATCTATAGTAGAGAAGTAGGAAACACAATGAGAAAGCCCGTTATTCTCTCCAGCCCTTGTCACCTGCAGGAAGACCTTATTCTTGCATCTGAGTTTTAGACCCCAGGACACGGAATCCTGTCTCGAGAGCATCCCAGTCTGTCTTCTTTGCTGACACAACAGAACAAGTGCAATTTGTACAGGATGAGTCACCATCTGTGTTTCATTTGCAAGGATCATGTGTTATTTTAAAAATAATAAGATGATCTATTTACAGCTATGTTCCCTCTCCCCTCAATTTTCTCAGCAGCAAGGACTACAAAAAACAGAGAAAATTATCCCAACAAAATATTTATGAATAAACAGCTTGCAGAGATGATGAGGCTCCCACTATATAAATATTTCTGGCACCGCCCAACCAAACAAAGACAAAGAATTCTTTCTGACAGCATCACTGAATTGTGTGTAATTAGTGCCAATGTTTTAAACATGATGATAATGAGAAAAATATTAGCAGTAGATCAGAAGGGCCTAAAAATATCTGTTTTCCTGAAGCGTGACTACTCTTCTTACCTTCCATTCAAGGCACGGCAAGAAATGCTACCCCTTAGTACTATTTTTCCAAGTTCTGACTTGACACCATCACCTTTACACATTTCGTTTGTGCATCTGTAGAGGTGCAAACCTACACGATAATGTTGGCCATGCACCATTTTGCCCAAGCACACTGTTCTCGCTTGCCTTCCAGGTATGCAGCCCTGTCGCCTGACTTCTGAGCATACAGCATCACCCTAACAATTCTCACTTCTCTTCTTAGACACATTCAAGGATTCCTGATCGCTTAGAGCAAATAAACGTGCACGAGTACAAAAAAAAGTCCTGATGTGACACTTAAGCAAGGGAAGAAAGAAGAAAATTCTCAGTGCTCACACTTGACCCGAAAACTGGAGTTACAAAGTTTCAGAAAATCTTTCATCGGCTGAAAATAGAAAATAAATGGCATTCATGGTTCCAATGTCTTTAATTGCAAGTACAATTGTACCGGCAGGCTCTCACTGTCTTCAGATGATCCTGGAGACAATACACAGCTTAAGGTAAAGGCAAATTCAAAGAAAGGAAGGGCTTGGCTCCAACTCCTTAGGAAGATGAACGATAATTTCACAATGGGAATGTTAAGATAGCTTTTTAAGGGCCTCTTTTGGAAGCTCTTTCCATTTGGTGGGAAAAAAAAACCCTGGCCATTAGCTACTCTGAGCAGTTGCAAATTGTGGCTGTGTTCAGAAACGTTGGCAGATTTCTGCTGATGAATTTCTGTCTCAAGGCCAAGATGATCAACTAAATAAACCATTTATCAAACACTAGAGACCTTTAACTGACTATTTGTAGCACAGCCAGACATAGCTTAGAAATGTAGAGATGCTGGAAATAGGTGGCTAAGTACCACAAAAGAAAAGAATAAAATGGTGTCTCAGATGACAACACTTTCATTAGGAGGATAGTCAGCCCTTGCTTCTTCCCATTTCCCCAGTGCTTAAGCATTGGTGCAGGTCCACCGGCTCACCCCATCTACCAAGGGGACCAGCACACTACTTCTTAGAACCTAGTTCTTGGCATGGGTAGGCACAAAGGAATATGTCCATTTATTAGATGATTACACAAGGGTACGACTAAGTGCTCAGCTTAGATAAAAAGCTGTTTCCATACTCAGGTTAGCATGAGAACCTTGAAGATATCATGCAGTCCCTTGCCTCCTGTTGGGTCTTCCTTGTGAGACTGACTCATGGAAGGAAATGTATCACACCAAAACCAAAATGGACAGTGGTGTCACCTGTGCCTGTGCCAGCCCATGGGTCTCTGGGCCTCCCACTCCCTGCATGTGGAGAGACACATGTGGGGACGTGGTATTGCTCAGGTGACCAGGAGCCATCAAGCTGTGTGTCTGCCCAGGCTCAGTAGCCACTCCCGGGCAGGAATCCCTGCCTTGTCTGCTTTCATGAACTGCCCTCCAGGGCTCACATGTGCCATCACCTGCACGGTGAGAGGATAGTGAAACATACTTAGTGCCCATGGAAACCACAGTGAAGCAAGCAGGGTCCCAACAGCAGCCTTTCCTTGTAAATGAACAAGGCACAGTCCTTAGGAAAGTTTCTACACAATTTGCGCAGGAGTAGGCATTATTTGCTTTAAAAATTTTTTTTTTAAAATATACATTATTTTACTTGAAAGGAAGCGGGGAGGACAGGGATACAGTGAAAGAGATCTCCCCCATCCACTGATTTACTCTCTAAGCACCTGCAATACTCAGGGCTAAACTGATCCAGGCCCCAGCCAGGAGCCAGGAGCCAGGAAGTTGGTCTGGGTCTCTGAGGTAGATGGCAGAGACCCAATCACCTACTGCCTTCCTGGGGCAGTATTTGTGGGAAACTGGAACTGAGAGCCATAGTCTGGAAACTAACCCAGACACCCGATGTGGCATGCTACTGTTCCTATTGTTCTAACTGGTAACCAAGCACCCAGGTAGGGTACATGTCTGCTTCTAGAAGGAAGCTTTTAAAACCATTCTGAAGACAGCATGCCTTTTTTTAGAACTCAAGGGAAAATAATTTTATGATCCCATTGCAGGAGACTGCCACATGCACAAGGGTCCCAGGAAGGGTGCTGGGTCCCCCGAGGCAAAAATGCTGCAAGCCACAGACGACACCATGGCCATTTGGGAGTCCTGCCTGATCCCTCGGCACACATGCCAGGCAGGAGCCAAGGCTCCCGGAACAGGTCCATTCCCCAGACGGCACCTGTGTCACCTGAGTTAGCCCTGAAATCCTGGAAACCCTCATGGAAAAGTGACACTCTTCATTTTCACTGATTTTCCAATTTAGGTTAAATTGCGTTTATCTCTTTTTGGAGTTTGTTTATGTACTGTGACTGGGAAAAGCTTCACAGTTATGCACTTATTGCAACTTAGCAAAAGCCCAGATGAGAAGATCATGAGTAGGAAACCTACTTGCCCCAAGATAAAGTTATAAAAGCAGATCGATAGGTGTATTAGCACTCTAGCTTGCAGAGACTCAGAAAATATTTTCTTTCAGAACAAAGTGAGGCTGTGATGGAGAAATCATAGTAGCTTATCTTTCCTCTGTGAGAAAAACTTGAAAAACGCGTTGGAAAAACGTACTGCTATGCGAGACACTCCTGTGTGTCTTCATGCATGTGTGTACGGGGTGTGTGTGTGCGATAAAGGTGTGTGTATGGGGTGTGTGTGGGTGCGGGCATATGTGTGGGTGTGAATGGAGGTTATACTGAGAAGTCTCATGACTTGCTCAGAGATGAAGGCAATGGGGCAGTCACAGGGGGGCGAAAAAAGAAGACAAAAGGCCCAATATTTTTCCTATTTCCCTGTTTTCTTAATTAGAAACACCTGTATTTTCTAAATGACAAGCACAGTTCCAACTCAAACTTCTTTTTCTTTATCTCAGTAACTTCCATCTCCATCTACTGTCTCATGTCATTCAAGCGTAAAATCTGCTCTTGGGTTTCTTCTTTTATGCCGACCAAACATATAAGTGGGTTTCTCTGGAGTCTTCAACCCATGTGAGGCAGTGGGGACACATACGTGTACAAGACTAGTCTCTATTCTCAGGCAACTGACAGCTTCAGGCAGCAAGATCAAGAGAATTTTCTAGAATGATGGCAGTGTTGTATATCTGCACAGCTCCAGACAGCAGCTGTTGGTCACGTGACTGCTGAGCACCTGAATGCGACCAGTATGCTAATGCCTACAACAAGCCCAATTAATGCAAATCACAGTTTAAATAACCATATGGAACAAGTGGCTGCTGGACGGGACAGGACAGCCTGGCAGAGGGTGGACAGCCTTAGCGCAGGATCTTCTCCAGGGCACACATGAACACATCAGCGCATGTGGCAAATGCCATCCAACAGCTCAAGGTAAGTGGAGTCAGAGATTGGGGACAAACAGGATGGTGGGTGGCTCGGGGCGTGAGGCTCAGGCAGCTTCTTGTGGGTGGTTGGTCTGACCCAGAATCTCATCAGAAGACACGGCAGAGAACAGCAGAGGAAGGAGAGGGGACAGCCTAGCCCTCTTAACACAGAGGGAAAACGCACAGGAAGTGTTGGGAAGCACAATGCCTCCCGTGCAGCAGAAGGTCATGGGCAAGTCCAAGGTGCCCGAAGCCAGGAACAGGGACTTTGAGAATGGGTTGCAGGGATTATGGGTGGACAAGTGTCTGCAGCCAGTTCAGGCGGTGCTGTGCGAAAGGCCCAGGAGTCTTCCGCCTGAGGAAGCTGATGGTAGATTACGAGCTGGACCCAAAACAGGAAAGGATGCCAGAGAGGGACAGCCAGGCAGAAGCCAGACGAGGAGGGCATGCGCTCCACCCAAGGGGGCCAGCAACCACCCAGCTTCAGCTGACTGCCCCATTTCCCGCACCTGGTTACACACATATGGAAACTGGGCACACAGTTGGCAGAATCTCTGATTTTGCAGAAAATCCACAAATGATACTATTTTTCTCTTAACAAACATGAAAGCTAAATATTTTGATTAGCAACTAACTGTGCTGTACTGATTACATTGGGTTGATACCCATGTCTTGGCATACAGGTTTGGTGCACCTGTCGCTGCCACGTGGCCTGTTCTATGAAGGCAGGTGCTAGTCCACAGAGTTGGTCCAAAGCAAGAGCTGGCCTGTGGACTGATTAAGTCTGGGGTAGCTGTTGTATGACACGTGACCTGGAAGATGAGTCTGAGCTCACAGACAGCCCTAGGCAAGTGGGAAGGGGGAAAGGGGCTGCGGTGGGAGGGCTCGTGGCACAGCCCCTTGCCCAGGGATTCCCACACCCAGCGGGGTGAACACGTCTTCTCCACCTTTCCAACATAAACGTCCTTGGCTCCCACACTGTCCTTTGCGTGAAAGCCTCGCTCTATCACCCTGAGAAGGAACACGCGTTCCTCGCAGCTTACCTCTCGGTCCAGCAGTGCAGGCGACACCACGGTGACGATGTCTCCCTTCTCCGGGTCGATGTAGAACATGTTGGGGGATGGCTTGTCAGGCGTCTGCTGGCGGATGTGGTATCGCAGTAGGGCATTGTCGGTGGCAGGGTCGTCCGCGTCAAAGGCTGTCATTCGCATCACTGTGGTCCCTATGGGGGCAAAAGGAGGGTGGGAGACCGTTACCGAGGGGTCACTCACAACCAGGACCCATCCCCTCTGGCAGTGGCCCTGGTGTCTGTTGCCAATCACTTCCCAAAGTCAGCAAAGCGAGCCCTGCCCTAGTGAGCTGTGCTGTTTCAGCGTTTCTGCCGCCTTCCCTCCCGCTCCATCACACGAAATGCCAGGAAGCCTCTGCTGCTCGGCACGCTGACAGCTTCATTTTCCCTCTGCTGCTGGGCTGTGCATCCACCAGTGCTCTGCCCCTGGGAGCCACGGTCCAGGGTGACGCTGGCCTTCAGGGTTCACGCTCTGATGCAGCGGGCCTGGGGAAATGCACATGCAAAAAGGGACCTGCCGTGGTGCTCAGGCACGAAGGGCATGCAGGGCACTGAGAGGACACTGCACCCCCCATGGTGCTGTCTCGCCTGGCCTGGGTCTGGGAAGGGTTCTAGGTGTGGACAGGGAAGAGGTGAGGAGTGCTGAGCAGGGTCAAGAGGGGGCCTGACGGAAGGAGGTCCTCGGGTGGAAGGAAGGGGTAGGAATGCCAGCTGAGCACCTCGCAGGAGGCAGCCACACTTCAGGTATGGACAGGCCAGCACTGCCGGGCTCTCTCAAAGTAGCAAGCACACGTACAGCACCTAATTCAGTAACTGGCCTGGGGGCTCCGGGCTCAGGCCAAGGGCAGACATCGCTGTCCGATGACAGGTCCTGCTCACACACAGTCCACACGAAAGGAAACCAGGACAGCCATTTGAGAGGACAATCAGACATCCACCGTTGAGAAACACTCGTATCCATGTACCAGGGGTTTGTGCAAGGAAGTTCTGGGCAGGATTATCAGCCATTATGGAAATTCTGGAAGCAACTTAACTGTCCAAAAACATCATGCTATCCCCACCCTTGCCAAAGTGTAAATAGAAAAGGTTTCATGTGTTCGTACAGTGAACATTCTATGTGCAAAATGTCAGGATCAGGTGGAATGACAGCATTCCCAGAATACTGCTTTTATAAACCTGCTTACACATGGAAAATTACAGTCTCTTATGCATGTATGCTACAGGTAAATGCGCAGAGGAAGGTGTCCAAGGACCGGTCAATGTGGATAACTCCGGGAAGGAATGCGGGATTACACTAAGGATGGCCATCAGGGACAATGACAGCCTGATCTGTAATAGCTTAACTTCCTCAGGACAATGTACAGCTTTTGTCACTAAAGCATAATTTAGAAATAACATAATAACAAGTACAGGGTGGCTGCTGTGATGTAGCGTCTTAGCCTCCCGCTTGGGATTCCCGCAGCTCAGCCTCTGGGTGTGCAGGTGTTTGAGTCTCACCTCCACCTGTGACCCAGCTTCCTGCGAATGCACTGGGAGGCATCAGATGACGGCACAGACACCTGGGTTTCTGTCACCCACATGGCAGACCCAGAAAGCAATCCTGCCTCCTAGCTATTGTTTGCTTTTGAGGGGTGAGCCACTGCATGGAAGATTCTTGTTTTAGCTAAACAAGGGGAACTTTTAAAAATACTAAGTACTGATGGGAGTACGGTCTAGAACTCAAGCAGGCAAATTCGCCTGCTGGTTTTGATAATCATATGGACACCATCTGTGACTCAAGGTGACCTGCTCAGCCACACTTTTTCAATTGTTACAGTGACCTAAGAGGTAACGGAGGAAGGCAGCAGATTGCCAGTAGGAGAGTTTACACACAGAAAATAGTGACTCTAAGATGAAACTGAGAATTCGCCAAGCTCCTCCCGCCCCCCGCCTCCCGCCCCCACCCCCAGACTCCTTTCCCTCACACACTAGCGCTGCTGCAGTCATCAAGGACAGCTTCTTTTTTTCCCACAATTGGAATCCAATGATCAGTCACTAGGCCTCATTGATCTGGTAAACAAGCCTGGATCAGCGTGTTAAGCAGCCTCAGTTAACTTCATCCATGTTTCCAATCAGCCAGATGCTTCAAGAGGCGTTTTCTATCTGCCTTGCTTCTTTGTCCTTGAAATGATTACAGCGTAAGCTCCAAGACCAACGCAAGAGCAGAGCAGCCAGGGCCCACCCATCCCCCTCACCCTCCCTCATGCCGTGGGATAAAAACGGGACAACGTGCTCCTGCTGCCCATCAGTCCTACTTTCTCTTTTTTAAGATTTCATTTTTACTGGAAAGTCGGATACACAGAGAGGAGGAGGGATAGAGAGGGAGATCTTCTGTCTGTTGATTCCCTCCCCAGGTGGTCAAAACGGCCAGAGCTGAGCTGATCCGAAGCCAGGAGCCAGGAGCTTCATCTGGGTCTCCTCTCCCATGTGGGTGCAGGGTCCCAAGACTGTGGGCCATCCTTGACTGCCTTCCCAGTCCAGGGAGCTGGATGGGAAGTGGGGCCACTGCATTAGAATTGGTGCCCACATGGGATCCTGGCACATGCAAGGCAAGGAGGTTAGCTGCGAGGCTATTGTGCTACTTTGGAATCAGGGTGCCTGGCAGCCAGTCCCAGCACACTGGAATGGATGTGAAATGTGACACGTTTGCCCTCCTAACCGGGTAGAACATTCCCACTTGAAGATCTCTGTCAGAAATGAAGTCAGACTCGGGCCTGTGAGCTCACCCAGCCCTGTGCTGCACGAGCTCCCTGCAGCCAAAGGCACAGCAGGAGGTCCAGGCCCCATCAATCCCACACCTACCGGTCTCAGGTTAAGTACACTCAACCCAGGGCTTTGCACTCAGTTAGTGTCTAATGAATGCTTGATTGATTGAATCGGTGCCCTACTTAATCTGCCTTTAATTGAAGTCATAAGGAACAGGAACAAGTACAGAAATGAAGTCATCATGACTTGCAACTGACATATGCATTAAAATGATTATGCTGGGAGAAAAAAAAAGACCTCTCAGGTTGATGAGTCTTTGGTTTCTACCAAGAAATTTACTGAGAATGTCTTTATTATTTTTTACAGGTTTGATGAAATAATATAATAAAAGGCTATCCTGGAATATTCCCAAGGTTGCAAAGAAAATGCTGCTTCTTTTAATGAATTGTTCAGGAACAAGTGAACTTGGTCTCAAGCCTTGCCTTTGTCTTAACCCAGACATGAATTCATAATGGGATCCACTCTGGAGTCAATTCTGCCTCCAAGGTATCCTGTAAATGGGTTGGAATTATTGAAGAAAGCATGTGGGGGACTGAAAGCTTGGAGTTCCACTGGTTAAAAACTTGTGTGATCTCGGGCAAGCTACTCGAGCCTCGCTTTCCCCTTCTGCACCGTGAGAACGCTAGTGGCACCTTCCCCTTTGGTCGGTGTGAGGGCTGAATGCGCATCTCAAGACCCGGTACAGCGCCAGGCCTGGGCACGTGAGTGTTCAGAGAAGGGGGTGCTGTTACTAAACGCTGCCCTGGGTTCTGAGCCTGTCACACTGATGCGGGCAACAGTCTCAGATAGAGGGGGCTTAGAATGAAGTCGTCCATGGTACTCGCAATCTGACACCACGGCCTCCGAGTGCCCTGCCTCCCCTTCCCGTCCGCCTTGCCAGGGTGTGCAGAGTGGAGTTGTTACCATGAGAACGTTTATGCTGGCATCTGCTCGTGCACGCACTCGGGCACGCACCCTGTGGTCTATGCTGCTTCTCCGTAGCATGCCCAGGCTTCCTTTACGATCCAGGCTCTGTCATGAAGCCCAGCTCGTTTGCCAAGCCAAGCACCCTGCTTAGGTCTTGCCAGTCCTTTCCCAGGGGCTGAGATCTGCTTTTCCATCACTTTTAAAAAGACTGGGTAGCTCTCCTAAGCCAGCACTTCCTGCACTGGATCACAGGAACTCGGACCGTGGGTCAGCAGAGGAGCACATGCGACGACGCTGGCTTCCCTATCCTGCCCTCCTCCACTCTGTGCTGCTGTGCCCCAGTCACTGAGGATGTACGCCAGGAGGGGAAGCAAGGCTTCTTGAGTTTGTGGTTCTGAAGAGTCAGAGCATGGTGCTGGCATTGCCTTGGCACTGGTTAAGCCCCTTGGCTGTGTCACAGTGAAAAACGGGAGAGGACAGGCCTAGTGCAGAAGGGGCCGAGTGTCTGGGGTGGGCTCACTTAAGAGCAACCTGATCTCAGGAGGGCACACTTACTCTGCCAGGCCTGTGCCAATCCCATCAGAGGCCAGCAGCTCCCAGATGGTTTCCTGGGCAAGGATCACCTCTGGGACTGACTCCAGCCAGATCCACAGCACACACCCTTGGAATTCTTCCTAGTGCCCTTACTAAGTAAATGCACAAGTCAGTCCCCCAAAGAGCACCTTGCCCGCATTGCCCAGCTCTGGACATCCTCGGGACCTTCTCCCTTGGAGGCCCGTGGTCCTCGGGAAGCACGGATGGTGCCCTGGCTTTCTTCCTAAGCTCGGTATCTGACACATAGCATTTACTCTCCTTCTGTTCTTGAAGTTGAATTGTGTTCTTGTGACTCATAGAGGCTCTGCCTCATTCCACGCTGACCATGGGCCGTTAATACCTGGTCTGCAGGGGAGACAGGACCCTGGCCAAGATGAGTGGGTGCTCTGGATGCTTCATCACCACCCCTGAGCTCTTTGGAGCGCCCTGAAGGTCCGTGCTGGGATTGGAGTCAGAGAATCTGTACCAAGTGCAAGCTCTGTGCTGACAGTCCGCGGGAAGGCGCCCCTGCAGCTGTCCCCACCACTCACGGGTGCTGCCAGGATCTTGTTCTTCGCCAAAGTCCACAGCTTGGATCCTGAGAAACACTGGCTAATTTCTGCTGGCCAGGACGGCTGCCCATCTGTGCTGCTCTTATTGCATGCTCTTGGTGGCAGGGAAAGGATAATTACATGACAGACACACGTTGGGTTGTCCACACGATCCATTTCTGTCTTCTCCCCGTCACAATATCCCGAGTGTCAAAATAAAGGATCATCACCCTGTCGCTCCCAGAGCCGATGGACTAGCGGCGGCCCGTCCAAGGCGGAATGAGAGAATTACAGGTTGTTTGTTGCAAGTCTCACGCTGGGCTGCGTCATCTTCTCTGTCGAAGGACGTGGCTGTCATGCTGACAGCCTGATTAACGGAACGGTTGTTTTCGTCTCGGTTGCGCGACCCCTTCCTCCTCGCTGCGGTTCTCTGATTAAAGGAAAGACGCTGCCTCCGGTCTTGACCTTGAGAACTGGGGTTTGAAGTTCTGCTCTCTGCAGCTTCTGCACAGACCCACCCTTCACGGGCAGAGCACAGATCTGACAGTGAGGCTCGGCTTGCAGTCAGGCTCAGAGACACGGAGGCCTGGGGTTCCAAAAAGTGGCCTGCTCCAGCCCAGATGATGAAAGTACTCTGTTCTAGAAGTTTCCTCACTTGCAGCCCAAACTGCTTTCTTTCCTCAAGCAAGAAGGCTCAGACTCTCCCGTCCCCACTCCACCTCACCATTCTTTTCTGGGCCCCTAGCCATGAGCCAAGAATGGTACAGGCACATGTTTGGCAATGGTTCTTTATAAAATCGTAGGATCTTTTAAACATTTTAACTAATTTAGCTTCATTTACTTGAAAAACAGGAAAAGTGAGAAGGAGAGAGACAGAGAGAGAAACACGGGCAGAGAAACAAGGATCTCTCATCCACTGGTTCACTTCCCAAATGCCCCCAACAGCCAGGGCCAGGCCAAACTCTGCTCCACCTGCCCCACACTATGCGCTAACTCCACAGACACGGTGCTCACCTGTTTGTGTTCTGTGACATTCTGGAAGACCACTTCCTGTTAACTCCTCTCCTTTAAACACCAACTCTGCTTCCCTTTGTGGGGCGCTGTGCCCCCACTAAGAATGCGTAAGTCCCAGAGCATCAAGCCTGATGTCTGGACAGCAGTAAACACTCCAGAGAGATGTACGGCTGCATTTTCTGACTGCTCTAATACAGATATCACCTCCAGGGGGAGTCACGTCTAGGGGCAAATGTCTGGCACCAACCCCAGGGTCACGTCACCCATCTGGTTCTCATCCTCAGAATCTACAGAAGCAGGAGACAACCACAATCTCATAGGAAACAACTCAAGCATATGGAAATTAACAGAGAAACTACCAAAGGGTTAGCTGAGGACAGACAACCAGCGTTCCAGCTCTGATGGTGCAGCCCACACTCTGCCAAGAACCCCAGGCCTCATTTTCCCACTGACCCACATCAGCACCTCAGGCCTGCTTGACCTTCATTCGAGGAGATGTCTACCTGGCAATTCAGATTTTGTTTATTTATTTATTTTTAACTCATTGTGAAAGTATGTTGCCAGCAGGTATGGTGGGCTAGAGATGTTACAGAAAGCCCTGCTCTCACACGCAGAGGATAGGAGAGTTGCAAAATGGTTGAGAGAGGAGGGACTTCCTGCTTGACTTTGGGGAGAAGAGGAAAGCAGGCATACCCCTCCCCAGGCAGGCAGTACAAGGGAAGAGATGTCAAAACAGCTGGGCGTGGTGGAGACGGCAGCTCAGTGGGGTGTGTGTCCTGCACAGGGCACCTGCCTCTCAGCTCAAAGGAATGGCTACACTTCTGACACGCCAGGCAGGATCAGATCAGACTTTCAGCTTTTCAAGAAAAGTGAGTTTTCAGACACTCTGTCAAAATGTTTACAGGTTGAGCACCAGTTTAAACTTTACACATGAAAGCTTACTAAGACAATAGACTTTGCTTGCAGGTTAAGCTGCCCTTTGGGATGGTCACACCCCATATTATAGTGCCCGGGTTCAAGTGTGAGCTCCGCTTCTGTTCCAGCTTCCTATTTACACACACCTGGGGAGGCAGCAGATGGTGGCTCAGGTGCTTCAGTCTCTGCCACTCACATGTGAGATCTGGATGGCGCTTCTGGATGCTGGTTTTGACCTAGCTATTGTAGACATCTGACCTTGACCTGAGGCAGGGGCAAATTATGAATGTGCCCTCTGGTGACCTACTGTGGGCAGTTTGCTCACCTCCCTTCCATCTGCCCCTTTAGATCAGGAAATTCTCCATCTGTCCTGGAATGACCTGGCCTGACGCAGATCCCAGCTCCTCTCCGGGTTGCTCTGCAGCCCGGCCTGCCCCACTTGGGCTCAGCCTGTAGCTTCTGACTGCCACCTCCCAGGCGGTGCTGTAGCTATTGCGTTCCACACTCCAGTGTAAACATTTCAAGGCCAAAAACAGTCTTGTTCCCTTATGCCGCCATCTCGAGGCCCAGTGGGCGAGGCACCAGAAGCACAGATGCACGCGCCTGGCGGGCACATGGACCTGTGCGATCCCACTGCACCCCCAGGAGGTCACGCGCATAGTCATCCCTGAACAGACGAACTCTGTACAACGTCAAGTGTGTCAGTCACAGGCCACACAGCTAGTCACTCCTGGAGTCAGGATTTGAACTCTACTTTGCTAAGGGGAGCAGGCCCTGACCACAAGCGGCTGCCCAGTTCTCCTTTCTCTTCTCCTTTAGGGACATAACTCTGACTTCAGCCACAGAGCTGCCTTGCCTGAAGACTAGCTCTCCCATCTGTCTGTCAGCTAATGTGGTCTTGGACCACTTTACACAATGAAATCTAGCTGAAAGCAGTCTGTGGGAGACTCCTGGGAAGGGTCCTTTACCCAGGAGGTGTGTGCTTGCCGAACACCCCTTTCCTCACTTCCTGCAGTGGTTGTTTCTGTGCCAGACATTCTGGAACCAAATGGATGCCGTGCCCAGGAAGGTGGAGCAGAGACAAGAGTCTCAGTCCCTGAGACAACTGCCTCGTTGGCTTTACATGCATGGGCATTAAACACACGCTGGGGCGGCGGGTAGAACTGCATCTTGAGCCACTGTCCTTTTGAACTTTGGATGTTTTGTCCTATGTAGATAGCCACAACTATAGAGAAGGTGATGATTAAAGAAAACAGACACACTTTATTAAATACTTAATAGTATCCTAGAAGGTAAATTCTGTTGCTTTAGTCTAGATTTGGATGGTGCCAATTTAAAAAAAAAAAAAAGAAACTGGAGACATCCAGTTAACCCCTCAGGTGTGGCAGCATTCAGATCAGTCTGCACTCACAGAAGGTGTCTAAGCAGCCAGAAACAAGCTGTAGTCTGGACATGCTTCCATCCACACCCCTTCTCCCCGCTTCCGTCCACACCCCTCCTCCCCGCTTCTGCACACCACAGCTTCCCACAGCCACTCTCTCACACTATGTCTAGAAAGTACTATGCCTCGGGGTGTTCTTCCCGGCACCCAGCATGCCCTGTTCTGCTGGAAGAAGACCATGTACATGGACCTCAAGACTCCATGGCTGATAGCCCCCCCAACAGCAGACATGCAGGCTGAGGCCATGTGGGTCACCCAGCCACAACAGAGCCTCTTGAGGACAGCAGTCACCAAGTGACCTCAGGCGAAGTCAGCTTAGAACCACCCTACAGAACCCCTTCTAACTAGCAAAATCAGAGCAAATTAAACGCGTATTTTCCTGTATTTTATTAAACAGCAATCATGAAATGGTCACAGGGGGATAAGTAAATCTGTCTTTCCTTCAAAGCTAGAACACACTACATGATAGAAAATGATATACTCAACTTTTAACATAGGAGTTCTCCATTTCAGAAGGCCAAATAACATGGCAGCTTCAGGGGGTGGACCCTAATAAAAAGGAACAAATGCAGGGGGTAAAAATGAAAGAGAGGGAATGGAATGTACTTCCCAAATGCTGGTCCTTCCGGGCTGCCAGTGATGCGATCACTCAGACATTGCATGGTGACGGTGAGCATTTCAATCGCCTAGCAGACTTCATTGTTATTTTTTTCCTTGGAACAACCCTGATTTAGAGTTGTCCAGAAAACACACTTTCTGATGCAGGCCTGAGTCAAGTGTATGTCAAGAGAGAGGAACAAAGTTCTGGTCTTAATGACAAGAATGCCTTAACTTTCTAGGCAGTTGCTAACCTCATTTAAGAATGGCTCTGAGTGTCTGTGTGGCTGCGATTACTAGGGGCTTGATTGGAAGGGCAATAGATCTCTCTGCTCAGACCTGCGCGGCGTCCCTGGAGCTGGCTGGGTTTTTAAGCACAAATCGACAGGCAAATAGTAAGAAGTGATGTCGAGCAATGGTTGTCTCCCATTTGTGTTCAAAGCTTGTTTGTTTTTATGCTGGTAGAGAGGTGGTGGTGATGGGAGTGCCTTGTGGTGTGTCCAGCCCCTCGGTTGCCCAGATCAATCCTCAGAGTGCCGCTGCCCTAGTGCTCTGGTGAGCTACTGTGTGATTATGCTTCAGCGGGCCAGAGCGTGAGAAAGGGTAGCCCTTCTGGAGACAGCAGGCAGCACGTGATCAAAAGTGAAGCTCCTCCTGTCATGATTTACTTTACCGCCCCTAATTCTTCATTTCATCCAGAATTTTAATGTCTTTCTCAGATCGATTAAAGTCCCACTTTTTTTTTTTTAATCTATTGCTCCTTTTATGCAGCCTGTTCTGTTAAAAATACAGGATGCTCTATGTTGAAGTAACTGATTTTGCCTAAAACACTTCAAACAAGGAACTTCAAGTGGCAGCATCATCCCTAAGGTACCAAGCTAATAAGAAATCCTTAGATTGGATTAGCACAGAGCTGCTGTAATTCTCAATTATGAAAATATCTTCACATAATACCATATGAACAACAAAGGGACACCATATGCATATTATCTGTTTGCTAATTTAACCAATATTCAAGATTCTTAACAGGCAACTCCAGTTCTCCTAAGAGAGTGGCTTCAATATGTGGTTGGTTTTACCTCCTCCAGGAGGGCTTCTGGAAACGCCCAGAGACATTTTCAGCTGTCACACCTGGGCTAGGGGGTGTGACACTGGCATCTGGGGACTAGAAAACAGGGAGGCTGCCCGACACGCTGCAGCCAGGGGCATCTCCAAGGCGCAAGCATAATGCTTTGTACAGCACAGGACTTTGGAGAACACTCACTGAAGGCGTGAGTGCACAAATCAATGAATTTAAAAAGAATGAATTATTTTATTCACTTTGCCCTATCACATCCTAAGGTGATGAGGAAGGTGGAGTAAGAAGCAGGTAAGTACTGAACACATGGCTCTCGCTGAACATTCATGAACTCCTAGGTTAATTGTGAATGACATATCTACCACATCTGTCATCTATGTGTATTTCAGGGTTAAAAAGAGGCAGCAAACACAGAGGCTATCCCAGGCTGGGCTAGAATGACCAACAAACCAACCCTGAAATGTATGGCTTAGCACATACTGTCAACTTCACACTCGAATTTCCCCCACTTTGGAGTTAGCTTTGAAGGGCTGCTCCTGTCCAGCTGGTAACTTATGGACCCACACTCTTACAGGGAGTCACTTTCTACAGCACAAGGTTTTTGTGGGAAGCACAGAGAGCTGCAGAGCAAGGCATGAAATCACCCAGTGCTTCTGTCTGAAATGGCTAGCACTGTTGCCTGTAGTCTACCAGATCCGGGGTCCAGAGCCAGAGCAGGGCCTTGGGTTGTGTTCAGTACTCGGTTTAGTGATCATCTTAATCATCTTAATCACGGGTGAACAAGGAACCCGACATTTTAATTTTGCATTGCAACCTGCAAGTTATGTAGCAGTCTTGACTCCATCCTTAAATCCAGGAGCCAGATCTGTGAGAGGCCTGCAGACTCCAGGAGGGACACTGAGACCCTGAGTGACTGGTGAATGCCTTGACCATGAGACCTACATTCTGCCAGCCAAGCAGCAGTGCAGTGTCCTTCCTTTCATCACAGTGGCCCCACACCTACACTTGCTCTTTCCACACTTGGCTGCTCACACGGTTCTGCCACTACCAGGTGAGATGACAACAACTCATGCAGGAGTCAAACACTGGTTGTTCTGGAATCAAATCAGCTCTGTCCTGATGTACTGGAGCTTGCTGGGGGCATCTTGGAGGGGTGTACAGGGCCAGTATCCCTGACTTGTCCATGGGACACAGGGTCAATGACTCTAGAACTACAATGATGACGTAAATGGCTCTTCTGAAGTTACAGGCATTGGCAATGAAAGGAAAGGGGAGGGGTCACAGGTTTAGGGCACAGGATCTGGCCATGGCTGCAATAATAAGACATGTAAGAGTCACGATGTTGAAATATGGCATGCTCAATGGGTAGAAAGCACCAGCAAATTGTTAGTACCAGCTACACTGCTGATTTTGCAAACATGTGTTCTCCAACTTGATAAGTAAATACATATTGGGTAGCATGGCAATGTTGCAAGCTGTTGTTTTATGACTGGGAGGTTGGTTGCCTGTGATTGATGCTAGCAATGAAAGTATTTATAAAATAACACTGAATTAGAAGGAGTCACTTTATGAGGCCAGGGAAATGGATCTTTTATGAAGAATAAAACTTGAGAAAGGAGCTCTAGCAGGGTCACACAAATCTGAAATGAAGCATGCTGGGAGTGAGATCCGAGGAGCACTTTGGGCCATCTGGGCTCACTCCCTGGTAAAAGGTGAGTGTGGCTGCTCCCTGGCTTACCATGCCACATGCAACTGGATGGTCACTTCTGTGTCTTAGGATCTGCTCATCTCCACTATGAAGAGCAGGGCTAGAGGCCACAGTTCCTCCTCCAGGCCAGGAATATGCAGCTCAGGGAATAACTCAGACACATACCATCCAACAAAGCTTGTCTGACCACTCTGTACCCATGCTGAGTGGAAGAGGGCCAGGCACAAAGCAGGTGTCCAACAAGTCATCATTCAAGGAAGAACTGAATAGCAGGTCTAATGGTGCCTGGCTCACTCTGTGTGATTGTTCTCCCTGTTTCTGGATTTGAGTGGGTTTTGCCATGTGTGCTCAGTTCAGCCTCTTAACTGCTCTTCTTTTCAAGAATGTTCTAAGAGACTGCAATGTTCTCTTAGATATAGTATGGCAGTGGATAGACCAGAGATATGCATCAGGTTGGACTGAAGAGGACTGAACACTCCCTGAGATACAGATTTATGATCCCTGCACTCAAACGATGGTGCCCTGGCTGCACTGCACTGGCACTGGTATAGGTCTGCACTGCCTCCTGCTCCTGGGATCTCAGCCAACAAGGCTGCTGCCCTCACCACACCCACTTCTCTGATCTCCGCAGTCTGGCCATCAGTCAGCACTTCTCTGTCTGGAATAGCTAGGGCTACTTTCCATAGCTTGCGGTCCACCAAGCACCAACTGATTTAAACACCTGCCAACCTTCTCTCAGATGAATAACGTGCAGAGGAGTCAGGAGCAAGATCACGGGGCAGAACCTGAGAGCCTGCGATTCGGTCTGGCTCTGCAACTTATGGCTGAGTGACATTGGTACACCTGTGTCTGTGGTTTACTGGTAGCAGGCAAGGGACTTATCATATTAAGGGGCCCAATGCATGCACTGTTCCACCCAGGATCCTGTATTCTCTGTATTATCATTGCTAGAAGATGGGAGGGGTAGGGCTCAAAGGCTCCACTTTTAGAAAAGAAATCAAGAGAAGTCTTAGATGAAAGCTAGGAAATTTGGCATTTCAAAGGTCATTATTACAGGGTGTAACTGGAGAGATTTTCATAGAAGGAACATGATCCCCATTTTTTATTCAATAGTAGGCCTCAACATTAATCCAGAGTCTATCCCATGCACATGACGGCTTCAAACACGTTTAAAATTCAACCCTTTCTTGCAAGTCAGAGCTTGGCAAGTAAGGTGGGCATGCAAACATGGATCAGAGAGCTCAAGACACTGTGGTGCTTCAGAGCCCAGGTTCCAGGAACAAACCACCTGTGGTTCAGAAGCTGGGGCGTGTGGGCACAGCACCCAGCTACCCCGAGTGAAGGCACCAATTTTGGTGGGGCTACAAAAACAGCACCCCAGAGACGCCAGATCCTCAGGCCCAGAATCTGTGCAGATGTAACCACGTTACCTCCCAGGGGCAACAGGATTCTTGCTGATGTCATTAACAGTCGTGAGGTGAGGGGATGATCCTGGGTTTCCCAGGTGTGGTCACAAAGGTCTACATAAGAGAGGCTGGGTAGGGGCACAGTGAGAAGCACTGCGAGGATGGCGACAGTCAGAGGCCACGAAGGATGCCGAGCTGCTGGCTCTGAAGATGCAAGAAGGGGCCCCAAGCCGAGGACTGCAGGTGGCCCCTGGAAATGGGAACAAGCAAGGACAGATTTTCGTCTTGGAGCTTCCAGAAGGAACTGACCTTGCTCACTTCTGGACTTGAGCCCACTGGGACTGACTTCTGATTCCCAGAAGTGCAAGAAGTTAATTTGTTTTTTCAAGCACTATGTCCATGGTAACCCATCATGGCACTATGTGCTTTGGTGAGTGATGAGGTGATCTGAAAGGCAAAGAACGTGGCATTTGAACTTCAGTGTGTATTTCCTGGGCTTGCAGAACGTGCTGGCTTCTTCATCACCTTCACCATCCCTGCCATCATCTTCGGTAGCAGTCAGGAGTAGGGGTCTCAGATTCTCCCTCCTACCTGTAAGTAAGCTGGTGGATTTCAGATGCACCAGGAGGCAGTGCACAGTCTTGGAGCACCGAGGGGCTGCTTGGAATCTCTAGGTTGGCAGGAGGACATCAGAAAGCACAGAGGAAGCTAAGTGATGAACTTGCACAACAGCCCTGCACAGGGAGGCCAGGAGAGGATGCTCCCTGTCCTCAGGGCTCATGTCACAGCACACAGCAGCAGGATGGGGTGGAAGTGGGTATGTGGCAGGCAGGGGGTGGTGATTCACTGCAAGGAGAGGCCCAGGAGAAGCCAGGTCTGCTCCAGGGCACCCCTGCTGGTGACTTGGAGAGATGGGGGGTTCACAGACTGGATGTGACAGCCTCTAAAGGGCCCCTTTTTGTCTCCCAGCCTCTTTATCTTGCACGGTAGCCTCACCAGTGCACAGTTCAATTTTGTATTTTGTGTAACCTCAAACTCTTCACACATTTCAAACACAAGTCATGTTTTCACCAATCAGTCCTGGCCCCCTCCAGGAAAGAAGAAACCCCAGCTGTGTGCTGGTGCAGACGGTGTGTTTTACTTGGCTCTGCTCATTGAGGGGACTGTGGGTACCCCCACACAAGAGGCAGCTCTGAGCTGTCGACCTGCCCACACCCCACTGTGAGAGGCACAGAAACTTCAGCACACCGCAGCACTATAGCACGACTCAGGTGCTAGACAGGAAAACACATTCAAGGGCATGCCAACAGGCGTGTCTCACCCTGGGTACAAGGCGCCTTTGAGCATCTTCCATTGTTTCCAGCTGAGACTCAGGGAGGGGTGACTCTCAAGCCGTGCGACTTTGAAAGGCCTGTTTGCCCCTGACTACTGATTATTACTCAAAGTTGATGCCTTTAAAACCTTCTATTCACAGAACTTGTCCATTTACTGAGCACAAAGAGGTATTTGCTGTGTAGAAACCAGCAATGTTGTCTCCAGAGCCTCCCACTGCTAGTAAAGGGTTCCCAGAGTTGGGGAGTTTAAGGTTTTGTATGTAAGTCAAGTTGAAAAAACACCAAGCTGAAAAGCCTTGGGCACCCACCATGGCAACCACTACCTTCCACATCCTTGAACACTGTGTCTGCTGAATTTGACCTCTTTGCACACAACTGGTCCAGACATGGCCTGGAGGAGTACTGCTGTCCAAAAGACCCACCTCAGCATAGGGAAGGCACCATGTGCTAAGTAGGTCTTTGCATCTGCTCATGCATGTTACACAGCATGGCCACCAAGAGCAGGAGTAGGAAGGGAGTCGGCTGACTACTCCATGGGTGGTGATTTGCAGGTAGTACTGTTTTCCCAGGAGCAACAGGGGAATTTGGGGGGCAGGAAAAGGAGAAAGAGAGAGGCAGAAACCTGTGCAACATTCAATTGAGCGACTCTCTGATGGTTTGCTGTGTGCAGTGCAAGTAGGACCAGGTTTCTGTCCACTCAGCTCTTGTGTTCCAGTGCTCACAGCTCACCATGCTCTGGCTTCCACAGAACGAGTGCTCTCTGATATTATGGAGGCTACCTGTCCCATTTTAAGGTGCCGGCAGGACCACATCCCCACAGAAGATTCAAAGGAGGGTCCTTTGCTGTCCTTTCCTGTCTCCATGGCTGTACCTCTCTTGCTGTCTTCCGTGTCCTCTCCTGCTGGGTTCCTGTGTTCTCCCTAAGGGTCCTTGTGATGGCATTTAGGGCCTGCCCATCTGGATAAGTGGAATAACCTTCCCCTTTTGAGGCCCTGCACATAACCATAGCTGCAAAGATGCTCCTTCTAGAGACAGTTCCAGAATAAGCCTCAGGGATCTCCTTGGGTGGTGGCAATGCAGCCTACCAGAAGGACTGCCATGGATGCCAAAGGCGACACATTCTGTTCAGAGTCACCCTGGCTCAATTTGCAGACACATGATGGGCTGTACCCTAAATCTCAAGGTTTCCCTTCCAAGGAAAGTCTGTTTTCTTTCCAGAAATGCAACAAAGTGGCCCTGGAAGATAAATGTGTGACATCTACTCACACTCCCTCCCTAGCACAGGACTGCAGGATTTAGAGAGAACGAAATCTCTCTGTCTCAGAGGACACATGCTTTATATTTTCATAAAAACATGGACAAGGCAAAGTTTTTCCTTATTTCTTTCCCATCTTTAAAGAAAAGAAAGATATGCATGGTAGATTTTCCTTTACCTTCTTTGAACCACAAGATGCTTGAGCAGAAAAAGGCTTAGAGTTAACTGAGAGCAAAGGGCTTGATAAGGATGTTATGTGTGGCTGTCAATGCCATGTTGCACTTCCTCTTCAACTGAGAAGTCCAATTTGTGCAGCAGGGTTGGGTCCCTCCATCTGGCTCTCAGATTCTGTTCTGTATGGATGCCAACTTGAGTTCCTGCATTATTTTGATTTCCATGGCTTTTGAGGGAAAAGCCAGTTGCTGTCAGGCAGGAGGAATGAGGGCAGGAGTCAGTCTAGCAGGAGGTGTGGACGTTGCCACATCAGGTGTAATGTGGCCCATCTTGCTTGGAAGTCTTGACTCTCCCAACTTGTAGGCAAAGCAGGATGCATAGGAAGACAGGGACCAACCTGGCAGGCCAACATGTTTCGTTCCCAGTTTCCAAAGATTTCACGTGCAAACAGAAGCAGGAACATTCCAAGTGGCTCGCAATTGGGGCCAGTGAGTGCATGTCAGGGAAGAACATGGGGGTCAGGGCTGTCCTGCATGACTCCCACTGAGGAGTGAGTGCAGGCTCAAATCTCATCCTGAATGACAACAGAAGCTTCTAGGTGACCTCTCAACTTGCAGCATCTGTGAATCTATCAGGGTCCCCAGTAATACCAGCAAGTTCAAGTTCACAGCAGCACAGGGCACAAGGGGTGGGAGAGGAGTTTGTTAGATGCTTTCTCCGCTGATCAACCTGTGAACTGTGCTGCCTGCTGGCATCAGAAATGGAAAGGGAGGAGGAAAGAAGCAACTTTGCTTCCGATTCCACCGGTTCCCTTAGAAAGGCACTGGAGGTCGGGCACAGAACCTTCATCATGAGAGGGCCTCGGGAATTACAATCACATTACAATCACACGGCCACCCATCATCCCGTGTTTCCTCTGCCTCTGCGTTTGCTCTTGTCCGTTAGAAAGACAGCTCCTGTGGACCTGCGACTATTGTGAAGCCCTTGTGAAAATCCTGTCTCAGGAACTCAGCAGTGTGACTCGCCAATTAGTCACTCTACGGCAAGGGCCAGAGTCACTCTCTGTCCGGGGGGACAGAGGACTTCAAAAGCTGCTCCAACTCTCAGCGCAGGATCAGTGAGCCTGTCCTAGCCACTGCCGTGTTCCTGCATTCCTCACTCAGCCCCACACAGTTCTACAAGCTCACCCAGTCCTGTGGCTTCTGTCACCTGAACGGCTCTCGCATTCATTCACTTTTCTCACCTTAGGCTTTGAGCTTGTTTTCCCTAATGGGTTCTGAACTCTCATTATCCTGTCTTTACTTTTATTCCTACAACTTATCACCATCTGAGACATTATAAATTCATCTGTTTAGCTTACTGATGGATGATCAGCCGCCCATCAGCAAACGTGATGGGAGCGTGGTCTGTCATCCATCATCAATGCAAATGTTTCTGGAGCAGACGACTCAGTTCTTTCCTGGCTGTCTCCAATCCAGCTATTCTAAAATGAACAGCTAGTTGCATCACTCCCAGACTTGCTATCCTTCAGCAGCTCCTGACAGGTGCAGAGCAAACTCTGGCACTGAGTGTAAAACTGCACCAAGGACCTTATGTTCGCTCTCCTCCTGCACTCGCCTTATTCGAGGCAGTGGCTCATTCTGGTGCCAACAAACCCTTTTAGTTCTCCTACTGGCCAGGTGCAAGGGCTGTACTTGCCTCCACCATCAGGTTTGGGTGTGGCTGTCCATAAAACATAGGCAGCAGTAACACATACCATTTTCCTGTGGCAGCTTTAAGAGGCAGTTGTGATGCACCATGCTGTTAAATTCATCGGCAAGCCATGCCAGGTTCCCCAGTGGGACTGCCCTGCCAGCCTGAATCCCAGAGAGAAGGCTGAGGCAGAGTCCCCAGTAAAACCTGGCAGACACAGATAATGGAAAAGTGACCCTCGCTTTTCCTTATGGAATCATTAAATTTGGAGGTTGTCAGCACAGAGACCAGCACACTGATGCCCTGAACTTGAGCTTCTGCAAACCTCTCCCGTCTGGACCTTGGAGCACACTGCCTTCACCCTACTTCATACAGGTTATTCTTCATCTCAGCAATTTCTACTTCTCTTTTAGGGTCTGGGGGAAGTCTGCTCTAACCTCCTGCCTAAAGCATTAAATATTCTTCCTCCGTGGCCCCCTGTCTTCAGGGCCATCCTCACTTTTGCACTCACATCTGGGTTATAACTGTCAACCACAGACTAGACTGTAGGCTCTACTTTTGATATGGCTCCTGGTATTGGTATATAAAGGCTGCATATCATTTTATGAGATAAACTAATGAAAAAAATGAAGGATGAATGCATGAACAAATGAATGAATGATTTGTGTTAGAAATGCTTATTTGTGATTTTAGGTTAATTATTACAAAGAGACTAATATAGTACAAACAGCCCTGTTTTTGATTTGATCTTTCCAGCTCCTGCAATAGATATTGTTTCAATAGGTGAGAACTGAAACCCAGAGAAGCAAACACACAGATTTGAGACTCAGAGAATCAAAGAAAGAAGAATGAGACTGGCTGTGATGCTGTGGGACTCCCAAGCCCAAGTTCTCCTCAGTACCCACAGCCAGAAACCGAGCCAGCACAGCCCCTTTCCCAGAGGCAAACAGGGCAGCGACAGGTCCCACTGAACAGGTTCTGAGCCACCACAGCCCCTTCACCAGCGGCAAACGGGGCAGCGACGGGTCCCACTGAACAGGCTCTCCTATAGGAACATCCAGGCAAGTGTGGAAGGTACTGACATGGCCACTAGCTTGCACTGCCCCTGCTTCTCTCACTCTGGTTTCCTGGTTTTGACCTGTAACTTCTCTCAGGTTATTGCTGTACCACATGGCAAAGGACTGTGGGAGCCATAAGCCCACCTTTCAGCACCTCTGTAGGAAAAGGGAGGTGTCAGGCCTGCGCCCCCACATTCCAGAGGGTCTGAATTCACACCTGAAAAAGCAGCATACAGGTTTTTTTTTCCTGGGATGGGGGAGCATTTTTGACGTTGATGAGTCAGAATCAGCAATTTTTTGGAAACTTCTAGCTCCGCCCTGGTTCTCTTACATCCTCCTCCGATGAACCAAAAATGTACACATTGATCTTTCACTGCCAGTCACCATTCCCTGACCAAGCCGTAATTTACTTACGCCCTATTCAATCAAGGTGCAGGAACAAAACCTGTAGAACGCTGCCTGGTCCATGCTGGCTGTGCTAAGATGGTCACTGCTTCTCCAGTGGAATCGGCTCTCTGGGAAGGTAGCGGTCAGCCTGTGGTCAGCTAACACTGCGGCATTGCTTCCCTGAGAACTGCCATGTGACAACTGAGGTGACTGTGACCCTGAGTGGGCTGGCTTTGAACACTTTCCAGGGGAAGACCCTGCATTTGCCTCTGTTAGATTAAGTCATGAATTCATGGCGGCACTCAGCCATACCTTTTAAGAAGCCCGATTCAATCTTCTGATATATTAGCTATCCCTCATCTACACTGGATGAAACATGGTTTTAATGCATTATTGATATGATGTTGAATGAGATCCAATCAGTGCCTGATAAATACCATCTAGTTCACATTCCTCTTCTCAAAATTACGCCTTACTCCATTCATACACAGAATGGGTATGTACACATGTGTGTATCTGTCTGCACGTGTGTGTGTGTGCACACCCGCCGTACAGCAAGGTACGAGAAGATGCACCCCACTCTGCGGCCGCCCCCTCAGAATCTCTGCAGTTCTCTGACACTGGCTGAGCTTCACCCCTACCTCCCCTCCCAGGAAAACGGCCATCTGGACACTCAACTCCGTTATCCAGAGTTTTACTTATGGTTTTGTTCCTTCTCTGTTTCTAAAAACGTTAGTTTTTACAGTGTGTTCTCAACTCTAAATGGAGTCATCCTGTGGACGTATCTTTAATGTGTAAACTACTTCCCCAGCTCAGTGTGTCCTGCAGAGCCAGGCCTGTGCCCCTCGCAGCTCCTCACCCGACTGCACCGTCGTGTACTCGCTCAAGTGTTGGCTGGGGAGCGTGTGGAGCCAAAGCTAGAAATGCTTGCAGGGATGCGCTGGCTCCTAGACCCAGGGATGTAAATAACAATTCCCTTGGAATCTATTAACAGGTTATACAGCTCCCGCTCCGGGTGACAATGACAAACAGCCCTTCCGAGTTGCTCTCATTTGCACTCCCACGGCAGGAAATGGAGGCTTCTGCTACCCCATGTTCCTGATGACACTTGACATTGTAAAATTGTATGTACTTTTATCTAACTGCTGTTGAAACTTCACAGATGGCCAATGAGTTTGAATAGTTGTATATATTCACTGGTCGTTTATGCTTCTTGTTTTGAGAAAGGACGGTTGGCTACTTTCTAATGGAAAAAATTTTGCTGTTTTTCCTATTGAATTCATAGTTTCTTTTACAAAACCAGTTTATGAATTATTAATTAAATGTACTGCCAATCTGCTCACTGTGATAGCGCTTTGAATTTCTAATATCTTATTTAATCCCCAAGATTTCATGGACAGAATTGTCACGTATTAGGCAAAACTCTATCTATATACCTATTTATCTTGTCTTAGCATGTTCTGCGGGACCGACGAGAGGCTCATTAGCTCCTAGGCCCTCCCTTTACTTGCAATGGACACACTTGCTGTATTCCTAAGGCAGAGAAGACCTACATCCAGTCTGCACTTTTAACATCTGCATCAGAGCATCACCAATTACCAAGGCTCCTGCCACTGCTTCACCAGAAAAAACAGCTGTGAGTCTATGAATTTGTCCATGAATTTTCCTGTGGCTCTGGTACGGCAGAGTGAAACCAAAATGGAAAGTTTAATTAGTTAGCTCGCTTCAAGATAAAAATGCAAATAAAAAAGTTTTGTTTCACCTGCTTATGAGCCAAAGGCAAAATTAATTAAAGTCAATGGAGAAAAGTAAGTAAACAATTTGAAATAAAGGAAATAAACATTCTGAAATATGGGGTTAAGGTTCCTGAAACATGAGAGAGCCAATTATTTATAGTTGTGTGTTTCTGCCCGATAATTTAATCACATCTCCTCTGTCCTCTCTCTCTTTGGAACACATGCTAAGAAGAAAGGCTCTTTAAGCCTGAAAGAGGTGATCAAGATGGGTTTCTTATCAACAGCCTTGCTGCATCCTGGTGCCAGCCAAATGTTTTTGGACAAAATGCCAGTGGATTTTTCTCAAGTCCTGTTTTCACCAAAATGACTTTTCCCTTCCTTTTTATAAACCTACAAAACAGAAACCTTGCAAACAATTTTGCTGTATTTATGTAAAATGATTGCCATTGTGCTATTGGCCATCTCAGATTTAATTTAGACCAGCACAGAAGAAAGAGCAAGTGTTTATGTTTGAGCTGATAGTTGAGCTGTGAAACTAAAGGTAAAAACTCAGAGAATGGTCACCACATCGGCTGTAAGCAGACACTGCTTTTGCCCAGCACCATTTATGTTTCTTGACAACATCCAGAGGTGTCCTGGGTGGCTGCTTTCTCACTACAGCCATGGTGCAGTGACACAAATCTCTCCAAATGTGGGCTGGGTTACAGAAGGCGCCAACAGGTGCCAAGGCTCAGGAGGAGCACGTGGAATGTCAAACATCAGCTATCCCACCACTGGAAACCTACCCAGCAGGGCTGCAAAGGGCCAGTGTGGAAAGGCAATGTCTGAGGAGTGCTGTGGCTGGATGCTCAACATTTCAAAATCAAGAGGAAGAAATCACAGAGTGTGAAGTGGATACAGAAACCACAGAGCTATACAGCTACTTAAAGACAGGGCAATTGACACCATCATGAAAAGACAACCAGGATATTTTGAGAGAAGGAGAGTTGAGTTATTGGCTCAATGGTATGCTACAACTCTGTTGCTTCACGATTTGAGAACAAAGTCATATGTGGGAAGACATCTCAGAGGAAACATGCACACGCTCACTCATGCACACATCGTTAATGCCAACGAGCTTGGAACAAGGAGTGGCGAGGTTCATTGTTCTGTGCCATTTCTATGCATGAACTGTTATATCACAAGTCTGACTTACTTTAGTAATTCAAAGGACTGGAATAACCCAGCAGATGATAAACAAATCAAGCCCAGAGTCAAGTGCAAGAAATGAACTTGGATTGAACAAGTCCAGGACTTCAATTCCATCAGGAACAGATGCAGAGAAGTCCCAGGTGGCATAGAGATCCTTGGGGACCCTCAGGAGCCCCACCTTGTGTGGAGCAGGGAAAGAACTAGCCCCATTGGGGGATGCAAGTCTCAGGTGTTTCAATGTGTTGGACACACTTAAGAGACTCAGACTCCCGTTCTGTCCTCTGCTATGCCTCAGGTCTGGCCAACATTCCCCTTATTCCACCAGAGGCGAGGCTAGAAACAGCAGCAGCTGTGCTTTTCTCAAGGCCAGGGAGAGCAGCCGCCATGCATTCTATGGTGTACTCTCCGAGAGAGCCTGTGGTGGTGCTACCATTATCACCCCATGTAGCAGATAAGCACCGCTTATGAAGGTCACCCTGCTGGAATGGGGTGGGGCCTGTCTCCTCTCTGATCACCAAGGTCAAAATCAGCCCAGGCAAGCCCTTTGGGAGTGCCTCCCCCGGTCTGCCAGCTCTGCATCCTTGGGTATGGATGCATGTTCTGCGATTGTCAGGTGCTCCCTCTTCTCCAGGTGTGCCCCACGCCAACATCGCATGTCATCTTCATGGTATCTGAGGTTCCCTCCCTTGCATTAACCTGTTTTGGTAAACTCTTGAAAGTGGCTCAGTATCTCCTTCCTGGAAGCTATGTCTGAAGCCCCAGGGAGGCAGACCCTACTCCTGAGGTTACAGCCCCCTAATTCCCTGCCGTCCTGTTCCCTCTCATGTCCCACCAGAGCTGACCTCCTAAAGACTTCCCACCTGCACCTAGGTTTTCATAGTGTAGACACATTTTTGCAGCCAACAAAGGGGGCTACCTATCTTCAGTCCATTCCTTCCAGTCTCCAACTATCAGGAGAGTTTCAAAAGAGCCATGGACCATTCCTAGTACTATCAACTGCATGGACTTAAGATGATGTCTGTGCCAAAGTAAACTTATCTTTTCACTCTACTTATCCACAAACAGTTTGTAGTCCCCTTGTATTTGGGTCTGGTACACGGGATCCAGTGAAACTCTTAAAGATGCTGAAACTGCCACATCCCCACAGACCCATTTGATCCAGTGGATTCTCCAGAGCTGGGGATACCTCTGCCTGCCTTGTTCATGGCTGTGTCACCAGTAAGCGGCCTGAGGTGAAAGGTCCTCGGTGCATGGCAGGTGAATGGATGGGTCCTCTGGACTCCCACACATGCCAGGGTAGCTGTCAGACCACAGAGAAAGGCCTGGTGCTGTTAAAACCCCTCTGAAGACTGTCTAGGGAGACGCCTTCCTGGGAGGCTGTTTGCTCTGCAGGACTCAGCATGCCTCTCCCCAGCACCAGCAAGCCATGCCTGCAGAGCTATGGCAGGCGAAGTTCAACTAACAAGTTGCTTCCAGCCAGCAGAGAGAGAGAGAGAGAGAGGCAGACTGGTGCACAGCCAGCCAGCAGGCATGTGTGCAGGAGGTGACAGAGGAAAACCCGAATGGAAGCAGCAGCAATGCACAGGTGGCCACCGACTCCCCTGACCCAATGGCAGACTGGATTCCAAAGAGAAAAAGCTGAAAAGCTTGAGGGTCTTAGTGATCTAGGGATTTGGTGCTATAATACTTTTCTAGAAAACATGATGGGAAGCAAAGAATAGCCAGTAATGGGGCCACCTTAGGCAAGGCCAGAGCTCCAGAGTGGAAACACACAAAACAAATACTTAGGGGAACAGGGAAAACCCAGAGGGTGGATGAGAATTCCCATCAAAACCCCGGAGAAAACAGCCCCTGCAAGTGAAATACAGACAGGTCCGTGAAGGAGCAAACGGCAGGCATGGCAGGGCATCACACCAGCTCCCTGCTCAGGGACTGCTTCTCTCTGTGCTGTGTGCACCTGGCGCCACAGCGCAGGCTTGGAGCAGTCCCAGTGAATTGCCCATCCATGAGGTCTGAGTCGTCTGTCCACCACTAAGGATCTGAATTCTGCAGTCAGTGATCTTGGGTTCACGTCCCAAGTCCATGGCTTCTTGGACCTGTGACTGCCAGCAAACTGTCTCAGCTACCAACTTGCACACTGGGAAATGGATTCTTGTTCAAAGATTACTTCTGAAAACTCAAGTAGCTGAAGAGTTTGCAAAGAATCCCCAGAACATGTCTGGGTTCTGTATATGGTATCTGAACATGCAGCTCTGTGGCTAAAACTCTGCAAATCGATGGCCTAGATGTTTAACCACAGGAAAATGGCCAAATAAATTAGGCTCTGTGACTTGATGGACCATTATGTAGCCATTAAAGATTATAATTATAAGGGCTGTGTAGCAATCTGGGACGTGCTTACAATATATTAAGTATATCATAAAACACACAGCACAGTAGAGTCCAAGTGGACATATATTAGAATAAAAGACAAAAACTGCAATGTCAGAGGGGAATACTTTGGGCCAGTCTCTAGTTCCAACAGTGGCAAAGTATCTTTTGGACTTAAGAAGGTAAGTGAATTGTCATTCTCGCAGGTGTGCAGCTAGACCCAGGGAAGAATGGACGAGGTGGCTCCTGGTCACCCATCCCCCAGTCAGAGGTCCCTGAACTGACACCGGTCATCACCCTTAATGATCCTGTCTTGGAGAGTCTCTTGTGGAACCTCCCATGTCTCATGATGGAATAGGTGGATTGAAGCCATCTCCCTACAGGCAGCCATGAGGCACAACCAGGTCCCTTGGTGGTCACCAGGGGCAAGGTCGTAAAGACGAAGATGAGATGCTTGTCCTCCGAAGTTGCTCCCCGACCCCTTTCTGGGAGCGCAGGAGGTTCAGATCGGCTGGTTTATGAACAAGCCAGACTCATAGTAAGGGTAAGGACACACAAAGGCAGTCCTGTTAGCAGAAAAACCTGCTTCTCCACGCACAGCAGGCTGGTTTGGGGAGTCCGTGATCCAACAAGCACAGACACACAGTGGATAAGGGGTGTTTTTCCCAACAGCAGACAGCATTGCCCTACTCATGACACTCCACATCTGTGTGGGGACTCTGAGGATCTCATCACTCAACAAGGAAGATGAGTCTGTTTTCTATAATGTACCGTTGGCCGTTTGCATGTATCCTTTGCAACCTTGCACAGCACCGGTAGAAACGGAAAATAAGGTAGCCATTAAGGAAAAACAGTATGGAGGCTCTGCAAGACACTAAGTGCAGCTGCCACATGATTTAGCAAAGCCAATTCAGCCTGACAAGGACACACCTAATTCCCATATGTATTGCAGCACCTTTCACAAGAGTTGAGGAGTAGAGACAACCTTGTGTCCACCAACCCAAGCGTGGACAAACCACATGTGGCACCTGTACCCTAGGATGGAGCTCAGCCCTGAGAAGCTGGATATTTGGAACTGAAGGTCATTATGCAAAGGGAAATAAGCCAAGCACAGAAGGACAAGGACTGCATGACCTCACTCCTGCTCGGGAGACAAACAAGTGGCTCTCCTAGACTGTATGCGTGCAATGTCGGTTACCCGGAGTCCAAGGTGAGGAAGGGTGCAGGGTGGGGGGAAGGGTAATTGACATAGTAGGTTATGAACTAGGAGGTTCTGGTGTTTCATTGCATTGTGGGGTGACCATAGGCAAGGCCAAAAGACACTGAGCACTTTCACTATAAAGAATGAGACAGCTAGGTCTGTCTTGGTTTGGGTATTACATAGAGTGGGTGTGTGCTGAAACACAGCCTGGTGCCCCTGAAGTCTGCATGGTGCTTAGAGGGCAGCTAAAAACACACACTGGCCTTCCAGAGCTGACTCTCGTGTCCTGAGACACCCAGCTGCATTTCCCAGGTGTGGCAGGAAAAGCTGAAGTGAATAAGTGTTTATGACATAACAGTGGACTAAGCGCTTTCTAAATACAACCTCAGTTTATTCCTTTAGACAGTGCTGTGTGGGATGCAACATTATCCCCCCACCCTTTTTCTGAATGAGGAAACTGAGGCTCAAAAAGCCATAAATACTCATAGCCAAATGCACGCAGCTGTAAAGCAGCGGAGTTGGAATTCTCTTCCGTGGACTTGGACTTCAGTGTTCTGCCACGGCCTGGCCCGGCCTGGTGCTCCCGCTCCTGGAGGCACAGGAGGGCAATGGACAGAAACGGACATTTACTACGAGAGAAAGAGATGTTGGCCTGGCAGCCAACACACTGAGCACCTGGACTCAAGTCCTAACACATCCTCCTGCTCATTCTCACCTCGGAAAACAGCAGGTGCTGGCTCAGGTGCTTGGGTCCCCACCACCCGTGTCGGATAGCCGTGCTGTGAACTTGTGGCTTTGACCTGGCCTAGCCCCAGCTATTATTCGGGCATTTGGTCAATGAACCAGCAGACACAAGATCTTTCTCTGCCTGCCTTTCTGTCTCTTTACCTTTCAGACACAATGAAAATTAATTTTAAAAATATATGAAATGATTTCCCCTTTTACCGCTGTTACCACCTCCTCTAGGAAGACTTCTTTCAGAATCTCTGACAAGTAAACTCACCTCACTCGCAATCCTAGCTGATTCTATCACTTCCCTCTCAACACAACACCACAGGCATATTTTTAGCTGCCTCATTTTTTGCTTTAATTGCAAGGTTTTCTCAATACATTGCTTGTCCTGGTGGGATCATGACAAACCTGGCTGGCACATATTACTACTTACTTCGGCGAGTTTCTTCTGCCACGGCAAAATGGAGCAACAAAAACATTAACCAAAACCAGAATTCCCCAAGTAAATGAGGCCTCCATCCCTAAGCAGCTAGCAAGTCGCGTTCACGTCCGTGCTGTCCGAACCCACGGGGTCTACCTTTGTGTCTATTTTCACAGCCTCGCGTGGAGCTTGGTGCCAGGAGATAATCAATAAGCACTTGGTGAAGAGAACGAGTGGCTAAATGAAGGAATGAATCATCCCGTGCAGGAGTGGGGGTTTATGACACTGGTTATGGACAAGCTAAATCACATACACAGTAAAACAGCACACGCAGCCTTCTCTGATTTAGTGACATGCAACCAGCTGTCACAGGTTAGTTATAAACACCCATTTCTAAGAAAGTATGCCAGATAACTTCCTTCTCTCCGGTCTAAACAGTAATCATATTTTTGGGGGATGCTGACTTGGAAACGTGTCCTCTTGCCATGCGGTCGGGCAGTGTGGTGGCACAGCGACATGAAGACTGGTTGGCCAGCACAAGCCCCAGTCTAGCTCAAGCGGAGTCAGAAACACCAATGATGAGACAGAGATGAGTCAGGATTAGACAGAAGAGCAAAGTCCCCGGACTGCTTCAGTTCACACGCGACGGATGTTCCAAAAGGCCTCCCGTGAAAGCAGCCCCAGGAGAAGGACAATGTCGGACAGGAAAACAACAGTGAGAGGGAGCACGATTCAGTGAGGGGGTTCTCCCCTGCCACCAGGGGCACAGCGCTCCTCGACGCCAGGCTTCCCCAAGGTGAAGGACACCCACTGCAGCAGCCCCTGGGAGCTTGCTGCAAATGCAGATTCCCAGGCTCCGCCCACACTCCACCACGCTCAGGTGAAGGATGCCAGGAGTACTGGGTCCTGTGCACTCAGAGCCACTCAGAAGACATTTCTACAAGAACAGCTGAGTCTCCCTAACAGAGAACATTTGTTCTGTTTGACACATGGAGTGGCATTCACAGAGTAGAGACCTTAGCAGAAGTCAGCAAAGCCCTTCTCTGTGTCACCCAGGAACCTGGATCCTGGAGGACATGGCAAAAGATGCATGGCCACGCCTCCCTTGCCTGGTGGGGACTTCCACGAATCCCGAGTGTCTCATGTTTTCCTGTTGGTAATGTTGGTCCTGTTGCAGCTTTGCCGTGAACCTCGCCACATGCTGCTGCTGACCATTCTTTCACCCCCATTCTCAGAGAAACCTCGGGCTCTCTCCTCACGGGCTTGGCATTGCGACTGCACGTTCTTATAGCTCGCCTGTCGACACTGCGTGCGTCAGGACTGGTGTGTCCTCAGTTATGTATGAAACACCACATGTTGTCTTGGAAGTTGCTGCCTGCAGACCACAGGCACGCACACCTGACCTGTCCCCGCCTCTCTCGCAGGGTGCTGCTAGGTGTAGACATCCAGTGTGGACGAGCAACCGAATCTGTGCTCCCCATTTCTCCCACGGTCTGCTCGTGGATTCTCCCCCGTGCTGCCTTTTGGGAAGCCACCAGCAAACCCCAAGGAATGGGGTTCTCCCGGGTCTCAGGCCCCTTGGGGTCTCCACTGATCTAACAGGCGCTGAACCAATCCCTGCCTTGGTCCTCTCCCTCCCCTCCCCTTCGGGTCACCACCACTCCCTGTTGGCATGGGTCTGCCCTCTCACCCTCATCTCCACAACTTCTCTGTTTCCACGAAGAGGAAGATGAGGAGGAGGAAGAAGAAAAGAGGGAGGAGAGTGAGAATCACGACAGCTAACACCCACTGCACGCTTGCAGGGCCCGCTCCACCTCTGCCGGTTTAACTCACAGCATCCCATCACTTCTTGGCCTTTTGGCCAAGGTCCGTGTAGTAACTCACAGTGCCTGTAGGCAGCTGTGTGAGGAGGGTGCTATCACAGGGCTGCCTTTAAAGAGCAAAGTGAGCTCAGAGAGGCCAAGCGTCTTGCTCAAAATCACACAGCAAGAGAAGGGCAGGGAGGAGCCTGGGCCTGCAGGGACTGCAGCCGGACCCAGGGGTATGTCCTGATGGTTGGCCTGGCTGTGCTATGGGCCGAGGGAGGGCCCCGACTTCTCTCTGTGTGGCTGCCAAGACTGTGCCCCACACCCACCTGTTTTTACCCCCTTCTATTTGCAAAATCAGCTGCTCCTGATTGATATTCCTTCTATTCCAGGGATACCACATGCCCTGCCCCCTCCTCACACCTAGGTTGCACTTGAGGTGAAAAGAGAAATCTTTGCCCAGTTCGCTCTATCTCTTCCGCACACCAGGAAGCCTTCTTTTGTCAATTTTGCTTGGAAATACCTGCTCTAGGCAAATGCACACTGGATCAGGGAAGCCAGAGGGCTTTCGCAAGCTTCCAGGAGCAGGCATCCCTTCTGACTGCAAATGAGCAAACTGGGGACCAGGGAGGCAGAGCGATTGCTGGGGTCCAAGTGACTCGGCACGGGGACAGGAGCTTGCAACCACACAGCTACCTGGCAGCTGTCTTACTTCCTCTTGGACGCTGCTTGAGGCTGGGCTCAGTGCTTGCTTGGGGCAGGCAGATATGGAGTCCAGTCACTTTTCAGGCATCCTAACTGCGCACAGCTGCCTCCCACCTGCCATTGCCCCATCTTCTCATATCCGGGATACTGCGGCAGCCTCTTGGCCACCTCACTGCTTTCAGGGATGTGTAAAGGGACACAGGAATGAGACTCACACCCCTAATATCCTGGCGCCAGGTAAACATCATCGCCTCCACAAGTATGAGGGAGAAGGGCCACCCTGGTATCTGATCATGAGGTGTCCCACAGTCCTCCATCAAACACCCGGCGGCTGAAGGAGGTGGTGGTTTTATTTAAAACATGTCCCTACTTCTCAACGTCTTTCAATGTAGGTACTCTGCCACCAGATGGCAGCAGTGTATCACCATAAAGAAGTAAACCGTGCATTACAGGGTCTCCACCTTCTATTTTACGGAAAGGTGGGAAGTTTGTAGAATCCCAGAAGGTGCAGCTCATGGAATTGCAGGAGCCTTGTTACTGCTGTTCCCTGAGCAAGACGTCCGAGCTGCCTCCGTGTTGTTTTCTCAGCAGCTCCTCTGTGTGTTAGCAGAGCGGACCAACGAAGCTCCCTGGAGTTGTCTGAAGGTAGCCACAGGGAAGACCTCTCAGTTTGGGGCTCCCATTCTAGAACAAGAGGCAGAGCCTCAGACTGAAGAGGTGCCAAGCACGTGCGTGGGTTTTCTTCCACTGTTTTGGAAAATGGACTCTTCTAATCTTCACAGTCTCTTCCTTTCCCCTCTGAGATCAGGAGTAATTCACACCGTTTTATGAGACATGGAATTCCAACACTGAGTGCTGGAAACTGATTTCATGAAGCGTCTTACACAAAGAACGCTCTGTTAACCACCTAACAACCTGCTCTGTAATTCCGTTAAGTGACATTCCTTGGATATTTTTATCCTTGGTAAGAACTGTTTTGGGGACAGGGAAGGGAATGATACCTTGGGAAACACCGAGTTGTTTTTTCGCATCAGTAGGCACGGTGGGTTACGGCCTGTCTGCCGCCTAAGCTGATTGGCCGGAATCACGTCCCGCCTACTGGGGTGTCCTTCCAAGAAGCTGGTTCAGCTGAGACTGGGAACTCGGCGGTGCGTTTTGTGACTAGACCCTGTTTCCTGGCATATGCCTGCCCTAGAAACCACCTGCCAGAAACCCAAGCCACTCTGACCGCCCAGGGATGAAGGTGTCCGTTCTGAAGGCTAAAGGCAGAGGGAAAGGAAGAAGGAGGAGCGAGGGAAAACACGGTTGTCTTTATCTTCTGCAAAAATATGCGTGCAGGGGAGCCGGAGCCCAGCGTGGCCGCTCTGCTCCCGGGCGGAGCTGTGAGGTCAGAAGCTCAGAATCGGGCTCCTCGTGCCTGTGGCCAGGCTCGGGCCGAGCGGCAAACACGGGATCTGATTTTCTAGTCCACAACTTCTCTTTAGGGAAAAGTTAGGAACTCTCTTGAAATAACTTTTCCTCTTCTCTGTATAAGAATGACTCTAAGTCACTGCAGTTATCAACCTCATGTAGGTTCCTCCACTTTGTCACCTGGTCTCAAGTGACAAACACTCAGTGCTCTTTGGGGATGACATGAAAGAGTGGCAACTGCCCTGGAAGGAGCTTCAGTAGGAGACTAATCAGATTCCACTGCCATAGAAAATATCGCTTAAACATTAAACTTGGAATATGAAAAGTAATTCATCTCTGGAAGGTAAAGTCTTAATGAACTAGCTTGGCTGCATTGAGAAAAATCTCAGGCCTCTGTGTTTGTAGAGGGGTCTGCTTGCCCAGCCCCTCTGGGCAGCGTGGCAATGCTGGCCCCGAGGGTCCCCACTGAATGTCCGCTTCCATTGGAGGAAGCTCTGCTCCCGGTTGGCACCTCTCTTGAACTTGGATCTCCTCCAGGGCCCTGAGCTCCTGACGGTTACACGATTACACGCTCCTTCAAAACAGCTGAGAGGGGTTGGAATGTTATGCCTTGAGGCAAAAAATAACCATGAGCACAGCCTCAATTTAGAAGAGAATATTGGGACTGAAATGTATATTAATCTAGTGGGCAGAGATGCAAAGTGGCCTCAGCACTGGTGCCAACCAAGGTGAGCCACCCTACTCAGAGCAATGAGTTAGGATCACAAAGCTCAGAGGGGGCTGCCCAGACAGCAAGGAGCACGGTGGCTTCCTGGGCACCGGGAGGAGACTCCCCACAAGGGAAACTCACAGGCGGGGGGTAGAGGTGTGAGTGATTCTTAGTCTTGGTTCTACACAAACTGGCCATTTTTCCTTTTTTTTTTTTTTAAGATTTGTTTACTTATTTGAAAATTAGAGAGAGGGAGAGAGAGATTACCCTAACATCTGCTATGGCCCCAAATGGCCACAATGGCCAGGAGCTTCATCCAGGACTCCTGCATGGGCAGCAGGGGCCCATGCATTTGAACCATCTTCCATTGTCCTACCTGGTCATCAGCAGGAAGCTGGATCAAAAATGGTGCAGCTGGGACTTGAACAGGTATCCATGTGGTGGGAGCCAGCATTGCAGGTGGTGGCTTTACCTGCTACACCACAACCCTGGCCCCACCTAGGTTTCTGTGAACATATTTTTAATCTCTGGGGCAAGATGATTTTTCTTTGCAAGTGATTCTAATTTAGAGAAAAATTTAAGAAGTATTATTCTAGGACATGACCTGGCTTGTTTATATCTCAGTTTAGCCATGTTTAAATTGGGGGAATTAGCATCTACTTGGCATGGTTGTGTTAAAGAGTCAATGAGCTAATGAAGTGACCTTTCAGCTCCGTGCTGAAGGGCTCAGCATGGCTGTTGGCATAAGGCAAGGGTTCTGGGGATGTAAGTCTTTGCCACCATCCCCATGATCACCATTGCTGCTGCATTGGCATCACTGTCACTGCTAGCATACTAACTGCCATTGCCATCACCATCACCACCACCATCAGCCTTGTCATGCCATCAGTGGCAGCTCCAACTTTATTTTTCCTTTTAGTGTCTTTGCCACCGTCTTTTCCCGTCTTTGCCACAGCCATGATTATCAACATCGTCGTTATCTTGTCATGGATATCATTGTCACTGTCACTCTATCATATCGCCATTAACACCACAGCCATCATCACTACCTATATTGCCATCACCATTACGACCCCTCTCACGTCATCACTGTTACTTCCAACATGACCGACATCGTTACCACGGTCCTTGTCACTAACTTCACCACCATCCTCAGTACTGTCCCTGTTGTCATTACCATCATCACCATCATCACTACCACTGAGGATCATCAACACCGTCACCCTCCTCTCCATCTTCACCACTGTCTTCACCACCACTAGCAACAAGATTGTCATCACCATCATCATTGTCACTGTCATCAGCACCAATGCCATAACCACCACCAGGCTGCTCACCATTGGCATCATCATCATGACTACAGGCACCACGGCAGACAGACTGCTCCTCATCTGCTCTTTGTGCCAGTTCTTTTGGACCAGCTTCTCGGAGGCCTGACCCGGGGGACGCAGCATAACCTCCTTCAGCCCTCTGAACTCTGCTGCAGGAGGAGGCCACTCACGTCACAGGCTCAGCTGTGGGGGAATCCCCTCTTGCTTTTGGCATGGAGCATGGCACATATTTCCAGAGCTGATTTTCAGCTGTGAGCTGGGGTCTGCTGAGATGAGGTGTGCAGACTGAGGCCCGAACGGCGGCAGTGCTGCAGAGGGGCTGGTGTTTTGGTGGGCTCTAGTTTAGAGACACTGACAGTTCAATCTCACTAAATGATTCAGCCGTTGAGGAAAAGTCACATGATCTTAAAATACGTCTCTCAAGGTCAAGATTACAGGTTGAAATTTTATTTCATTATTATTATTTTTTGTGAACAGCATTTGATAAAATCATAGAAACCTGCCTTATAATCTCTCTTCCTTTACATCTTTGGATGAAATTACCCAGTGCACATCTCTGGGGCTCATTTGTAAGCATTCCCCAGCTCCATGTGTTTCTGGCAAAGTGTTAAGCTAACATTCTGCTTTCACCATTCCCAATGAAGTCAGAGATTCTAAAGAACAACTTCAAAAAGCAACTCTCACTTGAGGTGCCAGTGATCATTTGCAAAGTCCTTTGTTACATCCAGCCCAGGAAAATCTAAGCCTCACATCAGGGAAAAGCTAAAATATTGAATTTATAAATCTGTGAAGAGAAGGGAAAAATTGCAGTGTAGAAGTTTTTAGGACAAACCAAGATCTCTTTCATCCATCACTGGTCTTTCTGAGGTGACATGCAATTCAGGAGCAAAGCATTAGCATTCAGAGAGACACTACGCCAGGACTCCTTTGTGCCACTTGAAGACGGTCTCTTGGCTGAGGCACCAGCTCACCAGCAGCGGCTCACAGAGGCTGGGGGCAGGACTTCCCTGCAAAGCATGTCCGACGCCCTCTGAGGCTGATGGGATGCTGAGGTTCACCTGCCTTAAATACTGCATCACCTCACTTCACAAGTGAGAGAACTGAGGCCCAGGCAACACAAACGATGTGTGTCTGTTGGCATCTGCAAACCAAAGCTGAGTTAGCCAGACTCAGCCTGCTGCTAACATTGAGGTCTGGGGACCACTGGCACCTGAGCTGGTCTCTATGTTTCTCCAACCTCAATGGCAAGCATTCTCAGGTACTACCAACATGTGGCTGTCACATCATTCCAACACACTCAGTGACGGCCTCCTTTTCCATAAAGCCCCGTTGGCAATCCTCATCTCATATAAGTGTTTTATCCATCAGAATCCATGGGAAGGTATCTTAAAGGTTTCCAGGAAATGGAATTAAAAGAGTTTGGTGTGAAACGTCTTAGAAATTCATGGAAAGTTTTTTTATGGCACATGTTTTCTGAGAAGTTTCTGAAGACGCCCGAAAGGCACAGAATCAAACATTCTCCCACCAAAATAGAACTTATCTTTTAATTCCACTTCCCATAAACCTTTTGAAGCAGCTTCATATTCTAACATACCTTGCCCCAAGCTTGTACACACCAGTCCCGGGTGAGGGCTCACGCACTAATTTATGGCTTCTGAGGCTCTAGAACACTTCTTCCTGTGTGTGGGAAGCACTAAGAATGAAAAAAGCCAGACTTCCCAGGAGCAAGTCATAAAATATTCTACTGTGTTCCAACAGGCGCTCCTCCGTGTCCCAGACACCTGTCCCATTTGTTTCAGGAAGGCATAGGTTTTTGTCTCAATGCTAATCAACATCTTGATGGCAGCTGTGACAACTGTTACCAGGAAAACTGGAATTTGGCTCCATGTCCCTTGTAACAGCCACAGAGCCCTAAAGAAGAGCAGGCAGGATATACTGAGGGAGTGCTAGCTTTCCTCCCCAAATCAACCAAAGTGGTTCACTCTCCTTTTGGAAAACGGCAGTGTCTGGGGCTGAGCGGGATGTGTCTTTCTAAGCTTACAAGATGCTTGCACATCCTGTTTGGACTGATAGGTCAAGGGAGAAGAGTTGGCCTGAAGATTGTATCTGAGAGGGGGCCCTGCTGGGCAGTCTACAGGTCCTGGGGTCCTGCTGGGTGGTCTATAGATCATGGGGGCCTGCTGGGCAGTCTACAGGTCCTGGGGTCCTGCTGGGTGGTCTATAGATCATGGGGGCCTGCTGGGTGGTCTACAGGTCCTGGGGTCCTGCTGGGTGGTCTACAGGTCCCAGGGCCCTGCTGGGCGGTCTACGGTCCCGGGGCTCTGCTGGGAGGTCTAGAGGTCATGGGGGCCTGCTGCTGGGGAGCTGATTGTTAAAGCTTCCTTGCAGCCTACTGGTTCTCTCTGCTTCCAGGCTCACCGGATGGTTGTTCCTCTGCAGCCACCAAGACCAGGCTCCTTCAGACACTGTGCAACTGCCCAATCCTGAACAGTAACCTCCTGGCAATGGATTGAAATCAATCCTTTTATTTCCCAAGAAGCTGCTCTCGGATATTTTCAAGAATCAAAAACCCCACTAATATGGATCAGTGACCTACTGTATAAGAGTGGGCACAGCGACCCCCCCATAACCCTACCACTCAGCAAAAGCTGCTGTGACCCACGGTAGGAATTTACAGTTTACGTAGCTCTTAACACACTGGGACTCCAAGTCCTAGAGTGCATTTTTTTTTTTTGCCAACTGGACATATATGATGAATTTCTAAAAATAACTGTATGGTCCTCCTGCTTGCTGAATTTATCCCATTTATTCGTAAACTCCATTACCAGAGTGGTGTACACAGCACAGTTATGAAACCACAGGTAAGGTATGAGGCCCGCTAATGAGAACAGGCTGAGTCAGCTGCCTAGGGGCCCTGGAGGTGTGGTAACTCACTCAGGTATTCAAATATTTCATTTCTATTTTTAAAAATGACCTATGATTATGAATACCTTTCTAAGGAAACCCTGACAATGCAACCCTGAGAACTTCAGGAGGCAGAAGTGCTAGAATCCCAAGATCATGTCACAGGACAGACGCAGGCGTGGGGTGCTGACGGAGGGCGGACAGTGCAGGATCTGACCTCCTAGGAAGAACAGGTCACGGCCGACTCCCACAGACAGTTAAGAAAGGCTGGAAGTCACGCCATGGACTTTCTGACTGTGCCCTGCTGTGTCTGCAGTGATTTCCCAAGCCCAACGGGGTGATGGCCATTTCCACATGGCTGGGGCACTGGGACAAGGGAGTTCTCAGAGTCTCTGGTCACTGTTCTGCAGCCAGCTGTCTGGCTGTGGGTGGGTCATGATGTCTGTCAGGTCAGGGGTGAGTTTTGTACAGGCACAGGAGGTGACTGGCTTGCAAGAAGAACCCGTTAATTAATCCATGCCCCTTCTGTATTGCCAGCCTGTGACATGGCGAAGCAGTAACCCTGTATTCCTGAGTGCTGTCACAGCTCACTGAGAGCTCACTGGGACCAAAACATGCAAATAACCCAATGCTGTATTCAGCTTATACAACATCGCAGACACGGGCATCTCCCCCCCACCACCCCTGTCACCTGACGGCCCTGTTCTCGAAGAACCACTTGGGTCCAAACACACCCTTACCTGTCCCTCTGCCTGGCCGGCTGCTCCCCAAGACCAATGTGGGGACTCTGCTCTCTAGCTGTCTCCTTACAGGAAGGCAACTCTGCTCAGTTCTACAGGGCATCAGCTTCTTAACTGTAAGGGCATTTTCCACTGCACCCCAGGGCAGCTCCTCTCCCACCACAGGGCGAAATGCACCCAACTCCTTGAAGCACACGGGTCTTCCTGGAGGTCTCTGGGTGAAATTACGGTCATAAATGACAGCTACACGCTAGGCACCACTCTACAGTAAGACTCCCTTTTGGTGTAGGCTCCACTGTTACTATTCTCACTTTACAGGTGGAGAAACTGTGGCTCAGGTTGGACAAGTGACTCCTCAAGGTCACAGGGCTTTTGCGTGGAGGCTGCAGATGGAATCTTCGATTCGTACACGTTCTCATTATTTAAGGGTTTCTTTTTCTTTTTTTCCTCCTTTCCTATAGAAATGATGTCAGTTGCTCTAAGCCAGCCATGAAGATGCAAATGATAAACGTGCTTTTTCCAACAATTCCTCTCTTGCAAACAAGGAGCCTTCTCAGTAGCTGCTCAAGGTTTTCAACACAACCTGAACATCTGTAGCTGGAGATTTCTGCTCTGTCTTTCAATATCGATGCTGTTTGGAGTTTCTGGCATATTCACAAACACGGAGAATACACTCAGCATCAGAAGACATATTTTCAGGCAACTATTCTGTTTTGCAGAATATAATCATGAAAGGGAGACAACATTTAATAACAGATTTTGCAGGAAAAGTAAAGTACAATATCCAGGTTTTGGTGTAAGGCCATCAGCCTGCCAGATTTCATATGACTGCTTCTTCTTCTTTTTAAAGATTTATTTATTTTTATTGGAAAGTCAGATATACAGAGAGGAGGAGAGACAGAGAGGAAGATCTTGTATCCACTGATTCACTCCACAAGCAGCCAAAACAGCTGGAGCTGTGCCATTCCAAAGCCAGGAGCCAAGAGCCTCTTTTGGGTCTCCCATGTGGGTGCAGGGTCCCAAGGCTTTGGGCCATCCTCGACTGTTTTCCCAGGTCACAAGCAGGAAGCCAGATGGGAAGCAGGGCCGCAGGGAATTAGAAATGGTGGCCATATGGAATCCTGGCAGATGCAAGGTGAGGACTTTAGCCACTAGGCTACTGGGCTGGGCCCCTGTGATTGCTTCCTAAGTGATGCCCACTGCCCCTGCTCCCATCCTTGGTCTTTAAAATTTGACTAATGAGGGCCCGGCGCGGTGGTGCAAATGGTTAAGGTCCTCGCCTTGCACGCCCGGGATCCCATATGGGCGCCGGTTCTAATCCCGGCAGCCCCGCTTCCCTTCCAGCTCCCTGCCTGTGGCCCGGGAAAGCAGTCGAGGACGGCCCAAAGTTTTGGGACTCTGCACCCACGTGGGAGACCCAGAAGAGGCTCCTGGCTTTGGATCGGCATAGCACCGGCCGTTGCACTCACTTGGGGAGTGAATCATTGGTTGGAAGATCTTTCTCTCTGTCTCTCCTCTATGTATATCTGCCTTTCCAATGAGAAAAAAAAAATTTGACTAATGAATAAATCTAGGTTGAACAGTTGTCTGCAAAGGAAGACCTGAGGTCATTGGTGAGTGATGAATACATCTGAGGCATAACAGACCATCTCTGAGAACCAATGATGACTCGAGCTCTGTTCTTCCATCTGCTCCAGCTCAAGGGAATTCCTTCCAGGCACTGAAATTCCTCCACCAGCCCACAGAAAGACAAGAAGTCTGTCCCACAGACCTGGTGCTGTTGGGCTCAGCAACAGTGGGGAGTCTCCATGGCCTTCAGTCTCGGGCTGCTGTGAAATTCCTCTGAGTGGGAAAGCAGCCCTGGACCAGTGTAGAAGGAGTGCAATGAGCATCCAGCACCAAAGGTTCTGGCTTCACCCATTCAAGCTCAGCCCTCTAATCCTCTCCCCTTGTGTTGCAGCACAGGGGCTCCACTCGGACACAGGGCTCCGAGCAGAACAGCCTGCTTCGGGGGAGGGTGGGCTGGGCAGCTGTGACACAGAGGGTGGAAGTGTGCCCTCTCAGGCAGTCGGAGGGTGGGAAGAGAGAAGGTGCGGCCCAAGAAGACCCATTTATACAGAACAGGGACCCTTCATCTGTTTTACCTCTAAGCGGAATTCTACATTGATATTCACCTTTTGTGCAAACTGCAGGAGACCAGAAAGCACAGTGTTAAGAGGATCAGGGCGGAGTGGGGGAGTTGTAAGGACGTCTGTTTACTTCAGGCAATGGCCACCTAGAGGGTGAGGTCTTTATTTCATTAATAAAAGACATTTTAGGCTGAGAGTTTTTCCCTTACTTTGAATCCTTTATGGGTGCTAATCCATTTTTATGCTCACTGCACCCCTCAAAGGTGAGGCACATCATTGCCCCCACCTAGCAAGCACAGAGAGCTCAAGAAACCAGCTCTGGGTCACACAGCTAGTGAGAGTTGGCTTCAGAAGTGTGTGCTTCTCAGCAATGTGTGGCCCATCTGCTTCCCGGAGGCCAGCGTCAGGGCAGACGAGCCCCCCAAGCCACTTCCGGGAGGCCAGCGTCAGGGGACGAGTCCCCCAAGCCCCCCAAGACAAACGATGAAGCACAGCACACGGGCACCTAGCTACTCACAGTCTGAGATGTTTTCTTAAAAAAAAAGAAAGAAAGAAAAACAGCTCCTTGAGAATAAACACACATGTTATAAATCCCAGCACAGAGGAACACACTCAAGGGAATTGCTCCAGGATGAAACAATTAAATGGAATTTTCTAGGTCAACAGGTTTCTGTCACAATCTTGCTTGTATATTTAAACTGGACGATGGTCCCTCTGCAACCTGTAGCCCAGGGTGTCCTGACCAGCGACAGGTCAGACGAGCCCCCCAAGCCACTTCCCAGAGGCCAGCGTCAGCGCAGACAAGCCTAGCCCATTGGCGCAACACACAACAGAACCCAGGAGACCTCAAGGACAGGCAAGGCGAAGTTCACCATACCATGTAGACTCCGATTTAACCTGGTTCCAAGTATCGTAGCAGAGACATAGTATCATCCTCCTGTCATGCTCTCTCTCATTTAAAAAAAAGAAAAAGTGATTTCTGATAGAATCTCTGTTGGAGTTTCAAACATGATTATTTTAGGCCTGTTTATCCATGAAGCACCCCAGCAACGCTGCAAGACGATTTATCTCTATGGATTAAATGTCACAATTGAGGAGCTGGGGTCTAAATCAGACATTCACAAGAGACCTTGAAAACTTGGGAAGGTTTCCTAGGCGCACGCATCAAAGTCAACCAAAGTTTGCCAACTTTCCTTATGCTTATCAGGTAGCTGAAATTTCACATGCAGTGCATTCCTCGGTGTATCACAAGCTGATGGGCATTTAAAGCACCAAGCTCACTCCAAATAAGAGCATACCGGATCAGTCCACGTGAGCCTGGTGCCCCGTTGGACTGCCAGCTGCACACTGCTCTGAGAAATGCACTGTGCCCAAGACAAACAATGAAGCACAGCACACGGGCACCTAGTTACTCGCAGTCTGATATGTTTTCTTAAAAAAAAAAAAAAGAAAAGAAAAACAGCTCCTTGAGAATAAACACACATGTTATAAATCCCAGCACAGAGGAACACACTCAAGGGAATTGCTCCAGGATGAAACAATTAAATGGAATTTTCTAGGTCAACAGGTTTCTGTCACAATCTTGCTTGTATTTTTAAACTGGATGATGGTCCCTCTGCAACCCATAGCCCAGGGTGTCCTGACCAGCTCCTCTGACACTTAGGATTGGATCTCTTTGGGCTGTCTCTTTGGATGACTGGGGCCCATGAGATGACGTGTTCATTTCTTCAACAATCATTGATTGAGTGCCCATTACATGCCAGCCTAAGGCAAAGGTTTGCAGGTAACAGTAGTAGACAAAACAGCAAAGATGGGGTGAAAACAATATGCGTAAGGGTGTGGTAAAGTTGGTTTGATTCTTCTGCCATCTCCTGTAGTTAAGATTTATAGTGATATACAAGAAAAAATAATACCATGCAATGGGCTATTACCAGATGTAGCCTGTGACTTCCTCACTGCCAGTCGCTCTACCACAGTCTACCCTATGCATATATCTACCTGTGAATATACAGCACACACACACACACACACACACACACACACACACACACTCACTCACTCACTCACTTGTCCTGCTCAACAGATGATTTGGCTGTGATGGAAGGTTCCTAACTAAAGCACAACAGTTTATTTCTCTCTTACACAAGATCTCAAGTCAGGTAGCCCCAGGCTTGTCCTGGGTGGGCGAGGTCCTCAGGCTCCTTTGGCCTCCTTGCTTTGCAGGTAGGCAGGCCTCCATCCCCTGGCTGGCTGCTGATAACACTCACCAGCTCATCCACAGTTTCCCTAGCAGGAAGGAACAGGCACCAGCGGTGACTAAGGGAGGTCCTGGGAGGTAGCCATAGGGCCCAGGGGCCTGCACTCAGTCATGTGGCTGCATTGGCTATAACAGAGGCTGAGAAATGTAGTTTTAGAATCATTTAGTTACTGTGGTTATCACACAGCCAAAAAGATAAGTAGCAATTTCTCTCTTCCATGTCAACTACACTGAAGTTTGGAGTAATTATTATGATGCCACCTGCTCAATCACAGTATGTGCCACAAAGTCTTGTGAGCAGTGGTGTGTGGGTCAGTGTGTATCAACCAGCTCATCGGTGAGTCTGTGTGACCTAGTCCATAGGTCTGTTTCTACAGAATGAAAACTCCTGTTGTAGAGAAGGCATTTTAAGCTACCGGTGTTGGCCATAGGAGGAACTAGGAAGGAAAATACTCACAGGAGATGGAAAGCACAGCATCTGGCCCCAAGTTCCCAACAGCTTATTATTATTAAAACAAAAGCTAAAAACATGCAACTTGCATTTGCATCTCATTCATTTGACATGTATTTATTGGAGCTGTTATACACATGGCTTGGCAACAGTCACTTACTAGGAGCACAACTTTGGGGAAAATCCCCATCCTCACGTAAAGCAGTTTAAAGCATGGTAGCATGGTGGGCAGACAGGTGGCCAAGCTCAGGTAAACACAGGACACTCGCAGTCCCTGTGTGGAGAAAGAGGGCAACAAGTGGTCTTGCTCCAGTTGGTGTCAGGGCAGAGCTTTATCAGTGTTGGGACAGCTGAGCAGAATCTGGAGGCTGAGCAAGAAACACGCAGACTTGGGGATTCGGTCTCAGGTTCAGCGAAAGGCATGTTGGGCAGGAGAAAGTGGATGAACAAATATTCTGATTGGGCAGGAAGAAAGTGACATGGTCATGGGAGCCCATGGTGACATTTAATTGACATGAGAATGAGTGGGATGCTGCAGGGGGTAGGGGCTGTGTCCACGTCATAAGTAGACACTAGTTTATACTTCAGATGCAAGGCAGTCACAGAGGGCTGTGAAGGAACTGGTGTGATGCTAATGATACTTGCAGTGACAAAGGTTTGTGAGTGTGAAGCTGCTTAACACCTCCAGAGAGAATTACAGCATATCTGTGGCTGAGGCAGCAACAGAGAATACAGAGAAACGGATAGACTTAAGACATACAGAGGGTGATACCAGCGGGGCTGCAAAGCGGGCTCTGCAAGGCAGATAAGGGAAAGAGCCATGTCTATGTTCTCACACTGGCACACAGGAAGGATCCAGTGGAGGACAGATTCCGGGTTATATTTTGAGCATTGAATGCGAATTATTTATCTTTCTATGATATTTGAGGAAAGCGGAGTCACAGCCCACATTACACAAGTGGGGAAGTGGAAGTACAAAGCCAAGGCCAGGCTACTGGTGAGCAGAATGGCCGGATTGGGACTCAGGTCTTCTGCTTCCAAATCCAGTGATCTTTCCACAGTGTGAAATGGACTCATCATCCCAGGGTCAATTCTGAACTGATGACAGAGTGAGCTTAGCTACTGGGAAAATCCTCATTAACTGAGCAGCAAGGTGGGACCTCAGTTTACACACAAAGAAGACCTGACTATTAGTGATGCCCCTTCAAATGGCTTTGAACAATTTATTCTGCCCTGGACTAATGAGCCCTGCACTGCACTTCTGGGAAACCTCTCACCTTGTGAAACAAAGTCCATCAGACCACACTCTGAATATTAACTTTGCTAGAAAGAAAAGAAAAATAAGCAATACAAAAGATCGATTTCCCCCATGTAAAGAAAATAGTTTTCAATGAGCCACTAAGTGTAATTCATATTTTTAGATTAAGAGCATGTTCTACAGTGAGGAAAAAAATCATTACCATTACCAGTATCATGATGCCAAGTCACAACAGAATTCAAAGCCTCTCATCTGCTGTGACGCTCTTGTATAAAGAAGTGCAGTGTGACATGGCAGTAGCTAATGGTACGTTCAAGCAATCCACAGCTGCCCTAGTTCGGCTGATCTGTCATCAGATCTACATTGAGGTGCTGGGCGGAACCCCTCTTCTGAGTCAGGTTAATGAATCTTGTAGAGGCCTTGCTTGGAGGGAGAGATTTATAGGAGGAACCACACCTGGCCCCCAAGCTAATGAAAATGGAAGTGAAGAGCTTCTCTCAGTCACAGCAATGAAGTCAACTGCCTTTAGGAAAAGCATAGGTGCATGGACAAAGCATGGTTCTGTTTATACCAGACTGGTGTGGTTTGTCTGTTGGCTACACATTTCCACAATAATAAATGAAAGCTGCTTTTACATATTTTTTGAAGATTCATTTATTATTTTCATTGAAAAAGCAGATCAGATTTTATGGAGAAAAGGATACACAGAGAAAAAGGAACTTTCATCTGCTGGCTCACTCCTCAAATGGCTACAATGGCTGGAGCTGAACTGATCTGAAGCCAGGAGCCAGGAGCCTCTTTTGGGTCCCCCAGCATGTGCAGGGTCTGAATGCACTGGGCCATCTTCTACTGTTTTCCCAGGCCATAAGCAGCGGGCTGGATGGGATGCAGAACAGCCAGGACACCAGCTGGCACCCATAGTGGATCCCAGCACTTGTAAGGGGAGGATTGAACCATTGAGCCATTGATACTGTAGTTGAAGACATGAAAGCTCTCAATCACTACATTCACTGGTTTCCTCGCCAGATGCCCCCGAGGAGGAGGGAGTGGGCTGGGCTGAAGCCAGCTGTGACCCTCACCTTAAGAGCTGGCTGCCAGAGGACACCCCTGCCTTGAAGTGATACCGTGCCATGCCTGACCCTGGTCAAAGAGGAACCAGAGATCGTCTCTGGCTCAGCTGTAGGGAACGGGCCTCTCCGGGCCCAAATAAGACCCAGTTCAGGGCCAAACACATGCTAGGATTGCTTCTTGAAAGTTGTGGACTGTTGGATTCCATCTTACAAGAGCATGAAGAAGCCACAAATGACCGTAGGCCGTGATTTCCTCCCTAGTAGCAAACACATTCACTGCTACTGCCCTTCTACCCGCTTCCCAAGTGGTCTGTGGTCGGACAGGGCCAAGAAGGGAAGATATTTGCCTCCAGGAAAGACTCAGAGCAGATACTAGTGTCCTTTAACAGGGTAAACCAAGAACTTAACAAGACTCTAGAATTCATCAAAGATAAATGTGTTAAAGATACATGCAATAGAGTGACTCAGTTTTCTGTGAGTATTGCAATGAACTAAGACAGTGTCCTGATGCACCAGAAGACAGCGAACATTTGAAACAACCGATTTAACCTAAAAACCACACATTGCTGCATCAACAAAAAGGTCCCTGAAAGACAAAGACATGAATATGTGTAGTTTATCCTACAAAGTCAACAAGAAGACTTGGATGAACACGGAGTATCATCCACTCCCCGGTTGCACAGACTGATCTCTGATATGTCTATTTGATCCTCACCCATTCAAGTGTTTGCAAGCACCTCTCATTCTTCCCACATACCAAGCACTCGAAGTTCTTATGTTGTGGGCTTGTGCCCATCACCCTGGCTTGCTGAGAGAATTATTTCACAAAGCATCACAAATCATGAGATGTCACTGTCATCTCTGTACTGTGTACCCCTTTTGTAAAAAACAGAACTTAATCTTTAAGTTGACAGCCTAATAAAAGAAAATTGTGTCAATGAAAAAAGCAAACAAATCTAATACAACCCAAAGAAACAGTGAAGCTGGAGAGCAGCAGCAGCAGCAGCAAGTAAGCACGGGGTCAAACGAACTGGAGACTTGGAGCAATCTCCAAGGAGTGTGAAAATAAAAATCCATTTCCCAAAGTATTCAACTCCTTTGGTCACCTCATGTTATTTTGCAGTGACTGCAGGCATAGGATCCCCTGGAGTCCCACAGAAGGTCAAATCAAGCCCAATAAGAAAACACACGTTTCCTCTTACAGGATAAATATGAGCAAAGGACACTGCTTCCCCTATTAAAATGCTGCTACCCAATCACAGAAGCATTCCCATTAACCTTATGAACACAAAGGATTTCACTTTGGGTCACCCACAAAGGGAAAACATATCAGAGACCACTGTCCTGGAAGCTTTCGACTGGGGTAGTGGGACTGACTGAGGGTGACCTTTGGATCACTTTTGTCCTTTTTCGAACTGAGTTGACCCAGGGCTGTCAGAGCCATCGGAGACTGCCCAGTTTCAGGACACAGCATTCCAGCCAAGAAAAGGACCCATGTCATGAATTCATCAATAAAGTCAGAGGAGCAGAGCATTGCACGGCTGCCCAAAGCCCTGGCTGCATGTGTGGCTGGTTTCTAATTGTGCTGGGCAATAGCTGGTAGAGCGGACAGTGTCCATGAGGGCACAGATGCCTGACAGCAGCAGGTCCTGCCAGAGTGGGGCCCCTGAAGGTACCCAGGGCCAAGGTCACTGCAGGTTTTGCAGGCTGTCTAGTGTGAGTGTCTTACAACTGCTACAGCAAGTCACTGCAGACTTAATAGGTCTTTTGGAGGCTAAAGCATGTGTCAGTGGGGTTGATTCCTTCTGGAGGCTCCTAGAGGAGCAGGTATTCCTTCCTTTTCCAGTCTCCTGAGGCTGCCCATGCTCAGGGTCATGTAGCCATGACCTCTATTTCCATGATCACCCCTCTTTCCTGGACTCTGACTTTCCCATATTCTGCTTATAAGAATCTTCAAGGTTCTATTGGTGCAACCAGCACAATGTAAGACCATAATGGTAGTCTCATTGGTCATTTTCAGGCACAGGTTTACAGATCCCAGGGACTAGGATCTAGATATCTTTGGTTGGAGGGGGGTATTATTTCACCCACCAAGCATCTTAAGAGCAAGAGGGAAAACATAGATGGGCTGTGTTAATATGTGTTGCTTGCTCCAGTGAGGAGGAGGTAAACATCACTGGAATAAGTAATTCCAGAGGCCCAGCATTCAAATCAGATGCACAAATACTGCGATGCTGGAAGGGAAAAGGGAAAAGGAGACAAGAAGACACGGAAACTGGGTAACCGGTGCAGGACCAGAGTTCTTAAATATCATGAATGTGGGGAACAAACCTGGAGACTAGGAGCAATGGAGATGATGTGATCAGATGGCCTGAACTTGAGAGAAAGGCTTAGTGAAAGAGGGGAATCGAATAAATGCTCTTTCAAGAGTCCCCAAGGATGCTGATCCTACATTCTTATCTTTCAAATACTAGGGTTGAGATGAAGGGAGAATGGGAGAAAGAACTAATTCCACTCAAAAGGAAAACAATTTTCATCAAAGCACTATTTGACTTACTATATAGTTTAGTGTTAACCACGTTTATTTTCAGTCTTCCTCAACAGAGCTGAGTGAGGGTGGTTTAATGCTGTACCTACATTAGCTGAGACTTGACCAGGTGCACATTAGGTACTTTATAAGTAACTACGAAATGAATGAGTAATTGGAAGGAAGTTCCAGAAGAAAGGAAAGGCAGGCAGGCAGGAAGATAGGTACAATCACACACTACAGGTTAATTGGAGGAGAGCTGAGTTTTTGTAAAGGTGAGGAGAAAATGTGTCCCAGGAGATGACTGAAGATCTAAGGAAGTCTGTAACAGAAAGTTCCAAAGTCAATGGCAAATGGAGGATACGGGAAGGGGATTTGCAGAACAGAGACATTTATTTTTGAAGGAGATACTGAGCTAAGTGGAGGATAGTTTGAGGAGTTGATTCAAGTAGGAATGTTATAACCCACCTCACTCCTTGTTAACCTTGGCACCTGACAGAGTGAAGACTCAGCAGCTGAGTGGCTGGCTTTGGGAGAAGGAAGACAAGACTGCAGCTGGGAGCTGGACTTCACTTCTTGGATGGTTCCAGCAACAGCCACATGACCATCTATTGGGGTCAATGGCCCGAAACCCTGGCTAAAATCAACATTAGACAACATCTTGGGTCCTGTTTAATTACTCAGTTACCAAATGGTTGAAGGGGAAATCATCTCTCTGCCTTCCAATTTATACTCCAGCTGTTCCACTCATTTTAATGATGAGAGAGCAGAATGACCTTTTGCAAATATCATGCACAGCTTAAAACTTGATAGGCAAACAGTGGAATCACAGCTCTTACTTGACTCAGGTTGTGGGCCAGCCATGGCTGAGAGCAATACTAAAGCCACTACAGGAGAAGGAATAGCTCTGTGGCTTTAACTCCCATTACTATGGCAACCTTGAGAATTTGTTGCAGTGAAAGGTTAAATGCAACCAAGTGTTCATTAGGACACTCCACTAAGGAATCAGGTCAAATCCTTATTTGTGTTTAAATCAATGGTTGTAGAAGTACAGGGGTACAGAACAAGGTGACGACGCTGAGGGGAGCTGGCTGTCTAATCAGCCTTGAGATTGGAATTGGTCTCTGACTGATACAATGGCTTCATCTGTAACATGCATGAAATGATCATAATTGAGAGGAAAAAGAAATCAGACATTATGCATTAATGTTCTGAGAGCATTTGTCGAGGACCAAGGATTGTCTGTGAAACCATTGTTAAAAGTGTTTTGTACTTCTTAATCTTCAGTTTTTCTTAGAATTATTTGGTTATTTGTGAGGGAGAGAAACACAGAGAGGAAAACAGACACAGGGAGAGCGCCCATATGCAGGTTCACGCCTTAAACGCCTAGGTTAGCTCAGAGTGAGCAAGACCAAAGCCATGAATCAGGAACCCAAGCAAGGGCTTCCACGTGGCTTGCAGGGACTCAGGTTCTTGAGCGATCGCCTTCTGTTTCCCAGGAGGTGCATAAACAGAAAGCTGGAGTCTAGGATGGAGTCGGGACTCTCATTCAGGCCCTCTGGGTGCCTGGGGTGTGGGTGTCCCTACTGATTTCCTAACCTTTAGCTAAAATGTCTGAGTCTCCATCTCCTCCTCCCCACTTTGATCTTCGATTTACTCAGGAATTTCTCCAAAACGGATAGTCTGATATTATCTAGTCATGGTGCCAGGCTGAGTCCAGGTTGCCACAGGGTGAGAACAAATGGGGACAGATGCCCAAGATTCTCTTTCTTCCCAAGCTTAGTTTTCCCAGGAGTCCCAAAGAACAGCAGAGATGCCCAAGGGCCACCAGAAGATGGACCAAAGGACATGCAGGCCATTCAGTCCTCAAGTCATAGATGCATGTTTTTACTTTGCACATCTCCTATGGCTTCATGCACAGCTCTTTGCGAGAGAGAATCCTACTTCAGTAGATGCATGACTGCACATTCAGCACATGTCTGCAGCATCCACAATCCCAGTTCTTCAGAGAGATGAGACATGCTCACACAAAGGAAGGCCTTCCGAAAGTCAGCTTTAATCTATTGTTTGGGGCTTTCAGAAAAAAGCCTACCTGGCCCACCCAGGTATGTGTCTGCTTGCTTTTTGCTGCCAGGGGCACTCTCTGTGGAATGAAGTCAGAAGAAAAGGGCCCAAGGGTTATTCAAATTTCTTCTGAGAGGCACAAGACATCATACAGTGATGTTGCTGCTGAGAGAGCAATGAGTGAGTTGATGTAGGCTCTTTTCCTCTTGTGTTTTCCTGAGCAAACTTTCACTAGGGACACCATTAAGAGATGCTCTCCTGGGCAAGTGTTCACATGTTGTGATGAAAATGTGCGCATCCGTAGCTGCTGAGGACATGCACGCCTCTCGAGCTGCACCTCTTGGCAAAGAAGAGGAGACAAGGCAGATTCTTGTGTGGACCTCATAATTTCTAGATGCAGGGTCAGGACAGCAGGTGGCGAAGGGAAGAACATGCTCCCAGTGAATACGTGCTTACATGAAATATACAGGATAAACAAAAGAAAGACATATTGACTAAGGAAGGAGAAATGAAGCCTTTTGAAATACAAGTCCTGTGTGGACAATTCATCTTTGTATCCCTGGTAGCTGGCAGAGTGTCAGATGTATAGAAGAAGGTGCTCAGGATATAACTACCAAACTCCCCTCCTCTCCCATCAATACCATAATCATCAGCTTTATCCATCACCTCAGTGTTGACTGTGTGCCAGGCATTATTGTACACACGGTTATCAGGTAATTCTTAAAATCCTCTGATGAACAAAGTGTTGCCATTACCTTCCTTGTGAAGATGGCTTAAATTCATTAACTATTTTTTCTTCTTTACCTGTTTACCACCTCCCTCTCTTCCTTCCCACAGACACTGAACACCTCTACTTGTAGGTACCAGTCTAAGTTATCAGATACCAGACATGATCAAGACGTGGAACTCCGATGTCAGTGGCCAAGATCATTCGCCAGGTCATTCACTGATTAGGAGTTCTGACACCGAAAAAGTCTGAAAAAAAATGGTAGACAATGGAGAGAAACTAGTCTAGTTTCCAAAGTGGGTTGTGAATGCAGTAGAAACTCTTGAGCAGCTGAGGAAGTCTTTGATTCTTAGACAGCGTAAAAGTTTCTGAAACTGTATATATGGATGAATGACAATTGGCTTAATTAACATCACTCCTTAACTTAAGATCTGTATGTTCTAATGGTAAATATTTCAAGACTCTAAGAAGCTCTACCTCCAGGACATACATTCAGAACTATACTAACAATTCCTGCTGGCAAGGATGGGGTGGGGAAAGGTACCTTCTCCTTCTGTGGGTGGGAGTGCAGGCTAGTGTTGCCACTATGGAAATCAGCAAAGAGAGTGTTAAAACAACTGAAAGTTGATTTGCCTTATTATTCAGGTATCCTGCTCCTGGAAATATATCCAAAGAAAGTCCACACATGAGAAAGCGATCTGCAATCTTATATTTATAGCAGCATAATCCACAATAACAATGACATAGAAACAATCCAGATGTCCATTAAGAGAGGAATGGATAAAGAAACTGTGGTACATCTACCCCATGGAATACTACTCAGTCATTACAAAGAATGAAATTCTACCTTTTGCAACAAAATAGTCCCAATTGGAGGCCATCATGCTCAGTGAGATAAGCTAACCCCAATAGGACAAATGATATTTTATTGATATCACATTGATATAAGACAACATTCAAGCAAAATACAAGATCAACATACGTATAGATAAACCTGTATATACATATGTTCTCATAGGTGAAATGTTTAATGCAGACTAACATAGTGCAAGTGAAGACACACTGCAGTATACATCTCTACTTCTGAATAACAGGAGAGAAGTCCTAATGAAACTGTTCAATGTACCTTGATAATATACTTCTAGATTTTCTACCACTGCCTATACTTGCCTATACTTACAATGCCATGATACTCTTGAATAGCAGAACATTGGACTTGTGACTTTTGCTGAAGTACTATATTATTGTAATAATATGGGGGACAATGGTGTGGGGGAAGAATCAAGAGGGAGAGAGGGGAGATGAAGGGAGATATCCTTAGAACTACGAAACCATACCACGGAAAATAATAACAATAAAAATACAAAAAGAAAAACTAAACAACAACAGTTCTGGTGCTAGAAGATCTTTGTCATCATTCAGAAGCCACGTGACTGTGGACAGGCCAGCTGAGCTCTCCCTATAGGATCTCCTTCATGGTATGGAGGGGATGCAAAATTCTTATCACAGTAGTTTTACATGGGTCAGTGGCACCAATATGTCACTAATGTACACAGCTTGAAGGAGTGGCACTAAGTTCACATGGACTCATGCTATCGAGGAAGACGTCTCCTCAAACCAAACACATGGGATTTCGACCTCATATCTACCAGCAAATGGTGAGAGAAGGCACCCAAGATTTGTTTCCCATAAAAGAGTTTCTAGAACAGCTAACCCAAGTCATGATGTTGCAACTTGTTCCACAACCTCATTAAAAGCAATAAAGCTGGATTTCTTCGTTTCCTTCTGTTTGAGTCCTCAGAACTGAGGTCGATGCAGAAGGAGCTCAGGTTGCACGCACCTGCACCAGTGCTGTTCATACAATCACTACACTGACCTTTTTCCATCATGATTTTCCATTCTTCCAACAATTCACCTTCTTTAGGAGGAAGTGGGAAACAAATTCAATGCAGTCATTTTTAAGATGCCCCAACACCACAGTAAGCAAATTACTTTTTTTCAGGAAATATTCTCAGAAACATTTCTTCCCCTTAAATTTTGTCTCATGGATTTCTATATGGAGTTGAAGATATTGGCATCATTAAAATGCATTGAGCGGCTGGCAGGCTGGTTGAATTTGTCTCATTCCCATTTATATCTCTGGTTATAAATTCATCTCTGTTTACTATGCCATGAACACTCGCAAAATGATATCCAAATCAATGCACTCCACATGCATCCCTTTCTCAGTGTTTCTAATAGTTATTCACAAACAGCTTTGATCAAATAGTCATTCTGTCCTTCAGAACCCCTTTCTAGACACTGGGAGGAACAAAGCAATAAGCAACACACACACACACACACACACACACACAATTTGTTCTCTTGGCACTTTCACTCTACTGGGAGGAACTACATAATGTGTAACTAACACAAAGTAAGTTTCAGACTTAAATAAGTGCTGTGTCAAGGGCTGAAGTGAGATGCTATGGAAGAGAATAACCAAAAAATGTCTCATGGATTTGGTTTTAGGTGGCAGGTAGTCCCATTTCCCATTTTTACTGAGAAGGCACTGCATTTGCAATGCCTATTAAATATGTGAGTGGGCTGTCATGTTAGCAAATGGCAAGATGATTTTAGAGGTCATGGGAGAAGCCAGGTACTCTAATTCATAGATCATGTTTGCAGCACAGTGACCAAAAGGGAATTAATAGATAGGAAGAACTGCAATTTTTGGTCAGATACCAGAAACAGCTTTAAAGGCATTTATCATAAGCAGTAATTAATTCATGCAAGAAATTAAAGTCTATTCTGTTTCAAATGATCAGCACTAATGCTGTAAGAAATGAGCTGATCCACCATCGTCAAGGCCTCCCTGGCCATTCTTCTTTCTGAGACGAATGCGCAGCTTATGATCACAGATGCTCCAGGTCATCACAATCCAAACTCACCCAGTGACTTTTAAACAATTCAGGGACCACCCCTGATTCTGAAGTTTCCCTGTTAGCAGAATGGCTTTATGATTTCTTAACGGAGTGTTCACAGAGTCGCCCCTCAGAGATGTGACACCTCTAAAACAAATTATGTTTGCCCAGTAAAATAAAACTGAGAGGACATAGTGTTATGGAGCATTATAGACATTCTAGACTAGCCAAATGAAGAGAAAAAGGGCTTCAAGTTGTATTTAAATTCTTACCTCAGCATTTCTAAATACAAGAGCTCTCACAACTACTCTAAATAATTTATCTTTAAAAACTGAGGATCCTCCCCAGCAATGATGAGTCCTGACTTCATTTTTATGTAAGAAAAGCGTGAGTTAAATGCTAGCTAATATGGTGGATAATCTTTACTATCCACTTATCTGAAAGAAGCAACCATAGACAAAACATACTGCAAAATATGGACACTTCCAAATGACCACAAGCAGAGGAGCCTAGAAAAGCCAGACACCTTTCTAGCCCTTATGGCTGGGACAGACAGCCATCTGATCTGATGTTGAATAATTAAAAGTCTGAGGAGTCTGCAGTAGCTTCTGGAAAGAACCTGCTCTCCTGGTAAGAGAATAAAGCATCTTGCATCTTCTCTTTATGACCTATGCTCACCTCACTCCCTTTCAATGTCATTTTGATGAGTCTGGAGTTCCACCAGCCATTTTACAGCCACTAGACAATAAGCGTAAGGACAATAAGCCATCAGGCTGAGGAAGATCAAGTGGAAGCATGCAGAGAGCTAACACTCATGAGGATGGAGTGAGCTGCTAACCAGCCTTAATCATTTACCTCTAGTCATGTTATGTGCACTGATCAAATGTGTTTATTGTTTAATGTACCATTGGGTGGACTTACAGTTCAATGTAGTTTAACTAATCAGTCCTCCTTGCTATTCATTCTTCCTTTGTTTTCCTAATCCAGAATGTTCCTGATCTTTTTCATTATCTCTAAACCTGCTCTCATTTTCCATCACATCCCATGTTATGAGGTCTCTTCCTTCATTCCATGTGCAGCTCTAATCTGATTTCTCTTCATACTCTCCCTTCTCAAGCCTACTCATTTACACAGCTACTGCTATCATCAGCATTCAAATAAGTACCACCTATGTTCCATTTTCTTAATCAGGAGCTATAAGCCAACAGTAACAGGAGGATTTACTGGGGGATATCCATGAGAACACTTGCTGCTGGGTCTTCTACAGGCCAAGATGGCAAGAGTTATGTAGTGGTCTCCAATTTCTTGCCTATCCCAAGTTCTAAGTGAAGAATGTATTTCATTCTTGATTCTTAAAATGTAGAAAATATATTTAAAAAAATCCAATTCCAATAAACATGCCAAATAATTTTATAAAACCTTTCCCTCTGTCTCTTTTTATCCTTCATTGCTACTAGCAATTTCTGATGTCTTCACTGGAAGAACTGACAGTGTGCCATTGCTTACAGTTATTTGACTATTTCTAAAATACTGCCTCATACACAACTTTTATTGTCTCCTAACCTTTATCCTAGACCCTCTCCATATTTTTATCATGAAAAAGTAAATGCTACAGAAAAAGCTTACTGATGAGAGCAATCGAGACACTGAAGTTCTAAGAAGACATGGTGCCCTAGTGAAGCTTTCCACCAAGGTTGAAGGTTTGGTTATCCCTGCTGATGATGCAACTAAGACATGCTAGGTCATGTGCTCAGTTTATCACGTGAGATGCCGCCAACGATGAATTATACTGAGAGAGCAGAGCTGACTGAAATATTGCTGGGGCTCTAGCCACAAGTTTCCTAGAAAAAATTTTCCCAGGAATTGCCCTTGGAACTGAATCTCTTTTCTACCAGCCAGGACTAAATTCAGTGTCTGAGTGCTGATTGAGATTTCAACCACTCCCAATTTTCCAAAGCTAGATCAAATCAGATCTTCCACTTCAAATTGCCCATTTACTTTCCTCAGCTGATGTTCCTACCTGATGGTAACACAGAGATGCTTTTAATCCCTTGTATAAGTATGTGATACAGATTGCAACTTCTCAATTTCTTGAAGGCAGGAATCAAACTTCATTTCAATTTGTACCATCCACAAAACTGAACTCCATATACTGATCATGGGCAGTTATCCATAATCATATACTTTCTGCTCTGTTTATCCATGGGAAGTTCATTATTCTCTATTTAAATCTCATTGTTTAAAACTTGTCTAGTTAATATTCTTTCCACAACGAAATCTGAGTCAATCAGACCACTCAGGATGGAATATATAAATAAAATTTTGGAAAAAATAACTGAAAAATACTAGGCTACCCAGACATAAGAAATCTGTTACTATATAAAAAATATACAGTGCAGTTTATTTAGTTTTCAAGCAGAGTATCTAATGCTTTTAGGTAGCTCCTTAATCTATCAAAGAGAAATGATAACAAAGGTGTCTTTCTGAATACATATACGGTTGTTAGTGCATAACTACTTTATGAACACTCCTATGGCAATGCCTTGGGTCGTCTAGTCAGTCATGATACAACTGTGTGAGTTCTCAGCAGCTGCTAAGTAAGGGGCTTGGGTATATCCCTTCACTGGGGGAATACAGTGGACCACTGTTCAGATGTCATTGATTCAGTACACAGGACTCTCAGGGTGCTATTTACTGTGTACTACCTGGCTTGGCCACTACCAGTGCAGGGGCTGGAATCCTGCTGCTGAGCTAAGACTTCAAAGCAGTGTGACCCCATAGGTTGGTGAGGGCTTAAATGAGGCTATGAGTATATATATATATATATATATATATATATATATACACATATATATATGTATATATATATTACCACTTATATTCATGGCCTATCATTATATTTCCCAACGAAGTAATGCCAGGGTCTTGTGTCATTTATGGTTTATTACTGTCTTGGAGCAGAGGGTATCTTCCAAAAATGGAACGACAAAATAAATGTGATCTCATGGAACTGATCCATAGATTCTAAAGTCTGAATGCAGTGGTTGGGCTTTCACGGGAATGGAATGTGGGTTTTGTGAAAGGGAAGACAAGCATCAGGACAGCCCAGCTTTCAGGAGATAATGGTTACTGCCACACACTGCCCTTTTACTGAAGGCATGGTGGGATGCTTCTCTGTTTTAGAAACAGATGAAGTATCACTGAGGCTGTTAAGAAGTTTGCTGGCACCTGCAAGAGCATCTCAAATTTCAGGGACACCTGTCAAGCCCTATCAGAACAAAAGCATCTGTTGAAAATTCTCTATATGACAAAAGGGCCTGCAACTTTCCAAAGAAGGAAACAGCATCCCCAGAGCAATGAAGAGAGAAAAGGAAGCCCATCATTACTCTGATTTCAACTCCACAATCTTCTCACTGTCCCCATCTGTCCTACTGTTACCTGCTGTGTCACACCGGAAGAGCTACTGTGATGCTCTAGCCCTCAGCACTGTGATTCTCTTTCTTCCTTCTTGCTCTTTTTAAAAATTAATTTCCACCAGGTAGAGAGTACAGGTCAAGTGTAACATTGCCTACTCTTCAAAGGCATGCTAGGACAGAGTCTTGGTTTGTACAGATTCAGCAAAAGGCTGTCACACTGGGCTGCATTCTAACCTGTGCCTATGAGCATGTCCCACACCCCCGTACATCCTTGCCGAGAGCTGCAAGAACCCCAGTGATATGCAAGATAGGAATAAAGCCTGACACTGTCTTTTTTTCTGTAAGTGTAATGGAAACCACTCTAAGCCCACCAAATTTCCTTTTGGCTTGTCCAGAAAACACCAGGCATTGGCACGGGTGTTGCACTTGTACAGCATGATGCCCGTGTGGATTTGGCAGCTATTCCCTGAAGCAGGTAATGCTTAATGGGCATGGACTAGTGTAAGGCTCTGAGCTGAACACATTTTAAAATTTTCCCTTTCTGATCTTCCTGGTAATCATACAAAGGAGCTGGAGCCATAACCTATCTTTCAGATGACGACAGCATTGAAAAGAAGGTAACGTGTTAAAGTCCAGGTAGCTGACAAATAGTAAGACCAGTGAATGCTGCACATTTGCTCAAGAGCTCATTTTCTCAACCACCACATCTTCTGTCCAATTAGCAAGGTCAACATATCTGGCAGGGTTGACAAAGGGCTCTCACTGGCATTTCATGTGGGCTCTGCAGGATGTGCAGGAGCTTTCCAAGTTGAGCATTTTGGGCAAGATGCTAATGTTGGAGGGAGAAAGTAGTTCTTAGCCCTCACTGGCTGAGTGAGCCGTTTCGTTATGGAATAGAACGATTGTTTCAGTGGCATGCACATCACTGGAAGGGTAGCTGCAGATGGACTGGGCAGCCCTGATGGCTCACACGTGGGGATGTGGATTGTGTGTGCTGGGCCCTGTGTGCATCTTGAGAGTCTGCTTGCTTTCCAGAGGAGCATCTGGCCTAAATTCCTGGCTTCTGCCTTGAGATTTCTCTAGTCACTGCATGTGTCATCGTATTTGCTCCAACTCTGCTGCCTCCACATTAGAAAGCTGGAAATTCTCTCTTTGCTTCCCCAAATCGTGGTGGCTGTGGTGCCCAGGGCAGTTGTAAAAGTAGAAGGTATCACTACAGTGAACTGTCAGGGGCCACTGGTAGGTGGGGCCAGAGAAGAAAGTTCAACTGGCCCGGGACAATGACAACAGAAGGCGACAGAGCTACAGGGTGCCTGGGGAAGCGAGAGGAATTAGGCGAAGAAGGTAGAAGGGAGAGGCAGTTTCTGAGAGAAGATGAGTCAATGGTCAGAACTCGCGAGCATGATGTCAGTCTGACCTGGCTTCTGTCATGGGCCTTTACTATGTGGCCTCAGAGAAGCTGTCTGTGTTAACTTCTGTGTGCCTCTGTTTCCTCATCTGTAAAACAGAAATAATAATTGTGGCTATCTCATATGATTGCTTTGAAGATAAATGAAGTAACTCACAAAAAGCACTTAGAAGATTCCCAGGGAATGCTATCACTGACAGTTGCTGATTCAGAAGTGACTAATTTCTATTATGCATTAATAGTTAAAGAGCACTTGACACTGCTGGATACTGCTCTCATATTGTTCACATAACCACTGTAAGACTCCTGTAATGCAAGTATTATATTAAAAAATAAATCTCCGTTTACTGGTCAAGGCACATTAGAAATGGCAATGTGAGTTAGAAGGCTGAAGGGAACACAGCTTGGTAGCGCAGAGCTGGGATTCTGGCCCAGCTTGATTGGCTCCAGCATCTTCTCCTTCAGTTTTCATTCCCTTCTCTGATCCGTACTCCTTCTTAAGCTAGTAACAGTGGCTTAAGGACATCTTGGAAATGCCCAAGGGAAGCTGAAAATTTAAATGCGGGTGCTCAGAAAGCAGGTGGGAGCTTGAGGTGGTGTTTGGTGGTGGTGGTGGGGATTGGTAATGGATGGCATGACTGAACCTGTGGGCATTACCATACCCACCCAGGGAAGGCAAGAAAAGCGTCATTAACTATGTCCTAGAGGATACTCAATGAGAAGGATACAAAGAAGAACAAGGGCTGGTGTGGGAAATGGAGGCAGGGGCCTGGGCAAAGCTGGTTAGGAAAGGATCAGGAAGTGAAAGGAGAGATGGGCTTGGTTTTGCTCACTGTGTCTGGAAAAGCAAAGCCATTATCATTTTGATGGGGACTCCATGGACCATGTAAGCTGACATGTACATATTGACAAGGGTAAGTATGCCACGCACTGTATGGGCTGTCTTTCCATTTGTTTGTATCTTCTTCAGCTCCTTTCATCAGTGTTTCAGTTATTCAGTATATGACGTGTCTCCGGGAAACGGATATGGTGAACAACCTTCCACGGATTCCACTTGTTTTGAACCCAAATAAGCATGTCCTTTCCTTCCATCTCCTCTTGAAGTAATCCATGAAGGAACTTCCCAGAGTGCCTTCAAACGAGCCTTTCACTTCCTTACGACACGTATTCCCCTTGGATCCTTTTTGACACTTTTTGTCCTTTTTAGATAATCTGGTATGGACATGTGTAAATCTACCCACCTGATTTTTGTATGGTAATTTCATCCGTTATGATTTGGCCAAACCCATTTAGTAACTGTCTTCTGGGGCCTCTGGCATTATCTGCATGTAAAAGGCAGACAATGCATGTCATCTGCAAGCATAGGTAGCAATCCTTTCTCTTTGTAGTTTGGACATGTTTGATTTCTTTTCCGTGCTGAGTTGCTCTAGCGAGGGCTTTTCTACAGTGCTGTGCAGAGCTGACAAGCAAGGGTGTCTCTGCCTTATTTCTCCTCTTGGAGCAAAAGTTTGAGCAAGTTCACCACTCACTACGAAGCTTGTGAGATTTTCTCAGATGGTCCTTACTGTGTTGAGGTACTTCCTTTCCATTCCCAGTTAGGATTTTATCTTTAGAGTTTTACCATGAAAGGCTGTCACTTTCTCTGTATCTGACAGAATGCTATGATTTTTGCTGTTTACCATGCTAAAGCACTAGGTCACGTTATCTCTGATTTTTATGCGCTAAGTTTTCCACACACCCTAGGGATAAATCCTCCTTGACTGCGGTATGCGGCTGTCCAACTGGGTTTTGGATTTAGTTGACTGTGATCTTGTGGTAGATGTCTGCTTCTTCATTTATCAGGCATTTGGCCCACAGCTTTCTCCTCCTGAGGCATCTTGACTGGGCTTTGGTGTCAGGGTTTGGTTTGGCTTCTGCTGTCATGAGTTTGGAAGTATTCCCACTCTATGATTTGTTTGGAAGGGTTTGAAGAAAATGGATATCCACTCTTTTAATGTTTGGTAGGCAAAAAACATCTGATCTTGGGCTTCTCTTTGATGGGAATTTTTTGATTGCCGAGTCCATCTCTATAATGGTTGCAGGTCTGCAGGTCTGCAGGTCTGCTGGCTTTCCTTTTTTTTATGATTCAACCTTGGTAGGTTGGTTGTTTCCAGGATTCTTTTCATTTCCTTGAGGCTATCCAGTCTGTGGTCATGTAATTCTCTGACAATCCTTTTTGTTTCTGTGGCATCAGTTGTAATGTTTCCTGTGTTAGTTCTCATATTAATGTCTTGAATATTCTCTTTCTTATTCTTGTACAGGATTTACCAATGTAAATATCATAAGAAAACCACTTTCTATCAAGAAACGCAGTTACCCCATTTCTGGGTATTCATCCAAAAGAATTGGCATCTGCATCTCAAGGAGATGAGAAGATATTACAGGAATCCTGGCAGACTCTCTGTAAGTCTATTCACAACAGCCCAGATATGGAAACAGTCTCAACATTCACAGATGGAAGAATTGATCCGAGAATGTGTGCTTGCACCTATACTCTGACAGGGGATCCTTTCAGCCAGAGTTGTGGATCAAGGTTAAGCTACCTGCCAATGCCAACATCTCATATTTGTGCTGGTTCATTTCACAGATGCTCCACTTTTCCTGCTAATGTGCTTGGGAAAGTAACAGAAGGTGGACCTGTCCTTAGTCCCCTGCATTCCTGTAGAAGATCTGGATGGAGCTCTTGTCTCTTGCTTTTGGCCTACGCAAGCCACAGTCATTGTGGCCAGCTGGAGAGTGACCCAGTGGATGGAATCTGTGTGTGTCTCTTTCTGCAACTCTTCTCTTGCAATAAGTTAAATAAATCTTTAAAAAAGGACAGAACCTTTCAGCACTGATGAATGCCAAGGACATCACACTGAGTGAAATAAACCAGTTACAGCAAAACAAATGGAACAGTCACAATTTCATGAAGAATTTAAAATGCTTAAATACAGAGAATTAGAGGGCAACCATCGTTGCTGGTGACTAAGGGAGGGGAGTCACTAACCAGCAGGTGTGAGGTTTCAGTGACATAAAATGGATCTGCCTTGGAGAGCCACTGTTGCACTTGGTATCCAGCATTAACAGCACTATAGTTGCACTGATACTTGCTTGAAAAGGAATTGTTTTAAGAGTTCCAAACAAATAAGAGAAGCAGCAATTGGATTTTGTTATTGGAGTGTCTTTGGCATCTTTCCAGAGAAATCCTTACATAATATACCTTGACAAGGGAGTAGTTTTTAGGAAAGTGAAGATACTAAAGCTTTCAGCTTTCCAGACATTTCCACAGGACTGGAAGAGAGGGCAGTCGGTGAGGAGGATTGCTATGGGACGGGCAGGGCTGGCGCAGCCAGTGCACAGGCTGTCTGATAAGGCGAACCTCTTCAATGCAAGAAGTCATAGCAGGGAAGGAGACCAACATGTCAAGCAGCAGCCCAGTGTATGTTCTGCAGTCTGCTTTCTCATTTAGGCTCCACATAAAGTTTTAACTTAAGGTATAGAGTGATGCCCCAGGTTTCCTGTTTTAAAGTTCCTTCCCAAGACTTTCCCCAAGATCATTACACCCTGATCCTTCGCTGGGGCACATTACCACACTGTGTAATGAAATTTATTCTATTCCATTTGTAAGAGAACGCTTAGTGAAGGGGTGATTAGTTTCCTGGTGAGGAATAAAAGTTGCTCAGTCTTATCATGATGGAGTATAGAGGAGGAGTGACTGATAATAATTGGGGGAAATTCAGCCTTTATTACAGCCTGGGGCCATGCTCACATTAAAGCTAAATACTCTGATGTGCTGCTTTGAAATATCATTGATTATGAGATTGAGAGCTATTTTAGGGGACTTGCAGATAGAAAAGAACGTTCACTGTAACATTCACAGGGTTGCTCCTCTTCTATTAAAAAAAAGATTTATTATTTATTTATTTTAAAAGGTTGGGAGACAGAGACAGAAAGAGATCTTCCATCCACTAATTCAATCCCCAGATGGCCACAATAGCTAACACTGAACCAGGCTAAAATCAGGCTCTTTCTCTGAATCTCCTCTTGTGGGTGGCAGGGGCCCAAACATTTCAGCCATCTTCTGCTGCTTTCCCAGGCTGTTTTCAGGGATCTGGATTGGAAGTGGAGCAGGTGGGACATAAACTGGCACTCGTAGAGGAAGCTGGCATCGAAGGCAGGTATACCACAACACTGGCCCCTAAAATGCATGTGTTCGAAAATATATTTGGACAAAAAGGATCAATCTTCATTCTATCACCATGCCTCTGTATTTGCATATTATAATCACAGCATTCAAGCACTTTCAGTTACATACCATTGTGCAATGACAATATAACTGTTTGGTGCCATGATGTAGCAAAAGCACAAACAACCAGATGTAAACTCCTACGTGTACAATGGAACAAAATGCAATGTCCTGCACCAAGAAGAACAGTAGCTGGACTGCACGACAGGTCCGGAAGTGATCCTTTTCCAACATGTCTGCCTGTTATGTGAGGCAGTCACATTTCTTTAAAGATCTATTTATCTATTTTTATTAGAAAGGCAGATGTACAGAAAAGGCGAGACAGGGAGAATGATCTTCCATCCGTTGGTTCACTCCTCAAGTAACTGCAATAGCCAGAGCTGAGCTGATCTGAAGCCAGGAGTCAGGACTTCTTCCAGGTCTCCCACATGGGTGTAAGGGTCCCAAGGCTTGGGCCATCCTCTATTGGTTTCCCAGGCCACAAACAGGGAGATGGATGGAAAGTGGAGCAGCTGGGACATGAACTGTTGCCCATATGGGATTCTGACTCATGCAAAGCAAGGATTTAGCCAATGTGCCAGGGCCCCACTTTTTCTTTTTTTTTTTTTTAAAGTAAATACCATGACCTGTAACTCTCCATTTAAACTTATTCACTGTCTACAGCCCTGGGCATTTCCTCAAGCTGCACCTTGCTCCCTGGGTTCATGGCCATCCTGAGACTGAGTAGTCTGGCTTCGGTGCACATGGGCTTCTGCTCTAACCATGTCTTGCAGAGACTCCTGTTTTCAGAGAGGTTAAGAGCCATGGATGAGGAAGTTTTGAGTGGCATGTACATTCCACTCATGTCTGCCTCCAAGGTGCTGAAACCCCTCTTTCTTCTTCCCCATGGGACCTTCTTTTTTTGGGAGACCACAAACATGGAGGGTGGTCTGCCTCCTGTTTTCTGCCAGCTCCACTAACTTTGGGATGGTGGTTCTATCTCTGATTGTGTTCAAACCTTTGCTTGCAAACATTACCACATGCAGGTGTTCACTGTTGGGCCTTGGGTCTGATAAGAGAGTCGTGGCCTTGTGGCTCTATTCATCTTTTTCTGCCTCTCTCACACTCCCCATTGAACCCCTGTTCCCAGCACACAGAGTAGCAAAATGGAGCTCTGCAGTGGACGTTGGTTTGTACCTCTGGTTTGATCCTCATCTTATGATCCTGAGCTCAGAATGTTCTTATGTATTGTGGAGGTGCCACTGCCGGCTCTTCAGGAATTGTCATGGAGACTTGATGAGAAAGCAGATATCTGAATATCCACGGGAGCGCTCTAAAAAAGGTCATCTCTTTCCCTTACACATGGTGCCCTTGTACCATCACACCCTCTGCCCACCTGTATATCTGAGTACTTGCCATGTGTGAAACACAGACCTGGGTACCAGGGAGACGAGAAGATTGAAAAAACAATTTCCACTCCATCAGAAGCTGTTTTAGACTGCCATGAGATAAATACCAAATGAAACAAAGTGTTCCTCAATATTTTTAAAATGAATGAATTCATCCAAATATCTCCTGAGTACTCACTTTGCATTAAGCTGCACACTGATCACTCATAATTTTGCTGAGAATAAGACAGATAAAATTCCTTAGGACAGCAGGGGGAGGCAAGCAAACTGGATGCTTACCAGTGGTGGTCAATGCTGGAGAAGAAATACAGTTTCTCAGAAAATATATGGGTGGATGCTGACTTAAGCAAGGAAGGAATATTTGAGTAGAGGCAAGGACAGGACCACCTGGCTATGCAGAGAGGTGGGTCGAGTATAGGCTAGAAAAGCACTGAGCAGGAAACCTCTGAACTGGGAAAGAGCTGAGCACCTCAGAGTCAGCTGCGTCTGGAGAATGCATGCCTCAAGAGGATGGGAGTGTGAGCTGTCCTGGTCCGGGTGGGTCCCATGGCTAACTGGATATGACAGAAAAAAAGGGCTGATAGTACACAGGCCTGAAGTCCACTTTGTGGCAGCATAAACTGATGAAAAGATTGCTTGGCTCCAGACCTGATGTTTCAATGCCTGCAGCTCACCATCACAGTGAATTGGATGACTGAATCGGACAGGAGTGGCTGGGCACTCAATACTACAACTGAATTCCATAAGAAAAGAGTCAAAACTTTGCTAGAAGATTGGCCAGTGACTCAGCCAGATGCTTGAATGTGATGAAATTGAACTTCTTTGTAATTTTTTTTTAAGTTCAGTGGAGAGTACAAAGTAAAATTTCAAAGACAAGAATATATAAATGAAGCATATTTAAAGTGTTCCAAAAACATAAAGGGACAAAAATAATATCCTGTGATTGCACTGCATGGTTAGAATTTGCAAAAGATCAGAATATAAAATACAGGGGTTGTGTTGCACTCAACATACTATTCTTCCTGAATTCTCAAATGCTATTAGACAATAACTTTATCCTGAAATTAGAGTCTGGCATTATCTGGGCTTATCGATTGTGGTCAGACACTTTGAAATGCAACATGAGTTTTCATATTTGCTTCATTTTATAACATTTTCAGAGGGTGGAAGGGAATTGCAACATAATAGATAAAAAGCATTAGAAGGAAAAAAATGACTTTTCCCCCAGAGTAGAAGTAATAAATAAACATCCAGCCCACACTTAGGTGTAGCTTTGATTCTGTAGGTAATCGGATAGCGTTGAACTTTGTCTATTTGGAAGCCCATGAAAGACACAGATGCTGAATCCCATTAACAACTTGGCATCTCAGAGCTTCCTTTCAGCTGATAAAGCCATGTATTCTACATGGGCTGTGCACATAATCTTATTACCTGCTAACAGGATTTGTGCTTGGAGCTCCCAAGGACCCCTTCACCAATTCACCCACATGCCCAAAGTCAAATGCATTTGGATAACAGTTGGTTCAGACAGAAAATAAGACCCACTAACCTGCTTAAGGATGCTTTTAAAATCTTCCAGAAACATTTGCAGCTTGTAACACAGAAACACTGTTAACAGGTGTCAACAGCAAGACATAAATAGGGATTTAGAAGAACTAGCTAAATAACTTGGATCTAACAACAGCCCAAGAGTCACAGTGCCTGCTCCCCAGCCCGTCAGCCACTACCTTCTGACTTGTCAAGAAACTGTATAATGCTAAAGAAGCCACCTGAGATCTTGATTCTGGGGCAGAGGTGAGTGACTCAGTGCTCCTGCTCTATATAACCACGGAGGGAGTTCCACCACATGAGAGATGTCAAGAAGGACATGGCTAAGGGAATGCATTTCGTTGATTTACACATTGGAAAGTACATGCAATGGACACATAAGTCAGTGGATCCAGGTCATCAGTAAAATTCAAGCCATGGTATACTAAAGTCTGAACCATATCACCTACTGGCCTTTAAACACCTAGGTCATGATGCAACCCATGCCAGGCTCTCAACAATGCTTCATCCATAACTTGGGTCCTTATCTGCACTATCTTCTTCTCTTTGTCTGACAGATTTCTTTTAAGTCACAGAAGACAACTCTTTGTGGCACTTGGTCATCCAGGAGTGCTGGAGAGTTGATGTTCCCTAGTCATGGCTCATAGCCAATCATAAATGGACTGGTGAATAAACACCCAAGATTCTACATCTTTTTCTGAAGTCTTATACACGATTCCGAGTGTTTCTTCGTGGGGCTATGCTCCACTTTCCCGTGGATGAAGTCTGTTGGGTAATTTGTTGGCTGTCTTCTTTTCCCAGTTTTCCTCACTTTCCTACTGGTATTTCCTGCTTCTCTTCTATTTCTATTTGAATTTTTGCCTCTGCTGACTTCTGGAGAAATCAACAGTAACACACTCACCCTCTAATCCTGAGTCAGCCACGTCAGTGCAGAGCACACATCAATCACTTGGTGTCCCCAAGCAGAAACACGTGGATCAAGTAAGAAAGTACATAATGTTGGCTTCACACTGCTTTCTCCTTAGCTTCCCTCCACACTTTGCTGCATGACTCCATCACATTAGAACGGTGAAGGAGGGAGGCAGGGATACATGAGTTTATAGTCACATAAGCCAACAGGAACAGCTGTTTGCTGCTAGGGTGGCTTGGTTTCAGTACAGGTCAACTATAGAAAACCCTTCTTCAAATGATAACTCATGCATTCTTTGTGCTTATGTGAGAAGCTGGCTTGTGAGGACATGTGTAGGTGTGCATAATGTTCATAGCACTGCTAATGGAATATAGAAACTGTTATACAGATGACTGATTAAAATGATGATCGGAGTGATCTAGTCACATGGGTCAGAAAATAATTGCCCATTTGTTGGAGAATGAGACCAAGTGCCTTGTAGTTGCAAATGAGGGCTCTGGAAATTGTTCCAAATCAGCCAAATCTCTGGCTGCCATTACTCCTGGAAAGAGACAACCCCTCTACATTAAGATTCCAGCAGGGTGGGGACACTTAGGAATCACTTGGAATGGTACTGGGAGATGGCCAGGAAAACGAGACCCCTCAAAGACACCAAGAAGCAAATGGAAGCTTTGCCCTTTGAAAATGCCATGCATAGTCAATTATGCATTTGTGAGTCAATTATGCATTTGTAAGTCAATTACAAAAAAGAAAACAGATGAGTTTTAAGACTTCTAATGTGCAATGCTGGAAAGGGCTTCAATTTAGGAGAACAATAATTTTAAAAAATGGTTTTAGGTTGAATGAGAAGGGGAGACTTCCAAAATGCCTCTGGGAATTAAATTAAAAATGAGTAAACTAATTTTATTTGCAGCTTAAATAAAACTCCCCTGAACTGTTTAATGGGCATCTACCTTCTTTAGGTATATTCTAGAGAAAACTCAATTTGCAATTAGAGGCTAAGGAGATTAATGAATCACCACATTTTATTTGTATTAGACCCAGTGATTAGAAAGACATTTTTTTTTTTTTTTGGTCTGAGTGAAAGTCACAAAGCTACCAAAAGTGAGCTAAGCTTTTCATTGCCCTAGTTCAGCAGCCACTGTGCTGTTTGTAAGTTTAGGGTCCAAGGTTACTTATCTTCTTACAAGGAGGGGGATAATGTCTGGCACCTGGTTTATTATTAGAAGGCTCATAAACATAAAATAGACACCACAACAATGGCTTAAGCCATGTATGTGTTACACAGATGATTATGCTTCTGGGGCTGACCGCAAGGTTTGCTTTGTCACAATGTCTCCAGGGCGCTGACAGCACTTGCGGGGCAGATCCACTCGCTCCTGAACGGCAGAAAGCATTGTTTCTGCCTGCTCTGTGTGCAGGGGTGCCTTGGTGGCACATACTGGGTGCTCAGTGTCATCCGCTGATCAAAGTGGTAGAAGGGAGACCTTCTTTGAAGGCCAAGATAGTTTTAGAAAATACAGATTTCATTGGGCATTTGATGTCTGTATTTCATTAAGAAGCTCTATATAAAGCAACTCATGTTATGCAATAGTCACAGTACCTCACATAATTTTAAGTATGTATTGATGAGCTGCACACTGAACACTTTCTACATATGAGCTCTGTTAAACTTCACAATGAGCTCTTGGAGTGGGTTCTGTCACCACCACTCAGAGACAAGGGGATTCCTGTGTAGGCATGGCTTGTTATTGCAGCACCAGTTACAGAGGGGCAGAGCAGAGGGGCTCTACACTGACAGGGCTGCACCTGAGTCAAGGTCTTAGGGGTCAGTGGTTTTACATTACAGGGTGGATTTAGTAAACAAGCGAGAGAAGACAGAAAGAGAAAGGAAACTGTGCCCCAGAATCCAGGTGCCCCACTAAACTGTTTTCACTGGAGTTTTCCAAGAGGTCACAGAGAATGCAGCCCTTCCACAGACCCCCAGGGGCCTGGGTGCTGGTCCACTGACCCTGTTCATACTGTCCTGGCTGGAGGGGTCATTAACATCCCCACTTCTGGGCTCTCTGTGTTGGCAAGCAACTCCAGGGCACTGGAAACACCTGGAGAAGCTGCAGGTGCAGAGACATTGTATCAGGCAGCTGCAGCCACATTTCAGACAGGCCAATGTTACATGGCAAGAAATACCCACTTGCACCTTGGGCAATGCACCTTCAACATCTTTCTAGCTTTAATGAAGCAGCTAGTCAGGAGGAATGTAAGAGAAGGGCAAGCGCAGCCTCTTCCTCCAAGGCTTCTATGTGCCTAACTCAGGGAAGAGCAACAAGCCCGAGAGAGATCAGCAAGAAGGAGCAGCAGGAGAGAACACACACAGTGTCTAAGAAAACAGAAATGAGTCTGCGAGCGCATCAGATCCCTCTGCCTGCTGGAAGAGAGCTGCTTTGGTGAAGGGAAACTGAGTACGCTAGGTGCTCTCTGCCCACCACTGTGCTCTGTTTGTTTCTTTCTTTCTTTCTTTCACTTCTGCATCTATTATTTTTAGTCTGTTAAAAGAAAAAGGCTACCTTGATCATCTGGATTCTGACATTATGCACAACTTTGCTTTCTTCTTTACATATTTCTGTCTCATCAAAAATTATCTAACAAATGTTCATAAAAAGTACGGTTATTCCATCCAGTATGTCATCCCAAAGCCATTTACAAGGATGAAGATCCAGCAGAGAGGGATGGATAGAAGCTGCTGGTGAGACGAGCAGGTGCAGGACTGAGGCAGGGCAGGCTTCCATCTTGGGCAAGGCACAGCACTAAAAGGACACATCTGCTTGCATTTCAACAAGGACCTCTGGGCAGACACACATCACATGGTGGCTGCCCTAGGGGAGTGCACTGAGATCCTGCCACACCGAAACCATTCTTCACCACAGAAGTGACCCTCAGAACTGTGCATTCTAGAACTACAAACTCAACAATCTGTGGATCAAAAAATATTCGGGGAAAAGTTGTATCTTCCATTAAGATGCACAGCGTCAATATTCCCTAAACAATACAGAAAACTACTACCTACACAGAGTCACATTGTATTAGTGTTCTAAGCAAGCCAGAGATTGTTTAGAGCATACAAGAGGATGTGCATATGTTCAATACAAATACTACACTATTTCATGTAAGGGATTCAAATACTTGAGGGTTTGGGTATCCTCGTGGGGGGTGGTCCTAGGACATGGCCCCACTGTGAGTGACTGTCCATCCCTTCAAAATGTCCGGAGTGTGCAGGTTCACGCTCTCAGGAACTAGACTCATCTTAACTGAAGGTGGCAGGATGTCCAGATCGATCACGCCTGTTTATCAGAACAAAACCTCACGAAAAGTTGACGTCATCATAGGCTGCAAATGCCTTTAATACACCCACTATATATATGCTGAGGGACATAGCATATGGTAGACTGCCTATTTTTCCTAAACAGCACCCAGAGCTGACAGAGCTGCGGGCTTCATGGGAGACGACTGTGCTATATCTTGCAAGCCCAGGAAGATTAGGATTCAGAATTCAAAGCAGGGCTTCTGCTGCTTCTGTGCCATTTTCACCCCAACATGAAGTTGAAGAGCCATAGGAATGCCCCTACATTCAATACAGCAATGCTGAAAACAAGCCTGACAGAGCTTCCACAGGCACCAGGCCCCATTCCCACCAAGCATCTCCCAGCAACTGCCAAATCCTCCCTAAGATTCTCTGAAATGGCTTACCTTTACTGACGAGGCAACTGAAGAATGAGCATGAAGGTCATATTGAATTAAAAATGAATCAATGAGCAGCTGCATGGATGAGTAGATGAATGAATGAAAGCATTGAGAGAAGTAGGAAATAGGTTAGGCAAGGCAGGACAGGCTAGCATGGCAGCCTCACTGAGGAGCAGGGGTATCTGCCGGCTCTCAGCCTGGAGCCGTCTTTGGCTGTCAGTGGGGGGCCGTGGATGTGCAACCTCGAGAATTACTCATAGAAGAATCCTCTCACTGTGTGCCTAGCTTGGTGGTCCCATCAGGCATTGACAAGGCAAAATATGTGGCCAAAAACCCAACTCTATGTATAAGTGATTTTTTTTCTTTTTATGATTCTAATCTGTATCCCACTGCACATCCTACCTAGGGTCTCTGTTCTGCTAAGGTTTCTGAGTTCCCTTAGGCCTCCCCCCTCCAAGCCGAGGCCTGGTGAGCAGTGCCACAGCTGGACTGCGTCATACCAGCCAACATGGTCACACCTGATCATTCGCCTTTGAGCATTACTGTCATTACAGTTGGCTTTCCTAGTATAATCTGATGATTTACTTTCATTTTACACATCTGGTAATAACATGGTAATAACATCCAGGGAACTACAAAAACTTTATGGGAGGATGGAATGAAGAGATAATTTTAGTGCAAAAACCATTGGAAACCCATGCACTTCTCATAATACACAGGTTCCACAAACTTTGGGAGTTTGTCCAGGGATTTCATTTTGGCAACGAAAGGGCCAGTGCGGGCCCACTCTCCTGGTCAGCTATCTTTGGGGTTGAACAGACTTATGTGTGATCACGTCGGGGCTGCCCTGTCCCTGAGAGGTGCCAAAATCTAGACCGTGTTGGCAGACTTCTGGGCAAGCCAGACGAGTCTACAGTCTTCTCATGGTGACTGAGTTCCAGGCGGTGACCACACATGGCCTGTTTTGAAATCTGTCCTCAAGCAGCACTGCTACTCCAAAGCGCTAATGGTGGAAAGCACACCTTAGCCTCTCCTTCTCCTAAGACATATTATTCCATTATAACAAAATGGGGCCAACCTGAATCATTAACGTCCGTGTTTATGTGGTTGCTAGGTAACCAATTTGCTCCTTGGGTTTCAGAAGCAGCCGAGGGTGCTAATGTCACATTATAAATCAGGGTGGCAAGGGGCTCGCAGACATGCTTCAGGAAGCAGTGTCTTCCTGAAGGGCAGTTTGCAATTGGTTCCTGATGGGCTTTTTAAAAATTTCTATATACAAATAAGGACTGCTACCCAAGTTTAACAAGTTTAACAAGTGCGCTGCATAAAAGAAAACATAGTCCAAATTGCATAAATTATAGAGTACAATTCAAACCAGGGTAAACACCAAATTGCTTATTAACGATGATGATAGCAAATGCAACACCTGCCTTGTGCTAGCTTCTGGTGAGCCAGGCATCGTGCTGGAGCGCAACTTGCGCTGTCCTGCCCCGATGATGCATCCACTTACAGAGTAGATGTCTTCACTGCTTTGTCCGTGAGAAGAACGGCACTCTCCCTGAGCTCTCTGCCACTCACGTCCACTGGTCTTCCCTTCAGAGAACAGCCACTGGCTTAACCAATGAGAAGGCAGGGTGCAAGCCATTCTCCTCAACACTGGGAGCTAATTGGTGCAAAGGGACAGTCCATGGATCTATCAGCCCCAATACATACTGGATTCCATGTATTGTTTTGCATGGCTTATCTTTGTTAGTATTTATTTTCTTGTAAATTTATTTAAAAGGAGAGAGTGAGAGCAAGTGAGAGAAACAGACTCTCTCAGTTGCTGGTTCACTCCTCAGTGGTCAGGACCACTTAGCCCAGGTTCCTGGGATAAAGTCAGGAACTTGGAACCCAATCCGGATGTCCCATGTGGGTGGCAGGAATTACTGGAGCCATCACTGTTGTCTTCCAGGGTCTGCATTACCAGAAAACTGGAGTCAGGAGTCAGAGACGAGCATGGAAACCAGGCACTCCAATATGGAATGTGAGTATACCGACTGGGGTTGCTACACATTCCACTGGGGATGCTACACATCCACCCATGTTTCACCCTAGGTTTTCAGGATGAAGGAGGCAGAGAGTCTCGGACCCTAAGGACAGGTAACATATACAGATGTGGGCTAGATTGTGCATATTGAGAGCAGAATCAAGAAGGCAGGAGCAGCAAAGTGCATCAACTCAGAAGGTATCCATCGTGGGGATCTTGTCCTCCCGGGGACCACGCTCAGAGCCCTGCAGTTGAGCTGTCTGGGGCCGCTCCCAAGGGCAGGCTGGTGTGCACAAGCCAAGACACCAGAGAATCCTGCAGCTGAGCGCCAGGAAGCTGAACACTTGGTCGTCAGCACCTGAGTTTGTGGTGAGGAGATTTACAACCAGAAGGAAAGGGAACCCTCACCCAGGTTCCTCAATCAATTTCCTTGAACATCAGTGCTTTTGCGGCCATCAGAGAGTCCTAAAATGCCCTTCAGCGCCTCTCCACTGTTCAAGCCTTTACAGAGAAATCCCCCTGAGGGGTCCAAACCTGGGAGTGCTCCTTCCTGCGACTTCTTCCAGTTTCACAGGCAGTCATTCCAGAGGGTCAGTGAAGAAAACAATTGCAACCATCAGCATACATGCAATTACATAATGTACATGAATTTGAGGACACTGAATTAAAAACTATGGGTTCAACACAGTAGCCTAGCAGCTAAAGTCCTCGCATTGAACATGCCGGGATCCCATATGTACGCCTGTTCTAATCCTGGCGACCCCACTTTCCATCCAGCTCGCTGATTGTAGCCTGGGAAAGCAGTCGCAGATGGCCCAAAGCCTTGGGACCCTGCACCCACGTAGGAGACCCAGAAGAAGCTACTGGCTCCTGGCTTTGGATCGGTTCAGTTCCAGCCTTTGCAGTCACTTGGGGAGTGAATCATCAGCTTGAAGATCTTCCCCTCTGTCTCTCCTCCTCTCTGTTTATCTGGCTTTGCAATAAAAATAAATAAATCTTTTTTCTTAAAGATTATTTATTTGAAAGGCAGAGTGATAGCAAGAGAGGAAGAGACAGTATAGGACTTGGGGAGAGACAATGACACAGAGAGAGAGAGAGACAGGGATCTCCCCCTGCTGACTCGCACTCTAAATGCCAGCAAGGGCTGGGGCTGGGCCAGGCCGAGGCAGGAGTGAGGGACTCTATCCAGGTCTCCCACAGCGCGGCGAGGACCGAGGTAATCAGGCCACCATCCGCTGCCTTGCCAGGTGCATTAGCAGGAGGCTGCATCCAGAGCACAACACTTGGGACTTGAACTGGTACACGGAGATGGGACGTGGGCATTGACAGGTGCAGCTTAACCCTATGTTCCACACTGCCTACCCTTGAGAAAACTTCAGGACAGACTGGGCACAGCCGTCATTTGCTTGTTCACTCTGAAAATGCTGCCAGACATGAGGCACTGTGCTAGGTGCAGGAAGTGCAATGGTGAGGACAGACCGACAGGCCCTCTCTTGGAACTCACAGTCTTGTGGTGTGGTTCTGGCTTCCTCAGACACCATGACAGCTTTGCAGCCAGCCAAAAGGATCCAGACAGCAAGATTCCTAGCAGACACGATGCCAGCCACATGGCCCTCTGACTGCAGTCCTTTGGTCACCGACACCCAAGGGCATGACACCAGGTTGCCACATCTTAAAAAAGGACAATGCATGAAGGGTATGTTGAAAATGGCCACGTGGGATGGGAGATGTGGCAGGCATCCTTGGAAATGGTTACCATAGTGTGCCAATGTCTCCTGCACGAGAGTTTCCTGGAAAATTGGTCTCAGCATGCGGGCTTCTATGAATTAATTCAACATGTCTTTGCCACTTCATCATTACCAAAATATACATCAAAACACTTGATAGTCACAAAACACACTCAATTGACCATCACCGTATGCCAGGACAAACATTGTCACCCACACAGTTTAAACCAGAAACAAAGACCTAACTCCTCAGAGCCAAGAGGGGAGTGAGAACCTTGGGTCAGGAACCAAGTCCAGGATTAGGTGTCTGCCCCGAGGACATGCTGCTGGCATGGGGAGACCACTGGCCACTGGCCCCGCCTTTCCTCTCAGGACACAAGGACTCTGCGTCCTCTGAGGTTCTGAATGTGAACTACATCATTTACACGAGGATGTGAAAAGCCACTGTTTTAGCAGCATCTGTTACAGACTGAATAAAAAGACTTTTTCCAAATTGTTTCCAACATTTTTTAGTCCTATTTTCAGCAAATAATTAAAGGTTAGAAACTTTAAATTCTAGTGATATAGCTCTGCATTTGGCTTAATGGATGCCACAACTCAAAGTCATGAGATAAGATCTAGCTTGAGAACTCTGCCGAAAAGGTGTCACCTCCAGGACGGCGCTGTCTTATTTTCCTCCAGAGCAGCAGCCCAAGCCCCTTAAGTTCCAACCTCCAAGCACGTTTCAGCATCAATTGTGAACATGTCAGAAACACGCCCATTCTCAGGCCCCACTTCATGCCTGCCACAGAGCACCTAACAGGGGTGCAGCTTGAGCATGTAACCTAACAACTTTCAGAAAAAGGCTGTTAGCAGGGGCACCGGGGGTAGCAGGGGATTCTGATTTGGTTCTGTGTTGTCCATGCAAGTGATAGCTTTAATAGCAGGAATCCTTAACAAAGAAGGATTGGGGATACTTGAGACAGTCAAGGAGAGAAGCCAGAGGAAACGATGGGAGAAACACAACCACAACCCAAGCGATGCTGGAAACCACCAGCGGTGGGAGAGGCAAGGAAAGTCCTGAACGCCAACCAAGAGCCTTCAGAGGCAGAGTGGCCTCCCCCACACCCTGGTTTGGGATCTCTGGCATCCGGAATTTGGAGAACATATTTCTGTTGTTGGAAGCCACCTGCTTTGTGGAGGTTTGTCCTGGCAGGCCAAGCAAAAGTAACAACTGCCCAGGAATAGGCCTGGCAACTGGTCAAGCCCTCCTGGGGATTCTGACGCATGCTCCAGGTTAAGAAGCACGGGTCTAGAGCAGTTGGGTAAATGCCTTTATTCATGGCTGGTTGATGACACGGGTGTCTTCCCCATGGGTCAGCAGAGGCCACCCTCGAACCTGTCAGTGGGCCAGGCATGGACAATGAACCTCTGAGGCAAGTCAGGAGTCAGCCAGCAGGTGAGTGCAGCCTGCTCCCTGGGGATTTCCTTATCTATAAGGCAATTACATCTATGTCTATAGTGCTCATCTACATCTACCGCTAGAGCGGAGCAGTAAGCCAGGCACCATAGGTAGAGCAGGCACAAGACCCTACGCTTGCCATCAAGAGCCCTGGCATCAAACTGCAGAAACAGCACAAGTAGACACAAAGATAAACAGTTCCATCTGTGGCTTCTCCTGCGCATAATGCCTCCCAAACATGCTCTCGGAGTTTATCAAATAAGCAACACTTGAAGCTACAAGTGTATCTCCAGCCGGATTTGTCCTGAACTCCGGGGTGGCATTACATCAACACGGATGCACGCTCATTTCCAAAATGCAGGATGCGGGCGCCCCGTGAATAATGCGCCCTGCTTCTCTCCATGCTCCCCTCCCTCACAGACTCGTTTGCATCGTGTGGGTGGCTAGACGATCTTTAAGTCACTTTGGAGCTTAGGAAGGCTCACTTGTGCCTGCACTTCCTGGTGTCTTTTTCAAATGAGAGCCCAGACAGGGCCTTGAGAGGAATCACAGTGCTTCAAGATCAAGGGAGACTGAACCCCGGGTTCTGCAGCAGATGATGCAGCAGGGATGCCGGTGTCTTTCAATGAAGGTGTGATCTTCTCGGTTGGTTTATGTTTAGCAGGAGGGGGGTGGGGCCATTCATCACTGGCTGGACCATTTCTGAATCACAGCAATAAGGCTACCTGGTCATCTCCAGAGTGGGGACGATGCACCTGCTGGGAGACATGTGCCCAGGAAGAAGGGGGTGCTGAAGGTGCTGAGGAAGGTGGGGGTGGGGTGCTGGGGACAGCAGAGAGCATAACAGCCACATCAAGGCTGCTGCTCTTCCACACCCCACAAGTAGTTGCATGACCCTGGGCAAGGTACTGAGCTTCCCAGAGCCTCAGTTTCCTCAGCTGTAAAATGGACTGATAATCAGAGCATCATCTGGAGGAACAATGTGCATCCTAAAGCACACTGGAGAGAATGTGCATCCTAAAGCCTCCCAGGGTTGGCTCTCCTCCCCTCCCCTCCTCCACCAAGCCCCTGGCACCCTGTAGAATCAGGGTTTAATTACATCGGATTCTCCTAGACTCAGGTTGGTGTGTGGTTCAGAAAATCCATTAACTCTGGGAGCTTCACTTGTCAGGAGTCGGCCTGCCTCTGACCTTGCTGCTGGGGGAGGACCACAGAGCTGGCACATTGCTCCCACGCCCAGGCCTGACCTGTCAGACTGAAAATAACAGGCACCACCAAAACGGACCCAAAGATCACAAGGGTCCGCGACTAAGCGAAGGGGTTGTAAGGGAGGAGGCCAGAGGAGAACTGAGAGGAGAGGGGGGCTCCCTTCCAGACCTCAGAAACCACAGGCCTGGGGTCCAGGCCATTAATTCATGCTGCGTGTCACCCCCAGGTACCAGCAACCTTGTGCTGCAGGGAACTCACTTCACAGAGAAGAAAACTGAGGTCCAGAAAAAGAAAACAGATTCCCACTGTCCCACACTCAGACAAAGTGGCATGCACATTCAGCTGACTTCACTTTTGTTTTGCTTTGTGAAGGCAGGGAGATGCAGTGGCACCTGCCATCTTTTGACCCACCTCCCTTGTGTCTGCAACAGCTGGCGCTGGGTCAAACAGAAGCCAGGAGCCTGGAACTCAGTCAATATCTCCCACATGGGTGGGAGGGACACGGCTACATGAGACAGCACCTGGTGCCTCTATGGTTGTACAACAGCAGGAAGTGGAACTAGAAGCTGCTGACCCAGGGCTTGGCTCAGTCACTCCTGGGAGGGCTGTCAGCATCTCAAGTGCCCTCAGTGTAACACCCGCCCTTGGGCAATGACACTTGCGCCCAAGGCAGTAACACCTGCCACTGGGCATGACACCTCCACCCAGAGCAGTAACACCTGCCCCAGGGCAATGACACCTCCACCCAGGCAGTAACACCTGCCTCAGGGCAATGACATCTGCTCCCAGGGCATTAACATCCAGTCCCAGGGCAGTAATGGCACACACTGTTTTCCACTGTAAGTGAGCTGTGGCCAGAGACAGGGAAAACTCAATGAGGACCCAGTGTTCCATCTCTCTAGGCTAAGCACGTTCCAGATCAGCCTGGGCCTCCAGACCAAGCCTTTGCACCTGCCATTCCTAGAAGACACTATTACGGAGGGGACTTCTGCCAGCCATCAACCCCCATCCCAGATAAAACAGCACTGATGGCATGGTGGGGTGGGGTGGGGTGGGGTGGGGTGGGCAGTGGACCCTCCCGGGAGAACTTGGGATTGAGTTTGTGCCTTACAGCCCACACACTGGCTGTCAGCACCTGGCTCATCACCTCCACTGCCATCTGACCCCCTTACAGCTGCAACAGCCAGCTCATGGACCACCTGCTGTCATCCTCAGCCACATAAGCCTCTGTCCACCAGCCCAAGGAGCCACTCACAGGTGAGCATACCAGGTCAGTCTCTTCTGAGAGCTGAGACAGCTCACTTCTTTCTGTGAATGGAAGCTGGGCTCCTCACATGGCCTATAGGTTAGATCCGATCAGTTTTTCCCTATGTCCTCCACACTCATCTTCCATTTCTCTCTCTTCCATCTGTCCTGAGCCATTCCCACCAGGCACACCCCTGCCTCAGGACTTTCCTTATGTGGCATCCTGTATCCATACTGCCTTCCCTCCAGTATCCACGTGGCTCCTTCTCCTGCCCCTCTCAAATATTACTTCCTCAGATAAGGCTATCTTGACCGTTCTGTTGAGAACTGCTCCATTGCCACCCCAGCAATGCCCACCCAATTTGCTCCATAATGCTCACCACCCAATACTAAACAAGCATGTGCCCTCAGAGAGGCTGTGAGCCACGGCAGTTCCCATGGCTCCTCCCCAAGATGAGGACAGGTTCCCACGAGAACACTGCCTTGCCTGGACTGTAGAAACAGCGGGGAGCCCCCACACAGAGCCAAGTCCACAGGCAGCTCCTGCTCAACTGAGAACCAGCCATGGGGGGTTGTATCCCTGGGGATGCCATGTCTGAATGTCAGCGACACTGCCTTTTCTTTAAATAGCACCCATTGCTTTTCCTGGCGGGGAACTCTGTGGCTTTTTAGAGCCCATTTTGGAGGTCTGAGTTCCCAGACCCGGGGCACAATATGCCAGGAGCCTCTGCTCAGGCTCCCAGGCTCCCTCCCTGCAGCAGCGTACACCTACTCTCATGCCTCCTCCGTCCTCTCTCCTGCCCACGTGTCCCCCACCCTGCAGAGCCAGCCATGAGCTCCCTCCTCCTGGACGTTCTCTCCAGCTGGCCTTGAATTGCCCTTTGTGTCCCACACACGCTCAAGGCAGTACCAAATAACTCATAAGTTTGTGGATGAGTGTGTCTCAACTAGACTGCACTTGCAGCATCTTCTGTTGTCTGACATCACAGCTTAGAACTTGATCTGGGGGGAAGGTGTGGGCCCAGGTGAGGGTCTGGGGCTGCTGGGCAAGAACAGCCAGGGACTTTCTGGCACATTTCTACAAAAAGAAGGCAGTTCCAGTGCCATTTTGCCTGGTCATCTGGTGTGGTGGGCAGCTTTGGAACTCCACTAGGGGAGCCATTACAATGCTGAGTGAGGCTCTAGAATCTAATTTAAAATCCATGTAGTAAAACTCAGAATCTTGGATCACTGATTTTAAATACTTACTTGTGATCTCATTTTAAGGGCAGTCATCAATAGTATATAATATAATATAATATAATATAATATAATATAATATAATATAATATAATATAATATAATATAATATAATATAAATAACAACTACTAACATTCATTTGACACCCGTCACTTGGAAGGTCTTTGAGACTGGTGCTATTATTTAATTCTGTTCTTTTGCACACCCATTTTGTTAGGAAACAGGCTGGGAGGTTCTGTGGTTTGCACAAGGCCTTGGTGCAGTGGGTCAGGGTGGGACTGTGTCTACTGAAGTCACCCAAAGATGAGCACATGAGCAATATGTCTCGGGGCGAGTTTGGGACGGGATTACTAGGACTCCTAGCTGGAGCGTGTATTATGTGACTGTGAGTGGTTCTGATTGATAGGAGCTTTTCTGAAGGAATGGCAATCCCTCATCACATCTCAAGATCACACATTACTTCAGGTTCTGCCAGCAAAGTTGCCATGGCTGTAGGCACCCACACCTGCGAGCCACAGACCGTGCAGCGCATCTATGCAAAGCTGCCTGACAGAATTTCAGCAGGCACAAGTGTCTTTGAGTTTCTCAGCTTCAAGTCTTGCATCTGAGGATATTCTGGAGTGCTCCAGGTTTCTTGTAACCCTACTCGGTCACACCTCGCCTGTTATCATGAGCCAAAACCCAAAGTAAAGAGTGAATTTTGCTGGGAAAATTACAAGCATAGCTAAGCCCTTAGAAAGAGCCCCAGCTGCAAGCCTTAGATAGAGGCTCCTTCTGGCTAAGTTGACTTTCTTATCAGAGAATGAATATAAACAAATGGCAGAGCCCAGGTCCTACTAGCCAAAGCAATGGAGAGAGAGAGAGAGACCCCTTGCCCTCTGTTGTCCTAACTGCTTGGAATCCAGATTCATGAGGTCACATTCTTGGGCGACTCAGGGGACCAAGATGCCTTAGTTCTCCCACTGAAACTCACAGGCAGCAAGGGTGCAGCTCCCCAGCCCACCCCTGAAGACTTGACTTCACTGGAGTCTGAGTAAAATCCTGCCATTTGCATTAAAGACCTCAATCAAACACACACATGCATTCCTCCATAGAGCAAGAAGCTAAGCGATACCACAGGGAAGTGACAGATGGAGTCCGAGAGGGCAGGCTGTCTGCCGGGCCAGTGGCCCAGTCCTGAACCATTCGGGGTTGTATGGAATGTGTGAGGGGTAGGGCAAGGGGGCACTGAACCAAAAAGGACAGGGGGACAGAGTGCACAGCCAGACCCATTGCATGGGCCCAGAGCGGAGTTCAGCTGCAACAGAACGGACATTGTGGGTTCAACTGGGGAAAAGCAAAAAATACGTTCAAATTATTCTCACACAGAGATGGAGATTGTTAACTGAAGAAAAGCAGGATTGGAAGTAGCTTGTACAGTGGCATTTATTTTAAACAATTTATTTTAAAACAATCCTATGGTATTAAAAAAACAAAAACAACTGAACCTACACTGAGATATTAAGATTATAGTTGCTTAGAGGAAGAGCTAAGGAGTTCTTGTTTTTGCTTATCTGACTTCTGTAAATTTCCAGGATGCACTTGTGACATCAATTCCTAGGGTGCACTTTGTCATGTAATTTACTGCGGTGAATCTGTGATGATTTTGCAACAAATGAATTTTTTTTTCCAATTAAAAACCAGCAATCTATCTGGGTGATTCTGAATGCATGTCCAAGTTTGAGAACCAAGTTTTCTTAACTTCTCAGGATGGCTAAAGTGCCCTGGGCTGTCTGTGAAGTTGCTTGAGGGATCCTGTTAGACCAGGGAGTCTGAGTCCACAGGGCTGTGGCTGTGCCCTGGTTCTGGTTTTCTAACATCCTCCCAGGGGCCTGGGCGCTGTAATATCTATGAACACCTGGGGAGCCAGGCTTCAGAAGTTGCTGAAAAGTCAGAGACAGAAAACTCATGGCTCATCCCAGAAGTCCCTGTCATGCTCTGAGAAACGGAGCTAAGAAGGCAGCACAATACAGGCTTCTTGCAATGAATTCTCTTGGTTTTAGGATACTGCACAGCCAGTCAGGGCCAGTCTCAGGCCATCACTGCTGACCCTTTGGACTCTCTCCAATCAGATGTCATATCCAGGAGGGTCTATTGCCCTCATACTGATAACTAAAACTCAAATGACTCTATAAGAAGGTCAATCAGGAATCATTTTCCCCTGATCCTGAATGCAAAAATCAACAAAGGAAATTCCCTAACACTCAACGCCTTTGTGTTAACAGGAGTGTAATGAAAATGAACTCCAGCCATCACTTTGATAGCGTAACCATGGCATGCCAAGGACAAGCAAAGGGCCAGCGGGGCGGGGCGTCCATGGCTGGGGGCAGGAGCTGCTGGGCATCCTACTCACATCATGTACCTCTTCCAAGCTGTTGTTGTCTGCTAAGCTATTCACAAGGCAGACATTCTCAAACACAGCAGAGACTTGCCCTGAGCAAAAGTTCTTGAGATTTGCAAGAAATGTCTAAGCACCATGAGAAAGCTAACTGTTGTTGCTAATGAATCGCTCTGGTTTCTGGACACTACTTACAGGGGGGAGTTCTGCTTATTTCCTTCAGATTTCAAACTGTCCAAGGTGACAGTCTTCAGTATGATGACCTTTCTCCTGTGCCCAACTCAATAAAAGCCACCCATATGCTAAAATCCATTGGGAGCTCCACTGAGGCCCACTACCTTCTGGAATCACAATGACTTGGAAAAAGGGAAAGCAGAGGTGGGCTCATATGCACTGCAGGCTAGTATTTTCCAAATAGTTGGGAGGGAATAGGCTCTCTCTGAGATGGAAAAGTTGAGGGGTTTGCCTGAACACTCATAGCTACAAGGGGAGATGCTGGGGCTGGAATCTAGAGCTATCTGTAGCTAAAGTTCTTACTCTGAAACATGACAAACCACGCCTTGATACCCATACAAAGCAGCTTTAAAAGGGGTTAAGTGTTGAGTTAGAAAGAAGCCAATGTATTGCTGTGTTGGCTGTCCTCCTTTCCAGGTGTCATGAGACTAGCTGGGGATGGAAGAAGTAGTTAGCACTCCCCAAATAGTCCATGTGTTCCTGTGTGTGCCCCAGACTCCCCTTCTGCTGGGTGAGGTCATGTGACCAGCACTGGCCACAGGGCTGCAAACAGAGGAAGCACACTCCATTTCTAGGCTGAGCAGGGCAACAGCCAAACGCCGTCTCGATCCCTCTCCCTGGTCAGCAGTGGCCATGGGCACTACACATTCTAGAAAGCACTTACTGTAGGACAAAGGCAGGCAACCCTGCTGGCACCAGCCACTTCTGTAATGGAGACACTGAGATTGCAAGGCTTGTTACTGTAGCACAGCTGTGTTTATCCTGACTCATCAACAGGCCTCTGAAATGTGACCAGGCCACCTCAATGGAGCAGTTCTACAGAGGAAGTCATTGTCATCTGTAAGCCATGATGCTAGGAGATGCATTTGTCACTGGTGCTGTTCTGCGTCTGAGGATGCCTGATCTGCCTAATGAGCCGGGCAGTTTTTTTTTTTGAATTAGCATGTAGATGTTACTTTGCATTGCAAAATTTGGCACCACTTAATGGAAATGATGATCTGCTCTAATTTCAACCAACACCTCCAGCTGCTACTTCTCAAGACATTTGTACTTTGGCCCCCTATTTTCATAGGGTAAAATGTTTACAAAATATATGTATAAGCATCTGCATGCTAATGGACTCAATTTCATGAACCATTACACTTTCTATACAAATGCAGATGGTGGGCACTGCCCGTGTGGTGTCAGCTGGTGTTTGCCAAGGGCCAGGGTCTGCCAGTGGGCCAGGGGCTTACTCAAGTTAAAAACAGGCACTGTGCTTCGGGATACTTACTGAGCATCTACTATATGCCACTTTCACCTTTTAGAGATTGGAGCTTCCAATGGAAGCAAGACAGAGAGATCCTGCCCCATGACACTTATCCGTAACAGGAAAAATGTTAGTATTGAAAGTAATGTTCAATGGGGTCATTGAAGGCACTTAGAAAACTTAGAGGCCAAGAGTATATCTAAACAGAGCAAAATAGGAGGTTCTGACATTTGTCTAGACAAATGCGCAGCAGGCCTTTCACTAGCAGGCTCTGCTTGCCTGTTTGGCATCTCTGAGCCCTGTGCCCTCTCTATATACTGGCCCTGCTTCACTGCCCCACATACAATCTTAGAAGTGAGCAAGCTCTCCTCCACCATGGCTTTGGCTTCCCATAACACATACTTCCCCTGTTTCCTCCAGCTATTTCCCTTATTAATGCTCCACTCTCATCTGAGCTGGTCATGGCATAAACTCTGACAGGGCATCTCTCTGTACTGCCCCCTTGTTTGGTTTAACCTTCCCCTAGTGGTCTCACATTTCTATGTCTACAAATTGTCCTTACTGGTCTCTTTCATTATTCACTGGTCTAGAGGAGTTGGCACATGCTCAGTCCTTGGTTGGGATGTGGAGGAATCAGGATCTGCTGCAAACCTGGGCCTGGTGTGCTGAGCAGAGTAGCAGGTGCAGTGGGCAGAGGACTTGATCAAGCCACACCAGTGTAAGACTGGAGGAGACGTGCAGAGACTTGACCATTAAAAGCAGCAAGGGTAACTCAGGGTTTCTCAAATTCAGATCTCTTGGGATGCTGGATGATTTTAGGAGGCAGTGTTTCATATTGTCAGATACTCTAACCATTGCCATTGTTCCATCCACATTTCTAGACATTCCCATGAGTCCTAGGTAAGTGGGCATGGGGCAGTTGGAAAAATTAGCCTCAGCAGAGAAGCAGCGTGTGGATGGAAGGGCTCCTGGGCCAGACATGAGGAATGAGCATCACCAGGACAAGGGGTGATGTGCACGAGCTCCACAGATAGGGCGGTGTTGCTGCACCAAGGTCACTGTCTGGGCTTTCAGATACACATGGTGGTCTGGTAGGCAAGGGACTGTCCCTCTGTGTGGGGGAGGGACAGGCAGAGGAGCCCTGAGCGCTGAGGAGGCATCCCAAGGACACACACGCAGAGGGACAGGGTGGCCACTGACGCGCATCGTTGGGGATCCACATGAGAAGTCTGTGCGAGGTTTTGGTTCAATTCTTGAAACTTTTCTGTAAGTTTGAAATCGCCTCAAATAAATTATTTTCATAAATGGTTAAGTTGCATGTGGGAGCTTATTTGTGCATGCCAGGGGAGGGTGGGGGAGATGAAGGAGATGAGGAAGACGCTGCCACTGGCCAGTGCTCACTGTGATTCTGGTCTGGGTGAAAGCAGAGTGAGCGAGCGAGTGCGCGCACGGGCAGAGCCCCCTCCCGATGAAAGCAAGATGCACAGAGCATCTCTGTTGCTGCACACTCGTGTGAATTCACATGGAAAGAAGCTCCTTGCTAGACAAGACATGGTGGCAATGCCTACATTGTCACTTAGATGTGCCCTGGATATAGTAAAGAGACATTCACTATAATGTTAAAATATATAACATTTTACTGCTTTTTAAAATTTCAAGCACATGCATTGTTTTGCTAAAATTATTCATTTTAGTTAGGCAATTAGGGATCTAGGTGAGCTTTCTGCCAAGTGTGGTGTGAGTTACGATGCTTCTACCAGATAGGAACGGTCATTTCTGCCTCAGGACTGAAAAATCCATGAAGAGCTTATCATATAACGAGGTCCAGGCCTGCTATCCACTGCAGCAATCTCCCAGCACACAGACAGGTCTTGCTGTTGGGCTCTCAGTTCTGTAGCATCATGAAGGTGTGGAGGGGAACATGAAACCCAAAGTCACTGCTGGGTGTGGCCTGAGAGGTTGGAAAGCATGCACAGGAAGGCAGGAGCAGCCCAGTGTCAGCACCTCAGGGACATACAGAGCGAGGGACAGGCGTAAGTGGGGCGCGTGTATGGGGATGGAGGGAATGGTTTTGTGTCAGGGTCTGTAGATGTTTTCCGATAAACATTCCATTCCTTTCTTACATAAAATTAGAAGAAAATGAAGACTTGGGCCATTGTTGTCATCAAACATGTAACTTGTCTCCGTGGCAGTTATCTACCTATGAGACTAAGTCTGCCCAGGAAGCTGTTAGCAGACGTGCAGTTTGGGAAGGGCTTGCCTTTCTGGAATGCTTGTGTGAGGGCTGGAGTCCCATCAGCCATGTTGGGACATGAAGTGGCTTGGGAGGGGTGGCAAGGCTGTCATGTGTTGAGGATGGCAGAGCTCTGTCCTAAATGCCATCTCCAGGCTGCCTCTTGTTGATTTCTCAACTATTTCATGTGGGGAACAAAACTCCTCACAATTATTTCAGAGCACTTTTTTTCCTGTTACTTGCAGGGGAAATCAGTCCTACTCTGAGTAGAAAGGGATGTTTCAGCTACACCTGGGATGTCGTACATTGTTAGGAAAACAAAACATTCATAACCAATGAGGGTTAACTACTTCTCTCAGTTTCGTATTTTGAGAATTGTAGGGGGAAAAGAGAAACAGAAAAGCACAAAGAACAATAGCGTAAAAGTCTGCAAACCCACCATCTGGAATCACCAACTGCTAAAATGTTGTCACATTTGCTGGGTCTTTATTTTATTAAAATAATAGCACATTGCAGATCCAGCCTACATCTTTTCCCACTATGCTCTCTTCAGCTTTCCACCAGTAGCAACTGCTCTCAGTATTCCTCCAATCTATTTCAGTTTTCTAAGAACAACATATATTTTACACATTTGCTTATTAAAGTTTTAATACATCGCACCATGTGCTAGAAAATCGGTCTTCTTAGTTTTAGGATGTGTTTTCATTGGCTCTCTCTATAAGTTAACAACACATGTAATGTTTACATAAACGATTTGCTCCATTTATATGTTTGTTGAAACACTGATTATGTGATATAATATTTATTTCATTCCTTTGTGTTCCAGCTTAAGTTTCTGGTAAGTTTTTCTGGCAGCTCTTCTATTGATACACCATTAGGCAAAGAGGGCAGTGAGCAAGACCTCTGCAGGTGTCTCCTGGCACAGCGGTGAGCTGGTTTCCTTTATGACACCTGCTGCTCTTATACTAAGAGTCGCAAATAGGTAGGATCCTTAACTGAAGACAACATTTAAAATATCCCCTGGTGATCACACTGTGCATACAATGGGGAAAAAACGTGGGATGGTGGATCAAACTGTTAGGTGAACCTACAGGTGAGGATAAGCCTTGCTAAAACAATGGCTTGGACGTAAAGGTGTCTGACAGCATGACAGAGGTCTAAACATCCAACCTGTTGGGTAACCTTATCTCCAGCTAACCAGTTGAGGTTGCTGAGTGACGTCATGCCAGGTGTCACGTGGGACACTACACACACACTCTTTCCAGAGAACACAGACTCCTCTAGACACAAATTCTCTTCCAGAGCATAAAGCTAATCAAATCAGAAATCTATCATAGGTAAACGTGAGACAAGTACACATGTGCGTGTATACAAACAGAAGTCTACACATGAGTACAATACAGCACACACATATACCAGCTCGAAGTGGGAGAGACAGGCTTATCTTAGCAACACTTACAAGAAATACACCTTTAAGTTTCTGGTTGAACACAAGCTTATCATGAGCCAGGGTGCTAGCTCAGAAGGCTAAAAAAGAAAAAAAAAAAAAAAAAAGCACACCTGAACCCTGGCCTACCAGTAAGATGATGGCACTTGTACTCTTGCCTGTGTGTTGATTACAGGGCTGGAGAATTATCTAGACCATTTTTATAATAAGACCAACTTAAAGAGGAAGAGGGTGAGGAACATAAGTAGTTATCATTAATAAAGTCATATAAACAGTAAGATGGGGAGTAAGGACTCAGATCCAGGCTCAGTCCTCACCACCCCACTGAGCTGCACTACCACCTGACCCACGTGGACACACCTACAGCCCCATCCCATGTGAAGATGAGCCCAATTTCACTCCAGGTGACCCATTTATGGGGGAAAACTAAGTCCCATGAAAGCTAATATTGCTACAAACTCAGAACCAAAGTGAGTTCTTTTCTCGGTATTCTGCAACAGGCCACGGGCTGCCGGGCTACTGCTACCCATAGGGACAATTCTCAGTAATTCATCTGAAAGGGCAACACCTTTTTCTGAGTTTTGCAAAGCACTTTGCTGGATAACTGTGTCCTAGGGTCTTGCCTGCAGATGTTCTGACACCAGAATAAAGATTAATGCCACCTGTCTTTGCCTTTCCATAGACCTGTCCAACTGAGCCCCTCAGCCAGACTCCTTGTTACAATTCTCAGGAAATGGGAAGATACGGGAGTCGTGGTTGTGGAGAAGACACGAGGCCCCCTGGATGGGGGCTTGCCAAGCCTCGTCTGCCTCCAATTCAATCACCTTAGTTTTATCTTTACATCCATGGCTGGTGATCGTGTGACAGAGATTATGTCATCTCCGAAGGGCACATTAAGACTTGAATGAAATACAGGTCTGGGAACACAGGTGGTTCCCTTGACTTCTAATAGAGTTCATCAAGAGTTTGATGGCCCCATCAAACAGTCCCAGGAGGAGGAAAAAAGGCAGCCAAACTCTACGGTTTACTACCAGACAGAGGCATGCTTTGGGACTTGGCAAGGAGAAGATACAGGCGGGGCTTCTCAGAGATACAGGGGGTGGAAGTGAATGAGACAGGAGACCAAACCTCCTATGATGCTTGCCTGGTCACAGGGACCCTTCCCTCTCTCATGCCTCAATCAGTTCCTGTTTTGATTACTTTATGTCTCAGTACAAAAGAAGACTCTAAACTCAAGTGAACTTTTTCTTTTTCATGTATTATTTTGTAGGTGAGGATTTCAGGAAGGGCTCAGCTAGGTGGTTCATCTCAGACTCTCGGTGGGGTTTCCTGGGGTTGGAGAATCCAATTCCAAGAAGGTTCCAATATTCACCTGGCTGATCCCTCACTGCTCTCTGATCGTTCTCATAGTATTTTACCCAGAACGGCTTTTCCATGTACACTGAGCTCTCCTTAGAACAGACTCCCAGTGGTCAGGATTTTTATGCAGTTCTGGCTTTCATCAGGCCATGTGCTGCAAGAGGCAATAAAGAAAATCTGGCCGTCTCTTATGACTTGGCCTGAACAACTGGTCACACATCACTGTACCACACCCTGCCATCAGAGTGGTCACAGAGACGACTGAGAAATCAAGGGGAGGGGGTAGAGGCCTTTCAAGAACTAGTGGTCAGGTAGAATCCACCAGATGCTCCCCAGCCATTTCTTCTGTCTCGTCAATGGATGGGCCTCACCTTCACCATCTCTACAGCCACTCACCTTGACCAAGGTCATGTCATCGCTCTAAGGTTTCCCTGCCTGCTCCTGTGTTCAGTTCTTGTTCTTTCCCACCCATTCTCTGTGCTGCTGCCAGAACAATATCTTCCAAATGAAATATATTCCCATTCAACAATGTTCATGTTATGGTTATACCAAACCCATCAACAGCTCTTACTCTGACCTTCGTGTAGCAGCTCTTTATTTCTCTTTTCTCTGCCTGTATGCCCTTCTCTCCTCCCGTGGCTGACAGCACAATCTCACCTTCTGCTGGGCTAACAATCTGCTTCCACTCTTAGTCCTGAGGAATGGGAGCTGATTTGCCTTCCCCCTGTACCCAATTTAGGTATAATGCTAGCTCAGCCTTTCCCCTCTTTGTCCACACCTGTGTGCAAAGTGATTGAATATCTCAGGAATGAGTCAACAGAGGCACACCTGGGAGTGTAAGTGGAATTACTGCTTCTGTCAATATGTTTTTACAATGGGTAATAGTAAGGTAGAATTGCTAAAGTAACAGAGAAAGTGTCAGATAGCCATGTTTGTTTCTAATCATGGAGGAAAATCAACCCACAGAAAGGGCAGAGCTAAAAAACAAGTGAAAACATTCCAGACAACACAATCAGAACACCTGGATATAGCCATCCCTGAAGTTCCTTCCTCAATGAAGAAACACTATCCTACCTTGAAATCCACTGGGGTGGGGTTTCCATCACCAGCTGGGCAAGGGGTCCCAACTGTCCCAGTGTCATTCCTGTCACCTTGATCCTCTTGGCTTCCCCATCCCTTTCCTATTCACTGCATCCTTCAGGGACACGCCACCCCCTTTCTGCCTGTGTTCTCCGTCACATCATATTCTTTCAGGCCTTGACACAATTGAACACACCTGCTGCATTCACCAGGGGGAAATCTTGAAGATGGGGTTCACCCAGCATCTTCTACCTAGGAGCTTACTAGACTGTTTTTCTGTCTTACCCACTCCTGTCAGCTTGCCTGAAAGTGGCTCCCAAGTGTGCTTAATACATTTATCTTCTAACATATAGCACAGGTCATTTCAGACACAATAATATGAACATGAATAATTACATTATAACCATGCAATTAGTAGTATGTTTATGCCAAAGACTTGAATTTGTCTCATTCCACTTCAAGTTCCTGGGACCCCCCAACATATTTCTTTACACACAACAGATGCTAGCAAGGCACCAATGGAATGAGTAGTTTTAAAGGCACAAAGGCCTAGTTTCCTGCATGCTGACGGCTGTATCATGGCACACCTCAAGCCCTCTTCCCAAACAGGCACACAGACAATCACAACCGTGTGTGTAGTCCCTTATCTACTTGAAACCCAGAGGGGAGGGGTCTCTGCATTTCTTTAAAAATTAATCTGTCCTTTAATTAAGACACATGCTCATTTCTAATTAACCAACCTTCCATGTGATGTAAACAGATTGTACATAACTAAGCAGCTTTCCTGGGCTTGTTGCAAGCCCGAGTATGCGACAGGGAAACCCAGCTGGGAGGCTGGGGAATAGCCTGAACACTCTGCCTTGTACAAAATGGCATTAAAGGAACTTAAAGAGAAGGAAATTGTCAGCTCTTAATCTCCACCTAGCAGATTAAATCACTGCTACATTACATCATTACATAATTTTCAGAACTCCCGGAGAGCCACGTCCTCGCAGCACACAAGGAGCTGACTCAGACTCTACATTTACACCTACTCACTGTTCAAGTAGGAGCGTGGTGCTGTGCAGCCAAAGCTGGCCCCGGCAGCTGATGAGCCTGGAGGTAGAACACTCACACCAAGAGAAGCCAGAGTTTCAGAGGTGAGGAGGTTAGACAGGAAGCATCGTTAAGAGGCCTCTCCATCCTAATGTGATCAGGTGTGGGAGAGCATCAGGTGCCAGACTAACAGCTTTCTTCGTAACAAGCAAAGCTAATAGGGAAGCTAACAGCCCAAGGGTATCCATTAAATCACTGACCCCCCACCTCCTCATATCCTGAGGAGGGTAAGGGTTCCTACTCAAACACTCCTTACACTTGGGCAATGCAAAATGTACAACCCGGGAAAACATCAGTCTGAAGATGGCTTTGTACCCAGACATTGTGCTCGTCAAACACTGGGGAACAGAGTAGCACAAATATTGGTGGTTGATCTAAGAAGAAAGCATGATGTTTAAAAAGGGAAAGATGAAGACCACATGAAGTCTTGATTCTGCGGGGAGACTAAGCATCTCTGAAGGCTTACTCAGCATAGAATCATGGCTTGGGATCTTCTCAAAGGTCACATGATTGCTCATTTAGAGTGGCTAAATGGAGGTGGGGAAAATGTCTACCTTGAATAAAATGAAGATTTCTTTAAATATTTCCTGATACCCTGTTACTTGCCCTGAAACTGCAGGCTAAGGGTTTGTCTTAAGGATCTTCTCAATGTAAATCACATGGAGCCAGTCTCTGTCTTCAGGAAGCCCAGCAAGAACATGCAAGACAAATCACAAACATGACCCTTTAGAAAGTCTGCCTCCCCTTAGGCTACCCCACCTGGCGCACAAGGGCTGCCCTGAGGGATCCACAGACACCCGGGCTTCTGTTGAGTTTGGCAACCAGAAGCAGGAGGAGGAGTGAGGTCAGGGTGCTGTGCCCAGGTGGCCTTCCTGCTGGGTGCCTTTGGGCTGGCTCTATGCCAGGACAGAAACCCTCCCAAATGGTCCTCTCTGGGCCACTCTCCCTTCCAGGGCTGGAACTGTCCCCTCATTGCCCAGTCTAGAAGAGACAAACAGCTTGGCGTTAACTCTCCCAGGGTTACGGCCACTCTGCAATTCCCCCTGTAAATAGGCTCTTGTCATCAGGCTTGTCTACCACTGTCCTAACTTGTCCATGCCATTTGTTTCTGATTGGGAGACTAATTCAGACAGAACACACTTCAGTGCCATTTCTCAAACATTTGCTCAACATCATAGAAATATGTAAACACGCCCCAACCTGGTTTTGAAATGACATCAAAACTGATCCTAAAACTGGTAATGGAGACAATTCTATTGAAATCACAATGAGTTACTTAGGGGAAATGAGCAGTGCTACCTGTTTTTATACTTCTGCCTATGTTTTATGAAGATTGCACTTGAATCTACAAATTACACTGCTTGGCTTTCCTAAGCCTGCATTCCTAGGTGGGGTGATTCTCTCAGAGTTTCTGAATTTGCCATGATTTGAAGTCATTCCTTGTCTGTCTCCTTTACTCATCTGCAAGGTCCTCCTCAGTCAATAGGGAAGAATTCTTTCTCTGCATATTCTACCAACTAGAGAAGGCCTGGCCCACAGAGGATTGCACGCAGATATTTCCTGCATTGAATGGGGGGGAGTGCATTAGAACTTTCTTCTTTTGAGATCTAGCACAGCCGTTAAAAGTGCTGGCTGTGATTTAGGAGGGGTAAGTGAAAGGCGCTGGATAATGAGCACAGAGCATGGGAGGATGGGGGGCAATTCCTAAGACAGTGAAGCCGTTGTGGTTCACCACAGCCTATTCCACACTTCGGGAGAACAGTGGAAGAACTTGCATGAGTCAAACGTACAGCAGTGAGGAAGAATTGGAAACATCAATTACTCTGATTTGATCAGTATGTTTTGTACACATTTGATAAAATATTACACCATATTCCCTAAATATGAACAGTTATTAAGTGTTAACAGATTTTTGTTAAAGGTGCCAGAAACGCTAACAAGCTGGATTTGGTCATTATATTCTGCATACTTTTATTGAATTACCACATTGTATCCTTAAACTGTGAAGAATTTTAAAAAATATTAATAGTCATACCAGAGAGCTGACTCTGAAACCAGACACCTTGCATTTGGGTCTCTGGGTAAACGCCCCACCTTCCTGAGACTTAATGCTCTCACTGAGATGGCGGGGGTGCCAGGATCTCTCTCCCAAGGTCACTGTGAGGTGTGAAAGAATGAGCCGCACGTGTGAAAACCTCAGCGCTGTGTTGATGCACACTCAGTCAGTGCTAGTGTGGATACGATGATGACGTGCCCAAATAGCAAACTGTGTCTTGAGCGCCCAGTTAGGTGGCAGTGGATAACCTGCGTGCTAGACCACTCGGCTTTGCCCAGAGCCAGTACATTCACAGCGGAGTCCTATGCCTGGCCTAGGAGGCGATTCACGATCACTTATGGAACACCTGATATTTTACACAGTTCTTGTTTCTTTAAATATGTAACTCCAATCCCCATACCCTTCTTACAACGTAGAGTGATAGGACATTCACTTCCCCAGGATTCGCAGACCAGTGAAGTACTATGTAAAGCAAAGTTTGCCCACATTTGACGTTCTGATTCTCTCAGCACATGAAGGTTTTTTCATACTTCAGCAGTCACTCACAGGTAAGCACCACGGCTTTCACCATTATTTTATTTTTATCATGCTTTAATTTGATTTTTAAATCCAACCTAGTTCTTAGCAATGATATGTATAACATTATGGGAATTATTTACTAAGCATTGCTTAGTTATGCATAAAAATAAATAGCTAATAAATTATTAACAGTTTATTGCTATGCCACTGATAATCACCCTGGATATTAGTAGATATAGACATGGTTTCCATTAAGAAACTCTGTATTTTCAGAAAATATTAGCCAAGAAGAAGAAAAAGAGTATATATTAGGCAGTATACAAGGATAACAGGGCAAGAAGCAGGATGTGTTCTCCCGTACTAGGATTGGGAATCTGAATGTGTTTATCCACGGATGGGAAGGACATGATGGAGAAGGTGGCTAAACATGAAAGGAGAAGAGGGTGATGACAGAGAAAGACTGGGCTGGCACTGTGGTACAGTGAGTTAAGCCCCGTTTGTCATGTCAGCATTCCAAATGAGCACTGATTCAAACCCCAGATGCTCCGTGTCCAATCCTGCTCCCTAAGAATGCGCCTGGGAAAGCATCAGCAGCTGGCCCACCTGCTTGGGTTGCAGGCACCCATATGAGAGACCTGAATGGAGTTCCATGTTCCCAGGTTTGGCCTGGCTCAATCCTAGTCATTGTGGCCACTGTGAGAATTAAATAAGTGGATGCAATCTCTTCCTGAATCTCCTTCTTTGTCACTCGGTTTTTCAAACAAATAAAAATAAATCTTAAAAAAGAGAAAGACCATGGGAAAGATAATAAAATACAGATTTATCAGTAGAAGTAAAGGAACAATCGAAAGAAAATAAGAATTTCAAATAAAAGCAGGAGGAACACTTTCTTTTTAAGATTGTGAAAAGCTGGGGCCTGGTGGCGAGGCCTAGCAGCTAAAGTCCTCGCCTTGAACACACCAGGATCCCATGTGGGTACTGGTTCTAATCCCGGCAGCTCCACTTTCCATCCAGCTCCCTGCTTGTGGCCTGGGAAAGCAGTTGAGGACGGCCCAAAGCCCTGGGACCCTGCACCCATGTGGGAGACCCGGAAGAAGTTCCTGGCTCCTGGCTTCGGATTGGCACAGCATCGGCCGTTGCGCGCTCACTTGGGGAGTGAATCATCGGTTGGAAGATCTTCCTCTCTGTCTCTCTTCCTCTCTGTATATCTGGCTTTCCAATAAATAAATAAATCTTTAAAAAAAAAAGCAAGATTGTGAAAAGCAAGAAATGCTGAAGACATGGAGAAATGCAAGTAGAGAGAGCTAGGTTTGAAGAGGTTATTTTAGACAGCTTTTACTGTGTTATCAAAGCAAAGGGCAAGAGCATATGGAACTGAGGCCAACCGTAAAACCAGCAGGTTGAGTTTATGCCTCAGCTTGACTTAGGTTTCGTGCTGGACGTTTGGCATGAGCGACAAATGCAAACATGAGGCTTACACTTTGGGAATGGCTAATATTCCCAGAAAAGGTGTTTGGAGTAAGCCTATCGCAAATGAACTTAGAAACTGAGTCTACACACCAAAAGGAGAGGCGCCAAGCTTAGAATGGACTCTGGTCTTCCTGAAAGGGGAGAGACAGGCTAAGAACAGGAATGACGGGACAAGGTGTGTGTGTTTGCGGGGAACAGGCAGCCATCAGGACATGGGTCAGTCCTCAAAGTGTAACTACAGAGACAGCAAGAAGGAATCGTGAACAATTCAATGTGCCTCAGATCAAAGATGTCTGAAGAGTGGAAGGCACATTGTAAGTCATGAATTGTTAAAGGCAGTCAGAGCAATGGTGTGCTTACTTAACATACGGGGTGAATTAAGATAGGGTGAGGATCTGGAACAACACCACGTTCAAACACACACATATGACATCTGTATTTCTCACACATCCACTCGAAGGCTTACAACGCTCTCTAAAGCACAGGGTGAGTGTGGGTCTCAGGCAGCTCTGTGAGAATTGAGCAAACCAAGAAGCGTTAAGAACGTTTACACTGCAACAGGGCTTTCAGCAAGTGTGCAGAGTACAAGGTTGCTATACAAAATGAATTCAATATCCACACAATTGCAAACAATGATCCACAAGTAAAATTAGGAAAATAAATTCAGTTTAAGACAGAATAAAATACTTAGGAATTAACAGAATCAAGACTTGATACTAAAAGCTGCCAAACACTGTTTAAGGAAATTAACACTTACACAGGCAAGAATGCCTACAGTGTTCATGAATTGTTGAATTGGCAATATTATTCAAATTAGTCAATATTTCACAAATACCATTTTTGCCAAACCTCAGATGTCATCTTTGTCCCTGTTTCTTAAATTCATAATGGAAATACAAAGAGTCCAGAGTAGGTGAAGCAATCTTGAAAAAGAAATGCAAATCAGAACTATGGCAGCCACTACTCTGCCCAGAGCAGGGTGCTTACAATGAAATTCAGGTAATACAAAGTGCTGGTGAAAGGAGTAGAAATGATAATGCAGACACTGCTGGCAGGACTGGAAAACAGTGCAATTTGAGATTCTCTCTGAAGTTACCTTATGTGCTAGCAATTCCATCCCCAAATACAAGCTCAAGATGAACGAAAACAACGTCCAAATACAAACTTGTACCAGAGTATCCTTATTCCTAAAAGCCCCAAAGAGGGAACAGCTCCAGGTCTACCAGGTTTTTAACAGATACATAAGATGTAAAAATCACAACGTGAAAACTCAAACAAAAACTCACACAATGTGATATTATTAACTAACACTCCTGGGGAGCACTGTGCTAAATGAAACCAGTCAGATACAAAGGATCACACTGGTACAGATCCACTGACATGAAATGTCCAGAAGAGAAGACGTCACAGGAACAGAGGCAGACCAGGAGCTTCCCAGCACAGGGGAGGTAGTGAGGAAATGAGAAGTGACTGCTGACAGCCCAGGATTTCATTTCGGGGATGATAAAAATGTCTGGATGAATTAAATTGACTTTGGTGCTGACTGTACAACTTTATGACTATACCCAAAACAGTGAGTTGTACACTTTAAATGAGTGAGTCAAACAGTGTGTGAATTATACTGTAATAAAGCAGTTAGATTGAAAAAAAGGCAAGAATCAAAGAAGGCTGAAGGGATGAAATGGTATTGCCAAATGCGAGTCGAATAACTTGGCACACATCATGTGCTTGATCACTGTTTCCTTATGTGGGGCAGGGTGGCTATGCTGGACTCTGTCCCACACCTTGTGTACGTCTGGGATTTCAGAATGGAATACCAGAGGAGGTTACACTTCAAAACTCACATACTTATGGGATCCCAGGAAGGCTTTCTTCCAACACACATGTTCCTTGTGAATTTGGCAAGAGACCCCCTAGGTCCAGTTAGTGAGAACCAATCCAAGCTTTAGCCTGTGGATGCCGAAGTGTGAACCCAGCAAGGCTTGTGCTGAACTTCACCGATGATGGCAACTTAGCCCACATGCAAGCATTATGTCATCCAGTCAATGTCATTTCCACTTCAAGAATTGTAGAGAATATGTCTGCTCTGAGACAACAAGGTGTACTGCAACAAGTAGGAACATGACCTGCGCTCTTTCCTGTAGTTAGAACAACCTCTTTGAAGGAGACCTCATGGTAACTAATGGCAGTCCATGAACATAAATAGTATTCACAGTTACAGGACTTCATTAAGACATATTATAATCACTTCCCTAACACTGCTTCCGACGCTGCCTTAAGAGTGATGTTGATATTGGGAATATTTGAAAACTACCAGCCAGGAATTCATTTTAAGGTGAACTTTTGACAACCGTCAGGTTCTCTAGTGCTGTGCCAACCTGGAGACTGACATGAAGATTAGCATCTTCAAGTCTTAGAGAATTTTACTAGAAAGAAACCAGTCTGGCTTTGCTTCCTTCTTTTGATGACTTAACAAGGAAACACAATGGATGCCCCTCCTCTCTGCCTGGTTCTCACACTCAGCAAACTCTCTGAGAATGCCCACTCATTCTCCCCTTAAAGTTCTCTTTACTTCTGGGTACAGTGACACAGTATGAGGAGTAGCCACTGAGTAACCTCAAATCCTCTCCCAGCACTCACTCCCCTTGCTACACACATGGACACACACTGATTTACACAGGGTTTCTCTTACATGATCTGTGTGACCAATGACAAAGTTCTGCTCAGGGCGGGGGTTTGTTAATGAAACGTCATCGAATCTGTGAGGCAGAGTTGGCACCAACACTGCTTTTCTCCCAGTTTCTTCCCATTGAACACAAACAATGTCCAGTGCTGCAGTGGCCTTTGCATCCGCAAGGTTAAAGGTTCACAGGGAACACGAGCGGCCACCACCTATGCCCCAGGTTCCAGAAGTACCAAAAAAAATCAACCTGCAGTGTTGGTGCTACACTAGTGGCCACCTCACTATCTGCAGCAGAAAGCATTTCTGATAGAGCCTTTAAGAGAGGAATTCAATCTCTAGATCCCTACGTACAGTTTTTGTAACTCCAGAAAAACGTTCTTCTGGGGATGTTCATTCTTTTTTAAGTGCAGCCTGACCTCACCCTTTAAAAACTACCACTGGGACCTGGCTGGGCATCTCACATTGGAGTGGCAAAAAAATTTCCTATATGGCCAAAAGTCAGAGGCGCTTCTTAGCCCGTGCACTCTCTTCTGAAACCTCACTGCCAATTTCGTTGTTTGCCTCTTGCATCTCCCATAAGCAATAAAATAAACATTTCCTATTTAGATGCACAGTCTTGGCTGGGGAAGAGCGCTGAATGCTTCTAAGAGAACTACTGAATAAAGACGATCAGCCTGACTGGTGGACAAGCAGGCATAGGAAGAAGTAATTAGCCCAGCCTGACACAGAGGAAAGGCAGTCTCCTTGAAGGAAGACAGGGCAGTGAGTCAGGCAGATTCAGACCACGTGGCCCTGGCTGCAGCCACCTAAGTGAATCACAGCCAGCATGACACCCACATCACAGGGAAGAGCAAACTTGAGAGCACCCACTCTGCCACCTCTGCCCCGTGAACTGAGCCAGGACAGCCTTTCAAGACAGCCAGGAAGTCTGTTTGATATGGCACCTAATTGCTTAGGGTACAAAGCAACGGGGCAGAAGGGAGGGTGGCCTTTCACTCAACACATGCTGTTGAAGGAAGCCAGGTAAGATCAGCAGGACAGTACCTGTCAAAACCTGCCACACAATGAAACCCACACACTCCACTGTTGACACTGGCACAACGCAAGTGTGTTCTGGCGGAGGAGGGGCAGTTCTCAGACCACCTGATGAGTCTGTGGTGGTGGTAGAAACTGAGGAAGGGTGATCCCACCCAAACACAGAGCGGCTCCCCAAAACTGGGCTCTTCTGTGGAAACTGGATGTTCTCAAATAGCACATTGTAGATTTTTTCCATGCACACCTCTTAGGGGATGCTGATGGGCAATTCCATACTTTATCTGGAATTTCCACAGTTGTGCATTCCTTAAAGTCAGCGATACACAAAAGCACCCAAGACACAGATTTTTCTATGAAGCGATCAGACCAGCAAATCTGACAGGAGAAAGCACCGCTTCTTGTGGAACTAGCAAACTCGGGACGATCCCATGGCATCTGCTATCTCACTGAGTTCTCACAACACAGAAGCTAAACAGGGCACAGACACACTTCATGTCAGTGTCTGAAATAACACAAATCTCTAGACTAACTCAGGCTCTGCGTAAAGCAAGGCTAATCTTGACAGAGAATGGTGCACACACTCATCTTCACAAGCTGGAGCAGCATCTCCTATCACAAGAACAGATTGTTCTTGGTGGTGAACCCTGCCTTTGGCAACGGAAAGGACTGCATATGAAACATGCTACGCACATGCAGACACCTCGCACACCGCGCGTAGTGAAGGAGGCCTGGCACAAACGGTGTGTGATCCTCACCATGATAACTGTCTAGGTGGGGCTAACCGCAGAGCCAGGAACTAGATGGGATTTAGGGTACCAGGACTGGGAAGGTTGGGCAATGATGAGAACTGACTTCTGATGGCCAAGGCTTCTTCCCAGGATGATGGAAGTTCTCTGGACTTTACTCCGGCACTAACAGCATCATTATGTGAATACAATAAATGCCAATGAAGTACATAATTCAGTGGGTGAATTGTACTGTATATGAATGATATCTCCTTAAATTTTTCTCTCTCTTTCTGTCTCATACCCATATACACATACACACACAGAAGGGTTTCAAAAAGATAATTTGCATTATCTCTTAATCCCATTTTGTAAGCTTTTTGGAGGCTCCTTAAACATGTGTATGTGTGCATGTATGTATGTATCTATGTATCTATCTAAAAAGCGATAGATAAGGAGGAGAAAGAGGGAGCCCTGCTAATCACTTTGAAATTTTGTCATTGTTGGCAATGTTTGAAATTTGGAACGCATATTGTTTCTAAGTTTTTGCGCATACAAGATCCTATTAATGTTTCCAGATGAAATCATTTCCACTCTGCTTTAGTCAGATCACACAAAATGCTGTAGTAGACATTCAGCATTTCAATGTGAGAAAATAGGGGTTCCCAATAACACAGCTGTGAAGAAGAGGAACCAGGACTAAAACTCAGCTCTGCATGTCTCCAACGCTATTCTGATCCTTACAAACTGCTAGGTGACAACACAAAGGCCCTTTTGCATCGATTGCCACTGAAAATGGTCAAATGCAGTAATTAGCAGTCAGTAGATGCTAATATTCCCGACACGTGTAGTATTTTGCCAGTGCTCAAAGCTTCATACATATTTCCTCATTGAAGCTGCACAGCTATTCTTTGAGGGCATTATTGTTATCTTCATTTTACAGAGGACTTACTCGAAGCTTAGAGAGGTAAGACAGCATGGAGCCCCACAATTAGTAGTGAAAGTATAACTGAAAACCAGTTCTTCTGGGGGCAAGACTTGTTGGTCTCAAGCCTCATGCTGTGCTTTTCCAGAACACACCAATCTCACTGACGGACGGAGAGGTACATCCCGATGCTGTGGCTCCTGATCACTCACCAGCAAGAAGTCAACTAATGGTCTCTGAGAACCTGCAAGGGCTCCTGTGCCCTGGATCTCCTTTCTCTGGTCCTTGGCCCTCACATTGGGCAGCCATATAATGCTATGGGCTATTAGGGTATTTGTAGGTTATTAGTAACTGGTCTAGGACATGGAATTACAGTGAGAGTAGGAAATCCAAACAACTGTGCTAAGAACATTTCCACTACAAGGCAAGGGGTTTTGAATCTAATAAAAATATCTAGTGACAGAGAGGCCTCAGCATGCTTCCTGGGAAAACTCAAAGATCACTGCCGCTCAAGATCATTTGTATCCGGATGCAGACTCAGTCTTCTAATTACTGCACTAAATGGATGGCACGAAACATGTAGAGAGGCACTAGAGGGCTTGGGTGTCTTGGGTAACACAGCCTAGCAGGTAAAAGGCATGGTAGAAAGTCAAATTGTTTGGTCTATAATTGTTACTGATTGAGTGGCATTGAACATACCAGTTACCACATTTGGCTACAAAAACAGAATCCAAAGTAGCAGTGAACTAAATAAGATAGAAGTTCATCATTGTCTTAGGTGAACTAATTCTGAAGAGAGGCACTGCAGACTGACCTAGAATTCCATGGGCAATAGGACCTTTTCCATGTTTTGTCCTGTCTTACTAAACAAGGCCAGCTCTCAGAGCAAGGTGAATCCTTGAAATCTAGCCATCATATCACCATTCCAGCCAACAAAAAAGAAATAGGTAGAATGATTTTCAGCTGGACTTGCTTCCTATAAAATGCCTCTGAGAAACCACACACACACATCAGCCCTATCCAGAGCTCACAGCCATTTCTAGATGCAAGAGAGGCTGAGAAATATGATTCCTGTAAGGACACTGCTACTATACTATGCTGGGGACTGTTACTAAAGGATAACAGATGGGGTGTTGAGAAAGAACACCTAGATCTTCTGGTCATGCTGTTTTCCCACTCCCTTAAACTTCAATTTCCTCATCAATAACCTAGACAGGAACAGAGCATCTCTTCCCCAGAACTGCTCTGATGAGGCAATGACAGCCCATGGGAAGCCCTTAGCAAAGCAGTTGGCCAAGCTCCCACCCCAATGTGCTTCCTGTTGTGGTAGCTATGCGCATAATGATGGTGCTCAGAGGAATTAGGTTCCAAAGACTTATCTCAAGGACAGGCCAGCCAGCTCCTGCAATGTGCAGCATCTCCCTTCCAAACTTTAGATTTTGAAACCCTTTGCCTTTTCCACATACAGCAGGATTTCTCACCCTTGGCACTGCTGACATTCTGAGTCAAATAATTCTATGTAGTAGGGTCTATGCACCATGCATTGTAAGATGCTCAGCAGCTTCTGTGGCCCCCACCCAACAAAGCCTTCGCTTTTCCAGAGTGGAAGCCAAAATGTCTCCTGGGGGTAAAACCATTTGAAACTGAAGCATCATTTACTCCACTGGGTCCAAATTCAGACAACAAGTGTCTATCAGCAGTAGCTTTAGAAGCCTGTTGGGTTATCTGAGGTTGAGTTGCATGCGTGAACATATCAAGTTAAGCCAGATCTCTTTTATCTTCCTAAACCAGTGAAAAAACCCACTAGGATATTTTTGAATGGTATGTAAAAAATAGAACCTCATAGAATTTTGACATATATGTACATACGTATAGACACATGTGTTATATATGTAAACATTTTATATGCATATAAACATATACTGTATACACTTAAACATACACATATACTACATTTTAAGTCTTCAATTCTAGCCCTGGCTTAGGACTTCAGTGTCAGTCAGCAAATGTGGTTAGAGAGAGAGGAAGACATTTCAGAAATACAAGAAGAACAAGAAGGAAAGAGGTCGGATGGTTCATGAAGTCTGGTTTGGATGGACCACAGTAACGGGCCTGTGCGGTCCTGTGATGATACCAGGGGCCTGTCTGAAGCACAGCGCTCAAGCTGTGCAAGCATCTCTCCCCGACACCCACATCCACAGTCTGTCAGAACAGAAACACTGTAGATAAAGACAGCAACACACTAAAGAAGACAGAGCAAGAAAGTGTGGAAATTCCCCAAGTCAAATTTTTGGGACATCTTTGAAAGAAGCCTGTCTTCTGAATAATAGAATAGCTTTGGGTCCTGTACTTGGCTTAAAGAAACTGCAACCATAATTAAAAGCAAGAAGGCTGTAAGTCTATTAATTTTTTTCCTTTGATACTGGAAAACTTAATTCATGACCTATATTTTATAAAACATATACTTGAAAGGGATTCTATGTGTCTTCTCCCCACTGAACTAAGCATATTGAATATCTTCCATTTACTTAAGAAGGGAGGCAGTTCTATACATAAAATTACTCAGGGCTGCTGCTGCTTTTTTTTTTTTTTTAATGCTCTATAGATTAAAGTGCAGCAACTGAAAAGCATTTGTATAGATTAGATAAGTGGGAGCAGCAGCTCCAGCCTCTGTCCTCTGAGCCATGGCGCTGCAGTAACAGCTGGGAGAACACTCCACTGATGATAAATCCTTTCTAACTGAAGGTAGGCAGTGGTCTTGATGGATGACCCAGCATGCCTTGTGAATCTCCCAGGGTTCTCCTTGAGCAAGTCCTGAGCTTCCACTAGGGGGAGAACTGGGCTCCACCTGAGCAGGCCACAGTCATCGAGGGCGGGCTGCGTGGAGACACTTGAGAAGCTCGCCTGTTCAAGAGGTTAGTGTTTTCTCCCCTTCCTTTCTCCCTCTCTCTCACCTACACATCATGCACACATGTGCACAAGAACATGTATTCACAGGTGGATGTGCAAGGATATTTTCTCTGGATTTTGGATGAGGAGGGACAGTTTTGGAGTAACCTCAGCATTACCGTGGGTGAAATGGTTCAAGGAATGTGGATATCACGGTTGGGGGCTGAAATGAAAGAGCAGAAGTCACAGTCATTGCAGATCTGCATTCAAATTCTAGTCTCACCATCCACCAGCTGCGTGAGCTTGCAGAAGTCACTGGACCTCCTTGCATTTGGCTTCCTCCATTATGAAATGGGAGTAAGATATGTAGAAAATCTAGATCAGTACTCAGTACATACCAGTGCCAGAGATACAGTGTTTTGTCACTCTAGGACAGGTGCATGGCTCTCCCTGAATCCTGGTAACCTGCACCCAGCCGCCTGTTGACTTCCTCCTGGGCCGCAGGCCCACAGTGTGCTGATTGGGCCCACATCTGCTGTATGCATTTCCCACCACACATGTTAAAAATCAGGCAAAAAGGAAGAAATGAAGTAGCCATAAAGAAAACACTTATACTAAATAGAATTTTTTAAAATGAAATTTGCAAGGATTCAGACTTTCAAACATTCAAGGCCATTCATTCATTGAATGAAAATTTCTGGGCGGCTCCTGTGTGCCTGGTACTCCATTAAACACAGAAAATTGAGGGATGAAGAGAAAACAACCTGGTCCCATGGGCCTTAAGTGGTGGTGAGAAAGAGAACTGCAAGTAGAATCTACTTTGTACTTGAGCAAAATTTATAAACCTATTAAGGTTTACAGTATTACCGTAATTCCATACAGATGGCATCTGTTACAATAATCCAGTACCATAAAACCAGACAATAGTTAGTATTTCCCAATTCATCATGGACTTGGAACAAAAACCTTATGTGGCTTGCCCCCTCCCTCTCTGTTGCTGTCACGTTAGTGCAGGTCATGGTCCTCTCACATCCAGAATGCAAATGAGCCCTTGCTGCCTTGCTCCATTCTCCACTGTGCAGTGCAAGTTATCTTTTAACAGTAAATTTGGGTTTTACCATTTCCTTGCTTAAAATCACCCAAGGGCTTCTGACTACATACAAATGTAACTGAAACTTATGGAGCTCTAAACCAGGGAGCTGTGATTTTATCTCATATTTTTGGCAAAGGATCAGGTAGCACATATTTTTGTTTGTGTGGCATACATGAGTGTCCTACAAAGAGTTCAGACAAATGGGATTAAAAATATGAGCTGATTTTGTCATGAAAGATTTTGAAAGTTGAAAATACTGTGCATGTATTTCATAGAATAAACTCACAGTTTCAATATTGTCTGTAAGCTTCTGAAGTAACTATGGTCTCTTTTGCAATGTCATAGCTCTGCCAGCAGAGCAGGAAACCAGCAACAGTCCAGCGTGAAGGCACGGGCATGTCTGTGGTCCAATAAAACCGTAAGGTAAACGGCAAAGGCTGTGGGGAGGTCAGAATCCTGGCCCATACTTTGCTGATTTCTGCCCTTGTTGTCTCCTTGAACCCAGGAGATGATCCGACCTTCTCCAGTGCTGGCCTCCTCCCTGAATTTTTCTGCAGCCACTCGTGTTTTCGGAGGCCTGGAGCATTCCCACTTCAAACCTCCACCTGGTGGACTGCTCGCCGGGCTCATTTCAACATATCACTGTGTTCTTTCACATTCAAAGCCCATACATGATCATATTTATTTGCTTCTTGATAACTATCTTTCTAGTCCCAATAAAATGTAAATGTCTTTATAGTCCTAATTGGTCTTTGTCACTGCTATATCCACAGCAACTAGAACATTACCCACCTCCTGGGAGCTACCTAAGATACATTTGGTGGGTGAATTTGCTGAATGAAGTGGACTTAAGAAGTTTATGTGAAACAGGGCTTTCTCTGACGCTGTAACCGCTAAGTCACTCCAGATTTGCCACTCTATCTTTCTCTGTGGTGCTCTAGTAGCTCTGGCCTACTCAGGGGGGATCCAGTCATTCAACTGTCACCCACTTTCCATTTTAGCAAGAGATTCTTGAAAGATTCTGAAGAGTTGCAGAACGATCAACATTAGCAAAACTATCATTTTTCTTATCCTGATGCCACTCTAAACTTAGACACTCCTTCAGTTAAGTTAATTCTTAAGCATATTTTAAAATACTTGATGTCACAGATCTTTCTCCCAAAGAGTGATGGAAAGAGGATCCCAGATTTGGCTTCAAACACATGTGACAATTTAGTGTGGTCTAACAAATGCTTCTTTATGTAGGAATGTAAGGAATCTGGGTCTAAAATCTCTCAGGTTCACCTGCAACACAAGGTTCTCATCTGAATGACAGGAGCCAGTTAACTGATAGAGGAAAGACAGGCACATGGACCAGGCCTAGCAGCAAGGCCTGCACAGACAGCAAAGCTGGGAACCCTGGTAGGGTCTGTTTATTGAACTTCTCTCCTCTCTCATAGGTGCACAGGAAAATTCAGGGGGAACAGAGCTATGAATAAAATCAGAAAAACTGTTTTTGAAGTCATTCGACTCAAACATACATACATAGTTCTTCTGGTTGGGAACGCTTCTACCAAGAGAAGCACTCAGGCATTCTTCCTGGTGTCACCAAATCCATGGTGCCCAAAGGTTACAGCGTACATCAGCAATGGGTTCTACCACAAATAATGGTGTCTGTCAGAGGGAGGATGGCCTAGGAAGACAGGGGCCAGTGGTTGGGAGAAAGGCCTTTGACTGGTATGGCTCTGAGCCTGTGAGGGACATGTCTGGGGGTCAACAGCCATAGTTAGGAGCACTTGGCAGAGACTTCATGAATAACTGAGTGAAGTCAAGAGATAGCAAAGTTTAGAAAACATTTTCTATTTCATTGATTCTAAGATTCCCTTAAGAAAATGTCTCCAAGTTGACAATGTAAGTGCTTCACAAAATATGCTTCACAGTCACCTGCCCTGGAGTAATGTGTGACATGATCCCAACCACTGACATCTCTTCAGCTAAAGCCTCAAGAAGAAGAGCTACCATCAGTTACTAAAATCCTCTCCCAAACAACAAAATCCAGGGGTGGAAGTCTATAGCAACATCACCCACCATCTCCAAACATAGTCACTGAAAAGACCACAAACGCTTAAAGACATGAGGTACGATCCAGAGAAACAAACAGCACCACCAATCAGTATGTTTGCGTGTGAAAGGGAAGACAACTGAATGCTAACTCCTGGGCCCAGCTAAGTAACCACTGGCTTGGCCAATGAAACCCTTTGATTAGAGGCATTGTCCCAATATGGATTGAAATGTAATGAGCCATAGCCTCCTTCCTCTGACCCACCAATTCTGCTCACAGGAATTTGTCCTAAAGAAACTGTCATCAAAGTGAGGCGAGCTAAGCACTCCCCTGTAGAACTGACTTTTAACACAGAAAGGTGAAAACAAGTGAAATCAATAAGAGGCTGGTTAAATAAATGAGGGTAGATTCATCCGTTATCTGTTGAATGCAATGATATGGCTTGATGCTTATTGATTTTCAAAAATGTTGGCAGGCTCCTGTGGAGTGAAGAAAGCGATACACAGCGTGTCTCTATGATGCTGTGGGGAAGCCCACAGAGCACCCAGAGCCAGGCTCACTCAATGGGCCACTCTGGCTACTTCTGGATGTTTGGTTTTGGGGGTGACTTAATACGGCTGAAAAAAAGCTGGATTGGTCTACTGGGTAAAGCATCTATCCAATCAAGAAAACAAACAAAACAGTCATATATCCACAAGACTGATTGGGAGTTTTCAAAGTCCGAAAATACAAGTAGAGAGAAACTTCACAGCAGATGGATTGAGAAGCCACATCACATTTCCTGTGCCAAATCAGCAGGTGACCAGGAAAGAGACTTTACCACCGGGGCATTCCAACTGAGGACCCAGCACAGAGACAGGCCTCCAATACAAAGCATCCACTGTCACACAGGTCTCTACTGCACTCAAGTTGTTTTGGAAAAATAGCAACTCTCCAGCAAAGTGGAGTGGTTAAGGAAGGCCATTTGCCCCAAAGGCCATCCAAATAGCTCTTTCTCCTTGTATCAGATGTGGTTGGACCTGTTTAAATATTAAAGTAACTATCTCTTGGTGGGGAAGCAGAAACCAAATACAAGAATCCCTTACTCCCCCATCTCCCTTCTTCATAGCTACAAGACTAGATTGGTTCCCTCCTGAGCTGGGCATTTGGCATGGTTATGCTGAAGCACCTGCCATTATTTTAAATCTCATTTACTTCTGCTTGCCAACCTGTGTTATTTTGTCTACCAGGAGAGAATGAGCAGCATAACTCAAGCCTACTGCTATACCCACGCAGTTCACAACAGTGCCAGACCAGAGTAGATACCAAGTGAGAGGAAGCAATAGAAGGCAAAAGCTACTGGATTTCAGGAGACAAAGGTGAAGATTGCTCACTTATGCTTGTCTACAACAGCCTTGAGAGCTGGCAACACATCACCTAGGCAATGCATGGTCTTTTGTGAGGTGGCCCAGGCTCTCCTTGAATACAAGATTAATTTCATGGTCTCTGTTCTTAATATTTCAGGTTGGGGGTTAAGCTATCCACCAAATCACCTCTTTCTCCTGCAATCTTTCAAGGCCATGCCACCATTGGGGTGAGGGTTGCCATTTTCCTAGATGCCCCGGCTGCCACAGAGGGTGACCAAGAGCATGGAGGAAGAGTACATTTGAGCCCAACTCAATGACCCATGACTGCATGTGCCATGCTGGAAGGCCACCCTCAAGTAGCTGGCTTACATTGGCCTGTGTGCACAGCTGGCTGAAAGTGGCTGGAAATAAAATGTCCCCCTGGAGACAGTTCTCAGCCAATGTAGCATCATCCAGCTGGAGGGCATCTCAGCCACTTGACCCCTGGCTGGGATACCTATAATGTAAGTGTATGGTGCCACTTTCTACAGCCCCCACAGGGATTGAGCTTCCAATTCCTACTCTGCAGCAAGCTGAAGACTGCACCTCTATAGCCTGACTTTCCTCTTCTGTTCTACCACCTCACCTGCTGGCACAGGGCACTCTCCTCAGAGGTATCTAAAACAGTCCCAGGAGCCAAACACTCATGAACTGGCATCTCCAAGGCACCATGGGGTCTTAGCATACATGCTTTCCAGAAATTTCATGGGTCTCAGCCCTCAACCTTACATTCTAGCCCTGTTTTGGGAATTCAGAGAATTCCTAGTAAGAGCCACCTAGCCCTGTAGTGGAGCCAGAGAGCCTGGTTTTGTGCCCCATAAATCAATACCTTGTGACTTGAGAGAAGGAATGGCTCATAACGTGCTAAGTTCACAGGCTATTATTTTCTGTTGCTCTGCCTTCATCCAGGAACGTTTCCCCCAAACGATACCCTGGAGTTTACTGCTGAGCAGCTGGGCATGGTCTCCTGTCTGCACAAGCAGATAAATATGGGTGACCTTCCTCGCTGATGGATGGGTGCGGAAGGCTCTTGGGTACTTGGGAACATGAAAATGATGCTTGGTTTGTTGGGAGATGAATTCTCCTTCACACAAACTGTGTGTCTCTTTGCTTTACCTTTGCTAAAGGGCACGCTGCCAGAGGAAAACGAATGGCTGCAGCTCTAACAACACACTGGCATTTCTGGAACATTCATTGTGTTCTAAGCAGCGAGGGAAGCACACGGTCTCAGTCCTCACATGCAGCCTGTGAGGCGGGCGTGGTGACACACCAGCCTTATTTACAGACAAAGCTGCCGAGGCCGAGGAGAGACCAAGCCAGTTCTACCGTACTACCCCGTGTGGGCTGTTGTGGGTTATCTAAGCAGGATGACAGTGCAGACTCAGCAGAATTGGCCCAAGCAGTTGTATCCTATCAGCAGCATCAGCCACTGTTCTCCCATTCCATCCAACCCCAGGAAACAAAGTGGCCAATTCTGCCATGGTACATTGAAGTCAGAGATACAGATTCTGTGTCTCCTTGCTCCCCAGCTGTGTAAATCAGGCAGTTTTGCAAGCCTCTCTGAGGGTCAGCTTCCTCTGCTGTGACAAAGGGACATTGGTATCCCTCTCTCAGCACTGGAAGGTTGTGGTAGAGGAAGTAATAGGTTCAAAGCTCCAAGAGCACTCCATGCTGGGACAGTCCAGTAGGGATTTTGTGGAGCAGATGAAAGAGCACAGAATTTGCAGGTAGATTGCACACACTGACTCCCAAACACTGCCTCCCATCCCGTCTCTGTGAACAGGGAAAACCCAGGGAGCTGCCCCCACCCCAAGCCAGCATCCCTCTTGGTAAAACGGATGCTATGCAGCATCTACAATATGTAGGATTCCATGAGCTACAGGAGAGCATGGCATCGTGGAAATGGGAGAGGTGATCATTTTCATGGCTGGGCAGGGTTCGCCAAGACAAGCCATACATCGCTCACGACCGAGGTCGGGGAAGCAGAGAGGGAAGAGCACCTTCCACAGATACCTGCTGGTTTCCTGGACTCTCCAGGGCTCATCTTGCTCATTGCTGCCTTGCAGGGGCTCAGTCCTCCGACTGATTTCCCTCTCAAAGTTTCTTGCAACACTTGTACATTATGACTCCAGATCTTTCTGATTTTATTTCAGTTGCTGCTCTGCAGTCAAAAAGAGAGGCTGCTACCAGTGCAAACAATGAACCAGGCTAGAGCAGAGGCAGCTACTCTGCATGGACGCCCACGCCTCAGCGTGCTTGCCCAGGACAACACCTATCATAAACCTGAATTCAAGGTGGTTTATGTTTTCTTGGAGACGCAGCTACCCCTAACCAACCAGCTTTGTACTATACGGAATTCAATGTGCATAACAGATTCTATTTTTCTTAGAGAATATGACATGTTTATAAGGCAATGAATTCTGAAATCCTTCCCTAAACTGTAAGGAAAGGAACAGTGGGAGGAAAATTGGACATGGTCTAATCACACACACACACACACACACACATAATATACAAAGATGTGTGCGTGCTCACTGCTGCTGCAAATGTGACCGCTGCCATTTACATTTAGAACACTTTTGGGGCCATTCTCATTCCAGTCACTCAGGTGCAGGGGCTGGGCACCACACATGGAAACCAGAAATTACCCTTAAGCTCAGCTCAGACTCCGGCTTCCTCTGGCTCTCCCAACTTGCTCTGCACACCAACTTGGTTAAGCTGAATTTCTCAACATCAAACTCAACTTCCAAGGCCCCTCTCTCTCTCTCTGCCCAGAAGCCATCTCTCCATCAAAAGCAGCCTGCTGAAAAGTCCCTGGGGACAGGCTGCCCTGCAGGGGACCCAACCTACCTTCACCGGCCCCCTCCTTCTCAGCCCTGCTATCACCTGCCACCTCTGCTACCCCCCAAACATCCTGGGGCACACACAGTGGATCCACTCTCATTTTTCACAGGCTGAATTCAAAGCTAGGAAGAAAGCGGGTAGCTCCTGCCCCTGGGAAATCCAGTGGAGTGAATAGAGACCTGACTCCTTGAAGCTGAAGGCAGGTTTTAGGGAACTTGCATACAATTATCCACCTGGTAGTCTGGGAAGGTTACTATGGCAACATTCCTAGAGCCTCACATCTGCCTGTCATTGATGCATCGTGGAGTCAACCAGGCAGGGAGGAGGAAAAGGTAGAGGAGCTCTCTGGCTTCCTTCTCCCACCTGGCCGGCAGAGTGACCACTTCCCTTATTTGTTTGGGCATAATCTAGACGCAGCATCCAAGATACTCTTAATACAGCACTTTTCACTCCAATATATCTTAAAGCTTAAAATCAAAGTCCCATCTGATGGGGATTTTGCTACTTTGTTCTTCACTTTTTGAGCATTATACTCAGGAGTGACTTCTGCTGCTGGCTGCAAAAGGCTTTCAATAGCATGTACTGCAGCAGAAAAGGCAACTCTTGAATTCAAAAGCCACCCGTGATAAGAAAAAAAAAAAGATCCAGCATGGGAAAAAGCTAAGCTCTGCAGCAGCCTTGGGTCGTTTCTGTAACAGCAGGTGCAGGTATTTCCAGAGGGAGATGTAAAACGTTTTGTTTTGTCCTTCTGACAGCAGACAAAAGTTTTCACCATGCACAGCTTCTAAAGAAAGGGGTAAAGGGTCTACCTGCTTCACAATAATTATGAGAAGAAATAACCAAGGAATTTGTGCTGGGAATCTGCACTCTGAACAAGACTCCATCATAGCCCAGAGTTCAGCCTTGGGCTCTTACAAGGCTGAGCCAGAGGTACAGGTGCCCAGTACCAGGCACATGCCAGACACAAAGGAAGGCTTTCAGGTATTCTCCAACACTCCCATCACGCTGTGTGCTGCAACCTGCTGGTTCCTGCATCTACTCAAGGAAGTCATACATCCACGCTGGTGCATGCCAACAAGTCAAAGCAGCACCCACACAGTCCCTAGCGCCATCAGAGATCACTGTGCACACTTGTAAAGACACGCCAGCAAGCAAGTGAAGGGCACGTACCTGTGGGTGACCCTTCCATCACGTGGCCGACGTAGGGGCCTTCTCGGAAGATGGGTCTGTTGTCATTCTGATCAATCACAATAACTTCCAACGGCACCGGCCCCTCCAGAGTTTTCCCATTGATGTCAGTGGTCTCCACAGAGAGCTATTGGAGCAACGAGAACAGGGGAGAAAAAGCATTCACTCATTACGAACATCATGATCAGCTTCTCTGGAGAAAGTAGGTTATATCAGCAATCTTCTAAGCCTTTGGCAATATTCAAACTTTGGTCTCAATAGATAGTCAATGATCACTGCAGATTAGAAGGCAAAGATCAATGCATGTTAGTTTTCCCTTGGGACCTTTACAGTTAACTCATGATATCCACAAAGAAAGGAAAGAGAAAAACCTTCTCATCAACCATAGCTGAGAAAATGTGCCTACATGGTTTCTGTTTTTCCAACATCATTTTCCTTAAAAGGAATATTATGCTAATAGAAATAATTGACTAAGCAACTATGAACTGAGTACATTAAGAGAGATAACCGAAAGTGTTTATGGTAATGTTTAGGAGGAATTCGGGTAAGCATTTGTGGAGGGCCTTCCTTAAGCAAGAAACTCAGCACATGCAGGCGCCTGAAGGACATTGCTGGAGCCCTGTCCACCAAGCCCTTTGTAAGTTAGGGGGCCTTCATAATTCCAGGAAACACTTCCATATGAAACTATCTCCAGATACCAACAAAAAAGGCGACGCGAACAAAGCGGTTGGGCTGTTTATTGGAAGCAGGAATTATGCTATGGCATTCCCAGTGAATTCCAGGGACCTAAGCTTCTCACTTCGAGTGTAATCTGGCCTTGATTTGACTTGACCACAGTAGCACTTTGGTGCTATGTACTGGTCCCTACGAAGGAAGCAGTCAAGCGTTTCTGTCAAGAAGGTGCACAGCACTTGGAATTCTATCATCATTCTTTCTCAATTCGTTCATGAAAACACCTGTTGCTCAGAGTCATGGTTGCTAACACTCATCAACGCGGCTCACTTAGAGTCTACATTGGATTAATACACCTAAGCAAACACAGTGGAGGACTCCAGACTGGGCAAGTGAGTCTCCAGAGTCCACGGTTCTCACGCCTCGACACCATGTGTCCACTGACTGAAGGTAAGGCATGATCACATGATGGGGCTGGAGACAGCTAGTCATTGCTACTGTTGCTCCCTCAAAAGCAGTTCAAATTAGGACAATACCGGAGAAACACTGCTGCTACCAAACAGGGCAGCTATCTCCCCAAAACGATGCCATCATTTTGGAAAAAAAGTACATGTAAAAAACAATGGAAATCAGGAAAGAATCCCAAATGGATTTCATTGTGTTTCAGTATCATCAGTGATGCTTTCTGAAGTAAGTGTCATTACATGATGTGTAATTCTTAATAATATCCTAAATGTCCAGTGGACAGGGGTGAGTTCAGTTCATGTTGAATTAGTATAGACAATAGCATTTAGATTTAAAGAAATAATTATTCAGAATACTGAGTAAAGGTACACAGAAGCAGCATACACAACGTACATATACAATATGTAAACATGATTTGAAGGCAATAAGGAAATCTGCTTTTCATTTTTTTGGTTAATATTTTTTGTTGCAAATGTACATACACACACACAATTACTGGCACATATAAAAAAATGCAAAGGTACCTTAATTAAGGAAAAAGTAAATGGCCACAGTCACCTAACTTGCACACAAGAACATCTTACAAAGAAGCCTGCATTTTTATGTTTTTAATCCTTTTTAAAAAAAAGCTATTATGAGAATACTGCTAATAAAGGAAACAAATCAGAGCAAAGCTTTGAGGGCAATTTAGTGTAATAACAAAATCTGGCCTTTTCTTCTTCAAAAATAGTGAAGAACTTGATTTTCACTCTAGAGATAGTTTTTGCATCTGAATAGTTTTCACTCTAGAGATAGTTTGGTCTCTAGAGATAGTCTTGCATCTGAATCCTGGGTTTCCATACTACCCCAAGATATGAGCCATGAAGACTCAGAACTCATATTTGCAAAAAAATGCAAATGCACTCAAATGAGGAGGGCCAGATTCCAGAAAAGTACAACTACAAGATGTTTATCTGGCTGTAAAAAATTGAAATCCATGCAATTGCAAAGGCAACATTTCAACTGGGACTTGGAAGAAAAAAGAAGGAAAGAACTATACAAAAAATGTGAGAAAAATGAATAAAACAGCAAAAGTAGTTGACTGTAACAACTCTGAAGTAGGAGAATTTTTTTATTTTTTGGCAGGGGGTGATAAGAAAAGGTATATTAAGTCAAAGATTTAGAGCTCCACTTAGTTTCCCAGGGTGCATGGAGGGTTTTTGGTGGACAAGATTGTCTACATAGAAAAGCTTGAGCCAAATGAGGAGTGAAGGCTTTCATTCTGGTGAAATGCTGGGGAGGCGAAGAGGGGAAAGTGTGTGAAAGGAGAACGTTCTAGACCAGATCAAGTGTATGCTAGGAAACTAGTGCTTCACTGCTGGCTTTCAGAAGATAGATCAACAACGTGGATATTCAGGGAGTTGTTGGTAACTATAGCCACAGCTGTCCACTTGCTAAGAAAAGATGTGACATTCCAGTATGTTCTCACAAGTGGTCTCAAAGGAAGGTCATGCCCACAGTTAGCAAATGCCAAAGTTTCTAAATGAGGATCTCAAATTCCAGAGGGCACCTATAGCATCAGGGAAGAAGTGCTGAGCAATGAGCTCACCTTCCCTCTCTTCCTAATTGACTACTCCAAACTCACGAATCCTTAGTTGAAAAGATGGAAACAGCACTTTTTTTCTTTGAATTTCAGATTCTAGCAGCTGGGCTTGGGACCTTCCTAAACAAGCTAGAGTGCTTGTGTCTGCTCTCAGTGTTTGAAGTGAGACGCCCCTCGGAGGAAAGCAACACTGAGAAAATCTGACAGGGAGCCACTGGAAGAAAGCCATGAAATAATTGCTCAAAGGAAATGGAAATCACCCAGGTTCCCACTGCCTATTTCTAGGCCACTTTCTCAGACTGGGGTCGAGGAGGGGCTTTTTTTCTTGGTTTCAGTGGGTGAGCTGCCTGGGAATAATAAGATATGAGATATTAAAATGTCTACTGTGCATATGGAACGAGAGACACACTATCAATCACAGCCAGAAACAAGTGTGCAATGACTTCTGTGGCAGGTGGCCTGGACTGCATTATGCTTGACCAGCCTCTGTGTTACTGTTCAAAGCTCCACGCTCGGGGCCAGTAGCACTGGAGTATCCTAGTGGCTGGTCAGAAACATTGACTGACTCTTCAGTCCTGCCTACTGAAGGAAGCTCTTCCAGTCGGTGCCAGCTCCACGGAATTCTGGCACACGTGGTCACCTGAGTGATGCTGCCTTGAGACAAAAGGAATGGTGAAAGGACATTGGAGGCCTCAAGATCAACATTCCCACATTCAGCCATGAGAGAACAAGCTCCAAACAAAAGGCTCAGTTGCACTAATTGTCAGGAGTGCCACTGTGCTGTGCTTGGACACATCTACTACTCCCAAGTGCTGGGGACAGGAGGAGTGGATTTTGTCAGTGGGTGTTTTTGGGCAGTTTGTCACAAACATATGTGCACATGCGCAACACAGAGACCCCCCCCACACACAGCCACTTTCACACAGATATGCATACGCACACCCCCAAAACACACATGCCAACCACTGTTCTCCGAAGTACCCATTTCCCCAAATCCCTTCCTAATTTTCACATGTGCATGATGAACATACAAAGCATACTGCATTTCATCACTTCCTTAGAAGCTGTTTAACAGACAGTAGGCAAAAGAAGATGACTTACTGATCACTGAAATGGGAAAAATTGCAGAAAACAAAGCAAAATTAATGAACAGGCACTGAATGGACAGGGCGACATGTTTGTCAGCCTCACGACTGAGGGAGGTGAAGTGGAAGGGGCCACACCTGCAAAAGCTTGAGATGTGGCCAGAACCCTGGACCCGGATACAGGAGGCCAGATGTCTAGTCCTCCCACAAGGTGGGATACAGGCTCTGAGCAAAGCGCAGATCCCTCTACATCATAATTTCTGTGTCATCAGTAAGAGCCTCCCATGATGCCCTCACTCACAGGTTCCTGAGCAGATGACGTGTCTGACTCTCAGGTTTTCCAGGGGCCAGCCTTAACTTCTGATGGAGAGGAGAGACTGATTTTACACTTGTAGCAACTCCTATTACATTTCTAATAGTGCCTTGCTTCTCTCTGGCCCAACCCTGGTCACTGCAGTCATCTGGGGAGTGTACTAGCAAATGAAAGATCTCTCTCCCCCAACCTCTCTCATTCTGTCTTCCCTCCCCAATAACTCTATTTTCAGATAAGTAAATAAACCTTTGAAAAACACAACCCATGTTGTGTCACAGGAAATCCCTCTTGTTTCTTAGTATCCAAGTAAACCAAGCTTTTTATTCCCCTCCTAGTTCTTCCAAATCAGTCCATTCCTTGACAATACAGATCTTCATACTCCAACCCTCCTCTCAAGTCGGGACTTCCTGCCTGTGCCCTCATACCCTCCCTTAGCCCTCAGCCAAATGCCAGGAAGGTCCCCTGTCAGTACCTTTCCTTGAGAGCAGTCATAATATGCCAACACCTAAGCACCTGGCGGCGATTCAGTTACCGTCTGCCTCTCTGCCCAAACCCACAGGGGCAGAGATATGGTGGATACCCTTGTAGTGAATCCCCCAGAGCACAACAGGTCCCTGATACACTGCTTAAAGAGACCAGAATCAAAATTTTGGCCTAAGCTTTGGCCATCTGTTCTTTCCACCCCCCACACATAAGGGCTGCCTGTCAGTCCCACGCTGTGGACCACTGGCCAGTTGACACTTTATGTATCCTTCACTGATGAACCAGTGGTAAACAATGTCAAAGAAGAGAATTAACATTTACATGGTGTCTAATGCATGTCTGGGCATTTCATGCATTAGTTTGCTGGGATCAAAACATGCTGGAGAAGCCCCTGGCAGTAGAGAGGTGGAAGGAGCTGCTTGTTTGCAGCGAGGCTGGATCCAAGCTGAGCTCTGACTCCAGCACTCAGGCTTTCCTTGCTATGCCCATGCTTGCTCAGTGTTTCTTCCAGAGTTCTGTTAATGCTTTTCTTTGATTCTCTTTATTAATTGCTATGTCACTCTCACTTCATGTGAGCCAAAATTATCCATGAATTTAGCATCATGGTGAAGATAGTATGAACATGAAAATACCTGCAACACATAGTGAACATATGAGTATTATGTATGGTGTTGAACAAGCTAGAGCTGGGACTTGCACACCATTGCCTAGCTACAACAACGGTATTTTCTGGAATGTTACTGACTTTTTATAAAGCAAAGCAAATGAAGTTATCTTCAGACATTTAACTCTCAGATGAGACTTTCTGGTGTGTGGGTCAGGTGATTTAAATCACTTCTAATCCGTCTAAACTAAAAATCGTTTGTTCAAGGGCTTCAAGGGTGGGGACATTAAAATACCACATGAACATAAGCTCTACTCCAGTTTAGGCAGAAGACATGGCAAATTCTAAATTCTGATTTCTGAGTTCTGTGTATAAGAGGAAAAAAGTGGTTTGACTTAAGTGGATCCAGAAGGGAAACTAAGATGGCAGAACCATGAGGCCAAGACCCTCCTGACACCAGCATTGCCCCCCCCCCGGAGGGAGTTGGGACACGCCTACTAGAGATGTGAGCCACTGAGTCTGGATATACACACTGATGGCTTTCCTAACCAATGGGCCCCACAGTAGAGATTGATGCATGCATAATGCACAGACAAGAATCCAGTGCAAGAGGACAGAACATAATGAAGCAGATTACAAATGAGAGCATGAAGACCAGCCTTTACCTTCATAACAAACTATTAACACTGCGCCCTTCTTTTCTCATCCTCTCATCTCTGACCATGAAAGACACGATTTTGTACAACAAAACTTGACACTGTGGACTTACCCAAAGGGATGAGCTGGTGAAAAACCACGTGTGTTGCGAGGCCAGCATGAAGAAGCTGGCTCTGAAAGGCTAATGCTTTGTGTAATATGAGCTGACTCAAATAAAGCATGTGACACCTGGACCAATGGGGTAAAAACGAAGCACAATGTACTGCCTGCAAGCTCCTGGTTGTGTGTGTGTATGAGTGTGTGTGTGCACGCACACACGTGCACGCATGTGCATGTTTGCAGCCTATGCCTTCCAGCCACTGAGCTTTTGGATCAAGCAAAATGAAGAATCCCCAAAAGCTGTATTACTAACATACTGTAACTGTGTCTTTCTTGGGCAGATAGATCAGCTGTCGGACACCCAGAGGAGTATTTTCCTTCCAAGATGCCGCCACTTATTCCACATCTAACATACTGGCTGAATCAGCAGACAAGTCACAAATGGCCTCATGCCTTTCTTCCAAATATCTTTCCCAACAGAATGTTGGAAGTGCAAAATGATCGCTGGAGGTCTCTGATTGCAGTGAGGACATACACAATACCAACCACGGGACACCGCCAGTTACACCCAGGCACTGGGGCTGTGTGTCTGACTCACACAAAATTCTGAAATTCCTGTGGAACATAAACTGCCAGCACTGCCCTCGCAGGAAGGAAACAGGAGACAAGGTGAGTGGAAAGGGGCAGGGACATATAAACACTGAGCTTGCTCTAGTCGACTCGCAGCTTGAGACCATCCACCTGGAAGGCACATGGCAAGGGAAAGGGGTTCCAAAAGTTCATGGCAGATGTGTTCTAGGAGGAAAAAATATATACATATTTCAAATGTTTTTGCACCAAAATACATTTATCTTTTAATTAAATCTTGAAGTACTCCTGTATCTCTGAAGAACCTAAAAAATGTTCACAGTTAGGAAAAAAATTAGCTTTCAGCAGATTCTATGGAAATGAAGAAACCCACCAAGATGCCTGTGTGAGTCTGCTGTGCTATTTGCTGTAACAGATGATCCACAAACTTTGGGAGTCTTTATAAATAGGGTATTTTCCACCGTGGGTACAATGTCTGTTGTAATGATAAAGAAGATAATAAGACTATTCCTAAACTCTGCACCTGAATCTTTACCTACTTAGTGCCTGATCAATCCATTCATGATTGCTTTTCCTAGTAGAGACAGGTGTATTCTGTGTATAAACAAGAATACACTCAGGCATTCTGAGACCATACACAACTTGAGGGCAGGGGGATGATTTTCCAGTCTCCCCTTTATAACTAACTTAGTGACGAATAAAGGAGAGCACGGCAGACACAGTTCATGACTTTCTTCCTGCAATCTTCACACCCTCTCCACCTCCCAACATCTCACAAAGACAGAACAACAATCTAGAATGTAAGCCTTCAGCTGACACCAGCTTGGAATCAGGAGCCCATGGCAGGCAGGATGAGCAAGGCACCCCTCCCCACACTCCAGACCCCTGTCCCAGGACTCCAGGTCCCAGTTCTCAGAACCTGTGGACATGTTAGGTTACATGGGATAAAGGAACACAGACACAAACCACAACTGCCTTAGGATAATGTGGTCACTTGGTCATCATGTCTTAAGTTACTTCAGCTCTGCAGGTCTCAGTCTGCACAGATAACAAATGATGTTTCCAGTGTTTTACTGAAAAGGAATAAAATAGAAACAGGTACCCACAGCCCAATTCCTGGCATGGAGAAATATGAAACTAAGGTTTGTCAGACCAAGGGCAGTGTGGTGACTTTGGCATGCACCTCATGGGCCATACCCTGATGAGTTGGGGCCACAATCAGGACAAGATACCCAGGGAGGACCATCAACAGCAGAGTGGAGGATGGGCTGTTGAGCAGCATGACTGAAGAGCCCAGTCATTCGCATGGAACCCTCTACACCACATTCCTTTCTTTAGAAATCTGCAAACGTGAATGAAATATACTTGATGCAATTCCTATGTGCCAGCTTCATGTAGATTAAAGTTATCCAGTTTTCTCACTGATGCTAGCAATTTGAATTTCAAGGAATTTCCTTTAGTTTTAGTTGTCTATCCAAGGCCATTATGGACCGGTCCTCAGGGAAAAGTATTACTAACTTTTTGCGTCATTCCTGAGCCTGTGCCCAAGCACACCTTGATGTGCTGCATACGGGGTGTAACTTCCTTGAGCAAGATGAAAGGGGTGGCAGCGGTTCAATGTGTTTTAGGTTGCTGAGGAAGAGTCCTTACACTACTGCCATTTGCTTTTTGGTAAAGCTCGCTTGGCCGAGAGCTACACTATTTCCTTGGTCAACTTCAAATTTTACTTTTAAGGGTTTTTTTTCCCCACCCAACATTATAAAAACATTTTTTTTTTGGTCTTAAGTGTATGCATGCTCATTACTACTGTGGGCTTTGAGGGCATTTTCTATTTAATTTTGAAGTAACATTAATTATGCAGAAGAAATCTATGCAGATATTTAAAATCATTTTATTTAAGCAGCTTGGGCAAGGTCCTAGTGAGTATCCTCTGCCCCAAGAGGGGACAGAGGCTGAACATTTTAATTGGTTCAAGTAGATTTTGCATAAACCATGGATGATGGAATTATGCCAGATCCATTAAAGATATGTACAAGGGTTAAGGGGACTTTTGTGCAATGAGGAAAAATTTAATGCTTTTGAAAATAAAGGCATGCAAGAAAACGTACTGGGGATTTTTAGCTTCAGTTGCCATTTTCTCCATGCCAAAGCGAAGTTCAGAGGAGTAGAAGCAAGTGAGTCCTTTATTTATTTATTTATTTATTTAAAGATTTCAAATCATTTCATTAAATAAGAGCTAAAATGTGCTTTAAGCACATGGTGTTCTTCAAAAATTAAATTTAATACACAAAAACTTAAATTGCAGTCTAATGAATTTCAGATGTGTTAATATACTTGGAGAAAAAGAGTCATGGAATATTTTTATAACAGATTAGGGAAGGACTTTTTGAGAATTAAAGGCATGAATTAAAGCAGAAATTATTGGTAAATTATTGGTGAAAATACTTAAATATAATAATTTTATGACTAAAATAACACAATAAGCTGATTGAAAACCGAGAAAAATATTTACAGGATAAAACAGAGGCTTCTTATCTTGAATATGGGTAAATCTGCCTAAAACTCCAGAGAAGAATAGGCATCAGCAAGAGCCAGGAAGAATATTACAGAATTAAAATAATATTATCTTATCTTCCAGTTTCAAGTTGCCAAAAAGCTAAAGAGAGAAAGCTAAAACAATACTTGTGAGAACATAAATTGTTACACATTACTGATGGCATTCAACAGCTTCCTAAAATACAATTTGTCAATATTTAGCACAAGCCTTTGCAATTTTATTTGTAGGAATTTAGCCTGGTGTGTGAGTATGTGTGAGTATATGCGTCTGTGAGTAGCAAAATGTATGCTCATTTAAATACTGCCTAGAAGTGGGAAAAACTACAATACCATTTTATTTTCATACAAGGTTGATGAAATAAACTATGCTATCTGCACCAAACAGGACACTGCAATTCAGAAATATTCTAGAGAATGGAAATAACACATTAATAGTATAATATCCATGGCACAGGATTAAAAGAATGACCGGAAAGCAGTATGTGTCGTGTAACTTAGACTTCGGAAAACAAAGACATTATACTATGAGGACAATACTAAAATATTAACAGTGATTTTATTGTTGATGTTCTTCCTTTGTTTTTGTATAATTTCTGGATTTGCTATAGTGGGCATAGTTTAAGAATAATTAAAATTTAAAATTATAACTCAGACTACAGATTGGCCATAGTACAAAGGGGAAGGTGCAATATTAATTAGCTTTGTTCCCTTTTTCTCCTGCAACAAGATACATAAGGCAGGATAACTCCATAAGGAAAGCGACTTTGTTTGGGTCGTGGTTCTGCAGGCTCCGAGTCCTCACTCAGGAAAGCCCCTCTGCCTCCATCTCCAGGGTCGGCAGAGAGCATCACACAGCCAGTCGGGGAGAACAAGTGTCTTCCTGTTTGTCTCGCCTTATTCCACCACCAGGATTTGATCCTGGGAGCCTCACCCTAATGATCTAACATAATTTTTAATTAATTAATTACATCTATTTGAAAGGAAGCTAGAATGAGAGATAGACAGGGAGGGAGAGAAAGATGGACAAGATCTCCCATCAGTTGGTTCACTCCTCAAACACCCTCAACAATTAGGGCCCGGCCAGCCCTGAGGTCAAGAGCCAGGAAGTCAGCACGGATGTCCCACATGGACGGGAGGAACCCGACACCTGCTGCTTCCCAAGGTGTACAGCATCCTGAAGCTGGATCAGGACCAGAGCCAGAGCTTGAACCCAGGCACTCTGCGATGGGGCGTGCATGTCTCAAGAGCCTAAGGCAAAGGTGTCAACTGGATCATGTTTCTACATTCTCAGCACCATCAATTGATGACTTTGGTGTGTATATTCATGCTTGATTTCAGAGGAAAAAATCTCATTCAAACCATAGTGGGAGCCACGATCATTTGTCAGCCTTGGTGACGAGCGAGAAACCAGAAAACGCTGAGTACGTACGTGAACATCAGATTTGTAGCAGAATGCAGAGTGTGGCTGACTTTTCTAGGCCTCACTGGACTCCGATTTTTGAATCTTAATGTATCTGATAAGACTTTGCAACATGTAACTTGGTCTCATCCACTTCACTTGTTCAACCATACTGTTGTCAATGTCTGCTTTGTCTCTGACAAATGCCGAGAACCAGAAAACAGACAAGATTTCAAGTGTGAAGCCTAGCTTCTGGCCTGCTGCGGTTCAAGGCCTGGTTTTCTCCCTTTTCAGCTCTGTAATTTTTTCCCAGCTATTCAGTTACTGTCTTAGAGTCTCCATTTTCTCATCTCTAACTGGAAGAGTAAGGGCCTCTTTTGTGGAGAACAAAAGACGTTTACAAAACAAAAAATGCAGCACACAGCAACAGCTAAATAAGTGTTAGACACTGCTGTCCTTAAAGTTTTACATAAGTCAAGAATGATACGCCATAAGGTCAGGTTCCTCATTAGGGCTTACATTATGGAAACTGCCAAGCTCATTTAGGAGTAAGAGGAAGCATCAGCCTCATGGTGCCAAGTTCCCTGTTCAAACTGCCGAAGCGAGCGCCTGGGCAGAGGTTGTGGTCTCTCCTCACACCAGGTCAGCCCCATCACAGAATCCATGTGGCCTGAAGCAGGGGGTCATGTCCAGCTCCAGGACACTCAGTGATCTCTCCCAAACAACCTTTCCTCCGTCTGTACTACATGGGCCTGATGTCTGCTCCTCATTGTTCATTCTTTTTCCCAATGTTGTTTCCATGGCTTTTGATGACACAGGCTTATTCTCTGTCACACCTTCTAAAATATAACTTTTGCAAACAAGGAGTTTATCTTGTTGTAATAGCATAGTTTGACAGTGTCTTTCATATAGTATTTTTAAAGATTCACCCATCTTTATTAGAAATTCAGATTTACAGAAAGAAGGAGAGACAGAGAGAAAGATTTTCCATCTGCTGCTATTTTTCCATCCCAAATAGCCACAATGGCTGGAGCTGAGCCAATCTAAAGCCAGGAGTCAGGAGCTTCTTCTTGGTTTCCCACACAGATACATGGTCCCAAGGCTTTGGACCATCCTCTGCTGCTTTCCCAGAACATAAGCAGGGAGCTATAAGAGATATGGGGCAGCTAGGACACGAACTGGGGCCCAGATGGGATCCTGGGGCATGCAAGGCAAGGACTTTAGCCACTAGGCTATCATGCCAGGCCCACTCTCATACAGATGTAACAGATTGATGGAATCATGACTCCTTATTAAGGACTATACTATTGTAATAATATGGGGAAAATCAGTCAGAGGGTGGGATTTGTGTGTGTGTGTGTGTGTGTGTGAATCCCAAATTCAAAATTTAAAAAAAATTATCGAATGATGAATGAGCTAAAGACTTTGAGATTATAAGGACATCCCTATTTTTCCAAAAGACTTTGGCAGACAGGTAAGAAATGACACCTGTCTTTTGAGCATTCCCTGAAAGTGAACCTGGTCCCAAGGCAACATGTTATGGATTCAGCAAAAGTACATTAGGCCTGTTTCAAGGAAACAGATCAAGGTCAGTGAAATTTTTGCAACTGTCAACAGCATGCTAATACATTTTACATGGGATTACTCATTGTTTGGCAAAGATTGATAGTCCATGATTTTGTTCTGACACTCATATTACTAATAAGCATATATAAATGAAGGAAAAATAAAGCAAGTGGAACTTAATACAAGTTCTAACTCACCAAAGTGATCCCATCTTTCCCCGCTTTTATGAACGAGGCAATCCAAGCTACAGGAATAGGCTCATCTTTCTTACATAAATCCCTTTTCACCATTCTCATAACCCTAGCTCAGCATCTCTTCTCTGATTTTTCATTTGTGCACAAAAACGCCTCAAGCAGTCAGACATGACTGGGCATGGCCAGACAAATGCATTCTGTTACATTCTTCTGGATCTCAGCCCAGACCAAGGGCTATCTTCTCCCCTTTGGCCAGGTGCCCCCAACTCTGTTGGTATACAGGTTCTATATTAAAAAGTGTAGATGATTTACATTACAGTTAGCCTGCAAGTGGCTTAATTATGGTCAGCAAGCCCTGCCCAGGCATAGTGCCATCCAACTTCCTCAAGGCCCAATGGTAGGCACTGGGGCACTGGTTCAATAATTACATTGTCACTAGGGACACTCACATTCCATGTTAGCATGCTGGTTCAAGTCCCTACACATCTACTTCTCATCCAGCTTCCTGCCAATGTACACTGGGACACAAAAAATGCTGGCTCAAGAGCTTCAGCTCCTGGCACTCATATGGGAGACTTTGGTAGACTTTCTAGACGGAGTCTGGCTTTGACCAGATCTAGTTGTTGCAGGCGTTCGGGTAGTGAGCCGATACATAATCTCCCTCTGCCTCTGTCATTTTTCTCAAAGATGAAAATGAATTTAAAAATTTAAAAATATAAATAAAAATAAAGACACAGAAGGGCCAGGCTTTAACTCAGCATTTAACACACTGTTTGAGATCCTGCACTGCATGCCAGTCTGCATGGTTTGCAGGTCTGGTTCTGCTTCTGGCCTAGCAAGCATGAAAGTGCTGTGCAGTGAATCTCATTCATCTGACATCTCCCTCTTCTTGAGTCTTGTTAGCTGATATAATGCTGTATTTTCTGTAGGTCACATACATTTGTAATTTTCTAGAGTTCAACCTATTGCTGTCATTGAAAGGCATGAGAAATGCATCAGAACTAGTGTGTGGTACTGTCTGTGGTGCTGAATCATGTCTGCAAAAATGTTTATCTGGTCTTTGGGATACTGGGGCCCTGGGCTGCCAGGTGAGGGAGTTCGTGCAGGACAGAGATGCTTGATGGGAAGGCACTACTACTAAGATGTTGCCAAGAAGAACAAGAGATACTTTTTGTTGTTTGAAATTCCAGTTAGAGCTGCAAATAATCTTCCCCCCTCCAAAACCAGAAGAACTAGATTCTGGGGCCCACATTTGAGTCTATATCCAACACCCTGTTCTGCTATTACTCCCCATCTAGATGGCTTTTGTCTTTTATTTTATTTTTTTAAAAGATTTATTTATTTGTTTGAAAGAGAGAGAATGAGTGAGAGATCTGCTGCCTTCCCAGGTACATTAGCAGGGAGCTGAATCAAAGCGCAATGATCAGGACATGAACCAGCACTGATATAGGATTCTGGATTTGAGGGGCTGTTTAACCAACTGCATAAAACCAGACCCTCCTCCATTCTATTTTACATTTTTCTTCATCATTTGCTTGTTTGTATGCTTGTTACAGATAATTCACTTGGCTCACATCATCTTTTCTCTTTCAGTCTAATATTTATTGAGTATTTCATATGTTTGGTGCTAGTGATAAAAGAAAAACAGGCCTGTGGACCTTCCTCAACCCTTCTGGAAGAACAAGGATGGCGGAAGGGATGGAAACTTGGAAAGAGGAAATAGTAAGCATGACAGTATAAAGTACCAAAGTATCTGAGGACATTGCTCAGCAAGTTCCAGCCTACAGGTCCACAGGCCAAACGCAAGCTACAAGCACTCTGTAAACCAAGTCTGACAGCAAGGCAGCAGAACTAGCAGTTGTGAGAGAGCCCACACGGATCACAAATCCCAAGGTTCTTACTACTCAACTCTTTTAAAGTAAGTTTTTGCATTCCTATTCTAAACCATTCATTCCAAATGAAGAAGCAGGAAAACACACAGGAAGAAATGTAAATGCTGATGCAGAATGCAAATTAATATAACAAGTCGAGGTCCCTTTAACTAAACCTCTCTTGCTCTCTCATTGTTGTTATCATGTATCTGTTCAATACCTGTGCATTCTATCTCCAATATGCTTTAAGTTTTGTGCCAGAGAATTGGTTTGCAATAATTAAAAAGTCTGAAGATTTGTTAAGCTCATCTAGAACCACCATTTAGTTGGATTAAATAAGACTAGCTTACATAATTATCAAACACTAAGATTCTCAATTAGGCTATAGTGGAGGCTGTTCAGAGAGGGCCACTCTGACCAAGGATGACAGGGCGGAGGCGAGAAACAGCCTCTGTAAAAAGCCTCTACAGTTGAAAAATTGTAAAATTTAGGGAGAATTAGAAGAATGAGAGAAGTGGGGAGTGTGGCAGAGGGTGGGACCAGGAGACCAAGAGGTGGGGGTGCCAAAGCCAGATTGGGCCCTGGAGACAATGTCAAGCACGTTTCCCTTTTTCCTAAGGGTAACTCAGTAATACCGAGGCCTTCTCAAGGTCACTTTAGAATCAGTTCATCAGTTCTGCAAACAATAAAGTACTGTATCACAGGGAGTATGATGTTTGATATGACCTGGCAGTTCTGCGCTGAGATAGCTACCCAAGAGCACAAAACCACAAATCAACAAAGCAATGTATGCAGCACGTGGGCTGCATTATTCATAAGAGCCAAAAGGTGACCATCTAGTCCATCAGTGGACAGATGAACTCACAAAATAGGAATGAGCCATACAATGGAATATTATTTAGTCATAAAAAATAACAACACTGATCTGGGCTCCAACAGATAAACCTTAAAAGCAGGATGCTGAATGAAATAAGCAAGAACCAAAAGGCCACATACTTGTAGGGCCCCATTTACTTGGAACACTTGGAACTGGAAACTCTTTAATGACAACCAAAAAAGATCAGTGGTTGCTTGGAGCTGGGAAACTGAGGGGGGAGGAGGTGAGAGAATGATGATGGGTTTGCGTCTTCTGAAGGTGATAAAAGGTTTCTAAATTCAACTGTCGTGATGGTTGCAAAATCTGTGGATGTACTAAATTTCACTAAGTTGCACCATTAAAGTGGGTGAATTGTGCAGTGTGTGAATTAGACATCCATAATGGTGTTAAAAATAAAACATTTGTTGGAGCACCATCAAGGGAGAGTGTGGTAAAGTGCCAATGGGTCTGAGGCTTGAATTTTCAAAAATGTCCCCAATGATCAGGGCATGAAAAGGAAGCTGGACAGACTGGATAGGGTGCTACTGCATGGGTGCAAGGGAAGGCTGAGGGGATCCACCCTGTGGGAGTGCCTCCACTGTGGGATAACTATGAGTGCCACATCTGTTTGTTGATCAGATGCTGGAATCGGGAGTCTAGGTTCTAACCCTCAATTTGCCTCGGCTGTCACTTCTTCTGGAACTCTGAGCAACCCATCCTATTCATCCTCTTATTTGCAAAATGACAATAGTAACATCTGACTGACCTTGTACGTGGGCACAAAATTAGACAAACAGACAGAAAATTATTTTCCTGTGCATAGCAGTATATTCCATGTCTATGCCAAGTTTCAGGGAATTAAAACTCAAGGATAAACACTCAATATCAACTAAGGTAAACACAGCGTAATCCTCCTCTGGAAATGCAGGAGGCAACTCGGGCTCCTGAGGGCCCTGGGATCACTGCTCAGAATGTCAATAATTCATTACATTCTCACATTGCAAGGCTGTGTCACAGGCTGGACAAAGCTTCTAACAATGAACATGTAAGTAAAAGCAAGGCCCATTGCTGCTTCCTCTGGCAGGTTTGTTGACATTCGCAGAGATAATCCTCTCTTTGTACACACCTGCTCAAGGCAGAGACCTCAGTGACGGTTCCTGGGACGTATGTTCTGGTTGAGTCTACAGATGAACAACGTCAATCAATCAGTGAACAGGTAAAGAATTGCTGAATGGCAGTGCAGTAGGGCTTGTGCTTTGTTTTTAGAGAAACATGAGTGGGTCACACACTCCTAAAGCTAACCATGCAGAGAGCTGTTTGGCAGTTCCACAACTATTAGAGTGATGGCTTCAAATCTGGAGGGAGGGTGTGCATGCTGTCCTCAGGAGGGCAGCCACTGCTGCCTGTCAGTGTCATGGCTCCAATCCCACTCACATCTGTGGCTGGAAGTCCAGATCCTGCTACTAGCTGAGCCATTTCAACTCCCCCAGTGCTCTGAGTCACCAGGAACAGCCCCTTCTTTCCCTAGGGCTAGTTGATTTTTCAGGGTCTGAGCGTGAGTTTCCAGTTCAGATTAAGTCACATACAATTCCCTGTTCTTCCTGGTTGCCTTGCACCATTCCCCAACAGGTGCCTGCCCTGCTCCAGGCTATAAGCCAGTTGCCACTTGGGCTGATCCCTGGGTTCCAACAGTCCACATCTGGTGGAATTAGTCCTTACAGTGGCTACACATCAGTCTGACCACATCTGAATACAAGAATGCTTAATAAGATACCAGAACTTCCTGAAAAGCTTGCAAGATACGACAACCTAGAGGCTATCACTCCCACAGGCAGTAACAAGCAAAATATCAGTTTCCCCCTCCTCCAGTCTCCACAATCCATCTTGTCCCTTCATCTCAAGCTAAAGCAACAATTTTCTTTAGTTTCCAGGCTTTCTCTTTGTTTTTTTTTCCCTCCCACCTGTACCTCTTGGCAGCAAGTTTTTGGTAATTGAACGTAAGACTCCTGCACCAGTGGGCTTCAGCCCAATCTTTACTACTCATCACCTTCCACGGTTAGGAAATGTCCATAGTATGGAGGTTTGGAGAATGGTAGCCGGTGACAAAGGTCTTAGAATCAAAGTTTCTTTATGAACTTCTCATCCCTGTACCTCTGTCTTCTCCAAGGCAAGCCACAGAAATTGGAATTCCATTTTCCCCAAAGCAGACACAGAAACCAGAACATCCTTTTCTCAGCGTCATTCATGAAGTATAAAATGTTTACTCTAACAGCACTCCCTCCCCCAATATACGCCTTTCTGTTTAATGGCTGCCCATAGTTTGCTGGCCTACCTTGCTTGCTTGTAGGTCACAAGATTCCTCACTCCAAAAGGGGTTTCACCCCAGACTAAGGAGGAGGGAATGCTGCACAGAGGGGCTGATTCAGACAGCTTTAGTGGAATTTCTCCTGGGTCTGTTGGCATTAGATTCTATTGTGCATATTTTTAGAAAATTATTTAACATGGATGACAGGGAAAAAGAGTAAGCTTGAGAGAAAGAAACAACACTGCCACCTGCTCATTCACTCCCTCGATGCCCCCAGCTGCTGGCACCATACCAGGACTGGAGTCAGCCACTGGGAATCCTGGTCAGGTCTCCCGTGAGGGCAGCAGGAACTCCCCTATGTGAGTCAATACCAGGCTGCAAGGGTCTGTCCTGCCAGAATGCAGGGAGCAAGAGCCAGAGCCCAGGAGCAAGCCCAGTCCTCCACAATGTCTTAAGTGCCGGATGAAATGCCCACAGCTGCCAATCATTTTTCTACCCAGCTTCGCTGACTTCATTAAATCTAAACATAAAAATGGGCATTTCACCTTGGATTCTGGGTCTTCTATCTGAAGGATCCTGTGTCACATAAAACTAGGATTAAGTAAATCTATTGTGCTTCTCTCTTGCTAGTCTGCTATAGGGGTATGGGTGATATCTTAATAATGGGTGATAAAAAAAATTACCCCCTTCTTTCCCTATATCTATCGGCTTTTTCTCTAATACTTCAGAATCTCTCAAGAAAAATAGTTGTGTAGCTGTTGACATAGAGGCAATGCCAATTTAAATAATTCCAACACCAATATGGTATGTGACACCCTTGCAAGTTGATCAATTTGATATGCTACTAATTAATTCTGTTAAATTACACATTGCCAAAAGATTTCTGTCCAACTCTGCAAAGGAAGTGGGTAAAGAAAGTCAACCTTTGAAAGGTAATTCTAGGTTGACCTGCCCTGATTTAGCATATTAATAATAGACCATTGTTCCACAGGGGACTAATGCCTATTCTTGTAAGCTAAGTCTGAGCAGAACTGTTTTCAAATGGGGAAGGTGAGACATCAGCAAGGCCCCTTAATTTCAATCTCCTTCCATTTGTATTCTTTGTGCTTTGTCAATGAACTCTATGAAATGTTTCATTAACCTTCAGTTCTCATTAAAGTATTACCTGCTAGCATCACATGATTTCAGTTTCATTTAGACATCTTTTGTAACTTTCAAGTTTTTAGACTTCAAATTCAAACTAATTTGTTAGCGTTCAGATACTCTTTTTTGCTCAGATTTATTCCTAGCAGTTTCTAAACCCTTGCTTCCCAAAAATCAGTTCAGTAACTTCCACCTTTCGTCACCCAATCTAAAGGAACTAATGGGCCCCAGTTCGGGGCTGATTGCTGAGCTGAGGATGATGGGTTCTTGTTCAGATTCTTCTCACTCAGTCTATGCCGCCTCCTCCACAACTGGACTGATGGCAAGAGAACCCCAAAGCAGCTGCATTTCCTCCTTTTTCGATTCTCAGCACTGATTATACGAAAAAGAAATGGTCAGAATATTTTATCAGAGCAAAATCAATTCTTACAGGGTGTTTTTGGTTGGTTTTAATTGAAATGAGTTTTTTTTTTTTAAAAAAAACCATTCACAGGCATTACATATTTTTAGATTGCTCTCTAGTTGATGTTGCTTGCTTGAACCATCCATCTTACATGTAGGGCAGATGGCCATTGCATCAACCTACCATGATCAAGCAATGTCTGAGCATCGGGACAGTCCACACTTTCTCCTGGCGGGTCAGGGACAAGAAGTTCCATTTTTTGGACAGGTTCTTAGAACAATGTGCCTCAAGACAGCTGGCATCCAACCCAGCCTAGATGCCACATGCAGTGGAGTAACTCTTAGATGAACCAAACCTGATTCGTTTGCTGCCTGACCAGTGTGCTGTATTGATCTGTTCATTCACTTTGGGCTTTTCAAGGTTTGGAATAAGCAGGCAGAGAACTACACCCAGACGCTTATTCAGCTTCCCCCCGAAGGTTAGCTTCCCCCGTCATTCGCCTGCAGCCTGTTCCAGCTTCCCCAAGCCCTGTCATGTGTAGTCTCACAGAGGATTTCTTTCTCTCCACCTGCCTTCCCCCTTAGCTGGCACATTTCTCTGCCCACCTTCTTTCAGTCACACTTCTGCACTGATGACATGATATTTTATGGAACTTGCTTCACTTTTTTATCACTAGTTCTGTTTAGTAATTTAAACCTTATTTTCCTTGTTCTAAATGGAAAATATTGATGATTTCAATATTTCATATTTCTCCCTCCAAGAGGTAAATTGTGAAGCAGTGATTTACTGCTCTGCAATGCTCAATTAATTTTGTTTTTCACATGTCAAAGAACATGACAGCACAAAGCCATTCCATGCTCAGGGAAGGGGAAGCAGCTCGCCGGGGCTGGCAGTGCCTGCTCTCCACCCCTCCTTTCCTCATGTCCAGGTCTCCCTGTCTCAGAGTGAAGTAGGACAGGACCTCTGCCATTTGGTGAAGCTCCGAGTGGTGAAGCCTACAGTGAGATGCATCAAAGATAAAACAAAGGCGGGCAGTATGTGTCTCCACTCCTGAATAAAAGAAGGAGCCCCAATGAAACGGATAAATACACTGTGACAACAAGACACTAGCCCCTCTGCCATTACCTATACCTACAAGGTCATGACACGTAAATAGTAGAATGCTGGAATCGTGACTGCAGCTAGAGACTGGAGTGGAAGGGGAAGGGAGGCAGGGAAGGGATACAAGGAGGGCCCTATACCTACAAGACTGTATAATAGAAAATAATAAGCAAAGAGAATGCTAGACCCCCAAAGCTTTGATATCCAGACTTGCCAAGATTTTAAAAAGAAAGCAATTACCACATCACTAGGTAAAAAGGAGTGTCACCATTTTAAAAAAAAATCCTTCTCAATGGAAGTGAGAGACACCAAGAGGTAAGAAAGAAATGGCCCCCAGGATTCATCTCTCCAATCCAGAGGCAGTAGCTGCCAGTGAGTCCTAACACTGCACACGCATACATTGTTGGGTCTGTGAGAACCTGTGCCAACAGTTATCGACCTTGGAATTTCTCCCTTTTTGTTTGATGAACTCTTCAGAACCAGAGACAAGATTTTGCCTACCTCTGATTTCTTGATACCTAGCACAGGGGTGACTTCCCTGCAGTCTTAATGCAACCGTGATACCAAGCAACCATCACCGTCTGAGAGAAGAACCTGCCTCCAGGAGTGGGGAGGATGTGTGGCAGATGATCTAAGGGAACACAGTGCCAGAGCTCTCCAAGACCCCGCGGGCCACATGAATCAGGCAGCAGACTCACCGACGCCAAGGACTGCCTGTAGGGCCCAGCGCGGTAGCCTAGCAGTTAAAGTCATTGCCTCGTACACACCAGGATCCCATATGGGCTCTGGTTCTAATCCTGGAGGCCCTGCTTCCCATCCAGCTCCCTGCTTGTGGCCTGGGAAAGCAGTCAAGGACGGCCCAAAGCCTTGGGACCCTGTAGCCGTGTGGGAGACCCGGCAGAGGCTCCAGGTTCCTGGCTTTGGGTCAGCACAGCTCTGGCCAGTGCCGCCACTTGGGAGTGAATCAGTGGATGGAAGAACTTCCTCTCTGTCTCCTTCTCTCTGTATATCTAACTTTCCAATAAAAAAAAATAATAAATTAGAAAAAAAAAAAAGAGTTGCCTGTAGATATGTATCAAGGTGCCACCATAAGTTTCCTTTCAGGATGTTCCAGAAGCGAAGTTCAAGTCTCAGAATGAAAGTAGCAAGTGGCGCTGAGAAGACAGAATCGGGTTCAAGTTGGAATACTTCGTTCCAATCACACCTGAAGGGTCAGGAACCTATGTGAATCCTTGGCTTTTAGAACAGGAAAAACAGGTAACTCAGGCTTTAGCAGAAGAATCTCTTTTTAGTCAACAATTAAAAGTCAAATAGCACCAAAATATCAAAAAGATATGAGAGTCAAGTTGCCAAAAAGATACTAGACACGGAATGATTTGATTTAAAGCTTAAAAAGAAGGGAGGGCAGGACAATGTCCTCAGGCCACCGTAACAGCTTCCTCACGCTGCCTTATCTTTCAGCCAACAACAGCAGTACTTATTACAGAACTTATTACATACTCAGCATACTTAGGTACATGTTCTCCAAAATACTTTATCGTTCTGTTTTTCTAGTTAATCCATGGGCTAGACATCATTATTCTCCATCTCACACAGAGAAAAATGAAGTTGACTGCTCCTGCCTTCCCTGATCTCTCCCTTGGCCAAGCTCCAGTAATCCAAACTCAAACAGAAGCAGCGTAGACCACCTGGGAGGCCCTAGCACAAAGCTGTGGTTCTGCTTCTGACCCCGGGGCTTACTGGCTAGACAGCCTTGAGAAAATGGCTACAATCTTAGGGGCCACGGCTTCCTTGTATTTGACTGAGGAGCACTGCTGCGGCAGAATGGATGATCCCCGTGCCTCTGGACTGTTTTCTGCCAGGCAGCTTGAAGTGCCCAGAGCGGAGCCGCCGGAGAGCGGGAAGCCTGGCTCTGATGTCTTAGGCCTTGGCCATATGATTCGCCTTTGTCAATTAAGTTCAAGGAGATGTGACATCGGTAAAGGCTTTAAGTGTGTTAAGAAGTTTTGGGTTTGGGTGTTGAGTTTTCTTCGTACAGGATGACAGGGCTTCTCGGTCTCTGTTTTGCTGGAGTTGGGGGACTGGTAACCATGCAGGGGGACTGTCTTGAGCACCGTGTTGTGTGTTGATGCAGTGTAGAAGCATCCTTGGCCTTCACCCAGTAAGTCCAGGAGTAACCCCTTCCCTTGAGCTGCGATAGTGTCTCCAGGCATTATCAAAGAATCTGGAGTCAGAGATTCAAAAATGCCCAGGTTAGGAACGGTTCTGCCGTATTGTTATAGCTGAGTAGTCTCTTGTTCAAGAAGTGAACAGTCTGGAAACCAAGCCAAACTGTAGCCTAACCCAGCAGAGATAGAACTCAGCTGGGCAGTAGACACGTAGATGGGGAACATAAATTCGGATTGCTAAAAGTCACTGTGATTTTAAAGTTCTTCGTTTCATAGAAAAAGTAGCCTCAGCTGACAATCTAGCATGGTGATAAAGTGGAATATTACATCAACTGCGTGAGTCCACTAGAAGCCCCCTCTACAAGTGCTGGTCAGCATTAGGCCCTGTCGGTCGCCACGGTGGTGGCCAGTGATGTACCTTCCTCTCTGCTCAAGGACTAATTCCCTAAGAGTGTCTCTGCAACCCTCACTACTCCAACCAACATCTGACTCTGGTGTCTACAGTTAATGCTCACAGCTAGCCCCATTTTCCCAACTCCAGGTAGAATCCCTGATTATCTTTTGTACTGCTCCACTTTTCTTCAAGCTTAAAATGCTAAAAATGCAAAGCCTTTATGCATATATAATATGAATATATGTTGGCCAGTGACAGAGACCCATTCCCCATCATTGCACAATTAGGCAATGTTGCCGCTGTGTGAACATCACAGAGGTACTTACACAATCTAAGACAGCTACAGTAACCCTATGCGACACAATCTTGCAGGACCACATTCCTACATGCTGCCTGCAATCTTCTGAAATGTCACTGCATGGCACATGACTAAGGCTTAAATTAGATACTTTCTATACTTGGTCAGTCTCCCAGTTAGGATGGTAATTATGTCAATTTCTCTGTATATGTGGTTTTTATACAGACTTCCACATAATAACCTCTCACAGGGCAAGGGCTGTTTTGGATCTGTACTGTTCACATTATAACACCAGAACCCAGCTCAGCTCCTGGCTTGGGATGGATGAATGAGCAAATGAACTGAAAGAATACCCACCAACTGTAGCAAGCAAACTGACAGTTGCCTAAGAGCCTTATTAAGATCACTCAAGATCCAGGTGGGTTCCTCATGGTATATTTTGCTTAGAACCCAGTACAGCAAATGCACAAGGTTAAAATTTTTGTTAGAGTCTGACTTTAAAAAAATGGATACTTTTCAATATACTTGTTGATTATTACGTTTCTCTCAAAAAAAGCCTTTACACATCATGCACTGATGATGAAGCATGTGCCTCCTGCCCCATACAGAGTACTGCTAACTCCAGAGAGCACCCTCATCACTCAGCCATGAAGGGAAAGGAAACACTGCACTCATGGAAATCATCATTATACACAAAGGGGAAGAGGAGGCTTGAACATGTCACCTTTAGCTTCAGGGTTCTATGCTACGGCTTGGGACTTGCTTGTGTGCCCCTTACAGAAGCTATGACATTTAACTTTAGAATGATCAATTCACCTTCCGAGAGGTAAATTCCACATGACTAGAGTTCTCAGCGCAGAGGAATTGGGGGGGGGGAGGTCTGCCCTGGATTCAGTAGTGAGGTCACTGAGATGCCACAATTACTTTAGGTAGGCTTCCGGGTATGAATTTAGGACGAGTGACAATTGCAGCTCTAATAAAGATCTTGCAGAGAAAGGTTGGACACTCTTCTGTATTCTTGAAATCTGTGATTCTTCACCATAACTCTGCAATTTCAGCTGGAGTGCCTTGCCCAGGGACTCAACAGGATGGAGTCAGAACAAATTCCGTTCTGCCCAACTATCAAGCACTCTCAAGGATCTATCACACTGCCAGAGTAGAGGCTGACGACTAAAGAACAAGTGCCTGAAAACTTGCAGGAGCTACTGACGAAAGAATATGCTTTGAAGATGCTGTGTATGAAATCCATTTCAGGTACAATGTAGCTAAGTCTTAACATGCCATTGGAACATAAAAGCCAATAAAGGAAGACTACATCAAGATGTGCCCCTGAACTTTGTCAAATTGCCCATAAGTTAACACTCCAGAATCACCTCTTCATAAATCCAGCAAAGCATGGTCTTGTGCAGTGATGTCACACACTAATACTCTGCCTGTGGCACTGCCATCTCTTATGGGTGCCGGCTCCTTTGCACCTAGCTCCATCCTTATGGCCTGGAAAACAGCAGAGGATGGCTCAAATCTTTGGGACCCTGAACCCATGTGGGAGACCCGGAATGAAACTCCATGCGCTTGGCTTCGGATCGGCTCAGCTCCAGCTGTTGTGGCCATTTGACAAGTGAACCAGCAGATGGAAGATCTTTCTGTGTGTGGGTCTTTTCTTCTCTCTGTAAATCTTCCTTTACAATAAAAATAGATAAATCTTTACAAGAAGAAACCCATCACAGCCACTTATTTTCCCTCACCATAGCACAGATGGCTGACCTTCAGCTGAGCCCCAGATGAAGCTGTGAGCTTAGCTTTACAGGGTGCAGATAAAAAAATTCTGTATCTTAGAAAGCTTGGATCACACTCAGCTTGGTGATGCATACTCCCTTGGAAACCACAGCAGTTGCTGTGGCTGCTTCTCTTTCAATGCAGGCAGATGCCTAATGAGTAGAAACATGGGTGGATCACCCAAAACCCGTGCATTTTAGACAATGTTCTCTTTGCATTTACCAAGCAAAAATATTTGACTTTGCACAATTTAAATATGTACGTATCTGTGTCCTAGTGTCTGAGGGCTGGTTTCCTGACTATAACGATGGGTAGATGACATCCACTGAACATAGGTTTTTGGAAAGGGCTACCTGGATGGTGAGTACTGTCCAGGGTAGGACCTCCACGTTTTTGGACAGATGTGTGATTTCACCATACAGGAACAGCTTCAATAAAACAAACAGTTGAACATACAGACATGTAGTTTCAGAGAACATTTTGCCTACAACATGATAGAACAGTCATATGTCACAAGTCAGCCAGGATCTCCAACTGCAATAGGAAACTATGACCTGGAAGTCATGGAATGCAACTTTACTTGTTGTCCCACAGATGGTATTTTAGACAACTTCTTCTATGGTTAATTCCAACTCATGCTTTAAATATCACATCATGATAGCTCTCCTGTACATTTATCTAATAAGCTATTGCCCATTAAGAAACATTTGAAAGAACAAAAAAATTCACATTTCTGTGAATCATTACTTTAATTGGGAACATAATTGGTTATAAGGATGAAGAATAGCATCTCAGAAGATATGCCAGTTTATCAGTTTCTTACAGTGTGGTGGGGGATGAACAAAAGTTTATTAAAAATAAATAGTACTAGACACAACAGACATAGCTCATTACACTTGGGCCTATTTTTTGAATAGGGCACTGGCAGACAACAGCTCTTTAAATGAGATTTGACAGCAGGTAAATTAGACAGTGTAAGGTTTTAAGTTGATCTACAGAAAAACAATGTCTTGATCGTAAATAGAATTTGTGTTAGAAAATGCATTCCATCATTAACGAAACAGATAAATGAGCTGAAAATATTGTATTGTGCCATGTTTTTAAGTAGTATGCCTTAGCAATGTAATACTGGTAGTAAGTCATGCATAAAACCCTGCAAAAACTCATTAAGTCAGGATCAGTTTATTCAAAACAGCACATAGTTCTAGTATCTGCTCTTCCTTGGTCAATATCTGTTGCTATTGTTTAATAACATCAATGAAAATAATGTAAAAGAAGTTGATTGTGATTAATTTTAAGTTGTGTGCCTCCACAATCTTGTGTTTCAGAGAGATAACACCCAGGATTCTGAAGGATTTAATGCGAATAAAAATTCTTAAGATTCACCTACAGACATGGTCCAGCCAACACTCTATGTCAAAACTCCTTCTGTAATTCTTTCATGAACGGGGACTCTTTAACATGAGTTGAGAACTTCTAAGAATGGCAGCTCTTGGGAACGGAAAATCAGTTGTCAGATTCTGGCCAACTCAAAGTTCAGTGTCAACATCTTCTGAAGGACACTCTGGCCCACTGAGAGGTGTGTAGACAGCTGTGTAGATGGGACAGATACCAACATCTACTAGACCAGCAGAAACCAGAGTTTCAAAAAGATGGTTGCCACGAAAGATAGCAAGTTACCAGTGCATCAGTCAAATATCACTAGATGCAATACCTGTCAGTTACTCAGAAATCAGCTACATCATTTTAATAAAGACCTATCTTTTATGTTCCCAAATATAAAAATGTAAATGGCACATGCACCAGGTTAAGCGGCTGCTTGAAATGCTGCCATTCTCTGCTTTCAATCCAGCTTCCTGCTCAAGGGCCCAGAAAAGGCAGCCGAAGATGTCCCCTTGGCCCTTGTCACAGGGAGACCAGGACAGGGTTTCTGGCCATCTCCTGAGTGAATCAGCAGATGGAAGGTATCTGATTCTCTCTCTCTCTTTCCTTCTTCCTTCTCTCCATTTCCCATCCTCCTCCTCTCCTCCCTCTCTCCCGTTATTCTACCTTCCATATGCAACAAGTCCTTTAACAATGTAAATAGACTGGGAGATTTGTTTACAAGTGTTTAAAGCGGTTTGCAAATCCAGTGACAGGAGCATGCACTTTCTTGGTTATATGTGACGTCCACAGGGGTTCTTTCGACAGCAGATCCAGGTGATGCAGGTACTGTATCTGTATCTCACATGGTTCTCCAGGGGACACTGAGTAGTAAGATAACCTGTGATGCATCACTGGCTTTGCACTGCACATGTGGTGGCACAGCTGGGGTTCCAGGTCTAGGAATTAAGAGAGTCAGACTCTGGTTTCTCCCACGCCCCAAACTGCTGCTTCTGAGACATTCTGACTGCAGATTTAAAGTTTGAAATTCTGGCTTGGAGGCAAAAGAGAAGCAACTGAGCTATTCCCAGAGTTTTCTTTCGTCCTGTCTTACAATGTGGAGGATGCTTGAACATTTAGACTCTCGAGCATTCCTGCCTACCTTCTAGGGAAAACAGTGCTCCCTGCAGCCCTGTCAGTCCTGGAGAGGCAGGCCTATGACCTAACCTAAGTCAGTCAGCAGCTCTCTCAGCTACAGGAGCCGTGGCACTAAAGGGCACACAGAGGGAAGTAAGTGAATAGTTTATTCCATTTCTTCTCCCTAAAAGAGTCTCCAATCATTCATGGTTGAGGTCCCCCAAACTGATTTTTCTCTTGTCCTTTCTGAGCCCCCAGCTATCAGATTTAAATCTACGAGTGACAGCCAGTATTCATTCTACAATTCTCTTAATGCTTTATTTTGGCCAGTTCTTGTTCCTCTTTTAATGACACAACCTTGGGAATCTCATGTGAGAGCATCCCTATGAGTTGGTCTGCATCTGTGACACAGTCTCAGCAATTCATATGTACCCTCCGGCACTGAACAGAACAGGTACAAGTACAAGTGGGTTGTGCAGACAAAGGCAGGACATGTTAAAGGTAACTTGTAACGCACATGAATCAGTCAGCAAACAGAAAAGGAAGGTGGAAACAAATTGCTTCAAGAGACTCTTCTCTTATGAGGAAGATGTGTGGCATTTGTCCAAGTTGAGGCAGTTGGCCATGAGCAAAGCATTGTTAGCACCACAAAGAGTATAGGTCCTGATGGTCATGCTGGCGGGGCTCAGCCTCTCAAGCCACACCTTCCTGCAAGACTACAAACAACTCATCCCCTTCACTGAGACTCAGCTTCTGACTTTGTACTGATCACAGGGAAAAAAAGAAAACTGCTTGTTTATGCCTATGTCAACATATTGGATATACAACAGATAATCAGGTCCTTGGGCCTCTGGGAATGCCATGATTCCAGGAAGACTCACAGGGATAATCTAGAAGAAGGAGCAGGCTTGGATAACTCGCTCTACATGAGTGTGTGTAACAGGGCTGTGGCAAGCATATGGCTACAATAACTTATTCATTTACTTATCATGATGAATCTCTGTGCTGTAATGCAGCCTCACTGCACGCACAAGGGGCACAGGACCTGAAAATGGAGGTGCCTTGTTCCAAGCCCCACACAAGGTCTTGGAGGAGAGAGGACAGCATGCCAACAGCTCAGGGGAACTCTACTGATTCCTATGACAAGACCTGAGATGCACACCCAGGTGTCTCAGACATGACCGAGAAGTCCAAGGATGAAAGCAAGGAGGAAGATTCCAAGCAGGAACCTTCCAAACCAGGGAGAAGAAGACAGCAGGGCTACCGCTATTATGTACTCAGAGAGAGGACAGCCTTGCCATCTAAGTGCTTTCTCTACTTGAGCGGCCTCTTCAGAACCATTTATAAGGTGGACTAAAGGGAAAACAGCATGGGATTTGGAAACAGCAGCTCCTTCAACCCTCACCGTGGCTCAGGACGGGTTTGTGAGGAGGGCTCCCTGGTCCTTCTGCTGCTTCTGCAAGCAAGCAGCTTGCGTGGCAACAGTGTCTGCCTTGGGGTTGTGCAGCTACTATTTTCTCTTGCAGCAACACTGGCTCTGTAGGGCAGAGGCAACTGCACTCGCCTGTCTGTGACCAAAACACCATGCAGCCTGTGGATGTGCCCAAGGCTGCATTCTGAAGCACTGGAGGGAAACAGCACAGTTCACCCAAAGTGGACGTGAGTCAGAAGAGACAGAGAAGTGGGAGCTGCTTGCGTGCAAAGGACCCGTAGGGGAACAGCCGTGGATTAGGAGCAGGGGACGGGTTTGGCTAACGTGTGCCTCCGTATTTGTAAATGTGTGCAAAGATTTACACACACCTGTTACATATGTGAGTATATGCAAGTGCAATTTTACGTGTGGCTTTAAAATCTTCACTATTTCCACTATTCATTTCCTGTTTCTAAACCAGCATTCACAGGGACTAATTTATCTTATCAAAAATGCAATTACTCAGTATCTTACACTGCTATTTATGTGACAGCCTTCTAATTTCCCCACTTTTACTTAATTTGACAGGAAATATTATAGACATAACTAGTCTTTCAAAATGACTTCCACAAGGTTAGTTCACTTGTTAATTGACCCTCTGTGGTTGCAATTTATGAAGCATATTAATTTCATCTGTCACTTCCAACACAAAGTAGATGTAGGAAAGTCTATCTTTCATAAGGGACCCTGCAAAAGAAATATGTCGGAATTCTTAATTAATATATGCACATTCTTTCAACCACTGACAGTGTGTGGAACTTTCAGAGCCACTCATCTAAAGCTGTAGGTCCCTTTCATAAATGTTTTGTTATGCCTTTACGATGAAGACACCTTAACCAAGGTGCACTCAGCCAAGGCCATCAATCACCACCTTGAAGGGAAGCAGACATTCGTCTGGAAGGATTTCTGTAACTCATGGAGGCAAAAATACAAAAAAAAAAAAAATCCCATGAAGGACACAGCAAAGGAAATAGCCTGCATTTCTGAAGGCTGAGTGCACATCCCCTTGAGTCCCATGCAGGCTCAGCACTGAGAAAAGGTTGGCCAGACCACAAGGCTCCCATGAGATGGGTGTGTGGTGCCTCCAGAGGCTGAGCTGGACCTTCCGAGGATGCCTGCTGGGCAGCGGACTCACCGTGTGGGTCAGAGTGTGGCTCGGAGCGCTTTCCCTGAATGCTACCATCCTCTTGATTCAATGTCAACCTTAAGAGATTTCAAAATTGCCCTGTAGCCTATGGGTCGCCAAGGCGTGAGAATAAAGCCACAAGCAAAACAGACACAAGCTCAGTGCTAACAGGGCCCACATGCACGCAGAAGGAAGAGGAGAATTAATAGAACACAAAATCAAGACAGAATAACACGCAGTTCCTGGGGCTGACAGACGACAGTAAGGAATAATCAAGGACCCGAGGGAGGATTTCCTCAACAAACAATCCAGTGAGACCTGCCTGCTACTCACTTCCCCTCCACAGAAACAGCAGCCTTGTTGGGAGTTTCCTGGGAGATGTTTCTGACCCTTGTGTTTTCCATTCCAACGATGTGGGATGCCTCTTCCACTCTAGCAGATGCCAGGGTCAGCACAGACATGCATTTCTGGGGGTCCTGAGCCGGCTTCCCAGCTCAGCTCAGCTCTGAACTAAGCCACACCAGCTTGGCCTCCAGGGTCAGGGCTCTTCTTCACCAGGCCAAGTTGGTACCACAGTGTTGGCTGTACCAGGCCTCATCGCAAGCTGAACCTGTCTCCTCAGTCAGCCAACTTCAGAACCAGAATTGTCTGAAAGTCCTTGAAAAGCAGCTCTATCTTTGACTCTGTAATCCCAAGTGAAGTGTCTGTTTCCTGCCATTTGCCTTTCACTAGAAAACTCCTACTCCCTTTATGATTAAACACAATTTTCAGGCTGGAGTACCTTCAGGTAGAAGATTTCCTTTAAAAAAAAAAAAAATAGCCAGAATCTCCCTGCTAGAACTTAAAATCTGACCAGAAAACTCCAGGGCATATTAAAGCTGAGTTGAGACTCATCATTCATGTTTTCTCTGATCTCAGAATTTCTTCTTTCCTTCAAACATCTTGCTAAAAAAAAAAAAAAAAAAAAAAAAAAAACCCTGAAAGGTCATTTCTGCCTTTGAGCAAAGTACCAAATAGATACGTTGGGGAAAGAGAGAAGCTAATCTTTAATTTGACAGTAATGGCATTTCCAGGGACTGGAGATTTTCTCTGTTAAAGCAGCAAATAAATACATAACACAGACGTACACATGCACATTTGTATCTGTGGAAGACCAACAAAACGTAAAAATGTGTTAATGCATATTTATCTCCAATTTCTCCACAATGTATTTAATAAAAACCTATTTGTGGGCTTTTACAAAGAGAACCATTTGACTTCCGACTGAGATGAGGCCATCTTTTGAAAAATGCAAATGAAGAAGGTGACATGCCACAACAGCTTCATCCATCATCGCAACGCATATTTTGCGTTAAGATGGAAATGTGTAATCTGCACCGTGTGGATCTCGGCAGGAAGCCATGCCGCCCGGGCTCAAGTACAGCACATGTGTTTTTGGAAGATAATTACAACATCGCTCCAATGGACATCCCCACCCAGAGATAGCGCTAGAATGCTGTTCTGAGCACGAGCTGCTCCGGGGACAGGCAGGTTCTTCATTTAGTCTCCGGGCAACAGAGGTGGGGTGGGACTGCGCGTGTGGTGGGGAGGCGGCTTCCCTATCTCTTCACAGTTATCAAAGAGCCTTTCCTAACACATCTCTGGGTCTGAAGCTTAGGTGACTGGGTCATGCCCCACCCCCCCACTTCCGGACTGTGAAGCAACTGTTGATACGTCATTTTATTTTGTACCAAACACAATAAAACCTTGAGGGAGAAAATTCATAGTGAAATAGTTTTCACAGTCCTTCGTAGCTCCTCTTGTTTCCAGAATACTTTATAGCCATTAAGTACGTTCTTTCTTCTACATTCTGAAACAGTGGTTCTCACCAAGGCAATTCTACCTCCCCTTGCCCATGCTGGGAGGATAGTAGCCATGGCTTTGAACATTTTAGTGAGTTATACTAGGGCTGGAGGGTGAGACTGGCATGAAGTAGGTAACAGGGAGGGGTACTGGTAAACAGGACATTCTCCTTACAAGAAAAAGGGATCTGGCCCCAAATGGTAAAGGTGCCAAGGACAAGGTTGAGCCACTTCCACCTTAGAACAGAAATGTCACTGAAGTGCTCACATCCAAAGTGAAAATGAGTATCTTTATTATTCCTGTGTCACAGATTCAGAGTCTAAGAGGCCAATAACTGCATCACTGGGCTCCATGTCTTCTATGGAATCCTTCTGGTATCTACTGAGAGATAACAGTAAAGGTAGGTAGTGCTAACTCCATTGCACAGATGAAAGAAAAAGGAGCATCAGCTGCTTGGAGTCATATAACTAATAACACAAGTAACACACACTCCTGTCTGGGCAGCTTTACGTCACATACCCTGGCTCCTCCAACCACCTGTATCAAGCTTACAGATACGCATAGCTGGAATTCAATCTCGGAAGGTGCCGTTCCAACCTCTAGACTTTCTCCATGGTGTGGCCTTGTAAAGACATAAGCCATCAAAACAATGGCATGCAAGATAGGTCAGAGCCACCAATGGCATGCAGGAGATCTGTGACTGGGATTAGGCCTGGTTGGGGAGCAATGGGGCCACCCTGGCTGGGTTGTGGGTCCCACTAGTTAGCATGGGGGCCAGAGTGAAGGCTGATGTCTGGTCTGGCATGACTGCAGTCTCCCTTGGCACAGGTGTGGGCTGGGTCTAGCATGTGCCAGACTGAGTTGGACTTCAGTCCCCACTGGTACTCATGAGAACCAGGGTGGTTGTAGGACGGGCTGGGCTATGTCTAATGAGCTATGCATGAGCTGTGTCTGGTTGTGGACTAAGCTTGGCTGGGCTGTAGCACCCAACAGTAAGAACCAGAATGGGTGAGGGTCAATCAGGAAAGGCTACTGTTCCTACTAGGACTGGAGGTGGACTTAGTAGGGCTGGCCCACGGACCCTTCAGTGTGCGTGAGATTTGGCATTGGGAGGGATTCCAATGGAATAGCTTGAGGAACTCCTCTGTCTAGACACAGTCCCTACAGGTGAGCACAAGAACCAAGAAAGGGAGCAGCCCAGATGAGGCCAGGTTACAGTACCCACAGGCTTTCCTTTGGCTCAGGTATGGGGCAAACCAGGTTGAGTCAGTCCATATTACCCACTGGCAAATCTGAGAGCCAGAAGGGTGTGTGGATCATGCCAGGTGGGCTGCAATACCAGCCAGTTCACATTAGGGCTGGGACTGGGGACTGGCTGGGACTGGGGACTGGCTGGGACTGGGGACTGGCTGGGACTGGGGACTGACTGGGCTAGCTAGGCTGTAGTCCTCACCAGCATGAGCTGGAACTGGGGGCAGGCTGGGCCAAGCTACAGCACCCACTGGCAAATGTTGAGGTGAGGTGGCCATGCCAGACTGGGCGACAATGCCTAACCAGCACACGTGAGATTCAGGAGAAAGCAGGCAAACCCAGTAGGGTGGCTGCAGGGTCCCTGCTAGGCCACCATTCCCACTGGTGAGCACGAGAGCTAGGATTGGGGGCAGACCAGGTCAGGCAGGGCTACAACACTTGCTGGCATGCATGTAAGCTGGATCAGAGACAAGCCAGGCTGGGCTAAATGTACCTACTGGTGCATGCATAGGCCAGAGTGGGTGAGAGTTGGTTGGGCTTTTCCCATGGGGAGAAAACTGTTGCGCCAAACTGCAGCACCACCTGGAAACTGCAAGACCTGGGAGTGGATGTGGGCCCAGTAGGGAAACAGTAGGCACCTCCCTCTTGGGTTGCCATTCTAACTGGTGAGCCTGAGAACCAGGACTAGGACAGGCATGGCTAGACAGAGTGGCACCTGCCAGTACCTATGTGGGTTGGATAGGGGACTGGTTGGGTTGAACTAGGCTTCAATGCTCATTGACATGTATGGGAGCTGAATGGGATGTGGGACTGACAGGACCAGTCTGTTGCACATACTGGCAAGCATAGGAACCAGGGCAGGGGCAGGCCTGATGGGGGTTATTGCTGGTCACTCCAACTAGGCTATAACTCCCTCTGGTTTGTGTAGGGGCCAAGTGTGTGATGGGCAAGATTGGACTGGACTGCAATACCCATTAGTTTACATAAAAGACAAGGCTGGAGACAACTGACCCAGCAATTGCAACTATCATTATGCAGGTAGGCCAATTTGGGCAATGGACTATACTGGACCCCGCATTGGCATGCACACACAAGAATCAGCTCTGGGATCACCTCAGATGAAGTTTCTTTGGGAATCCCTCAACTGCACTGCTGGACTCAGAATTCCAACTCTGGAGAAAATTGCAGGTTCCATGGTCTGACTGTGGAATGCATGTGTCAGAGCTGGACCTCCTCAGTGGCTTAGATGGAGCAGTGGACTGCATATCCAGGTGCACATGGAGGATATGGAAGCACACTGGAGCCTGCAGAGGACACCTGGTACTGTAACAGAGGATGGAGGACAGAACAAATTGATCAACAACCCCAGCCAAGAGTTGGCAGTGAATTCCTGGGCAAACAGAGACTCTAAGGTGGACTATATCAGCCAGTTGAGACTGGAGAAATTTCATCGTGATTGGAGTGGCAAGATTGGCAGCAATACAGAACTGTTGAACTACGAAAACCACTTGACCAGACCCTGGGATGGTTGGAAGGCTGGGTGTGGGTTCTCCCCTTATCTCACCCTTCCCCCAATACAGGAAGGAAAAAACAGAAGGTGAAAACAGTGGTCTCGCCCACTTTACTCTAGTCTTTGATCCTTTGCACCCTAATAAAATATATACAAATTATCAAAAATAAATTTTATACAATTGAAAAAACAAATGGCATGTAAATATTCATGGCTGGACTGAAAAGCTCAGGACATGCTGGGTGCACGGATAAAGGAATAGGTCCCTTGGAGAACAAGCACTAGATGGAAACACCAAGCAGGACTTCCTATGGCCATCAGTCCCCTCCGATACACAACTGCCCAGACTGAAGTTGGGAAATATATCAATCCTCTGCTTCTGTCTGAGCTCTGCTGAAGCAGCGAGGAGTCACCATCAGGAGGACAGTTCTTTGAACACTGCAGTGCCTGGGCTTGCCTACAAATGAGCTGGCGCTGGTGCAGCACACTGGGCTTACAGGGGAACATTCTCTTTCACATGGTGAAAGCTTGTTGGTCTAAGGGGAACACATAGCTCATTCCAATTACCAGTATTTGGAGCTTTAAAGAAAAGGTTCCTTTGCAAAATATGAAAAATGGGAAATCACATCATGAAAACAATGCTTAAAGACAGACTGGATGCACACACATGAGCTACAGCAAGTGTGTGTGTGTGTGTGCGTGTGTGTGTGTGTGTGTGTGCGCGCGTGTGTGTGTGTGTGTGCGTGTGTGTGTGTGTGTAAGTGTGTGGGGGGGAGAGAGAGAAAGGGAGATGTTAAGATGGGAAGAGGAAGAGAGGGGGGAGAGAGAGCAGATTGCTACTGAAGCCTAACACCCTCATTTGCAGCTTCACCAAGGTGATTAAATCACAGGGATTTACACCCTAGCCTATTAATCCACAGGACATCTGCTTAATGCCTTGCTTATAAATATCCACTCTTTCCCTTGTCCAACACAAATATTATCATTATTCCTCATTTCCATCAAGAACTTGTGCCAATGGACATTTATAAAATACTCATTTTATTTATTCATCTAGCCAATATCCCCTATGTCTTGAGAATAAATATTCACATTTGATAGTCACTCTGTTCGCCAAACCAGATTTGAGTAGCCAGTGATGAGATTGAGATTATCCCAGAGGTGTTATCACTTTTGTCCAGATTTCCAGGCAATTCTAGAAAGTCCAGGGGGGAGAAAAAACTAGAATCATCACTTGGCACCCCCTTCCTTACCTTCAATTCTCCCCATCCTTAAAGAGCTGCCTTATGTCATTCAGAATACCTTTAGAATAACCAACACAATCTTGTCCTCTGAGATTCTAACCTGCCTCACTATTCATTCCAAGGAATGCTATTTTCAAGAATAAACTACACATTCAATTTCACGTAGTACTGTTCTTCAAATATTTCAGTCCTGTTTCTTTCAAAACTCATATTTCTTATTTTAAATATTTATTCATTTGTAAGGCATAGTTATGAGGGTGGCAAGAAAAGAGAGAGCAGTGATCAATCTTACATATATTATTTCATTTCCCAAATGCCTGCAGCAGCCAGGACTAGGCAAGCCTGAATTCAGGAGCCCATTCTGGTCTCCCAAATGGATGGTAGAGTCCAGCTACCTAAACGATTTTCCACTGCTGCCAAGGTGCACCAGGGAGAAGTTAAGAGGAGGCAACACTCAGTACCCAACACTCCGACAGAGAATATGCATGTCCCAAGAGGCAGCTGAGCTGGCTGCCTCACAACACCCACCCCCAAACCTGCATTTCCCAGCATGGTTTATGAAGTCCTCAATAACCCAGTCCCAATTTTCTTTCCTGTCATTTATCCGGTCCCTGGTCCTCCTCTATTGTCCAGTCAGTTAAGATGGACTCTTACCCAGAGCCTGTGCACACCCTGGGATGGCTCTCTCTTCATTTCTAACATCTACTAACTTGACACAGACTTATAAATCCTACCAGATAGGCCAGGCCTAAAAATGTCAAGGAGGAAATCCTGGTGACTGTGGCAGCAGCCTCTCAAAGAGTATTTTGCACCTTCACCAAGGACCAAGTTTAAGGGTAGATGAGTTAATTTTGACCTAGAGTTAAAAGAATATAGGGTGTTCTCATTCACTTTCTCCAACAAAGACAGACACAAAGGCCATGACCTCTTTTGCTTGGTGATATCTCACTAGCCCAGCAACTACCAGATCTACCTTGGACCTAAACTAGAGCAACCACTGGGCAGGAAATGACAGTGGCTACCCTAGATCACAGAAATGGAAGGGAGCTGAAACTGACAGATTTCTGCAACACTGAGAGTCAGCCTTTTTCTAAACCTCGCAACTGGAAGGAATTTTAGATCCATCTGAGTCAAAGATTTCTGCCACTGGTATTTAATTGTACTCCCCAATATCCCCTAACAGTTTGTGACATGTTGACACACAGGAGGGACTGGACAATATTAGTGGCATGCCAGATGAATAAGCAAGTGCAACAAGACCATCTCAGGTGAGGCTGCATATGACATGCCCATAAATGGCAGGTGTGATGGGCAGGATGGTGGCTCCTCCTGAGAAGGCAGACAGCAGCTTCCAGAGACAGTGACAATATCAAGAGCATTTGCACTGCAGCCGTGAGAAGGCTCCATCCGCTGGCTGGGATGTGAGTCAGGAAGTTGAAGGTAGGGCAGTACCATCTTATGATACCTTCTCTTACAATGGTTTCACAAATGTATCTTTTCTTAAGACTTCAAGTGGAGGGCCCAGAGGCGTGGCCTAGTGGCTAAAGTCCTCTCCTTGAACAAGCCAGGATCCCGTATGAGCACCGGTTCTAATCCCACCAGCTCCACTTCCCATCCAGCTCCCTGCTTGTGCCCTGGGAAAGCAGTCGAGGACGGCCCAAAGCTTTGGGACCCTGCACCCGTGTGGGAGATCTGGAAGAGGTTCCTGGCTCCTGGCTTCGGATTGGCATAGCATCGGCCATTGTGCTCACTTGGGGAGTGAATCATTGAATGGAAGATCTTCCTCTCTGTCTCTCCTCCTCTCTCTATATCTGACTTTCCAATAAATAAATAAATAAATAAATAAATAAAGACTTCAAGTGGAAACATAATGGAAATCTCAAAGTGACAGGAAGAAAGGAAGGAAGGAAGAAAGAAACAGGGACATCTACCCTGTGGTAAACCTTGGTGCCATTGAAAAATGACAACATTCTTGACTTGGAAACATACTGTGTGTCCATTTAGGCGAAGTAAAACAGGTTGCAAAACAGCACAGATGGCACAATTCCATTCTGGGAAAACTATATACACTAAAACGCTAAACGACTGGATTGAAGATACACTAACATTGCTTACTTTTTGGTGGTAGGACTACCAGTGGGTTTTCTCCTTTAACACCTCCTAGTGTCTTCTAATTTTAAACAGTAAGCATGCATTACTTTTGCATTCAGAGACAGTAAAGGTTACACAAATGCAGTGCAAAATACACAAACCAGGGAAGATGTTCTAAAGATAGGACTTCTTGTTAACACCATTATTGGAAAAGTCATCACATCGCAAAGAATCGACATCCCACAACTCTTTCGACTTTCCAGCCAGAAGAAAACGGTGCCATGCTTTTGTGCATGCCCCAGCAGAAGCAGGCATATGGGGTAACAGGGCTTTCTTAGGGTCTGCTCAGCCCCTGCACTTGAGACCTTCACAAGTCCAAAGCTGAAACAAGAGGCACCCATGTCACTGCTGTCTGGAGGATTTCCAGGGCAGGGGTAGCTGGTTCGCCCACAGGAGCTGCCCCTGAGACCGATGACTGGTCCTTACTTCCAGGGGCCTCTAAATGCTTGGCAAGCTTGGCTTTTACTTAATCCAGTGACTGGGTACAATTTTTCAAGGCAGCAAAAAGACCTGAAGAGCTTGTAGAAAGCTCTTTTCCCTCTCAGGACTGATTGCATTGTTTGCCAACTGCACATATCAGAATGAGGAACATGCTTCCTAAAAAAGGTTCTGGATCTCACTACAAAACAGTTCCGGCTTTGTAAACACCAGCTGGAACATACTTCAACCAGCCTATTTATCCCTTTCTTTTGATCAACTGCTCATCTATTCAGCAAGAGAACATACAGTAAGCACTTATGTGCCAGGCATTGTTCATACACCAGAGCCCTGCTTCACAATGAAATTTCGTTGGCTGATGTATCTCTGGTGCTATTTGGCTGACGGCTTAGAATATATCATTTGTCGAGGCCTCTTTCTACCACGCTGGTGAAGTTTTCTGACTTTACAGACTGCTGAGAACAGTGCCTGGGCTGTAGCAGGGAAAGGCTTGGGTGTTGTGGTTAAGTCACTGCTTGGAGTGCCAACATTTCCATATAAAAATGTCTGGTTTGAGTCCTGGTCCCTCTGCTCCCTGTCTAGCTTCCTGCTTGTGCCTGGCCTGGGGGATGGGATGTGATGGTGCTTGATCCCTAGTACCCATGTGGGAGGCTTGAATTAAGTTCAGCCTGGCTCAGCCCTGATTGTTGTGGGCATTTGTGGAGTGAACCAGTAGATGGAAGATCTGTCTCATGTTTTAAGCATAAAAAGAATATAAAGTATTAGAAGCAGCATTCAGTGGAACCTGAGGACAGTGAAAGGTAAGAGAGATGTTACAACGCTACTGGAAGAGTGCTTGTTATCGTCATTCCCTTCCTTTCTGCTTCTCAGGCACACTCTCCTCACCCCCTTCCGTGAGACTGCGATGAAAAACGGGGACACAGCCTCCAGGCTCTGCTCGTTCCTTCACTCCATCTCCTTCCCAAGTAAAAAAAAAAATAAGTCTTCTAAAAAGATTTATTGAAAAGTTAGATTTAAACAGAGGAAGAGAGACAGAGAGAGGGAGATTTTCTGTCTGCTGTTTCACTCCCCACGCGGCCGCAATGGCTGGAGCTGAGCCGATCTGAAGCCAGGATCCTCAGGGTGGATCTAGACCTTGTCCATGTGGCTGTTCAACAGCCAGAGGGGAAGAGACGGAGGTGTTCTTCAGCGAGCAGGACAGCAGGGCTCCCGGGCGTCTGTCAGCCCCAGAGAAGGTCCACAATGGAAGAGTGCCCGGCACACAGGATCAGGGGATCCAGGACGAGGCGGTGTAAGAAGAAAATCAGAACCCAAACAAGACACAGAACATTAAGGAAGGTGCTCTGAGAGCCCCACTTTGCCAAGCAGAGGATTCCACCAACTCCCACTGTGAGCACAATTCTGTATTAATTGGACGTCACGCTCCAATGGATAGGTTGTTAAAATTGAAACAAAAACCAACTTTCTGGCTTGTATGTGTAGTTACAGTCTGATGCTTCTTTAATCTCTACTTTCTGAACTATTCACAAGGTGATGACAGACCAGCCGTGAAACACGACACCTACTAGTCATTACAGGTCAACTTTTAGTTACATGGATGAATTCAGTCACTCATGGGCCTAAGGACAGAGGAGATGAAAAAGAGACACAATGAATTTATATATGGAAAGTACCGTGGGGGTAGAAATTGTGGTACAGTTGGTTAAGGCACAATTTGGGATGCCTATAGCACACATCCAAGTGCCCAGTTCGAGTCTACACACTTTGGATCAGCTCCAGGTCAGCGCAGCACATGCAGCAGCAGATGAGGGTTCAAGCACTCAGGTTTCTGCCACCCATGTGGGAAACCCAAATGGAATTCTTGGCTCTCACTTTGGTTTGCCCAATCCCAGCTGTTGCATGCATTTGGGTAGTGAGTCAATGGGGTCCCCGCAGTTGGTGTCACACACTGACCCTTGACTATTTCTGATGAATCTTTCTTGCCACTCTTTTATATAAATATAGAACTCTTAATTTAGGGAACACTGACCTAATTATGGTGATATTGGCTATTTAGCAATAATCAATAGAAAACATATTTTTAAAAATATGTAAGGACAAGATGAGTTAAGAGAGAACTTGGGGGCATTTTTGTAAATAATTCAAGCAACAGTTTCACCTGGAATAACTGTGGTCACAGCCAGCTGGTGTTGGATTATTTATTCGCATTTCCTTGCTGTACCCTCCACTGGTTTTGAGTCATCACTTCTAGTTACATTAAACAGTTGGAGGCCACTAGGAAATGTTTCTTTGCCCCTCTGGATATAAATCCAGTAAAATTTAACCTTTAGTTGTCTTCCTATTGGGTTAGCAATGTAGCACACTGAAATGCAGATGTGATCTTGAGAATTTCTCACATCTGGGCTCCGATGATACTGGCCTCTTGGTGAAGAGTTTGTTTCACTGGTGCCCTCACCATCATGTAGTGGATGGCAGAAGGGAAATCCTGTGGCTGGCTACCAGACTGCAGGTGTCGGAAGGTTGGTTGTGTTGCTGAGAAGAAAATCATGAGAACAACAACAAGTCTCTCGGGAAAAACTGTGATGCAGCAGATTATTCACCACTTACAACTCTGGTGGCCAGTACTGGAGTGTGGGTTCAAGTCCCAGCTGCTCTACTTTGATCTAGCTCCTCCCTCACAGACTTGAAAGGCAATGAAAGATGGTCAAAGTGCTTGGGCCACTATGACCCACGTGGGATATTAAGGTGGACTTCTGGGCTTCTGGATTTAGCTTTCCTAAGCACCAGCCAGCTTTGTGGCCATTGAGGGATGAACCAGTAAACGAAGATGTCTGTCTCTCTGAGGCCCCACCCCCTCCCGTGTGTGTGTGAATGTGTGTGTGTGTGTGTGTGTGTGTGTGCATTTTAAATCATAAATAAATCCAAAGAAGAAGAGCAAGAATCCTATTTCCCCAAAGATGCTCATTATACAACCTTGAAGCAGGGTTATTCCTCAAAGAGAGGCAGTTTCTGAAAGCTTTCCTGCTGATAAACTAAACAGATTGACTGTCTGCTCATCCATCAACTCTCCCATTAATTGGTGGAGAGGAGTCAATCATTGCCGTGGGTGTGAGGGATGTTTAGGTGCTGTCTAGTAGCAGAAGGCAGAAAACATGGCAGGTAGGGAAAACAGTCTCTGGGGAGAATAAGCAGAGAGGGACAAGTGCAGAGACATGGTCAGAAAGACAACGGGCATGCAGTGTGGGGCCAGAGGCCAATGACCACAGTGAGGGTGAGAGCCCAGGAGCATGGTGCCAGGCACAGGGCCAAGAAGCCAGGTTTTGTCCTGCTGGCGAGAAGAGCCTGGGCTGATGCACACTGTGTACAACTAGCACAGAAATAGCAGCTCAAGAGTAAGTCACCTGGACAGTGGCCCTGGTAAGGATTTCACAGCAAATATTCATTAGAGCACAGCCAGCGGCCAGTGCTTGGCATGGGAGTCAAGATGCCAACTGGCAGGACCAGTGGGTGGGATGTGGTGTAGCGGGGTAGGCTACTGTCTATGACACCTGTACCCCATAGGAGAGCTGTGTGAGTTGCAGCTGTTCCTCTTTCAGTCTAGCTCCCTGCCAATGTTCATGGCAAAGTGCTGAAAGGTGGCCAAAAACTTGGGTCCTTGCCAGCCATGTGGGAGACCTGGAAGAAGGCCCTGGCTCCTGGCTTCAGCCTGGGACATATCCAACTCTTGTTCATTTGGGAATAAATCTGCAGACAGAAAACCTCTCTCTGTCTGCCCCTCTCTCTTTTAATTGAAGATTTTTTTTTTTTATTTGAAAGACTGTATAGAGAGGGTGAAAGACAGAAACAGATTAAATCTACTATTTGCTGGTGACCTCCCCAGATGGTGAAAATAGCTTAAATTGGGCCAGGATGAAACGAGGAGCCAAGAATTTCTTTCAGGTCTCCCACATGGCTGTGGAAGCCCAAACACTTGTCTCATCTTCTGTTGCTTTCCCAGGTGCTTTAGCAGGAGCCAGACTGGAAGCAGAACAACCAAGACTTGAACCAGCACTCATATGGGATGTTAGCATGGCAGGTAGCCACTTAACACACTATGCCACAATGCCAACTCCACAAATAGATCCTTTAAAACAAAAGATGACAAGTGGATGTCTATATCCCAGATCAGTTCCTGCCTTTGGCCTGGGTCAGTCCTGGCTATGCAGCTATTTGAGGAGCAAGCCAGTATGTGGAAGAGCTCTGTCTGTCTCTGTTACTTTCTGTCTGCCTTTGAGATGAATAAATTAGAATTTTTAAAATGAATTAAGTGTCAAGAATGTGTTGCCTGCAAGTAATGGAATGCTGTCCAGTGACGAAAGGAGGAAAATTGCCCCTACAGTGGACACAAGTGGCTCTTATTACCCATGGTGACAGCGAGAAGCCAACGCAGAGGCATGAGCCCTGCATGTTCCACAACAGAAGGCGGTGGGGCAGGCAGACCCAGCTGCTCGGCAGCCCTGGGGAGAAGACAGAGACTGCAAGGAGCAACCGAGAGCAAGTTTGCTTCATTTAAAAACAATTTTTACAAGATTTATTTATCTTTATTTTATAGGCAGAGTTACAACAAAAGGAGAGACAGAGAGATTGTCCATCCACTAGTTCAGTCCCTAAAGGGCCCCAACAGCCAGAGCTGAGCCAATCTGAAGCTGAAAGCCAGCAGCTTTTCCTGGGTCTCCATTTGAGTGTAGGTAACCAAGGACTTGAGCCATCCTCCACGGCTTTCCCAGGCCTCGTTGGAAGTGGGACAGTCATGATAGGAACTGGAGCTCATATGGCATACTGGTGTTCTAGACAGAGGCTTAGCCCATGATACCACAGCGCCAGCCTTGATCTGCTCCAGTTTTCAATCTGGGTGCTGGTTAGGGAGATGTAACCACTCTGCTAAAATTCATCCAACTGGGGCCCGGTGTGGCCTAGCGGCTAAAGTCCTCGCCTTGAACGCACCGGGATCCCATATGGTCGCCGGTTCTAATTCCGGCAGCCCTGCTTCCTATCCAGCTCCCTGCTTGTGGCCTGGGAAATCAGTCGAGGACGGCCCAAAGCTTTGAGACCCTGCACCCATGTGGGAGACCCAGAAGAAATTCCTGGATCCTGGCTTTGGATCAGCATAGCATCGGCCGTTGCGCGCTCACTTGGGGAGTGAATCATTGGATGGAAGATCTTCCTCTCTGTCTCTCCTCCTCTCTGTCTCTCCTCCTGTCTGTATCTCTGACTTTCCAATAAATAAATAAAAATCTTAAAAAAAAAATTTCATCTAACTGTTCACAATGCCAAAGACTAGCCAACAGAGAGAAACAATGAGATGGAATATGCCATTCCCAGGCCAATGTGATAACACACACTGACATCAGTCCTTCTCATTCACTCCCAGGAAAGGGATTATCTTCCCCATTTCAAAGATGAGGAAACTGAGGCACCAAGACACTAAGTTACTCTCTCAAAATGAAGCAGCTATTAAGCACTGCAGGTTGAATCTGCACTCCCAGCGCCTGTGGATGTGGTAAATGTGTTACTAGATGCTCCCAGAATCACTAAGCAGAAGATTCATGCCATCCTGAATCTTACGGGATTGAGTCCTAGATGCTGACGTTGTTAAAGCAGGCCCAAATGATAAAGATGATGCTCCCCCTGGCTGAGCAGCGACACTACCTTGAAATTAGCAAGAGAACGTTGCTCTCTGTGCTCCCTGTAGAACACTGGCATCAGTACTTGGAAAAACAAAACAAAACAAAAAAAGCCCACTTCTAAGTGATTTTGCTGTACTTTCATAAGTGGCTAAACACAGCTCTAAATAGAAGCCTAGGGAAAAGCTTTTAGCAGACACCAAAAATAATGAGTTAATATAATTGGGCCTTGACACAGATGCTGTGATTTCTACTGGGAGAGGTCAAAGCGGCCAGAGGTTGGGCTACATCCTCTTCGTTTCTTGACAGCCTTGTCAATGCTCTGCCCCAAGTGGCAGGAAGCTCATCTGGGGTTGAGCTCCAGGAAGAATCAGTCTGCTTGGGTTTTTCCAGACCTGCGGCAGGCAACAGCCCACAGCATTTTTCACCCCCATTTCATGGAAGGCTGACTTGATAAATGCAGGAGTTTCACATTTTTTTCTTTCTAAAGGGCAAGGCAAGGTGGTGTTCTAAGTCCCTTGGGGAGCTGTGATAACATGAGCTCAGGAAGGTGGAATTTTATCCAGTAGTACAATTGACATCTCCATTATGCAAATCTAGGCAAATGTTCAAAAGGATGCAAACACCATTGTCTCTTCAGCCCGACATCCCTTCAAGGTTTCATCAACAGCATTCACTTCCATTCAGACCCTACATTTCTAGTGACTGCAAAGACGCTGTTCTTTGTACTGAGTAATGGAGACAAATCCACTTGAGTTTTATGAAAGGAAAAATAATTTGCACTGGGGTGTGCACAATTTGTTGCAGACTCTTTGGGAAAGGTTAAGCAATCTGCTCCTGGAAACATATTTCAGGATGTGTGGTTCTTTGAATAACTCCAACCTAAGAGTCAGCATCATGGGGCCCTGTGTGCACGGAGGACTCAGGTGCCCTGGGCCTGGGAGTGTGTGAGGAGGGGGATGGCGGCCGCTACCCGTCTCTGTCCCACACTTGCTTCTTTTACTTTGTGTAGGTTCATGCTTCCTCACTACCCTCCTTGTTACTGCACATAGCCCACACAATGGGTTTCATGTCTAACTCAGTTCTCCTCACTTCAACTTAAACCCAGGGTGAGTCCTTTAACCTTTCTCCTCTTTCTTGAGCCACAAGGTGTTTGGGACTTAACATGACCCAGTACAATGCAAGCTTCCCCATGCCTGGCCTCCTGAGTCACTCAAGGATGACTTCAATGATTGAGACTGTGGCTGAGGCCGGGCAAGGAAGGCGAGGGGTCTCCTGCTTTTTGACCCAATTGAAGGGAGATATGGAAAACTCAGCCATCAGAACCAATAATAATGCAATTTTTAAAAATCAGTATGACTTCAAAAAATGTGATGAATAAAACCTCAAAATTTTAAATAAAGAATGGATCAATCTCAGTGCAGCCAAGCCTTATTGGAGCCTGAGGCAAAAAGGAAAAATTGGTAATACTTACACTACCTTTAATTAAAAATTTTGGGTACTTTGCTTATTATGGGCTTCCCCATTAATTTGGATCCCATCTTTATTTAAAATTGAGTTCATGGATTTTTTTTATGCATTGAGTTTCTAACAATATTGCATTAAACACTTGCTTTTGGCAACTGAGGCTTTTGGCCCTGGGGAGCAAGTGTCTCTGTGGCCTTCTTCAGCTGCCCACGGTGTGTCCTTTGGTGAACACTGCATCCTATGGGAGGTCTCTGATTGTCCTCTGGTCACTGTGGGGCCTCCCAAGCACTTCATCCATACTGGTCAACTGAATGTCGCAACAGTCACGTCCATTAACTCACCCAGCACCTTCTGAAGACTGAGTACTGACCGCGACAGCAGAGAAACAAATAAGCCCTTCCACCTCAGGAGCTCACGGTCTAGTACAGAAGAGGAGTTAATTCGCAAGCAGACACTGTTACAATCAAGGCCACCTGAAGGTCAGGTGTGCTGTGGGGATGTAAGTGCCGAGGGACCCTCACCAGAGCTCAGATTTCCCCAGGCAGGGCAGACCTGGTAATATGAGATGAAGGAACTCAACAGTTCAGGCACCGTGGCCAGAGCGCATTGCAAGGGGTCACTTCCCCCAGCTGTGCCTTTGACTCTCCTGCCAGACCTCTGTAAACACTCTGTCTTCCCCTCCCCACCCCCTAAAAGCTCCTATTCAGCTGGCCTGGAGAAGAGCCTGCGCATCACTGTGGGTGATGCAGAAAGGCAGCCAAGTGACTAAAAATCCCATCAGGACTAAAGAGATAAGGTGCATGGGGTAGGGTTTCAATGGATCAGCATCGGCAATCTCATCATGGGGTGGGCACTTTTCTGCTTTTGAATGCACAGCATGTCACTTGATGCAATCCTCCAATTAGGGGTGAAGGAGTGAATTCAAGGGGAGTGTGTCACGGTGTCCAGCTGTGCTGGGTTTTCTCCAGGTTAACAAATCACCTGCTTGCCTGTGCACCATAGAGATCTCAAGACTCTGGAATGCAGATAACCAAAGGATGAAAATTCACCCATCAGCAGGAAGGCATCAAGAGGGCCCTCTTACCCTCCCAATCGGGGAGCTCAGGGTGTTCAAAGAGCTGGTTTTCCACCAGCTTTTTTTTTCCTTTCTTACTTGCTGACTTACAGGAACTCTTTTTATATTAAAGACAGTAGCTGCCATATACATGTCTATATATAAACTGTTCTGTCCTACTATCATTTGTCTTGTGCTCTTATGGTTTCCCAAATTGGTAACTTAAATATTTTAATTATTATTTTGCTTATAGAGGCCTTTCCAAGACCAAATTAAATTTTTTAGCACATTTTATCATAACTTTTAAAATACTTCAAGTTTTTCCATTTTTAGTTTTCAAATCCATCTAAAAATGTACATCAGCATACATTACAAAGTAGGAGGCTAATGGTGCCTTCCCCAAATGTATGGCCAATTGTTTCAACTCCATGTATTTAATAGCCAGTTCCTTCCAGGATAATTTAGGTCCATTAATAAAGACTGGCAAATTGCCCTTGACCTTCCAGGTGAGATTTAATGCCCATTTTGAACAAGGATTTGCAAAACGTGGCAGGTATGTGCTGTGTCTGAGTGATGCTGGCCTTCTCTCTAACCTTTGGCATTTAAGGTTCAGCTACCATGCTGTGTTTTCCTCTAACAGAATTTTAAAACAATTACTTTCTGTGTGCATCCATCCGCCCTTAGCATTGGGAATATTTTACATTCAAACTCAAAGTGGAGAGGAGGCACTAAGTCTCTGCTAACAAATCCTTGGGGATGGAGTGTTTATTTTCTCTCCAACTTCAGACCCATCAAAATGGTGGACTCGCCATGACTTAATTAGAATAAATTCAACCCGGATGTTAGGCCTCTTTGTACCTGTTCTGTGGAGTTCTTTGGCCAGCGGGAGAGCTTAAAGCTATTTCCTGTGATTAAATATTCCATTCAAATTCAATGATTGCTGGAGAAGTAAAAAAACTTTAAAATAAGATAAATCTTCACAGAAGTAATCAGGACCTCCACCGGGAATTCACTCTTCCCAAACCAGTGCCCATTCCGGTAAGATTTCCCAAAGGAGGGGAAGGAAATGGCTGCACCGTGAAGCAGGCAGAGGACTGAGGGCTTGCTGGCATCATTTTCAGTCCTCACAGTGCCCAGCACACAGGCTGAAGCTTTCTGATAAGAACTGCTATGGACTATGCTCTTGCCCCTCGTCTGCTTCCATGTGCTGGGTTTTGGTTTTTCCTCTTGGCCTCATCTCCTGCAGCAGGTCCTCATAGAATGAGACACAGCTGTTCTCCAGGCAAGCGTGCAAGTGTAAGTCTACCCGGGGCATGTGTCACATTCAGGGGTTCGGCTGGGGTGGGGTGGAGTGGGGAGCACAGCGCAGACCCTGGGACTACAAGTTCAGAAGGTCACCATAGCCTTCCTGCTCCCTCCTCCAGAAATAGGACCTGCTGTGCTCCGGGTGGCCAGGCTGCTACCTTAACACCAACCACGACTGAGTCACAAGAGGAAAACAGGCAGCTGCTTCATAATGGAGCTTTGCTTGCATCTCCTCCAAGCCAGCTGTTACTCACTGCCTGCCCCTGGTGAAGTTCTTTCTGCACAGGTGGTTGTCCTGCAGCTGCCTCTTGGTGAGAAGGCAACCTTGGTGCCAGGGGTGTATGGTACATGGAAAGAATAAAAGCAGCTACCATGGACTAGGCGGGAGCAGGGCTTGGTTAGGGGAGGAGGGATAGAGGAGCAGGATCTGTAATTTCCCAATCCCAACTGTTTTTATGTTGCTTTAATTCTAGCTACATTGCATTCCCTAAACACATAACTTAAAACTGAGTAACTACAAATATAGTTGGTTCTTGAGAAATCTGAGGGACTATTATACAACATATCATTTAAAACAGGAAAGCACTACTTGGGGGCGGATTCCTTCTCATGCACAAGACCTTGGCCTCTTTGGAGAAGGGGGGATATCAAATCTCAGAGTAATGGAAATCACAACCTCAAACAAATTAAATGTTTAAAGGGTTATTGGATTAACCCTTTGCCACCACATTTGGCAGAACAGAGATAGATAAATCACCTTCACAATAAATTTGGGTTCTTGCTTGATAGCAAGCAAACTGATCAAACCTGTTAGTCCTCAGGGTCTTACACATCTTTCAATATCTGAGAATTCTAAAAGGATGTTACCAGTGTGGATTCTATCTTGCTGGCACTTACATATGAGACATTAAAACTGTGTCTGTAAAGTTATTCACAAATTACAAATTCCTTACTTGTTAGCATACATGACAATATCTGTTTAGACTAGCTGCGTTTTTCTAAACAAAAGGAAGGGCTAATGCGTGGCTTTTAAGTGTGGCTTTAATGGAAGCAGTCAGATGCTACCAACACTCGTACACTGATGTACTTTGGCAGTGTTGGACACTGGGAAACTGGGGCATGTGGGGAGATGCTTGGAAACGGTGGGAGAGGAAAGCCACTGCCGGAAGTATTGTGGAGATGGCTCTGAGCTCACAAACCCACCTGGAACACTCCCAGAGGCTTCCAAGGATTACGCCTTAAGATGGTTCTGCCTTTTAAAAGTCTAAGATTTTCAAACCATATTTTAGACAAGAACTGGCTCCAAGTTCCCAAACTCCCTCTCAACCCCACTTCCAACAGAGAGATCCTTAGTCTGTAGGTCGGGAATGTGATTAAGCAGCACAAACCCTCCGAAGTGGGCCACACTCTCACCTTACAACTCTCGGTCAGACACTCTTTCAGACACACTGGAGGAGATCCCTTGCTGGAACCAGACCCTAACTGCCAATTAGGACCCTTCCCATGAATCCCAGGCACTTCCTCCAGAGAGGAGGAAGGCATGAAGGCAGCCTCCACTGTGCACCAGGGGTTGTGATTAATTTGGGAACTCAAGAGTGTTTGAGCGATGGTCACTGGCTTGAGGGGCTTGTACCTCTTATGGGGCACAGATACAGGGAGCACAGGCACACAGCTTTCAACACACTTGTTGATCGCCAGCCTGGAGAAGGATTTGGTTGTCCCAAGGCAACCATTAAGAAGCAAAGCCAGGACCAATGGCCAACTCCAGTCCAGCCAGCAAAACAAAAGCTTTCAAAAGGTGCTGCTCAGGGGCCCCAGGCAGAAGTCTCTGGCCTGGGGGTGTGGGTATGGTGGGCCAGGCTGTGCAAGGGGTGTGGGAGTGGGTTGCAGGGGGAGCTGACATAGAGCTGTCTTTGTTAGCTCCACCGTTCCTGCCGTTCTACATTCTAGGAAGTAGCCTTGCTCCAGGTAGTCAAGGTCTCAGTTCTCATACATAATTTTCTCCCATCACAATTATTTTAACCACTATAATGAACTTGCGGTTTTCATTACAAGCCACCTCAAAACCCTTTTCTTCTAATACAGAACATGAAGCTTACATTGGAAAGTGCCTCATTAGTTTGCGAGCTCTCAAGGGCAGTTGCTTTTGTCTTACCTGAGAGATTTATCTCACCCCCCCATCCTACCGTCATCAGCTCTTGGGGTTCATAGGTGAGGAAGACATCCCCAACTACCATCACCACTAGACTCATAAGAGAAAAACAAGCACGTTGTCAGTGTGGGTGGGACACGTCAAGTAGCAGTCCCGTTGAAAGCAAGCTCAAGGCAGTGCCTTGGAATTACACCCTATATGGTGTCATAAGAAACAAAACAGAAAACCACGGTACAGAGTGAGAGGACACAGAGCTTGGAGACAGCGAGCTGTCTGGAGGAAAGGCAGAATAAAGGGAGACAAAGGTTAGCCAGTGAGATCCCTCATTGACTCATCGTCGCAAGGTTAAAGCTGACTTCCCCAGTGGGACAGGATACCTTCCCATTTTATAAACTGGTGCCCTGCTTTTGGCCAAAAGTGGAGATAGAGCTCTCCCACAACTACACCTCCTTGAGTTCAAACCCCCACTTGTGCTCTGGGGCAGTGTGCTCCAGTTTCCCATCCCCCTGTGCAGAGGACTCACTCGTGCCGAGGAGCACGTCATTCACAGGCAGTAAGCGGCAGACCTACAGGTTCAGACCTCACAAATAACCCAACGGCTAAGAGCTGAAGCACCACAAAGGAGCCGGAGCCCCTGGCTAACCCCGGGATTTTCACTCCTCCTAGGAGCTCACAGCCCAGCATTTCTGAGTTCTTTCTACCTGCTCTGTTAATTTCCCAGTAATTGCAATAGATCGGTAAAATAAAACACATCCTTCATCAGAGGGAAGTGGGCCTGGATGAAATAGCCATTAATTTCCCCCATTGTCACCTTGTCTACTTGGAGGTATGTGGAGGTGTTCTTTGCGCTGTCTGAATCCAGTTAATCCAATCAGACAAGGAAGTAGCAGCCAAAATTTCCTTTCTATTAGGTGGACATGACCCAATAGCTTTTAGAAAGAAAGTATGATGGCTGCCCTAATTTCTCAAAAATCATCTAATCAAAAGGAAAAAAAAACCAAAGTCAATATTATCACAAGCTACAGCATCTCTCCTTTCTCAGCTAAACATGGTCTTAAGTACTATGGGGCACAATGTTCATTCATCCGAACACTCACCGGGTACATCCTGTATGCCAGGCATTGTTCTTGGGACTGCAGATGTGGTAGGAGCAACTCAGGGGCCTGCCCTTGTGGGGAACTTTTATATATAATATTGTGTGTGTGTGTGTGTGTGTGCGCGTGCGCATGCACGCATGTGTGTAGGGGTCTCTAGGGTGATGACAGACAAGTATTCTGTATAGAAATCAAGTGCATATATTGACAGGGAGTACTCAATAGGGCAGGGTGGGGTGAGAGGCTGGAATTTCAGCTACAGGAAGGAGAGACGGGCTCACTGTACTTTGTAAATGCATGCAGTAAGATTCACCAACTGAACTGTGTTGAGTGTGGAGATGTATCTGGAGGGAAGAATGGAACTGCTTCTGAAGGTTAACACAACTAAGTAGGGTATTTGGATACTATTCACATTCATCACAAAAGCAGTTCAACCTTCAGTGATGACCTGGAGGAAAGCCAAGATGAGGAACTGGGGTCCAGGGCAGTTTACTGTGCAGAGCAGTCTACTCTACAGATCCTTCCATCAACGACCCTCTAGAGCCTTCTCTCCACCGTCAGGCTTGGCTGAAACCAGCTTCTCCTCTAAGCCACCTTCAGTGTGGAGCCCTGTGCAACAGAGCCGTCAGCACTGAAGCTCTCAGGGTTAGGGTTAAAAGATGCCTGGTTGGTACTTTCAGGAAACACTGGGGCTAGGAGTACACAACATTCACTGGCCTGGAAGAAGAGCTGCACCAAGACTGACTGGGTGGGCTCAGTGCGATGGCTCAATAGCTAAATCCTCACCTTGGAAATGTCAGGATGCCATATGGGTATTGATTCATGTCCCGCTGCTCCACTTCCCATCCAGTTCCCTACTTATGGCCTAGGAGAGCAGTAGAGGATGGCCCAAAGCCTTGGGACCTTGTACCCACATGGGAGACCCAGAAAAAGCTCTGGCTCCTGGCTTAAGATCAGTTCAGTTCCAGCTGTTGTGGCCATTTGGGGAATGACCCAGTGGATGGAAGATCTTTCTCTCTGTTTCTCCTTCTCTCTGTAAATCTGATTTGCCTTTCCAATAAAAAAGAAGAAGAAAGCTTCCCCCACCCCCACGCCAAAATAAAAGACTGACTGGGTGAGGCCATAATCCCAACACAGGCTGGAGGAATGAGGTGGGGGTAAGGCTAGGGATGAGGAGGAGGAGTGTCAGTGTGAAGCAGGTTTGTACTACCTCATCAGGCAGCCGATATGAGCTCAGGGAGGACAGAGGCCCTACAAATGGGATTAACCACCAGGTTCCACACCAATTCTTGGACCGAGGGTGGTTTTCTCACATCTCTATGCTGTAATTTGTGGCATGTAGATGTAACTCAACTTGCCAAAGAAGACTGCCGTGGAAACAGAAACATAATGATGTCTGTGTAGCCGGGAAAACCACAAGACCTCATCAATGTGAAACCACATCATTAAGGCACATCTTCATGTTTACACAGCTTTAAGTGGCTGCTCTTAATGGGCCTTCCCACAGTGTTCTTAAGAATTTACATTTTTTCAGAACCATCATGTCCAAATAAAAAGGGCTGTGCACCAAAACCAGGGGGAATTGATGCTCCATAAACATTATCTGTGTGGTGTTCCTCAGAATGGGTGCTAAGGTTACAAGATTATCATGAGGTTAACCATGAAGTTATCAAAAGCAGCTGCCACTAATACAGAATACAATGATGCCCTGGGGATTCAGGCACCTGAACAGCGATGAACTTCGAGTCCTAGGCCAGTCTGGATGTTTCCCAGCGACTTCTTCATCAGTGCTGATAGAAGAGTCCACTTCTGTAATCCCCACCAGGATGACCCATCCGCCTGCAGCAGCTGGGCTGAGGAAATCAGCTGGTGGACCAAATTTCTGGTGTGGTTTCTTCCACAGCTTATCCATTTTCACAATACGTGAGGAAAGCTGTTTAAGCATGTCCAGTCCAATCCCCAATATTGAGTAGTAGTTTCTGCAGCTTATGAAATCGGTAGGGGCCACCCAGCAGTATTAACCTAAATGCTGAGGATTTTCTGCATGGTTCTTGGCAGCCTGGTAGGCCCAAAGCTCAGTAGGGAGTGGAGAAATTCAGTGGGCTCTCCAATGTAACTTCTGGATGGCTATACAATGTACAAGAGCATCACAAGCTGAAATACTTTCAGTCTTTAAAAATTAAAACTTTTGACAACTTGGAAAAATACTCACATGACATTAAGTTGTGAGGGCAAAATGCAATACAATACGTGAGGCACTGACTCAATGTTCTTCGCCTGAAATGTTTTTCTTGCCTGCTCTCTTACATCATTCAGAAACGCTTAGACTTTACAATATGAAGACATAAAGGGCAATTTTTATCATTCTGCATCCCTTGACTTGTCATTATCTCCAGGCTTATCACTTCCTGACACTGGGTCATACATCTGAGTAATTTTAAATCTTGTCACCCGTCTCCCTCACCTGCATACAGTTTCTTTGCTGCTGGAGACTGTCTTATCTGCAATTGCATTCCCAATGGTTTGCATGCACAGAGGCACTCCACACATTCTTGTTGCTTGGGCAAACAAGTAGCACTTAAAAGATGGTTCAACAAATTAATTGTCTAAAAATCAATATGAAAATAAAAAGAGACAGTGGAAGGAAAAACATTTTGCACACTCTTAGGCACCACACATCTTTCTTTACTGTCATTATGATATGTGGAATTTGTCAGATCACAAGTAATTTTCAGCAACCAGACTGTCACATTAATGACTTATGTTTGAAGAGACTAATCCAGTATAAGAGGATTGGTCATAAATTACCTCCTCCCAGTTGCAGTGCCACAGTTGACTGGACGGTGGGACTTTCACTGGAGTTGATTTGCAGTTAACATGCACATAAGATTCACTACGGATTTATTCCTTTGGTTAGTCTGGGTGATTCTGGTCAAAACCCTTACAGGGTAACTGAGAGAAGGGCTCCTGGAAGGAGTACTTTCTCCTCAGGGTAAATTCCACTCAAGTATCATAACCTGCTCCGTTATTTTTGTGGAAAATCAAACAATATTATCGTTCGCAATATTTTATGGTGTTGACTTTTCTGAGGAATCTGTTTCCAGGTACTGCCTTTTTAGTAGAAACCTGCTATGCTGAGATTCAATAGCAGCTGTGATTTTGGTGAAGGCTGCGTCAGTGTTGGGGTGAAGGCTGCGTCAGTGTTGGGGTGAAGGCTGCCTCAGTGTTGGAGTGAAGGCTGCCTCAGTGTTGGGGTGAAGGCTGCGTCAGTGTTGGAGTGAAGGCTGCGTCAGTGTTGGGGTGAAGGCTGCGTCAGTGTTGGAGTGAAGGCTGTCTAAAAGAGACTCAGGAGTAACCCAGCTTGAGAACTGCCTAAGAATTCATCCATAAGATTTTTAAAATACCACTGAAAATGCAGGGAAATGAACAGAAGTTTAGGTCACAGTCTTCACCCTGTGAGAAGATGACCCATGATTCATCCGTATGATCCCATCACCCTTGGAATACTATCCCAGATGGCACATCAGATCCCAAGAGAACATGTAGCAGTGGGAACAATCAGCAAGCTGACTTCTAGAAGAAGCACCTACAGGAGTTTGTGAGGTGGGAAGGAATCTGAGATCCCCAGGGACCAGAACTTGACATCTTTTGTGTTTTCCTATACTTGGAGTGGAGCCTAACCACTGTGGTCAGAGAAGAGACTATTGGGAATGGCAGGTTTCTAAATCCAACTCTGGAAGGGACTATTCAAAGGGAAGACAGAGTACACCAGAGGTTTCCCCTCTTCACTCACATGTGTGGTCACCCTCTCTCCTTCATAAATATTCAGCATTATTACAGAGTGCCCATTGAAAATGACACCTTCTTCGTATTCTACAAAAATAAGCATGAATCTATTCCATTCCAGTTGCCCACACAAGCTCACCAATCACGATAGCTACTGATTTCTAACTATCAACTGCTATCTGGTATGATAGGCAAAATGTCTGATGTATGTCAAATGTGGGGGGAGGGGAATCATTTGCTAATGCTCATGTCTCCCAGCCTGCTGGCCACACATGTGGTCTTTTGGTGCCTAGCATTTTAGTTTCCTGGTTAGCAAAATAAAGCCATTGCCTCCTCCATCTCCAATCTGAGCTCTGGTTATTCACTCTGTTGACACAACTTTCAGACAGAAAGAAGAACAAGAAGCTGAGGGATCCCTGTCTCCATGCTGTTCCTTGGCAGGCACCTGAAAACCATCATTATTAAACTCTGGCCCCCCAAAACATGTCTGACAGATGTTTGGTGATTGAAATAAAACATCTGCCTCAGTGCTACTGCAAGATTGTGGTAGATGGTTCAAGAGTGAGTATTTGAGGTTTATTTTAATGTTGATGTGTGATAGACCAATGGCACTACAGAAGCACCTCTGTCAATGTTGATATACTATAATTATGATGCAAACACATGGAACAAAATATCATGAAGTTGGAAAGAGAATGATTGATGTGGGGAAATTGAGAATCCATCCTTTTCAACCCCATTTGAGAATACAGTGGAAGAGTGGGAACCACGGAGCCCACATTTTGCAGTTCTACCTTCCAGAGGCCCCAGGTGGTTTGGCCCAATATAAATCACCCAGGACTTGTTCTGCCTTCTGCCTGAAAACCAAGCCCATACATTGAACATTGAGATATCAGAGGGAGAGTTGAACTCATAGGCTGTTCTGGATGGCCCACCGAGCTAGAGAAGCAGTCCCAGTTCAGGCAGTTCCCAGATTCAGGCAGTTTTATTTTGCTTCTCTTAAAAACTTGTTGGAACTGGATCTGCACCTTCCCTTGAATAAAGAGGTTTTGTTTGCAGGAAATGCAAGGATATCACTGACCCACAAGATAAAGGAAGTGAAACAGGTAACGGGAGAATGCAATCCTCAATTGTAAAGCAAGGGGAGAAGTCTGCAAAAAAAAAAAAAGTGTTTGGCACTAGAAAAGGAGCAAATTTATAAATGTAAATGATGTGTAAATAATTCTTATTATGAGAAAACACGCTTGGGAGGAGAGAAGAAGATGACAGATAGGGACGTGTTGTGAAGAATAGGACACATCCTGCAAGCACGAGGGACGGTGATGGAGTGTGGCATTCGCAAGGAAGGGAGCCTTGACGCACGCACACGTGGCTTCACACCTACGTGTGTGTGTGTGTGGTCCACAGACGCACGGACTTACATACTCAAGTCTTTTCCACAGATACCAATGTCCATCATTTATGCTTTCTTCTTTATGATTCAAATGCTTCAAATTTCACAATGGGGGTAGCCTAGTAAGGGAGCTTCCCATGATAAGCTTCTGAGTGCAATTCTCAGATGCCAAAAACAAACTGTATTTCCTTGTGGGTATAACGCTGCCGTGAAACACGGTCTACCTCCCAACTGTAAAACCTGAGTCTGTTGACTTCTCCATATAGAGCTGTTTCCTAAATACACATTTTATTCCACCAAACACAGCACGACAAGGCTGTTTTAGCATTAAGAGAGTCATCAAACACTCATGTTATACTGTTTTAATTACAAGCTGCCCCCTTTTCAGACTTATTTCAATAGATTATTGCCTTGCTGTGTAACAGTGTATAAAGAAACAGCAGTATCTCTTGCTGGTATATTGTGGAAATTAAAATTCTCAATACTACTCCAGTAATTAATTTCCAAAGAGAAACCAGTTTCATTTAATAAAGAGATTAATGAAAACGTTGCAGAAGATATATTTCTCAGGAGGTGTAGTACATTATTTTCTTGCATTCCAAATAATAGAACCAATTCAAAGTCTTCGTAAATCCAGGCTCAATCAATCCTGTTGAACCCAGCACAGAAATGCTTTCTAGGGGCTTTAAGGAGACAGGGAAGACAAATCGGAACACGTCACTCCCAAAGCATAGAAGGCACTGACAGGTTCCTCAGGGGCCATGCATCAGAGCGAGGCCAGGAGCAGAGCAGACGGGCAGAGGTCAAGAACTCCAGACGCTAGGCACAGACAGACAATGTATGAAGAAAGAAGGTGACCTTACTAACTCACTCTACTGCCACACCACCAAGATTCACAAAACCCCCTTTACTCTTACAAAGCACTTTCTGTATATATGTTACTTTTAATGATATATAATCAACATCAAACTTATTGAGCAGTATCTAAGGAAATTAAGGTAAAGAGAAGCAAGGTAATTCTACCCCACAACGTCATTTCTCATAAAGAGCTGGGACACAAATTCAAAACTTCTTTCAGATCTTAAGCCACATTCAGTTTGTCAAATGCCCGTTCAGAATTTCCTGGGGCCAGTCTGACATGCATAAACTACAGATGTGGAATGAGGATTTTTCTATCACTGAGAAGGTCTTGGAGGACTCAGTGGCCTTCAAAAGTGATCCTTTGGCATAAAAATGAAGAAAGGATAAAGGAGAAAGATGGTATTATTCAAAACTCATACCCTATTCAAAAAACATACTCTCTTCCACTTCTCCCATGGGATGCAAATAGAAGAGGTGTGTTTCATAGAGAAATAAGTTACTCAAAATTATGCATATTGTGGTACATAAGCTGAAAGCAACAACCTTGGTAGGCTACAACAAAAAGCCCCAATAATTTTCTAGGGGTCAATGGGATTAGTCATTTTATGTTGGCTATAATTAGGGAACATCTGCAGATGAGGAAACACAGAACTTGAGAAACACCAAGTGTTGTTTCCATGTTTTCTCCGCAGGGAGCCAGGGCTGAGAGGACCCTGGAAAGCGTAAGGAGATCATGACTCCTCCTCTGAGTTTCCACAGCACTCTGTGCGCTACTTCCCTACAGCTGTGATCATTATTTAGGCACTTTGTTTTCCTAGAGGGACTGAATCTTTATATCTTCATCTCCCCAGGTAATCAGGGGTGACCCGACCTGGTGTGGTATAGATAAGCAGTGCTTGTGACACAAAGGATGGTGCATCTATTTATGATGCAAAAACAGCAATAATACACTGTTTAATATCATGTGTGAAATTTTCTAAAGCAAATCCATGGTGATAGGCTCTCTTCAGGCTCCCGGGAAGGTAAGGCTGTAAGATGGAGCATGCTGTTCAGTGCATTCTCTGCAATGATGCAAAACATGGTAGGGTATAATGCCATAGTTGGGTATCTCAGACTCAGATTTTCAAAAACTTGGATGGACAAATCACTGTTTTTCTAATATCAAGAAGACACGAGAGCATTCTGGACTCTAAAGCCATTGAAACAATGGCTCTTTCAAACATAAACAGTAGAGCCATCTTTACAGTGTCAGATTACTGAATGCTAAAGCTGAGAAGCTGCTGATCACGGTTTGGTTTGTGGTTAAGACAACCTTTGGCAACAAAGAACAGGCAGAATCCTGGAGCCAGATGTGGAACAAAGTTCTCAGCTCCTCTGTTGTGTTTTCAGACCCTGATTTCTTGTGAACAAGGTGTAGTTATATCAACAGTGATTCATAAATTATAAATTATATTTTTTATTACTCAATGACAACGTGTCCCATTCAAATGTTGACAATTTTTTAGCATAGGAAGAATGTTCACATTTGAAAATATAATTGAGACCATGATGCTATATGCACACTGATTACAGATCTCATTTCATATCAGTAACACTCCAGAAAGACTGAAATGTAGTTTATCTATAGTACGCACAATCACTATCTAATTAAATATGATCTGGGTTTTCTTCCAATTATTTTCCCAAACACGAAGCTACACATCAGAAAACCAGAACCTGTCAGACTGTGTGCCCTGACAGTTTGGAAGACTATGGTGATTATAGGGACAGATGTGGCTGCCACCCTGGTATACTTGAGCCAACTGGCAGTCGCATCTCCAGGAACAGAGCTGAGCATGTGCCAGACACACCAGGTTGCACAGACCCCATGCCTCATTACTTCCCAACTGATTTTTCATTTGTGAAAATATGGAACTCTATCATGTCCTTTCTTCCATAATACAAAGATTACTTATATGTAATACCAATTGGATAACACACACACATGAATGCATGGATCCTTACATTTTTAGGGGTTTACTCTGGTCCTGTCAGTGCACTTATATTCATTCGTATACATACACATGTGCGTTTGTACTTCCATCTGTACTTATGTAACAACATTCAATCTGTGCAACAGCTCCCAAGAGAAGGCTCTGGTGTCATCTTTGTAGGGATGGAGTAACTGAGGCTCAGAGAGTTGGCCTAGCTTGCTCAAGGTGGCAAAAGCTGGGACTAAGTGCACGAGATGCACAGTGGAAGATGCTCCATTACAAAACCTGGGCAAACAGCATTATTGTAACCTGTCTCCTTGCCAGGGACAAAAGTCATGCCATTGTTATCCCTGCATTTCCATGCTTTTTCTAATGCTTGGAAGAGCAGCTGCCTTGACAAGTTTGGGTAAATGTCTTATGGGAGGAAGGAAGGATGTTGAGATGATGTAAACACATTAAACATTTCACTGCTTATCTGAAATCCTGCCTTGTTTTCACATGCAATCACATGTCAAAAGAAGGTGTTCCCAACCAAATTCAGGTATAAATCTTGATCAAGTCACTATACAGAGACATCACATTTCCCACGGATACTGAAAGTCCAGGACCTGATTGTTGAGCACAGAGACTTCCAGGAAAGTGGAAAAGAGACAGAGAGAGGAATGCTGTCTTCCTTCACTGTAGCTGACACACCTGCCTCTGAGATGTGCACAAAGGAGCCATGAGAGCAAAGCAGGAAGATGGGGAGACTAACCCTGATGCCGGGAGATGCTGGAGGTGACACTCACTGGAGCCTCCCCACACCCCTAGGCTTTGGTTTTGTTAGAATATGAATATTCCTCATTGATGACCACAGTTGCGTTTCCTGTGACCATGTCCAAACACTGTGTTCAGTGAAGGGAGAAGGCAAACAGGTCTCTGCTGCACCTCTGGGTTTCACCACCTTTTCCCTAACAAAGCACTAGGACCAAGCAGGAAGAAAAGCCTGGAAACACGGGTGGGTGAAGACATCCCAGTTGACGACAAGGTCAGGGACATGACAACCACAAGTAGCGATCGGAGCATGAAAAGAGAAAGCAAGCAAGATGAGGACTCAGTGGAGAAGTAGAGCTGCCTGTTGGTCACAGAGTAGTGACACAAGGTACCCCCACTTGACACCAGGAAGGTGAATGAAGACGGGGCTTCGCTGCTAGGAGGTAGGAAGAGAAGAAAGTGCAGCTCACCATGGAGGATGGAGAGACGGCCACAGTTGTGGATATCTGTGTTCCTGCCAATGACCTCATACACATAACTGGCCTAGTACTTGCTGTTCCCTTGCTTAGATGCCTTCGCCTTGAGTTAAGAGCAGCCTACTCTTCCATTCTCTCAAGTGTCCCCAAGCACGTGCAAAGGGGAGATCATGCCTGCATGGGCCATGTGTAGAAAGGGACTTTCTGGGAAACACGGGAAGAAACACTGACATGGACACTGACATTTAATTAGAATATGTAAGGATCATCAAGTGACAAATTCAACATTGATCAGCATAATTTCAATGAACTTTACCCCCCTATTTGGGGTGGAATTTATACACATTATTTTTTGTAAGATTTTATTTTTTATTTGAAAGGCAGAGTTACAGAGGGAGAAACAGAGAGAGGAATTTTCCCTCCACTGGTTCACTCCTCAAATGATTGCAACAGTCAGAGCCGTGTCTGTCTGGAACCAGGAGCTTCTTCCAGGTTCATCCCTGAACAAGTAACACTCTATCCAAATAATGTTTCAGGAATAAGTTGAAATAAATCAAAAACAAATGGATTGCTCCACATGGAAATCGTCAACCAAGGCCATAGCTGAGAAGTGGCCTGGGAGAAGAGGATGGAAAAGCCGCAGAGAAAATTTCAAGTAAAACATATCAAAAAGAATGAAGAGATACTTTGTGTCTATTGAAAAGCACTGAGGAAAGAGTTGGGGTTCTGATGGGATGTTTGTCATAGATTTAACCACAAATATACAGTAAACAGAACCAAAGAGACAATAATTCCAGAGAAAATCAAAGTGGAATGTATACTACTCCACAACTATATTCTGTGTAATTATAGTTTACAGTTGATTCTTATGACTACACAGAATTTAGACTGAGTAGGCAAGAAACTGTGTGTACAGTCTGAGAGTTAAGTCTTTGCCTTCAACAGGAAAAAGGCAATGTTTACACCAAAAACAATACACTTTAATAGAATAATGATAATATAACCATAGAAAGAGATCATGAGAAATAGTAGGCAAGAAATAACTAAAGGTGTTTAATAGGTGTTATCATTTTGAAAATAAAGATTAGGGGCAGGCACAAGTGGTCTACAAGCCACAATACAATCTGTCACTAATTGTTTCTATATATATGTCTTAATGAGAAAGGCTTTAATAGTAACTTCAGTAATAATAAAGAGAATATATACATACATACAAAGACACATATAATACTGAAGTTGAATATAAAGTTCTTTGCTCAAGCTAAGATGTAAAAGTCATGGGCAACTAAGAACATAAAACAGATGTAAGAGAACCCAGTGTGGTAGCCTAGTGGCCACCATTCTCACTTTGCATGTGCTGGGATATCATATGGGCACCAGTTAGTATCCCAGCTGCTCCACTTCACACCCAGCTCCCTGCCTGTGGCCCGGGAAAGCAGGCGAGGACGGCCCAAGGCCTTGGGACCCTGCACCTGCGTGGGAGTCTCAGAGGAGGCTCTGCTCCTGCCTCCTGGCTTTGCATTAGCTCAGCTCAGCTTGTTGCAGCCATCTGGGGAGTGAACTAGCGGATGGAAGGTCTTTCTCTCTATAAATCTGACTTTCCAATAAAAATAAATACATCTTAAAAAAAATGAGAGTTCAAGTTGAACATAAACTCAGTGTGATTCATCAGTGAAGTTTGCTTTCTGAAATGCCAGCCTATCTTAAACTTCCATCAAGTAGGTTATATTTATCAGCAAGAGATTATAGTGGATGAAAAAAATACGATGGACTTAGCAGAAATTTGTGCTATTACCTAACTAGGATAGTTTCTAGCTGCCCTGAAAATGGGAGCTCCGACTGAAGACAACGTCTGCATGTCTCCCTGCCTTTGCTGTCAGCCATGAGCACTGAGAACAGAGGGGCCAATGAAAAGTCTCCTTAGGAGAAACAGCAGAGGTCCCAGTCCCATGAATGCTCTGTGTGACAAACCACATTCTGAAGGTCACATTTTAAGATACTTTTTTAGATTTTAAGATACCTGCAGCCCTCCAGCAAAAGGTGTTGTGGGAAAGGGCCTATATATGGCATGTGGGCAATGGCCAGGGACTCTGTCTTCACTTACCCTAGAATATCTGATGTGAAATGGCTGATGGATTTCTGTGTATCTCAAGAGAAAGGCGAGAGGCAACAGGCATTTTCTAGAGTGGAACTGAGTTCAGTGAGATGCCACTACTCTAGTCTCTGCGGATGAAATTCCACTGCTGTCCATTCAAGAATCCTAGAAATATTCCAAACGTGCGAGGAGGAAGTGGATATCCACCTCAAGTATGTGGATTGCTTCCACGAATGTTGGGAAATTTGCTTCTGCAATTGCTTCCCAGCTAAGAACTAAAGAAAACATCCACATCACTAAATTCCTATAAATCATTGTTGAGTCTCTTTTAAAAAGAGCCTTGATTTCTGTTCTTGTGCAGTTCCAGTCTGCCCATCCACATTTCCCCTCCATTTCTTATCCTGTGTTCGTTTTGTAAAATGTTACTTAATATTGCTCAGAACTTAGAATAACATCCCCCTACTTCTTCTTAGCCATTCAATAATGGTCACGTCTATACAGGGGGGCACTCACAAGTTGAGGAATCAAGGACAGAGATTCTTTAAACAAAAAAATTGTATCAAGTTAGCTGGTTGGTTTAACACAATACATGAATGCCTAAAAGAATTGAGATAAGCAAATCTGACTTCACTGGTGGTTCACATAGGAGCTGGTGAAACCATGGGATTACTGAGAGCATTAGAATCCCTTTCCCCCGCATATTTTAGGAGTAGCTTCAAGAGAAAAACAGTTGGTATTTTTGTTACTAGTCATTCAAGTATGTTTATTGCAGACCATCTCATGAATTTTTTAGGAGACCTCCTCACTTGGAAGCTTTGAAATATCTTACTATTTCTTCATGTTTTATCCCCTGCTTCAGATAGTTGGAGGACTCCAGCGAGAACATTTCCTAGGGTGTCCCAGAAACACCCAGATCTTTTAATGAGCAAAACATATTCTCATTTCCCACAAGCTACTTAGCCACAAGCTAAGTAGAAAAGCTCTGGGCTCTTCACTGGACCATGCAGTGTTTGACAGTAGCTGAAATTTCTGCTTTTAAGACGCCATGCTTTCCCCAAGTCTACTTACATTGATGAGCGTTTAGGAGAGACAGCCTAAGAATCTCCCCACACATCTGATCACACCACAGCGGGGTCCTCTTCCCCATGGAGAAATCAGAGTGATGGAGCCCATTACCCACCATGTGATCTGGGAAAATTATGCCTAGAGGGGGTTCCGTGAAGCTAAACCTCACATTCAGGCCTCTAAGGGCACCTGCTGCTCTCCTGTTGTGTTCAATTTGTACCACTGAGTATTACAAGGGAATATGCTGGCTGGGAGTCTTTCACCTGATGTTTTGGGAAACTCCATGGGTGTTAATCACTAGATAACTCATCACTGAGCTCACTGCATCAGCGTGAAGATGGCTAGATCAGGTGGCCTCAGACCCAAAGCCTTCATATATGCTACCATTAAATTAAACCCTGGTAGGTTGGAGGCATTCCAGAATGGAAATGAAGAGGATCACACTCCTGCCTGGCTCATCTCCTTCAAGCCCTCCTCTTCCTGGCAGGCGCAGACAGAAGGCTATCTTTCAGAGGTGCAACCTGGAGCAGTGTGTCCTGGAACCACACCCACCTGGGAGCAGGTTCTGGCCCTGCTGCCTGCTAGCTCTCTGACCTTGTGACTGCTGCCCAGCTTCCCGTGACCCCTCAAAGGAGGATGGAGAGAGAAGCAGCAGTGTGTGGTACCCTGTCTCAGGATTTGCAGCTTTTGCTGCTGGTGGCATCTTGGGCTGTATATTTTCTTTGTGTTTTGGGGTGAGGGGGTGGCAGCAGGGGTGCAGGCTGTCCTGTGAATCCAATGACACAACAGCACACTTGGTCCCCAAGCACTGGCATTAACACTCCTAACTCAGCTACAGCAGTCAAACGTGCATTCAGAGATGACCAACTAGAGGGCAAAATAGCTATTAGGTAAGAACCACTTGAGCTATCCCTGCTGCCTCCGCACGTCTGCATTAGCAGGACTCTGAAGTTGGCCATCAAGCATGAAGCCAAGGCTCTCTAACAAGTGAGGTGGTCTTCTGAACTACGAGACAGATGCTTCCCCCATAAACAGATTTTTTAAGCTTTCATGAAACTCATATTAAATAGCATCTTCAGGCTCTCAAAGTACGTGAGGAGACAACAAGAAGACGTCAAAGGAGAAAGGGTCCTTACTAGATGGGGCTGTGGCGGCTGCCAGGAAACTCAAGGCTCCTGTATATTTTTCTCCTTCACTACACTGAGTGTTGGCCACAGACCAGCACCACTGACATGGCCTGGAAGCGGGTTAGAGTCACAAACTCCCAGTCCTGCTCCCCATGGCCTGGGATCTCACATGACTCTAACGTGCATCAAATTGCGGAAGTAGAACCTGACGAGCCGACCACAAACAGGTGGCCAGGCCCACGAGCTCCCCGACAGGAATCCGGGCTTTGCAGAACCAACTGTGCCGGGGGTGGAGAAGATGAGAAATGGAGCCTAATAAAACATGTAATTCTTTCTAGAATGCTGGACACCTCGCCCCACGCATTCCCTTCCCTCCACTTAAGCACTTTCGGAGAAATATGTTCTTACTTAACAACTTGGATCAGCATTTTTTAAAAACTGGGTATCACAATTCATGTTCAGATCACGAAATCAATTTATAGGTCATGACCAGCATTTTAAATATGAAGACACAGTAGAGCAGCCAGAAGGTACTACAGATAATAAAGAGAGTATTACTTGCAAAACTCTGTGTATGTGTGTGTGTGTGTGTGTGTGTATTGGGAGAACTGGGTTGTACTGGAAAACCTAATCCTTATCATGAGACCCAGAGAGAAAATTCTGTGGCCACCATCCCCAGTCTTTATCCAGGGATCTCTCAAGAAAGAGCCATGAAAGGAAAAATTTCTCCCTTGATTTTCCTATCATTAAAATCGCACAAGAGCTATATTCATGAGGTTCCATGATGACCTATCACAAATTCTGCTTGGAACTCAGCCACCATGAGAAACTTCCCCTGTCCTTTGTAGAGGTTGTACCAGTTCACCATGCTGGAAATGTGAGAGTAGACGGCTTGGCAGTGCCTGCCTCTGCCTCAGTGCTGCTCACCTTGCCATCTGAGAAGGATCAGCAGTTGCTTCTCTCCAGCGCTCCACATAGACTCAATGTTGTGTGAGCCTTGTTGGGAGGCAGGTGTAACATAACCAAGCAAACCAACACGTGGAAGTGAGTGTCTGAGCTCTGACTGCCCAGGCAGCCACACGTGGATGTGGAGGGAGGGCAATTTGGAAAGCCATGCCTGGCTGTTGATTCCCCTCTGTTCAGGAGAGTCTCCAGCTGGCACCATCTATGCCATATCAGGGCCTCCCTGTGTGGCCAACCCTGCATCCCGTGCTGCAGAAATACATTCTCCCATTTTTTTGGGAGGAGCATCCAGGAATGTGGGTCCTGTATTCTTTTTAGCTGAATTTCAGAGAAGAAGCTGCAGCTCAGAAAGACCGGCTGGCTTTTCCACCTGGAAGATTGACAGCAGTCTGACTTAAACCTCATCTCCCTAACACTACACTCTCCCCACCCCACCTACTCTCATCTCAACCAAAGCACCTTAGGCATGTCCACCCCCATCTGATCACATCCCTGGTCTGCAGCATTTAAGTGCAAGGCTGGCAATGATGGGTGATACTGATGACTACACACACACACACACACACACACACACACACACACACACACTTCCTTTTATCTTTTCCAGTTCCCTTTGTGTGTATATCAAATGGAACTGCACTTACTTTCTTCAAAGGGGAAAGGAGAGGCAGTGATGTGGAATGAATCTTTCAGAAGTGAGAATTGATGGTGAGTGAAAGATTTATTCAACCAACAAAGGATGAGAATTGGTCATGTGCCTGTCGTTTATGGTCACGATGTGCTCTACGCCATTAACTTTTAATTAACTCAATTAGAGCGGAATGTCTGACACCTCCAATGAGCACACACAAACACCCCTGTTGGTGTCCTCTGAAATTAATGTCTCTGCATGTCAGGCTCCTTTTCACATATGTGAGCTTGCCATCGTGGCCCTGTTAACTGGCCCTGACACCTACAGGGCCAGTCGGTCACATCTGAGAGGTGCCAGCAGTCTCTCATCTGCATTCACTCCAGAAAGCATGCACTCAACAGAACACAGCATGCCAAATCGTTCAGGCTGCCTTTCTCTCAGTGGCAGCAGCACTGGGGTAGGCGATAAGGCTCCATCAGCATTCTTCTTAGTCTGGTCCCTGAAGCTGGCCAACGACACCAGATCTCCAGGAGTCCATGTCTCCCTGGGTACGGGAGGATGGTTCATCTCAGTCATTAGAAGCCAGGACCTGAAGCAAGCCACTTTCAACAGGATGTGGTGACTTTCAGTAAAATGCACTATGTGGCTCCTTTGGTTAGAAATATTCATGATAAAACTTTGTGGGTAGGTGGGGGAGGTGTGGATAACCAGACATTGGCCAAGCCTCTGTCCAGTGATCCTTTCCAACTAACTTGCTGTCCTCCTCATCTTAATGAGCACTGTTACTTCCACTTTTTAAATCAAAACGAGGCCCAACATCATTGATTCACGCTCAGGGCTTGATTTATCTCCTCACACAGTGCAAGACTCAGAATCTCAAACAACCTGTGCTGTTGGGGTTCAATGGAGGGACCTTGTCCTGAAAGGCAGATTTCAGTCATCATGGACCCAACATGGGAGGACCAGAATCAGTCAGAGAGAGAACTGATACTAACAGCTGAAAGAGAGGTAGAAGAGGAGATCCATGTCCTTGACCCTTGACCTTTGGTCTCTGCCCAGGTGCTCCTCGGGTTCTATCCCTTGTCTTTCAGTACAATGCAGAGGAAACCAACTGCAGCTTCAGCTGCCTGGGGGACCTTCTGCTCTCCCTCTCCTGGCTTTGTATGCCTGCTCCTATCTATGGGAACTTGGAAGGGGACTTCTGACCCTCTTCCTCATGATGAGAGCAGAGGAGTGTGTGGGCCTCACAATGAAAGAAGCAGGCATACAAAGGCCAGGAAAGGGAATCACTTGCCAGTACTACTACTAACTCCATGTTTGCATTCTTAGCAGATAACCTCCCAAAGACGATGACCTCAACCCACCTCCCTAACAACACAGGCCCCAGGAGAAGACAGGTGAGCAGGCAGTATTTGCAGAGAGACAGGAAGTGAGGGATCCCATCATACAAGGTTAAGCTCCATGACTCTGAAAGGCTCAGGGGAGCCTGGGGGCGTCCTGGAGGCAGGGACCAAATCCCCTTCATGGTGCAAGCCTAGGCTTTGTTCACTTCCTAGTCTTTAGGAGAAGGTCCCTAAGCTCTTGTACCCTCTGGAGTTCTCAGCTGGTGCAAGTGAGAACAAAAGCCTTGACTTGCTCTGAGGATCTCAATCAAATCCTTACAAACTTCAAATATTTTACTAATAAGTCCACTTAGGTTGAGATGCATCATATGCTTCTATTCAATAGACACAAGCATATTTAGTATATATACATAGTTAACACCTATAAGCCTATTTAATATTTATGCTATAAGCCCATTTGATGGATAGTTACATAATTCACAATGACCCTGTGAGATTGGGCTTGTATCAAATACTAGATCTGTTCGAGGATTAAGCATCTACTCTGTACCAAACAGAACTGGGTATTTAACCAATATCATCTCATGCAGTCCTCAGAATCTCAGAAATTAGGAACTCATGTTCTCATCTTATGGATAAGGATACAAAAAGGCAATGTCACTTGTTCCTTAAGGAACAGGCATAGCTGGGATTGAACCCAGGTCCGGACCATCATGTCACCTTGTGACAAGTATTCCATATATCGCAGCAGGGGCAGGCACGTAGTTGACACAATGGATTAGTTTGATACCACATCTGGAAATGCAGATGGAAGCAACAGTGATGGCTCCAATTGCTGGGTTTCTTTTGCCCACATGGTAGACCTGGATTGAGTTTCTGGCTAATGGCTTTGGCCTTGGCTCTGCCTCAGTAACTGCAGGCATTGGGCAGTGAATCAAGAGTCAGGAGGAGGGTCCTTTCTGCCTCCCAAATTAAATCTATGTCTATATTTATTTATTTATCTATCAGTTGATTGATGGATAGATTTAAGAATAAAAGACATTCTGGATTTCCACATTCACTAGGCTGCTGGACCAGGAGATCAGTGAGTGCAGATGTGAGAAGGATGACTTTCAATGGCTGCATGAGGCTAACACCTTTGGGCTAACACAGCCCGTGCAGAACGAACCAAGTAAAGCAGGCAGAGAGAGAGCAGCAAGTCTGAAGGACACGGAGCCATTCCTTGCTCAGCCAGTCCTCATGGCGGTGATGTTCTCACAGCAAGTAGATGACAAATCACTGAGCATGCTCATGAAGAAATTCCCCCAACAGCTAGGAGACTTGATGGCAGGCTGTGTTCTGTGGCATGCCTGATTTTCTAATGCAAATGTAGTAAACACCTTGCAATCAGCCCTGGCTGATAGCTGGGAAGTGAGCGGGAGGCCTACAGGGTAGGGAATCTCTCCACTTCTCGGTTTAACTGCAAAGACCCCCATCACGGCCATGCAACCATGCTGACAAAGTCACCATGTGCCAACACTTGGCACCATTAGTTTCAGGGACTGACTTCTCAATCTTTTCAATAGTCAATTTCATCTACAGTATGCATTTTTAATTAAAAAAAAATAAAAGCAGAAGTTGCATGTGATCCTGCTGCTTCATGAGCCATCTGTCACAGACACCTTGAGCAAAAAAGCCACGAAAGGCATGAGAGGCACTTTGATCAGCTCTCACCCAGCATTTCGCCTACTAGGGACATTTTTACAAGGACTCTAATTGATCCTATTAGACGCGGTATAGGAATCAGCGCTCTTTATAGCTAGAGTCAACCAATAGGAGGAGTGGGGTGAGTCTCAAGCTGGAAGCAGCAAAATAAAGTAAGCAAAATCCTGGAGAATTACTGAACAGATTCAAGGTTTGGGCTTTCAAAAATTTATTTATACCCGACATCAATCTATGCTGGATTCAAGGGGGCTTGCACAGCTCAGCACGCTGATGTGGACTTACAGGTGGATGAAAACAAGCAAGACAACAAAGAGAAAACACAACACCGAGATGCCACCTCCGAATCAGAGGGACCCGGGTGTTCTCTCCTTCTCATAAACTCTGGCCAGATCTACCAGCCAGCATGTCTCTGACCATCTCTCTCCTGACAGCCTTCCTCCTAGTCTCTAAGTGGGTGCCACGTTGCTACTGCAGAGGTAGGAGAGGCTAAATTCTGGTAAATGTGTCTCTGCTGCCTATGCTCACATGGCAGTGTGTGTGCATCTACTGCAAGCATACTTGCCCCTCGTTTTCTCAACTCACGGAACTGTTAGACAGAGGCACCTGCACAGTAGTCACGTGGACACCTCAGCCAAGCCTACATGAGAAAAAGAACAGGAGCTAACAGAACACTTCCTGCTGGCCAGGCTCTGCTCTACATCACCACAACAGGAACCATGAGCAGTGATGGTGTGCCACATCTCCCTAGCTACCTAGTCCCTGCTCAGCAGCAGGCAGAGGCATCTTAAGCCTGGCGTGCTCAATTCCTGCCACATGATCACGCCCACGTTGTCTCAGAGACAGGTGGCTGCTTGCCTGGATCCGAAGGACTGGCAGGCAGCAAGCCCAGGCAGATGCAGCCACTTTCTCAGGTCACACTCATGTGATGTTTTTAGCTCTAAAAACCCAGACTTATCCCAGGATTAACCATTGCACTTCTACAGAAGTGGAGAACAACCCTTGTACCCCCATATAAACCACCCCTCACAGGAAGCCTTTTATAGCACTAGGAAGCAGAAATAAACTCCAGCGTGGATCATCTCAATACCCCCAACTGTCACTTGTTAAATTAACTCAAGTCTGAGTGATGCCTGCCCTGGTTATTATAGTAAACACAGGACAGTGACCACCAGCTTAGGATGAGTTACCTTTTCTATTTTTATTTTGGGGGAGGGGAGAATAGGTACTTATTCTGGGACATGTGTTATGCTAGGGACTCGACACTATTGCAGCTAGGTGTAGCAATTCTCCAATACATGATACCAATATAGTACCTCCAATATACCATTGCAGCTAGGTAGAGTAATCAGGGTCAAGGAGTGCTTTGGAAGTGAGGGCAAGGATGTTTGGAGTTGGATCACCCACTAAAGAACAGAGGATCAACCTGACTTGAGATTCCATTGTCTTGTCTCTAGACTCCCTGCTCTTTACACCACTGATGTTTGTAGTGAGATCATTTATGTGTGTGTGTGTGTGTGTGTGTGTGTGTGTGTGCCCGCGCGCACACGCTCCCTGCATGGACTTGGGGTATCCTGTGCCTTTGGGAAGACTGGGCTTATGAATACACAAGAGAATTCAGTGGTACTCCCTTCCCCTCAGCATAATCAAAAATGTCTCTACATTGTAGAATTTACCCTAAGGGACATTCTAACCGCAGAGGCCAGTGAGGCCCAAGCAAGGTGCTGAGTGCTGCCCTGTGACCCTGTTGGGGACATGCCTCTACACAGCCCAAGAACGTACCTGCAGCCCTGCTGGCCACGGCCCCAGCCAGGAGTGCGGATCACTTCAAGGCCAGGTGTATTCCTAAGCTGCTTTCCATGAGCACAAGGCCTCACTGATTTTAAGAGGATCCTTCTTGCTTAATAAAACCTTATTTTTCCCATTTGCATTCATTAGGAAGTTATGGCCACGATTATATTAACCGTAATATCCTAATAAATTCTCGCCTAAAGATGGAGCAAACACATCAAGAAGAGATTAAAACTTTCCCTTCAAATTTTAAAAATGTCACTCAAGTCCTAAAATGAAAACGCATGTGGGTCAGAGAGGCAGCTGTGTGGGCTTAACACGGTGTCTTGGGGCTTGTAGGAGGCAGAGATATAAAAGCTGGGATAACATCAGAGCCGAAAGGCCCAGTGTCTCCTGGGATCCATGTAGGACCTCCTGGCCTACCCTCAGGGGCTATCAATTCATGTTAGGTGAGAGCAAGACACTTTCTAATACAAAAATATCTCCTACCTCCAGGTGGACCTGGACCTGTTACCCAGCGTAGGCTAGGAGACTTTGCAGAGTGCCTGACTCTATCAGAATGCATCTTTCCATCCGACAGCTCAGCCCTTGGCTGCTATTAGAAAGGGATCCCTATTAGAAAGACATGGTCTACTTTCCCCTGTCCAGCCCTCTGGATCTCAGGCACCTGATCCATCCACCAAGGCCTGAGCCCTGGACCGTTTGCCCTAGCAGACAAAACAGACTCTATGACTCCCCCTAGTGTTCAGGATTCAGACAGCTTCAGTATGGACCAAGCAGAGACCCATTGAGAATCCTATTCTGCCCTGGACAGGCACCATCTGCTATCAGTTCAGCTCTCAGATGGGGACTGGGAAAATTCTTTAAACCCCTGTGACCCTCAGTTTCCTCCTCTGAAAAATGGGGCAGTGCTGAGATTATCTTTACACACATCTTGTGAGGAGTAGGTAGGGTAAACCATGAGTTGTATTCAATACAATGCCTAGCACCCAGTAAAACACTCACATGGGTGGAGCTGTTACTTCATTAAGTGTGATTTTGGAGGTCATCTTAGACTCACATGTGGTTGTGATGAAGGACACAGAGACATCCTGAGTGCCCTTGACCCAATTCTGCGAAAGGTGGCATTCTCAGCACTGGCATATACCATCTCACAGCCAAAATGCAGCCAAGGCAAGGACAGCCCTGTGGCCACCAATGTCCCTCAGGCTCACTCCACAACCCACAGGCTGGGGTGGGCATCTAGTGTGTTGAGGGAGTGTGACCTGGCTGAGGGGCAGGCCACCTACACCACAGAGGCCGGAGCCTGTGTATTTAAAACTGCTGCCTCCAATGTTTGAACAGATAATCTGCACTTACCTTCCTGAGGGCTCAATAAACCTATTTCAGGGCTTCCAGGGAAATGCAAATTTCCATGTTTGCATAACAATGTTGCTGATTTTGCAACAAAGAACCATAACCACTTCCAAATCACTTGAAGAGCACCAGCATAGACCTTAGTTCTATAAATGGGTTTCCGAGTATAGACAGAAGTTAGGCAGGTCTGTATCCCGCCTGGAGATCTCCAGCGGCCCCGCGGTGCACCGAAGACAAATCCTAAGGCTTACACTGTGAGCCTACACCATGTCCTTCTCACCAGCCCCATCCCTACTGCTTCCCATCCACCACCTGCTGTTTCTCTATTTCTCGGTCGCGTTGAGCTTTCCCCTCAATCGCAGGTTTCTCTGCTGATTTCAGATGGCAGGCTGCTTGTCAATACTCCCTTCGGAGGTAGGCTCCTTGTCCGCCTGCGTGTCCTCTCTCCCCCCTTCTTCCTAGCACTCATTGATGCTTGGCATTCTGGCTTGATTTGGCCCCTTGTTGATCTTATGTCTTCCCTACCCGGAATGCAAGACAGAAAAGTTGAGATCTTGCACCTTTCCTTCATTCCTTGGAACATGGATTGGGATAAAGGAGGTGTTATTGGAATACTTGTTAATGGATGGACAGTTACAAGGAGACAGGGTGACTTTCTGAATGCTCCCTAGATAAGTGAACGAGACTTTGTTTTTTCTTAATATTTCCTCTGGTTTTTGGAAAATCTAATGTAGACACCAATCATTTCCTCTTCAACAAGGGACAATTCACAGTTGTGATTATGCAGTGTGGTCTTTCATTGAAGGTTTTGCTACCAAATGCCTTGAATAGCTTAAGTTTACAATTCTTGATTCTTTTTCCTTGATTTCTTTGCTCTAGTTCAAAGAAAGAACTGCTTGGTTGGCTAACGATAAGGCTGTCTTGGAAAGACTGTGAACCAAGCATTTGTAGGTAAGACTTGAAGTTCAAATGTTACTGAATGAGCAGATGTTGAGTCCTGTGCTTGGGTATACAAGAAACTGATTATATCTCATGGATCCTTGCTCTGGGTCACCTCAAAAATCGGTTTCAAAATTTGCAAATCCTGCTTGTTCTGTGAATAAAAAATCTGCAAAATCCCATCTGTTACAATTTCCAGTGCCACTATCTGAATGGGTATCACTTAGAGACAGTCACCCCTGTTGAGAAGAAATGACTCCACTAGGTTTCTACTACCAATCTGCTTAGCTGGCATTCAGTAGTGGTTGGACACATGGTGCTGAGTTTATGCTTTGCTCTGGGGTTCTCTGACTAACCCGTCTGGTGTCCACTGTATTACCTGTTCATTAGGTGGCAGCTGTGCCATGAAGCTGTAAGGGGGATTAAGTAAAGTCAGTGAAACTACAACAGTGCAATTATTGAGCAGCACATTGCAAATTGGATAGGAAAGGGAAGGAGTCCTGTTTTATAGACACGTGTCCATTCCCGTGGCATAAGCAATCTTTCCATTTGTGATACCAGCCTGCAAATACTGAACATGAAGTTGGGGTATGAGCTGGCTCCCAATGTAGTGATCTTGAAGGTAAAGGGAACACATTTGCTTCTTAGTGTTGCCGATAAATATATAAAACAGGCCCCATATGATGCACACCTGGCTACACAGAACCACACACAAAGAGTCACCCACATGTCAAGGTCTTGCATGGGACTAGAGGGGTGTGTGTATGCACAGGGACAATGGACTTGTATGCAGAGGACAATTGGCAGTATACAGAGAATATGGGAGGAGCTTACTGAGGAATGACCCTCACAGGCAGCTACCACACCAGACTCCAGGGGACAGGAACCAAGGCCACCCCTGCAGCCTGGCTAGCGAGGTTGTGGGTGTGGCTGAAATTGCCAAGAGACAGGAAAAAAAGGGAAGGCATTTAGGGGAAGGCTCAGTTTAAGGTTAGGAGCTCATGAGGGCTTTTGGAGAAATCATCTCATCAGGCGGAAAAGGAACTCAGTGAGTGTATGCCACAGATGCTGGGAGAAGAGATAGTCAGGATGTTGGACACGGTTCTTGACAGGAGTGATGACCCTGGACCTTACTTTCAAGTTGTGAGCCCTGTACAGTAGTGTTGTGTGTGACTGCTGGTAGTTCAGGGCTCTCTGAGAGGAGTCCAGAGCCAGATCAGGCCCTTCCCAAAGGAAAGGCTTGGGGTTATCTGTTTCCCTGCACTGCCACAGCTTGGTGCTCTCAGTGCTTACCGCATGCATGCGCTCTCCCTTCCTCATCTCCTCTCTGTCCCCTCCCTGTTCCTCTGGTTCTCTTTGACCCTGCTGATGGGTCACTGCGGTGGGGGACAGGGAGCAGCTTGAGTGGAATGATTGCAGTGACTCTTGCCCTGTTCAGAAGCAAGACTGTGACCTTCTAGCATCCCCGCTGTCTGCAGGGGCCTCTGAGGCAGCAAGCCTTATGCTCATCCTGGCACTCCCACCTGTCTTCTCCACCTCTTCCTCCTCTTCCTCCCTTCGCCGGCTGCCTGACTGTTGTCCCTGGGACTTGAGCGATGGAGCTTGTGGGGACAGAGCAGAACAAAAGACCCTAACATGCTGGCGACATTTAAAGAATAGTAGCTCTCTTAAAAAATAAATAAATAAAATTAAACAAAACAAAACAAAAATATCTTGTCCTTTGGAAGCGTGTCTTATTATCTGCTCAGGGTCTCCGGCTGACCCTTGGGGCCAGCGCAGGGAGGTGCCGAGGCTTGTCTCACTGCTGTGTTCGATGCTTACATGTTGCTCTGCCTGCCCATTGAGAGGACTGAGGTTTGTGGGCGGCAATGGACCATTTCTGTGCCTCTGATTATGTTTAAAATAAAACCCACAGTTAGAAATGACACCAGCACTTTTGATTCTCTCCCTGTACCCTAGGCTTCACGGGAAATTCACAGCTTACTCAGAAGAAAACAATTAGGCAAGTATTTAAAGATGATTTAAGAGGGGGAGTAGATTTCACTCTGAATCACCCACGTACTTAACACAGGTTCCCTTGCCAGATACTGCATCGATTTGGGCAGCCTTAGCTTAGTCCTTGGGGGCTGGCTGTCCAGCAGAATAGAGAGCCAGGGGAGAGGATACGGCATTGGACTGAGCAGATAACAGACACACACAGCCCATGGGCCTGTGTTCTACCTGCCAGTCCAGCATAGAGCTCTCTTCTAGGCTTCAGCTGAGTCACATCCAGGGTAGAACACATATTAACCCCTCAGTCCCCCACCCCCACTGCACCCCAGGACCCTCCACAAGGCTTAAATTAAATGACTGGATGGAACCCCATCTCTTCTCTGCTCAAAAATTTAGTCTGTGAACTGGTCCTCTCCTGACTGGGTTGCCACGAGTAAAATGAACCTTGCCTATAAGATTCACTGCATCCTAGGCCAAGTGCCTGATTCAGACATTCAGACATTCTCAAGTCCATGATCACCAGTATAAGCAATGACTCCAACAATGGCCCTGAAGACAATTAGACCCCGCCATTTTGACTCAACGCCATCTTAAATCCCCTAGGTCTCACCTAAGGAAACTGCTCTCCAATAATCCCCTGTATTTCATCACACCATACCAGACGACCCTACTCACCAATCCCCTGTGGCACGTGATGTCCTTCTTGGCTCTCACTTAGGGCATGCTCTTCAGGGGACTTGGCAAAGCTCGCCCTTGGAAAGGCCAGTGGCAACAGCTTCCTGTTTTATCAGTGATTCCTAAGTTCAGGCAACTGGAGAAGGATGGAATTCTAGCAAACAATAACCACACAAAAGCCTACTCTACAACCTTGATGGGCACAATCAAAAAGATGAATTCTGGGGCTGGCATTGTGGCATGACGTTTAACCTTCTGTCTGCAGTGCTGGCATCGCTTAGGGCACACGTTCAAGTTTCAGTTGCTCCACTTCTGATTCAGCTCCATGCTAATGTGCCTGCGCAGGTCAGTGGAAGATGGTCCACGTTCTTGTGGCTCCTAGGCCCATTTGGACATCCAGATGAAGGTCTTAGCTTTGATCTGGCCTGGCCTCAGCTGCCTGGCAGCAGCTGTTGCACCCTTTTCGGGGAGATGGTTGGCTCATGGAAGATCTCTCTTTCTCTGTATGTCCTTTTCCTCTTTAACTGTCCTTGCCTGTCTAACGCTGCCTTGCAAATAAAATTAAATAAACCTTTCAAAAGCTAATTCTGACTAGACATAAAAACTTCCTGGTGATACAAGAAGCAAGAACGAGTTTAGGGTTCTGGGTTCTGATACAATGAACATATGTTAATCATATCCCAAAGCCCAAGGTCTCTTGTATGGAGAAACTATCACAATTTTACATTTCAAAGGAAAAAAGGTGATTATTTCATTAACAGGTGAGCCCTGATGATAGGCCCAGAAAGAACACCTGTGTAACTCAGTGCAATTAGACTTCTTCAGTTTACACGGCAGGAAGGGCCAGCTCGAGTTCCCCACTTTTCTCTCTAGCACCTCTCACCCAGGTCTGAGATGTTATTTAAATTAATCATGATCTGTGAAAGCGGACGTGGAATGGAGCCAGTCATTCATTCATTTTAAAGCTGTCCTTTTCTGCTTTGCATTTTTCTCCCAGCTTTGACCTGAGCTTGAACTAGAAGGATGCTATTTTCTCATCTCAACTTCCTCTTGTAGCTGTTTCCTAAAACGCTAAAACTGAGTGTTCCTTTGTGAGGTTGGGCGGGGAGCACCCAGACAGGCCTGGAGAGCCAGAGTCCAGAGACAAAGGGATCAGCTCAGGTGGGGACACCCTGAGTTAGACAATGAAACCTCTCTCGTTTCTGCTTCTGGCATCACATTGAGGAAAAAGCTCAGAAGAGTGGGGCATGAGCCTGCCGTCCCCAGAAACATGTGCTAGTGGACAACGGAGGCTAGGGCCTGTGTCACCTCGACTACGTGGTAAAAGGGCTCAATGCCCAGGGTGGGCAAACGCATACAGAATGTTCTGGATGCCTGTCACCTATCAGCCCAAGTGTGCCCGAGACCAGCCCCATCACTGAGTCCCTCATGCCGTATCACCACCTGCTTCTGCGGGCCTTGAGTGCGTCCTGGGTCACTCCACAGGCTGAGGACTCTCAGGCAGCCGGGGCCGCTTTCCCTTGCTGGCCTCTCTTGACTGCTGCACTTTCAGCATTATGCCTGAGTCATGCTGACTCCGAGTCTTGCTAGCCAATCACCAGAAGGAAAAGGGGTATCAGGAGCCTGACACACATGGCTCCTGGCAACACTTGACACTGACACTGGTGTTCTGGGAGCCATTCCTGCAGCGGTGCTACCCCTCAGCACAGATTACAGACAGAGCACAGCCAGACTTCAAGGAACGCTTCTGCAGACGGGATGAGCTCAGTAAGTTTTGACTGGGATGACTGTTAACTCCAGTCTTCTCCCTACTAGCGTTTCCATCTAATTCTGGGGAATTATGTAGCTAAGCAATGTTTCTTGGCCACACCCTTGAGTATATGCCAGGAGCTGCGTTCACTGATCTGCACATAGTAACCCTTCACTGGACACTTGGTGAACGAGTGATGGGCCCTTTATTTACGAAGTGCTGTGCCAACACTGCGAAGCCCATTTAAAACGTGCAGGGTCAGCCTTCTCGGAGCTCGCAAACCTAAAACAAACACTATCCGAAAAGACAGAGCTGCAGACTAAAATGTGCACAGGATGCCTGGCAACAGGAGCCAACAGACACACAAAGCAGCAGCTGCCAGAACATGCCAGTTCTTTACACCCTGAGTCTGACACATGTCCACGTCCCTCATTCCGGGGCCAGAAGTGAGGACACATTTGGGAATTCTCCATTTTTAGAGAGTTAATTGACATAGTCCTGCAGAAGAAAGCCTTCCCTACATCACCAATAATATGTACAGGTAATGAGCAGCATATTTTTCCTGGTGCTGTCACTCCTTAGAAAAAAAAAAAATTGCAACTCAAAAGCGACAAGTGCCTTATTCAATAGTTTGTGAATCCGGCAGGTCTCTGCTTACTAGAACCAAAGTCTTGTGTACTAACTACCATGAGAATATGACTGCAGCCTCCTGCTTACTGAGGCTTTGCCTACAGCTCTGGCCTAAATACTAACCTACAGTAGTCCACATTTATCCACGAATTGGCTTCCCATGTAGTATTAAAACATTAAATAGAAAATTCTAGAAATAAACAACTACTATATGTAAATCGGCCACCACTCTATGTAGCAGATGATATCTTGCTCCGCCCTACTCTGGCTTAACCTAGAACGTGAGTGATACCCCATGTCTGCATGCTGCACTCCCACAGGTGGACTGGAAACATGCTCACACGAGGGACCCCCAGGGACATGCCAGTCACACGGAGATGTCAACGGCCAAAGGAACAAACAAACAAGTATTGGGGAGGATATGGGAACATACTTCTGGTGAGAATGTAAAATAGTGCAGCCATTATAGAAAACAGCTTGTAAGCTCCCAAAGTAAAAAAAAAAGATGATCACATGACCCAGAAATCAACTTGCGTTTCTATGCCCAAAGGCTGTTAAAGTAGGATCCCACACATGTGTGTCGTTAGCAAAGAGGTGGAAGCAACGCAAATATCTGCTGACAGAGAATTGGATCCATTGCTTCATTAGCCCTAATCTGAAAATCTAAAATCTGAAATGCTCCCAAATCCCCCTTTGCCTGAGCATAGACAGAAATGCCACAAGTGGGAAGTTTCTGGACCCCATGTGACAAGTCACAGCCAAAACATGGATGCACTAAGAACACTTCTAGAGTTACGTTCAGGCCATGCATATAGGACGTAGGTGAAACAATGGATTTCATGTTCAGCAATGGGTTCCTGTACCGAGGTAGAGCACAACACAAATGCAAATGTCCCAAAGTCTGAAAAACAAATCTGACATCCAAAAGCATTTCAGATAGGGTATATTCAATGTGATGCAATCTTGGAAACAGGAAATTCTATTATATGCCACCAATGGAGGGATCTCAAGGTCATTAAACATATGAAATGAGCCAGTAACAAAAGAATAAACCCTGTATGAGTCAACCTATGTGCCAAAGTAGATGCAGTAAAGAGAAGCATAAATAAATAAGAGCTGGTGTTGTGACATATTAGGCAAAGATGCCACCTATGATGCTGGCACCCCATATGGGTGTTGTTTGCATTCCGGCTACTCCACTTCTGACCCAGCTCCCTCTGATGGACTGGGAAAAGCAGCAGAAGATGGCCTGATGTGGGAGACCTTGATAAAGCCCCTGGCTCCTGGATTCTGCCTAGCCCAGTTCTGGGTGTTGCAGCTGTCCAGAGGTAAACCATTGCATGGGAGATTAAGCTCTCTTTTTCTGTCTCTGTAACTCTTTCAAAAGATAAACCAAAAATCTTAAAAAAAAAAAAAAAAAGGTGGGGGGAGGATGACTATAAGGCAGTGAGGGACGAGGGAGAATTTGTGGTTAATGGTTAAGGAATTTCAGTGATCAGATGAAAAAGTTCTAGAAATCTGTTGGACACCAGTGGGGATGCTCTTAACATGACTGAACCACGCATTTCAAAATGGTTAAGATATGAATTTAATGCTGTGTGATCTTTTACAATAAAGAAAAGTTTAAAGATTTTTAAGCCTCAGCAGCCTCGACCACTCTTTCCTGCTACACTCTTGTCTTTCTTCGGGATATACAGCTCACAGCCAAGCCTTGCTCATCACCTCCACCCCGGTCACTGGCACGGTCACCAGCACAGTAAGACAAGCGCTGCTCTCTTCCATCTGCCTTCCCACACTGACCTGCAGTGTAGCTCCTGCCAGTACATGTGCGACAGACTCATCACTCATTCCAGTGACAGAGGAGTCCTATGCCATCCTGACCCTACTCAAGACCCGCTGTGTCTCCTGATTTGATTAGAAGCCAACACCCATGTGGGGGCCTCCAGGTCCTCCTGTCTCCTGCCTTTCTCAGACCTGCCCAGCTCATTCTTGTCCCAGGGCATTTGTTGCTGCTGTGGATCCAAGCCCTGGGGTGGGGTGAGTAGAGGGCTCCTGGCAATGCAGGACAGCTAAGGATTGTCTGGATCCTTCACAGAAGTGCCTTAAGCAGCAGTCCTCCTGCCTCCAACCTCCCGCACCCTCTGCTCTCATGCCGCTCCCTTTCCCTGAAGACCCCTGGCTCAGACTTCCTCCTTCCTCGGATCTGCTTCAAAGCCTTCACTTCCTCTGGAGAGGCCGGACTGACCCGCATGAATAAAAGAAGCTGTCACTGACTCTGCTCTCCAGATCCTCCAGGCTCTGCTCCACACTGATGTCACCCGCCTACTTTTCTCCATCAGTTCCTGGAAAGCAGGAGCTCTGGGTCCCTGTTTCCTAAGAACTCCATCAGTACTTGACAGGGAGCAAGAGGAAGTTGAATTAAAGTGTGAGTGAATGAGTGAGCAGGGAAAGTGGAAAAAGTGAGCATAGTTCCATAATAATGCATCTCGGCCCCAGGAACTGGGTAGCCTGCGAGCGATGCCACACCTGTCTGTCCTGTGGGCAGGCCAGGAGCCCCTGGACCCTTCTGCTGGAGAGTCTTTCCGTTCTGTATTGCTGTGGAGAACCAGCCAGGGTGATGTGCTCATCTTGGTTGGTGGCAAAGTAAGACCCTCCTGGAGTCGCCAATGTTAGAGATAATCATGTGAATCTTGCCAGGACAAACAACTCTTCGGGAGGGTTAAACATTATGAATTGCTTTCAGGACACCATCTGCATTTAGAAAGGCTTTTGTCCTTCTCCTTACAGAGAAGGGCCCAGGAGGTAGATCACTAGCTTCATTTCCACTTCCCATTCATCTCTTTAATGTCCAACTTGAGGAGTGAGATCCCTGCTCTCTCTCTGCAGCGGTTACTTATAACTGAACTGCTGCTTATCTTTCACATTAATGGAATCTTCCTTCCTTTCTCTTAAGAATGACATGGGCAGGACTGTTCAAGAGCAGGTGTGACACACAGGGGCTGTTTTTGGTCCGTAAAGTGAAGCATTTGCCCCTAGATCAGGACTGAAAATTTCTGAAGATTTCCTTGAGTTACTGAGATGAATGAACTAATAGTTTGTGCAGGTCATATCTCCTCAGCTGACTGTTCCAAGTCAAAACTCAGTTCTGAGCCCAGAGTTGAGGGGAGTAAAATGCATATGTTCCCACAAAAAAAGCAAATGAAAAACCAGACAACCCACCAATCTCATCTTGATAGATGCTTAGGCTAGACTATGACCACGAGGATGTTATACAGGACAAAACACAAGCATCCAAAGGTGATGCTCAGAACCCCAAAATAAGCAGAAAGGCTAGTAGGGCCAATTACTGGCTGAAAGGCACAACTCAGCCAAGCCTGCAAGTGGCTGACATATGGAGGAGACCATGGTTTCCTCTGTTAGGGCAGCCCAGGACTCACCTATCAACCTAGACAGGAAACAGAGACCACTGTGGAGGCAGAAACCCGCTCACACAATTACATCTGCTCCCAGGACAAGCCCTACAAAAACTGCCATCTCAACACAACTGAGAGCAGATCACGCCTGGTAGACCAGTTCATGGGAGACCCGAGACTGATTCCTCATTGTCCAGGCAGACAGCAATGTGTTAAACAGGATTCCCAAGGGGAAGAAGCACAGCTCAAGAGCAAGAGTGTGCGTGTCCACGCTGGGGCATCTGCAATCCAATTCTTCCGCCTTCTTGTGATATGAATCTGAATGGAGTGATGGCTCCTCTCTGAGCTTTATGTCTTAAAACTATTGCTGCAAAAAGCACAGGCAAACTATAAACAGCGAAGGACACGAGTAATGTCTACTGAGGACTTACTAGTTGCCCAGTTCCGTACAATTGATAAGGTGACATCCTCAATTCAGGAAGTAGATCCTCTTATTTCTTCCTTTTCACCAAGGAGAAAGTAAAAGCTCACAGATTCAGTGATTTACTGAAATTACACAGCTGGTAAGAAGTGAAGTGACTGAGACAACATGATCCTGAATGATGTTTTTCACCCACAAGTTCTATACTTGTGCTTTCCAATACAACAGCCACCATCCAGGTGTAGTTGCTCAAATAAACACCAAAGGCAGAAAACAAGCCAGTCCCACCCATGCAGTGGCCTCAGTTTGAATGCTCAGTGGTCACCACACTGGACTATACTGGAAATTGGCTACCACATTGGATAGTGTACATACAGAACATTCTTACAACTATGGAAAGTTCTATCGGATAGCAGTGGTCACCAGCAGTGGGTAAGATACGTATGCTGCACTGTATTCTCCAAGGACAGAACCCACCACTCGCACAGTCATTTGTTGCTGTGCCTTGGGAGCAGAGCCGTAAATGGCTGTCTGTTACCAGAGCCACATGCATCAGTGTGGTACTGGTGCTCCATCACCTTGCTGCTGTTGTTGCTGCTGTTACTGATGGGGGTAGAGGCTGCTCCTCTGCCTTCTCTCGCTGGCCTCTCGTTTGTACTGAGCTCTTGGGACCACGGTTGCGAGTCATTTTCATCATGCCACCATGAGGAATGCAACAGGGCATACCCATTGGGCTTGTCTTATCCCATAAGCCTAAAAGTTTTCCTGCCCTGTCACTCTGGCCTCCCTTATGTTTTTGTTATTGCCCACAAGTTTTAAATTGAGGTGAAAGTCACATAATACTAACACTTAAGGTGGTATTTAGTGCATCACGGCATTGCGTCACCACCACCTCTCTCTGGAGTCACACCACTTCCAGCAGTGTTCCAAAGAAAAGCCTCTGACCTAAGAAGAAGTAACTGCCCACTCTCTCCCTCTATTCCCTGACACTCATCTTCCTGTGTGTCTAGGGGTTTAATTACTGTAGACGTTTCACAGAAATGGAGATGTATGATATATGCAAACATTTGCATCTGCTTATTTCATGTAGCATAATCCTGTAAGATGTCACCAGGCTATGACATGTATCCTGCTTCTTATGTGGCTTTATAATATTCCAGCCTAGAGATGGATCACAATTTGCTTTTAAAGAACACAAGCCAGTTGTTGGTTCCTCTGATACAACAGGAAATGTGTGTGTGTGTGTGTGTGAGAGAGAGAGAGAGAGGGAGAGAGAGAGAGAGAGAGAGAGAGAGATTCTGACCACACCTGGTGGGAAAAGCTCCAAAACCTGCTAAACAGCTGGCCATTCTGCGCCTTGGGAGGCACGTGGCACGGGCGCCCACCAGGCACATCCATGCTGCTGGTTTTTCCTTGTTCCATTAACTGTATTTTTTCCCCTTAAGAACATTATCCCAAATGTGATTTCTGTGATCGTTAACAGATCATATAAGATAATAGCTTTGGGATTTTTATAGGTTAAAAGGTTTGACTTTTTAAAAGCATAAAATAGGTTGGCTTTGACAGGTTTCTTGACTGCAGATCTTCAAAGTGTCTGTACTATTTCAAACGTTCACTGGAAATTTTACAGATGCTATTATGATTTTTCAGCATTTTTCACATGTTCCCAAGGGGCACATGACATGTGCGTGTGTCTGTATCTGTGTGTCTCTGTGTTTCTGTGTGTGTGCGTGTCTGTAGGTCTATCTCCGTGTGTCTGTATGTGCCTCTCTGTGTCTGTATGTGTCTGTATGTGTGTGTGCATGTTAGAAGGCCTTTCTTGGGGCTTATGTTTTCAGGAAGTTTGGAAAAGCAGTTCTTTATTAATATCTGAATCCTTTTCAGGGGGGAGGGAGAATGTCCACATATTTCAGAGATTGCGACTTGTCTACAAGGCTTAAAATAGCAACATTTCGGAATGCAAATTAAGTCTCTTCGATGTAAGTTATTTCTGAATTAATCATACAAGCTGTAGAGAGTGACATGAGTTTGAATTGCAGTTGAAGGCTAACAACCCATAACTTGCAATACCCATCTGAAAAGATCTTAATCCCTTAGCACTGTGTGGTACACAAGCTGAAGATCTTGAAGGTACTGAGTCATTAAAAAAAGGAAAAAGTATCTTCGAGAAATGCTCATTCCAGAACATAACCTAAGCATATCTATTAACACTGGAACTACAAGCTGCTTCTGTATGTCAGAGTTGGAAACTGTGTTTTTGAATAATATCTACGTAATTTTCAATAAAAATAACCTTTAGTAAATTATCCAGATTTTAAGGTATCAAAGACAAATGGCTTTTGCTGGAATTAGTTTTCCCCTAGGAAGAAGGAGATGGAATTTTTCTTTTGCAATGAGAAAAAATAAAAAGGTAACCATGCAAATAAATAAATAAATAAGCCTTGGTGGGGCTTTCCAGAATCATCTATTATCAGAGAAATCCCAGAATGTGGAGTCCAGGGTCCTGGGCTGGACACAGGCACGGTGCAGCCCAGCCAGGCTGAGTGGTGTGTGACAACGTGACTCTGCAGGACACATGCACATGCCAGGGCTCCCACAGCTCACAATCTACCAGGTGGGTTTTATAACTCCATTTCACAACCAGGTTCCCCAGCAGTGACTCTGTGGGTACCGTGGGCTGCCCTGGGCCGCGTGGGATGTCAGAGGCCTTGTTGGTTTTGATCCACGACATGTGAGAATCAAACACATCTCTAGACTTGCCAGCTGTTTCCCCTAGGCTAGTGTCATTTCAGGTTGAGAACTTAGGGTTTATGGAGAGCAAGCCAAGCCTGTGTGTGATGTGGGCTAAAGCCAGAGCATGACCACCAGCTGCAGAGTGCAGGCAGTGGGGCCCTTGGCAGTTCTTTATTATGAACTGTTTCTGGAGCTTCCTTGGGTCCAAGTGGTGGGGTGGAGGCACACATGATGGAGATTTAGGGAGCCCACGGTTCTCTCCCAGTTGTCTGACAGCCGGAGGGGGTTAACATGGTGTCTCCTGCATTTGAGGCACTAGGCTGTCATCCCATAGGGCTGTTCCCCCCACCCTGCCCCTGTCTGCTTCCACAGAAGCCTTTGCCCAGCCCCATTCATAGGAACAGGGAAGCAGCACCCAGACTTACTGGGTGGGTATAGGCAAGTCCTTTGTGATGAGCGTGTAGTTTCTCCAAGAATTGTTTCAGAAAAGGTGAATTTTTTTCTTAAAGGAGTATGTTATGCAAACACTTGCACCTCTGAAAGAAGTGGAAAGAATGTGTGGAACTGATCTTTTGGTACCTAAGCTCTCAGTGTGGGGAAAGATAAGCTTTCTTCATAATAAAGATCTTAAAACAGATAGCAATCAAACGAATCGACAGCTAACAGTCCAGCCAACTGAGTATAATAAATAATTTTGAGGCAGTTGATAAACCCCTGTAGAAGAAAGAACAGAGAGGCTGGAAATTTAAAAGAGTATATTTACTTGGCATGGAGACAGAACCAGACTAAATTGAAAGGACTGGGGATATAAAACACCCCACCCCTCCACCACAGGCGATAAATAAAGAACAGTGTCCTGGTTTTCTTTACCTTGAAGGGAACCTGAAGGCTGAGATCCTGGGGAGGGAACGTCTTATCTTTTGTGTCTTCCCCCAGAGCCCAGCTGGGAGTGAGTTCTCAACAAATGGATGCATTTTTTGAATTAATTTCTATTTCATGGCAATTTGAATATCATGGTTGACTCACTCAAACAAATCTTATCTTTGGGAAATGTAAATTGGATGTGATCCCTTTGCAAAAAGCCTTCTGAGGCTGAGGGACCTTTTTTAAACTAAAAGCTAAGTTTTTGCCCTGCAAGACCTGGCATGACCTGACTGCTCCCCAACCCCCCCGGCCCCACACTCCTCTTTCCATCACGTGGAGCATTTAATATTTTCACAAGGAACTTGGTTTAGCCCCATCCACCTCCGAGGTCTTCCCAGGTGAGCATGAGGTTTACCGGACACTTGTCACTCTGATTTCAGAGACTCAAAGGCAGGATCCTTCCCTCCCTTCATTCCCCTACAGAGCACTGAGGCTGTCTACACCACTCCCACAAACCTGTACCCAGGACTGCCATTCCCCAGGCTAGAGCTCATCTACACTGACACAGCACCACTAGGGAGGAAGTTTATCCTGTCCTGCACCCCAGAGTTATAAATTCTACCCTAGCTCCTTAGCACAAACCTTGACCACACCCTCCCCCAGGTCCTTGGCTGCAGGCAATTCAGTAGGGTGCCCCAACTTACAACACTTTCTCACAGTGCTGCCCTGTCCTCTCCCCTTATGCCTGAGCACTAGATTTGACCTCCTGACCTCTAGAAGGCTGCCCCTGTCCCTTGTCCCCTGCATTCCATGTTACCAAATGTGTCCCCAGTCAGACTGAGAGCTTTCAAAGGACAGAGATGGACTTCAACTCTGTTGTCCCAGGACAGCCAGCCTTCTGGTCTACACAGGTCTAGTAAGGTTATAAGTGAATGAGCCATGAACCACTTTGAGGCCCTGGGCGTGGTCAGCCCCATGCTGGGTCCCACAGAGCAGATGCAGATGCTGTTAGCGTCTGGGGATTGTCCTGCTCATGGGAGGATGGTGAGCAGCATCCCCAACACATCTGCACACACTGCCAATCTGAGGGAGAGTGTCCTCCTTCTGCGGCAGGTACCTGAGAACTGAGGACAGCACCCTGTCCTCAGGAGACTTCCCAGCATATGTTACCACCTTCTGGACCTTGCAGTGTCTCCTTCCACATCCTGGATCTTGAACCTGCTTTGTGTGAATCCATACTCTTTGATGGCTGCTTTTATTGAGAGTTCGGCCAAGGTTGGATTTGATGGGGCCCTGCTGTGGCTGGGCCAGATGTGCTGTGGCACTGACCTCAGCCTAGGTGTTATATTGGTCCAAGCTGCCCTGGTCTGTGAGCCAGAGCTGCTCCTGTCCCTACTGGCCACCCACATTCCCTCCTCTTCTTGGTACTGGAAGAGAAGATCAGTAGTAAGAACAGCACTGCTACGTGTTCCTTACCACATTTCAACCCCCTGCTGCTTTCAACACCAGCAGTGGGCTGGCCATGGTGAGATGGGTGACCCCGAGGTCAGTGGCCTGTCCCAGGGGCACACACTCCCCATTATGGCACTACTCCCCAGATGTTTTCCAGGAGGCCTCAGGCTGGCTTCGGAAGAGCCCACTGGTCGGTGTGTGCAGCCCAGGTGATGCCCCACCACAGGGTGGATGGGTGGGGAGTGGTAAGTTCCTCCATGGGGGTGGAGGGAAGGGGCAGGGATGATCTTCCATCTCCCCTAGCGTCTACAGCCCGTGGCTTCCACTCCATTTCCTATAGATTGGTTGAAATACCTTTCAGCCCTCACCTTCAGTCTTGCTGACTCACTTACAAAAAAGTAACACTAATAATCACTATGACCATTTGGTGGCCTCTCGCCCCTGGGCTCCAAACTTGCTTCCTTAAGTGAGAAGAGGACAGTTTGTTCCTCTTTTCTCTTGTGCTCCTCTCTCTTGCTGTGCTTGTGCCTAACACACTGCGCCTCCCTCCCCTGATGGTTAGTACCAAGTCAGAAACAAGTGCAGGCACTGAGGTGGACTGGTGTGGGGAGCTGCTGTGGGTGCCTTGTCTGGGCTTGCAAGACCTGCTCCCATGGGTGCTGCCCCCATGCTATTATCAACTGATCACTCAGCATCTTTGATAGATTCAAGTTCAACAGCAGCTGCCCAATTATTTAACTGGTCCTGTTGGTCAATTCCCTGGGTCAGGCCAAATGGGCTTACAGGTTCCCCCGGGTTGAGGTGCAGAAGCACTTCGGGCCCCTGGCCTGAATGACCCAGGAGTGAGTCCGTGTGTGAGGAGAAGTGTTTGTGTGTGATTCTCCAGAAGTTTCCACAGTGAGACCCAGCATGGGAGCCCCTGGATTAATATTTCTCTCGGACCCCAACTATGATGAGGCATCTCCACGGCGGACAAGGCTAGAGCACAAACTTGGCCACTGCCCTCATTTCACAAACACACATTAGGACCTGACTGTGTGCCAGGACCTTGGTGTGGGCGTGGAGGAGAGAATAAGCCCAGGGACTCCAGATTTGCTCACCTCCCAAGATTCAAGTTAGCGCCTCTCTGAGGAGTCTGCCTCAGCTAATGAAGGCAAAGGAAATGCATTTTTGCAGTGGGGAGTGAGAGAGCAGCTTTGCTTAGTGGACCAAATAACCCATCTGGCAGGAGCGACTGGGTGGTCTAATCCAGGTGCATGCAGCCTTAGCGAAGTGGTTTCTAACCCCTTCATGCCTCAGTTTCACCAGCTGCACATGGCAGATAAGGGCAGGCTGCAAAATGAAGCAACTGCAAGTATGAAGTGGAAAGCTGGGAAGGAACGTGGAGGCGCTGGGGTAGGAAGAAGCTGCACAGCCGGACCCCGAGCTGCATTTTCGTGTAGCAGTCTGCACACATGCCTTCATTTCCTGGCAGTCCTGTGTTTTAAATGTTCATGTCAAAAGAGACATCAGAAAGTGGCCAACTTCAGATGCCTGCTCAGTGTCCAGCCATCTGCTGAGTGGGAGTGACAGGATTCCCTACCAAGCTGTTGTAAACTCCTGTATTCCCTCCTGGGATGTTCACAGCAAGCCCTGTGGCTCCATAGGGGTAAACTGGGGTCCGAGAGAAATATTAATCCAGGGGCTCCCATGCTGGGTCTCACTGTGGAAACTTCTGGAGAATCACACACAAACACTTCTCCTCACACACGGACTCACTCCTGGGGACTCTGGCTAAGTTGGGCAGCTTGGCATGGGAGAGTGTACTTGCGGGTGAGGAGGCAGTCTAGGTGATTCCATGAGCAGTCAAATTTGAGAGCCATAAATGTCTTTCTTGAAGTCAGAATCTGCCAAGGCATGAAAACTGGCTCAGCTCCCTCCTCCTACACCCAGGCCAGCATGCTCCTGAAATCTCTTGGTGACACCCTCATTCCTGGCCTACAGGCACTCAGACACGTGACCTTCAGCAGCCATCTGAGTCTGGGCAAGTTGGAACACAGGAGCCCTGGGGTGAACTCGCTCAGTCGGCAGGACCCATTAATGGAACACGAACCAGGCTGTCTAGGGCAGTGTGGGCTGCAGGTGGGAGGTTTGCAAATGGTCTCTTGGAGCCCCTGGAGAAATCAGCACACTCAAGGTATGAACAGATGCCCCTGGCAGGCCTGGAATGAAATCGGTCCATGGGGTACCCTCGTCAAGGCGAGTTAATGGATCAAGTCAGCAGCAGAGACTCGGCAGTCTGGGTATTTCGAGCTGGGCTTGTCACACTGCAGCAAGTGTGGGAATCACCAGGAGAGCTATGAAAAGCTGGACAACAGACCTGTGCCCACAGCCTCTGACCCAGCAGGCTTGGCATGGGCCTGGAAATGTGCATTTCTACAGCTTCTCAGGTTATTCTATTGGACTGTGGGTCACAATTTGAGAACTGCCAAATGAAATGACTCCTTCCTACAGTGTCAATCCAATACATGAACCACTACCTGTCTGCGCAGCATGCTACTTTCACCTCTATTTTACCTACAGGCAGCTTAAAGTGTCAAACATTTAAAGGACAGGATGAGTTCTCATTCTTGGACAGCCACTAAGTTCCTGGGCTGACCCTACGTGCATGGAGTCTACTTTCTAACTGCAACAGCATTTGTAGAAAATCCTGGAGTCTCACACCCTTCCTAGAGGCAACAAATCAGAGGCTGAGGATTCCATCACTTGCCAAAGTTGGCACAACAGCAGGTCAATCCATGAGGGTGCTATCAGTCAACCTTTCCCAAACAGAAAAGGGCAATTTCATAGTACCCATCTAGGGGCAAAATCCTCATCCTAACCTCAGCAGGTCTTCCTCCAAAGCTGAGGCTTCTCACCCAAAGCTCCTCTTGCTCAGGGCTCTTCTCAACCACATATGATGAGAGAAGGTGGGGGTTGGGTGGTATGAAGCCACATGCTCCCAAGTGGGCTGAGGTCACACATGGGAGCTTGCAATCCAGGAGGGCAAACACACTGCATTCATTAATTCCAAAGAAACCCTTATAGCCCTACATTTACTTTACAGATGGGAAGGACATAATTTCTGATCAGGCAGGTTATTCTGCCTGGTCAGAGGTCAGAATGCTAGACAGTCTGGAGTCAACAGTTGGTTCATGGTCAAAACACCCGGCGTGGTCTCGTGCTCTATAACACATAGCTGTATTGGGGTGTCATCAGCCCTCCCCAATATAGTCTGCTTATATCCTACTATATTCTACCATTAGCCTGGCAGGGAAGGCCCATCCAAGAGGTCACCCGCAGGGCACAGGGCACTCAAGAGGATGGGCAACATGAGCCTTCCTCACAACTGTGTACCTGCCACAGAGAGCTGCACTACCTGAGGACAGGTTCTTGGCCCAACAAAACTGAGCCAATGGAGTGACTGATGCTGCAGATGACAACATGCTAGCTTGCTGTCTGCCTTGCTAGCTGATCCTCTTTCTCGCGACAGTGAGACTGGAAGCCAAAGACTGCTCTGCCCCAGCTCTTCTGAGTTTGGAGCCCTGTGCACAATGTGGGTGCTTCCTGTAGACTTGGCAGGAAATGTGACCCAAGCTGCAGCTGTGCTGTGCAGATCCAACGGGTAGCAGGAGCATGAGGTTCTGCAGGACAGCCAAAGCATCTCTGTCCACTTCTGAGCATTGTGGGTGCCAAGTGGCAGAAAGAGGCAGTGGCTCCGGTGGTTCATCTCAACAGTGGTTCCCATGTGTCAGGAGCAAATATTTTAACCACACTCCCATCGCACAATTGGCAAAGACTGGGTAGAGATTGCTACTGACATCTAAGAGGCAGAGGCCAGGGATACTGTTAAACATCACGCAATGATCATGTCCACAATGTCCACAGTGCAGAGGTCAAGACGACTTTGATCAGAGTGTTTTCATGGATGTACAAGACAGGGCACATGGTGATTTTGACAATTCTCTCGGTCACCAGTTCCCTTTGGAAAGTCCCTTTCCTTGCAACCTAATTAGATTCTGTTGACTACTACCAAAAATCCCAACTAAGAAAGTTGGCTGGGGGATCTGACTAGAGAGGCTGAAGTGATTTATGGAGCGCGTCTCTATCATTAAGGGCTGGGGGAGCATTCCAAGTGCAAATCTTATTAAAGGTAGTGCAGACCCATCAAGGTGATGTATGCAGCACCCATGCATAACATGGACATTATTATAAGCAGGGTAATCACCTAAATAATCCTCTAATCTGAGTCAATCTACATCTCCCAATTGGTTTATGATCACTAACATTATGATACTCCTATTTGCATGTGACAGTCACATTTTTCAACTTAATATATTTTTTGCCAAATTGTCTTGGAAACCACAGGACAGAATTGGGGCAGAGCCACACAAACAAAAGGAAACAAAGGAAAGTTATAAGCAATGATGCCTCCTGACTGCCAGGTGTGTGCTGATTTTCAGGCAACACTCTTAACTGCAAAGCCAAAGCCTGGCCAAGAATCTGGCTTGAAGCAGGGCAAGCGCCCAAAGCAGAAAATGTTAGCAAATATTCCCAAAGAGCTGGTGGGATCCCAACCACGCTCGGGGGCTGGGAGTGCAGGTGGTTCTGCATGTCTGTTCTATAACTGAGTGTGACGGCATCTCAGGTTCATCATTATGGAGTTGGTTGAGATCATCATTGAAGTATTCAGCACCAAGCCGTGGTAATATTGTAAACACTCCAGAAAGGTTGGCGCCAACAATGGTAATACATCTTAGGAACCATTTAGATCCCAACTAATCCATGAACCAATGTAAGATTAAAAAAGAACTTTTTTTTAAAGGTTTTTGTGTATTCCAGGGGCCTAAGGCATTCTTGGATGCTTAATGCTTGTTCTCCTTCCAAGAGTTCCTCTCTTCTCCCATTAGTTCCTGTATCACCAGTTACCTGTGTGTCTTCCAGCACGTCATGCGGTCTAGTGACCTGCTATAAGGCCTACCGATGCCACCTGTCCACTACCAGGGTCCTGCTTCCTGTTTTGCCTCACACGACCTGCAGAGCCCAACTTAAACCCTCCATCTGACCCCACCACCTGCTTAAAAGACTCCATCTCCCACTCCACTCATATGCTTCCATATTGACAAATTTGCAGTGGGCCGATTATATTCACAGTGTGAGGGAATCATTACCACCTGCTAATATTTTTATAGAATTTCATAAACTTGGCCATTCATGAATCATTTACAGTACTTTATTCCAATGAAGAGTTCACAAATCACTCAAATGCTGGCAAAATGCATAATAATGAGTAATATTTCAGAAGGCTTTGCATTAATATGTCAGCTTCCAATACTGACAGAGCTAAATTATTTTGCCAGGTCCTACTGTGGGTCAGAAGCATGGGAAACCTTTTTGGGAACTGGGGCAGGGAGCAGCAGCAAGGTAACGGAGGTTCAGGAACAAAACGGCATTTAAGAAGCAACAGATCACCCAGCTGTCAGAGTCCCTTCCCAGCACCAATCAACAGAGCTCACAGCAAAGCAGCTGAGGAATCTGTGGATCCGATAGTGGGGTCTAGGTGCCCAGAGAACAGGAAGAAGTGTTTGAAGGACTGAAAATGTGGTGCTTTGCAGCTGCAGAGAAGCGATACAGATCCTAAAGCCACAAGAAGGCCTTGACAGAGTCATTTAACAGTTATTTGCTTATCTGCCAAACGGTGTTAACACCTACTTACTTAGTCCCTTGTGTGAAATGGATTAAATAAGAGAATGGCTATGCATGTTTAGCACAATATCCACCATGCAATGTTCAATCAACAGTGGCTGCAATGACAATCCTCACTCCAGGACCCAAAGATGAACGCATCCCAGATTATTTCTTATCAAACAAATCCCAGAGGCTTAGATCAAAATATTTTCCTGTCGGATTTGGCAAATGTTAACACAATAGTATGCATGTGCACTCGAGTAGCATTTGACTTCTAAAGAAGCAACAAGGCTGGAGCAATTACAGTGCCAATGCCTGCCCCCACCTGCTGCTCTCTGCTTCTTAGCCTTGCAAGGATGGAAATTAAACTTAGGGCTCCGGGGACTAGATTCTGCTCTTTGAAGAAGCAGGCATGCTACCAACCATGTTGGCTCTACCTGTGCTACTGAGCCAGAAGATAATTTCTAATAGGCACCTGAGACAGGGAAGACTTGCACCAGGCCTGTGCCTGAAGCCGATCAATACTGAGGGACCTGGCTCTCATTCCAGCTGGAAGTGGGAGATCCAGGGGTTTCACTTCTTTGTTCCATTCCCTCATCCCCTAAAGGCATCCAAACAGGAGAGGAGTCTTTGAAAAGCTCATAGAAAAATACGCATTGTGAAAAAACTACTATGCATGGGCTCCAAATTTGTTTTTGCCTCAAAATAATTACATATTTAAACTCAATTTCCTGTGAACTTTTAGAGATGTGCAAATTGAACTGATCAACTGACCACTATATTATGAAATAGATTATGAAATGATAATAAAAATCCCTGATTATTCAAGGAAAGCTAATGTCAGAAATGGGCAGGGTGGGCTGCCCCCTTGCTGTGTTCCATCACCGTCCGTTGCCTCTGACATCATTACTCTCCCACTCACATGGTAAGATTGTACGAGTGCTTACCACACTCCTGGCACTGTTCAAACACTGACGTGAATTAACCTCTCTGGTCCTCATGCAATTCTATGGATCACTGGGACTGCCATCGCTGCCACTTCCTAGATTAGGAAGTTGACAGTCAACCAAGTTCATGAGAACTACGGCTCAGTTCAACCAGTTTGGCTGCACATAGAATCCACGTTCTCACTACTACAATACAGCTGAGAATAAGCCCTCAGCTGCTCCCACACCAAGCTCTAGTTGACCAGCTTGTCAGCACTAGCCCTTGGTTCCCTCTTTTGCAGTTCTGATGAGTGGCAACACTGTTCCAACCTCATGAATGAGAATCACAAGACCAGAGAGGGCCAACAACTTGTCCAAGCTCACACAGCTGTGGAGGCAGCCATGCTGTCTTGCATGGCAGTTTGTTGGAACACAGTGCCTCAGTGAACACGAGCAGAGGCAGCCATGTCTAGCAGACACTGTCCTGTGCTGCACTGTATCTGCTCCAGAGCCAGCCGTGCCTGACCACCTGACCCGCTTCTCCCACTCTTTGGCCATGCCTCCTGGGTCCCCAGGCCCCACACAATCACCAGCCACAGCTCTGCATTCAGCTCTGTGACCATCTGGGGGCAAACAGAGCCATATGTGGTGGAAATTATCCTTCAGGAGCCCCAGCCTAGCTTTTCGGGCAATGTGCCCCGGGTGACCACTGGTCATCTCTCATCAGCCGGGAGGCAGTCGTGGGAATTCTCTGTCCTGCTGCTCTCACCGTCCCCAGACCTCTCTGACTTTAGGGGGCTTTCTCACTGCACCTGGAGGTCAAGGTCCAGAGGCAGGCCTGGGCTATTGCGGCCTGGAGTCTTTATGTGAACATGGAAGGTCTCCGCTGTAGGTGTACAATTTGTTTGGAGCTTCTGGGACCCACGCAAGCCACACAGATCCAGCTCTCCGCAGGCACATCCCAACGCTGTGGGGTCACCCTCAGCCCTCCAGAAGACAGCTCTCACCTCTCTCCACATCTTCCTCCACTCACGCGGCACTCCCAGCCAATGAGTTCTCTGCTTCCCTGGATTTAGGATAGTCCTATCTCAGGGAACAGGAACCCTCTCCCCCAAGATCTCCTGTCCTCAGTTCTTTATCTTGGGTCACTTTCATCGCCCCCAGGGAGTTCCTGAGCAAGATCCATCCAGAAATCTCTGATACTTCAGACAATGCCATGATTTCTAACATCACAACAAAAGGGTAAACAATGTCAACCTCCTCAGGATGAGAACTAGGAACCTGATGTCAGAACTTTAATACAAAATTCAAAAGCATTCAGGAAAAAAACAAGAGGAGGAGCTCAAGATTCAGTGCTCACCTGCTGAGTGCCGGGCACTGTGCCAAGCATATGCCCAAGGCAGTTTTGCCTCTTCCCATCCTGAGGCGCTTTGTGGGTAACGGTCACCACACCAGGGAGGTGAGCGGGCTGCCCCAGGTCACACAGCTCAGGAAGCAGCTGTGCTGACATGCGCATGGCAGTTTTGACATGCGCTCTCAGTCCCCATGCTACCACATGGCATTCATGGCAGCCCAAGTTCCTCATGTCTGATGCCTCAGGGGCATGCCCCTCGCAGGCTTGCAAAAAGAATAGGCCATACATGCACAGCCTGGTACTGGGACCCTGGGAGCTGCCAGGTCACCTCTGCTAACCTTCTAGTCCAGACAGAACTGGATACTTCTGAAGGTACCAACTTCTCCAACATTTGAACAGTTTCTCCAACGACCAGAGCCCATGAGAAGAAGCAGAAGCCATGAGGCTCAGCCTTTAGTGCTAACAGACAGGCCTCTGGTGAGGCCTCAGACAGAGCATTTGGGAACAAAGCCTCATCCTCCTAGGCCCTGCACCTGCTGCTGTCCGTGGCCACCTCACTTCTGTGCAGCACCATGGACCTCTGGTGTCTGTTCCCTCCCTTCTCCTCCCTGGAAACTCATAGCAAACTAGTTGGGTGGGTAAGAAAACCACAGACAACCGAGATTACTCAATCGTGACCAGCAACACCACTTTTTCTTCTCTGATGCTTCTTAGGATCTGCCCATCACGCCGCAGACAAACACTTGGCACAACAACGAGCAAAGTGTGCGTGTGTGTTCTGCTTCCACTCGCTATATCCAGTCTTTCCCTCTAACTGCCACTTCTTCAAAAGTGTTTGAGAACGCTGTGGAAAACCGCTTTGCAAAATGCGCCATAATTGAACCACTGGCACAGGGCTGAACACTCAGTGATTATGTCGCTTTAAGGAGCAGGTCCAGCCATGGCATCACTGAAAAAAACTTCAGAAAATTCCTCCCCATTTGCTCTGGATCAATAGGCTTTCCTCCACCACCTCCTTGGGCCCAGTCCCTGGAGAGGCAAGCCCTCTATGAGATGCCCCAGGACCGGCTTCCTTGGACTCCAGCATTAAAATATGATTCAAGCCTGGGGGAACACCTGTGTCCCTTCCTCCCCATTGCCCTGCTGGTAACCACACAGCCTGGATGTGAGGGGCCTGGAGGCCCCGAGCTCAGAGGGAAGCCAGAGTGGACTCGCGATGGGCACTCACTTGGTAAGTAGCGATGGCTTCTCTGTCCAAGGTCCGTGTCACGGAGACGCTGCCCGTGTTCTCATTGATTCTGAAAATCCCTTTAGGCTCCTGATCCACTCCCTTTCCAGTGAGCCGGAACTTGGACCCTTCGGGTCTGTCACTGTCGACCACCTGGTGAGAGAAGCATTTAAGAGTTAAGAAACATTTAAGAGTGTCTGGAAAAACAAGAGGGCCCATGCTTCAAAGACAGCTCCATGTCTCACCACATGTGCCAGCAACGGGTGCCAAGGACGCCATCCTGGCTTGGCACCCTTCACTTGAATGTGCAGACTGCCACCAACACTCACACTCGTGTGGCGTGTGATGGATAAGGAGGGCAGGAATTTCAAGTTTGGTCATTCACTTCACCTTTTTATTTAACTCCAGGGAAGAGAATTATTTACTTATTTATTTATGCAAAACTAGGCAGGCAATGAAAAGTATTTACTGGACAGTTGTACCCTGAGAAGGCAGTGATCAAGTACTGGGCAGGCCCTGGGACACACGTGACGTGTTTCCTTTAAACCTTGATGATCCTGAGGGCAGGGGGACTTCATTAATCCTAGCCAATGGATGCGACTGTGAGACTCAGAGTGGAAACCGGCCACAGCTCCTTCAAATCTAAAACAAGCTTCATTTTCATCTTCTCTAGAGACACCATTGCTGGACACTTGTCAGGGTGTTCTACACCGCTCCAAGGAAATTTTCCCAACAGACGTTAATCCTGATTTTACCTTGAAGAACAGACACAGCAGGTGAAGGTGGTGGGGGGGGGGGGGTGGTGGCTGGGACACCAGGCAGAGGAAATAGCACAGAGTAGGCAGTAGTCAGGTGAAGAAAAGCTTGGAAAATTCCAGAAATGGTGAGTCAGGTGCTTGAGGCTGACAGGGGCCCAGTCATGGAGTTTCCATGCCATCTGAAGTTGTATATCTGGATAATTATTATTTGCTTTTTTAAAACTGCTTTTTTTTTTAATTTAGCTTTTTAAAATAAAACATTTATTTTTATTGGAATTTACCAAGAGAAGGAGAGACAGAAACAAAGATCTTCCATCTATTGGTTCACTCCCCAAATGGCTACAATTGCCAGAGCTGAACTGATCTGAAGCCATGAGCCAGGAGGCTCTTTCTGGTCTCCCAGGTAGATGCAGAGTGCCAAGGACTTGAGCCATCGCTGCTGCTGCTTTCCCAGGCCACAGGTAGGGAACTGGATGGGGAGTGGAGCAGCTGGGACATGAACCAGTGCCCGTATGGGATGCTGAGATTTGAAGGTGAACGATTAACCTGTCGGCCATTGAACTAGCTCCTGAGAATTATTTGCATAAGCTGGATCTAGCATGTACCCAAGCATCTGCCCACACACAGTGTTGCTTCTTCACCAATTCCAGCAAATGCTAATGTGGTTGCAACCACACAAAGAGGAGGTCACAAACACATCAGACACCCTGGGCAGGCTCCTGCCTACACACGGTTGGCATCCCCCAGAGGTCCCACCCAGTCACCAAGCCTGCAATTCTGATGCTGGCCCCCAGGTGGCAGTGGTGCCTAAGGCAGCATAAGTTCATGACTTCACCTGGCAGAAACCCTACTGCTGTGTAGGGCAACACAGCTTCCCCCCAATCCCTCTTTCCGATTTAAACACTTAAAAAAATACACTGAAAGTTTTGATTAAACACCAATTACTTCTGTTTGCATTTTTAAAATTAATGGAAAATAGGCTCATTAAAGGCTAGGTTGTGATACCTTCTGATGAAAATTATTTGTAATCACAGCTTGGTTTGATTTAACCAACTCTCATGCTTCTTCTGACCTACTCCCCACTCCTGGAAGTCCCACAATGGCGAAACTCCACAGCTTATTGAGCTGAGAGTGGATCCTGGTGCCCAGCACAGCAACAGGCACGGATGCCTGTGTCTGTTGCGCAAATAAAAGCAGGTGCTACAAGTATAGCCATGCCCACTACCATCTGTATGACCAAAACCACATTTCCTTGGGTGTCGATATCCTCATTTCTTATAATGGGGTGACGCTGCTTATTTCCAGGCTGTTGGAGGTTTGGTGAGAACAGTGCACAAATAACAGTTCCTGGCAAATAGCAAGGGATCGATGCATCAAAGCTAACAGCCGCAATTGTTGTAGTGATCGCAATACAATCATGCCATTGTCGCTAGTGGGTCACACTGATGCCTCTAGGCTCAAAAATCACCTTAACCAAAATACGCATGTCACTACTACCTGCGAATCCACCCGTCCATCTATCCATCCTTCCGGCTCTCTAAGAACACAGATGTTGTTTTCAAAAATAATCTTTAGAAACAAACTTTCTGTACGGAAAAGGACAGCTGAGCAAAGTGGGCCCTTCCTTGTTCCTATCAGGTTTGTGAGGGTCTTCAAATCCACGGAAAACGAACAACCTGGAAAAATGATTCATGGATTCCTCAAAGTATTTTGCACCAAAACAAACTCACCTTTTCTTTCTCTTTTCTACTAGTTTCAGGAGATGCCACATACTGTTGCTCTCTGCTCCCAACCACCAACTTCCCCCCAAGTGGGACCCTGCTGCCAGTGGTCCCTGCTCCCGCAGCTGTCACCACAGGTCACACCACGTGGCACGCCTGATTCTCCTATCACTGTTAATAATGCAAGACTTCTTTTCACAGTGCAGCTTTTCTTGTTCTTGTTCTCTGAGTTGAAATGGAAGGAAAAAAAACCCTAACAAATGACAACAAGGGACTTGGACCCCAGGTGCCAACACCCTGGAGGGCATGTAAATAGCACCCAAGAATCTTGCTGCAAAACCTGGATAAAGAGATTTCCTGGCTGGCTGTGGGCGGTATAAAGCACCCTGGGGACCACAGACTCCTGCCTCCAGGGACCGGCAGGAAGTGCGGGGGCTTGGAGCAGGTGTGGGATGCTTGAGGGGAGCAGCTCAGGGTGCTTATTATTGTCCATTTCTCACAAAGCACAATGCCTCGTGCACCAAGCCTGCGTCCTGCTGGAACTCCCTCTGCTGCTGAATGCTGTCTTTCATTCTTTTCTCTGCTGCTAGGGGCCAGGGAGGCCGGGAGTGCGTGTCTTTTAAAGGCATTACTTCATGAATTTTTGCACGGACATGTCACAGAACACACAGCAATTCTGTGTGGTTTTACATGAACACGATCATCATACATTTGTTGTTTTACAATGTTTTTTTTTCAAATCACTTATAAGTAGATGTGCATATGCCTTTACAAACTTTTGGAGGAGATCAATTTTAAATGAAAAGTAAAGAGACTACTGATTGCTTATATTCCTTTTTAAAAGATTTTAAAATTTTTAGTTAAAAGTCAGAGTTACAAAGAAAAGGAGAGACAGAGAGATCTTCCACCTGCTGGTTCACTCCTCAAATGGCCAATCCAAAGGTCCGAGAATCCTCAAGGTCTACCTCGTGGGTGTAGGGCCCAAGGACTTAGGGCATCCTCTATTGTTTCCCAAGTCATAGCAGAGGGATCAGAAGTGGAGTGGCTGGGACACAAACTGGCTCCCGTATGGGATGCCAGCACCCCAGGCAGAGAATTAGGCTGCTGTGCCACCATGCAGGCAGTTTTGCAGGGAAGTGGCAGTAACCGCTCATATTTTTTTTCAACTAATCCCTTTTAACATTTTTCACAACCAGAGAAGTTAACAGTGATGCAAGACTAAAAACTCAAGTTCAGATTTCATAAATGAGAGGACCTCAAGGAGTTTCTTTTCTTCATAATCTGTGTTTCCGTAAACTTGCCACAGACCTCTTGTTTTCAGACTTGCTGTTCCAGGGCGGCCCCCCTTCCGTTCCCAAATCTGAGCCAGAACTGCCCTTGTTTTCCCTGACTGCACGGCGTCACGGGGAGCTCTGCTGCTTCTTGTGGACTTGGCCTTTCCAAAACTGCACTGACATCAGGTACCTTTGGTGTGCTGGATCTGTCTGCAGAATGGCCACCATGTTGTGCAGATGCCCGTGGCCACGAGAGCTCCCAGCTCTCTGCTGAACTTCCCCACCAGCACCTTCACCTTGTGCTCTTGTGTGGTTCGCAATTATTTCAACAATTACTGTATTATGGAAAAGTCATGGGAGGCCAAGGTAACCGAACTGGGCCTTTATGTTTGCACCTCTTCTATTTTCCCAATCACAATTAGGAAAGTTGTAAAACGCAAGCCTGAATCAGACCAGAGCAGAAACCAGATGGAAGCTTGCGGTGGCTCCCCAGTGCCTTCTGGGTAAAATGCCAGTGGTGACTCCCCAGTGCCTTCTGGGTAAAATGCCAGTGGTGGCTCCCCAGTGCCTTCTGGGTAAAATGCCAGTGGCCCTCCGTCTCCATGTGCAACCTTAGTCACCACTGCACCGAACACCTGGCCTTCTGTTCTGTGCTGCTTCACCTGAAGGAAGGTCATCTGCCTCTCAATCCTCCACACTGCCTTCTCTCCATGCTGGTGATCGCTGCCTCAGCAGCTCCACTGGCCTGCCTGCCCCACTCCACGGGGGCCCTGGCTGGCCTCCCCAGCAAGGTCTGGGGACACACAGGTAGGCAGACTGCGCCCCAGAAGGTGGCAGGGCGTGCCCCTCTGGCTCTGCATTTCTTATCCCCTTTCACATGCCCTGGCTTGGAACAGGGAAGACACTTGATGAATGCTCTGAGCTAAGATGGGCAACTTTATTTGCATGTTTTTATGTGATTGTAAAATGCTCCATAAACTCTGAAATTTTTAAAAAATAAAGAGAGTCTGTTGTACTCAACTTTTGTTTTAGGAAGCACAGTCACTTTCCCTGTGGAGCGCTGGTCCCTTTTCATCCCTCCTTTCACAGCTTCCCCAGCAGCTGTGCTGGGACAAGTGCCCTCCACCTTACATTTGCCCAGAGTCCCTTCGAGCAGAAACCTTTGTCAAAGGCAACACAGCATTTGCTGCATTTCAAACAGCTTCAAGACCAGCAATGTTCCAAATGGTGGGTGCCCTCACAAACGTGGGTCCTCCAGAGAGCAGTACAACTGCCACCTAACCCTGCAAAGATGGGCGGCTTGACCACACCTTTGTGATCATCCACAGAGGCCAGGGGTCCCAACCAACGCAGAGAGTGTTCAGAAAAACATGGGTGGCAGTGAAAGGCACTTCTACATCCCAGTAAGAGGTCACACAGCGCATGGACTTGGGGGCAGCTGCATGTCACCTTTGAGTGTCATGTTGCTTTTGGTGAAAGAGGGATTATGCTCCCTATAATGGAATAATTATGGGGAGCAAGGGAAGTGAGGCCAGTGGAGTGTTATGACCCATCAATACAATCAATAGTTTTTAATGGATATTACCTGAAGACATCACAGAGTGTTATACATTGGATGTAATATTGTACCGGATGCTACAGGCTTGGTCCCCAGGGTGGCCTGAGGCTTGGGGGTGACGGAACCAATAGGAGGTCTCTAGGTCACTGCTGATTCTCCTTGAAGCTCTTGATTTCTCATGGGTGGGTTATCGTTAGACCTGAGCTGGGTGCACCCATTCTTTGCTCCCTGGCTTGGCTGTGATCTCTTCCTCTGCACATATTGAGCCATCTTCTCTAGATTCCAAACAGGGAGAACAGCCAGTCTGGGATTTGAACCTCCAAAATGGTGAGCCACACAAGCATTTTTACTTATAAAGCAAACTGCTTCAGCTTTTCATTAGGCTATAGAAAAGCTCGCTATTATGACAATCACGATAAAGAGGACCATTAGTTGATCGTTGTACTCCATGCTACACTGTACATTTTACATCCATTAGTGCATTTAATCCTTAACTCTATAAGGTAGGTGCTGTTATCACTGTACACTTCAGTGGATAGAGGGATTGGGGAGCTCTCTCTCTCTCTGTCTCCCTGTATCTCTTTGTAACTCTTTTAAATACATAAATTAACCTTTAAAAAGTAGCATACAATGGAGGTTTCCACCTGTGTCCTGCCATCCAAACGAACTGTAAGTTACTTGGATGCCTTGGATGCTGCTGAACTGGACAACACTGAATCCGTGATGAACTCATTAGATATTCCCCCCACCCTGTTGCTCTGCTCCTCCCGCTTCTGCAGGGAAAGGATAACCCAAATATTTACTCACTCATTTGAACCACAGTTCAGAGAAAGCAGTGTAATGAAATCAGCATGGTGAACCTGGACCTATTTCCCTTTCAGGGTAATCGACACCAACAACTGAATAATTCCTTCCTGGAAATTCACATTATCTGCCCTTCCACTAAGAGTTTCAACTCCTTTTGGTACCTCTAATTCAGGGTGAATTTTCATGTTGTGCCTGGTGCCCAAAAATATATCCAGTGTCAAAAACAAATGAAATGTCCATTGCTTCCACTGGATGGCTTGGCCTGCTCTTCTCACCTTGTGTGGTCCTTGGTTGGAAGGGTGTCTACACCACTCTGAGGCTGCTACCATCTTTGTCATGCCCTGATCAGACCTCTGGAAGAAATCTCACTCTAGAGATGACTGGGAACACTGAAATCCTCTCAGTTGTGTGTTTGAGCCCCAGCAGATCCCGCTACCATGTCTGTCTTCATGCTCACCCTGCAATGTTCCCCATTCTATGACACATGCTCCCACCCCAGAAGCACACTTGCGACCCAGAGCCTCCTGTCCAAAAGACAAACCTGGCCTCCCAGCTCGACAATGTCTGGGACTGTTGCAAGGAGGGCCTGGGGATCCTTCAGTCTTATCAGTCTGAAAGCTACCTCTGCCATTTTGGAGAGACCCTGGAGGGCTGTTGGCAGTGACCTGGAGAAAGTCCAATGTGCACAGGGATGCCTGAAATCAAAGAATGAGTTATTCCTGTGGGCGGGAAGCCAGCTGAGGCTCAGGCAAGGTTTGTGGCGCCACCCTCCGGCCGGCAGATAAGCCTCTTCAGGACTACTTGGTCTTTCTTGTCTGTCTCAGCCTTCCAATCATCACAGCTCTGTTTCTCAGCGGTAATTGGGAAAGAGCTTTAATTGCACAAGATCTCACCACACAGGTATCTATCTGGCTGATAACACCACTGCCTTCCAGATCTCTGTCTATACTCATTTCCTCAGAAAGGGTTTCCCTGGCTGCCTGATTAAAAAATCCCATCTCGCCTTCCTCTTCAACCCCATCCCCCAAGCTCATTGCCTTGCTTTATTATCCATCACAGAGCCCTCAGCACCTGGCTTCTGTCCTGATCTATTAATGTCTGTGGTCTCTATTTATCGTTTAAATATAAAATGTGTTAGCAGGGCTTTTGTTTTGTTCACTGCTTTCAACAGTGCATGGCCCATACCTGACACTGAAATATTTCCTGATAAATAAAGAAGCAAAGTAAAGAGAATCTGAAGAGAGGACCCATATGGTCAGACAGGAGAGGAAACATTTGAACAAATGCAGGAGTGTGTACCACGGGCGGGGGCGGGGTTTCTAGACAGCTTGCCAATGGCAGGTTAGGTTCAGTTTTGCTTCTCGGCTTGGGTTCCCAGAGACACGGTGACATTCTCCAACATAGCCACTGTGAATGACCATCCTTACTCATGATTTCAATCTCTCTCTGTCTCTCTTGGAAGAACAGAGTAACTTGCTCCATGAATAGTAACAGGCCATGGACATGATAACATCAATTGAATGAACATCTTTCTTTCTTTGAAGCTCATAGCTGCCAGAATTCTACTGTTCACAAGAGAAAACCCAGAAGAGATGCTCACACCACCTGTCAGTAAAGACTTGGCAGCTGATGTCTCTCAGTGGATGGGTGGGGTCTCAGGATCCCCCCGAATTATGATCACGAACTCTTCCCTAGAAACAACCGTGGGTAAATCCAGCAGCCTGGGAACTTCCCTGTGCAGACGACTCCAACATCCCAAGGGAGTGGGGGATGAGCGGAAGCGGTGTGTGGTGCTGTGGTGGAAAGGGGTACCTGGGAGAAGGCATGTTCTACATAAGATGTGCACAACGAGGTCCAGGAAATGGCTGGGAATATGGGGCAGGAGGGACCAGTGTGGGCACGACCTCAGGACAGGCACAAGAGGAGCTTGGCTCCATCTTCCGTCAGAGAAGGCAGCCAGTGCAATTCACCGACAGATCTCACCTCAAAAGAGGAAGGCTCCTGGGCCTCTGATGGCTCCGCTGCCTAAGGATGGAGGACGCTCACTCTGCCCTCTGGCAAAGGTGCCGTGGAGGCCAGCTGCTCTCTGATCCGAGAGCCCTCCAGGAGTCTGTCACGTGCACGGGCTCACTGTGAAGCTCAAGAGGAGTGTGCTGCTGTCCTGTGGTCCCTGCTGAGAGCCAGTCCAGCCACTTTTCCTGCCCTGGTTGGGAGCATCCCTCTTTTGTGCCTACTGCCCCCAGGTGTCCAGGTACCAAGCAGTCTCCATCACCCTGGCTTCTGCACTGCAGGGTTGCCAGGCCAGCTGCAATCCTGGTCCAACGTGTCCTTGGGTTTTACCCACAGGAAAACCTTTTCACTCTTCTGAGCACAGTCCCCCCTTTTATCTCAAAGTGAATAGCTCGGAGCCCCAGGTCCCGGCTGGGAACAAGGGACAGGGCAGGCTAAGCACACAGGACTATGGCTGGCACATTGGAGTTGCTCAGCATGCCATCCATCACTGGGACACAGGACAACACGTGGCACTCAGGGAAAGCAATTTCATAATTAAGCAATTTTCAAGAAGCCTTCAGCCTGCATCCACATAAGCACTGCATTCACTGAGCTCTTCCAAACCCCAGGCCCTTTCAAAAGCTAGGTTGTGTCTGTCATTTCCTTCTCACAAAAGAGGAAGGTGGGACTCTGGGAAGTGGCCACCTGTCCAGGGAGTCACAGAGCTAGTGCTTGGCTGGGGTCAGGGCCAGGTACGGAAGCGTCTCAGACGCCAACTCCCTGTGCTTGATTCTCATGGTGGAAACAGACACTGCCCCCAGGAATGTTCTGGCAGCTCCTGGGCTATGACAGAACGATGACAGGGACAGCTGAGTCGTCCTTGCAAGGAGGAGATGGATCCGCCTGAGCCCCAAGTTTGCATGTAACATCAGTGTGTTCTCGGTCTCAGATGCCTGCCCAATACTGGCACTTTCTGACTTAAAGCCAAACCAATTTAGCCAGGCTCATCTGTAAGACGCCCACCCCTTTCATCCCAGCCTAGCTCATCCTGCAGCCCAAGCTTCCCGGTTGTTATAAGCTTATCACAGAAGTAAATCAAAATGTTCTCAGGAGGAGAAGAAAAGATAAAAGCAAAAAATGCAACAACCCCAAGAGAGGAATTTTTTTTATAGTTCCACAACTCTTGCAATTCTCCCTTTAAAAAAAATCCATTATTTAATTTTAGCAGCGTGGAGGAGCTGGTAATGAATAATGGCTCATCTTCCACCTCCCAGCGTTTGTGAAATATTAATGTGGGCTGGCTACCTCTCTTACGGAAAGCAGGAGGTGAATCTTTTACAGGCTCCCGCGCCCTCCTTGCATACAGCTCTCCTGGTACGTGTTCACTGTCTCCCATCACTCACACGCTCCGGGTGGGTGCCTGTTGGGTGATGTAAACGCATGTGGTCAAGCAGTCCCTTTCCTGCCATTTCCTTTGTCTGAAACATTACTCTTTTAAATCATACATCAAGATGTATCTCCTAGCTATCACATTTCATGCTGGACTGTGAAATGTGATTCATCGACAGAAAGCACAGCCAAGCATCCGGCCTCGTAACCTCCGCAGGTTAAACTTCCAGCGTGGCTAAATTCGGCCAACTGTTAACACTGACCTTAAACACTGAGTCTGGAAAGATTTATTCATGAGCACGTCCTGACTTGTGTGTGGGTGTGTGCAGCCACAGGTAAGGATTTTTATCTTTCTATCTGGGGTGTCTAGAGATGGAGAAACGAAGAAACTGTTTCAGGATAAACTAAAAACAGAACTGAAAATTGTTGTACTTGACAGTAAACTTTAAAAAAAAATACAGGTTCACTTCTATTTCTCTCTGTAAAGCTAACACATGCTCATTAGGAAAAATGTGGCAAAGAAACCAAACACAAGGGTGGGAAAGGAAGGCCTGAATGTGCCTTTGGATCACGTCGGACTCACTTCCAGTCTCACAGTGCACACCATTTTGGCTGGACAAATTAAGTTTTAAACTCAGAAATAATTAGATTTACACACAACTGCAAGAAATAACCTTTACTCAACACCATCTTGTGAAACTCCAGCACAATGGCACAATGGAAATACTGGTACTGGTACTGATGAAATCCACCGCCACTTAGTGCAGTTTTTCCTGCACTGCACTGCTTTTATGCATTGCAAAGACCCAGGTGGGCATGTCTGTGTGAGGGTGGCTCCATTCAGGGTTGCCCTGGCCTCTGCTACCCCAGCACTGTATCACACCACTTTGATGAGAGCAGGGCCATGGTCTCCAGCTCAGCCAGAGGCAGCCCTCCCACTAGCCCTCTTTGGTTGTCAAGGTGGTTTAGCAATTGTGGGACCTGTGCTTTCCCACATCAATTTTAGAATAAAGGTCTCTATGCCTACAGAAATCTTTGCTGGGAATTTGACAGGAACTGCACTAATGCATAAATATATCCATACATATATATAATATATATATTCACAATTCTGTCATAAGCATTTCTCTGTTATTACCAACTCCCTTTAAACAGCTACCCAATATTAAAAATAGATACACTGCCATTCAGCAAGCATTTCAGTAGAAATAGAAGCCCGGTTATCTTGATGAATAATGTGAATTCATCTTCCAAGACCATCTTCTGGGATGAAAGCCAAGTTCCTGTATTTTGGGTTAGTTGGTGGGATGCAGTCTCAGAAGTAGGGTGCTCAAAGAGGGAGAGCACCCTTTCAGTTATTTCTACGTGGACAGTGTTACACTTTTATTATTATTATTATTATTTGTATGTTAAAAACCATTGCCATTAGCTTTAAAGGTCATGGTATTGTGGGTCTGTGTGTCACCGCAGGACAGATGAGTACCAGAGAGGACAGGGATGGCAGATAATGTACAGCTGGCAGGCTGAAGAGCAACCAGGGCCCAGTCGGGGTGATTGTCCCCATGGCCAGGCCACGGCAGGCAGGGAAATCACTTCCTGTTTCACCTACTTTAAGCTATTTGCTTCTGAACTGTTTTTTAAAATCTCTCATCCTCAGGGGAGAGAGAGTAAGTCATTTTCTTTTTTGACAGGAAAGGGAAAGGGACAACTGGAACAGCTTGATGGAGCCCCTTTTTGTTCTGGTGATGGAGACCCCTGTTGCAGGAGATGGCCCTGGATGGGAGGTGAGGAGCTCACGGCAGGTGGATAATCGGCGGCGGTGTGGGAGGCCTCACACAGTCCCATTTACGTTCCTGTCCCTCCCGATCAGCACTGTTTCTCTTTCTCTGATAGCAATCATGCTCATGGAGAGACAGGAAAACAGCCTGGCTGTTCTTTCCAAACAGTTGGACATTTTGCTTCTGAAGTTCTGCCTCAGCTGCATGCTAAAGGTGCGTGTGAGCATGCCTGCCCGTGGTTCTCACTCACTGGGAGCACCCAGGTCAGAGCCCCATGGCCGTGGCAGGATACAGGTACATCCTTGTTGCCCCAGCGGGCCCACACAGTGGGCTCAGCAGAACCAGGCTCTGTATTCTCAAATGTTGGAATCAAGACTGAATCCACCATGGGGGGAGGGTTAGGGAAAGGGTAGTGGGAATCCAGTGCCTGGAAAATGGTGTCACATAACGCAATGTAATAAAAAAAAATTGCAAGGCATGAACTCACTTGAACTAAACCGGTGTTTCTGTTGTTTTTTAAGCATCTTGTGTGACTGGCAAATTTGTTTTTATTTGAAAGGCCTTGAGAAAGAGGGAGAGGGAAGAAGGGAGGGAGAAAGGTGGAGGGAGGGAAGAGAAGGTGAAAATGGGGCGAGAGAGAAACTCTTTTATTTTCTGCTTCATTCCCAAATGCCCACAGCAGCCAGGGTTGGGCCACGCCAAAGTCAGAAGTTTCTTCTGAATCTTCCACACGGGTGGCAGGGGCTCAAATACTTGAGCTACCACAGGATGGCTCCCAAATCCACTAGCAGGAAACCCGAGTGGATGTGGAATAGTTGGATTTGGACCTGACACTAAGGTAAGAATGTGTCCATCCCAAGCAGCAGCTTAAACCAATACTACCACAGCACCTGCCCCAGAGTTTAGATTGGAAATACTCAAATCTCTTATCAGGAAGAAGGGAAAAGAGGCAACTGTGAATGAATTAAGAGTGTGCTTTGGGACAGACAGCTAGCAGGGGCTTCTCTGATATTTTCTATGATTTTTTCACTGTCTTGATATGCATTGTTAGCCCCACCTCACAATGGAAGAAGTAGCTCACTAAATAGTTGGAGTGGGTTTTCTAAAAAGCTGTCTATCAAATCTAGGCTCAATGGGTCTTAAAAGGGGGGCTGCGGTGGGGGGGCCACTGCAATGGGGTATAGGCTAAGCCTCCAACTGCAGTGCTGGAACCTCATCTGGGCACCGGTTTAGGTCCCAGCTGCCCCACTTTCAGCTCCATGATGATGGCCTGGAAAAGCAGTGGAGAATCAGCTCCAGGCTCCTGACAGGTCCAGTTCTTGCTGCTGTGTCCACTTGGAGAGTGAGCCAGCAGATGGGAGATTTCTCTTTATTTCTGCTATGTCTGTAACTCTGCCTTTCAAATAAAACTAAACTAGATCTTTCTTTTTTAAATACAGGCTTGTCGGATGCCAGGATGAGTCCTTTGTATACCACTCCTTGGTGAAGACGCAGAGGAATGCAGGCAAGGGGCCAATGATTTAAGATGGAAGTGTAAGCACAACAATAAAACAATGAACTGATGAAAGACAGTTCTGGTTTTGACTTCACTCTCATACAAATCAGAATTCGAAGATAACGGCAAAGTGCACCTGGGACACTCTGCCTGCTCCCACTGGGGGTGTATTCCTGGGATCCCTTTCACCTTATGTAGAACTCAACTCTGCTGTAAAGAGTGCATGTGCCCTCCTGACAGGGAGAGAAGGGCTATGCACACAGACCATCCTGTCCCCAGGAGGGGAGTGTAGAACATGTGGCTGGCAGGCAGGGCTTGGGGTTCAGGCTCTTGCTCACCCACTTGTCTGTGTGTCAGAGAACACAGTCCTGAGCCTCTCTGCCTCACACACCACCCTTGGAAGCTTGCTGTGAATGCTGGCATGGGGCAGCGTGGGCACAGAGTCAGTGTGGGGGGCAGCTCAACCTCTCCAGCCAGCCAGCCAGCACAGCACCTACCCAACTCTGGGTGCTGTCTGCTTTTTTGGTCCTACAACTGCACCCAGTAGATGAGCCAGACAGGGAGGAATATGCCCGCTGGCACTCAGATTACACCTGCCTCCACGCCCAGCCAGCGTCCAGCTGACCCAAGACCTCCAACCCCCAGATCTCAATGCCCAGTCCCTTCCTTTCCTGTCCTTAAGAGAGCATCTGTGACTATTGGGCAAAGGCATATCAAGCACTTAGGTCTTGCAAAGAGAACTGCACCATCATCTTTCAGATGTCAGTTTCCCTGGTCTGATCTGATGTGCATCCTACCCACCCTCCTTCCTGAGCTCTCAGGCACACACCTCAGGTTGCCAGGGAATGTAGGTGCAGGCACCGTTCCCCAGCCCATGGGATGACTGCCTCAGGAGGCTCCAGGGGACCACACACCAAGACCTGCCCACTCAGAATAGGTCTTAGGCTCCCTGTTAGAGGGCAGCAGCACAGAGCTCCAATTCTGCTTCCAAACAATCCACAGAGGAAACTCAGGGCCTGCAGGTTCACAACACATGATTTGCATTTCTTCTTAGGAAGCAGCTCTGCTGAAATCACTTTTCTGGGAGCACGATGTCCTTTTTATGTGGGGAGAGGATTGGGGTTGCACAAGGAACTGTACACGAGATTTCATCCTGTGGTGACGTCTAGAAACAGCACAGAAACAAGTCGATCACTCTAAAGCACCTCTCCAAAGGCACCAACCTGGAGCTGCTTCAGGCAGGAGACCCTTTAATCTGTTCCATGCCTTGTTCTTGGCAGAGAAGAGTCCACGGCACAGAGCCCAACATGTTCAGCAGTTCCTGCTGAATATGGTGAGTGTGACAGGACAAACACTGTGTGTATAAAAGCAGCAGCATTTCTTTGTATTAAAGAGTGACATTTCTAAGGAGTGGAGCCTGGGAGGATTGTAGACAGAGTAAGGATTCCCACCTAAGTGTAAACTGGAAGCTAGGAACTGATCCTGGCACCATAAGTGACCCACAAGTGACTACATGTTCAAGTCGAATGCTGTTAGGCTTGGTCCTACACATGCCTTTGGTACACCCTTTTACCATCATCGTGACCCTGTGAGATTTTGCTGTTTGCTCTCATATCAATAAACCCTAAGAGGCGCATGGTCTTATTAACCCCAGTTTGCAGACTGGCAAACTGGTGCAGAGAGATCAAGAATCCAAGTTCTCATAAGTCTCCAGCAGCAGGAGCAACTGAGACAAATGACAAACTCCACCTGGGGCTGATAGCACGCTGATCAAGTCCCAGGGTGTTAAGCATCTGAATGGTGTCATCTCATTGACACCCTTCCCCTACTTCACAAGGCGGGCTCTTACTGCCGCTCTGTCACAGAATCAAATGCAGAGGTTAAGCAAGGGCGGGAACTTCCCCGGGGAGAACTTAGCTTTTCTGCCCAAAGAACCTTTGCTCTGAATCACATTAAGCAATTGGATTAATCATATGCAAAGGGTTTAACCAAATAAGAGCAGTCCTACCCCAGCCCTGCCCTTTAGGTGACCAAAATGTAAGCAAACTGAGAAATGGTCAGGGCAGTTGCTGCAGCCAGCGTAGTAATTACATAGTACCAAAGTGGATTCAATCAATTGCTTAGCAATTAGCCATTATGAGAAGATAGGGAAAAAAATATCCAATTGACTGTTTGGTTGAGCAGGAAGCATTTTAAATGTCACCACAGTGAGAGAAATATTTGAGGATTTGTCTTCATAATGGTTAACTAATTGCCATCTTCAAATTTTATTGCCTTGGAAAAATAACTCAATTCAAGAGATGGAGTATGAACACTTGGGGCTATTTCTCCTTTGTCTTAGCACTGGAGAGGCACATACAGATGGATCAATCCCTCTAATTTAAGGAGACCCCTCCTGAAAAGGGCGTCCTCAGGGGCACAGTCAATGAGCTCGTCTTCACTTCCTATTGGTCCGTACCTGCAGGGGAGCACGTGGTGGGTACCACACCTTGTGGTTAAACTGAGTTAGTATGGGAAAGAAGTGCTGAAAAGTGCTCTGCCCCAACCTTGTGCTCCATCTTAGTGAAATCCTGGTGTTGTGGTTGTGGCTTGACCTGGGCAGTGCCTTGGGGAAGGCTGGGAGCCATGCAAGTGCTGATGAGCCCCTTTCCTTCTTGTATCAGGCCTCCTATTGTACCGTGGCCACCAAGACAGCGTGAGGACACCCTCCATTTCTACCCACAAGGACAGGGATCTGCCCGAAGTGGGAGTGAGCCGTCTTCTCTTTTTGTTAACATTTTGTTTCTCGTCTTTGGTGGTGACAGTGCCAGACAGAGGCTGTTGATGATCCTTCCTTGACCCAGTGGACACAGTCTATCTCCTGAACAGCAGGCTCAGGCGACACTAAGGAGGGTACAGTGGACAGTGGCAGCTGTGGCAAAGGCAGGTGTCCCTTGGGACTCTCTAAGTACGAGGCGGCTCCATTCATTCACTCTGTGACAATGCTTATGGCACCAGCCACCTCCACATCTCAACTCACATGCCAGCCACCATGGTGACTTTTGCTCCACCTGTTAGTATGGCGGTGGGGGATGGGAATCAGAAAGAGAAATTGCTAGAAGTTGTGAATAGGGCAGAGAGGGAGACTGGAGAGGAATGAAGACTTTGGAACAAATCTCTGAGAAATCCCAGGAGCCCTGGGACAAGTCAGTCTTGAACAAAACAGCGTCTGTAAAGGAGAGGCCTTGCATGGGGAGGAGGGGAGAAGCGCAGCGGGCTGGGCTCTACCAAGTCCCAAGGCCAGAAAGGAGCCCACATGTAGGATCGGAACCTCTCATGGAAAACGCATGCCAGCTTTTGTGTTCCCCACCACAGAGCAAAGACAGAAGCCGGATTCTGTTTTGTTGACACGGAGCACAGAGTTACTTTCTGAAGATTCTATTAAACATGGGCAAATGACAATGGACAATGCAGCCTGTCTGGATTACTAATGTGATATGAGTCAATGTCAGTGAACTGCCAGCTTTGAATCCCATGGTTGCAATTAACACTAAAACGCCACTTCACAGGAGGCTCACCCCAACCTCCCAGCCACCAGCTTCCGCTCGCGGGCCCTAGGTGTTGGTCAGTGACACGGAACGCCGCTCTGACAAACAGGAGAAAGGAAAGGGGGTGATGTGACAGTGCGGAAGGAGGCACAGTAAATGGTAATAATTGCTTATAAAACTTTATGGTTAGTTGTTAATCCTAACCACTTCAATTTCTTAAAAGAAAGATTCATCGTCTTTTTAAATAGACAAAATTTGGGTTTATGGGAAATGTAATAATATTCACACAGATGCAACAAGGAATTCCAAAAGTCTTAAATTTTCCACAGGCTTTGGAGAGGAGGCAGCCTGTTCGGGCAGGACAAGGACAGGTCTGGCAGCGGGGCCTGTGGCAGGCCAGCCCAGGCATCTCTGCCCTTTGCATTTCTCCTCTGAGAGATGGCCAGATGATGCCAGCTTCTCTGCAAAATTACTATGAGGACCTGAACGCAGGGAGACTCACTGAGGCTTGGGGCCTCTGTGTCACAGACCTGAGACCGCCACTCTAGAGCCTGTGTGTGACACATGCATGATCTATTCACCTCCAGTCCTCTCCCTGTCCACCACCTCCAGTCTGGGTCAAGACCCCACTACTTCAAGAAGCCAAGTGAAGGCACCTGTTCTCTCCCCCGCCATACACATCTGTTTTCCCTCCACCAGTCAGAGAAACCTTACAAGAAATCAAGCCAACTAGGATCTCCACCCACGCCCCTCTCAGAGCTCTCTGCCCACCTGGCATCCAGGGCAAAGCCCTCATGGTAGCTCTGAGGGGCTTCTGAGGCCCCCAGTCACTGCACTGCGAATTTCTTCCCCAGGTTTCTGCCCTGGTTGTTCCCCATGTCCAGGATGTCCTCTTTCCCTTGCCTAAATAGGAGAAGTTCCAAAAAGTTCACACAAAAATGGGACTGAACATTTTCCAGGTACTTTTTGAAGCCTCCTCAGATGTTCTCCATAAAGACCTCCATTTAAAGCTGCAGGCAGTCCCCTCTCCAGTCCTCCATCTCCCCACAGCTTATCAGGATCCATCACAGCGGCCGAGATGCCAGCTGTTACATTAGCTGTGCATGTCTGGTCCCCTTCCTAGAAGGAGCACTCCAGGAACACAAGGCCTGGTGTGTCCTGTACATGTGGCATCCATAGCATCTTAAGCCATCAGCATCACACAGCCAGAACTCGATCTGTTTTTGCCACACGGAGGCCTAGTCCTGACAACTCGACTCTGAGTTGTGGACTGCTTCTCTTGGGCCTCTTGTGCTAAGGAACACTGCCCCCTTGCCTAAGATTTCCCCAAATTTCCACCCCACCAAGGCCCAGAGCCTTCAGGCTGAGCTGTGCGTGAATTGTAGAACCAAGCCCAAGGGTCAGAGCACCTGGCTGTGAGTGCCCACATCTGCTCCAAATCATGGCTTCACCACTGAACAGTAAACCATGGCATCTGGAACTTGGGGGATTCAACAAGAAACAAAGAATGCCAGGTCCACATAGATATTTTAACAATGTGCAAGTCCTTCCCTCAAGTCACTGCTGTGAGGACTAAATGACATTATGAAACAGATGACTACAATTTTCATTAAAAATCTCCATTCCCCCATCTACCTTAGTTATGAGGCATCACCTCACAGGTCTTTATCTTACTCTCCCCACCCAAAGTCCTCCTCCTGTCCACCCATTCGTTCATGTCAAGCCACAAGGTTACAAGGGACACACCTGATTCAACTGTGACACTGAGCAGCTGACTTTCTATACCTCTGAGCTCAGTGGCTGCCAACCCTGACAATATTCTACCATCTTCAACACAGACAGGACAGAAACAAACAAACAAACAACAAAAAGAAACCAACAGCAATGAAAACCAAACAATACTGACAACAAAAAGAAACCCTCAGACAGATTATAAAGAAGTCTGATTATAAATAAAGATTATAAATAAAGCTGCCTTGAGAAGTCACACAGCTGAGATGCCTTCAAATTAAGATAACACCATCTTAAAAGAGTGAAGTTCATGACTAAATGTCATTTTATTAAGCAAGTATCTGCTCTAAGGTGTAATTTCTTTTCTTCCACCAGACAGTGCAGGAACAAAAGGGAGATGATAATTGGTTTCCAGACACATTCCACAGACAAGTGGCTCTCAGGGAGCGCGCGAACAGGAAACGGCGGGGAATCCATGAGAAATGTTTCTGGCTCATCACCAGTGGGTGTGAGGGATTGGCTGTTCCAAGCAGTCCCCACTTAGGATCTTATTTTTGGTAATTAAACCAAACAATGGTACCTGATTGTGTTGTTCACCACTTCCACTCCTGTTAGGAAAACCTGCAAAACCTTTCCGGAGACAGGCTAGGTCAACCTGGATGTGGAGACATGGACTTCAGGAGAGATTTGAAGGGTCCAGGCTGGTGGACTGTATCGAGGGAAATAGTGAAACACTATTGTACCATTATGAACCATGATAATTCCTCATGAGCATAAATCCACTGCACACTTACAGGTTCTCAGAAAAAAAGAGCCCAGATCGATCCCGAGTCTTTTCGCCCTCGGAAGCTGTTCAAAGATGTGTTCGGGTGCATGGCACCTGGTTTCTACACGTGGTGCGGAATGGCTCAGTGCTAGAGATGGCCAGCTGCGATGGGTGAGGGGCTTTCTGCCTCTCCGTTCACTCTCACTGCCAGCGTTCACAGTATTAATGTCTTTGCCGCCTTCTCCCATGAACAGTTTGATGGAGGCTCAAGCCACTTGGCTTGAACTCCAAAAAAGAAAAAGGATGTGTCAGTGTAGTTAGCAAAGACAGCACACTTGCAAGTCAGGTACCTGACTACAAACCTTAGCTGCCTAGGTATCTTCATATACAGAAATACTAAGCCTTGGTTTCTTTACTTATAAAGTAGGGATAATAATACTAAAGATAGGTTCTAGCTCACAAGATTGTTGGAAAGATCATAGACAGGAACTTATACACACACACACACACACACACACATCAGCCACATAAACGCTTACATGAGTATACTACCAAAAGTTCATGAAAAAAAAATCAAACTTTATTTTGGTGCAGACGGTTTTAAAATTCATGTATGCATTTGCTATGAACTTTTTAAAAGATCCCTCATATGCAAAGGTTTCAATATTGGACCAAAACAAGCCTATCTTTTAATTTCACTTTGTATCAGTTCTTTGAATACTCTCATGGGAATACGTATTCAAAAAATAATCTAGAGCAATGAAAAGGAAAAAATAATCTGTTCACACACACTTGTTAATAAAAGTGAAAGTGGGGCACAGGAGTACCAGGTGCCATCATCATTACTACCCTTTCTGCTTTACAGCTAACCAATACATGATATTTACAAAGTATCTAGTGATCCTGAGAGAGTCTGCCTTCAGTTCAAATTTCTTTCATGGAAATGCATTTTTAAGACAGAAAGACAGAGATAGTAAAAGATTCTTTGCCAGCTTACTGCTTGATTGATTCCAGCTGAATCTAGGTCTCCCAGTGGGTGACAAGGACCCACATTTTTGCACCTGATGTTTCCTCCCTGGGTACATGTCAACCAGGAGGATTGGACAAGGATGCAAGACTCAAACCCAGGTACTCAGCTACAGGATACCAATGTTCCCAGTGGTGTCTTAACTATTGTACCAAACGTCCACTTTGCCTTCACTTTCATAGGGCCCTTCTTTTGGTTCAGGAGTGATGCTGGGAGAATTCCATTGAAAGAAAAGCAGCCAATAGTGTTTTCCTCTTTAGAGTTCAACTGGAAGTTCTACTGTATTCAACAGATAAAAAATCAAAACACTGTAGTGAAAGCTTGGTTCACATGAGTCATCAAAAGGAAAAATCTATTGTGAAAAATACTTAAGCTACATTAGGAGAAAATTATCCAGCTCGTTTTTGTCACTTTTTTGGCTTACTAGAGCTCATCCCTAGAGGCAATGGGAAGGCTGGCCAAGGAGGTAACAAGTCTTGAGTACCAGCTACATTTAAAGAATATTTAATTCTTTTTTTGTTGTTGTTGGAAAGGCAGATATACAGAGAGAAGAAGTTAGAGAAAGATCCTATGTCTGCTGGTTTACTTCCCAAGTGGTCACAATGGCTAGGGCTGAGCTGATCCAAAGCTAGGAGCTTCCTCCATGTCTCCAACGTGGGTGCAGGGTCCCAAAGCCCTGGGTCACCCTCCACCACTTTCCCAGGCCACAAGCAGGGAGTGGGATGAGAAGGGGAGTGACTGGGATATGAACCAACTTCCATATAGGATCCTTGCAGATGCAAGGTGAGGATTTTGCCGCTAGGCTACCACACGAAGCCCCCAGCTATTTTTTTGCAGTCAGTGACTTGGCTTCAGTTTTGAAGGCCAAGCAGCATCAGCCATGAGGACACCTTGGCTATGTCTTAGCTCTGGGTATTAAAACAGTGACTGGAAGTCCTAATGGCATTGGGCTCTGTCTATGCCTTCTTTCACTGTTACTTCTACCCCAACTCACCTATATCTGCTTCCAATGCTAGATTTGCACATTGCTTGATTTGCAAAACAGATCTTGAAGCTCAGAAAACTTTTGATTTACAAAATAGATTTTTGAAGGTCAAAAATCTCTTGATAACAACAACCGGAAGGGCTTGGATCCTCTCTAGTTCTAATATTCCTATGTTCTAAGATCAGATTACTTTTAACAGGTTCAAGGCTTGCCTACAAACGCTGCTCTCCATGGTCCCCTCAACCCCAAAGAAAGCAGAGGTAGGTGTGGTTGCACTGTGGAAGGGCACTGGGGCTAGAATGAAGGGAAGGCTAGCCTAGCCACATGTTGACTTTTGAAATAAACACAGGGGCTTTCCAATATTAAGATTCTAAATGATGCTGTGAAAATCATCTGAAGGAAATTTGGGTTTAATCCCACCAGCTGAAGGCATGGTAATATTATGACTTTTTCTAAAGGAGTTGGTGTGTACCCAATTCCCATGTGTAGTATATAACTCACAGATTTAATTATAGATCTTCCTCACTCACTAGTTCCCTAGGAAACAAATCCATGGCTCATGTCTTGTGCATGGAAGGTCATAGCAAGAAGATAAATATTTCCTGCAATTTGAAACTTTATCTAGAGGTCACAGGTCCGCAGCTCAGCAGATGAGAGCTCGTCAGACAATAGCCACACGCCACTATGGCGGCCTAATATCAACAACACTTAAAACTTGGTGTTTATCTCCAACAACGCACTTCCCACTTAAAGAACGGAGAATTTTCACTGTATCTCTTGTCCTTATCCAAGCCTGAAATATAAATAAGTTGAAAAAAATTCCTTAAACGTTTCTTGCTACCCAATTGAGATAAAGGTTATGTTTATGATAATAGAAGGGAGCATTATCTAAAAAAATAATCCAAGCTAATTTTCATCATGCAGACATTGCAAATCAATCTTTTTTCATCTTGACTCAGACAGAAAGCTACTATGATTGGTCAGTTACACTGGAAAATGGAAACAAGAGTGTTAAGGTCAGAAAAGCCAAAATGCAATTAATCGCCTTTAAACATATGAAGAAAGATCACAAAGAGGCACGTTTTCCTCAAGACTAGAGGAAGTCATTCTCATTGTACTTTATAATTCTGTGTATTTAACACTCTCTGAAATTGGTTTTCACTCATTCCCATTAGCGTACTAACTTTTTTAGTCCTAAGTGTGGATTAAGTGGGAAAATATAAGTAAAGCACTCTGCAACCCACAAAGAGCTAGACAAATGTTAGCTATCACAATTAGCACCACGAGTGTAAGTCCTTAAACAAGCTGATCGTGGGTGGCGGGGCTGACTGCGGGCTTCAGACAGAGCACAGGTAAGCATCAGCAGCAGTTGAGAATGGCATCAACATGGGCAGATGGTGAGGCAAACACGCCGACCAGAGGGGCCCCAGAGCTCACTCTTCCAGCAGGAGAAGGCAAACCCACAGCTGAGCAAGAGGGAATACCTGCCCAGAATGAGAACATTTCTGGTTTCTCTTATGGCCACTTCCTGGTGTCCTGGGAGAACAGGGTCAGCAGAAAAACAAACTTGGTTTGCTAATCTTTAGCAAAGACCCAGAGCGAGACAAAGAGGCCATGAAGTGACATGCAACACCACCAACAGCATGCAGAGAGGAGGAGCCAGGCATCACCCCTCTTCTGAGTGTATCTTGCATGTTTATGTTCAGTTTGAGGAATCCCATAAAGCAGTTGTTAGGATACAGTCCATATTTACGGGACAATTACCAGGCAGCCAGAACTTTGCAAATGCTGTTGCCTGTGACATTGGCAGACTGTGATCAGAAGGCAACGCAGTTCTAGTTTAGAAAACAGGGGTTCTGAATCGGGTCTCAAGATTGTGTTCAAAAAAACCATATAGTCAGAGCGCAATTCTGATCACTTGGCAACTGTGGGAAAAATGGAGTATGGTCTTGTTCTCTCCAGAAACGCACACAAATATGCATTCATAAATACACCCACTCACACCCACTCAGACTCATGCACACATGCACATTTTGCCTATTATTTCAGGCATTCTGAAGACTCCCTGATGCCTCTCCACGGACCAAGGACAAACTTCCCCAGCTAAGGAAGCTCTCTCTCCCATAAACTTTCCAGTCTTGGCTTTGTTCTTCCTTTTCTTTCAACACTAGCTCCATTCAATCTTCTGAACTTCTGAGCTCACAAAACCAGTTGGACAAAAGATTAGCACTTAAGTCCATTTCAATGGTGACATTACTGGTTGTCTTGCTTTGTGTGGGTTACATTTAGCCACAAGTGTGGTGACTTCAGACTCTGCACATCTCCTTTCAAATATTCCATAGTGTGATCAAAATTCAGTCAATAGGACAGTTCACTTAAACACATCATTGTATTGTGAAAATGGATTTGAAACACCCAGTGCTAGTGAGAAGTAAAATGTTTGTGATTTATTTCTTTGAGTCAATAATGTCCCCACATGGGATGCTCATTAAATCACAAGAACAGAAATGTGTAAATTCAAGTCTGTTGCAGCAGCTTCATTTGAGAGAAGTCTGCTCTTAAAAGGATTGTGTTTTCTAAAGAAAAAAAATCCACATTTTTACAAGTTGTAGATAAAAATAGAAAAGCTAACAAATGACTACAACATCAGCAAGCAAACAATCTGTTTCTAGAGTGACTTTTCTTTTAGAATTAAAATCAGCACACATGATCTATCACCTGTGCATTTGAAGAATGAGGAGTGCTTTGGGAGCTCTGGAAAGTTCTGTGAAGACACGGGACGGTGGGATGCTTTACTTTTGTGTGTAATACACGTATTTAAAATACATTGTCCCTGTGACATTATCATTGAAGAGAACTTCAGTGAGCAGTTGGGACTCTATAGACACATCTGATGAAGCTTTAGTCTCGTCATCCATGCAGCTGACATCAGACTGGTCGTCCTGCAGTGAGCTGGATGCTCTGAGCTACTGAAACTGCTACCCATACCCCAGGATATGGTACTCCTTACTAGGACACTTGCTAGGCAGCTTTGTTCATTTATCTCCAATCCACAGATATGAAGGCCTGATCATAATCAATTTCACCCCCTCTGCCCTTTTGTCTTCCCAAGAACACAGCAGAAAAACTATCTCAAGACTATTTCAACATTCTTAAATATCATTGACTAAGTTTGTGCCATGTGATAAAGAGAGCACTTTAATATTTAAAAAGGTCTTAGTTCTAAACTACAATGAACCTGATGAAATTTAAAAGCACAATAATCACCATTGTGTTTTCTCATTATATAAAACAAAGCTTACTTTTAAGGGAGAGAAATCAGGCTCTCAAAGCTGCAGATAATGGACTACAGAAAAATCTATGAATTAAAATCATGTGCCCAAAGTCATCATCGAATGTTATTTTCCATTTATAGGCATGTTGCTTGGGAACGCTTCTTTTAAGTGAAAAAACCATTTGTATTTTATCTTAACTCTAGAGGCCATGAAGGTAATGGAGAAGATTGCACATTCCAGAAATCTACTGAGCTCTATTCAAACCCTGGCTCTGTGACTTCAGGCAAGTTTCTTAAGTAAGATTACCTTTTCTTGTTAGTAAAAGGGAGGTAATGACAGTAAGAACCCTAGTAGACCTATGAGAATTAAAGAGATAATAGCATGTGCTGCTTTGGACATTGTGTGGAGCACGGTAAGTACTGCAGTCTTACAGGGAATGTTGATTTCCTATCAAAGGGACCTACAAATCCCAAAGGCCATTCTGTGCTTCCTGGAATTTCTGACCTCTTTGCTGAGGCACCTTTCTGTTAAAGTCCCACCAGACCACCACCACACAGGCTGTGAATTCAAGTCCCAATTTGGTAATCACTAGATTGGCACATTTGTTGAGGTTTAATGCATAAGGTTCTACACACAGATATTTCTACAAAAAATACACCCTCATCTTTATTTTTTTTACCAAGGTAGATTTTTCTTTGCATAATGACATATATGGATGGGCTCTTGGGTCATTCAATTGCTGGCTTCTAGAAGCAGCCATAACAGTGGCGGTGAAATAAACTGAAGGAGGAACCAAGCCCAGAATATGAGTATTTCTGCATCTTAATCAGCACTAATTAAAGGTATTATTCTGTGCAAAACAGTGAAAGATGAAAAAAGCAAAGCCAACCTGCTAATGTCTGCTTGGGTTCTATAGACGTGAGCTGTGATTATTAGGGTCATTAGCAGTCATTTTGACATTCAACTATAAAGCATTATTCATGAACACAGAGTGGATGAAATTATGCAATCTATTTAAATAAAATCAACTGCCTAACAGATATAATCCACAAAGTTAACATTTTTAAAAATAGAAAATTGAATTTCCAATCAGCATTTTAATGGCCCAGTGATCCAAATATTAAATTGATAATCAGGCCACAGTGATTTGCATGAATACCTGGAAATATTCCTATAATTCTGTAATGATCTACCAAATGTCAGGGAAGTCATATGCTCTGAAATTACCATCGCAAGTAGGACTGTCGGTACTGGAGGGGACTTCAGGTATGACTCTGACAAGTGGTTTTTGACTGGGGGAAATCACGCAGCACTGGAGGCATCTAGCAAAGTTTGGAGACTTTTTTGTTACTGAATCTGGTCTCTGCTGTACAGCATATCCTACAGTGGAATTATCAGGATCAAATTTCAATAGGGTTTGAGACACAAGCTGTAATCTAGATCAAGCTTTTTCTCTTTACAGAACCCAGAAGCCAAAGCCACAGCTTCTCGTTTGTTCACCTAAACAGAACGGGCACCACTTTCATTCCTAAACTAGAATTCAGCTGAATATTCTTATGTTTCGAAGCCAGCTCTCCTGATGTAATGTATGATCATATATTCCACTGCACTGTAAAAAGGTACCGGGTTCCAGGTATGGGTCCTGACAGACAATCCCCTCACACAGGGTGCCTTTCTTCAAGGGGTAAAGTAGGGTTCTCCACTCACTGCAGATTAACCAGATATGATGCTGGTGGCTATAACACAGTCTCTTGTCTGAGTTCAACTTTAAGAGATGTAGCTGAATTCGACTTGCAAATTCCCTGAGGGTTTCCTTTGTGCTGGGGGCACTAGGGTAGTAGTCCCCTCCCTTAAAAACCTAATGGTGGAAGTAAAGACCATTTGCAGCAGTCAATGAGCATGACATGGATTTACGATCAATGTCATCAGCTTCCATATTTAAGATAAGACAAGTGGCCAAGATTTAAATGACTTACGCGCACGTTCAATGCTTGGGATTATGCTCTCAGAACTGCTCTTTCCAAAACAGTAGCTACCACCCACCAGCCACACACAGCTATAAACATTATATAAGATGAAAAATTCAGTTTTTGTGCACTTCAGAAACATTTCAAGTGCTCAGTAGCCCGTCATAGCTCATGTTTATAATTCGGAACAGGCCAGACATTGCTGTCACCATAGAAAGTTCTAGCAGACAGTAGTGCCTTGTGGCAGCATGCAGAGATAAGGCTTCCCGGTTGTCTTCCCCCCGGGGACATTCTCTTGCCCACAGTTTGGGATTCCGAGCTGTCTCTGACCAAGGCTGGGAGAACACAAAGAGAACTGAGATCTTACCCAGATTCACACGCATGGAAAACAGAGCTAGCATCCAGTAAGAATCTGTAAGGATGGAGGCCAATGTCTTTGTATCAAGAAAGAAATCTAAAACCTATATCTCAAGCCCTAATGCACAGTCACCCATGCCTCTTTTAAGACAATAATTTCCCTTCTTAAAATCTATTCCATGGAAATAATAACGGATACAAACAAAGGCAAGGATGTTCAGTGGAATGATATTTATAATTGGGGAAAAATGAAAAGCCATCAAATAGCCTGACAATAATTAAAAACTTCAGCAGTAGTGCAATGCTGAACAAGCTATTTTGACATGGAAATGCATTACAGTAGATTAATTTAAAAACAGGTTTTAGGGCCCAGCGGCGTGGCCTAGCGGCTAAAGTCTTCTCCTTGAACGTGCTGGGATCCCATATGGGCGCCGGTTCTAATCTCAGCAGCTCCACTTCCCATCCAGCTCCCTGCTTGTGGCCTGGGAAAGCAGTTGAGGACGGCCCAAAGCCTTGGGATCCTGCACCCATGTGGGAGACCTGGAAGAAGTTCCTGGATCCTGGCTTTGGATCGGCATAGCATCGGCCGTTGTGCTCACTTGGGGAATGAATCATTGGACGGAAGATCTTCCTCTCTGTCTCTCCTCCTCTCTGTATATCTGGCTTTCCAATAAATAAATAAATCTTTTTTAAAAAAACAGGTTGTAAAATAGTGTATATCTTATGATCTTATATTTTGAATGTATTATATCCACAGTAATACACGAAGGTACAGAGACCCAGGAGCCTTTGACGAAATGGTGACCCATTTGGTCAGTAAGACAATGATAAGGCAGCTTAAACTGCTGCTTGTAATGCCAGCATCTCATATGGGTGCCAGTTCTCCTGTCCTGGCTGTTCCACTTCTAATCAAGCTGATGCCCAAGTCCTTGGACCTCTGTACCCACATAAAAGACTCCAAAGAGGCTCCTAGCTCCTGGCTTCAGGCTGGCCCAGCCCTTGTATTGCAGTCATTTGTAGAGGGAATCAGCAGATGGAACATCTCTCTCTTTTCCAATGTTAATAATTCCACTTTTCAAATAAATGATTAAATCTTTCTTTTAAAAGAATATTTTTCTTATCTGTGTTTTCTTGTACTTTTTCTTTCAGTGAATAAGTTTGATTGTTCAAAGCTATTCTCAAAAGACTAGAAAATGGTTTGCTTAGTTACTGAGTGGTAAAGCAGCTCAAATAAGCAGTTCTCATTTGATCCTAGGTGTTTTTTTACCATCCAGAGTTTCTCTTGGATCTGCTGGCCTCTCCAGTCAACTAAGGCCCATTCCCCGTGAGCACCCTGGCTCATTAGGAGAAGAGACAAAGTCACAGTATGGGTATATCAGAAGACAAAGTCACAGTTCCCTGGAGGGCGAGGACTCCAATCGTCATCATAGCTGAATCACTGTATTAACTAACCACAAACAACTCCACACAAATGCCAAATAGTCTAACTGCTCTCTGCTTTAGAAATATTCCTTGTAATTTCTTCTGTCCCAAGCCAAACAGAGCTGGCACTCATGCCCTAGACTGTACATGTGATCTTTGGCATGTTTGAGAATGATGTGGGAAACCAGCGTTTTGATGCCCATCCAGACTTCCTCTGATGATGGCAACACTGAGTAGCCTGAACTGTCCAGCTTGGAAGTCACTAGCAACACGTGGCCAGTGACTACTTGAGATGGTTGCTTATTTCCTTCTGGTGAGTTTAAGTGTAAATAGAGTAGTGAGTAGTGGCCACTTCCCCGGACAGCACAAGTCTGGCATTTGAAATGAGCTTTCCTGGCTTGAGAGGTCCTTGGCCTGGCCAGGAAGTTCACTGTGGCTCAGAAATAGCTGGAATGTATGAGTAGTCATTTCTTTCTGCTTTGCTTCAACCCATAAAGCATCAAAGAATTCTGAAACTCTGGTCCAAATAAGTGGCATACATTGGAAAAGACAATTACATCTTTTTTGAAGGTTATGTCAACCCAGGAACCAGGGCTTATGAATGTCTCTGAGTGGTGGCTTTAGATGTAGTATTAATGGAAATGGATGGATTTTGAAACGCATTAGATGATAGGATTTTGAATTCAAGACATGCTCCAGCGATCTGACAGACACTGAGCTGACCTGATCTTTCTTAGAACCCATTTCCTCCTAAACTAGATAAGCCTCTCACTCCCCTGGAATGGAAATGCAGCAGACAGCTGGCCTCCCAACCAACTGTAAGGCCACAGATATGGGTTTCTGTGCAACCCCCCACGAGTTCTTATGCATTTTCTGAGGAAAACTGGCGGGCTGTGGTATATGGCATTTCTGTATATGGCATGATGCTTGGTTTTGGAATAACCAAGGGCATGCCTGTTTCCTGGGTCTGCAACAGCCTGACCTTGTCTCCAAGATAGACAGAGTCCCTTAGGAAGTCCAACAATGATACAACGAGTGCTAACAAAATGCAAGATAGCACCAGGAGATAGAGAAGCTCCCAGAGTCTGGGCTGTGGATTCTGTTTTTTAAAATCTCTTTCATGTAGTTCGCCAGATTTAGCAAATAAAATTGTAAGGTGCCCAATGAAACTCAAGCTTCAGCTAAATAATGACTAATCCTTTTAGTGTTATTAAGTCCGATGTAACACTGGGGAGTATACTAAGATGTTAATCATTGTTTATCTGAAATTTCAAATTAAGCAAATTCCCTGTTTTATCTGGTGACTCTATTCATGAAATTTCAGTCACCAGAAAGCACCTGTGGTGACACAGAGCTCTCTGGTTCACTGGACACTGAAAAGTTGTTTGTCTCCTCTCAGAGAGTCTCAGAGAAAATGGCAGTTTAAAAAGCTTTCAACAGTTTTAGAGCAAATATTTGCACTCTCTTTAATGTAATACTTTCTAAAGTTTTGACAGTAAAGATCTCAACAATAAGGCGCCAGACTTTCTAAATCCAAATACTAAACCCCTGGTAGTTCCAAGGCCAGGCATAACTTATAAGCAGAGTTCTGGACTGGGCATCAATAAAGTGTATATCTGGTACTGACTTAGCAGGTTAGAGAATTCCAGCACCTATCTGAGTCATCCTGAGCCAGGCAGAGGGTGAGAGCGGCATGGGCACTTGCTTCATCAGTCACATCAGTGGAAGAAAGCTTTCCTGGGAAAGAATATTCACATCCCAGGAGCCGATGCATATAACTTAGGGCATGCTAAAGGTACAGCAGGGAAAGTACAGTGAGTGTGGGCTTGGTCCACTCTCAAAGGCACTCACTTCACTGTTAGCCTGGGCTGCCCTTGACCTTAGCCTACTGCAGCTGGTGAAAAGATTTCTAGTGTAGTAAACGAAACATGGGACCAGAGTCTGTGTGAAGCTTCACCTTCAGTAGCAGCTGGTTTCATTTGCCAGGGCAGTTGTTTCCTGAAAGCTGGTGCCTATGCAACACAAAGGATCCCAACGTACTCCTGGAAGATGGAATCTGATCAAAGCAAGATCAGAGGTGGCTCTTTCTGAGAACTGTGAGGGACGACTGGAGGCATACATCCTTCTCAGCTTCTGGTGGTACTGCAGCCATCTGCCCAAGTGGGACAGCTATATCTGATAGTGTTCTACACCTCCTGAGGTGTTGTGTCCACATCTGGTAATGCTCCACGTCTCCAGTGGTGTTGTGTCCACATCTGGTGGTGCTCTGCACTTCCAGTAGTGTTGTATCCACCTGAGGTCATGCTCTGAACATATACAGCATCCTTTGGCTTGTAACCAAAGGGTAACCCTGGCCTCTGCCTTCATCATAAGACACCACCCACAATGAGTGTCAGCCTACATCTAATGTCTCTCTTTTTATCAGGACACCAGTTATGCTGGATTAGGACCTACCCTACAGACCTCAGTTTATCAGATTATTTCTGCACTGATCTCATTTCCAAATAAGATCATCCGCTGAAGTTCTAGAGATGGGGACTCAGGATACGGAATTTACAGAAGGAAGCCCACAGCAGTAGCCCTCTACAATGGAGCTAATTCTAGTCCTTCTTCCCACACCAGATTACACTGAAGTTTAAACAAGGGAGTATGGACGAGCAGGTTTTGAGAAAACAGCTACCACTTTAAAATTACAAGGTAAAGCTATTTTCATATTCTGATCTGCATTGCAAGTGGTACTCAAACCTTTGCAAGAATCTGGGATGTCATTAATCTTCCTCATAATAGTGTCTGAGAACATTCAGAAAAACCTTCCCACTTCACAAACACAAGCAGATCCAGAGGAAATCAGAAATGCAGGCCTGGAAAAGAGCATGCTATTTGTGGAGACACTAAATTTCCCATGGCATATAGGGAATTAGGGACACAGATGAGGCAATGAAGGCAGACAAAGACATTCTAAATCTACTGGTCTGCTGGTCACAGGAGTAGCTGATTCTTCTACAAATCTAAGAATGTTTATCAACGGCTTATTTTAATGGGGTATCAGAGAAGGTACCCTCATGGGAAAAGGGCAGGTAAGACTAGGGGTGTGGAGAGTGGGGTTGAGGTGTTGAATGTTGGGAAGGAGGTGAGAGGGTGAATGAAAAGGCATAGGCACAATAATTTTGCCACTTGACTAATATCAGCTCTGTTGTTGGTTGCTCTATGGGCCAGTGATCTTGGAGAATCTGCTCCAGCCACGAAGAGTTCTCCTGTCTGTATATCTTAAACCTCTCAATCACACTGTTGGCAAATGATGATGTCATGAATTCTTGTAATTTTACTTTGCTCATCAAGAAAATTATGACAAATGCAAACCTTTAAAGTATAGACAAATCCCAAGGATGGGCACTTAGAAATAATTCCTCTTTTTTTTTTCTGATTTCTATTCTTTATTCAACTATTGTTACAATATAGGGGGAAAGAGGGTGTGGAGAGGGTGGGGAAGGATGGAAAGCGAAATCACTGAGCCTCAGGAACTGTGTCATGAAAAATAAAGATTTTTTTTAAAAAAGGAAATAAATGTTTCCTCTTCTTAAAACAACCTAAAAACATAGCTCCTGGCTCCTGTATTGTACCTGTCCCCGTCCCAGCTGTTGCAGCCATCTGGGGTATGAATCAGCCAATGGAAGACCTCTCTGTCTCTCCCTATCTATAACTCTGACTTTCAAATAAATTAAAAAAAATTAAAGAAAAATTTTAAGGGTAATATCTTAAAATGGGCTTTACATTCAGCAATACATTAAAAATTCTAGGCTGATTCAAGAATCAAATATGAAAATACAGCCATGAGACTGTAGAAAAATCTATGTGTAAACGCAACTCTGATCTTGGAGTAAGTCAAGGGTATTAACCATACAAACAAAGGAATGAGACATAAGCATGGTACTGCATCGGAACCCAGAATTGTAAAACATGAAATAAAGTTGATGCAAATAGTAACAACCTGGGAATAAAGAGGCAGCAACCATACGGGGGCAAGAGACTGCCCAGAAGGAATGCTTCTTCCCCACCGATACAGAAAGCACTACTGCCCAACTCACAGAGGGGCTTTTCACACACAGCACGTTGGCCAGGCCTGGAGACAAGAAGAGAAAATGACAGCTCTGGTATTTTTAAATGGCAAAAGAGTAGATACCTTATAATTTTCACCTATCAACTGATAGATTTAAAACACCTTGGTGCCTTACTCTGGGGAGGCTCAAGGTCAACAGGGACTCTTGAAAACTTGGCAAGGAGTGAAGGTGAGCTTCATTCCCTTGCAGAGCAGTTCAATAATTCTTCATCAGTTACCAAAGAAATCTGTCTCACACCAGCTTCAACTTTGAGGGGTTGATACTTAAAGATTAGGAAAGTATACACACACATCTGTGTGCCCACATAATTGCTACAGAATCTCTTAATGAATTGTTGGCAGAAAGTAGCTTATGAGAGAGGAAAGCTTCAATAAAACGATAGTCCATGGGAAGTTTTCTTATGGGGACATTAAATATCTTGGCTTTCAAGAACTCAAGAGAACAAGATAAATTTAAAATTGTGTAAAAATAAAATAACAATCTGAACATTTAGTATATATGCACATACATTTTATACATGTTTATATAACTACATACTATATATATTTATTTATATTCATAGAGGTGAAAAACAGACACAGAAACACAAAGATGTTATCAGAGGCTAACTGAGTGGAGAAATTAACATGGTAATTTTATTTGCCTTATTTATTTACTTATCAATCCACCTAACAATAAGCATGCATCACTTTAAAAAAATATTTCATTCACATGAAGTGTACACGCACAGCATACACACACACATTCCTATATGCTGGTCCATTTCCCAACACTAACGATGGCTAGAGCCAGAGCTAGGAGCCAGGGCTCCCACTGGGGTAGCGGGGACTCAACTATTTGAGCTATTACCTACCACCTCCAAAGGTCTCGCTTAGCGAGAATCTGCAATGTACAGCAGAGATGAAAGTCAAAGCAAAGCACTCCTGTAGGGCATGTGGACATTGTTACGGCCAGTGTCTATTAGGACAGTTACTGTTCCGCATGCCTTGCTTTTATGGTCAGAATAGGCTGATTTGAAAATAAAGCACTGGAGCAAGCACACTGGAGAAGGTAAGTGGAGCTGACCCTGCCATTTTGCATGCATTCAGAAAGCAGATCCTGTTGGCACTTGGCGAAGGAAGGGGAGCAGCGTTTGGAGGACTGACTCACTGCAGTGCTGTCCTCATTCACTGTTTTGTTTTTTTTTTTTTTTGACTTGGCACCAGCTACGAGGTGATACTTAATGTTCAGGTGAGCTATTTGAAAACAAGAGTCAGGGAAACGAGAAGAAGAATTTTGAAGACAGAGCAATTGGGAAAAGAACAATGGGAAAGTGAGGTTTGTTTCTAGAAGGAGTTTATAGCAAGGCGGAGGAGAGGAGAGTGGGTGAGACAAAGTGGGTCTCAGAAAGAGGAGCATAAACACATGACGGAGAAACGACAACAAGGGAACACACAGCACGCCAATGCCCGACATTTCTTTTTTTCTTGTAACCCTACCACTTTTCACTCTCAGACCAGAACCTGGTACCAAATCAAAACCTAAGCAAACAGCAGGGAAGTGTCGTGGCACGTACGTTTGCAAGTAACTGAGTTAAAAACAGTCATAAACTTAGAGCCCTGGAAGAACTTGCTGTATTCTTTGATGTAGCACCTTTATTCTTCCAAGGAATTCTGCAGAGAGGCAGTTTCAGAAACAAGAATCCAATTCCATTTGTAAAAGCTTAGGGAGCTAATGAAGGGGTGCAAGAGGCAAGCACTCTGGTTTCTTCAGATATTTGGGGGATTAGCATCACCACACATCGGCCTGTGTGAATGCAGGCACAGGTGTCTGCCCTCTTCCCAGCAGGGCTGGAATGCCTCATTCTGCAGAGGCTGTCTGATAGCCAATGGGCACTTACAAAATCTGAATCTGAAAATGGCATGCTATCAACACAGAGTTAAACTTCAGAAGATACAAAGTTGAGTCTAAACACAGGACACTTTATCATAACCATGCCTGAAGACATTAAATATGGAAATGAGGAGGTAAGAGCGCAATCTCTATTCTTCCTGAACTACCTGCTCAGCCACATAAATTAATCAAATGGCATGTCAGCTGAAGTCAGCTCAGAAAGCCTGTGTTGCTCGCCATTTCTTGACGTTAAATGTTTCTGAGATAATGAAAATCTGATCCTGGAGGGAGGGGAGGGAGGAGCCAGGAGGTTAATTATCCGTGGACTTGGATCGCTTTGGAGCCGTGCCTGTTTTACCCTCTCTCATCTAAGCCCAATTACTCTTCTATTCAAAGCTGATGTATTCTCAAAGCCCATTTCCGCTGAAGTTCCCCTTCCCTCCTGCTGCTTCTGCTTAAACACCATTTTGGAGATTCACCTAGAACAGTCAGGCCCAGCACCACACCCCTGTAGTATGCCAGTGAGTGACTCTAACAAATTGGATTTCTGTAAACCACTTCTTGTCCTGTAGATGGTTCAAGATCTGATCATCAACTACAGTGTCAGCAGCACTACCCACAGCTGATGGCCAAACGCATTAGGACTAAAAGTACCCATCTCTCCTCAAGGTCACCTCCCTGTGCCACCACAATCACAAGCAGGAGGTAGCATATCTGCTGTACAGCCTGCCATTACCCTCTTCCCAGAGGACTGTCCCAAGTGTTGTGCAGCACACATCAATAGGGTTTACATGACAAAATTGGTGTTATGCACAAAAGCAGATGAGAAGTGAAGGGTTAATCACACAAACCAGGGGCCTAGCATGATAGCCTGGTGGCCAAATCCTCATCTTGTACATGCCAGGATCCCATATGGGCACTGGTTCAATTCCCAGCTGCTCCATTTCCCATAGAGCTCCCTGCTTGTGGTTTGGGAAAGCAGTGGAGTGGAGCCTTGGGACCTGGCACCCACGTAGGAGACCTGAAAGAAACTCCTGGCTCCTACCTCGAGATTGGATCATCTCTGGCCACTGTGTCACTTGGAGAGTGAACTAGTGGATGGAAGCGCTCTCTCTCTCCTCTCTCTCTCTCTTCTCTCTGCAAATCTGACTTTTCAATAAAAATAAAATAAATCTTCAAAAAAAAAAAAAAAGCACACAAACTAGTCTCTTGCCTGCAACGCATCTTAGGATGACATCACTGACTCCGTATATTCAATTCACATGGAAGGCCTGACATGTACAGTGTCTCCACTGCTTTTGCCCACAGAATCCTTCTGAAGGATGTCTTAGAGGACCATTTCTGGGATACATTCTGCATCTCTAAGTAAACTAAGCCATCTCTATTTGTCTCTGTTGGACTTGCTCCCTGATGCTCCACCCCTTTTTGATTTGTTTTTGAGCTCTCAGTCTTCCTTCTCCAGGGAGTCCCAGGTTCCTCCAGGCCACCTGCGTAGCTGCCACCTTCCACCCCTCCTCCTGCACAGTGCTCCTCGGTAGGCTCTCCCAGAGAGTGATCAGTGCCAGGATTCTGGGGCCAGTTCAACACCTGGGTGTGTATTCAACAACTGCAAACTTCAGAGTCAGATAACCTGGATCCAACCGACCCAGCTCTTTCAGTTTTTGGCTGGGTGACCTATGCCTAACAACTATGTGAGCTTTAGTTTTCTCATCAGCAACATGGGAATAATAACAGCCATGTTATCAGGACATTAAAGAGACTATTTTTGTACATTGTAGGCATTTAATACACAGCACTGATACTGAGGGTCTCTGGTACTGGTACTGGTAGTTGCTATTATTTTAAATCCCAGTTAGAAAGGCAGGAGCCTTTCCATTAGGAGCCCGGACTCTGCTATACCTCCTGAAAGAGGAAAGTGACCCTAGTTCGCCACAGAACCCCCAAAGGCAAAGGAAAATGGGCATTCCCTTAGACCAGAATAACTGGGCAGAAATCTACAAGTACAGCCCCTCTGGGTCCTCTTGTCAACACCCAGTGCACATCTCACATGACTTTCAGGAACTGTAGGTGCAGTCTCCCTGTGGTTCCAATCTCTTCTCTTCCCAGATCTCTATATCCCACCAGCTGGTTTACCTGGCCTTTCAGGTTTCACCACAGGCTGTTCAGCAGAAGATGTAAGCACAAGACACCATCCCCAAGGAGCTCTAGGGGCTGGAAACTGCAGAGTCAACTCTACCTTCCCTCACATGGGCTTAAAGGAATCCTAAGGCACAGCTGCGTGTGCTCCCATGCCTGGCTCTATAGGTGGTGGCTTGCCCAAGGAGGTATCAGGGAGCAGATGGTGGAGGTAACTGGGGAAGCGTGGTTAACCTATCCAGGCAGTCACTTGTAAAGACTCCCATCACAAACACAGTTCTGCTCTTAGTTTGTGCCAGGGACATAGTTACACATGAGCTCAGGATTCACTCATTCAATATATTTCACAGAGAACATGAACTTGTACTGATTTTCCTAAAGACACTTAGTAATACATAGAGGAGCTGCAGTTGAAGTCTGGAGAAATGGCTTCAGATTTTCGAAATCCTGAAGTGCCAATCTAAGTACTCTTCTGTATCTGCTCTGATAATTTTAGATGTTTCTGAAACAGAATCAGAGGAGTGAAAATCCCTGCTCAGACACTCTGCTTTGGAGCAAAAGTGATGCTTGGGTGGCATGCCTGAGGGACTTGGCTTGTGACCTTACTCCACAATGTGTGCCTCGGATTGGATCTATCCAAGCCTCAGTGTTCACGCTGGAAATGAAGATCGTGAGAGTGACTTCTTAGGCACAGCGGATGATTCTGCACTTCAGTATCCTCACTTATGATGATGTTTGGCACATGAGCTTTGGTACATGGTAGCTATGTTTGCACCTCTGTCGTGTTGGTCACTGCCTATGTAATTGAAAGTAACCATGCATTTGGCATGATTTTTGGTGTGATTATTAAACTAGAAACTATACAATCAAGTGCTTAGGACCATGTTAAGCATGTGGTCAATATTAGTTATCATGTTCACAAATGGGATTAGAGTGGTGATGATGATGATTGAGGTGAGAAGGATAAAGAGGTGGAGGAAAAAGCAGAGGCTGCAGTGCTCTTTCCGTTAGGATAAGCTGGGCTCCAGAATAAAAAGAGGCTTAGCAAAGCATATATTTGTTTATCTCTTGTTCCTTGTCAATCCAGCAGCATTGTTGGGCTCTTTGTGCTACAAAATAGCCCAACAATGTGGGCTGAGGAATGTTCTTCTCTCTTACAGCTGCCATCACCTGCGCCTCGTCCAGGGTCATCATAGCAGGGCAAGAAAAAGAACTGGCAAACATCAGCTAGGACCAGTCATGTGGTTCCCTTTGGCCATGAAGGGTCTAGGATACAGAGTCAGAAATTCCTGTGTGTCCAGGAGGAGGATTGCCAGTGGCACCATCAAAATGATGACAGTAAAGACAAGACAAGCGGGTGATACACATCCTGCCAGCAGCTGTTGCTCATTTTATGCTGAAGGGGGCATGTACAGTCTTGCTCACATGATGGGTAACATGACTATTTTCCATGGTCTACGAACTATAATCTAGGACTTCATTATATAAGAAGGAAACACCAGACATTGATCATGTCTAACCTAATCCAGATAAAATCATGAACAAAATAGAAAAAAATAGAATTCTAAATAGAGAATTCACAGTCATGATGATCAATATGTTCATTGGTTTGATTAGCATCTCATTTGAGGTTGCAATATCCTCAAATAACCACAACAGTTGTTTGACACAACATCTCAGGTTCCCAGAATTTCCTTCTGGATTGAATTTTTAGTTTTTTTCTTGTTGCTTCATGTAACCAGTCAGGGAGACAGACTGTGAGATGACAGCGATGGATGTGCAAGAAACAAGGAATCTGTATAAGCAAGATAAGCATAGTAGGTGATTATTTTAACTCTATGAAGATAAAAACCATGCAGAGTCAAGATAGAGAGAAAAATGATGATGATTTACCAAGACAAGAGGTACAGATGACTGGCAGATAGATGAAAAATATAACACTCAGTGTAGCTTTTTACTGTCTTTTCTATTATTATTATTAGAAATGCAGAAAAAGAGATAAAGATCTTCCATCTGCTGGCTTACTCCCCAAATGGCAAGATCTGGTTCACTTCCCAAGTGGCCCCAACAGCCAGAGATGAACCAATCCAAAGGCAGGAGCCAGAAGTCTCTTCTGGGTCTCCCACACAGGTTCAGAGTCCCAAGGTTTTGGGCCATCTTCTACTGCTTTCCCAAACCACAAACAGGGAGCTGGATGGGAAATGGAGCAGCAGGGAAATGAACCAGTGCACATATGGGATTCCACTGCATGTAACGTGAGGATTTAGCTACTGAGCCACTATACCAGGCCCTACTGTCTAGTTTTTAAGCTGTATCTACTTGTAGTTTTAAACAGTCAAAGAGGAATCTTGATCATAATTTGCCTCCTTAAAATACCCTCTTTCACAGAGTTAACATGGTGGTGTGCAGGCTAAACTTCCATATGTGGCATTGGCACTCCATGTTAGTTCTAATTTCTGTACCAATTGCTCCACTTTCGATCCAGCCCCCAGTGAGTGGCCTGGGAAAGCAGTGGAAGATGGTTTTACTCTCTGGATCACCGTCATCCAAGTGGGGCATACGGAAGAGGCTCCTGGCTTCCAGCTTTGGACCAGTCCAGCTCTGTCACGGCAATTTGGGGCAGTAAACTAGCTATTGGAAAAGCTCACTCACTCTCTCTCCCCGTCTCCCTCCCTGCCACCACCCCAGTAATGTGACATTCAAGTAGAATAAATAAATCTTTAAAAAAAAATTGCCCTTCACCACACCCATTTGAATAGAGTTGCTCATTTAGAAATAACCTAGGTCTGATTGTTCAGATCAGATATACATTTAGCCACTTTATGACCTCTCTGATGCAGAAATCCATTCAAATTCTGCATACGTTTTGGTCTTCTTAAATCTGGCAAATGATGGAGACATTAGCATACCTTCCTGGAAACCTACTGCCTTGATTTGCTCTAGAATGCATGGTGGTTCAACCTAGCCTTAGAAAACCATAAGGAACAAGTGACTGCAAAGATTCGAAGCTTTGAGGATGAGCCACGAATCTTCCATGGATGATAAAGATGCAGGCTGGGATTGCTGGTGCTGAGTACCATACCCTGGACCTCACAGCTGGAGCACTGGATGTGGTTTGAGGTTTGACCCTGGCTTGGGATACCCAATGTATTCTCCAAACAGGAGAGCTTTTCAGTATTGCATTGAGTTCAGGTAAAAGAAAAACAAATGTCCTGGTGGAATTAGACATGGGGTTCCAGGCAAACATTTGTGTAGAAACTGTTTTTCTCACCTTATGTTTAAAAACATCTTTCAACATCCTTTAAAATGCTAGTTGCCATGGTTACAGTTTTGGTGCAGGCAGGGAGGTTTCAAGGCGTCTCTGAGCTCATCAGTTAATGCCAACAGATCAGAGATTTCCGAAAATTGATCTTTGTAAAATATCACCTCTCTTTTTTTCACTTCCACATTGGAAGTCACATCATGGAGGCAGCTGGAGAAGTTTATGGGATTATCAGTGGCGGTTATCACTGTGGGACTGGCCTTTTGAAAGGCCACAGAAGTGCTACACTGGCCACATCCTAAGTGTAGTCTTTGATCTACGTCCATTCACCCTGGGTCAGATTCATTTGTTGACATTCACAAAATGAAGACTTAGAGAGTGCTGAGAAAGTAAAGCTGTCCCCCTGCATTGCGACTGTCACGGATCTATTCCTATGATAACCATGATCCTACTTGTTACCTACTTGAAAATTGTGCTAATAAAACCTTCTGAAAAACACAGGGGCCAGTGTTGTAGTGAGGATGGTAAAGCTGTCTCCTGTGACACCAGTATCCCTTGAGGGCTGTGGTTCAAGTCCTGGTATCCCCATTTCCGATCCAGCTACCTGCTATGCACCTGGGAGAGCAGCAGATGACGTTCCAAGTCCTTGGGCTCCTGAACCCGTGTAGGAGATGTGAATAAAGCTCCTGACTCTTGGCTTTGTCCTGGCCCAGTCCCAGCCTTTGTGGGGACTGATCCAGTGGAGCAGTGGATACAATGGACAGAAGATGCTTCTTCTCTTTGTCTCTCTCTCACTATTCCCTGATTCCTCCTCCTTCCCTACTGCCCTCCCCGAACCTCCATCTTTCAAATAATAACAAAATGTCTTTGTTTATTTTTTGTTATTATTTTAAAGCAGCTTTTGGCTGGCAAAACTGTCGGGAAGTCACACAGCTCCCCACCCATGCGTGGCCTCCCCCACTGGCCACAGCCTGTGACTGAGTGCTGAATCTGCTGTCACCGATGATTCTACACTGGCATGTCATTTTCACCCAGAGTTTCTAAAATGTGGCTTTCTTACAGAATTCATAATTTGGATCACAGCACATCTAAGACCACCTGGTAAGGTGAGTTAGGTAAGAACTTAAAGCTGTTCTAGCTCAATTGGGTACAATTTCACATGCCTCAGGCATGCTGTTAATGAGCTGGCTAAATCAATGTCATGTGTGTTCACATGAAAAATTAGACTCCTTTCAGTGACTACTGTTTCCCCAACATTTGAAATACTTGTGCTATTTATTTTTGTTAAGGCACTTTCAAGGCATTTTTGTTAATATCTGCTCAGAAATTCATGGGAGAAATCTAGATGTTGACATCAACTCCTTGACCAGTTGGATACACCAACCAACCTAATTAGTTTCCTCATGGAGACATTAGCTCATCAATGAGAAATTATCGTCTACACAACACTGACCCGATGGAACTGCTAACAGTTGGGAAAGTCTTTCTGAATATGAAAATAAGATTTGATTCAAAAGCTGTGGATTCAGCAGCTTCATGAGACTGTGAGCTTTGTAATAATCTCTTTCGTCTTTCATTGGCTTTATTTTAAAAAGCTAGGAATAAATTTAACTCCACTAGAGTCACAGGAATCTACAGTGTTGCTTAAAGATACGGAATCAGCAAACTGATGAGTGGACTATTTTTTTGCCTCAGGATATTTTTAAAAGCTGGATTATTTTCAGTTTGCTACTTTGGGCAAATGGGAGATTTTTACCAACAGAAAAAAAAAAAAAAAGCAGAACTACAAGGTATGAAAGGGAAGTCGAAGAATCAAAATTGGAGGGCATTAAGTTCAAGATATGTGACTATCTAGGGATTGAGAGTGAAGATAGACTGGAATTCAAGCGAGGGATAAAGGTTCGCATTCAGATCTGTGAATTATTAATACATACACAGTAACGAAGGCCCTGAGAATAAAAGCTATCACCCGGGAAGAATGAGCAAAGAAATAAGACAGCAGAGGAGAAACCCAAGGGAAGCTGAGCATCAGGTTACTCCAGAGCAAGACCAGACAACACTCAGAGAAGAGGTAGGGGAGGGAAAGAGAAGCAGAAAGAAAACAAAGACTTTCAATAGAGGAAAACTTCTCCTTAAGATGGGAAGCTTGGAATCCCCTCTTCCCTGCCTGCCCTGGAGAATGCATCTGCTTGGACTAAGGAAGGGATCTCTTACATATCCTAACCCCAGAATCCATCTCACTTATCCTGGTAAGAGAACCCACTTTATACCCACTGGGCTTCATGAAGGAAAGAAAAGATCAGAAGTGCATGCTGCCTGGCAGGCACATGTGCATCTAGAAGGAACTAAGGAGACATCCAGGTCAGATTTTTGCCTCCTCCACTCGCCCAGTGCTTAGGTGAAGTGCAACTACCCTGCTGAGTCCTTTCACATTTCTATGAAAAGAAAACTTTAGGCCCCTGCGTTTAGACTTTAAAATGCAATTAAAACATAAGCATTATCTAAATTGGGCTATCCTGAGTATGGTTCCAAAATGTGTTTCATCCCACTGGCCAAGGCAGGAGCCAATCCCTAAAGACAGCAGTGTCCTTCAACTAGGCCAGTCCAGATACCCATTCTCTGCCCAGTGGGTCAACACAGGCATGTGGCTTCACTAACTCAGATTCCTGGAGAACAGTGGCCGAGGATGCTGTGCTGTGATCCATGATCATCTCTGTGGCTGAATCACAACACTGCTAATTACATGGACTGTGTAGCAAGCAGCTATTAAAAGTCATAAAAAAAAAAAAACCCTGATTCCAATTGACCTGAAAAGCTGGTTCTGTGGCATCTGTGGGACCAGATCCAGTAACAAGAAACCTGAGGGAGCAGTTCCCGGAAGAAGCCACAGTGGGCTGATGTCACACATCTTGGCATCTGGTGCCCTTGATTTGGGAGAGATGATGAGAACAAGAAAGGAAAACTCCATCTTATTAACTGTGACACCTTTGTGCGGATGTTAGAAAATTGCTCCTTTGAAGAGCACTGTGGGAAGAAAGGCAGCCCCGATTTTCATCCGCAGTGTCAGAAGCAGTGCTTCTGCTGCCTCCCAGATCACAGAGATGTGCCTGTCTATTTGATAGCAAGTCTCTGAATTAGTATAAATATATTATGGCCATAAAAACATCTGTGCTGAATGAAGAAGGAATAAAGCAGCACGGATTTATGAAGGAGGCTGGGGGAGGCTCCTTGGGCAGACATGAAGGCTGTAAAAGCCTGCATCCACATTTCCAAGCTGCCCAAGTCAGCCCTGGCAGCAGGTGAGTAAAACTTGATCTAGTCCTATTAGGAGCTTGTTAGCTGCCCACGGCGCCTCTTATCCCAGTCTTTGAAAACATCAACCTTTGTGTAGTAACCACAACAAAATCAATTTTCTCCAGCTTGAAAGAGCACCCTTCATCAGCCTGGACAAGCAGGCAGCCACTCCCCTCAAGGAAATGCTTTGTACCCCAGGAGTGCCTTCTGCCTTTGTGGATCAGCATGCATCTTGGAGCCTGCGTGTCACAGAGGGGGCATGGCACAAGGATTAGAACCTTGAAAGCAAATGGCTTTCATTACAGTGCTTAGGGATGCTTGTTGGAACTACGAAATGCAATACTGTCAGTACTCGGGAAGCAAAAGTGTTCAAAGGTCATCCTGAGCCCAGTGTTGCAGCTCAGACCTAGGTGCTTGGTGCCATGCTGAGCTCAAAACCATCTGATGCCCAGGCTCCTGCTGTAGGTGCAGTAGCTGCTTTTGTTTCCAGCCTCCAAAACACCTCCTTTCACACGGAAAAACTTAGGCACAGTAAAGACTGGAGTTGCTTAATGTGCAAATTTAACTTATTTGACTCTAATCACATGCACTGCTGAGGGGAAAACGCTTGAGGGACAATTGACCAGAGAGACCTGGAGACCAAGTGATGGACCAAGAGCACCCAGACCCTGGAGAGTCTCCATTGATCTCTGCCCCTTTCAAATTGGACCTTGACCTTCACTTCCCCAGAGAAGTAAAAGACATTAATTTATGGCTTTTGAACTCTTAAAGGCCAATGTCCCAACTCTTTAAAGGCAATTTAAGGAATTCTAAAGGATAATTTTGACACCATGCAATTTTTGCTTTACAATGCTGACTCTAAAACCTGACCTTGTACCTCCATGGGGACTTCCACTTGAGATACATCTCCTTGCTGTCTTTTCCTGATAAAATTTGTTGCTGTCCCACATTTTTCAGGGAGGACCTACTCCTGGAAATTAATGTTCTCCAATAGTTAATGAAATAAATTTGACCATTTCCACAGAAAGGGTTTCTTCCTCTTAATGTAACTTACTGGTGTCTGAATATCTCATTTTCCAAATTGGAACTAGATAACTGAATAATTGACTTATGTTTATTTTTCATAGTTTTTTTCCTTTGAATTATAAAGATTTAATTGGCAAACTTTAAATCTGTACATGTAACTCAAGATTCCAAGAACTACTTTGATTATGAGAGATTTTAAAGATTTTTGCTACAGAAAAACCTACTGAAACACATCTTTCACCATCGACTTGAGAGTGTTAACACACAGAGTCAAAAATCTTCGTATTTTGAAGCAAATAATACAGTTTACTGTTTGCTCTTCACTGGCAAGATCTGGGTCTAGTCTGCTGTTTCATCTTGGGCATGGCTGAAATAAGAAATGGTCCCGTAATTTTGCAGATCACGCTGGCAACTGGTCATTTCTATTTCATGTTACAGGTGCATTACAGCCAATCTCGACTCTGCTCAAAATCTTCACAGTACCCAGAATCATGAGACAGCTTCTCTCTAGGACACACTGGCTTCACTGCCAGGGACAAAGGACTCAGAGCCTCAGGAGACTGTTCACAGTGTCTACTTCTAAGTGGCACACAAAATTTCCACACACACATCATAGGTGGGTCACAGGATCAAGCCCAAAAGCAACAGGAAAGAGGTGCCCAGTGAGGAGGGACAGCAAGGACTTTTGAATGCAACGTCTGTCCACAGTATTAGCTGACTGACCAGCTTCTCTAGCTGCATGGCCCTGAACTCCTCCTTACTCTACTGCCCAATTCGCCATCCTTGTTTTCCAATGACAAATAACGGTGATGAACCTCCCTGTAGTCTCGTAAGGACATAAGAACAAAAGCCACAGAGTGGGAGTTCCTAACAACAGAGGTGCACGTCTCACAGTTGCGGAGGTCAGGCAACTAGGAGCAAAGGTTAGCAGGCATGGTTCATTTCTAGCGCTCCAAGAGGAGTCCGTTTCTGCCTGGCACCTGGATTCTGGTGGTTTCCCATGATTCCTGCTGTTCTTTGCCTCGTGGCCTTTTACTCTTAAACTTGTCCCAGAATGGACAACAGATTTAATGCCTAGCCATGAAATAAAACATGACTAGTATAGAAAACTCAAATTACTCTAAAACCATTTAAGTAGAAAAATTTTTAAAAGTTGCCTTTAAGCAGTAGTTCAACGGTGGGTTACAAGTCCGACTGTTCACTATTCACATTTTGGCATATACACATAATTTTTTAATAAAACTGTAGGAGTGCTATAATACTGTTTTGCAACCTATATTTTCCCTTAGTAATATTTTTTGTGCATTTTTCCCTATAAGCTTACAAAATTCTTTGAAAACACGATTCTTAATGACTGTATAATAGTGCATCATATACACCCCATAATTTATTTAATGACTTCCTTGCTGAGGGTCATTTAGGTGATTTCCAAGAGAGTACTATTTCACTAAGTCACTTCTGGCATGTAGAACATCAAACAGCAATTTTAGAAAGATGTGGAAAGAATTTCCTACAGTTCTGAGTATATTCTCATAGCAGTTGAATCACACTCTATATCCTTCACGTACATTTATACAAAGAACTAAGCTCCTTTTTGTTTCATTTATTTAGGGAAGACAGAATTTCAAAAAGTCAGTGGCTATGGGCTGAACTCCAAATCTTCTTTTTATGTTTGTTTTCACGAAAAGCTGATTTACTGATTTTATCTCTAGTGAACTAAGTAGATATGGCTTTCATTTTTAAAAAAAAAAAGCTATCCTGGAAAATAAAACAGCTGCTTCTTTGCAACATAATATCTCTCTCAGAAAACATTCCTTGGATAAAAAAAATACATGACAAATGTTGCCCAGGTTATGGGGGAGAAAAGGTACATCCACACCGTTGTTGAGAATGCAAATTTGTGCAACCATTCTGGAAAACAATATAGAGCTCCCTCAGAAAATTAAAAGTCCATTTATCACATGACCCAGCTATCCTACTCTTGGGGATACAGCCAAAGGAAATCAAATCGACACGTGAGAGATGCTAGTCCTCCCATCTGTACTAGCAGCTCAGTTCACAAAGGCAAAGGTATGGACCCAAGCCAGATCACCAACTGACAACTGGTTATAGAGGAGTTGTGGTGTATTTACACAATGGAATACTGGCCAGCCAGAAAAAACAATGAAATCCCAACTACATCAAAATGGACACAATTAAAGATCATTATGCTATGAAATAAGCCAAACCCAGAAAGATACACATCATATTTTCTCTTATTTGTAGAAACTAAAATACACAGAGAGTAGAAAAATTACGTAGGTGTCACCTAACTTGGTATTTAACCATAAACGTTGCCTCACTGAATCATGTCATGTACGTGACAATATAGTGTTTTTCCATGTTATAAAAGAAATGGAAAAAGGATAATAAGGATTCTCAGGCTATTACCAATGTTTTGTTCTTAATTTGGGTGTTGTTTATCAGTGTGCTCAGAGGACAAAAAGCTCATTTATCTGAACACCTATGTGCATTTCTGGATATATAATCTGTATTTTAACAGAATGTTTAAACAACCAAAATTCAATTAATTTTTTTAAAAGTAGAAAACAGTCTTTGGAATACATATCTACAGTCTACCTCGCTTTATTCGTGCTGGGTTAGAGTAACCCAGTTTCCAGTTCTACAATGATAGCAGTTTCCAATGATAGCAATCACCACACAGGTGCATGTTGCTGAGACACATTCTGTGCTAGAGGGGCAGCAGTAACGGAGTGACATGGTCAGAAAGACCATGAAGAAGGCAGTAGAACATTCCAAAGCCTCCACTCATTAGGTGTGGGGTTGTGTTAGCTAGCTTTTTGTTATCATAGTGAAACATCTGACTTACAAAGATGTTTATTTAACTCATAGTTTTGGAGGTTTAAGGGCATGACACATCAGCTCAGTTTTTGAGCATCTTATGGCCACTAATGGATGGTATATGGCGATGGTGAAGTGTGCTTCTGGGACTGTATCTCATTTTGAGCCAGCAACCAGTAGAACAGCAAAATCCAGACTTGGCCCTTTATAGTAACCCTCTAGTAAGAACTCAAGGGGTTACAGGGCAACTGCCTTCCAAGGTCACGGCACCACTGATGCAAGGACCACCCACTGGGCCCTACCTCTCAGGACTACCACCTAGGGAAAAGCCACCAATTACAATGGACCAAGGAGCACTGAAATCACACCAAACTATGATGCAGGTTACAGTCTGGAAATCACTGTTGAAATGCTTTAGGTAATTCTTACTCAAGCTAACCCACAAACTAAGCATTTGTTACAAAACATGTTCTATTACTATGATTTAGCTTTATGTCTGTCTCCCTGAAGGGGCTGTGAGCTTCCCACAGGGATTTCATGTGCCTTGCTCATCTTCCCAATCATTTGGAATAAATCATTCCATGATTGATATCTGGGTACCTAAACATAGTGAGGATGCGTGATATGTGAATGATATAATTCATTTCACTTCATTTCCAGCACAGTATTCACACCTAACTATATTTAATACTGTAGTGAGCATGACAATACATAATTTAAGATCACTGATATTGGAAAACTTACTTACAAACAGGTAAAATAGAGAAATTTCAGTTCCAAAGGAGTATTATGTTCAATATCATGGAAAATACTGCAAGACCTAAATGTATTAATATTCTTATAGAGTTGGCAAGAATGTTTTTAAGTAGGAGAATTACGAAAACATTTACTTACTAATCCACTCACTTTCTAAAAGACTCGTTTCCTTCCTTCCTGCCTGCCTGCCTGCCCGCCCGCCTGCCTGCCTGCCCGTTACTGGCATCTATTTAGCATCCAGAACACATCTCAAACGCTTGGGCACTGGGGATATGTTGGGAATGTGGGAGAAAGGGGAATATATAATCTTATGAGAACTAGCAACAGGCCATAAAGACCAACACACAACACCCTAATTGCCGTGACAGGACAATACAGGCAACGGAAAACAGTTAGGGAGCAAGATGGTTCCCTGCATAAAGGACTTGGAGAAGAAACTGGAATTAAACCTAAGAACAAACATGTGCATTTCTGAGCTACATATCCTGTTCCACTCACTCCAATATCTATTCTTATGCCACCTCCATGCTGTCTTAATTACTCATATTACTCAATCTCAAGCTTTTCATCATGTCTTGATTTGGGTGATGTGAGTTCTCTACACCTGTTCTCCTTCTGCATTATGTTGCTATCCAAATCTTACCTTTCTACAGAAATTCTGAAATCATTTTGTCAATATCTATAAAATGGTTTGCCAGTATTTTGACTGGGATTGAAGCAAACCTTAAATCAAATCGGAGGAACTGACATTTTAACAATACCCAGTTTTCAAATTCGTGAATACAAAATCTAAGTCTTTCGACTTTGACTCCTTGCGTCATACTTTGCAGTCTCATCACAGTTCTTGTAGTTTCCCTACATTTTTTTTATTATATTTAAACCTAAGTAACTAATTATAAAAGCAAGTAACTGACCTTTACACACTGACCTCATATTCTCCGAACTTGCTATGCTCAACAGTTTCAGAAGTTTCTGTACATTCGTTGGGATTTTGTACAGTGGCAATCATATCACCTCCAAACAGACAGTTCTACGCCCTTTCCAATATGCATAACATTTGTCTCCTTTCCTTGCTCTCTGGCACCAGTGGGGAGTTTCAACACAGAAGCGGAACACTCATGTTTCTGATGTTAGTGAGCGAACAGACTGGGAATCCCTAGGAGTGATGTTTGCTGCAGGGTTTTTGGTCGATGTTCTTTACGAAGCTGAACAAGTTTTCTCTTCCTAGTTTGCTGGGAGTTGTGGACCATACATCGCTACTGGATTTTGTCAAATGTTTCTTCTGCATCATCTAACACGCTCTTAGGATTTCTTTTCCTTTATCCTGCTGACAAGATGAATCACATGAGCTGATTTTCAGAAGTTAAACCAGCCCTACATACTCAGAATGAATTACACTGGCTTGTGCCACGTAATTATTTTTATAACATGTTATATCTGACCGTCCGTTTGCAAAATTCTGAGTCTATTTTTTGTGGAGATATTGGCTTTGGTTTTCAGTTTTCGTAATGCCCTTGTTTGTTTTGAATGTTATGGTAGAATGAGTGAGGAAATCTCTCTGCTGCTCTTTTCTGGATGATATTATGATTGATATGTCTTCCTTAAATTTTGGTGAAACTCCTTAATTAAAGCATGTGGGTTTCATGTCTTCTATTGGGGGGTTATTATTAATGATTGATTTACTTCATTAATTAATTGTAGCATTATTATAGTTATATATTTCTCCTCATGCAAAATTTTATTATACCTTTCAAAGATTTTGTCCATCTAAGTAAGCAAATCTTGAGGTTAAATTTATTTGGTGCATTGCTTCATTCTTTCAGTGTTTAGGGAGTCAGCAGCGATGATCTTTCTTTCATTTGGACTATTATTCATTTGTCCTCTCTTTTTTTCATGCTTGGCTGGGTTATACTTTCATTAATTTTATTGATATTTTCAAAGAAACCGCTTTAGGCTTTGTTCATTTTTTGGTTGTTTTCCTATTTTTAATCTCATTGATTTGTAACCCAATTTTCCCCATTTGTTTTGTAGGCTCTGCTTAAGTGACTTGCAATTGCAGAGTACTGATCTATTTTGGAGTGGAAATTGGATAGGGAGGGTAGTAATGGGAGTTAGAGAGGGTTCCTTAGGCTGGGGTCAAAGTATTGGCAGGAGACATCAGTCTGAGTGGTGACAGAAGTGGGGAAAAACTTCCCAACTGCTGTTGTCTGAACCGTCTCTTAACCTATAGGGGTAAAACCCTGTCTTCCATGCAGGTGCAAAGGGCTGTGGGAGAGCCAGAGGAGGAAGCAGTCTGAGCTTTAAGCAAAAATCAGGAGAGGGCTGACAGATGTCTAAAATCCGCACCTTCTTCAGAGGCAATGGAAGGAAAGAGGGAGTGAGGAAGTCCATTACAACAGTAACAGACGAAAGAACAGGCTATGATGGGAAGGTAGGGAAGGGCCACATCTTTTGTGCACAGCATGTAACAGGCACCGCTAATTGCTTGTGAACAGTCACTCATGTTTGTGATCTTGTCTTGGATCCAATGCAGAAGTATTGTAATTACTTGAGATTGAAGTTATCACCTTCCTGTGAGATATCATTGCGCTTCACTCTGTTTAAGTGTCTCCGTGCACCTCCCAGGCCACTCTCTGCTTTGAGGAGTAAGTATCACTGCCTTGGTTTCCACCTCTGAGGTCATTAACACAATTTATTAAGAGACAGGAAATGCGTTGCTGAATATTTCAATACAGAGAGGAAATACTGTAATTTCATTGTTACCATAGAATCACTGTGTCTTGGAGTAACCTGTAGCCATAGTAACAAGACAAGGACCTATTCCTTAAATATTTAACTGTGATTCTATAGTTCATGCACATTTGAATAGTCAATTCTTATTATTTATAATTGAATTAATTTCCTGATAGATTTGGAGTCCGCTCTCCAGCTGTGGCTTTCAATTACCTTAATTTAAGATGAGGAGCATAGGATTTTCTTTAGGTCATTATTGTTAGAATGAGCACAGAATTACTTTTTGGTATAAAAAAACAGGATGCAAAAGCAGGCTTTACAATGAGTAAATAATTTTGAATGAGTCAAACAGCATCTTTGAGAATCCACAGTAGCAGTGAAAGGGCAGAGCCATTCCCAAGTCTTCAAAGATGACATTTATACCTGCTCAGTTCACTCCTAGTGAGGCTGGATATTCCCAGTTACTGGCACAACTGCACAGCAAGACTTGAGGGCTACCATGTGTCGTCGAGTTCTCAAGGATCCTGTAGTAAGGCCCTTGGAAAACCTCAAAAGGCGGGTATTGCTTATCCCTCCATCATGTGGCTGCCAAGAAGCAGGCACAGATGTCACCTGAGCAGCCACCGCGTAGGTAAGGTCTGACCTTTTGCAAGGGTTCTGAAGGCCCAGCCCACTCTCTATTCAGAATCAATCACAAAGGGCTAAGTCTGGGTCACGCTGCTTGGATTCTCTCTGCCCCTTTGTCTGTCACTGTCTCTCTGGTCCCTGGAAGAGGAATGCTGCAAAGTGTCTGAAATCTTCTGGTTCTAGATCTTTGTGATTAATTTTATAGCATTTTTAAATCATTTTGAGGTTGGTGATCAGGGTGCTCGGAGCGGGAACTAAGATGATCTTGGAGATTAGAGCAGGAAAAGACAAGTGGACAAAGAAAGGCCTCCTAGGGTGATGGGTGCCGCCATCTCAGGGTAGTGGACCAGGTAAATGAATAGGTACAAGAGTGGGTGACCCCTTCTCCATAAGGAAACGTAAAACATCCCAAGCAGAAAGAGAGCTCTTCCACTAATTTATGAGAAGAAAGGGGCTTGATGTGCTGAAGACTTGCGAAACTGTGGCTAACACAGGATGGCTGCGGCAAACTATGAAAGGACAAGGAGGCAGGGAATGAGGGGCCGGGTCAGATGGAGAAGTCTGAAACTTAACAGGGGGGATTTTAAGATTTACCCTGTAAAAGTAAGGGGATGGAATGGAGCAGGCAAGAAAGAGGGAGAGGCTTCGTTAGATTGCTGCAATTATCTAAGCAAGGCAAAAGCACACCGCGAGTGGGGCCCTTCTGAGAGAAGGACTCGAGAAAGCAGGAGGAGGTGAAAGTCGCATATCAACAGTGGCCGAGCCCCCCCCCCCCCAGCTCTGTAGGAGCTGAGTCGCCCCGCCCCTCTCATCCCAAACAACTTCTTAGGTAGTCATTTTGCTCCAGCCCCACAATTCAGTCTCTCTGAATTTTTTTTAAAGATTTATTTAACATACTACTTTTAAAATACTCACAGCCTCTTTGTTCCCTGTGTTCGGATTATCAATAACCCTGACTAAATCTCACTTTTTCTAACTGCCTTCATGCAGCTGGGATGTTTGTGGAATACCATCCTACCTAAAGTGATATAAGCTGGCATCTACAGGCAGTCTCTGGAAGATATATTTTTTTTAATTAAAGAAAAGACAGATATGTTTCGCTGACAACCTTTTCTGTATTCTTGCTATGCCCTCAGGTATGATGGCCTAAGCTGCTGCAGCCAGTTTGTGACCATGGGGGAAGACAAATAGCTGCTGGCCTTGACACAGGTACACAGGTAAGCCTAGCCCACTGCTAAGCTACATATGGTGTGAGACAAACAAACCACTACATTGCATAAACCACAGTGGCTGGGATTTCTATTACGTAATGTCACCCAGTACAGGGACCTCTGCGGATGCTGTCCTTCAAAGCCTGTCATATTATTCCCATGGCTTCTGATCTGACTTCTCAGCCTGTCACATCCTTGCAGGGACATTCATTCCACCATCAAGTAGGGCTTTCCACAAGGGAATGTGAGATAGATCGATGAGGGTAGAGCATGCGCTGGTCTGTTCGTTCCATCCCCTGTCCTGAAGGCTTTGCATAGTAACTGCTCAATACACATTGATCAAACAAGACAATGAGTGGGGAGAAGGCGAAGGCAAGGATGAACCAGAGGTCTGGAATAATTCCTTCAATTTATAATTATTCCCCCTCCTGGGCTCCTCCCTCTTGGGTTACCACTTCCACGGGAGGGCATAAAACTAGGACAGCTGCTGGGGTGGAAAGGGGTGTGGGACAGACTGGATTACTGCTACACATACTGGCAAAGCAGGGTAGGGGGCGGGCCTGGTGAGGGTTATTGTGGGTCACTCCAACTAGGCTGCAGCTCCCACTGGTTTATACGAGGGCCGAGTATGTGCTGGTCAGAACCAGGCTGGACTGCAACACCCATTAGTTCCAGTGGAAGTCAGGAGTGAAAACAGAACCAACTCAGCAATTGCAACCACCAGCTGATCGAGGCGATGGACGGTGGCAGGCCCTGTACTTGCTAGCACATACAAGAATCTGGTTTGAGAACACCTCAGACAAAGTTTCTTTGGAGATCTCCCCAACCAAAATGCTGGACTCAGAACCCTAACCAAGAAAAGAGAGAAGACAGAACAGGTCAACCAACCATCTCAGCTATATCTTGGCAGTGAAATATGGGGCAAACAGAGACTCTATGATGGACTATGTCAACCAGTGGATTCTTCAAAGACCTCACAGTGCTTGGAGTGTCAAGATTGGCAGCGATTCATAACTGTTGAAATATCAAAACCACCTGAGCAAGAACCTCAGAGCATACGCTACTTCTGGGACCTGGGGAGGGTGGGAAATTGGGTGGGCCTTCTCCCTTAATACCCTCCTTCAAACATGAAGGAAACGATATGCAAAAAATAATAGTCTTACCCACTTTCCTATAGCCCTTGAACCTTTTTACCCTAATTATGTAAAGATTATCAATAAAAAAAACAAAAAAGTAAAAAAAAATTATAATTATTTAGGAAAAAAAAAATCAAGTGCAAAGAACCCAAGACCAAATAACTCCTGAACGTTCCTGTGTTTATTTTTATCTGCTGAACTTCCTTGACATGGTCCTCAGTGTCTGTTGAACAATTAAACCAGTGCCAAAGTAACAACTGCACTGTTACTGTTGATAATGACAACAATACCCATGATATACTGGGACATCTCTTAGCATGGCAATTCTGCTTAAAGGCCCTTGAGCTTTACAATCCTGTATCTTCTCTCAGAAAAACATTTTCCTCTTTTCACTAAGCTTGGAGGAGTTGTATGCAAAGTTGGGTTTCAAACCAGATATATCAAACCAAGTGCTGTCCTTCCCCCAGCCCTACCCCTGTCCCAGTCCCCAGGACTGACAGCCAAGGTCGGGGAGTGGTGCATCACTTCTGCTTCATGTTTGTCAGGGAACCAGGCAGCACTGCAGCCCATGGCACTCTGACAAGCAGCTCATCACCGTAATTACAGCAGAACTGGATACCCTACTGCTTTGGGCTTCATCTGCCTTCATGTGGACAAATAAACTGGAGGAGCAGCATATGGATGGGGAGCAGAGACTGAATGCAAAGTCCCTGTGCTTACATCAGCAAGGGCAAGGAGCACATGCCCTTCATGTCTCTGTTTGCAGTGCGTGCCATCTGTATGGCAAAGCCACCAGGCCTGTGGGGCCAGTGGGGTGGAATCATGGTCCTGCTGCTGCTCCTTGGTCAGCACAAGGCTGCACAGTTTCCTGGGCTTCCTGTGGGGCATGCTTGGTAGCTGCTGTGTGGCAGGAGATGAAGGCATGCCCACTCCCATTCTGCAGAAGAGGATGCTAGTCTCTGAATACACAATGATGCAGATGGAACCTTCCAAGCACAGTAGCCAGAATCCTCACTCCAGGTAATGAACTTACCCTGACAGTTGGAATCTCTTGGGATTTTTTTTTTCAGGAAGATTTAACTCTGAGCAGGGAGAAAATCTACAAATAGTTGGCCTGAATGCGTCATGTTTTGTATTAAAAAAGAAATTCCTTTGGGAGGGACGGGGCACAATACAATCATTGTGATATATCCTAGAAAAAAGATATTAATTTGCTCAAAAGATTACAGTTTATCTACCACATTCCAGACCCTAAATGTACAGTTGAAATACAACCTATTTCATGGTTCTCCCATCTGACTATATTGTTGATCACCCATTCCCATGGAATATGACAGAGGAGCAAGCGATACTACATTTTTACAAGTTTCTGTGTTTAACTTGTTCTACCTGGGGGACACTGAATCAAGTTAGCAGCTTTTATAAACACAGAAGCATAAGGTTAAGTGATGTGTACTTATATGCTGGCTGCAGTTCTGTGGCAGAACCTCAAAATCAAGGACAAAAGAAACCTGGAACATCCAAAGCAACATGAGTCCATGTGACTCTTTCACAGGGGAAAGCCTCAGTACCACTTCTCACCCATGCAGCCAGATCTTCGTCAGGTAGACTGGGAGAAGGGAAAGTACCATGGGGAAAGCAAGGTCTAGCAAGTGATCTCATTTTATTCTTCCTCCATGTGGAGGACAACTATTACTAATCATGTCCCTTAGAAGAAGATTCAGAATGTCAGCGAACTCCTCAAGTATCAGACATGCAAACACGAGCAAAGCAGAAGCCAAACACAAGTGGGTCATCGCTTAACTTGGAGTCTATACTGGGAGATTGGGTCATGCAAGGATGTGAGCTTCCAGTCCATGGCGACATCAAAGCAGCAAGCTCTGAGGATCAGTTCATCATACCACAGGCAAGGCAGAGGGACAGCAAGGCTGAGTGGCAGCTGACCACGCCTGCCAGTGGAGGAGATGAGGAGACTATAAATAGCAGCTGCCAAAACACACACGTCTGACCAGGACAGTTTATGATATGACCACACAATTCCATGGTAACAGCCATCATGACAAATACCACAATTCCACTACTACATGGAGATGTCAGCTTCAGGAGTCTTAAAGATGAGGAACTAAGGCCTGGTACGGTAGCCTAGCAACTGAAGTGGTCGCCTTGCATGCACCGGGATATGCACCTTGCATGCATATGGACGCTGGTTCTAATCCCAGCAGCCCTGCTCCCCTCCCAGCTCCCTGCTTGTGTCCTGGGAAAGCAGTAGAGGATGGCCCAAGGCTTTGGGACCCTGCACTTGTACTGGAGACCCAGAAGAAGCTCCGGACTCCTGTCTTTGGATCAGTTCAGCTCTAGCCAATGTGGCCACTTGGGGAGTGAATCATCAGATGGAAGATCTTCCTGTCTCTCTTTCTTTCTGTTTATCTGACTTTCCAATAAAAATAAATCTTTAAAAAATACATTGGTATCCAAGTGGTTCTCTTTCCTGTCAGTGACCTACAAAGCACCATGCTCCCCATGGAGTGAAGCACAGGCAGCTCATCCCACAATACAGGGTGTGCTCCATGCATTCTAACGTACGAGTCATGGAAAACGGTGTAAATATACACACATATTTGACATTTAAGCTGCTGAGACTCTCAGATGCTTCTTTTTCCCTGCCAAATCTGTATATTCATCCTTTTATTAATGGCTTATATAATAAAGGAAAAGTGGTTTTATTAATCTTCCCCTAAAATGAAATGAATCCATCCATATGTTAGCATGCTAATGAACATTCAGTTACTTCCAGCAAGAGGAAAGGCATGTGTAATATATACTGCTCTTGATTCTTAATGCATCATATGGAAATCACCAGATCTGGCCATTTTTTTAACTAGTCGTTCATTTGCTCATTCCTTCATTCATTCAACAAATATCTACCAATAGCTCAGTCTGTGAGACCTAACACGACACCGAGACCAAAACAGTGAGCTATAAAGACTGATGGAGTTTCTACAAACTCAGAATTCACAGCATCGCAGGGGAGAAAGACACTGGATAAGAACTGAACAGGTTCACATTTATTTATTTTTTTTTAAAGATTTTAGTTTTTATTGGAAAAGCAGATCAGATTTTCGGAGGAAAGGAATGACAGAGAAAGATCCTCTATCCGCTGGTTATTTCCCAAATGGCCGCAATGGGGCCAATCTGAAGCCAGATGCCAGGAGCTTCTTTTGGGTCTCCTACTCAGGTTCAGGGACCTAAGGCTTTGGGCCATCTTCTAACTCATTATAGGACAAAAGCAGGGAGCTAGATGGGAAGTGGAGAAGCCAGGACGTGGATGGGAAGTGAGAGATCTATGGGATCCCAGCACTTGCAAAGTGAGGCTTTAGCCATTGAACCACTGCACCAGGCCCAGAGGTTCACATTTAATCACCAGTGTGGAGAGGAAGAGTAGATGGATGCACAAGAGGACAGATTTGACTTAATTCGAGCATTCAGAGCCTCCCTGAGATAACAATATTCAGGTTGAGACCTGAAGACTCCCTAGGAACCAGCTGGGTGGAGAATGGCCCAAGCACGGGAACTTGAACCTTCAACCACTGCACAAAGGAAGTGCTCCAAGCTGCCTGTGTGCTTCATGTAAATCACTCTCTACAAACCTGCTGAGGTACTCTGGGGGTGTTGTAGATATACAGTTCCTCTTCCTGGGGTTCCTATCCACTGTAACGGTAGGGCTAGTCCTGCCATGTGTCCTGATTCTAGAAGCCCCATGGTGATATCAAGTTAAACACTTTAGGTTAGACCATCTCTCAGTCTGCTGCTAAGTGTAACAAAAATGTATGGATCAGGTCTCAGGAGACGTGATCCTATAGAGTGGGACTGTTGGCCACCAATCCTACCGGGCTTGAGCAGAGCCTACAAGAAGCCTGGGAAGTCATCAGACTCAGGATAGTCCCTGCCAGGATAAGGACATCTTCAATGAGCTGATGCAGGCAGGAAGGTCCAAAACAAGGGCAGAATATGAGCACCATTCTCACTTTTGATCCTGAAAAAGTATTTCTGCGTGCTAAGCAAAAAGGAGGTGTTTGGGCCAGGCCACTCCCAGGTTTCCTTCTAACTTTAATCTTCTGCAATTGCTCAGAGCCAGGAGAGGAAGACAGGAGTATTAATAACCATAAACACAACCAAAGGGCCACAGTAGCTCCAGGGGGGCTCCCCTAACTCAGGAAAGAGGTGGAATGTGGAGGCTTAGGGACTCAGATGTCAGAAAAGGACAGGCACATGAAATGTCTGCTTAGCAACTGTACATCAAGACACCAAACTGTTTGGTCACAGTCCATGTGACAAATGTCCCACTATCTGGGGAAAAATGTGTTTTTGAGTAATTTTCTAAAAGTTTTTTTTTTACTTGAAAGTCATCATTATGAAGAGAGATAGAGGGAGAGACAGAGAGAAATCTTCCATTAACTAGTTAATTGCTCAGATGCTGGCAAGAGCCAGAGCAGGGCACAGCCAAAGACAAGAACCAAGAGCTCCTGCTAGGTGTCCTACGTGGGTATCAAGGGCCCAGATATTGTGCTGTCTTCTGATGTTCTTCCCAGGCTATCAGCAGCAAGGTGGATTGGACATGGAACAGCTGGGACTCGAACCAATGTGCATATGATGTGAAACTGCCTAGACAGACTTAACCAGCTATGTGATGATGCCAGCATCATCACGGTATATTCTTGACATCTTAACCCCTGGGTTATTCCATTCCCAGAAAAAAATGGAAAACAATGGGAAAAAATATAAAGTTTTTTTTTACATCCCCCTGTATTACGCATTTGACTATTTTGTAATATTCCTATATGACAGCAGAAGGTGGGCTTTTAAATGTCCTGCCTGAGATGGGAAGACGGTGATTGGAAGCCACCACCATCAGTCACCAGAAACATGTGGGAAACCTCAGGACAGGAAGTAGTGATCAAGCATTATCTATGACATTTGGTTGTGGATAAAATTTTTACCATTTATTATCATTGTTATCACCTTCCCTACCTAACGCAAGGCAGTTCATTTGTGGGGGTTTATTCATCCAAGAGAGGGCTGAGAAATGACTGTAATGTCCAAGGTCACTGAATGACACCTTGATCAGAAATAAGAGATTTGATTGGAAAATTTTCTGACTTGATGTGTTCCTAGGGACCCTGAACTTTTCATTATGTGGCTTATAAAACAATCTATTAATTTAAATGAAACTTTTTGAGAACAAGGAAGTCTCTCCTGCCTGGGCTAAGAATTCCCATGAAACTGACTTATAGATCGCCTCAGCTTCCAGACCTTGAAATCAGGGGGTCGGGGGAGGAGGCTCTACCAGAACTCTCTTTTTGAATGAACCCCAGATACCACCTGGTAAGGGAATAGTATCATTAGAGGTCGCCACATGATCTCCAGTTTCTTCTGGTACTTATAGTCATAGTCTCAGAAGCATCAAGTGTCATCATTATTATAGAAAAAGGTGTGTAGGGGAGATTGTGAAGGGGGGGGCGTAGGAGGGGGAGAAAGAGAGATAGACAGCCTTCCCATTTGCTAGTTCACTTCCCAAACGTCCATAGCAGTGGGACTAGGCCAGGCTGAAGCTGGGAGCTGGGAACTTAACATAGTTCTTCTGGATAGGTAGTACAGATCCAGCTACCTAAGCCAATGCCTATTGCCTGCCAGGGTTGACACTGCAAGAAGCCGGAATCTGGAGCAAAGCTGAGATTCCAGCCAAGGTACTCTGATGTGTACATCCCAAATGGTATCTAATTAGGCTAAACAGCTGCCTGAGGCAATTATTTATTTTTTAAATTTATTTTTATTGGATAGTTAGATATGCAGAGGGGAGGAGAGACACAGTGGAAGATCTGCCATCTGTTCATTCATTCCCCAAGTGGTAAAAACAGCCAATCTGAGCCAATCCAAAACCAGGAACCTCTTCCAGAGCTCCCATGCAGGTGCAAGGTTTCAAGGCTTTGGGCCATTTTTGACTTCTTTCCCAGGCCACAAGCAGGGAGACAGATGGGAAGCAGGGCCACCAGGACACGAACTGGTGCCCATATGGGATCCTGGCATGTACAAGGCGAGGACTTCAGCCACTAGGCCACTACGCCAGGCCTAAGGCAATGGGTTTTTAAGTGACCCAAAAATATGCAACAGGCTCCTGTTCTGGCTTTCACCACTGGGCATCACACCTTAGAAGGAAAGACTGGAGATGTTTTCTCTTTAAAAGAGTGAGGATTTATCCAACCTATTCCCATGAAGCAGAGTCAGAATAATGAGTTTAAATTTTAGCTTTTATGCAACCACTTTGACAACGATTTGGCAGAATCTACTATAGCTGACCTCCAAATTTCACATCAACAACTGAGTATCAGCAGACTGAAACTCTTGATCCTCTTCTGCATTTACAACAGAGATGAACAGATATATCCAGCAGAAGGCATGTGCAGGCAGTGTTGGTAACAAACCCTGGAAATGATCTAGTTCCCCACACTGTGGATAAATGTGGTATATTTGGAAAAGGGAATACTGTGTGTCTGTGACCCCACAGTGCACTGGACAATAGGACTGGGTCTCACTGTTACAATGCTGAATCAAGAGGCCAGACCAGAAGCAGGTTACAAAAAACGTGAAACAAACACGTGGTGCTGGAAGTCAGGATTGGTTATATTTTGGGCCTGTGGAGACGCTTGGTGGCAGCGGTCATCGGGGCACACTTGGGGGCTGTTCACGCTCCATTTCATTACTTATGTGCTGCTTTTATGAGCATCTCCTGTCTTTAAAAACGAATCAAGCTGTCTCACCAAGTATACTTATGATTTTCACACTTCTGCATTTATATGTTACATTATACTTTAAATCAAAACTTGTTAACTTTTCCACTCTGATGGAGAAGTCTACCCATTGCTTAGTCTTCTTATCTATAAACACTGTGAGAAGACCAATGCACAATTCCCAACATGAGATGCATTGCACTGCGCCCTGTGCCCTTCTCACACAGGGCAACCCCAAGCCTTGGTGAGAACAAAACCCACCCTGGGGTTGCTTTTAATGAAGAAGTTCAGGTGTGTCCCTTTATATAGGCAAGCAGCCATCGTTCTGACCCTTGACAGGGCCCAGGGGCAGTGACCCACATGAGAGCTGCATAGCATAATGACAACAGAGGAGTTCTAGACCCGGGCAGAGCGTGGATGTGGGAAAGAGAAGCTGGGGGTACCAGATGGCATCAGAGCTGAAGCAGAAAGGAACAGAGACTTGCTAAGAGCGGGGACATGGTGGCTTTGAGCTTCCCCTGGAGCGAGTCACCTCCCTGCACTCCTGCTTGTGTGTGGGCTGAAGCGTGATGCAAGATGCAATGGGCAAGTTCCCCACATGCATTTATATGTGTGTGTGTGTATACAGCTTTTCAAAGTGATGCTAGGAGGCTTTTGCTGTGGTACAGTGGGTGAAGCCACTATTTGGGAAGCCCACATTCCCTGTGGGTACCTGCGATTGTGTCCTGCCTCTGCTCTAGCTCCAGCTTCCTGATGACGGCAACAGGTGAAGGCTCAAGTGCCTGAAGTCTCTGCCACTAACATAGGACAGATGGATTGTGCTCCAGTTGGCTGGTTTGGATCTGGTTGACCCTGGCTTTTGCAGACACTTAGGGAGTGAGCTGGTAGAGTGGTTTTCTATGTTGTTCTTCCTTTCAAATAAAAATACACTTTGAAAAAATGATATCCAAATGCTGGTACTGTGGTAAAGAATGTTAAGTCTCTGCCTGAGGTGCTAGCATCCCATGTGGCTGCTGATTTGTGTCCCAGCTGCTCCACTTATGATCCAGCTAATGGCCTGGGAAAGTAGTGGAAGATGGCCCAAGTACTTGGGCCCCCTCTTCCATGTGGGAGAATCAGAAGAAGCTGCTGGTTCTAATTTCAGACTGGTCCAGCTCCAGCCATTGCCATTTGAGGAGTGAAACAGTGAATGGAAGGTCCTTTCTATGTTTCTCCTTCTCTGTCTTTCAGATGGAAAGACATCAATCTTTTGTTTTAATGAATCTTGAGAAAGACATTGAGGACATGAAAGATGTTGTGAGTGAAAAGTCAGTGAGAACCAAGGGGTCACGTGTGGGAACAGAAGTGAGACTGTGTGCAGGCGCAGGAGGCTTGCTGGAACGGTCCCAGCCCCCTTGTCTGGAGTTCAAATCTCCAGGGATGGGATGTGGAATACACCTCTTGGGAAATGTGTGGGCACTTTAAAAGTAGGGGTGTTAAAAAAGTGGGGGTGCTGAGCCCTGGAATGCCAGCAGTGCCTATCTCAACTGAGGGGACCCTGGGAGATTTTTGTCTCGTGGTTTTTAAATGACTCTGTTTCTATCAAGCTTCTGTAATGAACATGCACTACTCTTATAATAAGAAAAATGTTATTAAAAGAAAAACAGATTTGTTCCCTGGCATGTTAGGAATGATTTCCAGATGCAAATAAGAAAATAAAGGCACCACTTGTGAGGAATTTCAAGTTGTCAAATAAATGGACCAAAAATTGAGCAACACAGAGCCTATGAAATTGTGTACACTAATGCCTAGCCAAACACCAGCATTCAAAGAAGAAATTACTAAAACGAAACGTATTTAGAATGAATCCGAGGCTAGGAGGCCAACAGTGAACACAGCTGTTAAACATTTCTGAGCCAGCGACGGGGAAAAATTCACGTTTGCAGCGAGGAAAGACTAAGTAAAATGCCAGGCCTGGCACACTCAGGGTTTGTGTTCCAACCCAGGATGGCCCCGGGGACTGTCAGACACTTGGGTGCTCCCAGGAGCCTCTTGTTGATGCTGACTTTAGCTGTACGCCCAGCCTGTAGACCCGGATCCCCACTACGCTCAACACGCAGGTGGAACTGTCACCACCTGCAAACGCTCTTTTTTGAGGAAGCACGACAACACACAGCAACTCAGCGTGAGTTTGGGGTGAGGACACCACGTGTCCTTTCGTGTCCTGGCCCACCTCCCCGCAGGGACACCTCCAGGGAGACACTGCTCAGTGCCTTGTGGAGCCCATCTCTTCCTCACCTCCTGAGGCTGCCCTGCTTCCCCGACGTAGCCCCTGACTACATCACATCATCTCCGCACTCCAATGGCACCTCCCCTGCCCAGCCAGTCCTGGCTCTGTGCACTGCTGGCTGGCGCAGCCTCCTTCCTGGTCTCCCCACATCCTAACATTACCAGCTGCCAGGGGTTACCATAATGATGAGACTAGTCTTCCTAAAATGTCAATCTGATTAATCTGTTTCCCAGCTTATAGCCCTCCGCCACTTGTCGGATCTGGGCCAGACTGCTTCCTGGAGTGGTTTCATAGTGCTTAGTCATCTAACTCTCACTGTTTCTCTGAGACGAGGTCCTCCTCCTGTCACAGGCCTAGCCATTCATTCTCTGCTGTTTAGGCACGCTGGCCTCTCTTTGGCCTGGTGACACCGGATAATGCTTTCTATACCCCCTAGGGGATGTCCTCCCCTGCCCCTCTTTCACATTTCCAGCTGATACTCATCACTCAAGAAACCTCTTGAGAATTCTCTCCCCTGCTTTCTCCACTTCTCCAAGCACCTGTAGCTCCCTGGCATGGGGCTCTACAGCTGGTTATAGGACTTCCAGCCCCAGAACAGCATTTGAGGAGCATCCACGGGTGTCAGAGTGGAGCCTGATACACAGCAGCTGCTCAGTCAATCCTGAATGAATCATGTTCCATTCTTCAAACCAACAAAAGTCTCTGCCTGCTCAAAAGGCCTGAGCCACAGCCCTCCCTTCATGTCTTCATCTAAACCACGCAGCCCAACAGGGTTCACAAACATTTTCACCAAAGTACCACTCACAGGACATTTAAACTAGCAGCCAAGGATTCCATGTCTCGTCCCCACAACTGCTTAGACAAAGTCCAAGGCCGGGGGGCATTTAACCAGCAGCCCGGCCTCCCATCATCCTGGTTACCATCCCCTGCTGGTAGCCTCCACAACTTTCTAGCTAAAAGAGATACAGCTGGGTTCTTCCTTCACCCACTCCTCTCGACTGACCAGTTTCTGTCCCCATCCTCTTCAGAGCAAGGACTAGAAGAATTTTTTGAAGAGCCAATTCATTCATGCACCTGGGGCTTGTTCCTTCCCAGCCCTTTTTAGTTGAGTCAGCTGTGGCCTTCTCGCCAAGCTGCAGTGCCTGCAGTGCTGTCTCTTTAATTACACTGGAGTTGTCATTTTCTTTTGCTTGGTTTCTTCCAGCTCCCACTGAATAAGGTTGTCAGCAAAGATACAACCAAAAACAACAACAACAACGACAAATGTGTTATCTATGGTGAGAGAGTGGCTTTCAGCAGCAGGCGGACAAAGCCACTTTCTACCTGTCAACATGTGATATATTTGTTAAACCAAAACATGACTTCCGATCTGGACTTGGGAGTGCAAATATACACATCAAATAAACTTATGTGAGGTGAACTTCATATATCCACGCTTCACACAGGGAATCTGATCTCTTTCCCTTCCTCACTTCCCAGGGAGAGCTAGGACAGCTGCCATAGGGACCGTCAGGATCAGGAGATGGAGCTAGGAGAGGTTTGGACAAGCAGTGTTGGTATCCATGACAAAAGGATGCAAACATTGTTCCTGCTTTGTTTTGGCTATGGAGAGCTGGATAAACCTCTCATGGTGTGAGAACTGCCTAGAAATGATCCTTAACAATTTTTTTTAAAAGCCTAGGATTAAAAAAGATCCTCAGTACTCACCTGGGCCAGAAACTAATTCATACCAGGATGAACATGTGGGTGGGGAGGATCCTTCTCCAAGCAGACAGCAGAGCAGCTTCCCTGCAGCCCACATGCTCCTGACTCCTTCACGTGTTACACTGCACAGGGCCTGAGACCACCAGTGTGCCAATTGCTATACCTTCATGAATACTGACTGCAACTATTCAGAAAGTCTGTCTGTTGGCAGCTCCATGTTGCCCCTGGAAATAATAGCAAACACTCCACATCAGAGCTCCCTGCTGCACAAAGTCAGTAGTCAGAAGACCGTGGCCTGTGGCTAATCTGGGACCTCAACCTGTGGATATAGGCAGCCAGACTGTAGAAGAGTCCAAGAGATTGTGTGAAGTGGGAAAGGATGCACTCAAGCTGGCTAAGTATAAAGGTGAAACTGTGAGAGCAAAGTCCTCCCCCTAGCGCGTCTCTCACGGGGTGCTGGGGGATGCTGGGCTGTGCTTCCCACCTCTGGCTTGTGCCTGGCTTGGATGTTTCCCAGTTCTCTAATTCAGTAGATTCTTGAACTCATAACACAGGCTGATCTTGAAGTTCATGCAGAGTCCTAGTGCAAAGCAGTTGGCAACACAGAGGAAACTTGGTTGCACCACGCACAGATCTGTTTTGCAGGATGGATCAGCGTCTCAGCATCGTCAGCTGGACAGTGGGGGCATAATGCTGATTTCAGAAGGTATGTGTGTCAGTCAAATGCCAATTCATTTGAGTGTGTTATGGCAAGTCCCATAAGACCTTCAGCATTCACACCTGTTTGGGTGACTAAGAACTCATCAATTCAGCATTGAAGTGTTTTGGGTGTGTGTCTCAGCATAGTCTGCCTTTATCTTGGTTACTTTGGGTAAGTTAACTGTCTCAATTCCAGTTTCCTTATGTGTGAAGCAGACATAACACTGCCTCCTTTAGGCAATTGTTGGAATAAACTCAATAGAACAAGAGGAATACCTGTGATTGGCTTAGCTTCTGAAACCCTTTAAGTGAAAAGGATTCTAGTCAAGTCTGAAACCCTTTAACATCTCTAAGTCTAGGATGCTAAATCAGGAACTTTGCATTGTTAGTTGGTAAATTTGAAAGGCACAGACAAACAGGCACACACACACACACACACACACACACACACACACACACACACAGATCTCTCATCCAGGGTCACTCTCCAACTGCCTACAGAAGCCATTAGGCCCAGACAATCACAGGAGCAGGAAACTCAATTCAGATCTGCACTGGTGGCTGAGATCCAATACTTCAAGCCATGAATCTGGAGCTCAAAGCCAGGCATTCCGGTACGGGCTGCACAAGTCCCCAGTGGTAGCTTAACTACTGCATCAAATACCCACCATAGATCTTTTAATGTTCACAAATAATTAGATATAAATTCAATCTGAGGTCAAGTGCACTTAACAATAAAGCCCTGGAAGTTTTTGAATTGAGAACTGAAAGGGTGATAAACTCAAGGTTAAAAATATTGCTTCCTCCATAGGCTCAGAAGCCTTTATTTGCTAGCTATATGTCACAGAGGGTATTTTTGCATTTATATATATTTGGCCAAAAACCAATACAACTCAATTATATTTTATCATTAATTAAACTTCTCAAATGGAGGGCAACACTTGCTAATGGTGACTATAGCTTTTATTAAACTTAATATAAATAAGTTAGGGTTGACTCTGCTTGGCGGGAAAATTCTGAGTGTTTTCATTTCAGTGGAATAGAATATATTATTATGTATCTGAATAACTCCAGAAATACAGGGGTGCACACCTGTCTAGCCATGTATAGTGCATAGGTGTGCATACGCATACACATACACAGAGCCCATCACTGTTGCATCTTTTTCAGTGTATAAAGGATGTGTGCAAGGCCTAACAAAATGGGAGACTGCCAGGCAATGGAACTGGTGGCCTTGCTCCCACTGTAGAAAATTAAAATCTGCTGGAAATATCCAGACTGATCATAAAATGGCCTGTTAATCCCATTCTCACAACAAAGCAGGCTATCATCACGTTCATTAATCAGTAACCAGTGAATGCTTACTGAAGCAGTCATAGCTATGGCTAGAATTCAAGTCAAGAGCTATTTGAGTTCCTACCATGTATTAGCCACTGTACCAAGTCACTAACATTCAATGTATCAAGGGTAATGGGAATATGAGAAAAGTAGAGAAGGAATACATTGCTGTTCAGAAGGTCTTAAAAAGGTGTAAAAATACGTGGAAGAAACAAAACAAAAATCCCATAGAAGAGGCTGAATCAAACAGGCATGAACTCAGCACTGTCCAATGCAAACATAATTTAAACCACTGAAATGATTTTAAATGCTTTTCTGACAGCCTCATTTATGAAAAGTAAAAAGAAACACAGAAAATGGATTTTAGCATACTGACATACGCAAATATAAAGAATATTAAGATGTGTTCCATTTTGGTCTGTATGTGCTAAGTTTTTGAAACACAGTATTTCAATTTTGAAATAGAATATTTCATTCTCTTTTTGAGCACTGAGTCTTGAACACCTCAGATCCCGCATTCAGATCTCTCTCCTAGACTCTTGGATCCTCACCAAAGACTCAGCACAGGCACCAAGGACTACATCCCAACTGCCAAGGAGACCACAGGGAATTGGAGTGCCTTCAGAGGCTGAGAACTCTGAGATCATCCACTCCCATTTGAATCTCCCACATGGGTTGGAGCCCAAATCCTTCCTCACAGGGTCCAGTGCCATCGGAACAACAGCCAGGAGCCCTGAGCAGTCTATAGAAAGAGAAGAGTAAACTTTCTTCGGGACTAGGGAGAGGAGCTTTCTCTGGTCCTTACTTAGTTCCAACTTTGGATCCCCACCTTCTCCTGCAATGACCATCAGGGTCACCCCGGAGCACCCCCTAAAAACAAAACAAAACAAAACAAAACAAAACACAAAAAACAACAGCAACAAAATTAAAATAGATAGACAGAGAACAAGGAAAGCTTAGAACCAGACAGGAAATGGTCAACGGGAACTCACATATACCTTACTAGGTAGGACACAAAAAATAAGTTACTCCTCACTGGGGTATTGAAGATTTCTCTGCACACCCCTCCTAAAACTGTTCTGTGCCTCAACTGTTGACATATACCTTTTCAAAGTTATAAGCCAGTTTGGACTATCCTAAAATCTGCCAAGTTCAGTAAAAATTATGCTTCAATACAATAAACTACTAAATACAAAAATGAAAATAGACATGAGACAGCTGAAGAGTATCCTATAGCCATTTTAAGGTGGCTAGAAGCTGGTTGTATATAAACTAAAATTGAAATGTCAATGAAGTAGCCACAGGATGTGGTTAAGAACTTGCATTTTCTAACTTATCAGTCACTCAATACCATGTCAATTAACTCCATAATGCTGTGAACTGTTGTTGATGTTATGTCATAGCTTTAATAGGCTGCAACAATATTCTGCCAGTCCTCCCAAGAAACTGTTGAATTGCTATGGACAATAAGATGCTGGACTCTATGTATGGTACATACTTAAAATGTAGGAAGCATGACTGGATTTGAACTGTAATACTGCAACAAGGTGGAGTAATCCACCATGGGAGGAGGGTACGGGGAGGAGTTTGGGGCACCTCAGAGCCTATGAAACGACGTCATAAAATGAAATACAATTAAAAAAAAATCTCTCTCCTAGACTCCAGCTGGTGGTAAGCACCAGTAATTCAATAAATAAAAGGAGGAAATGAACCAGATGTGAATACCTGAGACAAGTACATGTAGTTGGACTTGGATAAGGGTGTGAAGGAATGGACTGACAAGGAAGTGTTTTGAATATATAATAGTGACTATTGCTATAGACACTAGGAGGGAGGAACCAGCCTTAATCTGCATTCATTTCAGTAGAGGGTGAGCTGGTGCCAGGGCTAAGTATTCTGTTTCAGACTCTGGCACGACATCTCAAAGTACAGTGTTCTCTCAGTTGCCTGTGAGTTCTCTAAGTGATGCTAACGGCTATTAAATGGAATAAAACAAATTCGATTTGAAAACCATCACACTCGAGAGAGGAAGATGGCCGACGTAGGAGGAAGACTGTGAGGGAGCAGCTAGTGAGAGGGATAGAACGCTACAGAAGCAGCAAAGAGGAACAGCAGGGAACCGCAGGGAGAGGTCCGTGAAGCTCCCTGGGACAGTGTGGAGCCAAAAAGATCCACACAACTCGGAAGAACAACGAGAACGGAGCAGGGCAAAGGCAGAGAAACCGACATCCCACTCCAGACCTGCTGAGTCACTCTTGAAAACGGCCTGACGGGAGACGCGGCCAGCTCGGAGGCGGGGAGATCAGGGGGATCGTCACCGGCGGGAGGCCTTCGGCAGCGGTGGAGGCAGACTGCAGCGGCCGGACGTTTGGTGAGCTGGGGGTTGACGTGGCAGCCTCCGCATTTCTTGCCCCCTGCTGAGGCTACAGCCTCAGAACGCGGAGCAGACGGCCGAAACTGTTGGGTCTGTGTGGAACTACGTACAGTGGTGTTGTGTTGGTGGCTGAGGGGGCCCCGGGAAGGCGCATCGGATGTTCTTGCGCTGAGGGGACCAGTGCGGCTCGGTGCGCAGAGGTAGCTGGCGAGGGTCTGGAGTCCCCCACATCCTGCCTGGTGAGTGCTTGAAACCACCAGGACTCTGAACGCCGCACCGAGCGGGCTGGGCGCCCCGCCTACAGCAGCAGCACCTCCGTAGCGCAGGTGTCAGGTGACAGAACTCCTGCACCAAACTGACACGGTGCGAACCTGCCGCCGTGAAGTCATTATAACAGGGCGCCTGGGCCACTCCTCCGCTAAGGGCCTGTGTGGGGGAGCCACACGGGAGCAGGGGCTCTGAACACCCACACACCACGAGTGGTGGATTCACTGCATAAGAGCCACGCCTGGAAAGTGCCTCACCCACAGTCCCGTGTGTGGGAGACGCACCAGGTGGGCTCTGAAAAACCCTGCAGTCCCTGACACGGAGAACGCAGGGAGAAAGCACATAAAACCTTCTACGCCCTGCGGATTCCCGTGAAGGGAGCACACCCAGAGAGCGCCTCCATCCCGCCACGCCCTGGGGTGTCACATCTGTAGAAGAGGTGCCCAGAGTGTGCCTGGAATCCACTGGGCCCCCAAGGTGGTGCTCTACAGCCCCGGGCCCTGAGAACGCACCAACGGTGCCTTGAAAATTACCACGCCCGGCAACACCACGCCTACAGGCTCCAATCTCTACAGGAAAGCACCTGACAGCCCCTCAACACACGGGCCCATTTGCCTCACCAGAATACACCAACGCAATGGGAAAAACCACCAGAAAGAGTTGTGCTCCAGATGAAAGAGCCAGCACCCCACCAAACAAGGGCCAAAAGCCATTATCAATATCGACGATACGAGATGAAGACATGGAAGTGTTACCAACAAAGGAATTGATGAAAATAATGCTAAAATCTCTCAGAGACGTGGACATAAAGCTGGAAGACCTCCAGAACCGCATAATCACCGAAATACAACAAATCAAAACCAAACTGGATGCCCAAGATAATAAGATTGAAAGCCTCATCAACAGAATAAATGCGGCAGAGGAAAGGATCTCTGACACAGAAGACACACAAAATGAAAGTGCCCAGCGAATTAAACAGCTGGAGACAAACCTCAGCAAAACTAATAAAATGATGCAAGAGATGAAGGATTACCTTAGAAAATTGAATATTCGGATCATCGGCCTCCCCGAGGGAGTAGAAAGAGAATCTGGGATGCAAGCAGTGCTCGATGAAATTATACAGGAAAACTTCCAAAACACTTGGAACGCGAACCCACCCCGCATACAGGATGGACAGAGAACTCCCAACAGACATGATCCAAAGAGATCTTCACCCAGACACACGGTGCTCAAGTTCTACTCCAATGAAGACAAAGAAGGAATCCTGAGACAAGTACGAAGTAGAGAAAAGATCACATACAGGGGAAAACCCATCAGAATCACTGCTGACTTCTCCGAAGAGACCCTACAAGCAAGGAGAGAATGGACAAAGATCTTCCAAGTCCTGAAACAAAACAACTGTCAACCAAAAATAATCTACCCAGCAAAGATCTCATTTGTATATGAGAACGAAATCAGATACTTCAATAGCAAAGAAAAACTAGAAGAATATGTCTACACAAAACCAGCTCTGCAAAGTCTCCTTAGAAATGCGCTAGTCCCGGACAAAAAGGAGGCAAATCACAAACAAAGTTGGCAAATAAGAAGGTCTCCAAACTAAAGGCCGCACCAACAAGACAATTACATAGGCAACAACACACACACAACACAATCACATGGCAGGGCAAAATTGCAACCTCTCAATTTTAACTCTCAACACAAATGGTCTAAATTCACCAATCAAAAGACAGAGATTAATAGAATGGATCATCAAACAAGACCCAACCATCTGTTGCCTACAAGAAACGCATCTAACCAGAAAGGATGCAAAGAAACTGAAAGTGAAGGGATGGAAAAAGATATTTCACGCCAATAGACGAGAAAAAAAAGCTGGGGTAGCTATCCTAATTTCAGACGAGATAGATTTCATTCTAACTAACATCAAAAGAGACAGGGAAGGCCATTTTATACTGGTGAAAGGAATGATCCATCAAGAAGCAATCACCATCATTAATGTTTATGCACCGAATCTTAATGCACCTACTTACGTAAAGCAATTACTTACAGACTTAAGGGAAGACATAGACACCCGCACAATTCTTGTAGGCGATCTCAACACACCTCTAACAACAATGGACCGGTCTACGAAACAAAAACTCAACAAAGAAACAACAGAGCTCACACAAACAATAGAACAACTGGACTTAGTAGACATATATAGAACTTTTTATCCTAAGGCCACAGACTATACCTTCTTCTCAGCGGTGCATGGCACCTTCTCCAGAATCGACCACATGATAGGACATAAAGCGAACCTAAACAACTTCCAAAACATTAGTATCATACCATGTACCCTCTCAGACCACCATGGGATGAAACTGGAAATCAACAACTCAAAACTCCCCAGGAAGTATAGGCACTCTTGGAAATTGAACAATATGCTATTAAACGAACAATGGGTCAGAGAAGAAATTAAAGATGAGATCAAAAAATTTATGGAAACCAATGAAAACTCTGATACAACATTCCAAAACTTGTGGGACACCGCCAAAGCAGTGCTACGAGGTAGATTCATCGCAATCGGAGCCCATGTCAAGGCCCAAGAAAGACGCCAAATACAGGAACTAACCTCACACCTCCAGGATCTGGAAAAACAGCAGCAGAAGAGTCCCACACACAATAAGAAACAAGAAATCATCAAAACAAGGGAGGAGATAAACCAAATAGAAATCAAAAAAACTATACATAAAATCAACAAATCAAAAAGTTGGTTTTTTGAGAAAATAAACAAAATAGACACTCCACTGGCCCGATTGACCAAAAAAAAACAAGAGAAAGTGAGAATCAATAGCATTAAAGATGAAAAAGGCAACATAACAACAGACACTGCAATCATTAAGAAAATAATTAGAAATTACTACAAAGAACTGTACTCCCACAAATTTGAGGACCACCAAGAAATAGAAAAGTTCTTGGACTCCCACCACTTACCAAAACTCAGTCCGGAGGCAACTGCAGAATTAAATAAACCCATAACCGAGGTAGAGATTGAAACAGTCATCAAAGATCTCCCAACGAAAAAAAGCCCAGGCCCAGACGGCTTCACTACAGAATTCTACAAAACATTCCGAACAGAACTAACCCCAATCCTCTACAAGCTCTTCAAAACAATAGAGGAGGAAGCAACCCTCCCAAACTCATTCTATGAAGCTAACATCACCTTAATCCCAAAACCGGACAGAGAACCATCAGAGAAGGAAAACTACAGACCTATTTCTCTGATGAACATTGATGCTAAAATTCTCAACAAAATCCTAGCCAATAGAATTCAAAAAATCATCAGACAGATCATTCATCCGGATCAAGTAGGATTCATCCCTGGAATGCAGGGATGGTTCAACATTCGGAAATCCATAAATGTTATAAACCACATCCAAAAACTGCAAAACAAGAACCACATAATAGTTTCAATAGATGCAGAAAAAGCTTTCGACAAAATCCAACACCTCTTCATGCTAAAAACTCTAGCCAAAGTAGGCATAGATGGGAAAATCCACAACATAATCAAAGCAATTTATGAAAAACCCAATGCCAGTATCATACTGAATGGAGAAAAGCTAGAACCCTTCCCACTGCGATCTGGAACAAGACAAGGGTGCCCGCTATCACCACTGCTATTCAACATAGTCCTAGAGGTACTTGCAGAGGCCATAAGACAAGAAAAAGAAATCAAAGGCATACGTATAGGAAACGAAGAAGTCAAGCTTTCACTATATGCAGATGACATAATCCTGTACATAGAAAAACCAGGAGACTCAATACAGAAACTGCTAGAACTTATACGAGAGTTTGGCAGAGTGGCGGGGTACAAAATTAATGAACGAAAATCAACAGCCATAGTGTACGCAAATAACACCAAGATGGAAGAAGATCTAACCAACAGGATACCATTCAAAATAGCAGAGAGAAGTATGAAGTATTTGGGAATAAATTTAACCAAAAGCGTAGGAGACCTATTCGAAGAAAACTACAAACTATTTAAAAAGGAAATTGAACAAAACCTCAAAAGATGGAATAACATCCCGTGCTCCTGGATAGGCAAAATCAATATCATTAAAATGTCTATACTACCACAAGCAATATACATTTTCAACGCAATTCCAATCAAATTGCCCAAAACATTCTTCACGGAACTGGATACAATGATTCAAGAGTTCATCTGGAAACACAAAAAACCACGAATAGCTAGAACCATCCTGAAAAATAAGAAGTTAGCAGGGGGAATCACAATCCCGGACCTCTGGACATACTATAGAGCAGTGGTTATCAAAACAGCCTGGTACTGGCACAAAGACAGAAAGGAAGATCAATGGAATAGAATAGAAGCACCAAAAGGGAACCCACACAAATACAGCCAATTAATCTTTGACAAAAAGACCAATGACAACTCAAGCAAGTGGGAAGGACTCTTTAGTAAATGTTGTTGGGACAACTGGCTGATAGCCTGTAGAAACAAAAAGATAGACCCACATCTATCACCATACACTAAGATCCAATCTACATGGATAAAAGACCTAAACCTACATCCAGAAACCTTCAAACTCTTGCAGGAAAATGTAGGAAATACCCTGCAAGACCTAGGAGTAGGTTCCGACTTTCTAAGAAGGACACCAAAAGCAATAGCAGTTGAGAACAGAATAAACAAATGGGACCTCATCAAACTAAGAAGCTTCTGTACAGCAAGGGAAACAATCAACAAAGTAAAAAAGCAACCCACAGAGTGGGAGAAGATCTTTGCACACGATATAGGCGATAGGGGGCTAATTTCCAGGATATACAAAGAACTTCAAAACAACCAAAAAACCAAAACAAACAAACCACTCAAGAAATGGGCACGGGAAATGGGCAAACATTTCACAAAGGAACAAGTCCAAATGGCAAACAAACATATGAAAAAATGTTCCAGCTCCCTAGCAATAAGGGAAATCCAAATTAAAACATCGATGAGGTACCACCTAACACCAGTAAGATTGGCCCACATAAACAAGAACACCAACGACGCTTGCTGGCGAGGATGCGGGGAAAAGGGAACCCTACTCCACTGCTGGTGGAGCTGCAAATTGGTACAGCCTTTATGGAAATCAGTCTGGAGAACACTCAAACAACTCAAAATCTGCATACCATATGACCCAGCAATAGCACTCCTAGGAATATATCCAAAACACCTGTTTTACGACAAACCAACATGCATCCCTATGTTCATTGCAGCACAATCAGTAATTGCAAAAACATGGAAGCAACCGAAATGCCCATCAGCAGAAGATTGGATAAGAAAGCTTTGGTTCATCTACTCCATGGAATACTACTCAGCTATTAAAAAAAACAAAATGCAGTTCTTTGTGGCTAAATGGGCACAACTGGAAACTATAATGCTAAGGGAAATGAGTGAATCCCAAAAGATTAGATACCACATGTTTGCCTTGATTTAACCTGTAATTTTTTGTTTGATTGTTGGTTATTTTTTGAACCTGTCATTGATACTGTCTCAACCCAGATGTTTCGAAGAATGGAACTTGCATTATTTTTAACATATTGTCTACCCATTACTATGTCAATTAATTCCATAATGTTGTATATTGATACTGAGGCCTTGTTGGGGCTTTTAACTGACCGGATCTTTACTCTGTTAGACCTATCTTCAGACCATAGAAGGTCTCCCCAAGAGGCCACTGAACTTATCTGGACAATAAGACGCTGAACTTTATGCTAGGCATGTGTTTGCAAGCAATGAATCTCAACTGAACTTGAACTATGGTTATGCAACAAGGTGGAGGAATCCACCATGGGGGGAGGGGTATGGGAGGGGTGGGGGGGATCCCCGGCGCCTATAAAACTGTACTACATAATACAATGTAAGGAACAATAAAAAAAAAAAAAAAAAAAAAAAGAAATTTCTGCATTTAACTTCCTCAATAAAATGACATGGAAACAAAAAAAAAAAAAAAAAAAAAAAAAAAGAAAACCATCACACTTTTTGGTACCGATTTGCATAGATGGCATAAATGGCAGGTTCAGAGCACCTGGAGGTGGGGTGATGGTAATAAACCGTAAGCCCAAAGCTCTGCAGAATATTTGGAATAGCCATAAATGATCCTCAGGTATGACTTACACCCATGACACAATCAAAGCAGAGTTCCGCTTGAGTGGTTTTCATGATTTGGTCTAATCTATGTTGATTCCCTTTACGAAGAGCACATGGTTCAATTATATATTTCTTCCATTCCTGGGTTACAGATGTCCTTCTAAATGCCCATTCTACCAATTTATAGGGATATAAAAAAGGATTTTCAGTAAATTGTACTTTCATTGGTTTTGATGAAAAGGGTTTGTGATAAAAGTAGAATCTCTAATAAGCATTTCATAAATGACTTGTCTTTCAAACCTAATATAAAACAGAATTAAATACATCTCCCAAAGACCTCCTTGCTGTTTCACAGATTTAAAGTGCCCTGCTTTCAATCAATTGGGTACAAGAACTCAAGAACCTCTAAAGATGCAGTCAAATATTTATCAGTTAAAGTTGGTAAAATTATTTATGGTCTAGATTTTAAAATAATCACACTTGGAAAGGGGGAGGAGAGAGGAAGGCGCGTGATGGGCACACAACCCTAGCGTCTCCTTGCTTGTAGATTTCAAAAGCAGGAAGGACATTACAGGTGTGAGGAAGGATGTTCATGACAAGTATTCTTAGTTTTTGTTTTTTTTTTTTTTAACACTGGGAGATATTCAAGGGCAGAAGGGAACATAGAAAAGGGCCCAAATCCAATAGGCGATTGTCTCTTGCCATGCTCAGGTGTACTTTCAAAAGTCGCTGGTGCGAACCAGCTGCTGTGTGACCAACTGACTTGCTAGGGAAACAGCCCTGGAACCCAAAGTCTTGAAATATGATTCCGTCTTAGCTTGGGAAAGCACTCCTCCCACCCCAATTCTAGTAATTTAGCGACTTACCAACTAATTAATTATTTGGCAGATACATGAAATATGCATCAGTCAAGACTTAGCCTAGAGCCTGGAGCTGCCCTATGGGTACGTGGCTTGCACCCGTGGTAGAAAACCCTCCTCAGAGGGCTAATTCCCAGGAGCTCCTTGCCTTTGATGTGCTGACTCTTTAGCATATGTGTCTGCTTTCTTTAAAGAATTCAGACTCTGAGAAAATATGACAAAACAAAGAAAGTCAAGAAGAGGATATTCGATCTCTAGTCACCCTCTTAAAATGCAAGACTAACACATTCTAAAAGTATTTTTTGTGCCAGCATGCTAATTCGTGTCTTTCATAATCATACATTTCATTAAAATTAAAATCATGCTGACACTTTCATGATGACACTTCCGAACATACAGGAAAACCGAAACAACTGCATAGCTAATTTCTATATGTGATCCTGCCATTAGCATTTTGCCATAACTCATCTCTTGTCAAAGTTTTGCCACATAACCACACACCCACTCTTCTACCCATCTTACATTTTGGCGCACTTCAAAGAATTACATTTCATTTTAATGCAGTTTTAAAGAAAGAAATTGTCAGTGGAGATATTTCATTCTGTGGATGAGGATTCTCAGACTCTTAGCAGTCTCGGGGCACACTCGCTCAGAGTACGGACTTTGAACTCGGGGACACTGACACAAAGCCTGTCTTCACTGCTGTTGGCCAGCCATGTGCCTGGGCATCCTCACGCTCACCAGACACTGGAAGACCATCTTCACAGGCCTGTTATGGGGAGTCAACCTCTTCATTAGTTGCTTTTTCCCCTTCCTGTCTTACTGGCTTGCCCCCTCATGAGACTTTTCTTCCCTTCCTAAATGAACTACCAGCAGACTGTTGTCTAAAGATCTGCTACTGGTGTAACCCCAAGTAAGTCAAGTTTTTACAGCTGGTACAGAATCTTCTCTGAGCTGTTTGTTTTATCCTATGCTGAGTATAACACCAGCGGTGCCTTCACTTAGGCTTCTGGGAGTGGAGTGGAGTGGAGTGGAGCCACAGCCCTGCCTCCTGGGTCTCTTTTCTCTTCTTCCTGCCTCCTCAGCATTACATAAGATATCAGGTGCTCTCTCACCACAGCTGTGCAGAGCAAAACTTGTCAGTTGCTGGTGGAGCTGATGAAGACTAGATCAAAGATATAAAGAAAGGAGTACAATTCATGAATTAAAAATAAGCAAGCACAGGGAGGAAAATTCCTTCAAGCATGGAAAAACAGTTTGATCAAGACATGGTAGGTTTTCTTTAAACATCGGAAGGTTTGAAAGCTGTTACACATTGTGGTATTAACAGCCTATCACATTTAGAAGCACAATTGCTCTGTAGAGAATCCAGGTTGAGAACCAATGTTGGCAAGAAGAGACAAATCCTCAGCTGGGAAATAAAATCATCTTAGCTATACGCACACACTGTAAGATAGCTCCAAGAAGGAATTTATGTTGTTTGGCCCCACCCAAACAACCTCAGAGGGGTTAATGTGTGCAAAATGAAGAAAATTAGCACAGCCTCCTGATTCAGCATCCACATCTGGACACAATGAAATAGGAGTTAGGCGCTTTAAGTATAGTCTGGGCTTTCCAGCCAACTGAGATCTTTAATCACTCTTACCATAACCCAATTAATGGAAACACATCTTTAACACTGAAAGTGTTACCCACTAGCAGTGCTTAGTGGGGGAGAATTTAGCTCAGCCCTTTGCAGACACGGGCATGCAACAAGACTCACCATGACGGCACACACACAAAACATCCCAGATTCCTGGTCTCAACTGAGGAATTTCTGCTTCAGAGATGACAGAACTCAAGATGTATTTCTATCAAATTCAAGTGATCATGATGCTGCTGGTTCACTCTTGGAATGTCACTCTTGGAGTAGGTACTGGACTAGACCAGGGACCCTTAGTCCAAGTTGTATGTTAGAATCATCTGGGATCTATTAACATTCAGAAGTACCATCTTCACCCTCTGATCACTTGTACCAATCTCTGAGGGTAAAATCCAGGCCTTTGGCTTCCACGTCTATGGCTCATCTAAAAGAGACCTAAAACCTTGCCTCTCCTGTAGCCCTCTGCCTCATCTGCCACGTTCTCATCTAAAAGAGACCTAAAAATGAAAAATTTGTCTTGGAGTTCAGAAGTCATTTGGGGGTGGAGAATTGGAAGCATAGGGATTCTAGCCCCATTGCCAGCAGCATGCCTGGCTCCAGAAAACAGAAAAAGAATACCCTGGTGGATAGGGCTGTCCAAGTGGACAGGAATGGAGGCCTGCAAAGACTTGTCTTAAAGAAGGTCACCTTTGGCATAGGAGTGAATACTGTAGTAATAGATTATTTTTGGTTATAATCATCACCAAAGCCCATCTCTGGTAGTCCAAGTCACTGTCACATCTTGTCCCAGCCATCACAAAATCATTCTATCCCTGGTCTCCTTGCTCCCATCCCTCTCCACTGCTCCTCTCCCAGAAATGCTTCTCCACAAGGCAGCCGGGAGATCTTTCCAAGCCTAGATGTTTGGGGACACTGTCCAGTGGTCTCTGGTCACAGGCACAATAAAATCTCTACCCCTCATCACAGAACCAGGGCAAGCCAACCTCCATGACTTTCATTCCTACCACTTCCTTGCTACCGTGTGGCTGACATCCTGCTGGGTGTCACCCTACAAGCATCCTCCACTCTTCCTGACCTCTGGGTCTCTGAACACACAGTTCCCTCTGCTAAGAATGCTGCTTACTCATACTGTTCCAGATATTCCCCTATCTTGCCTCTCCTGTAGCCCCTCTGCCTCAAGATGTCAGAAATTTCAACCAGCCATTAGCCTTCTATGTGAACTCTGCCTCCTCTCTCCTCTCCCTGGTGTTGCCGTTTGTTGTTTTTCTCACATCATTGTGTTTCTTACTTTCAGTCTCCATCACACTCTGCAACATGTAAGGGAACTCCACCCTTTTAACACTGTAAGGAAAGTCATCTATTTACCCTTTTTCCTGCTTATAACGTCAGCCTGTTTACGCAGTAGAGTGGCCTTCTGTTTCACAGATGGGATGCTGCCTGATCCATGAGTCTCTATGAAAAGCCAACTCATTTATTAAACTCAAGTTGTTAAAATTTGGGTTTTGGACACATTAGAATCATTATCCACCTAGCAATGACCGTTTCTTCCTGGGTGAGACTTTGTGATTTCTATTACCATGTTTCACTGGATCCGGTTGTTGTGATCTAGTGCTCCAGCTCCAATTTACTTTTTGGACAGCTGACCGACTTGTAGAAAAACAAGACTGCACTAAGACCACACATCAGATCCTAACATTCTAAGAACCCTTATTCGGGTTGCCCCATGGACATTCGCTAAAAAGGCAATGAGAACAGTTCTTAATCAGTGACATCCTTCTGAGCAGCCTCAAGTTCCTTACGTGCCAGTTATATTTCTAAGTCATGATGTTCAAAGCTGTTTGTGCTTTTCCCGAATTTGCATTTATTTATTTATTTATTTATTTAGGATTATCTTCCCAAATTCTTCTCTTGCCAAAATCAATTAGCATCTTACTGTGGAGGACCCAATGCCAATTTGAGATGGTAACCATGACAAAAACAATCAACTTGTCTCATACATGTTACAGATTAATAAAACATAGTCTTGTCACTTGTGATCTAACTTACCTTGCCGACGTCTCTCGGGAATGGCTGCCTCTGATTCTCAGGAATCAGGATGGGAGACACTACAATCGATCTCTTTTGTCTTGGGACAGGAGAAGTTCTTGCATATTTAAATATGTCCTGAAAGAGAAAATAAAATCAACTGACTAAAATTCCCATCAGAAAGGATGGCTCAGCCCACTCTAGGATATGCGTCCTCTGTTGAGGAGGCAGACATATGTTTGGACATTGCTAGCTTCGCTCTATCAAACCTCACTAGTGTTCCTGACTACATCATTAGAGTCACACTGAAGGTGACACTGAGATCCCCAATGGCTACCATTAAGCTATTTAATTCCAACTTCTGAATCATTCTATTTACAGTGTCAGTCTTGATTTAAGCATCCTTCCAGTGCCTGTGAATTATTGCACTTTGCTTACCAGAAAAGTGGATTACTCACCTGGTGAGGAACTCAGAGAACTCACTAGACACATAGTGACTCTCTTCATGGCCATATGCATGGCCTGTACTTGCATAAATGAATGAAAAGGACATTTTAACACTACATAAGGCCCAATAAAGGCTTGTATTCGATGTTTTGTTAAGGACATGCACTATTAGTGTTGGTGGATGAGTGTTAGAATTTAGTCTCCAAGTAGTATTTCAGCCACTGGGATCAGTTTCGATCACTGGAATAAGATTATCATGGTTTTAGCTCTTTGTGTAAGTCATCAATTTAAATAAGTAAACAAAATTTAAAAGGAGATTTTACATTATTATTTACTTTTTAGCTATTTAGTAGAAAGGCACAGAAGAGAGAGAGAGAGATTGAGAGAGAGAAGGAGAATGGAAGGAAAGGAAAGAGGGAGAGAGTGACAGAGAAGGAAATGGAGAGTGGTCATGTCTGCACAAACAAGTAGGCCCCATCTACGGATTCACATTGCAAGTGCCCACAATGACAGGAATGGGCCAGAGTCAAATCAAGGAGCTGGGAACTCAATCCAGGTTTCCCATGTGGGTGGCCAGGACCCAGTTAGCTGGACCATCACCAGCTGTCTCCCAGAGCCTGAAATGACAAGGAGCTAGAAACAGGAATTGGAGCCAGGAATTGAAAATCAGTATTGATATGGGATTCAGGCTAACATGCATACTCTTATTTATTTGCACAAAGCACTGGTTCCACTTCACATGAAAAGAAGATCACTAGCTAGCAACTGTGATCCACAGAGAGAATGGGAGGGGTCAGATCACAGAGGGGTTAGCACCAGACTCAGTATCCCCATGATGTAATCATGAGACTGAAGCATTAAAACCAAACTAACAGCTTCCAAATTTAAACGAATCTCATTTAATCCAATATTCTATCAAGAATCATGCCCTCTATATCCCAAACTAAGCACTTCACTTTCAAAAGCCAGTTCCTATCAAGATGATATGGTAGGGTTGCAAGTGTGACCAAGTGGGTAAAGCTGCCACCTACAATGCCAGCATCCCACATGGGAACCTGTTCATGTCCCAGAAGCCCCATTTCTTTTCCCAGTTCGCTGCTAATGACCTAGAAAGGCAGCAGAAGCTGCTTCAAGTGCTGGGGTCCCTTGCTATGCACGCAGAAGATCTGGGTGGGGCTCCTGGCTCCTGTCTTCAGCCTGGTCTAGCGATAGCCATTACAACCATTTGGAGAAAGAAACAGTGGATAGAAGACCTGTTACAAAGTTTTGCCAGCAACCCAAGATGCCAGATGCAGAGAGTCACATAGGAAATCTTTATTCCAGTGGGAGAGGTCGCCATCAGCAAGCGAGAGAATGCAGATTGAGAGAGAGGTCTTCTGCCATAGTGATAGGAGGAGGCTCCTCCAAGGGAGAGATAGAGAGAGAGCTGAGATCAGAGAGAGCAGGTATGCACAATAAGGTGCGTTTATGGCCGGGGTTTGGGGGGGAGCAGGGGCAGGTAACATAGGGCCATAGTGATTGGTGGATAGGACTGTGAGGGCCGGGGGAATTGCAGGTGTGGTGGTAGGTGGCTACTAGGCGTTGAGAATTTACACAACACATAGGAAAATATAAGATATCATATTCAATGAGTTCTACTTTATATAGGCTACACTGAGCATGAAAGAAGAATATCAAAATGTTAACAAGAACCTGAGTCAAAGACCAGCGGGCTGGGGTGGGGTGGGGGAGGGAAGTCTGACATGGTGGTGTGCAGGTTCAATCACTGCTTGGGAAGCCTGCATCCCAGATCCGAGTGTCTCCGCTGCTGACCAAGCTTCCTGCTAATGTGCAATGCAGGGTGCAGAGTCGAAGCAGAGGGGAAAGGCTCCTGACATCCACTTGGGAGATCGAGAAGGATACCTAGCTACAACCTAACCTAGTCCCAGGAGCTTGGGTGGGAAATCTCTCTATCCTGCTCTTCCCTTCATATAAATACATCAGTAAAGAAATTAATATACGTTTTAAACAACACCACTAGTTCTCCAGCAAGACCAAAGGCTCAATGAATGGGCAGACAAAAACCAAAAAAACTGAAGTCAGTGTATATTTAAGACAGTGAGATTAACAAAAAGAGCAAAATCAACAACAAACAAGAACTCAACCAACCACAATAAAACAAAACAAGCCCAAAAAGAGCTTAGAGAAACAGGGCAGACCCAATAAAAAGACAATGAAAACCAGAATGGATTACATTTACACAAAACTGAAGGGCATCATCTATGAAGATCTGGTGGTTCATAAGGAGATGGCAAAAGGAAAAAAAATATATAAAATATATGCAATATAGGAAACTCATTTGCAATAAAAAAAAAGTCACCAGCCTCAGATGAGAGAATGTCTAGGAAAGTATTTTGATTTAAAGTGCTATGCAAATGAAAGGGATTGTGAGTCTGTAATGGAGCCAACAGAGGCCTTTGTTTATTATGACAATATATGTGTAAATGGGCCCAAAGTCATGAGACTGCACAGTCAATGACAAACTTCCTGCTGTTTTGTAATACCATGATTTGCATTTGTTTTCCCAGTCTGCTGTCAGAGGATGCTTCTGTCCTCAGGGGTGCCCAGATGACCAGGTCTACCAGGTAGAGGCCCTGAATGCACTCCTGGGAACGTCCCTGCACACCAGCTAGCAAGCACAGGGCCATCCATCAGTGCACCTCCTGAGCTCTGACAGCACCTCCGACAGGTGGGACAGGCTCAGATGTGTCCATTTCTGCATTTAAAGGGCCCAGGAAGAAAAGCAGGCGGCTTTGAGCCTTGGGTGTCTGCATTGGGAGGGGCAATCCAAAAGAGGATGGCCACTCTTTTCTTCTTATTTGCCATCATTTTAGGATAAGCCTTAGTAAATACAAGGAGAGGCAAATTGTTCAATGCCAAGTTTATTTTGATTTTTTTTAACTTAGAAAAAAACATATGTGCAGTTTGATCTTAGTGAACATTCTCCATAAACTGCAAAGGTGAGCTTGGAGGATGGACAGAGGAGTTGCCAAAGGCCTGAGAGTAGCTGGGCAGAAGGGACACACCTGGCATGCACATTTCATTGCAGCCAGGCAGCTCCCGGTCTGAGCTGAGCAAGTAGGCAGCAGCCAGAGCAGCCCTGGGAAATAGGTTCGGACCATGCAAAGGCTCTGACATTCACTCCCCATCAGGTGGGAACCCTGGCAGGGTCCTGGCTGAGATGTGACACCAGCCCCAGGATCACAAGGCATATGAAAGCTGCTGTAGGGGAAGCACCTGCGAGGGATGAGAGTAAAATGTGGCTCATAGTTGGGCTACCTGTTACTGAGGGTCTTCCTTATAAGCTGATGCTCCGTGGCCAGCAGCAGTCGGGGAACTGGAATGGCTGCATCCCCCTTCTGCTGCCTTCCTAATTCCTGTCCCTTTTGTCTAATGAATGAGAGAGGTAAACACAGTAGGTCCCTTGTAAAGAAGTCACAGGCCCCCACCTCTGCTCTCTTGCTCACTATCCTAACTTTGGGGAAAGCAGCTTGGCTCTCTGAACGAGCCAAAGCACTAGAGCCAGGGAGCTGAGAGGGCAGTGGAAGATGAGATCAAGGATGAGCCTTGTAGGTCAAGGTAAGAAAGGCAAGAAAAGTTGGATTTGCTTCCCTTCATGGGTTCCCTAGGGTGTGATGCTTTGGGTTTGAACTGAAGGAGCTGAGGTTATTCCCTTGAGATCTAAAGCAATTTTTCAGACTCCAGAATTAAGACAACATACAGTTTCACAGTGGCTTTCCAAACCCTAAGGTTTATATGGTATTCTGACCCCGGACTCACTACATTTGTCTTAGAGAGGATGCAGCCACTCAGTGACATGATTAACACATCAGGCATGGTGTTAGGCATATCAACGTCACCTCACATTTAACAGTCTGCAGTTAGAGCCATCCTGACTGTTTTCCTGCGTTTCAAGGACGTGACTCTCCTCCACACCCCCTCACCCCTGTAAGGAGGGACTCACATCGACCCTGAGGCCCCTGCCATTTTAAATATCTGCTACCTCTACATTGGCTTCTTGAAGATTTGCATACCCTTCGGGTTCAAATTTCGTTGTCTGCCAATCAGCTGTAATTTCATAACCTTGTTCCCACCAATCTACCTCACAGTATTAGGCGGTGCCTGACAGCCCTCTCCATCAACCCCTTGTAGCCCCTCCCCCAAACCCACCACACCTACCTATACCCTGTAGCTCTGAGAATCTTATCCGCCAATCCCTCATGGCCCCATGACGCCCATCTCCCACCACAAACAGCACTCTCCCACAGGCATGTGCCCTCTTTGCATGCCGCCCCTTTCCTCAGCTAGTCCTTCCCCTGTCCTCCTTCATCTTGCCCCCTCCTGCCACCTTCCCTCCGTCTCCCTCTGCCTCTGCTCAGGTCCCTCCCCTGCTGGAATAAAACACCTCCCAGCTGCCTAACTGCATCTTGTATTTTGGCTTATTGTGACAATCTGATCTGAGAGAGAGCTTACTTGTGCGAAAGGACTAACAACCCGAGGGCCCTTTACTTACCTAAGCTCTGTGTGCTGCACTTCCCTCAGGGCTCCCACTGTCCACAACCCTTGCTCAGAGCCCTGTGCCCAGCAGGAGGGCTCCCCACACTCTTTTTGGGTTCTGAGCAATCACAGCTCTAACACTCTGACTGATAGACAGCAAGTCTTAGCAGCAGCTGCCTGTGCTGTCAGGGCATGGCCTCACTGTCCATACAAGGATGGAGCCATAGCAGCTGACCCTACGCTGTTTGCATGTTCTCAGAAGGCGAGCAGTGCCCAACACATGCTTGCAGTCAAATGCATGGTTCAGCCAGCTGTGCTGCATCTGGGCCAAGATTTCAAGCTTGCTTTCTTGTGCTTGGTGTTGAAGTTTACCTACTTAAACTTCAAATAGTAAGGAGTTATCAAATACTAAAATTTCTGAAACAAATTAAGATACTGATTTCACTTCATTTCCAACTTTCTTTTTTCCCAACATTCTTGAGGCCAAATGTCATATAAGCTCAGTCATCTACTGTACATTTTTTAGATAGAAGTTATGCTGACAATATAGCAGGATGCTGATGAAATTGTCTGTTCCACTATCATCTCATGCCAGAGTGGGTTAGAAAACTCTTTTTACATGTCAGGGGGCAGGTAGAGAAGGCTGGTGGATTCACAGGATGGTGTGGAGCTGATCTGTGGCTACAAATCATATACTCATGCTTTTCAAGGCTGTGGGTACACAAGGGGGAGAAATGGATGTAAGCCACCATCTCTAGAGTTTTTGGAAGTCACCCCCAATAATGAAGTTCACACATGGGAGATTTTGGGGAGTACCAATCTAAAAACTAAAAGAACCCTTGTGTGGAAGGTATTGGAACACAAGGCCTGAACCCTAGGCCTGAGGGAACTGGGTACAGAGAGCTCATCTAAAAACCAGTGGCATGCGTATTGCTCTGGAAGGCCCTATACCTGGGGAAACCCCAAACTGCCAAGTCCATAAATGTCACCAAGGAGCTCTTCTGCATTCCACCGCTTGCACTCCCATCTTAACAAGATCCCTGTGGCACTCCACACATCCTCCCACCAACCTCTTCAGAACGGACTGTGCTTGTGGCTTAGATGGAATGTAGCTAGCTTCACACTTCTGCCCTCTCTCCAGGCAGGCTCTGTCACAACTCTCTCTCTTTATTGGTCCCCCATCCTGGGCCTCTTAAAATAACCTTATCTACATTAGCTAGCTACCTCCCCTCTTTCTTGGAACCATTAAATCATTAAATCTAACATAAAACCTAACAGAAGGCTCAATAATCAAGCATCTGGATAACAAACTCACGGGAAGTAATGCATACCCAATGTGATGAGCTTCATGGTCATTTCTACTGCTATGGATGCTTGGGGTGAGAGGGATCACTTGTCTCAAGGAAAGAAGTTAAGAGTTTCATTGAGGTAACTGGAGTTTTGAGTGGTAAATCCTAGAATTCTCCACCCAGCATTGAGCACTATCTTTTTAACGCATCCTCTCCTGGGGCTGCCATGGTGGAGTATCAGTCTAATCCTTCGCTTGCAGTGTCTGCATCCCATGTGGACACTAATTCATGCCCTGGCCATCACTTCCAATCCAGCTTCTTGCTTGTGGCCTGGGAAAGCAGTGCAGGATGGCTCAAGTCCTTAGGACCCTGCACCCGAGTGGGAGACCTGGGGGAAGCTTGTAGCTCCAACCTTTAGATCGGTTCAGCTTTGGCCTTTGTGGCCATTTGGGGAATATCTTTCCTTCTCTGTAAAACTTCGCCTTCCAAATAAAAATAAATAAATCTTTAGGAAAAAAAAAGACATTCTCTCCTTCTTAAGGGAGCGTACATCTCTCACTTCTTGTGTCACTAAGACTGGGAAACTGCCATGGCTGTCTACGGCATCTAGGACCTCAGGCACCCTTACTGCTAGTGTGCCTGTGCCGCCCAGAGACTGCAGGGCACTGCACTGAAGGAGGTCCTCCTCTTCTATTTCCCCTTTCGCCTGGTGAAGCTCTGTGCATTCCTTTATTCTCAGCTCAGCACTACCAAGAGGTCTCTTTGTGTAAGTTAGTTTGCTCCTATCCCTTGCCCCCTACAGCCCCATGATAGATTCTGATGACACATTAATCAGTGGGATTATTCTATCAATGATTGTTTTTCACATGAGTTGCCAGCTCCTTGCCTCCACCTGGTTTGCTGCTGTGTTTTCAAGAGTCAAGGACATAGGTCACACACTCAGTGTCAAAAAAATATAATTTTAAAGTACTGTTTAAAATGTCCAGGTAGGAGCCAGTACAGGGGTATGGCAGGCTAACTTTCTGTCTGTGGTACTGACAACCCCTACGGGCACCTGTTAGTGTCCAGGCTGCTCTGCCTCTGAGCCAACTTCCTGTTAATGCACCTGGGAAAGCAGTAGAAGATGACTCCAGTTCTCAGGCCTTGTACCCCTGTGGGAGACCCAGGGGGAAGCTCTTGACTCCCAGCTTTGGACTGGCTCAGCTCTGGCCATTGTGCGCCATTCAGGGAGTGAACCAGCAAATGGATGATGTCTCTCCATTTCTCCCTCACTCTCTGTGATTCTGACTTTCAAGTAAGATAAAATAAATCTTTAAAAAGTCCAATTGATATCATACTTTTGTAATAATTAGCATTATTCAGCTACTTGGCTTAGCCTCAACCTTAATTCTAAGTTTTTGCTCTACAGCTCTGTCTAATAAATAAATGAGGATTGCTAGGATCCCACTTTGAGTTCATCTTGAATATAGAAATCAGTTCTGTAGCAACAGTATAAAATTGCTAAATCCAGCTTTTACTCTTTCATCTTGGTGCACTGAACCTTTTTGCAATCAATTTAAGAAACTTGTTAAGAAAGCTCCCTTTTTCCTAAAACCAGGCTCTGCCCCTGGTTCGTGGTTTTGCTTTCTGACGTCCACAGAAATCGCCCCTTTCTTTACGGGATGCATGTGCTGGTTAAGGGCTGTCAGGTTTTTCTCCTGTAATCTCCATTTTTATATCTCTTATGCCTTCTTGTATTTCTATGAAACATCAGCAGTTCCTCATATTATTCATGTCAGACATGGATTTAATGTCTCTTTCTTTCTTTTTAAGTCCTATAGCTTCTAAGTTGCTTTTGAAGTAAAGTTTTCATCTCAAATATCTCTATGTCATTTTAATAACTGATAGTTCACTGCCAAACTATGAACTGGTAAAATAAAAGTATATAATATTCATGAATGCCTTTGGTATGTGACACATTTATGTTTGAAAGATAAAAATAAACTTTTTCCCCCAAAAAACCAGTTTTACAGTTTGTTTGACAGCATTTAAGTAGTGATACTTTTTGGTTAAGTCATTTAACTTCTAGGAATCTATGGCAATAAAATAATCAAATCTAAACACATAACAGGATCACTGAAGCATTCAACATCATATTATGAATGAAAAAAAAGATGTTGGAAATAAATACATTACCCATCAGGAGGAAGAGCTTTCTTTCCAATTCCCAAGCTTCAAACTCCAGAACAGTCACTGCTCAAAAACAGCATCACAGGCATGTACAAAGTACAGAGACACACGGCTTTCTAACTACTAACAAATTCCTCTCCGTTTCTGTCTGCAGTTATCTCTCTAAAACTTGCTGTCTCATTCTGCAACGGGTGAAGCCTCTAGACAAGCAAAGCTTCTGTCCTAAGCAGCTCCCTAAGGCGCAGGTTTCTACCCAAGTGCTTGGCTTGTCATTAAATGTGAGTTGTCTGCAGTAGTTCCCCTGCCTTCCACATCTAGAGACTCAGCAAACATCAGCTGTACATGTAAACATGAGGTTACTACAAACAAGACTACAACTGGTCTTCAGAAAGGGTCATGAAAAATTTCGCCTGCAAGCCACACATGGCTTTCAAATAAATGCTTAATGCTAAAATTTATCTTTTTAATCCATTCTCTTCAAAAATCAAAGAAATAATTTGAGGAGATACAAAAGCATAGAAATCAAGAACGGGCCTGGCACAGTAGCCTAGTGGCTAAAGTCCTTGCCTTGCACGTGCTGGTATCCCATATGGGTGCTGGTTCTAATCCCAGTGCCCCGCTTCCCATCTAGCTCCCTGCTTGTGGCCCGGGGAAGGCAGTTGAGGACAGCTCAAAGCCTTGGGACCTTGCACCCATGTGGGAGACCCAGAAGAGGCTCCTGGCTCCTGGCTTCAGATTGACTCAGCTCAGGCTGTTGTGGCTACTTGTAGAGTGAATCAGTGGAAGGAAGATCTTCCCTCTCTCTCTCTTTCCTCTTCAATGTATATCTGATTTTCCAATAAAAATAAATAAATCTTAAAAAGAAAAAGAAACCAAGAGGAAAATGCAGAGCCAAATGAAGTAGACAAGCAGTGCTGACAGCTCTGGAGTCATTGGTACTAACAATGAAACCAAACCCTAGCATTGTGGAAATCTTTTCTCCAAACTCATTTGTAGCCAAAATTATGCTAGTATAAGCACATTTTTATACAAATCGATATTTAGTAGGTAAGAATTTCCATATCCTCAATTTTACCTTTTAGTTCTATTTCCAACCAACTAAGTATATGTGGTCCCATACAGCAGATGAGACCTAAAGTGTACTCAGCATCTAAGATAATAAAGAAGACTGTTTAATCAGAGACAAATTCATAGACTCTTTCTCTGCTTCTTTTCCTCTGCTACTCCATGAAACTATCAAACTAATGCAGCAGGGAAAGGTTGCTATGGATTCTTGCGGACATCAAATAATGGTGGTGACAGTTTCATGTTTTCCTGCCGGACTCCCTGACTCTCCGACTCACCGCCTGAGCACTCCGCCCGGACCGAAGCGCAATCATGACACTCCCTGTGTGAAATCACACACTTGCTCCAGGCGGCCGCACGTTCCTCCTGACACTCAGCAGCCCTCTCCCATCCGACCCACTCTCAGCTCTCACAACCTCCCCGCAATTCTTCAAAATACCATGCCTTGTCTCAGAGTCTTTCTGCATTTGTCTAACACCTCCATGTTCTTTATGCTGGAGCCCAAACGCCGCCTGTCTCCGAAGCCTTTCCTGGCTCCTTACTCTAGGCTCAGCGATGCTCCTTTCCCTCGAGATTTCCACTGCACGGTGAGCTTTCTTCTATCAAGCCATAGTGTCTGACATTGAATTAACAGTCAGGGGTTCTTCACCCTTTCCCCCAAGACTCTACAGACCTTGAAGGTAGAATCATTTACACTGAACTGTTCATTTAACCAACCAAAGAAAGTAGTTGATCACCTCCATGGACTAGGCAGTGTGATAGCTGCTAAGTCACTGACAAAGCAGGCAAATTTAAAACTTCCTGAAGTTCCCCGTTTCTTAAGACACACAAGGCAGTTACACAAACCATTACAATTAACTCTGAGTATTTTAAATTGGCAGAGTTCTATGCAATGATCAGAAAGTAAGACTCTAAAATTCCTGGATGGTAGGAACCTGGGAGTGGCAATATGATTGGAAGGGAAGAGGGTTTAAAATGAATTTGCATGGCACTCTTGGAAAGGCAACCTAAGTCACCTCTTAAGATGCTCAGCAGAAGGCCATAATTTTCAGGAAGAAATGCCTGTTTACCTAAGACCTAAGGATAGAGGAACTTATTTAGGTAAAGACAATACAGAAAAGGGTAGAGTTTCCAGCCTGGGGAGCTACGAGAGAGCAGTTCAGGAAGCAGAAAACAAGCAGGGACTCAAAGACCGGGATACCTCAGGAAGCTCTGGAAGCATCTGGGTGGGAGGAGAGGCCAGACCTCACCCATCTATGAGGATTGCTCTGAATCCTGAGATAATGCATAAAAGTCTAGGATCTGCCCTTGGCTGTGACCCATCCCAATCATAACTGGTGGGAAATCCCTAAAGAACTCACTTTCTTAAATAGGCTTATTTCCTAACCCTGCTCTGTATTTGAAAATTTGGACTGAAAGACAGAACGCAAATAAAACAGCAACAACAAAAAAGAAATGACCCTACATATTCCACTGCTCGTTTTAAAATGTCAACATCTCCATGTTTGAACTACTAGTTAAAAAAATAAAACAAAAGCATATGCTGTGGATGAAAATTTGCCAAACCACACGTCTAAGACACAATTGCCTCTGAAATTTTTCATGAAGCTAGCAGGAGCAATAACAACACAAATCAGGATGTGCCAGTTTCATTGGCGGTGAAAAATGTTTTAAGCATATTTAGATTCTTTAGTCAAAAGTCCATTCAACCACATATGATGGTGATGAGAATATAATGGATGCAATTTTGCTCTATCTGCTCTGGCATTGATAAAATATTCATGCTAAACAGCTACTGCTAAGCACCTGGAGGCATCTTGCAGAGTTTTACAGATGGGCTTGTTTTTCTAATACACATGTGCACTCCTGCCTCCAGAGCGGTATTAGCCTGAGTGTGTATTGTAGATGTGGAAACACGTGCCTCAGGATCCACGCTCCTCTCATCTGCATGGGCTCCTGAGTGCACGATTGGCCTTTAAAGAAAATCTCTGTTAGAAAACACCACTCATGGCCCCTGAGTGTGCATTTCTGGGAGTGTTTGCCAGGTGCTTCCCCTGTGGGAGTGTCACGATGAATGACGAATGATGATCCGCAGGGCCCTAAATCAAACTGCAAATTCCCATCCTTCCCCACCCAGGCCTGTCCACACCGTAAGATTTCCTGCTTCCCCCTTTTCAGCTCGGCTCTTGCAGGGTGGACATATACCTCATACAAATGTTGGTTTTATTCCATTTTATTGGAAGATTTTCCCCTATTTCTTTCCCTTTCACCTGCCCTAATACTGTCCACCTGAGGGAGCTTCAGTGACTTCTAGTCTCCTTTTTATATATGAGCTCACGAGGGAACAGGACGCAACCACCAGGGCCTTAACCCTCTTCATCTGGAATCTTCATGAACAGGCCCTGAGATAAGGCTTTGCGAGCAAGTGGCTTATTTGTTGGCTAATTCCAAGAACTTTTTTTTTTTTTAAAAAAAGGATTTATTTATTTTATTGGAAAGTCTGATTTACAGAGAGAAGGAGAGACAGAGAAAAAGTGGTCACACTTTTTTGACCCCAAGTGGTCACAAGGCTGGAGCTAAGCTGAGCTGAAGCCAGGAGCCAGGAGTTCTTCTGGGTCTCCCGCGTGAGTGCAGGGTCCCCAGGCTTTGGGCATCCTCTACTGCTTTCCCAGGCCACAAGCAAGGAGCTGAATGGGAAGAGGAGCAGCTGGGACACAAATGGGATCTCAATACATGCAAGGTGAAGATTTAGCCACTAGGATATCGCACGGTACACACCAAGAACTGTTAGTAGGAGAATAAGGAAATAAAACAGGGGGATGAAGAGAATGAAACAAGAACACATTATTAGAAAGTCACCATAGGAGAGTTCTAGAAACCAATCAGAACACATGGCTACAAGGGGAAGGAAGAAGAGGGATTTATATTCCACTCCCAACCTGTGGATTTCTGAATGAGCAAGAGACACAGAGACAGGCAGCTGCAAGTCAGTGTAATGTATTCCACGGACCACTCTCCAATCTCTGACCTTTCTCAAAAGTTCAACTCACTCACTGGAACTATCATTCTATTTTTAGGAGCTTAAAGACTAACCATCATGACCACCATTGCCAAAGCTCTCCTTTGCAAGGTTCCATCACGGGCCTCTCTCCCTGGTCTCCCTTGCCAGATGGTAGGGAGTTACAGAGGTAGATGCAACATGAGGATTAGGTTACCTAGGCGCCCTACTTCCTGTCAGGTTAAAGGAACCCACTGCTCAACAAAACCAGAGAAGAAAGTGTGTGACTTCATCAGGCCTGCTCCATGTCACTTCGCCATACTATGACTCCCTTACAACCTGCCTCTCTGCTTTGCTGCAGACCCCACAGCTTGCAACTCCATGTGCACATGCACTTACTCACAGTTTCCAGTTAAGCATTTGGAAGAGGAATGGCCCATAGTGAGTTCATGCTGCCATTCCAGACTACGCTCTGTGGTGTTTTGCAGCTACCTATTTTTTCTGATTCTGACTCATTATAGAAACTTTAAAAAATAAAAAAACAGTAAAAATGATGCATTTATAATCCTGCATCAGATAGACATAACTGTATCTGAGGATTTGCTTCCTTCCAAGTAGGTGTATGTGTGTATAACACACACACACACACACACACACACACACACACACACACACACACACAATCTCCTTTTGATCATGCTGACATTGAGGAATGTGAATAATTCCTCATTTTTGCTTTTGGAACCCAATGTTCAAGCTTTCTTCCCTCTCATGTCACAAATTCTGTAAACATAATTTTAGTAGCTGCCCAGTGCATTAAGTGGGTGCATCAATAGACACTAAACCATGTTGTTAGGCTCATAGATTTAGATGCCTCCAGTTGCTTGTTACTATAAATAAACAATAAAATGTCATTTAGTGTAAAGTTTTATTCCTTGCTTGTTTTACTCTAATAAAAATTCCTTAGAATAGATTAGCCCAGGTGGAATTACTGCATCAAAAGTTACAACCATTTAAGAGGTCCTGTGACATATGGTCAAGTCACCACTCACTGTTTGAAGCAGATGAAATCTGCTCATGGCACAGTGTCCCTCAGCTGGCTGCACCACACCCCTTGATGGCCACTCTTGGTGCCACTCAAACATGTCACCCTCTATAGGGACTTTGTTCCTCCTCCTGGGATAACATCTCCCCCACTCTTCCTGATTTCACTTTTATTGTTCACAACCTGTCTGGGTAACACATGAACACAGAAACACATACAAGGACAATGTATACAGACACACCTAAGCAAATGCAGGGACACACACAGGCACACAGCCACTGCACACACATGCAGTGATGATGGTATGCATATATGCACACACACAAGACACCAGGTGCCTACTGTACATTTTGTGTGACCTTCTCCAATTCAGGTTAGATGGTAGTTTCAGGAGAGTTTACGCTGCCTTCAGATTTCATGTGCAACATCCTTTTTAAATACAAAAACACAGGCTTTCCACATCACATTTTAATGTAGAGTGTCTACTTAATAATTGTTATCTGATATCATACGGTGAGTTTTATTGCATCCTTTTCTCACAGTGTTTCTGAACAAACCCTGCTTAGGTTGACCTCATAGCAAGGCTCCCCCTGTCTTGCATTCACACATCAGCAACATTTCATCAGCAACTGGGAAGGGGCATTGGTCCTCCTTTCCCTGGCAGTGAAGGGCAGAAGATGGTGCTGGCTGTTGATATGGTTGGCATGGCCATGACAAGGAGGCTCAATGTCACACGTGCCAGCGGCAAGAGAGATTTACAGCATGGCAGATGTCATCAGGCTGTTCCTGGCTGGGCTCAGAGAAAAACAGTGCCTAATGTTATCAGCCATAAAACCAGGTGGAACGTGATGGTGACCCAGGGAAAGCAGGGCTCTGGATCAAGCTCCCCCAGTAGCACAGCTGAAGCTGACCCTCCCCTGGGGAGCACCTTTTCCTTCCTCAGCCACAGTGACACAGGGACGACTGTGGTCCCTGTCTGGGTATTGAAGGAAGTGCCCATCACAAGCACTCACTCCCTGGAGCAGGTCTCTTTCCATGACTAGGCCTTCCTGCTTGTGTTCATTCTCTCTGTTTTTGGTCATAACCTTCCTGAAGTTCTGGCTGTTATTTCCCACACCAGTGCCAGAGCCATTGATTGCCTCCTTTACCCAATCAGTTTTTTTCCAATCTCTTGTTGTGCTTGAAATCCTAGACGATTTTGTTTGGGAAATGCTTCTTGATATTTACACTAAATCCTCCACCTCTTCTCCCCCAATTAAACTCCATTTCCTTTAGGGTAGCCCTTCCCAGTTTCCCAGCCCTTGTACTCTTCCCCCTCTGTTACTGGCATTTTAATTAAGACGCCAGGGTTACGTTTACCTACTCAAGCAATGACCTCTCCTTCATGCGATTCTCTCCAGTGATGCCCAAATCAGCAAAGCATCTTTATCCACCTGCCAGATCTCTTGCTCCTTGCTTCATTTTTTTTTTTTTTGGTGGAACACAGATCCTCACATTTTAATTCAGCCCAACCTCTGTTTCACACCATGCCGTTCACACTAATGAATTCACCTTCACAATGAGGCGCGCACGAGTTGCCAGTCGGCCCACGTCATTGATTACTGTGTGCTTTGAAGGTTCAAAGGTGTGTTAGATCTACCAGCAAAGGGAGAGAGAGACCACATCTGATATTCTCCGACTTCTGAGGTCTCCCCAGGCCCAGCCGTTTTGATGTTCGAATGGTAAAACAACTACTTAAGAAAGAGGGGAGCATGTTATAAATATTCAACTGCCATGTAATACTCATTGTTCCTTAAAAGACAGGAGGATCACGCTTTTTTTTTTTAAGTCAGGGTTGGCAAACACAGCAACTATTTGATACTGGAGCTCAGAAAATCCTATGGGACCAAGAGGAATATGTCAGCATTCATCTGTTCTGGGAAAGCGCCTCACAGGAAGAGAGCAAGTTCCCCTTCATTTGTTTCCAAATACTTCCAGAATATGTCCCCAACGATCCAGGCGTCCGACACGTTGAGAGAGAACAGATTTTGAGCACTTAGTGCTGCTGAGGTGCTCAGCCTAGCAAACACTTTCCCCCTTCTGCAATGCAGGAATCAGCGGACATCCATGAGGGTGGTGGGTTCCAGCCATGCTTGCCACCCACCCATGGACACCCATGGACACCCTTGCAGTGACTGATGCAGCCAGGCCATTTTAGTCAGATCCTCGGCTGATTCCCATTTCACCTCTTGTCTTCCGCATGTCACGTTTCCATATCAACTTAAAGCAACAGACATCACATTTATCTTTTCCCTGTTGCTGAACTGCATCTCCAAGACAGATGCACAATTCGACTACTGATCAGCCCCTTCCCTCATTCACCTGCCACCTCCACGGTTCAAGGCAATAGCATCTTTTACTGGAATTAGGGATTAGCAAACAATCCTGCTACATCATCCCTGGTTTCGGCCTTGCAGCCAGTGTTCCTGTCAAGACATGAACTGGGTGGCAGTGCCCCTCTGCTTTATAACTTTGGATGGGATATCCTTGCACACAGACTAACACTCAGTTCTTGTGTTGGCCTAACATGTGTTCTGCAAACTGAACCTTGTTACCTCCAGTTCCTCTGCCTGTCTCCAGCTGCAAAGTACCAGAGAGCCAAACCTCAAGGCCTTTGCACTCCTTGCTCTTCCCACCTACACTATCTTTGGCTGAGGCATCAATATAGCAGGAGTTTGCACATCTGACTTTGGCTACAACAAATTAGAACTAATTTAGGGCAAAAAAAAAACACCCCACATCCATTGATTATGTGGAAACAGTGAATGTCCCACTCAGGTATCACTGGCCTAGAATCAAGATGTGGGCAGGACTGGTCCTTTGCAAGGCTCTAGGAGAGAACCTGCTTTTCTTCTCAGCTTTTGAGGCCACCTGCACACCTTGGCTCCTGCCTCCTTTATCCTCTGTAAGCTAGCAACAAAGGATCTTCTAATCTCTCTGGCTTTGGCTTCTTCCATCTCTCTTATAAAGGTATCTGGGATTAGTTCGGCCTCACCAGGATACTTTAGGATAATCTCCCAATCTTCAATCTTTAACTTTATCATATTTTGCCTTGTAAGGCAACATGTTCACGGATTCAAGGATTAGGGTTTGGGCATCTTTCTGGGTCTTTGTTCTGTGTACTGCAGTCCTTTTCATTCAGGTGGGCACTTTAAAGCAACCTGCCCTGATCAATTGTCCAGTTTTACTCAAGCATTCATTTATAAAACTTGCTCTCTTTCCATATTTTATTTATAGTGTGATCCCATATACCATATATATGTGTGTGTGTGTATATATATATATATATATCTTCATTAGACTGTAAACCCCATAAATCAATTCTTTACAGCTGAACATTCCATGCCTAGACTAGTGCCTGGAAGATGGCAAGTGCTCAGGGTGTACTGTATTTATACAGTAATGTAATTTATGTCCTATACGATGAACTAAAACATAAAGGATCTTAATCATATTAGGAGATGAAATATTAGAAAGAATTTAATCAACCATGATTCACCGAGCACTTATTATGTGACTTCCATTAGTTAAATGACGTGTGAAATACAAAAATGCATCAGAGGACATTTCAGGCTGACATGTATGGCTGGGGAAGGTTGCTCATTGCACAAAAGAAGAACTCTTGGAAGAGGTGGTTGTGGCTGGATTTCACCCTCTGCTCTCCAGCTATCTGTCCATGGTAGGTGTACTTCCGTCAACATCCCTCTGGGGCAGGTCACTGCTAAATCACTAGAAGGTTCCATCCAGTGTACCCTACCCAGGAGCTACTCAGCTAGCATACCCTAGCCCCCATTAATACTCTAGCAGGGCATGAAAGCCTGTTCAACCAAGTAAGATCAGACCATGAAGGGGTTTAGAACCCAGAGTCAGTGGACAGAGGCTATTTCAGACAAGGCAGGCAGTGAAGAGTACAACAGGGCTACTGTCCTCAGCCAAGGACCATGACAAGGCTCAGCTTCAGCTTACTGTGGAGATGCCATGGACCAGGTGTCAGGTAATCTTGGTTTCTGTCTCAGGACCATTGCTATGTGATATTAGGAACTATACTGCCCTTATCTCTGCCTGATTCCTCTCTGTGAGATGGGAGTGGTAATGCTGCTCGCGGAATGAAGCATTCCCTGGCCCCAACTCTCAAACCCCATCTCCAACACTTCCCATTGCCCTCTGCACTTTACTTGTATTGTCATCACTTGTTACCCTCTAACATACCACATATTTTATTTACTTGTTACTTTTCTTAGCTTTCCCTCTTCTTCCATCAACATGTACAATCCATGAGGCAGATGTCTGATTTCTACCTCTCTTATTTACCATCCTGACCCTAGTACCTGATATGCACTCAGATAACATACAAATTGAGTGACTGATGAATTAATCTAGTGGAGAAAGCAGAATGAGCCAATGCGGAGCCATAAACTCCACGGAGATGCTAAATTGTGTTTACAGACTGTTAGCTAAAACAGAGACTCTGAGTGATCAGGCCAGGGAGCTGAATGCTAACGTGGTTTTTACAGGATCATTTGCATGGTCTGATGGACAAAGTAGGAATCCCTAGGTAGAGGCAATTAACAAAGGTAACAACATCTACATCTCACATTCTTTGAGTGTCACCAAGTGCTAGCTCTGTGTGAAGCACTTGACAAATGAATTAAGTCATTTAATAGTCGAAACAGCATTGTGTAGCTACTATTAGAGGAAGAAACTGAGGTCAAGTTGGTTTAAGTAACTGGCTGAGAATGGTTCAAAGTTAAAAGAAACATAAGGTTTGGAAAAATGTGAGCTGTTACGTTCAAGATTAGAAGTCAAAAATTAAACAGCTTCCTAGAGATTTGCACTAAATTCTAGCTAAAGGGAGCCGAGAGAGAGACTCCCTTTCTCCTGCAGAAGATTCTGTCTCCATTTGAACACCACCGAGAGGGGTAGTCCACTTGACTTTCTACCTGCAGATTTAGCACAGAAGATCTTGGGCACTTCCTCTTTTAGAGAACCACATGTATAAGCAGAGGCTGGAGAACAAGCAAGATGCCACATGCTGAAATTAGTCAATTCTGTGTTCAAGAAACAGCATCTTTTTCATCTTCTTTCTCCTTTAGCATGATATACTTGTAAGAAAGATGCCCCTGTTCTATCAGTGACTTCCACAGGTATACTGTGCCACCCTCTTCTCTAAAAAGTAGCAGTGCAGGATCATGGCTTATGCCTTGACTACCAATCTGACAGCTTGTATTCAAAGCCAAGATCTAAAATTAGTTGACTACTTCATGTTATGTTTTTTGACACAGCTAAAACAGGGATTTTACTCGTCACATTATCTGTATCACAGGGTTGCTGTAGATATAAAATCTGGCTATGTGTATATAAATACATACACATATGCACAAACAGAACTCCAATTATGTGTCAGCACTTGTATTCTAAAAGATATGTGAATGCTATCCTATGTATCTCACATGTGTTAAAACAATATGTTCATAGGTATGTGTGTGCATGCATGCATGGGTGTATGTGTAGGAATGAAACACTCTTCAAATGTTATGATTTTTCTTCCCATAGACAAAATTCCTCCCTTCCCTGAAGAGACAGACAGTGCTGTCCTCAAAGAAACTACTAGTTTCAAGTAGACTATGTGCTCACCTTTATTTAACCTCTTTCCTCAGCACTCCCATCTTATCTGTTTCAACATTCTTTTGATTTCCCACTCAGAATGTTTCTTATCATAATCAAATTGATAAAAACCAGTATTAAAAAAAAAAAAACCCTTAAGAGAAACTTGGGAGGAAAAAGGCACACAACACACAGTAACTAAGATAAGGATGACAGCAGACATCTCGTTAAAAACAATTCAAGGTAGAAGACAGTAGAGCAGATTTTCAAAACACTCAAAGGGAAAAATGGGCAGCTCGTATTCTATACCCAGCGAAAACATTCTCCCAACCTGAAAGAAAATAAAGGACTTTCTTAGGTGTTCAGAAGTTGGAATAGTTCAGCACCAGGACAATTTCACTGTAAGAGGTGCTAAATTGTATTTAGACAGAAAGAAAAGATTATCAGAGAGACAGATCAATACAAAAGGAATCTGGAGCACAATACATGGCGAATATGTGAGGGAAATGTAGCTTTCTGTAGTTTTTATGCCTTGAAAATAACGATGTATTATAAACTTTGTAATATATAATGAGGAGAAATACAAACAGCAATAGCACAAAGCCTGAGAAACTATGAAATAGAAGCATGCTGTTGTAAGGTTCTTATTACTGAATCTGGGTTCTCCAATAGTACTTGAAGAGTGATGGGTTAAAGATGCACAAATCACAAAGCAACCACTATGATGATACAACAAAGAATGCTCCTCAGGGCCACGCTCTCCAGGGCGTTCTGACTACCTATTTGCTAGTGCTTTGTGCTGCATTCTTGGGACCTGGGCTGCCTCTCACCAGGACTCTTCCAACAGCATCCTCACTTTTTCCCTCTGGACTCTACCATCTCCTTCTTCCTCAGTCCATCCAGAGATACTTCTAGGCTGACCACAACAAGCACACTGCTTCCAAAGTTAGGTTTGACTCAGTAGAGAGTAGGGACTCAGTACCCCTGTGTTGCATGAAGCAAAGAACAAATGAGGAAGAGATCCTTCTTCCCCTGCAGGGTGACTTACTCCATCCTCTTACCCTGGTGCTCCAAGGTCAGAGCTCAGACAACGCCCCAATTTCCTTTTCCTACTGACATCATTTATTTGCCTTAGATCAAAAGCTACTACATATTCTGTTTTCTTGCCTTTTGGATCTTACCCCATATCTCCTGACCCAAAGGAGATGCTAGAGATGATGCCTGCTCTTGGGAGAACTGCCTGGTCATTACAACCAGAAAAGTAAGGGAGAGAAGAGTTTCACCTGGATCCCCAAATTGGTCCCTGCAGTGAATGGAAGCTCCTGGGAGATCCGCTGTACTATTAAGAAGTGGCCCAATGTTAGAGATTTGGATCAAGCCCACAGTGAGCCTTTAAACTTTTTCAATGAAAAGTCCTACCTACAAAAACCTAGGAGAGCCATATTATATATGGAAACAACTGCTTAACTGAGCTCTTCAGACTTGTCAAGGCACATAAAGAGCAACACTCACAGGGCATCACCAGCATAATAACGGTCTAAGGTAATTAGGAGCCATTTGGTTGTCAGTAGCTGTGCATGATCATTATTATAAAAAGAACTTCAACAGGCATTACATTACAGGTATGATTATATAGGAATCTTTCATATATGATAGTCTCAACAATTTTTCTGAATGAAAAGTAAACAAAGGCAACCGAGTATCCTTCCTTGATGGTAATACCAGCTTTTGTTAACAAAATTGAGTTTTAGCAAGGTGAAGGAACTTGTTCAAAGCACACAAACAGTGACAAGTGCAGACTAGCATTGACTTGAGTTCGTATCAATATTTATCCAGAGGTTTCCTCAATCTTCACATTATCAAAGGGAAAGATTAAGTTTTCCTTCTGTTTGCAATGGTGGTCAGAGGAACTTTTTTTTTATTATTATCAAACTTTGGAATTACATGGTTCTGAGATTGAAAGACATGAGTTTATGTCTGATATGATAGAGGCACCAATGACTCCAATCTGTTAATTGTGCATACCAATTTACCTCATAAATATGTATAATTGCCACGTGACAATTAAAAAGAAAATACATAAAAAACAAATGCATGGGCAATTTTTCCTTTAAGTAAAAGTCAGATACGAAAACACTAGTGTAAAACTCATAATTTTCGAGTGTAAACTGAACATTAGTTTTGAGCCTACTCTTTTGGTGGAACAGAAGAAAAAGTAGAAATATCACACCTGATTAGCACAGAATCATTTCCGTAGGTTATCTTGTTGGTCCTCCCCTAGCACTTAATTACGGTCAGTCCAAAGGAATTAAATCTAAATCGGCTCACTCGGCATTGACATGTGTCTGTAAAGCACAGGCTCCCACACTAAAAATTTAAATTAGACTTCAGCAGAGATCCTCAGTCCTGAAAATTGAAATCATGAGTCGTGGTGGCAGTAAAATACTCATGAAATGTGGTCTTAGCCCAAGGATAACTTTTCTGTAATTGCACTTTCATTTTTGTGATCAGGCCTTTAGCCATGGTACAGAGTCTATGCTTTCCACCTCATATTACCATAGCTGCTGGATAACTTCTCCAGGAGAGGGCGATTGTTCAAATAAGCCACTCCTAGCACAGGCCTTCTCTTCAGGTTGATTGCGGGATTCCTGAGACTTGATGATAAGCGCACATAAATTCAACCAGGACAAAATCCATAAGGAGCCCTGATCGGCACTGATGGGTAATACAGAGGGATGCACCAGAAGGGTCATATCCATAACTTACCATTTGTCCACCCCTACTTTCATACAGAGACCTGATTAAACACAAAGTAACTATGTGCTTATCCACTGCATTACATGCTGTAGCTTCTCAGGCCTTCTACCTGACTCTCAGTCGCTGATGCCTGTTAAGCCAACACAGACTGCTCAAATCATCTGTTTTCCAGTGGCCTAGAACAATAGCCCTGATGGCAGCATCACTGTCCCCTCTCTCTAGACCTCTGAATATCTTTTCTAAACCTCTTTCAGACTGTGTTATTTACTCATTGCATCCTTTATCAACTCTAGAAGACCCATTCTAGAGCTAATTTGTGCCAACCCTGGTGGCTTAGGCACAACATACCGCTCAATAAAAGCTTAATAAACATGGTTTTAAAATCCTACCATCTGAATTCCTGGTGCTTGTTCCATTAACCAGGTTGTATTTGTCATTTCAAATAACAAATCAATTAACCTATACTGAGTACCTAGCAGATGCCAAGGATTTGGGCCAGGTGTTGTGTTGCCAAGCACAGTATGTAGCTCAGTCTGTTAAGGGAGAAAGGCAATGCAAATATAACACAAAATACAACACCTCCAATTTTAACAGTTACTAATGCCTATAAGAGGATGTACTGGCATTCATCAATGGGATAGGTGTGGGTAGGATCCATTCCAGAGTAAGGGATTCAGTGATTGACCTTGTTTAAGGACTGTCAGCACAAGAGAGTAAAAACTATGACTTAGAGCCAATTTTGCTGTTGCAAATTTTTTTGTTTGCACTTGGAGTAGATCATTTCTATATATCACTATGATGGCGATTTCTCAGTGGACATAATTAGTGACATGTAAATTTCGGAATGGCTGGATGATTCCAGGAAAAACAAGGCCATTTGCAACACTCTTTTGAATGCTTGAGATTCAGATACAACGTTTTTGCACTACAAGTATGAAGCAAACACTACAAACAGGGATTTTATTCCTTCAGTTTTTTCTAGAGAGCTGGCTTCTTAACATTCACAAATACAGTTCAAGGGAAGCTTCCCAATTGGACAACGAAATTAATTTTGGAGGAAATAGTGGGATTTTACAAACAGGAATGAGGCAGTATAGATCACAGATACTGCCTGGATGATTAACTCTACAAAGGAATGTCGAGATTTCGGAGGGTGTGCACAGAATGACAATCATCATCAAAACTGGTTCTCAGTAACTTAGAGAATCAACTGTGATTGAGAGCTCAATTATCCTAAAAAGTGCTTGTATGCCCAATAATTTGGAAGCCATAACCACATAGTGAAGTCTTTGTATAGCTACTCTGTGAGAAGTCAAATGCAAGTCATCAGCTGTAACTCCAAACCATGCTTTAAGCAAAGGAACCGCTACTGATTACAAAATTGTTGTCTCAATGGATGCAATGGATGGCGTTGTTTGTGATCCAGATCCCTTCCTTTGGGTCTGCAGCCTCCATCTGTGCAGCTGCTGGCAGCCAGCAGCTGTTAGCAGAGAGGACATTTCCCTAGCTGCAAAATCCTCCTGGCCCAAGACTGACTGCACCTTGTTCCTCGGCCTACATCCAAGCTCTCACTCTGAGAGCATAAAATCTCAGCTCAGGACAACGAATGTGGGCTCCCCAGAAGGGCAGCTGAGGTCTGGGTTCTGCTCGCATCACAGTTCAACCTCTTACCAGCTCTGCCCCCTGTACCTCCACAAAACTACCCTACATCTCTCATGGTGAGCACGTTACCAACAATGTCTTGCCTGCCAATCACTATTAGTAAGACTGTTTCCTGCAATGACATCCTACAGGCAAAGCTCAGGCCAGGAACAATCGCATGACCCTAAGAGTGGCACACACCAGATACCATGGCTTTGGTCAGGGGCTTCTCTCCACCTCTCAACTGCCTTTGAAGTGAAGCTGGAGCCACATGACCTTGGAATTTTTTGTTTTATTAATTAAAGATTAAATACTGACTAGTTAGTCCTAAGTCTTTAATGTTGGACATTATACTCCATGGCTCAAATCTTGCCTATTCTTAAAAAACCACCTTAAAGACCCCTCTTCTGGGGAACAGCTCTGTTGGTCTTTCCTCAGAAAGAACCACCCTCTGTCTTCAACTTTCTCCCTTTCTTACAAGAATTCCTCACCCCTCATCCTAGACTGCAATGACATCTCTGGGAATTCATTTGTGAGCTATCTCTTTTTTTCCTAAGCTTGACTGGTTATTCCTTCAAAAGTCCCTCAAGAGGGCCTTGGAAGGCGATAGCAGATGCAAGCATCCATCAAAATCATGAATGAGGGTCAATGTAAAGGAGACTGCGCTTGGGATTTGTGTCCACAATGCTGGTAAGAAATCAAGCCATGAAAGTAGTTGTGGAGTTTCCTTGGCACAAACTCAAATGTTTTCAGCTGCAGAAATGCAGGTCATAGTCGATGCAATGATTCAAGAAGCACCGGGGCAGACACAGGGCTGGAGTGGGATAAAGAGGAAGTTCGTTGCATCAACCACAGGCAAGGTACAAAAGCATCTTTAGCAGGTGGCAGTTGAATGAGTCCCAAAATGCCTCACAGAACTAAGTGAGCAATTAATAACAAGAAAACCACAGTAAGGTGTTTTGTAGACATCCCAAGACTCACATTCCCATCAATGAACCACAAAAACCTTCCCTACCAAATCCAAGTACTCTTTTAGCTTCTGTGTGAAACTTGGGCAAAAAAGTACTACCACCTTTATTTCCATAAAGGAAAGGGTTCTATAAGACTTTCAGAATTTGCCTGTCAAAGTTCTCTTGCAATGTGACACCTAGGGAAAGATTAGCTGATTAGATTTGCAGCTTCATGGGTGAGTCTAGACTTGCTGAAAGAGTTTTAACAAGATTAGCTTCCTACTTTTAGAAGCAACAACAGTGATTTTGGGGAAAGGGTGGATGGTAGACTTTCCATGAACTCCAAACACAGACACCAAACAGAACAGCACAGACAACAAGAGGCACCTAAGTTTTAAAGTGGCAGAGAAAATAATTTGCAATAATTAAAGAAGAAGGAAGGGAAAACAAAGAATAACAAAGGAAGACAGATGAAACCTATTTAAGGTTTGTATTGATTTGCACTATTATATTACATCAGTATGGTTCTCAGAAGGAACTAGGGCTGACAATTTAATCAAGTCTAGTTAGAACTGTTTAGATGAGATGAGAATGGCATCAGGACCTGCCTTGTCCTAATCATCTGGGACCCTGCATGCCAAAACCTCTTGGTCATTACAATGGAGTAAGAGCTGTTTACTAACAACAGCCATCAATCAAATGCTAAGAAGATAAAGGCTGTGCAGTGATAATGGGAAGCATTTGACAAAAACCACTGGCTTTGAACTGAAGAACCAGGCTATACTTCCTGCTTTGTATTTAAGAACTGTATCATTTTGGATAGGTCCTTTGAACATTTTTGAGCTTAGCATGTACTTCTAGAAAGTAGGAATAATATAATGCCATTGCAAACTTTCCACTATCAGCAATGAGAACGGGTTGCTTAGAGCTTCAAAGTTCTTCCACATGGTGGAACAACATCTAATGAATTAGAATGTAGATGCTTCCCTTAAATCCAGAATTCTAAAATGTCTGGAAGCTATGGGAAAATGTCAAGCATCTTTGGATCTCAGTGAAATTATTTGTGAAATCATAAACACACAGATGTGACACATTTCTTCTCTAAACACTTTAAGAACCACTGCTTTAAATTCTATGGTGATAGAGATCTCTTTTCTTTTTCTAGGTCATGCATGATATGATGATTTAAAAAAAGATTTCATAACACACAAAACAAGTGTTATACATCTACCATATGCTAGGCAATGTTACAGATGCTAGAAAATAGTCCAGAAAACCCACCTCTCAACAATCTAATATTCTAGTAGATTTATTTCATAAGCCTTACTTTATGTGGGGAGATGTTAATACCTAAACATCTAACGGAGGACGGCCAGGATCGAAGGTAATTTAGCTCACCGAGTGAGCCAGGCGTGGGAAATGATTCAGCTGACTTAGTTTCCAGTGGGGATGCCTTCCAACAGCCCCCACCTACAAATGCACCATAAGAGGCTGCAATTAAAACCAGAATTACCCAGCTGGCCTGGAAGACACAAAATGTGCTTTGGGAGGCAACTTATGGGGGGATTTTCACAGAGATTGGAAACATTATACTAATTTGGCCACTGGGTTTTTCTGAGACTGTATTGAAAAAAAATTTTCCTTCTGTTTCTGACTGACACTTCAACTAGAAGAAACAATTCAATGAGAGGTTAAAGGTTGTCAAATGTTCATGGACCTTTTTTGCTTTCCTGAAGCAGATGAAGATGAAAAAAAATAAGCATCAGAGATGATAGGGAGGAGCCCACCAAGAAAGAGAGTGAGAAAAGAAAGAAAAAAGGAAGGTGGGAGGAAGATAAATTATTGAGCTATCACATTAAAGAGGAATTGGTGGGATTGCATTGCTGCTTGTCAACTGAAGACATCTTGTGAAGTTCTTAACATAATAACACAAAGTTCATGCAGCAACATAGAACATGCCCATCAAATAAGAAGTTAAAAATATGGTAAGATTCGCATATATGTTATGTTTCTATATGTGCAAGGCACTGGAATGAGAAGTGAGAGGGAAGGCTCACAGAGAGCTTTGAACTCAGGGCTCAGGAATGACACTTCGTTTTCCAAAGGGGTTTTAGTGCTGTTATAGATTTTATAACACAAAAGCTTAGGAAGCATATGGTCTCAGATCTGTTTTTATTAATCTGTATTGTAATGAATGTTGAAATCTGCTCTGGAAAAACAAACTGGCTTTGAAACGAAAGGGTCTAATTATTGTTTTAAGTTTTAATCACCAGCCTGGGCAGCCTGAGCACACAGAATGGAAGGTTTGTGAGCCAGTCTGGATGCAGGGTGCTGCTGTTGCTGCTTCTCACTTGAACTTGGACAAGGAGAGAAAGACTAGTTTAGCATCTCTACCAGGTGCAGTGGTTTGAACCACAGAGCCCCACCCCCCATGGGATGGCCTTGGTGGGGCAAGGAGCAGATGTGAAGAAAAGAGGGAGCTTTTTGAGGGGGAAGAGGAAGCTGCACCCTTTTGATGGGTTTTCAGTGTATTTGGGAGACGAGAACTTCAGTCCACAATTGAAATGGCCTGTGCTGACAACCTTCATATCTCAGGACCCAACCATGTTTTATGCATCTGCTATCAAACTCAAGGGGTCCTTAGAGGTACCGTCAGAATGGTGTCCAGAGTACTGCCTGACAGTTTAGTAGGAGTGCTGGGTCCAAGGCCATCCTGGGTCAAAGTGAGAAAAGGAAGAGTGAGGAAGGGCCCCAGCTCCTGCAAGGTACAAACACACAAAAGGCAGGAACTGAAACATCCGCTCCTGATGGCACGTTTGCACCCTATTGGGTAGAGCAGTGTGTTATACACAATATGGGCTTAGAGAGTGACAAATGATATGGCCATGGTTTTAATTATATAATGGAAAACATCTTTATGAAGTAAAGTTTATGAAAGACTTCAAGGCAATCAGCTAATGATCAAACATGGATTTGGTGTTAATAGTTTGAACTAATCCTTGACTTTTATAGTCATGAGCCTTAGTCTGTGAAATGGAGATAATACTCTCCTCAGAGACCATGCTGACATTTCATTAAATATATATTTAGACCTACAGTTTGGGAAGCAGCTGAAAAAAATTATAATTCAGGGACAAACAAATTTCACCTACAGAGCATCAGATGGTAAACATTTTAGGTTCTGAAGGCTCTCTTGTGTCAGTTGCAATTACCTAACCCTGTCCCTCCAAAGGAGCTATGGACAATATATTAATGAATGGACAAGGCTGTGTTCCAACAAAGCTTTACTGAGAGCTGACCTGTGCGGTATAGCTGCACCACTCTTGATCCACACTGCAAGTCTTCATTACATAACAGACTCAACATCCCGGCAGGAAATTTGACAGAGAGCTTGCTTATATGTTTGGAACATTTTCTAATCCATAAAATATCAGATGAGCACATAGATATTCATGCTCAACTACCCTGTGAATCAATTTTTTTTGGAGGAGTTCTGATTACGTAGGGAATGGAAACACTTTATTTCTGCAACCATCCTGGAAAATGGATAATAATGCCTTCACTTTATAGCACAGGGACCCGGGCTCAGCAAAGAATGTGCTTCACAAGAGTATAAGGCTTTTGGATCTAGGGGCCACTGACCCTAGATCATGGGCATACTTTATATTTTGCTAAAACTCTGGGCTTTGCGATGTGGTTCACTGGGCAAAGTGTCACCTGGAAACATGAAAATATTACAGGAATAGAAAAGGGTATTGCAAATTGTGTCCAAAGAATGTCAACAGCCTGCTTTTTTTGCTCTATTGTTACGGTGACAATCCTGACATTTCAAGTCAAAGCTCCGTGAGTTATAAGCCTAACAGGCAGCAGGGAAGCACAAAAACGATGAAACTCAACAAGACACCCTCAGCATAAGGAAATAACATGTCAGAGTTGAACCCACTATGTGTTGAAACAAGCTAAAGACCTAAGAATTTGCAAAGGTCTTGCTGTCAGCAGCCAAAAAGGGAAAGCACATCTGAACTATGGTGGTCAGAACATCAAGTTCTTCCTAAATACTTCATTAGAGTCTAGTAGCAGAACTGCGGCTACGCACCAAAGGAGACCTTCTCACGCAGAAGGTCTGCTCCTAATTAAACAATCAGTTGAGCTTCCTCCTCTGCATGGTCCTTCCATTACCCACCCTATTAAATGATGCTGTGGGCAACCTTCCAATCCATAGACAGCACTCTCTTGTAACCAGTGACTACTTATATTTAGAAACAAATTGGGATGGGTATTTGGTGCAGTACCACTTGGGACAGCTGCATCTCATACTGGGTGCCTGGGTTCAATCCCTGCCTCCAGCTTCTGATTTCCAGCTTTCTGTTAATGTGCAGCCTGCAAGGCAGCAGGTGTTGGCTAAAGTAGTTGAGTCTCTGCCATTTGCCAGAGACACCAAGACTGAGTACTCAGTTCCTGGATTTAACCCTGACTATTGTGGGCATTTTGGAAGTAAACCAGCAGATGGTTCATTGTTTCTTCCTATTTCTGAGAAATAAAATAAAAAATAAAAATTTTGAAATACTGTAAGTGGATAAAGCAACAATAACAAAAATATATAAATAGATTTACATGTTTGAAAATACATGCTCTTAAGTTTAAAATTTTATCCAAGTAGGATCAACCCTGTGACACAATGGGTTAAACCAATGCCCATAACATCAACACCCAAATTTGTGCTATTTTATGTCCTGGCTGCTCTACTTTTAGTCCAGCTCCCTGATGAAGCACCTGGGAAAGCAGTGGAAGATGTCCCAACTCCTCTGACCCCTGCCACCACATGAGAGACCCAGAAGAGACACACATTCCTGCCTTCAGCCTGGCCTGGTCCTGGCTGCTGCAGCTATTTATGGAGTAAAGCAGCAGATGGAAGATCTCTCTGTAACTTTCAAACGAATAATCTTTAAAAATTAACAAAAACATAGCAATATTAGTAAATAGCAGGGACTGTTAATACTGTGGGTAGCATGTAAAGCATTAGATTTTCACAATAAACACACATTTGTTAACATCAATATTAGGGTTTCATCATATATCTATATAAATGAATCAGAACAGTATCAACCATTCTCATCCAGTAATATCTCTCAAAGCAGATTCCATTAAGACAAATTAAGTCATTCATCAGTTTTTCTACACAGCATAGTTAAATAATTTCAAATAAAAATCAATTTAGCTCTGGTGAAATTATTTTCATCAGGATTAATTGTGCTACCTATAAATTTATGCCAACTCTGATTCGTTTATTGTTTTTTTTGCTAAATTAAATTTTAGCAAGGGCAGCATCTGACTTGTAGATTTTCTTATTCGATCAAGTTCAATTATGCAGCTTATGTTTTTGCCAAGAAATTCTAACATCAAGATTTAGGCAATAATAAAATTTCTTCTCTGCTTTTGGTCATCGTCATTTTATTTTGCTCTCATCTTGTCAACCAAGTCTAACTTTTTGCAGGATGTTTTTGTGGTTTCTCCAAAATGCCAGTAATAATTGATCTTTCAACCGATTTTCCTTCTACAGAAATGTTACTGTGTGCAGTTTTAGCTATTGCTTGTTTTATTCTGAGTCTCTTATTCCTAGCAGTGACACTAGGCAGTGGATTCAAGACCAGTGGATATGTATTCATTTCTCCAAACAAACACTCTCTGTAAGGCAGACACAAAACCTGACTTCAAAGGCTGGTCAAAATGCCAAGTGTCAAAATATCACACTTTGAAAGTCAGAAGTTAAAGAAGACTGTAAAGACCAGGGAGTCCAAATTGCACTTAGAGACCAGACTTGGACTTCACGCCGTCCTCACTGAAGGATCTGAGCCTCACACAGCCCCAGGTCTGTGGTGAGAGCCTGATCATCTCACTGACTCCTCATGAGCTATCCCCATTTTACAGCGCAGGAAACCAAGTCTCAGGGGTCCCTTGTCCGGCATCATCAACAACTTATAATTGGGAAGATCTGGGGGTCTAAATTCTGTAGCCAAAGTCTTTACTGACGGGGTTTAAGATTTCTCTGAGCTTGTTTTGGGAAATAATCTCATCTGTGTTGGTGTCTCAAGATCACAGATGAGAAAATCAATGATTCTGCACTCTGGCCAAGCACACATGTAAAGTCCCTTGTGCTTCGCTTCGTTCTCTGAGAGAGCAAACACACAACTCCCTTAGATGGGGAAGGCTGTGCTGATCTGGGTCAAAGGTGTTTAACTCTCCCCGATGGGGTGGGGAACCTTTTCTCCAACCAGGGCTATGTGGATATTTACAACATCATTATCAACTTCAAAATTATCCTGCTATAGATGTATCGAATTCTGAGTGCCAGCTCTGGTTGCCATGGAAGAGCCAGATCAGATGATTTTGTGGGCCTTACACTCGCCACCAGCTGGCTATTTCCCATCCATGTTGTAGAGGGAACAAAGTGAAATTAACACAGTATTTCAGAGTGCTACTTGGAACAATATTGAGTCTCTAGGCATTCTTTTTTAAAGAGTTATTTATTTTGAGATTTATTCATTTTTTATTGGAAATGCAGGTTAGATCTACAGAGAGAAGGAGAGACAGAGAGAAAGATCTTCCATCCACTACTTCACTCCCAAAATGGCTACAACAGCTGGAGCTGAGCCCATCGAAAGCCAGAAGATTCTTTCGGGTTTCCCATCCTCTACTGCTATCTGAGATCACAAGCAAAGAGCTGGATAGGAAGTGGTGCAGCTGGGACAGGAACCAGCCTCCATATGGGATGCCAGCTCTTGCAAAGAGCAATCACTTTGGGTCCATCCCTAGGCATTCTAAGGAAAAAGGTAACTTTTACCCCGTCAGGGGCCTCAGTGTGTATTTACATACTGAGGGCTCTGAGAAGTCCTGGACGTGAGAAAATAAGGCCAGTGTTCCCTACACTGATGTACCTGACAGCACACCCCACAGTGACTGCACTGCTTGTCTCCTTAACTGATGTCTCCACTTCTCCTTGCTACAGAACATGGATTTTGTTTGAAGCCTAAACAGAAAAATCAAATGTTTGTGGCTGGAGCTCCTTTTGTAGCTAATGGTAGCTGTGTGATAATCCAGTGAGAAGTAGAGAACAAATTTCTGGTGATTTGTAATGAGAGTTTTGTTGCTACAAAAAGGACAATCATAAGCTAGCTTTCACTTTCTCCCTTCCCTCCATCTTGCTGACATATAAGAGTTAGGTATGCATCAACCATCTTGCACTCATGAGGGCACAAGTAAAAGGATTAAAGCCAGAAAATTAAAGATGACAGGATCAAATAAATACGGGACTAGGGAACCTTTTTTTCTGCCAAGGGCCATTTGGATATTTATAATATCATCCATGGGTCATACAAAATTATCCACTTAAACATCAGCCTGGTATAGATTTATAGATTTATTTACAGTCTGGTCTGTGGTTCCCTTGATGGGGCTAGATCAAATGATTCTGCAGGTTTCACATAGGCCAGACATTGTCCACCCCTACTGAAGAGAACACAGCCTGGACATTGCCCACGCCTACCAAAGACAACACAGCCTGGACATTGCCCACGCCTACCAAAGACAACACAGCCTGGACATTGCCCACGCCTACCAAAGACAGCACAGCCTGGACATTGCCCACCCCTACCAAAGACAACACAGCCTGGACATTGTCCACCCCTACCAAAGACAGCACAGCCTGGACATTGCCCACCCCTACCGAAGACAGCACAGCCTGGACATTGCCCACCCCTACTGAAGAAAAGCAACCTGACTTTCTCTGGCACTGCTGAGTGGCTGACCCAATTTCAGCAACCACCAAAAAACAAAAGCCCTGCTATTTTCCTAATCCATTCTTCATCAGGCTTGTTGATTACTTGCTGCCCAAGGCACCCCTGACTGATCCAAGCTCAACGTTTATTGGATAACTGAGTATGTTTTTCCATGATCTTGGAAGTTGATTGGACCTGCTTCCCACAGGCAGGGGTGAGTGCCTCCTGCAGACAGACATCCTGGGAGGGGAGGTCATACAGTGGGTGAGCTGCAGGGCGCTTGCTCCCTGGGAAATCTTAGAGGGGAGGAAAATCCAGCTGGATAAACAGAGAGGAGACTAAGGACAATTGCAAATTCCTGAACATTCCACATCAAAACAAAACTTTTTCTATGTTGGGGATCCCACTCTTGGATACCCCTAGCTAAATCTGCTCCACGCATGCAAATTTTCTGCAGCCCATAATGCAATTAATTGACTCATCTTTTGTTTATGTGATCATTAATTCAAAACCAGAGACAGACAATTTATCAGTTGTAGAAATTGTCACCCGTAGTTTCTGAATTTACATCTGAAAATTGACTCCTGTCCTACTAGAATTTTAAATTCTTTGGGCAGCGCACACAGGCACCAGGCAGTATAAACACTGGTGTGTCCGCAGCAGCATGCTAAACTCACTGTGAACATCCAGTCTCCACAGAGCTGTAGTTGGTAAAGTGTTATTGATGAGCTGAAGAGACTTACCAGGAGCTATCTTTCTTGATGATTTAATATTGACAACTCACCTTCATAAAACCTGGCTTGCAATAGGCAGGAGAGTGCTGTAATAGCCTGATGCCCTTCATTATACTTAACTCTCTGATCAGAGAACGAACATTATATGTTTCAAACCAGTATGGAGTTTCTGAGATAAAGAAAGTTCAAAGCATCGAGGGAGGGGAAGTTTCATCAATTCACAGCCCAAGGCTCCTACTGAAAAGAAGTTTCTTACTTCTCTTGAAGTTTGCATCTTTCCCAATACCAGTTTGATGTTTCATCTTTGTGCAAGGCAGCCTGCCATAGAACAGAGACCCAACAGCATTTCAGTGGGCAGAGGAGGCTGGGATTCCTGCACTCACTGGCTCAGTGACACCGGGCTGGCCAGCCACATCTCCAGATCTCAGTCTGCGGGAAAAGATAGTGCTCCTTCCCCAGCAAGTCGCAAGATCGCACAGGTGCCCACTGTGTTCACTTAGGGGGTCTTCCTCCTACATTTCTAAGATCTTCATCACCTTCTTCTCATTTTTTCTCACCTGTGTTTGGCTTGCCATATAAGGAGTTAGGGAAATTGTTGTTAAGACTCCCTTGAAGCACACAGAGTACAGGAAGCGACACAGAAGTACCCCGACTGGGATTTGTTTTCAAGGATATTTTCACATACAAGTAACGAACAGTACTTAAAATGGTGCATCCCATATTAACACACCATCATTACCATTTCTTGGTGGGCTGGTCTGTGCTCTTACAAATATCTAATTACTATATGTAGGTAAGGTATTTAAAGAGCATAAAGGAACATCAGCTTCTGTTGTGGTTCTGAGTCATTCTTACTAATGATCGAGTTAATGGCTTTTAAACTTAATACTTAGTTTCCCATTAAGAAAAAGTCTTGCCAGAAAAGTCTCTTGAAAGGGAAGATACCATTCACAACACACGATCTGGGAAATCATTTCCTTTTGCATGACTTGTGAAACAAATGTGTGAATTCACTGTAGCTGTGAAAACAACAGCATGGAAAGCTTTGCTAATTAACACTGACCTTGAAGTTGAAGAACATTTTCTGGTCTTTTCCACACAGGTTATTCCTATACCAGAGCTCCTGACACTGCTCTTACTTGTACATCCTGGTTTTAGAAATGAAATTTCACCTTTATGGCCTTAGTCCATTGCTCCAGCTTAGGGAGATCTTTGTAGATGTGGAAAAGTTTCATCTGTACTAGCTAAATGTGTTGTCCATGAGAGAAGAACATGAACCTGGTTTGACAGGAATAGAATGTTCTGGACTGCATATTTGCACCCATCCCCATCCATTTATGTTAAAAGCCTAATGACCAATGTGATGCCATGTGGAGGTAGGGCCCTTGGGAAGGTGATTGTTTTCGAGGAGTTCATGAGGGTGGTGCCCCATGTTGGGGAGATGAAGTGCACGCTTTCACTTTGTCTGACATGTGAAGACACAGTGATGAAACAGCTGTCCCTGAACCAAAAGGAGTTCTTTCACTAAGAACCCCAAAACCGTGCCCTACTCTTAGAATTCCAGCCTCCAGACCTGTGAGAATGTCGGCTCCCTACCCCACTCGGTCAATGGTATTCTATCACAGCAATCCAAATGAAGACAAAAACCGGGTACTTTGACATTCACTATTGATTTAAAAGAACGTTTAAACCTGTAACTTCTGGCCTTTAAAAACACAGTCTTTGACCTACGTTAGATGGCTCTACTGTATGTCCCAAGCACCTTATAATTCCTCTATCAACACACTTGTAATCCTTTGTTTGATGTCTGTTTTATATCTGTACTATTGGTTTCCTGTAATATAGAACATGTCTGTCTTGTTTACTAGTCGATTGCTTAGGTTGACACATGGTAAGGGCTCAATAAATACTAATTCAAATCATTAAATTAATTTGAATCTGCTTCAAGTTAAAACACCGTCCTCCAGAAACCATTCCTTATTAATAAGAGCTGCAAATAACTTTCTTCCAATACCTCTATAACATCCATTTGATGATCTTAGTAGGCCAAAATAAAGGCCCCCTGCCACTGTTGCTCTTACATGCTAAGGGAAGCACTTGTGTGCAAAAACACCTGCAGCCTTTTCCTACACTCTGCCCAGGTGACCTGTTTGCTGTGGCTGATTATTTAAACAACCTGAATCTCAGTTTTCTCATCTTTAAAATGGGGCCGACCATAGGCTGTATCTCACAGATTAGCGACAAGCATTGCAGGACAGTTATAGTTAATGTACTGCCGTAGCAGAACATCTGCTACAAGAAAGCACCAGCAGATGTGGGAGAAGAGGGAAACCGAATAAATACTCAGTATGGAAATGAGGGGGAGAGACAGCAAGCATTTTCTCTATACTTTTCATAAGCAAGTGCCTACATTTGGACTGGATTTAGCTTCCTAGCCTCAGCAAATTGAGACCAAGCAGCTGGCTACGACCACGAGACAGGGAACTGTAGCTGCCGTGAGCTGTGACAGGGATAGGCAGCCCTGGAGCGTGAGATGCATCCACGGTGGGTAATCCCAGACAGTATTTTGTCATGATGGCACTCGACACTGTGTTCTGCAAAAGGCAGAGCCTCCTTGACCTTCACCCGTGCCACAGGGTTGCTGTGGGGATCTTAATAAAATAAAGTTGATGAAGTGCTTCAATTTCCTTAAAAAGGGCCAAGGCAGATATATCATTTTTATTATTACAAACATGAAAGTGCTTTTAATGAGCATTCTAGCTTCTGAAATGTGCTCCTTAATTTTATATGGTTGATATTATCCAGTAAGCACCAGGCTTCTGTCAGAAACCAAGGAGTTTTGGAGAATCTTTTTCCCCAAAATTCATGTAACAAGGATGTGCAACTTTCTGATTTTTTTAAAAATGAAAATAGCTGCCTACCCTGGCATCGTTTACCGCCTATCTCCTCTTTGGTCCCCATCACTACATGGTTCTGTTTTGCTTTGATTTTTAGCTAGCATTACTGTTTTTTTTTAAACACATTTACTTTAAAGGCAGGGAGACACCCAGAGAGAAACAAGAACAGAAACAAAAGAGTTACTTCCTTTATGCTAGTTCACTTCCCAATGCCTGCAATGGCCAGACTAAAGCCAGGAGCCTTGGAATTCAATCCTAGTTTCCCACCTGGATGGTCGAGACCCAGCTGCTGGAACCATCACCTACCTCTGCCTGCGGTGGGCAATTATCAGCAGCTGGGATCATGTGGGGACCTGGGGCTCAAGCCCCACCCCTTAGATGAGCGATGCTACTGTCCCCAGTGGCTTCAGTGCTGCATTAAAGCGCCAGCTCAGTAAATTTCTGGTCTTCTTTGCCCCTCAAAACCATGAATTATCCAAATAAATAATACTTTATCCTTTCCATAGACAATGGATACAATGATGCAGCCATTAAAATCATATTCTCCAAAAATTTGATTCTCACAAGAAAAACTTAAGATACATTGATAAGGAATGAGGAAAAACATCCAACACATGTATCACTTATCTGTTAACATAACGAGGTCTTAAAATGTTCATGGGAAATGCTTATCACAGAAAACGCATGGATTTCAAATATTTTTACATCAAAATAAACTTATCTTTTAATTTATTTTTTTTTAGACTTTTAAAGTAACTTGCATGACTATGGTACTCTGATATTTGACTCTGGAGATAAGCTGTACACCTTATAACATTATTACGGTCAAGAGAAACGAAATTGAGTGATGTAAGAATTTAGGAAAGCAGTGAAATGGAACAGGGTGAAGAAGACTCTGCCTGAAGAGTAAGGCAGAGCCCACAGTTTGCTTGAGTCTAACCCTCCCTCCCTGGCTGACTCTCCTGTCAGCTGTGCCTGCCACTCCCGTGCTCCAGGCCCCTGAACACCAGTATGTCTCAGGCCATGTGTGGATAATACACACGCAGTCCCAGAGACTGCACAAAGAAATGTTAGAAGAAATAGTAACTGTAGACTGCTCGGAAATGGTGACAGACATTAATTTATAGATTCAAAAGCTCTTCAACTGCAAAGAAGTGTAAACAGAACCCATCATGGTCAAACTGGCGATGAGATATAGAGAAAGCCATGACAGCCATCAGAAACATGCACACAGGGCACAGGGTAACATCAATGATGAAGCAATGACTTCTCAGTAACAACAAAGCAAGTCAACCTACGAATCTTCATCCAAACAAAACATCCTTCAAGAACAAAGATAAAGTGAAAAAGACATCTTTAGAAAGAAAGATTCATTTGCTGGTAGATCTCACCTACTATAAACATTTGGCAACTTGGACCTGCAGGTGACAATGCCTTTGCATTAAGTAGACATTATCTAGGTGAATACAAAGCAGCATTTCTTTCTTATTTTTAAAAGATATATTTGACTCTTCAGAGAAACATCACTTGCATTGCATTGCAGGGACTGTATCCTGACAGGAGTTTCCTAAGCTTTTCTATCGGGCCCAGACTGATGTGTCCACCTTCTGTCCTGGGAGGAACAGTGGCAATGCCCAACTGGCTCACACCCATTCCAGTTCTTACTGTTGGTCGCTACAGCCCCCAAACACCTGTCCATGCCCAGACATAGCTCTCGGGGGTTCAGTGGGTGTTGAGACCTAGTCCAGTCAGTCCTATGATCTCCGGCTCTCACGAGCACCAATGGGTGCTGGAGTCTGGCCCAGTCTGGCACCAGACCCAGTCCATACTCATGCTGAGGGATGCTGCAGTCTTGTCTAGCCCAGATCTCTGCTCCTATTCCGCTTGCACTAACCAGTGGGAACCACCACCCAACCAGGGCATCCTCTTAGCTCCCCCACAGGCTGGTTGCCAGACATAGATCTTGCATATGGCAGTAGCTGCTCTGATCCAGCTAGGCATAGCCTATCCCCTGACTTGGCCTTTGTTACTGCATGCTGCAGCCTAGCCTGACCTGGTCCACTCTCCCTGTCAGGTGCTATAGCCTAGCCCTGCCTAGTATACTCCCATCCCTGGCTGGTGGAAACTGGTAGGTGTGATAACCTATTCCAACACGACCCACACTTCAGCCTGGCTCCTGCATATGCCAGTGAGCTAAGGTTGGTTCAGCCCTGCCTGGTCCACTCCCCTCCAGAACCAACCCATGCACTTGCAGACAGGTGGAGCTACTCTGCCCTGCCTGATCAACATTCAGGCCTGATTCAGATGCACATCAGTAGGAACTATGACCTACCAGGGGAGTTTCCCAAGTTCCCCCACAAGGTCCACTCGCAGACCCATATCTCACATGTGCCAGAAGGTGCTATTACCTTACCTGGTGTAGTCTGCCTCCTCTGTCCTGACTTTGTTGTATGAGCTGGTGGATGCTATGGCCTGACTCGCCCCACATCCTATTCTTGGGTGCAGCCGTGGGTGCTGCAGCCTGGATCCAATTCCACTACCCATGAGTACTGGAGGATTTGATGGTCATGCCTAGCCCAGCCTGTCACCTTCAGACCTGGTTCTCTGGCACGTTAGTGGCATAGCACAGCCTAATGTGACCCATTCCCTGTTCCAACACTCATTGGTAGGTACTGTTACCTAGCCCTGCCAGATAGGCCCCCAGCCCTAGCTCTGAGTGGTGGTCAGCAGTGGTTGACGCTAACTAGCCCAACTCAGGTCGCCCACTTGGGTTGGTGCATCAGTCTAGACCAGAAAGGTCCTCTGGTGTCCCCCCTCCACACCACTCAGTTTCAGCTTCCCTGCTTACTTGCCTTGCTGGTGGAAATCCTCCAACAGCCATTCCTCACCTGCAACACACTCCCTCAGCGGTCCGGCATCCCTCACATCTCATACCCTACTCCCTGAGCAATCCATAGTCTCTGTGCTCAGGAGCACATGGGTTCCCCAGTTTAGTCTTCCAAAGCCCAGTGTTCAGGTGGGGTGGCATGCTGGCCTAGAGCTCTGCCTGCCCACTAGAGGCCCAAGGTCATAGACGGGTACCCAGAACCAGTCCTCTGGCACCCAGGCAGGTCTAGAACCTTGCCTCTCCACTAGCCTGGGACACAGGTGTGTGCATGAGACCCCAGGCACAGACCATGGGCATACCACGCTAGCCTCCACTCTCCCCACCTGTCCTTGGAACTGAAACACACGCGTGATCTCAGGCCCACTCCGACAGCCTTCAGCACAAGTCCCCAGATCTCAGAGCTCAGGGAAGAGAAGGAAGCCACCAGTGTCTCCAGCTCCACAAAGGTCTCCTTAAATCATTATTAAAAATGAATAGAGATTTCATAAGTTATAATGAAATATTTGCAAAACAAATGTCTAAGTCAACAAAAGGGACTGGCACAGTGGCACAGTAGCCCAATCATTAGCCTGTGACATCAGAATCCCACATGGGATCCAGATTGAGTCCCGACTGCTCTGCTTCTGCTTCAACTATGCTTACTGCCTGGGAAATCATAGGAGCAGAGTCCAGGTCCTTGGGCCACATGGAGCACCTGGAAGAAGTTTCTGGTTCCTAGCTCAGGAGGGCCTTGCTCTGTCAGTTGCGGCCAAGTAGGGAGTGAACCAGCAGATGGAAGGTTTCACTCTGAGTCTCTCGGTCAGTTGCTCTCCTTCTCTCTCTTTCCCTCTCTCTCTGTAACGATCTTTCAAGTAAAATAAATATAGTTTCAAAAAGTCAATTAAAAAAGATAAACAACCAAATATATGAAATGTACATACGACTAATGAGAACAAAGGTCATTAGAGTAATACAAATAAAATTCACAAGTAGATGTCACTACATATTTACGGGATCCACTAAAATTTTAAATAAATGATACCTGTCTATAAAGACCCACAGTAACAATCATTCTGACACATAGCTGGGTTGAACAATTCATTAAGAACATGGAAGAACCAATACCCCACGAGACAACAATCTTACTCTTAGATATAAAAGCGAGGGAGAAGCGAAAATAAAAACATGGATCTATACACAGATTGCACATTAATATTTTATAGTTATTCGTGCACTATAATAAAAACCTGGAACTCATCCATGCATCCATCAATAGGAGAATGCAGGAAAAAAATGTGGTATGTTCAGGTGACAGAAAACTGCTGGGCCACAGAGAGGACAGGCAGGTGAGGGGCATGTGGTCAAGCACACGGAGGACTCACAAACCATATGCTGCCTGAAGAAACTATAAAGGCGAGTACTGCATGCTTTCACTTACAGAGATTTTGAGACAAATATTACCTAAATGGAACAAAATGGACACATCCCTGGACACTAAGGAGTGAAGAGGACAGTGATGAGGAAGAGCCAGGCGGGGACTCTGGAGCTGCTGCTTTCTGCTTGCACAAGTACTTGGCTTGCTTAGTTCTAGACCTCCATAACCATGTTATGCATATGGTTTTTAGAATTCAGAATACGAACATTTGTTCGTGAAAGAAAAACTACCACACACAAATACTGTCCTCTGCTTCTGTGCATTAGCAGCATTTAGAGCCTGCGGTGTGGATATTTGTTTCTCTGAAATGTACAGAAAATGCAATGACTATACAACAATACAAGAGTGATGGACAGACCTACGCTCTGTATCTACACTGCGTATCTGGATTCCACATCCTTGGGCTCAACTAACCAGAGAGAGCATTTGGGAAAAAAAATTACATGGGCACTGAACATGCGCACTTTTTCCTTGTCCTCATTCCCTAAACAATATAGGCTAACAACTCCTGACATGCGCCTTAGCTACAGCTGAGGAATCCAGACACAATTTCAAGTATGGAGAGGGGTACAAGGGTCCTCTGTGGACACCACATCATTTTATATAAACAACTTGCATATGTTTAGATTTTGGTATCCGAAGCAAGGACTGGAACCCATCCGACTTACGGCAGCACGAGTACATAGAATAAAATATACAAAATGTACATTTTAGTTGTAGAATGTGTGTGGCTGCTCAGTGTGAAATCCTAACACTATGTTTGAAAATGTCACAAACAAAGGAAGGACAGTGGTTCATAAATGTGAGACGGTAGCGTGGCTCCCTTAAGGCCATGCATGGATCTGTGCCTGGCCTTAAAGACACTGCTTCTGGGGCTCTGGGCATCCCTACCGCCAACAAGCAGCTGCCAACAAACACGCCAGCCCCACCAGCTCTGATTCTGACACGTGGAATCCTTAGAAATCAGGGTAAGTGCTTTGGTTGTTTCTTGCTTTCATATGGAACGTTTGAGAAACTTGGCTTTTTCATTTTCTTTCTGGAGCATTATCAAACAATGCTCCAAAGCACTTTGTGCCAGAGGAAACAAGCCTGGTCATGCCATCCTGCTGAGGCTGATGCCCATATGGGCTCTTGGTTTTCTTACCACTCCCAAATTCTGCCCTTCCAGTTTTACATTCATGTCTAGAATCAGCAGACCTGAATTCTAGCTCCGCCGTTTGCCAGCTTGCAGCCATTTTGTGGGCTTTCCTCAGCATGTTCAGACCATTTTCCCTCCTCTTAATAATTGCTTTTTTTTTTAAATCAATAATATCACAAAACTGGATCCTGACACTTAAAAGTAAACTCCAGCTGTACATCTGTATTTAGGGGGATTATGCACAATTCGGCCCATGAGTATGCGCACTATCAAGGAGCATTATTTAACTGGTTTGACTTCTAACTCATACCCTCTGTCTGCAAAGATAATTCACAAACCTATAACCTTTGCCAGAAGCAAACAGAAATTCAATCACAAAGGAAAAGAGAAAGTGTTTCTGTAAAAGTTTGATGTATTTCTTAGAAAACTCAGAGAACCCCAAGCATAGCATTCTATAGCTATCATTTTATAGGTTTTATAGGGAGCTCCTTGTGCAGTTCTGTACAGACCCTGAAAACATCAAAGGTCATCTGAATGTGAAAATGCAGCAGGGCACACACCCCATGCCATGCTCTACAACCACATCCTATCCCTTCAAATTCACAACAGTCTCATTGTCCCAGCTCATGAAAACTGTCCTTCACTCCAAGTTCATGCCAGTTGGACTAGAAGTGAGGAATGCAGCTCACGTGTTACATATAACCAGGCCCAGAAGTGGCATCTCAGGTGGTCAGCTGTGGTGATGCCATTGTAATGAGGTCATCTTCACTGGACCATCTCTCTTTGGGATTTCTTCAAAGTCATCAATGACTTGATTGAAAGCCTTTACATGGGAAGTGATGCCAGGAGGGAGGAAGTGGTGAAGAGCTTGGAGACCACATGTTGACAGGTGCTTTCACAGTGGGGATCCTGCTGTGGGCAACTAGAGCCCAATCTTATGAGGAATCTCTAGAGAGAAAGTGTGGAGCTCGCTGCAGTGCTGTCCACAAAGGGACAGAGACAATGGGAGATGTATCTACATACTCTGCCCTTCAGTGGCTGAGATGCCTGGGGAGCAGTGCAGGCCCAGCCAGCTAGGAGGCAAGAAGCAGTACTTGCCAAGCCGACAGGCTGCAGGTGGAGGTGAGCAGGGTATGGTGGGCGTGGCATCAGCAGGGTCTGCAACCACCTCTTTTCTCATATTCACTGATTTAGCATTTTTCACAAAGTACCTGCACATCTGAAATAAGCACACCTGTCCTATCAGCACCCTAAGCTCTCAGCTTTTATTTCTTCCTCTGCAAACGGGGCTAATACAGCACAGTAAGTATCACATGAGATCCCACCCAGGGCTCTACAATCTCCTCCATACAGAGATCAGGCAGGCATGGGTAGTGTTTGAACTGTACTATATATTACACATATACTGCCATGATACAGCACAATATGTGTAAGTATTCCACATTAAGTGCTCACCTACTAATAAGTACATTAACCATTTAAAACATATGGAGACCTATAATGCCAGAGCAAACCTAGTAGTTTCCTTTTGTACCCAGACAGGCTTCCCCAAGTTCTACACGTTCTCCTTACAGAAATAGAATCTGCAACAATGTGCCCTGAAAGCAACTTTGATTGGCCTGGTGTGCTCCCAGGAGGGATGCTTACGAGGAGCCAGGAGAGAGGAAGAAGCAGAAAATTATCACTACATAGATGATGGATAATTAAATAGCAGCACCTAATTAAATGCACAGAGAAGGTCCACATTCCAACACTTTGTTTAATACAAAAGTGAGGTGAAGCAACACAGTAATTACAAAAACCTCAAACCTAAACATACACACCCAAAGGAAAAAAAACCTAAGTGCTAGCATTGTGTGACTCAGTTCACTGCCTCTTATTGGTATGGTGATTTAACGTAAGCTTCAGAAACGCACAACCTGGATTGGATCTTGGCTTTATACTTCATATGTCTGCTACCCTGCCTTTCAGGGCCTCTCTGTAACAAACTTCACAGGATCACCATGAACTACTGAGGAGCTGGCAGTACAGAGCTAGTCCAACACAAGCACTCGGACACGTGGGAGCTCCTGGGATGTGCAATGGGTCTCTTTCAGATCCTAGTAAATCACACTGCCCCCTAAATGTCCACAGTGCTTTGAAACACCTGCATTTTAATCCAATGATTCTGAGTCTAGAGGTCTTGAGATGTAAGACCCTGACTGCATTTACAATAACGACTGCTATTTGTCCATGTTGCATGCTTTAAGACTAACCTCTCAGTCTCCCAAAGGATACTCAGAATATCCACAATTAGTCCCCAAGATCAAAGAGCTAGGAAAGGCAACTCCTATCTAGAGCCCAGCTTTCCAGCTCCTGGTCTGCAGTCCCCTTGAAGCAGGAACACAAATATCTTACTTCTTCATAGGAACTTTTTCTCAACTATGTGGGAAGAAGACAGGCACTGATTCCAATTTCCCCAAGGAAGGAAGACTTGAATCCAGCATGGTGGCTCAGTGGCTAAATCCTCACCTTTCACATGCTGGGATCTCATATGGGCACCGGTTCGTGTCCTAGCTGCCTCACTTCCTATCCAGCTCCCTGATTGTAGCCTGGGAAAGCAGTGGGATTGGCCCAAGTGGGAGACCCAGAAAAAGTTCCTGATTCCTGGCTTCAGTTTGGCTCAGCTCTGGCCATTGTGACACCTTAGGGAGTGAACCAGAAGATGGATCTTTTTCCATATCTCCTCTCTGTAAATCTGCCTTTACAATAGAAACAAATTAGTTTTTGTTTTAAAGGAGGGAAGACTCAAGGATTTTAAGTTACAGTCCTCTGAGACAACCTAATTATGCTAACGGTCTGCACAAATAGCCCACTGAAATATACCCGTCACATGCAAGTAGTGTTTCTGGTATTATGTAAACACACATTAAAATAAAATAATTGCCAATGAATTATCTCAATCACTGGAAGATATGCAAGTATCTCCATAGCACCTTGGTTATGGGAACCATGGTTTTCAACTGTGCACATCATGACATGGGTGTTAGGAGATCGGGGATAAGAAGATAAGGTTGTAAGGGATAGTTCATGTCCCAGCTACTCCACTTCTATCCAGCTCTCTACTGATGACTGGAAAGGCAGCAGAGGATGACCCAAGGCCTGCACCCATGTGGGAGACCTGGGAAAAAGCTCCAGGTTCCTGGCTATGGTGGCATTTGGGGAGTGGACCAGTGAATGGAAGATCTCTCTCTCTGTTTCTCCTTCTCTCTATAAATCTGCCTTTCAAATAAAAATAATGTACACATATATACTTAGAAGATGATACTGTCATTATTGTGTGGTCTGATTGCATGGAGTGTAATTCTCCTCATATTGTTACTAATTACAAATAACAAACAATCAATCAATTCCTGCTGTTTGTTCCTGATATTGGAGAGACTACCTTGTCATTGCAGCATAACCTCACCCAGCCTGCTTCACATTCTTTAGCCTTAGAATGAGTTCTCTGACCTAGGGGTTTTAATGGGGATTCCCAGGATCTTCCCATGGCTGTCAGAGACAAACAGAAAGAGCCTGGTCATTTCTTCCAAAGGAACTTCAGCCAATCACTGTCTTGGATGGGGTTGGGGTCACACAGCTTTGTTCAATCCCACTAAGTGTTACTGTTCCTGAAACAACTTTTGCTTCTAAAATAGCTTTTACAACCAAGATACTTTTTTAATACTGCACCAAGGCTATTAAGAAGAATGTAAACTAAAGATCATAAGAACATCAAGGGTGAAATGCTCACGTCTGTGCACGTTGTGGAATACACTCAATACACATGACCTATTCTTCAAGAACAGAGAAAGAGAAAGGAAAATTTCAGCATTTTTTTTTGTTATTATCTCAGGGATTCACTGCTGCTTATGGCTAGAAAAGACCTCAAAAGTGATCACACCCAGCACCCTTGATCTGTCAGAGTTAGGTTTACAGCAGCTCATGCTCTGGCACTCAGCTACAGAGATGCAAACCATATGTATTTCCAATAATACATTTTTAAAAAGATAGTTAATGATTTTACAGTTTTCCAGAAGTGAAGAAAGCTGAGATTTGCTGCTGCAAGAGTAGAATTTCTTAATAAGTATGCCAAGAAGAGGAGTCCAGAGCAGCTTGTGTGTTATTATAGGTGAAAACAATTTTTTTCTATCTAAGGAAAAATCAAGTTCCCTGGTGGGAAAAATGAACTCATTCTCAAAGATTTAGGGGAAAATTTCCAAATGCCAGGGACCCAGTTTTCCTTTTCTGTATTTTAATTTCCTTTTCTGGTCCCCAGCAAACATGCAGCTGACTTCTGTATCACAGGAGATGATACAGCAATCACTGCAAAGTCTGAAAACTTGGTTTTCCTCTGGGACAACTGTTTGCTGCTTTGCCCTGTGATGGCCAGAATCTGGCGTGTGTGTGTGTGTGTGTGTGTGTGACAGAGAGAGAGAGAGAGAGAGAGAGAACCTGCACCCCAGGAGTCCTGTGGCTCAGGCTTTGTCCACACTGACCCGGCCTATCACAGTCGGCCTCAGGGAGAGTACAGAGGAATGAAGATGGCCACCAAGGTGAGCGAGGCCCTGTAGCCCAGTGGGAAGTGATGCCAGCGCCCGATTCCCTAGTTGTGAATATGAGTTCTGCATTTTCTAACTAAGTGACACTGGGAGTGATTCTCATCTTCAAACTAAGGATGATAACAATGGTTTCCAACCTAGGGGACTGCTAAGCACTTTTCAAACACATGAAGCATACACTTACAGCACAGTAGGTGTTTTCTCCAGAGGCAGTTCTTCTGGAGTATTTGGTGTTGTAACATGAGCTGATCCTACTGTAAATCGGAAAACAGTGTCACTGTTTTCTTGCACATCTACGGATGGCAGTCAGGGTGAAAACCCTAATGGAGACAAGTGGCCTCAATTGAGATACTGAAATTCCTCTAATGGCAAAAGGACACACAAATGATTCATGTGCAACTGAAAAATAATTTTCTTTGTTGTTTCACAGGACAACCTAGCACGTATATGAGACTGACCTAGATATAGAGCAGGTAAGCTCCCCCAGACAATTTGTTGTGCCTGGACAACAAACTGGACAGACTGAGGAAAGGATGGACTTTCGGCCCAAGCCTAAACCTTGTAAAGTCTCCACAACAGAAACTTTCCCACCAGTGGGTGGCGATCATGTGTCATGATGTGGAAGACAGTTATTTCCTAAGCAAAGTTCAGACATTGGGTGCAAGAGGAGAGGCAGAGGGCAGGCAATGGTCAGCAAGACATCCATGGACCTAGTACTCAGAGAACATGAGGTTTTCCAAGAAAACACAAATGCTTCCAGACCTCCCTCTGCCAACTGCCTGCTGCACTCTTCCTGCAACACCAAGGGCAATACTAAAACAGGATGGCAGTGAAGACAAAGGTCCTGGAGGCCACAGGATCAGTGGCTTCCTGGGCTCAGAAACAAGGATCAAGAATGTGAGGGTAACTGGTCCAGGAGAGCAGGCCTTGGCATTTAAGGAGGGCTGCCCACATCTCTGGCTGGCTCAGTCTACACCTGCCAAATCACGTATGACATCACGTGAGAGGGTAGCATATTCCTTGTGAGATTGGCGTCTGAGGTTACGGAGCCCTAAGACATTCTTCCTACAGCCATGTGAGCTTCAACCACAAATGAGGGGCTCTGAACACTGTTTCCACCTTTCCGGAGGTGAACAGTCCAGGTGGTAGAGTGAGAGAAGAGAACAGGGTTGGCCTGAGGCATGGCAGGGTTCAACGGCCAGGGAGTGAGTGTGTGACAAGCAAAGCAGGACCAAGGAGGGAGAAAGGGTGCAAGACAGAATGTCTCTGTTTCTCTCTTCATCAAAAGACTGCTTCATCCAGTCCTATTTCAATATTTTCCTGAATGCTTTTGTTATTCAATTACATTTCTCTTGACTATAATAAATCAATAGCACTAAAAATATTATGGGGTATGCATTTATCTCCAAAGACAAATATTAGATCAGGCTCCCAGATCATTAATCTTAGTTTGTGAAGGGTTTAAATATTACTATTTTAGAATTCAACAGAAAACAATCGCCATGTGTAGGGCTACTTGTTCATTCATCATGTTTTGGCTTTGTCACAGACACCACGATGCTCTGTTTACTGTGTGTGCCATCACCTCGTTCTTGGTAACCACATTTGTCAGGTCCCCATTTCACAGATGTGGACACTGAGGATTAGGGGGATATCTAAATTGCCCAAATTCTTAATGGTAGCAGATGGAAGTAGGTTATTCTTAGTTCCATGTTTGTGCCCCCACCACTGTGCTGTGCAGCATCTTGGTGACCCCAGTAAATATGACTGAGGGCTAGAGCAATTGGCCCTCTGCTCCCCTAAAATATGGGAGGGACACAAGGCCACTCTTGGGTCCAGAACAGATACAGGTGTCACAGAGATGGCTTGTAGGTGGGGACAGCTGCACCTTGCTGAACCGAGACTGGAGTCACAGTGGAAGCCCGAGAAATGGAATGTTTCTTCGAGGTTCCACTAGAAGGACTCTTCCTGGAGGTCAGAGAGCTATGGAGGCAAGGTGGAAGGTAAGTGAGTGGACTGTAGCCCCAGCCCCTCAGCCACCATTCCTTCCAGCAGGCGCAGAAACAGGAAACGTGCTGACCACACGGACTCTGTGCATTTTGGTATTGATGACAGTAATTTCTCTTGGTAAATGAGATGACTTCACAGGAGAAAAGAATTTGCTGATCGTTCAGACTCTGTGTATCTCAGGGCCTGTGGTAGTCATTCCTCTTCTTAAATTAATGACTTGGCTTCATAGAGGGAGGGAAAATGCTGATTACATGGACTTGGAGTTTTCCGGTCCTTGTCACACTCATTTCTCTTTGCAAATGAATAAATTGGCACTCAGGTTTTAAAAGTCCTTTCTTGAATGCCAGCCTCAAGAGGTGGTTCTTCTTTGTAGGTTGACAGTCCCAAGAAGTCTTTGGTGAGACGGTCTTCCAGTGTGGAGGATGGCCAAATCATCACTCCATCCAGGACTTTTCCTGATATTGGCTCTGGAAGTCCCACATCAGGGTAACATCCTCCATCTCCAGAACGCCAGCACAGCTTGCTCGGGACTCTCAGTATTGGGAAACAGAGAGCACCACTCCTTGGGAAGCTCCAGAGTCTGGCTGGAATGGCCAGGATGGTTGACCTGGGCAATATGTTGAGGAAAATTCAACCCCACCATTCAGCTGAGCCAGAGCCAAAGTGCTTCAGATATTATATCCATGTGCCAAATTCAAATTTTGAAGTTAATTTTAGTAAGACCTTTAAGTTCTTGCAGTCTAGTGACTTCTCCGTATGCAATCACTAAGTAACCCGCAAGTATTTTATTTCACAGCTCTTATACTTAAGATAGTTTACAGAAGGGAAGCTTCATGCCAACACATGGAAGTGAATATGGTTGTTTTCTCTCTGGCCTGAATCCCAGTTCTTTCTTTCTGAAGGCAGCCCAGGCCTTGTATTTAGGTCTAGAGGCCATTTCCCAGTCACAACATGGAGCAGAGGCACGGTTTAGCAGAGCCTTTGCAGATGGAAGCCTTCCCAGGCATTTTTGCTTCTGTATCCAAAGGGAATAGTGTGTTCGTGTGACAGAGGGGTAGACAGAAAAGCAAGAACAAGCGCCAAGAAGTTGGCTTTCTTCTTCATGATTTTTTTGAGTTAGCAGTGAGTATGTGAAAAGTCACATTTCATTTTACCTATATTCACATCAAGACACAACCTGCCTGACCACATCCCCTTTCTCCCAATTTTTCTAACTCCGTTTTTGTTTTATCTCCAATCTTCTTCTGCACCCAACTTCTAAGTGTTGGGATTCTCCCAGGAACTCAGAATTCTCAAGCTGTACTCATATTCAAGAGCCACAGGTGACCATCGAGTGACAGAAACACAGCTAGCCCAAATCAGGAAGGGTATTGACATCTAGATTTTTATAATCTGGCAGGGAAAACATAAAATATAATTTTTAAAAGATTTATTTTTTTGTAAAAGCAGAGTGACTGAAAAAGAATGGGGGGCAGACATTTGCCATCTATTGGTTCATTACCCAAATAGCACTTAAAAAAAAAAAAAAAAGATTCATTTAATATTGTTTTTGGAAAGGCAGATATATAGAGAGGAGGAGAGAAAGAGGACGATCCTCTGTTCGATGGTTCACTCCCCAAGCGGCTGCAACAGCTGGAGCTGAGCTGATCCTAAGCCAGGAGCCAGGAGCTTCTTCCGGGTCTCCCACGGGGTGCAGGGTCCCAAAGCTTTAGGCCATCCTTGACTGCTTTCCCAGGCCAAAAGCAGGGAGCTAGATGGGAAGCGGGGCTGCTGGGATTAGAACTGGTGCCCATGTGAAATCCTTGTGCATTCAAGGTAAGGACTTTAGCCGCTAGGTTATCATGCCAGGCCCATTTCCCAAATATCTGTATCAGTCAGGGCTGGACTGGGATGAAGCCAGGAACCAGGAACTCCATCTGGTCTCCCACATTAGTGGCAAGAACCCAAGTATCTACACCACTATTATTCTAACTTATATTGATTAAATAATGAAATGATAATGAGATGATACAATGAGCTAAGATAGTATTACTTAGATATTTTCCAGTATCTTTCAACACATGAATATCAGAAAATTTAAATGTATTTATGTGTTGAAAAGGATCCTGCCACAAATCTCTTTCTAAATGATTTCAATATTCCTCATGTTAATTTATACTGATAAATCCAAAATGTATATTTCTGATTCTAAATTTGGAATTTGGTCAAGTAAATTTTTTACATCACTGCCTAGACATCTCACTTAGTTTTTCCAAATCTTGGCTTCCTCTCCTTGGCTAGTCTCTCTACAAAGAATCTCCCTGTTCCCAAGCCCCTCCCCCAAAACTATACTGCACAGCTGGAGGAAGGGCTAAGTAGCAAATGGATTCTTTCCTGGTTTCCAAGAGGAACCAGTTCTGCTCACATTTTGTCCAACTGTCCCATGATAATTGTTATCAAGTCCTGGTATGCAACCTCCTGTTTTATATTATCCTATCTCCATTGCTATATCCTTAGACTGGGTTTACTAAAACAGTGTCCAACTAACTCATTTTTCCTTGATATGAATTAGAAATAATTATGGACTTCTTATCAATGTTGCCATGAAGAAATAGAATTAATTTTCTCTACTCTTGAATATAAGATAATCCCAGGCGACTTTGGACCAACAATGGCAGTGAGGATATGTAACTTCCAGGATTAGGTGTGAAAAAAAACACATTTTTTTCTTTCATGTACTTGGGCAGCTCCCTCTGAAAACCAACCACCACGTGAGACATCAGATGAGCTATAAGGAAGCCTAAGATAGCACATGGAAAGAGGACATATGAAGAAGCATCATGGTGCCAGATGCACGGGTGAACCAGCGGGGATATTCCAGCCTACTTAAATTAGCAGCTGGAAATAGCTGAGTGAAACACCCAGCTGATTGCCAGTCAAACCTTGCTGGGATTGCTGACCACAGAAATGTTTCTAAACTAAAATGGCTACTGTCTGTTGTTTGTAAACTTGGAGTAGTTTGTTATACAAAATTAATCATCAAAAAGCCTTTCTCACATGGTGGTCGCTCTAATCTGCTTGTCATCTAGTAGCCTACACCTTAGAGTTATTTTGTCTGTTACTCCTTTGCCTCCCATTGCAGAGAGGAAACGGGAGGGACTGGGTCTCTGTCCTCTCTCATTCTTCCCACTAATACCTGGAACACAGCCATCAGACATCACAAGACTCATTGGATATTTATGGTCTAACAGCTATTCAATTAGAAATACACTTACTAATTTAATACCCCTTTACAGCATACCGAGGATGTGCCAAGCACTAAACTGTATGTGAAGAACACTAAGCCACATGTGGAGCCAATGGGAATGGAAAATGCACAAGCAAAAGGAAAGAGATGATAATTTCAACAACTCAAAGTTGTGACAAACGCTGTCCCTTTCCCGCCCCAGCCAAGAGTCCTGCGATAGAAATTTACCAGGGTGTTCCCAATGGAATCAGATAACAAGAAGGCATCTCTGATGAGGTGGTACTTAACCAGGATTTTATAAGAGCAGATTCCTTTAACTATTAATCCTGAAACCATATTACTGTATGCACATGCCTAGCCCAGATCTAGCAACAACAGAGATCACCAGACACATCTTGTTTTAACATCTCAGACATCCAGCACCAAAATTTTGCTAAAATATTTCCTTCATTTTCCCACATGCTTCTTTTCTCCATAAATTGTCCCCAGGCCCAGACTCACTGTATCAGCTTCCAGCCTTCAACCCCAGTCCCTACAACTCCCTGAGTGGGTTCCTTGCTCCCTGTGAAGTCCCAGGGCCATATCAGCATGGACACCATCACAAAGCCTGACAGATCCAGTCAAAGGATCTTCCAGCTTCACTGGGACAAAAACTGTTCACAGCTGCCGCCTCTGGAGTGGACCTTCTCTTCCATTCCACTATCCCTCTTTCAAGGAGACCTATGATTTGCTATCCCAGAGAAGCTCTGGTCCTCTATAAAAATACTACATTTCCAAGAAGCAGGATCTCTATATTTGGTTGTAACATCATTGCTCAGCTGGAAGGACTATATCATGGGTTCTAATTCAGTCTAGTGAAATCAAGGCAAAAAAAAAAGCATTCATTCTCCATTATAAGATTATCAAATGAAGGGACATTGATAAAAAAAAAAAAAAAACAACCAACTTGCCTCTGAAGCCATGACTCCTTTGCAATGTCACAGAAAGATGGTGAAACAGAAAGATTCAAGTGAAGTAAACACCTGTTCAACTGACCACCAAGGCTGGACACACTCATTCACAGATGCAGTATGTGTTAGGGACCCAGAGTCAACCCTCTAAGCTCTGGTTTTCCTCTGATCGACAGGTAGTGCTGCAGCAATTCCACGCCTGCTCTGAGTGGGCAACTTGAGCTGTGCATCAATCCGAGGCTGAGCTGTATTTACCTCAAGGCCATTTCTGGTGTCACAGGAGCTGTGCTGCATGGTTCTTTGTACACACGCACTCACTGGCTCTCCTGAACAGAAATCAAGGCCTGGGACCTTCTCTGACCCACGAAGGAACTTATTCAAAACATGAGACAGGCAACACCTCCAGGCCACTGATTCCCCAAAAATGGGGAGCCTGAGCACAAGGTTCTAGCACCTTGTTTTTTCAGGTGGATGAATCTGTGAGTATTAGACAGGGTTCTTAGAAGTCCTCATAGAATTGAAGTAAAAAGTGAATCCAAGTACCTGTGGAAGCAGCCTTGATAGAAAACTGTATTATTATTACTATTATTATTATTATTTGTTTGGCTTTTTCTTCTTCCTGGCCTCGCCCTCCCCTCTTACACACTTCTGCTTCCTGGGTCCACCTCCCAGTCCCTGGCGGAGCTTTGCTCTCCAGCGAACAAAGCCCAGGGTAGGAGCAGGAGAGTCAGCTGCTGGATGACAATGACACAGCACACAGAGAGGAGTCCTATCAGGTAGGAAGCTAGGGGGAAAGTGAAACTGTCAAGACATTGTGCAAAGCTTTGTGAGGCCCCTGACAGAGGAAGAGTTATCACCAGACATTTCTAGGGGATGCAGGGGGTGGTGTCCATCTGTGTCAATGTTTAATTCTTTTTTTCCAGATTGACTTCAAAGCTTTCTGTATATTGATGATATGTACTACCATTTCTGTCTTTCCCACATGTCCAGTCCATTTTGTCAGGTGACTCTGATATGAGTATTATGCTGGGAACATCACTGTCACCTTCTCCATGTACAACCATGTAGCCTCAGGACAGGAGCCGGGTTCCAAGACCCAACCCTCCTGGATGATGCATCCCTCAGCACAGATGGGATTCTGACCTGCCTGTTTGTCAGAATCAACATCCCCTGTTATCAGCAAGGTCACAGCACATATGTGCTATAAAAGAAAGCAAAACATGATTTATTGACATCTACCATACATGGAACCATCAAAAAAAAACAAATATTTTTTCTGGAAGGATTGGCCATTGGCACATAGGAAAGAATCACACTTGAAGCCAACACGGAGGCTCTGCTCCCCAGGCCTCTTGATTTGATGAGTGGAATGAAACAGCTTTTCCACAATCAAAAGGAAAGATAGAAGTTTCTTCAGAGTCCTCACATCTCCTGTGACAAAGGACAGAGGCTGAAGCAACATTGTACACACAACACAGGTCTTAAATAAGGCTCAACGAACTAAACCTGGATTTAGGGCTCAACGTGCTATTTGGTGATTTTTAAGGTAATAAAGACTTAAAGGGTTTAAAGTTATTCTTGCTTTTAAAAGTAAAGTTGCTAGTCAACCACAATAACCTTGGACATAATTCTTCTTATTTAATCATTTGCAAGACATGTCCCATATTCCATTTTATTGTCTCTACAATTAGGGATGTGTGTTGCAATTGATGTTACGGGAGCAGAGTGTCCAAGTTTAAGTGTTAGCATTTTTCTTTGTTACTAGTAGAACCATGAGCTGCATAATGATGTCTTGGTCAATGACAGACTGCATGGTTTCCTAACAATGGCACAGAGCTTGAAGATTCCTGTTGCCTAGTGACAAATGTTAATATATACCAACACTAGCAGGCATCAACTGCCTCATGCACTCAGTACAATGACATGCGGTACTGGGAGTTTAGGTGTGTGGTGGGCTGGACCCCTAGGATTGTGTCAGTAAACTGTGATGTTTGCACAGTGATGAACTGTGATGGTTACACTGTCCTTAAAGAGGAAATTGGAAAGGAATTCACTGTTTCTGTCTTTCAAATACTTTTTTAAAGACTTCTTTATAAGTTTGGTAAAATTCACAGTCAGCTGATGATGCGTTTCTGTTACTAAGTGACATGTGATTAGATTTAACAGAAAACTCGAGATGACTTTAATGCTACCTTGGACTTCTTCCTGTGCCCAATTTTGGGAGAGCACTGCCATGTGTTGAGAAGATTCAAGATGGCATGGGCCAGAGGAATGGCTGAAAACGGGAGGCTAGGATTGAATTAACAAGAGCTCTTTGTGTGGAGCTACCAGGCTAGGGCGACAGTCCGACAGTCCCAGTGGTAAGTCAGCATTTTCCACATCCCAGAGTGATGATAAGAAAGAGCATCCACTCACTGTTTTTCTTTCATGTTACTTCAACTTTTCAATGTGTCCTTTGTACATCGCTGTGTCACCAGTGAGGGTCACCACCCCCAGAAACCTTCCCTGGGCTGCCTTGAGTCATCAGCCTCCCTAATATAAGGACCAACACGATTTCTAAGAATCCCCAACATAAAATCTGCCAGCTGGGGAACTTGAGCGACAAGTAGTATCTCCTACGGTGTAACATCTATGAGGTCCATGGACCTCCCTTCACAGCATGGTGCCAGATCTTTTTTTAAATGCTGTCACGAAGTAGCCGACATTTATCTACATGACAATTTATCCCTTTTGTCTTTTGGTGAGCTTCTGGGTTGCATGCAGTTTTTAGCTACCGTAAACAGAGTGTTGTTCCCAACATCCTCGTTTTCTTGGCCTTCAGATGTACACAGTTCCTGCAGAGACGTGTATCAGATGGGAATCTTAGATCCTGGGACAGCTTTGCAGGGGGAGAGACACATCCTTGTGAATACTTGGTACAGGGCGTGTGCTTCCCCACTAAGTCTCTGTGGAGTGTATAACAGTGTATAAAGAGCCACCGCAAGATCTCCTGTAGTTTTACCTGTGTTTCCTTGATGAGTAATGATGTTAAAATCCTTATTATATGTTTAATGGTCGTTTAGAAATCTTCTTGTGTAAAAGGCCTGCTAAATATTTTCTCCATTTTGCATGGGTTCTCTGCTATTATGAAATTGTAAGGGCTGTTAACGGACCTTGGATAAAGTCCCTATGGTAAAAACATACTTTACAAACACCCTTCCCTGCTCTGTGGCCTACCGATTTACTTTCTCAAGTGTGTGCTTTGATGAGCACAGAATTTGACTCAGAGGAAAGTCTGGTTTAACCTTCCTATGTACACTTGCAAGGGAGATTGGAGTTAGAATTTTACTTTCCTTGAATGTTCATTTCAGGAACTATGATGAAGGTTGTCCCGGATTTAAAAAGGAAATTGGAAAGGGATTGACTTTTTCTATTTCCTGAACAATTCTTTTTAAAAGACTCTTTTTAAAGTTTGGCAAAATCCACCATGAAGACATCTATCTTGGAAGTCTAACAGGTTGTAGGGTATTAATTAAATAGATGTAGAAATATTCAGATTATCTGTTTCTCTTGTATGTCTTCAGACACTGAGTTTTTACTTTTTAAAGAAAATTTGTAAATTTTATGTAAATTCAAGATGATCATATAAATGTTCTCATAATTCCACTTGTATTTCTATAGTGGGAAGACAATGCCTCCTTTCACATTGTTTTATGCATAATTGTGTGTTTTCACCCTTAGTTTTCCTGGGGTCACTTTCGCCAGGGCCTCATCAAGCAATGCCTCTTTCCCAGCTCTAGGCTTCTTGGCTTCTTTCTGACCTGGACCTACCCCCTAGGTTGCTGATTTATCATTCCCTCTCATTTATTTGCTTAGAGTTACATTTCCTGTTCTCATTTACAGGCATTCAAGACTGCAAATTCTCCTCTGTGTTAACTGCACCCTGTAAGCTTTTTTTAATGGAACAATGTCATGATGTTCCATTCGCAGCATCCTCTACCATCCACTTTGCTTTCTTACTCTATCCATAGGCTATGGCTGGCACGGTGTTCTGCCTGCTTTCTGAGCTTGAGGCTCTCTGGTTCTCTTCATTGCTGATTTCCGGTCTAACTGCACAATGACTGGAACACACGCTCTACTAGGTTTTCGAATTTGGAACCTGTTGGGTTGCATTTTAGGTCCAGCTAGTGTTATGTTTATATATATTTATATATTGTCTATGGAATATTCAATGATAACGTGTTTTTCTATTTCTATTATTGTTTCTTGCTGATAGGTTAGCTTTGTTTTATGTCTGTTATGGGTTTATAAAAGTGAAATATTTCTATTTATAGGAATACCTGTTTTTATTAAGTCTATTTTGGCTAATATTTATATGATAAATCTCTTTAAACTATTTCACTTTCAATTCTTACTAAGCTTTATACTTAAGGTACAAGTAATTTGTTTTAGAGCCCAGTCTCAGTGTCTACCTGTAATTGGCTATGTACCAGTTTATACGCCTGGGTTCTCATGAGCTTCTACTGTACATCACCTAGCTTGGAAAACCATCTCATTGTACATAGACTCAGTTTTCTCCTGACTCTTCTCAACACTTTAGGAAGCCCAAGGCATCGTTTCAGCTCCTGGACTTAAAGCCACAGCTCTCCACTCCCGGGCATTCTGGGTACGAATTCTGTTTTCAGACACAGCTCCCAATCTCTGCCCACGAGGTGACATCTCTTGCTTCTGTGTGCCAAGCATACACACAATGCTAAAAATCCTGTCACCTTACCTCACTTAGCTCTCACAGCAACACTTTGAAAGGACTACCTTTTTTTTTTTTCTTTTTCCTATTTCATTGGCAACAACAGATCTGTCTGAAAGAGCGTAAAAGAATTTGTCCCAAATCACAGTGCTGACAATTTCCAGAGCTGCGATTTAAAGCCAGGTAATCCAGCTCCAGCGACTTGGCTCTGTGCTGCTGCATGCACTGGCCCCTGCACTAAGTCATCCAATGCAGGAAGACTCCTCAGCACAGCGCTATACTCTGGCACAGTGGGTACAACCTATTTCCTCTTCTAGAATCTGTTGTATAAAATGTCCATTTCGGTGCTGATGGTCTGTCCTTTCTTATTTAAGGTTTCATTTCCCAGTGTTCCATTTTTGCTTTTCTAAATGTTCTTCAATGTTTTATGGATCTTCACAGTATATTTTCTATAAAAATGTGAATTGCAGTTTTCCGCCACATATGCTAGAATTCAGGAGGAGAAGAAAATGCATGAACCTGAATTGTTAATCTTACATCTTACTTCAATAGAATGTTGAGCTCTTCTTCCTAGAGAAATGTTGGCAGTTTGAATTCATCACAATGTATTCACAAACCTTAAAGGTTTATAACAGAAAATAATGTACCATTAGGCACTCTGAAAGGATAATGAGGCATCTACTATTTCTTGCTCATTTTGGTAAAGGTTTCTAGAAATAAACATTAACTCATATGAACTTGGTGTATGGATCATTCATGAAGTCAGCAGAGAATGCACGGTATAGTTAGCTGCTTGAATTATTTCTCCATAAATAATTCATGGTTCTTCTAATTTATCTAACCATTTTCTTTCTCTTTACAATATCTGAATTATTCTCATTTCCACATGACATGAGTGCATTAGCATCAACAAGGACAAAATTAACCCAAAAAGGAAGATAGAGAAGAAATTAAATGGTTGGCCAAAGAAGCCATTGTCAAAATGAGTCAAGCAAAGAAAGAAATCATAGCAAAGAGAATTGTAGCTCTCAGGAGAAGCAACCAACCTTTGGATCTTATTTCGCCCCAAGCATTTGAACTCTTCATCCTTAATGATAAGAATAATGTGATAAAAATTGTCAGGTGTAACTGGAACTGCATCTTATGAGAGGGTCAGGAGACTCAGGCTGGCCGAGTGGTCAGTGGACACAGGTCAGCTGAGAGGGCACCTTCTGTTTGGCAAATGCTATCTCTCCAAGGCTTCCTTGGCGTCTTAATGAGATCCAGTGATAGAGCCCGCACCTTCCCCACCTTGGTAAAATAATCCACTTGTAATCATTTTAAGAGGGGATTTCAAAAGGTTCATGAAAAATACCATTAAAAGATATGGTTATTCAGGAACAATGCAAATTGAAAATCCCTGCATAGCTTCTTCATAATGCAGATTTATTCCTAAAGTTTCTGAAAATCCTTCCATTGAATGGGTTTTTAATTCTTTGGCACCAAACCCAACATACTGTAATCCCATTTCCAAGAAATTCTGAAAATAATCCTTGTATATCATGTTTCATTGGCATTATTTTCACCATAGTTCATTACAAAGCTTAAAGAAAGAAAAAAAAATCCTTAGCAACAGTTCACCTATTAGCACATAGCATTTGTTTGGCTAAAAATACACATTTTAAATATTAAGAATTGATGCTTCTGCTCATGTAACAACGCCTAATGTTATCCTCACTCCCTACCCCAAACCTATCACAGCCGCTTACGCCAGCTCTGAGAGACAGAGGGAGATGGGAGCTCAATGCTTTACATCCATCAGCTTGGGGTACAAGCAGCCTCTGGTATGGGGAGACTGCCTGACGGGAGCTGGAGGGACAAACACCACAGGCTGCATAGGGTTACTCTGAACGGGAAGCCTGGTCGCTTTCAATAGCGCATAATACCAGCTCTGCTGTTTCTGGGGAGTCACTTGAGTTGTGACGGGCATGTGGATTACACTGCCAGGGAAGAGAAGTCCTTACAGACCAGATAGGAGGAAATGACGCCCAAGCCAGTGGTGACTACTGTGCTGGAGAAGCCGCAGGGGAAAACCAAACCACAGGGAGAGGTGAGAAAGGTAGTGCTACTGACCTCTCAGGGGACGAGACGCCAAAAGCAAATCTAAGGTGGGTGGAGGGCTTGAAGGCCTGGGGAGACAGCGATGTCACTACAGAAAACAGAGCAACCTGCAAGATGAGATGTGGAGGCTGAGGAGCATGTGGGGAGGGAGACACATACACACAAGAACAAGCAAGATACAAACAGGGATGCCTGCACACAGGCAGATGTGAACAAGGTCAGAAAGGTAGTGATGGATTTAGAGACATCTTGGAGGAAGGATGTGTGAGGCCACCAGGTTAAATGGATGGGTGAAGATGGTAGAGAACAGCAGAAGAAAATAAAAAAAGACAATGGTTGGGCGCGTCCGACAATAGAAGGGACAAGAGGAGGGGATGGAGGAGGAATGATGGACAGGGTTCCATACACAGCCATATGTCCCCAAATGTTAGGGATATGTGTTTAGATGAGTGTGTCACTGAGCAAGCATCATAGAGTGTACTTGCCTAAGCACGATGCTTGTGACATCCTGAGGTACCACAACCTTGTAGAACACTGTTGAGCGTGTGACATCACAGACTGAAACACTGCTACACTACACATGGCTGTATAAGCAGGTGGGGATATCGCAAATAGTACCACGGGAGAGCATTTCAAGGAACAAATTGTGCAATGCTCTGGCAGGAACATAACATAGCACAGATAATATGGGAAATAGCCGACTGTTATGCAAAAGCTGGATCCTCACACGAGCCAGAAACGTGAGCACTAGGTGTCAACCCCAAAAGATCAAAAAGCTAGTACCCCAACAAGTACAGGTACATATGTGTTCACAGCAGCACTGCTCACAATAGCCAAAATATGGCTACATGGCAGAAGGCCACCAACACACCACTACACTTATAAATCATGGCTATTCAGTCATAACATGAATGGAACATGAACACGTGCTACCACGTGGATGGGCCTCTAAACCCTATGCTCTCAAGAAAGAGCTAATCACCAAATACCACACACTGTAAGAGTCTATTTACATGGAATATAACACACAGGTGACTGATGAAGAATGCAGACTGGTTACTGTCAGGGGCTGGGGATGGAGCATAGTGGAAACCAAATGACTAACAGAAACTGAGTTTCATAATTTTTTTCCTCTTTTTTTTTTTTAATACTTGAAAGGATAGAGAAGTACAGCAGGAGAAAGGGGGAAAGATCGTTCAACCACTGATTCATTCCCCCAAACGCCCACCAACTGCTAGGTATAAAGGCCAGGTTCAAGATAAGAGCCAGGAACCGCACCTGATCTCTCACAAGGTTGGCAGGCAGCTGAGTATTCATGCTGTCTCTTGCTGCCTTGCCAGGCACATTAGCAGGGACCAGCAGAGGAGCAGCTGGGCATCGAACCAGTGCTCTGTAAGGGTTGCTGACTGTGCAGACTACTGTCCCCCAACTCCAGCCCCAGGGTGTTCTTTTGGAGTAACAATCACACCTTGAAACTAGACAGTTGTGGTGATTTCACACAACGGTACATCTAGTAAGTGCCACAGAGATGTTTCTTTGAAATGCTTAATTTTATTTTCTATAAATTTCACCTTAATAAAAGAGAAAATGAAAATAAATTACTGACTGCTTCAGAGAATTCAAGCAGGCTCAGGAATAAGAAAAACTCTAAGAAGATCAGCTCTTTATCTAGAACCTTCAAAGGATAGACATTTGAGTAGAATACTGAGGAGAGGAATACGGGCTAGTTTGGAGTGTTCAGGCTGCCTTAAAGGTGAAGCAATAATGCGAAGACCAGTGGGGGGAAGAGGGGGCAATGTTTGAAGGTGAAATGGCTTCATAGAAATGCACTTTAGCATGAGAAGACATAGATAGGCCTGGAGGCCTGCAGGTCTCAGAGGAGGGCAGGATGGGACAAGTGAGAAACGAAAGAGCATGAAGACAACAGAAGCAGAAGGGAGCCATTTCCAGGAAGCTGAGACAGAAGACAAGGCCCTCCTCTTGGAATGGAGGAAAGGGGTGAAGCAGGCACCGAGGAGCTCGGGGAGAAGGTGTGAGCCTCTCTCGGCAGAGACACCTACAAGGCAGAGGGGTGGAGCTTACTGCTTAAGGCAAGTGGAAGCATCTTGGAGTGGTGCTCAAGCTGATGAGCAGTGAGTGAAGGATGAATAATTATGGAGCAGCACAAGGGGCAGGACCCAGAGAGGGAGTGGGCAAAGCTCCACGTGGTGAACACGTCAGTAGTCAAGTCATTAGCACATCCCCTTGCCCGACTTTCCAGAAATGCTTTGCTGACAGGTGGGGCTCCATGTGGATTCCTGTTGCAAAGGACCCTTTTCATTTCAGTCTGTCCTTAGGGAACTGAGCCCCAAGTTGATTGTTCAGTTAGGATTCCCTGAGCTGTTAATGTTACAACTATGACTTCATATCTTCTCCACCACAGGGATGAGACTGGCTACACACACTGGGCTCCAGGCGCCTAGACATTACATTTTAAACCATTTGCATGCAGCTATTCAACCAGGCTGAACATACTTTACTGTGATAATATTCAGCTCATATTTCTGTTTGCTCAAAAAGGATGTGTTATTAAATGCCTTTTAGTTGAGTTTTTGAGTACAAAGAATGGCTACAAAACATTTCAGCTTTCTAACCTTGGAGAGGTCATCCATCTTGCCTAAACCTCACCATATTAATCTATAAAGGGAAGATAATCGCACCTATTAGGCAGAGCTGTTGTAAAGATTAAATGACTCCACATGAGACAGGCTCTTAATGTGGTCCCCAGCAAAGAGTCAGAGCTAAACAAATACTGGTGATGGTCTCCATTAGTAACACTAGCATTCACTCTTGTCTGGACCTTGTTATGTTATTAACTATTTATTTAGTGCCACATTGTGTTAAGTGCTAGATTTATAGCAGTGAACATGTGAGTCAAGTCCATATTTTTACTTAATAAATAAATACCCAAACTGTAAGATTTATGTAGAATTTGAGAAACTATACAGAGAAAATGTGAGTCTGTTTTTTTTTTTTGTATTTCTTTTTCTTCCATTAAATTTGAATCTTATTTATTTTCCCTCTCTTCTGAGAAAATATTACATAAGGGGCTCAGTGAAAGAAGAAATCATGGGCAACAGGCAAATAGAATCTATGGCCATGAGACTTTGCTAACAACGTCCAAATCAAATAAGAAACTTGGCATAACACACACACACAAACACACCGACACACATCTCAGTTATCAGTGTTAATTAAGGTTTGAGAGAATGGACAATGCATGGAGAATAATCCATCCTGAGTAGCTGTCTGAACTTTTACAGGAGAGGCATGCAAAACAAAACAAAACAATCAACCAGACAAAACATGGTGTGCTCAGATTCTGGTTGGAGAGTGCTGCAAGGGGAACGTTTTCAGAACAAGCCAGGTGAGTTACGCAGCCCAGGCCTTTGGTCTTTGGGTGAGCTACCATTGTTTACAGCTTTATATCTTCAAAAGAAAGAAGTTGTAAAAAGTTGCTGTCAACAGAAGCCCAATTTGTTTGACATGATGAAGGGGTTGGCTGGAGATGCACACTTTTTGTTGAAAGGATTTGTTGTGAAAGATAGCAAGTGGAAGGAACCATCTGGATTCCACAAAGAGCTGGGAGGCAGGGGAGACTGCGCAGCACCAGGGGAGGGAGCGGCCCTGTCCCGTGCCTCAGGTTTGACCTGCTCTGAGTCCAAGGAGAGAGGAGGAGCAGGAATAACTGCACTGTCTTCCCTTCGGAAGGGACACTGGCCGGAGGGGAAAGGCTGCGTGTGCAGGCCACAGCAGTAAGCTCTGTCCGAAAGAAGGCTGCTGCTCCACACTCAGAGAACACTGGAGCTGCTGCCTGGGGGGCAGATCCCCCTCGGACCCGCCATGACCTGCGCTTCCTGTGCAGCTCCAGCTCTTTTAAAGGCTTGCACAGCCAGTCACATCGCTAGTCTTTGGAGACTGGAAACTGCCAATAACAGCAAAGGCCAAATTTGTCTGCATTTGCAATTTCTCTGCCTATGTTTAGATCCCATGTGCAAAATCTGTAAAATGTCTATGTGGAATTACTTTAAATATTTTGTTGTTTCTGTTGTAGTTGTTGGTTTCCTTTGGAAAGCCAATCTTCATCTGCATGAGAAGATTGATGATGAAGTGCTGGCAAAGTTCATCCACTGAAAAAACCAAGTAGCTGTTACACTTCGATGACTCACGCATGGATATACAAAGTGTTTGCTTTCTGATCACTGCCATTTTCCTGCCTTATTAATACAGACTAAAGAGACAATTCAGTAAATAGCAGTAACACTCACACCTGAGGGCCCAGTGGGATTATGGGTACTTCTTCACAATTTTCAGTGTAGAGTCCCTAAGGAGTACGAACCACAGGGAAACAGGCTTCAACTTCTCTGAGCACAGTTTTTTTCTTATCTTTTTTTTTTTTAAAGACAAAAGCAGGTCTGGTGCGGTAGCCTAGCAGCTAAGGTCTTCACTTTGCAAGTGTCTGGATCCCATATGGGCACTGGTTCTAATCCCGGCGGCCCTGCTTCCCATCCAGTTCCCTGCTTGTGGCCTGGGAAAGCAGTCGAGGATGGCCCAAAGCCTTGGGATCCTGCACCCATGTGAGAGACCCAGAAGAGGCTCCAGGCTTCTGGGTTCAGGTTGGCTCAAGGAATTGAGCTGTTGCAGCCGCTGGGGAGTGAATCATCAGACAGAAGATCTTCCTCTCTCTCTCTCTCCTCCTCTCTGTATATCTAACTTTACAATAAAAATAAATCTTAAAACAAAAAGACAAAATCAACCATACTGGATGAGGCCCTGTGACAGGGATCAAGTGTTTCTATGTGAGCCTTGAAGGGAGACTTAGCTTTGCTCAAAGAAGTGACTGAGGTGCCCAAGGCCTTTGCCACCTTGGCAATCATTACTAATCATGCTCAGGCCACAGGGGTGAATGGTCCACACAGGCTGGCCCTACAAAGGTAGACTGGAAAAGACATGGCCAGGGATATGAGATTTCCCTTTACTAACTTTTCTACAGATGCCTTCTGTCTTGAAAGTGTGAGTGAGGCCAGGTAGTTTTTCTGACAAATGCGGTAGGTGAAGAAATACTAAAAAATACATACAACCTCCCTTTCTCCTTTGTCCCCTAATTTTTGAGAACTGAGATCAAAGAACCCAAGAGCAGTCTAGCTTGCTGGTAATGCCAGCAGTCCCCCAGGATCTCCACATAAACCACTCTTGCAACTTCAGGAAAAGAGGGAGATCTCAAAAATAGAAGCTCAGCCCTTTATTTATATTTGTAAGCCACTGGCATGTGTGACTTATGGTACCAAAAGATTAATGGTACTGAACGAGAGCAGACACATATCAGAGAACCTATAAAATGTGTATGCGTTATATCACCTGATCACATCACAGACGTTGGGTGCATTGTCATCCTGTCAATTTGCAGTTCCATTTGCTTGAAAAGCCACTGCTGGCTGTGGGGAAGATCATTGGGACCGAACAGTGGCCTCGGAGAATGTCGCAAGGTTGAGCACTGGGGCTGCCACGTGACCTAAGACCTGCATCTCCGAGTCTCAGTGTCCTGACTACTATCATAGGAATAACGCTGTCTGTTTCCAGCATGGCTGTAAGGTTCGCATCAGATCATGCTGATGCACATCCAAGTGTAAATCACCATTTAGAAAATATGAGCCATTTCCCTAAACTCTGAGATTATGAAGATCAATGAGGTAAAGTCTCGGGCCAATGGGGCATTTGCATTTAGTGAACATGTGCTGTTTCCATGAAATTCTTTTCCAAAGGTTCCATTCATAGGAGGAAAAACATGAATGTTGTTGCAACATGGGGATGGACCATTCCTTTAAAATTTCTTTAGAAGCTTTATTCAACCATAGATTTGTTTTTTATTCCTAATTGGTTCTTAATTTCCCTGTGTTATTTCTTACTGGCAAAAACGAAAAACAAAAAATGAAAAAAACAAAACAAACACCAGAGCTGCCTCCAACGTACCGCAGTCCTGCCGCTGACTGACGGGTCTGGCTACGTTGAGCAACCTCTCTGAGCCTGTGCCCCTTCTGCACCTGTGCAACACGGACCATGTCACCACTGGCACAGGGTGATTGTACAGATCAGAAAACCAGACGTATGAGTGCGAGCATGCAAGGCCGTGACCTAACAGGAGGTGGGTACCCAGAGCAGGGTGCTCTCCCTCCTGCTATTCAAACACATACACGTGACAGCAGAATTCTAGAACAACCTGTGCGTGCCAGAGCCAAGCACCCCATCCAGTGACTGAGCACTCCACAAGGGTGGAGGCTAAATGCAAATATCCTTTGAGTGTCAAAGACACTTGATTTCAAAGACTTGGTATAAAAAAGGAGGCCACCAAAACATTACAAAGAATGTACCCAGTGATTGCCTGTTGAGATACTGTCAACATGGTCCATACAAAAATAGTTAAGTAAAATACACTGTTGAAATGAATTTCATGTTTTTTTTAACGTGACTATATGAAACCACATAAGCAGGACAGACGTGACTGCCATTGTGTTTCTGTCGGACTCTGCTGCTGCACCAAATGAGCCAGAAAGATTCTCTTTTAGTTATCTACACTTCCTGTAGGACCAGTTACTTCTTCCCCAAGCGTTTCAATTAAATTAATCTTTGGAATATAATTTTCATAGGTTCTGATACACACACAAAAATCCGTTATCTACTTAAATTAATGAATCAAAGGATGCCTTTTTATTTGTATTTGAATAGTATCCTGGAGCTAGGAACTATACAAACAACAATTTAAGCATGTGTCAATGGGTAACAGCCCAATACCACATGCTGGACCCGACTCCCGGATCTCTAACAACCATTTCCAACTACGTATTTTCCCCAATTTGGATGACAGTTAAATGGACCCTAATTTTCCTTATGGAGAGTGGTATCCTACAGACTTTTTGAAGTCACCACGCTTATTAAATGAGGTGAGCATTTGTGTTTTTGATTCATCATTTCTTTAAGATCCCCGTAAATGCACAGACGGTTCCTTCCCTGGGATTTAAGATAAGCAGCGTCAATGTACTGAGCAGCTCCACAGTCCCCAGCACCACTCCCTGCCAATAGGACACGGTCAAGAGACAAGGTCATTGACTTCCCCGCGCTGGTGGTTTGTGTTTTTTTTACATCTGAGAAGCTTTCAAGAAAAAGAGTCAAGTCAACCTGCTTGCAGTGGTGGCAGGCTCTCAGAGGCCAGACGATGTAACGGTGAAAACAAAGAGAAGAATTAAACGGTTGGCTCAGGGAAGAAAAGAAGCGGAGCTTATCTCAGTAACAAATGTGTTTAAAAGTGAGGAAGGCATGGAAGTGACAGGAACTCCCTGGGTTCTCCCAGTAAGAACCTCAGATGCATCCATGATTTAACAGTCCCCGGGAACCAGGTGCTAGGTCAGGCACGGTGCTTATTATAACCCTGTGTCTCATGACAGCGTCCAGGCCAGGCTGGAGGCTCATCTGAGTACAGATGAGGAAATCCAAGCTGCAAAAAGCCAGGAGACTTTGCAGATCATGTGGCTGGCCGGTAGGCGGCGCTGTCTTGTTGCACCCCAACTGCAGGCTACCCTTAAGTTTCCTCCACAGCTGGGAGAACACATGTGGGCAGGAACAGAGGGACCCTCGGCCATTGCTCCACAAGGTCCAGCCCCAGGCTCCCCGTGGTCCTGAGCACACAGAATGTTGAGATTTGGGGAAGTAGTGGGCTTCCAGCGGCAGGACAGATATTAAACACTATAAACAACACAACGGTTTCTCCCAAGAGTTTCCTTCCTCTGATTGCTCCTTTCATTTTACTTTATTTTTTTGGAACTATTTCCATCCTGATCCTTGAAACTGGATCAGCAGCCAAAATTATGTCTTTTAAATTGCATGTTTACAGTGACGATAAGCAACTAAGATAAATAAGCCTTATATTTAGCCTTTTTAGTTTCTATCGTAACTTTCTCTTTTCATTTCTTAAAATTACAAAAAGAGGGAAGATTATTTTTGTAATTAACTTAAGGGACTTAATTAAGAGCCCATTTCCCCTTTAAAGACAAAACTTTGTACTGATCTCCAGTGACCATGTATAAACTATGCATAGCTCATCTTCACACATGGGACATTAAAGGATCAAGAATCTCTTCTCTAGGACATTCAGCCAATGCTCTGTCAGGAGGCAGCATCTGGAATGGCACTGGGAGCAAGAAACATCTCCCCCCCATCATTCCAAACACCACACCGTGTATAGTCAAACTGACAAGACGGACAAAGTGGGTCCCCTTTGCAGCCACTGAGTATGTGTGCAGTTCAGTCTGGTTGCCTCCATATGACCATGAGAAGGAACTGTTGCTGTCATGGTACCTAAATGGGTTCAACATACTCCCCTTAGGGAGATAGTACTATAGACCCATCTTACAGCAGAGAAAACTGAGGCAGAGGGTAGGTGTAACCCTAGGATTCCCAGCAAGGTAGCCTGCTGCTGCAATGAGTTTAATATTACACTCATTCCTTTACTCCAAAGATGCAAACTGAGTCCTGACTGTGCCGGTCAGGCCTGAGTCCAGGCCCTGTGCCGGTCCTGAGGGCAGAGCAGGGCAGGCAATGGGAGACACTGCAGACACTCTTGCTATGGCTCACTCACAGAGCTCACAGTCTGCTCACGCAGCATGCAACCAACCCCAAACAAAAGAAGCTCACACATCATTACAGACGGAGAGGAAGCCCAGGCACTGAAGAAGGTACAGAAGGGAGACCAGCAGGACAGACCTCCCCTTGGAAGGGGATTCAGCGCAGGTGCCTAGGACAGATGACACACCATCAGGTGAAGCCACTTAAAGATGAGAAGGAATTGATTGGCAGCAAGGCTGCAGGGTTGGCTGTGTATGCCATGAGGGACATTTGTAGAAAAAGTCTTTGGAATAGGTGCCAGGGGCTCGGTGAGCTGACTGGTGTAGGAGGACATTGTGACCCTACAAGGTCAGCGAGTACAGGTTTACAGTTGATTGGACAATATTTGTATGATAAACAACTGAATGGGTGCCTTTTGTATGACTGATTGGATATGCTTTGCATGAGAACAACCGAATGACTACCTTTTGTATACTTGATGGGATATCATTTGTACAAGAACAGTTGAGTGACAGTATGTGTATGATAACACTTGGTGCAATATACAAGACCAAAGGACTTCCAAACAAAAGCATAGAAACAGCTGATGGATTTGCTGATGAGCTAAATACCTCCACCCTAATCCTATAGGACCCTCAGTGTATAGTCTGTTGACCCTAATAAATCTCGGCTGTTGATCATCAGTCAGTAGTCCATGCGTGTTGTGTTGCTATCGGCTCCCTGCACCAAGTCCATCGCTGCAGGACAGTGGCAGACTGGGAAGTGAGAGAACATTAAGCAGAGGTGTGGTGTGATATCAGTGAACAGGGATAGCCTGTGGCCCCAGCAACTCCCCACAGAGAACTGGGAAGGGATGTCCCCAGGACATCTTGTGCTCTGTCCAAGACACCCAGCTGGCCTGCCACAGGAATCCAAAATCTACAGCAGCTCGCAGCCTGCTCAGAGTTCACAAATCAGAGGCCGGAATGAATTCCTACAAACCCCGACATCTCTTTTCAGACCAGCTTCGCCGCATTCTTCAATGGGTGTCAGAATTTCTTTTACTACCTCCAGTGTTGCCAGCCATAACCACTTAAATCGGAACGAAAAGGGGGAGAATATTGAATTTGGGGAGAAGAGTGGCCTAGAAAAACAAAGTTGAAGAGTTTCAGTTACTCTTGAGGTAAAGGCATCTCCACATAGGGAAGGACTCTGAGGTGTTCCTTGGATGTCTCAGAAGCTGGGTATGTCACACACACACACATACACACACACACACCTCTGTTTTCTGTCCCCTCATTCTTGTCAGCTGTGAGAGATGGCATATCAGGCAGGACCAAATCTCAGTTCTGTGCAGGGACACTTTCATGCATTGGGTTCCTTGCTGCTTCCACCGGCTAACAAACCCTTTTGTGTCAGGAAGGTCAACTTCACCACCCCTCACCAACAGTTCCTCAGGCCTGCCCTAAGACAGACAGGGCTTAAGCTACTCCTCAGCTTTCTCAGATACAAGGTGACTTCTTAGAGCTCAGGCAGACACCGGATCCTGGGCAGCCTATTCAAAAGGCAGAAATAGCTGGAGAGCCTCTGATGAAGCCATTAATAATTGGAGTTCACAGGGTTGGAGCATGAACTTTGAGAGTGAAGCAGGTTTGTAAGAGGCAGCTAACAATAAGACAAATGCATCCTTTTACTAAAGAGGAGCTGGGCTCCTGGAACCGCTGCTAAGTGGGGCTGTGCTGCAACCTCACAAAGCTTTGACACCTCTGCTCCCCAAACATGGCAGCGTGCAGTGAACAATATGGAACCTGCCCTGCTGTGCTGTGCTGCACATCCTTCAAACCTTTCTGCTCAGGACTTTCTCCTCCTGACCCTTGTGGCTGGCTTCTGTCCCATGGCCTCAGTGGATGCTGAGTCGTGTTCCTTTCCATCACAGCATCACAGAAACTGTGAGAAAGACTTTGCTCTGACCCCTATACCATACCTGAAGACTTGGGGTCCAGGGCTGAGCAACTTGCCTGGGGTCATACCGATTCCAAAGCCCAAACTCTCATCACTATGGTATTCTTCCCCCAAAGCTATAGCCTGGAAGCAAGGCCGCCATGGATCACTCACCTTTCAACATCTTCAACGCAACACACATGAGCCTGACCACTCTCCCCTGTCCTGAGAGGTCCAGCTCCTCTCCGTCTCCTAAGGCTACCCAATTTGGAATCATCTCGACATGGAATCTTAGTTCTTTCTTCTCTCAAGCACATCTTCATTGCTTGTTTTCCTCCTTCACTACTGTGATACTCAGACCCATGCTTCATTCTCCTGACTCATGGGAATTGTTAACAGCCATCCTGTGGCACAGGTGCCCAGCCAGCACAGTAACAGGCAGGAGAATGAACAGTTAGACAGAGCAGCCTTGTGAACCCTAACAAGTCTCGTACCACCTTAATTTTGTGACCAAAAGACACAAACTAAGTGCAGGCTCCAAAGACAAAGCAACTTCCCAAAGTCAAATAGCTAAGATGAGCAAGAGCCTCCCCACCGGGTATTCCTCCCTGTCCAAACTGGCCCCTCCAGCTAGGTTCTGCCATACCCCACCCACTCAGGGAAAGCAGCAGCGGCATGCTGCAGCGGTTACAGTCCTGGCTCAGGTCAGCGCCATGCTGTTCCTTTCTGTTATGTGACCTTGGGCAAGTCACTCGCCTCTTCAAGACTGCCCCATCCCTCCACTGGGCAAATGATGACACAGTACGTCTCATGTAGGTGCTAGGGAATGCACAAGAGTCAGCATTTGTAGCCCATGAGAGCTACACGAGGCACATACATAACCCACGTGACTGTTACCTGCTCAGCCTCCCAAGGGTGCGAGTCATCACTAACTCTCCTCTCACACACGTGCACATTCACTGTCCCTTCTGAGCGAGTTGCCGCAACAACGAACACATGCAGTGATTTCTCTGTGTAGCAGTCAGCTCGTGTGGTTGAACATAATGGAGCCTAAAAACCACCAACTGAACGTCTATGAAAGCCTGTGCAATCTGCCTTTGCTATCTGTGTTATTTCCTTTGCCTTTATTCCTCACTGGGGCTTTTGCTTACAGACACATCTGGGCATCTTCACAAGGCCTATTTTCAAACCTCACGAAATCGCTCGAGGCGGGAGATGAATGCCCATTCTGCCGGAGTCTGGCAAAGGGAACAGTACAACAGCCTCCACCATGCTTTACAGGAAGCAAACGATTACAGCCATGTTTTGGGAAACGATGTGTTCAGACAGTGACATACGAGAAACGGTCAGGGCCATAGGAGGACATCTCACAGGAAAGGAGAGACAGTCCTTTCACGGCTGAGTCTCTTCCTCAGGATTCAGAATCTCCCTCCCTTTAAGGTGAAATTTTCGATGAGATGTGTCCAGGCTCCCTCCTGTTCTTTGAAGCAGAATACTATGATCCCATCTTTTCCAGACACAAGGTGAGTTACTGCCAGAAGGACTGTCTGTCTAAACAGATTCCATTGCACACACCTCATTCTCCATGGATCCGATATTATTTACCAGTTACCAGATAGCACATTCTGGCAGTTTTGGTGCTTTCAGTTTTTGCCAACTGGTTCTCAAGTTATCAAGATACTGTGAAAATGGCTGAGTCTAAGTAAGAGAAAAGCTGGTCTGTGTGGTGCCAATGGGTTTCCATTCTGAATTTTAGGTTGAGTTCCAAGTTTTCTTAGAAAACATTGGTGACTTGCTTTGGTTTCATTTGGAGGTTATGATCTAACCTGAACTGATAGTCACAGATACAGTGGGGAGTCACAGAATTCTTCTGGCCCAGGCATGGTAAATGGATTCCAGCCCTGGAAACAACTCCAGATCAACAGTGGGGTCTGAAAGTACCACACTGGGAAGACATTCAGACCCGGCCTGCAGTGATTACCAGTTCCTGCATGAACATGGCGACCACAGCGGCAGCACCTGGGCCACACAGGAGTCTTCTCAACCCTGTAACCCCTATAGTTCTCAGATAAAGGAGTTCAGTGATTCTCTCTCAAGACCATGGCAGGAAGGCAATGTTTCCATTGCCAGTTGCAATGTCTCTGCTCTCCAGCTAGGGAACTGCATCCACTTCACTCTCAAACAGTATCAGCAGTCAAAACAAGTGCAAGATGGAGACAGGCAATGAAGTTTTGAAGAGTTGAGGAACAACAGGCCAGCATACAGGAGAAAAAGCTAGGCACACCATACCAGGGGCACACAACTGTCATTGTCCTTGTTCTGTTAGGTCCTTAATCAAGAAGCCAGAGTGATTTTCTGCTAAAAACAATCGGATGTTACATAAAGTCCAGTGAGCACGAGTGAGAGCTGCTGGTGTTCACAATGTAAATGCATATGCTGCAGTGCAGGGTTCAGCATGAGGAAGGGAACAGGCTCTGGTACAGGGCAGGGGAGCAGGCCACACCACTCTGGTTCTTGCCTTTCTAGAGTACACGTCACTTCCTCTGACAGTGGCACCTGCACTGACTGTGGGGTAACTACCCTTCTGTCACTCTCACATTTTGTTTTAAGGTGGGTGGGGTTGACTGGACTCTGGCCCACCCTTGGATAACCTGAGCATTATACCCAATGGACAAACAGTGAACACCTCGGGGATGGCCACACAACCCCGTGAGATTTCATATCAAGCATCTGTTGACCTCAGCAGAAGAGTTTCCTAAGGGGACTTGAACTTGGACAGATGAGACCTGCACCCTGGGTGGTAGGGAGACATAGGACTCTGACTGTGAGGTTGGCATAGAGGGAAATGGAACCAAGAGGAGGATGTAGCTCAAAGCTGCTGTCATCATTTGGGTGCAGGCACACAGCTATGCTTGAACACAGAGCTGACACTGAAACACGTGAATTAGACAAGCCAGAAACCCCCACTGCACCTCCTTCACCTTTTTCTTATTATGTTTCTGTCATTTATGGAAACATGATCTCGACCATGATGAAGGAAAAATCCATTTTCCACATCAGACAGCAGAGCCCAGTGATTCTTCCCAGATCCGACCGATCCCCAGTAGCTGTGTTACCTGCAAGGAGGCCTGGATGTCCTTCCCCCCAACGATCACAAGTTCTGCCATGTCTTCAGCATGGGGAGTCCGTGCGTGGACGAAGAGAGTCCTGCCCACTGCAGTTATGTTCCTCAGGGCCACTAAGCCACCATCGCTGTTCACCTTGAAGTACGGGCTGGAGACCTCATAGTGGAGCTTCTCATTTCCCTTGCAGTCACTGAAGGTCACTGAGGAAAAGCAAACACAACAACAGCGAAAGCATGAGCAGGTTGCGTGATTTAGCCCTTGAGAAATCTGACTTGGAAAACATGGGCCACCTCACTACGCCCCAGCCCAGCTCCGCAGGTGCTACCCACTGACCGTTCACAAACCCCCTGGACCCAAGCAACTTGGTGCTGATGGAATCCACTCAACCAAGATACCTCCAGAATCACCTGTCATGTTCTAGACAGTTTCTAATCAATGAGGTGGTCAAGGTCCTTCCCAGGCTGGGGGCAGGGTAGACAGTCAGACATTGTAGAGGGATATGGGAGGGAATGAGCTCAGAGTGCTCAAAGCCTTGAGGGCAGGTTCATGGAGGCAGCAATTGAACTGGGCCCTGGTGATGAGCAGGACATTAGCCCACCCTTGAGAGGATGGGGCACAGTCCAGGCTAAGCTATGTAACAAGTCAGATTCAAGAAAAGAATTAACACAGTGTCCTTGAATCAAAGGTGGATTTGAAATGGGACAGGGAGGATGGGGATGTAGAAAAGACTGGAGATAAAATTGAAAATGCCCTTGGCAGACAAACTGAAAAAATGAGAAAGCCTGCTTCCCGGTAGCCAGGACTATATTCATTGTGGAGGAATCAAGGTCCACTGCATGTTCTAGATCCAGGATTGCAATCACAAGGGGAAGTCTCGAAAACTCCAGAAAGCCCCATCCAAAGGTTCTAGTTCAATAGATCTGGATTACAGACAGTTAGTTATCTGGGGAAGGACAAGAAGGTTGGTCAGGAACACTTGTTTCAAATTGTGCCAATGATGCCTTTTCAGATGAAGGCAGTGGTGGCAGTGATGGTGATATGGGGAGTGAGGAGACAGGGATGGCATTTCTACACCTGAGTCATGCACGGGAGGGCAGAGGGAAAACCTGTCTAGCTGCATGCAACACTGGGCACCACCACTTCCGATGCAGTGACAGCCCCCCATGACCCCCATGATGCTTTCTCACCTGCCACACAATGTTTGTCATCATGGGTATCAGAATACACTGTATTTTGTACCATGTTTGCCTGTCTGCCTTTGATATTAAGGCCCCTCACACATAACTACAGAATTGTATTATTTGACTTTCAACTTTACTGAACAGCTCATTTAGTAACTCTTTGATAAAAGCATAATAGAGAAATGTGCACACATAAAAATGAACAACTCAACAACACATTTTCACAAATAAACACCTAATCCAGCACCCAATTCACTCCCTTTCTGAGTACAACCCTCCTCCATAAAGACCACACTCAGTTGATTTCAAATGCCACAGATCAGCTTTCCTTTCACGTAAACAGAATCATTAAATATGACATTCTTAGGTCTGATCTGTTTTGATCCATGTTAGAGTTTGTTGCATTAAAACGTGGCTGTGGGCCCAGAGCAGAAGCCTAGTGGCAAAATCCTTGTCTTGCATCTGCTGGGTTCCCATAAGGGCACCGGTTCAATTCCTATCCAGCTCCCTGCTTGTGGCCTGGTAAAGCAGTCAAGGATGGCCCAAAGCTTTGGGACCCTGCCCCTTGCAGAAGACCCAGAAGAAGCTCCTGGCTCCTGGCTTAGGATCAGCTCAGCTATAGCCACTGAGACCACTTGGGGAGTGAGCCACTGGATGGAAGATCTTTCTCTCTCCTCTCTGTATAGCTCCCTTTCCAATAAAAATAAATAAATCTTAAACAAAAAGCCATGCATTATGGCTGCAAGGTAAGGTCTCAGACTCCACCCACTACCCAGTAATCACGTTATGTGTGGAATCACTAGTTACTGCCCATTACTTCACTGCATGCTAATATTCAGTCTGTCCCATTTTCACTGGACTCCTGGGATATTTCTTCTTCAAGGTTCTTAAAATGTTGCTACTAGGAACTTTTTGTGTGTGTATTTTTTAGCGACAATATCTACTTACACCCTAGTATGCTGTTAAAGTTGTATGAATTTCTCAATTCTGGGGCGATGAGGGTAATGATCACACCGGCAGATGATTGAGAATGGCCGAGGCGGTTTGAGTGCTTGGCACATGTGAAGTTAGGTACCCAACATTTCACAAATGTTGTCATCTTCACAGAAAAAAAAAATGAATGAAACTCTATTTTGATCTCCTCCCCTACAATACATAGGGAAGGTTGGTGCTTGGCAAGGACCAGATCAGTATCCTGGATACACAGTTGGTAGCTGATAAACCAAGACTTGAGGCCTGGTCCACATGGCTTTCACCACTACGTGGTCTTAAGAGACAACACCTCCTGTTGAACACAACCCTCCTGGGATCCTCTCAGAACCCAGGCGAATGCCCCAGGTGCCAGTCCATCATCCTCAAGCATAGCCACCACCCTAGAGGCACTGTTGCCTGGTGCTACCTGTGGTCACTCTGCATCAGAGCCTCAGCCTTTGCTCGATGAAGTTAGCTTTCAGGCTGTCTGCTCCACAGCAAGTGGACCCTGGGGAGTCTGCAGTTCTCGGATCATGCTTGTTTCCTTTGATCATCTTGGTGGCCAGGATTGACTGGGCATGTCTAGCTTTCAGTTTTGGCAAGGCATATACAGAAACACATCAAGGTTACTTTAACTGTTATTCACAATCAGAATTTACCCTTTGGAGGCCGATTACTAAATTGACAAGGTCCTCTGGGAACTTGCTGCTTCAAGTGTCAGCATGAAAATTCTAGCCCTAGTCCCTGGGCAGGATCAAAAAGGCAGTCGAAGTTGGGAAGGAATGGGAAATACACAACTTGGTGTGAGTTCTAGTTTCCCAGTTAAATTTCCTCCCTCCCTTCCTCAGAAAATTTAGTGAGAACAAACATCACTCTAGATGCCGAGGTTTTAATGCTGGAGACAAAAGGATAATTCCTAACTTAAAGTAAAATAAGGAAGACAGGCATAAATCCATATCTCTTAAATAAAAGGGAACCTATTGCAGAAAAGACCATAACATGAACAAAGATTTTGTGGCATCCAGAGAACTGAAAGAAGCCAGTAAGACTGACACAGAGCCAAGGAGAAAGCAAGAAGCAGGAGGAAAGCTGGGTCCAGGCCATGTGTGGCCCTGAGCCCCAAACCCCAAATCCCTCACTCCTTACAGGAAGCTTGGATTGTCCCATTGCAAGCAGGTAACAGGCGCAGCTTCTCACTGAAAAATAATGCTTAGCATCCAAGCCATTAAGTCAAACTTTCTGACTCTGCCTTCACACCATACCTTACTCAGCTGACACCTCTCATGCCCACCATTTTACCTCTCCGTTATATCATTCTTCTGCAGAGGGCATGTCCCACCTTCTTCACCCTCCCCCAACTTACTCCCTCTCCCGGGAGTCTCTAGAGCTTCCAGTAGATAGAGCTTCTGAGCCAAGGACTGCAGCTACAGGGCCCTTTATTATCATGCTTAACCATTATGTTGACTTACTATCTATTTTCCCAATGGGAGCATGGAGCAGAAATCCAGTTGAATTCTTCATTCATTGCTACTTTCTACAATGAACAGAATACCTCTCCACATGGGAGACCAACAGTAATGTTTCCACTTTACTTGGCTATTCTCCTGAAGGTTCTAGTGATGGCCAATGATTGTCTCCCCCGCTGTGAGCTCAGGAGGCCACGTGCAAAGGTGCGAATTGAGAACAATGGACTCTGGCGACCTCTTGATCTGGCTGAGCCCAGCAGTGGAGAGGAGTAGGAGTAAAAGACTTTATTTTCTTGTGTGTTCCCAGGCTCTGTCCGCATCCTTTCCTGATGGTTCTTCGACTCTGGTGCTTCTCTGGGATTTAACTCACTGGGGAAGTCAGAGTGCTGCCTTTTCTTGCTTTGTAAGCCATCACAGCTTTTCATAATCCCGAAACATGCTTGGAATCAGTTGGATGGATGATTGGGCAGATAATGGGAGCAACACCTACTATGGACTGAGTGGTTCCTGCTCTCTGAGCCAAGGGCTGCAGCTGATGCATCCTTTTCCAGCCCTGTGCCGACACCAATCTGCACCAATATTTCTCAGCTTCTATTTTGTCATTATCTACTACCCTAAGAAGCCACCTCAGAATATTTTTTTGTAACTGCTACCACTTTCACAGAATTTCAATGTCACAGATATACTTTTAATGTTTATACAAGCATGCACATGTATACTTTGCTTTAAAGTACCATCCTGTTGCTCCCCCGAAGAACCTATTCTACCCCCATGGGGGCACTGCAGTCCTACTGTGAATATGCAGTCTGTAAGCTACGCACAATACATTTCATTGTATAAGAGACTGAGCTTCAGAGATTTTACCTAACTTGCTTGAGATAACAACTTTGAAAAGGATACAGCAAAAACCTGCCTCCCCACTCTCCTGCTGTGTCCTACAAACGGTAGGGGACAAGGCGACTTGACGTAACACTTTACTGCAGAGGTCAAGGTAAGGGCATACTGAGACACCACATATATGTTGAGCTTTTACACCACAGGCATTCGATGCTCGTTATCACCCTTCCCAACACAATTAGAGAGCTGACTGTGTAACTAGGTTTTCATTTTTTGTCCACACCTTTTGCCAGCATAGAAGCAGATCCATGGGGCCATGATTCTTTCTCAAGGCTGGCTACTAATGAAATCATCGCTAAAAATATAGCAAGCCTTGCTTCCACTCCCTCCTGACATTCTGACCAAGTGACCTGGCTTGGGGTCTGTGCATCAGCAGTTCATAACAGCCCTCCAGATGAACTGAGAGCAGAGAGAGCCAAGAACCAAGACTTAAGATAATCAAGCACTTGTCTGGATGCCAGGTTTCCACATTTCCCAGTCGTGCTTGGCACAAAGTGGAGCTTGGGTCCTACCGTGCCTAGAACTCCCACTTCTGTATCCTAAAAAGGGCTGTTTTCATGATAGGGTTGTATTCCCTTTTTCAATCCTGGCTTGTACATGTGCCCTGTGACCTTGAGCAAGCCACCCACAACTAGTTTTTTTTTTTTTTTTCAAAGATTCATCACTGATTTATTTATTTAAAATAAGTTTTATATAAAGAGAGGAAGATGCAGAGAAATCTTACATCTGCTGTTCATTCCACAAATGGCCACAACGGCCAGGGCTGGGCCAGGCTAAAGATAGGAGCTTTATCCGGATTTTCCACCTGATCATCTGGAAAATGAACTAAAAGTAGTGTCTCCCATACTAGCAGTTTGTTATCCCTAGGACATTAGTAAACAAATGATATATAGCTAGTGGGTAATGCATTCAGGGCAGAATTTGGAGCTCCAAGACTGGGAGTCACCCTTGCCATACCCAGTAATTCTGGTCACCAAGGAAGCAATCCTTCCTCCAGCTGGCCTCCTGCCTGCTCCTGGGTCCTTCTACTTCCTTCCAGTCAGGCATGCCTTCTTCAACCTGCCAGCCATGTGGTGTTACCATGGAGATGGCCACAGTAGGCTTCACTGCAAGGCTAAGGGGGTGGGGTGAGTGATACTGAGCCAGCCTTATCCATCTCAGAATCCTGCCACCTGTGTTGAAGAAGCCCTACTTCCCTCACATGAGCAGGTGAAAGAAAAACTAAACCAAAGGAAGAGAACTGATAGCATCTGGCTCATGGTGACTCAGCAAAGACTTGGGTAATTATGCAAGCACATTATTTGCTCAGACAACTTCATAAGAAACCTCAGGTTTGATTTTACCCAAACTACCCACACAATACTATGAGCTCTACACTCGGGCTTGCCGTGGCATCAGTGTGCGCTTTCCTCCCTCTTTGAAAATGAGGCGTGGTGAGGTGTAATGAGTTCTCCAAAGCCACGTAGCTGGTATGTGTCCTCAGGTAAGAACAGTACCTGCCTGAGTCGGTGCCACTCTTAAAGAGGATGTGTTCCTTCGTTTAGCTTCTAGTCTCATAGTTTCACCGCAGTTTCCCTGTAATTCCTTTACTAACTTAACATGTTTTTATCTTAATTCACAAACTACTTGAAGATAATATTTATAATACACATGAATTATGTCAGGTATATGTTTTTCTGCTACGCAATAAAAAGAACCCAAAGAGTAGAAACTTTAGCTAAATGTGTGTCCGTGTGTCCACATTATGCGTGGGCCCCTCTGGAAATGCTGTCTTGGCTGCCTCATTTTGTTCTGTCCAACCCTGGTTAGGACACATCGGTGGCATGGTTTCACTCTACTCAAGTTTTTAATCCAGAGAGCTCTGACATCAAAATATCTGGAATGAAATCAACATAGCTCACATGACTAACACAAATCTTAGAAAGGGCACAGATCAAAATCACTTCTGTAGCAGTAGTGACTTTGGCACTATCAAAATGGAAAATCAGATACATGAAAAACAAAGGAGAAATAATTCATGATATCTTTTATCAACTTCTCTAATTTCCCACTGATTTTTATCTTACATTAAATTCCTTACCAAAGGGTACCAGTGATATGTTCATCCCTGGGTCACTGTTTTATATTCTTATCATTGTTGACATCACCAAAATGTCATTGACTCCCAAAGTTTCAGAACAGGGACTGTTTGCATTTTGTGGCATACAGTTCAGAGAACATGTTTAATGATGGAATTGAACAGTTTATATCTATTTAAAAATGTTTCTATAGCAACAACCACCCGAGTAGTCAACATAACACCATATGGACAATTGAAAGCGAAAATTCTAATAAACAATTAAACTTGTGAACAAATATGCAGAACCTTTCTCTGAGGGAGTAGATGAACTATCTGTACAACTATGAAACCACAAATGACTTTTCTATATAGTTTATCATGGTGGCATTTAAAATAGCTTCTGGAAATAAAAAATTATACATATAATATACTGTATGGCGGGATTTATTGGAATCAATTGCATAGCATCATTCTTTGAGATAATCTTTGAACACCCTGGGAGAAGAAAGGGGGAAGTGAAAACTCCACACCTGGGGGAAAAATGCAAATTAAGAGAATGGCACCACTCAGCGTTTCAATTATGCTTTCAGCATGTTTCCACTCAAAATGTCCTCTGGGCTTAATGCAAATGTCATAAAAAGACAAACTTTAGCCGGGAGACAAAACCACAATTGAAATGGGAAGTTGGCACGTGAATTAAGGGGCTTAATCTTCTTGACCTTGATTTTATGCTTTTCTGCTTCTTTCTTTTCAGTGTGATTCTTAGCGATGAGAACCCAGAAGGCAGAGATTTCTAGCCACCTAGAAACGTGTGCAAGAGCAAATTAAGCTCTATTATTATCCCAAGAATTATGAAAATTTGGATGGATTAAATGTATCTGCAGAATATACACCAATCCTGCTCACACAGACAGGTGTGAATAGAGGGATTTGGAGCCATTCTTTAGAGTGTGTTTGCATTGTGATCCACACTCACATCTTTCAAGGGCAAGTATACCTAAGGATGATGAACATTTGTGGAGACTCACACCCCAGCCTGCATTTGAGTTGTAGCACCCACCGGGGCAGACGTTCTGACCCTGTATAGGGATGTACAAGGATGTGCTGGGATGTATAATGATGTCTGTGAGACAGGAGGACCTCAGGCTCCTTTAAGACAGTTCCCCTGGGAGCTGTAGTCCTCCCACAGATGGCTAGGGATTCTCTACAGACCCATAGGCAAGAAAGCGGCTTTCTTTCAATGATATGCTGATAATTAAAAACAGACCCTTGATTTGTAGCACTTGTCAGTTTCCACAGAGTGGATGTTCTACAAATTACTGGTTTCAAGGTACCAATTTGTCTTCAACTGCCTTATACATTTTCTAAAATCTTGATTTTTCTTAGATGAACCTGTATTGGCCATCCTGGCAAACTCCAAAGACCATGCCCTGTTCCTGTTCTGTCAGACTGGAGTTAACCAGTTATACCAGAACTACCTGCCTGGCTACAAAAGCAGAATTCAGCTGTTTCATCAGTGTGAAGAGCCAGTACATGGGTTGATTTGTGAAATCCTTGCTGGGGCATGGAAAGCAATGTCCTCCAACAACTTAAGCAGTATTTAGTTAAAAAAAACATCATATGGGCTCTCCCCAGGATACAGTCCATTGCTTAACTGCTTTTTGCATCCCTCGAGATCTCATTAGTGTCCAGAGGCACCAAGCTCCTTTTACAGAACACAGAGTTTAGAGGCTCTTTGGACCTGTCCACAAGCAAGCAACATGGTATCCATCAGCAATCACTTTCTCAAGCTGTCTATTCAATCAAACTTGCATTACAGATGTTCAATCCAACCATGTTGAATGGTTAGATCCATGGGTGATAAAATGCACACACCTTAATGCCTTGATTCATTGCTCTCTCCTGGTTCCCACAGCATTCCATAGCATCCCATGCTCCAGGCCAAGTCCAGGTCAGTGCTGATGCAAGCACAGAACTTCCGTAAGGTCCTGGGAGTGTTCCTTACTGCGCCTGTTCAACCCTACGGGGATTCTGCATCCAAAGCCTTTGGAGATCTGACAGGCACAGGATACACACAAAACAATCTTCACACTATTTCATGAGTCAGCCCCAACTCTGATAGAGTTTCAATCCTACCATGTAGGCTGAAGAAACAGCCAAGCGATCTTCAGCAGAAACCTATTTTTGCCATGTAAACACTCAAGGGCTTCCTCTTGGACAGACAGAGTCCATATCTGTTTTCAGGGATTTTTCTCTGCCTGCCACCAAAAACCGAGCTGTTGGTTCTGAATCTACACTTTCTGTCACGTTCTTATATTTTTCTCTTACAAAGGATTCTTTAAAACACCGCAGGCTGTTTCTTGAGGGAATGTAACGCACTGTCTTTGCTCTAGTCTTTAGAATATTGGTGAATTTCTATTTATAATTGGAATTACTTTATATAGAGAGCAGCACTTGACAGCACGCACTCAACCCTGTTTGTTGAATGAATACAAAGCAGAAATGCAACTTGGCAGCTAAGCAGATTCGAAACTTCTGAAAAAGAACTAAGGATGATGGCACACACTCATGCGAAGATTCGAGAAAGTTGATTTGAAAGTCACCCATTCAGCACAACAGAAATCATAGGCTCAGCAAGTTTGAGAATCACCACGTTTCAGATTTACAGAGCTCTCTTGTTGGTGTTTTCACGTTACTAACAAGCATTCCTTAAAAAGCCTTGAGTTTCTGCTGTATCTCATAATTGTGTTTATGTAAGACTCCTTCCCTGTGTCTCTGGGGGTAAACTAATGGGAGGAGAGATCGACTCCATCACTTTAAGCATAGTTGGCCTTAAAGTAGGAGGTAGCTGAAGCCAGCCATTTGGTAGAATGTCCTGATCAAACCTAAACCCAATATATCTGATCCTGGCAACTGTGTGGTGTGTCAAGAACCCTTTAGTTCCTGAGCAGATACACCTGATGAGAAGGTGATTTACAGAGAAACAGCGTCTGACAGATGTCCAATCATGGGTCAGCATCACGAACCTGCACTTCAGAGAGATTCAGGATTCACAGAGCACAGCGATTTAGGTGTACTCTGGTCACTAGCGACAAGCTGCTATGGTAAGTGGAAGTCTGGCCCCATTTGTGAGGGCAACAGCTCTGGGCTCAGTTTCATGGCAGAGAAGGATGAAGCTGTATTTGCACCTTTTGCCATGCTAAAGGGTTTGTGTCTATGGGGATCCCAGAGACAGACACTTCCTCTAAGAAAACCCCAGGGATGTAAATGAATAAAGAGGTCAGAAAGAACAAGAGGGAGCACCTTGTAAGCTCATGTGATTCTCTGAGATCTTCCATAAGAAACTGGGGGAGGGTAGGTGGAGTAGAGGGGGCTATAAGCCAGTACAATCCACATATTAATTTTAGATAACCTCATATTTGCCTAAATACTAAGAAATGTCCACAATAATTCAAATCTCAACTTGGAAAGTTTAACTTTTTTTGAGTGAAATGCTTTGCCACTATGCACTTGCATTATCAAGTAGAGGACTGTTCAAACAAATGGTGCAGAAGAGATCTGAGCATCAGGCGATGTATTTTACAAGTGGGAAATTCTATCATTCTAAAGCTCAAGATATTAATCCAGTGTCATTAGTTCACTCACAATGTGTAAGACCATAACCAATAAGCGATTGATGACAACATAAAAGTGAGTAAGGTATATTATCTACCTTCATGGTATTTAGGATTTTACATATTTGAGCCACATAATTTTCTGGATGGCTGCTACATTGAAAGATCAGTGTTCCATTCCACCACTAGGTCAAAGGACAGAAAAAAACAACACATGGTCCAAATTTCAAGTCGACAGACTGCAGTTCAGTATAATAAATTTTTCTACCAGCAATAGAGTTTCATCCAATAAACAGGCTCATCATCACCAGAAGCATCCAAGGAGAGGGCGGATGAAAAACTACTCAAGAGGCTGAGCTCTCAAAATTGCTTAGGAAGCAAAATCTAATTTTCTTATATCTGCTCATAAAATTGAATGTGTTCTTCTAGACAAGTGGTTGATACATAAAATTGAGTATTCACACAAGATTTAATAAATCAATCTTTTCTGAGTTTGTTTCCAACAAACTTCCAATACTGTATAAACAAGAAACGGACAACCTCACAAATGAAGGAGTTTTTGGCTTAGTAGCTAAGATGCCTGGTGGGATGCTGGCACGTCTGTACCATGTCTGTGTTAAATGGTCCTCTCTTCTGATTCCAGCTTTGTGCTAATCCAAACTGCAGGAGGCTGAGTAATGGCTGGGTTGCAACTATTGCCACCCACATGGGAGAACGGAATTAAAAGTTCCTAACGTCAGTCTAGCACTGACCATTGTAGCATTGCGAGCATGCACGTGTGACTAGTAGTACTCTCCCCTTTCCTCTATTCATCTTGTTCACACCAGTTCAGCCCATGTGAATGGCCATGGCACCAAAAGGTGTCCGTCCACGTGAACACACACATGGCAGATTGTCCAAGTTCTGCCCCTGGATGGTCAAATCATTGTAGAAATACTACCAGTGCTGGCCTTTCATGGTTGGCATCTATCTTCCACAGCAGTTACCATTAATGGAACACCTGATGCATACCAGAAAGAGGGCTCAGCATTTGTTCTTTTGATTGCCAACAGTTCACCTAGGATCATGCTTTATAGATAAGGAAGGCTGAGGTGCAGAGAGTTCAAGTATCTGAAAATCCCTGCATCCATAAGTACAAAAGCTGGAGCATCACTTTTCCCATCTATTATAGAATCCTCTTCCAAGCCCTGGAGGAGGAAACAGGAAGCATTTCTCCCACCCCCCAATCTGGTAGAATCCAGAGTAAATGACAGAATGTATTCTGCAGGCTGGAAGCACATGGCTTACACAGGCACTGAACTGTCTGTGTCTAGTGTTCACTCAGATACCCGAATTGGAGTTGATTAATCATGAAGTAACTGATTAAAGCTGGAGAAGGACTCCAGAGAGCTGAAGTCAGAGATCCTATTAGTTAAGATTTAAGGAATATGGGCAAAGAGAACGTGCAGAATGGGGCTGGTCAATCCTTGTGCAGTCTCAGAACTCCCAAACATGGTTAAGACCTTTGACAAAAACCTGTATCATTGGTAAAGTTTTACTAAACAAGTGCTGACCCATGTGCTCTGAGCAGATCTACACCCTGCTGCTCTACGACCAGGTCAGCACAATGCCCCCAGATCCCAACAAACCAAGAACCATGAGGGAGAAGCAGGAGCAGAGAAGTAGGACCCACGGTCTCAGGATGTCAGGCTGGGTGGGTTGTCTTAAAGTCGTTAAGGACCCACAGTGAGTGTGTGGTGAGGCATTTCCCTGTCTACCTCTCATCCCCTGTGGATACCTGCACTGCTTCTAGGCACCAACGACCTGTGCCACCTGAATTCCAGAAGGGGTTCCAGGGAGGCTTCCAGAGGCTTCTGGACACCCCTGAAGGCAGCAGTAGGTGTCTGTTCCTCGAGGGTATACCCAAAGCACTGAAAGGGCTCATGACTGGATCATAACCAGCACAGGTATTTAATCAAACCACACCAAACTATAGATCACCTGCTTGCTCACTTTAACCAGCTCCCCTACTGCATCTAACTTCGGGCAGTTTGGAGCCATTAGAGGGCAAGACCTTTTTCCAGCTTCATCTCTAACTCTCCTGCTAGGCTCTGATCAACAAAGAGTTGATTGAAATATTAGGGGATTCTTTCTGCTTGTAACCAATTAATTCTCTCACCTCCTCTCTAATTGCGGTGGGTGAGAAGCTCATCAGCTGTGATTACAAACTGGTTTTGTCTAAATGACAAACTCTGATCGGGAAATTAAAGTACAATAATTTGGCTTACAACACATGAGGCACAATTAATTCTTGTGTGCATATATGAGCTGTCTGATGTAAGCAAGGAAATGATCAGTCCCACAGGTCAGGCCTATCCATTCTTCGGTTGCCAGGAGACTTTCGTTGCATCCCTCATGCCATATGGCATTGTCTCTAGCTCTGGTTTTCTGTGAATGGAGGAGGAGGAGGACTGCCAAGAGTGTCTGGCTACTTGTTAAAGGTATATCTCACTTTCCAGCGATTGCTTCACTGGGCAACAGCAGCCCCCACATGTCTCCTCAAGGAGCAAAAGTCAGTTTAGCTGAAGGCTTCTGTGCTGCCTTTCACTCTACCTGAATTACCATGAGAGGCACACAAATGTATGCCTAATGTATATGCGAATCACAGCTTTCTATTTCAAGTGGCAAATTTCACAATTGAAGGATTCTTGTATGAGATCTCCAGAATGTTACTATGATTATAGAAGGCCCTACATGTCTAAAAATGTTCTTTTTGCGAAGACCCACAACGACACTAAGGCTCCTGGGATTTGCTGCTAATACTTCTCAAAAGCATACACACATATTTGCAACACACACACACACACACACACACACACACGTATATGCTGCAAGCTGCAGCATATGGTGCCATGCAACTGTGATACTGACAATAATGAATCACAGCTGTTTAAATCGATGTACTCTATCTAAAAACACTTAAATGCTAAGATGCTAGGATTGTACTGCAAACATTACAAAGTGAGGACCTTTGGATTATGTTGATTTTCAGAACAGATCCCTAGAACTACTGCTTTGCATATCCTGTGGAGATGTCAGGCAGAAAGCAATGATGTTTCTCCTCACAGTAAAGAAATGGTTTATTCCAAGTATCCAAGGAATTCCAGTGGTGCAGACTTGATTGTTCTCTTGAACTGCAGCCTGTCCAAAATTAAGTCTGGGCTTACGCAGTACTTCTATCTCAGGTACTGACCCTATACACATATATCATTGCATATCTCTGTTACAACGCATATTATTTAAGAGTCACTTTACAGAGAGGAGGTTTAAATGTAGTCAAATGGATGGGAAATGCCCTCAATTACCATTCTTTTTTTAAAGGATATCCTGCCAAACTTACAAACTGTACATGGTTCACTATGTCATTTGCTATTTGTATCTATTAAAAACTTTTTACACCAGCTTACATAGATCTAGCTCATTGTTTTTCAACACCTTGTAACAGTTTTTAGTATAGATATGTTTCCCTTACAGCCATCTCCTGTTGCTGGACAATTCAGCAGTTCCTGTTTGCTAATTGCCAGCTCTGGAGAGGTGAATATCTTACACTGCCTTTTATGCATATGTGCAAGTTGCTGAACCCCATCCAGAAAACTGCTGATTCAAATGAAATGCCACTGAAAATTTATTTACATGCTGGCAAATTGTGCGCCAGAAAGGTTTTATCGATTTGGACTCTAATTCAAAGAGTACTACGGATCTCTTTTCTCACACTATCAATGGATAATATAATGTTTATTTATTTATTTATTGCCAATTTGGTAGTCAGGAGAGTAAGGCGTTAATTTGCAGTCTATCAGTGAATAACAAGGCTAGATATCTTTTCATAATATTGGTCATTTTTTATTCTCTTTTCTGTGACTTGTCTGGTCAGTAGAGTAATTGGGAATTTAAATTGCCATTACTCCTGACCTCTGAGCCTCTTAAAGGAAGAAAAGCACCTCACTTACTCTTCTTACTCCAGTGCTTAGCAGGGGCTTGGTATACACATCTTATTGAATGTACAGGTGCTGTTACATATGAGGTTGATGTTTCCCATTGCTGCTACACAGCTGCTAATCTGAGTCAAACCCCTTTCGTTTCCCTCTGTCTTTGGAGTCAGGTTTCCGAGTGCCCAGCACTTGCTCAGCTAGTTCTGCTGCCTGACAGACAGGAGGCCCTCAGGAAAGGTTGACCACATGGACCAGTTCTCACTTGATGTCCTCCAGATTGCTTCAAGGAAAAAATCACACACTACTGACCAACCTGGAGTTCTTCACTTTCTGAGTTTCTGGTCCTCTCCAGAGAGACAGAAAGGGGAAGAGGGTTCCCTGGAGCCTTCAATGATATTCTCAACCTCATGTTTGTGGACTGTAGATTAGAGTTTATAAAGAACACAGGAATGGGGATGTTCCTCTGATTTTTAGACACAAGTGTTACAACCTGCTTGGTTATCAATGGCAGGTGGTGAGGGAACCCAAAAGCTAAACTCACACCGAAAGAAAGCCTAGAACTGGTTGAGAAAAACAGAGAACCCATGGGTCAGAAGATGACCACTTGTCCTTCTTAATTTTAAGTCTTGAGTCTACATTCTGCTTACCAAATCTAGCTCATTTCCTGCTTTTTGTAAGTAAAGTTTTATGGGAACATAGATCATCCCACTGTGTTGTCCTTGGCTGCTTTTGCAATGTAAGGGAAGAGTTGAACAGGTGCAGGTGCAAAGTCTGGTTGGCTCAAGGCCCTTGACTATTATCTAGTCCTCTCTAGTCTCTATCTAGTCTCTCTAGTCCAACTATCAACTCCTGCTCTAGGGCATAAAAGATGCACTCCATACCACGTAAGCACTGAGGCAGATACTAGATCGTATATATGCAGTCACTTGATTAATCACAAAGACAATTAACGGAGGTCGGGGGTATGACTCACAGACACTTACCTAAATTTTTTCTCAATGCTTGTGTACCGCTTTTAATTTTTTAAAACACAATCTGCCAAGAGATACTTCCCACTCAAATCAGCATTTCAAAGTGGCTGAGCTTTTTAAATATATATATTTAAAAAATCCATTATCCGTAGTCATTATATATATGGATAGGTACTTAGAGATAAGATAATTATGCCCTAAACAGCAGTGGGAATTGTGTATATCTGTATTTTTATGAATCCGAAGCAATCATTTAATTTGGAGCTAATAATTAGCTGGTTCATGCTTTCGACCATGCTTACATGCAAAACTATTTATCTTCAAGGTCTGTTTCCCACCCTTACAGGCATCTGTCATCTTCTAATGTGCTTTGTCATTAACTTCTGTTACTTTTCTTGTATGGAGTCCTTCATCACTTTAAACAAGATGTACTCTGCAAATGAAACCACTGGGAAATTCAGCTTCTTTGAAAACAAAATGAGGTTTGCCAGCCCAAAAGTAGAAGCTTTTTCCCTCCAATGAGAGATATAGTTCACTGGCAAAAACAAAAATAAAAACAAAACAAAAAACCCAAAGCACTGTTTCATTGAATAGAGAGGCAAACAGAAGAATGACAGAAACCATAAAACTCTCACATTGCTTCAACATCTCCACAGTTAGCTGCTCCACCGGGACATTGAGAAAGCACCTTCACTATGCACCAGAAGCACTCAGAAACACAACACAGAAGAATGTACTCAGACAAGAGTACATACAATATTTCCATGGTAATATTATGTTTTCATATGTATGGTTTTATATAATTTTATATGTATGGTTTTCTGTGCTCTTACCTTTGAAGCAAGATATCACAGATGTCAATTCTTTCAAAATCCAAATTGTTCCAAGGTTGGAAAAAATATAATGTGGTGATCTGTTCTCAACAAGAGCAGATGGAAATACAGGAAAATTGAGGTAGAGTTATTCTCTCATTAATTATAAACTTGAAAATGTCAATAATGGACTTAAGAGGTTTAGCTGCAACTCCCCTCTAAGAGAAGTCCACTCAACTAAAGGCAAGACCCTTTGTTCTACTGAGCTGTTTGCTGGATTTGGGTGTGCGAGCTTGGGAGGGGAAAGTTCAGAGTCTGATGAGAAAGAGTTCTACAGAACGGAAAACAGATGAGGAGGCGAACAAATAAGGCCGGCAGGAGTGAGGGGCTGAGTTGGGAATGAAAGGTAAGGAAGGAGAGGGCAATCAGCCTGGCTCCTGTGTGCTACCTTAGGGAGCGCTTCCTGTGTCACCTGACATAGGAACCACACATCACCATCTGACTGACACACCTCAGGGTGCTTCCTGCTTCATCTGATGCAGGGGCCACGTGTCACCATCTGGCAGACCCAGGGCCAACACAAGTCAGCAGGGCACATCCCTAAGGATTGGTATCCATAAGGGCAGGGTTTTGGTTTTCTACAACTTGGGGGCTCAGTTTCATTTCCATGGATAGAATGTGCCCATTGCACATCTGACTTATTTGTTCAGCTCTTTGTATGAGACAGGAAGTATGCTAAGACCTTGCACTACCATGTCATCATTACTTTCCCAATTTAAAGATGATGTGATTGAATGTATGGGGAAAGCTATGTGGCACCTGGAGAGACATTTCACCCCTGCAACGACTGCTGTCTCTCATGTCCCGAGCAAGCTCAGTCTGAGTAACTGTGCATAAAATGAAGAGACCCTCTACTCTGTCTGTCACCACGGCAAATGAGCTTCTTAAAGAAAGCTGAGTACTTCCGGAGTGTCAACTAAGATCTCTGTGAAGAAAAATGATGTTATCTGGTAAGAACCTGAGCCATATAAGTATTCACAGAAAAGAAACACAGATTTGAATGTCATCCTGGAGAAAATCCAACAGTTGTTTTCTATAACTACATACAAATATGTAATGACTAATAAGTGGCAATTTAAAATAGCCCACTAGATTTTCCCACCAATTGTGTCTAATTTCTGGTTCACACACTGATTCCTTCATACTAAGAATATTCATTCATTACAGTAAGGTTTTTTGAGATTTCTCTGAGGGTCTTCACCAATACCACTGGTTGCAGATCCATCCACAGAATGACAGCTAGGAAACACTGAGCAACTACACAGCACAACAAGAGGAAAGGGAAAAGCTGGGCAGGAGAGTCAAAATGTAGTCAGCAGGTAGGGCTCTTGAAATTCCCACATTTAACGCAAACGCAAGGGGACTTCATGCATGGCAAATGTGTCTGTCTCTTCAATCTTAAAGGTTTTCATTGCAAACATGTTGGAAAAGTATTCTCAAAGCATAGTTCAAAGGCCAGCAACTTGAGCAATCTTGAGTTTGTTAGAAACACAGATTTCGGGCCAGTGCAATAGCCTAGTAACTAAATTCTCTCCTTGCATTTGCCAGAATCCTGTATGAGTGCCAGTTCATGTCCCAGCTGCTCCACTTACTATCTAGCTCCCTGCTTGTGGAAAGCAGCAGAGGACAGCCCAAAGCCTTGGGTCCTTGCACCCATGTGGGAGATTCAGAAGAAGCTCCTGGCTTCAGATTAGCTCATCTGGCCATTTGGGGAGTGAACCAGAGGATGGAAGATCTTTCTCTTTGTATCTCCTTCTCTCTGTATATATGCTCCCCCCCAAAGTAAAACAGATCTTAAAGAAAAAGAAAATAAACAGATTTCTGCACCTTGCCTGAGCCCTGCTAAATTAGAGGGTGCTCGGGTGTGGCTTAGAGATCTGCATTTGCTCATGTTCAAGTGTGACACCACTTTAGCACAGGCAATCTTCCTAATACCCGTTGTGCTACCTCACTCAGCAAATCTACTGAACACATATTATCCAGGTTAAACTGTGCATTGTTTGGTACTAAGATTTTTAGGAAAAGAATAATCATTAAATATGGAGAGACAATAGTAGCTGTGGAGCCAGAGCAATCTTGAGTTCATTTGTGAAGAACAGTCAGTCCCCACTGCGTTTTACATGGTGCTATGGCCCTCACTGTCCTGATCTGGGAAAAGGGAATAATAATGTCTACTGCAAAGAATTTGTCTCAAGAGAGGGAGAAAATGAGAAAATATAGATCATCCATTATATGGAAAGACATCTAAAATACTTGCAAGTGTAATTTTATTAAAATAATGGACTCAACCACAGTCAGTTCACTGCCCTTCTCTTGTAATAAGCATCAAAATCTAGGCAAATAAAACATAGCTCTTATTGATCCACTCTGCATAAATTAAGAAGCTTGTTTTTGTCTGCAACTCTGTCTCCAGAGGAAAAGACATTTCTTTCTGAAGATGCAATAAAGTGGCTCCTAACATAAGACCAAGGAAATGTCATGCAGTCATTCATTCTGTGGAATCAGGTAGACAAGCAGTGCACATCAAAGAATATAAGAGGTGGGATGGGAGATGGGAGGGTGAGAAGGTGGGAAGGAGAAAGGAAGCCCCCTGCCTGACCCAGGTATTATGATTTTCTGCCTAGGTTAACATAGTAAACTCCCACTCACCTCAGCCCCCTCCCTCCTTCCCTTCACTGGGCCCACGCCCAGTGGTCTCAACACAGCCAGGAAAAGCCCAGGTGTGACTTAATGTTTATGTCATTTCTCCATATAAAGCCACCTCATATGGAGTCAAATTCCTATGCTAGGGCCAGGTTATGGTGTAGCTGATAAAGCCATTGTCAGTGATGGCGGCATACCATGCAGGGTCTGGCTCATGTCTTGGCTGCTCCACATCTGATCCCTTAAAAAGCAGCAGGTGATCCAAGTGTTTGGGCCCCTGCTACCCATGTGGGAGACACTGATGAAGCTCCTTGCTTCAGTTCTGTTGCCACAAGTTGGGAAGTAAACCAGAGCATGGGAAGTCTCTCTTTACAACCCTGCCCGTCAAATAAATAAAAAAAATCCCTAAAAATTCCCACTCTGGCATCTATCACTCCCCCATGATGTAGCCCACGCTGTGCTTCGTGTCCTTTTCTGAGCTTCCATCAGCCACTCAGCCCCGATGATATCCTGGTTGTTTTGCAAAGTCCCAGGACTGCTTCTGCCTCAGGATCACAGCATTTGCAGTGTCCTCTGCCACAAGCACTTGTCCCTCCCATCACCACGGCAACCCCTTCACGTGTTAAACTCCTTCAGATAGCTACATGAAGTTCAATTGCAGTGTCTGGCCTTCCCTGGGCACACTCTAACGTTTCAACACATACTCACTCAGACACATCTCTGCCTTTCTTCACTTTTGCTCATAACACACAGTTATCATTGCCTCTGTAATTAGATTGTAACCTCAGGATGCCTCAAGAGTCTGGGAGGACTTGGGCACACAGTGGCTACCCCACCGCACGAAGCAACCAAGAAATGGGTTAATTTCTTCCATTTTCCTTCCTTAGTTAATGTCATTTCAGAAAGTGCTTTGTGATGAATTCAATTTATCTGAGTACACAAGTATGGAGGACCAATTAAAGAAAACGACAAATGTAATGTATGTCTTTGTTCTGGTTGGTTACACGTTCTTAGAGAAGAAACAAACAGTAAGTCGAACACAAAATTATTTTTAAGGCATTTTTTTTTCACTTTTTTTTTTTTTTTTTTTTTTTTTTTTTAGCCTACAGGAAAAGTTCGTTGGGGAAGCAGCAGAATTTAGAGAACTCCAGAATTAGAATTCAAGTCAGTTCTGGGCAAGGTGTGCAACCTTGGACAAGAGAATCTACACACTGCTCTTTTCCCCATCTGTAAATTGGGATTCTTGTTGATGCACGTAACTTGTGGCTACAGTGAAGGTCAGATGAGATAGGACTCGCAGATCTCTTGTCCCAGAGTCTAAGATAGGGCATAGAATCAATGAACACTGTGTCACGGTCATGGAAATTAAAATTGTTCAAGTCTGAGTGTTGTTGAAAGAACGGAACAGGTGCAGACTTTCATGGTAAATCAGATGATTTCTCTGAGTGAATTTCAGAGATTCAAGCTATTCTAAGTCACCCAATCATCTTACCAGGATGAAAATAGTTGCTGAAAATAAACTCGTCACCATTTACAAGAGAACATTCTTTTAATGTATTATTCATTTGAAAGGTAGAGTGATCGAAAGATAGGGAAGGAGACAGGACACAGAAAGAGGTTTTATGTTTGCTAGTTCACTCTTTATGTCTCTTATCAGTTTTGGCCCATGTTAAAGCCAGGAATCATGAAGTCAATTCAAGTTTTCCACATGAGTAGCAGAGACCCAAGTACTTAGCCCGTCACCTGTTGAGTCCCAGTGTGTGCATTAGCAAGAACCTATATGTGACGCAGAGAGGGTGCTCAAACTCAGTTGCTCTAATTCCTGAGTCCCATCTTCATCACTATGCCAAACACCAGCCCCACATTTGATTTATTTATTTGAAAGGCAGAGTTAGAAAGGAAGAGCTCTTCCTATCACCTGTTTCAGTGCCCCAAAGTGCTAAAATGTCCAGGGGTGAGCCAGACTGAAGCTAGGAGCCACAAACACCATGTGAATCTGTCACTCAGCTAGCAGCGGCTCATTTGCTGCTTTCCCAGGGCCAGTGGCAGACAGCTGGTTCAGAAGTGAAACACCCAGGGTTCAAATTGGTACTCATACAGGGAGCTGACATGTAGGTGACAGTCCAAGATTTTGTGCCACAAGGCCAGCACCTTTTCTCACTGAACTCTACACCGAAGTTCTAAGTATCAATCAGCAAGAATCCCTGGTTCCTCTTGAACTCTCTTGAACATCATGATTTTCTTGGTTAGACAATCAGAGGGGTCCTGGCACGATAGCCTAGTGACTAAATCCTCACTTTGCATCTGCTGGGATCCTGAATGTGTGCCTGTTCATATCCTGGCTGCTCCACTCCCCAGCTAGCTTCCTGCTTATGGCCTGGGAAAGTAGTAGAGGATGGCCCAAATCTTGGGGTCATTCCCCCACATGGGAGACTGAGAGGAAGCTCCCGGCTTTGGATTAGCTCATCTCTGACCATTGTGGCCGTTTGGGGAGTGAACCAGGGGACGAAAGATCTTTCTTTCTTTATCTTTTTTCTGTATATTTGCCTTTTCAATTAAAAATAAAATAAATCTTCAAAAACAAAAATAAAGAAACAATCAGAGGCTAACCCAGGACTGCAAAGTAAAGTAATTCTTATTTGATTGATCTTTCAAAATTGTGCTAAAAGCACCACAGAAAGTGGTGTTACTTCAAGCTGGCCCAAGTAGTCAAGCACCTGGCTGGCCTGCCCCAACCCATGCCTTTTTGAGGTTCAGCCTTCCATTTATCTGAGAGACACAAACTTTGGCAAATCTTGACTGTTCCACTTCCAAATCCAGCTCCATGCTAACCTGCCTGGGAAAGCAGCACAAGATGGTCCAAAGGCTTGAGTCCCTGTCACATGTGTGGTAGACCTGGCGTCTGGCTTTGGTCTGGTCCAGGCCTTGCCAATGTAACCATTTGGGTAGTGAACCAGTGGATAGAAGATCTCTGTCTCTCCCGCTTTAATAAATAAAGTATTAAAAGAAGAAGAAGAAGAAAATTATGTAAATGAAACTTGCAAGGATCCCTACTTTACTACCAAAAGACAGACATTGATGTCAAGCTTCAAGCCAGCAGAGAGATGACTTCAGCACGGTGCAGCTGCAGTACTTGGCCTCTGCTACTTATCTGAGGGACACCAGATGGAACACAGACCCTATATGGAGATATCTGAAAAGATATCAATCATACTTTAAATTGTAAATTAAGGGCTTTTGCCCACTGTTAAAACAAACAAAATGTTGGTGCTAGGGCTAGTATATTGCAAAACAAAACAGTGTAAGTCGTATTTTAAACTCAACCCCTGAAAGTCTGCTATTCATTTTGAACCACTGTCAGTAACAATGATCCTACAATCTCATGTAATTTCTGTCAAGCTTTTCAGATGCTATGCTGGGAATTCTTGTAAAGGACTGAACCCATCCCAAGCATTTAAAACAGAACTAGATCAAATCAAAACCAAATCAAAAGCCAAGCCTGGCCCTCCTGTCTGAGTTAGAAAACCAATTAAGGGTGCTCCCGGTGAGAATCTACCTTGAGCTGTGATGAAAATTCAAAATTGTTTTTGAAATACAGTGTATTTGTGAGATTGTTACTGTTTAAATAACAGGTAGAGAAGGAAAACACACAAATAATTGGAGGCTGAAAAACAGTGCTTAGTTTTTCTTGCAACACTGGATATCTGAAGGCCTCGGGCTGCTGGAGGGTGGCAATGAGCTCACTGTGGAAGGGCAGTAAGCTGTGTGTCCTCTTGCCTGCAGCTTGGCCAGCCTTGGCACTTGAGTTTGACTACAGGTAGCAAAAGAGTAGAAATATAGGAGAATACAGACGAAGGAGGAAGGAGAGGGCCTTCACCTTAGAGTTCATGAGCTTTGGAGGAGAAATTCTTCTTCTTGCTACAGTCTAGTGAACGCATAGATCACAAGGAAAGAGGCGAATGTCTTAGCTGGTAGAACAGGTCTGAGACATTACCAGTGCAGTGCTACTGTGGTCCAAAAGCTATTACAACTTGCTGAAGACAGCAGTAGGAAAGGCCACCCACAGCCCCTGACCTTTTCCAAACATGGATCCCTGAACGACACTGAGAAGTTATCTCCCTAGCCCACATTGGTTTATGAGGAAAACATACACTTCTCTTGTTTATTGCTGTTGCTTTTAGAGCATCTTTTATTACAGATATGAGCTAATCTTCTAACTAATTTGGCTGCCCAGATTCAAGCGATCACCATGTGTTTTCAATTCAATCTTCTTTCTGTGACCTTTCCTGAGTGTGCTCCTTTTGCAGTTTTTGCCCTTTGTCTACACCTCACCTGGGAACCTGACATCTACAAAACCCTGCGAGGGACTGGGGATGGAATCCAACTGGCCTGGGGTTACCCAGGTTAGAACTCTGCAACCCAAGTTCTTCACTCACAACCACTAGCTCATGGACATTTCCTTATCAACTCAGACTTTTCCTGATCATCTACTCAGATTACATATAAACAAATATATTTATTGAGCATATACTTTAGTCTGTTGGACTCAATTGTGATTCCTCCAATGCTTCCTTCATTAACATGGCAAAGAAATATAGTAGTTACATATGTTCATGCAAAAATTTCCTGAAAACAGAAAAAGGAAAATAAAGGACTTTAAGATATATCATAAACAGATGCATTTATCTGGACACAGACTTAGAAGATGGAATGTGCTGGTTTGGCACTGTTCACAGAGTTTTGACAGCTTCTCTGAAACTTTCAGAGGTTCCTCTGGAGTAGTTTGGATGGAAGGTACATGGGGAGGAGAATTCTCTGTGCTCTAACGGTGTTTGAGCAGTAGGTAGAACTCTGCTTTGGGTTCTTCCTCTCTCCCCTTTGTTCCCTCTTACAATATCCCAGGACCCGACACATAGGCATCAGTGTGAACTGCTCAAACCTGAAAGTCTGCTATTGAGAAGTAAGTGCTGGAGGCAGAAGTTACAGAGCCTCCTCTGTCCTCTTTCCATGTCAAGTAGCTACTTTGATTATTCTTTTTTTTTTTTTAACCTGTATAGCATTCTTTGCTGCATCCTTATTTATAAGTCTGACTTTCTGAGATACAAAATATTTTAGGATATATATATTTAAGTCCTTTAAAAAGTTAAATTGCCTATCCATGGCTACCCAGGGGATACAAAGCTGCTGCTACATTCTGAAGTTAATATGAGAGAACGTGATCCTCAGTCCTTGACCTTTCCCAAAGCAATAGTATCTCTCACCACCCAAGAGCGAATCTCTACTCAGAACACATTTGCATCAGGCTTAGGAGCAAACCTGGCTTATCACGAGTGTCAGATAGGACTGCATATTTGATGATAAATTTGCAATAAGATAAATATTTATAAAAGTAATTTCAATGTTTGGGGAAAGGCATTTAGCTTGGCAGCCAATCTCCACCCTTGCTTTGCTGCTACTCTTCATGAAGGTGAAGCACCCTGAGCACAGCATCGGTGTTTTCATATATGAAGTGGGCACTTCTAGCCTACATATCTGGATTGTTCTAGACTGCTCTAGGCAGGCCATCAAATAACTCAGATGGTGCACTTGCCATCTGTATAACTTGAGTGAATTTCAGGATAAACACAAGTGAACAGTCTACAAGTTCAAGCTCTGGGATCCATGCCCCTGTTGTCCTGTAGCTCCCTCCAAGCACAGGCACACTTTCGCCTTGGAGCCTTTGCCATTCTGTTCCCTCTCTAGGGATTTCTTGCAGATGCGTACATGACAATCTCTGTTCAACACCCCTTCTCAGTGAAGTGTTGCTTGATCACCACTTTACTTACAATGCATCCCCCTTCCCCTCACGCTCTTCTCTGTCAATTGGCAACATTCAACATGGATACATTTCTCTTAGTTGTCTGTATTCTGCTAGAATGAAAACATCTCAAGGACAGGGATTTGTGACTGTGTTAGTCCCTTGTGCCCATATCCTGAGGCTTTTATAACCAATAATCACAAGCTGTGTGGCTTAACAAAAGAAGAGAAATTTATTCTCCTATGGTTTTGAGGCTTGAGAATCAAGGTGCAGACAATGTCAACCCTTTTCACAGAGCTCCTAGAAGGTATCATACTCCTGGTCTCTTCCAGATCTTTGACTTTCAGATTCCTTCTCACAAAGACCCTCTTTCCAAATAAGGTCACAGCCACAAATCCCAGGGGCGGGGGGATGTAGGTGTGTGTCCCGAGCTACTGTTGTAGTTTTAGTGCCCAGAGAGTATACCGTACATTGAGTGGCTCAGTTCGCATTTTGGGGAGAAATCAAGGAGTTGAATAGCAAGAGTGCCAGGAACCTCGTTGAAACTTTCAGGTGAGCTCTGTTTTCTTCCTCCCTTTCTTATCAATGTTTCTGAGGTGGGCAGCCTTCCTGTGAAGGAGCTAGTGTCATGGTAATGCCGCAGAAGAGCCTTCTCAAAAGCATGCCAGTGAAAACTGATCTTTTTCCTTATGGCTTGAGGAATGTTGCTTCAGGCTAGAAGGGTTCATTGCCATGCAGGAGGCAATCTTTGCATGATGTCCATTGGTCAGACCCAATCATCTGAAGGTGTGATCAGCCATAAAGAGCCCTTCTGACAAGAGAGGCACAAGGTGAGATTCTCTTTCTGGACTGGCACATCCATTAACCAAGGTGCCAGGTAATTCCTTAGAACTTTAGTGATTTACATAAATGCTACACAGTCAATTTTTGGTTTTTCTGAATGAAAATGAAAGTGGCAGCTCCATTGCTGAGGCACCGGGCATGGTCTAATGGCTTTACATTCATGTGAGCAATGACAGTTTGAATAGTAGCTCACCAGAGCAGGAAGAGATAATAGGATTGGTCACTGCTTGTTTGCACACACTGGATAGTCTTCACTTGCTTCAATGGGTTGAAGGAATCTTAACCAAGGCAGGATTACTTGCGTCACATAGTACAAATAGAAGGTTAGGGATACGTTCTCAAGCATAATAATGACCAAAAACGTAACCACTAATGTGGTTTATAAGAAGGCATAAGAGTTATTTACTCCTCTCTATACAGATTTCTTTGCCAAGCAGACACTGCAGGATTTTCTAAGAACATACAGAAAGTCGTCCTTTTCCTCAAGTCTATTCAAGAATGCTGCCAGTATATTCATATCACCAGATAAGACATAGAAAGTTAGCTTGGGGCCAATACTGTGGTAATTCATAGCCATATCCTATCTGTACACAGTTGAGACTTAGCTGCTTCACTCCTGATCCAGGTTCCTTCTAACATTCTCGAGAAGGCAGTGGAAGATGGCCTCTTCCATGCTCATGGGAGATGGAAGTAAAGCTCTTGGGTTTGGTGTGGTCCAGTTCTGGTTGTTACGGTCATTTGTGGCATCAACAATGGATGGAAGATTCTCTGTCTCTCTCACTCTGGCTTTCAAATGGATGTAAAAATTATTGCATCAAAATATGTATCACTTTGATTACTGAGTTTTGGGGTTCTCATTTAAATTTTGACCCAAATGCAGTACCTCATTTTCCTCAACTGCTGTCCTGGATTAGAAGGTCAAGCCTACAAGGGTCAAGCCTGCACAATACCCAGCACTGATCACGTATATTTTCCCATTTTCCTGTCATGCAGAGTATGACACCTTGTCTCTAGTAAGGCACCATGAGCACGTCCCCATTGACAGCAACAGCATCATATTTCTCATGGTTTTCTGTTATCCTAAGTTATGTTCCTGATTTTTCAACACAAGCCCTCTGTGATACAAAATTCAAATAAGGCTATTTCTGTTGTTGTCATCCATCACGTGTTTGTCACTTTCAGTGGGTAACCTGGCCCTACAGAAGAGCCAATGATCGTCTGTCAGACAATTCCAAGGAGCAGGAAAACATGCCAGACAGAGTGGAAGGGCTGGGGTTGCGCCGCCAAGGTTGCTCAAGATTTTCCCACAAAGTGGTGCACACTGTTCTCAGAGCTGGCATTTCCACACCCGTGACGATCCGTTTTGCTGCAGTTCAGAAAGCTGATGAGTCACAGGAAAAGGCATGGAGGAAGTGAAAGGGATTTGCTCTACTTTTTTTTTTCCCTGTGTTCATTTTATTTTTGTTTTTGCTTAAAGTTGTCATTTCTCCTATACCTGGAGACCTCAAGTGACTCGTTCTCCTTTATTTTTGTGAAGATGAAAAAGCTGTTTCTTGTGTCCCAAGGTTCATGTCCCTCTGCTGTGCCTTTGCTCTGCATTACATTTTGTAAGGCTCAACTCTATAAACAAAGCTGAAAATGGGAAGCTGAAAACAAGCCAGGTCCATCGGATCCCGAATCCCACTTGACAACATGGTCCTGCCTGGTTTTGATAAAAGCTGTGAGGACTGTGATTTGACCTCCTCCTAGCCACCCTGTGTAGTGTAAACACAGACATAGAGCACTCTCCTATAATTAAAAGCTATTGATTTCCAACCAGCCCACCAGAAAGGTTTAGTAATCTTTCTTCTCGACAGATACAGCATAACCCTGGTTGCCATCTAGGCAGATTCAATCAGAAGGATGCCACAGCAAGCTGGGGGGTGTTGTGGCTTTGGATTTAGGGAGGCTGTGTAACTGAGGAGGAGTATCCTATTTGGAAACAGGTGCTTGGTGTGTTTTGAGACTATATCACAGTATTGAAATAAGAGGTTGCAAGGACCAGTAGTAAAAAGCAACTGAGAAGTCCCTAGGATACAATCTCGACCTAGAAAGAGGCTTATGGTATTGGGGATCCATCTTGTTGTGCTGCTATCTCCTGTATGCCGCTATTTGGCTTAACTGAAGATGACTGACTGCCACATCGGTTACCATGGTTCAAAATGCAAATACTATATTCATGTCTCGTTGACTACGCCCATGTATGTGGCTATGCCTAGAGACAAGGATAGCTAGAAAAGTAGTCACTGGCTACTTGATTATGTGTCCAGCAAAACACTGCTAGTGTTATTGAAGAAGGTTCTACGGACATAGCAGAAACCACTGGAAGTTCCAGCCACAGTTGAGTTGAATGAGTATTTATTCAGAATGGTGAGAGGGGCTCCTAATCTAGGTGCTCCATGTTTGAGTCTTCTGGGTGCGCTGACAATTGACAATGATGTTAAAATCATGGAAAATAAATACAGCAGCAGGCCACATTCACTGATTTCTTCCTTTATCAATTTCTTTACTAAACGGTTTGCAAACATTATTTTGTCTTGATGGTAATCCTGTAGGATCAATACTAGAATTATCTAGGTTTTACCCATGAAGAAACCGAGAATGTATCAAATTCAAAAACTTACTCAAGGTCACATAACTAGTATATGGCCATCTAGACTCTACATACATGCATTTTTCATCTCCAGTTATTTTCTTTTTAAAGATTTATTTATTTTCATCGGAAACAAAGATTTATAGAGAGAAGGAGAGACAAACATCTTTGATCTGCTGATTCACTCCTCAAGTGGCTGCAATGTCTGGAGCTGAGCCAATTCTATGCCAGGAGCCAAAAGCTTCTTCTGGGTCTCCCAATGTGGGGGAATGGCTATTAACTAGATGTAGTTCCTTTGATATGTAAGTGCTTTATGAACATGGACCCCCATCTAAACAACAAACAAAAATATAATTTGAAAGGGGGCCAGCAACGTGGCGAGCAGATTAAACTACCACCTATGGTGCCAGAATCACATGTGAGGGGTGGTGAGTTTCAGTTGCCCCATTTCCAATCCAGCTCCCTGCTAATATGCTTGGGAAAGCAACAGAAGGCCCAAGTGCTTGGGCCCTTGCCACCAATGAAAGAGATCCAGATACAATTTCTGGCTCCTGGTTTTGGCCTGCTCAACTCTAGGCCATTATGGCCACTGGAAAGTGAACCAATGGATGGAAGGTTTTTCTCTCTCTCCCTCAATCTCTCTCTGTAAATCTGCCTTTCAAATAAATAAGTAATAAGCAAGCATACATGCTTCCTGAGGCAGGAGGAAGCAACAAGGCGTCACTAGTGGAGCAAAGGTTGGCAAATGAGGAGTCAAGGCTATAGACACCGAATCTGTTTACTCAAGGTAGCTGCACGCCAATAGCAAAGCCGCTCCAAAAGCAGGCTGTTACTAAAGTAGCAGATCTCAGGAACCCTAACAAGGCTCAAGAGACAAGACAGTGCATGATATGGAAGCCAGACAGCATGATGTTAAGGGTCACTAGTCAGGAGGCCCCTACTCTGGAACTGAAGAGAAGAGCCATGTCACTTGAGCGTGACATGCCAGGGCGGGCTCTGTGGCACAGCTGCTGTCATCTTCATGCATCAGCACATTAACATGTTTGGAAAGGGAAGGGGAATAGAACATTTCTTCCCTCCCCACAAACAGATGGGTAATTAGATGGAGGGTGGGAGCCAGATGCTGTGCTTACCCTGAGACCAGCCCCAGGGGGATACAATGGAATTTGCAGCAGTATTTCCATTCCTGAAAGGGATACAAAATTGGGGAAGGAGACAGGGCTTTGGAGCTTCTGAGTGGGAGGAGTGATACTAGCAGAGGATGGCATCTTTCTTGCCTTTTCACCATCCTCAGCCTTGCTTTCCGACTTCCCACTGATGCTGGGTCTAAGGGATCAGTTTTCTGAGCTTAACAATTCTACTACAATATAGATATAAGAAGTACTCACCTAAATCCTGTCTGAAAAGCAATCTCTTCTGTCTTCTGAACTGTGAGCCACAAACTAATACAACAAGTTTTTGGTTACATGTTAGCTGTAATTTTTTGCTATTAATCTAAAAGAAGATGTTGTAGGGAAAGTCCTCCAGCAACACCTAAAAGACTATTTTGCAATAATGACAGGTTTAGGCTTGGTGAAGAAGCCAGTGAGCATTTCTAGAGTCTTCTTTAGGTCAGTTTAGATGACTTTCTCTCTCCTTAGACCTTCCTTTATTTTTCTCACCTGAGTCAAAAGTCAGAGTTGGGCCAGCACTGTTGTAATACTGGATTAAGCAGCTGTCTGTAATACTGTATCCCATATCAGATCACTGGTTTAACACTCAGCTGCTCTGTTTCTGATCCAGCCCCAAGATTTCGCATCTGGACAAGCAGCAGAAGCTGGTCCAAGCACTTGGACTATTGTCACCCATGGAGGAGAACTGGATGGATTCAGACTTTTTGTCCTGGGCCATTTGACAATTGAACTAGCAAGTGCTTACTCCTGCAGGACTTGTACTAAAATTGGAATGACAAGTGAACTAGCAGATGAAAACTAAATCTCCCCTCTTCCCCGATAACTTTTTCTTTCAAACAAATTCAAATATTTTTTTAAAAGCCATAAAGAAACAACAAGGAACACCAAGTGAATTTTAATGGGAATCTCTCACTCTGTCTCTCCCAGTCTCTGTGCAATTCAGTCATTCAAATAAATATTTTTAAAGGGTTAACTCAAAATCTGCAACAATTTTCATAAACAGTGATAGGCTAGTGGGTATAAGTACTGTTTCCTGAATTCAAGGATTCACATTATTGGTGTTACCAATGTATGATGGTGGGAAAATCCAAGCAACTGCAAAATAGTTAATTCAAGAAAGTAAAATTTAAAACCATCTCACAAAGAGTAGTCACATAAAGGTAACAGAAGGAAGTAAATCCCAAGAAAAAGCTCAGACAGTTATTGACCTAAGGGCTAATGTGTGACTCCAAAGACAGCCTGTAAATCTTTGAAGAAAGAGAAAAAGAGAACATTCATAGCACCCAACTAAACCCTGATCCGGGAAGATGTTACCTGGACCACAAGCCTTTGATGATATCAGGACAGACAGACCCATGGCATGGTTTCAGCTTTACGCCACTGAGTCTTCAAGTGCCAACCCTTCTCACCTCTCTCACACTCTCTCTTAGCTGCTTCTAGGATTTCTAGCAACAATCTGATTATCAGGGCAGCCTGAATTGGTTTTCTGTTCCTCTGAACTTCTGCCCCTTAGTGTTTATTTCTGCATGTGGTTAACTGCTTATTATTTTCTTTATTTCAAAGTAGATTTTAATCTCCTTGATAACGAGAATACTAATGCAACTTGTTTTCAGTAGATAACTTATTTGCCATCTAGTACCGAGCTAAGCAGACACTTTTGAAAAATGCATTTATAAGCTAATTAGTTAAATCAGATCAAACCAGTGATAGCTAAAATAGGGATTAAAACCCTCTGACAAAGGGGATGTGGTTCTGGGAGGAGGGCCAAATCCTGGTTTCTAGAGGATTAGGTCATCTGGAATCTTCTACATCCCATTCCTCATCAGCCCCCACACCAGTAAGAGATTAGGTCCTACTAATTAGTCAGAACTAATGCCGTGTCCTCAACCTTAAAGGCACAAACATCAGAACCTCTTGGTTCTCCGGAACTGTCATTTCCCCAACATGTACCCAAGAATTTCCAGCTTATTCTAATGTACAGAGTTCGAGATTACTGACTTCAAGCCAAGATCCTCATTTCACAAATAAGGATAGCAAACCCCATGTTAGCCCAGCCTGTTACTGAGAAAGCCTGGTCTAGAACGTACTGCTATGTGGCATGGAAATATCAGCCTGGGGTTTTTCCAGTTTACTTCTTGCATTTTAGCATGGGAAAATTACGTATGTAATGAGAAAAGTCAGTACAATTTCACTGCCACAAAATGCTCTCCACCCTCTCGGTGAAACTGCACTGTTAATACATGACCTGTTAGGAGTGATTTCCTCACCCCTAACATATTTGACATGTTTGGTCCTTCAGCTCACACAGTCTATTCTTTTTGATTAATGGAAAACGTTCTGGCAGATTTGCATAGCCCTCTACTTTCATCCTAGATAATGATATGAAGTGAAGTGTTAGAATTTAAATTTTACATTTCTACTTCTCTCTTCCTCTGCTATGTTCAAGGATGAGAACAAACTTGTGTCGTTCTTACCACTCACAGACACAACTGTTGTTACTGTTGAAATCTGCTTTGTTTTAGAGGTGACACTGTACCACGTATCATGTCTACATGGATGGTCAGTCGAGGTTGTTATGCCCTCAGACCGTGGGGTGCCGCAGGATAACTCATTCTGGCCTTCTATATGCCAAAGGGAAACTTTTATAAGTTGTGTTCCAGAAGTGGCAGTGGGGTGAGAAATTGGTGTAGACAGGTTGTTCTGTGAGTGCTAAACTGGACCTGAGGGGAGCAGGAAGAATAAACAAGAGACTGGACAAGTGCCTTGCACTTAATCGTTTCTGAACCATATATGTGTGGAGCTGAAATCTAAGCTGAAAGTCAGTCTACATAATGTTGGCTATTTTAGACCAAAACTCAACATTCTCTCTTTACTAGACATGCATAAACAGAAGGGCATATAAACTATATATATATATATATATATATTTATTATTTTCACTTCACATTTGTCTTTAATCAGTAAGAACAAAATCATTGTGATCTTGAGTCACACTGTCAATATCTAGCATAGGTAAAGGATGGGTTTTTCAGAAGAACGCACCACTAGGTGAACTCTAGAGGAATATAGAACTACCAGTTTGAAAAGCTTTTCTGGGTCATCTGATTGCTACTCTTGCCTAGAAGGAGATCAGTGTGTGAGATGACATGGTCCCTGTGAGAGACCAAGGGTGGCAGGTACCTGGCACCCTCATGCCCTCCTTCAATGGGATCAGTATGGTCTTAGAATTGTCATGCAGGAGTCATCTGATGACTTCTGCAATATGAGATAGGTTTTCTTTCATTTTTGAGTCCACATTTATGTCAGACTTTCAATGTAAACCTGCTAAGAGAGCCTTCATTAAATAGGCATGGGAACTTGATGGCTGCATTTTCAGATGACGCTACTAGTGACATGAAATCCTAAAGGAAAAATTCAGGAGAATGCCAGTGTGTCCTTTTATGTGAGGGGCTGTGCCTGGCACAACAGGGCATTGGGTGGGCAGAGACAATTGGCAACCACAGAAAACCTAGCCTAGAACGTACTGCTATGTTGCAACTGAATCCAGGTTCCTTTCTCTTTTCTCTCAGGGCTCATATGTAGAATATTCAGGTTCTCCAATGGCTTTCCCCATGGCTGAGATGATTGTCTTTGTTTGGAAATATGCTGGAAGTGGGCCCTCTGAATCAATACAAGTCTCTGAGACAGGAAATTTTACAGGCTGCACTGTCCAACTCACTATTCACAGCAAGAAGCCCTCGGATCTGCAGCACATGCGCCTCCAGCTATGTGAGAGGTAGCCAGGAAAAGCCCTCTTTTCATAACACGGATCCTGCTTTCCAGAAGCTTCACCCCTACTCTGCTGCTGGCAGCTCTATGGGCAGCTCTCTCCCCTTACAGACAGTACCTGGTGCTGGTGGAATGGTGGACCACATGAACAACGACACAGTCATCTAAGGACTCGCAATGCACTGGGCATGTAAATGTCTCCAACGTTCAGGGAATGCACATTCGTGCATACGTACACCCATGCTGAATTGTTCCCAAATCTCTAACCAATTAGCTGTCAATCCATGTCAACTATGACATAATCTCAAGGCAGTCTGTCTCACAGATCCCTCTGTTGTTTCTAAAACATCTCATTTTTCTCCCACTTTCTTCTCCTGGTGCCAGAAATCTGCATTGTCTGTTCACTCCTCTGCTGGCAATCTCCTAAATGTCTCGTGTATTCATGGAACCCAAGGAAACCAGGAAAACTAGGCTTGCCTGTTAGGTTGTGACCCTGCAGTCCTCCTACTGAGGTATAACTTCTTGGTATGGATTAAAGACAGCTTAATTAGGGGGAAGCATGAAGCTAAGCAGACAAAGAGAACAAGCTGGTTAGGACCTGAGAGACCCACCAGACCAAGATGAAGGCCTGACTTGAGGTGGGGGGGAAGTGTGGTAGTGTTCTGTACTCCCTATGGTCCAGGGAAAATCTGTAAGGACAGAAAGGAGCCCCAGAATCAAGACCAGCTCTCAGATGAGTGCTGAGGTCTCCACCACATCTCTGCTGTATCCCTGCTGAGAGCAGCTAATAATAAGCACAACTGCAGCCCAGATGCTGCCCTGGGCTTGGGACTTCAGCAGCTGGAGCCTTGGGTCAGTGACAGGCCTCGCGGGGCCTGAGGCCTAGGCTCAGGACTGCTCCTTTCAGTAATTGTGATAGCCACTAAACGGCAAAACCCTTCAATGCCAATTGCCTTTTTATTTCATTCCTGCTCACTGAAAGTAAACAAAGGCATGCTTCATTCTCTGATACATAACGAGGGACCTGCTGGATAACTGGGCCATTTGTGGAATGCAGTCTACCAGCAGAAGGGATTGAACTGGCTATGAGACAGGGACAGGTTTGCATTTGTGTAGAGCAGAGCCATGAGGAGATGCCTTGGAGGAACTAGAGGAATTGGAGCTGGAGGAACTAGACTGGAGTCAAGACTGAGGCACCCTGAAAATCAGATGGAGAAATCTTCTGCACAGAACCAACAGCAGAAGCGAGAGAGGGTCTGACAACTGCTCAAAGATGCTATGTTAAGAAAATGTAGTTCCCTAGCAAGTAGACCAATGGCTTGCTCATGGACATGCCTGCTCTGATCCTTGGGACCCCGGACAAAGACAGGTTACAGTGTAAGAGATTAAAGTTGCACAGAGAATAAAGGCTGCCAACGAGGTGACCTTGAGATGGGAAAATAATCCTGGATTATCTAAATAGGCCCGATGTAATCACAAGAGTGTTTGTGGGGACCAAAACAAAAGAGTAACAGTCAAAGAGGGATTTAAAGCTGCCAAGCTTTGGTTCAGAAGGCAGAGGAGTCTGTGAGCTGAGAGAGGTAGCTGCACCCTAAGATACGGAGAATGGTAGCGATGAGTTCTCCCTTAGACTCCTGTGGACATCTTGCCTTTAATTGAGGAGACTTACTCAAGATGTCCCACCTCAAGAAGTGTGCCAGAAGAGCCACACGGTGTTTTAAGATCGCTGTATAACATAGTAACCCTCAGGAGAAATTTAATGCAGTTCTAATGCCAGATTATGGGAAAGTGTCAAGTGGTAGACATTAATAACATCAATTCTTATTTCAGAATAGTTCTAACAGGATGCATGAAGTAACTCATTTATTACGCTTCAGAGCATTATTCCCACTTTACAGATGAGTAAACCCAGATTAGAATTTTTCAAATAACTTGTCTAAGACCACACAGCTGGTAAACAGAAAAGCTGGTATCTGAAGTGAGGAAATATGGTTTCTTCCATCATGTGAAACCTCCTGTGTCAGAATGGGAAGACAGAGGAATTAGCCTGGAGACAGCAGGGTGGAGGAGGGGAAGACTACTCTGCTAGGGAAGCCACAGGAGGACAAGGTCTAGGCAAGGGTTAGAAAGCAGGAAGGTTGGATCATCAAAGACTGATAAAATCTTTGTATCAGGTCCAGGGTCAAACCTTGTGAGGCCGTGGGCCACTATCTCACTGCCCTGTTTGTAAGTACACTATTCATCAGTTATCTCGTCATCCCTTACCAAGCAACCAGGAAAATAAAAGCCATCAGGTGAGCAGCATGGGACTGCTCAGCTACTTCCTAATTGGTTAGAGACCACCTGTGGGGAAGGTCTTCTGCAGGTGCCCACCCAGATAAGAAATAGTAAGGGAACTCTTCAAAATACAAGGCACTCTTGAAAGCCTTTTGTCTCTTCCTCTCTCCCCTCTTAAGAGACACCCCTCTCCTGGACGCCTCCCAGGACGTGCTAGCCCCCTTTCCCTTCTTTGCACATTAACTTGTTAACTTCATGAATAAGACTCCCCCTCTGTCTGCAACCAATCCCTAGCTTTTTATTTCTTTACTAAGCTGAGGAAAGAACCCATCAAACTTTGTGGGTAACACTTTCCCAAAGCACCCAGGATTGGGAGCTGAGGCATGGAGGCTCGTGGTCTGTGACACAGTCACCGGAAACCACAGGTAGCCTGTGAGGGGCTTACTCATGGAGGAAATGGGGTACCCCACTTTGAAAAGGTGCAGTGGTTCAGCCAGGGCTAGCCGAGAACATGTCACGATGGCAGTCATTAGCGCACACACAAGGACATGAGAAAACCCGTGTCTGTTTTCACACTTTTTTGCTGAGTGTTATGAGAATTTTTTTCTACAGGAAAAAGAGAGAAAAGCCGGTACACTGGAGGATAAGAAGCCAAATACTGAACTAGGCTTCTCATGGCCCAGGATGAAGGACTGGCTTAAAGGGAGAAACCTTGAGAAGAAAAACCAGACTCCGCTTGAGAGGAGAGAAGGAAGGGACACAGGTGGGAGGTGTGAATGAAGGATGCGTTCACAGAAATTCGATTTGCACACCAGCCTCCAAGGACAGGGGTCAGAGACAGGACCTCTACCTGGTAGAGTACCTGGGAGGCAAGGCTTTGGAATTGGATCCGTGGGATGTGAGCTGGAGAAGTGAGAAAATCTGAATAGAGGCACTCTTGAGGGAAGAAATTTGTCAGAACACTATACTTCACTCACAATGGCTGAGAATTAATGTAATTTTGACATATGTTGGTGAGAGGTGAAATGAAAGTATATTTTTATTTCCTTATTTTTGCATCATTTTTAAACAACTCCGAGAGTTAGCAATCAGCTCAATAGAAAACAGTGGTAGTGGAGCCTCTTTTGCAGACAGCCCATATCCAGTACTGCAACATAAAGGCTGTGGCAAGAGGCTGACTCCATTGCTGGTACTTCCCTTTATGCTTAATGACACGACTGCGGGGGAGGATGCATCTGGATCCATAACTACCAATCACCAAAAGGATTTCCAGGTAGGCAGTTGAAGAAGGAAGCAGTCATCAAGAGCTCCCTGATACCAGGACTTGGCTAAACCCTTTCTGTTCAGCTCTCATGACTGTTTAGCCCAGAAACAGACATTCTAACTTCTTGACTCCTGTGAAGTTGTCAGCACTGAAATTTGAAAACCAGAGAAGGAAAGAAGATTCAGGGAGACAATGATACTCTCAAAAAGATACAGCTTACAGAATCTGGGGGTCGGGGATGGGGGTGACGCTGGCTTTGTGTATGGGACATTGCTGGAGCAAGTCTTCGAGTCCTTCCTGGCTGTAGCTGCTTCTACAAAATATGGAGGCCATTAGCCCCTTCACCCATTCATGCAGGGTTAAGAGAGATGCTTTGCTCAAGAGACCAGCACAGTAATGCTGGGGAATGAGCCCTCAAAAAGCCCTTCTAGTTGTATACTAGTCTAAGTTTTTACCAGTTTTGCATTGTGACATAGCAGATAAAGGCACTGCCTTCAATGCTGGCATACTATATGGGTGCCAGCTCAAGTGCTGGCTGTTTCACTTCTGATTCGGCTGCCTGTAAATGCCTGGGGAAAAGCACCAGAAAAAGACGCCAAGTGCCTGGACCTCTGCTACCCACATGGGAGAGCCAGGTAGAGTTCCTGCCTTCTGGCTTCGACTTGGCTCAGCCTTGGTTGATGTGCCATCTGGAAAGTGAAACAGCACATGGAAGTTCTCTCTCTCCCTATTCCATTCAAATAAATGATTAAGTATTCTTTTCAGAAAGATTTCAACTTTTACTTAAAGGTACAGCCTGTATTTCTTTTTGTCATCCTTGGTGCACTGTCCTGTTTAGCACCTAGCAGATAAGAAGGTGCTAGGTGACTCCTCCCCTCTTCTCAGTCCTTTTTTGGGCTTGAGAGTCTGGCCTTGACAGACCAACTCAATGTACTCTCTCATCCTCTAGCTTTGAGCAATGGATGAAACCCACTGTGGAGTGGAACCAGGGAGAAAAATGACTTCTGGACTTAAGCCAGTTCCTACACTATTGGGTCACAGAGGGCTGATTCCGGCTCTTACCTGAAGCTCTCAATATCTGTCCAGTGCCCTTTCCCACACAGGCATCACTCATTGCAGAGCTTGGTTAAGTTCTGGTTAGTGATCATAGGGGTTGCTGCATCCCTTTAGCTTCCCCACTCACTACTGACGTGTAAATGAAATATTCCTTTATGATCAAATTCCAGTGTCATCAATTTCCTACTGGGTCTCAGAATTCAGAAGGCCCGAGGAACTGTCCCTCTGCAAATGTGGGTTTCCAGAAGACTCTCTCCCAAGTCCATGTGTTTCTGATAACTGCAGCGTCCTTCTCACTGTGTACAAGGAGCTGTGGTTTGCTCTGATCAAATTGCTTCCCCTTACAGGAAGGCCTGGCAGGAAAAAGCTCACCACATACTCTCTGCTGGTCTGGGGCACTAAATGCTGATGGTAAAAGGAAGATTGAGCTGCTGCTTAATGGAACAGCCAGCTCTGTGCTGCCCAGGGCTGGGCATTGCCTGACTTACTCGCCCTGGTTCTGTTCAACCCTGCTTCCCACACAGGGCGGTGGCCTCATTGCTGCAACTTTACATATCAATGTCCAGGAGTCAAGGCCAGGGGAGATAAGACTGAGCTCAGCTTCAGGAACATAGGAACAAGATGGGTGTGATAGGTACAGAAGCTTTCAAGAACACAGGATTTGAAGGGATGGTTTTTAAAATGGTATTTTAATTTGTTGTTTAAAAAAAGTCTGTAAGAATACAGGGAGAACTCGTGGTCTTCCCTGATTTGCATCACCTCTTAGGAGAAGTCAGGCAGTCCACATGGACACATCAAAGTCTAACTAAAGCCTCACCTTCCTCTCAGAGTAAGTCACACTTCTGGCCATGGCACCAGGAAAGAAACACCCTCCTCAGTTTACCTAAGCAGCCAGGCCTGAGGGATTCAGGTGCTGACTCCTGGGGCCATCCCTTCAGCCAGCTGAGTGCAGTAGCAGATATGTTCCCCATTATACCCCTTCACTTGGTTTTGGGCATAACAGATTCTCAACAGCTTCACTTAGAAATCAGACCCCCGGTGTAAGCCCATGTTACCCCCTTCCCCTTGAATGCCTGGGAGCACATCTCTCACTTCCCCTCTGGCCTCAGTTTCACAGTTCTAAAATGGGCATTCAGGGTTGCCATGAGGTGTGCTTAAAAGAAGACATGCTCAGCACTTAGCACAGGCCAACAGCTGACATTTTCATCCATAGTGAGAAGGACCATAACAATGTCTGCAATGTCTGCAACACATTCTTGCATGATGCAACAAGAACAGAGAAAAGACATGGGGTCCCACAATTAGAGCTGGGGGCAACTTGTCCTCTAGCAGAATGAAGAAGGCAGGCCCAGGATCTTGAGGAAGAAGACATCACCCCTAGCTGGGGGTCCAGTGAACTGGGAGCCGGAGGTAACACCATCCCCTCAGCAAGGCTGCTTCTCAGGGGCGCCCTCCTAAGAGTCTTGAGTCTTTCCAAATCATTAGCATTCCAGCTCGGCCAAGCTTGCTCTCAGACAAGGCTTCCCTCGTGTGCCCTGCCAGTGCACATGCCCCGTGGACTTTGTGAGCAGCAGCCTTTGGATCATAGGCTTTCACATCTTAACAAAGAAAGCACACAGCTCAGACGCTGTCCCCACCATTCTTTCCTCTCTGTCCTTCAGGGCTGAGAACTGTTGAGGGATCAAGCACACCAGACAGATTCTGACAACAAAAAGCAAAGCCATGTTTAGCTGCATTATGCCAACCACGGTCCTAAAAGTAAACAACCACTCTTTAGGAGGTTGATGGCAGGAGGTGGGTTGTGTGTTAGGGAACTTGAACCTAAAGAAAACAACATTGGTGTAAACGTGTGAAAACTCATCACCTTCCACCATTCTCCAGACGAGTGCAAGGTCAGCAGCAGATATCACAATTTAGAAGCAAAATCAAGCTCTCTTCTGGAGTTGAGAAATGACACAAACTATAGTTTTACAATTATTGCACAGCTGAGAACACTTCAATCATACTCATTATCATTACTGAGTGTTAACTGTGTATTGGGGTCTTTTATGATCATTGTCTTAGCACCCCAAGAAACAGGCAGCGTTATCAACCTGTCACACACAGGATGACTCCAAAGGTCAGGGAGATGAAGAGCTGTGGAATTCAGACCAGCGCCCAATGTTAGCTGAGACACTGCCCCATACCAGCTCCTGTCATCGGGGTTCTAGCAGCCATGAAGTTCACATAACCTGGTATCCCCATAAGGAAAACTGCTTTGTCTCTCCTAGTCCCCATGCTGGTCCCATCAGAGCCCCGTTATGATTCACACACACAGAGCGTACTGATTCACATTCACACTGTTGCCATGAAACCAATCAACCAGGCTGCCACAGGCACCAGGGCCTCAGGGGCTCTCCTCATCTCACCCAGCCCATCCCACCCATAGAAGGAACTCTGGATCCCCAGTCACCCATGCTTCCCGCCCAGCTGATTAACAGCAATCCGGAGTGCATTTGGACAAGTGGTGCTGGGTTGTGAGGAGAGGGGTGTGTGTAGGTCAGGATGGCCATCCTGAGAGCCATGTGGCAGGATCTCAGTCTAGAGGATCCTGGACATGACTCACTTGTGGTTTTCCTATGGCTACCATAACAAATCAGCACAGACTCGGCAGCCTCAGACAACACTGAGACACTGCGCAGAGTTCTGTAGATCCCCAGGCAACTCTAGTCAAATTCTCAGCAGAGATGGCTTCTTTGGGAGCTTCAAGAGCAGCATCTTTCCCTTGATTTTCTGAGCCCCACAGACCCTTGCACTCTCTGGCTTTCTTGGCCCCTTCCTCAATATGTGAAGCCAGACCACAGCATCTTCATTGATGTTCTGGCTAGCTCTCTCTCACCTGCTCTTTTCTCTCACCAGGAAACTTGTGATGACAGTGGATCACCTGGGTTGTCCTGCCTCTCCATTTCACTTCAAGGTTTTTTTTTTTTTTTCAATCACATCAGCTATCTAAGGTCACATATTCACCAATTCCAGGAACTAGAATAGAACCTGAACATCTTCTGGTCTTTATTTCTCCTGCCAGCCAGCCATATCTCTGGCTCAGAAATTTTATTCCTGAGCATATAGGATCCGAGGAGCTTCTCTCAGCCACCACAAAGTGAGTTCCAAAGTGTGCTGAAGCACAGTCATCTGACATGCTGCAAGCTAGCATCCACATAGATGTTCTACAATAAGCCCATGCAAACGGTGTGCATCCCAGGGTACACACCAGCTGACTGAGATGTTCACACATGGTCACAAATGTATTTTCAAACGGGCACTTAGGATGTAAAAGACCAAAGAAGGCATATGTAACCTTGAATCAATGTTGCAAGTTCTAAATGAAATCCATAGACAGAAAATGGCTTTGCACATTCTGCACCAATACTGTACATGCAAAGAGACACAGCTGCACTCTGTTAACAGCCACGTAGGAGAGCAGAGATGGGACTGTGGTGAGGCAGGGGAATAATGTGGGATAAAAATAAACATCTGGTTCAGGCTCTATCCCTTCAGTGAATGCATTCCCAGCCTCTGCAGCCTCGGAGGGGCAGGGTGCAGCTCAGAGGTGCACATCGTGCTGCACACTGTCTTGTCTTTGTCTGCATCTCTCACCGTACTAGCAGTGCCTTGTGAACAGGGACTACATCTTGTGTTTCTTTGGATCCTCCAAACACATCACAATGGCTGCCTCGCAGTGGCTGCCTAATATGTGCTTTGTTAAACTGAACAAGGAACAGTGGGAAAAGAAGACATCTGGAGTGAGGTGTCTTGTAGGAGCTGACGCTTAGGAAAATTTCTAAGGACTCCCAATTGGGCTCTCAAGCTATGTTTGGAACGGGGAGTTGAATCATAAAGCCTGTTTCTTTCAGGTGAGCAAAGGAGAGCGGTGGCAGAGAGCACAGACCATGTGAGTGCCTGCCTTCTCTCTAACGTCTTGAGACAAAATGCCAAGGCAGATGAGCATCAGAGTGAAACTGGAGATGGGCACTGGGAGACAAGGAAAAGAAGCCCAAGACGGGGAGAGGGACTGAGAAAGCACTTAGTCACTCTAAGTCACAGCAAACCAGAAGAATGGAAGCAATGCCGAAACGGGTGATCCAAATGGCATCTCCATGGTATTTCAAAATGTAGCAATGGATCCTATAATGAGAGTGACATTGCTCTGGGTCAAGTTAGAAACTGTTCATCAGAGCAGTGGTTTTATGCTCTTAAAAAGGGTGAAGTGGGGCTCTTTGCAAGCCTGCAAAGGTTCATTAAAATCAAGTTGTGCCTGAGTGACATAATTTCCTTCATGGGCATTAAATGGTAAAAGATTTGTAGTACATATTTTATATGAACCTTGGTTAAGAGTTTGCTAAGCTCATTCTTAGTGGTTTCAAACATGTGGCAGGTCCTTTTCTTGGCAACTGGTTCAATTACGAAATCCAAGAGGTGTTGATTCATGGCATGGTGCCTATCCAGATGGATGTTTCTAGAATGTTACCACCACCATAATAGGAAAAACAGTAAGGGGCCAGCACCATGGCACAGTAGGTTAATCTGTCATCTACATCCCATATCAAGGTGCCAGTTCGAGTCCCAGCAGCTCTGCTTCTTATCTAGCCCCTGCTTATATACTTGGAAAAGCAGTGTAAGAGGGGCCAAGTACTTCAGCCCTTGCCACCCATGTGGAAGACTCAGATGGAGTTCTAGGCTCTCGGCTTCAGTCTGGGCAAGCCCTTACTATTGCAACTATTTGGAGAACAAATCAATGAATGAATGATCTCTGTGTCTCTCTGTTTTTCAAGTAAGTAAAATAAACCTTTTAAAACTTGTCCTTGGAAATTCAGTTGGAATGACCCGTTTTCTACTCCTAAAACAATCTCTGGGTAAAGTGCTGTTATTTTTCTGCATTGCATGTGAGGGAAGTGAAAAAATACAAAAGTGGAATAATTTCTCCACATCCCATGGCTCCAGCAACTAAGTGAGCCCGGTGTTTCATTCAGGCCAGAAATGCATTAAGAGGTTGGAAGTGTGACTATTAAAGTGGAACTAAAAAATGTGAGAACAGTTTGATAGAATGAATGAAAATGCTGTCTTCTCCTGTTCTCAAGCATTTGGTGCCCTTGCTCTGGCCAATGTGACTCTCTCTGCTTCAGCTCTCTGTGGCTCTTGTCCTCCTTTGTGTTAATTTAAGCTGCCTAATCAATGCCCCTTGGTTCTTGTCTTTGGGGTTCAACCCTCACTGCATGCAGGTCCTCATTGGTCTGAAATCCATCTGTACATCTCTGCCCATGCCTGTACACACTGCTGTGAAATACAGACATGATTATATCTAGGTCCCACATAGGACCCTATGGATGAAACAATCAAGGTCTTAGAGTACTCAAGGGCCTCTATACCCAGCTTATCTTCCTCCAGCCAACCTGTCACTGCCATGAGCTCCTGGCATGAACAGTCAACCTTTGTAGGCTGGGATGTGGAATATGCCTCTCTAACCCAACAGGCTCTAGAACAATCAGTGTCTATATAAGGGGTACAGGTAGTTAAAGAGAAATAAAATAACTAACTGAAATAATTGTATTTCGATGTTATCTACAAACAATGTACTATTTAGCACTGTATAAGAGAAACAGAACCCATTGCAATTCAGAGTTGAATCTAAGCAGATGAATTTCTATCTAACTTTCAATCTTTCAGTACCCACTGGATGAATGCTCATTAGCAGGAGCAAGATGAACTGGATTATACCCTGGCTTGATGCCAGAGGCCTAGAGGCTTTCTTCCTCTTCTTCTCCTTCTCCTTTGTAAATTCCAAGATACAGTTCCATAGGCTCTGGGATTTCCCCAATTTATCCCCAAATCCTTGCCCCCACCAATGATTTCCCCCACATCTTTATAACAGTATAGTCCTTCATAATCAGTCATAAGTCTGTCATTTTGCTACTTATTGTGTCCTGACACTGTAGGCATAGACAATGGCAGAGAGTCCAGCACCCTATTGTCATGATGCATTCAACAGTTTCATTGGGAGTCCAGCTTTGATTTGGAAGTAGAGATGCACACTGCATCGTATCTTCACAGCTGTGATAGTCTCTACTACACAGTTACTATATATCCCCTTAAATGAAAAGCCACAATATAAAATCAATAATAGAGAGAAAAACAGAAAATTTACAACAACATGAAGTGAAATAACATGCTACTGAATGACCAATGTGTCATTAAAGAAGTGAAAAATGAAAATCAAAGACCTTCCTGAAGCAAACAATATTATTGTGTGATCTATAAGTCAGTAAGAAAATAAATAAGAAAAACAAAAATGGCTTTTGAATGAATGAAAATAAAATAAAAATATCAACACCCCTGAGATGTAGCAAAAACAGTACTGAAAGGGCTACTGATCTTGTATTTTGCATAAAGGTTGCCTTATGTCAGAGAGAACATATGATATTTGTCCCTTTGGGATTGATCTGTTTCACTGAACATAATAATCTCTAGTTGGGACCATTTGATTGCAAATGGTAGGATTTCACTTCTACATTTTCAGCAATACAATCTACAATAGCAAAGACATGGAAATAACCCAGATACCTTCCAAAACAGGAGTAGGTAAAGAAACTGTGGCAAAGCTACTCCATGGAATATTACTAAGCCATTATAAAGAATGAAATCCTACCACTGGAAGTTACGTTCTGACTCCTCTGAGTACTGTCTGGACAGTTTCTCTTCATTTGCGCAGATGTATGCAATAAGATTGCTGTGAACATTTTGTTTTGCTTCTCTAGAAGCACGCCCTCAAGCAAAGATTCACATTTATGTAAGTGTATCTGAGAGGTGATGGAAACACTTCAGCAGACTGGGAAATGCATAGTTAGCCAATGCACTGTGCAGCTCTGGAAGCTGGTATTAAAACATGAGCCTCAGGGTAACGGTATCCAAGGAGTAAAGGCGCTGCAATGCTGCTCTATCTCCTCACCATTTTCTGGTTTCCTATCAAGTCACTGAAGCCAGCGTGCTTTGGAGTAGTCAGGAATCATGGCTGGGGTGTGGAAAGCCTTGTGAAACACAAGCCCATTGGTGTGCCGGCCTCCCCTCCCCACAGACAGGTGAGATTCAAGTTCAAGCCTTACAGATATGTAGCAGTCAGGGAAAGGGAGATGCTGAGTGGTGCTTCAGGCACTGAGAAATTTGTGAGGTGAGAGAAACTAGAAATCAGCTGACTATGGCCTGAGGGTAAAAGCCCATCCCATGTCTGTCCACATAAAGCTTTACTGAAACATAGCCACATTCGTTCTTGCAAGTACTTCAGATGGGCACTTCTGGCACACAGAGGCAGACTTCATTAGCTGCAGGAGAAACCATCACAAAGTCTACCTGGCCCTGTCTTAGACAGTTTGCTGACCACTTTCATACAAAATACCTGAACATGCATTCTAATGTATTCTAAGCTATGAAAAATATGTATTATTACTTTGATAGTGATAGATGCAAGAATCCACTTGTGAAAAGCTCACAACCTATCGAGGGGAATAGAGTATCAGAAATAATTGCAAGACCATATGACTGATGCTAGAATAGAAGCCTGCAGCAAGGGCTTATAGAGCTGCCAAGAGAGAATAATTTGTGTGCCTGGGAGAGGGGAAGGCTTCACAGAAGCAGAGATGGATCTTGGAGTCTGAATCTGTGTTTTCAGCACAATGAAGTGAGTTGGACTGGGGTGTGTTGAAAAGCAGAGAAATGAAAAAGTACAAAGTACTCAGGAAAGATCATGGTGACAGCTCCTTGTGCTGCCAGCGGCTGGCAGGGCCACGAGCAGGCCTTCCTGGAGAACGGCCATTCAACTCCCTTCACCTTCCCTGCTAGCTTTTCATAAAATTTTATTTCAAGAATCAGTCAGTAAGAACCGACAATAAGTGGATCACTGCATCTGAAGGCTCCCTGGAAAATAACATTTATTATTTTTTTAAAGATAAAAGAATCAGTACAGGAAAGTAAAGGCAGCAGATTTTAAGTGAAACAATAAAAGCTGAGGTGTTATGTTACCATGCTTTGGTATAAAAGCCACTTGTTAGGCCTCCCCTTGGCCAAATTGTAGACTATGGGAGAAGCAAGAGGATTAGTGACAAAAGCCACTGATTGTAACTCTATGTAGCAAAGATAGGAATCCACAAGCTCACACTGATAAAAATTGAAAGTTAATTCACAAGTAAGAGGGAAAGCAAAGCTCTTCCTGAAAACAAAAGTCAACTAATAAATGCAAAAGGAATCGTGTAATTAGAGAAATCACCACCTGACATCCATGACAGTGAAAATTGTCTGGGCAAAAATGACCAATGAAGGCTAGAACCAGTGAATGAAAACAGGAAAGCAAACAAGAAAATTATTGCATCTGGAAATACCTCTTTATGGATAATGATTAATTATAAAGGGGGAAAATAGTCTATTTTTACAAGGGAATCCTGAAAGTTACAAACTGTGAGCCAAGTTAATGTTGCCAGCCATGGAACAGACACTATAATGCCTCCTGGGAGGAAGCAGAGGGTGCAATGATACTTCTGGGATACTGTTGCCCTAAGTCTGTGACTTGGATCTTATCTTGGGACACATCAGAAGGATGACAGGATGCTCTCCAAAATAACTAACCTGCGATGCTAAACTACGGCAGGATCCTGAAGGCAGAACCAGGCAGAGCCACATTTCTGGTTGACAGGAAGCCACAGAGACTTAATATTTAAATACATTTAGACACTAGATGGAATCCTGAAGCCAATTGTTTTTTCTTTTGCTATAAAAAAGTACAGTAATTGGCTAAATTTGAATAAGGTTTGTAGATTAGGTAATAGTATTTCAACAGTATTAGTTTTCAGATTGTTCTGATTCTATTAAAGGGGAAAAAAACTTGTTTCAAGGAAGTATCACATTGAAAATTAGGGGTCGGAGTGTCAGCTGTGTAATTTGGTACCAAATGGTAGAGGAGAGCAGGGGTAATAAAGTCAATGTGATAAAACGTTAGCACTGGGGAATCTGAGTGGAGAATGTAAAGGAATTATATTCATGTTTCAACTTTCTGGTAGATCTGAGCTCATTCGCTTCAAGTATGTCCTCCATAACACACAGGGTTCTTACTTGTAGTTTTTTCTTTTCAGAATGAGACCAAACCTGGAATGGAATGTGCAGCCTAGACTGATGGCTGGGTGGCCTTGCAGAAATTATCTGAGTTTTCTTATTAATCCAACGCAAAGTATAGCACCATAGCACCCATTTCTGAGGTTGCTTGGAAAGAGACAGTGCTGAGTGGCTTCTGAGTCTGCCTCCCAAGGTACTTCCAGCACTAACCAAAATGCTTGGTGAACTTGTTGGATAATTGGTTGCTGGAATTTTTCTGTGTCCTACAAGTCTCAGGCCTTCCTGAGGAAGCAGCACAAAGCCCCAGAGGACAGCCATAACAGTGAATTCCGATATTGCCTTGAAATAACATTCCATAGAGAGACAAATTAATAATATTTGAACTAAATTACAAGTTTCACTCTTTGCCTCTCCCAGTGTAACTCCCAGTTCTCCCCCAGCTTAGAAGAACATTTGCTTTATTAACACAGCTCCCAGGTCATCAGGAGATAATTTGCTAAGGGAAAAGAAACAAAATGCAAGGAAAAATTGGGGGTGTACAAGTGATAGAGGTGAAAGATGTGGAATGGGAGAAAGTGCAAAGGTGTTTGGAGACGTCCTGGCTGAAGATGAGTTCAGCTGTAACGTTCTGCAAGGAAAGGCGTCACTGTGTTTCCACTGCAACACATGGCAATCGCCAGAAAACACCTCCTGCTCCAGTCCCCAGCAACAGATATTCTTGGTAGATGGTCAAGAAGGCCTTTTCTCCCCACCAGCCACCATCCTCATCACCACCACTGTTGCATTGGTGTTGTCCTTATGAAGACAGGGACAGAGTACTTCAGTACAGTCAGGTTGGCAGAAATGTGTGGAGTGGAATCTGGGTGGGGAACGATATTTTAATTGGTAAACTGTAGGTTATGCTTCATTTCTCAAGCGCACGAATTTTAAGTTGCACTGCATCTTCCCACCTTCCATTAGCTCCTGGAAGCTCTGCATGCATTTTTTTTTTTTTTACACTCACTATGAAGAGGAAGTAGTATTAGTTGATATCTTCCTCTTATTTCAAATGGGGAGAATGATGCTGTTACAAGTCTCCCCTCTTAAATTCACTTGGTGGATGGAGAGAGGCCAGGGCCCTTATCACACAGAAAAGCTCAAGCGACTCTTATCCAGGGTGGGCAATCACCAGCTGCCCCTCTCTTGATTTCCCCCTGGAGGTTTAATAGGATAAGCAGCTCTATTAGCATCTTAAGATGGCTACCTGCTGTCATGGTGTCCCCAGCCCTTATCACCAAAGTACACTGGTGGTGGTTTCAGATGCTGCATATTTGATATTTTCCTTTTCAGTCTAGTAAGCCTTTTGGGATCTTTCAAGATAAAACCATTTCATAATGCAGCTGTATTACAGAGTAGTACACGACAAACTTCATATATATGTAATATAAATTACAGAGTAATTTATGGAGAACTTCAAGAAAAATGACATTAGCCTATGCCTCATGGTGCTTCAGTGTTCTGAGAGTTTTGTGAGTACAGAGCAGGCTCACGACGTGTTTTTTAGATCTCGGTGACCCACACTCTTTTTCCTCTCTGGCTTGTGTCTCCTTCCCAGCAATTGAGGATGATGCTGAGCAAATGGAGAGGCAATGCTATGAACACCACATGATTCAGGGCATCTCAAAAGCCTGCAACTCCACTGGGAGCTGGTTTTCCCTGTGCCCACAGTGGGACTCTCACAAAGGAGCCACAGATGTTGAATTGCCATGTCCAGCTGTGAGAGCAGGCTGGGTGCCTCTGCTCTTCCACGTGCCTTTCTACGAGACTTTCCATGGCTCCCAACAGAGCACAGACACAGGAGCTTCCAAAGGCTGGCAAGAAAATGCTGTCCCATGGGCCCTCCAGCTCAAAGCCATATGAGCATCTTTTGCATTTCACCACCACATGCACAGTATTCAGATAACATTTATGCACTGCTTACTGCACATTAGGAAAGTTCTAGAAACTGAGGATTCACTGAAGAAATCCAGTGGGGATATTTGGTTTTAATTAATCATCAGAGGCCCTGCTACAGAAACAGGAGAATGAATAGACTTGCCTAAAATGAGGACTTAGAGGAGAATTTGTGAAGGTGAGATGGTGAGACCAGGGATGGGGGCAGGGGTTATGCAGATGTTGTGACAGGAAGTACTCTGCAGAAGGAGGAGAGTGTAGTGTCCCATAGCCCACCCACTCTTCTTGGCAGGAGATCATTGCTGAGGCCAGGGTGGCGGGCTGGCCAGACACAGAGCTTGGGGGATGTTGGAGGGGATGTCTCATGAGGTCAAGGTACTCAGTCAAAAGGTTTCAAGTAGCCAGGTTTGTGGCCCCCTGTACTGTATTTTGAAAGCCCTATGTTGGTTTCAATGAGGAAATAGATCAGAATGAATATGCATGTAATATATGGGACTTTTTTTTGGTACTTTTTAAAAAAAGGAAAGTTTCTTGAGATAAGCTGATGATGAAATAAATATAAAACAAGCTGCCTGATTCCAGGCTTGTGGGCCCAATGTGGGGCCCTGGGAAGGCTGCAGGAGCTACTATCCAGGGACAAGCGCAAACGAGTATTGTGATGGGTCCACACAGCAGACTGTGGTCAGACATCAGCTGAACCCAGCAGCATCCCCACACTTGAGCTAAACACTTAGGGATCTCACAGGTTACTTTCATTTCCTTCCTCCATTTCTCCTTCTTCCTCCTCCACCCATTTCCTTCATTGTTTCTTTCCTTCTGTTTATTTTGTGCCCGTATCTCCAGCTATTCCATTTTCTTAAATGATAAGCTAGCGGGCATGGGAAATCTATTTATTTTCTTATTTTTTGCTAATGGCCATTTGATATCTGCGACATCATTCATGAATTGCATGAACCTGCAAACTTTAAAAATTAGCTTGCTATGGATTTATTGTTCAAGTCCCATCTCCATGCAGATTACCTTGGTAGGGCTAGACTAAATGATTTCCCAGGCCTCTCATGGTCTGTGGGTTAGATACTTACCCTCCCTGCTACCAGGATAAAAATCAAGGAGGTTCCACTTGGTCAGAAACAGGATTTAGTATTTTCCCAATTAGTATTTTGCTTACATACCATTTTCCTGATATGAGTTCTAAGAAAGATTTTTGTTGGATTTCAGATGGCCATTAATAACCATAATTATCAAAGTTTAAAGTTCTTCATAATTTCACAAGAGGTGTGTTTCCTAGCAGGGCAAGCCTGAGCAGACTGAAACACTAACTGTGAGATTTTCTAGCTGACACCTTACTTAACCAACCAGCTTTCAGGAATGGAGCATGGGTGGAGGGTGGTCCCCAGATGTGTCACAGAGTTTCCACTGTTTCCTCACACCAGACGGGGCATTAGGGTTTTCTACACATATTTGTTAATTTTGATTTTCAGACTTGCCTGAACATCGTGTGCATCTCACCCCCTTTCTAAACTCTCTCTTCTGCTTCTGCCGACATAGCCAAGCTTTCCTACCCTTTAGCATTGCAGCAAACTCCACTGCAAACACACAACACAGAAGTGCATTGTCTTGTGGTTCTGTAGGCCAGGAGTCCAGAACCAAGATGCTGGCAGGATGCAGCCCTCTGGAGGCTCCAGCTAACAATCCTTCCTGCCTCTGCCAGCTCCTGCAGGTTCCCACCACTCCTTGCTTGTGACCACATCAACCCAATTTCTGCTCCTGAGACTATATCACCATCCCCACGTTCTCGTTTCCTCTGTGTTTCCTACAAAGACACTTCTGACTGCATTTCATGGCTAACAAGTAATCCATACACATCAGGATCAACATTTCTGCCAGAGCTGTTTCCTAAACAGTCGAACATTCACTGGTTCCCGATGTCTAACTTCAAGTCTTTGGTTATATCCCCACCCACCCCACTCCCTGTTCTTTTTTTTTTTTTTTTTTTTTTTTGCCACTACTGCGTGCTTATTATTTTACCACAGAGATTTAACCCAGGAAGTGCCGAGATTTGCCTGCCTAAGCTCTTGGGGATCTGGGCTCAGCATTTTTAGCAATAGGGTCTGTCCTGAACATAGTATACTGTTAGCAGCATTAAGGTTACAACAAGGTGACAACCAAAAATGTCTCTATCTATTGCCATGTCTCCACAGGGGGACAAAAACACTTCTGGTTGAGAGCCACTGATGGGGGCAGATAGTCCAGTGCCATGCATCAGCTGCTCTTACCGATGACTGCACAAAGGAATCATGTGAGCAACACTGAAAAGTGCCTCCTTGAGCCTACACTTCAGGTCTTCTGTATCTACAAGACGTGGGGAAAAGGCCAAGAGAAATGTGACCCCTGTTATCTGTTGCCCCAGAAACAAGGTTGGACAACTTCTTCTTTTCCAAGGGTCACCTCTGTGGTGGCTGAGGGGTAAGAATGAAGGCTGTCATCAGGAGATCTGAGTTTCAAGGTTCTCCGTGCTCTCTCCTCACCAGCTGAAGTACGTATGAAGCCACAGTTCATCCCCAAGCCTCAGTTTCCTTGGGAGGAAGGTAGGAATGAGACAAGATGAAGCTCAGGTCAGGCTGCACTGTACTGCTGCTGGCTGAAGGGAGGTAGGGAGCGGAGGGACGGGCACAGGCTCACACTACTGCCAAACAACAGAAAGGGACGCTGGCTCAGGCGCCTCTGCTGCAGCTCTCAGGAGTGCTGGCCAGGACAGACACCAAGATACAACTATTTGTACTTTGTATTAATCTTTTAACCCTTCCAAATTAAAACGTAAAATAAAAATATGCTTACTAAAAATGATTTCTATCATGTTCTTCTTTTGATTAAAAACTACAACAGACTTGTTTGCATTAACAGTTGCTATTAAAAAGAAAGAGAAAATGCATGCTACCACCTTCCTATGAGCAACCAAAAGACAAACCTTCTCTACGATGTACTTACACAAAGGTGTTCCTCAGGACATGTCAGAAATAAACCTAAATGAACACTTTGGTCTCCATAGCTCTTGGGTTCTCAATTGCACATTTGGCTGGTTACTGGACTCACTGTAGTGAGTTACAAACTAAAGTGCTGTTTTCTTTGCAGAACCCAGGAGGAAAGAACCAGTGTTCTCAAGATCTAGAATGTGTTCTTTCCCTGCAGTTAACACTGTGTTTTACATGGAACAAGTGCATAGCTACGAGCCTTTTCCCTTCTGTCTCTGGCTTCCCACCTCTCCCCAGGGATCCAAACTCCTTTTTCTAACCTCCCACTCACAAGAGTTCCACTTGGAAATCTGACAGACATGTCACATTAACCACAGTTCTCACCTCCTCTCTATGGCAGCTCCACGAAGAAGATTGTTCACCAACCTGTTCCAGCCCAAAGCCTAACGGAGTCTTCTCTTCCAATTTCTATTAGCAGGTCTGCAGCAACTGCCAATTTCATCTGCTTAGGCACCCCTTATCCCATTGTTCCTCACTGCAATCACTCAGCCCCCTTGGGGACACCACTGCTTATCCCTCTCCTGGACTACTACAAACACCACACTGATTTCCCTGTCTCCTCCTCACAGCCATTCCTCACTCATCAGGCAAAGAATGGTTTCAAATGTGGGTAGGATCTCATCAATACTCTTCAACAGAATGCAATGTGCAAAAGCCACTCTTGCAAGCAGTTCAGCAGGCATTTTAACAACAACAAAAATGCGCAAACAGCCCAGCAACTGCACTTTGGGGGCATTCATACCTGAGAAACAAAACTACTGTTCAAGGAAATCTGCATGCAAATGTTCACAGCTGTTTAATGTACCTAATTGCAGAGGATGGAAATAACCCAGATGTCTTCAACAGGTGAAAGGCTATGCATGTCATATCCACATGAGAAGCTACTACTCCACAGTGTAAAAGAATGTGGAAAGTGACACAATAATGGGAAGTTGGTGGGAAGAACTTAGGACTTAGGCTACTCATCTCTGAAGTTCAAGCAGGGTGGATTATCCAAGTGAGTGCTTGGAATAGTAAAGGGAGGTGGAAGGCAGGCAGATTTAACCACAGTAAACACTGGGGGATGCAACCTTGGTGGCTCTAAAGATGAAGGAAGGGGCTTGGAACAGGAAAAAGATAAAATCAGTTATCCCCTTTAGCCTCCATCTAGGAATGCAGCCACGCAGACAATCATGGGGGTTGTTTGAAGCCACTGAGCAGTAACAGTTACAGCGGCAATAGCAACAGCAGGCCAAAGAACACTGTCTCCCTCCATGTCCTGATAATGCCAAACAGGTCTGAGGGAAATGAATGTCCTTTAATTATATCGCCATCACTGGTGTCTTCTTACTCTGGTTGTGATTTCAAACAATACATGAGTTTGAAAAATAGTAGGGACTTGGGAGATAAGCATAAATCGTCAAATAGAGGTTTGCAAGGCAACAGAGGACATTTTCTTGTTTATGTGCCATTGCTATAAAAGATAATTACTTATATTCATAAGGGAGATGTCAGCTACTGGGCACAGCTGTTGGACCACAAACATTGCTGCAGAGGCTCCTTCCTCCCCACAGTACTCTACAATGCAGATTTTGGGGGCACCAGAGGACTACAAGCATTTAGGTTTTATCTTCAATCTCTCTTTGCACCAAGCAGTTCCTGGGGTAGATTTCCTCTATACCAAGCATTTCAGCATCTTCTTGGATGGGAGATTACAGTCTGCCCTCTGGTTGAACACTCCTGATGTGCCTGTCCACCCAGACACCTGTCTCTGAAACTCTTTGGGCAAGGGATGCACTGCCTTGTGGTGCCCAAGCTAACTATCTCTCATCCCTGCCTTCCACTTGACCATACAAGGTCGCACGACACCTGAGCCTGTGAATTGTGGTTGGTGATGTCTGCTGAACTGAATGGCTCCCAGAGGCACATCTTGGGTTCTAGTATTTCTATTTAACTCCAGATTTCTCTATGCAATGCATGTGTGACTGCAAGCTTGAGTCCTTGGTTATGTACAATGTTGTTCTCCTGGTCTTCCTCACCTTTCTGTTCCATCCCCTGATTTCTCATCTTTAAGACTCATTCTTTCCAACAGTCCTTGTCCATAGGACAGCTAGATCACTCCCATGTCGGTGATTCTCCACCATCTCTGAGTTCTCCATTGTTATGCTACATAAGTCTTTTCCCTGTGTGTCCCTTTCTATTTGTATTACCGAAATAGGCTGGGGAGGAGAGCTAAGTCAGCTAACATTCATGAACATGGATAGTATTCCAGATTCTGTTTTAAGCATTTTGTCCCAGCAACATTATAATGTAAGAATTTGCTTTATTCTGCATTTTAGAAAGGATGTGTGATGAGGAGTGAAGTATCTCTCCTGAGGACAAAAAGCAAGGAAAGGAAAGAGTAGAACTGGGATTCAGCTTTGGTCTGGCTCACCTCATATTCTGGGCACCTGTGAGCTGAGTAAGAGTGGGGCAGGACACTAGTCCTTCAGTCTGCCTTTGCTGTCCCTTAAGCCAGGTAAATTAAGAAGGTAAAAGAAGATTCTGCCACAGGATGTCCCTTGCCTTGCCTTACAAAGAAATAGTGTGAGCACCCATCCCCCACAGCTCACTGTGGCAATAACAGAGCATAGTAAGAAAGCACTTTCAAAAAATGCTTGTTACAGTAACTAAAATGAATGAACACATGTGAGGTATGCATCTCATCGGCCAGCCACTGCACTGCTGGTCCTTACGTAACACATTGCTTAATTCAGGTATCATTCCTGTGAAGCAATGGAGCTTGGGGCAATCAGGGGATTTATGCAAAGTACAAATATCCTGAGTACAAAGTCACCATTCTTCATTGCTGTAGTGTGTTGCTCTGCATCTTTCTTCTGCACAGAAAGCAGATCCCAAGGGTGCAGCCGGCTTGCACAAGCCATGTGCATTTGCAGAGTATTTAACCTCTCTGAACTCAGTTTCACCATATGCAAAATGGGCATGCTGCTGCCAAACTCCTGGTAGCCCATTTCTTTTTTTTCTTTTTTTTTTATTGGAAAGGCGGATATACAGAGAGGAGAGACAGAGAGGAAGATCTTCCGTCCGATGATTCACTCCCCAAGTGAGCGCAACGGTCCGATACTATGCCGATCCGAAGCCAGGAGCCTCCTCCGGGTCTCCCACGCAGGTGCAGGTTCCCAAAGCTTTGGGCCGTCCTCGACTGCCTTCCCAGGCCACAGGCAGGGAGCTGGAAGGGAAGCGGGGCTGCCGGGATTAGAACCGGCGCCCATATGGGATCCTGGGGGTGCAAAGTGAGGACCTTTAACCACTTCCAGGGATGGGGAGAACTTTGATTTGGTTCTGCTTAACTTAGAGCATCCAACAAGGGTATTGGTGAAGATAAACCTGGAAGATCCATCGGGGATGGGCCATGAATGGCACACTTCATGATGTTTAAGAGAGCAGACCTAGGGGCTGGCATGTGGCACAGCAGGTAAGGCCACCACTTGTGATGCCAACATCCCATACGGGTGCCAGTTTGTGTTCCAGCTCCTGTACTTCTGATCCAGCTCCTTGCTGTTGGTCTGGGAAAAGAAGCAGAATATGGCCCAAGTGTTTGGACACCTGTCAACCATGTGGGAGATCTAGAGGAAGCTCCTGACTTTTGACTTCAGCTGAGCCTGGGCAGTGAACCAGCAGATGGAAGATTTCCCTGACCCTCTTTTGGGTTTCTCCTTCTCTGTGTAACTCCAACTTTCAAATGAATAAATTTAAATAAAGAAAGAAAATGAATTTGAACCTGGGAGTTAGGGAACTCTGGAAAGAGTTTTAAAGGGCTGTGGGATTATATTCCTGAGACTTCAAAGAGCCTTGTAGTATAGCAGAAATTTAGAGACTAGATTCAGGCAGACGACTTTACAGGCCAGAGATGATAAGATATAAGGGAAGCCAGGGACACAGAGAAGCAGATGTCTGAGATGTTCAGGGTTAAATCCCAAAGACTTGACAAGGGACTGGTGGGTGGGCAAGGGAAGCTGCAGAAAGAAGGCACCATGCCCAAGCTTGTAATTTGGCATCAGTCTAGTGAGTAACACCCTTCATTGGCCAGAATAGGAAGCACACATTGCAGACAAAAATAGATTTGGAGTTGAGTTCAAGGTGAAGATGGGTGGGCAAATTTTAAAATCAATTTTGTACTTGTAGAGTGTGATATATTAGTGGGATATCCAAGAGTTGTTGTCCAACTGGCAGAAGAATAATGAATCTAACTAAAAGTTAGAGGTGGCATAGATGCTAACGTTTGATAGAGCATTTTTAGGACAAGAGAAGCCATTGGACTTCATCCAAGTAAAAACCAGGCACATTCAGAATACTGGGCTGGCACAACAGCACCTCCATTCCTTTGTAGTCCTCAGCAGTGTTAACAGGTAGCTTCCTGCTTATGCTGGGTGGAAACCACGCCTTGAGGCACTCCTTCTCCCTGTCAACAGTGGGAGCCCCTCATAAAGAAGTTTTCACTTTCTCTGTAGTGTGGCTCATGATTAAGCAGACAATAGCACTCAGTGGGGATTTAGCATTTTTAACAGAATTTGTTTTAGGTTCAGGGAGAATTATAGGGATACGAGTAGTTTCTTGCTAGGAAGAGGAACTCAGCAATGACTAGATACGGCATCTTATGGCACATTTCTTCATGAAGTTTATTTCTCTCTCATGGAATTGCATCTGCTTTCATCCCCCTGCTGTATTCTCAGCACCTAACACTGTGCCAAATTCACAGTAGGTGCTGAATAAAAACAAAAACGGATACATGGTTAATGAGCTGCCACCCTTGTGTGCTTTAAATTCGAGCTATTTAGAAACTATAGACCAAAATGACTCTGCTGTAAGCATGTATCACTATACCCAGTAGGTTTAATCAGACAACTATTAACCATAAACTAAACAGACAATGGTGAAGCTAAAGAATTCATCATTTATAAGGAAAAAGCAAGAACTACAAAGTACAGACACTGAGATCCAGGACCAACTTAAGTCAGTTCTGATAGGACTCTGGAAACATCCTATATAAATGCTAGAAGAATTCTGGACATTTTAGCTTCTGAGTGCATGATGGTGATTTTTCTCCTTTGCTGAACAGTGTAAGGCCAGTAGCTTGCTTAACTGAACACCAGATGAAAGCCGTCAATAAACTCCAGGAGCACACTGGAAAGCAATCCGGCAGTTCCTCAAAGGGCTGGAGATAGTCATGTAACCGAGCTACTCTACTTCCAGACAGACAGCACAGAGAAATGAAAACACACATCCTCACAAAGGCTTGCCAAGGCATTCTCTAGCAATATTATTCATCATAGGTAAAAATGCACAAAAAACTCAAGTACCTAATAAGCAATGAATGGAGAAACAAATGCAGGATATGCAAAGGACTATTATCTGGCAGTAGACTCGGTGCATACTCCATAGAAATTAGTCTTTAAAACATTACACCATGTGAAAGAAGGTGGACATCAAAGAACGCAAGTCCTAGGATTTTGGTTACAGGAACTGTGCTTTAACAGCTAATCCTTAAGCAATGCAATAGTTTGAAAAGCACTTGTCTCAACAAACTCATGCAGAAGTTTAAGCTCTAGAGTCTGATGTTAACGGTTACCTGATAACCGGTAACTAATGGTTGGTGAACATCTAATTATGGCAGCCAGGGCAATGCCTGAGTGTCTTATACAGGGGCAGGAGCCTAAGCACTTGATGCAGGATCTACTGATCCTAGAACACATTAGCAGGAAAATGATTTGGAGGCAGAATAGTTGGGACTTGACCCTGTACTCTGACACAGAATGTAGATGTTCTGAGCATTGTTTTGACTTGTGTCACAGTGCCCATCCATACACCAAGTATTTCCTTAAGTAACTGCCTCAATGAACCCAACAGGACAATAAGGAAAGTCATTTAAAAACATTCTTTTGTAAATGAGGAAACAGAGGTTGACAGGATTAATAAAGCTTCCCAAGTTCATGTGGTGCAAAACTGGTAGAAGCAGCTCTGGAACTCAGCCCTCTTATTTCTTAGGTAGCCTCCTTGTTTGGAAGAGACAAGTTCCTTGAGCAACTTGATGGGCATGGAATCAAGTTGTCTGAGTAGAGAAAAATGTCTATGCATTTGTCACTGTCAAAACTGTGTCTGAGAAAAGATGCTGTAACTGTATGTTTAATTCAGCTGCAGCACAGCACAATGTTCCAATGAAGCGTGAGGCAGTGACATGTGTTCAGACTGTGACCCCATTGGGAGGGAGTCTTGTAACATTTCCACTAAAATAAAAAAAAAAAAGACAAGCAAATAGATGCGATCGTTTATTGGTCTCATTTCTTTGTGGCTTTGGGAACAGAAACAAAACATTAGGAAGACACAGTGATCCCAGATCCTGTGACCCCATGAGAGCTAAGAATTCACCACCACGCTCCTCCCTGGGGAGACAGCCACAGACACTAGAGCCATGTGGTCAGGAATCAGTGGGTTCCCTCTCTAGTCTCCTTCCACTTTTTGTAGGCATCTAACTGCCTAGCATTTGGGAGCCTGCACATGCTGGAGACAGGGTAACGTGTGGTTGGGTATCACCGCACAACAGGACTGGCTACTGCAGGCTAAGGCAACTAAGTGGCCTTGTCTACAGTGGTATCTTTTGAAAATGATTGTCAGTGCATTCTGAACACCTGTATGGGGAGGGGACCAAAAATATCCTCTCCCTCCTCATTTTCTTCGGTATAATGAAGTTTCAGCGCCGCTACACATGTCTACCTTCCTGGCACAGAATGGGGCCGACAGAGTCCTGTGGGAGTGCACACAGCCTTTGTTCCTTAGAGACATAGACAAGGCAGGCAGAGGAGGAAAAAAAAAAATGCTCTCCTACATCTCCTAGTGACTCCATCTGCTATCATGGGGGATAAAATTCACCCCCAATACACACACTGCAACATATGGCCGATCTGTCATAGACACTATCCCCTGGGCACAGGCAACTAGCCTAGGGGAATGTATCTGATCCATACTGGACCAATGAAGTGCTCAAAGATCTGGAACTCAGGACAGAAACAGCCACTGGCAACATCTGAACTGAAAATGTAGCAAAAGGACAGTTTTCCTGCACTGTACACAAATTCCAGCATCACATATATTTGTGTTTCCTTCTCTTCATGAGGCAGACTACTCACCCATGTCGCATTTACCAATGAACGACTGTTAACAGCTAGATCAGGTCCTCTCTGCCCAGAAAGGTATGTTGAAGGCCTAACCCAAAACAAATGTTTGGAGAGAAGCCTTTACACAAGCCATCAAGTCAAAATAAAATCATCGCCAGGATGGGCCCAAATCCCAAACAACTGGTGTCCTCAATAAATGGAGGAAATCTGAACCTAGAAACAGACAGGGACAATGGTACGTGAACGTAAAGGCAGATGGTGAGAAAATGTACCTGCATACCAAGGGATGCTAGAGATTGTCGGCCAGGCTCCATACACGAGAGAAGTAAAAACAGCTCTGCTTCAAACTCTTCAGAAAAAAATATCCCTTCTCCCCCTGTGCCTATGCCTCCATCTTAGCCTTAGACTGAACCAGTAGAACCATTCTGTTGCTTAAGGCTGCAGTGCTTACTTGGTTACAATGATACTAGCTAAAGTATTTGCTTTACATTAGTATGAATTCCTGCAGCTCACTTCCAGCAGAATCCTAACTTACGGTGCGGTGCAAGCAAACCACAAGGAAGCCTAGATTCTGATTTCAGATAAGGTTTCCGATGCTGCATAAGGACTGTGACACCCGGTGAAACAGAAGCCTCCTTCTGAGCTGTGTGGGCAATGCTGCCTGCAGTTAACACAGAGAGGCTGTGTCATACAAAACAAGTAGAAAGACCTAGGCAAAAAAAAGAGGAAAACCACTGAATAGTCTTTTTCAGACAGTGACAGATGGGAAACGCAGTTTGCTATTAAGAAAAAGGAAAACTTAATTCCTCTGACCATTGTTGGTACAAACACAGAAAATAAAGAAGCCCCTAAAGGCAAAAATTTTGTGTTTCGGCTTTACTATTAAAGACAAGATAACAGAGAAATAAAAGTGTACGTTGAAATATTAACTATTAAAAATGACCACAGGAAGTTGGTATTGTGATGCAACAGGTTAAGTCATCTCTTACCATACTGGCATTGCACATCTGGTTTAGCTGCTCTTTTCTGACCCAGCTTTCTGTCAAAGCTCATGGCAAGGCAGCAGAGATGGCCCAACCACTGGAGTCCCTGCTACCTCCATGGGAGACCAACATGGAGTTCCTAACTCCTGATTTCAGCCTAGTCAAGTCCTAGCTATTCTGACCGTTTGCGGAGGACACCAAGAGATGGGAGATCACTCTATGGTTTTCCTTCTTTCTCTGGCACTCTGTCATTCAAATAAGTAAAAATAAATAAATACTTGTTAAAGGCAATGGTCAGAAGATCCCTGCTCTGTGCCCCTACCAGTTATTAAATTGTACTCCTCTAAACTGCATGGCCAACCCCTACCTCCTTCACATAATTTGCTTTAGAAGTAGGAATTATGCAGCTAGAATCAAGTCAAAATGAGATGGTTGGGGAGGGGGGTCCTGTTGCTATAGAACCTGGAAACTTACGATAAGGGGAAATGGCAGCTGAAGGCACAGATCTACAGGAAACAGCCTGGGGAGGGGGTGGTTGATGCAGACACTATTGGCCAAGAAACATCTGGGTGTCCAGACGCAGCAAAAAGCCAGGAGGAACCAAGCACAAGGCTTGGCCAGCACTTTCATCTTGTATCTCATAGTTTGAAGCCATCTGGTGTGACACTTCCACATGGTAGCCTGACAAAATGAGGTTGTCACAATCTCTTTGGTTTAATTAGGAGGTTTATGTAGGATGATTTAATTCAGATGTTTGAGAGTCTTTGCAGGTGAGAGTTGAAAGAGGTTTGCAAAACCTGAATCTTCTACCATGACTTTGCAAGTGCTATTTACAGGTCAAGCATGATAGCTCAATTGACTAAGCCTCCCCTTGCAAGTGCCAGGATCCCATATGGGTGCCAGTTTGTGTCCTGGCTATTCTGTTTCCCAACCAGCTCTCTATTTGCAGCCTGGGAAAGCAATGGAAGATGACCCGAAGCCTTGGGATCCTCTATCTGATTTTGGAGACTAGGAAGAAGCTCCTGGTTGATGGCTTCAGATCTGCTAACCTCTAGCCATTGTGGCCATTTGGGGAGTGAACCAGCAGCTAAAAGATGTCCTTGTGTCTGTAAAATCTGCTTTTCCAATAAAAATGAATTAATCTAAACAGGAAAGTGCTACTTACTGGTTGAAATGCCTGGGTACAAGATTGAATATAAATCTATACTTGGCTTACTTCCCTAAGTATGAAAGGAAGGGTCAATCGCCAGACACAGGCAGCAGTTCTGGTGTTCTGAAGATGATGCAAGAAGAGGTGCTGGGGCTTTCAAAAAGAGCTAAGAGAAAGAAATGTGAAGATCTTCACCACCACTCCACTACCAGACACACACACACGCAGATATGTTTACTCTGACATGAACATTACTTCATTTATTTGTAACACACAGTTGCCCATAACATTTGTATAATTTTATATGTCAATTAAAAATAAGCAAACAGATTTTGTACAGGATGACAAAGGCTTGGGTACTGCAGGGACAACATTCAGCTGTTCATGTGCTGAGCTGGAAGAGAACTCACTGAGCTCAGTGCACTGCCCTGGTCCCAAAGGGACAATAATACTGACTTTCACATCGTATGATTCAAAATAGGTCATTGTGGCCCTCAGACCTAATGGCCAGCAGGTTCCGGCAAGAACATTACCACCAACAACCTAGCTATTTAGGACACCTGATGTCTTTCTAATCCTGGGAACTGCTCAAACTGGAAGTGGAAGAAAGGTTGCAAACACAACAATGCAGCCTTAGCACAGGATCACAGGAGGTGGAGAGTGGTGATATAGGAGTTGGGGCTATGGAGACCATGCTGGAAATCTAACACAGGAGCCCAGATCTGAAACATGCAGGAGGGAGTGGAACAAGTGACTGCAAAAAAGAACCTTGTACCAACAGCAATGAATAAAATTGAATTGTAGACCTGTTGATGGCACAGCTTAGAAACTTGCCCTAAGGAGAAAAATCTGCTAACCAGAAGTACAATGACCAAGAGCAAAAGAAGAGACAGAGGCATAGCGAATATTACTGAAGACTCCCCTGCAAAGGAGCAAAAGCTTTTGCCAACCTCAGAGTTTACTGAAGAAGACACTGAAAAAATGGGGGACACAGAATTCAGAAAACTCATTATAGAGCTTTATACCAACAATGAGAAGCACATAGAGGAATTCAAAGAATTTAAGGAATATTTCACATAGGAAATAGCAACACTGAAATAAAATCAGCTGAATTATTGGAAATGAAGGACACAATGGAGCAAATTTAAAATTCAGTGAAAGTCTCAATGAGGAGGTAGAAGAAAGAATTTCAAAAGTGGAAGATATTTCTTGTCACAACGGGGAAACAATCAGAAAGCTGGAAGCAGAACTGAGTCAGGCTAAAAATGTATTCAAGAATTGAGACACTATTAAAAGGCCAAATATAAGAGTTAAAGGAGTCCCAGAGGGCACAGAAAGATAAGCTGGGTTAAAAATGCATTTAATAAAATAATAATGGAAAATTTCCCTAACCTGGAGAAAGAATTGGGAAACAACAATCAAGATGGGCACAGAACTCCCAATAGGGTTGATCAAAAGCGATCTTCACTATGACACATTACAATCAAGCTCTCTTCAACTGAATATAGGAAGAAGATCCTTAAATGCACACTTGAAAAAAATCAACTGACATACAGAGGAGTGACAATTAGATTCACAGTTGGCCTCTCACAGGAAACTCTACAGGCCAAAAGAGAATGGAGCAACGTATTCCAGAGTATAAAAGGAAAAAAAATTTGGCCCAGAATAACATACTTTGAATAACATGCTTTGTCTTTGAAAATGAAATAAAATTCTTCCATAGTAAAAAAAAACCTCAAAGATTTTGTCTCTTCCAAGTCTGCCCTACAAATGATACTTAAAAATGTTTGCTTGCCAGAAAAAAAATGAATAACACACACCAAAACCAAAGGCAAATGTGAAGAACATCCCCATAATAAAACAACAGAAGACTAAATCAATTAACAATCCATTGCTAAAATGACAGGACCAAATTACTACCTATTCTTATTAACCCTGAATGTAAATGGCTTAAACCCTTCAATCAAACATTGTAGGTTAATAGATTGGATTAAAAGAAGCAAAACCCATCTATTTGTTGCCTACAGAAGACATATCTCACCAGAAAGATCAGTGAAAACTGTATCTCATGGACTTTGATGGTTTTGTTTTTAGTTTCATTTCTTCAAAACATTGGCATGTTATTTAATTTCACAGCACTGTAAATTTTTTTTTTTTTCCTGTTGCTGATTTTGTTTTGTGGCTTTTCATTTAAGGGGTTGTAAGTAACTCTGTAATGGAGATTATCAATCATATCTAGATGTGAGGATACAATGCAGTATGCATCTCTACTTCCAGATCAAAGCTGGATTCCCGATGAAACTGTTCACTGTATCTTGACAAGAGGATGCTGGATTCTCTGCCATTGTTCATGCCTACAATGACGGACTTAGGACTGTGTATGTAGAACTATACTACCGTAATAACATAACGGAACTCAGTAGGGCATGGGGCAAAAGGATTAGGGAGGAGGTAAAGGAAATCACAGGGCCTATAGAACCGTATCATAAGATGATAATAATAATAATAATAATAAATGAAAAAAGTAAGCAACATCTTTGGTCTCTTTTCTAGTGTTCATTGAAACATTTTCGGTGAGCATATGTTAATTAAAGTAAGTAATTCTCCACAACCATGGTTTAATTCAATCCAGGAAAGAACTAGCTATTTTGTATCTTTTGGTAAATTTCTGATGAAGATTTGCTTCTGAGCAGCATAAAGAAAGCATCAGAGCACCACTTCTGAAGGGGACCAGTAGCAAAGTTTGTCTTAAGCCATGTCCTTTAAAAGCTCTGTTCTTGGGAGCAACATGAAAGCCTGCCATCACAGTCAGTGCTGAATTCTCCCATCGTTTTCCAGCAGATCCTGATGCCTTTGATCTTTTGCTTATTCCACAATGCTGAGTTGTTTGTTCTAAAAATAGCTATTCTACAAGAATGAAGCAGAAATTTATTTTGGGGGACCATGTTAAAGGGAGTACATGGAATTCTAAAGGAGAAAAAAAAAGATAAATATATGAAAGGCAGCCCACATGTTAAATTTATTGCTGATGTTCCAAGAAAATCTTTCTTAATATTTTTAGACTGAGATTAATGTATTTACAGACAATTTTAGAATATAAAGAAGTTTCAACTGAACATCTGCTTTATTGTCTTGGTCCTGGAGTCAACCTTATGGCTTAAAAATTTAGCAAGCAGAATTGGCAGGGTAAACACATCATTTTGGCTTATCCAAATAATTTACTCGTGTGCTTAGGCAATCAGAACGGCTTTCCATTTCTTTGTTTTGATAGAAGATTAACTTTAGAGTTACTGACTTTATTAGGCATGTATGACAATGTCTTTCAATGTCCATTAAATAATGCTTAGTATAGTAAATGTTAAATTACCATGTTACATCTCCATAAAGACACGTGAAGTCCACATGAATGCCAAATGAATTCAATATGGTCATTTCTATTATAATAAATGCCAACTGAATTCAGAGCAATGAGGCACTTAAAATGTCATCCACTTCCAACCAGCCCCGTCATGAATTCATTACAGCCACGTGATCACCATTCTTGTCAGAGTTGCTACTTTAAATACGGTTTTCAGCAGTTCTTAATAAAATTTCATTTGAGGAATTGATTCTTGTTGGAAATAGGAATGACAAGTTCTAAATACGGTGAAGTTGTACCAAAATGATTTTGCTTCATAGGGATTTCTAGCCTTCTCACAACCCTGTGAGTTGAGTATTTAGATAAATCAAAGAATATTTAGTGGTGTGTTTTATATTTGGGGAAAATTTTAGTTGGGGTAGTTTTCTGCTTTAGCACAGAGAAGTTAATTCATAATGTATCTTGGTCAAAATTTATTTTTGTATCATTCTTATTAATTGAGACAGATGGGTCTGAATTATAATAATAGTGGAGAAAACTCAGACACAGTAGTTAGTTATTTTGGTAAATAAGTAAGATGATATATGAATTTATGATCCGATTTTTCTATTTTTTGCAGATTATCCAAACATGTCCAGTCCACAATTCTAATGTTTTTAAATATTGAGGAACTTTATACATTCATTTTGACCTTCACTTTATATGCAATTACTCTTGGTCATCATTCTGGAGAAACAGGTAGAGCGAAAACAGACAACAGAAAGAACAGTGAGCTAGAGACACATGAGACACAGACTGATGCATGTAGCACCCAAACCGGTAGTAGGAACAGCTGCCCACACTGGCTGTGCAGTCGCTCATCCTATTACGGCTAAGTGTGAAGTAAAAATACAAACAGGTCAATAGTTGTTGTTAGCTAATCAGAATTAGCAGTCACCAGAAAAAGAAACAGAGGAGAGAAAAAGAGGCTAAAACTGTGTTGTAATGTATTATCTGTTATATGCATGCATTGTAAAGACAGTCCTGGGCTGTTAGCAACAACTAACTTATGTGTATTAAATATTAGAGCATGCTATTTCTACATACAGGTTTACCTTAAAGTATTTTTAATGTCTGGTGATCATATGTACACATACATACTTATATACACAAAAATCATTTGAACTGTCTAAGTTCCTGGGCATATTTCTTTTATGTGGCTGAGCCTTTGAATAATACTAAATTAGATACACTGATTGAATGTTTTATACTAAAGAAAGAACGGACATAATTTTACCTGAAGAAATGAAATAGTCCCTAACTATTGGTGAAATATGTTATACTTAGGGTTAAATGTAAGTTTTGGAGAAACTGCCAATGTCTGTTCTTCTGTTACTCTGTTCTCCTAGCCATTCATCCCTCCCTGCTTCCCTTTCTCTCTACGAAATCCAATCATCCATCTCCTTTCATGCCTCCTTCTATTCATCCACCCATTTACTGATCCAGCTATTTATTCATCTATTTAATCAACAAATAATTGTGTTGAAATAGACACTAAGGAAGGATCTAAAAGCAGAAAAAATCACTTTTCCCGCAAGGAAGTCAGCTGATGGAGGAAAATAGAAGTATAAACTGCTATGATACCAGAAAAATACCATAGAAATGATAAATTAAAAGAAATAATTCCAAGGAAATCCAGGGTCAAACCCTAATTCCTTTCTTCAAAGGCCCCTGGGAAACTTAAACTGTCCCTGGGAAAGAGCTGAGGGAAGTGATGAAGGCACAGATCTTATCACTGACCTAACACCGTGTGCAGATCCTAGGAAACCATTTGAGGGCAATGAGACCTGTCTAACTTCAGCAAATTGTTCACATTCAGCAAGACAGAAGGAGCAAGCAGGACTTAGTGTACGAGGCGTGGGAGTTGATCATGTTATTTCCATAGCAAACAGGGTTCTCACTTAAAGCAAACTCAACAGAAACAAATCAACACAAACTCATTGATCTATAACATAGTAAACATCCTCAAGAGGCCTTTTATTACTGCTGCTCCTGTTGTTTAATTCCTACGGAGATTGCCACTGGCACACAAAGTCACAGCCTACAGGGTCAAGCCCACACAGGTTCCACTCAGCAGTTGGGGACATTTCCTCTTCAAAGCAGTTTCTTACTTGATCCAGGAGCATTTCTGAGGATCTACACCGAGGTCTAAGTCTAACCCACCACTTGCTTTCACAAAGAAAGTGTCATTAGAACGCAGGCATGCCTACTTGCTTACGACTCATTTACAGGGTCTACAGTGGTAGAGGGAAGTGGTTGCCAGAGCAACCTTATGCCCCATCAAGCCAATAATATTTACTGTCTTGTCCTTATAGGGAAATCATTTCCAATCCCTAGTTTACTTGGAGATCCAAGCAATAAATGTGGTAAGAAAAACTGTATCTGCTTAATTCTTATGGATAACTAAAAGTATAATGACTCTGTAATTATGAGACTATGAGCATTACATATACTGTTGGATATGTTGTATTCATACAACTGAAAATGGCCCAAAATACACAACAAAAAACACCTATTTTTAAATTTCACATTAGGTGTTTTTTAAATTTATTAACATGCTTTAAATTTTTTTATTTGAAAGGAAGATTTACAGAAAAGGAAAAAAAACAAAACAGAGAAATCTTCTATGTCCTGGTTAACTCCCCAAATGACCACAATGGTCACAGCTGTGGTCTGCAGCCAGGAGCCTGGAGCTTTTCCCAGGTTTCCCACATGTGTACAAGGACCAACGTCATCTCCTACTGCTTTCCCAGGCACATTAACGAGGGAGCTGATAGGAAGCAGAACATTTGGGATTGTAACCAGCAGCCTTATGGGATGCTGGCACCACAGTTGGAGGCTTAGCAAATTCAGCCATGGTGCCAGCCCCTGAGTTTTATCTCAATTACCTTTTTTGTGTTTACACTGCCTTGTATAAACTAACAGTTTGTGAAACGAACACACAGATAGGTAGGGACTAAATAAAGGTAAACCCATTTATGCATCTGTCACCAGTCCACTAATGACAGATGCATTGGGGCCTATGACAGAATATGGAGTTTTACTAGAGGAATATAAAGGGCAGGTGAGAGTGATTCTCAACAGCCGCTGCTGACATGTAAACAGTCTGATAATTCCCTTGAAACTGGCTGTCCTGAACAATGCAAAATAGTAGTATATTCATGGCCTCCATCAACAGTGCTAATAGCATACTATTACCAGTCCCACTCACCAGTGTAACTTTAAAAACGACCCATGGGTAACAATCCCCATCTCTCCACCAGCCCATCATCTTTCAGTCCTCCTTCTCGACCCACTGCTTAGCACTCAACAGTCCCACTGAGCCATCCAGGCTCACTGCAGACACAGGACCCATGAACATGTTAAGGAACAATTCTTTTTCTTTCAGCTCAAGTCAGGTTATCCAGCAGAAGAGGATTCTCCCTGGAGTGGAGAATGCAATGAAACAAGTGCTACAAAAGAAATCACATTATGGCTGTGCTGGACAGAGAGGTGAGGCTTCTGTCCTCTGTCGCTGGGAAGATGATCCTGATCGCTAACGACAAGAATGAATGAAATAATGCCTAAGTAATGAGTCGGGTTATTTCCTGAGGCAAGAGATCAGGAGAAATTAAATCCTTAATCTCAAGGGGCCTGAGTTGACAGAGGGCTATGTAAGGAGCTCTACATCATGGGGAAGCTAGATCTAAATAACATGCAGAAGATGACAGTGCTGGGGCCCTCTTTCTTGGTTGATTGAGAAGTAGGCCAGAACTGACAGCTGCAGCAGGAGCAAGAAAAAAAAATGAGATTACCTTAATGACATGCAAGTCAATTCCCTAGGAAAGGGAAACCTGGTTCTGGGGTAGAGACATCTGTGGACTGGACTGCAGCAGCCTCAGTGGCATCTCAGTTAATAAATCCTTTAGGGCAAGGACGGGCTTGTAGCTCTTTTTCCGCAAAGTGTCCCGGACATAGTAAGTGCTCAGTAAGCACTTGAATGACATGTTAGAGGCTGGTGATTTTATTCACAGATACTGCATCAGACACCGGCTGCTGGATAACAGCCACCCAATCCATCACAGACTCACACAGAAGAGAGGAGCTGTCAACTTCCCTCTGAAAGCATTTTCAGCATCTTGGGCTATTAATTACACATTTTACTGTGAAATCATTTTTTTTTTTTTGCACTGGCAATCAAATCTACTTTAACTACAGTACATTTTGGTTTACAGAGCAAAAGGCAAATTCTCCCAGATGCTTTGACCATTTTGCTACGATTATACTTGCAAAGTTTACCCTGTAAACGTTATATGGTGGGAACGGACCAAGTTCACACTGCTACAGGAGTGTCTGACTCCTGCTACCAAAGGAATGTGTGTATACTGCAGAAACACGAGGGGGGGGGATCTTGCCTGTATTTATTTTTCTATGGATAAGAAAGGAGTCTGTAACAAAGGCAATTAGAACGAAAGAATGGAAGCTATAAGTGGAAAATGACAATAACTGTAAATGATAATTCTCAAATCAAATATGTAATTAAATGTATATAATTCAAAAGTGCAATTAGTCATGCATGATAAGACTTTTTGGACCCTTATTGACAGTGTTAGAGTTATTATACTAAAGTGAGAATCAATTAGCTCGTTCTTGTTTAGGCATACAAATGCATGCAGCTTTTCCAGAGAGGCATTCAAGGGTACTAGAGAAAGCTTAGCCTTTGTAGTTAAACAGACCCAGACATCACCACACTGCAGATCAATGACCTGGGACATTTGTACCCAGAGGCAATCCAATGTCATGGGAAGAAGATAGGTCTATTGGGATGCCTCGTTTCCAATCTCAACATTACAACTCACCAGTTCTGTGATCTTGGTCAAATTATAGATTCTCCTTGGGAATCTATATTAATTCATTAATGGATATTAATTAATGTGAGTATCTTATTCCCATCATTGGTATCCCAGTCCAGCATGAACCTAACAGAGTTTACAATAAGCAAATCAAAGGAACCATCATCATCGTGTGAGGAAACTGCTGACTGGGGTAAAACCTGATCCAACAAACACCCCACTTGGACTGCCACCCTGACACCTCTTCTTATATCCTAAATTCTCAGGTGTAGGTGACCATCTGTATTTATACCATCAGAGGAGATTTTTAAATACTCATGTAAAGGGGAAAAAAAGGATAAAAATTTCCCTGCTTCTGTGGGTACAAGTGCAGACATAAAAACCAGGTAAACATATGAGTGCAAAAAGTGAAGCCATTTAGTTAATGGGGAAAAAATGCTTACTTCAATTCAGTAGGGAAAAGGAGATGGCCTTCTTGACAATGAGTGGTATTGGAGCAATCAGAAAAATGGAATCACTCACAAAACAATTTTGAGATGAGAATTACTTATAGAAACTAAAGAAATCAAGCTCTGAGAAAACCTAGTTTTGATGGTTTTTGAAAGATTTGGTGCCTGCACTCACAGACATTTAAATCCTGTAAGTTTTAAGTTAATGGTAGTAAGAGTTGCAGCTTCATCCAACTGTGGTGGCGAGGAGGTTGGTCTAGTGGCAGGTTCCCAGGACATGAGGGGTTCACCTTTGGATGCTAGTTTTCACTGCAAAGCCAGTTATAACTTCTGAGCCAGATGCACCCATTCTTGTCACACTTCCTGGCTGCCACATGTTTCTTTCCCCATACAAGCTTTGCCTCAACCATTTGACCTCATCAAAAGGTTCAACCGATGGAGCTTAGACTTTGCGCCCTCACAAGTATGAGCCAAGATAAACCTTCTTCCTTCAGAAGTAACTGAGGTGTTGCACTGTCATGGAAAAAAAGACACTAGCAGGAGAACACATGATCTTGAAATATGCGAATGTTTCTTAAACAGGACACAAGAAGCAGTAACTATAATAGAAGATGTGAGCCATTGGTTTTACTAAAATAGAGAGCATCTGTTCAACCAATGATATCAGGGAGCAAGCAAAAGACACAAAAAGAAGAGACTCAGAATTCAAAACTTTGACAGAGACTTACATTCAGAATACAATAAAACCTTAACAGACCATTAATGGAAATCTCTTTTAAATGGAAGAAAGATACTACATTCTGAAGAACAACTTGTTGGGTCTGCATAGGTGTATTTGAGACTAAAACTCAACGAAGGAGCAGCAACAGAGAACAGACTCACACAAAATCACAGGCCCAGTATACCACATGGAGAATTCAGAAGAGCAGATATGAGAATGAGGGTGGGGAGTGGAAAACCCTGAGATGGAGTGAGACAGAGAGTGCAGGAAGCCAAGAATAATCATGTTTGATATCCTGCTGGGAAGTGATACTACCTCCAAATAGAATTTCAGTAAGATACATGTGATATTGTGAAATCCACATGTGGTCTCCCGCCATGCTTTCTGGCATACACCTCAGAACATCTTTAGCATCTCAGGGATGATAGTATCTTCTTATATGAGCAGTGGGTGAATGACTGGCAGCTTCAGGATGGGGCTATCAGAAATACAAAAGCACAATTAGAAAAAAAACCATGGGACTGGGATGAGGGTTGAAGTTAAGTTGACTACCAGCAGTCAAGCATTTGGCTCATCATAGCTTTGTAATGTTTCCCTAGAAACCCAAAGAGGACAGGGCTTGGAATGCTTCTAGAAATATGAACACATGAACATTCCTGGCAGACACTGCACCTGAGAGGGCATAGGATTCTACACCCCTGCTCCATACATCCCTCTGTGCACCTCTTCCTTTGCATCCTCGGTCCTATTTCCTCCTTAACAGACTGGCAAACACATGCATTTCCTTGAGTTCTATGAGGTTTCTGAGTGAATGAATCGAACTCCAGCAGGTGGTTGTAGGAATGTATGCCTACAGAACAGGATCCACTCGTTGGGCTTTATGCAGACTGGGGAGGTGCTTTTTTCCACATTAGATTGTGAAACAAGTAGGGGAGGATAACACAAAACAACTAAGAAAACAGAAGCACGATGTTGGAGGTTGAGGTGACATGGGGGTGTGAGCACTTCATGCCCACAAAATTCCAGAAACTACATCACTGAGCATTCACAAGGCATGCGGTGGGCCGAGGTTATTAAAATTTCACAGGATGGAAGATACCAACTGACATCAGCTAACATTGGCAGTGCCTCTGTCCTCTGCTAAATGCTGAGCTCCCTCTGACCAAAGTATGAGGACATAATAGGGAACTGGAACTGATGGAAATGACTGACTGGCAATGAATGGGCCTGATACATCATGTGCATCTTGGAAGCTGTCAGCACCTCCTGATCAACTTTTTTTTTTTTTTGCTTTTCATTTTGTTGGTGTTTTGGTTATTCCTTCCAACAAATTGCCTGAAGTTCCCAGTTATTTGCTCATTGTATTGTCTATCAACAAAGCAACATTTCAGCCCAAATGTGTACCTTTCCTTTCAGGGGATGAGTCACACTACGGCATGCAGCGATTCATATGCTTTTGCAAAATAATTACCCCTCTTTCACACCCGAGGCTTGTTATCTGAATAAATGTTTGCCTAATAAAGCTTGCAGCTGGGTTGAGTTTGAGAAACAAAACAATTAGGAGTCATGGGACGAGAGCTCAAAAAGGGTCCCTTTAAACACCAGTATTTGCTTCCTACATCCTGATCAGGAGGAACTGGGCTTATGTGCCTGCCAACACAGCATTGATTGCTAATCAAGTGGCATGGTGTATGCAAGTAGAAGAAAATTAGAAAACAAATGTAGATCTTGATTAGTTTTCCACAAACATCTTGAAAGATGTATGAAGTCGCCAAGTTAAGCCAAATAAGAATCCAGTTCTGTCTGCTTTGCCAAACTCACCTGACTAGGATCTAGGATTAAAGAAACTGAAACAGGTCCTTAAACTGATGGCCAGACAAAAACTCACAGCGAGAACAGTAACAGTGGTAGCAACCACAGTTCTAACTGCCAAGCTAGGCAAGAACTCTTAACATGCATTAGCTAATTCTAGTCTCATAATCATGCCATGAGACGCTTGTGAATTTTATCATCTCCATTTCACAGGTGTGAAAACTCACACTCAGCAAAGGTATAATTTTTTCAAGGGAAAAAGCTGGAAATAGCAGAGAAGGATGGTCACTGAGGTCCTCATTCCAGAGTTTAAGCTTGGCACGAGATGAATAGTGAAATGGAACATACCTACACAAGTCAAAGGATACAGATATTATCACCAACACATAACAGACAGCATTACAGGAAACAAACAAACAAAACCATCAAGAAACAGAGAATGAAGGTCCAAGGACCCATTACAATGAGGTGACATCTGTCTGGAATCAGACAGCTGGCCTACTGGTTAGGCTGCCTTGGCTAAGACAGCTGCATCTCACAATGCAAGGCCAAAGTCCAACACTGGGCTCTGGCTTCTGACTCCACCCTCTTACCAGATGTAGACCTTAACCAGCAGCAGTGATAGCCCAAACAACTGGGCTGCACTCTCCTCCTGAAAGCCACCTGAGACCAACAGAAGTGAAGGCAACACTCCAAGCAGGAGCTGGAACCTCAGTCTTCTCCACTTTAAAGTGGGACAACTTTAAAGCACATCTTCCACATCAGACCCCGAGTTTTCTTAGGGAAATAAGCTTTACTTCTCCTCATGGCTGCTTAATGCTCTCCCTCTTTTAACATGCCATCCCTTCTCCTTGAGATCTGTCCACTTTAGGTGCTCCCTGCTCCTCCTGAACACACTCCTGGCATCTCATTCTTTTCCTTTTTGGAGAGCTTTAACTGAGGCACACACAAATTCATACATTCTCATGCATCCCTACCAAACCTCAGTGTCTTCAGAGAGTCGGCACTGATGTCAGCCAATTCTTGAAGTGGGGTTGTCTTTCTAACACCACCAACAACTTAAACATCAGACACTGTTAAAAGCTCCATATTGATATTACCCTGGTGGATACCCATGATGTTTGAGAGGGCTAATCTGAAAGAAGCACCAGTCATTTAATCCTCCCGGTTGATTGACTTCTATTCCTGAATCCAGTCTGATGGCCAGGACGCACAACTCTTTGTAGGAAATCACCTTTCCATGATTCCCTTTCATGTCTTCATAGAGGCAGGACACACCAAGTGATTAGAAAAAGAACATTTTTACATTTCTTGAAAAATACGTATTCCCTGTGCAACTCAATACTCTTTCTGGTAAAGACTCCAGTGATACACTCCTACCAGAAAATACAAACACCAAAAATGAGAAGAATCCTCTTGCTGCTTATTTGTAGCCTGCTCCTTCTCCTTCTAATGAAACAGTAATCACTTAACATTTGTTTTTTTCCCATGATTATGTAGAAACACAAAGCAGATTTGCAGTTGATATGTAATAACTATATCCAATGATTGTCCTCTTCTATCATTTTTTTTAAAAAAAATCTTTACCTTATGGAATTGTGCCTTTAACAAACTATTTAAAAACATTTGAAGGCAAGTATGATAGGTGGAATCAGTGAATTAAGAGTATTAGGCTCATATGGATCCAAAAATATTACCACTGTTCTACAAGTGGGAAGACTGATATCAAGGCCTGACTCAAAATTGCTTGCAAACATGATTCATAGCAAACATGAAGAGCCCTTGACTAGTCCGAGGTAGCATGCAAAGGTTAACAGGTAACTCCCATGAGTGCTGTTTGCAATGAGATAGAAGCTAGTGCATTCATTTAGTCACAAATTCTATCACGTCAGATGTGCTAGTAAGGTTAGGAGTTGTTCTAGCCTCCAGAACTCTCAGGGAATTTCTGATTCAGCCTGGTTGTGTCTGATAGCCAGACTGGAGGGGATAGAACAGTCCATTACAAATCACCTCACAGGACCTCCAGTGAAAAGTAAAACAGTATTAAAGAAAAACTAAGAAACAGGACTGTGGGTATTTATTTAAATCGGTCTGGATGTCTCCCAGGTTGGCAAATGGATGAACCATGGCTTGTATCACAGCTGCTCCAAAATACCTACAAAATAAAAACAAAATGTGGACAACAGCACAAGGGTGAGTGTGAGGACACCATCAGCATAGAACAGGCATTTGTGAATTCAGCTTAATGCTGGTTATTATTTTTATTTGCTTAAAACAGAATGGAGAGACCTCTTAAGGTATCATCTGCTTAATGGCATGAGGGTTTCACAAGAGCCTAAACATCAGGCACTGGCACATTTTGATTATAACAGGGCCACACTGAGGTCACACCCAAGGACCAGGCTACCACACTTCAACAAAGTTGTCTCTGCTCCTTAACACTTTATAAGTATCTTGATTGTGGTAGGGTCACACAAAGCATGAAGGCCAGGACTTGAACCCCAAGAGTCTAGGAAAGGTAGTTGGCTACTCTGCACGTAGAAATCATCATTGAGTTTAAAGGGAACTTTGAGAGGAGTCCATGATGAGCCACAGAATGCACAACTCAAGGGGGAAAAATGATGGGCCAAGTCCCATTCACTCCCTACCTTTTCCTTCCCTTAACCCAAAAGAAGTCTTAAACACCTGTGTGGACAACACACTGGGTAGAAGTGATTACACCAATCTCACAGCACTAGCGATAAAAGCTTTGATCAAAGACATTTGTCATTACAGAGAGAGCTTTTCAGGAAGGGCTTTATGGAGTATGGCAACATATCATTGTGGGAACTCTTTGGAAACAAATTCTTGGGCCTCAGCACTGAATTTCTGGGTGGGAAGCTTTGCTGTGGTACCCACTATTCTAACAAGCCTTAAAAATGGTTTTGGTGTTCACTTCAGTTTGAGAACCATTGGCCCAAGAACTGGAATTTGTTCATTTTCCAAGGGGGACCTTTTCAGTTTTTCTTAAACTGCCAATGTTAGGATATTTTTGGACTGCAGTTATGTCTCACTTGCCCAAACAGCTCACAGGTCATAAGACTGAAAAGACAGAAATAGAGTGAACTGTTTTTATTTTTGTTTGTTTGTTTTAATGAAAAACCTAAAAACAAATCCCCAGAATCATTTGCTTCATTTCAGCTATCCCAAAGATCAAAGAAGAAAGAAAAGATAATTGAAGTGATAATGCAATAGAGTGGTTTCACCATAAAATATTCATGTTAACTTTCATTTTTAATTCTACTCAATCCGGGCTCCACAGTCCCATCAGCATATCAAACCCTTCACCTATTAAATCTTCACTGGTACTAGTTATAAGGTATATGGATTTATTCTATGGGATAAACAATAAGTCTGACAGCAAACAGTTTCCTAAAATAGACATTGGTCTGGGGTTTGGGGGCAGGAGACACACTTTCAGTAAAGGCTGTGTGTATAATCTTCTTTAAAGATTTATTTATTTTTATTGCAAAGTCATATACAGAGAGGAGAAGAGACAGAAAGGGAGATCTTCTGTCCATTGATTCATTCCCCATGCAGTTGCAACAACCGGAGCTGTGCCGATCGGAAGCTAGGAGCCAGGAACCTCTTCTGGGTCTCCCACACTGGTGCAGGGCCCCAAGGCTTTGTGCCATCCTCAACTGCTTTCCCAGGCCGCAAGCAGGGAGCTAGATGGGAAGCAGGGCCACTGGGACTAGAACCGGTGCATTCAAGGTAAGGACTTCAGCCACTAGGCCACCAGGCCCTGCCCTGTGTATACATTCTTGAGAAACATTTGGCTGATAGTCTCTACTCTGGTCAGAATTTTTTTCTTGGAAAATTCAATTCTGCATCAATGAATCATTTCCATATTTTCAGGAAGATGCTCATGAAAAATAATTTAAGATACTCCTCTTGCAGATCAGCTAGAAATAGCCAAATTTGCATGACTCTTGAAAAATATTCCCTTGTTTTTGGCAGTTATCGCCTAGAATGTAGAAATTGTAAAAATGAGGCTAATGAGATTGAATTAAATTTTGGTATCAGCTCAACAAAATTAGGTTTTCAGAAAAGCCTGTGCCAAGCATTGCACGGGACATTTTTATGGTAAAAAGTAATAGAAGGTTTTACAAATCACTTGTCAACACTGATCTGTTTGAAGGTGTCTGTTCTTGACCACCAGCGCCAGCTGCCTTCTTTGAGAGCTTTATTCAGCTGGTGAATTTGCATGTCTGCCTCCATGTGAGGCAGCTGCATATTTTCTTGGTGTCTTTTTGTTTTAACCCCATTGTGGCATGTGGTTTACCAGGAGGCTGAGCCATGGCCACCTCTGTTTTGCACAAGAAATGTTTTCTGTGCACTTACTCACGTTCATGCTTCACGTAAGACACGGGACATGTACAAGTGCCCCTTGTCCCATGGAATTTAATCCCCAGCAGCAAGGAAACTGTCAAGTTACAATTATTACTTCCCCATTGCTTACAGAACTGTCAAACTTACAAAGCATCAAGAATGGGATAGATGAGGCATTTTGCAAAGTGTAGTGTGGAGAGAATCTCTCCAGAGTATGTGCTTGGCATCAGAAAATGAACTGTTCCATATTTATCAATAACTTTTTGTTTCCAGTTTAAGATCTAGTTTCAAAAGAAATCCATACTAATTTTTAGTGACCTCTAATTTCATCATGAGAGAACTATATGGGATCACATAAAAAAATGGCACTATACCAAGGGAAATTTAAGCGTATGCTGGTGAAGAGCAGGTTTCATAGAAACAGCTACACAAGTAACGCCCCAGTCACCAGGGTCTCTGTAATCATCTCCAGGGGTCTCACATAGTGGAACAGAGGGTCTACTTGGTTTTCCATTAGCTTCAAGGAAGAGCTCAATTTTCTGATACAAACCAAACTTGCCTGTCCACGATTGATGGAAAGAGCTGCCCTGGTGGGGAAATAGTTGAGACGCAAGTTTAAAATTAGGGTTTCCAGGTAAAGGCAGGTTTCAAAGATCAGGATTTTAATTTAATTTGGGAATGTGAGTGACTGATGTCCTCTCTGACAGTTCATCATTTCCTGAAAAAGGAAATGGACAGAGAGGGCTGTTCAATCCCCTCTGTCCTTCTCACCCAGGTGAACTTGGATATTGATTTATCTATTCATCCTCAAAGCTTCATGGCATTGATTTTAAGTGATGTATCCCGGTGCATAACTGCTCACAACCCCAACTTAATGTGTTTATTACAGATAGTTACAATCTTGAATCACAAAGAGAGCTGACAAGGAGCTTGCTTTGCAATTATGTTCCAAAGACACCTCAGTATTAATAAGTCACTTATAAAAAAAAGAAAATATACAAATTAGACATGTGAAAATTATGTCTTTCTTTAATATCCCTATATTAAGGATAGAATAACTTCAAAGATAACTTCAAAGTAAAATTTAAAACAATCAAATGTGATTCATAGTTAACACAGGTATGTTCAATATAATATGTATAAGGTGCTCTGAAAAGTCCCTGTGTACCAAGGTGGCCAACTGTCATTATGAATCTACTATGTATTTAAAGCAATAGAGTACCAGCCACATAAGAGAAGGTACTCTGAAGGGTCTCATGGCATAGACTGTATCAGGATTCAGAAGAGTAATGATCCTGAGAAATACTGACTGGAGACAAACAGGGTTCTCTGATAGCTTGTCATGCTTTATTTCCTGATCTGGGTATGCATTATGCATGTGTTTAGTTTGCGAAAACCCATTCAGATATAGACCTGTAACATCTATACTTTTCTATGACACATGTTGACTGTTCCATCGCAACAACTATACTAGGATACCACAGACTGAGTTGTGTATAAATAACATACATTTATTTCTCACCATTTTGAAGCCTGAATTCTAAGATCGAGGCACTCACAGACTCAGTATCTGGTGAGGGATCCCAGCTCATACGTGATCATCTTTGTCACGGGCTGGGAAATGGCAAGGGAGCTCTTTGGAATCAAGGTTATAAAGGCAGTGCTCTCGCTCATGCAGACCTCAGCCTCAGACCCAAATACTGTCACGTGGGGCATCAGCCACTAGAATCACAGTTATAGATTAGTCTCTACCTCAGTAAACAGTGAAGAACAGATGTGTCAACCTGACTCACATGGTAACATAAAGATTCCCTGAAGATGCTGAAATGATAGTTTCAGAAACAGATCAGGAAGCTATCGTTCCAAGTTAGAAATCTCCAGCGCTGAAGGCACCTTGCTACCATGGATGTGACTGTGTCCACATTGGTGATGTTGGTCCTGGCTTAGAAGGTGTACCCCACACAGAGGGGTGGGTCCAACCATAGAAGAGGGCAAGGATTACACTTCATCTCAGAAATATCACTCATCCCAATCCTTAGTCTTCCCTTACTTCTCATTAGTTGACAGTATATACATACAGATATAGAGTTCATGACTTCAGGATTTTTTTAAAGCATTTTAAAAATTCAACCATTCAAATCTAACAATTGTTAATAATTGAGAGATTTCTTAGATGAATCCATGAACCTAATTCTTAAGATAGATGCAAAGGAAAACAAAGGTTGGGAATCTATGTTGCACACACACAAGATTAGCAGATATTGAACAAGGCTGACAGCAATCAGAGCTAGCGAGCGTGTGGAGACAAGGGCACTTTCAAATGCTCTGAGTGCCACTATAATTTGGTGTGACATTTGGGAAGATAATTTGGCAGTTTCTGTCAACATTTTAAATAGCCCTCTCTTTAGCATTAAGCAATCTCACTTGGAGAATTGAACTGTACATTCAGAGGGTTGTATAAAGAGAAATCACACTTGAAATGCTGATACAAGTGAAAAACCAGCAGCAACCTGGAAGGTGCCTGATCGTGAGAGTGTCCAGACAAATCAGAGTGCAGCAACAGAGAGAATAATACACAATCATGAAAAAAACATACACACCTTGCTCATTCTCTATCACTTTTTTGTCTCTCTCTCTCTCTCATACACACACACAATTATATATGCTGCAAAACTGTATTTTTTAAAGAGGAAAAAGGAGAGACCCATATTGGTGGTCTAATACAATGTTCCCAGCTTTCGAAAAAATAATCTAGCTCCCTGGATGTCAGGTGGGCCACTGTCACCTTCTCCATAACGAGAAAGAGCAAAAGCACTTAGAACATGGTCTAAAACACAGTAAGAATGAAAGACAGAGCGAGAGAGAGAGAGAGTATGTGCGTATGTGTTGGAACCATCTTCATGGCGAAACCATGAGCTGAGCAGTGACTTAAGCATCCAGGGGCTGCTACAATGGCTGCTAGTCAAGAAAGCCTACACAATTGTTTACACAGTTGAAAAAAAATTGAACATCAATTCTCTGAACATTCGGTAAATCACCATTCATACACCAGTATTCAGAAACTCCATTATCAGTGATCACTCACTCCTTCCCTGAGTGTGCTATTGACTGCTGCGCTAGACTGGAGGCCCGTGCTGACATCTGAGTGGTAAATGGCACAGGCCTGGTTTCTGTCAGTTATCACTCTGCTGTAAGCAGGGACCAGCATTGTCAGGAGGCAGTGCAATATTGTGGCAAAGAACAGAATGGAGATAGTTGGAATTCTTTAGGAACACTTAGGAGGGAAAACTTAGAGGAGATTTGAAACATAAATAGGAGTTTCATCAGAGAAAGAGGGAAGAAAAGTTGTAATATAAAGAAATACAATGTATGAGGAATTAGCATATGTTTCGGGTCAAGTAAATACCAATATCTTCACTTCTAGTCAAGTAACCTCTTTCCACATTATATCAGTTCAACTAGTTGGCTCAAAGAACAGGGCAAAGCAAACACTGGCTGAAAATAGGTCAAGTTATACTATGCACAGAAACCTGAATCTTCCCAAATAACTCTCACCCTATTAAATCTCTGAGGTTCTACGTGCAGTGTGATGTTCATGGTGACAGCCCTTTCACTGAATGGTAATCCATGTTTCATCTCCTTGGCTTAGTAGAACTTTTGATCATCTCAGCCACTACACAATATGAGAGTGGTGCTTCTAAGCCTGGAGCATAAAATACCATTCATTTCTATCATGTTCCCTCTCCTGGAATATTCACTTTTGGCATTAGCTACCACTGTGTGAGGAAGCCCAAAAAGTCACATGGAGAGATCTTAGGGGACAGTTCTTGCAAAGAGCCCAAATCAATGACCAGACACATCAAGGAATAAACAGAAAATGAGTCCAACCTCAGCTACTGAGTTATCCCAGGCTTTACATTATCCTGGGTGACACTCAAAAAATAGAGTTGAATTATCCCCACTTACATCTCATAAGTCACATGTCTGTGAGAAAAACATATGGTGTTTTAAGCAAGTAAGTGTGTAATGGTTTGCTGCCTAATCCTAACTGGACATCTGAATAAAACATAGAGCCAGGTTCAAGGTCTGACCTCATATGGCTGCAATAAACACTATAGTCTGCTAAGAGATTTCCTTCCCAATCCTCAGATTGCTAAGACATCTCGTAAATAACCATAGTCACAAAGAGAGAGAGACACAGAGCTAGGATTCCAACCTGATATTTCTGACTGGAAGCCTGCGGGCCTAAAGAGCCAAGCAACACTAGCCAAGGAGCTATGCCTTCCAACTCAGAGTCAACACCAGGGCCATGGATGAAGTGCAGAGCGGAGGGAACAAAGTGGGGACACCATTTCTAAAGACGTGGTTTGGATTAAACAATGCAAGAGTTGAGCAAGCTGAGGGCAAGCTGAGACTGGTTCAGAGACAGGTCTGATTACACCAGCCGCGTGCTCATCAGCGCCTTCTCTGTTTCGGGAAAGTAGACACACGGAGGTGAAACTGTTTCAGTGTCCTTAAGCTCCTGGAGTGAGAGTCACTGGGACTGCCGGCCATATCCAATTTTCATCCTTAATTTGGAAACAAAGTTTTATTTAAACATAGCTATTGCCACTCATTGACATGTTATCTATGCTATTTCTACAGCACAACAGCAAAAGCTTAAGAGTCCATCCAAGATTTTATTTATTATCTGGCTTCTTCTTACAGAAAAAAAGTTAGCAAGTCTCAGACTACTGGAATGTATCCAGTTACCCAAGACAATGTTGAATGGAATGATCAAATTGTCTTTTATTTGCATTTTCCTGTAGTCTGGAATTAAACCAAGCCTCATGCTGGCTACCCTGTGCTGATCAGAGGCTCTGGCTGGCAGTTCTACAATTCTTTGTTGAATTTTTTAAAATAGGAAAACTCATTATCATCTGACAAAAGGAGTCTGTAGGCAGAATGTTCCAACAGATGGACTCCATGGAGCAGAAAACACAAGTTCTTCTTGGTGGAAGACCTGACATTGCTGGATCAGGTGACGACACACCACTGAGGTGAAATCAGAAAGAGGACTGTGGGTTTGGTTTATGTAGATGTTAGAAACTCAGTGTATACAGGTCTGTAACATGTTTCATTCTCTTTATTAAAGAGCCAACTGGATATGGCTGCATGTGGGTGGCCAGTGTTGAGCGTAAGTGACCCAACACCTGTTCCTAAATTCCTTATCCCAATCTGCTTCTACTACAGTGGCTAGAGACATCAATATGCACTTCCCCAGCCTCCTGTCCATGCAGAGCAATCACATGGTCTGCCCTAACTGGAAAGATTTAATTAGATATCCCTAGGGGTTTTAGGGCAAGTGCTGGCTGATACAATGCTGGCACTGCCTTTTACCTTCTTCCTTCCTGGATTGCAGGTATCACAACTGATCCAGAGCTCATCCTGATAAATAGTGCATCTACTAACAGGGAACCTACGCTCTCAACTGGCAATCATGCAGGAAACATTTTTCAATTGTTCCCACTTAAATACTAGCTGTGGGTTCCCTTAGTGGCCACCAATACTCTGGATTATTTTTTAATGCTATAATGTTCCATTACCACTTCTTCTCCTGCATAAAATGGCCAAGAACTGATGGGTACTCCTAAGAACTAGTGAAGGCAGCCATTCCTCTCCCTGGGGTCTCTGGAAAGTTCTTTCCAGGCTCTCAGTGCCAAGAATATTACAGCACTCAGTCTCCTCCTGATGGTGAGGAAAATTCAGATTTCTCAAGATGATTAAAGGACACAAAATAAAGACAGCTAAACCCATCCACTTGAGTAATCAAGGCATATCTTCATCTACAGTCCCACGGGAAGATTTTAAGGAAATAAAGAGTATCAACACATTTTTCTCAGGTACCTATCTTTGAGGGTCCCCACAGTGTTTTAAAACAGGAATTGTCAGTATTAATGAGGGCTTAATAAAGGCCCTAAGAACATCTGAGACAGTTCTTCCCTAGTAAAATTATAAATGCTATCTGATTCCAGTACTCAAAGATTCTACTCCAGACACATGTTATTTATTATCCCTTTCTGTGTGTTGAGAAGTCCCAGCTATGGCGACATAGATGAGACAGCACAATTGTGCACAAAACCTCACATTCCACATTGATAACTATAACTCACCCTCCTTCCTGGAACTCTGCGTTTATCTTAAAAGCTCTAAAAGTGGGTAGATGGCTGGCTTTTCCTCAGGTGCTGGAATAACCCCAGGGTCCACTGGCAATATGGGATAAGAAGTAAGGGCTTCAGTAATAAAGTATTATCACATAAATCAGCTACAATTGCACAGCAGTCAGGGAAAAGCCAGAATGTCACCACAGCTGTCAGGGTACCAGTTTTGTTCTGATGGCCTCACCCTAAACTACTTGGATTCATAAGCCTGGTTTACTCCTGATTGCATAGTGTGTAAATTCAAAAGATGTCTGAACCCCAAGTTTAAAAAGCAGCAAAAAGTTAGTGGATCAATCAGCAAAGAGATTTTCTTATGAGCTTATGGTTGAATGAATTGCCCAGACACACTTAGGCCTGGCTATTGGAATGTGCATAAAAGTGGTATTCCTGCTTTCAGACCTGGTCAAGTCAAGTATTCCTCTAGGGGATGGTCTCTTCAGAGGAATAAATAAATACATACTTACTAAGCTCCTGGGTGTGGGAAGTTTATCTGGTACAGCAGCTTATATGCCATAAGTAGCATACACAAGAAGTCAGGAGTACAGGCTAGACTTTGGGTCCATTTCTGTCTCTTCTAGGTTTTGTGTTTCAGAACACGGGTAAAAACAATCATGCTTGCTTCTCTGTGTCCTTCATCCTCCTTCAACAGGAACTCCACCCTCTAGCGGGAAGATATGAATCTGCTCCTTTATTTAAAAAAAATCCTTCTGGGATGTGAATTATTTCTCCTGGGCCTTCCTTACCTTTCCTGGTTACTCATTAGAGACTACTGTCCATCCATAATTTAATCTGACAAAGCCATTTTTAAAATGTAGAAGAGTAAAGCAATACAGGAAATGAGTGAAACCCATGAGTTGGTTCTATGCAAAGGTCAACAAGGTGGACAGATATTTTGCTTAAATGACTAAGTTAAAAGAGACAGAAATCAAGAAATGAAAAAGGGCACAGTATCACTAATTTGAACAGTAATTTAATAGATAAGAGAATACTGTAAGTAATTACATGCTAACACATTAGGCAATTTAGTTCAAATGCTAGAAACACATCACCCTGACTCTAACTAAAAACTGAAATACCCCTAAAACCATAAAAGTAAAATAAATTTAATGAATAAAACATCTACCAAGTCCAAACCCAAATGGCTTCTTTGCCTAATTTTATCAAGCATTTAAAAAAGAAATATTTTGCAAAATCTTCCATGAAACCCAAAAGAATACATGGCAGCTCACACTATGAGGCTAATATTACACTGACATTAAAGCCACACACAGATAACAAAAGAGAGGTAAAGCGAAGGCATGGGGTGCATTTGTGGCATAACAGAGTAAGCTGTTGTTGTATCTGTATCCTATGTCAGAGCACCTGCCTGAGTCCTGGTTTCTCCGAGCTTCAGACCCAACTTCCTCTTAATGCATCCTGGGAGGCAATGGATGATGATGCGGGTGCTTGGATTCCTGTTAACCACATGGAAGAGAGACCCCGGTGGAATTTCTAGTTCTGGCTTTGGCCTGATCCAGCCCCAGTGCTGGGATACTTTTTCAAGTGAATGAGAAACAATAAGACTCAGGAAAGTAGTAAAGTCAACCAGACAGGCAACATGCTGACAGTGGATCCAAGATAGCAGATCCTAGACCCTATAACTTGTAAACCCTACCTCACTTGGACAAGCGATGCCTGCAGATGGGACCCTAAGCGGGAAGGTCGTTCTGGGTCATCCACGTAGGCTCCTTACACCTTCACTGTTTCCTTATGAGAGGAACCCAGAGGCAGAGAAGGCAAATGCACAGGTAAAACAGAGACAAAGATGAAATCTTGAACTTCAAAACCAGAGGGGACCTGACCATGAGCCAAGAGACAGCAGCCACTGCAGAAGCTGGGAGAAGCAGAATATGGCTGTTGCACCAACCCATCTGCAAAGGTATATTCTTGCTAGAAGCTTGATTTTGGCCCAGTGAAGATGTTTTGGATGTCTGACCCTTAGATTTGTGAAAAACTAGATTTCTGACTTTGTGCCACTAAAATCTGCGCTAGTCTGTTACAGCAGCCATAGGAAACTAACACAACATAAAAAAGAATTACATAAATCAAGGAAAATTTCTCAACAGTCTCTACACCACGAATGCAAGTTTGTCATAATTCTAATTAGTGCAACAAGTCACAACCACATGAGTAAGTGGGAAAAAAGCTCCATTGTCAGATAAAAGCTAACATTCATGATAAAAACTCAGGATGGAAGAGGACTTACTCAGTGTGATCAACAGCAGCACACAGGAATACCCTGCAGCCAACATTGTACTTGGGGGAGGGTGTGTGAGCATTTACAGAGGGAATATTGCTTTTTGAGGTCGGAAACAAGGCAATGAGGTCCACTCTTAGTCTTTGCATCAACCATCATACTGTGGATGCTAGCCAGTGAAATCAGATGGAAGGAAGTAGGAAAAGAGGCAAGGAAGAAGCAGAAAGAAGGCAAAATAAAACAACTGGGTAAGGTATGGTTTCAACGTGCTGCTCCAAAATATGTATGCTGGAAACGGAATCCCAAATCCAAGTCAATGGGCAGCTGGAGGTCGGATTTTTGGGAAGTCATTAGCAATTAATGAGGTCATTAGGGCTAGAACCCCACAATGGCACTGGTGGCTTTATAACGAGAGAGAGAATCATATTAGTAAGTTTGCACTATGTCCCATGTATATCCTCTACCAGGAGCCCTGTCATGGTATAGAGAGAAGGCCCTCATTGGATGCTTAGCAGATGCCAGCAACTTGACTGCAAACTTCTCAGCCTCCAGAACTGTGAACCAAGTAAACTTCTACTCTTTATAAAGTAGCTGGTCTCAGGTGTCCCATTACTGCTGAGTGTGAGGGCTAAAGCAGAGTGCATAATAGAAGAGGAATCCTCCTACTCTCAGTGGTCTCTGGCCAGCCCCGCCCACACGAAGACCTACAACAGCACCTGTCTCTTGCCCATGAGGCATTGCTCTGCTTCCCCTTACTCAATCCACACTCGCAGATAGGCCAACTCCTTTCAAAATAGGTGGAGAGGAATGCATGAAGGCATTTGGCCCTGATCCAGTCTGGGACCATCAGTATATTTAATTTTCCTGGTCATTTAAATGATTTGAGGAGCAGCACATGACCCACGATGATTAAAAATTAGCTCTAATTTGTACTTTTATTTGAACTATGAGGAAAAATGCAAACTCTTTCCCCTGGAGTTTTCTGTGAATTCTGAGCTGCTGGCAGCTGTCTTGTACCACGAAGACAGTGATTGTAGGGTAAATAAAAACATATACGAGCTTTGCAGAATGAGAAGAACCAACAGAGAAAAATTCCAAGCAGAGATGAAGAAGAGCTGATAGAAAGCAGTGCTTGCGTTCACATACACAGTCAGGTCTAGCCATAAACTCAAACAAACTTGAGCCACAAAATACCCTTCTTCATAGGGCTTGAACTGACTTTCTGGCAGGGTCAGAAGCAAATGCCCTAACACAGGGATTGTGACTTCTTCCGGTCTCGATATCATCCTTTCTAGTAACTAGATTTCACCACTGCCCTCGCAGAATATTCACAATATGTTGAACTTTGTCCCCCAGTTGACTTTAAGTTCCATTAAAGCAGAGGCTGATTTGTTTTCTAGCATGTTCTTAAGCGCCTGGTGTATACTAAATTCTTAGTATTTGCCAAATGGGCAGATTGGTAAGGGGATGGAACATAATGAATAAGTGGGTCTGTTCAGAACTGCAGTGGGGATTAAACTCAGTTCTAGTGGTCTTCTGTTGCTAGAACTTGTCCTTTCTTAAAAATAATAACAGCTCGCCAAGCCCATCTCCAGTCTGCTTGCACCGATCTTTTCCCCGATGTCTCACAATTGTAGAAATTCTTAGCGAAATCCTCAACACAATTTCCTCAGTGCCCTCTGTCAGAAATAATCTTCCTTATCCTATAGATGTGAACCCACTTAAATCAATAAGACGCATTTTCATCGTCTTCTCAACTATCTCAGACTCCAATTTTTCTCCTATTTGTATTTGTTCCACCCTTTTACTTGGTGGTAACTGCTTTTATCACAGAAGCAGCAGTTACCAATGTCTGCGTGGTTCTGCATTTACTTAGACTTTTTGGGGTGGAGGGTTGGGACACCATCTGGCCACCGTTAAGGTCAACCACAATCACCTCTCAAGTCTCTCAACTCCATCCTTATGTGGCATGAAACTTGCAACTTCTGGGATGTTTTAGGGTTTTACACAACTGATGGGTACTGTCCTGCTGGCATTCAACTGGCTTACAGGACGTGCTCCTCTTTAAATTTACTCTGCTACGAAAGTTCATGTTTTGCCATAATGCTCCTTCCTGTGTGCTGCATTTTCCTGTCTCCCCATTTCTCTCTTTCCACCTCCTTTCTCCATGATCTGTCAGGTTTTCACCATGACATAATAAGAACTTAGGGTATATTTCTGTCACTGTTGTACTCTGAATTAGTTTATCTTTTTTTTAATGTTTGCATTTTTCTCTAAACTTGAGTTGAACTGAGTTGTTCAATTCAGGGTTACTTAAGAAATACCTTGATTTGTCACATAAAAATGTACAGGGGTTGGTGCGTTGACTCAACTGGCTAATTCTCTGCTTCCAGGCATTGGCATCCCATGTGGGTTCCAGCTCATGCCTCAACCATTCCACTCTCCAAGCAGCAAACTGTGTAGCCTGGAAGGGCAGAGGAAGATGGTCCAAAGCCTGCATTCATGTGGGAGACCTAGAAGAGGCTCCTGGCTCTTGGCTTCAAATTGACTGATTTCTGGTTGTTGCAGACACTTAATGAGTGAGTGAGCAGATGGAGGATATTTCTGTCACTACTCTTCTCCTTAGATCTGCCTTTTCAATAAAAAACATTGACAAATCTTTTTTTCAAAGGTACAAACATAAATTCCACATAAGCCACACCATTTCCCAGGAATGGGAGAGGGGTTATATAGAAGAATCTTTAAGTTTCCTTATTTCAGAACTAAATTATAATACATAAAAAATATTTTAATGAACACATAAAATGTGGCCAAAGCTTGCTCCTGGTACTTTTGGACACACACACGCCACTTCAGAGAGGATTTCTTTTCATCTAATGTTTTTGTAGGAGCCTCCCTCCTACTGTTCTGGGCCCCTGGGGTCTGTGGCTTAATTCCTTTCTATTTCCTATGCTGCATCTTAAACAAGGTCAAGTAGATAAAAGGTGACAAATAAATGCTTGCTCCGAGCATCCACACTCCACACCATAAGTGAAATCAACAGGATAAAAAGGAGTACAGTCTGGAGGCATTTAAACTTTGTCATCCAGGCAGACACCTCAGATGTATATCAAATATGCATTACGCTAAACTATGAATGAAGAGAGCCCAAATGTCTTATGCTTAGAAATTCTTTGAACATATCCTTTAAGGCACGTGCTGCCTTCGGTTTCTGTCATGTTATCCCCAGACCTCTCTTCCCTGAGATACTGTGAGGGATCATTTCCCCCACAGTCTACTATACCAGAAAAGCCACAACAGGATGAAACCTGCCCATCTATTAGAGCAGCCACATGGGAGGGTATATGAACGGGAAGAACACAAAGGAAGAATCAACTTGACAAGGAGCTGCTCAGACACGCTTCCTGGGACAGAGGTCAGCCAGACTCACAGACCCTCCTCTAGTACACAGCTACCCTGGAGCCTGTGGTAGGCTAGGCCAGTGATCTCCTGACTGTCTTGAGAGGCCCTCCTGTGGGGAGTGGTGTTTAAATGCTGTACACTGTCACTCCCCATGGCTGACCTTGCTCTTGAAGATTTTTTACTGGTGCTTGTAGGCTCCCCCCCCCCCCAACCACCCCCGGAACTCCTGTATTTCAGTGGATGCTAAAATGGTCTCTGTATATCACTTTGATAAGTTTGTAAAGCACTCTGGCGTCTCTGGGCAGGAAGCTGCTAAAGAAAGACACCTTCGTTATGGTTTACAAAACCATTTCCAAAACACACTGCTTTGGCCCCTTGAGTCAAGTTCAAAAATAGAAGCCTGTAAAACAGCCGAAGACCCCATCACCCGGAGACATTCTCTCTGTAATTGGAGGGCATGCTGTGGCCGGCTACATTGGATGACTCTGATATTAAATCTAGATTCTAAAGACCATCTTAATTGACCATAAAAAGGACAATTGGAAACACAGGGTTTGAAAACTGCACATACAACATTGGCACTATAACCACCAAATGAAACCATTCTGTGGCAATGCAGACAGGCTTAGTCTCTGTTTAAGCCATCTCAGGGTTACAGTTCATCATCCCATTTCAAGGAAAACAACAGGATGTGAAGCTGATTAGGATGCAGTGAGAGTTCAGGCTATTGCACATTGTGCAAATTGAAATGTGCTTCCATTTGCCATCCCTGGTAAGTGTGAAGGAGGAGAGAGACAAAGGCATGGTACACACTGTTCTGTGGGGACAGAGTCAGACCTGCCTCAGACACCCAGACTCATTGATTCTAAAAATTAATGAAGTACACACATTTAGAGAGTTGATTAATGAGCTGCAGGGGCTACTATGTAGTGGAGAACACTGGTGTCTAAATGGAACATGAACTTCCATGTTCCCTGATATCCCATAACTTGTAGATTCCAGAATGGCTGTACTTTATCCTCCACTCAGTGAATCAACTTGTACTGCTTCTTCAGGTGTCTGGGCTGAGTAAGCTTCAAGAAACAATTGATTTGGGAGTCAGTGTTTTGACATAATAAGAAGCCACGCAATATCAGCATCCTATCAGTCTCTCCTTGGTACACAGCTCCCTGATAATGGATCTGAAAAAGCACAAGACAGCCCCAGTTCTTGTGCCCCTAACACTAGCCTGGGAGACCCACATGGAGTTCCTGGCTCCGGGATGCGGCAGGACCCAGTCATGGCACTGAAGCCATGTGAGGAGTGAGTCAACAGATGTAAGATCTCTGTATGTCTCTCAAAGAAATTAACCACTTTTTCAAAACAAACAAACAATGGGATAATTTGGATTTTAAGAGTATCAAAAACTTAGCTTCCCTTCTCTGTTACTTTCTGAAAATATGTTCAGTGGCTTAGGAAATAATGTCATCAGGGAGTGTTGGCAGGAATCAAGGTTAAAGCACTCACAGGAAGAGGGGCTGAGAAACACCTGGTCAATTCTGCACTCTTTCAGCTGTGCATTGGCAGGAAGTTTGCTTAAAACGACTGTAAAATGGGCTAACAATCTTACCTCCCTGGAGGTGTTTACTGGTGGACACTATCTGGATTCAGGTAGTACCTGAGGTTCATAACCAGTACTCAGTGCTTCTGCAATATCAGCATTGCTACTAACAGAATGGTGCTAGGAGTATTCCTGCTGCAGAGTGGAATCGCGGTTCCAGCAGGATGCAGCCACAGCACTGGCAGGGCACAGGCAGTGGCTAGCACTCTGCCTTCCCTTTTCGTAGCTGCCATCTGCAGGGTTGTATACCAGTTCCCGTGTTTCCCTTGCAGCACTGTCTTCTCTAACTTTGGCTTCGGCAGAATTTATACAGGGACAATTAGGTGATGCCCAGGTAGCCCTGAGCTTTCTATTCCCAGCACGGAACAGCGGGAGTCTGCATTTACATGATTTTTAGTTGTCCTCTTAAGGATCACTGCCCCTATACTGGGTTACTAACCCAGCCTCATAGCCACTTGATTACTCTTGCCTCTCACTGATCCCTAATTCTTCTAACCTGGACCTGCTTCATCTCTCAAGTAGCTAATTACTCTAAGATACTGTCTTAGGATTCTAAAACTAAGACTTTTTTTTTAAGGTTTACTCTATTTCTCTGAAAAGCAGAGAGAAAAAGAAAAGGGGACAGAAATATTTTCCAACCACTGATTAAATTCTTAAGTGGCCACAAGAGCTGGAGCTGGGTCAGGTCAAAGCCAAGACATTCTACTGGGTCCTCCATGTGAGTTCAAGTGGACCAAGCACGTTCTCCATTTTCTCTTGCTTTTCCAGGCATATTAACAGGAAGATGGATCAGAAATAGTGTCTAGGACTCAAACCTACACCCATACAGGATGCTAGTATCCTAGGTACCAACCTTATCTGCAAAGACACAAAGCTGACCCTAAGACGTTCAACAACCCCTCACACCCTCCCACACATTCTAGGCAGATTCATCACAGTGGTTTGTCAATTTCAGTATGTCATGTCTTGGCTTACATGCTCTACTGGCCTTTGCCCTTAGGCCCATTTCCCACTGACCACTTTGTGTTGGCCATCTGATCCATGAAAACAGGCCACCATCTTTATGCATTTTATTCGTAGCAGGCTCTAGCAGTTATGACCCAAATTTGTACCATCTTCCCTCTTGAACAGTCCTGGGTGGTGAGTACAGGCCAAACAAGGGTTAGACCCAGAATTGAAGAAGCACAAATGGTGCAGCCAGAAGCGCACTCTGTGTAGATGCCTGTGCACCATCCGGATTAACCAGCAGCACTCAGCCTCTGGAGTAAGTCAACACTCAACTATGCTCTTACTTCAGTTTTACTCTCTGTCCACTGGAAGAAAAGGCTAAAGTTCAACGGACTATATCCAAAAAATGCCTTTGAGACTACTTTGAGTCCTATTTCTTTGTTTTAATTTTCAGTTTAAAAAAAATTAAACCAAGATCTGTTCCAGAGTCACATTCATTATTACAAATAACAGAACTTCCAATCCCATCCCCTATCAGAAGCATTTTGAATTAGGACTAATGCATTTATTTTTTTAATGTTTAGACAAAACTGGAAGAGACCTGATCTTCATGTATCACTCTGTTTAAACACAATAAGAGAGAGATATGATAGTTATTTTCTCTCTCCCATGAAGGCTCATGGAGTAGACTCAGTGCCAATAGCATCTGAATGAAACTATGTTATGTACTTCCCTGTTCTGGTTCAATCACTCATCTACTTTAGGCAATATTTTGACCTAAAAGAGGATCTTACACTAAGTTGGAAGATTCAGTTATTTGGGACTGCAATGGTCTGTTTGCAGTTATCCATGCACTAAGTTAACAATTGTCTGATCTCCACTCATTTAATGTGGAGATTCATTAGGTTTTAGAATGGAATTAAACAGAATAACTTAGGCTCAAATTTAATTTCTGTGATATGGGTCAAGGAAACCCCATATTGCTGAGTCCTCTCTCTTTCTTTTCAAGGATACCACTCAAGCAATGACTTAATGATTTCCTACCAGGTCCACATCCCCAGAAGAGCCCATCCTGGAGCAAAGCCCATAATCAGGAACATCAGGAGGACATCAAAACCAATATCTGAGCTCTTGTACCCACCACACATGATGCGTTTAAGGTGTTCAGAAAACACGGCAAACATGTAAAATGCAATGAATTAACCAGAAGAAGCAGCACATGACTAAGGTAAACACACAAGAAACAGGGGAGCAGAGAGAAGGTTGGGTAGTTGTAGCAGAGGAAGGGAAATGGACATAGGCTGCCCTCACAGAGTTCCATGTGACCAGAGAGAGGAAGGTGGGGGATCTCTGAAGGTTACACAGATGGAGCAGGTTTTGTGCCATGGTTGAGTCATGAGACATGAGCACCTGCAATTCAGGTAAGATCTGGAACAGAATGGAGGCCCAGAGTGACAGATACCTAGAAAGACCCCCGGAACCACACAAGCAGGCATGGCCAGGCCATGGCAGCAGACTGTGAGCCTTTAGAGAGTTCTGTGGCTGAAGCTGGGATTTAAGGTTGACCATGACCCTCGAGTACAGCTACTAGCTACTGAATACAGCAAACAATGGGCAGCTATGAGAAAGAGACCACAAAGAGGATAGGAAGATGCCACAAATGCTCATAGTTACCATGAGCTGCTGCATCAAGGCCTCGGATGTGTACATCTTGGTACTGGATTTGGGTTGGCTCATTTCATGCTGACCACCATCCTGTAGGGAAGATGCTATCTCTATGCCCATTTGACAGATGGACAGAGAGATGGTACACCAGACAGGGTCAACATTGCAACTACAATGGGTCAAGACAGGGTCAAGACAGCCACTACAGAATCCCCTCTAGTTCACTTTGTCCCTCAAAGAAACAAAGACATGTGTCAGACCTCAAGGGGCCACTGTAGGTGTGTGATCATGGCAGAGGAAAGATGGAAGAGAAAGGATGAATGGAAAAGTTCTAGGACCACTCAAAATTGGTTGACCAGAGCAACTTGAAACATTGGATCTGCCACAGGTTCTTTGCTTGCTTCTTCTGTTGAAAGCGCATTTTTCGTGGAGATCACACTGTGCCATGTACCATGATGAGATTTGGAATGGAAAAGGTATGGAAAAGGATTTCAGCCCTTGAAGTCCCAATTGCCGCTTTGCTTCTCATCTTTCTAGGTTTGCACAGGGGGAGTCTACAGCACCCCAAGAGCCATAGTCAAGATGGGATGGGTGTGGGTTGAGCTCTGAAACCACAACAATTTCAACATGATGACAATATTTCCAGCATCACCCACATCCAGCAAACACCCATGATTTTCACTGTTCTACTCACTACTTGGGTGAGAGCTGGATTTAGAGCTCTGAACGCTAAAGCATCCTTAGCCCTCTGGGAAGGAAGTGATACCCTGGCTGCACTCTGCAGGAAAGAGGTAGAGCTCTGGGAATCCCATGGCTGATTCTGTACCTCTTGGACCAAAAGATCATCATTTTGTATAGTATGAACCATGCCAATAAAGTGCAGAGAGAAATAACACTATCACCTGGCTATCAGCAAGCACTGCTAAACAACAGGTCACCTGATTAGTGGTTTGAGATTCAGAGCCTGGGAGTGTTTTTACAGGACAGAATGAATTTTCCAGCAGCCTTGAGACTTGAATTTAATGAAACAATTGCTAGCACTGGAGGCTTGGGCAAAGGAACCAACAGACTCCAGGGAGCTCCAGGTTTGTCTAGGGGAAGGCATTTATTTAATAAACCATGAATAAATAATAGAATCTGAAGTCAAGGATGTGGAGGAGCCAAGGGACAAGAGGTAGTGGCTAGATGGATCTGAAGATGTTTTAAAAGCAATTTAATGTTTTGGTTCTGCAAGAGACATTCATTACTGGAGAAAGGTTGTCATGCACAGAGGAAAGCATGCATGAGGCTGCTCACGGAGGTGGCTAGGTCATGCAGTGATAGCAAATGACTCCAAGTCTTAGTGTCACTGAGCAACAAGACTTTATTTTTTGCCTGTGCTACATACTCCAAGAATGAGTAGCAGGATCTGACAATCACAGACATCCAACGATGTAGTGACCATGATGAAAGCCTCCTATAAGACGGGAAGAAAAGGCTGATGCCCTGAGCAGCAACATTGCGTGTGGTGTCCTAGAAGTGACATGTGCCTCTTCCATGAACACTTCTTTGATCAGATGCAGTGGTTTTATCACATCTAACATCAAGAAGGGACAAATCATCATTTCTGTGGCCAGTAGGATATGGTTGCTGAGCAGTAGTGAATAGTAATATCTACCATGTGAGTACTGGCAAAAGCTGAGAACAAAAGCTTGCATCATGTACTTTGGGGCTTCTTTCTGGTGTATCCCAATTGCCATCACGATTATTTTGCTTTGGGGCCATTAAAAGTGTCACTTGACTGAGTGCTGTGACGCCGTTACAGCTGACTGGAAACCCAGATACCACTGAGGGACTAACCTGTGGGCAATACATTCTGCCATGTAGACATACTGGACAATGCCATGATTCACATCCAAGATAAGAGAAAGAACAATGCCAAGATGACATCAAGAATTCAGAAGGTGTGCAGTTCAAGTCTCATGAGCCATCTGCAATATTGTATTGAATATTTTTAGACAATTGTTGATCAGGGATAATTCAAACAGAACATAACACTGGATTGGGCTGAAAATAGATACTCTATGAATGAGGGCACGTCAAAAATCTGTGTAAATGGAATTAAGAGATCAATTTGTTTTGGTGCAAAATAAAAAACTGTACTCAATTGAGAGTCTAGTCTCTGAGTTCTTACTTTAAAAAAACACATTGATGTAACTTCTATGACTACTGGCTGCATGGATTCTGCACTGAGCTAAGGTGCCTTTTGACTAAGAACAAGTGTAAGCTGAGGTGCCTCATTCACTGTTTTAAGGTGATGGAGACCTCTTCTTACTTCCCAGGTTTCCACGCGCTCCAGCTATCAAGTGTTTGCACTCCTGCCCATTTCGGAGGAATTTTCATTTTTAGCTAGCTCTAGTTGGTATTACATCTGGCACTTTCTGGAAGATTCTGAGTATCTAATTGTAAGGAAGGTACCTCCTCCCTCATGTTCCACTTGGCCATTAGTTCTTGCAGCTTTGGGAGACTGTAAGGGATCCAGATAAGTTTTTCTTTGTAAGAATTTTTGTCCTCTCTCTATCCCCAATTCCTCTCTCCTTAGGCTCCTATTCTAGGGTTAGAAAAAAAAAACAGATGAAATGAAATTGTAGACATGATGACAAATAACACACATCTTATTTGTCCCAAATAATCTCAGACTTTAAATCAAGTAAGATAGGTACGCTTCTAGAAATGTCTTAGATCAAAAGCACTCTCACCTTTAAGACACATGACCACACAAATGGGATAATGTGGGGAACAGGACTGGTAGCTTCCTGTGGGGAAGGCCCTTGGACCTTACTACAGTTCTAGTATCTGCATATGACAAAGGCTCTAGCCCCACACGAAACTTTACTAGTAAAATCATGAAAAGTAGTTTGGCATCCATCGCAATGAACATTTTCCAGTGATTAAAACAAATAAACTACAAGAACATAAAAATATACAGGGAAATCTTAAAATGCATATCTGTTCTGTGAAAGAAGTCAATCTTTTTTTTTTTTTTTTTTGAAAGAAGCCAGTCTTACTGATGACCCTGACTAACAAAATTCTGGAAAGTGAAAAGTACAGAGATAGCAAAAAGTGCTGTGGCTGCCAGCAATCTGGGATGGGGAGGTGAGAGGGAAGAGTAGGTGGCACATAGAAGAGGATTAGAGCATTTTTAGGGCAGTACTACGCTCGTGGTGGATGTGCTAAAACCCACACATCTGTGAAGTGCAGAGTGGACTTCAAGGTGAAGTGCTGACTTAAGTTACTGGTAATGTCTCAGTATTGGTTCATCGTTTGTAACATATATCTCACCCTAACACAAAATGTTAATGCAGGAGGTTGTGAGCAGGAAAGAAGAAATAAATGGGAATTGCATGCCTTTTGCTCAGTTTCCCATCAACCTACAACTCCTCTAAAAAATTTCTTAATTTAAGAATATTTTCTGAGGGAAACAAAGTTTAAACACAGCAGCTTGGGAAGCTCAGATCCTAGTTATGATTCAAAGACCAACTCTATTCTGGGAAGGAAATAGTCATGATACTTAGGAGAGGAGATGAAATGGATTCTGGGCTCACATCAAAGCCCCATATAGTGCCAGTCACAGGACATACCACCAAGGGCTGCCCTTGACGGAGAGAATCATCCTCACACAATGGCTCAAATATGGCTCTTCCTTGAGGGAGAACTAGAAAACCAACATGAGGCAACATAGCTATGACCACCAGCAACTTGTTTTGTAGATTTGCAAAACAAAAGAAAACCTGACAAACGTGCAATGATTTGCTTTTCTCAGACATTCAATTATTTTTAACAATGAGAACAGGGTTCTAACGTGGTAGTGTAGCATGCTGATGCTCTGCCTGCAGCACCAGTATCCCATGTCCTAGCTGTTGCACTTCTGATCCAGCTCCCTGTTTATGGCCTTGGAAAACAACAGATGATGGCCTAAGTCTTTGGGCTCCTCCATCTACATGAGAGATATAGAAGAAGCTCCCGGTTTGGGATTGGCTCAATTCCAGCCATTTGTGACCATTTGAGGAGTGAACCAGTAGATGTAATAGATCTCTCTCTGTCTCCCCTTCTCTCCGCATAACTATGCCTTTCAAATAAAAATAAAATCTTAGAAAAATGAGAACAAAATGAACTGACAATCTGGATCACCCATAACCGAGGTAAGGTTCTGATCCAAGCTGCAGTATGACTCTGAACGACTGCTCTCTCTCTCTCTCTCTCTCTCAACAATGGCTGCGAATCTACAGGGTACAGGGATCGAGACTGATTGGGGCAGGTGGGGATAGCCTGTATAGTTCCTCTGAGAGCCAGAGAAGGGCAAAAAGACGGGGTCACCCCATCACCCAAACACATCTCTTGTGTTTTTCTCTGATTTCTTTCCTGGCTTTCCTTGTCACTAAACGTCTATTCATAGAAAATAGTCCACCTGTCCTACTTCTGTCCTCAAATCCTACATTCCCAGTTAACCTCCTGAGTACACTGAGCAGCAGCCTCAATACACTGGAATGAAGGATTTGGTGACTACTGTTCGGGGTTGAAAAGCCATCTTCCCCAGTTTACGTCCATCTAAAACTCAGAAGCAGCCCTGGTTCTATTTGTCAAAAAAGCTGGCCAGAGAGGACATGTTACAGTCAAGGCTCTTCCTGCCATCCCTGTGCACACACAGTAGTGGAAGGTCAGCTATGAGGCAGCACTACCTCTGTTCCACAACACCTACTCAGACTCTGACATGAACTTCCAGAAGGCTGGCACCATGAAGAAACCTACGTCCATCCAGTTCAACTGCTGCAGTCTCAATATGCGGAGTGGCTCCCAGATGCCAGATGGGCCAGTGCCATGTTAGACCTGTCCTCCCATGCAGCTGGTCAGGAGCGACAGGCTGGCCTGGGAAACACGCCTAAGATACACAGATCCCAAGGCAGACAATTCCAGCTCCTACCTCCTCACAACCACTACATCCTGCTGAGAAGAAAAATGGGTTGATTTACCATGCAGTGTCAAAGATTGGGAAGGGATGTGAAGTCACAAGGCTGCTGAGGGGAGCAACTGGCCCTTTTTCCTAACGTGAGCAGGACAATCACTATTTCAATCTCTCTCTAATCACTAATCTCTAATCTCTCCAAAGAGATTAGCAATACAACAGAGTGCAAGGGCATCCAGAGCGTGGGAAGACCCAGATTCTCTAACAACCATTGACACTGTGCAGTAGAGTTAGATCTAGTCATGATCGACAAAGGTTTGAGTTTATTTGGAAAAACGCAAAGTTATATTTAGGTGTCCCTCTTTCTTTAAACCTCACTCTAATTGCTTGTTACCTTGTGAAATATCACAATTAGCACCAGTTAATTTGTGTGCTTAAATATTTTAATGACAGGTTATAATTTTAACAGAAAAAGCAGTTTAGAGGAAAATCACAGGATCCTATGATTTCCATGGAGGAGTCAGGGGAGAGACCAAAGGAACAGGATGTTGATTCCACAGAACCAGGCCCAGTTCTGTCTGTTGCTTCCCAGCTGTAAGGATGTCAATAGTCTATGCCATCTCCCAAAACCTGAGGCTCTTATTTATGAAGCATAGATAATGAAACTTATTAAGTGCTCTGAAGATTATTTCAGACTCACGTTAAACAAACTCCTCCTATATTGACTTTCCTCTAAAGAAAAAGAAAACATTGCTGCCTTGAAACCAAGAAGGAAATCTCAAGGGAAGTTAAACTGTGAGAAGCAGTTCCTAGAGGGATCCCGGGACTAAAAGACAAGAATCTTCTAGAAGATGAGAAAAGGATTCAAGTCACAAGGTTGAGAAGAAGACAATGACAGGCTGAGTACCCAAAATGGTCAGAATGAGGAGGTAATGGATGCAGTGGTTGAGGATACAAATTCAGACACCATGAAGCAATCAACAGGAACATGCACTGGGGATGGGCAGAGTATTCAAAACCCTTGCTTAACACTGAGCACCCAACCAAACCACATCTATTCCTAAATGGGCAGAATCAATGGATAGAATGTTGTAGACCTCAACTCTGAGAAACTCATGGTTTTCAGAGGGTGGCCAAGGAAGCTTAAACTAACTAAGGTTATGGGTCAAAAACACTGTACTGATGATACCCAGCTCTGCTGCTGCTGCTAATGGGTTGTGCATTGTCTCTGTGATTTTCCAATGGGTATGTCAACAACCAGCAGCCTGAGAGCTTGTTTTCACACTTAGGACTCGTGTGATTAATCAAATGAAGTCTCTTTTACTTTGTTTACAAAGGTGTTGTCAGAAGTGGAAGAAATTATGTAACAATGATTCGGAGAACACTAACCAGAGAAGGGACTCAAGGGTCAACAGCGAAAGCAAAGACAATGATACTGACTCTGTCTTTTAGCTTTGTCAAGATCTTTGCAATTTGTTCAGACATCAGCCTCTCCACTGAGATGTGTTTCAAACCTACTTCCACTTCCAGCATCTCTTTTCAGATCGCCATAAACTCTCCCTATACCAAATGGTCCAAGCCAAAATCTCTTGGCTTTGTAAAAAACATCTGGAGGTCAGGGCACCAGATAACAAAAGTGAGTTTAGATGAAAAAATTTACCAGGAACTACTCAATGACCGGAATAAAATGAGTGGATGCCAACATAATTTCACCCACTGCAGCAAATGTGGCATTAATTAATGGGTAGGTGTTATGATTGGTAGCCAAGAAAGGGAGCCAAAAAAGGTGTGTGTGGTGGGGGAGGTTAAGAAGCTTAAAAATATTCCAGGTGAAATACGTAAATAAATCCCAAGCAACGAATGAAAATGTGAATTAATCAGGAGTGTGCTGAGCCGTGGCACTGCCAAGCACAATCAGAGGGCTTCTTAATTGCTTGTCAAAGACCAATGCATCCTGGCAAAATGATCCTCAACGAATGCTGGGACTTTTTTTCCCCCTGCTTAACCTGGCTTCATTTATCATGATTAGAAAACAAGTCAAAATTGATTTCTGTTTATTTTATAAGCCAAAACCCTAGGGAGTCCTTCTTCCCAGCTGGTTTGATCCTTTATAACTTGGAGGGGGCACCCCAACACTACCCAGGGCTGCTTCTTGTTGCTGCAGTAGCTCAGAGCACATGCAAGAGCAGAATCAGTGGGAGTGGTAGCAAGGGACAGTCTCGGGCTTCAACAAATCATTTCTGCCCTTGTACTTCCTTCTTAGCTGCAAATGGGCAAATGGGAGGACAACTGATATACACAAACAGCCCAAATGTTGGGATCAGGCAGACCTGAGATCGATCCTTAGCTCTACCACCTAATAGACTTTTGGTGATGGAGAAGCCACAAAGAAAGAAAAAAAAAATCTGAGACACAGCTCAGAAAAAAATGAGGCAGATACCCGCTCCTGTTTTATGGGATGAGGTGGGTAAAAGATATAGGCACAGAACCCACCCTGGTAGGTGGGCTTTCAAGTTTGAGGTGGTTACAAGTTTGAGGAAATCATAACTTGACTACATTTCAAGAAGACAAGACCAACATCTGTTTTCAGTAATAGTCCAGCACAGGATCTGGTCAATGTTGAGGTTCATAACTAGTACATGTCAATTCCATCATACATGCTAGCCGGCTATCAATTCATTTAATTCAGTGCATACTTGCTGGCTATTATTTATTCCTTACACAGATCTAGAGAAATAAGCCTTTATTTTGCCTTAGTATGTCTCTGTCGGGAAAGGAAACATTCTATAACTTAGACTGTAGTGGGCAGAGTCATTCACTTTTTGATGCACTTCCCAGACACATTCTTGTTTACAAACATTTATATTTGAGCTTTATGCTACTGTCTGCACCATCATCCTGACTGCTTGGATGAAATACAAGGTCAGTTTACTTTCACCCCATTGCTCTGTTTCCCAGCAAATCATGAAACACACACACGCACACACACTCAGGCCAATCTTCTCCATTCCACCCAAAATTCTGCTAATCAGGCAAATCATACTGGAATGATTTGCACAGTGCTTGCAAACAAGCCATGGCAGGAACAAAAAGACAACACTATCGGAAGGTCCAAAAACATCCTTTTCTCCTGTACAGGCATTTTTTTTTTTTATTCCCTAGACTCTAGCAGATCATGTTCCTTTTTTGGAAGTGTAATCAAAGAAAAAGCAATCAATAATCATCATGGCCCTTGTGATGAGGCATGAGGCATCAGTGGGAAGCCTTGGTATGCACAAGTTGGCTGTAGCATCCTGGGCTCCTGGATCATCCACACGTACACTTCCTCAATGCAAGGGCTTTGAGCCTGGGATGTAGTGCTCAGGAGTCTCCCGCTCCTTTCGGTGTATCCTTAATCCTGACAGTTAATTCCAAGCCTCACGCCTGGAGAGTTTTTGCCACCTAGGTTCTTGGCATTTTCCCAGCTAGAAAGGAAGTGATTGATGTTTCCTTCATTTCCTGCACAACAGACAAGGGCTGGCAGAGATCTCAGCCACCTCGCGTGGGCCTCTCCTGGCCTTACCTTTTGACCCCGACTCGATTTCACCCCTCCCACCTCCTGGGGGATGCTGGCTCATCAATTACCATCCCCCCCATCTTCAATTACTTCCTCTCTGCTGCCAGCTTCCCAGCAGCTTACAAATATGTTCAAGGTTTATTTATTTTGGGAAACTGACAAAATGCAAGTCCTCTTCTCAATTCTGCTCACCTCTCAAGTTTCCTATCTTGCCTCCCTGCGGTGACAATGCTTTTTGATAGACTACACTCCCTTCCTGTATTCCCTGTTCCACAGCTCACAGACACCCTAAATCATCAATTCATGGAAACTCTTGCCATGGAGAGCCTCAACCACTGAGTACCACTCAGCTCCAAAGCTCCTTTTGCGTGCCCTTCCTGTGATGTTTTATTCATTTTTTAAAAAGATATATTTTTATTGGAAAGCCAGATATACAGAGAGGAGGAGAGACAGAGAAGAAGATCTTACATCTGATGATTCACTCCCCAAGTGGCTGCAATGGCGGGAGCTGCACCAATCCAAAGCCAGGAGCCAGGAACTTCATGCAGGTCTCCCACATGGGTATACAGTCCCAAGGCGTTGGGCCGTCCTCCACTGCTTTCCCAGGCCACAGGCAGGGAGCTGGATGGGAATTTACGGGGGGAAAACACTCCTAGCAGAGGAAATGGCAGCTGCAAAGGCACTGAGTTAGGAAAGAATATTTGACTGTTTGGGAAGGAACAGAGTCTCCTTTTTGGGGCCATAAGAGTCAGAAACAGAGTAGTGCAAGACAAGGTAGGAGTGAAGGACGGACTGACCTCTCCTTAGGTGTAGATCTGATTCACACTCTGAAGGTGACAGGGAGTGGAGATGACTGTTCCATCCTTGTAATCAACTGCATACAGCTACATCTGCACACCAAGTGCAATGAAGTGGCTGCATTATTATACACAATGGGAGAAATGCAGTATCTGGAGACTTCTCAATATTCTGTTACGCTGAAATAGATTTATCTTTTTTTTTTTCCTTCAGAAGAGTACAGTATGGTTTCTACCCCTGTTGGCAGAGGATGACATTGACAAAAAATGGGCCAGTCGTGAGAAGGCATACACAGATCTGTAGTGTGGGTGTGAGACTAGCAATGGGCATAAAAAATGCTGTCTTTAAGTTGAAATGCCAGACCACTATGCATCATTCAGTGTACATGCACGCACATGCCACCCCCCGGAAACATCACCCACCCCATTCCCGAGTTCCAAAATTAGAACCTGTGCTTGATAACAGTATAGACAGGACATTTGATAAGATCAAACAATTATGAAACTGAGCTTCAGATAACTTAAGGACTATGAAAGTTCAGTGCTATTTTATGGGAACCTTCAATTTAGAAATACACTGCAGATAAAATATGACTTTGGTGTAAACCACCTATGTATTGTGTTATTAAGATCAATGAATTATTAAAAGCATAATCTGTTAAGCACCAAGAAATTGTCTTCTAGTGTACCCTGGAGGGCACAGGTAAATGCATTACACACAGGAAATTCACCACTTCCCTGGCTATAACTTGTACATACTCCAAGGTGAGCACTTGACAACACATCCTTGGTCCCACTCAGCTAATACAAGTCCCAGCAGGTTGGGCACAGAGTGAAGCAATCTCCAGAACCCTGTGATGGTCCCATGAGGGACTGCCCAGCTACAGAGAGCTGCTCATCCAAGGTCTCACCAACCCCCCTGCAGCTTACAGCCACAGTGATTAAAGCCATGAGCCCTCTTTTAGAATTAAGCCCTTTATTAAACAGAGATGATAAACTCCGGCTTTGAGTCTATTTCCCTGAGAACCCAAACTGAGACAACCTAACTCAGAATTCCAGCCTCAAGGAACTGGAAGCAGCCACGCATCTCCATTCCTTCACTCCTTTGTCTGAAATACAGTCTCCCCTGCAATGTCACTTCTCACTAATCCAATGGACAATACCCAACTCCTTTTTCAAAATCTGGATCAAGTGCCCGATGCCTGGAAACATTCTTTGGAGCCCTCAGGATCACTCAAGCACTCAGATGGTGCTACTGTATTGGTAGGTTCAATAAACCAACACCAACCCAAAGCAACTATAATGAGCATCACATATGAATTTTAAGCCTTTATTAGATAGTTTTAAAAGGTAAAGACAGACAGGTGGAGTTTTAACATTTTATTTAACTTTATATAATCAAAAACTATCATTTCAGTGGGAGACCAATCAATGTTAAGACTCTTGATGTAATTCAAAATTTTTTCCACATATTAAGTCTTGGAAACTTAGTATGTGTGGTTTATGCTTTCAGCCTCTTTTCAGATAAGCCACATTTCAAACTCACCCTCACACGGCTCACAGTGTTGGATATTACAGAAGATGAGTGACCCAGAGACAGAAAGATCAAGATTCATTCACAGGCTGGCATGAGGAGGTTTTTGATAAATGTTTGCTGAATGAAACAACAAATGAATGGATGTATGAAAAAAAGGGTCAGTATGCACTCATGAATATACATCTTAGTGGGCCAGCCCACGTCTGGATTCATCCCTGCCAACCCATCCCTGCCATTTTCAGGACCCTACAGTATATGTTGATGTAATGTAAGTGCAGCATTAACAGTCAAGGGTCTGGACTTAAAGCATAAATTGTGGAAGACAAAATTCTGTCCGTAGATGCTGAGCCAGAGAATATTAAGCTATCTGAAGCCTCATTTTCCAGAGCTAAGAAATGGGGATGGATAACAATCAGACCTGGTGTTGGCAGAAGGAAAAAGTGAGGGTATGGAGGTAAGTAACTGTGTACATGAATAAAAATGCTCAGTGGCAAGGCTGACAAATCAAAGTGGAATACAAAAGCCTCATGCAAGAGTCATCTATAAATATAACGAGTAATAAATCCTTCCATTAATTTCTATGCTACTTACTCATTGAACTAATTTTTAATATTTTTAACTAAAAAAAGTGATAGAAAAAGAGAAAGAAATATTTTTTAAAAGATTTATTTATTTTTATTTGAAAGTCAGGCATATGTGAAGAGGAGAGATAGAGAGGAAGATTTTTCATGTGATGATTCAATTCCCAAGTAGCTGCAATGCCCGGAGCTGAGCCAATCTAAAGCCAGGTGCTAGGAGCTGTTTTGAATCTCCCACATGGGTGCATGGTCCCAAAGCTTTGGGTCATCCTTCACTGTTTTCCCAGGCCACAAGCAGGCAGCTGATGGGAAGTGGAGCTGCCGGGATAAGAACTGGCGCTCTGAGGGGATCCTGGGCACATGTAAGGGGAGGACTTTAGCCACTAGGCTACCACATCGGGACTGAAAGAAATCTTTTATACGCTGGTGCACCATCACCACCAACCCCAAATGGTCACATGGTCACATGGCCAGGGATGGTCCAGGTCAAAGCTAGGAGGATTCAGGGGTCCACATGCTTGGGGCATCTTCTGTTGCTTTCCTAGGCCCATGAACAGGGATCTGGATTAGAAGCAGCCCCTGAACTGATGCTTTCTCTGTTTATCACCAGCCTTAAGCTGAACATGTAGAACACATTTTATACTCTCAGTATGGAATGAAGTAATGGAAGAAGGAATGCCTACAGGCAAAGTATGCCACAGTTTTCCAGCACAATGCCTGGGGTACAAGAAATAGTAAACCTCCATTAATGACAGGAGCAGGGTTGGCGGGCAGAGCAGAAAGATGATGAGGGTCGCCAAAATGGTGGTGTTGGAGACAGGAAAACAATGGTGCACCTTGGACTAGGTAGAGCAGTGAAGGAAGGAGGCTCCTGGAGTGAAGAGCCGCACAGCAGTCAGGCGGGAGGAAAGGAAAGGAACTGCTCTCAGCATGTGCAGTAGCAAGTGTGGCTGAGGGCCAAGGGAAGCTAGTGCTTGGGGGCTGGGCTGAGATCCAGGGGCCACCAACTGGACGCAGAGCTTTCTGCACACTAAGATCCTGGCTTCAGCTATTTTCCAGAATAGGAGGTAGCCCAGACAAACACGGTAGCTCTCAAGAGGACAAAGAGAAACTCATTTCATCACTGCGGACGGTGCTCCCCAAGTCTTACCCATGGGAGAATTTGCACGCTGTAATTAACTGATGACTTGTACACTCACACACCAACAGTCCACATTCCATACTGTTTTACTTGACTCATTCGCTTGATTTCAAGGAGAAGATTTAGCATGACACTAGCATTTCTTGCTATCACTGGAGATATATTAAATTTGCCTGCAACTATTTTTGTTATTTCTCCTATCTGAAGATTTGTCTTTCAAAGCTGTTTTTGCCAGCACACACATATCTTTGTGATCACATAACATATTAAAAGCTGAGCCTTAAATATCTAATGGACTCTAGTGATATGAAAGCCCCTCTGTTCCAGACTTGTTTGTTTTCCATCTAGGATGACTAATTTGCATGGCTTCCAGGGATCCAGGTTGTCCACAATTAAAATAGCAATGACCTTGCCCGTTTTTTCCAGTTTTCATTCATGAAAGATACATTTCTTTTTGGTCAATTTCAAGTATATAGGAAAGTGACCATTAACAGCCCACAGTAATGACAAACTTTGTAAGCCCAGTGTGATTTTTTTTTTTTAGCAATTTCTCTATTAAGTTCAATATCTGTAAAGAATAATTATTGTATTTGACACTGGTGTGATATGCCAACATTTTAAATAAAAAGAGTTGAAGAATTACACAATCTAAATTTCCAGAACTGCCTGGATGCCTTTAGTAATTTGGAAAATTCACTCAACATATTGTTGCATAAAAAAATTAGATGCACTGAGCATTTCAATTAGTTGTTTTCCTAGTTATTTTTAATTAAATTCTGAATGACAGAACAACTTTCAGTAATTCTGTTATACTTTTAGAAGCCCCACCCGAAGTCCCTTCTGATGTGCAATACAGGGATATAACAATACTTTGAACCCTATAGTAACTGCTTCCCTTCAAAGGAAAGGATATGATTCGCTTACTCTAAACAGACTTCTGTTTGCCAAAAATATTTTTGGGCCTCTGCTATGAGACCCATCTATAAGCAGATAAGACTCCCTTTTGGATAATCTTCATAAAGGAAAATTTTTGTTCATGGAGAGGTTGGATTTCATTTTTAGAAACTGTCAAATGACACCCAGTAATCTCAGTGTGTCAACTGGGGAAGGGTAGGCCGTGTGAGTTTCACACATTCATGTTGTGTAGGTGTGGGAAAGGAACCTAACCAAAACCGTGAAGGAGCTCTTGGTGCCCGCCACTGTTCCCCACACACTGTGTGCTGAGCTGATGAATGCTTATGACAGGATTGAAAGGTAATATCATCATCCTTGTCGCACCAACAAAAAACTGAAGCACTGGGTTGGTACAGCAACTTGCCAAGAGCACAGAGCTCACAAGTGCAAGAATTTTGATGAAAGAAAGGCAGCTAAGTCCTAGGGTATGAGTTTTCAACCTCATACAACCTAAATAGATTGACCTAACAGCCAGAAAGCAGGGTTGGAAACTGCACTGACCAACAGCATTCGTCTCAAAGTCTTTCCATGCTCAGATTGTATAACTGTGACAAGAGACAACTCTTTACAAAGATTATGGTGAAGCTTTAAGAAACATTCATACACACAGGGCCTCACGTTATCACCAGCCTGTGACAAGGGCCTGGATAATTCTAAATCTCTACAATTTTTTTTTGAGGAAATTACAATGTTTCTTGGCTTTATGCAAACACAAAGTGAAGCTCCTGGTCAGCTCAATGTCTTGGACAAAGGCCTACACAGTACCACAAAGGCATCTCTTCATCAACATCATGCACTCCTGGTTCTACTGAGATGGTAGCTTTTGATTCAAAAATCACAGCATGTATCTGAAAAGTGCAAGAGTTACAAGAAAGATGACCGAGAAGAACAAGATGGCGGTACAGGGTGAGGACAGGTTTAAACTAATGGAGAATATTTTGCCAGGTTGAAGCAGAGAGGACAGATTTCAGGATATAGGAGAGGACAGGCTGATGGCAGAGGGGCACCTGGAGACTCACAGACATGGGGAAGCAGCAGAGACAATGGATTTGTGTGGCAATGACCAGATACCCCAGCAGCAGTCAGCTTTCAGTGATCAGCGATTGGAGCTCTACTAACGATCAAGCTCTACTAACAGGCAGTTCATCAGGAGATCAGGAGGTAAAACAAGGCAAAGAATTAATTACCCATCCTGCCAATTTGTTTGAACTGACTATGAGCAGAGACAGAGTAGCAGACCTCAAGAGATGATGCAGGAACAAGGTAGACTGCACAGCCCAAATCCCTCACCAGTGCCACACTGGGCACCATTTTGTATACTTTGGCAAAGTCTGAGTGACTGGAGGGACCACAGTGAACTGCGCATTTGCTAAGCCAGGAGCAATATTAATTCTAGCTCAGCACATTGCATTGGTTCCATAGGGAAATCAGTACTGACTTGGCATCCTATGGGTTCCAACCAAAATTGGTCTGGATGGCCCCCAGATCTGGTGGCCAGCAGACCCAGAACCCCAACAGCGCTATATCAAGTGCCATTTTGTGCACTGTGGTAAAGGCTATAGGACTGGAGGGACAACAGTGAGCTGTGTATGTGCTAAGCAAGGAGAGATCAGGTGCCATTTTGTGCACCGTGACAAAGGCTGAAGGATTGCAGCGCCAACAGTGAACTGTGCACATGCAAAGCAGGAGTGAAATCAATTCTGGCTCAGTGCATTGCATTAGTCCTTCGGGAAAATCAGTACTGACAATATCATCAAAATATTCATATTATCAAAAGTAACATACAGATTCAAAATCCCCATCAAAATCCCAACAACATTCTCAAAAATAGAAAAGACGATACAACAGTTCATCTGGAAGCACAAGAGACCATGAATAACCAAAGCTATCCTGAATGTGCATCTCTACTGATAAATAAAAGATGGATACCCAACAAAACTGTTGAGTGTATCTTGACAATAGGATGCTGTACTCTGTGCCACTGTCAGTGCTTTCAGTGTCAGGATACACTTAAATAGCAAAATGATGGACTTACAACTGGTTTTGAAAGACTATACTATTGTAATGATATAGGGGAAATCAGTGGGGAGGCAGGGAATTGGGGAGTGGTGAAGGGAAATCCTGGAGGCTATGGAACTGTATCATGGAATAATAAAATAAGTAAATTTAAAAAATAAATAAAAGACATGAAAATAAATGTAAGAAAGAAAGACGACTAGAATCAGGACCCAGAACAATCCTCAAACCCAGGGATTCTGAATGAGATCTGAGCATGTTGTTAGACTAAATGCATATACCCCTCGGTCTTTCATTCCAACCCTAGCAAAGGAGAAATTTAGAAGCAGTGTGGGATGGCTGGTAAGGTCATGGCTTTTAGAGGAGGCTGAGGATGGAAGTGATGGTGAGGCCTCCAACTCATAGTTATCACTCGAAAGTTGAGTCTTCCTAGTTCAAGCACATGCTGCCACAGAGGTCCAAAGCTCAAGCTCTTCTGTCCTGATGGCTTCTTCTGGACCAAGCTCTCTGTCCCACACTAGGTGTGTTACATGGGCTCCCTCTCCATCTACCCAAATTGGATGTTGAGATCTGTCAGCATCACCTCAAAGAACACTCTCTTGGAGAAACAAGGCAAAAACTCTGGTCAGAAACCATGCAGAAACTAGTGCTTGATGTTGGGGAGCCAGTGTGTCAGACAAGCACTGAGATTCATGGAAGATCAAACAGACAAAAAACAAATCACTGGGAGACAGCCTCTTACACTGCTTTTTATGCTTTAAATGGATTTCCTGTGAAGGTCTGTGGCCTTTGCCACTTCCCAGAGAGCAGTCCTATGCTCTCCTGAACAAGCGTCTCTTTAATTGTCTTCCCATCAGAAAACCTCAAATTGGTCGTGCCCTTCAGACACATGTATTTCAATTGTACTCTTTTTCTAAATTTGACAGAAACAGACTTTATATTGAACTATTTTGTTTAAAGGCACACAGATATTTCCTAAGACAGAATTTAAACACCAGGTAAGAACAACAACAACAACAACAACAACAACAACAAACCTAAAGCAGAACCCACAGCAGACATAATCTGTCAGGTCTTTATCCCAAATGCATATATCCTTTGTTTGATTAACTGGTATGCTTTCATCTTGTGGATACTATAAACTAAATACCTAGACATTTTCCTTCCTGTTTTGGCTGCTACTACAATCCTAAACTCATAGACCATCCCTGCAGGCCGATCTGCACCAACTTCCTTCTAGTTCACTACCTTTTATTTTCTTTTCCTTCTATCTTCTTTTCTCTCAGTGAGACCAGAGGTCAGTTCAACACGGTTTGTAGACTAAACTGGACAACTGCATGTTTCTGTTGAGTTGTTGCTACACAGACCTCATTGCCTACAAGACCAAAAATGTGTACTGCTAGCTGGTCATCCCAGAAAAAAAAAATTTTTTTTTTCTGAGTTCAGCCCTAAACCACTACTGAAAAACTAACTTTGAGAACAAGGTTCCAACTGCTTTTATTCAAATATCAAAAATAGTTTGTCAGTCTCTTCCCATATTTAATTGAATAATTATGGGGTAAAAAATGGCCCACATGGTGCTGCCTACTTAGGAGACAAAGATGTGTTTCTAGTTCTTGGCTTTGGCATGGCCCAGTCCTCAGCTGTTGAGGCCAACTGGGGAGGTAAGCAGACAAATGACAGAAATCTATCTTTATCTTTCAAATAAGTATATCTTCGTTGAATATTTATATATTTATTTCTTATGAAGTGCACACATTGTAATTAGAAACAGGAAGTAATTATTAACAAGGGTATTGATCACAACATTGTTAGTAATAGGAGTTTGATACCCTAAATAAATAGTTCTAATAATTTGATTATGATCTTTAATATAGAGCATTTTGAGCCACTAAACAAACCACTCAAAATGAGCTTATGAAATGATCATCAGTAACATAAAGAAAACCTATATGTATCCATTTACTACTGCATTCATAACTATATCAGTAGACACAGCATTAAGCACTTTTTACATATTTTCTTGTTGTGCCTCCATAAGTCTATTAAGCAAGCAAGTGTATCATACTGATAAGGGAGCAAATGTTTATTCAGAATTTCCTCTGTGGCAGGCACTTTGCCAAATATCTTACATGGTTTACATCATTAAATTCTGGCACAATCATGTGAGGCAGACACTGTTACTACCTTGTTTTATAAACATAGAGACCTCCATACAGCCTTGCGTTGCATTACTCATAAAGAGAGTAGTATATCCAATATTTTAACATCCAAAGCAATTCACTGAATATCCTAAACTTCTACTCCATGGTTCTATGATGTTGCCATTAATTTTTTTTCCAAGAAAGAATGGATAATCAGATAAAGAAAGAGCAGAAGGGATAGTTGGAAGGATGGAAGTGTTGGCTGGTGGGAGAAGTTTCGAGAAAGAGCCAAAAAGCACTTGCATGCTGTGTGTGTGTGTTTTACGTCACCTTCTATGCTTATATTTTCTTTGTGTGTCTTTGGGATTTTTCTACAATGCACTGCTTTTATAACCAAAGCACAGAAAAACATTTTCAATTAAAAATGAATTACAATGCAAAGCAGAAAAGTACTCAAAATATTATTGTTCTTTTGCCCACTTCTTGCAAAGAAATGGATTAGTCATAGGTTGAACACCAGCTGAGTGATGTTCCCATCCTATTGCTCTCTACCAACCTAGCAAGAAAATTCCAGCACCTAGCCAAAACACACAGCCGCTTCCTGAGCAGCACCCAGCAGTCTGTCTCAGTCAAGTCAGCTATGAGAAAATGTGCTAATGGAATTTTCTTCCCCAAAGAGAAAGTTTTGGAGTAAGGTCAGAGCTGGCTAGAAAATAATGATTTAACCCCCCTACTCCCCGCCTCCATGGTTTTCCTTTATCTTGTAAGCTGGAGACTGGAGGAAAATAACATGGTTGTGGAAGTTCTCAAAAAAACTTTCATCCAAAAGTTGGACAAGGGTGAATGGATGACCTTAGAAAACAAAATAGCCTAAGTGTTGCTGCCTGAGAAAAACTTGGAGACACCTTGTGAGACTGAGCTGTCTCCACGCAGCCACATAGCAGACAAATTAGAGCTGTCCGAGTTGAAGTGTAACACTCAGATTTCAGCAGTGATATTTCTGAGCTAATGTTCCATTCGTGCTCCCTTTAGGTGACTCGGGTACCTGTAATGAAGGACAAAGTAGATTCTCCCCTTCTCTTTCCTCCCTCCTCTACCCCTTGTCTTCTCTTAGGTGACATAAGGTGCCTCTGAAAGATGTGAAAATTACAGGTGGCAGGTTGCTGTGGTTAACTAAGTATCTCACTTTGCTGCATCAGATGAGAGAGGGAGCCTCGCTTTGTTAGCTGTCAGCTCTCCTGGTTAGAAGCATTGAATCCACAGCTTTCTGTTCACCCCATCCCAGGGAGTTTTCAACTCCCAGCAGCAATCTGGGTGACTGCCAAACCCATCTTATACCTGTGGATTTCTTTCCCCCAGGGACCAAGGCTCTTAAAGGAGGCTCTGCTTTAACAGTGTGTCAGCTGTTTTGTGCTGGAAAGAAAGAAGGGAGAGAGACAGTGTTGTGTTCATCCACATAACCAATCTTCATGTGGTGCTTTCTTATTAGTTATAAGAATTTAGTATAGGGCATGGTGCAGAAGCCTCGTGGCTAAAGTCCTCCTTGCATGCCCAGGATACCATATCCTGGTACTGGTTCTTATTCCAACTGCTCTACTTCCCATCCAGCTCCCTGCTTGTGCCCTTGGAAAGCAGTAGAGGATGCCCCAAAGCCTTGGGACCCTGCACCCATGTGGGAAACCTGGAAGAAGCTCTTGGCTCCTGGCTTCAGATTGGCTCATCACCAACTGTTGTGGTTACTTGGGGAGTGAACCAGGGGATGGAAGATCATTCTGTGTTTCTCTTTCACTCTGTAAATCTGATTTTCCAATAAAAATAAATAAATCTTTAAAAAAAGAGTTTACTATGGTGTCATGACAACTTAAATAGCAGAATGATAGACTTAATGACTGCTTTTGAAGGACTAAACTATTGTAATGTTATAGAGGAGATGAGTGAGGGGAGGAGAATTGGGGAGGGGGGAAAGGAAACCCCTGAGCCTATGGAACTACATCATAAAATAAATTTTTTAAAAAGCAGTTTGCTTATTTATTTAAAATGCCTCCCAAAATATATCAAGTGTTCATGCCCATTTTCCAGGTTAGGAATCATGTGCCAGGAGGTTCAATATTTGCTAAGATCACTTGTAACTGCAGTCAAGATCTGAATCCAAGCAGTTGGGCTACGGCTGCTCTGCACACCCATTGGACCCAGCACTGTCTCGGGTCTGCAGAGGGAGCTGCAGATGCAGGAATCCCCAAGGCCGTGGATGTGACGGACATGTCTTCCCTTTGCACTGTAACAGCACTGCTGTCAGGATCAGAGGCTGCCCCAACCAGGCACGAGTTCATGTAGTCACCACAGTGGCTCTAAGCAAGGTAGGAATGGATGAACCCCTCACACACATGACCTGTCACACCTACATGCGCTGAAATACACTGTCCAAATCAACCCCTTACAACATAAGCTGTCCCCCGACTCAAGGGCGCAGAAATGCACTGTAAGCATAGGCTTAACTCAACGTGGCCCTCATTCCAGCTCCATCAGAGTCAGCTGGGATGTTTGATGCTGAAAACGGCCAATCTCTGCGCTGCCCCACTCACACTCAATGTAAACAGCAGCCAAAAGGCCTGGCAATCTGCATTTGCAGAGCTTCGCCAGGTGAATCTGCCAGACACACAGGTTTGAGAAATTTGCTGAGATGGTGTTGGCTGATGGTGCTGTTCGGTAGCAACTAACACAGAAAGCACTTCACATCTAAAGCACAGGTCAAGAGACAACCTCCACTGCCTTCGTTTCTTACCAGTGATTAAGAGGCCAGACTTTTCCACAATCCAGCTGGCACACACTTCGGGCCCTCTGGTTTCTTACCCCATTCTTAAGTTTTCTGAATTTAATGGTGTGAAGCCCCACTGCTGTAGCTTTGGAGGACAGTGATCTGTAAAATTCTGCCCTACAGAAAGTGCCAATGAAAGAAGGACAATTGAAATTAGTGAGTTTTCTCGGAGGGAAGATCTCTTCAGACCTCTGCACAAAGGTAGTGACCTCTATTTACCAAATCATTGCATTAAAGAGACAGACTTCCACATGCCACCTTCATTTCAACAGCTGTGTCCTTTGAAACCCAACACATCTCTTTCTCAAGACTGGCATTTAGATAGAACAGGTAGAACTACTGCCTGTGATGCCTGTATCCCATATGGGTGGTAGTTCATGTCCCAACTGTCCCACTTCCAAACCAGCTCCATGCTAATGATTGGGAAAAGCAAAGGGAGATAATCCAAATGTTTGGGCACCTGCCATGTACATGGGAGACCCAGACGAAGCTCTTGGCTCTGGCCTGGCCCAGCTCCCGACAATGAAGGCATCTGGGGAGGGACGCAGCAGATGAAATACTCTCTTTCTCTTGCACTCACACTTTCTCCCTCTGCCCCCAGCCCAGCTCTGAATTTTAAATAAATAAATATTTTGTAAAAAAATACAACTTTTTCTCCTCCCCAAAGGGAGAGCAAGCAGTAACCTATCATCAGAAAGGGATCAGAAACGAAACTGGTTAAACATCCTGTTAGGACAATGGCTAGAATGGTTCTAGCCATTTTTTTTTTTTTGCTAATTTTTTTTTTTCTCATAAAGAAAGAAGGTAAGGAAAAGAGTGGGAAACCACCAAAGGTCACAGGGTTGGGAGTAGTGGGGGAAGGTTGGTAACGAAAGAGCCAGTGGAGGAGAAAGTAAGAAAATAAAAATCCCCCTTGCACAGGCTCTCATCCGGCACAGCTGAGATGCTCCTGAAGGCCTTCACTCCAGCTGCACTCTCCCAAGGTTTGCCTTCCCATGTCCACATGGGACAGCACTGCCTTGTGGCCAGAGGTGACATGGTTTGTGTGCTAGTGACCTTGGGAATCGATGCCTCTTCATTTCTGGTGATATCGCAAGCAGCACCCAGGCTGAGAAGACTCCTGACCCAGCAGATGGAAGCTTGCCTCCCCCTTGTAATACTTCACTACAACAATGAGCACCTGTTACTAGAGCCGAACCTTTGCAACCTTGTGTACTCTAAAAATTTTTGCTATTTATTTTTAAAAATTCTAATATTAACCTGAAAGGAATGGAAAAATTCATTCCTGTCTGAAGGTTATTTCTTTATGGCTTACCGTTAGACACAGGTATTTTTTAAAAATTTAATATCATTTAGGTAAAACAAAACACAGGTTCCATGTTAAAAAAGAAGAAACTGAAGAAAGATAAAACACAAAGCAGAAAGCACATCTTGCCTCCAAGCCAATCACCTGGAAGTCAGCTCTGCTGACACAGACAGGCGGTCCTCAGCTGTCGCCATCTTTCTGGATGTATATGATATGATTTTGTGGAGAAGATGACAAGCATCATTCCAAAATGTTTATCTAGAAAATTACTGAGATTGCACGGCATTCTGAAACTGTTTTCACTGTCACTCAGCACTGTGATAAAACACGTTACATAATCATCAAATTTAGTATTCAAATCCAAACAATAAAACATGCACCTATCTGTAGTTTGCGGATATTTATTCTTGCCAAATGATCGTGTTAAAGTGGTGCAGAATGACCTCCCATTTATCCCACGTCTGGGGCAAGGAATGCATATCAAAGACAGCTGGGGAGAAACACAGGGAAAAAGAGGTGGAGGGTGTGTGGCGAGAGGGCTCAGCCTCCCATGGGCACAGGCGTGGGTGGCAGAAACCTGACCACCTCCTCCTGCCTGGGGTCCATCATCTCGGGATTTGCCATTGCCTCAAGTGACAGCCCACGAGGTTAGTGGCAGCACCCTGGGCAATGGCAGGAAATGACAATCAGGAAAGCAGAGTGTGCCCTTTGCCATGCCCTGTATTTGAGTGAATCATCCGTTTACCCTCCACCATCAGGAAAACAGATACAACTAGTAAATGCCCACTTTACAGACTGTGAAGCTGTAGTCCAGAGAAGTTAGGCAACTTGTCCAAAACTTGCAGCCTTTGTAAATGGCAGAGTCTGGAATGAACCCAGGGCTGACAGACTGGCCGAGCTCCCTCCTGAAAAGACTCCATTGAGAAGGGACCCTCGTGAGCAAAGACCCAAGGGCATGAGGATAAGGTGCGGATCACAGGGGTGGAGCTTCATGCAAGAAGCAGCTTTGGCTTCCCTTTGTTTCAAGTATCAACATTTTATTTAAAAAAAAAGTTTGTATATTGAACATTTGTGTGCTCATTAGTTCCTAAAAACATGGATAACTAACTGAAGATTATTTAATAATTAAGCCCAATATTAGTGTTAAAAAATCACCACAATGTACTCTAACAGACTCTAAAAAATTTTAGCATTTCCCTGCTTTTTTTTAATCTAACATAACATTTTCTCATACCTTTGTATGTTTTTCAGAAACATATTTTCACAGCTACAAAATACTAGATCATATGAAAGCATCAGGATTTATATGTCTTTTCCCTGAGTTGTTCCTGAATTTTCCTTGTTCTAAATCATTTTCTTAACAACATACTTATACATAAAACCACTTAGAAAGTGTTTACAATTCTGAAGCTTCTCAATATAGACTGGGTCTGTAGAGGACACTACCAGGAAAAACACAACAAAGCCAGCTGTCAGTCACAACTGATCACAGCCAACTTCCTCTCTGGAGCAGAATCTTCCTCACCTTCAGCGTTAATGTAGAGCTCGGGCACCGACCACACAGCAGCACCAAGCTCAGAGCAGAGAGCGTGTCCACATGTCTCAACCACCCAGCGGTCCTTTTCCTAACACGGGGATCTCCTGGAAGAACCTCATGTGCCCTGACATCACACTCCGTCACTGCCAGAACTACTGCCAGGTTCCATTAGCTGAGCTCATTTTGCCTTCGCTTTCCAAAGTGCAGATGCATGGATCAACACAATCATTTAAGAATGGTTAAGAATCAGCTTTCTACTTGTCTATGTTCCTTTAAAATATTCTAGCCTATTAAAAAAAGAAATGGAGGGAGACTTGGCACAACAGTTAGGACACCTCCTAAGACATGTGTATCCTGAATCAGCCAGCCTGGGTTTGAGCCCCAACTCCACTTCAGATTCAGTCTGCCGGTTACTGTGTACCCTGGAATGCAACGAATGAGAGTTCACTCACTTGAAGCCTGCCATGCGTGTAAGAGACCTAGGTTGAGTAATGGGCTCCTGACTCCCACCCACAGTGCTGCAAGAAATTGGAGAGTGAGCCAGCAGATGGACAATTTGTCTATTGCTTTCTCTCTCTGCTTTTCAAGAAAAGTAGAAAAAAAATGTTCTTAAAAATCACCATTAACACTGTTACTACCTGCTAAGAACAAGATTTCTGCATTTACACAATGAAAAATATCTGCTTTGGATTGAATATTTTATTATCAAAGAGGGAGCCGAATGCCAATTCGGATCTAAATTAATAAAGACATGGGGACAAGCATAGATGCATACCCATGTAAATAACCATACATGTAAGTTAATACTGAGATGCTGGAAAGACACAATACTTGGAGACAGGAACTGCACAGGATTATATATTTAAACAACACAGCAAATAGTGTCACAGAAGATGGCAGGGGGCACTCATGGGCCCCCAAGCCTTGCCATCCAAAGGGGTGAAGCTTCCCAGATCACACACTGACCCTAAGTGCAGGACAAGCCCAGCCATGGATCAGCCTTGGCTGCACGCATTTTCCAACTGTACCTCACAGGCGTAAAGAAACGTAGCACCCCCTGTAGAAGGGGATGTGGAAACTGAAAGGGCAGGTACTTGTTCCGTTTCAAAGTGCTGTAACCCGGTCTTCCCTAGGCAGTCACTGGACACCAGAAAGCAATGCGTAAAGGTGTTCAAGCTCTCATTGACTTCACCTTATTGGCTGCCACAGCCCAAGTGCTGGACACTATTTGTCATGCTTTTGGGATATGGAGATTGAGGATCTGCACGTGAACTCCCTCATGTAAGGCCAGGAGCATGCACCAAAATCTTCAAAACAAAGTTCAGTGATGTGGTATCATGCAAGAAGTGCTGACTTCAACATCAGTGTCAGTTGTGAAGGGCTGACCAACTTATCAACTGTAGCATCCTACTGACGTGTAATAGAAAAGTTAATAATTTGTAATTACAAGATGCTTTTCACTACAGTGAACATGACATGTTTGCTAATCACGCACCGTTGGCCATTGATTTAGGATATTGGAGTGGCAGCTGGCCTTCTCCAATCAACCAGGCAAGTGTTATCCATAACTAGGACGGACCTGGAAAAGGTCCAAAAACAAAGCAATTTGTTACTTTCCATTTCCCTAAATCCATCACCAAAATAACAGAGCAAATGCTGCCATTCAAATCACTTTTATATATGCTCGGGCTGCACTAGAGCAACGCTGTTGGCAGGAGAAATATTGGGCATCCACTTTAGAAGCATTGTTATGTGGAACCTATCAGCCCAACCCAACACTATGCAAATGTAATGGAAACATTATAATAGTGTAGTAACACTCAGACCCCTGAGCCAGGTAGCCTGTGAAGAGGCACTGTACAGGGTGAAAGCACTGGCTGGGGCAAGGCCAGAGGACACTGCCCTGCAGAAACGGAGAGCTGCCCCTGCAAAGCTGAAAACATCTTGGGCAAAAAAGAGAGGCTAAAAAAGCTCTATCAAAGATCAGTGTTATTACTGCTTGCTCACAAGACTCATGGATGGACTCAGGACCCAACATCCAGCTACAACAGTTAATACAAGTAACCCCCATTTGTTGTACACTGTTTCAGATTTACCTTCAGAATCTCTCTTTAAAACAAAGTGAAACTCACAGATGCTAGGCAGCGCCCTCTGGTTTCAGAACTGGTCAGGGTTAAAGCGCCATTTGGGCCCCAGAGACTGGGCATTTCCTGCAGACCAAAGCTATCACGCTGATGAGCATATGCAGGACCTGTGGAGCTCTAAGCAATTCTGGCTTCTCCCACTGGAATACTATGGAGCCGGCTGAGAGGAGAAGGAGTAGGCTGCCAGTCTGGTAACAGGATGGGAAGGGACAGCTTTAACCAAGGGGAGAACTTGAATATCAAGAAAGTCCTTATGGCCGTGGTGCAGTAGCCTAGTGGCTAAAGTCCTTGCCTTACACATGCCAGGATCCCATATGGACCCCTGAAGGTCTCCTAGGGCTGCCAGTGCCCCCGCTGCTCACTGTCTCCATCTAGCTCTGACTCCTCAGACCCCAAGTGAATCCACTCACTCCCCCAGCATGTCTGAGGAAGAGAAGCAGGAGATCAGCAACCCAGCCCAGAGGAGGGGTCTGGAAGAAAGCCGCTGCTCTCAACTCCTGGATGTTTGCCTAGGTGCTTCCTTCCCAGTCCTCAGCTGGGCCTGTCCTGTAGCAAGGCGGGCGCATGCACAGGTGCCTGGGCACTTTCCTCTACAGGGCTGGTGCGTGCACAAGTGCCCGACGCCTTCCTCTGCAGGCGGGCTCACGCACAGGTGCCCGGACGCCTTCCTCTGCAGTTCTTGCTCCTGACTTCTCTCCTTTTTTGCCAGAGACAGCTGCTGCCTTGGGTAGGATTAGGCTGAAATGGTTATGCAGAGCAAGTCCAAGATTGAATATTCAGTCTGAAGACTTTAGTGAAACAAAAGTCCTCAAAGTTGGGGTCTGTGGAGAGAGAAAAGGGCTTTCTAGCTAACCACGGATGGCAAGGAAGGGGGTTCCTATCCACCCTGAACCTCTCCTGTCTGGGTGATCCTGACAGGGAAAGCTGCCGGGGTGTGCAAGAAGCAGCAAGTTTCCTGGGGTCTCAGAATGTCTGCTTTCTTTGTCCAACTCCACAGTCAGTATGTCATTTGAGACAGCTGCAAGTCACATTATTCTCAAACACCTTACTCTATTTCTTATTGGCTCAGTAGAACTCTTCTCTAACACACACACACACACACACACACACACACACATGGTCCCAAGGCTTTGGGCTGTCCTCAACTGCTTTCCCAGGCCACAAGCAGGGAGCTGGATGGGAAGCAGGGCTGCCAGGATTAGAACTGGTGAACATATGGGATCCTGGCACGTTCAAAGGGAGGACTTAAACCGCTACGCTATCACGCCGGGCCCACTCAACCTCTTCTTAAGGGCCATCTACAGAAACGCAGAAGTGAGAAGCAGTGTGATGCAGTAATATACCTGTTGAATCCTTTTTTAAAAATGCTTATACAATTGTCCTTCATTATTTGAAGAGAATTGGTCCAATAACTTCTGCAGACACCACAACCTTCAATGCTCATGTCTCTGACATGTCACAACATGTGTATATAACCTGTACACATTGATGCGTTACTGACACACCTAACATAGTATAAGCACTGGTAGTAATTGTAGCACCATATTACTTACAGAGTGACCACAATACAAAAAGGTCTGCACATATTCAATACAGATTTCTTTTTCAAATACTCATATTTTCCACTCATGACTCATTGACTCTGCAGACATGAAATTGATAGATTGGATGGCAAACTGTATTTTTCTTGTTTTGGGCTTTTAGCTAATTTTTATTACACTGTTAAGAAAAAAAAAACATGAACAGAAAAATGTAGATACTGGATACCGTTTTCTTCAAATGTCACATACTGGTACTAGCACACACTTTCAAGGATTGTCTAATCATGTAGAACATATCATTCATTTACCTCGCTGCTTTCTATTCACTAAGACACAGACAATGAAATTCCATATTACTTAGATTTCTATTCAGAGGTGATGCAAATAACAGTTAAAAAAATGATCCCAGAGATACAATTACATTCCCTGTAGGACATTAACCCGCCTTGTATGTAACCTAACAAGCTTATTTAATATCCCCTGGTCACTCATTTGCTTATCAAGTATCAAGCTCCTCACATATTCCTTGAGCCATTCTCATCATTTTGGTCATTTGCTTTTAATTGTTAAAATGAATAATATCTTTGGCATGTGTTTATTTTCTTCTTATGAGTCATTTTCAATTGTTACAAAATTAATTTTTTATGTAAGTGTCAGTCTGGGATGCAATGCAACAAAATAAAATCAAACAAAGCTGAAAGCATGGAAAACACTGTCGTGACTCCATGAGTTCTCATCAATCAAAGCCCTGGAATTTCCCTACTTTCTGAGACCCTGTCACTCAGGTCTTTGGATGACACTGTGAGCTATAGGATTTCCTTCCTTCTAATTCAAACTTTTTTTTAAAGTTTGGAGTTCTTCAAGGTTCTTAGTCAGGTTTCAGTTGTAGCTGACAAAGTACTTGCTCACAGAGAACAAGCTAACCTCTTGTGGGGGAAACACACTCGCCCAAAGGTGCCTGGCCAGCAGCCCTGAGGAGCACAGTGTGAATCAGGTTACCCCAAAGCAAAGCACGCTGCTTCTGATTTCAACAACAACTTAGGCATAGTTTTAATTTAGGCCCTAATCACTTGAGAACTGCTTTGTTCTTGGTTGGGATTAATATTTATTTCTTAGGTTCTTTTTAAAGTATGGGTACCAAAATAGTTTGCAGTGTGGTAGGGTTTAATTTAAAAGGTGAAGCATTCACAAACTTGGGCCATGTTTGGGGATGGAATTGACCAGGAAGATAAGAGTGAGAGAAAGAAGGGTACCTACCCTCTGTTTATTGTTCCAGCAGGAAGACAGAGCGAGTGAGAGAGCATTTATGAGCATAGAAAGGGGAGTGGTTATATGACATCATCCCAGGTCACAGGTGAGAGGAAGTACTTCCTGGGAAAGGGGTTCTTTGACAAGCAGGATAGAGTTACACAGGGCTGAGGAGACTGTGGCTTCCAACTCCTGAGGCTAAACTAGCCACCTGACCCATATCAGAACCACCCTGGCCACACCCCTAGATAACTGCAGTTCTGCAAGGGAAGCTGCCACACAAGAAGCTGCGTTGGTTCTCTCTCTCTCTCGAATGTGGACAGAGGTCTGCTCCAGCCCAAGCTTGCACACTGGATTTGGCCGCATGGTTGCACATTCATCAGACAACCCTGGTTATACTGTCACTTCAGTTTCCCTGTTACTCTCCTACCATTCGTCAGCACCTGCAATCTGAAGCCTCGGTCCTTCTGCAGTTAGCATGATTTATCCTCACATACCCTCTCTCTTTGTTTTTATTTGACAAACTTCTTTCCACTGAAAGATGCAGGGTTATCCATATTCCTCAGAGGGCTTGACTCATATTTTAGACTGTTTTTCAAGTACTAATTATTCTTTCATGTTGTTATTCAGAATCGATGTTGCCTCATTTGGAATCTCCTTTCCCCCAGGATTTAACGTATGCATATGAAAATTAAAACCGGTTTTAGCTAAAAACAGACCCTCTGGGAGGTCTTCAAAATCAGCTGACATGCATAGTTATCAGGAACCTGGACGCCTGACAACTGCTCTGGCTTTGAATGGGAAGGAAATCCGCTGGTGCAGCAGCTGGCCACTTTTCAGTGTGGCCTGCCAAGACACCATGGACCACATTGTTTGAGGCAGGCTGGCACCCCCGCCCCCCCCCACACACACATATTCTCTACTGTCCCCCAAAGTGGCTGGAACGTAAAGGCACAATCAAGGTCTTGCAGGTAGACGCCAGTGCTTTTTCGAAGGACAGTCCACAATTCTGAAGGCCACAGGACTGAGGCAGATCCTGAATGTTTTCCTCACTCATTTGGCAGCAAAACGCAAACCAAGTTGACACGATGGGATTTGTGGATTCTGTTTATCTTCCTAAGGGTAAATATTCCTGCTTTACCACTGAAATTGCACCTGTTCTTTGCAGGGGACTGTCCTGTGTTCCAATGGCAGAGCTGTATTGCCTGTGTGCCTAATGGTCTATGTGTTGGGGTTCTAATTCCCCAAGTCAGCAGGTTTGGGAAGTGGGCCTAGTGGGAGGACTCAGATCCTGGGGTTGGTGTCCTAATCAGTGGCTTAACACCTTCTTTCCTTGGGACGGATTAGCAGCTGTCCTAGAAGTGCCACGGCCTTCTCTTTCCTGCAGATGCAAGCTTGACCTTCTGCTTTTAGCCATGAGGTAAAGCAGTAGAAGGCCTTGACAAGAAACTAGGTAGATGCTGGTACTTTGGAATTTTGGACCTTGAGGACCATGAACCAAAGTATACTATTTCTTCATAATTACTCAGTCTCGGGTACTGTGATGTAGCAAGAGGAAACCACTTGATTTCCCTAAAATTCCAGAATACATCTTCACCTATACTTGGGAGGAATCACAGTCCAAATCTTTATCAGGGTCCACCTTTTCAACGTTTAACTCAAACCGATCAAATGTATAGAAGCACTAGAGGTTGAGTACAGGAAGGGTAAATACCTTTGCAACATAAAAAGGCTCCAAAAGGGATCTTAGCAGAAGTAAAAAGAAAACAGATGCTTTCAGGGAGCCGAACTGTGTTCAGGGTAGTCTGCCCCCTATCCCCCGGCCCTGCTTTGGAAGACCCTTGGCACTGTCCATTCGGAGGGCAACATCCTACAAACACCTGCCCTCAGGCCCTGGTTCTATCCTTTCCAATAATGAAATCAAGCAACCACCAAAGAGTATTATACAGCAAACATTGCCCTAACACTGCTGAAGAGCTATTCTTCTTTAAGGCGTCACCTCCACTTTGCAGGTGATGCAAACAGAGTCTTTGAAATTTACATGACTCAAAATACCATCTGTCCGACATGGGGGAAATGAGCAGTGTGTCAAGATTCTTTACCTGTCGACCCCCCACCCCCCGCCCCCGCCACACACACACAGTGGTGAGTGGGGCTCTCAAGGGCTAGTTGGCTTATCTGCTCATAAGATAGAACAGGAGCCCCTCCCTGAGGGAACAAGTACAGCACTGGACTCAGAATCCCACAGCCTATTTCCTGTCTCTGCCACCCCTGTGAGATCCTCAACCAACCATTAAGCCCACCAACCATTTAAGCCCACATGTATAGAATGGGTTTTTGTATCTCCATCTCACTGGGTAGGTCATTGTATGGATAAAATAGCAGCCTACTTGCTCTCCAGCTGAAGAGACACCTGTGCCCTTCCAAGGGCTTCTGTGTGAGCTGGTCCTCTGCCCCCACACTTAAACATCTGATCTTCCTGTTCAAAACTTGTTCCTCCCCACAGTTCAGGTCTCAGCTTCTCCATCACCTACACAGCCTTGATGCTATCTCTGTCACAGACCCTGTCTCACTTCCTCCACAGACTTCATTATTATCCTAACCAGTGCATTTTCCTGTGTCTGGTGTTTTCTCTTTGGACAGGAGGCACTCTTTTGGTCTTGTTCAACAGGGTCCTGGCACAAGAAAGGTATTTCTTGAAAAATGGGCTGAATGAATGGTAAAGATCCAACCTATGCCTTTGAAATTTTTTGTCCCACCTTCACTGTCCAAAAGCAGAAATAATGGGGCTGATTATAAAAACACTCTGGGATAGTCTACTGGACAAGGATGTTTATTTCCTGCCCTTTTATGTCAACAAAAATTTCTATGAAAATCAAGTTGAGAAGGAAAGAGGGTGCTACAGTTATTAGCCTGTGTATGGATTTGATCTGTTATAGGATAATTAGATCTTCTGCCTTCTCAAACTATTTAAAGCCATGCTTAATCTTTCCCAATTCATATTTTAATGCCTGGCTCATTAAGCAGCCCAATTCATGTGCTTTTAATACCAGAAGTCAAGAGAAGCTTTGCAAACACCCGTATGTTCCTGTATTCTTAATCCCTTCAAGAAAAACAGAAATAAAAGAAATATAGAACAGCTCCAGGACCGTGTGAGTGAAGACACTAAACAGGTTGAAGAGTGAGGCCATATGGCACGTTTAGGATTTCAGAGTCTTAATTAAGCAATCTGCTCACCAGCATCAGCACAGAGCAACCTGGTGTGATGTATGACGGCTGTCCTCAGCCCTGCTACCTGGAAGACATTCCCACGTCTCTCTGTGTGCTGGATTCTAAACATTTTCATGTGTGGAGCACAGTGTTGATGACAACAGTTGAGGACACGTACTCTTTTGCTCTGTTCAGTCCAGCATCAACATAATCTTTCGGCCATAACAACTCTGTTTCTACAGCCTGGCTGGTGTAGGGATCAGCACATGACACACAAAAACTGGACCAAGAGAAGTTAGCCAACAGATATTTGCTTGGAGAAGTGGTGTTCTGTGTGGCTGAACTGGAGCATCTAGGAGCCCTGGGTGCTATAACAGGCTAATTTTCTGCCTGTACCAATGGCATCCCATGTGGCACCCAAATTATGCCCCGGCTGTTCCACTTCTGACCCAGTTCCCTGATTATGATCTTGTGAAAGCAGTGGAGGATGGCCCAAGTCCTTGAGTCCCTGTATCCAAGTGGGAAGCCTGAACTCCAGGCTCCTAATTTCAGAACAGTGCAGTCCTGGCTATTGCAGCCATTTGAAAAGTGAACCAATGAATGGAACACTGCTCTATCTCACCTTCTCTCTACAAATACACTTTGCAAATAAAAATAAATAAATCTTTTTTTTTTTAAAGAAACAACCTTACAGAAACAGAGTTGAAAGAAACATATTGTCGATGACATTATTAGAGCATTTACATTCAGCTCAAGTTTTAGAATATTTATCCATATGAGCTGGCAATTTAAATGCCTTTGCTGAAGATGGAGTTGGCCTAATGTTGGTTACAACTCCAATAGCCCAGGCTAATATACCCTCATTACACTAAAAAGAAAAAAGGCATCTAAGCTGAGACTAGACATGTTTTATAAAAGCTCTCTTCAAGACATCTTCCAGCTTTACTTGATTTTTTAATCTTGAGAGATATATGCTCCTAATGTTTTTGTTGGAAAGGAAAATTTACAGACAAGGAGACATGGAGAAGGAGAGGGAGAGAGAAATCAGAGATCCATCCATTGGCCCACTCTCCAAACGGCTGTGAAGGCCACAGCTGGGCAGATCTGAACCGAGAGCTTCTTCAGGGTCTCCCATGCGGGTGCAGGGTTCCGAGGCCCTGGGACATCCCCTACTGCTTTCCCATGCCACAGCAGTCAGGACACAAACAGGCACCATATGTGATGTTAATACTTACAGGTGGAGGATCAGCCAGTTGAGCCATGGTACTGTTTCCCACCCCACCCGGCCTTAACTTTATTCTTCACTCTGACACTCCCCAGTCATGCTGTTGTCTCCTCTGCTCTTCTCTGATACAAATCTTTTCCATCCCCATCTTTGAATTTCTGAAGTGGCTCACCGCAGACCAAGTCATTACTACCCTTTCCTTGTCATCAATTCCCTACCCTGAGTATCCAGAAAGTCACTCATATTGTCTGATCACATAGATACGTGGCCCACCTACCACCTGCATTAATGATCCAAATCCTTGAAAATAGGATTCCACACCTTTCATCTCTTAGTTACAACCTCTGCTTCCTCAAACACAAATAACAGTAGCTGCCAATATGAGTGAGGACAGAGGAAGAATCACACACATCCCATCTCACATTGCATCACCTGGCTCGCACACTGGTCTTGGGAGCCATGGAAGTGAACTGAGAAGACTGTGCGGAGCAGGCAGAGCAAACGAGGGTACCTGTGGATACTGGAAGTCGACAGGGAAGGCCTCAGTTGCAATGTCCCAATACTACTTCTAGCAGCTAATATCGCAGTGCTTACTATAATTGAGCCACTACTCTATATCCCATGTAGAGATTAATATTTAATATTTGAAATACCATATTGAAGCTGCTGCTATGGAATCCATTTTAGAAATGAGGAAATAAAAGTGTAGTGATTTCTTCTGCCCCTCACCCCCACAAAGTTTCTTAGCTAACAATGGGATGACCTTAGGTTTGAATGTGGAAAGCCTGTCTCTGGGATCTATATTCTGGAGATCCAAGACTAAGAATTTTTAAAAGTGAAATTCTTCATGTTGATGACAAATTCCTTTCATTAAAAACCTCAGACTCCAACACTGAGCTACAAAACAGGGTATTATTTGTGGAGCAAATTTAGCCAAAGGGCTCACAATGTGAAGCCTAGGGTCTATTTATTTCTTTCACCCTACTGATAAGAGAACTTATGCCAGGGCTGGCTTTGTGGTAGAGAGTTAAGCTACTGCCTTATAACACTGGCATCTCATATGAACACGGTTTGAATTGCCAATCCAGCTCCATGCTGGAACTCACTGGAAAGAAGCAAGATGGTCCAAATGTCTGGGCCCCTGCCATCCACGGAGATCTGCCCAGCTCCAGCCATTTCAGGGAATGAACCGGTGGATGAAACATCTCTTTCTCTAACTCTGCTTTTCAAATGCATAAATAAATCATAAAAATCAAAGAAAACTTACGCCAAGAGCTACCCCTGTATCTGGTTCCTCATTTACTAAGGCTTCTCATTCTAACATGTATTTCCCAATCTTCAAAGAACCCACATGTACTGGAAAGATCTCCATGCATTTTCATTCTTATCCCTCCCTGACACATGGTTGCATTCACCTTTTAACCCACACTCATTTCACGGTAGTACTTCATGTTTATAAGGTAGTTAGTGCTATACTTTTGTGAGGAACCGAATGATTGCCAATTGACTAACAAGACTGTAACAGACATGCTGGAAGGACAGAAGGACAAACCAGTAAAACACTGCTTTTCTGCAGAACTCTGTTTCAGCACAGGAAAATCTCCCATGAATGTCAGCAAGAGGCCAAGCTTGAGCCAGTTTTAACTAACTTCATAGTAAGAGTGAATGAGATGGAACCAGAGTAATTTCCACAGTGCACCACAGAATCTCGAAATCAACACCCCACCTGGAGCCTCAGCTTTTCTCAGTCTCATCCAGATCACAGCACAGGTGAGCTCCAAAAACTTCACCCATCAGCTAATTAGTCTCCCAACTGAACAGTAAGTCTGAATAGCATAAAGGATGCTCAGAAAATGGAAAGAAAGTGATCAATTTTGCCTTTTAAAACTCTACTTATTTCTTATTAAATTCTTTATTTTGTGAATGGCTAAATGGTTACAAAATAAGATGAAAGCACATCTTTGTAAAAACTGAAGGAGAAAGCAAGGGGCGAGGAGGGTGGGGTTGTGAGGGGGAAAGGATAGTAAAAGAAGTATCATTATGCTCTTAGACATGAATATATATGAAATACATAAAATCTGCTCATGTTACATAAATTTTTTTAAATAAGCACAAAAAAAATGAAAGCAAAAGTACAAGAATTTAGAAAATTCTTGAGGATAGAGAAGCAGACAGAAGCCTACATCGGCTTGACTTCAGGGAAACAGGTATTTCTCTACCTGCCTGGTTACAAAGTTCAGGTATTTGCTATTGTTCAAATGAAATTTTTTCAAAATGGTCAAAAGGGGCTTTTGTTTTGGCATTTAATTCACTGGTATGTATTTCCTAAGTGAGGATGCAAAAAACCTCTCACATTGCTTTTCCATTAATTGCCTTCATTTTTCAAGTTCCCTGTTTGATTTATAGTCAATTAAAAGCACCCTCAAAAGCCATGACTCGTGTATGTTAAGTACGAGTATGACTGATGCAGCAACATGCATGACCTGGCTGTCAGCCAAGGCCAGTGTCATGACCAGGGGACATCTCGGCAAAAGAATCTGACAGGGAGAATGGGAAGTCAGGAGTGGAGGGTAATGGATGATATGGCAATGAACGTATTTTAAAGAAAATTAGCTAATTTTCTTATTACAGGGGAGGGATGAACTGAAGCAATGAACAGAACAAGTAAGCCGAGCAAACTCTTTATTTGGTCCAGATTGATGAAAACGATGGGGAAATTAGACAGCAAATTTCCTTGATGAATTGTCACCAACACCAACCAAAACTAAGAAAAACCAGACCAGAAAAGTTGAGATAACAGAAAGAACCCTGGGATCCTGGCTTGAATCTTGGCAACAGCAATTACAAATGATTCCACCTTCACTAAGTAGCTTCATTAAGCTCAGCCTTAGGGTACACTCATCTGTAGAATGGGCACAGGGCTGTAGTGACAGTAGGTGTGTCCAGCCCTGAGATGAAGCACTGAGAAACCACAGAGGCACCTTCTATGTTAACATCTATTTCTAACAAACACACACTTGTTACGTGGCCTAGAAATGCTCTGTTCCAACACCACTGGCATCTGGCCCTTCAGGAGGAGGGCTCCAAAGAATCTGCCCAGCATCTCCAGAATTTAACATACTGAAGTCTACAGCAAAGAGTCATACAATTGGCTTGCCACCAAATATGCCAAATCAGAACTTCTATTACATTTTTCAAAAAGCAAAATTGGTTCACAGGAGTCCCTTTTCTAAGCCTTACTACTGTGTCATTTGCTTCTTGATACTAAATAATGGTACCATAATGCCCATTTCAAGGTCAGAGTGGCCAATGTCAACAGATACATTACCATCCTGCACAGAATCTGATCACTCTAGACCACAGGCTCCACTGTGGCTTATTCCTCTCAGTCCTAGGAGATCCCCCTTTTATTGGGACATTTTGTTTTATCAAAGTCTACAGAGAGGTCACAGGTGAATCTTGACACTACCTTTCCCAGTGAGTGGGATGACACAGGTTGCTCAGAGAAGAGGTACTAAAGCATGAGGGGGGCCTTCCTCACTCTTGTCACTTTGCTTGCTGGCTCATTCACATTAGGGAGTTAAAAGTCCCAAGATACAAGGACGAAGCTGAGAAGTGGCTAGAATCCCCAAGTTCTGATATGGAGGGCAGCCAACAGGAGCAGAGTCCCCCAAGAGAACAGCCTGACCTGCATCAATGCCATCCAAGTGAGATACACAATCTAACTGTGTTGGGCTGGTGGAGATGTTGGATAGCACAGTATAACATCACCAATGCTGTTACAGACTATTTTCTGAACATGTGATTGTGACAGCCATTAATGCTTCTAGTTAAGACACTGGGTGAGGACCCACTCTAATGGCTCAGTGACTAAATCCTTACTTTGCAAGCATTAGGATCCTATATGAGCACTGGTTCATGTCTCACCACTCTATTTCTGATACAGTTCCCTGCTTATGGTCTGGGAAAGAGGTAGAGAATGGCCCAGAGCCTTGGGACTCTGAACCCATGTGGGAGACCTGAGGGAAGCTCCTGGCTCCTGGTTTTGGATCAGCTCAGCTCTAGCTATTTCAGCCCACTTGCAGAGTGAACCAACAGACAGAAGAGCTCTGTCTCTCCTTGTCCATAAATATGATATGCTTTTCCAATAAAAATACATAAATCTTTAAAGAAAAGATACTGGGTGAGATCTCTGCATCCAATATCATAATGTCTGGGTTCAAGGCCCAATCTTGTTCTCAATACCATCTCCGTGAGGCACCCAGATGATGGTTTCACTTAGCTGGATCCCTCCCATGCACATATGAGAACCTGACAGGTTTCAGAGCTCGTAGCCTTGACTTTAGCCTGGCCTAGCCAAGGCCACTGCAGTCATTTGGAGACTCAGAGACTGGATAGATGAACATAGATCCCAAGTGTGTAGAGACCCACAAAGATGGTATGGCAGAGGGGGAAAGAAAAGGAAAGGACAGTCCTGACAGTAACTGAGGGACAGTCAGGAATCTTCTGGGCATTGGAGGCTGGAAACATCCTCCACTGACAAAGATAATCATGCTGTGTGGTGGTACTCCCTCAGACTCAATGGCCACACATCCTGCTATGTGCCAGCAAGCTCTGCTGAGCTGACAGTGCTGGGAAACATATTCCATTTGTACTCTGACAGAACACCTGATAAGGTGCATCATCTGGCTGTTTTCCGGGATCTTCCATGCTAGGTGACAGCTAGCAGAGTATAAGGATGAGTTGCTCTCCAAACCTGGTGGTACTAAGATGGCAGAACCTGGAATCTTAGAATCTTCCTGTTGCAGAAGCAACACACCTGTAGCCAGGTAATTTCAGAGTCCTGACCACTAGGGAGTCCCTTCCACAAACTTTCACACATTTATTCCCTGAATCCAAAGACATTATGCATGCTTCTTCAAGTTCTGTAACTTCCCTTTTCGTACTGCATTTCTCATTGAAAACCAGAAACAACTGCATCATCCCAGCATTAGCTTTCAATGTTGAGGTGAATTCCAGAAAGTTTTGCCTGAGTCATCCCAAGTTAGAGACTTTGCATCATGCTGTGCAAGACAGCCTAAGAGCTTCTCTGGTACCATTAGAAGAAATAGAGGGATACCTTGTTTGATCCTTAGCAGCTTGTAGAAAAATGGCCTTTTAAAGAAGAAAGCAAGTCTAGTTAGTGGAAAGGAGAGTAGAATAAAGAGTTATTTGGATGTGAAGAAAATAAAAGCCTTCAGAACAACAGAGGAAAAGATGTGTCAGAGTGAACAGTGAATAAAATATTAGGGAAATAAAAGAAGTGAGCTGACCATTAGGAACAGTTAAAGCAGAAAAAGATAAGTCGTCGAGACTTGAGAAAGAAGATGAAAAAGGATAAAAGGAAGTATTACCATTGGAACAAAGAGAGCAGGAAGTCGTGGACAGAATAAACATTCCCTAAGACTGGCTCAAAGCTCACCACAGAACTGGCTGCAGCCTGAGGTATGAGGAGGTACACGATGCCTACCTTGCAAAGGGATGACGCCTTCAATCAGCAGTGCAGAGTGCTAAGTATGCAGACACCAATACCAAAATTCACAACACTTGGCAACCAACACTTTCAAACATTCAAAGGGTAAAGTAAGAAATGTCAAGTACACATGTGGTTAGTGGGACCTAACGCATCAACTGACATGTACCGGTCATTGAGATTTCTCCACCCAAACCTGAAACTTGGTATTCAAACTCAACTGTCTTCAGCATTTTTAAGCTTTCTGGTTCTGTTGAGACTTTTCTTTTTTCATCCCAATGCTGCCTGGCATGAGTGGGGCCTGCACACTAAGAGCCCATTCACTCATTGGTTTCCTGATTAATCACATTTTTTTTTCAGAGATGGAACAATTTTTATGTCAGATCCATTGGAAACACATGAGAGAAATTGAGAATCAAAGAGAAGGAAGAAGGTGAGATAGCCTTAAAGTCCTGGTTAATTAGGATAAAAGTCCACTCAATATTTTAGGCATTTTAGACATGTGCAAGTAGAAAACAGAAAAATGTAGCTCCAGAGATCCAGACTTTCCAAGCAATATTCAGCAGGCGTTCTCACATCTTCACGGAAGCACACTGCTGTTACCCACAGCACTGTCACAGGTACAACCTACATTCGGGGCTTGACACAAACACTGAAGAATCCATTCCAATCTGCTTGTGGCATTTTTCTTTTGGACTGTAATAATATATATCAACGTGCCTTTCATTTAGAGAGCTAATCAGTGTGCCCACTCCATAACTCACACACAAGCTTCAAACTTCCAAGGTCCTCAATTTCCCCATCAGTGCCTTCTGCTGAATGTGCTATCGCCGAAATCACTTCAGTCTCATTTAGCATTTACTAGCTTACACAGAACCAAACAACCATAACCCACTTAATTACTTGGGGATTTAAAAAAAAATCCACATATACACAGACACACACAGAACTAAGACGCTGCAGTATACAGTATAGCCCAGTTTAAATTAAAAAAGATCCCCCAAAGTATGATTGTCCCCAGCTTCTCAGTGGTGAATTAAAAGCTGTTTCGTGTCGTGAAGATTACAGAAGCAATCACATTTATGGGCCTGCTTTGCATACCAACTCTATTAATTTCCATACTCTGGGTGGCTTCACATTTCTAGGCATGTTAACATAGATGCCATTTGGGATAATCAGTTGGAGAAAAAAGAGAGAGAAACAGAAAGAAGAGGAGAAGTGCTGAGAGAGACAGCAGAGATGGAGCCAGAAAAATGGTTCTCGCAAATCGAGTTCTCTTTAAATTCATTGATTCTGATAAATATAACAATCAAGAGACAAATGAGGGTTCTTGATAGCCTGACCCAGGAGTCAGACTCAGGGATCAAATTACCAGGAAACACACATTGGAATTCACTCACTGTGCCAGTCTTGCACTTGTCATTACAGACTCTAATTATTGAAATGATTTCATTGATGTAATTGCATTAAGATGTGCATGGGCTTCACCTTGCATAGCTCCCTCGGTACTTCACATTCCATCTTCATTATTGCATTCCTTTCAACTTTTAAAAAATGTGTCCCTATCTAGAATGGTTCAATCAGGCAGACAATTTTTCCTGCTCTCTATGCCTGCTCCACATAGAACAGGAATGATGGAACATAAGTGGTGGGGAAGGCAAATCTGAGACCATGAAAGCGAACATATAAACACCTTTCTTAAAGGAAAAATGAGAACTTTGGAACACATCGTATCATTACCTCCCATCCTTTGTTTGAAAATGTTGAAGAATGGTGCTCAAAAGTCTACAGTTAAATGGTTCTTTGTCTACATCAATCTTAAATTACGACCTGTTAAACTAGGCTTGTTGCACATTGAACAATGTACCCTGGTTCCTATTACTATTAAAGACACCACACTGACATTAATGACAGAAAGTGGACCCAGTCACAAAGGTGTGGAATTCTCAGTTTACGGTGATTAACTGGAACGTCAATGTGTTTGAGTTTAACACACAGAGCAGCCAGTAGAGTTTCTGACTTTCTGAAAACTGCCAAACTAAGTTTAGGAAGAATTTTTGATTCCTATGTCTCAAAACTCACAGAAGTCAACAGTGTACTGTCAGCATTGCCTGATGCAGTGCTGTTTATGAGGAATGGGCACAACCAATGCACAGAAAGGTGCTGATTTTGCTCTTGGGGACAGGGAGGAGTCTGCCCAGAGAAATGGATTACATTTATTTGTCACAGTGAGGACTTCGCACTGGAAGTTTACAGCCTATTTTTCTTATAACCTGGAGAATATGTCGCCTAATGAGGACACACTCACAAAATAAAACACATACCACTAGATTAGCCTCTAAGCTGGCAAGCCATGAACTCAAGACTTTCCATTCTTGATCAAGCAGTGACAGAAAAAAAATTGACAAGAAAACCTCAGTTTAGGAAATAGGACCCAAAACTACAAGTCTAAGACACTGATAAATTGCCATTTGAGAAGAGGCCAAAGGCATCTCCAAGAAATTGCTTACAGTTGAGAACCGACTGGTCCTTGATGAACTCGACTGGTTGATTAATATGGAAGAGCTTCTGCTGAAATCCAGGAGCACAGTCCAAATCTTCTGCAGATGTTAACAACACCTGGGGAAAAAAAGTTATCAATATTTTAATGGTGGCTTCTGTGTTTGCCCTGCTAACTTTCTACCAAATCTGTGGCTTTCAGAAATGAGCTGAGGTTTTACTTTCATTCCCTAAATGAAGAGGTAAGTTGATACTTCTCTTGTGGCTGCCAACAATTCATTCTGGCAATGAGATTTGGAAAATGCACAAATGGGAACAGCTGTTGCAGTTTCCACTAAGTTGCAGTTAAAGAAATAACTTTGTCAGATTTTTACACCTGCTAAGAATCTCACCATGGTTTCCATGTGTGAAATTTCATTATAGAAACTGTCAATTTTCTATGATGCCCAAGTTATAACTAACTTCACTTTCATACATGCAAAGGAGTGTTGTCATCTATGAAGTAATGGGGAAAGAAAGTGGGATTCTTCCATTAAAGTAGTTTCTAAAATGAATCCAGCACCAACTAGATCTTCTCTACAGTCCAGTGGAGGGGAGTGGGGTGTCATAAGCAAGAGATGGCTACTGAGCACTTGAGAAGCAACTAGCCCAAAACTGAGGAGTGGCAGGTATAGATCCTAATTGAATCTTGATAACTAAATAAGAATGTAAAACATGTAATCAATTTATGCTAGTTTCATGTTAAAATGACATTTTATATAAGGTTAAATGCATATGTTATTAACATTCATTTCACTGGTTCCTTTTTTTACTATGCTTTCCACCAGAAAATTTAAAATGTGCTGCTTCCAGGGGCTCAGTTTTTGTCTTTGCAACTGTAGGCTTTGAAACACTGAAGCACAGGCTTGTGATTCACTTTTCATTAGATGCCTTCTCTTTTGTGACTCATTTTCAAATCCACCATTGATATTTTCCTTAGGCTACCCTTCCCAACAAATTGCTTGCATTCAAATCCTTGATATGGTATCTTTTTCTTAAGAAGCCAACCTTTGATACCAGACCTCAAGCTCTTAACCACTGCACACAGGCAGCTGAAGAAAACTCATTATCCCCACCAGCAAACTCAAAGGAAGGCACAAAAGGTTGGAAGGAGGGGAGCCAGTGCTTCTCTCTAAATACCAGCCCTCCAAAATGCACTGAACCCTAAGGAATAAAAGCCAGAATCAATCTCAGGAGGTTCATGGTGCGGCTGGCCTGAGAAACATCAGAAGAGTTGAAACAGAATGGTCATCAGGGTCATCACCCTAATCGACATCATCTTTCTCAAATCAAAGTGAGAAGCATGCTTGTAGGCGTTTCCTTGTCATGAAAGTAGGATCTGATTGCTTCTGAAGCCACCATAGTGTTGACATCTGAAGTGGCACATACACAGAATGTAGATTCAGAAGTCAAAGTAATTTCCTTGTAATTTTGCAACAGAAAATCTGTAAATAGCAAATGGCCAAAGGTCATCTGAAGGCATCCCGTGACTACAATCATATGTTTACCGGCTAATCAGCTAACGCTGCCCTCAGACCACAGACCAGTAAACCTGTCATCCCATAGGTACTAACGCAGATGAATCCAGGATGGAAAGAAAATACAACTGGTGAGGACCACCGTTCTATGGCCATACCATGTTCTCACTACAGTCTCTCCTGACTTCCTGAAAAAGTTTACACAGGATTCTTTCAAAACTGCACAGGGGGAAGGAATAACGGGGTCCACTTGCTGATCTCCAGGAGGGAGTGAGTGGTAGGAGAACACCCAAACAGATAGTTTCATGTGAGCAAATTCTTGAGTCAATCTGTATAATCAGTTCAAAATCTGGGTTATTGGCAGCATACAATCATGTGACACCCTGATGAGCAAAGGGCAACTTAAATGAGGTGAAAACCAGTCAAAAAATTCATCCATTCACTAATTCATAGGTACACCTTTAATTCCTGGATTCACCAAGGACTTAGGAATTCATAGATAAATACTATAGTAGTTAAAAGCATAACCTCCAGATTTTTTAATTGGCTAATATCTCAAGATGATTTATATAAAGCAATCAAAAAAGCATTGCATAAGGTTTAGTAGTCAATGAATGTTGACCATGACACTAGTATGGTCTAGAGATTGGGAGAGACTCTTAACGGCCCTAACTTGAGCAATGATAGAGTAAACTTAAGATGCACATAAAAAGGAAAATGCAGGTCAACTTGGAGGCAAAAATTTGAGCTCCTCTGGGATTCTGAAGAAAGCAGGAATACCAAGGAAAGCAGACCCAGGGAGGAGAGGTGCCTGTTTCCATATCAAACGTGAGAATTAACTGGGGAAGGGAAAAAATGGGGGAGGGGGAAGACCACATACTCTGCTTTCCATTGATCCCTCTGTGCCTCTCTGAGTTTACACAAAACCTCTCTGAAACTCCAAAGTTACTGGTTGGTTGCTGCTACTGCCTCCTGATTTCGCAACAGAATCTAAAACTTGTCAGTGTATGAACTTCTCACACATACACACTCATTCATTTCACTCACAGCGGGTTAGTCTTTGGACATCACTCCAGAACCAGGTAAGGTTTTCTCTAAGATTATTAGATATCGCTCTTAAAAAGGCACAATCTGAACAAACTTCCCCCAAGCCCTATGTAACTTTTTCAGAATTTATATCATGAGTACTGCCATTACTCCAGTGATATCATGGTGTTCCAAATGGTTCTTTTGCCAATGATGTGCAAGTTCACCTCTCTATTAACATGGAACCAAAACCCTTTGTAAAGCATAGAAATGAGCAAATTCTATGATTACCAAAGGAATCCCACTACTTGAAAGTAACAATTAGGTGGCTATAAAAATAAGTTCATGTTTACCATTCACAAATCTGAGCTATAATAGCTATGTACAAACACGAACCTATTCATGATGACAACTTTGGGCAAGTAAGCATCAGTGTCTAAATTTTCTCAGATGGAAAATAGAAATGAGAAAGATCTTTCAGGTCACTACAAGCATTGTTTATTGTAAAATATTACATGGCACACAGTAATTGTTGAATTTTTATTGTTACTTCTACATATTATATTTAAATTATATACATGACTTGGGTGGCTCGGGTGACAGCAGCCCTCCACAGTGGTGGCGACCTGCTTGCAGAGACTACCCGGGTCAGGTCAGACTCAATGCCTGGGACTCGACCCATGGGCACCGTCACCACAAGGTGACCGAGTTCTGGCTGCTGGGCTCTGCCTGCTAGCTGCCACTGTGGAGGGCTCTAGGGATTTTAGGGCATGTAATTGCTGTCTAGGGACATCCAGGGATAAGGCCAGTGTAAGTGTAGCTGAGGGATGAATTCTGTGAGATTCCTAGCCATGGGGTCATGGAACTTGCTTGCACACATGGAACTGAAATCTGAGGGTTGGAGGGGAAATTCCATAAGTTCTATTTGGGCCAAACTGATTCACCAAGCCACATGGGAGTCCTGAGATGGGCTTTAGCGTAGAGCATCACTGACTGCCACACACTGCTTCACACAAAAGCTATGGCTGGTTACCTGTCTGGCAGGGCTAGGTACCAATACCTGACCAAGTGGTAGAACAGGGGGTGGGTCACACTTGGCAGGGTCAGGACACTAACCAACACGCTAGAGAACCAGATTTGGGGGTAGATTATTGGGGGAAGTGTGGGCCCAACCCTGTGGAAATACAAGTCTCACTGGTTAGCTCACAAATTGGGGTGGTGATGGGCTGACCTAGGTGTGACCATGGAATCTGCCATCACTTACAGGTAAAGGAACTGACAACAGTCTAGGCAGGTCAAGGCAGGAGTACCGGAATGTGCATCCTAAAGTGGGATGTGGGGTGGGCGGAGCTGCAACTGGAAGGGGGTGGACCAGGCAGAGCAGAGCAAACCTTAACCCACAAGGAAGGACAGAAATCAGGATGGAGCACAGGTCATGCCGAGCTAGGCTCTTACACCGACTGGTCTGCATGAACCAGGGATACAAGAACAAAGCAATGAAGGCAAAGGCTAAGACAGGTGAGGGGCTATGCCAAGCTGGGTCAAGAGTAACCACTGGCATGCGCGCAGTCTATGGTTGGGAACAGGCCCAACTGGGGAGCTAAGCAGACACCTTAACTGGGTTAGGGTTCCCACTGGTGAGTATGGGGGCCAGAGTTGGGGCTGCATTCTGGTCTGGACAGGGCTGCAGTCTTCCTTGGCACAAGTGTGGACTGGGACTGAATGCATAAAGCCAGGCTAGACTCCAGCACCATCTGGTGCTCTGGAGGACCAGGGTAGATGTAGGATGGACTAGGCTAGGTCTCTGCCCCTACTGAGCCAGGTGTGAGCCGTGTCTAGGTATGGACCAACCTTAGCTGGCCTGAAACATTCAACAGTAAGAATTGGAATGGGTTGAAGGCCAGTCAGGAAAGGCCACTGTTCCTGCTAGGACAGGAGGTGGACTAAGTTGGGTTGGCTCGTGGACCCACTGGTATGCATGAGATCTGACAATGGGAGAGGTTCTCATGGAGGAGCTTGGGAAACTCCTCTGTCGGGATACAGTCCCTGCAGATAAGCACAAGAACCACGATAGGGAGCAGCCCAGACCAGGCCAGGGAAAGGTATCTACTGGCATACATGTGGCATAGGTTGGAGGCAGACCAGGCTGAACCAGTTCACATCACCCACTGGTGAATCCAAGCACCAGAACAGAGTGTGGGTTGGGACAGGTATGGTCGCAACATATACCAGTGCACATTGTGGCTGGGATTGGATGCCTAGTGGGCTTGGCTAGGCTATAACCCTCACCAGCATCAGCTGGAATTGGGGGTGGGCCGGGCTGGGCCAGGCTACAACATCCACTGACAAATGCCAAGGTGGGGTGGGCCACACCAGACTGGGCTGTAGTGCCGAGCCAGTACACGTGAGAACCAGCGGGGAGGGGGTGAAGCCGGCAGGGGGAATGTGGAGGGCTTCCCTCCTAGACAGCCACTCCCACTGGAGAACATGAGCTGGGATGAGGGCAGACCAGACCAGGAAGGGCTGCAACACCTGTGGGCCTCTTGTGAGCTAGAACAGGGAAAAGCCAGGCTGGGCTGATTGTTCTTACTGGTACAAGCAAAAATTAGAGTGGGTGAGGGTTGGTTGAGCTTTGCCACAGCATCAGCTGGCAGAGGCTGGCATTGGGAGCTAAATCTGTCAAGTTAAGCCATAGAACCACCTGAAGAGTGCATAATCTGGGAGTGGGAGTGGCCTAGTAGGGAGATAGTGGGTGCCTCCATTTTGGGTTGCCACTCTCATTGGAGAACATAAAAACCAAGATTGGGGCAGGGGTGGCTAAACAGAACAGCACCCACCAGTATATGTGTGGGCTGGACAATAAGGCAGGTTGGGTTGCACTAGGTTTCAATGCCCACTGACATGTATGAGAGCTAAATGGGATGTGGGACAGACCGAACAAGTCTGTGGCACATAGTGGCAAGCATGGGAACCAGGGTAGGGGTCAGTCCTGATGGGGATTATGAGAAGTCACCCCAACTAGGCTGCACCTCCATTTATTTGTGTGAGGGCTGAGTATGAAGTGGGCAGGATCTGGCTGGACTGCAACACCCATTGGTTAGTGTGGAAGATAGGACTGGAAACGAAAATGACCCTGCAATTGCAACCACTGGCATATGCATAAGCTGATTGGGGCAATGGACTGTGCCAGACCCTGTACTGGCAGGCACACACAAGAATCAGGTCTGGGATCACCTCAGACGAAGTTTCTCTGGGGATCCCTCCAATTGAACTGCTGATCTCAGAATCCCAACCATGAAGAGATTATGTCAGTCAGTAGATTCTGAAGAGATTTCATCAGGCTTGAAGCAGCAACATTAACAGCAATTCAGAACCGTTGAACTATCAAAACTGCATGAGCAGGACCCTTGGAGCATGCCTCACATTGGGCACCTAGGATGGGTGGGATGCTGGGTGGGGCTTTTCCTTTTATCTATTCCCTTACCCTGGACACAGAGAAAAGTATATTAATGTGAAACAATGGTCTTACCCACTTTCCTGTAGCCCTTGACCCTTTGTGCCCTAATAAAAGAATTAATAAAAGAAAAAAGTATACAAATATATGACTCACTGATATTCTTGTTAGCACCTGCTAGGCCACTGAGGCATGACGAGTTAATCCCAATTCCAATCATACTGTGTACAGATAACTTAAAGGTCAGTGGAGTGCTATCACCCAGGAGTCCCCTTGCCAAGCACATTTCAAGCTAGTAAGACAATGCACTGTAAATTTTACCAAGGAGTATCTTTGTAGCTCCTCAGACAAGAGTGGGCTCAGTACTATGGCATAGCAGGTTAAGTCACTGCCTGTAATGCTGGCATCCCATATGGGCACCTGTTCATGTCCTGGCTCTTCCACTTATCATAAAGTTTCTTATAATGGCAGGAGAAATCAAGACATCCAACTGTTTGGGCCCTTGCTGACCCAGCAAAAGCTCCTAGATTCAGCATGGCCAGCCCTGGTCACTAGGACCATCTGAGGAATGAGCTAGCAGATCAAAAATTTCTTGTGTCTTCCTCTTGTCTTTCTTTCTACCCCTCACTTTGCCTTTCAGAGAAATAATCTTTTGACATAAGTGAGTCTGCCCGTTGCCCGAAGCTACATGAAGGCTGACCTCAAGAATCCCCACTCCCTTTACCCACCTACTTTGTCCTTCTCACAATACAACTTCATCTGTTTCAACTGGTCATCCTCTTGCCATGCTACAACCCTAAAAAAACTATAGCCATACAGTGAGAATCTGAGTGCCCTTGGTGACTAAGCTGTGCCAGGCTTTTGCAGGCTGCCAATATCCTTTGCAATGGCAACTCAGATCTCTGGACCATACAGAAGAGCCACTGTCCTCAACTTACACAGTGACAACAAATCCTTACATCACCCTGTTCATGCCTGGTTCTCTTTTTAGCTTCCATTTCTTTGCTGCAGGCTGGAATCTTCTCTTAAAAAGAAAGGGTTTCTGTTTATCCTGACAGGTACTGAGTCAAGAATATAGCCAACTTTAGAGTTTGCTTCCAGAGAAAGCATTTTCTCTTTCCTGGACTGCAGGTTGCCAACTGACAGCATGTGGGATTGATGTGGCAGCAGATGTGGCGAGTTGAGGCAGGGTAGTCTGTCACTGTGTTACATGATCGTTGTTTTATAGAATGTGTCTCTCCAGGTTGTCCTTGATGACCCCTCTTGCTCCACTGGAGCACAAATGTTCCTGATCCCCTGAGCATTTGAGACAAATGTCTCTGCTTCAGATACCAGAAATAGGGTGCATGAGCTAAGAACTTTCCTATGAACCTACGATCATTTGTTACAGGGGTAGCTGTGCCTTGAGCTTCTGGCTCCACTTCCACGATTTTAGGAAGCAAACCCTGGCCAACAGAATGGGGGTGGAAGGATTCTTTCTGCTTCCAGGCCTGGCTTTTGGAAGGTCCTGGGTCCTGGGCAGTACCTTCTCTACAGGTGCCTATATGAACCTGTAAAAGGACAGCCAAGATGCCATTCCATAGAAAGAGCCCAGAAATCAGTCCCTGTGCAGAGCAGAGTGCCCAGGGGTGACATCTAACAAGGACCGGTCCCATGGTTCCAGGACATCACCGAGACTCAAGAGTGTCTGCCTGAGCAGCAAGCCCAGTTGGGTGTATGCTAAGCACAGAGAAAAAAATATCTGTCCAAGCTGGCAGTCCCACTGGCATCAGATGTGTTCCAGTGGCCAGTGAGAAATACTGAGACTGAGGAAAAGTTTAACACACTGTCTTCTAAGCAACTGCAAAGAAGTGAGAAACTCCCTGCCACAAATAATTATCTGAATAGGCTGTGAATAACCCCAGACCTCATCCTCCCTTAAGCCAGTTCCAAAATGGCATTTTCCAAATGAGCTTGCTGGTGTCTCCTGGCTCCTTGTTGTCTTCCTTTCATGGCTTCACTCCTGCTTCTGCTGTTAGCAGAGATGGACAGTTACATTATCCTAGCAACAACACACTTCAGTTTGCTCTCGTCAAAGTCTGTCTGTGGAAATCCGTCTGGATGGTCTTAGATTGTTAGGGGGAGGAAAGCTACTATCTCTCACTTGCAGGATATAAAAATGTTACAGTGATATATTTTGATTGATTCTTCAGCCTGCCAGGGACCAAAAGCATAGAGTTCTGGAAGGATTCATTAAAGGCTCACCAACTCCAGGCAAAATGTGAGGGAAGCAGCAATACCAAGATATACTTGTACGTACACACAGGTGCACTCACACACATGCTGGCATCCTCCCTGTGAGTACCAACTCATGTCCTCTGCACTCCCACTGGGTCTGGATTCCTGAAAATGCTCCTGGTGTTTCTTAGCCCTGGGACACAGAACACCTGCCACTTTTATAGCCATTAAGGTAACAGACACCTAGAGATGACTCTGAGATTCCTGGAGAGATGAAGGCAGTGACTATTTTGATTGGTTGAATATTGTTGCTGCCTTTAAGACCAATTTGAAAACAGCATCCTAGACCTTGTTTCCAACTGAATGTTACCCAACAGCCTCCCTTCAAAGTATTTCAAGTGAAGCTGTACATATCTGGAAAAACATGAAACAGGAATTCAAAATTAGCCTGAGCCTGAAGGGTGGCTCTGCTGACATTTCTTTTGGCAAATTAGCTCACCTTAAAGAGGGTTTCTGTTCTCTTTGATAGGATGAACCTACCACCATCCACAGGCTACAGCTCATGGGATACCACAAGGAGATGATGCAAACAGAGCAAAATAATGGCTCCCCTAACTCCGTGGCGATGTCAGCTTACATGACAAAGGGGAGCTAAGGTTAATAATTTGCCATCTTGTAAGAGAATCATTATCTTTGCTCATACATATAGACCCAATCAAATCACAAAGGACCTCTGAATTGAGTAGACAGTGCCAGAGCAAGAGATGTGACGAATAAAGCAAGGGTAGATTGCGACGTGAGGTGGATTCAACCTGGCATTACTGGCTCTGAGAGTGCAGAAACAGGACAACATTCAAGAAATATGGGCAGCTGTGGAGGCTGGAAAAGGCAAATAAACTAACTGTAAAAAAAAAACGGGGGGAGGTGACAGCAGATGGGTTCTCCCCTAAATTCTCAGAAAAGGAAGGCAGTCCTCCAGTACCTTGAAATAGGCCACGAAGCCTCTATGTCAACTTCTGATACTGTATGATAATGTCTCTATGCTGAGTTTGTGGTAATTTGTGAGAGCAGTCATAGGAAGCTCATGAATTCTGCTGTAGCCTTGGCCCTGTGTGGGCACTCCGAGAACACAGTTCCTTTTCCTCAAGTTTTTAAGTTACAGACAGAATTTAAGCTCATGGGGAAGAAAGAGAAGAATGAAAGAAGGGAGGATGAAGAGAAAAGTCAGGGCAGGAGAGCAGGAGAGGGGAGGAGAGAAGGCCGTGACTTTGGAACTCTCTGACAAGGTGACAGTCTGGACGGAGCAACAATTGTGCTGTGTGCCCCCTTCCTGAGCATCATCAGGCACAGTCTCTTCTTTTTTTTTATCTGAACTTATTGCTCCATTCAGAGTAGAGGGCATTGTGAGCTTCAGACATGACAAATATTGGGTTCACCTTTCATGAATTCTTTGAAGTGTCTGTTCTCTGCCCATTTCTGGACTAGTGTAGGAGGTAGACAAATGAACAAAGCTTCCTGAACCATTTTCCAATCAACCAGCCTGCTCTAGTTCTCATCTCAGGCTTGCTTTTCAGGAAAACAGGGGCTGTATATTAGTCTCATATGGCTGCTGTAGCAAAGCATCATGATTTAAATGACTTAGAAAGCATTTCAATGGCCCAGCTGTTGAGATGCCAGCGTCACCAATCAGAGTACCGGGGTTGGATTCTTCACCCTGTATTCCAAATTGCTTCCAGGGAGGAATCTGGGAGGCAGCAGGTGATGGTTCAAGCAGTTGGCTTTCTGCATTCCATAGGGAGAGCCTGATGGTTTTCACACCTTGGCTGTGACATGACCCAGTCCTGGCCACTGTGGGCATTTGGATAGTGAACCAGGACATGAGCGCTCTAGCGCTCTCTTTCTTTCAGATAAGTTCTAGAGTCCAAACTGCAGGATTGTGTTCCTTCAAACTCTCCTACTTCCTTTGGTTTTCCAGCTTCTCTGCCTAGATCCTCACAGATGGCTTCCTTTCTCCATATCCAAAGCCAGCAGTGAGACCTCCTCTCATCTGTTTGTCACTGTAGTTCTCTTCTTGCCCCATGATGCCACCTTCTGATTCTAACTCTGATTCCTCCTGATTCACCAGGAGGATGGCTGTGGTTCTACCACTCTCAGCTAAGTAATGCACGTGACAGGCACACATTCTAGATAGCTGCATATGCAGAGATTTGGGGGACTGTTTTCAGTCTACCACAGTCCAAGAGTAGCTCAGATAAGAATAAAGATTTATATATGCAGTTCTCATACAAAATGTCCAAGCACAAGCCACATCATGAACTCACACATTTCTAACAAAGCTTACCTGTGAAATCAGGAAAATGTAAACAAATACTTCACTGACAATGAACAGCTATGCACTGAGACCCGATGTTGTGCTAACAATGAGATCATGACCTTTTCTTGCATAGAAATAATTATCAAATTCTTCTTAGCCTTGCTATAAAGTGGAACATTTTATACTAACTGTTCAATCTCAACGTTTTCTTTTCTGCCAGACATTAGACAAGATGTCAGATGTGTCATCACATGGGAAGGTTTTATTAATTATCTTTCAGACGCAAGGTCCTTTTCACAATTTATTTCTTCGCACTAAGAAAAATCCTTTATTGAGCTAAATGTCTATCTTGTTCAATGTTTTTTCCCCTCTTTATTCTGAAAAGTTCTAGAAGAAAAGAATGAACCAAGCAAAAACTGTTGTTGAAGGCAAAAATTGTGTTGAAAAAAGAATGCTATGTATGTTCTCATGGGAGACAATGTTAAAAAATTGCATCTTTTCTTCAAAATTTGTCTGATATGTAGTAAAAAATTCTCCCTCAATACCCATTTACCTGAATCAGAAGGAGTTGCGGTTACTGTTCCTTAAATGCTAAGCAATCATTTTAAACCACTCATTCATTGATGTAACATCTGTTGAGAGCCTACTTCGTGACAAGATATATACAAATCAGTAAGATAAGGCTTCCAACCTTCAAGGAATACAGAGAGTAGGAGAGGCTGATGGGTAAATATCTACTCCAAAAACAAAATTGCAAGTTTAAATAGGAAGTAAGTAATCTTGTGAAAATAGCAAAAGGGAGGGCTATTGTTAACACAGTGTATGGGAAGGATGAGGTCACCAGGGAATGGACTTTCCCAGGCCACACCAATTCAGCTGACCACCCAGATTTAAAACAGCAAACGTGCAGCGTAGAGGACTGCAAATAACGGCAGTGCTTGATCTTCCTCAACTGCAACTACTGGTTACTAATCAGCAAGACTCAGATGTCTCAGGATAGAGCTACCCTGATGATTAAAAAAAAAAAAAAATCTGGTGTGCTCTTTGATAGCTTGATTTTTAAAAGCCCAGAACTTTAGAGAAGAAACTAAAACATAATTTGCAACTTCTTTTCTCCCTTGTATTTCTATAGCTGCAAGCAAGATAGGAACATAACGTCTAAGTGGAATGCCAGTAGATTAAGCTAAAAAGGGAGAAAAACACAGTGGTGTCCAGGAGATCCTGGTGTTTAACAACCTGCTGTCCAGGAGAGAAATACCTTGGTTTGTGGCATTTGGTAATTTCCATGTTGTGAGCATTCCCATCAAGCCCAATTTCAAGTTAGACTGAAAAGTGACTAGCTGAAAAACATGGTCATGTTTATAAATGGCTTTGATGAGTTTAACAACCCCAATACGGAACTCTGTCAGCTAGCTCCAAATCCCGAGTTGTTTGGACCAAGAACTTCTCAGGACTTTTATAAGGCCTTGATGAATATGAAACACAATCGAATGCTTCCTTTTTGCCCACAGTGACATTCTGTAAGGAGATGAGATTATACTATGTAAATGAAAACTGCCAGAAGAGGCTACCACAATTCAGTTTTGCAGTAAGAAAAAATGCAACAAATCCTCAGTTTCTGTGTTTTTTTTTAAAAATTGCTTCTGATGTTTTATCCAGAATCCTAGCTCCAATGATCAAAGATAATCCTACTGTCTGACAAAAGTACAGAGCTGATGCTGGAGAATAATTAATTTGACCTTGAATATTTCTGTAATGCCATATTAACGTTCAGTACAGAGATGCCAGCCATGCCAGCCTCTTCATGTTGACCAGACTTTTTTCTAGGGGTGAACAGACTCTAACAGAGAAGTTTCCAATTATGAAGACTGCAGGTCCTACAAGGTCTGGTATCTGTTAGTTTGGCCTTTAGTCTGCACAGTCATTGCTACCATTGATTATCAAGCATGTCCACTAGTAGTGAATGAGAGACAGCCCTGAGATCCAAACAAGCAACACCTGTGCGAGACAAAGTTTTGTCCTCTTGAGAACTGTTCTGTCCCCAGGCGACACTCATTCTTGTTCCCTTCCAACAGCCCTATCACCAAGTCCATTTGCCTTTTCCTATCCCAGCCATGCTGTTGTTGGCCTTCCGCTGAACTTACGGAAGTAAATTTGGGTTTCTACTTGCCTTTTATATTGACTATTCTTACACCATGTGCGTACGTGCATTTATACAACAGTCCTGCTGCTGCTCTCCCATGTCCCTAGCTCCCACTTTCCATCTGGTAACACTCAAGGAAGAAAATCTCTCTGGAATGTATCATAGAGAAGTTATCTGTGCCTCCAGTATCCCCTTCCTAAAGCTATTTTCCTATCTACTGTCTTCTGGATTCTAGAAATGTCTCTGAGTCTGCTCTGTTGCTCAGTGCTTTGTTTTTCAGTGTATCAGGCCCTTCTTGTTCACGCACTTGTTCAAAGGCACAGGCAGTTTAGCGAGATGAAAGTGTCTCTGAGCACAGCCCTCTCCAGCTGCACAGCAGCGACAAACCAGCACCATATTCTCTAACTTCCTAAGTCTGCTTCCCACTAAAAAGTAAACAAGAAATGCTGATCTGGATGCAAATGGATTGTTACAAGCCTTAGCTATTATCATCACACAATTAAATGTAGGTATGGATAAACTGGTCATTTCTCCTCATCAAGCAAATCATAGTCAGACTTTAAGTTCAGAAAATATCTGAGCTGTAACACCTTAAAAAGAAGTGTTTGTGTGTGTGAGAGAGTACGTGTGTGTATAATATGTATATAATATATAATTATTGTATATTTTGCATATATACAAAATCATGTCTACCAGACACCAGAGGTTCAATTTCCTGAAATTTCAAGAGTCAGTCCTTTGGGTATTTTCAACTCAACTTGGATTAATGCAATATTTCAAAGTGTCTGCTAATCTTACTGCTTTTCCAGAGTTAGCTTTTTTCATACAGGAAAAATAGCCTATCTCCACCATAGCAAAACTTAAAGGAGGAATCATTTTCAAAAATAATGCAGATCGTGAGGTTGTAAAAGATCTCTCCACTAGACCAGGAGAATGTACTAGAGTCTCTCTCTGCAGAGCCATACACCAGCTGCAGCCTTTCTCAAAAGGAAGAATGAGGCCTGTCAGAGATGCCCCCATTGTGACAACTGCAGCGCTTGGAGAGGAGGTGGTCCCTGGCGAGAGGACTCTTGGAAGAGTGTGCCTGGTGTCACCACTTCACCTTGTGCTCATCATATGCTGTATCCTGTCACTGAGACAGACCTTAGCCAAGAGTGTGCCTATAGGCTGAGTCCATGTGTCATTCCAGGGAAATCACCAAAGTGGCCTTGGGTACCTTGGACCCCAGTGGTGACTCTGTGTTGTGTTTATTCAGTCTGTGCCACACAAATACTTCACACTGATGTCTCAATGGAATCCTCATCACAGTCTCTGAGGTAGACACCCTCTGTCCATCTTCGGTATCACTGCTATATAGACAAGTGTTTAAGACCTCGAAAATTTCCCACTCAGGGACTTCCTCTAGATCCCCTCCAAGTTCCCCATGGTGCCCACACAGCCTGCTGGGAGCCCAGAGGTACTCTGGCCTGTTTGCTGGACCTGCACCCCAGTAGGCAGCTCATTTTAAGACTAATCTATTTTCTGATGAGACTCTCCAGCAAAACTCATTCAAGCTCCACCTCTTCATCTTGATAGTGAATTTGAGCCTATGTTATAAGAAAGACTATTAAGATCTGGCAATAAGATTTTTCAAGGATGATAAATATGCTTTTAAAAGCACTGCACATCCGCTGACTGAATAAGCCTGTCCTAAAGCTGAAAGTTACTTTTTGGAGAATAGAGGGGTGGGTTATGAAAATGTAAATGACAGACTTTATTGGATATACTGAATCCAGCTCGCCTCATCATGAAGAAGTATGAGATGGGGAGGCTCTGTAAGGGGCATAATCACATGTAGTAGTTCAGCATCAAACTTTCATAATGGCCTGTACTGTTTGCTTGTCCAAAGATAACAACAGAAAATGCTAAGATACTATCAGTTCCATTGTTCTAGAATTTATTTGTGTTCTTTTTTTTTTAAAAAATAAAGATCTCTTTACGCCAGATTTCCTTTCTTACTACTTGGATCAGAGAGTTTATTTTGGGAAACACACTCAAATAAACATTTTTAAAGAATTATAATAATTGTCTCTTATTTGAATGCTTACTTTTAGAAAACAATATTGATTTCCTATTAGTGGTAATGAGAAAACTTCCTTTTTAATATATATTTGTACAACATTGTAAATTGATGCAAGTGAAAACCTGAAGAGGATGTATTTCTGTTTTTAAGAATCATTTGGAATATTTAAGAGGAAGAAACTATGAAATGGACAACTTATCTGGGAAGGTTTTCAGTCAGCAAATTCAATGAGAGGTGGCAAGAGGCACATGACGACAAGCCACACGAAGTACAGAACTGGGGTTTTCCAAGTGTGCTCTCTAGAATGCACAACTCCTGTGTTACCTTGGACCTAGCTAGACCTGTCAAGTCTTGCCCAGAAATTCTGATGTGGGACCCAAAGATCTGTGCTTTCATTAGCCCTTCATTTATTCCAGTGCCTGTTCCAATTTCAACTCCACTGTGTGAACTGATTCACCACTCAGTCACTCTTTAATCAATAAATGTGAGTGAAGCATTTTTCAAATGTAAAGTTCATAGTCAATGTACAGCCTTTAAAAAGCCAACAAAGGAAGGAAGCATGTTAAACATTTTACTAAACACAGGATGCATGCTGTGAGGGAATCGTGGAAAATCTCTAGGCACTGGGCCTGTGTGAAGGAGGCTTAGCCACACAAGGAGACTCAAGAGCCTCGAGCCATGACCTCCCTGGGCGACTGTAGGGGAGACTTCCTGGTGTGAACAAGTGATAAAGCTCATTTTATTCTCATGTTCTGATGGTGTTGATGAGACTCCAGCCAAGAATTAAGTGTCCTTGGTCTGCTGCAGCACAGGCCATCAGATCAATCACCACAGCAGGCCCACTCTGGCCTCCTCTTGTGTGGGAGTTCAGGCAGGGAGGCACCTGGTCAGCCTGCTGATGGGTCTAGCAGTTCCTGACAATGGAGGAATCTAGGGTTGTACTGATTGATAAATAATAGCTCAGGCTTTGATCAGAGAGAAAAGCCTTTCATCAGTCACTTTCTCCAGGAAGCACATTCAAAGATCTGGAGGGAGCAAGGACACCATGTTTATGACATGGAATGTGGTCCCAGCAGCTAAACTTGGGGCAGTCTTGGAGTTTAAAGGATGTTTAAAAGATGTTTTGTGTTCTTGAGAGAGATAAGTAGACATGTTTATGTAGAGTTTTCTCTATGAATTTCAGAAGGAGCATAAAGAGGTCCCAGCTCTGGAGATCTACACTGTCCAACACAGCATCCATCAGTCCAGTGAGCCCATCCAACACTTAGGACATAGCAAGTCCCAATTAGGAGGGGCCCTTGAGTTCAAAACGCACACTGGATTTCAAAGACTTGATTTGATCCCAAAGGCTATATAACTGTATCCTAAAATTAAGTAAGTAAATAAGTAAGTATTTAAAGAATGAAAGACTTGGTTTGAAAACATATGGTACACAATTTTTGGGTTGACCACATATCAAAATATGTTAGGCTAAAGAGAAATATTACAGTCAATGTTACCTATTTCTTTTAACTTGGCTAACTGAAAAATTTGAAATTACTTATGTGGCTTTGATTACCCCAGAGCAGAAGTTGACAAACTTTTTCTTACCTGGAAAGGTAGTGAGTAATTTAGGCTTTGTGGGCCAAAGGGACAAAACTGAAGATATGATGTAGTCACTCATTCATTAAAAAATGCCTCCATTTAAAATGCAGAAACCATTCTTGGTCTACAAGCTACACCCAAACAGGTAGTAGCCTGACAGTTCAGTCTACAAAACACTCCTCTAGAACATGACGCAGCTCAGCACGTTCAACTTACAAGCCAGGGGCTCAGCAGCCCCATGTTAGCAGAGGCAACAGTTTGCTTAAAGACAAGGTGGGACTTGAACCAAGTTGTGCATGACTGCAAAGCTCATGTTGTTTTTTTAAGATGTATGTATTTGAAAGAAAGAAATGGGGGAAGGGGAAAAGGAGAGAGAAAATGAATCAATCTTCCATTTGCTGTTTTATTCCCCAGATGGCTCTAATGGCCAGGGATGGACCAGACCTAAAACAGGAATATGGAAACTTCATTGAGTCTCCTGTGTGGGTAGTAAGTACTTGAGTACCTGGAATATCTTCTACACTTTCCAAGACACATAAGCATGGAGCTGAACTGGGAGTGGAACAGCCAGGACTCAAACTGGTGCTCACATGCAATGCTGGCATTACAGGCGGTGACTTCACCTGCATGATGCCTGCCCCAAAGTTTGTGTTCTTAAGCAACAACTCTCACTCATAAAAGCAGCCTTCTTCTTTTTAACCTCTTCTCTTTAGTGAGCTCTTCCAACAGTTGCATGCCTGTGACAGGCTTGACAACATGCTTGGTCCCAGCTAGATGCTCTTCGGATGAATAAACAGAAAGAATAGATGGGTCACTGGGGCCTTGTGATGGTGTTGAAATCTCACTCCTGCCTCTTGCAACTGGCGAAGGATTTACTGTAGCTCAGCTATAGAACACAGGCCCCCTGCTTTCCACATGTAAGTCACAGACCCCAGACTGATTGCTCAAATATATGCAGCCCATCAGGTAAGAAGAACGGATCTTCAAGAACACAATAGCAAGAATTGTTTTCTGTGCATCAGGAATTAATTCCCTGATGCTGAAGGTTATTAATAATATAGGAAATACAAAGAAGACATAGCCTATCTTCCCACAACAGATGAGCTGGTTAGTGCTGAATTGAGAAAATTATTATTTATTAAGGATGAGATAGTCACAGGCCAGTGACTAATCCTGACTGAGTTCACAGACAACCCCCACTCACAAAGAGAGTAATATATTTCTCCTGAAAGGTATTTTTGTTAAGTACAAAATAGTAAAAACATTATTATTCATCTGCTCTGGGCTCACACTATACAATCTTTTCACATTACAATCACAGTGACTATGAGGAAACCATTGCCATGAACAGTGTGCATGTGTGTTTGTGTGTCCAGAAGCTGCTGCATGGTGGGTTTCTTGAGAACTGAGGGATGAAGCTGGGGTGCATTGCAGATCCCAGGGAGTGGCTGGGTTGACATTAGACTATTGTTTGGACACAGAGGAAAAGCAGAGATTGAGGAAATAGATGTATTTTCTGTCTAGGTTGACTGTGAAAGCAACAGAAGGCCCTTAAGGAATCAAGAAAGGCCAGGAAGAATGCATTAGGAATGTGTTTTCCCAGCTTAGAATTTGATGATGGAACCTAGGAAGATCTCAATGACATAGCAAGCCACTGGGTTCTTGCAACAAATGAAAACTGGTGTCAATCAAGCTTGTATTTGAATCTTTGTGTCATGGTCTATTCTCTTCATAGATGTGCCAGATGCATTGTGCCCTGCAGTGCTGAAGCTGTGTGCATCCATGAAAACAGGCAACCATGAGTGTTTCACAGGGTTTTTGGAAGGATCAATAAGCAGGCACATTCATGTGCGCAGCGCACAGCAAAGGAAGTGCTCCATCACTTCATCTCACTGTCATTTGAAGTCGGAAATCCCCGCACACCTTAGCTAGCGGCATGGTGTGGATCAGACAAAGCTCCTGGCAGGTGGATCCCAGTCCACAGGCCTTTCACAACGGTCTCCTTCTGCTACCATCTTTCACAACAGACTGATTGATTTCAGGAGTAAGAAGGCATAATTCTAGGATAGGAAGTTTGTAACCTGTCTTTCCAGATTACTTTTGCAAGAGAGCTGGTTGGTTCACTGCTGCACTTTTTTGACATTGGTTGGCTGACAGCAGAATCCTTCTTAACACAGTCCCCATGAACTGCTACTAAATAACCAGAGTTGTCACTAGTATCACAATCAGTCCATCTTCCCTGGCACCATCATGTCTGCACACTGTTCCTGGTCTGCTCTTTTAGCAGAGGCTCAGTAACTCTATCTTCTATCCTTTGTTTCACTTGTACAGTACTGACTGACTTAGATGTATGATTTACTATAACCTATCCATGTTTCAGAAATTGTTGCTGTATTTTGTTTTTCTGTGGTGATCCTAGTTGAACGTAGTGGAAGACTCATGTTTTACTGTGAGTTTTGCACATAATTTATCAATGTGATTGTAACCATGGATACTGGCAACCAGCTCCACACGACCTAAAACAATAACGATGCTCACTACCCTATGTTGTCTGACTTCCATCTGGATTTTTGTAACTGTGTTGATAGAGTAACAAGGAGGGGCAGCAGGTACAGGATGAGGTGTTGAAAACACACATCTAAGTCCCAGCCACTATTCACTCTTTCAAAATTATGAGAGATAATGCATTAATTAGAGTTAAAAAGCTCTGAACACAGCAAAACTTATTTTCTCATCAATTTCATCTTCAATATTAATGGCCAAAATTTTGCCATTTATACAGAATTAAAAATAAACAATGGCATAATGAGATTTCACTAGGCCACTTGCTAGCACTCAATCAAGTATTGCTTTCAGTATGTGAAAAAAAAATTCTCCTTGACTCTGAATGCATTTAGGGTCAACAGTAACATCTTCATACATAAAAGATTCCATTCTGCTTTTAAAGAAGAGGTAATTATCAGGCACGGGTCACACTGAAGGTCTAGGATCTGCATAACTTCTATTCTAATTAATTTATCACATGTGTGATTTTGCTTTGGCTTCTGAGTGTTGATCTTCTATAGCAACTGTGTTCTACTTGATAATAAGCTTTATTCCCTCAAAAGGTCATCCTTGATATAATTTCACCGATATGAGAGGCAACCTATGAGCATGGGTGACCCTGCAAGAGGCTGCATCAGGAAAAGTCACTTGGCAAAGTCTTGGTCTGTTTGTGCCTTTGGGTGTTATTTTAAAACCAAGAGGCCAAGGTGTTTGTACAAAAGGTGAGAAATGCAATTAATCATTAGGCAGTTGTCTTCACAACAGCAGCTGGTGGAAGTGTGTCACTCAGCATCTGCAGGTGTTTCTTCTCTGCTCCTTCTGCTTCACCGATGAGGTAACCTGGCATTGTCTGTGGCTGCTCTGAGCCGCACTGATTTGGGGCTGTTTCTCCTTTGGCAGCAATGATCATAACTGGGCTCCTCATCTCAGCCTTTTCCTCAGCATTGGAAACCTTTGTATTATTTGAGGATTTTTTTTTCCTTATTCTTTCAAAAAGTTTGATCCTAGCAAACTGCAGTATTAAGTAACAGTTGAATTATTTCCTCATGACCTTCTTTAAAAAATATATCAGAGACATGATTGTCAGGCAGAAGCTTCTTGGAAAACCAGCCAAGCTGACTAGGTAGAATTATGGCTCACAACAGAGAAACTTGATGCAGGCAGAGTCCAGGACAGATGTGTGATTTCAGGTGGAGCTTCTGAAATGCTGCCAATGTGCAAGCCAAAATCAATGGCTACAAAGAAGCTCCTGGAATAAGTTCCCAAATGTTATAATGCATGCAAATCACCTGTTTGCTGGGGAGCAGGGGAGGTGTAGATTCAGATTCAAAGGGCTCAGGGTAAAGCCCCTTGGGATTTCTGATGAGCTTCCAAGGGATAATGCTGGTTTTCTTTCATGGTCCTCCATTTGAATAGCAGAACACTGCATAATAAGAGTAAATGGGATGGGGACCTCAAGTGGAATTCAGTTCCTGGCCCCCCAAAATAACTGCAAGCATTTCTTATGTGCCAGGTACATGACAATGCCAGGTACATTTTTTTTTTTATCAGAAGTGTATTAGTGGGTAAATTATTCTCCATGACTCATTCCACAAATGTCACAGGAAAGTTTTGTGCACTCCAATAAATAGCCAGGTGATGCTCTTCTTGTTAGCATTATTTCTGTGGCTGTTAGGTACTTAGCTCTATTTTAACCCACCTCCTCTACACATGTAGTGACTGGTGTATTTAGCAAATATTGATGGGCTTAGGTGGACATTTGCCAACAAGAACAGTCTCTGACCTAATGGAATATTGAGTCAGGAAGATACTGGAGGGCTAAGACAACAGATAAATGCATGCTTCTGTAAAAGGTGTTAGGAAAGAAGAAAACACTGATCTTCAAGAGCTTCCACCATCCCCACTGACAGGCAAAGGCAACCACAGGCACTTCGCTTAGCACTTTCCTTATGTTCCAAGATCAGTCATTGTTTCAGGCACTGGTGTGATGTAAACCACCTTGCCTGCCACCCTTGGTGACCACAAAGGCTGACACAACAGATGCTGACAACACAGTATGTATTCAAGGGTCAGGAACGTGGGTGTCCAAGATGGAGCCTAGTACCACGCCTTGCACAGAGCGCCTTGCACAGAGCCATTCTTTTACTGTGATATTTTTCTAAAAATCTGGTTTATTGGAAAGGCAGAGAGGGAGACAGAATGCACACATGAGAGAGATCAAGGACAGGATAAAGTTAAAAGTGTGAACCTCTATTCAGCTCTCCTGCATGAATTGCAAGGCCCAAGCAAACTGGCCATCATTCACTGCCCTCCCCCGCCCTCCCCCAGCTGCATTAGCAGGAAACTGGGTTGGAAGTACAGAGTAAGTGGGACAAAAGCCAGGCATTCTGTATAGGATGGGGTGTCTTGAGTGATAGCTTCTCTCATGGTGCCATAGCCACAATCCCTACTGCAAGTTTCACATGCAAAAAGAGAAGCGTATGCATTCAAACCCTGCTACCATGCAACGCTCAAAAACATTGTCCCTCTTTTGGAATAAAAAATAATAATTACAAGATCGTTCTTACATGATTGTTGTGGGCACTAAATTAGGTAATATCCACAAGACGCATACACCAGGGCCTAACACAGGGCAAACGCTCAAGAAGCAATAATTCTGGCAACTTTTAACCTCCACTTTGCTATTATTTTCCTAATGACTGTTATGGAGGCAGATTGTAATGTGGCTCTCAGAGGAGGTGAAGCATTTTGACATGCAGATGATGAGAAAGATTCTGCAGAGAAAACAAGTCTTTAAGAAATCAGATTCTTGCTTACATATTCAATAAAGATGCCACTGGTTATTTGTGCTTGCCAGGGAATTAGGTGAAGATTAATTAATATTTATAAAGTATTTTGATATCCATGTAATATCTGGTAAGCAATTAGTTCTGTAACAAAGCCAAATCCTTTTACACCCCCAACAATGTAAAACAAACCCAATACAGCTGTGTAGGAAGGAACAGAATCCATTAACTCATGTGGTAGGAAGCATGTAGCCAGTAGGTTTCTACCCTTCTAAGAGGAATTTATTTGCTGATTTTTTTTTTCTGGCTTCCTAAAGCCTTTTCCTTTCTATCTTCCATAGCCCCAAATCAAATTCTCTCCTCTGGGGATGCAGTGAAAATCTAAGTGTGATAAAGGTAAGTACAATTCTGGCCCCTCCATCTCCTGAGGCCCTTAAGCCCCAGGTGTAAGAACAGCGTTAGAGGGAGGCAGTCAGGACCCTTACGGGGCTAGCAGCATTTCCCTGTCACCAGAGTCAACCAGTGCTAAAGGTCACAAGCTCTCCTACTCCATACCCAAACATCAAAACTTTGAGAGAGGAGGGAGGGCCAACATGTGAAGCTCATGCAGAAGGGGTCCCCATGGTGGAGGCAGCAGCGGGAGTCAGCTGTCTCTCACCCCTGAACCATCTCCCTGGATGCAGGTTTTAGGGTGTGGTCTGTGTGACTGCTGAAGATCTAAATGAAACCCAGCAGAGCCTAGGTACTCAGCCTTCCATAAAGGTAACATCTTGGTCCCTCCTGAGTGGAGGACCAACCACCTGTTAGTCCAGAACAAAGAGAGCTCCCAGCACACAAGACTCTCAGCACTACAGGTGGGACTGGATGGCCAGTCACTCTTGTTCTTATCGCCTCTGGCTCCTCCCAGGCCATCAGTCAATGGAGGATCAGAAACTTCTACCCCAAAGCTGTGTGCACACCCCACTGGACATCCCCTACAGAAACTGTCACAGCTATTTTTCCACTCAAAATTGTCTTTCTGTTCAAATCCCAACTAGCAGCTGTTTTCTTTTCTCCAAACAAGGAAGCATCAATTCAAAAGGAGCAGGAGACCTGATCCTCCTCCTCAGAGACTCCCTGGTTTAGCCATTTGCCAACAGTAGTGACTTCCTGGAAGTCAGAGTTCAGCTGTCTCCCGGAAGCCAGCCAGCCAGCTCAACGTTCTCCATCACTTCATTTTGTTCTACAGTGAACTTTCAAAGGACAGGAACTCCTCTACCTGTCACCACATAGGCCGAATATGATGTGAACTTCTACCATGTGGTAAGGCTCATCAAGCGGCTCCCTTCACACGCATTGCAGCCCATCAATCAGAACCTTCCTTCAGCTCCATCATTCTTGTAGCAGAGCAGACCCTAGTACCTCAAAGGCCACAGCTGTCCCCAGAGACATACCCAAAGCCCTCTTGTGGTGAAATCACAAATTCTCATTCAAATCAGAACGGAAGACATTCTGTCAGAAAGGAGTTCGCAGCCTGAGCCACAAATCTGCCTGAAAAATCGCAAACCTAAACTCTCACCACCCCTTCCTAAAAGCCCAACAAGCCTCTTTTGCCAAATGAACATTATTTTCTTTTTTTTTTTAAAGATTTATTTTTATTATTTTTTCATTGGAAAGGCGGATATACAGAGAGGAGAGACAGAGAGGAAGATCTTCCGTCCGATGATTCACTCCCCAAGTGAGCGCAACGGGCCGATACTATGCCGGTCCGAAGCCAGGAGCCTCTTCCGGGTCTCCCACGTGGGTGCAGGTTCCCAAAGCTTTGGGCTGTCCTCTGCTGCTTTCCCAGGCCACAGGCAGGGAGCTGGAAGGGAAGCGGGGCTGCCGGGACTAGAACCGGCGCCCATATGGGATCCCGGGCGTGCAAGGCGAGGACCTTATTTTCAAAAGAGAAATCAGCACCACCAGGCAAGGTTGAGAATGTGTCCCCTGGGAGAAACAGGAGCCAAATGTGTCCACAGACAGAAATAACCCCTTTTACCACACAGGATATGCCAGGGCCTTGATGAGTCATTCCAAAGCCAGCCACGTGGCATTTTTCTGAAATGACCTCACTGTGCATTCTTAGTACTTTTCCCATGTCCCCTGGGATTCAATCCTCGTCTTTCTCAGCTTCTCTAACTATTTAAACTTGACCAAGCGCCTCAGCTTTCCTGCAATCTGTGTCTGCAGTGGCCACATTTTAATCACATTTAGAGGTGCAGACTGTAGCTCAACAGTATCTGAGATACCTGCCAAACTGTTTCACCAGCAAAGCCACAAAGTTACTTACAAGTCAGAAAAGCTTATGGAACAAATTGCCACCTCTAGTCATTTTCAGACACTTCTGGAAGCATGAAGCAATTTAAAATTACAGGACCACTTCGTCTTTCTTTCTCCCCGCCCCCCAAGTGCTTCAGTCTGCAAGTGATTGGAATTCTATTCTTCAGACAAGTACAGTAATTTCACTTTTTCAGAGGACATTGTATTCATTTATATATATATATAGAGAGAGAGAGAGAGAGAAAAGAAAGTCTAATTTTTGAAAATGATTGGGATTCTGATCACAGGCAGGACCAAATGATTTAAAATTTCCAAAATGTTACAAATTTTATCAATGCTTCAAGTTTGGGATTGAATACGGGATTGTATGCAGAAAATAAAAACCACACAGCCATTTTATATTCTCTTCCCCATCCATTATTAAAACAAGAATTTCAACTTAAACGATTTCAGTTTCTTTCTTAGAGGAGAAACTGCAATTCTAAAATCGTCTGACTTCATGCAAAAGAAAGCCTGCGATTTCAGGGTTTCGTTTGACTCCTGTGCTGCTATTTATAGCACAGTAATTCAGAACCTGAATCACCTCTCCCTTAGCCGACAGCGCAGAGGGGGAAAAAATATTTGTTAAAATTGGTTAGAGCTGGGAGAAATAGGCCAAGGAGATTTTGGCCTTCATTAGTCACTAAATTCGAAACTGAATCATGAAAACGTTCCCACTAATGAGAAGTTTGTCTTTCATTTTGTTTCCTGAAGCTTCAGGAAGTGCATTGAGACGCTCTGTTCTTAGAAAGTTCTCAGAGTCTGCTGAAAGAAGGTGTAACACAAAGATGACCCCTGGCATCCTCCTGGTCCATGCAGGGTGTGTCCAGAAAGCAGGGCTGGGAAACTCCCACCCTGCACCCACTCTGGCAAGGAAGGTGTCACACACCTGAGCTGTCTGACCATTTTCTGATCATGCTTCCTGCCTGATGGCACACAAGGAAAGGCCTCAGCAAAGACACAAAGTCCCTTATCCTGGTCTCCCTCCCTTCCTTCCTTCCTTCCTTCCTTCCTTCCTTCCTTCCTTCCTTCCTTCCTTCCTTCCTTCCTTCCTTCCTTCCTTCCTTCCTTCCTCCTTCCTTCCTCTCTCTTTCCTCCTTCCTTCCTTCCTTCCTTTCTTTTTTCCTTTCTTTCTTTTTCTTTCTTTCTTTCTTTCTTTCTTTCTTTCTTTCTTTCTTTCTTTCTTTCTTTCTTTCTTTTCTTTCTTTCTTTCTCTCTCTCTCTCTCTCTCTCTCTCTCTCTCTTTCCTTTCTTTTTAGTTACAGAGACAGATCAAAGTAGAAATCCGAAGACTTCTTTGTTTCTGTCACTCAAACTCAACATTGCACTTACACTTACATGCTTACTTTGGCTCACTGGAGCGCCCCTCTACTTACTGCCCTCCCACATGGTCCTCAAGAATTTCCCGTAGTACCTGTAGTTTATTTGCTGACAGCAAGATGAGGCTTTTTCACATAGCACAATACTTTGCTGTTTCTTAAAAACTGCAATGATCTCTAAAGATCATCAAATATCCAGTCTCCGTTTGGATTTCCCTCATTTCATTTTCAGTTGCTTTGTCAACAGGATCCAACGAGAAACAGAGATGATGATGTACAGCTTCCATCAGCTGGGCCACTCTTCAGAAGGCCACAATGGCCTGGGCTGAGTTGCAGCCAGGAGCCAAGAGCCCCATCAGGGATGCCTATGTGGGCAACAGGAAGCCAAGCTGCCAGCACATTTTCTGCTTTCCCAGGCCACCAGTAGGGAGCTGGATTGGAAGTGGGGCAGCTGTCACCTTCTTCATGGTCCATTTCTGTTATTTTTGTGTGTTTCTGCAATACTTTCTGGGATCCTCTAGGTTGTTTTCACGGGCTTTTCTGATAGCATCCCGAAGGTGTTAATTTACCATGTTCACCTGTCTGCTGAGTTACCTATAAATAGGTAGCTGGATCCCAGAGGCTTGATCAGATTCAGGGTTAGTATTTTTGGCTCAAGATCAGGTTGTATTTTCCTCCAGGGGGAATAAATGTCAGTAAGCACTAACTAGATTAAAAATTATTCAATCTAATTTTACCATTTTTTCACCACCTATTAACTTTTGAAAGAGAAAATTCATCCAACTGTTTTATTATCTCTCTTCAGGATTCTTACAGACAGAAGACATCTAATTCTTCCCCTACTATGTCTAGAATCATGAGTTGGTCATCAATGGAAAGCAACCAGAAAGAGGTTTGTTTTTTCCCCTTCTCAATAGGAACTGAAGGATTTAAACTTATTTGATGTGTTTCAACACACTGACATTCTTCACCTTGTTCTGAGGCCCAAGGGCTCTCATCTTTGGCCTATGGATGTTGGCTGCTTTGGAAGGCATGACCCTATTACCATCAGGTACTTCCTGTCTTTTTCGATAAAACTCCACAGATTTATATTGTACGTTTTCTGCCCCAGAGATAAAATTAACTCATTTTCAAAAAAGGCTTTGGTTGTTTTTTGTGTGTGGGGGGGGGAGTGCTAAATAGAAACCATCATCGACTGGTAGCTTTCTGCTGCTGGGTCGATCAATCGTCGTTTCTAGGCCTGGTTACTGCTCAGGGGTAAAATACACCATGCTTAAGATTCAGATGGTGAATGCAGGCAATAATCCCACATCCAATTCTCAAGCATTTGTATAATTGATATTATATCTCCCACTCCTCAAAAATTGTTTCTCTTCAAAATTAAAATAAGGGCTTTATTTTCCAACTGCACACAACCACAGCAAATATCATCACCAATGATACCTCAACACTAATATTCCTGAGAACACAGGAAGGATTTCCTAGGCTCCTTTCTTTGCAAACCTCCTGCACAGGAGTGACCTTTTGAACACCACTAATGTCACTTTTTCCAGGGAACAAGCCTAACGTCTCTAGATGGCCAAAGGAGTTGACTCACGGAAAGCCCTTATAGCAATACCTGCCCATAAAAAGCACTCAGATTTCACTGGCCACTGGTATCCCCAAGGAACATCACTCAGCTCTGTGAATGGGGGTGAAATCTGTGAGGAGCACCGTTCCCACTGCCATGTGTTCTCTCATCACTCAGGCTGGGACACCAGGATTCAGAAGTGCAGATGGTCTGAGGAAAACAGACCCTCCTTGGTTTCCTGAAGCACCCTTATTCCTCCTGAGCTCCAGGCCCTCTAAATCCCACTGTTCACAGGATGTCAGCATAAGCAATTCTTTCCAGGGCAGTCTTCCACAACAGGCCTCAGCTGAAAAGGGCAGTCTCCTTGTAATTCAAGGTCATAGAATTCTGTCCTTTCCATCAAGGCACTGACTTGTGATTGTCACTCATGGGTCAATGGTGAAATTAAAGGGGGTTTTCCTTTCACTCTTGGACAAGAGGCTTCATGTCATTCTGTACTCAATGTGCTAAGTCCAGCACCCAACCTTGGGCATGGCTACCCAAGGCTCTTGACAACAGTGATAAAAAAGAAGGTAGCAGAGCAAAGCCAGTGTTGAGAGGCCGCACAGTTTAGCACAGGGACTTCTGCTATCTTCAGTTGTCTACCTGAGTTACCTCCTCATTAATATAAATTTTAAAAATAGCCTCATGCCGATATCATAAAGCCAATATCCTGTTGGAAAGGACACTTTGCTCATTTGCTTTCAACAAAAATTAATGTTCCAAACTTCTCCCTCAGAACTTCGTGTCAATGATCCTATAAGGAATTTCAAATTAAAACAAGAAAAATAATGATGTGGGGGAAATGTCAGGCGAGAACTTTGAATGCATTACAGCCCTTCAACTAACATTGATGCTGTCTGAGTTCAAGGATTAAATAGTCATCAGTTGGCACCTTCCACGGGCACCCACCCCTCCCGACACGGCCGGGCTCAGCTTGCCAATAAAGTTCATTTCTGCTGTAATTGATGGCCTCATATGGTGATCAGATCATCACAGAGAAGCCACAGGGCTCACTCCTCATGGTCACAAGCAGGAGCCTCCAAAGCCCTGCGAGGAAGATGAAGAGTGCGTTGCTCCAGTTGAATAAAAGTCACAAACAGTGCTGTTCCTGGCCAGCAAAAGGGCAGAGTACTCACATCCAGGGCCATCTCCAGCAAATTCAGGATATACGTGTGTCAATCTTATTAAAGGGTGGCATTTTAGACCCAAAGCATCGGGGTGAAGTGTGAGAATCATATTTCTACTGGAAATTGTTTAAGTGGAGACCTGGTCTATCTGCGTCACCTCAATATCCTCAGGGCCATGGTCAGCAAATATTCAGTTCATATTTAATATTCTATTAAACAGCCACATGGCTGGCTGGCACATTTCCATAGCCAGGGTCCGAGGCAAACCGCAGTGTAGCTCCAGAAGCAGGGTACCCCAATTCCGACTCTGCCTCCTCTGCTACCTGGTTATGCAACCTTACGGAGATCTCTTAGTCTGTGCTTTAATCACTTCTCTGGGCCTCAATTCCATTATCTATGAAATGAGTATACATATACAGTAGTTTATACCTCAAAAGGACTGTAAGAATTAAGTGTGCTCACATTGATGCAGAATTTGCAAAAAGTGCTTGACACATAAGAAGATAACATGTGAGCTTTCCCTGTCGTGTTTGCTTAACAACCATGTCCATGAAACAAATACCCAGTGTGGGCCCAGCTCCGTGCTCTGGGCTTTACAATCCTATGGACAACTCCACATCCTTTGTGCTGCTGTGCTCATCTGATGGGAGTGGCATAAACCAGCTTACAGCATTTCCAGCAGTTGGTAAATCCTCTCTTCATTCTGCACTTCCCAAGACAGGGTAGATCCTATTATCTCTGTTATTAAAGATGAAGAGGCTGCAAGAAGAGGGCTGGCTTGATGACGCAGCCATGTAAATGACTTGCCTAGGCTAGCACTACGATCTGTTCTTGCCCATGTAAGTGCAATGCGCCTCCTCCGACTCTGCTGCTGCTTCTTTGAAAAAGCTCTCAGCCCCTTTCAACAATAACCAGTGGCTCTGCCAACAACCTCAGCCCTCCCAGTCCCCCAGTGTCCTTCCTCTGATTGATTTCTAGTGGTCCCACTGTGTGTGCCACCCTCTACAATTACCATGTGATTTACTCACTGAATATTTGTGGTATTTCTCTCTTCTTCTAGAATAACAGTTCTACAAGTACGTTAAGTGTTGTATTCCAAGGGATACATCAACTTGGGATGCCTGCTTCCGTTAAGTTCCTGAGTCACAATTCCTGGCCATGCTGCCAATTCCAATTATATGTAACACAGACGCTGGGAGGAACTGGGACTGGCTCAAGTGGTTGAATCCCTGAATCCAGATGTGGATTGAGCTCCTGGCTCCTGGTTCCAGTCTGGTAAACACCCCAGTCCATGCAAGGATCCATCCACCTCTGCCTTTCTTATGAACAAACAGAAAGCATACTTCTTGGTAAAACCTAAGCACTCCATATTGAGGACGGATAGAGAGAGAATAGAAAGGAGGGAAAAGAATGTTTCAGCCCAGTGGTAGGTCCTCTTGACTGTCTTGCCTTGTGTCCAAGGCTGCCATTCTGGCACAGGAGGCCAGAGATATAACAAAGCAGCAAACAACCAAGGAGTGACGCAAGCTTCATCTGCAGAAGACCACTGCTGGCAAGTGGGGGAGGGAGAAGCACTGACCAGCAGGACAAGGCTTCAGGAGTGACTGAGTTGTAGCTCCCCACAGGAACTCTGACCTCTGCTACTTTAAGGATCCCATTTCAGACTGGATTCCAGACCATTCTGCCTGACTGCTGGATATACATTCCATGCCTCCTCTGGTGGCAATGTTACTTGAAATCTACCTTCCTGTTTAGCAGGATAAAAGATGTTATCCAATTAATTGAGATCAATGAATTGACTGGTTTTGTAATTACGGGATTACTCACCTAGCAATCAGAAGATTACTTTGAGGTAATACAAACACTGTAAATGATGAAAGCTATCCAATTTGTGCATCTAATGTGCATTCTTCTCTCTCTGATAAAACATGATCTTGTGTTTCTTAGTGTTGAATAAACAGAGACAGGAATACATGCCTATTGGTTTTTGTCACAGGTGCCCACACAATTTGGCACAGCACCTCTGGGCAAAGCAGTAGATTTTAATGACCTAGCCCCATAGAGTACTTAGAGGAAAGCAGTGTCTGCCACTGGAGATGGTTTATAAGGGTGTTCTGCTGCTGCTCTTCTAGTGAGGAAGAAATGTGGTTATGACCACACCCACACCTAAGGCAGATCTGGTATTCATATGCAGATACATGAATATGTAAATACAGTGGCACAGCAGGAGCCATCTGTAGAGGCCAGTCAGCCAGGCACCAGCTCACAGATAGGTGTGGCCAGATTTTGAGGAGTCATCACCGCCCTTCCTTGTGAGACACCCACATCTATGGCTATTAATGAATATGTGCGCTGACCCTTTGAGTACTTCTACAAGGCGACAAGAGCTCCCGCATATTAACTTCTCATGCAATGCAAAAATCTCAGCACACCACCACTTGCTAGGAAATTCCTATTTGTTCTTCATTAACCATCTCAAGTTCCATTCTCTCTTCCGTGTTCTAAGTTTTACTTTTCTTCACTGAAACTACATATTACATGCTGATCATGTCTCCAACATGCATTTTCTGTGAGTAGCTCCAAGACCAGGCTTGTGGTCTACTCAATTACTTTTTTGTTGTGCTGTCTTTCTGTAAACATCTCTTAAGCATTGCACTGTAAGGGACTTTTCTGTCTTGTCAGCTTCACAACTTATAATCTGTGTGCCCTTGGGCAAGAATCTTAGACTTCTAGAGCTTCCTATTTAACAGGGATAATGGTAACATACACATGGCAGTGTTGTGGTTTACACAAAAGGGAAACTGGATATAGAGCTTCTGGCACAACCCAGTTTCTGAAATAGAAGGCGTCTTCAAAGAGTTGATAGAAAATACATATTATGAAGATGCTATGCGTGAATTTCAACACTTTTGCAACAAAATAAACTTGACCTTCCATTTTTCCATAAACTGTCTGAAGTTCTCTTGCCCACATGCAACTAAATATACCCCAACTTACATGGGTGGGGACATATATACATTCATATGTAAACATGTATATATTGTACATGGTCATGTATGTAAGAATTATGGGAATGTATGAACATAGATCTTCATATGATTTAATAAACATTTGCAACTGCGCATATATGTATTGTGCAAACAACTACATACAGCTATGCAAGTATATACTCATGTATGTGTACTTTCATTTAAACCTAAGTTTGGGGAATGTATTGTGGCACAGCAGGATAAACTGCCTCTTGAATACCTGTGTTCTGCATTGGGGCAACAGAGATGGAGTCCCGCTTCCATTTCTCATCCAGCTTCCTGGTAATGTACACTCTAGAAAGCAAGAGATGATGGCTCAAGCACTTGCATCCCTGCCACCCATACAGGAGACTTAGATGGAGACTTAGACTTCAGCCTGGCCTGTCCCTAGCTATTACAAGCGTTTTGGATGCTGTCTCTGCATCTGTCACTCTGCCTTTCAAATTAAATTAAAATGTATTTTAAAAATAAATGTAATTATGCATCTGTGTGTATGAACATTTCATCACTGTTAAATTTATCACCCCTTCTTCTTGGAGCCAACTACAGTTTGAAGTATGGATTTCGTGGGTCTGTAGAAAGTAGAGTTGATAGATTTAGAAAAAATAGATTCTTGAAGGTAGTGGATACCCAGAACTCAACAGAGTACCAGTAATGATTCTGAACCAGGACCGGTGGATTCAGCTGCTCACTGGAAGCCAGCTGTACTAGAATGGGTTCTATGGCAGCACTGATAGAGACGGAGCAGCAAGCCAACAAGGGATAAGACCAATCACAGCAAGGGGTGTTGAGGCTCTCTATGCAACAAAAACCTAGCCTTCTTCTGACCGAATCACTTGGCAGATTTCTGCCAGTCTTCCCTTGCATACAGGTATCTCATCTGCCTCAAGGAAGTCTATCTTACCCTCCCTCCTTTGGGGCACACCCCTCTATTCCCCTGTCCTGAACACCCTTCAAGCCTTCTGGGAGCAATCATTACAGTGTTCTTCCATCATCTGTTATCCAGTGTGAGGAGTACAGGAGTACAGTTGCTCCCTGCCAGGTACCCAGCAGGGGGTGGTGAAATTAGAAACTTAAACCCTGGACTCTAGAGGCCAATGCCACTCTTTGCTCCTTTCCCTTTGAGCTTTGCCTCCTACTGTTTCCTCACTCTTGGGCTTCCTGTCTTATACTAGTATTTTGACAGACCCCCCCCCCCCCGTCCCAACTGGGCACATCCTTCATTGTGTTGCTTCTTGAAGACTTAGCTCAAATGTGAACTTCCCTACCCATCCTCACTAACATACATTTGCTCCCACAGCCTTTTCCAGGTGCATGCAGCCACATGGGCAGAGAGGCTATGCATCAGCCCATGTCCTCTCCTTTGCGGGTACTTCCTCCAGGGGACACATTCTTGTCTGCTCTGTCCATGGCTACATCATGGAATCCTGGCACCTAGCAGGTGCACAGATGAATTCTCAAAGTAGTGAATTACAACAGATGAAAATGAAAACAAAGAGCATGCATGTATCTCTTCGGACAGCTGCTGTGTAATTTTCCATGTCTAGAAGAGCAATTGTTATGTGTGAGGCAAGAAGATTAGCCCACAGAGGCCCTGTGGGAACCAGCATTTGGGTCGCTAACTTATGAGCAAGGCAGACCCTTTACTTGTCCTTTCCTCAAACCAGAATGCAGCCTGCACCTGGCAGCAGTACCCAGAACAAGGCTTCCCAACATCCTGGCTGTCACATACCTCTGTAATACATTCCTTGTTACTCTGAAACAAAGCATAGTACAGTACTTTATCAGTCCCAAACACGTGTGCTGCATTCAGAAAGAACAGATTTTCTTCTCTCCAACAGACATTTGTAGTGTTAAACTGCATATAATTAAATTATAGGCATCTCTGAACTATCTGGAGTATAATGCTTTGAACAAACCTCAAATTATCGTAATTAAAGCTGTCGAGACCTTACAGGATAATGGGTGGTCAACAATTGCACCCTGTAAAATGACAGTCGCTATTAGGGATGTTGCTTTGCAGAGCAGAAAGCCCACAGAGGAGCCCTAGAACTGGCAGAGAGGAGATTGTCAGTGGGCTTTTAGATACAGAATTTCAACTCATCAACTATCCCAACTGATTTCCGTCCAGGTTGGTGGGTTCTAATGAAGCAGCTTATTTCTGAATTGAAAGCAACACCTAATGTGAATCGAGCCCTTTCCAAGTCCTGGGAAGCGATCTTGACAGTCACTAGAGCTCATTTAACTCTCACCACCATCCTTTAGCATCTGTACATTATCACCTCTAGCGCACAGATGGAACAACCAGGTGGGAAAACAGGCAGGTCCACTCCCTGTGCTTCCAGTCCCACAACTAATAACCAGTGTAGGTGTGACATGGAAGTCCACTTTCGGCCCTCACTTAGTTCTCTATCCCTTACCTTGCTCTATTTTCCAAGGCTGCACCACTGCTCTTACACCCCGCAGAGCTGTCCACTCACCATGTAATAGCTCCTGACAGCCCACTAAACATCAGTAGGGGACTACAATGGGAGGCTTCATGTGAGATTAGGGTACAAAAGAAAAAGTACAAACATGTTTTACAGAATTCCTTTGGGCCACCATCCAAGACTCCCATACAAACCCCCTAAAACTCAAACATCAGGTGCTATGGAGGTCACTCCCCTACACTCCAGTAGACACCCACTGCATGTCTGCCACTTGTCTCCATCACCCCTAGCTGCAGATCGTCTCAGAGCCTAGGAAAGAAGAGCTCAGTTTCACCAAGTGCCACTGAAAGCCCCAAATCACGGTCTGTGCTTCTGCTCAGCTGGGTGTAAACTGATTCCTGTGGCCCCTTCCTCTGCCTGGCTGCATTTGCTAGAGCACCCATGGAACACAGGAAACACTGATGCTTAACTACTGATTACAAAGGCTGCAGATGCACAGCCAGATGGAGACATGCATGGGCCAAACAATACCGGCAGGCACAGAGAGAGCATCCGTGCCTTGTCCAGGCACCGTCATGTGCTGGGCAACCTGAGAGCTCTCCAAACTCAGTCCTCTTAGGCTTTCCTCGAGGTCTCATTACATTGGCATTGCTAATTACAGCCAGCTTGACCTCATCTCCTATGCTCTCTCTGGGGTTTGAGGGATAGGGACAGGACTGAAAATCCTCATCTTTTAATTACATGAAAGATTTCTTGGCAACCATCAGAACCCATTCTTAAGCTGGCTATCCAGGGGCCTCCTACTGGGAGTTTTGTATTAGGAAACAGGAGCATAGGTCAAATATATACAATTTCTTATTGTATCAGTATCACAGACTGGAATTTTGGCGTATGAACAGTCTCACTGCAGGCTCCATAAAGGCAATGGTCATGACTATTCTGTGCAGTTTGATCCCACAACCAAGCACAATGGCCAGGATCTGAGCAGATCCTCAGTTACACATTAAATACATAGAACAGAACAGACTGAACAGATCTCTACAACCATTCTATAAGGTAGGCAAGATTTCCCCAATTATAAAGGTGGTAAAATTCACCCTCAGGTGCCAGCATTTCAGCATAGTGAGTAAATCCACCATCTGGAACATAGGATCTCAACTGGGTACCAGTTCAAGCCTTGACTGTACCATTTCTGTTCTGGCTCGCTGCAATGGCCTGGGCAAAGCAGCAACAGATGGTCCAAGTGTTTAGGCCCCTGTCATCCATGTGGGAAACCTGGAAGAAGCTCCTGGATCATAGTGCTGGCCTGATCCAGTCTCGGTCATTGTGGCCATCTGGGAAGTGAACCAGCAAATGGAACATCTCTCTATGTCTCTGCCTCTCCTTCTCTCTATAAACTCTGACTTTCAAAAAAATTAAAAAAAAAAAAAAAACCTAAAACTAAACCAAAACAAAAGAAAAAGAAACCTCTGACTCTGAGGGACTCTTGGCAGAGACTTCTCTATGGTCACACAGTCAACCAGAGCATAACTGGCATTGGACTGCAGGACTGGATCAACTTGAAGGACATGTTTTCTCCAATACAGCACAGTTGGTAGAGGTCATAAGGCAGGAGCAGAATCAGATGGGCTAACTCAAAAGTTCAGCTTGCTTTCAGTGCGCTTTTCTGGCAAAGGCTCTGAGAGGGCACAGAGAGAGGGCACAGAGAGAGGCATACAAGGCTGGCCCTGTCAGTCTAGGGTCAGTGTGGCTGAAACAGCAGAGCGAGGGGCCACTGACAGTCTCCAGGAAGCCACTGCCTTTTTTGAAGCCTTTTATCTTAACCCCAGGAAGCGCACAGTCATATCTGCAGAGAGACACTTTCTGCACTTAAAACGAGTCACTCAGCTAATCCTACTTCTGAGCTCTTTGATTCATGCCAGAGCCCATATCAGTCAATAAAGTCATAACATGTGTGTGTCCCGAGAGGCATGCGACCCTCAGCTGGATGCAGGGGCAAATAAATAAATAAAAAACAAGGCTCAGAAGCTTCAGGGAGCCTGTGGTTCTGTTTCCTGGAAAAGCAGTGATCTTTAAGCTCCAGGAGCCACAGAGAACCTTCTGCAGGGCAGCACTTCCATCTGCAGCCCCCACTCCAACACTTTCCTCCCAGATGATGATACGTCTACTGCAGCTTAGGGAACAGCATTCAAACACCTGTTTCCCAATGTATGCATTTCCCTACATGCTCCACAGGTGTGTGAACTAAGCATGCTCCATGCCATCAAGGTGTGCTTTGTAGACAACGAGCTCTGCACCATGGTAAGACCTGGAGCCAATGACTGTCTTCTGGGAACCAATGGACTCTTTTCCAAGATCAGAGTCAGTACACAGCCACCTTTCAAGATGGCTGCATCATTCATTTAACTCCTCAACATAAAAAGTTGCTACTATACCTTTATATCTATCCTTTCCTACCTTCTCAGACTCTTATGCATCATTTAGCCCTTCTCTCTCATGCATTTTTCCCCATTAGATAAATGCTCATATTTTAAGAAATCTTCAAAAGGAACAATTACAGAGACAGAAAAAGAGAATGATGAAATCTTACATCTGCTGGCTCACTCCCCAGAAGGACACAACAGTTGGGTCCTGTCTAGGCCAAAACCAGGGACCCAGGCTGGAACCTATGCCCCACTATGGAAATCTGATGTCAGGCAATGGCGTAATCAGCTGTCTTATTATACCAGTCCCAACTACATCCTTCCTATAAACCAATCTCTCCTACTACAAGGAAGCAAGCACAGAAGTCAAGGAAGGAAGAAAATCTTTGTTGCTTTTGAATCCACCTCAACACTTCTTGTCTTTTAAGCAGCCTGGCTTCATGTCTCCCATTGCCATCTATTTCTTCCTCTTACCATTGGCCCATTCCACCCACATTGCTTGAATGAAATTCACACCCTCTGTAACCACCAGAGCCAGGGAATAATTTTCAGTCTTCTCTGTCAATCTCAGCTTCTGTTGTCCAATCCCTTTACTGATGCACCTTCCCTTCCCTGCCCTCCTTAACACCTCACACTGCTTCCTCCTCTCACTGTATCTGCCATTTTTCCTTTCAATTTAGGCCCCTCTTCCTGTGCAAGTTACTGAACTTGCCAATCCTCAAGCCTGTCTGATTACTATTCTTTTTACTTATTCCTTTCCTCAGCTCAGCTTCAAGAAGGATAGAAGCCACCATTATCATCAATATCCTAGTGATTCCCTAGTCCATCTTTTCTGTCCTAGACTACTCTGGATGTGTAGATCCTGCCAGGTAACTGCACACCAACTGGGAAAGCAGCTATCCTGCATGAGAACCATGCCCTGAGGGGGGCTACTGACCAGCTTCCAAAGGTGTTCTGTCAATGTGGTGACGGAGAAGGGAAGATGCTAAGGGCAGGGGACTGAGCACTGTTAGTCAAAAGGAGGCACAGTCTCAGAAAGCTGGTTCCTTCACCAAAGAACAACTTCTTCCTTTCCCCCAGCTGGGTCCCACCCAAAGACTGGTGGCAGAAACTAACGATGCCTGTACTCCACATGCTTACACCCTATTATCTTCTTAGCTTTTCTACAAGGATTTCAGGAGCATCTCAAACTCAACAGGCCCTAACCATACACCTGGTGAGCTTTCCTAACCCAACATTTTCTGCCATTCCCATCCTCACAAGCCCTGTGGTTAAGCCTACTGTTGAACCCACCCTCCCTCATTCACATACTGCTAATCTTACGGACTTAATCCACCAACTTCTCTAATTTGATATCCATCCTTCTGTGTCTCCTCACCTTAGTGCAAAATACCACGGTTGCCCACATGGGACACTGCAAAGCCCACTAACTCCTCCGGCTTCCCTCCTTATCCTCTTCACCCCTTAAATGGGAAGAAATGCACTGTTATCTTTGTTAACCTCTAACTGAAATTAAACATCCTTAAACTGTGGTCTTAAGCCGAATACATAGTAATTACTACCAATATCTGAGTTAGCCATCAGTTATAGAAACAAATAAAACATTATTGTCTTACAGGTATCCTGAAGTACAATTTACACTAATTACCACTTCAACATTATAATAGTCAAAACTGCCACCAATTTTGCTACTTCAGGCAGTGGTAAAGACTTATATACACAGTGATGTGGTGGTCAGTGTTTACCAGATGATTTGGAAGGAGAAAGACTTGGCTTTCATGCGCGCTCCTTCCATGGTGTATATACTCCCTCCATTGCTGTCCTCAGGCTACCAGTAGAGTATCCTAAACACAGATTTGGATTGAGCCCCACGCTTAGCTTTTACAAGCTTGTAGGAATGAGCACATGCACACACACACAAACATCTATATATTACTCTATTGACAATTTTTAAAAATATATTGACAAATGTATTTATTAACTCTGGTATAAATGCATCATCATGTAAATTGGTTCTACCTTAATTCCAAGCATCTTAATTCTGGGTGTTTTAACACCCAAAATGGGGTTGGGTCAACAGATTTCACAAACTGACAAGAGTGTGTGGCACAATAAAACCTGAAGGACTGTTGCTATTCCAGAATAACGAAGAATCTAATTAAGAGCATCACTCCATGTGCCAATACGTACCCCCATCACCCTAGAAACATATACACTCTGAACCCTGTTAAAGGCTTCCCACTGCTCTTGGAATAAAATCAAAATCCCTCCGATGACTTACAAGCCACTAGTGGCCAGGCTTCTCTTGCTTCTTTGTCTTGTGCTCTTTATACCTGAGACTCACAAATCCATAAAGGGTTTCCTGGGTCAAACTTCTCCTGGGGCTCTTTCCTCCAGGTTTTATTGGACAATATTCTCTGTTGTTGCCACAACCAGGCTTGGAAGCTGAACACTGTATCCCCGATCTCAGGGATGGTGGCTGACATCACAGCCTGAAGTAAGCTCATTGCCCACTCCATAGCCATTCTGCTTACACTGCTTCACAAGGCCACCCTTGTTATAGCAGACAGCTTTCTGTCCAGGCCATAGTGGAACTTTTCACTGGGTATCCCAGATACTTGGCATTCACGCTAAATAAGGAATATGGAAATAATACAAAGATCTGAAGGATTTCAGGCCAATTTCCCAGCCTTTCCTCAAGGCCATGGCTCCTGTTTCCTCTCTTCCTCCTGTTTGACACTCTTCTCCCTCCCCGATTTTGCCTGAGGAGCTGGCCTAGGCCCTCAACTATTCCATGTCTGCTGGCAGTAAATAGTTCTATTCAAATATGTGTGATGGTAAACACAGATTCAAAAATTCCTCTCTGGTTAAAGATTCATTCAGAGGAGGGAGGCAGGGAAACAGGCAGCTCAATCTCAGCTTCAAGTGGAAAATGCTCCTCTTTCAACCAAGGATGGAGCATTGTCAGCAGCTAAGTGATTCCTAATCACTTTTGGCAAACAGGAGACCATGTAGAAACGTGGGGCCAATGTCAGGCTTCCTCTGGGAGGGATGCTGTCCTTAACAGATGGCTCACGGAGACCAAACTTGGACATCTTAAAAGCAAGTCTATGTGTCAGTTAATCAAAAACCTGCTCCCTTCTTTTTCTTAACAGGCACCTTATGTGTATCCTGAGAAAGCCATAAATTGTGCTAATCCACTTCTTTTATTGCTGTCCAGAAAGAATTATTTTTGTTAATGGCATGGTAAATCAGGAGGCTTGTTAGGGAAACTGCTCAGAAAATGGATCTTGAAAATGAGAGCTGTAATATTTGTCAGATTTCCAAATTCCCTCTTGGGAACAAAGATGGTAACCATAACATATTTGCTAAATTCCATTACTTTAATACATTTATGTTGCTTGAAATATGGACATACATAAATCAAGGGTAAAAACATAAAAACCAAACCCAGAGATAGATATGAAGGTTGTAAATTCAGATTTGATTTCAGGGTAGGTATTCTGATATATTTGAGAATCATCACTTAAACACTTAAAGAAGCTGTTCAGCCTCCTTTACAACCCCGGAGTGAATTCTTAATGACAGTGTGATCTTTCCAACCCCCTTTCCCCAGGATCTTCCATCCAAATACCCTACCGCATCCTCTCCCTGGTTTTCTGTAGAGCACAAGGCAAGACTTCCTACCCCAGTGTGATTCCTCTTGGCAGGAAAATCACTTGAGAGGTGTTCAGACTCACTCACGATCAGAGAATGACACAGGAAAAAATGAAGCCATAAAAGCTTGGCAAATGTTTAAAGTTTGATAACGTCAAGCGATGGTCACAGAACAGAGAAACAGGCATTTTCACACTGTGCATTGTGGGTCGTGATTTCACACAGCCACTTTGGAAGGGTAAACTGTCAGAATCTTTAAAAAGCAGACACACGTATGCACATACGCAGATGTCTAAATACATCTGGTATGTAACTATGCACACATGTGCCTATAATTACTTAACATTTACTAAAGTATTATACACATACGTACACATACTTGCTTTTGTAGCTACCTGTTTGTGAAGCTGGACACAGATTTAAATTGGGTTACAGAAGATCTTTTTCCTAGAGCACCAATTAAATGAATTCATGTAAGGCAGATTCATGCCATGGATACAGCATGGCAATTAAAATCAAGTGTTTTCATACATTCTAACATGGGAAGAAGTCTGCTGTACAATGGTAGTGAAGTGGAAATGTCCCCTTCTAATAATGAAAGAGGGGACACATCTGAGAGTCAGGAGAAGCCTCATCTGCTACCATTCTATATTTATTTGACCTCTTGCTTAAGCTCTCAGTTGGGTCACTCATTATTGAGCAAGTCAGGGTCAGTTACTTAACCCTTTTGGGTCTCAGTGTTCTGAGATACACAGCTTGCATAAGAATGCCTCCCAGTGCCTTGTTCATAGTAGGTGCTTACTAAGTGCTAGATTTTGCCTTGTCATGTTTCCAACACAATCATACAAAGCAGTAAATTTGCTAATATTCTCAAGGCAGAACAGCAGTCTTTGTTCTTCAAGTTTCTTTCTAAATCTCATATCCTGCAACTCTCTCTGCCTGTCCTTCTTGTCAGTCCGTCTTATGTCATCCTTGACTTGTCTGTTGTAAAGATTCAGTTGTGATGGCAGCCCAGAAAAGCATAAGGAATTCAGTGACAATTTCTGGCTAAGTATCTCCACAAAAATCTAGTGGTGTTATATCTGTAATTCTCTAGAAAGCAGAGAGATAGCAAAGGTCATCAGATCTTGCCTGACAGAAATAGAAGGAGATGGAGATCCTTGAAAATGAGCCCCAATAATTCAAAAAGGACGAAAGTAAATCACTTATGTAACAATTTAGCACTTCTGAAAAATTAGAAAAAGCATAAAAAGTGGTTTAGGTTTTTACCCCATCTTTCTTCGTTTTGCAAATGAGGAACAACACAGAGGAAGCGCACAGGACTTGCCTTAGGTCACTGAATTGGTCAGCCAGTGTGGCTCTGGTCATGTGGCCACACTGTTTCTTCTTCTCCAGTCCTGCCCCCGAGCTTACAGCTCAGTGAGGATCATGTTCAAGGGAGCCTATAATTAGAGGACATTCTGTGTCCAGCTCAAAAGTTGACATTCAGTAATAAGAAATTCCTTTTGTTCATGTTAAGTAAGAGACATTCCAGTCTTATGCAGCCTGACATATCATCGTGAACCAAGCATCAACTTTGGGAAAGCCTTAGTATTACATTTGTTTAAAATCCCCAAGGGTTATGTCTATGGATCTAGTTGGAAATGTTCATCCTTTAGCAGTTATCCTCAACAAACAAAATTTCTGGTGGCTTTTAGAGGTTAAAACTTGAGGATTTTTCTTTGTTTTTCACCTTTGATGATGACAAGAAGTATTTTTTCCCTTCTTACAACACAATGAGGGCTCTAGCTTGAAGTTTATATTGAAAACGGTAGGGAGGAATTCCCAGGATGGAGTCAGTGACTCCATCTCCCAGATGTGATGCTGTTTTCTTGTCCTCTCCAAATATCTGCCCTTCACCTTGGCACTCTCCACTGTTAACACTGCTGCCGGGGGCCTCCCCAGGGCTCTCCTACCTAACCAGCTGAGGACATAGATGACTTCCTCATTCAATAGAAGAAAAAAAAACCATAAAATTCTAACTCGTCTTTTTAGCCAACAAAAAAGAAAAAAGAAAGAAAGGTTGTTTGTTCAAAAGATTAAAATAAATAAAAGCAATTATAGCAGGTTATTTAACAATCTGGCCAACTGTTGCATTTTTGTGCAGCATTTGGAACCTAGGTTCTGTGAATAAATCTGGCAATGTCTATTGTCAGGAAAAACAAAATAATTCTTCTTCTTCTTTTTTTAATGCCTAGTCCCACAAGTGGAGCTTCTACTTAGAAAATGGAAGCTACTTGCCATTTGGACTCAAAACTTGCCTGTTGTTTCTCTTTCAATGTAACTACTTCATCTGCAATTTCCAGAGGACCTGGATTCCACTGTCACAATGACTGCTACACCCACTTCCACTGGCACCTGGCTGCACATGACACAGTACATTACTCTCACAAGAGCCACCCAATGTGCACCATTCTTTACTCTGTGTTGTTCCTCTTTGCCATGCCAGAATGAAAGTCGTATGTCTCTGCAGACTTGAAATTTCACTGCTGCCCAGATGTGACCATATCTCACTCTCATGGCTTCATGTGAGTTCCAAGACAAATAAATACATTTCCCCAGCTTTCCCTGCCTACATGTGCTCAGGAATCATCTCTGATCTAAAGGGATGCAGGAGGAAACTACTATTCCTCAACTGAGATTCCAATCAGGCACCCTAAAAATTGAGTCAGAGTATTATGTAAGATCTTCTATCTCAAGTTTTTCCTCTACCCATTATCTTACTCATTAGCTCCTTCAGCAAAGGGAAAATGTTGCTGAAAGCAGAAAAAGAGAGAGAGATAGAGAAACCTTAGGATTGCAAAATATCTCAATATCTTGGCTAAGTGCTCAAGTTTCAGTATTGAAATTATAAGCCTTTAAGATCTAGGTGCAAGTTTTATGCCTTCACTGGTAGACCGGGGAGAACAGATTATCATCCAGAGTGTCCCATCTATGGTCTGTGCTCTGGGTTGGAAGGGTGATAAGAAGTACCAATGACATGTATGAGAGGACATATTGACGACTCTTACAAAAGCACATGACCTATCTTCTCCTTGAAGTATATCTCCTTGCACAATTCATCAAGATATAACTAAATGGTCACTATATTGTTTGGGGAATGACCAAGATGAAGCGGAGAGATCTGGAAGACTTGATGCATACTTGAGCTGGGAAGAAAGAGAAGACTGAAGACCATATGGGTTCAGTAATACCTCAGGAAACACCAGAGTGCCTCCTGCTTGCCATGTGCCTTTACAGCCTTGGCAACCTGGGGGTTACAGTGCCAATGAGAGGACTTAGCTAAAGAGACAACTAACTGGTAGAAAGAAAGATCAGAACAGAAATATATGTACAATGCTACAAGAGTGACTTTTCTTGCCCAATAGGGCCTTTCTCCTCACATCTCACTCTTCTCATCTGACATAGCTATGTGTGCCCAAAACAGACCAGAAAAGCCATGATTAAAAATAGATCTCAGGTTGGCACGGTAGTCTAGTGACTAAAGTCCTTGCCTTACACATGCTGCGATCCTATCTGGGTGCCAATTCTAATCCCAGCGGCCCTGCTTCCCATCCAGCTTCCTGCTTGTGGTCTGGAAAAACATTCAAGGATGGTCCAAAGCTTTGGAACCCTGCACCCACATGAGAGACCCTGAAGAGGCTCCTGGCTTCAGGCTGGCTCAGCTCCTGCTGTTGCAGCCACTTGAGGAGCAAAATCATCGGGCAGAATATCTTCCTCTCTGTCTCTCCTCCTTTCTGTATATTTGACTTCCAATAAAAATAAAATAAATCTTTAAAATAAATGGATCTCAGACTATCTTAAGACTTCCTTCAACAAAAGCACCATTGGAAACTGCCAAACCATGAGAAAAGCTCCAAATCAAACTCTCACACTAAGTTCCCAAATGATGTTTTTACACAGACTCACTGACTCATAGAATGGCATTCCCACTTGACACTTTCATATTTGGGCATCTCTCACTGCAGTACTCAGCTATCTGCCATTGGCTCAGTCCCAGCTCCATGCTGGCCTCCTGAACTACATCTTGCTATCCTGCCCAAACACATTCTTCTGTCATTTTGCTAGTCTGGGATGCTGTTCATCTGTTTCTGCAGCAGCAGCCTGAACCAGCCTTACTACTCTGTGGAACTGAGATAAGCTGAAAACTGGATTTGGACAGCTGTGGGACTTACTCAGCAAATGAGAAGAAAGGCCCAAAAACCCACAAGTTTACAGCTACTTAGATCTCAAGAATCTTCAGTTAACTTTATAACTCATCACCTCTTACTCCTGCAAATGGTCTCTCTGCCCCTTGCATTGCAAGATCTAGCTCCCCACCAATAGCTACCATACTGCTTTCCTAACAGGGCAGAGAATACGGAAAAATTATGCCAAGCATGAAAGCAGACGTTCTCCCAGAGACAGGTACAGCAGGAAATAATATCCTTTGCCATGACAAAGTCTTGGGAAACTTAATGATATTCTCACTTCACGTTGATGTTTCTCCTCTCTACCCCTGGGTGAGGGAAGTCAGATAAGGCAAGAACCCAATACTTGGTCCCATTAACATCCTTCTAAGTTAGTAATCGGGTGATTCTACATAAGAGCTGGAATAAAAATATGGATGAAAATATGGTGAAAAACCGTATCTGAATTTCTGAACTGTCTTTGATGACCTTATTTTTCTGGAATTCTTAATAAGCCTTTCAATTTATATAGAGCTCTTGTAAGCTGACACTGTGCTGACAGGTAATCGATTTGTAGTTTCTTCTCTGCTGGATGCCTGCTTCGGGATATCCTGCACAACCAGGTAACTTCATCACTCCGAATATACAAGAAAAGAAGGATCCTACCATCTGTGCTATGCTTCCTCCATAATGCTGTACATACCCAGGGTCTCATCCAGAAACAGACACCTTGAGGCACACTTAACTATGCTACTTTTTAATTGGGAGAAACTGAGTAAGAGGAAACACATCTCAGGGATCCAAAATCATGATAATATGCCCATTTGTATTTTTACTCTTTCCTTTTGAAAGATTTATTGTGGTATTGTTGTGGCACGATAGAAACTATGCATGTTTAATGTATGCAATTTCATGAATTTAACATACTTATATACCTGTTATGCTATCTTCATAATACAGGTAAACAACATTGCCTACACCTCTTACAGTTTTCTTGCTGTTTAAAACTTCCAGAATCATAAACAAATATCTTTACACACCAGTCAGTGTTGGATGTTTTGTCACAGAAACACAAAACAGACACAGACATCCCTAGTGGAAATTACTTGAAAGGGTGAACAACTATTTTGTGTCTGTACACTTTCACCATGCCATCCCAGCATTGCAGATCATACCTGAACTCAACGTATGGTGGCATTTCATCCCAATAAACCCACCGCATGTTGAAAATGTCCAAAGATTAACATTTATTCACAGACAAGCAACACAGGACCCTGTACCGTATCAGTTGGTTACCTTCAAGATTGCATGGCTGACTGGGAACTGTGGCTCACACCACTGCCCAGCATCACAAGAGAATATTTCACCATTCATTGCTAGCTCAGGAAAAGATAAAAATTCAGACCATGGTCTCCAGTAAAAGCATACTGTTCTCACATGAGCAGAAAGCGAAACAATCAGCTAGGCCATGTCTGTGTCTTGCAAGAATGCAGTGACTGAACTAAGAGAAGTAAAAACACAACCAGGGGCCAACATTCAAACAAATGAATATATTGGTATAATCTCTGTCTTTGAAGAAGTTAGAGTCATGTCCTGTTCAAATCTCCATGGCTGGAAGTACTTGTGCCAGAGTAGGGAGACTAACACACAGGAGTGATGGATCCATCCCAGGCATCAGGATGGGTACTCAGAGTTTCTCAGGCTGCAAACTTCATTTCACAGGGAGGAGAATAGCCAAGATAAAGCCCTAAGGAGAAAGATGGTGACAGAGAACCTTCCATCACTGTTGATAAAGGAACTCAAGTTTGCTCTTCAGTGACAGCAAGTTATGGGTGTTATGGTACACAATGTTAAACCCACATTTGGATGGTCCTTATCCATCATCATAGTTCTTAGCTGAGTTCAGCTATTCTGCTTTCTACCCAACTTCCTGCAGGTACATTCTGGGAAGCAGCAGGTGACGACTCGAATTGGTAGGTCCCAGCTCCTCATGTGGGAGATCAAATGGGTTCCAGACCCCTGGCTTTAGCATGGTGTAGTTTTGGCTTTTATGGACATTTGAAGTATGAACAAGTAGCTGGAAGATTTCTCTCACTTTTGCTTTCCTTGCATGTAGATGAAGATGAACATTTTTGAATGCAAAACTGAAGAATATGGCAAAGAGGATGAACTCCCAGAGTGTAAATGCTGAAGGATGGGCACACAACATACCTGTTTCTGTGTGTGGTACACAGAGGCCTATCTACTTCCTGAAATAGGATATCAGAGAAAAGCATATCTCCTAACGCTCTCAATACATTCCTCAATCCTCTTTCTTAGAAAAGTTCAAGACACATAATTTTCCTGTTTTGCTTGATACCAGATGCTGGAAAGAACATTCTATAAAGCTGAAGAAGTCACCAATCTGCATACCCCTTCCCAACTTCGCACCTGCTAACCTCACAGTTGTTGTCTTTTCCCTAGAAGCCCTAGTATTTCCGACTGAGAGTTTTTTTGTGTGTCTGCAGGACCACATGTAGCATACACCCTTGGAAGCAAGTTAAAAATAGGTTATGATCACGGGGAGCAGAATTCAGGGAAAAGAAGATGAAAAACAAAGCCCTGGGTTGGCCAGTTTTTAAGTCGGTCGTCTCAGACATTTTCAATGCGCCTGCGCCATACCACAGTGCCTAACATTTACTCCCTCTCTCATTTCCCATTACCTCACAAATAAATGACTTAAACACTTTTCTCATCATGTACCACATTAGACATTAATTTTGCTCTGTAAGCATCTGAGACAATGGGAGCTAGCAGCCTCTCAGGGAGTGTCAAGCCAGGAGGATAGAGAATCTACAAAGAGAAGAAGGATCCATGACTTCAGCAGTCGATATAATCAGAAATACACTGGACATCTACTGAAGATAGGCTGGGACAAACACATCAGGATAAACCTTTGTATAACTCGCAGGCATTGGCAGCCATCTTTTTAGATTCTGTCAGCTTTGAGAGAGAGTCTGAGTGTGTGTGAAACCTAGCAAGATGAAACAGATGGTTCTTAAGAATGACCGCATCACACCTTAGTTTCTAACCACTAGGAAACCCTGGGAGAATGAATGCAAACATTCTCAATGCTTGTCTCAACCTTTGCTCAGTTGGAATCAGAAACTAGGCACTCCGTGGTGCTTTGGGACTCCTAGAGCTTCTATTCCTCTTTTTTCCTTTGTGTTGCAATACAAAATGTGGCAAATGGACTCAAAATGAGGGGAAAAGGGAATAGAAAGCTTGAAACCACAAGGCTGGATTTAAATAGCTGAATATTGACTGCAAATGAGTAAAATAACCAACTCTACATGTCTCCGGGTTTCTCATCTGAGACTCCCAAAGCCCAGAACAAACTTTAATTAGCATAGGATCAGTATTCCTTCAGGCTTTAGGTAAATCCTTTTCTTTTGCTTTTACATAATGAGGTGTACAACAGCTGACTAGTACATCCAGGGACAAGCAGCATGTAAGTAGATATAAGTATGCCCCAAACCATGTATGGTCAACCAGAATCTATTGTTTAAAAGACAACAGATTTCAATGCTTCTTCTTCCTTTTTAAGATTTAGTTATTGGAAAGGTAGATATACAGAGAGAAGGAGATACAGAGAAAAAGATCTTCTATATGTTGGTTTACTCCCCAAGTGACCACAACAGCCAGAGCTGAGCCAATCTGAAGCCAGGAGCCAGGAGCTTCTTCAGGGTCTCCCACACAAGTGCAGGTCCCAAGGCTTTGGGTCATGCTCTACTGCTTTCCCAGGCCACAAGCAGGGAGCTGAATGGGAAGAAGAGCAGCCAGGATATGAATCAGCGCCCATGCAAGGTGAAGATTTAGCCTCTAGGCTATCACGGATGGCACAGATATCACACATAGCAGGACCCGATTCAATGCTTCTTAAATCTGTGATGTCTCTGTACTGATGCATGTAACATGGGTCCATCCATGCCTGAGGCATTGTTTCATACATTAAGATGAATGGCACCCTAAAGTCCTTGTGTTGTTCTCTGCTCCCAGATCCAAGTTCAGACCACTTGTGATTTCTTCTTCAACAATAAGCCCTTTTGATGGGAACAGTGACTATCTCACTTCAGGTTATCTATGAGACCCCTTGACTTATGGAGTCTTGATAAAATAAAATGACAGAGTTTTAAAAGAGACTTAGACTACTGAATATGATCCAATTACTGAATAGCAAAGAGCTCTTGGAATAATCTAGAAATTAATTAATCAAAAAAAATTAATGAAAAGCCCTTTACAGAATCATTGTTGAAAAGACAGACAAATATTCAATGTAGTTAGTGGCCAACCAAAGAATATGGCCCTTTTTAAGAAAAATGATACCAACTGTGTCCAACAAAGCAAAGAATCAAATTCGCTTTAGTGCAGTGCATAGACCCTCAGTAAACATCACCTTGGGAAATAGAAGTTCAGGACCAGCTTTGTGGTATAGTGGATTAAGCTGTTGCCTGTGATGTCAGCATCCCATATGAACACAGATTTGAGTCCTGGCTGCTGCATTTGCTAGCCGGCTCACTGCTAGCAAACGTTCTGACCTTTTTGGCCATTTTGGGAAGCGAACCAGTACATACAAATCTGTCTCTTCCTCTGGCTCTTTAAAATAATCTTTAAAAACACAGTCTGTGCTCGCCTCAGCATTATCATGAAATGCAAGGGTTTCACTGTTCTTAGCTAGGAGCCAACAGATTATCCAATTGTTACAACTGGAAACCTTGGAGTATGTTTCCATAAAACCAAATTCCCCAATATCAACATAGACATTTATTGGAGTGAAAAATCTAATTTCCATTGGTAGAATCAATTCCAGTAGTAATAATGCTTTTTGCTCTTACTCCTCCTCCCGTCCCCCACTCAAAGCACAACAAGGCATGTATGTTTGTAAGAAAACGTTTTAAATACAAAACCACAAAATCCCACACTGACTCAGAGACTGAAGATGGAAAACTGCACTGACTCTCAGAAGTGATGGATGGAAACAAATGAGTACAAATGAACTCATATTAGGCAAGAGTTCTCAATTTATTTTCCCTTTATTATAAGGTAGAAGTAGCAATGTTGGGGAAAAGACTAAAGTGATGTGTTTACTCTAATAGTATCCCCTTAACGACAAGCTGCTTCTGGAAGCTAATGAGCTTTCATAGCAAACTGCTGAGTACATCTCGATATTAGGGTTAAAAGCTCATCTTATGGTAAATTACTCTAGACTCTAATTTGGCAAGAGTAAATGATTTGTAGGCCAAGTGGGGATTTTGTGCCAAGCTCCTAATTTGGGCTATATACTGTATTTCAAGACCAACTTTCATTAGTATCAATTTACAAATGAATTATGTGTAAGCAACTGAACTGTGCAAGAAAAAATAACATGTATTAGGCTTTTCTTTGATCACTAGCTTCACAGCCTTATAAACATCAAGGTGGACTGCTCAGAGCTTCTTTGCTCACCATCTATCTCTACTACACATCTGTTGTTCCTTGAGTAAGTCTACCCCGGGTTTGAACAGGTCTAAGAGGTGCAAAAATTTTAATGTTAAAGTGAGGACTCTGGCAGCAGCCAGTCTGGAATATACTCCCATCATTATCAGTTACTTTGTGGTAGCTCAGAAATATCTTAACTCTGGATACATGATGATGAGAGGTGGGATCGTGTGTCACATAAGCATGGTTATAAGCATCACAGTGAAAGAAATCCAGATAAAAACAGGTTTGTGCAGGCTTGTACAGAGAGACATGCAGCCGTGTAACTACTCAGAGGTCCTTGTATACATTACTAGTGTTCACTAGATTCTCACTCAAAAGACAAACATATTCTGAGTGCTGAATTAGTATATAAGAATCTAAACATTTTCTTTCATAAACAGGCAAGTGATCAATATCTCTTTGGGTGGGGTAGAGGGCGTCTGTTCCAGTGGCATGGTGAATATGTTAATTTCTTGAGCTATTCCAGACCTGATGTCATATCAGATCACTGCCTGAGGTCTTGATGTGTGCAGGGATGTTTTAGCCATGGCTGCCTTGAAACGGGGAAGGTTGGTGGCAGCACCGACTGTGCTCCATGGTCACGCACTCTGTGGCTGCTGCTGCTGTCTCTGTTGTACATTTACTGTTGAGCCTCCACCGGCCTGCTGAGTTGTGTCAAGTCATGCTAATAACACAGCAAGCATACAGAAAAACCTGATTCAGAAGCATCTGAAAAGTTGCCCTTCTGTTCCTCACTGGCAAGAAATTTATGGGAGATGCTACTGAGCATTACACAATGTAAGAAGTACAAACCTACCTCGTCTGGAGGTCTGATTTTAAGACAACGAGGTATATAAACAGGGATGAAACAGGACATCAAGATTCAAAGGATATTTGGCAGAACAAAAAATGGAAAAATCTTGCCTCCAATGGGCATTCCGTCTGGTCAGAGGACAACATGCCTGATGGGAATTTGAGCAGGGCTGTAAACCCCTGCTTTTTTCAAGAACATTCCCTTCAAGCCCTGCCATCCCGCAGGCCTAGTAAAGCTTCTGCCTCAAGCCCTAAACTAAGGCTCCAGCATACCTCTGGGTGTCCCAAAGCCTCCTTGGAACTGCGTGGCTCTTTCGTTAATGCTTATTGCAGGGAAATTTCAGAAACCTTAAGAACATGAGGACCAGCAGCTCTTGGGATTCAGCCCAGGGTTCAACAAATAAAGTATCCCAGAGCATTAGAGATATAGTGTCCATAAGCCAAAGTATCACAGACAATGAAATGAAAACTACCGAGAAGAAGCAACACAGGGAAGCTGACCCTTCGACTTTCGCCTCCATGACAGTGGGGCCAGTCCACCCTCCTGCACAGCTGAAATCACAGCCCCTAGAGAGTCCTTTCCCCCTCACAAGACTCAGTATTGAGCTGTTCCACACAATGACAAGTGAATGGAGCTATGTAGTATTCTGAAGGTGGTTCTAAAACAAAAAGATAAGCAGCAAAGGGGGAGATGATTTGGGGCAAACTTGACATTTCCAAGAATTCATATAGTCCCTCTAAATATCTACAGAGGGCAGTAGAGTGACCAAGAACCCAGGTTCTGGCAGCAGTTGCTGAGCTGAGCACACCTGGCTTTGTGACTCCGTAGCTCAGTTAGCTCAGTTACCCTGGGTCACCTCTGCTTGAAATCTTGGCTTCCTCGTCTGTACAACAGAGGCAGTATCACCTGCCTTTCCCGATTAGTCAGTCAAAGTGCACAAAGAGACCGACACGAGCCCATAAATGTCAAAAGGGCACTGTTTCTATACTAATGAGCTGCAGAACAAAAGAGATGCTGAACACGGGGAATGACCACCAGAAGTGACAGCTTGGGAAAGCAGAGAGGGTCACTTGTTCATTCCATAGGCAGCACTTGCTCCTTCTCAGAACAGAGCAATGAGCTCTGAGAGCTGGGAGGACAAAGTATAATGACCTCCTACAATATCCCTCAGCCATTTCCCTCTAGTCCTGAATCTTGGAAACAAATTGTTTTAGTACCAACACAGGAGGTAAGAAGGAGTCTACCTGCTCTGTGGGAGAGGGATTGATATACAAGAATCAACCTGGAAGGAACTGAAGTAGGGGAAATTGCTTTAAATTATTCTACAACTTCAGAGATAAAGCATCATAACAGCTTTATCACTTTTGAAATATTAAGGCTGAAGGAGTATTGTATTTATAGGGTGTTTGCTGCGGTATGACAACATAACTATTCGTTTCAGTCAAGGAGAAATTAAGTTCCGTTTGAGAAAATAAGACTGGATTTGGTATCACCAAACACTTTCTAAATCAACCAAGCAAGTCAGGTTTTCAGGAGGACAAAGGTTTATACAGGTCCATCCTGCTGGAATTAGCTGACCCTAGTAACCCATCTCCAGAGGCAGAGAGGTTAAAATGATTCCCCACCCTTGAATTTGTTCCCAAGAAGAAACATAACTGCCTAATGTTCAAAGGATTTAATCCTCATTCAAAGCAAATGTGTCTGTCTCTCAGAGTTGCCAGATTCGCCAGGGAGGGTTTATGGCCCAGATCTACTTCTGGCTTCCTTGTGAAAAAGACACTCTCACCGGAGGAGTTTCTGGGAGGCAAAAAGCAGTTTCTCTGTAGCATTCTAACCTCATCATGGCCTGGCTCTTCCTGATCCACTTAGGGACTCTCAGCCACCCACAAAGGCCCCAGGTCCTCTCCTACAGGGGCAAACTCAGAGAGCCAACTGCTCACTTGAATAGTTGCCCAAGATGCTGCTGCCGCTAAAACATGCAGTCTCTTTTGCTCCAAGGCCTTCCAGGGCATTCTGAAGGGGTGAGGAGAGCCTCAGCAGCCCAGACCTCTCTGTGACAGACAAGAGGAAGGGGGCTGTGAAGAGTGAAATGAGTGATACCAGAGTCTGCTCTGTTACTATATTGGGCATAAAAATACTTGCAGGGTTTTGACTTTTAAATGATGAGGCTCAGCAGGGGTTCACTGAGCACAGGGCAGACTGACAAGGAAATAAGAATAATCATTCAGGAGAATAGTCTTTGAAACTTGAGGTACCAAACTCAATTGGATAATGAAACACTGGGAACTCCACAGGGTAGTTTTTCTCTTCTACAAAGAACATTCAATTAAATGCTTTCTCATCTGGACAGGAGGGGTGGAGCTAACTTTTTTCTTTTTTCTTTTCTCACAAAGTATCTTCCTGGCTCTAGGCCCAACCATTTCTCTGGCCCCTCCCCAATCTGTGTGGCATTTTGTGAACCTCTGTTCTTTCCCCTCTTGCTTGTGTGTAATGCGCATGCACCTGGCCTGCTCCCTGGTTGATAGAAATCCTCTGGGATTGCCCTTGGAAATGCTCATTACCAGAGGATGTCACTGTGGCTTCCCTGGGTGTCAGTGACACTTCCAGAGGCTTCTGGTGCCTCCATTTCATGGGCCACTTGCTTAGCAGCTTCACAAATTCCTTAGTGCTATGAAGGCAGCATTGAACTTGGCCATCTGTGAATAACTGTATCAGGGACAGAGTCAAGTCCAGAGTCAGGATAGCTCCCAGACCAGAATGTCATACTGCCCCATACAGGCCAGCAAGACTGATTTTCTGGCACAGGAGGCCAACACTGTCATCTCTCCAAGCAGACAGGAGCCCTTGGTACCCCTGGAAACAAGCCATCGCTTTCACATGGACTGACTCACACATCAATTAGCACCTGGCACTTGATAGTCTAGAATGATGTCACATGGTCTGTTTGTAGTCAGGTGTCAGGTAATGATTTTAAATTTAATGGTTGCTTGATCAGAAATAGTACACATTCTTTTTTTTTGCAAGGTGACAAGAGGATTACGAAAAGCAGATAAGGGGCTTCTGAGGACAAGAGGGCCATGTTTCTAATTAAGCTCAATTTACTTTGATGAAAGTCCCCCTGCCACCAAACTTTGTCCTTAGTGTTGGCAATACATTGGCATAAATGATATGGCTTTTACCCAGATGGCCCTGCATTGTACAGAGAGAATTCATGAATGGTTTTCTTGAATGTAGAAGCCTCCATAATTATGGTCTGTAGTTGCATAGATCATGGCTTGCATATGGGAGTGAATGTTTTCAATAGATCATTGTTATTTTATCATATTTAGGCAGGATACACGACCCCTGCCAAAAAAAATACCAATTACTAGGCTCCTCCTCTACATTGTATTCCTCAAGCATGTGAGAACAGACGCTGGAATAATTAATGAGTCCATGAGTAAGCGATGATTTCCCCATTGGGAAGGACGGACAGGTCAGCTCAGGTGGGTGTAGTGCTGTGGTACCAGAACTAAGTGGTGTTGGAGAGAGGGCTTATCTGAGGTTTAGAGTACACACGGTCAGGGAGCCATGGGATATTTAGAGCTGGATTGTTCACATGATAAAAATGACAGTGACACTGATGTATGACATTCTATTGGCTCAAGGCATCACAAACCAAACTCACACAGTCAAAAGGCGATGACAGCGAATGGACACAGAACAAGAGGGACAGAGGTCATGCGAGTCACCCTAGTATGGTTGATGAAGTCTACATTTGTCTCTCACATACCTGACAAGGATTTTTGCATGCCTATAAATGATGTGAAGCTTCATTTGAGAAACAACCTAAAGGAGTCAGTATAATTAGACTTCCTGTAATGTTTGCACGTGCATGTGTGATTGGATGTGATTGTCATCTTCACTGATCAATTTCCTTATGGAGCTCCAGGAGTATTACACAGGAAGCAGACCTTCCTGGCACAGTGAGCAACAGCAAAAGGAGGAATAGTTCCCATAGGCATGGAAGGAGGGTTGGTCTGAAGCAGAGGATGTCAAGACCCAGAAACAGCTTGCTTCCACCTCCTCATTCTGCTTCTCCCTCCCTAGGGACAAGCCCACAATGAGAGGAGATGCTCTGTGGTCACACTGGCCAGCACTGGAACTGGCAGCTGAGAGAGAGGAAGCCTCTCAGAATCTCCCAGACTGGACTCAGAAACCTTTAGCAGAGGAAGAAGTCATCCACATCTGTGGCCTTAACCCTTCTCTGAGGGTGGTAAGATTGTTCAAATCAACAGTGACTTCACACTGTTAATTGCAACTCTCAAATGGAGGCTTGTGCCAATAGAAACAGGAGTGTCCTATCTACTGGACCACTCACTGTCCTCCATCCTTGTCTGAGCAGAAAGCCCTTGAAAACCATGGCTCCTGCTTGTCTTGGCTCTCTCAGCTTCACTTGGATGGTCCAGCTGTCACTACACAGCCGCCCCACATCCAGCCCAGGTGTTCCTGGGAGCTCCTGATAGCTCAGTGTGATCCTCCTGCTGCACCCTCACGGTGTTCCTCTAAGAAGTCCACTCCCAAGTTCACAGTCACTGTCATTAACTCCCAGCCTAGGGAATCAGACTAAATTAGCTTAGTGTAATTAGCCAGAGGAGCACTTCTAATTTTCTGATTCTTCTAATTTCTGTGAATCACCCAGCCACACAGAAACTGAATGACCAACAACTGTCTTCCAACCCCTCCAGAATACCTTTAGGTACTGGAAGGATATTAGCTGGGAAAATCCCAATGATGGAGACAAATGGGGCAGACCATATGTGGGACTCATCTGGATAGGACTGCACAGTCTTCAGTTTAACCCAAGCTCTTAGCTCTATGAATAGGGAAAAAAGCAGTGAAAGAGACCCTGAGGAACCTAAAGGTGAGTCCCAAACATTGACTCACAGCCCACTGGGGGCTTTGCTCTGAAAGCAAGGCTGTGACCAAGCCTTGCCAAACTTCTCTCTAACCTCCCACAGAAGCTGATCCAAAGGCTTAATGAACCCAAAGATACTGAGAACTGTGCCTGTGAATAATACCACTGACTCCTGATTCTTTAAGTGGATGCAAATAACATCACCTGGGCTCCACATCCCAGGGTTTGTCCAGCTCTTTGTCACACGGCACGCTAATGTTCCCCATTCTGAAGAGCCTGGCAGGAGAGGAAGACATTAACTGTGAGATCTGCTGGCTTCTGCCAAATTCACGAACGCTGGCAGCTAGGCCTATAGATAGAATGAGGGGTAATTTCATGCAAATGCTCTGTGCTTTTCCCTGAGCTCCAAGATTAGAGATGTCAGAAAATGTAAGTGCTCCTCTGGTTAATAACACAAAGAACTAATTCAGTCTGATTCTCTAAGCAGGGAGTTAAAGACTAGCACTTGTGCACTCATGGAGGGAGGTTCTGCTGGGGGTCCTGCTGGAAGAAGCCCAGTGTGTGGTGAGGTTACAGGACATGGTGGGGAAATAGGGCACCACGTGAGAGACATGCTGTACCTATCCAGAAGGGATCCAGAGGGCTGGCACAGCTTTTGGGGCTATCTCCTGGGCACCTGCTAGAGGAGTGGGCAGACATAAAGGCAGTAACGAGTTCATACTGCTGCTTCCAAAGCACTGTTCCTGCCAAGCTCAGGCTTCAGTGCTTGGGGAACAACCTCAGGAAGACATGTGCAGGGACACTCAGTGTCTTTTTTTCTTTTTGACCTTTTTGTACTGATAATAAAGACACTTTTGATGCATCCCTGTTGGTTCCTGAGGTACACATTTCCCCAGTTTAATGTGCCAGATTATACGTGTTCCAGAGAGCTCTGCTTTATTCAAACATGGTGCTTCTTCAGGGCAACTTCCAGTCTTGCCAATGGTGGGTAATAATGGAGACTGGAGTGCTGACACCATTTTCCTACCTGAAATGTTTGAGCTGGAGCACAGGGAATAAAGGTCAACCTCTGGATTTTCAGACCAGTCTGGAATATCTACCATGGGTTTTGAGAAAAGCTCAGACTCCTCCCATCTTCCACATTGGCACTAAAATATGCTTGGATACTTCATCCTCTCAGGGAAGTTGTCATCCTTTCAGAATTAAAGTGTAACTGTCAAGAGTCTAGAAGAGAATGCAAAGTCACAAACGGGTCTTAAATTTCAAAGGAAAGATGAATCATTTACTAGGACCCCGCTTTCCACCAGCTCATAGCTGTGAGACCCTACGGTTCTTGGTCTCTCTGAGCTACATACCTCTCATCTCCTCGATTAGGGTATTTGTTCTACTTCACAGGTTTATTTTGAGAACAGGAGTGACACATATTTCTAGCATGTAACAAATGCTTAATAAATAGATGTCTACTATTTTCATTTTATCCTAACAGTCAAGACACTAAAGCACTCTTCTGTGAATTCCTAATGCTAGGAATTTCTCCACTAAAATTAGGCACGGGTCCTCCTGCATTAGCTTTTTGCAATGGCAACAATTTCTCCTAAGAGAAACTGAGACCCATGGGACAAGTTTTATGCTCCCAAGAATATAGAAGTATGTTCTGTTATTTTTCTTTCCTTGAGAAGCAGACACAGAAAGATCATGCATCCTCTGGCTTGCTTCCCAAATTACAGCAATGATTGGGATTGGGCTAGCCCACAGTCAAGTTGAGAGCACAGTGCTCTCAATCCATCCAGGTGGGTGGTAGGATCCAACTAATTGAGGCATCACTAAATCAGACATTGAATCCAGGTCTGCTGATGTGAAAGCCAGTCTCTTACCTAGCAATTTAATCAGTATTCTTAATGCCTTCTCCTGTTCTGCCTGGTTGTTGCTGCTTTGTTTTGACAGTGTGATATGTGCCAGGAGACTGGCCATAGTTAGCTTGGTTAGCTAACTATGGGCAAAGAGATTAAATTAAATCCTTTTTTTTTTTTTAGAAAAAAACCAGATAATCCATTCCCCAAATTCCACATCCACGTTTTCACCTTGCCCAGTGCAAAACCAGTCTCAACAGGAAATGATTTTATTAGTATGACTATAGTTCATTTTGTTATGTGAGATAAAATACGGCTCAAGAATACCTTTATTTTAGAGTTTCCACTCAAAGCAGATGCAGCCAAGACTACTTGGGTACTTGGCATGTTCATGCTGCTTACTCCTGTGTTGATATCCAAGCTATTGAGAACACATTCATGTAGAGGATTCTTCACTGCTAAGTACGCATGATTCTTATCCAACCACCCTTGAAAATAGCTGTTTTGTAATTGGGAGGAACACAGATATATCGCAAGCAAGCCCTCTGACTAGACATTTCCGGAAGTGATTCTAAAGTTTTGATGAGACAATGTCAGCTCTGTCCCACTGATGATGCTGAAATATTTGCAATGGTTACTAAGATTCAAAACACAGGCACATTTCCTTCTCCCTTTCTTGCCTTCCACACAGTCCCTGGAATGTGCCTTCATTCTTTCTTTAAAAAAAACGGACGTCAGTGAGGAATCCATATGCTATTTCACCAATTATCAAATTTCTAGAATAGAACATAAGATTATAGACAAATCTTGAGCCAGACGGTATGTGTTATTAGAATCAAGAGCATGATTAATTAGTCATTTACTTGGAGTGATTTATCTTGTATCTCTCTCCTCTGGTGTTAGAACTGCCTGCTGTGGACATCAGGTGTACTGTTCTATTCTGCATACTAATCAAAGCCTACAGAAGTGCAGATTGAGGGTGAATTTGAGCTCTACCTAACATCCATATTAAAGAGCTGCTTTTTATTAAATAGACTTACAGCCAAGAAGGCCATGAAACTACAGAGGAAGAGAATAAACCTGTTATGGCAATGCCAACTCCTTCTCAAATGAGCCAAGTGTCAATGTGAATATGCACATTTGGAACATCAAGATTGCCATCCTATGTCTTTGCCTTCCCACAGAACTCCCCCATGTATGTCAGGTCTCTGTTGGTGCTGCAAATATCTATTCCTAGCCCACATCTCTCCTCAAGCAATGCCCTATCTCCTCACCCCAGTTCCCTTGGGTAGAAGAGACTAGACAGGCACAGCTGATCCTGCCACACACCAACCATTGGTGGCTCTCCACAGCTGTGGACATGGAGGCACAATGCTGATTCTGTCCACGGAGATTTCCTCAATCCCACTGCCAGGGACCTCTCCATCTTGCTTCAAGTCTCTCTCTCTGGCTTGCCCACTGTTCATCAGCCTCACTGCCCTTCTGATGGGGACAGGCATGTCACCTAGGCATTCCTGAGCCTTCTCTCTCTCTCGGGGCTTCCCATCTGCTGGTCTCTCTCCCTACAAAGCTCCTGTACAATGCTTCTGCCTGGCTCTGCTTGGCTCACCTTCCTATGTGATGCGAATGTCACTGAAGCTCCTTCCGCAGTCCCGTCACCTCCCTCTAGAGATGGTTAGCTCTCATAGCGCACTGTTTCCCGCTTACATGCCTTATCAAAATTATAATTAATTCACCTTATAATGAGCCATTAGCTCTTTCTCCTTCCCTGGATTCTAACCATAGGTGGGGAAAGATAATGGGTATGCTTTTAACAGACATATCCTCAGCTCCTAGGACAAGGTATGTCAAACACCAGGCCCTCAACAATTCAGGAGTTAACTAATAATGATGACACATGAAAGCAGGCTGCAGAGGCAGAAGATATCCATTAAACCAGTGCCCCTTTCTTTCTGAGTACACTCCTGGACCACAGTTCCCAGTGTCCCCTTTCAGATTGGCATGGTCATGTGACTAAGTCACTGGGGATGATGTGTACCACTCCCAGGTACAGCTCGTAAAAACCTCTCACACCTCCCGCTGTGAGAGACCAATGTCTGTGTTCGCTTTAAGAGCCCTATTTTGAATGGCAGAGCCAACTAGCAGCCTGAGTGGGATTAACATCCCCATTTAAACTGCTCCTCTAAAGTACAGTGGAAAGAGGGTAGCAAATGTCTGTCCTACCAGAACTCTGAAATTATGGGGTAAATCTGTTGGGCCCAATCAAACCCTGAGAATTTACAGCAGGAATCTGGTGAGGTGAAAAGGGGTATTCCTCAAATACACTTTCACACCTGTAAATACAGCCTGAGAAAATACAGGAGGGGAAATCTATTTCTAGTATCATTTTGTATTATGAACAGACAAGAGGCTTTTTTTTTTCAATTTCTAGTTATCCCCATTCCTTTCCTTCTACTTACTTAATCTAAAGTCATTATAAAGATAGCCTGGTATTGGCCAGTTCTCCCTAGGGTCTTGCATAAGTTCATGGAAAATACATATTATGAACAAGCATGCATGCATTTACATTTTTGATATAATAAGCCTATCTTTAATTTCAGTTTTTCATTAAGCCCTGAGATAAGCCCCCATAAAGGCACTTACAGTCTTGGCTGTGGGGGAGAGCCTCATGGTGAGGAAAGGAAGGCTTCTCCAAGCAACTTTCAGAGATTTCACAGAGCAAACAATGCTACATAACACAACACACAGCCTATTGGTGCCTGTAGCACATTTCAGGGAAAGAAAAATCATGGGGTAGTTTTATTTATTTATTTATTTTTTAATGGAGCAAAAAGTTCTCTCTGTCTTCGTGGTTTCTGCCAAGCCATCTCAGGACTGGGACCCCATCTCCTGCAGCTTGCCCCTCTGTGCCCTCACAGCCCAATCTCTCCACCTCGTGCTGTGCAGAAGACAGGCTCCTGCAGCTTTGTAAGTGTCTGCTGAGCAAGTTCATCTGGCTGAGTTAATGATGCTGCAGCCATCTACTACGGTCACAGAGAGCCTGATCAGTCAGCTGCTTGGAGCCCGCCCCTTTCTGCCTATTCTTGCCTTGGCTGCCAAAGCCTCTTCCTGTATCAAGAGCACCTGCTCATGTAGTTGTGGGGCCTTTGGCCCTGAAGTGAAGGAAATGAGTATTTTCTGGCTTTGTGTATGGCTTTCTCATGCTCGCTAAAGCCCATTCCATGCACAGGAAATCTCTCTTGGTGCCAACTCTGCGATAATGGAAAGGAATATTGTCTCTCATTTGCCACACCTGTTGTCAATAAGCATTCACTTTCGATCTATTTAAACTCCATGGAGGAAACAGACAGTGTTGGTCTTGGCCATTTTGTTGGCAAGGTTGGACTCACAGCACCTGGAAAAGCTACACAACATCTATGCTCTTGTTGGGGAAGTGGGGTTGCCCCTAGTAACAGCTGCTGTGTTTCAGTGGAGACCTGGAGGCCTCTGGAAAATCCATGAAGACCTTGCCCAGATCCCTGTGCAGAACTGAGTGTCCATAACTTGTAGCTGGAAGGAACTTGCATCTCTTGGGCCTCCCCCAGACTCAATTCTGTGGAGGAACAGCTGAGAGAAGGCAGGGTGGCAGCAATGCTTTTGTTGCTGCTACTTTGGTTTCAGGCAAAGATGTCGTGATGCACAGCTATGTTAAAGATTCTGTGTTATCAAGCTCAAGTTTGCATTTTCTCCTATTTGCTAAGATCTGTTTGTCACTCATGTGCTAAACTTCCATCTGTTCAGTCCCATAACTCCTTCTTTCAGAACCAGACACCCAGTCTGAATTCCAGCTCTTTATAACCAATTCCCTGAAGCCGTGCCTCATCTCCTTTCCAGCCTGATGCTTTAATATCACTTTCCACTTCACTCCCTATTAGGGACACTCCTTTCCCCTTGTAGAGATGGGCTGGGAAAGCTTAAGGCCTGCTTATTTATGCACAGCTCAAGTTCCTGCTGCCATTTCCCCATCTTTGTGTGGCTAGTTCCATGTTTTCCATTGTGAGCATTTTTTAGTAAACATGACTCACAGGTTGCACATTCATTAGCAGCAAACATGCGACTTACCCATTTTTTTTTTTTTACAAATGCTTAGAGATGTACAAATTAGTTTCTTTTTGCAGCTGAGTGGTTATACATATGACTATAAGGGCATACTGAAGTAGGTGAGAGGGTTATAGGATAAATTGATAGATCAATGTGGAACGAACAGATGGATGAATGGACATGTTGAAGAATAAGTATGGAGTAGCTTTACACATTAATATTTGTTTTGATGAATGGATGAGTGGGTAATAAATAAATAGATGAGTGTATGAAAGTACATAGGAAAGTTGAATAATAAAGTGAGTGGCTTGTGGTGAGTGATGATTGCTAGATGGGTGGATAAATGAATGGTCTTGATCACCAAGATGCCAACATATACACCCACAACATAGCTTCCTTCTATTAACACAAACCCACAAAACCAGAACCATCACATGCAAAAGACTGGGCTGGGCACTTTGGACCTGCATTTCTCCACAACAGAAGTAAATGCAGAACGCTGTCATTGAAGGTTCTGGGCAAGCTTAAATGATACTTGCCATGTTTCCTGGTGGCAACTTACAGCACTGACCTGGTAATAAGCATATCTGTTTCATCATCTTTTCAAGAAACATTTCCTGCCTCCTAAATATGTCCCTTTTGTTCTTCAGAAATATCTAAAATGAACCCATAGGCAAACTACCAAAGATCCACTTAAAACAAAAGCTGACACCAAGGGAAACAGGGAAGCCAAGTCAGAACCACCTGCCTTTCAAGGCAGCCCTCACACAACAGCCCCTTTAGGAGAGCAGGCGAAGAGGGCAGGCTCCCTCAGATCTGACCTCATTTCAAAGTCACAGGGCTTTCATCACTCCGGTTCACTGTTAATCAGAAACCAAGGAAACGGACAATACTCAGCTCCTGTCAAATGTACAATGAAACATAACCTTGTTTTTGTGTTAGGTTATTATGTTTTTATTACTGTTACTGTGTTATAGATGTCCCTCCTTCCTCTAAGATAACAACAGAACAAAGCACCAGCTTGAGAGACAAAAGCTGTCAGTTTGGATAAAGTCAGTATTTTGTTCTTATTTATTTAAAATATGAGGAAGCTAATCATACCCATTGTAATTTTAGTAAGTTATTTCTTAATATAAGTTTATTAAACCATGAATTTTCCCTTGAGCTAAACTAATGACCACGATTAGGTCTGCTCCTTTATTTCAAATGATCAAAATAGTCAATGGAATCAGATGAAAATTATAGATAGTGATAATTATAAAATGTCAGCATCCCCCGGAATCAATTTACTAATATGTCAGCCTGGTGCAGAGGAGAGGAGTGAGTGCACCATGCAGAAGGCTCACCGCACACACGCTGCTGTCATCCATCCTAGGGGAACAGCACGACTGAGTATTTATAACCCACACTGCCCTGCAGTCATTTCGAGCCTGTTCACTCCACCTTTTACCAGACAGCAACGAAGGTGAGGCAGCAGGCTCCTCGGCGCCCTGGCATCCCCAGGTCCTCAGCTGAATTTTTACAGGGAGTGGGGGAAGAGAGAGCTTTCAAGTCAACCAATCCTTTAGGAACTATTCAGAATCCACCTCTGTGGTTTTCTTAGTAAATATGTGATTCTGACCTTTCTCCATGCCCGATTCCTGTTAGTGAAAAGGCAGAATTCTCTAATTAGACATGTTGAAGCACCACAGCTGAATTTAAAGCCACACTTTTCACTTGTGGCTTTTTTGGCTGTTATTTTCAGGTAAATTGTCTGTGTGCCCGAAGGAATAAGCACAACAGATTTGTGTTGGCTGAAAGGGCAGAACTTGCCCTCACTACAGCCTATCAGGGGCAAGAAGCAGGGATACAATTCGCACAGATGACTGTATTTCACTCCTCGGGGACTGTTCAATTTCCCGAGACTGTCAGAAGTCTTATATGACAAACAAGATCAAAGCAATGACCTCCCGACCTTCCCTCCATACAGACTCTGGATACCTCAGTGTACACACACAGTACACACACACTCAGGCAGTAAGTACAACAGACTTTCTAGATCTCACGGATAGAGCACCAAGATAAAAATCCCAATGGGGAACTATGTGTTGCAAGGCGATCCCCAGATTATGTGACACTTCACTGGCATCCTGTGTCTTGACAGCTTTCTCTCCTACCCACAATCTTTGTTTCCTCCAGCCCTCACCCTCAGAGCTATTGACCCTACTTCTGGGTCTCCTCCAAAATCTTCTCTTCTGAACAATCTATTTCAGACTCCTCTTGTCCCAAGGAAACAAGCATGCTTTCAGTAAGGCCATTGGAGACTGTTCCAGCCACCCTGAATGAGAGATGCCCTTGCAAAGGAATTTTTGGTGTGACCCCTTCACTCCTGTGGTTACATGGTTCTGTGAAACAGCCAAGTACAGACCTAACACCAAAGATTTTGAAGCTGGGTTGCTGTCTATTAGCTATGTCAACTATGTTCAACTTCTCTGTTTTTAGTTTCCTCACCTAAAAAGCAAGAAAAATAGGAGCTGTTTCTCAGGAACCAAATATGTCAAAATCCTTAGGAAGGGGGACTAACACACAGTAAAAGCTTCTTACACATTTAAACCACAGTGTCAAAGGGCTTATCACTTAAGACTTCCCTTTCCCCTCCCCCTTCCAATTGCACATTCAGTTTGTACAATAATGATGAACTCACCGAAAGAAAAATCAAGGAAGAGGGCCAGTTCACAATACTGTCAAAAAAATATGAGGCTTTTATGAATAAATTTAGCCAAAAAGGTGAAGGGGTGCTATAATGAAGATTATACAACAGTGAAGAAAACAATGTCACTACAGAGTAAAAATGTTCTTTGTTCATGAATTGAAAGAATCATTATCATGAAAATATCTACACTACCTAAAATAATCTAAAGATTCAATGCAATCTACATCAAAACATTAGTGACATTAATTGCAGAACCAGGAAAAGCAATTCTAAATTCTTATGAAATCACAGAAGGTACTGAACAGCCATAACAATTCGAGGGGAAGCAGGGGGAAATATAGCTGGAGAGATTATAATGCTTGACTTTAACATATACTACAAATGATAACAACTAAAACAGCATGGTAGCATTAAAAAGTGACACATGGATTGATGGAATGAAATGGCCTAGGGATTTTTTTGACAAACTGCTCAGACCAAACATTGATGTAAGGATAATCTCTTCAACAATTACTGCTGGGAAAACTAGATGTACATCTGTAAGAGAATGAAATTAGATTCATACCGCCCATTGTATATACAATACAAATCAAGATGCTTCAAAGACCTAAATTTTAAATTTGAATTATGTAGTGGCTAGAAAAGAAATGTTCAGGAAACATTGTAAGACAGTGATATGATGGCCATGTTTTAGATAAGACCCCAACCGCCCCCGTCATCACCATGTACAAGCAACAGCAGCAAAACTAAACAAATGGGGTATCAGGCTCAGACTTTCATTTCAGAAAAGAAAGCAATCATTGGGTCTAGTGTGAACATCGCCAGGACTACTTCTAGGCTCTGCAAACATGGAATATAACTTCGTAAGTTACAGTTTCCTCATGTAAGTCAAAGCTGTTATGAGGTCATTGTGGCAAAATCTCAACACGAGTACTGAAGACTGTGGTCAAGGTGACAGAAATCAAATGCACAACTCAAGCTGGACCTCCTCCCCCCAGAGTCCTTCTGCCATCCCATATGGCCAGGTCAAGGGCTGACTGGGTGCAACAGAGATACCGCGACTTCATGGGAATATTTCAGGAAGTGAAATCAGCAAACCAGAAGATTCCTGTGACTCAACTGGTTGGGAAGACAGAGATATGTTCTGTGAGGGAACAGCAAGGGGCAGCAAAAAGGCCAGAGACGGGTTTGCATGAACAGGATTCAGAGGCCCAGAGCAGCAGAAGAGGTTGCTTGTAGAAGAGCATGGTCAGGACCACTGGCTGCTGACAATGGCAGGGCAGCAATCTGCAATCATGCAGGGGTAGGGAACAGGCACTCACCTGCCCTTTCCAGCCGGCCGGGGCAATAAAGAGAGATATACCACACATTTTCAGTGTCAGCAGTCCCCATGTCAATTCCCTTTTATTCTACAGGCAGAAAGAACCCATGATGTTGTCTGTGTTTCTTCCTACAAGAAAGGAAACTTGACATGGCCCAGTACTCACAAATCCATATTCATGATGGCAGAGTTCTGGCCCAACACCCAAGAGTCAATCTCCCCAGTTATTCACATTAGAGATAACACAGGAGAGCCATCTACATTCCAATGAGTCCTGGATGTGTGCAGAGGGAATTCTGCTTGCAGAGTCTTAAACTGCGATAGTTTAATACACTGGAAAAATGGTGAAGAACAGTATCATAATTTCTGATAGAGTCATGTATTTTTTAGCAATAAGGACATATTCCCATATACGTGTTTTCGGTTATTTCCTATTTATGAGAACAGAACCTCATAAAGTATATGCAAGCTAAGAGGATTATGGATTTTCCAGTCCACTATGTATCATCTTTTGGGACAACTGTGACACACTGTGGTATATCCTGGACATGTTATATGGCATGGCAGTATTTGGTATTTCCTGACCAGTGTATATATCTGTATATATCTGTAAAAGAAGCTTGAAAGGCTTATGGTCACCCTTTTGTTCATGAAGAGAAAATAAAAGAGAGAAAAGTTAATCATTGGGGACTAGCATTATGTCATAGTGTGTTAAGCTGTTGTTTATGATGTCAGCATCCCAAATCAGAGCACTGGTTCAAGTTTTATTTGTTCGGCTTCCTCTTGGGCCCTGCTAATGCATCTGTTAACAGCAGGGCAAGACCCAAGTTCTTGGTCTCCTGCTGCCTATGTGGGAGACCTCGATAGCGTTCCTAGCTCCCGAATTCAGCCTGGCTCAGTGACAGCTATTGAGACCATTTGAGGAATGAATCAGTGAACAAAAGCTCTCTGTGGTTTTCTGCCATTTAAATAAGTATTTTTTTAAACAAATACTCTTGCGTCTCTGCTTAAAAATCCAGCCATTTACTTCACTCTGGGAATCTCAGTCCTTGTATTTGATATTGATAAATACCCACAGTAACCTCCAGAGCTGATCTTTGGTCATTCTCTTTGCTCAAAGCTACATAGATATTTCAAAGGACCACAAATGAAAGTTCAAGGAGATGCCAGTCCTGAAACTGAGATGATCAAAGCATTTCAAATGCAAGCAAAGGTGGTACAGGCCTTGGCCCTGTCTTGGCCCTATCTTGGAAATGATTCAATGAGAATTTGTGTTGCTTTGTATGCTAGAAGTAATGGGAGTTCTTGATAGGTATGGCACAACAAGGTCTTATGCAAACTCTGCATCACAAATGAGCATAAAGTCAGCAGTTTCCAGGATACTCCTTTGTCACTGCAAACACATGGCATCAACATGGGAAAGCCCTCCAACACCACACAACATAGGCACGTGCATGGTTAAACAAGCAGATATAAAGTTATTTGAAAAGGACTTAGTGATTCAAGACCTTAGTTTTCCCAACTGTAATGCATTTATCCTAGGAAGAGAGTGACCAGGGATGTGTGAATTTTTGAGACAAGATATTTTTTTCTAGAGAGAAATTGCTACCCCCCAGTGTAAGCAATTTTGCATAGTATCTTTACAACAATCACTGATGCTGCAGCAGGCAGCAGCTAGCTCTCAAGGATCCCTGCTTCCCTACATGCACGCCCTTATGTAATCCCCTTCCTGTTGAAGCTGGGGTGAACTCAGCAGTTTACTTCAGAGATGTGGAAGAAGTTCCAAGGTGTCTCTCCTATGATTATGTCAGCAAAGATGGTGACTTCTGGCTCATTAGGCCACTGGTTTCCCCTATTTGCTCTTATAAAGCAAGGTGCCCTGCTCTGAAGTGCCCTCTGGAGACATCCATGGGGCTAGTTCACAGTCAGTAAGGAAGTACAACACTCCATCCCACTGCCCCCAAGAATAAAATTCTGCCAGAGCTCCATTGTCAAGCTCAGCACCAGCCTTTCCATTCCCATCGCAGCCTTGAGATGATCACTTCCTCAGTCAAATCCTTTATTTTATCACTCAGTCTAGTTGGAGGTCCCTGTTAAGTGCTTGGATTACTGATGTACAGGAGTATGGAGTAATAGATGTGGTTATAAGCCACTAATTTGGTGGTAATTTTGTTTTTCAGCAACAGATAATTAACATAAACAATGAACGAGGGCACAAAGTTGGCAAGAAAGATGAGGTCTGTGTATCTAATTAATGTTTCCACTCGTGCCCACCTGGACTGTGCAAGTTACGATCCACAAAAATCATATGAAGTTACCCAACATGAAAAGCCCTCTCACTACATTTACTATAAATCCCCAGCTCACAAAGGATAGAGTTTGATTTTCTGCAATACATGAACTCACTACCTAATTCACATTGCACCTCATCCTCTTGATCTGTAGCTTCCTCATCTGTAAAGTGGGCCAAACAGTCTTGGGTTTCTCATCTTCCTAGTTAAGCTAAAACAAGACATCTGTGAGAAGGCACAGCATCTGACACATGGAAGAAACTGACTGTGAACCTGATGGCTACATTACTGGTTTTGACAAGAATTTCCAGGGTTTGGATTCTGTGCAAGATGCTACGATGCCTCATTCTCTGTCTTCTCCCCAGTTTGCTGGTGTACCTCTCACCTCTTCTCTGGCACAAAGAGGAGAATGAGGCTGCCTCAAACCAGTTCTGCTTTTCAAAGACAGTTCCCCCATTGCATTTGACTGCACCACTAAGTACCAGGTGTTTCATTTGGCATGAAAGCCAATCATCATAGTAACCCCTCTAGGTCCGATGAAAACAGGAAACAGACAGAACACAGATTTAACTTCCTCATTCAGTTAAAACTAGTGTTCCCTAAACCAAATAGTGACAACACCGAGATTCTTGCTGGCAAAGGTTTACACTTGCAGGTGGTCTTCCTGTTAAAACATGTGCCAGGATGTCCATCTGGCTCTTTTGTGAGGCCCATTTACTCCAGCAAAAGCTAAGGACACAGCTGCTTTTTGAGAATAAGTACGGGTGCCCGATAGATGAGCATCAGCTCTGAGGTGGCTGTTTCTGGATACAGGCTTGAGCCCCCCATGAAAGCTTCCAACACAGCAGAGCCCTTCTGGCCCTCCTTTCACCCATCTATTCATCTAGCAAGCAGAGCCCTCCCTGAGAATCCCTGACACAGGGAGTGCAAAGTGCTCCCTGGATACCTCCCCACCAGGCACTCTAGCAGGGAGGAGGCCAATCTCCCACTGTGACTGAATTCAAGCTCCCAGTGTAAGACCTGCCAGCTTGTGGAATCCTTAACAATTCAACACCCAGCTCTCCCTGGCCTTTACCTACACCCCAAAAGAGTCTGTGTCTCTCTTTAACCAAAGCTGCATCTATCATGATCTGCTTTGCCTGTACCTATCCTGCGGAAGTGCTTAGGTATTACCTGTCAAGCCATATTCTAACAGCCCTTTTCCAAAGACAAGTTCTTCACCCCACTGGGTGACCCCATCATCCCTGGTCACCCTGGAGATCAAGCCAAAACCCCCAGAGTGGGGCCAGGCTTAATCCCTCAACCTGGCTCAGCCTTTCTGTTCCCAAACTTAGTTTTTCGTATCTCTACCAGTATATCCTGAGAACCTTTCTCATCAACTTCATGTAAGTTCTTGCCCCAGAATCACTTTCTAGGAAAACAATACAGTCTTCAGAGCTTGCTTGCTTAAACTGTTCACCTGAGTACAAATCCTCATTCTCACATAAACTGAAGGATTCAGCACATCCCCTTGAACTCTCAGAGCCTCGGGTGTCTCAGGACCCTTCACCTTCACAGCAGGGAAATGGCAGCTGATTCTTTACTAGGAAAATGGAATTTACATAATGCTGGTGGCAGAATGGACAAATGACCACTCTTCACAGAGCCAGCAGGTCTCTGCCCAGCCCCTCAGCAGATCAACCACACAGGATTCATGGGACCAAATCACCACATCCTTGCTAAGAATTCTTAAAAAGCTTTATTTACACCAATAACCAGATTAGTGTATCGTATATGTAACTGACACATAATACATTTAATAATGATTCTTGACATTGGTGATTATAAACCAATGAAAAGATCTTGATGCATCAATACAAAGGAATAGCTCAATGTCATAGGGTGGACTTCTGACAAAAATTTTGTAGCCATTAAAAATTACGTCCATCACAATTTTTTAAACAAAGATTATGATGTTAAATTTTAATTTACACTGGAGTTGGCACAATAGCGTAAATAGTTTATCTTCTGCCTATAAGTACCAGCATCCCATGTAAGTGCCAGTTTTATGTCCCAGCTGCTTTACTTCTGATTCAGCTCCCTGCTTGTGGCCTGGGAGAGCAGTCAGGGCTGACCCAAGTCCCTGGGACCTTGAACTTGCATGAGAGACCAGGAACAACTCCTGGCTCCTGGTTCCTAGCTTTGGATCAGCTCAGATCTGGCCATTGCAGCTATTTGGGGAGTGAACCAATAGATGGAAGATCTTTCTCTCTCTTTTCTCCTTCTCTCATAAACCTGCCTTTCCAACGAAGATTTTTAAAAAATCATTTTTAAAAGATTTTCATTTACACTAAAGCATGACTTTTTTTTTAGTCTACAAATAAAAACACAGGAAATATTGAAGGTAAATTTACTTTGCTAAAATATGGTATATTGAAGCAGGGAATATTATGCAGTGATTGAAAATTGGCTGTAAAATTTGTAAAATGCTATCTAAGGAATGGTAATATGCTCCAAGCATCATTATTGCAAATGTAATTATGGAGACTAAATTTCTCCTGATTTTAAAGCAGGATATTGAATATATGACTTGAGACGAGTTGAACTATATGAAAACTGTATCAGTAGCTTAAAACTGAGAGTAGAAGGGGAAAAGCAGACCATTAGCAATTATCAGACTTGGGCTATAACCTTAAGTACTTTTCTGTTTTTTATTCCATATTTCCTCTAATTAAAATAATTATCTTTATAATAAATAGCATTTTGATTAACAGTGCAGTGTGCACCTAAATTCATGCATACATGGATGAAAAAAATAAGGCAAGGGAATATTTTACTGTGCTAACACTCTTCTATTTTAATGCTCCTTAAATTTGTTTTGTTGTAAGACCAAATTACATGCATGTTCTAGGGCAGGTAGCAATCCTAACAAATGATAGAATATGACTCAGATATGGCATCTTCACGCTTCAGCTGATACCCCAACTTGTGCAAAACTAGCTGGAGAAAACACTGAGCAATATGATATGCAGTCCGAGAGCAAGGGGATTCAAAATACTTCTTATTCAAAATCCAATCCACTCTTCCTCACCTCTGCAACTTGCCTGTGCCTTACTAGATGCACAGTCTCCATTTTGACATCAAATTTCTACTCTGACTTATATGAAGGTCTTGATCACAATTTAATACAAAGGAACAGCTGAACATTAAAGACTAAGTTTGACAAAAGCTACATGGTCATTAAAAATTATGTTCATCAAAAATGATAAAACCATATGAAAGAATGAGTAGAAAAGTTCACTAGTCTGTAGACTGAGGTCCATTGTTTGCAAGTGAATTTTTAATTTTAATTGCAATAAATTCATTCAGATGAGTGTGTTTTCCCTAATGTGTAAAAGTAACTTAAAGGAGACAGACTCCTTGATTTACCATGTGGTGTTTACATGTACTTCCATGAACTAGGAAGGAAAAGCTGGGCTGTTGTGCAACAAATCAGCTCTCCTCTCCTTTTCTGTGAGCTACTGTCACAAGAAGATGCAGCATCCATTCTGAGTAACACCCACCACCTACATTCAGGGTGGCATCATGAGACATGAATGTCAACAACCATTAATGTCCTTTTGAAAGTTACCACTTTCACGACAGCTTTTGCCCTTTGAGTTCAGCTGGGCATGCTATAGAGACATTGGACTCTTTCTTTATGCTCCTCCTTCCATGATGCAGAGAGCATGATGCCTTTTTAATAGCCCATTTCTAACATATGAGAATATTGTATATAAAATATGCCATCTGCTTTTTGTTTTTCAATGAAGCCATTTACATTTCCTTAGTGTAATTAGTATTGCATTGTAACTTGTCAATATTGTTCTGCATGGCATCAGAAAACAGCTGAGGTCTACCTGCAAAGTGATGATTTATTTGTTGCAGCATGCTCTCAGGCACTGGTGAAGGATAATTACCAAGGAGATTATTACATGGTGTTGGGTTAATTAAATATGATAAAGCCATTTGCCTGTGACACAATAGGTCTGTTTCAATCTCCATGTTGTAAAATGGTCAGATTCATCCACGGCAACATGTTGACCCCACAGAAAATGAGACCTAACCAAAATAGAATCCTAATGATGTTTCTGAATTTGATGTTCTATCTCGATTTCACTAGCTGTCTTTTTAATCAGAAAGATGTCATTACAATGATCGCTCTTGAACATTCATGCCCAATGCTCATTAAAACACAAGAGACCTTCAAACTACCTTGGAATGTTTGCAAAATACAAAATTTTAAAGATTTGAAAGGAAGAGTACCAACACTGGGTTGCTTCTCATTTTTTGTTGTTGTTGTTAGGTTGAGTCACAATGAGCCTTCACTGAGAATGGCTCAGTGGACTAAGAGTTAAGAAACAGTATCTTGTTAGAGACTGACACCCACTGGCTACCCAACCACATCCCCGACTCCAATGGAGACATCGCAGGTTGTCAAGATCTAACCATGAGGCTGCTATGTCTGATGCACAGCCAAGCTCCTTTCCCACAACTGATACCAAAAGTTTCAAGGTGGGAATAAAGTTTTATATTTTTATCCTGGAGCAACAAGAACAGAGATCAACACAACTTGTTTTTTGAAGACACAGAAAGAATTTTACACTGAATGTTTGTAGCTGGAAGGCACCATATTGTGGTATTAAAATGGCAATAAAATGGAAGCTCTTGACTGTCTAATCTTTATTTTCTTGGGAACATCAAGTTGACAAACAGAAATGTTCAATTTGGTCAAATACACAGTTAAGTCCAGTCCTAAAATATCAATAAAACTAATTGCTAGAGTGACTGGCTAAGGGAGACATGTCATTTGTAATTAACAAGTATCTACCAGTGTCTCCAATAGGCAGATCATTAAATAGAACAAAATAATTTCCTAAAGGTTTGCCTATATCAAGAAAATGAAACACAAGTTAGCATGACAAAAGTTCACGATCCAAAGGAAGGTGTGTTTAGGTAGAAACACAGCCGGTCACACAGGCTTCCTTCAGAAAGCTATTGAGGTTGCACCTGCGCCCTGTACGAAGCGTGGGATGTAAACATGCAGAGAGCAGGAGGGAAGACAGGAAGCATGTGAGCAAAGGCATGGAGCTGTGGAAAGAGAGAGGCAGGAACCAAGGCACACAAAGTATAGGGGAGCACAGAGTATTAACGCCTGACATCCAGGTGAGCCAACAACAGAGAAGCTATATGAATACACAGATAATGCTTTCCCTTGATTCAGACTACATCCTGATGCAACAGAGCTGGACAGTTAAAGAACTGCACTGAGTGACGGAAGCCATACACAAAAGAGCGTTCACTGCATGACACAAATTCTAGAGCAGACCAAACTTAACTGTGGTAGAAAAAAGAACAGAGAAGTAGTTACTTCTGGGGGCAGGAGTCAGAACTAACTGAAAAGAGGGAATATTCTATAGCTTGACAAGCACTGGGGATGCATGGATAAAGCCACTTGTTAAAACTCAGAATGTGAAGTTACTTCCACGGGTGAAAATTTTAGTGAAACAAACAAAAACAAACACACTCACTAAATTGAACTCTAAAAATGTGTATGACCAAATATTTAGAGGAAATCATATTAATTTAAGGTTTGTATTCTGAAGTGCATCAGGTTGGATGAATTGATAGATTTGGGATGGCACAATGGAGAGAGGTACCGAAGCACCTGGGGCACTAGGTTAACCTCAGTACCCAACTTTAGGATTCACAGGTGTTCTTTCTGTTTCGACTTCCCTGTAGGTTAGAAACATCTATATTAAAACTCTAGGCTTCTGGGGGGAAAAAAGTATGTGAAGCACAGATGGGTCTTGGACATAGGTCTGTCAGAGTATCTGTCACCTTCTGCAAAAGGACTTCAGAGAAGAAAACAATAGTGGGGATGCAGAGTTATTGGAAGTCACTGGATAATGACACACAGTAAAGAAATTAGGAAGGCCATTATTGCTCCTATACATTAGTCACTGTACTTGTGTCAAGTATCAGGCATACCTCATTTAACCCTGATGACAACTAGGCTATGGTCAACTGTCCCTTCTAAACCTCATTGAAATTGAATTCATAATGTAAGAAGTGTGAATTTTAATGATGTTATTATACAAGTCATAGTATTTTCTTCAAAAGAGTGGGTTTCTAATAAAAAGACAAAGCTGACTTAATTTCCCTGTGCCCTTCCTCCACGTAGTGTTGCAGCCCAAGGGTCCCAAGCCAGTTTTCAAATTTTCACAACTGTGCAAAAATCCCCAAGCCCATGGTATTCCTTGGCAGCAGTAACAAATGCACAAACACAAACCCTATAGGGAAAGCACTCAGATTCAGTAGACCACTGACCCACCTTAAGCTAACCATGCAATGCACAAGGTTTAATTACAAACCAGAATTTGAACCCTGGTCTAACTGACCCAGAACACTTGTAGCACTCTGCAGTTACCAGGACTGTTTTGCCTTGACAAGGACTTATCCCAGTGTTAACTGGAGAATTTCAATCCTTCAGAAGTGACCTGGACCTGGCTTTAAGTAGGTCAGTGCTGGATTTACAGGTTTTGTAAATTACTCTCATGACCTCTTCACCTAAACCCTACAGATTCCCCTTGACTCAAGAAGAAGGTTATCTGGTTATCCCATGGAGCACTTAACAGAGCAGCAGGAATCTGAAGATGATTCCAGCTCACCTCAGCCAAGGTGTCTTGAAGATAATGAGATGGTAAAACATCCTGAGCCAACTGCTGGAAGCCCCAACGATTCTTTCACTTGGTAAAAACTAGACCTCTCCACTGGATAGAGTGACCATGGCTTCAGTATTCCCCACACGGATGCCACAGAGATTTGCACTTCCTCTTCCTGTAAAGTACAGGAGGAGATTCTGTGGGAAGTTATCATGAGAATGACCCCAACAAATCTAAGAAGAAAGCAGCCCTGGGAACTTTCATTGGCCCAAGCCTGGGCCTGTGTCAACCACGTCCTCGATCTCTTCCATGATGCACAGGAAGGAATGATGCTCAGAACTGGATTGTGAAACACTCCTCAGAGGTCTGTTTAACACCCAGAATTAGCAATCATGCCTCTCTGAGAAAGCCTTGCTGTAGAGAAGCTCGTAGTATAGAAAATTATACACTTATCAAGGCAATTATTCTTTTTCTATGCCACACGATTTTCTTATAATAAATACCCACTCAAACTATAGATTCCCTATTGATAAGATCATCATCAGTGCCAGCCCAGGGAAGACACAAAGGGTTGGCCAGCGGGGAGCTGTTAGTGGGTTTTCAGTAAGAAACAGTAATAGTCTATGATTTTGACAGTTAAAATAGATGGAATAGGGAATCAATTTCCATTTAAGACTTTTGGTGCAAAAAAAAAAAAAGACATTTGGTGCTGGACACTCAATGGAAACTTGAATTGAGCTAGAGGTGAGGGGGCTTTTGGCCAGATGCAAAGCAACAGAGTCTTTACAAGGAGAGCCTGGTGATTACAGCCTCAGTTACTGCAGCCTTGAGAGGCATGTGGCTGACAGAATTCTTAAATTCACAGTGGATCCAAAGACTTGATGCTCTTCTTTGAAAAATGAGTAAGAGAAAATGACATCCAATTTACTTTGGTGCAGCTACAAACCATGCATGGGTCAGTGGAAGCAATGGAGTAATGAAGGCATTCTGAGTGCGGTTCCATACTACAGGACAGGGGTCATACATATCAGCTAACAAAATAAACCCTCAGGTGACCCAAGTCCTTCACTCATCACTCACCAAATATTTATTGAACACCTTGTAGGTGCCGGGTACCATGCTATGCCCTAAGACACATCAACTGAATAAATGGAGAGATACATAGATCTCAAAATGCTGTCTCTGCCCTTGGAGCTGCCTCCTTCCCACACCCAGGACCAACCTTCCCTCTTCTGAATATGGATTGCAGCTTTCCCTCCCCACAGTTCTTAGTGGGCACACAAAGAGATGGAAAGACTACATGAGTGGATGAGGGGAAAGACAAAAATGGATAGCTCAAAAACCCTGTATGGCTGGTCATTGGAGGAGAACTGGTCGCCTTCCACTTCCCACAATTCTACTTAGTTGCTTAAGGACGTGATCACACAGAGTGTTTACAGTATTGTCCTGCCCGAGCTTGATGCTGTTCATGAGTTACTCTCACCAGAAGCTGCAAAGTTGACATTTGTATTTGCATTATTACTGTTGTTACTGGAATAACAGTTACCTCTGTCAACTGCAGATGGGTAACTAGGCTAAGCACACTGAGGCTTTTATATCACAGAGCTCAGAACAAGGAAAACTGGATGGCTTGAACTGTTGTCATTTTATTCCTTTCTTTTAAAACTCAGGGGTTCATATATATATACTTATTGCATAAATAGTCACATTTCATGTATTTTTAAAATACAGTATCTGTTTAATTGTCAAATAAGTACAGACACTATGTATCTTACAACAAATATTGAGTTTTGACTGAAATAATTCATCAGTGGCTTGGCAGTGCATGTGTATTTCCTAAGTCTCATTCAGCAAATAATTGCTGAGTTCTCACTTGTATCACAGGTTAGGGAACTGAATGTGGATCAACACACACTCATGGGCATCCATTCCAGAAGGGGAAGGTGCAAGACTAGAATCTGTTCCAATACTTACTCGATCAGAAGGTCAAGTGCTATGATGAAAATGGTAGCACGACAAGGACACCAACAGCAGGAGACTGAGGGGCAGCCATGTTTGTGCACGGTGACTTCTAGGGGTGATGTTTGAGTCAAACACTAACTGAGTGATGGAACAAGTCATAAAGGTACTGGGTGGACAGCACATTCCAAGCAGAAAGAGTAGAACGTGTCAGGGTCCCGTGGTAGACAGAAGGCTGGTGTTTGTGGACTAGTGAGGAGGCCAGTGCAGTGAGCAGTGCATATTTATGTTCACAAAAGAAACCTACATTTGTCAAGGTACTGCTGACTACTCTTCACACAGGTGTACCTGGGAGGTCTTGCTTTGTACCAGCAATCTTAAAACAGGAAAGTAAGAGAGACAATTAATTTTCTGGGAAAAAAAAAATCATTCAGCTGTTCTATTCACTGCACTGAGAGCTGGCTGATGAAGACAGTGCCTACCCAAACCACAACAGGCCTCACCCCAAGGGAGGTCCTGTCCATTAGTGAGTATTCCACAAACAGGTGCAAAGACAGCAGGGTTAATCTTTCCTGGGAATCCCTTTGCCAAAACCCACCATGTCCACTGTTTGACCAGGGTCCTTGATGTGCAAACAAGGAAAGGAGCGATCCACCTAGAACCATCGCCATCACTGAGCAGCCCGGGACAGAGAGCCAAAGACAAAAGAAACAAAGCAGAGAATTCAGCTTCTAATTAATGGAAGTTGAAATTGGTTTGAATCATTAGATTTACTGACTTAAGGGTTTATTAAATAGCATCCTCTCACATCTCTTTTCTATTAATACTCTGTTGTAGCTTCAGTGAGCTGCTGTGTGCAAGAACTTTGTGCATTAAGAGATAATATTTTAGAATAGCATGGCAATATTTTGTGCCAAAAAGCACAAGCTTGAGTAATTTTCTTTTTCTGGGTAGTAGCTAACAATTTAGTGGTAATAAATTCTAATGGCACAGGACTCACAGAAATCCTGAGGTGCAGCGTATCCAGGATTACAGCATATCCAGGATCACAGAGGAAACCTTAGGAAAACTCACTGCACTCAGCTCCTTCCAGCAGCCTTGATGCAACAGAGCACGACCTGGATGAGGTCCAAGTTGCATGTCGCATAGGGGAACACAACCCCATGCCAAAGCCCTCTACCCTACCCAGCCTTTTGCCCTTGAGCTCCTGCTTTGCGAATTCAGTTTCCAACTCTGACCGATCCTTTTTTCCACCACAGAACATATTAGGATGCACAGTTCTTGTGTACGCTCTCTAAGGTATTCATATTCTTTGCTTCTCAAATTCCTTTTATTTCAACACATTCAGCATATGTCCCTTTTTCCTTAAATTCAAAGACCTGAATTACCATGTTCTATTAGGGAATTCAATAAGTCATTGACTTTTTTCCATTTCGTTCCCCATTTGGTACAAGAAAAATGTCCCTTGGAACTATGTCTTTGGTTCTGAGGTCTGGGCATCCAACAGACCATTATTCCATTGTGGGTCCAATCCTTCCTGTCTTCTTAAACTGTAGGACCATCAACAGAGGTGGAGCTCATCTACAATCAGCTGAAAAGCAAAGCCATTACCACAGCATTTGCACACCTGCCAGTAGGATTTTCAGGTCCAGGATGGATTGATAGTGACATTTTAAGAAGCTATGGTATTATTACCAAAGCTTTTACTTTCAAGCTGCAATAGTCAAACTGCTTCCACCTGATCAATTACCTAGAAATTGAGCTTTAAACCAAAAGCTAAGTTGTTCTGGAAGTCCTCTGGGCAAAGCAACTATCTCTTGCAATTAAATGTCACCATAATTCTTTCAGAGCTAGTCTTGCTTTTGCTCCAAGACATTCTCCCAGGCATGTGACTACTGCCTGATCCCCAGGTAGAATGCCTTTGAAAAAGTGCAAGCTCACACAAAAATGTCTTTGAGTATGGGGGCTTTGATGGGAAGTGTGTCAGGAAAAACATTCATATGCAAAGGAGGTCACCTGTGGTCATTTATTGGAGGATATATACAGGTTGCTTGTTTCAAGTCAAATCTCAGTGAAGAGCCAGAGGTATGGACAGCAGAAGTGAGTATTCACTGCTACGGTGAATGTGTAGCCAACAGGGTGACTGATAAAAGAATGGGTTGCATACAACTGCATGGAAGAGCTGGGGGCTGTGCCTGGGCTTAGTTGGTTTGAAATCCTGGACAGCATAACTAAACATTGGAGAGTTGACATGGTTGGGAATAGAGTTGGAGGAGGGGTGCCAGTGTCCCTTGGGTCCTAATGGATAAGGAATTTGCCAGGCAAAAAAAGTAGAAAAGTGAACTGACCACTCAACAAAGATAAAGTGTACTGTAACAGTACATGCACAGTAACAGATGGGAATATAGCAGCTGACAAACTAAGACCAAAATTCCTGCTCTTAGAAGTGTATGAGATCAAGTGTGACTAGGTATGGGAAGTACTTTAATAATAGCAAGGTGACGGTCATACAGTAGTGAGAGCCTACCACGAACAGCAGAGGATTTTCAAATCTAAGAGGAGTTCACAAGAACATAATCAGAGAATGCCCTCAGGTAACTGCTCACATCCAGTTTGGTCCTAGAAGTCTCTGTTCCTTGTCTGTAACCTACAGCAGGGAAAGGGCGGTGCTGACACCAGCTAATGGTGCACACTCACTGACCTGTTACTCTTTGCTATCTACACAGTGCTAAGCATTGCCTCACTTATGCTCTCCCAACATTAAAAGAAACTAAAGCTGCAAGAGACAAAGGTACACGAGCAGAGAGCTTGAGCCCACTCTCTGTGGGCTTGGCAACCAAGTTGGAGATGAACCCCCATGAGAAGGACTCGATGTTATGCTTGGTTGCATTAAGTGATCAACAGATAGATGCTGGCAGTCAAGATCATTGCAGCAGTCCGAACTTCCTCCTGTGAGAAAGATATCACTTTTCTCTCATCCCTCTTGGGAGCATGGAAGAAATTTCTTTCTCCTGCTTCTTTTCCCCCAGACTTTCTAATTCAGATAGGACTTACATCCATAGAACCAACAGGTTCCTGGCTGAGCTATATCTTAGTAGCAAATGCAAACATGCAACATTCCCAAGAGAGAAACCTTTGAACAACAGAACCAGCACATGGTGTATTTTAAGCCTCACCCGTGGATGTATGGTCAACCTTAAAAACATAGCTTGTGTGCCTGGCACAATAACATAGCAGCTAAAGTCCTCACCTTGAACACGCCAGGATCCCATATAGGTACCGGTTCTAATCCCAGTAGCCCCGCTTCCCATCAGCTCCCTGCTTGCAGCCTGGGAAAGCAGTCAAGGACTGCCCAAAGCTTTGGGACCCTGCACCCAAAACAGGAAGAAACTCCTGGCACCTGGCTTTGGATTGGCTCAGCTCCAGCTGTTGTGGCCGCTTGGGGAGTGAACCATCAGATGGAGGATCTTCCTCTCTTTCTCTCCTCCTCTCTGTATATCTGCCTTTCCAATAAAAACAAAACAAACAAATAAAAAAACGCAACCCTTGCTTTCCTGCTACCAACCTTTACCCAAGCAGCTCACTCTACCTGTACCTCTGTGCTTGCATTGTAGCCTGAAGCAGAAGCAATCAAATTTGCAGTCTCACTGGCCCCTGTGAGCTTCAACTGCAATTGTATGTAATCCCTTTCTCTGTGTTTTCTTCATTTTGTTCAAGTTGTTAGCACAGTCCTATCACAAGTCTGCCATGTGCAATTCTTAACAAAGCATGCAATCTACATTCTGAACAAATGCCTGAATGCCGACAGTTCACACCAGCTTACAGTAGACCTGCCACCACAGAGTCCAGTGAATTGCTATTTGGTTTTGGTTCATGATTTGTCCCCATGTCTCTAAGGCAGGAATCATATTCATCTTAATTATCAGTAAATGTCAGTTGAATGCAAGAATGAATCAATGAATGAATAATAGACTGAATAAAAGCACAGATGATGCACAGAATTAGAAAACAGCAGGAAGGGAATTGAAGGGATGATCCAAAATCTAAGTTTTTAGAAATTTCAAAACAATGAATGTACAATCAAAAATAAGTTGTGGAAATACGGCTACAAGAAAAACTATTATGTGAACAAGATTACCTGTTCAGAGATTTCAAATTAATCCTTCTGTAGACTCCCTTCCCTAATCTCCCCAAATACAACCTGTATAGGCACATTTTTCTTTGTTATCTCCTGGTTTTCTCCCAATGCAATTACTACCACATAAGCAGAGGGTCAGAAGAAAAGGGGCCTTTTGAAGCCTCAGCCCCCAGAAGCCATTGTCTGGGCTAAATGTACAGGCCACATCTCAGGCAGACCTTACATGGAAGGTACAAAAGCTGCAGAAAAGGGAAAAAGATGGGAGGCAGTTTTAGGCCAGGGCTGACCCTTCATAGGTTCCCCTGGCCAACTGGATTTAGGACCAAAAACAGCATTCCATGTCTTTTCTTAGGTCCATCCATAAAAACACACTCAGGTATACTTTCTTGTATATCAGTACAAGTGAATGTGTGAGTACATACAAGCACAATAGTAGTTCTCAAATTCATTTAGGCTTGCGGTAATGAGAACTATTGCATTTGTTTAGATTTCCCCTTAAGATATATGATTACTCTCACAAAATGTCATTTCAATTACAGAATTGCAATAATGAGCCCAAAACCACCCTCACATGCACTCCGGGCTCGTGAAGTGCCCATTGGCTGTGACAAGCACTAGCTGAAGCTTGGGGCTTTTGTACTAATAACAGAAAGATGCAAATGGAATGAGTTGGTATTTACAGATCAAGATGGACAGGCTAGAAAGCAAAGGTCTATTGGAAGCAGTCTTGCCCTTGGCCTGACAAAAGGTAGAGCTACTACGTAGAAATCCAAGCAAATTAATACATAAACCTAACTGTAACAGTATCGATCCAGGAGTCCTGAACAGAGAAAGCCCTCCTGTCACCCTTTGTTCAGAAGCTTCCACCTCTGTTTGATAATGCTCAGCATTAGGGAAAGCAAAGCCTGTGTTTCACAGCAGTTCTCAGCAGGTCCAAATAACTCCCAAAAGAAATTTTCCTCTTTTCCAGAAAATAGGAGGCTGGTTAGCAAGACAATTTCAACAAATATCTTCCTTAATAGGGAAGCAAATATTTGCTTTCCTGAAGTTCAAGCCACAGATGAATTCAAATAGTAACTCCTCCTAGTGGTAGCTACTTGGTCATTCATTCAAATCATCATCTACTCATTTATTCAATAATGATTATGGGCACAAGCCTATTTCTGTTTGGGAAAGATCACCAGTGATCATTAAAAGTAATGTTTCAGGAGCTTGGAGAAGAAACAGACACTCAAGGTCCTTGTAGAATATTAAACACCAATCAGAACCAAGGCATATTACCCTACACTGTATTTCATGTTAAAGAACTTCCTGCCCCTGTTCTATGAAATGAGCTGCACAGGATAACATGTGCTTCATGATCTCCAGCTGCCATCCCTAAAGCCCAGAAACCACTAGAAGCTCAAAGACTAAGAACCAGGGAACACTTGACCTAAAGGGCCCTGACAGTGCGCCCGATTCAATGACTCACAAAATGTCCTGTATCAGTATTTCAGAGCTGGATGGTTTCACAGCCCTCAACACACAAAAAGGATGAAAGGGGTTCCCCTGACCAAAGGGACAGTGAGGAATCCAAAATCAACGAGATCTGGGCCTCCCTCTTCTTCATGTCTGAATAGTTCCTGGGGTCTATCTACAGAGCTAAGTGCACCTGGAATAGTCAGACCTCTATCAAGGCTAAATTCATGTATTAGGTAACAAAACTGAGGTCATGGAGATTTACTAACTTTTCCAAGAACATAGAGCTAAGTAACAGACATAATCTGATATTGGAATGAGAGTCTATTTCTGCAATTATAGCACACAGCCATTTGGATAGAAGAATTTTGGACTATGTGAGAGGAGGAAACAATTGCCACAGATACACCGAACTCAGAGTGGTGGGGGAGATACCCATGTGTCCATATGCAGGAAGTAGGCAAGTGCACAGGTGTGTAGCTCAGCAGGGACATCTGCTTTCTTAGATTTAAGGACTGTCATTATAGAGAGAATAAATTATGCCCCAAGACAGGACAGAAAACTCCAGTGGGTGGCAGGGAGAAGAACCAGGGAAGTTTGGAGAAGCTGAAACAAAAAAGGGAGGACAAAGACAGAACATGGATGTTGTATTAAAGAACAAGATATTATATGTGAAGTATGCCAAAGTAACACCCATGTGGAGAAGGCTCACACACCAACCATTTTCTCCCCCCTGCCTTTCATTCCCTTCTACATGTGCAATGTTTCTGCCTTTGTCCTTCTCAGAGAGGCTGCCTGTATAGCCCCAGGAGGAAGGAACAATGGCATGCAGCAGTCAGTGTGCACAGTCCATCATGGGCAACTGGGGATAATTTCAGGAGCTTTGGGAACCAGTTGTTAAATACTAATGCCATTACACATTAATTATGGGGGGGGTGGACATTTAGATTGGCGGATGTGACAGGAGGTGCCTGTACCTCTTCTCAGGGTATATAGATTCAACATCTTCCTCTATCTCCTCACTCAAGCTCTCTGCTGACAACAGACTCTGGGAGTCAGCATGTGTTGGCTCAAGAAGGGGTGTGTGATGTCTGCCCAGAGATCTGAGCCCTATTCTGTTCTCAGCTTTGGACCAGCAAGGGACTGTTACAAATATCTGGAGGGTGAACAAGGAGATGGAAATTTTCTTTCTCCACCTCTATCTCTCTTACAAAAAAAAAGCTGTCATATATGTGCATATATATGATTGAACACTCTTAAAACAAAGGCAATCAATACTCAAATGTTATCACTTTTTTACTATGTTGATTGTTATCTGTGTTTATTAGTTACTTATCAGTTACATGTTTTCACTCTATGGCAGAAAGATCAAACAACCTCTTTCCAACTGTATATTTCTATTATGCACTGTTGGGAACTTAAAATGAGCCGTGGCAGTATTCATATGCCAGAAATGGCTGAACACTTCAAATCAGGACTTGCATGCCCACAGAGAAGAAGACATCAGTCTCTCTGGGACCCAGTATTTTCCTAGTTCTGGTTCTTCAAAGGCTGGTTTCCTTCTCTGTGTCCTTCCATCAATTCACTGTGTTTCTTAAACTTGTCTAAGAAGATATTTATTACTTGCAAACATCAGCTTTTCAAAGGGAAATGTAACAAGTTTTAGAGTTAGGGGGCTTGCTGCAACCAATCAAGAAATATGCAAGTGTCCACTCAAAACACACCTCATGGCCAAGTCATTTCAGCAGTGAAAGACTGCAGAGGCGATTGTTATAGATGTGGGGTGAGGAAGCAGAAGGGAGGAGAGGAGGGAGGAGGAAAGAGGTAAGCACAGCAAAGCAGGAAGGGTGAAGTCGGTCTCCCTGTATGACCAGCATCTTTCAACAGAAGGTGACAGTCCAGGCAAACCCACTATCAGCTCCTTTACAATTCCAGCTATAATTCCATCCACTGCTCTCAGCCCTCCAGCCATGCTATTTACATAATGAGAGAATTTGATGGATAGGCGGGGTGCATATCGATTGTCACCAGTCTGCCTAGTTAGTTTATGCTGTAAGTAACACTTGCTGCTGCTTAGGGGGATGTTCTGCTAATTCCAGTTATCATCTTGTTTCCCCCACTTAGCAGTGAGAATTTGTTAGAAGAACATAGAATATTATATTCAAATGGTTACACATGGTCATCAATCAATGGTGTTTAACAGACAGACACAACTAATACAGTTCTTTCTGAACATTTAAATCCACGAGTGGGTTCCTATCCTCACAAGTAGGTGGATTCACATTTCTTTTATTTGCTCTTGAAAGTCATGCTGTCAAACATGGGATGTTTAAAGGCTGAATATAGATGCTCCTGGGCATTTGGAGGTTGGTCCTGCAGTTCTGCAGGTGTGGCATGTGCAGCTGACTTCATCCTCCCTGCTACAGAACTCCAGCTCATGCTCATAGGGGAAAGATATTTTGAAAACAGCAGAGTAAGGGCATGGGGCAGGTGGCTAAGAACATCACAAGGAGCGGGAATGAAGTGAAGCCCTAAGCACAAGTCAGGCTCCACTATCTCACTGAATTTCACTTACAAGACACAAAGACACACGACTAGACTATATTGAGAATGCACACAGTTATCTCAGCACATTAATCCCCAGTCACAACACCCCTGTTTGAGCAAAGGATACTGTACGTGTCACTTATCAACAAAGCTGACCCTGGATGTACTTGTCTTTTGCCCGTCTGTCATTATGATATCAAACGGGAATCCATCTCGTTTCCATGTGCCAGCTTGTACTGAAGACTGCCTATGAGTATGCTCGGGAAGAGAACCAATGTGAGAAGCCCAGTTGACTGCTGACGAAGGACCAGCATCCCGCGTTTTGTCAGTTCCTGGTGGGTGGCTTTCACTTCATCCATGTTATAGTTTGAAGCCCACGTGTCTAAATGATGAGTGTTTGAAGGAACTTGTTTTAAGTGACCAGCCCTAACATTAAATGCTCTCACTAATGCTTTACCAACCATATGCACTCAACTGTAACAGAAAATTGGAAATCAAAATCTTTGTGCTTTTGGGATACAGAATCAGCTTAAGCCAACAGCTTACAACTTGCAATGTTAACAAGCTCCAGGTGGACCTGAAGAAGCCTGCCAGGACTGTCCAACTCTAAACAGCCATTAGCATTCTTGTAGCTCTTTGTCTCCTTCTTCTTGAGATCATCTTAAGAGAATAGTCAACTCATTGGCTCAGCTTTTGGGCAAGTCTTTGGAACCTTCTTCGGCCAAGTGCCAAATCATCAGCCTAGCAGGGTCATTCACAATGGGTTCATAAAATCAAACAATAAGTCCTGGAAGAAGAAATGTAATGGTGGCAAACCCCAAGAAAAAGATGGAGACAGAAAGCGATGTGCCCTGCATCAGCTCTGATATCAGCTTTCCAAAAACATTAAGGATTGATTTCCTAAACATTCGGATAACTTTTGTCCCTTTAGATCAAAAGGTGGCTTGTTTACTTAGTAATAAAGTTTAAAGATACTCCCCTATTCTGACCACAGGCACCCCTGTTACATGCTTCCTGATTTGTGTACCACTGTCCCCCAAAACATCACGGCTATTGGAGTTGGCCTCCACTCAACAGACTCAGAATCACACACATGTTTACAGTAGGCCTCCTTCTGCTGTGACAACTTCTCGGACTGCTGCTGTGAAGCAAAGTGGAAAATTCCTGACATGATCTGTGGCTCAAACCAGGGAATGTCCCATTCTGTCTCAAAAGAAACCTGCTAGTTTGGGTTTCCATTTCCAGGGATTAGGATCTCTGACCTCAGCAGTTCGTGGAAAAGCAATCATGCTGTACTTTCTATGGGTGTGGCTCTATGTTCTGTGCTGGGGAAAGTCAAGAAGAAAGAGAGAAAATGGAGGATGAAAGAAAGGAAGAAAGAGAAAAATGAGAAAAGGTGTCTTGACAAGGCATCACTCAGAGAACTACAGAAAATTATATGTAGTATCATGTTATGACCTGCTCCACTTCCTCAGCCCTGGATCCTAAGCCCTGTAAAGGTGTTGTCATCCATGCTCCTCCCTGGAGGAGGGGATTCTTGTGAGCCATTTTCACTTGGCAAAGAAGTGGAGGTAGATCATAAACAACAACATGAAAGTTCTCTGGAAAGTTAACCTACTTGAGCAAGGTTTGGTAACGACAATATGAGGGTAGTCCTAGGTCTCCTTCACACAAGACAGAGACCATATGTCAGCCCCGCTGTTGCTACTGCCACTTTCACAGTTGCTCCCTGTGCCACTCCATAGAAGGGCTGGAAACCAGTGAACACCTTCTTCCATATTCTGACTCTGAATACATTTGCATTTCTTCCTGCCTCATTCCTATAGCATTAAGTCTCACGTTCTCCTGGTTGAGGTTGGCTCTGTCTTAACCTATTCCTGATAAATATGAGGCAAGAGAGGTCTCTTTAAAGAACTTAACAGGATCCCAAACTCATGTACACAAGAAGAGAATGTGTTTGTAACTTCCAAATATAACATTGCTGTACCCCACTCCCTTTTCTCTCTCTCTCTCTGGTTTCTCTTCCTGGTTGTGCTGAGTTTTTCGACCACCTCATTGTATCTAAGTTGAGCAAGCATGGATCCCAAAGCTCCACGTTCACTTCGTCCTTGGAGGCCATGACTTCAAGGCAACAAGCAGTTTGGCTCTTAGCCACATTTAATGACTTTTTCAAAGACCTTGGTTGCCTCACGCACTCCATGAATGAGTCCAGACCACTCAAGATCTTGAGTCAGTTTGTACAGGCATCCATTGGAGTGACAACAAAAAGCAGTCACAGGCCAGAGGGCAGCTTGGCAAACAAAATCACAGCTGGAGCCCAGTACACAGGCCTTCCAGTAACTTGGCCATCCCCAAATGCTTTGGTGGGCCCCAATCAATGCCAAGCACAGTGAACCCACGTGGCCCACCTTCTTAGCGTGTACAGTTATCAACCTTACAGTAATCCTGCTAACTTTTGCTGGTTTGCTACCTCACATTACCAATTTACATTGAGGTCACAAATAAAAACAAAAGGAAACATAACCATAAACATGTACCTCATGTAATCAAAGCTCAACTCATAGAATTTCCTGCCTGATAATAGCAGCAAGGGATAATAAAAGGCCACCTGTCAAGTTCAACATATGATCAATGGCATAGGCTTCCAACTTCTGAAATCAGAGGCCAAGCTTGGCACCAGGCTTGGTAAATTAACTACCATGTACAACCAAAGTCTCTTTGAGAGGGGAACATTTCAACAGTCACTTCCTGTGTGGTTGCAAATCCAGTCCCTTTTTAGCAGATGTACGTCATACTGGGAGAGGCAGCAAGGCCCCTGACAGGCCCTCAGCCATGGGGCTGAAAAGCTGGTGACTCATATGGCACTCCAACTATTTCTTCAGATGGGCTGTGTGGAAGCTAGAGATCCTGGACACATAAGATATTTAAAATGGGGCTTTGTGCATCTGAGAAACACAGGAAATATCAAGCGGCATTTACTTCAACTTGAAATCAAACTTTCACATGAATTATCATCCATCTGAAGTGGTACTTCATTTTTGGTTTTTATTTTGTTTTGTTTTAGTGGAGACTGTCTGTATGTAAGCAACCTTTCCATTATTAATCACAGCACTGTGTCATTTGTGAAAAAGTCCAAATGGAAAAGACAATTCCAGTTTAGCCTTTCGAATGCTAATACTGTGGTATTCCTAAATCCCTGAAGCTGACACAATTTACAATATTCTCAGCATGCAGACAATTTTCAAAAAGCACCTTTGGAGTAACTAACGTGTAAAAGAACTCAAAGCCTCTCAGATTTATATTTAAATAACCCGTTCAGTTCTGGTTAGCATTGAGGCAGTGCTTATCAAACTCAAACCCACAGAATTAACCAGGAAGACTTGTTCAATAGTTGAGACAGTCTCCAGCTTTTGACTCAGTGGTTCTGGAATGAGAAGCAAGAAATTTTAAGATTTACTATTTATTTGAAAGTCAAAATTACAGAGACAGAGAGAAAGAGAGGCAGAGACAGAGATATCTTCCATTTGCTGCTTCACTTCTCAAATGATTACAAATGCTAGGGACAGGACAGGCGCTTTATACAGATCTCCCACTTGGGCCATTCTCACGGAGCTGGATTAAAGCGGAGCAGCCATCGTTGGAATCAACAACCATATGGGATGGCAACACTGCAAATAGTGTCGCAACCCATTTCACCATAGCAACATTTCCAAGAATTTGCTATTCTAACAAGTCCTAGAAAATGCTGATCCTGCAGGTTTTTGGAAGCACATTATGCACCCAAAAACAAATAATGGGAGAATCTTGACCTTGTTTTGATACCAGGGCTTTATATATAAGAAGAAAGCAAAGCTATCTAAATGAACAGCTCCCTAACTTTAAAGTACTTTAAACTTTAAATCTGCTGGGGGTCTTGTGAAATGCTGGTTTCAACCCAGCAGATTTCAGGTGGGTCCTCCTTTCCATCCATCCTCCAATGGCTGCTGGTCTGAGGGCCACCACCAGTTCTCCCCCACAGAAGAGCTGAATTCTAAAGGCAGACAGGGCAATCACTCAATGCAACAAGTACGTCTCATTCTGACCCTGCAGGCTGGAGATTGTGGATCAAGCATGTTTTCTACCTTTGTATATCACTGCTGTTCTATGGGCAGGCACCTGGCAGAAGCAGAGGCAAAAATTAAGTCAATTTAACAATTCAATTCACAACACATTGTGTGCTGCTCTAATTTGCACAGCAATTGTCACTGCTAGGGATTTAAATGAAAGAGATAGGGCTGCTCTAATCACAACACCTGGCCTTTAGTAATTGTTTTAATATTCCACAGAAGTTAGATTGGTACAAGCAATCACCAAAAAAAAAAAAAAAAACAAACCAATAAAAAAAACCCTATATCACATCGAGACAAAACTAAGATGGAAGAACAGAGAAAAATCTTTAACTCGTGTGTAAACTGGAAAATTCTTTTCCAAGTAAAATTTTTAAAAATGCATCTTTAGAAAATTTTGTATTACTTCCGTGGTTTTCATTTTCAGTGACTAGTCTGGAAAGAATTCTAGTTCCTGAGTTCAGTTTCCTCCAGCAATGGGAACATCTCAGACTATCAGTGGTTAGTATACTCCAGATCTGCCTAGATTGTAAAGAAAATGTCAAAGTCACATCTTCTCTATTCCAGAAATACGTAGAAGTTCTTCAAATTCACAGACATGCATGTGTTCATATTCCCTGTTACACAGCAATTACAAGTGGTCATGGCTAATGCGGAGGACCACACTGTTAAATTTATGAGATGATAGAGTTTAAATAGAGTTTGTAATCTACATTCATTAAAAACCATAAATATATTTGTACTTAGTAACTTGGTAGTATTATGGCTAGAAAATTTTATCCTATAAAGAAAGTTGATAATCAAAATTTGATACATTCAGCCTTAAATTGGAGGGGGAAAAAAAAAACCCTGAAAATTAATACAAATACCCAAAGTCTGTTTGATGCAATGGCACAAGTCACTATGAAAAATCATATTTGAGGAAGTTTGATAACATGAGAAAATGCTCATCATATCTAAGGAAGAATAAGACGATGATGATGACAACTTATGAAGACTTTCTTTGATGAAACCATGAAGGAAAAAGGAAAGGAAAGACACATGTATAGTAAGTGGGCATTGGGATCAGGCAGCAACTTCTGGTTCCACTCTCTCTCAAGCTTTCCAGAACGCTGTTATGACAGACTCAATGACTGTTTAAGAAGAAAAGCCAAGCTCAAAAATGTCAAAAATTGATACTGAGCTACATATTGTATCTTTGACAATGCACTGTGGTCTGAGAAACACCACTGTCACTCGTCCTTCTGCCATCAACCAAAACCAAGCTGCTCCCTTCGAATGGACCTTCTACCTCTCATAGGACCCAGCCCAGCTGTGGCACAAACACACAACAGCACTATGGGTTAACAGATTTCCTTCAAGCTAGTTTCCCAAGTTCTACCTAGGCTCTTATTCTCTGTGTCTTTGCTATTAGACAGTTTATTTCCTGAAAAGCAACTGAAAATCCACTGTTTTCTACACAGCAAAGTTCATGCTCTCATTCCTAAATATGAAACACATGACTATTCATCTGTCTTGTGAGAGGCAGTTCTCTGTGGTGCCCACAGGTTGTGGGATTAGAGTAATCCAATTGCTCATCAATGCCAGGTGCCATCTTTCAGGATTTGTTCCCTGCATACAAATGACTCAAGCATCCCATGCCTCCGTTTCCTCGTCAGCATCACCAAGCAGCAATGTATGACACCCAGGAAGTGGGTGACAGGGATGATGCACATGATGTCATGCAAGTGCTCAGAATTCCCAGCAACTACTCTCCAACCAGCCAAGTATGGAGGCAGGATCTTGCACGGTAGGAGGAACAGAGATGTTGGGTGAATTATGGTGCTAGTGTGTTTGAAAGGAGATGTGCTAATAGATCCATGGGACCCAGGACCAATTGAATTCAGAGAATCCTCTCCTGGGTTTCCAAACCTCACTGGAAGTATAAGGGCCATTCCAACTCAACAGAGAGGCACATGCTATGGCACCCACTCCAGTTGCAGGACAAGAAGTTAAAAACGTCAGTTCTTCAATGAGATGAAAAATCATCTCATGTCCTTGCTAGAACAATTGTTTTTGCAACATTCCAAATAATTCCTTCAAAATAAGCTAAGTATAAGCTCCAATCTACAGTTATTAAAATGTTCACTGTTACTGCACACTAGTTTTGTCCATAAGATGAGGACAAATATTAGGTATAAAGCTTCAGATTTTAAAAATGGTCTCTAGAAAAGACAGTATACTAATAAAATAACAATCTATATGATGGGAACATGGGGTTTATTATATTACTCTGCTTACAATTATATAGATTTTAATATTTCTATAATAATTTTAATCATTACTCATTTTTCAAGGTGTGCAATTATTAGTAATTTTATGACTTTAAAAATTATATCACATCACTTATATTTTAGTTTAGCATGAGTTAAAATTAAGCCTATCTATTTTTAATGGACTCATGGAGGGATTTTTAGTCTATTCCAAAGACATGTAGGTTGCTAGCAGCCTCACTCAGTGCATGATAGATTACTTCTACTTTAAAGTACGGCATTTGTTGTGATATCATTTAAATTACTTTTCTGCCAGGAGCATGCGTTCTTAGGAGTTACAATTATGCAAAGGAAAATTATACATCATATTCCCACTTTATCTTCTTTTATAGTCCTTGTTGCAGTTCCTCTCATTCAGGTGCAATTACATTAGCAAAAACAGGGTTTTGCATTTACATCAAGAACAATTCTATTTAGAATATTCATTTCAGCTGTTAGTTATAATTGCTAAGAAAAAATGAAAGCTGATCTAAAAATAAACAAGAGTCATGGTGCAAAAGTAGTAGGACTTTCATAAAAGTAAAGTGCTTTGCATAATCAATAATTTAGAGTTCTCACAGCCTACTTAATGATACAAGTTACTGTATCATAATAATATGTTCAGAAAAATATTTTTAGATCTTTTCATCTACTATAAATGTCATCCATGCTCTTTGTAAAAATTTGGAAACTAAACAAAAGCACACATACACACAAACACCACCCTATGATCAGTACATCCAGAAACAATCACCGCTACTGCTTTGCTACATTTCCTTCAAATCTTTTTTGTGGCTTGCACTGGACATAAATATTAATAGCTCATTACTTGTTATCAAAATTGACACAACAGACTCTGGTACTCTGCTCTACTCTATTTTCTACTGGAAAATACATAAACTTCTCCATAATTTTATTGACTACTCCCTTTTGACTGTAGACATTTTGCATAGTGTTATAACTACATTGTAATTTTTCTAAGCCAACTCATATAATAGGAATTTTAGAATATCTTTTCTGTTATAAATGGTGTTGCAATAACTAACTATGTATAAATTTTCCCACAGTCCAATTTGATAAATAAATAATTTGAGATAAAATTTCTGAGTAAACACATGTAAATACTTTCAAATATTATGAAAAAAGATACAAAAATCTCAAAAAATTTTCATATAGACTTTTAGCTATTTCTGATAACCATGTTCTTTTAACACTATGCTTTATTTTCTTAAAACACAATGCTAATTTGAAAAACTGTAGTTTCCCATAATTTTTATTTACTTATCATTGTGTAACCACACTGACAAACTTATCCACGACCATTTACGCTACTTTTAAAATAAACTTATTTTTAAAATATCCTTCAGTTTAATCCAACTACCTTATCTGAGTCTACTATGTCACAGGCATAGAGAATAACTGCTGTGGATAGAAAATGAACGAGCCGTGACTTCACAGCATAGAAGAAAACAGATACGCGAATGACTAATCCCAATCTATGAATACAAGTGTGATGTGGACATATGTATCAAGTGCTAGGAAGCCATAGATAAGGAAACCTAGCACTCACTCTTGGGGGATGAGTGACGGTTATTCACAAGTTACACAGTCTGGGCTGGGTTCTGACAGATGAACATAAGCAATGTGTCCTAGCTGAGGCAGTTGGGAAGTCACAGAAGCTGACAGGAGAGAGGAACAACGTAGCATGAAGGGTATTGTGAAGCCAGCCAAGGGCATGAGCTCCACCAGAGGAACACAGCCATTCATTGACCCATTTCTGAGCACAGAATGGACACTCTTAGTTCTGGGTTTCAGAGGTGGGAGGAAACCAAGACTATCTAGAGCCACGTAAGATGTGTGTGAAAGACCAGGCAAGTGCTAGTCAAGCGTAACTATAAGATATTCAGATTAGATTTTTCAATGTACAATGACCCTTTGGGAAAAAAATTAGAAAAAAAATTCTATAATATTGTAGCTGCCAGCACATTTTTTACCGCTTCTATATCAAGCATTTTACTATAAATAACACTTTGTGCTTCTTCCATTACTCACTGACTGGCTGAAAGTGTACACTCATTGCTGCTTGTACCTCAGGTGTTTCCCTATATCTGGCTGAGAACTTTCCATCTCTATCAGGAAAAGAATCTGCACCAGGGAATCTGCTGTTCCCATGAGGGTACAGGCAAATAAACCCCAAGCCTAGCCCACATCAGCTAACTCCAAGATCTCTTCACTGATGTGTCCTAGCAGGGAAAAAGCTGATTACCCAGATATTACCTTCCTTTTCTAGACATGGCCCATAACTATTTAAAAACACTTCTAAACAAATTGGGTTGTATTAATACCCAGCGCGTAATCTGGAGAGTGGGATAATACAACCTGAAATTTGTGACGATTATTGTAACTCAGTTATTCCCATTGTAAAATGTCATCTCATTAACTGGAAACTAAAAATTTTCTACCAAACATTAAAGTATTCACATGCTTTACATAAATAAATCAATCAACTGTTTCAAAGTGACAGCTATTTGCAATAAAATGCTAAGATGACAGATATAAGCCCCACATCCCTGTCTATAGTCAAACTATTTGTCTCTTGGTTACTTTTGCCTGGTCAGTAACAAATGCAAGCTCCAACCTGTTGAGTGGCGTGGAGGTTTCAAATCAGGTTCTAATAAGCTTTCATGTTCTGCTCATTATGATAAAGCAAGGTTTGCCAGGGAAATGGTCTATTAGGTGGTAATATGCTTTCACATGCAAATTAAGGGATAATTAGTTTTGAATATTTGAAGATGTAGAATTTGTATTTGACACATTTTCACATGTAATCAACACCAAAAGTTCAAGTATCTTTTCAGGGAAAAGAAAGGATCTTTGAAAGTTAAAATGGATTAAATAATATTCTACACTGAATATACACTACTCGAGTAAATATTTAAATGTTTAAAGGTTCATTTATTTATTTGAAAGGCAGAGCAACAGAAAGACAGAAATAGAGAGAGAAGGGGACACTGGGAAAGACAGGCAGAGCTCTCTCTTCTACCTTCTTGTTCACTCTCCAAATGACTCCAGCAGCCAGTCTTGGTCATGCCAAAGCCAGAAGTCAGAATTCCATATTCTTTATCTCCTGAAATGATAGCAGCAGCCAGAGAACTTGAATCATCTCGCTTGCCCTCTCAGGTGCATTAGCAGAAGGCTGGGTGAGAAGTGCATTAGCAAGATTCAAGTATGCTGTGATACGGGAGGCAGGGATCACAGCAGCGACTTCATCCGCTGAGCCATAAAGCCAGCCCTAGTACCATGTATATAGCCTGCGGTTCAGAATTAACTATTTTTCACTTGTTAATACTGTGAAAAGGCAATGAAAGTCTGAATGCATTTCACTTTTCTATTGTGGTTATAAAGTGTTGTTAGAAACACAGTAGAACCAAGAAACTATTTTAAGCAATTAAAGGCAAATTCTGCATCTGCCTTTAACTTGAAGTAGCACCTTCTCCAATACTTTCTTAAGATAAACAGAATCCTGCTTGTGGATTACACAGGAAGTTTAAGTAGACTTGACAGGCCCTTACCTTTACTAACCGTTCCTTGCTCTTCTCACATTCTTCTAATTTACCAAAAATTAAAGCATGTTTCGACACGCAGACTTCTTAATTGATGCGGATCATGGTTCTGTCATTAAAAATCCTTCTAAATTTGATTTTCTGTAAGAATTCTTCATAGGGACCTGGCCTCCTTTACTGCTGGTATAGGCCCCGTGGGGTTGGGTTGCATATGTCATCTTGGTAGAGGATTACTTCCTCTATCTAAACCAATCATGAAACCACAGTATCTAGAAAGGTTCCCCCCGCCCCCCCGGGATAGAAATTTATCAAAATTGTAAGAATGAAAGCAAATACTAGCTGGTTAGATTGTTTACAAATTTCTATATCAGAAAGAATAAAATATTATAGCTAGGACCATAGTGAGGAATGACCAATGGGAGACCCAATGGGCAAGAGCAGCTGATTCATGGTTGCTAAGGATCTGTGTAGAATATTTGCTTCCAAAACAAGAAATGCTTTTCTAAGGGCTTCTGTGAATGTTTACTTTGTGTTTTTCACATGAATTTGTCTTCCAGAAAGTCCTACATGTCTATAATGTGTAACGTACAAGGAACACAAACACAGTGTAACAGCCAGTGGCGACCAAGTGCTATAGACGGAGGACTGGTGGACATCCTCCTGAATCACCAGGGAGATAAGTGTTAAGTGTACTGTGTAAGGTGTCACCAAATCTATGTGAAAGCTCAGGGCCTTGTGAGCATACTCCTATTTAAAGAGTTGATATTTCCCACCCTTACCAAATGCAATAGAGAATGAGTATAATTTAAATAGAGAGGAAAGCATTTCAGAATTTGGCAATGGTTCTAATCCCCACTGCAACAGACAATGCTATTTATCTATAACATGAGGAAAATGTAGAAGTTATGTAGAAAAATACAGAAAGTAAAGATGGGGTGACAATGAGATTAAAGATCAGGATAAGGGAGTGGAAACCAGTCTGTGAGCCACTAAAAGTTTTAGAATAGAAGGATGGCATGTTAAAAGAGCCCACAGGAAAAGGGAATAGGTTAGAATGTGACAGTGTTTATGGGCAGACTTCAACCAGGGATTATTTCTGTTTAGGATGGATTCTCCATACTTTCATTTTCCTGGAAGTTACTATCAAAACTAAGAGGCCCTGTAAGCCAAGTAAGAATAATGTGCTGGAGACATTTATTTTCATGGTAGAAATGACCAATTTCTTTTCATAGCTATTTCACCTTTCATCATGAAACATCCATCATTTTCCAGCAACAGACTCAGAGAGCAGCCTGTTAGCCCATCCCAGAGGACACTCACACAGAGCTTCAGGCAGATGTGATAAACGTATAGTTATAGAAGCTGAGTAAGTTCTAGACATCGGCTGTGCGTGGTAGTGGCTATAAGGAATAATGCTGTACTGTGCACATCAAACTTCTTAAGGGATAGCTGTTGGTACTAGCCCTGTTAAGCCACTGTTTGTGATACCTGCAACCTGTATCAGTGAATCCTGGCTGCTCTGCTTCTAACATAAGTTCCTGTGTTAAGATGTCCAGGAAGCTAACAGGGAATGGCCCAAGTATTTGGGCTCCCACCACTCCTATGTGAGTAGAGTTCTGAGCCTTTGCTTTGGCCTGGCCTATCCCTGACATGTTGTTGCAATCATTTGGATAGTGAAGTAGAAGATGAAGTTTTCTAATACCAACACTTCCTCCCAACTCTCCTAACTATGCTTTAGAGTAAGTAATCTTTAAAATGAGAGAGAGAGGAAAGAGACAGAGAGAATCAATCATGTTAGGTTTTCTTCCCATAAACAAAAGGCCAATGAGGCATTGGAGGTGTAAGATCCATTGCCCTGATTCTGACAGCATAGGCATACGCACATGTCCAAGATCACCAAACTGTACGTACTGCATATGCACAATTCTGTTTCACTTATAGCCCATAAATATATTTTTAAGCAGTACAAGGAAAGGAACTCCATGTCACAGAGGAAGAACAAAAGGATCAAAGAGTGTTCAGAAGGTGTAGTCTGTAGTGCCATATCTCCCTTTTGGAAGGCAAAACTCAGAAATCAAAACACAAATAACTGAAAAGCTGCCTTCCAATTCCTACCAGCCTACAGACCGCCTCTGTATCAGAATATGTTATCCATAATGGCAATAAAAGCTTCAGAGTATTCTCGAAGACTCTGTTTATACATCGGACTGGTTAATATCCAGACCAATTCAGAGGAATCTCCACACTTACTGCCTCCCCCAACAAGGGACATATCTCTTGCGTTCTGTTTCTTTCGCCTCATGGATGGTAACATGGATTCCACAGAACCACACAATGTGGAGGAGAGGGGTATAGACTGCAAATGGCATAGATATGCAAAGGAGGGAATGGAGATGAAGGAATGGACAGAACATGGCCACAAAGGCATCTGAGGGCAGCAGAGATGGTAACAAAGCAGAAGGTCCTCAGCCTAGACGACAAAGTGCCAAAGCAAAAACCTTCAACAAGACGGAAACTTCAGAGGGTGGCTAGGATATGATGGGTTTATATGCCTTTGGGATATGCAGGTGTTCAACACGCAAGTTAAATCATTTGAGAGAGTTCAAGGGTTAATTAACACAGGATCTCCCAAATGAAACTCTTACAGGATACCTGAAAGGAATGCTACCAGACAAGAACAGAAAGTTCAAGTTTTTAAAACCACTTTTGATGTTAAATAAGAAAAGGCGCCAAGGCAGACAGACATGTTCAGAGCAGGAGGAGAAATAAAATCATATGCCTAGGAGGTCAAAGGAAGTGGAAGCAACTGATCACCACCAAACAAAGTTGTTAGGGAGAAAACAAATAGTGACATTCACCAGGCAACATTGGACTCCTCCAGGCTATGAATCAAATCCCTTTCTTCAAGTGGTGACAGAAGGCATCACATCAAACTTGCTGAAGGAAGCAAGGGGAGTTGAGGGCTATTGTGTGAAAAAGAGATTGAACTAGGGACTGTATAGCCTGACGTTTTAAAAAGATTTCTTTATTTTGGGCTCAGCACAATAGCTTAGTGGCTAAAGTCCTTGCCTTGCACACGCTGGGATCCTATATGGGCGCCGGTTCTAATCCTGGCAGCCCTGCTTCCTATCCAGCTCCTTGCTTATGGCCTGGGAAAGCAGTCAAGGATGGCCTAAAGCTTTGGGACTCTGCACCCATGTGGGAGACCCAGAAGAGGCTCCTGGCTTCAGACTGCCTCAGCTCCAGCTGTTGCAGCCACTTGGGGAGTGAATCAGCTGGTGGAACATCTTCCTCTCTGTCTCTCCTCCTCTCTATTTGACTTTCCAATAAAAATAAATAAATTTTTTTTAAAAAAGATTTATTTATTTATTTTTATTGGAAAGGCACATGTAAATAAGGGATAGACAGAGAAAGAGAGAGAGAGAGAGAGAGAGAAAGAATCTTCCATCCATTGGTTTACCCTCAAAATGACTGCATTGGCCAAGCTGAACACATCTGAAGCCAGCATCCACAAAGACACAGTAGCCTAAGGTCTTCCACGTGGATGCAGGGCCCTAAGGACCAAGCAATCCTCCACTACTTTCTCAGGTCACAATCATGGTGCTGGACTGAAGTGGAGCATCCAGGACATGAACCAGCATCCAAATAGGATGCTGGTTCTAGTAGGCAGAAGATTAGCCTGCTGAGCCACAACACTAGCCCTAAGTCTGACTTCTCTAAGAATTTGTGAAAAAATAAGACAAACTAATAATACTATAATATTAGGTAAGAAAGACAAAAGATAGCCAGTTAGAGGAAAGAAAAAATATGACAATAAACTTTAATTCAACTAGTATTTAGTTGGTCCCTACCCATTAAGTGTTGCACTGGAAAATGTTGAACAGACCTGGACTTCTACACCATGACACTTCTGTGTAGCTAACCCTTGGCCTACTTTCATGGAATCCATGAATGGCACAGTTCTGACTTCCAAGTGCTTCCTGTCTTTGATTTTCAGGGTCTACCTAAGCAAGGTTTCTTGCAGGCAGGCTCATTTCATCCCCAGGACTGAGGCAGGCACCACCTCCACGTCCTGGACACATCCAGGCCATTCCTCATCCCAGAGTTCCTAAGCAAGGGAGACACACAATGTGTAGCTTATCGACCGCTTTGGGAATCCAATGGAACTCATTTCCTATGCACTTCAGGTTTTTCATGAATTACTCCCATTGGTTCTCGTTCTACTCCTTCAGGTTTTCCCAGGGCTAGATGAACTAGCTCAGCTGAATTCAGATAAGCCAAGAAGCTTCTAAATCAGGCGGGGGAGTATAGAGTCTGGTTTTTCTAGGTGTCAATCTTGCGTAAAGAGCTAAACCACACACATTGTAAGCAAAGCCTGCTAGAATCTATTGGCTGCCTGGCACCCAAGTTAAAAATGCAACTTGCTTAAGCAGTATACCCAGCAAACAGCTTTCACTGGCATTACAGTACTGCTCAATCCTGGAGGGCATTTGATGAAATACTTTATTGGGTGGCAACATTTTGATCTTGGCTTTTCTCAGATCACAGTGGGATAATGAAATTGGAATCCATTTAAACCTTTCATTTCACCCCACACTACTCGTAGACACTGTGTCAAACCATATTATACTGCAATAAATGTGCTAAACTCTATAGGCTTACTGGCCCTATTACATACAATACTGTCACATCAGAGATAAATTATGGCACACAATTTCTTGACTTCCCACCAAGAGAACTGCAACAGAATTTCAAATGCAAGGCAATACTCTATGCCATAAAGATGGATAAATAATTGCTGTTTCATGCCAAGTTTAACCACACAACATTCTTGTTGGCCCATCTATGAACAGAAGAGTCACTGCTCTCACTCTTGTGACAGGTCCTATCCCAATCTCTGACTCATTTGAAAAGGAAGCACTTGAGATCAAATTTTGCCTTCACAAGCACAGGTGAAACTCAACCCAACATTTCACATGGACTCATTGAACTAGAGACTTTCAATCTAGACACTTCCTAGAGCCTTTCTTTTTTTCTTGATCACTTTGGTTTTGCTTCTCCAAGGTGATTTCAGACCATAACAAATGTACAAAATCTCTTCCTTCCAAAGATATTCAAGTTTGTTGTCTTTTCACCACCTCCTCCTTGACTGCTGGACTACTGAAGTAGCTTCCTCATGCACTTTGCTTTGGTTCTTGCTCTGTGTTAGCTTTTCTGCCACACACACACACACATACACACACACACGCTAAACTCCTGCTTCAGTGAAGAGCCCTTGATCCCACCTTCAGCAGGCATCCCTTGAGTGTCAACCCTTCAACGCACCTTCCTCATTGCGACCATTAACTGCCTTTCAGAGACATACCTTCAACAACTGATTTATGCTGCAGTGTAAAGGATTGGCCATATCAGGGCAAACAGGGCCAATTCTGAAACTCCTGAGAGGGGCTAAGGTTGCCAGTGGGCTGCACCAGAGCGGAATTTCTCCCACACCTTCCTGCTTTCTATCCTTGCCTCCTACTTGTACTGATCCTGCCAGTTCAAATCTATTTCACAGTTGCCTTTCCAATATGTACCATCCATGTGCCATCACAGATTTCTGGTTCCTAAGCGAGATAAGGGCTCTCACTTGCTCTGAGCTGTCCTTTCCAGCTATCCTCAGAAGCCTGCAAATGATGCAAGAGACTGCTCTGCTAGATCTCCACTCACTTCCCTTTCTGATTCCCTTGCTCAGTTTGCTCCAACCACTTTCATCATAGGACTTCTCTACAGGTGCTGTCCCATTTCCTCTGCTGAGAAAATTTCCAGGTAAGTGAAGCAAGTATCTCAGGCTTTTTAGGGTAACAAAATATGTTACAACTGGTAAACTCTGCCATTTTAACAACAAAAGCAGTCATAAGCAATACATAAACAAATGTGCCCAGTGCATTCCGGTGAAACTTAAGAGGAGTGAAAAAGGCTATGGGCCAAACCTGTGTGCTTTGCTGACTCTTGTCCTAATCGTAAGGTTGGCTCCCTCACCTCTGAGGTCTCAAAGAGTTTCCTTCTGGACAGGGCATTTAGCACAATTATTAGCTGCTGCGTAAGGTTCCTGCATCCCATATCAGGTTCAAGTTCTGGAAACCTTTCCTATACCAACTTCCTGCTACTGTACAGCCTTTCAGGTTTTAGTTACAGCAGTTAAGTCTCTGCCATCTAGTTTAGAGACCTTGAATTATTTCCAAGCTCTTGGCTTCTGTCTTTCACCTCTTGGCAGGCATATGGGGCATGAACCAGTATATACATGATTTCTCTCTCTAGTTTTTCCTTTATTTAATTTTTACAATATTCCCTACCCTGAAAACTCACGGAAATTCCAGTTCCCAACATTATTCCTCTTGTTATCCTCTATACACATTGTTATCTGGCAGACTACAGAAGAATACTTCAAGCAGTGCAAAAATGAAACTGAAAGAAATTTTCTTTCAAAGGAGTTTTAAATATATATTTACTTTCAATCATGAACTGTGTGGAGACCCCCTCAATGTAAAATATTTAAAATTTGGAGTTCTAAAATAAGCATCTTTTACCCCCATTTCCCATGAACACTGAGATACTCTCACATTGTTTTTGCTTTGTTTACCCCGCATCATCACTTTAAAAACGTCAACCGAGTCAAGGTATTGTTTGAGTCTGCTTTGTATTCCCAGCACAGTGGCTGATACTCAGATTTTACAGAATTACTTGTTGGTGAATGAGTGTCCAGGTAACAAACCTCTCTGGTTTTTGTTGTCTTCATACACAAACAGGCTCCTTTTACCCACTTCTCTCCTCGTAGCATGAGGTACTTCAATGCAGGAGCCCTTTGGGTTTAAAATCCTGCTGGCCTTGTGAACATCTGCATGCATATAAGAGTACTTAAAAGGTTTATGGAAAAGGTTACAAGTGAGCTTATTATGGTGTAAAACCAATTTTGTGATCCAGGAGCCACTTTCCTATAGGATACATTTATCAAGTAGTATGATTTTTCTAATAAACTTCCACTTTCCACATTCTTTTTTTGTGGCACGCCCATACAACCAAAGTCTTCATTTTCTCATTGGCAAGATGGAGATGTAACACTGGATATCTTACAGAATCATAATTATCAAAGAGAGCACAAAATCTGTCACCTAGAAACCACGTAAGGCCTAATGGTCTTCAGTTTACTTAGCCCCCAGTTCCTTTTGCTTGTCTTCTTCCAGGGACACCATGATGTTCATCTTGCAAATGGACTTTTACACATACATCTTATCTTTAAGCAAGAAGTCATACACACACGAATTTACTTCCTTTTTACATATAAAAAATAGATCCAATAAGAAAAACAAAATACACTGACTATGTGGTGTCAGCTGTCTGCCAATAAGATCAACAGGGCAGTTTCTTGCTGCATACTGGGGAGAGGCCAGGATTTGTAAAGCAGGCAGTGAGCACAGTGCCAAGTGCCAACATGGCTGAGGACATGCAGCTGTGACACGATCTGCTCTGTGCCTCCCTACCTGTCACAGCTCAGACACACCATCACCCACACACAGTCGGACAGTCCCATTATCACTGACATTTCCTCCCAGTACAGGATGCAGAAAGACAAAGGCGGGTATTTGAGAGCTTCAGCCTCACCTCTCTTTTTGGGTACCTGAACTGAAGTGAAACCTCCAGATAGGGGTTCCTCCCTCCAATCTCCTGACCAGACTTTTTCATTGCTATGGGGGCTACATCCCTATACTTACTCAGATACCTGACATCAAATCTCAATAAAACTAGAAATTCAAGTCATATAAACCTATCTCCAATACAGGAGAAAATATGTGCCATTTGTCAGAGTGGTAAGAAGCCTGTGGAGACCAGTAGTTAGACCATTGTACTCACATGGATTAGAAATTACTTGCTCCTGCCTTCTGCCTGGGTTAAGTTGGTTGTAACTGGTCACTCACTACTTGAGTGAAGATAAGGAGGCATAAATCTTTTTTAAACAACCCTCATTCCATTCCATTCATCTTTCTGCTTCAAATCATTTACAACAGCTTGAGAAATAGATTTGTCTTGGCTGTTCTTTAAAGAGACAGTCAATAACAATATGAAAAATAATTGCTGTACCTGGAGAAAGTGGGCATCGATTTTACCAACTACTGGGGCCTCAAGACTGGATTTTGAGTATATTGTAGGAGAACAATAGCCATTTATTACTTAACTTGCTGAATTTATACTCAACATGGACCAGATGGAGCTGGGACCTGAATGCAGACCTGTCCCTTGAGAATCCCAATGAGCTAAAGATTGGCCTGGCCATGCCCAGTCTTCCCTACTCCAGAACCACACACTTGCCAACTGGTGGAGCTACCTTGCCCAGCCTGACCAACACCCAGGCCTGAATCAGAGGCTCACCAACAGGAGCAACTGCCGGCCCACTACGGGAGTTTCCCAAGTTCCCCCATTAGGCTCACTCCCATAACCAGATCTCACATGTGCCAGCAGTTTCCAGGACCTTAACTGATTTAGTCTGTCCCCTCCATGACAGCCTTTGTATGAGCTGGTAGATGTTGCAGTCAAACTTGCCCCATACCCTAATCGTGGGTGCACCTGTGGGTGCTGCAGCCTGGACCAGCCCAGCCTACTCCCAACCCCGGTTCTCAGGAGTGTCAGAGGCTTCTATGGTCAGCCTGTCAACACCCCCAGCTCTTAGGCAAACCAGTAGAAATTATGGTTCCACAGGGGTGGGGGCACATATTCCCAACAGAATCTGCCCCAGACCTGGTTCTCTTGCATGCTGGTTAGTGGCATGGCCCAGCCTAATGTGACCTGTGCCCTGTCCTGACACTCACTGGCAGGCACTATGACCTAGCCCTGTCTGGAAGGCCCCAACCCTATCTTTTGTGTGCATCAGAAGGTAGTGGTCAGTGGTGGTTGATGCTACCTAGCCCAACTCAGGACTCCCACTTGGGATGGTGCATCAGTCTGACCCAAAAAGGTCCTCTGGATTCTTCTCTCCAAACCACTCAATCTCAGCCTCCTGGTTCACCTGTAAGTACAGTGACCTTTTCGGTGGTAATCCTCCAGAAGTCATTCCTCACCTGCAATACACTCCCTCAGCTGTCTTCCCTCCCTCACATGCCCATCCCCCCTCCTTCACATCCCCATAACCTCTTCTCTAAGCAGTCCATAATCCCTGTGCCCAGAAGCACACGGATTCCTCAGCCCAGTCTTCTAAAGTCCAGTCTTCTGATGAGGTGGCATGCTTTCCCGTATCTCTGCATACCCACCAGAGCCCAAGATATTGACAGGTTACCAGACCTGGTCCTCTGACATTCATGCAAGTCTGGGACCTTACTCTCCACTAGCCTGGGATACAAATGTGTATGTGCAAGATCCCAGGCAAGGCCAGGGGTCCACCACACTAACTCAGGGACTTTCCCTCCACCCTCCCCACCTGCACGTGGAACTGAAACACATGCACAACCTCACGTATACTCCAATAGCCCCCAGCACAAGTCCCCAGGCCCCAGAGTTCATGGAAGAGAGGGATGCATTGGCTCCGGCTCTGCAAAGGCACAGGGAAGCCAAATACAGCCAAAAACATTCTTAAAATTTAAAAATGTGAGGCCCGGCGCGGTGGCGCAAGTGGTTAAGGTCCTCGCCTTGCATGCCCGGGATCCCATATGGGCGCCGGTTCTATTCCGGCAGCCCCGCTTCCCTTCCAGCTCCCTGCCTGTGGCCTGGGAGAGCAGTCGAGGACGGCCCAAAGCTTTGAAACCCTGCACCCGCATTGGAGACCCGGAAGAGGCTCCTGGCTTCGGATCAGCATAGTATCGGCCGTTGCGCTCACTTGGGGAGTGAATCATCGGACGGAAGATCTTCCTCTCTGTCTCTCCTCTCTCTGTATAGCCGCCTTTCCAATAAAAAAAACAATAATAAAAATAAAACTTTAAAAAAATTTAAAAATGCTTCTTTCCAGGCTTGTATGAGTTTATCCAGCATACCACAGCCCTAAACTAGAGGAAAGATACACTGCAAGTTGGGAGTAGAGATGGATGAGCGCAAGGGGGCCAGGCAGGTAGGCAGCTTCATAGGGGAGTATCTAGAGAAGGAAAATACCTGTAGGTTGGAATCTCCATCTTTCCAGAGGAAGAACTTTGGAAAGGAACAGCACAAGAAAATGCAGAACCAGCCAGGCAAGGGGTCCAGGGGATAGCCTCCCAACCCAGGAATTCAAGCCCCTCCAGAATCTACCGAGACTTTCTTAGATCTTTTACCCTTTAAAAAAAAAAACCATAGAAGGGAAAGTAATGAATATATCACATTCTAAATTCACATTCTTACCATCTGAATCATAGTAACTTCCCTAGAAGTGGAAGTTGATCCTTAACTCTAAGTGTAGCAAATGCATCTCTAAATCACAACAGATCTGATTATTCTCGCAGCAGAGAAGGAACAGGAGGAATAACTGCCTGTTAGAAGCTGTCATGGCTGCTAAGTGCATCAGGCATGTCTGATTTAAGCAGAAATTTTACTTTTTAGGGGAAATGAAAATCAGCCAATTTTCTAATTTGGTGCATTAGGGAGGAAGAAAAAGGTGTAATAGGAGAGGATAAGTGCATATCCTGCAGCTCTGATCCCCCAGCATTCTACAACGCAACAGTAAAGTCCCCGATGCAAACCCAGATGAGTCCAAAAGAAGAATGATGGAAGAACATGCAGAACACAATGATGGCTTCCATCTGACTGCCGCTCAGTCCTCATGAACCCCTTTCATTCAGATCTTAGACCCTTGCCAAGTACCAGTTAATGAGAGCCAAGGCAAATTCTTGTGACACTTGGAGCATCAGCAGAAAGGGAACAAAAGCAGTTTTGAGGCAATCTGGATTTCATCCTAAGTGGCTACCCATCTTTGACTGACACTTTCTATGAATGAATATTGCTCTAACCATACAGCCTCAGATAAGAAACAGTATTGCTGATCTGGAAGTGAGAATAGTACCACTTGTCTCCCAGTGTGGTTGAGAGAATGCACAGACATGCTAATTCCACGAAAATTATGAAAGGTAATGCTTCTTAAGGGCTGCTACGCACAGGTGCTGCTGCAAGCGCTACATCGCTGCAAGGAGTTGTGGCACTTCTTCATCCCCCTGGGGAGGGGTACTGCTGTCAGTCCAGTCTTGAGGAGAAGGAGAGGGAGGCACAGAGTAGGTAAGAAATGTGCCCATGGTCAAAATACAAATCCCTAAAGGAAAAGGTCTTAAACCAGTTCAGGCACACTCTAAGCCAGAGGCAATGCAAATGATGGTCTCTATCTAAATCAAGCCCAGCATCTGAGTTTGTAGAGCTCTGAAGGAACGAAAGGCTTCAGTGTTTGTCAACAGTCAAAAACACCACAGGAAAATAGTCTTCAGCTTATTAAAATTAGATACTTTCAAGTTTCCCTGTTCATGAATAAAGTTTTGTTGGAACACAACAGTATTCACTTCTATGCTGCCTGTCACACTACATCAGAGTGGAGTAACCATGCCAAAGACCTTATAGCCCGCAGAGGCCAAGCTATGACTTTAGAGAAAATACTTTAAAACAAATCTGTTAGCCCCTTTGCAAAATGAATACGTATTACTGCCAACTGGTTTACTTGATCCCTTGGTACTCGGGCTTCCAGGAGTGCTGGTTGGGCCCTGGTTCTCTGTACAACTAAATCCTTGTTTCATTTCTTTTCCTTTTCCTTTTCCTTTTCCCTTCCCTTTTCTTTTCTTCCTTTCTCTCTTCTTCCTTCCCTCCATACCTCTTTCCTTCCCTCCTTCTTTCCCTCCCCCTACCTCCCTCCAGCACACCAGCAATGTCCCATAATTAAATGAAATCTTCAACTGGCTCCCAAAGCAGCTGAATCTCCTAGGAGGAAAGGAGCCACCTGTCTGGGGTGGCCACTCCCTGTGCATTGAAGCTCTCAGGCCTTCACCTGACACTTCAGAAATTTAACAATCTCAACCAAAAAATGGCACTGCCACATATTCTCAGAGCTCATTAAGTCTGCACAGAAAGGCAACTAGAGAACTGCAATAATTATCTGAGTAACGAGTTAATAATCACTCATGCCTAAAATAACCAAGTAATGAGCAAGTTCTGCTTCCACATTCATTAAAGAGGGACCTTTCTCACAGAGCCAACTGCAGTAGAACAATGGCAACACTGGTTTGCAGGCCAGGACTGCACAGCCAGGGGCCAGGAGTGTGTTTTTTCAAAGCGAAAAGAGAAAAGCAAACAAACAAAACCCACCACCTAAAGGTGAGGACAGCTTTCCATTTTACCCTGAGGCTGTGCAGCATTCCCTGAGGAACTGGGCTAGTGTCTTTGTGTGGATCACTTTGAGCTGTTCACTACTTTCATTCTCATTTTCCAGAACAAACTGAGCTTCTGGGGAGCTGAATTGTCGGCCTTAGTTGAGTGATAGAATTGTCTCAATACAAGTTAACTCTGTAACATATAGTCAGAGTATACTCTTTCCACATACACACATATCTATGTATATATACAATCTATATCTATATCCATATCCATATCTATCTATAGAGATAGATACACAAGCATTCATTTGATGACACAGGCTGAGTGCTGTGCCCAGGATCACTAGTTGGTGGCAGACCTGGGACATATCACAACTTAATAGATGGAGACAGCATGGTGCACAGATGAAGGTGCTGTTTGCGAAACCCACATCCTATTTCTGAGTGAGGCTTTGAGTCCCAGTTACTCCACTACTGATCCAGTTCCTTGCCACTGCACCTGGAAAGGTAAGGGTGCAGTTCTTATATCCCCACCACCAAGTTGAAGAGCCAGATACAAGTGCAGGCTTCTGGCTTGGATCTAGCACAACCTGGGCCAACCCTGGCTGGTAAAGGTATTTTTTGAGTGGCCCAACTAATTAAAGCTCTGACTCTCCTGCTCTTCTTCACTGCCTTTCAAACAAATAAGACTTGAGAGAAAAAAGAGTAGTCAATAAGATCAAGTAATGGGGGAGGAACATTGTGAAAAAATAGAAAAACATGTATTCTACCACCTGAAATTCCAAGTTGTCATCATCATCATTAGCACAAAAACAAAGTCCATTTATGGAGAACTTACTACATGCCAGGCTTTAATCAAAGCACATCATTTTAATCCCAACATCAATTTCTCATCTAATCCTTAAAAACCAAACTTCAGGAATAAAGTACATAATTCTAATTTTACAAATGAGGAAACAGGGTTGTAAAGAGATGAAGTGGCCTCTCCAAAAACATTCAGCTGGAAGATTGAAGGTGGAAGATCAAAGAGTCTGACTCAGAATGTCCATATACATTGTACTCACTTGCACCTCCCTGAGTGTTCAGCTTTTGAATGGGGCATTGGCAATTCTTTTGCCTGGGATCAGCAGGATGCCTTCAGCCACACAAGGGTGATTTTCTGCACTGCTCCTCACAGTATCTTTCCAATTCCATGCCCTGTTGATATTACTCTTGCTACATCCATCCCACCTTCACAAATGTACACAGACTCATGCGGGAATGCAAGTACAGTATGAATGTCAGAGCTACTTCATGGGAGTCCTTCTCTGGCTATGCTGAGAGCATCTTGATCAGCACAAACTAATAATTCTGAATTAAGGTAACAGCAACAATTTATTGACTTAAAAGTGAAAAAACACATGCCAAGCCTCTAGATGCCAGTTCAATAGGCAATCAGAGCTACAATGCAATGGAGAATCCAGCAAGTCTGGGATGCTCTGAAAGTGGCTTCTCTGAGTACATATGCATAGCTAATACCTAATGAGTCTCTGGTAGATGGCAGATGAGTGATTCTTCTCTGACCTTCATACAGCAGAACGAAGCAGAGCTTGCAGACCATGGCAGATGCTGGTAGCGGATATTTATACTTTCAGTCTATCTACTGTCTCTCGGCTTCTCCAACCATCCCACTTTCCACATGTGGTCCATGACACTAAGGATGACTCCATTCCCAGCTGCAGAGGTAGTCATGAGACCCTGGCCCGACAAATCTCAACAGTTCACTTGGTACAAGTACTCAAGTTGGAGATCTTCACAGGACAGACTGAGTGAATCATCGCCAGCTGGATGCAGGGTCTGTTGGAGAATAGCTCTTCCTATTGCAGCTATAGAAAGAGGAGGCCGCAAATGTAGATCTGCCAGCAACTGGCACCACCGGGGGACAGCTTGACTGACAATGACATCACCAAAGAAGAAACCAGAGCCAAGACAAGTATTCCATCTGAAAAGACTCAAGTCCCTTGTACTTCGTTGTTCCTGAGGCTGCCTTCTCTGGACCCCCTCAGTTACATAAATGTTATTTCCCATTTTGACTGGGGAATTAATCTCTTAAAATTGACAAGGTTCTGATGAAAGTTTAGTTTACAATCCTGAATTAAAGTCACACTTGGAATATCTTCACTCAAGGTTCAACCTTCAATCTTGTTGTACTTTAACCCAAACCAAGACATTGCCCTCAACTCCAGTCTCCAGCACCTGGTGGGTCCAGCTCCAAGTTCTCCCCATCTGAGTGTGAGGCAGAGGATGAAAACGAAGCTGCATGCAGCACAACCCATGAAAGCACACCACGAACATGTTCACTTCCTTCCCTCTCACTGCTAGCAGCTTTGTCTTGCCTAAATGGCCTCTGCCACTCACAGCCTCCCAAAGACAAATCAGTGTCCCTGGCTACACTTTTATCATCTATAAAATTAATGTTTTGTGTTAGTTTTCAATCACAGTTTTATCCCATAATCATGCAGGAAGAACTAAAAAAACAACAGATTCATAATCATCCCTCTAGGAAACCTTATTCATCTCTTATTTAGTGAACACTAGCTGACAGGCCTTGCTTGGGACACAGGAGACTGATACAGAATGAACAAGGCCAGGGCCTGCTCTACAGTTTATTTCTAAGATCATACTAGCTCGTACCTGCTGAGTTCATGGAACAACTCCAATGCTGGAGTTGAAATTCTGGTTTGGCCCTCTTAAGAAAAGAGGCCATAAGAAGGGAGTTGGATGGCAAATGAAACTCTTGGAACATGATCTGGAGCCCTTCTTTCCTTCCTTTCTCTCTCTCTGTCTTTTTAAAGCTTTATTTTTATTTTTATTGGAAAGTCAGATATACAGAGAGGAGGAGAGACAGAGAGGAAGATCTTCTATCCAATGATTCATTCTGCAAGTGGCTGCAATGGCTGGAGCTGCACCAATCAGAAGCCAGAAATGAGGAGGTCTTCTGGGTCTCCCACACGGGTGCAGGGTCCCAAGGCTTTGGGCCATCCTCAACTGCTCTCCCAGAGCACAAGCAGGAAGCTGGATGGGAAGCGGGGCCACTGCGATTAGAACCAGCGAATATGGGATTCTGGCATGTGCAGGGTGAGGACTTTAGCCACTAGGCTACTGTGCCAGACCCCCACCTGCACTCTTTTTACACATGACTAGAGTATATACCTTTCTCCTTATTCTTCCCATTGCTGGTTACTCCTGCTGGTCCTCAGGCTTCAGCCCAGCTCTTTTCAAAGCAGTTATCTTGGGAGCTACCCACTGACAGGGTGCAACTCTGTCTCCTAAAAAGTCATTCTCAGCCAACAGGAGCTGGGGGTGGTGGGTAAATACCTCCTTGCTCCTATCCCTCCCTAGTGGGTGGAAAGAGCCTGCTCCCTGTTCTGTGCATCCTGTCAGAGGTCTCTAATGGGATTCAGCTGTGGCTGCCCCAGAACTGAACGACTGTTTACCCTTCCCTGCTCATTGCCTTAGCAGTTTCCCAAGACTACTGCCCAAATGAACAACTCGCCCACAAATCCCAGTGGCACAATCTGCTTCTATGCAAATGCAGTTAACACAGCTTCCCTGAAGACATACACAGCAGGTCTCACGGAATGGCATTCACAGAAATACTCTACTCTCCTTCAGCAGACCCCTACATTCGGGGCTGTTGTTACCTGGCTTTCCCGGAGTAGCTGGTGAGTCCCTGTGAGCATGGCGCTGAACAATGCCCCACAGACATCAACATGCCAATGTCATTTTGTATGGCAAAACTTTGCTAATAGGAAAAGGTTAATGCTTTTGAGATGAGATAGCCCTTGGTTACCTGGATGGCCACTAAATTCAATTACAAGTATCTCCATAGAAGGGAGGCTGGGAGAGATTTGATACAAAAGCAAAGAAACCCATGTGGTTTCACAGAAAGAGACTGGTACCAGGTGGCCATGAGCCAGGGAGCCCAGGAGCCTCCAAACAGGGCAGAGTCAGGAATGCTTGGCACACACAGTCTGCTTCTACCTGACTTCAGCCCACTGGAACTAATCTTGGTCTCTGTAATTGTAACTGGATATACATGTTTTGATGGCAGCCATTTGGTCTTTAATTGTTAATGACTGCCCTAGCAAACTCACAAAGGCAGCCTCCTGTCTCTCTGATGCCTTTGACTCCACTCAAGCCTTGTAAACAAAGACTGAACCAACAGTGTCTGCTTACATGTCTCCCAGGGGTTGGACTGTGTCCCCTCAAAACGTACATACACTGCAGTCCTAGCACTAGAAATGGGGTCTGTGCCGATGACCACGCTAAAATGAGGTCACTGCGTGGGAGGACACTCAGCCAGGACAACTGGTGTCCTGATGAAAAGAGAGGTGCAGAGCCCAGAGAAAACCCTGTGATGAGGGAGGCAGGGACTGGAGAGAGGCTCCCCCAAGCCAGGGACCACCAAAATTATCAATGACCCCTGAAACTAACAAAGGCATGGCACAGATGAGCCTTCAAACGGAGCAGAGCATTCACTGCAGCTTGGTTTCAGGCTTTTTACCACCAGAACTGTGAGTGGGGATTTTCTCTTGTTGGGAGCCACCCAGTTAGTGATACTTGGTCCTAGGAATCCTAGGACACTGTGACAAAGTCCCAAACTCTACCACTTCAGAATACAAAGCACCAAGAGGTGTGGCCCTAGTATTGTTCATTCCTGTGTGTGGTCTCCTTAGCACTCTATCTGGTGTTATGAACTCCAGGCCATGCCTGGTTAGCATGCATTAAGAGGCCCTTTGAGCAATGGCATGGCTTTGCTGAAGCTGTCCCTGTGATGTCACCAAAGGCCTTATCACATTGAGAATGCACAGGCTGAAAGTTAGTTGCAGCCACCTGTGAGTTTCGTAGACGTCATGAGCCCGACCCTACACTGCTTACAACAGAGTCAGACCACCTCTCGTAAGAGGCAAGCGAGGCCCTGCTCCCTGCTTGGGCTTCTCCTCACACGTGATTAACATGTAATGAGGAGTAGGTTCTGCTTTATTGATGTTCAGACCAGGGCTACGTGTGATACTGCCTAAGAAAAGCCCCTAAGGATTTTATTTGACTTTTTGCAGAACAATAAACATTAGCTGTCAAATTGGTGGGCATTTCACCTTGAAATTTTCCACAGGGGAGCCTGGCAGGAATGTCTGTATTTGCTAATCCTTGCTCAAATACACATCCCTACTGTTTGCACCCATTCAGGTGAGGCCCTGGGAAGCAGCAGGCCGTGCTGTGGAAGGGGGGTGGAGGTGGCAGGGAACGGGTTGTAGAATCAGAGCAGGATTGTCAAGAACCAAGAGAGGACAACATGGGCCACACACGGCAGTGAGAATGGAGTCTCATCTACCAAAGTGACAGGCCGGAGTCTCAGCTCAGTCCCAGCTCAATCTGTTTTGCCTCTACTTTCAAAACACTACACACTAGAAAAATGCCCAAGGAAAAGGTGCCCCCTCTTCCTTTGCTTCTACACCACACTTTATTGGCTCTTTGGTGGGAGAAAAATTATGCATAGGCTGTTAGCAAGTGTTGAAAACTCAAGAGCTGGCTCCTTTGCCATCCACTGGGATTCTACTCAATGGCTCTGCCTGATACCAGATAAGGAACTGGTCTACCAGAGACAGGAAGATAAGACCTCAGGCTGCAGAACAACATGTCCCGCTGGGCTGAGGAGACAGTGAAAGCTGTCAGGGTTTCAGGGACTCTTCTCAATCCCCTTAGGAAACTGGGATTGGAGGAGGGGTGCCTTCCATTCAACAGGATATTAATGGAGTGCAGCCTTGTCTTTCTAAGCCCTGGGCCCTCAGCTTCAGCAGAGATGGGCAAGGGGGATTCTAATCACACAAAAAATGAGGACATGGTGTGAATACTAATGATGCTGATGATAATTACTATAGGGAATGTTTCATGAGTGCTTGTGCTGCCCAGATCTCAAGGTCACCGAATGAGGATTGTCAGCTACCTCCTGCTCTGGCAACAGACCTTGATTGGCAGTTCCATGCAATGCAAACACAAACAAAAATCCTGTGGGGAAAGACGTCCCTTTTGGGCTCAGGCATGGCCTTTGGCTACTGCCATGAAGGAAACTGGTTTGCAGGGAGCCTTGGAAGATTTCTATGGGGAAGCCAGACTGAAAGTCCATCTTCAGTCCATTTGTTGGGGGTGGAGGGAGGATGTTGAGAATTCTTTGATACAAATTAGAGACGCCCAGGTTCTAGCGGATTCATCTTTCCTAATTGCCTTTGTCCAGTATCTGTTGAACTCAGATAAGGCTTAAATGTAACCAAAAGAAAAACCAGAAGGGAGTCACAAAAAATGATGAAATGGTTATAAAAATTTGGGCAGAAGCACAGAGACATTGGAAATTACTTATCCTAGGAAAAAGAAGGCTCAGGAGGGGCACATATAAACAGCAAATTGGATTTGTTATGTAAGACACCCAGCTTGCCTGGCATCTCCACCACTGGCCAGGGAGAAGGGGTAATGGGGGGAGCTGCTAGCAGTTCTAAAATCATGAGTTGCCTACACAAATTTCTGGAAGGGTTCATTGTCGCTGGGTAAAACAAACTATGGGGGTGCCAAGTCCATGTAAATGAGCCTAAACTCTGTCCACCAAAACTCCTTTCCTGCTACCAGTGACAGGAAGACGGGTTGTCTTTGTCCACAGCCACAGCAGAAGCCTTGCAGGAATCCCTCCCTCCAGTTCACACCTAGGGTCAGGTGTTAGGAGGACCCATCAGGGACTTTCTCACAGAAGTTGTGTTCTTCAGGTAATGAGTTGAGCTTGCCCAGACCCAGAGAGATCCCCACCCCCTCCCCCTCGCCCTCTTGCTCAGTTTCATCATCTCTTGGCTGCTGGAAAAGGTAGCTCCACACCAGGTCTGCCTCCTGACTACGCAGAAGTCAGTCAGCTTTTTCTTCAACACAATATTCATTGAGCACAGCCTAATCCTTCTTAGGCCTGGGCTCTGAGTCAGGACATGGAGATGTACCCAGATACTAATCACAAGTAAGGGCACGGTTTGATGCTGACAATACTGATAATGATTATCACAGGAAACAAGGATCGCTCATTCTGCCCATGCTGTCAACTGAGCATTTCTGACACGTGATCCCATTTGACGCCCACAGTAGCCCTATGAAACAGAAAAACTGTAGACACCAGAGTCCTAAAGAGACTAATTTGCCCAAGGTTACAGACTTAGGAAGCTTTCAGCAATTTTAGGAATATGTGTTTGCTTCCATTGGCTTTGTAATGAAGACCTAGAGAGCAAATAAGACAGACAATTCAGTAAGTATAAGACACCAAAACAATCACTGGTCCAGTTGTTACTTTTATGTTTCTGTTAAGTCAGAGACCATACTTTTGTCTTGCCCACTCCACTGTCCTGCCTTCTGTCAATGTTGCATGGAGTGCTGACAGAGGAAGGTGACAGGATACTCCCTAGCCCTGCCTGGTAGAGGCATACCCACCCTTATGAGAATACTGACGCATGTCTCTTCCCGATACAACACTAGGACTCAACAGAGTTCTTAAACCAGGTTCAACATATACTCAAGTTTTGAAGACTTGCTCTCTCAAATGTCAACTTGCATAGAATCACTGGAGTGTGTGATCCACAATGCACAAGTGCAGACTCCACTCCCAAGACCCCTGACTTTAAGAGTTGTCTGCCAAGAGATTTTATGTGTTCATTCAGCCTCCCAAAGATTCACATATACATGAGACAGAAATCCTCAAATCTTTAATCTTGTTATTTGCTCCATTGGCCTAGGTTTCTTGCCAAACATTGCTTGCCACCCCTATTTTCACCCCCCGCCCACACACACACACACACTTGCCAGGGTCACACTGCCTTAGCATTCATGAAGATACCAGATTTGACAGGGTGCTGTGCTCATGCAGCTCGGGAGCAACAGAGGATGGGAGACAGAGCAGTGATTGTGTGAAGCTGCAAGTGAGAGTGGTGCCCAGAGGGAGGCAAAGCTGCATGGGTGTTCACTAGAGAAACTGATGATGAATCAGAGCCTGAACCAGGAAGACCTCCTGAATGGACAGCCCACTTGGAACAAAGGTGGCTTGTGGGAAATACCCCAAATAAGGCTGCTGGAAATAGACATGAATGTGAGAAGTCAGGGATTCAGCTGGGGATCTGGGGGCATGAGAGGAAACGGGGCAGGGGAATTAACATTGTACTAGTTGGAGTGTGAATCATTTGGTGCTTTAATGCTGGGTTATATCAGCAGCCATGAGCAAGGTGCATAGGAAGGCTGTGACTGCTGGGCACAGCAGAGAGTGTGGAGGCCATCATGAAAGACTTGGTAAGAGATAATGAAGCCATTTGCATAGGTAATTGGGCAGGATTCATTAGCATTGAGAGGAACAAGCAAGGTGTTCATACTCAGCCTTCCCTTCATTTCCACATAAGTAATATTAATGTTAATAACAAACCATTCAAGTCAGTCCCAGGAGAGCACATTCCTACATAATTTTTGTTAAGGTATGTGCTTAAAAAGTAATAAAATAAAATGTACTTTGTAATTTAGGCTTTCTGAAAATTACATCAGCCTTTAACTAATTATTTAAAAAAAAAAGAAATCAATGAAGATTGACCACTTTGATATAGGAAGGAATATCATCTTCTTGAAGGTCAATGCTACGTCCTCACATGATGCAACAGAAGTAGAATGTTCAATAAAGGAAAGGTTGCTGACTATTTTTTATGCTGATGATATAAACATGTTAAGAGTATATGAAATAGGGCCCAGCATGATAGCATAGTAGTTAAAGTCCTCGCCTTGCACTTGCCAGGATCCCATATGGTCGCTGGTTCTAATCACAGTGACCCTGCTTCCCATTCAGCTCCCTGCTTGTGGCCTGGGAAAGCAGTTGAGGATGGCCCAAAGCCTTGGGATCCTGCACCCGTGTGGGAGACCCAGAAGACCTCCTGGCTCCTGGCTCCTGGCTTCTGATTGGCTCAGCTCCAGCCATTGCGCTCACTTGGGAAGTGAAGATCTTCCTCTCTGTCTCTCCTCCTCTCTGTATATCTGCATTTCCAACAAAAATAAATAAATCTTTAAAAAGACAGAGAGAGTACATGAAATAACTTGACAGTACTGCTCTTTTAGGAGAAGTCTGGCATGTACAATCCAGGAAGGCAAGACAGCCTAATGGCTAGGAGCAAGGACCCTGCAGAAAGACTACCTGGCTTCAAACTCAACAGCTACTGCCTAATGGCCTTGTGGTGTTGAGCAAACAATTTGACTTTTCTAAGCTTCATTATCCTCAACAGTTAAGAGGATTTCACCTTGCCATTATGGGTTACTTGGAGGTATTTCGAGAGTGCCTAGCCTTCAGAAACAACCACATGTTTCATCACCAAGTAAGAGTTGGGGGAGTCATGGCAAGAGGGGGCACTTGGTGTCTTAGCTTTGACTTCCTCACGGATGGGGTGAGGAGCCTGGGGAGCCCCCTTTATGACTCTGGGCCTCAGGTTCTTTCTTTCCTTTTTTCAACAAAAAGGCAGGCCATACCAAATCCTAATTCCTTCATGGAATCATTAAATGTAACTTCCTCCTGAACCCTAATATCTAAACCAGATGAAGGCACAGTGACCCTGGGTGCATTTTTCTACCATGGTTGCAGCTCTAGAGGCTTATGCTGTTCTTCTTGTCCTTCTCTCACTATTAGATCTCTATTGAACACTGTTTTAAAATGATGAGACTGGGGATGGTTCTATAACTCAGCAGATAAATCCATCTTCTGTTGTGCCAGCATACCATACAGGTGCTGATTCCAGTCCCAGCTGCTCCCTGCTAATGCATCTGGGAAAGCAATGGAAGATAGTCCGAATGCTGGGACCCCTGTACCCATGTGGGAGATCCAAAAGAGGCTCCTGGCAAGCACGCTCACTAGAATTCCATCTCAGACCATGAGACAGCAGCCTCTGACTTGAACCAATAAATTTGTTACCTACACAGACATCTTCCCATCCATTGCCTTAAACAAGACATAAAATTGGTTTTATTTTAAACCATTAAATAAAAACTGTTCCTGTGGCATAAAACATAAGCTAGAAAAAATTGTATATTCATCCTAGAATTTTTACCTTTCTTGGTTCATCAGATTGAAATTATCCTTGATGATAATGTCCATGGCAAAACAGGAGATGGCTGGATTTGTTCTGCTTGTTGGTTTATGATAATTGCTAAGGACATAGTCAATGACTGATCCTCACTGGCCACAAACTGGGCAGAACTGATGCTTACATCCCCTGCTACACCCCTTATGTCCACTGCCCTGAAAAGAGGTTGGTGAGGGAGGTGTTAGGCAGCTCTTCTCTAAGCCTCGCCTTTGGGATGGTCCCCATTTCTCAATGCTGAGATGTCAAAATCTCAGATCTATGAACTCATCATTCAGTACTCCTTAGGGCCTGAAGAACAGATTTATAGCCAAATTTATAAAAGACTGGGAAACAAGCTATCAATTTATAAAAGATATGCCTGGCAGAGTTTCTAATGGTGGTCAGCTGTGCAGAGGACTTTCTCTGGTGCTACTGAAATATTTCTGCGGTGTCCATCATGTTTCAGTTGTAGGGACAAGTGGCAAAGAAAATCCACTCTTTCTCCACCTACCAAGTCTTATTTGACTAGACAGGTACAGATATCTAAGCTGCGGCACCTCTGTTTAAAATGGCCAGGGAAGCACTGACATAAGGGCACAACAGACAAGCTAATCCTCTACCATGATGCCAAATAGGCACCATTTCAAGCCTTGGTTCCTTCGCTTTTGATCCAGCTCCCCGCTTATGGCCTGGGAGAGCGGTAGAGGATAACCCAAGGCATTGGGCCCCTTCACCCATGTGGGAGACAAGGAAGACGCAGCTCCTGACTCCTGGCTTCAGACTGGCACAGTTCCAGCTCTTGAGGCCATCTGGGAAGTGAATCAACAGATAGATCTCCCTTTCCTTCTCCTCCCCATCCTCCTCTCTGTAAACCCACCTTCCAAATAAAAATAAATATAAGAAATAAACCACCCACTTAATTCCCTTCATCCACTGAAAAGCAGACACACAAGCAAGCCAACTCCAGCCATGCAGACTGCTCCCTAGGGACTGTCTCAGCAACTGTCTGGCTGAGAAGAAACAAGATGGAAAGATTGAATGGGGCAAAGCCAGCCACAGTAAGCAGCACATGTACCTAGCGACAGAACACAGGAGAGAAATGACCCTGTCTTATTGGATTTGGGAGTCTCTGGTGACCAAAGCATAATCCTCTGCTCCTTTACTTTGAGTGTATCTCACTCAGTTTCTACTCTCTGAAACCAAAAGAACTTGAATCTCCCATACAAGAGACTTGCCAAAGCCCAAGAGACATCTGCATGATGAGCTACTCGTCTCCCTCCACAGACGTTTTGTCAGTGCCTTTCTTTGTGCACATCGAGAGGAAGACAGAGCTGAACAAGGCTGGCAGTGTTGTGTTTCTAGAGTCACCTTCCGGCTGCCTCTGCCTAGGCTGTGCTGGCATCCACTAGAATGTCAACACCTCTACACCCTGGGCACATTATTCTCCAACACATACCCTGGACACTAGAGGACCACTGTTAATTCAGCTTCCTTAAAATAAGGGGACAAATTTGGCGTGTGAATGAGCCCTGTCATCGGATATTTGAAGGAATGGTCTTATTCCTTTTCCTTAGGATATCCTGGTGATGTTGCCACATCTTGGCCCACTGTGATTTGTCAGTGCCCAGCTGACACCAGTTGCTAAATGTATTGGGCATCATGTCTATCCCATTTATTTTCCACAGAAGTTTGTAGTTCTCTGCTCATTTGAAATCTCTGCAACAGAGTGAGTCAGCAGGCTCTGTATCTATGGCCTCATTAGTGATGGCTTTTGTTCAGTTAATGGGGAAAAAAAATCAAGCATGGAATTGGTGTTAATTAGTTAAGCTGGATACAACTAAATCAACTACTTGACTAAATTATCATGCCTCTGAGTTTACGCTTTAGGAAATGAGGCAACTGCCTGTGACAAAAGCTGAATTCCCACTGCACAGGGAACGATGCCTACCTCAGTCACCCAATCTGTGTTTTCCGTGACAGTCCCTGACTTCAGCATCTTTTTCTTTTTGATAAAGGAGGATTTGCTGAATATAGAGCTGAATACAAACTAATTTTAACTCTTGAAAAGAGCTCTGACCTAAAACACTCAGAAATGAAAATGTGGTTTGCAAAAGGCACACCTCTAATTTGTTGAGAGAACATGCTTACATGAAAGCATTCTGTATCCTGCCAAACTGTACCACAGAGCATCAACTCCTAGCAGCTCTTGATAGGGGCTGGCCCCATACAACACTGCTTCTGGCACTTCTTTGGGCCACTACTTTGCAGTCCTGGGATCTGCCCTCCAGAATTACATGGTTCTCCCCAAAGTTCCTCCCTCTGATTTCTCCAGCACACTGACTGGGGATTGCTCTTGATTCTTTCTCTATGACCTATGTCCCCTACCATGAAAACAGAAACCATATCCACCCACATCTGTGTATCTCCAGCATCCCACATACTCCCTGGTAAGTGGCAGGGTTTGAACAAGTGCTTAGGAAGGAAAAGAGGGGAGTAAAATGTGGTGAGAGGGAACAAAAAGGAGGACTGGGAGGACAAAGACAGTGAAGAAAAGGATAGAGGGAGAATAATTTGAGTACACACTTGATCCTTGTCCCTCACTGCTTAAAAGTTTTTTGTTTATTTGGAAGGCAGAGTGACAAAGTGATAAAGGAAAAAACAGAAAGTAAAAGATCTTCCATTTGTTGGGTTGCTCCCCAAATGGTCTCAACAGCCAGGACCGGATCAGCCCAAAGCTAGCAGCCTGAAACTCTATCCAGGTCTCCCCAGGGGCATCAGTGGCTCAAGCATTGGGGCCATCTTTTGCTGTTCTTCCAAGTATATCAGCAGGGAGCTGGATCAGAAGTGGAGCAGTCAGCACTTGGAACCAGCGCCCTAGTGTGGAATGTCCATATCACAGGGCTTAACATGCTGCACCACAACACCAGCTCCCCTTAGTCTGCATTTCAGGCTGCAGCCCAAAGGCAAAACACCAGTGAATCCACTGAACAATACCCTAGATGACCAAGCACCACTCAGACCCCAAGGCAGAGAATGTGTGATATTCTACTTCAGGATCACATCCAGAATGAAAAGCACAATCACATCTATCCTCTCTCTAGAATTATGTAAGCCTGGCAAAGCACAGCCTCCTAATCCTCTTAGACCACACTGACTTTTATTTTTAAAGTCTTAAAATTTGAAAACCTGAGGACTAAATTTGAACAAAATATTTGCAAGAATGAAGCTTGCATATGTCTTGTAATATGTCCCTACCAACAGCTAAAAATTCAAGGAAAGGAAAATCTCATTAGTTTTTTTCAAATGGGTTCTGGGTCACCAACCCAGAAAAGTTTCCACTGTGAAGATGAGAATGGTTCTTCACAACATAGACAGAGTTGAGGCAAGATTCAGATGGAGCTAGCAGGAAGCTAAGCTAATTTCTGGAAATCCATGTTGCTTTGCACATGTACCACTAGAGGTGACTGTTATATAAGCATATTGGACTCTCCAAATATCCCCTCACTGGAAAAAGTAGAGTTGAAGAATCAAGTCTTAAATTAAAATTCCCTGGACATTCTGATCCTGAAAGAGGTCCCCAGAAGCACAGGTGTATGTCATCTGCCCCACCCCTTTGGAATCCATACCCAGTCACCCATCAAGAAATTACGGCCTGGGAGCAATCTATCTGCCTAGATGCTGCTGCTTTTAGGAGACAGCAAGATTGCTACTATCTCTGGTTTCGTTTTTGATAAATTGTAGGTTCTGACATCAGTCTACAGTGGGTCTCCCTGATGCCCACCAGAATAGAAAAAGGAAACCATTCATTTGCCTGTCCAGCAGTCCCTTCCTCACACAGCAACCAAAACACATCGTCTCCTCCAGCAAATTCATGTCTGCCTCCATAGCCTGCACTATGTGTCTCTGGATCCTGAGCTTGCATTATTTATTTTTATTTGTTTTATTTATTGTTTGAGACACAGGGAAAGACTCAGAGATGACAGAGCTTCGATATGCAGGTTGATTCCCTAGATACCCTCTATGGTCAGTGTTTGGTCAGGCTGAAATCAGGATCCAGAAAATCCAGGCCTCCCAGATATGTGGCAAGGACCTAATTATTTGAGCCTAGCAACTGCCACTTTCCAGAGTGCATGTCAACCATGAGCTGGAATCAGGAACAGAGACACAACTCAAATTCAGTCAAATATGGGATTAGGGCACCCAACTGTTACCTCAGCTACAAAGGCCAAATGCCAGTTCCTATGTCCTTAATTGTGAATATTTACACACTAAGTTGCTATTATATACCCACTTTCCTTGTGCAGTTCATGATAAATTGGAACATTATCCCATTTACTGCATACTGTCAGGAGATAGATATTATTCTAGCCATGTATCAGATCAGGAAACTAAGGCTCAGGGACGTTACCTATTCAATCAATTTAGTGCAAAGTGGACTCAGAAGAGCCAGGGCTATCTTACTCCAGCTCCTGAGCTCCTGATGGCCGAGCACAGCTTCCTTCCCTAGGCAACCTCTCAGGATCCTCCAGCCCAGGACAAGGAGCTCAGACACACCCGATCCTGTGCAACGTACTCTTAGCTACTCTGCCCAGCTCCTGCCCTGGGATGGCAGCAGCTGCATGGCAGTGCATTTGATGACTTTTTCGTGTACCTCATCTAGATTCTGAGATCCTCTGGAGCAAAATGTAGCCTTAGACACCTGAATGAATGAATGAATGCATGAATGAATGAAGAGCAAGTGCTCAAACTGTTGAAATGACACTTGGATAAAACTGATCAGTGTTTTGAGGAAGATAACAGGCAAGAGCCAAGAGTAAACCCGGAGGGAACAGCCATAATGTTTCATTCAGGAACATCTATAATTCAGACTCAAATTCAGAAAGACACATGCCCAAATCAACTCATCCAAACCATTCTGGCAGTGTTGCATCCCTGGGTGCCTGCTATGTGGCCCGGGGATTCCTTTCATGGGGCTGCCAACCCAGCCCATTTCTTTGTGTGTGACTTGCAGTTTTAGAGTTTGGAAGCATTCAAGCCACACTGCTTGCCTGTTTTAAAGGCTTTCTCTGCTGTAGCAATGTGATTTTTTTTTTTAATGTGGTGCTGTTACAAAGGAGAGCCTGTTGACGAAGGAGAAAGAAGAAAAACTGAATGCCTTGAAAATAGAAATTTAAAACAGATAAAAGCAAGGCACCTTCCAGAATTTCTGAATCTTACCATGTCGGACCAGATTATATAGTGAGCCTGGCCATTGCTGACGGGGCTGTGTTGGACTGGGTCCCTAAATAAGCCTGTAGCATGCTCGCTGATAGCAGCAGACAGAGTGGGGGGATGGCCAGGAGCACACTTTGTGGGGCTGGGACTGTACAGGAACAAAAGAACATTTTTTGGGTGGGTTACAGAACCATTCTGACAATTTTTCCTTGCCCTGGAAGGTATACTATTAGATTAGTTTTCAAGGGTGAGGGGTTTGCTTAGGAGGTGACTCCAGAAAGTGGTGAAGGGAAAGGAGGCCAGAGAGCACCATCAGGGGAGCTACCCTGGACTCAGAGAAGCATGTAGAGTGTGCCATGGATGTCCTGCCAGAGGGTGGAGGAGCTGAAAGGCTTATGCTCCTGCATTCTGCCCTGATGAAAGGCTGAGCCTGGGGTTGCAAACTCCCCAGCAATTCTGACATGCCTGTGTACCAAGTCTTCCCAGGAAAGAACTGCTGAAAAGAACAGTGAAGGAAAAGGAGGCATAGGCAGGGCACTGAGAGGACATGGAGCAGCTGGGGTTGTGTAACACATACCTTACCACAGTGAGTGTATGCCATGTTTGTACTTGTGGTCTACATAGAGTACATGTGGTAGATATATACACGTATGCACAAATATATACATATAGCTGAGAGAACATGGTTCTTTCAATTGAAAGGAAACAGCAAAAAAAAAAAAAAAAGTCCACAATGGTTCCCCTGGCACATGTGATGACACTGTATGTGCTTATGCAGCACCTATGATTGGTCCAGCAGTGGGGAGGGCACCCCTGACCAAGGTGCACAAGGCCCCTGACCACAGATCCTACGTTCTAGAAGGGGAACTGACAGACACATGCAGGTGAAGCTCAGACCGCAAGGAGGCTCATGAGGAGCCAGGCAGTCATCCGGGGGCAGAGGGTTCCAGGCAGTGGAAATGACACATACACACAGTGGCCCTGAGCCAGGGAGAAACTTTTCACCCTCTGAAAAATTGTGTATTTTTAAATACATGTTTTGAAATATCCTAATACCCCTTGAAATGTACTTATTTATACACACACATGCTTATATATTATAAGAATAAGAGATGAAAACTACAAATTTTAAAGTGTAATTTCAGTAAGAAAAGAAAAAATATCGAAATGACGACATTATTGATTCGTACTATTTGACGGATACAACACTGCAGAATTGGTCATCTCATGGGAATCAGAAAACTTCCATTAAGTTCTCTTAATGGATGGAAAGTTCAGGACCAATCAATAAGTATTTATAGTGTTGTGCTGTGTAAAAGGAACTGCATTTGGGCCCTGGGGAATGCTGAGATGAGTGGGACAGTGACCTCCTGTCCCAGTGTCAGTGAACAGCATGAAGGTTGGATCACAGTAACCAATTCTATGATTAGACATTTCATGATAAGAACCATGACGGACCTATAGATATCTTTCTGGGAGCCTAGTCCAGGCTTGAGAAGGCTCTCTGAGGAGGAGGGCATTTGAGTTAGGCCTATGGGGTGAGTAGGCTTGTGAAAGCCACAGAAGGTGCAGGAGGCCTGGCCTTCACAGGCGGTGGAGACTTAGAGCTGAAACATAGGGATGGCAGGGGTCTCATTTACAGTGCGCAGAGAATCTGGTTCTTGATATTCAGGAACAAAAGATCAGGCAGGTGAGATGGTGACAGAACAACTTGGGTGTCAGTCACTTAGTCACTTCCCTGTTCCTGATAAGTACACTTCAATTTCCTTGGGGAAGCCCATTGTTCCATGATGGCTTGTGTGGTTGAGTGGAGCTGAGGACCTTTTGTCTGCCTTCCAAGATGTGGTCGATGGATCATTCCCCTGTTCAGCATGGGACACAGTGAGGACTTGCATGGAAGGTGCTAGAAACTGAACACTCCCCTCACTGCTGTCTCTGCTGAGGTGATGAACTGGGACTGCTGTGAGAGCTGTATTACCACTGTGGTCTGAGCTATGGCCTAAGCACGAGCCATTCTAGAGAGTAGGATTGTCCAGCCAGGTAGCCAGTGAGACTGTCTTGTGTCAACTTTCAAGGTCCAGCCATGACAGAAACTAACACCTTGGCTGTCTACTGTGGAGCTAATGAAGCTCCTTTCATTTCTTCTTTAGAGAGTTGGAGTGGATTCTGTAGGTCACAACCAAAATAGAAAAAGGCAGTTTCAGAAAGGCACTCTGCACTTAGAAACGCCAACGTCTTAGTAACAGTGGTGGGAGTCAAGTTCATGCTGGCAGTCTTGGTCAGATGGGGGAAGGACCATGACAAAGGCACCCTGTGGTTCAACTCTGAAAAACAGGACCTGGAACCACAGCAATGCACATGAGAAAGAAAAGGAAAATATCTCAGAGGTCAATGGAATTCAGCAGCTAATACATAGCAAGGAAGATGAAGAAGTTTTAAAAAAAATTCCTCAGAACTCGCTAACTTTGGAGGCTAAGAGAATGGTAAAGTCATTAGGTGCGATGAAAAACAACAGGAAGAACTGAGTCACAGCAAAGAAAATGGATTACTTTCAGCCACGTGGAGCTAGGGGCACCTGCAGGATGGGAGGTCGGAGGTGCCTGGCACGGGCGGCTGCTGCACTCACTGCAGTTCTGCCTGCTCAAGGAGGAACAAATTCAGTCACCACAGAAACCAAAGACAAGGCCTCTGCTCGTGCTTTTACAGGTCGGATTAACATTCCAGATGGTAATTGTTGTGGAACATCACTGTCCATGAGCAAAAGCAAGGCTTGACGTATTAAGAAGTCATACCAGAAAGCGATTGAAATGCATCCTGTCAGCAAGACTGTGAGAGTTTGCATGAGGGTGCAGAGGAGATACAGCATGAGAAGCTGCAGCGTTGTGACAGCAGCTGTCTCATGCTCCTTTCAGAATGTTCTAAAGTCCTAGAACCTCTGACATGGTCAAGTTTTACCCCCACTCCAGATACTTGCGATGCATACAGATACACACATGTGTATATGTACAACCACACTGACACACACAGCACATGATATAAAGCCCTGAGTTTTATGTCATCTTTTAGACATTGAGGCTTGATTAGAGTCTTGGTCCAAGGGATTAGCTGACACACACACCGTAAGTCTGCATTGGCAAGGGTACCTACAGGATGCTCCTCTGGTATAGAAGGCTAGAGACATTTTACTCAAAGTAGGGTTTCTCCTCTCTCTTCTCCTCACTTTCTTTTGTCCTCATCTTCTCTCTCTCACACACACACTCTTCCTTAATTTATTTGAAAGGAAAAGAGACAGAAAACTCCCATCTACTAGCTCATTCCCCAGAGACACACCAAGTCCAGTCTGGGTCAGTCTGAAGCTGTGATGAAGGAAATCAATCCAGATCTCCCACACGGATGTCTAAGTCTAAGCACTGTGCATCCCATAGAATGGACATGTAGAAAGCATCACCCCACAAAGTGCACTCGAATCAAGAGGGGCCCCGGATCAGGTAGACACGGGAATGGCTGCACAATGTAACCCCTTACTGGAAATTCAGCATATACATTCACACACTGAAAGCTCTGAGAAGGGGCAGGCATTGTGGCACAGTGGGTTAACCCTTTGCTTAGGACAGCAACATCCCAGGTCAGAGTGGTTCTAACCCCAGCACTCCACTTTTAGTCAAGTTCCTGCTGATGCATCCTAGAAGGTAAAAGATGATAGCTCAAATGCTTGGGTTCTGCACCCATGTGGAGTCCTAGATGGAGCTCCTGGTTTCAGGAATGTGAGAAGTGCAGAAAAAATCAATTAATTTCTTGAATCTTGGAGTCCCCTAATTTGGTTAGCCATGGGCATCTTTGATTCTATAATACTTATCAGTATCACATATAGATAATAAATATAAAACTATATATATTTTGAATAAATCTCAGAAAGAATGCCCATTTGCAAAACTTTTAAGATAAGCCGATTTATACAATAATGCAGTCTTAGACAACCAGTTATCAACCAGTCCAGTTCTTTGTCAATGTGCAGGCAAGAGGCCTAGCCAACTAAACAGTGGACTCCTACGATTTCTCCTTTTTTAGAGGGCTTTTGAAATCCCAATCGTATCACCCATGTGGACCTATAACAGCTAATTTATTTAATGTTCATGAAAACTGTTAAGTTTTGGGGACATGCCTTTCCCAAAACCTGAGTGGCACTTGGCATAGGTGAAAGAATACTCTCTTAATATTTCTGTTATGCTTGCTCTATGACAGTGTTTGGGTTGTGGGTTGGGAAAGAAAACACAGTGTTTGTGAACTAAGTATACGTGTGCTGATTACATTTGGCTTAGGGGAAAATGCCATAATCACCAAGAATATTTGTTTTAAGCATATTCCTCTAAACACCTCTCCCAAAAGGTTGTGGGTGGGAAGGCAGTGCCTTTGGAAGGCAAAGGTACCATACATCAGGAGGGTGGCCATGTTAATGAAGTGGAGATTGGGAAGCTGAACCTCGGAATCAGCTGCCTCACCTTTCGTGCCCTTGAAATCAGCCTCCCGTCAGCCTGGGCCGGGTTGAAATGAACATAATGAGATGGTTTCCCTCCACCTGCGGTGTACAAGCTCTCAGGTGGGTGGAGAAGACCACGCTCCTCGCTTCATATGCCTTCAGCAGCCCCAGCACTCAGACACAGCAGAGACAAGCAGCTGGCCTTGGCAGGGACACTGGGGACAAGCATGCCTAACCCTCCCAGGCCCTGCTGCAGTCGGATCCTAGTTTCATCAATCAGTTCTCCTCCCATGCACAAAGAGCAGGTATTAGGAACATTCACCTCTAACAATCAGGCTGGGTGAGGATTTGATTAAATGGCAGCTGTCACTGTATCTTGGTCTACAGAACACAATAGTACTTAGTGGTAGTATGAAGAGATTCTTTGTTCTTAAAACAGAAGCTGGCAAACTATAACCCATGGGCAAAATCTGATTTACAGCCAACTTTTGTAGCGCCTGTAAGCTAAGATATATTTAAAGGATTATTGAATGAAAACCAGAAAGGGGGAAAAGAAGCAAAAGAATAGGGACAGGGCCTCCACTGGCCTGCCACACTGAAAATAACTGATCTGTTACAGAAAGCTTGTGGGCTGCCATCTTAAATAGAACTAAGCTGCCTATCTCTTTTCCTCCAGTGAGCAACTGGGAAGAAAACACCCTAGCTCTTACCACCTGCCTGTGGCCTGTTACTTCAATATCCTCTCTCTGACTTTAACACAAGGCTGAAGTTGGGGATTGTTGGCTCACAGGATGCTTGATGGTAGCTGGCCCACAGGATTGAACACATCTCTACTGGGGTTCTTCCCTGGCTCTGAGAACACACTCCAGCTACCTGTCACTGGGGAGAATCACAGCTCAATGCAAAACTGTTCCAGGCATCCTACGCAGCATGGATCATTCTGAGGAAGAGCAGGAGAGCCACCAGCTGATGACTGGTCCCACATGCATAGACAGAACAAGCTACTCAGCCTGTTCCCTAGTTTTAAGCATAATGGCACAATCTATATATTATATTACATTGCCTTCTCATTGCCCACCATCTAGAAAATATCCAGAAAGATACAGTTGTCTTCTTAATCTATGATATAATCAAGCCATCCCAACTGGCTTCCCTTTTCACTTTTGGCTTGAGACCAAGGCTGGAGGTGCTTATCCACTATACTCAACGCACCTTGGGGGTTTGTTAATGCCTACCCCCTTGAGTGTGGGGCAAGATTTAGTGATTTAAGTAATAGTGGGTGACATCCAAGATTAGGACAATAAAGAGCATTCTGATTCCTTCCTTGCCTTTCCTTCTCTGGGACATTTCATTATGGGGAAAGTCAGTTGTCATGTCCCTAGGGACTCCAATAGTGTACAGAAAGGTTCCTGTGCTAAGGACTGGGTCTGTCTTCAACAGCCACATGAGGGCACCACACTAGAGGCCAATCCTCCCACTCCAGTCCAGCCTGCTGATGACTACTAGCCCAACCAGCATCTTGGCATAGGCCCACTTCCTAGACGATTCTGAGCTGGAACTCCACTGTTCCCAATAGTAAGCATCTGTCTGTAAATATATTTGAGGATAAATTCTGTGTATTTAGCAAAAAAAAAAAAAAATAAATACACATAAAATTGAATTAAAAGCAGGCCATCATTGACCTAATTGATTGGAAACAAAGAAATCACGGGACCTGAATCAAATGGGAAGTCTAGACAATCCTGCTTTCCTGGACACAGCCGACATTCTCTGGCAGTATGAACTATGGGTGTTCCATTTGTGTTGCAACAATCTTTATCAATGACTTTGTTTTATACGTTTGTGTCCATTTAGACCAATGGCTCAGAAATTGATTGGAGTTAAAGACTGCATGTGTATTGCTACATTAAAGACTTGTGACTATTATAATCTCTTATACTTGTAAAACAATGTTGTTATTAATTTTTACTTTTGAATATGACATGTAAATTCTACTTGACTTGTATAGTTTGTATTCTTTCTAATTTGTGTTAGAAAGTAACCTTTAACTTATATTTGAAATATATACAGTGAAAAATAGTAGTTTTCTGTAAAGACTCTTTAAACTATTCAATGTGACTAGAGTCCATTTCAAATAAGACACAATTGTGTGCAAAAATGTTTTTTAGAGTTTTCCAATGCATAAAACAATGCCTGGTTTAAAAATCTTTGCATCAAAACAAACTCATCTTTTAATTTCATTTCCACAAGCTTTCTGAAGGACCCTTGTGTTTGTTTATACCATTTATTTTCCAACTGGGAGCATTCAAACATGTTACGACTCCGGAAAGGTCTGTGATCATCACAATGTTAACCATCATAAATCTAGAGGCTTTCCTTTGTCAATCCTATTCAGCTCACAGAGAGTAGATGTCACCAGTATTTCAAGCTTGTGGGGTAAAAAGTAACTCTCAGGGAAGCATTAGAAAGACTTAGTACTGTGGAAATAATTGACAAATGTGTGTAGATAAGGAATATACTTGCAGGCTAGTGGATTTGAGACATTTATCTGCAAGGCTGCTTTAAATGGGTTATGGCTGATTTAACTCTGTGTTTAATGTCACTCAATATCTTGTATAAAATCTGTTAAAAATTAAATGGACTCTCTTATAAATCTAAGAGTTAGTCAGCTCTATTCTACCAAGTGGCACCACACAGGAGCATGTCTTTCCTTACATTCAGAGCCCCAACTTTTCCAGCACTGGGCAAGTTAGTCTCTAAACGACCTAACAGTCACACATCTTCAGTAAATCCAGACAGGAGCTTAGACTAAAGGTCAGCAGAACAACATCCTATCCTGGAAAAGAAGATTACAGGTAGAGGTAGGCTGGACAAAGGGCACCTGATCCAATGATGAGGTCAGATTTTCTTCTCTTTGTCTCCATTTCTAAGAGATATTGAATGCAGTGTACTCAAAACCAAGGTTTGGGCAAAACATGAAATTCCTCCTACTTGGTACTAGAGCCATATGCTAACATTGTCATGAGAGTAAATATAAGGATAGGTTGAAACGGGAAAAAATGGTGATCAAAATGGTGTTAAAGATAATTTATGAAGCAGGCACCCAAATGCCAAGTAGAATACTAAGAATTAGAAAAAAGCAAGATGGGGGGCCAGCCATCTGGGGAGTGAAGCAATGAATCAATCTATCTCTCTGTCTCTCTCTCCCTCTCTCTGTCTGTCTGTCTCTCTCCCACACACCCTTGGCTTCTAGATAAATAAATATTTAAAAAATAAAGAAATAGCAAATTGATCTTTATTTTCAAATAACTTAAACTATGGGAAATTAAGAAATATTAAAATAAATCACAAATGTGTGTGTATTTATGAAAAGATTGTACCTGCAGTTGGAGAAGATTAAGATAAGAATAATATGGCATGGCTCACACGGCATCATTTTTCCCTCATAAGCCCATGACAAACATTACTGATCAATCTCAGACCTCCTTTCTGCTAAGGTCAGACAAGACTTTAGAATCTTGATCTGCACAATATGTCTGGCAGTCACTCCCACTAAGTCTGGCACAGTTTGTGAGATGGGATCGTTTTGCCAGATCTCCAAGGTTCTAAGGATCCTGAAGCACTAAACATTCACTTCCTGAAGCCTGAGAAATATGGAATTAGGCACGCTTACAGAAGCAGACTCCTGTGTATGGGCCCCCTTTAATGGACTGGGTGACATATGCATTACAGACTGGTGTAGAATAGCATGTTCTTTGATTAGGGCAGTCTCTGAGAGAATGCAGAAAAAGTTAAGACTTATAAAATTTACACCTGATTTGCATGATTTTACCAAGTTCAGTCTTGACTTCTGAAGTATAACTGGGAAGCTAAAAATAAATCCAAAAAGAATCTATCCCTCTCCCTTAAATCTTATCATCTCCCAGTGATGTGGGAGCTGATCCTGATACCAGCAGAACCAGACTGGAATGTTATCCTTGATATGCCCATTCCTCTTTCACTTTCCATATTCAGCACTCTGCTGTGTTGTGTGAATTCTCCATTCTGAAGGACTCATACTGCCTTCTGCCCCCACCTTCCCTTGAAGCCATGCTGGTCCCATCTGACAAGCCGTCTGATATTGTAACAGTGTCAAATCCACATTGGTTCTCTCCAATTCACTAGTGATCCTCCAACCAGGGAGCACCTCGTAAAATGCAAATCCATTTCTGACAGCGACCCCTTTCAGATTACTCTCATGGGCTCCTCATTCCCCCACGAAGGAGAACAGGATAAGTGACCAGGTCCACAAGAAGGCTCCACTTCAGGATTATTCCCACTGAGTTTCTTCCAGTTCCAAGAGTATACCATGCTTCCTCCTGAGTCTAGGATCTGTACATGTTGTTCCCTCACCGTGGGATACTCAGATCCTCTAGCTCCTCCTGTCCGCTCCTTCTCTCTACCACACATGCACAACTCGTGTTTTTCCTATCAAATCTTAACCTTAGAGTTCTATCACCAGAGAACCCTTCCCCACTACTCAACTCTGACTAGAGCAATCTATCATCTCACTAGGGATACTCAAGACTGCTCCTCTGTGGGAATTTCTGCCTTCTAGAATTTACCACAGCTGCATCCCATTTACACACGGGGACAAGGACATCCTCCCATCCTTCTTGCACCCCAGGGTCTGCACACCATAAATGCTCAAAGACAATTTTTTGAATGAGTGATTGAGCAAACCACACCAGTGGTTTACCAATTCAGCAGGCTTTTTATCTAAATTGGGAATTCTGCCAGAAGAGGAAATAGTGTGGCATCATGAGCCAGGGCATTGGAAAGATTCACAAAAGAGCAGAGTGCTGAGAGAGGTTTGGGGAGATAGTTGGGAGTAGACCTGGGAGGAGGAGGGACACAGGAGACACTGTTTAACAGTCTTAGTATAATCACAGGATAAATAAAGTTGAGATAAAACAGCCTTCTTCTCATGCCTGCAAGCCATTGATTCAGCTAAAAAGGCAATTATCCAGGAAGAATATGAATATTGTCTATCACAGTGAGACAGAAAAAAGTGCTGAATACTGCAATGATAGTGAGCAGTCCATAAAAGAAACTTGGGGCAGTTAAATGCCAGAGCCTGCCTGTCACATTTTATTATAAGTAGCTCAAATAACTTCACACAATCTCATCTGCTAGAGCCAAACATTATTTTTTATTGTAAGGCAAAGAGTAAGGCATTTTCCATGGAAGTACCCATCAGTGGTAGTTGTCTCATGAACTCTTCCATTTAAGTAGCTCTATAGGGTTGTGAATACATGAACTGGGGAGGAAGAATCACTGAGAACCTGCTATGTGTTGGGCACTGGGTTTCTGCAATGCTCTCGCTTAAGCAGATATCATATTTTCATTTTTGCCCTGATGTGGAGCACGCTGCAGTGATCTGCTCAGGGCCACAGACTTAGGGACAGCATTTTAATCCAGGTGCTCAACATGTCCCAGAAGTCACAGGTGAGGAGTGTGAACCCAGAAAGCAATAGATTTCCCAAGGATGGCAGAATCCACAAGCCCGCTGGAATTTTAGTGGGGGCTTTATGACTCTGACAGCACCTTGGATCAATAACATGAAACAAATGTCTTTTGCTGCTTGTGGCTTTCCATGAAATATGCCTAAAGTGGCAATAACTCAAATAAATCTGGGAATGTAATTATGCCTTTTAACACACGGCAAAGTGCAAAGCAGTGCTCATTAATGACTTATTGATAGCAAAGATCTTTTTGATGTGGGCCTGCATTTTGGCATGTTTACAGAAAAAGCTGACTTGTGGTATCTTACAGAGTGCTTGGTACAAAAACACTGGCACTCTTAACGCACCATATACTGGTAATGCAGGTGGGGGAGTGTCCCAACACACCATACACTGATAACGAAGATGGAGGGAAAGTCCTAAGGTTTAGAGCTCGAGCCTGCCCCATCCTAGGCTGGACAGCGGCCTCTCTAAGACAGAGCTGCCTTCAGCAATGCTGTGCATCATGATGTGCTGCACGGCTCTGACTGCATGTAAGAATGCTGCCTGTGACTTCACTGTGAGCAAAATTCAGGCCTAGGTTGTCAGGCCTTTGGTCACCATCTTTAACTATGCAACACATCACCACAAACTCAGAGGCTTAACACAGCCACATTCATCAACCACAGTTTCTCTGGGTCTGGAACCTGGGAATGTCTTAGCTGGTGCTTCGGCTTCAGAGTCCCTCAAGTGGTCTCAGTGAAGGGGCTGGCTAGGACTGGGGTCTCCTTGGAGAGCCCATGATGTGTCTACTTGTAGATGCAGCTCCTGAGCCCCTCAGTCCCTGCAGCAGTGGAAGGCTACTCCAGGTACTTCGTACATGAGCCTACTCGTCAATGCCACATGCCTTGCTAAAGGAGGAGTCCGCTAGAAGCTGAAAGTCAGATTCGTGGGGTCTAATCACTGCAAGCTGCTCTCTCAGTCTTAAAGCACCTCTCCTAGCTATAGACTGAAAGTCCTCTGACCTCTCATTGCCCCATCCCCTCCAACAGGAAATGATCCCTCCTGGCCTTCCTAACCACAACTCAAAACTCTGCCTGCTGCTCACGCACCTTCCAGTTCCAACTTCTTTCCTGTGTCTGGAAACACTAGCCCTTTTCTGCCTCAGGACCTTCATTCACATCTATTCCTTCTGATGTTTGTGGGTACACTCCTCTCTGTACCACATCAAGATCTGCCCTGAGTCTTAGGACTTCAGAGAGTCATTACTGCTTGCTCCTCCTTCATGAACTGGCAATCCTGGAAACAAGAATGATTTGGGGGACTTTTCTGAGCTGGGTGGTCCTTCAGAATTGTTCCTAATCAAGGCAGAAAGCCTGGATAAACTGTTACCAGCTGACTTAGCCTTGGCAAGAGCACTGAGAAGGGGACAGAGCTCTGAAAAGTTGGGCAAGTGGATGGTTTGACACTGAACAAGGGATGTGTGGGTGGCAGCACTCTGGGTCTTGGCTGATCCACCCTGGCACAGGCTTTACTCAGTGCGGACCCCACACCCTCATGTCTGATCATGAAACAGAGATGACAACGAAGGCTTCATTTACATATTGCAAGAATAGAGTTAGTCACAGGGCAGGACAGATACAATTCCAAAGCATTTTTGCAAGTCTATACTTACATGTCCACTGATGTTCTCACCATTTTTCTACACACTGATTTCCCCAATGCCCTGAGCCACTCCCGGTGAATGTTAAACATTAGTTTACCAGACTTACTTACCACTGGTAGGAACAACTCAGGCAACAATCTTTAAGTATGGCAGTGACATGAGAGTGACATGAAAGTGACAGAAGTCATCCCTGTGACCAACGCCTTCCAAGTTAACTGGCCTTCAACATATATTGCAAGATTTGGTCTTGAGCAACTTTGAAAATGAAGAATCCAATGCCTTACACAGGGAGAATACTCAACTGGCCATAACAAGGCTGGCCTTAAAATGCACCAAAATGATTAAACTGGCTTTCTCTAGAATGAATGGACAGGAAAGCTTATTACAATGTAACTGTGATGTATTTTTAATGCCAATGATACACACCTACTGAGAAATCATTCCCATAAGAACCTATGTGAGTCCATCTCTAATTCAGATATTTTCTTCAAACTTAAAAGGAAATATCAAGAACAGTTCAGGATGCTATTATTTGAAAAAAAAAATTGTTTAGATGTAGGCAACTTAGAGGAATAAACCTGAGTAAGTGTGTTAATGCCACCAGGAAAGCTCCTTTTACTTTAGATGTGTCACTCCCTCAAGCATGAACCCAGCAGGTGTGGAAGATAACTGACCCAGATCTTAAATTGAAGCACAGGATACAGGCACAATTAAAATCCAGTTGTCCTCGTTCTAACTGGGACCTGAAGCTTTCAGACGCTGCCCCAGCGAGCCAGGTCAGGGTCCTGCTCCCTTCAAGGCCCCTTCTCCTAAAGGCAAATTGCCACCCTGAGCCATTAACCTTCAGCTGTCCATCTGCCTGCTCAGAAAATCACCTGCTTGAGTTCCTAGAATATTCTTGATAGCTATCATTGCTTTTTTAAACACTGAAAGCCTATAAGAATAAAGGATAATTAGTGAATACCCATTTACCTCACCTTGGGCTCCTTACTTTCCTTTAAAGAATCCAGCAGAAACATGCCAGAATGGTTCCAAAGAAACATACCATCAAATGAATAATGTTTTTACTGCTAGTCTTTCAAATACACTGCTATAGGGGTCAATACTGGGATGCAGCTGCCTGTGGTGCCAGCATCTCATTTGAGCTCAAATTTGTGAACTGGTTGTTCCACTTTTGATGCAGCTCCTGGCTAATGCCCTGGGAAAACAGAAAATAGTCTGATAACTTGGGCCTCTGCACCCATGTGGGAGACTCAGAAGAAGTTCTTGGCTTCTGGCTTTGTCCTGACCTATCCTTGGATGTTGTAGCCATGTGTAGTGTGAACTAGCAGATGGAAGATATTCTGTCTCTCTCTCTAATTTAGCCATTCAAATAAAAGGTAAACAACAATGTAAAAATAAAATACATTGTCATAGTTGATATTTTTTTTGGTTACTGTTATGTCAGTCCCTACCACATGCTAAACTCGGGAAAAAGAACTAGGGCATATGGGCCCAGTGCGATGGCATAATGGTTAAAGTCCTCACCTTGCATGCACTGGGCCAGTTCTAATCCCAGTGGCCCTGCTTCCCATCTAGTTCCCTGTTTGTGGCCTGGGACAGCAGTTGAGGACAGCCCAAATCCTTGGGACCCTGCACCCACTTGGGAGAACCAGAAGAGCTCCTGGCTCCTGGCTTCGGGATGGCTCAGGTCCAGCCATTACACTCACTTGAGGAGTGAACCATCGGACAGAAGATGTTCCTCTGTCTCTCTTCTCTGTATATCTGACTTTCCAATAAAAATAAATAAATCTTTTTTTAAAAAAACCTAGGGAATATGGATTCTATTTTAAGGTGTTTCCATCTTGAATAAATAAATATCAGAGCTGAACTTGAGATGGTCATTTATTCCACTTAGCATGCAAGTTTTCCTGTAATTGTAGCCACTTTTCATAGCTGTGAAAGTTGACATTCAGCAAGGATTTAAAATGTGTCCCCAAGCATGTGGTCTACCTAGAAGAAGCACCTGTGTGTGTTTAGGTGCTTGTGTTGGGGGTAGAAACTTGTTGTCAGACAGACATGGAGCCTAGCAATACATCTAGGACACTGCCAAGAATTAGCAGTTGCTGACAAGTCATGCCAGCATTGGACAAGAGGACCCCCTGTCTGGCCCACTCATGGCAAGAGCTAGCCAGCTGCCCTGGGGTTATACGCTTTCAAGATTCCAGGACAGAAACCCTAGTAATACTCAGCTTCCCGTAAAAGTCAAGTCATAAACACTGGTTTCATTTCTGCACTTGGACCTTGCCGCTATATCTAGCTCTCATCTCTGAGGGCTTAAACTCTAATGTAATGCTGCAGTGTTGCCGGGAACAGGTGAAATGATCCTCTTAGCCAAGTTTCAGGCACGTTTGTGTGCAGAGTGCATGCCTACCAGGAAGCCCACCACGCTGTGTTCCTGACAGTCTGCCCTGGCTCTGCTCCTACCTCAAGGACAGCTGCTTGAGCAGAGGCCCTCACAAGATCACCATTTTAGGATCTACCCATTGGGATGGCATGAGATCAGAAATGCGGGCAACCATGGTGCAAATGATCTCTTTATTCTGTGCAGACCAAAAATTTTGCCTTCGTGCCAATACCACGAACATGGTATTAAACAATTCTGAAATATTTAAATCCCACTGCCAAGCCCCTCAAGCTCAGAACTGTCTTTGTGCTAACCCTTTCTTCCCCCTCTGCACTCCTCGTCTGGCTTCTTGCTTGGGGTATAAACTGTTGGACTGCTCCCCTGATATCTCTCATGTGCTAGGCAAGACCCAGCTTCCTTCTGCTCTCTCTCCACTTATGCAGTGGATGACACAGACCCCTCTATCTGTGAAGAGGAAGTGGGTGTCCCTACACTTTATCTAATTAAACATCTTTATTTAATTAAGCTTGTGCTTACCAAAGATGAGCTCTCATTTCAAACCTTTTGATGAAAAGTGCACAGTTCCCTGATGACCTCCATCAGTATGAGGGATCCAAGGAACAAGGCTCTTGTTGCAGCTTGAGCAAGAATTGTCTTCCCTGTACTGTTTTACGCATAGCAGATGTGGTCCAGGGCAATGCCACCATCTTACATAACGCCTATAAACGAACTCTTGTTTGTTACGGCACTTGTTACTATTCTTTTCACTCAGTGCGTCTCCCCAGTACAGTGAGTGACATTCTGGTTGCCAACAGAAGCAAGAAAGGCATCTCGTGCACTGGAATCACATGCTATCACATAGAATCAACACAATAGTTGCATGAGGATAAAAATATTCTCATTTTCAAATCTAAAAGGCTGAAGGTCAAAGTGGTTAAACTGTTTTCCCAGGGGTCCAGTCGAAGGCTATGACAGACCTGGCTGTCCCTGAGGGCCACGGGAGGCCCACACACTGCACAGCTGCCTTCAGAGAGAGAGCAGCACTAGGCTGCAAACCTGCACTTTGGTTCTTGCTCACACTTGTAACAAATTGCCTAAGTGAAGGCTGCAGCCAAAGAAATGCCAAGCTCTCTGCAGTTTTAAGGATGGCAATTCTGAAGGACAGGTGACTTTCCTTCCATCCTCACCAGCCTCTTTAGGAGCCTGAGATGAGTGGTTCAAAGGTCTTCCCTGGAAAAGGTGACCACATTGATGCCCAGTCCTGGGTTAGCCAGGTGTCCTGCAGGTGGCACACTCCTAGGCCTGAGCAACCTGTGGGTAGTGGCTGTGTCTTTTCTGCCCTCTTAAATCCTAAGTGTGGCTGGGCTGTGGCCTTCTCAGGGTCACTGACTTTTTGCAAATAGCGGCAGCAGCAGAGGCCAGGCCTCCTGGGAGAGCCTTCCAATGTTTTGTCTTAGAAGGGAGCATATCCACTTCCTAATTAATTATCTCCATTAGCTAAGCCTAATTACTTTGTGTCCACCTCCATGAACACAACCTTACTCCTCAGAGATTTCCTATTTGAATTTCAAGGGGGGCAAATATTGCCAGAAGCAAGTGTTATGCATTTGCAGAATATAGATACTTCACTCTTTCGTTACTTAATGATTCCTAGACTGAAATTAACTTCCACATTTGGATGCAGACACCACTTACTTAAGAGAAAGTTCATGTACAATGGGATATTTCTCCTGCAGAATTTACCAGCCCAGTCCTGATGCAGTCCTCCAACTTTATCTAATTAAACATTAGCAGCCTCCCCTCCTCTCCTGACACCAATCTCCAGTATTTCCAGAGGAAGTGGGTTCCACATCATTCTGCAAATGAAGCCAGAAACCTTGATAAATGCAGCTTTCAGGGTCCCACACTAGACCCACTGACAGAATACCTGGGTGTGAGGCCTGGGACTCTTCATTTCAGCACTCTCCCTACGGTATTCTGTTTACACTGATGTCTAAGAACCAAGGGCAATTATTCGCCTGATGGATGAAACAGCCTTATCACTGGGAACAGCAGAGACAAAATGAACACAAGCCAGTCTCTTCTCATACATATTTTAACAATAAGAATTCAATACACGTTATCTATTATTACTTTATGGCTGTTATAAATCCTGAAACAAGGACTCGCAAGCAGTGGCTGATTTGGGAAGTGAAGGAAGAGCCAGGATGGAAGATCAGAGGGAAGAACTGAGGCTATAGCTGAGTCTGGTAGATATTGTGAGCCACTGGAGTTCAAGGCCACTGGGGCCTTTAGGAGCCAAAGGGCAGCGCCTATCTCCCCCACCCCCATGTGTAGACAGGGAAGCCCTGAGTGCATACCCACTCCTGCTGGTCGCCTGCGGAGTGCTGCCCTTGGAATTGGTCATTCTCCAGCATTGTCAAGCGTGGACTGTACAGGGTTGTGGTAGCCACAGAACTCAGGCAGACAAGCATGGGCAGCACTCTCTCTGGGGGCCTGAGCACAGCCGGAGGTCCAAGAGTATCTGCTGCTGCCTTTCTCACCAAATCCCCACATGCATTTGGGAACCCCAATGAGACAGTGAATAAAGGACAAAACATGATCATATGAGAAAGAAGTTCCTTTTCATTTGTTTATTTTTCTACTTGATTGTGACTTTTTTTAAAAAAAAAATGTATAATCTAAAACTTACCACGAATGACATGGCATTGTACCACTGGTACCCTCTAGGTCAACATACAGTTACCTCTATCTCTACTCCAGCACCGAAAACCAACACTTTCCTTCCTAGTTCAGTGGGCTGCCTCTCTCAAACACAGCACATCAACAGAATCACAGAGCATATGGTCTCCCGTATCTGCTTTTATACTGAGTGTAATATGAGGGGTCTTCAAGAAGTTCATAGTGTATAGTATGAAAAACAATGCATGGTTTTCCAACATGTTTGCACCAAGATGCAGTGCAAGAATTTCTCGAAGCTTTTTCATATTTCTGAGGCCCATCCCTCTGCAGACCTCAACTGGACAGTTCCCCTCACTGGTCAGATAATTTTCTGACACCACGCAGAGGGTCACTTAGCAGCTAGCAGTGCAGCTGGACCCAATCCACAGTCTTGTGGATTCACCCCTACTCCCCTCATCCCTCTGTGCTCCAAGACCCTGGTCTACAAGGCTGCCTTCTCTAGCTCTTGCCTTGCTTCCTACAGGATTTGGCCATGCAAGATGCTGGCAGGATATGAGACAGTGGCTCAAGAGGTGTAGGCATTGTTGTCCTCCTATAAAACAGCATCCCTAGTGGGAGCCACTGATTCTGGGCTGCGTTCCTCTCTTAGAGCGTCTTTCTCCTGGCAGTCATTGTGGGCTCCTTCCTCATCCTTCCAGGCCTCAAGAAGTCACAGCTTCCTGCTGCTGACGGTCCCGAGCTCAGTACTGTCCTTCATTTGCTAGCCCCAAAGATTCCCACATCCTTGCCAAAAAAAGTCTCTTACACATCACATTCTACTAGTCTCTGTGTCTGTCTCTCCTACTGACTGATACAATGATGATGGATAACAGAGCAACCCATTGGTGTCTTACTCCTCCACTGAGGCATGTTTCGCTGTGCATATTTGTGACTTTGTGGCTGAGAAACATTCTCTGCCTACCTTGTGTCACCCCCATTTCCCAGACAATGAGAGCAGCTGCCCAGAGGCAGCAGGATAAGGGTCAATGGACCTGGATTCTGGAACCATACTTCCCGGGTTCACATCTCAGTTCTGCACTTTCTGGCATGATGATGTCACCTCTGCAAGGCTTACAGTCATGGCATGCACAAAGTGAATTGTGGTAGCTAGATAGGCTATGAGTAATAGACAATACACAGAAAGCTCTTAGAACAGGGCCACACATCAGAAGTGCCCAGCAAATGCCAACTATTGTGTGAGCTCTCTTTGGAGCTTGCCTCGTATTCCCCTCTTTTGATCTTCATGAGCTCTCTGCAGCACCACTCCTGAGTCCATCTTGCTCCTGATTCTGAGTGACAGCCAGCGCTGCAGATACCAGCTTCCCCTCTTCTTTTCCAAAGAAGGGAGAAAGGAACACGCACAACAGAAACTTCCCCGAACCCCCTGCACCTGCCATGCCAGACTCCCTACAACTCCCAGGAACCACGTGGCCTTGCTCTCTCCTCTCTTCTTCACCATGCAGGTAGATTGTCTAGGCTACAGCATACTTCATTTAGTGGTTCATTTGTAAAACAGTTCTGAAATCTATTCAAGCAATATATTTCCAGTTATGCGGGAAACATGAACACAGTTTTATCAATAAAGATCCAAAAAGTAACATAATCTTTGGGTGTCCCATTTTTCTGATGGTGGGTCCACAACCAAGACAGATGGCCTAACATGCTTAAATCCACATGGAGAAGTGGCACAGACAAAATTTAAAACCAGTGCAAGATCCCTTGTTTGTAGTATTACGCTGATGACACACACAGAACTATCCTCTCCCTCAGTCACCACCCTCTGGCCTTTGCATAGCTTTGATTTCCTACTCCTTTGCTAATGTCTGAGCTTTCCAGGCTCACCAGCCCACTGCAGCAAAGTGTGGAACTTCATAAATAACATTAAGGTCCATATCTAAATCAGGACACTGTGCTGACACTTCTCGCTCCCTGCTTTCCCAGCCAAGGCTGTGGCCACCAGCTTCATCTGGCCTCAGCAATGCCTCTCACTGCTGCCTGGACTTTCACAGACACCTTCACATGGAATATCCCAGGAAATTCACACACTGGGTAACACAAAGCGACACATCCTTTGAGCAAGCTGTGGTAATGGGGCGTAGATCTTCTATGGCTCCTCTTTGGAGGGTCTTAGAAGGTATGTGCCTCGGTTTCCCACTGTGGTGACCCATCCTGAGTCTGCCCCCTCACCTGGACTGTCCCCTCCCCCATCCTACTTCATAGAATCCCAATCCCTCAGCCTAAGCTTTGCTTTCAGGTTTGGTGGGGATTGAAGGCTGAGTCAGAGATGATAAAAGAGGTTTTTCAGTTTTATAAACATTTTGTTGTGAAAAATGGGCTCTCCCTGACTTAGAGATGAATTTCCTGCTGTTCTGAGGAATAAAGTGGCCCAGATCTTTAAGGAGATGACTGAACCTGCTGCCTCCTCATATTCTGTGCCCTCTTCAAGGGAGACCAGGCTACCTATTCTGAACAGGAGCAGTCACACACTCTTGGCCTCACCAGGACATTGAAATCTCTCTCAGAAAACTCACACAGTTATGCCCTCATTCACACATGCTTCTTCTCTATCTCATTGTCAGAAAAATGATGTTTCGTTCAAGTAGACTTTTAAGTACCTAGGACCAGCCAGAATTAAGTATGCAGGAACACAAAAAGAAATCTAACTTGGTCCTTGCTCATAAACAATAAATATTCTTGGTTGAGAGCAGACTAGCCAACAGCAAATTCTTACATCTTGCAAATCATGTGGTGAAAATCAAGCTCTCAGTTTCTTCATTCCATAAGTTTGCATTTTAAATCAATATTAGTAAAGATAATATTTAAGTGTATCCCACTTAAATGTGAAAATTTATTCTGATGTGAAAATTTATATACTGATGAGAAAATGTATTTTAAATCATTGGCTTGTCTATTCATCCACTCATCCATGTACCCATCTATCCAGTATCACAGAAGTTTCTAGAGCTAGGAACCTTACAAAGGGACGTAGGGAGGCCAATGAAAAGGACAAAGATGACAAAAGAATTATATTCATGCAAGACTTCCATGCAATGTTGCTTACTATTCTGGTCATGACTTGTTAGAATTATGCTAGATTTGTGACTATAGATTTCCTGAATCCTATTTGCGGCCGCTCTTCCAACAGGGATCAGGAAGACATCAATCATCCAACAGTGGTAAATTCAAGAGAGCAAGGTCAGAAGGCAGGCTCACTCGGATTAGTCTGATTGGGCACTTCAAAGAAGGTTTAAGCAGGATTGACAATAACCATCCAGACAGTGTGAAAACAGGAGGAAATGCTCTTTTCCAATCTTGGTGTCTAGTTCCTACCCTCAAAATGTTCTTTCTGTGTGGAAAAAAAAAATCAGATTATCCAACTTAAAAGAGTTATTTATATTAGAATTGAGTATGATCAGGGCCCAGTGCAGTAGCCTAGTGGTTAAAGTCCTTGCCTTGTACTGGAATGCCATGTAGGCACTGGTTCATGTCCTGGATGCTCCACTTCCCATCCAGCTCCCTGCCTGTGGCCTGGGAAAGCAGTAGAGGATGGCCCAAAGTGTTGGGACCCTGTACCCACGTAGGAGATTCAGAAGAAGCTCCTGGCTTCTGGCTTTGGATGAGCTCAGCTCCAGCCATTGCGGCCACTTGGGTAGTGAACCAGTGGATAGAAAATCCTTCTCTGTCTCTCCTTATCTCTGCATATCTGCCTTTCCAAGAAAAAAAAAATTTTTTTAAAGAATTCAATATGATCAGAAGAACATTAAAAATAATTTGCCAGTGCTACTGTACATAGCATCATGTTATTAGGCTCTGTGCACCTGCAGGCCTGAATCCACATCCTGTCTCTGAAACCTCTAAGCTCCCACTTAGAATGAGGCCTCACTTACTAAAACACTACAGAGTTTGGTAGTCAGCCCATCCACATGGCCATCACTACAGTCATCACTTGTTAATTACCTAAAAGATGCCGCAGGTTGTCCTCAGCAGTGGGTAACTCAAAGATTGCCATAAAAAAAGCAGAACAGTTCTTTTCCTCCTGTACCTCCCAGTGAAGGGTCAAGCACTGATTACAGCCGCTGTACACAGAGGGAAACAGGAAACAGCAAGGACAACCAAAGCATGGGTGACAACAGAAGATTCCAAAGATATAACAACTAAAATGAAAGGCAGACAGTGTCTGAATTAGGTAAAAGCTGTCCAGGGTGATATGCAGAAGAGAAAGCAGTGTGTCCAAAACCTGAGTAATGCCCTTGGTTCATAACAATCTAAGTAACTCAACAAAGACTGGCAGGGGTGGAGGTCAAAGTCCATGCTGGCCTGAGAGGAGACTAGAGCAGTCGGTTTCAAGAAACCTTATTGCTCCTACAGGGTTGGGGTTTTTTTTTGTTTTTTTGTTTTTTTTTAAACTTAAACCCAACAGTAATGGCCAGTCATTGAAGGAATTTAAGCAAAGAAGTGATAGGTGCATATGTATCACATTGAAGCTTTTAAAGGCTCATTGTGACTGGGAAGAAGCCAGCAGACTGAAGGAAGACCAGGTGTCCATGCTGAGAGCAATGGGGTGAGGCCATACTGGTCAACTCAAGTAATACAGAATGGCAGCCAGGACTGGAACAGGATTTAAATTGGACATAAGCAAGGGAGAAACCAGAGGACTGGTGCTGTGGATTTAGGTGGGGAAACAGCAGAGAGCAGGGAGATTTGGAAATGAAGATCCCAGGAATATGTCAGGGGGCAGTTGGGAGGACAGCTCTGAAACTCAGAGACAACTGGATTGCAAGGCTAAATGTGATCACTGATGGTCAGGTAGATGAAATGAAAGCCACCGACATGGATGAGACCATTGTGAAAATAAAAGAAATGTCCACATACAAAGTACCCAGAAGGCTGCTGCGCATAGACTAGGTAGTTAATAATTCTTTCCTCCCACTTCCCTCCCTGTCCTCTGAACAACTGCTGAGGGAGTTTCCAGCAAACTCCCCAGGAAGGCCAGTTCCTGGTCAAGGAGGGAAGAGCCACTCTGCTGCGTGTGGCCACTCTGGTCTCCTGAGGTCATTGTCTAGGATAGGAACAGTTCTGTGCATGGAGAGCAATACCTTTTCTCTTTTTGTTTTTAAATTCCAGTGCTTTCTCCAATCTTTGCTTTTTAGACTGGGTGTTTGTGGTCAAGTCAGAGGCCCCAAAGGCCCCTGGATAGCAGAATACTTCTTTCTTCAACCAACTACAGCTGCACCTCTCGACAAAGGGCAGGAAAAGAATATGGGATGCTCCTTCATCAACCTTGCCAGAAGCAGGATGGTCAAACCAGTGAGTTTGGTGACCTTTTGCATCAGAAAATAGTTTTGCAATGGGCCCGGTACAATTGCCTAGCATCTCAGGTCCTTGCCTTGTACATGCCGGGATCCCATATGGGCACCGGGTCTTATCCTGGTGGCCATGCTTCCCATCCGGCTCCTGCTTGTGGCCTGGGAAAGCAGTTGAGGATGGGACCCTGCACCAGCATGGGAGGCCTGGAAGAGGCTTCGGATTGGCTCCTGGTTTCAGATTGGCTCAGCTCCAGTTGCTGTCCCCACTTGGGAGGTGAACCATCGGATGGAGGATCTTCTTTCTCCTCTTCTCTGCATCTGCCCTTCCAATAAAATTAATAAATCTTTTTGAAAAACAAAATGTTTTTAAGTTTATGCAAAACTTTCTGAAGAACCTAAAACAGCATCTTTACTGAAAGAATTCTAATGAAGCAAAGGAGATTCTGCAGCTTTAAGATCTGGGGATTAAAAAGTCAAATTCTCCTCCTGCTGGACAAGGAGGGGTGGGTCGCCTTCAATCACTGGCAAGCTTACCAGGTGGGAAAAAGCTGTACCTTTCCTGTGTGTGACATCTCCAACTTCTTCCTTCCATTAATCTGACATCCCATTGACAGATTAGAGCTTTTCTCTCTGTTCCCATTGCTCTGCTTCAAGGGTACAGACATGGAGTGTATACAGATAATGAAGAGGCCTCAGGAATTTACAAAGAAATAATCTCAGCTTCTGTTCGCACTGGAATGGAGAAAGCAATACCGTAACGTAGGATGTCAGCCAAACTGTGGGACAAAATTATCTCCCTGTAATTCACTGTAGTGGGGCTTTCACACTTTTTTTTTCAATACAGCATAGAAGGCTTGGCACTTTTAAGTTATACAACTGTTAAGACAACTAAAGTGATATTCATTCCTGAACTATGCTGAGAATGCTTGAATCCTATTACTATCAGAATAAAAATAAAGGCATCCAGCAGCACTCTACACGTCAGTCTTCAAGGCTCTGAGGCACTCCTTCTTCTGACACCTGATTGACAGATTATGCCTTTTGATATCCATCAAATTAATAGATTATGACTTCTTGAAGCCAGAAACTATGCAATTATTGCCACTTTCTATCTCTAAAGAGATATCTTATTCTTTGTCATGCATTTGTGTCTCACAAGGCCGCCCCTATCACGCCAACACAGATCATAATTATAAATAATTCTGTTCTCCCGTCTCTCTTCCCAGGATACTCCAGCCTTGAACATCTACAAAATCATTCACTTTGAAAAAGTGCTAGCACAAGAGATGGTTGACATGTCTCATATTTCTCAATAATGTTTCCTAAATTTAAACATCCACCACTGATGTAATCCCTGGTGAGATCTCCCTTCTGGCTGGATGTGCTTGGGAGTAGAATTAGGAACACAAAAAGCAAGGTATTCTAAGTCTAGATACTTGGCCCCACGGCAGTGAAGGAGGGAATTCTGTTTGACACAGTGACAACAGATGGAGAAGAAAATTGTCCTAACAATCTGAAGAATTGCTAACACTTGCCATGTCCTGTCATTCACTTTGACCTCTTGTGCATTTCAAACGCCATATATCAAAGATGAAACCAAGTGATCAAATTACAATATTAGCTGTTAGGTGCAATCTGGAGTCAGGCTTGAGGAAAGAGATCTTTATAAAGACAATTTAGAAAGGGTTGAAATCAAAGCTGTCAGTCAGCCCTGCTGCTCAAGATGGCAACTTCCCAGGTTGATGGAGCAGGACAGAAGGCCACTGAGGAAAGCAGAGTCCACTGAAGAAGGGTGGGGCTTCCTGGGAACTCAGCTCTTGTTACAAGGGTGACCTCTAGGTTATAATGATCATAGGGCTTATATAACGTATGGAATATTACTCAGCCATAAAAGTGAATGAAAGCCTGCCTTTTACAACAAAATAGTTGCAACTGGAAACAATAACAGACAAATAAATGTCTGTTTTCTTTGATACATAGCAGTTAATATAGGATACAAAAAATGTGCAGGAATGAAACGACATGTTATGATTGTCATTTTGGGACCTTATCTATACTACTGTGGAAGAGTGTGGTCTTCCTACTTCTTCTCTGATGAATATGATCAGCAGTGAATTAAGCCTGTGGTTCCGGGAAGCCTCCCTCAATGCACTCTTACTCCTGCCTCCAACACACCCCATGTTTACCTAGGTTAGAGTCAATTTTTCATTATAGAGTGAAAGACAGTTTCTCAGACCTGATACAACCCTTTGATTTGCCAGTGCCATCTCCTTGTACCTGCCTTTTCCAGCCAATTTTAAGGTTGACCAGGGCAGGCACTATGCTTACCTTGTTCATGACAGAAAGTTCAGGGTCCCGCAGGGTACGGTGGTCACAGACAATAATCAATCAGTGTGTGCTCTACCTGAAAACGTTCATTCTCAAGATCTCTCCCTGAAGATAATCTTTTCTGTGTCTAAGTTCCTGGAGAGAACTCTTTGATTTTCTCAGTTCCTCATGTGAACATGAACCTCAGTGAGTATGCATGTGAGTGACAGAATGGTTGAATGAATGACAAAAAAATTAAATAAATAAATGTATGACTTTAATAAAAAAAAAAAACAGGAGGTGGAAATGAATCAATCACCTACATATCCGAATTCCTACTTAGGGCTAGGGGTTTTTTTTTCTTGTTTTTTTATTGTTAATCACATTGTATTATGTGATACAGTTTTGTAGGCACTGGGATTCCCCCTATCCCTCCCCACAACCCTACTCCCATGGTGGATTCCTCCACCTTGCTGCATATTCACAGTTGAAGTTCAATTGGGATTCATTCATTGCATGCATATACCTAGCATAGAGTTCAGCATCTTATTGTCCAGATAGGTTCAGCGGTTTCTAGGGGAGACCTTCTCTGGTCTGAAGGTAGAGCTAACAGAGTAAAGTCCCTGTCGGTTAAAAGCCCCTACAAAACATCAGCAACAATTTACAATGTTATGAAATTGGTTGACATAGTATTGAGTAAACAATATGTTAAAAGTAATGCAAGTTCAATTTTTCACAACACATGGATTGAGACAGTACCAATGACAGGTTCAAAAACAAATAAGCCAACAAACAAATAAAATTACTGGTTAAATTAAGGCAAACATGTGGTATCTAACCTTTTGGGTTTCACTCATTTCCCTTAGCATTATAGTTTCCAGTTGGGCCCATTTAGCCACAAAGAACTGCAATTTGTTTTTTTTAATAGCTGAGTAGTATTCCATAGAGTAGATGAACCAAAGTTTTCTTATCCAATCTTCTGTTGATGGGCATTTCGGTTGCTTCCATGTTCTGGCAATTACTGATTGTGCTGCTATGAACATAGGGGTGCATGTTGGTTTGTTGTGAAACAGATGTTTTGGATATATTTCTAGGAGTGCTATTGCTGGATCATATGGTATGCTAATTTTGAGTTGTTTAAGTGTTCTCCATACTGATTTCCATAAAGGCTGTACCAACCTGCATTCCCACCAGCAGTGGAGTAGGGTTCTCTTTTCCCCACATCCTCGCCAACAAGTGTCATTGGTGTTCTTTTTTATGTGGGCCAATCTTACTGGTGTTAGGTGGTACCTCATCGATGTCTTAATTTGGATTTCCCTTATTAGGGACTGGGGTTTTATGGGTCACTGAGCAGGGATATAAGAAGGTAAAATGTGGGAAAGATTTGCTTTCACGTAAAGTGAAATGTGAGACTCCCACATGCCAACAAAGTCACAAGGAATTCTATGTAAAGTATAAAAATCAATGACGTCAGGTACTTCTTTTTAAAGAATATTCCTAAAAAGGACAAATTCAAGACTTCCAAGAGGCATCCCTCAAGGAGGATGGTGGGGAAATGGTAGAAGTTGGTGACTCATTGCTGAGACGTGGATTAGAAAGCAGAGGTAATTACAGTGTGAGGTCTCTGTGACCCATGTGGGAGATCCAGAATGAGTTCCTAGTGCCTGACTTCAGGCTGACCAAGCCCTGGCCTTTGTGAGCACTTGGGGAGTGAATTGAGAGATAGAAGATCAGTCTGCATCTTTATCTTTTCCTATCTATTTCTTTCTTTTAAAACAGATATTTTGTTAAAAGACGCTCCAAACTCACATAGTTAAAAAGTTGTTGAGCTGGAATTTGAACACAGATCTACCCAATTTCAAAATCTGAAATGTTAACTTCAGCATTGAAAAGCAAGGGGGTGGGTGTGAAAGAGAAGCTAGGAATGAACTCAGGGAGTCCAAACTCTTTTCTAAATAGATGGTGGTAGTGTGGGCCACATGGAGAAAGACCTTCTCAGGGAGGTCCAGGGCAAACACCGCCTGCAGGAACTGGACCTTTTTCCAGTAAATGACTTGCTAAAGCTTTGGGCCGTCCTCCACTGCTTTCCCAGGCCACAAGCAAGGAGCTGGATGGGAAGTGGAGCTGCCGGGATTAGAACCGATGCCCATAAGGGATCTCAGCACGTTCAAGGCGAGGACTTTAGCCACTAGGCCACGCCTCCGGGCCCACACTTTTGTGTCTTAAGTAAGATGATGTGACTTAGTTTGCTCTAAAGGCTTTTGCTTTGCTATGAGGTGTACAGATATAATTATTTTCCTGAACATTTGATTTTTATAGTTTTGATTAAAGATTTTGAAAGATATGTTTAAAAACTTAACGTTTTGCCTTGGGAATATTGGGGGGGGGGAGGAAAGTTTGTTGATTGGCTCATGTGACCAAGGTATTGTACTGCCACCTGGTGACAAAATGTACACTACCATACAGCCATAAAAAGCACTCTCTCGGGCCCGGCGCGGTGGCGCAAGTGGTTAAAGGTCCTCGCCTTCCACGCCCGGGATCCCATATGGGCGCCGGTTCTAATCCCGGCAGCCCCGCTTCCCTTCCAGCTCCCTGCCTGTGGCCTGGGAAAGCAGTCGAGGACAGCCCAAAGCTTTGGGAACCTGCACCCGCGTGGGAGACCCGGAAGAGGCTCCTGGCTTCGGATTGGCATAGTATCGGCCATTGCGCTCACTTGGGGAGTGAATCATCGGACGGAAGATCTTCCTCTCTGTCTCTCCTCTCTGTATATCCGCCTTTCCAATGAAAAAATAATAAAAATAAATCTTTAAAAAAAAAAAAAAAGCACTCTCTCCCATCATGAAACAAGACTACCCGCACCCCCTAGAACACACACAAATCTTTCTGGGTTCCCTTTTGTTATCCGTATCATCGGTGACTCAGTTGAATCCTTTCACCCTACATATGAATAATTTATTAAACTGGTAAAAGAACTAGCTTTGGTGTTGGGCTGACTTGGGTTGAGCTTTCAACAGAGCTAATCTCTGATTATGACTTTCGCCCATACTTAAACACCTAAGAGAAGCAGAGGTGAAGATTTAGTAAGACAATCTATGAGAATGTCTGGCATGGGGTCTGGCACATGGTAAAACAAGGCATGACATCCACCAGGACATTGCTGATGTAGTCCTGAGCACTGCTGTCATGAGAAAAGACAGTGAGAAGCAAACGCACCCTAGTGACACATTGCTTTTCAGAAGGATGAACACTGGCAGCCATGGGAAAAATGCTTTGTTTATATCTCAGGTACTCAGCAGCTGTTCCTACATATTAGGACCAGATGCTCTGAAATCATATGCAACATTATGCTCACTTCTAACTTCTACTGAATTGCCCATTGATGAAAAATGACTACTACGGGAGATGATTTATTAAAGGGAAATCGATAAAGGTACCTCCAAGTTTCATACCTAGCTACCACCAATTACGTGTCAGTCCATGCACTATGAAAGATGCAAATGTCTGGCCCATTCTGAAAGTCGGTCTATCCCCTGAACACAGCCCCATCCACCCCCTTACTAGACGGCCTGTGTGTACCTTCCCTGCTGTACCTGCTGTAGCAGACCTAAGCACCATGGGTCTTAGGCTTCCCTACAGACGTGAACTTATCAATCCTGAAGTCACTGTGCTTCTGATTTTGTTTCAAGTCATTTTTCTTTTCTCATAAAAAGAGAGAGAGAGAGAGAGAGAGAGATGGCTGGCAGATAATCCAATAGGAAAGAGAAGAAAAGGACAGAAATTGCTTTTACTCATCCCATTTTCAGATAGGGCAATAGCAATACATGTTGTGCTTCGCCTACATGAACCTTCATGTTTCTTCCTGATTCACCAAGATGACTTCAGAATGTCCTGAGATGGAAAAGTATCTGCCATTCAGCATGAGGTCAAATAATTGGTGGCAGCTGGAGAACCTCTGTTTTTTCTTAGTCCTTCCCAATAAATTTCCAGGCACAGAGAGGGCAGGGTCTTAGGAGACTCACCTACTCACTGACAGACTCAGAAACCCAGGAAAAAAAAACTCAAAACTTATGACAAACAGCTGTTCCCAACAGGGGCTGCCTTCCCGTCTGTACCTTCTCATTGCTTTACTATAAGTTAAGAATAAAAACTGCAAAATTACATCTCTTTATATTTTAAAGGGAAAAATGTATAAATCACAAAAAATTCTCCATACTGAGAAAACAGAATACATTTCCACTAGTGAATCCAGAAATAACTTCTTAGCACATAAGCTATTGTGTGGAGATGCATTTTTCAATATCCTAACTGGGGTTTAGGTCATTCGTCTTGGCAAGCCAACCAAGCCAGCAAGGGTCTATCTCACCAGAGAGAGTGATAATCGGGGAGCAAATGATTCAGTCCAATTATATATGCTTAATTGATCTATATTCCAGAGGGCACAGTTGTATGGAAAAGGTTTGCCAACTAATCACAGAGAAGAAACAGCATCTTTAATTGGGTGGCTTTACATTGGGTGATATTACAATTAGTTACAATGTCTAATAAGTTATCTATAATGCTTTTAATGAGAAACATTTAAGTCCTTCTGGAATTTTTCCAGTCAAATTAATTCTCAGGACTGGAGACAGTATTACAAGTAATGGTATCAGAATTACAATTAAGTCTGTACTAGCCTGTGTCACTTAAAAATAAAAGGCTCAATGGGTAGGTCCTAAAAGACCCATTATTTTCTCTGCAGACTTTACTGACGTGGTAGGGGCTGAGATATATGGTGCTGATGTCCATTCCCCCATGAGTTTTATAGAGCAATTTGATTTTCTGAGTTGGAAATGCCAGGGCAAGGCAAGGTACCATATGCCTACAACGACTATCCACAGATCTTAGACTTAGTTTGATGTAGCTTTTCCACCACCATGTCCAGTGATGCCCCAAAGGTGACCACAGGAATGGGATCCCTAAGAAAGTCTGCAGTGGGTTCCACACCACACCTTTGTGTAACATTCATCACACCTGAGCCAGCAGAACTCGGAAAAGCTATGTAGTGGCTTCATAGGGTATCTGTCACTGTGGGTCAAGATGATTCGGTCACATATGGATGGCAGTGACAGCAGCAACAAAAGTAGAATGCAGGGCCACACTGTCCTTGGGTGTTATGGGCAAACCCCTAGAGTAGTTACAGATCTGGGAAGATTCTCCACTGTGGACAGAAGGAGACTTGTACAGAAACTTTGGAACCTGTAAAAGGCCCAAAGAGGTACATGTCTGATGTTGTGCCTTTGGTCATGCCTTTGCTTTTTCTGCTCTGTCTGTGACACTGGCTTAGGCCATCGCACAGTGCAGATCATTCCAAGAGACTCAAATAGCTGACAATCCCTAAGTCATGAGTGTACATATCTTTATGTGCACTAGAACCACCTGAATCTTCATTTTTCAGTTCATTCCTGTGTTACTGAAACACACAGGCCAGAGTTGAGCATGAGGCCAAAGGCCTGTCTCTAACTGCATCCTTGAGGCAGGAGCTGCTCCCTCTACAAGTGTCCCTCCAAACACTTTTCTCTGCTTTACTCCTTAAGGGAAAAAATAAAGAACATACACTAGATCCCAAAACAGATTTGTCAAGTTTCCTTAAGGCCTCTCACCTTACCAGCAGCCTGATACATCTCCAAAGCTTGCCCGGGCTGGACAGCATCACTCCTTCTGTGATCAGGGTTCGTGGGACACAGAGAACAACTCAAGTGTTAGGTACCAATGTCCAGCACAGCAATTAAGACTGCAGGACACCAGCCCGTGGTTTGTGTGTAGCCTGCCTCAGGTCTCAGTAAACCCACCGAGCAACCCCATATCCCTGTTGAAGAAGAGTCACTTTGCCATCTGCTTGGTATTCCCGATGAACTGTAAGGACTCAGAACAGAGCCCTGCAATGGTGCAGTGTAGACAGAGCAACAATCAAGCAAAGACAAGAACCCACGTTAATATTAGGTCAGCCAGACAAATGCAGGTGCTCCCCCAAAATGGTAATAGGCTCTAACTTACCCCATTTCTAGACAGCTTTGAAAATGGAGCATAAAATGATGAAAAAGTCTCACTAATAGCTCAGTCTTGAATGTCTGCATGGCATGGCAAAGAGACACAAAACCCCAGGCATGTAGTAGGCAGGAGTGACCTGCTGGAGCTCAGAGGGGTTGGGCTCCTAGACCTGACTTTGGTCTCTCAAATGGGCTCTTCCCAATGCCAGGCCGAGCAGTGGCAGCACCCAGACGTTTAGCCCCTTTAGCTAATGGGACGTTTGCTGTCCCATTAGCCTCCTTCCAGACATAGGAGGACTGCCTTTCAGGCTCTTGAGAAGGGGCCCATGCATGTATAAACTGCCAAAAGGTGCAAGACGTCTGTTGGGCAAACATTTGGCCAATAGTCACTGTATGTGATCGCATAAATCACCCCTCTTCTCTCCTGCACACCTAGACGCAGCGACTACAAATCTTTCAATCAATTTCACATGGAGCAAGCAGCGCCATGGCCGCTGGCACACAGCTCACCTTCTCGGCCTGTTTCTCTCCCTTTCTCTTTACTCCCTCTCCCAGCAATTGTCTCCCTTCATACAGTAGATTGCACAAGCCCTCTGCTTCATGTGCACTAGCTAGGACACTCAACAAAGGCCTCTGACATTCCACATGCTTACTCTTGCATTTGGGCTCCAGCTGCTAACATATAAGGCGATCTAACTATGCTGGCATAAGATTGCATCTAAAGACAAAAGCCAACACCCTTCCCTCTCAGAAGGAACAGCTGCATCCTTCAGTTATTTGGAGAGAATTACTGGAATGCTACACGTTGGCCCAGGGACAGAAGGGGATACACATTTCAGAAAGGTGCCTCGGATCCATTGTTGAGCTCTGCTCAGCACCAAGAATGACACAATATATTCCACTTCCTTGGTCTGCTGGAACCATTACTCATCTTGACTATCATCCTGGCTCTTAAAGATGTGGAACGCATCACCTGGGTGGTAGGACAGCAGCTGGCTCGAGTTAAAGGACCTGTTTTTGAGCTCTAGCCTCACTGGCTTCCAGCTGTGTGATCTTGGACACATGATATAACCTCTCTAAGCCATAAAGTTCTCATCTGTAAAATGGGTTATCGGTACTCATCTTTGTGTGCATAACAAAAAATGCTGTTGTCGCTGCTGTGAAATGAGGCCAGCCCCGTCAGAACCCATTGCCTGTTCCTCACAGAGAGGGAACTTAGCTCTAAGTACCCACCAGACCCTTACATGTGACTCTTCTGGCAAAAGAAATACAGGTAGCATATGGTGACAGAATCATCTGCAAGAAGGGCTAGTGAGGACCTCTGCTATTGTGATCTGGGTGCCTTCCTCCTTACTGAGGCAGTTCCTTCACTTTGTGTGCACAACAGTCTTGTCCGTGGCATAGCTGGTACAACAAATGCCATCCCTTCCCCCCAACTATGGGGCTGATGGTGGTAGCTTTAAGAGATGAGAAAACACCACAGACAAACACATCCCACTTCTCTGAACAGGTTCTTGGGGTTTTGGTCAAGATGCTGGCAGATCAAAATACTGTGACTCTGGACCAGCGTCTATGATCTTAAGCATCAGTGTCTACACTTCTCATTTAAGCTCTGGGAGGATTTAACACCAGACACTCACCGTTCACAATCATCATCTGAAGTTATAGTGAGTACCAAGTTGGCAAACACTGAAACAAGAATCCTTAGAGGAAACACAGGAGCAGGTTCCTGTGAGTCTCTGGCTGCCTTTCTGCACACCGCCTCCCCACATGCATGCTTCTGCTTAGTAACACCGAATGCAATGCACACTGCTGACTTACCAACCCCGACCACAGAGCACCACAGCTCGGGCCCTGCATTTTCTCCATGAGGCGCACTGCAGCTTTCCTGTACTTAGGGACACTAGACAGCGCTCAGGGCCATTTTAAGCAGCAATTTGACAACAAAAAGCATGAAGATGACAAAAATGCGACACTCAAAGGCCCGTGAAAACAACTCTTGTCTACAGTACAAGGATGGCAGCAAGAAACCAGAATATCAGGTTGCTTGTCTGCAACTGGGAACTCACACAGCAGGTAAGTTCTGGTTTTTTGTTTTGTTTTTGTTTTTTCACATTTTCTAGGTCTGCAAATGACCAGGTGCTGAGAGTGCTGAATTCTGTTTATAAACTATTGTCAGCAGGTAGGGTAACCACGGATACAAAACACACATGTAACAACGACACACAATATGCACACATGCACATGTATTCATACACACATTACATATGCACACATGTTAATGTGGTGTGTATAGTATACAAACTCAAAAAACATGGGTCAGGTTTTTGCTGTGACTGCTTCATCACATCAAAATCTCTCACTAGGTGGACAGCTTCATGTACCAGACAAGCAGACAGACACTGCAAAAAGGAGTCAATAGGGAGACTATCAGATTTTTTTCTGTGGAAAAAAAAAATAATAACCTGAAATATTCTACTGAGAGAGGAAGTCTGTTTGAAGCAAATCACGCAGGGAACGCTTGACTCCTTTTTCCCTACAGTGACATATAAGAACTGCCGGCCTTCTCCTTGAAAGTTACACCTCAGAGTTGTCGCTTTTGCCACCTACAGCATTGCAGGGTCCCGGCTTTGTGCAGGGCTGGCCATCCAGCAGTGTCCCCCAGAGGGCAATCCCTCATGTTGTGGTCAGTGCTTAGCTAAGCTGTTCTCAGACCCTCACTCCCTCAGGTGCCAAATCCTTGCTATGAATTCACCAACAGGGTAGTGCAGCTCACTCCTGGGAGCCTGGAGGTGGGAAGAGAAGAGCAGGAGGCTACTGTCCTCCAGATACCATCTGTCTGTCCAACTGGGAAGACACAGACTCAGGAAGAAGTGGTAAGGGCGAGCTGCTCAGCAGTGGTACTTGATAATCCTAATTTTAGCAGAAGCTAACATTTGCTTAGCACTTACTATGTGTCACATACAGCCTAAACTCCCTGGGTTTCCCTCCCCAGCTCTGGGCAGCCTCCCCATGAAGTAATAGCTGATAATATCCTAGTTTCTCAAAAGCAAGGGCAAACATGTCACACAACCTGGAGCACAATGTCGGTGGTGCTGGGAGAGGAGGGGAAGAGCAGAGAGGGCATTCTGAAGGGAAGGTGAAGGTTCATGCCATGTGCCCATCGCACGCACCTGGCACAGCTAACTTCCAGGACAGAATGCACAAGGTAGGTGCCTGTAGCACACAATCCTGTACACAAATACTTTAACACATCACAAAAGTCAGGAACACACCTTGCCTTTCCCTCCAAAACCGTGGGAAGCCTCATTGACAGGCACAGATCTGCGCTGTTTCACACCCTTCTGGGCGTTTCCCTCAACCCATAGCAGTTTAGTAGTAAGAGATCATAGAGTGAGTATAAGTCTCCCTACCAGAAGACATCACTCCCAACAGGGAGCACGTGCCTGTGGGTGTGCCCTGACAGCAGCAGGAACCAGGTTGCTCTGGACCAATTCCATACCTCCCTCTGCTTCCCTCTCCCTGAGCCTTCCCAATCAGCCATCTGGTCAACACCACTCAGGTGTCCTCATTAACCAGGTTCCAACCAAAAAACTAGCAGAAAATCCCTATGTTCATGCCTCTCAACTACTGTCATCAAATAAATCTCTTCACAATTACAAAAGTAACACATCCTTATTAAAATACATTTAGACGATAAGCAAGTGAAGAAAATAAGAAGTAAACATATGCTTTCTCCTTTCCAAGGTAGCTGCTGCTGACAACTTGGTACACATCTTCTATCCTTATTTCCCTTGCTTACACAAGACAGCACATGCGGGTTTTTTTTTTTTTTACAGAATAACTAATATCATAAAGTTCTGGTTAAGCTCGCAAGCCACAAGGAAGACCTTCATATGTCAGGATTTCTGTGTTGATCTCACTCTACCTAAAGCATGCGGAGCACCCTCTGGGGACACCATCGTTTATTCAGCTTGGCGCTGCTCCTCACACCTGCCTGTCTGTGGGGCTGTCCTTGCTGCAGTGTCCACCATGATAGCCAATGGACACAAGTGGCAGCTGAGCACTTAAAATCTGCCTCATGTGACTGAAAGACTAAAATTTTAATTTCTTTATTTTGATTAAATGACATCTGCATAGTCGTGTGAGCCTGGTGATGACTGTATTGGATAGTGCAGACTGAGCAAGTTCCCTAATTGAAGGGCATATTTTAGTTGTTCCTAAATTGTCTCCATTAGATATTCAGATGTGATGCACATCCATGTGTGCGAACATCTGAACGTGAGCTTATTATTCCCTAATTGGGTTTTCCCCCAATACTTTGTGTTTGCTGCTAATAAGAAGCCAGCATCCACTTCCAACAAAAAGGTGATGAGTCTGTCTATTTGGAAACTGTCCTTAAGGTGTGGCTCTGCCTCTGTGTGCTTAGCCCCTTCTGGAAGTGCACAGCTGCCCTGTGACAGCCAGAGGGCAGGAACCCCTGGAGGTGTGGGGCGTAGAGAGTCAGGCTTTCACCAAGCCCTTGGCAGCACCAATCCCCAACTCGAGAAGGATCTGTTGGCTGTTTGGTGTGAGAAGGAGCTGGTGACAAAGTGTCACGAATGATGCTCATGTTCAAGTAACATTTTAGTCCTTCTCTTAACACCTCTGCATTACCCATTACAATCTCTTCCTGCACATCCCCAGAAAAGCATATGCAGGATTTGGCTGCATTTCCTATAATTAGGCTGTTGTGACGGAGGCACATATACCCCCAGGACCGTCCCTCAGCACAGCCTGCCGGGAGAACTTGCTGCCCGCCCCTCTGGATCTGCATGACCAATGTGCTGCGGCTGGATTAGGGTGAGAGAGCAAAGGAAATGGACAGCTGTCTGCCTCCAATGAAATATCACACTGGGGTCTGGGCAGCCATCACACACTTCATGGCCCCTTCTTCTTGAGACCGGGCCTCTTCAAAGTGGCCACTGCTCACTCCCGGGAGGAAAATGGTGGTGGTTTGACTTGTTTTTATGATTTCTTCAACGAACTTAATAGATTTTAAGAATTGTTAATTAACACCAGATTCTAACCCATTACATCCTGCTCTTCTCACCCACACATATTTTTCTTTTAATGTCTGTGCAGAATTGCAGCAGCAGCTACAGGCCACTAACGAAAGGAAACAGCTCACCTGTGATGCTAAGAGCCTCGGAACTCAGACAGCCTTCACTCCTGCACTAGTTGTCTTTGTGCAAATACATAATTCATGTCCGAATCTGCTCTGGGTCTTGGGTTCCAGGAATGTAAGAAACAATGGGATTAAACAGATCTCCACCTTCCAGCGGGTTTCCTTCTGAGCCCTTCATCCTCTTACTTCCGCTCTGCCCCTGGACTCCGACTGCTTCTCTTTTGCGAGTCCTGTTCTGAACTAAATCCCTGGGCCCCTGGTGGACGTGGCTGGTTCACTGGGCCTCACCGTCAGTTGCTGCTCCCTCTGAGAGTTCCCTCATCTGCTCGGGCTGGCAATCCCTACTCGGGGAAAGGAGTGCTCAACAGATATCTTACTTACCAGTTCCTCTGCTGGAATTAATGTTAGACATTTCAAATATTATCCCCACCAAACACGACTGCCTATCTTGCCTGAGCTCATTTTTTCCATGCTTCTCACATCTGCTTGCTTTTACTTGTTTATCCTCAGGCTCTAAATCCTAGACAAGCAGGGACACTCAGTCCATTGAGGCTCCCTGGTTCCTATGATTTCCAAGTCACCTTTTTCTTCCCTCCTTTTCCCAGCAGCTTCCTTTGAAACCCAGAGCCTCAGTCAAGCTATGGAATAAAGGCAGTATTATTCTCTGTTTTTTGAAAATTAATACCACTATTCCAACACTGCTCTATAAGGTACTCACTTTCATTTCCCATTCAACGGATGTGCCATAGTTTATAGAACACTCTGCTAAAGTAGTTGCTTTCAATGAGAAGACTTTTCCCACCATCACCCTCACAGGGAAACCTGACAATACCTAGAGGAGATATTTCCAGTTTTCTCAGAGATGACCAGTGAGGGGCACGTGCTACTGGCATCCAGTGGATCAGGGCCAGAACAGCTTATAGACTGCCCCCATACATAGGACAGCTCCCATCACAAGAATTCTTGGGCTCCAAAGGACAACAGTGACCCAATGGATAAATCTTACCCTAAGCTTTAACACTCAGGAATACCCAGGTTTTTGTTGTGACATTGTCAAGAATTCTCAAGTCCACTTTACTCCCGATTGTATTCCAAGGGTCTGGTCTCCAGTGGGCTCAGGTAGACACAGGGCTATACTTCTATGGGATTATCTCATTTGGTAAATGGCATGTATGCACACATTTTCCACATAGCGGTGAGTGCGCACAGTTCACTTGGGTTTAAGTTTTGCATTATTTCTGCACCAATCTCCTTTGAGATTAGATGGCATGCTGTGTGTGAGAGTGCACAGAGGCACACAGTCTCAAGCAGCCTGTGTTCTGTGGCCTTGCTTCTGGCATTCCTTTCTCAATGGTACAACCACCACACCACTGCTATGACATGGGTCTCTTCATACCTGCTCATGCCTAATGTGTTCCTGTCTCTCATGTAACTTTGGCAAAGTTGCTGGTGAGTCATCTGACTCTTGTGTTGTGGAAAGAGAAAGACGGAGCTTGGGTCAAACACACACGTTCTGCCTACTCTACAAGTTGGGCTCAGATTTTGCTCCATCTTCAAAGCAGTTATATCAACACTATGCTTTTTTTTTTCCTCCTCTTGTTATCATTTTCTGTAAAATGGAGATTGTAATACTCACCCACCTCCCTGGTGGCCTCCCTGCTCATAGCTGCTGTGAACCAGGAAGAGGCCACAGTCAGCACAAAATGATGGATAAAACTTTGGGGACTATTCTCAAAACACTCCAAACACATCTATCCATGTGGGAAGTTCCTTTGGGGCTAATTTATGTGAATATCAAGTAGATAAACATAACCTAAGTAGAATAACAATCTCTACCACACACACCAGAATACAGGAGGGGGGGGGGGACATATTTTCTTCTATGGTGCATTCTCTCATTGAGTATCTGTTTTGAACCAGGTATTAGCAACGTGAGGAAAAGCAAAAAGCAATGGACCTATATTCAGAGAGTGGGAAGTAATCATGCCAAGCTATCATGACCACCCACCATGTGCTGACAGGGTGCTAAGCCTGCTGAGGACAATTTAATGTCCCCAACTATCCCTTCAGACCACTACAATTTTACATAATCTTATATGCATTGAAACTAAGATATGTGGAGGTTAAATAACTTGCTTAGGTTCACACACCCAGAAAGAAACAGAGGTAGAATTTAAATCAAAGCATCCTGACCTGTATCCTAAGCACTACCTACACGCTGCTGAGTAAGGCATGGAAAAAAGCAAGTGCATTATAATTGCTCCAATTCTGATCCTGCCAAAGTGCCTGGGAAAGCAACAGAAGATGATCTAGGTACTTAGGGCCCTGCCACTCATTGGGAAATCTGAATGAATCTCCATCCTCCTGCTTTGATCTGGCCCAACTCCAGTTAGTATGGTCATTCAGGGAGTAAATTAGTGGACAGAAATCTCTCTGCCCATTGATTTACTATTCAAATAAATACATAAATCTTTTTAAATGTGATCAAAGTGAGATTTTTCCTAGGTATTTAAGACTTGTGTAGCATTCAAGAATTAATTAGGTGATGAGGTTGTGGCAAATTTAGGCACTGCTTGCAATGTCAACACCCCATATTAGAGCCCTAGTCAAGTCCTGGCTGTCCCACTTCGGATCCAGCTCTCTATTAATGTACCTAAGAAAGCAGCAAATGATGTGCTGCCTACACGGGAAATCCCAGATGGAGTTCCAAGATCTTGGCTTCAGTGTGGCTTAGTCCTAACTATTACAACCATTTGGGAAGTGAATTAGTGAATGGAAGATCTCTCTCTCTTTTATTATCCTCTCTCTTTTCTTTTTCCCTCCCTCTCAAACTCCCTCCGTCCTCCCTCCTTGCTTGTCTCTCTCACCCTCCTTTCCTCCTTGAATTTGTTTCCTTTCTCTCTCTCTTGCAAATAAATACATTTAAACAATTAATTATGTGATCATTTACATAAAACTAAAGCATAAAAGTCAAATAATCACAGCAAAACAAAAGAAAGCACTCAGAGTGGGCAAAACTGAAAGATCACTAATCACAAACACTCTTGGCACACTGGAAATAGAGAGGGCTTTTCTCAACTTGATCAAGAACATCCACAAAACACCTATAGCTAACACCACACCTCTCGCACCAAGATCGGGAATAAGGCAACGGTGTCCTTTTCACCACTGTTTTTCCACACTGCTAATGTGACAAGATAATAAAAGGAATAAAAGGTGTGATGCCTGGGAAGGAAGAAACAAAACTCTATTCATTTGCTGACAACATTACTATCTATATAGATAGAAGAATCAACCAGGAATTCCTGGAACTAATAAATATTTGCACTAAGTTTACAAGATACAAGGTTAATAAATAAAAGCAAGTCACTTCCCTAACACCAGCAATGAACAAGTGAAAATGAAAATTAAAAATATAAGTCCATTTTCATTATTCACCCCCAAAACAAAATACTTAAGTATATACTTAACAAAATTTATACAAAATCTATATGGAGAAAACCATAAACCCTGATGAAAGAAAAGCAGAGGAAAGCTGAACAAACGCAGACATGTTTCATGTTGAAGGATAAGAAGACTTACCCTCATCAATTTTCCTCATCTTAATCTTCAGATGCAGCATAATCCCAACCAAAATTCCAGCAGAGAATTTTGCTAACATTAAGGAACTGATGCTGAAGCTTCTATGGAAAGGCTAAGATCCAAAATAGCTACTACAATCTTGAAGGACAAAGTTGAAGGACTGACACTTCCGAATGTCAGTAACCAAAGGAGCATTGTATTGGTGGAAAATAGACAGGAAGATCAATGGAACAGATTGGAAACCAGAAATATAAATTCACTCAACTGGAATTTGACAAAGAAACTAAGGACATGCGATGCAGTAAAGGCAATCTTTTCAACAAATAGTGCTGAATCATTAGAAATCCTAATATAAAAAAAGAAGAAAACTCTAGACAGACTTCTTACCCTTCCCAACACCATGAGCATAATTCATAAAAACTGGTGATAAGTTATAAGCGAGACTTCATCAAAAACTTACGAAGTAGACATGCAGTCCATTAGTAAAGACACTGATAGATTAAGATACCCACATTCCCTCTTTGAATAGATGGGTCTGATTCCCAGATTCACTTTCCAATTCAGCCTTTTGCTTATAGAAGCCCCGGAAGGCAGCAGTGATGGCTCACATAATTCAGTTCCTGCCACTCACATGGGAGAACTAGACTGAGTTCTTGACACAGGGCTGCCTGCTGTGGCTGTTTGGGGAATGAATCAGCAACTGGAAATCCCTCCCCACTGCCATGTGTGTGTTTCTCCATCTAAAATTGTTCTTGGAAATTAAAAATACATATTTTTTTAAAACTTTGTGGAAGACACTCTGAAAATTGAAGCAAAATTCACCTATAAAGAGGAAGTATTTTCTTTTCAAAATTGTTTAAGATTTATTTATTCTTATTGGAAAAGCTGATCTACATAAAGAAGGAATGACCACAGAAAGATCTTCCATCTGTTGGTTCACTCCCTAAGTGGCCACATGACTGAAGCTGAGCTGATCAGAAGCCAGGAGCCAGGAGCTTCTTCTTGGTCTCACATGTGGGTACAGGGACTCAAGGTCCTGGGCCATCCTCTACTGCTTTCCCAGGACACAAGAAGAGAGCTGGATGGAAGTAGAGTGGCCAGGACACAAACCAGAGCCCATATGGGATCCTGGTGCATGCAAGGCAATAGTTTAGCCATTAAACCTTCACATTGGGCCCAGGACGAAGTATCTTCAAAAAACAAATGTGATAAAAAATTGTCATCCAATTTAAGAACAAAGAAGTCTTAAAATTTATCAATTAGAAAATTTGATGATGAAATGGACAAAAGATCTGAACAAATGGGTCCCAAAGAAAATAATAATAAAAAGAAAAAACATATTATTAAAATGAATGATAATAATAATGATAGCAACACCTTCATTTGGTGGTTAGGAGTAATTAATGAGATTGTGTTTCAAATTGGCATAAAAAAAAACAAAACAAAACAAAGGAAGGGGTGGTAAGCTCCTGCAATCTTCCTCAAGGCTTTGGCTTTCTGTGCTGCACATAGCATTGCTCTCCTCTTTGCCATCAATGGTTTCCCATCACTCTGAGGATAATAAGCACCCTCTCCTGCTAGTCCAGCTCTACCTCCTTGATTCCATCTCCTGCTCTTGGGCCAGCCACTGTGGTCACCGCAGGACTTTGCACCTACTCTTGGCACTTCTTAGCATATTCCTGTCCCTGCCGTCTTCAGACTGCAGTCCACAGTGGATCTCAGGTAATCCCTTGTCTCTGCTGGCCTCTGCTCTTCATCCCCACCTCCTGGAATGGGGCACTTATCACACTTCATCCTCCTGGCAGCATATTCTCTCTTCATAGCCCACATTACTACTAGACTTTATGTGTTCTTCTCCCATCAGGCAAAATCTCCACACAGGCAAGGACTGGGTTGTGTCCACTGTTATTTTCCTACTACTACATTATAGGTCCTTTATAAATGTGCTGAATCAATAAATCAATGGAGGAAGAAATGAGTCCTCTAAAACATTGGGAAAGGGAAGACAAAAAACTTTTCTTTTTTATTTACTTTTATTTATTCTACTTTATTTGAAAAGCAGAGATATAGAAGTGACACAGAGATCTTTTACCTATTAATTTACTCCCCAAGCACCAGCAAAAGCCTAGACTGGGTTAGGCTGAAGCCAGGAGCATGGAACGAATCCTAGTACATAATTCATCACCACTGTTCCTCAGAGAATCCAACAGCAGGAAGCTAGAATTGAAAGTGGAGTTGGGATTCGAACCCATGTAATCTGAAATGGGATGTAGACATCCTGAGCAGCATCTTTACTGCTCTACCAAATGCCTGTCTATCTTGGGTATCTTTAGGATCCCTTCCCCAAGTACTGATATTTGCCCCTTTACCCTGCAGAGGAAGTGAACAAGGTGGAAAACTACCAGCTCCACGGCTTATTAGCATAATGGTTGTGAGCCCATTTTGCCTGTAAAATCCCCAAAACAATGGCACTCATCTCAATGCCTCAGGAGAAGTGAGTGAAGTGATAGGAGGAAAGCTCTTAGCACAAGCCACACCCACGCCATCATCACATGTGTCACATGTCTAGCATCACAGTCAGAGCACCTGTTCTGAATATGACAAGAACATTATTTAAATCTGTGCTTTCTCTTTTAACAGAACAGCACACATATCCTTATCCACAGTCCCTTCCCCTGGGGATATCTGCCCCAAAATGAAGGTTGTCAAACATTTTAAATGTTATTAAATTGTCCAGTAAATGGGAATGCCCAAAGCAGAGAGCCAGTCAATCAGGATTATTCCAGAGCGTCAAAAAGACAGAAGGAAACCATTATTAGGTTTAAGAATATTGCGTTCCCTCTCCCACACAGCCTTTATCTAAATCTTCATTTAATTGGCAGCCTTCAGCACTGTCAGAATTACATTCTGAGAACTAGGAGAAGTTTTCAAACATTCATGCCATGTTATGTGCATGGCTCAGAACCACTCAGGAAGAAAGACCGAGCCTTTTTTTGCAAGAGATTCAGGAAACAGCAAATCCCTGACACCATGAGGGATGGGAAACTGATCTTGACTTCAGTAAGAAACCAATACCCTCCCATCCACTGGGGCCATACATGCTGGTTGCAGCTGAGCCCCACTCTCCCTCCAGCCTCTACAGGTGGCTCCTACCATCTGGATCTCCCCCTTTGCCTGGTGCCTTGTAGGCATGAAATAAAGGCTTCTGGCATAACTAATGAGGGCCTTTGTGATCTGTGCAATAAGAGAAGTCAGCTTTCACATCCAGGCTTTCATATTCAGTTCCAGAAACTGTGCTGTAAAAGGCCTTCTGATTTCTCCTGCTCCTTCCTCTAGTACCGTAGGTTATTATCAAGTCTTTCAGGTCAAATGGACTGGTAGCCTCTGTAGACTGACAACCCTCTCACCCCAACCTCTGCACTGTCTGGAACACGATCTCCAGCTTTCCTACTGGGACACTGCCAAGACATCTACGGGCACATCTTCTTGCTCCCAGTATAGGCACAGGTGTGTTGATTATTAGAGATCCCACACTTGATGAAGCTACTCTACTGTATAAATACTCTTTCTTGCTCCTGCTGGCTCAGGGCAAAGCCTGGCACTGTGTTCTATGAACTAGTCCTGGTTCCTGCCTGGCACTGCTCCCTCCCCTATAACCCTGCACTCTGGAGTTTGACCACACAAGCCATTCACAGCTTTCCCAAGCACAGGCTTCTAGCTCCTTCCATTCCTATCCTATACAAGCCCATGGGGTACCACTCCTTGTTCCTCTTGACACTTAGGAGCCTGGTTCAAACATCACTTCCCCAAAATGCCTGACAGCTTTATTCCAGCTCTCTCTTTGCTCTGCCCCAATGTGGAGCTGTTCTCTCTTATGGTTCCAAAGTACTAGGGTGGACCACAACTGATTTGCTTGTTTACATTAAACTAAGGCACTATAGAAAGTGTGCAAAAGCCCATGTGCACAGCTCATCATTCTCCAGAAAGTGTTGCAGAATCAGCACTAAATCAAGAAAGAAAACAGCATCAACTCTCAAGAACAAACAGGTCACCGGTCTTCCTCACACCATCTTGGGAAAACCACTAGGGCTGAGCTCCCGCACTCATTCATGACAAATAGAATTGAGCTTGTGTACCTTCCCTTTTGAACTCCAAGACCTCGGGTCATCTCATTCATTATTCCCCAGCCTTTATCACCAAACTGGCATGTGAATACATGAGGGAGTCAAGGAATCAGCAGTTAATAAACACTCCCCATCTTAGCAACAGTTTGGCATTTCTCCTGATCAATGCATTGTCGAGTGCACTTCTCTCATGTGGAGCCCTTGGTTGTGGAATGATTCTGGGATTCCCATAGGAACTCACAGGAGACCAGGTGTCGGCTAGAAGTTGACAAAATGACAGGGTAGGGCAAAGCTTTACAAGGTCATCTGCTTTCATCAGAAAAAAACAGAATTCTAGGTAGAGTGGGCCAGTTAAATTGGCTTGACAGCCAATCTCAGCAGCACCCAAAGCTTGCAGTATCTTCCAGGATGGCTTCATTTTCCAAGATCTGTGATTTTTAAATGATGAGTCGGCACAGAGGCCAGCTTTCCCTTGAGCATATCTAGATAAAAGCTGTAATCGCATCACAGAGCCAAGTTCAAAACTGGCTTGGCAGTGATGCCAAGCACCTGTCTTCAAACCAAACAGCTTCCTGATGTCATGTAGCAGGAGAGGAGGTGGATAAAGAGCAACCAATCTTTCTCGTCTTGACAGGAATCAGAAGCATGGGCACAGTCCTGGCCCAGGTGAAAAAGGACACCTTTTGAAGGCTGTTGGAAGAACTGTGATTTTCCTGTAATCCTGTGACAGCCCAGAATGACAAACCAGTAATGGTCTGCCTGGCATGAGAGTCCAGCTCTTCAGGCAACGCTCATCTCCACGGGACCTGAGTCTGGCCGCAGTCAGTGATCATCCTGCAAAGTGCTGGTGTTGTTGGCTGGTTCCAAAAACTGTGCTTTTATGACTGTTGAGGGCAACAGGGGGGCAGCAAAAATAGGTTTGTGTGGCAAGTTGCTGCTTTAAAAATGGAAATGGGAACTAGCAACCTTAAAGAAGATGAAAGGCCTGTAAACCTTTGTCACAATTGGACATAGCCAATTCTCCCTAACTTCTCCTCCTGCCAGATCTCCCTTCCTGGTCTTTCCTGGACTTGAGATCGTTAGGATCACATTTTTAGCAGCCCATCCCAATAACCCATCCCAAACCCTAAGGCCCAAGGCTAAGATCATTTTCTTATTCTATTGGGAAATCACTTGGAATCATTTGTCCTACTGAAGGTGGCGCTACAGAGAAATGCTCATAGCAGAAAACACCTCAGGGGTAGAAAGGGTAGATGGACCCCCGGTTTTATTCCCTATCTGTGAGACTTTGTTTCAACAGCTTATCCTCTCTGGGCCTTAATCCCTTCATCCACAGAATGGGAAAATAATACTTTCCTGGCAGAGTTTTGCTGAGGGTTGAGCAAAGCAGAGGAAACACTTTCTCAGAACCCAGCCAAAAGCAATTTAATGAACATACACCATCAACCCACTCACACAAAATCACAACAATATAGTCAGGAGACCCCAGAATCAAACGCTAGCCCTGTCAGCTGTCCCATGAAGAGAGACCTGAGGCTCTGTTACTTTAACTGCAAAATGGATTCCCCTCCTTAGACTGAGGAGACTGACCACTATGTTACACTCACGAGCATCCCACGAGCTGTGAATGTCTCAGCAAGGAAATGAAGTTAGCCATTTTCACAGGCTTGTGCAAAGTACTTAGATGTGTGCCTGACTCATAAATGATGCACAACGAATGCTATTCTTTGACTCAGTTATTAGAGCAACTGTAATTAATACTTCTGAAAACACAGATGATGATGGTTGTTCTTAGTCTCCCTTATCAAAGAAAATTATGTAAAGTTCTTTTCTTGGAGGAACAACTCAGGCTGACAACATCTCCCCACAGCCTCTCCTGTCCCTCAGGACAAGTTGGGGATGCTCTTTGCAACTCCCGTGCCCTGCCCTCCTCCCAAAATGATGCATCAGGTAAAGACCGACTCCCAGATAGGACTCATCAGCACAGAGAAAGCCCACAGGAGCCCAGCAAAGCACAATCTAGCTTCATCTGTCTTTGCTGTTTCCTTTTTTCAATTTCAAACTTAAACTGCCCGGAGCCCTGACCTCCTGGATCTTTAACCAGCCTGAACTCATTCTTGCCTCAACTCAAGCCTTCGAGGGCGCTTCTCCTGCCTGGTATATGCAATTGATTTTTACACCAAGCAAAATCAATCCTGGGCACACACTTCCTTCTGGTAGCTCAACCACAGAGAGAACATCTTCCTTGGCAGGTTACATGATCAGGATTCCTAAAGCAGAGGAACCCAGTTGAGGAGGATGTACCTTTGCCAAAGCCAGTGCTAGAGGGGCAGAGGGATTCAGGAGGTCAGCTGAATGGAGCATGATGTTAAGTTGAATCTCTTCATTCCAAAAGCAGAACATTTTGGGACCCAGCTAATCTTGAGCCAGCACAGCCACAGTAGGGGTTGCACTCTGAAGGGCTAAGTGGCTGGGTTAATAAGGCTTTTAGGAATCCTCATGCCGAGTCTGCAGTGTGCAGACTTCTCCAAGCATCAATTATAAGAGCATAAAACTTTCTAGAATGAGGAAAGGGCACTGAGTTCACGGAGCTTGCTGGAATCACATGGATCTTCATCTGCCCCCTCCAAGTTTTCAAGTCCTTCACCCCCTCACTCTCCTAGCCACTCTCTGCCTCCTAAACCTCTTCCAACTTCATTCTAATGAACAGCCTTTGTTTATTAACTCTTTCATCCAAAAAATGTGCAACCCAATAGACTTCATTTACTGCAAATTGCAGAATGTTAGTTGCCAACTGACAAAGCTATATGCATGGTGTCTTGTGCAAAATCCATGTTCTCCAGGGATTGGAAAGCTGTTGGCTCTAGTACATGGTGCAATGTTGGGGCTCCAGGTGTACTTTCTAGAGTACAGTCTCTGGGTGACAAAACTTAATTCTTTACTTATAGCTGGCACTATTTCCCAGCAAATGGCATTTATTGTAGTGACTAAAGCCACAGGAGCACTGCTGCCTTTCTATTCAGTGTGCCAGGCATCATACAAAGCACATTGCAAGATTTGGTTCATTCTTCCACAGACCACAGGAGATAGGCTCATCACCATCCTCCAGTTTGACAAAGGAAGGGTCTGAAGCATAGAGAACGGTGGGACTTGCTCAAGGTCCCAGGGCACGCGAGTTGAGGGTCAAACCCAGGCTGTCTGGCATCCTTGCACTTAGCTATCGCGTCCCTCTCTGTTTCCTAACCTTTGTGTCTTCCTTGATCCTTTCCTTTCTTTGTTCTTTCCCTATTACATCATCTTTCTTCCCATTGTTGCATCAGTTTCTTAGGCTCACATCTATTATTAAGTGTGTGCACGCCATGATCTAACAAGGCCTTTCCTACATGCCCTCCACAAGGGCCTGGCCTCTCAGCACCCTGTGCTTCATACATGTGGAATGGCCATCTCACAGAGGACTTCCAGCTGAACCTAGAGCTTTTCCCAGCTGCCTTCCTTCTTTACCAGCTAACAGTGTCTGCTGCTTCGTTGTCTTTTCTTTCCTACTTTAACAATAAAATATCCTGGTTTCTCTCATCTACTCCCCCCCTTCCATCTGTCCATACACATGCCTATACATTCTTTGAGGCCTTGGACAAGTGGCTTCACTTACCCAATCCACCACTTTACCTATACAGGTATAGTGTATGGAACTTTTAATGGGACCATTAAAAGTATAGTGTATGGGATTATGGTTAGGGTAAAAAAAAAAAGAACATGAGTAAAGAATCCTTGTTCAAAGAAGTACTACTTACTAGCATTTGTTCAATTACTGTTTTCTCCCATTCAATTAGCCTCAACATTTTATAATCATTTCTGAATTTTTTCTCCTTCCCAATCATCCCTTTCATCACCATGCCTCTAAAACTGGTATTTCCATTTCTATGTTCCCCATGATCCTTGCTAGCTTGCAAGGTGGGCTTCTCATCTTGGGTCTTCACCAATCCATCCTCCACCTTTTCCCCAGATAAATTTTTCAGAATTATTATGTTCAGTTATGTTATTCTCATCTTTAAAATCTCCATTGGTTTTCCACCATCTATTTTTACGTGTTTTTTTCTTTCACTTTTTCAATTTTTTTTACATTTTTCATTATATGTAATACAAGCACATCAATGGAGATTTATAAACTAGATGGAACAAAATCACCCAGAATCAGAAGTTAGTACTTTGGTAAATTTCCTTTCAGATTCCACCTCTCTTCTTCGGCTCTTTTTGTTGAGTAGGAACCCTACTGTACATAAATCTCTTGCTCAGTGTTTATGTCTCACTCACATGATTTTCTCCCTGTCATTATCCTCTTCATAAATATCCTCCTCAATAGCTGCGTAATACTCACAGAGTAGTTAGAGTACCTGACGCATGAGAACCACTACATAAATGCTGCCTATTATTACCATCTCCAATTTGGACCCTGGCAGAGAACATACACAGCATTTTTGCCCAACTTTTTATATGTGTTACTCTCTTTTTTAACTCCTCAGATGTAGATTATCAGCCCAAAGGGCATTCCTGTTTCTATGTCATGATACTAACTCAAGCAGACATTGATAGCTCCCACACAAAATCTGTATCTCTTCTACCCTTTCTGTTAGAGGACTAACTCCACTTCCAAATGCAAAAATCTGCACCTCTTTCCTGGACTAGCAATGCAATGCTTCCAAAATGAAAGTCACCTGCAACAGCCTTCAGACTACATCCCCTCCATTTGTGGCATGAAGTCTAGAGCTTCCATGTCTCTCAAGTGAGATGACTCAGAACTACATCTTCTCCATTATCTCCCAAAAGTCTCTTAAGTTACAGCACCCACAGTGGTAACTGCCTGAACTTTAGACCCCAGCTATGACTGGCTTCCCTTTCCACATCACTTGCTCACTCCCCTAGTTTCCCCTGATTCATTTCCCAAATCAATCAATTGCATTCAAATCCTCCTCTCAGAGTCAACTGTTGGGGAACTCAAATGGAAACCCTGATGCTTATGAGCAAGATGCTAATACCCACTGCTTGGGAAATCCATTTGTTCACCCCCTCATGCATATCCAAAGAACCAACTCTCATTTTTCAAGGCCTTGTTAAATAATAAGTGCTCACAAGGTTATCTGGAACTCCCATCTTAGGCAAAGCAAGCAGGGATCATTGTTTTAAGTCTGGTAACTGAGGCACAGATAGGTTAGTTACAGTGGCAGAGCTAGAACTGAAACTGTAATTCTACCTTGAAGGGCTGGGATCTCAACCTGCCCTGCAGCAATGCTGATATCCTTTGGCTAAAATAACCCTGCTACTATTAATAACAGTCATTCCTTACCTCAGAGCCAATTTCACACTGCATTCACATATGTTGTCACCCCACACAGCCTGCTCTATGCACTCTGAACACTGCAGGAGTGTTTCTGCACTAACTCCGCACTCACATTTTCCTAAACCTTGTGACATCCTCCCTTCCTTCTCTAGTTTAACTTTTTCCCTTTTCTCTATATGGTCTTGATCCCCATTCTCTCCTTCTTTTCCACAACTGTTACTGACACATCTAACTCTCCTTATGTCTCAGTTTCCTCATCTGCAGATGTGGATGATGCTAGGCATCTAGCAGAGCACACATTTCACAACAGGTAAACAGCAACATCTGTGAAACCTCTCTTCTCACCACTTCCCACTCAATAAACTGTCTCCCATTTTCTTTGACCCCATGTTTTGGATCATTTCTAGTGAGGCAGGACAGTAAGTTCAAGATCACATGTTTAAAGCACCAGAAAAAAATCATCCAAAGTTACAAATGAGCAGAAAAGTATTCAAAATTTGCAAGCACAAATAAGTATGTGGCACACACTTTGGGTATCATTCAAGGACAAAGGCCACCTGTGGGCTACTAGGAGTACTCTTAGCTAGCCATTTGTTCTTCACTGATGGCCCCTATGTTGGTGAAGTGGTTTGATTTTGTCCAGCACAGTTTCTAATAGCTTCTGTCTAGCAGAACAGACAACCCTAAAGGATTAGGTATGTTGTACATTAACCAGTTTACAGCTATCTCAGCAATCGTGTCCGCATAGTTTTTTGCTGAATTGCTTAAGATGACCCTGGTTTCTTTAATGTCCTTCCAGATGATCAAAATATCCTTCTGGTTTCCTCACCAATGAACGAGTTGAAGTTTCGATTTACCTGGGAGCTACAGATTTACATTTAGAAAACTCAAAAGTGAGAACAGTTTGCTGCCAGCAATCTCTCCACAAATCCAACTCAGATCTTCCCTCCCAGGAATAGTAAGATGATGTAGAGATCAAAACCCTTGTGTGTGCTGGCTGATCAGGAAGCTTTGGCTGTGAATCAGGGTGTCTCAGACTCCGCTCTGATGACATGCTAGTTAGGATCATCCTTTGTGCTGGGGCTTTTCATGCACGCAGGACGTTTACAGCACTTCTTGCTTCTGCTAATTGGGTACCAGTAGCACTCCTCTCCTCAACTGGTCATAAACAGGCAGCTGGACATTGCCGTGTGTGTGTGTGTGTGTGTGTGTGTGTGTGTGTGTGTACAACTGTTTCTAACCCACTGGTTTAGACTACTCATTACCAGTGGGTGTCACAGTAGCTATCAGAAGGCTCACCAAAGATTAACAGTAGCACTGCCCCCCACACCTACAACAAAACAAAACAAACAAACAAACAAAACCAGTTCTGGATAAGCTCAAAGCTTTAAAGAGTCTGATGCTTGTCCAGGTTTGCAAACTCCTACAAATACAGATTTCTAGGTGCACCCCACAGGCTTTGATTCTCCATGTCCAGGCTGGAGAATTTGCATTTCTAACAGGCTCCCAGGTGGTGCTGGCACTGTGAGGTGGAAGAGATCCAAGCCCACACTCTGAGATCCAAGCAGCCTGGAAGTTTGTTTTCCCAATATGCCTTCTGCGTATCACTAGCAGGCACAGTGTGTGCAGGTTTCCTTACCCCAGGGGTTGGGAAGGAAAGCCGAAATGCAGCCTCTCCGGGAGGCCTCTTTGAAACTGAAATGCACATTAAAGTCCCAAAGACATGTCTGTATAGAAAATAAAACAACTAACGAGGTTCACTTCTCTGGGCAACTGCAATCTCCTGAAATATCAGTTTATGCAACTCATTTTTTCTATGGCTCTTATTATCCTCCTGTGGAAGTAGTGTCTCTTCAGAACACATGGCAAAAATGATTGGGGAGGGCTTAACCAGACATTCCCAAGCTTTGTCTAACCCCCACTGTCACTGGAGAAGACTTTGAGAAGCTCAGGGACCCCACAGATCACTGTCACCAGACACTGGCCATTTGAGGGAACCAATTAATTCCCAGCCCTTGTCCTAGCCCAAAGCATGGCCCCTTCTCTGACCCAGGGAGGCATCTGCTCCCTCAGCTCTGACTCCACAAAGCCTTGTCTCCTGGGAGCATGAACCTGAGTCCCGTTTCCTTGTCAGGGTATCAGCCCTAGGTGGCTCCTCCCTGCAACGAGGCACGGGGATAACGGCTTTCAACCCATAAGGGAAGACAGAAATTAGTCAAGTCCATGCATAGGGGCTTGGGAATCAGCGGATTTCCAGAAGGAGCAGAGAGAGGGAAGGTCTGCTTGATTGGAAGGAGTTGAGCACTGAATGAGAACCAAGAGGCCCCCTCCTGGCCTTAGATCTTAGATTGTCTTCTCACTAGGAGGCTACTGAATTCTTCAACTGAGCCAGCCAAGGGGTGCCAAACAATCATGTTAATTTGGGTAAATCCTACATCCTTCCAGCAATCTGCTATCAACTTGAATACAATGACAATTAGCATGCCAATTAAGTCCCCTCTCTCCCTCTCCCTAAGCCACTCACTAATTTCCAATGTCAGTCACACTAATACTTTTTTGTCCTATAGTCCCTGGATCTTACTGCCAGCAAGCCACACCTACATCCACCCCACCCTCAATTGCCCTGCCTACACCCTGATCAGAGATGCCCAGGCCAGATGGGAATAATAACCAATGAGATAAGAATGTTCTTAACCAACTTTGCAAAACAAAAGTGAGGCACCTCACTTTTGAGCACACAGATGGCATTTCATGAAGGAAACACCCTTGCAAAGCAGTGTAACTGGCAAAAGCGGGATTCATGACCCAGTGGCCTGGAGTCCTGTGGTCACCACCATTCACTGGTTCCAAGCTTCTTAGTATCTGTCTGTTTCAGTATCTAGTCCCTGAAACAGGGCATAAGGCAGGATCCTGTAGTGGGGAAGCTCAGTTCTTGTGAGCAAAACAAATAGATGGCCAGCAGCATATGGGAGGCCCTGTAGGAAGGGGCTGTGGAGAGAGCTCCACCAAGCCGCATGTGGGCTGTCTGAGATATACTTGCTTTTGGGGTTAACAACAACTTTACTGAGTTATAATCAACATACTATGGTTTAGATTTGCCCCCTCCCCTGCCACCAGTTACTAAACAGACAACTTTGTGGGGTTTGTACGTTTCTAGTTGCCTAATTATCTAAGTCTTGAACATTTTCATCATCCTCAAAGCAACCCCACTCCATTACTCACTGATCTGTTCTCTGCTTCCCTCCCCTACCACTCTCTGAATTTGCTTTTGCCTTACAGTTTGGTCATTTCATGGAATCACAACACATATGCAATTTTGTATCTGAGCCTGATCAGATGTGAAGCTTAGCCTAAGGTCACCAATCCGTTTGGACTTTGTCAGTTTCTCCTGTAGTTGCCCCATCTGTGAAACAAAACTAAAATCATGGTAAATGCCCCATTGAATCATGAGGAGGACTTAACCTGCTGAACCATTTAAGGGTCCAGCTCCTGGTCTGTACTGCATAGATGTCAGCTACAATTACTACTATTACTGCTATTATTCCTACGCGCTTCCTCCATCCCAAAGAATATCTGTGGTGATAGGAACAAAAGAGGACCAGAACACAACAAAGAGTTCACGCCGCCTTAGGGCCCAGCCTGACAAGGATCATGTGATTAGGAATCCAGTTTCAATTGATACAGTAAGGTTTTATCGTATGTGCATTTGCTGCATGGAAATTCAGCTCTTTCATAGAAAAGGGAAAAGAACAATAGAAATACTATGATTAAATGCTGTAAAATTATATCTTACGTATATTCTTTATTATGCACTCTACATTACTGTACACATTGCACACTGTTCCCTACTGATTACAGTAGAGGGTTGCACTCACAAAACCATGTATACTACACTTTAACAGGCCTAGCAAAAGAGCCTAAGTAATGATGCCTCTGTTTGCCTTAAACTCCTACTTTATAACCTAACATCTGGGTACAATGCAAGTCTATTGTGTCAACAACAAGAGCAATTCAGAATTATTCTAGACAAATAAAATGAATCCACAAGCAGTCCACTGACTTGGGTGTTTGGATGCTCCTGCTGGTCAACAACCAATGGCCAAGTACCATTTCTACCTTCCACAAACTCTTTGTGTCTTTTTACAAATGAATCATAAAAGGGTAACTATAAGGAGTCAGTACAGGGCAAGATTGAGCTTGAGAAGCAGATGGAAATAATCTGTCACTTTACAGCCACCAGAACAAGCAAGATCCTGGCTTCTCCTTGTGCCCACCCACCCCCTTGCTTGCCTCATCATTCTTCTAGCACTCTTCTCCACTTGGCAGACACTGCTAGCTCATTTTTACGTTGCCACTCCCATAATCAGCACGTGGGTTTCCCAGAGCAGGGCCAGGGTGCGGTCATTTGCCCTCAGTGAGGGCTCAGCAGTATTTCTGCAAGCATGGATGAATAAGTGAATAAGGACTCTGTTCAATAGCCTTCCCAAGATATGGTCAAAAGTCCATTCTTCAACCTCAGTGTGCTTGTCTGTTAATAGTTCAAACACAACAGGGATATATTCCACACCAATGAAGAAGCCCCAAGGTAGCTGATACCATCTAGTGGGAAGGAGTGTATCTGCAGGTGGGTGCTCCACCAAATTCAGACAGGTTATAAAAATCACCCACCACCATAACTGTTATTACCTCTACTGGGGAAGTGACTTCTAACTGTGGTAGGTGGAATCACATATACACCTACTCTACCAGGACATACACTGTTGGTCCAAGACTTTGTGTGGTCTCTGGTTTTCCACCCATGACCCTTCCAAAACTGTGACTGCTACTTCAAAACAGCAAAGTTCAGCAGAATAGCAACAGGAAGGCGTCAGTGGGAGGCATCACTGACCAAGGGAACATGGGTGTGGCTGAGTGTAGAGTCAGTGGCCTGTCCTACAGAGGATTCTCCTAAAACAAGCCTGCCATTAGTCTACCCAAGACAAGAACCAGCAAGATGACACATTCTTTACTGTCATTGACAATCTCATGGCTCACTCGCTAATCTCTTTCACTCCTGAGTCCTACAACCATCCTCCAAGTAGATGCCCTGCTCCTAAGCCCATCTCTCTATCACAGTCTGGGAGAACTCCAGTCAAAGAAGCACTATGATTCTCTACACTGAAGGAAACACTTGGTCTCCATCCTTGGCCTATGTTCTAATCTGCCTTATGCTAGTTGGACCAACTATGGGGTGTCTAAGAGTTTAGATCAGAAGTCATCAAATTACAGCCAAGGACCAAATCTAACTCTTTTCAAAGATTTGTTTGAAAGTCAGAGTGATAGTGAAAGAGGGAGAGACTCAAAGATCTTTCATTTTTCACTCCTCAAATGATTATAACTGCCAGGTGGACAGAAACTCCATTCGAATTTTCCATGTGGGTGTCAGAGTCCCAAGCACTTGGGCCATCTTCCACTACTTTCCCAGGCACATTGGCAGGGAGCTGGATCAGAAATAGAACAGCTAGGACTCAAAGCAGGACTCGTATAGGATGCAGGTGGTGACTTAATCAGTGGCACCATAATGCTAGCCTCTCAAATCCAGGTCTGCTTGGTTTTGTAATCAAACCTTTACTGGAAAACAATATTACACATCTGTTTGTATGCTGTTGTGGTTGCTTTTACACTACATTAATAGTGCTAAGTAGTTGCAAGAAGCTAGATATTAACTATGTTGTCCTTTACAGCAAAAGACTACCTATCCTTGTTTTAAATCATTGGTTACTGCAATTTTGGATTTCCAATCAAAACAAACACAAAGAACAGAGACCACACAAAGGTTGGCCAGCAACATTTTGTCACCAAGGATAAAAATGCCTGCCATTTAATAATAAACTCGTTCCATAAACAGTAGGACATTTCCTCCCTAACAAAGTAGAAAAATCAGAACAAAACCTCTTCCACCCCAAGAGAGGGCAGTAGGCAAGCAGGGCACCACCCTCTCTGACATTTTTACATTTTCCAAAGCAACAACTCAACTTGACTCATTGTGTTTTTACTCATTCTCCTTGTCTGCCATCGTCCTCCCCAGTTAGTATGCAGAGTCCCTATGAATAGGCAAAAAGCCACTGCTGCTTCCTCAGGATCCAGCATCTTATCTACCAGTGTGGGTGCTGCAGGAACAAAGGCAATGCTCACGGTTCTCAGGCCAGTATGAAAAACGCTGCCAGGCACAGTAAGCACTTCACAAAGATCTGAAGAATCAATGGCTACCCTGACTGAAGGCAGCTAAATTACATTAAAATTAAAAAGAAAAAAAACTGTAAAAACAGAAGGGTGATCATAATTTAAACTTTACTGTAGATCTGGTCCCATTGCAATGCACTATAGGTCCACATGTTTTTACAGAGCTACAGGCTGCGTGTTCCCCATTTGCTCCTGGGTCAGGGCAACATCACAGACAGCACATGCAGGAAAAACTCGCTTAGACAACAGAGTTCCTTGGGAGCCCTGGAGCAGAAAGGCATCCAAACTCAGGAGTCAGTGGTGGACAGGAAATTCCCAGAGAATCTACCTGCATGTTTCAAGCAGCAGATGAGCTACACTGAGGATGGGGTCTGGCATCCATGTGGCGTTTTCTTACTGGGATGACCATTTTTACAACAGAAAGCAAACAAGATGGATGAGCTGTTTGATTCTGATCAAAAGCATGGAGTCTGAGACAAAGATTACAAAGGCCAGAGCTATCCCAGTTCCAAGTTTTTCAACCAGAAAACAACACAGAATGACCAGAGTCCAGGGTCTACTTCTAGGGCACAAGAACCCAACACTAAGATCATCCCAGACAACCCTCTGGACTTCAAGAGAGCCAAAGAAGACAATATCCAAGGGGACAATTTTCTTATGCAACCGAGGGAGCTGGCAGAGAGGAAGAACACTATTATATAATAGTGTGATATAGAAATAAGTTTATATGCACAGGAATAAAAATAGGTGATTTCAAATCCTGGCCTCAGCTCTCAGTGGCCATGTGGCCTTGGTCACTCAGAACATCTTTTCATTCTGTATAAAATTGAGATAAAAATACTTATCTGTGCTGTGGCATAGCATATGCAGCCACTGTGTATGATGCCAGTATAAAATGTGGACTTCCGGTTAGTATCCTTGAAATTCCACTTTCATCCAAGCTCTCTGCATCTGGAAAGGCAGTGGAGGATGAACCACATGCCTGGGTCCCTGCATATGGGAGACCAGGAAGAAACTCCAGGCTCCTGGATTCAGCCTGATCCTACACTGCCTATTGTGACCTTCTGGGAAATGAACCAGTGGATAGAAGATCTCCCCCTCTCTCTTTCTCTTTCTCTCTGTAATCTTGCCTTTCAAATAAAAGTAAATCTTTAAAAAAAATGAAATCGTCATAAAAAAAACCACACTTCCCTCTGGGTATTGCAATAGGAATTCTACTATGTACATAACAGGCACACAGCAGCTACAGTGTGTTTGATTTTTTTGAAGCACTTAAATAACCATAGGTGCTTATAGAATTAGTGGTACATGTGTGCACCTACACACACACACACCTGATAAGGACTCCTGAGAACAGTTGCTGGGCAGACATATCTGGAAGAGAAGACCCCACCAGATCAAATGATTTATGAGGCATGAAATCCTCAAGGGAACAATCTTTGGGGATCTGCCAATATGGAAACTAAACATCTTTCCCTGAGGAGCAAATTTTGTGTCATTTTAAAATGTCTTTCATTTCTTAAATTAGTCATATTCTGAAATTGAAGGTCCCATTGTACCTTCAGACAACAAATTTCCTGGGGGTGCAGAGTAGAAGTTAGTGCAACCACCCTTTTGTCCTTACCTGGTAGTGGCCAGTCTTGGGCTGATCTCATTAACACTGATTTCATCCTTACAAACATTCTGTAGAGGAGGCATAGATATTCCCTCCCCGAATTCATTTAAACATGCGGGAAACAGAAAGGGCAGGAAATGATGCCATTTATGTGTGGTCACACAATATGCGAAGAGCTAGGACTTAAACTTGCTTTTCAAGTGATGAGACATTGTTCTATGCAACCCAATACGCCAATTCCTGGCTCCCAAGGCCTTAGACCATATGTCCCAGCTGTGTCCTGGCATTTCCCTGTTGGGAGCCAGGACTAGGATATCCACCTGTGGATTCCCAGATCAGCAATGCTCTTGCCTCTCAGTAGATATCTTAAAATGCAGAGAGAAAAAAAAAAAGATGGAAAGAAAAATGTAAAGAGAAGGAGGGTAGAGCAGTGCTCCCTTCACTCAGTTGGCATTAGCCCTGAGCACTTCCTATTGCAAGAATGACCAAATCTGTCATTATTTCAGCCATTTACCTCCTTGCTTCTTAGCAGTAAGCCATAACTACCATAAGACAGTGCCCACCTTGTTTAGCGCTGAAGTCCTTAACAGTCTCAATGAACACTTAGTGAAAAAGTGAAGGCATCAGTGAGGGCTGAGCTTCTGCATTCATACAGACCGGGTCCAAATCCCTGCTCAGCACTTGCTGACACTGGAAGTTGAGTAAAAGCCTCACGCTCGCCAGTCTCTTTGCCTGTTCAAAGGGACAACTGCACACACCTTACACACCTTACCTACAGAGAATAAAGTGCCTGGAGTACGGCACTCTAGGAATATCTTTGTGAAAGAAGAAGGAAGAGAAAAATAGTAGCCAGGGCAAATTCAGAATCAATAGTGCCACAGAATGCAATAACCCTTTAACTGCAAAAATGTCCACAACTGCAAAGAGCAGGTGTCCACTTGTTCGCATTCACACCTCTGCCTTCACTCGATGATGGAATCGGTCACTGGGTACTTCTACAGGCACTAGTTTGCTAGTGGCTGATTCCTGGTAGAAGGGGCAGTTATGACAGCCTGCCTCTCTGTTCATGGGGATGATAAAATCACCCATGTGAATCTTTCCAGCAAAACAGACTTCCTTGGATTTTGGTTCAACTGAACTTTACACATGACAATATTGAAGCTATTTTTGCTGAAGGTCAAACCATGAGTGACGGGGGAACCAGGAACAGAATGCAGGTCCCAGGTGTGTGAGTGCCATCCTGCGAGTCTTTGGTGATATTTTTTATGAAAAACTCTTGGAGGTAGATTGAAATTGCCCATGGTAGGAATATTTACACCATAAAAGCTGGCAACCACCACATGCCAGGTGGTTGTGTCTCGGGTTCAGTTTTTTCTCATTTTCAAAAGAGAGTCAGCTGTGGAATATTTTCCAATCCAGCACTGCCTGGTACTGAACTAATGTTCTGCCATATCACCTAGAAGCTTGAACTCCAGAATCGCTGAGGTTGTCCCCAACATGCTGAAGATGAAGGCTTGTTAGCATTCACAAAGTGGCTGCTGAAAGCAGTAGATCATTATTTGCTTCATGAAAGAAATATTTCTAGTGCTTCCTATTGAATGTTCAAAAAACGATTAAAGGGCTTGGTAATGTTTCTCTCAAATCTCTTTAGCTTGAGAAGTCTGAGAGACTGGGTAATTATGGAGGTTGCGCACCGGTGACTCTTGTCACAGACATTCCCAGATCCTCTGCGTACACATCTCAGATGCAAGCACAGACCAGATCTGTGGGCATTAATGCAACACAGTCACTACAGCCTGGCTAACTCCCACACAGGAGGCCTGGCATGATGGCTAAACTGGCTAATCTTCCACCTGCAAGCACTGGCATCCCCTATGGGCACTAGTTCATGTCCCAACTGCTCCACTTCCCATTCAGTGTCCTGCTAGAAATTGCTAGCCACACACCCTGAGCAGTGCAGTGTTTCCGCCTACACAGGTGCTCCACCAGCCGTGTCTTCTGCCTAGAATGGCTGCCCCATCCACTCTGCCAGGCCTTTATCCATGAGTTCTGCTATCTCTCAGGCTTCCTAAGCTGTCCCTGACTTCTGTGACCCTTACACTTGAGCCTGAATATCAGTTTGTCAGGGAAGCTGCTTAGATCCTTCATCTGCACCTGACACCTCTTTATAGTCAGTCATCTATTCACCCACTTGGTTGTTCAAGCTTCCTGAGTGCCTACTATATGTCATGCACTGTTCTGGCCCTGGTGATTCAGAAGTGAAAGAGTCGGACAACAGGATGTTTCCCTGGTAGGGATCATGTTTTAGAGGGTGGGGTAAAGAACAGAAGAGAAATTTGATGGCATAATCTCACATGGCTGTGTCTCCTGCCTGCCCAGCAGCTGTCTCACTTTAAATCACTCATTCATTATTACTGACTGACCCCCAGCCAAGTTCTGAAGCCCAAGACAGTGGAGACTGCATCTGCCTTGTTAACAACTGGACTTCGAACACAGAACCTGAAACACAGTAGGTCCTCCATGGGTTTCATGAAAGGACAACTCCCAGTGGGAGCAGCCTTCACATCACAGCCCTTTGAGACAGGTCCCGGTAGCCTCTTGGGCTGTGATTTTGAGTTATATCTTAGGTAAGCAAACTTCTCCTACAAAGGGCCAGAGAGTGACATTTTAGACTTTGGGGAAGCATCTGAGGTTATAGCACACAAGCAATCCTTAGCAGTTCTATAAATGAAGAGGTGTGACTATGATTCCCCAAAAACTATTTATAAAATCAAGCTGTAAAGGAGAACACTTGGCCTAGGAGTTAAAGCACCAGTTAAGACCCCATATCCCATATCAAAACACCGGGATTGAACTTCCTGCTCCAACACGTGATTTCAGTTTCCACCTAATGCAGATGTTGGGCAGCAGCAAGGTCGGCTCAAGTAACTGGGTTCCTGCCACTCACATGGGAAGTCTGCATTTGCTTCCTGGTTTATGACTTTTGTCCTCTGGTTAGCCTTGGCCATCGTGGGCATTTTTGGGAGTGAACCAGAAGATGAGAGAGCACACTCTCCCCCTCTCTCAAATAAATAGACTTTTTGAAAACAAAAGCTAAACTATAACAGGAGTTGTCGCATGGGCTGTATGTACCATATGATCCCTGGATTAGATGACCCACAACATGCAGCACCTCAGGTTACTATACTAGGGGTAGAGTCTGTCTGAGCTAAGTCAGCTGCTAGCCCTGCCGGTGGGATCCAGTGACTTTCTGCAGTTCCTAATCGATCAGCTGACAGGGAGATTATCACAGAATCTCAAGCTCCAGGCATGTGTAGCCACCACTTCCTTTCTGCAGCATGCAACATGGAGAAGTCGTTCCCATGCATCTTGGAGGAAAGAGACCTTGGATTGGGAGTCCTAGGACGTGGAGTTGGGGACTGTCACACTCTCTTGCAGGGTGTCCAGCTCATCCAGAGGCTGAGCTCACTTCCGGGCGCTCCTCTGGGAAGTGGCAGGGCTGTCCTGCATGAGCAGCTGCTGCCCCCCACCCAGCCTGGGACACACAGAGTCTTTATCCCTCTGCTGGTGGGTGATGCCGGTTGGTTTTGAAATGAGATATGACTTGTCAAGGCGTGCCTGTTGCTTGTGCTGATTTTTAAAAATTTGACCCCAGTTGGCAACAGAGAGAGGAAAAGCAATAACTTTTCTTGTTTGGTTTGTGTGTGTATGTAGTTTTATCCACCCTGCCCTTTGGGGTCTGTAGCTTTGGAAAATAAGAGTCATCTGAGGCTCACCTGCTGATCTGGGATGAGGCACACAGATTAGGATTTACTGAACCAGACAGCATTAATTGTAGTGTTAGCACTAAAATTAGTGTGTAGAACTGTGGTGGGTGTTAACTGTTAAAAACAGATTCAAGAGAGACAGAATTCACAGGAGCTCTGGGGCAGCCCTGGAGATGACAACTCCCATACACAGGACTCCAGGCGACAGTGATGACGTGGTCCTATGCTGAGCTTACATCTGCTCTGAGGATCATCTCAGTGCTCCCATAGCCTCTGCAGAACTGGAAGCAGGATGCTGCTGTGGTGTTCTGCTGACACTCACACCTGGAGTCAGTAGCAGTCTTGGAATGCCAATGCCCAGCTAGAACCCAGGGTCCTCAAAAACCTTGTGGGAAATAGGTGTTACCAAAACACACACTCACATACACACACACACACGAACTTAAAAAAAATACACCATAATAAGCTTGTGTTTTAGTTTCGTTTTCCCACATATTTTTTACAGTACCCTTGTATTATCTGAGTGCTCCCAGGGGCTTCTGGTGTGCTGCCCTGTGGTGTGTCAGGGCTCATAGCGTCACACGACTGCCACATACCACTGTGCGTAACTACTCCACACACAGCAACAGACTGAGGACTACATTGTCCTGGTTGTCCTTTGTGCCCCAAAGGCTCTCCAGCAGGACAGATAGTTCCCTCAGTCATTCTGGCCCAAAGTGCACACCAAAGCAGTTAGATGGTGAAAGCAGGGTTCCTAAACCCAGGAGATTATAGGAGCCCAGTGGGTCAGGTGAATTTAAGAGGCAGGACAATACTAGGAAGTGGCAGGGATTGTGACAAATGACAAACAGGTCCTGCAGTCAGAGAGTGGTAGAGTTGCTCAACTCCAGTTAAGTATGACCACATAGCCAAACAGGGATGTGAATCTGTGATTGCCTAGACCCCTAACTTTTTAAGAAATACAGGAACTTTTTAAGAAATACAGGAAACATGGATTTATTTTTAATGGAAAATTTCAACTTTCCAAACACTTGAGCCACAGAAGACGGACCCAAGAGTGAGTTTTGGCCTGCAGCTGCATCTTGACGTCTTCCCAGGAACAAGTTATAGGGATGACAGGGGTTCATTCTGCAGAGGTCTCAAGGTTCAATCTGCAGAGCCAAAGGGTGACCCATCCACCTGTTCGGGCCCCGGGGATGTCAGTGCTTCCAGCTTAGCTGCTCCCTGCATCAGAGAGCTAGAGTACAGTACCCCAGGTGCTTGAAGAAGGTACCAGGGCCACACAGTCCAGCCAATCATTGTCTGTGCCATCTGGTCAGGCACAGAGAACCAGGCTTGGATGTCCCCAGTGACGGCAGAGAAGATGGGCAATGGGCAAATATACTGGCAATCTCCTTTGCTACAGCAAATCTCACAGGAGTGTGGGCACCTTGCCAACAGCTAAATGCAAACAACTCCAAAACCACCAGTCCTGTGATCTGATTCTGCCCAAATGATCATTGAAATTAAGCACAGATCGACACTCCTTTCCTTTTCAACTTGGAGGGTGAGTGAAGTGGCTCAGGATCCACTCTTCAGAGTGATTACCTAATGGGGAGGATTATTTTCTTTCACAGGCAAAACTGTGCCTACCTCTTGGGTATCTACAGAACAAAAGCTACATCCAAATGAAGACAAATGCCAAGGAATTTCAGAATTTCCTCACATTCCATGTTATACTGTCTCCATACATCTTTGAAATTTTCCCTGTTATAATACTCAAGGGAGATACAGAGATGAAGAATAAAACAAAACCAACTGCAACAGAGAAAAAGAAGGGAAGATACTCTGTCTCTTCTTGGGTAGTGCAGCAAAGAATCTGGAGTAAGGAGAACAGTTGTGTTTTCATGGAGCTGCTGCACTGAAATTCTTTAAAATACGAGCCATAGATTCAGTATTTTGTAAGGCTGTGGATGGAGCCCTCTTCTGGAGAAATCTTTCAACAGGTACTAAAACAACCGCAAAACATAGGGGGGCTGCACACACACACACACACACACACACACACACACACCCCTGCTGGCTACCTGACGGCTATGACTATCACTCATCTGTGACATGAATGTACAATGTGTCCTTTTACTTACCTTCTACTACAGAGACATTAACTAGACTCCCTAAGCAACTGCATTTATGGGGGAAAAAGTAATATTTTCATGAACCTGCTATATGCCCTAATCCAAGCAGCACACTTCAAGTGGTGGCTCAATCTATGTATTCCAATGCCGGTGTTCTCAATAATGTAGTTATTGGGTGCATTGGCTTGTTGTGGGCAATTCCACTATTGCACATAGTGGATACTTATGGAAGGAAACAGATTCTGCTTAATGGAAAACCCAAGGGATAAAGATAGAAAAAGGAGAAAAGGCGGGGGAGGCAGAATAGGCGAGATCAGCAGAGATGACTGTTGGCACTTTTTATATAAACTGTGGAATTACACAAATTCCAGATCATTTATTCCACTACACACTGTATTAACTGTCATTAGGGACTTGCTAAAAAAAAAAAACTGTTCAGACATGTGAACTCTGCCACTCTGCCATCTGCCCAGTGCTTTTGAAACCTTATAGTTCTTGCCCATGTCAAAGACACACCCAGGAATCTTCCTCTCATCACAGGAAGTTCCACAAGTAGACACTGTTCTTAAAACATTAACATGGCTTTGTAGCAACACTAGAAGACACCAACTTTCACATAACATCTGAATAGCAACATTCTGGCTCCAAGAAAAATCCCCACTTGCAATTAAGACCTCAGAATTCCATGGAACATTTGCTTTCCAAATCTGAACCACTCCATAAAATCCCAGTTCTTGGTGGATTACTCACTCATTGTCAGAACGCTGGGTTAGCTGTGTGCTATCCACATGGGAGAGGCAGGACATATTTACAGTGGAATTTCTAGCTCATACCTCTCTTTTTTGTTCCATATTCATGATTTATTATAGCGAAATTCCAGAGGTTTCTTTTGCAAGGGCCTTTCTCAAAAGATCTCAGGGGAGAAGGTGACTGTTCTCTGACTTTGCCAGCTTCCAGTCATTGTTGCTTAGGAATCCTGATCCCCCACCCGAATGCCTGAGCTGTCCACTGAGCCAGGAAGCTCTCACCGCTGCTGGCTTCTAACGATGGCCTCAGTGTGTTACAACTGTGCTAGAAAAACACACAGGCAGGCTTGCCCGAGCACCACCAGGGCCGGTGACTAATCTACTTTATTACATTGTTTTTCCCTCTCTTCCATGTTCCCTGGGCCTTAGGAAAAGTTTTGATTTTGCCTGTTGATTCCAAAGCACTAAGCCTTACCCCACTTTTCTCTCTGTCACAAAGAGCTCCACACTTCTCTTGATAGTTAACTCGATGGCACTGGGACAATTTCTCTGTAGGCAGCTATTGCTACCAGGCTATCAATCCCTGTCCTGATGTGGACATTTGCTCTGACTGTGCATAGCAATTGGAGAGAGAAATGAGCCCTCAGCACGGGCACTTCAGGGCAGAGCTTCTCTGGCAGAGACAAGAAGGAGCCTCCAGAACCTGTGTTCCAGGACCCAAGCAAGGAGGCAACACCAGCTGCTTTGCAAAAGGCACCCTGAGTGAGGGCCCTAGGGCGCTACCCAATGGTCTGTGCTGCTCTAAGGGATACATAACTATGGCTGAGGTCTGAAGTCGGGATTGAAGCCAAAAGTCACTGAAAGGACTACTGAAAGCAGGGTGAGGTGATCGTGGTTACACCCAAACACTCCCAGCACAGCAGGTGTGAAGTCAACTGATTTGCAGGGTCTCTTGATAAAGGCAATCTTCTCCACTCAACAGCCCTAGGAAGGACAAGGGCAGAGGAGTATTCTATAGTGCAGAACCTGGCAGCTCTGCAAGATTAGGATCTGGATCCCAGGGTAGCACTGCTGGCACACAGCAGAAGGCATGCTTTACAAAGGACTATGAGGCATGCTGTGAGCCTTGGTGCTACACTGGGATGCGCACGCACACACACACATACACACAGCCCTAGGATAGCTGAAGTTTTGGAAGTCCGATCTGCAGGCAGCCTATGGCAGGGCTGTAGAATGAAGATCCCAAGAGATCCTACTCTCAAAGCCCTGGGAAGGAAGAAACTACAACTGAGGCGGACTGTGTTTGCAGGGATGGAAGCAGTTGGGAGCAGAGGTGGCCTTGCAGCCAGGTCCTGTGCACCATTTGGCACCATCATCCACCTCTGCTCTCAGTCATTGCCTTGGGCACTACATTCCTGGGATGCTGGGTCATTTGCAAAATAGAAGCCCAGCCATCATGGCAGCAATTGCTTCTTAAGAGACTGCGTCCTAGCTCTCCATCCCATACTTGCACGTCTGGGATATTCCCTTTTCTCCCTCCCTCTCACCTACAAACTCACAGCAGCCTCTTCACCTGGCCAAGAACTCAGCACCCACTCCTGCACCCACAGGCGCTCTCTGCTTCTGTCCCTCCTCTCTGGCAAGCCCTGCACTGCTTTCACCCACCCACTTGTAGGCTGCCAGCTCCACTACCAGTCCCAGAGGCTGCCAAGGTGGCCCGGGGGGGAAGGGCTGGGTGCTTTCAAAATCACAATGCTCTGAGCAATGCTGGGCGTGCCCCTTGGCCACCTGCACCTTAGGCCCAGCTTGGGAGCACTGCTTTCCCGCACTGAAACTTGCAAAGATCTGCCTCTCACAGAGATGGTAGCCAAATGACCCACGGCTCTCCCGCGCAGGCTCTCCCAGTCGGTGAAGGGCCCTGGCTGCGCGCCTCGGCCGTCTGAGGGTTAACAGGCAGCTGCAGCCAGGCTGGGCAAGGCTTGAACTTTTCCTGCGCTCTGTGCCCGCCCGGGAAAGGCAGCAGAAGAGGCAGCCTGGACTGGGGCTAAGGCTCCAGCTGGCAGGACAATGGGGGCGTGAGAAGGGGGGGCTGGGGCCTCGTTGGGGTGCGGGTGTGGGGGGAGGGTACACTCAGGCCCTTTCGGGATCCTGGGTCTGGGAGGAAAAGGACCCTAATGCGGGCGCGGCAGCCGCCGGAGCCTTTGAGCGACAGCAGCAGCCGGGCTGCAGCGCTCAGCCGGCCGAGGTGCCTTCCAATGAGTCGTGGGACTGGGCGACCCGTTCAAGCACCCCGGAATCTGGCCATGCCAGCTCCTTCTCGGCCTCTCCAGCCGGGCATCCCGCAGTCCGGACACAAGAGCCGCTTTCCGCCGCTCTGCGCTGGCCTTGGGGCAACCAGGACTCGCCGGGTTGCCTCCAATGTAAGAAACGCTGGTGGAGACGACCCAAAGTTACCCCCACTTGGGGTAGGCGAGGACGTCGCCCCTGCTTGTGAAAAGGAAAGGACTCACAGCTATCTCCTCCGAACGCGCGCGCACACACACACACCCGCGGAAAGGCACGAGTGGGAAGCCAGGGACCCCAGGATCTCCAGAACTGGGAAAGAGCTTCCTTCTGAACCACTGTCTGCCTTCCCCGCTGCACCCGACCCCCAGAAAAAAAAAAAAAAAATCATGCCCGCCAGCGCCGGAGAGGGGAATGCAGGCACCCTGTGAGGAGCGCGCCGGCAACCCCTCTTCCCTACCTGGGACAGCAGAATGCACAGGACGAGCAGACTTCTCGGCTGCATTTTGCCCGACTAGAAGCACCCGGCGGCGTTTTCATTCATGCACGCGGCGGCACTGAGCATATTTTCCGTGGGAGCCAGGCTTTGAGCTGAGGCTGTGCCTCGCCAGCCAGCCAACTTCCCAAATAGATCAGCGGCAGCATCACGAAAGCATTGGGTAGAGGCGGATGACCAGGACCAATGGCTTTACAAGACGGATTCCTTCATAAGGCTCCCTCGTTTTGCATGGCAGATGCGGGGCGAGCACCTCGCACACAGCCAGCCCCTCTCTGAACAGGCAGCCCTATGGCTTTTTTTCTGACTGTTGGGCCCAGCCTCACAAATCACACCGGGCAATGCCAGCTGATTCCACTTTTTCAGGGAATGCAATTGCACCAGGAACTGGCAGCCACTTGCAGTCTAGTGTAAAAAGATTCTCTTTATTAAAATGTTAATAAGATCCACTTTATTTCCAATACATCAAATAAAACGACCCAGCAGCTCCAGCCCTTTCCATGCCTGGAAAGTCTGGGAGGTGGATTTTTTTTTCTCCCTTTTTCCTTTTCTACCTCCTTTTCCCAACGTAGCCCAGGTTGTGATGCAGCTGGGTGTCCCTGTCATCTCACGAATCACCAACAGGACAGATCAATTCTGGCTTGCAGGAAAAAAATCCATCAAGGGGCAATAGATTTTATTAACTGCTCAGCCAAGAGTTGGACTGCCCATTCACTCCCTCCACAAATGTGCATCTGCCACGAAGGCTGGGGCTGTGATTTGAGGAAACTTTTTTTTCTTACATGGATGCAACCTTCAGAAACTATGGGATATTCCATGAGCTCACAACAGCAGTGCCCACTGATCAAGGGATTTTACAAGTGGGATGGTTTAGGAACAAGGGTAAGACCAACCTCTACATATACCTGCCACCCCAAATGCAATGAAGATCTTACTCTGTCATTTTCATGCAGCCTCCCTATAAAAATGACTTCGAGAATTTTCAAGTAAAGGACATTTGTGAATTGAGAACATGAAAATGCACATGGACATAAAGAAAAAAAATCAGAATACTGAAATGTTAAATGTGCATTCCAATTATTGTCTCTAATTTTGATATGAGATTCCTGGTAGCCAAAGCAATGAGAAAATAGATGAGTTGCGATACTTCTTATTGTAAGAATATGTCTACAATATCCCCTAACATAAATTCTCCTGGAACTAAAACACTGGAATGAATGTAGATTGGGGCATGTAATGTAGTAGAATACTGAGCAACAGACCACACTGAGATGCAGTGGATTGGGCCGGATTCCAGCATCTGGCATCGGGCCTGGACCCTGCAGACAGTGACTAGTGTGTGTTAAAGGAATACCAAGGAGGAAGAGCAGGAGGTGGGAGATTGGCAGAGCCTGGAACCACATGGCCTAAGTTCAACCCCCAGCTCTACCACTTTCTAGCAAGTTATTCAAATACCCCATGTGCCCTTTTGCCCACTCAGTGGTAAAAGAAAGTACAGACTGAATTCTGTTCATTCTGTTGTGGAAAGGACTAAGTGACTAAACATTCACCTGTGGAACAGGAGCTGATGTATATTCTGAAATTCCTTTGCTGTCCGCTATTCTGGCACATGATCATCTCATGTGGTCTGAAGGTCACTGATAAAGGTGCAATGCCATGTGACACTTGGCTTGTTTAGCCTGCACTGGCCCAACAGATGGCAATGTTGGCCAAACAAGTTCCAGAAGAGACTGTGAAAGACTGATGTTGCTGCCTCATCCAGTTTTTTTCGCTGCCCATAGCAGCTCACACCCCTGTCCAAGTCTCTGAGAAAGGCAGTCTTATGGATGTTGTGACCTGTAATGATGACGTGGCACCTGTGTGTGTGGAGGCCCATGTTCCATGAAAAAATAATAGAGTCCTTTGGAGCCAAACAAGCTTCAAATCAAGATATCCTGAAATAGTCTTATTTTCCTCCTTTCTAAGGAGGGAGTCATCTTGTCAATCAGGGGTCTGCTGCAGTGAGTGCATGAATTGGCAGACACAAAGACAGAGAGAGCACAGGTGGTAAGCCAAGTAAGGGCTGGAGTCCAGTCAGGCTTCCACACATAGCAGCTCAGTTGGGAAGGCCCTTCTCAGAGAGAGCTGAAGGTGTGTCCATGGCTGCCTCCTGAGGACAGGACCGTTTATGAAATTTATCTCTCCGCCAGGGGCATCCCCATGGCCTGGGCAGGACTGCATTTGTTGGCAAATCCTGTGGTGCAGCTGGGGCCATGTGACTAGATCCAGCCAATGAACTAACTGTAAGCAAGGTGACATAGGCTGGAGTATTTCATCACTCGTGTGAGGTGGGTTGGTTTCCCCAGCAACAGACACTGACATGGAGTTTTGTGCAGGTGACTTATGTGGGGAATGTTCTCAGGAACAACACTGATGAGACACTGAGAGAAGCACGCCTGACAGAAGAGAGGTTGAGCAATTCCCCATCCCAATAGAGGCTTCAGCCCATACCAAGCACTCTGAGCTTAGATTGGCCCTCAGTTTGGACTATGTCTGTGACTCCCAATGGACCAGTAGTTGGACATGTCCCAGAAGAGGGGAATAATCTTGGGTGAGCAGCATGGTTAGGTCAAGTCTAATTCTTTCGTCTGACCTGAAATTCAGCACCTATATTTAAAACAAGGATGTTCAGCAGCTCACCAGAGGTTGCAGTCCCCAGGTCACCGATGACCTGGCAAGCCTACTGGTTATCAGTGAAGACAGACATAGACTGACCTGAACATAAGTTTGCTGAGTATGTGCCCTGCCAAGACTTTGGTCTTCACCAAGATTCCAGGATTTTGACCTGGGAAGTTCGAATGACAGGAGGAGGGGTTCTAATAATCTCTCCTGATTGCAGGCAGACAGGCCCAAAAGGCCAGTCTCCATCCCTTCCTTGCATCAGTTGCCTCAGGCTAGACTGCAGGACTTGGAGTGGAGAAGCTGACTACATGGGTCTGTTTAGGTGCTAAGGCTTTCTGTGCAAAGCCTAGGAAGGTGGAACAGGTTAGTCAGTCAGATGAAACCTGAGTTGGGATCTCTGGACTTCACTGATATTGAACAAGTTGTTTTTGCTCCCTAACCCTCAGTTTCTTTTCCTCTCTGCCCTCTGCTTTCCTCTACACTCAGATACTGTTCATTATACCAAAGAATACAAGATCAAGCACCCCTCAATGAAGATGGGGAAAAATCATTTCATCTCAATGATAAAAGACCTCTTAAGAAGAAATCCATTTTTGTTTGCTTGCTTTTTCCTCAGCTCCCTAATGGGGTTTTTTTGGCTGATGGATTGATCAGCGGTAGCAAATAAATACTGAGGGCGAAACCCCCTCCCTCGCTGTCCATACTCCACTTCCACTGATGCCAGCTGCTATAGCAGTTGTGGGTTACCTGTGAAGCTGTGTCTGCTTTAAGATTCATACTCAAGATGAATGCCCCTTTTCTAGATGCATCTGTCTGGCTTTGGAGCTGAATGATGACCCAATAGCCAGTGGCTGTGTCCTCTGAGCATCAGGGGTTGAGGTAGTTTCCCCTCATTGGCTGAAGTGGAAGAAGACTGTCAAGAGAACGTGGAGGTGACCCTGGAGGCCTATGCACATGATAGATAGCGCATGCTCGCGCATGTGTGTGTGTGTGCGCACATAGATTAACAACTGATACACAGTCAGACAAATATGACATATCCAAATGTATCCAAATGTGCTGCAGGATGGGATATTTATAAAGAATCCTGATAAACTAGATAGGAGCCCCTGTGACAGAACTCAACCATGAAGTATGCCTGGAGCCCCAGGAACAGGGATATGCTAGGACAGCATGGAAGGAAGCCCATGCTGGGCAGCACTACAATGTAAATGAACACTCAGAGTATACCTCTCACAGTGGCTGCTAAAAATACCTGATATTCAGACAATACATCATCCTACAGTAAGTTTCACTGAACACCAAAATCTAACCAGTAGATTACTCAATCACTTTCAGGCCACAAAGGCTGCTTCAAGTTTCTTCTCAGTGCCCAGTGCTATCTGACATGATATTCTAAGTCTTGGCTTGAATTGTTGTCTCACTTCTTCACTCTACCCCATGACTAAATGCACTGGCCCTTGGCCTTGCGTGACTATTGAACTGAGGCAAAAGTGATGAGTGACTGATAGAAGCCCAGGTTGGAGGAACCCTGTGTGTTTCAACTTACTCCAACTAGGATACCTGTCAGTGCTTTGAAAACAGCACTTGGGGGTGAGCTCGCTGGTCCTAAGAAGAAAGATAAGCCATCCCCTATGGACCAAAGACACCCATGTAAGTCCAGAAGAGCCCCACCCAGATCCACAGGTATGTGAGCCAAAGCTATAAGGGACTGTCTAAATCCTGGGACGGGTTGTTGTAGAGCACTGGGTCTGTTGTTTGTCTCTTGCTCCAGAACTTGGGCCTACTCTGTCTTCTTGCTGCTGTGTACCCAGTTTTTAGAACAGAACATGGAGCATGTCAGGTGCCCATATGACTTTGTTAAGGTGCTAAGATGGCCATGGCTTCAACAAGGTCTACTCAAAGCACTCCATGCCAGGATTAGACATGGAGCAGAGCCCACACAGCTAAAAATAAAGTGGAGGTATTTTTATGGCTATTCTGTGTTTTACCATAACAGTGTTCTCTGTAAATATATTTAGTACAATCCTAGCAATGGAGATGAAACCAGAAATTACCTTCAGGCCATCTCAGTAAAATTGGCCTAACCATCTAAGGGTTTCAGTCCCTAAATTGCTCAAAATTGGACATTCAGACAACCATTTTATCTTGTTAAGGAGAAGCAGTTAAAACCCCCCTCTAGGTGTCTCCCTTACCCAAAATTAGTGGCTGGGGTTATTTCTATACAGACAATCCTTGCAGCATCAGTTCAGAAGAGTACTAGTTTTCAAAGCAGTGCCCTCACTCCAGCAGAACCAGCATCACCTGGCAACTGGTCAGAAATGGATACCATGAGGTTCTCAGCCAGGGTCAAATGATCCATGAACTCAGAAGTGTGTTCTGGCATTCTGTGTTTTATTAACTGTTAGAAAGCATATGTTGAGTGTCAGTTCTTTAAAGAATATCTCACACTACTTACTCACAAGACAAATGCTCATTCACCAAAAATACTCATTAAGTGCCTAGCAAATGAACTAAGCAACAGGAAACAATGATAAGGTAGAGTTTGTGTGCTTAAGGAAATATGACTCATGGAAATAAAGACATAATTCTATTACAAACTGAAATGGAAAGCAGAGGAGAGAGTCTGGGTAGCCAGAGCTATAGAGGATCAACATGTGTTTAAGGAACAGGCAACAGGTCCATTGTGATTGGGTTCCTCTACTTATAAAATCATGGAGCTCCACTTAACAGGTCTTGTACTTTTTGTGTCTGCTAATGAGAAAATAACTAATAGCAGAAGAAACCTCACAATTCAACAGTTGCTTTGTAATTCCATCTAGGTGACAGTGACTATGTGTGTCAGGCAGGCAGCATTTATTCACTTTAAGGGAATCCTCAGTGTTCATTTGGTAAGATCTGTTAAAATGACACTATAGTTTCTCTGTCCCAACCCCCAGTTTGCCCATGGTCTCTAAGTGTGGAACCATTGAATTACAGCAGGAGAAATGAGAAATTGGGGCACTGAAGGAAGGAATTGGTGACCAGCAAATGAAAGAGGACAAAGTTTGAAAGTTAGGGATCCAGATTAGGAATAGCTGTCATGTCACTCTTGGAAGGTTGAGTTTCATCCTACTGACAAGGGGCAGGAATTCAATGTCTTATTTACATCTTAGCAAGATCACTCTTGTCATATGGAAGGTGAATCTAATGAGAGGCCAGAACTGAGCAAGAAAGACTTCTTGAAAGGTCTTGTGTGGATAACGCCAAAGATAGAAATAGTGAGAACTCTTTTTATCATACTCCTAGCCAGAGTGGTGCAGGAATATGGCATAGCAGTCTTCCCAGTGGCATAGCACAGTATCTGGCATACAATGAAGCATTATTTGGAAATCGACAAAACATGCCTTCTTATACGGCAGACTAGCTGAGCTTTGATTCTTCACTCTTCTCTTCATCTAACCCTTGCTTCATCAACAATGGAAGGAGCTTCCTCACCTTGCACTTTGGGTTTAGTCAGGTGGCTTGTGTTGGCAAACAGAATAAGATAAAGATAAAAGGGCTCAGTTAAGGGACCCCATGAGTTTCTGCCTATTCTCAGAGATGTATTTCTGCCATCTCTGTAAAGAACAAGACCTGGCTGTCCAACTGGCCCAAGAGGATAAAAAAATTATGTGAAGCTGAGCCCTCTAGTTCTCCCTCTCACATGCACACACAATGATGTGAGGAGCGGATGCTATAGCCTTGACCAGCCAACTCATGGATCCATGTAAATGCTTACTGTCTTATGCACACAGATGGTTGAAGTTGGAATATACGACTACATAAATGCCCCTTTAGTGAGACTATATATACATCAGCAAATGGGCTGAAAGCTGAACCCTCAAATCTAGCACAGAATTTAACACAGGAATGACCAATACTTAATGTCCATCACAGGGAAAAGTCCTCAAGAATCCCTCTCCTTGGGCCCAGTGCAGTAGTCTAATGGTTAAAGTTTTCACCTTGCATGCACTGGGATCCCATACGAACGCTGGCTCATGTCCCAGCTGCTCCACTTCCCCTCCAGCTCCCTGATTGTGGCCTGGGAAAGCAGTCAAGCATGACCCAAAGCCTTGAGATCCTGTCAGAAGAGGCTCTTAGCTCTTGGTTTTGGATTGGCCCAACTTTGGCTGTTGAGACCACTTGGGGAGTGACTCAGCAGACAGAATATCTTTCCTTCTCTCTGTAAATCTGACTTTCCAATAAAAATAAATACATCTTTTTAAAAAAATCCTCTCCTTCCACCCACCTAATCCAATCTACTGACTGCTTGCAAATCCTCACGTTCCTTTGTGAACATTCCCTGCAGAGCTATTAAACCTCTCTCTGGTTGTTGTTCTTATGCCAGCATGATTGTAAGGCCTTCACTTAACAATTATTTGGGAAAATTTATTTACAATGCAATGCAGATCCGTGACTGTTTGTACTGGATAAATTTATTTACAGTGTAACCCAAATCTGCCTATGCCTCTAGCAGATAAAATTGTGCTCTTCTATAAAAAGCAACCCACCAGGCTAATAGTTTCTGTGGTCTTTTGTGAACACACCAAGGTCATGGTCACCATAATGAGTTGGGAAAAGTTAATCTGTGGGAGCAAGTTAAGCACAAAAACAAACAAACAAACAAACTATATTTTAATGTTTCTGAAATTGTGACAGCTGCCATATTTAACCAAATGAAAACCAGAAAAGACAAATCCAACTTTTTGTTTCTTAATCTGAGCTTCTGTGGATTTAAATTGCCTAATGTACAATTTCCATTAGATCAAGGGTGATGTATGTCTGTCTCTCCACTAGATAATCCTTTCCTGTGTACCTCCCAGCACAAAGCCGACACTCAGGAGATATAGGTAGGATGCCTCAAGAATTCAGGTCCATGGGAGAGAACTTTTTCAGCCCAGAAAGTCTGCTATGTGTAGTAGTTAATGTTTACTGCAGCTAAATAGCGACCTAACCCAGACCTCCACTATCTCAGCATCTGTCTCCTGGAGCACTGGTTCCCATCATGTGTCCCCACTTTCTCCCAAACCTCCACTTGACTGTAATGGTTTATACTCCTCCTGTTTCTATTGTATAAAACTCAAAAACGAGTATGTATTGACTCATTAAATATCTGATTAGCACACATTTACAAAGCAAGCTCACCAAAGCCCACAAACTCTTGCAGAACTATCTCCCAGCTTCATCTCCAAATTTATTTAGCTTCCATCTCCCCCTTGCTCTGTTCACTCAAATCTTCCCTCAAACATCAAATATGCCGAGTTCTCCCCTATCCCTGAGCCTTTGCACACGGTTGTTTTTCCATGTGGAATGCATTTGTCTCTTAGTTCCTCTCTGCATCATCTTTTCCTCAACAGTTCTTTCTTCATTAGCTCTATTTTGCTTCTTTCATTGCTATTTCTTTATTCATTACAATTCTTTCCATTGTATTTTTTGCTATTTCTTACTATTTTATTATTTGCTTTATTTTGTGTTTATTTCAAAAGCAAAAAAAAAAAAAAAAAAAAAAAGGAAAGAGACACGACAGAAAAAACCATCAGCTGATTCTTTTCCCTGAAAATGTCTTTGAGACCAGAGCTGGGCCAGACCCAAATCAGGAGCTGGGAACACAATCTGGGGCTCTCAGGCAAGTGGCAAGGCCCCAAGTGTTTGAGGCATTAGCTGTGTCCCTCGGGTGTGTGCATCAGTGGGAGGCCGGAATTGGGAATGGAGCTATGACTCCACCAAAGGCACTATGATACAATATGCATACATCTCAAGAAGCATCCTGACTACATGCCAAACATTCATCCCAATAAACTACTTTCCAAGAAATAAATGACCAAATGATCTTACGGTAATGAGAGTAACTAGGTTCATGGTTTTCTGAATGCATTACTCTCATCAGGAATATCAAGTGACACAATGGCTGAGGACTGCCAGACATTGCCAGGTAACTAAACAATGCAAAAGCTTGGCCAGGAGTAAGAGTGCACACTTGAGAGGTTGTGTTGTATAAAACATAAGACTGAGTCTAGAGATGTGTGAGCCAGATCAGCCACAGTCTCTTGTCCTTGTTTAAATGCAGCTCTCGTGGGCTGTGGGACACACCCTTGGTGACCTGAGGCACCAGTTTCCCTCAGGTGCAGCATGGTAGGCCAAGGGGAGTCAGGCCACACCTGAGTAAGATGTGGTCAAGTATTTTCAACACTATTTTCTCTTACTTGACAGGTCAAGAATTCGTCTAAAGCCTTTTCAGAGTGGCAGGTTCTTGTTCGTGTAATGAATCTATTGATTCACCTTCTGTCCCCAGGAGACTTTGCAGACCACAGGGTGTCAAGAGAGAAGACGAAGAATTCTCAAGGCTTGTCATGGAGCCTTCTGGGTGAGGAGACAGGTCTAGCACATTCCCAGGAGGTGCTCCTGGCCTAGTTAATATTCTTCGGGAGTTATGCAATTTTTTATTAGAGGGTTTACTTTATTGCTTTAAGCCAGAATGCCTCAACATGTCCAGAAATAGTCCCTGTCTTGACAGTGGAAGTAGAATTGAACAAGTATTTTGTCATTCCTTCATTCAGCAACTGTTTGGATAAAAAGAAGCCGTGGAGGATGATGATGATGATGATGATGATGATGATGATGATGATGATGATGGTGACAAGTACTTTCCTGGAATCAAGGTATGTAGTTGACCTGTACATTGCTAATGCTCTCTGTCTTCAATCTGACATATATATTGCTGTCAGGGCAATTCTTACCACAAGCAATAAGACCCAAGATTCTACCATGATCTAGGAACTATTTTACTCAGCAATGAATAAGCAATTTTGTTCCTGGCCATTATGTTAAGGATATAAAATATCATCAATGGCTTTCCATTGTCTGTAGGTTGAAGTCCTAATCCCTAACCTGGCATTCAGCATGCACAAGGATTCCACACAGTTTATCTCCCCAAGAAATCCCAAGTAGCAGTTGTACAAGGCATTCTACCACTTACTGCTCCTTATGCAAGATGACTCCATTTTCTTCAGGGCTCTAGGACATACAGTCATCACCTTCCTCTGCAAGCCTTGGGCTCAGCTCAGTAGGTGAAAGCTCATTGTCAGGACCATTTCCTCCAGGCAGTTGTCCTGACCCACCCAATCTGGGATAAACGCATTTAGAATGTTACTCACTTCCTGGAATCCCTCATGGCACCATAAGCTGCTTAAAGTGAGAAGCTGACTCTGATTCTCATCTGTATCCTCCATAAGCCCAGGGCCAAGCACATGTGGGACTTGAAACCAACGTCCTCACATTAGTAAGAGCAAGCATGAGAAATAATTATTAGAGCTGTGACATTTAATATGCAAGGCATCTTTCCAAGTGCCTTACACTCATGTTTGTCTCACTGACTTCTAACCAGCTCCATAGGATATATGTTCCTTTCCTTTACCTGGTGACCAGTGACTGACAGAACCATTGCACAGGGGACACAGCATCAACCTGGTATGCAGGGTACCCGGTGCCTGGTCCTTTCTCAAAAGCCTGTTTGTGCTGAACACAGAACTGATCATTGTGTCTCAAATCTCAGCCTCTTCTCCTGTTAATAAGCATAGGTTCGGGAGTCAAACAGCTTCAGTTGAAATTCTGCCCTGTCGCTGACTAGAGCCAGACTTGGGCAAGCTCCTCAGCTCATCGCTGTGGAGCACTTGCCATCTGCCGAGCACTGTGCACCACATGGTGGGAAGAACTAGAGACATAACAACCAATGTTAGTGGAAGATTGAGAGCTGATTATTTTATCTTAAGATTTATGTTTTATTATTACTATTTAAAAGATTGCCATGTTTTCTTTAATTATTTATTATAGTTATACTTCATTAGTAGCTGGCATTCATTGATAATGTGCCAGTCACCATTTTGGGCGCTTTTTATAGGTCAGGTTGTTCAACACTTGTAACATTCTTAAGGGACCAGTTCTATCCTGTCCTCACTTTCAAATGAGCAAACTAGGCATGAGGGATGATGGGACTTGAGTCTAGACTCCCCAACTTAAGAAAACAAACTCTTGAACAGCTATCTATATTTCCTTTCTTCATGGATCAACAAAAACACACATAGACCACAGGCCAGATGCCACTTCTACATTTATCCCCTCTCCCGCCCCCACATACCCTGCATGCCGAGACCCAGAAAAAAGGCCAGGTAAATGTTCCCGCATTACAGATTGTTATAGGAATTAAGTAGTTCAGTTCATGCAAAACTTACATCAGCCAGATGGACTAGCTATTCTACAGTGCCCTCCAAGTCCTCACAATCTATAGTATTAGCCAGAATGCAAGCAACAATGTCACTCAGCAACCTGAGAGGAAATCCATCCTTAGGAGAGAGTGGATCCCAAGAATCTGGAATTGGCCCCTGAATGGCAGAACTGGGGCACTTAAATACTTGTGGAACTGTCCACTGGTCTGAATTCTCTAAATATTTCAGTCTCAGTCAAATCTGTTGAATCTAAACAACTTGTCACAAAGTGGCAAATTTCTAGCTGTTTCCTCAGAGTCATTTCCAGGGAGCTATGGGGTCTAAGGCCAGGCCACATGGTTTTGTTGCCCTCAAGACAGAAAAAAATCAAAGCTCCAGATTGTATAGTTGTGGTTGGATTTCCCTTTTTGTCAGGCCCATCAATCATAGTTGGAAAGCCATAGTCAGAAAGCCTTGGTAAGCACCCAGGGGTTGTTGAGGAATGGCATCACTAACAGGTGATGTCACTGTGCTGGGCAGGGCCAGTTTCCCACAGACATATCATTCAGCCTCAGAAAGTGGCTGTAACTGTGAATATCATCGTATCACATGGTCACAATGCCCACAGTACCGGAAAGGTTGGACTGGCAGCCTGTTGCCACTCAGAACAGACCAGGAACTCAATTCAAGTCCAGCCATAGTGCCTTTTATTCTTTCACATACTAGGTCATCCAATCAGATCTTAAGAAGTATTGACTGTGCTCTTATGTGTGCCAAGGACTCTTGGGAAATGGGGCTGGAATCCAGGAGGGAACAAAACCCAAAACTCTCAGTTGAGGGGTGTGAAAGACAACAAGGGAATATTTTAAAATGTGTGAGGTAAGATAAAATGGTGTTAAGTTTTCTGGTGAAGTACAGCCAGAAAGGAGGGAAGAGGATGTAGGCAGAGAGCTCAGAATGGCAACATTATCATGTGATTGTCCTAGCCTGGGCAGCATGCTGAGCACTCCTGCATGCAACAGTTCACTGACCAACCACAGGAGAGAAGTCTCAGTATTAGTCCTACTGTGTAGATATGACAATGCAGCACAGAGACCTTCCCGGCTAGCTCTAGGTCCTATGGCTGTCTGAGGTCACAGTCAGAATCAGAGCATAGCATCCTAGTTCCTGAAGTTGCATCCTTAGCTAAACACACTGAGTGATGCCCTTGGCACAGGATAGGTTGGCTGATCTTGACTCAGACTACAAGGTATCCCATTGGGTATGTGTTTGGACGTTTCCTTCTTTTGGTTTTGCTCTCCTCTTTATTTGCCACCTCTCTCCTTCCTCACAGCCTCCTAACTTCACCCAGTTACTCATGGACCACAATTCCATCCCTGCCCAGAAGCCACAAACCACATAGCCAGCCTGTCCTTAGAGTCTCACCTACAGAGTGGGATCCACACAAACCTATCAGTGTCATCTTGCCATGGTTGATGCTTGCGCCACCAGAATGGAAGTCATAGGCTAGAAGTCTCTTACCCCCCAGGGCTGGGAAAAGTGAATGAATACGGAGGAATAGAGGCTGTCATCTTGTCACCAGTCCCACCTTTCAGATAAACAGTGAGAATCAGAAATGACTACAGAAACTGAGATGGGATTTGAAATCAGGACTATTTATCCCAACATTCTTACATATTAGAACTCACTGTAAGTTTTTAAAAATCAGCTCTGTGTCAGGCACGAAATAGCTGCTTAGACAAAAATCGTTCTAGAGAATGAAAGGATACACAAACTGGTGACTGGAAGGCTCACGAAATGATGCAAATGTACACATATCCAGGAGCAATCCCCCTCCAAAAAATCACTAACAACAGAGTCCTCCTATGCAAGAAGGACCAGCATAGGCGGATGCCCTGCTTAGGACAAAGGGTCAAAGAATCTGCCTCAGTACTGCACTGCTGTCGATAAAAGTCTGTGACCCCATTGCTTTGCTCCTCAACTGTACTTTCACATGGGTCTCTTGCCAAGTTTTTTCCCCCTGACAAAGACAAGTGCTTTTAAGAGACATCATTTGGGGGAGCACCTGCTCAAGCTGGGACAGCCTCTAGGGAGAGAAGATTGTGCCCTTGAGAGCAATGGAACAGTAGAGAAGCTGGAGAGCAGATTGGGCAGTTAATCCTTCACACCATGACTGCCCAGCCTCTAATCGCCTAATAACAGGGCACATAATTGGCAGAAAAGATTGCCCTGCCCTTTACACACATGTCTGCAATTACTTTTAAGCTGGAGCATAAGTGGCATGATTGGTTTCCTTATGAGGTTCCTGCTCCTTACAGACAGAGGACCTTTTTCCTGAAGCTGTGGGTCACCAGCAGAACAGCCCCCTGCAGGTATACATCTTCCATTGCTGAGGAATAAACCCCCAATTCCTCATTGTAGTCTGACCTCATTTTCTGCCTCTCTCAGCAGTGTACTCTGCTGCTCACCAGCCTCTACCCCGAGCCCCATCACTCCTGGTCTGTTCTTACGGCCACTGGCCCTATGTCCGCACTCGGACGTGACTTAGTTAGGTCTCACAGATTAGATACTTCCTCAGAGAAACTATCCATGAAGACCCTTACTTAAACTATTCCACTTCTAATCCATGACCCCCTAGTCACACTTCTACAAATCTACTGAATTATTTTTATTCACATATAAGGGTGAACATGATGTTGTATCTTTCCTGTATTTGCTTACTTATTCATTGCCTGTCTCCTGACTTGGGTGATCAGAGTTCTGTGCAGCAGGGACTTTTTCACCATTGCTTGTTCAGGGTCCAGAAGAGAGCCCATAAGATATGAGGGCAATCTAACTGTTCATCAACAGCCAAAAGGAGTTTTTAAAAGAGTGGTGTGGGCAGGTGTTTGGTGCAGCAGTTAAGATACCTACATCCCATACTGAAGCACCTGAGTTACAGTACAGGCCCCATTTTTAAAATTATTTTTGCTTTTAACATTTACTTATTTGTTTGAAAGTCAGTATCACACAGAGAAAGGGTGAGACCAAGAAACAGAGCTCTCCCACCTCCCTGGTTCACTCCCTAGATGGCCACCAGATTTAGAGCGAAGCCAACAGCTTCATGCAGGTCTACATGGGTGGCAGGGACCCAAGTATTTGGGCTATCATCCTCTCTCTTTTCCAAGTCATCAGCAAGGAGCTGGATCTGAAGCAGAGCAGCCAGAATTTTAACCAGAGGCCAAACAGAATGCCAACGTCTCAGGAGGAAACTTGACTCACTTCACCAGCCCCCAAGTTCAACTTCTGACTGCAGCCTCCTGCCACTGTGCACCCTGGGGAGCGTCAAGTGGTGGCTCAAGTAGTTGGGTCCCTGTCACAACTTGGGAAACCTGGAATGAATTCTGTTACCCTGACTTTAGACTCAGCTGTGGAGTAATCAACAGCTATATGATCCCCCTCTCCTTCAGTGTGTGTGTGTGTGTGTGTGTGTGAGACACAGAGAGACTTTAGCTCTCTCTACCTTATTTCTACCTCAATATGAAGTTCTCAGCGTCATATACATATGCATGGACTGACCTTTGAAAATAAGAAACCCTGCCACGTGCCACAACCACTTGCAGCAGGCACAAGCTTGCCTGGTTTCCAAATGAATAAACAGAGGCACTGTATAGCCAAATGATCTGCCAGCTCATGTCGTCCCTGAGTGGCAGTCCCAGATCTCAGAGCCAGGTTTTCTGCTACTTTGCATCCCTTGAAAATGAAAACACGTCACATAAAACAAGCAGGACACAAACATGAGCATGCTCTGGACACAAAAAAAATTTAGGAGGTTAAATTATCCAAGTCCTTCTCCATGACAGTTCCAGTGGAGAAGGATAAGCCTTGGGCAGAGTTTCCAGACAAAGTATAAGACATCCAGTTAGATTTAAATTTCAGATTCATAACCAATTTTAGTATTAAGTATGTCATGCTTATTTGATAATTATAAGGGTAATTAAAAATGTTTTGGAAAATGGAATTAAAAGATCCATGCATAGGTGTTTTTTCATGATACAAATTTGTGTGAACTTTGTGAAGCTCTCAAAAATTTTTGCACCAAACTAGACTTATCTTTTAATTCCATTTTCTACAAACTTTGCACTATGCTTGGATAACCTTCATTCTTTCCTCTCCCACCCTCTTTCCTTTCCTTTTTTTTTTCTTTTCTTTTCATTGAATCTGGATTTATTACAGCCCACCAATGTAAACATGATTATGAGCTTTTCTATGTTTCTCAAGGACTGAGGTTAGTGGCAGGCATTGAAACAACTGCCAAGTTCTGGGCCCTCCTGTCTGAAAAGGAGTCTCCCACACCCCCTATCCTGTCAGAGGATCCTGAGCTGCTCTTGTCCAGTGCAGCTGTATCCTGAGAGCCTGAACCTCGAAATCTTGAGAGCAGAAGATGGGACTTAAGTCAAAGCCCCACAAATTATTTAAAAAGGTTTCATGCAACAATTCAAATGCATTTCTCCAACTTTCCCATCTTACTAGTTTTTGGATTGGCTTTAGATAGATTTATTTGTTTGCTTCAACTCAGACTGGCTCTTGCCACTGACTTGGCCCTGCAGACCAGCCTCTCCTGTGGTCATCTGATCCGCCCACAAGAGTTGTAAAAATGACCCAGATTCTTAAGTGCCTGGATGAAGGCATTATCACCTTAAAAAAAATCTCTAATATTATTTATTTCAATTGGCTACATTTCATTTTCAGTCAGGAAAAATATCATTGAGAGGTTATTGAAAAGGTAACAAGACTTAATGTCTTGAAAATAACAGTAATTCCAGATGTCATCAGCTTTGATGGGCAGCCTCCATCTAGTTTCCACACCGCATCTGATGGCACTGGCACATCCTTGGGGACAGGGGAGTACATGCTGTCTCCGAAGGACCACAGGTCTCCCACCCTTGGCTCCCTGTGTGCTGTGTATCCCACACAGTGTGAGACAGCATTTCCCATTGCCTAACTCCTGTGGCCTCATCTTAGCTGTGTGCGTGTGTGTGTGTGTGTGTGTGTGTGTGTGTGTGTGTGTGTGTCTAAAGCACCCTAGGAATAGGCAATAATCACTAGAGCTCTGTTATCACCAGAATTTTTGTGAATACTTCTCTGGAATTACAGACTGACAAGAAATTACCTATCTCAGTCACAAAGGCTTAGTAGTCCCTCTAAAAGTATTTGAGCAGCTATATTTGAGCAACTGTCAGGACACTGTCAATTGGCCCTAAGCCCTGGAACTCCCCCATCCCTGAAGCCCTGTCCAGATCCCCCGGGCTTGGGACTTGGTATTTGCAGCCATTTTAGTGGTGATAATCTGCAGTCAACTGAACTAGTTCTAGGTGTGGGCGAGATAGAGTATTTCATTCCACTGACCCACACCATGGCCTGGCCCCTCCCTTTCCATGGTCTTAACAGTCTTCTCCTTGAACAAATACTATCACCCTCATAGCTCACAGGCAAGGTTTACTGGCCCAACATTGCGAATGCCACCAGAGCCATGGTTTCCTCATGCTTTCCCTGATTGAGAATACCTTCCTCTCCCCTGCTAGGCTCTTCATGGCTTCCTCTTTGGACACTGTTCACAGGTCTTTTGCTGCTTTGGTGGGATTTTTTTTAAGACCAGTGAATCACGGTGTTAATGAACCATTCAGGTTCACACCTTCCTCCTCTTCCATCCTTTCTTCAGCTATCCAGTTCTCATAAACTATATCTAAAAACAAACAAGAAAACCCAATGTAAAACCTCATTTCTGCAACAAGGTTGACTCCACTAATGAAGAGCAAAAATTGGCTTCTCTAATCTTGACCTTCAGCTCTTGTGCCACTGAATTTATGCCTGCTACCCTCTTACAGCCCACAATTTAGTAGTTTAAAACAGCAACAGCTGTGTATGACCACGCAGAGTTCTGCCAGGTCAAGAATTCAGGAACAGCATGGCTGAGCTTTTCTGACTAAGGCATTCTATTGGGGGCCAAAAGCTTAACTATGACATTGGGCAGCAAAAAGCTTGTCTGGGCCTACAAGACCTGTAGAAGTGGTTCCCTCTTGAAGTTAGCACTGGCTGTTGGCAGGAAGCCTTGATTCTCTACCCGAGCCCCTCAATAAGGCTACTTAAGTTTCCTGTGTCATGGAGACTGACTTTCCCAAAGCTGGAGGTCCCTCTGGGCCAGGATGGACTCTACCTGCCTTCCATGAGAGCCTCTGAGGTCACTACAGTATAATATTGGCTCTATCAGTACGGCCTTCTGAGTTATTTTGGGCATAAGGGCATGAATGCCTGGAGGTCAAGGTCAGTGGGCTCTATGACAGGGGTCAACTTGCATGCTTCTCATTTGACCCTTCTCCTTTGCTATGCTCACGCGTCACTAATCTCGCCTGAGGTTCCTGGAAACTCTCTCAGTGATTTCTCCATTTAGAACCTTGAGCCTACCAAAAGGATCTTGACACTTAAAAGGGTTCAGAGACAAGGAAGAGGTGTGAAACGCAAGTATAAATCATACCAAGGTTGCCAGCTGCTTCATAGTAACTCATCTTGAAACCAGGTACTATGTGATAATTCTCCAATCATCCCAGTCTTCCCCTCTCCCTTTCTCCAGCTTTCATTCAACATGAAATTTCCCCAAACACAGTTTCCTAGCTGGCATACAGAACTGTTACAGTTCCTCTTTGTTTTTCTTCTCAGTACCGTAGAGTGGGCAGCGGACTCAGGGTCAATTCACTAACAATACTGAGTTCAGGCAGCATTTACCTACTTCCTGAGTGCTTGCATTTCTTATTACCTCATGGTCCCTATTGAGGGTCGTTAGCCTTGCTTTCTGAAGACCCAAAGGACAGCACAGTGGCCAATGCAGACACCTTGAAACAGACCAAGGGAAACACATATTTCTCTCCCAGCCAAGGAACACTACCTTAGCATATGGAGTCACGCATCCTGTGGAATATGAAGAACATGTTTCCTTCAACCCAGGAAGAAACTGAAACCCAGGAATTCATGTGTTGAAAATGTGGTCCCCAAGTTTTAGATTTGTTTTATTTTTACTTATTTATTTTATTTTTTATTGTGAAGGCAGATATACACAAAGATGAAGAGACAGAGAGAAAGATCTTTTGTCTGCTGGTTCACTTTCCAAGGGGCCCATGGCCACAGCTGAGCGATCCAAAGCCAGGAGCCAGGAGTTTCTTCTGGATCTTCCACACAGGTGCAGGGTCCTAAGGCTTTGTGCCATCCTCTACTGTTTTCCCAAGTTACAAGCAGGGAGCTGCGTGGGAAGTAGAGCAACCAGGATATGAACCAGTACCCATATGGGGTCCTGGCAGTTGCAAGGTGAGGATTTAGCTACTAGGCTAGCATGCCAGCCCTTGACTTGGCTTTTATTTTAGATTTATTTTAATGATTGGTCTGGCACAATGACAGAAAGAAGGAAGGTTTTTTTCACTCACTGGTTTACTTCCCAAAAGGCTGCATAAGCCTTTCCTCTCTCCCTTTCTCTTCTCTCTATCCTACCATGATGTCATTCACACTAGGTTACCATCAGAGTGTGAATCAATGGAATTTCAGCCTCAAAAAAACTGTGAGCTAAATAAATGAACCTGTCTCTTTAAAAAGTGTCCAGGCTTGGGTATTTCATCAGAGCATCCCCCACCAGACAACCACAGCCAATGCTCCAAGTCTGGAGACTCTACATGGAATGCTCTTTTCCTCTGCACTGTCTCCAAGAACCATTCCTTGGGGTCCAGGGAGAGCCGACAGGTAGCTTTCCTTGCCGCCATCACAGGAGCTCAGATGGTGGCACCCCTTGCCTGTTCCCAGCAGCTGCACTTAGCAGGCCCTGTTCATTTCCTCACACCCCCAACCCCACCCCATGACGTTCACTATCAAAAACAGAGGCACAGGGATGGGCAGGAGCTGGAATCAGAAAAATGCACAAGCGCCCTTTGCAGCCCTTAGCTGCTTTCTTTCCCATTTAAAATAAACTCTGTTAAAAGCCGTGCTGGGGAGTGCAAAAAGTGGAGCATGAGGAACAAAGGCAAACATCTACTTTATTTGTGTAACAAAAACTCATGGGAGAAGCTGGCTTTGGCATAACAAGGCACTCTTCTCAGCAATGTTACTCCAGCAAGAGAATTCAGACACACTTAGTGAAAAGGCAGAGGATTATCAAGTGCCTCAGTGAGTCCAGGGAGCAGAATCTGAACAGGAGCGCCGAGCAAGGGGGCTGGGCAGAAGAAAGGGGATTCCATATGTGAGCAGAGAAAACATGGCCCTTCAGCCCCAGGGCCAAGGTCAGCAAGTGAAAAGCTTTTCCCTCAACACACAGTCACAGGGGATTGAGGAGCCAAAAGCAGCAGTGACAAAGTGACAACTCCAGGAAGCAGAAGGTGGGAAGATGGTGGGATTCTCAACCCCTAGCTTCCTGCAGATTGCAGCATCTGCTCCTGCTCACATCACGTGCTCTTTTCAAGTCAGCAAAGAAGCTCCCAGGTTAACAGCCCTGGCAAGGGCCCCACCCTGCATTTAGGCAGGAAAAGTCTGGCTTTTAAGAGTTGAATGAGCTGCCTGGGAATTAGCACTGGGTCCACAGCACAGAGTAGGATTCTCCATTTCTTACAGGCTCTATACAATGATGATGATGATGATGGTCTACAGAATGCCCTTTGAGAAGCAATGCAGCAAGTCAGTCTCTCTGCTGTGCCACAGATTTGGTTAACAATGCCAGCATTTCATAACAGGCCTCACTCCCTCACCTCCAGGAGTAACTAAAACCCTGGCTAAAAGTGAAGGGTGACCAGTCCAGCACCTTACACTGTTGGTTAATATTCCTGGTGCCCTCAGCGTACTGCCCCAAATCATCTGGAACCCAGAGGAACAAGGGCAGTGTGGGGATGGGCCACCAGGACACACCAATGATGACTCTATTATGTGGAATGGTAGGGCAGAAATTCAGTCCCACAGCTGTTTTCAGATCCATTTCCCCCTTTTCCTGTTGCTATAATTGGGAAGAGGCAGAAGTCAGCGATGAAGGTGGCAGCACCAGGGCTCTGCTCCCTCTCTGAGCCAGGGAGGAATCCCTTTAACTTTTGGCAGCTGCTGATACTCCTTAGTTTGTGCCCACAACAGACAGCCTCTGCCCCTGTAAACATGTGCCCTTCACCTCTCTGCTTCTGATCTCCCTCTGTCTTCTTGTGTAATTGTATCCAGGGCTCACCTGGATATTTTGAATCATCTCTTCATTCCAACTCCTTAATTTTATTACATCTTCAATGACTTCCCATGTCCCATAAAAGGCAGAGGTTCCAGGAATTAGAACACACCCATTTTGTGGCCTGTCATTCTTTCAGCCTAACACACTCAACTCACTCCTCCAGCCCCCACTGGGAGCTTCCTTGAAATCATTTCCTAAATAAAAAAGTCTTTGTACTCAAATCCTAGGCCCAAAGTTTGAAGAAATGGAGACAGAAATTAGAGGATCCACCTGTACCAAACTTCAGGAAATTAAAACTCATTATGGGTTTATACAACACAGGCCAGGATATTCTAAGTGTGCCACAATGAAAGAAATTAGAGGTCCACCTGTACTGGACTTCAGGAAATTAAAACTCATTATGGGTTCACACCACACAGGCCAGGACATTTTAAGTGTGCCACAATGAAAGAATACATCTTTCACAAAGTTCCATCTATGCGTTCCACTGCCCATTCTGGCCCCCTGTACTTGCTAAACAGGGCCTAAACAGCCTTGCTAACTTACCCCCAAACTCCCACCAATCTGGTGCTCAGCCTCCCCATTTCACTGCCTTTTTCTGCTCTTCAGTGCCTTGTTCATAGGAGGAAGACTGTGCTGACTGTGAGAAGGACACATAGCCATGGGGCTAGCCGATAGTCCATTTCCTGGGAAAACTGCATCAGCTTCACACCACACATTTAGTTCCCAACAAAGAGAAATCAGAGAGGAAGCTGAAAGGATTACTCTTGCCTCTCCCTTCTGAAGCCCAGCTGATCAGAAGCCCCAAAGTGAAATCCCGCAGGAGTCACCCACAGCCCTCCCCGTAATTTTCCTCCATGGCAACACTTCTTTAGAAAACATCATGCACGCAATAAATCTTGCTTAGAAGCAAATGGCCTGGGTGTGCATATGTACACTGCAGGACACATTTCTTCTGGCTCTTCTATCAGCCCTCACCCAGTGGACCAACATGATTGCTAAAAGCCCCATTTTACCTATAAGGAAACTGAGACACACAGAAATTAGGAACCAGATTTATGGACTCAAGAAAGGTTTAGCTCTAGACTCCACCCTTAGCTGCCTAGGGACTGCCAAGGACTTGAGGCTCAGCTAGTCAGTAACACAGCTCTACACTCACTACCGATCCCCACCCACTCACCCTAAGCCACCTCCCATGGCCTCACTGGCTCCCAGAGCTGCTTTTGGCTGTCCTGGTAACTGACACCTAGGCTGAGCCACAGGAACAAGAGCTCAGCTTGGGATAAAAGGAGAAGGAGGAGGTCTGAATCCAGCAAGATCTGAATCCTTCACCACCCCTCTTGGCAGGAATCTGCCAGCCAGCACCTTATTATGCTGGGATAGTACGCACAGGCACCTTCAAGCCTATTCATCATTGTTCATAAGCTCATTGTTTTGGAGCAGTAGCCTTGGTGGTATTTTTCCCGCCACTCCTGGTTCAACAATCTGGAAAGCATAGCCAGAGTAATCTGACTCCTGGTTCAACAATCTGGAAAGCATAGCCAGAGTAATCTGACTCCTGGTTCAATAATCTGGAAAGCATAGCCAGAGTAATCTGTCTCCCCGTCACTAGGGCAAATGGGAAGATTCTCCTGTGGACGTGATCCCCTGCCCCAGGGTGGGTGGCCAAAGGGCAGGTTGAGGTTTTGAAATGAAAAGGCTGACTTGTGGAGGCCTGTCTCCAAAGAAAGGCAGCAGGAAGATGAATAACGTGGCTGCCTGGAGCCAGGGAGTGCCCTTTGGCTCAGACCTCAGCAGAGACAGGGATGGGCCAGGGTTGGACTGTGCACGCAGAGCTGAGTCACTGCAGACTGTAAGAGAAGGCCAGGAGAGACAGCCTGAAGAAAGAAGCACTAGCAGAGAGAATGCCAACCCCATCCCCAGCTGGACACTCAGCACAGCATGAGCTACCCCACTTTAAGGTCATTTCTGGAACCTGGCCTTCGTTCCTGATTTCTCTGTGTTTCTTGGCTATGCTGCATCGGCTCATTACTTGTCTTCTCCCTTAAAGAGTAAGATGGGGGCCAACATTATGGTGTACAGGTAAAGCCTACCCGTGTGATGCCAGAATGCAGAGTAGGTGCTGGTTCATGTCCTGGCTGCCCCACTTCCAATCCAGCTCCTTGTCAATGACCTAAGAAGAATAGCAGAAGACAGCCGGAGTGCTTGGACCCCTGCCATCCCTGTGGGAGACCTGACAGAAACTTCTGGTTTTGGCCAGGGCAGACATTTGGGGAGCGACATATCTGATGGGCTGCTTTTATTAAGATACTAGAAACAGGGTCCCGGTGGCGTGGCCTAGCGGCTAAAGTCCTCACCTTGAACACGCTGGGATCCCATATGGGCGCCGGTTCTTATCCTGGCAGCTCCACTTCCCATCCAGCTCCCTGCTTGTGGCCTGGGAAAGTAGTCGAGGACGGCCCAAAGCTTTGGGACCCTGCACCCGTGTGGGATTCCCAGAAGAAGTTCCTGGATCCTGGCTTCAGATCGGCATAGCATTGGCAGCCGTTGTGCTCACTTGGGGAGTGAATCATCAGACGAAGATCTTCCTCTCTGTCTCCCCTCCTCTCTGTATATCTGACTTTCCAATAAATAAATAAATCTTTTAAAAAAATACTAGAAACAATAATAATGCATATTAAGTAGCCTCAGACTAACTGCTTAAGGATGCCCCAAATTCCAGAGGCTTAACAGAAGAGAAGCTTTTTTTTTTTCTTTTCTGATTAAGCAATCTGTTCCTGACTGGTGGACAGATCTGTCACCCTTAGCCCGTTCATTCCCTAAATGATGGGAGGATAACTCTGGTTTTTCCTATAGCATAACTACATGTGGTAACCAAGTCACAAAGGCACAAGAAGTAACCTACTGAAGAATGATTTGGGTGGCTAATACAATATGATAACCCTATGTTCCATCTGAGAACAACTGCACAGATATGGCATGAATGTCTCCGTGTCTCGTATTCTATGGAACATAAATATTCATATCCCTCCCTGTGTACATTATGTTGTGGGTTTGGGGGGTTGTGGTAAATATGGGGAGCATTAGACTGTTCTAGCCAGTGATACTGAACCTGGCTCTGTAAGTTGCTTTGGCCAGTGGAATATGGATGGAAGCAGCCATGTACTACTTCTGAGCCTAGACTATGACGGCCATTTTGTGATCTCACTCATCCCTATGAGGGCTCCCAAACTGCAACATGGGAAGACCTCCCCTGCCCCATAAATACCGTGCCTTCGTCTTGGGCCCTAAAATAAAAATTTGTGGACCAGAACTACTCAAGCCAAATCAGTTGCCACAAAGATGTGTAGTAGACAGCAAGAAGAGTTTCTGTTGCTGAGTCAAGGGATGGCTTTCTTGTAACCTTGCATATATAGGTGATAGTTAACCAATGTCTTCTGCTTATAGCAAGAAAATTTCAGCATGGACATTCTGTAATAGGATACAACTTACACAGAGAATAACCAAGCTATTCTGAGTTTCACAGAGGTCCTAACATTGGATGAGGTCTGTAAGAGGGCTCTTGTCAGGTCTACAGATCAACCACCAAGAGACTTGCTTTTTCCCAGCATGTGGAGAGTGTCTTAATGCTCATCCAGTTCTTCATTTGGAAAGCTTATCATTTAATATCTCTGCAGACAGGTTGACCACACAAACCCTGTTTCTGATTGTGCAAATTTCCTCCTTTCCAAGGAAGGCAGAAATAAAGATTCTAGCACAGATGGAGGAGATTTCTTCAGGGAAGACAGGCGGCATTTAGGTTGGTTAATGCCTTCCCTGGTGAGCCATTGTACTCTTGTTTGGGGTTTCTGGGCCCTCGTTTTGGATGTAGCAAGACTCTTCAACTGAGATTTATAGTGTGGAAACAGTCGACAAGAGCAAATGAATCAATCTGAGATGCCATCTTGCCCTCCACATAGTGTACTTCCTTCTGCTTCCCCCAAGTATTTACCCTTTTCTTACAATCATTATTTATCTGATGAAACATATTAAAGCAGTTTCATGGGTACACTCAGCCAAAGAGTAACATAGTACACATGTTGACAGGACTGCTGTTTGTCTCAATGTGTGGGTTTATTTATTACCCATTGTAGAATCCATCCTATCTTCCTATTATAAATAGATTCTAAGAAGGAATAACACTTTGGGTCCAGTCATGTTCTTCATTATGAAGAGCAGTAGGTGCCTCAGACTTCTCCCCAGGTGTCTGTTCTGAGCTTGCTCCTGGCAGGTGGGAGCGTTGCTAACTGAGGAGTGTATCCTATGGAACACTATTGCTTCATCTCCCCAGCCTGTGCTTTCCTCTGTGCTTTCCTGGGCATAAGTGCCCAGGAAGGGACCATGTGGCTTTAAGCATCATCTTTACAATGCCAGCTTTCCTCCTGAGACCTTGACTTTGATGTTCAAAGTCTTTCTCTCTCTCTCTCTCTCTCTCTCTCTCTCTCTCTCTCTCTCTCTCACACACACACACACACACACACACACACACTGCCTTGTTGATATCTTGACTTCTGTGGTTGAGAAATATTTCAACCATGTGTCCAAACGGACTTTCTCTGTCCTCCCATGCAGAATCCCCAAACCTCACATAAGATTTCCTCCAGATGGGGCTTTTAATTGATCGGGATTTTACTCTTTTGACCCTACCTTCAGACCAGAGAGGGTCTCCCACAGATGTTGTTGAAGTTATCTGGACATTAAGACGCTAGACTCTATGCTTTGTATATGCTTGCAGTGAAGGAATCTCAACTGAACTTGAACTGTGGTTGCACAACAGGGTGGAGGTATCCACCAAGGTGGGAGGGTTGGGGAAGGGTGGAGGGAATCCCAGTACCTACAGAACAATGTATCATAATACAATGTAATCAATAAAGGAAAAAAATTTTTAAAAATAAATGCATAAAAAAATTGCGCACACATTTCTATTTCTGGATCTGAAGATGCAATTAAAATATTGACACTAACTGAAAAAAAAAAAAGATTTCCTCCAACATTCCCTAGTCTCACAAAATAATGTCTGCATCATTTTAGGGACTGAAGTGTGAAATCCAGGAGTCTTTCACTTTTCTCTGTCCTGAGTACCACATGCTAAGTCCCATGGAGTGCATTTTGTTTCTCTACTGCTACACAAACCAAACACCACTACTGCTTCTACTTTCCCTTCCTCATTATCTTCTCTGTAAAGTCAGTCAGTGATTTTCTTGAAAGTATAAGACAGAGCCTATCAGAGTTCTTGTCAAAACCCTCTAGAAGCAACAGAAACTGATTGTTTTAATATACTGGAAGATGGAAGTTTGATGTGGAATTTCCAGGCTAGTATCAGAAAGTCAGCATGGCTGCTTTCTGAAAGCCAACGTAGAGGCGGGGTGGGGGGAGTATCTATTTCTTTCTTTTACCAATTTCTAGATGCCACTTAAAATTCCTTGGTTTGTGCCAATTGTGACTGTGCACTCTGCTTCTGTGATAACAGCTCTGCTTTGACTCTAACCCTCCCAGCTCTCCTTTACAAGGATCTTTGGATTACGCTGGGCCACCTGGATATCCCAGGATAATCTCAGTTCGAGACCCTGAATGCATTCCCATCTTCAGAGTCATTTTTGTCAAGTTAGGCAATAAAGTCACAGGCTCTGAGGGTTAGGACATGGTCATGTTAGGGGAGATTATTTTGTCTGTCACATTTCCTATGTCACTTAGAATAAAAGTTTTCCCCTTGATCTACAAGACTTAATGCATCCAGAGATGTTGTATCAGAGATGCCATTTTCTGAGGGAGGAATAGACACTGAGTTCTCTGGACAAAGCACTTGGCAATTCCTCCCATATCTTCACGACTGGTTATCAGAATTGTTCAGTTGCCAGCTACTGGTAATATAGTAGCTGTTCAAGCCACTAAAATTTGGGATGGTTTTTCACACAGTGGTAGCTAACTGATATGGGGTAAAGACAGATGGATTGTATGAAAAGGGATGATACAGAGCGGTGGGGTCAGGGGATCCACAGCAATGTTGGTCATTGTCTGGCTCTCTGGGGAGAGTTCACAGGGCACAGATTTATGTCTAAGATCTTCAAAAGTCAGGATGCAGTTCCTGTTGGAATATGACTGGCTTATTAGGTAGTTCTGATCCTGAAGTTTAGGTTCATTAGTTATTTCACTGTCTGGGCTTGTTTTACTGATGGCTTGTGAGTAGCTCAGAAAAGAGAAGAAAAGAACTCCTCTACTCAGTAGGAAGTATGTCCCTTGGTAATCAAGAGCAGGGAACAAGGTTCAAAAATTCACCTCCCTCTGCATTCTTAACAGCCACTCAGAAAAGACTTTGAAGAAGCAATGTTGCCAGCGAAACAAGCACAATTTCAGTTGTTCCCATCACCCCCCAAAAGTCATAGCCGTGCTTGATGGATATGGATAGATACTCCTCAGACAGTAGAGATTTCTCTCTGAGATTCCCCTTTGCTCAAAATAAAATCAACTGGACACAATTTTTCTTTCCAAATATAAAGCATTGTTTCCAAACAAAGGCAGTGAGATGCTTTCTGCAGCTGCTTCACATCCATAATGCCTTTATAGGAGCATTGTTCATGAGGTTTTTATGATGCAAAAAAAAACAACAATTAAGATTAGAAGCACTTCTTGTCTCTAAATCCTTTTTGTTTAAACATGTTTTGCAAATGGCCAACATCTCCTGTTACTTAGGTTGGCATGCAGAAATGTTAACACTTGATTATAAAATCGGCAGCTAATGTGCTTAATGACTTTCCATTATACCCAACAATACCTGCACTGTGCTGTACAAATATATTTGCATCCATACTCCCTTGACCTATCCATCAGAACCTTGAGGCAACCATACTCAAACCATTTACTAATAATTGCCCTGGTTAACCTGGAGGTTTTTGCTGTAATGTATCCACAGAAGGAAGGAAAGACTTTCTGGAAGAAAGAGCAGAGCCCTGGCCCACAGCCCATCTTTGTCTTTCAAGACCTCAAAGTCCACCTGTTTAATATTCAAAGGATGCTGTGATCACCAGCAGTTAGTTGATGTCAACCTGAATAGCAAGATCATGGAGAAAGGGCCAGGTGTGGTACTTGAGAGGAGCCTCACTGCCAGGAATGGGAGACCTCAATGTTGAGGAGTAGCCAGAGGCAGAGGACCAGTGTGCTGAATTGTGTCCCCTTAATTTTCACATCTTCAAGTCCTAACCTCCAGCAGTTCTCAGAAGGGGACCTACATTTGGGGATTGGGTCTAGGCAGAGGTAATTAAGTTAAAATGAGATACTCAGGGTAAGCCCAAACCATGACTGGTGTCCTTATGAGAAGAGGAAATTCAGAAGTAGACATGAAGAGAGGAACGAGCATATGAGGATGCATGGAGAAGATGCGTTTGTACCTGGATCTTAGGTGGATGACCTCCAGAATGGTGAGAAAATTTACTTTCTGCTGTTTAAAGGCCCCTAGTCTGTGGCAGCCCTTGTAAACTGAGACAGGCAAATCCCAGCAATGAGTACATCCTCAGGCCAGTGGAACTGCCAGACAGAGTGGTTTCTGACAGGCCCCAACTCAAGTGTTCCCAAGTGTGGGTATTTGCCAGCTTGCCACCACCTCCATGGAGCAAGCTTCCCTCTTAGCACTTACTGATTTGATGAACCACTAGTCTGCTTCCATCCTGTGAGTTGGCTGGTGCTCAGATGGGTTTCAGCCTACTTGGCCTACAATAAGGGCCAGAGGTCCTAAGTCAGGCCCTAGCAGATACCTAGAGATCCCATGGCTTTGGAGTATGCCTAGAAACACCACAGCTTTGGCACGTGTCTAGAGACCCTATGAAGGACCCCATAAACTTGGTATATACCCATAGGGCCCCCTGGACTCAGCAAGCTCCTAGAGGTTCCCTGGACTTGGCAGATGCCTAGAGACCCCTTTCTTGACCTAACATGATTAACAGGAGGCCAGAGCCCCCGGTATACCTTTTCCATTTACCTTTTCTGGTAATTGGATACTTTCTGGTAATTGGGTCACCTCCTCTCCCTGCTACCCTTACCAAAAACTCATTTCATTATAAACAACTTCAGAATGTGGGTGGGCTACAAGTGCCACCAAGTGATATTCATGACCTTTAGACTGAATGGCTAGGCTTGTGATATGTAATAGGTATCTACACCCAAAAAATGCTGTTATTACCCTAATGCTTTTTTCCCTTGCCCTACCCTATATAAGCTTATACCTGATTGCCAATAAACGGACACATACCCATCTGACTTGTTTTCAGTGATTCAGTGGTCAGTGTACTATGCCATATCCCTCCTGGATTGCTCATGCAGTCTCATGTCCAGAAACCCTCAAGACCCCTACACTATCCCTCACATCACAGCTTACCCCATCCTCTACCTTCCCCTCCTGCCAGTTGTCCTGTGCATGGGTACTTTACAGCTCTACTCTTTTCGTCTCCTGCTATAACTCCCATGATCATGTTTCAGATTTTCTTTTCTTAGGTAACGCTTCCTGTTCCATTCAAACTTTGCCTCTCTGACTCCAAAGGACAGAACTTGCAATCTTAAAACTCATAGAAACTTAAGCAAACACCAGGTGGGCTTTGTTCTATTCCAGCACTTTGTTTTATAAGATTTATTTGTTTTTATTGGAAAGTCGGGTTTAGAGAGAGAAGAGACAGAGAAAGATCTTTCATCTGCTGGTTCATGTTCCCAAGCAATGGCCAGAGCTGAGCCAATCCAAAGGCAGGAGCCAACAGTCTCCTTCAGTGGGAGTTCTCCCGCGTGGGTGTTGGGTCCCAAGGCTTTGGGCATCTACTGGAAAACATCTACTGTTTTCCAAGGCCACATGCAGGGAATCCAGCACTTCTCGAACCTTAATGTGTATTTGCATAACTCAAGCGTCTTGCTAAAACCTACAATTCACAGGCCTGGCCTTTCGATGTAGACAGTTCAGTTTCTACCTATGAAGCCAGCATCTCATACAGGCAGCCATTCAAAATCCAGCAGCTCCACTTCTGACCCAAGTCCCTGCTAAAACACCTGGGAAAATAATAGAAGATGGCTCAAGTGTTTGGGCCCCTGAACGTATATGGGAGACCTGGAAAAAGCTCATGGCTTCAGCCTGGCACAGCCCCAGCCATCATAGTCAATTGCACAATGAACCTGCAAATAGAAGATATCTCTCTCTCTTATAGACACACACACACACACACACACACACACACACACACACACACACAGACTTTCAAATACATAAAAAACAAACTCTTTTTAAAAAAACACATATGTTTCAAATAGATTTGGCTGCACTCTGATCTTCTGCCTCTCCAACAAGCTCTCAGGTATTTCTAAGGTTTCAAATCCAAGGGAAATTTCTGGCTCTAGCCCAGGATTCCACAACCTCAGCGTTTGGACCAGATCACATTGGTGGTGGGGGTTGTCTTGTGCATTCTATGGTGTTTAGCAGCATCAGTGACTTTCATCCACTGGATGCTAACAGCATCCTTCAGTTATGACAACCAGAAAAGTCCCAGACTTTGCCAACTAGATGACATCTCCTACCTAGATGCTTAACTCTGAGTATTGCTTCTGAAAGTTTTTCTGGCCATAGAATATGTAGTCACATGCCACATAATGCACGTAATGATGTTTTCATCAATGAAAGACCAAATATTCAGTGGTGGCCCCATCATGTTTTATCAGCATGTGATGTGGGTATCATCTTGGTTTGTGTCACTGCATCATATGATTTGCAAGAACGACAGGGTCAGTTGACAGTGCATTTCTTGGACCATATCACAGTTATTAAGAGACACAAGACTGCTTTAAAAAGCAAAACACACAAATAATGTGCTAAAGATGAGTTTTTTGAAGAGGGAGCTTGCTGCTAGAAGTGACTGGGCCAGAGCCTTTAGTTACCTCCCCAAGCTTATTCTAATTGCTGGGAACAGATAGAATTTGTGAACCACATTGTGAAATAAAAAATGTAGGCTTCTTTTCCAGAAATTACAAATTTCAAGATGAGAGTGGTAGATTGTTAAACCCTACCCCCGTGCATACACAGATGAGATATCCATAAAATTTGAAACACTGCCTGCCCTCAGGGCTGATGAAAGGGTATATATTCATTATTTCTATTTGTTGGCAGCATCTATCACAAAGGATCTTCTCCTCTTACCCTCCCCAGTGGAGTTAGGATCACTGACAGCCTGGTACAAGTTTGATGAGCTGAACACTAGAGGAACAACTGTTTTCAAACTGTTCTGTTTTGTTCAATTTGTTGTTCAACGTATTTCCCACCAAGAACACAAAGGACTTGATTCCGTCTTGAAAGTTTCAATTGATAACAAAGGGCCAAAGAACGCCATAGAGATGCTAGAGTCACTCACTGGTAACAAAGCTATTTGGTACAATGACAGCGGGACCAATGCAGGTGAACTGAAAATTGAAGTAGTAGACACACTGTGATAAAAGTTTCCCAGTAAATTCCTCCTAAATAGAATGGTATGGTCGCGGAGGGCTCCAACTTCCAGCATAAGCATACAGACTTTGCTACCAGCTTTTCATTTGATTGTATGTTACAGATGTACAGTGGAGGTGGAGCTGGGAGTTAAACCAAAGGGCAAAACAAAATGACAATGCAGAAAGCCAGGGGCCCCTGGAATAGTTGGCAAGTAGGAGAGGGCTGGGGCCCCTCCTTTATAAAAACAAGCTCAAATGGGAGCAAAGTATCAGTCAGTGAGCCAGAGTCACAAATAAGCCCAATGAAACCAACTATGTGAAAGATAATTTTGGGACTAACGTTGCAGCACAGCAAGTTAAGCTGCCTCCTGCAGTGCTAGCATCCCATGTGGACATCAGCTCAACTCCTTGCTACTCCACTTCCTATCCTCCTCCCTGTTAATGGCGTGGGAAAACCAGCAGAAGATGGCTCAAGTTCTTGGACCCCTGCTAGCCACATGAGAGAGGTGAAGGAAGCTCCTGGTTCCTAGTTTTGACTTGGCCCAGCCCTGGTTGTTGAAGTAGCAGAAGGAAGATCTCTGTCTCTCCCTTTCTGTGTGTAACTCTTTCAGAAAAGTATATCATTTTTAAAAAGATAGTTGTATGAATGCATCACAAACTGGAGCAGGGATGGAGTGTGGATGTATCCTCTAAGCAGTGATGGGAAAGAGATGAATTCAGAGCAAAGAAAGCTGTCTTGTGGTATCTAGTGCCCTGTGGTATCTCTGCCCTGCATCTTCTATGAGACTTGTAGACCTTGAACTTTAGTCTGCTTCAAGTTTTTAAAAATAATAATAAAAAATCTGGGTAATACAGGAGGGTCACAGACTCATTTGTCTATGGAAATTAAGGAAAGTTTAACCTCCCCTTACCCACTTACCAACATTGGAAAACAGACAGTTGGTCACTGGGTAGCTAGGGCTCCTCTGTTGCTTGGAATGACTATTCAAAGCAACACTGCTGTAAATGAGTCCAAGACCTGGAATCAGGTGTGGGGAACCTTTTCTATACTGAGGACCATCTGGATATTTACAGCATCTTTCATAGGTAACACAAAATTATCACCTGAACAGTCAGCCTGCTCTACATTGATTGATTAGAGTCCTATCTGTGGTTGCTTAGTAAGGGCCAGACCAGATGATTTTGTAGGTCCATATATGGCCCACAGGCTCAATTTTTGGGACCACTCAGGGGAGGGGGTTTTGCAAAAATGTTCTCTCTGTCCTTAGGTCTAAGCCATGTTGGCCAGCATAGCTGATGAATTTGAGGGGTATGAGCATTTACCTTGCTCATTAATGTATTTAATGTTGTATTTGACAGTTTTTGGTTCTTTGTCTCTATTTTTAAATGTGCAAGAGTTCACAGAGAAGAGGGGAGAGAAGTGAAACCCTCAACTCTCCAAAATGCCACTTTTCTATTTTCTGTGGTTTATGTATTCTTAATCATCACTCAGCCAATACTGCTTGCTGGCTCTTACTATAAAAACTGAAGAGGCATTGTCTAGAGAAGATGATTAGACAAGCAAGATTTATGGGAGTGGCCTTGCAAACTAAAACTTAGAGAATGATAACACATATTATATGATTCAAGAGGTGAATTGCATAATAAAAGTTCTGGACTTGACAACAAAATGTCAACATAAAATCTTAAATATTTACTTAGCCATATGTTGACTGTAAAATATCTAGCATTTCCTAAAATGAAAGAATAATTACCTCATAATAGTGAACAACAAGAAAGCTCTTAAATGTCTATCAATGGAAGACAGTTAAAATGAATTCTGGTACCTCCACCCCACAGAGTAGCAAACAGCCACCAAGAAAACAAAAGTCACATGACATAAAAGCAGAAGCTGCAGAATAATATATAGCACAGGAATTCATTTTTGATAGAATAAGCCATGCATTTCCATATGTCCCAATTGTTCCCATAAATGAAATGCCAAGCTCACACTGAGCTGATAGCAGTAGCCACACCTGGGAAGGGCAGATGGCTTGCAGGGAGAAGGGACAAGTGAAGGGCGGCTTCACAAGAAGGGATTTCTGTAGGTTTCTTCACAATTATAATGCATTCTCTTATAACAAATAATTCAAATAAGCACTTTAGTCATTGTACTTTTTTAAAAGAACAGGAGGAATTTCTAGAGTTCTAGAGTAACTCTACAAGGAGAGCTAGGTTTTACAAAAACAAGAAACATAAACACAGTTGTATCTGTGAATCATTATTTCTAATAATACATACACATGTATGTATGTACATGCACATAGCTACTTACGCACATATGCACACACGTACACACTTACACACATATGCAGTGACCATAACTCACAGAGGATTTGTTCCAGGATTCCCTACTCTATAGAATCCAAGTCTCTTTTGTAAAATGGTGCAATGTTTGAACATTCTACTCACTAGTTCACTCCCCAAATGCCTACTATGTCCAAGGTTAGTTAGGCCAGGTGGAAGCCAGGAGCCCAGAATTCCATCCAGAATTCTATCCATGTGTGGTAAAGATCCAACTCCTTGAACCATCACCTCTACCTCCAAGGAGGTGTGTTCGCAGGAGGCTGGATGACAAGTGGAGCAAGGATCTGAAGTCAGGTGCTCGGATAAGGGATAAGTACTGTCTTAACCATGGACACAAATGCTGGGCCCATCCTACATACTGTACATCATCTCTAGCTCACATATAATATGTATACAACACAAATGCTATATTGCTTAAGAAATAATGACAAGTTTAGTACAGATATCACATTTTTAATTTGAAAGACAGAGTTACTGTTCATTCCTCAAATGGCCTCAAGGCCATGGCTTGGCCAGGGCAAAGCTAGGAATCTAGAACTCCCTCCAGATCTCCTGTTTGCATGGCAGGGGCCCAAGCATTTGGCTCATTCTTTCCCAAGAGCCTTAGTAGGGAGGTGTATTGGAAGAGGAGCAGTGGGGACTCAAATGGGCACGCATATGGGATATTGGCATTGCAGATGACTTAACCTACCGTGCCACAACATCAGCCCCTACTTTGATGTAATGTAATTTCTTTATGTATTTATTTATTTTATTTTTATTGGAAAGGCAGGTATACAGAGAGGAGGAGAGGCAGAGAGGAAGATCTTCCATCCTCTGATTCACTCCCCAAGCGGTTGCAGGTCTCCCACGTGGTGCAGGTTCCCAAGGCTTTGGGCCATCCTCAACTGCTTTCCCGGGCCTCAAGCAGAGAGCTGGATGGGTAGCAGGACTGCCAGGATTAGAACTGGCGGCTATATGGGATCCCAGTGCACACAGGGGAAGCACCACAGCCAGTAGGCTAGCACGCCTGGCCCTACATGTAGTTTCTTGATAAATATCTTCAATCTATAGTTGAATTCAAGGACACAAAACTTCAGTATATATATATATATATACTGAATATATATACTATATATATATATATATACACAGTATATATACTGTATAGATAATGTATACAGTAATTATATATTACTGTATAATATATAGTAATTAAATAGATATAATTACATATACACAGTGTTTTAATTCCTTAACAACTAAATGATTTCAATTTACCCATTCATTAAACAATTTTCAATTCTTCAGAATTTATTTATTCAGCTGCCATACATACATAAAATAGCAATTCCCTACTTAGTCTTCCTTCCATCTTAACTCTCCCTGGATGCTAGATGAAGTGAGTCAGTTCTAAACTCTGGAAGGCCTCATTGATGTAATTGATGTAGGTGGAGAAAATTCTGCTCATGGTTCTAGAATGGAAAGAAAGGGTGACACAACCTAACAGAACCAGCAAGATTTGGGGAGTAGGTCAATCTAGCCTAAAATTCTGCATCTACTAACTTTAACAAAGAATAGTTCTATCTCCCCCTACTCAGGGAGGTTCTAAAAAGGTGTCAGAGAGTTAGCAGTGAGCTATGCATAAGTATGCCTTACGCAGTAACTGAGCAAAGGGGACCCCCCACTGACCACAGTCCCTAGGTTTTATGCTAGGAAAAGACCAAAGGTGGCAGAGACTACTAACATGCCTGGTTTGCCCACCTTGTGTCCTGGTTAATAACCAAGCTCAGGTAAAAATTCTATTAACCTACACATTTCAAGACCTGGCCTCTTCTCCATATTTTTCACAATGTCCAGGCTTTGCTGTTATTGAAAGTGACCCACAACCCATAAAAGCTCAATTCTTTCTTGTTCAATGAAAGTCTGCTTTCTTTCCTCTTCATTTTGGGTTAGGCTAGTTGCATGAAGTAAGTTATTAAATGTCCTGAAGAAGTAATCCCACACTTTCATTTCAATTGGAATGTGATTAGCTTGGAATACTACCCTTATTAGTGAGTGCTATTATCTTTGCTTTTCTCCTCTCTACTTGTCCCCACTACAGCTATCTCCAACAGCTACTCACACCTTCTTTCATATTTATCGTTTCTTAATGCTGCCAACAGGGCTCGAAATGTCCCTGAGTGAGTCAGATGCTAAAAATAGGGCAGCCACTCTTCTCTTACAAAACCCAACCTTGTCTTACTCTCGCTTCTCCACAGTTCACTCACTTGCTGCCAGTTTCCACAGCACTCCGTTTGCCACCTCAAGCTTTCCATGTGTCCAACAGACCATGGTAAAAGTGGAAGTAAACAGTCGAGTGCCAGGCTGACTAGGCAGAACTCAGAGCAGCAAAACTCAGAAGCTGAAGGGCAGGTGAAGGTTGGTCTGGCTTGCACTAAGCATCAAATTGCATAATGCACCCAAAGTGCCCAAGATAGCTCCTGGTGGCGAGAGTATCTCATCTCTTTCTCCGTCTGGTTCTCCCCTTTTCCTATCTTTTCCTACTTCTTCTGTTTTTCCATTTCCTCCTCTTCCTCCACGTTATTATTTTAACATAAATAGCAGCCACCATTACTGCTAAGGTGCTAAGTGCTCTCTCACAATGTTGCACTTAATTCAAAAACTTACTCAGCAAGGTAGATATTATTGAGTACCCCTGATTGCAGCAAAAGCAATGATTAATAGTGAAGGCCTTAAACTGTGAAGTCCAAATAACCAAATTTAAATCGTCACTTGACCCTTATTAACTGTAGGGCTCTGTGAAAATGATTTCTTTTCTGGAAGCCTCCTATATTAAATGATAAAGTATAGCAGCTAGCACATTGGGCTGTAAGAACTTCAAATGGCAAGGTATAGTGCCTGGTGCTTAGTAGAGCTCTCTTTGTTATAACCCCCTCTCCATGCCCATTCACTGCTAATCTATAGACCAGCACTATGCCACAGAAGAATGGACATAATTTCATATCTGACTTGCATCTGTAATTTACCTCAAATGCTCTAATGGAACATTTTTGATTAAGTGGAAAGTTTACCCCTATGGTATATTGTGGGCCACACTGGCCAGACTTCAATGTCTCCATGGGCATATGGATTTAGTGGTTCTGGTGGAGGACAGGATAGTAACAGACAAATAGGGTGAAGGTATAATGGAGAAGACTGAGTATTCAGTTCCAGCTTACGTGACTCACAAATGGCACAATTGGGATTCAAACCACATCTGCCAAGTACCACAGCCTGCCGTGTTTTCATGACACGCACACAATTAGGTAGTGGCTCAAGGGTCCGCTTTCATTTCTTCTAGGTATCTATATGATATGACCATTGGGTTCAAAGGGGGACTGGAGATTCACCCACACTGAACCTGGCAGCTGTACGTCATCTCTCTAACCAGCTGCTCTCACAAGTAGTGTGCATGTGCCTTTCTATGTGGAGAGCCACTCGTCCCTCTTGTCCCTGAGAAAAATCAAAGGCCAAAGGCACAGCTGCGCCCCACCTCCCAACCCCCCTGTCTGGCCAGAGGCTGGAGTGTTCTTTCCAAAGACCAGACTAAGTCAGCCTTGGCAAGCTTGGGACGGCCCCATGGGAGTGTGATGACTAATCAGTGCTGGTCTCTGGGGATGGCTGGCCACTTGCTTATTCACTAGAGTAAAGGACACATAAGCCTCGGTAATCTTTCCAAATCACTTTGAATTGTTTGGCTAAAAGCCACATATCTCAATCCATACCTCATGTTCCCTGATCCTTGAGCCATTCCGAAAAGTGTATTGGGCTGAGATGACCTTCTGAAGAACAGCCCTGAGGGGTCTGTCTATACTTTGTTATTCCATCCTCACAGGGGAAGTCACTGGGAACATCAGGTTGACCTGAAAAGTGAGTGCTTCCCACTCTCTGTGCCAATAATTCCTAAGAGTTCACTGGGAAGCAAATTCTGCCTTTCCTCAGCAAATGAACATTCTGAGTTTCTCCAGAGAACCACATTTATACACTATAAATAATCTCAACTCTTCTGTTATTTCAAACTCTCTCTCTCTCTCTCTCTCTCTCTCTCTCTCTCTCTCTCTCTCTCTCCCTCCCTCTCCCCCTCCCTCCCTCCCTCCCTATCTGTTGTAATCAATGTCAGGTAGGTAGATGCCCAGGATGGTACAACCTATATCCCTTGGGTGAAAAAACTGCCACAGCAGAACTGGCAATACTGGCATCCAGAAGCATGGCTCTAAAAACCTGAGTTTACCAGTCATATGAAAGAGAAATGAAGCATGTCCAACACTGTACATAATTCTGCCTTTCCTCTTTTAGATGGTGACAAAGCTGGATGTTGCTGTGGTGCATGTCTTTGGATGCCTCAATTGGCATAGTAAGAAGCTGATATTCCTACTTATATTTTCTACAGTAAGACTTGTGTGAATGCCCATATAACTTTGTATTTAATGTTCAAAACTACTTTACAATGTAAATCTGATGTAGCTCTATAAACTTTCATGCCTGGGAGCCACAGACCCAGTATTTTCTGAACAGTATGAGATCTAGGAAACACTTAAAATTAACAAGACATACACAGGTGAATAATTTTTTGAAAGTGCAGCAGAAGAGTAGCCACCTAATTCTGACATTTTTTAATTTGCTAACTTACTTTTCTGAAGTGGGTGGACGAGCTCCTTTTCACCATGATATCATCACAGAAATAGCAGTTAACATTGATTATATTGGGCACTGTCCCGAGCGCCTATAGGCAATACCAACGTTAATTCCCACCTAATGACTCTGTAGGATGAGATGAATATCCCTGCCATGAACAAACGGAAATCAACAGGAAGTGAGAGAAGGAAACTGATTCATAAATAAAGAGCTCAGGACTGGTGAAGCTGATATTCAAGCCAATTCTGCATGATAGCATAGCATGGATCCGTGCAGACTGTGCTATGGTATACTATGTAACTATGCACACACAAATGGGTGTGAAAAGCATGCTTATGATCACAAGCTGTACATATTAACTTGGGTGGCTAGCTCAGGTGTTTTGGATACATGATTTTGAGATGTGAAGATCTCCAGTTGGGATTTAGCAGAAGTTCATTGAATTTTTCACCTCTAGAAATGAAGATAGCTTGGTCAGAGCAGCAGTATAGAGAGGGCGTAATTGACTCAGAATTAAAGAATCTATGTCAACCACCTGCCAGGCTCTCAAAACACACACTGCATGGCTGAAGCCAACTAACCCTCACATTTCTTCAGTAAGTCACTATGTCTTGACTGCGCACAAGTAGGCATGGTGTACCAGGATTTTCTTGGCATTTGTCATTTCATCATCCACTTTGCCATGTTACATTCTAAGCAAAGGAGTTACTAAAATTACTCTAACAGTATGAGAACTGGATCAAGTGAAGTTAAGACGGAGCTTCTAATTTGTCCCAAATCTTTAGTCCTGCCCCCTTCTTTGTTTCTTCACATTTGCCTCTCTAGTTGAACAGTCACTATCACACAGTACACAGAGTTAGACAACCACCTATGGAAACTACAATTATCCTTGCCTGCAAAAAGGAGATTAACATGGACTTGGTCAAATAACACTTGAACCATGTTGTAGATTGTTCCAGTTTAGCAAACCACTCAGCCAGTTCTGGACACAACTTTAGTCCCACATTGTAATACAAGAAAGTAGACTTGGTTTCTGCTACCCTGGCATCAATCTCTGCCTGCTGTTGATCCAAAGCAAGAGAACAGCATATTCTCATCTGCACAGCCTTTATGGGTATCTATCTATGGTTTGGTTCAGGTCCAGGCAAAAACTTGAATTAAAGGTTGAGATTGATGACTCACAGCATAGCTAGAAATGCAGGAAGAGAAAATTGAACTGCAAACTGGGAGGAAAATGTGTCTGAGGATGAGAGGGAAAGATGGAAGAGCCAGATGCTCAGACTCTCAACCCATTTCATCCATCCAGTAGCTCCCATTAAGGTTGGTGCTGTGGGCAGCAGAGGGCACTATTAATACATTCTGGAGGAAAAAGTACACAGGCTTAGAGTAAGTTCGTGTATGGCATTTGGGTGGGGAAAGGTCATAGGATTATACTTATCACCTTTATCCTTGCTTGTTCTTAGGATGAAATATCATCAAGGATGAAAAGAGAGAGTGCGCAGACAGAAGCTGAAGTTCTCAGAACCTAAATCAACATGCACACATGTGAGATACAGTAATCACCACAATCCAACTTCATGGTGCTAACTGCTTTATCTGCAATCTTCAGCTCCTAGTAACTAATAAGCTGTTATCTCCATTTTAAACATAATTAAAGAGAAATTGTAAAAATGCTCAAATCCACTGTAGCCTGCCTTCCTCCTCCAGGCAGCTCTGAAGCTGTTTCTGACAGGATCTCTATGTTAGAGAGTAGATGTTTCTGTCAAAGGATCAGCAACCTCTGAATCCTGAGTTTTACTCTCAACTTCAACCTAAAAGTACTACACCAATTAGGAGTCACAGAAACTGACAACACTCAGGGAATTCATTTGAATTCACTGAGCAGACAGGAGAAAAAGGAAAGCATCAGGGATAGTCCCAGAGCCATAAAAGCCAATCCCTTTGGACACAGCCTTTGAAGGTTCAGTATTCAGTTCCAGCTTACATGACTCCTGGTGGAACAATCAGAATTGCCTGGCCCAGAGTGGGTACTACCCATGTAGTGCAAGAGAAGTGAGACAATCCATTTTGGTGGGTGGCATGCAAGGACTCATAAAATGGTAGAAGAGACATTTCCCAAAATAAATACATGAGCTATTTCCAGAACGGAGGAAGTGAAAATGCTAGGCCAGTTCAATGGTTTGAATTTCATGGCAGATACCCCTAAGGTAACTCAATTTTCAGAAAAGCTATACAGTTATTTGTTCATTTTTCTTCCATCTCTCTAGAAGATCCAGCACAGACTATGACATATCTGTCAACATAAATGCTCAATAAATGTTAATAATGAACATTAATCAACCAATATACAAGGGACTCAGTGACAAACAAAAAGCATAAAGACCAACAGACAAAAGTAGCTTACTTTCTAGAAATACCATTAATTTGAACTGTAAAACTCTATTGCTGTAAAGTTGCATACTTTGAACCAATAAGATACTTTGGATCCTTTCTTCTCTGGCCAGTTCTGCTCATCATATTCCCAGGAGATATTCTGACAGGGATACAGAGGCCATTTGTCTTACAACTCCCAGGATTTGAAGTGCACTATGATCCTCAAGCTCAATTCCTTTCCTAGAGATGACAAATACATGGTGTGTGGGTATGCTTCCACTCTGCACTCCCCATGTCCACGACAGACCTTGCTAATGGATCGTGACACTCTTCCCATTGAGCTCAGACAGTCAGTGACAATCCATCAGACTGGGTTCACAAGGCAAAACCCACTTATTATTCCTGACTCAAGACATTTGGCATCACTGCTTCAGCACCACAGCCAAGTGATGACCCAGCTCATGCCTGACCACCTCCAAAGATGAGAAACGTATTCTCACTCAGACAGCACATTCCATCTTCAGAACTATGTTAGAAAATCTTTCTTGGGGACAACTTTTGAATGAACATAGAGATAGCACACCTGTGTCTGATGTGAGTCTAATTTCTTATGAAAATTCTCCTGAAGATAAAAACAACAGACTGCAGCTGGCCTTTTCAGAAAAAGAAAATGACAAAAATCCAAGGGGAATTTTTATTAACTGCATTAATGATAGGAATTGAAAGAAAAGCATATTTTTGTAATACACACCATATGTCTTCCCCTTTAATTCATAACAGCATAAATACACCCAAAGAAAGTTTGAAAAAAAAAGCTAGTCTCTTACTCCATTAAATTTCACTTCCTGGCTTCATCCCTGCAATGTCCTGGAAAGAAATGGAAGTCAACTCCCAGGAACATCCTGTAAAATGCTCATAGCAAGGATTCTAGGAATCTTCTTCTTTCCCCATCATTAGATCCCCATTATCTCTCCACCCTCATTTTAGCCCAATGAAATCAAGAATGTTGTGGTAAGCATTCAGCCTAGCTCTAGGATACTAATCTACATAAGGAAAGACCTTATTGGTCACTATGTGGTCTATCGCGCCTAAAATGTGCAATGAATATAAAAAGGTCTGAGGAACAAGTTGAGACAAGAAATACCTCCCTCCCCCACTTCACTAACCGTGCACTCAAGAGTTACCTGCCTGGTGCATGGAAGGCAACCCATATGTGCACACACCACTGAGATCTCATCAGAAAAAAAAAAGTTAATGGACTTGGGATATACGGGTCTGTTGACAGCTGCCTTAGACCTAGGCTTGGATTATATTCTGTGTGGGATGAAAGGAGACGGAGCTCAGACGCCCTCTAATGAAGCACATATAAGATTATATAATTGTATATTTGGAGCAAAGAGAAATTAGAAAAGGATACATAATATAAAAACAATTTTTTTAAGTTTTCTGGGAATTCTGGCCAACTAAATAAACTCCAGATGAAATGAAGTGTTATATGAATACAGAGAGCATTATTGATAGTTTTTAGAAGGTGAAAAATTAACTTGTTTAAAAGAGCCAAGCATCAAAGGAATTTTATAAAACTACAGGAAAAGAAAAATCTACTTCTCTCTACAAAAGCAAAGTTCTTTTTAACCTTTCAAAATAAAAACAAAACGAAAACCAGAAAATTGCTTTTATAAAAGTTTACAAACTATCTGTGCTTATATATGTGTGCTTATTAACTATAGGCCAATTAAAGTTCAAAAATCAGTAACGTGCCTATCAATCTGTAATAAAAACACATAAGGAGTGGGGCTCTAGTCCTTTGGTTAGGATTCCATCTCATATCACTGTACTTGGCTTTGTTTCCCACTCTGGCTCTTGACTTTAACCTCCTGGCAACGAAGGCCCTCATAGGCACCTGTGATAAGCTCGCACCACTCACACCGAAGGCCCCATTGTGTTTCTGCATCTTTACTCTGGTCTTCACCAAGCCCTGGACACTGAGGGCACTAAAGCAGCAAACCAGAGGGTGAGAACTCTCTTTCTTTCTTTCTGTCTCTCTCTCTTGCTTTGTGTTTCTGTTTCTCAAATCAATAATTTTTAAAAATTTCAAAGTTTAAAAATTCCAGGTTATACAAGGTCAAATTACAAAACAAATACAAACTTCCAAATAAATAAATAAAAATGATTTATTCAGCATCTCCAATTTTAAAAATGAAACAGTAAGATAAAAACTTTTATTTTAAAATTTTTTCTTTGTAATGGTCATAATCCAGTCTTCTACGATGGAGTGAAGCATGGACTCTTATTACAGACAGGAAAGGAACTGCTGAAAGCTCAATGTTCAAAACTAGTCTTTTCTCACTTCTAATCTCTTCTCTATACCACAGCCAGAGTAATCTTGTCAGAGGACAAATATAACTACAAGACTGACTCATCTAAAGCCCTTCAATCATTTCCCACTGCTCCTAGAATAAAGATCCAAATCAAAGCATGGCCCTCTATAGTATGTTTCTTCCTGAACCTGTGCCTCAATACCTGGTCTACACCAACGAGGGCTGCCTCTCTACACTTCCTGTCTCACTCTCTCTAACCTGAGCTTTTACAAGTGTGGTGCTCTTGGATAGAATATCCCTCTTTTTCCAACTCACTTTGATTGTTTTTAGGCCTTAGCTCAGTCCTCAAGGAAACCGATCCTGGTCTCCCTAAATGACACAGCATTGCTAATAATTATAAAATGGTTTTATTTACCAACTCTTCTTTACACTTTTTATTCTCTTGAAACCACCTTAAACTAGAAATAAAAATATGGTTACAGCATTGACAATATTTGGCACCAGATGCTGAAAAAAGAAAGAGGCCTCCCTATTTTCCCAGCAGTTGGGTTGGGTCATGTGACTAGATCTGGTCAAAGAATTCTGAACAGCAGGGACACAAGACTTAAGCCCAGGTAATTTTTCATTGTTAAGATTAATTTTTATTGTTATTGGAAAGGCAGATACGTTAAAAGAAGGAGATACTGATGCAAAGATCCTTTGTCTGCTGGTTTACTCCCAAAGTGGCCTCAAAGGCCAGCGCTAAGTCGATCCAAATCCAAGAGGCAGGAGCCTCCTTCAAGTCTCCCACACAGGTGCAGGGTCCCAAGGTCTTGGGCCATACTCCACTGCTTTCCCAGGCCACAGGCAGGGAGCTGGACAGAAGTGGAGCAGCTAGGATAGGAATTGGCACCCATATGGGATTCCAGTGTGTGCAAGGCAAGGATCCAGCCACCAGGCCACTGTTCCGGGTTGGGCCCAGATAATTAACACTCAGTGAGAGGGCCTAGTGTGATGACTCAGGAGCTAAGTCTTCACTTGTATGTGCCAGTCTCCTATATGAGCACCTGTTTGTGCCCCAGCTCTTCCACTTCCCATCCAGCTCTCTGCTTTTGGCCTGAGAAAGCAGTAGAGAAATGGCCCAAAGCCTTGGGACCCTGCACCCATGTGGCAGAACTGGCAGAAGCTCCAGGATTTGGGTTTTGTGGCTCAGCTCCAGGCTTTGCAGCAACTTGGGGAGTAAAACAGCAGATGAAAGATCTTTCTCTCTGTCTTTCCTTCTCTCTGTAAATCTGCATTTCCAATAAAAATAATAAATCCTTTTTTTAAAAGACTCAATGAGAGCCTCAATATTACTCTCTGCTCTTGGAGGCCACATGCTCCAGACAACAAAAATACAAAGAAGTCATGTCTGCTTCTGACAAGGAGAAATAAATTGTTACCCCCCTGAAATCTCAGAGTCAGTTGTTAGAAAGGTCAGAATTGTGATGTGGCAAGTAAAGATGCTACCTGCATGCTGGCATCCCATATGGGCTGCAGGTCGGTCTCAGCAACTCCACTTCCAATCCAGCTCCCTGCTAATAAACCTGGACATGCCGTGGAATATGGTCAAAGTACTTGGGTCTTTACACTCAAGTGGGAGACCCAGCTCTTGGCCTTCTTCAGTCTGGCCCAGTCCTGGCCACTGCAATAATCTGGGGAACCAACGGACAGAAGATCCTTCTATGTTTTTCCTCTCTCTGTAACTCTGCTTTTCAAATAAATGAAGTAAATCTTTTCTAAAAAAATTATTACAGCATCAGTCCACTGCTGACTTAAAAAAAACAGCAACAATGTGATCATTCAAAAATCTTGGTAAATAAGGAGCAGCATATATGACTCAGAGAAGTGAGAAATCAGATACAACAGACCAAGGACAGCCAAAAATAAATTCCACTAACAGTGGCACTAATTTTTGTGCACTGCCCTGTGGAGAAAAGAGGCAGTTCCATACTAATCGTCCTCTGGGCTCATAACGGCAGTTAATTAGGAATGGTAATCTCCATTCTGTAAAATACTATGGTTTGCTTGTAAATAAAAATCCCCACTAAGCACCATTTTGCTTCTTTTCTTGAGAAGCAGGTTTAATCCAATTATATTATATAAGTGGAGATTATAAAACCTACATTAGTAAATGATTCCTCCAGCAGCCCTGTATCCTTGGAGCTGTCGCTCAGAGATTGTACAGATGTGGACCTTAGAGTATAAGAAATAAGATGGGAAATAGACTTCACAGCTGCTTTGACAAAAGGACTCTGTTTCATCAGAGGCGATTCCTGACCACGATAAGGATTCTACTAAGTCCCACCAGTTCGCTGCCCTTCTCTAGTCTAAAAACTCAGAGGCCGACTATACACCATTAACTAAGACTCATTGTATCTCTGGTATTTCTTTTAAGAAGTATTTACACAGTCTCTTTTCTTTCAGACACAAAGGTCATTTGGAGATTTCTCTTGAGAAACATCTCAGGTTCCCCAGCAACAATTTAGAGTGACCTGGTGAGATTTCTGAGTCTTCAGGACAGCACATGGCAGGACCCATCCACCCTGGCAGGAATACTGGCTGTGCTCCCTGCTTGTGCTGTGACTGCATGTATGTTAGCTGTTTTTATGCCTTGTGGTAGGAACACTTACGAGTGTTAAACCTCCTTGGTTTAGCCCCTTAACTGAATCAGTCTGTCTGTGCCCCCACCTTAGCATGCTGTATGCATATTTTTTAGTCTTTTTTCTTCTTTTATTGGATCAGCTGTAATTTTCATTACAATGTTGAACCTGAATAAGAGCGACTAGAAAAGACATTTGTGACTTGTTGTTGACCATTGAAGGACAGTGTCCAGTTTATCACCACTAGGTTACACAATCTTGATAGATATATTTTGTATAAATTATCAAGTTTAGAAAGTTCCCCTCTGCCCCAAGTTTGCTAAAGTGTTTTCCTTTTACTGTGAAAGGGTCTTGAATTTTGCAACATGCTTTTTTGTATCAGTTGATGTTATCATATAATTTTGCTTCTTTGGCTTGTTATATAAATTATGATGATTTATTTCTGTATGTTAAACTAGTCTTACACACTTAGAATACATTCAATTTGGTTGTGATATAGCTTTCTAGGATATTATTGGATTCAATCTGCTATTTGGGGAGGCTTTTTACATTAATGCTCATGAAAAGTATTAGGTTTGTGGTTTTAAGGTAGTAACAGCCTAAAGTGTAGAAGACAGTATTTCCTCAACTTCATCATAAACACTTTTTAAGGAAACCACATGAATCTCATCTCAACATCTACCTCTGGGAAACATAACCAATGACATCATTGCTTCATTTGTGCAATGGTGATGATGATAGTAGCTCCTTCCTCAGAGAACTATTAGTTCACACAGGCTATTGTGTATAAATGTTCTGAGCATCCCATTCAAACTCCTTTGCCAGTCAAGTACCTCCACTGTTCAGTTTCTATGAGTCTTAACATCTAGCAGCCTACAGATGTTCCACCTTTGCACAATACCACCCTTGCCAAGATCAAAACTGTAACATCTGGAAGGGAATGTCACCTCCCAGGGACAGCCCACAGTCAGTGGCTGGCTGATAGAAGTGGTCAAAACCAATGTGTTTGCTTCATGTGGGGGACAACCTCAGGAGACACTTTATGCTTCAGAGGTCCCCTTGGGTCAGGGCAAGGCCAGACTTGAGTTAACTCACTTTCTATTCTCTATACTAGAGTCCTTTCCCCCTCAGGAACGTTTACCTAAGAGAAATCTCTCAGTAAATTAGCTGTGCCTGAATCCCTGATCAGACCTCACCTTCAGGAGACCAACTAATGCCATCAGGAAACAGAAATGGTCCTGAGGGAAAATGAGTCTGACGTGAAAATCATGCTGACTGATAGAAAACAAAGATTTGCCATCATTGGACCTATGTGGGGAGGGCACAGTTCCAGGTATCTGAGAAAAAAGCAGTTGCAAATGCTTTTACTGTGGTGAACTGGAACGGGCTGCAGGTACAAGGAAATACCTCTAAGGATAGCGTTGGAGTTGGAGAGCCATGGGGTACAAGGGCATTGCAACCATAATGACTGAAGATTTGAATGACTTGCTGGAAACAACATTGATTGATGCTATGAAGGGAGCAAATGGCACCAAGAAATTAAATATCCTGGTATGTACTAGCAGGCACCTTTGGGATTCACAGTCTGTCCCATGATGCTCCAGGAAACAGAACATCTGAAAGGAGTTCCCAAACTCAAAATCAGTCCAACTCTGCAGGTATTCTTATGGCCCTGAACAAAAAGAAGGTTGAGAAAACTCTAACAATACAACATGTGGATTTTACTGAAGAGGCAGTTCCTGCGTCACAGGGCTTGCAGCTTTTCCCAATTCAATTAATTGTAACTTCACAGAAAAAAAGAATGCTCTACAATAAAAGCTTCAAACATCTGGGTCCCCATGCACAATCCAGTGGAAAGCACAAATACAAGGCAGTCACAGCTTGCAGATGGGAATCTTAAGAGCCTTTATTTCTGAGAACCACTGCTTAGAGGGAGCATGACTTATTTTTTTTTTCTTTTTAACAGTGCACAAGGCAGGTTTAGGTAGTGGTTTTGTTTAAAATACAATTTAGTAAGACATTGTCAATGCATCCATTTCACATAAATATATTTACTGAGTGCCTCTTTGGGACCAGCTATCGTGGTAAAGCACAGTAATGAAGAGAGTAGATGAAAGTAAGGGCTGTCCCAACAGAGGTTAGAGTCTAAGTCCCATTCAAAAATGCATGGCCCAGAACTACAGCACCACAAAGAGAAATCTCCCCAACAGGACATGTAACCTGGAGCCAAGGGACATGCCAGCCTGAGGCATCCATTCCCTCACCTCCTCCTCCAAGGGTCTCCATTAGCAACCCCGACCAAAAGTGGGATCCACACAGTCCCCAGTGGCACTGTGCATAGCTGACCAAGCAAGCAGGAACTATGAGCAAAGAGGAGATGGATGTAGGCAGAGGGAGACAAATCAGCACACAGGCATAGACTGGCAATGAGGAAAGGCTGTTATCTTACAAAATGCACCCCTTTGGCCCAGCAAGCTCCAGGGGCCTCTTATGGAATCTCTTGTATATAATTTTTCTTGCACTTAATTCTGAATCAATTAATCTACCTTAGCCTATATGGTTAATTTTTGCTTTTCTATTTAGCTTCTTGAAAACAATGTTTATTCCCCTTCTCTTCACATGCAACTTACTTCACTGAAACAAATCACTCCCTTTGAGAACTCCTAAAAGATCATATTTATCCTTTTGCTGGTAAAATATTGATAGAGATAAAACCTATAAAATTCCTATTGGACTGCCAATTTGTGTTCATTGCCACTTTCAAATGAGAACACAGGAGATTATTGAAGAAAAGGCAGTCTAAAATGGTAAATACATACCTGAGGGATAGTACTCTATGACCAGAATTGTTACTGTTCAATTCTCACTTGGTACTGCCAAGAAGAAGAGCTTTAGCTAGCATAGCACAGAACAACCTTGGGAGCCACACATCCTAAATGTCAGCACAATGCTGATAATACCGTGGCTGTTAGTGTCACTGAGAACAGTGATAACAGTGGTACTGATCACTTACCATAGTCAGCCCTCTAGTCACATCATTCATCCAGTAGCCTATTAGTAATATCAATTCTATACACATTTAATATTCAAATGAACATTTCAAAATTTATATTTTATAATTTTATCACACTCAATATTTTTATGGATATTATTTTAGCACTCTGTACAAATAATTATAGGTGCTATTTACCTTGTATCCTACATAATGCTGAAATTATTATTACAGATCTTGGCATGTATTATTTTTATATCTTTATCCCATGTACCAGTCAGAGTGCTACTGGCAGTCCCACTTTTCAGTATAAGGAATATGAATTTCCACTTAGAAACACAAATTAAGAGCATATGAGCTGGGCTGAAGCACAGCCTGCCCTTCCCTCCACCTGCTAGAGCTGATACTCAGCATTCCTCGCCACAAGTCAAAGCCAAGCACCATGCTAGCCATCCTTCCAAGAGCTTCCTGCACATGATTTTCACAATAACCCTAGGGAGTAAGTTCTTATTCCAACCTTTTTCTGTAAGGCTCAAAAATGGCACGCATGCATGTCATAGAAAATAAGGGAGACTTCTACCTCCTAATCATTGGCAAGCAATCTACCTTGGATAAACATAGACAGAGCTGCTATGCTAGGAACTGTCCTATCTCCTCAGGCTAACAAAGCAATGAGGTGACTTGTCATTGAGAATGGAGGCTGGGTTTACACAGAAGACAATTAGGGGGATTAGTGTGGCAGCAAGCTGCAAACAAGTTACTATTTGTCTGAGATTCTTAGTCATAAAGGAGGAGAAAATCAGCACAGGCAAGTATGAGCCCTAAATTCATATATTCAGTAGGGGGTATTTAATTGGATATAATCCCATTTATCCATTTTAGCTTTTGTCATCTGTGCTTAGGGTGCCACATCCAAAAACTCATTTCCCAGACCAATGCCATGGAGCTCTTCCTTTGTGTCTGCTTCTAGTAACTTTCAGTTTCAGTTCTTAGATTTAACTCTAGCATCATTATTTGACTTTATACATGGTGTAAAATAAGAATGAAGGTCTATGACTGTATAGTAATTTTAGGACTTTTTTCCTTTTTATGTAAAATAGCATTAGAGTTTTACTATATGTTACATTAATGTTATAGATGCCTTTGGGTACTATGGAAAGTTTAGCAATACTAACTCTTTTGATAATATAAATATTATTTACAAGTTTGATGAACTAACTTTAAATAAATTAAGCTGTAGTAGCAAATTACACTCCCTGATCACAGGCTGAGAATATCCATGCCATATTTGGGAGCTCTTAGGAGACCCAGCCCATAAGGAATATGTTGTCAAGTCAGCTACTCTATTATTGTGGCTGGTACATAGCCCTACAAGGAAGCTGAGGAAAAGACACAAAGCCATGGTCAATGGGGGAAGGGAAGTGAGATAACCACACTTCCGCACCTGTGCCAGTGAATAGGAGCTGCCCCAGGTTGGAGATGGAAGTAGCCATTTCCAAAGGGCTTGGATTCCACCATTCATAATGTGTGTGTGTGTGTGTGTGTGTGTGTGTGTGTGTGTGTGTGTGTGTGTGTGTGTGTGTGTGTGTGTGTGTGTGTGTGTGTGTGTGTGTGTGTGTGTGTGTGTGTGTGTGTGTGTGTGTAAGGGATCTTAAAGCAGGTGGAATATCACTGATAAAGATGCAGTTCAGGCTCCAGGAGTAAGTTGGAGAGAAGGTAGGGAACACCAGCAGCAGCTGCTAGATACAGCCCATCTGAATCTCATTAACTTCAGATACCTCCAAACACAGACAAAACAAAGAGTTATACTCCTTCACAAGTGTATTAAAACTGATTCTGAAATATTTTTTGCACTGTTTCATTACCTCTGCCTTTGAACTTTTTAATTTCATAGAGTTATTGCTGGGAAGTTTTCATTTATTCTTACAGTTTTCATTGTGATATTCTGACAGCCTTCCTGGTTTCAGTTACTGTATGCCATGCTCAAAGAATGAGGTGTTAGAAGAATGGAGGCTAAATATCCCTGCAGGCAACGTGGCCCTGGCTATGAGACTGTGGAAAACACTTTCAGGCCCATTCTTGTGACAGAACATTTTAACTTCACTCTTTCACATTGCTTGGGGCACTTTGGGGATATCCACACCAACTGCGCATGTTGGGGATCCTAGCAAGCAGTATAAGCTTCTTTGTGTCTTACACTGTCATCTTAATTCACTGATGTTGTGTGTTAGCAGTATTTAAAATGTACAAATCTCGACTGGCATTTTATTGTTACCTAAACAGCTTTCTATTGGGTTCATCTCCTAGGAGATGAGTAAAAGTGTCTCTGTACTTAGCGTACCTCTTGAGGACTTTTCACTAACTAATCATTTTGAAATATTCCAAAATGCTGAATCCTCCTTCTAAGTGGTCATTACACACGATCATCAACACTGACATGTCTTGCCTGAACTTTGAATCACTCTCCTAGAATTTTTGGAATTCCTTGACTTATGCAAGCTTATCTAGTTTGTTCTTGCTTAGTTATCCTGATGAAAACAAGTATAGACTTATATTTCCTACATTAAAACTTGAAGGAAGAAATTTAAGGTTGTTTTTATGTGGGAAGTGACACACCTTTGTGATAAGAGCAGAAACCCTGGAGTTATGTGTTCTAGGTTTAATTTTGGAGTCCCCCACTCACAGCTATGTGATCATGCCAAGGTTACTTTGCCTCTCTGGGTCTCCATCTCTTCCTCTGGGAGATCTAACTTATAGAGCCTGTGTGGTCTTTGCCTGTACGATGTGAGTGATTAGGTACAGGGCTCTTAGCATGGTGCCTGGCATGAAGTAAGTCACATCAGTAAGTCTTTGCTGTGAGGATTATGATAATCAACTCTCCCTTATTTACTAAAATCAATAGAAACATTGAACATATCATATCATATTGACTTTTTCAGTAGAAAATACACTTGATGTTAAATTTACTCTATTGAAAGGCATTATTAACTTATAGCCTTTTACAAATATGTTTCATGATTAACTATAATTATTATTACATTTTCCTCTTTATTTATGCTCAGATTGCCATCGCTTGGCTGGAAGGAGTTCCCTTACACTGGTTTCTTGGTGCACAGAATCAATGTGTTCCTGGCGATGGTGAAGCATTCTTGCTTTCCAGCAACAGGGGATGTTACAAATCTAACCCATTTTTGTTTCCATCCCCAAATGCATGAAATCAGCATCCTAGTGTTTGGGATTAGTAACCAAAATCAAGACACTATGGCTGTTACTAAGTTAAAGGTGCATCTGTTACTGCTATTGACATTTTTTTTAGTGGTGACAGAGCTATGCTATTTTCAAGTTATGAGTTCACACTTCTCTTTCTCAGTGTAACAAATTGGTTTGTGGTATCCCACTTTTCAGCCAGTGTGGAGTTTCTTGATTACTACAATCTGATTTTGCCTTCACAACAGAAAGGAGGGCAGAGATGCGAGCACATGGAAGGCAATGAAAACTGGGTATTGTGAGGCTGAGCTGAAAGAGTGTACAAGGAGTGAGCACACGGCAAGAATGCTTGGCAGAGACAGTGGCAACCCAACTGTTGCAAGATCTTCAGCCCCCAAAGATGCGCCCTCCTACTGCCCTACTCAAGGCATATTACCTTACACTGGACTTCCATAGCCCCATGTAGCTGTCTTTTTACTATTTAAAATAATTGTCATTCCACTCCTATTTGTGTATTAATTGAACTCTGTACATTTTGTCAGACTAAAAACTCCAAAGAGCAGGGATTTATTAGTTAGGGACAAAAACAAATTAAACAACCAAGGTTGCTTAATTCACTAGAAGAAATTTTTTCTCATTTGGCTAAAATATAGTTGGAAGTCTTCTATACGGAAGCTATGGGATTCAGGCTAATTGCATGTGAGAAACCTATCATCCTTAGGCATGGGCACTTTCTGGATCTTCTGTATTTGGCCAGCAGCTGACTGAAGAGAAACAACCCATATGAGTTGTTTGCATTGCAGGCAGCAGTTTTACCTGTTATGCCATGTGGCTGGCCCTGCAAAAGGGGTTTTGAGAAAGGCCGTGTCTGAGATACCCTATGTCCTTATGTGTTTGACAGTCTCTTGCTTAGAGTTCTGCAGCACTAGCCATTGTGCACTCAGGTTCTAGAATGTGAGAAATTTTCCACTGATGCTGATAAACTAACTCTCCTAGAATTTCCAAGAGTTCCACTCCAAATCTGTACTTTCCTCTGGATATTTTCCAATCTGAATATGGGCTATAGTTTGTGATTATGATTTCTGATGCTGAGCTAAAATAAATCCATTTGCAAACTGACTAGCATTCAAAGTCCGGGAGTGTTCAAGGAAATTTGTGATTTTGTTCCAGCCTCAACTCCCTTGAAAAGAAAATGAGATGAGGACAAGCTTTCTTTTGGATCGTTTCCCTAGAGATATTCTCTCTACACTTCTGCACTCTGCCTGGGAAACTAAGCTCTGTGAATTGTATCAGTGGTTATTTTTGTGTGCTTGTTTAAAGATTTATTTATTTTTATTAGAAAGTCAGATTTACAGAGAAGGTGAGACACAGAGAAAGACATTCCAGATGGCCACAATGGCCAAAGCTGAGTCACAAGGTTCTTCTGGGTCTCCTAAACAGGTACAGTGTCCCAAGGCCTTGGGCCATCATCTAAGCTTTCCCAGGCCAGAAGCAGGGAGCTGGATGGCAAGCAGAGCAGTTCAAATTTGAACTAGTGTCCATATCAGACCCCAGCACATGCAAGAAGGAGATTTAGCCACTAGGCTATCACACCGAGCCCATCAGTGGGACTCAACCAAGATGATGTTGCTCCCCTGTAATCAAGGGGTGTTTAGGAATATCTGGAGATATGTTGGATACCACAGCCAAGAGCGCTGCTATTAGCAACTAGTGGGTAGTAGCTAGAGATGCTGGATAAACATTCTATGAATCACTGGATACAACAAAGAACTATCCAACACCAAACACAGCATCAGATTGAGATCCCTGAATATAATTAACAGGTTCTCTTGTGCGCTGACTTGTGGCTAACTTTGGCCAGTGAGCAAATCTAGCACGTCAGGAGAGGAAGGAGGGGAGCAAGCTACTTTTCCTTTCCTCTCATTCTAAGGCGTTTCCCTACAGTGGCTGCAGCTGTTTCTCTCCACTGAAGGCTCATACTCTTCCCAAAGCAAGCTCTTCTTCAGAATCACTACCTGTTTTTAGCTCTTTGATCTAAAGGTGATCACACCTCTGGTGCCACCAGCCCTTGACTACTATACCACACCTGAAGTTCCTTTGTATTTTTCCACACCTTTGTAAATAACTGCCTTTCAAATAAAATACCCTCAAACTACCATCCTTTTTGGGTTTGAGTAGTACCGGCACCAACTTTATAAGACTCTAAGGATCTTTCAAGAGACACCAGATAGAAACATCTGGCACTTGCCATGGCATACTCTTAGTGTCCAGTCAACCAGGCCTTCTTGTAGGGGTATTGCTGTTATCCTGGGTCCTCATGAAAGATGACTCTTCCTCTACATGAACCATCTTAAAACTTCTTTTTCAGTTTGATTCTTGGAATAGATCTTTTTTATTTCTTTCTCTACAGTTGTGCTCCAGTGTCTAGAGAGAGCTGTTCTGCTGCAATGCTCAAATATGGCTCTAAAATATGTTGCAAATTGCAAAGCCTTTACAGAAATTCCAGGCCTGTCTCTGCTCTCAAAATGGGAGACATTATTTGTGTCCCTGTCACATAAATCTGAAAGTGTTGCTCATGCCGGCCTTTTTCTCTCAGGTTTCCTGACTCAATAGTAAGAATGGATGAGTCCAATTTTTAATCTCTTGGTTGCAGGAACAGAACAGTAAGATAACAGCCTTTGCAGATATTACTGAACAAGATCCAAACAAGGAAAGGAAGCTGCCATGCCCCTACCCTCAGCCTACGGGCCGTGGAGCAGCTCCGCTGAGGCTGAAACACAAGCACAAGATCTTGGAACAGAGTATATTTGAGGATATAGGGGCCTGTGGGACAACTCACTCCTACTTCATTCCTGCAATATATATTGATGTTTGGAAAGGACAGAGTTTAGCCCATTCTATGCCCACACCTCCAGGATGTAGAACACAAGTAAGTACAAAGAATATGCACCTTTTCATCCATTGTCCGATTTAGATCGTTCAAAAGGCCCATGGCCTCTTTTAAGAGTAGGGAAACTGAGACTTGGGAAGAGAAAATCTGTGATCAGGCTGCACGGCTGCATGATAGGGAATGTGGACTGATATGCAGACAACTGGAATCTGGGAGTGAGACTAGCTATAACGTGAGAGCTCCGGTGACTTGCTGGTTCTGTCATCTGGTGGTAGAAAGACCACAATACTCACCTTGCTGCCCAGGCTACAGCCAGTGCTAGGGCTGGCAGTGCTGTTATTCAGGAGTAAGAAACTTTATGTCAGGTGTCCTCAAGTTCCAACCCTTCCTCTGCCTTGTAAGCGCTGTGAGCCTAGGACAAGTCACTCAGTCTGCCGGGGCTTAGTCTCCCCATCTGCCCTACAGAGTCACCTTGAACCCCAGTGGGAACATTCCTCCCACACATGGGGTTGATCCACTAGCATGCACAGAGAAAGTCTTAATATTTCCATTTCTAATGTACATATTTTACCTCAAAACTAAAAAGGGGGGAAGGATTTTTCACTGATATTTAGTGTTTGCATAAACACTTTGATACCCATATTTGACCCATACATCTGCTCTGCAGAGTAGCTGCTAACACCCCCTCATTCATTCATCTGCGTTTAGCCAATTGTCATGTGTAGCAATTTATGCATGCTCAGGTAAGAGAATTTAGGGATGATACCCTGCTCTGTGACTTACAAAACATTCTTGCTAAGAATTTATTTAGTGAAAAGTAACAGTGAGCAGTCAGAAAATGGCAGAACTTGCCTTTTTTTTTTCACTTCTGTGAGAGCATTTTCAAGGGCCAATGCACAAGGCAATGCAACAATGAGACACTATGAACTGACAAAATGGTGTCCACTACCCTTCCAAAGTAGTTATCATAAGGTTGTCTGGAATATATATTCACACCATCATTAACCACAGTTATTTCTCTGTAATTCTGGAGACAGTAGCTAATGATAGTAGAACAAAAAAAGCTACCCCAGCTAGGACAACATTGCACAGCATTTATCCTAAATTAATTTCATCCTTTTGTAATTTCTTAGAATGTGTGTGTGTTTCAAAAAGGATTCAAAAAAGCACCTTTGCCATTGTGTATAGAAACGACCAAATGTAATTACACTGGTGGTGTTAGTGCTTAAAATCATTTTCGCAGAAGGAGATACAGAGTTTAAAGTGTGGAGACTCCAAGCCAATAGATAAAATACAGTAATTGACTCAAAATGCACTAGATGCTCGACAGAGTATCTGCTATTATTAACAAATTCCTATTTATTGAACATTTACTGCATGTGTTTTCCCTCTAATCTTAAAATGCCTTCATTAAGGAGCCCGGTGTGATAGCCTAGTGACTAAAGTCTTTGCCTTGCATGCACCAGGATTCCATATGGATGCTGGTTCATGTCCCAGTTGCTCCCACTTGGCATTCAGCTCCCTGCTTGTGGCCTAGGAAAGCAGCTGAGGACAGCCCAAAGCCTTGGGACCCTGCACCCATGTGGGAGACCCAGAAGAAGCTCCTGGCTCTTGGCTGTAGATCAGCTCAGCTCTGGCCATTGTGACTACTCTGGGAGTGAACTAGCAGACAAAAGAGCTTTCTATCTCTCCTTCTCTCTGTAAATCTTACTTTCTGATAAAATAATTAAATCTTTTAAAATGAATACTTTCATTATGGAAAATACCCAATACAAAAAGCAGAACAGTTTAATCCAGCTTTAACAATTACAGTCATGCTTCCAGTCTTGATTTCTCTACCCAAACTTATTTTTCCAGATCATTTTAATGTCAATCCTGTATCATTTCAACTTCAGAGAATTCAATATGAACCTCTAACTGATGAAGTCATTACATAAGCATCTTGCCATGAACATACCAGAAACAGTTAACACAAATTCACTTCCTATCACCTACTATGCTGCTATCATTAGCAACCTATTTTTACCGTCTTCTGAAAACAGAAATAGAAATATGATCAGATCATTCCAGGGCCACCCCATTTCCTTCAAGCCCCTTAGACATACCCCACACAGAAGTCACAATGCCCAGTATGACCTCCCCCAGTTCCTGTTACCTTCCCACCCATGCCCACTGTACTCCAAGTTTTCAAAATTCCTGAATCTGATGTTACCTGTATCTACCTACAGAATAGTACTCAGATAAGCCTTGGGAAGACCAGGCTGCCTTTGCAGTGGCTCTTGACCTAAAACCAAAGGTGAGTTCATGCAATCATTCACTCATCCCTCACCCTCTGGGCTCTCTGCACTCCCAGAGACTTAAGACACTTTCCTGCTTACCTTTGTAATCAGCACATTAGCTGGCACCCACTGCATAGGAAGTCTTGGTAAAGATTTCAGAAGTGGATAAATGAATTTGCCAGGACTGGGAAGCAGAGTCAACCTGAAAGGACAAGAACATTTCTGGTGTGATCTTACAGCAGGTAATAGCAACTTTCTAAATACAAGTCAAAGCATCATAATACAAGCATAATCATTATGTAAAATGAGAACATGGCTTCACACGAGGAAGCTCTGAGGAAAAGAACTTTGACCTATAACATTCACTACTCTATCTTTAGTATCTGGGAGACAGGAGGCACTCAGTGTGGATTTCTTCAATGGAAAAGTGAGTATGAAAACAGCTCAGGGATGGCCGATCTCTTTGGAGACCCAAGAGAAAAGACCCAAACCTGTTAATACTGCAATGGGCAATAGCAAGCCTATCTCATCTCACTGAGACTCTATTTCCAGTGTATAGCAGTGTGGTACCTAATAGTGTTAAATAAATTACTGTAGGATACATGAATATTTTTGAGAAATGCATGCTAACATTATTTAGTTTGAAGTAAACTAGGATTTTTCAGTGCTCTTCATGTTCTATATTAGCTCCATCCCTAAAGTTTTTTTTCAGGCCTATTTGCAAGCGTTGAATCGATTCCAACTTATCAATCAAGGTCAGATCTGTCACTGAGCATCTGCAGCCTACTCACACTACTATGAGTATGTGTGTGTTTTATGGAGATTTCTATTTTTATTGCTGCATAGTGTGTGCCAGGCTGTCTCAAATCACAAAATCATAACTGGAATACCAGGGTCTTGTAAACTATTAATAGATTGTAATGGCAGAAAAAGAAAGGTTCTTGGGACACAGGAATCTTGCAAATTGTGAATTAAACAAAAGAAAAATTCTTCAGTGCAGGGTTGCTCAAGAGCCTTTGTTACATTAACGTGAAATTACGACTCCCCTAAGAGAGAGTTTCCAAAACTATAATTCTGAAACCTATAATCCTGAAACTCATACCTGGAAGAACCCTATTTTTAAAGAAATTTCTTCATGGTATACTTTCTAACAGTCCAGAGGCTGCTTGTACTAAAAGCACATCTCTGTTTTTCAGAATACTAAACCATAAAATTTTTTGTATTTTCTTAATCACTTTGCTTACTAAAATGATTGCTCTACTGTAATGGAGGTAGGAATATATCCATTTATATCCTTCACCCACTCCTTCTAATCGTAGAAGAATAAGAATCAAGAGGTTCAGCTTTGCGGTAGGCTTGACTTAGCACAAATTTCAGTTTTGCCACTTAACAATTATATAACATACTGTGAATTAATTCTATCCCAGCTTTGGTTTTTTTTTTTTCATCCGTAAGACTAAGAACAATGATCTAGTAGAGAAACTACATGGCCCTGACGGTAGGCAATATCTTTCATAGGGCATGGCAGGCTTGGCACATAGTAGGTGATGATTCATTCTCATAGTATCAGGCATTGATAGAGACAGTAGATATAAACCATGAACAAGATGACCAGAAGTTCCTGACCTGAGGAGATGCTAGTCTAGCTGACAGAAAGTTCTACAGTTTGGGTCCCCAGGTGGGGAGCCAATGGTACAGCCAAGGGAGAGTATCAACACACTAGGACAATGGCAAGTGCTATTCACAGGAAGTCTGCTAATGAGTCTTGGCTTAAACAAAAAAAGCTGTAAGTGGTCCTATTGCCAAAATCCACCCAAAAGCTTCTGAGTGCTATAGCCCAGGCAGTAACAGGGCAGATGCCTTGGTCTCTCTTGTTCTTCTGTACAGTGGAACCAGAGAAGAAGAACATCTGTACAGCCCCACATCAGGGTACCTCAGGACATATAAGCCATTCAGCCTCCTGTGAGGACCAAAGGCACAAAATGAGACCATTCAAGCTGAGCTCACATATTACACAATGAAATCTCCACATCCAGTGCTGGAGGGTGACCCCTAAGACATCTGTGCACAATGAAGCCAAGCCAGGAGTCAGGAGCCCTGTTCATTCTAAAGAGGCTTGGGTAACTTTACAAAAATGGTGGTGAAGTCCTCAATGAGCAGGTGTTCAGTACCTTCATTAGTCCTTGTCTCTTAAAAATGGCTCCTGTATCTCATCTATGCCCGCTTCTCTGGAAGAGGAAGAAGTCTGACTCTAATTATGCTTGCTTTTCCTCCCTTTGCTTGCATCCCTCCCGCCGCAGCTTTCTCACAGGCATTAGGTATCTAATTGTGCATGCCACTACTCATTGTGCCCAGGGCTTAAGCAGGGGCTGCCGGCTCTAGCTATTTCACTCTGCTGGCTGAGCATGCTGATTCTCGTCCTGCCTGCCTCATGAATCACTGTTCTGCCTGTTCTCCTAATTGTTCTGAGCTAGGGAGGGAGATCTTAGCAAACTCCAGGAGAAGGTGCAATATTTAGTTTGCACCCAGTAAAGAATACAACTGTGTGTGCTTCCTTTGTATGCCAATTAGCAGCATATGGTGAAAGTCAAATGCACTAATAAAGTTATAAAGAAATAGAAGGGCTAGGGAGACAATCATTGCTTACAGGCACAGGCAGGAGGGCATGCTGCTAACATTGCATTTTCCCGAACAGATTGTCTGAACACCTGCAGGCATTCGAGGACCGTCCTCTCAAGCACCCTCATCTATGTCTCTTTCAACTGGATCACCATAATTCAGCTAGAGGTATGGTGTTTAGATTGGAGAGGCTATAGACACAAGTTTCATCTCACACCAGGGGCTGCATGGATCACTGTGTTGAGAAGGATTCTGAGCCTGCACTGGCACTTGGTGAATATGGAGGCAGTAAATAAGAGGTGATGTTTGTCTAGAGGTCAGGGAGAGGAGGGAAAATGCATATGTGAATATGTTAACACATCTGCTGGTGGACACAGCCCTGACTGAAGATCCTGTGGTCCTGAGGAAGGCATTCACTTTCCTTGGGCTCAGTTTCCTGATGTGAAAATTCAAGGTGGTGTCATGTGTCCCTTATCAGGCCTTGCTTAAGATTAAAGCAGTGAAGTGAATCAAATGTTTTCAGAACCATCACCAGTTACACAATTATGAAGTCCTGTAAGTGAAAAACTTTTTATACACAAATAGCTTTGTGTGGATGTGTGTGTGTACATGCATTTACTTCTCTGATGCTCCAGGAAAAGTCTTTAATGCTTTAAACCAGATCAATCCTTGCAGGGGCTGGCTTATATTTTGCAGGATGTGCAGTGATGCCATCAGTGCACCTCCAACAGCTATGACAACCAAAACGGTATCCAGACATGGTCAAACATCTGCTGAAGGCAAAATGGCTCTTGGTTGAAAACTCTCAGCCTAAATCAACATCTTCCCTCGGAAGACACAGTGGACTCACCCTTGGAGTCTTGAAGCCCTATTAGTACCTAGTCCCAAGTGCCCACTAAGAGGAGTCTTACTTAATTGGCCTGAAGTGGACTGGGCACTGGTATCTCTCTCGTACACATCCCAGAGCTGACAACCTGTCTGTGACTACACAGGACCTCCTCTCCTGTGGCTCTGTGAGCCTTGCCATAGATGGTGCCTAATGCATGCAGCTATGTGCTTCTGGGGGCAGGCCAAGATCCTCCCAAATCAGTGAAAAAGTGCCTTATGCTTCCAGCCCAATATGCAACTTTTCTTCCCCCATCGAGTCACAAAGTTCCATTTTTGTTTAATGAGCCCATGAACAGTTTATCCTTAAACAGATGATTGGGGTGGACATGACAAAGGAGATGATTAAATGTGATGGATATCCATGCATGTCCATCTCAAGGCAGTTCTTCAAAGGCCATGGCAACCCTAACATCTCTTTGATGAAGAGGAGCAAGACAGAAACATAACAGGTAACATATGACTGGGTACCAATGGTAAAATTAAAGGCAAACATTGTTGATGAGCTTACTAGAGCCTGAAGTATTGAAGCACAATATTAGCCTTGGTGGAAAATAACTTCATTGAAATATGTCCTTCCTGCTACACAGCTTTCCTAAGGCTCTCAAAGCAGTCTGTCTCTCTCAGTGTCTCACTCTGTCACCAGACATTTTCAATAGAACGTACAGGGCAGAGAGTTTGGGAATGAAGTGAAGGATAATTGAAGTCTTGCCTTGATCTATTGTTACAACTGAGTAGGCAAAAACTCAGTCCCTGTGTGGACCCTCACAGAAACCCTTCTGCTCCTGGGGCTCTCTCAGCAGTCAGTCAATCAACACATGCTTACCCAATGCCTGCCATAAACAAGACACTGTGCTAAGCTCTCCAGGGAATACAAAGATGGATAAGACACAGACCCTGCCTTCTAACCGCTTGTAGTCTACCTAGGGACTTATAAAAACACAATCAATAATGTGGAGGGGTTCCGACTATACTCCAAAAAAATGACACTGGAGAGACACTGAGCCAGGGGGTTCACATGAAACCAAATAAAAATTGTACAGAGAGACCCAGCCATTTCGCTGGGCCACTGGAGTTACTTCTTTCAAGTTCATTTGCAGAGGGTTGTTGGGACCCTGAATGAAGACGGAAAACACCTGCTGGAGAGTCTGAGGCTAGAAATAAGATGGACTGGTATCTGACTCCTCTTTTGACCCAGCAATCTGTTTTGTCTGTGAAGCAGAGACTAGAGCTGTACAGTAGCACTGTGTGGATGGCAGGGCCAGCTTCAGTCACCAAGTAATGAGCGCTGACAGGATCAGCAGTGCAGAGAGGGGGCAAGGGGCTCTTGCCTTCCACTCTGGGGCAAAAGCAACCTCAGCATAGTTCTGTTTTCCAGAAGAGAAAAATAGGACCCCAGTAAGTGCCAAGGATGTAACAAACAAGTTCCTGGAGCAGAACAGCCTGAGCCTGCATAAGATGCATTGGGACTCTTGGACTCACTCAGTGTATTCATGCAACGCTCTGTCAGCAGATATCTTGTTTTCGGCAGGAATTTGGGAAAGCTGTGTGATATCCATGAGTAGCAGAAGTAATGGGAAGTAAGCAGAAGACACACAGACTTGAACATCAGGAGGAACAGCTTTGAATATGTTTAGCTATAAAAGGAGTATGAAATGAACAGGGCTGCAAACAAGCAGCACCACACAGGCAGAGACCACCGGGCCACTTTGTTGCCAAGAGTCTGACATCACTCTTGGCCAGGAAGGCTGTGTGTGAAGCCACAGCAGTCTCAAGTAGCCTGATTCTCACACCAACACTGAGGCCTTCCTGGAGCCACCTTGGTACAGTGTAAGACATCAGAATTGCAGCTGTGAAGCCACTGCCTAGTCCAAGTCCCTTATTCCATTACATCCCAAAGGGGTTTCCTTGCCCTTATATGAAACGCTCCACACAGCAGTAGAGTGGACTAATAAAGCTCCAGTTAGCCCATGGCACTGTCCTGCTCAAAAAATTTCCAGTGGCTTCCTCTCTAATAATTAAATCCAAACATCTTTCCATACCCCTGCCCCTGCCCTCTCCTCAGACTCCCTTCCTGACTTTCTTTACCTTGCTCATTTAATTTCATTGATCATGGCTTTGTCCTGAATCTGCAACACCTGTAACTTATACCTGCCCAGCGACCTTTGCGTTTGCTGCAGATACTAAAACATCATTCATCTCCTTGTTTAGGCTCAAATACTGTGACTCCAAACAGCCTTTCCCTAACAATGTTCCCTCAACGGGCCTCGATCACCTCCTATACCCTAACTGGTATTCCTTCTACCATTTATCTCCTAACACAATATTGTAAACTTACTTGAATATTTATAGGTTATATCTTATATTAAAATATAAGCTTCAGTGGTCAGCACTGTGGTACAGTCAGTTAATCTACTGCCTGCAATGCCTGCATCCCATATGGGTGCCAGTTCAAGTACCAGCTCCTCCACTTCCAAACCAGCCCCCTGCTAAAGCTTCTGTGAAAGCATTGGAATATGGTTCAAGTCGCTGGGCCTCTGCACTCACATGGGAGAGATGTATAAAGTTCCTGGCTCCTGCCTTTGCAACCATTTGTGCAGTAAACCAGCAGATGGACTCGCACACGTGTGTGTCCCTCTCTCTCAATATAACTCTGTCTTTCAGATAAATACAATAAATCTAAGAATAGAAAGAAGACACACACACACACCAAAGACCATCCACACCTTCACAAATTGGTTCACAGTGACAAGTCCTATGGACAGGTAGTCACAGGCTTAATATTTCCACAGTCATCCCCATGCATCCATGTGCCTAATGAAAGGGTCTCAGGGAACAAAAAGGAGGTGGGGTGCACAGGTGCACAGAAGGAGGTAGGCTGGCAGATGGCATGCCCGCAGGCCCATGGCTCTGCTGCTCTGCTTCTTTACAGCATCCACACAGGGCCCTCCCCCAGCTGGCATTTCAGCTTCTATCTCAGACTCATTTAAATAATGGGGCAAACTGTAAAGGTGGAGAAATAATCATAAAAAGCTTAAGGAATATATGCAAATAGAAAGCTCCACAAACTCAGAGGAAGCTGGGAGAACAAAGATAATCAAGCACATTCTCCATACACCCCAGGTGTGCATGCCTTACAACTCTGAGTAGGGGGCACAGGCCAGGAGGGGAGGAGGGGCAGACCAATTGCTCAGCTCTTCTACCTGTTTGTATCTATAAGCCTGCTCTCTCTCCCCTCATCCCTCTCCCTGCCTCTCTCTCTCAGAGGCCAAACAGAGAAAGAAGGAAGGGAAAGTGCAGGTGCTCCCCCACAGTGCTTCCTACCAACCCTGTCCTCTTGATCCCCCTAACAGATTCCCCTTGATCTGGCAGCTGCAGACATGCACTAACAATGACATTCAATGACATTGTCCCACTCCTCAGAATCCTCAGGACCTTTCACTTGGCTCATATGAAAAAGCCAAGAACTCCCAGGCTGGCCTCCACCCTCTGATCTTCCCTCCACCCTCAGCCTCTTCCCTCCCTCCTGGTCCAGCTATAATCACCATCTTGTATACCCTTGATGCCAGCCCTGGCCACCACCTATGGGTTTCCTCAGGCTTCATTCCCCTCTTTCAGTTTTGGCAGAACAGGGCTCTGGGTCTGATATCTCAGCATTGTCAGCTTTGCCTGGCATGGGGGTAAAGGCGCTGGAATCTTCACAAGTGACCATTTCTCTGTTGATTAAAGACACACACATGTGGACTTCAACTCTCCCTTTCTCCTCCCCTTGTTCTGTCCCACGGGCTGGCTGGGCAGAACAAAACCCTGACGAAATCTTGTGCATCTCACCTGGTATAAATATGCACTTTGTGAACATTCACTGCCATTACTATTGTCAAGTTCAACTTCAGTGTAAAGTGAGTGACAAACATGACAAACAAGTCTGTGGCACAGCAAAGGATGCTGCAGTCACGTGGTGGAATAAACTGAGAGATGAATAGTCCTTTTCTCACTCTCTTTCCACCTCTCTGTCTCTCTCTGTAACTAACTTTCAAATAAATAAACATATTTAAAAAAAAATTAAAAAGAAGTTGGGGAAGTAATTTCAAGCAGATTCATGGCTGGTTGTTACCTAACATCTCACTCCCATCCAAGTGAAAACACAGACATGCCTGTCCTGTTTGTCACACTACTTTGGGGGCTAAACATGGTGCCTGGAATGTGATCAGTACTAAACAAAAGGAATGAATTAACAAGCAAAAGAAAGAATCAGAGAATGAATGAACTGCCACAGTGTCTTCAAACTCAAATGTCTTATGCTCAGTGGTAATTTATTTTTATTTCTTTTCCCTTCACCGTGAGGTACAAGCTGACCTGCCAGCCTATCTCCTGTCATCAAGCACCTCCTGACACCTTCGGCATGGGAGGGAAGCCCCGTGCTGAACGCTGCAGTCAGAAGCAGCACCTGCTCACAAAGATCTCAATTTAAAAGGCTTGCATAAAACAGCTCCTATCTTTTCCCCCCAATTTTTATTTACACTTTTTCACCTTCCACTTACACAACCCTACATAACAGGAATGTTTCTCAGTCCTCACTGGCTAGAGCTGTGCACTCTCCCCGTGGGATCGTGTTTTCCTAACAAGATACCTGGTTATTCGTTTCTAACCCGTTAGTGGAGAAGCACTTCCTGCTTTCCCATCTCTCAGGAACTTTTACTTAGTTTCCACAATTGCTGCCTCCTATCCAGGCTCCAATAAAAACCATTCCTGTGACACTGTCCTGGCACCAGCAGGGGCCCACTGTCAGTCCCAGAAACTCCCAACCTCACAGCCTGAACATTTGCATAATACTCAGTTCACCCAGTTTCTTGCCTTGCACTTGCTGGCAACAGGTGTTCAGCACTGGCTTCCCTGCTTCCTCCTGATACTCACGCCCGAAACTCGCTGCATACATACTCGTTGTCTGATATGCAACTCTTGCCTCCCTCGCCCTTAGACATTGTTATGGTATAGGAAAATTCAGTCTCACAATCCATTGCAATAGAGGAGAAAACTCTATGAAAAGTCATCTGATAGAATTCTGCAGTCATTTTTAAGACATAAGAATAAAAAATGGAAATAAAAATGCATAAATATACTTTCTAATAGAAGTTAATGATAAATATTAAAATCAGATAAAATACAAAAATCAGAAACTGGAAACAGAAGCAATTATTAACACAGTAGCCAGCATGAACCAAACAGCCCTAGCCAAAGCAATAAGATAAGGAAAAGTAAATAATGAGCCTAAAACAGAAAAAAGACGTGAAGCTCTAAAATCCTGCTTATGGCAGATGACTTGATTGCACATCTAACATGCTCATAAAACTATTTTTAAAAATTTTATAACTGATAAAAGAATTTGAAAAGGTTCAAGGACATATGAAGAATTTAAAGAGTTTTTTTATACTCTAGCAAAAAAGTAGCTAAAAACGAAATGGTAAAAACACTATTAATGGAAAGGATAATAAAATGCTTAAATAAAATTTAACAAGAAAGTCATAGAGTCTATATGAATAAAAGTATAAAATCTAATTGGATGATATAAAACAGATTTTGAATAAATGAAAAAGGAAACTATGTTCTTCATGAGGGAGATACAATATAAATGTGTCCAACTTACACATATATAGAGTTTAATGACACTCTTATTAAAACATGGATAGCATATTTCCTCCTTTTATTAAAAGGCAGCATTAACTTTAATTTATACAGATTTTAAAGAGTGCTCAAGATATAAACAAACTCGAAGACTAAGGTGGGGATTTCCCTTATCAGACACCAACTCATTCTACAAAGCGACTCCATACCAATCAGTGACACATGACCATGAGGACAGAAAAACTGATTGGTTGAAATAGGTGCCCTCAATAATACAAGATCTTAAAATACAGCGACCAGAGTATCACCATTCAATAAAAAAAGTACGAATGGGAGTGGAAAGAAAATAACATGGACATTGGGTACCAAGTTACCACTGCACAGTAGGGAGACTAGAGTTAACAGCAATGTATGTGCGCTTCAAAGGAGCTAAAGTATTTGGGTGCTCTTTCTTCACAGCGAAATGCTAAACAGACAGGCTAATTAACCTGATTTGATCATTACAGGATGTCTACACATGTCAGAACATCACACTGTACCTCATCAACATACATGTCAGTTAAAATTGTTAAAGATATAAAATTGGATCAATATGAAAATAAATTCAAAAAGTAAAGAAAAATGTAGATATAAAAAGTTACATGAAAATAACACAGAGAATAAGTGTATCTTTCCATAGTCTAGCTTTGCAAGAGTTTTATATCCAAAAGAAACACTGACTTTGAAAGTGAAAACACAGGCAGGTATCTATAGAAACATCAACCACACACTGCATAACTCCAAGCCCAAGACTAGGGAGAATCTTCCCAGGGCAGATGCTAGACAACAGGCCTACATGTTCCTGTGTTAAAGAAAAAGGAGCAATGGATATGAACATGCAGTTCAGAGAGCAAGAAGCCCAAATCACCAGTAAACACTTGAGAAGATACTCAAACTCACTGGCAGTCAGAGAAATACAAATTAACACAATGAGTTACTGCTTCATGCACACACACAGGGCAAGCATGAGAAAGAGAGTTAAGATCTACAGTGGGCAAGGGTGAGGGAAGAGTTCTCCTATTACTGGTGGAAATATGAAGTGCCTCTGGAAAGCCAGACATCTATTAAAATTAAAAATACACATACTCTGCAACCCAGAGGCTCCATTCTTACAATTCTGCCTTATAAAAATGAAAGCTTCAGTATCTAAAGATAGATGTTCAAGGATGTTGGTTACAGCATTCTTCCAGAGGCAGAAAGGTACTGGAAATAGCAAATGTGCATCAGCAGGGGTATATTTATGGTCATAATATATGCATATCATGAAATATAATATTGTGAAATGTAGACAAATAAAGAATATTTACAGTTGTTGAACTTAGAACTCTTCAAGACTACAAAGTGCAAAGAAGTATGAATAATATTATGCTTTAATGAACAAAACATTTTCAAGCAAATCATACATATAAATGGATATTTATAAAGACATAAATATTTATGTAATATGAGGGGAAAGCATGTAAAATATATAATAACCTATTATATGTGTTGGGAGGGTCAGTTAAGGTAGAGTGGTAGATGTGGTTAAGGCATATTTTGTGAGAAAGAGGGCAGAACAATGCACACCTCTCCAAAAATTCTACATTAACAACCACAGCGACAAGCCAATATCTGTGACCTGACTCCATTTCTGTGTTTAAGGGGGGGAATTCAAAAGGTAACACTTAATCTCATTTACATCTTATAACTCCATCCCTGACACACTAACATGTACGGTCCAGCACTGTTCCATCAATACAGTCACCAAGTAAGCCCTCCACATTCCTGTGTGTGCAGTGCAGCTCCCTGCATGTGGTTTCTACTGTAGGGAAGGGTGTGGAAATCTGTATACACCTCAAGTGTGACAGGATGGAAGACTGGGAGTACACCTGTCCCTTTGTCTCTGTGGGTTCTGACTCGTGCATTAAACTAGCCACAGATTAAAGATATTTTTAAAAATAATCATCTTGGAACAAAATTCCTTAAACACAACTATTAGGTATTAGAGACTATTCCTAATCTGCAGAAGGATGTGTGTAGGCAATATGCAAACCCTAAACCATTTCATGCAAAATATTTGTGCATTCATGGATTCTGGTATTTGCAATGGTTTCCAAAATGAACCTCCCATGGATATTAAGGGACTATTGTCTTGGTGGGACACATGATTATCCTTTATGATAGAAATCACCTGTAAGTATCTAGAAATTTGGCTTGATGGTTATTAAATCCAGTCAATATCAAAAATTACATTGCATAAACTTACAATTAAATAAATTATATTAAAAATAAAAGTAATGAATAGGTACTATTAATCATTTTTTTACACCTGTAGTGTTTACATGATTGAAACACCATGAAATGGGGTATTATCACAATCTTCCCAATTCTGTGCTCAGTCATACATATCACATTGGTAGGCTGAAATCAACTGTGATGGGAATATTTACACCACCAGAAATTGGCACCTACCATAAGCTTCACTGTTAGATTCATTCTTCAGATTTAAAAAAGTAACAGAGAAAATATAATAGTGTGGGTTAAATTTACAAGCCTGTAGCTGTTATGTTATAGATAGCACAAAAGACTAAAAAAATATTCTTTGGGTTATCAAAAGTTCTTTTTTTTAAGATTTAGTTGTTTTTATTGAAAAGGCAGATTAGATTTACAGAGAAAAGGACAGAAAGATCTTCCATCTGCTGATTCACTCCCCAAATGGCTGTATCGGGTGATCCAAAGCTAGGAGCTTCTTCCAGGTTTCCCATGTGGGTGAGGGTCCCAAGGCTTTGGGCCCCCCTGTTTTTCCATAGCAGGGAGCTGGATGGGAACTAGAGCAGCCAGGACACAAACTGGTGCTGATAGGTGGGATTTAGCCATTGAGCCATTGCTCTGGGGCCAAGTTATCAGAAGTTTTTATCCAGCTCATCAAAGCTGTGCCTTAAGTCACTTATGAGCAAGTGACCTCCTGACCCCAATTCATTTGTCTCTCTGGCCTTCTGGAACATTGTAACATCACCTCCCAACTGTGTGGACCTAAGGGAAGATACTGATAAAGAGAATTCACTTCCAATATCTACTTGCCAGCTAACTACAACCACAGGTTGGTTAGGAATACAAGAGTTTGACAAAACTCAATGAAAGTATTCTGTGAAAAATCAGATGGGTTGTGTGCATGAAACTAACAGTAAAGGATCTTTCAGTTTTTTATCATTAGACATTACATGTGATATATCCTTTGTATCAGTGGCATTTATAATCAGCTTATGTGTGTATATACATTTTCCTCCAGAGAACTCACTGTAAAAGATTTACCAGCACACCATTAGTTGTATCTTTTTATGAGTCTAGGATATTTTGAAAAAAAAAAAAGAAACCAAAGGAAAATATTAAATTAAGTAGCACCTCTTCTGAGAACCACTCTTGTTCTCACTGCACCCTTCTTGGAGCCCTGCATGGCAGCATTTGTCCTTGGTTCAGGGACTGTATCCAGGCTTTCCTAGCACACTGTGGACTCACTCAGAGTGGCTGTTCTACATACGAATGGACAAATCATCTAAGAAATCAGAAGGCGAGAGGTGGACAAAACAGAAGTCCAGATACCAAGTGCACACTGGGTAATGACACTGGGAAGTCTTTGAAACACTTACTTACACCCCAGGGAATCAGCACCAACTAAAAATTTGCAGCTGAATTCACTACCTTTACGAATTAATTTCATCAACAAAACCTTCAACTTTTAGATTATAAATATGTACCAGATTTTCTATTTAATTTTCATTTATTTTTATTTGAAAGGAAGAGTTACAGAGAAAGAAGGAGAGTCAGAGTTCTTCCATCCACTGGCTCACTTTCCAAATGGCTATAACGGCCAGACTTGGACAAAGTCTGAAACCAGGAGTCAGAGCTCCTTCCAGATTGCCAAGATAGGTTCAAAACCTCAAGGACTTGGGTCTTCCCCTACTGCTTTCCCAGGCCAGTCAGGGAGCTGGATTGAAAGTGGAACACTCAGGACTTGAACTGGCATCCACTTGGAATGTCAACACTTTGAGTGAAGATCTAACCTGTTCAGGCCTCAGTACCAGCCCCAACAAGGATTTCTGTACTGTGATTATTCTACTAGCTTACTTTTCATTTGAACTCTTAATTCTGGATTAAAATTTTTCTATATAAATGAAGATATAATCTCAAACTCCTGACAGGACAAGGTCCTAGCTCCTGGTAAGGTTTTCTTATCTCTTATTCACAGGTAAACCAAAAAGACTCAGTAGGAGTGCTCTCATCTTGCTCTTCCGAGAGGTTTAGTGCAGTGGCCAGTGTGGATAATGATGACAGGGAGTAGAGACAGTCCAAGAAACACATTCTTACAGAAGGAAAAAAAAGCCTTCATTTTTCTAAGTGAAAGAATTTCTCTCTATGTAAGCATGCAGTATTACAGAAAGGCTTTGGGGCTAGTCTCAAGGGCTAGTGCTGAGGTTCATAAGCCACAGACCTTAGACAGACTGACTTTGGTGAACCAAAGCTTTCTCATCTACAAAATGGGCTTATAACACCACCATATTAAACGGCTGTCGAAAGAAAACATATATATACACAAAGCTTGCTTCCAGATGTTCACAAGTTTCATGGATCACTAACACTGGAGACAATGTGCCTACCCATCAGCACACACATGGACAGATGTGGTGTGGGCCATATTCACACAATGGAATACTACCTACAAAAAACAAGATCAAACTGTTGAAATCTCCCACACCAAGAATGAATCTCAATGTAATGATACAGAGAGAAAGTAGTCAGACCAAAACAAGAGCACATACTAGACAATCTTATTTTTATAACATTCTAGAAAACACAACTATAGTGGCAAAGAACAGACTTCTTGAACAGAAGCCCCACCTCCTCAAATGTATCTTAAGTCTAGCAGCTGAGCATCCAGAACTACTGAATAAGGTACAGGGATCATAATTTCCAAGTCAACACAGACAGCATATCCTCAGCGAGTGAGCTCTTGCAGACATCTCTGTCTGGATTCCTGAGTCAGGAAGCTTCCCACATGACACACCAGTTCACTCCCCCAAGGCACCCACTGCCCAGCAAATCATAACTGTCACCCATGACAAGGGCACTACCTTCCCTGTCATTCTCTAGTGACTAAATAAAGTTACTCCATTACTAAATAAAGGTTACTCCATATTAAGTTTTCTAAAGCACTTGCCTACCTAATTCTCCTTCAATGAGGATTCCCCCCCTGTAAACTGTCAGTGTCAATTATCCTCCAATCTGTCAATTACTTTAAAGCATACTACTACAAAGCAAAGCCTATAGGTACAGTTAATCAATCACTCAATCTCATAATCACTATTGGAATAACCAAGTGGTCTGCATAGGAATCTAGTTACTTCCGTGTTCTTGGCAGCACCCAAGCCCTAATGACACGGAGCTTGAGGTCAAAGACCCTATGGTGTTCATTCACCCTAACTGCTGGCAACACTGGGTTTGCATATTTTGTCTTTTTACTTCTTGCGTTGGAGGTGGAATGCCAGAATTCTAATCTGCCTTACCACAATTCATTTTTCCCAAGGTAACTAGTGCGAAGGATCAAAGGCACACGCAGTGATCAGGTACATGTGGTACAAAGTGCAGATTCGATGGAGCTGTTGTCTCCTCATTTATAAGATGATAACTGATAATACACAAGCCATGGGACTGTTGTGAGAAAATAAAGAGACTATCAACATTAATGGCTTGGCACAATATCTGACATAAAGAGGCAAATAAATAAACACTAGCTTTCATAATCATTTTGCTGAATACATAAATACTATCATAAAAGCATATAAGTAAGTAAGAAGTATGTGACATTGAGTACAATCATGATTTGAGAGAGATTAATTTCAATCATCTTAGAAATTACTTTAGAGTTGTGCCTATAAAACCATTGATAAGCTGAAACTTTAATTGTTTTAAATGAATTTTAGGCAATAATTGCAAACCTCTGTGTACTTGTGAATTGGGAGATCTGCATGTCTTGAAAAGATCAATTTTCTTTTTCAAATATAAAGCCAAACCATTTAAAATCAACCTACTACTACTTTCTTTCTCCCTCTGTCTCCCTCTCTCTGTCCCTCCCTCGCTCCCTCTTACCCCTCTCTGCCTCTTTGCCTCCCCTTCTCTCCATCCCCCTCCATATATATTTTTCACCCTCTTTGCCTCTCTCTCTCTGTCCTTCCCCCTTTCTTTCTTTCTTTCTTTCTTTCTTTCTTTCTTTCTTTCTTTCTTTCTTTCTTTCTTTCTTTCTTTCTCTCTCTCTCTGTCTCTCTCTCTCCCTCCCTCCCTCCCTCCCTCCCTCCCTTTCTCCCTTTTCTTCCCTTCCTCCCTTTCTCTCCCTTCCTCTGCCCCTCTCCCCCTTCTTTGGGGCATCTATCCTACCTCACAGTCACTATCAGCAATTCCTATGATCAAGTCCTTCAACAGCCCGGGTTAGAATTGCCAAAGGGCTGAAAATTTGGACTGGATACAGAACTTTCTCCCTACTTACTTAAGTCCTGTGTTACCACTTATTCATATTTGCACTATTATTTACGCCCAGAGGACAGGCTAGAGAAGATAGTTGGAGATGCTCACATAGCTTGAAAGATGGAACCCAAATACTAGCTGGGTGGTTGAGCTTTTCCCAAATCACAAACAATGTTCTTCTCTCTTCATCTTTCTCTGAACAATACCATCATAAACTTTCTCATTCCTATTCAACTTTATTGTTAAGCCAGCCACTTTTTTGAAATTGTATATTGATATATTAATCAATTATAGTCACTCTTGATACTCACACCCTTGGTCAAACTTTGCAGGTCCTCTTACTTTGGACAGATCAGCATAGTTAACCTCTTAACTCTGGCATTAACCATGTGTGATGCTTCAGCTGACAGTATATTGGCAAATATAATCCAAGTTCTTGTATTTCTGTAGCTGCTTCAGACACATTTCCAGCTACCCTACTGCATAATGAGTGTCATCCCAATCATCTAAGTGAAGAGATGAACCAATAGCCATCAGCACCAGACTAGTTAGCAACCTAGTCTGGAGCGGCAGCTAGCTACCAACCTGCAGCCAGTCCCAGTTAACAGGACATTCAAAATGATCTGAGTCCATTCAACACTACCTACAACTTAAAGATTTATAGACCAAACGAATGTTATTGCCATATGTCAATATTTTATGGTTGGTTGTTACTCAGTGACATTAGAGTAATACTCGACAATTAACTAATAGAACCTCCCCTGCATGAATCTACATGAATCTACATTGGTTGTGTCAGAAAGACTTGACAATGAAGTAGGTATGGAGTCTTTCCCCTGTTTTATTAGTCACACTTCACGTAAGCTTCAAGTAGTGAAGAAAACTTTGGGGTGGACATTTATGGTCCCATTTGAATTGATCACATTACATTCAAGAACCTTAAGGCCTATCTGAACAAAGAATGGAAACCTGATGAGTCCCTTGAACACAAAAAATTATCAAATAGTCATGATCACGGCAGCAGTCAAGTTGACACTAACACACTAAAATGGATGGCTTATCTATTCTCTGTCACCTAGATCAATGCTACCATCAAAAGCCTGCTTTTCAAGTGTGAAATCTTTAGACAGTTAATAACTTTCTCTGCAGCTTGGACTTTTTTTTCCTCAGAGAGCTATTTTAAATACCCACAAACTTGTGTGGGAGTGCCAATCGGCCACATTTAATTGGCCAGATTGTTAGCCTCGGCAATGCAGCACCCTTCAGAAAATTAAACATAGACATGATTGTTATTTTGCTCTGTTATTGTGGCTACAGAATGGCAAACCAATCTGTTGAAACTGAAAAATCCAGCCGCTCAATTTTCTGTCGAGCTTATGCAGCTAAATACCCCAAAAGCAGATTTTTTCCTACTTAGCCAAGGCAGATCTTGATTGAATAGATTGTTTGCTTGGCACTGTGCATGGCCATGACTCAAGGTCTTTCTAGCAGCCTGTCAACTCCTTAGGAAAAGATTGGTCTTACAAATACAAGCCTTCATGCATTCATTCACTTATTTACTTAACCTGGATGCATTTACTGTATAGCTTTGTCTGAATATTGTGTTAGGTGTTAAAAATAAAAACATGTTAAATGAAAATTAGCTAAATAAACAATGAGAAAAGGGTAACACAGAAGTTTATGTTAGACTTTTGATTCTAATGGTTCTCAGACACGGGGAACTTGACCCTCCCATCTCAGGAACATATGCCACTATCTAGAGATTTTTTTAAAAAAGATTGATTTTATTTTTCATTACAAAGTCAGATATACAGAGAGGAGGAGAGTCAAAGAGGACCATCTTCCAACCAATGATTCACTCCCCAAGTGAGCACAACGGCCAGTGTTGTGCCGATCTGAAGCCAGGAGCCAGGAACTTCTTCTAGGTCTCCCACATGGGTGCAGGGTCCCAAGGCTTTGGGCTGTCCTCGACTGCCTTCTCAGGCCACAAGCAGGGAGCTGGATGGGAAGTGGAGCTGCCAGAATTAGAACCAGAGCCCATATGGGATCCCAGCACGTTTAAGGTGAGGACTTTAGCCACTAGGCCATGGCACTGGGCCCTAGAGATATTTTTAATCATTAAGTGGGCAGTGGTGGCAGAGACAGGGACTTTCTTAATCTAGTAGGACAGTCTAGACATCTATTGAACATCCTACAATGAGATAACAGTTCTGACAACCAAAGATTATCTAACCAAAAATGCTGACGGTGTGGAATTAAAAATCCCTGTTCCAAGTCTGGTGTTTTTGTATAGCTCATTAAGATATTGTTTGCAACACTGTAACCCATTTAGTAATACTGATTCAAACCTCAGCTTCTCTGCTCCCAATCCAGCAGAATATGGCAGAGTCATATTCTGTCGTATGGCAGAATATGACAGAGTCCCTGGCTCCTGGATTAAGCCTGGCCCTGCCCAGGCCCTGCTGCACTCATCCAGAGTGTGAATCAGTGGTTAGAAGGTCTCTTTCTCCCTCTGCCTCTCCCCTCTGTCTCTCTGCATTACAAATAAAATTTTAAAAATCTTAAAAACAAAACCAAACCTGTTCTAAAGACATACGTTGAACTGCTTTCTTTAAGAGCAAAGGCTTTTTCTAATCCATTGGTCTGCCTTCCGCCCCAGCTTGGAGCCAAGCAGATGCAGGTGTGACATAAATGCTAGCTGGCTAGCTGGCTGGATGTCACATCCTGTAAACAGTATCAGTGGATGAACACAATGAGCGATGATTGAGTTATTCGGGCCATCAGAAATTAAACAGATGTTTATATTGTCCACTGGAATTTAGGTGACTCCAAAGATGAAAATGATCTGGTAATTTTCACATGTTTTTCACAAGATTATGCTTGGTGATAAATTTGCTATGCCAGAAAACCTCTCAAGCTTTGACCCGAGCCTCTCACTCATCTTCACCGTAACTCCAAGACGCTGTGCTGGATGCTCCTGTACATCTTGTTGGCCTGAAATGAAGATAATCTGTCTTCTTCTATTTCTTAACCACTGGAAAGAGACTGAATCTGTCACACCCAACATTCAGTAGATTCATTTGGCTAATTATTTCACTTTGGGTCTGAATTCATCCCTAGTAATATACAATCTGTTTTAGTTGTTAATTTTTAATGGTATGATTTTGGCTTGTCCCTCAAATGAGTTAAACTAAAACACTGATTTATTTTTACTCCTTTCATCAATGCCAAAGAACAGAATAAATTACTCAAGAATATATTCTCTTGCCTATGCCTCTCCGCTACAAGAGATTATGAAGATAAATGCCTATAGCTCGATCTTTCTAATAGACTGGCTGTGCATCCTGCTATGAACAAGTACCAAGTTGTTCGCTGCAGTAGGGGACATCTCAAGGCCAGCAGGATCCTGCCTCTGCCTTTTGGGAGGTCCAGGGAAGGAGGGATGAAATGATGGCAAATCCACCCAATATGTAAGATGCAAATCAGGCAGGAGCCAGAAAAATCATTGATATGAGTACATGTCCCACCAGATCATATGATTCCCTGGACCAAGACCAAGCCTTAAATGAATCCATTTCTCCTACCCGGTTTAAATTTGTTTCCTCACTAGAAATTCTCCAAGAATCACATGCTGGAGTAAGTGTTTGGAAAATGTTTTTTCTTAATGATTCAGATGAGATATATAAGTTTTGCTAACACAGGTCTGGCCAGTCTGGTTCAGCTGTCCATTTGCCTGTCTGGCCCCCTAATACTTCATGTTCTACTTAAATAGAACAGTTTTTTGGAAATCAACAAAATAACTGTCATCACAACTATTCTGATGAGCCAGATAGACTGGTATAAACACTCTTTTGTTTGTTCAAAGATCACCCACTACGCCAGGCATAATGAAGGACCTCCAGAACTGGAATGCGGAAAATTTGTATTGTTTTAACAAACTAAGTTTTGTTACCTTTTCCACTGCAGCAATAAAAATTTAATATAAGTTCCTGGGCCCAACGCAATGGCACAGTGGTTAAGGTCCTCGCCTTGCACGCCCGGGATCCCATATGGGCGCCGGTTCTAATTCCGGCAGCCCCGCTTCCCATCCAGCTCCCTGCTTGTGACCTGGGAAAGCAGTCAAGGACAGCCCAAAGCTTTGGGACCCTGCACCCGCGTGGGAGACCCGGAAGAGGCTCCTGGCTTCAGATCGGCACAACACTGGCCATTGCGCTCACTTGGGGAGTGAATCATCGGACCAAAGATCTTCCTCTCTGTCTCTCCTCTCTGTATATCTGACTTTGTAATGAAAAATAAAATAAATCTTTAAAAAAAAAAGTTCTCATAACAGGACTGTTCAGTGGGAAGCCACGTTTTCTGAGTTCATGGAGGAAACTCAAAGGTGGTAGAGAAGAAAACAGCAGGACTGCAATGGCCCCCATCCCTTTCTCACCAAAGTTCTCCTTGTAAGGTCCTAATATCCCCACCTTCCAAGTTCACCCATCCCAGCTCACTGGCAACCTACCAGAAATCCACATCCCATGAGCCCACAATGTACTTCTGTTCATCCAGAAATAGAAAAATGATGAGTATGGGTGTAGTGTTGACCAACAAGGAGGAAAAAAAAAAAAGGAGAAATACTCAAGGGAATCCAAGAAATATCAAGGTTATGTCCAAAGTGTGACAAATTGCACTTGAGAAAATCACCCAGATTGTTCTCCATCTCCTCCTTGGAGTTACTGGCAGAGAACAATTTTTCTCTTTTGTCTGCCTAATATCTAATCTCCAGTGTTTTGGGTAACTGCAAGCTTCATCCATTTCCTAGAATGGGCTGACTCCCCTTTTATTTCAGAAGGAGGTATGGCCTGCATTTGACCAATCGCAACACAGAATTCCTTCACTCCTCAATTGGCTGAGAGACAGTACATCTCCCTGGCTACCCAATCAGGACAGTACATCTCCCTGGCTACTGTGACTGGCTTAGAGCAGATCAGATAGCCTAGTCATCTCAGTGGGTCTCAATTCTGATGTGACTGGGAATACATCATTTTTCTTCTTCCTCTTGCTCCTTCTTCTCTCCTCTCCTCCTCTTTCTTCTTTTAACCCATTATTATTGGAATTAACAGCATGTGACACTAGAATTTTCCAGGGCCATCACATGGCAAGTATTTAACTGGGCATGAAGGGGAGAATAGGAACTTCTTTAGGATATCAATGAGCCTTTGGACTCCAACAGTACTTGAATATGAATGAACCTACACTTCTGTGATACAATACATTTCATTTTTAAATTTAAGTCACCTTGAGAAGCTTTTCTCTTTTAAAAGTCTCCACACAGCACTTTCTCGGGGCATGTTTTCACTCATGGCTCAAAGAGAGTCCTGTAACAGTTGGCTTAGACATCTCCAGAAATAGGAGTAGTTAATAAAGTCAGAGGGAGGTCAGATAGAGATATTCAGAGTGTTCTAAAAACTTACAGATTCTCAGAGATTAGTAACCTGGCTGTACTTCAGCATGATGTCCTCTGTGCCGGACCTCTTCTAACAGTGTGGCATACCCCCCCACCTATGGTCCTGGCAATGACCACTGCAATAGGCATTCTTGTGGAAGCTCATTGTTTGCTCAGTCTCAATGCACCTGACAGAACAGAAGAGTAGTATAAAGTCCATTTCATGGGGTGTGAACAACTCATCTGCAGACTGGAGCGAGGTTTGATCTGTTTACATCACCCACCCCCTGGTACAGTGATTGTAGTAATTATACATGGCCTATCCCAACCTCTGTGAAGTAGAAAATTGCTATCACTTGTCAAGGCCAGATCTGCTCAGACTATATCTAACCTCCATATAGTCCCAAGCAAGAAAGCATTTTTGACTCTGCAAACCAGCACCTGCATCTTAGGCATGAAGAAAAGGCCATTTCTAAGGCAGTAATTGTGTAATATACAGTATGCAACCAAAGGGACACCCTTGAGTTCCATCACCTTGAAGAGTCTGTCAGAGTTTTCATTACAGACCATTTTCTGCAGTGATTGATTTTCACTTGTGAGGCTGGGCTGACAGTTGGGGCTAAGCACCCACAAACTAGACCCAGCCCAGGAGAGCCAGGTAGAATTCAATTTCCTTAGAATTGTTTGGCCAGCTCCACACTGAGGACTTACACATTGAGAATCAAGTCCAAGTCTGAGTTCTCTAGCATTTTTGTAACAGTTCTTGTTCTGAACATCCTCACTAGTTCACCTGCAAATTGTATTTTCTGACAGGTCGAACTATTTCAGACCAGGAAGGTAGCCAGAGGAGTCATTTTTCATACTCTTTAAAGGGTTACTTTTGAGTAGTCACAGGGAAGGATTTATCGTTAAGGTGCGTGAATATAGTTTATGCTTCTTCTTGAGTTAAAAAAAAGGTATCATGAAAACTCACATAATCGTGAAAAGTTATTTCCTATCTCCTCCCCTAAATGGCCCTCACGGGGGCCCTTCTTCCTAGTCTTTAGTGGAGGCACTGGGTCCCTCTAGTAAGGGCTGACATTACCTGCAATGCCTTTAGAGCCCAAAATGTGTTTCCTTGGGAAGCAGGAACAGATCCCAGAACCTGGACTTGGCACAGAAAAGCTAAGATCTATAAATTAATCCAAAAAGGAACCCTAAGGAATCACTCCCAAGTTGGCTAATTTCCAGTCTTGAACCTGGCATTCAATATATCTTGCCAGCTCAGAGAATAGGATCCAACCCAGAATCCAGCAATCTATCTCATGATTCAGACAGAGAGGCAGAAAGGTGTAAAATCAGCCTGGAGATGTTCTCCTCTCATTATTTGTCTCCCTGGTCCCTTATGGCACTAATACAGCAACCTACACATTTTCTCCATAGTCCATCTTCTTTGACCCAGACTTGACCACAGTCCCTGGAATTTTTACATCACTTTCTTCACTATCACTGTCATCCTCACTATCAACAACCTCTGACAGTTGCTATTCCATCATCATCGATCTCAACAATGGCATTATCCAAGAGCTAACATCCCATGTGGAACCAGTTTTGGGTTTAATGACTCCACTTCTGATGCAGCTGCCTTGCTGATGAGCCTGGGAAAGCAGCAGATGGTTCATGGGTTTGGGCTCCTAAAGCTACATGGGAGGCCAAGGAGCTCCAGGATCCTGGTTTCCGCTTGGCCCAACCTCATGCCACTGAAGAAGTTTGGGGAGTGGACTTTCAGATCAAAGATCTGTGTCTCCTCTATTCTCTGTAACTATGCCTTTCAAATAAGTTAAAAAAATAAATCTAAGAAAAGGCTCCAATGGGTTGACCTGAAAATTAAACTTCTACCTTTATAATTTTTCTGTATAGAATGCTATTCATTATTTAAAAAATTAATCTGACAAGTATATAGAATTGTCTCCACAATTCTCTAGCACAGAAAATTTAAGGCTTCTCTGGTAACCTTTACCTACCCTAAAGAAGAAAAGTAATGTTTACTGAGAAAACATATATCAGTCAACCTATTTTATTTCACATTGGTGTTATATAAAGAAACTTCCCAAGAGACAAAATAAGAAAAACACTGCAGGTTTCTCATATCTAGGATAACAGGCATATACTGGAAAACCTTAATCCCATTTTAACACTCTGGCCTATTTTGCTTAATTCAAACTTCATTTCATCTAATTTTCTCTAAGTAAAATTAAAGTTGTGTTGGTAAAATTAAAAGAAAAAAGAAGAATCTGTAAAGCACCACATATATAGTTTCCAAAGTTCAGTGTGTGGGTATCACTGTCTGTGAGGGCTGGATGTGTGAAGTCATCCTTAATCTCCATAGCTGGAGCTGTATTTCCTTCTCTAAGAGGAACCTGGGAACCACGTCTGGGTATATCATGCCAGCAATTGCAGGTTCATCCCAGTCCAAACTACCCCTGTCTTCCATCTAAACATTTGCATCTTCCCAGTTTTAATCTCATCTCTAAGCTCTCTACCTCAGGCTCCACTTTTGGGCCTGCTGCATTCTCCAAATCCTGTAAATTGTAATACTTGATTTTATATTTATGACCAACTGGTTAAATGCCTCTGAGTGTCTGACCACAGCTCAATTGTCCATTATTGCAAAAATCATCTGTCTCTTTGTATTCCAAAAGCAGCACAGACCGGGAACTGTGAAGACTGCTTTTGGCTACGAGCAGTTGTGTTTTGGGGGATGTCTCTCCTGCTCCAAATGTGTTACACTGAAGCATATTTCTATCCATCTGTAGCCCTGCCATATTGCAGGTAGCTGTGAACAAAACAAGCAATACAACCACAAAGGGGCTGCTGCCTCTTCCTATACCTCGACTCCTTTACCTGTGCTAAAGGCATACATTCTACTTCTTAGATTTCTTCCTTACTTGTTAAATAGCACCTAGACCTGGAGACACATGGGGAAGTCCAGAAATCAGGTAAGGCAAGCTAATTGGCTTCAGAAGCAGACATCTAAGTTCAGCCCCATCTGCCTTCTGAATGACCTCCTTTCTATGAGTCTTGCAAAATGAATGAGAAGTGGCATTTTATACCTTACAGTGGACACTTGTAGTTTTGCCTGCCCATTTTGTCTTTTCACTGGGCAAGTACCAACCCACTGCTCTGGAGGGACTACTGGCAGAAACCCCTGTCTGTACACCCCCTTGGAAATGGGTACTGAGTGCCAGAGATTAGGAGTTTCAGAGATCTATTAGAGCCACCCACTCATTGTCTATCATCCCTCTAATGTTCACCTTTCTCCCACTGCATCCATTCCTCCACTCTCCCTCCTCCTATCTCTCTCACTTTTTCTCCATACATATCCATTCTCTTGCTTTATTCTCTCCCCCAGCCCTTTATATTTCTAAACTACATGGATCTAAACTTGGTGTTGCTGGTGGCCATGATGTCTGTTTCCGCAAGAGACAGAATCAGAGCTCTGAAAGCCTCCTGGAACCTCTAGCTTCAATCATACCTGAAGGAACAATTACATCCATCTCAGTATGGAACCAAGGCATGCTCCTGTAAACAAGTTAATTTTAATAATTCCCATAACACTACACTAAAACTACCCACTTGACATTTTTGGCTCTGAATTTTCCTTTTTTAAAAAAAAATATTTATTTTTTATTGGAAGAGCAGATTTAGAGAGGAGAGACAGAGAAGGATCTTTCATCCACTAGTTCTCTACCGAAGTGGCTACAACGGCCAGAGCTGAGCCAATCTGAAGCCAGGAGCCAGGAGCTTCTTCCTGATCTCCCAAACAGGTGCAAAGTACCAAGGCTTTGGGCCATTATGGTATTCCCAGGCCACAAGCAGGGAGCTGGATAGGAAGTGGAACAGCTAAGACATGAACAGGTACCCATATTGGATCCTAAGATTTTTCTTAGGTGTCTCAAACTCAATTAGCTCTAAAATATTTCCCTGTGTCAACTTCTCCTAACTTTGATGCATTTTCTCCAAAATATCTCCAATTTCCACATTCCAAGCCCCCAGACTACTGCCTATGCTGGAATCTCTTTGTCCTTCAAGCTTCCCTTTCTTTAGGTCTGGGTAGTTCTCATCATGGTAACACAGTACTCTCTTGTATCTACCTGCCTGTCCCCAGTGCCTCTTTCAAAGTCTGATTTTACCACGCCTACTTCAATGTAAAAGAAACCAGCAGTCCCATGAAGTACAAGACAGGCCCCTAAGGTCCCTCTGTGACCGCCCAAGCGGGAGTGTAGCACACACGAGCTAGACTAAGGTTCAGGTAGTAACTCTGATCAACCTATTAACTTCTCTGATCCAGTACTCTCATTTTTTTCTTGTAATTTCTAATTTTTATTTATGTATTCGCTTTTGAAGGATGAACTGAGAAATACACAGAGCTGCCATAGTTAACTCATTCCCTAAATGCTTAGAACACATGCAGTCCTAGTTCAAAAAGACAGAAATGCCATCCAGTTCTCCCAGAAGGATAACAGGGCTCAACTACTTGAGCTAAGACGTGGGTGTCAACTGCCTATCCCTCCTCACTTTTAAAAGTGACAGTATAATACTCACCTTCTATAGGGATGGTGGGAATTAAACCCGTTGCTACCTTTTAAATGCTCAGAACAGGTATTGAAGCAGCAGCAGCAGCAGCAATTAGCCCAAGAAGTTTTAATTTAGCACCTATAGAGTATTTGTCCAAGTACAGGTCTTAAGATTCAATTCACACAGAGAGAAATGTGTTTGGACTTCAGATACACCTAATCAATGGCGTCCTCCAGTACTTCTTACACACAAGTGTAATGCTGGACATTTAGGACAGAAGAGTGAACAGAAAGTGGCTCCAGTTTTAAGAAACTCTTGCCAAACAGAAGACACAGACAACAGACATGTGCACAGATCCTTTCAAATGCCATCTTGACTTCTTCTTATCATTGACTCTAGCTGTAATTCTACAAGAAATTTTTGTTAGGCTTGTGTGGTGGCTCACCAGGCCAATCCTCTAACAGCAAGCACCAGCACCCCATATGGGTACCGGTCCATGTCCCAACTACTTCACTTCCAATCCAGCTTCCTGTGTATAGCCTGGGAAAACATTAGAGGACGGTTCAAGTCCTTGGGCCCATGCATCCATTTTGAAGATATTGAGGGGGCTCGTGGCTTAGGATCAGCTCAGCTCTGATCATTGTGGCCATTTGGAGAGTGAACCAACAAATAAAGGATCTTTCTTTCTCTGTCCCTCCTTCTCTCTGTATATCTGCCTTTCAAGTAAAAATAAATAAGTCCTTATAAAATAAAAAAGGATATATTTGTTCTCCAGAAATAAGACCAATAAGCTCCAATGGAACAAATGTGAGAAGAGAAGGCTATTAAATTACCCTTCTGAGTTTCACTTTAGACACTATCCTTACAATGTCCCACCAGGCCGGGAACCCAATACCCAGGGATTGGTACGTGGCAGTGACACTGCATGGGAGAGAACTGGGGTCAGTTAAACGACTCCAGACAGCTGTTTGCCCTGACATTAGGCTCCCTCTCCCTCCCTTCATCAAGTGGCATTTGGGGAGGACCAGTCCGGACCCAGATAAGCACATGTTTGCCAGGCTTTTCCAGGAGTGTGGACTAAAGGAAAGGGCACTGGAGAAAGGGCACTGGAGAGAGTTCTCTAGGAATTGGGGCTCTTTGGAGAGGAAAAGATTGAGTTCCAGGAACTTTATGGAAACATATAGAGCAGGGTGGGTAACTCTAGAACAAGGTTCTTTGGTTTTGATGTAGTGACACTGGGTTGCATTCTTGGCCTGGCTATGCTGCACATGGCTGACATGCACAAATATCCCTCTGCTCACAAGATTTCAGAATGCCTCCCACAGTGTAGCGGCAAAATGTGGGTCCCATTACGGCCCCTGGATAACAAAATCCTATCCAACTGAGCATCACTGGTTTGGAGATAGTGCTTCCCTGAACATAAGCAATGTTGTCAACTCCAAAAATGTCCACCACAGAGCTAGACTCACCCATGACTGCCATGCCTGTGACAGACATCACGAATCAATCACTACACACTTGGGACACCCACATCTCATTTGAAATGCTTGGTTTCAACTCTCAGCTCCACTCCCAATTCCAACTTCCTGCTAATATGCACCTTGGAAGGCAACAGGTGATAACTCAAGTATTTGATTTCCTGCCATCCATGCAGGAGACCCAGATGGACTTCCAAGCCCAGACTTCAACCTTGCTCACTCTTAGCTGCTACTGGAATTTGGAGAGTAACCCAATGGATGGGAGAGCTCTCTCTTCTCTTTTCTACTCTCTCTTTCTCTTTGCCTTCCAAATTAAATAAATATACAGAAAGATTTAAAAGCTAAGATTAAAATCAAGTCTGAGAGAGAAAGGAAATAATTTACCCAAGGAAATTTCTCTCCATCTGTGCACCTGGGAATACAGACAAGATATTGATTTCTGAAACACAATGACAGGAGGGGCACAGAACAGAGTAACCAAGGAAAGAAAGAGTTCAGTTTTCTCTAGAGATTGATATCCTGACATCACCTTTGTCAGGGTATTTCTGTAAGTGGTTTTGTAATGCACACCCCATCCCTGCCCAAGTTCATGGGATGGGTTTGTTTCTTCAAGTCAGATGAGAAACCAAAGCTTCTCGCAATGGCAGTAGAAATCTGACTAATCAAATGATCAGAATCTGATGAAACACATAAGAATATGGTTCTTAAAACCCTGCAACTGGCTTTTCATATCTTCTTTGCTTATAGTTTTCTATTTGGGAAAAACTGGCAAATGAAATAAACTCAAAAGATTTTCTTATTTCTGGCCTTATGAAGTACCAATGAGTGATGCAACAACCCATTTTATATGAATATGAATCCACAAGGAATGTCCCTGTGAGTGGCTATGTGCATGTTGGCTTCCCCAGGTAGCTGATAACCCTGATGTTCATTGTTTTGGTGTCATGTGAAGATAAAAGTCTTTGAAGATCGATGACTTTCAGGGATCAGAGAACTTAAGAGTCTTTTACTCCAGTTGGATAATGCACTTAGGATTTTAATCAACCCTAACATGTGGATTTTATACATTATTCAAGACCTCCTTGAGTCCTACATAGATAATTCTGTTGTCAAACACCCCATTAGAAGTGTTGGCTGCCTACTGCAGCCATGGGACACTGTTGGTATACTAGGCAGTGGTTGCTGGAAAGGCTGAAGTCAAAACCTCTTTGTTTTTAAGCTAGCTCTTTGGAAATAGCACATTTTCTGTTCTGAACTAAAGTCCCCAAGTTGTTCATGGGCCTTGGCATTCCTATGAGCTTCACTGTAAATGTTGACTTTTATGGCAATCAACACAGACATAGATGAGGCAACTACTCTGAGCAGATGGGAGAAAATGCCCTAAGGGGCCCATTGTGCTCACTGCTCAGGAGGACAGGAGCTCCATGAAATGAGGATTGAGTTAGAAGTCCCATTTCTACCTACAACAATACATTCAAACAAGCAGTCATGTATACCTGTTCTAAGGACCTTTCACATCTTGGGCTGCCGGGAGGGCACAGCCTATATAATGCGTATCAACCAAAGACCAACCTGGCAATTTTTCAGGGGGATTACATTAAGGATCCAAAACCTGACAGATCTCAAGGATTCAAATTTCACCCCCTGTCACCCATGTTGCAAAGGGAAAAATCACTTCTCCCAGCCCCAGTTCATGTGTAACATGGGGAAGTAGCTGCACTCAGGAGGTCACATTGTGCCTATGGTAGAGGACCAGGCCAATAAATTCAAAGGCTGCAGAACCCAAGAAGTCTTAGGGAATCACCTGTTATCATACGCTCCAGTCAGGGGCAAACAACAACAGCATTTTCAGTATTGTATAAGACTCTCCAGTAAGCACTTCACAGAAATGATAACCCAACAGACACAATATGCATGATGCAAGAACTAACGTGTATGAGTACAAACCCCATACTAAGTTTTTCGTAAAACTGATGTTATTTAAGGCTCAAAAAAAAAAAAAAAACCCAGCACTATGGGTACCGTATCTCCATCTCACAGATGAAAAAATAGAGCCTTCAAGAAATGAAGCAATATACATCCCAGATAAGCAATTAATTCTCTAGCCCAGAAGAATGGCATCAGGTAGAATACACACAGATGGCCAGGTAAGGTCCCTGTGACTGTATCATCTTACACTGCAAAGGAGACTATGCAGATGAGAGAAAGTTTAAAGACCTTGAGTTGGGAACACTATGCTCAATTATCTAGGCTGTCCCAATATTATTCGAAGGATGTGATAGGGAGGCAGGAGGGTTCAAGAGAGGAAAGAGACTTGATGACAGAAACAGAAAGAATATAAGAAAGATGGCACACTAATTTCTTTGAAGTTGGAGTAAGGGCAACAAGAAATGTAGGTGTCCTTTATAAGCTGGAAAAGACAAGGAACACAGTCCTGCCATTCCAGTCTTATTTATGTAAAAGAATAAATGCCTGTTATTCTAAGTCATTAAGTCTATGGTAGTTGGCTAGAGCAGTGATAGAAAACTAATGCATACTGTGTCTCCTGCAGAACTCAACTGACTTCAAATAAAATTCCAGCCAGCACAGAGAGAAAGAAAGATGAATCTTCCCTATGTTGCACCACTGTGAGAAATCATTGTACAGCTGGGCTTTAAAACAGGTTCTGTTTTGTTCAAATCTTGTGGTTAAATATTCAGAAGGAAAATTGACATAGCCCTGCTCAAAAATGAAGGTTGGCATTTTGCATTAGCAGAAAGCTGCACTGTAAAACAGGACAATGTGGAATATCTTTATAAAACAGGAAGTGACACACACATGAGGGTTGCTGCTATCAATATGAATTTTTAAACCTGGAAGTGAGTTCCCAAAGTGGCAGTATGTAAGCTGCTCCACCACCCTCCCATCTTTGGGAGCTGAAGGAGCAAGAAGGAGCTGGAACTGAGAGTAGCTGGGTCATCTTGGAGCCGGTCATGTTGGACAATGAAGCATGAATCACTGAACAAATGTGCAACAGTCAAAAACCGCAAAATAAGCCCAGAGACAGCATGCTAATAGTCAGGCAAATAAGGGTAGAGGTGTTTGAATATTCATGAACCTCTAATCAGGAACTTCAGATAAATACAGAAATGGCCCCATCAATGATAAGGCACTCCATGGGAAGGAGAATCCTGCCTGAGGAGGTGGAAAGAACTGTGGTCCAGATCAGTCCCACTGCCCAGGACTCCTGGGGCATTAGTCTGGATCTTCACATGCCAGGCCCCACAACCTGGCTTCTTCCTGCATTTGTCACTCACACTACACTGAATTTGGTCTTGTCTTGACATGGAAATTTTCTGCTTCCAGAGCTAGGAAAGGGAGATGGGGAGAATATTAATGTGTTCAAATCATCTTCCATGAGCCAGGCCTGAACTGCATTCTCTGTGCATATTTCATCTCATCCCCACAACCACCTTTGCATGACGATGTAATTATCCCATTTTCAGGTGAGGAAATTGAGGCTCAAGGAATCTACTTCTTGCTGATATCAGAAAGCTGGCAAATGGCAGAGCTGATATTTGAACAACTTTCCTACATTGCTTCCTCTGCATCACTTGGGGCCATCAGGGCTCACTCCACATTAAGCTAATCATGAGATGTACATAAGCTCTTGACATTGCTTAGGCTGAGATGCAGTGCTGGAGGTCTGGGAATAGTGTCTGCAGCTTGAGAGGCAGTGTTTGGCTCTGCAATGGAGATGAGGAATGCCCAACTGCTTCAGTATGGGTCAGTCCCAAAAGGAGCTTTCTTGGAATCAAATGTGCTCAAAATCGTGAAGACCAGAACTTCAAGCAAACCCAGAAAAATCGGAGGCCTCTCCCTGACTCATCTCTTCTCCTCCTCCACACATCTATCTGGAGGAACTGTGTATGCCACAGATACCTGGGTAGTTTGGGGAGGGTGTTTGGTGCGCTGGAGCCCCTTGCACGTACACACACACACACCAATTTTGCACTATGCTGGCTAGGATCAGCAAGAAACAGGATCAACATGCCTTGTGGTCTTATGGACTTACAAGTTCACATGAAGAAGCTTGAACAAACTAAACAACCCAACAGAACTGTAACCACAGATGGCAGAAGGTGCTGTGGAAGGAATTCTGAGAGTTATGAAGGAAGAAGAGGAGGTTGTCTAAGCAGTCAGTAGAGAGGCTGAAAGGATAATGAGAATGGATGGAAAACACATCCAGCAGGACCATAGGAAACAGGAGGGGCTCCAGACAGCACTGACATTCAGCCTATGTGTGAGCAGCAGTGGGCATGAGGATCCAGCCATGGCAAGGAGATGATCAAGAAGAATCGAGCATGAACCTTGGCAACGTGCTGGGATGTTGAGCAAAATTATGTTCCTAGGGAAGGAGAAGAGCAGAGTTCCTCAGTCAGGAATACGACCCCATATCAGGTAGAAGGCTCACACAGATGCCAAAACCCAGGGCTAATAAGCCACTGGCTTTCCTGTTCTGCACATAGATCCCCAGGACATTTGCTTCACATTCTTTCTCTGTGTCATAGTCCTGTACCCCTTTTCTATTGGTATTTCTATTACTGCCGATGTATGGTGTGAAGCAACGCACATTTGTTATCTCATGGGTTCCCAATTTCACCTGGCTTTTCTGTTCACGTCTCCCAAACTGTACACAAGAAGTCAGCTGGGCTATATTATCAGCTAGAGGCTGGCCTTGGCACTGAGTGTTGGTGAGCTCTCTCAAGTTCCCTGAGGAGATAAGATAAAGGCCCCCGGTGTCATGATAGTTGTTGGTTGTGGACCATGCTTGGCAAGTAGAGGCAGCTCTCAGGTCCTTGCAACACAGTCCCCATGCATCAGCTGCTCATATTCCCAACCTCTATAGGTCTAGCCCCACGTAAGGACCCACTTGATTAAGCCAGAATCACCCAAATAATCATCTTCCTGGTTAACTTAAAGCCCAGTTCACTATATTCTTTGGCTCTGCCCTCAAGCCCAGCACAAGCAGGAACAAGGTGTGTCCATCTTGAAATGGCCATCTTAGAATTTAATAGCTTATAACATCCTCCTCCTCTGGCTCTAACTATGGATGAAGCACTGTGCAGGTGACTTGACATACACTGGAACACAGGGATATCGATTCTAAGATGTCCTCATTCTTAAGAGGATGATACAGGGGTCAGGGAAGTCAGCAGCTTAGCAAAGGACATACAGTCATAGCAAGAAGTCAGACTGCAACCCATGTCTATGTCACTTCTAAGCCCAGCCGACCCTCTAATATTACTTCAGCCAAGCCTATTGAACATGCACTTGCCCCAAGATCTTGATCTCTCCAATAGGTGAGTTCCAGAAGTCCCGAGAGAAAACTCCCTGTCTCATTTTCTAGAAGCCATGAAGAAATATTCCAGAGGTGAGGTTAAAAAAAAAAAGAAAGAAAGAGCTGTTTTTAGGTACCAGAAAGTATCTATCCTGTTGGACTACCCACAGGAACTCTAGTAACAGCACCATGGCCAGGGCAGCCCACCTCATTAAACCCTGTCAAGAAAAACAAGACCAATGGAGTTCCAGGCTGTCTTTTCCAGCACCAGGATGCTCCAGCATGCCCAGGAAATCGCAAAAGCATCCAGAGTGTACTGAGCAGGGCCAGGAAGCAATCACTGTTTTGCTGAGCACACAGCTGATGGGCACATCTGTCCACAACTCTAAGAAGAGCATGCTGCCCCTTCCCAGGCCACCTGCCCAGGATCCCATTCCCCTCTTTCCTTGTGACAGAGTCTGAAGCAGATGGTGCAGAGTCACTCCAGTGGAAATTAATGGAGTCAGACTATCCACACACTTCTTTTCAACCAGAAATATTTTCCATGAGTCAAATACCAGATGTATTGTGTTTATGGGGTAATTTAGCACTTGCAAGGGCACGACACTGAAATCTAGGAAGAGTCACGTTAGCGTTTCAGGCAGAGCTAAGCACACTCCAGCTGCCTGCCGTGATACTAGAGGAATCCTCTCTGAGACAGGTCTGCACTTCTAATTCAACACTTTCCTACTTGTGGGAGACAAAGTGCAGTTTCAGCAACACCTCCCTGTCTTTTCTGTTTGTGATGGTAATGGCCAAATTGGAGATGGGAGAGGTTAGAGAGGAGAAGCGGCAATAGTAGAAGACTAGAAATGTTCTTTGGGTTTAAGTGATTGCCAGAGATGTATTAATCCAGCCATCACTGGGACTATATGTATTCTTTGAGTCATAAAATTTTCTAAAGTAGTTTTCAAAGTGTGGTTCTGGGCCCAAAGCGTGTCAGGCCACATCCCAAACTCACTGAATCCCAACCTCCAGGGCAGGGTCCAACAGACTGCACTCTAACTCACCACCAGGAGACTGATGCTCGTGGTGCCTGGGGTCCACGGCTCCTAATAAAACACCACAAGAGAAACTTACATATGACTTCTGCACAAGGCAACATCTGTGCCTCAGTTTACTTACCTATAAAATATATTAATGGATTACTAGTAGGACTCAGTTCTTGCTTAATTTATTGTGAGAATGAATGAGGGAAATAAAGCATTTGAGAAAGGAATTTGCACTGTGCACAAGCCACCTTCCTGCTGTTATCCTTTCATTATGAATATCTGCGTTGAGATTGGCTATGCTAGCAGCCACGATAACAGTAACACTCATCACACTTTCTTACATGCTGGGCGCTGTACAAATAGTGACAGGCAAGTAGATCATTTTCACATGACCACAGAAAATATTTTTTTCACACTAGTCATGACTTCCACCCATCCATCCATTCATTCATCCACTCAATATTCCAACCAATATTAACTTAGCCCTATCATACTCTAGGCGCTGTTTGTGGCACAGGGATAGAACAGGAAACAAAGCAGATGCACCAATCAGAGCACTCATACAAGTCCAGATGCAGTGCCTTGATCCCCATGCTACATCCCCCCGTGACACACACACCCCTAAGCCCTTTTCATGGTCTCATCAATTTGGGTTCCTCCAGAGCATACTTGTTAGGGCTGCCACTCTGCTTGGGATCTGCCTGTGAAGGGATCTCCCTTCTCCTGTGACTCCTCTGCTCACCCTCACTCTCAGAGGTACCCAGTCCTTTCCGTGATCCCCATCCTATCCTGCCACTGGAAAGTGCTTCCTTCAGCCCTGAGCGCCCTTCTTGACAGCACCCAGTGCAGTTTGCTCAGCCTTGGTGAGCAGCAGGATTGTTCTCTGAACACTAGCTTCAGGCGTGTCCATGCCACTAGGGTGTCAGGAACAGGGCAATTCAATCTGTTAGTGGGTAGTTAGGGTAAAGAGATGTCACTCTAACAACTCAGAGAAGGAGCTCTGTGTGTAAGGGGTAAGATCCTAGAGTGTCCAATCTCTTGTTCACTTTCCACGGTGACCTTTTAGCATGAGATGCTCTGGGCTATGCTGTAAATTTTCTCCAACTGGAGAGACAAGGCATGTAAAACGTAGGTCCCTCAGAATCTAGAATCTAAAATGAGGTGATGACTTAGACTCTAGACACTCACACATGCATGCACAATGGGGAACAGGAGTTGAAAAACTACACCCAGAGGCAAACACAGTTCACTACCTGCCTTGGTGAACAGAGCTGCAGTAGATCACATGCAGGCCCATTCATCTATTGATCATTTCTGGCTGCTTTTGCCCAACAGGAGCAGATTAAGTCATTTCAAGACAGGTCAGCTGATCCACAAATCCTTAAATATAGGCTATCTGGCCCTTTAAGAAACAAGTTTTTCAACTTTTGGTATACAAGACAGGGCTTTTCAAACAAACCTGCATTAGAAGAAAGTCAGTTGGGCCTTTTCACTGATCTGGTCAATTAAATAAGTTACAGAACAAAAATAAAGTAACCAACGATTCATGTCCTATCCCCTCTTTAGATTACCTGAGTCAAGATTCCACGAAAACCTTTCAACTAATCACACACACACACACACACACACACACACACACACACACACACACACACACACACGGCTATAACCAATTAATGTAACAATTTAATAATAGGTTAACGAGCACACAGCTTAATAATGCTCAACATAACCTCATTCAACCCAAGAGTTTCCAAACAAAAGCAAATGTGATTCCATTTTTCACCTGGCTGGCAGGCATTCACAAGTTTGCAGTTCTTGAGAAGGCAGACGTGAGGAGGTGGAGAGAAAATATCCTCCCACTGGGTTGGGGGTGCAGCTCTGTAGTAGGTGCGTCATGAACCACCTAGGTAGCAGAGTTGCAAATGCAGATCCCATCTAGTGACTCTCCTTCCAGGAACTTACCTTAAAATAATCCCTCAAGGGTATTCAATGTTCAATGCCATTTACCTACACATGTTCATTACAGTGCTATTCATAACAGCAGAAACCTGGATGGGGTTTATTGTCACCCAAGAATAAAGATCATATAAATGATGCTGGATATGTTCACGCCATGGAATATGGCAAACTGTAAAATGAAATAAACTAGACCTGAATCACTTAGTGAGACAAAGAGTATACTTGATCCAATGGGAGGAAAAACAGAACATGAGTCATTCAGGAGAAAAAAATGCCATAATGTCTGTATGTGTACTTAAGAGCCCAGTGGTACAGACAAAGGACACACATACACACACACACACACTTGGATCAGCCTAAACATGGAGACTGTTGTGAGTAAAAGTTTTCCTGGAAGAGACATCTGATGGTCTGATGCACAACACATTCTCTTTTTTCATTTGTTTTTCAGTTGCTACTACTATATGCATATTTTTTTAGATAAAATGAAAATATTCTTATTTAAAATAAAAACAAGAAGGATGACTCTGGATCTGACAGTGATACTTCCCAACGCAGAGTTTCTTGGAAGGCAATGGCTGTTAACCTGTTCAACCTTTGTGAGATCCCCCCACCCAACCAATCAAAAAAGGGTTAGCACCCAGAATCATCCAGCAGGCTGCAGCCAACTGTCTCACCTACAATCTCTCAGGTCATTGTGTAGGAGAAGCCAGTGTTATTAAAAGAAAATTTTTTAAAAAATCAATAATCCATCACAGTGAGGGCTCTGAAGTTAGTCTACGGAGCTCTGGATTCTGGTGGTGCCCCCAGCAGGTATGAGACTCCTCAAAAAGCATCGGGGACCCACTGGGCATTGTTACCTCACCAGTGGGAGTGGCAGTCACAGCAGCTTCCTTTGGACTCATTCATTCAGCACATATGCTATACTGGACTCTGCAAAGCACCTCACAGGTCACAGGCAGTGACAACACCAGTCTCATCTTTCATGAGGGGAGAGTGAGGATTTTGGAGCCATCAATCAATTGTCCAAGGTCACAAAGTTATTAAGCAGCACTCAGGATACAAACTAAGGTTTTTCTGCTTGAGCTTACAACATTACATTTTCCTTGCAATTAACTGAGGCAAAACTGCTCACCCATCTCAGCTGCCCTCTTGGCATTCAGCACATGTCATTCATTTTGATAGCTCACAGACACTCAAGGTTCCAGAATAAGGGTTGTCCAACAAACAGTACTCAGGCCCAGTTGCCACACACTGCCTACACTTGCCCCTGCTGGTGGGGTTGACCATATCTGCTCCTGAGGCCTGCCATGTTGGACAAACAGAACATCCTGGCTGAGGACCCTGGATATACCTGGATATACCCTGGCACTCCTTCCTGAACTAATTTCCATTCCCAGCTTTTCTTCCAGTGTATGAAAGCTTCCACTGTAACAAGCACACCTTGCTCCAGAAGCTCTCCTGTGGGGACCCATCTGTCTATAGCTCAGCAGGACCTGTCTGTCTCTGTCTCCCTGTCTGCCTCTCCCTCACTCTCTGTATTTGTCTCCCTGTTTCTCTGGCTCTTGCTGTCTCTCTGTGCATGCTTTCCTTGTTTTTGGCCTTCTCCGAAACACACGTGCATGCAAGCACACACACAGACACACACTGCAGTCACCTTACGCCTGCCTCCCTTGCCTCCCTCCTCCCACAGACTCTGAATCCAGGCTAGCTCTGTTCTGCAGGACACCCCCAGGTCAGATTCTCTTCATCAGTAGTTGTCTTAGCACTTTCTCCTACTAAGAGCTCATTCTGTTTTTCGTTTACCCAACAGTTCACATCATCCTGATTTACAATAATCTTATCTACGAATCAAGGATAACAATACCAATCTCACAGGATAATTGGGAGGAAAGTAAGAGGATGGACTGGGACAGATCTCTGCAAAAGCCATCTCCTATGACTAGCTAAAAAGCACAAACCATGCCTGCTTATATTTCTTATCAGCTCTGGCTAGTGCAGTTCTTGGCATTGTGCATTTGTTCAATAAAAATATGCCAAGTCAATAAAAAAACTTATCTACATACTGAGCATCTTGGCATTGGTCAAGTTGCTATGCCAGGGGCAAGAAAGAGAACCAGTGTGGGCACTGTTGGATACAATGTGCACACATAAGAGACCAAACAGGGAAAGAAATCTGAGGAGCTAAGGCCCCAACCAAGCTCATGCCTTCTGACAAGTGTGCCACATACTCCTTCACCTTCGTTTCTACATAAAATAATTACAACAACCTAAAGGGCAAGTCTCTTCCCAGAAGGAAACAGTGGCAGAGACATGTGAGGATGTGTCACGAGCTGTTCAGTGAGTAGGGGGTAGGACTCTGCACTTCTACCCCAAGTTGCCATCCACCAAAGTGTGGGGCTCTGAGAAAGGGCAGAGGGGTCTCTTGTCCCTCCCAGAACCATCCTCCTCCAGAACAAAGGGACTGAGATCTCCCCAACACAAGTCTTTTCTGTGCCTCACAGAAAGTTCAAGAAACTGTTCTGTCAGTAGCTGGACCTGCCAGATACCTCTCCACCACCTCCTTATCCTCATTTTTCTGCTTAGACTCTTGACCAATAGCAACTGCTACTCAGAGCTTTCACTCTAGGTTGGGCCATTTCAACCACATGTCCACTTCCACCACCTCTGTAGGAGATGTTGGAAAGGGCAAGGTTGGGTGCTTCAGCAGGTCACCTTTGCAGGCCTGAGGGTATCTGAAGCCCTAGCTGGAAGACTCTACTAAACAGAGATCTGCAGACATTGAAGAGGAAGTTTATTTGACAGAGCAAATGCTCCTGCACATTTCATCCCACAAGAGGTGAGAGAAGAGTAAACCATCCATTCCCACTTCCTGCCTCCATACCCAGAGCACTTCTGAGTATTCCTTGAAGTGTCCATTTCTTCTTTGCACACTTTGCACACTTTCCTGCACCTTCAGCTAGTTCGCCCTTTAACATAGTCTTGGAAATGGCCCCTGTGCTAAGGTCAATTCAGGAGCTCAAACTATTTTATTGAGTGTTGGTCTCTATATCTTTAATCAGTGCTTTTCCTATGGGTTCTTATGTGCTGACAAAATGCTGGAAGAAGCTCTGTGAACACAGACTCACAGTTTAGCCACCCTGTCCATAATAGTTCCAAAAACAACTAGAATTAAGTCTTACTGGATAAATTTGGTTTCAAATCCAACATGAACTAGTTATTGTGGCCAGAGGACAGAGTGTGCTGATTAGCCAGAATGGGACTAAAGCCAAAGGGAGGTGCTACTAATACAAACCAAAAAGCACTAAAAATGCTTAGGATGAAACAAGAGCCCATCCCCAGCATTGTGTAGAGTGTAGGTCTGTGTTGGTGTTCACACTTTCCCTCACTTCTCCGATACTTATTTAGCCACTCACATGTGCCAGGTGTTGTTTCACAGGAGGCTGAGACTGAGCAAACAGGCAGACGGAGCAGCTGCTCCTAGGAAGCCCACATCTAGTAGGGAGGATGCATAAAAACCCTAGCCAGCAGACGGATACAGGGTATCTGAGTGAAAAGTTAGACTGCTGGACATGAAGAAGATGGGGCTGAATGCAAGCACTGTGGTAGAAGCACAGGCCAAGCCAGTCACCACTGAGGTAAAGAAGCAGACAGCCCCAGGTCACAGATCAGACAGGTGGGTATGCAAATACAGACACTACGTTTTCCAGAGAGTAAAAAAGACAGGAAGGAAGAGACATGCAGGGGATAACAAGGGATTTCAGCTCATTTTTTCCCCTCTAGTCTCATGTGATTGGTCCAATTTCTTGTTATCATAAATCCCCTCTACTCAAGTTAGGTCAAAAGAATTCTTTGTTTTGAACTAACTCGCCCTTGACTATGAAGCTAATTAAAAAATCCAAGACTGTCAGCCTCATTAGTTGCCCAAAAGAATCCTGTTTTTTTGGAATGGCTCATTTTTAAATGTTGCAGGATGCTATACTGTTACTAGGTTACAGCTAAAAACGAAGCACACTTAAGAAAAATAGCATATAGTATTGAAATGAGAGTAGAGAAATGTATGTGTATTTTAAAAACTATATATATATGGCATCTACTGTGACTAAGAATGCATAAGAATGGAGGCAGGCAATTCACTAGCTCAGTGAAATATTAAAGCACCAGGTTCATTTCTTGAGCTTTCCTCTATGGATACAGATCTACCCAGCACAATGACTCAATCCTAGCCCTGAAAAGGAGCCTCATCCCGCCCCCTTAAAAAGATGCAAAAACCAAAGCATTCACAAGCATAGAGGATGCAGATAAGCAGATACATAAAGAATACACATGCAAATTTTACACATGTAAATTATACCCATGTACATATATAAATATATACACAAAGACATACACACAACAGAATGCACACACACATACATATATATACACATGTGCATAAATTATACATATGCATATATACACAAAATACACAGGTAGAGAGAATACTCAGTGACAAGCAGGATTCTAGGTGTGATCACACTAGCCATGGCAACAACGGTGAAGTGCATGGTTACCAATATCCCCAGCTCCCCTAGGAGGTATGGTTCATCTTTTTAAAGAGACACAGTTTGGGCCCGGAGCGGTGGCGCAAGTGGTTAAGGTCCTCGCCTAGCACACCCGGGATCCCATATGGGCGCCGGTTCTAATCCCGGCAGCCCCGCTTCCCTTCCAGCTCCCTGCCTGTGGCCTGGGAAAGCAGTCAAGGACGGCCCAAAAGCTTTGGGACCCTGCACCCGCGTGGGAGACCCAGAAGAGGCTCCTGGCTTCGGATTGGCATAGTATCGGCCGTTGTGCTCACTTGGGGAGTGAATCATCGGACGGAAGATCTTTCTCTCTGTCTCTCCTCTCTCTGTATATCCGCCTTTCCAATGAAAAAATAATAAAAATAAATCTTTAAAAAAAAAAAAGAGAGACACAGTTTGTCCGGTCATATCACTGGGCACTTCAGGGCCAGACGCAAGCGTATTTTTGGCATGCACCTGCCTGCTGTGGCTAGCTCCCCAGTGTCCTGTGCATGTGTGTATGTGTGTGTATACATCTCATACCGCCACTAACACGTATGAGTCTTCCACCCAGCAGCTCTCAGCATACTGCATATCTCGGCACACAAAACAGTGCTCTGTATACCCCAGACTGCAGACGCCATTGCAGATTTATTGCATTTATTTAAAAACAACAAACATTCTCAATTATTTCCACACTGCTCAAGACCATAATTTACTCAGAGGTATGAGCTATCAAGTTTCTCAGGGATTGCTTCAGAATGTCAGATCTAAAAGATGACTCCCACGTTAGTGAATATGAAACACCCATTTATATTTTTCATTTTTACTTTGATTTAATTTTCAGACAATTCAACTTTCTCCCCATGCCTGAGTGCCTAAATTCATTTCACTTGTCAAAAAAGACAAATTTTCATAATTACAAAATAAAACATGGTGGCCTTTCTTTGGTGACCGCATATTTCACATCATTTTTCCCCACATGAAAATGCCTTGCTTAGTCTAGTTGGCTTACTTCTGACACATTTCTATTCAGTTTTTGCTTAGAATAGACAAGGGAACAGGCTAAACATTCAGTAATGTTTTGTTATGTTAATGAACATCTGTAAAAAGAGCGCTGAAATGTCCCAACCCAGCCTGCTGTGCTTACACCTCCTTATCTGTCATTTTCACTGAAAGAAGTCATCTTTGTAAGATTACTGGACTTCTCATCAGCGGTTCTTTCTGTCTTGACCAAAGCACCAACTTCAACTAGGGTATGCATGGAAAAAAGGCCAACAGCATGACAGGTTTTCTTTCTTTTTTTAAGATTTATTTATTTTGATTGGAAAGGCAGATATAGAGAAGGAGTTACAGAAAGATCGTTTGTCCACTGGTTCATTCCCCAAGTGACCACAATGGCCAGAATTGAGCCAATCTGAAGACAGAAGCCAGGGTCTCCCAAGCAGGTGCAGGATCCCAAGGTTTCAGGCCATTCTCTACTGCTTTCCCAGGTCACAAGCAGCGAGCTGGATGGGAAGTTAGGCATCTGAGACATGATGAAATGCCCATATGTGATCCTGGCACTTGCAAAGTGAGGCTTTACCTACTAGGCTATCATGCTGGGCCCAGCGTGAGGCTGGGGCTCCTAATATAACATGACGCTCTTTGATTTAAAGTAACATATGTCCTGAATATAAGTTGATGATGATTTGCATTATCTAATGCAAAACACAGCCAAAGTGTGGCTAGTGTGGTTACAATTTTCGATCTCTGTTTTAAAATTAAAATTTGCTTTGTCTTAGTGGGGCTCTTGGATATATAAAAGTGCATTGTTTATAGTTAGAAACCTACTCTGTTATTTATAAAAGGGTTAAAGGGGAAGGGGAAGGAGGTGGGTTTTGGAAGAACAGCTAAAGCCACCACCTGCAATACCAGTTGGTGTCCTATCTGCTCCACTTCTGATCCAACCCTCGTTAATGCTCTCAGGAAGGCGTAGAGACAGCCCAAGTCCTTGGCTTCTGCACCAGCTCTGGAGATCCCGATGAAGTTCCTGGCTCCTAGCTTTGGCCTGATCCAACCCTGGTAGTTGAAGTCATTTCTTGAGTGAACCAGCAGATGCAAGATATCCAGCTTTCAGCAGGTTCCCCTCTCTGTGTGTGACTGTATCTTTCAAATAAAAGCAAAGAAAAATAACAACCTTAAAAATAACTAGTAATAAACAAGTATGAAAAAGTGTAATTCCTTGAACGTAATCTTGGGAACTACAAAGTTGTAACAAACAGACTGTTGAAATAATTGGTTTGGTTACCAGCTCCCCGCCCTTGCCCACACAGACCATTCCTCAAGGGAGAAGACAGATTTTAAAGTTCAGCAGCCAGGGGACAATGCCAAGGATGGAATCTAGAGAATAACTGTTCAAGGTAACGATAACTGGATGCCAAGGAGGAGTTATCTCTAGGGACAGAGGTAAAGTGATAGAGTAGCCCAAATTGTGACACACTCACTCACATCCTTTGATACAGATATTCACCTTGTGGTGGATTGGGGCTTAGAAAGCTGAAGCTGAGCTGGAGATGAGTGGGGCAGTGTTTGGGGAATGGTCACCAAACACGTAAGGGAAACTTTGGAACGGATCAGGTCAGGGGAGAAGTGAACAGTAAGGCAGACTCAGCAAAGATCTCGGCAGACCGCATGGGGAACTGTGTGGCCAGGACTGCTCTTCAGAGCTAAGCTGGGGTGATCTAGCAGATGTCTTTCTCCCTCCAACATCAGCCCATCACTGCATGGTGCTATGCAAGACATGCTGGTGCTCTTCACCCAAGGCAATTCCAGAGGCAGACAGATGTCAAGGGCTGCAGATTGCATGCATGAGTGTTCTGGGCCACTTTAAGGGGGTCTGAGTGATCTGCAACAGCACTTGTTAAACTAGGATCTTGCTTTAGCAATGCCCCCACCCCAGAAGAAAGGATACAGTGTTTGTTGTTGTTGTGGCTGTTCTAACTCATACCAGTTGTTGATCTTGTTTCATGGCTTCTCACTTATGGAAATGTATAGAGATGGAGTACTGGGATCTATCATACACAGATGTGGGGGAACAATTGTACATGCATCCCTGCTTTCAGACGAAAGATGAATTCCCAATGAAACTGTTGGACATGTGTAGAAAATGAGATGCTGGACTATTTGACATTGTCTGTACCAACAATGTCAGGGTAAACTTAAATAAGAGACTGATAGAATTATGATTCCATATGAAGAATTACACCATTGTAGTATAATGGGGAAAATCTATTGGGGGGTGGAAGACTTGGAGGGAATCCCAGCGTAATCAAGATGCTGCTGTTGGTGTACACCCAAAATTCAGAAGCAGAAGTCAGTAAGATACCACAACAAGAGGATGATCATCTGAACAAGCTGCAAACAAATACAAAAACAAAAAAAAAGAAAAGTAGAAAAAAAAAGCAAAAGACACAGACTACTTTAACAACTTTATCAACACTTACTGCAGTACCCTAGTCAACAGGGCAGTCAGATACAGAGGAGGACATCCTTGTCTCATGACATCCTAAATTTAAAGATTCCTAGAATTCTCCTTTTTTGCTGCTAACAGGGCTATGCTCCCAGATGAGTAAACATCAATATTTCCAAAAGTAATGACTGAGAGGGCATACTGTTCACCCCTTGTTTGAGCAGATTTTCAACTCCCTGAGCAGGCTTCAACTAAGCCCACTGTACTCTTTACTACATAATTGGGGTCATCAGAACAAGGGGGTACTTAAAAAAAAAACTTTTAGATAATGCTTGCATAGTTCATCAGGGTGGGAAGGATCAAGAATCAGGAAAAACTGGGCGTGATCATTGTTTCCAAGTTTTCCACTTCTTTTTCCTATATCTGGGGAGAGGGGAAAGAGCAGGGGAGAAGCCACACCCAGCCTCCCAACTGCTCCAGCACCCAGGGATGGGGAACGGCCACCCAATATTGACCCAGGGTCCTGATGTGGCGTACACTCCAAAGGTGCTGCCCAGTTGGTTTTGATAGTTCCAAAATGTTGATTTCACCAATCCAAAGATGAGGGAACGGTTTCAATGGCCATTATCTGACATGGTCCACCTTACTGTCTCTATATTCGCACAGATATTTTCTGTTATATTTGGGCTGGGATAGTTGTTCAATCTGTTCTGTTCTCCTTCCTCTGTTATGGTAACAGATGCCCTCTGAAGGCCCCAAATGGGCTGCCACATCCTCTATGGAGATCTGGGCCAGTCATCCATTACTCTGCCTTTTCTGCTGAGGAGGAGGTTCTCATTGGCAAGGGAGTACTTTCTACCAGTAGGCCTCATTTGATGCTACCAGTTGTAACACAAAACTCTTTTGCCTCCATTGGGATTTCCAGCTTTGGACACATATAATTATGCATGGCTGCGTCCAAATGTAGAGTGGTCATGAATTAGGCCACATTTGCACCCTTACTGCATACAGACAACTTTGTTCTGTTTGAGCTACAGTCTTATTTTATTCCAATCCTTGTTGTCTACCATAGAGGAGAATCATGGTGGATCAGTACTGGCTCCTTCCCTGGCAATAAGACCTGTCAATCTTCATAGAACGACAACTCACAGCAAGACCCAGGATCTCGCTTCAGCTTTAGAAAGACAGGGCTGAGCCTTTTCTCATCAGATGAATGACTCTCTGCATCAACTGTCTTGCAGCCTGACTATGAGGAGAGAACAGTTGCCTTGAACCCTTCTCTTTGGTCTTTTTCAACCTGACTATGTCCCATCAAATCTGAAGAAGGGCTCTTATGAACGATTACTGCAACAAAAATAAGGTGGAAATAGCACCACAAGAAAATTCATTGTTCAACTTGATACCACTCAAGGGGCTGGAGGCAGCTTCTAATAAGCTGTGATAATGCCCGTATTTTAATAATATCAGGATATACAATGCTAAGTAATGGTTCTCATCTAGTTACTTTACCAATCTGAACCTGGTTTCTCTCATCTGTAAACTTTAAGATGAGCTCAATCATCTTTAAGAGTCACTCCAGTTTTGACATTCCATAGTCAGTGTCCTCTGATTCTTATCTTGTTCTATTTGGTGAAAAACAAGAGGGCTGAGGAGGGTAAAGATAAGACTGTCACCACTACCACCACAGTTGTGTCTCTGCCCAAAACAACAATGACAGCAATGACAAGCTTCTCTGCTGTGTTTGCTGCTCCTTAATACAACATTAGAAAAATGCTTATGTCAGAAATTTTTTTTCTTAAAAAGAAAAATCATAGTCTTGATTCACTATGGGTGCAGTAATAGGAACATTAGCCAACAAAGACTCAAAGCAAGCTGCAATACCCCCCAAAGTTCACTGCAATGTTTAGGCTATAAATTGAAATTAGAACTACAAAAAAAAAGTGACACTGAAAATTATTTTTTAAACTAAAAACATCTCAAGAAACTGAAATGACATTCCGACTGAGCGGTTTTGTGGGCACCCCCCAAGTTAGAATGTCTCAATTACTGCACCATCATCGTTACCCTCTCAACTGAAATTGTGTGTGAGAGCAGGATGATTTACATTTGTAGTTTATAAAATAAATTAGGCAGAAAAGAATCTCATAATCTCAACATATTATGTTTGCCAAATTTCTTGAAGGTAAATGGCCAAAGCATGTGATCCCTGAAGCAGCAAACAATGATAATAATGATTTATTAATATGTGTATTAGCAGAAACTTGATAAATGCATGTGTTCTTTCAGATAATGGATCAGCAAGAGTTTCTAAGACATTGCCCATCCCAAATCTGAATCCTATTGCTAATTATATATCTTCTGATAGGATTTTAAGGGCAAGAATAATAGCTAGGTTACTGGGATTTCCATTCTGCTACTTTTCAATGCTATGCATGCTGGACTGGCCATGAAGTCAAGCTTACTGTGTTTAGAAACAGGTAAAGCAAGTATCATGAATCCCTGTTCACCTTGGCCCAACTATCATCATATCTTGGGTTACTGTAATGGCTTTCCAACTGATGTCTCAATACCCACTCCCACCCTCTCATCCTGTCTTCTTCTTTTACACTTAAGGAACCAGAGGGATGCTTTAAACCTAGAATTCAGGTCATGAAAGTTCTCTTATCAACTGTACTAGGGTAAAGAGGCAAGGTCTTCATGATGGGGCTCTACCTTATCTTTCTGGCTTCATCTCCTGTCCCCTTTCCATTACTCATCTGGTTCTAGCTACATGAGTCTATTTTCCATTCCTAGAACATTCCAGATGAGTTCCAACTTCAAAGGTGTTGAGGATTCTGTTGACTCTGTTCTTTTTTCAAGCATCTGAACAGTAAGCTCCATCATCTCTTTGATGGCTCAGCTCCTGAGTTACCTGTTCTGACCGCTTTCCATAATGCCATTACCTGTCACTTCTCCCCAACACTCTAACACCGAATTTTCCTGATTGAATGGGTTTTTTTTTTTGTTCAATAAAATGAAAAGCATCTAACCTTCTATTTATTTATTTTTGTATCTCCTGTTTTAAATATCTACAATCTCCAGGAGAATAGAAATTTTTCTTTTGTGATACTGTATCCCCAGGCCCAAGAAAGCACCTAGTGAGAGCAGAATCAGAATCAATATAGGTGAGGAGGAAGGAAAAAAGGAATGGAAGGAGTAAGGGAGGAGGGAAAGGAGGAAGGAAAGAGGAAAATGAGCATATATAATCATTTTTAAAACTGCTACATTACAATGACAGGATGAGATTTTTTCATTTCTAACAGTCCATATTAATATCATTAAATCATTATAATTTAATTTCAACACATCTATATAGCAAATTACTGATATTCTTAGGTGTTATGTCTTGAAATGTTTTTGTTTTCAAGTTGCTTGCTTAATTTCAATGTCATTCAGTACTGTAAATACACCTTTTAAGTATGGTAAACCCTCAAAATATTCAGTGTTATTAAAATGTAAGTCAAGAAATACTGAAAATATTGTGCAATTTCAGAATGGTTTTAGACAAGAATGGGCAGTTCATGGGGGATCATACCCAGGTCCTGACCTGCTTTCTGCGTTTTCTTTCCACTCTATCCTTCTGACTTCATCATCTTGGGACGCTGGATAGAGGCATTTATCCATAATGATTTGACATGTGGGAAATAGCTTCATCCAGCCAGACATTCCTCTATGTTCTGCCACATTGCCAAAATTTGCAGCAATGTTTCTAACACAAAAACTATTTCTTATACTTTGACAATTTACACAAAAGTAAATGCCTGCATCTGACTGCATAGGAAGGAGAAAAGAGGGTTGAGAGGGATGTGTATGGAGGGGATAGTAGGAGAGAAACAGATCTCTGGTTCAGGGAACACTTGCTGGATATGGTTCACTGGCATGTGTTACACCTTGAAAACAGTGACACATAAAGAACTTCATGAGTAATTCAAAGATTTGTCAAGAGGCATTTGAACTCCATGAAATATTTGTTTTATTCTTGGGTTTTTGGATCCTAAACTTAAAGTTGAATTTGTTTCTATATCCATTCTATTTCCCAAAGTCATACCTGCCCTAAATTTACATTTCAGCTTTCTCAACAAATCTATAGCTTCCTATCACTGCCCCACATTGTTACTGAGGACACAGCTTACTCCAGACATTCCCTGAGCCTCACAGAAGTGAAACAGATGAAATGTCATATAAGTCCTAGGTGGTAATGAAGAAAGGGGATGTGTGGGAGGAAGCAGCTGACAGTGAGTGGTCAGGGAGCTTCTAGTAGGCTTATAATAGAGTTACTTAATAGGATAACACATTCAATGAACATCTTAAGAAAGCACCAACTCAGTGCCAAAATTCATTAATGAGAAGTAAGAGGAGAAACAAGAAACTAACAATGAATAATGGGCACAATATGCTAAGCAGGTTATACTCTAACATTTAGAAGCCAATTCTAGTTAATTCAGACAAGTTTCAGAACTCCCAGCCAACTGCAACTTGGATCCCCCCAACAGCATCATCTATCAGGTTCATGGCAAAGTCACCACATTCATTCTAGCCCCTTTACCTGACTAGGTCTAGAAAAAATGGCTTGCATACACATTCATCTATTGTTTCATAGAAGTATTCTACATACACAATTACCATTTAAATGCCAATCTATTTTGATGAGTTAATTTATTCTACAAGTATCAGTAGAACAGCAATTTTGCATCAAAAACATATTCCAGAACTTTCTCTTCTGTTCTCTCCAGTGTATATTGGGCAATTTCCTCTGCAATGATCAACAGCCTACTAACAGACACATCAAGAGCTATGGGAACGAATCCAAATTGTACTGCATGATTTTGAAATTTCAAAAGTATGTCTCCCCCAATCTCCAAACATGAAAAATATCCTGTCCAGATTTGAAACATCACTACCCAAACATATAAATTCTTTCATTTCACTGTTTCTCTTTTTTGTTATGCAGTTTTTATTCTATTTATATGAATTTAAATGAAACGTTAAAGGTCAAATAAAATCCAACAGAGACATGAAATTCTTAAGTTGTATGGAGATGGTACCTATGGAATGTCCAAATGAAATGTTGCATATCTTTAACTTGCTACTAGATCTCTAAATTCAAATATGAGGACTTGCAAGCAAAGGATGAGACACATTATGTTGTATAAAAGAAGAAGAAAGTTTGGTGTTTTTTGTAAGATATGAAAAGATGCTTTCATCTTCTGATGAATCATGAATGACTCATCTTCTCTTGGGAAAATCTGAAGTGCCCAGTGATTTGGTTGCATGTTCTGCTTAAAACACATTCAAGAAGTGGGGCACAGGAGACAAACAAAAAGATCCTGTGAAATTCAATTTTTTCTTTTCCAATTGATAACATATTGGAGATGTATTTAATGTAGAATATGAACTGCCTTTTGTATTAGAAGCATAACACATGGCCACTGAATCAAACAGTTTTGGCAGACTACAAATTTGAGAAAATAGTTCTTATCTACCAATGGGACTCAAGATAAATATCAATCCAATTCAATTATTTTATAAATGAAAATCACAGTATAACTTTTACCTTTTCCTATACATTGTTGGTAAGGAAATCATTCTACTTACATTTTGATATCTTTTCTTTCCAGAGCCTAACTATTTTGGGTAACTCTAAAGCAAAAAAAAAAAAGTACAACATTGAGAAAAAATGCCAGAGAAATCTATAAAATTCATTGTACCCTAAAGGCTGACAGCAAGAATATACTTTCTGGTACATAAGAAAGAAAAATATATTTGATATGACTGACTGTTAATATGTCATCAAGATAAATCGTAAGACATATTCTTGAAACTCTTAATAAAAGAAGTCACTTGAGATGTGAAAAGTACAAAAATAATCACCAAGAGAGTATACCTCTGACTGATACAACAACTGGGTGATCAGAAAGAACCTGCGATTAACAAAGCAGCTCATCTGTGTTCATCTCAAGACAACAGAAGTTAAAACTTTAAGTAACCTATCAGCTTTCTATGTTTCTGTTTTTCTTCTTGAAAATCATTAAGACAATTAATCCAAAGGGTGGTACCAATTACAATGAGTCCATGTGCTCCAGTGTCATATTCTCACTGTGTGGACTCCTCTCTTTCTCTTTAAGAACTATGGCTGGCACCGTTTCTTGTCTCTCAAATGAAACTCATTGTTTTCTACTGGAAGGATCTCATCATCTATTTCATATTAAATCTTCTTCAACTTTGACATCCAAGTTGTATGAAACCAACTTTCTGAACAATATCTCAAGCTCTTTTCTCATAGGCGATTCTTTGCCAATAGGCTGGTCTGGTCAGACATCTTACTCCACACACTTCGGAGTCTTTAAAATATTTTTAGTCTCTTCCTGAATATGTATCTACCTATGGCACAATTTTTTGATGTTATCCTGACACTAAAAACTTTTAACAGTCCCATACCTTCTACCAGGAGCATCCTCCACTTCTCACTGAGCTTTTCCCTTCATTGTGATAACCATCTATCTAATCTCAGTTCCTGTTACTCCTTTTAACTCAGCCAGGGAGGTGTGAAATGCCCTGACCTGCCTTATCATTCCTGGTGACTCTTGCTCCTCCCCTTGTCAGGAATGATTTATCTCCTTTACTAGCCAGGATAATGCTACTCTTCTTTCAAATCAACTTAATCTTTCAAATCAACTTAAAGTTACATATTCACTACCAAGGAATTGGTTTCCTCTATCAGACAATCTATTTTGGTTTTTTGATAGTACCTGCATCATATGATATCTGTAGCATTTTATGATATCCATAGCATGTATAATGTTCTTATCTCATATGTTAGACTGTCAGTTTATTGAAGGCAGATTTTCAGCTATTCCCTGATTCAGGTTTGTGTCATTCAGTTAACATGTTTTTACTGGATGGATGTGTGGATAGCCAGTGAGTGTTAGCAACAAGAAGTGAAAGCATCAACAGTGAGCCAAGGAGTCAGGGAACTGACTGGGGGCACCTCTGTTAGCATTGGCACCAGAACCGCTTTTACAGCTTCACTGTAATATCACAACTAGAGGTGGGGGAAAGTTGGTGAAGTAAGCATTCTGCAAAAGCTGCCATAAATCCAGCAGACTTTGGATTTGAAATCTAAACGTTGCAACCAACGGAAAGAATCAACTATATTTAAAGATGAGAAAACAGCAACATACATAGATTACTAAACTCTCCCCAGTTCTGTATAGGTAGTTCATGGTCTAGTTGGGTTCCAAACTGAAGTAGAAGCATGGTTCAGGACTCCACAGTACTTATTCCCTTCCTCTCAACGCTTTAGAGTTTGATTTCAAGGTTTACACAAGGTTAGGCTGGACTACCACAAAAAGAACTGAAAAACAAGACTCATCGAGAAAGAGGGAATTAAAAAGCTATTCCTGCTCAAGCCCTAATTATATACAATTATGAAAAGAGGGCCAACAAGTTATCCATACTTCCAGGGTGCCCTCTAAGGCCAACAATTGGGAGGGATACAGCCATAAATATGTTCTTGCAGTGACTACAGTCATTATCCTGTTCATTAAGAATAATGAGAATTAGTAAATTGCAGCAGGGCCCACAGCACACTTCTTTGCAGCTGGGAAGCCCAGAGATCCAGGGAGAACATTCAGTGGCTGTAGCTTCCATGCAAAACTCGCAGCAGTTCTAGGGCTGGAGGATGGCAAAGGCTGGGGTCAGACAGGAAGCTCTCTCAGAAAGACAAAATTCAGACACAATTTGTCAGGAAAATGCAAATGTGGCCCACAATGAGGGCCTCCAGGCCATCTTACACAAGAATGAGAAGCACAACAGGACAGGACAGGACATTCACCTTTACAGTGACAAAACCATGGAGACTGCAGATGGCTTGGTGCTACCTCAGCCCCCACCTACCACCTCAGCATGTCGCCAGTTCCTCTGCACAGTAATGGTTATGAGTCTCCCCACAGGGCGGGATTCATCGTCCCAGATTCAGAGAGAGCTGGCAGCCAACAGCCTTCAGCTGTCAGGCCTTTCAGGAATCTCCTCACCTGCTTCCTGGGGGTGGCGCGTACATCAATGACAGATGGAGGCAGGAGAATAAAGACCAAGCCAGTAGAGTGCAAAGGATAAGAATGATAATCTGGAGCTCCTGCATCACAGTTTGGCCGGGCCTACCCAGCCTTCTGCCTCCTACTCCCTCCCACATGGTGTTGACTCAAAATGAGCTCCCCAGTAAATGTGTCCTGTGCCACCTTTATCTCAGAGGCCGCTCCTCAGGAAGCCTGCAACTGAAACATGCCTCTCAGCCATGTCCCATTGGATTCCTCCTACTTCCCGTCCTTAATTTTGTACAAACCCTACACATCCCTGTGTATTATGCAACTAGATTAGAGGACTTCTAAGATGAAAGGAAGAAGGGCAATGACAGAGAGGGAGGCTTAACAACCTACAGGGCTGGATGGTAAGCAGGGATCAAAGAGAAAACATTGTGCACAGACTGCATGCTGGAGGGAGGTTTTGAGGGCTGAAGGACAAGCAGGTCTGCACAAAAGAGTATTGTATTGGTGATGAGAGAGGTTTTGAGAGGAGTTACTAAAATTATGAATTGTATCCCCATTGGTGTTTCCAAGAGACACAAGTAAATATTGAAATCACTTTTTAATTACTCCTCAGTACTGGGCCATGCATTTAATATTCCATTCCACACAGAATTAGAGGCCCTGACTTTTATTGGGTGTATTAGCCAGGGTAATTAACACTAGCTGCTTTACCATACAACCCAAAATCTCAGCGGCTTCATATAATAAAAGTTTATTTCTGAACCACATAAGTCAAGCGGGTTTGGCCAGCTCCTTTGGGTGACCCTGGCTCCAGATAGAGCATTGTGTGATGCTGCCATTTAAAACTTGATCCAATATTGTCACTCAACTCTGCATTATTGATCTATGGATTATTTAGGACTATGTTCTTTAGTTCTCATATGCTTAGGGATTTTCCTATAACATTGGGGTGGAGGAAACCTGCTGCCTGATTTCAATCCTTCTAAATTGGTTGAGGTTTGTTTTATGGCCCAGGGTATGACTGGTAAATATTCCTTGGGCATTTGAAATCTTGGAGCACATTGTTATCTTTGTTGTTGTTGAGGGAGTGTTCTACAGAAGTTGCTTGGATCCTAATGACAGATGGTTCTTGTATAATCTTGCTTACTTTCTGATTATTTTATCAGTTGTTAAAGAGAAGGTTATTAAAGTATCCAACTGTAAGAGTGAAGTTTTCTATTTCTCCTTTCAGTTCTTTTGGTTCTTGTTTGGCCCTTTTGCAACTCTGTTATTAGGGGTTACTATGGTTTGAATGTGTCCCTCAGAAACTCATGCTGAATTCAACAGCCGTTGTTGGGGCTGGCACTGTGGCCTATCAGGTTAGACAGCCACCTGTGATGCTGGCATTCCATATGAGCTCTGGTTGAAGCCTAGCTATTCTACTTTCCTTTGGCTCCTGCTAATGCACCTGGGAAAAGGGAAGATCGCCCAAACAGTTGGGCCCATACCATCTACATTGGACATCTAGTCTCAGCCACTGTAACCATCTGGGAAGTGAGTCAGCACACAGAAGTGTGTGTGCGTGTGTCCCTCTCTTTAACTCTGCCTTTCAAACAGATAAACTGAGTCTTTTTTAAAAGTATACTTGTCACTGTGTGGCAGAAGATTTATCAGGTGATGAGGTCTTTGTGAATGGGTGAAGGCTATGATCTTGAGAGGGTGTCAGCTGTAAAGGAGGAGACAGTGCCCCTCTTTCTCTCTCTACTCTCTCACCACAGTATACCACAGTACAATGGCCCTCACCAGACATGCACTTCTGGTTTGGATTTCCCAGATAACAGAACCACGCACCAAATGAACTTACGTTGCTTCTAGTTCACTCAGCCTTGCATTGTGGTACAGCTGCAGAAACACACTGAGACAGATACACACTCAGGGCTGCCGTGCCTCCTCAGTGGAGTGACTCATTACTATGTAGTGTTTCTCTCTGCCTCTGGTAATTGTCTTTATTCTGAAACCAGTTGTCATATTCTGATATCAATATGGTCATGACTATTCTGTTTCCTCTTGTTCAACCAAATATCACTTTTCAACCTTTTGCCTCCAACAGACCAATGTTGTTATATTTGAAATAAGTTCTTACTAAAAGGTTGCAGTTGCACTGTACTGTTTGTCCAATATCAATCTCTGTATTTTAATTACTGCACTTAGAACACTGAAATGAAACACAATTGGAGTTGGCATTTGGTCATTAGTTAATTTGCTACTTGGGATGACAGCACACATACCAGGCACCTGGTTTGAGTCTCAGCTTCTCCAATTTCAAACCAGCTTCCTGCTAATGTGCATCTGCACCCTGAAAGACAGTGGATGGCAGCTCAAGTACTCGGGTCCCTTCCACCCATATGGAGACCTGCACAGGATTCCTGGCTCCTGGCTTTGATCTGGCCAAGCCTAGGCTGCTGCAGCCATTGACTGAGTGCACCAGCAGATGGGAAATTGGTCTCTCCCTCCTTTCTTCCCTCCCTCCTTCCTCCCAACTCTCTCTCCCTGCCTTTCAAATGGAATGAAGATCTATGTTCGTAAAACATTTTAATATAGTTATTGATCAGTTAGTGTATAAGTGAGCCAGTTAGGTTTCTTCCTATTGTTTTCTGCTTGCTTCTGTTTCTCATGCTTCCATTTGCCTTTCTTTCCTTCATCTGGGTCACCTGAATATTTCTCAATTCTCTTTGATTGATCTGTAGTATTATTCAATTTTAGTGATTGTTCTAAGATTGCATAATTTATCATAGTTTTCTGCATTTATAATATTGAACATTTTCTCTAGGACAACAAATATTGGAAACTATTGTAGTGCTAAATTTTTAACTTTAGCCATCAAGAAAAAAATCCAGAAGATTCAATAAATGAAGGAATATCCATTAGGTTTACATATTTTCCACATTCTTTCGTCTTTCCTGAAGTTTCCAAGTTTTCCCTCTTATCATTTCTTCTCAGTGTGGAAAACTTACTTTTCAGTGTGGAGAACAGCCCATTGCTTTAGAGTAGGTCTCTTGATGACAAAGGCTTCTTTTTCCCTTCATTTTGTAAAGTTTTTTGTTTGTTCCTTCTCTCTTAAATTTTACTTTAACTGAATATAAATTTAAGGCTCAGCAAATCTCTTCTTTCACCATCTGAAAAGCAGTGCCCATCTTCTTTCTGGCCTCCATGCTCCTGCCTAAGAAATCTGCTGTTACACAAAGCTCATTTTCCCTTCTAAGATTTGGCTTCCCTCTTGCTCTTTCCAGGGATCTCTCTCTGATTTTAGTTTTTAGAAGTTTGCAATTATCTTGACATGGCTACCTTCGGGAACGCACTGCTTAGAACTTGCTCAGATGTTTGGCTCTAATGATGAAATCTTTTCCAGTATTTGGGAAATATTCAGCCACCATTTCTCCGAATCATTTTCCAGTTCCTTTCTCTTTCTCACAGCCTCTGTGTCTTTTCAGGAACTATTATGAGAGTCCCACAGGTCTCTGAGGGTGCCCATTTTATTTCTATCTTTTCATCCTGTTGTTCAGATTAAGTCAACTTCATTTTTCTATCTTTAAGTTCTCTGACTTTTTCCTCTGTTCCATTTTAATGCTGTGTTCACTCACTGATATTTATTTGTAAGATACACGCATTGTATATTTCAGTTCTGAAATACGCATTGTGTTCTTCTTTATACTTCTGTTTCTTTCTCTCCGAAATACTCCCTTTCTTCATTTTTTATTCTTTTGTTTTAAACATGTTCATGATTGTTCACTGACACATTTACATGGTGACTGCCTTAAAATCCTTGTCAGATAATTCCAATATCTGTGTCACCAGAGTATTGGCCTCTGCCGATTTTCTTCTGTCATTCAAGCCAAGATTTTTCCACCTATGATGGGTGATATTCAGCTGTATCTTGAGCATTTCCCTATTATATTATAAAACTTTGCATCTTATTTCAATCTGCCATTATAATAGGCACCTGTCACTCTGTCACCATAGCACTTCATCACTACCAGGTAGGGGGTGAAAGTCCCAGTTCCCCACACTCCTTTCATTTGAGAGGAAAAGGGTGGCCTTGTTTCCATGGTGGGGGCTGGGACTTCAGACTCCCCCTAAGCCTCCATTGGAGAGGGGACTCCATTATTTTACCATTCTGGTAATATATCATGTATATTTTAAAACACATAAAGCATGTTAAAAAGACAAATAATTTTAAATAAAATAATTTTAAATAAAATGCTAAGGACCACTGGAGTATCTACAAGAAACCACAGTTTGTACTCCACTCAAGGAGCAGAGAGAGGAGGCTCTCTTCCACCAGCAGTCCTGAAGTCCCACTGCATTCCACAGCCCCCGTGGGAATCGACCCATAGTGTGTATGTAAGCATCGCTTTTCGTGTCCCTCCTGAACACACCATATGAGGAGCTACAGGTGGAACCCCCAGCAGGACAGGGCACATAGGGAAGGCAGGACGGACTGGCCCTGGTCAAACTTGATGCATCCCCAAGAGACAATCTTGTTTCTTTAGAAATGGTCTGTTTCTAAACAAGATCATGAAATGGACACAAATCAATTTCAGATGCTGTTTATGGATTGACTGTTTCTACGTAACACCCTGTGGTAACTGCAGTTTTAAACATTTCAAAAATATCAGAAAATCCATTCCAATGCTCAGGTCCTGCTGAGTCTCAGCAGCCTGCAGGAGCTTTTCCTGTCCTTAAAGGGCAGTGTCGGTGACAGTGTCGGCACACTATCTTTACGTGGCTGTAGGTGAAGCTAAGGGAGCTGTCATCTACAAAGGAGGATTTCCAGCCAAACTGTAAGACCTGGTTTTGAGACATTTGCACCCAAATTCTATTTTGGAAACCTGAAAAAAAAAATTACCTTCCTTTTCTCCCTTTCCTCAGATTCTAACTGGTACATAAATACTCACATAATGCATATGCATATTTAATGGTTCTATATTTAGCTGCCAATCTATTGGAGGCTTATTGCTAAGCAGAACATGAGGGCATGGAGACAGTACCATACCAAACATGATCCTGTGATCTAGAGCTGGCATACAAGTGTTACACCTTGAGCACAGCACACAGGAAGCCTATGTGCTCACCAGCTCCTCAGTTACAGCAGTCACTACTAATACATTGTGGGGAAAAAATCACCCCTGAGCTTGGATTTAGCCTCAGATTCCTTCTCAACAAACTTCCCCTTGGCAGTCTCTACCAATCAATCATAGTGGGCCCAGACGGGATATTTTTGCCATTTCCAGATTACAGCCTTTTTTCCTGCTTGAGTTCTTCTTTAACTTAGCTCTTCTGGGTAGTTCATGTTCCTGAGATTTGATGCTCATTTCCTAAAAATGTTCCTATTGGTAAGAGATATGTGCACTAAATATGCTTTGTATGCATACTCCTTTTCAGTCACAGAACCTAAACATTTGTAATGCAATACTAACCCTACTCCCTCTAAGATATCATTATGAATAAGTAAGCTACAAACTTAAGAGCAAAGTTGGCTTTTAATGAATTATTTTCTTAAAAGAAAAAAGGCCAGGGGCTGATGCTATGATGTGGTAAGTTAAGTCTCCACTTGCAATGCTGGTATCCCATGTGGCTGCCATTTCTGGTCCCAGATGCTCCACTTCCGATCCAGCTCCCTACTGATGTGCCTGGGAAAGCAGCAAAGGAGGCCTAGGTCCCTGGTCTCTTGCACCCACCTGGAGACCCAGAGGAAGCTGCAGGCTTCTGACTTTGGATGGCCTTTGTGGCCATTTGTGGAGTGAATCAGATGACAATTCTTTCTCTGTGTTTCTCCTTCTCCATATATAAATCTGCCTTTCAGATAAAAATGAATGAATCATTTAAAAAAATTCTAAATACACAGTTGTGGCTTCCCTTGTGAACACTTCCTTTGTCCAAAGTCCAAAGTTCCAAGATTCCATGAATGAATCAGCCAGTGAGAATGAGAATCAGGTGTCTCACATGCACCCTTTCCCTCCATGCTGGGTGAGCACACTCTGGCTGAAGAATGGGCTACAGAACGGCACCAATATTCCTAACAACCGTTTCTCCCCATCTGCTCTAGAGTAAACCCATCTCTTGGGTCTGCTAACATGGAACACAACTGCAGGAAAGACAAATTTGAAATCCTGCAAAGATACAAAATGCTCTTCTTTAGTTCTCCTTGGTCCTCATTATTGGCCATAGTTACATTACCCAAATGCCAAATGAGCAAATTCTGAGCCATAGCTCCTGACAGAGTCAGTTTCCTATGAGCTACTCGTCAATCCAGAAATTTACAACTGTATTCTACATGTGTTTCTTGCTTAAAATGCATGACTGACTCATTAACTTTGAGCTCACAAACAACAACGTAATAGTTCATGCATGAACAAAGCTTATCTAACACATGTATTTTCTCCAAATGCTATACTAGAGGGTGAATTTAAACAGCGACATCCTCAACAAAATCCACGAAAACTTAGCTGTAATCAGACCACAAAAGACACATGTTTGTAGACAAGGCAGCCGGCAGCATTCCTCCCCCAAGGCCAAGAGTATGTGGCTCAGCCCACCCAGATTTTCCACCACTTAGTTCCTGTCTGCCACTCTCCACAGAATAACACACGTATTGCTTTGGGTATGAGAGATACATGTTAGTAAGTAGGATGATTCCATTTTTATGAATTTGCCTACTTGAAAATTCAAAAATAATCTGCCTGTTTGCAAATTCTCAGCTGGGGAATATACACATAATGAGAATGGATGTATTAAAATGACTGTCATGATTAAGTACCATGTGACATGCTGTCTCCTGCTTGGAGGTCAAGAGAATCTCTAGAGACTTCAGGGTGAAACCACTGTTTTCAAACATTTGCTTCTAATATAGGAAAAGCAGAGTTTTTTGCCAAGCTGCAGTTGGGACTTTAGTGTCTCATAAACCACCTACTCCCTACCTTGAGTAGACGCCTAGGTTTAAAGTACATTTGTAGTAAATGCCTACTTAGGTTCTTTGTAGATTAAGATTCGCTTAGTCATTGTTCTCTATTTTCCATTTAAGCCAGCACTAAAGTATTCCTAGGGCACCTATCACCACTGATGTACCTGCTTGAAACCATTTTTTGTTCATTCAAATTAGTTAAAAACACACCAAGGTGAGGTAAGAGAACTTGGCCCACAGAGAACCGAAGTCCATGTGATCTATGTTCTGGCAGCCTCTGCCAGGAACTCTGTCTCACCACCTTCTCTGAGGGGGTAGCTGTGACAGGAAGGACAGACATCTTTTACATTAGTCTCTGCTGACTGCTTCTTCAGATTGGGGCCAATGAGAAGCCGCTAGGAAGAAAGATGTCCCAGTTCCGTGAGATAGCAACAGCATCACCTTCCGTTTTCTTTATCTTCATCTCCACCCTTGCTCTTCTCACACGCATCAGACAATACTTGTGTAGTCCAAAATGAAACTCAGGAGTGAGCAGGACGTGAAGTTTGGTGGGAAGAGGTACCTGCCATTGCACTATAGGCACAATTTCCAAGCATGGAAAAGCATGCATCCCGAGCTGTTCCCCTTCCCACCTCTGTCCCACCTGGTCACCTGCCTCTTCAGTTCTCTTTCCAGTTGTGTACAACAGGCTTTATCTAAGATCTCATGAATGAATTCACCTGGATAGGTTGTTGTGTGTTTTATTTAATTTCTCATTAAATGTTTTGGCAACAGAATTCTGCACTCATTGTTCTGAAATAAAAAGAACTCTAATAAGTCTCAGAAGTCCCTTCAGGCATAATTTTTTTCACAATGAATGGGCTTAACAAATGTCCATTAGTGAGATGCCCCCTTCTGCATTCTGCTGGCATTTGTGACATAAAGTGGGTTAGTACTACAGCATTTGTGTTATGTTAAGTACCAAGTTTGCAGGTTGCCTACACTACTAAATTGCTCATACTATTGTTCTCAGATACACATAAAATCAACACCAAGTTATCAAACAATGCCAGGTTTGTGTTTGCCTGTCTAGACAAGGCCAAGCAAAGTATTTATCTGTGTTGAAATGTAGTCTATTCACATTTCCATTATCTAACAATTGTCTACAAAAATAACAATGTCAAGGTATTTTTAGCAGATTGTGAAGGCTCTTTTAGAATGTTTTGGTTTATATGTTCTCCTGTTTCTCTTCCCCCTTTGCTTTTAGCTTAGGTATGTCCATAAAGCTGCAGTATATAAAGATTTGCTTTTCTTAGGAAAGGAAGGAAGAAGAACCATGCACGGGAGAGAAAGTGGGAGGAAGGTGTTTTGAAGAGGAGCTCAGAGGTCATTTGTCAAGCTCTGGGAATTGTCTCCCACCAGATTTATGATTCTGAGTAAAGAAGTAGTCTTCCAAAAAGGGGAAAAGTTAAGTATCAAGAGCCCTGCTGTGTTGTGCACACTTTTTTACAAAGGAAATGCAGTAGACAGTAGACAAAATAACAACTTTTATGATGTGTCTTACAAATAGACACAACATTACTTTCTCTCTAGTCTAGCTGTGCTAATACTAAACAAAATGATGTGATATGATGGTCAGGGCTCAATATATATGATTTTTGAAGAAAATAAGTGTGATTCTGATCTTCAGGGACCCAGACTCCTTCTATCTTGATTTTACGCCAAGCTACTGTATCACATCATGATCTAAAAAGGGCTGCTCAACCTCCAGCCATGGCGTCCGCATTCCATGTAGTGGAAACAGCCAAAGGGGCTCTCCCAAGGTCATACTCTGTCAGGTAAATCTCTCATATGTCCCAAAATATAATTTGTGTCCAGAAATTTTTTCACCTTCCTCATTTAGCCACAAGAGAAATTTTAACATATGCACTTACAAATGAACATATTGCCAAACAAGAATTGAGGTCTCAGTTATTAGGATAGGAGTGGTGAGAAAATAGTGAGACATAAATAGTAAATAACAACTAGGAATACCTTGTACAAGGTAGAAAGAATGAGGCAGAACATCTCTTCCCTCAGAGGACTCATGGGGAGATGAAAGCTAAAGAAAGAACCTCACCTACAGGGTGATGTGATGGACAGGACAAGTGGGGCGAGAGCCTACCAAGGGCATTTGGGAGCTGAGCTACAATCCAAGGGCAGAGCCAGAGAAAGGCAGGAGAAGCTCTTCCCAGAAGCAGAGGGGGGATGCAAGGAGGTCAGTCAGGAGAGCAGAAGCCAAGCTGTTGCAGGTGAAATGTGCTGCTTCTCCTTCTAGCTCCTTCTGGGGCTTCAGGGAACTTTTGTCATAGTGATGACAAGGATTCCGTGACTGGATTTTTACCTTGGAAACATCCTGGCTTATTGCTGGGCTATGGGAGAGGAGAGATTTCAGATGGCTATTAGAGAAAGCAAGCCAGAAGTGGTCCCTTGAATTCCCCAAATTTGGGAAAGGTATGCAGTGGAACATTTCCTACTGGCTGGAGAAGCACTCATTTTTTGATATCCAGTTCTACCTCCTTATTGCTAGACACCCAGGCACTTAAAGCTATCCACTGTCCACGGCATTTGCTAACAAGAGATCTGAGGGCAGCCTGGAAGAGAAGCCAGCCTGTGTCTACTCGAGACTTGTGACGATGTTTCCCCAGCTTCTGGCTGGGTTTCTGATAAGACAGAGGGGTTTACACTGGTGAGCACAGAGAGGCTGGCAGGGGACTGCAGCCAACTCTCTGGCCCAAAGAAGGTACTTAGTATATCTGATAGTCATTAACTGCAAGAAGTAATTATCAGGGAGATGTGCTCTCCTGGGGGTTGTACATAAGGTCGGGCTACCAGGTATTTCCAGCCAGATGAAGAGCTATATACACAGCAGCTTCCTCTTCTAGGCCACACCATCCTTGTCTACGTGGACACCATGATTATTCCAGAAGCACTGACTTCTCCACTTGCTTGAAGTTCTTGTTCACAAGGACTTTCCCAAGAAGTCTAACTCTCTCCCCCTTTCCAAGTGTGCCCTCCCATGTCCCACAGATCCAGGGCACACATCTATCTTAACAAAAACACTCTTTGGCCCAGATTGTAACAGCAACATCTCAACTTCACCTTGGGTTCTGGAGTCAAGCAGATTTCCTAGAGTTTGGGTTCCAAGTTGTCTGCTTCCCTGTAGTATGACTTTAAGCCACTGACTCAATTTCCATATTCCCATCCATAACAGTGTCTGGTTCATCTGATCCCAACAAGAGAATCGCATGCACACTTAACACAATACTAAGTTCCTAGAAAAGCCCTCGGCCAGCCAACCCTCACACCTATGGCCAGGGCCACGTTCGATTTATCTGTCCCACATTTCTTTTGAAACCTGTGACTGCAGATTAGTTTCACACAAATTTGAATCCTGTGTCAGGCCATCAACAACATAGATTCAATTCACCTCACAAGAACAGTATTTTTAATGACTACCCTTGTTTTATTCACAAAAGAAATAGCAGCACACAGATGAGGTAACTTCCCCAAGGACACACAACTTGAGGATGGCAGAGCCAGGAGCTAAAGCCAGGCATCTGGGATCAAACCCACTTTACCACAACTATAATACAGACTAGGAGAGGCAAGCACCCTTATTTCTTAGGGGCAGTGTCTTGTTTTCTCAGTTCTCCATCAAAGAATTTAGCAACCCCCTCCCTTGAGCCATCTCACCCGAGAATCCAATGCTTTATGGTTGCGCTTCCAAGATGAAACTAAGCCTACTGGTGTCCAAGGTAGCAAGCATATGGAGTAAAGCAGGGATGGAGCCCAGGCTGAGACAAGAAGGAAATCCTAAGGGTAGACAGATGGAGATAAGATGCTCATGGATTATCCAGGAAAATCTGAGCATCCTGCAAGGAAACCAGCAGAGGAGTAACGGAGCGACTGCTCTGGCCATTCATTCGATGTTTGTTTTTTACTAGTGAACCAACAAAGCTCCTTTTCTCACAGAGCTTACATTCAAAGCAAGACCGGCAGTATCCAAATAAAATAGGTGTGAGTGTATGTGTGTGTGCGTGTGTGAGTGTATGTGTGTTATTATTAGAATATGTTGCTGAGAATCCAGACTGGATAATATCCTCAGTTATACTGTGACTGTACATTACAAGGATCTGTGTTGGTTATTAAACTCCAGATGCCCTTGCTGATCACTGGACCAATTTAAGTAGAATTAATGATGGGTGAGACCACGGCATGGGTATTTTAAATTCCCCCAAATTCCTGTAAAAAAGTCTGTAGAGCTGTGAACTTCTTTGATGGAGAGGACAAGGCAACACTTGGACAAGCCCATTGTGATGACATCTTCAAGTTGGTAGCACTTTACTATGGACAGGCCAGGAGGAACTAGACATGCAAACATGAAATGGAAGACTCTTCCTATTAGAGGGAAATGCTGTTCTCTAAGTCCTAATGCATAGACTTCTTGGTGCTTATGATCAATAGCCATGCAGTTGTTTCCTCCTAGATAATGCCGTGCTATCTGTCAGGCTTTGAGTTGCAAGCAACAGAAACAGCTTGTGTAGTTTTAACCAGAGGCATCATTCAGAGAATGAAATCACAAGATGGATAGGAAGATACAGAACTCAATTTGGAAAATGGGCAAAACTCAGGATGTCTCAGAGGACTGAGAAGCAGCATCTTATGGCAAACCAGCTTGGCAAAGAGGCCTTCCATGACTGTAGTCTGCATCCTAACCCTCCCTTCCCAGAACTCCTCAGTCTTATCTGGCAATTCTAGGAAAAAAATCCACCCTGCCTTCAGACAAACTCCCTGTTGTAAAATCCTTTGTCTGTCTTGTACCCACCCATCTATCTACGTATTTAGAAATGGGGAGAGAGAGAATGAATCCAGCGAGTGGTGAAGCTCTATCTGAGTCTCCCATGTGGGTGGCAGGGTCATGTGCATTAGCCGGAAGTTGCTGTCAAGAAGGGAGCCAAGACTTCAGCTCAGACACTTGTATACAGAATTTAGGTGTCACATGACAAATTCTCACCCCTGCTGCAGCTTCTATATGAGAAGGCAGGGTAGCCTCTAACACTAAAAAAATGCAGAGAGGGAGTTAGATGCTGAAATTTTGTTTCCCCACAATGAGACTTAGCAATAACAGACAAAATCAGCTATCTTGTCCCAGTACAGTGGTACACATGGGTGTGATCATGTTAATATTAGTTCATTAAAAGGAAGATAATGCCTTCCAGTTAGCTGGCTGGTTTTTTTTTCTTTAAAATCTTCTTGTCTTGCATCCATCAAATAATATTTCTCTTCATAAATGGCACATCCCAAGTAAGAGCAGTTTAATCAATAAAATTCCCTTGATCTATCATCTTGCAATTGTTTTGATGGAAAAACTCACAAGAAAGTGTATATTACTTGGTGGGTCCATGATCCTTTATGTATTTCCCCATTCACCCTCCCAAGGTTATCATCCTCAAGGTCTAAGCCAAGTGTGGTCCTAAGCATTTTCCCTGAGCATCAGTGCCTGGTGGCTGTAGCAAAAGTCTAGATCACAGACCCTTTCCTCTGTTTTCTTTTCAGATCCACAATGCAACTGTGTCACCCAGCAATTTACCCTCTTTGTGCACAAAGCCTAAATAACTGCCTTTTGAATGGTTCTGATTAAAGGATGAAAGAATTGCATCCTATAATTTGCAAATTCATAACATTCTCAAAGAAATAAACCTTGGGAAGTTAAAACTCCATTAAAAAATATAGCCTGAAAGACCTACAAAAGTTATAAGGCTGACTTTGACAAACAACTTTCACTGCCTCTGGCATTTCAGTAATGACCTTAGAATTGTCACTGACCTGCCGACAGGCTTGATAAAAAAGACAAGTCTACTCAGTTTCTTCCCCGGTTAAAATATGGTTGGAGCAAGTGGAAAAGGAAAAAGAAAGGAGGAGGTGATGCAGGAGGAAAATCAAAGAAAAGGAAGGTATGACACACAGAATACTGGCCCCAAACATGTCTACATCCATATCCTGGAGACTTCTGCTGACATTGTTACTTGGAAATGCCAACTAAGATCACAGGTGCAACTAAAATTGCTAATCAGCTAATCTTATAATAGAGACCCTGTATTATCCAGTGATCCCAATGCAATCCAAGGGTCTTCCTAAGCAGAAAAGAAAAGCAGAAAGCTGAGAGGAGGTGTGACTGCAGAGCACAGTTTGAGAGATGCCACAGTCCTGACTTTAAAGATGAACAAAGGAGCCAGAAGCCAACGCAAGCATCTTCCTGAAGGTAGAAATGGAAAAAGATTTTTCCCCAGAGGTTTCACCACAGTGACATGCTGGGACATGCTGGAACATGAACAGTTTTTGAAAACATTATGTTAAATGAAAACAGTCATGAAAAGCCCCTGTTATCATTCCATGTATATAAGATGCTCCTAACAGGTAAATCTGAAGAAACACAAAACATATTAGCTATTCTGTAGGGCAGAAGAAAGTGAAGGAGGTATTAGAGGGTGGTAGTTAAAAGATTTCTCTTGAAAACAATAAAAACACTCTAAAAGTACGAATAGGGATGGTAATGCAACTCTGTAAACAACCTCCCACCCCCACAAACTACTGACTTGTACCTTTCATATCAATTAGCCATCCATTCCACACCAACCCCCCCCCCCAAAAAAAAATACAAGCAGGCTGAACACAAAACAGCAGAGCTAAGGCTCAAAGTTGAGCAACCCCAAGCACAGGCTGATGCCAGATGCCAGAAGGGTTCTTCTCAGGTGATGTTTGCTATCAGTGCTGCTCATTATTCCCACATTAGATAGCAACACCCATCACTCTCCCCTCACCCATTGGACTGGCTTGCTTATTACCTGACTAAACCTTTGAAAGAATCAAGGTCCCTGCTCAGAGACCCTCTGGTGTTGAAGTGCCTTGGATCCAATGATTCTACTGGTTCTCAGGCAGCAGCCAATCAGTTCCTGCCAGTGAGCAATGGCTCCAAGTAGAACTGCCCAAATGTGCTTTGCTGTACATTTGCCTTAAACCTCATCAACAACAAGCATGTCCATTTGCCATCATTCAGAAATTGGGGTTGAGGAAGTCTTACTGAAATGAAGCTGGGCTTACAGGGCCAGCCAGAAAAGGTAGTCCAGTGACTCCTTTCCAGCCACTGTGGAAGTTCCGTTTTAGAAGAAGTGGGGGGGGGGGGGGGTTATGCTTGTGCTGTTGGTGACCATACTAAATACTACATCCAAGGGATTCTGTGATCACTCAAGGCAGCCACCTAAAACTGGAAGCCACTGGAGGTTGGGCCATGTCTACTGTTCTCTGTTCAGAGAGTTTGAGAGGCTTGTCCAAAGTCACCTTGGGCTGCTCAAATAAATGGAGGGAGGAGTTGTTCGTCTCCATGCACTCTCCCCTAGGGTCTCAGCAACTGTATGCAACTGTCTTAAAGCTGCAGCAGCTCGCGTCTGTCTCCTGACAGCCAGTGCCCTTTTGGACTTCACACCCCATGCATGGCAGTGTCATGCTGCATTGGCTCCAAATGTCATCAGCCACTCCACCTGCCTCCAACTGTGTGCACATGTCGGGGCTGGGGTGTACACAAGCACTCCCAGGCTGCTTTGTCACTGACCTTATGTTGGTGGGGGGTCCTTCCACACAGCAGGCCACACGTGGTGTTCCTCTTTGGGAGTTAAACTGGCTTATACGGAAGCAAATATTTGAAGTTTACCAAACATAAACCAAGTAAAACCGAAGTCAATCAAAAGTGACTAAACACCACTTTAGTCCAAATACATGTTTCTAAAAGGTCACAGCTGGTGTAATTATCCATGCTAGACTTAGCACGCATTCAGCTGTGTGCTTAAGACTGCCAAGAACTGGAATACATTTAGAATCCTTAAATAAGAGTCACCTTGTTTTCAGAAAATGCTTGGTTAAGTCAAGCTCAGAAGGGGGGCAGGCTGTGTTATTGGGGAAAGCCTATTAGAGCTTAATGACACTTCGAGAGAACATACAGAAAAACTTCTTTGGGAAAGGAATAGAAATGCGTGTCAGAGCCAATTTCTCGTAATATGTGGGTTGAAACCCTTTTTCTTCAAAGAAAATAAGTCCTGACAAGTACAACAACAACAAGCAAAGAACACAATGACAAAATGAGCAGCCCAGGAACCCAGGCAAAAGGAGGAAAAAACCAAATAACTAAATGCAGACTCAGCCACAACCCCCAGAGGACTGTGGCTTGAGTATGTGGGAGGAGTGGGGGCCATCCCCAGCTTTCTCCAGGACTTGGTGCCCAGGAGGTGGAGCCCAGTCGGAAGTGTCTCCTTGCCGTACTGGGAAACCCTGTCCATCCCTAGCTTGTCCTTTTTTAGAGTGTTCCCAAGACTCCTGCATAGCACCCCAGATGGTCAGGAACACAGTTTAAGAGCAGCCACTACACAGGGCTCCGTGTGTTCAATGAGAGAGCTCCACAGAGCCCCACAAAGACAGAGTGGGGTAGGAGGTTGGCACTGCCTTCTACAGGTCATGTGACACCTGACATGCCCCCTGGAGAGAGCTATTCAGGAGTGTCCATCCTCTCATTAAGGTCCTGCATGCTTTGCCCTGTGGCCCAAATTGCCAAAAGTTCTTACAAAAAACAATACTGTACACTTCTTAAGAACTCAGATGACAGCCTAGACATTGAACCCCAAAACTGGGACAGTTCAGGAGCGCTGGCACCTGCATAAGTGGAAATAACGCCAGGGACAGGGTTCAGACAGACTTTCCATTGGATCTGGGATGTTCTACCTGAAAGAAGGAAAGGACCGGAAACTTCAGGCAGCAGCTTCCTGTGGTGAGGATCAGACACCCCCAATGCCAGCCTTCCTGCTTGCTAGGGCAGGGACTTTAGCAGTCTCTGTGCCTCAGTTTCTTCCTCTGCAAAATTGGATAACCACAGCACTTCTCTCATACAATGGTGTGAGATGAAAACAAATTATGCCATGTAAATCACGTACATAAATGATATCTATTGTTATAGATAAACAGAAAGCTGTAAGCATTGTTTAAATGTGAGGGTTAGCAATGTAGTGCTCCTTATAATCTTATTCTTGAAATGGCTGAAGTTAAAAACAAACCAAAAACCCCACTTCCCCAACCAAAAGCCTAAGGAAACCTCCACAGAGGCATGGAGGAAGTGAAGGTCGACATGACTCTGAAACAGTGATCTGCAGACCAGCAGCACCAGCATTCCCTGGGCACTAGTCAGGAATGCATATTCCCAGGCCCCACTTCTGACCCTCTGAGCCAGTGACTCAGGCCTGGCAGAGGCCCACAGTCTGTGTTTCAGCAAGTCTTCCGGGGGATTCTAATCTGAGGCTGTTAGCCAAATTAAGAACCATGTGGCTTTGGGTCCCAAAATAGCTCCATGAAACGTCCACCTGTGATACTGATACTGCCATTGGCTAGGGCAACTTTATTGGCCTCAAAATCCGGTTAATTCCACCAATCAGCTGACTGACTCCATAGGGCTGGCTAGGAGAATTAGTTTAGCAGAATATTCAAGAGAAAGAACTATTTTACTCTTCTTGCCTCTTGCCGCTAGGGAGCAGACTTGGCTGAGGTGATTGGGATAGCATTTGTGAATTTCTCTTAACAGGACAGCCTCTGACTGTGACTCCAGAATGTTTCTCTGCTCATACACAGCAATCTTAATTGTTCAAATTCTGTCACTGCCCTTGCACCTGCAATCATCCCAAAACCACCCCTCCGACCACCCCAACACCACCCCTCCAACCACCCCAACACCACCCCTCCTCCATGCCTGTAAGAACCTCGGAGCCCCGGAAGTCACCCTGGGGCAGCACATTTGTCTTTGTTCTGCCGCTACCCTGTCATGCCCAGGCAGAGAACTTTCAGTGATGACTGTGGGAGACATGAGAGAACCATCAAAAGTGCCATAAAAGCATCTCTGCAGATTGCAAAATAGATAAAATAAAAGTTATGGGGTTCACTGTGTGATTGTATATACACTACAAATGTATCATCAGGATGGACATTAAAAACAAAGACAAATTGTGAACATATTCCCCTGGGAAAGATTGTAGAGTTAGGAGTAGCAGGAAATGATGGTTTGAGATGATTTAAGCCTTTTATCAGTGACTACTGCAGAAATACCTAATAAATATTTGCTGAACGAATCAATAAAACGGGCCATTTACAGCACACACCTGTGGCCCATCACCACTCTCACACCTTAACCATATTTTACCAATTTTCCTATGCCTGGGCAGGAGGTCATGACCTTTCCTATCTAAGTGAATACTTTTGGGTGTCTACAAGCTGCTACGAAAATTTTGGAAAACAAAGAACAATACACACACACACAAAGAAGGAAGAGCTAACTTCCAGAACAAAGGGTGGGGGTGGCAAAACTAAAGTGATGCTCATGAGCAATGATGAAACTTGACTTCCTCATCATAAAACTGATGATAATGAACTTCTGATCCAGAGAAGTAAGTTGCTGGTGCTGAATTAAAGGAGGCAGAATCTCTAATGTCAGCAAAGTTAGCTACAAAGAGGAACCTTAAGTTGATCAATCAGGGTTGAACCACCAGATAGAAGGATTAAGTGGCTAATAAAAGGGATGTTCGACTGACCTCTAACACAGGAGGGAAGAGATAATGAGATAAGTAAAGCTGGTGAGGATAATAAGATTGTAATTATAGCCAAGTTCAAACTACTGAGTGTACATTAGAGACCCCTCCAGACAATATTGACACCAAGAGGAAATCTCAGACCCCAGAAGTTAATGCTGCCTCCCGGCTGCACCTTCTTCTGACCAGTGTGAAAATAAAACTATCACAATGGATGTTTCAAATACACTAAAACCGAGTTTGTGGTTCACTGTGTTGAAAAGAGGAGTGCTCAGAAATCAGGCCTGAGTAATTACGGTAAATAGTCACTGTTATGACCACTGCAGTGGACATGCACTGGGCTCCTGCCATGTACAGGGTGGTGATATGGGCACCGTACATTCAAGGATGCTTCACACACACACACACACACACACAAAGTGAGCTCCCCAGACAAAAAGATAGAATATAGCAAATTTACAAATATATTCTTTCTGATTGTGGGAATTCAGAATTTGATGATAAAGGAGCAAAAAACAAAGTAAGCGCATCTGCTTAGGGAAAAGTTTGCTGTCTTCCTTTGCATCTGGGACATTTAGGTTTTGTGCAGAATACTTGTTCTAACTGTTCATTTAATCTCTTGGGTGAAGTAAATGTATGGCAGCTTTACTACACTACTGATTCAAATTATTACTATAATGGCAGAGTTATCCTGGGAGGTGTCACTGGGTTCCACTCGATGTCCTGATGGCTGCTATGTGCATTACTGAGCAGTGCATTGTAAGGGAAGCCCGTCCCTTCTCGTCCTGAGCCACTGTGCTTGGATGGCCTGTGGGACTGAGGCTCAAGCCTTGGTACCTGGCTTGTCATGAATGAAAAGGCAAGTTTTGGATGATCTGCTGCTGTTAGTGAGAGGAGAGAGAGGGATCAAAGCGCATGTGGCTACCATATATTTCAGGGAATGGAGTCGTGAAAACACGACTGGCCAATCACATAGACAGGAACAAGCCGCAGGGCAAGGCCCCCACAGGAAGCATGGCACATTCAGATTCTGAGAAAAGTTTACGGCAGGGCTGTTCACACATGAGGGAAGTTCCAGGAACTGATATGGGCTGGGAATGGGAGCACAAGGACACTTGTGAAGACTCATGCTGCACTTTGCTCCTGCCCTCTGACCCCTACAGTGCCTCCTCAATGGCCAAATCCTGACAAAAGTCAGGGAGAATCCTTAGTGGTCAGCTTTCAGAAATTTGCACAAAGTAGTGTCAGATCCCCAACCCCTAGACCTGAGGGCTGGTGCACAAGTACAATGTCACAACATCAAACAGCAGCAGCATCTCCTGAATGTCTTAGTTGCTCTGATGACAACTTAGAGGTCAGTAAAGACTCGGCTTATCATGGGGGCAGGACAAGTGGGCAGAAGGAGAAAGATTGAAGAGAGCTCTCCAGGAGCCTGGGATTTTCACCAGGCAGACTGGAATCGAGTTCTGACTTAAGTCCATACAGGTATATCACCTTGGGCAAGCTGCTAACTTCCCCATGATTTAGTTTGCCCTTGGGGAAAAGTAGTGTCATACAGAATTATCTGAAATTGGATGATGTTTATATAAAGCACTTGAGCCATGGCCTGCTTTGTGATAACTTCCCCAAGATGACAGTTGTTTAAATTAGTAACCCCATTCCTCTGAAGCTGCTTAAGCAACACAGGAGATCACATAATGATGAGGGGTGTCTGACAGAGCTCAAGACCCGCACACAGACAGAATCCTTGGATGCTGCTGGTTTTCTGTTGCTTGTTATGATTTTTTTCTTTGTTAAAAATGTATTTACTGGGCCAATGGTGCTGTGGCATAATGAGTTATGACATAGTCTGTGGTGCTGGCATCCCATATGGGTGCCCATAGGAGTCCCAGCAGTTTTACTTTTCATACAGCTCCCAGCTAATGGCCTGGGAAAGCAGTGGAAGGTGACCCATAAATGCTTCGGCCCCTGTACCTATGTGGGATACCCAGAAGAAGTTCCTGACTCCTGGCTTTGAGCTGAGCCAGCACGGGCCATGGTAGTCAACTGAGGAGTGAACATAGATAGAACTCCCCTCTCTCTGTAACTCTACCTTTCAAATGAATAAATAAATCTTTAAAATTATACATACTTGGTTGAAAGGCAGAATTGTAGAGAGGGAGAGGCAGAGAGAGATTGGTCCTCCACTACTGGTTCACCTCCCAAGTGGCTGTAATAGCCATGGCAAGGACAGGTCAAAGCCAAGAACACAGATTCCTCCAGGTATCCCATCCCTCTCTACTTTCCTACCTGCTGTGAGGGTAGCATCAATGTATATCCTTGGAAAGGTTGATTCAAAGGTGAGAAGCTCAAATTGTTTTCTATGTTGTTATTATTGCTCTTGTTTTATTATAATGCTCACTATAAATATCACTCAATGTTCACAACTTCTTCCCTTTCTCCAAGACTGGATGTTAGGCTAGAATCAGCCCCATGCAACTCTAGTGCATAAGGACACACACGCTGAGTGTCCTTGAGGCTAGGTGCTGTGCCTCTCCTGGTAGCCTTGACAGTCCTCAGTCTAGATTGTCTGCCTTTGAAAAAAACAACACTGTGAAAACCACTGGTGATCCCTCATTTTTGGGGCTAAGCAATGACACTGGCAGAGATCTGGGAGACACAGGACTAACCCAGCTGCCTGGGGGACACAGAGATGTATGCACAAAAGGATGACTCTGATCACTGGCAAGGAGGACATGGAGCTCTCCTCTGTGAAGCAGGACTGGCAGGATCATCGGCAGCTCACGCCAATGTAACACAGGTGGTGCAACAAGAGCTGTCCCAAGTTTCGTTCTCAGGCCTCTGCCATCCAGATGATCACACACTGCCTTTGCTCCTGCTCCACCTAGAAAATATGCTCTTTCATTAGTAATTAAATAAACCTGCTAACTGGCTTCCAAGATCAAGACAAGGTTATTCTGGCTTAATTGATTACAATGTACCAGAAGTGGCTAGGGGGCACAGGGTACAAAGTGTACCCCTGGCTCCTGCTGTCACCTTCTGCTCTCTGATTACATTCTGCCATACAGAAGGAGTGGAGGCCCTCAGGCCTGCGGTTAAACATGCCCATGCATGGTGACAAAATATATCCTTCCACATGGCATTTTTGCAATATTAATAGCAAACACTGAGTGCAATCACTTTTTCCTGATCAAGAGGAGGTTCACAGGATGAAAATGGAAAAAATAAGGATTAATTTAATAAGTGAGTCATTTTGCAGTTTTTTTCTAGCTTGTTTAAATATCTGTGATTCAGTGTGGCATCCTTCTCTCCAAGCTTGACATTTCCATCTACTTGATCCTGCAACAGACCTGTGACAAGTCTCGTTGCCATGGAAACAAGGGGAGGTCGCACAGTGTCCAGCAGAGTGACTTTCTGATAACTTCCATGTAGTTAGATCTGGTCAAAACATCTAATTTTAATCACTCAACAGCTGTGTGACCTTGGGCATATTAACAAACCTCTCTGAGTTTCTGGTTTTTTTTACCTGAAGACAGGGATTAATAACACCTCTCTAAATTAGCCCAAGAACAAAATGAGTAAAGTGAATAAAATTGTTTGTGTGTTTTCTGGCTCTATATGGGTTCTGCAAATGTTAGGTACTTCTGTTACCATATATTAGGAAGTTAATACACACATTCATTCATTCACTCATTTCATAAACAATTACTGACCTTCACTACAGTACAAATGTCATTCTAAACACTGAATATAAAATTCTGCCTTCGTGATGCTTACACCGAAGTGAAGAAAACAATAAACAATAATGGGCATGACACACACTTGGCTATGACAAATGCTATGAAGAAACACACACAGCATACAGCTCAGAGGAGGAGGAGGGCAATTGGCAGGGGTTGGGGGAGAGCTGCCTAAATCAGCATCTGTTCTGAGGAGCAGATACGGAGAAATCAGAGTGGGACAACATGAGAAGCAGGAGAGGCCAGCTCATGTGGAAAAGCTTTCCAGCGACAGAGAAGAGCTTGGGCTTACATAGGCCACCTCTGTAGAAGTGACCCAGAGGATGTTGTAGGAGCTCCAACAGGAAGCAGGCAAGCAAGGTGCTGCAGAGGAAGTTCTGGAGCCCTACAGCCAGCGGCTTTCACATCTGCTGTTCATCACAGCCCTTAGCCTACATTTTGCCACCAATATGGCCCTAACCACCAGCTGCACCATCTGGGAACTTATTAGGAATGTACAATGAGTCTCACTGCTAATGCAATGTCAGAATCTTCATCACAACCAGATCCCCAGGTGATTCATAAACTCATTAACATTTGACAAGCACTGGCCCAATACTTGCTTCTTAACTGCTCTAGGTCTTTCATAGCCCATCTGCAAAATGGGCACAGTGAATGTAACAACTTCATAAGGTTCTAGCAGTTTTTAAATAGCCTCTTGACAAAAATATGCTCTGCCAAGCACTTGACACATTGAGATACATGTTAGTTTTTGCATTTTGTTCCTGGTACATTGCCACACCAGGGAGCTGGGTCCTAAAAATACTGAGTTAAAGAGAATAAAGTTCCTACATGTTGCATGACATCTTACAAGAACTCAGACACTATGAGAATGTTCTTTTTGGAGCCATTATTATTGCTCACTGACTTCCTGCGGAGCTGTTCAGAATCTGCACAGGGCTGTGGGGTTTACTGCTGCTTCACCTACCCTGTAGTCAGCCAGCTCCAGCAACACCTGCCTCCCGGGTTGCTCAGTGCAGTCCACTCTCCACTCTCAAGGAGCACTGGAGAGCTTCTGACAGCAGCTCTTGCAGTAGGGATAACAGTTTGCAGGGACCCACCCACACTCCTTGGTCTAATTTCCCTTGACTCATTGCTATCACACCAAGAAAGCAAGCCAGCTCTGGAGAAGCTCAGACTTGGAATATTTGGCCTTGCTATTCTGTTTTCACAAGCAGAGTGTTGCCCTAGCCAAGATGGCAGCTGTCAAATCTACCTCATTCCCAACTACATAACTATAAATCGCCATACCACAGTTGTATAGAAAAATGTAATCTGTTTATTAAATGTGGGCTTATCACTTTCGATTAAGCATCACTGGTAAATATCAGAGTGGTTAGGAAGCTGGCTGTTAAGACACACTCTGATTTTAAACACCAGCTCAGTCATGCAATCCTTGCTCCAACTACTTATCCTCTCTAATGTTCTTTTTCTGTATCTGAAACCGGGGAGAGGAGGGTGATAAAAATTTCTACTTCACAGATAATGTGCTTGATGAACTTTTGGATGTCTAAAAACGTTAGTGTTTCCCACAGTCACTGTTTTGTGTGTTTCCAGTTGTGTAGCCTTGCAAGTCAACAAGGAACACATTATCAAGTAGAGAGGATCCAAGTTAAGTTAAGGGAAAGTATAGAGTGACATTCTCCTGTTACTAGGGACAAAAGATGATGACACTAAACTAGAGAGATCAAATGAGAAACAACAGGCAGGAGATGTTTTTGAAATAGGATTTTGAGATCCAAGGAAGACCTGAGGTTGCACATCTCGTTCTTCCACACATTGCGACGACTACACCCATAGGGAAGCTGGAGAAGGCTTCATGAGAAAGGATGAAGAGCTCAAAGGTAATCTGTAACCTTTTGTGAAGTTTGTGCTTTGGACCAGAACATGAAGATTTTTAGCTTTTGGGTTAAATAAACATTTTTTTTAATGTGCCAGAATCATTAAATGTCAAGTAAAAGTACAAAGAAATGCTAGCATGGCTACCTTTTAAAGGACAAACACTGCTAACAGTTGGAGAAGATGTGAAGAAATCAGAGCTCACATTCACTGTAGGTGCAAACTGATACAACCACTTTGAGAAAAAAAATGTGGAATCATTTATAAATACTGAAATGTGTTAGGAATTCCACTTCTGACTATACACTTGGTTGAAATGAACACTTGTTCCACAAAAATACAAGCATGAAAATACTCACAGTGATACTATTCAGAAATACTGGTAGCAATACCACTGTCCTAAATGTAGAATGAAAAAATAAATAGAAATATGTTCTTACTACTGTCTAAAAGTGACAAGAGTGTGTACAATCAAACTGAATAAACTATCAAATATTCTAAAATTTTGCCCAAAATATTGAAATCCACACATATAAGAGTTCTGATTGACAATATTTATACATAGTGCAAAACAGGCAAACCAATTAGAAAAAGATTTTAAAAAGAAAAATATTACTGAGATGCTCAAGGAAAATGCATGTTTCACTTTACAGAGGGTAATTACAAGGCAAATTGAAGAACACAGTGCTAAAGTAAATGAAACAAAAGACATAGGGCTGAAACCTTTGAGCAGCTCTTGAAAACACATGTAAATAAAGTTGATAATTCTAGAATGCACTGGAATTCTAACGCTGAAGTGATCTTTTGAAATACAAAATGAGTCGCTGGCTTCAAGAGGACTATCAGATACTATTAAAGATTCACTCAGAATTAATGGTGATTTTTGTGTTTCTGGCCCCAGTCGAATCCACAGGAGCTAACCCATACAGGCAGAAGAATAAAACAGGCAAGTCCTATAGCCCTCCTGAAACACCAGGGAACTTGGAAGAGCAGTGTGATCAACACAGGACTGCCACTACAGAGCAATAGCGAGCTTCTGTTAGGCCTGGATATGCTCCAAAAGGTTCTCCCAAGGGACACGCTATCACCACCCAGCTGAGTAGTGACCCAGGAGCTCAGAGCTCCTAGCAGACGGCATGTCTTCCAGAGGCAGGGCTATGGTGTGGATTATTCCAGAAGAGCTTTCATTGAGCTACTTCCTTTCCCGGGCTTCTCAGGTACAAAATACAAGAACCAACCAATATTGACTCTTTTTAGTGTCATAAACTCCAAGATTCCATGAAACTGTAGCTCCATTGCTTCTCTATTTACTGTTTACTTACTAAACCCTTCTTGAGTACTGACTGTGTGTACTGAGTATATAATAGCAAACAAAAAAGAAACAGCCCCTGTCCACAAAGCTCTTTGCTTCTAATGAGGGAAACCAGACATAAACAAACAAACAAACAACAACAACAACAAAAAAATACAATACATCCAGGTTGTCATGAGTGATACTAAGAAGATGATACCCATGATGTAGGGTAATACAAGGCTATTTCACCTCCAAAAACCTGATCTTTAATGTCAAGTTTGAAGATTGAAGTGAACATGGAGGCAGGTCATGTAGGAAGCCTGCCAGCTCCCAGCCATTCGGCATGAGTCACCTGGGGCCCCCTTCTCTGCACCTTTCACAGTATGGAGAGGCTGCAATGCTCTCCAGTTTTTCATTTGCCTTGACAGCAAGAGGGAACAGCAATTTTCCACCAGCAAGCACCAGTATTGGGGGATTAAATGATCCAGAAGTTAGAACTCAGCATGGGAGCAGGGAAACCTATAGGATTTAGAATGTACTGGCTCAGAAAAGTGGTGCATATTTCTGGAGACCGTTCCATCATGAAACAAACATTGAAATACAATGCCATTGAAACCCAATGCCATTATGCATTGGGTTCCCAGGTAATCATACATATACAAGCGGGGAGCAAGCTCAGCTCTGGTGCTTCCCTCTTTCTCCGCGTCACTCTGGCATCCAGGGCTTAGACCCTCTTACGGATCATCACATTGGGCTGCTATTGCTGGTTTGCCAGCCACTCTCTCATCATTAGCTGTTCAAGAGGCCATGTCAAACTTCTGCGCTCTGTAGTGCTTACTTTATTAGCTGGGTGCATTGTGTATTTGGTAAGTGTTTGTGAAAATATGGTGTGCTCATATGCAGGAGTTAATCTGAAACCAAAACTGAAGTGATGATTACTGAGCACCTACTAAGTCCAGGCATTCCTTCAGATGCTGAGGTTACAGCAGTAAGCAGAACAAACAAAAATTCCTGTCCTCACAAAGGCGTCCTAACAATGGAGAACAGGGCCAGAGACAACGATTCAATAAACAAAGAAGGATATCCTGTGGCTGCTGTGGGGTATCCTAGCAGGCAAGGAGGCCAGAGAGTCAACCAGGAGCCCTTGGCTTAAGCTTTATTAGGGCTTGGCCTTGACTTTGCAGGAGATACTGAACCACTGGATCGCTGTGAGCAAAAGTGTCATAATCTGACTTTTACTTTTGAAGGTTTAAGGAAACTTGACGTGTTTTAGAACTAGATGCTGAAGTGCTCACCTTGTCTAGTTATAGGCACCAACACAGAGGACTCCTCACCCAGGGCAAAATTCCAAGATTCACAGGCCTTAGGCTTCTTCTGTGAAGTATGTGAAGGAAAAGTAATCTGAGCTGCACTCTGCGGTAGACTGCCTACAGAGTTACTGCCTACAGAGTTGACCTCTCACAGTGCTGGCAAGATTGTTTATCTCCTTGCTCACTTTTTAGACAAATGTCAAGGGTGAAAGGCAGCAGCCTAAGAAGCAAGCAGTGTCTGATCTCAGATACCCTGGATAAAAGGCAATCTCAGACCCAGGAGTCTGGAGTTTGCAAAGACTGGCTGTTGGGACTTGGCATGAGGTGCGAAGACTGCCCTGCAGAAACCCTTCTCTGCAGCTGGCCCCACAAGGCTGGAGCCAGGGGCAAGGAGGTCTCATCAGCCTGCACAGACTCAAAGAAATCGTTCTCAGGCTCCTTTTTCTCTCATCAAGAAGCAACTGGCCCTTCCTCTTTACCTTATCGTCCCTTTCCCATCAGCTCTCAGAAAAGTCCAGATTTACCCCATAATTGCTGCCTGTAATTGATTTTCTTTAGGCTTTCATTTTCTGTCTCTGCTGATCAGAGAGACAGTCTCCCTTTCTGTCCCTTTGTCATTCCTTAGAAACAGCATGAGCTGCATTCCACTGGCTCTGCCCCCATCCTGTTCCAGACACCTGTTGTGTCTGCCTACCTAACTGGACTTGTCTGTGAGAACTACCACTCTGCCTCAATAGTCCCTGGCATTCAAGTGGGGGCCAATCTCCCCCTCCCATGGTGCAGCAGCGTCAATAAGTTAGGCCTGGCCCTTCAGAATCACACTGATGATTAAAGACATAAGCCAGGCCCACAAAGCAGTAAAACTGGCAGATACTATTACAAAGAGATATGGTGTGTTTCACCAGGATTGTCAAAGTGTGAGGCAGACATCTGGTAGCCATGGAAAGCTAGCTCGTCCATCATCCAAGGAAATCTCAACTGTGAGTGGGACCATGGCAGAAGAAAGCTAACGTATACTTAAGCAAAGCTCCAGGTTATCCCACGAGAACATCTGAACCCAGCCAGGCCTGAAGCCACAGTTGTCCTGGACTCCAGCTCAGGAGATATGTTGGTCTTCCTCTTCACATCTCCTAGTCCTCTATGAGGGCCTCGGGTGCACCCAGATAATCCAGGATAATTTCTGTTGTCTTCTAACTACCACGTTTACTAAGCCCCCTTTGCCATAGATGGTAATCATGTGTTCTAGGGAGGCAGATGAAAATTGAGTCTAGGTGCTATTATTCACTAGTGACAGGAATCACTGTGTTCCCCTCATCTGGTAGAACCACTTTGGGCTGGGGATCTGTCACTCATGATAGAAGGAGTCCATAATACATGCTCCTAAATCCACAACATTATCCTATCTCTGGGGAACAGACAAAATCCTAGTAATCAGTTTACCCAATCAGAGTTATAATTTCCTTGGATCACTTCAGTATGTTTAATTTCATCTGACAGCACAGAATTGAGGTTACTAACACAGCTTTTGGAGTCAGACAGCTTGGGTCTGCATCCTGACCTTTCCACTTACTAGTTAAGCCTTTTAAGCTGCGATTCTCTTCATCTGTCAAATGCAGATAATAAAATCACCAACTTCAGCCAGCTATTGTGAGAATTAAATGAGATAATGAATGCACTGTGCTCACACCACAAGGTCAATACTGGATGAATAACGCTCTTTCTACTAGCCTTGCAACTAAGATTCCTTCCATTTGGTATTACACCAATTTCTAATACAACTCAGCTAATTGCTACATTTCTATTTAGCACCCTTAGAAATCACTCCTTACTCAGAGAATGACTCTCATGGGGTCCTTACACCAACACCTTAATTTAAAGGTATTGCTGCCAAGGCTTTTCACAGCACAGTCGACTCAACCAAATTTTTGCAAGTAGGCCATTCATGTTATTAATAACATCCGACTGCTGAAGGGACGCTAGCCTATCTGTGAGGCCATTCTAGGCAGAGTCTCCTTCACACCTAGCAACTGTGCTCTTCCCTGGCTTCTCTAATAACCATAATTTTTCAAATTCTCATAGAAAACATGATTGTTGCTTCTTCCTGTCAAATTCCACCTAACACTTACAGCTCCAATTTGACTCTGCAGGGATGATGCCAGCCTGGAACTATTTGGACACTGTACTTGCGGGTGCAACCCTGGATGGAAAAGGATGGAATCAAGCAATGAAATGCCCACAGTTCAAGTTGGGTGGACTGAGAATAACCAAAGGGCAGTCATCCATGGCAACCCACCAACATTCTGTGTGGTTCATGGAGGCTGACATTTCAGGATAGTCCATGCACTTCCTGCACGCTAACTGCTGGAAATGTGACTGGAATTTCCTCCGGAAAGGTAAATTAGCTTCTGCCTGGATATCTGCCCAATCGTGAATCAAACACATCCACCTCTCCCCCAGTGAGGAGCTTCTTTGACAGTTACCCAACAAATTTAAGAGTGATTCCTTAGCTTTTGCATACAACTGGTCACAACACAGTTGTGAAGGACATTTTTGTTTCCACTCACTGAGATGGTGAACTCTGCACTCCTGAAGCAGACAGCAGGTGTCTCTTCATCATATGGGCATCGTGTTCTCCTCAGCTTGAAGATTACCTCTTTATGAGAGGGTAGTGTGGGAGCAGGCATGTAACCAAACACTGTCCAATGGCACATGAGGAAAAAGAAAAAGGTTGTCAGGCAGCTTTCTTGTGACGATGAAAGAATGAAGCCTCTGAGAATGTTTTACTGTTTTCCTCATCTTTCTGTTTAGGATGCAAGACTTGATGTTTGCAGTATGGCAATCATTTCTCTTCACGTGGTAAAGTTTAATAATCTTTAATATCCTTATTTCCACTCTTTCCTCACTGAACTGCTATGCCAACTGCTAAGCCAACATTATGTGATGTATTTAAATACTTTATCATTTAATTCAGTATTACTTGAGCATTTTATTACTTGCCTTCTAAATGATACACTATTTAACTCTTTATTTTCTAAAAAAGAGTCTTAAAACTTCAACCCTCTTCTGTCTTCCTTTAAAAATGTGTTCAGACATGATGGCGCCATTAATCTCCTTGCCTAACAACTTTCAATTCAAATCAAGTGTTAAGAAATCCTCAAGTGGTAGAATTGCGGGTGAACAGATCCTCCTCTCAGGAGTTAACTGATTTCTCTCCCCTCGGCAGTTAACTTAGAGCATTGCTGAGTCCTCTTTGGCCAAACATTGTAGGACTTGACTATTTTTGCCCCTTTTCCCTAAACTTAGTATGCAGCAGAAAATAATGAACACAACCTGCTATGTAGAAACACACAGAAGGCAATGAGGAAATATTCTAGAATTCCCTGCTGTGAAGTATGAGAAATTCCCCAGCATGGAGCCAATTTCAGAAGAGGGAGCAAGAAAGAGAATCAGAAGGCACAATTCCCATGGACATTGCTAATTAAAAAGAGCAGTTTAATCATACAGTGTAGTTTAGACTGTACCGAATGGATGATGTTTTGATTGTGGCCTTGCATTAGGTAAGAAAACTATAAAGGTGAACATAAAGTAGCCAAAAGACAAATTTAAAAATATTACACAGAGGGAGGGGAAAGCCACTGGCCTAATGTTTAAGCATCTTACAGCTCCCCTAACTACTAAAGGTAAATATATATTATCAGTTACCTGATGGTACCTAAGACTGAAAGATCTAAAACTCTTCAATGAGCACAGACTCATAAGCAGGAAAGTCATAAGTTTCATATAAAAGAAATTTTGAGAAACATGGTCATAAGCTCCACAATGGACAAGCTGGCCAACCATAAAGAAACAAGCTAGCAGCCCATGTCTCAAAAGGTTTCCCAAGCGAAATTCACGCCCCTGGTGAAATGACAAGGCTATGAAGGTTGATCCCTCAGCCTTTAAAGTTCAAGAAGCTTACTTTTCCAGTATAGTAAGATCAGTTCCTTTTCTCAGATGTGGAATCACATCACAAAACCCCATAAAATGATTAATGACTAGCATAGGTATTTTTAAAACTCCACTATCCATTTAGTACAATTAGTCCACCATCATCTTAAAAGCCAATGTACAAAGGAGACCAATCTGATTGATCTAAAAGCTTAACGAAATCATAAGGCAGTGAGTTTGCAGGAGCATCATGGAAAAGAATCTGAGACAGACTACGCACCTGAAGGACTGTCAGTACACAAAAGCTAACTGACTCTCTCTTTCAAGCACTTCCAGGAGGAAAGGAAGTCTTTACCATCCAAGCTGTATGATTATACTTCTCTCCCAAAGGCAACACAGTACATGAACATTGCCAAACGTTGTCTCTAAGAGTCTCCATTCTCACTGCTTTATAAAAAGTATAAAATTCTCGGCCCGGTGCGGTGGCGCAGTGGTTAAGGTCCTCGCCTTGCACACCCGGGATCCCATATGGGAGCCGGTTCTAGCCAGGCAGGCCCCGCTTCCCTTCCAGCTCCCTGCCTGTGGCCTGGGAAAGCAGTCGAGGACGGCCCAAAGCTTTGGAACCCTGCACCCGCATTGGAGACCCGGAAGAGGCTCCTGGCTTCGGATTGGCATAGCATCGGTCATTGCGCTCACTTGGGGAGTGAATCATCGGACGGAAGATCTTCCTCTCTGTCTCTCCTCTCTGTATATCCGCCTTTCCAATAAAAACATAATAAAAATAAATCTTTAAAAAAAAGTATAAAATTCTTTTTGACCAACACATTTTTCAGTAGCCATGTTTATTCATCTGCCCAGATTGCTGAAATACCTTGCAGCCTAGAATTTATCTTCTCTTACTCAGTTTTTAAGATCAGTTATGAATGATGTGCTTAACTCTCAAAACAGAATCTTCTTGTCCTCATTAGGCTCTTGATCAATAGCACACTAAAGCTACTAAGATACTTCTAGAAACTTCACATTGGACCAGGACTTCTATAGTGGGTCAGCAACATATTTCCACAATGGGTCCATCCCTACCTGTCCATTCCTTCCTTTCTCCCTTCATCAATTTGTTTATTCAATAGATATTCATTTGGAAAGCCATTGTACTAACTACTAGGGACACAAGCGAGAACAGAATAAATAGAAACTCCTTTCCTCAATAAACTCACATTCTACCAGAAGGAGCTCTTCTACGCACTAATCTGGCAGATGATGAGCAGTGGCTTGAGAAAATCAAAACAGCAAAGGCAGACAGTGGACTCAGGAAGTCAAATGCGAAATTATTTTAATGTAGTGCTTAAAGTCTTTTCTTAAAAAAATAGCATTTGAGTAAAATCCTGGAAAGGCATATAAACCACGAAGTAACCTAATAAAAGAGCATTACTTGCTCTTGTACAACATGAATATCTGGATCAGGGTGGACCAGGTAGAAGTAAGAGATGAGATAAGAGTTAATGGCAAGGGTTAGAGACAAGGTTAGGGATAATTAAGAGTCTACACAACTGATACATGGATAAAACTAAAACCTACTGTTGATGTAAATGTTCTTATTCCTCTAGTACATGCAAAAACCAGGTGGGCATTCTGATTTTTAAAATGATTGGATGAGTGTTACATCAAATTAAGCACAACTACATCCATATTCATTAAATCAGCATTGTTGAGCTCCTATAATGTGTCGACCCTTGATCTAGGTGTTGGTGATTTCAAGGTGCAGAACAGCTGGTAGTCTAATGGGATAGATAGACCTCATGCAAGCAGTTAATTAATCTTAAGCAAGAGAAAGACCATCGGGTATCTGAAGAAATGTAGTCTAATGTGGAATGTCAAGTCTCCTAAAAAGAAGAGACCTTTAGCAGACAATGCAAAGGTAAAGAGACATTAAGGAGGAAATGCAGCAGAGGAAGGAGCCATATTCCAAACAGAAGGGGGTGAAATGAGGAAAATCTCCAAAAAAGCAAAAGGTACAGAAGGGAGAAAGCAGTTGATCAGCTGGGAGAATCAGTGGAAACCATTCACATGGGTGGGTGGCAAAACAACAGGTCTAGATTTTACATCAGGACAATGAAAACACAAGAAAGGCTTACAATTATCTGTAAGTTTCTTCAATAGATGTTTACCTAGGAGCTACTATGTGCCCAATATCACACGCACCAGAACATCTCTCTGTGTAGCCCTGAGCTCAGTGGGAATGCAAGAAAGTGGCCTAACCCAACAACAGATTATATTTATTGCAGATTATATTTAAAATTATAATTGTTTTATAGTTAGACCTTATTATAAGTCAGTGGTGCATTATCTACTACATTTACCTATCTACAATGTACCTCAAAAGCATTTTTTTTTTCCATTTTACAACTGATAAAACTGAGGCACAAAGAAACTAAGGAATTTCCAGAAACACACAGGCATGACTTGTGGCTGATAATGTCTTCTAACTTTGATAGTCACAGTACATCCAATGTCATGTGCTGACTTTGCTAAGTGACCTCGACATGCCTTCGCGCGCGTGTGTGTGTGTGTTTGTGTGTGTGTGTGTAATTACGCACACGCGTGCATGTTCTTCATCTCCTCCTTTGTGCCTGGAGGGACCTGTGACTTTGGTGGAAGGGTTGGTGCATGATCCCAAATGGCTTCCACCTGCTACACAGGCAAGCCTTGATTTTGAAACTTATCTGCTGGTGGTTGGAGGAAGCCACATTGGCAAAACAGGATGACCACAAGAAGAAGTCATATGCGGGGGTCTCAGCTGAGATCCTTAGCAGACAGACAATTAGCATCAACGCCAGGCATTGTGTGACCGAGCCATCAGCTAGGTCCAGATGTCAGCTGTCAAGTCACTCGACTTTCAAGACGTTCCTGCCCCCAAAGACCCCCAACACCGTAGGCTCAACAAGAGCTATACTTGGGTAGGCCTGTTTTATACTCCTGCTCCACTGGCTCCAGGAGCATAACTCACTAATGGTGCTTTTATACAACAGTCTGGGATGTTTCAGCCACAGCTTAACCAGAAAAGGACCCAAATGCCTGTTTCCTTATTCTACCTGTATAGCACTCTGCATAGCAAGACACTTAGCGTAATGTAACAGTCAGAGTGAGCACCCAAGTCCTGCATCTGTATCTTTTGTCATCTTCCAGCCTGTAAAATGGGAACAATATTAAGCTGTTGTGAGGTTAAACCAGGTCACACATATTAAGGGATTATCACATTGCCGGGCCCACAGGAAATCACCTTAAATCATGTTGCCTATGATTATGCTATTTAGTACCTTTATTAACAAAACCAGACTTGGTTATCAGATCAGAGTTTATACAAACCTATACTTTATGACTGACATCACAACTCACTGATTCCTAAAATGTTTACCATTTTTTCCTTTCACATAATGGGTGAGTGATTTTCCTCAGTACTAGTTTATATGACATTTCAGAATATCAGGATGGTTTTTGAAGAAGCACACATGACTGTGACCCAATTGATGTGTTTGTATCTGAAAATAAGTTTCACTATTTTATGAGCAAATATTATTTTCTGCTCTTCTTTGATCACTTTAATGAATAGACTGTTTCCAAAAAATGAAGCCAAGTTTTAGAGTTATGAAAGAGCAATAACATCAAAACACTACACACAGGGCCAAAGACTGGTGAATTTAACTACACTGCAACTGAACTTCTGTTTATTGAAAAAATACCATTAAAACAACAGCAAAGCAAGCCAATGCTTAAAAGAAGACATTTACTGCATACATATCAAACAAAAGGCTTATATAGAATACATAAAGAAATCCAGTAAATCAAGGAGAAAAAGAGACAATACAAAAGAAATTATGCTTGAACAAAAGACTATATTAAAGAACAAGTTCAAACAGCTTACAAAAACATATGAAAAGGTGTTTAGTCTCATTTTCATAGATGCAAATACAGCCACAGTAAGATGCCAATACACAGAGACAATGAAGAATAAAATTAAAAAGATTGACCCGGGCTCAGTGTGGTAGCCTAGTGGTTAAAGTCCTTGCCTTGCATATGCCAGAATCCCCATATGGGCACCAGTTCTAATCCCAGCAGTCCCACTTCCCATCCTACTCCCTGCTTGTGCCCTGGGAAAGCAATGGAGGACGGCCCAAAGCCTTAGGACCCGGCACCTAAATGGGAAGCCCGAAGAGGCTCAAGGATCCTGGCTTTGCATCAACTCAGCTCTGGCTGTTGCGGTCACTTGGGGAGTGAATCAGGGGACAAAATATCTTTCTCTCTGTGTCTCGTTTCTGTATATCTGCCTTTCCAATAAGAATAAATAAACAAATCTTTAAAAAAAAAAAGACTAACAGGATGGGTATTGGGCAATTAAGCCAACAGTTGGGATGCCTGAATCCCATGTTGAATGCCTGGATGGGCATCCCGACTCTGGCTCCTGCCTCCAGCTTTCTGTTGATGCACAGCAGTGATGGCTCAAGTGATGAATTTCCCCCACTCATGAGAGAGACCAGGACCAGTTTTTTGTCTTTCAGTCTTGAACTTATTGTTGTTGCAGGTGACTGGGATTAGATCAATGAACCAAAATGCTATATCTGTCTGTCTATCTACCTACTTACATATTTACTTATGATCTGTCTCTCAGCCCCTCAACTTTTTTCTTTTTCATTATGGAAAGACTGATAACACCAAGTGTTACTAGGCTATGGATAAAAGTAAAGCTCTTACTGACAGCAAGAAAGTGGGGCATGGTGGGGCCAGCACTGTGGCATAGCCTCTTAATCCTCTGCCTGCGGCACTAGCATCCCATACAGGCACCAGATAATAACTTAGCTGCTCCATTATGATCCAGCAGAAGCAGCCTAGAAAGGCAGTGAAGGATGGCCCAATCTTTGATCCCCTGCACCTTCATAGGAGAATCAGAAAGAAATTCCTGGTTCCTGGCTTCAGATTGGCTCAGATCAAAATATTGCAGCCATTCTGGGAGTGAATATGTAGATGGAAGACCTCTCTCTCTTCCTCACTCTCTGACTCTGTTTCTGTCTCTCTCTTTCTCTCCTCTTATTCCCTTCTCTCTTTGTAAAACCTTAAAAAGAAAAAAAAAAAAACAGGGCCCAACATGATAACCTAGTGGTTGAAGTTCTCACCTTGCATGCACCAGGATCCCATATGGGCACCAGTTCATGTGCCAGCTGCCCCACTTTCAATCCAGCTCCCTACTTGAATCCTGGGAAAACAGTGGAGGATGGTCCAGGGCCTTTGGACCTTGCACCCATGTGGGAGACCTGGTGGAGGCTCCTGGCTTCAGATTGACTCAGTGTCGGCCCTGAAGGCCTGTATCTTTCTGAACGAAGATCCTGAAGGATCCAAAAGCAAAGCCTCCTGCTGACACCTTTATTTGACACTTAAAGCTTCTAAAAATATGAGAAAACAAATTTCTGTTGTTTAAAGCCTTTTAGTTTGTGTTTTTGGCATTGCAGTTCTAAGAAACAAATAGTATGAATACTGCTTCTTCACATATTCCAATTTAGTTGCATTCCATTCTTTCTGGCTTCTACATGAAACTGATTTAGAAACTCAATTTACAGAAGTAGGCACCGCACCGAGTCACAGCCAGTGAAGCCACATCTTGCAACAATGGCATCTCCCGTGAGCTCCAGGTAGAGCCCGGGCTGTTCCACTTTTGATCCAGCTCTCCCACAGAATTAAATTGCTCAGTGACAGCATTCAACCAAGGGCAAAGCCCAGATTCCACAAGTCCTCTCCAAAGTCACACAGCTGAGGCCCAGTCTTACAACAATTCTAACACCCATTCCACGAGATGCCTCATAATCCCCATGATGTTCTTCTCCTCATTGTAATGAATTAAAGAACAAATTCTTTCCACTAACCTTCTATTCTCGAGGCTCTTTGGCTGCACAGCATTGATGATGTGAATGGATATTACTATTTAGAAAATCATTTGGCAATATCTACAAAAGCAGAGAATATGATGCCCAGTGATTCCAAAAATTCTAAGTATAAGCCCAACAGGAGCACAAGCACATAAGCACCAATAAACACATATAAAAATGTTCATAGTGGCACTACTCATAATAGGAAAAGTGCTTAAACAGCTCCAATATCCATCAATATAAAAATGAGTAAGTTGTGACTACAATGGAATTCTACACAGTGATGAAAAGGAATAAATTGCTGCTATATTAAACTAGGCAAATATATTTCAATAAAAAGCTAGATATGGAAAATTACATATTAACTGGCTGTTTTTATATTAGATCCCAAAACATATAAAATTGATTCATGAAGCACAAGTCACAACAGTAGTTATCTACAGGGATCAAAAGGAAGGTTCCTGGGAAGCTAGAAGTAATTTCTTTCTTGATCTGAGCAGTGACTACAAAATCGTGCTGAATTTGCGATATGTCATTGATCCACAAACTTTATATAATTGTCACCATCTACATTAATATCCTTTATTAATCTAGTTTAAAGATGATTCATGCATACCTTATTTGGTGTTTATAATGATATAAGCTGGGTAATTATATTGGCTTTTGCTTAATAAATTTTATTGAGTACCTACTATGTGCAAAGCACCATGAGTATGTAAGAGCTCCAGTGTAGAACTCAGCCTTTCTTTCATGGAACTTTCCTTTCTAGTCCACAGGAAAGAATACACAGAGGTAAATACACAATAGTGAAGCAGAGAAAAAATAAAAAGCTAGAGTAGCGATTCTTGGAGGCGGCCTCAACACCCTGTGAGTTCATGTATATTGCATGTGAAAGGGAATATTAAAATGATGTATTTGACAATCACAAACAGATATGCTAAAATACATTGCACTGATAACTTATAAATTGCAATGTGCTTCATAAAATGTTGATATGTTATATGTAATATATTCTCATTTCAAAATTTATTGCTAAATTATTTAACAGTTTAAAACTGTGAGCACGGACCACAATTCTGTCAAAGTTGCAGAAATTTGTGTCTGTTTTTAAAAATTAATTTTCTTTGGGAAATCTTTTCTCTTTTGGTTTCTATGAGGTGTGGTACAAAGAGTAATTATCTTCCATGCTCCGGTTTTGACCAAATCAGTGTTCCAGCCATAGATTTCTTCCAAACAGTCTCCTACCCCAGTTCACTTAGGTGTTTACAGAGTCCAAAAGACTTAATTCACATTACAACTCAGCCTGCATATGTAGTAAGTGAGGCAGCAAAATAGAAGGAAAACATCATGCAGAACTTGAGCTCAACACTCCAGATCACACTCTTAGCAGACTTTGCTAATTAACTGCCATTCTGTAACCTACTGTGTGAGTTTGATAGCTCCTTAAGCTGTTTGTTTTTTAGTTTCCTCTCTAGGAAAAGAAAAGTCAACTATGATATATGGGACCCAATGAGAAAAAAAAATAGGAAAATTACAGTACAGGACTTGGCATATCATGTGATCTTTGCCATTTCCTTGCTTTTATCTGTTGTCAGAAAAGACACCACCTTCTCTTCATTCTAAGCCCCTACTTGCACTATTTGTAGGCAAATAAATTTGTATATGTAACACTGCAACAGAAACATCATTCTGGCAGCCATCATTTAATTACAGATAACAAAATCATCCCTCAGAATAAGTCATGCAAGATATACCTAATATCAACTCTAGGCTTACCAGTTTGCCAAACACTAGAGGAAAGAGGGTGGTTTGTTTTTTTTTTTTGGTCACAAGTCCTAGAAGTGACCCTCAGTGGACCATGTTGGGCCATATATCTATGGCTGAACCTAGCACTGTAGCAAGGAAGATAGAATGATCCTTGGGACTGAGATGGCAGATTCAACTCCACCCACAGTACACATAAAGCTTAGAGGTAATCCTTCAAAGAAAACCAAAATGACCACACCACCTCCCCCAATCACCTTTCCTAAGAAAATAACATTCTCTGACTTATTTTTCATGACAATTCCTACAATGGGAAATCTTAAAACAATAACAATGATTAAGAGGAACCACAGAACATAGGCTGGTAAAGCTGGAAATCGATTATGAGAAGACAGCCTGAGAGGGACCACCCCCCACACCACCTCCTCTAGAGACCACCTGGTTGATTAACAGCCAAGGCAAGCTAAAAAACAAAATGGCGGGGGTGGATCTTGTCCAGCATTTTAGTATGTCAGTTGCTGCTCTTTCTGTGTTTGGGTGAATGTGGCAAATGCTTACCTGAGTTATCTCTTCTAGAAGAGTCTATCCTGATACATGCAGAAACTTCAAATGATGCTCAATAGCCTCACACAGTTAAAAATACCTTGTACAGCGCCATCAGGATGAAGAACATCCCCATAACAATGAAAACCTAACACCCAATGCCCTCAAAGAATCCACAGAGAATTGTGACAACAGAGAAGAGACTTCCATGAAATCAGTAATAATGATTTCCTATGAGAAAAGCAAGATGATCTGCCTTCATGAGCATCATGAGAGTGGCAAAGAGGTGTGATCTTTGAGGTTTCTTTTCTCTGCCTTGTCCAGCCGTTGCTGGACAGATCCCCTGAAACTAAGAGGGACTTCAATGTTTTCATCTGTCTGTGCTTAGGCTGAGATGGACTTTAGGAAACTGAAGTGAAAACTCACTCACTTCTACTTACATGAATTCAACTACAGGCATTCACTTGAAGAGAGGGAGAGAGAAGAAAACGAAATGGGTGGATGATTCTGTAGTTTTTCATTAAATGAATGCCTGCTCCAGGTTGACTGTGAGAGAGGAGGTATAAATCTGCAAGCAATGCCTTTCTCTGGAGCTCAATTCAAGGCTACACAATGGACTTACTGCTGGCAGGAAAACTGGTTGGTTTGGACTTACCAGGAAATACAATGGCTGCTCTCCAAACGAATGTGTACGTAATTTTTGCCATATAAGACACTGACCCTAACTGCTGATATCAAAAACTCATACGATGTAACTACATCATATAAAACAGACAGCCCAGAGGAAATGTCACAACCAGCACAATTAGATGGTAATAACAATAGCTAACACTTCTATAAGACCATTCTAAGCAGTGTCTGCTCCATTAACTCACTTAATCCTCAGAATAACCCTATGAATCAGAGGCAGGTGTCTTTATGATCTTCAGTTTGTTTAGAAATCAGAGGAAGACTTGTTCAAGGTCACAGAGCTAATCAGTGGCAGAAATTAGAGTGTTGAGATAGCAACTGTGTGCTTCCCATCTGCTTCTGGTTAGGTTTCTTTACTAATCCCACAGCAGCAGCCTGTGTCTTTATCCATCATTGCCTTAGGTGTGTTTTTGTGCACCAGAGCCAGAAGCACAATTGCCAGAGAAGACAGCATCCTTCTCAACTATTTCTTCCAAAAACCTGCCTCTCTGGGAGATGCTACAGTGGATTGTACTGCAAAGCAAGAAAAAAGAAAAAAACAAACAAACAAAAAAACAAAGCACCCTCTTGCAGTTTTATAAGCAACTTGTATTGAGAACCTGTGATGGAGTAAATATTTCTGTCTCTGTAAAACCATTGTCCTGAAATTCTAACCCCAAAGTGGTGCTATTAGGAGGTGGGGCTTGTAAGATTCATCAGTGGGATGAATAGGTCAAGAGGGTGGACTCCTCACGAATGGGATCAGTGCCCTTGAAGGAGACAGGAGAGAGCTTCCTTGCCCTCTCTCTGCCCTCTATGTGAGAATATGTCAAAACAACAGCTAGCAAATCGGGAAGGGGGCCCTCATAGACACCTGATCTACAACACGAGATTCTGAACTTGCCAGCCTTCAAAACATTGAAAAACAAATTTTTGTGGTCCACAATACCCTGTTAGAGCAGCCTGATTAAGACACAGAAGGTGGATATTTATTCAACAACATAACACAATGAAGTCCTTCAGGGTTTTACCAAAGGCTAGCCCATGTCTGGTGGCTGTCAGTGGTTGGAACTGTGATGTACAGTTGTGCTTTATCCCTAGAGCCACCACACTGAGCCCAGGCTTGGCATCATAGCCTTGCAGCCTTACCTTCAGCTAAGTATATGAGGATTTAAACAGTGAGCCTGTAGGTGGTCAGCATCTAGACCAGAGACTAGTACATCCTTGCCTGAAAATGACACATTGCAAAGGCACCATGACCCTTTCGGGTTGAGTTGGTAGAAAAAGCTCCAGGAAGGACATGAGATTGAATTTTCTATTTCAAATTAAACTTGATTTAGAGAACTAAAAGAATGTGGCATTTCTTGCCCTGTGGTGTGAAGGCCTAAAACACAACCCAGCACAAAGATAAAAAGCAAATTCCTGAGGGAGGGCACAAGAGTTGACCTTGGTAAGAAAGCAATGGAGTGAAGGTCCTGGAGAGGCAGAGAGGTGTTGAAACAAATTAGGCCCCCATACAGATAACATTCCTGAACAAGGCAAGATAAGAAAACAAAGGCATATCCTTGACTGACTCCAGATGGAAGAACAAAGAGACCACCGTGGGCAGCCTCCAGAGAGGGTGATGGGCAAGTAGGGAGAGGGAGTTGCATGGCGTAGGGAGAGACGCAAAAGGGCCTAAACACGCAGTATCAGCTGTGTAATCAGCATGCTGCTTTAAATCAGCTAGCTTGGTGTGACTTTCTCCCCGAACACAAGAGGATGGACAGGAAAGACAGAATTGGCTGCAGAGCTGAGTTTGGTCTCTTCAGCTCCCTCCACATCAAGGTGGCTGCATCGCTTGTGGATGACTACAGGTGACAAGAATGTGTAAGATGCATAATGCATGCTCAGGTGGGAGGACAACTGAGGGACGAGAAGAGAGGCTGAGAGAGGCATTTTCTCAAATTTTTATTTTTATACTTACTCCCATGTATCTTTATACAAAGCCATGTACAGAAATGTTCATAGCAGCTTTACTGGTACTGTTCACAAACTGAGAATGCAAATGCCCAGGGCCAGGTCAAGGACAGTATTAACCAGAATGTTCATGCAGTGGAATGATACTCAATGACATAAAAGAATGAGATACTGGTTCATACAACACAGAGTGATTAAAGCCTGCCCTCCCCAAAAGAGAATAATGTCGCATGTCTCAATTTCTATAAAATTCCAGAAAATGTAAATGAATCCAAATGACAGAAAGCAGATCAGCAGCCATTGGGGCAAGGAGTGAAAGAGATGATTCTGTGGGTGAACACGTATGACAAAACTCAGCAAGCTGTATCCTTTACAAATGTAAAATTTATTATCTGTCAGCCATGTTCCAATAAAGTTGTTTTTAAGAATCCCTGCTTGGATGATAAATTAGATGAGTGGTTCCCAAAAACTTCATGGAAAATAGGTATTATGAAAAATTGTACACGGATTTCCTATATTAGGACTAAAATAAGTTTATCATGAAGTCCCATTTTCCACAAGCTTTTCTCAGATTCCTCACTTAGACTTCCTTATAATAAGGTACTGCCACTTCCTCAATGCTTCCTTTGTGCTGGATGTCGGTATTAAGATATTATCTTTCCTGCCACAGTCATAAAAGCTCAGAAACCAGGAGAAGGCTAACTTTCAGCTATGCCCCAGCACTAGTCTGGGAATGGGGCATTGGTGAGGGAGTTTGGAAGGTGGTGAACAGAGGCCACAGAGCCAGGTTAAATCCAGTTTAAACCAATAGTTTGCTACAGGGTGACCTGAAGCAAACACCTCACCTTCTGTGATTTCTCAGATTCCTCCTCTTTAAACAGTTAGGACACAACAGCTAGTCTCAAGTAGGTGGCTGGGAGGACCAAATGATATGATCCAAGGAAAAGGTAGAGAACCACATCCTGCATACAGGATGTGTGACCACTTTATAAAAAGAAAACAGGGGCCAGTGTCTCAAGTCCTGCATTCAATGTGCCTGGATCCCATATGGGCGCCAGTCTAATCCCAGCAGATCCACTTTCCATCCAGTTCCCTGCCTGTGGCCTGGGAAAGCAGTCAAGGGTGACCCAAAGCCTTGGGACCCTGCACCTGTGTGGGAGACCCAGAAGAAGCTCCTGGCTCCTGGTTCCTGACTCCTGGCTCCTAGCTCTGGATCAGCTCAGCTCCAGCTGTTGCAGCATTTGAAGAGTGAATCAGTGAACGGAATATTTTCCTCTCTGTCTGTCTCTCCTCCTATTTGTATATCCAACTTTACAATTAAAATAAATAAATCTTAAAAAAAAGAAGAAGAAGAAGAAAAGAAAACAACAGAAAAGGTGTGTGCAGGAAGAAGCTGCTGAGCACAGATGCTTGGATGGGTGAGACGGTGAGTCACTGAGGCAGTGGCTCCTGTCTTCGGACCCCTGAGTACCAGGCTCTCTGCTAAACCGGAGATGCTTAGTGGGCTGGGTTCTGTTTTCAGGATGAAATCATAACAGAAATGACAAAGTGTGAAGACTCCCCCCTCCCACAGCTCAATGTGTTACTCTTCCTAAGTGAGTTGTTAATAGAACCATTGTACTGGGCACAGCATGTGGTTAGCAGATGCAGCTCAAATGTTTAGAAACCAGACAATCTTCTGCAGAGCAGGATGCATTGTCCTTGGAATACAGCTCTTCTTAGAGACAGGCATGCTATGGGGACAGTATGTTGAGTAGTTACAGCAAGGGAGAGACAAATGGAAAAACTGAGGACTCTGGCTGAGGCTGTGCTCCTTGCAAAGTCATTTTCTCAGGGTCTATCTTGTCTGTGGAATGAGCGCAGGCCATCAGACACAATTTTTGAATAATTCTCATACAAGTAAACAATGAAGGCAAGTCAAAGTTTTGTTTACTGCAAGGGCTGTCAGGATGAGAAACTAGGCAACTAGGCAATTGCTAAGTTAGATTCTAAACTGGCTAATACTTTATATGGCAATAAACACATAAACACTAAGCCACTTTTCTACTGGACATAAATCCTTTACATCTTTACCAGACAAAAGAAATTCATGCATTGTCAGATACTAAATGCAACAAAGTAACATTCCCCAAAAAAGCAAGAATTAGCACACTAAAGACTGCAGGGTTGGGGAGGAGAAGAGGGTCCATTCTGGTCTAAGCTTTTGTAAAAAAATGTTTTATTGACATTCAACAACTTTTAGGCATTATCTGGGACTGCTTTCACACTATAACAGGAGAATAGAGTTACTGTGGCAAAGATATCTTGGCTAGAGAAGCTCCAAACATTTATCTGATCTCACATAAAGTTTGCTGATCTCAACCCTAAAAAAATCAAGCCCAAGGTGGGCAGTGCAGGAAAAGTTGCAGCACTACATCGAAAGGCTGCACAGGATTCCTTGGCTTTATCTTCAGATTCAAGAAACAAAGACACAGACACAGGTAGGTGTACATCCACACACATTTACAGACACACACACCCCCCTGGGGTAAGTGTAACTTTCAGCACTGTAATTGGGATGAAATCCACAACTTACCTTGGAAAAGGGTTGTGCGGACTGCCATGACTACTAGTGCTAAAGCAAGGAAGAATCCCAGGAAAACCACAGAAATGTCCTGGAGACTTTGCTCACAACCTCGTCCTCTCATCTGACCTGTGCGGGTGGCCAGAGCCTTTGCCCAACCAGCCCCAAGAACTAGCTTTCACCTTTCTCTCCCTAAATGTTAGGCCTGCAGGACAGCTCGAGATGCTGAGTGTCTTTCATGAATTTAAGGGGGAACTGCAAAGATGTCCATTACACGAGTTTATAATGGCAGCAAAGTAGGAATTGATTTTCAATGGAAGCACATATTGAAATAAAAACGTATTGAATTAACCTTCCAAAGAATGCTTTGAACTCATTAGAAATGGTGATAAGGCTACATTTTCGTTGATAAGAAAAGAACTCCATGATCTATTGTTGAAAGAACAAAACTCATCCAAAACAGCATCATCAGTATGAAACATTTGTTTAAGGATGTAAGTGCATTAAAATGTTTGAAGAGATAAACACTGATTTAGTCATACTACGTACTATTAGTGGGTAGTGACTTTTAATTCTCTTTGCCTGTTTTTTTCTTATTGTAATTTTGAGAGTAGGAATGACTTAAATAATAATAAATAAAAATTAAGGAATATTTTGAGGGCTTTCTTCATAGATATGTTACATTAGATGTTTGGTGAAAATAACATGATTTTGCTTCCTAATATTTGCAACTATGTTGATGCAAAGCTTTAACTAAGAAGGATATAGAACAAATATTTCTCTCTAAAGGATTTAATGGATCATTGTCAATCCAGACCATTTTGCATGAAGGGTTAATGACTTTTCCCAAGAGAACAAGACATCAGAGCAGCAAAGAAAGAAAAAGAATGCGACTACATTCTACAATAAGTACACTCTTTTTCAGAACTATATTGATTCAATTTCATATTCTAATCATTGACAGCAGTGAAAACCAAGACTTCACATAAACATGTAGACTGACCTACATAACCTTCTACCTAAAGAACTTATTCTTCTTCCAAATGAAACGTGATTTTTTAAAAAAAAAACAAATACTAACAATGCAATAGCATCTTCCTTTCTCCTTTATGTTTTATAGGACATCCTTGGCCTGCTGCTGGCATTGTGCCTGTGTATGCTGCAGTCCTCCAGGCATCATAAGGGTGCAAAAATCACAAGCATTAATCCAACACCCCGTCCCAGGCTGCTTAAACCTGTTGGCTATTTACAGTCTGTTCCTGAGGTCCAATTACTGTACCAAATCCAATAACTACCTGGTTAGGTTTTCTGATTTCACAAAACAACCAAATATAACATGATTATAAGATATCTGTATAATATATCAGTTCAACTGCATTAAGTATAAAGGTTTAATACAGTGAATTGGTTTGTAGGGACTGAAACTTTAAAAGGGGGAAATGATCTTTTAGCCTATTCTCTGGAATAAGAGAAAGGGATTGAAGTCATACGCGAACATTACTGCTTTACTTATACTCAGGTTAAATAGCCTGTGCAATAAGAGGAAAAACCTTGCAGAAACAGGGAGGGCTATGGAAAAAGCCTTACACATTTTACTAACAGATGACTACTGACATCTTTCTGTCTTTCTCATTTTTCAGGTAAGAAAAGCACGAGATAGGTTTGGCCATAGTTTGAGAGAAAAAGCTTTGCTAGATTTCAATATCTCAGTAAAATTTATAGGAAGACAGCTAAATCAAGAGGCTGAAGTACACAGACAGATAAGAGGGGGGAAAGCTAAACACATGTACAGTTAAAGCTTGGACAAGTTATATTTTAAAATACTTAGTTGATTTATTCGTATTACTATGTTAATGCATTTAAAAGGAATTTTGATAAGGTAATCGGAAATGTGCCCTAAAGAATTATTCTGCAGTGGAAATTTGTGACCAAAGAAGCTTTTTCCAACTTGGCATTAGGTATTCAATGAATTAATTGCAAATTTCAAGAATTACGAGATATCCTAAGTTATTTGTATTAGGAAATGAACAGGAAAATGTAATTATTTTTTCCCTCAAATAATATTTGAGGTCTGAAAAGAAGCTATGAGCTATGTCATATTTCTTGTATCTTTCTGACAGTTTGTAATTACTTTTAATGCCGCTGTTCTCTAAATTATTAATGCTAATCTGTCATGACAGGGACTGAAGAGAACCAGTGATTATATAACTTTTTACTAGCAAGACTGGTTTTAAATAAACGTCTTAATCACAAGAAAATAGAAGAGTAGTTACTTGAAAGGAAATAGACCTGTACCTTCTTCCAGGTCTCTCCTATTCCTTAAAACAAAATAGGAGTGCATGAAAACAGTTGAGGCAGGAGGACAATCCATGCAATAACTCTGTAAATGACACAGTATGATGACACCCAGCTATTCAAAGATTCACAGAGTTCCAAGCTGTACAGCTGATCGACTGCAACTTGCCTGGCAATGGCTGGGCTAGGTCTATTGATCATCGCCAATGGCCTCCTGCTCTCTGCTTAAAGAGCTTCGGAATGGCAGCAGACTTTTCCCTAAAGGCATCACACCTTCCTTATTTTGAATCAAGATCTTCCTTCCTATAAATTCTGCCTGATGTTCTCAGCTCTGTCTTCTGGAAACACATGAAATAGACTGGTACTCTCACTCAAGTCATGCTTGGGAATCCTTCACACGTTTGGATTTCGATGTGGTGTTCTCTCTAGGTCTTCTCTTTTTCAGGCTAAACGCACCAACTTCCTTTAAGAAGCTCCACGAGATGAGAGGCCCTCTATTTCTCTCTAAGCTTTTAACTCACCAAAGAACTCAGTAAATAAAAGCTGGGAGTTAGTGGAATAAGCAGGAGGTTCTACTTATCAGCAAAGTTTTCTACTTCTTTTTCTTTTGTCTTTTCTTTGGTTTTGTTTTGTTTTTTTACATTTCCAGTAATAAATCTGACCACTTTTTTCCAATCCTTGGCCAATCAAACCCAAATTTCTCCATTATGAGATGATCTCACCTATTTACAAATGAATGAGAGGCACATTCCCAAATCCCCTAATTCTCCATGTTTATGCCCACTCTCACCTTCACCCTCTGCCTCTCTTCCCTCTTCTGATCTCTCTCCGCAGGCGCTCATCCCAGCTGTCAGTATGCCTGGGATCCTCCCTCAAAACAACAATCTCCCTCCACTTTGACTTCTGCTCAAAAGCTGACACCTTCTCATCACTGCCTACGTTTCCTATACATGTATTTCACGGTTCTCAATACATCCTTGTTAATAATAATAATAAAGCCCCAACAACAACACTGGCAAGAAATGGGACGTGTTCGTCACCCAACGACTTCAAATTTTTCATGTGGTGAAAATGATTAAGTAGCAGTGGTGTACTAATGTCAATCAACTGAATTCAGAGACACACTGAAGGTTGGGACCAAGCCATACTATCTAACAGATACCCACCCTTTGGAAAAACCTTTCGTTGTTTGACATAGCCTTTTGTTTATGTCGACATTGAAACAATGCTTGGCTAGCTAATATATTTTCTACAAAAACACAGGCAGAATTTTGATGATCTAAAATCCTGCTGCAAAATATACTAAACTTTTTCACCCTCTTTTAACACTCATGATCAAAATCAAGTGATGGAGATCCATATTTTTATATTTTTTTATTTAAGTATTTTCTTTCTAAGATACAAAGAAAAAGGTTTCCCAATCAAGATTCGCTTCTCAAATGCCTATCATGACGGAATATGGGTCAGGGCTGAAGCTGGGAACCAGAAACTCAAATCAGGCCTCCTGTGAGCGTGCTCAAGCCACAAGCACTGCCTCCAGAGATCACACAGGCAGGAAGCCAGAGGCATGAGCGAGGCAATGGACACAGGCGCCCTAAGACGGAAGGAGAGCATCTAAACCATGATGCAGCTCTCATATTTAATTTTTAGTCTGAGTTAATAAGATCACAAGTCAAATGTATAAAAAAAATACATTCTTTGATTTGCTTTTCTTAAAAAAAAATTATTTTCTTTTTATTGGAAAAGCAGATACACAGATAGAAGGAGAGAAAAAGAGGCAGATCTTCCATCTGTTGATTCACTCTCCAAACAGCTGCATTGGCCAGAGTTTAGCTGATCCAAAGCCAGGAGCCAGGAGCCTTCTCCGGGTCTCCTACTCAGGTGCAGGGTCCCAAGGCTTTGGACCATCCTCAATTGCCCTCCCAGGCCACAAGCAAGAAGTTGAATGGGAATCAGTGTTGTCAGGATTAGAACCAGTATCCATATGCGATCCCAGGCACAAGCAAGGCAAGGACTTTAGCCGCTAGGCTACTGCGCCAGGCCCTATTTGTTTGTTCTTAACTCATGCTAATATCCCTTTATAACAGACTGAGTCTCCTGAGGTTCACTGTTGCTTCCTGGTCAGTTAAACAAGATCAAAATGGGTGCCTCCAGAAGGTGAGAGTTCGTATTAAGGAATCAACATCACCCAGCACATCTAACAATAATTAACAATTACAGGACTTTTATTAAACACTGGGCTAATTACTGGGTGTATATTATTTCCTTGAGTCCTGGAAGGAATAATATTACCTCCATTTTATAGATGAGGGAACCAGGGTTCACATAAGTTAGGTTATATGCCCGAGATTACACAGTCAGTGAGGAGCAAAGCTGTCACTCAAATGCTAAAGCTATTGCTCTCAACCACAGCACTACTCTCCCCTTTACACATTATTTAAACTCACCGTTAAGAGTTAGGATACAGAAGTGCAGAGGCTAGTGCTTTACACAAGCTCACATACACTGCTAACAGCAAGAACGTACATCACCCATTGCTTCCATGCCAGCTAAGAAGAAAAGATCATTTATAACCACCCCAGCTCCTCAGGCCAGCTCCCGTTTCCCCCAGAAATCATTAAGGTTCTGACTGGCAAGCTGTGCTGAGCAGGTGAATAGCAACTAAGATTGGAGGATAAGAGAGAAGAGGCCAGAGCTTCAGTCCCTAGAACACAATTTGCCTGTTGCCTTCAATTCCACTCGGTGGCAGAGAAATAAGCCCAAACCTCTGTTTCTCCACTTTCGCCATGATTGTATCACTAAAGGCAACCTGCACACTTGTGGAATGCAGCAAGGAGAGAGCACACAGCACTCTTGCAAAGGAGAGAAGTCACTCAGATAAGCCCACACTATGACCTGCCAAAAACTGAATTCTTTCCCCCAAACAAAACGAAGGTTCAAACTGAATTCAAATAGAAATTTGAGAAATCCATACCACTGCCAAAGGCACAGAGAACTTTTGCTGAGCTCTACAACAAGACATTTGTGCAGAACTCATTTGCATTTGAAACTACCAACAAATCCTAAACGTGCAGCACAAATACAGATCTGTGCAGAAGCAATTAGGAACAGAAATAACTAGAGCAAGTGAATTCCAACTGATGAGGTTTCCGTGTTCTAGGCAGTTGCTTCTTTCACATGACTAACCCGTGCTCATGCCTGGGGACTTGGATGAAATACTACTTTTTCCACAAAGTTTCTTCTGATACCCGAGCTAGGTTACATGCCCACGTGATGAAATTCATCTCTCATTCCTCCTGCTCACAGTGTGTGTAAACTGATAGCAATATTACCAGTTCATTTCTCAATCTTTCCCATGAGACTATACAGTGTATAAGAGCCGAGACTTGTTCATCATTGTCATCACTAGCATATATCGCTAGCACATTTCATCATGCTTAGAATTAAGTAATTGTGAAGTGTTTTTGAATGCATCAAGAATAAACAAACAGAAATGAAATGTGGGAAAAAAGCTTACAAAAACTAAAAAAAAAAAAAAAAAAGCCACATCTCCTGTACAGCCTTGTATTGTGCGAAGTTATTAAAAGAGGAAACAAGATCAATGTGGACAGACAGTTGATTCAGAAATATACATGTGCATTTCAAAAAGTTCATGGAAAATGGAATCAAAATATAAGTTTATTTGGTGAAATAAAATATTGAACTCTATGCATCCAAGCGGTATTGGAAAAGTGAAAATGCATATTATTAAAAAAAACTATTTTGTGGCTTTTGATTTTTGCACCAAAATAAATGGACCTTTTAATTCCATTTTCCATAATGTATTTGAACAATCTTATTAGAAAAAAAGAAAAATAATGGACCAGATCATGGTGACCATCATTGCGCTCACTGCTAAGTATGAGCTTTTCTCAAATCCTGTTCATCAGTTCCCTGCCTACAGCTATGATCCAGCATGGATTTAATGTATCATAGCTATCTACTTATCTATGCCTTTAGCTGCATATATTATCTAGCTAGCCAGCTATGTATCCTTTATCTATCAATACATCCCTACCTACCTAGATAACCAGTATCAACCCACTAAACTGTGTAAACAATCTATCATATCTCCCTTTTCTTTTCCATTAATCAATTTATCTATCTATACCAATCCATTTGCCCGTCCATATAGATGTGGTAGGTAAAAATACTAAAGATGTGTCCTATTTCCATCCCCTTATTATTTAGACAAATGCCAATCTAGGTACTGCTTTAAAGGCACATACAGACGTAATTAAGTTTCAGCTGCCCTTAAAACAGAAAGATTATTCTCTATTAGCTGGCTGTGTCCAGTCTAAGTCTCCAAGGCGTTAAATGCGGAAAAGAAAGCAGGAGAGACACGGCAGCTGAGAAGTCGGGACAGGCTTGTTGGAAAGCAAGGGCAAGAGTACAAACAGCCTTAAGGAGAGTGGTCCTAGACTGACAGCCAACAAGAAAACAAGCAACACAGTCTCACAACCACAAAGAACTGAATTTGGTCAATAGCTTGAAAGTTACCCCAGAACCTGCAGAGACACAGCCTGACTGACACCTTTGGCTTTAAGAAACCCAGAACAGCAAATGTGATCTAGCAGCCTAAACTTCTGAAAGAACCCTAAGGCCAATACATTTGTAGTAATTTTGTTATATCAATAATAAAAAATAGAAAGTTATTATCTTATACGCAATCTGCTCTTTATCTAGTATCCACACATATAGATACATGTACACAAACAGATGCATACATTTGTCATTTATACCTCTACATATGTGTAAGTATCCACATATCAATAGATAGGTATTATGTCTATACTCAAATATACTTAAACACACCATTTATCCGTTAACTATCTAAATAAATTCTCCCCACCACAACTTCTCCTGTTTGTTGCCTGAACTGGCTTAGTTTCTTTACTTCCATACCGACATAGTTTCCTTATGGACGCGACCACCAGAAATCAATTCCATCAGCTGTAAGATCGTCTCCCACACACACTCACCCAGACATTTGCCATAGCATCTTATCTACCTTCTGCCCTCTGTGACCTCTCTCTCACCTTCACTCTACCAAAGTCCTTGGTTCTGTGTCCTGACACTCACCTGTACCCAGAAGGTGTACATTTACCCCATCCTTAATCAGGCCAACATCAGCACCTAACAGCAAACTGTCAGACCAGTGGCTGGGAAAGATCCCCCCAAATCATCAGGAGACAGTTGGTTCATGTCTCTGAGTGAGCTCACTTTTGTTCTTAATGGATCTTTTCTCCTTACAAAGACTCAATTTGAAACAACCCTTTCAACTATGACTGAGAGATACCCACAGTAGAAAATGATCACTGATACCCACCATTTTAGAAGAAGCATTATCTCTTAGAGAGAACATTGCAAAGTGCCAAGGAGTCCACCGGAATGTTACCTATCGTAACAACACTTAAGGAGCATTTCTTTATAAAAGACACTGTGCTAGTTTTCTGTAATGGCACACCAGAGCCAAAATGACCATATAAATTCAAATTCATAAAAGGAGACACAATTTTTAACTATTGAAGCTCATAGTAACAGGTCTTACAGCATGTTACTTGCCACAATATTGCATATGGAGATTTTAAAAAATATTTATTTACTTATATTGGGAAGCCATATTTACACAGAGAAGAGACAGAGAGAGAAAGATTTTCCCTCTGCTAATTCACTCCCCAAATGGCTGCAACAGCCAGAGCTGAGCCAAACCAAAGCCATCAGTTTCTTCCAGGTCTCTCACATGATGTACGGCACCAAGGCTTTGTGCCATCCTCCATTTGCTCTCCCAGGCCACAAGCAAGGAGCTGAATGGGAAGTGGAGCAGCCAGGACATGAACCAGTGCCCATAGAGAATGCCAGCACTTGCAGGTATAGGATTAGCCAATTGAGTCATCACACTAGGCCCTGGGCAGGGAGAATTTATATATTTGTGTTTTCTTGTGTTTAATAGAATGTAGACAAATTTTTGAGTGCTTGCTTCATGCCAGGCCTCAGACATATGTACTTGAATGTGTTTCTTTCTATAATGTTGAAAACTCCATACACTAATTCTGCTATTATCTCTGTGTTACAGATAACAGGTTAAGAAACTTACCCAAGTTCACAGAACCAGAGTATAACAAAGTTAGGATGTCTACCCAAGAGTTGAGACCTGAGGCTTATTCTCTCAATTGCAGCACTAAGTTCTGTTTATTTCAACGGGACATTCACTGAAGTGAGAAGGAAGGAGCATCCTTTCTCTTGGGTGAACCACACCACACCACTGGCCCTCACCTGTGAAGTGGGCAGAATGGCATTGAGCTCCCGCCCAGCTCCAATCACCTGCACTCTCTGAGGCTCACCCTCTGGCTGGGACCCTAACTGTGGTACAGGAGATGGGTGCCTGGTCACCAGGTACCGTCATCATCTGTCTTCTTTCTCTAAAGACCATTTAACATCCCCATTTAGTCATTCCTGTTGTATTATTCTTCCCAAAGGAATAGTGAGAGGAGATTTCAAGATGATTTCTCAGGGCACATCAAGTTCTGGGGAGCACTGAGCCAGCATTCTCGTTCCGGAGCAATTTAGTGCAGTAATAATAATATTGGCAAGCAAAAAGAACCCGACCTAGTGACAATCACTAGGTTGAAGGATGAAAATCTAGACAGTGCTCGGCTTAGCAGGAAAAAGCACTGCCCAGTTGATAACGCCTTCCATAGGAAGAAGTTATTCATAGAGCCCTGAAAAACCAAAGCCAGTGCAGGCTCTGCAATCACATCAGTTGTATTCAAACTATGTTCTACCATTCACTAAGCGTATATCAGTAGGAAAATTTAAACTGCCTCAGCATAACCCAAAATGGAATCATTGTGAGAATAATGATCTACTAACTCATTAGCAACTGTTACTAGGTTGTCTAGATAAGGACAGAGTGTAAAGTGGACTGCTGAATACAGCAGGAGAAGTTGTTTCACTTCTTCAGCTAGGGCAGCACTCACAAACTGGCAGTCACAGGCCCAACCTTGCCTTTAGACTGATTTTGGTTAGTCCATAAGGTTAACTTGAAGCCTCTAAATAATGTGGAATTAACCAGCTTATTTTACATGGTTTTAAATTCCATATATCTAAAACAATAAATTAAGCAGCTGCTAAGCCTAGTGCTTCAGATGCTTATTCTCCACATCAGAGTGCTTGAGTTCGATTCCCAGTCCTGACTTTGGACTTGATCTTCCTTCTAATGTAAACCCTGGGAGGAAATGATGACGGTTCAAGTAGTTGGGTTCCTGCCACTCCCTAGGACACCTGGATTGAGTTCACAGTTCTTGCCTTTAGCCCAGCCCCGACCATTTGGTCATTTAAGGAGTAAACCAATGGATGAAAGATTTTATAGGCTCACTGCTCGTTCTCTCTCTCTCTCTCTCTCTCTCTCTCTCTCTCTCTCTCTCTCTCTCTCTGTCTTTCTCTCCCTTCACACCTCAAACCAAATCATTAAAACCTTAGTCTGACAACACTGGCCACTGCCACCATTTCTATATGACAACAGTTCATCAGAGCCATTCACTGCTTGTTTCCTTTGGATGGTTCCTGAACTCTTCTTTTCTTTTTAAAAACTGTAATAGATGTATTTATGTCACATATTCAGAACAGTACATAAAACACACATACAGGTTAAAGAGTAATTACAAAGACTACATCTTTGTAACTAAAGACTGTGGTCAAATGAAGGAACATAGCCAGTAACCTAGGAGACCCACATGTCTTCCTTACCACAGTTTGTATCAGCCTCAAGTGATTAATATTTTCTCAACCTCCATTGTTTTCTTGTCTTCAACTGTATTCTTACCACAAAACTATGCAGTTCTAAACAATATTCTTTTGAATACTTGGAGGACTGTATATACATGAAATGTCACCGAATACCTGAAAGTCTGGCTATTTTTATTCAAGATCATGCCTGACAGAGTCAGCAGGGTGCTGGGTTTCATTTATTTTCATTGCTGGATGGGTGGTACACCTGCCAGTTTCACTCTCATCTCTACTCTAGCTGTGTAATGGGCATTTGTGTTTGTTGTTTTGTAACAGAGCATGCAGATCCCCATTCAGAAAACACCGTAAGTACATTCTGCTTTCTGACGGCTCCAGCTAAGATCTCAGTTTGCCTTGCAGCCCCACTACAGTCTTAGCATGCTGATATTCCTCACAAGGTTTAAACCTAAAGGGACTCAGCCTGTACCATTTCCCTCTACTCCCTTCTTCAATTCCCAGTGACCTTCTGAGCTTTTCTAGTAAATGACCTAAGGCTCACCATCCTGCCTGTATTGGCACCTTCACAATAGGAGTTCAGAGATTTAGCAAAGCCAAAGTCAGATCACCCCTCAGAAGCACACCAGGGCAGCTCACAGCAGGCCCAGCAAGGCTGTTTGTCGTTACTGTGCCTTTACGAGCCTTGGCCCAGCTCTCCATCTGTGCTGACAACTCCTCCACCAACCCAATTTGAATTAATTTGTCAAGCAAAATCTTGTGAGATAATATATCAGCTGCATTACTGAAATATGATCTATGACTTTTACTGTGATCCTTTCATCTTCTAATTTAGCCATTCTATCAATAAAAGCAATCAAGTTTTCTTGGCCAATTTTTCTTTATAAATCAGCTTTATGGGTCACAGACTCACATTCTTCTTGATGTTTATGGATTTTCATTCCCAATACCTGTTCCATTGTTTTACTACAATGGAAGTGAGACACCTAAAATAACAAGAAAGTAAAAGGTGGGCTCAGAGTTGCAGATATGCTGACTGAATTTATTCTACCAAGCTTTAGTGGTGGGTAGAGGGCAAATCCTCTTTCTAGAATGAGAGAAAAGGATGCAAATTGCCTGACCCCCACGAATCTCCCTTATCACTTCCATGCACCAATGGCATGATAAGGCTCTGGTGTGTCACAATTTTTTTTTCACCTTCATGCATAACATAGCATTTATTTTTTTTACATATATTTTTTATTGCATTTAATTTTATAACAACGTTTCAGAGGCTCTGATGTTCGCCCTCCCCTCCCCTCGCCGTCCCCTCATGGAGGATTGCTCCACCTTATTGCAGTATTATAGTTAAAATCTAGTCTTGCTTCTTTCAGTGCAAGCATGTGCCTTGCATAGTGTCCAGTATCTTAGTATCACAATTTTTAATGGGCTTTATTTATCTGCAACGGCTCTTGAGTTACAGAAAACTCGGGAAATGACTTCAGGTACCACTGGATCAGAACTCCAACAAAACATTTCCTCTCCATTCCCCTGCCTTCTCCCCATAGGTCATCTTAACTTTTTTAGTCCTAAAATATACATATTAAAAAAAAAACCTCAATGGTGATCAGATTATTTTCCTAAACTCTTCCTTCAAGCTATAGATTCTGTACCTAGTAGTTCTCAAACAAGGGTGATTTTGCTACCCTCAGAACATCTGGCAATGCCTGGAAAGACTATTGGTTGTCACGACTCAGAAGACAACAAGTAAAGGCCAGGGATGCTACAAACATCCCAAAGCATACAGGACAGCTGTGCCACAAAGCATGACCTATCTCCACTCATCACTGGCGTTGAACTGAGAAACCATGTGCTGTGTCTTTGCTACATGAATTAGCAATGAGTCTCTCTCTCTTCTCCATTAGAAGAAACAAAATGCTGGGTCTGCTGTCGAGGCTCTAAGTTCCCAACTCTGTTTAACTTGGATTCACAGTCTGTACAAGGATGCAGTACACAATTATGTATGAAGTGCCTGACGGAGCACCGAGTGGAACTGATCTAGGTCTGGCGGCTGGCTGCTCTGGCAGTCAGAATTGTATGTAACAGAGAGCCACTTCACCATGTTTCATGATTCCCAGGAGTGGCAGAAGAGGAAGTCACGTTGTTTTCTGGAAGTCTCATTAGGTTTACATTTTCACGTTATTAAAGTTTCTAGGTAGTTCATGTGGCTCTTTTAAGATTTCATTTGAAAAGCAGAATGATGGTAGTAATGGTAAGAGAGAGAGCTTCCATGCACTGATTCTTTCTTGCCACTGTAGCCATGGCTGGGACAGGCCACAACCAGGAGACAGGAAGACAGGAATTCCATCCAGGTCTCCTACACAGAGCTGAATTCTACAAACAAGAAAAACAATGGAAGCACACTCACCACTGGAGCTCTGGGTGATAACTCCATCCATCCAACACCTTGAGTTCAACCTTGCGAAGCTCTAAGCAGATAATGAGCCATGCTACACTAGGCTTCTCCTCTACACAACATCAGACTAAGTAATGGGTGTTATCTTAGGATACTAAATATGTGGTTACTTGTCATGCAGCCACTAAAACTTCATACATTCTTGGAAAACCTCCAGACATCCCAGATCCTTTGTTAACCCCCAAAACGTCCAATCTCTGCAGGTTTAGATGATTTACCTGAAATCATAAGATCTCTGTCACATTTGAGTAAACTTTTTCAGCATAAGACAAAAGGACTTCACGTTTCGTAGGGCTAAGCCACCATCTCCATTAGTGTTCAAGGTTGGTCCTTAAATTCATCATTCAGGAATGCTCATTTTAAAAGCTCAGAGCATATTAATTTCTCAACCAAGATGCAAACACAGTATCAAGACCAAAGCAGCTGTCCTAATGCTGAGCTTCACCAGGGTGCAGCAAGATTTCACTGTGAGCCCTCCCGATTATTTAATATTCACTTCATCTCCACCGGAGGCTGTGAGGCTGAATAGAGATGATGTCTCGGGATTGTCAAACATAACTCTGGAATGCGTGCCTGAAACACATTCTAGTCGCTAGAAGATGTAAGATATAAGAGGCGGAGTGTTCTGTGCTCATGTAGCTCTTCCTACTGAATCTCCAAGCTTAGCCATCATCAGAATTTTAAAATATTTTGGGCCAAATGTTCATGTACTTTCAGTTTAAGGGATATTTTAAAAGTTAGCCACCAAGTCCCACTATAATTTGAAAGATATATTGGAAAATAGTATTGAGACTCGGGAGAAGACGTTTTTTTCTCATGAATTAAAATTTCATAACAGCACTACAACATTTTTGGTGGTACTCTGCCTTGCTGCAAAGACATTTCCCTGGAGTTCAGTTCTGTCATTTGCATTTTAATATTCACTTGTGTTTAACTCATGTCCAGACTTTTGACAATAAGACTCTTACAGTAAGAAAGACCTAAAGAAAAACACTGACAGCTCCTAGTTATTTGCTACAGAATGCTCCACCCAGTTGTTCTTAAGCATATCACTTTACAGGAATACTCCCTTTGTCTTGGAAACAATTTTGTAAAGGGGTAGGGGGTTCCTGACCAGTGATTAAAAGTTACAGTGAAAATGATTATGCTATAAAAGATATACCATAAACTCTTCAGGATAATTAAAAACCTAGAGAAGTTATATACTTATATACTTATACTTATTTATCAAATGAACATGCTACATACACAGATGATTACTGCATTCACTTTAAGACAATATTGACTATTAGTTGGCAATTGGGTTTGCCTACTGAGACTTGGAAAAGCTTTTAAAGAAGGTTGTGTATCTGTTTTGTTTCCTGGGTCTCTCAGGAATCATTGACGAAATGCCAGTTTAACTTCAAAGCAGCAGAAGATGGTATTCAAAATAATATCAAATGTCACAAAACTACCCTCAATTTCAGAAGTGTTTTCTTTCCAACAATACATTGAATAATGTCCACATGTACATTGTGCATGCCTGTGTCATATATGTGTATATGTATGTCGTGTATATGCTTGTGTTAACATGCCATGCACTTTGTGCTGACGTGCATGTGTGTCTGATGGGCAAACATGCAGGTAGGTGCATATACAAGGAAAACCAAATGTCCTATCTCCTCCTCTTTTGATTGTTCTGCCTTCTCCTTCACACTACCTGACCCTATCCACTCATCCCTTGCTTCTCTCTTCCTTAAGTTCATACCAAAAGTCCCCATAGAGAAATGAGAAGAGACGGAGAGACTCCAGGTGACCCTTCATCTTGGAGATGATTGTGGTATGGAAAGCCCAAGTCAAAGGGGTTGGTAGGTATTGGCTAAGTACATGGTTATAACTTTTCATACCAGTTCACTATGGTATTTTCTCTTCTTAATGCTTTATCTACTAAAAATGGACCCAACAAACTGATCAAAATAGCAAGAAATGAAACAGTCACACTGGATAAACTGAAAAACATGAGCAATAGAACTTTCAGTGTAGAGAGGGAGGCTTATCTGTATCCATTTTGTGTTTTCACTCTTTTTAGTGGCATTAATCTGAGGTTGAAAGGAATGTGGGCTTGAATGTCATGGATATTGGCGTAAGAGTGTTTTTTCTTTTCTACCCTTAGCATTGCTCCCCTTTTCTGGTCACAGGAGTGGGCATCTGACTAGAACTTATCCACACAAGTGCCTGCTTTTCTGAACACAGTGAGTAAGGTGGGGTGGGCATGTCATTGAAGAAAGGTTAGTCAGATTCCTTCAGGGCAATCGATACACAGAGAGTAAGAGATATCTATTCCCTTTATGTTAGTATGAATAGCCACTATCCCTAGGCACATGGAAAGAATTTGTCTGTAAATGAAAAAATAAGCAACAAACCGAGACACCAGAAAAGGAATGCATGGGTGGATGACAGAAAGACAGATGAACAGATAATTTCCCTTATACTCCCCACCTTTATAAGAGACAAAGGTGATAAAAACTGTATCCCAATATGGCATTTCATGCACAGTCCGAAGCCCTTAATCAAAATCATCACTGCTTTGGCTTGGTTTTCCAGTGATACTGACTGGAATTCTCAAAGTCCCAGCAAATTTTGCTGACCCTTCAACCTTGAGCAAGAAAAGGATTTGAATAAGAGGCACTCTCCTCCACTAGCCTCCAAGATCCAAGCCAACAACTTGCACACGTTCAGGATGGAAATGGAGTCAAATTCCAAGCTTCCAGGAAGTGGCTGGGCTCTACTGGGTGTTGGACCAGATGGGAATCAGCTCCGCCCACCAACCTGTGCAAGTGTTTTGCAAGTGAATCCTCAGCTTCTCACCAAGTAGACTCCATGACAGTCTTCCACCATCAGTCCTTAATATAGAACTAAATTGTAGTCAAGGTTCTCACAACCTGTGCTCATTTTGTTTTCTACATTTGAGCCTTGAGTACTTTCTGCCAGACACAGGACTGTGGAGAGATGGCATAGTGGCCCCAATCTCCTGGAATTTGTTTCGCAACTTCTGTGCCCAAGCAAGGCAAAGTTTACTAAATGCAAGAGTCGTATAAAGTCATCTTTTCAGAACATGCCCACCCATCACAATGCACGGAGTTCCTTTAGATCATGATTCAAATAAACTAAAAACACAAAGCATTTACAAGAGATTGGCACGTGTGATGCAGTGGGTAACGCTGCTGCCCACAACGTCATATACGGTCACCAGTTGGAGTTCTGGCTTTTCCACTTCCAATCCAGCTCCTTGATGGTGGCCTGGGAAAGCAGCAAAAGAAGGTCCGAGAATGTGGGCTCCTGCCACTGATGTGGGAGACTGGGACAAAGCTTTGGCAAAGCCCCAGCCACTGCAGGCATCTGGGCAGTGACCCAGCAGAATGAAAATTGATTCTCTCTCTCTCTCTCTCTCTCTCTTTCTCATTTTCCCCTGCCTCTGTAATTCTTTTAAATAAATACATCTTTTAAAAAAATTATAGTTTCATTGGGGAAATAAACAGGAGAATTTTTGTTGGTAATATGTGAATACTGTCATCCTACAGTCATATTGTGATTTTTGTATTTAATTTTCTATCTTTTAGAAATACACAGTAGAGAGGTTGGTGTTGTGGCACTGCAGGTTAAGACACTGCCTATGACAGAAGTATCCCATTGTGGAGCACGGATTCGATTCTGACTGCTCCACATCCAATACAGCTCCTTGCTAATGCACCTAGAAAAACAATGAAAGATGGCCCAATCCCTTAGGCCCCTGTATACACATGGAGACCCAGACGAACTCTCTCTTTCTGTCCCCCATCATTCTGCCTTTCAAATAAATAAATATTTCAAAATACTACTGAAGTATATACTTATGAAATGATATGATGACTTGTATTTGCTTTGAAAGAAATAGGTGAAAGTGAAACAGGAAGAGAGAAGTGGGTATAGTAAGAGACAAAATGTATGCTGACAATTATTGAATGGGGTGTAGTTACATGGCTTTGTTATATACTTTGTCAAAGTCTATGCATGTATTTTTTTATTATAAAATATTTCAAAATAATTTCAGGCAACTTATTCAAGATTCTGATGTCAGTTCACTACAAGCCAGTAGATGTGTCTCTGTCAGCACCTCCCTGATGCAGGAAACCTAACCACATGGTAAAAACAGGCCCCACAAAAAAAAAAAAAAAATACACATGCAGCCAATGATAGGAGTACCAAATCAAAAATAGGAAAGTGACATTCTGTCCACTATAGAACATGTCTGTTTATACTCAAACTAAGCAAAAATCTACTACTATCTCTGTCGTCAAAATCCTACCTCTCTACCTCCTGGGAGGAAAGAAGCGGCAGTGATTGCTCATGGGAAGCAGATCAAAGTCCCTACTGACATATCTAATAGTAAGGACTTGAGTAGTTACTCTATTTATTCCTAGGTGGTTAGTTTTGACCAGATCTTTATAATGTGGGCTTTCGGAGCCTTTGGCCATCTCTCAAACACTGCTACTCCAAACATACCCATCATGATAGGAAAAAGGATTCTTCCATGTAATGTTCAGAGACACAAGGGAGTGCTTGTTGGAAGCCTGCCATTTATGAGTCTTTCTAACCCACAAAATAATCCACATAAAAGGAGGGCTCATGGTGCCTAACATATATCAGTCCCTCATTTATTTGGACCAAATCACTGTGACTGTATTACCACTACTGTCTCAGAAAAGGGAGTCTGCTTGGTTTAATTCACAGGCAATAAAAGATATATTTGCAAACTGTGTGTTGAATAACTCCACACACAATTGGCTGTGCATCACTTTTACTGACAGGGGAAGATGTCATCTGTGTGGCGGGTCTATTTTGGGGGGCTTGGCTGGACACAGAACCTTTGAGAAATGTTGAGTTTTATTCTCCACTTCTGCCTATACAGCTTCAGATAAAAAAAGCCATTGTGGAAGGTGAGTGGAGCTCACCCTTGGAGCACAGGTACAACTCTAAAGGAGATTCCACCTGAGCAGCCCCAAGCCCCAAGCACACCATTGAATAGGCTCTACGTCTTTCCCTATCTTTAGCAGTGTTTGAACTCCCATCCCTAGTCAACTGCAGCCTCTGAAGACTCTTAGCCTAAGTGGTAAATCTATACCTCAACACCTCAACAATGGTAGCCCAGCATGCCAAGCAATAGAGGCCCACACCCAACAATAGGGTGTAAATTTCCTCTTAAGTCTTATTGTTTAAAAATGGTGGACTTTTAAAAGACAGTACAGGGCTCAACACAGTAGCCTAGTGGCTAAAGTCCTCACCTTGCACAACCAGAATCCTATATGGGTCCCGGTTCTAATCCTGGCAGCCCTGCTTCCCATCCAGCTCCCTGCTGTGGCCAGGGAAAGCAGTCGAAGATGGCGCAATGCCTTGGGACCCTGCACCTAAGTGGGAGACCCAGAGGAAGCTCCAGGCTCCTGACTTCAGGTCGGCGCAGCTCTGTCCATTGCAGTTGTTTGGGGAGTGAATCAACAGATGGAAGATCTTCCTCTCTGTCTCTCCTCCTCTATATATAGCTGACTTTCCAACAAAAATAAAATAAATCTTAAAAAAAAAAAGACAGCACATACATTCCATGAACTTTGGAAGCCTCTTCAGATGCTCGCTAAGCCCCTGGGAGCTTTCCCAGGACACCATGATTTGAATTGTTGCTGCTGCCTTATGCCTGCCCTAGGGTTTTGGATTAAATTCTTAGGTTCCTTCCCACACATACTCTCTTCTTCCTGTCCTGTAGCTCCAGTGCAGAGGTGTCAAGACTATGTAACTGTGCTGACAAGACAGAATTAACAGCTGTCCCTATCCCTCTCCAATCCTGGAAAACCGATTTCAGGCTGCCCACTGGGCTCTGGTGCTTCTCTGCTAAATCATCTTGTATTTATGGTTACTATTACTGTGGCGGTTATTACTATAACCCCTTACAAGAAAGAGAAGACCCCACTACATATGTGAAAATCTGGAAGGAATTTTGTCAAATGCCTTTCCCCTGTTGAATCTTGGCCTCACAGAAACAATCTGTTAATTCTCAGCCTCTGCTTGCAAATATTCTGATGCCATCGAACTGAGAGGGAACTAAAGCTTTGACATTTTCTCAAGGATTTCTTGGTAACTACAATGTGCAGACAAGTTTGAGAGTTACATTGGCAGAGCCTCTCATTTCATAACTAAAGAGATCAAGACCCAGAAGGAACTATGATAAGCTGCAGTTCCAGAGAGCTATTGAGATCTGGCAACAGGCTGCTAGCTTCCCAAATCCTAGTTGTGAGATCCATGTAGAGATGAAAATAGAGGCTACCACCCCATTGTAAGAAAGGGCTGACCCAGAATCTGTGTAGAGTCATCTTTGGAGCTTGTTAAACCAAAATGTGCTGTGAGCACACTCATAAAACACCAACATTCAGAACACAACAGTAGAAGTAGCCACCCCCCCAAGAGTCCTCACTATTCCCTTATTTCTTTTTTTACATGGAGAAAGAAAATTCATTTATCTGTACTCATATGTATATTTTTTGGTACATATACTATATTTTTTAAAAATGTTTAAATAATCTGGAAGAGAGAGAGTGAAAAGAAAAATGTGGAATCTCATTCCAGACCTGCTTCCTGGGCATCTCCAAGGAGGCCAAGGCACACAGCGTGACTGGAGTGCCCACTGTATGTAGGGCAGTGCGTACCATGAGCATTCTGCATGAGCTGCCTCATTGAGCTGAGTTAGTACCCTGGTTCTGGGTTTGCCCTCCTCTCCCTGGAGATGCTCTGATGAAGCCTCACACCTGATTCTCACTGGGTTTGCCCTCCTCTCCCTGGAGATGCTCTGATAAAGCCTCACACCTGATTCTCATTGGGGCTGCAGTCTTGGGTTATGACTTCCTCCTTCCGCCGGTCTCCACACCTTGCCTGTCTCTGTATGTGCTTCCCTTACAAAGGGGCTGATTCCACCACTAACAGGCAAACCTTTATAGGCCTTCCCTTCTCACAGAACGACAGCCCAGTCTCTCCTCTAAGGGTCTGGAAAACTGCACTCATTATACACACTATTAGCTAGAAAGGCTTCAGGGGCTGTTAGTGAGAAACAAAACTTCCCCAGCAGCTTCCATGGAGTGTCTGAAATGTCTATCATTGTCCTCAAACAACAGTATGTCACGGGGACATATAACTCAGCTGAGTTTGAGCAGGCCCCTGGCTCTTCACTGGTTTATTTATGTCATTTATGGGGAGCTTTTAAAGAATTGTTTTTCCCAGTCAGTCTAATGTACTGATGGAAGCACATTGTCAGCCCTCAAAACAGAGAATCACATCGTTGTCCAGTAAATACGTTCCTGCTCTTTTATGGAAGTTTAAAATTGTGCTCCATTGAGAGAGAAAAATGCTGCATGTGGTGTGTGAGCACGGATCAAAATTCTCCCTGCTTAGGGGAGGGTCATCTGAGGTTCTGGTATCTTTTAACAAAATGTGGCAATTTATTTGTGGAAATCCTATTATAGCTAATAGCAGTTAAAAACCATTAAAACAGATAAGGATGTCTAGCCATCTCAAGATGATTTTGTAAAATGCACCCTGCTAAAAAAAGAATGGATTTTGCAAAGAACATCACAAGTCTACTCATACCAATTCAACTCACATAAAACAATTAAAACAAAATAAATCTGATACCAGTGCTAAAATGCTTGAAAAAAATTCCTTAAATACATCAAGCCTAGAAATTCTTACTACTAGGAAAACACGTGCTGCACATTTAGACATCAATGTTATTTCCAGGCATCCCTTTTTAAGCAAAATAATTGAACAAAATTTTAAATTTATATCAAGTAAGATAGTACTATCATTTATAGAACTGGAAATCCCAGGCATAAAGAACTTTCAAATGGAAGTAAATCACATCCATGAACCTTTTTTCTCAAAATGTTTAGCAGAATCTTGAGTAAAGATACAGAAAGAATATCTATTCAATCTGCAGGGGAAACAACACTGAGTGAAATAAGCAGGCCAACAGAGAATAAAAGAAAGATGATTTGCATCGATTCTGACAGCCTTATAGAAATTGTACTCTCTGCTAAAGTAATTCTATTTTGCATGTGAAAACTGATTTGGGGGGGGGCAGAAATCCTAAGAATTCTGGAAGGAAAAAATAAAAAAAGAGAAGAAAACTATACGCGTAAGGCTGTCCACTACAATTTTGTTTATAACAGGAAGAAAAAAGTACACATTCTAGAGTGCTATAACAAGTTACAGTGCATTCATGTAAAGAAGTATAATGCCTTGATGTTTATGAAAACTTTATGTAACAAAAATAAATGCTTAAAATAAAACGTTGGGATAGACAAAATATCAATTATTTTTTTTAACAAAACTAAGATATACAGGAAAAATAGCTAGAAATGGTGAGCCTACAGGGGTGGCAGTTCATTCATTCCTCCACAATCACAATTTTCATTCAGCACAATCATTCACTCTGTCATCTAATACTTGCTAAACACTACTCAGGCCGCAAATGCAGGTGTAATTTTTATTTTTTTTTTCCTTCCCACTTGTCCATGACTTACAAAGTCTTTAAAAAAATGATTTGGGCCCAGTGCAGTGGCCTAGCAGCTAAAGTCCTCCCACCTGGGTGGAGACTGAAATGAAGCTCCTGGCTCCTGGCTTTGGTCTGGCTCAGACCTGACTATGGCAGCTACACAGGGAGTAAACCAGAAGATGGAAGACTAAAAGATGTGTGTGTGTGTGTGTGTGTGTGTGTGTGTGTGCCCTTCTCTCTGAGTTTCAAATAAATAAATAAATATTTTTTAAAAGATAACTTTTAAAATACTGAAACAGTTCTGCTCATACCCCAGCACTCCTTGTTCCCCTCCTGGCTTTTAATTTCCCCATTACATTTATCCTTTTCCTATACACTATATATTTTATTCATCCTATTGACTATTTCTCATCCTTCTTCCAGGAAGACAAAAGTACCTTTATTTTATAAACCTTCAAAGTCATTCCCTAGAGGAAAGTTTAGCACATGGCAGGCACTAAGTGACACTGATAGAATGGATGATAAACAAATGATACAATCCCCAGGAAGACAGAAATCGCAGCAGCCTTTACAGAGACATCTAGCTCACACACTCCAAAAGACTTTGAAAGACGCAGTGTTATATTCACTTTGAAGGTGAAAAAAATTGAGCTCTGGAGGGTAAGAAAACTGAGGTCTGCCTTCACTTAGGTAGTGTACTTATTTGGCTTGTTCTGCCAAACAAAGTGCCATGAATCAGGTAGCTTACACAACAGAAATATAGGGGCCAGTGATGTGGTGCAGTAGGCTATGCTGCTACTTTCAATACCAGCATTCCGCATTGGAAAGCCAGTTCATGTCCCCTGGCTGTTCTGTTTCTGATCCATCTTTCCTACTCATGTGCCTAAGAAGACAATAAAAGATTGGCCATATACTTGACACACATGGAATTCCTGGTTCCTGACTTTGGACTGCCCCAGACCCAGCTCTTGCAGCCACTTAAGGAACAAAACACTGGAAGGAAGATTTTCTCTCTCTCCCTACTGCCTGTTGCTCTGTTTTTAATAAATTAATAAGTACATTGTTTAAAGATACACTATTTCTCTCAGTTCAGCAAGCTAGAACTCCAAGATGAATATGTCAACAGTTGCTTCCTCCTGAGGATTCGTCCCTTATTGTGATGATAGCTGTCGTCCTCCTGTGCTCACAGCTGTGTGTTCCAATCTCCTCTTTTTTGTAAGGGCTCCATTCCCTTTGTATTAGAGCCCACTCATGTGACCTCATTTTATTTCAATTACCTCTTTTAAGGCCCTGTCTACAAATGCAGTCACATTTGGACTTAAGAATTTGGGGTTCACAATTCCATCCATAACAGCTATCAAGCAGACAGAAGTGCTGGAATTTCAACCTGAGTCCCCCAACTCCTATCTAAATCCTCCACTCCATTGTGCTCCCACCTGACCGGGGACAGCCCTTGACCTGTAGCTATGGTGGTCTCTTTACAAGGACAGTTCACACTGACTTGGTTCCATCCATTCTAGGAGGCCAACCCCCTGCCCTCCTCTTCTCACACTTCTTGCCCAAGTCAGACGGCACGATTTTCTATTTCCTGGGATGACACGTGACCCAATTTCCCTCCCCCACCCCCAGGCTTGAATCTTGCTCATCCTATTCCTCCAGTGCTCCAGATTCCATGATGAGTCATCTGGGAGCTATTGTCTGTGCTCTGTCATGTGCAGGATGCATCGCTCTTCCAAACAGCTCCCAAGGCAGCAAACAGGCACTTTGGAAAGCAACAGCCCAAACAATACCCAGGGGAGCCCAAGAAGCCACTCTGGAAGGGTAGATGAGAATTTTGTCAGAGTTAGGACCTGCAAAGACTGAGGCTCCAGCTGCCGCCAGGGTGTTCTATTACTCCAAGTCCCCAAGGTTATTGTTTTCTCACCCAAATCTGTGAGAAGTAAATGCAATGCTTGCATCTCCTCTTTAGGCATACTTAAGCAGCTCCCCACGGTTTTTATTCTGACTGAGCATTAAACAACTTCCACATTGATCACACACTAGCACCCAAAGTTCAGGCCCAGTCTCAGTAACAATTCTCAGCTCAGACCCCGTGGCTGCTATTAAAAAAGCTGCTGTTAAAGGATCACAAAGCAGTCTCTTTCAAGGGTCTAAATTTACATTCAAGTCAGACTGATGAGACAAATTGATCTGATATGGGCAATGATTGATCATTAAGAAAGCTTTAAAGGAAAACCTATTCGGTGGGCATAGGCAAGCTTTGGATACTGGTTTCTGCATAGAAATACTTCTGACAGGCATATACATGAAGAATAAAAAAAGATCCTCATTGGCTGTTTCCAAGACTTGGGCACTGGGCATAGTTAAAGCCTTCAAAAAACACACCATGCCGTGGAGGTGATGGGAACACTCCTGCCTGGTTCAAGCTAGTAGCAGACTCACCTACATCACTCAGTGCCAGGGGATAACAGCCTTGAAGAGAAAGCTTGCCAGGTGAGAAGGATGTTGGGATCGGGATCAGCAGTCAGAGCATGGCTGGCTCTCAGATACTTGGTTGAGCTAACCCATCATGTCCTGTGGTTCCCCTCCACTGGCTCTCGTAGAATGGGCTCTTACAGCCTATGTCAGAAGGGTCTTGAAATGGGACCTGGTTCAGATCTTTCTGGTAGCAGGTCTACACTTGCACCTCCCCATAACATCCATTCACATTCATGCTGTCACACATTCACACACTCATACACTCTCGTGCTCTCTCTCACATACAACATATTTACAGATACACAAACATATACTCACACACATACACACCTGCATGCTCACACGCATATACACTTCCATGGGTACACACTTCCTTTCAACTTCACACTCAATTTTAAATTGAAATAAGCCTCAAAGATGAGGGGCACACTGAAGCAGAAGTCCAGGCTCTGGAACCATCTCTCCCAAGACACCTTCTCAAAGCAAGTCTGACTTTAAACAGGATTATTTCCACTCCAGCTTTAGCCTCTTGTCAACACAGAAATCAGAAGTATCCTAGGAAGAAGTGGGTCACAATAAGTTTCTAGCTGGTTCCAAACCATCAAAAGTTCTTCCATCTTATTCAGGGTTTATGGGCCTCTTCTCCCAGTCTGCTCCTGGGCTTCAGCCCACTGCCTTCCCTGCCCAAAGCCTAACGGCCTGCTTTTAGGATAGGGTTACATGGGCCGATCCACTTGCTCCCCCAACAGCCACCAGCTATCTTACCCAAGTATTTGCATGGTTGACCCCCTTCACTCACCTGCCACCTTCCTAGTGAAACCTATTCTGCTCATGGCATTGAATACAGTGCACCTGCCTCCCCCACCCCAGGTTTTCATCTACCAGCACAGTTTTGCTTTCAGTTCACAATACATATGCCATCACTCATAGAGTGTACTTAGCTGACTTACTCATTTTGGACTCCATTTGTTCAAGGAGAAGGCAAGCTCCCAGAAGACAAAGATTGCTGTCAGTTTGGGTCACAGAGTTTTGCAGCACTTAGGAGCATCTAGGACAAAGCATAGCTCCTTAAAGAAGCACCTAGCACAAAGAGGGTTCATTTGCCAAGGCGGGCAGGATGAGGTACAGTCTTGGTTGTGCTATGAAACAAGCATCTTCTTAAAGATGACCAAAGGGAGGGCTGGGAGGTGCTATGTGTGCAGGGCTCTATGAGGATCCTCCTCTATACAAAGCAGCTCCTTTTGCATTCCTTTTGTCTTGCTGAACTTTTACACAAGTTCATATCTATAAAAAGGTTTAAAGCCACTGTGGAAAGATCAGGGAGACAAAAGCAAAGCAAAATCCAGCTCCACTGCTTCTCATGTGAGATATGGCCAAGTCATTTATAATCACCAAGCTTTAGTTTCTGTGTTGTAAACACAAGGATGATACCTAACACCAGGAGTGCTATTAGCAATCTTTAAGCACTGTTAAGTCACATGCACTAGCCAATGAGAAGACACCATGTTAACATCAAAGTAAATGAAGCATGGCTGTGCCTGTCCTAAGCGGAATGGGAGTGGGTAGTGACCTCAGGAAGGGGCTCCCACCTGGAACCCAGTACCTTCCCAGGCAATCTGGGGACTTTGTGGTTCCTCTGGGAGACAGGGAAGTGTGAGGAAAAGAGCAAGACTAAGAAATCAAAACCAATCTTTGCTTAGTTGCCTTTGGCACGCAGACACAAAATGTTCCATGAATGAAAACTGAAACAAAAGGCCTGGCCCACCTTCTCCCTTTCAGCCTTGCCAAGGATTACTAGCACACCTCAAACCCACAGACAAGTCATAATACGCCCATATTTTATCTGAGCTGTATTATGTGTGGTGTAATTAATGTTGAAAAAGCATTTCTGCAATGAAATGTCTCTGTGATAACCGGCATGTATCATGCAGGCACTGTGCCTGCGTTTAATTTGATTGCAGAAGAGATTTCGAGTTAGTGGAGCATTGCCGCCAATGGCCCCTTACTGGACACAGCTAAATACAGCCAAGTGATTGCATTTCCAATCAGAGGCAGCGGAGCCTGGGACTGACAAGTCCCTAGTGGATGCGTTTCCTGGCCACGAAAGCCCTTTGTTCATTGTCTGGTTCTGCAAGTGAGTTTCTCTGATGTCTCGCGATCACTGTGCTGTTTACCAGCATCTCCAAGGAGGCTGCTCACATGAATGTCATGAAAGAATTCTCCACTGAGACTGTCTTGTACCAGTCTTCTGTCAAGCCATGCTCTCAATTTGGTGCGCTGATGAAAAGCATCAATTATCTTAAAGCACTAAAGTTTGACAATTTTTTCATGAAATGAATATTTTCATCCCTGTGTAACCACAGAGGCAAAAACGAGCTGTGATGAGTAGAAAATGGACACCACCCATTTCTACTCAGCCAGGGCATCTTCCTTTGCTCACTCCTTTTCACTTATGCCATCTTCACTTCTTTGCTGTTTTCCTGGGAATCTCATGTAGCAGAAAGGAAGAAGATACTTACCTCATCTACAAATTTATAGATGCAGCTTGAGTCTGATAGAAATAAGGAGCTTTTTTTGATCTAGGAGACAAGATCCCTTAAGTCCAAATAAAGTATTCCCTATCTCTGACGGGGCTATGGACAGACCAGCTGTCAAGATCAATCACTGAGGTAACCCTGCAGCGCTTCCAACCTAACTCATAAATCATCAAAACATCAAAACAATTTACCACTAGAAATGGACCATGAGAGATTGCGTATTATTTCCCCTTTGATTAACTCACAGGTTGGGTCAGGTTCATGGTTATTCCTATGAAAATATCACATTTACATTCCAACTCTCTCACTAAACAGGAAATATTGTTCTGTGGTGAAAATCTCCGGCTTGTGAGTCAGAATGTTCGTCTTCAATGCTAAACTTTGCTATTTCTTCTGTGTTTGTAAAACTAACTTTAGATACAAGAGCTACACTCAAAATTCTGCCGTGAATTCTGAATAGTATCCATCCAGTTTGATTGTGTCTAATATTTAGCAATTTATACAACTTCCTGAATATGTATTATCTCAAGGAAACTCTCCAGGCCCCTTTTGGAGAAGGCGGGGGGTGGGGTGGGGGAATATTCTGCCATTTCTCAGACCTTTCCTAACGCAATATTTCTACTCTAAAAATTGCCCCAACTGGTTAATGCTTAGCTGCCCTTTAGAAACCAGTTGAAACAAAACTTCATGCAGTAGAGGCTATCTTTAACCCAGGTCTAAAACTTGGAGCCAGTAATTGGCACTGAACTTTCAGTGTCCTTTGCCGGAGTATTCACAGTATTTACTGCCATTAATTTTGTTTGTTACTGCTTTCCCTGCAAAGAGAAACAGTTAAAGCAAGGAGTATGTATCTCTTGATCACCACTGAATGGCAGGAGCTTAACACAACAGGAAAGCCTAAAAGGCATGTACTGTTTATTTGATAGATGTACTATTTATGTAACTAGTGAATTTGTTTAAAAACATAACCCAGTTCTTAAAACCCAGTTACAACAAAGAGCGTTATACAGGGCCTTCAGCATGTTCACTGAAATCACATACTATGGAAAATTGTGCATGGATTTTAATTTCTTTGCACCAAAATAAATTCATATTAAATGGTTAAAACAGACTAGTTTGAAGCACCAAGAAGGACAAGACATCCATTTGCTATCAATTTGGTAACATTTTCTCTGTTTTTTAAGTAGATGCCTCTCTACCCATACATCTACTCTATTTATTGGCAGAAAAAGCTGTATGGGAAAAGGCACATCCCACTCTGTGAATGGGGCCACCTGTTCTATGCTCTGATTTGACAGGTCTGAATCTCTTCCCTGAGAGTGGGTGGACAGTCAGCGTTGATTTGCTGGATAGTTTTCTCAGATGTGATTACAGCACAATTACGTTGATGATCAGCTCAGTGTGTGGTCAAAATGTTTTCTAACAAGAAAAGTATTCCAGTCCTTAGAAATGAGAGTCCTTGGGGAGCAGGTTATCTATAGGCTAATGTCTCCTTAACATCAAATATCACTGCAAAGAAGAGTTCTTTCTGTGAATTTAGGCTATTGAAAGAGAGACAAACCAAGTGAGCAAAGATGAGGAGAGTTAATCTTTGAGCCAGTGAAAGGGTGATGGCCCTTCTTCCCATTTTATCACTGGGTGCTACAAACCAATCTTGCTTCACTGGAAGCCTCCTTGCAGCCCCTCCAACTCACAGTGCTTGTCCTAACCCTTCAGAAATAGCATGCCAACATTTAATGAGAACCCACTCTTTCTGGTAGACTGAGGTGTAGCCCTCCACAGCAGGTATTTATCCAGTTCAGCATATAATATCCAATGGCTGTAAGTAATTCACGGAAGAGCCCTGGCTTGTTATCTTACTATCTATCAAATAAAGGAACTGCACACAGATCATGTTAGTCTGGACAAGAGTGACGCACTAGGGGCATCTTCTATTTCCTGGGAATCAGTCTGAGATGCAACTTGTATCCAGGAAGCTTACCAGGGAAGAAATGAGAAAAGCTGCATTGGACAAAAAAGGAACTGAACTGTGATGCAGCTGCAAACTGACTGCAGCGACTCACATGAAGGTGCTGGAGCAACGAGGAGCTGCTTCAAAGCTATCTCCAACTGTGGGGTGACACAGGTTCAACGTCTACCTAAACACTGATGATGACTGAGCAGGAAAGGGAACATCATCTCAGGAAATAAAACTCCCCGCAGCCAGAGCAATGTCCAGGGAGAATGAGCTATGACTCATCAGTAGACAACAGACCCAGCTAATGAATTCCTGATCCTACAAGGGGCACGTGGGTGATATACCTGAGTATTCCGACCATTCCTACTCATTCTGAGAGAACAAAGGCCACTGCCTAACTGACTAATACTCTGCCTGCAAACACCAGCAGCCCAAATAGGCATTGGTTTGTGTCCCAGCTATTCCACCTCCTATCCAGCTCCCTGCTTATAGAGTGGGCAAGCAGTGGAGGATGGATCAAGTCCTTGGGATACTTCACCCATATAGGATACCTAGAAGAGGCTCCTGGCTCCTGGTTTAAGACTGGCTCAGCTCTTGGCCACAGAGGCCACTTGGAGCATGAACCAGCAGATGGAAGATCTTTCTCTCTCTGTTACTCTTCTGTGTAAACCTATCTTCCAAAGGAAAAAAAAAAAAAGATGCATGCCTTGCAGAGCTAATGGTCTTCTCAGTAGTGAGAGCAGCACATCTAGACTTATTTCACAAAGGGGACATATTCCTGGAATGGGACTGGTATCTACATCAGCACCACACTGGGAACTATTAGCAGAGTTGATTTGGACCTGTGCTCTGCACTGTACATTTTAAGCATGTGAGGATTTGACACCCATCCCTATATTTCTTCCCATGACTGTTCTCGAGCTGTTGTTAGACAACCCTCCTACGACACTGAGGTCACAACACAGGCCTTCTAGCCTCTCCACAGCACTTGCTGTTTTGTCCCCTCCGTGTGCCCAACCAGGAACTGCAGTTTTCTGCTGCAGCATGTTGGCCTTCTGTGAGATAGCCTTCCCCGGACAGATGCTGCAGCCTTATCTGCACAGCCATCCTCAACTCTGGAGCCAAAGCTCATCTTCAAGACACAAAATGCACAAGGCAGTTAACAAAAGCTTTTGGAGAAAAATAACAAATTAGGAGATTTCAGAAAAATTAAGGAAATTCAAATTTAAAAGAGTTTATTTTAGTGCAAAAATGTTTTGAAACCTATGCATATTTTTCACAATATATATTTTCCTTCTCTTTGTCTCTCTTCTATCTGTAGATCTGCCTTTCCAATGAAAATAAACAAATCTTTTAAAAGAGGGGCTACTGGCACAATGGCTGAATTGCTTGATCCCTTATGAGTATCATTTCTTATCCTGGCTGCTCCAAGTCCCATCCACTTTCCTGCTTATGGCCTGGAAGGGCAATGGAGGATGATCCAGGTGCTTGGGCACCTGCACCTGTGGGAGAGACCTGGAGGAATCTCTTGGCTTCAGATTGGCTCAGCTCTGGCCGTACGGCCATTTTGGGGAGTGAATTAGCAAACGGAAGATCTTTCTCTCTGTCTCTCCTTCTATCTGTAGATCTGCCTTTCCAATGATAATAAATAAATATTAGAAAAATTATATATTTCCCCAAACTTTTTCATGAAAAATATGTATACAGATTTCAAAAACTTTGATACTAAATTTTTGTATCAAAAAATACATTTAAAAAACTTACTTTTTAATGCACTTTTTCATTAACATTCTGATATATCCTTGTGTACTGCCAAATGCACTCACTTCAAGGCCATGTTTTAGATGCTCACTGGCAGAAAGCATTCCTGAGGTCAAGGGTGTCCACTTGCAAAGAGAATAAAGGACAGTTTTTCTTGTGGTATTAGCTTTCAGTGATCCTTGACCAAGAGACTTTAACATGCAGAGTGTGAAGGAGAAGCAGGAGGAAGAAAAAATACACATACAAAGCAGGGTAACATATTCTTTGTATTTAGATATTTTGTAATTCATGTATAGTTTCAGAGTGTATTTCCAAGGAAAACAATGCTTACTAGCATAGCATACAGGTGGTATTAAGCAGAGTGTTCTTGTGCAGGGTGTAAACTAAAGGTATCCAGCCCAAGAGAGGAGAGAGGGTACTGAGCACAAGCAAGGAAGCAGCTCAGGTATCTCAAGTGCAGAGGCTGAGAAGGAGAGAGAACCAGTGGCAAGCTAGACCAGAGACAAAAGGGCTTCAGAGAGAACAACAGAAAGCTACAGGGTTAAGCAGGGTTAGGCAAACAAAGACTGAGTTAGAAAAAAATCACCACTGGCTTTGCACTTGGAGCACCATCCTCAGAACATGACTTTTGTCCATGCTGCAGGAGTCCCCTGATCAATTCCACAGCCTATGAACACAATGGCAACTCCCTGAGTTTTAGTCCTTTATGGTTTTGTGTGTCCATCTGTATGCACGCATGAGTGTGTCTATATACATCCTATAGAAATATTCCCTACATTTCACATACATCGCCACAAATCAGATATACAGGACAAAACAGAAATGAGGGACGTTCACATTTTGAATATGGGACAGAAACTCAGGGAAATTGTCTACTGCTGGGCTGCTCTTCCACACCTAGTAGATGATGGAACAACCCTAACACAGGCAGGGATTTGAAGCATACTTGAACAACTGGACTTTTGTCTTACATTCCTGCTTCCCAAAAAGAGAGAAACCTCTCCTGGGTAGTCATGGACCAAGCAAGATGGAAAAAAAAAAAAAAAGGTGGAATAGACTTCATCTGACCTGCAACTTGGAGCCTCATCCAGCTTAGAATAACTCACTTACGGACACGGGCAGAAATGAGCTAAAATAGACAAGACAACTTAGAAAAGAGCAAAGTGGAATGGCTCATATTATCTGATTTTCATTTTAGAGTAAAAAAGGAATGTTAAAGACATCATGAGAAATCAATAAGCTTTTTCTGTAAAAGGCAACACAGAAACACTTCATGCTTGGTAGGTCATACAATCTCTGCCACTCCTACGAAGCATTAGCAGCCACAGACGATACGTAAACAAACGGGTGTGGCTGTGTTCCCATAAAACTTTATTCACAAGAGCAATAGAAATCATAGTTTGCCAACCCCTGTAGTGCGGTATTGGAGAAAGCACAGGCATAGATATATAGATGAATATATCTATAGATGAATATATATATATATAGAGAGAGAGAGAGAGATGAAAATAGGTTTCCTAGAAATAATCCTGAACATATTCAGTCAGTTGAGTTTTTTCAAACTCAATAAAGATGAAATGGAAGGATCTTGCCCTTTATACATTCCAAACTTTAATCACAGATGTAAGAGTAAATGGGATCACAGACCTAAAAATAAAATCTAGAACTAAAACTTTTAAGAGAAAAGATTCATGACCTTGGGATAAGCAATGATTTCTTAGGGAAAAAAAACCACCAAATCATAAGCCATAGCAGAAAAAAGTGATAAATTGGACCTTATAAAATGTTAAATTTCTATTCCTTGAAAAACACTAGGAATAAAGTGAAAACACAGGGCACAGACTGAGTCACAAAAGACATAGCCGACGCAGGGATGGATCTTAGCAAAGTTTAGATGGATCACTCAGAACTCAGTAAGAATAAAACAATCAACTTATCTTTAAAAATGCTTTTTAGGGCCCGGCACGGTGGCACAGTGGTTAAGGTCCTCACCTTGCATGACCGGGATCCCATATGGGCGCCAGTTCTATCCCCACAGCCCCGCTTCCCTTCCAGCTCCCTGCCTGTGGCCTGGGAGGGCGGTCGAGGACAGCCCAAGGCTTTGGGACCCTGCACCCGCGTGGGAGACCTGGAAGAGGCTCCTGGCTTCGGATTGGCATAGTATCGGCCATTGCGCTCACTTGGGGAGTGAATCATCGGACGGAAGATCTTTCTCTCTGTCTCTCCTCTCTGTATATCTGCCTTTCCAATAAAAAAAAATAATAAAAATAAATCTTTAAAAAATGCTTTTTAATTCTTTTCTTTATTTTTGACAATCTTTACATAGTTAATTAGGGCATAGAGGTTCAAGGGCTACAGGAAAGAGGGAAAGACTAGTATTTCCACATTTTTTTCCAGTATCTGGGGTAAAGAGGGAGAAAAAGGGAGAAGCCCTACCCAGTCTCTCATCCCAGGTCCCCAAGGTGAGGCATGCTACAAGGGTCTTGCTCAAGTGGTTTTGATAGTTCAACAGTTATGAATTACTGCCAGTCTCACCGCTCCAAGCACAATAAGATTGCTGCAGAATCCACTGATTGACATAGTCCACCTTAGAGTCTCACTTTGTTCAGTTTTTTACTGCCAACATATGGCTGGGGTAGTTGATTGATTTGTTCTGTCCTCCATTGTGGTGCCAGGCATCCTCTGCAGATTCCGACAGACTGCCAAATCCTCCATGTGCACCTGGTTGTGTTCTCTACTGCTCCATCTGAGCCTCTTCGGAAGCTCAGCTCTGGCACTTGCACTCCATGGCAGACCATGGAACCTGCACTTCTCTTCATGGTTAGGGTTCTGAATCCGGCAGTTCGACTGGGAAGATCCTGAAAGAAACTTTGTCTGGGGTGATCCCAGACCAGATTCTTGTGTGTACTTGTAAGTACAGGGCCCGGTACAGTCCATCGCCCCAATCAGCTGGTGGTTGCAATTGCTGGGTCAGTTCTGTTTCCAGCCCTGTCTTCCACTGGAACCAATGGGTGTTGCAGTCCAGCCTGCAACACACTTGGCCCTCACATAAACCAGTGGGAGCTACAGCCTAGTTGGAGCGACCTACAATAACCCCCATCAGGCCTGCCTCGTGCCCTAGTTCCTGTGCTCGCCAATATGTGCAGCAGACTAGTCCAGTCTGTCCTTTATCCCATTCAGCTCTCATACATGTCAATGGGCATTGAAACCTAGTTAAACCCAATCAACCCTACTATCCAGCCCACACACATACTTGCAGATGCCCTTCTGTCTACCCACCCCTGCCCCTATCCTGGTTTTCATGCTCTCCAGTAGGAGTGGTAACCCAAGAGAGAGGAGCTCACTATTTCCCTTCTAGGCCACTTTCACTCCTGGATTATGCACTCTCCAGGTGGTTCTAGAATTTAACTTGACAGATTTAGTCCCCAGTGCCAGCCTTTGCCATCTGATGCTACAGCAAAGCCCATCCAACCCTTACCCTGTCTAATTTTTGCTTGCACCAGTAGGAGCAATCAGCCCAGCCTGGCTTTTTCCTGGTCTAGTTCACATGAGGCCCACAGGTGCTGTAGCCCTGCCTGGTCTGGTCTGCCCCCATCCCAATTCATGCTCTCCAGCGAGAGTGGTTGTCCAGCAGGGGAGCCCTCCACATTCCCCCTACCAGCTGCTTAAAAGATGTAAACAGATACTTTACCAAAGAATAAGTAAATATGTATGTCAAATAAACTCATGAGAAAATGATCAATATCATTTGTAACTCAATAATTACAGAATCAAACTACAACAAATGACAACACTTTCTTTAATGACAATATCAAACGTTGGTTAAAAAACTGTTGAGCAACAGAATCTTTTTTGCGCTTTTGGTGGGAATGAGGAACGTTACGATCAATTTAGAGGACCGTTGACAATCTCTTTAAAAGTGAAAAATGGGCTGGTGCAGTAACCTAGCAGCTAATCCTCCTCCAGTGGCACGCACATGGGCACCAGCTTGTGCCCCTGCTGTTCCACTTCACATCCAGCTACCTCCTTTGCCTGGGAAAGCAGTGGAGGATTCCCCAAGCCCCTGGGCCTGAGCACCCACATGGGAGACAATGAGGAAGCTCCTGGACCCCAGTTTCTAGCTCAGCTCTAGCCATTGCTGTCATTTGGGGAGAGAACTAATGGATGGAAGATCTGTCTGTCTATCTATCTACCTATCATCCTTCCCTCTGTAAAATCTGCCTTTCAAATAAAAATAAATATTTAAAGAGAGAGAGAAACTAAGCATGACCTTATCATAAAACACAATAGTCCCACTGTTAGGTATTTACACAGTCAGAACAGAAACATATGCTCACATAAATTCTTGAATGAGATTGTTTATGTCATATTTATTCACACTTTACAACAACTGGAAATAATTCAAAAGCCCATTAACTATTATATGATAAACAAAATGTAGCATACCCAATCTATTTAATATCATTCATATGCAAAAAGAAATAACTTACTGACATGTATAATATTACAGATTGATCACAAAAGTGATTACATTTCTATGACACTCAGCACAGGGTAAACTACAGAGGAAACCAGAATAGTGGGTGGCAGAGTTGGGAATATAATTTGGGGTTTCCCTACAAAAAGGGCACTAGAGAATTTTCTGGAATCATAAAACTATTTTATGCCTCAATTTTGACACAGGCTAGTGCTTTTATAATTATATGCTGCAAAATCCCACAGAACTTGAAAATGTGAATTTGACTATATGCATATTGTAACACAATCATATCACAGAAAACCTTGAGTGGTTCTGCACTTCTCAAATTCTGTGAGTTCAGACCAGCTCACAACACTTGAACCAGAATCCCTGGATGAAGTTCCAGGAATGTGCATTAAGTCAGTCTCCCAGGTGACTTTGCTGCCCATTCAAGCTTGAGAATTCCCCAAGGAAGCACTTCTTTCTGATTGCAATGTTCTATTTCCATGTCATCCTCATCCCTTCAGTCACACTGGCCTCAACCCCATTATGCTGGGGCTTGTCACCCAACCTTCCTTGAAGCCCAGAGCAAATGTCACTTCCTAGGGACGCCTTTCCAGGACATGGTAGGGTAGGTCATATCTTTATATGAAATCACCATCATGTGACCTACAGGTCTCTTTCCTTACACTTCTCAATGGTACAATTAAGTATTGGACTGGTAAGAAATTGCTTACCCATTTTCTCAGAGAACATGTTCTTTGTCCTTGTAGGTCTCTTGCCCATCTATTTCCTCACTCCTGTGTTCACTGCCTAGCAACAATCCTGACCTCTATAATGTATATTACAGCAAATTCTTAAGCCACACTTACTAGATGCCAGCAATGCCTCAGTTAAAAAAAACAGCAACACAAATTTACTTAATCTTCACAGTAACCATGTAAGATGGACCTGTCTATAAGTCCCATTTTACAAATAAGCAAACTGAGGTGCAGAGAGGTTAAATGATTTGTAAGAAGGCTAATTCCTGCCAAGATACAAGCTAAGATGTAAACCAAGGAAGGATAGCTCCAGAGAATGCACTAGGAATAACTATGTTTCGAGCTTAAGACACATATGTTGAACAAACTAATGAAGGGACAGGAAAAATCAAGCTAATTAACCAACAACCCTAAGGATAATCAAGTGGCACCAAAAGACAGCCCAGCCCAGTCCCAATAACTCCAACCCCTTCTCAGACACTCCACCCTCCCATAAAGGCCACCAATTCATAGGAAGCAGAGGTGAGAAACCTGTTCCAGCATTTCTCAAACAGAAGCGTGGACATTTCCAGTCATAGGAAATCTTCTATCATTGGGGAGGAGGAGAGAAGAATTTGCTGGCAGCCAGTGGATTCTCCAGCGACCAAGAGCTCCCACTGCTCCCTCTTGTTTTCTTGAAGAGGATAATCAAGTTCATTTATCAGGCATTTGAAAGAGCAGCCATGCTTTCTCTCCACAGATAAGCAAGGCAAAAACAAACTAATTTGTGCTTCCTTTCTCAATAGTTAGATTTCTTTAACCAAATCAATCAGCAAACTCTCAGGGAGGCTTTGGGGCAGCACAAGAGATAACAACTGCAGTGGTGGTGCTGGTACTCAGCAGGACCGGCAAGCAGACAGTGATAAAGGTAGTTTGGCCAAAGGTAACTGGCATCAGGCAAACAGGTGTGAAGAGCAGCCTGCTCAGTAAGTAGTCCTCACAGAGCAGAACCATCTTTTCTCTGAAAATCAACTCAGAACCTAGAGCTGCCTGCTGTCTTAAAGGCCCAATGCCAAGGTCATAGATGCTGTGCTCATTGGACCAGAGTCCCACAAAATAGAGTCTCACCATCCTCTCCATGTGCAGGTATCTTGTTACAATGGGTATGCAGACACTGATTCCTAGGGTAGGGCCCAAGCGTCCGCATTTGCAAGTCTCCAGTTGCTGTGGATCCTGGGACTATGTTTTGATATCAAACATTGCAGAGTCCACTTACTACAAAAAGTATCATCTCTATCATGGTATTTGCAGAGGTAAAAAGATCAGTGTCTTCATAAAACTACAAGATAAAAAATCAAAACTAAAATCCCAGCCTACCTTTTCCTCTAGTTTTCCAGATACACCAATTTCTTTACCTGGGTAATCTGTCAACCAGCCCTTACTAGTGCAATGGGAGATCATGGCTTAAAATCAATCAAGTGCTATGATCATAATGATCCAACATGATGTCTGCAGGAAAAATATAGCTGACAGGATCAGGATACAGTTAAATAATGGGAAGATTTATCTGCTATAAAATGACTTCTCAGCTCAGAATCTTCCTAGAGAACTGTCCAACCACTGGACTGGCCTCTGATTCTCAAGATAAAGACTTGACAAGGCAGCCAGTGATCAAGGGAGAAAAACATTTAGTTTAGTTAAATGTTTAAAAGACTATTGAATATTTAAAGCAAAAATTAGTGTCTGTATTGTGAATTTTCTTATATAAATGCAAGAAAAAAGATACACAAACATAGTACAAAAGGTAAGAAGGAATAAATTAAATTGTGGTAGTATGGGGTAGTTCATTAATAAAATTCAATAATATTACTGTAAATGAGGTAGTGATTAGTTATATTTATGTATTGCAAATAATAGATTTGTACTGTTCCATTCAGCAGCCAGTGGCCATGTGCAGCTAGTGAAGCTGAATTTATAAATTTATGTATTTAAATTTTAAATTAGAAACTGAAGCAGTGTGAATATTCTTTAATGAGAAACAATATTTTTGTTGCAGTGGGGCAACCTTTAACTGTTGCAGTGCTCTATGGGTATATAAGTCACATAAAATATGAAAGACAAAATCGCAGTATAAATGACTTTCAGAATTAAAAATATCCCAAAATTCTTATATTTGTTAAATGTTGAAATGATAATACTTTGGCATATTGGTTTAAAATAAACTCACCTATTTCAGTTTTGTTAACACAGTAACTTAGAAAGTTAAATATTATATAAATATACATTTGTAGCTTATGTTTTTATTAACACATTCTAGAGAAACTTCTAAAATAATATCACCCAAAGTAAATGAAGTAAACACTCAAAGGAAAGAAATTGGAATACTAAAATGTACCTGCTTTTATCCAAAATCACTGAGTAAAGAAGGGACAAAGGAACATATGTAATAAATGAAATAAATGACTAAGTCAAGACAAAATATTAAAATTATAGAATTAAACACTACCTTATCAATAGTTACATTAAATATAAATGAACAAAATACTATGTTCTGATGGATTAGATCAGGACTGAGTATCTAGGTGAGACTGTTTCAATATAAAGATATGAGGGCAAAAGAACATGAGAATATATTCATGTTAGCTGTGAGATTTAGAAAGCCAGTATAGCTGCATGCAACATTGGTAAAATAGACATCAAAAAAGATAAAGAAAACCAGAGGTAAACAAGGATTTTTAGTATTGGTTAAGTAGTTACTTTGCCAGGAAGATGCAAGAGTCTGAAAAGTACATGGACTTCAAACTTCAGAAAACATAAAATGACATTAGTTAAGTGTCCCCTTGCTTCTTGAATCAACGTATCAAAGGTAAATACTGGCTGAGGTAAGGCAGTGCTTCTGCTGTCAATAACGTTTTAACGAGAACTCAATCCTGGTAACATCTGCTGGTGGCTGGCTGCTCAGAAACCTGCAACGTCCACAGTGATGGCCATGGATGTCCCCCTCCTGCTTCAGCTGGGAGAGCCAGCATCTGTGCTCTGGGTGACATCCTCAAGCCCCACCTAGCGGATGCCAGCTCCAGGGACTCCTCTGAGACTTGAATCTGGGTGTTATCAGCATGCCCTAACCCAAATGGATTCTCTGAGGGGAAAGTGAGTATTAGGAAGGGATCTTGGCATGTTAGCTTTGGCTTTTTGCAGGAACGTAAGTAGTAAGGCTCTGAAAATAAGCGGTCTTCTGGAAAGATCCTTCAACTGGAGCTCACTGGGCACTGAAGATGCACACAAAGCAGCTGATTGTTCAGGCAGAGAGCTGGAGAACATCACATAATCTCAAATATGATTCTATTCAACTTCTCAAAAATTTTATATATAGTTAAATCATATGAACACATTCTCATGATAAAAGCCTAAGTAGGTGTTTGGTTCAGTGGCTAAGTAGCTGCTTCTGGATGCTTACACCGCATTCTGCTTACAGTCAGCTTGTAGAGTTGAAAACAAAATGGTTAAATACGGTTTATTGCTAACTGCAATACTTTTTGCTTTTGTAACTTCTGCTTTGCTTGCTTGGCTAAGAAACTATATAGAACCTCAATTCCCATGAATCCTAGATACGCAGGGAATGTGTGGCATTTCCTCCCTAATCTTACAAGCTATTGTAAATTGCCCCCTTTGAGGCTGTTGTAAACAGCCCAGACAAGAACCTTGTGAATGTGCCGTTCTGGGCAGCGCTCTGGTAAGGGCTGTCTGTCCAGCTGGTGTTGGTGGTTGCCTTGCCTCTCACTGTAATAAAACTTTGTTCTGACTGTCACTGGTGTATATAACATTCTGTTTTAGTGGTCAAGTGAATGTAACAAGCTTCCTGCTAATGCGCACCCTTGGAGGCAGTGGATAAAGGCTTAAATACTTGGATCTCTGCCATTCAGGTGGCCATGTGGGAGACCTGAATGGAGTTCCAAACTCCTACCTTCAACCTGGTCTAGTCCTGGCTGTTGCAGACATTTGGGGAAGTAAATTAGCAGACAGAAAATCTTTCCATCTGTGAAGACTGTCTATCTTCCATATAAAATGAAGATAAATAGCATTTTTAAAAGCACAAATATACCTTTATTTGAACCATAGCTGGTGTGCACACATGTCAAAACATAAAATATCCCACAAATATGTGCAACTTATATGTGTCAGTTACAAAATTTTAAAAAGCAGAAAGAACACAGGGCTGGAGTAGAAGTCTTGCTTCATTCTTGCCTCCTCAGTCCTGTGCTTCTGTCCAGGTATAATCATGTCAACGCTGGATTCTATCTTCCTATACAGGAGCTCTTTAAGGAGCATTTGTGATGGATCTATTGTTCTGAGGCTTGATTTTCCCCACTTTTTATTTCATATGCACTTCCTTATGTGACAATATTTTTCCATGAATTGAACCTGTTCTGTCCTGTGGCCTTCCCCAAGTGCAGGGAAGCAGGGATAAGGAGATGCACAGCCTTGTCGCTGAGGAGAGAGCCTTTTTGAGGAGCCGGCATCCAGGCTGACCCCTGACATAAGTGTATTAAGTGTGTTTTGGACTGATCATAGCCCTCCATAGTATCTATCCAGGTCCTAACCCATCAGAGACCTGGGCTGTGACTTAAATCAGAGAGAAGGGTTTGCAGATGTGTTGAAGCTGAGCATTGTAAGTTGGGGATGATAGCAGAGTATTTGGGGCAACTGTGGGGCAGTCACAAATCTGTACAAGAAAGAGGCAGAGGGATGCTTGAGACAGAGGAAGGCATTGCGGACACTTGAAGCTTAGGCAGAGGAGGGACCAGAATCCTAGAGATGCCAGCGGCGCTGCTTTCAGTCTAGAAGAGCAAGAAGTAAATTCTCTCCTAGAGTCTGTGGAGGAAGCAGGGTCTACTAAGATCACGGTGATCAGTCCAGTGAAACTAGGAAACCATTTTGAGCTTATAGCTTCTAGAACCAGAAAAGAATAACTTGTGTTCCTTCAAAAGCACCCAGTTTGTGGTCACTTCTTGTAATCGGGACCCAAGTAAAAGAATAGCTCAGGAAGCAAGAATGATTTTGTAAGCTTCCTAGTAAAAGAGCAGGATTTAGTTCTTCAAGATACATTTGAGAAAACTCAAAGTTTGAAGCAAAGAGGACTGAGGTTGACAATGTAAACTGGGCCAGAACAACAAGAAACTGGAAGGTGCACTTAGGACATTGATTTTATAAACAAGACAACAGGGAGTCAGAGAAGGGTTTTGAGTTGGGGAGCAAGCCGATTTTAATGTTGAAATCATCACCAGATTCTCCTATTTGCTTTACAGAAGCAGCAGCAGAGTTCAGCTGTTGGATGAAAAGTCTTGGTTTTCCCCACCTGTTACTTCCTATTACACTAAATATTTTCCTTCCCATTCAAATCTGAGTTCCCTTTCTACCCTCAAAGGAAATGAGCTCTTCTCCTGACAGAACTAGATAATCCAGCCTACAGGCAGATCACTTCTTGGGCTTCCATGGTGGCTATTTGGGTAGCAGCAGGAAGAGGGAATTTACTTGAGATGGCTGTGTCCTAAAACAGGTTAGAAATGGAGTTGAAAGCTCTTTACTTCATCTAATCTGAACCAATGATGTCCCCAGGCCAGCTGCTGATAGAGGACAAGAGGCACAGAGAAGACAAGTCCCCATTCCCTCCGCCCAGAGGGTAACCATCTATCATTGGAGCTCAGGCTCTCTTTAGGGGCTGGGGTCATTAATAGAAAGAGCACTTCAGGTGTCAGTTGTACTACTATGAGGAATGCAGTTTTCCCGCAAGCAAACTTCTAAATCTCTAAAATGATTAAAGCAGACAGTCACCAAATCACTCAGTGGGGAAGAAAATAAAGATAGCCTTCAGGGTTAGGTAAAGGAACAAAAGTACACCTGCGCAGGAAGCTTGTCAAGGTGATGGGAGATTTTCTCTTCTCCCTTTAGTAGTGGCTGTTGACTGCCAGAGACAGGACTGCAACACACGGGAGGGTTTCTGCTGCTGAAGCTGCTCCCTTGAAAGAAGTCAGGAGTTGAGATGAGCAAGCAACTGTTAGTGAGACTACGGCGTCAACAGGCTTCTATGTTTTTAACCTTTAAACACTTCCATCCTGTTTCGCCCTGGACTACCACATCCCTAAGAAATCATCAAGAGCAGTGTTAAGCATCAGTGTGCTGGCTCCATTCTAGAGAGCTGTAACCCAGTAGATGATTGTGGTTTATTCTTCCTGTAGTCTAATTGCAGAATGCAGATTCATTCTGTCCATGTAGAATAAGTCTGTTTTGTTTTTTTTTTTTTTTGGTTTGTTTGTTTGTTTTTGTGGTAATAGCATGGCTGGCTTCCTTAGGAAACCACATCTTTTCTTGCTCTGTGTGTGGATTGGGGGAACTGGCCTCACCATCTTGAGATCTGATTACAGGTTTAAGACTAAAGCCAGGCCTATCATCCACACTTGGAGATTTGTTCAAGAACTGGCAAGGGACTCAAGTGATCCAAGTAGGGCATCCTGAATTTTTGCTGAAATGATTGGAAAATAAACTTGCTGCTTCTGCTGGGGTTATTGAAAGGGTAGCAGGTAAATGTAGAGCAGCTGGAGACATCTTGCCTCCGTGGGAAGAGAGCCTGGCTGCAAAATGAGCCAGGATCTAACAAATAGGTTCCACTAAACAATGATATGAAGAGAATCATTCATTTGCATATCTAGATCTAGCTGTGCCTGAAACTCCTAATCTCTGTCTTGCTGAAGCCAATTTTTGCTGAGTTTCCTAAAATCAAAGGAAACTAGTTTCATACTTATTGTTACATTATCATCACTAATAACTTTTTTCCTTCAGTAGTTCCTATGATGTAGTTTATGGTAAGAATTTTTCTTTTTTTAACTTAATGTCCTTTTTTTTATGTCCCAAGGTCTCATACAAGTGATCATAGGATGTTTATTTATCACCTCCTTACCTATAATCCTGAGAATTCACTGACTTTAATGACCTTAAGCTGCTGTGGGTGGTTATGTTGATGAATGTCCCACAGTACAGATGTATCTAATGTTCTGCTGTTGACTAGACTATGGTTATGGGTACCACAGTGGAAAGCTCCAGAAGGACATTGCCCTTTTCTTCATATTGTATTAGGACAAATGCTGTCAACATGCCCAGAACTGTTGATGAAGACTCTGGTCACCTGGCTGAGGCAGTATTTCTCAGGTGTCCTTACTGTGTGGTTGTTCATTTACCCTCCTTTTCTATATTCATGATAAGAGATTCACTTCATACAGCCCACAGTTAGAGAATGAAGGTGAAACACTCTTTCTTAGAGGGTGGAGTGGCTACATCAATTTTCAAAATTGTCCTGTGAGAAGTTGCTGATTCTTTCCTTGTTATTCATTTAATCAATTACTTTTGCACATATGGACACATGGCTATTTAGGCCTTTATTTTGGTGCTCAACTTTGGTTGTTCAGAGCATTTTCAGTCAATGCTGTGTCTCTTGTATGTATCTTATCGTTGTGGAATCGTTTTTCCCTTCCTGAGTAGGTTTCACTTTTTGGCACCGTAGGAAAATCAGGACTGACTTCCTACATTTCCTGCCCATGTTCTGGAATCAGCTGTTTTTCTAAGGAGCCCTGGTCGTACATGCTGGAGAATGGCACAAGAGGAGATTAACATCTGGGTGCTGGGAGTGCTCATTACTGCTGGGATGTTGTTGCTTATGGTAGTCCTGTATCTCTGTAAAATTCAGTATTCAAGCCGATTTGGGGAGTTAAACCTTACAAACAGTAGAATTTATTAACTGGACTATACTCGTTTTGATGAGTTTTGACAAATTTATAAACTGATTGTGTTATGGCTATAGTCAAGTTAGAACTCAGATTCCAAGAGGTTCAGATGCTGATGATCTGAGGACCCCTATTGGGAACAATTCTAATGCTATTTTTCAGGAGAGTGGTTCCTGGTGCCTCCTAACCTCTCCTATGTAACCTGTTTTACTGCCTGGATTCCTCAACCCCTGCCCGTGTACATAGAAGACACAGCTTTTGTCTTCTATTAACTTGATTGTGACATGGGTGATTTCATCACACCTCTCCCTGGGTCTGTGACACTTCTCAGCCTTTGAAACTGGCCACATGCCCACCAAGTTTTGAGTGTGCCCTCTCCCTCTCTACTTCTGTTTCTATCTTTTCATCCTCTCTGTCTCTCCCCCTCCTTCTGCCCGTCTTTCCCCACTTCCCTGTTTATCTACTCACACTCCCGCTCACAACCCTGCGCCTTTAGACTCTCTAACCTGCTCAAATACTTTCTTAGTAATTTTATTTTTTTTCTTTCTCCTGTGAAAGAACTAACGTTGCAATAGCATTATTTTTCTTCTAAATCAGTGGGTACACACTCCCCTTTTGTAGCTCATGTTTTATTCCCGAGCTCAAGGGGATAATAAGCTACATTTACTTTTTAATGTTAAAGAACAGAACTTACAAAAGCAACAGGACATGATTGCATTCTCAGTCTATTCATCATCCATCTTGTTTTCCCATTTAGCTTCCTGTTGCTCCCGACAATACCTTGCCATTTATGTGCATCAGCATTGCGTGAGCTGTGGTTTATTGTAACCCCTACATTTTAAAGCTTATTTCTCACTTGTGTCAGACTCCAGTACAGGCTCCCTGGCCGAGCAACTGTTGCTCAGGTGGGAATTCAAGGTCCCAGGCTCCTCCTGTCTTCCTAGTCTCCTGTTTTCTCTAGCTTGTGAGTCTCAGATTTCCCGGGGGGACTCTCCACAGCACAGGGAATCCCTGGCAGAGAGTTCCACAGATCAGGAACAGAGGAAGCTCACAACACCTCTACTCCTGTTTTCAAGGGCCTGGGCTCAGTCTGTGGCCACCCTGTGACTGCATAGTTGTCCCTGTGCTCGATAGGAAAGGGAAATGTCGCCCATGAGCATGGCAGGGCTTCCAGGTTAGATCCTGTTTGGGTCCGAGGGCTTCTGCTAAGAGGGTGAGGAGCTGAACATCACCTTTTGCCTCTGGGTTCCTTTAGGGGCAAACCATTAAGTCAATCAATCAATGAAGTCCTTGAAATATAAGCTCTACAGGAGCAAAAATATAGTCACTTTTATTCTCTGTTGCATAGCTGCATAACACATGGCATAGTTCCTAACATTACAGGTACTCAAATATTTGTTGCTTCCTTTTGTGCCAGGTATGTGTTAGCCAAGTTTTGCCTTGGTTGAGTGTTTTGGAGCGTACACAGGCTACCAGCAGGTGGCAGTGTGGTTTGAAGTGTGCATCCAGGAGCCAAGAAGAGAACATGGCTAATGGTCCAGCTCCTACTGGGCTGTGATGATCAGATACGATGTGGGATTAGAAGTATGGGTGTAGCTGAATCACTGGATACTTATCACAAAAACTGAGGTCTGTGGGCTTAGTTCATCCTTTCAACAACCATATGGAGTAGAAGGTGATTTGTATAATTAGGGTACATAATTTTCCAGAGGTCATCAAAGCCAATAGCTACAAGAGTGAAGAGTCAGGATCTGAGTCCTAGAAGTGCATCTGGGGGGCTCATGGTCTTAACCACTGTGCCCCAATCCCAAAACACCAGTTAGGTTTGAGGAGTGAGGAAAATTACCCAAACTGGGGAAGAACAGCCAATAGTAGGTCAGGATAGCCTTCTAGATATTTGGAGGCCAAGCAGGGATCTTAGGAACACAGGCTTGAGGACCTAAAGGCAGAACAGGACAATCTCAGTGGACTGATGAGGCCACTGGGGGAGTCTGGGTTTAGAGCACACGTCAGCAGGCCAGGATGGTCTGACATGAATGAAGCAGGTAGGGGCAGAGACCCAGGAAGGAATGGACTCCTGGTGTCTCTGTGGACATGGCTGTAGGTGACTGGAGTGCTGAGGAGCAGATTGAAGCCCCTGAAAAAGCTGACTTGTGATTTCCATATTACTACACATGTGGCAGAATTCTGGATTTTTATAGAGACCCTGAGGTAGCCTATGAGGCTGATGGTGAGAGAAAATTGTAGGGGCTTCTCCTTTTTTCTCCAAAATCAGCCATTGCAGTATTAAAGTCTCTTATATGTGGATTCCATGTAAGGGTTTATTTATATAGAAAAGCAAATATCCACTTTGAAAACACCTAAATAAATGACTTCTGGAATTCTTTCAGTTGTCTGAAGTGAAAGTAGTATTGGCAACCCTTGTGATATGAACAGGTGTGTTCTGTGATGTAAACAGAGTGTGTTCTACAGGTTAACCAGAATATTCACAGAGGGTAACCTGAGGTGACACAGAGCTTTGCACCTGCTGTCCCCACCTTCTCCTCCCTTTCCTGTCCTAAACTCCTCATCCATCATAGGAACAGAAATTGCTGTGATTAGCACAACCACAAGGAAATTTGTGCAGCAGCTCAGAAAAACCTCATACTGGGATGGGATGATCTTGTTTCTGACCCAGCCAGGGTCTTTCATGGGCCCAACCAGAGTATGTTCAGCTTGTTAACTGAAAGAAATGGCCTGAGTAGCAACCTATTAAGATGAGAGGGAAAGAAAAAATAGTAACGATGATTTATTTGGTACAGAAAGATCCACAGACTGGGGAAAGAGGGAGAGAACAGTCATAAAAATGACTTGCTTCTACAACCTGCCACAGACAGAGGCCATCACAGTGCAGGGCAGTGAAGGTGGGTGAGATGGACACTGGGCAAGGCATTCCTTCCTCCCCATCATAGAATAAAGCTGCAAGTTAGAAAAGAAATGCATGGCTCAGAGCCTTTGGTACCCTGGCTAATGGCAGGCCCGGTGTTCACATTACTGCAAGCAGCTTGCATTCCCACTGCTGTGCTGGCTGTGGCTGCAGTGCTCTTTACAGGGGTCATGCCATCACAATGGCTGGCATAGCAGACATGTGTCCTTTCCACACCAACTAGCTCTCAGCTGTCAGCTCATCCCATGCAGAGAAGTCCGAATCACCTCCTGCTTCTGTGAGGCTACAGATCTTACCAGCTATGTGGCTTCTGACTCCAGGATTAGTGTCTTATTAGGACAGTGCTGGGGCCCCACATCTCCAATTGATATCTTGGGAGAGGTCAAATGAAGGGACTTCTTTATGCCCAGGGACCCCTCCCCCCTTAACTCCTTCTTTCAAACACAAAGTCTGCAAATTGCCATAAATCAGATCAAGGAGAAGCAATTTTTTTTTTCCTGTAAGGTTTGCAATATTTTTTAGTGTTTAAATGGAGGCATTTCCCCAGGTGGTACTTTCTGTAAGACTAAAGGACAAGCAAGAATTTTATGAGCTTTGCTTCCCCGTCGGTTCAGATACATGGTAGGCCTGCAGGTGACAGCTGCCTTTAGGGGTGGGGAACGGGTGAGGAAATTCTGACTACTCTGCAATTGGAGAAGCCTGCCTCTGGTGGTTAACAAGCCAAAGTCAGTGAGCTGTCCTTTTCCAAACATTCTACATTTGCAACTTTGTTTATGAGAGCACAGGAGCTGTATTCCTTTCTCAGTGATGGTCCCACATGAGGCAGCTCTCTATAGGACAGGTTCAGGCTGAAGCATTTTCTGAAAGACACTTAGGTTTTCTTCTTCGGCCCTGAATACTGACTGCCTCACAACTCATCTGTGAGGAACAGGCTTTCCTTTGTTACAGGGGATGCTGGTCCATAGAAGAGGCAAATAAATCAGCTTGCAGCAGACTCAGCAAGAGGGAGACCCAGAGCAGTAGACCTGCACACAGGGAACGCTTGTGCCTTGGGCTGGGTAAGCAGCAGGTTAGATGTGCAGGGGCCAGGGATCTGGATTAGTGGGAAGTGCTAACAGGCCCCCTATAGAGACATTGAAAAGCAGGACTTCTACATTTCATATCCGAGCAGGATCATAACTCTCCCCTGTCTTGTATTGAACCAGAAACACTGTTAGCTTGCTTTTTAGCTCTGCAGAGATATACATAACTGTCTTTTCTGGAAGAAGTGGCTGCTAGGTTTTAGAGGAAAGGTTACTTTTTACTTTGATCTGACTTCTGAAAGAATAAGACATATTATTTTTTATAGCAAAGTAGACTTCTAAGAAATTTGAGTATTTAAAACTGAAGTCTCCCCTCAGCATATGAAAGCAGTATTAGTGCCAGTTAGGTGTAACGGATGAATAGTTAATGTAACAAGAGACAGAGCACCTGAAAAGATACATATCCAAATGAAAATGCATGTTTGAGCTAAACTACTGCTTTTTTGCTACTTATTTTCATTTGATAATGTGTATTAGCTACATAAGGGCACCAATATCTTCTGTGGAACAAATAAGGCTTATTTTCCTTTGGTAATGCATGTAAATTCAGTAGAGCATTCAGCTCATTTCTTTACTACAGGGTCCCAAAATGGAACAAGAAAGCTTACAGAAAATAGAATGAGTTGTGATTTTACTCTATTCCCCATGCATAAGGTGCCACCTTGATTAACACATTATAATGATTTATTTATTTAAAATTTGCATGCTGTGTCTTAGACCCTTTATTCTGTCCTAGGCACTGCTAAGCATTTCATGTAGTCTGTCTCGTGTTCCTCATCAGAGTCCTGTGAGATGGATACTGTCACTGTTCTTGTGTGACAGTTGAGAGAATCAAGGGTCAGAGAGACCATGTAACCTGTCCAAGGTCATCCAGTCAGCATGTAACAGGATTCTGACTTGGGCTACTCTGTGCTTAACCCCAAAGCCTACTTTGCTAAATGTTGACTCAGTTACAGAAGATCTCAAGCTATCATGTAAGAAGCCCTGGAAGGCTTCCCTGAAACTCAAAGATGGTCCGTTAAATCAAAGTGTTTCATAATAACATTCATTGCATATTTGTCTTTTGCACTATGTTGATGCTTGTGTTGGTAGTGACTCAGCTGCTGCATCTTAGCACAAATATAAGCAATGAGACCAAAGTGCCTGACCCAATGACTGACTTCTTTCCCATGACATACTTTTAGTACTGATATCTAATGTTTAATACTGTAGAATGAGGAGTCTTTAACTTTCGGAGGATCTATGTGACTTGTTAATGTGATGCTTTCCCAAAATCATGTGCTGATGAAGAGTCACTCAAAAGTTTTTATAGTTTTTTTTTAATGTTTTTTATTTATTGGACAGGCAGAATGAGAGAGAGAGAGAAGCAGAAAGAAAGATTTCCATCTATTGTTAAATGCCTCAAATGGCCAAAACAGCTTGTTCTGGGCTAGGCCAAAGTCAGGAGCCAGCAACATCTTCTGGATCTCCCAAGTAGGAGGCAGGGACCCAAGCACCTAGACTGTCTTTATCACTGCTTCTCCAGACACATTAGCAAGGAACTGAATCAGAAGCGGATCAGCTGGGATATAAACCAGCCACCCATACGGCATGCTGTTGTTGCTGATGACAGTTAAACTTGCTACGCCACATAGCTTGACTTCTTTTATTCTTTTTAAAGGAATATTTTTAGATTTCTCAGTCTCAATCTCTAAAATAGCAAATACTAATAAACATAATTATATATATAGTATCTCTTTATGGCCCTCTTCCTGAATCATTTTCTGTCACTGTAAAGAAATGGAACATGCAGTCAAGCCAGAGGGCTGCTGTGAGGATTGACTGGGACAGAATACATGGTGAACAGGGAGAACGTAGGCTTGACTCATTGTGTGAGTTCCATTGATCATGACTGTGGTGAGCAGTGTGCTAGGTACTTTATAAATGCCATGTGGAGCCTTCACAATCTTGTGGAATAGGTACTGTGATCTGCTTCTCAGATGGGCACAGGAACTGGAAGATCAGCATGCAGACAAGGAAATGTTGAGCTTTCTGTTCTGCACACTGTAGCTGCACCAACCATTGTTTTTAACTGACATTGTTTATATGTGTGTTAATTGGACACTTGACTTGAGAAGCAGCTTTCTATTTGCACATTAATAACCCAAGACCCAAGAAGATCATGCCTCTGAAAGAATCAGGCAAAATTTGGAAGTACTCTACACAATATTTGTTTTTATATTTATGTAGGTCCCCATCATGTTCCAGAAAGGGATTTGAAGTTGCCTATTAGCTGTCATTAGAGTGATGATGATTAATGATTATAATAACAAGACAGGCATAATTGGTTCAAATTGTGCCTTTTGAAATGGCCTCCTCGGAGGCCAAGCGTTCGGGAGGAAAAGGCAGCCTCTGCTGCAGGGAACTGAAAAGATGGGCCTAATTGGTTAAAAGCAGCTTTGCTAATTGCTTTGGCAAGGGCCTGAGAGAAAGCTCTGGTGTGATTATACATGAACTGGGGTCCCTAGAAGCCCTGTGATTCTGGGCTAGATCTGTTCCTCAAAACATAAGCAGAAAAAAGAACAGATGTTCAGCTACTTGACAGAGATATAATAAGACACTTAGAAAAATTATCATGTTCTCTTTGCCCCCTTCTGACCCCTGGGTTGGGAGCTGGAGCAAGGCACGTTTTAGGCGGCTAATGTTCTGAGCTGGGACATGTGCTAGTTTTGTTTATCTGCAATTCCACTGTTTCTCTAGTCTCCCTAGAAGAGCTTTTGATGGCTAGAGGATAAAGAAAGGAAGCAGAAAAAGGAAGCGGGTTGGTGCTGAACAACCCTGTGCTTTAAAGTCTGGTTGAGTTGGTAAGCTGTGATTGAGTTGTTGAACTATTCTGATTGGTAATAAAGTCGAGTCAGCCCACAGCCCAACATGGTTAATCTCCATGGCGTGAGCTGGACTTCTGAAGAAGGGAGAAGAGTTTGAAGATCAGATTGTCCTGAAAACAAATTTCTTCCTCACAAATTTTATTAATCCCTGGTAAAGAACAGCAGAGAGACAGATGAGACTGGTGAATAAGGTGTGTGTGGAGACTCTGCAGTCAGTAGGCCAGGGAATGCTAATCAAAACCAACCATAACTACAGGATGCCAGGGAAGGACCATTTACTTGGAAGTGCACTCAACAATTTAACGCTTATAGACCTAGGCCAGTTACCCAACTACTCCAAACCTTAATTTCCCCATTTGTAAAATATGAGAAATGACAATATCAAGCATGTACAATTACTGTGTCTGTGTGAGTTTTCTAGAGATGGCGTTACAAGTTAGCACTAACTGCCTAAAAACAGAAGAAATGTATTTTCTCAGCATTTCTGCTCAGGGGGCCGATGGGGCATCTCTCTCCAGATGTTCTAGGAGAGATTCCTTCCTTGTGTCTTCTAGCTTCTGGTGGCATACCTTGGCTTGGGGCAATATCCCTTCAACCTCTGCCTCTCACCTTTTCACATGTTATTCTTATTTTGATGTCTGTGTCTTTTTCCCTCTTTTTAAGATGCAAACATTGGATTTAGGGCCTAACCTAAAATCCACAATTTCATCTTAAAATCCTTAACTTAAATACCTTAAAAATATCTTATTTCAAAATAAAGTCATACTGTGAATTTTTGGGTAGACTTGTCTATTTACGGGATACTCTTCAAGCTGCCACAACAAGTAAGATTAGAATGTCTCACAGAAAACATCTCATAGAAAAGCCCAGGTAAATATTAATTATTATGCTTGCTATTATTATGATAGTGAACGTACAAGATTTTAAGTGCTCAGGCTCTCAAAACATATTATTTTTTACCTTGATGCTTCTAGGCATGTCACGGCATGCTTACTAGTTGATATGATGGGCCAGGGTGCAGAAGTGATGATACAAACACATAAGCAAAACATATTGAAACTTGTATATCACTGATGTTGGCTTTGTAAGTTTGTTTCATGTAGAACATTGTTTCTTACCCACATAAAAGGTGAGTGGGGTGACTTAAACCAAAGATTAGGAATAGAAAGTGAATGGATAACTGGGGTCAGCTAACAAACCAACCAAAGAACAAAATTAACTCAGCCATGCAAGGATATGGGTCAGACCCTCAAGGAAGTCTAAGGTGGGGTAAATGTGGAAGACCAGGCATTTGTGACAAATTCATTAGACAATAACTGTTTGTGCTTATTGATCAGGATTACACTGCCCAAGCCCATGTGTAGGAGTGTGCTTCCTACGGCTATGTACACTATGCTAGGTGTTGGCAATTCACACCAGAAAGCCAAAAATACAGGTTTTATTCTCCTGGATCTTATAGTGCAGAGGGGACAGATGTTTTTAATAATCCAAAAGTATACAAACAGGAGTGTTCTTCACTTTTGAGACACCAGGTAAAATGGGACCCCAAACTGGAGGAGGGAGAGGCCAAGAAAAGATTTCCTGGAAGAAGAGGCCTTAAAAAGAGGAGTTAAAGAAGGGAAAAACTTGAACAGGTGCGGGTTGGTGTAGCATGGAGGAAGGAAGAGCAGCCAGTGAAGGTGAAGCTGTCAGAAGCTGGATGTAGGCAAAGCAGCCCACAGGGCTGCAAACATACACTTGGACCTTTAAAGGAAAATTTGTTAACCTCTGATTCAGCATGTTTCTGAGTGCCAGGGTCTTGAGGAACAGTCTTATCATCCCTAAGTAACAGAGGGACAGGGTGGCAGGAGTGTTGTCTTCTCTCTAGACTTCCAAAAGATCTCCAATCTGTCTGTTCCAGCTTTCCAACTTGGCAGTGCAGGCCAAACAGACATGTGTAGTTTGGCTCATAGAGTGTTTTGATTTTTTTTTTCTTTTCAGAAGGGCAGCTGCCATTTAAACCTTGGAAAAGTATATATATTTCTGAGATCTACTTTCTCTGGAAAAGTCAGTAGTGTTTGGTGTCAAGGGTCCTCCACCCCTCAAAGCAGTTTCCAATGGAGTTGAATAGCAGTTTTCGGATTGGAAATGCACTTCCCATTTGAGCAGAGACACTGCAGGCCTCCCAGACTTCTAGTATCTGAATATTTCCTTCTTGTTGGTACTTGCTGATCTCTGCTCTTCTGACGATGGTCAAGAGACAGAGAACAGAGCTCCTTGGCTCATAGAAAGAGGTTATTTCAAATGAAAATCCAGCTTCCCAATTGCCCAACTATTTTGCATTCCCTCCCGTATCCCACCCTGCCCCAGAAAGAACACATCTGTCTCGGTGTAGATGGATCTAGTCCAATGCAACAGACTTGGGTGACTCTTAGTGCACTTCCTTTATTTCTCTTTTCTTCTTTCTTCTTACTAAAAAACAGCAATTAAAACTGTTCTGAAACAGACAAACAAAAAAACTTTACATAAAAACTTAGCATGAAACACAGATGAGTGATTTGCCCAGGTTGAAAATGGTATGCTTATCCTGAAATACTAGCCTCTTGGCTTTCTCTTCTTCTTTCCAAGGTGGCTGTGGAGTAGGTCTGGAAAAGATCCCAGGTTCCTCAGAATATAGTTGAACACTCCTGCTGAGTGTTATAGGAGAGGTAGATGCTGGTGGGAGAAGGAGGAGGTAGGTAGAAGACACAGAGAAATCAAAACAAAGGCACTGTTTGTTGGTTTGTCTCCTTAGAGCTCTGGAACAGTCTGAAATAGGACAGCATGCAAAAGACAAATTTGATTGTCCACCTCCTCTGCATCTGCAGCCTTGCTCCTATCTTCTGACATCAGCAAGGCAGATCAGGTGGCAGATGGCCAGCAGTAGAGGCATGACCCTGTGAGCATTCAAGGTCAGCTCTGTGGCTGTGATTTAGAAGGAAGTTGGACCTGTATGCTACTCAGGAATATGCCACTTCTGGTGGCATGCAGTGTGGAAAAACATCCATTGTCCTGTAGCTTTGAAGTAGGGGTTGGCTACCCTTACCTGGGGAAAGGTTGGTATTTGGAGCTCCAGGGCTGAAACCTTGTCCACATCCTGAAGTCACACCCAGAGAATTCAAAGCATTGAGGAGGTTTCTGAGCTTCACCATTTTAGCCCCGCAGATGTACTGTCATGTTATTATGGATGTCTGTCATTGAAGCATCACTGTTTGTATCCTTGACATACACCCTTTCAGCTTCATTTTTCAGAATTGCTTTGAAAGCCCAGGGCTCATCCCATCCATTAGCAGAACTCCTGTGTGACAGGTGCTAGAGTGTTGGAGACTGTGGAGAGCTTCTGTGCTCTGAGGATTCCTGGGGTTTGATGTCGGTAAGGCGGTAGGAAGAGGAGAGCCTGCAGAAACTCTTAGGAGGAGAAGAACACCCTCCTTCTGCAGGGAGGACCACAAAGTTCCTCCCTGCACCAGCAGCTTCCTGCCGGGTAGCCTGCACACCCTCATTTTGGCTAGCCTTGCAAATGTGACTTCACTTGGACCAAGTTTGTGCTCTCACCCAAGCTTTTAGGACTTTGTAGGTTTCTGTTTCCTCATCTCTATAAAGAAATAATAACATCCACCTCCCAATTTCATTGGTACAGAAATAATTATACCTTCCTCCTGATTTCCCATAACATCCACCCCAACTTCATCAGTATCTGAGAAATAATGCCCACCTCCCAGACTCATCTGTGTAACAGAAATAATATTACCCATTGTACAATCTCATCTGTATAATAGAAATAACAATATTCACCTCCCAACCTCATTTGTATAATGGAAATCATAATACACACCTTTCAATATAAGCTGCATCATAGGAATAATAATCCCCACCTTGTAATTTTGTTGTGTGAATTAGAAATAACACAGCTAAAAATGCTAAGCAGCATATTGCGTGAGTAGTGTGCTTAATACATAATAGGCACAGGACTTCTGAGCTTTCTAGAAGCCCAAGCTCATTCACATGTTAGAACCTCCAGGTTTGTTTAAAATATAAAGAAAGCCCCAAATTATCAGGAAAACTGTTACATTTAAATGTTTATTTTGGACAGATGAATGCTTTTAATAAGCATGTCAGAATGAATATATAAATAGCTTCATTCAGGGGTGACCTCAAAAATCTAGCTCTACAGCACTTGAGGAGATGGGTCTTGGCCAACTGCACCACCTCCCATGCCCATATAGCTCCTAAGTGGGCCCTTGATAAATGCTAGTCATTATAGCACAATATAATAATATTATATCCATCCCGTGAGATTATAAACAATGTTTCCTTTCCAGTTTTATCTGCCTATAAATCAGCTGAGTCTTCCCAGCACTAAAACACTTTGTGATGGGTTGGTAAGTGTGATGAGGGAAGCAGGAAAGGAGCTGGCCGGGTTCTGGCAGCTCCTGAGAGTTGCTGGACCCTAGGCGGGACTCACTGATAGGGGTCTGCAGCTTGTCCTAGCAAGCTGACCTAGACTGTTTTATTGGCTTGAACTCTGGATGATTCCTGGTGAGGCAGTTGCTGCTGGCTACACAGTGCTGCAGGCTGGGTGGAGCTGACTGTACTACTAGTGTGGGTTTCCTCAGCAGTAAAGTATCTCCCTCTGGATCCTCAGCAAGATTCCAAGTGATGATCCTATGGAAAGAGCCTTCTCCTTACCAGCACCTGTCATCTCATGTCTGGCCTCCGGGGAATATCTGCATGGCTTTCTGGGTAGAAGGGACTCAGCACTCTTGGCTCTTCAGACCTCCCTCAAATACTACTTGGAAAGAAGAGCCAACGCCCTGTCCTGCACACAGGAAAGCATAAAGTCACATGCTTTTTTATTTGTTCATCCATTTGTTCACATTAATTTTATTTGAAAGAGAGGGACACAGAGAAAGAGACTGAATCAGTCTTCCATATGCTGGTTTAATCCCCAAATAACTTTAACAGTCAGAACTAGGCCAGGCCAAAGCCTGAAGCCTAGAATTCAATTTGAGTCTCTTGGTGGGTGATGTGGACCAGAGGATTTGGTTTCATTATCTCCTACCTCCTATGGTACACATTAGGATCAGGAGAGGAACTGGGACAGCCAGCCATTTCTGAATGGGATGTGAACTTACTAAGGAATGTCTTAGTCATGGCACCCAAGACCACCCAAGCACCTGCTTTTTATGAAAAGGCAGAAAACTGTCAGGAACCTGGGTTCTAGTAATAATGACCACCCTGATTTGGTATTTTACAGATGTACTAAATTTTGACTGCAAATCCTTCATACTCAAGTTGTATAATCTACTTTTGAACCCAAAGTGGGAATTGTGATTTGGCCAATCTTTGAATGACTCATAGGACAGCGGGGTGGAGTATTCTAAATGGGAAATAGTCTGAGAAAATTCAGGAGCTGTGATCACATGAAGTTTTAGTGAGTGTTTAGAATCAGTCCTTCTGAGTCTGGGCTGCCAATTAAGAGCATACTTTGAGGAGTTAATCTGGTACTGTTCAGTGCTTTTAGGCTATGTCTAGAATTTACTTCTACAATCAAAGAGAACTTACAACAAAGTTAATTTGAGATTATATTTTGTGATATGCTTTATCACTGTTGTAGCAAGTGGTAATTAGGAATAAAATGGGTAACAATTCCCATAAAAGATTGTGATTAGCATTGATTATTTAGACAATCCAGATTTATCTATCTGTACCTTGTTGCTGCTTCTGTCTCACTAATTAGCATTGATTTTGCCTCCTCCATGCTCTGAAACTGAGAGGCTCGGGCTCCCCATCCTGCCCCTCACTCCAGGCCATTTTGGGTTATGGAGCACAACACTGCTTCTGGTGCTCATTTTGCCAGAACCCTCTTTGCCCTTCCCTCCTTCTATCCTTGACCTCCCCTTCCTGCTTCTCACATGCCTTGATGCCAAGTGAAGCAAGGGAATCTGGAGGAGGCAGCTGTTCTTGGTGTTAGGAATGAAAGGTGACCTGAGACCGAAGCTAGGGCAGGGAAGGCTAGATTAAGGCAGGAGTAAAGGAGCCCATCAACTGGGTACTGTGTAGAAATCATCAAGAATATCTGCCTCTTTACTAGGCCACCTAAAGTCTAATCAGCTCAGGGGTGCAGTGTGAGGTTAAAGCCAAAATCAATGGTTCCGTCTCCCTTTATCTTCAAATTTCTCCATTTCCTGTTTGTGATAACCTGGAATTTCCAACTGGACACAGGCATTTCATTACATGCGAAGGGAGATGGATGCTTAAACTATAAACACTGAAGCTGCCCACAAACTTATGTGGAGAGTTTCAGACTACATAAGTTGGGTTTCTAGGTTAACGTTAGAGTTACAGAACTGCAGCATGCTGAGTGTTGAAGGGCTTGAGAAGAATGGGCAAGTGGTTTAAAAGGGGAGCCTGCACATAATGAAGTAAAACACCCACAGCTGCAGGGATTTTCTTGCAACAGTGCCCATGTGCTGTAGTTTGCCTTGTCCCACATGGCCACTTGGGACACTTAGCAGAGATCAGGCGTCCCAGGCTGCAGTATCTTTCTGGAAAGTTTCAAGTAATAGAACATCAACAACTTCCATATGATGTACCCAGCGAACAATTTTAGAGATGTGTATGATTATTCTGCTCCAGAGGTGAAAAGCTACTCTTTCTGTACACTTCAAGTCTGCTCTCCCCTTGAACTCAGAGAATGCAAATGAGATCAAACCATTCCAAACTAAGAACCAGCGAATGGTTTCGTAATGTTAGTAGAGTCAAATCCTAATTGCTTATTCTAAAGTCCTTTCTGAGAGGGCCCACATCTCTTCTGAATTTTCTCCTACCCATTAGTTCATTTGTCCAGCAGTCCACCCACCTCAACGTATCCATGTGTCCATATGCTCTATCTTTTTAAGATTTATTTATTTTTATTGGAAAGCAAATTTACAGAAAGATTTTCCATCTGATGATTCACTCCCTGAATGATTGCAACGGCCAGAACTGAGCCAATCCAAAGCTAGGAGCAGGAGCTTCTTTTGGCTCTCCCACATGGGTGCAGGGATCCCAAAGATTGGGCCATCCGCCTCTGCTTTCCCAGGCCAGAAGTAGGAAGCTGGATGGGAAGAGGAGCAGTTTATCTAAAGGTTGCTCTTTCAAGTTTTGCCATCCTACTAGCTTCCTGTAGTGTGAGGAAATTTTGACATTTTCTTGTGCAAACCTGCTAACAACAAATTCTCTCCATTCCCAACCCACCCATTTAACAATATTTCCAGTTTGCAATCATTTTTCAAATATGTGGGTGCTGATAAGGAATTCCATATTGAGAAGTTTTGTTGTCATTGCATCCTCATCCCTCCAAAGATATTTTCTCTGTTTTTGATGAAAATTCAATTTCTGTTCTTATACTGTCCCCCTTAATCTAACTCGCATCTATTTTTTTTAATTTTTTTTAAGATTTTTTTTTTTTATTGGAAAGGCAGATATACAGAGAGGAGAGACAGAGAGGAAGATCTTCTGTCCGATGATTCACTCCCCAAGTGAGCACAACGGCCAATGCTATGCCAGTCCAAAGCCAGGAGCCTCTTCTGGGTCTCCCACGCAGGTGCAGGGTCCCAAAGCTTTGGGCCATCCTCGACTGCTTTCCCAGACCACAGGCAGGGAGCTGGATGGGAAGCAGGGCTGCCGGGATTAGAACCGGCGCCCATATGGGATCCCAGGCGTGCAAGGCCAGGACCTTAACCACTTGCGCCACTGCGCCAGGCCCGCATCTATTTTTTTATTCTGGATTATTTTATTTTATTTTATTTTATTTGTTTGTTTGTTTTCCACATTTTATTATTATTGGTATCGTTTTATGATACAGTTCCATATTCCCTTATCTCCTCCCCAATTCCCTCTCCCCCCCCAGTTCCTTTATACCATTGTTAACATATAGTTCTTCATACTCAGTCACATGTTCATCATTGCGGGCATGGATATTCTGGATTATTTTAATGGTTTTCAGCTTTCATTTTTGTCATCTTGACAATAATACTGTAAAGTGGATTATGTTTACTTTGTTCCTACTTGAGGTTCTCTCAGCCTGTCTTAAAGCAACGCTCAGCTATTTTCAATTCGATTATGAAAATTTCAGCCTGTTTTTTTCACATATTTGTTTGCCATTCTCTGTCTTCGGCCTAACTCTCCAAGAAAGCATTCCTTTAGTTTACATAACTTTCCTGTTGTACCAGTGTGCATGATGTCTAAAGACTTGTCCTCCAGTTGAGTGCTCCCTTTGATACTGTGTCCAATTTTCCATTAACCCAAGCACTCAAGTCTTTGTTATACATATTGCATTTTTCACTTCTGGGATTTTCCATTTGATTCTTTTCTAGCTGTCTCAATTCAAATCTTAAAATCAATTTTAAAATCTCCCATTTCTTTGTTTAAACTACTCATGTCCTCTAGAATTTTTAAAATCTTTTACTTCCAATGGAAGGGGAATGGGGAGCATGGGAAGGGAAATCCCTGAGCCTATGGAACTATATAATGAAAAATAAAAATTAAAACAATTTTTAATTTTATGACTTTAGTGTGCTTATCTGAAACTTATACTGAGTCATCTAGGTTTATTTCAATTAGCTTTCCTTTTATTTTTTGTGAGACTCCTTTTTTTCAAACTACATGCCAGACACTATTTTAGGAATGATTCCTCCCTTAGAAAGTGGTCATTTCAGACTTCTCCGTGTCTGTCCATAGCTCTTTGAAATCTTTAAATAAAAGTACAATTTGGTTGCTATTGTTTACCTAGTGACCTGTGGCTCTTTGATTAGGTGTAAAAGTCTTTCATATCTACCTGTTTACTAGTCAGAAGAACACCTCACTTAGATTTTGTTGCAGAATCAACATCCCAAACCTAATGGTTTAAAAGAACAACCATTTATTTATTCAGCTCATAATTCTGTGGGATGACAGTTTGGTTGTGTTCAACTGGGAGGTATTTTTCTGATCTCATTTGGAATCTCACATTAATCTATGGTCAACCACTGGTTAGCTGGAAGGATCTGTATCTGAATGCAGCTAGTCCACCAGCAAGCAAGTGACTTATATGTTATCTTCCAGCAACAAAGCTTGAATTTCTTACCGTATCAATCAGTCAGCCAAAACAGAAATACATCTGGAAACTTGGGGCACCAATCACATCTACCACTGTTGGCCAAACAAGTTACAAGCCAGTCCGGATTTAAGATATGGATTAAAACATTCTACCTCTTGATGGAAGGAGCTTCAAAGATATACCAATAAGTGAATGCATCATGAAAAAACTGAAACTTACATACATTACAGTAGCATAACAGCTGGTCCTTTTTCCATTCCCAATTCAACATTCAAGTCACATTTTTCTTTTTTTTCCTTTTTTTTTTAAAGATTATATTTATTTCTACTGGAAAGGCAGATTTACAGAAAGAAGAAGAGATGGAGAAAAAGACCTGCTTTCTGCTGGTTCACTCCTTACGTGGCTGCAATGCCTGGAGCTGAACTGAGCTGAAGTCAGGAGCCAGGAGCTTCCTTCAAGTCTCCCGTGAGGGTGCAGAAATGACCTTTGGGTCATTCTCAACTGGTTTCCCAGGCCACAAGCAGGGAGCTAGATGGAAAGTGGAGCAGCTGGGATATGAACAAGAGCCCATTTGGGATCCCAGCACATCCAAGGTGAGGATTTAGTCACTAGGCCATCACGCAGGGTTCTCAAACCTCATTTTTCAAAAAACAATAACACCATTATGTTTATCTTCACTTGGAAAAAGTAATGAAAATGCCCAAATTATGAATACCAACAGTGTAGTAAAATCATATAACAGTGTCAGGGAGGCAGAGGTTGTTCCACTCTGACCAGATGAGTCAACTGCTTGGAGCAGCATCTTGGTTGGAGGAGGGAAATCACAAGAACAGCACTGTCAGCCCAGGGCATTTTGGAAAAAGAAATCAGGTTGGAAGAGGATTCAATTTCATACCACAAGAGAAATGGTTGAAGAAATCAAAGCTGTTTATCTGAGAGATGAGGATTTATAATAAAGACAATCCAGCCAGCTTCACATAGCTGTAGATCTGTTTGATTTAATCTTTTCCTTTAAACTCAGAGTGAGGGATTGCTTGATCTAAACTATTTTATTGAAATATAATTCATATGCCATAAAAGTTCCTAACTTAAGGTACCAGTTCAATGGTTTTTGCTATAGTCAGAAAATTGTACAATGACAATTTTCCAACTCAGAACATTTTTGATCATCCCCAAAAGTAAACTCAAACTCATTATTAGTAACTCCTTATGCCTTCTTCACTGCAGCTCCTAAAAACCAGTGATTGGTTTTCTATACCCATGGATGTGCTTATCTTGGGCATTTTGAATCAACTGAATCATATAGTGGGTGGTCATTTGTAATTGGTTTCTTCCACTTACCTTGACATTTTTAGATTCACTTAAGCTGCAGCATGCATCATCAGTACTTCACTCCCTCCCTTCTACCCCTAAATTACATCACACTATAATTCATTTTCAAACCATTCATTAAGTGATGGGTATTTTGGATGATCCTACTATTGGGTAATGTGAGTAATGTTGCTTTGAATAATTATATATAAATTTGTATGCAAACAAGTTTAAAAACAAATTCTGGCCATATCCTAGAAATGGGATGGTGAATTAATTTCAGATGATTCTTAACAGTAGAATTATGCTAAGCACAAAAAATTTTCTGCCTAAAGTAACTATGTTCACCATGACATGAGCTTCATTGAAACTTAATAAGCTCAGGTGGTAGGTGAGATTTTTGGCAGCATAAGGGACGCTGGACAAGTAAGACACAGGAGCAGACAATTTAGAAACCAGAATTTGGAACTAGGCAAAGTTCAAATTTTACTTTTGCTATTGGCCAGTCTTGCCACTCTGGGCAAATCACTTAATTTGGCTAGGCTTCTGAATTTCTTTATTTTCAAAATAAATGCATCTGCTTTCCCAATGCTAAATTATATGGCGTATGCAAAGCTCAAACACAGGTTTGCATGGAGCCTAAACCATCAATTCCAACTCTCATCATCTTGATCCTGAGGTGGAAGGTTTAGAAGCCCTTCTTAAAATGCAAACAGAATATCAGTTTATAATTTTACTTTTCCACTCACAATGTTTCAATCTAAAAATCACTCTGAAACTATCCTAAACTAGACCCAACTCTACAGAAAAGAATCAAAGGTACATCTCATCTCTGAATGCTCAGAGAAGCCAGCCTCTCCAACAAAGGCTTTGTAATTTTAACTGAATAGTGAACTTCATCCCCTTCATCCCCTTTCCGGAGACAGCTTGAGTGGAAGAGATTGGGTTCCTTTGGGTTTGCTTTCTCTTCCAAATGACACCACTCTAAACCCTGAGTATTAACTAGAGTCTGTGCTCTTTAAAAATGCTATCTCAGGTCTCTCTCATGACCTTCAGCATCAGACTCTACTTCTCACCAAGCTCCCCAAGTGATTGCTGTGCACATGCAGCCTGAGACACTTGTGCTTCAAGATGCACGAGCAGTGACTGAATTTCCTAAGAATCACATACAGTGGCTTTCATTTTCACAGCACTTTAGAAATTACAGAGAATTAAGCCACAAGACCCCTGAGAGCAGCCATGGCCTGTTTTTATTTTGCTTTGCTTTGATGTCAGAGGAATAAAGTATGAGTTCTGACACTGACCAACCTTAGTAAGTGCATCAGGAAGGGAAGCACTTGTTACATATCTTCTACATGTTAGACGTTGTCATTTTGCAAATAATTTTTTAATATCACTACATGGTAGTGAAGTTAACTCAGAGAAGCCAACTAGACTGTTCAAGGTCAAAGGACTCCTTAGTAGTAAAGCCAGGATCGAACCCAAGGTTACACAGCTAATAGACTAGGGCAGACACTCATCTAACTGCCAAAGTCTACTCACAACTCTTGGAATTCTGTCAGAAAAGCATTCTCTCAGAAAAGGCTCTTCAGGGTAGCATAATTCCACTAGCCTTCATTTCTTGTTAGGGATGCTAGATCTCCTTGTAAACAAACCAAATGGCATCTTTGAAGAAAACATCTGAAACTGCCCATATTCATTATCACTAAGTTACTCCTCAACATTTGAGAATCTATGCTTGCATTCAAAATACATTTTTCTTTTTTTATGACTGAGATGGCTCATGCCCCAACCTCAAACCCATTTTCTGATTATAGAGTGATGCTAACAGGCTTCAAATTATTCACTTTACATTGGTGGTTCTCAACTAGTGTGTGTAAGATTTGTTTCAAATGCATGACACTTTGCAGATTGTTATCCTAAGTACAGGCACAAAAGTCATTGCCTGTGCTTGGAGGGCAGTCGTAAATGTATCCCTGAAATGCATGCTGTCTTTCTGAAGAAGGATGGACATCTCTTCAGTGTAGCTGTCTAGCCATGTCCACCTCCTGCCTCCTGAGTGCTTTCTCCCCTGTCAGTAAACACCAGGCCCTCAGCACAGGGCAGCAACCACTGCTTCCAGATGCATACCTACTCTTAGGTCTATTAAAGAAGTGGATTCAAGAGAACTTGTTCCAAGAGTCCAATTTCAGATCTTAAATCTATTTGGCTTAACCTCTGTCCCTCCGTCATTGATGAACCCATCACAGAAGTCACCTGGGGTCGATACAGAATGCTAGAAAAGCTTGTCTGAGAATTTTCTCCTGACTGTCAGGCAGTTCACTGCTGCCTTGGGGTTTTGATATTTGTTTAAAAATGACTGATGGGAAAATAAAAACTGCTGAAGTTCAGTTAGACTGAGCCTATCCATCCAAAGATTAATAATATATCAATCAAGATAAATATCAGTCTAATTCTTAAACTTGTCTATAAAAATGATGAAATATCCTTATTCCTATATTGTACTTTTAGTTATAGCAACAGTGGAGAAGATATAACAATAATAACAATACTAACAATAATGAGCATTTAGCAAAGGGTAGCTATGTGCCAGACACTTTCTTAAGAACATTCTGTGGCCCGGCGCAGTAGCCTAGCGGCTAAAGTCCTTGCCTGCAACTTGCCCAGAATCCCATATAGGTGCCGGTTCTAATCCTGGCAGCTCCTCTTCCCATCCAGCTCCCTGCTTGTGGCCTGGGAAAGCAATCAAGTACGACCCAAAGCCTTGGGACCCTGCATCCATGTGGGAGACTGGGAGGAAGTTCCTAGCTCCTGGCTCCAGATCAGCACAGCACTGGCCATTGTGGTCACTTGGGGAGTGAATCATTGGATGGAAAAGATCTTCCTCTCTGTCTCTCCTCCTCTCTGTAAGTCTGACTTTACAATAAAAATAAATAAATCTTTTTTTAAAAAGAATATTCTATGTGTAAGATAACTCAGTTTTCACAAAAATTAAGTAGATATTTCCATTACCTCAACTGACAAATATACAACAGAGAGGCTAAATGACTTACATACGATCCCCTGCTGGACACTAATATTAGCCTTCTAGAAGTTGAGTCCATTTTCTTGGATTGTGAAAACATGGGAAGGCCATTTCAGCCAACCCTTCCTACCGTCCTTAAAAAGGACAGCTAGATACTTGTTCACTGCTTTGTCTGCTTCCCCAAGTCACCAGTATGAAAACTGTCCAGGTCTTCCTCAAATTCTGCCAAGGAATTCCTAATCAATATGGCTATGTTGTTCTCTAGGACTAAGCTGTTCTCTAGGACTGTTTTATGGTCAAATAAAAAAAATATATGTTGAATTGGTTATTGTTAATATTCCTTTCTGGTAAACTTGCAGGGCTCCACCAGGCACTGATTGCACTATGGTCAGCGCTGCCTGATGATGACAGCAGTGAGATTCCCAGTTGTGAAGACATCCCCTGACAGGAAGTAAGCAGCAGACTCTTCACTGAGCCTCCAAGAGGGCTTCCAAATGGTAGCCCCCAAAATCACATAGCATCACCTAGGGAACCTGTTAATGACATTATCAGACTTCAACCAACTGCATCAGAATCCCTAGATTTAGCACTAGGAATCTTCATGTTGAGTATAGCCCCTGTGTTATTTGGAAAACCCTGGAACCATGATATCAGGGGCTAGCAGCCCAGAACAACTGACTACTCTTCTATTTTTACTCAATATGCCTATCATCACATGTGCCTGCCTAGCAAAGAAAGTAAATTTTGGACATGCTCACTCATTTTATTATGGGAAATTGAGGACTATCAAGAGCATCTCCAGGTTCCAGCCTGTATCTATAACCACACTTTTTGTGTGTCTTGAATCTCCCATTTTCCAACTTTTCCCCCAGACAGTGCTATACATCATGCAAGCACAAAATGAACCTTGCTTGGCTTCATTTCAGGACCTTAGTAAGTGAGTTCCTTGATGGGTTGCCTTACCATACCTAAATATCTTCCTCCTCAGCATTAAATTATCACCATTATAACCTCAAAGTCCTAGAGGGCTTGGGCATGAACAATGTGCTACGAAAGAAGGTACTAAAATTTCCTGCATCTGGGCCCAGCTCGGTGAACACACTGGGATCGCATATAGGCACCAGTTCTAGTCCCAGCAGACCCATTTCCCATCCAGATCCCTGCTTGTGGCCTGGGGAAGCAGTCGAGGACAGCCCAGGGGCTTGGGACCCTGCACCCCCCCACATGGGAGACCCAGATGAAGCTCCAGCTTCCTGGCTTTGGATCACTTTAGCTCCAGCCATTGCAATCTCTTGGGGAATAAATATGACGAAGGATCTTCCTCTTTGTCTCTCCTCCTCACTGTATTTCAGATTTTGCAATAAAAAATAAATTTAAAAACATAATAAAACAAAACTTCCTGTATCATGTTTTGGCTTGGAGGGCAGCACGATAATGCTCTACCATCTGGTTTTATAAATTAGTAACCTTCAGACAAGTGCTTGAGCCAAGCCGTGTCAGTTCATGGTCTCTATATAGTCCTACTAACCACTAACTTGGCTTTAGCTCTAAATAACAATATGAGTGGAAATGAAGAGTGACACTTGCAGAAGAAAGCTATGAGATCCTGGGCACAACTTGCACATTAACCTATCCTTGATATGGCAGTATAAGGCCCTGGATGGTGAGTGTTGTCAGCATGAACTTCAGAAACAGTAATGCAGAGCGGAGTCCCCAGCCAATTCACCATGCACACCTAACATGGATAAGAAACAGCCCTTCTTTGTTAAGACAACAGTACATTAGAATTGTTGTCATAGCAGAAGGCAGTCTGTCCTGACTGGTCTATAACATGACTCTTGGACTAGTGAATTTTTGCACCAGCTACAGGTTAGGATCCTCTGGGGAATATGAAAACAAGTTCCTGGACCCATCCCAGATTGAAACGCAATCATTCTGTAATAAAGCAAGACAATCTCAACACAGACACATGGAATAGGATATATGAGAATTTTTCAGAACGGACTTTTGAGAAGAACAGGCATGAGTTGATGGGCGCACAGAATAATTTAATATCTTTAATAAGCATTTTATAAACACAGTGACTCATGGGCATTTCTAAATACTAAATGGCATATTTATTAGACAATAACAAAGAGCATTTCTATGTTGGTTGTGATTATTCTGAGAAATGCGACAGTTTTTTCCGATCTATTAGAAGATACTCCTATCCCAGCCAGTTTAATTAACTTTTGTAATGTGGTTCACTGAATCTAGAAATGCAAAATTATCTGACTGTGTCCAGAGATTTCTCAAACATAACTTTCAAAAAAGCCGATTTTCCTTTTACTGTAAGGACAGAAAAGGAGGAACAGGTAGGAATTCAGAGACAACATAAAGGCATTCCTGCAATCCCATTTTCCTCAAATCACCCTTTGTTTTTGAAAACAAAGAGAAATTAGTTGGACATGAGACAAACAGACAAAACCCCCAAATAATGAAAATTTGTTCTGGGGAAAAAATTCCCATTATTAGTATGCCTAGGGAGCCTGCTTCTCCAAAGCAGCTGACCTTGGCAGTCTCCAAAGATAAGTAAGGAGGAGGGAAGAAAGGACTGTTACAGAGATAGTGCTGCTGGAACCCAGAAGAAAACCACCCTCTTGATAACTGGCTAAGATTTTAAAATTAAAAATACTTACTGTTCATTTGGCTGACCCAGAATAGCAGAACTACAAGTGCAGGGAAATTTTCCTTTAGTGGGAATGCAGTCTCTGAGCAGAAAAGACAAGCTCCAGGTAACTCTCTTAAAGCTGAGAAAAACTAATGCTGGGCTGTTCTGACAGTGTCTGCCACCTCTGGACTAACAGCATCATATGGCTGGCACCATGGAGGGCAGTTCTCCAGAAGTTTAGTTTGCTGCTGAATAGTGCCTGACTCAACAAGACAAAGCCAGAGACTTCTAGCCCTGTTATAAGGAAAGCTGGTGGTGACACAAATCAAAAGAAACCAGGACCCCACTATATGTGGTCTGTTAATTTTCTGTGACACATTTGACTGAGAAATATATAAAAATGGCTCTTAAAAACTACGATCTCCAGCAGCCCGTGGGAAAGTGGAACAATCTGAGAAAGCCTAGAGATTTACGAAAAAATTTTAAACGAATAAAATTTTCTTGACATAGCCTATTTAACACAACCCCTCAGCAGACATTGTTAATCAATCATGATTGTCATTCCTGCAGAGCCCAGATGTGGCTAGAATCCTCAACAACTTAGCCCAGGTAGCAGTCAATTTGAGTTAGCATGCATGACAACTACTATGTCCTCTATCTGAGTTTGAGATTAAATAAAACTTCCAATGCATAGCAGGAACTACAAGCAGATCCCAGGAGTCACCTGAAGCAGACATTTGGCTGACTACCCAACAATCATTCATTCTTTTAAAAAAATTTTTTTAGAGAAAATGTCCAATTCTGCTCAGATAGCTACCTTCTTTTTTACATGACTGTGTGTCAATAGAGGTGAGCCCCAGCTCTTTTCCCAAGAGATAAATTAGGTGTGTTCTAAGCCAATCATAGAGATCCATTTCTAGCAACAGGCTAGGTTTGTGTACCATGCTTGTCAATAAGACATGAACGAAAGACTTGTACAAAGGTTTTCTTTTCTCAAGGGAGGAGAGAAGAAAAACAGAGATAAGAGGAGAGAGAAGGAGGGGGGAAAAGATGAGATGAGAGGAGGAGGAGAAAGAGATGAGCAAAGAGGAGGGGAAGAGAGGAGAGAAAAAAAAATTCAAAAAAGAAAAGAAAGCTTCTCTTGTGCTGAACAGCCACATTTGGATGCATTACTAAAAGCATCTTGCTACCAAGACAAAGATGTGACTGAAAGATAAGCCATTGGGTCCTGGATGGTGGCCTAGCGGCTAAAGTCCTTGCCTGCAACTTGCCCAGAATCCCATATAGGTGCCGGTTCTAATCCTGGCAGCTCCTCTTCCCATCCAGCTCCCTGCTTGTGGCCTGGGAAAGCAATCAAGTACGACCCAAAGCCTTGGGACCCTGCATCCACGTGGGAGACTGGGAGGAAGTTCCTGGTTCCTGGCTCCTGGCTCCAGATCAGCACAGCACTGGCCGTTGTGGTCACTTGGGGAGTGAATCATTGGATGGAAAAGATCTTCCTCTCTGTCTCTCCTCCTCTCTTTATATCTGACTTTACAATGAAATTAATAAATCTTAAAAGAAATAAAGAAAAAAAGATAAGCCATTATACAAAGCTTACAAAAATAAATTGAAAGGAAAAACTTTTTCAACCAGTCTAGGACTTCTACTTAAAAGAGAAATTACATCCTCTCTATAGTTTAAGTGGCTAAGCTAAACCTTTTGTTTGTGTCACCAAAAAACTTCCAGTTACAGCACAGGAGAGATTCTGAACAGATGTTCAGAACAACCTTCCAAAGGAAACATCCACAAAACAGAGTAAGCAGCATCATGCATTTCTGACAGCAAAGGACAATTCAGGAGTTTGAGATGCAGACAAGGAAAACAGGATACCTATCAAGAAAAACCTATCTAAGGAACAGAGCAAGAATTGCGGCCCAGACTGTTAAAAGAAGATCCTCAGGTCCAAAAAATGGAAGTCAGTGAAGGAGAGAGAAAGGGAGCAGGGTCCCCAGCCAGTCATAAGCCAAGCTCTCTTCTCCATGTTCCTTACAATCATTTGAAACAGGTTGATTACCATCATCTACAAGCTGTGTCAGAGAAAAGTTACCAGCAACTCATTATCAGAGCTGAGATTTGAGCCTGGATCCAACTCACTCCACTCTGTTGTGTTTCCTTCCCTAGAGACCAAGAACAGACTAAAAATCTGTTTTAAATTCTAATTTCACCCCATTTTAAACTCCAATCTTGAACTTATTCACTGTCCCAACAGAATTGGCTTTATGATTCTGCCCTTGAGAGTACTGGCTTCCTGGGAAGAAAGGAGAGTGATGTGAGACTAGCAGTAGAAAGCATCACATTAATGGTAAATGCAGTCAATACCCGGGCCACTTTGCAGACGTTGCCACCAGATGCAAGAAACAGCAACCCCTCAGATTGCTGCTTGTGTTGACAATGAAGAAGCCCGGGAATGGCCCTGCCTGTATTCTGCACTATAACCATAACCAACACAGACCCATCAATGAGGTGAGCTTGCTGAGAACAGAACCAAAGCTCAACAGATCATTGGTCAAGAAGGTCCGGGGTCAGAAAGTTAGATGACTTACCAGTTTTTGTTATAACAAATTACCACAAACATAGTGAATTTAGAGAACCAAAGTTATCCTGTTATAGCTCCAGATATCATAAGTTCAAAAGGATGTTACTGGGCAGAACACAAGGTGTTGGAGGAGCTGAACCCACTAAAGAGGATCTAGAGAAGAGACCATTTCTTCTCAGGTTCTGGTTTCTGGAGTTACATTCCTAAAGTCACAGCTCTCCCACCATCACCTTCTCTCCTGCATTCAAACCTCTATTTCATAAAGCATCAGCTGTGACAATTGGACGCTTACCATCAGGATAGTCAGGAAACAGCCCCCTCTCAAGACCTTTATTCACTTGTGTGAAGTTCCTTTTTCCATAATAGTGAACAATACCATATGCTTCAGCATATTGGAATGGGCAGATTTTTTTCAGATAAGGATGCAAAAGTACAGGAAACAAGAATATATAAATGGGATAATATCAAACTATGAAGTTTCTGGTAACAAAGGAAACAATCAGCAGAGGGAAGAGATAACCTGTAGATGTGAGAAGATATTTCCAAATTATTCATCTAATAAGAGATTAACCTTTTAAATAGCTAAGGAACACAAACAATTCAAAAGCAAAAAACATCCACTTAAAATGAAAAACATACCTAAACAGATCTTTTTTAAAACATACAACATTAAGACATACAGTGCCTTGCAGGTATTTGAAAAAAATGCTCCACATTACTAATCATAGAAAAATACAAATAGAAACCACAATGAGATACACTTCATACCTGTTAGAATGATTATCATTAAGACGACAAGGATAGCAAATGGCAGGTAGGATTTAGAGAAAAAAGAAAGGAATCCTACACACTGCTTTGGGGAGTGAAAATTAGCAGTGCAATTAAGGAAACATTCTATAGAGTTTCTTTAAAAAAAAAAATAGTTCTACCATATGATCTACATATTCCACTTTTAGGGAGACTCACATATCCAAAGGAAATGAAATCAATACTTTCAAGAGACACAACCTCACATAATATCCAATGAGAAACAAACTTCATATGGTATCCCATGCTAATTGCAGCACCGTTTGTGACAGCCAAGCAATGGAAACAATGTCAGTGTCCACAGTGGACAAATAAAGAAAAAATACTGTGTATATACAAACTCAAACACCATGCAGCCATACAAAAGCAAGGTTTTCTCTCATTTGTAACAAGCAATGTATACAGAAGAGAATATTATTGGTGTCAAGTGAAGCCCTTTTAATATAGAAAGATGAGCACCACGTGATCTGACTCATGTAGACTCTTAAAAAGTTGCTGTCATAGAATTGAGAGTGAAATTGTGACCAGTAGAGGCCGAGAAGAGTATCTGGCAGGGAGACTGGGAAAGCCTGGGGTTAGATGATAACATGCAATCACATGGTAGGAATAAACTCTGGTACTGTGTTGCATACTAACATGATTATACATAATAATTACATTCTGTATATTTCAAAAAAAATCTAGAAGAAAGGATTTTGAATGTTTTCCCCACAGAAAAATAATGTTTTAGGAGTTAGGTAAGCTTATCTTGACTTGGGCATTGTACAAGGTATTCATATATTGAAACTTCACATGGTATGCCATAAATACATATAATATTTATGCACCAATTTAAATAAATAAATAGAAAGTAATATCTCCAGTCTTTAAAAATTAGCATCTGGATGCTTTTAGTGCCATTATTTAGTCTACCACAAATAACAAAATTAATACCCCCATTTATCTGTGCAATTTTGAGGAAATTACTAAATTCCTCTATTTCTATTCTTTTTTTTTTAATAACACGTGATAGCAATGCTACTACCTAGGAGACTTAGTGTAAAGATTCACAAAGAATGCCTGCTAAGTCTTACTTACTACAGACATGACACATGGAGGTAAAATACAAGTTTGAAACCAAAGCATTTTTTTTTTCTGAATGACATAGGCTGCTTGTTTATACGGAATGCTTCATGAATTTATGTATCATCCTTGCCAAGCAGCCATGTCAATTTTATATAACATGTTCCAATTTTAGTATATGTGCTGCTGAAGTGAGCACTGTTTCTCTTCTTTATTCCTATTTTCCATTTTAGCTTTGTAAGCATAGAACTTCCCTCCTTATTCTTCCCTTCCTCCTTCTCCATCTCCCCTCTCCATTGTCCCTTGTGCTTTACAATAATATAGTCCCTTCGGCTGTAGTCTCGACTCCAGCATTCTGCTCTTTGCATGTGCCATGACACTGCAGAAACAAGCAATGGTAGAGTCTAGCATTTAACAGTTCTATCAAGGACCTACTTTTATTCAGGAGTAGAGATGCATACTGTCAATCTTTGATTCCTGGTACTCTGGTCTCCACTGTATCCTTTCTTTGTGAGAAGACAAGTGTATACATATTTAACTTTATATCTTTTCACATTTTGTATTTTGAATGAAAGTTGTCTGATATCAGAGTGAGTATATGATAATTTTCCTTTGGGGATTGGCTTATTTCACTGAACATAGTGGTCTCCAGTTGATACCACATTGTTGAAAATCATAGAATTTCATTCATTTTAATGGCTGAGTAGTATTTCATAGAGTAGTTTCTTTATCCAGTCCCCTTTCAATGGGCATCTAAGTTGTTTCCATGTTTTTGCTATTGCTGACCATGCTGCAAAGAATATAGGGATGCAGGTTCCTTTCTCATATGTTTGTATCACTTGTTTTGGACATATTCCCAAGAGTGGGATTGCTGGGTCATATGGTAAATGAGTTCTCAGTTGCCTGACAGTATTCTTAATTTGGCTGCTCTCGCACAGATCAACTCTGTGTCCCTGAAAAGAAATTTATTATCTCTGAGCCACTCTGCATCGAAAGATCATGGACAATGACCTAGCACTTTTCTCTATGAATGTACTTTTGAAAAGGAAATAATATTTACATGGATGACAAGCCAAACATATACAAGAAACAACTTGGAAGAAAAATGGCAGGAACAATGCAAAAATTCACAAAACATTCCATATGTGGCAGGAACAGTAGTTCCTAATTCTACATGAACTTCCTCTCTCAGTCTTCACAAATGATGCAGAGAAACAGGTACTATTGCCATCCCATTTTTCAGATGAAGAACGAGGCATAAAAAGTTAAGTAACTTGCCCCAAATCACAATATTACCAAGTGTTTCCATGTCTGCCATAACCAATTACTACAAACTGGGAGGCTTCAAACATCAGGAACTGAGTCTCGCAGCCCTGGATGCCAAGCATCTAAAAGGAAGGTGTCAGCAGGGCCACACTCCTACTGAGGTTCCAGAGGAGGATCTTTCCTGGCTTCTTCCAGCTTCTGATTGCCAACAATTCTTGGTACTGCTACTACATCATGAAGGGATGTTTCATGGGATGGAACTAGCATCTCCCTGTGCTCCTGCCTCAGGCCTGCTCCACATGCAGGGGCGGCTAGTTACAAGGGAACAGTCACAAATGGTCCCAGATCAAAGAACACTGAGAACAACCCCTGTTCCTTTACCAAGGCTTCAGTGGCCCATGTTTCACTCAAAACTGATTTTACTTCCAACAGAGGCTGAGCCCTATTATCATTACTTAATGTCAGTGTAACGGCAGTGTGATACCCAGGCTTCCACACAATACATCATCCCTGCAGACTTGGATGCTAGCAGGACACAGCAGAAATACAGCCTCCCAACTTCCCAATGTGCTCTTGGCCATCAATATTGATGACGCATCATCAATCAAATCCAGCAGGCTTTTTACGTGCTCTCATTTTTAACCAAGCCTTACCATGCATTACAATGGAATATTTAAAGCCATGTACACATTTTATCAAGCCTTCATGACCACTAAACGCTCTCTGGTTTGCAGTTCCAAATATTATTCATTACATCTAGAGAGATGGTGTGCTAAAATAAAAAAATATATATATATAGGAACAGAGTATGAATGAGGACAGGAAGGGAGGGAGTCACCATCAAAATCTGTTGTCTGCACCAAGCCTAGAATTCAGATCAGTAATGTCAGGGAAAAACTTACTCCCCCCTCTGTCTATTCCCTTCTCATTTTCTGACCTTGGAGTCAAGTTATTTGCCTCAAATCCTAGCCCTCCACTGAACTTCCGTAGGTTGCTGTGCCTCTTCCAGCCTCACTGTACTCATCCAAGGAACAGGAGTAATTCTACCTAGTCCATGGCACCCCTACTCAGTAACTGACTTTTGATTATATGACTCTTGTACCAGTCAGTGTCTTAAAAGCCTTTCACCTTCACTGTGTACAGACAGACCAAGCCTCAGGAGCAGGCGCAAGAGCAGCAGCATGTGGATGGACATTCAGCATTTGGTCTGCCACACATCCTGCAGTGTGCTTCGTGTGCATTATTCCCAACAACCCAGACAGGCAGCTCATTGTTTCTCATTTTACAGATAAGGATTCCCAGGTGTTATTTTTTATAAATTTGCTGCATAGTCACGTTGTGACTTTCAGCAGGTCACTGACTCCTAGTATGGCTTCTGTAAGCATCCTTCCTGTGCATGCTCAAGGATTCACTCCTTGTCGCTTTGTCATAGAGAGCACACTCCAGCTTAAATTCTGTGTCAGACACTACCTTAGCCCTGTGGAGATCAAGACCATGGCTTACTCATATCTTTATCTCTGTTTCTATCACCCAGTAGCTGCTACATGAATATAGGATGAATAAATTAATGAAGAGAAAAGAAAGGTCTCAATCTGTGATGAGGAAGAGCAAGTACATTGTATTCCATGCCCCCCAAATCCATGGTACACAAAACGAAAACTCTTGTACCATTCTGTTCTAATTATGGACTCAAACTCAAAATCCTTCTCTGCACTGCACTCCAGCAATTACTTCCAAACCATTAGAGTTGGCAGAGCAATCTTATCAACTGTTCTTGATGTAGCAATGACTGTTAAAGATCACCCAACCACTTCTCCCTTGTTTTTGCAAGCAAGTTTATATTTCAACTCTGTACAGTGGCTGTGCCCAAATGACAGAGTTCCAGGTAAGCAAATGTGTATGGGTATCATGGGCATCAGATCCAGGGCTACTATGTCCATCTCTCCCATGTGCCTCTCCCATGCTGCTTGCTCACTTCTCAGATAAAACCCATGATCTTAAAAATGTTCATGTTGAAGATAGTGGAGCCACAATACAGAAAATTCCTGAAGCCTAAAATCATTACTTAGTGGACATTTATCTGTCATTCAGGAAAATTCATTTGTAAGAAAAAGAATTAAACACTAACTGCATATTTTGCACTGCACATTTCAACTTAGTATCCTATAGAAACCAGTTTTGCTCCAATTAATAAAACTGGATTACTTTTTAAAAAACTCTCTTCTTGCTCCAGATTTCTATGATTCAAAAACTTTTCATTTGTTATATAAGTAGCCAAAAGGCACTTTCTAATAGCTTAATGAGGCATATACACTTCTGGGTATATTTACATCATATTACAGGGCACCGTGTGCTCAGCAAGTATAACTTTTAGCTCTGGGAAATACTTAAAAGAATTACAGGATGTAATTTCTATCTTCAATCTGTAAATTGTCTTCTTAGGAAAACAGTCATCTGAAATGGCTGTCTATCCCAAAGCAACATCCAAAGAAACATAGCAGCAAGTGACATGATGAACAGATGTGACACAACTACATCATTACTCATGAATCTCAGACAAGTTACTCACCCACACCTACCACCAACACCCAAAAGCTCATTTTCCTCCCTCAACAATACATACATATAAACACACAAACTGTACTCATTTCATCGGACTGAAGATACTTTAAGTAAATCCAACTGAAGCACATTTAGCAATAACTAGTAAATTAAATGTTTGGTAAGTGTTAGCTTCCATTTTCAAAATGGAGGACAGACTACTGTGGGCTAGAAAAGCAGATAAATTATTATATATAAGATCATCATATCTACTAGAATAGCAAATGTACAAGAGAAGAGGAAGAAAGCAGGATATGTATGCTCCACTAAAATGTACACATATCGAAGAAAATCGTAAGGAAATCTGGACATGTGGCAGATGTTGAAGAAATAAATAATTCTTACTAGGATTAGACTCTGTAGTTGCTTAAATGCTAATATGAGAAATTTTGTAAAATTTTAACCTAGTTTATGAAAAAGTACATAGAGAAGGAAGATGAATAGGTGGATGAATTAATGGAAGAATGAAAGGAAGACAAAACAGACAAAAAAGAAAATGAGGCGGATCATTTGGCATTTGACAGTGCAATGCAGCTGAAAGCACTCATGCTTGGAAATAATAATGACCTGGATGGAAATTTCCACTCTGCTTTGTATTATTACACGTTTTGAATTAACTGCCTTGTCTCAATAAGCCTAAGTTTCCTACTATAAGAAGGGTGTCACATTCTCCCACCACCCTACTGCTTGATGAGAATTAAATGAGATAAACTATCTGGAGCCTGGCACAGCATCTGACCGAAGAGTAAGCTCAGTCATACACTGCTTCAACATCGATGCAGCACTATGAGCACCCTGCAGTCAAGATGAAGTCATGTTCAGTAAATATTAGCCTTCCCCTTCTTATGCCATTTAGTTAGTTAGCAAAAGCCTTCTTTTTCCCTTCAACAGCACTGAAAATTTGGTTCCCAGCCTGAGTCTGGCTAGAACCCAAACTGGCAGTCAATGTGAACAAAAACAAAAGCCCAGAAAATGCTACTATCTCACAAAGTCCTGAGCAATGTTTCAGCATTGACACATCTTTATTAGGGTGTAGGCCTGGCATGCAAACAGGTGCTGCTCAGTCTTCCCTCCCTCTACCAAACCAACATGTGCCTAGCTCCCAGAAAACTCCTTTTCAGACACTCCTTTCTATACCTGGATCCCTACTTGCCACTGACTGGTAAATAAGCACAACCTGCCTTCCATGGTTTCCTCATCACTCTGAAATAGCCTTTGCCACACTGTACAAAATGGCACCTGATGCGTCACTCATGGAATTCTTGATCTGCTGGCCATTAGGTCTGGAGCTACCCTATTTTGGGTAGAACCTCCAGGACGCCATGTCGTTGCAATTCACTGAGCCTGGAATGAGTTTACTCCCAGCTTAGCGCATGTGCAGTACCATCCCACTTTCCCTTTGCCTACCTACACAAGACGGAGCCAAATTTGGCTCTACATGGGGTTTAAACTGTGAAATCCACCCTGTCCCGCACTGCTCTGTCTCTGCTCCTGGTCAAATCAAACAAACCAACAGAATGGGAAGTTTTCTGTCTGGGTTTACCTCCTGAGCTCCCAGTGAACTCCCATTTCCACCTGGTTGCTGGTGAAGTTCCAGCTGCTGGTACAGTTCAGATCACTTCTCACTGACTGCCACTCAGGCATCTGGTTACTGCAACACCACACCATTGTCTCTGCTACTTTTCTGTGTCCATCAGTCTCCAGGTGCCCCTTTGCCATTGGTCCTCCTCTCCTATCTCCTGGAATGTGCCCTCCCTGCTTCACCCTGGCTAATATTTTGCCATCTGTCAAAACATGTCCTCACCCTATTCTGCCACCTGGATTATCCTGTTAAATATACCTTGACAACAGCATAGGATGCTGCACTCTCTGCCACTGTCTATGCCTACAATGTCATGATACATTTAAATAGCAGAATGAGGGACTTGTGACTCTTGCTGAAGGAATATACTCTTGTAATAATATGGGGGAACAGTAAAGGTTAGTTGAGGGGGTATAAGGAGAAATCTCTGTGCCTATGGAATCATATCATGAAAAATAATAAATAAAAACAATAACAACAACAAAATCAACCACTCTGAGAAAATTATAGTGGTGGAACAAATATTTCTTTGCTAATTTAGATCAAAACATTGAGAAAAAATAGAGTGAGTCTGCCAGCCAGGAGCCTCCCACTGCTCACCAACAGAAGAAGTGCTTTTGAACACTTCCCCCACAAACACGGCAAAAGCTGTACCCTGCTGAGCAGCCCAAGATCCAGCCGTGGTGCTGCAGGGATAACCCTCACAGCAGGTCACCAGAGGCCAACACTGGCAATTTCCTGACAGATTTGTCTGTGTCCCTGAAATGCCATGTGTGTTGAAAAAAACAGTTGTGCAAGTGGGGAAAAATGAGGAAGGATCAGAGCATTCTCTAAAATTATATTTAAAAGTAATAATAAAACTGTAGCTGTAGCAGAAAAGGTAATACAATGAGAGAAACTGCTTGCCATGGAAGTGAGGCTAGGGATGAGCAAAGTGGCATGTCCTAAGAAGGGAAGGGCACTAGATGTGACTTACTTGGAGAACTTGTAGGGTTCTGCACAGTAGCCATCTTTGCAGGGCCATCCATAATATGTCAAGGATCTAGCAATTATGAATGGAAATGAGGGGCACATTGTTCAGAAACTAGAAACATGCTGTTCAAGGCATTAAAATGCACAACTTTTTCCTTTCTTCCACAGTCTTCCTCTCAACTTGTCATGATACTTTTTATTTGCTATTTAATGTCATTCCAAGTAAAGAGAAATTAACATTTTAAATTATTAACATGAATTTTACCATTTATCTTTGTATTTGCGGTGCCAGTTTCAAAGGCAAATATGGGAGTCTTTAACTAGTATGCAGACTCACAGAAATCATGCACTTAGTATTCCATAGCTCCCACATGCATATGTATTTCATTCTTACCAGAACAGAGCAAATACGACATCAAACTATTGCAAGTGCTTTCTTTCCTTTCCTGATACACATGCTTGCTGCCTACACCTTACTGATAAGCAAGGAGGAGTAAAAGGAAAAGGAACTATGCAACATCCATCTTTACTTTCTCTTCACTTCCAACATAAGTAGCTCCCCAAACCAGGGAACTGACGAGTAGGAAAGTCCTGTTTATCCTTCATGTCTCCACAGGACATCACTGTCTTCTTTCTGCACTCACAGCAAGCTCTGGCTTGAAGGAAAATGGCTTTCTCAGGGCCCTTTGCTCCTTTGCATACTTGATCATACCTAGAACATGCCTACCTGGCACTTGCTCTGAAAGTATTCCCATGCTTCATAGACCCACAGGAATTTCATCCTCAGGAGGCACTGGAAAATCCATATGCCAACAGGATCGTAGCAATCAGTGGACACATACATATAGTGTATGTCTCCTTTGGTCATGCACAAGCTCCGCTGGGCCATCAGAATTCACTTGAAAAGTTTAGAGATAAAATTATCAAAGATTCCAAAACAGTGACCAGAGCAATGACACAAATGTTGAGTCCTCTGAGTATAGAGCCCTAAGGTTTGCTTGCTTTTGAACTTATGAGCTTACTCAAGGAGCCCTACTCCTAACAAGAATTGGGGCCCCCTAGAAGACAAGAGTTAGTATTCCATGTGACCAAAGGCAATCTTTCTTGACTTGGGATCTTTGCTCAGAGAAGTGGATTGAAAATATCCCTCCCCCACCAAAAAAATGTACACACACACACACAAATGTTCAGGTCCTAATATTTTTCTATTATATTCATGTCCTAATCCCTGGTACCTATGAATGGGATATTACTTGGAAATGGAATCTTTAAAGACAAGAACCTCTAAAATGAACCATCCTGAATTTAGGAGAGGGCCCAAATTCAATGACTAAAGTCTTTGTAAAAGAGAATGAGATTTGAGACATGCAGTCACAGAGGAAAAGCAGAGCAGACAAAGTCACATGAGGACACATACAGAGACCAGACTGATGAAGGCAAAGACAAGAAACAACAAGATTCACCAGAAGCTAAAATGAAGAAGAGTTAATTCTTCCTTAGAGTCAAGGCCCTGTGGAAGCCTGATCTTAGACTTCTGGCCTCCAGAACCGTGAAAGAATAAACTTCAGTTGCTCTAAATTTGCAGTGATTTGCTATGGCAGTCCTAGTGAGTGGTGCATTCATGACTTTCTGCTGGGGCTGTCTACCCTATTCCACCCTATGCCACTGTTTCTAAAGCATTTATCTGAATGCCTAACACTTAGGTTTTCTTTAATTAATGGTAGCTCACACACAAGCTCCAAAAGCACAAGGACCTTGACTATCAGGACTTCTTCATATCCTCAATGCCTCACAAGTCTAGGGGCTCAATATGCAGCTTTCAAATCAATGGGAATGAATCAAAGATGAATCCCTTAAGACTTAACATGAGTTTGACCTTTACTCAGTATGTTCCTCCACCTGTTTCTAGATATCACCAATAGTACTGTTGGAGTGCATTTACTAATCCAATCAATAACTATCTGTTCGTCTACTATAATCCTAGCTCTATTCAAGGTGTTGTGGCTGCCATGACAATAAGATAGTGGAAGCCCTTGCTCTCGTGGTGCTTTAAGAGACGTGCTAGAGGTAGATAGTACACAAAGAAACAAAGAACAGTGTAATAATATTTCAAGTAGGAATAGTCACTGGTTGATAAAAGGATAATGGCAAGAAGGCAGGAACTATTTTGAGTAGGATCTTTGAGGAGATGCCTCTTCATCCAAATGAATGAAGTGTGGGAAACCTACCATGCCAAAGGATGATGGAAAAAATTAACCAGAGAACACAGTAAGCATTAGGGTCCTGCAGCATAGAAGGTTAGAAGATGAATAAGAATGACATGCACCAAGGGGACACATTATTTTTCTAAGAAATTACACTGGCAGTTTTAAGTGGAGTGTGATGTGATCTGATCTAAATCCCCTGGCAGCTTTGTAGAGAACAGACTCAAGTGAGTGCAAAGTGTAAATAAAAATCAAAGAGAACCATTCGTCTCTTGCAACCACCCAGTCAATGGGGTATGATAGCATGCTCAAAGTCTTTGTTCAATGAATTCTAAAGCAGCAGTGCTGCACACAGGCATTTCCTATGGAAGCTCTTAAATAAAATTTACTCATTTAACCTGCCTGGACCATATTTGTGCTGAGTGTTCAATGAATGTTTGTACATGGAGATGGCAGTCCACGGGCCCTGCTCATTGGTAGTCATGCTGATTCAAGGCTTCCAAAGCCTGATGCACCCAGGTGCTCCGAATCCCACAATAAGGTAAAGGAATACAGCATAAGGCAATGTTATCTTCATCTGCTACCTGATATACAGCAAAGCAAACTGGCACATCAGCTAGCAGGAGCATCTGCCCATTATTTATCCAGTAAGCAATCTGAGTTATTTTGCTTGGCCTTGCTACTGCCAACCACAAATGTCAGAAAATATGAATGCCATAAAGGCTCCTTGTGCATAGTATGTAGAAGATACTGGATATTCCTTTTGGGGGTTGTGATTCCACCTTCTGCGAGATGGTCAACAATAGGGTTTTTTTTTTCACAATATTGTTAGTCATCAGATATGTAACCTGCCACATACGTCCCCTGGAACCGGCTCAAAGTTGAATGACTGAGAACATATCTTTTACTGCACAGGAGATTGATATCTCCTTGAAAGCAGACCTGATTCCTCCTAAAAGATTCCTCTCTATCAGTTTAAGTAAGATGCTTCTTCCTGAAGGGGTATGGCAAGATTATGAGCTGGTACTCCTCCCCCCTTGATGTAATTTTATTTTTTAATTAGTTACTTTTTGTTGGAAGGACAAACTTAGAGAAGAGAAACAGATAGATATCTTCCATCCATTGTTTTATTACCCAAGTGGACGCAATGAACAGAGCTGAGCTGATGCAAAGCCAGGAGCCAGGAGCTTCTTCCAGGTCTCCCATGTGGGTACAAAGTCCCAAGGCATTTGGGCAATCCTCTGCTGCTTTTCCTGGCCACAGCAGGGAGCCAGATGGGAAGTGGAGTAGCCAGGACATGAATGGGAGCCCATATAGGATCTTGCACTTGGAAGTGGAGGATTAGACAGTTGAGCCAACTTGCTGGCCCATCCCTGATATAATTATTTCAGGTATCTTTCAACAGCTTGGACCACAATCCTCATGTAAGTTAGGAACTCCACTCAGACTGAGTGACACTTTATCTTACACGTTACCAAGACATAAGTCATTTTGTAAAAGCAGGTTTAACGGATTTAATTTAACAACCCAAAAGGTCTATAGTAATAGCACAGCACCCAGAACCCTCATTGATACATATCATGGGCTTAATAAATGGAACAAATAATTTTGCTTCACAACCTCTCATATCAATGGTGAAGTATTAAGTCCTCTCAGCCACTCCTGTGCCCATTCTCTGAGCACCTGTACAATGAGCAGGTGACTAGGAAATCACAAGATCATGTTGTTATCATGAGCTTGTCCATAACTTGGATTCCTATATAGTTTTAAAGAAGTGAAAAATGAAAACAAATGGAAGTGCCTGTGGAAATGATCATTTGGAATGATATATCCCCAACTGTGCTCTGAGCCTACTGACCATAATAAAGGCAAAAGGAGTTATGGTCACATATAATGAAATATCCTCATTCCCTACTCTGAGCCAACTGACTGTGATAATCCTACCTTTGACTGTCCAGAGCTGAAGAAGCTGGAGATGCCATCTGATTCAAACACAGGCTTTTACAGACAGAACTAAGTCAAAAAATTTCATGTGCATTCAAAGAGACACAAAGTCTGTCATTATTTTGGCAGCAGATGCTTGAGGTCATGATGTAGATAAGGGGTTGGAAAACAACCCACCACTAACCAAATCTGGCCTGCCACCTGTTTTTATTAGTAAAGTCTTACTGGAATGCAACCATGTCCATTTGTTTGCATATTATCTCTAACTGTTGTCATGCTGTAGTGACAGAGTTAAATTGTTACAACACAGTCTGTATTTCCTACAAGTTAAAAATATTTACTATCAGTGCCTATATAGAAAAGGTTTGCTGACCTGCGATGTAGGTTCAGGTCTGACAGCTGCACTGGGTATCATACATAAGACTTTAAGAGATATAGAAGTCAACACCTATGAAGTTCCAAAGTTTCCAATCCTACACTTTATGAAATATTACTTTATTTTTGGTTTGGTAAATATACCACACATCCTTAAAGTGAGACTTCTTTTCCTTGAGCTACCTTGAATGGGCTTATATTTATTACTGCCAGAGACCTGGGTTGATCCAGCAGATCAGAACAATCAATCCACATGTGCTAGGAAGTAGGGGACAACATTTCAAGAATCTTAAGAAGAGATATCAGGTCCCATGTTGCTCCTTGAGCTGGTATTCCAGCCCACTAACCACCCCCAAGCAGTGATATCCTTCAACACAGGTTGCATAAAGATGTCTGTGTTTGTCCTGAAAAAAATCCACAAAATTTTGAATAATTTTTCTTAAGACTTCTAAGTATCCAGATCAGGGGATTAGGGAGGAAGATCTGTGGGTGGACTATCTATCTGAAGACACTGATCTGATTGTTAAAGTTGTTTGTTCATGCATATAGGTAGGTCCACGGTTTAACAACCTTTCTTTCTTCATAAATTCATGAGGGCAAAGCTTAGCACAGCAGGTAAGATGCTGCTTAGGACATCCATATCCTACGTCAGAGGGCCTGGGTTTGAGCTTCAGCTCTTCTTCCAATTCTAGCTTCCCTCTGTGGCCTCTCCTGGGAGGCAGCAAATGACAGTTCAAATACTTTGACCCCAAACAACCCAGTGAGAGACCCACGTGCGAGGAAATTTCAAAAGCACCCAGAAACATATTTTATGCAGGACCCTAGGGCTCCAAATATAGCATTAGAAGCTAGCCCTGCAATAGTTCAATGCCTCCTCTTAGGTCTATCTTCTCTCATCTGTTACGCGTATTCACTTCCTTACACCTACCATGTGGCAGCTCCACTACAGGCACTGGATGTGCAAGAATGAATATGACAGGCAAGATGGCTTGCTATCCCAGAGTTTGCATTCTAGTGGGACTTGAGCAGAGAAGACAAAAACCTAGTAGACAGAAACAACCCTGTTTCTGATAGGGAGTAATCCAGCAAAAGATCTAATATGGGAAAAACTGCTTCCAAACCACCTCTCTGAAGTAGCAAAATACAGTTAACAGAACTGAACAATGTTAAGGGTTGGGACCTTCTGACAACAAAAACTAGAAACCAAAGCCTGGGTTAGGACTGCAATGAACCATAGGTTTGAGGTCTCTGAGGGTCAGATGCCTTCCATGTTTTCCTCCATATGCCAAGACTGACATTGACAGGTACTCAGCATTTATTGATAGACTACTATGTGGTGCCAATTTTCTCAAAACATATTGGATCAACTTAGCAGTTGAAATATATCAGTTGCACTCCAAAACTGGTGACTTAAACCCAAAATCATTGCCCATGAGTCTCTACCAGCTGCAGGGCCCTGATGACCAAGAAAAGGCTAGACTGAGCTCAGCATCAATGGCTAATGTTCTTGGGGGCAGCTGACAGTTGGTAGCTAACTTGTCTAAGATGGCCTCGCTCACATATCTGGTCATTGGTTACTGGGGTTACAGGTGAGCTGGATCATCAGTCCTATGACATCCATTTGCCCTGGCATTGTTCACATGGCAGAAGCAAATTTCCAAGAGTACAAGGCTTTGGTTTAGAAACAGCATGCCATCATGTCCACTGCATTATACAGGCCAAAACAAAGCTCAGATGGACCCAGATTCCCAGATTTCTCAGCAATAAGAAACAGATGTTATACCTTACTGGGAGGAATAGCAAAGTCGAATCACAAGGAATGTGCAAATCTTTTGTGGCCATTTTTGCAATCTACCTTCCAGGTATACATGAAAATCCATGGCTATAAATAAAGATCGTGTGGCACACAGGGAACGCATTGTTGGAGGTCCCTGGAGGGACACTCCAAGGAGATGAGCTGTTACTCTTAGAGCTTATGCAAGACACAATTTCTCACCCTGCTGGACAACAGCTCCTAAGAGCACGAGCAGTGGTATTCAATTATTTGATTTTTTTTCCTAGTGAGAATAGGGAGTAAAAATACTATCAGAGTTAGGATGACCACAATTCTTTAATAATTAAGTGTCATCACACAAGTTCCAACCACACACAAAACATGGAATAAGACCTTACATACATATAATTCTTTATCCTTACAAATACCAAGATTTCAACTTTCTCAACTGATACAGAAAACAAGCTCAGAAAACGCCTCTGACTCACCTGAGCTGTGCTGGCAGAATACAAGCTCAAGCCTTGCAATTTTGGAGAGAGGGCTTTGTCTGTTGTGTCACACTCATATCTGAACATTCCAGGAAGAGAAAGTAAGGCGGGGAAGTAATTCACTTTATATGTCTTGGCCCCTGGTGTTTCAGAACACAGCAATTCTGTTGGGCTATGCTGCCTTCCCTAGACACGCCTCCTGGTCAATGGAGGGTGAGGGTTTTAGCAGCTGTGAGGGCAGCTGTAATACTGAGGATTCTATTGTCTGATTACTTAGGGAAATGGTATGGCTTAATATTATTAATCCATATTGATTTATATAGCCTGGCTCTTTCCACGAAGCATTTGAACAAAAACAACACAGCTGAATATGGAATCCTGGAAACCAAAGGCTCCCAGAAATATATTCCCAAAACCATCTTTTCCATAGCATTTTTTACAGTGCTTTATAGATAAAATGAGAAATTATCCTCATAGAATCTCAGCCACAAAGGAAGCCATAACAGGTGTCTACCACTAGAAAAATGTGCTAAAATGCAAACTTCTTAGTCCCACTCTCGGGCTCTGATTCAGGTGATCTGTGTGAAACCTTAAAACATATTCAGAGAAAATTTTAAGTTTGCACAAGCAATTCTGTTGCAAGTGGAACATAGACTACAATGAAACCTGATAAAATCTGAGACATTTAATGAAGGAACCCCTTTCCAGCACTCACTTCAAATTAACAAACTTATCTAGAGTCTGACAGATATCACACCTTGTGTTTGGTATTGGATGTTGCAAAAAAAAAAAAAAAGAGTTCCTGTCCTTAAAACTCTCAAAGTCTAGCCATGGTAAGAGTGACTTACTCAACTAATAATGACACAACATAGTGAATGGTACAAACTTGAAGATAACAGCCCTTTTAGAAAAATAGGTGAGCCTCCTTCCTAAGGTGCATAAAGGGCAGTGATGTTTACAAGTCTGGCTGACTGGTGACTGAATGAAGGTAAAAAAAGTGTCCTGGTTTTGAATTTACTGACTACATGATCACAAGCAGTGATTTAACTTCTGTGGCACTTGGCTTTGGCATTTATAAGTTGACTATTAAGGACATTGCTTACATCATTAGGCAATAAATTGGTAGCAAGCTGTGTATCTGAGTTGGGAGGCAAGCCAATGGTGGCATTGATGGTGGCAGTAAGAAAGGAAGTGAGGACAGTGGTGTTTAACCTTTCCTTAGTCTACTTGGAAACAAAAAGATAAAAAGAAGCTGCATTCCAAAGCAAACAAATAAATACCCTGATGCCTAGATACAGAGTAAATTCTTCATTTCCCAATTTCAAAAAAAACAGGTAAGACTTAGATCCGGTTAATGAATTACAGATGACTTGAAAAGTAGATTTTTAGCTATAGAGAAAAATAAAAACAGGAAGTACCGATTTGAGAAGATGAATATGTAAAGAGTATCTGTAAAGAAGACAAGAGGGAAGAGAATATAGAGGCAAAATTAAGTCAGTGCAATGGCAGGATACATCCTCTAAAAAGAAATGTTTTTTGTGACTTGTTTAGTCAGTTACAAACTGAACTCATACCTGTCCTTGTGGGAAAAACAACATAGGATGTATTACCTAATGTATTCCTGAAGTCAAAACATCCTCAATGCAAATATTTTTAAAAGTTCATGGAAACAATAGATAAAACTTAAGTTTACTTTGGTGCAAAACCTGAAATTCCTAACAGCTTTTTCTATGCACTTTCTGAAGTTCTACCAGGTAGCTTTGAGGTAAACTTGCCACCTAACAAGACCCCTAGGTGACATGACTTCGGTGCCCCGTGCCTGCTCCTCAGCAAGCCTATGCCACGCCCAAGGACACTTGCTTGCTTCTGCTGCCTTTTCCTCTCTTGTCTCCTTTACCTCTCCCTCCATCCCTTCTTGTCTTTCTCCCTTCTTTATTTATCTAAAATAGGACTTCATTTTATTTGCAGTTTCAAGTGCGCATTCTGTTGTAAAAATGTGAGTTTTTTTATTCAGTTTCCTCTTTTTTCAATATTTAGAAATTTTTTAATTGAAAGGGCACTCATTATTAAAACTTATCTTCAGAGCAAAACATTAAAGAGTACTTTTACTCTAGAGGAAGCATCTTTGTTGCTTCACTTTTTGTTTTATTTGTAATTGGCAAATAATTGCCGATATGTTTGAGACATAATGTGATGCTTTGATATATTCTTCAATATAAAATAATGTTTTTTTCTATGTAGTTAAAACTACCCAATAAAGAGCCTGCTATAATTTTTCCAGATAAGAAAAGGAGTTCACAGCGAGATTTTATTTGGAATTTCAAGATTTTCCCACTTTTCCCTTTTGGGGAAATTAGAATACAGAATATTGGTCCCTAAAGGCATCTGGCAGCTCTCCTACCCCCATATTATTTCAGAGAGATCAAAAAAGGCAGTTGCACAATTTCAGACTGCTATTGTTTCCTATGGTGTATTCCTGGGTCTACCCTGAGGCCTCACAAGTCACCAGTGGTATTCTGCATTGTCCACAAGATAGCCACACACTTTCAATGATCCATGATTTCACCTCAAGTTTGTTCTAGTTCTTTCAGTTTTAAAACCGGTTTCATTGCCTGAGATTGTAGAAACACATGGTTCCAGGTCAGAATATTGCATTTATTTTACATCAAATTCATGAGCTGTTCACAAACTGTCAGGTGTTTACACGTAGAACATTCTCTTGATGTGCACCTGAAAAAACTTCACACCGGCCCTGTAGATTATGACCCCTACTCTCATGGGCCCACTTATTTCTATTCCATACCACTTCACTCTTGTCCACCTATCCCAAAATGGCTCTTAGCTACTTGAGAGGCAGGGTTGGACCCTCAGAATCAGCCAGAGAAGGGAAACTCTGCCCAGAAGCAGTACTAAAACCTAATGACAGCTCTGGCATCCAAAGAGGGCTGGCTGGGCCACCCTGCAGAAATGGGGATGTCTCCAAAATATACACATTTATCTTGTCTTCATTTATTGACCTTCTGTCAAGCAATGGTCACTACGACAGCACTGGAGTTACAATCACAAAGACAATGAAGCTCATGAAGCTTAATGTTCACCAAGGAAGAAAGAATTAATCTAATTTCATACAGTTCAGGATAAAATTCAGACTATCAAGTACTATGAGGCAAGATGGTATGATTCTTCAATAGTGAAACACAGTAATATTCTGTCCTAAGCCTCTTTAAAGAACAGACCACTGAGCCAAGATCTAAAAGGTGAACAGGACTAACCAGGGTAAGGTTCCCACTCCTAGAAACAAGTTAGAAGCTTGTTTGGAATTCTCAAAATGCTGATCCCCCAAACCTCTGTCCAGACTGCTGGAATTCAAATCTTACGTGGCAGGTCCAAATATCTGGTAGTTTTAGGATCCCTTCTACTGCACCTAAGCTTATTCTTTGTGCTAAGCTGGCAGCCACCAAGCCAGGAGGAAAAAACTGGACTATAGGGAAGGGCATGTGAAAGCCCCAAACGGGAGAACATGATCATCAATGCAACCTACAGAAGGCTGCTATGGTTTGGACATGAAGAGTAAGAGTCCGAGGATAATGCAGGCAAGAGGGCAAGTACAGCAAGATTTAGCAAGTTGTTTTAGAATTTTATTTTTACCATCTTTGGGAAATCTACCACAAACTTAATAACTTACTTATTTATTTATATGTATGTATGCATTTTCGGCACGGTCAGCTTTGTATTCTGAAATGATCGCTCTGATTCCCTACTCCAGAACCAACCGGAGGGACAAGGGTTGGCTTATGCGCCTGACAGGGAAGGAGACTGTTCCCCTTCTTGACCTGAAGGCTAAGAACTCAATGGCATGCACTGATGTCTGTCTCCAGGCTGCAGAAGTACAAAGGATGAGATCTGTCAATGTAGTGGGTTCCACGAGCAGGGAAGCCTTGCCAAGCAAACAGACCATTTTGGCAGCCTTCATGAGCATTAGCCAGTAGGCTTGCATGGAACCCCCTCCTCTGAAGGACCAGGCACAGCAGCTACAGCAGCCTTGCTTGGCACACAGTTGGGCAAGACTGCCACAATATATGCAGCCTGCCGGAAGCAATATGCCCCGCTTAATTCCTCCACAAACCTACCGCTTGCAGCCATGCAGACATATGCAATCTTAATATGGTTATAGTGCCTTAAACTCCTGAGTAAAGGGGGTGCAAGGATGTTGCCACCCAAGAGCAGTGATGGAGAGCAAAATTGTCAGAAGTGATTCTTGGCTGAAATTGGCAACATACACTGTCACTTGAACCTATCAATAGACCAGGCTGATGATATTTTTCACTTAACACCTAAGCAACAAGGCTGTCAGAAACTGGCAGGAGATCGCTGCATGCCCTGCCAAGAAAGAAGAACATAAAAATCTGTCGAAATTCATGCTTGTTAATAAATATACCCTTGCAATTCTTTCTTAAGGAAGCCGAGGCTTCAGCTGCCTAGGAAGTATTTGCCAGGGATCCAAAAAGACCCATGGAGCCAAAAGGTTTCTCTCCACCTCCAGCCTTTACACAACCTCAAGTTGCATTTAAAAAAAAAAAAGACAACACAGAAGAGGCCCCAAAGATCTCAGTCTATGCAAATTATACATAGCATAAAGCCAAATGCAGGACAAATGGAACATACAACACTGTCCTTGCACTCCAATACTGCATTATAGGGCTGAAGGGCCAGGATTTTGTAGTAGCAGAAGAGAGTGATGGAAGATAGAGTCTCTTTGGAAAACGAATCAGAAGGAAATAAAATTAAAAATCCAGAGAGAGAGAAAAAAATAACTAGAAGGCAGTCCTATCTGGCTGCTGCACAGTCATGGGTGCTGCCCAGTGAACCAGCCCAGTGGAATTACACTCCCTGCTCCCCAGAAGCTAGGCAAGCTGTCGTGACTTGTGTTGGCTAATGAGGATGACATACGTCACACTTTGGAGGGGAAGCTTTAGGAGCCAGGGTGTAATTCACCACTTGTACTTTCGTCCTGCCCTAGTGGCTGATGCTACCTCTTCCAACATCTGGATCGCACAGCAAGGGCAAACAGAAACACCCCTTGACCTATGAGAGATGAGGAGCTTAACTGGAAATTATGATTTCATTGTTCAAGTCATTTATATTTTGGGGGGATCTTCCAGTATAGACCACCTATCTGTTATAGCCATTTGGAATAATCCTCTATTCCCTCATACTTCCCTCTTGTCATGCAAAGGTATTCTGGCTAGGCAAAAACTACTATGGATCCAAATGTACCAGTGGTAATGACTGGGTTAGAAGGTCTTAAACTCCCTGAGCCTCAGGCTCATCACATATTAATGTGAATAATTATGTGATTCGTGCTATTATACTCAATAACTAGATAAAACATTAATAGTGTCTAGAAATGATTATTTTTCATAGTATTCTGGGCAGGAAAGAGTTAACACAGCCAGCCTGATACTGACTTAGAAAGGTGGCTCTTTGGCTGGGAGCATGGAGCTTCGGAAGGTTCTTAGCATTCCCAGAGCTGAGAAAGGTGACCATAATGTTGAATTTTGTCTATCAATATAGTTTATATGGAATACCTGCTCTCCTCTGGCCAATCTGAAATCTTGGTACATGCCAGATAGAGAGTACCTATGTGGCCAGTTGCCAGTAAGAACTCAGCACAATGAGCCTCTACTGAGTTCCCCAGGTTGGCAACAGTTAAGCTATCACAACTTGTTGCTGAGGGAAGCAAATGTAGCCTCTGTGATTTCACTGAGAAAGATTATGGAAACTTGGGCCTGGTTTCCTCTATTTTTCACTCATGTGCCTTTTCCCTGTGCTGATTTGCTTAATAACCTTTCACTATAATAAATCTTAGCCATGCCTAAACTCTATCCTGAGTACTGTTGCGTCCTTATCACAAAACCAGGGGATTTTCTCCAGGACTTAAGAGTACAGTTAGCTCTAATAATCCCCATGAAAAAAGAAATGGAATGAAGAACTGTCAGCGTTAAAAGGAAAACACCGGAGAAAAATGAAACATCTAACTAACAACAGGCAGCCACAAACCAAAAGCAGCAGGAGACTGGCTTGTGTCCCTCAAGGTAGCTACTGAACTACCAACTACTCAAAATGGCAATTGTTCTAGCCAAAAATTCCAAATAGCACTCCCCATAAGAGATCAGCATTGGTCACATGGGTTCTGCCTCTGACTGAAATTGGCAATCCAGTAGACTTTTCTAAGGTCACTTAGTGAAAACAATAATCCTAGTACTGGTGCTGTCCTGTGTGGGTTAACTTGCTACCAACACTCCAAATGGGTGCCAGTGGGAGTCCCAGCTGCTCCGCTTTGGATCCCTGTTAATGAGCCTGGGAAAGGAGTATAAGATTACTGAATTACTTGAACCCCTTCTACCCATTCAGGAGATGAGGATAGAGTTCCAGGCTCCTGGCTTCCACCTCACCCAGCATCCTTTGGCTTATGGCTTCATCATTCTGATTTCTGCCTTTGTTCATATATAACCTTATCTTCTTCCCTGTTTGTCTCCCCTCCTATCCCTTATTAGGACATTCTTCACTGAATCTTTAACTTACTCACCTGCAAAGGCTGTTTAGACAAACAAGATCACATTCTTAGGTTCTTGCAATTAAGACATGAATGTAGTTTTAAGCAGTCACCTTCCAACCCACTGCATACACCAACACCTAGTTCCATACATACCATTTCTGTTTTAACCTTTCAGCACATGAAAAACGTCTGACAAGTAAGCTATTATATCATAAGAGCCCAATAAACATTAGGCACTAGTATTGTCCATGCAACACTATTATTAACAAAGGATTTAGGATCTGAACCCAGGCATACATAACCACCAGTGTAATTGCAATGTAAGAACAGTTGAAAAGTCTCCCCTTTGGGTTGGTGCTTGGAGGCATTTTAGGACACCGCGATTCCCAGCCATCATCCTGCAGTCATTCTGAGTCAGACTCCTACAAACACTCTTTAGGTCCAGAGCTTGCAAAGGGCAATGCTCCCTCAGTGTACCTCCTGAGACCCTCAAAAAAATAATTCTATAGAATCTGTTTCTTCTTTTCACAGAATTCTGTAGAAGTCTCAGAATCTTCTGTCTCTCCACCCCAAAAACTCTGTCAATAATTATGCTGCCACACTGGAGTGTTTCAAGGGTTATCGAGTTAATGACTATATAAAGTCTGCAGAGCTATTTAATGGAAAAAAGTCATACAAATCAGATAAATAAAAAGTCAATCAGCAAGTGTTTATTGTGTCCACAGCCACACAGTGCTCTACTCAGAAATAAAGATTAAAAGGGAGAACACAAAATAAAAGACGGAGGAAACTGAGCTCAACCAGTCTTTCCAGGACAGAGCACACGTCAGCTACAAACCAAAGAGCTAGAACCTTCTAGTGCTTTTATAAATGGAAGCAGCACCTACAGATCATGGAGAAAAAGATAAAGAGCTCTGTTGGGTTGGGGGGACTCAAGGAGGAAGTTCAAAGAGAAAGAAATACCATGAGCTCACAAGCAAAGAAGAGATACCTAACTGTCTTCATCACTGATCAAAATAGTAACACAACACTATTTTACTTCCCTCATAGGCAATTTTATGTTTCATTTTCTGATCACGTGTGGAGAGTATAAGGAAACAGGTACTGTCTTTCTGTTTTTCTGGATACTATAAATTGAAGCAACCTCTCTGGAGAGCAATTACGCAGGAGTTAGCACAATTAAAAATATATATGCATCTCATCTCCTGAACCCCAAGGTGACCCCCTCTGTTAATTTGGTCCCAAATACCCAAGGAGAGAAGAAAAACAGAAAGGAAAGGTGCCTTTTATGGATTGAATGAGCCACTCTACAGGATGAAGTCATCTTGAAAAGGATAATTAGACCTCCAATTGGCTTTCATTTTATTTCATTTTCTTGCCTGAAGTTGACAAGCAGGGAGATTGTGTTACTTCCACAGCCGCCAGCAGCAAGGCTGCCCAGTTGTCCTATTTCTGTAGTGAACTCATGAAAGAGAGAAGCCGGCTGGTGCAAACTGCTTTGATGGGAGGAAGCATCTAAAATGCATTTTAATTTCAATTTGTGTGAAGCTTTTGTATCAAATTACAGATCTGGGGCAGGATGCGGCTCAGTGAAGAACCCTATTTTCCATCAGTTTGGATGTGTTTGCTGTGCCATCAAGGGATAAAACAATTAAGGTTGAAATCCCATCCCATTGGAGACTGTCTGCTGCCATCTCACACCCTGTGTCATCAGGTCAGAGAGCAGAACACAGATTAGCACTAAGGGACCAACATTGCATCCTTAGAGACCACCAAGAAGCTACAAAATCCTCAGGTAAGTCATGGAGCCCACCGATCCCCTTTGAATATGATCCTACCAATGGTCTAATGCTGACTGCAGGATTCCCAATAAACAAGGACCAGGCCAGCTGCTTGAATAAACTGAAACAAAAGCTAAAAAAAAATTAGCAAAGCAGCTGAATGCCACAAAACCACCAAACAATGGGCCACCAATCAAGTAAATTCACCTTGATGCTTTTGTGTGAGTAGTACTGAGAGTGTATCTGGAGTGCACATCAACCAGACTAGAAAAGCCCCCACTGCTTAAATATTTCTAATGTGTCTGGCCTGGCACATCAGGATGGTCTCCTTGGGTTGCACAGGCCCTTCCCCCAACAAGAGTGCTAAAATAGGTCCTCTTAACTAAGGGACTATGCATCATCCTCCAGTTGCTCTGAGTGTGGACAGTTAAGGGACCAAAGGTGACCCTTCTCTGGATAATCACACCCTGCTGGAAGGGAGCAGCAATCCTCCTCCCACCAACCCCAAGCAGCCAACACTGTACAAGGTAATTTCAGAGTAACTCCAATCCCTCAGGTACCACTCTCAGTGAGTCATCCTAATGCTAAATACTAACAGGGACCACAGTCTTACCTCTTCCCCTTCATCCTCTGTCCCAGTTCTCTAACAGTGTTCTCCTACGGGCATTCACTCAGCAAGTCGTTTCTGCCTGCTTCTTGGAAACCCAACTGTATTAGTTTCCCAACAGTGCTAAAACAAACTACTGTAATTTCAGCAGCTTCAATGCAAAGTTCTGAAGGTCAGACATTCTACCTTAGCCTCACGAGGCTAGGTCAAAGTTTCAGCAGGACTGCTTTCCTTCAGGAGCCTATAAGGAATAATTCATTCCTTCTCTTGATTCCAGAAGCTGCTGGCATTCCTTAGTTTAGAGTCTAACATCATTCTGACCTCTCTGACTCTAGCATTCTCTAACTCTGATCTTGAGGTATCTCTTTTGCATGACTTCTGTGATTATACTGAGCCCATACAGAAAATGTACGAGAGGGCCCAGAGTGGTAGCCTAGTGACTAAAGTCTTTGCCTTGCATGCACTGGATCCCATATGGGCACTGGATCATGTCCCAGCTGCTCACTTCCCTTCCAGCTCCCTGCTTGTGGCCTGGGAAAGCAGTAGAGGACGGCCCAAAGCATTGGGGACCCTGCACTTGTGTGGCAGACCTGGAAGGAGCTCCTAGTTCCTGGCTTCAGATCAACTCAGCTCCAGCAGTTGTGGCCACTTGGGGAGTGAATCAGCAGGCACAAGATCTTTTTCTTTCTGCCCTTCTCTCTGTAGAGCTGACTTTCCAGTGAACTAACTAACTAACTAACTAAATCAAGAAAGAAAGAAAAGAAAAGAAAAGAAAAGAAAAGAAAAGAAAAGAAAAGAAAAGAAAAGAAAAGAAAAGAAAAGAGAAGAGAAGAAAAGAAAAGGAAAGGATGAAAAGGGGGCCAATATTGTGGCTCAACAGGCTAATCCTCAGCCTGCTAGTGCCTGAATCCAATATGGATTCCAGTTGATGTGCCAGTGTTCCACTTTCCATTCAGCTTCTTGTTTACGGCCTGAGAAAGCAATGGAGGATATATTAAGTCCTTGAGCCCCTTCATCTGCACTGAAGACCTGGAAAAAGCTCCTGCCTCCTGGCTTCAGATCAGCTTAGTCAGATTAGAGGATGGAAGATGTTCTCTCACTCTCTCCTGCTCTCCTCTCTGTAAATCTACGTTTCAAGCAAAAAAAAATTAAATTTTTCTAAAAAGGAGAAATATATAATAATTTCCCCATCTCAAAATCCTTCACTTATATCTGCAAAAGTCCCCTTTGCCATGTAACACATTCAGGTGTTAGGAAGTTGGATGAGTTTGGGGACATTATTCCGCTTCCCACACTGAAGAGAGGAGTGGCCCTAAGAATCAAACCCAAAGGAAGGGACTCAGGAGTTGGATCACTGATTGGCTGCCTGGAAATGAGGAGCTCATCACTGGTGGAAAAGCAGCGGCAGCAGCATCCTTGGCATGTGGGTGCAGTGTGACTGATGAGATATTCACCTTTGAAGACCTGGGTCCAGTTATGTCTGAAAGGCGAAGCACTGCTTTTAACACTGTGGTGTTAAAGAGCAGTAGAAGATCTAGTGATTAAAAGGACTGTAAAATTGGGTGACTATCGGTGAATAGCTTGAATGCTTCGAAAAGAAAAAAATTACAACCTTGGAGCAATAACTCAACAATTTAGAGTAACTGTGTCAGAAAGCCTCCTTGGTGACATTGAAAGGATCTGTGATTTTTTTTTCCTTCAGCTTGAAAATAGAGCTAAAGAGCAGACATGGGACTTGAATGTAAGAGCAACAGAATTTCAGCAAAGGAGGATTTTCAGCCCAGGCACATCTCCATCATCAAAATCAAGGTCCCATGGAATTTAGAGACTTAGGTTGCAGATTCCTACAAATAAGCACTTGAATTCCTTTAACTCTCTGAAATCTATTGACATGAAAAAGTTCCCTTCTCCTCTTATTGGGATATTGGGCACTTTCCCTTGCTCAAGTAACTAACCAAAGCTTCTAATGAGGCAAGTATATAACAAAATAATGCTCTCACCTCCCCAGCTGATCACCAAACCCACACAAAGCTTGAGTCTCAGTCTAACCCCAATGAGTAGGTGTTAAGGCTGTTATACAGAGAAGGATCCCCTGCCACAGTGGCCACGGGACTCAACACGGATGTGCAAGAACCAGAAGAGGTTACTAAAGGTTGTAATTGAGGGTACTGCGGGAAAGGGGCAAAAAATGCACAACATTTGGGAATAAGAGAGCTTTATTTGATGGAGAAATCTTCCTGCAACATAAATTGTCATTCCGGGAGAAGCACTGAGAGATGAGATTGACGTGCAGCTTGGATAGTTATTGGATATTGGGATTGAAGCCCCTAGAGATGGGACATGAAGACGAGGACATGGTAATAAACTGAAGCAAACTGTAAACAGAACCCTTAGGTTGGCAATTATCACCAACGTGTCTGAAACACACACCTGAGCTAACATTCTAGGAAGCCCCAACCCTTCCTGAGATCTAAGAGAAAGGAAACTACCAATGAACTGCACTGCTTCCACTAATCAGGAGTAATCAAGATCACAATATATAAGAACACATGTGACAGAACTGAGGCATGTCAGGTACTAGCTGGCAGCTGGAAAGCTGAATTTTGGGATGGTCCCTGCAATCTCCAGAACTGAAACGAGGGTCTACCATGCCTACATTTGTAAAAGAACACAATTTATGCTGAACACCTGCTTTCTTTCTGAGATTCTGGAACTTGGGTCCCTGACAATTGCCTAAAAAACCATCCTCAACAAAAACATGGGCAATGAAACTCCAGTGAGTTTCCTAGAAAGGTAACACTTTACATGTTATTGTAATAATATGTTGTTGGGAGACATGAGCCTCCACCCCCTTACTACCATCATTCCCTGGCTTTCCAACTGGCAAGGAAAAGTAAAAACAGATAAGAATGGCAAAGACTACCCCAAACTCTGCAAAAATGCCCATTTGGGTGAGGCTCTTGACTGGGAGCCTTTGTCTTGATTAATGTTATTGTCTGTTTAAGAGCGTGCTGATCTTGGTAACTTTCTCTTTGCCTGCTTGAGATCTCACTGTTCTTAGAATTAACAGATTTCTACCAGAGACCACCTTACTATTCTGCACATATAATAACTTTCTAGGTATTCACTTTAACTATAAAAACTCTGTTTTGCCTTACCCTCAGTACGCTATCCTGCAAGAGTTGCCTTGCTACTCCATAATAAACTTACATTTTCCTTGAATGATTGAAGACTGCATTCTGATTTACAAGACAGACTTAAATGTCTACAGGAGTTTGGACACCATTTCCTATTAAAACCACAGAAGCCTCCTTTCTTAGCCTCTGAGAATGGATACATTTTCATCCCACTGACCTAGAGAGCTCTAAAATATGTAAAAGTTTAATGTCATTCATTCCTGAACCACATTTCCTAAACTACTTCTTTCACTAGTGAATCCAAATTCTGCTGGATACATTTTGCGTTCTGGCATTGAAGTAGAAGACTAAGATAAATCCGTGGAGGTCTAGAAGACCCTCTTAAACTGAAAAATAGATAAGGCTTCTTGAGTCTCTCACTTGATCTTAAACCAAATGTCAATATTTTAACAATTAACTATGCCTTAAAGACTAAGAATTATGATAGGGGAAAATTAGCAACATCTGAATGGAGACAGAAGTAAGTAGGAAATGCTGAAGCCATTCCAAAAACATAATAGGAGCTTAAACCTGGAGTGAACAGGTGTGAGACCACCTAGCCAGGTACACATGGAAGGTGCTCCCTCAAAATACACTGAGGAAAAGAAAACGATGCAGTAGTGGTCAAGGTATCGATGAAATTGAGTTCTGTCTACATAAATGAAATATATAAATCATCTCTTCAATTGTCATCAAGTTGCTATGAAGAAGTAACTGTTTTGGGAGCATTTTTTTTTCTCCACCATTATGGGTGAGTAGTTCTAAGCAACTTCTCTTCCATTTCTCTTCCTCTTCCAACTTCTCTGATCCTATTTCCTGGCTAAGCTGCTCAGTCCCCTGGCCACCTGTTCTCTGCTCAGTCTCATTAGCCACAAGATATTGGAGATACAGTTGACCTGTATCCAGTTGACCTGTTCTGGTCCAGCCCTGGGATCTTTACCCTACCATGTCATCTCATAGATATTTACCATAGAGACAGGAAGCAGGAAGTGGCTATCCTGCGGTCATGACAGGAAACAGACAACATGCTGAAGAAAGCGAGGGAGAGCTTTAAAAAATATATATGTTATTTATTTTTATCGCAAAGTCAGATATGCAGAGAGGAGGAGAGACAGAGAGGAAGATCTTCTGTCCATTAATTCACTCCCCCAGCAATCACAATGGCTGGAGCTGAGCCAACCCAAAGCCAGGAACCCAGAGATCCTTCCAGGTTCCCACACAAGTACAGGGTTCCAAGGCTCCAGGCCATCCACAGCTGCTTTCCCAGGCCACAAGCAGTGAGCTAGATGGGAAGCAGGGCCACCAGGATTAGAACCAGCGCCCATAGGGGATTCTGGCACATTCAAGGCGAAGACTTTAGCCACTAGGCTACTCTGCCAAGCCTGCAAGGAAGAGCTTTTAAGGATTCCATATAAAGTGCAGATAACTGAGGGAAGTTGATAGCACCCCCAATATTAGGGGGATAGATTAGGGGGTGAGTAGAACTAAACACGATCTGTAGCACTAGGAATGACCACCTTAAAGGAGCTATGACCAAGCACAGAGAAAGGCAACCACTACCAACGTGTGTCCCATCAGAAAGTGAATCCAAAATACAAACATGCCAAATTCCAGTTTTTCTTTCCCTTCAATATCCTGCTGGTGCCTCCCCCTGGCCTAATCCAATGAGAAAACAGAGACAGGATAACTCACTGGCAGATCAGAGGTACATATGAAAAGTACAAACAAGACATAAAAGCAAATATAATCAAGACAGATTATAAGCACTTTTGTTTCTAGCAAATAAACAGACGGCAGAGGAGTTCAAAAACTTAGTTGTAAAGGCAGTTGTGTGCACTTGAACAGCACATAGATAGATAGCTATTTACATACAGAGGTGTCTGGAGTGGCCCTTCCTTTCAGATAGACTGACGGAAGTCAACACTTTAGAACAAGATGAGAGCCACTGGGGATGGAGGAAGGCTCTCCAGTTTCTCTCTGGGCAAGGAGATACAACAGGATGGCGCAGCATTTCTGCCCCATAGCAAGGTCGACACTCAAGGCAATCCTCTCTCACTTAATTGACTTTACTGTTCCGTGGTTACATGGGCTCAGCTGTGATTAGCAGACCTTGCTCCATGCCTTCCTCAATCACTTTAGGATCTTATTTCAAAAAAAGGCTTTCTATAATCCATTTCATATTTGTACAGTCAATTGATATCAATCCTGATGCATACCACTTCTTGCAGGTTCCCCCTAACAAGCGGTAGGAAATCTCTGCATGAACTGATGGCTCAGATGTTTGTGCGCCTTCAGATGCATGGTTTGAGAACTCCTCCATAACTGAAATCACCAGTCTCCCAAGGGCACAAAAGATAAAAGTGTGTGGCCACATCAGCAGGGAAAGAAGGAAGAAAGGTAAAGTGTCACTTCCCCTTGCAGGTGGCAGTGCTGTCTGCCTGCACAGGTGTGTGCAAGTGTCCATGGAGCCAGTGTTCACATTCCCTTTCACGTAAAATTTTTGTTCAGTTTAACATACAATGGTGACTTTACAGCTTTACCAGTGGTAACATTCTCACAGAAAGGTCGTTTTTCTTCTATTTAACACTTGCCTGAGTGAGGAAATGAGATAATTTCTTCCACACTGGAAGAAATAATCCTTAAGAACTGTAGGCAGACAGGATAGTGTAGCAGCTAAAGGCTTGGGTTTTGGAGCTAGTCAATCCTGGAATGAAACCTGAATGCTACCATTTATTCTGTACATGACCTTTGGAAAGTCACTAAGCTTTCTAGGCCTGTTTTCCTATCTGTAATTCCATAGAAATCATTATAATTCTTTTACTTATTGGCGAGAAGATTAAACAAATGATAAATGAAGCTCAGCATACTTTTCTAAAGACTGAATGAGAGAGAGAGAGAAAGGGAGGGAGGGAGAAGGAGGGAGAGAGAGAGATCTTCCATCTGCTGACTCATTTGCCAGATGGCTGCAACAGCCAGGGTTGGGCTAGGCCAAAGCCAAGAGGCAGGGGCTTCATCTGGATTTCCCATGGGGGGCAGGGCCCAAATATGTGAGCCATCCTCCACTGCCTTCCCAGGCTATTAGCATGGAGCTAAGTGGGAGGTGGAGCACACAGGACACCTGGGATAGTTCCCACATGGGATGCCATATTTTAGGTAATGGTTTTACCTGCTACTGTATTTTTCAATGTAATTTTGACAAAGATACGAATACAAGATATTAATGGGAAAAATGGGAATGAGGCACATGTGGAAATTTCTTCTCTTATTATCTGAATATTTTTACTTTATATATTTAAATCTATCCTGAAATAAAATATTTTTATTAAACAAAAGAAAAATAAATAAAACAAAATCATCACATTAGCCAGCAATTCCATTCCTCATAAATATCCCTCAATGAATTGTAAACAGATTTTCAGAAACCTTTACATGAATGTTCATAACAGTATTATTCATCATAATCCACAGTCAGAAATGACCAAAATACCCATCAACTGCTGAATGGATAAACAAATTGTAGTTTCTACATACAATAGAAGATTATTCAGACATAAAAAGGAACAAAGTTCTGACACATGCTACAATACAAATGTATGGTAAAAACATTTTGTTAAGGGAAGGGAGCCAGATACAAAAGGCCTCATATTATATTGTGTAACTCCATTTACAGGAAATATCCAGAACTGACAAATCAGTAGAGACAAAAGGCAGACAAGTGAGGCTAAAGGGAGGAAGGAAATGACTGCTTAGTGCAGACAAAATTTTCTTTTGGGGTGATGAAAACGTTACAACTAGTGACGAGGTGAATGTTTTAAATGCCACTGAACTGTACAGCTCAAAATGCTCAGTTTTATGTTATATGTATTTTACCTCAATTAAGCATAAAAGCTCAGCATAGTGTGAGGCACATAGGTGCTCAATTAAAGGTAGTGGTTATGACACCCCATTCACAACTTAAATCATTTCCTGAGCTGCATTCAAAGATTCTCTGTCATTACAGGACAGACTCTTTAGCTAGGAAACCAGGGCCTATACAAGTCACTCTCCAAATCACATCTCCAACATTCACTCTCATTTTCTCACCAACCATTCTGATCATATGGGAGTCATCTGAGAACCTGCTAAGGAGCCAGCACAGTGGCATAACAAGCCAATCCTCCACCTCTGCAGCCAGCATCCCATATAAGCACTGATTTGAGTCCAGGCTGCTCCACTTCCCATCCGACTCCCTGCTCATGACCTGAGATAGCAGCAGAGGACGTCCTAAGTTCTTGTGGAAGACACAGAAAAAAGGGTCCTGGCTCCTGGCTCCTGGCTTCAGAGGGCTCAGCTCCAGCTGCTGTGGCCATTTGAGGAGTGAACCAGTGGATGGAAAATCTTTCTGTCTCTACTGGCTTCAGAGGGATTCAGCTCCAGCTGTTGACAATCATTCACAGAGTGGAATGGTGGATGGAAGACCTCTCTCTCTGTCTCTCCTTCTCTCTCTGTAAAAGTCTTCCTTCCAAGTAAAAATAAATAAATAAATAAATAAAGTAAAAAAAAAAAAAAAGAACCTCTTGAAAATACTGAACCCTATTCTCCAGGGGAAAGCAAACAAAATTTTTCACTGAATTTGGTAGGTTCCAAAGCCACTAATGAGCAAGAATATTCCTTGCTCTTATAAATTTGGACAAAGAAGTGAACAGACTGGGGCCAGGGCAATGGGTCAACTGGCTAATTCCCCACCTGCAAGTACCAGCATCCCATGTGAATGCTGTTTCACATTCCAGATGCTTCACATCTGATTGAGCTCACTATTACGGCTTGAGAAAGAACATAGGATGGCACAAAGCCTTGAGACCACTCATCCATGTAGGAGACATAGAAGAAGCTTCTGGCTCCTACCTTTGGATCAGCTCAGCTCTGGCCATTTTAGGTATCTAGGAGGTGAGTCAGTGGATATAAAAGATCTTTCTCTGTCTCTCCTTCTCTCTGTAAAACTGTCTTTTCAATAAAAATAAACAATAAATCCTAAAAGAAAAAGAAGGAGGAGGAGAAGAAATGCAAGAACCTTTTTGGTATGACCTGAATCTCCACCTACATGCTACATCTGGACCTCTTTAACTCTATTCTTACCTGGTGAGATATTTGGCAACATATCCACTGTAACCACTCTATACTTTGAAACCCTTTCCTTCTCCAGAATTCTTCTGGAAGTCTATATGATGTCACCCATTTAGTAAACCCACACATACTGTTCTTTATTCCTGGCTTTCTTTTCTGTTTTTTTTTTTTTTTAAATAACTTTTCTGAGTATCTCTAACTGTATTGTTCACATGGTCTTAGCTCAAATGTGTCCTGGTTGATCACTTTTTAAAAAGAAAAAGAATAAAAGAACAAAGAATAAAAAGCTATGCTGACATATTAGTACAGTTAACAGAAATTTGGCACTAACCAGGCACAAAATGCCCTTCAGTTGTTGGCTGGTTTTTCCCAGCAGTGTAGCACTTGCCTAGGTACAATACAACCTAGGCAGCTGCCTAAAGATGGGGAAGAGTAGCAGCTTTTTACCTGGAGAAATTTCCATGAATTGACGGGGACGGTTAAGGCAACTTGGAATTTATGTGTAATAATTCTTTTAAAAAAAAAAGGCATGCCCATGTATTCTTGAAAAAAATTGAAGATACTTTAATGATTATTCTGTGGATCTTTATCCACTAAGGGTGTCTTGAGTTGTTTCATTTTCTCATCGGCCCCAAATCTCCACTGTTCTCATACCACTGTCATCAGCCCATTTTTTGGCTGTTATTGAATATATCACAGTGACTCTAACAATTCACTACAGTATAACCTTGAATGATCCTTAAGCATTAAGAGTCGTGTTTGTGAACTGTTTTCCCCATTTGTAAAGATACTTTCCTTTTGAAACAAGAGCTGTTCTGACACTTGTAAACTGGGACAGCCTAGGTCCGCTCAGGATGTACAAGAAGTCTGAAGTCACTCTGCAACAGACCCTGAGAGGCTACTGGGTTCCTCTAGGAACTCACAGCAGGGAGAGTAAAAAAGAGGCCAAGTGGCTATATGTAACTGGCATCAGAGCCTGGATTCAACTGCCTCTGTCATTCTTAGGGAGGTCCAGAGTGGAGTGGCGGAGGAATGCTCCTAACACATCAGGAGGTGAACATCTTTTCCAGCCTCCCTTGCTTACAAGTGCACACAAAACCAGCCAGCCAAGGCAGTAGAGTGAGAGCAGCCATTCTGACAAAGACAGCATCAGCCTCTGCTTCCCCGTCTGCTGTGGCCCAGGCTCATCTGGTTTGCTGAGAGCAGCATGTGTCCCAGCCTTTGATCCGTGCAGCAACAGCAGAATCTGTACAGTGTCTTCTGTGCTGTGTGGCCTTTCAAGTTGTATCAGCCTGCCCAGAGATCCTGTGAACTACCGAACATAATGTCGATCGATCGATCTATCTTCTGCTTAAATTAATCAGGGTCTGTCATTGTAATTTGCATCCGAGAACCCTGACTGACACAGTGATCTTGGAAAAATTAATCTTTTCTGTTTCTGCATCAATAAAAATGAGAATAATAATACATACTCAATAAATACAAGGAAAAAATACATTCTATAAACTAAAATATGTATTGCATATGAAATATATTTCAAATGCATGTAAGTAGTAATATATCCACTGAATATATGTGGCTTGCTTACATGAGTTTATGAGTAAGTATAAATCTCTATTAACGCAAAACATATTAAAATGCTCGACCCTTGATCTCTCTTACCAGGGGGTAAGGTGACCACACACAGTTGAGTTCTCAGTGTATAGTTCACAGCTGATTTTCACACCTAACATTTTATAGATACATGGAAAGGCAAATGATGTACAGCTTTACAGGGAGGCAAGAAAAATAAACAAAAAGATGAAATTCGTGGACCTAAGCCTGAGTACAAATAATCACTGTGAACCTCCCCCCGGTTCATTTATTTGGCATCTAATCTCCTGCGACCTTTTCACTAAGGCCAATTTTCTGATATCAAATAACTTCCATGTAGGCCAGCTGGCGTCTTTTACAGATCTCACCTATTCTAATATCTGCCACACTAAACATGATTAGGATTGAAAATTTTCTGCAAAACAACACTCAACCCTATAGCAAAGTCCACAATCAAATAGGTGACCCCAAGATATCCGACTTAGTCATGTGTCTGTGCCAATGTTCCCTTGGCAGCCCAGGTAATCCAGAGGCAGAGGACAGGAGACTGGAAATGCCTCCAGGATCTGGGTGGGCAAATCAGTTCCAGCATGATATTCTCTAGAGCTGGGAATTCATCCTTTCCATTCACTCAGGGGGAGTGTGTAATCCCATGGCAGGTCCTGCCGTCACTCCATTGGCTGGAAGAACAAGGCAGAGGTTCCCATTTCCAAGCTCTGTGGGAGCCTTCCAAATGATTAGGCTTGGCCAGCAGAAGAGAGCAACAGAGCTGAGCAGGAAATGGGTGTGCCTTTGCCTGCCACCTCTGGACCATCTGTGCAACCCACACAGGCCTTCCTCACAAACTGCAAGGGTGTGAGCTTTCTGTTCTTCATTAAGCTTGTTCACCTCAGGGCTTCAGGCCCCCCAGGATGTGCCTTCTCAAACACAGGCAACAGAAAAAGACACGTGGGAAACACAAACCCCAAACTCATGTGAGGAATAAAGAGCAGCAGCAAATCTCAGCCTGAAACCAAAGTAGACCTCCACTTCAGTCTTAAAATAACAAGTGAAGGGATTGCAGCTACCCTTTTTCTCTTAATTCAGGATCTGGTTCATGCATTTGGAGGTTTTTCTTTCTTCTCCCTCTCACTACCCACACTGTAGCTACTGCTCCAGCAAAAGTGGAATTTGATAAATACCTCTCGTTTGCCCCTACCCCCAGAAAACTCTCTCACATTTCCCTGGTTACAGAAACCTTTGCTCTGCCCTGTAGGAAATTCATCCCACATGGTGTTCATGGACCTAAACTTGCTAATGACAGAAATCTTCAAAACACATGCACATATTATCACCACCACAGCAGTGCACACCTCCTCCAAAAGTCACAGGTCCAGGAATGAACAGAAGTCAAGCCAAAGTCTGCTCTCACCTGCAAACATCTGAAGATGAGCTCTGCCTTCCTTTAAGTCCCTGAATCAGGAGAACTAAGTCATCATGAACTGCTTCTGATCACCACTCAGAGAAAAATGGGAGAAACTCTCAGAATGGGAAGAATGATGGCAACATCCAGAGAGAAAGAAGGAAAAGGATAACAGGAGCCAACACACACCACAAACGCAGCCACTAAAACAATACTAATTAATGGAAGGAAGAAAATCAACATAAGTCAGTCCAACCACTTGGAATAAGAGGTTTAGGGTTAGAAATGAAAGGAAAGCATGAAAGGAAAGTTGACTCCATAGATTACAAATAAGAGTGTGGGCTATACTGTGATCCTGGTATTTATACAGCACCTGCTGTATGTGCCACTATAAGCCAAGGCCTCCTAATACATTTCATGTTGCTCTGGGAGGGAGGAATTCCTTTTAACTCATACCAATTTAGTTAGCAAGGAAAGTGCCTGGCTGAGACTTTGATATAGAGAGGTACTTAATAAATGTTTTATTGAATGGTTGTGGTCTGATAAATTCAGGAGACAGGGAGACTATGATCTCCCTTGATCTTAACACTGCACTTCTATTAATTCAGCTTAGGCATATAGCTTTTTATCCAGTGTGTCATGGAACTGGCTCTAATTGACTGTGCTGCCAAGCTGAGGCTCTGCTATCCTACACCCCTGCAAATTAATCTTCAATGACCATTCTCAGCTACCAGATCACTCCTATCCACATTCATCTTTCGGCTTCAGCCCATCATCTTGGCCTGTCAACAACATGTGGAATCCTGCCCTCATCATTCAACATACAAACACTTTCTTTTCAGCTTTGAGTCATTTGGAAATATAAAATATCTGCCTAATGTAATTCTATCCTAGCCACTGATATGCACAAATAAGACAAGGAGAAGAAAGGTCTTCAATATACTGGTGAAGGAAACTTCCTTCCTTCTCTCCCACAATTGGCATTAGTATAAGAGCTTTAGATATAGTTAAATATCCAGCCATAAATCAACCTGTTAGCTCATTTAACCCATGCAACTGCCTGTTGACTACAGGAGTTTTATAAACCATTTTGTCAGATACCTGGCTGGGTATCATGCACAACAGCCTTCAGGCTGTTACAATATGATGATCTAATCATAAAGGGAATTAGAGTTGGTTCTACATGACCAGTTCATGATGAACTCATTCTGCTCCCAGCAATCCCTGCTTCCTTTTCTACTGCCTCACAAACCATCTGTTTGATCATTCAGTGTGCAACTGTACCATTCACCAGTGTCAAATTCACTAGCATGTAGCCTCTAAAACAACCTTTTTCCTCTTTTGAAAACTTCAAAATCTGCCTACAGTCAGTCTTCAGTCATCTCTCCTCTGTCTATCCAACAAATAAATATTTAAAGAATTCCTAACATGGGGCTCTACATGGGCATTTGACGTGCAGAGTGAAGTAAGTAGACAGGGTTGCTGTTCTTGTGAGTTCAAATGAAGATTGCCGACAACTGTGGGAGAATCAATGGTATGCTTCACGGGGTCTATCTTTGGGAAAGCAGATCAGAGTTAGCAAGTCTAGCTGAATCTTTCTGGAATTCTCTTTCTGTTTCACTCTCATCTCCCCTGCTCTGATCATACAAACCAAGGAATTTCTCTCTCTTCTCTGGCACATCTAAGTAAAATAATGAGACAATTGCCAGCAACTACTGAGTTGGAATGTTTATTGGGACAAATCTTAAAGGGTTTTTGCTCTCCACATCAGAACACTGTTTGTTATAATCCACTATAGAGATATAAAGGGACAGTACAAGGCAAAAAGAAAAAAAGATGTGCCCAATGCTAATGAAGAACATACTGGAAACTCATACATTATCCAAACCCAGTAAATGACTCTGCTAGATGACCAGCAATGCAAATCAACGCAGGGACATAACGACCCACTGTCATGATCCTAAAGCAACACTAGACACGCAGCAAATACTTGCACAAGATGAACTGTCTTATAGCCCCTTCACCATTGTGACTTTTAGTTCCTCTAATTAAAAAGTCAAGGTGCCTCTGCCCTCCTCTTGGGACTGGGTTGAACATGTGGCTTTCTTTAGCCATCACAGTGCAGTGGAAGTCCTATGTACAGGATCTGAATATAGGCCTCATGGCCTTTTTCTTTCTGCTTATGTTCCGGTACCACCATGAAAATATGCCTGGACTGACAGGCTGGGAACAGAAACCAATGGAGAAAAGCATACTTTACAAAACCAACCCAGCTCATCCTACACCTAAGCCAGACTACACCACTAAACGCCCTTGACCACAGACCTGTAAGCAAACCCAGTCAACATCAACAGAGCCTCCCTGTCTACAACCACCTGACTCAAGTCACTGAGCAGTGGAAGTGTATTTGGTGTGTAACCATTGTTTTGGCTATATAAAATTGTCTCAGTGGTAGTGCTCAAATGTAAGCACAAAGAGAAAGGAAGGGGGAAGCATTTGAATAGCAAATCTATCATGGAATTTGCCACTTATATGGCATGCATCCTTGTTACTGACATATTATTCTTGTGCCTAAGGCTACTTATGTTATATATGAACAAAAGAAAAAATGTGCCTTTGGTGTATCATAAATATCTTAAGGATGATTATACACCAGACAGAGGGAAAGAAGGAGGTTCAAAAGTGGCATTTCTGTACCCCATGGAGAAACCAGCACCATAGATTTTATTCTTAAAAGTTACAGCAGACTCACAAAATGGATTTCATCTAAGCCTGGGAACCTGAGTTCATTTCTACCGACTGGCACTGGTTTCCTGCCTTGACTCCCACCTGAGGCCCCAATCCCCTCCTTTTATTCTATTGCTCATAGCAAGATCATTCTCTTTGGCAGACAAGTCAGAATTCCAATAGCAATCGAGTAGTTCTACTTTCTCTCTCTTCTGTTAAAATCTCCCCCTAGCAGTCCTGTCCTTATTCATCCATTACCCCTTCTCAAATAGAAGTGAAAAGCTCTTTTCAGTTGTCTTCAGGATGTTTCTGAGAATGTGGGCTCTTTGGGATTTGGGATAGAGCATGGTAGCTGAGAGCACAGACTCTGGAGTCAGTCAGACACAAGCTGTGTCCCAGATCTGCCACATAGGAACTGTGTAACCATGGGCAAGTTCCTAACATTTCAGAACTTCAATTCTCCATTCTATAAATGGGATAAATTACTATCTTCATCTCAGAGGGTTGCTGTGAATATTAAATGAGAAAATGTAAGAAAATTGCTTAGTGCAGTTCCTGATATAGCAAGGGACCCACTACCCAGCAGCTGATTTGATTCTTTAAGCTTAGGTGGAGGTAAGTGGGTATTTTTTTAATCCTTTACCATTTTTTCTGCTACTGATGTACCCTGTTCATAATTGGACTTTTCAGAGAAATCCACACACACATAGGAGGCTACCAATCAACATTCTCCTTCTAATATTTATAAGGTTCACTCTGTCCAATCCTAAAGGAAGGGCACTGATAAACTGAACTGTAGATCCCTGGGCAATCGGAAGTGGTGCTCTTGTAAGCAATCCTTTACAACAAGGATTTCCAGAAGCTGCCAGAAACTGGAAGACAGGCATAAAATGATTTTTCTCTCAGAGCCTCTAGAAGGAAACAGCCCCCACTGATACTTGATTTTGGACTTCTGACCTCCTATAAGAAAACAAATTTCTGTTGTTTCAAGTCACCCAGTCAATGTGTAGATTAAATTTTCTGTTGATACTACAAACCTAGGATGCAGAGGTCCAAGCAACTCTTAAACAGGAATTAGATCATGTCATTTTCCAGCTAAAACCTTTCCAGCAGCATCATATGAATCTCGGGTGAAATTCACACCTGTACACCCTTTACTCTGCATTATCCAGCTCTGTCTCTCCAGGACACACATGGCATCTTCTGGTCCAACCTAGCTGTAGCTACTCTATTTCTTTTCCCCAAATATACCAAGTTGACCTCAGGACTTTCTGGACATGTTTCCTCCAGCCTGCCCAGGACTAGCTCCTTCCTATCTATGAATCCTTTACAAGGAAGGTCCCAACTTATAGTTCACAGGGTTCATACAGATCATTTGGGACACTTGCTAAAAACAAAAGCTTCAAGGTACCTTGACCATAACTGACTCAGAATTTTACAGAGTAGGTGCTGCATTTGAAAACCTCCAGATGAATCTCAAAAGTAGGAAATTTGAACAATAACAAATAAGCAGCTCAAATCTTGATTTTAAGCTGTTGACAACTTCAAAAATCCCACCCAGCCTCTTTAGCTTATTAAATTGTAGTAACTGCCCAGGACAAGAAACCATGCCTTGCAGAGTGCAGGTAGGCCAGTGTTCTAAAGGTCTAAAGCATTAGGACAATAGTTCTTTGAGTATAAAACTAAGTAAAGACCATTTACATTAAAAAAAGGAAATCCAGGCTAGTACCATGGTATGGTAGGTTGAGCCTTTGCCTGTGGTGCTGGCATCCCCTATGGTGCCAGTTCATGTCCTTGATGCTCCACTTCCATTCTAGCTCCCTGCTAGCCTGGGAAGGCAGAGGGCCCAGGAGGCTTGGAAACCTGAACCCATGTGGGAAACCCAGAGGGAACTCCTGGCTCTTGGCTTCAGATCAGCCTAGCACAGCCCATTGCAGCCATGTGGATGGAAGATTCTCTCTTTCTCATCTCTTCTCTTTGTGATTTGGCCTTTTAAATTAAAATAAGACAAATCTTTAAAAAGAGAGAGAGAATCAAAGAGAAGGAGGATACATAAACTGTTATGACATCCAGATTGCCAGGCCACAAGCTAGAGACTGAAATACAATCTTTGAGAACAGGGCCAAGAATCTGACTTCTGAGGTAACTTCTTTCTCAGGGACTCCTTTTTCTGCTGACATCTGAGAACTCCAGACTGGTGTCACAGAGAGGGACCGTCTAGGATCTGCAAGAGCTCAAGAACCTCAACCACAAACAAGTCATCTAGGTAAGAAACAGGCTGAGGACATAAACAGTCATTTTTCAAAGTACAAAATACAAACAGCCAGTAGACACATGAAAAGATACTCAGGATCAAGGCACTGAAACTAAAAACCGTAGTGAGGTCTCAACTCACAGCAGTTAAAATGGTTATCAACCAAAATATCAAAACATAACAGACTGGCAAGGATGTGGGGGGAAGGCACATTCTAATACACTGTGCAAGGAAATGTACCCTAATGCAACCATATGGAAGATGGTATAGAGAGTCCTCAGAAATCAAAAAATAAACATACTATATCACCCACTATTTCACGCCTGGGAATCTACCTGATGAAAATAAAATTAGCATACAAGAGTTATGTGCACCTCCAAGTTCATAACAGTTCAACTCACAACAATAAGCCATGGAATCAAGCCAGATGTCCATCAATGGGCAATCGCATAAATTATGGTATACAGACACAACAGAATATCACTCACCACAGAAAAATAATGAAATTCTGTCTTTCACAACAAAATGGATACAGTTAGAAATCATTATGCTTAGCAAAGAAACTCAATCCCAAAACACAAATATATGCATTCCCTAACCTGTGGTAACTAATATACAGAGTAGAAAAAAATGCATATGAACAAAATTATCATTTTGAAATTTGATTATTATTTATAGTCCTTGTCTACACATTTGGAAAGCAATGATTTTTCTAATCTCTGCTTATTGAATTTTTTTACTTAGTCCATGGTTAAACTGTGCTTATAAAGCAAATTAAAAGTATACCCTTATAAAAATTAAAAGAAAAATGGGACCAGGAAGGGAAGTTTGTAATGAAGGAGGATGGGGGGGGGGATATTATCATGCTGTTAAGAGTAGACATAGTAAATACATGAAATTTGTTTTCTTTACATAAATAAAAATAATGAACAATAAAATAAACAAATAAATGACTACTTCAGGTGACCTAGACACTGAGATTGTCCCCTGCAGACTGGGATTTGTGTCTGGAATCAATTTTAAGGCTACCATCCCTGATTCCAATTCCTAGGCTGAACTCTTAAAATCTCTTTTCTCAAAGCCTACTGGAGAAAAGGTAGAGCAGGCTGTCAGCCACTGCCTCCATCTGGAACCTCTTTGGAAGGTCAGTCCTGCCTATGAGGATCCTAGCTAGGACAGAAAATGCTGCACCTTCAGGAAAGACCCCAGACCATGCAGGAGTCCATCCTAACTCTCCTTGTACAACTGGATCTCTCCTTCCTTTTCTGGGAAGTGGATGAGTCGAATCCTAACACCTTCTATCCAGGATTCCTGAAGGTTTCGCTTCATGAAAATCACCAATGAACACACCTCCTTTATCCTCGTCAAAGACTAAGGATTCCAACAGGTCCTCCCCTCTCTTTCCTAACCCATCTCAACCATTTTCCACAGTGTAGAAAAAATAAAATAAAACCAACCAAACATATAAACAAAACTCTCTCTTTAAACAATATCTGCGGTCTGACACGATAGCCTAGTGGCTAGAGAGTCCTTGCCTTGCATGCACCGGGATCCCATATGGGTGCCAGTTCGTGTCCTGGTGGCCCCACTTCCCATCCAGCTCCCTGCTTGTGGCCTGGGAAAGCAGTTGAGGACTGTCCAAGGTCTTGGGACCCTGCACCCACATGGGAGACCTGGAAAAAACTCCTGGCTCCTGGCTTAGGATTGGCTCAGCTCTGGCTGCTGAGGCCTCTTGGGGAGTGAATCAGCAGACTGATCTTCCTCTCTGTTTCTCCTCCTCTCTGTATATCTGCCTTTGCAATAAAACAAACAAATCTTTCTAAAAAAAAAAAAAAGAATATATGAGCATGTCATTTTCCTGCCTAGAATCCATTAATAACTTATTCATGTTTCCTAGGATTCAAGTCAAAACACTCAGTCCATAAGAACTGTCATCACAGCACCCACATTCATCTCAGCAGCCTGTCATTTCCCACTCTCTGCTTTCACCACTCTGTCTCACACGGCATCATTCTCCCATTTTTCTAAAGAGTTGAACTCCTCTCTTCAGGGCCTTTGCACATGCTATTCCCTGCCTGAAGTGCCCTTTCCCTTGTTAATTCTAACTCATCCTTAGAGCTCCGTTTAACTATCACTTCCCAAATCACTTTCCCTCCCCACAAAGGAGCTCAGGCCTCATTAGTTTCCTGCATTGGTATCTTGATAATATTTATCAAATGTGTGGTGAACTCATTATGTGCATAATTATGTGTTAAGTCTCTACCTCCTCAGTAGGCTGTGATCACCACAAGGACAATGATCGTCTCACTCACCATTATATTATATTCCCATGGGACCTGACACATAATAAATAATAATAAATATTTGTTGACCATAATGACAAAAAAGGTCAAGTAATAAAAAAAAAGTTTTCATAAGACCCTATTCCCGTCTAGAGTAGTACCATGAGGAACTAAATCTGGGTCACTAAATCTTTAGACTAACATAAACCAACTTAGGCAAACTTTCTGATCTGCTTTCGACCTGTTCACAAGTTCAAAAGGGTAACAGTTAACAATTGTATTTGAGATTTTTTGCATGACAAAGGATTTCTTATACCAAAAAAAAAAATTCCCTGAAAGGTGTCTTTAAATATTGTGTTCCCTTCGGTGCCCATAAGCCATATTAAGAGCTCATTAGTTATCTGCCAGGGAGGCTAGAACCAAGAGGCAAGTCATAAGGATGGTTGCCAAGGGAAAAAAAAAATGATGATAAATCAGCACTTAAAAGAAAGTGTAAATCATGGAGGAAGGAGGACCAATTTATAGAAGTATGATTTGTACATAGCTTATCAGGAATTCTATTATCCTGAAACATGCTTGAAGGGGATGAAAAGACTGTGAACTTGGTACCACGTCTCCACCTTTCAAAGGAATCCTGCTCTCCTCCTCCTCCTTGGACTCTTCAAAGCTTTGGAAGGTGTCTGTGAACACTGCCTTGGAACCGCAGCATGGTCCTTTCCTACCTCAACAGTCACCCAGCGCTCTGTCAACCTCCATCACTTGCATTTGGCAAAGACTCACAGCTTCAAAACGGACAAAGGGAAGACTTCAGGGTTAGACGGGCCAATGAAAAGCAGAGGATCCTATGCAGCTGGTTAGAGAAGCAGATTTGACTTTGTCTCATTGGTCTTATTTTACAAATGGTAGCAAAATCTGAGGAAGTGTCCATACTACAAAGGTCTGGGTTGAAGTTCTACTGTTGCCTATGGTATGGCCATTGCCATTGTCTGTTTATATATTCAGCTCCTCTCTAGAATGGCTCCACCAGAACCTGGTATGAGGAAGTACACTGCGTCCAACAGCCAGAGGTGTGTTACAGCCACCTGTGAGAATCAGCTGTCTCTGCCTCTTCCTACCAATTGACTCCCCTCCCCAGACTAGGACCTGAGCTTACAAGGACTGCTGTGTAATCAAACACTTCCTCGCTCTCCTTCACACTGCATCCTCATCTTCTTTCATGACCCCCAGCACTTTCCTCTGAAGGGCAACCCTCACTGTCCATTGGTATGGTTGTACTTTTATTCCCTCCTCAACTCTAACTTCTCCAGAACCTTGAAGACGGGGCCATGTCTGGACTATTTTTACTGCTACAAAGCTCAACCCAGCACCTGGCTCATAGAAAGAATATGATAAATAACCAATCTGCAACTGAGTGAATGCATTATTTTTACTACCAGCACTCATGACAAAGTAAAAGAGAGATAAAAGAATGAAAACAACAAACAGTCCCTACAAAATCATGAAAAATCACAATATTCTGCAGCAGTGTATCTAGCCATCAAGAAGCATAAATTGGACAGAAGAGGAAGTCCTCCTTTGTGACTTCTATGATACTCATTATTAATAGTATCCAGAAAACACTTTTCCCTCTTCTTCCTTTCCTATGTTCCCCAGCTTTGAGGCTGTTCCATTGCTTGCATCCCCATCGCTGTCTGAACCCATGGATTCTACCTCCACAGTTCCCACCAACTGCAGATCAAAAATATTTCTTTAAAAACTACTTCTGTTTCTACTAAACATATACATATTTTTCAATTATTCTCTAAAAATATGGAAGTAACTACATAGAATTTACATTGTATTATGTGCTATAAGAAACCTGGGGATGACTTAAAGAGTGCAGAGAGAAAGTGTGGGTTGTGTCCAAACCCAATGCTATTCTACATACCAGCCTTGAGCATCCACTGATCCTTGTGTCTACAGAGGTCCTGAAACCAATCCCCAAAGAAGCAAAGTAACATGTGTATATGCCTATTACAAACCATGAAAAGTGAAAGGATCCCAAAATGTATCAGTAATGTGATTTCAAAGTGCACCAGAGGAGGGGGGGTTGAAAGGAAATTTTGAATAACTGTGGCCAGAATTGACAATGGGTAAGTTCATAGGAGTGATCTCATCCTGGCCACTCCAGTGCAAGGGAAATGCTTTGTTGTGTACATAATAAAATATGAATACCAAAATGGCAATTCACACCTAACCATGAAGTGGTACTGGAGGCGGTATTGCAATAGGATACCTCCACTCTGAAAGTTTTATTTCCCATTCTGTGAGACATTGTCAAGCAAAATTCTATTTAACCATGACACAGGATCCATGTCTTTATAGTTGAGATTATCCAATTAAGTCAGGTAAGATTCCCCATCTTGGTCTGTCTCAGTCAAAAATTTAAAGGACAATCAAAACTTTGAGCTTGAAAAATTGTCAACATTTCAATGTTTAGTCATTTGAAAATACAGCTGCAGCCAGCACCTCTCCCCTATCATAACAGAGGAGAGCGGGGGTGGAGGTACCATTTTACCTACTCCTTTAACCCAGCCTGTTAACTAGACGTCTGCATGTTGGCTGCGCAATGATAATCACGACCCTGAGGCCCTACAATATTGGGAAATGTCTTCTGAAGCATCAAATAGAGATTAAATTGTCTTGCCTGTAGTTGCAGCATTAATTTAAATTACAATTCTTTGGAAAATAGTACTGGATTATCAGTTCTCACAGGACATGGAATTTTATCTCAGGGTGACTCTTTATGAGCCAGAGTAAACAATGATCCTCGACATTGGTTTTCTAGGTCTTTACAGATGTACAAGACTCTATCTTTTTTTTTCTTTTAACATTCTACTGAATATAAAAACCACTAGCTACTTTGGAATGAAATGTCGCAGTTTTCAAGCAAAATTTGCCCACAGTTCCTCATCTGATGCCCATAACCCTTCAGAAATGTAGATGAGATAGAACATTAGGGTAAGGTCAGTGCCTCCCAATTCCATTTTTGTCTCACACTATGTGCTTCCATTTCTACCTTGCAACACTGTTTTGGAGGATTTCCCTTAAGCTTTTAGAGACCATTTTCCCCATATGGCTGGAGAGCTGAAAATGCAAAGGAATTTATATTCCCACACACCATTCTAGTTCTAACCAGCAACCAAAATGCAAGAAGGCGGAAGGTCCAGTCCCTGGCCTCAGACTGAGACCAGGTAAAGCCCAAGCCACCTTCTAGAATTCTCCTGTGAATTCAGGGCAGAGCCAGTCTTAAGGATTTGTCTGTGATCTCTCCAGTCTTGCTCTGCTGTCTCCCTTTCTCTCACTTCTCTGCCCTGGGAGCACTTGCTTAAGGAGTTACTCAAGTCTGAAGCCACAAATCAAAAGTTACCCCTGAAGAATTCAGCCTAAAACTTAGGGATACATACTAGTTTTTTACAAATGGAAGAATGGATACAGAAGAGTAAATTTGATTTGTACAAGATCACATACTCTGAGTCTAGATCCCAGGTCTCCTCATTCATCAGTCATTCAATCAATATTCATTATGTACCTGCCCCTGTGCTCAGAATAAGAAACAGAGAGGTCCCACTCCACCCACACATGCAGGCTTGTGAGAAGGACAAGTCTTGCCATAGTCTTTTTAGCCTTAAGTTTTTCCAACATAAAGGATCCTGAAATAAATGGCTCCATCATTATGCCTTTTCAGGCTGATTGCGTCAAGACTCCACTTGAAGGCAATGAACATCCATAAATGTTTCTACTGAACACCACACATCACTCAAGGTGTTGGAAGTCTAACCAACTCCTTTTTTCCTGCATAACAGGGCCCCACATCCACACCACTACTGGGAAGAGAGACAGAAATAAGAGAGTATGAGAGAAGGATGGGGTTCAATGGGGTCTGCAATAAAGAATCAGAGAGGAAATAGATGACTGGGCCTCAGAAAATTTCGCACAGGCGGTAGCATCCCTGTACTTGGTCACCATCACTTTTCTCAGCAAGAGCTGCACCCACCCTCTTTGTGTCACAAGAAATCCCCACACTGGCAGTAGTATCACCAGCACATGGTAGCCTAGTGATAGGAATCTCTACCTCCCTGAACTTTGTTCCATTTTCCCGAAATTCAGAGAGCAGAGGTTACCTAACTTACTACAACCCATCAAAAGGCAAAGCTTGTACCTGATTCCCAACTTCACATTTGGAGAATTACAAGAGAAGGCAAAGGAGAATCTTCCCATCAACACTCACTTTCTCACAGTAGAATAACCCACTCTGCTAAGTTAGGCTGAGCAAATGACTAAACATTAAAGTAAATGAAATTCTCACTCAAAAATGAAAAAGTAGAATTAAGTCTTGTATCACAAAGAAATAGCCTGGAAAAAAAGGAGAAAAGCCTTAAAATGAGATGGAGCATTAAACAACATAAATGTTGTAAAATTCTAAGATGTGTCTGCTAAGGAGGAAAAGCGAATGCCAGAAGATGCTGGAAGTCATCTGTATGTGCTTACCTTTGTCTTCCTGGCAGTTGCACTGCAGTCTCTCGGTACCACTTGCTGGAAAGGAACAAAACAGAAGATGTAAATAAGGCAAGAAAGAGGCTTGGTAGAATGTTCCTGGTATACAGCAGTACAGGACTTGGAGCAGGCCTTTTCCTAAGCATCAGAATAGCAAAATGAGATAGACACAATCTTTAGGATATATACAAACAAAGGAAAATTGGAGGATGCCACAAATTACAAAGAGGATGTACTAACTTCATATAACAACAACAAAAAAATCTCATTAGTCTACCTGAGATTAAACTCTCAGAAACACATGGGGAAGAGAAACAGGCAGCCCTCAACACGATTGGGAGATAACACCATGAAGTGACGGCTGAAGCTAAGGAATACTTCTTTCCATTAGAGTCCCACCTCTGGACTCACCATTACCAAGCCCAGAAGATGCACATTCTCTTGAGGGGAGGCTTTCTCTTGGCACAGAGTTGTAGGAAGTTCTCTTCTTTTGCCACTCTAGCCTCCAGAAGACATTGTCTTTGGGTCTAGATGGGGAAAACAATCCCTCTTGGGGCTTGAAAGCCAATTTAAACACAAAGAGATTATGGGAAAGAAATAAAACTCCACTGAAATCTTCCCCTGCATGTACAAGCCCTCTCCAGTGTGATCTCAGGCATTTCATGGCTTGTAAACAAAGAAAAAGAAGTGGTGATGATCATGCCCCTCTCCAAGGTTTGTCGACGCCACCAAATGCAGATATATCTAGAAAGGAGACTTTTTTTAACTCCCAGAACTGTGTACATGAAGCAGGCTCCAATGAGAAGCTGTGTAATAGCAGTACTCTTCAGAGCACAGGGTCTGGAGAGATGCTAGAAGCACAAAGAAGCCAGAAACAAAACTCTCCTACTCCTACCATAAGTCATCTTTTACTTCTATCAAATCAGAATCCTCTGGAGGGCTAGTTACAGCAGGCTCCTAAGTCTCAAGCCAGCCTACCTGACTCAGTAGGTCTGAGGTAGAGGTCAAAAATATGCTTTTCTAACAGGTTCCCAGATAACACTGATGCTGTAGATCCAGGGATCACACCTAGAGATACGCTGACCTCTACCTTCATTGAAAAGCTTTACAGGAGAAATGCAGCCTAAAGCTCACCATGACCTTGAACAATGCATTGCCCTCTTGGCTCCCACGTGCCTGAGATGAAGCCACGTGCTACATGATCTCTTACAACTTGAATATTCTGCCACTGTGCAAGTATCTCTCCATCTCCTGCATTTACTGTCTAACTCTCGCCGAGGAATAGAAGGAGACCAAGTGTACCAGTAATTGAGTGAAAAAGAAAAATTTATATCCAGAAGACAGAAAGAGCAAATATCACATTTTTCCCTACTGCCCCAAATTTTCTTCTATACTCTAAAGTACTCTCCTGACTTCAACTGATCTCCCCAGTATCCCAAACTTAGCAGACATTTAAAATAAAGAATGAACTGTTCGGTCATGTAAACATCCTCCCCATATTTCTCAGCCCCTTGGACTGTGATTCTGTGACTCGACAGTGACATCTCGTGGCCACAAGGTAAGTCCCAGGCCCTGAAAACACCCACCCATTCTTCGTAAAGAAGGCACTTAAAGGCGATGCCTAAGTACCCATAAATAAGCTCAATTACTAGTCTCCTAAATAGCATACCCTTACTATCGATAAGCAAACTTTTGTCTTGGTTCAATGCAAAAAAACATTAAGGCCTCTGACTCTTGTTTTAGATCTCTATTCACTGACCCATTTGAAAGACTAAGACCCTTAGGAGCTAGCAACCCCTCTGTTGTTGATGCCTCTTAACTATGTTCATTTTTAAACTGTTTGGCTAAAGGGACGCATCAAAGCATTTGGCAAGGGAAAAAAAATACAGCCTAACTTTGCTTCCAACAATTTGATCTAAGCAAATAAATAAGTCATTTTCATTTCTAGTTTAACATAACAAGAATATTTTTACATGATAATTTGCTTTTAAAAATTCTAGCTGTGAAGTTTAATAACAGCACATGAAGCTGCCTGTCATTTCATATTTATGTTCCAATCTCATTTTTGACAGTTCCCAAGGGCTCTAGACTGTTCAGCTAAAAAAATTCTAGGCCACGTTTTCATAACAATGGGTAGAAAATTCAGCCCCAGAGGCAGGCAGGAAGAAAAAACTTCTAACAGGGCTTGAGATATAAGACGCTTTCTTTCCTCACTGCTTTAACACATTGTGGTGAAATGGTCAAGCAAGCTTTCACCTTTTGTCCACTAAATAGATGACCCGGTCATAGGTGCTTCTACCAAACTAGCAGTGTCAGGAGGGCCCCCGTGACAAGGCTTGGCTGATGGCCAAAGCAGCTAGTAGTGACTGAGTGCTTACTCTGTGCCAGGTACCATGCCCAGGTCATTCCAGACAACAGGCTGAGTCTCCATGACATCATCCAAAAGCACTCCATTTCCTAGCTGATAAGGGATAGTATAGGTTGGGCTTCAAGTCTGAACCCAGACACTTCATTTCAGATTAGAGTCTTTCCTGGCTAGGGCAAAGATGTTGGGTGAAGGTGACCAATTCCTTCCTCAACTCTTTAAAGCTCAGCTTCAACCTTCTCTCCTCCTTCTCTGCTCCCCTTATCACTACCACTCTCACCAACCCAGCTCCTTCCACTCACAGCAATGCTTTTTGACTGTGAAATCTCACCCTGGTTTTAGCCACCCCTATCCCCAGTCTACCTCATCTTGAATGGCTGGTATGAACATAAACATCTTAAAGATGGGCCTCATATTTAATGAAGCTATATTATCCCAGCAGCTGCATAAGCCACTGAAGGCATTCAGTGGCCAGGATATGTTCCCAGAATTAACAAATGAACAAACAGAACTTGTGAAATGAATTTCCACTCTGTAATAGGAAAATGGTCCATCCCACTAGAGTGATAATGGTCAGTGAGGATGATAATCAGAGAAAACACCCAAGGAATCCACTTGAGCTCTGCACCAGCAACGTCACTGAAAATCAGTGATTTCCTCACTGAGCCAGGCCACTTCAAGTCAGAGACAGGCATCATGGCACAAAAGCCACCCTCCTTTCTGTCCCTATTGTGGGACATTTAGAGGACATGCACTGCTCCAGCTCTCCTCCAGCACAATGTTTACCACCAATCCCCACTCCCACACAACTGCCTTATTCCTATCTCCTTATCTGTGCCTCATAAGAATGGGAACTCTCTGAAGACATCAGGGGCTTCTTGGTTTCTCTGCTACATCCTTGGGGTCCCTTAACACCTAGAAAGTACTCATTAAATATTTGTAATTATTCAGTCCTTAGTCAGCAGCACCTACAAAGAAGTGATTTGAAAAAAAAAAAAGAACTTGTGTCGCATTCAGAGCCACAGCCAGAGTTCATCTGTCTTTTGCTGAAAGAGTGATGTATGTGTGATCATATTTTGTAGATGCTAATTGTTGACAACATGATTCGGTGGCTCAACAAATTGGAACTGACACCATCAACCTGCTCAATCCATTTACAATCTTTCATCATCAATGCAAGGGACTTAGTCAACTGAGCAGGGCCAGCTTCTCTCAAGAGTGCAGTGTCTTGTTTCCTATTAGTGATGAGCATTACAAGTAAATAGATTGGCTTAGTGTGTTAAATTCCATCCAACAACCAGGCAAAAATCTTTACTGTAAGAAAGCTAATGTAAAAAAATAAAAATCTGACAAATATAGAGAGGGTGGACTTGAGTCACTGCATATTTAGTGAGCAGAAGTTTTGCTAACTAGTTTCTCTACCACCAGCCTTCAGATCTCACCATCCACATAGTACTCAGAATAATCTTTCTTTTTTAAAACCTTATTTATTTGAAAGAGACATAAAGAGCTCCTATCCATGGCCTTACCGCCCCCCCCCCCCCAAATGCCCACAAAAGCCAAGGATGAGCGAAGCCAAACCCAGGAGGCAGGACTTAAATTCTGGTTTGTTGGGACTCAATTTTGTGAGCAATCAGCTGTTGCCTCCATGGATGAGGGAACTGAAAACAGCCAGGAGCAACACCCAAGCACTCAGACATAGCATGCAGTTTTACATCCTTAGGCACATAACCAAAAGAATTAGAAACCAGGATTTAAGAAAGGTCTATACCTACAATGTCATGATATAGGAGAAGACGGTGTCTGGAAGGGGGAATACTGAAGGTGGAATGGAAAATCTCTGAGCCGATGGAACTGTATCATGAAAAGTAAAAATAAAAAAATAATTTTAAAAAGGAAGTAGATCAACCAGGACACAAACCAGAACAGATTAGTTTATATACCACCATACTGGATCTGATAAATAAATCTTTCTAAAAAAATTTTTTTAAAGAAAATCCTTTTGCATGAATATTTACAGAAGCACTATTCATAATAACCAAAAGATCCAGCAGTAAAGCAGCATCCAAAAGACAAACAAAATGTGGTCTATCCATGCAATGGAATATTATCCACCCACATACAGAAATTAAATACTGATCCTGATTTAGATCAAACTTAACACCTGAAACATTATGCAAGTGAAGGAACCGAGCCACAAAGTCACCATATGGCATGCTCCTGCTGACATGAAACGTCTAGAAGACGTAAATTCATAGAGACAGAAAGTAGACTAACGATTGCCAGGAGCTGAGGAGCCTGAGGGGAGAGAGATCATCCAGGAATGTGACTTCTCCATCATTTCTGCCTACTATATATTTTTAAACTGCGTCAAGATTTATTTCTCACAGCTGTAGAGGCTAAAATCTAAAGTCATGGAAAGAGCACGCTGAGTCCTGGGTGAGGGTCCTCTTCCTGCTATGTCCTTACACCCCCTTCCTTAATGGATACACACAGAGGAAAACTAATTATAGTCTTTTCCCATAGGGATAACAACTCCACAAAGAGGGCTCTACCCTCATAACCCCATCCAATTTTACTCACCACCCAAAGGCCCCCCCCCAACATCATAACACCAGAGTTGGACTTTACCAAATGATTTGGAGGGGGATGCAAACACACAATTCATAACAGGAGACACAACTTAGTGACATAATTTAAAATATCCTAAATTTGATTGTAATGATGCATAATCTTGTGAATATTCTGTAAGTCACTGAATTATATACTTTAACTATATAAACTATACACTGAGTGACTTATATGTCAATAAGACTGTTCTTAAAAATAAAGAATAGGTGACAATCAGGTGTTTGGTGCAGCCATTAAAATGCCACTTGGGGCACCTACATCCCATATCAGAGTTCTTGGTTTCAAGTCCTCATTCCTCTTATAATTCCAGCTTCTTGCTTTTGCTCACCCTGGGAAGCAGCATATTATGGCTCCCTGACACCCACACGGGAGACCTGCATTCAGTTCTTCCCAACACCTGGCTTCAACCTGGCCCCACCATGGCTTTTTCAGGCTATCAAGGAGTGAACCAGAAGATCAAATTGGTTTTATCCAACTACCTACTTCAGCTTTTCAAATCAATAATAAAAAAAATACATTATTAAAGGAAGAAAGAATGCATTAACAGCAGAGATAATAACCTCAAAATATCATGATTTAATATATATTAATGGAAGATATTTATAGAGCAGAACCCTATATCAACCCCATAAATCAACAGAATGCATTCAAATCCAAGAGAGCTAGAGTTGTTATCTCTTCTTGAGAGGTGACATTTGCTATTATTAAGTGTCTCTGCAACATTTAAAATGATGTGTCATTTATACCACTAAGTCTCAAGAACCATGTGCAGTAAGTAATATAATTTCTATTTTATAGATGAGAAAAATGAAGCACACAGAAGTGAAGCTGCTCATTCACAATCACTACCTGATCAGTGGGAGAGGCTGACTTTGACTACAAGTCTAATGCTCAGTGAGTAAACAAGATGCACCCCGGAAACACGAATGGCAATAATCTAGGGACCAAAAGACTGACTGGCAGACTCAATATCTTTAAAGCTTGCTACAGGGAAGAATCTTTGTAGAGAAGGACAGAAACTAGGACCATATACTAGTCCAAGACTTGGATGATAGCAGCAGGAAAGGTGATAGCAAGAAAGGTGTCCCAAGTGAAATCAAGACTTTTGGTCAACTGAACAGGCTGACAAATCTGGTTGAGGTTGTTCCAACAATCACTCAGGCTGAAAGAGCCACATATATTTTCATACTCAGGAAAAAAAATGGGGTAGCAAGAGCTATCAAAAATACCATCTGCTTCCATGGCATAAAGCAAAGTCTATAGTGTCTTTCTCAATGTGTGTCCCATGGAACACTGCTTTGACTTGGTGCTGCGAGATGATTGGATTGAGGAGAGAAGACTGCTTAAATAGGTTTTTACAACTGCTTAGAAAAGCAGACTAAGATCTCTTTGGTGAGGGCTTCTCCCTCACCTTCTACACTAAGCTAGTAGTCACTGAGACTCATCAAGAGGCTACAGTAGAGTGCAAACTCAGCAAATTTACAAGTATCTAGATCATTCTTGGGTTACACATAACATGGCCTCAGTGAATACATTGCATATTTTACAAACTGTGCCTTCTCTTTTCCCCTCTCCTCACTCCCTACCAAATACTCACATTTTTGCTTTCCGGAAGTCTTCCCAGAACACTCCAAATTGACTAAGCAGCTCTTCCTAAGAGCATACTTACAAGACATTTTCTGTTCCATGCCATGGCATTTGCATGTTTTATTTGTTAGCATCTGTTTCATTCTTCTTTGCTTGCAGCTCACAAGCTTGTTAATAAAAGGGTATCCCCAAGGTCAAGCACTCTGCTTTGCACATGGTGCTTGCTCAATAAAGCAGTGGTTAACTGAGTTATGAGTTTCCAGCCACCTCCTGTTAAAACTCCTTTGTCCTGTGGAGACTGCACACATAGTATGTCTCCATCAGTAGTGCCAATCACTGATTTGCCTGCTCACAGTATTCTTCAAGCCCTAGCTAAGGTTACTTGCTTCCCAACAATCTTGCTGCCTGTGGGGCTATATCCCAACTCTTCCTCTTCCCATTGCCCTTCCCCATGTCTAACCACACTGGACTGGGGAAACTAACCAAAAGGCAACTGATCCAGGGTCTCTATAAACACGGGCTGGACCAGTCACATGAGATTCTCTCCCTCTGTTTCAATAATCAAAATTAAGACTCACATAATTACAAACTCTTAACAAACAGGGAACTTTTGTTCAATACATTTGTCAAAATCTATAGCTTTTCTGGTCAATACTAACCATTAGCTATTTAAATGCACATTTAAATTAATTAGAATTAAAAATTCAAAGTTACATTAGCCACATGTGAGGACCCAACATCACGTGAGACAAATGGCTCCCATACTGAACAGTGTAGGTAAAGAGTATTTCTATCTCTGTAGAAAGTTTTATTGGCCAATACAGTCCTGTGTCTTTACAGTAAGGTTCAGTATCCTGTAACAATGTAAGTGCAATGTATGATTCTCTGCTTCTTGTAACCAAGAAGTCATCCTACCAGAATACCCATTACATGATTCAGTCCTTCATTCATTTAACAGCTAATTTGTATTGATGCACAAAGTATCTTTTGCATGCTAGGGATGCATTAGTGAATTCCTACCACTGATAAAACTGGGCAAAGAGCCCCTGGCTGGAGCCTTAAGTGTCTCACAAAGTGATGGCTTTTGCACATTTTCCCTTTGCTAACTGAACTTTTAGATGGGAATGCCAATGTTCCTGGCAACCTACTCCTAAGGTCCTCCTAAGTATACTAAGTGTAAGTATCCATTTGTGCCTTCTGTCCCCAAAAATCCTTTACCACTCTTTTAACTGGCCTGGCTCTTGCCCTGACTTTTTCCAGCATCCCATAGTTCTGTGCCCATGCTCCCCCGGCCTTCTTGGCAAAGACCTCGCCTTCTCCTTCCTTTGCCTGCCCTGCACTCCCATCTATGCCATCCTTACTAGGTGCCCAAGATTTCCCTTAACAGACAGACTTTCCAGTTTCCCTTTCCCTTTCCATGGCTGGAGCATGCTTGTTTGAGTTTTTAAGAAATAAATCAAGGTGATTATCAGTCCTTAAGTTATATGGGGCACCAATAATACATGATGCACTTAAGTCTTTTCAATGCTCAGCACTGTCTTAGAGATAAGGATGTCATCCCTATGCTACAGGTGAGGAAACAACTTACAAAGATCGAAACACTGGCCCTAAATCATGATGGATTAGTTTGGGGTTTTATATCCAGATCTTTTATCCCAAAGCCAAACCTCTTTGTGTTATAATCTTAATTTCAATCTCCTGCGGTTGAGACAACTACCTCAGGACTCTAGTAACCTCAAAGATTCTCCACAATTAAGATGTCCCCTTGAAGAACGGGTCAGATAATTGAGTTATCTGCAGAGTTTATTACATCTGGCTTTGAATTCAGAATTAAATTTACCAGGTTGCAATTATCCTACCCTTTTCACTGCACAGTATTAATTTCCAACAAAAAAGTAGGACAAGTTAATATAAACGAGAATTGTGAGATTCGTCAAGGAGAATTTGGGCAATTGAAACAGTCTTAAAACAATGAAATTTACAATCATAAAAAAGGTACCAAGTATAATCCTCAGAATCTCACATGAGAGAATGCTTACCCTTGATGTTTCATCTTGTTTTTCCTAGTTCTATCATTGAAGCCCCTAATAAACATTTCATAATTATGACTTAAAAATATTTCCTTATTGCTGCTCTGTACCAAACACATAATTCTTTCAAAGATCTTCCAAAGACAGATAATAGCTTAAAGCCTGAATTTACTCAAAGAGTTCCATATTCCAGCTAACCCAAGAGTAGGCAAACCTTAGTTCATGGCAAAGTTTCAGCCTACCATTTGTTTGTGTGAACCATTAGGTAAAAATGATTTATATAAGTCGTTGAGTGGCAATATCATAAAAGAATAACTTTTGTGACATGTGAGAGCTAGATGACATTCAAATTTCAGTGCCAATAAAGTTTTATTGGAACACAGCCATGTATATTATGTATGTATCTATTGCTGATTCTGTGCTCCAAGGCAGAACTGAGTAATTGTAAGAAAGACTGTGTGGCTTCCAAAGTTTGAAACATTTAGTACCCAGGCTCTGGTAAAACTGTTTGCAGACCTCTGAATTAGGCTAAGGATATTATGATAGTGACAACTCAGGCACAATCATGATGTCAATCAAATATGTAAAGCAGAGATCATGCAGGTGATCCTTGAGTTGGCAACAGTGATGTGTAGCTTTCTCTATTTTGGGAGCAGAGTGAAGAATGCGCCCAAGGACCCAAGGAGGGATTCCAGAAATAATAATCAGATACAAACAAGGGATGTATTCTGACATCCTCGAAAACACAAACTGTTTAATCTGAACATGACAGACATGACTTCAAACCCAAGCAGCATTTCATAGGAAAACACACTGGGAAGACAAATGTCTGAATGGAATAAGCATTGATGTTAACGACCAAAGAGAGAAATTCAGTCAATTAGGCAGAGAAACTTGCATCAGCTCTCTGTGCCTTTCCCAACCTAACATTATTTGCTTGTGCATATGATTTTTATCAGGCTCATAACTCTTTGACCCAGGCAGTATATTTGGTTTTCTACGCACCACGGCTACTGCAAAAGTAACAGTTATACCCTGACCTACGCAAAGGGATTATTTATTATTCCATCCTTTATTCCTTTGAAACAAATATAAAGCAGAGAAGCAAGCCTCCCTCGGCATTTCCTTTCCCTCCTGCTCTCACTTTATTCTCATCAGCAAACATAAAGAGAAGTGATCAGGTCCCCTCTAAGACTAATTACTCAGACATGAAGATGGTTATCTTTTCCCCTGTGCTCCTAGGATTATGAGAGAAACAGATAGTGGAAGTGCTTCTTAGTTCTTTTTTTTTTTTTGTCTTCTTTTGTTTTAGAGATAAATTTAACACTTAGATACTACAGCTATGAAGCTTAAAATTGGAGTATTATATTCTCTCTGCCTATAAAACATTACTCCTGATGCTTTCTTCATTTTTCAAAAATTTATAAATACATAACTTTCAGGGTTGCACATCTTAATTAATTTTGAAGCAAGATTATAAGGAGTCAGAACATTTTATATATACATATGTGTACTGTGTATGTATTTCTACATAAATAAACTCTATTATGATTAACAAAAATAATCACTATATACCGTTGAGTTGCATGAGCCAGAGCCTCTGCTGGGTGCCTGACATAAAGGATCTCATTTAATCCACTCATAATCTTTCTTCACTGCCAGGAAATGAAGATAACTCTTGAAGAGAGCCTAATTGCAAGTCTGGGACAGAATTTTCAAGATCAGGCCAGGACTTTAGGCAGAAACTGCTTGCTGAGAGCAGCAAGAGATACCAAGTCCAGCAGAACTGGCAATTCACTGAATTCTCAGGATGGACACAGACATTAGAGAAAGGTAAGAATTGGCTGGCAAGGCAGAAATTTTGTATGACCAAGAAACATGGTCAGAGACAAGAGCACATTCTCTCAGCAAATAGTAACTACATGTCTCTAAACTTAAAAGTTTACAGTTGCATAGAGAATATTACAATTCTCTGTTATAAAAAGAGGGGTAGATTGCTACAATAAAATGCTATCAGAATTCAGTATCCCTTCAGCTTTGGGAGAAACAACAGATGGAGAATTAACAGCTTCAACAACCACTGACTCAACTATCCAATATGCTTACATCTTCTACTCATCAATGGAATGTTAGGATAAATGAGACAATTCCACCATATATCACTATGTAATAAAGATATGAGAAGCACTAGAAGAGACTTCCTGGAGGATATGGCATCCAAGGAAGCTGTACACACCCATGTGCCAACATTATCTGCAATAGCTGTAAAGTGGAAGAATTAATGTCCATCAAGAGATGAATAGGTAAAGTATGGGATACATATGCAATGGAATATTATTTTGTCATAGAAAGTAAAAGAAATTCTGACACATGTCACAACTTCAACAAACACTGATGGCATTAAACCAAGAGAAATAAATTAGTTTAAAACTATACTGTGTATTTCAGTATGTGATACACCCTAACACGACCCTTGCCTGAAGTCAAGGTTCCAGAATCTCACCCACTTGGGCTAGCATTTCTAGCCCTTTGTGCCTCTAGGCTGGTATTTGGTAATAGACCTCTGACACACTACATTGCCATTCCCGTTAAACAGGGTCACTGGCTGGTAACTCAAATAGCTTTTAATCTTAGAACATGTTGTCAACTTTCTTCTGGTTGACAGGTAGAGTACTTATCAATGTGACAGCATTTGCAGTACATTACAGCTTTTGTCCTTTGGGCAGAATTAATGGTGTACAAACAGACAAAAAGCAAAGGGGTTTAGTGGTAACTTTTTTGCTCTAGGACCTGACAAAGACTCCCTCCTTGGTTTAGTGATAAGTCAGGCTGCTCAGGCTCTCTTTGTAACTAAGCCTTACTCTTGATCTGTTGAGCCCTGATTTAGCACGAACACTTCTAAATAGGCTTAGGAAGAATTTCCCACCTTTGAGATCCAACCAAGTTCTTCTGCTCTACCTGTGATATCTATAGACATTCCTATTAGTAATTTTCCATACTCTATCACACCCTATCAGCTACACCTGTTGTATTCAAATTGGGGTTCGATCTCTACTGCTTAAATGGTATTGACTTTTATTGCAATAATCTTCTTTGTAATTTCTAGCAAGCATCCAGTGCAATTTCTCTTTAATACTACTTAAAACATGGGACCATCTCCAGCAGCATGCACATTGCCTGCGACTTTTTTCAATTTGTAGAAGCTTAGACCCAACCCCATTCCCACTGAGCTGGAATCTGTACTATCAACAAGATTCCCAGGTAATTCATATGGACATTGAAGTTCAAACAGCACCGCTTTTGTCAGCATGACTCCATAGCTTTCCACAATCAGGGGCTCTAACTTCTACATTTGCAGAGCATCCCACTAAGGCCAGTCACTCACAACTGAGCCAACTGATGAAACACACTGCACTGTCTCCTATTTCATTTTAATGCTCATCTTTCAACCACTCTCCTCCCTCATCCCTGGAGTTCATCTTCCACAGATTCTGCCTCCAGCATGAACTGCCAATCATTTTGCTCTCTTTAGTAGCATGGTCTGGAGTAAAGGAATTCATCCTGAAGAGCTGAAGAAAAGTACAATAAGAAACTCCAACCAAGGTCTGACCTTGGGATGATGCTTCACAAGGCAATCATATTTCAACATACTAAGTATACCTTCACCAGTGTTTTCCCCCTGTACTATGCTGGATATAGCAAAATCCCCTTCTGATATAGTCAAGAGAGCTAGGATTGGAACCAGAAGTAAACTTGCTTTGCCAGACATGTGACCTGGATTAATAAGTGATCTAATAAACCTAGATATGAAGAGGAACCCAAGCCATCCATTTAGTGTTATAAAGCCAGCCAAGTCTGAATCAGGGTCTCTAAGAAATGTTTATATTGAAAAATTACTGTTGAAAAAGAAGGTTTTGATTTGTATATATCTGTTTAAAAAACTAAGCCAATTTTTGTTGCTTGCTCATAAAATATATGATAAAATCACTGAAGTATTCTAAGATCAGCAAAATATCCATTCCTGATGTTTTTTTAAATAAGTTATTTAATTTTATTGGAAAGGCAGATTTACAGAGAGAAGGAGAGACAGAGAGAGATTTTCCATCCATTGGTTCACTCCTCAAGTAGCTGCAATGGCTGCAGCTGAGCCCCTGCAAAGCCAGGAACCAGGAGCTTCTTCCAGGTCTCCCACATAGGTGCAGGTCCCAAGGCTTTCAGCCATCCTCAACTGCTTTCCCAGGCCACAAGCAGGGAGCTGGATAGGAAATGGAGCAGCCAGGACACAAACCAGTGCCCATCTGGGATCCTTATCATGTTTCTCTTTGGACTTCATGGAGATCATGTGTACAAACCAGTGACAAGATTATAATTCTTCCACTTGACTACTTCTTGCACTACCATTCATCCCTCACTGTTTTCTGACAAAGACCTCTTCTCCAGACCAAGTCATTGATCTTCACTTCCCTTGGAGCTCTGCTGTTATTCAATTTGATACCATAGCTAGGTGTGCTTTATGAATCTATATGGTTTAACACTGTGAACTATCTGAAAGCAGAGATTTGCAGCCCTCCAAACCCGGCCCCAGGTCACATACATGGAAAGCCCTTCATAAATGATTTCTGAGTAAATCCTAATGCTTTCTTCCTATCCTCAAAAGGATCCCCCAGCTGGACCCTGACTTGACCATCACAGAGTGTGACTAGAACTGAAAATGACATGGCATAAGTCTGGTCCAGAATCCCTACCAGGGTTTGCAGCTACAAAAAATACTGACAACACTCTGTACTGTGCACTCTCAAAAGACTTTCTTTGGCCTCTGAATGTACTGGTGCTTTTGAAATGGATGCAAGCCCTTCCATGCCTGCTGAGTTCCATTTTATAATCCCCTGCAACCATTAATAATAAGAAAAAAAAAAGACTCTCACAGGCTATGACTTTAGCCACTTCTTACTTATTCAAAACTAGGAAGAGCCCCTAGGGGGTGAGGTCCCCAGTCTCTCAGGGAGGAAAATAATAAAAAACCTTTTCACACTCCATTATCAGACTTACGGAAACTCAGGTCAGGAGTTCTACCAGAACACATGAGAAATCCACTGTGTGAAAGCTTCTGTGGATAAAAGTTCAAGTCCAAAAAGTTGCCATACTCATCCCTGTTGAGGTTTCAAGCCCCAGTGAGGCCCAATAATTCAGTAAAAGTCAGTATGAATCCTGAAGGTATACTCACAACCAGTTTATAGATTCTGTGCTGACCAATTCATTGAATCCATAATACCTAAATGGGTGTCTACAGCTGTTTCTATGAAAGGGGCATAGGCTATGCAGTTCTAAAGAGAGACGATTTCAACCTGCAAAGTCCACCACCCTGGCTCTTTACTCTGTATCTTTCCAGGAATTTACTTACACCCATCATCCCACCATGAAAAGAGCAGCAACATTCCTTCCATTGGCTGACTCGTTGCCTCATTTTGATCCTTTGTTATTCTAAACGTATTAGCCACTCCTCTAAAACACTTCCTTCTGAGATGGCATGGGTCCCAAGCCAGGCCAATCATGATGCCCATTCCCTGGCAATACTGGCTGCTATGAGAAGAGAGGGCAGGCTGTGTGCAGTTCCAGCATCTCCTATGAGTGCTTGTTTATGTCCCAACTGCTCCACTTCTGGTTCTTGGGCCCCTGCACCCATGTGGAAGACCAGGAAGAAGGTCCCAGCTCCTGGCTCCAGATCAACTCAGCTCTGGCCATGGCAGCCATTTGGAGAGTAAACCAGTGCATGGAAGATATCTCTCCCTCTCTGTCTCCTTCTCTCCTGCCTTTCAAATAAAAATAAATATTTTTTTATTATAAATTTTCACAGAACTTGGAGGAAGAACACAGCATTTGGCATTGGGATGTGAAACAAAACTTCTTAAACAAGTCACCTAAAACTCTAAGCTTCAAAGGTCCTTTAACTTGAAAGCTAAGCAGTATTTTCATTGGCCTTGTAGGCTCATAAACTTGAAGACAAGTTTTGAAGACAGGGTAGTCTCATCCATCCCAGTGCCTGGCATAATACTGGAACATATTTGTTGAAATTTTTAATACATGTTATTTTACAGAATAGCTCCAGACTTAAACGTGCAGACAGTATAGTTTCAGCAAGCCTCACACCCCACTTACACTGTCATTAACGTCTTCCATGAGAATAGTAAATTTGTCATGATTAATGAACCAGTGGTCATACATTATTAACTGAACTCCACACTTTATTTAAATTATTTTAGTTTTTATCTAATGTTCTTTTATTGTTCCAGGCTCTAACCCAGGATGCCACATGTCTTTTTAAGGTTCCTCTCAGCTGAGTCGGTGTCTTAGAAATGCCTTGTCTTTGATGACTTTGCCAGTTTGGAAGTACTGATTAGGTATTTTATAGAATGTTTCACAACTGCTATTTATCTAATATAGGTTGTGAAAGAAGTGCTTTCTCACTGCAAAGTTACTCTCTCTCTTTTCCTCACCTCGATAATTTACTCTGTGGAAGAAGTCATAACACACAGCTCACAGTAAAGGAATGGGGAACTGGGCTCCAACTTCTGGGGGAGTTATCTACATAATTTCCTTGGATTTCTTCTGCATAAGATATGTGTGAATCACCTCCCTTATTTATTTATTCAGCCATTATTTACATCAGAATGGACATGTGCATATTGATTTTATGCCTAGCATTATAATCCAGTATTAATTTACTCTATTGACAAAATGGTCCCAGTTTGGGCCTTTGGGAGTGGGTAGGGTGGGGGGAGGAGTTATTGTCTGGTTTTGTTAGGAAGGTCTGGGATTTTTATGTATTTATTGTAGGTTTTTTTGTTATTGTCACTTTTGAAACATAGATGCTCCAGGCTTTACTGGCCCATTTCCTGTCCCAAATGCTACACTTCCTGGGTTAGCTCACATTCAATGACTAATGGAAGTATGATGTAAAGGCCCATCCATTTCAGATCAACCAGGGTCAATCATGATGGACTATATATGCTCAAAGTACCTCAGACTTCCCCAGGCCTACATTACTGATCAACTTTTTCCTTTAGCCAAGCCTGATTCCTCCTCCTCTGCTGACACACCAAATTCTGCCTTGATGTTTACTTCAAATAACCCAACACGTCAATTTCCTTATACAGTGAACTCATTTTCCATTGCATTTCATGAATGAAAAGGTAGAGGCATTTTGGTGGTTTTTTTTTAAGATCAGCCTCAGAAAATAAAATAAAATAAAATAACATGAGATTGGAGGGAGAACAACAGGGAAAATTTTTCTCAGCATTTTGCTACCACTTGAGAATGCTGTTTCGGTGCTTAGTTGCAGGGTGAGTATATATATGACATTGTCACTCAATAAATATTCTTCCACAGCTCTTTGCCCACAGTAATACAGCCACATTAACAGAGTTGCTTGGTTTCTAAAACGGTCTGACTCCTATTCCTGAACACAAATAGAATTCAAGTGAACAGATATTATAACCAGAAAGCCTCTTCTCAGAGTAGCACCAGACATGAAGCCAAAGAGTTCATTAGAAAGGTTATAAAAATGGAACTCAAATTGAAATCAGAGTTAACAGAATCCAGTGAAAAAAAGTGCTACCACCCAGAAGTTATCTTACATATAAGCATACATGTTCAATAAATACCTTCTGCACGAATTAATGAATTCTAATTTGTAATTGATAGTTCTGTCTCCTGATCCCAATTTTTAGACACATGGTAAAATACTGAGGGTCAACTATAAAGCTATGAAATGGTGTGTTTGCATTCCATGAAGTCAACTACCAAGCAATCCACACACTGGCAGTTAGACACTGAACTTCCTAAGAGCTTTTGCCTCTTTTAGATGTAAATGCATTCAGAGTAGAATTGTTGGCCAACATACTTTCATTTTAACTGTATTATCATTTTTGAAGGATAAATATCTAATTTTGTTCATACTAGGTTACATGAATAGATAACAATGAAAGTGCTGACACTCATGACAAAAGCATAGATCTCATTAACTCAATACAGTTGCAGCAAACAAAAATCATTAGTCCTACGAAAAGTTATAACTCATCAGCCTCAATCACATGCTCAATGAATTGAAGCTAGTCAAGTTTGTGCTCTGTTGTAAAGGAAAAGTTAAGTGAAAGGACATGTATAAAATCTATACTCATAAATCATCTACTTTGATACCTAAAAGGCAAGGTATAATTAGGAATGGTAGAACTGTTTCATCTCTTTGGCAACAGAACTTACATGTGTCTTCTTAAGCTTCATACACTTGACTTTTCCACATCTCATTATATCATTAACAAAATAGAGCCTGGCACAGTAGCCCAGTGGCTAAAGTTCTTTACTTTTTATGCACCAGGATCCCATATGGGCACCAATTCATATCCTAGCCACTCTGCTCCCCATCCAGCTCCCTGTATGAGGCCTAGGAAAGCAATCAAAAACAGCCCAAAGCCTTGGGACCCTGTCTCACCATGTAGAGAACTTGCAGGGAAAAAAAATGGTTGCTTTTAAGGCAACAGATGTAGCTGAAATTATCACTGCCACTTTCCTGCCTTTAACATGGTTGTGAAGTCTAAAGCTCTGACAGCCTTCACACAATGGTAAGACAATGAGCAAGACAGAAAGGCTCTACAGTCATTGATCAGATATACTTCTGTATAGAATGGCTGGTGATCTTGAGATAAAAACAATGAATAACAGAGAAGAAATTATAGTCTAATGGGTCCTGACTTTTTCATACATTAAGCCAATACCACCAGACTTCTCTGCACGAGAAAAATAAAAATCTCCTGAGTCAGGTTATCTCGTCTAGGTAGCCAAATACAAGTACACTACTCATAAAAACAAACATTCTCAACATGATTCCTGAGGGCTCTCCAGTCCCTAACTGCAGACATCTAAGAAGCTCTTTTGAGTGGTAAACTTGATTCTTCAGAACCGCTTACTTGCTTTGCTAGTTCCGGCATAGATCATCCAAAGAAACCTTTCCTAGAATTCCCACCACATCATTTCAGTGAGTTTTCAATCTCCATAACAATACTTCTATCTTCATGGCATGTCATAATATCTTTTTATCTATCTCATCTTTGATGCAGCATCTCAGTTAACAATGAATTCTTTCTGGTGAAAGTGGCAGCAATTCAGAACTGTTGAACTATCAAGACCACATGAGCAAGACCCTCGGAGCAAGCCCCACATCCGGGACCTGGGGTGGGTGGGAGACTGGGTGGGGCTTCTCCCTTAAAATCCCCTTTTACATCAGATATATGAAGGAAACAGTAAAAAAAAATGCTAAAAAAAATAAGGTTAAAACAAAGAAAAGGCGATAACATTAGATACTCTGTGTGTCACAGATTTCATGTTGGATCTTTCCCATTACTTTATCTTATTCAATACAGGATAAACAAAGTTAAGGTTACACCATGGTATATATCTTGCATATAATAATAAACAAATAATGAATGAGAAAACAATTAATTCTTTCAGGAAACAGATAAATTCGAAGGGAAAAAACTGGCAAGAATAGTTAGTGACATTCTGAGTGCAATCAGAAAGACCATCATGATCCAGGGGAACCTGACAACTCTGAGACAAAAAACAGAATAAATTATTGTAAAGAAACAGTAATCAAGGGAAAGCACATTGCCTCAAGTTGCTAATCTTCCACCTAGAAGAGCAGTTCATGGGCACCAGTCCACGTCCCAGCTGCACCTCTTCCCATCCAGCTCAGTGTTTGTGGCCTGGGAAAGCAGTTGAGGATGGCCTAAAGCCTTGGGACCCTGCACCCAAGTGGATGACCGGAAAGAAGCTCCTGGTTCCTGGCTTCTGATGGGCTCAGCTTTGAGTGTTACAGCCATCTGGGGAGTGAACCAGCATATGGAAGGTCTTTCTCTCTGTCTCTCCTCTGTCTGTAAATCTGTCATTTCAATAAAAATATTTTATAAAAAAAGAAAGAAAGAAACAGTAAGCCCTGTGATATTCCTGTGACAAGTCTAGAACACAGATCTCTCAGCTAAACAGGAGCTCCATTAATTAGGAAAACATAAAGATCACTCTTCTACACCAACAGTAATAAAATTCAGTTCAACTAAACCAACAGCACTGGAAGTACTTTTTATAAGCCACATCATATCAGAGAAGCTAGGGACATAAGGGTAAGGGTCATGGCCACTAAGAGATCATACTCTGTGATACAACCTCTACCAGGAAGTTGAGAGCACTCTACTTTCACTTTTTATCCAGGTAGAGATGCAACTGATTTTTCTTGCCTGGAGTTACAATGTATCTCTATCTATATCACCAAGCCAGATGCTGTTTACTGTACCTCATGCTGGGGCTGAGGTGGATAGGCTCATTAACTTACTATTCATCCTCAGCCTATGCCATACTTCAAGCAGGATGCCCAGCCTGGATATCAACTTTTCACAAACAACAATTGAAGTTGTCAGTTATCTTGATGAGCAGCACTCCAGTGAAAGAACAGCATAATTGGGGGGAAAGGAAGGCTGAACTGTTAGTGAGCTAATTTTTCCCAGTAGCAATAAGAACAAAATATCTTTCTGGGGGTAACATATTTACTGTTATTATTTGGTACGTAGCACATAAGTTCTAAATAATACAAAAGTGAAAATATTAAATTCCTCAGCTTCTAGGAAAGGCAGAGCATATAATATCCTAGGCTTCAAAGAAAAAAAAAGGAAAGATATTTCCAGAACCATATTTCTTTCTTTGTTCCTCTTTTTTCTGTCTTATTTTAAACAGAAGATACTGGTGTTCATTTTTCTTGTATACTTGTATGCTTAAATACAAGGCAGCAAGACTATAAAGAAAAAAGACCCCAGCGTTAAAGCCTCAAGGCAAAGATGATGTGAATTTAAATGATATATGACACTGTCCTTTCACACACTGGATGGATCATTATTAAGTCAACCAAAATGTAATTTCTACTATCCTTCCCATCCCTCCTGGCCTATAAATCTGAGACTCCAGCAATTTGCCAAATCCTAATCATCCTTTAAACACCAACTCACATGCTACAGCCCCAGTAAGGCCTTCTCGCTCCACCCCCCCCCCCCACACACACACACAGTGCTAACATTTCTTTTCTGTCTTCTACCTCTTCTTGTCTGCCCCTTCTGAAGCCATATTTCAACTGTATGCCTTTCCAACTTTAGATAGTGAAGTCCTATGAGACACAAACTCAGTTTATTCACTTTTGTATCCCAGCTCCTTGCACATGGATAACCTTAACAAATGTTTGCTGACTGGAAAAAGGAAGAACAAGTATGGAAAGAGGGGAGCTTCCTGGTGGATACCTACTTCACAAGACCTTAAAAGCTCCTTGTAAAGCCAAGGCAAGAGGCTCCAAACAAACTCAGCAGAGGGCAGCAGAGAGCTAAGGAGCAGAAACTCAAACAGGGATGACTACTCACCAGTTTTCCTGAAAATTACAAATGGGAAAGACTGCATAGCCAAGCATGAAAGACAAGCTCAGTGACATTAAATGTCAGAGGACAAAACACTGTCAGATGGAATGGGACACACAGGTAGGCATCAGGCCTTGCAGATGTGTCTTCAGACACACTGAAACAAAATGGACCCACCATATAATGAGTCCAACATAATGGGATAGACTGTGCTGAATGGGAGAGGACCTCATTGCAAAGCCCTGGCCCCCACAGGAAATGCCTCTCAAGTGATTACAAGGTCTTGGTAGTCAGGATGGAAATAATGGTGAGCAAGCCTAAAGGTGACACAGCCTGGGTCACTAATCAGAAATCAGGACTTTAGTGAGATGGAAAGATCACTGCCACTGAGGAAAGAGCTGAGCAGATAGAGAGAACTGAATATGACAAAGAGAAGTTTCTGCTGCTCAGCTCAGAAATCCCAAGAGCACAGGACCTTAGTGGGAGAGGAAGAAGAGCTGTACCTGGAAATAAACAAACCTCTGCCTCACCCCTTTTGAAACCCAGGTAAATCACTCCTAGCCAGATTCAGCCACAGGGTACTAAGCTACATGGGCACCAAGTAACTGCAAAAGTCTCTCAACTGTCCCAACTATCACCCAACCCAAATCAACTACTTCATCACCAATTACCCACAGTCATAGGCAAAAGCAAACCCAGACTCACATTCATACTCACAATTTGGGTATGGGCTTGCACTTTATTCTTTCAAAGCAAAGTGTTTTTTATGAATTGTATTACCAAGGAATAAAGTGAAGATTCTTAATCCCCACTCCATTGCTACTGAATTAGAATCCACATTTTATTTTGGTTTATGATATCTCTTTTTTATTATTATTCCATTTTTAATCCATTGTTATTATTACCATCATCATTTTATGATACAGTTCCACAGGCCCCTGGGATTTCCCTATACCCTCCCCAAATTCCCCTACCACCACCGAATTCCCTACATCATTACTAAAGTATAGTTCTTCATACACAGTCATATGTCCATTATTGTGGGCATGGAAAATGGCAGAATCCATCATCCTATTGTCATATAGTAAACAGTTTCATTGGGAGTCCATCTTTAGTCTGGAAGTGGAGATGCATAATGCACTATATCCTCACATCCGAATATATCAGTCTCCATTTTGCAGTTATTGTATATCCCTTACACAGTTCTATCATCTCTGGGTTCAGAATCTGCATTTTAACAAACTATTTCATGTGTTCACTAAAAGTAAACCTTGTTTTCACCACCTAGGCACTGCCATACACCTGTGACCTTAACCCAAGACCCTCTCCATGCAGACAGCTGTGTTCCAGTCATACCTAACAGGCCATGCTCACTTGCAATAGACAGTCTGTTCTCTTGGTTCCCTCCCTCCCTATCTGGATCCATGCTGGATTTTCTTGACATCCAGATCTTAATTTAAAAGTCAGATTTTCACAGAGGCCTTCCCACAGAAGAAACAAACAAAATATCCGTGCTCTTTCAAACATCACACCATGTTGCTTCCATGCCTTCTGCCCTCAGCGCCAGAGTTTCAGATTCAGTAGACCTAGGTGGTCTGAGAATTTACATTTCTAGCAAGTTCTCAGGTGATACTAAAGTTGCTATCCTGGTGCTTTCATTTGGGATTGACAGTCTTACTAAGTGGTGACATTTTTCTTTATCAGTCATTTCTATAACATCATCTCTACTCTGTTCCATGAGAGAAGGAAGTTTGTGCAAAACACTGCTCACTCTGCATCTCTAGTGAATGGTACATATTAGGTGCTCCTGAATAGTTACTGAATAAAGAATGAGTTCATTAGGAGCCAATCATTTTCATGGTGATTTTGTAACATTTTTGGACCTAATATACTTTAGCAATAACTTTGCAATCCACCCTTTGCTAATAAACAGCCACAACAGATTCGTATTCATTGACCAGAATTCAACTAACAAAACTAAGCAACACAGAGTTAACTGTATTTTACCTACATCTCTCTGTGACTGACTATATATTTAGGCTTTTAACCTCATTAATCTGTCTTTTATGTGAAGACAAAGATACCACCTAATACCAAACTAAGAAAAGGCCACCTCATTTAATAACAGGAATTCAGTGATATTCTCTTTAAATTGAGTGCAACGTTCTCACATAGAAAACTGAAAAGGGGAATGTTGTATTTTTATATAGTCACTCTTGTACACTCTGCGAAGTAGCTTTTCTTATACATTAGAATTAAATACAACATCAGAAGTCCTAACTAATCACTATAACTACATCTCAGTAGCAACAGGGTTCCTATACTGCTAACAAGATTATATTTAACCTGTCAATTGGTTTAATTTGAGCTTGCTTCCAAGGAGACTTGCCAAATCACATTTTCCTAACATTACTAATGGGATCAGTATACTGTCCAGTCTCTCCGGGACCCCTCCAGCTTCAGATCACCCGTGCTACAGCTGGATTTCATCACATCTATGAGTCAGCTGATAACTGTTTATCTGCTCTTTCTGCTACCTAAACCCTGTACAACCACTCTTTCCCTCCTCTCTTTTCTATCTTGCTCCCTGACAAGCTCCTGCCTACAACTGGCTCTCTGTCCCCAAGAGATTCTAGAGCTCATTCTCCCTGGAAGCTGGGTTTGTTTTCGTGTATTCAATGCTGAGGCAAAAACTCTTCCTGCATAATAAGGGGCCAGAAACAAAAGCCAGGTCCGCAACCTATGAATCTGCACTAACTTCATTTGAATGTTGATCACTGGAGAGAGCACCTTCGGAGGAGACTGGAGATGGGGAGAGGGGCCATGTTAATTAAGCCAGATTCATGGTGTAAGCCACTAAAGCTAAATGTCAAAGTCAAGCAGCCAGCTCACAGAATTCAGAATTCTCCCCTCTCAGAATATTGACAGGCAAGGACAGCAGTGTCTGGGCAGACGCTGGCTCTCTGTAGCTCACCTATGGCACAGCCGCCTTTCCTGAGCACTAATGACGAGGACCTGTTTGAAGAGAGCTGGTGTCCTGAGAGATGGGCTCCTTCCTGACTGCAACCATAAGAGATTATTGAAAGCTCTGACACCAATGGAAATGAGCATCTGAGATGAATGCTTCGTCACAAGCCAAGGGCTGACACATAAATCAAAGACAGTATTAATTCAATAAAGTCAATGTGAAGCCTTTGAAGTTATAGCTTTGCTTTATTAATTATAAAACATATTGACTCAATTCTAGATTGAAGGTACTTAATATTACTTTAAGCACATTGCTTTGGGTTTTTAGACAAAAAAAAAAACCCACAATATTTTGGTAGGGGCGAAGAAAATGAGCATTAGTGCTGGCTTCTGCCACACATTTTCTTTTTTAGATGGGGCCTGTTGGCTCAGATAAAATAAACATTCAGCTGGTTGAGTTGGTTATTTTTGTGCTTTTTATATTCACAGTAATCCTGTGAAGTAGGCAGAGCAGATACCATCAATTATTATTACCCAGCTTTATACTTTAAATATCAAACATATCAGTGACTTGAACAAAACGTCAGCAATGAAGTGGGCGATGGAGGTTGGGCCCCATTCGTGCTGACAAGGGAATTTTGGGGGAAGAAAGTTCTATCAGTGAGTTTAGCTACTGGCCAGCAGCATCATCCTGTAATAGCCTCTTCCATGGTTCCTACAATTGAGTGGTATTCTATGTCAGTTTTATTTTGGCCTATGAGCCTAGAATTCTGCCTGCCTTCACAGGTCCCTCATGCAGCAATGGTGATGACCAGCTTCCTTTGGATATTTCCACGTGAAAGAAAGAAGAGACGTGTGAATGGGGCCTGATCGTAAGATTTCAGTCTAAGATGGGCAGGTACTATCACTACCTTGACCACCAAAGACCAAAGCAGGAAGATTTCAGACTACCAAGCTCTCACAATTCCTTGGCTCACTTTGCTCTACTTCATCACTAAATCCAAACCAATAGCCCTCCTGTAGCCACAAGATAGCTGGTGGGTTTCTTACTCTTAGTTTCACTTTTGGGTGAAGCAAAGGGGTTAAACAATACTACATGGGCATGACTCTCAGTAGCCAGCACTGAGCTGTGTACCCATTTCCAAAATAATTGCCATGGCCAGGGAGTTAGGTTTATCGATTGAGCTGAGATCTCCCTGTGCTTTTTCCAATAACTTATCTCACATGACTGCAGTTGAGAGGAGTGGAATATATCGGTAATCTATCTTTTGAAGGTACATGTGAAAAATCTTCAGCCTCCAAAGAATGAGTATCTATCTCAGATACAGCTCTACCACCTGGCTCCAATATGCCCATCCACAGCATTGCTCTCTGCAACTAGCTACAAGCATAGATCCAGCTGCATATCCTACTGATAAACCTTCGGGCCCTTATAGGCTCCACTATTGGGGTTACAGCAACGCTAGATCCTCTACAGAAGCAAATAGCTACATTGTGCTCAACCCAAATAATCACAGGTGTATTTTTTTCAATCATCCATGATTATCCTCATTCATGTTATCAGTATGGTAATAAATTTCACTTATTTTCTCATATCATTTCTTACATTTCATGAGATTTTGGTTAGGAGAGTAGACAGGTACATATGCTCCCTTCCTAACATTTTGATCCCATCTCTTAGAATTTGTAAAAGAATAAACCAAATAATTCATGATCTTTTCACCTTTTAAACAATTATTTTTATATTATATCATCTTTTTGGCTTTATTCACAAATATAGAGGCATACTGTTGTGGATGATCTCCCCTGGGTCTCTGCCTACTACCTGCTGGGCGTGGCTTACAGCACAACATGCCCATGATCCCATGATCAGAGGCACAGCTTCCAGCCCTGCGTGTGGACCATGACCTCTGACAGGACTGCTGGGTCAAGGGGAACATAAATGGCTTCTAGCCAATTACAGTGTGTCTTTGGTAAGTGGGGGGACTGTCGGAAGACACCCTCCAGCCCTCCTATTCCTTGACCTGTATAAACTTGTAACTGTGCACAATATGATCAAAATCAACTTAAATTTTGCATTCTTCTCTCGCACTTAATATACATTTTTCAAGTAATCCTCATAATTAGCACTTTGACACCAGCAAAATTGAACATTAAAGTGATCTAGTATCATTTGCCTAGTTATACCCAACTTTATCACTATTACAAACAAGTAGAAATATACATTTTAAAATCCTTTCCTTCTTTCTTTCTGATGGGTTGTTTTCTTAGGATAGATATGGGATGTAATGACAGGCAACAGAGCAGGAAGTATTAACGTTCTAGAGCTCGTGTGTCATATCACATTTCAAAAGAATTTTATCAATGTACTCTTACTATTATAATTTTGTCTGAATTGTTATTTTAGCTTTATTAATAAATATAAAAGCTTAGCTTGCTTTAATAATGGTTCAGCTTTAATTTATTTAAAGAATAGGAAGATGGCACATTTTCTTAAACACTATTTGCTTTTTGTCTTCCATAAACTATTAAATATCTCATAAATCAAATGAAGCATGATTTTTACTCCTTAAAGGAATCTTTTTCTTAATATAGTGTAGATATTCATTAAAACCTATCTCACAACGAATGTTAATACTTATTCCAATCTGTTTGAATGCCCCTTTTTAATGACAATTTTTACTTTTTCATTATCTACAAATGTTATATTTTATAGTGATAAATCTGTTGACCTATTTCTTTGTGCTATATCTTCAAAACAGAAAAGTAATCATCACCTAAATGTTTTGGCAAAATCTTATATTTTTTCAAAGATTTATTTATTTTTACTAGAAAGGCAGATCTACAGAGATAAGGAGAGACACAGAAAAACCTTCTATCTGTTAGTTAACTTCCCAAGTGGCCACAACTGCCAGAATTGAGCTAATCCAAAGCCAGCAGCCAGGAGCCTCTTCCAGGTCTCCCATGTAGGTGCAGAGTCCCAAGGCTCTGGGACATCCTTGACTGCTTTCCACAAGCAGGGAAGTGGATGGGAAGTGGAGCGACCAGGACATGAACTGGTGCCCAGATAGAAACTCAGCACTTATAAGGTAAGGATTTAGCTTCTAGGTATCCCACCAGACCCAGCAAAAATGTTTACTCTTCTTATCATAATGAATTGATTTTAACTGTACCATTAGGTAGGAACAAATCTCCCTCATCCTGCCCCAGATACTTTGGGAATGGATCCTCTCAAATACATAATATATCCTCTCAAAGGAGCAGTGTCATCACAAGAGAAAATCCTGATATGTTCAACAGAGCAGCCACAAGCCAACGAGGTTACTAATTTTTTGAAATATGGCCAACCCAAAAGGTAAACGCCAGGATTTTAAGACTAGGTATAAAAATGGAATGTAAAATTTCTCATTCCAAGTTTTATACTGTTTATGTATTGTTTCTATCAAATTACATGTTAAAATTAACTTCATCAGATTTTTCTTCTGTTTTAATTTGGATATTAGGAAAGTTTAAGTTGCATATGTGGCTTCCATTACATTTCTGTCAGTGCTACTTCAGCAAGTAGCTTTACAACCGGAGTCTTCTGTGCCACGACTACATATGCTCACCTCTCAGCATGATTTTCATTTCTTCATTTTGAAAATTTCCTGGGGACCAAGACCAGTCTGACTTCTAGAAGCATACATTTCTAGTTCGTATCCTTGACTAGTTTCTCGGAAAACAAACAGGCATAATGTTCACCTTCCTACTTTCCATCTTTGTTCTTCCGCTTTGTTCTTCATGCAGCTGCCACTAATTGCTCTACTTCTTGCTGATAACCCGGCTTCCCTGAGTTTGCCACAGCTCTTGGTATCTGTGGAGCCTGGCCATTCTGCTTTTCTGCTAATGATTTCAGGTGATACCAGAATCCAGCTAGAACATTTTGATACCTGTCATATCTCCATTCCTGTTTTATTCTGGTAAAAGATATTTTCAGCATATGTAGCAAGCAATGTTCATTCTATTCTTTGGCTAAATTATATAAAAATTTTAAATTAAAGTAATAGTAACTTCATATTCTATCAGTATTCTCCCAAAGTACTTTCACTCTAATGATCTCATTTAACCCAAACAGGATCCAAATGCAATTTTCCAATTTTATGCATTCCTGTTCTATAATGTATAATAATCTGGGGACAAAATGAGGGATTCCAATCAGTGCTTCTCTACAGCGTTCATGCTATAAGGATTATTGGCTCAATCATGAACTATCCAGAACAAAGCTTTCCCTTTACAACATTTGCTAGGCTGCCATTACATAATTGCATTTTATACTATTACTTTTCACCACTTTACGTGGAAATATGTATTTATATGACAGTAAAAGTGATTAAATAACTAAGCAGACCTGGTAGTAAATGAGTTTTTCTTTACTGCCATTATGTTGAATTCACTACACATTATTCTATCTGAAGGCTTTTTTAGAATCATAAGTAGTCAAAATCATTTTTCACCTCATCATCCCATTACCCATAATGAGAAAATACTTGTAAATGTGAAAATTACTCTTTCCAAAGATCCCTCTGGTGAACACTCCTGTAGACATTAGCGACATTTATTAACCATAATTTTTTTGCAGCAGCAGCAGTGGCACTTGAAGGGTGATGCTAAATGATGCCTACATAGTCCTGCCAGGGATCCCAAAAGTCCAATTCTTAAGAAACTACACATGAGACATTTAGGCTGGTCTACTGAATTGGTGTTTGACCACCTCCCCCAGTGCTTAGTGCACAATATATAAATGGGATTAGACTCATATCCAAAAATTTAGAAGAGAGGAAAAGTCTTGATGTAGTATGAAATTTCCTATAGACTGTCAGGAGACTTCACCAGATTCAATTAGATTCCATATCTCAACTAACTTTTCCAAATACTTTATGATTTACGAAGAACTTCCATATGCATTTTCCCAACTAATTCATTACAACCGACTTCCCATTTTTTCACATCTTCCAGTCAGGAAAAACAATTTTCAGTGACTATCAGCACTTTGTCTGCAATCACAGATGCAGTTAACTTTAGCGCCAAATCCCATATCCAAGTTCCTTGAATCCAAAAGCCCAGAGAAATGTACCTTAAGGAACAGCTCAAGAGGGGCAAAAGGCCTGCTTGATTATTTACAACTTTGCAAGATTGTGTGACTTCATCAGAATGACTTAGACCAGATAATTGCTAAATCTCCATACCAATTCATCAATCTGAAGATTTCAGTGTTCTGCATATAATTATTAATCTGCCACTATTGCGAGGGGGGGGGGGGTTCTACTCCTCTTTTTCCTAGAGTTCCAAATGACATCAGGGTCTCCATTCACCCCAATCTAGGTCAAAAAATCTCAATCACACCTAAGAGTTCCTGAGTTTGTATAGAAAGAAACAATGAAATATAGTCATTCCTCTATGGTTAAAAATGAAGTTAATGAAGTTTGAGGGCCCAGTGCAATGGCTCAGTGGCTAAATCCTCACCTTATATGCACGAGGTTTAACTTAAAGTGCCTCTGTTGAAATGTAATCATATTTCTTCCTGACTTCACTTTGGTAGTAACAGTAAACAACTAGTCAATATCCACCTAACGAAACTCTTCTAGATTTACAGTCTTTCTAATGAAAAGGGGGCGGGGGGGGAAGCAGATAATAGGTCAACCCATGGGCCATTCAGGATAAAGACGAGTCAAGTTGGCTCTGGAAATGATGGAATCAAACAGGTAAGCTCTAAGACAGTCATCCACAAAGGTGACCTAAGTGCATACTCCCTTTCTACCCTATGTCGCTCCTTAGCCAATAAGCCATTACTCAGTCCCTGCCTGTTTCCTAAAGGACTCAGTGTAGGTTACCCTCCCTTAGAGTTGTCCCAAAACTTTTCTGAATCTCCTATGTAAACTCAACTTAAACCTACAGCTTTTTCCTTCTCCAACTGGCAATATTTTCTCATCTCAACTTCTCACATGATCCTTTCATCTCCTCCAAAGAACAACTCATTCTCTTCTTTGGGCATCAGACAGAGCACTTCGCTTTTGGTATTATGATTATTTATATGACTGTCAACACTGAGTCAACAAATCAACAAGACAACTGGGGTTTTGAGCTCATGACTGCTTATTAAACTATGAATTCAATATGGCAACTGCTGTGTTTCATGCTCTATTGCTCATTAATTTGAGTCCTCCTGGATTTTTTCCTAACTCTTAGATTGCCCATCTTCTATTTTCAGATAAATTTTTCCTTTACCTAGGAGAATTCTAATTTACTATTGGAAATCTTCAATACTTACTTATTGGTCTGCTTCTCTTCTTGGTATATATTTCACTCTCTATGTGACTTCATTCATTCAATCATTTTCAATGACTAGTTTAAGGTAGATTTACCTTCAAGGTAAACTTCTAGTCCAGAGATTAAATGGAAGTATCCATCACCTTTGGAAACTTTACAGTCAACTCAAACACATTGTTTTCCAAATAAAATTCATACACTTTATTTTTGTTAATAAGAACTTCTGATTATCTTCTATGCATCTATTTCACTGTTTCTTATAGCAGCAATGCCCTAATTTCCTTTCAGACATTTCTTTCTTCCCACTCTTGGTTCCCATGATGTTTATCTGGCTCTCATCCAGAACTCCAGCCAATGTGACTGTTGGGTTGAAGACATAATCCAACTTGAGCAAATGATCACACTGATATTTTAGCTGGTGAATCCTTGAGAAGAGAACCATCACCCTTACTCAGTGCATGGAAGTATGGAAATATCTAAGTGGGCAGAGCAGCAGAGTTAAAAGATTGATGCTCATCATATTCATCCCTAAACAATTCATACTATGCATAACACCAGTTTACACATTCCTTTACCCCCTATCCCACCCACCACTGGTTGTTAGCTAATTGATCCCCTGTGTGTATGTGTGTTTGTGTGTCTGTGCGGTGTGTATAAGCCAATTTGTGTTGGGTTTTCTATTACTTGGATTACAAAAACACTTTAACTGATACTACCTGCCTGCGCCTAATCTTCCATGACCCATCTTGGTGAACTGTGTCCTCACCCAATCAAGAAAAGCCAATTTTATGAGCCTTTTCAATCTCTTTCTCCCTTTTCCTTCCATATCCAATCTGTCACCAAATCCTGTTTTTAGAGGCTCTAAATATTTCTCAGTATTATTTCTCATCTTTATTGGCCTCCCTTTGTCACAGATATCTTGATGTTTACCAGGGCCAGTAAAGCACATTAATTGCTCTACCTTCATATACCAATATCTTCTCCAACCCATTCTCTTCAATGATCTCTTTTACTTATGAAACCACTAATTTTACTATTGGTGAAAAATACAGTAATTTTCCTTGGTTTTTAAGACAAAGAAAGGTCTCCTTATGGCAGGGTCTCTGCCAGGCATCCCTCCAGAACAGAAAGATACAAACTCTTGCCTGCATACAGTTTTATTTGGTGTATGACCCCAGAAATAGTAAGTCACGTATTAGGGAAAGCAAGTGCAAAAGTCAGGTCAGAAATGAATGAGCAAAGTGACCACAGCAATTAACAGCAATGATCAACACTGTAAGGTACCTCTAATGGGGAATACATATCTGTCAAAGAAGGGAGAAATACTCATCCACCGACTTTGGTTGGGAGTTAATACGTGGGTGCCAACTCCTTATCACTTTACAAGTGATAGACAGTGGTCTGCTAAGACCCAAGACCTGGGAATCAGAGACGCCCCAGACACACCTGAGACGAAGCTAGCTCAAAATCAGTGGAAGCTCCTGTGGCACTTTTCACCTTATCCGGGGCTAGAGCAGAGTGAGGCTAATGTGATGCTTCACTGGTATCTGACATCATGCATAATCTGACTTCTATCCATCCCTGCAGCTTCCTCTCACCCTCTTACTTCATTTAAATGCATCAGTCTTATAGTGCCTCGACACGATGTAATTCTCCTAAACACAGGACCTTCATCAATGTTATTTCCTCTAGTTAAAATTATCTTGCGCTCCTGTTTTATCTAGTTTCTTCTACTCACTGATCAAAACTTACTGGCACCTCAGTTCCTCTGAGAAGCCTTCTTAGTGCCTTATCCACCTGTAAAAGGTTACTCAAGGATTTGTATGCTGCCCCTTTGAGGCACATGTAAAAGTTGCAATGGTCACCTTGTGCGATCATTTGAGATCATCTGGGTCCCCCCAGACAACATGCAACATAAGAAAACCTACAGAATCACCAGCGTTTGTATATACTTGTCGCATACAAAGCACTGGATAAATCATAACTGGTAACATAAACAAATATATCTCTTTATTCCCATTAATAACTTGGACTCATGGGCACTAAAATACATTTAACATAAGCAATCACTTAGTGAATGAAGCTTTTTTAAGAAGCATGTTATTTTCTGGAGAAATTTATTTAATCCTCATTGAGTTGCATTTAATTTCTTTAATTTTCTATGAGTCTGATCTGTTGGGAACCCTAGGACATACACTATATGTTCTACTTATTGTGATGCCTGTAAGCAAAAACTGCATTCCTCTAGAAAGAACAGTTGTTAAAGAGAAAAAAGAGAAATCATCAATGTAGATAAGAAAACTTCACTTTGAACCGAGACAGAGATGCTATCTAAAACAAATAGGTATGTGTTATTGACCACAGGAAGAGTGAAACTCATCAGTTACTCCACAGAATCACTCTAGGGTCTCTCCTCTGCCAGCACCATTAGTTATGATTATTAAGTGCCTATTCAGCTGCTTTACAGTGGGAGAGGCAGGGAGGTTTGGTAGTCAGGCAACGAACTGGAAACGCAAAGGGTAGGGGTTGTGATTCTAGCTCCTCCATAAAAGTGATAAGTGGTCTTGGTTAAATTCCCTATGCCTTGTTTTCTTCCTCTGAAAAACAGCATCTCCTAGTCTACCTTTCTGGACTGAGGAGAGAAAATCAGAGAGTGGCACCCTGAGATTACTGGCAAGTGACCTTAGGGGGCCTGTGCAGTAAACAATGCACCAAGGTCTAGGCTTTCACTCAGATCATCACATTACTACCAACAGTCTGAACCTTGAATATTCTGTGCCTGGGTTTATCCATTTGGAGTGATTCAGAAAAAAATGATCTGGTCCTAATATAAGATATAATTTTAAAGGTATGTTTTTATATCTTCAGGAAAACTCAGGTAGAGAAAATTCTTCCCCAGTGGGCCCTAAGGATTCTAAAGTACCTCTTGTCCACCTACTTTGCCCAAGTTTCAACAACAGTTTGTCTACATCTAGGTTAAAATTCCAGATCAGTGGCTAGCATCATAGCATAATGGGTAAAGCTGCCACCTACGGCACCAGCATCCTAAATGGGCCCCATTCAATTCCCAGCTTTTCCACATCTGATCCAGTTCACTGCTAACGGCCTGGGAGAGCTGAAGACAATGGTACAACTGCCTGGGCCCCAGCCACTCATGTAGGAGACCTGGAAGAAGTTCCTGTCTCCTCACTTTGGACTGGCCCAGGGTTGGCCATCTCAACCATTTGAGGAGTGAACCATTGAATAATTCATATTCTCTCTCTCTCTCTCCTTCTCTCTGTCTCCCCTTGTCTGTCTGATTCTTATTTTCAAAATATATCTTGAAAAAAATCCAAATTGTCTTGTGATTTAATCATTTGTACCTTTCACTCATCTATCAGCTCCAAAAAAGCCAGACCATCCACCTATGTCTGAGCACTTACCATCATATACAGCTTCTTAGAATTGAGGATTCAATCAGTGCTTATTGGAAGAATGAATAAAGAACAAAAATGAGTTAATGAACAACTAGGAATGAATGAACCAGCCAACCACCCTACACATTAATGGATCCCTCCTCAGTTCCCCATCCTGTTCCTGTTACTCAAAGGATAACACTCAAAGGATAACAAAGCATTGACTTTACAAAAAAAGCAATCACCATGTCCAATGCAGCCTTGCAAAGCCAGGAAACAAAAGAGGGTTAACTAAGTGCAAGTAAGACAGACAGAAGATAGAAGACAAGAAGAGAATACAGACATGTGGTGCTTCTTGCACAGGCCATGGTTGGGAGAGATGGTAACCTGAAACTCCTTTGGGTCAGGATGAAAGGAGATATTCATGCAACTGAGGATTGAACTTGGTTCATCTTTTGTCACTTTGTAAGTCTATTTTTATAGGGTAAAAAAATTACTCTGGGTAGAGATAAGCTGGAAGACAAGAATGTTCACAACAGCACTATTCATTCGTGCAGAGAAGTGGAAACAGCCTAAATGCATAAACAAAATGTGGTCTCTTGTGCAATAACACATTACTCATTACTCAGGCATAAAAAGGAATAAAGTATTAATGTGTATTATAACTTGGATGAACCCCAAAAACCTCCTGCTTATTGACAGATTCATGGTATGAATTCACTTGTATGAAACATTCAGAATAAGTAAATCCAGATACAGAAAGAAGATTGTGGTTCCCAGCAGTGAAAAGTAGGGAATAGGGAGTAACTGCCTAATGAGTATAGGAATTTTCCCCCAATATTTATTGATTTTTATCAGAAAGGCATATTTACAGGAACAAGGAGAGACAGAGAGAAAGATCTTCCATCTGCTGGTTCACTTTCCAAAGGATCACAAGAGCTGGAGCTGTGCCAATCCAAAGACAGGAGCTAGGAGCCTCTTCCAGACCTCCTACTTGGGTACAAGGTCCTAAGAGCCATCTTTCACCACTTTCCTAGGCCATTAGCAGGGAGTTAGACGGGATGTAGAGCAGCCAGGATACAAACTGGAACCTCATATGGAATCCTAGCACTTCCAGAAGAATGAAAATTATTTCCTTAAACTACGAGGACCAGAATAATCTGGCAGCTGTCCATCTCTCCCATGTCACCTTGCACTTCTCTACATCCACGTTTCAGGCCCACGGCCTACTTTTGCTGTGGCTACCACACTGTCTAGCACCACATGATGTTTGCATGTGGTATTTGCCTACCTTCACATCAACCTTGTTATCCTTTCCTTATCCTTTACCTCTGTGGTAAAGAATACCTCCAGGATCCATTCTTATTTTCTTTATATGCATAGAACTTCTTGTGAAGGCATTCTGCTGCTGCCATCTCCAAGTCTCCCTTACAGCTATGTCTGACCTAGCTGTGCTGGCCACATAGTTATCATATGCTCAGCTTTCACCCATTCTCCTGAATCAGAATGGTGTCCATGGGAATAGCCTTGGAAGCCGGGGCTTGAGGATGCAAGAGCTGCCCACCATCTACTACTCACCTTGGTATTGCCATATTAGAAAAAATTTTAAATGTTATTGATAACACAGCAATATGGTGCCTTTTTAAAAGTTTAGCACATATTCCAACTAACCTATATTGTATCTCCACTGAATCATATCAAAACCCTCCCTTGCCCAATGCTGCCAGTCCAAATTGCTCTCAGATCACTGTAGACCTCGTCCTTCCATCGCAGCAGATGCCGACTGAGTGCCAAAGGGTGAGGGAGATAGAAAGAAGTTATCTTTGCATGCTGCTTCCTCCTCCAGAACATACACTCCTTAAAGGTTGAAGCCACATTTGCTTGATTCACAACGCAAGCCTCAGAACACAGCCTGAGGCTCAGTCATGTTTGTTGGATGAATATATGAATTATTTAAATAATACCACTTCTTTAAATGGGACAAGATGATATATAACTTTAAGTGAAGCATAACTAGCCTTGGAAAAACATAAACGACTATAAACAACTTTGGAGAAAGAGGCCTTGATCTGAGCTCTTGGGTGAAGGTAAGTCCACACTAGGACAGGAACAGTCACTAAATGAGATTGCATTTTGAATCACTTTTATTATTTCCACCATTTAAAATAGTACCAAATAATATAGTTACAGCCCTGCAGTATTCCTCCCTCTAAATATAACTGTCATTCCTGTAGAGTAAATTTCAGAAATGTTTATATATTATCAAAATTAAGTTTCAAAATGAGCTACAGTATCTGGGAAAGGGGGATAATACTATTTCACAGAAACTAATTGGAAACTTGTTTTGAAATAAAGCAGTTATTATTTCCATCATGGAGAGATGAAAGTACAGAGATTTCCTTTTATCTCGCCCAGGCTAGTATCTTACATTATTTATTCAAACTGAAATTAAAACCTGGACAAATCCCACTGAGGCACTGCATATCAGTAAGAGATTATTCTTCTGGAAATGAACTTTTGTTCACAAATTTCATTATGCAGTTACAAATGACTATTATTAAAATGTAACATATAAAACTAAATTGTCTTTTTTTTTTTCTGGCCACGCACAAGGTTCAATTTCCAATGCAGTATTATTCTTTTCTTCTGAACTTGGCAGCATGCTATAGCTCTGCCTAGCACCCAGGTATTCAGAAAAGCCCACCAACCCTGCCCATTCCACCTGACTTCCTCATAAGTATGGACCCCAGGCACTGAACCAAAGTTCTATTCTTACCACCTCTCCTCTCAAGTTCCTCAGAATAGGCACCAAGAAGTATTCCCTAACTGGTAAACTTTCTAAGGCTCAATTTCACTTGTTCTACAGACTGAATCCTCAGGCAAAGCTGCTACTCTTGCCACTTCCCCAATTTCTAACACTGAGGATCTTTCCATTTGTTTCCCAAGCACTCGTATGTCCTAGCCACTTTGTCTGTGGTGTTAGGCTTTGTTCTTTGATTGTCTAACTCCTACTTCTCCAGGCTCCAGCTTGGATATAGCTTCCTTCAAAAGGATTTCCTTGACCTTACTCCCAACTACAAGGTCAGGTGCAGCTTCTATGCTGGCATGGCACTTTGTACCTACAGCACTTGCACATGATTCTAATTTTTCTCACTATGTCTGGATCCTGAAATTGAAAGAATTCGCATGTATTGGCTCACCAGTCTGTCTCCATTACTCAGCACGGGGATGAGAACACAGTCACCAATCAACACACATTTAATTGGTTTTGGATTTAAATTCAATTCTGGTGTTTAGCTTCCAGAAAAACTAGCCTTCTGTCTCAATCCCAAAGCATACTTAATACCTTCAGACTTTCCTGGCATCAACTTTGTGGCTCACCAGAGTTCCTTTGGTTATTTATCTTGGGAGCACTGTTTTTGTGTTCATTGCCTTCCACCTCTGGAAGGTTCTACATAATGCAGCCAGAATCTTATCTTCAGATCATTCTGCTTGAATCACATACATACTCCACTCTATTTCCTGGGTTCCTCCCATCTGAATGTCATGGCCTAAACTTATACTTCCTTTCCACTCTTCTCTCCACTTCTTGATTCTTTCTGGCTCAGAAATGGTTTCAGCCTGTTAAGCACTTATTAACAATGAGGAAGAATGCCCATAAGTACTGGATGGACTGTCGCACAAGAAATCTTGAAGATGTGTTCAAACTTAGTTTCTGTGCATAATATAAATCACATGACCGCTATTTTTGATTCTGTTCCTGCTTCCCTTTCCCCAGGAAAATGAAATACCCTCACTGTCCCTACACACCCCACCCCCACCCTGCACTTAAAAAAAAAAAAAGCTCTATGCTCTAGTCTTTGCAAATTACTTTCCAACTAACTCAGTTTAATTTTTGTCTCTGCCCAAATGCTGCCAATAATTTTTTTCTCACCACAAGTTTCAAGATTTATGTTTTGTTTCTTTATCTGTGTGCTTAACCACATGAAAGGAAAAATAGGGCAGGCGCTCCCAGGTGGAAGTCAATCAGGTCATTTTTTTTCACAGTCTGCTGAACACCACCTTGGTTCACATCTTGGCTATGTGCAAAAAAGTTTATATAATTCCAGAAATGTTGGCACCAAAAAGTAATACACCTCTCTGCACTTTTCAAGTTAAGATCTACTAAGAAATGAGACGCAAGAGACAGACAGACAAACAGGGATCAAAATATCAGCTTTAATACTATATCTGGTATGGGTTATTAGAAGATTTTTCTGAAGAACTTGGCACAGAAGAACTTTCAATATTCCCTCTAAATCAGGCAAATTTACCCATCAGCCCCAAGTATCATTGGTATGCTACAGAACACTCCTTCACAAGGAAGTAGCTGCTTCTGTAAATTTCAAATGTACATCAGTATCCCAGAGAGAAAAAGGTATGTGCTAAATAAGTTTAGTTCCTTCTCTAGTCAGAGAAGGCCAGAAATGTAATGATTGTCAAGCCAGAAAAATCTCATAAAAATATAAGTGCTGGGGGATGGAGAGTCTCTCCACAATGCAATAAATCAAATTCTATCAAAGTTTCACCATCAGCCCTAACACAGGTCACTGATCTCACAGGTTCAAGGATCCCTTAATGACTCTAAATTTACCTTTTCATATTGTTATGGACCAATATTTTAGCCTCTCCATGACATAATATGGAAAATGGATATACCTGTTATTTGATTTCTCTTTTCTCTCTTTTTTTTTTTCTTCAAACCAGATTCAGCTAAGAATCTTTGCAAGATGCATTCATTTGCTTTGCTGATACTATAAGCAAACTAAGAGTAAATTCATCTTACCATGAGGATTCTTGGTCTTTGAGAGCCTCACATTATAATTTTCTGCATCAATTATCACTATTTGGGGCTGGGTATACAGAAACAGAAGAGACTACAAACTGGACTGAGAGTGCCTTAACCATCAGACAAATTGTAACTGGCCAGGAAGTTCTCTGATGTGGTCAGATCATTTGAAATACATATGAAACATGATAGAAATAAATGGGAAATGGTGAGAGTGGTGATGATAAACATTTACTATGTATCAGACGCTACATTTGGCCCTTTACATGCACGAAATCATTCAGTCCCAAATCCTAGGAGGTAACTTTAATTATCTCCATTTTATAGACAGTACAACTCAGGTCAAAACGAAATAAAACATCTAGGATTTGACCCAGGATAGTGTGGTTCCAGAGCCCTAAAAACCATATTATAAACTAAGAAAATGTGCATGACAGTACCAAACTATCATGTTCAAAATGTTTGTTTGAACCAAACAATTAATCTCTTAATGAGTTGAAGTAAAATATGCTAAAATCTCATCCACAACTCAGAAGCACACACATACAAAACCCTTAAGAGCCACAATAAAAGTAAAAACACAAACATAAAAACACAGAATCACTGCTTGGAGCAGATGATAGAACATAAACAAGCAACAAAGAGAAAGGCATATATCTCAACTCCTGTTGCATTTCAATCTTCCTTATCAATGAGAATCATCTTTAAACCCAGGAGTGTTGAATAAATGTAGTTTAGAAGGAACTGAAGTATGAGATAAGTAAGGTGATAGCTGGGGATCATCTTGCTGTTTTAAATGAGTTCACATCTTCAGGTCTGAACAAATTACATCCCAGAATATGGGGACAATTTTAAGATGTAATCAGAGCCACTGTCACTAATCTGTATGGGATCATAGAGAACAGAAAAAATAATGAGAGAATAGTGTTAGAAAAAAATTCTAATTTTTCAACATAAGAAAAAAAGTATTCCGTGATCTATAGATATGAAAACTTGACTTTGAAACCTCATAATATTGTGAAATACTTAAAGAATTAAGTGTTGATCACGAGGAACCAGGACAGAGTCATTGGGAAACAATAATAAAGGTTGTGCAGCCTCTTTTTCGGTGGCATAAGGGCCACTGATAGTGAGGGGCCCTGTGCATGATGAATGCTGTGAGAGCCATTGCCCTGACATCATTAGGACTATTCAATAGATGTCACTGGGTGACAGAGTCCCCTTATTTTACTATGTTCCATGAAGCTGACACTTGCTCAGAGAGAGAAACACCAGAGAAAGAAAGGCCTTCATACAACCAAGGAATTACTATTCCCATGCCTCCCAGAGCCCCCAGCTCAGTTCAAATTCATCTGAAATTTAAATCAATTAGGACAGCACATTTACAAAGTCCCTAATGTTCTTGGAAATACGATGGCCAAAACAAAAAAGAAGCGCTTTTAAGAAAATAAATGTCTGGTTGACTATTCATAACAAAAAATGCTTGCATTTATAAATCAATATCCTTCTATCCAGAGTACTGTTCCTATAGAGAGTTGTACAGCTGAAGCAGTCATTCTTTCAGGACTCTGCCTAAATGTCATTTGCTTAAAAAGGGCTCTGTGTAAGATAACATTTACCCCATCATATTCTTGGTACTTTATTTTTTTTACATTCTTAAAAATTCAAAATGTTCATAGAAAATGAAATTAAAACAAATGTTTATTTTTATATAAAAAATTCTGAAGTTCATGCATACAAAAGGCTTCAAAATGTACACTGAAATTGTATATTAGGAAAAAACTGAATGACTCTCAAAATTTTTCACCAAAATATATTTCTTTTACTTCTATTTAACATTAACCTATTGAATCATCCTCATTTATTCCAACTCCTACCACCACATGAAACTGTATCATATATAATTTTATCCATATGCATACATACATAATTTTTCTGTCTCCCCTTCTTGCCATGTTAACAAATTCTAAGTGCATAAGTTCTATGTCATATGGTAGTCCAGTTATCTGAATTATCAGCTCTTGAGGGCTGTCTTTTTGGCTACTCTATCCCCAGTCACTAGAAAAGTACTGATACATATTTGTACTCAATAAATATTAGTTGCTCAATAATATTTGTCTAATTAAGGATGTCAACTTTGAGTCTCTATAAGCCACATAGTCTGTCCTTGGTGTTTTCATAAATGTTAAGTACAACCCAGATAAACAGAAAATAGGAGACTTGATTGTCACCACAACATTTCTTGTCAGGCACCCAGAACAGAGGTAAAGACTCAACTTGCAATACTGCATCCCATTGATACCACCTTGTGTCCCACTGCTCCACTTCCGATTCCACTCCCTGACAATGCTTTAAGAAAAGTAACATAAGAAGGCCCCAGTGTTTGGGCCCTTGACCCTTGTGAGAGTCATGAATGAAGTCCCTGGCAGCCATCTTGGGAGTCAACCAAAGACAAAGGATCTCTCTCTCTGTTTCTCTTTCTCTCTCTGGTATTTGCTCAGGTTTTTTTCCAGAGATTTATTTTACTTAAAAGTCAGAGTTTCAGAGAAAGAGAGGGAGAGACAAAGACAGAGAGATCTTCCATCCACTGTTTCACACCCAAATGCCCTAAACAGCCAGACCTGAGCCAGTTTGCAGATGAGAGCAGAGTTTCTTCCAAGTCTCCCGCATGAGTGCAGGGACCCAGAGTCTTGGGTCATCCTCCACTGCTTTCCCCGGCTGTTAGCAAGTGGCTGGATTAGAAGTGGAGCACCCAGGACTAGAACCAGCGCACATAAGGATGCTGGTTCCTCAGGTTCAGCCTGCTATGCCATCATGTTGACCCCACTATCTTTCTTTTTTTTTTTAATTTTACAATACAGTTCCACAGACTCTGGGATTTCCCCCTTCCCCTACGCAAGTCCCCTCCCCACCTCTACTAATTTCCCTTCTAGTATTACAATGGGTAGTCCTTCATGAGCAGTCATAAGTCCATCATTCTGCTTTATTCCTCTGTGTAACTGACTTTTAAATAAGTAAATCTTTACAATGTATCTTTATAATTAATACAATCATTGCTACCTACAATGTGAGTGACAGTACTTTGTACTTGGTTCTCAACAACTTACATAGAAATTTGTATCATCATATCTTTCAGACTAGTGAACTGGGACAGGAGTATGAATATCAGACAACAGATACATGAGGAAGCAGAGATTAAAATCTAATATCTTTCTCACTGCAAAATATATCTGTTTTTGTAATACCCTGATAATACATATGAAAATATGGGAAATCTACTTAAATAGGCAGTTAACAGGTAAACCAATACAATAGATTTTAAAAGAATCAAAATTTTACAATAGTTTGACACATTCAAATTGCAGGCTAGAATTTTTAAAACACACAAATATTAAGTCAAATCCCATACACCAGTTTTAAGGTCCAAATGGCCAGGTATGTGTGTGTCAGGGTATGGATGGTACAGTTATTTATTTGAAACAGTTGAATTGGCATCAATGAACCACAAGCTCAATCTGTACCACCAGCAAATAAAATGTGACTATCAAATGAACCAAGACAATCTTAAATTGCATTATCAGTATTTTTTAAGGGGAAGAAGCTTCCATTCTACATATAATTAAGGCTCATGGGACAAGACAATCTTATTATGAATGAAATGATTAAAGATTTTGTTGAACCTGGGCCTGTGAGAAAAAAAAGATTTGGAGGGGATAAAATATTCATCTCCAGTTCTGAAGGGCTCCCTTGCTCCAGTCAAACGGGGTCATGGAAGATGTCCATCTAGCTAACCACACAAAACTTACTGACAATTAAATGCCTTGTGCAGTGTGAACTTGCAATGCATCAACAGAAATACTCAAGCAGAAGCTGCTTAGAAATCTGTCCTTGAAGTTTCCATAGCTATCAAAATAGGTGGGAAATCAGTGGGTCTGATGTGTTTCTAGACTTATTTCCTGAAGCCCAAATCAATATCTATAATTCCATAAGAAGACTTCTGTGTTACACCTGGTTTCAAAACCCAAATAAAAACAAATATATTGTAGACTCTGAGAGATGTTAAACATTGTAATAGGTGAAGTACTTAAAATTGGTATTTTCCTGGAAAACTAAAGATGTAAGAGTGCTCTAGGGCAAGTATCTATCTCTTTGAGTGCCGATACTTCAACCAAAGAAGGAGAAGCTCTTGCTAAGAGTTCACTACATTTTTTTTTTCTTGCACAGTATGTTTTCTTGAACTCTTACTCCAAAAGATGGAAGCCAAAACACAAATTATTTCAGTTTCATTAAGATCTATAAAATCAAGAACCCACTGAAAAATCTTTTTGAACATTATCAAGATTACCACAGCCTCCCATGGGAGCTATGTCAACCCCTCCCTCGTGATATCTCTTCCACAGTTATGCACACACGGAATACTGTGTTCTGTGCAGCACACCAAGATCCAAACTCTCCTTGTTGCTGCAGCTTGGATGAAAACGGCTCCCCAGCAATTCCCCCAACCTTGAGGTTCTTGAACCAAGGGATAAGGAAGGCAAAGATTGCCCCGAAGCCAAATCTGGCCTCACTCCTCTGCCCGCTAGGAGCTAATCAGAATGATTAAGATACCATAATTCCAGATATCATTTACTGGGCTATCAGCTGTTTCCTAATAGACACAATGTTCTTTTCAATAGACTACTTTGTTTCACACTGACAGTCATTTTTCACCCTGCACAGCAGAATTTCAAAGCCAAGAATCCTGTATTATACAGTAAACAAACAAAATTAGACTCAAGATTGCCTTTTTTGATTTTGATATATTAATCAAGTCTTCAGGAAAGCTTCTAAACATTTTCAATTACATCAAAAACAGGATGGCAACATTTTTCAACTTCAAAAAAAAAATCAGGCATAAAGGTTTGTTTTCTATTCCACTGATACTCTACACTACATATTTGCAACTGTTTCTGTTTTAGGACAGATTGATTAATAGCATTAGTTCTAAAATCCCAGCATGTCCACGGGGGTGGGGGGGAGTATTTCCATCTGTGATTTTCATTAACCAAGGCAGATCCATCTATTTTGGTTTGTTTGCGCTTTCCTTCATCTGCAGCCTGGAGTCCCTACACAGCTCAGAGACCATGGGTCTCATGGTTATCAGTAAATGCTCATTGAGGGACTTGTATGTGCTCTAGAATGAAAGCCAAGGAACGGAACAGATGACCAAGGAAAAAGAAAAGTTGACACTCCAATGACCTGCCCTTCCTCCTGTGCCTTGTATCATATTTGGGCAGAAAAAAAAAAAGGGCACTTAAATTAAGATACACTGAAAAACAAAATAAGCAACTGAGTAAGATACACTAGGGAGATATAAAATAAAGTTTATAGATATGATTATGACAGTAGCCAAAGTGCTTAAATTATGTCTATTGTTGTCATTAAAAAGTAGAAAACATAGGAAGAATGCTACCAAGACAAGTGAAATGTTTACATATCCTTCCCTAAATAGATTTCTTAACAGATTAAGACTACTTCTATTACTAATTGCTGAAGTTTTTATTTTGTAGGTTTTAAAGAACTGTGCTATCTAGCAACTAAAACTGGCTAGTTATCAAGATTTACTGAATCCCTGCAGTTTGCAGTGTGTGTCTTGTGCAAGAATACATAAAAATTAAGATTATACAGATCTTTTTACACAAAAGAGGCTACAATATGTAGAGGATCTAAACTAAAACATTCGAAATGTGTAAGCATTCTCATAGATGTAAAAATGAGTGTAACCTACTATAAAATTAGCTGAGACTGCATGTCACTATACTGGACTTCATCTCCCCTGCTGAAATAAAATACAGCATTTTAACACTTTCAGCACCAGAAGGAAATTCTCTAAAAGTTTGAGGGGCTGACCAGTACATAGAGCTGTGCCCTGTAGTTTAACACACACACACACACACACACACACACACACACACACACACACACATTCCTTGACACTCATTAATCCAAACAAATAACTAAACATTAAAAAAAATTTTATTATTTTTTACTTGGTGTAACACGCCTAGAGTCCAGCAGAACAGCTACACAAATCTCTTGATCCCCATTCATACTCCTCAACGGTGCTCATGAATCAGTTCTTATCTGAAGCTCATGGATACCATTAAACACAAGTTTCAGAGTCTAAGATCCTCCAGAATTAGGTACACTTTCATCTCCAACATAAACTGTAGTTTAATTTTTAAAGACATGATACAAAGGAAATTTTAGGATGCAGGAAGACAGGCCCTCATAAGAGTATGCTGCGCACTTCCCTATAGAATGAAATGCCAAACAATAGCTCAGTCTTACACACACTATTTGCAGTATTCTTCCTAAAATGAGATCCTGTAATCATGCAAAGCTGGTTTTGCTCAATTAAGCCATAATTTGGAGAGTAGAGAGAACTTTTCCCTGTACACATGAGTTTCTACAGACTGAGCTGGGAAGTTTTTCAGTAAGTACAACAAAAACTCTGAGAAAGAAAGAAATCGAAAATCCAAGGCAACAGCCCATCACACTTTTGTTTCTGTCTTCCATCAGACAAGAGGAAATACATTTCTCCCCAGTCTCTCTTTACAGACAGCCCTACTGAATGTACTAGCAGGCTGTATTCTTTCAGCATACACATAGTATATGGAAAAGGAGTTTTGTTCTTTCATAAGAACAATGAACATAATATTGGTCTATGTGTTACCTACATAAGCAGAAAGCTCTATGTGACATGCCAATGGCTAAGGTCTGCCAGTCCTGGGGAACTTTTCACAGGATCTCTCCTAATAGGCTCCATGTGTTCACTCCACCTGAAGTTTACCTTGCTTGGATGACAGAAATACCTTACTGCCCAATGTAATCCTTAAATGAGCCCCTGCCTCTCTGTATTTGTTATCTGGTTCCTAAAGAGTTTGAGGATAAGCCTCTTGAAACTACAACATTTGGAGAAGAGCTATTTATACAGTAAAAGGAAACAGTATTCTGCACATAACCATACACAGTAACGACATGCTTCAAGTTGGTAGCCAAATTACATTGTCTTATTCAGGGATGACATTGAGGAAGATTTTCTAAAGGTGGTGGGAATTCCCTATAGATTTTATCATTATTCAACTCTGTTTATTTTTAAAGACTCCTATTAGCTGTAACCACAGTGATTTACATGAATCAATTTACATGAATCTATGTCTAAATATCAGCAAAAAATTAATAATGTTAATATATATGTCAGATTAACTTTTTATTTCATTTAACACACAGCAATTCATATAAGTACAGTCTTCTTCATCTACAAGCTGTTACATGATTCTGAGCTCATGACTTTGTAAAAATAAATGGGAAATGAACTTCAGGACTGCTAAATTAAGCATTTTTGCAAGGAAAATGGTAAGTCATACCTAAGGAAGCAGCTTCTAATGTAACAAAATGTCTACATCACTGCTTGAGCTGTGACCCGCAAACACTTAAAAAGGGGAAAAGACACTGCAACAAAGCAGGGATCCAACGGAAAAGTATTCTGTATTTTTAATATTTGTAAGATTGAGCCCAAAATACTAACCCAAGTATACAAAAATGCCTCTGGTTAATATTATTTTTAAATTAAGATATTAATATTAATGCATTAAGATTAATTAAGATATTAACAAATATTGAGATACTGATCATCAGCAAGACGTACCGTTGGAGAAGAATCTCATGTTATACTTGGTTCTACCAAAACTTTATTTCAGACTTCATTCAGTTCATTCTGTCATCTATGATGAAAGAATACAAAGAAGCCAAAATTATAATCAAATATCTCATATAATGCCAACTAGTGTGTTATCTGTTGAAAACAGGAGAGCAACAAAAACTGGCTTAAACAATGGCTTTCATTATTGAGCTAAGCAGGAAATTCAAGGGATAGAGTATTTTCAAGTTGAATTCATCTGACAATTTACCAGCATTTTTTTTTAAATCTTGATTCTTTCCAGCTTTTCATGTTACCAGCCAATATACAAAGGCTTATGTTACAAGGCAAGTTCTCTCCCCAAGGTCCTAACACAGTATCTGCAATTCTAGGCACCACAGAAAGAGGAAAATTATCAGAAGCAGAAGTGTTTCATTCTATGTATACATTTTATATGGAAACACCCTAGCATCCCAACCCTAGCAAACACTTTGAATACTTACTGGCCAAAATTCTACCACAAATTCATGCCTAAGCCAATCAGTGAGAGGGTGATAATTCAGATGTCCAGTTTAGACTATGCAAAATTCACTTCTTCCCAAATCTGAGAGGAGGCCCAACTTGCACACAAATTAGATTCCCACTACCAGGAAACAAGGCTGGTTGAGAAAAACAACTGGTATAGTCTAGCGTACTTGCCATTAAATGAATAGAGAAGATGCTGAACACACTACATCATGGCCTAATCCACACTAACAGCTCCACAAGTGGACAGCAGCATATATTGAAAATTATCCCTTGTTGTTATAGCAGTGTCTTCACAAAGAGCTTGCAAGTTTGCATTTCTCTTTAAAAGACACTGAGTGATTATAGTTGATTTACAAATCATTGATAAATCCATACCATCTAAATCTGGAATATGTATTTCTCTTTTATTGAAAAATCAAGGATTCTTTTTACTGGAAATTTGAGTTCCAATATGTTTCCAGTAACAGCTTCATATTCTAGATGTACATTTATAATAAATTTATGTCATTTAATTTTCCTCATTTATCTAATGAGCTACAAAACTGGTCAACTGTTAATGCAAATTAGAAATTGTGGCTGTAATAAAAAGAAATAAACTACCTGATTATACTCTGACATAAATTGCTTTCTTACTTCTTTCTAAAGTTTTCTCTTATAACATGGCCATTTCTCACACAGATTAAACAAAAAGAGGTTATTAGCATACTTGTTAAATGTGGTTCATTTCTAAAATATTTAATCAGTTTTAATGTAAAATCACACTATCGTAATATTTTGTGATGTTTAAGAAATGTCAAGAGACAACGTGGTAATGATAAAGCAATCAACCAAGAGGTAGGAAACATGAATTCTAATTTCAACCAAATTTATTAAGTACTATGTGCCAGATGTGTTTAATCTGTATTCACTCATTTAATTCTCACAATAATCCTCTAAACTATTTTCTATGAATATCTCATTTGCAGATATGAAAACTTGAGCAAAGTTATGCAACCTGGTCAAGGTTGTTTGTAAGTGACAAGGATAGGGTTAAAACCCAGACCAAAGCACTTAGCAGTGGTGTAATACTAGCCCCTATATCTGGAACTGCCACTGGTTGCTTAAACTTGTTAGGGCCCATTTCCCAACGACTCAAATAAGAAAGCTGAATAGAGTTTTTAAAGAACATTTCTGTTCGGGCCCGGCGCGGTGGCGCAAGTGGTTAAAGGTCCTCGCCTTGCACGCCCGGGATCCCATATGGGCGCCGGTTCTAATCCCGGCAGCCCCGCTTCCCTTCCAGCTCCCTGCCTGTGGCCTGGGAAAGCAGTCGAGGATGGCCCAAGGCTTTGGGAACCTGCACCCGCGTGGGAGACCCGGAAGAGGCTCCTGGCTTCGGATCGGCATAGTATCGGCCCGTTGCGCTCACTTGGGGAGTGAGTCATCGGACAGAAGATCTTCCTCTCTGTCTCTCCTCTCTGTATATCTGCCTTTCCAATGAAAAAATAATGGAAATAAATCTTTAAAAAAAAAAAAAAAAAAGAACATTTCTGTTCCTAACACTTATAATGCCCTGAAAATCATGACCTTGAAGATATTTTTGTTGGCCAATTGGTTTTATTATGATTAAGGAAGGGGTCCAGCATGGTAGCCTAATGGCACAAGTCTTCGCTGTGTATGCATTGAGATCCCATATGAGTTTCAGATTGTGTCCCACAGGCCCCGCTTCCCATCCAGCTCCCTGCTTGTAGCCTAGCAACGTGGTGGAAGACGGCCCAAAGCCTTGGGACCCTGCACCCGCATAGGAGACCCGGAAGAAACTCCTTGCTCCTGGCTTTAGGTGAGCTCAGCTCTGGCCATTGCAGCCATTTGGGGAGTGAACCAGCAGATGGAAGATCTTTCTCTCTCTGTCTCTCCTTCTCTCTGTAAATCTGTCTTTCCAATAAAAACAAATAAATCTTTAAAAATAAACAAATCTTTTAAAAAAAAAAGATGAAGGATGGTGGAAGAGCAGGGAGAAGGTGGGGAGGCAGAGAAGCAAGGAATATCTTCGCATTTTTAGAACTGTAAGTTACAAACCACATTGAATCTGTTAAAGCCTGATATTTAAATTAAAATAAAATAAATACATTAAAAAAGATTGCATTTATCACACAACTGAATACCCATGTCAGGACTTCCCTATGACACCTGCAAGGTGATCCAGAAGAAGGAAGAACTAAACAGCCAGTCTACATAAGCGACAGAAAACACCCATTTCCTTAAGAGGAATCAGGTAACAGGTTAGGAGAGCTACACTGACGATGTGCCCAGACACTGGCATGAGATCTAGAAGGCAGGCCACAGAATTGGATCTTCTCTGATATGGTCCCTGAATTACCTAAAGATTTTTCAAAACAAATTATTATGTTTTATGACATTGAGTAAAAGAAACTTTCCCTTTCAGATCTAAAAGTATCTTCTATATAGAACTTTTAAAGAAGCTAAAATTGAATTATTTTTAAACATCTCACCAAACACAACCATGAATATTTATGAAAGATTTCTCAAAAATATCCTCTTAGGGTATCCAAGCACAGAGGCATATAGTGGGCCTCTATACATTTCCAGAAGAATTACTATTCAGTTCCTGTCTCTAAACTCTGAGAAGTAATATCCACTACGATGACCTATCATTCAGCTTGTCTGAAATGTGACATTTTTAGATTTAAATGACTAAATCTTGGTGGTTATTTCAACAGCACAGTCAGGATTGGGTAACAGAGTCTTCCTGATTCTGTGAAGTGGTCATTCTTGTGCTTTCTCACTGTGTAAACAGGGACATCAAGTGGTCTAAATTCTAGAATCTTATGTTGTCAGGGGCCTTTTCCCAACCCAGCTCCTAAGACCTCTAACTAAATGCTTACATTGAAGGAGTGCGAAGAGAAAGACTCCATGCTGCACAGCTGCAGAGTCCTGCGCGTGAGCTAAGGTATTTTCACACATCCTACCCCGTTCTGCCGTGAGAGAAGAGGGGTCCAGAGACCTCTGTGCCGTTAACAGTACGTGGCAGAAAATGAGATAGCTTAGTGGGAAAATTTTCTCTCTGACATCTCACACTCTGATCTCTCTTTCTAACAAGACTAAATGTTTATTCAACATTTTATTGTAAAACATCTGTTCAAAGCTTTTATTTGTAACATGGAGTTCATGGAATACAGTGCTAAGGATCAATTCACTCCACAAAGGCACTGAAGTTAAGGTGAACACCCAACGATGGAATTAACTTATGGGTCAGTTCGCACTGAAAACACAACAAAACAAAGAAACAAACACGGGAAGGTATTGGAGAAGGAAAAGAGATTAGAGCAGTTTGTAATTCCCAAATAGGAATCTTTCTTAATTCAACAGAAAAATAGATTTTTTTATTTATTTGTTTTTATTGGAAAGCCAGATATGCAGAAAGGAGGAGAGACAGAAGAATCTTCCGTCTGCTGATTCACTCACCAAATGGCCACAATGGCTGGAGCTGAGTCAATCCAAAGCTAGGAACCAAGAGCTTCTTCTGGGTCTCCCACAGGGATGTACAGTCCCAAGGCTTTGGGCCATCCTCCTCTGCTTTTCCAGGTCACAAGCAGAGAACTGGATGGGAAGTGGAGCAGCCAGGATTAGAACCAGCTCCCATATGGGACCCTAGTGGTTGCAAGGTGAAGACTTTAGCCACTAGGCTACTGCGCCAGGCCCAATATCATGGTTTTAAAGCTCTTACCTTTGAAAGTTTGCACTAAAAGAATATTCTTTAAATAAACCCGTTTTCACATTTCTCTCTCTGTGTTTCTTTTTCTCTGTAAATCTGCCTTTCCAATAAAAATAAATGAATCTTTACAAAAAATTTTTAAAAATAAATTAAACCATAATACAGCTACTCTATGAAATACTACTCAGCCATTAAAAAGAATAAAATTCGGGCCCGGCGCGGTGGCGCAAGTGGTTAAAGGTCCTCGCCTTGCACGCCCGGGATCCCATATGGGTGCCGGTTCTAATCCCGGCAGCCCCGCTTCCCTTCCAGCTCCCTGCTTGTGGCCTGGGAAAGCAGTTGAGGACAGCCCAAAGCTTTGGGAACCTGCACCCGCGTGGGAGACCTGGAAGAGGCTCCTGGCTTCGGATCGGCATAGTATCGACCCGTTGCGCTCACTTGGGGAGTGAATCATCGGATGGAAGATCTTCCTCTCTGTCTCTCCTCTCTGTATATCCACCTTTCCAATAACAAAATAATAAAAATAAATCTTTAAAAAAAAAAAAAAAAGAATAAAATTCTACCATTTGCAACCAAGTAGAAGTAGTCCCAACTGGAGACCATTATGGTTAGTGAAATAAACCAATCCTAAAAGGATAAGTAAACTTTCTTCGAAAATACAAAACAAAGATATAAAGGTAAATACACACTTTTTGTCTCACAAGCAAAGGATGTAATGGAGATCAGAGTGCCAGGAATCAAAGACTGATAGTATGCATTTCTACTCTTGAATAAAAGTAGGCCCTCGATAAAACTGCCAAATGTACCTCAACAACAAAATACTGGACTGTCTACCAATGCTTCTACCTACACTGTCATGATCCACATAAAGAGCAAAATGCTGGAGTCAAAACTACAGCTGAAGAACTACATTATTGTAAAACACAAGGACAATGGGGAGGAGAGAAAAGAAAGGGAGAAAAGAGAAGGGAAGGGAAAAAGCCCTATACCTGGAAAACTGCAAACAAAAACAAGACTAGAACAAAAAGCGCCCGGCGTGATAGCACAGCAATTAAAGCCCTCACCTTGAACGCGCCGGGATCCCATATGGGCGCCAGTTCTAATCCCTGTGGCTCCACTTTCCATCCAGCTCCCTGCTTAAGGCCTGGGAAAGCAGTCAAGGACCGCCCAGGGCTTTAGGGCCTGCACCCGCGTGGGAGACCCAGAAGAGGCTCCTGGCTTCGGATTGGCTCAGCTCCTGCCGCTGCGGCCGCTTGAGCAGTGAACCATCAGATGGAAGATCTTCCTCTGTGTCTCTTCCTCTCTGTGTATCTGCCTTTCCAATAAAAATAAAATAAAATAGAACAACAACAACAACAACAAAAAACCTTTAACAGAAGATGCTCCTGAGAAATAAGAGTTAAGAAAGCAAAACAGGTGGGACTTCAAGACTTGGACTTCATGCATTTCTATTTTATGTATGAATTACAATGAAATACATTACTTTTGTAATACATTATAATTTCAAAAAAACCTTTTTAATCTAAGTAATCTAATGTCTAATTAGATTAGTTTCTTCTTTATCACAAGCATCATTGCTATCTAACAAAATAGCTACAAGCAAATGACTGTCCTTTCACATCTTACAGTTTCAGAAAAAGAACTTTGATTTTCTTTTCATTATTCACTTTTGTCATGAAAACTGCACCCTGGTTTGAGCATGCCCTCTAGGGCAGGGCTTTCCAGCTACAGTGAGAATGTTAGTGGGACAAAAGAGTCTAACATTCAGAATCAGCGTCAGAATTCATTCGTTCTCCATCAACCTGTGCCATCTGTTGAGTGCACAGAATTCAACACACCTGCTATCGATTTTTCGGGCATGTTCTCAGCATACAGGTAGCAATCTAGGAAGGCAGGTTTTTGTTTATTGTAAAGTAATACCAAAGAAAATTTCTTAAAAAGGCAAAATGCATTTTTATGCCTACAAAAACTGCTACTAATAATAAGTAACTAAAGAAGCAGGAACATAAAATGTTCTTGTTAAGGAAAACACAGGCTGTTAGTTTCTATGATGGTGGGGCTCATATCCTTAGAGTGGAAAGGAATCAAGGAAGGCAAGAACTACTGGCCATAACTTGGCTCAAAGCTTCATCAACCTACTTTTTTAATTACTTCACTTTCTACAAGCTGGACTCTGCTTTTGTAAAACAATTTGTCCACGCTAAAAAGGCCATTACAGTCTCTCTAGTCCTGACTTCAAAGCTTTCTCTTGTTCCTACTAGTAAACACACACATTACCCATCACTTAAGGAAACTACGTGTATCAGCTGTGGCTTCATTTTTACTCTGACACGTTCCTCTAACATTTCCACACTATTTTCCCAAGAAGCTCCTCCATCGTTCCTAAGTCTTCTAGGTTTAGACCTGCTGGCTTCACTTTCATGAATTTATGATTTAAATTTTTTCTTCTATTCACAATTTCTATAGCAACTGATTTCTTTAGAAATGTTCTCATAAAATCCAAAGATATCCTATCTCTTTTAACTGAGAACATTTTCTTCCTGGCTCCTGGCTTTGAATTAGCCCAGTTCTGGTCATTGCAACCATTTGAGGAGTGAACCAAGGTATCAAAGATTTCTCTGTCTCTCCCTTAAAAATCTGCCTATCAAAACAAAACAAAACGCAGGCTACTGATTTTTTTTTAATCAACTGTAATGAATTTTGGTGAGTTTATAAGGGATTTTTCACTTACTTATTTAACAAGTGTTTGTTGAGTATATGAAGAACTATGCTTAAAGCTGTGATTCAGGTAAATAAAAAACTCAAAACTCCTCTTCTGGAGGAGTTTAATTGTTAAATAACAATAAATGGGGGGATATAATCAAACACTGAAACCAAAAAAGCACTATTATTATTTTTGGTTGATGTAAGAGGAAGATGAAATTTTAATTGGGCTCTGATATATTTAGGATTTGACAAATTGAAAAATTAAAAACATTAGTCCAGCCACGGTTTCAGACAGAGAGGGCAGTATGAAAATTTCCATAAAAGAAAATTGTGGAATGTTTGGAGGGACCATGAGAACAGTTTGGTTGGGGGAGAGTAAATTAAGAGTAAAAAACAAGGAAAGCTAAAAAAAAAAATCCTTGGGATCCTGCACCCGTGTGGGAGACCCAGAAGAAGCTCCAGGCTCCTGGCGTTGGATCAGTTCAGCTCTGACTGTTGCAGCCACTTGGGGAGTGAATCAGCAGATCTCCTAGGTCTCCCAGAATGATGCTGGATTCCAAGGCTTTGGGTCATCCTTCTCTCCTTTACCCAGGCAATAAGCAGGGAGCTGGATTAGAAATGCAGCAACCAGGATACAAATGAGCGCCCATATGGGATGCCAGCACTTGCAAGTAAAGGATTAGCCAGTTGAGCCATCACATTCCTCTTCCTAAACTGACAAGACACGTGCTAAATCCCTTAAGACCTCCTTTAGAGTCACCTTTCAGTTTCCTGGATAAAGACAGCAGACTGAATCACTTCTTCACCTGCTCCTGCAGCATTTCTTTCAAAATCCTGGACACAAGTCAAATTCATAGTAAAATGGTGACTCCCAGAGGTAGAGAAGTTAAACAGAGAGTATTGATGGTGGTAATGGTAGTACACAAAGCAAATGATTATAAGGTTCTTCCAAGCCTAATTCCCCTCTTTTGGCTCTCAGTTCAAATATCACATTCATAGGAAAGTCCTGATTTCCAGGCCTGAACAGGTTTCATTGCTGTTGTTTTAAGATTTATTTTTATTGCAAAGTCAGATTTATAGAGAGAAAGAGAGATGGAGAGAAAGACCTTCCATCTGCTGATTCACTCCCCAAGTGGACCCAAAGCCAGGAGCCAGGAGCTTCTTCTGAGTCTCCCACATAGGTGCAGGGTCCCAAGGCTTTGGACCATCCTCGAATGCTTCCTGAGGTCACAAGCAGCAAACTGGAAGGGAAGTGGAGCAGCCTAGATACAAACTGACACCCATATGGGATGTCAACGCTTGCAGGCAGGCCTCTAGTAGATTAGTCTGTGGAGCCACTAGGCCGACCAGATTTAAGTATTCTTGCTGTAACTTCTGAAGTACTTCATAGTTTTCTTATGGGGTGACTCTTATGACTGTAGTTAACTATGCGGTATATTTGCTAGGGTTATCAACAACAGACTGAATGGGTCAAACAGAAACGTCTTATCTCACATTTCTGCAAAGCCAGACATTTAATAACAACGTTTGCTAAGTTTGGTTTCTTATAAAGTCCCTTCCTTATGTACACACATAATTTGTATCTGCAGATAACAATTTTTTCTTTCTGTAAAGAAACTAGTCATACTGCATTAGGACCCACTCTAACTGCTGCATTTTTAACTTTGTCACTTTTAAAAGGCCCTACCTACCAGTCACTGTTTGAGGTACTCGGAATTAGGACTTTCAACACATGAATTTTGGGGGAACAGAAGCCAACCCATGTCATGTTAAGCCCTAGTCTTCCTACTTGGTCAACTAACTTTGTCTTTTTCTCATTTTAAGAACCTTCACAATTGCTGTTCACTCTTCTTAGCACATTAACTCTTCATAAAACTTGTTTTTCTCAATTTTCAAGTGTTAATAATGTCATCTGATAAAGGTCATTTCAGACTACCTTATTTGAAGTAGACCTAAAAGTCACTCTATCAGATCACTATATACTTTTATTCATGGTACTCACCACTTACTTATTTCCGGACTGTGAGCTCCAGGAAAGGAATTCATGGTTTTTTTTTTTATGCATTAACATATACTAGTTTCACTGTACTGTGGAAGAGCGAACGTTTCTGCAACCATTGTACATACTGTAACTTCACATACTCCATTAAAAGAATAAAACCTGCAGGGCCTTCAGTATCTAAAATGCTTTTTGAATCTCAGCTGTACTGTTTTACTCGCTGGGCAAACTCCAGCAAACCCTTTCTCTCTAGGTCTCAGTGTTCCTAAAGATATCACATTAGCTCCATCAAAGTACTAAATAAAGTACAGGTGAGGCATTCAGTTCAGGAATTTCCCAGGTACTGTTTTCAGATGGAATTCTATTAGGCCGGTGTTCCCCAAAGTGTGGGACCTGAGAATGAGGGGAAAGGAAAGGCGGTCTCTGGGTGGCACACCGTGGAGCCCTGCCATTCTCCTATTTCCCATGGAAAGTTTCCCACTGGTATACACTTGGCATGGGTCGGGGGCAATCAGTTCACGTCATCCACTGGCAAATCCGAGCACCAGAACAGAGTGTGAGTCAAGCCAGGTTCGGTCACGACAAAAACCAGTGCACAATACGGAATGCCAGGGTGATGTTGCCTGTATCAGATGTGACCACAGCACCCAACCAGCACATGTGAGAACCAGGAAGGGAGGGGGCAAAGCCGGCAGGGGGAATATGGGAGGGGGTTCCCTTGCAGCACAGCTACTCTCACTGGAGAGCGTGAGCTGGGATGGGGCAGACCAGACTAAGCAGCGCTACAACACCTGTGCGCCTCATGGGCCTAGATCAGGGAAAAGCCAGGCTGGGCTGATTATTGCTACTGGTGCAAACAAAATTAGAGTGGGTGAGGGTTGTTTGGGCTTAGCTGCAGCATCAGCTGGCAGAAGCTGGCACTGGGGGCGAATTCTGTCAAATCAAACCACAGAACCACCTGGAGAGTGCATAATCCGGGAGTGAGAGAGGCCTGGGAGGGAAATAGTAGGCTCCTCCCTCTTGGGTCATCACTCCCACGGGAGGGCACCACAACTAGGACGGGGCTGGGGTGGCTAGACAGAGAGGCACACAACATCCATGAGGGCTGGACAGTTGAGCTGGTTAGATGGAACTAAGCTTCAATACCCATTGACATGTATGAGAGCTGAACGGGATGTGGGACAGACTGGACTAGTCTGCTACACATACTGCCAACCCAGGGTAGGGGGCGGGCCTGGTGGGGGTTATTGCGGGTCGCTCTCACCAGGCTGCAGCTCCCACTGGTTTATGTGAGGGCCAAGTATGTGCTGGGCAGAACCAGGCTGGACTGCAACACCCGTTGGTTCCAGCGGAAGTCGGGGCTGAAAACAGAACCAACCCAGCAATTACAACCACCAGCTGATGGGGCGATGCCCTGTACCTGCTAGTACATACAAGAATCTGGTCTGGGATTACCTAAGTTTCTTTGGGGATCTCCCCAGTCGAACTGCCGGACTCGGAACCCTAACGAAGAAAACAGAAGGCAGAACAAGTCAATTAACCACCTCAGCTATATGTGGGCAGCGAACTACTGGGCAAACGGAGACTGATGGACTGTGCCAATCAGTGGATTCTTCAACGACTTCATCATGCTTGGAGTGGCGAGACTGGCAGCGATTCATAACTGTTCAACTATCAAAACCACTTGAGCAAGACCCTCGGAGCATGGCGCACATCGGGGACCTGGGGTGGGAAACTGAGCGATACTTCTCCCTCAATATCCGCCTTTACCTCAGGTACATGAAGGAAACAATATGGAAATAATAGTCTTACCCACTTTCCTGTAGCCCTTGAACCTTTTTACCCTAATTTACTATGTAAAGACTGTCAAAAATATAATTTAAAAAATGAAAAAAAAAGATTCTCCTGTTTCAAAGCCTTAGCCGTCGTGGAACGCCAAGTGTGCCTTTGACATGTACTGTCCGTCTCTCCATCCCTCTCGGGACTCGTTGCCATGTTTCCTGCTTACACAGCGACTGTGGAGGCACACAGGCCTGCATGAGGTGAACTCGGCAGTCTTCCACTGCATTTGTAGTTGAGGGCTCCGGGGTTCATTTACATTTCCTCACTTTGCGAACCGACCTATCATAATACCGGGACCCTCACCTCACAGAATTTTTGTGAATAAAAAATGAATTGTTACAGTTACACAGGAAGCTCCCCAAAGCCGTTCAGGGCGTGGAACACACGGCCAAGGTGGACACAGCTGTGCAGCCAAGCCAAGGCCCCTGGACAAGCGAGCCTGTGAGGCGCTCGGCACGCCGCCGAGCCCTGAGGAAGGCCAGCGCCGGCCACGTCCGCCCCACGGCCGGGCCGCGTCCGCTTTCGGCCTCTCTGGGGTCCTCCCGCTGCTGACGAGCCGCTCTCGGCCCCTAGCCGTCCGACTGCCGCCTTACCGAGAGCTGTTGACTCAGCAAAACCCTCTCTGAAGGGAAAGCGCCTGAGCCCGGGAGGAGCGGCTGCACGCGAAGCGGGGGCGGAGCGACGCGCTACGTAAGACGACGCCACGCGCAGGCGGCAGCGCGCACGCGCGGCGTGGAGCGGGAACCAACATGGCGGCCGAACGCAAAACCAAGTTGTCCAAGAACTTGCTGCGCATGAAGGTGCGGGGGATGCTGGGGTAGCCGGGCTGGGAAGCAGGGCACGCGGGTCCTCTAGACCTGTTGAGGGCCGACGGCGGGCGTACCGAGAGCGCCAGAAAGGTTCCGGGCAGCCTTGCCGCTTAGATTCATTCATTCCCTTAGCGCCTGCCCGGCGCTGGGTACTGGAAGCCAAGCATTACCAGTGAGCCAGGCTCGCTCCTGAAGCCCGCACTCCCGAAAAGCAGGCTGTAGGCTTACGGCGTTCTTAGGTGCAGTTTGTGGGAGCGCTGAGAGTAGAAGGCTTCTCTCCGGAAGTGGCTCTGCAAACTGAGGGGTCTGTCTGTAGGACATGGGGAGGCTTGGCGTCCTGAACTGAGGAGAAAGTGAGAAGTCTGAGAGACAAGAAAGAAGCCGAAGAACGTGTCCGGTCGAAAGAGCCTGGAAAGCCGGTAGCAAGAAGTGGGGCTGGAAGGAGACACAACACGTGGGGAGCTGTAGGCTAGATTAGGAATGTTCCTCCCCTATGTCTTACAAGCATTGGGAAGCTGTTTTGCTTGGGACACAGGATCATAAGTTGTTAACTTTTCAAGCTGCCATTGTCCTGTGGAGGTCATATTGGTGGAAGAAAAGTGAGACAAGGGGGGAGAGGGCTGAACTGGAGTCAGAAGGACCAGGGAGAGGTTGTGGTGAGCTGAGTGAGGGACCCAGTAGAGTTGGGAATGGAGACAGTTGTACTATTGAGATGAAAAAAGTGGATGATCTCACCCAAACACAACTTGGGTTTTGGATTTGAAATTGAAGGGATTTTTAGACTTGAAATGGAATCATTTTAACTGTTAATTTCGTAGTCAAAAAGTCAGCAGTCCATAAAAGAAACCCAAGAACTGCCAGCCGCATGGAAATTTGTGGAGCTTTAAAACTGAAGTAATAACAAACATTTACAGTCCCTTTGCCTGTGCCTTGCCAGCTGGGATTTGTGTGTTTTGCATTTATTAATCTATGTCGTGCGCATGATGCATTTCTGAGGTGGCTTCAGTCATCATCCCCCAAAGTCACACAGTGACTTGCACGTGGGCAGTCAGGTCCTGACCCCCTGCTTGTAAATACTATTCTGTACTGCCTGTCACTATTTATTGAGAAATGCAGGCTGTTAAATATTTAGAAAGAGGTGGAATGTGCAAGAAAGACACAGTGTAAATTAAGATTGGATAGTAAGGTGTAAATGTGCAAGGTTTGACAAGGAGCGTTGATGTAGGTTGTGACTAGATGATCAGGTATGTGGATGAGGGTCACGTTGTTGTGTAACTTACAGTCAAACTTCTCGTGTGATTAAAAATCTGAATCTTTACTGAACAAGGTTTTCATTTGGTTGATCATTTGCAGTCATCAGTTTCAGAGAGATGGACTGGTATCTGCTGTCACCTGAGCAGAAGGGTCTGAGACCCCGCTGGCCAGAGGAAGCAAAGGGGAGGGCGAAAACATTACCACGTTCTCTGGGTTAGCAACTTTGGTCACTGGTTAGAAAAAGCTCTTTGGAGGAACAGCAGGAGACACTGTAAATACTGATGGAGGGGAGTGTCCGGTGTGGAGACGTGGAACGGCTGAGCTTAGGATGTCCTTAGAACCTGCGTGACTGATCCGCTGCAGTAAAGTAGCGGTCATGTGTGATAGCTTTGAGTGTTATCCTGACTCACTTGATTTTGATATTTGTAAACTCTTCTGACTAGGTTAACTTTTAGAGGGAGGAGGATCATCACAGGAGGTAGAGAAAGCATGTGGAAGGATGGTCACTAGTATTGCCCAGTGATTGTAGCGAGGGTGTCATCCGTGATTTTAACACTATGGACTCTTAGAACAAGACTTGGTGAACTTTTTCCCTGAGGGATCAGATAGCAGATATTTTACATACATGTAAGCCAAGCCAAATGAGAATGGCTATGTTACAGAAAAACTTTATTTACAACACAGACATGCAGGTTGCTGTGGGCCCTGGGCTCTGAGTGGTTTCTAAATTAACAGCTTTAGAGTATCATCTGAGATGCTGCAGTCAGAAGAAGCATGACTCATGTTCACAGGGTATTCTTTCCTTTCCAAATATACAGAATGTGTGCGCGTTTGTGTATGTGTCTAAAAAAAAACCTACTTTTTTATTAGAATGGGAGATTTAAAAAATCGGTTGATCAGAATTGGTGAGTATTATTTTGTGGAGATGTAGGTAAGGGGATTATTTATTTAAAAACGGAGTTACAGAGAGAGAAGGAGGGACAGAAAGATCTTGCATCTGCTGGTTCACTCCCAAGAGGCCACATCAACCAGAGCCAGGGGCAGGAGCATCCTTCAGGTCCTCCATGTGGATGGCAGCATCCAGGGACTCGGGCCATCTGCTGCTGCTTCTCCAGGCACACCAGCAGGGAGCTGGATTGGAAACGGCAGCCGTGACTGAAACCAGCACCCACATGGGATGCTGGTGCTGTGGGTTAAAGATTTATTTTTCTTGGAAAATAAAGACAGAAGATCATCCGTCCACTGATTTACTCCCCAAGTGGCTGCAACGGCCAAAGCAGAGCCAATCCAGAGCCAGGAGCTTTTTCCAGGTCTCTCACACAAGTGCAGGGTCCGTAGGCTTTGGGCCACAAGCAGGGAGCTGGATTAGAAGCAGGGCTGCTGGGACACGAACTGGTGCCCAAATGGGATCCCTGTGTGTATAAGGTGAGGACTTTTGCCACTAAGCTACTGTACCGGGCCCAGGGTTAATGAATTTTACCACTAAGGATATGAGTGATAAAATGAGACCTCTGCATTATGAAGAAAACCATCCATGAAAGAGAACCTGGAAAATAAGACAAACACAGACTCATTTACTTCCAGAAAACTATAATTGAACTCTTCCTGTATACCAGGTACAGCCTAAATAGCAATAATACAAGATGAATGAGAGTGCTTACACTGATTTTGTTTTGTTTTAACAGTTCATGCAAAGAGGATTGGACTTGGAAACCAAGAAACAACTTGAAGAGGAAGAAAAGAAAATCATTAGTGAAGAACACTGGTACTTGGATTTGCCAGAGCTGAAAGAGAAAGAGTAGGTTTGTTAGGCACTAAAGATGCTTGGGACATTCAGAGGGAAATCCTTGGCACGTGACACAGCATTCCAGTGACAGAAGCCCCACGAAGAGCTTCTTTTCAGTTTCTTCAGTCAACCTCATGGCATTTTTACTGAGCCACAGCCATTATTTATATTGAACAGAGAAATCTAGCCCGTATGTCTGCTAACAGGGGTGCTTTCAGTAGAAGCTAGACTGCATTCTCTCCTCTCGCACAGAGGTTAGGTGTGTGCTTCAGTCCTCCAGGGTTACTTCAGTGAGAACGTACCAGGCTGAACATCTTGAGACTGGTTGGGAATGTTTTGTTTTTTGTTAACTGTAAGTAGTTTTAATGCCACTCATCTTAGCTAACATATGCTTGGCCCTTGGTGATTGAATTCTGACAGCAGGCCTCACACCTGCCCATCAAGCAGCCCTGTATGGTTTTGAACCTGAGGAGTCTGACTTGCTCCATCACCCTACTGCTCAGAGCTGAGGCTGGGGTAACGCCCGACTGTCTCTTCCACCTCCAAACCTTGCTGGTGCCTGCTTCAACTGTTAATTCATTTAACTTCTGAAAACTATTTCACTTGTATCTTTGGTATTGTTCTCTCCTTACTAAACTCTGCTATGGGAAAACAGGTGTTTTCAGTTCTCATCAAATGACGGGAAGCTTCCTGTTATCCTTAGGCATATTTTTCCGTCCTCTCTGTACCTGCTAGTTTGGCTTCTGTTTTCACATGTTACATTCCCTCGTTCATTTGGCTGACCTTCTGTGGACCTTTTTTGGAAGGTTACATATCCTTCTCCAAAGATGGAAAACAAATCTCACCAGGAGGGATAAAAGGAAGTTGCTTGTTTTTCTCTACTTTTCAGAAGAAGCAAATGTTGGCTAGGAAGAAGAGTAGCATACCAGAGGTATTATGGAGTGAGGGTCACTGAGGAGCAAGGATCATTACTAGTATGGAACTATAATTTTGTGCCTGTCCAAAACTCAGAAGTATTCCAAGTGCCTGTTGAAGGTCAGGACTGTTAGCCAATAACACAGCATATTCATAGAAAAATTACCTCCAGACTCCTTTGTTGGAAAAGCAAATAATAACTTCTTGCCAACAGTCACCATCCTGTTTGTGTATAGATGTGTATGTTAGCTCAAGATGTTGTCAGGAAAAGGTAAGGAAAGCCAACAGCCTAACAAGATGTGTGCAGGTAAGAATACCCCAAGGAACAGTGAGTGCCTAGTGGGAGTCATTGCAGGCCTGGAGGGTCAAGGAGAGGGAGTGGTTACTGACTCTGAAGACCAACTGTGGAAAGAGCGTCTTGAGAGAGTTACTGCCCTCTCCCAAGGACAGAGCCAGCCCCAGGTAGTTAATCTACAGGAAGGGAGCCAGGAACCCGAAGGCAGACAAGCCAGTCAGTGTAATACCTTCAGGTCGCCTTCCCAGGGCTTAGACCGGGGTAGCACACTGGAAGCAGACCTGTAAGCAAATGGGTCATCTGTGTCTGGTGTATGTATGTGTTGGTGTATTTAACTCCCCAAATAGGAAGGAAAACAGTGGAGTGAAATTGGACTCTAGTCAGGCCGACCTGGGTTTGATGCCCTGTTCTGTCACTTGCTTGTCACCTTGGATGAATTACTTAACTTGTCTTTTGTCATTTTTATATTGGGCATAATAGCAACCATCACATACATTATGGAAAGCAAATGAAATAATGTATGTAAAGCAGTCACACAGTGCCAAGCATAATAAATGTTGGCAGTAATGGAGTCGTGTGTCACTTAACAATGGAATGCGTTCTAAGAAATGCATCGTTAAGGCCATTTGGCCATGTGTATATTATGGAGTATACTTAACACAGGTTAAAAGGTCCACAGTCTCACTCAGCAGTATAATCTTATGGGGTCACTATCTATATGCAGTGTATCAACTGAAACATTATATGATATGTGGCTGTGTTCCAGTATATGGAGCTCACCGATTCCTTTGTGCTAATTTATGCTTGTGAATCTTTGCTTCCTCGTGGTATCTGAACTATTTCAAAGGGTTAGTGCCATCTATAATTGCACGCTTCATATGTACAAGTTTGTGTTCCCAAGTCTAGAGGTTCCTTTTCATTTGGGTGGCAGAGAGACAGAGACATTCCATCCACTGGTTCACTGAACAGATGCCTGTTACAAGCTGGGTAGGTCAGCCTGAAGTCAAGAACCGGGAATTCAATTTGAATCTCCCACGTGAGTAGCAGGTACTCAACTACTTGAGCCATTCATTATCTGCTGCTTCTCAGAGTGCAAATTGACAGCAACTGGACTGAACAGAGCAGAACTCCAAGCCAGACACAGAAGTGGGCTTGTGGAATGCAGACTTCCCAAGCAGGGGTGATTGAATCGGTGGTCCAGATTGTTTTAAAATATCAGGCTGGATGTCTTTTCCCTCTCCTTTCATGAGGCACCCCACCTTGACCTCTGGATTTCTCAGAAGGTGCTTTCACTTTTCCTCTTTCCGTTCCCCACTCCCCTGATCATTTCGCAAATAAACTTTTCTGTCTGGAAAAAAAAACAAAACAGGCTAATCAGACTGCAATTCATTTGTGATTACTTGCTTTTTTCCTATTAACACTTCCTGACAGGGGCCACAGGTAGTGACTCCACCGTGAAGGGGAAGGGAAGTTTGGCGGCCTGACCTGCGCTTGAAACAGCTGAGGGAATTTCCTGGCTCAGACCTTGTAGGTGGCGACAGCCTTGGGGCTGCCATGTTGCAGGTTCACATCTCCTGCCTGATCTGCCATCCCCATCTGTATCCAGAGAATCCAATTTTGGTGTTTTGAATGTAACCTTTTTTTTTTTTTTAAGTAATCAAGGACTAAGATTAGTTTTTACTGTTTCATCAATTTTATGTATATGAAGCTGCTTTTTTTCTTTTTTGATCTCAGAGCTGATAGTGAAGAATAAGAATGCTACTAGTCTGATATTAAGCACCGTTCAAATTTGTTTTTAGTTTTTTGTTGTTTTTTCACTGTTCTAATTTATATAGAGATTTAATTCTACTTCTACCTAATTTTGCATTCCACAAATGTCAACACAGTGAAAGAGTCAGCATCTTACTGTTACTGTGGAAATAATTTTTTGGTCCTGTGGCTGTCCCTGCCCTTCAGCTGCAGAGGCCTCCTGGTGTCGCAGGCTGCCCGGATCGCGGTCCCCCAGGTGTTCTTCATGAGAAATCGCCGTGTTTTGTGTGTCCATTGCCTGTTTTTTGTTCAAATGTAGCCCCATCAAAGACAACCAACCAAACCACTCTTTACAACAAAGGCGCTCTCTACTCTCCTTAAACTGCCAGGGAGGAGGAGAGGATTGAAGAGAGTGTTTTTAGTCAGCAGAATACAGTTGAATAAATAGTTGTATGTTTTTATAGTGCATGCATTTTTTGTAAGCCACACCCCTGACAAATAGAGGAATGTGTCATGACAAAGATCCCGTTTCCATTGTCACCCCTCCTGAGGCAGGTGCTGCTCCGTTTCTCACTAGTGATTGGTTTTGTCTCACACTTTTAACTTTACATAGAAGTACACATTGTGCAGTCTGTACTTATTTGTGTCAGCAGAATGCTTTTAAGGTTCATCCCTATTTTGAAGTATCAGTAATTTATTTATATGGCTATTTTTTGGTAAGATTTAATTATCTGAAATACAGGGTTAGAGAGGTCTTTCATCCACTGTGCTACCCTCTCAGTGGCTGCAGCAACCAGGGGCCAGGCTAAAACCAGGTGTCCGGAACTGCATCCAGATGTCCTAGCTTGGGGGCAGGAGCCCAAATACTTGGGTCACCTATGCTGCTTTCCTAGGTGCTTCAGCAGGGAGCTGGTTTGGAAATGAAGCAGTCAGCACTTGAACCAGCCCTCAGATGGGATGGCCAGGTTGAAGCCAGGAGCCTGCAGTGCCGTCTGTTTCCCAGCTGAGTTACAGGGGCCAGAGCGCTTGGGCCATCCTCAGCAGCTTTCCCACGTGCATTAACAGGGACCTGGATTTGAAGTGGAAGAGCTAGGACTTAACCAGCACTCGTTTGAGATGTAGGCATTATGGAAAACAGCTTAACTGCACCGCAACATTGGCCTATTATTTTACAGGTCAACCCCATGTGTGACTCCCTGCTGCAGCATGCTGACCTCTAAATCCCGAGCAGCTTGTAGTCCCAGCCTGCAGTTTGTCTCTTGAGTTCAGCAGTGCCTTGCTTTCTTCAACTCCCCATCCCTGCTCCAAGGTCTGAAAGTTACCTGCAGGCACAAAGCTGTACATCCACGGGCTCACTGCTTTGCATTTGCTTCTCATCTGTCTTCAGATTGTTCATTGTCTGGAAAGTACTGTTTCTTATCCTCCCCTAGTTTAGAGTTGGTTATGGAAAGGAGGAGCTCAGTATCAGTGCTTCCTTCTGAACAAGAGTGGAATAGTCTGCTCTGCTGCTCTCTGTTGCCGTGTTTCATTTGTTATATGTCGCCACTCCATTGTAGTGTTAGCGGGAAATGATGAGACGAGTCTGGGTCAGCATCCTGGTGTCAGTGAGAATTTATGAGACCAGACACAAAGGTGCAAGTTTCATTTGAGTTGAAAACGGAGAAGTTCCTCCACAATGTGGATGAAAAAGACTCCGCTGCTGAGGTCTTCAAGTCTAGGCATATTTGTTTCTTTAACATGTCATCTTCAGAGAGCAAATGTGATGGTTATGCTGCGGGAATAGTCTTTTTTTTTTTAGGAAGTGAGATGTACACAGAGGAGGAGAAACCAAGAGGAAGATCTTCCATCCATTGAGTAACTCCCTGTGCAGCTGCAACAGCCAGAGCTGGGCCGATCTGAAGCCACAGCCTGGAGCCTCTTCCGGGTCTCCCATTCAAATGCACGGTCCCAAGGCTTTGTTTGAGCTGTCCTTGACTGCTTTCCCAGGCCACAGGCAGGGAGCTGAATGGAAAGCAGGGCCACCAAGATTAGAACCATTGCCCATATGGGATCCCGGGCAAGCAAGGCGAGGACTTTAGCTGCTAGGCTACTGTGCTGGGCCCCAGGAGTAGTTTTAATGGAGCCTTTTTTACTTTGCTCTTACCAAAACCTGAATCTTTTTTTTTTTTTTTTTTAAGATTTATTTATTGGAAAGGTGGATATCCAGAGAGGAGGTGAGACAGAGAGGAAGATCCTCCATCTGATGGTTCACTCTCCAAGTGAATGGCAATGGCCAGAGCTGAGCCAATCCAAAGTCAGGAGCCTGGAGCCTCTTCCGGGTCTCCCATGTGATTGCAGGGTCCCAAAGCTGTGTACCATCCTCGACTGCTTTCCCAGGCCACAGGCAGGGAGCTGGTTGGGAAGCGGGGCTGCTGGGATTAGAACTGGTGGCCATATGGGATCCTGGTGCGTTCAAGGGGAGAAATTTAACCACTATGCTATCGCACTGGGCCCCAAAACCTGAATCTTATAGACTTCCATCCTCTTTGCTTCAGTACATGTGTGCTGACAAGGAGCTGTGGGATGGAGCTCGTCTGCCTGCTTCTAGTCCTGGGCTGCCTCGGTAGTCTGAGAGCAGAGAGTGTCCTGGTCTGGCTGCTCTAGAACAGTGTCTGTACACGGTTGTGTTTAGAAGTGTTTGCCAACTGAGTGAGTGTTGATAAGCAGCAGCAAAGGCTCCCTACGAGAGGGTCCTTACAGGAGGCCAGATGTGTGCTCTGGTTGCGTGTAACCTGCAGCAGACCAGACAGACAGGCTCACTTCACATCCGAGGTCATGAACTGTGAGTCAAGCAAGTATCTTCTGTAGCAGGTGACCCATGTGCCCAGGGCAGCAGTGGCTGCTCCAGCCACCAAGCCAGGTGGCACTTGCAAGGGTGATTATAAGCCTGGAGTTACTTTTGGCTCAGACACCTGCCTAGTTTTCCTAGTGTCCTCCAGATTTCACAGTATCCTAAACTTGAATTTCTTTTCTGCATCATTCGGGCAGGGTCAGTGTTCCGGGTCCATAGCTAAGCACTCCGACAAGTGCAGTCTGGTAAGGCTGCCCAGGCCCGATTTCCCACTGGCACACGTGAATGTTAATTAGAACTTTGGGAGGTGCCACAGTAAATGTCAAACGGATGTTTTGCTTTGGCGTTAGGAAATGCAAGTTGATTATAAATGCTTTACATCTTTACATTGTGTAACTATTTATGGAAAATAAATGTAGTGTTTTAAGGAGGCTGTGCTTCCTACCTGCAGCTCTCCTACCCTGTCAGCTTTGCTGGCCAAATTAATCAGATTTTATCTCTAACTCTAGGTGAGGCGGCATCTTGTATTCTTGTTTGATTCTGCTGAGAGCCTTAACATTGATTTTTTGTTCAAAGTCTTGACCTTGTTTGCTGTGTTTTGTTATAAGTCAAGACACTGTTATTAAAGGTCTGCTTTCCTGTTTAGGAGTTACATAATAGAAGAGCAGAGCTTCCTGTCGTGCGAAGATCTTCTCTATGGAAGAATGTCATTCAGAGGATTTAATCCTGAGGTTGAGGTATTAAATATAATTGCTTAAACTTTAAGTTTTTCCGTTGAGTTTTTTGTAATAATTGGGCTGAGATTTTTTTTCCCACCAGGTACCATTTCTCTTCATTATATAGAAAATAACAATTCTTGAAATATTGCCATAGCTATTTAAAGAAATTGCAGGCATTGCAGTTTAGTTTTATGATAGAATTGAGTAGATAATTTAATATGGCAGTGTATGGTCCCTAATGGTGCCAATGTGTTAGAATTTCAACTGGAGTCTTTTACAGGAATGTTGAAATTTTATTCATATGGTGCTATTATGAGAAGTTATTTTCTGGCATTTATAAATGTATCTTTTCTAATGGAAAAATGTTACTTAAAATTGTATAATTTGACTTTTTAATGGACAGGTTTTAATCCAAGTTCATAAATAGACTTTTAAATAAATCCTTTGGAAAGTTTGCATGAAAAGTGAATATTCATTTTGTAACTGAACTGTTCATTTGAATTTTCTTGCCTCGGGTTTGTAGAGAAAAAGCAGACCTTTATTTAACAAATATTTCTTTGAACTGTAGCTCAGATATTAAAAGCCATCTTATCAGATGTTTGACCCACCAAATAGACATTTGTCATGTAAAGTTTGGGTTTCATAAACATGACTTGAAGCCAAGATTGGCATTTGGAGCATTTCATAGTATGGCTGCCCTTGGCCTTGTGAGGTTATTAACAGTATCCCTGGCTTTTGTGACCCACTCCGCAAAGGCCAGTAGAGCACACATACCCCTCCAACCCAGGGTGGAAACAAACACGAGCCCATGCACTGTCACAGGTCCCTGTTAAGACAGTGCTTCTCTAGGATTCCTGTAGAAAATGACAGTTTATGCTCTAGATTTGTGGGGTTTTTTGTGTTGTTTTGTTTGCTTTTGTTGGTTGTTTTTGTGCACCGTCTGATTCTCTCCCCAAATGGGGAGTGAGTCCAAGTTGAGCACATCCAAAGCCAAGAGCCAGAAGCTTCCTCCAGATCTCCCGTATGAGTGCAGGGTCCCAAGGGTCCAAACCATCCTCCACTGCTTTCCCAGCCCAGAAGCAGAGAGCTGAATTGGAAGTGGAGTAGCAGGGACATGAACCAGTGCCCATATGAGATGCCAGCGCTTGATAGGCAGAAAATTATCCAATTAAGCCATTGTGCCAGCCTCTGTTGTAGAGTTGATCTAAAGATTGTAGCTTTCTTTTCTTTTTTTCTTTTCTTTGGGGAGGTGGCGGGTAGGGTGTGGTGATAAGTGAAGGCAGGACAATGTATAATGATTTAAGATATAGAAAGTAAGTTTACATTACGTTGATATTGCATACATTTGTTTTTATTTATTTAATTCAAGATTTGCTTATTTGTTAATTTTAAAGACATACAGAGAGAGAAGTCTTCATATGCTGGTTCACTCCTTAGTTGGCCACAACAGCCGAGTCTGGGCCAGGCCAAAATCTGAACCCAGGAGCTTCTTGTTCTCACACATGAGTACAAGGAGCCAAGTACTTGGGCCATTCTCTGCTGCTTTCTTTGGCAGTTAGCAAGGAGCTTAATCAGTGGAGCAGCTGCTACTCAAATCGGTGCCCAAAGGAAGGCCAGTATTGCAGGCAGCTGCTTAGTTCACTACACCACAGCTGGCTCCTACATGTTTGTTTTTAGTATACACCACGTATTACTCAAATTCCCATGATTAGATCTAAATATTTGACACAGGCTACTTGGGAAGAAAGGTTTTTTAGCTCATGGTTTTGGAAGTTTACAACCTAAGACTGAGTGACCCCTTTGGTGAACCCAAGGATGGCAATGACAGAAAACACATAAACAAAAGGTGATGACCTAGTGAGCCAGCAGAGAGCGCACTAGGCCCAGCTCAGAACCTAGGCTCGTAGAATAACTAACTTCATCTACCAAAACTACTTTTCCAGGGACACACTGCCAGTGACCTTGGGATTCTGCATGGAGCCTTCTGTGAAATATGCTGGATCGAGTCTCTACCCTCCCAGCTCCACTAATCATGTCTTCGGGGATTCATGAGTTTGGGGTCTAACTGCAGAAGCTTTTCCTGCTTTAAGGTCTGGTTAGCAATATAGGAGAGTGGTGGAAGGAAAACATGGATGTGCAGTATCCACAGAAGGAGGATCTAAGATGGTGGGCAGACACTCCAATGTGTGCCTGGTAGCAGGGAGAAGAGCAGCAGCATGTGAGAGGTTACTGGAAAATGGTCTTTACTGGATTCTGAAACCCCAAAAACATTGTATTTTCAGTGCTATCAATGTTGGAAAAACAACAAGAGTCTGATTTCTCATCTGCCTCCCTTTCTCAGCCTCCCCTTGCTATGAAGAAGGTATAGTACATTGACAAAAGGAAGCATCCATCAGAAAATAACTGTCTCAAAAAGGTTAATGCAAGAGGTACAGGAGGGATTTGTAATACTTGGACATGATGTGGGATACAGAATCCACCCCCAAAGTGTGGGACATTAAGCTAAGGTTGCCTCCTTGATACCAGGGCCAGCCTTGCTGTGCTTCATTCTGATAGTTTTGTTGTCTGCTGCCCTTCCTGCCACCATCACCACCAGAATATGGGTGTAAAACTACTTTGGGGCCTGGCACAATGACCTAACGACTAGAACCTTGCCTCGCAAGCGCCAGCATCCCATATAGGTGCCAGTTCGTGTCCTGGCTGCTCCACTTCCCATCCAGCTCTCTGCTTATGGCCTAAGAAAGCAATGGAGGGATGGCCCAAAGCCTTGGGACCCTGCACCCACGTGGGAGACCCAGAAGAAGCTCCTGGCTTTGGGTTGGCTCAGCTCTTGCCATTGCAACCACATGGAAAATGAACCAGCAGACAGAAGATCTTTGTCTCTCCTAGATCCTTCTGTCGCTTCTCTCTTTGAATCTGATCTGCCTTTTCAACAAAAATAAATAAATAAATACTTTGGACAGTAGTGTCTGTTTTTGATTCAAAGATGAGAGGTTTAAAGGAAATCTGGAAGTTTAGTTTTTCTTCCCTTCCTCACTCGTCTACATTAGAAGTGTGCACACTTTGGATATGAGTTAACTACTGAGAGTTGTGTTCTGAAGCAATTTAAATTCTGTTACACCAAGGCTAGTCTAATCGTGCTTTGTCTTAATGTTTCTGTTAACATTGTGGTATAAAGTATTTTAAATTTTGACTCATCCCCCTGTTTCTGACACAAGTTTCTTTGACAGACCTTTTGTAGTTCTGATGGACATCATTGGTGTATTTTTCAGAAATTAATGCTTCAAATGAATGCCAAGAACACAGCAGAAGAAGTTGAAGATGAAACGGTGGAGCTTGATGTATCAGATGAAGAAATGGCTAGAAGGTAATGGTTCTCCTGGAATAGCTTTATAACCTAAGCCTGACACTCACGGACCCCCTAGTATCACACTCTGCACGGCCTCGCCCTGCTCAGTGGGATTCGCACAACGCAGACTGGCAGCTGAGGGCTTGTTTGCACTGCTGCTTCCCATTGTTTTAAAATGTGCTTCTCAGGTTATTTAAGATACTGCACAACAGAAATAAAGTAAATATAGTTTTCAGAGAGATCATAAGTTTTTCAGGCAGATTTTTTTTTCTGATCATGGTTTTTATTTTTCTTACTCTTCATTAGACGTGGTTTGATATTCTTCACCAGGCTTGACTTCCTCTTACATTACTTAAAATTAAACTTGTGCTGTGCATCACCTTAACAGATATGAGACCTTGGTGGGAACGATTGGAAAAAAGTTTGCCAAGAAGAGAGAGCGTGCCAATTATGAAGAAGATGAGAATGGAGACATGAAGCCCATCAAAACAAAAAAAATGTTCCTGAAGCCCCAAGATTGAAGTGGACACCCCAAGTTACAGCTCAGGGAGCACCTCACCTGGGGACTCTTCTGGTGGTGTGTCTATGGTGATTCATACTGCAGTATTTATTGGTGAAGAGATGTGTCATGTTTTTGAAAACATGCTGTTTTTGAGACACTTGTAGTGGATGTCATACATCCTTTTCTCAGTGATGTTCATCACGAGCAGGTCCCTGACCCTCGGTCTTGCCGCATCCATAGGTACTGGTTTCCTGGAGGATTTTTTTTTAACTTCAGATTCTTTGTTTAATGTAGTTCTCCAGTGCCTGCCCTTGAATTGACTGATAGACTTTGCTACCAATATTTATGTTTTATGTTATTAATCATGTGAAGTCAGTTCATACATACATTTTAAAATCAATCTGTTATTTGTAAAATTATTGAAAACAGCTTCTCCATCCTGTAGAATTTGTATGCTGCCAGGTCATTGTTAGTTTATGCTGGAAGGAGTTTTGTTTAAAGCATTTAATATAAAATTCGGTGTGTAATAAATACCTATTTTCACATTTTATATTTTCTTTTATGGAATCATTTTAGTTAAATTCAGTTATGTAACTGAAGCCCAGATGGTCACTTTATAAAGCCAGCCATCAACCAATATTATGGTCCATGAGATTGAACCATAAGAGCTTACCTTTTATGGGTCAAAACAATCGTTAATTTCTTAAGATAAGCCTAGTAGAATTTACCTCTGAGCAGACTATCCTGTCATGAAGCCTGAATTAATATGTGTGTATGTATTAATATGTATGTATGGCAATCACTGACATGCCTGACTTTGGCCCCAGCAAATGACATGTGTGTGTCTCTTCTACTCCAGTCTCTGCAGACTTCGGATTTTAATTTTAGCCCTCTGACAAGTTGAGAAAAAGTTAGACATTTGAAATTAATCTGACTTTCATTTCGAGAGTGACAGCCATGTACCTTGCATTCAGCCCTTCCTGTCCTGAAACAGTAACTGGAAGCCCTCTGCCATGCCTTCCAACACCACTTATCTTTGACCTGATTAGAGCTATATGTGCCCTCGTGATGTCCTGCCTAGCATAACTCCTGAGATCTGAATGCATGTCACCATAAAGAAAGTAGGGCAGTGGCTTTTGCCTCTGGAATTCACTGATCTTGTCATAGCATCCCCGACCCACACACATTCCCCGGGGAATATTAGGATAGTGAACTGGTATACTCAAGGCAATTATGGCTCTAGACGTACTTACATAGAATGTAAATTTCGCTTTAAATAAGGAACTGCTCCATGGGGCTGGTGCTCTTGGTTAGAATGCATGGTCTGGAATCAGGCAGAAGTGGACAGAGTAGCTCCTCTGCTCATCTTACTGTTAGACCCAACAGAGAATGCAATGCAGTGATTTGCTTGCTGCCTGCATTGATGGAATCCCAAGAAAACGGTGCTGTACTTCCTCCCAGGGATTTGACCATGGTCCTATTAAGACAGAATTTGAAACTGTTCTTTTAGTTCTAAGTCTGTAGACAAGGGAGCTTTTTCTCTTGGCTGTACAAATGCAGTGAGCAAAGAACAGTGACTGGAACTCGGGATTCTCCAGGGTAGTATTTCCATGTCCGGTAATAAGATATTGATGAAAAATTAACCTAAAGGATGGGGATGGTTTAGAAATAACCCTTCAGGCAGTGAAATTTTAGGATGCCCTAGCAGATTCAAACCTTAAGAACCTGAGGTCCTCGCTGAGGGAAATGGACACGTGGAACGTGCAGGGGGAGACTTGGGTGTGTTGGGCAGTGCCTTGTGACTGCCCAGTTACAGAAACAGCTGCAAGAACAGCGCATGCTTCCTTTCTTCCTTGGCAGGGTTGTAGGTCCCGATTCCCACTTCCACTTTTTACTTCATGTTTGTGGAGGTAACTTTACCATCTAGTTTTTTATTTTCCTTTTCAAAATTATTTTATTCATTTGCAAGGCAGTGACAAAAAGGGCAAGTGAGATTTTTTTTACATTTGTTGGTTGGATCTCCAAGCAACCACAATGGAAAGAGGTATGCCAAGCTGAAACCAGGAGTCCAGAACTCCCATCTGGGTCTGCTTGGACCATCCCCTGCTGCCTTCCAAGCACAAACACACTCCAGTGTGGGATGCCAGCATTGCAAATGGAAGCTCAACTTGCTGCACTATGACCTTGACCTTGGGCCCTTGTTATTTTTTTTCTCACAATACAGTTCTGCAGGCCCAGGGATTTCCCTTTTCACCTTCTCCCACCTTTGCCTCCACCCGCCCCCCCCCCCATTGTTTTCCCTATATTATAACAATAGTATAGTTACTTAGTCTTAAAATAAGAATGTTCAGGGACCAGTGCTGTGACATAGCTGGTAAAGCTCCCTGCAACACCAACACCCCATATGGGTGCCAGTTTCAGTACTAGCTGTTCCAATTCTGATCCAGCTCCCTGCTAATAATGCACTTGGGAAAACAATGATGACCCAAGTCCTTGGGCTCTGCTGGAACCTTGGGTATTTATTTGAAAGAAAGGGTAAAAATATCTTTGGTATAAGTGATATATGCAGTTTGTGAAGGAGAAATAGAGTTGATTATTGTTTCAGGGACTTGAATTATACTTAGCTGTGCTCAGTGGATGCCGAGGGACCCAAGGGGTAGGCTGCCTCATGAGATGTTGTCCTTTGCAGTCTGGGTCCCTCTCCAGTTGCATCTTTAGCTGCTGACCTGGGACTTAGCATACCTTGTTTATCTTCTTCATACTGGCTTCTTACAGGATCTGCCAGTGGACACCCCGAGGCTGATGCTAAGCCACAGGAGGAGGCCTGTTCCTTTGTCACCATAGAAACACCTCAATCTGGCAGAGGCTGATCTCAAGGTACCCCAGTTTGCTCCTCTCCCACCACCACTGAATCAGCCGTCCATCATCCATAGCACCGAGTATCTCGTGGCCCTCCAATCTCAGGGCCACTGCAGTTTCATGTCAGAGGTCTGAGTCTACCCTCTGTCCAAGCTTCTGAAATTTAACTGTCTAACCTGTTTCCTCAAAGTGAATTTTTTTTTTTTGGCATGTGCTTTGTGACGATACATTATTTCCTCTTGCCTGTCAGAACACTTCCACTTCCCCACACTCAGCGAGCAAAGATTTATCATGAAAATTAGAAGGGTTTTATCAGTCTCTTAGAGTTTACGGTGTGACCCTGCCCACTCCCTACAGGAACATCCTACAGAAACAACTTATTTATTAAAATTGTTTTGTGGTTCTTTCACTTCCCTATAAGACCCTAAGCTGCTCACTACACGATAGTTTTTTATTTTAATTTTAAATTACAAATGCCATTTACCCATATTCATTACCTGTTTGGCTCTTTAGTCAAAGAAATCATTTGTACAGGAAAAATACCACTTTTCAGAACAAACCCATTTTACTTCATATAGTTTTCCTTTCTCTTATTTTCTTGAAGGTCCAATGTCTTTATTTGCCCCTGGGGGAGCTGAGGAAGGTACATATTGAGTTCCAAGACATTTGTAAATAAGAGTCTCTGGACTCACTGTGCAGAGTTGCACTGCTTACCTGAAGGCATGTTTGTCCTGGATGGCATCTCTGACTGATAGCTCCTCCATCGGCATTGTCTGATTGGGAGCAAACCCTGCCTGCCACAAGCAGCAGCGATGACCCTACACGGTTGCAAAACCGCAGCAGAGCCAAACATGACTGTTCAGGAGGTGAAGGCGACTGTCTTCTAGAAATTGGCAGGTTTCCACCACCCCTCCCACCTCTTTGATGATTGTCACTGATGTGTATTTCATCACCTGTGACACTCGGGTCAGGTGGATGCTCCCCTTGAACCTGCACCTCTCTGTTCCCTTCTCAGAGTCTCCTTTGACCACAGTGGGATAACTACAAGTCAGACAAGAGTACAACATAGGAACAAATCTGCAGCTCAGACTGTAGCCCAGATTCCAGAATCCTCTGATACCCTGAACTTGGCAGGAGAGTGGAGCACAGAGCCACTGTCACCTGGCTGCTGTCCTGAACCTGGATTAGGTATTGAATCGCAGTGGGAACAGAGAGTGGGGCCAAGATGTTACCTGGAGGGAAATGTGGCAAGATTCCAAGTACCTTGAGACCACAGCCAGTAAGTTCTAAGTGGTTTGCTAATGAACCAATGCATAACTGAAATGCCAGCCTGGAAGTCTTTGTCAATGTTACGTGTGTAAGGCATAGTCTCACTTCTGTGTCTACTGAGTTTGAGAAGCTTTTTAAAATCCCCTGCAAATATAACCCTCCCACACACTAGCCCTGTGAATTGGATGACAAGCAGTGGAAGGGGTTGGGGGGGCCAAGAATTTCACTGAATCGGGATAAATATGTAATTTGAGACAAATTACAGTAAAGATATCGCCAGAGAGGAATTTTAAGGGAAGAAAAATAATCCGAGGATGTTGAAGTTGTGGCCAGCCTGCTTTGCTCATGCTTGTGTGAGATGGGTTTGTTCACAGCTGACTTCTGGAGAACTTCAATGGGACTTGGCCGCTGCCCTGCTGATTCTGGGAGGGTTTTCAGAAATTACAAGACTGATGTTGCTGTGTCCTCTCCAGCAAAAGTGAAAGGGCAAGTGAGGGCTCCCACAGAAATAAAGCAGGAAACCCTGGTCAGCAGTCTCACTGGTGATCAAAATAAAGTTCAGAAGATCCTGGGGTCCAAGCCTGGGGTAGTGGGGAGTTTGGAGAAAGCCTACAGCATCCACTGGTTGATAGTTATTGCCACATCAGAAATGAGGTACAGTCAACAATTATACTTGGGGGAAATGGAGCACAAGAAGTGCCTGGTGTCTCCCTGATTGCTCACAAATAAAGACGTAGCAAAGAGCAAGAAAGCCACTAGATAGATGCCAATATTTCAAATGTAGGAGGAAGTTATCACTGTAAAGCTAGGAAAAGCTTTCTTGGATATGAATTATGCATGTTGGGAGCTCGGTGATTTCAATACTTAAAGTGTCAGGATTAGTACTTTTTTCCAAAAATTATACTCTGTTAAATCAATTCTTACTGTAAAAAAGGGAATATGAAGCAACTTCCTCTTCATTTCCCTGTTGAAGAGTAAACTCATTCTTAAGAAGAATAGCAGAGTTTTTTCTTCACTGAACTTCCCAGGAAAAGGGAGCCAAGAAAGAGATGAGCTTCAAGCTGAAAATTTCAACAGCGTTAGAACCCTTTCAAAAATGTCAGGAATTAATTTTCACTTTTCTTCTTTGCCCTTGAAGCTCTGTCAACCGGAGAAAAGAATTGGTGCTGTTTTTCTGCCAGTGTTAAATTAGACTTTGCATGCAAAGGTGTATGCATACTGTGTTAAGTCTGCTGTGCACTCTGTAAATGTCTGACCCACAAAATCATAAAAGCTGGGTTTTTCCAAAGTCATGAGTTCTGAGCCCAAGCACAGCACTCTGGAAGTCTCTGTGGGAACAACCAGTATGTCAACATGCCGGAGCTGACATCAACACACCCATCATCCCGGAAATGGGACAGACCTTAAGTATGTGTTTCCCACTGCCTTCTAAAATTTTCCCCAGGGCTTTAGCTGCTTTTGCCCTCAGGGCTGACCCGTTTGATAAGGCAGCTTGTTGGCCACTTCTCCTACTCACACCCCTTGAAGTTTTTCCTGTACCTCCAAAATGAATTTTTGGCCCCGAAATCCTTATCTTAGACTCAGCATCTGGGAGAGCCCGGGTGAGGACTGCAGCTCTGAGGCAGGTTATAGAGCAATACGCAGGTTATAGAGCAATAGACAGATAAAAGGATGGGCGGGTGGGCACGCGGGTGGAGGCATAGAAGGAATGGGTGAGTGGGAGATGAAAGACTGACAAATCAAGAAAGAAATGGTTGGAAACGAAGCTTCACAAAAAGCTTTCCTCTAGAAGGTCTGTATTGATTAAGTTCATCTTACAATAAGAGAAATTTATAAATTTGCATGTGCCTATTTTCTAGCAAAATGTACTCATACCTTCTCATATTTTGTACCTCCACCCACTTGTTCCCCTCTGTATTACTTCAAATTGAATCTGCTGTATACTATTTCATTTGAAAATATTTTAGTCCATGTTTAAAATCAGAGCTCTTAAAATAAGCCTCCTGGCACTGTTAGTAGCTGATCAGAGGTTCTTCTTTTTTTTTTTTTTAATTGGAAAGACAGATTTACAGAGAGAAGAAGGAGAGACAGAAATATCTTCAGTCCAGTGGATCACTCCCCAAGTGGCCACAAGGCCAGAGCCAAACCAATCTAAAGCCAGGAGTTTCCCCACAGTCTCCCACACTGGTGCAAAGGGTCCCAAGGCTTTGGGCCATCCTCCATTGTTTTCCCAGGTCACAAGCAGGGAGCTGAATGGGAAGTGGAGCAGCCAGGACATAAACCAGCATAAGATCCTGGCACTTGCAAAGCGAGGACTCTGGCTGCTAGGCTACCGCACTGGGCCCTGATCTGAAGTTCATGCAAGAAAAGAAAGCAGATGTGAGACAGACAGTGGAGGTAAGCAAGATACTGCTTAAAAGAAGAAACAGCTCAACCAAGCTAGTGTTACAGCAAGAACTGAGTCTGTTTTGGAGTGGAATGATTATGAACATGAGTATAGATTCCTTTTCTTTTTCCCATCTCTGAGATGGGAAATGTGAATGAGTGTGGAATACCCAAAACTTGTGAATGAGTGTGGAATACCCAAAAATCTTTTGCTGACTTTATAAGCACAGCATTTTGGGACCTAGTAGCCCGCTTGGTACCACGCAGAGGGAGTCCCCAGGGACCCATCTAACAGAGAACAAGAGCAACAACTTTAGCTATCACTGCTCTCGGGCTTGTTTCCCCTTTCCTAAGCCAAACCCCTAAAATGTAAAAGGCAGGACCTACCCTCTTCTCTGTCTCCCTTGCCAGCCCTTTGTCAAAAGGAATTCACCGACTTGAGGGAGTGATCCAGCTTTCCCACCAAATCCTAATCACCAGACTCTAGAAGTCATTTGCTTCTCCAATAGGTAAGAACCTTGAAGGCCAGTATTGTCCTGGGTGCTTTGTACTAGGGGCGTTCCAAGTCCAGGCAGAATGACTGTCACCTTCATTAGACCCGAGAGCAACTCAAGTCACCTGGCCATTATAACCAGTCAAAGGAAGGTGGCAGGTGCCACCTTAGGAACTTGGACACAAACTGATCACAGACCTCTTGGCCCCTTTCAATCTATAAGAAACCTCACCCTTAACCCCTTGGGAAGCCTGGGATTAAGCAATAGCTGCCCAGCTCATTGCTCTGTACTTTGCAATAAATAACTACTGTAAGTCTTATACCATCTCAGAGTCAGTAATTGAGCAGTAATTTCTGTGTATTGGATGAGCCTACCCATTTGGTGGTATCACAGCAATGCCTTCAACTATTTTGGAGTGTTTAGCAACAATTCTCTTTAAAAATTCACATTTTCCCATAAGGTTCACATTCTCTTTCTGTTTTCCTTTAAAATTTCTATTTTCCTTGGCCCCACTTACACATTTAGGCTCATGTCCATCTAGCTACCTAACTGTATTGTTATCATACCTAAATAGGATTAACAATTGCTTCATAATATAAAATATCCAGTTGGTACACAATTTTCACAATTTTCCAGTAATCTTGTAAATGTCACATATTTTACAGTCTGTTTAAATAGGTTCCACATAAGATCTCTATGTTGTAACTGGTCAATATTTAAGTCTCTTCACATATTGATCCATGCTCCATCTCTTTCTGTCTCTCTCACAATGTACTACTTGAGTGATTAATTGATATATTTTAATTTAATAAAATCCTAGCCAAATCTAATGCAAATTAGCTATCTTTTTCTTCCTGTGAGTCATTCAGTTTCTAACCCAGGGTTAAGCCAGTGCTTTGACATGATTTCTTACTAGCTGCAGGCAAATGTTGGAAACTTTTATTTATATTGTAGAAAGCGTTTTCAAAATGTAAATGCTTGGAGACTGTGGAAATAGACATATGTATATGAAAGTAAAATCAGGCACGCTCAGAAGCTGGGTGAGCAAAGAGAATGAGAAAGCCAGAAGTAAATGCCAAATTACTTTATAAATCTAGAAATTGATCATGTCACTTCTCTGCTTAAAATATTTCTGTGGGTTTTGATTGCCCTGAGAGCAAACTTCAGTGTCCTTGCCCTGGCCTGTATGTGTCGCACCTGTGTTTGCAATCTGAGTTCCCTCTGTCCTTCACTTCCTTGTCTACAAAACACCCCTCCCTCATCCCCAGCTAGTGCTCATGCACTTGTTGTTTTCTCTGCCTGCATGGTTCTGTCTCTGATCAGGCCAGTGCAGGGTGGAAACTATACAAATTCCACATACTTTCCAAATTTAAAAACATTTAGCCAAATCTGAAAACAACAGACATGTTTCCATTGTAGCCACAGTCATCAACAAAACCAGTGAGGAGCTAGATAAGATAAACTCTTTAGGAGTTTACAAATGGAATGTTCTTGACATAGCTTATTTCGGTATAAAATTCTGGGTTGAAATTTGCTTTCGCAAGCACAAAAACCAAGAGCTATTACTCTTTCCAGACCCTCCGTGAAGGAAGCATTAAAAAATGAACTGGTAAAATAAAGATAGGATTGAGTCATGCAAGAAGCCAATTAGTGTTGACAGAATGCAGCAAATATTGGTTGGAAAATCTAAATATTCACTAAAACACACAAAAAAGAGGAAGAAATGAAGTATGTGGTGTTAGTATAGACTAGTCAAATATCTTGATCCAGTTAAAGGATAGAGTCCAGAAATAGAAATTTGTGGGAAAGTTGAATTAAAATGTTTACTTTGATGACAAAATTTTTTTTAAATTTTTATTTATTTATTTTTTTATTTGTATTGGAAAGGCAGATATACATAGAGAACAGACAGAGAGGAAGATCTTCCATCCGATGATTCACTCCCCAAGTGAGCACAATGGTCAATGCTATGCCGATCTGAAGCCAGGAGCCTCTTCCGGGTCTCCCACGCGGGTGCAGGGTCCCAAAGCCTTGGGCCGTCCTCGACTGCTTTCCCGGGCCACAGGCAGGGAGCTGGAAGGGAAGCGGGGCTGCCGGGATTAGAACCGGCGCCCATATGGGATCCCGGGTGTGCAAGGCGAGGACCTTAACCACTGCGCCACCATGCCGGGCCCTATGACAAAATTTTTAAATCCATTCATATGTGGGTCTTCAGAAAGTTTATGAAAAATTCGTGTTATGAAAAAGTTTTGCACCAAAGTAAACATATCTGATGTTCCATTATCCACAAACTTTCTAAAGTATCCTTGTAAGTTTCTTACTGTTAACAACCCAAGCAAACTAATAGAGTGATTCTATCAAATCATCTTCCTATTAGCAAGAAGTGGCCATTTGGTTTGCTCCATGTCTATTGCCCACAGTAATTGTCTACCTTACAGGAAGTGATGTTGTGTTGTGAGTCCCGTCTGGGTAAAGAAATAGAGCTGTTTTTGTGTATTTACTCTCCATTGAGCCTTCTTTTGTGAAGTGGCTAATATTCCTTTTTATCAGGAATTTTACAGCAAACTCACTCCTGACTATTAGCACTTAAAGGGATTCTGGACTACACTAACTTCAACTTGCAAAAGGCAGCATGTTATCCAGCCAGGATTGCTCATCTCCCTGCTCTGCGTCCGCTTCATCCTCCACGTGCTCAGGCTCTCTGTGTCTGCCGAGACCTTTACCTATGTGTTTGCCACAGTCTCTCCTGCCAGTTCCCGCACCGCCTTCCACCCTTGTCTCCACTTCATTGTCTTCCACCAAAAGTGCTTTGCCAGACTGATTCTTGCAGGATGTTTGGGGAAGCAAGGGAAGAGATGATAAAAAACACTCCGGGTTGTTAGTTCAAGCTTAGAGACCCCAACATTGCCCTGCATCCTTGTAGGGATCCTGATGAATTGCAAGTCAGATTCCCAAATCATGGCTGCACTCCTACAGCAGGAGGACTCCCTGGGGAGGTGGAGCCAAGCGGAATCACCACCACCATCTCTTCTCTAAATGCTTCATGTTTGTTACCGTGAGTCTGATGCTCTCTGGCCTTGCAAGACTAATTCTAAGGGGAAACTATTTCTGGAAACCACAAAGCCCAGCAAGATTGTTCAGTTTGCACCCTTGAGGACACACCTGCTAGGGTAGCTAAAGGGGCCTGAGCCTCAGTCTATACTCTGACCGAGCCTTGCAGCTCTTAAGAAATTAGCTGCTGTTTGGTGGTGTTGGGAGGAGAGGGCCTGAGGAAAATAAACATACAGAGAAGAATGTAACATCATGGGAAGTTCACCTTGGAAGCAGGGCAGGCCAGTATGTTACACTACCAAGTGCAGTCCAGACCCCAGGAACCTCACAAGGAAAGATCCCCAGGAGAATCCTCTCTGCTCAGCACTGAATGGGTTACTAACCTGACAACACTGGGGACCCGAGAAAAAGCCCTTCTGCCTGGTCCCCTAATGGGCTACATGTCTGATACCTTTGAGTAGCAAAACCTTGGGAGGATTTTAGAGAGCCCTTTGTCCAGGAGAAGAGGAAGGAGGGAGAAGAACTAGGCCCTACTCCCTTAAACTCCCAGTCTAAATGTGAACTGGACAGATTTTCTCTCAAATTCTGTCTGGAAAGGGACCCATTTGTTCTAATGGATGCCCTGCCCCATTAAAAGATGCCTTGTTACCTTGCTGACCACTTCTCTGTCTCACCTCTGAATTCTTTCCTGAATGAAAAGAACTTATCCCACCAGCTCCACTATACATCCTCGGGTCTGAGTCTCTCGAGGCTCACCCAAGGAGGCCACCATGCTCCCTTGGTCTGGGAAGACAGGGAAAGGCTGGCTTTGGCCAGAGTTAGAAGCCCTGTGGCATTCAGAGCCCTGGAGGCCCGGAAGGCCAGGGCACAGGAGCTGCACTTCTGTTTCTCTGCCTAAGCACAAAACAAGACAGCCTAAAGGCATAAGGCAGCCTTCGGTGAAGTCCACTATCTGATGTTCAGTGAGGTAAATGATGTAAAATCAGTCACAGCCTCTCCTTTCACTCAGCATTAATCAGAGCTGCCCTTACCCAGATAGTTCAACACGAGCTCAGATCAGAACACAGGCTCCTCCTTGTGGCCAGATACGGTGATCCTGAGGCTTCTGCTTCCAGCCAGGGCTAGGCAGCACCCTTATCCTCCACAGATGTCAGATTGGGATCTAGGAGTAACAGGCATCTGAAGTGAAATGGAAATGCTTCTTTGCTTAGCGCCCCCTTTGTCTGGTTGTAGCTATGCGAGCTTTATGTTGGTTAGTATCTGCGCAGTGTATCACCCTCTGCCTTGCGACGTTTTGTTTGTTGATCCGCTCTTGTCTTCAGTGTCCTGGTGCCCACCACCCTCTGGGAAGCTGAGGAAAGTACAGTCTTTTCTGAGTTTCATGAGGGATTCATTCCAGGTCCAGCCCCTCTTCACAGATAGAAAGTCCTCCAATGCTCAAGTCATTTTAAGAAATGGCATAATGTTTGCATATAACCCAGACACATGCTTCCATAAGCTTTAAATAATCTCTGAATTACTTGCAATAACCAATACAATGTAAATGTGATGTAGCCAGTGGCTACAGGGTCTTCTTGAGTGATTGAGAACATGAGAGCCAAGCCTGTACACATTCTTTGTGTACAGAAGCAGCCGTGAGGGCCGGTCACGTTTCCCATCCATGGCTGACTGAATGTGAAGATAGAGAACACACAACGTGAACAGCTGAGTGCACACTGCTGACTCCTTTCCAGAAGGGCAGGGCTGACTTCTCTGTTTTGGACCCATGCCCACCTCCCACAGCTTCCCACCCTGTGCTGTTGCTTCGTGGCCTACTAACTAGGATCGAAACTCATTTCTCAATAAGGGAGCGACTTCAGTCTCTGCTACAATAAAGCAGAAGTGACAGGGCAGCAAGAGATAGAGATGCGGGCCAGCACACTCTTCTCTACTTTTTTTTTTTTTTTTTTTTAACTTTTGAAGTTTTTTATTATTTTTTTTGTTTGTTTTTGCTTTTGTTGTTCAAATTTCCCTTTTACAATAAAACTATCGAGGTGACGGCCTGTACCCCGCCACCTCCCCCATTGCACATGAGCTTCACCACCACCAGGTGTCACCTTGTTCTGGCTGCTGCCTGTCCTTGTGCTTGTCTTCAGCTGGCCACTAATCCCTGTCCTGGGAGGGAGAATGTCGTGTCCTCTTTCTCCATGTCTCCCTGGGCAGAAATGAAAGATCTGAGATGATGGCGCTGAATCATTCTTTTCATGGCTTGTTGGAAACACTGAGGAACCATCTTTTTCCCTGAAGAAATATAAATGGCAAAAGTCGTTTTCAAACAGGGAATTCTGATCACCCAAATAGTGCATGATTCTAAGACAGGACGTTTTGACACAGGAAGTAATAAAAGGTGATGTCTTCTCTTCCTGGAACCTGTTCTTCCTATTTCCCATGATAACAGATCCATTTGGTGGGCGGGTGGCCCATATATGTCTGCAACATCACTAGCAGCACCTAATTAACTGAGAATAAACCTCCCACCCTCTTAAAGACTTTCACCCATCTAACGCACAGCTCTCCACATCTACTATAAGGAATTGCTTCTTCTAAGACAAAGGCCGTTTGGCCTGCTGTGAAATCCTCCCTAAGGAGGAGCAAATGAACATCCAGTGAAGTTGGGGAGAAGTTTGAGTTCTCCTTGAGCTCCCACCCTCCTGTAATAAGGCGATGTTTCCTTAGGTCTTTGCTCAAGGTTGAGCCGGAGCTTTGGTTGAGTCCTTGGAATGGCTGCAGCCGGAAATGGGAGAAGCTGTTGGGAGCTTCTAAAGCTGTCGTTGAGGGCTGGGAGGCACTATTTCTCTCTCATACCATTGTCATCAGTGATAGTGACTGTGAAGGGCACACTGCTGCTCACAGAGTCCATATCTACACCTGGTGGAAAGTGTTTCCTGGCTGCTTAATAATTCCTGCCCTGAGTGATAGGAAAAGCTCACTCAAAACCTGGGACTAAGGAAAATCAGGTGATTGTGGCATTTAATTTTATTACTAATTAAAAAAAAATTTTCACTCATTGGTTCACTCCCCAGATGGCTGCAATGGCTATTGGTAAACTAATCCAAAGCCAGGAGCCAGGAGCTTTTTCTAGGTCTCCCACATGGGTGCAGGGTCCCAAAGACTAGGACCATCCTCCACTGCTTTGCCAGGACATGCACCGTTACCCATATGGAATGCTGGCACTTAAAGGTGGAAGATTAGTTTGTTGAGCTATGGCACCAGCCCCAAGTTGTGACACCTTGTCCTCTAAGAAAATGAGACTTTTCTTGCCCTACAACTTCTATATTATGCTTTGTAAAAGAGAAATCTGATAAGGTGAAAATTATTTTTTTCCAGTAGAGATGCAAATGGTCTCTTTTTTGTAGAGAATATATCCTCAGTGATTATATTACCCTGCAGAACCTTAACCAGTTTTGTACTTTTGTATCTAATTTAGCAATCAAATTTGAATCCTTTTTTTAAAAAAAAAAAAAAGCACTATGTTTTATGTATCCATTTCTCATCTCCTCTCTGAGACCAGTTTTGTCATCCCACTGGTTCTCTTATTAATGAGTTAGATAAAACTTTGATGTGTGCTTGTATGAGATTTTAATGTTTTCTGGAAATTACACTTTGACACTGTGGAAGGAGAAAAATGGCCTGAACATTGTGAGTTTTCCCTTCCCAGCCTAGAGTGCAGAAAAAGAATGGTCTTGATGATATTGCTTCCCCAGGCTGGGTTCTGCATTATACCGCAGACTCTCCACCTGAAGGGAGCAAGTCCTATAGGAGGATGTGAGCATGCACTAGCTTTGATAAGGATAACATTGCCTTTCACTCTCAGAGAAAATGTTAGTGACTTGACTAGCAGTCTCTGAAGAAACAGTCTAGAAAACCACAACTCAAAGAAGTGAGTTTGAATGAAGCTGATCACCTCCCAAAGCCATCTTCCCATTACAACGTCTTTTCCAACACTCTCTTATTTTAGTTTTCCCCTATCATTTCTGTAACACCCAATCATTAGTCATATGGAGTGATAAAAGCTGAATGAATCCCAGTGCATGCCTCCCATTTACCAGCTAAATTCTCAATGTTTTTTATGGGTTATTTAGTAGTATCACCATCCCATGAGCTAGATGCCATTGATGATCACCCTGTCCACTTCAGAAATGAAGATAAGTGAAACGGTACGAAAGTCCTATAACATCCCCCAAATCTCATAGACCCTCGGTGACAGAGCTGAGACTGAAATCTAGCTCTCTTTGGAGAGAGTTTGAACTGAACAAGCTCAGTATACAAAGCTCCAGTCTACATTGGTGACCTGGAGCAAGTGTACTTTCTAATCCTGTCACCTTATCTAAAGGTGAAGATGTTACAAAGATTGAAATGACAAATATACATGAGTTACTTGGTAGATTTCTTGACACATAGGAAGCTGTGAATGGTTGCTGGTTTAAAGAAAAGGGCAGTGGTGGAATGGGAGACTTGAGCTTCATTGTTTGTTCATGAAAGACTCCCGTGTGCCCTTGTGGGAGGAGGAGCGTTAGCCAATCAGCTGTGAAAGCCCATATCTGGAACAGGATAGTCCTGAAGTCCTGACTGCAAACACCAAAGGCACATTGCCTTCCCTTTGTCTGACCCCAACCTAGAGAGGACACATCGATGGAACCTTGTCTTCACTCAGCCACAGGAAGAGAAAGCAGCCACTATCACTCTTACATTGATTGAGCCCTTTTTTAAATGCCAGGCATGGCTAACCCCTTCATCAACACAGTTCACCTTCACAGTAGCTTTATAAGATTATCATCATCACTGCCCCTGTTGGTAAAAAAAAAAAAAAAAAAAAAAAAAAAGACAAGGAACACCCCAACAATAAGGCGAAGTTAGCAGCTGTTGAGCAGCAAGCTCAAGGTTCTAACCCAAGTCTGCATGTATCAGTCTGCTTGGGTTACTATTACAGATTATCATAGATGGATTTAGATCATCCACAGCCACTTCTCACAGGTCTGAAGGCTGTAAAGTTCAACATCAAGGTGCTTGATGGACTTTGGTGATGTCCCACTTCCTGGTTTGCATTTGAATCAGGCTGTCTCCTCCATGTGTCCTCACACGTTGGAGCTCGCTCTGGTCTCTCATACAGACACCACATGCTGAGGACTACACACTCTCAATCTAACCCTCTCCCAAGGGTCCTGCATCCTACTACCATCACACTGAATTAAGATTTTCACATAGGAATTTCACAAGAATACAGATAATCCATAACATCGTGTACTTCCAAAATGCCCACACCAAGCCACCTTGCTCACCTGCAAACAGGAATGTTGTCAGGTGTTAAGAGTAAAATCCACCAGGGTTCAAAGCATAAAACCAAAACAAAATCCTGGAGAGTAGAAGCGGGGGATGGGGGGAGTCATCCTTTAACCTTGAAGCAAGGAGAGTGTCAGCGTCCCCTCCACCTCCATTTATGCAACGTCAGTGAAGAAGTGCTTCCCCAAACCCTCTTCCTTTCACCCCTTTCAGCCTGTTCAGGTAAAATCTTAGTACCATCCTTACATTATACTTCTGCATTATTTCTTGGGGAGGCTATTCGGAAACTTAGTGTTCTGAAGACATTTGTCGGCAGAAACCAAAAATGAGAGATGAGAATCCAGTCCTTGGCGGGAGCTCCACCCCCCTAATTCCTGGCAGGTGGAGCAAATCCTCAGCCAGAGAGAAACAAGGGAAGAGAGTGCTGTTGAGACAGTGTGGAGGTTTCTGCCATTGCTATCACATGCAGGGACTTTGCAGTGGTGGGCCCTTCCTGGAACCACCCTGAGGATCCACGAAGATGTGGGTCTCAATGAGGAGTGGGCCTTTGACGATGGTGATATGACAATAATGATATTGACATAAATTAGAAATTTGGGCTTACAAGTAACAGAAACTGTTCTCTTATCAAAATGGAAGTCACTGGAATAAGTTCACATAATGAAAGCACACCTGAAAGGCTGGGCATAGAGGCTGGATTGTCGAGACCTAGTGTCTCCAAGGGAGCAAGAAAAAGAAACAACAGCTGTTGTGAGTGGGAGACTGCCGCCTTCCTCCTCACATCACTCAGTTGACCCTCCCTGTCATAGGAGGGTCATGTGTCTGTTCCTATGCCCAAGTTCTAGAAGCTGAGACACTGGCAGACATAGACAGGGTTTAGACCTTGTGGAGGAGAAACCTTACTTTTCCATCAAGATTTCATTCCTGGGGAATGACCCCCAAGTAGGATGGTGGTAAGCAGATGCTGGGCATCCACAACCCCACCCATTCTAACCCCGCAAATCCATCATTATAATGGTCTATCCCTTTTGTAATCTTACAGATCTATTTTGCTACTCACCACGAATATTCAATATGAAAGTGTGCTTTTTATGTTCTTCAACAAAAAACATCTTGACCAAACTTTTAAGTCTTACTGAAAAAAACCATACCCAAAGTAAAGAACACCATGTTTCAATTTAGGATCTTCGCCATATGGAATTAGTTCAATTCAGTCAAGAGAGAGAACCAAAAGCAAGGCCAAAATGAGAAGCTTTGTTCTACATGATGGTGAGTCATTGCCCATTAGCCAAATAGGAAGAACAGAAACTAATTCTCAACAAAGATGTATCTTCAGTGAAATTCCCAAGACAATTGCCTGGTGGTCAGGACATCCTCACACAGTCAGAACAACGCAGAAGGGGCAGATAATTTAGGATTGATTACTCATTGATCGTACTGAGTCCCATGGTAGACCGAAATTCTCACTTTTGTCATCTCTATATTTTGCAATATGGTAAACATGTTTTGTGGCATTCCAGGACAGGATAACCTACCACACAAAACAGGATGTACCTACACTGTTAAACTAGCCAAGGGTGATTTCAGTAATCGAAAATTGCATGCGATCAGCTAAGATCTTTGGCCTCCATTCAGGGGACTCAGCAAGAACTTAGCTGTATCTTGTTCCAGAGGAACTGTGCTTTCAGACTTTTGGAGTGAGGCCTGCAAACATATTTTAAATAGAAAACACACTTTTTAGAGTAGTGGACTTCAGACTGGCATCATTGCCCACCCTATCCCTCGTCTCTTTTTGTCTTTAGTCTCCTTTCTTTCTTTCTTTCCAGAACATTGAGTTATTGCCCTTTTTCTCTACCAAGCATTCATTCCCGTCTTCAGTGAATCTGTTCTTAAATTGACTATTTGTTCAGAATTAGTTTTGAATACAAAAGATGGAAACCCAACTTGAAACAGTTTGAAGGGAAGTTACTGGTTCACACATTTGAAAATCACTGAACATATCACAGGAGCCATGGATAGAATATGGGTTCCTTGGCCAGCCTGGGTCACATATCCATTTCGAAAGTAGGAAAGTGAGATCCCTTAAGTGATAATCACACAAAAAAATTCCAAAGAGGAAATGCCAGACAGGCAAAAGCAGAAGCAACTTCACCCTGAGAACAGACTGAAATATCTTCATCCTTCAAAGGAGTTCCCCATCTCACTTTTACACATTTCCTGGAACAGAATTCTGATCTGGTGTGGGAAGACAGAAAATCCGTATGGCAAACCTTACCAATGTAAAACCTTAACCAACTGTAATCTTGTGAGAAAGCTCTGCGAATTCAGGGCAAAGGCCCTGAAGAGTTGGAGCAGGAATCATGGGTATAGGAACTCCTTTGTAGGAAGACAATTGATTAGGAAACGAGAATGGGGAACTCTCCCTGGTTTGGAAACATAACCAGCTGTAAGCTCCAGGAACTCAGGGCAAAGGTCCTGAAGCAATTGATATAGAAATACATGGGTCAGGAACTCCCGTATCCTGAAACTTAAGTAAGAGATCAAAGAGAGGTGCCTGCTGAAAGAACAGATTGTTTACTGATTGACTCCTCTTTGCTGCTTGCACACAAATCATATCTATGTGTGAACTTTGGCTATTGACCATGCTTATGATTATAAGCTCCGTGTACCAAGTCTCCTTGTTGCTATACAGTGAAGAATCTGGGTCTTATGCAAAAGCTCAAAAATGTATCTGGTGTTGTCATGGCCCCTGGGATCCCAGAAATTCCTAGGGGATATACAGGTCTGCAAGAAAAATGAAAGAGGAAGCACTTTATTTTCTTCCATTCCACCATTCTCGAATCCCCAAGGGGATTGTGTGTGTGTGTGGATGCATGCTAGAGTTAGGACACTCTTCCTGAGCAGGAGGGACCACTCCCTCTCCCCTGTTGGAACTACTTGTGCAGAGTTTCTCTTCTTCAGAATTGAGCCCTCCAGGAAGGTATTCCAGGACACAGTCTTTCTCACCAGAATAATCAGATAGCATTTTACATTCCATCCCAATATATAAGAGAACTTATTGTTGACCTTTCATTGCCCTCTTATGTAGCAACCATATTTTCACTGGATTTTCTCCTGATTTCTTGCTTTTATCATAAGTGTGTTGTCAGGATGTCCCCTTTCCCTGCTGACAGCATTTGGAGAGACACAGAAAGAGAGAGGTAAGGGGGCGTAGGTAGGGTGAAATACTGCATCGGTATTATTGTACTAAATGTATCTTGTACCCTGTCTGCCTGTCTGTAAGCAGAACCATGGGCTGGGAGAAGGCCTGTTGTTGAATCTCCTTTTCCTCTATGCCTCTCTCCAAGAATGTAGTCCTTGTGGATGTAGAGTTGGTTCACTTGCCATTAGCTCTTACTGTTATCGTAGAACAAAACAAGAAACACCAGTGACTAAGTGCACATGGTCGAGACATGAAGGGTTTCTGTAATGCTTGTCTTTGGTTTTCTGTAAAGTTATGTGTATAAGGGGCTTTCTAAGAGTTCATGGAGGAGCAAGCAGCTCTTCAGTCTTGCATTTGGGATGCCTGCATCCCACATCACACTGCTTGCCTGAGTTTGATTCCCAGCCCTGGTTCCTGGTTCCAGTTTCTTCGAGTGCAGTCTCTGAGCAGCAGCTCTGACAGCTCAAATTGGGTCCCTGACACCTACCTGGGAAAGCAAGATTGAGTTCCCATTCTTGGCTCTGCAGCGTCAGCCCCACCTTTGCCATTCGGGGAGTGAACCAGTGGATGAGTGCGTTCTCTCTCTCTCTCTCTCTCTCCATTTTCCCACTGCCGTGTGTGTGTGTTTGTGTGTGTCTGAACATTTTAAGAACATTTTAAGTTTTTTTTTAATTTGTGAAAAGCAGGTGTTATGAAAAAGCAATTCAAGCAATTCAAACTTTTTAATAAACTTTAAATAAACATTTTTAATCCAGCTTCCATGAACTTTGGGAAGCCCTCCTCTTATTGGTCTAAAAATGAAGTCTGTTTGAACTCACCTTAATACTTCAGTCTCTTCTGGTTTAAAGCATGAGTCTTCTGATGAACTAGAGATTCTCTCCCTCCCGCCACTTTTCTTTTCCCTGCTCTTTTCCTCAGATTCGGGGTGCCTAGGGGCTGCTGTGTGTTCCTGGCTTGTGGAAGGGGCATCAGTCTTATCCTCCAGTTGAGACTGCTGATTCTCACTCAGCTCAGCTGCCTCTGTAAAGTAGTCCCTTCACCTTGCCCGTCACCCTCCCCCAGGCTCCTGGTTCTAAATTCTTTCCCAGACCTCTCCACCCTGCACCGAAAGCCAAAGAAGTCATAATGAGTACTATGGTCTGAAAGTTTAGGTCCCCCTACCCTACCACCACTAATATCTCCAAATTCATATGTTGAAAGCTAATCCCCAGTGTGAGACCTTAGCTTGAAGGAAGAATCCTCATGAATTGGACTAGTTCATCTGTAAAAGAGGCCTAAGGAAATGATACATCACACACCACACACACACACACACACACACACACACACACCACCCACCCACCCACCCACCCACACACACACACACACACACTGAGGTTTGCTGCCTAGAAGGTGCCATCTGTGAAGAACAACCCCTAGCAGACGTTCAAGCCACTGCACCTTGATCTTGGACTTCACAACCTCCAGAGCTGTAAAGAACGAATTTATAGTGCTTAGAAGTGCTTTTTAGTCTATGACATTTTACTTTAGCAGCCCTGCCAGAGACAACAGGGGAGACAATGGGCTAGTTTTTTCCCCTCCCTTAAAATAATGTGGAAGTTCTCAGCAGCAGACTGGATAGAATTCTGTCTGATCTGGGACTCTCAGCACCTTCTCCCCAGGCCTCACAAAGTTGTCAACCCCTGGTTGGGGAGCTGGAGGACAGAAAATAAGCCCTATACTCCATCTCAACTCTCCTGTGCTCACTTGCTCTCTTTCTCCCTCTCTCTTTGTCTTCAAAGGACTTTCCCCGTCTTCTGTAGTCTGATCACATACGCAGCAGCCTGTTTACTCTCAGGTTCAAAGTGGTACTTTTCTAATGGAGATGTGCATCACCTGAAGGGCTCATCACAGCATAGGTTGGCCCCAGCCTGAAAGGTGTTGGTTCTATAGGTATAGACAGAAAATTGACTTTAACCGTGAGAAGGACACGCTATTCCCTGGAACCTACAAATGTGCTATTTTACATGGAAGAAGGGACTTGCAGATGTGATTAAGGATTTTGAGGTTATCTTTGATTATCCATTGTAGTCAGAAGGGTACCATGAACTGGAGGCAGGAAGGTCAGATCAGAGAAAATGTTGTGATGGATGCAGATGCAAGTAATGCAGCCACAGCAAGGAGTAGGGGACTTGGGAAGCTGAAAAACACAGGAAATGGATTCTCCCCCTAAAGTCTCCATAAGGAACACAGCTCTGCTAACTGCTTGATTTTAGCCATGTAAAATCCATTTCAGAATTTCGGAATTTTGACACCCAGAACTGCAAGGCAGGGGCAGGTGTTGTACAGCAAATTAAGCCATGACCTGTGATGCTAGAATTCCATATGAGTGCTGGTTCAGTCCCAGTTGCTCCGCTTCCTGACTCCCTGCTAACGTGCCTAGGAAAGCTTCAGAACCTGACCCAAGTGCTTGAACCCCTGCTACTCACATGGCAGACCTGAATGGAGTCCCAGGCTCCTGGTTTTGATCTGGCCCAATCCTTGCCATTGTAGACATTTGGGGGGTGAGCCAGCAAATGAAAGATCTCTTTTTTTTTCTGTCTCTCTTCCTCTCTCTGCCAGTCTGCCTTTCAAATATAATCTTTAAAAAAAGGAAGAGCTCAAAACCACATATTCGTGCAAGTTTAAGTTGCCAGGAATGTGGTAGTTTATTGCAGCAGTCATAGGAAAGATACTGGGTTGGGTTGACTTCTGAGAATCTTCTAATAGATTCCAGGGGCTGTAGATGCTTCAGGGACTACATGTCTTTTAGTGCAGCATGCAGTCTTCAGTGTTCTCCCAGGAATTGGACTACAGGTTATACAGATCATCTGCTCTCTTAACCTGAATCATACACGTGGAAGCTTTGGCTTAGACAACTCTTAACTGCAAAGAGTGCCTGTTCCAGAAATCAGCATTTAAACTTTGATTTTTTTTGTTGTTTCTATTCTACTATAGCAGAGATTCACCATGCAGCCTGCAGGACTAGCTGGTAAAAGTGTCTCCTGTTAATATTCCATAAATTTTTATCTTATTGTTTTTTCATTCACTGTTTTCTTTGTGTTTAAGTTATAGGACATGTCATCTACTTTAACACAATCTTCATGGAAAATAGGACAAGAAGCTCCATGTTCTAGAAGGGAACTGGAACAGGGAAGGTTTGCAATGAGCAGGATGTTCTGATCCTCTTTTTGCACCCTCTGCTCACTGCTCCTCCCCTTTTACCATGCTTAGCCAAGCTTGGCCACACCTCTACAAGTGTCTTGCATTGCTTCCATAGATGGTTTTTCCATAGATGAGTCTGGTTTTTCTATGCTGGGGTGCTCAGATGGCGATTTCAGCAATAGTTAATATGATTGCCAAAGCCCTCAGTCTCCTGCTGTGGGTTTGCCAGAAGACTTCTGGGGATCTTGCTTGAGAAAGGAGACTTCATGCTCCTAGGAGAGTAAAAGGGAGGAGGTGCAAGGAACCTTGATAATTCACAAAGAATTCTGTAGCAGGGATGCTATGGTCACGGAATGTCAGTGTACAGTGAGAAAGAACATGGGGGTTAATGGTTCTTGCCACTTCCTCCTTGTTTTTCTGTTCTTTCCCTCTTTCTTCTCCTTCAGCAGGCAGTGCATTCCAACCTCTGTATGAATTCTGGCTCTTCCTTCTGTTAGTCGTGTGACAATGAACGTGTCAGACTTTCAATTCCTCTCTTCATTCCATAGAGACAAACATACCTACCTTGTTTCTCTGGTATGAACTAAGTGACAGTTTTATTATTGCACTTTGTTTTATTGTGCTTCAGCTGTGTTGTTTACAAACTGAAAAGTGGCAAGCCTATATTAACCCAGTCTCTCCCACTGTCTTTCCAACAGCATGTGTTCACTTTGTGTCTGTGTCCCATTTTGGTAATGTCCAGAATATTTCCAACATCATCATCATCATTATTATTATTATTATTATTATTATCATCTGCTGAGGTGGACTTGGAACACCTCCTCTATCCAGCCTGTGCCCTGTAAGTGCAACAGCAAAGCCCCATGACAGCGCATCTGCTTACAACATGGTTCATTGAATATTTCAAGCCCATGACGAAGACCCACTGCCCAGAACAACAGATTCCTTTCTTAATATGACTACTCATTGAACAGGTACCTGGTGCCCCAGGAGCTGTGAAATGGGTGCACAATGAGGTCAAGGTTCCCACACTTTCTACCCTAGCATCTACTCTGCAGTCCACAGATCAAGCGTGTACGTTGACTATGAGGTCATGTTGTTTAAGAAGCACATCTGGTAAGGCTGTTGCAGCCCCTGAGAGTGATTTATCTGATGGATCCAGCCAAAGTAATCTGGAAACCTTCTAGAAAGGAGTCACCATTCTAGATGTCATTAGGGACATTTGTGATCTATGAGAGATAGACAAAAATATCAACAGCAACCAGAGTTTGGAGAGAACTCACCCTAGACCTCATGGGTGACTCTGGGGGACTCAAGAACTGCAGTGGAGGAGGTGCCGGCAGACGGGGTAGAAACAGCAGAGCTAGAATTCAGAAGTGGCACCTGAAAGATGTGGCATGGCAATTGCTGCCTGCTTGTGATAAGAGTTTAGTGGATAAAAAGTTACTTCTTATGGGTGAGCAAAGAAAAGTTTTTTGGGGGAATCTACACTGAATTAAGTTGCTGTAAAAATTGATGAAATGACAGTCAAGGGTGTAGAGAGCTGCAGGGCTCAAAAGGATGGACTCCAGTCTTGAAAAAAGATTTTCTGTGGACACTGCACATTCAAGCATCTTGGCAGACTGTAGAGGAGTCACTCGTGAAAGGGAGCAGACTCCTTGCCTCATGTAAAGAAACTGCCACAGCCTCCCTGGTGTCAGCAACCACCAACGTGGAGGCAAGACACACCCTCTCACTGCCACTACCCCCAGCCAAAAAAAAAAAAAAAATTAAGCCCCACACTGTAGGTTCAATCATTAGTACTTTTGATTAACGATGGATTTGTAAATTAAAGTCATCAGTTTTTGTTGAGATAATACCATTGCACTCTGCAAAGAATATAGTGTAGAGTACAGTATAAAAATAAGTTTAATTAGTCCCTGGAAACCCAAGGATCCATGTGACTCCATTTATGGTGACACTTGTTCTATTACAGTGAGCTGGAGAAGAAGCCACACTATCTCTGAGCCATCTGATTCTGAAATGTGTTTGTGAGTGGTGGTTAATGCTCTCTATGGTGCAGGTCACTGCTTGGTGTCTTTCTCATTGAAAAGTCCTATTCAACCAACAGCTTTCACAGGCAATATGGAGTAGTAAACACTTTAATGGGTAGCTCATGGTTTCCCATTCATGCTGAGACAACAACAGCTCCCCTCCACCTCCCTTTCTGAGGCCTACATGGCTTTATTCCTATTGGGCAGGCTCAAAGCCCTGGGCATGTGCCCGGGTGAGCCACTATGTTTTTTCCAAATATAATCAGATAAGCTAGTAGGCAAGATGGAAGCAACACAGAGCCACAGGAAAACCATTTTCCCTGGTGAGTAAAAGGCAGAAGGGTGCTTGGCGCATAGGGCATGTTGCACGTCAAGTATCAGCGGGGAAAAGTCGGGGCTGGCCAGGGTCTGGATATTGATCAGGAAGTTCTTCATTGTCAGGATGTAGTCCTCACCATAGTCCTCCAACACCTCACCAGGTAGCTGCTCCATGATATTCTTCTCGTGCTTCTCCCACGCATCACTGGTGCCCATGATTTCTGCAATGTGAGGGGAAACTAAGGGTCAGGGGCCGGGGAAGCCAGGCAGTCAGGTAAGCAAGAGCTCCAATTGCAAACACCTTTTGCAATGCATTCTTTCTAATGGCATTCACCTTCAAACCAAAATACAAAACAGCACACAAGTAACTAATATTTCACAATCTGAAATGCTCATGTAACTAGCACCAGAAAAGGAGCCCAACAGGGCCATCCCTGAGGTCTCCCCATTCCCTTCTAGGTAGCCAGTGTTCCCAGACCAGGGTGGATGGATTACTTGTGCAGTAAAAGTATGCAGGTGGGCCCATAGGGTATTTATTTTTCGGCATCAGCTTTTCTCCATGCTATGTTTGTGAGTTTCCTTTGTGTTCTGTATGTTCGTGCTTCTTGCCTGTGATTTTCTAGTATGTAGATGTGCTGTAAATTATCCATTGGGCCATGGTGCTCATTGGTGCTGTTTCAGTTTGGGCTTCTCATAAATGCAGCTTCCACAAATATTCTGGATGTTAAAATTACTATCATGTATACAAGGGATCATTACAAAGCTCATGGAAAATGCATGTTATAAAAAAACTACAAGGATTTTATTTATTTTTTTGTAACACAATAAAGTTAATTCCATTTTCCAGAAACCATTTGAACTCACCTAGTACAATATATAATATCCACAGAATATTATTATATGCCTACATACTAATATACATACATGCACATAAATAGTATGCATATTTTGAGTTTTAATAGCCACTGCCAGATTAGTTTCCAAAATGTTTCTGCCATGCAGGCTGTTGTCCTACAAAGGGCATGATTGCTCAGGGATTGCTAGCTTGGGTGACTCCTGGGGTCAGGACTGCAAGCAAGCCTGGCTGTGAAATGGAGGCCAGTGAAATCCAATTGTATGCATAAAAATTCAAACTGCTTGTTTCTTAAGGCAGGATGCTGTGCTTTAAAAAAAAAATGTCCTGACAGTTGCTATGGAGGCAATGAATCTTGGGAAATATGTGCTTGAACCATGGTTCCTCTTGCCATCTCTCCTCCCATCTCAACCATTGCTGGGATTCCTTTTCTTCTTTTCCTCCTCCCCCTTTAAACATTTTGTGGACTTCTGATAGTCCTTGTAGATATCCTATCCAGAGTCCCGAAAGTTCTCTTTATGGGTTCCCTGGAATGCATTGCCAAATCACGCTCTGCCATTGAGGCCTCACGTTTTTAACTCTAACATGACCTAAATCTAAATCCCATCTCTGCTTCATATCAATTCTGTGGCTTGGGAGACTCTCTGAGCCTAGAGTTTCTTACTACAATATGGAAACAGTACAGTGCCTATTTTGTTGGTAAAATTTAAATGAGGCATTTCACATTCAGGGGTCAAAATCCTCTAAATGAGCAATGTGTTTTGGCTATTTTTGTAAAAGAGTCCTTAAAAAGCCTGGTCTGTCTCTTGAAGTGTCTTCAGAAACTTCTTATCTGTGTTCCTTGCTTCCCAGTTTTCATTGAATCTCAACAAGAAACCTCATTCTTCCCACTTCTGCTCTTTGGCCTTTTGCTTATGAGCTTTCTTTCTACTAGCGGCAGTCTGGTGCAAAAGTGATAATACTTCAGAAAGTTCAAGCAGGGCCCAGTGTGATGCCTCAATTAAATAATCTTTGCAAGCACTGGGATCCCATGTGGGTGCCAGTTTGTGCCCACTTCCCATCCAGCTCCCTGCTTGCAGCCTGAGAAAGCAAGGAGGATGGAAGAGGCTCCAGTTTCCTGGCTTCAGATTGGCTCAGCTCTGGTCATTGCAGCCATTTGGGGTGTGAACTAGTGGCTAGAAGACCTTTCTCTCTGTCTCTCCTTCTCTCTCTCTGTGAATCTGCCTTTCCAATAAAATAAATAAATAAATAAATCTTTAGAAAAAGGAAGTTCAAGTAAAAACTGGATGTATAGCCTAGCAGTTAAGACATTGACTAAAAATACTTGCCATATCAGGGTAGCTGGCTATGTTAGATGTCCTGCTGTGGCTCCTGTCTCCAGCTTTCTAACAGTTTAGACTCTGGCAAACAACAGCAGTGGCTCAAGTAATTGAAATCCTGTCATCCCCAGGAGAAACCTGGATTGAATTCCTAGCTCCTGGCCATGGGTAGCCCAGTCCTGATCAATGTGGACATCTGAGGAGTGAATCAGTAGATGGTAGCTGTCTCCCTCTATCTGTCTCCTTCTGTTTCTGCTTCTCAAATAAATGAAAATGCTTTAACATTTGTAGAAAAATAGAGTCACATGTATTTTGTTGCAAAAAAAAAAATCTATGTACAGTGTTTCTCATGAACATATTGAAGGCCTTTTGAATGCATGGATTTGAACATTTTTTTTCTACACCAAAATGAACCTACCTCTCAATTCTGCTTTCTGTGAACTTTTAAAAATACACTCATGTGGTAAGGTTGAAGTATAAGTTGGAAACAGTATTACCCGTTAAAGCTGAAGATTGGTAAGCCATATGATCTTGTCATTCTACTCCTGAGTATGTATCATAGAAAAATATATGTGGGCCTGGTGTGATGCCTTAGTGGCTAAATCCTCACCTTGCATGTGCTGGCATACCACATGAGTGCTGTTTTGTGTCCCAGTTGTTCTGTTTCCCATCTGGCTCCCTGCTTGTGTCCAAGGAAGACAATTGAGGATTGCCCAAAGCCTTGGGGCCCTGCGCCTGTGTAAGAGACCCTGAGAAAGTTCCTGGCTCCTGGGTTCAGATCAGCTCAGCCCTGGCTATTGCGACCACTTGGGGAGTGAACCGCAGACAGAAGATCTCTGTCTCTCCTCTCTGTAAATCTGCCTTTCCAATTAAATAAATAAATAAATCTTTAAAATATATATATATATGCATGCAAAAGACAGTCCCTAACTGGATTGGTCATAATTAGACACACCAAATTACAGATGATCAAATGTCTCATCAACAGCAGAAAATTGCGAAAGATTCACAGAGTACAACACAGCAATGGAAGTGAACTGCAGTTGTACACAGCATAGACAAACCATAAAATCACAGTGTTGAGTGAAAAAAAAACTAGACACAAAAGGATAGATACATATTGATTCCATTTCAAGTTCAAAAATGATTAAAGCCAAGCTTTGGGGATGTGCAAATGGGTATAAAGCTGTGAAGAAAAGCAAATGAGTGATCATGACAAAAAACAAGAGAGCTGTTAGTTATTGAGGTGACTGTGTTGGGAGAAGATGGTATACATGCTGATAGCCTTTCATTTTTTGATCCAGGTATTAAATATATTTGTGTTTATAAGTCTTGATTTCTTAAGATTTGTTTTATTTGGAAGGCAGAATTACAGAGAGAAAAAAGGAGACAGAGAGAGATTTTTCCACTGTTTCGCAGAATAAATGACCACATGACTAGAGCTGGACCAGTCCCAAGCTTCCTCCTGGCCTTCCATGTAGTGGCCCAATCGGGCTACTTTCTGCTGCTTTCCAGGGAGCTGGATTGGAAATGGAGCAGCCAAGACTAGAACCAGCTTTCATATGAGCTGCTGGCACCACAGGTGGAGGTTTAAGTGACTTCACCAAGGTGCCTGTCCCTATAACAAATATTTTTACACGTATTGAGTATCTTCTTTCTGTACATATATTTCTCAGTTGCTCAAATATTTGGGTCCTTTCCACCTAAATTGAGTTTGCAGCTACTAGCTTTGGCCTAGCCTAGCCTAAGCCGTTATAGGCAGTTGGAGACTAAACCAGCTCTGTCTCTCTGCTTCTTGAATAAATAGATTAAAAAAAAAATTGACAGCCACGGGAAAGAATGCACTAAAGGCAAGTGACCCACCACCTGATAAAAGCAGCTACCCAGAAAGGTTAGTGGTGATCATGACACTGAATCCTTGAAACTAATGTAACTGCAGAGTTGCCCTCTTGTGCAAATAGAGTTGTAAATTTGTGGGCTGGAATTTTCTTTGGGTTGTGGCACCAAACCTTCACCCCTCCTGCCAGATTCTAAATCTAATTTGTCATGTCCTCCTGCACTGGCTCCCAGTGCTCCTTGCTCCAAGTTCCTTTCTGTCCCAGGCCCACAGTCTGGCATCTTGGCTTCTCTTTGATCTGCTGCCTGTCTCTAGCAACTACTCTTAATTTTCCTCCCCAACATGAAAACATTTCATAAAATTTCATCTTCTCTTTGTTTCTATTGCCCTGGTCCAGCCTCTCAACTTGAGTGGTACATGTTCCTGACTCTTAGTCTCCCTTCCCGAATAGCCCCTTCAGGAAGACCTGAGCCTCTTTCACAACCTTGTGGGGCTTGGTTGTGGAGCACTTCAAGTTGAAAGTTCAGTTGCTCTTTTAAGATTTTATCTGGTCTATTTGATCTGACAGTCAAAATTTTAGCATTATTTTTTAGTGTACTAGCAACACCCCCTCTAGTCTGTGGTCTTTTATTAAACATGCTTTAACTTCTTCTTTGAAATCATTGATTAAATGTTTGTTGACCCAGAACTGAGGCTTGGGGTTTTGCTGTTTATGTTCAGAAATTCAGGAAGGGGAGATGAGAGCATTGTCAGCCCCTCCTGGGGAACAGGGAGGTGGGTTCTGTTCTTCAGAGGAGAGGAGAAAAATACTGTTTTCAAAATACAGAGAAACTGGAACAAAGAAACCATCTTGGCCAGAGAATGAGAGACAAATAAATGTTACCCAGAATATCTGTTCTAACTACTGGAAGAAAATAAGCTTTAACTCTACATAAATTAGCCTGATATGGGGCTAGTAGATGAAATATTGGAAAGGAGGTTTGGATGGAACTGTGAACATGTTTGCAATTGGTGCGAGGCAGTTGGGCCAGTTTCTGAGCTGTGCTCTCATATGGCAAACAAAGGCTCCCCATCAGAAGACTGACTTCTACAGAACCCTGTTCTGAGAAGACCTCAGGAGACCTGCTTGCTGTCAGTTTCTTAGCCAACTTAATTTCCTGGTGGAAAGAAGCATATGAACAGCCATAGCAGAGAACTTGGCACTTGCCTCCCAATTCCTGCATAAGGCTAGGTTATCCCAACCTTCTTTAGTGGACATTGGGAATGGCAAAACTCTGGACACAGGACAGACCCTTCAAACTCTTGCACTGCCAAGACTTGACCACATTGTAGCACAGCTTCTAGCAGTGTAAGTGCAAGTGCTAGGTTGACACAAACCTCCCACTGAAATCCCTTGCTGGGAAGACTCTGCACTGCCAGGAAAATATTCTACTTGTTCTCATCAATGCACCCTTGATTTGCCACCCTTTCTTGGAACATCTGTTAAAAATGACTTTGTAAACACGAGGGAACTTTAGAAATACGAGAAAACTTCACAAGTTTCGTGGGAAAATGAAATTAGATGTTTATTTTTGTTGGGGGCAGGGGAACCTGAAATCCATTGCCAGTTTTTATGTAGTGTGTTCATGAACTCTTTTGAAGACCCCTTGCATGTACCTCTTGCAAATCAGAAGTGTCTCGCTCCAGGAACCTGAAGGTGATTCTTTAGAAGGACAAAGGGCTGTGTCCAGCCTCCATGGGAGGCAGAATACCACTGGTAACTGACAGCAAACACATGTGGCCGCAGTGCAGCCACAATGATCCACCCTTTGCACTTTCCCTTCTGATGATTCTGCTGACTCTGCTGGACCATGCTCAGCCACCCATCCTCCCCTTAAAACAAGCACTTGATGACCACACAATTGGAAAGTGGGCTCAGCTCTTTCCTCCATTGCCCATCATCACCAAGTAAAATCTGCTTTCACCACATTATCCGTTGCCTGGCTATGGTCCAGTTTGGGGAACACAGACAGGTTCAGCCTGAACTGTGTTAGTCCCTCAGGATTCTTACTGATATGAACACTGTGAGGCTCTCAGACCCAGACACTTACTTGTTTGGAAGCCTCCAGGTTGGATGATAGCAACTTTAACTCCCCATTTGGAAAGCTCCTGTCTCATTACTGATGAAAACATCGTCAGCGCCGCCTTTGCTGAGGAATAGCATGATAGCCTTTCCATCGGGACCCCTGCTACAGGAACAAAAGAGACAAAAAAAAATCAAGCCTGATATTTTCATTCTTTCAATCAATAAATATTTAATCAGCATCAAGCTGCATGCCAGGAAACATTGTCATGGTGACTAAGATAGATAAAGGCAGACGAGAACTCTCCATACCCGGGTGAATACATGTTTTGGGTCACTCCCATTATAGGGCTTTTACTCACTTCTGCTCTTGTTGGATGCTCCATCCCTGCTGATCCAATGGCAAAGCAAGTTGAAGGCTCAGGCTTGCCTGACTGCTAAGTAAAATGTGATTTGTGTGGGACAAAGAGCATCTGCACACCAGCCTCTAATCTTCCAGCTTGACTAATACATATTCTCTGATTGCAAGTGTTCCCATATCTTCGGGGGAGGAGCACTATTAAAGTGATTATAGTACCTGTGGTTGAACAAATTTGTTTTGATATTTGTTACAGTGAGGAATAACACACAGCTCTGTAAGAAGGTTTGCAAAGGTCTGATTCTAGGGCTGTGGCAGATGTTCTCTATCCTACATAAATCACACTTAGTTTAGATGCCATGAAATGAGTCTTGAACTGGGTTTATCATCGAGCCAGCTATAAGGAAGGCAGGATCACAGGAAACCAGAAATGCAAAGGATGTATTTGAAATTAGGGTCTCTGCTTATGCAATTAAAGTAAATGTCTCTAAATAAGATTATCCTGGATTAGGATGGACCCCAAATGTAATTATGGTTGTTTCTGGGAAAGAAGATACATAGAGACTCAGAGTAGGCCATGGGAAGGTAGGGGCAGAGACTGGAGCTGCACTGTCACAAGTCAGGGAACACCTAGGGCCATCAGAAGCTACAAGGAGCATAGTTTCCCCTGGAACTTTAGAAAGAGCACAGTTCTGCTAACCCAGTTTAGAAAATAATCCCCAGAGAAATGAAAACGAATTAGTCTTTTAAACAAAGCAACCATCAAGAGGAATTGAAAGTGTAAAAAACACAGACATCTTCAATCAAATACAGTGAGAAAGAGCCAGATAACAAAGAATATGCCTTCTTTGTGATTTCATTGGTGTAACATCTTAAAAAACACAAATGGACACATCAGTGGCTACGTGCCGAGTGGGTGTGTTATAGGTGAATTACACCTTCCTTCACATGCAAATATTGACACCCTAACACCTAGGCCATGTGGGTCCTTGGAGATGGAGCCTTTGGAGGCGATTAAGTCACAAACATAGGACCTCTGTGATTAGGATTCATGTCCTTTTGAAACACCAGAAAGCTTCCTCACTTCTGTCTCCACAATGTGAGGTCCCAAGACAAAGGTGAGCATCTACAAACCAGGAAAAGAACCCTTACCAGTACTTGACTATGCTAGCACCCTGCTGTCAGACCTGTAGCCTCCAGGACTGTAAGGAACATATTTCTGCCAGCCAAGCCACCCAGTCTATGTTACAGAAGCTTCAGTCAAAGAATGCAGAGTATGGGAGGAGCAAGAGAAAGGAATTAGAAAATATGGACAGGTATGTGGATCACAGACATACTGTACATCATCGTCACTGTGACGGTGGCTCCATGGCATACACAAATGTCTAAACTTATCAAATTATGTTTGCAAAAATGAGCAGTTTGGTGTATATCAGTTTTTTTTTTTTAATGAAAAGAAAAAGAAATTACTATACTTCAGGAATCCACAGAGAGCTCTGCCAAAGACTGGTATGACTTGAGAGGTGTGTTACTCTACCCAAGACCACAGGACTTCCACCCAACCTGTCAGGGGAAGGAGGAGGAACTCCACTTTCCCTGGACTTTCCTTTCCATGTGCCCTAGATTCACCATCTTTCTCAGCATTTGCGAGTCTCACAAACCAGGCAGGGCTTTGCACATGTGCTTGTCTTCATTTTCCTGACGTGAGCTTGTGGTTGGCTCCTTCTGCCTCCCAAAGTCTCTTCTCTTGTTCCACATAGGCATGCTTTGTGAGTGGGAGAATAGCTTCTTAGCCTGGAGTTCTCTTGCTCGAGTCCTACCTCCAACCAGAAGTGAAAGTTTTCTGCTTGAGTTTCTGAGACCATAAAACATGGCTCACATCCACACTTAACATTTTAAAGGGAAGTTTAAATCATCACTTCAAGTCTGTCATGGGAAGTGCATGTGGGTATTTCTTGATAGGCTTCCAGCTGTCTCTACCTGAACTCCATAAAACACTGGGCTCACGTCTACACAAAGAGGGAGTGTGGAGCACAAGAGCCCTGGGTCCTTATGCGGAGTTAGTTTTCTAAAAGGCAACCTGAGTAGATTGCCTTTTAGACATTGCCTATCTCCAATCACTTATTGAAACTGCCTTGAATTTGTCTGCCCAGTCTCAATGATTTGTGTTATGAAAGTCACACAACATAATATTTAATTGCATAATCAAACTATATGGAATCTATATTCCATATACACACAGAGATACCTACAAGTAAAACTAAGGAAAACAGGCCAAAGAATTGCATCCATGTCAATATGCAATAATACTAATCTATGATTTCACAAAATCTTGAGCACTGGTATACACTAGGTAAAGGCTATGCAAAATTTCATTCCTTGCAACTACAGATAAATTGATAATTACTTTGGGAAAATAAAATTGAAAGAGCATGGGCATAGAAGAATAGATACCTAGAATAGTTCTTGGCAGTCATCCTCACTCCGTCTACATTATTAAAGCGTTGGTCTGGCCTATATAATATCCTCTTCTCCCTGTCTTTCCAGAAAGACTTAATCAGTGCTTGTGTTTTCTCATTTCCTATCACTTACGTGTAGAGATAGAGTTGGGAGTGAGTGGACACTCATACTAAGTCAGAGCCATTTTCAAAAATAGGTATGTATGGTGAAGAGGAGGTGTTTTGTTATTTCCAACCACTCATGTAAATATATTGACACACCATTATTGATAGTGGACTGGAGCTCTTATTTTTAAATATTTACTATTTTTTATTGGAAAATCAGATATACAGAGAGGAGAGATAGAATGATCTTCTGTCTGCTGGTTCATTCCCCAAGTGGTTGCAACAGCCAGAGCTGAGCCAATCCAAAGCCAGGAGTCAAGAGCCAGGGAGCCTCCTCCATGTCTCCCATGTGGGCACAGGATCCCAAGGCTTTGGGCTGGGCTCTACTGCTCTCTCAGGCCACAAGCAGGGAGCTGGATGCGACTGTGCCCATATGGGATCCTGGCACATGCAAGATGAAGACTTTGGTCACTAGGCTACCTAGTCCCCTAGGAGGTCGCCTAGCAGGCTGTTTTTATTACAGTGTAGGGGGGAGGTCAGCAGAGAACATTACGTGAGTAAACAGGGAAGCAGGCATCAGAGAAGGAAAGAAGATTACAGGTGGGGAGGAGGGCATATATGGTGACTTCATCTTAAACCTTGGTCCCAGCCAATTGGTGAGCTAATCAAGACCGCTTCAGGTTTTTGTTTGTTTGTTTGTTTTTCGTTTGTTTGTTTTTAGTTTACGTTAATTTGAATGTGGACCCTGTCTCTTAAAAAAAAAAATTCCAAAGCTTAGCTGGTGTAATTTCAATAACATCTGGCATCAAACAAGTTCTCATTAAATATAGTTTGTCACAGGTTTTTATTTAAGTGGTTTTTAACTTAACAAAGCCTTACTGCTTGAAAACCAAATGCTTACTTTTGCTGGTGAGAAAGGCCAAAGAAGTGTTTAAAAAGCAACTTGAAGTCACACTGTTGGTTGTGGGCTAACTCCAGTTTGTGAGGTAAGTTCTCCCTCTCTCTTGATTTTGATAGGTAATGGAGACAGTCCAGCTGGAGGGCAGCCAGGTATGGTTAGGATCCAGATTCTGGAGCCAACACTGCCTGAGATTTATGTACAAATTTCAGCTCTGCCACTGATTAGCCACCTGTTCTCAGAAACTTATTTTGTGTGCCTCTGGCTTTTGATCTGTAAATTAAGAATAACCACAGTACACGCATTATAGGTTTTTGGATAAAATTAAATGGATTAATATATGAGACTAGTACCTAACTAAAGTAAGCTCTCTACATGGTGCTACTCCAGTTCTCTCCAGTTATATCTTAATTTCCCAAAAGGCTTCATCTGTTTGGTGTTTCTTAGAGTACTAGGTGCACCTGCTTCAAAATCCCCAGCAGCACTTGTTAACAACATGCATTACTAGAACCCCCCGCCACACACACACACACACACACTAGAGCTATAAATTCTGAACCTGCACTTCAAACCAATCCAAGGGATCCTTTTGAATACTAACTCTTGACCATAAACTGAAGAAAGCATGAGTTTTCCTGTAGATACATGACATGCGGAAGATAGAAGGGCTGTGGCCTGAGTACGTCCTCTAAAGAGCACAGGCTGGAAATGAAATCCCCAGAGCAGCCTAGTGGGAGGTGGGAGCCTCATGAGGGCCTAGTGGACAGATCAGCGCTGTTTTCTTGGGTGGTAGAGTGATGAAATAAGGAGGACCTGATCAGCCACCTGAACCGTGAGCTAACAGTGCATTTCTGTTCAGTATAAGTTACCCGATCTCAGGTGTGCTGCTAATGCACAAAATGGACTAAGACAATAGGTATAGCATCTGAATTATGATGAGGCTAGATCATAGCCTACATTATCAACCTAAGCAAAAACATGCATTGGGCCAGATATTTAAGATGAATTTATCTTTTGTATTGTGTTTAATCCTGCAAAATGGCCAACATTAGACCAATTCATAAGCATAAAATGGAAGTACTATTGGGATAAATCTTTAGACCCAACCTAGTGGTGAATGTCTTCTGCCAGTGTTGATGCCCTCTTGCTCTGGACTGAGTGTGTATGTATTCCCCAGAATTTACATATTGAAGCAGTATTTGGAGATGAAGCCATTAAGTTTAAATAAGGTCAGAAAGATGGAACCCTTATCTGACTATTTGTCTCACACACACACACTCATCCTCATTCTTTCACTCTCCCTCTTTCTGTCTCTTGCTTTTCCTCTTTCTTCTATTTCCATCTCCCTCCCCTACACATACTTAGGAAAAGCCACGTGAGGTCATGGCAAGAAAAAGTCCCTCTGTAAAACAGGGAGACTTCTCACCAGAATCCAACCATACTGACACCTAGATCTGGAACTTCCAACCTTTTGAACTGTGAGAAAACAAGTTCACGATACAGAGGGTATCTGTGGTATGTTGCTATGGCAGCCCGAACAGAAAACACCCAGTCAACAGGATATCTTTTCAACAAACACATAGAGAGTGTGGACTCCTTCTATAGTTCCTTCACCTGGACTGCAAAACTTGACCCTTAGTTAACATGTGTCCACGTGAACACATCACCCCATTGATCTAAAACACACGTCCTCAACCTTTTCGGACTCTGCAAATGACTCACTGAACTTGCTCCCTGGCCTGTGGTCCCATACCTGGCAGACGCATAAATGCAGTCTTTACTTTGTCAGTCAACTTAGGGAGTCATTATCTTTGCTTTCCATTGAGATACACTGTTTGTACTGAACTAAAAATGGGCGGCTTGAAGTTAACATTTTGGAGCTGTAGAGACTCTCCTCCCTCTCTTCCCATCATGAGTGACTTCAGATCTGGTCTTTCCTCTCCTGGTATGGCATAGGCCAGTAATTGGTAACATTTCCCAAGATTTACCCAGCCAAAGGTCTTGATGCCCTTTGAGATAACACAGGGCCACATAGACTTCTTCATAGTGATCAACACCTCTATGAAGATCTCTGTTTTTCTAACCTGAGGCTATGTGGCTACATAAAAAATTATGAAAGAGAAAGGCTGTCACAAACCAGCACCCCATTAACACAGCAGGAAGCAGAACTTTTGCAGTCTTTCCACCTGAGGCTGTGTAGGAAGGGGTACCAAGACTGCCCGACTGCAGTAGCTTATCATGATCTAATAATCCAAGCCAAGACTAGCATGATCTTGTGTCAGGAGAACATAATGACGGCAGCCAGCCAGTTTCTTGCCTCCTGCAACGTCTACTGCAGGCAACTCAAAATACAAATTTTATGTCTTGGTCGAGCTTATCCAAATTGAAGAACATAAACCAGGCACATGACTTTAGGAGAGGTGGGTTTTCTAATGTCCACTGAACTTGGTGCTATGGAAACCAGTAAGACCTGACAACTTGACAATCTGCAGCTGTGACAAACTGTGGGGTAGTAAGGTCTTGTTAGTTCATGCATGGAGAACGTGCAGTGGCACTTGGAATTCTGCTAGAATTGCAAATCCTCAGGTTCCTCTCCACACCAGAAATCAGGAATTCTGGGAGTGAACCCAAGAAATAATAATAGAACTTAATTCACACCAGTTTCACCATTTTAAAGTGAACACTTCAGTGGCACTTGCTGTGTTTAGTTTGAATACACATCACCTCTATCTGGTTTCGGAACATTGAATGAAACCTCATACCCAAGCTGTTACCCTTGTTCTGCCATTTTCCAGGCTCCAGCTTGTTGGCTTTCTGACTCCATGGATTTGCCTGTTCCAGACATTTTTTGAAAGCAGAATCATACAATGTGTAGTATTTTGTGTCAGGTTTCTCTCACTCAGCCTAATGCTTAATAGGTTCATTGTCTGTGTCACACAAATTAATGCTTCACTTCTCTTCAAAGCTAAATGATACTCTACAGTACGATTATGCAACACTTCATCAATTGCATGATATGCTGGTGAACTTTTGGGTGGTTTCAACCTTTGTCTATCATGTGTATTATTACTCTGTTCAGCTGTGTGCAGATGTTTGTCTGAACACCTATTTCCTGTTTTCTTGTGGACATGGAGTCTTCATTTCTGTGAATTCTGCATCCATGGATGCAACTAATTATGGATTTTAAAAAGTTGTAGAAAAAATGTGTCTATACTTAATATGTACACTCTCTTTTCTTGCCATTATTTCATAAACAATATAGTGTAACAACATTTATCCAGCAGCTATGTTGTATCAGGTATTGTAAGTAATCCAGGGATGATGCAAAGCATACAAGAAGAAATGCATAGGCTGAATCCAAATATTTGAATTCCAAATCCACACTATTTTCTGTGAGATAAGGGACTGGAGCATCTTCAGAGTTCAGTATCCACAGGGGAAGGAGGGAGGGAACAAAAGGACCACCCTCTGTGGATACTAAGCGATGGCTGTGGACAGCTAGGAGTGGACATGCTGGGCCCCATGATAATCCTACATACTGAGATCCTGTAAAATGATTTTCACAACAGCTGCCCCATTATGCACTTTCAGCTGGTGCCTTTTTAGAAGCCTTCCTAGTGCTTCTGATGCTGGTGAGATTGAAAATACAGTTCAGGGACTAGCAGCCCATTCATAACTTACTGCCTAGTTATAGAAATGCAGAAACTTAGGCCCCATCAGACCAAACCAGTCAGATTCCTCACATCTAACAAGAGCCCCAAACATTTGTGTTTTGGAAGGACTGATGCAGGAGAAAGCCCTAAATTCCTAAAACATTTCTAATTATCACTCAAACAGACCGGAGGTAGGATGGCTTTTCTTTCTTTTTTTTTTTTTTTTTAATACGGTTTGTATTTTTATGCCCAGCACTTGCCTGTTAAGTTTTTGTTTGATAGCCTAGAAAAAAGGGAAGGCAATAGAACCTGGGTAAAACAGACCTGGATTCAAGCCCTGACCCCTTGGCTCACCAGGTGTGTAAACCTGAATGAGCGAGAGCTTGATCTAGAAAATGAATTCCTATCTGCACCCAGCTGGTGATAGAATTAAAGCGATTCCAGGTGTATAAACTTCTAGCCCAGCCCAGCATGCACAAGTTCACTCAATCTGGCTACACCCCTTTGCCTCATGACAGCTGGCAAGGGTGTCAGGGCAGAAAGTCTCAGCCTGGGCTTCGTGTCACACCTCTGAGTCACTAAGGGATAGGCTGCATGATTTGCCAAATAATTCCCTTAAGGCATCCAGTTTAGCAAGATAAAGTCCAGAAATGATCTTCCGGGGACCAGACAATGCTCAAGGCTGGACCCACCAACCCTCCTGGATATTTTCAGCTTGTAGATTCCCTCAGGTGGCCTACTTTGGTATAAAGTAACTTACCTGTTTGAAACAGATAGGTGTGGTGGGCAGGAATTCTTACTGTTTCTCAGTATAGAGGGTCTTATCTGTATGCCAGCAACTACACCCAACACTGAAAGCCCACAGTGCCGATATCAACAGCCAAGATCACAGGGTCTCAACTGGAGGGTGACATTTCCTCCTCAGGGGCTCTGGCTGAAAACTTGTCACAACTTGGGGGGTGGGAATTACTAGCCCTGGTGGATTGCGGACATCCCTGCTGTGAAGTATTCAAGAGTACACAGGAAAGACCCCACCCCTGCTGCAGAAAGAATTCTCTTCCCTAAGCTGTCAATAGGGCTAAGATTGAGAAATGTCCCTAGCTCTCATCAGCCCTAATGCCTTTGACAAATATCACCCAGGTGCTGTAGATGATAAAACAGATAAATGAGGTGACCTGGCCCTGTTTGCCCATCTGGGTAAGAGAGGAGAGAGATTCTAACCACCTTGCTTCAAACTCCCTGAGGCCCGAGTCACTGCACAAGGTATTATTCACAGTGATCTCTGTTTCAGACATGGTATGCAACTGTACACAAGTGTTTACTTCAGGATTTCTTAAGAGGACAAATGGCCAGATAAAGCTCTTAGATCTCCAAAACAGAAGGATTTCCCAACTGCCATATGCACCTCTAAATTCCTGTGATCCTTGGTTAAATATTTATCGAAGTGCCTTATCAGGATTGGGGTTAATAAAAGGTGAGCTATACTATTTGCCTGGGAAGGACAATAAACAAGTTACCACACGGGCCCATGTCTCCTGGAGTGGGCGTAGGCAAGTCTGGGTTATGGAAACCAGAGAGGCACAGACTTTAAACTGGGAGAAAAAAAATGTTTGAAATAGGAATTTATTAGAAGCATATGATATGCCATTAATTGAAAAGAATTAACTATTGATTCATAGAGAGAGCTAAGTGGGGATTGTAAAAACATGCAGTTAGCACTGTAACAAGCAAATTCTGATGCCTTGTTAAGGAGTCTGGCAGTTGAACTATGAAGAGATGCCCTGAAGGAATGGTCATATGATCTGGGGCAGAGGAGCCTTGCCATGACAGCTTGGTGCTGGGTACTGGAAAGTCCAGGCCTATGGGAGCTTGGGGGTCAACAGACTCAGGATACTGTAGATATACCTCACCTTTAGAGACATTGATGTGGACCCAGAAACCCAGGCCAAACCATGTGTTTTTCTTTCCTATTGCTGCTGTAATAAATTATCACAATCTTAGTGGTATAAACAATTCAAATGTACTATGTTATTCTTAGAGAGGCTTGAAATCACTGAGCCAAAAATCAAGGTGTCAGCAGAGTTATTCTCCTTTTAGCAATGACACCTGCATTCCTTGGTTCAGGCCCATTCCTCATCTACACAGCCAGTAGGATGCCATCTTTCAGTCCCTCTCTAGCTATAGCCCTGCTGCTACAGGGGCCTCTGTTGTTGAGTTAGAGCCCCGCCCCCCCATACACCCCTCCACACACACACATCTGGATCAGCCAGGATAATATCCTTATCTCGGGGTCCTTCACTCAGCCACATCTGCACAGTCCAATTTGCCATTTTAAAGTCACTTAGTCACAGGTTCCAAGGATTGGGATGTGGATATCTTTAGGAGCCATATTTGTACCTACTCATATCATCTCTACTCATTTTGGGGTCTAAGTTGGTTTACAGCCACAAACAACTGAAACAGATTTACCAACTCCAACTCAGCTGCTCCTGGCTGATCAAAGACTCACACTAAATCTACCCTACCAGCATTACTGTTATTCAGGAGATGATGGACAGAGTCGATGGACTCTCTGAAGAACCCTTCTGGTAAAACCTGACTGCCTCTCCCCTTCCATGTTCCCTGCTTCAAAATGAGAAAAATCACAGCAGCAAACTACTCCTAAGCAAGCACACTTTCCAAAACTTTCAAGACATACATCGTCCAGTTGGCATCATGTTGGATGTTAATTTTTTGCACATCTGTTAGTTCTTATTGCCTTTTATACATATTTTGAGTTTCCTAATCCTACTGTTACACTCTAGTTTTTTTTCCTCCTATTCAAAAATCTTTCCAATTTTTCACAAAACCCTCCAAGAAAGGACTAAGTTGCTTATTTTGTTGTCTGCTGAATTCCTTTGTTCCTATCTAAGAGGGTATTAGGGCCAGAATGGTGCCCTTCCCCTTCTTCCTGTAAAAATCCCTGTCAGAGCTTCAGCCCCAACTCCTGTGTTGGCAGGTAGGGCCTTAAAAGATGTGATTAAGCTTCAATACAGTCAGAGTTCGGTGCAGCATGACTTGTAGCCTTATCAGAAGAGGAGGAAGCATCAGGGGTGCACGCGTGCTGACACAGGTTCAGTCATTTGCACAGGTGATGAGGAGGTACAAGCCAGCAAGACAGGTTCAGGGGCAGTCAGCCCTACTGACATCTCCATCTTGGGCTTCCTGCCTCCAAAATTGTGAATAAAGAAATTTCTGTTGTTTAAGTCACCCCATCTGTGGCCCTTTGTAGTGGAAGAAAAAGCAAACACAGAAGCTGTGACCATCTTCTTCCCAACTCTCTGTCCTGCCAGATGCATCTGCCTCCTAGCTCCTCTGATTTCTTGCTGTTATTCAACAACTCTATAAAATACCATGGGTAGTTTCTGAGTCCCACAAGAGATCTTAGTTTTAGAGTTTCTCGGGGACAGAAGGATTTAAAAATGTGATGGAAGTAAACTTGATGCATTTTGTGGAAGGTGTAGAAGAAAGGGGAGACGGACACAAACATGAGTGAACCCAAGAAGGCTCAAGGCTCTGAAACTTGAAAAATAAGAAGCGCAGAAGGAAGTCAATAGGGCAGGATGTTCAGGCTGACAGCAAGCTTGGTTGTACACATGTCGCCTCAGTGATAATTCTAAGTGGAATGGAAACAGTAAGGCTGAGTGTGAAGAATTTGCACAAGGAAAGGTTGGGAATAGGAGTGAGATGCTTGATTTAGTTTAACACCCAAGGCTTCCCTTCTGTGGAAATAAATGACAATAAAGCACAGCATTCTGGCTTGGAACGAGTTTTAGAGGCCAAACAGGAGCTGCACCATGGGAATCTTCTGTACTAAAAGTCCTCCCTCACTCATTGCTTCATTCCATTTCACTTTCACACACTTGGCATTTTTTTATTCACTGAACATCTGCCACATGCCAGATACTGAGCCTGCAGTAGATACAAATATCCTGCATGTTAGCAGCAACAAAAGGAAAATTCTAGAAATGAACAGGCTACTTAAAGTCAGGAAGAAAGAGAAAAAAGTGAAAAGCATTGTCATCAGTGTGCCGAGGTGAAGTCAGTACATTGGCTGCATGAATGAGGCAGGAGGGTGTGACAGCTTGCCAGATGATCCAGGCTGTACCAGGAAATGGGGAAAGGTCAACCTTCTACAGAAGCCAAAATGTAAAAGCTTAGCAAAATATTGCAAATGTATGTAATTCCTCTGATTTCATTTTGCTTCAGCAAGGAAGCATAAAACGGGAAATACTTTGGGGTTCTCATACAAGCCAAAATATAATATCATTGCTTTTAACTGCCCTAAGTATCCCTCCCTCTGTCTCAGTCTTTTTTCTTCTTCCTCCTTCTCTGTCTTCCCCCCTCCCCACTGCCCTTGCCTATGCATTAGGGCAACTAGCTCTCCTCAGAGACACACGGAGTTTCAAGGAAGTCACTGAGGCGAAAATCAGAAAGGGAATGTGATGAGCAACAATCATGATTTAAGAAATACAACAAGCTTCTCCAGAAGAAATTTTTTCAAGTCTATTGCTCATATTATAACAAACACATGCCAAAAAAAAAAAAGTAACCAAACAAAAAATCCAGATGGATCCTTTATTTTGTAAAAAAACCTTCCTTTAAACCAAATGACCCGACAATAAGGAGCTGTGCTCATCTCTTGGGAGACAGAATCCTAAAACCACACTCAGGTCTTCAAAGACCCAAAAGACAATCCTGTAGGTATTCCCCCAAGACTTCCCCCAAAGCTGAGGAAGGTTCTATGGGAAACTCAGTTTAAAAGCAACTCTCATAGGAGAAAAGGGGTGGTGCCACAGGCATGAGCACCATGTGAGGCAAAGGGAGATTGTTTGGCCCTCAAGGTGTTGCCTGTTGTTGGAAGTGGAGAAACAAGTCAGGTGCCCCATCCTGTTCCAGCTGTGCAGAGGATGCTGAGAATGCTGCACAATGCTGGGGGCAAAACAGGCAAACCCCAGAGCCCTGGCAGCACAAAGGCAGGAAAGGTATTTGCCGACTCAGTCCATAGGGGAACAGAGTGTGCTGAGCTCACAGAGGGGTGAGAAAACAGAGCTGCCAACGCTACTGTTTCCCACAGCACATGGTATCCCTCCAAATCCAGGGAGCTTGGATGCTTGCAGTCAGGTTGTGAAAATGTGTAAGAATCCTGTATCCCCAGCAATGAGTGCATGACTTAGAAAATAGAAAATGTTATTCATACAAAGACTTGAAAGGAGAGAAAAATTGTACAGTATTAAGTTCAACAGTAGGTCCACAATCTAATGAATTTTGAGCCAGCTTTGCCTTTCACATGCCTGGCTTTCTAGTTCAACCCAAAGAATGCAGCCAGCCTCATGTTGTGAGAGGCACCCCATGACCCTAGAATAAAAAGTCAACTTACCTCCCATGCTGCTGATGTTTACCAGCCTGCCCTTGGATTTCCTAAGAAGAGGCAAAAATGTCTTTGTGACATGTACAGCTCCAAAGAAGTTCACGGCCATGCACTTTTTGTATTCGTTCATAGGAATGAGCTCCCCATCTGCAGGGAAGCCAATGATCCCAGCATTGTTGATCACAGCCCACAGCCCTGGGGACAGAAAGCAACAGACTTGAGGACAGGCAATGTTAGAGAATACAAGCATTTTTGAACACTTCAAAATCTGGAGTCAGATCTAGCACAACCCAAACTCTTGAGCCCCAGTGTCCCTAAATACCTAGAACTATGTCATGCAGCTAGGTAGGAAATCAGTTTGTGAAATATTAAGCAAGGTGATCTTGCAGATTCCTTCTTTGGCCTAAAACTGTTTTTCCAAAATCCAGGAAGCTGGACATTTCCTGTGTATGGGAAAGATGGTGAGCCAAGAGCATGCAGTTATGGTTCTGGCTGTAAAGTTTCAAAAGCATCCCACTTTCTCTTTCTGCCCCCAAAGGAGGGAGTAGAGACAGAATAATATCTTTAGGACAATGTAGGGTGACACAACAGCCTGTCTTCCCTTATTCCTACGTTAGAACAGAAAATGAGGAAATGGAAAAGCAAATTCTAAGACCTGAGATAATGGTGGGAATCCCTGATAGAGGCTCTGGGTCATTTTCCCTGAACCCCTTGTGGTGAGGAGGGGCTTCTTTAAACACAGGTCGTACACCCCAGAACTAGATATTCTTAGCTGGGCGTCTGACTGGGACCACGGGATCTTTATTTCTAATACAGCCAGGTGATTCTGATGCTTCTGGTCAAACCATTCTTGGAGCCCAGCAGGAGTGACTTCTGGCCTTCATTGCACATGAGTAATACTTGTACAGCTTGAAAATCCTAGCAGATAGGCCACATTCCAGTTAAATAGGTCAGCAATTCTGATTGGGGCTAGAAGAGGGACATGAACACTAACAGCTGTAAAAATTCCTTAGGTAGTCCATTGCACAACCAGGTTTAGGAGCCACTTCATAAATGGTAGGAAAATGTAATGCAAAAGCTCTAGGCAGTGTTTGGGTATCAGGGGACATCTGGAGCAGAAGTGAGAGCCCTGAATCCTTTTCACATTAGAGAAGCAGAGATAATAGGCTCTAAGTGTGTAGACAGACCTGAGTTTCCAAGCCCTCAGAAGGGGGTGACAGTGGGCCTTGAAGAATAATCCCCAAAGCACCAGCAATTGGTGTTGACAAGTGATTAGTTTGAAATGTATGTTCTTAAACCCCCACTGTAGACCTGCTGGATCAGAAACTATTGATCAGGAAGTGTTGCTGAGGCATCGATGATAGAACATACTTTGTAAGATCCTGATGCCTGCCCAAAAGCAAAGACCTTGGCAGAGAAGCCAAGTCAATCTGCATAGTAGAAGAGAAGGCACTAGCCCCAACAAGGCTGTCTGATGGCAGCAAGGAGCGGGTGGCAGAAACCTGCATGAAGACTGGCACACTGCTGGCCCTCTCAGCTAGGGCCCGTGTGAAGTGCTAACTACCAAAGACCAAGTGCCCTTCTCCAGGAATGCCCAGCTTACTTAGGAGAAACTGGGTGAGGTTTCGAATGATTGAGATGGGTTTTGCCACATGACAGAAGCCTGGCCTAAAATAGCAGCTGAACTGACCAGTAGAAGATAAAAACTACACTTCCCACACACCACGGGTGGATGGTCTGACCCTTACACAAAGTAGTGATAGCAAGCATCAGGTGAGATGGTGCCTGGCAGGTGGTGAGAGCTCAGCAACCATTAAGCTGGGGAGAGTGGACAGGGCATCTTGTTCACAGCAGGCACGGTTTTGGCCTGTGTGGCCTGATGAATACCTTTGGTCAGTCAACATGCAGTTTGAGAATGTCCTAGGATGAGGGTCAGCCAAGTTTCTCTGTAAAAAGCCAGATATGGAATGCTTTATCTTTGCTGGCCCTGCTGCCATGATGGTGTGTGCCAGTGACATTTTATTTATGGACACTGACATTTGAATTCTGTGTCATTTCAACATGTCAGAAAAAAAATTTTGCTCATCTCTTTTAGCTGCTTACAAAAATGTAAAACCCTTAGCTCACAAAATGGGTGGTGGATCCAGAGAACATTCTTTAAATAACAAAGTAAAGGGAGTAGAAGGCAATGGGGGATTACTAGGGGTTGAGTACGAGTGTGGCAGTGACATGGTACCATGAGAGTCTGGGGGTAGGGGAATGTAACCCCACCATCTGCCAATTCCTGCCACAGCTGGCCATTAAGTCCATTATACCTGCAGGTCTTGATAACAGTTGAATAGTAATCCATGTTAGTTAATAATTAACAGCACATAAATTCTAATTGAATACTATGCCTCATAGGCACACAGGACAGTTACTGACCCTCTTGTGGGAACTGAAGCTTTCTTATTTCTCTGAAGGCCCCAAAGGGTTCATTAACAACCATTCTTGTTCTGCTACTCCAAGTTCTGAGGCTTGAGAGGCTGAAAGTCAGAGAAACCCTGAGGAAGGCAGAACGTGTGCTGGCCACTCCACGTCCAGGATGCTGGGCACAAACCCAGGGGTTCACACCTAGAAAGCTGCTCATTACACCTCTTCATACCCAGATACCATTACAGGATTTCCATATCCAGAACCCCCTGCTTTTTCATTTCAGTAGAACCCAGGAGAATCTCTAATGGATGTCCCTTTATCAGATCCATAAAAGAGATAAGCTCAACTCCATAGCAAATGACTAGGCTGGAAGAGCTGCCTTTCTAGAACATAACTGTTTGTTGATAAATTGGCTAAATACCTAAGAACCAGAAACCTATGTTTCCTCTTCTCTCTCGTTTTTCAGATATTCAGCAAATATATACTAAATTCTAGGGATGGAAAACAGGAGTCTTTCCTGGTTGCTTACCTTGTGCTAAGGGCTCTTCTGAAGGCTGTCATATAATGGTTCATCCTTCAACTACAAAACAAGGCAGCCACTGTTACTCTCCCTTTCCTGGGAATGTCATGTGTAAGGAGGATGTAAGCCAGAGATGCCTGATACCACAGAGCTCTAAATGAAGCCAACAGAAGAGAAAGAAAGACAAATGACAGAGCTAGCAAATAGTGATTTGCTTAAGTTCCTGGATTCAGCTAGGTCAACAAGTCTTCTCAAGTATGTAAGCAAATACATTCTCTTCTTTATGTTGGAATTTTTTAGCTGAGTCATGTCACTTGTATCTGAAAGAGTCCTGTGAGGCACATGGTTCTTGTTTTCAAGGAAGTGAGTGGTAAAGAGTGGGAGGCAAACAGATATTTATAATATTTTGATAATAGAGATATATTCAAGACATAATGAAAGAACATTGGGAAGGGAATATAATAATGCAACTGGATCACCAGGAAAGTCAGGCAGATGTGGGAATAATACCTGTTGTTAGAGAAAACAAGAGTCTTAGGAAGAGAAATTAGAAGTGAAAAGGAAATTCTAGTAAGAGGATGCTGAATGTGCAGCGGTATGAAAGAAATAGTACACTCTTTTCTGGAAACCATTTGGAATTTACTAAGTGGACCCAGCAGGCATCTCAGATTAAGGTTTGGCAGGGGCCATGATCCTGAAAAGCCTTCTGAGCTTTGAGTGTTCAGGTTGCATTTCTTGGCAGATAGGAAGCCCTTGAATCAGTCAAGGAATGTCTGACAGAGCAATTCACTGTCCATAGGCCTAGCACATGGGAGGAACCCAACACATGGAAGCTCTGTGTGGAGATGGCTGGCACTATAGGATGTGCACACTGTAGCACTCTTCTCCCTTTGGCAAGGTAGAGGGAATAAACGGTTACAGAAAGGCCATCGTGGAACCCAGATGGGAGATAATGAGGGCCAACACTTCACCATAGTTGCCAGGTCAAAAGGACTGGACAATATATTCAAGGAGGTGGAGTCAACTGGACTCAGTCTACAAGGTACAGGGACAGGGGATAAGCTGGGGGTCTCAGCGACCATCAGATTGCTGACTTGAATGTGTGGTTGGACAGAAATAGCAGCATCTGAGACCTAGAACACAGGAGAGGAAACTGATTGGCAGCAGGGGAGGAAGATGAGGAGGTCAAATTTTAACTTGTTGAGGTTGCCTCTAGGTTATGAGTGGAGACAGCTAGCGGACAACTCACAAACCTGTAGGTCCAGATGTGCGAAAGAACTAGGTTGGTAATAGAGACTTGAAGTTACTGACATGAATTAATGTCTCCTGGATGTGGTTAAACATTAGCCTTTTCTGGGGGTGGGGGTGGGAGGGGGTAGAGACAGCTGGATCCCCTCCTACTGGATTTGAAGGTTAGAGACACTTGGCAGGAGGACCCCAAACAGGGCCCAAAGCTTCAGAAAAATCCCATACTGAGTTTTATGCCCATCTTTTTTTTTTTTTTTTTAACAAGGGACTCAGCATTTTACTTTTATTTCATTGAGGTCCCCTGAGTTACACAGCCTTTCCTGAGCCCTAGCTCACACAATTGAAGGCACTCCCCAGGTGATTTCAGGGTGTAACTGACCTGAGAACCCTGGTCTCAGGAGAGATAAGTATAGTACAGGGAATGTGGAGTGGGCGGCACTTTGGGGGATGGAGCCCTGAAAGTGTTCATGACAGGAGGAAGTTGGCGGAGGAAGCAGAAAGAACTAGAGACTAAGAAGGGCAATGAGGTAGAATGACCCCAAAGCTTAGGCTGTCATCAACATACTTTCACACTACAGAGAGGTTATGAGCTTGGTCTTCAGAATAACATTGACAGGCTTTGAAAAGCCAGGCAGGGTAGCAAGGTGAGAGTCAACAATCAAAATTCAGGATGAGGAAGAAAAAACGAAGGGCAACTGGGCTACTTAAACCCCAGCCCTGAAGGAAGAGAGGGGGAAAGGCAGTGGTTAAATAAGGATGGTGACATGAACTAGGTTTGTTGAAGTTGGGGGAATCTAATGCAGGGTAATATTGCACAGTCAAAAGCCATGGGAGTGAACAGGTAATTTGTGGGAGGGTGATCAAGAAGATGGGGGAAGGAATGGGATAGGGAATTCTGTGATTTCATTAAGGATAGGTCATCTCTGAGTCATTCCCGGTATCATAGTATCCATGGAGGCCCCAGTCAATACAGATGTCCTCTGGGCGTCAGTGGTCGGAGTGATGTAGAGGACACAGCCTCAGAGGCTGGAGGGAGTAGGGTGTTGATGCGAGGAAAAGAGCAGTACCTTTGTCCTTCACCTTCTCGGTGACTTTGCTATGAGCATCCTTGACCTGTTCGGGGTCGGTGACATCCATCTGGAGCACAGACAGGCGACTGGAGCAGTTTCTTCGCAACTCCTCTGCCCCCGAGCCTTGTTCATTCAAGACCCCAGCGAACACCGTGAAGCCCATCTTGTCCAGATGTTTGCAGATCTCATGGCCAAACCCACAGTCGCTGCCTGTAGAGAGTCAGGGGAGGGTGGGGTGAGCTCCAACCACAGGGACAGGGGAAGTCATGTATTAAGGAAAGCATCACACGCACTGATGATCTGTGCTCTGCAGATTGGGGGTCCTGAGGAAGTGTTTTGTTTGCTGAGATGAGAAATGGGCAGAGAAGGCATTACAGATGCATTTCTCAGTCTAAAAAAAAGAGGGAGAAGCTATAACTGCCCAGCATGGGAATATGTGAGTAAAAGAAAAGAGTAGAGGAGCCCAGGGGTGGCTAGTGGCTGAAGAACATGGGGGAAACAGGAATCTCTTATAGGAGCTTTGGACAAGTACCTCTGCTGGGTAGTATTTGTAGGATTTGGACCTTCATCATTGTGTGACATCTACAGTCAAATATTAATTTTTGTTTTTGAAGGCAATTAATGGGGTTGGGCATGGCCCAAATAAGCCTGCTAATTCTGAATTTCAAGAGATTAAACCTATAGCCACCTGTGTTGTTCATTTCCTCCTTGCTCTGGCCCACCCCTGAGCCATTGAGTAGACATCAACTCTGGGAAGAAAGAGCAGAAACCAGGCAGAAAGCCCCACACACTTGGCTTTGTGCAGATCCAACATAATGTAGCATGTCAAATACACATTAGCACTGCCAGAATTTGAGATAGGAGTTCAGTCAACCAGCTGGAAAAGTGTTATAGAACCTGGAAAAATTCTTTACATAGACACTCGGGATTCCACAAATGAAGACAGACATATAACCAGCTCTGAGCTTCTCTGTAATAACCTGATAATAGTTCATACAATTCTCCAGTTTTGGTGATAAGAAATCATTTCATGTTGACTGTGTCATGTGATCTTTCCTCTAAGCCTTGAGTGACTTCCCTCATCAGCAGCTGGGAGATGTAGTCAAATCCTAAATCCAAGTCCATGACTATCCATCATTCTGGACTACCACATTCTCCTTCCTCTGCAGAAGCAGAGACAAGAGGCGCATCAGATCCAGGGGCCCATCATCTGCTCCCCACACTTGGCTCTCACTTTGGTATGTTCACAGACTTTTTAGATGTGTCACCATCATTGATACCAGGTCTTCCCCTATCCCACAGTGGTCCCTAAGATGACAATTGTCCTGTATAATTTTATCCCTTGAGTGGCTGATTGAACCATGGTCAGTCAACCTACTCTACTCAGAAATGTAAAACTGGCTGCAACATGCCAAGCAATCTTCATTACAGCTTGGCCCAAGCTATGGTCTGATAGTATCCCCTTCAAAACTGAAGTGTGGCAGCTTTGAGGATTAAGAAGAGGGAGCCTGGGGCCCAGCATGGTAGTCTAGTGGCTAAAGTCCTCACCTTGCATGTGCCAGGATCCCATGTGGGTCCCAGTTTGTATCCCAGCTGCTGCGCTTCCCTTCCAGCTTTCTGCTTGTAGCCTGGAAAAGCAGTTGAGTATGGCCCAAAGCCTTGAGACCCTGCATCCATGTGGGAAACCTGGAAGAAGCTCTGGGTTCCTGGCTTCAGATCAGCTCAGCTCTGACTGTTGCAGCCAGTGGGGAGTGAACCAGCAGAAGGAAAATCTTTTTCTGTGTCTTTCCTTCTCTGTGTAAGTCTAATTTTCCAATAAAAGTAAATAAATCAAAGAAGAAGAAGAAGAAAGTGGGGACCTGGCTACAACACCTGCTGGCAAATGCCAAAGTGAGGCAGGCCATGTCAAACTTGGCTGCAGCACCAACCAGCACACGTTAAGACTGGGTAAGGTGGGTAGAGGGCGGAGGTGGTGGCAAGAACACTACAGGTGCTGCAGGGACTGCCCTGCTGGGCCACTGTCCCTGCTGGTGAGCATGTGAACTGGGGCCAGGGCAGACCAAACTAGGCAGAGTTACAACATCTGTTGGACTGCATGTGAGCTGAGTTATGGGGAAAGCCAGGCAGAGCTAACTGACTGTCACACACCCAGTGGTGCATGCCTGAGCCAGAGTAAGTGCAGGCTGGTTGGGCTTTACTGCAGCATCAACTGGCAAGTGCTGGAAATGGGGGCAAGTCCTGTCAAGCTAAACTGTAGAACCACCTGGAAAATACAGATCTGGGGCTGGGAGTGAGCCTAGTAGGAAACTGTGGGCACCTCTCTGATGGATTACAGCTCCCACCAATGAGCATGAGAACCAGGGCAGGGGTAAACCTGGCTGGAAGGGTGGTAACACCTGACAGCATACTGTGGGCACAGCAGTGGGGTCAGTTGGGCTGAGCTAGGCTGCAACATCTATTGGTGTGTATAAAAGCTGGGATGCAGGACAGGCTGGACAAGACTACTGCATAGACCAACATAAGTAGGAACAAGGGCTGGAGGCAGGCCTGGTAGGAATTTGGGGAGTTCACTCTGACTAGGCTGTAATTCCCACTGGTATATGTGAGGGCCAAGTGTTTGGTGGGCAGTGTTGGGCTGGGCCACAGCATCCATCAGTTTGCATAAGTGATGGAGCTGGAAACAGAACTGACCCAACAACTGCAACTGCTAGTATGTGGGTAGGCTGATGTGGGTGATGGACTGAGCCATACCCCGTAGTGGCAAACACATACAGGAGTCAGGTCTGGGGTCACCTCTGATGAGGTTTCTTTGGGGACCCTCCACACCCAACTGGACTTCTGGACTCAAAAGTCCAACCACAGGGAAAATTGCAGAGTTTGTGGAGTGCATGTGTCAGAACTGGATCTTTTCAGTTGCTGAAAATGATATAGTGGACAGTATGCTGATGTACATGGGAGATATGGCAGTTCATTGGGGCCTGCAGAAGACATCTAGTACCATAGCAGATGATAGAGGGCAGAAAAAATTGGACAACTCTCCCAGCCAAACTTTGACAGTAAGTATCTGAGTGAATGGAGACACTAAGGTGGACTGTGTCAGCCAATAGACCTTGAAGGATTTCCTCATGGAGCAATGAAACCATTCAAATGTTACCCTCAGAGCATGCTCCACATCAGGGACCCAGGGATGACCACAGGTGGCTGTCCCCCATCCCTGGGTCTTGATGCAGTTGGGATACTGGGTACAGGTTCTCACCTTCTCTCCCCTCTTCCCCCAGATGCAGGAAGAAAAACAGAAAGAGAGACAGAGAAAGACTAAGCTCTTCTATCTGCTGATTCACTCCCAAAGGGTCACACAGCCAGAGTTAGGCCAGTCAGAAAGTGAGAGCCAGGAGCTTCTTCATGTCTCCCATATAAATGCAAAAACTCGAGGCCGTGGGCCATCCTCCACCACCTTCCCAGACCATTATCAAGGAGCTGGATTGGAAGTGGAACAGACGGGACTAGAACTGGCACCCATATGGGTTGCCAGTGCCACAGGCAGAGGATTAGCCAGCACCACCATGCTGAACCCAATTAAAAACCCTTTCAAGAGGGTTTGACAGAGACATTCCATCTGTTTTTATTCTGTCTTTGGCCATGTGAGGATACAACCGGCAGGTCCTCATCAGACCCCAAGTACCAACACTCTGTCTTGTACTATCCAGCCTCCAAAAGAGTGTTTTCATTATAAGGTCTCCAGTTTTGTGTTATTCTGTTAGAGCAGCACAAATGAACTAGGCAACTCAGAGGCCATGAAACACAGGAGCTTGTAGACAAAGTGGTTGACTGCTCCCTCTAGCACGTGAAGCTAGAGGTCAGGTCATCCCTAGAGCAATGAGGCACTGTCACAAACAAAAGCAGAATCCCCAGTCCAAAGATAACCACAAGAGGTAGGCTCAGGGTCACATTCCAGTTTCTGGAGGAGCTTGCCATGTAACACCCACAGCCCTAGGCCATCCTTGCCCTCTCCTTAAGTAACCTAAACTCCATCCTTTTCACCTTCCATGGACACTGAAACTAGTGGCTGCTTCTGGGCAGGTTTCTCAAAAGGATAAAAGTAGGGTTCCCAGTAGAGCTAGCAGTCCTGCTCCTAGGGGTCTGCCCACACAGGAGCCTGTCAAGATGTTTACACCTGTATTATTCAATAACAACAACAACAAAAGCAAAATACTGATCAAAGATCCATCAGCTGATGAATGGGTTGGAAAATATAGTCATAGTGGAAGGAATGGAGTACCCACACCCGCTGAGCCTTGAAAACATTCTGAGTGTTGGAAGCCTAAATAGCAGACAAAGGGAGAAGACATTGTGATGCTGACCCCATTTTTATCAGAGTGGAGAATGAACTTTTAGGCATTTCTCAAAGTAGTGTCTCTGACCAGCTTCCTGAGTCCAGAATCTGACTGCCTTAGGAAAGTTCTTACCAAAAGAATGGTTCAACTGGCTAATCCTCCCACTTCAAGCACCGGGATCCTATGTGGATATCAGTTTGTATCCTCAATGCTCCACTTCCCAATCAACTCCCTGCATGTGGCCTGGGAAACCAGTGGTGAATGGCCCAGTGCCTTAGGATCCTGCACCCATGTGGGAGACCCAGAAGCGGCTCCTGGCTCCTGACTCCTTGCTTTGGATCAGCTCAATTCTGGCCACTGCAGCCACTTGGGGAGTGAACCAGCAGATGGAAGATCTTTCTGTTTCTCCTGCTCTCTGTAAATCTGCCTTTCCAATAAAAAATCAATAAATCTTTTTAAAAATTTGCACATTATGGTGCTATATGCAAACTGAGTGACAATTAAATTGAATTATATGCAAGCTACGCAAACTTGGAAAGCAGCAGAAGTTAAGAAATCCTCCTTATTCTGAAGAATATATCTGCAGAGAATCCCCTTTCCAAAACAGGAGATTCACAGTTGCTCCCTTATTCACCTCTGACCCAGAAATTCCAGATTCCTTCCTTTTCTCATATGTGATTAACTGTACTACATGTTCCCAGTGACCAGCAGGAAGGGACGTTTTAACCTAACTTTAGCATGAATTATCTTCCCCTGGTCTTGGCTCACTCTCAGCCAGAGCCAGCAACAGTCCCTTCTTCTACAAATACTCTAATGCTGCCACTCCTGATCTTCCACCTTCTGTCTACTCTTGTTTATTCCTCCTTGTAAAAGCATAACTATTGTTCTGTTAAAAAAAAAAATAAAAACTCTTATTTTATTTGAAAGGCAGAGTTGCAGAAAGGAATAGTGAAAGTCAAAGAGGGAGGTCTTCCATCCACTGATTCATTTCCCAAAACACCACAGTATCCGGAGCTGGACTGGTCTGAATCCAGAAGTTAGGAACTTCTTTCAGTTCTCCCACATGGGTGGGTACAGGGACCCAGGTACTTGGGCCATTTTCCATTGCTTTCTCAGGTGCATTAGCAAAGAGCTGGTTCAGAAGTGGAGCAGTAGGAACTGAGCCGGCATCCAAATGGGATGCAATGCTGCAGGTGGCAGCTTTGCCCACTAAGCCACTCTGCTGGCTCTAAAGCAAACTATTTCTGCAGAGTCTTTGAGATATTAGCCACTCGTATTGCCAGAGCATTCCCATGGCAGAAATGTCCCCAACTCCCCTGCTCCTACATAGCCCTTTCAATGAAGTTCCCTTAACCATTTCCGAGCTTGTTTTTATTTGGCAGTGAATTAATAAACCAAAGTTCATGGGAGACCCCATGCTTGTGTGCACTTGAGAGGTGGCATAACATAGTCACCTGTGCAGCTCTGGAGAGCTTTAACCCATCTTTGCCTCAACTTCCTTGTGTGTAAAATGGGCTGTATAATGGTCCCAACCCCAGTAAATACTTTTGAAATGCAAAGTAGAGCCTATTTCAAGCGATTATTCTCCAGGGCATGTTTGAGAAATAGCTCTGTGTCATTTTTGTGGATATTATTATTATTATGGCATGTTTCTCTCTCTCTCTCTCTCTCTCTCTCTCTCTCTCTCTCTCTCTCTCTGTGTGTGTGTGTGTGTGTATGTTTGATGCTCAAGCATTGAATCGTGTTGGTAGATGGAGAGTTTATTTCTCATGGCTGTCATCCAAATACCTCAGTGGAGACCCAGGCTGCCTGATTCTGTCACTTCCATGTGTGAATCTTGGGAAAAGCACTCAAAACAACAGAGAGTTATCACCCCTTCATGGGAAAAGGTGGTTATAATGATACCCTGCTCCCAGGGTCACCTGGAGGTCCACGAGACTGTGTGTCACACGAGGGTCAGTGTGTTGTAAACCAGTGTTTACCAGTATCGCGACACTGACCCAGGCATCATTTCTGCTTTCCTATGTCAGACTTCAGTGTGAGTGCATGAGAGGTCAGAGAACCTTGGGAAACTATGTGCCTGGGGAGCCACTCCCTACAGTTAGCATAACCCTTGTGTGCCCTGGAAACCCAGAGAAAAGTCCAGAGCCCTTGAGAAGGCAGAGGAGTTTTGTAAGAGTTATCCAGCAGTGGAAATAATCATACTTAGAGTAAACTGTGTGCCGAGTCCCAGCCAGCTGCATGCCAATTCACTTGTGAAATCCTCCCAGCCACCATGGGAAGTAAGTCACTTGACTGTGAGCCAGGTTGTAAAAGGGGACAACTGAGGTACAGAAGGGGTAAGTCATTCTGCTGGGAGACAGCAGGAGCCATTGGAAACCAGGCAGATTTGGAATATAAATGTCTGGGGCTGTAATATATCCGAGTTCTCCAGATCACAGGGAACCCAGCAGGTGGTCAGTAAAAGCAGATGTTTAGTGTGGGCATTAAGAAGGCACTGGAATGTGAATGCTATGAGCATAGCAATGGGGCCCTTTGTACCCTGTGTGGGGAGCATGCTCAACAAATGTTTGTTGTGTTGGCTGTGTACCTCAATAGGAATGCAACAGACTATGCCACAACATTTGGCCCATCTTGAATTTTTTAAAACTACTATGAATTCTAGTTTCAAAATGTCTTTAAGCACCTGCCACATAGGGGTGCTGTGTTATCTGGTGAGCAGAAATATCCCCATCATTTGTTAGGTCAAGTTTAAAGTTAGGCAGGCTGTGAATAATATGAGTTTGGGGGTTCTTTGTGTCAGGTCTTTCAGATAGAATGTACCCAGCCTATCAATACAGGCCTGGCTGTTACATACAGGTGCTCTCAGACGCAAGCAGGCTCCCTTGGAAGTTATGTGCAGAGAAGGAAGAAGAGAGGGAAATTTGCAAACCTGGAAAAGTTTCAAGACATTATTAAAATGTCACACAAGGGTTTGGCATCATGTTGTAACTGGGAAGGGTGCTGCCTGCAGTTCCAGCATCCTACATAGATGCTGGTTCATGTTTGGAATGTTCTATTTCCAATCCAGCTCCCTGCTAATGGTCTGGGGGAAACAACGAAAGATACTCCAAGTATTTGGTCCCTATCACCCACACGAGATCAAAATGAAGGTTGTGTTTCCTGGCTCAGCCAGTCTCAGTCCTGGCTATTTTAACCATCTGGGAGCGAACAGGAAAACTCCTCTCTCTCTCTCCATGCTCAATAATGATAGTAATAAAAGAAGACATTATCCAAGCCTCACCAATCAAGGATAACTTTTCCATTCCTCTTCTAGGCTCTTATTTGTAGTGGACACCCCTCCCTGAATAGTAAGTTGGATAAGCACAACTTGAGGGTCTACTGGGTATCAGAAGTTGAGGTCTAAACGTTGAGTTTGCGTTGTCCCATACCATGTAGTTTGTAAAAATTTGAACTCGGAATCAGGAAGTTTCACCTGAAAATGCAGATCAATAGTTTCTCTTGATTAATCTGGAGACAGGACAACTTTAGGTTTCCCTTCCCAGAAAGGGAAGAGGCTAAGGATCCCACAGTGCTCATGAGGAACACAGAGCATCCACATGCATAACTTACTACTGCCACCTGTCTGGCCTCTTTTAAGCCCAAGTCCCTGATGTACATTGTCTCTCTTACAGAGCTTATCTGCATCAAGTTTTGTTTTTCTTGTTGGAAGCCAGCAGGAAACCAAAGCTGAAAGGACATTGCCCTCTTTCTTTTCTAAGGCTTAGCCAGTATACCAGATAGCCACCCTTACATTGACACTGCCTATTCCCCATATAAATAGGTTAAGATTTTTAAAAAAGATGTTAGATAAGTAGAGTTAAACTCTAATGGATTTAGGACTTGCCTGAGGCTCACACAAGGCGTGGCTCCTAACCCAGAAAGAGCAGATATTTGACACCCCACCTTTGTTGTCCACAGCACTTTTTGAAGATAGTCACTAATTTGTGGAAAGGCCTGAAAATAGCTAAATCTTTCATGTCCATCTTTGAAGTCAAAGCATTTTTTGCTGGAATATAAACTTTCTGAATAACTCTATGCTGTTGTTATTCCTGATTAACCTGAGCAACTGATATGGCCAGATACCAAGCACTTGTTTAAGGCTACACAATGGGATGTGCCAGAGGCAAATTTGCTCTTCCTAAAGAATGTTCTTTTACTTCTCTGGCTCTATTACTACTCTGAAAGGACCCCCATTATCTAGACAACAAAACACACCCCACCACCACTCTTGGGGGGGATGGAGTGGAGGCAAGGGAAGGGAGGGACAGGAGAGAAATACAACAGATTTGTGGATGTGAGAAAACAGCTCTAAGCATTACTGTGGAATAAGGAAGCAATCAAAGTGACCCAGCTGGATTTGAACAGGTGGCAGAATCCCCAAAAGACAAGCCAGTCCCAAGGCATCTCCTGAAATCCATCTGATCCACTCTCCTGCTCTGCCTAATTTGTAAAAATTCATCATCAATTTCTCCCAGCTGCTGTATCTTCTGGAACTCTATTCTCCTGTACACCATCAGTTTCCTCTGGTCTCTCAGGCACAGTGTCTTCTCTCTTAATCCCCATGTATGTTCAGTACCATGCCTTCCATCCCAAAGTTTTGACAACTGTCTGTATAGTTCCTTTCCTGCGACATATGGCAAAAACTAAATCCAGCCCCTTAGTCTTCCACCAGATCACCTTCAAGCAGCTGATAGGCATTATCAGGTGCACAATTCCTGTTGTGATTGTCCATGTTTTTTATACTACATCCACCAAAGGCATACATAAAGCAGTATGCCACACCATACACCAGCGAAGAAGCCTTGCACCTGACTCATGATACTGACCTCCCCCAAACTGGTGCTGATGGACATAGTGTGTGATGAGCTGAGGAAGCCAGAATTGTACAGACCACTGGTCAGGGCCAGATGCCATTAGAGCTGAACTGAGTCCTTGGGCAAAGGAGCAAGCACTCCCTATTGGAAGACTTAGAGGGCTCAGCCAAGACTTTTTGACTCAGTTTCCCCTCAGAATCTTTGCAATGACCCAGGATATGTTTTTTGTTTTGTTTTGCTCTGAAAGCTGCCCTGTCCCAAATGAAAGAAAACAAGAGACCTACCTAACAGCTGATATTCATGGCAACAAACAAAGGAATGGTTCTGATTCTCACTAGTGATCAATTTTAACCTCTGAAGTTTCTTCTTTTCTTCACTTCCATTCATTTATTTGTGGAGTTTCCTGTGTTAGCTCTAGCGGTAGCTAGACAAATACTGTTTCCTCCATAGAGCTTACTATTTAGGACAGATTCTCAGCCTGACAGAATCCATAAAAATGTCCATGCTCACCCCTCACACACAGAATCTTATTTAATTGGTCTTGAATGGGATCCGCCCTCAATGATAACAGTTTCTAAATCTCTCTAAATGATTCCAAAGAGCAGCCAGGATTTGGGACCATGAATATAGGGGAAAGATTCACAGTTAGATGTGATTTTGTCCCCAGGGAGCGTTGTGTAATGTATGGAAACATTATGGGCTGTCTCAACAGTGAGGAATTTCTGGCATCCAGTGGGCCAGGGTTGATGAACAAAATCCTACACCATATGGACTGCCTCCAACACAGAGAATGGTCTGGCCTCAAATATTAATCATGCTGAGGTTGAGAAACCCTGGACCAAGGCAGAAGACAAACAATAGATAAATCATCGCAATTCTGATGGATATTATCAGTGGAGAAGTCCTAGGAATGATGGACTCAAAATCTCCTCTAAGCAAACACTCACTGGGAAAAAATATGAGCAAAAAGAACTATGTCACACCTATCAGGGAAGGAATTCCATTGAGTTATCTACTTTACTGTTCTAACACCCATGCCTAAGAGATTGCAGGCATATTGAAATTGCCCAATTAATATTTGTCAAGTGATCAGTTTGTTTTCTTCAAACGTATAAGCTCTGAACAGTTGGCCTAGCAGTTGAAACATTCATTTCTCACATCTGAGTTCCCAGGTTCAATCCAAGTTCCAATCCCTAACTTGAGCTTCTTGCTCATGCAGGCCCTGAGGGGCAGCAGTGATGGTTCAAGTTACTGGATTCCTGCCACTAACATGGGAGTCCTCCATGACATCCTTGGTTCCTAGTTATAGCTCTAGACATTTGAGGAATGAATCAGTGGATAAGAGTGGGGTGTGTGTGTGGTATGTGTGTGAGTGTGTGTGTGTGTGTGTGTGTTTGTGTGTGAGAGAGAGAGAAAGGGAGAGAGAGAGAGAGAGAGAGAGAGAGAGAGAGAGAGAAGAAGAAGAAGAGAGAAATTTTAAAAGAAATTTCCAATTAAAAAAAGTGCCAGGGCTTGCCTTGTGGAATAACAGATAAAGCTGCCACCTTCAATGCCAGCTTCTCATATGGGCCCTGGTTCAAGTCCCAATTGCTCCTCTTCTGTTGCAGCCCCCTTTTAATGCCTGGGTAAAGCAGTGAAGCATAGCCCAAGTGTTTGGGCCCTGTACCCACAAGGAGACCTAGATGAAGTTCTTAATCCTGGTTCCTGTCTTCTGGTTTTTGAACTGGCCCAGCCCAGGCCACTATGGCCATCTTAGGGTAAACGAGTAGAGGGAAGATTCCTCTCTCTCTGTGTCTCTCTGTGTATGACTCAGACTTTCAAATAAATAAATATTAAATGTTATGAAGTATTATAGCTTTGGTACCATCACCTTTCTCATAGTTTTATATTGTTACCTAAACCCATTTCCTGAATACAATGATCCCCTCCTAGTGATTGTCCATGCCCTGCCATCCATCAGGCCCAAGCGGCCAGCCCTATATCCCAAAGGAGTCTTTGAACAGAGCTTTCCTTTGCTCTGTGATTTTACTGACCTCAAAAGAAAATTTAAGTTTTCAAGTCAGTGTCAAGTGCTGCAGGATTGATTTGGACTGACATAACCAGCCTTTTTCCCCACTGCCTTATCCACTGTGTTTTCTGAATTTCTTTTGTGCTTACATGAGAGACAGAGACAGAGTGGCAGCAGGTCCCATCTATTGGTTCCATTCCCAAATGTCAGAAATTGCCAATGCTGGACTGGAGCCGAACCCAGGAGCTGGAAAGTTAAACCAGGTCTCCCGCACTGGTGTCAGAGACCCAATACTGTCTGGAGCCATCACTACTGCCTCCCAGGATCTATGTTAGCAGGAAGCTGGAGGCCAGGAGCCAGCCAGGTATCAAACCTTTAGCTGTGATGTGAAACTCAGACACCTAGACAGCTAAGCCAACAGCTTCGCTGCTAAGCTACATGCCCACCCCAGCTTGCTGGCTTTTCAGAGCAAATGCACTCCTGTGGCAGCAGCACTGAGATTAGGGAATAGAACTTGACCAGCTCACCAGAAACCTGCCTGTGGCTCTCTCAGGTCCTCACCAACCCCCAGAGCTTACCACTATCCTGACAGCATGCAATATTTTTGCCTGATTTTTGCTAATTTTTAAAAATATTTATTTGTTTTACCTGAAAGTTATACTTACAGAGGGAGAAAGAGACAGCTATAACCAGAGCAGGGCTACTCCAAAGTTGGGAACCAGGAGCTTCTTGTAGGTTTCCCACAGAAGTTCAGGGGCCCAGGGCCTTGGGCTATCTTCTGCTGCTTTCCTAGGAACGTTAGCAAGACGCTGGATTGGAAGTGAAGCAGCTGGGACTATAACAGGCACCCACAACAAATGCTAGTAGTGTGTGGGTGGAAGGTTAGCCTACTACGCCAGTGCCCTGACTGCCTGGTTTTTACTTTAAATAAATAGAATACTATGTTAAGTCTCTTTGTGGCTGGCTTCTTTTCCTTCTTTTTGCTCATTCTTCTCTGTTTTCATGTGGTTACATTAGGATTCCAATCAAATAGATAGCAAGAAAGGTTACACGTTGAAATAACACTAGTAAAACCATGTTAAGCAACCACACTTAAAAATCAGCACAGTGCCACATTAAAAAGTAAATTTACTTAAGATTATTCCAACACAGAGTAAGTGAAACTACTCAGAGGTAAGGCCAAATTGCTCCATTACCCCAAGGTGACCCAGTTCTTCTGCCCTACCATTCATTATCTGTGGTTTTATCCTCACAGGGCAAGTTGATTAATGTCCCTTTAGGATTTTTTACAGGGAAGGTGCTTCCCAACTTGTCAACACACAGCCAAAAACTCACTTGGCTACTTCTAACATACAATGGGAAAAGTTGCTACTTGCCAAATTTGAATAAATACTTCCAAGCGTTCCAAGAAGTGTGCAATTTACAGCAGTCCTCTGTTTTATCTGTTTTATTAATTATTCTTGCCAATGACCTGGTGTCTTACAACAGGGATCTCAAATTCTTGGTTCCCAGGGCACCAGTCTTTCTCAGGTCCCTATGGGCACTGTTGAATCAAAGCACTCAGCAGGCAGAGGGACCTCCAAGGGAGGGGGCCTACTTACCATCCCCACTTACCCAGAAACCTGTACTGTTCTAGATGGAGCCAGACTCTCTGTATCTTGTTTTATAGTTGGATTTTGACGTCTCATTTCGGCATATCAGACATATCACATCTCTCCCTCACCCATGAAGTTATAGTGGCTCCCACTTTCCTGATAAGGAAAGAATGAGGTACTCCGTGGATTTCAGCAACCTCACCCAATCAAGTTCTGTTTCTTTCCCAGCTGGGAACCCAACTTTTGTTCCAGTTTGGACTGGTTTCTTCATTACCTTATACGTACACCTTAGATTCCTTCCTGTGTGTTCCTGTCTACCATTATAACAAGCTTTCATTCATTGTTTCATCAGTCATCCTTTCAATAACTCTTTATTACCTTCCGGAACCACACACTCTTCTAGATCATAAGGGTTAAACAATATGGAAGCCCTGTTTGAAGCCACATAAAGAGTGTATACTAATACTAATATAACTCTTGAAAACCGGCACAGTGCCATGAGATGTCATCAGAAAGCTTTAAATGATGGAGTGATATGAACTGACTTGGGTTTTAGTACGAGACCTTAGGTACTGTGTAATAAATCATAATTTGATGCACACAGAATGATATTAAAGTTACTGTTTATTGAGTTCTTTCCAAGTTTTGAGACACTGTGCTGATCACCTTGCCTGAGATGGCAGTGCTTTTCTTCACTGTTTCCACCACCGTCAGACATTGCGTTCCATGTCGTTACATATTGTTCCATCTGTTTTGAAATATCTGGGGGTAAGAAGATGGTACCACTCTGTATCAGCTGAGGCTGCCATTGACTGAGTGGCTCTAACAACTGGTGGGAGCTTCCAGCAATCAGTATGGATGGGTTCTGATAAGGGCTGTGGGTGGTCCTCATTGTGTCCTCAGAGAGACAAGATAGAGGTATAGAGTGTGTTCTGATATCTCTTTAAAAGGCACAAATTCAAACATGAAGCCACTAGTCCAGTTTACTTTCCCTCACTGTCTTGTCTAACACTAATCTCCTCCCCACCCCCAATACTATCACATGGGAGGCTGGGCCTTCCACACATGAATGGGAGTGATAATATAGATCACTTCTTTGTACTGTCTCACAAAGCTTGCAGTCTGATACAGGCTGTAGATGCTTCTTGAATGACTAGAACCTTATGTATTGTGCTGAGTGCTGTGATCAGTAACTACGATGGGAGGGGGCTTCCTTTGAAGAAGCTGATCAGAGGAGGCATTTCTCAGGAAGTGAGATGGAAACATCAGAAAGACAGGAGAATTAAAAGAAGGAAAATGCTTCATGAATAATGTCTACATTTGAATTTGAGATATTGTACTAAGTAGACTGTTTTATTACAATTAATGTTACCTGCTTCTTTCTTACTTTAAGAAATGTTAACTATTATAAAGTGTTAACTGTGGCTTCTGGTATGTTTCTGTCTAAGCAATGGCTTGCAGTATATTCCTACTGCATAGCACTCTCCTTCTCTTCCTAAAATAGGCACTAATGGGGAAGGTGAAAAATGACACCCCAAAGGAAAGAGTGGGGGCAGGATGGCTGTGTGGCATTTAAGGGCAGAGCACTCCATCATTGGTTATGAGTTTCTTTTGGGAGAGTTGAAAATATAGGGTTTTCAGCTTTGCATATATACTAAAAACTACTGAATTATATACTGTATTGTATATACACTATATTGTATCAGTGAAGAGTAAAGAACAGAACAGTTATAAAATCTGTTATGACAGAAAATCCTTGAATTCTCTCAACTTGAATTACTATGATCTGAACTGTGTATAATCTTTGTCACTTGCTTGCTCACTCTTCTTTCTATTTGTGGGTTGAGGGTGCGTAATTAAGGAGAAAGGGTTCTTTCACATCTTGGCTAAGAGCCAAGTGGAGAATGAGAGTTCATTTTCACCAGATAGAAATCCATAGGTGAATTGGATAAATGCTTGGGAGATTGTGGACATGTTGTGGAGCCAGGGATGACCCTCCCCTAGGTTATATTATGGGACTCAAGCAAGTAATACGCTGAGTTAACGGACATGGTGACCTTGGTTGATACATGAATTACTTTGATTATTGGGAATAATTGCTTCATGATTTTGTACTGATTTGAGCCTTAGTTCATGGTTAACATTTCAGAGGCCTTAACCGTCTCAGTCTCTCTCTGCTCCTTGTTGGGCTGCTGGGGCAGGATGGACCACAGGTCCTGGCCTGCAGGAGCTCAGAGACTAATGGAAAACTTGACATACCTGATTAATACTGTGGACTCCTTCAGTTCTGCTCAGTTAATCATTTGTTGACTCTTGCAAATATGTTCTTAGATTTTAATCTTTCTCACATTTTAAAAATTCAAGCATTTAAAAATGATACTATTTCAATCATCTCTTGTCTTTTCTATAGACTATACACAAGAGCATACTACTTTTAACCTACTGAGAGCAGTGTGCCTTCTCACTCCCCTCTGCCTTTCATAACTTTTGGTTTGGCCTCTTTCCACTGAAATCCGTGTCACTCTGATCTTTAACTTCCTGATTTACATAGGCTCCTTGGAATTTCTTTGTTGACTTTTGCACATACCACACAACTAAGCCTGGGCCACTGGGACAAGAAGTTCCTAGAAAGCACTTGGAGTTAATGAATTTAGACCTGCAATGTGGATGGCATGTTAAGAACCAGAGGTCATGAAGAAAGTCTATCTTAATCAGAAATATTTATGCAACCAGGAAATTACAGTAGAACAAACATTTCTTAAAAGTATACGAAATGTTGTTTTCACAGCCAAGATCACTTTAGGAAAAAAAAAAGGGCAGATAAGATTACTTGAGGAAAGCTTAAAAGGTGTTAGAGTGTGGGCCCAGTGATGGTGGGTACCATTGTGCCAATAAGAGTCACAATCCACTTTCCTAGGCCTAAAAGGGTTACAGGAGATAGGTAGCCCATGGCGATGCTGCAGGAAGCTCTCAGACCAGTAAAACAAACTCCATGATCCTCACTTTCTAGGCCTCCAGCTCGTGTTGACATTGGCTGAGCAGCCTGGAGGATAGAGGAAGAGGGTGCAGTGTGTGCCTGCCCACAGCCACCAAATCTGGTCAACATCCACACCCTTTTTGTGGTCATGAGCCCTGCTTTGGTTAGGATGAGTGTTTTGGTTTGAATTGAGTCTCAAAACAATAGGTTGAAGTCCTAATTCCCCATACCTCAGATTATAACCTTGTTTGGGAACATTTGAGTCGTTGCAGATATAATTAATTGTGATCAGATCAGAGTAGACTGGAACCCTAATACAATATGACCAGGATCCTTGTAAGAAAAAGTAAATTTGGATACACAGAGGGGAGACTGTGTGGGAAAGCAGAAGCCAGGGTTGGAGTGATGTACCACAAACCTGGGGTTGCTTGGGATTATCAGAAACTTCAAGAAACAAGAATATTTGTCCCTAGATACTTTAGCCTGACAAAGGCCTAACAAATAACTTGATTTCAGACTTTCAGCCACCCTAACTGTGGAAAAAAAAAATCTGTTGTTTAAGCCACCAGTGTGTGGTACAGGCTGAGCATCCCAAATCTGAAAACCCAAAATCCAAAATGCGCTAAAATCCAAAGTTTTGAGGGAACTTACATGATGCCACAGCAGAAAATTCCACCCTTGAGCCCCATATGTCAGATTACAGTAAAAACAGGCAGAGGGGCAAGCATTTGGCCTAGCAGTTAAACCAACTCTTAGGATGCCTGCATCCTATATTGTAGCAGCTGGGTCAAGTCTTTACTACACTCCTGTTTCCAACTTCTCCATCATGCACACTTCGGGGAAAACAAATGACAGTTCAAATAGGTGGGTGCCTGCCGCCCATGTGGAAGACTCAAAATGAGTTCCAAGTTCCTGGTCGTAACCAGGCTTTATGAGCATTTAGAAAGTAAACCAAAGTATGAATACCCCCTCTTCCTCTCTACCTCTCAAATAAGTCAAATTTAAAAGCATAGGTGCAAAACACACAGTTGTATAGTATCACCTTCATGCTATGTGTTTATATTGCCTATGAAACATAAATGAAATTTCACATTTGGACTTGAAATGTAATTTCTTGTTATATATATGAAAATATTCTAAAAGTGTAAAACATCCAAAATCTGTAACAATTATGGTGCCAAAACTTTCAGAATTCTGTGAGAACAGCTCCGGAAAATGAATACAGGGATCTACACCTCGCCTACAATATGTGCTGTTGGGTACCTGTCCAGCCCAACCTACCCCAAATAAAGGAAAGGAAGAAGGCTTTTTCCCTGAGCATGTGATATAGAAAGATTGGCAAGACCTGGATCCTGATCCCGGTTTGGGCCACTTGCTTTGGCACAGTAAAGCTAGGCTGAGACAGCACATCCCATGGAACGCTCTTGTGAGGAGGATTTCTGAGGCTCTTACAGGGACACTTCCCGGACGTTTCAAGGCTGTGAGCAAACTGGAGCTTTGTTGACAGCTCTATCCAGGACAGCCCCTCACTAGAACTGCTATTGAGATATGAAGCTTCCCTTTTACTGGCCAAAAGAACAGGATGAGAATTACTCAATTTTCCAGGTTTAGGAGACCAATAAAATCTGTGAGACTTGCTCTTTGCAAAGCCCAAGGCAGAAAGAGAAAAACAGAAAGGATCCTGGCCTAGCTTCCCAGCTTTCTGCAGGAGCCCATTATTCCTGCCTGAATAAGAACAAGGGGCATGCCCATGCCAGTCCAAAGACCCAGCAACAAGGAGCCTGGGATTGCTCATTTTTCCCCAGGATCAACCCCTTGGAGAATTGTCATAGCAGACAACAGCCCAGAAGGTTATCATCAAGTCTCAAATACAATCTGACTGTTAGTCATCCTGCTCAAAACATCATTTCTTGAGCACCTATGATGTGCTTGGCTCTGAATAAGACACTGAGAGTACAGTGTGATCCTGCCTCTGGCAGTGAGGAGCCCTATGGAGACTTGAATCAGGTTCCAAGGGTACACAGAGAAACATTCCAAATGCCTGAGGTCAAGGAGAGAGCAGGGAAAACCCAATCAATCAAATGTTCCTGTATAGTATCCCAGCTTTGCAGGTGAATGAACTGAGCCTCAGAGAAATTCCTCAAGCAGGCCCAGGTCACATACCTAGTAGAGAATAGAGCTGGGAAGCTGTAGCATGCTTGCTCCAAAGTCCATGCTCTTGATTTTGTGCCAAATCACTCTCTCACCCTTGAGGAGGCACTTGCATGCTCAGGAGTCATTCACATAACATGTCCTTGTGCAGTGCATATTTCTTGAGTATCTTTTCGGCCAGGAGCTGTGTTCCATGCTGGTATTACAGAACTGAATGAAACAATTAAGAGCATCTAGTGGGGATATCGTGGAGCACAGAAACATACTAGGTAAATCAGAGTCTATTTGACTTTCAAGGTGAGAAAAGCTAAAAAAGGAAAGCAACAAGCAGTTATGGAAATTGAGAAATACAACTGAAGATTGAAGCTGAGAGACTATGGAATGCCTGTTGAAGAACCTGATGTTTAAGCAGACATTTCTTATAGCTGCCAGGATGCATTTTGGTACTGTCTGGGGACACTGTTGATGGTGGGATACTACTGGCATCCAGTGAGTAGAAGCTGAAGACACAGCTCAATATTTTACAATGTACAAAATAAACCCAACCACGAGGAGTTGTCTAGCCCAATGTCTATAGAGCTGAGATGAACAAACTCTGATTTAGACAAGGATGTGAAGGTGAGAAAGTTGTCCTGTGAGTGGGGTGTGAAGGTAGGAAAGTATTCCTTGCAGGTGACAAGACTAGAACATACAAAACTTCCAAACTTGGTGCTGCAAACTAAGGAATAGGGAAGACTGGGGAAGAGGAGAATCCTCCATTCTCCTTAATCATACAGAATCTTTGGGTTCTTATTGTCTATGGGAGAAAGCTTTTAATATATCTCATGCCAGAAGTGAACACTCTTACTTCCATGTAGAGAATGGGTAAAAGCTGCAGAAGTGGAATCCAAGAGGCCTTAGAGGAGCCCTGGATGAAACGGTAGCAGCTTTGGTTAAAGCAGTAGCAGTGCAGGTAACAAGCAGAGATCTAGATGCAAGTAACAGCTACAGCCCTGGGAATCTACTGGAGACTAGCGGGATTCCAGTCTGTATAGAATACTGCAGTGTGCAATGGGTTGAGGAACTCTAATAAGGGCCTGATCAGAAAGGGTCCCAAATAATCAAGTTATAGACATGTAAAATCTGAGATACCCAGTGAAATTGGGTGGATAAGGCATTGCACCTAGCAACTTTTGAATTATAGAATTGCCTCTAGCAACTTTTGAACTATAGTTAATTCTCAACATAGGGCTACCCCTTAGCCTCACATGGAAGGAGAACTAAAGCAACACCAATCCCCAGGCACACGTCTCAGCTCAGTAAACCTGAGCCCTGATATTGGGTTCCCAAGCATCAATGTCTCCAAGAGTCCCATGAATGCTTCTGCTGTGCAGTGATGGGTGACATGGCTTAAAGAGTTGACCAACAGTTGTGACCTTCTCTGCATGCATGTCAGTCGCATGGTGGACTGAGCTGCTTCATCTTTGGGTACCAGCAAAGGAACTCTCTCTGTTTTGTGCCTGTTTAAAATTCTATCTCTGCTGCCTCAATGGTCGGATGGATTCTGTCTGCCAAAACTGCTCAGGGTCTTGGGTGTTACCTGCAGTTCCAGACCTTTTGCTCCAAGATTCTCTCAGTTAAAGCAATGCCAGTCTCCTGGTGAAGCCCACGCTGTTCCTCTCTTCCATCTTTAACAGACAGAATTTTAGTCTTCTTTGGGAGCTCTTTTTCAGACAGCTCCTAGAATCCCCACCACTGAACACTCAAAGCAAATGACCTAGCTGATTCTTCAAGGGCCAGTTCAATCACTTTTTCCTTTTAAGACTACAGGGTATCCATCTTTGCGTCTTCCTGGCCCTTGAGGATCCCATGATTCATGTGACTATTATGGCCTCTGGTCTAGGGAGCTCACAACACAGGACAGATTCCTCAGAGCTGTTGATTCTTCACCTCAGGTAATTCTTAGTAGTGAACACTGTTCTATGCATTGTAGGCAGTTCAGGAAGTCTGGCTGCAACCCTAGATGCCAGTAGCATGCACCTGGGAGCCAAAGTGTCCCCAGTCATGAGCCACTGATGGAGGGAGAAAAGAGATTATGATTTTTCAAATACATGTATATTTGAAAGACAGAGCTACAAACAGAGAAGGAGATACAGAGAGATATTCCATCTGCTGGCCCACTCCTCAAATGGCCGCAACATCCAGAGCTAGGCCAGTCTGAAGCCAGGAGCTTCTTCGGGGTCCAGTCCAGGGGCACAAGAATCAGAGTCATTTCCTGCTGCCTTCCCAGGCACACCAACAAAGAGCTGAACTGGAAGCAGAGCATCTTGGACATGAACAGGCACCCACAAGGAACACCAGAATCATGGTCAGAGGCTTAGCCTACTATGCCCCAAGAGATAATACTTTTTCTGATGCTGAATCATAGAGGATGTTGGTAAGGCAATCAAAGAGATGTCATGTGAGAGATTTAACTGAAGTTGAACATAGAGTTAAGAGTTCAACATGAGACCACTTGTTCCAGCCCAAAAAATAGCTGGCATTACTTCCACCATGATGTTTTCTCTGATTACCCTCTTAACTACTCCATACCCACAACCAACACCAAAAATAATCGAAAATCTGTGTATAAGCAAATTGACTTTTTCACCAATAGCTTTGCACTGTAAAACTAATGAGAACAAATGGTGAGACATCCTGGTTCTCATTTTTCTTTGTCTTGTAGACAATAGCCTCTAATTTGATCATTTATCATAAGCCTCATTGCACTATCAATGTCTTCTTCACTGGGACTTGTGACCAGCTGGATCACTCCCCAGATTTCTACATCCTCCCAAATTTCTCTTTCTGCTCCTACAGTTTCTGGAAGCGTCACTCCCATCATCTCAAAACATCAGCATTGTCCACTAGTATCATTTCCTCACCATCCCTGCATTGGGGAATCCTTCTTATACCCTGTACTTGAACACTTATCGAATCAGTATCATCTAATGCTTAGAATTCAGAGCTATGTCTTCATCTCTTTTGATGTATCCTCCATGGAAATGCTTACAATTCTTCCTGCACCCTTTCTCTTCTTTGAAACTCTATACTGCCTTCCATGTTCTATGCTATGGACACTAGTCACTGTATTACCCAATTCTTTGCCCTAAGCTCCATCTGAACTTTTCTCTCAGATTTTTTTTTTAGTTTCCAAAATTGTCTTTGTCTTTTCAATATGCAAGATAAACCCAATTTTATTTTCAGTTTTGTCTCTTTCTTGGATTTTAACCTCACTTGTCCACCTCCACCAGGATGCAAACTTGGAATACCAACCTGAGCACATCACAAATGAAATGCATTATTTTTTCTCAAGGTCACCCACTTGCCTTCAGTATCTGAAGTTCTATTGTTTCCCTTTGTGCTGAACATCATTATACGACCCTCAGAATCATACTGTGCATTCTTGTCTGCATGCACTTATTGTCTGAGTCAATCATGGGTACTTTGCCTCTCCCTGGGGTCACAGTGCCTCCTCTCATGGAGTGCCCAACCCAACTGACAAGTCAACATTCATGCAGAGCACTACAATCCTGCTGGGAGAAGACCAATGTGCTGTGGGCCTACCCTCTGCTTCTCTGGTAGATCCCATGAAGCAGTAATCGCTATGATCCTTCCATTGTCATAAGGTCTGCCAGCAGGGTGCTTGGCCCATCCTCCTGTCCATTCCTTTGCACACTCACATGTTACACTGCCTTGTAATGTCCTGGTTTCTTGCCTACATCCCCCACTTTATTAAATGTCTTAAATGTTTGCAATTTGCCACTTTTTGAAACCACTTCTGTCACAGGGCACTCTAGATATTGGTGAAGTTATAACTGCATTCAAATCCTTGTCATCTAACTGCTTTTGCTGCTTCTTCAACCTCTGTGAGCTGAAAGAGAAAGACAGAGAGAGAATGATCTGCACTTGGGTTCCAGCACAGATTCTTCTTTGTTTTGTGATATCTGAACTCTTCATTTTTAGCACGTTAGCTACAGAAAGAGACCTAGCAAAGCAAGGAACATACAGCATGCAAAAGAACCACTGAATGGGAAGGATGAAGTCGTGTTCACAAACGGCACGGAAGTCAGGAAGCCCGAACCCCTCTTGCCCTTGAGTGCCCTTTGTCAAAGAAGTGATGAGATGAAAAGGGTAAAAGTAAAACTTAATGCATTTCACAAAACATCGACTGTGAATCAGGCAACAATATCTATTCATAATCTGGCTTAATTCCTAGGGGAGATATTAATCATGATCCTCACTTTCTATATGAGGAAAGTTAACCTCACAGAGGCAATGGAGCTGTCAGATAGTCAGAATCAGGGGATGGTCCCAGGCTCACTTACATATTGTTTAAAAGTTAAGGATTAATTGAAGAGATATGGAATTGCGGATAGGGAAGTCTGTGGACACGTAGGCCAACACCGACTCCCCTGTCACAACTGCTTGAGTCATTCTCACACAAGCTTCAGTTGAGACAAGGCCTTCACTACCCAGTCTATTTCCTGAGCCCAGTGTGAGGAAGAAACCCTTCTTCCCCCACTTAAATGTTTCCTGTATTGTGGAGGAACACCTATTATTGAGATATGCATAAGTTCCCACTGGTTTCTCAGCTCTTTCTTTTCTTGGGGGTAGACAGAAAAACAGCTAATGGGTGAGACTGACAAAACAAAGTAGATTTTGCTACGTGTGAAAGTCTTTTCTTTATGTAGTCAAGGAACCAAAAAGGGCAACTCAGAGAAATGTTCATGCCTGAGAAAAAGGAGAGAAGCCAAGAGGTTGGAGATCCAGCAGGAGCATCCCTGTCTTGCCTGCCAGACACCTGTGCTTGGGCTGGCTGTCCACCCTGGTGGTGACTCCTTATGCCCGTGGCCCTGACTGGGTACACAGTCATCACTTCCAAGACACTTTCTCAAGTGCTTCTACCAGGAAGAAAGCCGGCAGGTCAGCCACAGCCTGGTTCCTCATTTTTTTGAGAACCAACTGAGCAAGGGACTCTGGACTGACCTCACTCAACCAAGTACCAACTGCAAACCTGACATGAGGTATAAAAAGGTGAACATCATGGTATAGAAAGGCAAACCACTACTATGATGCCACATTCTCTGTGAGTGTTGCTGTGGGACCCGACTTCTCTGCTTCCAATCCAGCTCCCTGATGAGGTGATGTGCCTGAGAAAGCATCATAAGATGGTCCAATGCTTGGGCCCCAGCCATCCATGTGGGAGACTCAGAGTTCCAGATTCCAGACTTGTGGCATCTGGCTTTAGCCCAAGCTTTTGCAGCCATTTGGGGAGTTAAGCACTGAATGGAAGATCTCTTTCTTTCTGTTTCTCTCCATAAGTCTGCCTTTAAGATGGACAAATAAGTCATTTTTAAAAAGAACCTTGCCTGTATTCTGATTTTGTTTCATCTCATTTCACTCCAGTCTGGTTTATTTTGTTTATACGAAAGTGGCACGTGCTAGTCACTCTGCGCTAGCATCTCACAGGGATGTCAAGAAGCTGGAGATGGATGAGAGAAAACTAAAGAGAGTGGTGAATATTCTGGAAGCTGGGTCATGAAAGAAATGACAAAAGGAATGAGAAGATTCAGTTCAAAGATTTGGCTGTGATATGCTGCAGATTTCACTTGTTTGAAAGGCAGCCATGCAAAAGAATACGTTAATTGGATAATCTGACTGCCAAAGGCAGAACTAAGTTCCAGAGAGGACTATTTTGGCTCCTTATAGAAAAGATATTTACAACTTGTTAAATAGTATAAAGTAGCATCTGTCTGTTAGTAGATAGTGAGCTCCCTGACACTAGGGTTATTCAAACAGCTCTTGGATGAGATGGGATGATCCGGTAAAGGGTATTCCAGTGTCAAGGATGGTTGGTGATGAAGGAAAGTTCAGCTGTGGCCTTTGAAAGCCCCAAGTGGCAGAACATGGTGTTCTTGTCTCCCATCTCCATTTCTTCAATGTCGTACTGGCCTATAAAAAGGAGACCCCCTTGCATGTGTCCAGATGCTGCCGGGGAATGGAGGACTGTGGAATCCTAACCCAACACGATACACACTAATCAGAGGAGCTGGAGAAGGGTCAGAGCACCACATATTCCTTGAGTTTGGAAAAGTTTACCAAAGAGGAATTTCTTTCTCCCTCAGCCCTTCTGTGAAGGAGTCTGTGATAAGCCCGAGAAAGAAGTTCACATTGAACTTGATTTCGAAGTTGCCATGGAAATGTTGCCAAATGATGCAATTGTTTGTGTAAGAGAAAAGTTCATTCTCTACCTACTGCTCTCTGAAGCATTTAAAAGAACCAAAGCAGAGGTCACAACAAGGGTGTGTTTTGTTTTACCTGCAGGGTTGCTTGAAATATAAGAAGGAACTAATCACCAATTTTTTTTTTTAGAGGAGAGATTTCACACGCAAAAATTCACCATTTCCTGCTTCTGGTGGACAAAAACACATAGACTCACAAGGGGGCAAAAACTGGCCTTAGGAGAGAATGAGCAGCATTCTGTGGTCGGGGGTGCATCCTCCAGCTTGTGTGGGACACCCCACCTCTACCTGCTCTCTTGCAGGCATTGAGTGTCAGCACCAGTTCTCAATGGTCATTTGCCCCTTTGTGTCTGTGCCCCTATGGGAATAAGGAAAATAACATTGATTGCGGGATTGGACTTATGTTGCCCATCTTACTTGGCTCACCGTTTCTCACACCCACCTGCTACAGAAGTCACAGCCACTCTGCAACCCTTGACAGATGGTTCCAGGTTCAAGCATCTGTGGTCCCTTCCAAAATTGGGCTGAAGGGGAAACATGTGAGATTGCGGTGGATCACAGCAGCAGAGGAGGATTGGAGGCCAGAGGCAGAAGGAAACTGCCAGGTGCCATCTGAAACTGACTCTCCATGGCCAGACAGGGGAATTTAGAGTGAGCTTGGCCCATCCCCTGAATTCCACATGCATACTGGGCTGCTTACCCTGACTTTCCTCCTGGAAACAGCCCAAAAAACCCAGTCTTGAGTGTTACACAGGAGAGCTATGTAGCCCTAAGATGACTTACTGGCTTACACCATTACCTTAACCCTGACTTTGTGTGCCTTATTTCAGAAGCATTTCTCAAAGTGTATGTAGGAAAAGTTGTGGGTGGGAGGATCCTGAAGAGGGATTCCCTCAGTGCTATATTCCCTATATTATAGTCACACTCACTGTCCCACTGCTCTTGCCAGAGTAGAAGGCCCTTCCAGCACCCTCCTATTCAGCTCACAGTGAGACTTCCCAGCTGTGGACAGCTCTTTCTGTGCCATATCTCATTCCTTCCTTAACTGTACTAGGCAGATCAGTATTGTGATTATCTGCCTCTTAAAGTAAAGGACACTGAGGTTCTGACAGACTCATTAACTTGTCCCAGGTCAGGAAGCTCTTAAGTGACAAATCGGGAGAGATAGCCAGATCAGCCATTGTCCTCAGCAGGTGTTGCCAACCCTATTTGCCACTAGAGTGGTGATGCGGGGACAGTGGCTAGATTTGCATGTGTTCTGACGCTGGTTTAAGAGCAGAGTATAGTTTGGATTTTGTATCCAGCTCCCTTATTAACAACATACAAGTTAGGTTTGACTCTGCAGATCACAAGACCCTAGAGACAACAGGTTTTTATGAATTTCAAATCTTTCTCTGGTGCCTCAGTTGACCCGTCAGAGCCTTTGTCTCATAGAAATAAAATTTGATTTCTAGTTCTAAGCCATATGACACATTAGTTGAAACTGAGATGTATCTGGCACAGTACCTGAATCTTATGTCCTCTGTATCAAAGGTTATTCACCAAGTTCCCAAGAGTTCCTGTTCTTATTTTTAGTGAGTGAAGCTGAGTCAGGAGCAGCAGAAGGTTGAGTCTAAGAAGTCTCATGTGAAAGAGAAGAGAAGATGGAGTGGCTGGATGGAAGCCTGTGGGCCTCACATCGCCCAGACCATGGGTTCCTCACGTCAGCCCATCTCTATGATCAACTTTCTTGAACACCATGCTTCCTTTTCTTCCATCTTGGTCCCTTCTTTCAGTCCATGCATCTGAGGACCTTCCGGTGGTTCCATTCAGTGGAATTGCTTCAACTGTGTACCCATCAACCTGACCACTGGTCTGGCTTCAGAATCTTGCCCATGCATATCCTAACACACGCAAGGGATCTTCCGAAAGGTCATGGAAATGTAGATTCTCAGAAACTATGCATGGCTTTCGAAACTATGCATGGCTTTCAAAAGGGTTTGTCCCCAAGTAAATTCATTCTTTAACTTGACTTTGGCATATACTGTCTCTTACATATTAATATCCTGCAGTCTAGTGTAACGCTTTACCCCAAGGGCCCAGTATTGAACACTAAAGTTGAGAAGGTGGAGGATGTGACAAAGCAGCAGCACCTTAGCAGGGTTCTTCTTTAGGAGCATAAATAAGGAGTTCTGAGATCTGTGGAGTAATCAATATCCGACACGGTCATGATGCAGTGGGCAAGAGTGTAGATAAGCACAACCTTGATGTTTTTTGAGATAAGAATTTGTTTGTCCAGGGACTCTTCTGAAAAGCACAGGTTTTACTTCACTGTTGATTCTTGGGTATTAACATTTTTTAAGGACAGGGTAGGGGAGTTGGGAGGGGAAATCCCTGAGCCTAAGGAGCTGTATCATGAAAAACAAAACTAAGAAAAGATTTAAAAAAAAAAAAAAGAACAGTTTCTGGGCAGCGTACAACTTTTGAATAGCTAATAGGCATCCAGAACTTTATTAGAAATTGGAAGGGGGCTGTATATTGAGGACATGCAGGACACTAATATGGAAATTGACCACCAGAGACTCAACAGCCACTTATGAAAAGTAACCTTTGTTTTACTCTAGAGGGCATCAGCCTAGGCCTCCATGGACTGCTCTCTTAAATTTTTATCAAGCAGTTGCAGGTGAGGGTAGTCAGTAGGGATACAGGGGCAGATACATAGCAATTAACTTTTGAGCTATTAACAATCCTGGGAACTTCCTGAGCTGGTACAGCCAACATTTCCTTATCTCCCTCCTTATCCTCAGCATTCTTCTCTTTATCCGATATTGCTGTTACAGTAAAAGCTTGTTTTTTGCTACGTGACCATCATGACCGTGGTGTCCTGTGTGTGAGCCTGATTTTTACCTACATATAGGCCAGTTTCCACTTCAGTACAACCTGTATTGTTAAGGGCCTTTGTGCACAAGATATGTGGTCTGTATAAAGAATGGGTAGGCGGTGCTACCAAAGGGTTTTATTCAGCAGAGGAATGTAGATTCATCAGGTTTATATTTTTAGGAAATTCATTCTGGCTCCAGTGTGAAGATGAAGAAATGAGTGTTGGGAAGAATAATCCAGACATTGTTACAATCATCCAGAAATGATGAGACTAGATAAAAAAGAGGAGAGATTTGAGGGATAGAAGAAGGCCACCAACTCATGAATAAGCAACTGAGGTGATTAAAATTCACCTGAGAATGAGGTGATAAAAGAAGAAAATCAGGCAGGATTCTCAAATTCTGGTTCTGGCAGATGGAGGAGTGTTCAAAGATGACCGTGAACCTTCTGATGTGGGTAGGTGTATGGATGAAGAAAATACCATGAAATAAGTGGAGAATATTGACTCATGGCTGAATTTAGGGGGAAGATGGAATGTAGTTTGGGACACACAGGTGGAAATACTCAGTGCAGAGGACACAGTCAAGGCAAGACACAGAGACCAACATCATCAAAATACAGGTGGCAGCAGGAGCCATGTATACCAGTAAGACTATCATGTGAGAGTGCGGGACATGTTAACTGGGGTCAACAAGACAGTGCAAAGGATTTGGGGGCCTAGGGGACATTGTTTTTAATAAGTGTGGATGGGGAAATTAACCTATGAAGAAACTTCTACAAAGAAGAGTAGAAAGAGAGCTTAAAGCACATGGTTGACAGTGAAAGCAAGAGGGGGGGAAAAGGTGGGGCAGACAGAATCAGGGAAGAGGTAAGGACTACAGAGGTTAAGGAAATAAAAATATTAAGAGGGGGCATGATAAGTTGCTTTGGAATGTGCCAGGTTTAAAGTCTTACACTAACATTCTGGAAATACAAGTCAGGAGGGTATAGAATACCAGAAATACAAAACCACTAATTCACCAGTCCTCACATACAGAAGACAGTGGTTCCACACAAGTAGATGTAACAAAATAAGGAGGCTAAGCCCATAGAGATTACCTGGGGGGGGAAGGTGGAACAAAGAGCACAGAAGAGACAAAGGTCAGAAAAGTGGGAGAGGCTGGGAAATTCAGGTTCTGGAAGGCAAAGGAATTCATGCTGACAGAGCTAGTAGGGTTGGCAGAACTAGAATGAAAAATATGCTCCGGGGCCCGGCACCATGGCTCAGTGGCTAAATTCTTGCCTTGCAACTACTGGAATCCTATGTGGGTACCAGTTCATGTTCCGACTGTTCCACTTCCCACCCAGCTCCCTGCTTGTGGCCAGTGAAAGCAGTAGAGGACAGCCCAGACCCTTTGGACTCTGTACCCATGTGGGAGACCCAAAAGTGGTTTTTGATTCCTGGCTTCAGATCAGCTCAGCTCTGGCCATTGTGGCCATTTGGGGAGTGAACCAGCAGATGGAAGATTTTTTTCTCTGTCTCTCCTTCTCTTTGTAAATCTGCCTTTCCAATGAAAATAAACAAATCTTAAAAAAAAAAAAAAAGACAAAGATAAAATCAAGCTCTGCTGAATAGGAGGCTGCAGTGATCCTAGAGGGTAGTCATCTGGTAGGGCCAGGGGATGTTCAGATTGTAACAGGTCCTGGTTAGGCCACAGCATACTTAGAGCAAGGTCAATGCAAAATTTTATCCAGAGCAAGGCAACAATTAAACTGTGCAGAACAATGGTGCCTCTCATAGCCTGGTCATGTCACTCTGCCCCTCTGTGCAGGTGCTCCAAGCAAACGGAGCCAGCGGAGATTAGCACCTGAGTGAGTGGGCAGATTGGGAAATACTATTGTGTCCAACCAATGGCCACAGAAAGGGGAGGACATTTCACTGCTGTGATTAGTTCGCTCATGAATATTGTACTGGGTGGGTGTAACATGCTCTGCTGTGACAGAGGAGGAGATTGGCCTACAGGCAGCCCACAGCAAGATAGGGGGAATCTTCATTCCATGAGCGTATCCCCCTAACAAAACACCTCATCTACAGAACCCAATAAAATCTCCATTCAAACTTCTACCAAATCGTGGCTTAACAGAACCTCTCCATACTTCCAAGCAAAGGGTCAGAGTAAGAGGAAAGAAGAGGAAATGTGTCCATGTTGGAAATCTCACAGGCTTCCTGAGGGCTGTGTGAGCTCCTTAACATCTGCCTCCATTAGCTCTTCCCTTGTAACACAACCAACACTTCGTTCAGGTTTCTCTGGCATGACTCTGAATGCAACCAAGTCCTAGTTTGTATTTCCAACAGCCTGAGACGTTCCACTCGAGCGACCCTTTACTGCTCTCAGCCTAGTTCTGAAGTGAGACTTAGCATGTGGCAGCTCTCAAGCAATCTCCCTCTTTAAACATCCACATCCTTGTCCATGGTACTCTTGTTTCATTATCCCTTCTGCATCCAGCAGTCATGTGCACATAATAGATATTTAATATTTATGTGATGATTGAGAGGATGAATTTTCTGTCCTCGTAGCCTCTATAGACTAACAGTTATATGGCTATAGCCATTTTAAAGACATCAGCTAAAGAGGAGAGCTGTTGATAGCAGGTGAGTCTGATCTGGGTTAGCCCAGCCTCTGCTACTTAGAAGGTCAATGGCTTGGTTAAATAGTCAGTTATTATACTCTTGGGTAATAACTTTATCTAGAACATTAAAAATAAAGACCTTCACTAAAAAAGGCCCCAGTTCCTTACCCAGGTCCATTTTCTGTTGCTTCAATTTTTTTTTAAAAAAATTTGTTTTAAAGATTTTTATTTATTTTTATTGGAAAGGTGGCTATACAGAGAGGAGGTGAGACAGAAAGGAAGATCTTCCGTCCAATGGTTCACTCCCCAAGTGAGCGCAACGGCTGGAGCTGAGCCAATCGAAGCCAGGAGCCTGGAGCTCTTCCGGGTCTCCCACACGGGTGCAGGGTCCCAAGGCTTTGGGCCGTCCTCGGCTGCTTTCCCAGGCCACAGGCAGGGAGTTGGATGGGAAGCGGGTCCACCAGGATAAAAACCAGCGACCATATGGGATCCTGGTGCGTGCAAGGCGAGGACCTTAACCACTACACTATCACACCCGACCCGTTTTTAAAATTTCAATTAAAAATTATCTCATGCAACATGCTTGTTTTTTATGGAAAAGATTTATTTATCTTATTTGGAGGTCAGAGTTACAGAAAGAGGGAGAAACAGAGAAAGGGATCTTCCATCTACTGGCTCATTCTCCAAATGGCCACAACGGCCAGACCAGGGCTAGTCCAAAGTCAGGAGTCAGGGGCTTCTTCTGGATCTGCCACCTGAATGCAAAGGCCCAAACATTTTGGTTATCCTCTGCTGCTTTCCCAGGCACACTAGTATAGAGCTGGATCAGACATAGAGCAGCCCAATGGGACTAGAAATGGCACCCATATAGTATGCCAGCATCATAGGGAACAACTTTGCCTCTTACACCACACCTTTGGCCCCTGCTGATTGACTCTTGACAAGGTCTCCTTTTTTTTTTTTTCCCAATCTCTGCTATCCTCACACCCAGGAACCACTCCATCACACTTTGGAAGTCTCCTAGAGAGGCCTCCTGTACTCAGCCCACAACCACCATTAGTATGTGGTCTTGCCTTCCTCCCACTGGGCTGTGACACCTCCGTGTTTGTGTCCTACACTTGGGAAATGTGGAATCAGTGCTTGGCACTCCTGGAAAGTGAGAAAATCTGGAGGAGTGAAGATGAAAGGGCTGAGGGTGAAAGACCAAAGTTACCTGTGTGTCTCCTCCCAAGATCAGACAGGCTGGAAAGGAAGTGCATGACTTCCAAATATGAGGAGAGAACGCCAGTGAGTATAGGTTCAAGGTCAAGGAGAAGTAGGAATTCTGATCCTATTGTGTGACAATAAATGCATAGCCTCCTAAATTTTCTCCCATCACTGTTTATGGAAAGTATTTATCCATAAATTAATGAATCTTTGAATTAAGAAACGTTACTTCACTGCATCTGTTTGTCTTCTTTTTTATTTCTTTTAGTTCATCTCCTCAACCTCCAGTGTAGTCACCCTAGCACACCTCTCTCTCTCCCTCACTCTCCCTCTCCTCCCATTCACTCCCTCTCTCCCTGCCTCTCTCCTCCTCCAATTCCATCTTTGAGAGTATGGGTTGTGTTCATTTCCATTTTACAGAGGAGAAAACTGAAGCCCCAAATCCCCAAACTTTAGTCCCAGAGACCACACAGCTAGAAGTTAGGATATAGCAGATGATGTCATATTTCTGGACCTCCTCACCGTCTCTGTGTGTGTTCCCCTGGGGTGCACTCGCATTCCCAGCAGCCAGAGGATGAAAGTCTGTCTCAGAGCTATGCGTGGAGGCTGGAGTCCACTCTCCTAGCAGCCACAGCACCAGAAGCACCTCTCCTCCCTTCCCTCTCCAAGGGGACAGTTTTGGTATGGCGCCCACAACTTGACCCTTGGGCTCCTCTGATCGGAGAGCTATGCCCTCTCCCATCTATTGCCTAGGGTGATGAAGCCAAAGTGACCCTTGAGGACTTCCCCTGAGGCCCTGGCTTGGCCTCTGTCCCTTCTATCTTTCTTGGAGATCTTCCTAACAGATCTTTTTCACACCCAGTTTCATCTGAAGCTCCTGGAGACCCAGCCAAAGAAAAGATAGATTCAATACCAAGCCTGTATTTGGATACCACTGTATCCAAACTTAAGATGGGATTGTAATTATACTGGTCTGCACTCCATTCATGTTACAATCCTTTAAGAAAATCAATTGGCTGGCAGGTATCTTTTTTTTAAAATTTTATGATGCAATTCCATAGGATTTGGGATTTCTGTCCCCCTCCCCAAGTTCCCACCCCCAGCTGATTTTCCCCATATTATTACAATAATATAGTCCTTCATAAACCATCACAAGTCCATCAGTCTGTTATTTGTGTCCTGACATTACTGGTACAGACAATGTCAGACAGTCCAGCATCCCATTGTCCAGCAGTTTCATTGGGAGTCCATCTTCAGTTTGGAAGTAGGGATGCACACTGCATCGTATCTTCACATCTGAATATGATGGTCTCTACTACCTCTATTACGCCATCACTATACATTCTCTTAAATGAGAAGTGACTGGCAGATATCTTGAAGCAAATACATAAATACATGTTCCAACATTCATTGCTTGCTTATTTCTTATCCTTCCTGTAATTATATTGTCTCTGAGGCAAAAGAGCTTTGAACATCTTTTCAAAACAAAATAAAAGACTCAAAGGAAGCAGGAAAAAAAATCCCCCCTTTTTTGTTAAGCTTACCTCTGTAACTGTCCTCCACCTGAGTCCATAATTAAATAAAAACTAAAATGGACTTTATTCTCTTAATACTGTCTCTCTTTTCAGTGATTTTATAATATAAGTAATTTAATGGCAGTAGGGAAATTTGAAATCTGGGGAGGGGAGAACATGTTCAAGAACTCTAGCCCAACATTTTTAAACGATTTCTTTCTAAGCATTTACAGTTTCAGGGCTCTAACCCAACCCCTTGTGGATTGTCACTGGCTCTAATCCAACTGTGCACTATTTCAGAACTCCAGATGGTAGATTTTCACCATTTTGGTTCCTTTTGATATTTTACAATTTTAAATAATAAGAGTATGATGAACATGCCATTTGTTCTTTTTCCATGCTTCAGATTATAGATTTAGGGTGCATTCCCAAAACTCCAATTATCAGATAGACTATTTTTGGCTTTTGGTGTATAGGACCTCATTTCTCTCCTGACTACAAACCCAGTAAAATGCAAGAGAGCCACCCCAAAAGGGAACACCAAGCAGCTATCACACATCTTAGTATAAAACGTATAGGTAGTCCCTGACTGAGGTATGTCCATGCAATTGCCCAACAGGTCTCCGTAACACTCTTCTTCACATTTCCAATTCTTTCTTTATTTCTCTCTCTCTTTCTCTCTCTTCTTTTTATGTTTACTTACTTGAAAGAGTGACAGGGTGGCAGGGGGAACAGAGAAGGAAAGAGATCTTCTCTCTACTAGGTCATTTCTCACATGTCTGCACAAGGCGATAGGAGGAAACTGGGAACTTCGGTTGGATTTTCCATGTTTGTGGCAGAGATCTAAGCAGCTATGTCATACTCTATTGCCTCTAAGTTGCATCAGCAGGAAAGCGGATGAGAAGTGGAGGCAGCATTTGCTCCCAGGCACTCCGACAGGGGATGCAGGTGACCTGAGCAGTGGCTTAAGCCACAGCACTGTCATTCCTGCCCCTCTAATTTTCTTTTTAGTTTGTGATTTCTTTTTTCAAAAATTTCCCACTATTTTGAGTTTTCAGCATTACTAACTAGCCACAGTTCATTATGCTGTATGTTTCGTTTTCATGTCATTTCAAGACAAGAGATACAAATTTTGTATAGATTTTTTAGAGAGTTCTAATTTGTGTTATACATTTTTCTTTTTGCAAATTTTACCTACCCACGTCCTTAATCTCTACCTTTATTTTGTATGCAAACATTATCTGAGCACCCGAGGACACAGAAACTTCTTTCAATAAATGAAGAGATGCCCTTTTGTACTTTTGCATTGTGAAAGAATTTTGTGAGCTCTCATCTCTTGACTGATCTCATCAAATGAATTAGAACATCCAGCCCAGTACTTCAGAGGACTACAGTCATAAAGCTGGATGGACAAGATTGCCAAACAGTAATGAGCATTTTTAAAAATCCTGCTTTTTCACCAGTATCTCTCTTCATGATTACAATTCATCTTCTCAGAGCTTATACACCCATGTGACTATCCTTAAAATATCTGAGCGTTTATGCTTATAGAAGGGTGTATGTAGTTATTACTCACTATGAACTGGCCTGCAAACTGTCCTGTCAGGTTTTTGTCTGTTTCCCAGATAAATAAATATCCCTTTAAAAATGTAAATAGGCATTTTTAAAAGATTGTTTAAGTCATTTTTTCCAGCTTTTGATCTTTTCATATTTTATACTTCAGGGGTTTTGACCTTGCCAGATTTCAACGTCTGAGATTATGGTGTTAAGGACTATGTTGTCGGGGTTTAAAGCACAAACTTAATACAACACAGACCAGCTTTCATCACAAGTTATTGCAAACTCAAGGTGACTTCTCACTATTCAGTGTTTTCTGCTCTAGCTAAACCCGCATTTTCCTCCTTTGTGGGGCAAAGGTCTTCAAAGCTTCCCCAGGCCTTCCGGACAGGCAGCAGAGTTGCAGCTCTTCAGAGCTGCTTGCACTGAACTGGTGTGTGTGTCGTGAGCATGAACACACACCACCTCTAAGAGCTGAGGATGAAGAATGCTGGCAGGTGAACCAGCAGGAGCAATCCCTGTTTCCTCAGCGACCTTGGGGTTTGCCTGAGGTTATCCTTAGGTTTGAGGTACTCCTTCGCAGCCTTAGAAGTGCCTCTGCCTAACTACAGTTCCCCAGGAACGGCTGGGCCTCTGGCAGATCCCTTTGGTGTCAGCCTTGGCATTGTCATCGCTTTCTGATTTGTTCTGTCTTCTTTCACTTACATGGAAAAATAAAGAGAAGAAATCAGAAGTCTGTGGGTGCTGACTGCTGTACCCAGAATGGAAGGATTGAGGCTATATTACAGGTTCTCATTCAGCTTGTTTGAGAATTCTAGAGGGGGAAAAAAAAAACCCAAAAAACAAAAAACAGAAAAACAACACCAGAATTCCAGCCCGCTACCATGCCTGCTACCATGATTATAGACTATTGCAGACAAGCCTGCAGGGAAGCGCCCCAGGCATGGGCTGTTTTCTACCTTCAAACTTCCTTTAACTTAAAGAAGTGCTTTCTGCAGTGCTTAAACATTCCAAGCGTTTCTTGGAATTCAAGGAAGAATTTTGCAATTAAGTTAATGTAACATGCAAAGTGGCAAACAGTCATTATAGAGCTCGTTTCTTAGGAAATTCCAAGCTGCACCTCATACCAGCCTTCACCCTAGTAGGTGAGGGCAGAGGCTCAGGGAAACGGTCGGAGGGGTGGTGATAAGGGGTGACCTCCTTGCAGGGCACTCTGCAGGTAATGTCCTTTCATTATCTTGGCAGGATTTTCTGGGTTAGGATAAGGTCTGGATTATTCCTAATTAAAGCCCTATCCTCTCTGGAACTTCACAACCAAACAAACCAGTTTTACAACTCAAAGGAATTTAATTTGGTCTCACACTTTCAATGAAATAAAACGCAAGACAAGGTGAGAGCTCAACTAATGAGCAACTCGATGATGTGGGACACACTGCCAGCTTGATCCAATTATGAAACATTAGCAGTCTAATGACAGACCTGTGGAGGAAGGGTTCAGACAGGACACAGAGACTCTGGCTCACGTGGGTTCCCTCGAGATTTCAGAAGCACAGCCAGAATCCAGAGAGCCTGGTTTTGCAAAATCTCTTGCCCACCCAAGGCATAGGAGCTCAGATCTAGAACCCAGCCAAGCCCTTCTCTCAGCAGAAAAAAAAAACTATTTAAGCCTAAGGATAGATTCAGGACAAAGAAACACATGAAAATACCATAGTTTTGCTTATGGGTAGTTAGTCCTTGGGGGAAAAAAAAATACTACTTTTAAGTACTTTGCCCTCATTAGTTTTGCTTATGGGTAGTTAGTCCTTGGGGGGAAAAATACTACTTTTAAGTACTTTGCCCTCACCTTGCCTCTCAGCCCAGCTCCCTTCCCACATAGCTCCTGGAGGGAACAAAGCCACCCCGTGAAAAATATGCTTGGGGAGAGGATTTCCTTTTCTCCACTCCAAGTGTGTCATTTCCAAGGCAAATCTGACAAAATCCCACAAAAGCAAAGCAAGTTCCAGCCCCAACCCTCACTCAGCAAGGATCCCAACACCCAGCCTGCTTACCTGTCACCAGGACCGCCTTCTGTCCCACAGGTAACCACACTTGCTCAGACAGGTAAGTGTACATGAGGAAACATGACAGGCAGAAGAGTGTGAAGCCCCAGAAGAGGGACAGGCTGGCCAGGCAAACAGCCGCCCAGAGGCCCAGGGCCAGGCACACTACCTGGTTCCCCACCTGCTCCGGGCTCCTCTTGTATTTGCTCAGAACTGTCGCCACTAGCGCTGCGGCAGCAGCCAGGCAGAGCCACGACGTCAAACAGCAGAAAACGCTCATTCTCCACCGCTCTGTACCTGCCGGTGCTCAGGGCCAGGGACTGCAGTGGGCAAAAGCTGACAGCAGGCAGCCTGGGTTATATGAGCGCAGAGGCAAGAAGGGAGGGAAGAGAACAGCCCCAGCCCCTTCTGAGTGAGCCTGGATTAAGCATCATCCTCCAAGCTCACATTCCCAGTGGGTAGTTCAGCTGCTTGCACTTCAGCATAAATACCAGGGCACTTCCCACTGGGTCCTCCCCACTTTGTACCCTGCACACCCAACGCGCACACATTCCCAGTCGCAGACAAGCATGCACATTTTCAAGACAACAGTCCCACCTGTGCAGAGATGACTAGCTGGATAATGATTGACAGAAATGGAACTGAGCAGAGAACAAAACCTCTAGCCCAGGGGAAGATTGCGTTTTCCTTTAGAAGTCTCGTGTGTGTGTGTGTGTGTGTGTGTGTGTGTGTGTGTGTGTGTGTGTGTGTGTGTGTGTGTGTACACAAAGCCAGGCAATCTGTGCCGTTTGGAAGAAAGATCCTGGAAGGTGAATGCCTCCCTGAGCTCACCCAACCCTGCTGGACTTTGAGGGAGGAGGGAAGTGACTCCTGGCGGGGAGGTGCCTCAGCCTTACCCGAGGGCAGATGATAACGGTGACAATGTAAGTGAGGACGACCAATGTCTACTGTACTTCCTTGAGGTGGGGACTCTTCTTTATTCAGAGACTATTGTGTCTCAAGCTCTGCCCTGGGCACGGGGACAAGGCAGTTAGGATCATCAATCTTGGTGAATGTGGGCTATCAGAGAGTCTGTTGTAGTCATGTCACAGGAAAGGAAATAAGCACAGAGAGGTCAAGGAACTTGTCCAAGAGCACACAGCAGTGTAGTCAAGCACTGTCTTTGGGATCTCAGCCACTCTACTGCCAGCATTCAGACCAAAGAGATTATCATTGTAATCAGACAGTCTCTTGTGCTGTCCTTCTAAGCTTCGGCCTCAGATGTCTGCTTAGATGTCATCACCTCACCACCGCACTTCAAAAAGCTAGCAGCATCTTGTTTATTCTTTTCACTGCTCTGGTCTCAAATAATAAATGTGGATTTGATTTGTTCATTTTAAGAACCGTTGTCTTCTGTCTCCTCCACTAGACCATGAACTTTTTAACAGCAGGCACCTGACTGGTGGTTATTTTCCCTCCATTGACCACCAAGTGCCTGGCCAGGTGCATGGCACATTGCATGTATTTCATTCATGTTGGCGATAAAACCTACACTGGGCACCTGATGAGTGCCCATGCAGTCAGGATTAACATGGTCCTGAGTCCTGACATTGCTGAGCTAATGACCCAGGATGCTCACACAAGAGGAGGCTGCCACCAGAGCAGGGACTAGTGTGACACATGGGCATGCAAAGGAGTGCTTTTTACCAATTCAGGACCGTATGGAATTGCCAAGTTTCCTGCCCTCTGATCCCTGAAGGCTCCCAGTGTTTTCACTGAGGACCTCCTGCCTGAGAGGTGCTCTCCTAAGCTCATTTTGGCTTCCTGCTTATCAACGTCATTTGACCCAAAGGCCATCCTTCTTGGACCACCATCCCCTCTGCCCAGCTCTTTGCAAGCATAGTAAGGGGAAGGAGTCCAATGGAATGACTCGTTCTCGCCCTTGACGCTGATGGGTCCACATGCCACTTCCTCCTTCCACAGGTCAGGTCTTCTGAAAGCATCTTCAGGAGACAGTATGAACGTACCTTAACCCAAGCAGAAGATTTCCCAGTCCAAGGAAGAAAGAGTGCTGGGGCTTCCATGATGGACACTTTCTTAGATCCAGTAGTTCTTGAGTTTATAAGGAAATTTGCAGAAGTAGCTTCCTGCTAAAACTGAGAATTCTCTCTGTAAGATCCCCACCAAGTGGTCATGCTGTCTACTGCCAGAACAACTGCAGAAAGAGGCACTTCAACTTTCAGTCAGGATGGAAAGATTCCCTCTAGACTAAGCTGTTTCTGGCCACGTGTCTTCCTTTCCCGCTTGGAGTAGCATGGAAGGTGTGTAGCTCTAGTTCTCTCAGCTCTTCACCTTCTCTAAGCAGCACTAAGTTCCTGGCACAGCTACATTTGAAAAAGGCAAACTTTTTAAAACATTACGCTATTGCAACAGTTGAAGGCTATTTCATTGTGATGAGGGTGGCATGGCGATGACCAAACAGAAGACGATTTGCCAAGCACAGACTGTGCAGGTGTCATGGGAATCCAAAGTTCAAGATAGGGACAGGGCAGCTGGGTAGTACAGGTCAAAACTTAATTTCAGGGGCCCTGGGCCCTTGCTGGTAGCACAAGTTTGGTTATGCCCTTTGAGTGTTTGGGAAATGTATTTCACTTTTTCTGGTGCAAATATCTATTTATCTCATTTAGTTGGGAAAAAAAAAAAAAAAACCAAGGGACAACTAGAAATGCAGGCTGGACCAAATCTTTTTTTTTCCCTGTCACTGAAATATTTTTTCCTAGTTGATCAGATCTCAGTTACTGAATAGAGTTTTAGGAATCTTAGTAGCATAGCTCTTCTTAGAATGTTATCCAATTACTCACATCTCCCCTGAATGACTGAGCCCAGAATAGAACAAAATTTTCACTTCCCCTATTCCTGAAGCTGTGTTTCTTACTTATGCATCTATTTGCTGTAGGAACCTGTTTTGGATCCCTATGTCATTTGTCATCAAATAAAATATCAGATTTTATAGGAGTTTTTGTGTCTGTTTTAGCTTGTTATGGGCTATAATGTATGTGGAGAAATTGTTCAAAATATAAATTTAAGGAAATATCCATAAGTCCATACTGATATAAATAAAATGCTTATTAAAAGATACAAAATGGCAACTTTACCTTTTAATCAAGCAAATTATTTTATTTATATTTAATTTAAATATTGGCATAGTCTGGTTTTTTTTTTTTTTAATTTACTTTCATCTACTTGAAAAGCAAAAAGAGAAAGAGACAAATATGTTCCATCTGTTGATGCCCACAAAAGATAGGCCAGCCCAAAGCCAGGAGCCCAGAATTCCATCAGGGTTTTCCAGAAGGATAGCAGGGGACCGAGCAGTTGATTCCTCCTAGAAAGCGTTAGCAGAAAGCTGGTAAAGAGGCAAAGACGCCAGGACTCCAATCAGCTCACACAAGGAATGAGCTGTTATAGGCTGTAGGTTAACCTACTGTGCCATGACACCCACCCTGGCATATTTTGTTTAAATTTATCATCTTACTATGTATCTTCCATTAGTCTTTCATACTCTTGTCACTTTACTTCTTGTTTCTTGACTTCTTTATAATTAATATTTTTTGTTGTCCTGTCTGCCACTCACAGCCCTCATTATCTTGATACTTACACATTCTTTTCAGCCCTTTTAATGATTACCAGAGGAACTCAGTAAGTCCAACATGACTTGACACTTTTGCTCCCTTCCTACATATTGTAAGGACATTTGGACCTTTAGATATCATTGTCCTTGCTCTTGACTTATGTACTATAGATATCATAAATTTTTTAAAGATTTATTTTTATTATGTTTTTATTGGAAAGGCGGATATACAGAGAGGAGAGACAGAGGAAGGTCTTCTGTCCGATGATTCACTCCCTAAGTGAGCACAACGGCCGATGCTATGCCGACCCGAAGCCAGGAGCTCTTCCGGGTCTCCCACGCGGGTGCAGGGTCCCAAAGCCTTGGGCCGTCCTCGACTGCTTTCCCAGGCCACAGGCAGGGAGCTGGAAGCGAAGTGGGACTGCCGGGATAGAACCGGCGCCCATATGGGATCCCGGGTGTGCAAGGCGAGGACCTTAACCACTTGCGCCACCGCGCCGGGCCCGATATCATAAATTTTAATCCCCAGTTATGTTAAAGCTCATAAGACATCGTATTTGTTTTACAGCGTCAGCGTTCACTTAAACTTTATAGTCACCTTGGGCCACCTTTCGCTCTCTACCTTATTCCTATAACTTGTCACTGAGGTCATTTGTTTTAATTACTTCTTTTACAGGGGAGGGTTGCTGGTGATGAAATCTCTTAATTTTTGCTTTTCCCCGAAATACCTTCAATTCATGTTTATTGTACAGGAATATTTTCCACTGCTAGTGGAATTCCTAGTGGACTCTTACCTTCTTTCAGCGTGTAAATGCCTTGGAGGGTTTTCTTTTAGGTGTTTCATCTGGTTACATTGCATAAAACCCCAGCAAGAGCGTGGTTCCTGAGCAATGTTCCTAGAGTTTTGTCAATACTTTCTGATAAGATTGACTCCCTACTCCTTGTAAGGCTTTTTATTTGTATCCAACTTTCATGTTAATGAGATTAAATTCACTGTTCCGCCCTCTGAGTATCATGGCACAGGAAGAAGTTTTGAAGCAAGCCATTTAATAACACATCCATTGACAAGATACTGGCAGTGTTCCTACTGTGTGCTGAGTTCTCTTTGAAGTATTGGGAATGTGGTGGGTGAATAAGGTGGGTGTGGCTTAAAAGCCTTAGATCCATTTCGGCCTCTAAAGTGTGATTACAAGCAGGTGTTCCATTTCCCTGTGTTCTTGAGTTGGCCCAGTCCTGCCTGGTTGGCTCAACCCCACCCCTCCTTTATCAGCTCTGCCTGACCTTGACCGCTGGACACACCACTGTCTTGAGAGTCCAGCCATAAACCTAGGCTCTCCCAACCGTATGCCCTGCCCCTTGCCAAGCCACTACACATCCCAGCACAAATCACTCCTTCCCAAGGTCTCCCCATTCTCTCAGCAGCCCAGCCTCAGCCCAAGACTTCCAAGCCCTTCCCACTGCTTTGTGCCGCCTAAGCCACTAGTGTGTAATGGAAGGTGCTCTCTGTGGTAGGTGTGCTGGTAACTGCCATGCATTCACCACTTCCACACGCATTCTGTGATTCCTGTCTGACTCTGACTGTCTCCTCTCCTGTTCCTTACAGTTCCTGCTCTCACAGAGCTTAAAAGCTAGCCCAAGAAACAAACCACTGAAAAACATTTTTTTCAAATTAATGTTACGATCATGCTAACTATCATATCCAGACATGACCTTGTCAAATAACAGGTTGAAATGTAAAACCATTCATATGAAATTATATCAAAATACAAGAGTAGGTCAGCCACATGAATTCCTAGCAACCGCTGCCACCTTTTCTGGAATCCCTTACACCACTCCTATTTAGTAGTTATTTATATTGGATAGGCAGATATACAGAGAGAAGGAGATATGGAAAGAAAGTTCTTTCGTCTGCTGATTTACTCCCCAAGTGGCCACAATGGCCGAAGCTGAACTGATCTGAAGCCAAGGAGCCAGGAGCTTCTTCCATGTCTCCCACATGGGTGCAGGGTCCCAAGGCTTTGGGCCATTCTAGACTTCTTTCCCAGGCCACAGGCAGGGAGCTGGATGTAGTGGAGCAGCTGGCACACAAACCAGTGCCCAGAACATGCAAGGCAAGGAATTTAACCACTAGGCTACTATGTCAGGCCCCACCACTGTTATTTAAATAAGACTTATGTATTTATTTGAAAGGCAAAACGACAGAGGGCAAAGGGAGAAAAAGAGAGAGATCCTCCATCTGCTGGCTCATCCATAAATGTCTGCAGCAATCAAGGTGAGGTCAGCCTAAAGCCAAGAGTCAGGAACTCGGTCTTGGATGTGGATGGCAGGAATTCTTGGGCCGTTATCCACCGCCTCTTTGGTGCATTAGCAAGAAGCTAGATCTGAAGCACGGGGTAGTAAGATTAAGCACTCCGCTATGCTTGCAGGCATCCCTAGTGGCGGCTCAGAGCACTGCACCACACTCCGCTCTTACTCCCATTCCGCCCACTTCACCCCCACCGCCATTCCATTCTGTTTTGTAAGGCTTACTATGAGAGTCAAATTCATCTCTGTTGCATAATGATCAGAATATGTTTTCTGCCCCTTTTTGAACAGAGAGAAGCCAGGAAAATGGGACTTGTAGACCTTGGCAGTTGTTCTCAGAGTAATCAACTAATGAACGTGCCAACCACACCAAAGATAAATTAAAAGATAAAAAGCAGGTCTGCATTTTAGCGTTAGCCAAGAAAGTGGCCTATTCCAAGGTTAAGAACATTTTGAACTTTCAGGTTCCAGGCTGTAAAATTTCCTAAACTGTTTTCCTAGGAATCTCACTTAATTCCATCTAATAATTCCCAAGACTGCAACTAAATTATGAAATTTCCCAGATTAGCAATTTATAATCTGAACATGCAAACCCAGTGGGAGCTGCAGCCTACCTGGAGCAACCCACAATAACCCCCACCAGTCCCGCCCCCTGCCCTGGTTCCTGTGCTTGCCAGTATGTACAGCAGACTGGTCCAGTCTTTCCCACATCCCATTCAGCTCTCATACATGTTAATGGGCATTGAAGCCTAGTTCAGCCCAACCAGCCTCACTATCCAGTCCACACACATGCTGGTGGGTGCCATTCTGTCTAGCCGTGGCTGCCCCAGTCCTGGTTTTCATGCTCTCCAGGGAGAGTGGTAACCCCAGAGGGAGGTGCCCACTCCTTCCCTCCTGGGCCACTCCCATTCCCAGATCATTCATTTTCCAGGCCTCACATGGATTCAAAGGACAACACATATGGGCGGCCTGGCCTATCAAATTTCAACGGCAGCCATTGTCCTAAGTCTTTGGGGGCCCAATAAAGAAACTCCCACAACATAATTCTCTCTATATTTTGTCCTTTCTTCTTGGGTCTTACAAGCTGTGAAAGGATTTTGTGGCAACTAATGCCCTACTTTGGCACTGCTTTCCGCCTGTCACCATGTCTCCAGGCCGAAGGTTCGCAGAAGGAAACACACTTACATCTGTATCTCCAGAAGGCAAATGAAGGCAAGGATGAGCTGTTAGAAAGAAGGCATTTTACAATTTGGGAGCACAGCTGAATACATAAAGTAAATTACACCATAAGCCAGATGTTCCAGGAACTTCTTATCCATTTTTTTTTGCCTGAAGGAAAAGTTTGAGTTCATAAAGAAAACAATGAGCAGAAATCACTATCACAAAACAGCAATTCATGGTTCATGGTTATTTAAAATGAGCCCATTTAAAAATAATCAAAGATGTGCATGATGATTTATAAAGAGAGTTGTTCATTTTAGCATTATTTATCAAATGTAAAATGTAGAAACATCCCGAAAGGCTTAGCATTAAGGATTTTTAAATATAAATTATGGTACTGGTTCGGTCCTTGGGCTCTGGGGCAACTGACGCTCCCTGCAGTGTGGCTACTGTGGGGGGTGCCCCTGCCGGGTCGGACCCAATGCGGGGGACTCACGCCAAAGACACTGCCACAAGGCAGTGAACGAGTCCTCGGCCTCCCCCAGGACCCAAGAGAGCTCTTCCCTCAGGGTAAGTCCGCCATGAGGGAACTTGGGAACTGGGTGGAAATTCCTAGCTCCGCCCAGCTGCTAAGACCATGCGGCTGGGGGAGTTTGGGAGGAGTTCGGTCCTTGGGCTCTGGGGCAACTGACGCTCCCTGCAGTGTGGCTACTGTGGGGGGTGCCCCTGCCGGGTCGGACCCAATGCGGGGGACTCACGCCAAAGACACTGCCACAAGGCAGTGAACGAGTCCTCGGCCTCCCCCAGGACCCAAGAGAGCTCTTCCCTCAGGGTAAGTCCGCCATGAGGGAACTTGGGAACTGGGTGGAAATTCCTAGCTCCGCCCAGCTGCTAAGACCATGCGGCTGGGGGAGTTTGGGAGGAGTTCGGTCCTTGGGCTCTGGGGCAACTGACGCTCCCTGCAGTGTGGCTACTGTGGGGGGTGCCCCTGCCGGGTCGGACCCAATGCGGGGGACTCACGCCAAAGACACTGCCACAAGGCAGTGAACGAGTCCTCGGCCTCCCCCAGGACCCAAGAGAGCTCTTCCCTCAGGGTAAGTCCGCCATGAGGGAACTTGGGAACTGGGTGGAAATTCCTAGCTCCGCCCAGCTGCTAAGACCATGCGGCTGGGGGAGTTTGGGAGGAGTTCGGTCCTTGGGCTCTGGGGCAACTGACGCTCCCTGCAGTGTGGCTACTGTGGGGGGTGCCCCTGCCGGGTCGGACCCAATGCGGGGGACTCACGCCAAAGACACTGCCACAAGGCAGTGAACGAGTCCTCGGCCTCCCCCAGGGCGGCCAGTGCACCACATGGTGCCAGGCATCGGCTGCTGGCCGCCCGGAAGGGCAAACTCTGGGGTTTTCAAGATATGTAGTTGCTGCCTGGGGTCACTCATGACTAAGACTAGGTTGAATGTAGGTGCAAAGTGAATTTTCGGGTATTCTCAGTGACAGGGTCATGAAAGATTTAAGCAGGCAAGGGGACCAAGACCTAGTGGTTTGGGGGAAGTGTCCAGAAGATAATTTTAGTAAGACAGATGCAACAGCTCAATTATGAATACAGAGATGGAATATTAGTATAGAACATCACTGATCACCACATACTAGCCCACACCGAAGCTATGGATGGGGGCCTCTTTGGCAGTGTTGGGTACCATTGCCCGACTGAGTGTTGGAGTTGTGGAGTGGTCACATTTGGCAGGATCAAGACACTCTCCAGCACACAAGAGAACTTGGGCTGGGGGTAGGCTCTGTGGGGTTGTGTGGGCCCAACCCTTTGGAATACAAGTCCCCCGGGTTAGTTCCCAAGCTGGGGTTGCAATGGTCTAAGCTAGGTGTGACCACGCCATCTGCCATCACTCATGGGTAAAGGAATCCACAACAGTCAGGGTAGGTCAAGGCAGCAGCACCCAAATGTGCATCTTTAAACAAGATGTGGGGTGGGCCGGGCTGCCACTGGAAGGGGGCAGAATGGGCAGGGCTGAACAAACCTTAACTCACAAGTAACAACAGAAATCAGGTTGGAGCACAGCTCATGCCAGGTAGGTCCTTGCACATACTGATCTGTGTGAGGTGAGGCACTAAGCCACAGCATCCAAGGGGCCAGGACAAGTGAGGGGCTCTGCCAAGCGGAGACAGAACAACCACCGGCCTACACCTGCTCTATGGCAGGGCAGAGGCCCGGTTGGGGAAATAACGGGACACCCTAGCTGGGTTGAGTTTCCCACCAAGGAGCGCATGGGCTGGAACTGAGGCTACATTCTGATCAGGATACGATCGTAATCTCACTTGGCACAATTGTGGACTGGGATGGGAAGCACCAAGCCAGGCCAAATTCCAACACCATCTGGTGCTCTGGAGGACCAGGGAGGGTTGTGTGACAGACTAGGTTAGGTCTCAGCCCTTACGGAACCATGTGTGAGCTGGGTAGGGGTATGGAAGAGCCATGGATGGGTTGAAATATCCAACAACAAGAACCAGCTTGGGTCGGAGGCCAGGCAGGAAAAGCCACTGTTCCTCCTAGGATAGCAGGCGAACTGAGTAGTGCTGGCTCATGGACCCACTGGTATGCGCGAAAACTGGCATTGGGAGAGGTTCTGGTGGAGGAGCCTGGGCAACTTCTCTGGCAGGACACAGTCCCATGCAGGTAAGCGCAAGAAGCACAATAGGGAACAACCCAGAACAGGCAATGAAAATTATCCCACTGGCATACACATGGCATGGGTTGGGGGCAGACCAGCCTGAATCTGTTCACATTACCTTCTGGTGAATCCGAGCACCAGAACAGAGTGTGGGCCGAGCCAGGTTCGGTTGCAACACATACCAGTACACAACAAGTAATGCCAAGGTGAGATGAGCCGTACCAGATGTGGCTGCAGCACACAAACAGCACATGTGACAATCAGGGAGGAGGCAAAGCCAACAGGGGAACGTGGGCACCCCTGCTGGATAACTACTTCCATTGGAAAGTGTGAATACGGATGGGGGCAGTTCAGACTAGGCAGGGCTATAGCACCTGTGGGCCTCACGGTGAGCTGACTGTTCTGACTGGTGCAAGTTAAAATTAGAGTGGGTTGAGGGGTGTTTGGGCTTAGCCACAGCGTTAACTGGCAGAGGCTGGTACTAGGAGCCAATTCTGACAAGTCAAATGCCAAAACTACCTGGAGACTGCATACTCTGGGAGTGGGTGTGACCTAGTAGGGAAATAGTGGGCACCTCCCTCAGGGTTACCACCCTCACTGGACAGCATGAAACCCAGGCTAGGAGCAGGGGTGGCTTGACAGAAAGGCACCTGCCAGTGGGTGTATGGGCTGGATAATAGGTTGGTTGGGTTGAACCAGGCTTCAATGTCCATTGACGTGTGCGAGAGCTAATTGGGATGTGGGACAGACTGGACAAGCCTGCAGTGCATACTGGCAAGCATGGGAACCAGGGTAGGGGGCAGAACTGGTAGGGGTTTTGGGGAGTCGCCCCAACTAGGCTGTAGCTCCAACTGGTTTGCATGAAGACCGAGTATGAAGTGGGTAGAATCGAGCTGGACTACAACACCCATTGGTTCACAAGGAAGACAGGGCTGGAAGCCGAACGGACCCAGCAATCGCAACGACCAGCATATGCATAAGCTGATTGGTGTGACGAACAGTGTTGGAGTCTGTACTAGCAAACTCACTCAAGAATCAGATCTGGGATCAACTCAGATGAAGTTTCTTTGGATATTTCTCGAACTGAACTGCTGATCTTGGAACCCCAACCATCAAGAGACTGTCAGCCAGTAGACTCTGAATAGGTTTCATTACGGTTGGGACGGAGAGATTGGCAGCAATCCAGAACTGATGAACTATCAAAACTGTATGAGCAGGACCCTTGGAGCGCGCCTCATGTTGGGGATCGGGGATGAGTGGGAGGTAGGGTGGGGCTTTCCCCTTTGTTACTCCCCTAACCCTAGATACAGGGCAAAATGATTATATTAGTGTGGAAACAATGATATTACCCACTTTCACCCTGTAGCCCGTGACCCGTTGTACCCTAATAAACTAAGATTATTAAAAAAAAAAAAATAATAAAAAAAAAAAATAAAAAAAAAAGTAGATACGGAAAAAAAAAAAAAAATTATGGTACTTTTATTTTGATGGACTGCTACATAGCCATTAAAAATTATGCTGTACAAGAATATTTAATGACGAGAAATTGTTCACAATCTTTATTAAGCAAGGAGAACAGGTTACCATAGAGAAGATATGATCTGGTCCCATTTTAGTGTCATTCTAACCCAGGTATAAGCTGGAACTTCCTTTGGAATCCAGAAATTGGCTCATATCTCCAGGCCTCTAGCTTTTGGAGGTTTCACTGTGGTTTCTCCAAGTTCCCAGGGAACTACTATCCCGTAGTCCCTGCTTGTCAGCTCTTGCTTCTCTCTACCATTCTGGTTTCCATGTGACACTTAAACCTCCCCTATCTTTTTCCAAAACAAAATGTGTAGCCTTAAGGTCAACGTTATTGAAGTCCCTCCCGCCTTTCCTGGCTTGGGGGTTGCAGTGGTGGGGCGGGTGAGGTAGAGGCTGTGTCTGTATCACTATAGAGTATGAACGGTAGCATTCAAAGAGATCCTACTCCCAGGACCCTGGGACTATGAGTTTATTTGGAAAGAGAATCTTCGCAGATTTAACTGAAAATCTCAAGACAATACCTCTTGGATCACTGCGAGCCCTGCATTAAGTGACACACACTTTTGAAGATGGGAGAGCCACAGGCAAAGTCCATGTGGAGGAGGGAGGTGGAGGATAGCCTCTGCATAAGCCTTCAGAGGAACTCTGGCTCTACTGACACCCAGATTTTGGCCCTATGGTCTCTAGAACTGCACTAGGGGGCCAGGCGGTATGGCCTAGCGGCTTAAGTCCTCGCCTTGAATGCGCTGGGATCCCATAAGGGCACCGGTTCTAATCTGGGCAGCTCCACTTCCCATCCAGCTCCCTGCCTGTGGCCTGGGAAAGCAGTGGAGGACGGCCCAAAGCTTTGCAATCCTGCACCTGTGTGGGAGACCCGGAAGAGGTTCCTGGTTCCTGGCTTCAGATTGGCTCAGCACCAATCCTGGCTCAGCGGCTCACTTGGGGAGTGAATCATCGGATAGAAGCTCTTCCCCTCTGTCTCTCCTCCTCTCTGTATATCTGACTTCGTAATAAAAATAAATAAATAAATCTTTAGAACTGCACTAGGATGCCTCTGCGTTGCTTAAGCCACCCCCTCTGTGGAGATTAGCCTTGGAAACCGCTGGAAATCTACACAGGCACTAAGTGCTTGCTCTCTGGCCCATGTGTCTCCTCCCCACCCCCGCCACCCTGGAGTTTCCCTCATCATAAATACCTATTTGAGCTTCTCTCACTTTAATCCCCACCCCTTTTGTCCGTGACTCAGCTTCTCCCTCTGTCCTGCGGAGTTATCACCCACCCCACAGCTCACTCCCTAAATTCCTAGTTCTTAAGTTCCACGTTCCTGATCACTGGTCTGCCCACCTCAGCGAGAGACATTCCTCCTGCTAGTAGCATGGCACCCAAGTATTGCACTCCCGTTGACTCTCCTCTGGCTCAACTCCTGTCCAACCCAAGCAGAACTTCTGCTGTCTTTTCCTTTGGAGTTGAACTGCTACCTGGTTGCTTCTAGCCACATCTAGAGCTACTCACCCGGTCCAAGCCATCACCACCCCATTACAGATGTCAGCAAGAGCCTCTAATAGGCTCCTCTGATTCCAGCCTAGCCTCCCTCTGGACCCATCTCAACAGCCTTCGAGAAATCCTTTTATAGCTTCAGTCTTACTTTATCACTCAAATGCTGAAAGCCTGCCATAAACTCTCTTCTCACTCAGAGTCGAAGCCAAAATCCTTAAATGACAACAGGGAGATGGCAGAGCAGAATCTTAGTAAGGGAGTGGTCATTGAAAGAGAAAGGATTCTGCATGAAAAAAGGCTAATCAAAGCTTAGCTTCTGTCAATGGCAAAGGAATTCAGGTACCTGAAAGACAGGAAAGGTGCTTTGCAACAGGAAGTCTAAAGAAGTGGTAAGTTTTTATTTGTCTTGTGCAACTGAACCCCTGATGGAACATGTGTGACAGCATTGCGTTTTATATCATATAATGAATCCATAGCATTCAAAGCACTGCTTGTGGTTTTCAAATGTGTTGGAATAATGTGCATGCTTTTTCCAGAAACAACACTTGAACATTTCTTATGAACAAGGACAAAGAAAGAAAAGAAACTTCATTTCCATATCATGTGCCACCCATTAATATTGTATTGTACTGCCGTGAACTCCGAGGGAGTGCAAACATTTGTGTGCACTGTGGGTTAGGTAAACACCCACTAAATATTGATGCATGCATAATTAGGATAACTAAAAAAAAAAACCCTGGCATAAAATTACCCTGATAGTCAGAGGCGAGACAAAATGAAGTAATTTGATCATGAAAATTAATACAAGTCAATTCTCAATTTTCAATGCAGCTAATTGAAAGCCATTTATAATTCAAACCTCACATTCTTCCTGGTTGGCACTTTTCTCTCCTTGCCCTGAGAGAAGATGAAGAGAGAAGCTCAGAGGCAAAGTCATTGCACAGAAATGATGAAATGTGAGAGTGGTACTTGCTTGTCGAAGGCTCCTGCACTTTTACTCACAATGATTTTGTCACACACAACGGACTTCCGAGGGCATATCCAAGGCAAGTGGCCACCCTGTCCTCCCTAAGTCAAACAACATTGGGAGGAGTGAATCATCGGACGGAAGATCTTCCTCTCTGTCTCTCCTCTCTGTATATCTGCCTTTCCAATGAAAAAATAATAAAAATAAATCTTAAAAAAAAAAAAAAAAGAACAGGATGCTATGGTCTCTCCACCCACCTGCACCTGCACCGCCAAGTTTGTATGCAGACATCTTCACCTCCGAGGGAGGAATGGCGAAGTGGGGCCTGTGGGAGATGGTTAAGTTGCTGGGCAGAGCCCTCCTGAGTGGGAGGAGCGAATTCCTTTCCAAGGAAAGGTAAGGCTGAAGGGCATTTTTTCCACCAAGCAAAGATACAGCTGGAAGATGACCGTCCACGAAGAAACAAGAGGGTCCTCAGAAGCCAGCTGTGCCGTCACTAGGATCTCGGGGGCTCCCAGCGTGCAGTACCGTGGGAAATGAGTGTGCAGATGTGTGTACCCATCATCTGTCTCAAAAGCCCGATCTGCAACAGAGCAGATGTCAGGAAAAGAGCATAACCCATCAGTCTGGAGTGTTTCTCTTCACTTCCTTCCTTGGTGGCCTTCGCCTTCCTCTGGTCTATCTCACAGTCACAGGGTATCCCTTTCTGATCAATCACTCTACGTGCTGTACAGAACAGTCTGTCCATTTTCTTCCCGCCCCCACACACAGCCAGCCCCTCTTCACCCCTCAGACATGCAGCAGCCAGTCCTCACCTTGTCTTTATTATTTCTTCCACGAAAATATCCCTGCTTCTTTTCTCTTGAGGCAAAATAGTATTCATTCTTTAAGATTCACTTCACATGCCACTTCCTCAGGAGCTGTGCCCACGCACACCAGTGGGACAAGAGAGACTGTAACAGAGGATGTGTCTGCAGGATAGGGTTCTGGGGTGCAGCTGCTGACCTGACCCTCCAGTGCCTTCCCCGCACACTGTACACATCACTATCTCCCCGCCCAGACTCCCTCTGGTACCATCTACATTGCTGTACCTGTCTTTGTCAAGGCAGCTGAAGTGGTAGGGAAAAATATACCCCATACAAACCCTGAAATGATAACCAGTAGGTGTTGGTGAGTTCGTAGTGAGCAGCCTGGGCCCTGGCCAGGATATTCTGTAAAAAGGGGTTACAGCATATCCCAGTTTCCGCTCAGAAGGGTCAAGCTGACCTTCAGTTGTGCTCGGTGATAACTGGCTCCCCTCTCCTTCCCTGTTGCACTTCCCCACCGAGATTTCCAGGGGTAACTTCCAAAATAAGCTTCTTGCCCTTGAATTTGTGCCTCATCATCTGTTTCCAGGGAAAATCACACTGAGATGTGGTGATCATCTTCAATACAGTCGCACCAGAATTCCTTGCAGGGGTTATTCTGAGATATAAGGGAAGCACGAATTAATCTGAGCTTCATTTTCTGGAGGAGTTGTCTCCAGGAAGCCCCAGCCAATGTGAGAGGTTGCAGCTGAGCAGCAGGCAACAGGCGGTAGAACTCTGGGCAGATGACAGGCTCGTCTGTGCAGGTCTCATTCCTAGGGCGGTCTTGCCTCTCACTGCGCTGTCCTAGCACTTCGCAATACCTGGTATACAACAGGAGCCCAATAAACACTATCATATACAAAAGTGTACACATTGCAGGCCAAGGACGAGAATATGGTTCAGGATCTTTTTCTAGGTACATGATGAATTACTCTTGCATTAGTGCAGAGTCTAATTGCTATTTAAAAAAAAATCCTTAAATAATCCTTAAGATATGGTGATTTAATAGGCAAACCTGTACATGCAATAGAATTTTACAGCGCCATACACAGACACACACAGACACATACTCGGGCACACACAATTACGAATAAAGCAAGAAATCTGAATGAAAGCTGTGGATTTTAGGGGTGTTCCTATCATGACATTATTACTACAGTTTGTAAAAGATGACCACACGGGGGAACCAAGGAAAATGTTAACAGGGGCTGTCTGTTTATTTTTTACAGTGGTACATGAGTCTACAATGACCTCATCACAAATTTCAACTAGAGAATACCTGGCATCATAAACGACAAGTGACCTACCTTGGCAAGGCCACAGACAGCTCTACTGCAGCAGGTCACTCAGGGCTCCAGGTGCCTTCTCTCTAGTTGTTCCAGTGTTCCCTAAGAGTGGTACTTTATCCACAAGCTGACGCCAAGTCACAAACTGAAATTCAACCCAAAGGAAGGGAGGAAAGGGGACAATCAATGTTTCTCTATTTCAAAAAACAATTATTGCTTTCCATGATACAGTTGTAGGCATCAGGGTTCCTCCCTCCCTCTATTTCTTCCTTCCCATTTTTTCTTCCTCCAATTTGTCCCAGTGTTGTCACCACAGTGTGGTCCCTTAGTACAAGTTACAAGTTTAACTTTCCAACACTTAAATGTATCATAACATGGTAAAATACAGGCAAAGGTAGAAAACCTAGTAATGTAATGTAAAGTCTGTTTGTTTCGCTTCCTTTTATTTGGGAGTAGAGGTCCATGCTGTAGAATAACTTCCCAGTATGCTAGCTTCAGTTCATATATATGTTCTTTGCATATTGCTGCCTTATATCAGAGGGAACATATGATATTTGCCCTTTTGCGACTGGCACACTTCTCTAAGCATAGTGGTTCCCAGCGGGGACCATTTTGTTGCAAATGGTAAGATTTTTTTATGGCTGAGCAGCAGTCCATAGAGTAGCCAATCCACAGTTTCTTTTTTAAGTGTATGCACAGACATTCACACGTGCACTCACACTAAATTAGGAAAACTCCGTCACATTGGCACATCTAGCTGCAGAGAGGCCTGTAAGGGTCATTTTTATTCAGAAGGATTTATGCTAGCAACACACCAGAAATATAGAAGAGGAGAAAGGCTGACTGCTGGTGACAGTGAGAACTCTGCCACGGAGAACACCTTGATTTTGCTGACTGGTACAGTGAGTACATTCTTTGGTACACGCTCCAAGTGCCTCCTTTCGAGAAAATCACCTCAGAGATGCTCTGTAACGACAGGTGGAGAGAGAAATGACTGCAAGCGTTTGAGGCTTTGGAGCCCAATCCCTGCCTTTGCTGATGTAGACAGGGGCGAGGTCTTGTGTTTGCAACCCAGAGTCCTGATTGACTTTGGTGATGTCGCTGTTCCTGCATGACCAAAACACCAAAGAACTAAAATGCAGTGTGTATCAAGATGCAAGGCTCTTTCAGAAAGTTCACAGAAATGAAATGCAAAGATAAGCTTGTTATTACTTATCAGTTTTTAAAAATCATTCTTTTCCATTGCTAACCTGACTTGGCTCTCTCAAGGGAGAGCTTCAAATACTTGAACCCTGATCAGAGAGCCCTTGGCCGGGACACTCAAAATAACATGTAGTTTCAATCAGTGCTATTCAAACACTTAGTTTAATCAGTACTGAACGAGGCATCAGTAATAATAATGAGATATTTCAAAAGTTTTTAAAAGGAAAGGGAAAAACCATTGACCTAAATAGGATGTTTAGTAATTCTTAATAAGTGCTATAAATGCTTATAAAAGAGTGTTAAGATGCTTAATTGCTGAATAAATGAAATATAAACATTCATTATGTTACTTGGAGAGTTCTTTAATATGTAATGGGGAAACATTTTATCAAATGCAGTGTAAGTAATAAATGCTTATTTCCTTTCTAAAACAAATCAATTGAAACCACTAACCACCATTTAAATGCATCTTGACTTTTTTTCTATTATTTCTCCTTTTAATTTTTTTTATGAGTGGAGGAAAAGAAAATTTTTACCCAGGAGTTGGAGAAGTAGGGCAGGAGGAATGTGGCGTGTGCAAGAATCTGAAGTCATAAATCCCTGTTGTGTTGTTTACCAGTTCTCTGATCTTGAATAAGTCTCCTAACCCTGCTTGGTTCCCCGGGGGACGGTGAGATTGATTCAATGACTTTCTCGCTCAGAGCTGCCATGGTGCCCTAGTAAGGCATAGGAGTCTTCACAGAGCGCTGGATTGACCTGGGGGTGCTGGTGCAATGAGAATATTACACCTAGGGCGGGACCCAGAGCCAGGCGACGCTGATGCTACTGCTGTACACTATGGGCCGGAAGGGCTCAGGGTGGCCGCCAAGCTCACAATGATGTCCTTTCTCTAAAAACTGCCCCCGGGTCTTCATTTTCATTTATTTGCTTATTAGATATGGAAACAGAGAGCTCCCCCTACTGGTTAACGCCTTAATTGCTCTCAGTAGCTGAAGTCCGGAGCTGGGATTGCTCCACAGTCTCTACCACAGTGTAACAGATGACGGAGATTCTCCAGCCAGTGCAGCTCTTTGCTCCCCTGGCATGTTGAAGGTGGCACGTTCAAGGTGGTTTCAGAAGGGCTCAGCTTTTCCTGCTGCAGTGACCTCAGGGACTGTTGAAGATGATGGCACAGCAAAGGAAGGATGCCTGGGTCCTTGAGTGACTGAGTGGAGTGGACCACCTCCCCGTTTTCCTGAAGACTGGATTGGACTCTGAGTGGCTAGGACACCACGATTGCACCAAACCATTAGGATTTCCCGTCTTGCTGTTTCAAAAGCTAGTATTGCTTGTTGTAAATAAGCGTGATTATTCTACTTTCTGAGATTCTAAAAATGCCCCCTTTTCACCTGTTAGCTAGAGTACATCTGTACTTCTTCAAAACCAAACAACCTTATCATCCTATCTGTGGAATTCAACAAACCTTAGCAACGATATCTGTTAGAGTCTAATAGGTGTGAAAATGCTTCACAACAAATAAAGTGTCGCACACCATGAGGAATTATGACATCAAACTGATCTCCCTAAAACGCACACATAGTCTGGAGAAACAAAACTAAGCAGGCATTGATATAAAAACATACTGAAACCAATTTCTCTCTTTAGCCTTTTCCGTCTTAGATTTCTTGTCAAGGCCTTTACAAAACCAACTCAACAAAAATCGAGCAGACACTAAGGAAGTCATTACAAAGTTTGTCATTTTCCTTGAAAACACAAGGCTTGTATTTGAAGAGAGTCCTTGGAGGCATAAGAAGATTGACGTGTAAATTCACCGCTTTTCACGTTTACGGACACACCGTGAATCTGTCCACTCCTCAGAGGATCCTGAAATTGCCCTAAAGGAAGTTTGTCTTCTGGACTACACCTGAGGGAGCCTTTCTTCCTCAGCTGCTGGGCTGAAGAGCTGCTCCTGCTAGTCTTCCACATCACAGGCCTTTGTTCTCAGCCATAGCAAAGCTGTCCCATGAGACGCCACGGTATAACCCTATCCCAGTCTCCTAAGACTTATGATTAGAAACAGCTGAAGAAAAAAAAAGTTAAGCCAGCAGGTTCTTCCAGAGAGACAACGTCAGGACGTGGTGTCCTCCATCTTGCCTTCATCAGTTGTTGGAATGCAGGGCTTGCATCGATACCTGTGACTTTCATGAGTTTTTAGTGAAAATGAGAAGTCAGTGAGGTAACTGGAATCTCTGGGTTTGAATGTGACACCTGTTTTACCAGCCAGTATGTCACAGGAAGTCAAAGCCACCATCGTGAAATCCGCCCCATGCAGTGGTTCATTCCGCGATGGATGAGTGTGCCTGGGACTGCACAAAGTCTCAAACTTCCCCCAGAACCACACTTATGATGAGGAGACAGAAGACAGGCCTCTTAAGGTGAACTTCGAAAGGAAATACAACCTTCACTTGAAAGCCTTGTCCTTTGGCTTCAAAGGTTAGTCTGGATATCTTTTCATTTTATAAAAAAAAAATTTTGTTGATGTTTACATAGTTGATTAGGGTGGGAAGGATCCAGGATCAGGGGAAAATGTGTAAGACCTTTGTTTTCACATTTTCTTTCTGTATCTGGAGGAAAGGAAGATACAAGAGGAGAAGTCACACCCAGCCTTCCAACTGCCTCAGCACCCAGTCCTGGTTCTCATGCTTGCCAGTGGGAGTTGCAGCCCATCAGAGGGATGCCCACTCCCAAGCCTGGATCTTGCACTTTCCAGGTGTTTCTGCAGTCTGGCTTGACATGATGCATCCCCAGTCCCAGCACTTGCCAGCTACTGCTGCAGCAAAGCTTAACCAGCCTGCCCTTATTCTGACTCATGCCTGCACCAGTGGATACAGTTAGCCCAGCCTCACTCTCCCCTAATCCAGTTCACATACAGGCCAACAGATGATGTAACCCTGCCCAAGCTGGTGTGCTCCCAGTTCCAGCTCTCACGCTCACCAGCAAGATAGTTCCCATTACTCCCCTACCAGGCTCTCACTCCCTCCCCGCCCCCACACCAGGTCTTGCATGTGCTGGTGGGCACTGTGGCCCAGTCTGATATGGCCCATCTCACCTCGGCATTAGGCAGTGGGTGCTATAGCCTGGCCCTGCCCAGTCTTCCCCTATTCAGCTTGCACTGGTGAGTGTTGCCACCCAACCTGGCCCAGCCAGCCCCAGTCCTGGCCCTAATGTTCACTGGCTGGTGCTGTGTCCTGACCCAGCCTGTCCCACACCCTGTCCTTGTTCTCAGATTTGCCAATGGGTATTATGAAATGGCACAGCCTGAACCACCCCCAGACCTGAGCCACACGAATGCCAGTGGGAACCGTAATCTGGCCTGATCTGAGCTGCTCTTTGCCTTGGTTCTTGAGCTCACCTGCAGGGGCTGTGTCCTGATAAAGGAGTTCCCCAAGCTCCTCTGTCAGATCTCCTCCCGGGGGCAGCCTGACTTGGTTCACCTCCCTTTGTGGCAGAAACAGTGGCCTTTGGCATAATTTTCTACTTAGTGATCAGAACAAGCAGAGCTTGGAAAAACAGGAAAAGTAGGGATACAGGAAAACACACGGACATACACACATGTGGAAACTCAGAGTCGAGACTTAAAAGATCCATCCACCATTCATCCTTCCATCCATCCACCCCACAGCCACTCACCCTCCATCACCCACACACTCAGCCATTCACATAGCTAACCACACACTCATGCCTCCATCATCCATTCATCCACCCAACCATTCATGCACCTATTTGTCCAAACAGTACTGAGCTGAACACCCATTTCTCCAAGCCCAGTACTCAGTGATGAATATACACAGACAGTAACAAAGAGGTGAGAGGAGAAGGCAGGGAGAATATATCGGTGGTCCTGGAAACGTTCCCGCGACGCCACAACACACAGACTTGAAATGTGGCAGTCGTCCAGGAGCTGAACCTGCGTCCCTCCCCAGGACACGTGACAGTGGATGGATGAGCAATCCGGGCATCATAGATATGCCCGGACCTCCGGGATTCCTAGAGAGGCCCGGAAGCGGCTCCAGGAGGCTGGTCCGACGGCTGGGGCGGCTCCGACGCCCCTAGCGGGGGCGGCGGATGGCTCAAGAGGAATGGGCCGCCAGGACTCTGCAGAGCACACCCTGAGCCGTCGTCTGCAGCTGCTGTGAGTGGGCTGGGGTGAGAAGACCGCTTTCCTCCTGGGGGACCCCTGACCGTCCTGGTGTGCGCGTCGGGGGAGCGGCCGAGGGCGGCGGGGAGCCAGCCCCAGAGGGATGGTCGTTAGTGGCCCTGGCCCCGGTGACGGGAGAATCGTCCCTGTTCGGGGCTGTCTCCCAGGCTGGCTGGGCTTTGTAGAAGGGTGCCAGGGCTCCACATTCAGACCTGTCATCTAAAGTTGATTTTTCTTCTTCTTCTTCTGTCTTTAATTTACCTCTTACTTTGCGGGGAGGATGAGCTTGAACTGTAACTGGGGATTCTGGTTTCCCATTTAAAACGAATTAATGTATCAGAAAAGGGTAAATAGCGCCCAAGGGTTGCAGGGTATGGCAGACGTGGTGTAGGTGGTAAGATACTGATGTAAATGTCCCCCAGACTCCCGGCCCAGTTTAGTCCCTCATGACCCGCGTTGGGCAGGTGGAGATTCTTGTCCTGCTGGTTTGCAAGGCAGGTGGGAATCTAACCGCTGACCCAGGAGATTGTCCTGAAGCATCCATGATAAGCCTCTAGGGGTCAATAAATGTCTCCGTGCTATCATTTTTATTTTCAGGAGGAGGAACCAGGATCAGAGAGGTTCAGTAAATTTCCCAGGGTCATAAGGGATTGGCAAAAGAGCCGTATCCAAGACTCAGGTTTTGTGATTTCCAGTCTAGGAATCCCAACCATACCCTACAGCCACCTGTGCCTCCTTGAAGCGGTGATGGTGTGTGTGTCGGGAGGTGCTTCTCTCATACTCCTCTGTGTGTTGGAGGGACACACAGGAGTTTGCTGCGAGACTGCCATCAGCCTGGACTCGGAATATGGCACTTCAAGCGTGGTTGAGGCATGAGCCATGACATTGGATGCACCTGTGTCCCAAGGAGTGTAGGAATCTTTGACCTCCTGTTTACTGTGGGACTTGGGACAATCACTTCATGTCCCAGGCTTTCAGTTTTCTAGTCTTTCAGGCGGGATCAACAAATTGGCTCTTATTAAGCAGGATTGGGCAGCAGGGCACAGCACAATAGCTGGGACGGTCACACTTACTAAGTGGCAGATGCAGTAATCCCGGGAGAGGAGGAAGTACAAGTCTTGTTCTCCATCTCGCAGGCCAGGCAGAAAGGGATGCTGGGAAGGCTTGCCACACACTCATCCCATATCGCTTTCCCAGATTGCAGTCTGCATGGTGCCGCTCGTCCCGGAAAAGGTGGTTTGGGAAAGACCAACTCTGAAGTCACAGAATCCCTATTGTCATTAGCATCGTAGGTGTTAAAAGAGATCGCCTGTAACCCTCTGTGTATCAGGGTAAAAGGATGCTGTGTAGCCAGACAACAAGATTTGCTGACCTCAGTCCAAGACAATCGCCCAGCTTTCTTCAGTGGTGTTCAGGACAGGGCGGTGTGCACAGTCGGGCCGCCTGTTCCCTGCGGCCCTGCTTCTCCAGGCGTGCTGCTGGGATTCCTTCCCATACGCGTTTGGCCTTGTGGGTTTTATAGTCACATTCCTGTCTTCCGCATCGGAGCTGCTCTGGTTGTTGTGCCTGCCTCTTCTGCTTTATCGCTCTGCACTCCATCACGCGTGGAGTCTCAGCAGCACCATCTCATCCGCCCTGTAGCTTCAATGTATTTTTCGTCTTCAATGCAATAAGAGCACCATTGCCTCTCACCTCTGGTCAGTAGTTGTGCAGTAATTTAGAAACCTAATCACAGGGTTCTGTTCACTGGAGATATTTTTATCATCTTTGGACTAAATATAGTAATTTCTTTTATGAAAGCTGTCTTAAATTCTCTGTACTCCATATTCTGTTGGCATGATGCCGATGGCATACAGCTTTCTATATTGCATTAGGAAGCCAGGGGATTCATAGCTTCTTAGTCTTGAGCTCACAGTGGTGGAGAGGTGTTGTGCATAATCTTGAGTTCTTATTACTGATCCTAGCATTTAATTAGGTCTTTGTAAATCTAGAGTCGTCCCAGCCATCTTTTATTAGTTTCTTCCCATAACTTACCTGCGGAAATGTCAACTTTATTATCCTCACTTTACCTTGGTGTTATCAAGAGCTCAAGCAGATTTTCAATTTCATCTTTTGTTTTTTTCTCCTGCTTGTAATTAAGGTTCCTTTTCCCTCAGCGTATGCTTAATTTTGACCTGCATCCTCTAAAACGACAGCTTGGGTCAGGCACAGCCTCACCCCCAGAGGAAAGCAATTACCTGACAAAGCCGCGTTAGGAAAGAACCTGCAAGTGGCTGCCATGGTGAAGGCAGGTCCGAGTGCCTGGCACTGGAAGACATCAGGTACAAACTAATTAATAAAAGAGAAACCATAAAGTAGATGGAAATGTTTCCTCTGTGTGAAGGAAGACTGTGTCGCCCCCTTCTGACATAGCCATCTTGAGAATTTCCTAGGGCTGTCTGCAAGGCGTGTTTACTGAGATGGTTCTGTGCTTACTAGTGTCGGGGACCAGGTAAGGGAAGTGGTACCCCCTGTGGCTGGCAACCTGAGAAGATTTTGCCAGTCTGCTGAAAGGGCTTCTGTGCATTGCTGTTTATCCTGCTGGCTTCCTACTTTCTTCTGACTCACCTTTCTCATCTGAGCCTCCTAATCACGGTGGTCACACAGGTTCTGTGCCACACAGAAGGGGAAGAGGCCTGGCAGGTTTCTGAAGGACAGCTACAGCCCTGATCTGAGGGATGCATGCGCAGTAGACCTGCCGTCTCATCACTCAGCTGGATTGTCTGATTTTAAAAACAGAAACACGGGCCCAGTGTGGTAGGCTAATGGCTAAAGTCCTCGCCTTACACACACCAGGATCCTATATGGGTGCCAGTTTATGTCCCAGCTGCCCTGCTTCCCATTCAGCTCCCTGTCTGTGGCCTGGGAAAGCAGTCAAGGATGGCCCAAGGCCTTAGGACCCTACACCCGCATGGGAGAATGCGTGGGGCTCCTGATTCTTGGCTTCGGATCAGCACAGCTCCAGTTGTTGCAGCCACTTGGGGAGTGACCCATCAGAGGAAGGATCTTCTCTCTATCTCTCCTCTCTGTATGTCTGCCTTTCCAATAAAAACAAATAAATCTAAACAACAACAGAAATGCTAGAGAATAGGAAGTGTTCCTATTGGGTTCTTGGAGACTTTGTCCATGTTTAAATTGCTCACGGTAGAAGTCTTGTAGAAATAGTAAGGCTATCTTAAACACTGTTATCTGGCGTCCTGTTAATCATAACCCTATTAACCAGATAGAGCATTACCCAAAACCTGTTTCTCTTTATGCCGTCACTTTCCTCCAGCTTGGCCTGGACGCTGCCTGCTGTGGCCTCACCCAGAGGCACTGCCCAACTCCTGCCCTGGTTTCTGCTGAACCTGCTTGCATTTCATCCCCACCCCTTGCCTGGGCCATGGCCTGTTTCCAGTCTTTCCTTTCTCTATGGAAGCTTGCTGTCTTGTAAGGACCAAAGACTTGCTGTCTTGATCTTGTGGATTCCCTGCTGTAAGCCAAGGCAGGTTTTCTGTTATCTGCAGATGGAGTTCAGAAGAGGCACCAGCTCTTCAAGCCTACTCCCCAGCAGTCTTTCCATCCCAAAGCCCCAGCTACACACCATGGCTTAGGCTTGTGATCAGCCATGGCTGAACCAACACAGTCTTCCCATTGGATGTGCCAATCCCCCATCCCTTCTCAACCTGTGGAAGTCCCCCATGTGGTCCTGGCTCAAATCTGGAGCTCACACCTGGGTGATGCTTCTCTGCTCTGCCTCCTAGAGTGGCTGTTCCCACAGCACGTAGTATCAGTGATCTTTTCTGTGTTCACCTTTTTGCTCTGTCCTTGAGATAATCTGCAGAAGCCTGTTCCTGCCACCATAAACTCAGCAGTGCAGGAGCTCTGAGCTTTGTGTATTTGCTGGAACCTGCCCGTGTTTAGAACTGCACACTAAGCTGAAAGCGCAGCAGCTGTTGACATGCCCAGGAATGTCCTTAGACACTGTAGGCCTGCCTGTCCCCTCACTAGTGATCCCTTCAGGGAAGGGAAAGAAGGTCCTCATGGTGTAAGCGTGGCGGCTCAGTGGTGGAGGAGGTCGTGGAGACGTCTGTGAGGAGGCTGTACAGAGGTGGTGGTGACTGAAACAGCATGTGTCGTGAGGTCCTGTGATTGCTGCACGATGGAATTAATCCATCAGCCATGTTCACTCATTTTGCTCACTTTCCCTTGTACTCTTGCTTCTCTCACATGCACCTTTGAGTCACTCAACGGTTGTCTCCAGTTGTCACACTCACTACTCCTGTGTGAATGATCCGCTTAGCCTTCCTGGCATTCTGCTACAGTTCATACAGGCTTGTGGAGAACTTGTCAACCCTTTTGTAACCCCGTGCTTTGGAGGGATCTAATTAGGGTGTGTGAAAATGTAATGGAATATCGGGTCCCCAAACTGAGAGCTTGAAGAAAAGGGAATTTGAGGAATGACAGCTAGGGAGTGCCTGTGTTCTGTCACTTGTTGTTGTTGTTGTTGTGTGTGCTTAATACCTCATCCAACTCAGTCTTCAGGAACCTATGCACTTATTATCAGCTCCATCTTTGGGATGAACAGGCCCAGAGTGACGAAGTGGCCTCAAGTCACGCAGCTAGTGAGTGGGATCCAAAGCCTGCTCTCTGGCCTCTCAAATCTCTGTGTTTCAGTCAGAAAGAGTGTGAACACTTAGGGCCAATCTGTCATCAGCTGATGGCATGCAGGCTTAGGAAAGTCTCTGCTACAGTTTCCTCACCTGAAAAATGGGCAGCACTTTTCTCCTGGGATTATTGGAAAGGTGAAACAGCTAACATATGCATAAAGTGCTTAGCATGTTGCTTGGCACCTAGAAGTAGGCACATTTCCACTCTGCCCTGCTGCTTTCTTCGATACTGCACAGCGTATTCTTGGAAAAAGTCAGGTCTAGAGAAAAAAGTGATGTGGCTGGGCCGTGATCTGCAGCTAGGTGCAGAGGAACATGTCTCGGTGGTGTTTTCCTCTCCCCACACTGTGCATTTTCTCCCTGGGTGAGTACGCTGGCTTCATACCCACATCCTCTGTCGCGCTCCCTTGCCACTTGGACCCCTCACCCAAGTCCATGGACGTGGCGAGGTGGCTGCAGGCCGGGGCTGGAAGGGAACAGGGATGGGTTGTGGAATGTTTGCCGACCCCCTGCCCAACCACATGTCTGAGCGCCTCTGTTGTCCTGAGCATCTGTGTGCCTCATTTCCTCTCTCTGTTTGGGAAGAAGGTGTCAGGGTCACTTTTTGCTTGTTTTATTTTTGAAATGGGTTTCAGCGCTTTGTGAGGATTTGAGGAGGGGGCAGACATGCAGAAAGGGAGGGAAGGACAAGTGGAACCCCAAAGGTATTGAACTTTTTTTTGCCTTTGAAATGCTTGGAAGATTCCAGGCTTCCAGGCGCAGGAAGGTGGTGGGGGAGAGCCGTGGGCATGGTTGCTCCATAAAGGAGTTGTTAGCTCTTTATGTTTCTAAGCATGGTGTTAATTAACAGCACCACTGTATGTTGGAAGTTTCCTTTAGAATTCCATTTCTGATTTTCTAGTACTTGGGGGAAAATGGTCCCAAATTTGAATGAATTCTTTTCTAAAAGGCTCTAAACTTTTCCAAGAATTAACAATAATGGCATTCATTTGAAAAAATGCTTTGTGGTTTTCAGAGCAATCCCAGGGGCATTACTTCATTTAATCTTCATGTTGACCTCGTCACATGACCAAACAGATAATACTGTCATCATATTACATAGGAAGGCATTTGAATCCTGTGGCATAGCTGGTGAAGCCACTGCATGCGATGCCAGCATTCCATATAGGTGCCAGTCTGAGTTCTGTCTGCTCCACTTCTGATCCAGTTCCTTGCCAATAGTCTGGGAAAACTAGCTTGGGCCCCTGCTGTCTGCGTGGGAGACCTAGTGACTGGCTTTGGCATGGCCCAGTCCTGGCCATTGCAGCCAACTAGGGAGTGAACCAGCAGATGGAGGCTCTGTCTGTTTCTGCCTCTCCCTAACTTCTTCAAACAAAGTAGTAAATTGAAGGGGAGGTGTCTCATTTTGCACAGCCTTGAGTAGAACCCATGTCTGAGTTTTGTTTGTTTGTTTGTTTTTGTTTTTTCCTAATGAGTAGATTGCCTTTTTCTTTTTGTTAGCTCACAATTGGGGAGAATCACCTTTTGACTGGAGTTAGTAATCATATCTCATATTCTTTCTTATAGATCCAGTTCACTTTGACTCACATGGATTCCCAAAGAAGTTCAAAGGAAACAGTCCTCATTACAGGAGGAGGTGGCTATTTTGGGTTCCGGTCAGTGCATGCATAAAACGTACACCTGGGATTGTCTTTCTGTAGTTGCTAACAGAAGCTTAGCTCTCGGGGTTTTATTTGGCACAGTGGTTCTCGGGGTGCCTTCATTGCATATCAGAGTTCCTGTGTTCTGCTCCCTCCCTGCTTATGATTCAGCTTCCTGTGCACACACCCTAGGAGTCAGCAGACAATGGCTCATCGACTTGACTCCCTGCCACCCATGTAGGAGAGTCTCCAGTGGGGTTCCAAGCTCCTGGCTGTTAGCCTGGTCTAGCCCTGGTTGTTGCAGGCATTTGGGGAAAGAACTGGCAGCTGGTCTGGGTCCCTGTCTCTTGCTCTTACTCTGCCTTTCAAATACATAAGCATTAATTAACTTTTGAAGAAAAAGTTTAGCTGTCAATTCTAACATGATTACAGGGTAGATTTTTACTTGTTTGTATACTGTTAAACCAGAAATAAACTTTGTTACTCTCTGCTCAAACATTAAAATTAGGAACTATAAATGTAATCTACTTTAAGAAAAATTCTGATAAAACCATGGAGTTGGGGGAGAGGTGATTAATCACAACACCAAATGCAATTTAAGGTAATAACTGTTCTTTCATAGTTTTGTGATTATTCACAGATATTCCAAAAAGAATGATCATGGATCCTAGAATAAAGAAACTACATATAGTATGTTAGATGCTGTCATCCTTTGAAGATAAATCCTCTCTCACTGTAATTTAAGTAAAAGAGGACCCACATTTTTTGAGTGTTTGGATCAGTGAGAATTGCACCAATGAACATGTAAAGTGAGGGATTCAGGGTCAAGCAAGTGGACTTGGATCAGACTCACCTTTGTCGGTGCATTATTTTTATGCTTCCCCCAGGCTTCACCAGACAGTGACTCCATCTAACTTTCGCTCTTTCTCATCTCAGCCTGGGCTGTGCCCTGAACCAGAAAGGAGTCCGTGTGATTCTTTTCGACCTCCACAACCCTGCTCCGACCCTTCCGGAAGGAGTCACGTTCATAGGCGGAGATATCTGCCGCCTCTCTGACCTTGACGAGGCCTTCCGGGATGCCCACGTCACGTGTGTATTCCATATCGCCTCTTACGGGATGTCAGGGCGGGAGCAGCTGAATCGCAGCCAGATTGAGGAAGTCAACGTGGGAGGCACCGACAACGTCCTGCAGGCCTGCCGGAGGAATGGGGTGCCACGGTTGGTGTACACGAGCACTTTCAATGTGGTCTTCGGAGGGCAGACCATCAAAAATGGAGATGAGTCTCTGCCTTACCTGCCGCTCCACCTCTATCCTGATCATTACTCTAGAACCAAATCCATTGCAGAGAAAAAGGTGCTGGAAGCGAATGGAACAGCCCTGGAAGGAGGCAAAGGCATCTTAAGAACCTGTGCCTTGAGGCCGGCTGGCATCTACGGGCCTGGAGAGCAAAGGCACCTTCCCAGGATCGTGAGCTACATGGAGAGGGGCCTGTTTAAATTCGTGTATGGAGATCCCAAGAGCCTGGTTGAGTTTGTCCACGTGGATAACTTGGTGCAAGCCCACATGCTAGCCTCCGAGGCCCTGAAAGCCGACAAGGGCCATGTGGCTTCGGGGCAGTCCTACTTCATCTCAGACGGCAAACCCGTGAATAACTTCGAGTTCTTCCGGCCTTTGGTTGAGGGCCTAGGCTACCCTTTCCCGTCCCTCCGCCTGCCGATAACCCTCATCTACTGCTTTGCTTTCTTGACAGAGATGACTCACTTCCTTTTGGGAAGACTCTACAACTTCCAGCCCTTCCTCACCCGTGCTGAAGTTTACAAAACAGGCATCACTCATTACTGCAGCTTGGAGAAAGCCAGGAAGGAGTTAGGCTATGAGGCTCAGCCATTTGACCTCCAGGAAGTAGTAGAATGGTTTAAAGCCCACGGTCATGGTAGAAGCTCTGCCAGTCATGCATCATGGTCTCTTGTTTGGGATGTAACATTCGGCTTAGTACTGATCCTGTCGGTTTTGGCCTGGCTGCAGCCTCCTGCAGTTCTTTTGCTATGAAAGAAAAGCTAGAGACGAGGAGCTGATCCTACTTTCTGGGGCGGTGGTTGGGAAATATATATCTATATACATACAGCAATGGCACTGTGCGTGTAAGACTAGATTCTTGGAATAAATATTTCACTCTCCTTGCACTGATCTTGATGGGAGAAAAACAAAGATTAAGTTGGAAAATTGGCTTCTCGTGTCCTTCCAGTTAAGATGGGTGCAGCAGAAGTTGTTTCTGAGCCAGAAAAGTAGGCTTGGTTGGGTTGGAGAGGTCTGACTTGAATCACTCTGATGCAAAAATACACTTAGCTCTGAGTCTTGTACACTCAGCATCTACTTGAAATGGACTAAAATTCAGACTAATCTGGAAATGGTGAAACGCCCAGGGGCGTGAAATTCACCAGAATGGGCTGATCTTTAAGGGAACAAACCTCTGAGCGTGGTAACTCTTCAAGTGTAACCTTTGCCCTTTGTGACATAAGGGCTTTCCTCTGATGTGACCACCTGGTAATGTTTAATATTTAAACAGAGAGACCTTTATCCTACCTCATAGGATTCCTTTGAGTATTCAATTGGACAAAGCGTTTAACATGTAACTTAACACTAGCCATTACTTGGCTAGTATTGTTATTGTTATACATTCTTTATGAGGATTTTTCTACAGAGTTTTTATCTTAGAGGAACTGTTGCTACTGCACTTTCTGGAGTGTCTTTGGCTGTGCCTTCAGAGCCTGTAACATTATGTGTGAATATGTGTGAATATACTCGGTATAAAATGTTGGCCCCTAAGGACAGAGTGAAGTTTAGGCAACAGCTAAAAATTTTGTGATTAAGGAAGGTGACCAAGTGATTCATACCATTTTAATTAAAACAACAGCAACAACAAAGAATCAGAACTCTGGACTGGTTTTCTTACTGGGAAGCATATTGGCTCTGTGAAGGCCACTTCCAATGACGAGTGTTTTTGAACAACAGCGGCATTAAAGGGAGGAGGTACAAGCAAGACTGTCCGGTGGGAACCACAGCAGAAAGCAGACAGTGTCCACTGCAGACCTACAGAGAGGATGGTCCTGAGCCATCGGAGACGGATTGCTGTGTGATGCCTGATTACCCAGGGTGTTTGTAGAACCCAAACAGATGACGAGTCCTTGATGGATGCTGCTGCCTCAGTGTTTTGGAGATAAAAGCTCTGAATTTGAAATTGGGAGATTTGCCCCTCTGTGAATCTCTTGAGTTAACAAAGTAACTTGAGCCTGCTTAGAACTTGATTTTTCCATCTTGGAGATGAGACTGATTGAATTTGCCTTTTCTATGAACTTAACACCCTACTGTGTTTGTTGTATCACAAAACAAAATGTGGTGAAAGTACTTTTAATCTATAAATTGCAAGATAAACATGAGGTGGTGGTAGTGATTATTTTTTGGAAAAGCTTGAGGTCTTTCATAGGATAAAGAAGGTGTTGGTTTAGCCTGGGCTCAGCTGACATGAGCCTCAAGAACATAGCCAACATTCCAGGTGCTGTAGATATATAACCCAGTAAGGACTAAATCCACATGCAGAGGAAGCCCAGGCTCAAAATGTTTTTGTTTTTTTAAGATATATTTATTTTTATTGGCAAGTGACATGTACAGAGAGGAAGATCTTCCATCCATTGATTCACTCCCCAAATGGCTGCAATGGCCAGAGCTGTGCTAATCTGAAGCCAGGAGTCTGGAGCCTCTTTGGGGTCTGCCATGCAAGTGCAGGATCCCAAGGCCACAGGCCTTCCTCAACTGCTTTTGTAGGCCACAAGTAGGGAGTTAGATGAGAACTTGCGCTCAGATGGGATCCTGGCTCATGCAAGGCGAGGACTTTAGCCACTAGGCTACTGTGCCAGTCCCTCAAAATGAGTTTTTAATGACAAACCTTTTTTTTTTTTTGAAAGATTTATTTTATTTTTTACATTTTATTATTGCTATCATTTTATGATACGGTTCCATATTCCCTTATCCCCTCCCTAATTTCCTCCCCCCCCCCAGTTCCTCTATATCATTACTAGCATATAGTTCTTCATACTCAGTCATATGTCCATCATTGCGGGTATGGACAATGGCAGAGAGTCCAGAATCCTATTGTCAAGATATAGTAAAGAGTTTCATTGTAAGTCCATCTTTGTCTGGAAACAGAAATGCCTACCATACTGCATCCTCACATGTGGATGTTAGTCTCAATTTCACAGCTGCTGTACATCCCCTTAAATGAAGTCATGATACAAAATCAACAATAGAAAGAAAAATAGAAATTTACAGAGAGGATGAGAGACAGAGAGATCTTCTGTCCATTGACTCACTCCCCAAGCGGCCGCAGTGGCTGGAGCTGCGCTGATCTGAAGCCAGGAACCTGGAGCCCAGGAGTGTGGGTGTGCCCGAACAGGAAATTCTTACGATGTCAGGAGGTCCTCTCATGACATTGACCAGCACTGTAGACACGTGCAAGCTTGATAAGCTAGAGGATCCACTTCCACAACAGATCATGTGACATGGGAAGCCTCAGTCCCTCGTACTGCATGGGCGTCTGTATAGGGTCATTTCCTGTTCTTAGGATGTGGAAACTGGTTTCTCCCAGAGCGTGTGATCCAAAAGAGCCAAGTGGTGCTGCATGATCTCTCCTGGTAGGGCCCTGGTGTCACACACTCCACAAGAGGGGCCAATCCTGCTCAGTGTGGGAGGGGATTGCACATCGGTGGCTGAGGGGGAGCCTGGCTCCATATCTCTTTTCTTATCATCTCCACTCCAGTTTTAAATGGTAGATTTCAGAGATGAATATGGGACTCTTCTCTTAGGACCATGTTTTTTCTTTCTTTTTAAAAGATTTGTGTATTTTATTTGAAAGGCAGATTTACAGAGAGGAGAGTTGGAGAGAGATCTTTATCCTGCGGTTCATTTCTCAAGTGGCTGCAATGGTCAGAGCTGAGCTGACCCAAAGCTGGGGACCAGGAGCTTCCACTGAGTCTCCCACATAGATGCTGGGGCCCAAGAGATTAATCCATCCTCTGTTGCTTTCATAAGCTGAATTGGAAGTGGAGCAGCCAGGACACAAACTGGCACTTGTATGGGGTGCTAGTGCTACAGTTGAAAGATAAGCTCGTTGAGCCCACCACGCTGACCCCAGAACTGTTTTCTTGATACTGGGCTCAGCCAAACCCTTGGCTTCAGCTTTCACCTCTGATGCAAACAGTCACATCAGCTGCTGCATCTATAGCTCCAGGCCCGTTAGAGAACTGCTTCTGCATCTCTGAATGTCTCACATGCACCTTTCCTTCAGCAGATCCAAATGGCATTCATACTACACCGACCCACCCAGCCAGCTCTCAGAGGGCTCCTTCGATAGTGAATGCCTCGCTGAGTTTTCCAGTTTAACAATGGGGCACCGTCTCTGGTTCCTGTCGCCCCTTAACTTGACACAGGTGACCCACCCTCAGGCTCACCAGTTTTTACCTTAGAATTAAACCTGAAAGTTGCCCTGTGGGCAGGTGCTGCCCTCCTCCCGCACTCTAATAAGGGTCTGTGTGCTCTTCCAACCATACCCCACCCCTTTCCATATGCTCTGTACAAATCTGTATCTTGTGTCATTTCCCTGGTCAGAAACTTCTTGGGTTCATTCATTCATTCATTTTTGCAGACAGGAAAGTTTATTTGCAAAGGGGCCAGGTGAGCGGGGGAAGAGGGAAGGCGAAGGCACCTACCTAGAGAATGGCGGGAGAGGGAGAGACACCCACTTCTTGGGCTTAGATTCACAATCCTTCATGTTACCCAAGAGGCTTTCTCTGATCTGGCAGTGATCAACCTTCATCTCACCGCTCCTGCCTTGCCGCCCACACTACATGACAGCTGCAGGTTCCAGGGCTCTCATACTTCTGGTGCCACCTGCACCCCTTTTCTGGCCTGTGTGTTATTTCTTACCTCAGTTTAAGTCTCTCCTCCCAAAGACCCTCCAGGAGTCAACAATTTAAGATCTGTTCTCCTCCTCTAGCTCTCATAGCAACCCCACCCTCCCCCTTTCTTAAACAGTCATTTGACACAAGTGTAATCATTTAGGCAATTATTTGGTTATGTGAGTTGCATGAAAGCAGAAACTGGTCTTGGTTACTGCTGTACTCCAAATGCCTGGGACAAAGCACTTCTATAAGTATTTGTTGAGCGAATCATGCTTTTCTTCTCAGAGTGACTGCTTCCTGCTCGCACATGGACAGTTTGTTGTTTTTCATCTTCTGAGACCTGGGAAAGATGGCTAGCTCTACATTAGCATTTTGGGTTAATGAAGTCAAGACTAGACGAGGTCTGTTAGGTGAGGCCATCCCCCCACTGCTGAGGCGCAGATATGAAATGGAGAAGAGCATGTGCAGAGTGGACAGTGAGCCTTGCACTGTCTACATCTGCACTGAACAGTGACCACTTGAAATGACTGGCCCAGCTGCTGAAAGGGCTCCCTTCCCTCCTGAGGCCAGGGATTGCATTAGCCGTAGGATTTCCAGCTGGCCTCGCTGGCCCTCGGCCGTGGGCGGGATCACCCAAACCTGTGTGAAAGCAGTAATGTGGATCTCAAACCTGTGCACTTGGGGACATTCCCAGAAGCCCTGGCCCTGGTCACCAGTACCGTGCCCTCAGCCGCTGGTTTCTAGGACTGTGAGGGGGTTATATGTATGCCAGGAGGAGGATGACAGCAACGTGAACATGTTTGAGCACCAAAGAGCCCACAGGTGATGCCTTGCTCTTCCTCATGTGTGATGAGGAAACGGGGCGCTGGCTAGCTTATTGCTATTCCAGGCCGCGGGTGCCCCACTGGGAACATTGACTTCAGGACCAAATGACTCATTCTGGCACTAGGTCATTCTCAAACCTAGGAATTCTTTTCAAGCAAAACAAAGTTTTATCTTCCTTAATCACCTAACACAATGATTGGAGAAAGGCCAATGATAGCATTCTTTAAGTTTCTTTAATTTACTAACAGTTGTTGTGGCGTCTTTTACCTTTTTCTTCCAAACTTTTCTGACAGGGTAGAGGCAGTAGCCTGCAGAAGTCTGCTCCTCAGCCCTGATCCAGCTATACATACACCACCTCACCATGGGCCAAAACGCAGCGCTTGGCATCAACAGTAGCAGTTTGTGTCGTACAATTCTCAACACCTGATGTTTGATGGCAACGCCCACTCCCAGCATTCCACGGGGCTGACCTCCTCCTGCTGTTCTGCCTGAGCACAGTCGAGGGGCCAGGCAGGGTCAGTCAGTGTGGTCTTTGGAACTTAGCACAGGCATTGTGGAAAACCCTGCTGGAATTGCTGCACGGGGCTCCCCTTGCTCCAGGGGAGCGGGCTGGGCTCCAGTAACCTTTGCACTGCTGAGGCATCCGCGTTCAGTGAAGTAGAGCCAGGAAGCAGAGTCCGAGAAGGCCTTGGACGCCATTGCTGGGACACCGTGACCCGGGCTGTCTACAGCTGACTTACACCCTGGATCATCCGGCCATGTGAGTCTTGGTACATTCTTCTTTTCTTGTTAAGTTCCTTTGAGTTAAGCTTTTCTCTGGGAATTGGCAAGGCTCTGGCTTGGTCTGGGATCCTGTCGTGGGTACAGGGAAGCCGACTGGCCTTCAGAAACATTGCCTCGCTGCCGTGGAGGTCCACTGTAGGCCCCTGGGTAACTAAACATTGCTTCCCTGCCGTTTTTCTCCCAGAATGAAGTTTATTGTCTTTGTGAGAGTCGCGTTTATTCACATGGATACGTCTTCAAGTGGTCAAATTCTAGTCGCCCTTTGTTTGGGTCAAGTGATTTATTCTCCCCAAAACGCAGAAAGTAGTTTGTGTTTCTTTCCTTTGTGTTGTTTACTGCTATATCCGGATGCTGCTTTGTCTGCCCAGTTTTATTGCTTGTTGACTTGGCAAATGTGTGTGTGTCATGCTCTTATCTAGGAGTGTAGCCCGTTCCCCAGGCACCCCTTCCTGTAAACCTCAACTCCCAGCCATGGCTAACACTAGGAACCCCCAGGGCCCAAGGAGAAAATGAAGACTCCTGCGGCTGGCGGCCTGTTGTAGCTAATCCACTGCCTGCAAGTGCCAGTACCATTCTGGGCGCCAGTTCTAGGCCCCGCAACTGATCCTTTAGCATAAAACAAGCATGAGTCACTGAAAATCTAAATAGAAATGCAGTCAGCCAGTTCAAAATTATGCAAATTCATATGGTGTTACTCTTGGGTATTTTAGAATGTACTACCATAGGGAAAGAATTCAACTAATTAGGACCAAGACCCAATCAAGCCCATTACAGAAATAATAGACACATGTTTTTCAGTCAACGAGAGGCTTATCTGGTGTAATCTGCAATGTTTAACAAACCTGGGTGAATCTTAGGTAGGCTATCGGCATCTTTTTTTTTCTTCAGTCTCCCAGTACAGCCTTGTTACAGTTCTGAAAGTAAAATGTTTTATTTTTAAATGCTACGAAAATGAATCTTATGTTTCTAATGGTCCCTGGGAGTTACCGTCTTGAATAGTTAATAGGAGTCTGAAACGTTGCCCAGCATTGAAGAGGAACTTTGCTGTGTGGTAAATTCCAGTATCCCTGCTGGCTTGCAGGCAGGCTCTTTCCACATGGGATTTTATTCCCCAGGTGTGTTAAATGAGGATAATTAATGACATTAACCTGACACTCTCGTTAACTAAATGAGTCAAAGATGGAATTTTTTTTCAAGATTTATCTTATTGGGCCCGCCGTGGTAGGTAGCGTAGTGGCTAAAGTTCTCACCTTGCACACCCAGGGTCCCATACGGGTGCCAGTTCGTGTCCCGGCTGCTCCACTTCTCTTCCAGCTCCCTGCTTGTGGCCTGGGAAAGCAGTAGAAGACAGCCCAAGGTCTTGGGACCCCACCACGTGGGGAGACCTGGAAGAAGCTCCTGGCTCGTAGCTTTGGATCAGCTCAGCTTTGACCATTGCTGGGAGTGAATCAATGGATGGAAGATCTTCCTCTCTGTCTTTCCTCCTCTCTATATATCTGCCTTTCCAATAAAAATAAACATTTAAAAAATTTTATTGTCATATCTATATTTTATTATGTTTTAATTTATTTTTATTGGAAAAGCAAATATACAAAAAGAAAGATCTTCCATCCACTGGTTCACTATCAAGTGTCCGCATTGGCCAGACTGGGCGGATCCACAGCCAGGAGCCAGGAACTTCTTCCACATCTCCTACATGGGTACAGGGTCCCAAGGCTTTGGGCTGTCCTCTACTCCTTTTCCAGGCTACAAGCAGGGAGCTGGATGGGAAGTGGAGCAGCTGGGACATAAATTGGTGCCAATATGGGATACCGGTGGACACAAGGCAAGCGTTTTGGCCACAAGGCTACCACGCTGGGCCCTTAAGATGGACATTCTTAAAAGTCATCTGTGTGCTAAGAGATTTCTCCATGTGAGGCTCTCTATTTCTCAGTTGATTTCATTCTCAACATTATCTCCAGCTCCTGTAGGAGGAGATTGGGGCTTTGGGAAGTAAAATACTGTACCCAAGGTCACCCAAAGGCACCCAATTAGAAACTGGCAGACCTCAGGTTCAAGCCAAGTCAGACCGCAAAGACCAAAACCTTTAATTGTCTCGTTTGAGGCAGTTTCATCATTTTAGCACCAAAGTATATAAGGCCAAATGTCACTCAAACTGTGCTTATAATTAAAATGAGGTGTGTTTTTTTGTGCAAGTATTGTAAATAATGACCTCTGCTGCACAAGTCCATAAGTTACAACAGTAAGCAAAGCGTTATTCCTTCACTTGAGTGTATGTGGGAGGGTGATTTAATCTAGAATCTGTGTATTGTTTTGTGGAGTACAGTGTATGTCCTCATCTCCCCTGTCAGTCTGTGTCCTGACAGCAGTCTCAAGTAGACAGGATTCAAAGCAAATAAAAGTGCCAAAGCAATGACATGCAAAGTCCAACTTGCAAAATGAGGTTCAGCAGCTATAGGGCCAGATTCAGAGTGGCTAAAGAACATGGAGGGGCCTCTTACAGATTCATTTCTTGTTTGTTCCCAGCAACAGTGAAGTACACAGGAACACTTCCAGTTGCCTGGGGCAGTTGGTCCACAACAGAGGTTCTGCATGTAACCACACCCCCACTGGGCTTCTTATGTGAACCTAATGACAGTAGGACCAAAGGCCAAGCGGTTGCATAACAGAGCTGTGTCAATCTGGGTCTGCAGGTTGCCATGACACCAGTTGCTATGGAAACAGATGGGGCTGGGGGAGAGGTATGGGAACCTGATAGAGATTTCAGTGCACCCACAGAAAGGTAACCATTTCTCAGAGCACTTCAGAGGGGAAGTGTCTTCAGGCACTGGGAATGATCCAGGGTTTTTGGTCCAAGTGGCAAAGAATCTTTTGGTGGTGGGTGATCCTGGCTTGTTGGTGCTCAAGGAGATGTGCATTTGGTTGCACTTCCTTAGTTCAGGATCCATCCCTTACTTGCAGTTGGGATGGAAAAATTGTGCCCCTTCTCTGTGAAGTGATGAATATTGATTGCCTTCTCATCTAGGGGAGCTTTCCTGGGTTAAGTGATGTGGGAGACTTTTGTCACTGCTAAGCTCTATTATTAAGAATCTCTACTTTAGTAGTGGTCCTACTGGGAAGCAGTGGAAGACTTTGAAGGGGCACTGGTTGTATACTGCTAGTAATTGATGTATGTCCCCTAGTGGAGTTTGAGATATTCAAGCAGAACATGGAAGTGGATATATGAAGGAGAGGAGAACTGATCTATGAGAAGTAATTGTAGTATTCAAAACGTTTTACTGTTTTGCTGTTATGTAACAGGTGCCAATTTTCTCTGGTTCAAATACCTTGGTTCAGTGATGTTTTCATCTCTAAAATGAACTTGGCCTCGGCCCCATCTTGGTCCCTCACATGGGTGGCAGAGGCCTGATTTCTTGTGTCTTCCTTCACTGCCTTCCCAAACACCTTAAAAGGGAGCCAAGTCAGAAGAGTAGGGCCAGTACTCAAACTGGCACTGCAGTATGAGACGACAGATCCTAGGCAGCTCCACAATGCTGGGCCCAAAATTCCACATTTTAGTACATTGCATAGAACATGTTCTATTCATATCAGGGTAGTTGGCATATCTTATCACCTTGGACATTAATTCTCTGTGTTGGAAATAGTCAGAATCCTCTGTATTAGCTGTCTTGAAATACTCCTTTATAGTTCCCCTGTTGGGCTGCTGCACAAATGTTAGTTCCATCCAATTGTACTGCTGCACCTGTTACCCATCCCCTCTCCATTTTCCCTTCCCTTTATCCTCCCCAGGCTCTGGTAATGACTCTTCTGTTTTCCTTGAGGTCAACTTTTTTTTTTTTTAGCTTCCACATTTAGATGAGAACTTGTGGTATTTGTCTTTCTGTCCCTGGATTATTTCACTTGATAAAATGTCCTCCGGTTTTATCCATTTTGCTACAAACAACAGACTTTTCTTTTTATGGCTGAATAATATTTCATTTTGCATATAGACTACATTTTCTCTCTGGTTTTAAAAAGATTTATTTACTTTTCTTTGACGGGCAGATTTTATATAGAAAGAGAGATCTTCCATCTGCTGCTTCACTTCCCAATTGCTGCAATGGCCAGAGATGAACCTGTCCAAAGCTGGGAGCCAGCAGTGTCTCTCATGTGGGTGCAGGGTCCCAAGGACTTGAGCCACCCTCTGCTGATGCCCAGGCCATAAGCATGGAGCTGGGACAGGAATAGGCATCCCATATGGCACCCCAACAGGGCAGAGAATTCGTCCATTGTGCCACTGAGCCAGCCCCTCATTGTAGTTTAAATTTGAATTTTCTTTGACTAGTGACACTGAGCATAGTTTCACATACTTGTGCATTGTCTGCTGAGAAAGGTCTCTTTGATTAATTCACCTAATTTTTTAAAGCAAATCACTTACTTTCACTCTTGCTCTCTGAGATCCTTAAATTCTGAAAATTAGTCCTTTGTGAAATACGCCTCAAGTATTTTCTGCCATTCTACAGGTTATCTCTTCACCCTTTCAGCTGTTTCTTTTGATATGTGTAAGCTTTTTGGTTTGATGTAATTCCAATGGTCGACTTCTGCTTTTATTGCCTGTGCTTTGGGGATCATATAAAAAAAAATCTTTCCCAGACCAATGTCCTAAAGTATTTGCTTCTGTAAGTTTCATAGCTTGTGCCCTTAAGTCTTTGACATTGTGTGTAGCAAGAAAATGGGAACTAATTCAGCATATGGGTATTCAGTGCCTCCAGTAACTGAAGAGATTTCCTTTCCGTAATGTGTGGTGGTGATCTCTCTGGCAAAAATCATTGGTTATATGTACATGCGTTTATTCCTGTTTTCTATGTTATTTGTTTAAGTATCTGGGTTTTGTTTTTGCTTGTTGGTTTTTTTGTTGTTGTTGTTGCTGCTGTTTTTGTTTTGCCAGTACCATGAAGTTTTGCTAACGATAGCTTTGTAGTAGTATCTTAAAATCAGGTCTTACAATGAATGCCTCAAGCCTTATTCTTTTTCCTCAGGATTGCTTCTTTGATGCTTCATTGTGAACTTGGTGGTGGTTTTTCTAGTTCTGTGGAGAATGTCTTCTGTATTTGATCAAAATTTCATTGAGTGTATGGAGTGCTTTTAGTATGCACAATTAAACAGAAGCTTTCTAACCAATGAATTGAATATTTCTTTCTTTGTGTTTTCTTAAGTGTATTTGGTCAGGGTTTTTTTGTTTGTTTGTTTTTAATTTTCTGAAAGGCACATTGACACAGAAAGAGGCAGAGAGAGAGAGATGTTCCTCATCTGCTGGTTGACTCTCCAAATGACCACAGTGGCCAGGACTAGGCCAGGCTGAAGGCAGGGGCCAAGAACTTTTTCAGGTCTCCCATGTGTGTGCGGGCACCCAAGCACTTGGGCCGTCCTCCACTGCTTTTCTAGGTAGCACATCAGCAGAAAGCTGAATTGGAAGTAGAGCAGCTGTGACATTTCCCATATGGGATGCTGGCATTGCAGATTGCGGCATAATGCATTACACCACAATGCTGGCCCTTCATCAGTTTTGTAATTTTCACTGTAGAAGTCATTTTCTTGGCCAAATTTATTGCCACATGTATTTTGAGAATTGTTATGAATGAGATTGTTTTTTATTCCTTCCCTGGGAGTCGCACATGTTCGGGAACTGACATCAGAAGCAGAGCTGGGCCTTTACCAAGACACTCCATACAGGATGCAGGCATCCTCCACAATGTCTTAACTGCTCCACTCATTCTCCTTTCCTGCCTCATGCCGTGCGCCTGTGGCTAAGACTTCCAATACTTCATTGCATAGAAGAGTGGCAAACGTAGACATCCTCGCCTTGGTCCTGAACAGGAATTTTTTTCCCCCACTTTTCCCTGTTTGTTATAATATTGGCTATGGACTTCTCCCATACAACTTGGTTGAGGTATGATTTTTCTGTAACTAAATCTGAGTGTTTTGTTATGAAGCAATGGTGAATTTTATCAAATGTGTTTTCCACATTTTCAGAGATGATCATGATTTCTGTGCTTCTTTCCAGTCTGTGGTGAAGTATGCTAATTTGTTGTATTAATGCTGAATTCCTTACTCCCTGGGATAAATCTCACTTGATCATGATATAGAATGTGTTGTTGTCATTGTTGCTTTGCTAGTATTTTTCTTTATGTTAAACAGGAATATTGGCAAGGTTTTGCTTAGTTCTCACCTGGTTTTTGTACCAGAATAAAGCTGGTGCCACAGATGAAGAGTTCGCTCTCTCTCAGTAGTTCAGAATAGTTTGAGAAGAACTGGGATTAAATGTTCCTCAAAAGCTGAGTCATTGCAGCAGCGAGGCCATCAGTTCTCTTCACCACCCCCACCCGATCTCATGACTGGTCATCATCTCTGCCCATTAGGTGGGTTGGTTGGATGGATCCAGACATCCATTTCTTCCAGGTTTTCCAGTTTGTTGGTAGATTCCTTTTCCATAGTAATCCCTAATGGTTCTTTGTGTTGCTGTGTTTTCAGGTGTAACACCTTCTTTTTCATCTTGATTTTATTTGGATGTTTTGTGTTATTCTAGATTAGTATAACTAAAGGTTTGTCAATTCTGTTTATCTTTTCAAAAAATACCTCCATTTCATTTGTTTTCTTTTAGTTTTTATTGTGTTTTATTTCTGCTTTGGTCTTGCTTTCCCTTCTGTTTATGCTGAATCTGGTTTGTTTTTGCTGTTTTATTTCCTTGCGTTACATCATGGAGTTGTTTATTTGAAGTATTTCTTCTGTTTAAATGTAGGTACTTTTTTCTAAAACTTAACTTGTGCTTAGCCTACATATTTAGGGATGCTGTGTTACGATTTTTGTTTAAAACAAATTTTTAAAGTTCCCTCTTGATTTCCTCATGACACGTTTGTTCAAGAGAATGATGCTTGATTTCTAAATATTTATATAGTTCCCAGAGTTCCTCTTGATGATTTTTAGTTTTACTGTACTCAAGGAAGACACATGTTATGCTTTCAATTCTGAGTTTGTTGAGACTTCTTTGGTGGCCTAACATGGGACCATCTAGAATAGCCCATGCGCTGATAAAAAGAATGTCTATTGCACAGTTGTTAACTGGTCAATAAATCCTTATTTGTCTTCTGTATAATTAAGCTTTCTTTGAGTTTTATTTTCTTTTTAATATCATTTACATAATTAAGAGGGATGCATGCCTTTGTGGGCCTCTGATTAGGGTGAGGGAGTGTCAACATACAGAGAAAGATGGGTAGGACAAATATTTCAGTTTTTTTCCTCCTGTATCTGCAGGGGAAGTTGTGAAATGGCTACTCCTTCCTGTCAAACTACGTTAGCATTTGAGAATGGGGAACGGTCCTTTGATGAAGCCTTAGAGACCCCAATATGGGGAAGAGTGTTCTGAGGATGTTACTTGAATGGTTTTCATAGTTCTGAGAAGTTGTGGGCTTCACTGCTCCAGGTTTGAGAAAAATCTTACAAGGTCTATTGGTTGACCAAGTCCACCTCAGTGCATCTACAGACCCAGGAACATGCTGCAAAGCTTGGCCAGGAGTTGTCCAATCTGTTCTGCTTTCCATCCTCTGCTGGTCATGTCCCCTACTTGCATGTCTCCTATGTCCTCTGTTCTGCCGTGTCCCTCATGTGCATCTGGACATGCTGTTCACTGCACAGGTATCAGCAACCGAGGAGGCCTAGTCCCAGGATGTGCACTCCAAGGTTGGACAACACATCTGAGTTTTTTCCTCTGTGGCCAAGGTCTGAGTCCAGCATTCCAGCTGGAAAGTCCCCCAAGACACCTCATCTGGGTGACCCCAGACTTGACTCTTGTGTGTACCAGCCAGTGCAGGATCAACTTTGGTCTGTCACCTGTACCTGCCAATGCACATACTGGTGGATGCAGCTGCCTGTTCAGTTCCACCTCAGCCCCATACCTCAAAAGAACCAAGGGGTACTATGGCCCAGCCCAGCCAGCCTACCACAGACCCAGTGCTTACACATACCAGCAGGTGCTGAGGCCTAGTAGAGGTGACTCCCAGTGACCTCCACTAGGGCCACCCCCAGCTCAGGATTTTGTGCATGCCACCCTCTGCTGTGGCCTAGTCTGGCCCAACCCACATCCCATCTGGCTCTTGTGTACACTCATGGGTGCGGCAACTTTGATGTTTGTTTTGTTTTCTTTGTTTAGTTTTTGTTCTTCAGTCTGAATGGTTTGTCCATTGATGACAGTAAGATGTGGAAAGTCCTCATCTAGTATGTTAGTATCTGTTTCTCCTTTGAGTCTAATGTCTGTACATAATTGAGTGTTCTGGTGTTGTATGTGTATATATTTTAAAAAATTTTTATTGATTCCTTAGTTGTATAGTGAATTTTTTGTCTCATTTTACAATTTTTACTTGAAGTCTGTTTGACCCAATTTACTGTAACTATTCCTACTCACGTTGTTTCTATTTACGTGACATATCTATTTCTGTTTCTTCACTTTCAGTAAATGTGTGTACATGTGTATGCCTGTGGTGAAGTGAGTTGCTTTTAGATAGTCTTGTTTTCATCCATCAATATTTATCTTTTAATGAGGAAATTTAATTGGTTTAGCTCCAAGGTTGTTGTTACAAGTAAAGACCTGTTGCTGTCATTTTCTTAATTTTTTTCTGACTTTAAAGTACACATATATATAAATACATACTCCTGGTTCCTTTCTTCCTCTGTTCATCCTTGCGATTTGATGTTTTTTTTTATGACAGAGAGATTCTGTTGTTCTTTCCTCTGTCTCTAAAATACGCATTTGCTCTACTATTGAGTTTTGTACTTTTATGTATTTGGGTTTTTTTTTTTTCTGCTTTAAGCATTTCCAGTAGGGCGTGTGCAGTGGAGATGAATTCTGTCCATTTTTTATCATACGAGGACTTTGTTTTTTGCATTTTTGAATGTTAGCTTTTTTGGAAATACAGATATTCTTGCTTGGCAGTTATTTTTCTGTAAGGAGTCTAACATATTATTCTGTTCTTCATTGGCCTGTAATTAGAAGTACATTAGACTAATGGTGATTGCTTTGTAGGTGACTTGATGCTTTCCTTTTGTTTGAAATCTCTTTGACTTTTTATTTGGATAATTTAACTGTGTCTCACCTTGGAGAAGCCTTACTTAAAAGCTGAGTCCGTTGGAGTTCTGAGCTTCTGGGACCTGCATGTCTGTGTTTCCTCAGGTTAGTCACACAGGTTTCTTATATCATTTCCCTCTTCTCTCTGGGTCACCCGTATGGAGCTGTTTGTTTAATGGTGACCCGTGAGTCTCAAAGGTTCTCTACATTATTTGTCAGTTATTTCTTTGTTTTCATGAAATTATTTTACAACAGCAAAAATTTTATTCTTTTTATTATCTATTCTGCTGAGGCAACTGTGTTTTAAGTTTTGAATTTTTTAGCTGCAAGGTTTGTGATGCTTTTTTAATGATCTCTCCTTGCTGAATATCTCCTTCACAGCATGAATTATCTTAATTTAAGCAGGGAATTTATTAAAGTCATCTTGATTCTCATTAAGTTTCATTAAATCATTAGATTGTATTTTTGGGGGCAATTTTCCTATTTCCATTTTCCACACTTCTGTGTCTCTGTGTTGGTGTTTGTACATCTGCAGTTCAGCTGTCTTTCATAGTGACAGTCTTTCTCCCGGGACTGTGTCCCGAGTGTTGCTTGCATAGGTTAATCTAGCTTAGGTTCCAGATAGTTCCTTTAGTGTGGTGTCACCGTCGCGTCTTCAGTCATGGTCAGCATTGATGGCACGATAAGGGCAGGGGCAGTCATCTGCCAGCACTGACAGCTCTTGGAGGGCTGATGGTTTCTCACACAGTCAACGTGTCAGGTGTCTGGGCGTGCCTGGGCAGCACTAGCGCCTTGGGCTTACGCTTTGTTCACCTGGGGAGCTTCCTCTGGGTTCAGGGTTGAACTTGAGATGGTGTCTCGTTCTCTCTTCCCGAGCACGTGGCTTGTCTGTGAGCTCTGCCACATCTGCTGCAGCCCGGCTGTGCCCAGTGTCGCTGCCTCAAAGACCTCATGCAGTAAGGGCTATTTTTTCCTCATTTTGACCTCCACTGTGATGAGAAATACACAAGGCACCTCGAGTTAGCCACCTTACTCATACCATTCTCCAAGTTTTGATGGATGTAAACACCCACAATCTTGGTGTAAAATAATACAGCACCCCAAAATGACATGTCAGTCTAGCAATCATTAGTACTTTTTTTTTTTGCAGGGGGGGGATTTATTTCATTTGAAACAGTTAGAATTAAAGAGAGATCTTCCATATGCTGTTTCATTCCTCAGATGGCTGCAGTGGCCAGAGCTGGGCTGATCCAGAGCCAGGAGCTTTTTCTCAGTCTCCCATGTGGGTGCAAGGACCCAATGCCTTGGGTCAGCAACCACTGCTTTGCCAGATCATTCCCAGAGCACTGGATTTTAGAAGTGGAGCAGCAGGGACTCAAACCAGCACATAAGTAGAATGCTGGCACTGCAGGCAGAGGATTAGCTGGCTAAGCTACCCCACCAGCCCTAGCTATCATTTGTATTCTTCCACAATGTCTCTTTGTGATCGATTTACATGGATGCAAAAGTAACTCAACAGATAATACATGGATATATTTTCTTAGAAAAAATTAAAGCACTGCAAATATAAAATATACCCAAGGACCCCCTTTAACGATGTTCCTTGTATTCCTTGTAGGTATATATATATGTGTGTGTGTGTGTGTGTGTGTGTGTGTGTGTGTGTGTGTGTGTGTGTGTGTTTTAAATTGGAAATAAAGCTAGAGGGGCCAGTGCTGTGATATACAAGGTAAGGTCAAGCTGCTGCCTGCAGGGCCTGCATCCCATAGGATTACTGGTTCTAGTTCCGGCTGTTCCACTTGGGACCCAATTCCCTGGTAATGGCCTGGGGAGGCAGTGGGAAACAATCCAAGTGCTTGTGCCCTGCATCCACGTGGGAGATCCATAAGAAGCTCCCAGCCTCTGTGGCCATTTGTGGCATGAAGTCGCAGATGGAAGATACCTGTTTGTCATGCTCTCTGTGTGTAATGCTGTCTTTCAAATAACTTCTTAAAAAGAAAATAGGACCACAGTAGTCACATATTTCTCCATGCTATAATCTCCTCCTGCTGTTGTGCTTCTTACTCAGTGGTTTATACTGAGTCATCTGGAAACAATAGTATTGAGGGTTTGCTACCTCTAGGGCTGTGCAGGTATATACAATACGTCAACCAGATGCACACATTTACCTGTAGACTTGCAGTCTGTGTACCTGTAGTCCAATCCTGATTTTTAACAATGTGTCTAATAAATTATACACTCTATAAATAAATAAGATAGTACAATTAAATTTGAGGGAAAAATCTCAGTTTTGTACAAGTATTGTAGAATGTTATAGAAAATTCTAAATTGAATGGTATAGCAATACTCTACCAACATGGAATATCAGTGTAAAATTACCTAGGTAAAGGTGCATCTTTGTTTATTAAAGGTGACTTTTTGTTTTAAGAGATTTACATTTGTTTTTGAAAAGCAGAGTTAGACAGAGATCTTTCATCCACTGTTGCACTCTTCAAATATCTATAACAACCAGAACTGGGCTTTACAAAGCCAGAAGATTCTTCTGGGTCTTCCATGCAGGTGCAGGGCCTCCAGGTCTTGGACCATCACTGCTAGCCCCTATTAGTGATGCTTTTATCAAGCCAGCAACTAAACAGATTTAGTGGTGGAAGAGTAGGTAATCCAACATGCAGCACTGTAAAAGCAAGCACTGGTGATAAAAAAAAGTACGAAGTAATATATACAAAGGAGTTCCTGTACAGCTAATATCATCATTATAACAATCATTTGATTAGGTCCTCTGCAAGTAGCCATCATACATACAAAAAAGTAAATATTTCAGTAAATATTGGAAACAGTTATGCAGTACAACACTACACTTGAAAGAATTCCAGTGTCAACGTTGTGAATGCAGTATAACTATTTCTCCAAATACAATAGCATTCTTCCAGCAACAAAGAAAACATTTTAGAGAATTCAAGTGGAATTTGATATCTCAGTCAACATAGCAACCTATGTCCAAGACTTTGTAAAACACATTGGGAATATTTTACCTTTCGTTTTCCCAATCTGTGTGCGCAGCCCGAGGAAGGGTAATCCCTGTAGTGATTGGCCAGCGTTGTGTTTGTAGTGAAGTCAGTGATCCCTCAAATCATGCCTTTTCCTTCGTAACACTGCAGTTATTACTCCAGTAGCTCTCTTGCCTCTGATGTAGGTACACTGGAGCCCTACCACCAGCCCTACCCCAGCTGCCCAATAACTGGCTCCCCAGGGAGTGTCTCATCACCTCTGGCTGTACTACCTCTGTCTCGTCCACCTCCCTAACCATGTCCCAAAGTTATCAGGAGACTCTTCCACCTCAAGGAATGAGGCCTGTGGGCTGGAAGTTTTAACTCTTGAACTGCCTCTCACTGCCCTGAGGAATGCTGGGTAGCCACTTGGCTCCAAGAAGAGGGTCTCCACATGTGGCCTTGTAGCCCCTAGCCTGGGTTTTGTACTTGTAACCTAAGAACACAAGATAGTTAAAATGTTGCAATTTGTCTTATGTGTGACTGCCAAGTAAGATAACGATACCTAATTCTACTTGACAGCAATGTTACTTCCTATTGTTTAAGTACATAACCATTGATTTAGCCATTTTCTTGCTGGTATTTACTCAGTTTGTTTATAGCTTGCCACTCTGTCAAACATTATGACCTTGAATGTTGTGAAATCCATTTTCTTGGAAAGGTATGCCTGTTAGTCTTTGTGATAGAGACTGAGCAGTGGAATTGGAATTGCATTTACCTTGTCCATTTAAAAACTTACCTAACTGTTGCTTAAACAAACAGGGGTTTACTGCTTGCGTGTAATGAGGGGCCAGGAGTTGGTTGATTTGGTATTATGTGGCTCAATGGCAATGTTAAGGACCAGGCCCCAGATTTCTCTCTTGTTGGGCCATCATTCTATTGATTGAAGGCAGCTATACTCGGGGGGCCTCACCGTAGGCAGGAAGGAAACAGATCTGGGTCTGTTCCTTTCCAAAAGACCTTCCCCAAATCTCTCCTGCATGGATTGCCAGAACTGAAACTCATGGTTATTCCTAGACCAAAACTGAAAGTGTGGCAGGAGATGGGACTGGGAACAGGGCTTCGGTGGCGTGCTATTGATTTGTCTTCCAAGGCATTTTTACAGCGTTGCCTTCCCAGTTCAACACACACCATCATCAGCTTCTTCCAGGCTGTCTTCTCTTGCTTTCCCAGGCCATAAGCAGGGGAGCTGTATCAGATAATTAGTTGGCTCCAAATGTGTGTGTTCATTTCTGAGGTTTCTGTCATGTTCTGTTGATCTTTTTTCCTGGTTTTGTGCTAGTACTAGACTGTTTTGATTACCACTGTCCTGTACTATGTCTTAAAATCCGGTACTGTGATTCCTCCAAGCTTTGTTTTTATTGTTAAAGGTGGCTTTAGCTATGCAGGGTCTCATGCTTCCATATGAATTTTTGTGTCACCTTTTCTGGCTCTTCAAAGAATATTGAGATGGTAATTTTTATCTTTTATATTTATTTAATATTTTGTAGTTTTTGTTGTAAAGGTCCCATGCAACTTTAATTGGGTTTGTTCCAATACATTTAAAGTTCTTTCACACTATTCTGAATGGGACAGATTTTAAAAGTTCTTTCTCACCTATTATTTGGTGGGGGAAGGGGGTTATATCCATCAGGGATGTTGGTCTGTAGTTCTTTCTCTGTGTGTCTGGTTTTGGAATTCATGTGATGTTGGCTTCTTAGAAGGAATTTGTGATGATTGCCTGCCTTCACTCTTTTGAATAGGTTGTGAAGAATTGAAGTTTTTCTTGACACATTTGTTAGAATTCAGCCATGGGTCCTGAAAATTTCTTTGTTGGGAGGTATACACTGATTCAATTTATTACTGATTTAATCTCTGTCCTAGATAGTGGTTTATTTAGATTTCCAGTGACCTCATGTTTCAGTCAGTACATTGCATTTGTCCAGAATCCATTTGTCCTAGGTTGTCTGATTTGCTGCCCTATAGTTAGTTGTTTGTAATAGTTTGTATTATACAAAGGATTCTTTGTATGTCCGTGGTCTCTGCTGTTAATATTTCCTTTTTAATGTCTGGTTTTATTAAGCTGCCTTTTTTATTAGTTGGGGTAATAATGTATCTATATTGTTAAAAAATTTTCTTAAAGAACTAGCTCTATTCATTTATTTTGTGTATCATTCTTTTGAATTCAGTTTTGTTTATTCTCTATTTCTTCTAATTCTGTGTTTAATTTTCTGTTCTAGGTGCTTCAGTTGTATAATTAATCCGCTTGTACCATTCTAGTTTCTTGATACAGGCATTAATTGCAATGAGTTTCCCTATAGCATTACTTTTGCTGCGTCCCATAGTATTGATATGTTGCGTTGACTCCTTCGCTCATTTTGAGGAAATTTTTTTTTCTTTGACCTGTCGTTCATTCAGCAGTGTATTTCTCAGTTTCCAAGTGTTTGTGTTTTTTTCTGGATTATTTTGACTTGCCAGTCTTCCAGCTTCATTCCCGGAAGGTCTGAGAAAAACATGATATGACTTTGATGGTTTGGAACCTGTGGAGACCTATAATATGATCTGTCCTGAAAAAGTTACCATGCACCGCTGAAAAAGAAATGTGTATTCTGTGTCTGTAGGATGGGAGGTTCTGCAGAGCATATGAAGTCTGTCTGTCCTATTGTGCACTTGAGCTCTGTTGTTTCTTTGCCAAGTTTCTATCTCATTTCAGTCCATTGAAATTAGCAAAGTCTTTATTTTTTTGTATTGGAGTCATTATCTCCTTTTTTTTTAAAGATTTATTTTTATTATTTTTGTATTGGAAAGGCAGATATACAGAGAGGAGAGACAGAGATGAAGATCTTCTGTCCGATGATTCACTCCCCCAGTGAGCACAATGGCTGATGCTATGCCGATCCGAAGCCAGGAGACTCTTCCAGGTCTCCCACGCGGGTGCGGGGTCCCAAAGCTTTGGGCCGTCCTCCACTGCCTTCCCGGGCCACAGGCAGGGAGCTGGAAGGGAAGCGGGGCTGCCGGGACAGAACCGGCGCCCATATTGGATCCCGGGTGTGCAAGACGAGGACCTTAACTACTTGCGCCACCACGCCGGGCCCCATTATCTCCTTTTAAATCTTTTTACCAATTGTTTTACATAGCCAGCCCTCACATTTGGTGTGTAGATTTTTTTAAATAGATTCCTTGGTCAGTATGTAGTGCCCTTCTTTTTTTTATGATTTTTTTTTATGATTTTTGTGTTAAAATCTATATTGTCTGATATTAGAATGGCTACAACAGTTCATTTTTTCCTTTCTATTGGCCTGGAATATCCTTTTCCATTTTTTTTCAATTTCTGTGTTTCTTTGTTAGTAACATGTATTTCTTGTAGGCAACAAATAGATGGATCCTATATTTTGATTCAGTCTGGTAATCCATATGTTTTAATTGAATTGAAGCCACTCTTATTCAGGGTTGATATCAGCAGGTGGTGATTTGGTCCTGTCATTTTAGGTTTCTTAATGCTTGATTAAAGTTCATTTGTGGTTTTTAATGATGTTTTCTACTTTTTTCCTCTTTGGTTTTGATAGTTACCATCCTTTTTTTTCTGTCTGTAGCACATCTTTAAGCAGCATTTGTAAGACTGTTCTGGTAGAAGGGAAGTCTTGCAGTTTTTGTTTTGGAAGGTTTTTTTTTTTTAATTGCATTTTCAAATATAAATGAAAGTTTTGGTGGGTATATCATTCTGGGCTTACAGTTTTTATTTTTGTAAGACCTAGAGTCTCTTAATTTGTCTTCCAGGGAGAAGTCAGTTCTGACTGGTTAGTGTTCTTTTATTGGTTATCTGATGTCTGATGCATGTATATTTAAGTGTCTTTTCGTATGTTCAGTTGACGAGAGCTTGATTATAATGTGCCATGGCAAGGCTGTATCTGGGGTACTCTGCTGTTCCTGTATTTCAGATTCTCCTTTCTTTATCCATGTTGGGGAATTTCATTTTTAAATAATTAATATCCCATAGTGCACTTATACCACATTTTCTTTACCCATTCATCCATTAGACACTTAGGTTGAGTTCATATCTTGGTCATTGTGAATAATAATGCAATAGGCTTAGAAATGTTTCTTCCACAAACTGATTTCAATTCCTTTGGATATACAAGAATTCTAGATACTAATCCCTTGTTGGAGTTTGTGAATTTTTTTTCTTATTCTGTAGATTGTGTCTTCTTTTGTGTGCTTTGCAGTAAAAAAAAAAAGTCTTTTTAGTTCATGAAATCTCATTTGTCAGTTTTTGCATCTGGTGCCTGTGATTTGGGGTATCATATCCAGCTGCCTTCCTGTTTGGTAGTGAGAAATACAGTTTTTTTTCCTAAGGTCAGGAACAAAGCAAGGATTCCATTGTTACCATGCCTATTCAACATGGTTGTGGCAGTTCTGGACAAGGGAAAGGTAACCAGCCTATGAATTACAAGGAAAGTACTTTCAAGCCATACATCTGATAAGTGATTACATCCAAAATACAAATCAACTCCTACAATTCAACAGTCAAGTTGAAAAAAAAAGTTTTCAAAATGAATAGACATTTCTCCAAAGATGATATAATGACATATAGGAGACCAACAAGTATATGAGTAGGTGTTCCTCTCTAAGAATTACGAAAATCCAAATCAAAATTACAGTAAAATATCACTTCACACTGTTAATACATTAAGCAGGGATGAGGGGATGAGAATGCCAAAATATTGGATCCCTTGTGTGCTGTTGGTGGAATTATAAAATGATGCAGTCACTACGGAAGGTATGGAGGTCTTCCAAAAAGTAAAAAAATAGGGCAACCCTAATGTTCCACCAGTCCCACCTCTGTATTTATGCAAAAGAATCACCATCAAGATCTGGAGGATGTAGTTTCACTCTCGTGTTAATCTCGGCATTGTTCCAGAAGGGGAAACCACATAAATGTTTGTGGACAGAGGAATGTGTGAAGAAAGCGTAGGATGTACTCAGGATTACCCAGTCCTAAACAGAAGAAACTGCCTCAGCCTGACCTCGGGGTCGTTGTGCTGTGTAAAATAAGCCAGTCACGGGAGCGAAGTCTAATGCATGACTGCACATGTTAGAGGCATGCCATGCACTCCCTCAGGCAGAATGCCGAATACCAGGGGCTGGGTGAAGGGAGAATGGTTTGTCACTGTTCAGCGGGTAAAGTTTTTCTGTCATACAAGATGAAAGCATTCTAGGGATCTACCACACAACCTTGTGCTAAAGAGTTAACAGTACTTCCATGTGCATTTGAACATTTGCTAGGAGGATATATGCCATGTCAAGTTCTTTTGGGGGGTTGGCGAGGGTGGGTCCCCCAACAACAGTAGCAGCAGAAGCTCTCTTAACAGCTTGGAAGAAGTTGTCCATGAAATCTTCTGGAATTGATCCCAACAGTGGTGTAGAGTTTTGGCCATCCTAATTCTTTGATGGTATTAAATTAATGCTACTTAGTGATTCTTGGGCATTTAGTAATTTTTATTTTCATTAATATTCACAATTTTGCTTTGAAAGTTTAAACTTTTTACTCATACCAGAGAGTAGACTAGATCTCCCATTTTTTCACGGTAGATTCAGAAGCACCAGGGCTCCTGCTCGTTCCTCCCTCTTTTCCCGCTCTATCTCCCCACCGCTGATTTCCCCCAGGTGATTACCATTCTGTTCATTTGCGTCACAGATCCCATGATCTTAATATCACTTTTATAAATATTACATTTTGCTGTTGTTCTCTGTGTATTAGTTGTCACAATCAGAGAAAACCGTGAAACATTTGCGTTTTGGGGACTGGCATGTTGGCTTATTTCAAGGCACATTTCCAGCTTGATTTAGCTGCAAAAGACAAATTCTCATTCTTTTTCATGACTGCCTAGTATTCTAGTGTACACATGGACCACGTTTTCTTTATCCAGTCATCAGTTGATGGGCATCTAGGCTGGTTTCATGTCTTAGCTATTATAAATTGATCTATAAGCAAGGGGGTACAGATAGCTCTCAAATGCAGATTTTGTGCCATTTGTATCAGTTCCCAGAAGTGTGGGGGTTGGATCATATGGTAAATATTTTCAGATTTCTGAGAGATTTCCATACTGTCTTTATAATGATTGCCCAAGTTCACATTCCCCAAATCCGTGGATTAGAATACCTTTCCCCCTCATCCTTGCCAGCATTTATTCTGAGTTCTATGTAAAGACCATTCTTACTGTGGTGAGGTGGGACCTCATTGTGGTTTTATTTTGTATTTTCCTGATAGCTGGAGACCTTTAGCATTTTTATGAACATTAGTCATTTTAATTTCACCCTTTGAAAAATGCCTGGTCATATCCTTTGCCCGTTGCTTTACTGGATTGTTTGTTTTGCTGTTGCTGAGTTTCTTGCTCTTTATAAATCCTATAAATCCTCTATTAGTCCTGTATTAGTTGTATAGTTTGCACATATTTTCCCTCATTCTGTTGGCTGCGACTTCACTTCATTGCTGGTTCACTTAGAGGGGAGAAGCTTCTTAACTTGACGTAATCCAGTTTGATCTTAGTATCTTATTTGGTTTCAATTTTGTTTATCCTCTAACTTGAGTTCTTATTATGGGTTTAGTTTTCTGTTTTTCTAGATCCTTTGAGATGTATTGATAGGCCATTTATTCATGCCTTTCTAATTTGTTCATAAAGGCACCAATTGCTATGAACTTCCTTCTTAGCACTGTTTTTAGCTGCATCCTGTACGTCTTGATATCTTACACTGTCATCCTCATTCCTTTTAAATTTCTCTTTGGATTTCCCTCTGGGATCCACTGTTGATTGGCAAGAATGTTGTTCTATGTGTTTGTGAATTTTTGAGTTCCTTGAGTTTTTGGTTTCCAGCCTCACTCTCTGGTGGTCTGAAAATTTATGTGATATGCTTTCAATTATTTTGAATTTTCTTGGGTTTGCCTTATAGCCTACCTAGAGAAGGTTCCATGAATTGGTGAAAAGAATGTGTATGCTGCATCTGTGGGATGCAAGATTCTATAAATATCAGGTCCATTTGATCCATGGTATAGATTAACTGTTGGGTAGTGATGGAGGATGGGTTCTCTCTCCCCTCTCTCTTGCCCCTTTAAAAACAATTTCCCCATCTCTATGGCTTGGTGCACGATCAGCATTTGTATCTGTGCTGTATCTAAACTGAAGTCGTACAATGTGGAGTTCAGTGTGTTCTGGCTTTTCCCAGCACTTATTTTTTTGTTCTTAATCTATACATTTCTAAGAGAGGACTGTGGGTCTCAGTGAGTGCACATTGGATTTTCTTTCTCCGTCTTTTTCCAAGCTTGATTTTCAGGGGCAGGCTTTGGCATAATGCAAAAACACTGTTTGGGCCACTGCAGCCTGTATCAGAACACCTAAGTTCCAGTCCCAGTTCCCCTCTCAATTCCAGTTCCCTGCCAGTGTATGTGTTGGGAGGCAGCAGTGACTCCAACAGCAGGAGACTTAGATCGAGCATTTGGGAAGTAAACCAGTGGATTAGAAGCCCTTCTCCCCCGGCTCCCGCTCCCTACCACCACATTTTTCTGTGTCTGCCATTCAAATATTAAAAGTTTTTTTAAAAAATTGAGACATATAAAATTTGCGTGTTCCATGGTTTATTGATACAATATTATGTTTTAACTATAGAACACTGCTCTTTTTAGTGATATCTATCTTGAAGTGTTTGCCTGATATAAATGGTGCTACTCCAGCTTTATTTTTTATTAGAATTTTCCTGGTATTAGCTTTTCATATAAAATTCTGGTTTTAAAAAATAAAAATAAACAAAATCATAAAAGAGGTCTCTTCATAATGTTTATGGAGATGTACATTATGAAGAAATTATGAGTGGGTTTCAAAGTTTTTTTGCACCAAAAATTCCATTCTTCCATGAGCTTTTTGAAGTATTCTCAGAGAACAGTTTTGGCTACTCCAAGTTATAAACTGCTGTCAGCATGATTCCTCTTGCTTCTCTTCCCTCCCTCATAGTCTCCCTCCCCCGCCCCCCCCATGGTCTCCCCCTTAAACTTTTTAACTGCCTACAGAGTTTGCACCTCTGTGTGGTATGGCTCTCCTCATTTTTATTTAGTCCTCTGTTGAGCAGCATGCTCATTTACGGGCTAGAAAGAAAGCCTAGATATGCCCCCATGCCTGTTTGTGGTAGGGTAAGATTGCTTTACATTTGTGCCAAGCACAGCATCCTTTCCAATCATTTAAAAAGAAGTGCAATACCCCACAGAGATCAAATTACCGTTACCCCTTAGTCAAATCAATTTTGCTTCCCTGCCCATTTGAGTTTCCTTCTCAGCTTGAAGATGTTCCTTTCAGTACATTTTCATGCCCTTTGTTTCTCTTTATATAAAGTGTATTTATTTTTATTGGAAAGAATCGCAGACAGAAGGAGAGAGAGATCTTTGATCTGCGGGTTCTCCTGAAGTGGCCGCCACAGCTGGAGCTGGGCCAGTCTGAAGCCAAAAGCTTCTCTGAGGTGGCTCATGTGGGTTCAGAGGCCCAAGAAGTTGGACCAGCCTCACCTGCTTTCCCAGGCCATTAGCAGAGAGCTGGGTTGGAAGTGGAGCAGCCAGAACTCAAACTGGTGCAAATAGGATGCCAGTGCCACAGGTGGAAGAGGCTCATTATACTACTATGCCAACCCCATGTTTTCGTTTTTATCTTGCTAATATTAATTTAACTATTTTGTTAATATTAATTTAATAGTTTAGGGAGTTGCAGATCCAAATAGGCCTCCAAGCAAGATGGAGATGGTCCCCTGATGTCATCGCAGAGACCCCAGTGAAGGGAGGAATGTCTTGAGATTGTTACTTGAACAGTCTTGATTGTTCCAGTATGTTGTTGGCTTTGTTGTGCCAGAGGTGGGAAACTACTTCCAGAGCCTGTTGGCTGTCCAAGTCTGTTTTAGTAAGTCCGTAGCCTTAGATGCTTACTTGCCTTAGAACTTGGCTTGTAGTGTTGTTTAACCTGCTGTTCTCTCCACTCTATTGAATCAGAGGCCATCTGTCCTGTCTTTGATATGTATCTGGGCATGTTGTCTGTCCTTGCATGCAGTCAGCAGTGGGCAGCCTCACTTTTTCATGTTTTTATCATTCTGTCCATTTACATGTCTGTAATAGAAGTATATAAAAGTATTATGTGTAGTTTTTTTTAAACTTATGTAAGACTGTTTGACATTTTCATTTTCTCAGGCAGTTTTGTGTAAATGCATCTGTAGTATGTGTTGTACTGTATTCCATTCCTTTTGGCTTCCTTACACCATTACATCCTATATGTGTCACATGTTTATTCTGTGTCCTTTTTTAATAGAATTTCCCCCTTATATTTTATTTTGACTTTTATGCTACAATTGTATAGATTCTGGGATTTCCCCTAATCCTACCTTTTATTCCGTCCTCCAAGTTACTTCCTCCATATTTTTAGAATAGTATATTACTTCATAAGCAGTCATAAGTCCATCATTCTATTATTTAAGTATGTCCTGACATTGCTGGGACAGACAATGGGAGACAGTCTAGCATCCTATTGTCAAGATATGTCCGACGGTTTCAATGGAAGTAGAGATGCATATATTCTGTGCTTCCCTTGTGGGTGTTTGTATGTGTCTGTGTCTGGCATCTTTCACTTGTATATAAGAGATCTCCTGTTCATGTAGTTATGTGTAGTTGTGGTTCAGTAGTTGCTGTCTAGTGCCACACTGAAGGATATAGCTAAGATAACAGCTTCTCACCATGTGGACATCTGGGCTCTTTGTTCTCTTGCACATGCGCTTTGGGGTGCCCATGTGTGTCTTTAAGTAGTTTCAGAAGTAGACTTCCTGGGCTTTAGGGCATTCCGAAGTTTAAGTCTGTTAGTGTGTGTCAGTTTGTGCCATTCACACACCCAGTTTTCTAGGTGTTCTGCATTCTAACCAACACTTGCTATTGTTTTAACGTTTGCTCCTCTAATAAAGGACTGTTGACTCTGTCATTTTAATTGACATTCACTCACATTATGGATAGTGAGTGAATGCTGTCACATGCTGACCAGCCACTGGGATATAACTCTGTCAAGGGGCTTATTCATTTGCTTCCTCTCATAACTGGTTAATTGTCTTACTCTTCTTGACTTGAAGAGAATCTTATTTTGACATATTATTGCGAGTATCTCCTTCCACATTCCAGCTAACCTCCTCACCGTCCTGATTGTGACTTGATAAACACCAGCAGTTCAGTTTTGCAATTTTCCTTTAGGGTTAATGCTGTTGATGTTTTGGTTAAGCACCCCTAATCCATGGTTGTTGAAAATCTTACTTTAAAAAATGTATTTATTTTTATTGGAAAAGCAGATATACAGAGGAAAACAGAAAAAGATTTACAGAGGAATAAGATCTGCCATCCACTGGTTCACTCCCCAAGTGGCTGCAACAGCCGGAGCTGAGCTGATCCAAAGCCAGGAGCCTCTTCCAGGTCTCCCACATGAGTACAGGGTCCCAAGGCTTTGGGCTGCCCTCGACTGCTTTCTCAGGCCACAAGCAGGGAGCTGGATGGAGCAGCTGGGACACAAACTGGCACCCGTATGTGAGTGCATGTAAGGCAAGGACTTAAGCCACTATGCTACCGCTATGGGCCCAAAGGTTGTGAAAATCTTTGAAAATACTATCGTTTTATTCGTAGGTTTTGAACTTGATATGTAGATGGGGTTGGTTTCTGTGTATGGCATTAGGCAGGAGCTAGTTTTATGTCTAGTGTGATGTTGAAATGAAAGGAGGCAGTGCTGGCAATGTAATCATCAATTCCCACAGGACTTCCCTTCTGTTTCCACAGTTAGGAATCACTTGAATTACTTGGGCGGTGAAATGTCTACAGAGCCTATGAGATGAGACCATCGGACAGCTGATGACTGACCTGTATATTATTCTCTGAATTCCCCTTTAAACAATTCTAACTCTGATCCTCTCCCTCCCCTCTATTTTTTTTAAGGTGGTTCTAAACTTCCTTCTTATGTTTGACAAGTCCTTGTTCATTTTCAAATGCGGAGAGCTGTCTGAGGCTGTTGTGAAGTCTTTGGATAAAGGCGACTAACACTGTCAGGACTGGTTGGGGCTTGAGAGTGGACAGCTGGGTGTACCGGGGATCGCTGGGAAGGAAACGGTGAGCACCAGTCGCGTGGCCTGTCACTTGGCTGGGAAGTGCAGACACAGAGCACCAGCTCATCACTCAGCTGAACAATATCTGTCTATTAATTTGACAAACTTGAATTTCTACCTAGCTTTTGCAGGAAGAGAGAGAAAGGTGCAACAAGTAGGATCAGCAAGGACCTTTTGAAAAGGAATTGTTATGTCGCCAGTCGTGTGGGTCAGTCGTTGCTCTGCTTTACTTAGAAACATTAAAAAAAAAAGACAACAACAACAGTTTAAAAAGTCATGGCAGACTGCTTTCATCCAGATTGAATCTTTATTCTTTTAATGTGACACAGTCATCGAGTTCTCACATCAACCATGTGACTCACTGGTATAATCTAAGCACACACAAGCACATACAGCTTATATAAAAAAATAAAGCTTATGAAACAAACCATCATTTACAAATTCAGCTCCTTAAAAACACTAAAGAAGAACTGTGGAAATTTCTGAGCAATACAAAAATCTCCCCAGAACTGGCTCTTCATGAAGAAAATATTTTGAAAATTCAAAACCTGGGGCACATCATCATTTTCTTAAAGGTCACTTTTCTAATTCTGTATCTTTCTGAATCTAATAATATAACTCACTGTTGGCTCAAATACGGCTTTTGGGTGGCCCCAGAAGTTAAATGTCATACAAGTTGAAGGTTAAGCTAAACGCCCTTTAAAGGTAAAAGGGTGGAGGCATTTTGTAACCCTCCTTCTTGTTTCCAAACACAATTCGCCATCTGGGGTCCCAGATCAGCAATCCTGAAATGTGATGCTCAGCTGTCTCTTAAACGAATATTGAAGTCTGTGTACTCCTTGTACATTTCTAAGTTGACATCTAAAACTCATTATAAACAATTGCAGAAGATGAAAATGCCAGCATACTATAGATATTGCATCTTTAAATAAAACAGATATTTCCTTTTAAATTCAGCCAAGAGGCTCTGAACATAATATTTATTGGATAGATGCTATCACTCTAAAAATTACATGAACCAGGCGATTTCCAAACAGAAAGATATATTACATTTTTTTTCATTTTACTCCTTAAATTTTTGTGTTTATATAATTTCTTTCCTGAAACTTTAACTTATTTTTGGCTTTCGTATTGTGTAATTGTTTCTTTAATACAATTACATAATATCCTATCATCATAAAGCTGTCAGCCTTTAAAATTTTCTTCTAGATTGAGCTTGATCAACAAAGACAACTGGACATGTTTCACTGAATGAGACGAAGAGGCATCATCGCACCCCCAGTTACTTCATTTATCTGTGGATTAATATTAATGAGCCTTGGTACAGCATCACTTTGGTCTTCCCCTTCAACTTTATGCCTGGAGGTGTTGATGAGCCCAGATAAAAAGATGGGAACAGAAGTTCTCTGATAGCAAAGCCACAGAATTCTTCCCACACTTTTACAGCTCCCTAAGTGCAGAACTGTCCTGGGTTTCTCCTTCCATTTTGTTAAAAAGGAAGAATAAGAGCTGCCAGATTGGCAGAAGGACTGGTCCTTTATGTTAACTCTTTACCAGTTTTGAGATGTATCACTTGGTTTGTGTCCCATGGTGGAGTAGAGATAGAGAAGGCTATGGTCACTTCCACCTTGTAGAAGTAACAAGGAGACATTTTCTCAGGTAGTTGAGTCTTACAAAGAAGACCTCAAAATTGATGCTCAAGCCTGTCTGTCCCCTGAGTTCTGGTACACTCCCAAGGCCTGGCTGCTCAGCAGCCCTGGTGGCTTCAGTTAAAGCTTAACCAGGTCATAAAGTACATGACTAAAACACCGAGGCCCGCTGTGGAGCAGCGGGTCCTCAGATAATCCACTGACCACTAGTCCCACGTGGCACTCTCAGGGAAGGGATTCTGAATCCAGAGGGAGAATCGTGATCTTCTCCCAACCTTTGCCACGTGCAAGTGTCACACTGGAGACACAGGCTGTAACTAACCAAACGGAGTATCCCAAACTGGAATGATCCAGGCAGCCTTCACTCTTTCCTTTTTCCACATAAATAACCAATATTCCGAATAATAGGAAACACTCATAGCAATGGTTTCAGTGAGTGCTGCCACCATCTTGAGAACAGTGCTCTCAGTATTCTGCCTGTGGCTTAGCAGTGCTGTGACCAATGCGTCTCAGCCACTTGGGTTATACTGCATTTTAGAAGCTCTAGGAAGACTGGGGGCTTTATCTACATCATCTGTGCCTTCCTGAGAGGACTGACTTGGGTCCTCACGCAATCAATTTCAGGTATTTCCCTGTTGAGGGCAGCGTTAATGAAGAAGTGCCCTGTAGTGGTAGATACAAGGACTGTAGCACTGGGGGAGGAGCCAGTCTCAGCTGCAGGACTCCCCCCAGCACCATTTATATTAGCACCCCATATGGACTTTCCCTCTGCGTCCACACATGGATTCTACACAGGAGCAGCTGAGATGTTCCTCTATTTCCAAATTTCTTTGATAGAGCAGGAAAAAGTATGATTAAAAAAAACCAAACAAATATAGACCTTAGAATCTGGCCTTTGAACTACAGTAAAATATGGACTGTCACCTGAGCTCTACTGTGTAGAAGTAATGAGAGAACCAAAAGGGATGGGTGGGGGAGTTGACATGTGCAGTAATGACATGGCTAATGCGACATTGGTTACCGAGTCTGGAAATTCTTTCCCTGCAGCATTTAGCTCACCCATCCTTTCCCAACACTGGCCTTGAACATTTGCTATGATGAGGCATAGCCTGCCTTGCTTCATGACTGCCAAATACAACACCTCCTCCCCAGTGGAGCAATAACAGAAAAAAGATCACAAGATAATGGCTCCACCTGGTCTGACCTCTGTCACCTGCCTTTCTGGCTTGAGGGACTGGCAAATGCTTTTCTTTCAGGAGCCTACCATGACCGCTGCTTTCACTTTAAAACCATTGCCCAGGACTTGGTGCTGTGCTCAGCTCATGTGGTGTGACTGGATGGGATTTTTAGGGAGAACAGAGAATGGCTGGTTTTCATCTGCTCCTCAGCAAGATATGCATGATGAACACTGCAGTTGGATAACTACAGTGAGGCTAAGTGGGTTTCCAGGAGCTATTTCCATCTCAGTAAAGCACCAATCTGGCTATTAGTTCATTCTTTCCCACCATACTCACTGTCTATAGTTACATGGAGTTAAAAGTTGTGATTCTACTGAGCAGCCCCAAGTCAGCACTAGCCTATTCTAAAAAGCCGTGTTAAACAATGGCATTTTATCTCAAGATATGGGCATAGCACCCTAGTCAGCCACGTGTATCACCATGAAGTTGGTAGGTGTGGCCCTCTGAGGAGGGCTGCATCAGAGACATTCTCTAACATACTGATGCCTAACCTACTAGAGCCCAGCTCTCTGCTCCAGAGGTCTGGCAGCCCAGAGCAGGTGTGCAGTAAATCCCACTGTCCTCTGAGTGTTGGAACCAGCAATTGGCCTCTGGTCTCTGGATAAAACATTCTCAGCGGCCTGCAGATTTGGAAAAAGCCTATCTCTAGACTGTATAACATGGTTTCTAAAACCAAGACGCTTTAAGATTCCCATTTCCTGCCCAGTGACCCTGGAAGGGAAAGAGGCTTCTGCACTGATGAGAACTGATCTTCATGGACAGATGCCATCACCCAACTGTTTCTTGTGGAATGCACCGAGTCCTTCAGATTGTCTGTCCAGCCAGGCAGCTGACCAGTGATACTTAATAGGCACTGAGCTGAGCCCACTAATGGGGCAGGACTCCTCTTGGGGCTTTATGGAACTCAACAGCCTTAATTGGGGCATCATATGCCCTTTTGTTAACTTCCTTTACAGAATCTAATGAATTCATTCTTTACACTTGATATTTCTTTTGTGGAAGCCAAGTACCTGCATTAGAAGCAGGGCCTTGTTAGCAGGATAAAGAAACCTTCCTCCCTGCAGAGATCATGCAGAGAAAGCTGCACGGATAGATTGTGGTTGCTTTTATTCAGTGAGGTTAGGAGCACAAGAGGCCAACAATGAGCAGCACATTTTTGGGTGCCTCTACAGAGAATGTAAGTGTTCATCTCAGAGAGTTGTCCCAACTTGGGAGGGAATCACCCTGACACATGCTGGACTCCTTCAGGAATGTCACCTTGATGGCCGACTTGGAAGAAAGGAGGCCACTACACATCCGCATCTTCCCAGGGTTGAGGTATAGCCCATTCTCCTTCGTGTAGACATGCATGTGTGTCCCAGCTCCTATGAGTAAAACTTGCTGTTGCTGACTCGTTTCTCTCGTAACCTGAAGTAAAGCAGAGTTCACTGTCATCTGCAGGGCCTAAGTAGCCAGCTGTGTACTCAAAATGGTAGGGTGTGTCTGCCCACATGTTTGCCAAATTGTGTAAAGCTAGGTGGTACAGCAGGGAAGCAGGCTCAGGGCTCCCTGCAAGACACTGAGATTCAATGAGGTTAAATTTCACAGCCATGTAGGCTGACATGAAGATTGTATGAGAATAATGTGTTTCTTAACAGAATCCATCATGGGTATCATGCTGCCCATGGAAGACTGCTGTTGCATTTCCACTGGAAGAATCCCTTGTTTCTGGGGACAGTCTGGAATAGCATGCATAAGCAAAGCATCCTGGCTGCCCTCCTTCCCACCACATGCTTGTGGCACAACCAGAAGCTTCTCCTGGAGGATTCCTGCCTTTCTCTGGAACCCCTGGAGCAGTCAGGTCTTAAAGCCTGGCACAGGCTCTTTACAAGTGGGCAAGTGGGTGGTCATCATTCACCTTTGCTGCTGCAGTGGGGTGTCCTAGAGAAGGCAGGTCTACATACAGAAGTGGTGAGTGCCAGAGGTGTTACTATAAGTTAAGTTACACAGCAGAGAGAACTAGAACCAACAATTCCCTGGGATTTTTCAAGGAAGCAAATCAGGGCATTCCAGAAGCCCTGTGGTTGCTGCTGGAGAGAGGTTGACCTACCTCCGGTTGCACTTCTCCTGGTACATCTGGAGCTGGTTCTCATTGACATTGAACTCCTTAATGAGGGCATCCCGGTTGGCATTACGCAAGTTCTGGTGTGTGTCGTACAGGAAGAGTTGGTTGTTGAGCTCTTCTTGCCGCCTCCGCAGCTGGCGACAGGAGGAGTAAAGTTCCTCCTCGCTCTCCTAGACACACAGAGACAGAACATGGAGAGGTGACCACATCTTCCAAATCAAATCGTGAGTCCTGACATCTCATGTGTGAACATGAGGGAAGCATGTAGTAAGTGGAGCAATTGGGGTTGCCCAGCATCTGTTTTAACCAAAGATAACACTCAATTATGCATTGTATTAGAAGCTGCTAGTTGACAAAAAGCTTAATTATCAGGGTTTTCCTTTGCTGTAAACATTGAAATAGTAAATGCATTACCCAAGGATCCCATTTCTTAATGGAATCCATTTTTTCTTGGACTACATCTGGTCTTCAAGTGCGAGGTGTATTCAGGCAACACAGAAAGAGGAGCACAGCAGCTGAGGAAGCACGCCCCATGGACAAAGAAGTGGAGGAAGTGGATCACTAAAGATTCTAGAGGGACCGTAAAAGGCAAGATAATGGATGACAAGGATACACCTTGAAAATATGCAAAGTGGGAGGATCCAGCTCTGAAAGGACATATATTTTGTGATGACAGCCGCTGGAAAGATGCAGAACAGACACATTGACTAAGACAGAAAGTAGATTCCTGGCTACCAGCGGCTAGGAGATGGAGTGACGGGTGGTATCAAATGAGCCTTGCTTTGTTTCTAGCGCAGTAAAATTTTTAAATTGATTATGGGGATGGTATGCAGCTCAGAGTATGATCAGAAAGACCACTATTTTAAATGGATGATTGTATGGTATGTGGATTACGATAGATAATACCCCAGGGACAAACAGTATGTAGCTACTTATGATGTCTTAACTCCCACCATTATCACCTATGGATACTTGTCCCATTAGACGCATCTTTCCTGTGTCTGTTGGTGCGCTTGGTATAAAGACGTGATCTTGTCACTGGCCAGGAGAAAGTGTTACTAAAAGGTTTCCTGTATTTTCAAACTACTGAGTTAGAGGAAAAGCAGAAAGCACATTTTTTTTTTTTCTGGAAAGGTGTCTGGTACAGCAGCTGGCTGCCTTTTGGGATGCCTACCCCTCATTTCAGAGTGGCTAGGTTCAAATCCAGGCTCTTCTGTGCATATCAGCTTCCTGCTAACGCACAGCGAGGCAGCAGGTGTTGGCATAAGTCCTGGCATCCCTGGCACCCATGTGGGAGGCCTGGCTCTGTTTTCTTCATGGCTTCAGCCTGCCCTAGCCCACGGTGTTACAGACGTCTGGGAAGTGAACCAGTGTCTGTGAGAACTTTCTCCCAGACTTGCAGGTAAAAGGAAAACACGTTGGTTTTTCTCCATGATAGAGTTCTGTAGGCATAAGGATTCCTCTCTTCTTATTTTCCCCTCCCACTATTTTCCACCATAGCATCAGGCTCTAGTCCTTCGGTAATAGAAGTTAACATTCTGATGCTTAAGTGTGTCGTGGTATTGTAGGTATAGGCAAAGGTAGAAAATCTGGTATCATACTGTCAAGATACATTTAAGTGTCTAGTGGGAGTCCTCCTTGTATTTGGAAGTAGAAATGTGTCCTGCAGTGTATCATCGCTTGGCAGTATGCTAGTCTCCATTCTACAACTCATCTATGAGAATTTATATATATTCACACAAACACACATACACACATATATAGTGTATATATACTTGCTTACATATATATGTAATTTGTTTTATATTTTGAATGAAGACCGTCTTGCCTCAGAGAACATATATTTGTCCTTTTTAAAATGTTTTTCTTGTCATTATTTTCCATTTTAGAATTTAGTAGGAATAGGAATTCTCCCCTTTCCTTCCCATCTCTTCTTCCCCATTTTTCCCCTCCCATATTATTATAATAATAAAGTCCTTCAGCTACAGTCACAAGTTCAACATTGAAGCGGATCATGGCATTGCAGGTATAGGCAATGGTAGAAAATCTAGTATGAAGCTGTCAGAGTATTTAACAGACTCCTTGTGACTTTCTCTTAGGAGTAGAGATGCATCCTACAACATATCCTCACTTCCTGGTATGTTAGTTTGCATTATACAGCTCATCTATGAGAAGATGCGTATGTGTTCGCCTACCTGTGATTCTATTTGTTCTAGGCTTCACGTGAAGGTCATCTTATATCAGAGAACAGAAGACATTTGTCCTTGGGGGACTTTCACTGAGCATAATGGTCTCTAGTTGGGACCATTTTGTTGCAAATGGTAGAATTTCATTCTTTTTAATGGCTAATTAGTATTCCATGGAGTAGATGTGCCATAATTTCTTTGCCTACCCCTCTTTCAATGAGAATCTGGGTTGTTTCCATGTCTTTGCTATTATAGATTGTGCTGCTATAAACTTAGGGTTGCAGGTCGCTTTCTCATTTCCTTTGGATATATTCCCAGGAGTGGGACAGCTGGGTCATATGGTAGTTCAGGTCTGAGCACTCTCCATGCTGACTCCCAGAGTGACTGCACTAGTGTCACGCCCACCAACGGTGGAGTAGGGTAACTTTTACTCCACACCCTCACCAGCAAAAACACAATAAGGTTTAAAAAATTTCCCCTATTGCTACTTTTCTCATGATTTTTTTATGTTGGAATTGTAAACTTCATGAAAAGCTATGCTAATACTATTTCATTTACTCCACATCACCCAGATTCCCCAGGGGTAACATCTCGTATAATCATAGTATTGCGATGAAAACTGTGAACTTCATACTGGCATGTTACTATGCAACTAGAGTATTTTCAGACTTCACTGCTGTTTCCACCAGTGTCCTTGTCTGCCCCTGCATCCAATGCAGGATCCCACACTGCCCCTGCTCACTGTGTCTGCTTTGGCTGTTCCTGTGAGGGCATCAGACCTCGCAGGGCTATGGACACCTAGATGTGTGTGTGTGTGTGTGTGTGTGTGTGTGTGTGTGTGTGTGTGTGTGTGTGTGTGTGTGTTTCTGTGTTGGTGATTTAGTAGGACACCTGTCCCCCGCCCCCCCAAACCCTGCCCAAGTCTGTGTATTTGGTGTTTCCTCACAGTTGGGAGGTATGAAGGGAGTGCCAGAGGGGCTGCACCCTCCTTGGTACACGGTGCCAACATGTTTTAGTACTGTAAAATGAGGGTAAAGTAGGTCATTTGGGCAAGAAAGCGTCTGCCAGGTTGATTGGCCATAAAGCTAGTTCTTGAAAGATACTTTTGAGAGGAAACAAACATGCTTTGTCTCTCCCCCTTATTCAGGAATCTCTTTGGTGGATGAGATCTGCAACAGTTGGTGCTCCCATTCCTTCCTGTACACCTTTCTTAGAGGTCACTGTGTTCCATGAATATTGAGCTCTGTCTGCCCTGCACTCCCAGCCCACACTTTTACTTGTTAAATGCAGACACTTTCTATTCTAGAAATAAGAAAAACATAACCAGGCTTTTTTGTTAGGTATATAATCATAATTGATAAATACAGATCATTTTCCATTGTTTCCACACTTCATACTGGCCATCCTCTTTGGTTACAGTTGTGGCCTACAGTGGCTTCTCGCTTTCCCCTTGATTTGTTTCTAACTGTCCCAGTGTTTTTTTTTTTTTTTAAGATTTATTTATTGGAAAGTCAGATATACAGAGAGGAGCAGAGACAGAGAGGAAGGTCTTCCATCCGATGATTCACTCCCCAAGTGAGCGCAACGGCTGATGCTATGCCGATCTGAAGCCAGGATCCAGGAACTTCTTCCAGGTCTCCCACACAGGTACACGGTTCCAAGGCTTTGGGCCATCCTCGACTGCTTTCCCAGGCCACAAGCAGGGAGCTGGGTGGGAAGTGGAGCTGCCGGGATTAGAACCGGCACCCATATGGGATCCTGGGCACGTTCAAGATGAGGACTTTAGCTGCTAGGCTACGCCACCGGGGCCCTAACTGTCCCAGTGTTAAACCATCCTTTCATTCTAGGGAAAAGCTCTGCTTCATTCTAATATATTCTTGTAAATATTAGAATTGATATGTTTCTTTTTAGAATGTGAATTTCTGTATTCAAAAAGGACAGTAATGTGTGGCTGGGTGAGGCAGAGTTAGGAGTGCCTCTCTGGTTTTTAAGTAAGTTATATGGATGGCATCAAAGAAATGCAGCGTTTTCATTTTTTCTGTCAACTTCAGTGAAACAAACACATTTGGACTCTCTGAATTCAAACAGAACTAAGTCTATAAAGCCAAGTCTGACACTGTTCAGTCTGATACGTGTTGTCATCCCTGTTTCTCACTGCTTCTCAATTCTAGCTCCATTGCATGCTTTAAAGGCAGTAACCCATTTGTGAAATATAGTTTCTGGGATTCCGTCTCCTTGACAACATCTACATTTCTATGGCTTTGCTCTTTTTCTTAATTGAACAGGAAAAGTGTTTAATTGGTCTAATAGGATTTTTAGTGAACTAGTGTTTTTTTGTTTTCCATTTCATTCTCTGATGCTATTTCCCATTAGCGTATGTTACTAGTGTTTTAATAATTAAGATAAACACTTGGATGAGTGTTGTTAGTCTTGGTCTGTATCTGGTATCTATACAGTTTTAGAGTACACATGGTCCTGTTTTAAATGTAATGGCATATGGGGCTGGATCCCACATGGATGCCACTTGGAGTCCTGGTGGCTCCACCTACGTACCTTAGAAAGCAGAACACGGACCAACAACTTGGGTCCTGCACCCACATGAACCAACAGATGCATGCTACCACCCCCCAACTCTGCCTTCCAAATAAATCTTTGAAAAAAAAAGCCATAAATGTTCTAATGCTTCCAAAGTGAGTGGGTTAGAGCATTGAATGCACCCTAAAAGGCCCATGTGTCAAAGGCTTGATCCCCAAGGGTGACACCCTTGGAAGGTGGGCACGGAGGGAGTCCTTTAGTCATAGGTTGCAGGAACTCAGTCTTCCTCCTTCTCTCTTTAGGCTGATCAAGATGTGACCACCCACACACCACATGCTCCTGCAAATGCCTCCCAGCAGCTCTGCCACAGACCACACCGACGGGACTGCATAACCTCGGCCATGAACCTCCTAAACTGTGAGTTAAACTTTTCTCTTCCTCTAGTTGCCTCAGGAAATTAGCTAATTTGCTTGTTATAATTACTTTAGAAAATACAGCAACATGTTTTGATTTGAGAACAGAATTTCCTAAAGTCATTTTTTAAAGTATTCAAAGACATTTTCTATATCAGCAATGGATAGCATACATTGCTTTTGCTCTAAGTTATTGATTTTCAGTCCTGATTTTTATATATCAGACCTTCAAACTTCTGGCAGATTCTTCTTTAAATATCAGTCTTTACATGTGTGGCTTTTATATAGTTACTACACTATTTCCTAATTATCGCTGCAAGTAAACCAAGTACTATGTCAGTATAAAGATTTTATTTTTTATTGGAAAGTCAGGTACACAGAGAGGAAGAGAGACAAGAAGATTTTGCATCTGTTGATTTACTCCCCAAGTGGCTGCAGTGGCTGGTACCGAGCCAATCCAAAGCTAGGAGCCTCTTCCAGGTCTCCCACACAGGTGCAGGGTCCCAAGGCTTTGGGTCATTGTCGACTGCTTTCCCCGGCCACGGGCAGGGAGCTGGATGGGAAGTGGGGCTGCTGGGACATGAACCCATGCCCATATGCAAGGTGAGGACTTCAGCTACTAGGTTTTTCTTAATGAATTTTAGTGCTTTTGATGTTTTTAAAAACAATGTTTACATTTTTGCCGTAAGTATGGTTTTTACTATGTCTTAACTTAAAAATTCTAACACCTAACAGTACTTTGAGTATATTTACAAAAACTCAAGAAGAAACCATACAGTGTTGATATAAATTTCTGTGTAAGAACATACGATCAGCTATAAACACTTTGGATCTTAAATCCTACTTTCCTATGAATTCTTCCTCCTCAGTTACTGCCAGTAATCCTAGCAGTCAGTCCTGATTCTTTATCATTTTCCTTTAAGTTCACTTCTTACAAACACATACTACATGGTGGGATTTCTTTTGTAATAGGAGAATATAGTCCGTTCCCTAAATTACATGCAAATTCTTATCCGTTTCATTTTGGTTACTATAATTCTGTTTTCAATTTCTGCCCAGGTCCTTTCCTCCTCTGCCTTGCCCTTCCACGCCAGTTAGCATCAGTTGTTTTTAAACAGTCCTACTTAGGATTACATCTTCCTTCCCTATCAACAGCAGCATGACCTCCCTCTGCAGGATGCTTGATTTGCCCTGGTTCTCCAGGCACCAAAGCTGGAATCCTCTAGGACACCTCTATTTTACCTTGATGCATCTGCTTGCGTTTTGCTGATATTTGATTATTCTTAGCTTCGGATGATGAAATTTTTATCAGTGTTTCAAAAATCCTTGATGCTTAGCATCATAAAATTTTAATCATATTGTGATCATCATAAGTTAGACTGCAAAATTACTCACTGATCTCTCCATTTTGCTGTGTAGAAATCTGATGGGGGTGGGGAATGTCTTACTGTTTCCTTTGTGCAGGATCCACATTAGGTCTAAAATTTTCCATGCCCCAAAATGCATTCCTACTGACCCCAGAGCTCTCTGGTCTTCATCTGTAAATGGCATTTGAGTATCTTCCAGTTTTCAGTGAAGAGGACATAATTGATATTACAAGTCTTTGGTTTTTCTTTACATTTTTGTGCTTTAAGGACTGTATGTTTTAAACAGATCCTTAGAATTTTTTTTTTTTTTACTTGAGTGTGGATGTATTTTCTGTGCGTCCCATCTGGGACAAAGCAGCAGATCAGAAAATACATCCCCGTGTCATTGATAGTTCCTGCCGCGCTCTGGGTCGTGTTGTGTCAGGTCACTGTCCTCCTCCCTCCTCCCTCAGGAATCTGATGCTTGCCAATCTGGAACATGAGGTGTTACTTCCACACGATCTTTGGAATCATTAATACAGGCTTATTTATAGACTCACTGTTAAACTCAAGATGTCAGTTTCTTGTTTCAATCCCAGCAGGCCTTTTCCCAACGTTCTGGCATTTTTGCAACTGCCTCTGATGCTTCCAGTGGCTGTGTTGCAGTGACCAGCCACCTGCCCTGGGTGTGCACTTGAGCCTGTCCCTCTGATTGCTGGGTGGCACATCATGTTTTTCTATGTCTGCCTCGTGGTTTTGACTGTTTAGTAGTGACATCTAGTTGTGGGGCCCTCATCTTGTGGTTCCAGGTCCCCTCAAGGGGAAGAAAACCTTCCCAGGAGCCACAGCACACAAGGTTCTCACGTGTGTGCTGTAGTTCTTTCCCAAAGGACTTGTCCTTCTCTTCTGGCTGAGCACTAAGCCGAAATCCCAGGACAGAAGTCTTTTCTCCAAGCCTCTCATTCCCTGGCTCCTTGGCTCCCACCCACTGTCCAGCAAAGGCCAGCGCAAGCAGTTTTGCCCAACTACCCTTCGGGATTGTAAGGTTCCCGTCTGTCATGGTCACGGCCAGTTTTGGAGCTTCCATATGTCTGAGTCACACAGGTTCTTAGCTCTCTTAGTGGACGTCCCTTTCAATCTCTGGCAAGACTGAGCCTAAAAGAAACTACTTTAGAGAATAATTCAGCCCATATCCTAAAAACATGTCTACTGTTCTCTTTTCTACTTTACCTAGCCTTGGGAGTTTTTAACCAAAAAAGAAAGTTATTGAAATACCTTTATTATTTAGGCTGTGAGTAACATCAGTGGAAGACAGGCTGAGTTAGGGCCTTAGGCCTGACCCAGCAAGCATCAGTAGTTCTGAAAATCACATTGGCACTATGAAAAAATGAATGAATTAAATTATGGCAATACCATATGCAAAAATGTCATAATGTGAAGAAAACTGACCAAGATGCTCACTGCTCATAAACAGGTGGTTCGTGGGGGTTTTCTTCAATTCCCCCTTTCCTCCTACTTAAAACTTTACTATATTTAGTTTGTTAAATCATGCTAAAATATTCTTTAGAACACATATATCCAGAAAGCAAAGTGAAGGATGGAGAATTGGTAAGTAATAGTAACATGTAAATGGCTCCTTCAGGGCTTTAAGGACCTTACTGGCTGTTTGCGGGGCTATAACCTTGATCTCAGCAAATGTGTCATGAGTGAAGTCCATCTTGGCCCTCACTGGTAAACAGTCCTAGCAGACTTGATCCAGAGTCTCTCCCAGGGCAAAGGTTGACCTCGGGCACCGCAGAAAAGGCCACGGCCGCCGAATGCAGCTCGGTTTCCAAGAGAGACCCTTGTGGATGGAGATGCCAAGCAACACCTGTGAGTGGCACAGAGCCAGGTAAGAGGTGTCACCCTGAACACTGCTCTGAGGACCAGCAGCTGAAATGCACACCCTCAGGCCCTACTTGCGCTGAAATGCCCCATCGGGAGCCCCCTACAGCAACCAAGGTAGGCATCTTCCTTCATCAGAGACATCAAGTCTGGACAGCTTCCTGTAAGCTTCCCAGCTGCCAGACATACCCATTCACTGAAACCATGATCTCTTTTCTGGGGTTGTTTAACACAGCCTTGCCACAAAAGTAGCCTACCGTGCTATGTGTGAAACTGTCTTTATTCAGCAAGTGTCCTGCCAAGGGCTTTAGATGGGCGTTTCTGGAGAGTGGAAGTGCTGGTTCCTTTCCCCCAGGCCACAGGTGGACGAAGCCCACATCTTTAGGGAGGTAAACCTCACCAGGCACAAGGGCCTGCAGCTTGCTAGGTCACGGCTTTTGCCGAAGCCTCAGCTATTCCAATTTCACCATCCTATGTTCACTGACCTTAAGGAAATGTGACTTTAAAGGACAAAAAGGTACTCCCACGAGGGGCTGCATTAAATGCTTAGTTGTAAGTAGTCTGCACTGATGTCCCCATTTGGGGGTGTGATTCACTTAGGGCCAGCCCGCTAGGTGGGAGAGCATAACAGTTAAGCAGCTAGTGAAGATGAGGCAATAATGAAAAAGTGTTTATAATGTCATTTGTTTCTCTCTTGTCTGAATGGCATTTAGAGCTATTCCATCTGCTGGGTCTCTCCCCACATGGGTCTCTGCACAGGCCAAAGCCAGGAACTGATCTGGGTCTCCCCATGCAGTTGGGCCTCTTCCATGCTTTCCCAGAAGCATTAGCAGGAAGCTGGACTAGAAATAAGGCAGCTGTACTCAAACTGGTGCTCTCAGGGGTTGCCAGCAGGGCAGGTTGGCAGCTGAACCCAGTATTGCCACAGTACTAACCCCTATAATCTCACTTTTGAGCAGTGGTTCTCAACTAAAGATTTTACATCCCAGTGAGATTTGACTGGAGATGGGGTGGCAGTTGCCACTGGCATCAAGTGGGTCATAGGCAGAAATGCACACATAGTCCCCACCACAGAGAACTGCCTAGCAAGTTAAGGCACCACTGGCATCACATTTTGGAGTATTGGTTTGAGTCCTGGCTGCTTTGTTTCTGGTGCAACTCCCTACTAGTTTATGTGGAAGCCTTGGGCCCCTGCCACCCACATAGCATACCAGGATGAAGTTCCAGACTTCTTCCTGCATCAGGCTGGACCTTATAACCACTTGAGATGCGAACCAGCAGATGAGGGCCATAACTCTGCCTTTCAAAGAATCTTTAAAAATACAGCACCTAGCCCCAATGGGCAACAATGAAGGTTTTTTTTTAAGTATACATAAATTTATATCCTTAATACCAGATCGATTTTGCTTTCTTTATAGAAAGAAGTTAACACTCCTCTTCTCCCCCTCTAATTATGAAGCTACAACTCTACACTTCCCACACAATTTGGGCTGTGGTTTTATGTTAGTGCTTTATAAGAAACAGTAATTCTGGTTTAGGTGTGTTAATGAACTTATTAAACACTTTGTTCTTGCTAAGGACACACTGGCAATGCATAATTCATTTGAAAAGAGGAAACATTTACAGCTTGGGTATTCTCAATACCCAATTTGGCCCTGGAAAAGGAAGAATTTATGCAAATTTTCATGAGCAAGTAATTCTATCATAGCAAGCATCATAAATGGAGATTTTTCCAGATCGCTGAAGTTTAAGAGCAAACTACCATTTTGCATGTAAGCCTTATATTTAACTTTGCAGTATAACACTTCAAGTAGAAAACTCACCATCACAAAAAGGTTTTATACCAGCAAACCAGGATGGATGTCTTTGGGTACCTGAGGTTTTTGGCCCAGACCTTTAAGGCTCAGCCCCCTGTCTGCCTTTCCTTGTTTTTATCATCCAAAAGCATTCTAAAATGCTTTGGAGTGGAAAACTAACAAGGCTGCGAAAAAGCACAACAGCCATGCAGAAAAGCCTTATGTTCTCTCTTCTGACTGAATCAAGTTCATTAATTTTTACTGCACGGGCTATGACTGGGGCTGTCGAAAGCCCTGCCTGCCCTGCTGTCTCCCTCGCCACTTGATGGTTCCCAACTCTACTCACATTCTGCAAGTTGCCAAGCAGGCAACTTCCCAATCACTGCTGGGTTCCTACGGCCAAGAGGGAGCAGCCCATTACGGCCTGTGGCTTTCCCTAGCTAGCAGTGAATACCAGAAAGGTGGCCAGGAGTGCCGACCACACCCAGATCAGCTCACTGGCTTCTAGAACCTCAGGCGTTTTAGCTTAGCTGAAGAGACCTGGAGTGGTGCTCACCCCAAGTGGGCTTGAGCTTCAGGGAGTGCCAGCGTGAAGACGCAGGAGCACCAATGTGACCGTGTGTGTCCAGTCTTCACCAATAACCCCAGGCCTCCCTGCCCAGTGTTGCCTTGTGGACCCTTGGTCCTGAGCAACTTCATTGCTTCCTTTTATAAAAATTCAGCAAAGCCCAACTCTTTTCCACAAAGCTCGCCCAAATCAGTTCATCCTTTAGGGCCTTGGCACATCAACAGGACCCAGGAGCAAGCTGCCTCCATAGGGAAAAGAGCAGGTGCGATCCACACACTGCCTCCTGTAAGTGCATTGTGGATGTTCCCAGACCCTTTTATGGTATCTGGATGCATATGCTCTCTATGGGCTCTTGCAGAAATGAAACTTTGCAGAACTCCCCCGGCCTTGACCTTTGCCAACCACATTGCCTACTCCAGACTTGGATGCCATTCCGCCGGAAAAAGAATGCTGGAAGGAAAACCCAAGACCTCAAGGAAATAACAGAAAAGCAGGTCTCCTTGGGCTCAAGTCCACCGGCCAAAGGTCGCCATCCCTGCTTCCCCTGCCCTGCTGGTCACCCACCACTCACCAGGACTGGTCGCATCTCACAGAAAACCAGGAGAGAAGCCAGCTCAATGTCCTCACTGTACCCATTCTTCAGAGGGACAGATCTGTAGCCTGCAGCACAACAGGGGGAAAGGCAAAGGTGACGTTGGGCTCGGCATTCTTGGAGAAGGTGAGTGCTCACGTGCAGCCCGACTCACTGTTGGCCAGCTAGGGATCCCAGGCTCAAAGCCGGGGACAGAGGGCAGCAGCAATGATGGGTCAGTCCATCTGGGAAAGTCCAGCTAGGAACTCTGCCATCTCGAAAGGAAGCCAATTTACTCAGGAAAAAAAAAACCCACATAAGATTGCACATTGAGTGTAGTGCCTCCAGCTATACTTTTGGCTGACCTGTCACCTTTGAACACCACCTGTAGAAGCACCATGATCCAGTTTCAGATGAGGTAAGCGCCACACTTAAGCCATCCAGTCCCTTCTCGCTCCCTGCCTTCCTCCAGAAGGGGTGAATTATAGTTTATACCTCGACATGGTGCTGATACCTGCATTCCATTTTGTAAGCAGGATTCCCCCAGGGCAGGCAGCTGAGCTGGGATTTTCTGACATTTTCCTGTGGACATTTCATTCAGTAAAGCTATAAGAGCAGAAGGCACACCCACCACCTAGACTGCCAGTAAGCTTTTACAAGCTTTTCCCCGTTCTCCCATCTGTCCATCCTGTTAGACAATTCATAGTAATACGGAGACACTGGCACATCTCTCCCTCCCTCTGTCCTTAGGAGCTCCACAATGCCTTACACTGTTCCTCTTCATGTAACAACATGGCATTCACAAGCAGTGAAACGTACAAGTCTTAGAGTGGGCCATCTTCTTCCTGAACTTCCCTATGGATGTCCTGGTTGGCCAAATTTGTCCACTTTGGTTTTCTTGTAACTTGGGACCTGCAGGTGTGTGGGAACCTCTCTGTCCTCTTAGGGGCAAGACTGAGTGGGTATCAAGTGCTCAAGTTGTGTTCTTCCTGTAGGAACTTGGATGACCTCCTGTTGATTGCCGTCGTTGATATTCTTGGACCTGCTTACCCCTTGTTGATGATGCGACAGTTCAGCAATGGTGGTTTGGTCACTGTTTTTTGTCTGGATAGCCAGCCACAGAATCACTGTGGGTAGACTAATGCTATTCCAACCTGAAATGCATGCGTGAGTTCTGAGTGGGCACTGCTGTTAGGAGCTGGACTGCGAGGGCTTTGTACTCTCTGGCAGTGCGGCTCCATGCCAGGTCGGACTGACGGACACCTGGCAGCTGCCGTTAGGAGCTGGACTATGAGGGCTCTGTGCTCCCTGGCAGTGCGGCTCCATGCCAGGCCAGACTGATGGACACCTGGCAGCTGCCGTAAGGAGTCTGGGCACATGAGCTTTCTCTAGCTCCACATCCCAAGTCTCATGTTGACACAATGGACAAACAGTTCAGGTTTATTGGAGTTGGGGCTCAAAAGTGCTTCTCACTTCCTTCCCCCTAAAAATAGAATTTTTATTCTCATTTGCTTTGGTTGTTTTACAGGGCAAGAGAACTAAAAGCTGTTCCTCTAAAAGGTAAGGTGAGTGGATCTTTAAGCACCTGCTGGCAGAAAGGGAGGCCTTACCAGTGCAAGCTCTGGAGCAGGAAGTTGTCAGACACTCCTGGGTTTGAGTCCTTGCTCTGGTCTTATGCATCTAAGACCGTGAGCACAGCAATTCACACCGCTAACCCATGGAGTGCCCAGATGCTAAAAGCAAAGATGGCAGAACCCCTTCCCCAGGATTACTGTGGAGACTGAAAGACAGGCAGCAAAGGCGGCTTCCTCACCAAGCCCACAGCTTGAGTCATGCCCCACAACAGGCAAGCTCAGAAGGTTCTTGATGTGGGGTGCCCCATTGGTCTGTTCAGTTCCTTTCTCTCTCATGCATACAGATGTGCCAGCCATTGTTGGGAGCTAAAAAGCAGGGAAGAGACCAAAAGCCCCAGCTCAGAGGACTCACAGCTGGGCAGGGGGTACTGGCACTCCATCAAGGCTCTTGTTCTTACACGGAGCATCTTCTAGGTGAGCCTGGATACTCTGACAGCCAGCAAGGTAAGAAAGTTTCATTAAGTCTGTCCTCAGTACAGGTCAGATGGAGGAAAGGGCAAGACCAGGCCCTTCATTTTCCAAGAGGCCTGTACTTAAGCACAGGCCCCCACAGGTACAGCATGATGGAGACAGGTCAGGAACCAGCTGGCATAGATACCTTGAAAACCTGTCTGCCATGGCGCCTGGACCATAGATTTAAAAGAAACTACTCTCCCTACAGAGGGAGAAGTGGCATCATGCCTAGGCCTTATTTATTAAGTTAATCTGCAAGAGGCACATTACAAATTAAACAACCACTGTAATTGCGTGGTTTCCAGTAGTTTATGGAGTAGGCCAATTAACTAAGAAGGCTTGCCAGACATCAGGCTCTGGGGCTCACAACCAAGCATCCTTTCAGAGTATCAGAGCAAATTATAAAAATGGAAAGTTCTAATGTGCTAAAACCAGAGGATTTAAGCACTTTTTTTTTCAATTAAAAATTTATTTATCTTTACCACAAAGTCAGATACATATATAGAGAGGAGGAGACATAGAGAGGAAGATCTTCTGCCCAATGATTCACTCCCCAAGTAAGTGCAACGGCTGGCACTGTGCCAATCTGGAGCCAGGAACCTCCTCCAGGTCTCCCACACAGGTGCAGGATCCCAAGTTGGGCCATCCTCAATTGCTTTCCCAGGCCACAAGCAGGGAGCTGGATGGGAAGTGGAGCTGCCGGGGTTAGAACCGGCACCCATATGGGATCCTGGCACATTCAAGGTGAGGACTTTGAGGATTTAAGCACTTTCAAAAATTCTATAAACTCACTGGAGTTTTTTTTCAAGGAGCTGATCACTTCTACAGCAGCTACAGATCTCAACTTGAGGGCCCTGGCGTGGTGGCCTAGCAGCTCAAGTCCTCCCCTTGCACACCCAGAATCCCATACAGGCACCAGTTCTAATCCCAGCAGCCCTGCTTCCCATCCAGCTCCCTGCCTGTGGCCTGGGAAACCAGCCAAGGATGGCCCAAAGCCTTGGGACCCTGCACCCACATGGAGACCCAGAAGAGCCTCCTGGCTCCAGCCATTGTCATCACTTGAGGAGTGAATCAGCGGATGGCAGATCTGTCTCTTCCTCTGTATATCTGACTTTCCAATAAAAATAAATAAAATCTCAATTTGACCACCAGGTACCAATCCAGCCTCTCACAGCCCTCTGGCTTTGCATCTGCGAAGTACAAGCTCTAGGCCATGCCATCACTCCTGCAGCACAGCCACCAGAGCCAGCAGCACAAACCAAGGAGAGCGGCTGGGACCGAACGTCATCGCAATGGCCCTTACCTGACTTGATGCCTTTAATGGGGTAGGTGGCATGAGCGAGGAAGTTGGGATCACTGAACATATCTTCCTCATAAACCACGAAGCGCAGAAATGCCAAGTTGGGGTCATAAATCTCAAATGTCACCTTCTCCTGGGTGGAAGCCCAGACTGGGTTGAGGCCATTATCATCTGGAAAAGGAGGCCAGAGCTCAGTCAAGGCCACCCTGCCCTGCCCACTCCTGATTCATGGCTTCTGCCTCCATCAGCAGCCACACAAAATAAGCCATTATCTATGCCAAGACCTCAGTAAAGCACAGGTCTTTCCCTGTCCACTGTGTACATGCCTGTGGAAAAGCTACAGCGGCAGCCCTGGACTCCTGGGAACAGGGGAGAAGGGAGCCCCTGGCTGCAGCGCAGGAATCCAAGAAGTGGAAAAAAATGGACAAAAGCAGTGTGTTGAGGAGATGGTCCAAGGCAGCAGCAGACCAGTGGAGCGCTGTGCTCTGTGCTGTCTCTGCCAGACACAGGGGTCCTGGGGCTTCAGCAGTCCTCAAGCCCCTGCAGAGGTAAAGGGGTCCAGCATGGGCTAAGTCCTCTGGATTGGGTCAGCTGTGCCCACGTTACACCTCTGCCTCTTAGCTTTCAACTCATTACACATATCCAGGTGGAACAGTCATGGCATAGAGGGCAAGGACTGACAGTTTGATGAAATGACTCTTTGCTGGGGCAGCATTGTGGCACAGAGAGTTAAGCTCCCACCCTTGATGCTGACAGCCCATGTAGGCCTCAGCTCAAGGTCCACTTCTGGTCCAGTTCCCTGGCTGTGCACCTGGAGAGACGGTGGAGGATGACTCAAGTGCTTAGGCCCCTGCAGCCATGCAGGAGACCCAGAGGAAGCTCCTGGCTTCAGCCTGGCCCAGGCCTGATGTAGCCATCTGGGAAGTGAACCGGAAGATGGAAAATCTGTCTCCCTCCATCTGTGACAGTCTTTCAAGTAAGTGAATAAATCTTTCAAGGAAAAAAAAAACTAAACAGCCTCCCCACGTGTGATTCTGCTTCTTTCAAATACAAAGCAAGTAGTGACAACTTACTTACGACTGTAGTCTTAAACTTGTTGTTGTCACATTCGGCTCCACAGATTTCCACCTCCACGAAGGGACAGGCGATGCTACGGCACAGCTTGGGGAGATGGCGGGCACCCAGGACCTAGGGCACAGACGACAGTGTGGGGCTGTCTGAGGTGCACCTGCTGAGTGCAGGAGGCAGGAACTTCTGTTTAGGTTCTAAACTCAAGGAAGCTCCCCAGCTGGGTCCCAGTGCTGTGCTGGGCAGGGTGGAGTGAAAGGCCAGCTCTGACTATGAGGTGGGGCTGCCCAGCACCAGGCAGGTGGAGCAGAGGCTGGCATCCTGTTCCTAATGGCTCTTTATGGAGTGTGGGTCACCTGGGCTCCAGAAAGGAGCAGCATAATCTCCAAACTTTTGTTTGCCTGTGAAGCTGGCCAAAGGTAAGGGCAGTCCTCTTCACTGAGGCCTAGAGGCCACGTCCCCAGTTCTTCTGGTCAGACAGGTACTCTGAACCAAGACAGCTTTGGGCAAATCCTCCCACACCCATTTCCTGAAGCAAACACTGGGGCGTCTACAGGACAGCTGGGCCTACCTTGACAGTGACCGTCATCAGGATCTTCCTCTGCGACTCAGGGGGCATTGGGTCGTACTTCTCAGTCCGCATGCTCTCAGGCTGTAGGACATAGCCTGTCCGCCCATTGAGTGAAAACAAGGCATGATTCATCTGCATGTACTTGTCTGGAAAGCAAAGCAGACCCCTGCTGTGAGTCAGGGGGGAGAGAGGACCGGGAATGAAAGAAGGGCGTTGTGAACGGGATGCAGAGGAGACAGAGAAGGGAGGAGAGAGAGAGGACAGGGAGAAAGAAGAGAAAAAGGAGGAGGGGAGTATGTGAGAGAAAAGGGGAGACGGGAAGAGGAGAGAGAGGAGAGAAAGCAGGGGAGATGGAAAGGAGACAGAGGGACCATGACACCTCCCCGCCCTCGCTTGCCTGCAGTCTGGAAGTTGAGCGCCACCATCTGGGAGCCGCAGAGCCACAGGCGGAAGGGGTCATAGTTGGAGGAGTCAACCCGCTGGCCCTTGGGGTAGACGCGGGTCAGACCCTTCTGGTTGTACCGCAGAAGGTCGATGGGCTTCTGCCGCACGATGCTGTCAGCCTTCGTCTCGACGAAGGAGCGGATTTCCCGGAAATCAGGGTTTTCTGCACACAGAGCAGCCGGTCACCGTGTAGCCTAGGTCTCAGCTCACGCTGACACAGCAGCTGCTCACACATTGAGGGTTAAAGGAAACCAGGCGTTGCTCTGACACGACACCCAGGGGTTGTAATGGCAGTGGCGGCTGCCCTCAAGGATCCCCAGTGCACACAGGGGATGAGTTTCAGTCTAGAAATACTGCCATTTGTTTGAAACTACCAACATCCTTGAACAAGAAAACCTCCAGGGCCTCGGGGTCAGGCTGGGCTTATCAAGAAGCAGGCAGGGGTCATGGTGACAGCGGAAGATGCAGGGAACAGCCCAGGGTCCCTACCAGGGGGCAGGTGGAGACCTATTTCATCTTGGCATGTTCCAATGGAGGAACAGATCCTGATCGAGGCCAGTCCTGACTTCTGCCCCCTCTCCCTGGTGAACTACTGGGGTTGGCACGGCTCCTGCACGCCTGTGTCCTGCGAGCCCACAGAGGGCTCCAAAGGCCCCCAGAAAGTAGAAGGTGAAGAGCAAAGGCCCAAGGTCTTTGATACACGGTGAAGGATGTTTAGAAGACTGATTCCTCAGTGAAGGACCCATTAATGACTGCAAGGATATCTAGGCCCTAGGCTCTGGGACGTGGGACTTGGTGACAGAACCTTGCAGCCGTGGTTGAGGAGCTCACATTGGGGTGGTCATCAGGCCAGCCCAAGGGGCATCACCAGAGCCTGGAGAGCTGGGGCCAGCAGAAGATGAACACATCTCTCCTGGGAGTCACAAAGGGGGAGCCCCATGAGAACCAATGTGTCATCTGCAGGCTTCTGTACACACACACTAAGCTGCCTGCTGAGCAGCCATGGCTACCCGCCCTGGGGACGCATTCAGCAACAAGTTTCTGCCCCTCTGCCCCCTCTGCTGGTGCCAAACTCCAAAGATCACAGGGCTGTCACCATGGGTTGGGGAGATGGTACCTAGGTTGTCCTTGGTCTTGCTGGTCGGCTTGCAATAGACGACCAAGTCGGACAGCTCGATGGCAATGGACTGGTTCTTCTCCCAGTACCTCATGTTGTTCTCCTGTGTGGGGGTAGGCATCGTCAGCTGCAGCCACTGGGGCAAGCACCCCGGAACCCCACACTCACACCTGCTCCCAATTCCCTTGCCTAAAGCCACTGCTGTGCACAGCACAGGCCCTGTGTCCTGGAAACACAGGCCACTCCTCTCCAACTGCACTGATCAGAGCGCTCTCTCTCTCTGAGGCTGGGCCCAGGCCACAGACTCGGGGCGTTTCTCCTGGGAGGAGGACCCACCATCCCGTTGAACCCTACCTAAGCAAGGATGCACTTAACCCCTTTCCCCACTGCTGACCACCACTTTCCACAGGCCAGTGTGGAACAGTGAGAAGATTGAGATGGGGGAGCAAAAGTGTCATTGCAAGGGCATGCATAACCTCAGGTGACACACCTGGTCCGTCTGCCAGGAGATCTCGTTTCATCCAGCCCACACGCCCTCCGAAAGAGGGTGAATTGACACCTGACACAGAGCTGCAGTGAGCTCAACCTCCACAGCTGGCCAGCCTCAAGCCTGCTCCAAGCCCCTGCTGTGCCTCCTCCCAGCCCTGCCTCCTTCCCACACAGCATCAGCCACCAGGTCCTGGAACAGGCTATGGACACAGCCAGCCAAGACCCAGTCCTTTCTTACGGAGCACATTCCCTTCCTGCTGGGAATGACTGCTTTGGGTTTTCCTTATTGGGCCATCAGCCCTCGGCTGGACGTGCATGGAGGAGGTGTGAGGTGCTGGCAAGAACAGGAGGTTTGCAGTGAGGCTGGCTGCTCGCCCAGGGCCCAGGGCTTCCCTGTCTACAGCCTGCCCATCAGCTAACTCAGAAGACGGGGTGTGAGAAGCGTCTGTTCTTCCATAGGAACGGACCAGTCTTGCTGGCTGTGTCCCCACAGCCTGTTCCAGGTCCCAGAAATGCAGGTCCCACTCTCTACTGAGAGTGAGCCAGGGCGAGCGAGAGGTGCTCCCACTGTGTGCACCTGCCCCACCCGCTCACAGCCTCAGCGTAGTGCCAGGGGCCTGTGAATGCCCACCGTGCCCAGGTGAGCAGAGGGCTTACCTTGGTGTCTATCTTCCAGGTGATCTCCCGAATGCTCTGAAACCACTCGAAGAGCTCCTCCACCCTGTCTGTGGCGAACTCCACCGGGGGGTCACCCTGCTTTTTGGGCTCCAGGACAAACACAAACTGCTTCTGGTTTTTGCCCTGTGGGATTTTCACTTTGGGAGAGAACCAGAGTCCTGATCAGCTCCCTGGGCAGGCCACAAAGGGCAGGCCTGATGCAGGTCAGGGCATTATTCTAGGAGCCAAAGCAGTTGGCCGCCGCCACATCCACGGCTGGCACCAACTGTGGTGGCGCCGTTACATCAGCAGCGTGTGGACTCCAACACACCCTGCTGCTTCAGGCACCCACGAGCTGAGTCCTCACACAGGCTGGGCCCAAGTCCCCAGCACCTGTGACTGTACCCTTGTCTATAAAATAGGACTTGGCAGACATGCTTGAATGAAGGCTTGCAACCCAAGACAGTCCCTGACTTAGGGTAAACCTGTCTTTGTGAAGGAAAGGAGAGGGAGGCCTGAGACAGGAAAACCACAGAGGCGGCGTGTGAGGGAGGAGGCACAAGCCAGGGACCCCGAGGATGCCAGCAGGAGCTGGAAGCCAGGAGCAGGCATGGGATGGCCTGTGTGTGCCCGGAATGCCTGCAACACAGGATGTAGGCTGAGAGATGGAAAACTCGGTGGGACAATGTGACTGGCTTCCCGAGCCCTCAGAGGGGCGCACGCTCCCAGTGGACCACCGCTTAGTATCTCCTATTGGACTCTTGCATCTGCTCCCCCGGCAGGTACTTTTTTTTTTTCTTTCCAGGAGACACTCATGCAGCATGATCAAACGGGCACACAGACCAGTGTGGCAAGGCTACGGCTGAGAGCGACCCAACTCACCCCCCGAGCCCTGTGCAGGCAGGTGGCTTGCGCCCCTCTGTTGACCTGCAGAGACTGCAGAGACTCTGTTGGGCCCTAAGCAGACACTTCAGCTGGACTGTGGAAGGGTAGACAGGCGGGGGCGGGGGGAATAAACGCTGCAAGAAAAATGCTGGTAATGGAAGGAAAAAGGTCCCAAGGCCAGGGAAGCAGGCGCAGGCGTCCCTGCTGTCTCAGAGGCAGCATGGGTTCATGAATTGACGGCTGCAGGGAACGCTGATGCCTGTGCCAGCCACAAGGGCTGCCCCCGGAAAAGGCTGCTGGGGCCTTCTGCCCACAACGGCTCTGCTTGGCCCTGGAGCCCTTACAAGCAGGCCGGCTCGTGGTTCTATGAAGCCCTCTGCTCTTCACACCCACAGCCTACCGGATAAGACCATGCCGGGGCACGCCCTCATTGCCCTCTGCCCCCACCCTGGGTTTCCGGATCCCTGGATCCCCAGCAGAGCTCCTGGGAAGCTGAGAACCAGAGAGGAGAAGTGGTGAGCCCATGGAGTCCCAGCAACCAACAGTGTTAACATGGCTATCAGGAACTAGCCCAGCCCCAAGACCCAACTTGAGCCAGGACCTGGCACATCATCCACCCGCCCTGCCTAGGCGGTTCTGGGATCGGGTCCGGGGCAGCCGTGTGTGCACATACCAATGTTATAGGTATTGAGGTCCAGGATTCCTCTGCAGAGCGCGCCTAAGGGATTGTCTTCAATAATCTATGAAGAAACAAGACATAACTCATGGCAGTCGTAAGGGGAATAATAAAAAGACAACCAGCTTTCCAAAGCACACCGTTTAGCAGACACTGCCTGTGGAACTGTTTAAAATGCATTTTCATTACAGGAAGCGTCCATGGGGAGAGCTCTGAATAATGGAGCGTGCAGGCGACGGGCACCCAGCAGCGTGCAGGTGCAGGCAGCTGAGGCCCCGCCTTCCCGGAGCCCTGGCCTTGTAAATCCCACAGCAAGCATGCAACCTGGTATATTTAGGTTTTCCAGGTCCCCACCAGCTGACCCATCTCCAACTCCCGCCGCACTGGAACCACACCAGGGCCCACTAAAAACAACAGCATTTTGGTCTCGAGGATGAAGGGGGCCGGGGGCCGACAAGATCATACACGCAGCCATCATCGGCATTAACCCAGTCCCTGCCACCAAGCCAGGCTGTGCTGCGGAGAGCCACGCAGCCCAGACATGGTGAAGGCACTTCTTTGCTTAGGCCAAGCTCACTGGACACACACCCGCTCCTCCCAGCTGTCATTCTCTCTGTCAGTTGGACTCTAACTTTGAAGTCTCAAATGCCCTTTCCTCCAGGGAGCCCTTCCAGATTGCCCTGGGATCTGGAGACCTCATTACAAAGCTGCCAGCTTTGGTGTGAGGGGGCTGTCCCTGGTCCTTCCTGGAACCTGCTGGACCAGAGGAGGCCGGCGCAGGCTCACACAGAGCAGACTCATCCATGCTGAGCACACTTGGGGCATCTGGCTGTCCAAACTCGGCGTGTTTCATTTACAGGCAGCTCCAAATAAGGGCGAACTGTGCTGCAGTGGGAATTGTGCTGCATATTCCAAGCCTTCCAGCTCAGCACAACCCGATTAAACTGTGACTAGCTTGTCACGGCGACTTTCACCTGCAGCGGTTTGAGGACAGCCCCAATTTCCCTGTCACTCGTCTGCCCTATTTGGGAGCTCCACAGAGACCACATGTAGCAAGCACACATACAAATCCAGCGTTGGGTGGTTCCAGGGGCTTCCCCAAGCCATGCCTGGCAGGGACCGAGGGCACGAACTCACCTGCTTTTCCATCTCCTCCACATCGAATGTGGAGATGTCCTCCACATAGTTGGACGGGAAGTACTGCTGGATCCGCGTCCCGTAGTCCCCTTTCCACCTGCAAGGAAACCGCATGCCCTGAATCGACACTTGGCAGCAAAGTTCCTTTTGCTCCTTAGGTGCTGCCTTGGAGCCGCTGGGGAAGGCAGGTGGCCAGGCGGCCAGGTGGCCAGGCGGCCGCAGGAGGTGGTCGCAGCCAAGGGGTTTCTCATGCAGAATGCCCACTAGGTGGCAGTACAGCTCTCAGAGACTTCCTAGCTGGGATGAGACGCCGCTGTGGACCCTGCAGAAGAGGCTCTTGCTAGCCTCTGAATGCATCTCGGGTCGAGAGTCTGGGAAATTTGGAAGATTTGTGGGAAAGCATGTGGCTTCCATGTTTGGCACACTTTAGAGCAAGCTCCTGGGCGCCACACTCATTGGCCAGGTCACCAGCGAGAAACAGGTGCACAGGGAGCAAAGGCGGTGGGAGGGTGGAGTGGAGTACAAACACTATGGTTGGCAAACTGGCCAGGCAGAAGGGTGCCAAGGGCTATGGGGGGAGGGGCAGGAAGAAATCAACAGGAAAGTCTAACTGGGCAGCCCCAAGCCCCTGCTGCCGCTAATAGAGGTACCACTGCTATTCCAGGAATAGCAGGCATGGAATCCAGCTATGGAATCAAGTCTAAAAAACAAAAAAGCCCTGATTCAGGGCCCCTTGCAGGAGCGTGGGGAGGAAGCTGGCATCCGAGTGGAGAGGGTCAGCTCAAACCTCAGCCTGTGGTGTCCCCAAGTGGCATCTGGCCTCCGTGCCTCAGCGTCCTGCTCCGTAGGTACAGGTCATGAGACGAGTGTGCATGGAGTGAGTCACCCCAAGTGAAACGCTCAGAACACAAACACGCCCAGGGCCAGCTCCGCTCAGGTTTCCACACCAGGCCCAGTCATCCTCACGACACCCGTGTTGCTGCCTGGACCCACGGTCACCAGCCAGTTCACACTGCTCTCACCCCACAATACTGCTTGCCCGGGGTCTTACTGGTAAAGAGATAAAAGGAAGAGGCAACTCTGAACTCAGGTGGCTTTGCCCTAAGGCTTACTCCAGTGTAAGATGGGGCCAGCAGCAACAGCAAGGGGCTAACCAATAGCGTAAGAATTTTAGTTTGCAATAATGCCCAGGCTTGTGCACTGGGCTAACCCTGCACAGGTCAGCAGCTGCACCAGCCTGCAGCCTGAGGAAAGCCTCATTGCTGCATCCATGCAGCTGGCATAAACATTCAGCAAGGGAGCCAACCGTGACCCTGGCACAGGCTAAGACCTCAATTGGCAGCAGCTGCTGTTGCCAGTTCAGAGATCTATGACATGCCATGGCATGAGATGGATGCCAGCAGACACCTGACATGGCACCACGGTGACGCCAACTGTTACTGATCCACATGCCCAGGAACTCGGCCCAGCACAGCGGGCAGAAGCAGTCAGTAGCAGAAGCATCTCCAGGAAGGGACAAGCCAAGTTCACCAGTCCCTGGTCAGGCAGCCCAGTTACCCTAACCAGCCTTACCAGCCCCCAGGCTCCTTGGAGACATTGTGGATGAGGGCACCGCGGCAGAAGCTCAGCTCGTCACTCTGCTTGGCTTTGTAGTCGTACAGAGCCTTCACGGTTCTCTGCGGCTTCCAGGGAAGACAAGAAGGAACAGGTCAGGCAGGGCCGAGAACCCCAGCCTTCACCAGCTCCGCTTGGGTCTCATCAGGGAGCAGAGGCTTCAGCAGCGATGTAATAGCGCCATCTGCTGGAAACAGATTGGCACTGCAAAGGCACCCAAAAAGGGTGGTGATGGGGCGTCCCCGTAAGGGCCAAGGAATTCTGGGAGCGTCCTAATACTGCTTAATTTTTTTCAACAAATAAACGGTAATGCCTTTCAGCTTAAGCCCAACTACCTCTGCTCAACAACACAAGTTCAAGGGCAATGACATTCCCTGGCCATGCTGGGTGCCTCACCACTTTCCCCCAAGGCACACCCTTGGTCCCTGATCTTTCTCTGCAGGATGCCAACAATTTTGAAGGGTAACCAGGGCCCTCGCCTTGAACTTAACCCACAGGAGGGGTCAGTGTTGGCAGACATAAGGCAGACAGAACTGCCTCAAGAGAACACGTCTCCCTAGTGAGTTGGCGTTAGCCTGCTGCCTGGCAAGTAGAGACCAGGACTAAGGGAAACCCCGACTTTGACATCACGGGATTGTCAGTCCTTCAGTCCTCACACCAGGGTTATTATGCCCATCTGACAGATCATGAAACCGAGGCAAGAGCCCAGGTCAACCAGATGGTCAGGGGCTGCACCCCCGTTACTATGATAATTCCTGATGGTCTGGGGGGTGGGGGAGAAAGCCCAACCAGAGGTGACCTGAAATGCCTCTCTCTGTCTCTTCCTGACCTGCAACAAAGCAGACTCAACCAGCATGCCCTGCTTCCAGTCTGACAGCAAGAGGTACTGGCCCGGAGGCCCCGGGAAGCCACGGCCAGAGGCTGGAGCGAGGGGCATGTAACAGCTTCAGGAGGAGGACTCGGCCCCTGGGGTGGAAGCAGGGTCTTCATGAACCACACAGAAAGAAGCCACCCACCAGGGACTGAGTCCCCATGCAGCACAGCACCTTGGTCTCCTGACTCCAAACTCCAGCCTCACTCCTCCCAAGCCATTATCCAGCCTCCATGTGCCTCCATTTCCTCATCTGGAAAGTGGGCACCGAAACAGGACGTGTTTGGCAGGTTGGTTAGGGTTGCACTGCCAGTGACGTAGCTGAGCACACAGTTGAGGTTATTCCTACACGATCCTCCTCTGTCTGTCCCGGGGACTTAGCTAAAGGAATCAGTGCAAAAGTTACCCCAAGGCTCAGGCACGCAAGCCTGCATACATCCAGAGAGCAAGACAAGGAATGGCCCGAACGGCCAGAGCTACGGAAACAGCCCCACTGGCGAGACACCCAGAACATTCTGCAAGCTCTGCCCATTTCCTTCCTAAGCTGAAATCGCCATGTTTGTGCCTCGCCTAGGAGTGCAGCCTGAGAGTTCGCTCAGCTGAACAGTGGGAGAATCGCACCTAAGCCAACACAGAAGACAACAGAGGCAGGTGTGGGAGGTGGTGCAGGCCAACATCTCACCCCGGGTCAGAGGCCAGGAGGGGTGCCGCAGCCAGGCTGCAGGAGCTGCTGTTTGGAGGGACCAGGCCGGGGCTCCTTCTGTGTCCTTGGTCCAGGGCCATGTCTGCCCAAGGTCTCCCGGCCCAGCACAGCTCTCACAGAGGAGTCAGGAAAATCTGTCTGCTTGAACTTGGCCTCGTTGCCACTTTTAAGACTGGGAGGTTTCTGGCTTGAGAATCCAAGATGAGTCCTGGCCTTTTGGCAGGTGCCAACCAGCATCACTGCTTAAGGCCACTCCCAAGCTGTGGTGTGTGTTCTCTAGGTGACCCCGCCATCTGACTAACGGGAGGCCCATGGCCAGCAGCTGCCAGTCACGGTCAGGGCAGAGCTTGGAGACTGTACGGCAGCTCCAGACAGTTCCACTCACTCCTGCTGCCCGCTGGCCTGCATGGACATCGGAGTTGGCAGCTTCTGCTTCAGGAACTTACATCGCAGAGGGGAAACGACTCAGGCCCTTTCAACTGACCTCCAGGGACAGCAGCCGACCAGGAAGACAGACACGGCCATGACCCCCGAGTTTGCAAGTTAAGCCTGCGGGGGACGGGACCACTCGCCTTACCACAAAGACTCCTCCCTGCTCCGTAAATGCTCTGCCCCCACCTCAGACCCCTGAACCTTCTGGTGCACAGCACTCGCCCTGCCCACTTCACGTCCTGCCAAAGGAGATGTGCACTAGGTGAGGATTAGACATTCTAAAAAGACAAGAAGAATTCCACCTCTGAATTTCAACAGAGCACACCAACAGGGCTCCTTCCAAATCAAGGACTGTGCCCCCAACAGGGAATTTGCTCTTCCCACCCCACCTGTTCACGCTGAACTGAGCCAGAGCAAGGCAGGGAGGGGGGCTAAGGCATAGACCACCCCTCCCTGCAGGAGAACACCCAACAGAGTCAGGGGCCGGCAGGGGTATGAGCTATACTGGCCAGGTGCAGAGGTGCCACAGGCTGTGCCAGCATACAAAACATGAGGAAAGAGACAGAAGCCCTGTGGCCCAAAGGCGACTCAGGATTTAGCAAGAAGGTGGCAGGCATCTAAGTAGCATTGCATTAACGCTTTCCCTGCCACTAGTCAACATCTTGTCAATCATCAGATCTTCTCAAAGAAAGAAAGGAGGGAAGGGGGTGTTTTCCAGACGGTTCCCTGGCCCTGGGGAAGCAGCCATGGGGGTACCAGGTGGGGTGGGACCCGCGCCACCCTGGGACCTGACGGTGCTCGTACCCGCGCCACCCTGGGACCTGACGGTGCTCGTACCATGGAGGGGTTGATCTCACTCGGATCCACGTACATCCTGCTGACATCATAAAGGGAGTTGATGTCTCTTTCCTGAAAGAAGAGAACATAAAGAATAAAAGAAAAGGAATGGACAGTTCATGCTTGCACACCGGTCCCTCGAGCAAGGGCCGTGGGGGTGTGGGCTTGCCTCCTCTTTGGTGGAGGAGTTACAACCCCCTGCAACTCCTGGCAGACAAGAGGGAGCTACATGGCCACTCTCCCAAATGTGTAGACCACCCCTAATCACAGCAGCGCCCTCCCACCCCTGCAGCCAGGCCTGCTGAGTCACTTGTAGGCATGCACTCGGCCTCCTAGCCCACTGGGCATCTCTGTCCCCAAACAGCCTCTGAGCAAGTAGCCACACAGCATGGACACAGGCACCGCACTGGCCCCCCACTACCTTCCTGTCCCTGTCAGCTCAGGGCTTGTTCCTGGCCACTCCCCCTGCCCAGAGCCACATTTCCCTTCCCATCTCTCTGGGCCCACACACTCCTAGGGCCTTGCAGGGTCCAGCTCCCTTCTCTGGGCCGCACGCCCAGCAGTGTCCTGTTGTGCCTACCCTGTCCAGGGCATCCCTATAAATCACATGGCCCCCCAAACATCTCCACTATGTGATGGGACACCCTGGAGAAGCCACGGCTCCCAGGAGCCGACATGGACCCTGGAGTTCCCAGCCTCGAGAGCAGCTCTTGGCACATGGCTGGGACAGGTAATCTTGGCAATCAAAGCGGGGATCCATCCAATAGGATTCCACATGGGGCCACAGAGCCCAGCCCCCTGTTCGCCATCTTCCTTAGTAACTCCCCTCTACCTGGGCTCACTGCATCCCAGCCACGGCAGCTTCCTTCCTCCCTAGCCTTCGGGCTGACATCTGCCCGTGACCTGTGTCCCTCAGCAGTGGAATTTTCATAGTCCTCAGCCATCGCTCACTCTGGATCTGCTCATCCACCTTCCCATCCATGCTCTCTGTGTCTGATTCCCCTCCCTGTGCCCTCTGTGCTGCCAGCCTCCTACCATGTTGTAGCGTTCCAGCAGCTCGGGGGTCACGGGGTAGCGCAGCCTCATCTTGCGGTACAGCGTGTGCTTTTCGTAGTAGCTGACGAGCTCCACGAGGCTCTCGAAGTAGGCAGAGGTCCCCAGCACGAAGTGTCGGCCATCGCGGTTGATGCGACAATGCTTCACTTTGCCCCTGGCCCTGGAAGGGGGAGACCACAGCGGCTGAGACACTGAGAGCTGGTGGTCCCTCAGAGCTGAGCAATAGTTTGTAATGCCAACCCTCGGGGACTGGCTAAGTAAGTCAACAGAGCACAGCCCTCCCGTGGAGCACCAGCAACACTGAGGGGGCGAACCCAAGCGAGATCTAGAAAACTAGGAAGAAATGGTGCCGAGTGCCTCGGTACGTTGCCCTTCCCTCGTCCCAAACTACAGAACTCTGGAAGCAACATAGGGATTTGCAAACCACGGCCCTGGTCAAATCTGCCCACCATTGGTTTTTATGGTATTTCACTGACACGTGACCACCACTCGTTTCGTTAAATGTTGACTCAGACACATTAACTCTACAAGTCAGGCCGTGCATCTGCAACCCGAGGCCCAAACCCTTCAACTGTCTTCAGTGGCCCAACCAACACAACGACGAGTTTTTCCCTAAAAGGATGTAATTTCCTCATCCTTCTGAAACAAGACGTAGGAAAAAAACTACCAAACCAGATCTTTAAAGCACTGAAAAAGCAAGTGTCTAAGGTTGACAGCTAACACAATCTTACCTAAATAAATAATAAAGTCCACCTCAAACAGCCAACTTTGAATAAGATGAACAAGATTAGAGCTATCGCACTGTGGGGCTTCAAAGTATACTAAAAACTACAGGAGTCAGTACAGCATGGTAATGGCACAAAAACAGACACATTAACAAGACAGAATAGAGACAAATCCACACAGTCAATCAACTTTCAGTGAAAGTGGAAGTCGACTGGAGATCATACAATGCTGCAGACAGTACTTGAATGACAGGTGGTATCGACTGCGGGTGCTGTGGACACAGGGTGCTGTGGACAGAGGGTGGTGTGGACAGAGGGTGCTGTGGACAGAGGGTGGTGTGGGCCGCAGGTGCTGTGGACCGCGGGTGCTGTGGACCGAGGGTGCTGTGGACCGCGGGTACTGTGGACAGAGGGTGCTGTGGACTGCGGGTGCTGTGGACCGAGGGTGCTGTGGACCGCGGGTACTGTGGACAGAGGGTGCTGTGGACTGCGGGTGCTGTGGACAGAGGGTGCTGTGGACAGAGGGTGGTATGGGCCGCAGGTGCTGTGGGCCGCAGGTGCTGTGGACTGAGGGTACTGTGGACTGAGGGTGCTGTGGACAGAGGGTGCTGTGGACTGCGGGTACTGTGGACAGAGGGTGCTGTGGACCGCGGGTGGTATCGACTGCGGGTGCTGTGGACCGAGGGTGGTGTGGACAGAGGGTGGTGTGGACAGAGGGTGGTGTGGACAGAGGGTGCTGTGGACCGCGGGTGCTGTGGACCGCGGGTGCTGTAGACTGCGGGTGCTGTGGACGGCGGGTGCTGTGGACCGGGGGTGCTGTGGACAGAGGGTGCTGTGGACAGAGGGTGCTGTGGACCGCGGGTGCTGTGGACCGCGGGTGCTGTGGACAGCGGGTGCTGTGGACTGAGGGTGCTGTGGACCGCGGGTGCTGTGGACAGAGGGTGCTGTGGACCGCGGGTGCTGTGGACGGCGGGTGCTGTGGACTGTGGGTGCTGTGGACGGGAGCCATCCACGTGCAGAAGGAAGTTCAAGCATCATTTCACACCGCGTACAAACATCAACTCAAAACAGATCAAAGACCAAAGTCAAACACTGAAACTGTACAGCTATTAGGAAAAAACAGGGGGAAAGCCCCATGACACTGGCCTGGGTAATGATTTTGCAACAAGAGCAAAAACAGGCAAATGGGACCAGACGAACCCAAGAAGGGCCTGCACAGCCAAGGAAACAACCAACAGAGCAGAGAGAAAACCCGCCTTCGCCAACCACATATGAGAGGACTAATTCACTAAGGATACAAGGAGCTCAAGTAACAAGAAAACTGCCTGATTTTAAGAACAGGCAAAGGGGTCTAGATAGACATTTCTCAAAAGATACAGAGGTGCCAGTGTTGTGGCACTGTGCTTGCCACTTTGACGGTTCCAGCATCCCACTGTGGAGTACCAGTTCACATCCCAGCTACTGCATTCCGGAGCCAACCTCCTGCAAATCGCCTGGGAAGCAGTGATGGTGGTTCAAGTGCATGAGTCTCTGCCACCCACGTGTGAGACTCAGCTGGAGTTCCTGGGGCTCCTGGCCTCGCGCTGGCCACTGCATCCACTTGGGCAGTGAGCCAGCAGGGAGAAGGTGTGGACCTGTCATGGGCACTCAAGAAGTTCCAGAGTCTGAATTCAGACTTTCAGCCCTGAGAGGGGCTGCAGGGCCATGACTGCTGTTTCCGTTCTTATCTGCCTGTCCAGGTTGTGGGAGAGGACACCCCGGGGCCTGCCTCCACCTGAAGCTGCAGCCTTGCCTCCCCACCTGTCCCTCCTACCTGAAGGTGATGGCGTAGGAGTCGCTGCCTTCCCGCCGGCGGATCAGGAAGGCGCCGTCCCGCGGGATCCTCATGAGCATGTCCTCGGCTTCCCCGCGGCTCAGCGCACCATAGAACCACCTGCAGCCCGGGGCAAGCGGACATGGCAGGTGAGAGCCCTCTAGGTGGACAGGGACCACCACAGAGCAGGGAGGTGGTCATCAGATCCAGGAACCCAGAACCTGAAACCCTCAGAGGGGCAACCCCAGACAAAACCATCATGGAGAATAGCAAGTTTGGAAAAGCCCACCAGGAGACCTAGGGCACCAGCCTGCAGCGAGAGGATAAGCTGGCTTTGAGCATCACCTGGCTACCCTAGCCTGCAAGCACAGCCACTCAGACCACGAGAGGCAGGAGCACCGGCGACGATGCCAGAGCAACAGTTTTCTTAAGATGTGAAAAGGCCGTAAAAGGGAACCCAGAGGCCAGTGCAGCGGCTAGTCCTCTGCCTGCAGAACCAGCACCCCATATGGGCTCCGGGTCCAGTCCCGGTTGCTCTGTTTACAATCCAGCTCCTTGCTGATGTGCTTGGGAAAGCAGCAGAGGCAGACCCGAGTGCTTGGGGCTGCTGCGCCCACATGGGAGACCCAAAAGAAGCTCCTGGTTTCAGAACAGCCCAGCTCCAGCCATGGCAGCCATTTGGGGAGTGAGCCCGTGGAAGGGACATCCCTCTGTCTCTCTATATAACTCTGTCTTTAAAACAAAATAACTTTAAAAAGAAAAGCCAAAAGGGAATTGAGCTGAAAGGGACTGGGGAAGTGCCTGACTTCCACAAGAATGTGTATTTTGGCCTATTTTTTTTAACTTTACTTCCAGAATGCTCTGACCTGTGGCCAGGCACACTCTGACAGCTCCTCTGCTGAATGAAGACATGCAGGAGACCCCTCCCAGCTCTTCTTCCTTGTTTGTGGTCACAACACACAAGGAAAGAGCTCCAAGCAGCAGAAACATGCCGTGGGCCCAAAACCAAAGCCGGAGACCTCAGGGCGAGGTAGAGAAAGAGGGAGGAAGGGAAGGAGGGAGGGGGAGGGAGGAAAGAACACAGGTCGGAAGGAAGCACAGGAGTGCGGCTACTCGCCATCCTCTCCCGCCTGCAGGGCAACAGGGGCCCAGCGCAGCCCCAGGACCAGCTCCTGTGACGGCCAGGCCTGACCACCGGCTGCGTGCCTCCCTCTGCCCTCCTCGACCCCAGAGACTTACGGCTTTGACTCGTGCGGGTTAGGGTTGGGCACGGGGTCGGTGAGCTGCAGCTCGAACTCGGCACAGCGCAGGTGTGCTTCACGGTAGTGCTGGATGAGCGCGTAGACGCTGGTGAACTTGAGGTTGTCAGTCAGATAGTACTTCTTAGTGCCGCCCTCCACGGTGGAGCGGATCAGGCAGTGTTGCACGCGGCCGGATCGCCTGCAAGGAAAGGGGGGCCGTCAGTGCCTGGGACGCAGAGAGCCCAGGCCAGGGCCCGGAGGACGACTTGCACTGCAGCCACCTGGTCTCCCAGAACAGACTCAATGCGTCTGCAGGGTCTGGTGCTTTCGCCAGGATAACAGAAACTTCTGGATGGAGAGTGGCTCCCAGGAGTGACCACGACCATGTGCAGGATGAGCCTGGATTGCCACTGGCTCGGTAACTCCTGAGCTCCTGGTCCGACTTCCAGCCACAGGTCTCATCTTCTCCCGCTGTGTCAGCCCTCACTGTCCCCAGCATCGCATCAGGCCCTCTCTCCGAGTTTCACATCTGTTCCCGCACACCAACACTACCCTACCGAAGCTCCCTCCACCACAAACTTGCACAATCCATGGCATTTTTTCTGTCACACTGAGCACAGCAGCAAGCATGCAGTCACCCCTGGGTCTCCATGGAGACGGATCCCACAAGCCCCCATAGAAAGCAAGACCTGGGCATGCCGCAGGCCTGTGTGTGGGGTGGAGTGGTCTTCGCAAAGAACCCAGTCTCCTTACGCCTTCAACCATCTCCAGCTCCCTGACACACCTTCCTGCAAGGGAAGCCCCAGGAGAAGAACCACGACACTATTGCTGACTGAAGTCACCAGAGAACACAGGGGCACACACGCGCCACGCGGACACTAGCTTGGCCACGTGTCTCCGACGTGTGCCGGGCACTGAGAGTCCTTGCACGACGACTTTTCCAGAGACCGTCTGCTCACTACCGAGTTACTCTACCTGGCCGACAGCAAGCTCCATACATTTAGTGATGGAGGTCAGGATGAATGAGTGAATGGACGAATGTCAGCTCGTGACATCACCACCTCTGCTCTCCGAGGGCACCTCTGCCCCGCCCCCTGGATGCCAGAGGCGGCAGCGAGGCTGAGGGAGTCCACCAGGCTTTCACCCCACACTCCAGGACCAGGAGGAGGGCAGGCGGGTGGGTCCACACCTCCCAGGGGCACATCCCATCTTCATCTCTTTTTTTTTTAAAGATTTATTTTATTTTTATTGGAAAATCAAATATACAAAGAGGAGGAGAGACAGAGAGGAAGATCCTCCATCCACTGATATACTCCCCAAACAGCCACAATGTCCAGTGCTGCACTGATCTGAAGCCAGGAGCCCGAGCCTCCTCTGGGTCTCCCACACGGGTGCAGGGTCCCAAATCTTTGGGCCATCCACAACTGCTTTCCCAGTCCACAAGCAGAGAGCTGGATGGGAAGCTGGGCCACCAGGTTTAGAACCAGCACCCATATGGGATCCCAGCACATGCAAGGCGAGGACTTTAGCCTCTAGTCCACTGCACCAGACCCTCATCTTAAAAACTCACATTTCACTTATGACTACTTTTTTTAGTTGCTTATGAATTGTTTCACATCGAGATGTCCTCCATCCCAATTCCCAGGGTCTTCGGGTACTTTTCAAACTCTGTACACACTGGTGGGCGCCCAGCACAGCTCACTCCCCCAGGAGGCCTGGGGCTCAGGGCCTGGGCCGCCGGGCCGGCTCGCAGCTTACCAGAAGGACAGCGTGTACTTGTCGGGGTAGGTCTCGCTCTCGCGCACCAGGAACGTGCCGTCCTTGCCTCCCGTCTCGGCGCAGTACTCCTGCAGCAGCTTCTCGGCACTCATCCTCTTCTCCACCTTCTTGTGAAACCATTTCTCCCCAAAATGCAGCTCCGTGAGGGGCGTATCCTGGACAGGCCACACATACAAGAGGGCTCTTGGGCTGTAGCCACTTGCCTGCAACCCACTCCCGTCATGAGACCATCCCCGCAGCCCTCAATCATGTGCTTCAGGAAGTCTGAGTCCTGACACGCTGGGCGTCCACCCCAGGCAGCTGCAGGGGTGGGGTGAGAGTGCAAGAGCACGCCCCGGGAGCCCAGATCCAAGGCCAGGGGGACCTCTCAGAGAGCAGCAAAGAGCCGTGAACCTGACCGGTCAAGCATCTGGGCCAGCCGGCCAGCCAGGCCCTGGGGACCCAAACAGGCAATCTTTTTAGTGCCGTGGAGCCACACACAGTTCTGGATACGGCTCTTGTGGGACGCCAGTCAAGCCAGCAGGACCAGACCAGCGGGGTCTGCGCCTACCTGGGGCGGCTCTTCCTCCACAGCCTGCTCAATGTCATCACTGAAGGACAGCTTGGCGTCGGCGATGGCACAGTAGTGGCGGGTCCACTTCTAGAAGGGGAGATCAGCCAGTTTTCCCCCCAACCTACCGTGTCTCAGCCCCATCGATCCGCCCTCACCCCCACAAGACTGACAGCACCTCAACTCCCACTGGAGATATCCCTCTAATTTTAGACACAACGATTTCAACTAAACTTGACCCTTTGGGAACACACCCTTTGAAAAAAAAGCATGCTTTGGCCTTCTCTTGTTCATTTTCAGAACTCTGAAAGTGTCTCCCACCCAGCTCCCTGCTTGTGGCCTGGGAAAGCAGTCGAAGACGGCCCAAAGCCTGGTGACACTGCAAGGAAGAGGATCCTGGCTCCTGACTTCGGATCAGCCAAGTTCCGGCCACTGCGGTCACTCGGGGAGTGAACCAGCAGACAGAAGATCTCTCTGTATATCTACCTTTCCAGAAAGGCAGCTGGCAGGGCTGGGGGAGCGCACCTGGTCAATGGAGTCCCACATGTACAGTTCACCCTGCTGCTTGTGCTCGTCCTTCTTGTCCTCCATGTTGACGTCCACGTCACCCCGGGGGCCCAGCTTCTTATGCTAATGAGGGGAGGGGAAAGACAGTGGCTGTCTCCCTCGAGACCCAAAGTCAGGGGTCTGCATGGCCAGCAAGGGACCATCCACACCGGCTGGCCGACAAGCAGCACCAGCATCTCCCCGACCGCAGGGCCTTTGCACTGGCCACTGGCCCTTTGAGCAGGACACCTTGGCACCTGCCCTGCTTCTCAGCTGCCGGCCTCTGGGCTCCAGCCCCGGGCAGTGGCTCACACCTTGACTTCCCCGGCTGAGACCCAGAGACTTTGCCGAAGTCACAGGACCGGCATCCCAGGGTCTCCAGGCCGCAGGCCACCTGCCACGGGACTTCTCAGTAGCCAGCAATCCCCAAGGCCAGTGCCCCGACATGCCCTCTTCGTGTGCCCGCCTGCCTCCTCATCGTAGGTTTCCTTCCCACCATGTCTAAAACAGACCCACCCTCTGCCTCAAGGTTGCGGCCCCCTCACTCCATCCCCACTTGGGTTTTCCCATCTTCACAGCCCTACGCAGGTGGATCAGTTTGTTTCCTTTGTTCCCATACAAGAGTGCAAACCCAAGGCGGGCATCTTGCTTGGCATCCTGCTGCATCTCCTGTGCTGGCACCACTTAGCTCACTCACCAGAGAAAGTGCTCCAGAAACACTCAGCAAATAAAGGGTCCCCACATGCGGCCAGCACTCACACCCCGGGGCACAGAGGCTGGGCAGGGCAGGGGAAGCCACGCTGGGCATCTGGAGCAAGAAAACCAGGGTACAAGCAGCTGTGTTGCTGTGTTATTGGCGGTGTGACTGCAGGCCGGTGGCCGCACCAAGACCGGGCCGACAACGCTCACCGAGGTGAGTCTGAGCACCACTGTGGATGATGTTTCTACACCGAGGGCTGCTGCGCCTCAGAGAAGGGGCTTGAGGCCGGCAGTCGGACCTGGAAGTCACGGCCAACTACCTCCCCGGCTGTGCGGCCTCAGCCGAGGGACAAGCTGAGCGACAGTCACATCACTGGTCAAAGAGGGATGTGGTAGCCCCTGTTGGCTCCTGCAAAGCAACAGGTCTGGGAGGTGAACAGCCCAGGATGGCTTAAGGGCCCCATCAGGAACATGGTGCAGGCCGAGGACCAGGCTCCCAAGGTCACGGACCTTGGCCTTGAATTATTTCCTTGGCAGCAAGAGACCAAGTGACAGTGTTGGAGCCATATGGCTTCCATGGCTCATTGTCCATGCCTGCAGGGTGGGTGGGGGATGGGAGATCTGCTGGCCGGCACCCACACAAAGCTGGCAGGAGAGTTCAGGCCACCCAGCCAGGGCCCGTCTCAGAGGCACGAGGCAGCAGAAGCTGTTCCCGCCTCCTTTCCCAAGGCAGGACGCAAAGACCACAGAAGCCCATGGAGACAGGAGAGAGGGGGCCGGGAAAGGGGTGCTCCCCATCTTAGGGTAAGAGCTGGGACAAGGAAGTGGGCAGAAGTACACACACAGCTGGGCCACCTGAAGCCCTACCAGCCAGAGAGAGGGTAGAGACACCACAAACACTAAGAGGCTGCACCCCTGCCCTGCCCTCTTCCTGGGAGCGCCCCGTGCTGCCCAGGGTGCTGAGGCTCTGAGCCATGGGGAGCCATGACTGTGAGAGTGGAGCCCTCAGCACAGGCCTGGCACCCCTACGGGAGGGATCCTACAGAGCCGCCCTGCCCCTTCCCGCCACGACCTGCAGTTCACCAGCTGCGCTGAGCCAGCCAGCAGTGAGACACAGAGTGAGGGGAGAGAGTGACTCCCTGGCCAGAGGCCAGACCCCAGCCTCCGCCACAGGCCTTGTGACCATTCTCAGGCCAGATCCCCAGAGGCAGGGACACGCGTGGGCACCAGCGCATACCCACTAAGCAGACGCCAGCTGCCCAGCACCCTCCAGCAGGCTGGACCCAGAGGAGCAGAAACGCCAGCACTGCCACCAGAGGGGACAACGGCCAAGTACACACTGGGAACTACGGACGATGCCTCCTGGAATGTGAATGACTAAGGAATCCCAAAGGGACTCGGTGACACTGAAACACGATTATGGGGCTATCAAATAGAAGTATCTGCAATTATTCATAGACGCACTCGCCTCCTAATGCCTTATCAGCGCCAGAGGCGTATCTAAGCTCCTGTACTCGGACGTGATGACAAGGACAGGCCAGGAAAGACGGTCGTGACAACCACAAACATGTTCTGGAAACACCCACAGCTTCTGCCGGTGACAAAGCCCTCAGCGGCGTTGCCAACATCCACAGCAGCAGGAGATGCCAAGGTCTACACACAGGCTGATTTTAAAAGATGCAGGTTTTTCCCATGCAAGTTCACACCCACCCCTGCATTCTAACCATGGTTCTCAGTGGGGGGTGGAATGGGGGTGGCTGTGACACCCCAGTTGACAGCTCATGCCCGAGGAGCTGGCAGAGCAGGGCCTGAAGACCCTGGGTCTGCCCATGGCACACCCTGCAAGCTTGGGAGAAGGGTTTTGCTGTCATCCTGAGCTGCAAGGACACAGAGTCATCGGGCAGTCTTGTGGTGCTCGGGAGAGTGGATCTGGGATCCAGGGCCGGGTTAGCCGGTGCCCTGAGCACAGAGGCACAGCGCCCCAGGCACCTACCTTGATGATGATCTTGTCCCGCAGCTGGTTGGGCGAGGGCAGCTGGTCAGCGCTGGCCTCCGTAGGCTTGGTGAGCAGCAGGTTGCCCAGCACCTCCTTGAACACCTTGGCCATGTGGCGCTGCTGCTCCACACTGCAGTGCTCCTCGATGGACAGGATCACCGGGAAGCTGCAGGGAGAGCGGCGGCTCAGGCACGGGCAGCAGGCACCCACCTAGGCACCCCATCTGTCCCCTACCAAGGCCTGCAGGCCCCAGGATTCCACAAGGCTGGAACTTGGCTGGGTCCGCCCAAGCCCTGTTCTCCAGTCACCCTCCTAACACCCACCCCAGCTCCAAGCCCTGCGGTGCCTGTGTGTGTGTGTGTGACCCTTGGTGTCACCGACACCACTCTCCCTCTGGCACCTCCACCATGGCAGTGCCTTTGTTACTTTGTACAGATGCTAAATGCACTTTGTGCATGTGCAGGTTGAGCATATACACTGATACGTAAGCACTGATTGCATATCCGTATGTTACTCATATACAAGCATATAAATATATATTTTCAGACAAGTAACCCTGTGGGTATTCCTACAGCACTTACAGCTGGGCATATACAGGCAGTTCTCATTATCCTGCAGTATTAAGCCCTCAAGGTTGCGACCAACAATGATTAGCAAATTCCTATGAGCAAACGACTCCTCTAGTCACAAGATTTTCAGCAACTCATCAATATATTACTCATCTACTTGAAGGGCAGAGTCCCCCACTGGCTCACTCCCCCAAATGTCTGCAACAGCTAGGGCTGGGCCAGGTCCAAGCCAGGAGTGCAGAACTGCATCCAACTCCCCTGCATGGGTGGGGGACGCATGCCCTTGAGCCACCACCTGCTGTGCCTCAGCAGGAACCTGGAAGTGGGAGGGGAGCTGGGACTCCAATCCCGGCCCTCCAAGGCGGGATGCAGGCATCACAGCCATCACCTCCACCACTCCCAACCCTGCTTCACGTCCGTTTCTGCTTAAAGGTAACATCAGTGTTCACTGATGACACATGCACAGCCACCACGTACACTGGGACGAGGGCCACCTCAACATGTGCGTTTTCTCCCACTGTGCTGCCCCTCAGGCCCGTGCCTGGGGCCATCATGAACAGCAGTCACCAAGGAAAAGTGCAGAAAGGAAACATCTGGCCCTCAGATGGCCAAGGGGCCTCTCATCCACGTAACAGGAACTACAACGGGACGACACGGTGTTACTGGGCCCGACCCCGGTGGGCACCTGCAAGCCACATAACACACTTCCCAGCACCCTGTGCACCTGCCAACAGCCTCAGACACACTCAAGTCCTGGAGAGCAGGCGACTCCACAAACACAAGCCCACCAATATTGACACGTCATTTGAGCATGCGTGTGTATTTCTAGGGATATTTGTCATTTGAGTTCATGTGCATATATTGTTGGCATGTCATTTGAAGATGGGTATATATGTTTGCACGTATAAACTGAACATAGATATGTTTGTACATTTTTGTATTTGCACATATGTGTATATATTTATCATTTACATATGTGTATAATGGGACTTCAAAACATTAATAGAAATTTATCTCGGTGTAAAACAACGTTCAAATTCCTGCATACAAGGGATCTTTCAATACACATGAAAAATGCACATGAGAACACCAGGCACAGGTTCAAGGACATGTTCCGTGCACTAAGACCAACTCTCGGCCACAAACACCTGTGCTCCCAGAAAGCCGACTCAAGGGAGTGGCGACCCCCAGCAGGCGTCCTTCGGTGCCTCCTGGGCACTAACAGGGGCTGGGACGCTGCCAAGCAGAGAAACAGCAGGCACCGATGGAGAGTTTTCCCACCAGGGGAAGAGACAGCCTGGCATAGACGTGCAATGCAAATGACACATCGAGTTCCCACACACCCACAGCACCCCAGACACAGCACAAAACACTCATCCCACAGCACAACCCTGGCAGGTCCCTGCAATCCCCACTGCCACATCTTAAGACATGCTTTGGATCCCACAGGCCTCCAGAAGACTGGGCAGCAAAGAGGAATTCCAGAAAAAAGGGACTTTTGACAGCCCTTCTCCCTGGGTAGGCTCTAGAACGGGGGTTCAGGTAGAGAATGCAGGGGTGCACAGGAGAGGCAGTGAGGAGCCCCAGGCAGCCTCCTTCACTCTCGACCTGGGTGGGGCACCAACGCTCAGCCGAGGCTTAGGATGCAGCTCACACCTCTTGGCTGCTGGGCAGCATCTGTCTGTCCATCTGCCTGCCCGCCCCATCCCAGCTGCCCTTCTTTAAAGGCCAGCAGGAAACCTGTCAACTGACCTGGACGTGACAAACGCGTGGTCTTTGATGGCCTGCACGACGTCGTCGAACTTGATCTTGGTGGTCCGCGTCCAGCCATGGTAGATGATGGGTTTTCCGTCGGGTCCGTCCCAACAGTCCACTAGGGCAGAAAAGCAGCAGTCTCAACTCCACCGCTCACGTTCACTAATAGCAGGCCAAACTGCAGCCAGCCCCACCCCACACCAGCTCAGCTAGCAGGACCCAGAGGGCCACCAACATGGGGGCTCACCTGCACCCGTGTGGCTATCTGTGGGCTTACGTCATGTGACACCTAGCATCCCCACAAGTGACTACAGTGTGTTTTATTGTCTGATGTCACCTGTTCATTTCGGCTTGCATCTCTGCAGGTGCACACAGTAAAGAGTGAATGAGACGCTTTTGCAACATGTCACTTAAACATTCCCACGGGACAAGAGCTTCAGCCCCCAGCAGAGGCATTGCAGCAAATCAAAGCATGAACCCAGACATCTGTGGGGTAACTATGAACTATAGATCGAGGAACTAGATGTTGGACCATAGGAGAAAAAGGATGTGAGACTGGGGTCACCCCAGCCGTGCAGGTGACATGGGATATATGGTTACTAGTCCTCAGGGACACGGATGCATTCTCCTCTAGAACCAGCTCCAGAGGAAGTGCGGAACTCTCAAGACAAGTAGACTATCTTTGGCACTGATGCCCCAGTCAGATGGGGACAGGCCCCGAACCAAAGCACCCCTGGGCTCTGTCGTGAGGACCACGCGGCAGGTCCTGGGCTCCATGCTGTCTGCAGAAGCGACAGGCTCTTCTGTCTGTCCTGGCCTGCCCTGCCTGCCCACCACCAGGTTTCACGCATGGCATTGCCTCGGCCAGGATGTGGCCACTCACATTCGATGCAACGGCAGCCCATGCGCAGGCAGCGGATGTAGGCTTCTGTGGATGACTCGCTTCGCAGCTGGTCCCCAGTGAGGTACCTGAGTCGGGAGAGAAGCAGGTGGGGTCCAGAGATCTTCCCATCTAGGACAACTCAAGGAAGGCTGTTGCCAAGTCAAACGCCTGAGATTTAGGGTGACCACTGAGACAGCACATGTCCAGGCCATGAGCAGGAAGGTAAGGTTGTTCCCATCTCGCTGCCTGTCCCCCCAGTAGGTGGCAAGCACACACTACATGATCTGCAAACAGCAGTCTGATGACCAGCAGAACTGCTTCTCTTCAGGACGCCCAAATTGTGCAAAGCAACTTTGCCAACTTGCTTTGCAGGGCTACAGAGAGGGGCTTCTCATTGCCATGTCAACTGGGAGGGGAAAGTGTACCCCAAGCCCCCTCCAGAAGGTTCCACAGATTCCAGTCAGAGAAGTGTGGTGCCCGCTGTCTAGCACAGTCCTCCAGACGAGCACACGGGAGCGTCCGTCATGGAACTCACGTGTTGTGGGACGAGGAGATCCAGTAGTGAGACAAGGGGTTGTTCATATCCTGCATGTCCACCACGTCGTACTTCTCATCCCAGATGCTGTTTTCTCGCGAGAACAGGTACGTGAGGAACTGAAAGTCACACACAGGAGAGGTGGGGTCCGATGGCTGCTGACCTGCGGCCAGGGAAGGGACTGGGCAGGGGAGGAGCTTCCAGTCCCATGACCCACATCGCTGCCATGGCGGTTCAGACTGCCACGGGCCCTATCAGCACATGAGTATGCATCCCAACAGCATAACCAGATTCAACTCCAAAAAGGTGGGAAATTTCACATCCCAATTCCCAGGGGGGAAAATCATTATTTTTTTAAATAGGAGCATACTAGAGAGAAAGAGAAAGAATCTTCCATCCCCTGGATCACTCTCCATTGCTACAACAGCCAGGGCTGGGCCAGCCAAGGCCACAAGCTCCGTCTGGGGCCCCCATGTGGGTGGTAACAGTCCAAGCACTTACACCCCTTAGAAAAAAAGAGGGTGGGGGCAGTTTCTGGTCTAACGGCTAAGACACCTGCAGTCTGTCAGAAACCCAGTTCCGGTTCCCTGTCAAATGCCAATCCTGGAAGACAGTGGCACTGGCTCAAGAACTCGAGTTCCTGCAACACCTCCCCCCACAAGAGACCAGGACTGCAAACCCCTCTACCTCCCAGGAGACCTCCAGCCATCGTGGGCATCTGGGGGCAGTGAACCAAGGGCTGGCAGTGCCGTCTTTGTAACTCTCACTCTTGCAAATAACTAAATATTTAAGTCAATCAACAAGAAGCTACAGTGCCCTGGGGGCTACGCTATTCTGCCTGGAGGCAAGCACCACGGGGTCAACTACAAGGGGTCCACCCTATATTTGATGGGCAGGCGCCCATCAATCCTTCAATCTTTCACCTGTATGGCTCTCAACCTGCTGGCTGTTGCCCTCTAGTGGCAAAGGTCAGAAACGCACCCAGGCCATTGGCTGCTGGAGGACTGACCTCCCCGGCCAAGCACGGAACAGCCACATCCTCCCACGGAAGAGAACTGCAAAGGTGACCTGGGCTGGGGTGGAGTGGAGACAGACAGGAATCCCAGGTCGGGCGGGGCCCCCAAGCAGCTCAGCCCACTCACCTCATCCACAAACAAGAAGGGCTCGGCCGTCTCCCTCATCGTATCGTCAATGAACTTGGTCATCCGCTCGCGCACCTTGTTTAGGTCTTGGGCCCAGAGCTCCTTCACAGGACAGAGAAGCCCAAAAGTCACCAAAAGGGAAGGACCCTCACCCCTCGGGCCCACCCAGTCACAGCCAGGTTGTCCAGACTGAGGCCTCTTGGCGCACACAGCCCTCCCCCTGGGGTGGCCAGCGTGTTCTGTGTCCAGCCAGAAAATCCACACTTCAGGATCTGAGGGCCACCCGGGGTCAGCAGGCAAACTAGACAGCTGAGAACAAGTTACCTGCAAAATAAGCATTTGGCCTGTGGGCTGTGGGTGGCCAGCTGCTGCCCCTGCTGGCTTTTCACATGAATCTAGCATGAAGCAGCAGGGGTCACGCCACCTGCTGGGGTGGACTCACCCAACTTCCCCAGTCTACCTGGATGACCATAGTAGCTCTGTGGGTCACTCGTTGCCACTGATAGCTTAGTGACAATGACACAGAGGGTCAGGGACATCACAGAGATCACGCAGGATCACGTAGGAATGGGCGAGAGTTCCAAATACATCAAAAGTCACATCTCACGGCCTCTTTAAGGGGCCAGCCAAGCCACGCCCTCAGGTACCAAACAGCAATTAACATGACCATAAAACCCCTGGGGTTTCCCTGCCCTGAAACTCCAAGGAATACCACAGCAGCACCTGGAGCTGCACCAGCTCGGTAGAAACTTTCTCCCCAAATGAGGTGAAAACCTTGCCATGCTAGCAGGTAAGGGGTGCAGCTGCTTGGCGTGGGGTCTTGCAGGGAGGCACCCACAGTCTCGCTCAACAATGACTCAGGGCCACAGGCTACACCGCCTCCCAGCAGCCCCACGGTGTGCTCAGCTCTGCTCACGCAGTGGCTCCACCTGAATGCGCCCTGCACAACCCGGGGGCTTGGTGTCATTTTCTGGGTCACACCAATGGGAAAACCAGAGCTCCCAGCCATTAGGTAATCCAATAGACTGGTCCTCAGACTGACCTTTCACCCCCTGTCTACCATGACACCCCTCATCCATGGCTTTAGAGTGTTTTTTTTTTGTTTGTTTGTTTAGTTTTAACTCATGCCCTAAGGGAAAATTAAATGAGCTGTAAGCCTTCATTTCCATTAAAAATGGGCAGGCAGGAAATAATGTAACCCTCCAGGAAAGCTCCCGCACCCTGGCGCACAGCAGTCATAAGGTAAATATTCATCACCCCAAACACACCCCACACAGGAGCCCCAGGCTGCCCACTGCTAGGTGGCCCCACAAGCCGGCTCTCCAAGGGTGGCCCAGCAAAGGCGCCGGATCGCGGACACTTGCCAATCTCCTTGCAATAAAACTGATCACCACTAGGTGGGGCTACAGCTACATCGACAGGCAAGCCTACCAGGTGGCTATTCCAGGCTTGGTCTCTCCCTGCTGCCCGTGACTCCTGCATGTCATTGTGCCCAAGAACATTAACTTATACCCTTTAGTCCTCTCCTTCAGCTTCTGGCTGGCCAAGCGACTCGCCTGACCCCATTCACTCACCTCCCCCAGCCTCCACGGATGCCCTGCCTTGTGACCTGACAGTACACGCTATGCTGGCGACATGAACCGTGCAAGTATGGCTTCCGCTTCTACGTCAGTGCTTGCCTGCGACCGAACGTCCCGCAAATGAGCGGGGACAAGGTTGGGACTGTCTCTAGAAACTGCATTCATTTCCAGAGTGCCTGGGCCCAGAAAACCCACGTTTCTGCTTCACTTTGAGCTGAAGTGCTCTGTGTGAGAGATGTTCTACAGTAAAACCGTGGAAAAAGAAGCTGAAGTGAGTTTTGCTGTGAATCTAAAACCACTCTTTGAGTTATTTTTTTAAAACTCCAAGAAACTAAGGGGGGAAAAAACATGACTGTATGGACACAAAAATTGTGTGTGTGAGCCTGAGTGAACACGCGTGTGCTCATGTGTACACATGCATGCACACACATAAGGGACTACCCAGACACATGTGCTCATGTGCACACATGCATGCACACACATAAGGGACTACCCAGACACGTGTGCTCGTGTGCACACATGCGTGCATCATGTTGCTCGTGAATGAACATGTGCTTGGCGTGCACACATGCGTGTGACTATCCGTGTGACCGTGGCTGTGTACATGTATGTGTGTGTCCATGCATGACTATCCACACGAGCATGAGCGTGCGCACACACAACCCAAGCAGCACCATCCTCTCTGCTCCCTGGGCTCTGACCGTGGAGAGCTCCAACCCTGTTGAAAGAGGACGGAGCTGGGTGCACATGGCTGCCAGTCCAGGAGGAAACGCTTCCGGTGGCCTCCGTGGCCTCGGCCCTGGTGGCCGGACACTGATGCGGAGCCAGGAGCGTCCCTACATGGTCACAACCGGAGCATCCCTAGATGTCTGAGCGGTGCCAGTTCACCTCCAAGGAGCTGGCAGGCTGGGTCAACACCCTGGGAAGGGACCCCCGAGAACCTGCTGGGGAAGCTGGGGTCAGCCCTCAGCCTCCACCCAGCCTGGAATGTTCTACACTGTTCTGAGGCCACAGCTGAAGACAGCAAAATGAACCGTCCCATGATGCAGATGGCCGGGCGAGCACGGGTCCCAGAAACTCCTCTGCATCCTCCATCCCCGCAGCCCCCACTCCCTTCTTACCTGCTGCTCATGCAAGAGAAAGCGCTGGAAGTCGTGCAGGTGGACCGCAGAGGCATCAGGCCGGTCTGTGTTCCTGCCTCGGGGGAAGGGAGGGCATTCAGAGGGGTACCATCACCCACAGCTCCCCACACTGGCACCGGGCAGGGACGGGCCCGGGAATCTGCCCAGAGCTACTCCCGGGGCGTCCCATGCTGTGAGTTCTGAGAGGGTCAGGGCAGTGGAGATGCAGTGCAGAGAGACAAGGAGTAGGGGGCCATGAGGGAGCGGCAGAAAGGGTCCCAGAGTCCCAGCTGGAGGTCCAGGGCAGCTTATGGGACAAACAGCAGAGAAACATCAGGGAAGGAAGTTGTGAACCAGGAGGGGTTTAGGGCATTCCCACCTGCAAAGGAACGGGGGGGACAGGACTGCAGGGGAGCCCCCAGAGCAGGAGCTACGGCTACCTCCCAGGTTTGACAGGGCCCCATGACGGCTGGGCACCATATGAGGCCCCTGAACACACTGAGGTGTGGGCGGTACCAGTAAGGGGTGAGCTCTCCCTGGCTGGGTGGGAAACCTCTGCCCCACCCCAAGCAAGGGCAGGACCCCAGCCCGGGGAAGCAGAGGCCAGCCAGACCTCACACTGGCAGCTCCTTAGGTGGTCCTGGGGAGTGCAGAGGCTGGGGGACAGGTCTCTTTGCACCTGAATCCCCTCCAAGCCTTACCAGATCTTGTCAGCCTTTTGCAAAAACACAAGGCCAAACCGGGGCCACCGCAGTGTCCTTGGGTCCCTGGGTCCGCCTGGGCCCGGGCTCAGAGAGGGACACAGGGAACAGGCCACAGACCACTCTCAATGTCATTAACTCCGTAGAAAGTGTTTCCCCCATCAGACAGTCTTGGCTGGCAGGAAACACCCTACGAACTTGGATCAGGGGATTCTGACGCACGGCTAAGGTTCTGACAAAGCCCGCAGCACCTACTGTAACTGAATCACTATTTACGATGTGTGTTGTGCATGTTACAGGCTCCAACTCACGTCAACTCAGCAGTATCTGCTTTACCAGGAACGACACGGCCATGAACACTGCCCACCATAGCCTGTCTTTGGCTCCAAGTCCATCTCTGAGGCACCAGGCTTCCATACTCCCCACACCGCTCCCCCTACTGTCCACTGTGATCACTATGGCAGATGTGGGAGTCCCCGGGAGGGCACCCCAGCCCCAACATCACCAACAACCACTCGCAGGCGGCCCCACCCCGAGACCCACACACAGGACAGCAGTGCCCGGCACAGCACCAGGCACAACCACCCCACAAGACGTCCCTCACCCCAGGATGAACACGGAGGAATCCTTCTTGAACTCATCAAGGATCTGAAACAGAAGAGAGATGAGATGCATCAAAGTAAGACCATGATACAAGCCAACCCACCACGCAACGGGACAACCTCGGCAGCCGGGTCATCGCGGCCGCCATCTGTGTCCACTAGAGACAGGCTAACGTGAGTGACGGAAACCCAGGAAGCCAAAGGCAGGGACACCCCTGCCTGGGACCCTGCTGCTGATGTGAGGTCACTCCAGGACACTGGTCGGCTCCCCCCACGATATGCCCGTGCCTTCAATGACTTTGCAGTACACCTAAGCCTCACACTCGTGCTTCTGTTGCAGGCTTTCCACTTCCCGCCCTTGGCATCCCCCCACACACGGCATCTCCATAAGGACTGTTCCCAGGAGGGAAAGGGCCTGGCAAAGCATGTACCCATATGCCATCCGACTCTGCCCAGTCGCACTCAAACCACCGCCCGATGGACACGGCCACTGAGAACGCCCGGTCCAGCATCTGCAGTCCCCACACTCGGATCCTCACTGCAGCAGCAGAGGTCTTTCTAAGCTCCGAATTCAAGAACTAAACACTGGACTATGTCAACCAGTGATTTCGCCATGCTTGGAGTGGTGAGGTGGGCAGTAACTGCCAACTGTTGAACTACCGAGGCCTCTTGAGCAGGATCCTTGAGCATGCTCCACATCGGGGACCCTGGGGTGGTGTGGGGTGGCTGTCCTCCATCCCAGGGTGCAGGGCATTTGGGAGGCTGGGTGTGGCCTCTCTGCTTGTCCTCTGCCCCTTCTCCCAGATACAGGAAAGAAAAAAAGAAAGTGGAAATGGTGACCTCACCCACCTTCCTATAGCCCTTGACCCATATCACCCTAATAACTATCATGAAAAATAAATTTTAAAAACAAAACAAAACAAAAACCGCTGGACATCGCCACCCTACTCTTGGTGGACCGTTGATGTAATGAAGACGCTTCTCCACAAGGGGGCGCCAGGAAGCACTCCTCCCAGTTTCCCCTCTGACCACCTCTTGCTCATCGGCACAAAGACACACACAGATGTACCATACATGTATGCACTCTGCACGTGAAACCACACATACCTCATCTATTTCTGGTAAAACAGCATACCTTTTTAAAGATTTATTTTTACTTATTTGAAAGTCAGAGGAGAGAGAGATCTTCCACCCAACTGGTTCACTCCTCAGATGGCTGTAATCGGGGAGCTGAGCCAAGCTGAAAACAGGAGCCCAGAGTTTCTTATGGGTCCCCTTTAAGGCACAGGGGGCCTGGGCACTTGGACCATCTTCTACCACCTTCCCAGACCCTTAGCAGGCAGCTGGATAAGAAACAAGGCAGGCAGGTGGCTGGACACCAGGGGGAACCGGCAACCTCAAGCTGGAAACCATGCAGCATCTCAGCAGCCTGAAGGGTCTCTCCCTGGACAGGCAGATCCGGCATGAGTCACCTCGTGGCCCTGGCATCCTGACGCAGTGTCACCCCTGCCACCAGGCTCCCCCTGCGCTGGCAGCCCGGGTCAGGGCAGGTGCTAGTTAAGGAGCACAGTCAGTGACATGATGGCCAGGACGACGGACACTGTCCAGGTGACCGGCAGCTATTCTGTCACTCACATGCAAGCCACAGAACTCCACTCCGCCATGGGCGGGCCGGGGAGCTGGGCCTTCGCGTGCTGGGGGTTAGTCAGCAGCCTGTGGCCCCGGGACAGGCGATATCAACAGTGTGGTGGGGGAGGAGGCTAAGGGAGAGGCTCCCTCTCACAGCTGCAGGTCAACGTTTTCATGAGCACCCAAATATCCGAATTTGAATATACATCTGGCCAAGTTTTACCTGCCGGCAGCTGATTTTAAATCCACACACTTACTACAACCAGCATCAAGTGCAATGTCATATTCCAGCCACCAGGGGGTGGCAGTTGAGGGTGCCCAGGGTTCAGGAATCCTGAAAAACTCTGCCTCAGATTTACCTAAACACACACACACACACACACACACACACACACCACCCCTCGTCCACCATCACCACCAACATAAAAAGTACAGGTTGAAACACTTCTTGTGCGCAAAGGAGCCCTGGGCTGCAGAGACTATCCACAAGCTCCAGCTGCCATCTGACGGGAATGCGTATTGAAATTCAAAGCAAACTATTAATGCAATTAAGACCCAGCCGCTCCAGCGTGCCCCACTCCCAACTCCAGCCATCGCACACCCTGGAGGCAGCGGGTGATGGCTCAAGGGGCTGCTGCGCTGCCTTCCGTGTGAGAGACCCGGATGGAGGTCCCAGGCTCCAGGCTGCAGCCGGTCCAGCCTCCACTGTGACCAGCCTTAGGGGAGCCAGCAGGTGGGAGGTGCTCCCACTCTCGCATGCTTGCTCTCTCTGACAAAGGTAACAACAACAAAACTGCTTTAACTATCACTTGCAATTACTCGGGAGACAGGAGCTGCCACTACCCTGGATTTCATAAGCACGCCGTCACCAAATCATCTTTACGGTCCTCCAGTATGAACCGACCACCAACAAAGATCAGATTTTGAACCATCAAAGTGCTGTGACTGGCTCTCAAGAAGTTGGCTTTGCTGTTGTTGTTGGGGTCTTACCAGGAGGAGTAGGGACATGCAGTTTTACAAGTTTTGTAACCCCTGACCTGACACAATGCTTTCAACTTTACAGAGAAGGCAGAGAAGGGAGAGGCCGACTTTCCCAACATTGCTTGGTCAGTTGGAGGTCAAGCCGAGGCTGGAGCGCAGTTCTCCCGATCCCTATGTGTGACCCGCCTCCATCTGGAGACCCGCGAGTAAGCATTATATGGGCAAGGGAACACTGCAGCACAAGTGTGCACCTTCCTCAGGGCGGCCTTCCCAACCCACTCCTCCCATTCCTCTGCTTCAGATCCATCTCAAGCTCCACGGCCAACAGCGACCCATCAAGTGCTCTCTGCCAGTGGTCCTGGCCAGCAAAGGCAGTTCACCAGCGACTCCTGGCCATTGCCACGCATCACCTACAAGCTCCTGTAAGCTCTCTCCAGGGTTTCCCAGTGCCAGGCAGGCCAGTATCACCACCTCCATCACACAGAGGGGCAGCCTGAGGCAAGAAGTAAGCATTGGCCAAACTCAATCCATTTTGCTCCAAGCCCCCATACGCCCTTCTCCCGCCCAGCTGTCCCTGGGATGCCCCCTGCAGCCCACCCGTGTTCTTGGTACATGGTACAGAAAATCTCTTCTGTATGCCTGCTACTTAGAACACATCAAGAGCACACGCATTCATCAGTGCTGAGAGTAAGCTGGGGCTCCTCCCAGTCTTTCTCCCTGTGCTTAAACACACAAAGGAAGAATGTGTATTCTCTAACAAATTCAACCCTGATCCTTGCATGATCCTACCAGATCAACAGAACCAACTCAAGCACTTGACCTGGCTGTGGCATGTGGCATGGGACATGCTGCACTGGGGCGTCCAGTCAGTGGCTTACCTACGTTTTGTCAGCACAGGTCAACAAACTGGGCAAACCATGAGGCTCTAAGGCTTTCCCTTTGGCAAAGAGATGCCCTGCTTCCAGGTCAAAGCACACATGTCTCTCTCTTTTAAGAGCGTCTATTTCTTAGAGAGACAGACCCAAAGGCTTACAACAGCTGGAACTGGGCCGGGTCAGAGCTGGGAACTTAATTCACGTCCCCCACGTGGGTGACAGTGTTGTGAGCCACCACTGCTGGCTTCCAGGCTCTGCATGAGCAAGAAGCTGGGCTCCAAACCCTGGGGCCGAGAAGTATCTTAACAGCATCTCACCCACCAGCCCAGAATCTGCCCCTATTATTTTAATTTTTAAAAAATAAAAAATATGAATCTAAACACATAAAAAAAAACACACACACACACATAATCCTTCAGCCCAAAAATTACAGCTATCAATAATTTGCCAAATTTTCTTCTAGAATAAGATTAAACCTTACCGTCAGTTGCACTCATTTTAAGATTAAAACTCCAAGCCCACCCATGGGCAGTGCCAGCGGGAAAATCCGTGCCATCCCATTACAGCTCTGAAGAGCCATAGCCACTTTGCTCTCTCTCCCATTCTGCATTTCCTTGGCAGGTAGGGGCTTCCCAGGCATCCTGGGACACAGGGAAACCGGAAACACCCTCTGGACATTCACTCTTACCGATTTCTGCTGCTCAAACATCAGCTTTTTATAGAAGAGATGGAACTGCTCGAAGCTGAGCTCATCTTTGTGCGTGCCTATTTCCTGTGAACAGAAAGAGTGACCACATAACTTGTCATGCCCACCGGGAGAGCGCTGCTCACTGCTTACACAAACAGAACCTTCTCGCTGTGACACCGGCTACACCCACACTGCGGTGCCTGCAACCTGCATGGGACACAGCGTTCTGATTCTCCTGCCAGGGTGTGAATAAACCATCCATTCCTGAGCCCAGAAGGCGGAGGGTCGCAGCCAGGTTTCCAAGAACCACAATGACCAACTCCCTGCTTTGGAGGCCAGAAAACTTACTCTTGACTTCCAGATCCAGGCACACGTGCAGGGTAAGCACACCACCTTGCTTAAAGACAACCAAAGGAGACAATGTGGCCAAGGCTTTGCTGTCTGACAGAGCTCAGCTCCAATCCAGCCATGGCCTGAGCCTCATGGTGCTGGGCAGTTCATGGGACCCCTGCAGACACTCAGCATCTCTGCACCACCCTGAGGGTCTCCCTGAAGCCACACGAGTTGTCACCTTCAGAAGGCCCGGCTCCATGCAGCAGAGGCCTCCCCATCTCTGTCCCCTGCCATGCGGGATCCCCCTGGCTGCCGCTCTCCACCTGGTCATTCCGGGAGTGGCTCTGCTGCTTCCTCTGCCAGCAGCGTGAGCACCCCAACTGGAAGACCGGAAGGGGAATGAGAGAGCTCAGCCTGCCCGAGTCTGGCCACTCGGCAGAGCCGGCCTGAGACTGAAACACTCCAGAGGCCCAGCACTCTCTCAGGAGCCCTTTTCCACGCCACCTGTGTCTGCGGGAGGAGCTGTGGGTGGCCCCAGACCCTGCAGTTCCCAGGCTGAGCCCACACAACTCACCACAAACTTGTCTTTGAGGAATTTGGCACTGCTCACTTTGAAGTTGACCAGCGGGAGGATGGCTTTCAGCTCCCGGAGGCTGACGCTGTCAAAGAGAAAATTCAGGTCCGTCAGCCTCGGGGGCTGGGACAGGGGGTGCAGCGACACTGATATCAGCCCCCCACCATTCCCACACCCAGAGAAAGCCCACTGACACCTGTCCAGAGGTGCTAACCAAAAAAGGCCCACAGGGAGGAGGCACCTGGTACATGGACAGGCCCCGACTGTGGGTCACATGGGAGGCAGGGCTGAGCAGGATTTGGGGTCAGATGGCCAGAGGACCTCGGGCTACTGATGCCATAGGGTTCAAAGCAAGGGGAGGTCACCAAAGGCTGGAGATGAGCAGAAGAGCCGCGGCCACCATGCTTGGACACCTATCAGGTGCAGGGTTAGCCTGAGGTGTCAAGAGGCAATGCCACCTGCACCCCATGCCAAGCCTGCCCTCCAGCCAGGGTTCACAATGGCCAAGGCCAGAGGCTATGGGGCACATTTTACTCAAGGTCAAAGCTGGACAGCAACACAATCTGATCAGAATCAAATTTCAAATATCATAGTCACACAACCAGGACAAGTGTGCCTTCTTGGTACCAGGCTTCAACAAGACTCATGCAAACAGAGGGGAGAACGGAGTCCAGCCAAGGGGACGGCACCCAAACTGCAGCAGGGACAGTGCCAGGCTGATGGGCACCGAGCATCCCTCCAGGCCCACACAGGCCTATCAGAACACTCAATCCTTCAACAGGTCTCAGTAGAACCACTGCCTCCATCTCTTAGGTGGGGAAACTGAGGCTCTGGGAGGTCGGGTGCCAGACTCACACGCCCCACCCCCACCTGTCCACAACAGGACGGAGGGGCGAGAGCGGTGGGTGGGGCTCCGGCCCTTGTGGCCAGAGAGGCAAGTGTCTGGCAGGATGTGGTCCAAAAGGGACCGGCCTCGGGCTGCAGGCAGCAAATGACCCAGCTTCCCCCTCAGCCTCAGGGGGAGATAGATGGGACTATCCAGTGGGGACCCCTGAATGCCACTGACCCCTTTCCGCCCTCCCAACCAGCTGCTCCCCAGCCCCAGCCACAGCGGGGCAGGCACCAGCAGCTTGGTTCATCCAGGAGATGCCCAGAGCCATGGCAAGCACCTGCAGGCAGCAGCCTTTGGGGGATGGGGAGTGTTCCCCTAGGGTCTTTCTGCCCCACCCCTGGCCGGGGCAGAGCTGGGACGCAGCAGGAGGGCAGCGAGGAGCAGCAGGGGCTGGCTGCAAGAGAGACCAGAGATCTTGCTTGAATACTATAAACTGCTAAGTTTAAAAAAATTTCAGAAAATTTCCATTTGATGTAATATTGCTGTTTTAATTGTATTGTAACTGGGGTGGAATTGTTACCGGGGTGGGGAGTTAAGAAATGGCTATTTTGTTTGTGACCACTCACCTTTAATTTTGGGAGAATTACTATGTAACAAAAATAAATTAAAGTAATTAAAAAGAGAGAACAGAGACAGGGTCTGGAGTGGGCTTCATCCTAGGAGGAAGGGAAGCCTTGCATGCCTGCAGGGGTCCAGGCTGCAGCTGGGCAAAGCACCCATCCCACCCCTAGAAGCTGCTCAGGACCCAGGGAGCAGTGGGGACCCTGCGTGCCTGTGCACCTGGCCCTACGGTCGCTCCTGGAGGTCAACGCTAGGGCCACAGAGCTCCTCCTGGCATGGGGGCCGTGCCTTCCGTATCCTTAGGCAAGCCCTTTCACTCAGTCCCCAAGGTCACACAGCACGCGGGTCCCATCAGACCTCATCTCGACTCTCCTACAATCGCTCATCACACATGGTGCTCTGGCCGGTGGCCTCGGAAGAGGCTGAGGCCAAGTCTCCAGGCCTCAACTCAGTTCAGTTCTGTTGGTTTCAGAACCGTTGTAGAATGATTCCAAATGACCCCACACTTGCAGGCCACCACCAGCCCCTCCCTCTCCCACGGCAGACATCGCTAAATCAGAGCTCCTTCCCTTTTAACCCAGCCCCATGAACCTCACGCTAGACAGACCAACACCTCCAGCACCCCCAGCTCCTAACCAGAACCATGGTGATAATAAACAATGCTACTGATTAGCTGGCCCCCAAATGGACAGGAGAGCCCCAGTACCCAGGCAGCACCTGGACAGCCTGGGATTGCACTAAAATGTAGATTCCTAAGCCCCGCCCACGAGTCGCTGAATCTGAGCCAGTGGAGGTGTAAAATTTTCCATGCCGCAGGCCAGGCGTAGGACGAAGCCACCAGGATGTGTACAGCAACGCTCTGCACAGACGTGGCCAATACTGCCCAGGCCATTTTAATGAGCAAGACTCCTGACCAGCAGCCCATGACGCCCGTGTGTGCTCAAGGGGCTAACTGGGCCCCCAGCTGCCTGCTGGGAGGCCCTGCTCAGTCCTCCCCGCGTCCCGGCCAGCGCTGAGAGAAGAGCAGGTGCACAGGGGCGTGTGGTGGCAAGTGTCATCGCCACTCGGGAAGCCCACGTCCCGACTACTCCATCTTTCTTTCTTTTTTTTTTTTTTAAAGATTTATTTTTATTATTTTTTTATTGGAAAGGCGGATATACAGAGAGGAGAGACAGAGAGGAAGATCTTCCGTCCTATGATTCACTCCCCAAGTGAGCGCAACGGGCCGATACTATGCCGATCCGAAGCCAGGAGCCTCCTCCGGGTCTCCCACGTGGGTGCAGGGTCCCAAAGCTTTGGGCCGTCCTCGACTGCTTTCCCAGGCCACAGGCAGGGAGCTGGAAGGGAAGCGGGGCTGCCGGGATTAGAACTGGCGCCCATATGGGATCCCGGGCGTGCAAGGCGAGGACCTTAACCACTGCGCCACTGCGCCGGGCCCATACTCCATCTTTCAATTCAGCCTCCTGCTACGTAGCCTGGCAGGCACCCGACAGGGGCCCCTGCCATACGTATAGAAGACCCGGATGGAGTTACAGGTTCCCGGCTTCAGTCTGGTCAAACTTCAGCTGTTGAAGCCATTAGCCATTTACGGAGTGACCCAGCAGGTGAAAGATTTTTTTCTCTGCCTTTTCAAATCAGTATATATTTTAAACAGTGACATGCACATTCCATGCATGCGGGCTCCCAGGGATCTGCTCCGGTGCCAGGGCCGAGGAGGGGAAGAAATAAGTGGGGCAGTGGGGCTCACAGAAGGCGGGGACAGCCCCAGGCCGCAGGCGGGGACATGGACAGACACGACCAGCATGCTCCTGCTGCAACAGAGTGGACACTGAGTGAGCCGAGGTCACACGGAAACGCCATACACATAAAGAAGACACACGAGTCATCAAATTAGAAAGACAGAGCTGTAGCTTTCAGTGGAAAAAGAGCCCCCTTCTCGGTGAGAAAGTCCTGGAAGCAGACGGGGAGACTGCCCTTCCCCCACAGAACCACATACCAAAAAAACAGAAAGTGCAATTACAGGTGTCTTGTGGCAGTAACACAGCATGGCACCATCAGCAGCTCTGCACACGGGCTGCAGGCCTCCAAGACCGGAGCCATCGCCACTTGCCCCCGAGTGTCTGCATCAGCAGGAAATCGGGAAAATGGGCAGAGCCAGGATTTGAACCCAGGTCCTCCCACAGGAGGCAGAGGCATCACAAACAGCTACTTAATGACTACACCAAATGCCTACCCCAGCTCTGATGTTTTTAAAAGAGGACATACGGGCCGGCACGGTGGCGCAGTGGTTAAAGGTCCTCGCCTTGCACGCCCAGGATCCCATATGGGCGCCAGTTCTAATCCCGGCAGCCCCGCTTCCCTTCCAGCTCCCTGCTTGTGGCCCGGGAAGGCAGTCGAGGACGGCCCAAAGCTTTGGGACCCTGCACCCGCGTGGGAGACCTGGAAGAGGCTCCTGGCTTCGGATTGGCAAAGTATCGGCCGTTGCGCTCACTTGGGGAGTGATTCATTGGACGGAAGATCTTCCTCTCTGTCTCTCCTCTCTGTATATCCGCCTTTCCAGTAAAAAAAATAATAAAAATAAATCTTTAAAAAAAAAAAAAGAGGACATGCGAGTGGGGTAGAGAGGATTCTGTGAGGCCCCAGCTCTCAGCAGCATCAAGGCCCTGATGACAAGCTACAAGCCCCCTCGTGCCATCCAAGATCTTCCACATCACCGTGCCCCGGTGTCCTCAGGGGACACAGGTGCAGGAGTGGCTGAGTGGCCGACAGCAAGCACCACAGGAGGCAACTGGGACCAACTACACAGCCGCCTCGCTGCCGCGGCCCCAGCAGCCACCGCTGCCATGACTCTGCTGTTTGCCTACGTGGGCAGCAGGAAAGGAGGGGCCTCAACCAAGCAGAAGCTGGTAGCTGGGTGGAAGGCTCCGTGGTCAAAACTCCTTTTGTGAAAGAAGATTTTCACACTATCAAGGCAGGCTTGGCAAGATGGCGGGCACGTGACAGGGGAACCAGCACACAAGGTGGCCACGGACCAGTGGAGCAGACAGGACACCGTGCAGGACGTGAGGGTCCGTGCAGGACGTGAGGGACCCCTCGTGAGGGAGGGGGAGGAGGGAGGCAGGGTCATCATGAGACAGACGGGCTCTGGGGCCCTCCGCAAGGGGTGGGGTTTACTGCGCACATCACACGTGCTGTCCTCACAGCTAAATCAGAGTGGGGGCTGCACGGAGCCGGGGACGGACGCGGAGCATTCACGCTTTGGCTGTTCATCGCCTCAGAAAAAGCAAAGGCTGCAGAAAAGCCTGCCCAGCATCACCAGGAAAAGCTGTCCCAGCCACCAGCTTAGCCAAGGCAACATCACAGGAAGGAACCAGATGCTCTCCCAGGGCCACCATCACAGACATGGCCACCTCCCCAGCCACCACGCTGGGCTGGAGACTGCTCTGCCTTTGCAGCCATCCCCACTGGCAGCAGCAGCACTGGCATGCCCAGGGCAGAATCGGTGGCATTCTGAGTGTCCCAGCTGCATTATCTACAGCCATAAGAGACTAGATACCTCTAGATCCGTCAGTGAGGAGCTAGTTTGGGGACTTAACCCACCTAAGGAAAAACCAAAACTGCATCACTGTTTAAGAGTAAAACCTTGAGGCCAGTGGTATAGCAAGCTAAGCCCCTGTCTGCAAGCACTGGCATCCCTTACAAGCACTGGTCCAAGTCTAGGCTATTCCATTTCAGATCCAGCTACCCAGTAACACACCTGGGAAAGCAGCGGAAGATGGTCCAACTCCCTGTCACCTACGTGGAAACCTGGATGGAGCTCCTGGCTTTGGCTATTCGTGGAGTGAACCAGCAGAGGGAAGGTCTTTGTTTGCTTCTGTGTGAGTCTTTCAAACAAACTAACTTATAAAAAAAGAATAAGGCAGCCCTCAGTGTGTCAGTGGGGAGTCTCTCTAAGAGGCACTGTCAGGTCCAGTACAATAGCCTAGCAGCTGGGGTCCTTGCTTGCATGTGCCCGGGATCACATACGAACACTGGTTCATGTCCCAGCACCCCACTTTCCATCCAACTTCCTGCTTGTGGCCCGGGAAAACAGTTGAGGACGGCCCAAAGATTTGGGACCCTGCACCTGCATGGGAGACCCAGAGGAGGCTCCTGGCTTTGGATCAGCATAGCATCGGCTGTTGCGCTCACTTGGGGAGTGAATCATTGAACAGAAGATCTTCCTCTCTGTCTCTCCTCCTCTCTGTATATCTGACTTTCCAATAGAAATAAATTTTATTTTTATTTTTTTAAAGATTTATTTTTATTATTTTTTCATTGGAAAGGCAGATATACAGAGAGGAGAGACAGAGAGGAAGATCTTCCATCCGATGTTTCACTCCCCAAGTGAGCGCAACGGTCGATGCTATGCCGATCCGAAGCCAGGAGCCTCTTCCAGGTCTCCCACGCGGGTGCAGGGTCCCAAAGCTTTGGGCCGTCCTCGACTGCCTTCCCGGGCCACAGGCAGGGAGCTGGAAGGGAAGCGGGGCTGCCGGGATTAGAACTGGCGCCCATATGGGATCCTGGGCATGCTAGGCGAGGACCTTAACCACTTGCGCCACCATGCCGGGCCCTAAATTTTATTTTTAAAGAGGCTCTGCCACACAGGGTCACTGGCCCTCACAGCCATGATGCACCTTGGGCTACTCCACATTGAGCCCCTCTGTGACTGTAAGCACGTTTATCGCTAATTCCTGGGACATAGCAGCAGCTCAAAGACGGGATAAGGCCCAGATGCCCCAGGGCAGACACATCCTGGCTAGGCTGGACTTTTCTACCAGAATAAAGACTCCACTGGGAAGAGCCCATTGTTGCCAGTAACCCCAGCTCTGCACCCAGCACCTGATACGTGACAGAACCCATCTGTCCTCTTGAGGACCCTCCCTGCCACAATGCGTACCCCAGGGCCCACCTGGAGGGTACAAGGGATGAACATAACAAAGTCCAAAAAGATAATCGGCAAGCATGGACGAATCCTACCTGTTTCTCCTGGTTTGATCCACGGAATAAATCTGCTTCCTCAGCCAGCTGCCAAGAGATTAGAGACACACAAGACAGCAAGTGAGGCAACAGTATGCTAGACTGGGAAAGCTCTGGGCAGAGAAGACAAGGGAAGCTACAGCTGAACGGAGGGGTGTGCAGCTTCCCACCAGGGCAGCCTGGGATGCAGATACTAATCCTAGCAGGTGCAGGGCTCTGTGGGAGCCAAGCAGAGCTTTCTTTAAACCAACTCCTCCTGGATAGAGTTGGTAACCTGCAAAAAAGCTGGCAAGAAAAGACGGTGCATAGTGGGGGACTATGGTCTAGAGGGGGAAGCAGTGCTGGGCCGTGATCCCACCCAGATGCCCATGACACTGAAGGGACAAGCCTGAGTGCCTCCCTCATGCATAGGGGTGTGGCAGTCAGCACATCCTTCAGAAGGGAAGCTCCTCCCACGTCCAACACAAACCCAACAGGCAGCTCCATCTCAGCTGCAACGGATGGCTCAACCCATCAGACCAATGTGGAAGCCAGCACAGGCAGGCACCACTCCTGGTTACCAACTGAACCCAGGATGCCCAATGAGTCTCCATGAGTCCATGTCCCATCTGCCTTCCGTTTAGCCTGTGCTGCCAATGGAGAGTGACAGCAGGTGCAGTCCAGGCCCGCATGAGCAGCCAAAGCCCCCATACCTCTCAATGATGGTGGGCGTGGACGCACGCATTGCCTCTTGGTGCAAGATCTTCAGGCCTGAAAGCCACTTGGTCGCATCCTCTTTGGAGTCGGCTGCAAAGGAACATGAAGATGGCAATAATATGTTAGCTCCCAAGGAGACTTTGGCTTAGAGGCCCCAGCCCTGCCCGGGCAGGCTGTGGGGTGGCAGGGAGCAGGGGGGCACCCAGGGAAAGCAGCTCCTTCACTCCTCCCTGGATCCCAGCCACACACAACCGTGATGCACCTGTTCCTGCAGTGGGCCCAAGGTGCCATTTCCGGTGCTCAAACTGTTGCTGTCATGATGACCAAATGAGTACTGATATTACATGACCACATCCCTGTGGCTCTACAGGCACACATGGAGGAAGGGCCACGTGAGCCCAGGACCTGAGGGTGGCCTCAGGCAGGCCACAGAAGAGCACCCTCCCCAGCCCCAACTGGGTGAGCTCATTGACTTGGCACTTCTGGCTTCCAGAATGATCAGAAAATGCAAGGCTGTGTCTCAGCCGCCCTGTGTGATGGTCAAAGCTGACTCAGGCCAGGGTAACACAGCTCCATCCCCAATGCTGACTCTCCCATGGGCCTCTTACAGGGGGCCATGTGATGGGCATGGACCCACCCCATCTCCCAATACTTAACTGCACCTGCCAAGCCCCTTCTCCCATTTCTGCCAACAACTGCCAAGCCCAGGGCTGCAGCATCAGAATTCGGAGGGCTGGAGGGTGTTACAGCTGAGAGCCACAGTGGGGTGGTAGAGGTGGGGGGTTAACGCACAGAGCTCCAACTTTCAGTCTTGCTTTATCAAGACTTGTCACCTTGTAGCCCTGGGGCCAGTGAGTGCCGGATGCAGGACCTGAGAGCACCTGTACCCCTGGTCCCAAGAGGGCACTGCTCTCTCTCCTGTTTCCAACAGGTGCTGGCACAATACTGCAGGGAGTGGCATGGGAGAAAGCAACTGCAGTTCCCCCTCACCCTGCCCAGGGTCTGTACTGAGCTGGGGGTGCAGTGTGGGGAATCGAAGTCCAGACCCTCCTGGGCCTGAAGGATCCCAGACACCAAAGTTTGCATGCAGGGCTCCCACGGGCTTCCTGCCAAGAGCAGGGGTGCACGCTCAGCCTGCAGTGAGGCCAGACACACAGAGCTGTGTGGGTTCACAGGTGTGAGGCCCCCATCTCCTGCCCCATCTTTCCCACCTGCCACGCACCACGAGGGAGACATCTGCTTGCCACTGCTGAAACCCAGCTCGCTACTCCCCTCTTCTAGACCCTGCATGTCTGTCTGTCTGTCTCTCTCTCTTCCCAACTCCTACTGAGGCCTCAACACCCAGTTCAGAAGTCCCCTGCTAGGACTGGTATTGAGGTATAGTGCATAAAGATGCCACTTGCCAGGCCAGTGCACTGGTTCAACCTGCTAATCCTCTACTTCCAAGTGCAAGCAACCCATATGGGCACCGGTTCTTATTCTGGGTGCTCCACTTCCCATCCAGCTCCCTGCTTGTGGCCTGGGAAAGCAGCAGAAGATGGTCCACAGCCTTGGGAACCCTGTACCCAGATAGGAGACCCAGAAGCTCCCAGCTCCTGGCTTTGAGTCAGCTCAGTTCCAGCCATTGCAGCGTCTTGGGAAATGAACCAGCAGATGGAGGATCTCTCTTTGTAAATCTGTCCAATGAAAATAAATTAAAAGGAAAAAAGAAAAAGCTGCCACCTAAAACAAACCAGCATCCTATATGGGTGCCAATTCACATCCCAGCTGCTGCACTTGTGATCCAGCTGCCTGCTGATACACCTGGGAAAACACCAAATGATGACTCAAGTACTTGGGTCCCAAGACCCTCCCGGGAGAAGCTCCTAGATTCTGGCTTTGGCCTGGCCCAGCCCTGGCTTCTGTCACCATCTGGAGATTGAACAAGTGCACAGAAGACCAATCTCTCTCTCCCCCTCCCTCCATCTCTCTCTCTCTGTCTCTTTTCCCCTACCTCTGCCCCTTTCTCTATAACTTCGCCTTCAAAATACATTTGAACATAAATCTTTTCATGACCTCCTATGCCAAGCCTGCCCTGGGACACCCTTGTGAACACACGGAGTGCACACTGCGCTGCCTGGGAGCCACAGCTCTTATCACAGCACACGGCAGTTCTCCAACCTCACACCTGACTCCCACACAGGCTGAGCTTCCTCAGGCCAGCCACAGGGTCTCCCCCGTCTTTCATTTTTTAAGCATGTATTTACTTATTTGAAAGGCACAGATACAGAGAGGGAGACACACAGGGAAGAGAGGAGATCTTCCGGGTACTGGTTCATCCCCCCACATGGCCACAGTGGTCAGAGCTGGGCCAAGCTGAGGCTGAGAACCCAGACGTCCAGCTGGGTGTCCCCACTGGTGGCAGGGCCCCAGTTAAGTGAACCTTCTGCTGCTTCCCCAGGCTCATCAGCTGAGAGCTGGAACGGAAGGCAAACCAGCCCAGATGCAAACCAGCACACATCTGGAACGCCAGCAGCAAGGGTATATGCCAACACCAGGCCCTTACCCTGAGACGTCCAGTTCAACCAAGCTAGGGATCCACGCTCACAAGACGCTTGGTGAAGAAACAAGACTAAGAAAACCTATTTGATTGTAAATCAAACGTGTATCAACTTTCATAGGCCTCACTTCCCCCAATCTACTACTTTCAATAGCATTTATTTTCTCACTTATCAGTCACGATTATCCATTTATTTCTAAGTCAACAGATTCTAGGCCTGGGCCTGAGATGAAGCCCAGCTTCTGTGCCAAGGCAAAGCACCTGAGCTTCCTCCCAGCTCCTGTGCCCGCATCCCCAGCAGCTGCTTTGCAAGGGACAGAGTGATAGAGACAGCCTGAATCCTCACCGGCACACACACAGGTCTATATGTGTGCAGGTGTGTGCGCATGCACAACACAAGGTCTTAGGCCAGTCCCTGCACCGCAATGTCAAGTTTGTGTGAGAGGAAGGCAGATCCTGGCCCGCGGGCTCCGAGTGCTAACACAGCCCTCAGCCTGGGCCAGGCAGCCACTGAACACTCTCCTCACCTTTCCCGAGGAGAAGGCATGCCTGTCCCTCCATTCCACAGCTGAGAGGTGAAGCAGCTTACCCAAAGACACAGGCTAGAAAGGGGGCAGGCTGGGTCTCAGCTCCTTAGCAGCCCAAGCACGCAGCCACGGGCAGGCAGGTGGGAATATCCCCAGCAGGAAACTGAGGCACAGTGAGGAAGACAGCCTGGGGGCGGGCACCCACCTGCCAAGCTGAGGGTGTTGAGGACAAACTGAGTGCCGTACAAGACGGTAAAGCAGCAGTCTTCCTTCTGGCGCACTGCTTTGGCACGCTCAAAATCCTTCGAGTTCTTTCCTGGGCGGATTTCCTTGATTTCCATGATGTCCACTGAAAGGGAAGGCCAGAGCCATGAGAAGCCCACCTCGTGCCGCCTGATTCCCCACCTGAGGACACGCCCACCCCACCTGAGGACACGCCCACCCCACCTGAGGACACGCCCATCCCCCACCTGAGGACACGCCCATCCCCCACCTGAGGACACGCCCATCCCCCAGAAGGGACGCAGGAGGCCACCCCTGCCCGCACGCTAGGCGCCCACCCCTGTTGGAAGCAGCCAGAAGGCCAAGAGCTTCCATTGCTCCGCAGACACTGCGAAAAGGCTGTCGATCCAATCAACATATGCTCTACTTCAGATTCTTCTTGTTTCATTAACTTCAACTTTTTATGAGTGATTTAAAAAATGCACCACTCCGTTCACTGCTCTAGTCACCAAACACAGCCTGAGGAGAAGAGACATTCTAAAGTCCATGGAAACCGCAGGAAGGACTCGGCGCCTTGCACACGCAGCGTCTAGAAGGCCGTCAACACGGCTGACTCACCTGCATTAGCAATCGTTGTAGACTGCCAGGGTACTGGGTGTGTGAACGCAAGCCACCCTACCCAGCCAGCCGCCAGCCAAGCCTAGTGACTTTAAAGCCTCATTCTTTTTTTTTTTTTTAAGATTTATTTTTATTATTTTTTCATTGGAAAGGCAGATATACAGAGAGGAGAGACAGAGAGGAAGATCTTCCGTCCGATGATTCACTCCCCAAGTGAGCGCAACGGGCCAATACTATGCCGATCCGAAGCCAGGAGCCTCTTCCTGGTCTCCCACGCGGGTGCAGGTTCCCAAAGTCTTGGGCCGTCCTCGACTGCTTTCCCAGGCCACAGGCAGGGAGCTGGAAGGGAAGCGGGGCTGCCGGGATTAGAACCGGCGTCCATATGGGATCCCGGGCGTGCAAGGCGAGGACCTTTAACCACTTGCGCCACCGCGCCGGGCCCTAAAGCCTCATTCTTGTTCATTTCTAAAAATGTTTATTATAGAGACTTTTTACCTACCTGCAAGAGAAAACCAAGTCTAACAATTCTTTTTACCAAGACATGTCTACAGGAACCAGCTCGCTATGGGCTTTCTTCCTTGCAGCACAACACATTCTAATCACATATATTCTGTGCAAATCAGCAAGAATGGGACATACATGCACAACTAAAGCCGAATGTTCAGAGAGTGCAACACCACCTTCCAGTAGTCACCAAGTCCCACCATTCTTATTCTGAACCTGTCGACCTCTAGCCACTTCCCTGGCCCAGCGGAGTGCAGGCGACAGCAGCCACCTGACCTAGGTCCACCTGCAGCTTTGCCCAGGGTCACCTTTACACATCTAAGCACACTCATCGGCCCCACCCCTCGGCACATGCCGAATGTTCCACTGATTACCCACCTCCGTCAGCTCAACTGTGTGTCCCCACCCCCATTATACAGACTTCCTGTCAGAAGATCCAGTGGGCCACACTAACCCCTAGTAAGCATAGGACACTGAAAGCCAACTCTAACACCAACTTCATGTTCTCCCTTCCCGTGTCAGCTCAGTCAACATCAGGCTCAGAAATCACCCCCTCCACCTTCCGGCTTCTACATGGATCACGCAACGTGCCACCGCACTGAGCAGCGACGAGGACTCTGCCATGGATTCACAGTTCACTTCCTAGACTACAAGCTCTGCAGAGGCAGGGACTGTAAGCTCTTCTCCAACCTAAACAGGGTGGGTGGCTAATGCACAGGGGCTCTGAGACAGAAGGGGCCCAGACGGGGGCTGAGCTGGAGATTGGGGCAGAGAAGGAGCCCAAAGCAGGCGGAAACACACAGAATAAATGCAAGCAGACAGAGACACCAGACAGGGACAAGAGAACAAGCAAGCAGCAGCGAGGTGCGAACACGCCCCCAAACAGAGCAGGGGAAAAAAAAAGCAGAAGCTCAACGTCATGGTACCGGTGCCCACAGCCCTAAGTGTCTGCACCTCTTCTACTGCAGGGCAACAGACACCCTTCGGAATTTGTCCTGTCCAAGCAAGGGGGCGCAGGCATTGGCAAGCAGCACCCAGGATGGCTGCCTTCCCTGTACCACCTGACCACTCCCTGGGCAAGAACTGGAAAGACCATCTTTCTCCACTGTGCACCTCTGCTGCTCTGTGGAAGATGAGCTGCCGTTTACAAAGGTACCTTTCTAGATAATTTTGCCCAATGTACGGAGCAGGTTGTCTGCTCTTTTGCCAACATCACCCCGTCTTATAGCAAGTATCAAGCTCGGGCACGGCCCTTCCTCAAGTGCTGTTCTTCAACCTTGGGCTTCCTACTTGGAGTCTTTCATCTTTGCACACGGACACCAGAGTAAGTGCTGGGATTTGGGGCAGTAGTTGAGCCCCTACTTGGGATGCTCACAGCCATGTCAGAGCTCCTGGGTGTGAGTTCTGGCTCTGCTCGTGGTTCTTGCTTTCTGTAAAAGCATACCCTGCAGGGTGACTCAAGTGTCTGAGTCCCTACCACCCACACAGGAAGCCCAGACTGAATGCCAGCGTCTGCATTTGGGGAATGAACTCGCAAACAATGCACAACTCTCTCTTTCTGCTTTTCAAATAGTTAAAAACAAGATTTTTTAAGCATCAGCTGGAATTTTTGACAACATATACAATCAATCTGCTAGGATTTTTTGCATGTAATTTTTAAATAAGATAACTCCATCCGGGGGCCCAGCATACCTCTGCAGCTAAATCCTCATGTTGCCAGTGCCGGGATTCCATATGGGTACCGGTTCATATCCCAGCTGCTCCACTTCCCATCTAGCTCCCTATTTGTGACCTGAGAAAGCAGTACAGGACGGCCCAAAGCCTTGGCACCCTGTACCTGTGTGGGAGACCTGGAAGAAATCCCTGGCTACTAGTTTCAGATGGGCTCAGCTCAGGCCACAGTGGCCATTTGGGGAGTAAACCAGTGGATGGAATATCTTTTTCTCTGTTTCTCCTTTTCTCAATCTGATCTGCCTTTCCAGTCAAAATAAATCAATCTTTTAAAAAATACTAAAAAGATCACTCCATCTGTTGTTTACCTGTTTCCTGTCACATGACTCACAGAAACCCTTAAGCTCTCTCCTGTACCGAGTGTCTTCCCAGGGCTGGAATATCCTGGGTGCCACATGAAGGGAAGCCGACCATGTGATGAGAGAGAGGCTGAAGGTCAAGGTGATCCCCAGTGGCCTGTGGCTTAAGCAATGGTGTCAGCATCATGAGGCTCACATAACAAACCACAGGGCCTGTTCAGAGTACTTCAGGTCACACAGGACCAAGGCCAGTGCTCCCTCCTGGGGTATCTCTAATCAGCACCTCTGTGCACCTCTGTCGAGCTCTTTATAATAAGCCAGCACCCCCTGAGCAATGCCAGCCACTCTAGGAAGTTAACTATCCCCAAAGAAGAGACAAAGACACGGAGAAGAGACAAACGTGGCCAAGGTCAGTGGTCAGTAAGCGGGAGAGGCAGAACAGGAACTTGGTCTCATATCCAAGCAGGTGGCTCTTGAGATCTAGGGATCTCCCATCACATCTAAATGCCCCCAACAGCCAGGGAAAGCTCCGTGTGAGGTCACGAATCAGAACTTCATCTGGGTCTTCCACATGGGTGACAAGGACCCCCTAATACTTGAGCCTTCACAGGCTACCTCCTAGGGTGTGCACATGAGCAGGAAACTGGAATCAGGAATAGAGTCAGGAACCAGAGGGACCAGACACTTCTCAGATGTGGGCACCTTAACCACCATGCCAGACATCCATCCCATGCACAACTCTTCTGAAGTCTTCTTATATAAAAACAGCTTTGCTAAGTGACAGTGCACATTCCGCACATTTTGTTCATTTGAAGTGCACTTGGTACAACTGGTTTTTACTGTATTAACACACACATGGGGAACTTTTCAGAAAGTTCCCGGTCAAAGGCAGAGGAGGGACAGCCACCTGGGCTCCACATGCTCCTCTCCATGCCCCTGCACTGGCCTCTGCCACTCACGGACTGTAAACAATAGAGAAAGAGACCACTTAGAAGGATGTGTGGGAATTCAAACTTGATGCCACCCAGGAAAAACTGGAGCAGACTGGCAGGAAGCTGGCCTTGAATCTCACACCTTTGCTGCTTGCAGTGCCTGTTTTCAATGGTCTTGCACCTGTCCTAGGATGCAGATCAGTTTCCTCCCTACCACATGGACGCAAGGGTGACAAATGGTCATGTGCTGCCTCCATATTGTGTGACCACCCCAGGCCTGGTTTGGCACTCACAGGGGGAAGCCACCTGCCAGGCACTGAGTCCTGCAGCTGGGTCCTCCTGGGACAAGAGCCATTCCCCAGCCCTCAGAGACATTACCAGGAGTCTTCAGACACAGAAAATGTGCATCATGGACAAACTCGGCAAGGACAGAAGGAATCTTAGCACAAAAGCAAACTCATGCTTTAATCCCATGAACTTTTCTAAGTACCCTCTTACTGCCACTTCCCAGGCCTTATGAGTGAGCAGCAGGCAAGGGCCCGAAGCATAGAGGGCTGCCCACTGCACAACCATCCCCCATCCCACCTGACAATGACCAGAAGAAGCCCTGAGGCAGCAGGAAGGAAGTCCCCCCCCCCCCACAACCAGCACCTGAGCCTGCACCCCAGCTTACTGACCACACCACCCACAGGGGCAGAGCAGTGAGGAGTGGCTGGCTAGGGCCACTACATTCCGCCATGTCAACCCAACCCTCTCCCTTCTGTTTCGGGATGCTGGGGTTGCAAGCTACTTATCCCCAGGGATTCCTGAGACAGGGTGACCAGTGAGTCAGGTGTGTCCTGCTGGGTTCAAGTCCCCAGCTTGCCCACACACAGCAAGTGACGGGGGGCACTGCCTTCAATTTTCTGGGCCTTGATTTCCTTGCATGAACATGACAGTACTTAGCACACGGTGCTTTCATGAGAATTAAACTCATTTGTGTGTGTGTGTGCGTGTTGAAAGAATATTATAATAGTGCCCAACAATTTTGAGAAACAAACATGCAGCTTAATCTGTGCACTTGCTAACTTTCGTTTTGAAACAATTGACAGGGCTGAATAAAGCTGGCTACATGAAAGGCATAAAAAGACACCCAGGGTCTCAATGCCTCTGTAGTTAAGATGGATACAGCAATCCTTGTTTACTAACGTGGGAAGAACTCTGCCTCCACACATACAAACAGGCCCCACTGTAGGTATCCATGTTTGCGTCCATCGCTACAGACACACCAGTCCACATGGTCTGGTCCAAAACTGCACAGATAACGGAATTTTGGTTTGTTTTGGTGCAAAAACACATTGGAAATACTATGCATTGATTTTCCAAAATACACATTTTCCACGCACTTTCTGAAGACCTTCTCATACATACGCAGGCATGCATCGCTGCCAGAATTCTTACTGTGTGAACATGCACTGTCACACACAGTTTTCATCCACATTTTAGTCTCCTGCAGCAGGAGCAATTGCAGGCACCCACGCATGTATGAACACCTTTAACTTGGCTAAGGAGGAATGTCCATGTTTGTACATGGGCACACCTGTGTGCCCGTGTGTAACAGTACCAAAAGACACCCATCAATCGGTTGGCCCCAGGCACCACTGGGCAGGTGGGACCAAGCTGGGAAGGGGGAACAGAGGTCCAGAGGTCCAGAGGGCTTTGTCTGTGAGAGCCCGGAGGTGTGCTCAGAACATACAACTCATGAAACCACCAGCCTGGCCTGGCAGCCCAGTACAGTGGGGCTCAGGGGTGGGGCTTCCTGCTTCAAGAAGTGAGTTCCCAGCCACAGAAATGAGGCTGAGACCTTGCCCTGCATGGCCCACCCCTTCCCAGCATCACCTCGGCTGCTCCCCACATGCAGCCACCCTCCCTGCCCATCACCTTCAGACACAGGGGAGGTTCAGCTCCTGCTGACCTTGCACACTTCCTCTCTCTGCCCAGGCTCACACTGCCAGACTCAGTGCCATCTTCAAACTCTTGTTTCCTTCCCCCTCCCACTTAAGGTCTCCAAGGCATACTCAACATCTTCCTAGCCCTGACCCAGAATGAGGCCTCATCCCTGGAGCCTGCCCTTGACCGTGATCGGTAGCCTCCACCAGCAAACCCTAATGAAAACATCTCCCTGGGAGCCCAAGACTTTGGAAGGAAGTGGGGGGAAGGCATAAGATGTGGATACCTCCCTGCACCTGCTCCCTCCTCCTCTTCAATGTCCAGCCTCCCCAGCCAGGGACTCTGTTACAAAGCAGAGGGACACAACCCTGACTAGGGAGCACATGCGCATCCGGGAGGGAAGAGGGAAGAAGGACGTGATCCAAACCAGCCCACATATGCATGTGCGTCAACATTACACGAAGGGGAGCAACCCAGAGCACCCTTGGAGACACTCCGATCCTGCAAAGGGAAGAAAGATGCCTCTTGCAGGAGGGGGCAGATGTGCATATCTGCTCAGTTGCAAAGACTGGAACTAACCTGAGCAAGGCGAGGAGGGAACCCTGGAGGCAATCCTGGAGCCTCGAGTTCTCAGTGCAGACCCCAGCTCTGCTCCGCAGCAGCACATGCGCTGAAGCATGGTACCCGCTTTCCCTTCGCTCTCTGCCCCTGCCCTCCATCCCCCGCACATGTGCACCACCAGTGATGTGCAAACCAAAGACAACACCAAGAAGCAAAAGTACAGGGGCCCTAGCAGGCCTCCTCGGAGGGCAGCTTAGCTGTGAGGACCACTGTATGTCCTCACCACCTTCAACACCTTCCTCGCCACTGATGGTTTCACTTTCAGTAAGAATCCCCGGGTGGCGTCTGCTGCTTGTAGCCCAGGACCCTTCTCAGAAACACCAGGGGCCACCAGGCTGTCTCACTGCCTGGGGCGCCTGGCATGGGCTGGGTCTGTATGATTCTGCTTGCCAGCACTTTCAAGGAGCTTCCCCTGGGGCTCGGGACAGGCTAGTCCAGAGCAATCCGGTAGACTCAGCTTTAAAGATCACTTCTGCTTTCCTGGCTGTGCAACTTGGGAGTGGGTTACTTTATTCTGGCTGGGTCTCTGCTTTTCTTCATAAAATGGGGGGCTCACAGGGGAGCAGTATCATGGGCTAAAAATCCCCCACATCTGGCACCAGCACCCCATACGGCTGTCAGTTCATGTCCTGGTGTCTGGGCTGCTCTACTTCCTATCCACTCCATGTTTATGGCCTAGGAAAGCAGTGGGGAATGGTTCAAGTCCTTGGACCCCCTAACCCATGTGGAAGACCTCAAAGTACCTGAGGGAAACCTGCAACATGTAACCTATGCAGATCTAGCCCTGCACGCACAGCTCCTCTTCCACACGTGTGCCAGAGTACACCCAGCTCAAAGCCTGCAGGAGGAACAAGGCTGCACTAAGATTCTTTACTATTTTTTTAAGAGGCCAGTGTTGTGGCCCACGATGATGTTAGCATCCCACATGAGCACTGCCTCAAGTCCCAGCTGCTCCACTTGCATTTCGGCTTCCTATTAATGTCCTGGGAAAGCAGTGGAGAACGGCCTGAGTGCTTGGGTGTCTGTCTCACTCAGTGGAGTTCCAGCCTTCCATCCTCAGCCAAGCTATTGCTGCCATTGGGGGAAGCAAACAGGCAGGTGGGAGTGCCTTCTCTCTACCTTGCAAGTACAGTAAACCTTAAATAACAATAATAAACATAGAGCAGGTATTTCACCCATGAGTTAAGATGCCAGTGTCCCACACTGTTCAACACTTGGCTGAGGCTCCCGACTCCAGCTTCCTGCCGACACAGACCCTGGGAAGCAGTGGTGCTGGCTCAAGTTCATTGGTCTCTGCCATACACAGGGGCGCCCTGAACCCAACTCAGCCCAGGCACTGTGGGCATCATTTGGGGAGTGAATCAGAGGATGAGGACTCTTGCTCTCTTGCTCCTTCTGCCTAACAAATCATTGCTTAATTGCAATAATTACAGTCACACAATCACTGACACTGCGCTGACAGTTGGAGGGATGGAGGCAGACAGGCCAGGCTGCTGCGTCTGTGGGAAGAGACTGGTAGGCAGCCATGCTCAGCCATGCTCAGCCAGCTCCTCCCTGCCTCACTTCCCTGCAGGAACATCTGACAGACAAGAGCTAAACACACAGCAGGAAAGCCGAGTGCACTCCCCTCCCTCTGGGGGCTCCTCCTCCCCGAGGGAGAGGTGGGGACTAGCAGCTGCAGAGCCTCTGGGAGAAGCACTGACCATGCTCAGCTTAGTCTCCGGGTCCTGCTCTGGTCCCAGCTACCCCGCAAGCACTCCCTGCGCCCCTGTGGGGCTACCCAACAGTGCCAGCAGTCGGTCATCAAGGCAGGGAGCTGGGTTCTGTGCCAGACTTTCAGTTCTACTCCTCAGCTGTTTCTGAACTCAGGGACAATGATGCAGAGATGCCGCACCAAGAGGCCCTTTCGATCATCAACCCCAAGAGTGCCAGTTAAAAACCTAGCCACTCCACTTCCAATCTAGCCCCCTGCTAATGCACCTGGGAAAGCAACAGAAAATGCCAAATTGCTTTATCCCCTACTCCCATGTGCGAGACCCTAAGTTCTAAGCTCCTTGCTCCAGCCCAGCCCAACTTGAGGCCTTGCAGCCACTCCTCTCCGTAACCCTGCCTTTCAAATAAAATTCCTTTTTAGAAAAGATTGATTAATTTTTATTGGAAAAACAGATACACAGAGAGGAGGTGACAGAAAGATCTTCGGTCTGCTGGTTCACTCCCCAAGTGGCCATAACGGCCGGAGCTGAACAAATCCAAAGTCAGGAGACAGGAGCATCTTTCAGACTTCCCACCCAAGTGCAGGGTCCCAAGGCTTTGGGCCATCCTCTGCTGCTTTCCCAGGCCACAAGCAGGGAGCTGGATGGGAAGTGGAGTAGCCAGGACACAAACCAGTGCCCACATGGGATCCCAGTGCATGCAAGGCAAGAACTTTAGTCACTAGGCTACCACATCAGGCACCCAAAATCTTTTTTTAAATGAATGATCTTACATCTACAGCAGAAAAGAAAAGCAGTATCCCTTGCACTATCTAGTAGAAATGAGCATGTTTCTAGTGGTTTTATTATTTTATACAGTTTGGTTCCATCTAGGCTGTCTGTTCAAGGCAGAGCTCTCACTTTGCCTGGTTCTCAGAGGCAGAGTCCAGACTAAATGTGCATGCAGGACTCACTGGCAGACAGCGGTCAGGGCAGGTCACAGGCTACAGCCTGGAAGACGACAAGAGGTGTGTGGGTGTAAGAGCTGGGGCTTGACAGCCACCGTCTGTGACCACGTGTGTCCCTCCTTAGTAAAGGAATGCCATGTCTTTCAAAAGGAAACAGACCAGGTGGCTGGCAGGCACAGTAGTTAGGACACCAGCAGAACACATCGAAGTTCAATCCCCAGCTTTGGAAACCCACCGGGAGATGTGGACTGGTTCTGGCTCTTGGCTTCAGCACACGCTGGCCCAGCCGCGGCCGAGCCACTGCAGCCCTTGGGAGTGCAGTCTGTGGGAATCTGCTGCCTCCTGCAACTCCGTGAGCATCTCCTAACAGTTATCATGAAAAATGTCCCAGTCCGAGAAAAGCCCCATGGGCACCAGACAGGTGCTCCTGTCACCACCGGAAGGCTGGAAGGGGAACTAAGAGGGACACACTGCAGCGGGCACTGGCCCTGCCTCTGGACACCGTCTGGAAAACAGGCTTTGCCGTGGCACCCGATGTCCAGTCCCCCTGGGGGCTCCTCGGGGAGCCCATTCCTCCCAGTGAGGTCGTGGATCCTCTCAACTCCCCAAACTACCCTGGGCTCCACCTTCTGCTGGGGGCCGTGCTATTTCCATCCTGACCATAAATAGATGTCCATGCGGCCTCCTGATAAGCCAGCCATGAACCCCAGAGGAAGTGCCTGCAGGGGCCCTGGGCTAGGCCTGCTGGGGGCGGGCTAGGAGGGGACACTTTCCAAAAGTGCAAAGGGTATGCCAACCAGGACAGCGCAGGGAAGGTGGCAAGGAGCTGGCATCACAGTAATCAGGTTTCATGGAGGCCCCACCTCGCCAAGCGGGCGAGGCCAGCAGAGCTGTCTGACTGTTGTGACCGGGATTTCTGTGCTCTAACAGGAAAAGAAAGGTTCGGTACAGACTGCAGACAATGATCGCAGGGTAGGGAAAATTCCAGAGGCAGACAGCTGTTGGGGTCTCCCGTGGGAGACAATGCGCTGTATCTCCCTACCTCGGACCTCTCTGCGTCAGAGAAAACCAAAGAGAAGAAGGGGGACGGGCCAGGGAACCATGTTCCTACAAACACTTGGGGTGTACCAGATGGGGGGCCCACTTTTGACACCTGCACACTCACATACACCCAGCAGAAGCAGTACCACTCCGCAGGTGGAGAACAGGCAGCAGGACCTGGCCAAGGTCACGCTGGTCAGGCCAGGATCTGAACTGGAGCAGTCTGGCTCCAAAGTTCACAGCCTTCACTGGTCACCCCCAGGCAAAGGATGGAATGAGACACCAAGGCTCCAAGTGCTCTCCCTCCGAGCCAGTCACCACGGGCGCCGGCAGGAACCGCCGGCCTTGAGAGGTGGGAATTAGGGTCAGTGTAGAGGTGGCTCTGAGCCCGAGACCCAAGGTCGCGTTCCGGTTCTGCCATTCATCTACCTATGAGACCTCAGAAAAGCCATTTTCCTTCCCTGGGCCTCAGGTTCCCCCACTGTGCAGTGCAGGGTCTGGGTCACCCCTGGCCTTGAGAATTCTCTTGGGCCTGAAACACACATGGACAGCAATGGAGGTGAAGGAGGTCACAGTCTTGTCCTCTGTGACCCAGCAGTGAAAGCGGATGACATGGATGTTCAGTTGTGTTCCCTAAAATCTTGCTGGAAGCCCTAACTTTGGGTGCCTGTGATTGCCACCTGCTCTGAAAGAAGGACCTACACAGAGGCAGCCAGCTTAAAAGGAACTTGTATTAGGTCAGGGTGGGCTCTAGCCCAACCGTGACCATCTCCGAGAAGGCCACTGGCCCATGATGGATGAGGCAGATGTGGGAGGGATGCGTTTACAAGCCCAGGGATGCCATGGCTTGCCGCCATCCACTAGAGGCCTTCAGAGGGAGCCATGTGACTTAGCCAACACCTTGACCCCAACCCTTAACCCCACAAGAGGGAGGGGGAACATATCCCTGCAGCCTCAGACTACCCAGTTTGGGGCAGGTGCACACGGCACTCACCACACAGTAACAAATAGCTTCTCTGGGCAGTTTTATTAACCAGGCAGTTCCTTAATCACTTTATCTAACAGAAGTCATTTCACACTCTAGCATCGCCCTGGCCCCGGAGGGGATGGCCTCAGCCTTCCCACCTGCAGCACCCTTGCAAGCACATGACCCTAGGACCCCTAAAAGCAGCAGCGGCAGTTCACAGTTCATCAGCTCAACAATCAATCCCTCACCAGCATCAACGCCCCTTCCACTGTCAGAGGAAACAGGCTCAGCTTGGGCGCGCTGGGGTCTGAGCCCACAGGCCCAGCTCTAGAGCTGGCAGTCTCCAACACCATCCCTGCTACTCCCTGCACCAAGATGCTGAAGTCAACCCACGGTGGGCGCCGGCAGCAAAGGGGGATCCTGACCAGGGCAGGCTCAGAGCAAACATCCAACTCAGCTGCAGAACAGAGCCTCCTCATTGAATAGTCAGCAGGTGCCAGCGACCACACCATCTCATTCACCCAGCCATTAACATCATTCTTTAGGGACAGCTCAGGAAGGTAAGACAGGGTCACAAGTGGAGACAAGTGTGCTGCCCACACGGCCTGGTCATGGGGGCAGGGGGTTGCTTCTCCCAAGACCCCTTGGAAAACCCTGAGGTGGGGCGACTCTGGCAAAGGGCAGATCCTGTCTATAAAGCCAGGGACGTCAGTACAGAGGGCTGGCACAGCCACGGACGGTCACCAGGCCAGGCAGCAGCCTGCGTGCGTGTCTGTAATCAGCACAGGAAGCCATCCGTGCAGTCTTAGCTGCCTCTGCCCCCACTGGCAGGGCCCGGGTCACATGGGAAGGAGCAGGGCTCAAGGCAGCTTGTGTAGATGGGCCAGGGCTGCCTGGTCCTCCCCATGCCCTAGGCAAACCCAACCAGCCCTCAGGGCCCAGAAGGCGGGCATGGTCCTCATTGCCAAGGGGGGACTTTCACTCCCGGGGCCCTGGCGCACCAAGCCCACAGAGCAGGCAGAGCAGGGAAGCAGGCCTCTCCTGAGGGAGAGCCACAGCACAGCAGAGCGCGGCCTTTGGCTGGACACTGCTCAGCCAGGCTCAACCCTCCCGTGGGGCTGCCTTCCTCTTCGCCATTTCCTCTTCCTGGCACCGCTGGACACGACAGCTTACAGCAACTCCTCCCTTCTTGGGGTGTCCACCACGCCCCCTGCCCCTGAGCTGGGCACACAGGGGGCTGACCTCTGGGAAGGTCCTAACCTCCAGCACCCCAGCCTCTTCCTATTCCAGCATTTTCCTCCCAGCTGCCAGTCACAGCGGCAGCACAGGGGCCTCACCCCTCTTCCTTGCATGCGGAGCAGGGTTCAGCTTCAGGTGTGCAGTTAAACTGACAAATTCTGCTCAAAAAGGAGAAGAGATTTCTTTTGTCTTTTGCACACCCTAAGGATTGCTCCTTTAAACCACCTGAAACGGGACCAGGAGGGCTACTGAGTGCATTGTCACCATAACCACCACGGCAAACATCCCCTCAAGAATCACAGCGAACCAGGCCACACGTCTCCCCATGCATCAGAGGGGAAGACCAAAGCTAAAAGTCTTGGGCAGTTGGCAAGCCGATGCCTCACTCCCAAGCTCCAAGCTTCAAGCTTCCTGGGCTGGGAGAAGTCAGGGGCCATCCCCCCACTGTGGTTAGCAAGCCAGGCTGTCACTTCCCCACCAGCCTCTTGAAGTTTTGCAAAGCATGGCTGGGTGGTGGCGAGTGTGGCCTTGGGGCAGTTCCTGTCACACTTGTGCTACAAGGTGAGAGTGCTCCTCCACTTTCAAGAGGCGGCAGGATTGGTACAAAGCGGCTGAGCACCCTGGGGTCCCAAGGACATCCCAAGCCCGGAGGCGCGTCCAGCCTGGGTCCTCCCTCGTACAAGGATCAAAGTCTTATGGAGGGGTCACAGGGTCCAATTCCACTTTTTTAGGATTATTTTATTTACTTCTTACAGTTTCATAAGTCTTGGGATTTCCCTTATCTCCTCCCCAAATCCCTCCCCCTCACTGAGTTTCCCTATATTATTACTATAGTTTAGTTCTTCATACACAGTCATATATCCACAGCTGTGGGCATGGACGACGGCAGAGAGTCCATCATCCTATTGTCACATAGTAAACAGTTTCACCGGGAGTCCATCTTTGTATGGAAGTAGAGATGCACACTGCATTGTATCCTCACATCTGGATAGGATAGTCTCCATTACACAATTACTGTTAGTTTCATCTGATCAAATTCTTCAATGATTCACAAATCATACAGTAGTGTTTTCTTCAAGAAGGTTCTTTTTTTCATTTCTTCAGCAACACATTAGTCATTCAATAGCATGTTATTTAACTTCATGGTGTTGTTAATTTTTCTTCTTGTTGTTGATTTTGTGTTGTGGTTTATTTAATGGATGTACAGTAACTGTGTAATGCAGACTATCATATCTGGCAGCATGTTATTTAACTTCATGGCATTGTAAATTTCTATTTTTCTTCCTGTTGTCAATTTTGTATTGTAGCATTTCATTTAAGATTAATTTATTTTTATTAGAAAGGCAGAGAGAAGGAGAGACAGGCTTTGGGCCGTCCTCTACTACCTTCCCAGGCCACAAGCAGAGAGCTGAATGGGAAATGGAGCAGCTGGGACATGAACTGGTGCCCATATGTGATCCTGGTGGTTGCAAGGTGAAGATCTAGCCACTAGACTATTGTGCCAGGCCCCTAATTCCAGTTTTAATTCCATGTGTCCAGCCCAGAAGTCCCCTACTCCCCTATCCCAACACCTATAAAACGAAGCCATAACCAAGGAGCACAGACTCCCAGCAGTGTTGACACAAACACTGAAGAACATGGATTCACATTCACTCACTGAGTCCACAACAGCAGCTGGGGGCAAAGTGCCTGGGACCAGTCCAGGAGCTAAGGACACAGCAACAAACCAAAGCCCCGCCCGCACGGGCAGGTGGAAAAGCCATCAACATGTGTCTCATCACAGACGGTGTGATCTAAGCAGGAGATGACAACATCCAAGCTGACGTCTGAGAATATTCCAGACAGAGCAAACTGCAGCACAGCGGCCCTGAGCTGGACCAGCACTTGCGGCTCTAGGAAGAGCACCAGTGCCACTGACCACCCGCACTGCACACGCTCCCCTGCGCCCTCCCCTCCCCTCCGCAGCCTGGAACTCCTATTGAACCAGCTCTGCATCTACACTCCCCTACTTGAATCCGTGCCTGCCTGGGGTCTGATCCCCTCCCCACTGCTGCCTCCTGACTCCTTCCTCTGGGGTCATCCCGGTCACCCCTGCCTGGTCCCAGGTGGTGTTTCACAGCAGATTAGTGCTACTCCCCGAGACACCTGCAGCCTATTTGAATGCCAATTTGCATCCCAGCCACTCCGCTTCCCATCCAGCTCCCTGCTGCTGATGTGCTGGGAAAGCAATGGAAGCCCACCACCCATGCAGGAGACCCAGCTTGCAGTCCTAGGCTCCTGGCTTTGGCCTGGCCCAGCCCCGGTTGTTGCAGCCATTTGGGGAGTAAATCAGTAGATGGAAGACCTCTCTCTTCATTTCTATCACTCTGCCTTTCAAATAAATAAATCCAGGAAGGCTGCGGAAGGGAAAGGAAGTGAGGAGATGGAGAGGGAGTGTAACAGGAGGGAAGGAGAGCGGAAAGGGAGGGGACAGGAAGGGAAGGGGTAGAGGGGAGACGAGAGAAGGGAGAGAAAAGGAGGAGGAAGAGGGAGGGGGCAGGGGCGAGAAGAAAGGGGAGCAAAAGGTACACGTTCCACTGCCTTGCAAGTGTATTGACAACATGCCAATCAGAAGTGCATCCAAGTCCCCTTACAAGGGGATGCAGGCATTTTGGGCAGTGGTTTACACCCTGTACTATAACATACACCTCTGAACTATTTTCATGTATCATTTGAATATTTTAGAAATGTTAAGAATTCACAATACTTGGGCCTGGCACGGTAGCCTAGTGGCTAAAGACCACACCTTGCACGTGCCAGGATCACATATGAGCACCAGCTTGTGTCCCGTCTATTCCACTTCCCTTCTAGTTCCCTGTTGTGGTCTGGGAAGGCAGTAGAGGACGGCTCAAAGCTTTGGGACCCTAACCCTATGTGGGAGACCCGGAGGAGGCTCCTGGCTCTGGACCAGCTCTGACCATTGCAGCCGCTGGGGTAGTGAACCAGTGGATGGACGATCTCTCTCTCCTTCTCTCTGTAAATCTGACTTTCCAATAAAAAAAATATATCTTTTTAAAAAATTTACAATGCTGGATGCTTGGTAGATTCACAGAGCTTGGATGTTCACATTTGAAATATTCCTTAATTTCAAAACTCAAACGTGTAGTTATTAAAATAAACCAATCACGCCTATCACAAAATCAGGGCAGTGGGGCCACCTGAGGCGACAGCAGAGCCCCACCCCAGGTCTTCAGTGAAACTTCATCCTGGGAGCTTCAGACAACCCCTGGCTCCGTGTGGGTGGGCGATGGGACACAGCCCCAGGGATCCCACTTCCAGAAATCTGCTTGCAGAAACATCAGCACACACACACACACACAGAGCCATCTGCATCGTGGGTGCTTAGACATCCCGCTTCATCCACCGGAGGAGAGCTGATTAAATCAGCACAGCCACACTCTGCAACACTGAGAAGTTTCAGGAAAAAAGAGAATCAGCTGCCCCACAAGGTGCCCTGCGTCCTCCCAGTTTTGACAAACTCTGTGTCCACATGCGTGCTCAGCAAATACGGACGGCAGAGCAGATACACACTCCACAGTGCATCTTGATTTGGCCCCACACTTTGTGGAAAGAAGACATTTATTGTTGTTATAAGCAAATATTTTTGTGATAAAAAGTAAGAATGAGGTGCCCCTGCCAATGCTTTTTTTTTTTTAAAGATTTATTTTTATTATTTTTTCATTGGAAAGGCAGATATACAGAGAGGAGAGACAGAGAGGAAGATCTTCCATCCATTGATTCACTCCCCAAGTGAGCGCAACGGGCCGATACTATGCCGATCCGAAGCCAGGAGTCTCTTCCGGGTCTCCCATGTGGGTGCAGGTTCCCAAAGCTTTGGGCCGTCCTCGACTGCTTTCCTGGGCCACAGGCAGGGAGCTGGAAGGGAAGCGGGGCTGCCGGGATTAGAACCGGTGCCCATATGGGATCCCGGGCGTGCAAGGCGAGGACCTTTAACCACTTGCGCCACCGCGCCGGGCCCCCTGCCAATGCTTTTAATGACTACATGCATAAGGATAGATATGCAGTGTTTGCAGAAAAAGAGCTAAATCCACTGTGGTTCAGCCATGCCATGGGTTATCACGTGACAAGTTAAAAAGGGCTAAGGGTATATCTGGTTATCTGCATTGTTTGAACAAAACAAAAGCAAAATGCTGTGGACCAAGCCAGGCAAGCGACAGAGGCAGCTGAAGACCGGCCAGGAGCCAGAGTCGCGTGGGACCTTCTAGAGCTGACCATGTTCTGGGTCTGGATTAGAGCAACAACCCTGATGGTGGTTCACCTTACAAAGTACTTCCAGTAAACAGTCCACGTGTGTTGTTTCAAGGTTTTTGGACAGCTTCAAGGAACAAGGCCAACACAGCACAGTCTCAGCGATCACACGCATGTAGCCACTGGTCCCATTTCCAGCCATTCTTGCCCACTGCTTACCCTGATCTCCATCATTGCCATGCTGGGACTCACCCTTCCCTCCATGCCCCATTATCGTGGCGCATCTCCAAGCCTAATCCAGCAAGACCAGCACAAATGAAGAAGTTGCCAGAATCAATGGCTACATCATGGAGCTCGGTGTCACCATGGAAACAGCAGCCAGGGCCCTGGCTTTTTAAGTTGCAAAATTTGGTAAAGGAACACAAGTTCAGGGAAGAAAAGACACATCTGCTGCCTCCTACTATGTATCAGATTCTCCCCAGGCACCCCAGGAAGCAAGGCACCTTCCAGCCTTCATGGCCACTTGGGAAGGCTGATACTGCAGGGTCACGAAGCGGGGTCTTAGATAAAGTTCCTAACCTGCTTAGGGCCCTCCAGGCACTGTCTGCTAGGACTCTGTGCTGACCCCCAAGGCTTGTCAATCAAAACCATGACTGATAACAGCTAAGGGGCTCAAGGCACAACAGAATGAGTTGTACAGGTTCGAGATCTAAGACGCGTGCTGCAAGTCATGGGCCTGTGAACTACCGCCAATGGCAGACTAAATTCTACCGTTCGTTTCAACGAGCCCGTGCTTTCCAAAAATGAGATTTAACAATAGGAACTAGACTCAGCCAAAAAGCTGTCCGGCCAGGCCTGCAGAAGCAGGTGCAACACACAGGCCCCTGGGACACATGGGCTCCCAGTGACCACACTCCCCGTCTGCCCTTGATTTCGCCTGACTGCAGGACCTGTTTGTTGTCATATGACCCTTATTCCCACCCTGCTCATCTTCCTGTTCAGGTCACCTGCCTGGTTCCATACAGGTGATTCTTAGATGTCAATCCCTTATCTAAAATAGAGGAGAAAGAATTTTACAGTTTCTAGTTTACTGATTTGTCTTTTTTAGAAGCCAAAGAGGGGTCTGGCATTATGGTTTTGTGGCTAAATCCTCACCTTGCAACCTCTAGGATCCAATATGGGGCCCTGGTTCATGCCCCAGATGTTCCACTTCTCAACCAGCTCACTGTTTGTGGCCTGGGAAAGCAGGAGAGGATGATCTAAAGCCTTAGGAACCTGCACCTGTTTGGGAGGTCTAGAAGAAGCTCCTGGCCCGTGGCTTTGGATCAGCTCAGCTCTGGCCATGTGGCCACTTGGGGAGTGAACCAGCACACAGAAAATCTTTCTCTTTGTATCTCCTTCTCTCTATAAATCTGCATTTCCAATAAAAATACATTTAAAAACAAAGAGACAGTCATTGGAGAGGAGAGTGGTTAACTTCCAAAATGCCTATACCAACTGAGGTTGAGCCAGGCTGAAGCCAGGAGCCAGGAACTCAAACCAGGTCTCCCAGGCAGATGGCAGGGACTTCCGCCATCATCTGCTGCCACCCAGGGTGTGTATCAGAAGACAGGCCCGCAGCAGAGCGAGGACTCCAATGCTCACTGCTGTGCCAATGTCCAACCCAGGAAGGTAGGACGTTAAAGGAAATGATGTAATGCGTCACGCTTGGGTCATTTGTGCGCAAGGAGGCAGAGCTGCCAACAAGGGCAACCTCTATTGCTGGACTGGCCTGAGCTTCCCAGGCTCCTCCTCATCTATTCCACTGAGGGCTCCCCCGACCAAGGCCGGCAACTCCCTCCGCCCAGGGTCAACAGGGACACTTTGCAGAGTATGTGGACTCCTTAGGGAGATCCAGAGACAAGTACTTGGTCTTTAGCTGTCCGCTTGGGGCCAGACCTGCTGCTGAGCCCCAAGAACCTGCCAATCAAAACCGCAGTGAACACCAAGACTGCCAAGGGGATCCGGGAAGAACTTCTCCAACACCCAGAATGGCTCCAAAGGATCTCCTGCTGCCTAGACAGCCATCCCACCAATCAGCTCGCACAAGATCCTGCTACTTCGTGAGTCCTGCTCTGCCCATCTGTTAAATGGGTAGATTCGTAGAGCAGCATAAGGAGGCTTTGTTGAAAAAAGAAAAATACACCAAGAAGAAAGACTAAGCAGAGCACTGAGGGGACTGGTGGGTAACTGGCTGCTGCTCTGCCACATTTCCACCCTGAGCTTGGCACAAGCCACTTACACCAGCACCACCCACCAGATCTGCTTCATTCAGCGATGGGAAGCACCCAGCCCACAGGCTGCATGAGACAGAGTCACTGTGTCTGGCCCTGCCCAGGTAACTGCGGGCAGAACTCGAGACGCAATATAGCTATGGCAGGCAAATTTTTAAGTTGGTAATTTTGTATGGCCTGCAAATGATGTTTAAAAATATTCAAATGCTCTTTGGCAGAAAAAAAAATGCTTTCCCAATCCAAGTGCTTTGTAATAGCCAAAGTTCCTAGTATGCGGCATTACATTTGTAACTGGGTGCAAAAAAGGTCTGAAATCAATGCATGATTTTCCACAGGACACACTTGTGCGAACTTGTTTCAGTAAAACCAAACATCACATCCCTAAACACACCCATGAGACAGGTACTGTCGGGAATCTTGTTTTATCAACAAGGTACACAGGATCAAGCAACCTGACCTCAAGGTCACACTGCCACGTGCAGAACCGTGATCTGAACCCCGAATCTGCCTTCAGAGGCCTGGACCTCCACGCCACACTGCCTCACCCTCCTCCTGCCCAAGGACACTGGTGGCACTGGGGCTTTCCCGCCCCACTCTCCGCCCCCTCCCCATCCCCCACGCCATGACTGAGTCTGGGGTCCGTGGTAGAAGGGTACTCATCGCCGCTTCCCAGGATGAGAACAGAGAGCGGGTTTTAAATGCGGAGTCCTGCGTTTTGGGGTGACAACGGCACTTTAGATGGATTGGATTTGAAACATTTGAGATGCCCTCCGTGGTAACCAGACATGTGTTCAAAGTCAGACTCCCACAATTTCTTTGCAGTCACAGCACTGCCGGTGACCACCTTAGCAATAACATTACTCTCTCCAGCCGAGACCGCGAACCACATGGGATAGGCTCTCGCTTTCATCAACCCCACAGCCTTGGAGTGTCCAGCATGTGGGGTCACCCAGCAGGTCCTGGCTAGAGGGTCCTCTGGGGCAGATGCCCCCTTGGGTTCCTATAATGGCTCCGATGAGGTGCCATCGACACAGACAGTATCCAAGGTGGTAGAGCTGGGAATTTTACAACAGGTCTCACCAGGCCCAAACCACAGCCTCCATGAAGCCAGCTCCCTCTGGAGCATGGTGCCGAGGGGCAGGGAGAGAACCCATTTCCTGCCTTTCTCAAAAGCTTCTGCAGGTACACTGTGAGCCTCAGCTTGGGGCTCCTTGCTCCACTTTCAGAGCCAGAATTACCCAATCTCCGATTCTAACCTTCCAGAACCCTGAACATGACCTTGGGAAACATTGTCCCATCCTGACACCTCACACCCATTGTGAGGACATGAGCAGAAGTGGACAACAACATGTTGGGGGCTGGCTACACCAGAAGCCAGGTTCTGGCAGGCAGGCAGCTTTCATCTGAAAGGAAGCCCCTTGGGAATGGTCACCTGACCCCAGGCCCTGAGTCTCCAGGGTCAGGCCCCAAGGGATCCAGAGCACCCTTAGCCCACAGACCAGGCCGCTGTAGTCAGAAGGGCAGACATGCACATGGCTGCAGGGTGCCCCCTTCCCCTCTGGGCAGGGCGAGTAGACACAGTGAGCGAGCCACCAGACAGTCTGTTGTTGCTAGGACAAATCACCAACTCCAGGACCTTAAACTAAGTGACCAGTATGTATTACCTTTTGGTTCCCAGCTTACAGCTGGTGCAACAGGGCTGGCTCCTGTGGCAGGTACCAAAGAGCCATTTCCAGCTCCTCCTGGCCACCTACAGCCACGCCTGCCACTCTCCAGGACACTGTGGCCTTTGACACGGTCTGACCTCCTTCCATGTACGGGGACCAACTGAGACCACTCAGGACCCTCTCCCATCTCAGCCTCCTTTGTTCAACCCCATGTGCCCAGTTGCTTTTGCCAAGCAAAGTCACATCCCCCACTCCTCTCCAGGGGACCTTTACTCAAGCCCTTCAGGTCCCTGCCCACCAACCCATGAGAGAATATTACTGCACGGGTGACTTTGGAAGCCCAGGCTCACTGTCCCCACTCTCCACGAAGCTCCGCGAAGCCAGCACACATCTGGAGCAAATGAGAAAACGAAGAGCTAGCGTGGCAAACAGTCAAACTGCTGCCCGCAGCACCCACCTCCCACGTGCAATCCAGCTCCCCGCCACTACACCTGGGAAAGCAGCAGAGGATGGTCTAAGTGCTTGGGTCACTGCACCCACATGGGAAGAAAACTCCAGGCTCCTGGCTTCAGCCTGGCCGAGCCCACACCAATGTGGCTCTCCGTGGAGCAAACTCATGGATGAAGATCTCTCACTCTGGGGAGCGAATTGTGGGTTAGCATCTCTCTCAGTCACTTTCCCTCCCTCTCTCCCTCTTTCTCCAACTCTGCCTTTCAAATACACAGAACAATTCTTTAAAGCAAGACAATTTTGACAAGCACCTCCCTGCTGGCAGCCTAGCTCCCAGCGACAGACCCAGCACAAGACACGCTGCATGCTCTGAAGAGTCTGAGCTCATGTGTGTTCAATAGCAGAGAAACAGACTTGAGAAGTCAAGGTCACACAGCCAGCCAGGGGCAGCCCTGGGGATTTGAACCCAGGCTCTCCTGGTTCTCACTATGCACTACTCTGGGGGAAAAAAAAAGCTTGGATCTGGGTGGGATTTTTTTGGTTTCGGTCTCAAAAAGCTGTCTGCAGTCAAACCTCTCCTTCTGGGTAGGAAATTATGCAAAGTGTGTGCCGCTGCCCCCACTCGCTTGGCAATTCAACACAGAATGATCTATTTTGGGGCTCAGCGCTCCAATGATCTGCTCACTTGGCCTAAAGCTCACCGCCTGCTCACACTTTTTTTTTTCTTTACAGAAGCCACTTCCTGAGGCTTCAGTGAAGCAAACGAGTGGGTCAGACCAGCAAGACCCACAGCAGGCGCAGAGCAGGGCACAGGGCCACAGGCAGGGCCCGCACTAAGCGGACCAGAGCCCCAAGACTACAAGACAAAAACCATGCACCTGCCAAGGGACGGCAGGATGTGTGCCAGTCTGCTGCCAAGACACATGGCTAAGGCGACAGCCATGAAGGCTGTCCAGCTCCTGACTTACAAACTTTTATAAAAACACTGTCTTTGTGTAGAGGTTTTGATTGCTGTTTATTTGAAAGGAAGAGTTAGAGAGAGAGAGAGAGGAAGTAACAGAAAAAGGATCTTCCATCTGCTGGTTCACTCCCCAAATGGCTGCAACAACCAGAGCTGTGCTGATCCAATGCCAGAGCTTCTTCCAGGTCTCTCACGTGGATACAGTGGCCCAAGAACTTGAGCCATCCTCTGCGGTTTTCCCAGGTACATTAGTAGGGAACTGGATCAGAAGTGGAACAGCCAGGACTCGAACCAGTACCCACACAGGATGCCAGCACTGCACATGGCAGCTCAACCTGCCATTGTTAAGTTTTAGAGTGGCTTATTACACAGCAATAAGTAACAAACTGTTGCTATTACTCTCTGCCACCTCCACCACCATTCATTCAGCACTTGCCACGCACCAGGCCTGCTGCAAATCACTGAGTTTATTTTACCCTCACAACACAAGAGTGGTGTGAGTACTGCTTCCCCTCGCTTTATAAAGGACAACTGATGTGTACAAGGTCAAACAGGACACAGATACTGCCATAGTACAACCCTACCCGGCAACAGCCATAGTACAACCCTACCCGGCAACAGAGAGCAGACACTCCTGAAACCCAGATCAACCTCAAGAAGTTTACACTAAAGAACCAAGCATGAAAATACAATTCCGTGAGACTCCATTTCGGCACAAACTCTGACACTGGCAAAATGAGCCAAGAGTAGCAAAGTAGAGTGGGATGGCCAGAAAGCTTGCTCCTGCAAAGCAGAGTGGGATGCTCCGTCTTGGGTGGGGTGGGACTGCGCGCACAGGGCCACGTCACAACGCACTCAGTTTGGAGCACATGACAGAACGCTCGCTTACAGATTTTTTAGAAATATCAGGTGCATGGTCCATCTCACAGAATATCACATCTGTAAGAAAGAAATGCAACATCTTCACAGATCAGCAATCAGCTCATCTAGTCTGCATCTGTGTTTAGCTTCAGAGGTTAGAGACTGAATATATGCCAGGGCACGTCACAAAATCCATGAGCAAAGGAACTCAGAGGTGAGCTTATTTTTTTCATGGAAGTGTTTCTCTTATAATAGAAACAAAACTATAGTACATGTGTTCGTTTTATTTTTATTTGACAGGCAGAAAGGGAAAGAATGGCCACGCACTGGGTCATTCGGTATATGTTTGTCATGGTCAATACTGGGTTGGTCCAGCCTGAAGCCAGGAGCTGGGAACTTAATCAAGGTCCCCCTCGTGGGTGGCAGGGACCCAACCACGTGAGCCACAATCATTGCCTCTCAGAAAGCTAAAGTCAGTCGCCAAACCCAGGTCCTCAGATGTGTGACATCCTCAACAACCAAGTCAAGGGCTCATTCAGTAAGTGTGCATTCTAGAACTAATGTGAAACATAGGCTAGCCTTCCCGAGATGTCTGGATGATTCCTTACCCCAGGGGAAAAACTACGGACAGGGGCCAGCTTTATGGTGCAGCGGGTGAAGCTGCCACCTGCAATGCCAGCTTTCCTTATGAACGCCGGTTCAAGTCTCCGCTGCACCACTTCCAATCCAGGCAACTATTAATGCACTCGCAGGAGCAACAGCAGATGTCCCGAGCCTCTGCCATTCCCATGGGAGACCCTAGGAGGAAGTGTCCTGCCTTCCGCCCAGCCCAGTCCTGGCTATTGCCACCATCTACAGAATGGCTCAGTGAATGGAAACACTGTATCTGCTCTAGCTCTAACTCTGGCCTTCAGAGGCAATGCCAGAAATGAGCTGCTGGCATGAACACAAGCTGGTGCTGGCAGGACTGTACAGGCAGGACTCCCACACTCAGAGGATGGCTCTGGCTCTACCCTAGAAAACACAAACACCACCCCTACCTCCCAATGTACCCCAGAGGCAGCCTTACACCCAGCAGGGTCTCTGTCTTCCACACCCAAGCCTTGCTAACTCCACTACTCGGACCCAGTGCAGTAGCCTAATGGCTAAAGTCCTTGCCTTGTATGCACCAGAATCCCATATGGGTGCTGAATAGTGTCCTGGCTGCTCAGTTTCTCATCCAGCTCCCTGCTTGTGGCCTGGGAAAGCAGTAGAGGATGGCCCAAAGCCTTGGGACCCAGATCAGCTCAGCTCTGGCCATTGTGGTGAGTAGACCAGAGGACAGAGAATCTTTCTGTCTCTCCTTGTTTCTGTGTAGCTGCCTTTCCTATACAAATAAATAAATCTTTTAAAAAGCAAGAAAATAAAAACACTAACCAGAGTCAGACCAGCCAGGACTTGGGTCCTAGCTCTGTCACTCCCTGATCATGCAGCCCTGACAAGTCCTTAGACTTCTGAGCCTTGGCCTCCTCTGTCAATCAAGGAAGTTATGGAGTCCTGGAAACAAAATGATAGTGGTGGGTACACCCTAAGTTCTCCTAAAAAGTTATGTTTAACTTTTAATTTGAGGAGTCTCATTTCAACATCAATAATTTTTTAAGTTCCCACAAGTCCCCACTAGTTAACAGAAGACTAAGTCAATCTTTCCTCCTTATGTCCCTCCTGATCATCAACTTCTGTGATCTCCCCGGATGCTCTCCTTTACACCCAAGTGATGGCCCGAGCAGCCTTCAGTTGCCGTGGAGACTCATGACCAAAGGCATCCTCACGCAAACTTCTAACCATTTCTTCTGCTCACAGCAAAAACTAGGCTTGCCACATTAGACAGAGGGTGTGCCTGGCTGGTTGGCTCTGGCCTGGCCACTGTCCAACCCACAAAGTCTTCTAGCCGGATCAGTGGTTTCTGAAGCTGAGATGCCTATAGCTCCATTTACCCCAGCGAGTGGGCACCCCAAAGGCCCAAGTGGGAGAAAGAACCACATTCAACCAGTCGGTGTCTACAACATGTCCGATATGTGCTGGTCATCATGCGAGGCCCCGCAGCAATGAGTAAGACAAACACAGCCCTCATCCAGGAATATCAGGCTTGGGGAGAAGGAAGCTAGAAAGCCACATAAATATAAGCCAGAGTGACACAGCTCCCCAACAGAGGTTTAGGGCAGACTCAGGCGCTAACAAGAAGAGAATGCAAGGCACAGAGCATAAAAGGATCCCAATACCAATAAGATCTTAAGCAACTAATTCACAAGCCTCACAACAGCCATGCACAGGTGTAGTAATCCCCACTTCACAGATCAGGATGTGAGCCGCCAGAGGGGAAGTGACTGGTCACGTGGTAAGAAAGAACTGAGTTAGCAACAATCAGGCCTCTGTCTTGTCCCTCTTTCTTCTCCAGAATAGGGCTTCTCCTTTGGGTCCTTGTCCTCAATCCCAAGTGCTCATTGCACCCCTCAAGGAATAAGGGGCTCTGGACCATGTGTTCCCAGAGGACAGGAAGCTCTCTTATCTCTCTATACCTTGGCCTGGCACACAGAGTTAAACAAAAGGCTCACCATGGACCCTGACACCACACACACACCCCTGAGGTCCTTCTTACAGGACAGGTGCAGCCCAAGGCCACAGCCACACTATTCCACAATTAGTGAAGGGCATGGCAAACTGCCTCGGGCCAGAGGACACCCGGTGTCCCACAAAGTGACAACGGATGAAAAGCACCCTGAGGCACAGGTGGTCACTTCTTGTAGCTGTGCCCATCAAGAGGACAGGTCTACTTCCTCCCTAAATGGGGCCAGCCTTGTAACCCACCTGGACCAAAATGTGAGCCAAAAGGATGCCAGGCCATGGTGCCTTGTGCAACCTTGCTCTGCCCTTCCTGTCTCCCTGCCAGCCTCCTAGAGACCACCCCTCCACTGGAGGCAGGCAGGGACCATGCTACTACCCACAGGCCCAATAGTAAGATTATTCAGAACCTTCTAGCCCAGCTAACAGCAGCCGCTCAGCCCCTCAAGCTCAGTCACCTGCGTCAGAACTACACACAACATCATTGCTGCTGAAGCTGCTGAGTTGTGGGACTGTGCACTGAAGCTGCTGCAACCTCTATCAAGAGCCACAATGCACCCGGCACCTGCTCCATGCCAGGCTCCCGTACAGTCCCTCGTGTGATAACTCACTTCGCCCACGACGCCTGCATCAAGTAGGTCGCTTCCTCTTAAATTCAAAAGCAAGTGGAGGTGTGGAGAGGCTGAGATTTACCCATGGCTACACTCCAGTGAGCGGCCACACTCAGCTGATCTCAAGTCAGCGACCCCCATCCTCTACACATAGCATACACGTAACGGGCTGAACACTTGCCAAGCCTTTTCCATCCACCAGGGGTCAAACTAACCTCTTTATGTGAATGAATTTGCTGAAAATCTACCACGGCCTGGGGTAGCTCTTGCTAGTATCCCCATTTTGTGAATGAGCAAATAGAAGCTCAAAGAGGTGCCGCGACCTGCCCAAGATCTCACAGCTATACTGAACAAGTCAGGATTTGAACTCAGGCACTGGCTCCCCTGTTCTCAGCCGGTTCTCAGTCATTACTCTGCAGTTGCCATTATCTGTAACTATAGAGGCCTCTGGGTTTCCCCAGCGCTCACATGACCGGGCAGCCTTTTCAGCAACACTGCCCACAGTGCCTGCATCAAATACACAGACACCGTACCCCGTGCTGCTCAGCAACACAGCTCCTCCATCCACAAAGCCAAGAACCAAGCCCAGCCCCACGCAGGGGCTTCTGCATCAAAAAACAGAACTGCTGACTTGGAGATATGGAATGCGGGCTTCCCCCACTGGAGGCAGGGTCACCCTGGGACTCTCCTATATGGGTGTAGGGCCCCAAGGCACTGGCCCATCCTCCACTGCTCTCTCAGTCTACAAGCAGGGAGTTGGATGGGAAGCTGAGCAGCTGGGACATGAACTGTCACCCCTACGGGATCCTAGTGCACGCAAGGCAAGGATTTGAGCCATCGCACTGAGCCCCAGAGTTGACTTCTGAACAACACACCCAAGGTCAAGGCCCAGACTAGATGCCCCTGATCACGTGGTCTCCATCTCTGTAGGGGTCAAGAAGGCCACAGATTCTTTGCCACTGTTGGGACCCACAGTAATATCGCATCTCCTATGCCCCAGGTCAGGATCAGCTCTGGCACTTGGTTTGACCCAACAGACCACAGAAGCAGCATTCTGCCATTGTCAAACATAAGACCTCTGCAGCTTTCTCTCTTTCCAGACTCCATGTAGGAGTCCAGCTACTATGAGACCACCATGCCAACATGGACAGTTCCTCGTGAATAGTGCAGGTGACACTCAAGAGAGTCAGGAGGCCCCTACCCAGCTGAGCCCAGTCAAGATACTGTCATTTGAGAAGACAGATGACACAGAGGTTCTGCCAGCTGGCCTCCTACATGGCTGGCAAGGACTCAGTTACTCAAGTCATTGCTGCTGTCTCCCAGGATCTACACTAGCCAGAAGCCAGAACTGGAAGCCAGGGTCAGAAACTGAAGCCAGGTCCTCTGACGTGGCACAGGGGGAAGACTAGCTTATCATCCTAACTCTAGGCCACACCTCCACTTGCCCATGTTTGATACAGTTTTACAGCAACAGGAAACCATACTCCCTCCCAAGATAGGTTACCAGGCCTGCAGAGTGAGGCTTCTTCCCCACTGGTGACATGGAGAAAGCCTGTCCCCTTGCAAGCCTGGGGACCCGAAGTGAGCCAAACCATCATTCCAAACAGACAATGTCACTAACCAAAGTCCTCACAGCACAAGGCTTCACCCACTTGACCTCAAATCTGCACACCAACCCAGTAGGTCCCTACCACTATCACACCCATTACACAGACATCAAGACCCAAATGGGAAACCAAACACCAAAAAGAGTGACAGGGCTGGCAGGCTTGACCAATGGCAGAGCCACTCTCAAATGATGCCCACAACCCCCTTACCACAAACTGACTGGCATCCTGGGAAACACACACTCATACCTTCTGGGAACGCAAGTGAGATGTGACCTTGGGCCACAAAGCACAGCCCCAGCAGCAAAAAGGTCTCTGTTAGGTCAGCCTGGGTGCTATTTCCTGAGCTCCCTGTACATGCAAAATCTCCCAGGGTCCCTTCTGCAGGAAGTAGAAATCATCTGCATACTCAAATGCATCCATGTGTAATAGCGCATTATGGTACAGTGCATAACACCTCTGCCTATGACGCTGATGTCCCATGTGGGAGCTGGTTCAAGTCCTGGCTGTTCCATTTCCTCTCCAGCTCCTTGACAATGTACCTGGGAAGGCAGAAAAAGATGGCCCAAGAGTTTTTTTTTATATATATAATTATTTCTTTAATTGCAAAGGCAGATTTATTGAGAGAAGAAAAACACAGAGAAAGATCTTCCATCTGCAGATTCACTACCCAAGTGGCTGCAATGGCTGGAGCTGAGTCAATCTGAAGCCAGGAGCCAGGAGCTTTCACCAGGTTTCCATGCCATCCTCTACTGCTTTCCCAAGCCACAAGCAGGGAGCTGGGTGGGAAGTGGAGCAGCAGGAAAACAAACTGTCACCCATGTGAGATCCTATTTTATGTAAGGCAAGGATTTAGCCACTGAGATATAGCACGAAGCCCTGACCCAAGAGCTTGACTATGCCCATGGGATACCAGTGCTACAAGGTGGAGAACTATAGCCTATTGAGCCACTGTGCCATCCCAACAAGCCAGATCTTAAGTAGTGTAGAGACAGTCACCCTAACAAGCTGCTCCCAATCTTTTGGAGTCCCGAAGGCATTGCCCCAACCCCTTGTCAGGCAAAACTGTTCGGCAAACAGGAGGCAAGGGACTCAGGTGGAAAAATGGAAGTGGAAAGACATCTCCAGGCCTTGATGAGACGGGTCTCCAAGCACAGACTCCCTGGGTGAGGCACTGAACCTTGAAGGATGGAACATCTGCACCACACCTGACAACATCTGGACCAATCTGAACATGTGCGAAGGAAGTTAAGACAGGTTACCTTCTTCCAAGGTGAGTTCTTTGGAGTTCTTTGGAGCATTTATGACACATGCTAAGCTGCTGCTTGCGATACCTACATTCCATATCAGAGGGCTAGGTGTTAAGATTTATTTTTATTGCTAAGTCAGATATACAGCAAGGAGGAGAGAAAAAGAGGATCTTCTATCTGATGATTCACTCCTCAAGTGGCCACAACAGCCAGAGCCTAGCCGATTTGAAGCCAGGAGCCTGAAGCGTAGTCTGGGTCACCCACATGGGTGCAGGAACCCAAGACTTTAGGCTGTCCTCAACTGCTTTCCCAGGATGCAAGCAAGGAGCTGGATGGGAAGTGGGGCTGCTGGGATTAGAACCAGCGCCCATATGGGATCCTGGCGCATGCAAGACAGGGACTTTATCCACTAAGCTATTGTGCCTGGCAGCAGAGGGCTAGTTTTAAATGCCGAACCTTTTGTTTCCAATTCTGTTTCTTGCTGATGTGTTGGCAGGCAGCAGCTCAGGTACCTGGTTCCCTGTTACCGACAGGGGAAGCCCAGATGGAGCTCTGTGCTCTTGGCCTTGACCTGGCCCAGCCCTGGTTGTTGCTGGCATTTCAGGAGTGAACCATAAGACGAATGATCTCTCTTCCTCCTCCTCTTCCTCACACATCTGTTTGCTCTGCCTTTCAACCAAATGAAAATACATCTTAAAATAAGCAATTTTAAATGGCCTTTTGTGTAGAAAAGCAGAAGTCATGATTAAAATGAATAGTTCTAGACTCAAGCTAGCAGTCACAACCCTGCCCATCAGTGCCCACACACACTTCCTAGAGTCACTGACTCCAAGACCACTGCCAATCCCAAGCCCAGCAGCAAAGCTAGAGCCCAGGGCAGTGGGCTCCAAGGAACATGAGACACCAACTCAAAGCACATAATGGATTCTGTATAAACCAGAGCCATCTGGGAACTACAGATCAGACCCACAATGGACACTGCTTCACCCTCTACTAGGATGGCTAAAATCCAAAGAAAGGTAATAGTAAGTGTTGACAAGGACACAAAGAGTTTGAATTTGCACACCTACATGGTAGCCAGTGGGGATGCATAAGAGTGCACCTGCTTTGGAAAATAGTCCTGGAAAGTCCTCTGGTGAGTAAACAGAGTTGCAGATGACCCAGCCATGCACTCTGGTGCACATTCACACTGATGTTCAGAGGCACTGATTCATGATGACGAAAAAGAAGAAGTGAGCTGCTCACACAAGTCCAGCACAGCTATGGAGACACAGCAGACGTGTGGCTGTCAGGGGAGGGAGGAAGCAGGGGTGATGATTAAAGGGGTACAGACTCCTAGGGAGGAATAGTGGACATATTCTACAATCAACTGTGATAACATTCACACAACTCAAGCATGCTGAAGATTTCAGGGTTGGACACTGCCTCTGGTAAACCACAAGCTAAGTCTCTCCAAGAAACTCTACCTTTTTTATTGGAAAGGCAGATCTGCAGAGAGGAGTTAGACAGAAAGATCTTCCATCCGCTGGGTCACTTTCCAAATGGCAGCAACAGACAGAGCTGATTCTAAGCCAGGAGCCTCTTCCGGATCTCCCACCCGGGTGCAGGATCTCAAGGCTTTAGGCTATCCTATACTGCCTTCTCAGACCACAAGCAGGGAGCTTGATGGGAAATGGAGCAGTCGGGACAGACACCTGCGCCCATACGGGATCCCAGCATCTGCAAGGTGAGGATTTGGCCACCGAGCCATCAAGCCGGGTCCAGAAGCTCTACTTTTTAAAAACAAACAAGAGTAGTTTTCTCCTCAACAAAATCAGAGCAGAAGCTCAAGGTGGAAGTCAGACATTCAATTGTACCTGCCAATCAGGCAGCTACAGGGCCATGTGGCGCCAAATTCTGTCTGTACAGGGACACATAGACCCCAGGCTCTTGGGAAAATGTCTTCTTGAATGTTTGTCCCACACAGAGCTCCAACCACCTCAGCTCACAGTGGGCGGTCACCTGATTCTTGAGACAGGAAAATGATGCCCATTCGTTTTCTATCAACAAGCAGCACTGAGCAGTCAGCGTCACAGGAGTTAAGTCCCAGGCCCTGCCCTGGAACATGGCTAGGATTCCCAGAGCAGTAGATCCCACACAGAGAACAGGAAAACACCACCAACTCCCAGAGTCTGCTGTGTGTGTATTCAGTGTGCAGCCTGAGCCCACAGCAAGGATTCAAAGCTTTCCCAACATCCCCAATATCCATGCTGCCGCTGAGGCCAGAGCCACGCTCCTTAGCCAAAGGCTCCATCACCCTGAGGTTTTATAGCCTGGACCAGAATAAACACACAGCCGGAGAAGGAAGCCAAGATCGCTCCCCAGGCCCTGTGTGTGCCTCCACATCTCAAGTCAGTAAAAACTGACACCCAGTCATGGGCAGAGGAGGAGGGAGGCCGGAACAACCATCCCAAACCAACCGACACTCTGAGCCCAAAGCCCATGCCACAGGCTTGCTTTTCTCCTGGAAATTCTTCCAGAAGTGGAAACGACCAGAATGAGGCCTAAACCCTAGCTGGACCAATGTTCCCAGAATGAAGGCTTGTACGGGAAAATAGGAAACTACACCATGTCCAAAAATAGGAGACTGGTTTTAGTTGGAAAAAAAAAAAAATGAGGCTGAAAACTTGAGTCCTGTGACGCAGCACAGAAAACGTGGCCAGCATCTGGTGTGGTGCCACCATGCGTTTCACAGCTGCATTCAAGCCCCACAGCCAGTGGGGAGAGGCAAGTACACTCTCTCCTGGTGCACGCCCCATGCTGCCAAAAATCAAACCGCCTACCTCAACATGGTTGCTACTCAGCAGGAATATCTAGCAAAAACCTTGAGTTGTTTGGGGCACATATGCCAGGCAACATCTTACAGAAGGACCTCACACGTGGGGTCACTGTGAGGGAAATGCATGGCAATGATGGCTTTTTCAGATTTGGTTTTGTATAATATTACTCAGCCATTAAAAAGAATAAAATTATACCATTCGCAATTAGATGGTCCCAACTAGAGACCAGCATGCTCAGTGAAATAAGTCAATCCCAAAAAGACAAACACCTTATGTTCTCTCTAATATAAGGAAACCATCATGCAAATTGGAATGTATAGTGATGGAGTGATGGATATTACCATATCCAGATGTGAAGACAATGCAACATGCACCCCTACTTTCAAATAAAAGATGGACTCCCAAGAAAGTGTTAGACCTATCTAGACAATGGGATGGGATGTCTGACATTGTACCAGCAATGTCGGGGCACACTTAAATAGACTGATGGAACTGTAACTACTTATGAAAGGATATACTCTTGTGACAATATGGGGAAAATCAGTTGGGGGTGGGAATTAGGGAGAGGGGAATCCCAGACTATACAGAATCATATCATAAAATTCAAAATTTAAAATAAAGTTCTGGTTTATTTGAAAGGTAGAGCTGGAGAGCAAGCTTCCATCTGCTGACTCACTCCCCAAATGGTCCCAACAGCTAGGTCTAGGCCAGGCGGAAGCTCAGAACCCCTACCTGGACTTCCCACATGGGGAAGAGGGTCCCAGGCACTTGGAGCAACTTCCACTGCCTTCCCAGGCACAGTAACAAGGAACTGGATCAGAAATAGAGCAGCTTAGACCTGAACCAGCAACTATACAGGATGCTAGAGTCACAGGCAGTAGTTTAGCCTGCTGCCCCATAATGCCAGCCCAAGGAAGGATTAATGAGTTATGATAATGGTTTTCCCAAAGACAGAATGGTACGTGTGAGGACTGAGGACTTGACTGTGTTTATATTCTGCCTCAGGACAGAGAAGATCCAAAGCCAAGGTCAGGACTCCACCGAGCCAGCAGGGGCAGTGTGAGCGGCCCACAGTCACCCAGTGGTGTGACCACAGAAAGCTCAGGCTCATCAGTACCCAGTTCCAGAAGTCGGAAGAGCAAAGTGCCTCCTCCAGCTTCTGGAAGCCTCCTACATTCCTTGGCTTGTGTCCCTTCCTCCATTTCCTTTTTTTCGCTAATTTTTTTATTTGAGAGGCAGAGAAATGGAGGGAGGGGTGGAAAGCAGAGACAAAGGCAGAAAGCAGCAGAGTGCTGCAAACAAAAGCCAGGGCTAGCCACACTGAAGTCAGGAGCCAGGAACTCAATCCAGGTCTGCACACAGGTGGCAGGGAACCAGCTACCCGTCACCTGCCTGGGACGCACACAGCAGGACATCAGAGTCAGAAGGGGAGCCAAGGGGCCAGTGCTGTGGTGAAGCAAGATAAGCCACTGATTGCAAAGCCTGCATTCCATGTCAGAGCGCCTGTTTAAATCCTGGCTGTTCTACAGTCAATCCTTGCTTATGCAACTAGAAAAGCATCAGAAGATGGCTCAAGGACTTACATTCCTGCCACCACCTAAGAGACCAGATGGAGTACCTGGCTCTTGGCTCTGGCCTGACACAGCCCCAACCCTGACGCTCATGCAGGGACTGAAGCAACGGACAGATCTCAGTCTGTCGTTCTGCCTTTAAAATAAACAAACCTTTCTTAAAAAAAAAAAAAAAGAAAAAGAAAAAAAAGTAAAGTGGGGCCTGGAACAATAGCCTAGCAGCTAAATCCTCACCTTACATGTCCTGGGATCCCATATAGGTGCTGGTTCACGTCCCAGCGGCTCTACTTCCCATCCAGCTCCCTGCTTGTGGCCTGGGAAAGCAGTAGAGGATGGCCCAAAGCCTTGGGATCCCACACCCACATGGGAGACCCAGAAGAAGCTCCTGGCTTCGGATTAGGCCGAAGCCTGTGGCAGTTTAAGGAGTGAACCAATGGATGGAAGATGTTTCCCTCTGTCTCCCCTTCTCTCTGCAAATCTGACTTCCAAATAAAAATAATAGATATTAAAAAAAAAAAGTGGGGCCAGAACTTGAAGCCAGGTGTTACGATATGGGATACAGACAGGAAAAATAAAGAAGAGGTCATCCATCTGCTGGTTCACTCCCCAAATTCCTTCTACAGCCAAGGCGGGGCCAGGCCAAAGCCAGGAGCCAGGAATTCCATCCTGGTCTCCAACACAGACAGCACGAATCCACATTCCCGGGCTGGCCTCTGCTGCCTCCCAGGTGCATCTGCAGAAAGCCGAACTGGAAGCTGAGCTAGGACCCAATCCCAGGCACTCTGCCATGGGATACCCGTGTCTCAAGTGGCTTAACTCACTGTGCCACAAGGCCCACCCCTAAGCAGTCTAAGTCACGTGCTCAGCCCCTTCACTTCCTCTACCCTCAAACCCAGTGGTGTACCCTCTTCCAACGACTCTGTCCTTTTTTTTTTTTTTTTTTTTTACATTTAGTCATTTATTTGGAAGCTCTTGCATGTACTGAGGCACTCCTCAAATGGCCCCAATGCCCAGGGCAGGGCCATGTTGAAACCAGCAACCTGGAAGTCCACCTGGTTTCCTTCATTGATCTCAGGGGCCAAGCACTTGTGTCATCTTCTGTTGCTTTCCCAGGTCAATCAGCAAGGAGCTGGACCAGAAGCGGAGCAGCCAAGACACTAACTGACACTCATGAGATGCTGGTATTGTAGGTTTGGTTGAACCTGCTGTGCCACAATGCCCTCATAACTGTGATACATAAATAACCCCTGTGATCCTCCTGTTAATTGAATGAGAGATTATCCCACTTTACAGATGCAGACAATGAGAAACTAAATAAACCTGTCTATGGTCAAAATAAAACCTTCAAATTAGAAATAATTTGCAATTAGGTAATCAGACCTTAGAACCCTTTATCTTGAGTACGTGGTGTTTGTTGTGCAATTTTCCAAACACACACACAAAAGTTTCTGGGCCTGGCACGACAACTCAGTGGCTAAATCCTCACCTTGCAGCACCAGATTCCCATATGGGTGCCGGTTTGTGTCCCGGCTGCCCCACTTCCCATCCAGCTCTCTGCTTGTGGCCTGGGAAAGCAATAGAGGATGGCCCAAAGCCTTGGGACCCTGCATCCATGTGGAAGACCTAGAAGCAGCTACTGGCTTCTGGGTTCAGATCAGCTTAACTCCAGCCATGCAGCCACTTGGGAAGTAAATCAATAGCTGAAAGATCTTTCCGTCTCTCCCTCTCTGTAAATCTGCCTTTCCACTAAAAATAAATAAATCTTTAAAAACGACAACAACAACAAAAATCCTCAGAAACAGCGGATAGAAAATCTTTCTCTCTCTCCTTCTCTGTAAATCTGTTTTTCCAATAAAAAAATATTTAAAGAAACTCAAAGTTTCCTAAAATTGTTCATAATGGTAAAATTGTCACATTATCGCACAAAATGAAAAAGACAGGGTTTTTTCCTTTTTTTTTTTTTGTATGTTTTTTGTTTTTTAACTAAAAGAATGCATCCTGCAAAAAACACATCTATGTCCTGGGTAAGAACAGATGAGGCAAACGACCCTGGCCGTCCACCCCACCTCCCCAGGCCAGGGACTACAGGGTGGCCTCATCCAGCGGTCCCTGAAGTGTCTCTATTGCTGCTTCCAGGAGGGGAAATGCAGCTGTCTTGGAAAGAATCACACACGGCTATAGGGCATCGTGCAGAGCTGCTCTGGGCGGAGGTTGACGGCAACCTGAGGGAGGCCCTTCTCACCTCCCCAAGGACAGAGTCCACCTGCCAGGGGCCCTGCTCATGGCAGAGGCCATAACAGTCCAGGGAAAGCCTGGAGTGGCCGGGCAGGCTGAGAACCAGGATCCCGAGGAAAAAAATGAGACAATGCGACTCGGGTTCTTGAAGCTGACAGACAGGACCAGCTCCTCTCCATCCTGTACCTCCTCTATTGTGCAGGGTCTCTGCTTTCCGGGCCTTGGCTAGTTTCTAGTCTACAAATTAGTAAGGTCCCAGGTTTTCCTTCTTAGCACAAGAAGCCTGCCTCACACCCACATGTGCACTGCTCCCCAACACTCACGCCCACCTGTGGCGACCAGAACTGCCTGTATAACATGAAGCTGCTTCACCAGTTCACTGACTGGCTGACACTCCTGGGGGCTCCCCACCACTCCTGTGTTTTACCACTGCCCCCGCTGAGGCTCCTCCTTGCAGGAGAGCAGGGAGGGGCTGGGACGCCCAGCTCAAGCACAACACCCAACAGCCCTGAAAAGACCCCCAACTCTCACAGAACAGCAGGAGGACCCTCCTCGTGAGCAAGCTGTCTCCTAGCCACCTGGTGATGTTTCCAAGCACACACAGATGCAGGCACCTGCTCCAACAAGTGCCAAGACCACATGAGTCAGAGTCACATCCCAAATTGCAAACGTTGGCTACGCAGCAATCTGGACATGGAAGTTCTACAGTCACCCTGTCTTTCAGATAAGAACACTAGGCTCAGAGAAGGCAAGGAGCCAGGGAGTCCCCATGGTCACACAGTCAACACCAGGGCTAACGCTGCAACTATGAAAGGCTAACTTACAGGAAGAAGTTATCTCAGAGATGCCCTCTCGTAACCCAGCTCCTGCCATCTGTGGGAGGCTGAGATGCAGAGGGCAGCCAGGTCCCCTCCCCAAATGGCCAGCTGGGCAGTGGTCTGAGGAGCACTGATGGTGGGTCAAGTGCTGGGTACCCCTCCAAAGGGAGCAGAGCGGACAGTCCAGGCCCCAGGCCCAAGGGCAGACACTGCTGGAAAGCAGGAAGTGTCAGCCACAAATGGCACACCACACAAGTCTCTTCCAAGACAGAACGAGACATTCCACTCTGCCCCATACACAGGAGTCCACTGGTGAAGCCACTAGTTACAGTACTGACATTATCCTGACTGAGTGTCTGAGCTCCAGCTGCTCCACTTCCAATCCAGCTCCCTGGAAAGCAACAGCAGACAGCCCTGTGCTGGGCCCTGCCACTCTCATGGAAGTCTTGGAGGGGTTCCAGGCTCCTGGCTTCAGCCTGGCCCAGCTGGGGCTGTTGAAGTCACGTGGGCAGTCAACCAGAATCTACCATTTGGCCTCTTTGCAACTCTATCTTTCAAATAAAATAAGTCTCTCTCTCTCACACACACACACAATTACATACTTCAAAAAGTTCATAACACAATGAATTTCAAAGACCATTTTGGTGCAGAAAATAGCTCATAATAAATAACACATTATGGGCCCGGCGCGGTGGTGCAAGTGGTTAAAGGTCCTCACCTTGCACGCCCGGGATCCCATATGGGCGCCGGTTCTAATCCCGGCAGTCCCGCTTCCCTTCCAGCTCCCTGCCTGTGGCCCGGGAAAGCAGTCGAGGACGGCCCAAAGCTTTGGGAACCTGCACCCGCGTGGGAGACCTGGAAGAGGCTCCTGGCTTCGGATCGGCATAGTATCGGCCCGTTGCGCTCACTTGGGGAGTGAATCATCGGACGGAAGATCTTCCTCTCTGTCTCTCCTCTCTGTATATCTGCCTTTCCAATAAAAAAATAATAAAATAAATCTTTAAGAAAAAAATAACACATTATGATGAAAAGATGCATGGATTCAAAAAAAATCTTGTTCCAGAATTAACAGATATTTCCTGTCAGTTTTCCATGAACTTTTGCATTTATTTTGTTTGAAAGTATTTACAGCAAAGCTAAAGTTTAGAGGCAAGGGACATCATTGTTTGAGACAGCATCCATTGATTACCACCCCCGCAAAAAAGCAGCACAAAACTTATTCACAAGGTGAGAGACCGCAGACCTTAAGCGGAATGGACAGGAGGCCATTTCAGTAGAGCTCACAAACCACATGTTTTCCAGGAACGCTACCATCTCTGGACATAAAATCCTCTTGATCGTCTAGAACCACTTTGGTGCCTCTGTATTCCCGAACAAACTTATCCCCGACTCTCACCCTCGTTGCTCGACTCCCCACCCTTTTCTTTACTGCCTGGTCCAACAGCTCCAACTGCTGCTGGCAACACTTTTCCTCGAGTTTTTCTGGGAGCACAATGCCTCCCGTGGCACTCCTTGCAAACCGTACCTGGTCAGAGAACGGGAGCTATTTCCTGAATGTGGGTCCTGCACAGCCCCATTAATGCAGCTCCCGTTCCGTTCTCTCGCTGGCTCAGGCAGGTGTTTGTGAGCTCCGAGAAGCAGCCTGTTATCCCACAACAGTTAACCTGCTAAGAAGGCTGTGCCCGGGACCTGGTGGCATGGCCTAGCAGCTAAAGTCCTCGTCTTGAATGCGTCGGGATCCCATATGGGTGCCGGTTCTAATCCCGACAGCCCCGCTTCCCTTCCAGCTCCCTGCCTGTGGCCTGGGAAAGCAGTCGAGGATGGCCCAAAGCCTTGGGACCCTGCACCCACGTGGGAGACCTGGAAGAAGTTCCTGGATCCTGTCTTCGGATTGGCATAGCATCAGCCGTTGCGCTCACTTGGAGAGTGAGTCATCGGACAGAAGATCTTCCTCTCTGTCTCTCCTCCTCTCTGTATATCTGACTTTCCAATAAATAAATAAAACTTTTTTAAAAATTAAAAAAAAATACTGAGGTGTGAGAGCTGTGGGTGTGATCTGAGTCACTTAGGTAAAGCTTTAAAAAAAAAAAAAAAAGAAGCTGTGCCCATGCCTGGAAAGCTTCCTCCTCTTGACCCCATAGAGGGGCCATGCCAAGACCTACCCTGGCTGAAACAGCACTGGCCCAACTGCTGGCGGGTTACTGTTGGCCATGTCACCTTGTGTCTTCCCGCCTTGGCATCCATCAACATTCAAAGTGAGAAACATGTTGTTGTGGCTTTTCTGTCTTTCCTATGAGACCGTCTGCCGCATTCACTGAGTCACTTCTGGTGACAAGCACAGCACCAGCTCCTCTGTATTTTCATCTCAATAAAGGAACAAATCCTAAGAACATCAGTGACTACCACCCAGGAGACAAGACAACCTTGAACTGACAAGATCAATAATTTCTCAACCACTCGCACAAAGCACAGCTACACCTCCCATCAGGAATGGAGGCATGGCGGTCAGAGTGTGTCAATTAGGGTCCCAGCTCCTCCACTTCCAATCCAGCCTTCTTCTGATGCACCCCAGGAGACAGCAAGCAATGACTCAAGTACATGAGTCTCTGCCACCCACACAGGCCTGGTGGAGCTCCTGGTCTTACCCTGGCAGAACCCCAACTATTGCCAACTGTCCCCAGCTACTGGGGAATCAATCGGTAGATTAGACGAATATGCTTGTTTACTCTCTCCTCTGCTCACTCCTGTTCTTGCTCTCTGTCATTCTGCTTTTCAAGTAGATGAAAACAAAGATCCATAAAAAAAAGAGACTTGCAACGTCAAGGCTATTTCTGAGCCCAGTGGGCTATGGCCTGAAGGACACGGACCCGGAGGGAAGCAGGTGGGTGGCCAGGAGCAGGAAGGAGTCAACCGGAACAAGCCCCTGTGCTGATCTCGCTGTGCTTCACAGCAAACACCTAGGATGCGTGTGGGGGGGACAATCACGCTGGCAGTGACCACGACAGGTTCTAAAGCCCACCCTCTCTGCCAGACACGCTAGCAGCATGTCACCTGGATTCCTTCATCCCATTCCCACAAGAGCCCGCGGAGAAGGGGGCGTTTGTTATGCGGGACAATTTACACATGAGAAACCACAAGCACACACAGGTGGCAGGAGAGGGGTCAAGTTCATTCTGCGCCACCTCACTCCACGTGCAGGGCCAAGGTCTGAGCCCAGGCCGTCGGGCTCTAGAGTCTGTGTTTTTGTAAACATCTACCCCAAGCCTCCAAATGAAACATAAATACACTAATAGATGCTGTGGACCTTGGAGTCGTTGTTTCCAATGAGGAGCTGGAGTGAAGCAGCATGGTAACCACTTTCACACAGCAAGGCCATGCCAGTGAGAAAACACCCATGTCAGCGCTTCTAAAACATTCCATAGAATAATCGCCAAAGATAGTCACCTCATTATTTATTTATTTATTTAATTTCAGAGATGCCGGGAACAGAAGAGCTCCCATCTACTACTTCATTCTCTAAACATCCAGTGTTAGCTTTGTTGACCACCTGAGAAAAAAAATACTAGGAATACAAACAGGCCTTTATAATGTGAAGTCCACTCCAGGGCTTTTCCCCATGGAGAGGAGGAATGGCCAGGAGAGGACTGAAAGTAGGAAAGACCAGCCTGGGAGCAGAGACAAAGGTGTTACACCCCTTCAGACATGGGTGCTCACATCAGCCTTGCTTGGCCCCTGATAGGACAAGGAATGTTAGCCTTTATTCATCATTGGCCCATTCGTGGCCTTGGCTGCCTTGGGGGCATGCCAGATCCCTGGCTGAGGTCACTGTGGTGTCCACCCACTTCCTGTAACCACGGTAACCATCACACAGTAGCCCCTGAGCTCCAAGCAGGAATCTCCAGGTCCCCCACGTGGGTGGCAGGGCCATCAGCTTGCTGCCTCCCAGGGAGTGCTCGAACAGGAAGCTGGAACTGGCAGCAGAACCTGGACAAAACCCAGGCCTTGCCACGTGGAATGTGGGTGTCTCAACCACAAGGCCAAAGGCCCTCCACTCTCCACATCTGTAATGGAAAGAAACCCAACACTGGACTTCACCAAGAGCCAAGCTGACCGCCTTGGGCTTCCTGGAACTTCCCCACACGGCATTTGAGGTCTCCTCCTGGCCCATCTTTCTTTCTCCCCACGCATCAGGAAATTGCTAGGTCAAAAACCCAATCTTCTTCATCAGGGCGTCTCCAGCAGCCAGCAGTGTGTCCTCGCACACACGTGGCATCCGAGCCTGGGCCTTGCACTCTAGCAAAGCTTGAGGGCAGTTCCCATTCTGGGCTCCTGGGCGGGGCACTCCTCCGACACACTGGAACTCTTCCAAGTTCACTCAGGAGAAGAAAACCACTCAGAATGGGAGGACAGAACAAGCTGCCACTCTGCCTTGGCTCACGTCATCTCACCTCGCCCTACTGGCCGGCAACCCCTTGGGGCTCAGCGAGGTGCTCACACACAAGCGTAATGTTAGCACTCATGTTAGCCAAGCCAAGACCCTGAGGCCAGGAGCACAAACAGCCCCTGTATCGGAGAAGTCCCCAGCCAAGGGCAGCCAGGAGCTGGGGAAAGCACACTCCAGCCAAACAGGGACCTCAGGATAAAAGCCCCTTCAGCCGACTGGGCAAGGGCCAGGCCCCCAAAGGTGGCTCAGCACACAGCCGGCTCAGTTCAGACCCACACAGGAGGGCCCCCCACCCCCAGGCCTCCACATCAATGTGCCCAGAGCTGGCCTTTCTCTACTGAGGCTCCTTGACCAAGGCTTTGTGGGCGGGAGAGAAAAGAGACCACAGACACAGCCTGGCCCAGCCATTCCACCAGCTCCTCCCTCTGCCCAGACTCACGCCTGTAACTGCAAAAGGCCAGAGCTGGGAAGACTGCAGCCCTGTTCCACTTGGAAAGTAGAAGGGAGACTGAAGCCTGGCAGGCAAGAGGACTCTCTCAGGGCGCACAAATGTCTCAATCGGGGTCAGACCCTTGGACCTCCTCCCACATAGCTCCTTTTCTTCCTGCTCTTACTGTACTTCATTTTTATTTTAAAAAATTTTATTGGAAAATCAGATTTACAGAGATAAGAGTAGACAGAAAGACCTTCCACCTGCTGGTTCACTTCCCAAATGGCCACAAAGGCCGGAGCTGAGCCAATCCGAAGCCAGGAGCTTCTTCTAGGTCTCCGATGCGGGTGTAGGGTCCCAAGGCACTGGGCCGTCCTCCACTGCTTTCCTAGGCCTAAGTGTTGTATGGGAAATGCAGCAGCTAGAACACAAACCGGCAACCATATGGGATGCTGCCCTTGAAGGTGGAAGATTTGCCAGTTAAGCCAATGTGCCAGTCCTTCTTATTGTATTTTCAACACAGTTAATACTCCTTGCATAAAAAACAGGGCCAGGCATGGAAGCCTAGCGGCTAAAGTCCTCATCTTGCACGCGTCACCAGGATCCCAGGTGGGCGCCGGTTCTAATCCTAGCAGCTCCTCTTCCCATCCAGCTGCCTGTTTGTTGCCTGGGAAAGCAGTCAAGGACAGCCCAGGGACTTGGGACCCTGCCTCTGTGTGGGAGACCCCGAAGAAACTCCTGGCTCCTGGCTTCAGATTGGCTCAGTTCTGACCGCTGCGGTCACTTGGGGAGTGAATCAGAAGAAAATCTTCCTCTGTGTCTCTCTCCTCTGTATATCTGCCTTTCCAATTAAAATAAATAAATAAATAAATCTCTCTCTCTCAAAAAAAAAAAAGCAGGAATATTCAGGATTAAGTGCAAGTCTCGAACCAGCACTATGATCTGCTAAGATGAACTTCAAAATATAAATAAACAAAACCCTTCATTCCCACCCACACTCCTTCATCTCACTGGACATGGAAACAAGCATGAGCGGTGAAATCACCAGACACACCTCCAGGGAAAGGCAGAGACTGGATCCTGAGTCCACAGGTTCTGGGCTCAGGTCAGCTGTCATTGCCCATCTGGGATGGACATACCTCCTCTCCAGGAGGCAGCTTCTCCATCCTTAAACTGAACCAGGCTTAGAGAACTGCTGGTGACTGGTGACAAGAGGCCATGCAGCTTCTGCTAAGACCACCCCATGGTCAGCACTTGGTCAACTGTCCCAGCTGGTCCAGTCTTCCATTCGTAACCACCAAGGCACTACATGTGTGAGGGAAGGTTTTGGAAACTTCCAAACAGATAACATACCATCTCAGTACCACTAAATGACCAGTCCCAGCCACAAAGAGTAGAAGAACCACCTGACTGAACTCTGCCCTCTCTCGGACCCCCGAACGTACTCATTTGCATCAAGTAACACCCACCGGTACCCTGTTTGTCCTCCAGTCTCAGTGGCAAGGACAAAAACGAGCTGAAGCAAAGGGATAGTCATACCAGATGAAGCCCCAGAATCCTCCCGATTCAACACTTTGTCACGTGAGGTAAAGCAAGTGCTGATTCCAAGTTCTTCCAATCCCAGCTTCGAAACACTTCATGCTGGACAGTTCCTTGTACATCACAGGGCCTAGAGCACCTTGGCCTCAGTACACTAGTTGCCAGACATGTCTTGCCTCGACTTGTGTCTCCAGACATTTGCCACATGCTACCACCACCACCCCACCTCCGGCCTCAGGAGCAAAGAAGGTAAAATAACCCCAGGTGAGAGCCGCTCAATGTGTCAGACAAAAGGACCTCAACAGCAGCTGGGATTCCCATTCTCAAAGCCACACACTGCCTCCCAGATCTCCTGCAGGCCCCAGACAGTTCTCCTGCAGACCCCAGCCAGTTTCTGCTCATCACACCACCTGAAGGAACATGAGAGCTAGGCTTCCCTGCAAGATGCCGCCCTCAGAGCGAGAGGGTGGAGACTGGGTGCTGTGTTGGACCAAAGCCCTTGGGTGTGGCTCCTCATCAGCTCATCCCTCGCCACAGCCCTGGGAGGCCAATAGAAATGTGGTTCCCATTCTGCAGGTCAGACCATTGAAGCTCAAGAAACAGCCCCGCTTGATTTCTAGAGCAAAGCCCACTGAGAGCTCCTGCAGTCAAGGCCTGCAGCACTGATGCCTAATAAAACAATGCAGGTTCCCTGAGGATTTGAATCTCATTTAACTACTGCTGTAGCTCCACTACCTGGAACAGTACCTGGAAGAACAAGCATTCAAATGTGGGGGCAGAAGAGGAGGGGGCAAAGGAACAGAGGGAGGAAACAGGGGGAAGGAACAAGGGGAGGGGAAGAGTGGTGGCAGTCACTGGGGTCACACCAGGGGGCTTCCTGGAATTCAGAGCCCAAAGCAACAGCCCACCAATCACCCACTCAGCCACTAACTGGAAAAGAAGTAAGGAAATAAGAGGAACATGGGCTGGAGGTGGTAGGTGCTTACAGGGTGAGGATTTGGGGTCAAAAGCCCAGCTCACGCCCAGCAGGATCAAATGGGAGCCAGCATTTCCCAGAATCTGCTACCCAAGCAATTGCTGTCAGCAGCACAGCTCGAAGCCCGCTGGTCAAGGAGAGAAAGCCAGCCACCCTGGACTTTCCACCTGTATCAACTGTCCGTGTTTGGCCTCAACAAGAACTGGCATGGTGGGTGGAGGGGCCATTGGCCACCTCCTCAGCCGGGCAGGGCTTCCGGCCTGGCTCCCATGCCCGGGAAAGGTCTTTGGGAAAACATTTCATAGTTTCCCCTCCTGATAAGATCAGTGCAATCAAGAACTGGGCCCGGCTCCTGGAATCCACCTGGGAATGGCTAGGTTCAGAACCCCACAGCAAGGAGGGTTGAGGGAACAGGGTGCCCTCAGTCAGATTTGGGGGTCCCTTTGTGGGGTACTGCGAAAATGCCCTTGAAAGTTGAAATATGCTGTACCATTGAACTCAGAAATGAGTCTTCCAAACAGCAGACATCTTCCCTCTGTCCCTGCTAGACAAAGAATGTATGTCCACCTGCAGCCTGGCACTCCCAGGGACCACACAAGGGGAGCCTAGGACCCAGCAACTTCCCTCCCAGGGACATGGCCAAAAGGAATAAAAACCTGCACACAGGGAACTGGGACACAAACACTCCCAGCAGCTCTACTTGTGTTAGCAAAAAGCAGACATAACCCCAACAGACCAAAGGATAAGTAAGCTGGGAGAGCCATCAGAGGGAACTCTAGTTAGCTGTAAACAGCAATGGAATTCCAACGCAGCCTTCAAAGCAGGTAAGCCTTGAAAACAAGAGGCTGAGTGTAAGAGGCAGCGGCCAGTGGCCACCTTTGACACAGTTCCATTGGCATGAAGCGTCCATGAGAGGGAAACCCACAGTGAAGCTGCTGAGGGGAGGGTGTGAGATGGGGATGGCAGAGGGTACAGAGTTTCCTTGCGAGGTGAGGACAGGACATCTGACACAGCAGGTGAGGCACCGATGTTCCACACTGCAGAGCCTGCATTTGACACCCAGCTCTGCGCCAGCTCTAGCTTCCTGCCACCCAGATGCTGGGTGGCAGCACATGATGGCTCAAGCAGTTGGGTTCATGCCAGCCCTGGGAGAGACCCCCACTGAGTTTCTGGCTCCGAGCTTTGGCCGTAGTCTGCTCCTGGTCACTGTGGGCATTTGGGCGCTGAACCGGGGCCGGGAGTTCTATCTCTATTGTTTTCTCTCTCCCCTTCCCCAAACAAAAATGTTGAAAATGTCATGTAAAATTTTAGTGTTTGCACACAATTGTAAACATAACAAAGCCACCCCAATGGACATTTTAAATGGGTGAGTTATATGTATAGATGAATTACAACTCCATAATGCGTTAATTAAAATGCAAGTTGTTGCAGCTAACGACAAAGAGCTGTAAACAGCACGAAATGTCCAATCCTGGGTTAAACTGTTACACATGGCCAGGTGCCAGCTGCTCTATGGCGGTGCGCAGTGAGACAGATCCACCTGGGCTGATAAGCAAACCAACCCCAAGAAAATCACTCCATAGAAACAGAAATCAGGTACAAGAGTGCACCAGCTCCTACTTCCACAAGAAAATACACGACACTGGCAGTGAATATTCCTGAACAACAAAAGAAACTGGCAAGGGGTTTGTCTCCATGGTCTGGATTAGGAGGGAGGGAAGAAAGAAGTTTGCAGGGGGGTTGTCTGGCTCCCCAGCTCACAAGAAGGATTGTCTATGAAAAAAAAAAATGAATCCCGGAGAAAGGCAAAGTAAAGCAAGCCTGCAGCTGAAAATGGCAGGCTACTCGTTAAAAACAATTGTAGGACAAAGTCAAGGAAAGATACCTCTGCTGGAACCAGGAGTTCATTTGAAGGCTACAACGCATTCATGAGGCCTCTAGCTGCTGGGGTCTATCTGGCCCCCCAAGCTACAGGTTTGTGCTGAAGTGAACCCATCAGCTCCAAGGCGGGCATGTCTTCAGTGGACTGGAGGACCAGATAAGCCCTGAGGCTTTCCAACCGAGAACACGATGAGCAGTTCTAGCAGGCTCTCTGAAAGTCAAGTCCAAGTTCATTTACTTAGGCTTCTAGTCTACCACCAACACTTCCTTCCCTGGCTTGGTATCTGCATCAGAGACCCCATACCACTCAACACTTTCACATGTAGAAGAATAAAGCAAGGTGTCACACTAGCAAGAATTACAACACTCATAGCCACTGAGGGCAGGAGGAGAACAGGTGCTGGATTGAAGGCCACGCCACGCTGCCTCATCCCTTCCCACGGGTACTCACAGAAGCCCTCAATTTTGTCAGCCGTCTTGCTCCAGGCCACTTGGCGGGTCTCCATGATCACCTGGACAGTCCTCCGCTCTGGTGTGGACTTGCGGAAGCTGAACACGGTCATCACAGTGCCCAGCTCCAGAGCTCTCTTGATCTGGCTCTTCTCATATTCCGGAAGGGCCTCCACATTCGCCATGGTGTTCATCATGGGCCGCTCCAGGGAGCAGGGAGCAGTCAGGAGAAGCAAGGAGGCTAGAAAGAGAACAAAGCTGTGAGTTGATCTGAATTCACTGAGGGGGCGGCTTAGTTAACAGAACACGGACTCCCGGAGCCAAACCCCATCACATGCTCACCCTGTGGACTTTTAGAAGGTTCCAGTGGCAAGAACTTACTGAACACTCCGAGAGCCCAGGCAGAACACAGGTTTAAATGGAAGTCCCCGACTGCCACCCTGGCTTTGAATAACCAAATTGCCTCATCCTGGCACAATCCCCTCCCTTTACTCCCACCCCTATTGTGAATATTTCAATATGCAAAGCAGCCCAGTCTGGCTCCCGCCATCCTTGTCTGGCCCACCTTGAAGACACTGACCTCCCCTTGACTCCAAGGTAAAGCAGGCAACAGACAAGAACAGAACAAAACTTGACCTTTACATTGTGTCCATGGAGTCCTGAGCCACTGACCTCTCTGATGGGAAATGGGGATCAAGGGACAGGACACACCAGAACCCAGCAACCCCAAGTCCCAATCCTGGTGTAAGTTCTGGCTGACCATGAGGCCCCTACAGCCCGCTTTGCCCTGCTCCCTCCCTCGAGCACAAGTGTTGGGACAGCAAGGAAGTTGCAGCACAACACCTGGGTGCCAATTCCTAGCAAGTGCCCTTGGCCTTTGCTTAATTATAGAGGTGCTCGGGTTCAAGGTCTTGGAGGTGTCCATTGAGGCTACCCACCAGCAACTCTAGAACACCAACAAGGGTCTCAGGTGTAACTGTTCTAACCACCTGCTAACTGACCCATCAACAGCCAAACAATTTCCTTTAGAACATGAGCCACATCATGTCACAGTCACTCCTGTCCGTGGGCCCCACAGCCACGCCCTGAGCCTTCACTCTGTGCCACTCCACTACCCTCATCCCAAATGTCCAAGGATATGCTGCCTGTCCAATACGGAACTCTGAGTCCTGAGCTCTGGAGCAGAACCCAGTGGAGCCTACTTTGCTAGCTCAGGGCCAGCTGTTACAGGAAGTCATGTCAATTCTCGATGCCTCCTTTCCACTATAGCACAAGAAAGCATCACTACCCAGCTCTTACACATTTGGAAGGATTTTATACGCCAATGCATCTCAGGTCCTTAAAGCAAGGAGACAAAGTCAGGGCTCCTTAATCTCAGCTACTGTGAGTATTGCCACCAATTGTCTGTGTCCTGCCTCCTCCTCCAGGTCCCTTTAGAGGCCCAGAGTGGTTTCTCTGGCAACCCTGTGGTGACAGTGACATTAAGGAAAGCTCTCCCACTCAAAGACCAGAAGTGAGAGACAGGCATGCAGCCAAGGCTATGAGGCCCTCCATCCTGGCACAGCCACCAGTCAGGTGGCTAAAATTCTGAGCCTCAACTCCCCATCTACAAAACTGGGGAAAGGGGCTGCAATAAAATACTTTCCAGGGATGACAGGCAGCAAGGACTAAAAGCTGCAATGCGTGTAGAGCACAAAGCACTGGGCAGGGCTTTGATCAACATTCGTTAGCCAGCGGGTGAGCACGGTGATCAAGGCCTGCTCTATGGCAGGCCCTCTGCTCCCATATACACCCACACTAGGTTGCAAATCAGGTGAAGGACAGACCCAGCCTTGACCTTTGTCCCCTCCCCTGCATACCTGTAAACCAAAGGCACCTCCTCAGGTGCACTGGCAGAAGACTGAATCATTAATTGCACCTGCTCTCTACCCACTTGGAAACAAACCAGACAATTCCAAGTCTAGCTGAGAGTGGCAGCAGTAAGCCAGGGGCTCTCCATTTAATCTGGGAAAGGGTGAAGAGTTCAGGGCATTTCAATAAAGTTTCTAGGAAATGGGGCATCAGGAAACAACCTTTGAAAATGACCGAGGAGGAGAAACCAGCCTCAGAAGTCAGCTGAAGCTCAAGTGTTCTTGTCTGCACATTGCCAAGACAGAGGAATGGGAAAGGTCCCCTGTGGCTCATCTGAAGAACCCTCGGGCCCTCCCCCAGGTGCCAAGCAGCTGCCACACCTGGTTCCTCTCATTTCTCTCCATGAGAAATACCAGAGGGGAACACAGAAGCCCTCAGAAGTGAAATTGCTCGACTGAAGTCGCCCAGACTAGCGGCAGCAAGACAGAAATTCCGGGCCACATCCCTAAGCCCATTCAGCACCTGTGTTTCAGAATTCAGAATCCTCCAGCAGCCCCTGTCCCTCTCAAGAACTGCCGAAGGACTACCCCAAGGTCACACAGCTACAGAGAGGCAGACTCAGGGTTTGAGGCTGAGTCAAAGCTCCAACTGCCTCCCACCACGTGATGCTGGGGTTCCCCACTCCTGGGTCTCAAGACCAACATCCGGCAGGACACAGGTAGGAAGTACACTCCACTGCCTCCAAGGCAAACAGAAAGCAGCAGGCTTCTAGGTTCTGCCCAACCCTGTCCTGGGAGGGCACGGAGCTGAGCCCACGCTAGGCTTCCAAGTCCTTCCAGCCCAGAAGCCCAGTGAGTCCATCGCCACTGACACGCCCATGGTGCCTCTCTCCCATGCAGTCACCTACACAATCCTGCCAGCTCTTGCGCCCAGCCTAGGTATAAGGCCTTGACCCCCAGAGAGAGCAGTAACTGGCAGAGCAATTTCCATTTTGCTTCTGCTTTTTTAAAAGAAAAAAAAAAAAAAAGAACCAACCTCGCAATCCCTTTTTTCTTCCTGTTTCTCGCCCTCCGTGGGTAACCCTACGAAGTGACCGAGGTGTAAATATAAACATGGCCGAGATTTCACAGAGCTTTGCCGTTGTGCCATCCCACGCCTTCTCTGCACGATGCACCTCCCAGCTACGAGAGCCCCCACGGCAGGAACCAGGACAGCGCTCCTGTCTCCGCCATCCCCTCCACAGGTGAGACCCTTGGAAGGAACAGGCGCCGTAGGCTTCCACTGCTGGCTGCTCTGGTCCTTAGAGCACCCCGTGTGCACTCCTGGTGGTGGTGGCACATACCCAGAGGGCCACTACCTGTGACAACGGCATCCCACGGCTGCTCCACCTCCAACCTGGCTCGCTGCGAATGCTCCTGGGAAACAGTATGAGCTGGCCCAAATGCACGGCCCCTCGCCAGTGCAGAAGCCCCAGACGGAGCTCTGGGTTCCTGGTTTCTACCTAACCCAACCTCAGCTGCTGCAGCCATTTGAAAAGTGAACGCTTGAGTGGGAGATAAATTCTCTCTCTCTGGGCCTGGCGTGGTGGCCTAGCAGCTAAAGTCCTCGCCCTGAACGCACCAGGATCCCATATGGGCGCCAGTTCTAGTCCCGGCAGCTCCACTTCCCATCCAGCTCCCTGCTTGTGGCCTGGGAAAGCAGTCAAGGACGGACCAAGGCCTTGGCACACTGCACCCGCGAGGGAGATCTGGAGGTGGTTCCTGGCTCCTGGCTTCAGATCAGCACAGCACTGGCCGTTGCAGTCACTTGAGAGTCAATCATCAGACGGAAGGTCTCTGTTTCTCCTCCTCTACGTGTATCTGATTTTCCAATAAAAATAAATAAATCTCTAATTAAAAATTCTTTCTCTGTATGTATGTGTCCTCCTCCCTCTCTTTAACTCTGCCTTACAAATAAAAGCATGAAAAAAAAAAAAGATGCAACCTGCAGGTACTTTAAGCCAACCAAAACACTAGACACCAAGCAGCTCACAGCAGCAGTGTTTGTGACACAAAAAGAAAAAAAAATTAACTGGGGAAATCATTCAACTGCAACCAATTCCGGGAGGCACGCACCAGAGACGGGGCTGCAGGTGAGACCAGCGGAAGGCCCAGGGCACTCACAGTGCTCACTGCCCAGGCGGGGGAGGCCCAGCCGCTGCTGAGCTTGCACGCATTTATACGTGGGGACAGAACCTTTAAGTTTTCCTTTCTGCTGTTGCCCAATTAAGCAGTGTTTCCAAAAGTTTCTCTCCCCCTGTCTTTCCCACCTCCCATCCTCCAACTCCGGCCAGGGAATGCATCAGAGCGCTCGATCAGGTCCAGGAGACACCTCTTCCCACGCTGGCTGCAAAGTGAGAGGCAGCCTCAGGCCCCAAGACCAGCCGCAGCAGGGGTAGGGCCTCTCTGTGCCAGGAGCACCATACCCAGAAGGCCGAAAACTTTAGGTTACCCTGTCCACGCAGCTGGGCCTGGTTCTCGGCATTGCCCTGCTAAGTGGGCTTGGGTGGCTGCAGTAGCCAGGGGGCGAAACCGAGACTGCCCAAGGCTCCTCCCCTGCCGAGGGCCACTCTGGTGGAACCGAAATTCACAGGAGGTTCGCCCCTCACCCACTGCAGTCCACTGTCTAGTTCGAGACCAGGGGGCTTCAGAGATCCCACTTCAACCTCCACCCAAAACCAGATGCCAACAAGCTTTGTCCCTCGAATGAATTCTTCCGCTAAGGGGGCATAACTTCTCTGGGACTCAAAAGCATAACCATGAAAACGCACAGGCACCACATTAAAAGTGCCGGGCAGGGGAGGGAAAAAGCAAAGTCCTTAGCCGCTCCCGGCGTCTCACGGCAAAGGGCTGCGACCCCGACGGCACTACCTACCGCCCGCCCTCCCGCGACCACCTGTGCCGTTCGGAGAAGCGCTCGGAGAGCCGGCGCCACCCCCACGTAGGATCCCTCCTACAGGACCCTTGCTCGCCGACGTCCTTGCGACCCCCTGACCACGAGTCGTGCCGCTTCCTCCAGTACCCATTCAAAGTCGAGGCCGCAGCACTGCACGGACCTGGAGAGGTGGCGCCGGCCCCGGGTGAGGAAGTGGCCGGCGGCTGGGCCGGATCCCCAACGTCGCCAGCCAGGCCCCAGGCGTAGCGGTCCCGGGAGAGGGGGTAGGCGGTCAGACAGCGCACGCTACCCCTGCCCGCGCCAGCTGCACCCGGGCGCGGAGCCCTGCCGAGGGCAGCTCATCGGGCGCTGCCACCCTTGGGCGCAGGTCTCTGCGTGCCCCGCGTGCGCCCCCACTCACCTGGCAGTGCCGCCCAGGGCGCAGCCGCCCACCCGCTAGCCGCGGGTCCGGGCTCCGGGGTCCCGCGCAGCCTCCGGCGTCCGGGCTCCGGGCACTCCCTGCGGTGCACGCCCTCCGCCGCCCGCGCTCGCAACTTCTGCTTTGGCCCGGGCGCGGGGCCACGTGACTCCTCCCGGGCCACCCCGGGGCCGCCTCTCTCGGCCCCCCCAGCGCCGCGTCCCTCTCGGCCTCCCCGCTGCGGAGGCGGCCCAGGCCAGGAACCCAAACGGAGGCGTCGGGACGGGAAGCCGCGGGCTGGGTCGGGAGCGCAAACCTCCCCGCCTGCTTGGTGCAGGTGTGGAGCCTGAGCCTTAGTTACGCTCGTTTCGCCCCAATTAGAAGCCGCTGGGGCCGCGCTTAAGCACTTTCAGGAGAGCCTCCCAAATGCCCAGGTGCAAAAACCTGATTCCAAATGTGCCGGCCCCAAAAGTTCATTACAGTCATGAGCGAACCCCAACAGTCGTTCTCCGGTATTTGCAGTGAGAAAACCACAGTGGAGTTGTTTGTTTTTAGAAAATGCTACTTTTGTCCCATTCTCTCTTGGCTTGAAATGGTTGTTTTTTGAGAGGCGGGAGAGGGAGAGAAGGGGGGAGGGAGAGAGATATCAAACTCAAAGCAAATCTCCCACGTGGATGCTGAGGACGCATCCATGGCTGCTGGCTCACTCCAGTGTGGGCGGGGGTATCTCGACTGCCAGACTCCCCTTCACCTGTCTCCAGGGGACCAAGGAGAGATTGCCCACAGCTAAAGTGCTCCCCCTGGGAGTGCTGAATGCAAAGCCAGGGCCTGGCTGGCTGGCTGGCTGGCTGGCTAGCTAACTAAGAAATGTGCTGGATGCTTGGCCTCCGTGCTGCCTTCATGGGTCAGTGCCAGGAACAGTACCAGCTGACCACACCAGCACCTCTCCTGCACCGACAGGAGGGGCAGGAGGGGTGAAGTGAGTGTGTGACCACTGAGCTGTTGATTCACACGTGGGTCAGGAAGTGACCTCAAAGGGTGGAGGGTACTTTCTTTTCCTTTTCCTGTAAAAAGAAAAAAAGGGAGGGTGGGGAGAAAGCGTCCCTGTGTCCAGCAGCATGGCCATGAGCTTGCCTCGGCGTCATACACCTGTCCTCAGGTCACAGGGTTTAACATTGACCCTCCCCTGCTTGTTAGGAGCCCACGAGCACCCGCACCCGCACCCGCGTGGCCCAGGACTCCCTCCCTCCACCTGTAAGCTGAGGCGACACAGGTGAGGTGTCCACCCTACCGCACTGCCCAGGGCTGGCTGTTACTGACACTGCTGCTGGGGAGAAGGAAGGGCCACAGGACAGGGTGGCTTTGGAGTGCAAGGGAGCGGGGTTCAAGTCCCAGAATGGCCTTTTTCTGGGCTGTGTGCCCTGAGCTTGCTCGGCTACCCACTCTGATCACCCTGACATCCACCTTTGGCATATCCTGACTCAGCAGAGTTGTAGAGATGGGAATCAGATGGGATGTGGGGATAGTGGAAGGTGACGGCTCAGGGGTCCAGGGCCTCCCTCGGGGATGCTGAAGTGATTGAGTGTGCCTCTGAGCTGCTTAGTTTGTAGTGTGAATGACAGTTCAATAAAGGTCTGTGGGAAAGCACCTGCCTGCTAACGTTGCTTAGGGAGCCGAGAGTAGCCGGCAGGACAGAACTAAGTGTCCCGATCAGAGCTGGTGCTGTTTGTGCCTGGGTATCTCCACTGCCTAGGGCAGCAGCCCTGCTCAGGGGATTGTCACCAGCCTTCCCCCTCCACAACTCAGAAACTACCAGAAAAGCCCCAAGAGCCTTTGGGTCTGGTTTCCTTTCCCGACATTGTTCAGAGAAGCACCCATCCCTGGGGACCAGCCTCGGCCTCACTGCGGGCTGGCAGCCCCTGTGAGAGGAAACACCACCCATAGTGGCCGCCCAGGCCTGACTGGGTCAAGCCAGGCTGCTCACAGCTCCTGTGGGGGCGGGCCCTGCCTGCTGACACTCAACTGCACAGTGATAGAAGACCTGGGCTTTGAGCTCTGCTGAGCCCTTCTCAGGCCCTGGGATCCTGCAAACCTCGTGTGCTCATTCAACAGACACCAGCTGGGCACTTGGCTGCAAGGAGCTGGAGCCACTGGGCTTCAGGGCTGTCCCAACAATCGTCCAAGTCCTGGCTGACGGGTAGGCATACTGTCCCTGCTGGGGCATGTGGCAGGGGGCTCTGGAGTCAGCCAGGCCTGTTCCAGTTGCTCCAGAGCTGTCAACCTCTAGGAGCCCCATTCTCTTCATCAATAGGTGGGGTGTGTGAGGAGTGAGCCAGCTAAAGCCCAGCCCTGGTTATATGGGACCCCAAGGGCTGACACAGCAGTGACTGCATTACCAAAGGCATCATACCCACAGACCCTGCTGGCCTGAGAGTAAAGAGTAAGTGTGTGTGTGTGTGTGTGTGTGTGTGTGTGTGTGTGTGTGTGTGTGTGTGTGTGTGAATGTGTGTGTGTGAGAGAGAGAGAGAGGCTGGCAGTGTAGGTATGAGGATGTGAAGGGACAGTGGCTTTGTCCCTCCACAACATGTCTTTGCCTCTCTGTACCTCAGTTTCCCTAGCTGCACTGCTGAAGACAAAGCCCTGGTTCCAGCAGCTTAAGAGTGCATTCAGAGGCATGGTCATCACTCTTACAGTGCTGGACACCAAGGGAGGTGGGCATGGGCAGGCGTGGCCGAAAGTACATACATACCCACAGGGACATGATGGGGGTTGCCCATGTCTGCCAGTCCTGACAATCAGATCCAAAAGAGGAAAAGCCAGAAAACCATTTTCTTTCCTCTAAACATCGCACCTGCGGCCCCACCGGCCACAGCAGAGGCACAGCCTGTTCCACCTCTGCTTTCTCCAAGGGATCCACTCCGTCTTTGGCTAGATGTTTGGGAGGGGACAGCTCTCCCCAACTGCAGTGAGGATGCCTGGGGTAGGGGCGGTGAGCTAATAGGGAGGCAGCAACAGATGATATCGTGCCAACCACGGGCTGGCCAGCCTCCTCACTCAGTTCTTTCATTCAACAAACTCTGAGCCCTCATTCAACGCCACAGCCCTGTGTTAGCTTCTAAAAGCTGCCATAGCAGAGGACCACACATTGGTGAATTTGACACAAGCAGTGTCCTTACGGCTTGGGGGTTGCAGTCTGAAGTGCTGGGGTCAGCAGGGAGTCTAAGTGCCCTCGCTGCTGTGTCCCTCTCCCGGTGTCCTGAGCATCCTTGGCTTCAGACTGCCACATTTCGTGCCACCTGCATTGCCCATGCCCCCTTCCTCTGATAAGGCCCTCCCCTGCCCTGAATCCAAGACATTCTCACCTGGGGATGCTTAAGTACACCTGCCGGCCCCTGCTACGCCGGTGAGGCCACAGTCACCAACACAGGGCCTGCAACTTGCATCTCTGGCAAGAGGTGAGTCACACCACAGCCTAGAGCAGGTCCACAGCTCACATCCATCACCCTGCAACCCCCAAGGAGAGCAGTGGTGACAGCTTCTATGGCACAGATGGCAAGAGCTGCAACTGGGGAATGGACCGAGAGCCTATGTCCTCAGAAGCCAGAGTTGTGGCTGCCCCTGCTTGGGAACTCCTGGGGTAAGGTAGGGTTGTGAGTCTGTCACTTTGGCTCTGGGGGTGACATGAAGAAATAAATAACGAAAATAAATGTGCTACGGTCAGCACAATGACTCAATAGGCTAATTCTCCAATGTGCAGTGCCGGCGTCCCTGTGGGCACTGGTTCATGTCCAGACTGCTCCACTTCTGATCCAGCTGTCTGCTTAAGGTCCTGGGAAAGTAGTGGAAGAAGGCTCAAATCCATGAGCCCCCACACCCTCACGGGAGACCCAGAGGAGCTCCTGAATCCTGGCTTCTTTTGGGTCTCCCACATGGGCACAGGGTCCCAAGGCTTTGGACCATCCTCTACTGCTTTCCCAGGCCACAAGGAGCTAGATGGGAAGCAGGACAGCTGAGACACGAACCAGCATTCACATGGGCTCTTGGAGCACGAAAGGTGAAGATTTAGCCACTGAGTCATCACACAGGCCCAACAAAGTGCCTTTGAAAGATTACTTTAAATTTTTTTTTAAGAAAATGTACACAAGTAGATATGTACAACTTTATGTTGTTCTGGGTTCCCATGCAACAGAAATATTATCTAAATATTCTTTCTGAATGAGTCTGGGTTGTGACAAAACTAAAACTGTTTCAAAAACAAGTCTGTGAAAAGCCAAGAAGCAGGCACAGTGATGAGTAGTCAACTCCCCAAGTGTGGGGAGAAACGCATGCCAGGGCCCCATTCCCTCCTGGCACTGAAGGCTACAGCTGCTGCCATTGTAAACAGTGGCCATGTTGACAAAATCACAGCTGCTCCAGGAAACGGGGAACTTAGGACACACCTGGAAAAAGCCAAGCTAGGTGCTCAAGTTTTGAAAACAATACGTAAAATAGAGGACCCAAACAATAAAATGGGCATGATCCAGGCTGCAGCACCTGCACGTGCATCCTATCACAGGAATTTTTTTTAAAAAATGTGCATCAGAGTCTCGTGCCTGACCTGCCATCCAGCTGCTCCTCTTCAACACAGCCAGCTTTCTGGGGACCCCACGGTATTCCATCCTGGTCTGACCATTTCCCCTCAGCCATGCAATGAGGCCAAAAGGGACATTCGGAGTCTTCGCAAAGATGATTCAGCTGCCTGCTAGCCAGATCTCTGTGCACAAGGGGTCCAATGTCACTGGCACGGTGCATTGGGGCTGTGGGACATAGACTGCCACTCTGTCCTTGGTGGCCAGCATGGTGACAGCAAGGTGTTGGAGCCAACACTGCAGTTTCTGAATTGCAGATGTGTCACTCCAGCCTATTTCTGGTGTCACATGGCTTCATCCTTGCTTCTCTATGCCTTCCTGCCATCTTCCCGTTTCATGACCTCTGTGTCTCCAACCTTCCCTCTTTTTTCTTGTTATTTTAAGGGTTTATCTTCTTTGAAAATCAGAGTAACACAGATGGACGATAAGATGGAGAGAGAAAGAAATCTTCCATCCTTTGGTTCACTCTGCAGATAGCTACAATGGTTAGCACTGGGCCAGGCCAAAGTCAGGAAGCAGGAGTTTTATCCCAGCCTCCCACATGAAAGCCAGAGACCCAAACACTTGGACTATCCTCTGCTGCTTTTCCCAAGCCATTCATAGGAAGCTGGATTAGAAGTAGATCGGACCAAGACACTAACTAGTGTCCATATGGAATGCTGGTATGGCAGGCAGCAGCTTTACCTGCTATGCCATGCTAGTCTCAGCTTTCCCCAACTCCTTTTATTTAAGGACATCGATCATTGGCTGTAGGGCCTGCTTTTATGCCCTATAGTGATATCTTAATGTGATCACATCCACAAAGACGCTCTTTCCAAACATGATCACATTCTAAAGTTTTAGACACAGGGGAGACCACCTGCTCCACCCAGGTCTTCCCAGCATGGGCTCCCGGGAGCCTTTGAGAGGATCCCAGCCCAAGTTAGAGCTGCCTGCACCTGACGGCCCCGCCCAGCCACCCCAAGTCCCTGACATCTAGAAACCCTGGGAGAAGGTGGATGGCTGAGCACTGTTTCTAGCCCCTAAGGTTCCAGAAGAACGGAAGAACGGAAGGAAGGAAAGAAGGAAAGAAAGAAAGGAAGGAAGGAAGGATGGATCTAATGCAGATGGACTAGAACCCACAGAGTGGGGGGAGGGGAGACACTTGCCAGATAAGACACTTGGATCTAGACCTCTTCTCACAGCTCAAAAAGACAACTCAATTCAAAAAATGAGTTTGGCAGAGTGGGTACGTTGTGAGTGTTTGGCTGAGCGATCAGAACACGGCTTGGGATATCCGTATGCCACATCAGAGTCCCTGGATTTGAGTCCCAGCTCTGCTCTTGAGTCCAGGTTCCCACGCACACAATGCCAAGAAGCAGCAGGTGACAGCATAAGTGCACGGATCCCTGCCACCCCCGTGGGAGACTCCGATGGAGGTCCTGCCTCCTGACTTCAACTTGGAACAGCTCCAATTATGGAAGGCATCTGGAGAGTACAGAAGCAGTTGGGAAATCTTTCTCTGTTAAGTAAATTTTTTCATAAATAAAATTTTGAACAGATAAAAACTTCAGATAGACATCTCTACAAAGAAGCTACACCAACAGCAGACAATAACATGTCATCATAGAAAGGCCCATCAAAACCATAATGACCATCACCTCACACCTGCTAGGATGGCTATCTATGAAGACCAACAATAGAGAATCAAGATAGCAGAATCAAGAGGGTAAGGACATGTTTAAACAGACAGAGAAACATTAGCCAGTGTGAAACAGGGAGGACACATTCCAGGAAACAGGAGAGGACAGACCGACAGCAGAGGGGTACCTGGAGAGTGACAGACACAGGAAAGCAGCGGACATAATGGTCTGGTGTTACAGTGACCGTTAGACAGTATTCAGGGAGCAAGATCTGAACTGGGTCTGCAGCTGGAACTCCACCAGCCACAAAGTGGGAAGGGGCATTCACCAGGAGCTCAGGAGGTGAACCCAGACATAGAGATGCTCGTCCTGCTGGTCTGTTTGATCTGACCAGGAGCAGAGACAGAGGGGCAGGTCCCAGATGGGTGGTGTGGGAACAGGGTGGATGTCACAGCCCAGTCTGCCCCCTAGAACTGAATTGGAAGCCATTTTGTGAGGAGAAGCAAAGGCTATGGGATAGTACTGCATATGCATGTAGCTGGGAGTGAACTCATTTCTGGCTCAGTGAAGTACAACAGTGTGGCATGCTAAATAATGCCAACTTTACATTGTATGGGTCAAAATAGGTCCATGTGGTCCTCAGACCTAACAGTCAACAGGTTCTGGCAAAATCAGCACCACCAGCAACCTAGATATATAAGACACCTGATGTCTCCCTAATCCTGGGAGCTGCTAGAACCAGAAGTGAGAGAAAGGTTGTGCAGACAACAGTGCAGTCTCAGCATGGTATCGCAGGAGATGGAGAGTGGTGAACCAGGAGCTGGAGCTATGGAGACCATGGTGGAAACCTAAAATGAAAGCCCAGAGCTGAAACTCGCTGGAGAGAGTGGCACAAGTAACTGCAAACAATTATTGTACAATTGCACACCTTGTAACTGCAAACATATTGTACCAACCACAATAAGTAAAATCGAATTGTAGACCTGTGGGTGACACAGCTTAAAAAGCTGCCCTAAGGAGAAGAATCTGTTAAGCAGAAGTACAATGACCAAGAACAAAAGAGGAGACAAATACACAATGAATATTATTGAAGACTCCCCTGCAAAGGAGCAAAAACCTTTGCCAACCTCAGAGTTAACTAGGAAGACATTGAGAAAATTGGGGTTACAGAATTCAAAACATTTGTTATAAAGCTTCTTATCAACAATGAGAAGCACTAATACAGGAATTCAAGGAATTTAAGGAACATGTCACACAGAGGATGAATCAAATGAAAGCTTATATATCAGAAATTAAGAATATAGTGGAACAAATTAAAAGTACAGAGGTGAGTCTCAAAAATAGAATAAATAAAGCAGAAGAAAGAATCTCAGAATTGAAAAATATTTCCTGTCACCAGGGGGAAACAAACAAAATGCTGGAAGCAGAGCTGGGTCAAGCTATAAAAAGCATTCAAGAATTGAAAGACACTATCAAAAGGTCAAACATAAGAGTTATGGGAGTCCCAGAAGGTACAGAAAGAGAAGCTGGGCTTAAAAAATGTATTTAATGAAATTAAGGGAAAATTTTCCTAATCTAGAGAAAGGATTGGGAAACCACATCCAGAAAGGACACAGAACTCCCAACAGGGTTGACCAAAAGAGATCTTTACCAAGACACATGATGATTAAGCTCTCTTCAGTTGGACATAAGGAAAAAGATCCTTAAATATGCACATGAAAAAAAATTTTGACATATAAAGGAATGCCAATTAAAATCACAGGAAACCTCTCACAGAAAACTCTACAGGCCAGAAGAGAATGGAGTGACATATTCCAGATTCTAAAAGCAAAAAATTGTCAGCCCAGGATAACATACTCAGCAAAGCTTTCCTTTGTCTTTGAAAAATGAAATAAAATTATTCCATAGTAAAAAAAAGTTAAAAGAATATGTCTCTTCCAAACCTGCCCTACCTACAAATGATGAAGATGTTCTCTTGACAGAGAAAAGGAATAGCAACCACCAAAATCAAAGGCAAATGTGAAGAAGATCCCAGTAAAATCACAACAGACAACTCAATCAACAGACAATTCAAACAATGAACAACCCATTGTTAAAATGACAAGACCAGGGCCTGGCATGATAATGTAGCTGCTGAAGTCTTTGCCTTATATGTACCAGGATCCCATATGGGCACTGGCTCTAATCCTGGCAGCCTCATCTAGCTCCCTGCTTGTGGCCTGAGAAAGCAGTGGAGGATGGCCCAAAGCCTTGGGACCCTGAACCCACATGGGAGACCTGGAAGAAGCTCCTGGCTCCTGGCTTCAAATTGGCTCAGCTCCAGCCATTGCAGCTGCTTGGGCAGTGAATCATTGGACAGAAGATCTTCCTCTCTGTATATCTGCCTTTCCAATAAAATAAATAAATAAATCTTTAAAAAAAAAAAAAAAAAAAGACGGGCCTGGCGGCATGGCCTAGCAGCTAAAGTCCTCATCTTGAATGTGTCACTGGGATCCCATATGGGCGCCGGTTCTAATCCCGGCTGCTCCACTTCCCATCCAGCTCCCTGCTTGTGGCCTGGGAAAGCAGTGGAGGACGGCCCAAAGATTTGGGACCCTGCACCCATGTGGGAGACCCGGAAGAAGTTCCTGGATCCTGGCTTTGGATCGGCATAGCATCGGCCATTGCACTCACTTGGGGAGTGAATCATCGGACAGAAGATCTTCCTCTCTGTCTCTCCTCCTCTCTGTATATCTGACTTTCCAATAAATAAATAAATCTTTAAAAAAAAAAAACAAAAGTTAAAAAAAAAGAAGACAGGACCAAATTACCACTCATTCATATGAACCCTGAATGTAAATGGATCAAACTCATCAGTCAAATATCATAGATTAGTAGACTGGATTAAAAAAACAAAACCCATCTATTTGTTGCCTATAGGAGACATATCGCTCCAATAAAGATCAGCAGAAACTATACCTTATGGATTTTGATTTTTTTTTTTTAGTTTCATCTCTCAAAACACTTTCTCATTAAATTCTGACTCATAGATCATACAGTTGCATCATTTTCTTCAAGAAGGTTCTTGATTTTCTTTTCCATTTTTTGAGTGATACATTAGTCATTCAGTAGCATGTTATTTACCTCCATGGTGTTTTTAATTTCTTTTTTTGTTCCTGTTGCTGATTTTGTTTTGTGGCTTTTCATTTAAAGGATGTACCATAACTATGTCATGGAGATTATCATATCCAGATGTGAGGATACAATGCAGTATGCATCTCTACTTCTAGACAAAGATGGACTCCCAATGAAGCTGTTAACTATGTCCTGACAACAGGATGCTGGACTTTCTGCCATTGACCATGCCCGCAATGATGGACATATGACTGTTTATGAAGGAATATACTATAGTAATAATATAGGGGAACTCAGTGGCTGGGGGGAGGGGATTTCAGGAGGGGGTAAGGAATACCCCAGGGTCTATGGAACTGTATCATAAAATGATAATAATAATAATAATAATAATAATAATAATAATAAAGAAGTAAAATTTTTTAAAAAAAGACCAACAGTAACAAGTACTGAAGAGGATGTGGAAAAATCAGAACCCTCAGTCACTGCTGGTGGGAATGTAAAGTTGTGCAGCTGCTTTGGAAAACCAAAGGGCAGTTCCTCAAAAAGTTGAGTGTGGAGTTATGGTATGACTCAGCAATTCCGCTCCTAGGTAAGTACCCCAGAGAAACATCCACATCAGCCCTTGTTCATGAGCACTAGTTGTGTCAAATGATAGATGAATGGGTAAACAAAATGTGGTCTATTTACACCACAGAATATTATTCGATAACAAGAAACGAAGTAGTGATACAGGTTACAAAACGGATGAGCTTTGGAAACACTGAACTGAGTCAAAAATGTCAGTCATGAAAGGTCACATACATTTGATCCCATTTACATGAACTATCCAGAACAGAAGAAATCTATAGAATCAGAAATCAGTTGTTACTGAGAAGGATAGGAGAGAAAGGGCAAAGACAATGACTTCAGTGGGAATGGAGTTTTTGTTTGGAATGACAGAAAGGATCGAAAATTCATTGTGGTGATAATATCATCACACTGTAAATATAACAAAAGCACTGAATTCTACACTTTAAATCCTTAGATGGCCGGATATGTGGATTATGCCTCAATGGGCTGATTTTACATTTAAATAAAAGCACTGGAGGAAAAGTATCAGACAATTGTTTTGTTAGCTATCAGGATTACTCTAATGGCTTTTTAGGTTTTGTGTGTTTTGTTTCCAGGGCCTGGCAGAAAACTGGAGCCCAGCAAATGTTTGTAGAACAACTGGAAGGACCTTAATGATGGAAAGATAGATGAATAAATAGGTTGATGTATGTATGTATGCATGTACAGGTGGATGGTGGATAAATGGAAGGTGGATGGATGGTGGCTAGATGGATGGGTGGTCGAGCAGATGGGTGGTAGGGTTAGGTAAGTGTGTAGGTGGATGAGTGGGTGGATAGATGAGTGGGTTGGACGGTGGATGGATGGATGGGTGGGTGGTTGGGCGGGTGGGTGGTGTGTATGAAGGTGGATGGGTGGATGAGTGGGTGGGATATTAAATTTGGATCCTATTTTATTTTCCCTATGATCCATGCAAAAGTAAAGAAGATGTGACTACTCCAAAATTATTCTCTTTTCAGCATTCTTTGTTTTAGCAATGTGTCAGCTCAGGCAATCATCCTCAAAAGATACATGGACATTACACTTCCTACCACATTTCAGCAAGTGGAAATGACTGGGATCCCTGACACAACTTACGGAAAATGTGTGGCAGCCATGTACAGGTACAGAGACAGTTCCTCAGACAACTAAATATGGCATTGCTATGTGAAGCACTAACTCAACTTCAGCTATAAACCCCCAAATTATAACACAGACTCCTAAAGGCATTTTGACACCCATGTTCCAAGGGGGCATTATTCACAATGACCAAAAGGGAGACAAAACTCAAGAATCCATTGACAGACTGGATGGATGAACACCATGTGGTACGAACATACAGAATATTATCACAGCACAGAAAGGATGGAGACATAAACATATGCTACTCTAAGGACAAACCTGGAGGGCATGATGCTAAGTGAGACAAGCCACAGTCATAAAGGACGAATGCTGAGGGGAACAGGCATCGTGGCTTGGGACACTTACTGGAGTGCTGACAACTGAGTCCTGCCTCTGCTCCTATCGAGCTTCCTGCTGATGCTCCTGGGAGGCAGCAACAGGTGGCTTAAGTATTTGAGTCCTGTAACTCATGCACAAGAACTCAACAGAATCCCTGCTTCTGGGCTTCAGTCTGATCCAGTTGTTAAAGTCATCTAGGGAGTGAGCTGTTAGATAGAAAAAGTTGTGTTGTGTGTGATCACTCTGTATCTTAAACACATAGAAATAAATAAATAAAATGAGTGTTATATGACACCCAGAGTAGGCAAGTTATTTATGGGGCTGAAGGTGAGGGAGAATGAGGAGAAAATGTTTAAGGAACACAAGCATCAGTTTGGACTGATGACAAGCTTCCAGAGAGGAACAGCGCTGATGGTGGCACAACAGTGCAGATGTCCTCGATGCAGTGAACCATAGGCTTAAAAGGCACAAAATCAGGCCTGACACAATGGCTCAATGGCTAAACCCTCACCTTGCAAATGCCAAGATCCCACATGGGCACTGGTTCATGTCCCAACTGCTCCACTTCCCATCCAGTTCCTTGCTTGTGGCCTGAGAAAGCATCAGAGGATGGTCCAAAGCCTTGGGACCCTACACCTGCATGGAAGACCCATAAGAAGCTCCTGGTTCCGGGCTTTGGATGAGCTCATTTTCAGCCATTTCAGTCATCTGGGGAGTGAACCAGAGCATGGAAGATCTTTCACTCTATAAATCTAATCTGCCTTTCCAATAAAAATAAATAAACCTTTAAAAAGAAAAATGTGCAAAATCCAATTTTATACAACATGTAAGATTTTATGCAACAAAATCCGATTTTCACAACACACACACACACCACACACACACTTTACACCACCACTGACAACCAGGACATTTTGGTACCTTGGACTGAGCCTACTCCTGCCATGAGCCACAGATGCTTTGCCAAGCTGGTTAGATGAGGCAGCAAGTCTGAAGACTTAAAGAAAGGGGGTGCTCCCTGGGCACCTGAGGTTGGGGTCACAGTTGCCATCGGTAGGAAGTTGGTGGCTGTCAAACAAATGGAGTGAAGATGCAGACAAGGCCACTGGCCAGAGGGAGATGTGAACCTGGACAAGGTGAAGGCTGTAACTCACTTTGCCCAGCAGGGTGTAGTGGGGCATCCCAGGGCACTTGGTCTCAGGCTCTGCATGATAACAGCCAAGACTGTGGCTGAGCACGTGCTGTGCACTGGGCTCTGCACAACATGGGTTTGTTTCTGCAACCCCTTGAGCTTTCACTGTCTACATGGAGGAGGAAGCTGAGCGCCAAAGGAGAGGAGCTGCAGCTGGGCCTGTGACCTTCCCACCCCACTCCCCTCAGGGAAGCTACAATAGGAGCCAAGGGGTATGTATGCCTGCAGCTAGCTGCCTCGCCATCCCAGAGCGTGTACAAGTTCTGCCCTGCCACTGCCCAGCCGCCTTCACCCAGGGAAAAGAAGAAGTGGTCACAGCCAATGAGAGACAACCTTCAAAGATGTGTCCCACCCCGTACCCACTGGGGAAAAGTGGATTTGAGCTGGCCAGTGTTTCTTGGAACCTTCCAGCAGGGGACATCAGAACATGCTGCAACTCCATAGAGGTATCCTGAGCTTCCCCTCCCCGACCACAGGCCTCAAGGTACAAGGGAGGGGAGATGGGAGCCCCCCAAAGCTGCAGGCTCTTACAAGTAGGGAGGCCTCTGGAATTGTGGATTTGACTCCTGACCTTTCATTTCTTAGCTATATGGTCAGAATCAGATTGCTTATCTTCTCTGGGCTCCAACTTGTCCATCTACAAAATCAGGGAGCTAACAAGAATCCTTAGTCACCTCCAAACGTGGTGAGAATCCAGCGAGCCATTAAATGAAAAGTGCTAAAGGCAGGGCTGTAAGAGCTTCATAAATGCCAGCCGCCACCGTCTATGAGGGACTCTCCAAGAACCTGCACGTTTTCTATGCTTGCCCAAACAGGAGTTCATCTCTCTACACGTATGTTTATAGCTCACTATTTCAAAGGGCATCACATGCCTCTACAACTTGATTTTTTACTGTAGAGGTGAGTGGGTTAGAATCAAGTGGCTGCTCACATGGGCCTCTTTGTGGACTCTAACTCCGCCTTCCGTTTTGCTCCATTAATCATCCAAGGATTTCAACACTGGATGAATACATCAGGGCGACAGCCATTTGCCAGCCTATACTCATCCTGTACTGAACAGGTGCATATCAGTTTTGACAGAAAGGCCTAACTGCCTTCCAAATGCTTTTGTTTCTTTTTTTTTTTTTTTTTTTTAAGGCTCACTTACTTCTTTCGCTTTTTCCTGTTAAAAAGATAATTTTGCTGAAAACAGGATTGTGTAAAAAACAAGAGATTCTCACACCTGCAGGGATGGCCAAGATAGGCCCAAGGATTCACAGCAGAGGCCCTTCGGCTGGCTGAGCTCCCAACCCCTCAAATAAACAGCCAGTCCAGCCACCCATGAACTTGTCAATCAAACCTGTGCTTCCGCCGCTGGCCTCAACTTCTGTTTCCTGCCTGGACAGCCCCTCATGAGAGCAACAGCAGGAAAGCGGGTGAGCTGGGCCGAGCCTGAAAGTGGACACCACGCCCTGGGACCTCTCATGACACCCCCAGCCCCTTGTGCTTGGAGAAGCCACCTGCAGGAGGGCAAGGGACAGGTTTAGTGTCGGACAGGAATCCTGTCCAATCCCAGCTCTGCCAGCATGCCACTGTGCCCCCTTGAGCCTCAGTTTTCCTAGTCTGTAAAATGGGCCTGATGAACCCACCTCGCTCACAGGGTTACAAGGACTAGATGTGAGAATGAATGTGAAAGTCCCAATTTCTCTCCCTTCTGCTTTGGGGGCACTGCCAGGCCTCAGCTGGGGAGCAGGGACATCCAGGCCGGGCTTTTCTGACCACACGTGCTTTCCCAGAAGCAGCCTACTAGGTAGTTAACCTAATCTGAATAGGTTGCAAAGTACATGCTACAGAATTTTGGAGGCATAAAGAGCGCCTGACCAACCTCCTGACCCTCTCCGAGTTAAGCCTTTGCCCCTCATCGTTGTGTGGTTTCCTGCGGTCAGCCTTTGCCCCACTGCTTCTGTTCTCTGCCTGCTGCTCTGCATCCTGCTTTTGTAGAATCTGCCCAAGGCCTCTTAAAAGGCTTCTCTAACAGGCAGCAGGGAGCGGGCATTCAGCCCAAGGTTAGGCTGCCCCCGCTCCACACTGGAGTGCCCGGTTCCAGGCCTGACTCTAGCTCCCTGTTGAAGCAAGGTACAACTTAAGGAACTGGCATCCTGCTCCTCAATGATCCAGACTGCGTTACGGGCTCTGGCCCTGGTTCATCTTCAGTCAGTGGAAGATTTGGGAAATGAACCAGCAGAATGGAGCATTCTCTCTCTCTCTATCACAAATAAGTCAAAAAATTTTTAAATATGCATGGATCTTCTTAATTTTTCCTCTCTTCTTTTTCTTAAGATTTATTTATGTATTTTAATTATATATAGAGAGGGAGAAACAGACACATCTCCATCCACTGATTCACTCCCCTGATGGCTTCACTCCCCAGCACTGGGCCAGCTTGAATCCAGGAGCCAGGAGCTTCATTCAGGCCTCCTAAAGTGGCTTCAGGAGCCCAAGCATTTGAGCCATCTTACGTTACTTTCTCAGGTCATTAGGGAGCTACCTCAGAAGTGAAGCTGCCACGACACAAACCGATGGCCGTATGGGATGCTGGCAACATACACAGTCGCTTCACTTGCTATCCCACAATACTAGCCTCTCTCTTTTTTTTTTTTAAGACTTATTTATTTTTATTGGAAACACAGATTTACAGACAGAAGGAGATAAAGAATGATCTTCTGTCTGCTTGTTCAACTCCCTAAGTGGCTGCAACAGCTGGAGCTAAGCCGATCCAAAGCTAGGAGCTGGGAGCTTCTTCTGGGTCTTCCATGCAAAAGCACAGGATCCTAAGGCTTTGGGCCATCCTCGACTGCTTTCCCAGACCACCAGCAGGGAGCTGGATGAGAGGCAGAGGAGCTGGAACACAACCCAGCATTCATATTGGATCCTGGCATGTTCAAGATGAGAATTTAGCCTCTGAACCATCATGCTGGGCCCTCTCTTTCTCTTTTCACTCTGAAATTTGTAATGCTATCAAGAAGTTGCAAGCCTGCAACTTTAAGCAATCATCCCGTTTAAAACAAAATTCACCAGTTATTGACATCCGCCATACTTTTCCCTCAACCATTTGAACATTGGTACTTCAATCTGAAATAATTGGGCAGTTATTTCCCAACAAGAAAGATGTTTTGCTGCATTAACAGTCACTATGCATGGTCACATTTAGTAAATTCAACATTGATTTGAAGCCATTACATAAGGAACAGCCTCAAATCAAATTCTCCCAGCTGTCTAATTTAAAAGGCTTTTTTGTTTTGTTTTGTTTTGTTTTGTTTTATTAACACTTATTTTTAAGAGATTCAAGGACCAAGGACTGGGCCCAGCATGGTAGTCTAGTGGCTAAATCCTCGCCTTGCATGCGCTGGGATCTCATATGGGCACCAGCTCGTGTTCCAGCTGCTCCACCTCCAACCCAGCTCCCTGCTTGTGGCCTGGGAAGCAGTGGTACACCATTGCGTTCTAAAGCCTTGGGACCCTGCACCCACGTGGGAGACCCAGAAGAGGCTCCTAACTCCTGGCTTCCGATCAGCTCAGCTCAGTGGCCATTTGGGGAGTGCACCAGTGGGTGGAGCATCTTTCTCTCTGTCTCTCCCTTTCTCTGTAAATCTGCCTTTCCAATAAAAACAAATACATTAAAAAAAAGAGGAAAGAAATTAATTCAGGGACTTCTGATCCTGCTCGCTGCTTGTGGCCTGGGAAAGCAGCAGAGGATGGCTCAAGTCATTGGGCCTCTGTATCCCCATGGGAGACTCAGAAGAAGCTCTTGGCTTCAGACTGGCCCAGCACTGGCTGATGTGGCCATTTGGGGAGTGAATGGAAGATCTCTCTCTCTCTCTCTCTCTCTCTGTTTCTCTCTGTAACCCGGCCTTTCCAATATAAATAAAATAAAAATCTGAAGACGAGAAGGAAGAGGGGAAGGGGAGGGGAGGAGAGGGGAAGAGAAGAAGAAAAAATAATAAGATCATAATCATAATTCATATTCTCCTTAAGAAGTGTCCATTGCAGTTAATGGCCACATCTCACTTCCTCACCATCGACAGCAGTATCTTAAACCGTGTTGTCATTCATGACACTGTGTATCCTGGCCAGTTTAACAAATTCTCCTTAATTTGATTTCTCTGATTTTTTTTTCTTATCACCATAGATTTCATTCAAACACATTTTGAAGTTACGCCACTTCAGCGATGCTACTTCTCATTATCTTAAGTGGCAATACCATGTCACAGTGTGTGGGGACACAGTCACTTACGGTGCCTGCCCTCTGGCTAGAGGTGTCTAGATGATGTCCATGCATTTCTCAAGTGCGGAAACGAGTTTCCTGAAATGCCTTTCAGATGGCAGTGTCTGAGTGTGGCTCTAGAGTTCCCTGACAATGGAGTCATCAGATCTGCTTACACCGGCAGCTGGGAAAGGTCCTGGCCCCATTGCCCCCTGTAGAGGATACCCTGGTATAATGCGCTGGGGATGTGTGCCCCCGAGGCTGGTCTCCCTTTGTTGGACTCTCATCTGCATGTTCCCCCCAGCTTATGGCAAGACTTTCCCTACATGTTTAGGCTGCAATTTGAATGGAATCACAAGCCCTCAAAGCACAAGGGCCAACACGGGTGCTGAAACAGACAGCAATGTTTCTGCCCTCTCAGTTGGCTTTATGAGGGGTTGTGATTCAAACAAGAATGGCAGGCAAGCGTTTTGCAGATTCTTAACTCATGTCGTCAGGCCCACAAACTACTAATTCCTGATGTGCCCAGCTGACAGGTGAGGGGAGAGAGGCTCGGGGTGGTGTGGCATTGAGTGAGAAATGGCTCCTATAGCCAAGCATGCCATTATATGAGTGTGCCCAGCTCCCATCTCAGCACCTGAATATTGCGGGTAGGGTTCAGACAAAAAAAAAAAATCCTACACATAAACTCTAAACCCTAAAACTGTTACCTCCTCCGCCCCATTGGTGTGAGATCATCCTAGATCCCAGAACTGGTTCTCGGGTGAGACTCACCTCTACAAAACGCATCACTCCCACTGGCTTTGCCCGGCCCTGCTGCCACTGTGGACTACATTTCCCGGAAGGTAGCATGCTAACAGACACCCTCCAACATCTGTTTCCGGTCCCTATGCTTTCCGGTATTGTGGTCTCTGCCCTACCTCACGGAAGGAAAGTAGGGACTGAGGGCCTCCAGTCCCCAGGGAGGCTGAAAGCACTTTCTACCTCCCTGTCCCCAAAGCCCAGCTCCATTTCTGGGCACCTGCTCAGCAGTGAGTGTTCATTCAGGACTGTGGCATTCACGTAGTGATGGGATTCTGTACCCTAAAAGCACAGACTGCTCAGCTGTAAAGGAAAAGGAGGGAAGCCTCGTTTCATAGGCTGACCTTCTCACAGAGAGCCAAAATGTGGTTTTAGAGTCAAGTGTGACCACAGAAGTCAGCTGATCCAGTGGGTCATGTGCCCATGCCCCCCGGACCTCTGATCAGAGCCTGGGCCAAGCTCCCATCTTCTACAGAAGTTACCAGGATGGCTTTCTTTAGAGAGGTTCTATGCATATCTCATCTTTATTTCCAGTCTCAGTCTCATCTCACGATAGTGAGTGGCCCTGGTGGGCATGAAGCTGTTATTTACTGTGTCTCCCCACTCATTTGTCAGTGTCTGGTCATTCTGGACAGAGCCGTGGCTTACAGCCAACCTTCATTTACACACCCAGCATGGCAATCCCAAGCAGTGTCCAACCAACCCAGAAGCCCATGACTTTGTCCTTGCGGACTGTCCTGCTCTTCCACAGCTTCCTTGTCATCCTGCTCCATCTGAATCTAAAACCAATGTGGTCCACCCGGAAACTAGGAGCCCGTGAGCAGAGAATGGGATTGGAGGTGGTTTAGCCCATGAACGTCTACTCCAAGGCGTGTGCGCTGAGCATGTCATGTCAGTTACCCCACTCATTGTTCCATTATCTCCACATGGGACCTGTCATCCCTGCTGGTTTCAGGAATAAACTGAGGCCACTGGAGGGAGTGGTTCTAGAACTCGGTTCTAACTCCAGAGTCAAGCACATCTAGGTCGTCTACACCTTAGTGGGTAGTTTCACAACTGTCTTTGCTATTTCAACATGTCTTTTTGTCTCCTCTACCATAAGCAGCACATCAAAATGTTTCTCATTAATACAGTTAACCATCTCCACTAAGGAAGAGGTCTTAGACTGAGGGCTGTGGTTAAAAGGGACTCATGAACTTGGATGGGGAAACACTATACCCTTCATTCTCTCTGTTCTTTCACTGAAATTTAGCATTTTCTTCCATTGTGACCACAGCCAACAAGGCACTGAAGTTACATGCAAAACCTGAAACTTTCTCACCTGTGGAAATCCCACATATTTTCATATCACATGATGGTCATGTCACTCATCTCAAAATACCCTTCACGAGGACCACTCCTTGGAAAAGTCTGGTACTACCAGACCACCTGCCGGATTTAGTTATTCAATGTGTGGGTAACCAGCACTGGCATTAGCTATATAACACATTTCAGGATTATACACTGCTAACAGTTTTTCAATACAATTAGTTTTCTTTATATGCCTTTGCATTTCTTTTATGTAGTTAAAAATATGATTTGGGGAATAGCATCATGGTGCAGCCCCTATTCCATGTCAGGATGCTAGAGCAAGCCCTAGCTCTGTTTCCAATCCAGCTCATTACTAACATACCCGTAAGGTAGTTGAAGATGGCTCAAGCACTTGGGTCCCTCCCACCAATGTGGGAAACTCAGATGGAGCTCCAGGCTCCTGGCTTTATCTAGCCTGGGCCCAGCCTCAGTCGCTGGGGTTATTTGGGAAATGAAGTGAACCAGTGCCAGACAGAAGTCTTCGTCTTTTTCATTCTCTCTCTTCATCTCCTTCCCCCACTCCTTCTGCTCTCTGTCACTCTGTCTTTCAAATTAAAAAAACATTTTTTTTAAATATGATGCAGGGAAGGGGGCACAGGTTCCTCCTATCAGGGGAAGCCGTGGGTTCTGTGCCTTCTAGAAGGCACTTCTGGAGGAAGTGGTGAGGACAAGAACAGGGGATGGATGTGAAATCATGTCCTTGAGGGAGAGTTGAAGCTAAGAGTTGTGACTCGGGTTTCTCGGCCAGTGGGGCCCCATCCTCAGTGAACCACTTTGTGAGCCCCCCAGTCTGCAAGAACCAGCTAGCTTGCCTTCCTGAACAATATATTTGAAAGACAGACCTAGGGCTCCCCTGCACATGCATCACCAGGTCTACCACATGGACAACAGGGCCCCAAGGACTGGAACCTTCACCTGCTGCCTCCTAGGGTGTGCAACAGTAGAACACTGGTCAGGAGCAGAGCTGGGACTTGAACCCAGGCACAGGTACTTCACCTCAATTGCTAAGCCAAAGGCTCATCCCAGCTCAGCTGTTTTACACAGTAATTGTGCATACTTAGCGATACTACGGCGTTCCAGTCCATGTATACAAGTATGCAGGGATTTCAATCCTTTTTTGCACTAAAACAAGCTTATCTTTTACTCCCATTCTGCAGCCTCACCGGGCCCTGGCTCCTGTGATGTGCTTCATTCCCTCCAGCCTCCCAGCCTTTGTCCAGGCTGGTCCCTCTGCCCGATGCTAAGACTATGTTAAGCCCCGTCTCATCAGGAGATGTTAGCCAAGATAACATCACACAAAGAGCTGGTCACCAGGAACTGAGAACCAAAAGGACAAAATGGGGACACTAAATTGTCATGGCTAAGAGTGACTGAGAGCACCCATTACCCCTAGGACAGGAGGAACAAGAGGAAGGCACACAGGTGGCACAAACTGGGAAATGGGCAACAGAAGGAGTTCCGAGGAGCTAGGTCTCTGAGCTGAGAAGGGGCTGGCCCTCCAGTGAGTGGCAGCATGCTCATCGCCTCCCCAGGAAGCGTTTCCACACACCCTATCTGTCTCCTGTCTCTCGCCTCAGCAGAGCCTGGAAGCTGCAGCTGTGCCTACGGCATGCATCCTTGTTTCCCCCAGTACCCAGTACACACCAAGTGCCCCCAAAACTTTGGGGGAAGGACACATTTCTTGGGAATTCCAGCCCTGGTTCACTAAGACTCTGCTAGATCCCCTCAAGTCTCCTGAATCCTGGGGTCACCCTGCCCAAGGCCGACTGGGCTGGTGCACAGGTGAAGGGCTGCACTTTAAGGGTCAGTTAGGTGCAAGGACAGCACCTGTTAGGTGGTGCAGCCATAATTCTGTATGGATGGGGTCCTGGGGAGGAGGGGCTCCCATCTGCCTCACCTCCAGGCAAACTCTCTTCAAAGCTGGTGCACCGGGTGGCAGTTGCTCAAGAGATACTTGCTGATCAAACGAATGAGCCCCAGCCTTGGCTTTCCAGGGGAGCTGATGTGCTGAGGGACATAAGTCCTCAGGCATCGCTTATCTGGGAAGGACAGTGTCGTGCAAGGGTACAGCCAAAAGGTCATGGGAAATGGAATTGAAATAGCAGTTTGGGTACACAAAAATTTAGAAACCCACAATGCATTTTCATTGTATTGTTCATTGCATTGTTCATGAACTTTTTGAAGAGGTCACTTGCATGCATGGATTTCAACAATTTTTGCACCAAAATAAACTCATCTGTTCGTTCTGTTTTCCACACAAGTTTTTGGAAGTACCCTTGGGATATCTTAGAAGGTCCTCCCAGCAGGATAGGCACAAGCTTTGTGGCACCGCAGGTCATGCTCACATCCCATAGTGGAGTGCCAGTCTGAGTCCTAGCTACCCTACACTTCTGGTCCAGCTTCCTGCTAATCCACCTGGGAGGTAGCAGCTAATGGCTCAAGTGGGGGTGGCCAATGGCCACTCAAGCTAATGGCCCACATGGGAGCTCCAGATTGGCTTTCTGGCTCCCGACATCATAACCACTAGGACAAATGCCCACCTTCAGCTTTCACCATCCTTGTGGGTTATGAGCTCTTGGTGGGAAGCACTCCCACTTTGGAGCATGATTGCCTGGAGTCAAATGGCAGTGACTCCACCCTCTGGGTTTATGTCCTGTTACCTCTCTGAGCCGCCATTGTCTCACACACAATTGCAACTAAAACACCATCAAAATCCCAGCACATAGTAGCTGACACTCAACACCCATTCATTCGCTTCCTCTCATCACAGATCAAACCCAGAAGACCTACTTCCCTGAGAGCAAATCATGGAGTCTGTATGGGCCTGGGTGCTAAGCAGTAGAGCAGGCCCTGGGAGAAGGGGGCTGCTTTGGGAGACCCCTTCTGCTCTGTGGGACCAAAAGGCTTTCTGGGTTAGACTTCCACTCGAAATTGCTTTGGCAAAATGAGGGTTTGTAGTCTCACAGAAACAGGAATACTGGGGAAGATCTGGAGCCTCAGGTAAGGGTGGATCCAGGGGCACAGCCACTCCTTCACAAGGTGAGTCTCCTCCTTTGCCAGCCCCTTGTGCCAAGGAAGCTGAGTACAGTCCCAGGCCTAGGCCCCAAGCCTCAGCATCCATAATAGGAAAAGCAAGCTTTGCCAACTGTGCATCAGTGCACTGACCCCTACTCATGTCCTATGCGCACCCACCACCCCAGTGACTGGCAACAGCAACAGGAAGCAGCGAATGACTGCCTGGGGCCATGCCCTTTAGTCAGTGGCTATGAATGACAGCTCTCACAGGAGAAGGGCTGATGCCTGCAGAGGAAGACAGTTAACCTTGTTGCCTGCCCCACTGCTATACTGCACCTGTTAGCTTGTCTGATCTTCGCATCAGCCCTACAGAGCAGTTCAGTCCTTTTCATCATCCCTTGGAAGAAACCAAGGGAGAGGATAAAGAACGCCCTCAAGGTCACAGTCAGTGAGGATGGAGCCAGTTCTCACCTGAGTGGTTGAACCACCACCTACACTACCTCCTGCTCCACCAGACAGGGCTGACTAGGAAGAAGGGTCAGCGTCCTTCCTTGGAGGGCTATCAGGGAGCAGTGGGGGGGCCTCTGCCAGCCCAGCCTCAGCTTAAGCCTGTGCCTAGAAAACACAGAGAACCCCCAAACCTTCCAGGAATTAAAGACAAGGTCAGGTCTTTGCTATCGGACCAAAGTCCTGGCCTGAAGATTGAGATCCCAGCTTTGCCTGTCGCACAACCCCATGTTGGCCACATGACTGAGCCAGATACAGCCACTCTCAGGACTTCATTTCCCCCTCTTGCAAATGAGCGGGGGAAGCCTGCAGCCCCCATCCCTGAGGGCTCTGTGTTCTCTCTCTGGGAAAAAGCCACTACCCTAGCTCATGCAGGCCACAAACTACTCTGACCCCACAGTCCCAGGTGCTGGGCAAAGAAAGATGTCCCCACCCTGTGCCTGACCCCAGCAGCCCCCACCACAGCTCCCTGCCAGCTTTCAGCTCTCCAGGGCTAGGAGCCCCTGTTCCATACTCCCCATCCCCGAGCTGCACCCCCGCCCTGCCAGCATTCTCAGAAATGTGCAGGGCACCCAATGGGATTCTTTTTCCTCCCCAGAAGGATTTCCAGATGCAGCAGAGAAAAACACGGTGTTGGAACCATAATAGTACTAAACAGATCCGTGCTGTTGATTTGGAATCCAGATTTCAGTGGACCACTTGCACTTGACCCAGCAACCCCACCACTCCTACTCAGATCTGCCCCTGCCCGGAGACATTTTTTGTCATCTCAAATAGGGGTGCCAAGTGGCATCTTAAAATTGGGGCTAGAGACATTGTTCAACTCCTGATGCTGCATGGAGAGCGCCATGCACAGGGAATGCTCCAGCCCCCAATGTCAATAGTTCCTCAAGAATAAGAAACCCCACCCACCACCCACCTTCCCAGCGTTGATGGTGGGAACCTACCATATGGGGCAGCGGTGATGTCTGAGTGAAAGTCAGAGATCCTGAGACACAGGTGACATGTCATGTTCAAGGTCACATACTGGAGTCTTCCTTCTGTCTAATAAACCCAAGCAAAGTCAGCCAGAGAATACATGGGGAAAGGTAGGGTCAGTCAGAATCTCCCTCCCCTTCCCGCAGGACTAGGTTTCCCGAGCTCCTTTGGGTATGAGTAAGTTGGAGTCTCCTTCTCACCAAGGGAAAGGAAAAAGGTGACAGGTGTTGTCACCAGGGGGCAGCAGAGCCCAGAAAACAGCCCAAGCAGCCCAAGCTTTCCATCAACTCATCTGGTCTCCCAACCCAGTGTTCTGGTTCCTTGGGCCAGGATGGGCCCTCCACATGGGTGCGTTTGTTGCAGATTATAAACCACGGGGCTGAAACCTTGGTTGTCATGCCCGATGGTGCTTTAGAGCCACCCAGGAGCTTTGGAAACAAACAGCCATGGGTGGAAGAGTAAACAAAACGTGGATCTAGGCAGACAATGGGAGAGTCTGCAGCTGTGAAAGCAAGGTGATTCTGACAATGCCATGTGAGATTCGGGGCAGGGTGGTAAAAGGAATGTACCCCAAAATTGCCTTTTTAAAAGTCTTAAGCTCCCCACATGGAAACGACCCAAACGTCTCTCAATGGATAAACATCTAAAAGTGATGCCGGGCTGGGGGTGCATTGGTCTGCTGGTGGAGACACACGTTAGGTCACCTGTATTCCTTCTGTAAGGCAGCAAGTGGTGTCACCCATGTGGGAGACCCAGCTCGAGTTCCTGCTCCTGGCTTCATCCTGGACAGGTTATGGCTGCTGAAGGTCTTTGAGGATGAACCAGAAGACAGACAATCTCTTTCTTTTTTTCTCTGTCTGCCATTCTACTTTCCCAGTATATAAAGAAATCCAATTTTGAAAACTGTCACTTTACCAAAAAAAGAAGAAAAGGAAAGGAAATTCTGACACGCACACTGCAATGAGGGTGGTGGGCCTTGAGCACACGAAGGGCAACCCCTGCGTGGGCCCACCACGTGAGCCCCTGGAGGAGTGAGAGTCGGAGTAGAGGGGCTGGGCTAGGGCTGGGCACCAGGAGTCAGGGTTAACAGGAGCTGAGTTTTGGTCTTGGTAACAGCTCTGGTGGGGCCAGCTGTGTGCCACAGGCTTACTGCCATCAAACGCAATACCCAAACATGGCAAACACAGGAAGCTTCTCTTAAATATATATAAAAAATTTTTTTGCCACAATAAAAAATTGCAAAGGAACACAAAGACTGGAATTTCACAGTTAAAGATGACCCTACAGAAGAAAAGCCCCAGTGGCCCTGTCTCTCTCTAGGCCAGTTCAATAAGCACATTTAGGATTTCTGAGTCCCGATGCCATCCAGTGTGCCGGGTAGGTTTAACACACATTCTCAGTGGAGAAGCCCTGTTCTATAACACTCCCAAAGGACAGCTGGTGGTCCAGCCGTTTGTTCACTGTGATGTTGTATAGTGTGTCCACAGGGGCACGCCCCTGCTGCCCATGATACTAGCGTGCCAGAAGGGAGTATCAGTTTGAGTTCCCACTACCACACTCCTTACACAGCTTCCTGCAAGTGCACCTGGAAGAGGACACATGAAGTCCAGTGCTTGACTGCCTCCTAGCCTTGCAGGAGACCCAGGTGGAGTTTCTGGCTCCCAATGTCAGCCTGGTCCACTCTCACAGCTATGGACTGGGCATTTGATGAGTGACCCAGTGGGTAGAAGATGTCTTGTTCTCTCTCTCTTTCACTCTGTCTTTGCAACAGAATACATCTTTGATAGTCCTCCTTCAAGGGACAGCATCTACAAGGAGCCTTGGAATCACAGGAAAGGCACGCTACCATGTAGGTCATTGTGAACATCTGTAGTTGCTTATAACTCTTGCCTCCTGGAATGTGGAGCTGGACTTAACAAGCGGCTCCTGACAGGATGCTAAGAGCAAAGGTGATGGTGTCAGATATAGTGACAAGGTCATCAGGGACCTGGTGGCTTCCCTCTGGGTCTCTCTCTCATCACTCACTCTGGGTACCCAAGTAGCCTCGAGGGAAAGGCCCAGGCAATGAGAAACCAGGGCTGCCTCCTGGCAGTGGCTCCTCCAGCCACAGTCATACCTTCAGGCGAGACCAAAGCTACGTGGAGAACCCTGAGCCCAGAGAGGTGGCTGAATGTGTTTTCTTCTCCCCAGAGGCCATCCTAGTCCTGACAGGAGGCTGAACAACGAGTGGGAAAGACAAAGAAGGGAAACACCCTGTCCTCATGTTCCTCTCCCTAAATACAAACCCTCTACCCACCCTCAGCCAAGGTGGGTGTTGCTCAGCTCCATCCTGCACCTGCCTGACCCAGGCCAGACATACCGGGGTGTGATAATAACTGCAAACCCAACAGCTGGCATTTTCCGGGAGTCACTGGACCTCCCTGCATTCCACCCAAAAAAGCATGCAGTGAGCTTTGTGGGAAGCAGAGAGCGATGGGAGCAACGGAGCATGACCAGGGGACCAGCTAGCCACGCAGGGTGGGCCACCACAGGAACAGCCTGAGAAAGCCGCAGCAGAACAAGGCCATTCCAGGGGTGGGTGGTACCTCTCCTTTGCGCATGACCCCATGGGCAGAGAGAGCATGAAAGGGAAGAGAAACCAGACGGGGGGATGGGGGTCTCCCTAGCCGATATACTACTGAGGGCACCCTCAACAAACCAGAAAAAGCTAACAGAGTCTGGTGGATGCCTGGGGGGAGGGGGCAGCCAGTGGCTGCCAGCTCAGGGGTGAGCTCCCACAGACCCCAGGAGGAGTTGCCTCTGGTCCTTGAGGAAGGGACACCATCAGGTGGCAGGGTATGAGGCACCCTAACCCTAACACCATGTTGGAGCATCACAGTAAGCCTCCAGGACAGTTTTATACAGAGACATCTCCATCGGGGTGGAGCTGGCCTTGGACCCCAAGATGGGGAAGGCTTGCTAGACGCAGCAGGAACTGAGGTCTAGAAAGAAACCGTGTGAGGGAGGTAGGGGTCTGCTCTGCTCTGTGCACCACCATCGGGTGCCTCCAGTCCGAGGGTCTCCCTTGACCGCAGTGCGCCAAGGGAGATGGGTCTCCATGGCAACACTGACGTCAGCTTCCAGCTGGCGCCACCTCCTGCCCACCCGGCCACAGCCGCCAGGACCCAGGGTGGGGAGTGGTGGGCGGATCCCTCCTGGCTCCAGTGGCTGACGGGCGTGCCCAGGCCCGCCGTGGCACTGCCTGCCTGCCCTCTAGTTCTCTGCTTCCTTCAGCCTTTGTCCTCACAGTGCTTGCTGCTGCTTGTTGGCCCAGCCCCTTCCTTCCATCCGGAGCCACCAGCCCCTCCCAAGGAGGGCAGCGTGGGAAGGGGTGAGCTCCACTTCCTCTTGGGCTTCTTTCCTTCCCAGAGCCGCCAGGCTGCCCCTTACCGTCTTTGGCCCGTACCCCAAGCTCTCAGAGGTCTCACCTCCAAACCCCAGCACACACACATCCCTTGGCTCTCTCTTGGTCCTGTCCCTCCTAGGTAGGGGGGTCCAGCCCTGCCCCAGCACTGCAGCAGATACACTCGCTCTACCTGTCAGGCTGTGCCCGCCAATCCCCATGTGCCCTGCCTCCTGCTCAGCCTACATGTGGCAGGGGTGAGTGGAGGACAGAGGTTGGTGTGCTCAGCTTACAGGGAGGCAGAATCCACATGCCACACAAATCACTGGTGGAAAAGGGCGCTTGCACTCCAGGAGCTTGTCATAAACTCAGAGATGGGTGGCCACTGCCAAAGTCACTGTCTTTTCATTCTGGTCCCCCTCCCCTCTTCAGGGACATCACTCTGATTCCTGTCACCACTGGGGTTGCATGTGTATAGAATCACAGTGTGGGCTTCTTGCACCTAGCGCAGCATTTCATGAATGAATGTACCTGAGACCCACTGAGTGGTCACCCAAAGGGGAAAGGACATGCCCTCAAACGGGGTGGAGTTCTGCCCCCACCCACAGCTTAGCCGGCACCCATCTACTGGTCTCCAGCTGGAGGTCAGAATTCCAGGCACACTGGCCGACCCAGCTTCAGGTGTAGCTGGGTAGGAAGCTGGCCTCACTGCTCCCATCACATCAGCAGAGCCACTTTCCGGTGTCCACCCTGGCACCTGCCGCTCATTGATTCATTCCTGCACCATGCGGGCATGTGTGCTGATGGTCTGGGAGTCTTCGCTTGTGTCTGTGCAGACCAGGTCCAGACATTCTTGTCTTCAGCCCCCAGGAGGCTGTGCCTGAGTCATGTGTGCAGAGATCAATGCCAATGGGACTCCTGAAAACAGTGCCCCATGCAGTACAGGGAGGACTGTCCTTATTTTGAGAAAGTCACACAGTCTGCTGTTTGCCCTATGAACCTGACTTCTTGCTATCCCTGGGGGGTTTCTGGTTGGCTTGGGGAGCCCGGCTCAGATGACGATTCTGTCAGGGGGCAGGCGCTGCCTCCCACCTGCCCGCCAGCTGTGCCCACACTCCTTACCCTCAGGCCTCTGCCTGGCTGCTCCTCAACAGAAACAATGAGCCTGCACAGCAGCCACTGGTCACGGTGGCCATCACGGTGCACTTGACGGGTGGCTCCTCAGAGCTGACAGGTGCACAAGTGCAAAATACACACCCAATTCCTTAATTTAAAAAAATACTGATTGCGCCTGGCATGGTAGCCTAGTGTCTAAAGTCTTCATCTTGCATGTGCCAGGATCCCATATGGGCATTTGCTTGTGTCCCAGCTGCTCCACTTGCCTTCCAGCTCTCTGCTTGTGGCCTGGGAAAGCAGTAGAGGACAGCCCAGTGCCTTGGACCCTGCACCAGTATGGGAGATCTGGAAGAAGTGCCTGGCTCCTGACTTTAGATTGGCTCAGCTCCACTGTTGTGATTGCCTGGGGAGTGAACCAGCAGACAGAAGATCTTTTTGTCTCTCCTCTCTGTAAATCTGCCTTTCCAATAAAAGAAAGTAAGTCTTTTTGAAAAAAAAAATACTGTTCACATGTTGAAATGCTGACCTTGGATGTGTTAGACTCATGAAAATACCTTATTTTACCTGCTGGTTACTAGAACATTTTCCATGCATGATGTAAGTGGACAGGCCAGATGGTGCCCAGCCCCACACCTGTGAGGGCTGGAACTCAGGGGGAGGGTGTTGTCAATGCCTTACTGCTGTCTACAAAGCAGCCTGTAGGGAAGTCTGACTCTACCCCTGCCCAGCAGACCCCAACAGCCAGTGGTGGGAGAGGGGCAGGCAGAGAATGGGCACTTCTGGTCCAATCCTGGCCCCAGGAGACAGCTGGGATCCTAGCACCTCATTCCTTGAGCTTCTTTCCCACCGGATCTGATGGCCCCTTCTCCCATGGCAAATCAGAGAGGAGTATGAGCCTGGTGTCTGGAGGAAAACACGTTGTACTTACCATCACTTTGAAGAGGAGTGACAGCAGTCAGGAGGTCTGTTGGCCTGATCTGAAGTCGCAGCTCCCATCCCGGCCTCATGCCGGCTCCGTGGGGATGACCCCTCTGGTCTGGGCTGGGTCTCCTCTGTGCAGGTGGCTGTGAAGACCGGGCATCCACTGCCAGATGGGGATCTTCCAAGCAAATTGGAGGGTGTGAGCCCAGGCTGGGGAGCTCCCCCGGACCACACGGAAGGGTCCCTGCTCAGCTCACACTCTGCTGAAGCTGCCTTGAAGCTCAGAGTAGCTTTTGCACAGGGAGCCTGCATTTTCCCCCTTCACTGGGCCCTGGGAAATGACCACGTCAGCTGTGCGCCTGGGGCGTCTTCAGGTTAAAAGCAGAGACGAATCACCTGCAGATCTTGTTGGACTGCGACTGCCTTAAAGGGGCAGGGGCCTGCTTTGAGGTCCAGGGTTTCTAGGACGCTCTCAGCCATTCCTGGGCTGTGTGTTCTGGGCAGTATCTCAGTTTCCCAAAGAGCTGGTAGAAATCACAAGTCCACAGGGCCAGTGCCTTGGAGTAGTGAGTAAAGCTGCTTTCTATTGGGTGCCAGGTGAAATGGCGCCGGCTCCACTTCCCACCCAGCTCCTTGCTGATGGCCTGGGAAAGCAGTGGAGGCTAGCCCAAGTCCTTGGGCTCCTGCACCTACATGGGAAACCTGAAGAAGCTCCTGACTCCCTGCTTTGGACTGGCTCAGCTTTGGTCATTGTGGCCATTTAGGGAGTGGACCAGTGGGTGGAAGAGTTTCTCTAATTCTACCTTTCAGATAAATAAATCTTAAAAAAAATAAGAGGAGTTACATGTCCGGGCAGCAACCCAGACCCACTTACTCAGACTTCCGACTTGAGTGGTTTACAAGCGCTCCAGGTGACCCCACTACTTAGCCACAGGCTCGAGGATGGTGCTGCTCGTGCACCACCTGGGAAGCTTGTTTAAGAAAGCACCTGAATCGCTGTGTCTCTGGGACATGCATGGCTACAGGCCACGCTGAGACTGAGTGCACAGGGATCACATTCCAGCCTCTGTCACTTCCCATCAGCATTAGAGCAGGGACTGAAAGAACAGCCAACACCAGGGGTCTTGGGACCTTATGCAAATCTGTATAGAGTTCACTGAAACAGAGGGTCACGTCTCCCACTGTGTGCACCTGTGTGGGACCAACATTACACAAGGGAACAGCATCCAAGTCTGTGCACACGTCTGGCTGGACAGCTACCTGGACAAGTTCCAGCAGAGGGCAGTAGAGTGTTTTAAGGAAGGGACATGCTCACCCAAAGACTTCATAAAGATGGACAATTATTCTCTGCCAGGTCAGTGTGGTACATTACTGGCCCAGACCCAGACCCAGCAGAGAGAAGGGCAGCCATCTTGGCAACACACACACACACACACACACACACACACTCGCCTGCTGAAATCCATGAACACAATCACTACAAAGTATCCATTTCAGGGGCAGAGTATTGACAGCCCTGTGTTACTGCCATCTCTGGTTCCAAAACATTCCATCACCCAGTAAGCAGATCCTGATACTCTTCCCCCAGGCAGCCCCTGCAAACATGCATGTGCCCAGCTCTCTGCAGGTGGCCACTCTGGATACTTCACACACACGGATCCTGAAGGGTGGCAGGTCTTCTGTGCGTAGCTGCTTTCACTCAGCATCACGTTTCAGGCCGTCCTCTGCTGCTGTACCAGGTGCATTAGCAAGGAGCTGAATCAGAAACGGAGCAGTCAGGAATTGAACCACTACCCCATGGGAAGCTGGGATTGTAGGCAGTGGGGCTTAAGCCACTGTGTCACAAAATGCAACCTCTAGCACCATGTTTTTGAGGTTTGTCTGTTGCAGCCTGGGTCAGAGCTTCCCTCTTTTTACTGATCAGGTAATATTCCAGTGCCTCTCTATAGTGCACTGATATACACATTCCCTGCGTAGCAACATTTGTTTCCAAGTTTAAAGTTGCTGTGTAACGAGGGATGCAAATCTTACTTGCGAAGTCCCATGAAGGCAGGACCCTCCATGTGAACACAGAAGGAGGCGTGCATTGCCTTCACCTCAGATGCCCCTCCCAGGCCTTCCCTGTGAACAGCAAGCACTGGCGTGACCTTGACGGTCACAGATGACTGGTGCCTGTTTGGGAACTTCCTATAAACACAGTCACCCAAGTGCGTCCTCATTTGTGTCTGGCGCCTTCCATAAACACACTATCCACCCCACTCCTCCGTGACCGTGTGTGTGTGTGTGAGACCTGCTGCTGCTTCTCTGGTTCTGCAGAATTTCGTCATACAATTTGTCAATATTTATTCCTGCTGTGGACAGAGATGTGTGTGGTTCCACTGGATGGCCAGCCCACAGTTTGTTTATTCATTGTCCGTGGACATGTGGGTCGCTTCCACTTCTTCGCTAACGTAAACTGCACGCTTGTCAGCATCCCTGTTTGTGTCTGCTGGCAGACGCCAGGGCTCAGTTCTCTTGGGTGCACACCCAGCAGAGTGGCCAGGACATAGGGTAGGATGTGTGAAGTCAGGAAAGGCACTTTCCCAAGGGGGTCAACCTGTGTACATTGCCAGCAGCTACCAACCCCGACTCTGAAAAATGCCTGCTGACTCCAAGCCGCCCCTCTGCCACTATGGGGCCTGGCAGTTGGAGCAGGTGGCCAGAGTCCCTTTGCCAGGTTTTCCCTTCAAAGAGTCTCTCCCTTGAGCCAGCTCACTCTCAGTCTGTTCTTGGCTGAGGGCTGTGGCCTACCCTCAGGGGCAAGCTCGGGAATCTGGCAGGCATTGACAGAGCCCCTCCTTCCACACCCATCACCATGTGACCTGAGCACAGGCCCACGGACTTCCGTTCACCAGTTGAGCAACACCCACAGTGACCCCAGTCCCTGCTCACTGCATGACCCAGCCTCCCTAACCTCTCCTTCTCCAACCATGAGGCCCTGTTAACACTTGCAGACTCCAGGAGAAGACCACGAGTTCAGGTCTACAAAACCCTTGTGACTGCGGCTGGCACAGGGTGGGGCTACACCTGCTTTGTTTTAAAAAATGAGCAAGGTAATGGCTACTTTCCCTACTATTCCCACCCCTGAAGCAGAGGAGGACTGACAACACTTGGTGCCCCACAGCATGATCTGTGCGGAGCCCACCCACCCAGGGAACCCTGGAGGCCACCTCCACCTGCACACAGTTCCTTGCATATGTGAGCAAGGATCTGAAATGAGACCGCCGTGCATGTCTGGAGTCAAAGGGGCAGTGGTGCTGCCAGAAGCCAAGGAGCACCAGGAGAGAATGCAGCCCACCTTCAGACCTCTCAGTCCACGGGGGACTTGGGATGGCCGCCCTGGCAGATAAGACTCACTGAACCCACAGTCTATGGCCTCCCACCAAAAATCCTCTTATTCCCACTCTGAAAAGGGTGGGAAAGATGGCGGAGTAGGGAGGAAGCAGACTGAAGAGGCTGAGTCATAAATACCCCTAATGAAGTGGCTTAAAATAATACAGTCCGCAGGCTGAACGCTCCAGGCCCAGGTGTCAGCTGAGTGGGTCCCCTCTGGAGGCCGTGCGGGAGGCCTGCTCTGTGCCCTTTGCCAGCTCCAGGGGCTCACCAAGTCAGCTTGGCTGCTAGCCCCAGCTTCCCCACCTCCCGCCCCGCCCTGTGGGGCTCCTCTCTGTCTCTGCCTGCCCATGCCGCTTCCCTTCTGTCTCTGGGACCAAATCTTCTGTTTGCAGGACACTAATAACCTGGGACAAAGTGACCTCCTGTGACCTTCCCCTGGTGAAAACCCTGGCTGCCAATGAAGTCACATGCCAAGCTATGGGGACTCCACCCCCACAGACAACCTCAACCTCTTTGCAATTTGTCTCTGTCAAGATCATAGCCGGGCCCATCCCCCTCTGCTCAGTTCCCACGTGGATGATGCTCTGGTCTCTCTCGCTCTCTCCTTGCCCGAGCCCCTCATTACATTCTCAGCCATGGCTGCTGCCTCCTCCAGGAGGCTCACCACATGTGCAGCCTGACAGACACACCAGCTTGCTCAGAGTCCTGGCCAGCAAGTGCTACCGCTCCTGCCCTCACCAACGAATCTCTCGAGGTAGTGAGCGGGCACCTGGGCCCCCTCCATGGTCTATCCAGTGAGCACTCCCAGGCCTCCTTCCCCTCTCCCCACTCCCCTCTGAAAGGGGAGGAACAGAGGTAGAACAGGTTGAAGGGTCTCAACCATGCATGTACACGCCTGGCACAGCCAGCCCCGTAGTGGCCATCATGCAGCCGAAGCCATCTGGCCTGATGCTTGTGCTCCTGGAGCCTGCCCAGCATCTGCCAGTCCAGGGCCAAACACCTCTGCTCCATGTGCCTGCAGAGTGGGGTGATGGCGGCTAGAGGCCAGGGGTGCCACGTAAGCATCTAATTCAAACTGGACTGCCCCCTGCTGCCCCCGGCCTCAATGGGCAACAGCGTTGTGGGAGAGCCAAGGTACCACCACCTCCAGCCTGCGCCCCCTGCCCCGCACCCCTCAAGCCACACAGAGAGGCAGACGGTGATGAGTCACTTACAGTTTATTTTTGCCTGAAAGTATTTCACATCTCTTTGTACACAGCTACGCGACAGTAGTATTAACCACCAGGAAAAGCAACAGTGCGGGGGAAGGTGGCATGTCTCGCTTCTTCTTCTTCTTCTTCTTTTTAAAGATTTTTTTTGTTTGATTTTTTTTTTGTTTGTTTGTTTGTTTCGTTTTTTGTTTTTGCTTCTGCTTCTTCCTGCACCAGAGTGCTGTAAAGTATGGGACTAGAAGGAGGAAAAACAAAACCAAACAACGAAAAACAACAACAACGCGGAACAAAACACGAAACAGACACACTCACACACACACACGAAATAAAACCTGGCACAGAAAAGGAATTAAGACTGAATCCCAATTTCTCTTTTTTTTCCTTTTTTAAAAAAATGAAGGCATAGTAGGGGGGTAATAAAGTCTACCTAGCAAAGTATAAAACGACAAAAGCATGGTTTCCATTGAATAGGATTAAATAGATAAAAAACAATTACATCGACAGTGGGCGAGGCTTGGAGGTGCTGGGGTGTGGAGGGCAGGAAGGAGGGACATAATTGTGCTAAACCAACAGAAAAAGGGGCTGGGGGAAAGAGGGAGACCCCAAAGAAACCATCAAGGGAACTGTTCTGTACAGTAAGGGCTCATTAAGAAAAAGCCGACTGTTTTATAAAAGAAACGGAGGTTGGCTTGTCCTCGGCGCAGGGGTGGGGATGGGGCAGAGGGCGTCTGGGGAGCAGTGGTCACATTTACAGGGGAGGCTGGGCGGTCAGGCTGTTCTCTCTCTTCTCCCAAGAGACCATGCAGAGAGGCGGGCATGCATGAGGGGGCCACAGGGCACACACGATGGCGGGGAAGGGGACAGCGGAGAGCTCTCTGGGGGTGGGGGCCACGGGGAGCAGGTGGGAAGCCCCCCGCTTCCAAACCTGTAAAGGGGCCGAGGCAGAGGTCGGCTGGGAGGCGGCCACCCGCCCCTGGGGATGCACAGACGGACGGAGGAGAGCACATTAGAATCCATTATGAAAAAGCAAGTCAGTGTCCAAGGAGGGTCATCTTCCCTTTTTTTTTCATTTTTTTTTTTTTTGTCTGTTGTGTGTGTCTGTTTCCTTTAAGAAAAAAATAACAATAACAACTACCACTAACCCAACAGCTGGATGGTTTGTACAGTACTACACGGGGGGGGTGGGGGTGGGGGGGGGGACGGGAGGGGGCCAAAGACTTCATAAATAAGAGGCGGGTCCCAGACCCACAATTTGTCAATGTTTCTTAAATAGGTGCATTATTTAAATCTTATGTACAACAAGAACCACTTTGCATAGCAATGGTGAGTACACAGGACAGGTGCGATGGTATGACGAGGTCTTAGCCCACGCTTGGCAGCGGGCGCTCAGCTCGGAGCCTCCGGGGAGAAAGCGCCCTCGTCCCGCCTGTGGTGGTGGCTTTGGAGGTGAAGTTCCCCGCGGCGTTAAAACACAAAGGCAAAGAAAATCCACGAAGGGACCCTCCCCCCACCCCTCCCCGACCCGCTGATGCTCCTCTCGTTGCTACAAAGTCCGCTTTAGATCAGGTCAAAAGGTTCCGATGATGAAGCTAAAAGAATTAGGCGGGGGCTGGGCGTGCTTGTGGCCCCCTTCCCACCCCCACCCCCCTCCGCCCCCAGAAAGACTCCCCCATCATCTATCTTGCAGCCAGGGCGCTGGGCAGGACCCCAGAACTGGCTGCTCTACGGCTATGAGTCGAGAGCTGTTGGTCGCGGTGGCGAGCGTCCTCTTGCTGCTGGCAGCGTCACCAGGCCTCCGTGTAGCGGACATCCACCTCTTTCAAGTTGGGAAGCTTTGCCTGTGGGCGGCACGAAGGGGCCTCATCACGTGGGCTCTTCCCCTCTGGAGCCTGGCAGAGCTTGGCTGCACAGACCTGAGGTTCGGGGCCCAGCCATCCACTGCTATGGTGGTGTCCTTGGTTTTCTGGGGCTGTCACTCAGCAGAGGTCTGGAGCAGGGGTGCAGGGGTCCATGCTCCTGCCTCATGCAAGATGTTGGGACCTTGGGCAGACCACCCAGCATCTCAGAACCTCAGTTACCCCATTTGCGGGGGTGGAGCTGAGTCCAGGCCCTGGCTCAAAGGATGGCACCAACCACCAGTGCCCAGTGTCTGCAAGGCGCTGCTCTCATGTCTGCTGCTGGCAATGCCCTCCCACATCTCCCCACACAGGCTGCCCCGTGTCAGAGCCAGAGGCAGACTGCACCTGCCATTTCCCAGTGCTGCTTCTTGCTTCCTGCTCCTGCTATGTACAATGCACTTTGACCCTTGTAAGTAGCTGCCTTGGTTCTCAACACGTGCTCACTGCAGACAGGCAGCTTCCCCCACCATCCTGCCCTGGACAGCACTCTTCAGACACACACGCATGCAGTTACTCACTGCTGCTCTCCTGAGCTCCATAACCCTCTGCTGCTCCCACGGCAGTGCCATGCCGTAAAGTGTATTTAAGCTGATCTTTCTAAATCAGGAGGCTTAGGGTAGAATCTAAATTTCTAAGTTCTCTTGAAAAACTAGAAGATCTGGCCAGAAAGGGCAGTGCGTGGTGCGATGTTGCCAGACACTGAGTAGAGTCCTGTCCAAGGCCAGCAGCGTCATCTGTGTGTCTCTCTCAATTAGTCAACTGGCCATGACTTTTCTTCCTAAGCAGCTCCCCATCTCCTTTCCTGTTTGGTCTCCACAGTGCCTGGGGTTTTGGTAATCTGAACTCAGGTATGCCACAGTGGTGCTTCTCAAACTTCCATGTGCACAGCAATCATTCAGATTTAGCAGGTCCAGGACAGCCCTGGACTCTGCATCTCTGCCCAGCCCTGGGGGAAGCTACTGGCACTGCCAGGGGCCCACACTCTGTGGGTCCCTGCCTGCAGTCTCCAGCCCCTCTCCCCATGCTCTCTGAGGAGCACTGTCTGTTCTTGGTTCACTGGCCTTGATGAGCCCTGCACCTGCCGGGACTCAGTGTCCCCTGGGCAGGCCGAGGGGCAGCTGCACAGTGACGTCCCATCACCAGCATGGTCTGGCCCACAGCAGGTGCTCTGGGAGCGTCTGGAGGCCTGAGCCAGTGCAGAGCTGGCTGTTGGAGGCCCGGCCGGGCAAGAGGTGGCAGCCTCAGGGGCTGCCCAGATTCCCTGCTCCAGTGGGCCCTGGCCCAGGGCTCCCAAGGATTTCCTCTCAGTGGCTGCCAAGGCGCGAAGGTGCCAGGGCAGCTCCCAGGCGCCATCTGTGCTCTCCAGCCTTTGGGCCCAGCCCTTCCTTCCTTCCAGGAGGCTGACTCTGCTGGCCTCGCCTGCCCGTCTGGAGCAGCTGATGTGGGCTGGGAGGACAGCCCAGCTCAGTCCCCTCCGGATGTGCTGTGAACAAACCAAGTGTCCCTGTCTGTGTCCTGCAGACCCTCCTGCAGTGTCTCTGCCAGTCTGGCCTGAGCTCTGGCTGTACCATTCCTGTCAATTCTCTCCCTGTTCCTACTCCTGCCCTTTGCAGAAGTACCCATTTTCCCCAACGACACAGAACAGGCTTTTACACAGGTGTTCAACACCTGCTCAGAAGGTGCCATGCTGGCAGGGGAGAACCCTGATGTCTGAGGCTCCTTGCGCCCCCAGCTGAGCCACAAATCTCGTGCCCTCCATACCCCTGCCTGCTTGGCCTCTGTTTACAAATGGAGGCATGGATTCCTCATGGCTACCTTCACCTCCCCTTGGTTCTATGAGTGGGTGCCTATGGTGTGAGCCCACTTTGGCCGGAGGGAGCGCCCCAGGGGCTGGCACTGCCCTGGGGCTGTGGGAGGGATGGGAAACATTACCTTCAGGTCCTCATAGGTGTCCGCTGAGAGCTTGGTGCTGTTCATGTTCAGGCTGCAGAGACTCTTCATGGCTGTATACAGGCAGGTAAGGCCATTAGGCAGAGACGTGGGGGGCCCACCCGGGGACCCAGGGAGAGGCAGGGTGGGGTGGCACGGGCAGGAGTCTGTTTCAGACCCTTGCCGGTGGGCATGGCCTCCTGTTCTCTCTGTGCGTTGAGCTGCCCTCCCTGCTGCTCTCTTCCCAGCCTGCAGCCACAGAGCATGCAGGCCTGGCCTCGCACCCAAGGCTCCCTGCAAGCTCTCCTTGTGCCTGGGGCTCCTGCTTGCTGATGGAGGACCTCAAGCTTAAGTTTGCGTGGGGGCCACACAGGCACTGAATCAAGACACTGTCCACGCCCAGGGAGAGGAGGCCAGGGGATCTGCACTCATCCCCTCCCTACTGGGTGGCTCCAAGGAGCATGGCTGCAGGGCTTGCCCCAAAATGTCTTCCCCTGGTCCCATGAGCTGCCATCTGTACCACCCCCAAGCCACCAGACGTGGTTGAGTACTTCACCTCACTAGAGCTGGCACCAACTCCCTCTACACCTTGACCCAGGGTCACGACATCTAAGGTGTTGGGCCCGACCAGGCAGGGAAACAATCACAGGCCGATTCCCTGGCCTAGTGGCTCCCAGACCCCAGCTCGGCTTAGGCTCAGGGCCCAGCAACCAGCATCCCCAGGCTGCCTGAATGCCCATGGCTCCTGTAGCACAGTAACCTGTCTCAGCTTGCAAAGGGCACCAGAACAACCTGGGCATCGGGCCAGAATGAGGCTTCTGAGGCAGGAGGTGTGGGGTGGGGCCCAAGAATCTGCATTTCAGGCTAGGTAGGGTTGGGCAGTGGGGAGTCACTTTCCGAGTACTTGGGGAGTCACTTTCCGAGTACTTGGTGGCCACAGAGATGGCAGGGATGGACCCCGGCCTTTCTCTTCCCTCTAGAATGTAAGCTCCATCATGGCACGGCCATTCCCCCACCGCACTCTGCTGGCAGCTGGGGGCTCAGATATGGCTCCCTGAGTGCACACTGGTCCCCTGTCCCATGCAGCACCCAGACACTCACAGCTGAGGGCCAGCAGGCCGGCGTCGGTGACGGGGGTCTCGCACAGGTTGAGCACCTGGAGCATGGTGAGGTGTTCCGACAGGAGCCGCAGGCCAGCGTCTCCGAACTGTGGGACACACACACATGTGGCTGTCAGCCCTCTGCCAGCCACCCCCCGCGAGGTGATCCTGAGGCTGGCCTGGGGCAGACTCCCAAGACTCCAAGCCTGGGCATCTGCTCTCTCTGCCTCTCCCGACTCAGGGCTGAATGTAGCTCCTGCCCTGAGTCAGGGCCCAGCCTGGGGGTCGTGTGGCTACCTGCTAGGCAGGGCTCTGGACTTGGTGACCTCCAAGTCAGCTCAGTGGACACTGAGCACATCTTGGGTGCTTGTCAGGATAGTGGGAAGGTCCATGAGCCACTTGTACCCTGTGTGTGTGTTGGGGGTAGAGGGACTAGTGGCACCTGCTCCACTGCTCAACCTTTTGAGATAGCAGGGCCAGTGTTTTGCCTGGGCCTCAGGGTTCCCATCTGTAAAATGGGCTCTGGGGACTTCACAAGATCCTCTGTGTCCTCTGGCCTGGGGCAGGGTGAGAGAAGTGGGCCGTGCCGTAGGCCCCGAGGTTCCACACAGAAAGGCCATGGTGCAGGCATGGGCACTACCTGAGTGGACCACAGGTTGAGCTGCTTGAGAGAAGGCAGTTTGATGAGGTGCTCCGCGCAGGCACTGGTGACGTTGGTGAAGGCCAGACTGAGGTTCTCCAGGTTGCCAAAGGAGCCGGAGCTCAGCAGACGCGCCAGGTCAGCGTCCTGTAGACGGGGATGCAGGGCGCTAGGGCGGGGAGCCCATCCCAGGAGTAGCAGGGACAGAGAGGGGTTGGGCTGCCCCCTCCATTCCCGTGGACATAGGGGCTGGGCGGGGGAGAATGCCTCTGGGTCTGTGACTCACCCTGAGTCACCAGGCACCAAACACTGGGTGTTCCAAGGCCGCGTTCCTCCCACAAGCCTGTGTGCCTGACCCACTGCCCGCCTCTCCCAGGCAGTGGTATGTGCCCACACACAAACCCCAAGGCCACCTCAGCTCTGCTGCTGGAGGAGCTTGCGGCCTGCCAGAGTACTGGACAGCAAGGTCCCCAAGGGCAGTGTCTCATTCTCATCCTGGAGTTTCAGTTGCCATCTGCCTGCCCACAATGGAGGCTCATTTCCCAGGCTCCTTTGCAGCTAAGAATGGTCACAATGAGGGTAACTGGACTTGCCAAGCGAATTTTTAGAAAGTTTCTTCAAGAGAGGGGCATATTTTTTCACATTTCTTTCTCCCTGCTTCCTGGCATGGAAACAAGATGGCTGGAGCTTAAACAGCCTTCTTGGTTTCTGAGGTGGGAGCCACAAGTAAAGGACAGTGGGGTGGCAGGAGAGAAGATGGCATTCCCCAAGACCTTGTGAAGTGGGAACAGTGACATCCATGAATCCCATAGGGTTGTTGCAAAGACAAATGGACAGCACAGTATCAAGTGTGTGATACAAGGGCCCAGTGCACAGGAGCTGCTATTACTATGAGCACCAGCAACAGCTTGTAACGTGACACCTGAGTCTCCCCGATCGTCTCCCCATCACAATGCGTTCACTCGGTTTGGTTTTCAGCTTTCTCCCCCACACTCTACCTCCTGGAAGAACAGGCCTGTCAAATGCTGGGGGAAGGGGCGGGGTCCTTGTTCCCCTCCCTCTCCCAGCAGCACACACTGCCCTGCCATCCTGGGCAGGGAGGATGGACCAACCCTCTGCTCTGGCCCCCAGAGAGACCCATACCAACTCACCGTGGACTTGGAGGGCAGTGTTAGCCTGGTGGGCCCACCTTTCCTTTGCTGTAATGGAAATCAGACAGGTTATGGGCCATTTTCTCCTTTTCCTTCCCTGCACCACTCTGGCAACACGACTACTCTGAGAGCCATCGCCTTGGTGGCAGAAGGCAACACCGGTCTTAGACTCAGGGACAGACCCCTGGACAAGGCTAGAGCCTAGGGAGTTTCTGACAGGCAATCCCATGGAAAACCAGGAAAGGAGTGGGCCCCTTTGGGATTCAGCTGTTACTGGGGGTGGCTGGTGCCATGTTCCCCTGGCAGTGAAACGCATTTCGGTGCTATCCCACCTCAGGGAGGGAGCTGGGGCCCTCACAGAGCTCCCCCAGGAGGCTGTGGACGGGGACTGCTCCAGGAGATCCAGAGGCGTGGGCATGGGCGTGGCTGGTCAGGCAGCCCTTCGGCAGTAAAGGGCAAGTGCTGGCACTGGGATGTGGGATCGTGGGCTCTGAGGGACAGGAGGGACGGGGCTGGACGCCAGTGGCAGCGGGGACCCACCAGCTCCTTCAGCTCCCGCTGCCTGTCACACAGCTGCTCGTACATGCGCTTGCCCACGTCTGTGCTCTCCAGGGTTGAGATGATCTGCAGCTGGGTGTCGTTGTTGTCAATGATGTTGTATTCCAGCATCAAGCATAGGATCTGCTCGGAGCCACAGGGGTTACGTTCAGCCCGTGACCCCAGAGACAAGTCGTGGCTCAAAGGTGCATGCCTTGACTCCACACAGCAGGCCCCCACAACCCTCAAGAGGAGCACAGTGCACTGTGCACCCCCAAACTAGCAGCACTGTTCCCCCTTTCTATACCCCTTGCTGTGTGACCTTCCCATCCATACAACGAGAACAGCAGTGCGTGCAACCAAGTACAGAGTGGACCCTTACCGACACATGCCGAAACCAGGCCAAGGTCAGGCAGAAAGTCCCGAAGACCCTTCCCCTTCCTCCCATCCTCCTGCTCTTCTCCACTGCCTGGCCCAGGAAACTCACTGATGGAACTGCAGCCCTGGGGCACAGCTATGTGTGTTTCCGAGAAGGCCTGGGTGCTGCCCTACTCAGGGTCCCCATGCCCAAGTGCCCTGGCCAGCTCCTCACCTCCACCATGGTCTGGTTTCCCCTCAGCGCCAGGAGCATGCAGGGACCCAACTTATTTTCCGCCAAGGAGAGCAAGAATTTTTTGGTCTTGTAACAGGAGCCCATGAGGATGTGCACCTGTAAAGGGGAGATGGCCCAAATGAAGGGAGAGACTCCTGGGGCGCCCCTGCCCAGGCGCCAGCATCCCACAGGCTGGGAGGAGCAGGCAGCCAGGTATTGCGAAAGGACCTGTCCTCAGCCGTGTCTGGACAGCGGGGTTGTCAGTGGTTACCTGGCACTCTGCCCCACCCCACCTGCCTGGAAGCTTGTATTTCTGGGAAACGGCAGCCCCAGCAGGACAACTTGGTCCCACTCTTTTTATCTGGAGTGAAAGTGAGTTCTCGTGGGCAAGGGTCCCTGATCAACAAAGCTGAGGAGCCCCCAATACCCCTATTTCTCCTCTGTACCACAGACAACAACAAAGACTCTAGAGGCTGAAGCCTGCAGCCGAATCAGTACCAAGGCCTGGCCTGCGTCTCCATGGGAACGACGTATTTCCATGTCAGGAGCTGCCTGCCTCCCCTCCCGCCTGTCTTCCCTGACTCCATCATTAACAAGTCTGGCGTACAAACGGGGTTTCTCTGGCTGGGAGGCTGCCAGCGCACAGGGAGTTGGGGGAGGGGCACTGAGCATTGCCATGGTGACGTGGTGACGTCAGAGGAAGCCCAAGAAGTAATGGCAAGTGGGAGAGAAGGGGTGGGGGGTGCAGCCAGGCAGGGCTGGGCACATTTCTGGAATGCATGGAGCACTCAAAAGGGAACCCAACGACAGTAGGCAGGGTGGGCCAGAGACTACATAAGGACGGGGACCTAAAAATAAGTCCCTTTCAAGTGGGTTCTAGAGACTGTGCCTTGATTTGTCGTCATTGTGCCCCTGCCCCTGCTTAGCGTGCGGTGCTGAGCCACTGGCCCCGCTGCCAGGTGAAGATGAGAAGAGCCCCAGCTGTCAGGTCCATGCCTGGCTAGGCAACTTGCAGCCACTGTCGCAGGTAATCACCATGGTAACCTCGAGAGGCCAAGGACCAGGCTTGTCTTACAGCCCAGGAACCGGAACCTCAGAGAGGCAAGGAACCAGCTCAGGTCAAAGGCCACCTCGCAGTTCTGCCTGGCCCATGTCCATTGTTTCCCTCTGAGTGACGGAACTAGTCTCCCAGCCTCTCGGGGCCTGTTTTAACAGAGGTGTGAGTAGCAATTGCCTAGAAAGGGGACTGCCTGGGATGTGACCAACAGAGCACTCAGCACCAAGAAGGTACCGGAAGTCACCAGGGTACGCTTATCTGCTGGCTGACCCAGCCCCTCCTCAGAGAAGGAAAGACCACCCTAACTTTGACTCTCACTACAAGGAGTGAGCCACTGGACTTGGTGGTATCTTCTGGAACTCCTGGCACTTAGCTGGACACTCAACCCTTATTGTCAATGCTGTGCCATGACAACTGACTGCCTGGACCTGGGCAGCGAGCGCCTTGGTCTTCAGCTGCCTCACCTGTAGAATGGGGTCACTGGCAGCATGCCCTCCTTCCGCTGCTGTGCTCAGGGCCTGGCCCCCAGCACCGGTGCCCTCCCCATGACCTGCGCCATGCTGGCCTGGATAGTGTGGGGCACACCTGAGGTGGCTGGGTCGGCTGTCTGACTAGTTACGAGAGGCACATCAGCTGGGGCTGGCATACCATGCTGGCGAAGAGCTCTCCATCGTCGTCACAGGCCACCCCTCCAGGGCTGTAGAGCTGGAACCAGCCATCCTTGCCGGCCCGCACGCTCAGCAGGCATGAGTGCACCTGCGGACAGAGAGGGCACATGCTCAGTTCCACGTCAGCCTGGGGACGCAGAGATCTCTGGGGCACACGAACACAAGCCCCTGCAGAGGTCCTGCAGCCGGAAAACTGTCTGCTGGGCTCAGTGGTTCTCAGCCCCCTCCCAGAGTCCATGGAAAACCTGGGGGTGCCACCGGGGCTGCTTGCCCCAGGAACCCCAACAACTCCCAGGTTGTGGCTGTGCCAGGGCAGATGCCCAAGTAAGCCCCAGGATCCAACCCTGCCTTGGCCCCGTTCCTCCTCCTGGGAGGGGCCGTCCCTTTGGCTCCCCTCGAGCCAGTCTTGGTCCATATCTCCCATCTCTCCCCATCCTCACTCTTGTGGGCTGCTCCCTTTCTCTGTGTCTCGGCTTGTCTCCCCCTGGGGTTTCCGTGCCCTCTCTTAGTGTCCGCTGCCTGTTCCTCTTGCAGCTGGCAGGGGCAGTCTTCCTCGCAACATCCTCTGTGACCTGCAACCCTCTGTGCCATCTCCTCCTCTGAGTCTCTTTGTGTGTGTGCACGCACGCGTGTGTAGAACCCCACATCCACCGCAGCTCCCCCACCCCCACCTGGCCATGCTGTTACAGAAAAGGCAACAGGCAGAGTGAGGGGTCACTGGCTATTGGGAGGCCCTAACTCAGAGACAGGAAGTCGGTCACAACCACACACAAGAAGGCAGAAAGGAACGGTGGCAGCCGGGAGAACACCCTCATACACGGTAACCTATCTGCTTCACAGCCAACCTGACCTTCCTCAATGAGGACAGTTCAGAATCACAGAGCAGGCAGCAGCCCTGGTGGGAGAAACAGGGGTGGGGAAGGAAACCAAGCAGCAAAGAGGGAGAGAAAGACCAGAGTCAAGGAATGAAAGGGGAGAATGTGGCACAGGGCCACGGAGCCCTCAAAGCCCCCCGTGGCCTCGCACGGGTCATCACGCCTGGAAATTCCCTCCCAGCAGCTGGTTCTGTCTGTTCTGCCTTGGCGGCTTCTCTCGCAGTGTCCAAGCCTGGAATAAAGGCTGCCTTCCCCAGGGAGTTCTGAGAGCTCATCTCTTAACACCACAGAAAGGCTTAGGTCTGAGGACAGTTGCCGTGGCTGGGCCTGTTCAAGCCTCCCCTGGTGTTTCGACTCTTGCCCAACCCACCTGTGGGCCATCTTGGGAAGCAGATCTTTCTAACTCCTTCTGGAACTACATATACAGTGTGGCCTGGGGATGCTTGTTCAGAGTGCAGGTTCCAGCCACCTGCAGCCAGCTGCTAGAGCCCTGCGGTGTGCAGCGGGGAGTCTGTATTCTGCACAAGGTCCTCGGAAATCAGGTTTGAGAACTACACCTGTAGTACATGCAAGCTGAGAGGATGACCAGCCAGGCTCTGGGACAGGGTAGGGCCTGGGTATTCATGTATCCCCAAATCCCTGTGAAGCCCTGCTCCCCACTCTCCTGCCCATGTAGACATGTCTGGGTTTTCCAGACCCAGGTCTGCTTTCCCAGCCTCGTGTACAGCTTAGTCTAACCAGTGAAGTTCTACCTCCTCTGGGAAGCCTCCCTGGGTGTTTCCATTGAGCACCAACCTGCTCTCTCCACTGCCCATCATCTCCCTCAGCTGACAGGTGTCCAGGGCTAGCCCTGGTTGGAGAGCAAGGCTTGCATCACCCCACAGTCCATGCACACAGGGAAGCAGGCCGCAGTCCTGGAGCCAGACTTGCTGCGCTTGAATCCTGCACTAACCATGCTTTACCTGTGGACTTTGGTGATGGTGCCATGGCCTGAGGACCAGGACAGGGTTGCATGGGCTGACTCGGGGTGCAACTCAAGAAGCTAGTGCTGATGCACAGAGGAGAAAGGTGGTGGGAGGGTACTAGCCTCATTCTTGCTGGGTCATACGGGCTTCAGCACCCCGGGGCACCCTGCTTCTGTAATGAGCAGTGCGCCCCTCTCAGAGAGGCCCTGCTTCTCTCTTCAGTTGGCTGACTCACAGCACAGCAGCAACACAAATGGCCTAAATAGCTCAGTCTGGAGCAGAGCCCCTCGGGCCAGCCCACAGACGGCAGCCCAGGTTCTCCAGCATGCCCCTCACCCCCGACTGGCATCAAAGGCAGCGCCCAGCATGCTGGTGTTAGTGGCCGGATTTAGGCACGGGCCAGGAGCCTCAGTCCCCATTCTGGATTCCCCTGGGCGCCGCCACGCAGAGAGAAAGCCTCACCTCTTGCCGTGGGTCCTCGGCAAACCTTTGAATCACGTACTTGAGCTCCCTGCAAGACAGCAGCCACGGGCCCAGTCACTCTTGGGTCTGAAGGGAGGGATGCAGCAGGTGGCATGGGCTGGGAAGGGGTTTCATATCACTGAAGGAACAGGGCTGGGGGGGCGGGAGCGAGTGTTTTTGCCTTCATGGGGAGCTTCGAGGAGGCTAGCAGCAGAGGGCTGCCTGGAGAAGGTAGTCAGGGAGTTGCCCAAAATACTCACTTGGTGAACTTCTCGTGTGCAAGGGCTCTGTGAAAAAAGAAAGGGAAGGGGCAGTTAGGCAGGCGCTGGGAGGAGGCCCAGTGTTCCTCTGGGGACGTCTAGACTATGAGTCTGATTCTAAGAATGGAGGGGAAGTTAAGAGGGAAATGCTAACATTTCTGCCCTTGCCCCAGGCTCCTAAACAAAGGGCTCTTTACAGCGGACCAGCAAGTGCCCCCCACCCCGGCTTCCCACACAGGCACTGCGGGGCCGCGCCTGCAAACAGGACTCGGCGCTGCCCAGTGCACAGGCTCGTGTGGGCATGCGAGGGCTCCAGAGAACCAGGTGTGTTCATTAATTGTGCCACAATTCAGGCGCGGCTGCACTAATTACTGCCACACAGCAGCACTGCCATCGGGACTGTTCTCCAAGCGAATTGCATCATGGGCTCATGGGCTGCTGTCAAATCTGTCCCGGGGGCCTGTGGGGGGGCAGGGCTGTGGCCAATGACGCCAGGGCAGTTCCCAGGAGTTGGATTTCTCCAGTCCCCAGTTCTGGGGACCCCCTGGGGAACAGCCAGACCAGCAAATGGGGCCATTACCAGGTGTAATGCGTCCCGTGGAGAGGCCTGGTTCATAAACATAGGCTTGGTAATGGGCTCCTGAGAGCCTGGTGCCTCCGGGGGCCTGGTTGCTCCAAATTCATCAAAACACAGACCTGCTGGCATCCGCAGGGCTGCTTATTTGGACCCAACTCTCTCTGAGTCATTATCCACCCATAGCTTGCTCCCTGTTGTCTTGCAATAAACTGGACCTTGGGAGAAACGTCCACAGGCAAGACATGAAGGAACCACATGTGGCAAGTTCACTGCGCAGCACGAGCCAATGACCACCACGGGTGTGACAGGTGCACCTGCTAAATCGCCTGTGGGCAGCTCCTCACTGTGTGCCTGAACTAGCCACCTTCCCTTGGTGCTGGTCCACCTGGGGCTAACCAGGCTGTGCACAAGGTGCTGCGGGCAGGACTTGACTCTCCAGGCCCCCGGATCCTGGGAACTCTGCATGCACCCCCAGGGACTGGGCCGAGACTGGGCCTCTCCTGGGCCCACAGCTGGCAACCCAACTGTTAGTCGTTAGCCCGTGGTGACTCAGTGTGTCCCTGCATGCGGCCATTTGGCTGGGGTTATTCTCATAGGTACGAGGCTCCCAGGGGCAGTGAGGGACTTACTCTTTGGGGAATGGAATGGGTTGAAGCAAGCTGGCCAGCGATGGCCTCCAGTCATCGTAGTTCGACCTAGGGTGAGAAGGGGCGGCAGTCAGGCTGCGTCAGGGCAGGGAGGTCGTGCTGTCCCCGTGGGAGACCCACAGTGCCTGAGGGCCTCGCCACGGCAGTTGAAGGCAGCAGCTCCCTCCCCATCTCTCAGACGGTCCTGACTCGAGCTAAAACTGCCTTCTCAACCGTTTGTCCCTCCTGTTCAGAGTTCAGGGTTTCACAGACTTCATTCCATCATCCCACCCTTGCACACCTGCACACCTGGCAGACGTCAGCCTCGAGGAGGTTTCATCACCACAGGACAAACGTTCCCTTGGCAGCCCCCTCTGTGGTTCAGGTAACCCCAGTGCGAGGGCTGTCCCAGCCAGCCTTCCTCCACAGAAACCCTCTAGACGCAGACTGTGGCCTGGAGGTACCTGAGGCGAGGCTCAAGGGCCAGACTCATGGGAAGGAACCAGAAAGGCGTGGAGGCCTGAGATAAGCCAAGAAACCCATGTCAGGATGCAAAGGCAACCTTCTGGGCTCCCTCTAACACTCAGCGGCTGACCTGCCCACACTCATCCTCAGCCTCCACTGACTCGCTGGTGTCTTGAATGTGGTGATCCTGGCATATGTGCTTCTGCTCTTCTGGGCAGGTCTCCTGGCAGCCTGGTTAGTGTGTACTCCCCATTCTAAAGACAGTAAAACTGAGGCCCAAGGAGGATGAGCCGTGGCCCAGGGCCCATGTGTCCCCGTGGGTGGCACCGCTCACACCCACAGAAGACTGTCTCCCCAGATGGAAAGTTTATGTCTTGGTGCTTCTCTCCCTAGGTTTCAGATACATTCAATGTGAGCATCCCATTTAACACAAACCCCTCACAGTCATAGCAAACTCAGGAGGCAGAAGAGCTGGGCTCCTGCAGGTGACATGGGCCTCACAAGGATGGGTCGCTGGTCCTCGGTGGGCCCTGGGCCCTGAGGTACAGGGCCTTCCACTTAGTTTCCGGGGTATAGGCTGGCTCCCAAGGATCCCAGGCAGGAGCTGAGCTTCTGGTCAGCTCCTTCATGGGCAATACCTACAGGTCCAGAGAAGTGGCAGGTTTACAGAAAGAGGAAGAGGATGAAGGCTTCCTTCTTCACCCTGGCCCAGTCCCGCCTGAAAGTCTGTGGTTGAGTTGCTGGCCCCGCCATAGTCTGAGCTGTCTGGAGGCACCGTGCTGTGCTGGCCCCAGGCGGGGCGCTCACTGGTCAGACCCTGCAGGTGGGTTATTTGCCTCACTGGCCCTGGCTCAGGCTCCAATGGCAAGAGTTCCTGCCATGAGTGCTGGGACAGCAGTATTTAGTCAAGGGCAGCAAGCATGGCTGCTTCTGCCCTCTGGGCCACTCTCCCTTTAGCCAAGGCTTGCCTAGGACAGGCGGTGGGGGTGGGATGGGGAGGCAGGAGTGGCTGGCAGGCAGGGTCTAAGGGGCCTGACCATTACTGGAAGGAGGACAGAGCAGTCCCTAGTGTGGGGAAGCCTGCGCAATGCAAGGCAGGCAGGCAGGCACAGCTAGCGCCCAGGCTTCAGGCCTCAAGGCGATGGGGCCCTGTTAGCTTTGGAACCCCACTTCACAGTTGCAAAGCAGAGGCATCAAAGATCCTAGAGTTAAGGACAGAACTGAGCCCTGTGGCCTGCAGACAAAATGCTTACTTCTGACCATAACCCCAACTCTCAGATCCTGTGCACCCGCCTCGTGGCTGTCCACACTTGAGAGGTACCAGGCCAGGAGACCTAAGTTTGGGACACATTTTGGTCTGCAATGTCCCTGCCATGCAGGTAGCAGGCAAAGACTGATCAGGAAAGAGCACAAATGCACCTTGCTACAAGGAACCTCACAGTGTGCCAGTGGCTGCCTGCCGCCTGCCCCACTCCTCCCCCCATGCTACTGTTCTGGGCCCTGGCAGTTCTCACATACTGCATGGTTGCAGCAGCATTCCACACAGGACTGGCCACATGTGAGTGGTGCAGTCATTGCTGCATGGAAGAACAGATACACAGGTGGACGGAGGAAGGGAGGACGCAGGGACCCAGCAGCTGCAGCGACTCCTGTGGGTCGGGCCTTCCCGTCACACCACAGTCTCACTGCCCAGGGTGGCACTTCTCAATCTCAGCCTTCAGAAGTCTTCCTTCTTGAGAAGGGAACTACAGGGCCTTAGGCTACTGTGCAAAGGCGTCCATCAGCTCTGATGGTGCCACTGGGAACTCCTGTGCATCCTCTAGGAGCTGGCAGTCTCCCCTGCCCCTCACTGGCCGTGGGTGGGTTGAGCTGGCCCAGGACTCCATGACTTCTGCAGCAACCAAGCCCCCTAAGGCCCTTGAGTGCCACACCAAATCACCTCTTTCTCTCTTCATGCACTACTCCTATGTGGGTAGCCTCTCCATAGTGACAATGGCAAGTCATCGAATAAGAACCAGAGACTGGGCCAGCTTGGGAAATTTTCCACATTCCTACAACAGTCCTCCAAGGAGAGAAACTAGGGCTTGCAGCAGCCAGCAATGTTATGCATTGGTCACAGCAGACAAGCCACAGGACCTCACCACTCAGTGCTCAAATGCAAACTTCTTATATACAATTCCACACTGAACGCTGATGCTTTTTCTTCCTCTCAAAGCACTGTTACTATATCAATGATGTACACTCTTCTCAACAGTATCTTTCCAAAAAGAGCCAACACCACGCACCTGTAACCTGTGATGTGCCCATTTTCCCAGGTGTCTACCTCACAGAGCTGTGTGCTCTGTGGTGGGGGCTCAGAGCAGACATGTAACCATGTCCCAAGCCAACACATGGCACACTCAGACTTTGAACTCCAGCTTTCCTCCCTCAACACAAGCGGGCTCAGTGGAGTTCTGGGTTGTTTGAATGCAACATCTCTGAGGTCCCCAACAAGCCAGTGACCTGAGCAGCCAGCCAGCTTAGCAAAGCAATGCTAGAAAAAGTTATCTGGCCAACACTGTTCTGAGCTCTTCCAATGCCAAAGAAGCTTCTGGGAGTCTGAACCTTGCTTCACAGAGATCTCAGCTGAGTGTGAACTGGTGCTCTGAGCAGGAGACTGCTGACCCCATCGTCCAGCCCTGAGGACACCTCCCAGTGGCCCTGGCCCCACCCACGCTCTTGTAGTTGGACTGCACGGGCAGGCAAGAGATCTGAAAGCAGATCATGGAGAACAGGGTCCTCATTCATGAGTGTGTTTATGAAGAAGGAGAAAAGATGTGTATACATAGCAAATGGCTGCCACCAGGGGGCTGAGGTGTGGGCACAGGGCCACGCTCAACCATAACAGGGAGCCCCTCCCCAAGGCACCTGTGTGTCCCATTCCCTGAGGGCTGTCTTGATCCTGTCTCTGCCAGGGCCAGGGAGTGGCTGAAGGTGGCTATACCCTCACCTGCCCCTGCTGCTGGCACATGGGGTGAGAGTGGTATCATCCCTAGGTAGCCCTGGCCCTTTCCTCTCCAGAGCCAAGGCAAGGGCAGAGGAAGCTGCCTGGGGTGCTGCCTACTCCATGTCCTCTTTCCAATCAAGGGAGCTGCTGCATGACTGTGGGATGCAGGTGCACTTGTGTGTGTGTGTGTGTGTGTGTGTGTGTGTGCGTGCACACGGGGCATCCCCAGGCCCCTCCAGGCTGCTGTCACCTGGGCCTTGGAAGCAACCTTCCACCCCTCTGAGCTCTGAACACACTCTGACAGCAATACGGCCATGAGGAGTATGAACAACTTTACTGCAGCAGCTGCGTGGTGACAGCCATACAAGGGCTAAGCAATCCAACACAGCCTCACAACTCCAGTTCCCCCATCAGGCAGGGACTCTGGCTCTCTACAGGCTCCAGTATAGGTTAAATTTGGCAACACAACCAGCCCAGACCCTCAGAAAAGTCAAGCAACCACCACTGACCGCCTCTGGAAACCAAACTTCCAGAGCTATGGTTCCCAAGAGTGGACTGAGCTCCATCTTGCAGGCAGGGGTTTGCAGGGGCACAGAGGGAAGGGAGGCCCCATGAGGGTCCCCAGTCCTTAGCTTACCCATGGAGCTGGAGCTCTATGTTAAACAGGGACTGCCACTCAACGCAGGCTGGGCCAGACCCCAAGTGCTCAGCAGCAGTGGCCCTGTCCAGAGTAGACCCCGGGCCCTGTTTCCTGGCTCCCTCTCCATAGCTTTTCTGCCAGCTCAATGCATACCTTGTACCAGCACAGCCCAGTAGGGCAGTTTTCCAATGAGATATTCTCCCTCGGTAAGGCTCCTATATGCAGGCACACACATGATCCATCAGTAGGTATACACATGCACGTGCTGCTCACATGATGCAGAAACACAGATGGCATCTCACATGTGCACAAATGCATACCAAATCCTGTGCACACGTAGTCACACTCACAAAAGTACACAGCCACTCATGCACAAAACCAGCACAAGTGCCTAGACACCCATACCTGTGCATCTGACACACCCAGAACAACAAAAAAAGAAGCAGGCTGCTTTTGAGAAATCCACCCATGTGTCTGTATCCAGTTCCTACACACACACACACACACACACACACACACACACACACACACACGCAGCCCCATGTTCCTGCTGTATGCAGACACTGTGTAAACACACATGCTTATGTCTGCACCCTATACATGTACCAGGTACTCAAGCATACATGTACGCACATGACCAGGTATGCAACCACAAATGCACGTACACAGCATTTAGTCATAGAAATACACACACACTCTCATGTGTCCTTACACACTCACACCCCTGCATCCCGCACAGCCACACCTACTACTCACTCAGCTTTTTCACTTTCCAGCTCCCCTACTCAAGCATGCACATCCACACACACATCCTCAACCGCCCACAGACCTCCTGCACCTCAGCCCCGAGGCAGGTGGTAGGCTCTTCGAGGGGGGACACTCACAGCAGCTTGAGGATTTCCACGTAGCAGCCGAGCGTGCGGTCGGCCTGGGGGCCCAGCTCGATGCTCATGGTGCTGCAAGCAGGGCTGACCATGAGGCAGTCGATGAGGTTGGGCTCGCTGTCGTTGCCTGCGCTGGCCGTCAGCGCTGGCTTGGCAGTGCTGGTGCGCTCCACCTCTACGTGGATCTCGCTGGAGGCCACGACCACCGACTTGAGCCGTGTCTCAGACAGCGTGGCTTCCTGAGACACCAGGTCCGGGCTGGGGTGCAGAAGGCGCAGAGGTAAAGTGGGCTTCCGGTCGCAGGGCTGCTGGCAGCCGTTGCGGATCTCCTTCAGGCTGGGGGAGTTGTCGCGGCTGTGGGCAGAGGCAGGAGAGAACCCTTGAGTACATGCAGGGGTCTGACGCGCTGGCCAGCAGAGTGTCATGGAGGCAGAGAGCTATGGCTTCCTGAGCTCATGCTGTGCTAGGCATGGCTGTGCTGGGTGCTTCCCTGGATTCCCAGCTCCATCCTATTGGCTTGTCCTGGGGAAGCAGCTTGCTCTAGCTGGCAGACAGGCAAAGGCTACCTGGCACACAGCAGGTTCTCAGGGCCTGGGGTGTGGGTGGTGGGACATATGAGTGCCACTCACTTGGCATCCACCTCTGCTGGCTGCCTTCCTGTCATACTCACGAGACCTCCAAGGACACTTCCAGCTGCTTCCTGAGGTCCGGATACTCCTCCGCAGTGACCCTGAGGTCACCCAGGCAACAGGCCCAGCCCCTAGCCATTTGAGGAAGCAAAACCTGCTTTGGTGGGATCCCAAATTCCAGGGTTCTGGTTTGTTCTGGAGCCTGCAGGATCCTCTTGTTTGCAGCTGCCAGGGGTCCATGACCTTCCTGTGAGTGGACTGGGTTGGCATTTCAAACCAGATTTCAAGCGAAGCCCATGGGCACCCCCCGAGGGCCACTTCGGAGACACCTGCTTACGGCCTTGAGTTCTTCCTGGCCTTAAGTCCTTCTAAAGCAGCGAGTTCCCTGGCTCTTGTGGCTGAACTGAAGCCATTTCAGATTCGGGAAGAGCTGGATCTACGGGGTGGGGCCTGGACCTGAGCATTCTTTTGGCCTCTCCTGTGTAAGGGCCATCACTGAGCCTGCCCTGAATGTGCCACATGCCGGTGCCCTGTGCCTGCCGAGAGGAACACGCAGACAGGTCCAAGCTATGCGTCTCACACTCTATAGTGCTGATGAGATGCACACAGCAGGGCCCACACTGACCCGGTGTATGTCATGAGCTGGGCAGAGCTGAGCCCACCAACAGTGCTTCACACACGAGTTGCAAAGAGGCAACCCATTGGTTCAAGCCCGAGAAGTCTGGTAGATGGAAAATCGTGTGTGGTCTGTGGGGGGAAGGGATGGCCTCCCTCCCTCCTCTGTTTCAGCTCTCATTTGCTCCCCAAGTTCTCAACCTGTCACTCATCTTTGTTTGCCTTCCGCTGGGATTCAGGAACGGATTTTTCAAGGCTGTTTGGCTCTGATGGGTGATTTTCCAGAGAGCCATGCTAACCTGGGTCAAGCTGTCTGTTCTCTGCAGTGAGTACATCCTGTGCCCACCGGAGCACAGAGGATGGCTTGGGGGAACGTCACGGCCTTTATCTTGCAGGGACTGAGCAGCGGGGGCGGAAGGGACCTGGGCTAAGAGACACCTCGGCAGCCCAGCTGACAAGCTGGAAGAGCTCGGGGCATCAGCTGGGCCTGCCAGGCCAACCCCCACCTAGCTCCTTGCCTGGCAGGCCCCCCTCCCCAGTGAGGCCTGCCCCACAATCCAGCAGTCTCGGGCATAGGAAGACCTCCCCTGCCAGGGCCCTCCAGCTTCAGCAGGTTACAGAACCACCCTGAGTCTATTACAAATACAGATTTCCTGAGCCTTTGCCCAGAAATGCGGTATCCAGGAATTTGCATTTTGGCAGCAGCAGCCCAGGGTATTCTGAGGCAGGTATTTAATAGGTAACAGAAGTCCCATCTGGCCTCTGCGTAGTCTTCTCTCCAGTGGGTCACTCTCTTCTGGCCTCAGCTCAGGGGGGTCTCAGCCTAAACATCACTGCCCTGAAGGACCCTTCCTTAGCTGTGGTCACCCGTCCTGGCAGCATGCTGCTTGGTGTCTAACAGCCAGCTCCTCCTGATTCTGAAGGTGAGGCTGTGAGTCGGGAGCAGGTGCATTTCCAGAGCAAAGTGCTGTTGCAGTTCACCCAGGTGCAACTTAAATAAATACAGGGACAAGCCTGACTCCTAGGGTGGGGCAGGGCCAAGCGTTACACCAACACCAGTGTCATGACTACCAGCCCGGGTTCTTTGTGTGGGCTTCAGGCACATCTGGGGTCAGGGTAGTTGGTGGCTGTTCAGAAGCTTCCCTGCTTTCTGCCCCACTGGATGCCAGCAGTGCTGTATAGTGACCAAGAGTGCCTCCCGACATTGCCAAATCTCCTCCGGGAGGAGCTCTGATGCAAAGCAAGATGACAAATACTTCCAGGAACCCAGAGGTTTCTCGCAGCCCTCCCCCTAGGTGGCCCCTCTTCCGGCCTCTGTCACCACAGCTAACCATGTCCAGTCTTGAAGCTTCACTCAGCACGTACTTGCCAGCCCTTCCCATCAGGGTCATGGGTCTGAGACTTACTTACGGCTTGCCTGTTGTTCTGCTTTACTCACTCCTGCTGCCACAGATTACTCCTAGGGTGAGCGGGTCACGGGGACAGCTGATTTGTGGGCACTGCATTCCTAGGTCCCTCCCACCATGCTGGGAGCAAGCACAAAGCCAATGCCCTATGTAAGACTGAGCAGGAGCACAAATGCTAGAGCTGTGGCTTCACACTGTGGTTTGTAAAAATCTTGCCCAGGGGACCCCAGCATGCCACCCTGGCGGAGACTCCCATGTGGACATAGTAATTTCATTCTGGGTCCCTCCTTCATTATCCAGATCAAAGTGCATGGCAGCAGTAGGCCATAATGGACTTCCGGCCCGCGGTTCTGGCAGGGTAGAAGCCGAGCTGGCTGCCTCCCCTCTATATCTTTGGCACCTGCTGCACCTTGGGCCTCTAACCGGGTGCACAGAGAAGGCCAGCGCTGCAGTTGCCTGGCCTGTGCCATGTGGGCAGTTTGTAGACCAGGGCCCCTCCACCAGGCTCCCCGTTCCCAAGGCAGGGCCATGGCATCACACAGTGCTCAATGGCATGTCCTGCCCTTGCTCCTATCCCAGCTAAGGGTCAGGAGAGTGGCTCGGGAAGGGAGAGGAGGTGGAGGAAAGGAGACTGGCCGGCAGTGTCCTTATTGTGTGTCTGTGCATATGTGCAGGCCCTCAGGGGTCTGTGTGCATTTTCCTGTCTCTGTATGTTCACGTTTATCTCAGTGTCGGTGTGTGATGTAGCCGTCACTGAGGAAAGTTCTAGACAAGCCATTGGCATCTGCATCGCAGGGGTGGGGCCTCTCAAACAACCAGGTTTGAGAGCTGGCAGGAACCTGTCCCATATCACGTCCCCAGACAATACTCTGAGTCACAGGGCAGGGTGGGGTGGTCCCAAGGGAGCAGCGGCAGCTGGCCATGGGGCTTACCTGCTCACTAACTCCCACCTGGTGGCTCTGTCTCCTTCTCAGAGCTTCCTGGGAGCACATATTTCCCTAGTAAACTATTACCACCTGAATCCTGGGCTACAGTTTGCTTTGGGGGAACCCAAGCCCAGGCAGGCCTTCTGGTCTATTTACACTGCACTTCCTACCAAGTGACACCATCCTGCAGGCTTGCTTATGAGTGACGGCCCTCCTCGTCCATCTCCGTGGAAGTGAGGCTCCTGAGGGCAGAAACTAATAGAGCTCTCTAACCAATGCCAACAACAAAGCCTGGCTATAGCCAGCCAGATGCTGTGTATTGAGACAAGACAAGAGGGGCAAGCTGCCCTGCCCAGCCCCTGTGCCCATCACACAGGCACATGCATGTATGTGTACATGCATAGTCACATGTGTACACCCACTCAGTACTCATGTGTACATGCACACACAGAGTCACCCGTGCAGAACATACTTCCCATGGAAAGAAATCTTCAGCACCCAACACAGTCCTCATGGCCTTGCACTGCTGGTGCTGGGTCAGAGACCCACACCAATGGGTCCAGGGATGCGACCAACAGAAGCCACTTCCCTGTCCCAACCCAGCTACTGTGGCCTCCTGTTCCCACAACAGGGGTGGTATGCAACCCTCCCAGGCCCTCCTGGGGCAGCTGACCTGTTGATGAATTCTTCATAGCAGGAGTAGATGGCAGCCAGGCACACAGCCACCAGGTTGGGCAGGACCCGGGGGTGAGGGCAGTGCCCTGTGGGGCCATGCATGCTGGAAGAGAGCAGAAGTGCTAGTGAGCAGGTTCCATGGGTAGATGGGGGAAATGGGATGTTGGACTTTATCTAGGCATGAGGCTGCCCTATTTCCACGTACAGCTCAGCCGGGCCTCGGGAACTGTGGCTGTGCAACTAGTGACACCAGGGTCCTAGCAGTGCCACATGCAGGTAGCGGAGAGCCACACTCTGGGCCAGGGACTCCCAGAGTGCCTGGGTTGGAATCTAGCCAAGGGCCTTGCAAGCTCATGTCTCTCCACCCTGTGTCTCTTTAGTTATAGGGGACAATGAAGACCAAGTTCACAGTAGGGTTTCATGCACAGTGGCCATTGTCCAAGGGCATCTTGTTGGTACCTGGTACTTTTGGAGTTAATTATTCCTAACACCCCACTATAGTCTCAAGATTACCTTGCTTCAGAAGAAAAATTATTGTGGTCATTGTGGCTTAGCATGGGGTCTGGTAGTGTCACTAAATTCCCAGCGAGGGCTTAGCATGGAGATGGCCAGGCCTCAGTGTTTCCATTTGTAAGATGGGCTGTGAGTCTGGGGCTCACACCTGTAACACTCCTGGAAAATTGCCATTGTGGCTGCTGTCACTAAGGGGCTTCACCTGAAAAGACTGTTGACTATGACGGGTGCTGTGAGGAGATCTTAAGTCCTCCAGGCTCCGGCACAAGGGCATGCAGGGTGGACATAAGGGCATACTTTGGAAATTCATGGTTTCAGACCTAGTTTAAACTGGTATTTTGATATTCTTAGAAAATTGAGAAGAGCAAGAATGATAGCTAATTCCTATACCATATTCTGCCATGTTCTCAGTATTGACCCAGGTCAGTCACTGGTTCCCACACTGTGTGGACCAAGGAGCGAGTACAGTTATCATTTTTATAGATGAGGAAATGAGGCACAGAGCAAGAATCTAAACACAAAAAGCAAAGCAAAAAAGAGCCTATCGAAAAGAGTCAGAACAAAGCCGTAAGGCTGCAGGGCTGGGTGCTGAACACAGCAGTTAAGTTGCCCCTGGAGACATTGCACCTTGTACCGTGCCTGGCTCAAGTCCTGCCTACTTAGCTTCCCATCCAGCTTCCTGTCATGTGCACCCTTGGAGGCAGCAGGGGATCATTCAAGTCTCTGCCATCCACGTGGGAGTCCTAGACTGAGTTCCAAGCTCTTGGCTTCAGGCTGGTCCAGTCTCAGCTATCGGGGGAAGCTGACGGGAGATTTCTGCCCTCCAAACAAAGAGGAAAATAAATACACATTTTAAAAGATCTAGTTTTCTGGGGCCAGTGCTATGGTGTAGTACGTTAAGGGTCCACCTGTAGTGCTGATATCTCTCATGGGAGCCAATTCAAATCCTGGCTGCTCCACTTTCCACTCAGTTCCTTGCTACTGTACCCGGCAAAGCAGTAGAAAATGGCCCAATTGCTTGGGCCCCTGCACTCATGTGGAAGACTTGGACAAAACTCTTGGCTCCTGGCTTTGGACTGGCCCAGCCCTGGCCACTGTGGCCATTTGGCGGGCGGCGGTGGGGGGTGGTGGTGGTGGTGGTGAAATAACAGATGGAAGAGCTTTCTCTCCCTCTTTCTTACAAATAAGTAAAACAAATCTAAAAAGATACTGTTAATGTTAAGAAAAAATCTGACTTCCTTTAAGTCAAGTTTGGGGGACAGCTATTCAGGTCCCTAGGGAGAGTTCTCTGGGGGCACCTGGACAGGTACCGCTGTCTCCCTTGCCTAGTACCCCTTGGTCCAAGGGCTGAAGCACCCACAGCTATGCTGGTACCACTAAGGGCCTTCAGAGCATCTCAAGTTCCCACTCTGCAGTATGCCAGGCAGTTCTTCCACAGCAGCTCACTTAACTGCACAGAGACCCCTGGGAACAGCTGAGGAGGTTGTGACATAGAGACCGAGTGGCTGGGACTATACAGGGTAGTGGCATCCAGTGGAGGGTCCCATAGAAGAGGGGGCGCTAGAACCACTGAACACGGCTGGGGCTCCTCTGGTGCCAGGCGGCAAGTGGGATGCAGAGGATATGGCAGCAGGCAGGGAGGGGAGAGGCAGGAGACTCACCTCTGGATAAACTTCTTCACCACCTCCATCCCTGCATTGAGCTCATTCAGGGCGAGGATGTACTCCTGAGTGAACAGCCTCAGTCGCGGGCACTTCCCAAAGTCCTGCAGGGGCAACAGAGGACAGTAGCTGGGATGAGGGGAGGGGTGTGCTGGCAATGCTGCTGTGAGCCAGGGCAGTAGATGCAAAGAAGGGAGAAGGAGGCGAGGCAGCTCTGCCCGGAGCCACGGCAGAGGCAGAGGAGATGGCTGCTACGTACCAAGCCTGTTGTGCCCAAATCACTACAGAGCCTTCAGCCTCACACCTTCACTTCCATCTGGTAGTGGCTGTCCCCGGAAGCTGGAAACAGCCTGACCAGGAGGCCTCTAGACACCCACCGGTCTGGACCCCAGAGTGTACACACAAGAGCCAAGGGCAGCTTCTTTTCTGCAAATGTCTAGCAATTTCCAACAACCCCTAGAGTATATTGAAATTTATCTCATGAGGCCCCCTGAGAATTCCTAGGTCCCCTGCTTTCTGAGGGCTACTCTCTGCGACTAGAGGGGTCCTGGCATGGGGTCAGCTGCATGGTGGGGGTGGGCACAGAAGAGGGAAAGGCACTGCTGGATGGAAGAATCCCCCGGCACCAGCCACCAGTGCTTAGGTGGGGGGTAGTCACAGGTCTTTTCCCAAGAGAGGTCAGAACTGGTGGAAAAGGGCCTGATGCAGGTTTCTCGGGGCTCCTGTTGAGCTGGCTGACCCACACCGCCCACCTGTGCTCCAGCTAAACACAGGCGTGTGTGAGGATCATGGACTTCAGTAAAAGGTACCCTCAAAAGGCACTGGGGCTACAGAAAGGCAGAGGAGAAAGCAGGTCACAATCTGAAAGGCTGGCTGACCAAGAGAGAGGAGGCCGTGTGCAAGGATGAGACCAGGCACTTGTGCGCCCAGAACACAGAGGTGACACCAGGAAAGGACCCTTGCAATCTATCCGGCAGCACCTGCTCTACCATCATGGCTCAGGCTAGGAAGGGGTGGGGGCCTGAGAGACTTGGAGCTCAGCCTGTGTCATGCCCTGGGCATCAGCACAGGGAGGTGTGGCCTAGTCTTGCTCTCTGTGTTTAGGGAGATGATGGGTTGACCAGTAGGGAGACAGAGAAACACACGTGTCTCTGAATATTCTGTGTTCCCTCCCTGCTCCTAACTCAGACTCACAGAGACCACTTTCCCTTCAGTGTCCACCACACCCTCAGCTGGTTCATTGCAGCAGATTGGTTCTGCTTCCACAGTAAGGCCTCGTGTTGATGCCTACAAGGGCTATCTCTTCACACAGAGGGTAGCAGCACTGGAACACACAGGTACATGCAGAGCACATGTATGCACTTGCTTGCACACATGTGCCGCACTGGGCTAGAAAATTAGGTTCCTTCATCAGCAGAAGATTGAGAGGTCAGTAGCACTGCTTGCAAATTAAGGAGGATGCAGAGTCCCCAGTCTCCTGAAAAGGGAAAGGGAATCAGTACGGTGGCTCTGGGACCCCACCGTCCCTTCCACCATAAGGGTTTCACAATTCTAAGAATGCGGCTTCAACAGTGCCTTGTCAAAGCTAAACCTGGCTACCTTTGCTATCGTGTGTCTGAATAGTTAAGGTTGTTTCCTTGAAATAAACACTACAGACAAGTATGATCCTTGAAAAGTCACATACGCTCCCCTGAGAACATCAGGGTCCTCAGGGGACTACAGCCTCATCTCTGTGTCTCCTCTTGCTAGAAGGACATCTAAGGAACGGCAGATGGGCTTAGGGACACATGTCCACAAAGCTGCTTGGATGGAATCTTGCGTCTTAAGTTCCAGTTTAGCCTGGTGAAAAACACTTGTTGAGACTTTCCTGGCTTTGCTCTGCTCATCCATGAAATGGGGCATGTGCCATTTTTGCAAGAGAGGCATTCAGGACAGGAGATGCCTACCCCTCACCTCCCAAATTAAGACCACCAGTACAGGGTCTGACCTCATTTCTCAAATGTTCCCGAGAGATGCTGCTGTTTACACCAACATAGACGTGCCTGACGGCAGGTGAGGTTCACTCTCAAGCCTGTGACTCAACCTCCCTATAATAATCAAGAGTGCCATTAGCCACAGCCAGCTGCTAAGCACGAGGGGACGTCTGCTGTGCCAGGGCCTGTGTCTTATCTCCTGGAGCCTGGCAGGGCCAGCATGACACAGAACAGTCTGCTCTTCCACAAGTGGAGTTTGCCTGCCACACAGAACCAGGAGACAGAACCGCAAGGAATGTGTGAACTGCAGATGCTCTGTTCACTGCAGTGCTGCCATCAAAGCCCACCGCAGACTTCTGTAAAGTTGGCTGAAGGCCCCGCTTTTGTTCAGCTTCCCTCAGTGGTGTTCACACTTCAGGGTCCCCATCCAAGCTCCCGCCTGGCATTTGGTCCCCACATCTTTTCAGACCCCTGGGGCTGGGGCGGTTTCTCAGATTAGACTGGAGCTGTGGCATATTGCGAGGAAGACTGAAGATGAACGTCGTATCTATCACGACACACCAAAGGGGTGAACAGCCTGGAACGTGGCTCATCATATGGCGTGACTGTCCACTGGGCCAAGGTATGAGGGTCAGGTCTCTGCCTACAGAGTTCATCCAGGCCCCTAGTCCGCACTGTGTTCTCTGGGCAGATTCATGGCGCACAGCCCATGCTGCCTGTCCACAGGAGTCCTTCCCATGCCTCAGAGGCAGAGCATCCCCACAGGCTGGGACTCTATGCAGGAGATCCAACCACCTCTCCCCAGACCACACGCCTTTGCCATTCTGACTACTGTGGATGTGCTAAGATGGGAGCCTGGGCTATATCAAGCTCCCCAAATCATCCCACAAACCTCCAACCTGTCCCCACATCTGGAAAAGTGAAGGCAGGTGCCTGGGCGCTGAAGACTCACCATGTTGTGCTTGAGGATTCTCTGGACCACGGGGGTGAACACCTCGATGACCACCATGGACCGGGGCCGCTCTCTGCAGTGCTGTGAAGAGAAGGGAGGTCAATGAGGGCTGGGGGATTCCAGCGAGGCCAGGGATAATGTAATGCTTGGTAGCATTTGGGGCAGGGGCTGAGTCCCTTGGTGCACGTGGTTACAAAGCTTCTTAAAAATACACTTATTCCCAAATAAATAAGTTCACAGCACAGAGTGACAGAAAGGGGAGCTCTCCTGCTATGCCTCCTCCACACTGCAGCACGGCGACTGCTGCATCTGGCCGAGTCCACAGCAGACAATAGCAGTCCCTCATGGTCCTGGATATGGGTGTGCCACTGCAGGGTCACGAAGAGTCGATTCAGGGCCCTAAAAGCATTGGGTCCATCAACCTTCATCCCCCTAGCTCTCAACAATCATTAGTCATTTACTCTCTAACAAAATTAATATAAACATTTTATTTGAAAGGCAGAGACTCAAGAGAGAAACAGAGATCTAGCTTACTCCTCAAATGTTTACAACATCCAGGTCTGGACCCAGCCAAAGTCGGGAGCTAGAAACCTCCTCTCAGTCTTGCTTGCAGGTGACAGCAATCCAAGGACCTCAGCCACCACCTGTCACTGTCCAGGATGCATCTCAGTAGGAAGCTGGATTGCAAGCAGAGCTGGGATTTGAACCAGGCACTCTGATATGGGACACAGGTGTCCCAAGGAGGGTCAACCACTATGTCAAAAAATGTGCCTTCTTGTTTTACTCTTTTGGAAGGCAGGGGGATAAAGAGATATCCCATCTGCTGGTTCATTCCCCAAGTACCTGCTGAAGCTGGGCCAGACCAAAGCCTGGAACCAGGAACTCAATCTGGGTGTCCTATGTGAGTGGAAGAAATCTAAGTATGGGGCCATTACCTGCCGACTCCCTGGTGTGCATCAGCAGGAAGGTGGAGTCAGAAGCCATGCTGGGAGTTGAACCCCCGGGCACTTTGATTTAGAATGCAGATGCCCACTGTGCCAAATGCCAACCCTGACCACTGATCCTGCTCTGTCTCTACATCTTTGCCTTTTTCAGAAAGTCCCACCACAAGGCACTCTGAGCAAGACCAGGGTTTGTGGGGCAGGGCAGGTACATCACAGGTGAGCTCTCCCCTCCAAGAGAGCTCTTATTGCTGGTGGACATAGCCTGCACCTTCCACAAACAAGCAGGGGTCTCCCATGCTGCTGTCCATGGGATTAGGAAAGGGAAGGGGCTATCGCAGGCTGTGTCTCTCCTTCCAAGAACATCAAATCCCAACATTAAAAATCCCACATGACAAAGAACAAAACAGATATGCACACTGGCTCTGACCCTAGTCTGCTGAGGCCTCTGCCATGCACTGGGCAGATGGGGTGGACTTCGTGGAGGTCAGTGCCAGGTCCCTGGGAGTGGTGTCTGGCTTTGCGCTCCTGCACAGCTACACTCCTTTCTGTCCCCCACCCACCCCCCAGGCCCTGGCTGGGGAAAGCCCCATGGCTGTGCCTCTGCCACGGGCCAGCTGGTGCCAGAGAAGCCTGGACTAATAATAACCAAGCCTGACGTCAGAAACCGAGGAACCTGCTACAAACGGCCTAAGATAGCCACGCAGTCATTGCACAGAAAAACCAGGTACTTCCCGCATACCCACACCCCTGGACCCAGGCAGAGACCCTGGATCTTAGTCTCTGCCTGCCTAGCATGACTTCCCCCTGTGCCCGGGACTCTGATACAGAGGACTGGGTTTCCTGCCCTGGCACGCACACAGAAGCATCTGCATGCAGACCCACAGCAGCAATGCCCTACCTTGCAGAAGAATTCACAGAGATCTGGTGGTGGATGGTTGTTCTCCAGCAATGGGGCGATTGCCTGGGAGATAGGGAGCAAATGTGAGTGACAGGAACCAGGCGCCGGGCTGAGGAGAGCTGAGCTGACTTTTGGGGTATGCGAGGGAAGGTGGGTGGGGAGAGAGGGTAAATGCAGTCTGGCTACAGACCAGGGCACCCCCTCCCCTCCCAGGAGCTGAGCCAAGCTCCAGGTTGCTCTCTAAAGCAGAACCACACAAGAATGCATTTAATGCCAGGGCTTTCATGGTGTGTACATGTCCATCCAGATACATTCAGATCAACAGCCCTAACAGAGAGTAGACATCCCAGTGGGCGCCAAGCACAGCTGACCCTGAAAACCCTTGATTCTTCTACCTGGGTAGTGAACCAACCGCAGAGAGGAAATATTAAAACAACAGCAACAGCTTCCAGAATGCCCACATTGTCACCAATCCCTGTGCCCTTACACATTTCATGATCAATTCCTCTCCCTGTTCTGCTACCTGGTCAAATCCTACTGACTCTCTGAAGCCCAGCTTGGGCCCCACTGCCCCTGCCAGGCTCTAAAACCCATCCCCTAGTGCACAACTCTATTTTTCAGGGGTCACCCCTGTCTGCCTACAACACCCAAACGACTCCACATTGTTGAGATCATCTGCAGAGTCAGACACATGGCCAGAGCTTGGCACCCTGGTGTGAGAGGTACATTCCAGGGTCTAAGATCACCCTGAGGTATATTTTACCCTGAAGATGCCAACATCACAGTGGACTCTAAGAACACATCCTCTTGCATTCTGCATTGTAGGGAACAAACCCCATCTTCCATTTGGGGATTAACTATGAGACAAGTCCTGGGGCAAAAAAATGAGACTATTGGTCTTCTACCTTTGCTCATATTACACAGTCTTGCCCAGCTCCCCGTTGCAGACCCAGGAAGGGGAGTCGTTGCAGCTGCACTTGCTGTAAACCTGAGATACAGATCATAATGACCGTCTACCTACTCATCAGCAGCCACCATGGGCACCACTGTGTGCACTGGCAGGGGTGACCCGTGTGGTTGGACGGAAGAGACAAGGCCAAGCAAGGAACAGTGGCCAGGAGAGGGATGCGGGGTGCATGGAGCACGAGGCACTTACCACAATGATGTTTTCATGCTCCTGTGTAGTCAAGTTCGTGTTCTGTAATAGGGAAGGGAGAATGCAGGAAGAAACACAAGAAAACAAAGTTCAGGAGAACACTAGGACTGCCAGGGTTCACAGCGTCTCTAGCCCTGCTGCCCAGGACCCAGTGTGGCCAGCCTCACCCTGGTGCCTGTTCCACTGCCACCTGTGAGTGATGATACTCGGGCTGAGGGCTTGGGGGCTCAGCTTCTGCTCTGGCCCAGGGGGCCCCTACTCTACACTGGGATGCCAGAGACAGAGGGGGCTGGGCCCTGGGCCATACAAAGTGGCTTGGAAGCCACAGGCTGGTCTGTGATATACACATCCTAGAGTGTGTGGGGCTGGCTGCCTTTGAGATTCCCTGACGCCCGTCTGCTGCCCTGGCCACTGACCTGACAACATGCCTGGCTACTGATGAGGGAAAGGTGGCCTGGCTTGGTGGGGCTGAAAGGGAGGACAACGTACCTTCCAGTGGCATAGATGGCAGCCCTACGGGCCTGCCAGCCTCTCGACACCACAGAGGTTGGACATGAAGCCCTTGGCCCAGCAATTCCAGGTTTTTCCCCTGATGCATCTCACAGCCTCGGTTTCTACTTTTGGATGGATCGAGAATAGTCTCCAGCTAGGGAGGGCACGGCTTTTTGTCAGCCTGCTGTGATTGCCACGGCCACCTATTTCCACTTCTGGGTGCAACACCTCCAGGGCTGAGGCAGCCTCTCTGTTCAGCTACCATGCAGGGTGTGGGCCAGGTTCTTGGACTGAGCAGTAGTAGCTAACCTGGGCCCGTGGGAAGGGCAGTGCTCTATAGAGCTGGCAAGCAGCAAGTGGGAGCTCCCCAGGAATCAGGCACAGCTTTCAGGGGAGTGGGAAAGCACCACGCTAGCGGCCATGCCTGGTTTAAAGCAGGAGTTGTTGAAGTTGATGGCCCCAGAGGCAGCTCAGGCACATAATATTTGCGACGTGCTAAGAATAGCGCCTGGAGCAGGATAAACAGAAAGAAGTATGCTTCTGAGGCACCTGTGGCCTTGGAACTCACTGCGGCCCGACTCCCAGAGGGAACTTGTTTACCACCTACACCCTCCTGGAGGGCAGGGGGCTCATCTGTCTGCTAATGCCCCAGCCAATGCCGGACATGCTGCCCACACACCCATGTGGGCCCTCCAAGCAAGAGTCCATGGCACAGGCCCATAGTGAGTGGTGCTTGGTAGTGCTGGCTACACACTGTTTGAAAGACAACCTGGACTCTCCCCCAGTGCTGTGAAATTGCCTACGCAAATTTAAAGGATATGGATCCACTGGCTGCTTTGGGTGACCTGGAACCATGGGGGGCTCAAAAGGGCCAATTTTAGGACAGGGAGGTAAAAAGGAGGGGGACCCAGATGGGTTATCTACCCTAACCACCACAGGGCAGGTAGGAGGGGCCATGTTAGGATCAAACTGGACAGTTTCAAAGGTGACACTGTGACCCATGGGTCCAGAACCAGTGACTGCTACTCCCACATCTGCTAAGATTCACCGCCTCCCTGAAGGCAGCTCTGTCAGGGGCATCACACAAGCCTCACTCTCCAACTCCGGGCACGCCGCAGGTTGGGGAACGGCTCGCTTCCTCCAGCCCTGGTGAGCCCCCTCCAGGGCCAGGGTCCACATATTATGGAGGGAGGTGCAGGTGTGGGGGCGAGGCAGGGGCGGCTCACCTCTGAGAGCAATTTAGAGACGATTTCCAGTGGGGCCTGGTTGATGGAGTCATCCTGCAGCGGGGAGGTAAGGGCCATGTCCACCAGAGTCCGGATCTCTTTCAAGACCACTTCCCAGCGACTGGGGTTGCTCAGGACTTTCTTGTACTTGTAAATCTTTTTCTGGTCAGGAGAGAGAAACGCACAGAATGACATCACTGTGCTAACAAGGGCAGATGGTCCGAGACAATTCCACAATCAGACGTGCCAGGTAAACGCGGGTGCGAGGGACAGCCCCTGCAGATCCCTCCCAGGCAGGGGAACTGACACACGCGGTGGGCTTGCCCAGAGCCACCAGGCCTCAGCCAGGCCTGTACACGCAGTGGGAGAAACCTGCTGCCGCTTCCAGCAACACGCTCTGCGAGCCTGCCTTCTGCCGGAAAGGAAACCTTCCCATTCATGGCCCACCCAGGGGGCTCTGTGCCAGCATGAGCTGTTCCCAGGAGCCCCTGGGAGAGCGGCGTTTAGCAGAGCAATGTGATATAGGCAGCAGCAGCCCAGGAACCGAGCTCCTTTCAGCCCAGCGGGGACGGAGCCTGGAAGGGTCCTCCCTCCCCCGAAAACCCAGAGCTGTCTCAGCACCTACCCAGCACCGCCTCACCTCTGCTGAGGTGCTGCACTGGGAGTCACAAGGTGGATGGGTAGGGGCTGCCACCTCCCCCGACTAGAGGCCCAGCTGATCCGCCTCCTTGACATCATGGAAACAAGGGCCTCAGAAGGCGGGTCCCTGCCAAATGCTCCCTCCCAGTCCCCCCACTGGCTGGATACACTCCTTCATTAACTGCTCTGCTCCTCGGGGAAAGCCTGATTTTAATGTCACAGTGCCAGCAGTCAGCTGGGATGACATGTCACAACCTCTGAGCCAAAGTCTGAACAAGGGCTGAAGCAGGGACCCCCTGCTGGCTGGTGAGAAGCCCTGGAGAGGTAGGGGGCCAGTGCTGGCATAGGAGTTGGCTGTGCCTACTAAGTACCCCTGCCCTGGGCCCCAGACTCCCCTCTTGGAACCGAGACACCAGCTCGCACCGGCTCTCATGGTGTGTCACTCATCGGGGTCCTGCACCACAGCCAAGGGTGGAACAGAGCTCCCCTCAGAAACACAGCCACTACCAACTGAAGGGGAACACTGGCATGTCAGTGGTCACTTTAGGAAAATTCCAAAAGGGATGAAATGCTCCATGTGAATGGCCCGGCTTCCCCCTCCCCATCTCACACCCTACACTCTTCAGGGGCTTCTTACGGCAACTGTGGCAACTGGGGCCATTGCTACAGCACAGCCCTGGGGGACCTGCATCATGAGCAGTTCCCACTCTCCCCTCAGCGTTTCCTTCTCTCCTGTCCCTCCGTCTCTCTCCCTGCCTGTGTTCCCTGCCCATCACCTGTGCTCTGCAGTAGGCAATAGGAAGCCAGCTGCAGGAATGGGACCCACGGATGGCTCAATGTGCTTAGATCCTAAAGGACTGGCAGGTCCTGTCTGGGTGGACGTCCGGTGATGAGGCTGAACTCACGGTTATTGCACTAAGTACACCCTGCAGTTGCCACCAGCACTTTGGCAGGTTCCCAAAACTGAAGCTACCCTGCCTGGAGTTGTGAGCAGGTGGCTAATGCTGCCCTGTCTCCATACCTGTGCCCATGCATAACACAGTGGAGACACAGGGACCAAAGAGGGACCCTGCTCCAGGAGAGGAAGGCCCCTTTGAACCTTGGAGCGTGTGGCTTCTGTGTGAACTTAGACAACTGCTGACTTTTCCCATGGCCATGAAATGGTCACACAAAGTTCATTCTGTCTGAAGCCATAGAGCAGAGTGCAACGACACACGCACTGCCTCCTGCAGCTGACTCCAGACTTGGCCTGGGTTGAGCGCTCAGGGCCCTCTTGGATTAGTTGTAAGCAACTTCCCTTCCAAAGGATAATGGGCTTCATTCTTTTGGTTCAGACGATGTAGGCTCATTGTGAGAAATTCAAACCACATCGAGAAGCACAGAGTAGGGTAGTTTAAAAAAGGTCTCATAAATCCTGCCACCAGAAACAAGCACTTTCATACACAGTTACTCTCCTCGGGCCACTCCCCACTTACACTCTGCCGTCTCTCCTACTTGCCACACTGAGATGCACAGGCAATGTGTCCCTATCACTTGAGATCCCCAGTCCTGGTGGTGCCCATCACCCCCCTCCCAGCTGCCTGCCCCTGGATGCCCCAAGTCCTGGTTTCAGAGGCATCTGCAAGAGCAGGCTCGCAGACACTGCATTCAAAAGCAGAAGGAGCCAGTGGCTATGACAAGGGTCATATTTAGTGAGCACACTGTGTGAGCTCACTGTGCTGAGCATGGACAGATACGGCCACCCCTCACCTAGTCTCACAGTGACCCTATGAGCTGGGCACTTACTACTTCAGCAACCCAGAAAGCAGACCTAACACAAGGAACTGACCCAGGATGTGATTGGAGGAGAGTGTGGAGAAGACAGCCAATAAACAAGACACTGCAAGTGTGTGGCAAGGCCAAGCAGCAGCAGCATCTATTATGAGCAAAGGTGACACAGACCTGCTGGATACTCTCAGAGACAGGGCATGTACCCAAGAAACGAGGGACCTGGGCACCTGCCACCCATTCCCTCAACTCCCCATAACTTTTCGCTGTCCTGTGCCCAGGATATGAAACCCTACAGCCAGCGACCCAAGAGCTTGGGCACGGGCATAGGTGTCAGGAGCCTGAAGTCTGTGTGGCCTTGCATAAGGCCAGTGGGGTTAATATCACTATCCTCTATTTATGTATGAGGCAGCCACAGTCCACAGTGGGGATCTGACCTGCCCAAAGTCAAGCGGCCAGGAAGGAGCAAGTCAGAGGTTAAGACTGGCTCCAGTAGATGCCAAAGTTCTCATTCTTGCCATCACGTTGGCCAGTGGAGCTCGGGGGAGAGAGGCCGCAGATTCGTCAGGAGACCTCAGGGTCTGAGGGTCACGGACAAACCCATGAGGCTCTGTGAGGTGGAGGCCAGGTGAAAAGAAGGTGGAGGAGCTGCAGGAGCAGGAGGCGGAAGAGGGCCTATGAGACCATGAACATGGGGTGTGGGCAGTCAGCAGGGGGTGGGGAAGGCCTGTCTAGGGCCTGGCTCCTCTTCCTCAGTGGACAAGCTGGAGTGTCTCATCCCAGGAACTCGGCTGAGTTCATCAGCAATGAGTCATGCAGGGGCTGGGATCAGAACACTTCCAGAACCCCGACTCCAGACTCCCCAGGGCTGGACCCACGCTGCGCTAGGAGCCTCCAGTTGGGCCCTGTCTGCCACAGAGGGTGGATGGCCTAGTAGTTTGTTCCATGTGGACTCCATGGGCAATGGATTCCCTCAAGTAGGGGTAGACAGGGCCTGGGCACAGAGCTGGTATAGTATGAAACAGGTCTTAAGACCACCAAGCCCAAAAATGGCCTCGCTCCCTGCAAAGTATGCAGCTATGGGCCTGGCTTCAGGCTGGAGAGCTGCTGCAGTCACCTTGGGAGAGGTCTGCATGGTTTCTGGCCATGTCAGACATGTATTCCTCACACTACTCAGCTGTTCTGCCCATCAGACGAGGAAGAAAACTGTGCTCCATACAAAGACAGGCATGTGGATACCCAGGGGGCATCTTTTGTGAAGGGATGTAAACAGCAAACAGTCTGAATGCCCACTGACGAGGAATGGACACGCACAACCACATATAGCCAGACAATGGCACAGCGTTAGGCGGTCGAGAGACCTAAACTACTCATACACACAACCGGGTATACTGCTCCACCACATGCTGAACAGAAAACAGAGAAGCTAGGCACGAGAGATGCATTACATGGTCTAGAAAAGGCAATGTGGGGGCTGGCACTGTGGCATAGAAGGTAAAGCCACCACCCGTGAGGCCGGCATCCATATGGGCAATGGTTTAGGTCCTGGCTGCTCCACTTCTGATCCAGCTCCCAGCTAATACACCTAGAAAAGCAGCAGAGGATGGCTCAAATGCTTGGGCCCCTATCGCTCAAGTCCCAGGTTTGGTCATTGGGATCATCTGGGGAGTAAACCACAGATACATCTCTTTGTCTGTCCCACTCAGTGATCTTGACTTTCAAATAGATAAATCTTTAAGAAAGAAAAAAAGGTAAAGCTGTAGGCAAAGACAGTACAAGTGTCACCGCAGGAGCTGGGAGGCGGTGACAGGAATGTGACCACCACCAAGCACAGGCACATGTTCAGAGTTGGCAGATATGATCTAACAGCTGATTACAGTGACAGCTATACGATCACACATGCACAGACGCCACTTAGCTGCACACTTGCAATCAGTCAATCTCACGGTATGCAGAACAGTCTTCAATGAAGCTGTGTCAGCACAATGTCATCCCAGGGAGGTGCCGTCACAGCACAACAAAGATGGCACAGCCCAGCAGTACAAGCGCAGCTTTTACAACATGCAGACTTGAGCACAAATGGGATCTCCACTCACACTCCTGCATATCTTCTGCATCATCCATCATCCACTCACCCCCTCTATCTGCCTGCCCATCAGTCTAATGACCCACAGCCACGACTGGGAACCATCTGTTACCCTGTACCATGGTGCTAATTGATCAAGCCCTGGTGCTCCTGGAACTCAGAGTGGATGCCCATGCCTCAGTTTCTCCACTTGCAAACCAGAGAAAGAGCAAACACCGCCAAACACTGGCTCTGACTACTACGCAAGATAACGTTACATGGAAATCAGCAGCCCAGCTGCTGGCTAAACAACAATCACGCTCAGCATCACCTACCCAGTCCTGGGTGCCAGTGGCCAGGGCAGGCAGGCTGGCAGGCTCAGGAGGGTTCCCAGCCCCTGCGGCTGAGCCCCACAGCTATCAGCTGACAGAGCCAGCAGAGTCCCTGCTTCCCGTCTGGCACAGTTGCCACTCCATCGACACCCTCGCTCTCCGCTTGTCAGGGAGCATCGTTACCTGGGCAACACCCGCCATCTCTCCGGTAACCGCTCTCTCAGCAGAGGCAGGCACAGACACTAGGGTCCTCAGGCCTCTCGGCTGCGCCACAGGAGACGAGCTGTCACCAGGAATGTGCCCCTAGCGAGGAGGGGCGTGGCTTGGAATGTGCTGGAAGCCTCAAGAGGCTGGGACCGCGGCTTTGTTGCCTGCTGCAGCTACCGGAGGCTCACGCAGACAGAGGACGCATGCTCTCTACCACCTGTCACAGGCAGCAGAGTCGCAGAGAGGAGGAGGACCCCACAGAGACAAATGGGCCTGGCAGGATGCGGACTGGCTCGGACAAGTTTGCAGCAGCTCCTGGGGTGGAGCCTCCTGGTCCGAAGGCTTCTGGCCCCAGGTGGCTGCTTACACTGAGCTTAATTAAGATTCAGTGCCTTGGTCATGCTGTCACAGCAGTTGCTAGTGGGTACCATGGTGATGGCTCAGAGGGTGCCCTCATCATTGCAGAAAGTTCTAACAGCACTGGTGCCCCTTCTATTACCTGCCCCAAGGCTCTGCAGCATGCTCCCCACCTCACTGGAACCCCACCACCACGTAAGTCGTGATGGCTAGATGCTTACCACCTTGACCCATGGCTGTAGGACTGGGCTGTGTGCGAGATGACTGCCAGTTCCGCCACAGGAGTGGCTTTTGTGACCCAGGATGCCTGCTGGGATCTGGGGACTGGCAGAGGGCTCCTCGCTAACCCTTTGGAATGGCTTCCTCACAGACGTCATTTGACCTTCAGATACAACACAGGCCCAGTACTGTCCCATGACTGTCCCCTTTTCTCCCCCAGAGCTCCATGGTCAGTTCCTGACCTCCCAGCCCTTGCTCGTGACTGCACAGGGAAGGCAGATGCAGCATCCTCACCCTGTTCCCACTGAGCAGGTGGCGTGACTCCAGCACCTGCACAACTGAAGGGCTCATGTGTGTCCACGTGCAGGACTTAAACCCACCAGAAGATGCTCAGCTCAACTAGAAATCACATCTTCTATTATTTTCTTAAAATGAATTAATTTATTTGCAAGACAAAGTGCCCAGGGTTGGTGCTGTGGGGTAATAGGTTAAGATTCTGAGTGCAGTGTCAGCATCCCATGTGGGTACAGGTTTGTGTCACAGCTGATCCTCTTATTATCAAGCTTTGCGCTAATGGCCTGGGAGGGAAGTGCCAGATGGCTCAAAGTCCTTGGAACCCTGTAACCACGTGGAAAACCCGGAAGCTCCCAGTTCCTAGCTTTGACTGGCTCAGCTCTGGCTGTTACAGCCAACTGTGGAATGAACCAGACAAAGGAGTATCTCTGACTCTCCTTTTCTGTCACTCTGCATTTCACATTTAAAAACAAACAATCAAATAAATAAAGGCAGAGTGACAGAGAGAGAGAGGGAAAGGCAGACATACAAAGATCTTCAGGCGCTGGTTCACTTTCTGAATGTCTAGGTCAAGGAACTCTTATCTAGGTGTGTCATATGGGTGGGGTTCAAATACTTGGATGAGTCAGCAGGCAGCTGGATCGCTGGAGCAGAAGAGAATTGCCAGGACTCAAATTGGCACTCTGATATGGATGCCAGCGTCATAGGCATCAACCTGTTATACCACAACACTGGCTTGGCCCTTCATTTTAAAAGAAATATTGTAAATGTACACTTGTGCCTGGTATAGAACAGGACTTTGGGGCATGAGCTTCTGTGATGGCATTGGCTACTGTTTCTTTCTCCAATTTGAATTCTTCCCTGGCTTCAGGCTTGTTAGGGGCAGCCCAAAAGAGCCTCGAACACTGGTCAGAGAACTAGGCTCTGCATGGGACCAGGCTGAGTCATTGCTACACACACAGACATCTGCACACATGTGTTCCCAGCCTATGCAAGGGAGGACTCATTCTAAATGTGGGAGGCTTGTGGTGCCATCAATCCTGCCGTCTAGTTCCAGGAGGTTCCATTAGCCCAAGGATGCCCTGGACGCATCCAGCAGGTTCCTCCTCTGTGCCCCTCCTCACGCCCCTGGGTGTACTCATCTGTTCCCTGTCTCTATTTTGGATATTTCATACAAAGTGAATCACACGATGTATGGCTTCAGTATATAGCCTTCCCACTGAGCACCAGGTCCTTGCAGTGACTGGATCACGATGCAGGCTGCTATTGTTTTCTGTATCCAATAGCTGGATGTTTGATCCCTGCTCCATGTTCCATCCCGCACCACTGGGTTCAGTGGATCTTTCAGGGAACCCTAGTCTAGCCAGGACCACCCCTGTTCCGTGTTACTGACAGGTAAACTGATCAACAAAGACTCTCTGGGAAATTCATAACTAAAACAAATGGATAGACATTCATTCTGAATGGGGCACTGGCTCTAAGAGGGGTAGGGAGCGGAGGAGACAACCCTGCTCCCACCACCGCACACCCACATCTGGCTGGGGACCCAGGCCCAGTACAAATCATTCTAGAAACAAAGATACTGGGGACGATGACAATATTGCCCGATACATGATGGAACAGGTGACCGGACAGCAGTGTGGAGACCATGCACTAGAGGAGTCTACACCACATGCAACTCCAATACCACTCAGGGAGGTGCCTGATACAAAGAAACTCACTTTACAGATGCGAACAACTAAGGCTGGGTGCAGCAAAGCCACACAGCTGGGGAGGCACAGGCAGGATAGGCATCCAGGCATTTTGAGGGGTCTCGAGCCCCAGCCATCATACCACTCCTGAGGACCAAGGAGTATCCTTGCACCTGTTGGAGGCTGTGGCCTCACGCCCAGGGACATCTGCTGGGGGGCTGTGGCTGGGTGTCCTGTCCGCTGCCTGAAACTGGCTCCAGCAGGTGGGGGTCGACAGCGTGTCTGGAGGAAGAACAGAACCTGGGCACTCTGCCGCTGAGTGTCCACTGGAGGGAGCCTCTAGGCACCCATCACTGCTGCCAAGGAAACGGACTCGGTGGGTGTCCCACTCCAGCGTCTGTGGGGCACGGGTTAGTTGCCCAGGCAACCGTGGGTCTGGCTGGCTGGCTGGCGAGGAGATGAGCTGGCTGCCATGCTAAGCTCCCATGTGGGAACCACCCTCTCTACCCTGGGCCATGGCATCATTACTATTCCAGCGCATTCAGAGATGGCGTGTAGTATATTTTTCATCAGCATACACAGAGCTGCTTGGCCACAGGGACAGTGTTTCGGTGATGACCATAGCTGGGAAGGGTGTGTTTTTAGAAAAAGGTGGGGTAGGCAGAATGGAGAGCAGTGATCAGGAATGTGCCTTGGCATTTCAGCATCCAGTTGTGTCCCCTCAAAGCATCCTGCCTGCCTCATACTTTCATGGGAATCTGGTTAAAGTGCAGACTGTGTCACTAGAGCTGGGCGGGGCTTGGGAATGTGCATTCATGAGCTTCCAGCAGGGCTGGTGTACCTGAACTCCCCTGTGTCCCCTGCTGACCCAGCAAAGCCCAGTGAACTGTCTCCAAGGTGGCCTTGCCTGTCCTACCTTGTTCCTATGATGTGGGGGAGATGGCATTAGAGAGGGGGACTGCCCTGCGTAGGGTCACACAGGCTGGTCTGTGGGGTCTCTCCAGAATGTAGGATCAAGATCTAATCTCTGGGATCTTGTCATGACTTCATTTGGAATCAAGGTCTTTGAACATGGAATATAGTCAACACAAGGTCATACTGGTTTCATATGGGCTTCATCCTCATCACGGGGCGGGCCAGCATTGTGAAACAGTGGGTTCAGCTGCTGCATGTGATGCTGGTACCCCACACTGCAGTGCTGGTTCAAGTCCCAGCTGATCCACTTCCAGGCTAGCTCCCTGCTAGCCTGCCTAGGAAAGCAGCAGAAGAAAACCCTGACAGCCACAAGGAGACCTGGGTAGAGTTTTGGGTTCCAGGCTCTGGCCAGGAGCAGCCACAGCTCTTGCAGCCATTTAGGGGAGCGAACCAGCAGATAGAAGATTTGCCTGCCTCTCTGTAACTCTTTCAAATACATAAGAAAAACTTTTTAAAAAGGCCTTGTGGAGACACATATACACACATACATGCACACAAATATGCACACACCTGAAAGAAAGACACATGAAGATGAAGGCAGAGATGGCAGAGTGGCATTTTCCAGCCATGTGGGTCTGGTACATTGGAATGCATGAGCCGGGAAACCCACTCGAGCATCCTAGAAGGCAAGCAGCCCCAGGCACAGCTGATGTGGGACTCCTGGTGCCTGGGAGAAAGCAAATTCCTGTTGTATGAAGTCACCCAGTGGGTGCTGCTCTGTAACAGCAGCCATAGGAAACACACAAGGGGAAGCAGGGACAAGGACCAAGTTGGAGGGCCAGGCTGTTTGTTCTGTAAAGATGTGGTGGGTGCTGGCTGGCCCCTTGGGGTGCACCGGAAGAGGCATCAGCTCTCGGGGTAAGCTGGGTTTGGACACAGCCAGATTCCTCGCCCTGGTTGTGGGAGGGGGAAGTGAACTACCATCTGGTCCCTTCCTGCTCTCTCAGGGGACATTTGCCCTCACAACCCCCTGCCCCAGCCTGTTGTTAGCTAATTGCATAAGCAGGACGCAGGCACAGCTGAGCACCTGCATCGCCAGTGACGTCAGAAGGAGCCACCTGGAGACCCAGGAGGCTGCAGGAGCTGCCAGGAGAATCCAGGCAGGGAGGGGAGCGTGTGGCTGACGCAGGGTCCCTGACAGAGAGGAGCCATGGGGAGGCCTCTGGCTCACAGCTCATTTTCCAAAACGGCTGCCCATCAGCCTCTGTGGGCTGACAACCTGGGCCTCACTCAGGCCATGCACAGTGCCCAGGCTCACCAGACAACCTGTTTAGGGTTCTTGGTCCTAGACACACATATGGACAATACCCTCACTCCCTTTACGGTAAGGGTTTCAACAAAACTCCTTACCCGAGTCCAACCTGGGGTCCCCATTATATGGGGGAGCAGGTGCACACAGGCCTCAGTCTGTTTAAAAGCACTTTTGCAGAACCACATTCATAGTAGCATTATTCCCCAAGGTCAAGAGGAGGAAGCAATCAGTGTGCAGTGCATGCCCCAGGGATGTGCCCAGCCTCTGACAGGAAGCCAATCCTGACACCTGCTTCAACACACCTAAACCTTGTGGGTGGTACAGCAAGCATGACAAACTGCCATGGAAGCACAAGCCCCGCACAATTTCAGAGTGGGCATACCCATACAGAGATGGGGCCGGAGGAGCCGCACAGGGACTTAGGGTTTAATGGGGATAGAGTTTCAGCTGGGGAAGAAGAAGGTTCTGGAGGCAGATGGTGGTGAAGACTGCCCAACTGGAACAAAACATGGGGAAAATGATAAGTCATGACATTTACAGCTTATTTAAATGGCTGTGAGTCTGTGTGGCCAGGATCAGCAAGGGACGGCTCAAGACACAGGAGGCAACATGCACAGGTCAAGGGTGACATGCTGGGTCAGAGAGGCTCCGGCTGTCTGACAACCTCTCTCAGGTCTGCCTCTCCATCCTGGACCCTCAGCTCTGGGCTTGGTACACAGATGCAGGCCTGAACATGCTCCAGCAAAGGCTAAGAGGTTCTGGCGCCTATACAAGCTCCTAACCACACAGAGGACCCTTTTTCTGGGAAACTTGTACGGTACAGGTGTGCATGGCAGTGGGCACTCCTCCCACGCCTGCCACGCCTCTAAGCAGCACCCCCAGAGCCCTGTACACAGGCGGCCTGCTCTGGTTCCCAGCAGGTGAGCCTGGCAGGAGAGCTGAGGGTTGCTCAGAAGGCAGTTCTCACAAAAGGGCAGGTGATATAGCCAGGCAGGCTTCCTGTCTCACTTTGTCCCGCTTCACCAGGTCACCCCTCCTCCACATTCTTCCTGCTTCTCTAGGTCTTGGACTGTGAACCTCTAAACTGTGAATGGAAATAAACCCCACCTTGCTGAGATGCTCCTCCTGGGGCCAGTAGCACTGTGTTTATAGTGGGTTAAACTGCAGCGTTCCATATGGGGGTCGATCCAAGTACCAGCTGGGCCGTTTCTAGCCCAGCTCCCTGCTAATGTTCCTGGGGAAGAAGCAGAAGATAGGCCAAGTATGCAGAGCCTTCCCATCCATGTGAGACACCTGGACGAAGTGTTAGGCTCCAAGCTTTGGCCTAGCCGAGCCCTGCTCACTACAGCCACCGGGGAAGGCCGTTCTCTCTCATGTGCGCTATTTCTCTCTAATTTTGCCTTTCAGATAAGCCTTCCTTAGGTACTTCAGTGAAGGGAATGAAAAGCTGATGAACCCAGAAAGCTCTGCCCCTCCTACCACAACAGGACTGTGGGGAGAATGCTGGCTTCAGTCCAGGAAGCAGGCCCTTGCAAGACAGCGAGCCTGCCTTGTTCTTGCACTTCAGCTGCCAGGATGGGGGGTGGGGTGGGGTATGTGTATCTCTGGGGGGTTTGTTCCAACAGCCCAGGACACTGACTCAGCTGTGACATCCCAGGCCTCCTGTGGGCCCTGACCCTTCACACCTGGCAGGCCCCCTAGCCCTCACACTTTCCAGGTTTCTTGCTCATTCAGAGACTTTTGGGCTATGACTGAGAGGCTTGGGTGTGGCTATCTGCTCTTGGGCATCTGCAAGCTTGACAAGGGGCACATCTAGGTGGGGGCTTGTTTTCTGCAACTTTTTGGAGGGGCCCTGAGTTAGGCAGCCTCAGGCTGGTTATAGTCCCTCTCTCTTATCTCAGTTTCCTATTCTGCAATCTCCCACACACAGACTGGGGCTCTGGGAGGCACCCACTGCAACCTGGGGGCTCAGCAGTATCTGAAATGTGCCTGTTAAGCTATATCCATGTGCTGCACACTCAAGTAAACAAAAATGAAGGGGAAAAGTCTCCCCAAAATTTCAGAAACTGGGGTGAATCTATCATCTATCTGTATCCCTCGGCCCTCCCTCTACTCTGATCTACCATAACCCCACCAGGTGTGCGTCAGGTGCAAAGAACACTTTCCCAAGGAACAGAGAACAGTTCTGACTCCAAGGCTCTGCAGGCCACTCCACAATCTCGCTCAACATCTATGTTGTAGCATGAACAGGTGGGGCTGTGCTTCCCACTGATACAGACAGGTGGTGGCCTGGTACCTGACAGACCCCTGGAGGGTGTCACTTCAACTGTCTCCAGGCTCTGATGTCATCAAATACAAACAGAAGGTTCTTTCAGGTGCCCCTCTGTCTGACAAACATGGCATCCCATTATACCTACAGCTGTGCACCTGGCGGGCATTGCTATAAGCCACCTGCTATCAATCCCCAGTTGGGGGTGTTTTATAAGTCTCCTCCAGAAACCACCAGGCAGAGGGGTAGATGTGCTGAAGAGATGACAACGAAGCTCACAGAATCCCACCCACTGGACTCAGTGCAGACTGCCTGTCCTCTCCGGGGTCCTGCGGGCAGAGCCCCCAGCTCCAGCTCAGGCACTGCCACGACCCCAGAGTGCCTTGCACCCCAAATGCAAGACTGCACTAGGGACTGTCTGCTCCTCATTACCTTCACATGACATTTTCTGAGAAAATATTCCCGGTTAGTAGCAACTCACAAAATCCATAAGCAATTGTGAATGCTATCCCAGAGGGCAGTGCCTTCTGTGTCTGGTCAGCTTCCCGGCCTCAATCACAAGGAGCAGCCGGGCGCTCTGCTTCCTTCCAGCCTGATAAAGGGAACCCTCTGTGCCAAATAAGGACTTCCCTTGGTCAGTCTCAAGATGGTAGCACCTCCGCAGGGGCCTCTGCTGTTTATTTTACTAAGAACTTATCAAGCACACACAGCACTTCAAAGCGCATTTGGTCTGCTCATTGCTCTGCCTGCAAGACTCCATTCCTAACCAGGCTGCCTCCTCAGGCTGCAGTCAGCACTCCAAGGGCCTTAATTTATGAGAACACTGCAATGGGATCCAGACCCCCAACAGATGAATTCTCATCTGGTTCCTAAAATGAACCTCAACACGAGCCATGCAGTCATGCTTGGATGAGGCGTACTCCATGCTTCCAAGCTTCCAAGCCTGGAGCTGCCACACGAAGGGGCTGCGTTCTGCTCTAGCAGGAGTCTCTTGATGGCCATGCTAAGGGCTCTATTCACATGGGGGGTATTGTCTAGTCTCACAGTCAGTTTTCCTGTCTGTAAAATGAGGAAGCAATGCTCACCACTTGGAGACACTTGAGCAGCCCAGGCGTGGTAACAGGATGAAGAGGATCATAAACAGCAGGAACTCAATGAATACTCATTGTGTCCTCCTCTCTCAAGCTGCTACAGTGCTTCTCCAAGTGTGGGCGGGCATCAGACTTGCCCAGGAGGTGGGAATAGTGCATCAGGTTTATACAACAGGATACCTACACTATCTGGAAAGTTCTCAGGGACAGAAGTATAGCTGGTCTACAAGCCCCATTTTGAAAATCACTGAGTGACTTGTTCTAAAACCTCTGGGTATATGGAGAGGTCCAGGGGCTGGGACAAAAGCAGGGCCTCCCAGATGGAAACTCATTGTGGACTTGAACAAGCACCCTGGGGCTAAGAACCAGGAATGTACTGCTTGGTCTTCTCTTGACTTCCGGGGGTGCATTTGAAGGTCATCTGTACCCCTCGACATTTTCCTGGCTGAGGGCCCCAAGTGAGCCCAGTCTTCCAAAGGCCCTCATCCATGCACCTGCATGCTCCCATTTTTCCATCCCCACCAGATGGCAAAGCAAACTTGCCTTCTTTTGCCCCACACAGTGGGTATCATTAGCAGCAGTCTCATGTGCCCCAAAAGTGGGTCCCATGTGTCTCAGGGCTTCTGGCAAAATTGGCTGCTAGTTCTCAGAGTACATTGAGGCTCCCTGGGGAGTAGGACATGGGGCCATGGCCACCTGGGCCTCACAGTTCAGGCATCGCCTCCCGTACATACCAGACTCCTTGGCTCTTGGGCGAGGCTGGGACCTAATTCCTCTGTGGGCAAAGGCGTTGCTCTTTTCAGCCTCTGTTTGGCCCTGTTGCCAAGGTGACAAGCACTGGCACAGCGGGCAGCCCTGCCCTCCCATGGGTCCTCCCCCACTGTAGATCTGCACCCTGCTGTAGGGGCTCCATGGCCCTCCATGGCTGGGATGGGGAGAGCTTGACTCTGGGCTCCCATGGCATAGGTCTCGCTGACCAACATAGCCACTGCTTCCCATTTATGTTTAAGAAGCTAGTGTTTCAAGAGGGAGAAAGAAAATTCCACCTTAAAGGGCAGAAAACAAGGTCACCCGCAAGTCATTCATGTGCAGAGCTTCCTTGTGTGGCTCAGTGAGTCATCGACCCCCATGAGTGTGCACTGGATGATACATGGAAGCCTGGTGCCCACCTCACCACCTGGAGAAAAAAAAAACTAGCAGCCCACAAACACGACTTCTTCCTTGGGCGCTGGGAGAACCACTGCAGCTGATCCTGAGGCCCGAGGGCTGGCACACAGACAGCACTGGTGGGCCTGTCTTTGTCATTAGCATTCAAAAATGTTCACTCTATATGAAAGGCAGCAGAGAGACACAGACAGAGAGATATCTACCGGCTGCTGCTTCACTTCTTAAGTACCTGCAACAGCTGGGGCTGAGGCAGGCCAAAGCCAGGAACCTGAACTTCATCAGGGTTTCCCACATGGGTAGCATGAACTCAGCTATTTGTGCTCAAGCAAGAAGCTAAACTGGAAGCAAAGCCAGGACTGAAACTAGACACTCCAATCTGGAATGCAGGCTGACCCAAGGCCCAGTTCTGGCTGCTGGAGTGCAATGAGCCTGGCAGGGGTGGGGGAAAAGGAGAGCTTGGTGACCTGGGCACAGGTTGTAAACCAGCATTGGCCTCTGGTTGGCAGGGTGAAGACTGGGCAGCTAAGTGCCTTAGTCTGCCTCCGGCCTGTAGACAGAGAGCAGCTAACACTGTCCTCTCTCTTTTGCGGAACTGTATGACTTCATGTAGATAAAGTTCAAGTCCATGAGGAATGACCATGCTGCCTGTGGGTGGGATGCGGACACCACCCAGCAGGTGGACTGCTTCTCAATCCTGTACTGGGTCAATTTCAGAGAATTCACACTGTTCCTGTGTGCACTCTCCTGTATGTTTATTATCCTTTTAGGAAAGGTTCACTTTAGAAAGGACCAAGAATTGTCCCCAAGAGTACTCCAGATGAGGACATATGGTGCCCTGTGAGTTCAACCACCTGCACCCTCACTCTTTAAGTTCACGACAGGGCCAAATCCAAAGTTGTAAGACTCAACGACCCCTCCACCCAGGCCTGTTACCCCCATGCTAACTTCAAAACTCAGCTGTTTCCAGGTAAGTGACGCTGACCCATCCCTCAGGTTCCAGTGGACCTCAACAGGGGCCTGTGATGGGTGCATCAAGTTAATGCACTTCTTGCAATGCAGGCATGCTCATGAATGCCAGTTTGAGCCTCACCTTCTCTACTTCAAGTCCATCTCCCTGTTAATGCATCTAGGAAGGCAATGGGAATGGCATAAATACTTGGAACACCGACACTCATGTGTGAGACCTGGCTGGAGTTTCCAGCTCTGGCTGTCAGGCCATTTAGGGGAGTGAACCAACCCAAAGATGAAGGTGCAGATTCTCACCCTTACCCTCTCCAACTCTACTTTCAAATCAACAAATCTGAAAAACAACGAAGTCTCATCAACAGCAGCAGAGATCTCATGGAGACAGCACAAGAAAGCCTCCAGTAGGTGCCCAGCAACTAACTAACTAACTAACTAACTAACTAACTCTTCTCCTTCTTTTGCAGGGAAAGCCGGGGAGAACAGGAGCTCTCCTCCCGAAAGGCCACCCAGCCCTCTGCCACTTGTTAGTTTCCAATCCCTGAAGTTCCCCTTGTCATTAGCTACAGGGTCCCTGGTGACTCAGAAGAGGGGCCCAGGCTGTGCTGGGAGCTGCTGCAGACTGCTGCCTTTGCAGGGAGCCAACAGCTGGGGCCCCACTGAGCACCTGGCAGGGAGAAGCCCCCGGCTGTCCCCCGCGACCTCTGTGTCTCAGTTGAGGCCCCTCCTGCGGGCTTGTGGGTAAGCCCCCTCTTTCCCAGCTCTCCGTGGATGCTCTCTGATTCCCTTAACAGGTCACAAAGCCTTCCCTGACCAAGTGCCAACAACTAATCTGCTAGGAATTCTTGCCTGTCACCTGGGAAGCCAGAAGCCACGGCTTGGCTGGCCATACCTCATGGCCTGGCTTCATCTGTCTTTCTAACCCAGCAGATGCTTGCAGCACACCCGTGGCCCCATGCAGGGCAACTTGGGCCCAGTGCACCAACCTGGATACTCTGCAAGGCTGGCACAGGTCACAGACAATAGCATTGGACCTGGATTCCAGCAACACTTAAAGCTGCATGGGCTTGGGGACACTACAACGGGCAGTGGGGACATGTCACTCCCTGTCAACCAAGGCAGCGAGAATTCTGACTCAGGGGAAAATATAGAGTGACTGATGAGTGATGCCTGCTGTGGTCACCGGTGGTCGGTAGCAGGTGTGCTGAGTATGTCTCCTATACCTGCCTTCCGTTCTCTAGGGCCTGCTGTTCCCCTTTTAATTGTGTAAAGATTTTTATTTACAGAGAGAGAGAAATCTTCCATCTGCTAGTTCAGTCTCTAAATGGCAGCAGTGGCCAGAGCTGTGAGCCAGGCTGAAGTCAGGAGCCAGGACCTTCTTCCAGGTCTTGCCCACGGGCAGCAGGCGCCCAGTATTCGGACATCTTCTGCTGTTTTCCCAGGTGCATCAGCAGGGATCTACACTGGAAATGTAATGACTGGGACTTGAACTGGTGCTCACATAGGATGCCAGCATGGGAGGTGGTGTCTTAACTCACTATAACCTATTACCAACCCTTAGAGCTTTCTCTTCTAAAATCCTCTAAGCAAAGGGAAATCAGGTCCCTGGTCATCAGAGAAGATGAAGGATAAACATGTCCTGGGGACCACCACTTCACAGGTGCTGCTGAGATTCTTCACAGCTACCAGCTTACTCAATCCTCAAGAGGACTTAAGTGGACTCGGTTTGGGAATGAATCCATCTTATTCAGGACAGGCAATCCAAAGAGACAATAACTGGTCCAGGGTCACACAACCAGCAGGTTGTTGAGCCAGGACTGAGAGATCAAGGCAGGTAGCCCTGACTCACAAGCAAATACCAAACTATTCCTTTGGAGACAAATTATCCAAAGACACAGACACACACTCCACCCCCAACTATTAATCTGGAAATTGACTGCAATAATTTAAAAGAAATAAAAGCCTAGCTAGGGGGCCCAGCGCAGTAGCATAGTGGTTAAGTTACTCGCCTTGAACGCGCCGGGATGCCATACAGTTCATATCCCAGCGGCCCCGCTTCCCATCCAGCACCCTGCCTGGGAAAGCAGAGCCTTTCTCCATGGATGGGGTGAAGTGGGAGTGGGAGTGAGAGAATCTTACCTTCCAGAGGGCATGGTTGGAGGGGAAGAGAGAAGCTGGGCACCGCCCCGGCCCCGAGGGGGACACCCTCACCCCCAGTGGTGGCTCTGAACACGCAATGGGCATGTGATCCCTGCTGTGCTGCAGCTGATCAAGAGGAAGAATGTCTGTGACCGTCACAGGAAGGAGCTGGTGGCCCCTGGCCACATCCTTCACCTGTGGGACCCAGGCCACTGACTCAATAGGGGGCAAACAAGTGGCTCGAGGGTGCAGATGTCACTCAGGGCAGGGGGCCACTTTGGGATCCTGGGAAAGGCCTTTGTCATGCAGGTTACCTTCCTCGACTCTTCTGGGATACTTAGGCCAGGGTTGGGATAGGACTGCAAGGGGGAGAGGGGCCTGAGCCAGCTCACTCCCTTGCCTACTCTGGGCCTCGACTCCCTTGTTTGCTGACTGACAGTGAATTAGAAAGCCTTTAGCCAGGCAGGCCTGGCATACTGTGGGGACTCAGTAACTGTCCTGAAATAAATGGGTGCTTGCTGGAATCTACATAGACCACAGGACCACAGAGCAACAGGCTTGGGATTCAAACCTAGTTCTCCCAGCTCACTGCATGAGGCAGTGGCAAAGGGTCACAGGACTCAAATCAGGGTGCACTACTAAGATACCACTGCCACCTGGTGGCAACATACTTAAGTTATTGCAGGGGGTACTGAGGGCATCTGCCAAGGGAAAAACAGCCAGTGTGTCATGTGTACTTAAGATACAGCCCACGCTTACACAGGGACCATAAAGCTTGCCTTCCTCTACCAGGCAGAATGGCTGGCAGACCACTGGGCATCTGACGATTCCTGAGCGTCCCTGGCTTAGGTTCCCTTGCTCCTTTTGTTCTGTTTTGTCTAACGGATTAAGTTTACCAACTACCAATAGAGCTGGATGCTGTCATAACTGAGTGTGTCCAGGTCTGCCTGAGACAATTCTGTGCACACCCTGACATCTTATTGCTGCAAGTTTGTCCAGTGTCCCCTGAAACTCTGCTTTCCGTGCCCAGGCTGTCATCCCTTGGGGCCAGGTGACAAGTCACAGGCTGCACAGGTATGGCCTACTGGCTGTTGCTGTGGAGAATGTTCAACAGGGCAATGCAGAGAGCAGAGCCCTGTAGATGCCCCTGAAGACAGCCTCCCCCACCGGCCTTGAACTTGACCCAGTTTGGATGAGGCATTCTCCCCAGTCTGCCAGGGAGATGGTGTCTCTCTAAGTCCATTCTGCCCTGTCGTGAGCTATGGAAGTCAGGCTGTCACTGACCGAGAGAAACAGATGGAAGATTCTCTGAGGAGGTCCTGGGGTCATTTGGCCCCCAGCTACCAACACCAGCTATGTTTCTTGCTCTTGACTTCTCTAGCTTCTAACTGCCACACACAACCACCAGATCCTGATCTGTGCCTGCCTTTCCTGGGGCATTCCTGTACCTGGGCACACTGAGAACCAGTCACTGGGGATGGTCCTCCCATGGAAATGAACTCTCAGCAGCACCTGCTGAGGTCATGAATAGGTATGCTTCCCAAGCCTTCTTGTGCTTTCCTACTCAACTGCACCCAGGACAGACAGGTGCTGGGAAGATGCATGTGAGCTGCGCCTTGGTCCCTTACTATCCCCAAGGGGTTTGGACTGCATCTGCCTCGTCTTTCCCACTTGTAAAATGGGAGCAACAGTGGCAATGGAGCTCACGAGGTTGTAGAGATAGCGAGATGGATATGAAGGGCCTGGCATGGGCCCTGGCATGTTGCAGAAGCTCATAAGAGGTAGTTTCTTCTCCTTTGCAGCTAAACCGGAGATGCCTACTCAGCTTCTGGGGTTTTCCCAATGGATCCAAAGGAGAGCATGGGCAGCTGACTGGGAAGCAGTGGAGAGGCCTCCCTTGGGCTGGGGGTCACAGTTCCCCAGGGTTGTATCTGTGCATCCTGCCTGCTGAGGTGAGAGTCCCTGCATAGGCATGAGAGAAACCCTGAGCCTGTCCGTGGCCCTCCCATGTCCATGTAGGCCGGCCGGCCATCTTCCATGGCTCTATGAGGACAACAGCTTTGGATGGCTACCAATCATCCCGGTCACTGCCTGTTGGTTTCCCGGGGCCACAACAGCTTGTCAGAGTTTGTGTCGAGAACCATCAGGAGGTAGAAAGTGACAGGGAGACAAGGCAAGGCCGACCAGCTGGCCCTAGAGTGGAACCCCACGCCAGGGTGTCCAAGGACCCTGTTGCAGACATTTGCCCATGGCACTCCCTGTGCCAGGGATCCCACCAGACAACCGAACAGAAGGGAAGCCCACAGAAAAAGCGAGTGGGCAAGCAGACAAGTGTGCAGTTTTCAGAAGTTACGTCCAACCAGGCACCTGGAGCCCCTGAAGTCTGGGTTTCCCTGGTCATCTCAGTGCAGGAGGGAGCAGTCCCAAGACCCTTCAAGAAGCCAGCAAACAGCTGTAGGGCTCCTGGCTATCAGGCCAGCAGGCATCAGGGCAGGAACACAGGGTCAGTATGCAGAGCCAGAGATCAGACACTGGAGGAGGAAGTGCCTGGCATAACACACCTGGCTGGACTATCCTCCTCCCAGCCGTGGATCACACAGGACTCACACCCTCCCAGCCATGTCACAGCTGAACAGCTGGGGCAGAACTTACCTTCCACTGCAGAGAATGGAACCACTGGTCTCGCAGGTAGCTGTTGGCAGCCTGCAAGGACAAAAACAGGATGGCAAGGTGGTTACCAGCTTGCAGCATCTCAGAGCATCTCACAGGCCCAGCAAGCAAGCCCCAGTCTGTCCTGCCCTGTGACCCTAGCGAGCTTTTGGGAGATGTGTGTGCTCACCATGGACTTGGCTGAACATGAGACTTGGCCGCTGTTTGTGTGTGCTGTGTCTGCTTCAACCTTGTTGGCTGGATGGTGTTATCCGGGCATCACAGGAGGGGCTGGGGTGAACTGGCTGCAAGCTAGGTGGTGGTGATGCTAGGAACTGGGGCCTTCCATGTACCAGGCTTGCCTTAGGGCTGGGCCTCTGGCATCTACCTATGTTCTTATCAGTCTCAATGATGCCTTGCTAGGGGTGTCTGCCCTCACTTGGGCAGATGCAGGTGAAAGCCAACAGGACAGGAATGAAACCTGATTCTCAGCCTGGCGCCCTGAGCAGCTCAAACTGCCTTCTCCCATCAGCACAATGTGGTTAACAACCTCACCTTTGCAAGGATTCTCTGAGAGGTGGGAATGAGTCCTCCAGTGGACATGGAGTGGCACTCGGCCACCTGTGCCATTACCACCCTTGCCATTGTCAAGTTTACTCAAACACGATGTAGCCTGAGGGAGCTACGGCCTACCTGCTGCCTGCAGTGCTTCCACCTTCCCCACTAGCAGCCCTGCTAACAACAGTGATGTTGGCGGCTTTAGCTACATGAGATGCAGTGCCCACCCCATGTTCATGCGTGTAGCCCTGAGAAGTGATTACTGCCGTGTCAGGAGGCTGACCCCTTCCCAGTGGGCTCATGGGCACTGAGCCCAGCTGAGCCAAAGCATGCTGCAGACCAGAGCACAGCACCATTCTCAGTTCCCCTCTCGCCATGCCCCAAACAAACAGTCTTCACTGTCCATCAGACCCCTGGACTTGGCACTCTGCTCACAGGGATCTTAACCAGTCTACCTCCAGTCCACACAGATTCAGACACCTACACTCACAGACATCTGGGTCTTGCCACAAATGACCCCTCTTGTCCCCCAATCATCTTAAACAAACAAGCCAGCTAGGTGGCAGGTGCAGCTAAGACTCATTTCAAACCCCACAGAGGCTCACCCCATACTCTTGGTGGTCTTCAATGACACAAGCCGAGGGCGTCTGTCCAGGTCAGAGGGGAGAAGCTGCCCAAGGGGGGGATGGCTCCCACCCATCAACACCGACCGGGTGTTGGGTCTCATGACACTTCTTGTTCATTCGGATGACAAAGTACATAGCAAATAATAAACTGATCCAGGGAAGGTGCTCATGGGACACATGCACATGCTGGACCAACAGCAGCTGTCTGGGGCAGTCATGGCCAGTGTGTGCTGATCAATGCTCAACAATAGACCCCTGGCCTGGGCTGATTCCACACCAAGGTGGTGTCCTTGGGCCAGAGCTGGGGGGAGATTCCTTGCCACAGGGTTCCTTGCCTACAGCTGGCTCCAGCACCTCTGGCCCACAAGCTGTCCTTTTCCTAGTCAGCTGTGAATGAGCTCCCTGATGTGGCAAGGAACTGTGGAGGTGGGGTGAGGGGAAGAGGGAGGATATGGATCTTTAGGATGGGCAGTTTGGCTGGACTATCCAGGGCAGAGGCAAGCAGAGGATGGCCAAGTCAGGGGGCCACAAGTCAGGTAGTTGCACATGCTAAACACAGCAAGGAGAGGTCATCTTTCAGAGCTTTCAGAAGAAAGCAGCCCCACTGACACCTTGGTTTCAGCCAGGACTTCCGACCACAGTGACCACGCTTTGCATAATTTTAAACACAGAGTCATGCTCATCTATCTCAGCAGCAAAGGACACAAGAGGTATGGCCAGGTGTACAGTGTGGACGTGACCCTGAGGATGCACAGTGGGCCCCCGGGGTGGCACTGGATGGAATGGCCAAGCCTCACAGGGGCAGGAGACAGAGGAGGCTGTGCTCTTTCTCCTCATCCACTGATCACAACACAGGGAGGGGACCAAGTATATTCTACCTGCCACTGTCCCCATGGGGCCTGAAAGAATGAGTGGTGTGGTCGGGTTCCCTTGGAGATGCTGATGAGCAGTGCCTGCTTCTGCCAGGGAGGGGATCCTGGGAATGCAGGAGACATGGAGAAAGAAGCAGAAAAGCCTCAAGGGCAGCAGGTGGCAGATGGTGACCAGGAGACTCCCTAGCCTGCTGGGCCAGCCAGATCCACACAGATGCAGCCTCCCTAATAGCTGAGCCCAGCTCTTCCCAGTCTAGCACCTCTGACTTTGGAGTCTTCACTGGGCTGGGCAGCCCATACCCAGCAGCCAACAGCATGGGTCAGGCCACCAGGGCTGGGTCAGGGACTCTAGCTATGGAGCAAGTGATGTGCAGACAGGCAGGGGTGAGGGCATCCTGGTAGGCACTGTGGGCTGCCCACACCTGTCCCACTGCACACCAGTGAGGCGGAGGAGCTGTGAGGATCTCCCAGCCCAGGGGTCTCAGTTTCTGACTTTAGAGAACCCTTTGAGAACCTGAGACAAGCTATGGATGCCCACCTGAAATCTAAGTAGACACCACAAACTAACAGACCCCCACATGTATACACTCCACACAAACCCACATACACAGGCTCACACATACATGCACACACCCACAGACACCACACATTCCACAGACTCAGATACCCAAAGAAGCCCCCACAACTCTATACACACACCCTCAGACACAGAGTCACTACACACATACACATATCACACATACCTGGCACAGACTCGCAAATACCCACAGACCACCCTCCAAAACATTGCACACAGACCAACATACATAGACACACACAGAAACACACATGCATCCCACACTGCAGACACTGTGTGGGCAGGTGTGGACCATGCCATGGATGGGCAGGCTGGGTAGGAGCTGGATGCTAAGACTGGCTGCAGTTCATCACCAGTGCTGGCCCAGCTTTCCCCTGGTATGCATGGCCACGTGACCTGCTTAGGCCACTATAAGGCGAGCTGAAGTGATCCTGCCATGACCTGGCCCCTCTGGGCAAAAGGGACCAGAGTACATTCCCTGCCCTGTTAGGCAGAAATGTCCCATAGCAGGCAGCATAAGAGTAGGGTTCAGCAGAGCACAGCAGACCGTGGCATAAGGGCAACATGCTGCTTTTGCCATGTGGAATCTGAGCTTCTGCTGGCTCATCTGTCAAGGGACTGTGACCTTGTGCTGACCCCCTGCACAGTCACCTGAGATGCCTCTTCTCCAGATGACTGCTTGGGGCTGCCGGCCCCTCCCCTGCCTGGATCCTCACCCCCTTCATCAATAAATGGGTTTGTCTTGTGGTTTTCCTCCTGAGACTGGGGAGGTCAGAGGTCAAGTGGGACTTCTGTACTACCACATTCAGGGAACCTGGAGGAAGGCTTGAGGAGGCAAGCCTGGCTGACATGTGCAAGGGATGAATGACAGGCTATGTGGCCACGGGAGTGAGGGGCACACAGATACAGAGGTATATGGGAGGATGCATGTTAAGCAGACAGATGGGCACATGAGAGGGAAGAACAAACAGACCATGGAGCGCCATTGCATCCACTCTGCTGACGCAGCCCTGTGAGACCCCAACCCCCTCTCTTCCCCAACTCAAATCTAAGGTTCTAGATGCAGTCATGGCAATGCTTTCTCAGACACCCACCATGCAGTAGGTGTGGTGCTAAACGTTCGCACAAACCCTGTCCCCACAATACCCAACAAGACAACCACTGGGTCCAACCACAGCTAGACAAGGCCCAGGGTCAGTGAGGGGTACAATGGGCTAAGTAGCTATCTCCAACACCAGCATCACACAGAGACGCTGGTTTGGTCTGGCTGCTCAGCCTGGCCCAGCCCATTACAGCCATGTACAGACTGAACCAGCAGATGGAAGAGCTCTTTGTGTGCCTTTCCCTCTGTTAATAAATAAAAATAAAAAGGAATATGAGGCTGCCAGAAGTTCTTCCTGCCATTGTGGTGTGGAGGTATAGTAGACTGGAGCTGGAACTCAGGCCAGTCTGAGTCCCAACCTGCTATCTCTACTGCCACTCCTGGCGTCCTATGACTCAGACTGGAAGTCAGAGGGCATTATTCCCACGCTGTCCCATCAGGTGACTGCCCTGTGAAGGAAGTAGGGGAGGAAGGATTTGTCCTCCTTCCCTGAAAATAAGGGAATTGCCTACAGCATCTCTGACAAGAGGGGGCTGTGGCTGATGGAACCAGACAGATCACGCTTAGGTTGTTAACTGGCTGTTTCTCCCACCAGCTCAACCAGTTTCAAAGAGGGAGAGAGGCTGCAGGGTGGTAGCAGGCACCTTGGAGTAGCTTCAGCTGTGGGGAAAGCTGGCTGGACCGTGGGCAGGATGGTTCCAGCCCCACACCGTCCAGCTGGTGACTGAGCCAGGGCAGCCCAGTTCAGCAGGAACACCAGGCACAGCTGTGCACCCGAGGTCACCTGGAGGAGGACTCATTCACTCATCTGTGGAACAGGTCGCCACACTAGGACAAGTGTCAGGCCAGCTCAGGCCCTCTCTCCATTGCTCCTGGTGATCAACCTCTCAGATATTAAAAGGGCTGTCTGCAGGCAATCTGTCTCATTTCCTCTTTGAAAGTTGCCAAGTTCTCGTTCATTGTGCATTGTATGGGGAAGGGAGGAAAACAGCCAAGGGAGCGAGGTGGGGGACTGTCCCAAAGTCCCAGGTCCCCTTCTCCAGCCCAGCTTCTCATGGGGACAACAGTGCTGCTGACTGACCGGAAAAGTCTCTCTGCAGCTTCTAGGAAGCAAGGGATCCACCCTGTCCCTGTCCCTGCCCTGCTGCCAATGGGCGAGATAGAGTTGCCTGGCTAGCCTCCCACGGGGCTTCTGGGAACATGGCCGACAAGCAGGGGCCAGATCTGCAGACGGCCCAGAAAGCAGCAGGTGCTCCTGGGGAAGGGAGGGGGTCTCCTACTCCCACCTCACCTGAGCCCTTCCTGGTGGAGTAGCAGGTTTTGGCCATCCTCCTCTGGTGAAAAACCAACTGCCAGGCCCAGTGCTGGGAAGACATTTGCGCTCCCTGCACTGGGAGCCTGCAGGGAGCAGTCCCAGGACGTGCCTGTTACACTGCTTCTGCACTCATGCAGTGAGATGCTAGCAGAAAAGCTGCTGGGGAGGAAGGAGGTTGTGCAGGCCCTTCCTTCAGACACAGAGTCTAGTAACTGGCCTTGGAGGAGTCCCTGCTGGGAACACGGGGCTTCCAAAAACAGCAGCTAGATCCTGTGCAGACACACTTCTCAGGGTCTCCAAGCTGGGGAGAAGGCATGAGTGCGGGAAACCCGCTCTGAACCTGTCCTGAACTAACAGGTCAGGCCTCTGGGCAGCACAGGCTCAAGCACTAACCAAACAGCGGTTTTGTCAGGAGGTCCTGGAGAAGCCGAGAGGAGAGAAGAGGTGAACAGGGAGTGAGATGGGGACTCAGGTGGGGGTGCTCTGCTGTGGAGAAAGGCCTGGGGAAGACACTAACGAAAAAGATACAGGGGATGGGATGCAGGGGAATGGGGAGGGGGAGTGGACCAAGGGATGTTGCAATGGAGCAGCAGGAAAACACCAGGCCAGCTGGGTCGGGGAGGGGACACAGGCCCCCCCCCCCGGGGCTTCCAGAAATCCCTGCATGCCCCTAGGGAGTGAACACCCAGGGCCCTGTGCTTCAGGTGCTACCCTCGCCCCCACTAGGCCTAGGCCTCTTCAAGACCACACCACCTCCCAGCCTGCAGCCTGTCTCCCAGGGCACAGAACAGGAAGGCTGCACTGGCCACACAGCTCCCTGAGAAGTGGTTGGGGGGTGAGGAAATGAGGCAGGAGCCCTCAGCCTCCACTGAGGACAGTAGCAGCCAGAGAGAGACCCTCAGCCAGCAGGGGCCACACCCACCTTGATTTGCCTGGTGGCTGCTTCCCTCACTCTGTCTGAGTGCAGCTCTGGGCCTGAGGAGCTGCTGGCTGTCGCTGCTACTGCCTCCTCCTCCCCTGCTGCTCCTGTTTCTGGTGGTGCTAACCACAGGAGCCAGGGGACAGTGAGTCCCCTTGCCCACCGACCCACCTGGTGCATCCACAGTGGGAACTCTGATGTGAAACCACTGCCTGCCACAGACCCCACCAGGCCTGGCAGGGCAAGCCATCACCTTCGGCCCTGCAGCTGTGACTCAGGATAAAGGGAAGCCCCCATACCCACCAGGAAGCTGTGTCCACCAGGCCCAGGGAGGGGGCTCAGGCACCTCCTTCCCATCTGCTTTGATCACAGACACATCCCGCACAACCCCTCCTCCCTTCAATGCCCACCCCCGCACCTTAACAGCTTTCAGCGGCTCAAACAAGGCATGCAAAATGAAGCCTCCCTCCCCAGTATCCCAGGTTGTGTACGCAGTCCTGAATCTGGCCCTCTGACCACAGCAAACACCCACACATTCAGGCCTGGCTCCAACACCTCTCTGCCAAAGCGCTCCCCATACCGCTCAACCCCACTGCATGCCCCTACACACCTCTACCTGGCCAATGCTCAATGCCTACCCTGGGCAGCCTGCTCTGGTGAGATGGTGATTCAGCCTCAGCACCACGGCACAATCCAGTGCCGCTTCTAATGTCGCTTCAGGGGCATCTCTTTGGGCCAAGGGCAAGTTTCCCTGGAGAGATGCAGGCTTTGAAAGCAAATGCTTCTGCAAGGCAGGCTGCAGCAGCTCTGGGTCCTGCTGGCAGGAGCAGGAGGGCGGGCGCACTTGGCCTGGGTGCGGAGTCTCGACTCGCTGACATGTCACGCTGCACGTCTCCTAGATGCACCAGTCACCCTTCACTTTGCTTTCCTCCTGCCGGGCTCACCCACACCTCCTGACTGGTCCTGGAAAGGTGGTTGGTCAGAGCACACAGCTGCCTGGCCAAGGCGGGTGGACACTCCAGGACAGGGCCTTCTCCAGGCGTGGATCCCTCCCCAGGATTCTATCCGGGGTACTAGAAGCGAAGGGGATGTTCATGCTTTAAGGATGTGAGTGGGGACTGACACGGTGAGAGCCCACCTGACAGCCACAGAGCCAGGAACAGCAGCAGCTGCTGCTGAGTATCAGCAAGATTATTTGACCCCTGGATCCAGCTAAGCCTGAAGATGACACTGGGACTTCCCCGATACTCGGACAGTCAGTGTGTTGCACATTGTTTCAGCCTCACAACGTTGAGTAATGCTTGTGTCACTTCCAGCCATGAGCCTGACCAGACCACACACTCACAGGAAGTGCGTTTGTTTCTGAGAAGACAGTGTATGATTCCTTTGGACTCTGAACACTGAGCTCAAGGAGGAGGAAGAAACTTCACTCCTTGCAAACAGCAGCCCCTGTTGCTCCCACTCTTTTCACGGCCTTCGAAGGCCTGGCAGCTGGCCGGGGTGCCTTTGCTCTCTGACGTGAGAAATGGAGGTCGTCTACAAGGTCACGAAGGGAGCTCAGCGAAGAACACATGCAGCAAGCGCCTGATTCATGCACACTCCCGCCTCTTTGTCTCCAGCTAATGGCCTTCTACTTCAGAATTCAAACACCTGGGTTCATCCCCACTGCCACATGTGCCTCCTGACAGCTGGCCCTGTCCCTTGCAGGATGGGGGAGGTGGCAGAGCGACACGCGTATTCACATGCTCCAGGACCCACCTGCAGTAAGACGGTCCCCCCAGGAATCGTGAGCTGCAAACAGTACTTCGGGGCGTTCTCCCAGGACAGCAGCTGCACATCTTCGATTGCGCTGTAGGAAACGGAGTTCTCCATGTACCCGGTTGGCTATAGTAGAGACAGAAAAGAGATGCCCGTGGTTAGGAGGGCAGGCACAATGTCCCTAGCTTGCGAGAGGGGCCCTGTGATCATCCCCACCCTGGCGACATGCAGGTGAGACTGGGATAGCAACTCGGCCATCCCAGGGGACCAGGGGCTGCAGGGGAGGTGTGACTGAAGGTACAGTGTTGGGATGGGCTGAGCAGGGCCTGAGACCACCGAGCCGGGGTTTAGCTCCGATCTTCAGGGAACAGCTGGCAGCCCACAGGTCAGACAGCAGCAACAGCTGCCTCCTCCCCAACCCAGGGTTGGAGGGGAAGGAAGGGTTCTCTCCTTCCTCCTGTTTGCCAGCCACACATTTCCCATTCAGCATCCACACCCTTGTTTGCAGAAGACAAACTCCACACTCCCACTCTCACGCACGATGTCCTTCAATGGCTCTCAGCAGCCCAACCAAAAATTCCATGCCGGGGCTCCCCACAGCAACCTACTGACACCTCAAACTCAACCCATTCCTGGTCCCCCAAAAGGGCACATCACCACCCTGGCATCTCCTATTTTGACAGCACCCCTGGGGTGAGGAGCCCACTTCCCCCAGATCCCATCACCCAGCCTGGCTGCAGCCTCCCCTGGGCCCGCCCTTGGGTGCTCATTACCACCCAGCACAGGGGCCACCTGCACTGCACATGTAAGGCTGAGGTTCAGACAGTTCTTCCGCTGAGTGCAACCCAGTCAGGACTGGGCACAGCCCTTGGGCTCTAGGACCAGTGTCCTGCCTACTACGCTGTGCCACAGGGGAGGGCAATGCTGCTTGAAGCCCATGGCCCGACATGGGACTTTCACCCTCAGACTAAGGCTCTCCACTTCAGTGTCCACCTACCCAAGCTGACTACGGTGGTGGGCAGGGAGAGGCCGAGAGCAGACTCCTGCAAATATCTCAATTCTGTTCACATGCTCAGGCAGTGGGTTCAAGAAGGAAGAGGGACCAATCAATTTTTTTCTTTTTCCATTCATTCTTTCATTCACTCAATGGGTATTTACTGAGTATCTATTACACTCTGTAAGCTGTGAGTGGTCAGGACTGGCTGAGCCACCTACAGAGGCTGGCAGGCCGGTGTGGCGAGGCCTGCAGCTCCAGCTGTGGCCTGGGTATCACAGGGCTATCACTGACAGTGCTGCAGGAAAACACACTTGGGAGAAGGGCAGCAGAAGGCAGACAGCCTGCAGGTTCCCACGTGGCTGCAAGTGGGCAAGAAGGCTGCTTAAGCCTTGAGGGCGGGCAGGGAGGTGGAGGCAGCAGTGCACTGTATCCTCTCTCTTCTCCCCAGTGTACTGACAAGAGGTGTCCAGGCCACCATCCCAGTGGCTGCTGTGGCCCATGACACACTGCTCCCCAAAGTCAAGTTCATGGGCCTGCCCTTCCTCTTTCTGCCCATCCCAGTGCCCCATGAGTGTGCTGCCACGCTATCAGTGCTCAGCAATCAATGACTCAGCGCTAACGACACGACCTGTCCTGGGCACTATCGGCGAACACCAGGGCTCGGTGGTTGGCTCTAAACTTATGTCCCTAACCACCAAGTTCAAATATTGATCATCTGTCTCCCCTGCCAGAGGCTCAGTCCATCAGAGCAAAGACCTTCACCTGCTCCGCTCCCTGTGCCTGCACAGCTGGTGTTCGCCACTTAGGAGATGATTGCTGTGCTAACAAGCCGATGTGCATGGCACTAAGTAAACTGAGGCAAGTGGGCATCTCTGTATTACAACCAACTGGTGCCAACACCCTCAGGAAGATGATTTCTTGCTACTTTCTAAAAATTATATGTAAAAGGACCAGTGTTGTGGTGGAGAAGGCTGAGCTGCTGCCCACAACAGCAGCACCCCATATCGAAGCACGCGCTTGAATCCCAGCTGTCTTACTTCTGCTCCATGTCCCTGGTGATGTGCCTGGGAATGCAGCAGAGGACAACCCAAGTGCTTGGCTTCCTGCCATCCACGCTAGAACATGGATGAAACTCAGGGTTCCTGGCTTCAGTCTAGACCAGCCCCAACTGATGTGGGCATTTGGGGAGGGCTCTCCATTTTAAATGGAAAATCCTATTTTAGGAAGCAATGGCAGCTGCCCAGAGTCTCAGGAGGCACTGATGGCCTTGCCTTGGTGCTGCTGGGGACTCCCATGAGAGGCTGAGAGGTGGCCATGAGCAGGTGTGAAGTCACCAGACCACAGGGACACAGATGTAACAGAAACCAGGGGCACTGCCACGGTGCCATGGCGCACAGGATGTGCACAGCGCAGCGGAAAGGGGAAATATGCTGGATTACCTAGCCCACGTAGACACTGGCCCCGCTACCCTGGGTACCACACGGTGCACCTTGGGGCTTTTGCTGGCCACCATGGCCTCCTTGGAGAGGCTGAGATATGTGACCTGCAGGCGCCAAGCTCATGACCACACGCTCCGGGACATGAATGCGAGCTACAGTGGCCTGTGCTGTTTCACGGGAGCGAGCTCCAGGCCACAGCTCCCGTCTGCTTCTTTCCTGTGACCCTACCTGAACTGCAATCGAGGCTTTTTGGGAAAAGGCTGGATATAAATACACACGGCTGTGAAAAGGTGCATGCGTGGCTTCCTCACTGTTTGGAGTGGGGCTGGGTCACTAGTGGAGCTTTCTTAGGGTCCGATAAGACCTGTGTTTGGGCCAACTGCTGTGTGTCGTCAGGCAAGTTGTGCACCTCTCTGGGCCATCTTCCTCCTTCGGTAAGATGAATATTTGACTGACAAATTTATTGAGAGCATTAAAGGACAAACCATTTGCCAAGAGTTTAGGCCATTTGGAACCCTGACACACTCTATAAAGTGAGCAATAGTGAAAAAGACCAAGTCTTCCTCTCATTCATGCCCACCTTCAACTATGAGAAAACCACCAAACTCTAGCTGAGGGTCTTCCCTCCAAATACCTGGGTGGTACTCAGCAAAACAAGGGAAACCCAAGCCATTGTCCCTGCCATGGAGTCCATGACAGGAAAGATACACACTCAGGTCTGGGGACACTGAAAGCAGCCCTCGCTTCAGTGACAGCGGCATCCAAAGTATGTGTGAGGTGTGCGCACCAGAGCTAAGCTGTGTGCACCTGGGAACACTGCACCAACTTGCCCCCTTCTCCCCACACCAACACTGCCCTACAATAAAACACTGATCAGCAAAGATAAACTGCAGCCACCGCCCTTGTTCTTCTTGCTGGGTGGGGACACAGGAGGCTTGCAGGGAAATGGGGAGGTCCAGGAGTCAAGGTCTTTGAGCCTCGCTGCTCTCTGGAACAGGTGTGGCCAACAGGGAACAAGCAGCCCTGCTGCCCTGGGTGCTTTGACACCGTGGGGACAGTTTCACAGGTGACGGATAATCCCCTGGTAATCTGAACAGGGGATCTTCCCACTGTAGCAGCAGTGGGAAGATTCCCACATGGGCAGCTGTCACTAGACAGGCAAAGAAATTCTCCCCCACCGAGGGAAGAGGCTGGGAAGCCCAGTGCTGAGGAGTGTGTCCCAGAGAGCGATTAGCATATGAAAAGCCTTTTCTAAATGCAAGAGGAGTCCAGGGTGTACAGGAGGAGGCCTTCCATAGAATATACAGGGACACTTCAGAAAGTCCACAGAGGAATGGGCATTGTGGTGCATTGGGTAATGCCACTGTGAGATGCCCACAGCCCATACTGGAGTGCCTAGGATTCAGCTCCACCTCCACTTCCTATCCACCGTCCTGTTAGTACACCTGGGAGGCAGTAGGTGATGGCTAAGGTACTCGGGTCCCTGTCACCCACATGCATGCTACTGGCTTTGGGGAGTGAACCAGCAGTTGGGAATCTTTCAGTTACATAATACTTTTTTTAAGCCCAAGGAAAATAGAATTAAAAAGTAAATTTTAAAAAGTAAATTTATTTTGATACAAAAAAAAAAAGTTTGATAACCATGCATGTCTGGTAGCCTTCAGAAAGGCTCTGGAAAAATGTGTATCGTGAGAAAACTTCATATAGGGGCTGGCACTGGGGCACTGCTGTTGCTTGTGATTCTGGCAACCTACACCGGAGCTTGGGTTAGTCCTGGCTGCTCTGCTCCCAGCTGAGAAGATGGCCCAAGTGCTGGGCTCTCTGCCAGGCTTCTGGCTTCATCCCAGCCCTGCCACTACAGGCTCTGGGGGCGCGAACCAGTGGTTCCTATCCCTCCTTAAAAACAAAGGAAACAACTTGTGGGTTTCCATTTTTTATACCTGGATAAACTTATGTTTAAATTCCAGTTTTCCATAAGCTTTTTGAAGTATCTTCATATGAAGTAAAACAATTAACAGACCAAGGAACTGTTTATAATAGAAACCACATTGTAGTACAGTGGGGTTAATCCATCGCCTGTGACACTGACATCTCCTATGAACACCAGTTCAAATCCCAGCTGCTCCACTACTGATCTAGTTCCCTCACAATGCACCTGGGAAAGCAGTGGGAAATGACCTGAGGGCTCCTGTCACCCACAAAGGACCCAGACAGAGCTCCAGGTCCACTGGCTTGGGCCTGGCCCAGCCATAGCCCTTGTAGCTATGTGAAGAGTGAATCAGCAGAAAGTCTTTCTCTCTCTCTCTCTCTGCAACTCTGCTTTCAAATGAAACATAACAGAACTAATTAAATAAATATGTCTTTAAAATATGTGTGCTTTTTCCCCCTAAACATAAGAGCAGAACAAGATATCCCGTGTGCTGTGTTTGCAGGACACTGTGTTTGCCAGTACACAGGTGGGTGAGGAGTATTGTGGGAGCAACTGGTTCTCTGTTTTGTCTGTAGGGAAAGGGCTCAATGGCGCACATGTGTCCCAACGCCCAGATCTGGACACCTTTAATAGGAAGAAACATCTACACGTCCAAACTCAGACGTGGCCACCAAAACCACTCCTGGGCACCTCTGGGATTGCCTGGCTGATCATCTCCAGGCATTTTTTTGGGGGGTGGGATGGCAGACAGTACAGCTGCTCTCACGAGGCCTTTCTCAGCGTCCCATCTTGAGGTGTCCTGCGCCCCTGCAGAGTGCCCTGCACAGCCATTGCTGCAGAGCCCTCCACAAGTGCTCCCCCCAGCACACAGCACTGCCGTCTCAGTTCACTCTACTATAAACAACTCTACGGTGAACATCCTAGTGAAGCACATTTTTCTGCCCTATATTTAGGATTATTTCCTTAGGCCAGATTCCCAGAAGTGGAATTACCAGGACAAAGGCTAAGAGCATATTTTACACTGTTGCCAAATTGCCCTCATTAGAGACATATTAAAGAGAACTGGGGAGCCCTGGGCAAGAATGAGGGGGGGCCTGTGTGCTGGGCCACCAGCTGACTGGGCCCTGTTAGGCGGGACATTCTAACCCAGGCTAGTTCAATGTGCCTGTTTGGTAGCCCAGTGCCCGCCAGTTGGTGTTAGACACCAGGAAGCCCAGCAGCTAGGGTGGTCCTGGCTCTTGGGGACACTGCCTTCCTGTGGCAGCCGGAAGACACATCAGTGATCTGAATTCCAAGGTTTGATGTGGTTTGGGGTGTTGTGTTTGCCAAGAGAGTAATCCTCCCACCTTTATGTCCTCAGGGAACTTCTGGCCCAATGACCCCAGAACTTGGGGATACTGAGGCCTTCTAGGGTGTCATGCATCCCCAGATGGGTCCCTTGGCCAACTTCCCACTTAGAGTGGGCAGGAAGAAGGTGATCAGCGCCTTCCTCCACCACACCAAACAGCTGGAGGACCTCAGCCTCCCTCCCGTGGCTCCCTTCACACCCGTACTGCCTGCCCGTGTCCATGGTGCTCTCTCCAGGAGCCACCACAAATCAGGACTCTGCTGTCCCTCAAAGGAGGCTACAAGGTGCCTGTGCTTGCCCAGCAAGCAGAAGGGGGCCAAGCTCTGGGATCCCTAAAGGAGAAATACTCTAGAAAATCCTGCCAGGGACTTGGCTTTGGGAGCCATGGCAACCTCAGCCAGCAGTTCAGCAACGGCTGTCCCAAGGGTGTACAGCCCTGACAGCAGCGGTGGCACCATGCAATGCAGCTCAGGGAAGCCCACCAGTCAGACACAAGGATTTGCTGTGGGTGTGAGCACCCACAGGTCGGATGGAGGGGCGCCTTCCAGCCTGGTCTTGCCCTAATAGGAATGAGGATGCCCCAACCTTGTACTCGGTGGGATCATGGACTCAGTCTGGAGAGGAGTGGCCAAAAGGCCTCCTCTCCTGCGGCTGCACGTGAACAAATTGAGACCACTAGCCATGGTAAAGTGTGTCACTTCTGGCACATTCACAGTGTTGTGCACACCTTCTCTTATCACCCCAAAGGAAGTCAGCTCTCTGCCACAGGCACTCACTGCCCAGCCACCCCTGGCCTCCACAAGCCTGCTCTGTCTGCGGACCCGCCTGTGTGAAGCATTATGTAGACCAAGGGCCTATAGCACACCATCCTTTGCATCTGGCTCGCTTTACCTAATGGATTTTTTAAACCCATGTATTTCTTTAAATTATTTAAATACTTATTTATTCAGAAATGTTTCTTTCACTGGCTGCCTTATTCCCCAAATGCCTGTAACAGCCAGGAGCCAAAACTCCACCTGCAGGTAACAGGGACCCAAGGACTTGAGCCACCACCTGTTGCCTCCCGGGGTGCATCATCCGCAGGAAGCTTGGAAAGACAGCAGAGCCAGGATATGGGGCATTCCCAGGAGCCTTTAAACTGTGGCACCCAAGGCCTGCTCCGTACGCAGTGTTCCTAAGGTTGCTATAACCTATAGTTAAAATCAGAACAATGCTCCTTCAGACAGAAGATAAATGTCACCAATGGAGAGGCCGTGCTTTGCTCATCCTCTCACAGACACCTGGCTGTGTTTCTGCCTTTGGGATACCTCAAGGAGTCCACTACATGGCCTCTCAGTGACCATGGGAGCATAGCTCAATGTATTCTCCACCCTCACTAAGTCTTGCCAACTCAGCAATGCACAGATGCCCCCCACCACATCCAGGGATCAGCTCCCTGTGGCCAGTGCGATACCAAGAGCTTACACAGATGAACTCCTCATCTTCATAGCAATGCTGGGGCAGGGGGCAGTGTCTATCCCCATTGCTCACACGCTGTAGAAGAAATAGAAGCATGGAGAAGAGATGCCATCTGCTGCTGGTCACACCAGTCCAGGACTTCTTGACAGACCTTGCAAACTACCCTCAACCCTTGTTTCTGCCAACTGAAGATGCCCGCCAAGTGCACTGTCATCTCCCCTGGCGGCCCAGGGTTGCCAGTATTACCACCATCTGTGGCATGCCACATCCCCACCAGCAGAATCTCAAAGTCCAAGGCAGACAGAGCTGCCACTGTGACATGAATACTTCCTGGTGTCCACCTGCTCTCTCACTATCTGGTGGCTAGTTTCTCCAGGCGTTGTTGCTAGCGTGCCTGCCTGTGCCCCTGCTTTGTGACAACAGTTACCCCAGGAACCTGGAATGTCAGGCTGGGAAGAACAATGTGCAAAGGAGAAGATCTCTTGTCTCAAGAAGGCAGCCCCCTTGCATGTTATTCGGTCAAGCACGAGTAGGAGCTCCTTTCCTGGGTGGCTCTGTCCTGGACAGCATCCTCTGCTGCCCCAGCACATGTCCAGGCAGCTTCAGGAACTCATGTTCCAGCCTTGGGGCCACCCTGGCTGCACAGCCACAGAACTAAGGGGGGTCATTTATATTTTCCCCTATAGGGCCCTCCCCAGGCAAGAGTTGCCTGTCACCTTGAAGTCAGGTGGTCATGTAGTCATTCAACAAGCAGAGGCCTCCCATGTGCAACTCTACACTTAGGCCTGGGGCCAGAGCAGCAAGAGGGCTATGGCCCTGCAGCCATCTAGCTGCTGAGCAGCAGAGGAGAAAGATAAGGCATGGAGACAGTTGCTCATTCAGGCAAGCAGCTAAGACCTCGAGTCCTGCCATTCACAGCTGAGCAGCATCAACCCACAAGGGACCTGGGAAGGATGTCTCAGTGAGGGGACTGGCTCTGTCCACTCAAGCCCCAGGAGTTCGCAATACTTGGATACCAGATATCCCTTCTGCAGTCCTGGAGCCAGTCCTTCCCAGGCTGGGAGCGCCAAGCATCCCAGCCTGTTCTCCTTTCTCACCTCTCCCACCTGCACGGCCGTGCTCACCTTCACCAGCCCTCCAGGCCCTACTGCTACCTAGGGAGGCAGGTACTGACACTGTCCCTAGGACAGATCAGAAATGGTGCATGACCCGCCCAACCACACACAGAGGCCTTCAGAACTCAGGCCCTGCCTTTGTCTACACAGCCTAGTAGTAGGTCACTTCCTGCCAGGTCATTATGGCCCCACAAACTCTCCAGCAGAGCACCCTGAGGGAAGACGGCAACAGGCACACTGTGGACACCCAACACCCAGAATGCTCCCCAGCCTTGAGGCAGTGAGCTCCTTAAGCAACTTCTGCAAACGGTACAGAGCGGTCAGTAAAAGCTGTGCACATGGGTCCCCATTGGTCCAGGGGTTCCTCTCCCACGCAGAGATGCCAACACACATGCTCCCAAAGACCTGTACATAAGCCTTGTTCCAAATTGCCTGGACAAATGGATGGAGCAACTGGGGTGTGCATACACAGACTGAGGGAGGCACCTGCAGCTACATGCAGCACTGAGATGATCCACCCAGACAACTGGCTGCTGACACAGTTGTAACAGGGGAAGCCGCTGCACATTCCCACTTACACCAAGTTCAAGAGCAGGAAGTTGTACTGGGACAGGTCATGAGCTGGCTGGCCAGGTGGCCATTGTCTTGTCTGCCTGGGGACCAGAGGTCTGGGATATTGGATGTTCAGTCTGACACCACCCAAATCCAGAGACCCTGTGGGTACCCCAGAGAGAGGCAGGTCTAACAAAGGGAAAGTGGGTGCTTCCAGGTTCCTGCTCAGGTTGGTGGCTGCCTGGGGCGGAGTCTTTGTATAAATGCCACAAACAGGACATGCTGCATGTGCTTTTCCATGTGTCAGTCTTAGTCCAATAAAAAGACATCTGCCAGAAAATCAAATATTCTCTCAAGGCCAAAGCTGGGCTTCAACACAGCTGGCTATATGATCTCAGGTCTCTGCTGAGCCTCTGCCTTCTTTGTTGTAAAACTGAGACCACGGCTACCTCCACTAGCAGGGATGTGTGGAGAACCACTCAGACAAGCCACGTGTTGGAGGAGAGGTGGGAGGCCTGGACTCCCCTACACCCCTGTGCAACTCAGGTGACTGGATAAACCAAACATTCCCGGTCCACATGGTGTGCCAGTACCCAGCCACAAACAGGAGGGAAGCACCAACACCTGCTACAATGTGAATGACCTTTGTGAATTTGGGGCTGAGTGCCTGGAGCCAGACACACTGCCACACATGTGTAGCTCCACTCATCCGTGATGTCCAGGACAGCAAGCTGTGGAGTGGGTGCCAACGCTGGCGGGAGGGACAGGAAGTGACTGCTGAAGCGTGTGCAGTTTCCTTCTCAGGGAAATGGGCTAGAATCAGATGGTAGTGACAGTTGCACAATCTTGTGGATAGAGTAACAGCCGTTGAATTGTGCAACTTTACACAAGGAGTTTTATGGCATGTCAGCTACATTACAACTGGGAAAAGAGACAAGAGTAGGCCTGCCTTTGGGAGAGTTGGTGGAACATGATTCCATAGGACTGGGCCTATACGGCGTGCTCAGTCCTCCCCAAGGGCTTGGCAAGAGTCACTATGACCACGCTGTCACCTGGACGCCCCAACAGGATATGTCGCATGGAATGATGGTGCTGGGCAGGGAGTCACTGAGGAAGGCGATCATTCTCAAGTCTCAGGAGATGGAACAGGGGGCAGCTTTGCTCAGGGCTTACCCGGTTCCTCCACTGAAAGTGGCTTATGCCAAAATGCTGGCACAGGCAACATGTTCCACTGCCTGCCCAGGGAGGACCACCCAGCTCTGCCGACCAATCTGAGTAGGAGGCATCAGCCAATGACCTGGGCCCAGACCCCCAGGCTCTCCCATCTTGGCTGTGCCCCTTCGTTGGAGACTGTGGGATCATGTGGATGGCAGGAAGACCTTCCCTGTCCCCCCGATGGCCATTCTATTGCCAAGGCCTCACCAAAGCAGGCCTTAGTGGCTGCCAGGGCAGGGCTTGTCCCAGGCCTCATGGAGAGGGCAGGAAGCAGGTTGCAGGCTCATTAATCATGGGTTTGGCCACAGCAGCTCCCCCCTTTTATGGTCAAATGGCGCAAGAGGTTTAATAATAGAACCAAGGACCGATATTTCCATGTCAGATGCTTCCACCCCCAGCCATCTACATGGGCATAAGAAGACAGACCCTGGGTACCCAGGGTGTGATGTGGGCATAAGAAGACAGACCTGGGTACCCAGGGTGTGACGTGGGCGTAAGAACACAGACCTGGGTACCCAACATTTGACTGTGATACCTCTGGCAGTGAGTTTCTTTGCCAGCAGAACCGATGACCAAGTGACATAGAGGTATCCTGTGTCGGCACCTGCTCCACACCCTGGGCATACATTTCTATGGACAACGGCAGACAGGATGCAGGGCACATGCCCAATTGCCAGGCCCTCAGGCACTCCAGGCAAGAACTGCCAGGACACTCCTCAGCAAACAAGGGGAGGGGACTCAAGCTGTCCTACAGTGAATTGCAGGGTGCAGCTGGTCAGTGGAAAGGCCACACAGAAGCCAGAACTGCTAACTCAGGGCCACTTCCTTGGCCACTGAGTCATGTCCTGGCCTGCTCTTCAGGAACAGGCCTGTGGGACCCTGGTTAGTGAGGGCATGCAGGAGGGGACTTTGTCACAAGGTAGAAAGACAGATATTTACAGAGGTGATGACAAGACAGGTGACAAGCACTGTCCCCTATGGAGTGGGTCCAGAAGCAGAGAGAGGAGGAAAAAACACAGAAGTCAGGCAGCCAAGTGTGTGTGACCGTAGCCTGGAGCACATACAGCTAGAGAGCACGGCCCAGCTAGGCGCCCAAGGTGAGCTAGACAGGGCACAGCCCTCTTCGGCCCAAACCTCTCGATCCTCTGAATTTTCTCATTCCTTCCTTCCTTCTCCTTTTCCATCTCCATCTCTTTAAAACAAAGTGTGGATGGGAGAGTGCATCAGGTGGTGTATGCACAACCCCCAGACATGCCACAGACACGCACACCCCAATGTGGTCTCTGGCCAGCCTGGGGCATGAGCACCCCAACACTCCCAGGAAGGAGGCAGAACACGAGCGTCCGCAGCAGCATGCGAGCTTGGCCCATTCTGGAACTTCCCACAACCGCCCTCCCAGAGAAACTGTGCTTTTGTATCTGGCTGGTTTGGTTCATCAGTCCTCCTGTGACACTGCTGGTACTGTGGGAAGCTGCAACCCACTCTCTTCACTGCTGAGCAGCTCCCCCTCCTGCACGTCACGTCTGAGCCGTCTGGGCTACAGGGAACATTCTTCTACATAAGATGAGGTGGAGACAAGACTATTCTTACAGCAGTAGGACTCTCAGCATGCAGGGCAGGAGGCTTGTGTGTAAGCCCAGTAACGCACTTTCAGGGAAGCTTATCAAGACAAGCTCCCGAGGTGGGCGACCACGCAGCAGTTAGCTCATTGCTTGGGGTGCCTGCATCATACGTCAGAGTTCCTGGTTCAAGTCCTGGCTTTACTTCCAATGCCAGCTCCCTGTCATGCTTCCTGGGAGGCAGCAGGTGACGGCTCAGCAACTGGGGTCCCTGCCACCCACATGGCTTTTGCCTGGGACAGCACTGGCTCTCAAAGACATCTGTGGAATGAACCAATACAAGGAAGAACTCTTGAAAATAAACACATTTAAGACAAACAAGTCCTCCAATCTCCCCTGCAGTGTTGCCCTTTCTTCGATCTTTAATTAGGCCTTGGGGAAGATGCAGATTCCGAGTCCAGGGGATACTAGCAGGCCCGGGTCCTGGAGGACAAGATGACAAGCTACAAACCTTTCCTCCCATGTGTTGATGGGTAGAAAGGGCCCTTTCTGACCCCTTCGTCCCTGGCCTCCCACAGCATGTTGCTCATATGGAAAGGGTGAGTGGGCTCCCAAGAGGCCAGAGACTGTGTTTGTATAACATCACAACTATTTCAACTGTAGTCACTACAGGAGCCCTGGGAGCAAGCTACCAGTGATGTACTGGGGAGTCTACAGAAGATAGGCTTTAGCTGACACCAGGGGATGTTGTGACTCAGCCAGGGATACATGGCTGCTGGTAGCTCAGCAACAGAGGTACCAGGGCTCTGGGACCTCCCGGCACCAGCTGCCCCCCGCCCCCCTGTGGAACCCCAACTCCTGGGGCCTGCCCTTCCACCTATCACCTTAGTTTGTGTCCTGGGAATGCTTCTCATGTGTCAGATGTCCTCCCACTGACTCCTTAGGATGGCCCATGTGACATGGACCAGCAAGATCCCACAGGACAGCTGAGAAAAATGAGACAGAGAAGATGAGCACACTACTTGGGCCAGACTGCAGATCAGCCATGAGGCCACGTGGCACTAACCAAAGGCTGGCCAGTGTTTCTGGAAGGAGCTACATGGCACATTTTTAGGCTTTGCTGGTCACACAGGCTCTGCTACTACCCAACTATTCTGAAGATGCAAGTGATTGTGTCTGTGTTCCAATAAAACTTTATTTGTGGGCCTGGTGGTGTGGCTTAGCGGCTAAAGTCGTCACCTTGAACGCCCCGGGATCCCATATGGGCGCCGGTTCTAATCCTGGATGCTCCACTTCCCATCCAGCTCCCTGCTTGTGGCCTGGGAAAGCAGTGGAAGACGGCCCAAGGCTTCGGGACTCTGCACCTGTGTGGGATACCCGGAGGAAGTTCCTGGATCCTGGCTTTGGATCGGCATAGCATCGGGTGTTGCGCTCACTTGGGGAGTGAATCATCAGACGGAAGATCTTTCTCACTGTCTCTCCTCTCTGTATATCTCACTTTCCAATAAATAAATAAATAAATCTTTTTTTTAAAAAAAAGAACCAATTAGATTGGCTCTTTAGTTTAAAAAAAAAAACTTTATTTGCAAAGATAAGCAGTGGGCCAGCTTGGCCCTGTCTGTCATGGTTTGCCAATGTCTAATCTGTCATTCAAAAGGGAGGACAAATACATGCCAGGTTGAGTCGGATATGTGCTTTCTCATGAGATACTGCAGAGGGTGCATGGGTGAACTGGGAATGTTGCTGACAAGTGCCCAGCCTCTTCTGCCTCCAGCTATGCCCCTTCTAGGGGCTGGCCTTGGCCCTAACCCTGCATTCAGTGGAAAAATAAGGGAAGTTCTGCAGAAATCCCCCCAGGGACAAGCCTGGAGGATAAATCCCTCCAGCCTATATGTGAACAAAACCACATGGCCCACAAGCTGAGGCGCACGGGACTCTCCCAGAGACACTACGTCCACTTGGGGACCTCAACAGACACCAAATACCCCAGGGCAGAGGAAGGGGGAGACCAACATCTCTCCCTAGTGCCTGATGTGATGGGAACGCATCATCCAGAAACCCCTTGTAGCATAAAGCAAACTGGGTACAGAGCCTTTCAGCAAATACAGGAAGAAGGAAGGGAGCAGGAAGGAAAGCATGAGAATGATGCTTTGAACCAACAATGTGGGAAAGAACTGGAGCTCAGAGAGGTACAGCAACTCCTCAGAGTCAGCCAGCAGCAAGTGGCTAGGATGGTACACACAGGGGCTACCTCTCCAGGGTCCTGCTGTCACCCCGAGGGCCCTGAGTGGGCTGGGAATGGGAATGGACTGGAATGTCAGAATCACAAGTGCCTGGTCTCACCCTGTACCAGCTCAGAGATCTGCTGGGTAGATTCACAGGAGTCCAGGGCAGGTGCCAGTCAATGGTTACACATGCCATCACTGGAGGGCCAGTTGAGCGTTTAACGCACAGCTGGTATAGGCCGCCTTCGCCATCAGGCCGCAGGAGGTCCACCTGTCATGTAACTGCAGATAGGTGCGTTCCCATAAGTGGTACAACTCTGCCCTCAACCCACATAACACATGAACTCTTCCAAAGCACCATGTGGCACTGGCTTGGTGGCTGTGAGTCTGTGGACACAGATCATGGCCAGAGCTCAAGGACTTTCTTTGATGTCTCTTGCCAGGCATGCTGGCACCATCCAACAGGGACCCCACCTGAGCCGGCCTGTGCCAGGCTCCGAGTACTGCAGTGTACCCCTGCCCACAGGTGCTGCCTCACACACTCAAGTAACAGAATACTTTCATAGCATTTTACATATTTTTCTCCAAGTTTAATGGTACAGATACAGACATAGGTTTGGCATTCAGAAAATCTGGCACACTGTCTCCTACAGGCTGTGCTGGCCTGAACTAGACAGCGAGTTAGACCTTTGGAACCTTAGTTTTCTCATCAGTGAAATGGGAACGAGAAGTGGGCCTCACTGACAAAGCCACTGTGAGGACCACACAGGAGGATACGTGGTGTCTACTCAGTGCAGGAGCTGGTACACAGCAAGAGCTCAACAAAAGTAGGCAAACACCGCTGTCCTTATGAAACTTCCGCTGCAGAGGCAGGCAAGAAAGAGGAGAGAGAGCTACAGGGATATGAAGGCCTGAGCCACCTCACAGGGGCAGCACGGCCACTGTGCTGGGGAGGGGCCTGGAGCAAGGGGTGGAATCTGCAGAGGCGTCCTCTGGGTCTCTAGGGCAGGCTGCAGGTGATAGAGAGATTCACACAAAAGCACCTGCAAAGGCCTCATCTGTGACTGGAGAACAGACACACACACACACACACACACACACACACACACACACACACACACACACACACAAGCATCCCTTCTGAAAGGTGGATTTATGAACTCTTTCTGGCCAGAAGACAAGAATCAAAAGACAACAGCATAAACTGTTTCCCGTTCTGCCGCCTCCACACCACACCAGGCTTCAGGGCAGCCGGCCTGCAACATGAACTCCAGCCAGTCGGCCCAGGAACCTGAGGCTCACCCTCTGCTCTGTCCTCACCAGCCCACTTCACCCACGTCTCAGCTGCACAGCCTGGTCCCTAGAGGCAGGCAGAGGCCAACCTCAGCTTCCATCACAGCCAGTGCTGTGGCCTTGCGCAGGGAGGGCTTCAAGTACACAGGAAATCCTGGGAGTCTAATCGCAGGTCTTGCCCAGGGTGCTGCGGGGCTCCACCTTCCTGCACATGTGACAAGGGACTGTGAGTCATCTGCAAACTTGTGGCCACTTGTGTGAAGACCTGGGGATCTCTCCCAATACAGGCTACTGGGATATTGGGGGCCAGAAATGCCTCCTGGGACCTGGCAGGTTCTCACCACCCCGAGGGGATGAGCATTTCCCATAATCACTCTTTTTTAGGAGTTTCTGAAGGTAGGGGAGTTGGAAAGGCCAGGCCCACAGTGATGACAGGTATAGTGTCAGAATGTTCTAGAATGTGGGCTCAGACCAGTTGGGTCCCCAGGGGTTGCCACCATGCTCAGGTGAGGATGCCCTGCCTACCCTACAGTCACTGTGAAGACACTCCAACTCCAGCACAGTGAGCCTAACTGTTCAGGGACACAAGTTTCCATGTCCAGGGGACAGTCGGGCCACCTCATCAACCAGCCCAAGGTGCCGAATTGCACAAACTGCACTGCAGTAAGCAGAGGCGATGGTACACTCGTCCAACAGAAGGCAGAGCACAGGAACAAACCAATAGGAGTGGACACTTTCTGTTTCACTTTCTGCTAGCCCTGCCCTGGGCAATGAGCCACACGTGTTCCCAAGCGCATGTGCCAAGAGCCCCTCTGTGCCTGCTGCCTGCCTTTCCAGATCCACACCACACAACTGGGATTACTCAGCCACACTGAGCATATCGCATCCATGACAGAAACCAGACCCCACCCCAGCCCTGTTCTCTTCACTTACTAAAAAGTGCGAAGAGCTTCAGGGTCCAAGCAGATGTTATGTGGACACCTGGAGTCCAAGCCAGGATTAGCCTTCTCCCCTCTTCGAGTCTGCCACTTTCTTGCCTTTCTTATAGTCACACATTCACTTTTAAGCACTTACATCAAGGAAAAAACACTTGTCTGGAAGCACCTTCCCTCAAGGGCCCTGTAGTGGGTGGGACAGTCGACAGTGTCACAGATGCTGAGCACGCTGCACAGGTTTCACACAGAGCTTCAGCAGCCCTGGGAAGGGTGGGGAGCCTTCAGGGCTGGGATTTGAAGGGTGAAGAGGAGCTTAACAGGCACAGAAGCAGACTAAGGGAGAGGAATCCGGAAACCCAGCGCAAAAAAGGCAGCAACAGCAGGAGCAATGGCTGAGCTTGCTTGGGACACTCATGTGGACCCAGCTCCCCCAAGGCAAGAAGAGCTAGGGCAGAAGCCAGCGTGTGTGAGGTGGCCTCCTGCACAGCAAACGTCCTGTGGCTATGTGTGAGCTTCGAACTAACCACCCTTTCTTATCAATGCTGCTGCCAAAATAGTAACCAGCACTCATCACCGTCAGTTGACAGCAAACACACTGCACTCCCACCGGGTCTTCCCTCTTGGGCACACAAGCCAAGGCCTGATTTCTGCCATGTCCATAGAAAGCATGGCTGAACCTGGCATTACCAACACATGGCATAAAACTTGCGCTCGGTGCTGTACCAGTGAGCCCCCCAAGTCCCATCTCTGCATGAGCCAGGAGGAACTGGGCCCTGAAGATGGGGCTATGGCAACAGCATGCCCTACAGACCAAAGCACAGCCAAAGCCCTTTCTGCAAAGGAACACTGGTGTCTGAATGACAGCACGACAGATCACTATGACTCAAGTGAGAGACTGCCATCACCTGTTTAATGGATCACTGATTCATTCAACAAACCTTTACTGGCCATGCCCCATGTGCTGTTCCTCGGGAATTAACAGAACATGGCGGCTAGGATTAGCACATATGGGACAAGTGTGAAGAGAATAAGAGAAGGGCACTCACAGGGTGATGAAGAAAAAGACAAGACAGCTATGAACTCTGCTCGTGGCTGCCTTGCAAGAAATGTGCAGGAACTAGTTGGGCCAAGGAGGCGGGAAGGCACTGGGGCAGAAGGACAAGCATACTTGGACCATGGTGGGAAGCTGAGTACATTCTGCAGTGTGGCACACAAGAAATAGGGGGTTGAGCCACCAGAACAGAGATGCAAGCTGGGTTGGAAAGGGGGAGGCAGCCCCAAGCTCCAGGAGCGGCTTTGTGCCGCAGCTGTGTCCAGGCTGAGAAGTCCGCTGGGAGACTGGGTTGCAGGAGGACTGAGGAAGGTCTTCCTGCACCATGCCTCTTGCAGATGCACAGGAACATCTCAAGCTCGGGTAGCAGGGCTGACCCAAGGATGCTGTGGTTTCTCATGAACGTTTGTGCAGAATGACACACGCAACGGTGTAAGTGAAATCTGAAGCTGTGAGGCTAAGAAGCCAGACACAAAGGCCTCAGGATTAACCACTCTGTTTCTGAGAGAGTCCTAGGACTAGAAACAAGATGAAAGAACTGGCAGGAGGGGTACAGGAGCGATGGGTAATGGGCACGGAGCTTTCCTTAGAGGTGAGAGAATATTCTGAACTAGAGACAGAAGTGGTGTTTGACCCCACTGAGAGTGCACTGAATGTCACTGAATGGTACATGTTCATGTGGCTTTTATGATACATGCATTTACATGTCAATTACAAAAACACTCCAAAGGAATGCAAGAACTCTGAAAACGTCACAAATGCCAGTGGCTGGCTGCAAGCCTCTGTCCCTTGTGAACTGAGATAGGCAGGTCAGAGAAGGCTCCCGCAGCATTCAGGTCCAGGGGCTGCACTGCAGTGGCCAATGGAACCTCTGTCCTTCCTTTCCTAGACAAAGCCAAGGCCTCAGGGGGCATCCTCAAAGGCCACTTCCAGAAGGACGCAGCTTCCACACCTGGACCTAGTTCACAGGTACACAGGGGGAGCTCGCCTCTGAGACCACGGGACCTCCCTTGCAGGATGAACCGCAGCAGGTGCCACCATGTGTGCCTACAATAGTTCCACACACAGAAGCTGCCAGCACCATTGGTGGTTTTGTCAATATTCAGGGAAGGCGATGGCTACTGCAGGTAAAGCCAGGGCTGCTCTCTTCTTAGGCACTGCTGGCTCTGCTCCTGTTTGTACAAACAAGGCTTCACTCCCAGCTGCACAAAGACCACCAAGAAGCAGCAACAGGGCTACTTCATACACACGGGCTCACAACCCAACGCCCCGCTCAGTTACAGAGGGCTTCCTGTGTTTCCAGACAGGTCCAACAAGCCGAGTGCCCCACCTTCTTTGGGGGTAACTCCACTTCCATCCATTGGGAAGAATTCCACTGACATGGGCCATTGCCAGCTGGCCCCTTCCTCTGCCCAGGGACAGGGACTCCCAGTGACTTATCTTTGACAAGCAAAGTTAGCCACTAAATCAGAACAAAGAAGGAGAATAGATTGGTGGCTGAGCCTGTCCTGGGGAAAAGAACAGAGCTCCCTTTGCCACCAGCAAGACTCAGCTGGAGGAGGGGCCACGGCCTGACCTCGGGGGGACGTCCACACAGACGTGAGGCCAGGACTTTCCCAACATGGCTACTGTCCATGGGCAGACAAAGGGGCAGCCCAGATGCTGTCAGGGGCCCGTCTGTAGCCCAGGGAACAATTCCCTCTTTCACTGCCTGGCCAGGCAGCCAAGGCCAGGGGCAATGCCAGACACAGCTTACCCTCTGAGTGCCAAGGCCCTTCAAAAAGTTGTAGTGATTTTAAACAGAAATGTCCCATCTTTCATTGCTTTGAACCAACCGCACAGTACAGCCTTTGACCTTTCCCTGACAGCATCCACTGCCGCACCTGCCACTGCCAGCAGTTTGGATGCACTGCTGTGTGCTTGGGGACAAGTCTATCATTTCCCCTCTGCCCACAGGTTTCAAGGCTGTTGGGCACTCCTGCTCGGAGCACAACGCACAGTTCATGAAAGTCTCACTGCCCCGTCCTAACTTGCTGCTTCTCGTCACAGGGTCTTTGGGATCTAAGCAACACATTCATCAAGACTGTGCCCAGCACGGGGCGAGGATCCCTGGGGTTGAGGCTGGAGCTCAGTATGCGATGACTTCCATTCCCAGGGGACTCTTCTCTCTGGGCTTCCAAGATGTATGTGGGACTGACATGTTGGCTGGAAAGTAGCCTCGGACCAGGTGGGTGTCCCTGTTCACCAGCAGGAGTTCCTTGACACTGGACAACTGAGCCCTGTGACACCAGGAAGCCATGAACAGCCGTGTGACACCTGGAAGCCATGAACAGCCTTGTGCTACCCTGGACTCAGGCCTCCAGGCCCAAGAATTGGCCATAAAAGCTTTATCTTTGCTTCCTGATTGCTTCTATTGCTAATCCTCATTGCTTTATTATTGCTATTATTATTACTAAATGCATTGCCCTGACCCATCATACTCTGTGAGACCAGGACAATCTGGCCAGCTAACCAGGGTTCTTCAGGGAGCAAGGCCCAGGGTACTGGGTTGTCCCTGTGAGTGGGGAGACGACCTCCAAGACAAAAAGCAGGAACTAAGGGGCTCCAGGACTAGACTCCCAGGGTTCCAAGCACAGCTCTGCCACTTCTGAGATGTCTGGCATGCAGTGAGTGGATTGCTCCATCATGCCATGCCTCAGTTTCCCCATCTACATTTGCTCAGGCACCAGTGTGAGGATTCCAGGAAACTCTGCTGCCAAGCTGAGAACCAAATACAGGGACTGAACAAGCACATCCATGGATGCCCTTCTCAACAGCACAGAGGTGAAAACAACTTGGTGTCCTTGACTCACAGCTGGATAAAAAGGTTATACACAGACCACAGAGAGATACCTAGCCATAAAACAGATTGCAATGCTGATCTGGACTATGGGGAGGGTGGGGGGTGGAGGGCCCTGAAAGACATCACGCCTGAAGGAAGAGGGAACTGCCAGCACCTAGACAGTAGGTGAACCTGCTGAGACGGAACAGAGCAGGGCAGCCAGAGCCTGGAGAGTAACTGCTGACAGGTTCAGGTTTCCTTCTGGGGTGGGGAAAATGGCATGAAACTCAGAGGCAATGGATGCACAACATGGCAAACGCATTCATTCCCTGAAACCCACTCTCTGTAAAAGTGCAGCTCCAAAGAAATTCATCTTGCCTCAGTGAAAAGAAACATGCACAGTGGCTGAGTACCCAGCCCACGGCTCCCCAGCAAAGCTAGAGGGTCGGGAGATCCTGGGTACCTTCATCACATGCAGTAGCCCTCGCTGGGCCAGGAGGGCAGAACATATGACAGGTGTGTCCCAGGAAGGTGGCCAAATGAGTAAACTCCTGGTCCCTCACCCTGCCCCTCCAGAGGTAAGCGCAAATTCAGGAGTCCACAGACTGGCTCCATTCTCCTGCAAACACTGAGCTTTGGAAAGACTGCTGCACTACCCCTATCCTGGCACAACACTTCGTAGACCTCATCCCACTGCGCTGCTGCAGAGGTCAAGCCCTGCTTCACGGGAGGTCTCCACCTACAGGATGAAGGATGCAGTGCTGGTCTCACAGTTACACGGCCTGGGGTTCTCTGCTTACCACACCTCCAAGCACTGATAGGTCAATGGTAACAGGCCCTGTAGCAGGTACTGCTCCTTTCCAGTTTGGCTGTGCGCCCTGGAGCAACTTTATTTACATCTCTATGGCCTATGGACACCTCAGGGCATTTTACTTTCAAGACACACGGCTGACTCCCTAAACCTCACAGATAACTGAGCTCTGGCCACCCTTTCCTTCTTAGAGGTGTGGGTGAGAACAGGGTGGCGGCCCACCAGCACTCTCAGGTCTGAAGGCAAACAGCAGTGCCAGCCCCAGGGGGTTGTTACGGGGTTCGATGGGATCATACACACTCAGTGCTTGCAGCAGTACTAGCTCCCACACATGCACAGTAAGAACATGCTCTGAGCAAAGCCTGAGTTCAGCCAGGCTACAAAACCCCATCAAACTCATTAAGGGATCAAGGGCTCAGACTTGGAGCCAAACCCTGTGTCAGGAAACGCCCCCGCCCCAGTCACAGACGCCACCCACTCACTTTCCTGTTAGTTCCTGCAAAGGCCAGAGGCAGCACTGGAACCCAGAGCCCAGCACTGCCCAGCAGCTCACATGGCCGTCTTGGATGTCAGCCTTGCTGCCACCACCCCGGCAGGAATTCCAGTGTCCCCAAGGAACCGACGCAGTACAGAGGAGTGGGAGGGGCTGCCCCTGGGGCCCGGTGCTGTTTACTCTGCACTAACTGATGAAGTCACTGTCCATGTGGGATTGGTCCTCGTGGGGCCTGCATCATGGCCCATGGAGAGCAACCAGCTCGACTTGGGCCAGTGTTTTATGTTCCCTGCTGCCCTGCTCGCCCCTGCTCTAAGGCTGCCAGAGCAGTGTGGAAGCCCATGCCACTGACTGCACAGGGAGTAGCGGCTGAGGTCACTCCAACGTCATGGAAACCTAGGCCGATTGCTCAGGAAGGTTCTGGGCCCAGCAAGGCTTGGAGGCGGCTCCAGCATCCCCATCCCACCACTGTGTGACTTGGGGGTGCCTCTCTCCTTGGTTCCCACTGCGAAGTGGTGATGAGAAGACATGGCTCCCCAGTGGGCTGTTGGGAAAGCTGAAGCCTTGCACTCGGCAAGTTGTGGCACAGAGCAGGGGTTCAGCAAGTTTCGGGCCCTGCACCTCCTCGGTTGTGCCCAGCAGCAGCAGCAGCCATGTCTCTCAGAACCCACTGCGGCAGACGGCCAGCCACCAGAGAAATGGGTATCTTCTCTGTCCCAGACAAAATGAAACAAATGCTGACCAGAGCACTGAACAAGCACCTACTGCGTGCAGAGCCTGAGGTCCCTGGGGGCTGGTGCAGTCCTGGCCCATCTTATCTTTTTGAAGACTTGGTGTGAGTGGGTTTAGCAGGTGATCTACCATCTGTGTCCCCTGCAAGTGCGTGGAACCTGTGTGCCCAGTAGCACAGAGTCCAGCATGACAAACCTGCTCATAGAAGCATGAGGAAAGTGGAGAAGGCTAGGGACTATCCACACATTTCAGGCCCAAATAACAGCTTTGTTCATGCAGAAGCATGGCAGTCTTTCCCTCCCTTTCTAAGCTGGTCTGCTTCGGAAGCTTCCAGCAGTGTTAACCAGAGCCACACAGGCACCATCAGCCTGGGGCAGGACCTTGCAGGGCCGGGATCATGGGCTTCGCCTGGTCCACTGAGCCAACAGCACCCGCTGCCAAGCCTGGCACCCAGCCGCATCCTCCTGCCAGCAGCGAGAGGCCTCCTGGGGCTGCAGGACTGCTGATGCCAGGCTTTAAGCAGCCCAGGATGAGCCAAAAAGTGGAAGGAGGAAGGGCAGCAGCTGGATGAGAGGGCCACAGGGTTACCAGGAAAGGCCCACAGCTGGGGACAAATTCACAGCATGTACCAGGCCTAGAAGGTGGGGACAGGGCCAGGCAGACCCTATGTGCTCTGAGCTGGGGACCTCAACAACACTGACCTCCAACACCAACGCCCAGTGGAACTTCTCACAAGAATGGAAATGTCCACATGTGGCCAATGAGCCTGTGGACGGGGTAGGAGCTGAATTATTCCAGGTGTGGCCGCTACTGACGGTGCCACAGAACAGGTTCAGACTCTGGAGGTTATCTGGCCCCCGGGATGCAACAGAGGAAGCCAAGCAGGTGGAGCAAGGCCCTCGGTCCCCACTCTGGGGTTCAGGTGCTGACAGCTCACGGCCAGGACCCAGGAACCCTGGTCCCATGCACTGCCCATGTTAACTCTGAACTGGTTCCAACCACTCCCCAAGATGTCCACTTCACAGAGGAAGAGCATGAGGTCTGGAAAGCTTGAATCCCAGCTTGAGGGACACCGGATGTGGACTTAGCTCTAAGTGCTGCAGCACTTCAGGTAGGTTGCCCCACTCCAGCCCCCACCACTGCCATCTCCCAGGGGTGGTAGTGGCATCCCACTTCCCTCATAAGAAATGGTGATGTGGTCCAGGGAGGGGGCTGATGGCCAAGGCCTTCACGAAGAATCCACTTCTCCTCCCCTGTGGTTGTATTCCTCAGCAGGAAATGGCAGCCCTTGCCCAAAGAATTAGCCATTTAAATTTGGCTCTTTCCATCAAACAAACTGTGCCTCTCCATCTCCCTGCAACTCCGGGGTCCTGCTGGGTTGGTGGCCTTCTGAAAAGAGAAGCCCAGGGGTGTTGTCCAGCTGGCCTGGTGGTCCCCTCTACCTCCCACCACATCCATACAGGCAAGCTGCTCTTCCCAGTAGTGAAATCTGATCTTGGTCAGACCCAGGTCGCTGACCTTGACCATGGGGGGCTGTCACTCTCTGAGGGAATCCCTGTCCTCACTGATTCTGGCACTGCGGGCCAGAAGGAAAGGAGGCTGTGTACAAAGGAGCCTGGGTGTGAAGTAAAATCAGATAGGGTTTGGGTGGACCCCACTCCACTACATGTAGGCCATGCACGCTGGGCAAGTAGCTTCTCAGAGTCTGTTTCCTGCCTGCAATACAAGGGCACTGGGGCACATCTCCCAGGGCTATGCTGTGTTCAAGGAAATGAAGCACCTGCTCCTCTAGGTCCTTTTTATTAGCACTGCAGGCCACAGCAGAGCAAAGTGATTTTTTCTGAGTAGCCTCATGCAAATGTTCCAGCAAATATACAAGGGATGCTGGGAGGGTGGGAAATGCCACACCTGCCACACAGGTACAGCATTTCCCTCTGCTGCCCTAAGCGAGGCATATGGTTCCTCCTACCCTACTTCAGTACCTACCCAAGGTGAAGTGTAGGAACCATGTGACAGGGTAGTCCCAAGGACCGTGAATCACCCATAAGCACCTGGCTTGTGGGAAGGCTCAGGAAGCCGTCCGTGGTGCCTAATGCTGGTGGCCTTGGCCTCTTCCAAACTGGCCCTCGCATCACTTGGAAAGTGCTCAGTACATATCACAGTAAGGAAATCAGATCTCAGATCTAGGCAGTGTGTGCCCAAGGCTGTCCACCCAGCAGTGGCCCCAGTGACTACTGCACCTGAAAGAATCAGGTCACTCCCTCTGGACTGACGCTGGGAATTAGGATGGCCGTCAGAGGACAGGAGACCCATCACACAGCCAGGCACCCAGGCACCCAGGCACCCATGCAAACTGACATTTTCAAAACGAAAAAAATATGGCTGCCCTCAGCTCAATCACAGCAAATGGGGATCTGGCCATTGTGGCTTTGTAGTAAAGTTGTCTCCTGTCTGCTCTAGTCCCATAGGGAAGAGGACAAAAGGGAGATTCGACTACAGGACTGGAGTACAGAATGTCCTTGATGAACACACACTGACGGACTAAAGGCATGAGAGAGCCACACTGGATGGACAGGTGGATGGCCGGAGAGACGGACAGATGGAAGGAAGGAAGAAAGAAGGATGGATGGTGGGTGGGTAGGTGGGAAGTTCGATGTACACAATTACAAAGGCTTCAAACACCTACTACCTTCAGGTACTCAGCACACACTTTGCCTGTTTCATCCTCACAACCACCCTATAAATATTATTCCCAATGCAGGCATCTGGCATGGTGGCTATGATACCAGCTGGGATGTCCACATCGCACATTAGAGTGGCTGGGTTCCTACTCAGTCTCCAATTCCACCTTTCTGCTAATGTACTCCACAGGAGGCAATAGGTGATGGCTCAAGTGACCAGGTCTCTGCCACCCAGGAGGGAGACCTGGATGGAGTTCCTGGCTTCTAGGCATTCGGGAATGACACAGCAGAAGGAGGTCTCAGTCTCTCTCTCCTTAACTATGCTTCCCAATAAAATAAATAAATCTAGATACTGTTCCTGCTTTACGGAAGAGGAAACTCAGCCTCACAAGGGTACCACTGGAGAGTGGTGGAGCTGGGGCAGTGAACACAGCCAGGCCATAGAGGCTCTCCAGAGGAAATTGTGACCACCTCTGCCTGACTGCATTCAGGCTCTCTCTAGCCACCAACAACTGCACATATCCCTAGAAAGCGGGTCCCACAGGACATCACAGAACTAATGAAGGTGGCCTGAGTCTCCCAGGCTGGGGGTCTGTGAGCACTCACAGGGGTGTGTGCGTGTGTGTGTGTGTGTGTGTGTGTGTGTGTGTGTGTGCGCCCTGCCAGCCTCTGGGACCTCAGAACACCCGCGGTGCTATAATAGGGCTGGCCAGGGGCTGAGGGAGAGTCGCTTCAAACAGACACAGGACTATTTGGCCCTAGGAGTGACAGCACCATTAACACACAGCCAAGACGCAGGGGCTGCAGCCCCCACCACCCCGGCTGATGCTCTGTCACACCAGCTCCTGAAGGTCACAGCCCCTGCAAGACCAACAAGACAGGACGCCAGGTCACCTGAGGCCCACCAGGACCATCTCCTTCAGCGAAAGCCAAGGCCGAGTGGTGACAGGAGTCAGGCACAAAGGAGGAGATGGTAGGGCTTGGGGCTACCCACACCTATGGATGTAGGTTCCAGCTTCACTGCTGACCATGGGACTCACCCAAGTCAATCTGCCCTTCTGAACCTCCGTATTGGCAGCTGCAAAGCAGAGCAGTAGGTCACCCATAAGCAGACAGAATGGCTGGTACACAGCAGGTACTCAGGATGTTACCAGTACTCTCAGTGGACACGGTGCAGGCATGAGGGACCATGGCGGGGTGGGGGAAGGAGGAGATATCGGAAGAGTCACCAGGAGAGAGCATCCTGAGGGTGGCTACAGCGGATCACAAACACACACACAGATTCAGCCCTCTGCCAGCTTCCAGTGAAAACCTTACGCTCCTGTGGTGCTTGCCCACTATAACTCTTGTTCTCAGTCCACCTTGCCTGTATTTCTTCATGCCCACCTTTATCTATGAAGGCCATCTAATCCTTCACTCCCTAGCCGGGCCACAACCACATGCCCCAGGCCCTCACCTGTGGTTCAGACCAGTTTACAGAGAGACTGGCTTGACACTGCCTCTCCATGCTCAAGGGGCATTGGGTAAGGTTGCCAAAGCCAGCACCCTTGTCTTTCTCACACAGGAAACACCAGGGCTCAGGGTTGCTGTGCATCTGTGAGGCTGTTCCCTGTTACTTGCTTGAAAGTAAAAGGCAAAAAAAGGGGGGGGGGCAAAGTTTGGGGCTGACATGTGGCACAGCAGATAAAGGTACCACATGTGATGCCAGCATCCCATATGGGTACAGGGCTGAGTTCCGGCTGCTCTACTTCCAGATCACTGCTAACAGCCTGGGAAAGCCGCAGAGGACGGCCCCTGAACCTGTGTGGGAGACCTGGAAGTTCTTGGCTCCCAGCTCGGCCTGACCCAGCCCTGTTCATTATGGACATTTGGAGGGTGAACCAGCAGATGGAAGACCTCTTTTTGTCTTTCCCTCCCTGTAACTCTTTCAAAATAAATCCTTAAAAACATTCAAAATGTCCACTGTTGTTTCTCCCTGGATCCTCAGGAAGCCAGGCGCCATGCCTGTGCCTGCTCCCCACTGGTGGGGTCCTCCCTAGCCCTGCTGCTTCTGTCTGGACAACAGAGACAATGACTCCCTCCTGAGACACAACGCTCTTGCTCTGGTCCCTGGACACACAGGAACAAGAAACATACAGTCCATGGGTGTGGGTGCATCTTCTTTGTAATGTCCCTGCTTCCCATAGTGGGAGGACCAGGGAGGAGATGGAGTCATAGCCCCATAGGAAGCCCTGGGTTGAGGTCAGAGGGTCCCTCTCCTCCCTGGAGCTGTGAGTACAGGCAAGGGGTCCTCGGCTCAAGCTTGCGGATCCTTGCTGCCAAAGCCATCCTCATACCGCCAGGTCCCAACCCCTCTGCAGCTCTTCTCCGTTTTGACAAAACACTCTATATGGTCACCGCTTCCCACCCACACATGACCACAACTCATGGTCACTCCATCCATAGTCCCCAGCACGCCTGGGATGAGCATCCTGACCTTCCCAGGCCCCGATTCCAAACCAGCAGAAGCCAGGAACAACAAATGCTTAGCAGTGTCCCCTAGTGGCTGCCAGTCCATGTTCAGCTGCGTCCAAGTGCCTACTATGTGCCATGCGCAGTAAACAGAACAGGACCAAAAATCCCAGCCTTCCAGGAGGGCCCTATGGGAGGCAGTGAGGGACTCAAGGAAGTGCGGACTGGACTGAGCCAGGCAAGGGGCTGGCCCTTTACATGTGGTCTCTCGGGCAACCTTTACACAGTCCCATACAGGCCCTTGCTCCTGCAGATGTGGAATGTAAGGCCCAGGAGGCGCAGCAAGGGCACGCTCAATGCCATTCTGCTTCCTTCCAGACCACACTGCCCTCCTGAGGCCCAAATCCTGCCTCAATCTGATCTCCCAGGCCTTGGTTAGGCTGATGTGTGTGCCGGGCCCCACCCAGCAGCCTTGGATGACACGTGAAAGGGTGGGAGGCGGTGCTGCCACCAGCCCTGATGCACTCTGAGACAGAGCAAGTCCCTGCAAGGGCTCCATGGCTGCCTGCATGTGGCCCAGGCTCCCATGCCCTGGATTTTTATTCTAGGAGTTAGTCCAGCAGCCTGGCATGTGGCTCTGAGGATGCACCAAGCATCTGTGGGATCATTCTTGGGGGCAGGTCGGTGCCAGGAGTTATGGGAATATGGCCTACATGCGTGACCACCACCCAGCACCCCTCGTGCCTTTCCCAGCAACTCCCCCAAGAAGTCACCACCATTCTGGCATCTGCCACTAATGGCTAGTCTTGCCTGCCCTCAGACTTCACGTGCAGAGGATCACGATGTACTCATTTGAGCCTGTCTTATTATATGAGCTGTGAGGGTCACCCAGGAGTATACTATTGTTCACTTCCACACAGTATTCTATTGTGCAACGATGCCACCAGTATTTTGATCTGTTCTACCACTGACAGACACATATGGGTTGTCTCTAGCTTTACATTGGCATCATTAAGGGTGCTCTCAACACTCTTCATGCCTTCTGATGAGCAGAAGCACTCAATTCTCTTGGCAATGTCACTGCAAGCAGAATCTCTGAGTCCTAGGAAAAGGAACGACTACTTTACACCCTTACCAAGTCTTGGAGGCAGATCAGCCTCCTTGTCTACAAGGGAACAGATAGGACCAGCAGCGGATCCAGATCACACAGCCAGGTCAGCATGCATGCCCTCAAGCCTGATGTGGATGGCCACCATGTGTGTGACCAGCTGAGAATGTGCAGAGGCAAGGGTAGGGGGCAGATGGGGCAGGCAGGGGCAGACATGCTGCTCTGCTGCCTAGAAGCACAGTGAGGACCCGATCTGTCCCCAGGAGGCAGGACGCCAGGGACGGACCTGGCAGGCTGAGCAAACACAGATGCATGAATGAGGCCTAAGTCCACCCAAACCCCAAGCACATAATTTTATCTGGAAGCAAAGCTCTGCCTGGCTGGCGCGCCTTCCTTCTTGAGGAGTGGGCAGCCTCCGATCTGAAGCGCCTTTGTCTTGTCGAGACTGTCCAAGCTGGAGTGGCAGGAGCCTCCTTGTCCAAACAAATGACAGGCCTCCCAGGTCCCTGGCAGCCTGCTGTCAGCCTCAAAGAACCAACTATCTGTGCCCATGTCCAGGGTTGTTGCGTGTAGCGTCCCAGGGGACTATGAGCATCCATAGGAGGCTCTGCAGTTCTGGAACTGACTGCAGGATAGGGTGAGGTGACATGTCCCCCCAGGACACAGGCTGAGAGTTGAAGTGTCCACAAGGCGGTCCCGCTCTGCTCTGCGGGAAGTCAAATATGAAAACAGCAGGAAAGGAGGCTGCATATGCAATTCCAGAAGAGACCAGGACTTCGTGTCACTGTTTCCTAGAGTCCCCCTGCCCCACTCGCTCTGAGGGGGCTGTGGGATGCATAGCCCAGCCAGTGGCCACAGTGCCCTCCAGATCAGCATCTGCCCCCAGCCCTGGAGTGGGTGCCCCCTAAGGCATCTAGAAATGGGGTATGAGAAAATCAAGGGGACACCTTCCACAGCTGAATACTCTGGGGATCATGTTTGGGCAGGAATGGTCTCGGGGTCCAGCCAGCAGCTCTCCCATGGTGCCAAGCTCTGGGAACAGCACCTGTAGGCCACACACTTCCCGGGCACTCCCAGAGGATAGGTGGGCATTAAAAGAATATTCTCCCGGGGATCCCCTTGCATGACCACTGGGGTTGACACTGGGAAATGGCACTCGCAGCTTTGGGGTACTTTCCTTAAGGGTGTGACCTCCCCTGTGTGATCCTTCTCCCAATCTCCATGAGCCAGGAGTGTTTGAGTGATCCCTACACACATGCTCCTATGGTCACCGGAGAGTTACGGATGCCCCTGGTCCGTACAGCAGGCTGTTCAACTTTTGGATGCCCAACCCAAGAGTCACCGGTTTCATGCCCCCCCACCACGCCTGTTCACTCAAGATTCAGAGCCACTAGACCCCATGCCCACTGTCCACAGGGGTCCGAGTTGGTGCACGCTGAGCTTGAGAACCACCAGCACAAACCAGCTTTGGCCTTGCTACATCCTGTCCCCAGCCCATGCAGCTTCCACCTCCCAAAGCCTGCAGGACGCGGGGAGGAGCTCAAAGCACGTTAAGGAAGCCCAGAGTCCCTCTAATATCCTCGCAGTTTTATTTCTGCACCAAGGATATTAAGTACATAACATGCGCATGTGACGCGGTACACTTATACACACACACATTTTACACCCAGTCTTTGCAGGTCTCTTCACACCTGTTGAGTAGAGGGCTGAAATGCAGACTGGGCACAGGGCGAGTGGAGATGTGACATCGCCCAGGCCCTGCTTCATATCTGAACCAGGGTTCCAATCTTCCCTGCATGATCTTCTCTCTAAGGGGAGACTGATTTGACTGATGATAAACTGGACCAGAAAAGATATAATGGTACCTGCTTCCCTCTCATCCTCCCGCCCACTCCAGGGCGTTCCCAGACCACCTGCATCTACCCATCTGCCCTAAAGCACCAAGGCGGAAAGAGAGCAGGGGGCAACGAAGCAGCTCCCACAGGTCAGGGCTCAGGCACTGCGGCTGGGGGGCCAGGCCAGGCTCAAGATGCTGGACTCCAGCCCGTGGATAGTAGAGGAAGCTGGCTCTTCCAGGGGTGTGAGTGCCCTGGCAGCGCTGGCCCCTGCAAGAGCAGGGCCCACAGGTTGAAGCTCTCCAGGGAGCCTCCACCCGACAGCACCACGAAGGCCAGAGAGCAGCAAAGGCACGCACTCAGAACTGCTACAAGGTGCAGTGTTGCACTGTGTGAAGCCGGAGCTATACGGCTTAGTCCATACCGCAACTTCCTGAGTGTGAGTCACCTCAGAGGGGACCGCAGGGTGTGGGGGTGGAGCCTGAGACTGCATTCTGACGAGTGCCCAGGTGAGACTGACGCTGCTGATGGGTGGACCACGCTTGGACATAGCAAGTTCCTAGGGTCCTCATCCCTGTTTTCCAGTTTCATCTGCTTAGAAGGTTGAGTGATGGAAGCACACACACATACCATGGGTCAGGGGGCAACAAGAGATCTTCCCTCCACTGTCCACTCCTCAATACTAAGCTGAAGAAGTTCTGGCAGAGCTAAGTTGAAGCCAGGAAGCCAGAACTGCATGCAGATCTCTGACATGCTTGCAGGCGCACTAGTACTAGAGCCATCACCTGACGCTTCCCAAGGGTGCCAATATGTAAGATGTCGGAATTACAAGCAGAGGCAGGACTCAGAAGCCAGGCACTTTGCATTGGGAGGCAGGCACCTCTTTTGCAGTTTGTAACCTGCACAGAGTTCCAGGAAGCAAGAAGAGGTATGGCCAAGATTTGGACGAAGGACTGCCTGCTCCAAAGCACAATGCAGACTCCCGAGCATGAGTTTTCCTCTGTGTGGCCCTGGTGCTGCCAGCTGGGCTGTGGGGAACCCAGAGGTCACGGGTAACGAGTGGGTAGGTTCTGTGGGAAGAACAGGATGCTCTCTGCTCTGGAGAGCCCACTGGAGCCCTTGCTATGATCCTGACTTGCAACGTTAAAACCCACATGAGGCCTGCTAAGCAGGGCCATGTCCTGCCCGGAACAGTAGGCAGCAGATCCCAGCAATAAACTGCAAGGGTTCTCGATTCTGACAACCCTGAGTTCAAATCCTGCCTCCACAATTTCACCACTGTGTGATCTGCCACAGGTAACTAAGCCTCCCGGAGCCTCAGTCTCCATCCTAGAAACACCCAGCTCCTCCAGGGAACTGCTGGAACTCAGAACAACTCAGAGACCACAGGCGCTGGCATGCAGAGAGGAGATGAGTGAGCCACAGCACACTGCTGGGAGAAGTGTGCACAGAGCCCCACCAGGGCATGGTGCCAGGGAGAAGCGTGCATGGAGCCCCACTAGGGCTCACAGGAGGGGAAGGTGTGTCTGGGATGCAGCAGAGACAGCAGAGCTAGGGGTGGAGGGCATGGCTGCAGTCCAGGGACCACCACCCGTGCAAAACCTATGGCCAGAAGCTGCAAGTCTGGCTAGTTGGCTAGTACTAGAACTTGACCTAGAACAGACATGCTTGCCACAGAAGGGTCTAATGCCCTGTGGGCTATTTCTGAAAGCAGAGGTCTGCCTATCTGGCAGCCCCTGTGGTGTACGAGCTAGGGAAGAACTGGGTGCAAATCCTGGCTTTGTGAACCATGAGTTGAGTAAGGCAGGCAGGCTGTGGCCACTGTGGAGCCTGAGCTGGCTCCCCTGTGCAATGGAGGCTGAGGATCCAGAAATCAGGCTCAGCACTCAGCCTGTTCCTGGCTAGGCTGCACTCACATAGCCCAGGTGGCATCCCAGACGGCCTGGCTCTGGCCAGTGGTGCCAGCATGTCCTGCACAGGAACAGAAGGTCCTAGAATACCAGTGCACAGAAGAGGCTCACAGCCCAGTTGCTGGGTAAACCCCCAGTCAGTCACCAACACAGGGTAACTCGGCCACCACCAGGAGGGGCCTTGTGTTGACATGGCTGCCTTATCTGCTGGGTTTCACTGGCAGTGTGTGTTCCTTGCTTCTCAAAGGACAAAGTTCTGGGGTACAGGAGAACTTATGGCAAAGGGACTCCACGTACATGTGGTATCGCATCTGCAGCGCCAAGCAGCTTGGAGCCCATCCTGTGGTAAGGGGGAAGGTGTATTGTGTTTATTAATTTGAGGGACAGAAAGAGACAGATGCAGAGAGAGCACACATCCCAACCTCTGGCTTACTCCCCAATCACCCACAATGGCCACAGTTAGGCCAGGCCTTCAGCTGGGAAATCAAGCCAGGTCTCCCACATTGGTGGCAGGGACCTAACTGCTTGAGCCATCACCACTGCCCACCCCCTACCCCCGGGTCTGAATTTGCAGGAAGCCAGGGCTAGGAGCCAGAGGCAGGTCCCGAACCCAGGCCTTCAAATATGGGAAACATGCACTCTAATCAGCAGCTAAACCACCTGACCAAACACCAGCCTGGGTGAAGGTCTAAATGAGCAAAGCAAGAAAGGTGCTTCCATGATGGGGACACATAAAGAAACACTCTGAAAATCGGAGCTGCTGGCACGGCCACACCTGTCACTCTTCAGCACGGCAGGCTGCCTGATGGGAATGCCCTTACCTCCCTGCAACCTCATTCTGTCTCACCTTCTGCCCCACTCCCTTCATCTTGGGGTTTCCACCCTGGCACTGGGGACTCATGGGGCTGGGTCATTTTGTGTAGGTGGGGTCGGGTGGGGGTTGGGTGGTAGCCCTGGCCTCCATCCACTGCTGGTCTCCACGAAATAGCTGTGCACCCAGGCTCACAATGTGTCTTACCTCTAGGAGCCATAAACTGAAAGCACTCTGTCCAGTGACAGAGTGTGGGAGCAATACACCATGTTTGCACACAGCAGAATATTACTGGGCCAGGAAAAGAAAGGGGATGCTGGCCCAGGTATCTGGCTGGACCCTGAGCATCCCATGCTGATAAGTGACACACTAAGCCATGAAGGCAAACACTGCATGACCCACAGAGTGTCAGATTGACTGAGACATAAGACATGGGGCAGGGATGGAGCACGGGGAGAGGGTACTAAGCAGGGGCAGAATCTTAGCTTTGCTAGAAGAGCTCTGAGGTTGGATGGTGGTGACAACTGGACCAAATGGGAACGGGCCTCACGCCATGACCGCCGTAAGGCATGCTGCTTCACAATTTTTAAAGGCCACTGCGCCCCACCCCCCACCAGGGAGCACCTCCCTGGTAGGCTGCCCCTGCCCACCCTGTGCCATCTCAGATCACTGTTGGAGGAACAGCTCCCCCTGAGGGAGCAAGGCAGTCCCCACCAGTGAAACAGCCATCTGGCTCTCAGCTCAAGGAAAATCACTCAAGAAAACGAATGGACTCATGGCAGGGTGGGCAGGAGGGGAGATTAAAAAGGAATCAAATCTGGACTACCACCCCCCAAGAATAACAGTTCTCTCTCTCTTTTACAGAAGCCCAGGTGTCTCTCGCCTGCCTTCTTCTGCCCTGACACACAGGTGTTCTGCTTCCTTCTCTCTCTGCGTTAAAGTGAACATTTTGCAAGAACAGAAGCACTTCATTCACAAAGGAAAAAGTCCATGCTCAGAGCACTAGTTTTCAGAGGCCAATGAACAGGGCGTGCACACTGGAAAACAAACAGAAAAACAAGCTGTGAGCACCAAAAATATTCTCTCGTGTGGAGCAGTAATGAAGGCAACAGGGACTCTGCTTGGCACCGTCTCAAATGCACAGGATGGTGATGAATTCTGAACTGCCTCACTGGCTGTTCCTCCTGCCAGTGCACTCTTCCCTCCCCAGTGGACTGGGTAGGCCTCTGCCACCTGCTGGGCCTCAGTCTAACCACCACTTCCGCCCAGAAGCCTTCCTTCACCACTTCCACCTAGACTGGGCTCTTAATACATATCCTATTTCAAAGCAGCTTTTAGATTTATAGCAGAGCTGCAAAGAGAATTCCACCATGGCTGTCATGTGACTCTCACTCATGTGAACAGTGTGTGACCACGACGCCCCCGTCCTAACCAAAGACCCAGCACCGGCACTGGCGCCAGCCTTGACATTCTATGTGGGCTTCGCCTCATCTCCCTCCACTCTTGTGCAATCTGCCCTGCCGCCCATTCCAGGGCCCTTTTTTCTTCCTAAACTCTGTCTCCTACCCACAGCCACTGCAACTGCACCACAACAGCTGTGAAGACAGCCACCAGCAAACACAGAGAAAAATGCATGCTAAGAAAGACGTGGAGCGGGAGCCCTCACAGCTGCCATGGGAGGTTGGAGGCTTCTCTGAAATCCTGGACACCTAGTGACCATACAACCCAGACACATACTCCTAACAGTGGAAGCAGGTCCCTGAGGGGCCGAGTATGCACCTGTGTGCAGTGGAGCATGAGGTGAAAGCCCCATCAGTGTCCACCAGCACACCTTTGACCACAGACAAGCCCTTCTAGTGGCTAGCTCAGCCCCTGCCCAGGCGCCCTTCTTGATGTCTCTGGAGCAGAGCACCCAGTTGATAAGAGGGGATATGCTCGCCAAGTAACAATGGCTCCAGACAGCAAAAGGCAGGGTGCATCTGTTGGACACTGCACAAGCGTGTCTGCTTAGGCAACAATTGCCCTAAGCCAACCCTCTGCCTCCCAGCTGGCCCCTCAGCAGATGGACTCATTTCAGAGGCCAGGAAGCTGAGGCTCGGCAGATCAACCACCTGCTGAGCAACAGGCTTCCCAGATTGGGATGGGTGACAATGGGCACCCAGGGACCACCTGACAAGCTACAGGCACGGCTACTGTGAGCCACAAGCGCCCAGAGCCTCGTTCCCAGCTCAGCACTGACCCCACCCACTCTTCGGTGAGCCCTTTCCGCAGTCTGAGACCCGGAGGGTCCCGGGCCCTCCCAGACCTGCCCAGGTTGTCCCTCACCTCATCCCCTGGGGACCTGGCAGTGATGCAGCCAAGTCTGTGTAGCCACCTGGCTGAGCCATGGGTCATACTTCCCTGTATTCCCCATCAGACTGCACTCTGCTCCCCAGAACCAAATCAGGAAGGAGAAAGAGGCCCTGCCTAAGGTGGGAGGGTGGGGCAGGGCCCTGGCATCCCCAGGGGTGGTGACCCTCCCGGGGTGGGAGGAACTGGGGTGTTTGTTTTCCACAGGGCTCCGTCATGTTTCTCCTCCCAGATGATGTCTGCTGCTTATTATAACGATGACAACAGTGGAAACATGGCTTGTGGCTTTCTTCGGGGAGAGTGGGGGGAGGTGCTGGGTGCTCTCCTCCTTCTGCCTCTGCAGTGGCTGCCACACACCTGAGATGAGGCTCACGCGTGGGGTGGGGAGGTGTGAGGGTTTCTGTGGCTGGGAGGAGCACGTGAAGGGACAGAGCACTCGGGTGCAGTGCTGTGGTGAAGGCCACCCTAGGGGCTGAAGAAGACAAGTGTCCCAAGCCAGGGATTAGGAGAAAAAGATGAACCTGATGATCTGAATCCAATCTGGGATTAGGCAAACTTCTCAAAGGCCTAGGAGTGGCTTCTAGGAGATGCATGCTGAAGGATGCTGCAGGGCATCTGAGCTCATAGGGAAGAGTAGTGATTGATTATTGATGTCTGCATTGAGCACCATCACAGGAAATATAGAACAGGTGCCACATCCACCATTGCACATCATTCTGCATCCTGAAACATCTCATGGATTTCCACGAGGGAGCAATATTTCAGGATATTACTGGGAATCTTCCCCAACTTTCACACCACATGCTCAGATGCAGGATAATATGAAGAGATGACTTTTCCCCCAAATACTTACACACCTGGCATTTGTTCATGCACAGACAAAATTCACTTCTCACAGGAAGCACTCATACCCTGGCTTCTGCCCCTGGGAGGGTACTGCATACCTGGGGACCAACCAGTGGCCTATCTTGGCTAATTGTAAGCTCAGACTCCTGCTTTGACTTTTCACACCTAAGAAGAGTCCCAGCAAGGCTGCATAGAGCTTTTGGTAAGGGTACAGCCCCGAGAGTGGGGCAAGATCATGGAAGCCCTGTGCAGTTGGGAAGGCATATCTGAGGCCACTGGGCAGCTCAGCCCTCCTCTCCAGGGGTCCCCAGCAGCCTCATCCACCACTGGTGCATCATGGGCACCTCCCCTGGATGTGGCTGGCACTGGGACAGGCAGTAGCAGAGTCTGCTTGGAGACGTGTTCCCCATCCAAGGTGTCTGGAACAGCCACATTTTCTGGCCTAAGGAGAGGAAGGCATTCAGGGCCAGTGCTGCCCCCAGTACAAACAGCCAGACAGGTTCTGCTTTTGCAAATAAGGTCCTGGGTCCTACTTTCCACTGTCCTGTACCTAGGCAAGTCCCGCCAGCCTCCTGCAGGTATGGCCTGTTCCAGTGCCCAGACCAGAACACAGAAAAAATATCACCATGCTGCCTTCCAGAGCAGTACGCAAGGGGGCAAGGGAGTCAAAGGAGTGGCATGGGCCACCCCCAGGACAAAGAGGAAGAGGAGAGGCCAGCGGGAGGCCAGGACTCTGGATGTTAGCACCCTAGCAGCCAAGCAGTTCATCTTTCTAACTTCTATTCCCCAGTTCCTCTGCCTGACTCCTCTTCCTTTCCTAACACCTGTGCCAAGGGTACACAGGCCTCTTGACAAAATGCTCCCAGGTATGTGGCCCTTGGGGGTCAGTGGCTCCTGTGGGACACACTGATAACACCAAGAGGTCGGTGACTCCCCAGTCCCTTGTGTACCCTTCCCCTAGCCCTCCAGCCAACAGAAAACCAAGTGGAGGGAGCTCAACTTCTGTAAGGACTGAGGGGACATCAACGTCATCCAGGAGCCTGGAGGGAGGGGCTTTGCAGATATTGGTCAGTTGGGGGATCGCCCTGGCTCAACCAGCCAGGACCAGGGTCACCCAGGGTCCTTGTGAGAGGTGTATATGCAGTCAGAGTAGCTGTTACCACAGAGGCAGAAGGCAGGTGGATAGCACCACTGTGGGCCCAGGAGCCAAGGAAAGCAGGCAGCCCCTCCCTGAGGCCCAGGAGGAATGTTGTCTGGCTGATACCTGCAGGTGGGGTCTCCCACTGGTCACTCAGTTTTGGCATCTAATTCTAACAAAACACAGGATGAAGATTTTCTGCCCCCTACAGCCAGGCCACTGCACCACTGCCTCAGGCCAATCGGAAAGGAGAGGAACAACAGGTGTCATGTGCAAGGCCAAAGGATTGCAGGACCTGGCTCAGCTTTCCAGGCTTCCCAAACCTGCCCACCAGGCCATCCTTGCTCTGTGCCCACCTGGCACTGACTCTGCTGACCAAGCCAAAGGATCTTTGAGTCAGTAGGAGAACCTTCCCTGTCCCACAGATACCCATGGGGGACCCGTCCACGACAGCAGCAGAGCCATCCATATATCAGACACACTGGCCACGGATGCTTAGCGTCCCCGTAGTCCTGAGTGTCTCCACCTGGAGTGCCGCAAGTTCACCTTAGTCACTGAATGACCGTGAAATGAAATCACTGCTTCCAGACAGTGTGGAAGGAGACAGGGGGATGCGGAGGTATGGCTCCCATGCCGCCCGCTGCCCACCCTCCAGCCTACGTATGGCCTTGGGACAGCTGCCATGGCCACCCCAATGCCTGCAGCCTCTGGGGCCCCTGGGCTGTCGTCTTTGGGCCCCTACTCTTTTTCTACTTCCTTGCTTCTCGGCTCTTCCTCCCAAGTCTGTGGCCAAGATTTTAGGAAGTCACGGATATTTTCAGAGCTTTATTGTCCCATTTGTCACTGGCTAATTAGCTAGGAGTGACTAATCAGAAGACAGTGATGAGGCAGAGGAAAAACTCCCTCTCCTTGGCTTTGGGTTGCCCTTGGTTACTCAGAACCCACCGGCTAGACCCAACGGAGTTGGGGGAAGGGCACCCACTGGAGTCTGGATTTTCCTTGCCCTGCCACTACCAGAGGAGAGAATGACAGTGCCAGTCCAAAACAACAGTACGGTGGCCACTCAAAGGATGCTACAGTCCTCACTTGAGCCCTCCAGGGCTCTCCACCTCTGACCAGCAGATACAAAGCACCAACAGCCCCACTGGGTCCTGGCCTCTTCTGGCAATGGCAGCCTTGCGCCTCAGAGGGTGGAGGCTGTGTAGATGGTAGATGGGCTGAGACCTGTCTACACTGCCCTATCTGAGTCTGCCAAGATTTCAGAGTTGAGAGCAGAAGTGTCACTGGGAGAAGGAAGCAGTGAATGCCTGCTGAGCTCCTGCACCCAAAGGGATGAGCTCCTCACCCCCTAGTTGGGAGAACGTGCCTGTTACCATGACCCTCCCCAAGCTCCCACTCAGGCACACACTTCTGATACACAAACATCATTGCAACTGCTGCAGTTATTCTCCCATTTCACAGATGAGAACACTGAGACTCAGCATGTAGGGCCATGCTCAGAGCATAACAGGCAAAGCTGAATAATAAATCAGGTCTTTGTATCCATCATGTGGGATAATAAGGAGAGGACAGCTGGTGTCGGCTGTACTGGACTGGCTGCTGGGGTGGAGTGGAATCACATATCATATTAACATTAAGGGTTGTGCACATGCATATGCACACAACTGGCACACATATGGACATGTGTACAAACATAACACATGGTTTCTAAACAAGAGAATAGGGATGCAGGCAGTTGCCTTTCAGGGAGGACCAGCACCCTGAGGAGAAGCTGGGTCCTGTTGCAGGCTCTGACTAGCCAGCCAGCCAGGCTTAGCAAGGCCCAGGTCTGGCCATATCTGCCCTCGGAGGAGGCCCCAGCCTCTGCCTTCTAAGGAGCACTTGGGTCTCACTCGGTGGCTTCCACACCCCCACCCACACAGTCTCAGCAGACTGCTTGCACAGGCAGTTTCCTGAAAGGGGGCACAGGGAGCACCTAGGCCGGCCAGAAAAGAGGGAGGCAAGTACCCAGGAAGAATTTCCCAACTCTGGCTTCTGACCCCGCCAGTAATAAAAGCGTGATGAAGAAAGAGCAGACATGAGGCCAACACTGGCATCTGCAGGGCTGGCGATTTCCAGGGTAAAGTTCTGACTCATGACTGGCTGGCTTGCTTGCTTAATTATTACCTAAGAAGAAACGCAGGTGACTGCCACCATCCTTGGACGGTCATCCAGGGGCTGCTACAAGGTGGGCAAGCCAAGGATGGGCTTGGAAGGCAGCGACCATGCCCCCTCTTTCAGCATACTGTGGCACCAACGGTCTGGTTTGGTGAATAGTGACAAGTCACCCCCAAAATCCCCTGTCCCTGGCCACATACTAGCGGCCGGCCGGCCTTGGACCTTTCCTCCACACCGACAGTAAAGTAGTTCAGCGTGGAGGGCAGCACCCCCACCTGCAGACCAGCACCTGTGAGCAGCTCACTGCAGGAATGGATGGGTCCGTGTGTGTAAAGCAGCTGCTCTCCTTGGGAAGCATCTGGTAATGTCTGGATACATCAGCATGCCACTGGACTCCTGTGATGTGCGGAACAGTCCCAGCACAGCGAGCGCAGACAGTGATCCGGCCTCAGCTATCCATAAGCCATGGGACTGAGAACTGGGCGTGTCCAGGATGTAGTGTAACGCTTGGCTCAAGGTTAAGTGCTTGTTAGCTGCTTCTGTCTTGAAAAGGTTGCATTGGCCAGCGAGCACAACACTGCTGCCCCACATCACAGAGAAGGCAAGGACTGGGAAGACTGCAGCCTGCCTGGCTCCTAGCATTTCTCTGTCCCCTTGGTACCTGGCCCTGGAGTACAGGTGGCCCCAGGCCTGGGCCCCCACTGTCTTCAGAGAGCCTCAGTTCTCCTCGGTGGCCTGGGATCGCACACAGCTGCTCCAAGGCCCCCTGGGCTGTGCAGCTGAGCAGAGGGAAGCAAGCCCTTTGCTGCTCTGTCTGCCTGGGCACGTGCAATGGACATGCCCCAGCGTCTGGACCCTGCAGACGACTTTTTTCCGCTTCTTCCTCCCACTGCTGCTGTCTGCCACCTCCAGCTTCTGCACAGAAGACTGATCTGTCTCCAAGAGACCCCTTCAAGCAAGACGCCTGGACCTGGAGCTCTGAATTAGCCTTTCCTCCCAGTGGACTGTCCCCATGAGGCCCCCATCCTGGTACAGCCAGGGTTGAAAATGGTCCTGAAATACTATCTGTGATCCAGCGTGGTAAACCCCTTCCATCTCTCCAGGCTCTGAGACACTCAGTTCTTCCCCCAACATGGGAAGCCATCCCTCCTCTTCTGCCCCAACTCTCTCCATTTCACCAAGCCTGCAGCAAATCTGCCTAGCACCAGGGCACAGGGCATCTGTGCACCCACACCTGTGCTGTCAGGAAGCACCTACCAGTCTCTGCTCTGTGCATGGCCTGGAGGCCTCCCAAGCCCAGTGCCACGTCAGCAGAACTCCTTGTGAGGCTCACGAGGTTCGTAGTGGTGCTGTTGGCTATGGCAGCTGTCAGGCATGTGCAGCGAGAAGGACCTGAAGCGTGGCTCCTGCACTCCAATGGCTGCATTTTAAATTTAACTAAACACAGAGAAGCACTCATGACCAATGATAACCTGCTGAACAGTGCAGGCAGAAACTGCTCAACACTCACTTGGAGAAGGAACTGCTGAACAGTGCTTTGTTCCTGCCCTCCTTGACCTCCAACCTCCCCCACCAGCCATGACAACCATCTGATCGGAATCTTCCTCTAGTCTGGAAGCTTCCCAGGGCAGGACAAATGGCTGGTTCTGCTCATGTGCATCCCCAGGGAAGGGATGTGTCCGTGCACTGGTGAATGAATGAATGGATGCACGGATGGCCTCTGTCCTTTCCTCACCAAGCCTGTAGAAATCGTCGGGAAAACAGTTGCTCTGGGCCAACTGACCACCTGCAGCCCACAGCTACCCCTGCTAAGCCCACCCTGTACTCCTGCACCCCTGCACCCCACTCTGTCCTGGGTGGCATCAGCAAGGAGCTCCTGCTACCCGCCAGTCACACCTCCTGTGTGCACGCCCTTTTCCCCGAGCTGCCACAGAGCAGCAGGAAGGACAAGGATGCCTCACTGCTCTGGAGGGGGTGACAGAATCCTCATGGAACTCGTAGGAAGGAGGGCGAACCTGAGTCTGTCTATTGTACGTCAGCTGAGAGGTTCCACGACATTGGCATTCACGGCCAGCCATGTCACACCCTTCCCACTTCCTTGCAATGTAGGTCACGGTGGCATCTCCATCCCCCTACTTTGATCAGACATACCTGTGGCGAGGGTGCTGACCCTGCAAAAGGCAAGTTCAGGAGTCCTCTTGAGGACACAGGGACTCTGTGTTCTCACGTTCAGCCAACAACCCGATTTGCAACCACATTTGGAAACTCTGTGCAAAGATCCTGAGGCACATGGGAAGGCAGACAAAGTGGCTGCTGTGTCCAAGAGAGTGGATGCACAGGGCCTGAGAGCAACCATCCCAAGGCAATGACGCCAGAAGGTTTGGTTTGTGGCACAGAAGCAGCTCATCAAGTGGCGGCTTGCCCTCATTTTGCAGTGAGTGTCACAGATCCACCACATACTGTGTGGCCCAGAGCAAGTTCTGTGCTGGAAGCTGTGTCTCCATATACAAGTGGTGGAGGGCGAATGCCACCTCCCTCACAGTGTGGCATGGCCCCAGTGCATCTATCTTTACCTTTGGAAGGGCTTAGCACAGGGCCAGGCCCAAAGGGAGCACAGTGCTGTGGTCATCACTTACAGAATTCCCTTTGTTGACAACACAAGCACTTGCTACTACAAATACCTCACTCTGCACAGCTGAGACAAAGCCACGGTGGCCTGCGGCTGTTTGCCAGCATCGCAGTGTTTGCAGCATGATGCACACACTGGATCAAACACGACAATGTGTACGAGACCCCTGTCTCCAGAAGCCAGAGAAGCTAAGGAACCCGACAGAGAGGAACCATGCCGACTGGTCTATGAGACAGGAGAGAAGGGCCCCCCGGTCCCAGACCTGGGCCTTCAAAGGTCTAAGAGTGCACAAGATCCCAGGCCCTTTGGGCAACAGCTAAAGGTCGCTTGTGGCTAGAGCACGGGGTGCTTGAGAAGGAACTGGCAGGAGATGAAAATGGAAAGGCTGAGCTGGGGCCACATTCGGTCCTCTCTGCCAGGAAAAGGAGGAGTTCAACTCTGGCCTGCGGATGGCAAATGGGTTTTAAATATCACTCATAAAGTTACTCAGTTCTGCAGAGTGGGAGCACAAACTGCACACACACACACGTGCACATGCATGGCACATATGTGCATGCACACACCACACACACGCATAAATACAATGTATACACACTCATATCCTGGATAGATTTGGCACCCTGAACTGGATTCAGAACAGAAATGAGAGCTCTGGGTGTCCAGACACAGCAAATGGGGAGGTGCCCTGACAGCCATGTGGAGGACAGGTTCAGGCCAAGTGGAGGAGGCAATGTTTAAACACACACATGTCCCTGCATGCACACACACATACTCACCCCCAGAAGACAGGCGACCCCTCTGGGTGAAGCACTCTCAAAGTTGAAGTCCACGACACAACACCAAAGAGACTTGATCAGCTAAACTCAACCTTTCTCATTTGCACTACTCTATGTGCTGGGTCTCACCTTACAATTACTTTCCTCTCCATCACCCACATGCTAAAGTTGTGTATGACCACACACTTAGGGGTCTGTCCACAACTCAGACCAGTGTGCAGGTGAACCCCATAGGTCAGGAACCCTAAGAATGCTAGAACGTGGGCGAGAGTCGCTGCAGCACGTCAGAGGCCCACATCATACTCTCTCTCCTCCTCTTTCTCTTTCCTGGGCTGGGACCAAAGTTTCCAAAGGAGAATGTGTACCCCAAAGAGGCCCACTCACCACGAGCATTCCTTATACCAGGTGGAGGCAAATAAAACTACACAGAAGTTCTTAAAAACAGCTGTGTAATACTGAGCAGGATAAACCTCCCCCCAACCCTGCACATAGCCTGACCCAGCGGGGAACTGAGCCAATCCCCTTCTCAGAGAGGAAGCTGGGGTGAAGGAAGGGACTCGGGGCCATCGCTGGAGTACTGGGAGTCCAAACTATGAACAAACTGAGTTATTGTTTTGGAACAAATGGCTGCCTGAGACAAGCAAGCCTCTCTCCTTATTCCAGAGAATTAAACAGAGACCAGGCTCTGTTCTCAGACTACAACTGATTGCATCTCCACCTTAATTGTAGGTGGGGAAACAGAAACAACACACAGAAGCAACCTGCCCAGGGCCACAGAGTGAAAGCCAGGGTCTGAACGCAAGGCTCAGACTCGTACCTCCTCCACCACTTTCTTCCCGTGCTTTCCACACGTCCATCCCACCACTTCGTTGAGATGAGGGGGCCAATCACACCCTTAGCAATGCCCAGCAGAACAGCTGGCCCACACCATGGCTAAGCAGGGCCATGTGCATGTTCTGAATGCTCTCATAAAGCCAACAAGGAAGGCTCTCTGGCTGCCACCAATGTGGCACCCCTTACTCATGGCCAAGATAGCCACCAAGTCTGACCACAGATATTGCTATATGGCACTGCAGGAACACACGTCTTTGGGTCTCCTATCAGAGAGCTCACCAGGGGGAGTGGCTGCTCCCATGTCACGCAGCTGCAATCAGCAAGGACAGGGAGCACACAGATGACAAGACACCACACATGCACCCCGCAGGTCTCACAGGTTACAGAGTGCTAAGACACAGCAGACTGTTGAACTCACTTCTCACTCAGCCTTGGACAAAGAATGCACAATCCCCTCAAGAACTGACGCATGTACTTCACAAACTGAAGCCTAATTTGACTCGTCTCTCAAGAACAGGCACCCGTGCTCTGAACTCCCCGTCCCAGTACTCAACAGGACCCGGCTTGCACAGTCGTTCATGAAACACTGGCTGAGTGAACAGACATTAGCCATGGAGGAGGACTGAGCAGCTGAGAGCTGGCCCCCACCCCAGCCCCATGCATAGGTGGAAGATACCAGTTCCTGTCCCGATGGGACTCCTGGCTTGGCAATCTGCCAGTTCAAAATCAACACAAGCCAGACTCTTAAAATTAAGGATGTCCATTCCCAGGGATCCTGAGCTCCCACATGTACCTAAAGCAACCAATCTGCAAACAGGCAGCTCAGATAAGACTGACTGCTTCTGTACTATGCCTAAGAGTAAAAACGAGGAGCTAGCACTGTGGTACAGCAGGCTAACTCTCCACCTGAGACATCCCATACAGGTTACTGGTCAGGCCCCAGCTATTCCACTTCTGATCCAGCTCCCTGTTAATGTGCCTGGGAAAGCAGCAGAGGGTGTCCTTGTGCCCCTGTAGGAAACAAGGAAGAAGCTCCTGGCCAGCTTCAGAACAGCCCGACTCTGGCCAATATAGCCACCTGGGGAGTGAAGCAGGAGATGGAAGATCTCTTTCGTGCTCCGTCTTTCCCTTTCTCTCTAACTGCATTTCAAACAGAAAGTAAATAAACCTCTAAAAGAGAGAGAAAAAGAGAAAGTAAGAATGAGCAGAGGCCTTTGTGTCCAACACACTGGGGTAGGGGCACTGTTTCATAGGGTGTGACATGGCAATCAAACAGAAGAAGGGAGGCCGATGACTATCAGGAAACGAGTAGGCTGCTAAAGGGGGGGCCCTTGAGAAAGAGAGAGGCCCTGGATCAGCACTCGTGCTGTCTCCCAGTGCCTCCAGTCTCTTGTGTGGCCACGTGGTTTCAGCTTCTCTGAGGACCTCACGCATGGTTCTCCCATTCACAATAGCCGGCATTTTCCTTAGATTCTCTTATTTGTTCTGTATACTTTCCATATAAGCAGCTCCTCTCCTTTACACATTTGTGCCATCCACAAAGAAATGCTGTGATTACAGTCACACCTGTCGTCGGTATTATAAAGTCTGGAAACAAGCACAGCCATGCCAGGTAGACCAACAGGCTCCTGGCAAGGGTTTCCTGTGAACATCTGCAGGGAGAGGGTGGCGGGCAGGGAAGTACCAGCCAATCAGCCAATTACGGGGTAGCACACAAGCACAGCCTTTTCTATGGCCCAACAACAGAAGGCTGTAGATTGCACAGTGCCTTTCCTGTTTAAATCATGACACGTACGTAGAGCCACACTGTAGACTCTCTTCTTAAAACCAGAAAATGTTACAGAGAAAGAAAAAGGGAAAGACAGCAAGAGAGAGATCCTCTTTCGGCTGGTTCATTCTCTCAATGGCCACAACGGCCAGGGCTGGTTCAGCCTGAAGTCCAGAGCCACAACTTCATCCAGGTCTCCCATGAGGGATCCAGGGGGCCAAATAGTAGCGCCATCATTGACTGCTTTAAACAGGCACATTAGCAAGAAGCTGGATAGGAAATGGAGTAGCACAACTAGAACCAGTTTCCCCACCCAGCCAGGCAGGTGTCACCCTTAACAAATTCCATCAGAAGGGCCTATGTGACAGGTTGAGAGTATCCCCAAAACGAGAACGGTCCTCAGCCTTGTCCACCAGTGAGACAAGCTGTTTGTCCCCCAGTGATGGGTGGATCTGTCCCTCGGTCAGGCAAAGGGTTCAGGGCCAGGGGCAGAGCTGGACCCAAGGAGTCTGTGACTACACAGGCACTAAGCAATAAAGGATGGAGAGAGATTTTATGTACTTTGTGCCTGTGCTATAGAATAGCCCATCAAGTAAATCACCCAAAGTCAGCATGTGACCTGGAGGGTTTAACCATCACCTGTGCTACTGGCATCCCACATGCACATCAGTTCAGCTAATCTACCTGAGAAAGCAGATGATGGCTCGGTGCTTGGGCCCCTGCCACCCACACAGGAGACCTAAATAGAATTCCAGGCTCCTGGCTTCAGCCTGGCCCAACCCCAGTCACTGTGGCCACCTAGGGAGTGAATCAGCAAATGGAAGATCTTTCTCTGTCTCCCCTTCCTTCCATGCCTCCCTTCCTCCCCACTTCTTCACCCTATAAATTTAACATATAAGTAAATCATTTTTTTAAAATACACTACCATTATGGAAAGGGGAAGGTGTCATACAAGGGTAGTGGTGATAAGCGTGGAACCAAGGATGAGAAGCAGAGAGGGTCAGGACCTGGGGGCGGGGGTCAGGTGCAAGAGGACAGCACATACTCTGGGGCACCTGTGGCCTTGGCATGGCCACACAGAGAAAGCAGGGCTGCCCACGGGGACAGGATGACAACTCAGCGGCACAGATCCAAATAGAAACTGGGAAGTATCCTGAAAGCAATGGGGCTATTGCTCAGACCGGCCTTTTTAAAATGATTTATTCATGTACTTGAAAGACTCTAAAAAACAGAGAAGAGAAAGAGAAATCTTCGATCTACAGATTCACAATTCAAATGGCTGTGATAGTAGGGATTGAGCCAGGCTCAAATCAGGAGCCAGAAACTCCATCCCGAGCTCTCATGTGGGTGGCAGAGGCCTTCCCAGATGTATGGACTGGAACAGGAGTAGGAATAGTCAGGACTTGAACCTGCATTCTGACACACGATGTGGGCGTTCCAAGCACAGCCTTAACCCAATGTGCCACAACATCTGTTCCCTGACAAAGCTGTGTGAGCAGAAGCTGGGTGCTGAATACAGGGCTCTAGGAGCCTGGGTTTCCCAAACAGCCCCTGAATGCAGCTGCACCTGCAGCCTCCCTGCACCTGCCCTGAGCCCACTCCTCCCTGGGACGCCCCTTGGCAGCCAGGCACGGAGGCAGCACTGTCAGGGGGCTCTCCTGTGTGGTGCCCTGGCCGCAGGCCTTCCTTCTCTGGAGCAGCTGCGCCAAAGCACTCTGTGTCATACGAGGGATATCCCTGGCTCCGATGACACGGGGACACGGGGACACTCGGGGCCCGGCGTTGTGGGTACTTCCTCGGCCTTATCTAATCGAATTTCCTGTGCATGTGAATATAAACACTGTTGTGTGACCCGTGCCGAACTTGTAAACAGCCTGATTATATCAGCTTTAATAGCTTAGGTTTCCACAAACAGATGGACACTGCTACTTGTATTTTAATTTAAAATGAACACAATTTGCAGTGGATGCAGATAAAATTAATGACCTTAAAAGGAATCAACTTGCCTGAGGGGGGAAAAAGTCAGACAATCCTATTATTGGCTGAGATTGTAACACAGTCTCGGTTTGAGCTGCTGTGCGCTGCTCTGCCCTGGATTTTTTTCTGATTTCTTGCATTGAAGCTACTGCAACCCAGTATTTGGGATGGTCTGACCACCGGTTGGACCTGGCTTAAACAGCAGAGGATCAACCATGAACCCCAAAATTGCAGAAACCAAGAGAAGTCCCTAGGTTTAAGCCCAGCCCAGGAAAATGGCACAAAATAATAACTGAACCAACTTCCTACCAAAACCAAGCTCTTCCTAAACTGCAGGTTTCAACTTCCCCAACTTCCGAAGTAAGAGCAGGGAGACACTGGCCAGCCCTGAGCATCTCCGCACAGAACCAGAAAAGCACAGGCAGCTCCCAGCACACTCGTGGGTACCGAAGGAACCATGTAGACTCTCATCACTCTCCCTCTAAGCCATGTCCCAGAGTCAGACATGGCAGACGGGGCTCTGGCCACACGGGTGGGAGCGGTCAGTGGGTGCCTCTGTTCAGCCGTCTGCATGTGCAGGCCACATGTGTCCCAAGCTGTGTGTGCAACCTGGGCTCTCCTCACTCAGTCTTACCACCAGACTGAGAAGAGAGGCTCCTGTAATTCACAGGCTAATTCCCTCTCCCAGTCCAGGTGGGTCTCACCTGCCCAGCTTTCCACCTCGGGGTCTTCCAGCACTCCAAGTTGACTCTCACAGTAAATGAGAAAGCATTAATAAAGAGACCTCATCACATACAAAGTCTATTAAAAATGTATTATCTGGGGCCCAGTACAGTAGCCTAGTGACTAAAGTCCTTGCCTTACAACCACCAGGATCTTATACGGGTGCTGGTTCTTATCCCGCCTGCTCCACTTCCCATCCATCTCCCTGTCTGTGGCCTGAGAAAGCAGTCGAGGGACAGTACCCATGTGAGGGACCCAGAAGCAGCTCCCGGCTCCTGGATTTGGATGGGTTCAGCTCCAGATGTTGTAGTTGCTTGGGGAGTGAACCAGAAGATGGAAGATCTTTCTCTCTGCCTCCCCTTCTCTCTTAAATCCACTTTTCACATATATATGGAAGCAGCAGCGTTACACCCCACCTCACACCAAACGTGAATCCTATAATTTCCCAGTTATATGTTTTTTTAAAAAAAATTAGGAAATGTGTATTTAACTGATTGCAAAATCTGGAAGAATGATCTGAGCCACATGATGCTTCATTGATACACTCAAGTTTTGACCACAGAAGAATGCAGACCTTTTCTTAGTAAACTCTCCTCACAGAGGGTGGAAGAAATAAGCAGCTGGGGAGATGACGGTTCCTTATACGCGATCAGAAAGAGGACTAGGTCTTTGCGTATTAAGAAAAAGTTCTTCCCTGTTTAAAAAAAAAAAAGACAAGGACCCCCAACTAAAAGAAAATGCACTGAACATCTCACCAATTAAAAGGACATGCAAAACAGTTAATAAAGACTTAGGATGAGAGGAGCACATGAGGCTGAGCCAGCACATCCCAAAGGAGGGCCAGGTCCACCTACTTCAAAGGGCTCAGGGTCCACCGCAATCGGCATGTGTGGCCTTGCCCAGGCGGCCAAGAGGTGCATTCCTGGAAGGCCTAACCACGAGACGCAGCCAGCCGCAGGCTGTGGGGGACGTGCCCGGGGGCAGGCGGCCCAGCCCAGCTTACAGGAGACACTCAGAGCTGTGGTGCCACAAGCAGCAGCTCTCTTGGGTTCTGCCCTGTACTGCCTGCAGGTGGGAAGCACTCTTCTGCAGGTCTGTACCTCCCACCCCTCCCCTCCTGGGCCTCCCTGCTGCCACAGGCCACTAGAGGTCATGACAGGGGAATCAGTGGGATGGGCGCTGCCCTCACCATCCTCCTGCAGACTGGTGTGCCCTGCTGCCTGCAAGAAAGGCCCCAGCCATAAACCAGAACCTTTGGATGCTGTGCTTTTGTTCTCAAAATAAATAAAGTCCACAATTAGAACATAAATAATAATACAAACAGCATACTTGCAGCAAACTCAGTGGGCAAAGCTGACCCCAATGAGCATAGTGAAGCCAGGTGGATCTCATTCATTCACTCAATCACTCAACCCCCACTTCCCTCCCTTCCCACTGGCCAGGCCTCTCCCTCCCCACCCCAGGCCAAGAGAGTGAGAGGAAACAAAGGAAACACCTGCCGTTCTTGCAGGAGGAGACAACAGACAGGAAGGAACATACACTCTGTTGGGTTGTGCTGTGCCAAAGAGACAAAAAAATAAGGCAGTAACAAGAATTAGAAGATTCAGGGGCAGGCATCTGGCCTCGCAGTGAGGACCCTGGTTGCAAACACCAGTCTCTCACATCGCAGAGCCTGATGGCCAGGTCTGCAGTCGCTCCCCCAGGAAGGCACAAAGACGGCTCAGCGGGAGGTCCCTGCCACCCACATGGGACACCCGCTTAAAGTCCTGGCTCCAGCCTTCACTAGGCTCAGCTGTGGCTGCTGTGGGCATCTGGGGCATGTGTGTTCTCTCACTCTCTTTCAAGCAAACAAATAAACAACATACTTGAACAGTAGCGAGGGTCAACATAGTAGATGGCATGGCCAAGAAACCTGAGAAGACAGTTTCTGGGAGATAGAAATGGAGTCAAGGGGTCCTCAGGCAAAACCCTGGTGGGCAGATGGACACTCAGGTCACAGCATCACAAGGCACATGGCAAGCTTCCACTTGCCATGCCCCCTGGGCCATGGATGCAGCAGGCTCCCTGGTGTGCCCAAGGTCACATGGTTAATCATTGAGAGACTGGCTAGGCATTATCCGGTAGAGAAAGGGCACACAGTGACAACTTGGGGATACCTCGTGGCCATGCCTCTGCCCTCCTCAGGGGCCTGTGAGGAAGAGGCTGGGATAGTAGCTCCTGCCTGGCACCAGGTAGACTCCATGGAACCTCTGCTGGGTGGCTCCAGCAACTGCTTCCTCGGGCCCAATGAGGGCTCTGCCACCTTGGCCATGGGATAAGCCAAGAACCCCTTCACCTGCAGGACTGAGATGAGGTCAGCCAGCCCTGGGTCATGGAGAAGTTCGAGCTGCTCATAGGGCTTGAAAGGCACTTGATGGCACTGCAGATGAGCTCCCTGGCTTAGCTGTTGGGCTTAATGTATGTCCCCTATTCTGCCAAAACATTCGGGAAGCTTTCCAAACTGGGATGGGCAACCTTCTGGAAGATAGTGACACACAGGGATGTGAATATGGTCCTCGTACACACATATGGGACATGCACATGTGTGCACACACACACATCTACCAAGCACACATCCAGATATGAACTCCATTCTGCATGCAGTTAGGAAGCTGGCTGTGGCAGGTGTGGGGACAATACACAATCCTGAGTTCCCAGACCGCAATCCCAGGATCAACCCAAACCTGGCAAGCTGAAGGACCTATGGCATCTACCTTCATTGGTGGTCCTCGATTTCCTCACCTATTAAATGGAGCCATTCAGTTACTGCACAAATCATAGGAAGAGACATAAAGCATCAACTCCGAGCCTGGCACGCAATAGGGGTGCCACAAAATGTAAGCCTTGAACCCCAAAATGGCACCCTGAGCTATGTGCAAGGTAACAGTTTCATTGTAGACGACAAGCCAGACCCAGAGAAGTGAATTTATAAGCCATTTCCAACTAGGCAAGGCAGCCCAGGTGGGATAATCAGCAACTAAGCCCAACTAGCAATTTGCAACAGAACAAGCATTTCTTAGTCAAGCATCCCTTCGTCTACCCTGGTGGTAGCACGCCCAGTTCGCCTCAGCCAGTCTGGGAGAAGCCGCAATCTGCATCCTCAGAGGCAGTGCCTGGGGAAGAAAGGGAGTGAACCCAGTTTTCCAGGTTGGGCTGGGACTGCCAGTCTGGGCTTGCTCCTTGCAGAGATGGCCCAACTCCTGCATCTCCTCCATGAGCACCAACAGCGCAGCAGGAGACACTGGGGTCCACGTTATATGGACAGAATTGTCTCGGGGCCACTGCTAAAGGCATCACAACACAATAGCTCCCAACACTGGCACTTGTGCTCTCCCAGCTGCAGATCACAGGTGTGGGAACGGCTGGTTCCTCCTGCAGGCTGTGGGGCAGAACCAGCCCTGTGCCCCTCTCCAGCTTTCGGAGGTTGCTAGCAATCAGTAGATGCCTGGGGCCTGCGGACACCTCTGCCTGCACTGTCATGGGGCATCCTTCCCTGTTCCATACAATTTAATGTCATTCCACTAAGCAGGAACATCTGCAAAGCACTCAAGGTAATGTCATACTCCCAAGGTTAGGGACTGGACAGTCCTTTGGGGGAAAAAGGACACCATTCAGCCTCTAACAGTGGCCACACCTGTTCCTCTAAGACCAAGCTAAGGCAGGCCAGTGAGGATGGCGCAAAGCTCCAGGGAGCAGGTACGCAGACAGCTAGTGGGGCAGGCACTGGCCTTTCCAACCACACACGATAGCACAGGAGGGAAATTTGTTTTTCACGTAGAAGCGGGTGTTCTGATCAAATAAGAGAACATACGTCGATGAGAGCACCTGTCTAGCAAACAAGTGCCACTCAGGGATGCCACCACAGCTGGCGTCCGGAGGAGGATCCCGCCTTGCTGTGACACAGAAAGTACAGAGGGAGCAGGCAGCCCCACAGGCCCCCAGCTGAAAGTGAGCAGTGGGAGGGGGCGGAGAGGCTGTACTTGGCCTGGGGGTGGGGAGCTGAGTCGGGGGGGGGGCAGGTTCCCAGAGCAGGAAGCTGGGAGGGAAAGGAGCTGTCAGGAGTGTCAGCTGCTGAGGGTGCTGGGTGAGCCATGAGTCAGACGTGCTGCGCGGATGCCACAAAAGATGAATCCTCCCACTGCAAGAAATCTGTTTGACTTCAGCAAAGTACAGGTTACAGTGATACTCACTAAACACCCCACCTTCCAGCTCAACAGACGCGGGCAATGAGAACAGGAAATCCACCGAGGTCGCAGAGAACTCCACCTCTTCTGCCAGCTTCATTTTACCCATCACAGTCCTGCGGTCCTGATTCCCGCTGCATCACTTGGGGAGATGGATGACCCATGGCACCCCAGGCCAGAAGTGGTGCTTCTCTGTGATCGTCAAGGAGGCTGGGTTTTGTCCCTTGACCTTAACTGTAATGCTAACTGATTCACAAAGAAAACTGTGCCCCTGCTTGCTGAAGAGAGAAGGACCTCTTCAAGCAGATCTCAGGTAACTGCCAGTACCTCACTGTCCCTGATCACAAAGCCACATCATCCCCCTCTCCAACCCAGACTCTGCCATAGAAATATTCAGTGACCCCTGGCCTGGCCAGGCATCATGTTCCTGTAGCAGCCAGAACAACCAGAGGTGAACTCAATTGCCTGTTCTGGGGGTTACATGCCCAGAGGAGCTCCCACAGGGTGACCATTGAGGTGTGCACTATGCCCGGACCCCTCCAGAGGCTCCAGGGAGAACTTGAGAGCTCCTCAAGTTTCGGTCCTTTCCAGCTTCCAGAAGAGTCCACACACACCCCTGGGCTAGTAACCTCTTCCCATCTTATAAGCCAGCAACCACAGCTCTCCTGCCACTGCCTCCACACCCCTCCTTCTCTCTTCCTGACTCTTGCCTCGTTCCTTCCCTTGACAGGAATCTCTGAATGGTCAGGATATGGTCCCACCACCAAACACAGATGGCATTTGGTCACAGCTACCTGCCATGTCGGACCCTGGAGATCAGGACACAGAGATGTTTGGGGAGAGGTTGTCTGTGGACCATCTTGCTAACACACCCCGCAGATGCAGAGCCCACACTCCCCAGAAAGCCAACAGCTCTTCCCCGTCTGCCTTACAGGCCCCTCACACTCTGCCCACCCACCCACCTGGGGACCGAAGGGGTTCATTAGGCTCATCAAAGGTTGGGAACAGGCAGGGCTGGTACAGGCTGTAGCACACGCAGACGCACCCAAGAATTGGGTGTGGGGTGTACCAGTCTGCAACATTCACCAGCACAAGCAAAGGCTGACACTGTTGGGAGCAGACTGTGCTGGATAAAGGCCTAGCACCCACTGGCATGCGAGAGATCTAGGTCTGGGATGGGCCTGGTGGGGCAACTTTGGAGAACTCTCCTGGTAGTTCCCGCTGGCAAGCATGTGAGTCAGTTGGGTATTGGTCAGGCTGGGCAGGACTGCTTCCATTGTTTGCAGGTGTGTGGGTTGTTTCTGAGAGGACAGACCAGGCAGGGCCAGGCCAAATCCTAGCACACTGGCATGCACAGGAGCTAGGATGGAGTGTGGGCCATATCAGGCTGCATTAGGCTAGCTATCACACCTATTGGTTTGCATGAAAGCCATGTTTGGGGGCAGGTTGGCCAGGCCTAGGCTGCAGCACCCAAAGGCAAAGGCCAAGCCAGGTGACGGGTTATGCAGGGTTGATTCAGAGCAACCACCAGCACACACAAGATCTGTGGCTAAGGCAATGCCCTAGCTAGTCTACAGTTCCCACTAGTGAACGTGAGAGCTGGAGTGGGGGCAGTGAACTGGGATAGACATTGCTGCAGCCTCCCTCAGCATGGTTGTGGACTGGGTCTGGGTTGTGCCAGACTGAGCTAGGCTTCAGCAGCTGCTGGTGTTTGGGGGAGCAAGGCTGGGCTAGGTCTCTGTACCCACTGGTCTGGGAGTGGACCAGGAAGGACTGGGTTGTGGCACCCAACAGTAAGAGCCAGAATGGGTGTGACCTGGTCAGGCCAGACTACTGTACCTGCCAGGGCAGGAGGTAGACCAAGTCAGACTAGGCCAAGAACCCACTGGTGAGTGAGATCTGTGCTTAGGGGGTGACCTGATAGAGGAGCCTAGAGAACTCCTCTGTCTGGATGCAGGTGAATGCAAGAACCAACATGGGAAGTAGCCCAAACCAAGCAAGGTTACAGTACCTGCCAGCATACAAACCTGCCAGCAGGTGTGGGGACAGGCCAGGCTGAGCCAATTTATAATACCCACTGGCAGATGTGAGAACCAGGACAGGATGCATGACAGGCCAGGTCAGGACACAGCACCAGCCAGTTCACCTTAGGGCTGGGAGTAGGGGCACACCAGGCTGAGCCAGGCTGCAGCACCCACTGGAAAATGCCAACATGAGGCAAACCAAGCCAGATTAGGCTGCCAACATCCACCGGACATGTAAGACCCAGACTGGGGGGGGGGGGGGGATGAACCAGACAGGGGGACTGCAAGGACTCTCCTTCTGGGCCACTGCTCCTGCTGGCAAGCATGAGAGCTGGGACTGGGGGAAGACCAGGCTGGGCAGGGTTACAACACTCATTGGCCTGCATGAGAGGTGAGTCAGGGGAAAAGCCAGGTCAGGCTAAGCAACCATATCCACTAGTACATACTTGATCAAGAGCAAGTGTAGGCTGGCCAGGCTTTACCACAGCATCGGCTAGTAGTTGCTGAGACTTGGGAGCCAGTCCTGTCAGATTAGACTGGTAGAACCACATGAAAAGTGCAAGATCTGGCGCTGGGAGTGGAAAATTACAGGCACCCATCTGATAGGATACAGCTCCCAGTGATGAGCATGAGAACCAGTGCTGGGAGTGGGCCTGGCTGGATAGGTAGTGGCAGTTCCCAGTGTCGGCTGGCCAGTGGGGATAGCTGAGCTAAACTCCAACACCCATTGATGTATATGAGAGCTGAACGGCTTGCGGGATAGACTGGATCAGTTTACTGCACATGTTGTCATGTACAAGAACTGGGGCTCGGGGAGGTCTGGTGGGGACTGATAGGGGTTGCGCCAACTAGCTGCAGTTCCTGCTGGTGTGCGTAGGGCTGAATGTGTGGTAAGCAGTGACAGGCTGGGCTGTAGCATCCACTAGTTTGCATATTAGATGGCAATGGGGACACAACCAATCAGATGACTACAACCACCAGTGTGCATGTAGGCTGATTTGGGTGACAGACTGAGCCAGACGCCACATTAACTAACACACAGTAAGGTCTGGAGTCATCATAGACGAGACGGGACCCCTCAACTGGACCACTGAACTCACAACTCAGGAAAAATCACAAGATGTGCAGTCTGACTGTGGAGTGCATGTGTCAGAACTGGGTCTCTGATTGTTGAAGCCTTTTGTAGCGGACAGCATGCCCTGATGTACATGGGGAACATGACAACCAGTTTATTGAGGCCTGCAGAGGATGTCTGGTATCATGGAAGGCAGAATAAACTGGACAGCTCTCCTAGCCAAGCTTTGATAGCGAGTATCGGGGCAAGTAGAGACTCTAAGGTAGGCTCTATCAACCAATAGACCTTGGAAGGATTTCTTCAATCTTGGAACAATGAAATCAATACCTCAGAACTATCAAAGCCACCTGAACCCTGGAACATGCTCTACATTGGAAATACAGGGATGACATCAGATGGCCGTCCCCCATCCCCTGGTACTGATGTGATTCAGCTGCTGGGAGCAGCCTTTTTCCCCTTCTCTCCCCACTTTTCCCAGATACAGGAAGAGAAAAGAAGATTAAAAACAGCTGTCTCACAAAAAAAAAAAAAAAAAAAAAAAAAGGAAGTGGAGTGACTGGAACTTGAAACAGGACGCAGCTGTCTCAAGTGGCAGCTTATACTGCTGTGCCACAATGCCCACCCGTGTGTAGGAATTTCTTTGGAAGCAGAGTTGCTGGGTTGTAGGGTACACGAACATTAAATGCCAAATTGTTAACAAAAAAAATAGTAAAACAAATTTTTAAAATAAGATGAAAACAGGTATGTGTGTTCTAAAGATTTGTTTGTTTAAAAGGCAGTGTTACAAAGATGAGAGTCAAAGAGAGATCTTCCATCTGCTGGTTCACTTCTCAAATGACCACAACTGAAAGAGGTAGGCTAGCCCAAGGCCAGGAACCTGGGCCCTCTTCCAGGTCTCCCATGTGGGTGCAGGAGCCCAAGCACTTGGACCATTCTCTACTGCTTTCCCAGGCACAGTAGTAGGGAGCAGGATCAGAAGTGGAGCAGCTAGGATTCAAACCAGCACCTATATGAAGTGTCTGCACCACAAGCAGAAGATTAGCCTGTTATGACATTAACCCCAGAAGTATGTTTTTTAAAAAATAAACAAAAGCCTGAGTCCAGTCCAGCCATGACTTCTGCTTCCAAATTTATCATGGGACTGTCCCTCTGCTCCTACAATCCTCTGGTCTCAACAGAGAACCAACAGGGACTGCCCAATCCAGGATCGAGAAACTTCAAGCATTGTGGACCAAAATGAGACTCTCTCCTTCATAATCAGATTCTCCAGGGTGTTGTGCTATAACGATGAAAAGCTGAACAATATGGACAGATGGAAGGATGGATGGATGGACAGATGAATGGATGGTTGGATGGATGGAATGTGGGAGGGAGGGGTGGCAAGGATGGGAGGAAGGGATGGAAGGAACGGGAGGGAAGAGAGGTGAGGGAGGAAAGGACGGAAGGAAGAAATAGAAGGAGGGGGGACAGAAGGAAGAAAGGAAGGGACGGAAGGAGGGAGGGACGGATGGACTGATGGAAGGAAGGGACAGAAGGAGGAAGGGAGGAAGGAATGTAAGGAGGGAGGGAAGGAAAGGAAGAAAGGATGGAAGGACAGGTGAGTACCTAACATAAAGCCTATGCCACAAAATACTTGTTGAGTGAAAGAGAAGAACGGAGGCAGAAGAACGGCCTGGAGCAGGCCGTCATCCCTGTTGGGAGAAAGCCGAGCAGTGGCCTAGAGGAGCAAGAAGCTCGTGGCCAGGGCGCTACCTTGTGCTAAATCAGAGGGAGCCCCTGTGAGCAGGCAGCTATGACCTCAAAGCAGTTCTAGGGCAGATGCTGGCAACATGCACCCGGTGGGTTAGAATTAGCCAAGAGCCAATGGAGTGGTTTCCTAGGCTGACTCAAACACATCTCTCTAGGAACAACAAGAAGTATCGGAAGCTCCTCAAGGCCTGAAACCAGCTCTCTGCTCCCCTACACACAACACGAGAGCACAGTGCCACACAAGAGCCCAGCAGGGTGGGGTTGGCCTTAGTTATTCCAAGCCAAGAGAAAGGTCTTCCCACCCAGGCCAGCTGTGCCAAGTTCTTCTGTGAAGCTGTCACACTGGTGTGAATGATGTATTTTCCAACATTTTATTATGAAAAATTTCAACATATAGAAGAGTTGAACATCACTATACACCCACCCACGTGGCTAGGATTAAAAAGACTGACAATGGCAGATACAGGCACAAGTGTAAAGTGACAAAAAGTTGTACCTGCTGCTCTCAAACTTGCACACCCTCAGCAGAATGGCATATTCTTAAAGATAAAATCTTACTTGGCTGGCAGCAAAAACATGTACTCTTCAGCTATCAACAGACTATGGACAGAGCTCATAAACAGAGCAGTGAGCCAGAATGGCCAGACACAGAACATGTGTGGATTCACATTCCATAAAGATGGAATCTGGTTAACGGTCAGAAGAGTTGGTTTTGCAAAAAAGCAGCTGGGGTGGTTGTTGGGAGGAGTCAGCAGGGACACCTGCCGGGAGCAAGCCATGTTCCACTGATGGCCTGTGTTCTAGGCACACGGCACAGGATGTTTGCTGGGCTGTCCATTTCAGTTGGGTGCTTTCTAAAACAACTAATACTTCAATAGGAAGAAAAGGGTGGGGGGAGTTGATAAAAATCTTACAATGAATACTCAAACAGCACTGTTCAGGAGGTGGTCTTGCTTTTTGTGACCTGTCCATACCTTCACCTGGCAGGCACCATCATTAATACAGGTGATGAATGGTGCTTCTGACAGGCAGGCTAGAAGACCCTTATTTCTCAGCATAGTCTTGACTCATCCAGCCCCACAGGTTCTCTGCCAAGCAGGGTCTCTACCACCACCTTTTCCCTGGCACCGCCTTTCAAGGTCATATTTTGAGCAGCTCAGTTGGAAAGGGGAGATTCTGATACAGGCAAAAACCAAGATAACACATTCCTTCTCATGTCCAGACCTGCTGGGCACATACTTGCTGTCTGGGCTGCAGCGTCCTCCCCAGCACCAGGCCCCAGCTGCAAAGCTCACACCCCAGTGTGCTGACTCCAGGGAAGCCCAAAGCCATCGTGGGGATACAGAAAAGAGAACAGTGATTAGAAGTGAGCTCTCTGTTCTGATTTCAGAGCAGCTGGAGAGCACTCCCTCCTAGACACTGACTGTCCTCCATGGACATGACCCCTCATGAGTTGACCCCGCACTGCCACCTCTCCCCTGGGATAAAAGTGGTCTTCTTAAGCTTTTTGTGCCTTGGACCTACTATCTGGTGAGGCCTCCAAATCCCATCTTACAACAAACCTCTTAAATAGAAATAAAAATTAATGAAACACTAACACTGACTAATATTAATTTCAATTACCCACTATGATACAGCATATCATATGATATAGCATATCATAGTGCCATCTGTGGTGTTGGCATCCCACATGGGTGCCAGTTCTAGTCCTAGCTGCTTTATTTTCAACCCAGTTCCTGCTAATGCACCTGGGAAAGCAGCAGAAGATGGTCCAAGTGCTTGGGCCCCTGCACCCCTGTGGGAGACCTGGAAGAAGCTCCTGGCTTCTGGCTTCACCACCTTAGAATGTAAATCAAAGGATGGAATTGGGTAAAGTCAGCAGCTGCCACTACAGCATCTTGTATAGGCACTGGTTCCCACCTACTCCACTTTCCATCCAACTGCCTCCAAATGGCCTGGAGAGCAGCAGGAAAGGGCCCCTGAACCCACACGGGAGACCAAGAAGTTCCTGGCTCCAGTCTCTGACTTGGCCCAGTCCTGGCTGTTGGACCAGCACATGGACTATTCCTCTGTCTCCTACAGCTCTTTCAGCTGAATAAATGAATGTTTAAAAACAAAGTCCCCACTGAGATGTGAAGAAGAGGACAGACAGCTTCTTGTGTGGCCTAGGGCAGTCACCTGGTGGCTCTGAGCAGGACTCAGGCTGTGGCACACTGCTCCTGCTAGGAGCTGAGCTCTCCCAGGCCTGTCCTGTCACTTCTCTGACCTCTGCAGCGCCTGAGAAGTTGGCCAGCGCAGTGACCAGATGCTCTCTCTCCAAGAAGACACCCAGACAATGGATGCTGCTGGTGGTCCCACAGCTGTGTGTTACAGATTACTCTGTTAACTGGCCCCAGGGCACTAGACTCCCATGCCTCTGTCCCTCCAAGCTACAGCAGCAAAGACCCCACTTCTGCTTCACATCCCAAGGGAACTCCCTGCCCACCCCAGTGGGAAGTACTGAGCAACAGCAGAGAATGTGAGAGTCAAGCTGCCGGACCCAAGTGCTGCGAGGCATCACAGCAGCCACAGTTCTGCTCCTCCACTCCCAGTACATGTTGCAAGGAGGCTGCAATGTCATAGGTCACAGTGCTCCCCATAGGACCTATGACAGAGGTGGAGAAAGAGGTAGCCACATGAAAAGGATAGAGAACTAAATCCCTCCAAAGGTGTCCATATAGGGTGGTCACAGACACACGCCTGGTGCAACGTCTGGCTTGGGAGCCTGCAGCTGTGTGCAGCAGGGGCTTGCTTCAGGTTCCAGAGGCCTGAGGTCCTCAGAGAGCTGAGACTCCCAGCTGGATTGAGCAAAAGGTCAGGGTTCTTGCCAGTGACTCAGCCGGGCTGCAGGACTGCTTCCCCAGCCCCCTCCCAAGGGCTCCTCAGAGAAGGGGGTCCCATGTTCTGCACGGGAAGCACCGTCCTCACACTTCTTTCCTGATGGGCTCTGAGGCCACCATGCCCTTTCAGGGGAGGGGGCTTGGCAGTGACCTAAATGAGGCAAAGAGGGCTGGGCCAGGTGACTGGAGCACTTAGATTCGTCAGACTGGATTAGTCAGTGGCTTGGCCGGGGCCCAAGAAAGCTGCCAATGTTGCAAGGAGAGCCTCCAGTGTGGAGGATGGGAAATTTACCAAGCCCACCTGTAGCCATGCACCCTCCACTCAGAGCATGGTGGTCCCAGGTCCCAGCCAGGGCCACCACATGGAGGAAGCAAGTTCGCCAACAGTTCCTCAGTAGCAGGTCAGACCTGTGCAGGACCACAGAGCGCTCACAAGCTCATGGGCGCACCACAAGGAGAGAAGGGGCAATTATAAGTGCAGGTTAAAAACACCCTTGCTGCAATGCTGCACACGCTGCACACAGCTACGTGGGTGTGTACTTAAGTACATGAAATGCAGCAGACGATGCACACACATCTATAATAAAGGTACCTGGAGGGAGTGAGGTCCTAGAAGCGAAAGTCAAACTAAACCGCTCCTTTTCTGATCAGCCTTTTCTTTTACTTAAAAAGGCAATGCTGAGAGGGCAGAAGACCAGCAAATCGACTCTGGCAGGCTTTGGTGGATTTTGACCTGAGTTTCTACTGCTTGCCCGCTGCTCCCTTGCTCTACTGGTTTGCTGGCTAGCGTGCAAGTCCCCCTGACATCAGTGTCCCCTAATTCAAAGTGCAGGTGTTGCCCACTAAATGGCACCTTCCCAGTGAGAATTTGGGGATCAGTTGCCCCAGTTCTCTTAGGAAAAGCTGCTCTGGGTTTGGGCTGCCTGGAGGGAAGAAAACAAAGTGCTCAGCCCTGAAGAGCTAATGGAAGCACTGCTCAACACGGCAAAAGGGTCCCCTGGGGGCCCTCTATCCCTCCTGTTTCAATCCAGGAAAGGCCACCAGGCTGAAGGCTCTAATGACATAGTCCAATCTACCAATCCCAGTCCAAGAAACCCAGTGACATCATTGATCACCAATCACAGCTCCCGATCAGCATGAGCAAACCGGTGTTGCCACACTGGGTTGACAGGATTCACCTGATGGATGCCTCCTCCCAGCAGCAGGCTTAACCAGTGCAACTACACTGACACCGACCAGCAGCTGGCAGGCACTCACAAGCAGCTCCTTCACTTCAGTGCCCAGACTCGGCCACTGGAACGGTGCCCCAGCAGTCCTGCCGATTCACCTGCCTTTCCCCTTCTCAGACACTCCCCTTCCTAGGCAGAAGATAGCCAAAGGGAAAGAAACACTCCCATACTCTTTCTCTTCCCTGATGTCAGGCCATCCCAAGTGCAGACAAGCGTCCAACTGGGGCCAAGGTGAAATCCGGATGTCAGCTACTAGGAGAGTTTCTAGAGGCATCTGGTTTCTGCCGTCAGCTCATCAGCCCACAGCTGCCTGCAAACCAACGACGGGGAGGGGGCTTCCTAGAGCAGCTCCCACAGACAGGCTGCTGCGTGCCGGGTCTGGCATAAGTACCAAGCTGAAGTGGCCTCCTCCTCTCCTATGGACTGGGTCCTTCCCAGAGCCATCAGTGGCAGTTTGGAGAGGCAGTGACCTTGATGGTCACCACTTACAGAGCAGAGCAAGCAACGGGGGGAGGGCAGTTTGTTTGCTGTTCAGGGGGTGGTGAGTGCAGCCACTAGATAACTCAAACCTCTGCTGTCTTCCTGCGGTAGCCAACCATCACCATAGGAACCACATCCTGCTGCTGCCATGGCAACCGTGCAGTACCATTCGCTCAGCAAGCCACGCTGCTGAGGCCACCCAGCAAGGACTGCTGCAGGGCCATGGCAGGGGGAGGGAACTGCGGTCCCCAGTCACGGGGACCAGGGGGTGATGAGTCTGCTGAAGCAAGTCTTCGCCTCCTCCCCCTGCCAGTCTTTTCTGGCTTTTGAAAAAAAAACCCTCCTGCCCTTTGAGAATGCCTGTACCTCCAAATCAAATCCTTTCTCAGGTACATCCCGTTCCTGTGGTGCAGAAATCTGCAGCACAAAATGTGCCAGGTAAGAGCCGGACTGTCCTCTGGACACATGGCTATGGCTGAAGTGGAGAGGATACAGGCTCAACGTGGACATTTTAAACACCGGAGCCACTAGGGTTGGGCCCTGCCAGGAGCAGAGTCTGCACAGAAACTAAACATCTCACTTTCTACCCATGTTTCTTTTTTTTTTTTTAAAGATTTATTTTTATTATTTTTTATTGGAAAGGCGGATATACAGAGAGGAGAGACAGAGAGGAAGATCTTCCGTCCGATGATTCACTCCCCAAGTGAGCGCAACGGGCCGATGCTATGCCGGTCCGAAGCCAGGAGCCTCTTCTGGGTCTCCCACGCGGGTGCGGGGTCCCAAAGCTTTGGGCCGTCCTCCACTGCCTTCCCGGGCCACAGGCAGGGAGCTGGAAGGGAAGCGGGGCTGCCGGGATTAGAACCGGCGCCCATATGGGATCCCGGGCGTGCTAGGCGAGGACTTAACCACTTGCGCCACCGCGCCGGGCCCTTCTACCCATGTTTCATAGGGAAGAGGGCTTAAAGAGGTGAAGTGACTCGTCTGAGGTCATACAGCAAAACGCCAGGGTCACCTGAGTATCTGAACCACAAGCCCTACGAAATTCCAGTCAAATTAATTAACCACTGATTAACAACATCTCCTGTTGACTTCTAATAAATATTTCAAATAAATGTTCAGAGCTCCTCTACAGAGATTGTTGGCTTCGCGCTAGGCACTATATCATCATCTGACAGGGGCACCTGTTGTCTCCCAGACCCTGTGAGATGGCACCTGCCACCCAAGAGGAGACTTGAAACACAGAGAATGAAGGCACTGCTGCGGGCACACAGCACAGCCGGTGGGTCTCCAGAGCCCGAGCTCCTAGCCATGTGCCTGTGTTTCTGCCTGCTGGACCAGTGGAAACACCAGTTCCCAGCCCACTGAGCACAGCCCTCTGGGATGCTGCTGCCACCCCAGGAAGCTGTTTGAAATGATTCTGCTGGTATGCATGGGCATGGCTGTGTCACCACCCACTGCTACACCCCAGGGTCCTGGCCACAGAGCCAGGGTATTGGCAACTTCGGGCCACAGCCATGACTGCACAGACAAGGTGGACCTTCCTAGGCAGTCACAACAGCCCATGGACAGGAAATGGAGGTGCAGCAAGAATCCAGCATTCCTAAAATGTATCCTCGTGGCTGGGCCATGTGACACTACCACTCTGTAGGCTGAGTGGTCACAGGCTGCCAAGTGCACGTGCTCTACCTTAACATCTGAGCTGCATAGCAACTCCACTCTACAGGAGAGGAAACAGGCTCAGAGAGGCTCAACAGCCTGGGGCCACAGAGAAGGAAAATGGGAGACCCAAGAGTCAAGCTTCATTCTGGCTGGCTTCTAGGTGTATGGCCCATGTCCCAGGTGGGCAAACACACATTCCCACCTGGCCCAGCCCTCAGGGTGCCCAGCCAGGGACCTCCTCAGTGGGAAAAACAGACCAGAGAATCCACTTCCTCTGCTGGGTACCACCTGAGTCACTGAGGACAAGGCTTTGTCAGACAAGTTTGGTTTCCTATTTCTTAACACAGATGGACACCGAACACAGGCCACAGCACAGGAGGGACTTGAAGGACCCAGGCCCCTGGCCTGTTGGTGCAGAGGGAAGAAGGCTCACACAGATGGCACAAGACCAGCTCAGCCAGGAGTCCAGCCCACCCTGGCCTCCCCGGCAGTGCTCGGCACGTGTTTCCTCCCAGCTCACGGCAGGACTCCGGCTCTCTGCCAACCTGGTATGGGGTGGGGGAAGTAGCCCCAGCCCCTTTACTGCCCAGACAGGGCAGGGCTGTCTGTGCTCTCTGCCCACCACAGAGGCCACTGTTATTACTCACCACCCCCGTGCCTCTCCCCACTTCCCAAACACAGGTGCCAACACGCCCATGCACCGGGTAAACTGGCCTTAGGCAGATGGCAGGTCACATTCACAAAATGAAGAATCTTGTAAGCTCAGCTATCCCCTGGAGGAGGTGGGAGACTGAGATGCACCCCCGTCCCAGGTTCAACCTAGGTACTCAAGAGTGTCCCAGAGGACAGCACCCAGTGACTCCACAGCAGCACAAACCGTGGTGGGCAGGGGACGAACCCCTCGGGTATTTGTCCTGTGAAGGAATTCCCCAAGTTTACTAGTGTCCGTTTTCCTGGAAGATCCACCCCCTGTGACAGGACCCCGATCCAGTGGCAGGAGGTCAGCACTGGAAATAGATGTTTTAAGTCCCTGCCAACTTGACGCCACAGCTGGACCTTCCAGGCTTCCAGAAATAGCAAACTCCATCGAGAGGGCATTCCCCAAGGACAGGCTCATTTCTGAGTCCCCCACCCCCACCATGCCCCCGCCCCTCGGCAGCACCACTCCCCAGCTCTCCTGGAGAGAGCGCCTCCAGCCTGCAGAGTCAGGGCAGGTTCCCGAGACAGGCAAGTTCCCAGAACAGGCTCGCTCAAACACAAAGCTTTTGCTTCCTAGTCCACAGCCAACACACAAACACAGCACTGCCATTGAACTCCAACTACACGGAGCTCCAAGCGGGGAAAAGCAGCAAGACCTCCTTCTCCTGGGTTGAGGGCATCCCTACTGTCAATACAGGGCACATACCTGGAGTCGTCGTCCCAGGCATTCATGGAGGCAGTGAAAACACCCGTGTTTTGTGCTTGTGTGTGTCCTGTGGAACTTCAAGCCACAGCATGTCCTGGATGTTGTTACAGAGCAACGAGTCTGCAATTTCACTTAATTTCTCATTGCTGTGTGGAATTTCATAGGACAAATATATAAAGAACATTCTGACCCCTTCTCTTATGAATGAACTTGAAAGCCATCTCTAGCTTGTTGTCTTAGGTGTCCTGGAACATCTGCTCTGCACACGTGTACACACACACACACACCCCTGGGACACTTCCTGGATGATGGACACCTGAATGCTGTGATACTCACCGCCAGGCACCTGGCACAGCGGGCAGCAAGCCAGACTGGCTCCGTTCCCAGGGGAGCCCACAGTCTGGGCGCAGATGAGTCAATCAGCCACCGCGCAGGGAGGCAGAATCCCAGCAGGGACACATGAGGGGCTCAAACGTCACTGACATGCTCCAGGCCAGGAGTGCAGGTACATCCGAACCAGATCCTAGAGCTGGAGCTGGCCAGGGCAATAGGGCTAAGTGTTCAGGGTACCTGCTGAGTGAGCAGGACAGCCAAGCCTGGAACAGGGCAAGCACTGCAAACAGAAGGGAGACAGCAAAGCGCAGCACTTTTAGGAAAAATAGCGCGGGGCTGCCCACGTCCTACCAGGGAGGACACAGGAGCTCTGGGAAGATGTGGCAGAGGAGTAAGATACACTTTGCATGTCAGAAAGTTCCGGAGGAGCCCAGAAGAGAACTAGGCCAGGATGGAGAACAAACCAGAGGGTCTCGGCCAGTGGCAGGTGCAGCCAGAGACAGCAAGGAAACAATACCCAGTGCTGGCCAGCCTCTTGAAAACCTGGGGGTTTGGAACACATAGAGGCCCAACCTCTGTTACACTCAAGACCGCAGGAAGGACAAGGATGACACCCAAGGTCAAAAAACCACCAATCTCCAATCAACAAAGCAAAGTGACACATTCACAATACCCCAAGCCTCTCAGACCCTGGCTCTGCACTGCCACACACTCCAATCCATCAATTGAGCACTCCGAGACAGCCCAGAGGCCACCTAACCATTCTCAAAGCCAAGGTCAGATGTGCCTCTCCCCAGGTCTCCCCAGGCCTCCAGGTTTCCATGTTTTGAGGTTTGACAGACCCCCAGGGTTCAAAGACAGAAGCCACAAGCTGAGGTGTTTTCTTTTGGCTTCAGTCACCTGGAGGCTTCCAAGGGCAAGGGAGAGGACCCAGCCTCACCTGTGCAGTCAGCCTGCCCCAAGGCAAACCCTGGGCACAGCATACAGAATCAGGGCCACAGACCATGTTGTCTGCAGAGCCCCAGACAGGCAACTGTCTCTGGGCCAGACATCTCTGCCAAGGCCCAGGGAGCTGGCCATCCTCTGGCTGCAGCTCTGAAAACTGAGAGGGTGGAGGCTTCCCTCCAGGGATGCCCAGGAGACTCAGCAACCCATCAGGTTCCCCAGTAGCCTACATGCTCTGGGGAACTGCCCACTGTGTTGCCCAGCCCTGGAGCAGAGGTTCCTATGCCTGACACGTGCAGCAAGGGCTACAATGCTGGCATAAACGGAGCACATCCAGGCGCCAGGCGTCACCCTGAAAGGGTTGGGTCTGTCATGAAGCTTCCTCTTCATAGCAACTCTGGCAGGTAGGAAACACGGCTATTCCCAATGTACAGATGAGGAGACTGAGGCAACAAATCCACTGTCACAGAGCCACAGGCCACCGCTGGGCACTCTGGCTCCTGACCACTGCCATAGGGCACCCAGCATGCTGTTCCTACCCCAGGTGCCATCAGCTACACTTGTCCATGGTCACAGAGCAACAGCCACTGCTGGAACCTGGATGGTCCTGAACTGACACCAACACTCCCTCTCCCAACCAGGCTTAGCTCTGCTCCTCAAGTTCTTCCTCCCTCCCTCCCTGTGCCATTTCAGGAAATTTCTCTCACCTCTGGAAGAGGTCACTCCATCCCCCACAGCACTGTCCTTCCCCTGCTTGCTCCCAGCTGCCGGCTGGGACACCTGTGCTCTCTCTCCATCCTCTGACAAGCCCACATGTCGCCAGACTCCAGCCTCCTGCACAGCGAATGCACAGAGTCAGTCTCCATAAACAAGTACCTCATTTTAGGGACGAAGACTCCGGACATCAACAGAGTTGAGCTGGCAGCAGTTGTTTTCTGTTCTATTTTTCTCTGTTGTTGTTGTTGTTGACGTTTTAACTGCCGGCAGCAACCACAACAGAAACCTCATGGTCCATTTTGGGATCAAAACACAGTCTCCCCTCGGTCCCCTCTCTTTCCCCTGGCTGCGCCAAGTGGTGGGGGCCAGCTCACCAGACCAGGGCTAGGCGAAGCAGAGCAAATCCTGTATGAGCAAACATGGCAATGGCAAGAAGCTGTAAGTCAAGTGAAAACCAACCCCGGAGGTTCATGGTGCTGGAATCCGAGCGATTCACACCAGGAAGGAGCCACTGCTCTCTCAGAAGCCAGCCCAAGCCGGGCATGTGCCTTCCGTAAAACGCTTGGCCTCCCGCCAAGTGTGGAGCCCAAGGCTGTCTGCACAGTGGTGAGACCCTAAGGGACCATGGCTGGCCCAGGTCAGCACCCCCCCACACACACACTCCACATGATGCTGGCGTTTAACACCAGTTCCAGGCACCCAAGGGCCACAGGGGCACAGTGGCTGGCTCTGTTTGCTAGTTGGCTTCCCAGGGAATCCGAGTGGAAAGCGCCCAATCCGGCCAGGTGGTGTGACGGATCAGCTTTCAGTCCATCCGTTCACTCGACAGCTGTTTCCGGAACACCTACTATACGTGGGACCCAAGCCAGGCAGGCTGGCCCGGCTCCTCAGCTGCAGCCTCTCACAGGGACCTCTGCGGGACCCGAGAGGGAGGTGGCTGGATCGAGTGGGCAGGCAACACAGCAGGGAGGCCCTGGCCTGCGTAATCTCCATCTGGAGCAAGGGCAATCTCCCCGCCAGCCAAGAGGAGGCAAGGACTTGCAGACGCACAAAAGGGCAAGGGGTCACTATCATGGCTCAGGACTCCCACCCACCCAAACAGTGAATAACTGGAGCTTCCAAATAAAGTTTTCACGGCAATGAACTAAAACTCTCCAAACATAAATTCAAACACAGCACCTTGGCTGCCCCTCAGGGACACATGGAATATTCCCACAGTGGAGCAGCAGATGAAGAAGGCCATCTGTAGAATAATCCCACCCAATACAGGGGGGAGAAGGAGGCTGTACTTTACAAACCCCAAGGAAGTGGCACTTCTGGGCACACACTGGCGCACACAAAAGTTTGATGAGACGAACCTGTGGCTTTGGTGTCAATGGATGGGCATGGCTTGTCGATCACACCCATAGCCCTCCAAGCTCCTCCCCCAGGACCATGAGGGACCCTGGAATGAGGCGATCAACAATGAATGCTGACACTTGCTCTGCTGGGAATTTTAAATCAGATCTCCAGCTGAGTGCCAGTCAGTCAATTTAAATTAGACAATTTGTCTAACCAACAACATTTATAAGAAGTCAAACAGGGCCTAGTGTAATAGGTTGGCAGCTAAATCCTCACCTTGTAAGCGCTGGGACCCCTTATGGGCACCATTTCATGTACTGGCTGCTCCACTTCCCATTCGAACCCTGTTTGTGACCTGGGAAAGCACCATGGCATGGCACAAAGCTGCAGGACCCTGCACCCACATGGGAGACCTGGAAGAAGCTCCAGGCTCCTGGCTTCAGATCCGGTCAGCCCCGGCCATTGTGGCCACTTGGGGAGTGAACCAGCAGATGAAAGGTCTTTCTGTCTCTCCTTCTCTCTGTAAATCTGATCTGCCTTTCCAATAAAAATAAATAATTCTTTTTTTTTAAGAGTCAAAACAATGGAACAAAGTCAGAGTTGATACATGTTTGGGTAACTCCCCAGAGCCAGCATGCTATCATTTCAACATATGACCAGTATAGACCACTCTGTTAATAACGAGTTTTCCATCAATACTTAGACTACACACTAGGCACCCAGGGCGAGTAGACACAGGCCTGGATAACACAGGCCTGAAACTAACTGGAAACTCACAGGATGTGCAGGAAGTTCACAGGAAAGACAAGGCCCAGAGGAATGTGTGAAATGCCACCACGAAAAAATGATCAGCTGCACGGGGGGACAAGAACTTCTGCAAGACCAATGTCCTGATTCAAAAATATGAAAAACCCAAAGAGATAGACAATAGTAACAGAATGTGTAGTCTCTATAGTATTGTTACCTGAACCGACAGAGAGCAAAAACCACAGGGGGCAATTGGAGTAACTTCAGGACTGGGGATGGACACTTAGTATCAAGGAATTATTGTCAGCTTCTGACTTTGTTTAACCGTATTAGAGATTCCTAGTGAATGAGATGAAGCCAGGGAGCTGCACATGAAAATCCTGCAGTGGACGCGAGAGAGGGGAGGACACGGGGACCACTGTGCCACAGGAGAGGGATGGATGGGTACATGGGGCTTGAATTTATTCTTCTATGTTCTCCACGTACACCTTCAGGTCCCAAAAGAAATCTACATTTTTTTTTTTTTTTACTAGAAAAACCAAACAAAGCCCAAAGCTGAATGCTCCCCAAGAAGAGTAAGCTTGGTGGGGCTTTGAAGAGACCATGTCCCAGAGCTACACCTCCACCCAGGAGGGAAATCCTGGCCTTGTCCCTAGCCACTTAGGCCACTCCATACAGGTTCCTTTGGCTACTGGACCTCAGTTCACTCATCTGCTAAGTGGAGCTGAAGATAGTCTGGGACTTTGCATAAACAACCCAAGCCAACTGCCTGGCCGAGGGCAAGTGCATTGATACCAGGAGGTACTGATGCTATCGTTACTGTCATTGTTCCTGTTATCACAAGAACAGGTACCAGTGATGAGGTTGCCAATCACAGTCTTGCCCAGGCGGCTCACCTGGCTAACCTTCGACCCAGGCCTTGACACCGGCCTGGGAAGTCCACAGCGGCTGTGACAAGAGAACAGCTCAGAGTCTTCAATCAGACCTGAAAGCTAGAGGTGACAGCACAGAGAATGCAGTGCAGTAACGTGATGTCACCAACACCTTGATATGAGGGTCAAACACAAATTGAATGCCCCATCAGAGATAGAAGAGAAGAACCCTCTTGTAAAACTACACTGCAGACAGGTCACAAAGGAGCTCCAAGGCGCCACACGTGGCTGAAACTCCACTCCTGCACACAGAACCTGTGCATGGGGAGTGGGATGTCAGGGATGCCAGACCAAGGAGCCCTCATCGTCCCACTGCACCCCAACAAGCCTGCTTTCATCCATCCTCCTTCTGGGCAGGAGAGACATGAGACAGAAGCCTGGGGTCTGCAAAGGGATGGGTTAGATCCTGGCCCCGAACTCTGCCAACACCGAGGTCTGAGCCCCCACCCAAGGCTTCAGCAGAGTTCTGCCTGCAGCCACCCAGCTCAACCTGCTCAGGACAACCACAGAGGCCAGCCAGACCTCAGTGCTAACCCACGCCAGCACCATCATGAAAGTCACTCCCATGTTCAAATCAACATCTACCAACTGAAAGGTGGAATTAAAGAGATACACACATATGGGCCCAGCGCAATGGCGCAGTGGTTAAGGTCCTTGCCTTGCATGCCCGGGATCCCATATGGGTGCCGGTTCTAATCCTGGCAGCCCCACTTCCCATCCAGCTCCCTGCCTGTGGCCCGGGAAAGCAGTCGAGGACAGCCAAAAGCTTTGGGACCCTGCACCTGCGTGGGAGACCCGGAAGAGGCTCCTGGCTTCGGATCGGCATAGCATCGGCCCGTTGCGCTCACTTGGGGAGTGAATCATCGGACGGAAGATCTTCCTCTCTGTCTCTCCTCTCTGTATATCCACATTTCCAGTAAAAATAAAATAAATCTTTAAAAAAAAAAAAGGAGATACACACATAGAGAGAATCTTCTATCTGCTGGTTTAAAAATAATCTTCTATACCCAAATGGTTCCAATAGCCAGAGGTCCAGGCTGAATCCAGGGGCCCAGAACTCCATCCAAGTCTCCTATACGGGTGCAGGGGCCCAAGCAGTTGGGTCATCTTCCACTATCTTCCCAAGGGCACTAGCAGGGAGGTGGATAGGAAGTGGAAGAAACAGGACTTAAACTGGCGCTCAAGTGGGATGCCCGTATCTTAGGCAGCAGTTTAACCCTGTACCACAATGCCCTCCCGAGCCCACCTCCACCCGCTCTTTGTTAAAGTAGACAGAAACGTTGACTCCAGGGAAACTAGGGAGGCAGCGGCAGGAAGCAAGGAGCTGCCCCAAGCTCCTGAGTGCCCAGCTCTGAAGGCAGCTTCCCCAGCTCCAGAGACATGCTCACAGCTTGTCCCACTGCTGTAATATACAGCTGGGCATCAGCAAGCAGAGCTGACAGCCAACGGAAGCCCACTGCAGTGTGGCTGCTGCACGCGGCAAATGTTCTCTCCTGGAAGAGCAGGTCAGCATTCTGAGAGAATGATGTTCCCCTTCCTGCGGCTCTTGAGGTGAAAGCATCCTGAATTGTACCCAGGAGATCAGTGCTGGGAGGCTTCACACTGAACCAGAAGGGGGTCCACCATCCAAAGATCCAAAGCAATGTGCTGTATGTTCATACTGGCAGGCGAGGCTGGAGGCCACCCAGGGCCATGACACCTGTTCTCTTAGGCATTTTCCAACCAGCAGTGCACAGCTGACAAGGCACATGTTAGAGATGCCCGGGGCACGACGAGGATTCCCATCTAGCTATCTGCTCATTCTGCACATCGCCCCAGGCCCACACGTGTGTCTCCTGAGTCCTTTCCCAGGGAGCACCCTGTTGGATCAGAGGAAGGGGTTCCATGTCAGTATTCACAGGATGCATAACCTCTGCCTCAACCTCTCTACATCTGGGAATTTGTTCCAGAGACATTCCTGCATTGATCTCAAAGATATGCGAATACAATGAACACAGCAGCTGCATCACAAGAACAAAAGGCTGGAAGCAAACCTGCCTGGTGAAGAAACAGCCAAACAAATGTCTACAATGGAGCCCGTGGCCGCTGTACGTGGAGTTTGGGAAGGCGGCACCAAGACGGCGATGGCTTACGACTGCTCAGAGAAAAGCAGCGTTCTGGACCTGAGACTCTGCCGTCTGCTTAAACAAACAAAACAGAAGTTATAAAAGACATGCGTGCAGTTGCCTGTGTGTACCTGGAATAGCTCTGCCGCGAGATAACCCGAAACAAGAGATACCATCGCCTGAGAAGGGAGGGGCTGGGGTGGCCAAGCCATGGGTGGGAAGGAGATTTTCCACACACTTCCTGTCCACGGTCTGAGACTGGCATCAGACTAACACACTCTCAGGTCAGAAATAAATGTACAAGCATCTTTTTCAACACAGCTTTAAACAGGGGTCACAGTATGCATTTTACCTCCGGAGCAAGAGCAGGAAGCTCCTGCTCAGCTCTCTGCTGCTTGCCACCATGAGAGTCCCCAAGGCACGGGTCAGGTGCATGGGCTGACATTCACCCTACTGAGCTTGAAGGCTTAGGCAAGGATACAGGACGACAGGCTGCAGGCTGCAGGCTGGCAGACCACTCCCTTCCGAGGACCCAGTCCTCTCAGCCCTCGCAGCACCCCAAGCACATGGCAGGGCAGACACAGAGTGACCCACAGCCACCCAACCAGGGATTTAATTCAGGTGCCACGGGATGCTGCGGTTCATCATGACAACCCTCGCGAAGTTCCCATTCATCCATACCTACGCCTGCCTTAAGAGCAAAATAATTTCCCAAATGTACCCCTGGTTAAAGAGCTTAACCTTTCCCCCTTCAGAAATGGATCTTCCAAAGAGGGCCTGACGTTTGAAATTATGTGCAGGTTAAATGACTTAACCTTTCCACCCTTGAGTAAGATGCTCATCCCAAAAGACAAGCCATGCCCTCAATTATATGACAGTGAAGTCACTTAACCTCCCTCCAGACTGGAAAGGCCACGGTCCACACAGGAACATCCAGCACCGCCTGCAGTCTCTGCACCTCCTGGTGCCCCAGGAGGCTATGTGTGCTCCCATTTGAGAAGTGGTTTCAGACTCATCATCAGAGAGGGTCCTGAGGACCCTAGGACATCAGGGCTGGGCAAACAGTCTTTCTTTAAGGAACATTTAGAAACAAGCTTTTGCACCACTTCAACTTCAAAGATTCAGTTGCCCTACAGAAATCTTCCCCAAAACTGCTGCTCCTATGTCACTGTTAGCATCGCTTTGCATAGCAACGTTCATTACAAAAAAGAGAATCACAGATGGAACACAACTGAGAAAATACAAAAATGCTATGGCAATGTCAAATTGCTAGAAGTTTCTGCATGTTTCCTCTTGCTTTCATTCTTGTCTCCTCCAAGAGTGGCAGCAAGCAGTCTGCAGCCCATCCCTGGGTGTGGTGGCACCATCTTCCAGGGCAGCAAAGCAGGCTCAAGCCCCAGCCTGTCATTTTCCAGCACCAGAGAAATGAGAACCTTTCCAAGCCACAATCATCCATTCAGAAACTGAAGGTGAGCAGAGGGCATCTGGCGTGGTACATGACATCACTCAGGGTGCCCAGGCCCCACTCTGGGGTCCTGGGTTCAACTTCTGGCTCCTTCTCCTCCCACCCAGCTTCCTGCTAATGTGTACCCTGAGAAGTAACAGGTGATCGCTCTACTACCTGGGTCCCTACTAGCCCCAGGGAGACTGAGTTTGTAGTTGCTGGCTTTGACCTGGTTCAGCTCTGCCTGTTGCGGGTATTTGAGGAAGCAAACCAGCGCATAAAAGACCTCTCTGTGGCTCTCTTTGTCTCTCTGCCTTCCAAACAAAAAATAGATAAAAATAAAAATAAAAAATGGGGACAAATATTAAGTAAATAAAGTATAGGTGAATATTTTCAGGTGAGGGTTAAAAATAAAGCACATTGGGCCCGGCAGCGTGGCCTAGCAGCTAAAGTCCTTGCCTCGAACGCATGGGGTCCCATATGGGTGCCGGTTCTAATCCCGGCAGCCCCACTTCCCATCCAGCTCCCTGCTCATGGCCTGGGAAAGCAGTCGAGGACAGCCCAAAGCTTTGGGACCCTACACCCACGTGGGAGACCCAGAAGAGGTTCCTGGTTCCCAGCTTCGGATCAGAGCAGCACCAGCCATTGTGGTCACTTGGGGAGTGAATTATCAGACAGAAGATCTTCCTCTCTGTCTCTCCTCCTCTCGGTATATCTGCCTTTCCAATAAAAATAAATATATTTTTAAAAAATAATAAAGCTCATTAAAATGCAATACCAGGGACGGTGCAATAGTGCAGCAGCTAAATTCCTTGCCTTGCACACACTGGGATCCCATATGAGTGCCAGTTCTAATCCCAGCAGCCCCACTTCCCATCCAGCTCCCTGCCTGTGGCCCGGGAAAGCAGTCGAGGATGGCCCAAAGCCTTGGGACCCTGCACCCACGTACGAAACCTGAAACAAGCTCCTGGCTTTTGATCAGTACAGCTCTAGCCATTGCTGCCTCTTAGGGAGTGAATCATTGGACAGAAGATCTTCCTCTCTGTATATCTGACTTGCCAATAAAAATAAAATAAATCATTTTTTTAAAATGCAATGCCAGATCAAGTGATTCTCAGTAATTGTCAGTTGTCCCCATGCTGTTCTGTCCCCAGCTGACAACAGCTTGTATCACAGGCCAGCCTGACTAGCTCCTTGGACTCCAAGTGTCCCCAAAGGACAGGACAGTGGATTGAGACTCAATGTTTATGTCCGCCCTACACTAGGAGATCAGAGATGCAGACTGACAGACCACAGGATGACACCTACTGCCAGCTAACATGGGAAAGTGCCAAGAGAATGTTCACAAAGAAACCAGCACTCGGCAGCACTCACGAGACCCTTCTGGGCTGGCTAAATGGCTGATGTATCACGGTGGCCATGTGAGACAGGAACTGTTAGCCACCTTCTGTAGAATGGGAAGTGAAGGCTGAGTGTCACACAGCACAGTCATGCATGGAGACCCAGGGCTGCATTTGCTATAAGCAGGGGGACAGGTCACCCTGGTATTCCTGGAATAGATATGTTCACTTTCCTAATGGACACAACCTGAGCAAAGAGGGAAAGACAGGTCACCCAACTGCAGGGCCATGTGCCACGGCCTGTGTGCTGAACTGGGGCACGTCTTAATAATTAAACATGAGCCAGGAGGCCAAGCAAATCTACCTGGGAAAGCTGCCTCTCACGCCATTCTGCCAACACATCAGAGCACACAAGGGCACTCACAGGGCAAACCAAGGACCACAGGACAGCCCAGACGTCCCTACCACACACCTGAGGAGAGCCTGCCTAGAGGCTGCTATACGGACAGACGCTTCTATCCAGCACTCAGCACGAGACACCTTTCTCTCATGCACTGTGTCATGTCTTACATTCAAACATCAGATCATCAGAGTGTGCTGAGGTACTGGCCATGAGATCAGTATCTGCAAGGCAAAGTGATGGCAGCAAGCTCTTAGAGGCCATGCTTTGTATTTCTTGCAAGGGCAGCTCTTAGATCTGCCTTCATTTTCCAGAGCTGCTGGCCATATCTTCTCTCTGTCACCCCCTTCCTGTCTTCCACCCCATAGCCCTGCCAGCATGACGCTGTAACTGCTGTCATGGGTGAGAGACCCTGGAAGGCTTAGGTGAATGAGTTCATTAATGAGGACACTGCCACTTTGCAGGCGAGGCAGGCTTGGTGCTCTCTGGCCATGTTACTTGCCTTCCACCCCTCACACCGACCCACAGCCGTCATGCCCTGGGAGTGTTCTAAGTGCCCATCGTTAAGCTGACTGTGTAATCTATCCCTGTGAAGTGGGACATAAAAGATCACCTCGCCAGCACTGCAGACACAAACCCATCAGTCTCACCAAGAAAGGAGTGCAGTCCCATGGGAGCAAAGCCAGGCCTAACATCCAGCTCTGCGGTCCAGGGCAGTTTCTTAACCTCTCAGTTTCCTCATCTGTACCATGGAGCTGGGCAGCAGCTGACCCACGCAGATCATACTGCTGAACAGCTGCAGTGACAAGAGGGGCTCAGGTAACAGAAGGTGCTGTAGGTGTTTACTGAAAATAGTCATCCTGCCATCCCAGGGACAGTCCTCCCTGGTCGCTACTGTTTCAAGGGACTTCAGACCTAAGACTAAGGGCCCCTAGCCACCCAGTCTGGGATCAGCAGAGACCACCTGCCACAGCCCTCTCCCCATTCAGAAAGGTAGGGAAACACAGCCCGCACAGGCAGCCCAGGACACTGCCCAGCTCCCCTGGGACACAAGCTGCTGACTCAGAGGTGGTGCTCGGGTTCCCCGGGCTGTAGGGCACATGCAAACCAGGAGGAGGCTCTGGCCCCGAAACAGGAAGGGCATTGGCCGCCTGTGCGTCACAGCCCGAAGTTCCCTTTCTCGTGTCTTGCCAAGTTACTCGAGCTCAGAAATTCCTTTACAAAGCAAGACTGAAATGCAGTCTTCAGCTCCAACGGCCTGGTGGGACATCACCAACACATGTCTCCAAGTTTTCCAAGAAGACAGAGGCAGGGGTAGGTGTGCAGGTTCAGGGTGCTGGAGGCTCTTAGAAAACTCACCACTCAAGAGGTTCTTGGGAGCAGCAGGAAGTGGTTTTCTCTGCTTATTTTCCAAAAGGTAACCACTAGGTTTGCTTGTAAAAACTCCTCAATCCACTAGAAGGGGGCACCTGCACTATCCCCACCATTTTCGTTTGTGCCTGGGACTTTTATTCTTTTCTGAGTTCCATTTGCAGGGACCTTCCAAGGAGCTGATCCTCGGGGCTTGGCACAGAAGAGGGAAGGAAGGAGAGGGAGCAGGGTGCAAGGGACAGGGGGACATTGTGATGAAAACTCACCAAGAGGAAAAGCTGCTCACAGCCCATGGCTTCCAAATCAAGGGTGCTCAGCTGGGCCTGCCAGTCAGGTCTGAAGAGACCAAGGGCTTTAAGGGAGGGGGAGAGTGGCAGAAAGGAAGGAGGGGCTGCAGATGACCCAGGCTCCCTGGGCCGAGGAAGTAAAGGCTGGGCTCCTCCAGCGGGGAGCCCTCCAAACCCCGTAGACACGTGTGAAGCCAAGGGACACCATGCCACAGACCTGGACGCTTCCCACAAGGCCAAAATAGAAGAGTCACCCAGACCGACAAGCCTAGACTTGACTCTGGAAGCAACAGGCACCAAGAGCGGCTGCTGGGCTGACCTGAGCCAGGCCGTCCTGGGCCAGTCACCCTAGGCCAGGCTACCCTAGGCAAAACTGTCCCGGGCTGGGCCAGGTCAGGGAGAGGCTGGTGCCACAGAGAACTGCCAGGGAGCAGGCAGCTAAAAGAGGTGTGAGCTTCCCTCCACCTCCTCCTGGGAATCACTTTCTGCTCCTGGGATGAGGCTGTACACCAGCTCCTATGATTGCCCAGATCCTTGCAGGGCACGGCTAGGGGCTAGGGTCCTGGACCAGACAAGAAGCTGATGGGAAGGAAGCCAAGTGGAGACCCTGACTCAAGAAAGAGCCAGGAATGCTGGGCAGGCAGACACGAAGGTGAAGTAAGGTAAAGACTGGCTCGATCAGGGCTACCACCCATCCTGAGGTCATCAGAAGGGAGGAGAGAGGGTGAGCATCACGCGTCAGGTGGGCCAGTCCAGACCTGTGGAGTCACTTCTCTCCCCGAGTGGGAGAAACAGAGAACAATCTAGAAGGAACTCTGAAAGAGAACTGAAGATGTGGGCAAGGTCTGGAGCACCTGTGAGTACATGCGCGTGTGTGCTTCCAAGCTGTGCGTCAGGTGAGGGGTGCGCATGTCTGTGGGAGGCATGTCCAGCCATGCCTATGCATGGTTACAAGCACACACACCTTCATGGGCAAATGGCTCCAGGCCAGGGTCACAAGCCTAGACTGGAACCACGCTGCAAATGAACCCTGTCCCTTCCTTGGGCTAGTCTAAGACCTCGAGCAAGTGCCCCAAAAACTTCCTTATACTTCAGTTTCCTCATCGGTTAAAACAGGGGTGGTCAAAGTAACCACCTTCTAGTGCTGTTGGCAGGAGGAGGGAGGAATGTGGGTTATACAAACTGTAAAGCACTTCCTTGGCCCCCAGAAAACTGTATGTGGCAAGAAGGGAAGGGAGGGTGTCCATGCACAGGGGCAGGAAGACTGGGCTGCAGGTGCAAGCAAGCAAGCCACGGCTGCCTCTCCACAGTCATGTGTGTCTGGGCACTCACAACACCCAGGGCGGACACACATGCCAGGGACCATGACACCTGTGCTCATGAGCTAGCCAGGCATGTGAACACATGTGTGCAATGTGCACACATGGACAGGTGTGTCATGGGAGTGTGTGTGTGCCTGTGGCCACCTTTGCAAGGGCATGCAGGCATGCGCTAAGTGGAAGCGCTCCCTAGGAGTTGATCATGGTGCCCTCTGACCCCTATCTGGGATCAGGACAGCCGGGGAGACCACAAGTGCAGGGTATGAGAGCGGGAAGGAGGGGAGGGCAGGCAGGGTACAAAGGCGGTCAGACTCCACCCTGCACTCGGCCCCAGGCACTGGCCTGAGCACAGGAAGTCTGATAGGAAGGAAGGAAGGAAAAAGGGAGGGGTGGCCAAGGGAGGGACATCAACACACACAAGAACCATCAACAGATCAGTGCTGTGCCAGACCTCCCCATGCATTACTTCATTTAACCCTTGGATGGCGCTGCAGGGAGAATCACCCTTGAGTTTGCAGATGCCAAAACTGAGCTGAGAAATTAGGGGTCTGCCCAGGGAACCGTAGTGAGTAGTGTACACACCACAGCTCCAGGCAACACTGGGATCCATCCATCCCCTTGGCAACCACGCTGCTGTCAGGATGAACAAATCAATCAGTGAGCACCTGCAAGCATATATGAATGAAAGAACAGGAACAAAAGGAAAACCAAACCTCGGCACTCAAAAAAGGAACAAAACAAGGGAAGTCCTGGAGAAGGTGCAGAGGCTGCTTCAGAGAAAGCTCACGGCAGAGTGCACCCACGCCCCACACAAGGCGTGTGGGGATGGAGGTTGGGGCCTTCAACACGCCCCCCACCAGGGTACCCATGGGGATCACACTGCCACAGCACATATCTACCCACTTCACCATAGGGCCCAACCTCTTGGCCTCCTGAGCTCCACCCAGATCCCATGGGCTTTTAGACTAACAAGATCTAAGCTGCCAAGGCCCAGAAACCGTCAGGGAGCAGCCCACCAGACCAGAATGCCACAGCAGCATGAGTAGTCCCCCTGAATCCTCGGGGCAGGCAGCACTGCAAGAGCCTGTGGGGCTCAAGTCCAGGAGCAGAAGGAGCAGCAGTGCCAGCCAGCTCAAGGGGCTCTCCACAGGCAACTGCCTGAAGCATCAGCCTGCTGGGCATGGCAGGCCTGAGCACCAGCTCTGCAGCGCGCAGTGAACTTGGCAAAGTGGCTCCCATGTGCTGAGCCCCAGAACCTTGCAGCTGGGAATGGGCCTAATGAAGGGGCTTACCAATGGAGAAGGCCCACAAGGAAACCTGACACTAACAGCAGTCACCAGAGGCGTGTGGGAACTGTTGGTCTGTTCAGTGCTACACCCTCAGCACACAGTGGGCACATGTGTCAAGTTCATATTCATCTTAATCACATAAATGAAAGGTTTACAATGACCACACTCACTATGGGCCAAGCCTTATCCATATGGTCAACGTACCCTCCTCCCTCAGATGTAGGTCCCACTGTTAGCCCATTTACAGATGTGATAATGGAGGTACTACTGAACGTATGACCCCCAAGTTCACAGCATCTTCACAGCCTGGCACTCAGACACTGGACCTTCACTAGCTCCATCACCTCCAGCTGCACCCCGACAAAACTCCAAATGATCTGCTCATAGTAGCGAGGAAATGTAAGGGCAGCAACCAGGGGTTTGCTCCCAATATGTCTCTGCCTGGCATAACTGCCCCTTCCGAGGAGTCCCTGCTGGCTCTCCCTCTGAGAAGGCCCACTCTGCCCATGGAGCCTGCTGCTCCCGAGGGCCAGGGTGTAGCCACAAAAGCCATGAGGATAATGAGGACTGACACTGAGCAAGAATTAGCCAGAGCCAGGCACCTGACAGTGTGTAAATCACAAAATTAATTGACATGGTTCACAAAATCCTGGGGAGCACAACTAGGCCAGAGCTACAGAAGAAGGAAAGGGGGTTGAGAGAGGTTATCCACTGGCCCCGAGCTATCCAGTGCCCAAGGACAAGGTTCTGGCAGTCAGTGTCAGCTGGGAATTCTTGTGTGTCACCAGCTCTAGGGTCTGGGCTACTCAGGTAAGTGTCCTGGGCCTCAATGTCCCCAGCCATGAAATGAGACCACCACAGTACCCAGCACCAGGCTGACTCAATAATTGGTCATAGTTCTATCTTTCTTACCAACACAATTCACAACAAAAATGATTGCCTAAAACTAGAGAGCTGGGCGCCCAGGGACACTCGGGCAGCACTAGCAGCCACAGATGCATGGGCTTTGGTGTTGGCTGCACCTATCTAATCCAGGCCCTTTCAGTAGTGGGACCGTGGGCATCACTGCAGAATAAGGAGGGCAGCCCTCGGAGGCCCCTGATCCACATGTAGCAGCTGTAGCTGCTGACATAGACACACACAAGGGGCCTATGGAGGCCCTGGGCACGCTCCTAAGCAGGCCGAGCCCTGTCCCCAGACCACGGCCACCCCTTCCCACACAGTGCCAGCCCTCCACCCTCTGTGTCCACAAAGCCAGCTCTGGGGACCTGCTCTGTTCTACCCTGGCCATGTCTGACACCAGAGCCTGCTGTAGGCTGGGAGGGGCCAACCTAACCCCACCACCCCCTCCCCGGCTGAGAGTTCAGCAGGTGAGGGTCGCAACTGGAGGGACGTTTCCAGAACATTCCTTGCCCAGGTGGATGCAGCTGTTACCTTTGAGCCAAGGACACTGGCTTCAGATTCCCAGATCACATGCTGAATCACGTTTCCACATACACAGGCAAAAAGAAAAAAAAAAAGTTCATAAAGTCATCTTCCCTAAGACTTTCAGAAAAACACCTGTCCACAAGCAAGGCCTGATCCTTGGATAGGAGAGCAATATCCAGGCCGCATGGACTGACTTGGGAGAGGCAGATGCGCTGGAGCCCCAGTCTGGCCCCACTGCCGTGTGAATCTAACAGGTGATTGCACCTCTCTGAGCATCAGGTGCCAGTCTGTCCAGTCCACTGCTCTGAGGACGAGTGTCCCCATGCCATGTGCCACAGACCCTGGCCAGGCTGCTCCCACCACCCTCTGGCCTTTATCATCACTGTACTAATACTCTGGTTCCAGGTTATCCCATAGGTCAGGTGGGATCACTGGACCAAATCTCTTATTATCCCGTAGGTTCCATGAGACAGGCCCAGGGCAGAGCTCACACATGGGCTGCCACACTGCTGCCACTGTCTTTGGCAAAAGCCACACCACACCCATTTGTACCATATGCCAGCAGCCTTTACAAAAGCTTTATGGAACTTCATCTGATTTTCATGATAGGCCAAGGAGATGGGTGAGCAGCTCTTGGGGCCCCTAACTGTGGACCAAGCACCCTACACACCAAGTATTATCATTTTGGCTACTAACAGCAATGTTGGTAGCTGAGTGACAAGGGACAGGGCAGTGGATACTAACAGCTAAAGACCTCAGAGCCTGTGTCAAGGCCAGGGGCTGAGTAGTGACAGAGAAAATGGAACTGTTTTCAAGACATCTAACAAATAGAAGAAATTGAAGCACAACAACATCCAAAGCCAGTCTCTATCACCATCATCATCATCACTAGCATCATCATGGAAGGCAAACGCATACCAGGTGCCCGGATCTTCCCAGTGGCAGGACCTGGAGAAACAGGCCAAACACACATGCACCCCAAAGGCTCTTGGTGAGGGACCTAGGGAAGGATGAAAGGGAAGACAACAGAGCACAGTCTCACTGAAGACAGAGGCAAGACTGAGAAAGAACCAGCGTGACCTGCACAGACCCGCATGTGAGGAGAGATCTCTGTCTGCAGCCCACAACAGGCGAGTCCATAGCAACGAAGGTGACCATTCCCAGTCAGTCTGGGTGCAGGGGACGGAGGAGGCAGGGGACGGAGGAGGCAGGGGACGGAGGAGGCAGGGACAAGGGGCTGGAGTAGAGGCGCCTTGGTGAAATCTACCCCATCCGCTGCTCATAGGAGAGATCCCCAACTACGCTGATGCCAGGTTATTTCTCTCTGCTAAACTCCTAATATGTCTTCAATACTGGTTTTGCAATTAAATAAAAGGAAAAAAAAAAAATCCAGAGTTCTCTTGTACAAGGCTCTGAGCCGACAATGAGCATGCTCAGCTGCAATCTCACTTGATCTTGGCAAGGCTCTGGAGGCAGGCAGGAACCAGAGCTCCGCCAGCCCTGCTCCACCAGGAGGAAACCAGGGCCAAAAGCCACGCGGCCGCGACACTGAAACTCGGAGCAGAGTCAAGGATGGGCCACAACGTCCTCTCTAGGCTCTCAGGAGGTCAGCCCCCAACACCACAGCCCCAACTCCTAGTTACGCCACGTGACACCGGAAGGGTGAGATCCTCCCAAGGATCACACCCCAGATGCCCAGACCCAAGGCCATGTTCGGCAGACAATCGAGGAATAGCACACCCCAGATGAGACCTCACCTCTACTCTCACTCAACCCTGCAGCCAAGTGGGGATGTGTGTGTCAAGGCTAGACCACCACTCAACAGTTCTTTTCCCTCAACATGACTCATCACTAACATGGGAATGAAACAGGACCAGCTCTCGGGGTTAAAGGAGGAAGAGCATGTGCCACCCATCCACTCCGCAGTGCCACCACATCCCCTCCCAGGGCCTCTTCCCACTCCAGACACACAGGTGGCTCCTCCCTCCTGCAACTCCTTCAGTCCTGAGGGACAGCAGATGTTCTTCCCTGAGCCCTCTGGGCTCTCACTCATACGAGCTAAATAGCTACACATAGGTACGTGAGCCAAAGGCCAGGCCCCACGCCGTGCCCCCACCACCCTGAGAACAGTATGCCTACTGCAGTACTGCACTCTTAGCACACAGCAAAAACTTCACAAATGCACACTGAAGATTTTGCCAGAGAGGAACATAACCATTGATCACATTTACCAGGGACAACACCACCTGTCAATTCCCAAGGGGCCTCATATTCCCCAGAACAATGCAGATTTCTAGTCCAAAGTATGCCAGGGTCCCAGGAACCCAGGGACGCCAGCACGAAGGCTGGCACCAAGAGAGCACAGAGCTTCCTGCAGGCCAGAAGCACATGAGAAGCCACCTGGCCATGACAGCAAATGCAGGCTTCAGTACCACTGGATTCTGCAATGCCAGAAGAGGCCAGAGCCACTTTCCCAGCGCCAGGCAGGTGGACAGGTCCCTAGGTCTCCCTCATTTTGCACCCTGGCATCTGCAGCAGCCCTCACAAAGCACCACACAGGCAGTGGGTTCACCTCTGCCTTAAACCTCAGCCAGGCTTACCAGTGCTTTTCCACAGGACAGGGACCAGGGGCTCCATAAAATCAGATTCATGGGCCAAGGCCAGTCTGAGACTGGGTCCTAGAGGGCGGTGGCCTTGTGGGTCTGGGCGGTGACAACATCGACCAGGTTCCTGCACTCCACAGGGAGTGACACAGTTCCAAACACTCCTGGTGCAGGGTCTCACTGATGAAACCTCTCTTGAAGTCTCTCACCACAGTGTCACACTTCCATCCAGCGAAGGCGCGCAAGCAGCCTGCCTAGGCCTGGAATGCAGGTAAGGTGTCCTCTTAACCCAGCCAATCCTAGCTCCTCCCCTGGGACCGTGTGGGTGCCTCCTCCAGGAAGTGGTCCCTGACCCCCAAGTCAGTCCTGGAGAGTCCCAATCCCACCCACACCGGTGCACGATATGGTTCTCAGCTCCTTCATGCTGGATGGGCCTTACACCTGGCTGGAAAGCACAGCCAGGACACAGTGGAAAAAAAGACTCAATAATGACAGCAGAAAGGGGACAGCAACAGAACAAACAAGAGCAAACAAATGAAGACCTAAGTGTGAATGAGGCACCCAAGAACAACATGGACTGGTAGAAGGCTCTCCTTTTCCCAGGGCCCATCTGGTGGGCATACGAGCTCATGAGAGTCCCCAGAGAATGACATAGCCCCACTGGTGGGCATAGAATCAGAAATGGCGAGGCTTCTGATCATGAGCTGTAGCTGGATGGGCAAGTGATCACCATAGCAATAACCCATGCCATGCACTCTAACGCGCTACACCCTGCTCTACACACTGCCTCCTTCAACACTGTCAACAACCCATGAGGTAACAGGACTCAGTCCAGGCCTGGGGTGCTGACACCGAGCAATGCCCAGCTAGTACAGCTGCGCACTGGTGCATGGGGGAAGAGGAACATGATACTGTGCAGAGGGCTTCGGAACTGGCGTTCTCAGCCCCCACAGCCAGTCTCTCACCTCTGTGCAGTAGGGTCACGGAGTCAACGACAGCCCTGACAATAACAGCACACTTGACTTTCATGTGGCAAGATCACAGAGCCAGTTACAAATAACCACAGAGGTAGGAGCTGGCTGGACAGTGGACATCACGTGGGACGCCACCTCCCACACTGGCGTGCCTGGCCTGAGTCCCATCCCCACTTCAGAGGGGGCAGCAGGCGATGGCTCACGTCCTTGGGTCCTAACACCCAAGTCCTACTTCTCTCTCCCCCCTGCATTTAAAATACATAGAATTAATTAATTTTAAAAGTAATAGCATGAGTACTCTCAGCTTAGTGTGAAGAAGGCATCCCAAGGCCCTTCAGGATCGGGCTGGGCAGAGCCACCAGCAGACTCCAAGATCCAGATGCCTGGACTCTGGCTCAGCTTCCTTCACCTTCAGAGGGCAGGAGCTGCCCAGCCTGGCCGATGCCACCAAGCCAGCCCCCTCGGTGCCAACGCCTTACTTCAAAGGGATCTGCCCTGCAAACTTGGGTCTGGGGTCCTGGAGAGCAGAGCAGAGCAGTCAGCACCATGCTACCCCTGACCACCCAGGTCTGACCCAGGTCACCCAGGACTTCATGAACCAGCGAAAGACACCCCTTAGGGGGCCCTGGGGGTGAGAGGAAGGCTCACAGGCAGGCCAGAGAAGCTAAGGGGTTAGACAGGCCCAGATGCTCAGCCTGCCCTGCCTTTGTACACACCAGGGCCTCCCCTTCTGCAGCCCCAGACCCAGCAGTTGACTGGAGAGATTCAGCCATCTCAGATGCACTGCCCTCCAGCATACAGCCGTGTCCGCACAGCCCTCTCCCACCTCACATCTCCAAGCCCCAGGGGGCGAGGGAACACTGGAATGTGTGAGCCCTGAGGTCAGAGCCCCGGTTTGCCTTGAATCGGGTTGAGAAGGGGGAAAATGGCCAAGAACAACTCACTCATTTACTTCATTTTCAGACTTGGCAGCTGCTGGGCCTGGCCTTCCAAACCAAGCCGCTTTGGCCAGGACCTCTGCGGCAGTGCCAGCCGCAAGGCACATCTGGATTCGCTTAAGGAACCAAGAGCCAGCAAGTTCTCTTAAGAAATTAGTTCCTGGGGAACCAGGTCTCTCTGGGGACTGGGCAAGGAGCCGCCTGCTCCAGCCTCACCCACTTTGGGCTAAGGACACTGGGAAGCTGCCTGTCAGGGACTGGAGGGGAGCTTGAGGTTCACTTGAAGAGCCACCACAGACATCCTAGTGCAAGAGGGCTGGAGAAAGCACCCAGGCCTCCAACCACTCAGGGATACTCTCTCAGCTGAGCCCTGTGGGAGTCAAATGCAAGACATCAGCCAACATAACTGAGTAGAAGAACTCAAAACGAATGGCCAAGCCTCAGTTTCCTCACCTATCAAATGCGATGACAGGACCTGCCTTCCAGAGCTGCTCTGTGATTCAAGCGCAACTGGGAGAACCCAGCATGTGCACACTCATCTCCAGAGTTTCTGCAAATTTTGCTTCTGTTCATTTTATGGATATACAATGACTGCACATATAAGACCCACAACCCAGGCCCTGGGAACCTCAACTTCCCCAAGAGTCTTGCCTGCTATAGACCCATACCTTCCTTCCCAAGCCTGCTAACAACAGGCCCTCACACCAGCTCTCTCGGGCCAAGCCAGCAGCAGGCATTCAAAGACCTGTTGATGGCCATGAGGATAGCCTCTGTGGACACTCCCCTCGGCCTGCCAGGGACCACACAGGACACTGTCCTCTCGCACCAGCAGGGTGGGGCAACAGCTCCATGACTTGCCCCAGGAAATGGTCAAAATGTAGAGGTAATCCCAGGGCCCCTGCATTTGTGGCAAGGGGACATGGGAAAGATGCACAAGTCAGTTCCAGCACCGCCATTCGTTAACCATCCTACTTTCAGTGACAGCTCAGCCTCAAGGTCCCCCATCTGGATCTGTGGCAAACATGGTACCCAGTCCATACGCAGCCTTCCTATGTAAAAATATACCCACCACGTTAACTAAATGAGACGTAATATCCTCAAAGAAAAAAATCACCTGGCATCAATGCTCTGTAAATTACTCCACTGGCTGTCCAAACACTGGGCTAAACAGTCTGGTCAGGGGACGCCTCCGGGACCCAGAAAGGCACAGGATGGGGGGAGAATCCACACCAACGTTTTCAGCCTGGCTGTCCCTGAGAACCAGTGAGGGGTGGGGAACACCATGATGAGCAACAATTGCCCACCACACGCCTCTGGCTAAAGGAGCTTGTCCTAGCACATGCACAAGCCTTTGCTTTCCTTGCAGCTTCCTACTGCAAGAGCTGTAAAACAACTCAGAGACAACACAAGGCAGAAATAGCTCAGATGGGTGAGTGAGATGAGATACCTGTCATGTTTTTTTCACCCATTTCAAAGTCATTTACAATATTCCTTGACAGACATGAGCTCACAAGAAGATGGATACAGACACATTATAGGAGGAAAATCTAGCAAGAGCTAAAATGTCTACCAAGAGGAAGCAGGCCTAATCAACTCTGCCTATACAGGCAACAGGATGCTCTGAAGCTATTTAAACAGATGGCACCAACCCCATCACACCAAACCCCAACCCTATACCCAGGGTGGTGACTGGGGAGCAGGACACTTCCCAACCTCCCCCACAGAACTCTACCATGCAGCTGACAGGGAAGCAGAGCCCCAAAGGCCTTGATAAAGCCTTAGACAGAACAAAGATGGTGTGGGTTTCCACTGCTGCCCTGTGGCAAGGGGGAGGGAGTGGAGGGGCAGGGACAGAGGACTGAGGAAGACAGCCCCAGCAGACAGAGGATGAGAAGAAATGGAAATCCTGTTCAAGTTCTAGAAGCCACCTGGCATCTTCTAGGGCCTCCAGGGGCCACTCTGCCCAGAACTTCCCTCACTCAGTGGTCTACATGAGTCTCATCGTGGCCCTGACTCAGGGGCCTGTTCGTTCAAATTACAGTGGCCAGACACGGTGACCTAACACTACCACTGACAACCAGAAAGCCCATGTCTTCCTCACGTCCCCACACCCACATCCCCATAAAGAGGGGCCATGGGAGGGAGACTATAACTCGGCAATTCCTCTACATTGGAATCAAGATGGAGCTCCAACTGCAACATTCTTCAAGCTAGGGAGGTAGGTTGCCATGACAACCACACCCCTCAAGCCAGGCTCATGAGCCATCTCCAGGGCTCCTGCCCCAGCCTCCCACACCTGTTCCCTGGGTTGCTGTGACCTGCTCACCAGAACTGACACTGCCAGCAGGAACAGAGACAGGGGCCACTAGGAACCATGACTCTGCCTGGGGACTCCAAATACTGTGACCAAATGATGACATCTCAGCCTGTGCAAAATCAGCTTTCAGTTCATGGCAGGCGGGTGGCCCAACAGGGAGGAGCAGCATTAACCTTGAGATTCAAGTAGGAGTTCTATCTCACCCCCAGTTCTGTCTGCTGCTTTCTTTTCTGCCCTCTGCTATGCATAAGAATCATTATTCGTCTGGAGAGATAACGCACTATAGGGTGGATTGTGAAATTTTCTAAGTAAAATAACAAAAGCCACGGGCAACAATGAGAAGAATGCCTGCAAGAAGTTAACAACTGAGCAGGTCCCCAGATGGGACTGCAAACACGGAGCCGCCCCTCACTCCAAGTACAGCAGGCCCCAGTGCAGCCAGAGCCAACAAACCAATAGACAGTGCAGAGAGGGAAGTGGGGGGAGTCAGCAGGAACTGACTTCACATCACCCGCCCCCCCACCCTTGAGGCTTGCTTTGCTCAGATCCTGTTTACCTGGTGTTCTGTGGAAAAGCCAGGAGCGGCCCTGCCCCAGACCTTTGCACCTGTTGTAGTTTCCTTTCCTGCTCCAAGTCATTGCCTCAGGAACCCTTGCACTCACCTCCTTTGTGCCTCTGCTCAAGTGGTATCCAGAACTTCCCTGCCACTCTATTCAAAGGGCTGTCACTCAGCACACAGTCCACTCTATGGTCACACCAAGTCTCCTGTCCTCCTGACCCTGCTGCATCTTTCTCCACTGCATCAGCACCTGACCAAAGTTCACACTTCCTTGCTTATTTTCTTCTTCCCCAGATGGAATGGGAGCCCCAAGAGGGCCAGAATCTTGTGCACTTTGCTCTGTGCCTAGACTGGTGCCCAGTGCCCAGCAGAGAGCCCACCACCACCGGCCCGTGAAGGAGAGCAGCAGCTGTGCGCTCACCAGCCCTAGGGCAAAGCACTCTCGCATCCTATTCTACAGGGGAGATTGGCTCAACGTAGAATGTGGTGGAGCAGGGACCCAAGGCAGGCCCCGGGGTCTGTGGTGGAATTAAACTGTGGGAGCTTCCTCCCAGAGCAGAGCTCTCAGCCCTTGTCTCACTGCCCCAATTCAGGAGGAAGGGGGTTCCCTGGTGGGTGGCTTCTACTCTAAACTCCACACTTCAGGGACACATAAAGCCCTCACATCCCCGGCCCCACCTCCCCTGCTTACCCAATCGCTGTATCTCCAGCACGCCTAAGTCACCACCAGCTAGCTCCCTCTCTCCACAGCTACCAGGATACCTAATGCCTTGAACATGGGGACACATGGCATGACAGGGCAGAAGGGGCTCCTGGGGCTGTAAAGCTAAGGACCTGGATTAGCAGGCTGGCCTTCACATCATCATGGGGGCCTTTGCTGGCAGGTCAAGGTCAACGAAGGATGGAGGCAGAGGCGTAGCCAGAGCTTAAACTGCACAAGGCCTGAAGCACCCTGACTGTGCAGCCCATGACCTGTTTTGGACCTCTGCCGCCTCCGTGCTGTTTAAGCACAGCAGCTATAGGAAACCTATGGCTGCCCCAAGAGCTCCCCGCCGCCCCCCCACCGCACCAGGGCCCCCTCCCATGCAGACCCTCCCAGCACTTCCTTACATGATGATTACAGTTGAGCTCTGAAGCCTGCGACTCAGTTAAATTTTAGTCTGTGCTACTGCAGAGAGACTCCCTGCCCCCTCCAAGCCCCTCCCCTTGTCTGCGATGAGGACCCCTGCTGGGACGCAGAAACAGGGGACCCTCATAGACCATCCGGCCTGCGGGCAGGGAGGATGGGGAAGGACAAGTCTGTGTCTGTGCTGACTGCGGCACGTCCCTGGGGCCCCAGACAGCCCAGGATAACAGTGTGCACGGAACCAACGGATGAGGCATGCAGCCATCAGCAACATATAAACACACATGTGAAAAGCACACCATCTGAGTGAGCCTCAGCAGTGACCGTGAGCCCACCCCTCGGGCATGTGTGACTTCCTCAGATGGACCCCAGGGGCGCAGACTCCCCACTGGACGGGGTACCAGCCACTGTCAAGGCTTACCTCAGAAATGCTGAGTGCAGGTGAACCATACCACAGCCTCCTCCTCCTGTTACAGCTCAGTCCCCTTCATCAAGACTGTGGGAGAAACTCCCCACCCTTTCTCTCAAGGCCTGAGTAAATTTAGATCTTTTAAATTTTTTATTTGAAAGTCACAGTCACAGAGCTAGAGAAAGAAAGATCTTCCACTCCCCAGAAGTTCGCAACAGCCAGGAATTTCTTCTGGCTCTACCACATGGGTTGCAGGCCACCCTCCACTGCTTTTCCCAGGCCACTGCAGGGAGCTGATCAGAAGCAGCAGCACCCACATGAGATGCTAATGCTGCTAAGCCACAGCACTGCCCCAGAAACAGGCCGTATAACAAGCCCCTGTTCAGAGCTGCTGAGAGGGAAAGAGACTGTGAATCAAGCACAAATGAGGGGATCTCAAGTCATTAGGGTATGACTTTAAAAGAGGACTTCCTGTTGCCACAAGGGGAAAAGGTTAGACACATGTACAATTCTATATTATACATTTTTCTTGAACCTTCTGAAGACCCTTAAAAATGCAGGGATTTAAAAAAAAAAAAAACTTCTCACTGAAATAAACTTGCCTTTCAATTCCACTTTCTATGACTTCTTGAAAAGCCCTCACAGTGCGTGGCACACAGTGATCCCAAAGCACACAGTCACAGCACTAGGTCCCCTTTTAATAACCATTCCCTGGAGCCTAGCGTGGTTGCATGGTAGCCTGGTAGCCTAGCAGCTAAAGTCCTCGCCTTGCATGTACCAGGATCCCATATGGGCCGCTCATTCTAATCCCAGCAGCCCCACTTCCCATCCAGCTCCCTGCTTGAGGCCTGGGAAAGCAATCAAGGATGGCCCAAAGCCTTGGGACTCTGTATCCATGTGGAAGAGCCGGAAGAGGCTCTGTGCTCCTGTCTTCAGATCGGCTCAGCTCTGGCTTCTGCAGCTGTTTGGGGAGTGAATCAACGGAAAGAGGTTCTTCCTCTCTATCTATCCTCCTCTCTGTATATCTGACTTGCCAATAAAAATAAATAAATATTTTTAAAAGAAAGAAAGAAAGAAACCATACACTGAAGAACCAAGGGAGGAAGGACAGGTCCAGGATTCTGGCCTCAAACAACTGAAGTTGTGGGAGACCAGTAAGGTACTTAACCTCTCTGGATCGGTTTCCCTACCTATAAAATGAAGACAATATTACAACACAGCCAAATGACACCTATCAGTCACTGTCAGGCTGCAATCACAACAACCTGCTACTTCTAGGGTTCTGCCTAGATCAAAGCAATCAGCCTCTCGGGGCTAGGGATGGTGCGGGGGTGCGGGGGTGTAAGGTGAGTTATGAAGATCGTCCAGAAATATAAAACACCAGGAGGAGCATGGCACAAAGCAGGTGCTCAGGAAACCCAAGCTTTCACGATGGGGGTTGGGGGAATATCCCTTCATTTATAGGAATGCACTTGTAGGGGTGTTCCCAGCTCCTACATGGAAGGAAAGACAGAAAGATCCTCCATCTACTGGTTCACTGCCCAAGTGGCCACAACAGCCAGAGTTGAGCCAATCCGAAACCAGGAGCCGTGAGCTTCTTCTGGGTCTCCCACATGGGCACAGGGTCCCAAGACTTTGGGCCGTCCTCAACTGCTTCCCAGGCCGCAAGCAGGAAGCTGGAAGGGAAGCAGAGCAGGCAGGATACAAACTGCTGCCCATATGGTACGTGCAAGGCAAGGATTTAGCCACCAGGCTATCACGCCAGGCCCAATGCACAGCTTTAAAACCCTCTGCAGCCAGCCAAGGAGTAGGCAGCGAAGACCGCTAAAGGGCACAGTTTCCTCTCAAGGATGAAGACAGAAAAAGGCATTGGACCCAGGTGGAGGCGGTGGCCATGTGACATTACTGACATTACTGGGCCACTGCTGTGGGATGGCTGGTTCCTCATTAGGAGACTCTTACCTTACTCAGCACAAAACACCCTGTGTAGCCCACACACACAAGAATGACTCCTGTGTGGCTCCCAAAGAGTGTCAACGTCACAGACACGGGAAGCAGGGAGGTGGCTGCGAGCCGGGAGGCTGGACAGTGCAGTGTCTAGCTGGGACAGTTCAGCTGTGGTAATGGGAAAGTGCTGGAGATGGACAGCAGTGGCACAGCGTGCATCAACTTGGCAGACTACAGGCAGACATGGGGTTGAAGCGGGCTTTGTGTACAACATGCATTTTTCTACCAGGAGAAAAAGATTACAGGCTGACAGTACAAAGATACCAACACCACGCTCAACAGAGAGGCCTGGTACTGCCTAAACTGTGTGCAGCCCCAGGGGCGCAGGCACAGGCCCAGTTTTTCCAGGCGAACAACCTGGAGTAACTGAACGCCCTCTTGACAAACATGACAACAGCCACACACTTGTTTTCCCTGCAGGGCTAGGCCAGGTTAAGTAAGAACACAGTCACGCCTCCCCTCCCCCGCCAGAACAATCTCTGGCCAAGCAATAGCAGAACTAAGGGCTGCCACACACTTTCACTTCCCACTGGTGTCAGCCGGAGACTGGAACCAGGGGTGGCAGGGGCTGCCCTGCAACCCTTCTCCAGGTGAAGCCCCGTCTCCACTGGGCACCAGCAGTGGCTGCACCGGTTCCAAGAGGCCAACAAGTACGGAGGACAAGAAACCTGAAGAGCAGCCTGGGTTCTGGGGAATGTGTTCCCTGCTACCTTCAGCATGTGCCCCTTGGCCTGTCACTGTGGCTGCAGCCCTGTAAGTGTGAGAACCAGATTCATGCAGGAAAGGTAATTGAGTTTATTTCCATGGGGACACCAGGAGGACCCAGTGTTGGCTACCAGGGCAAGGGGGACAGGGCCGTGACCACGCTCCCTCACTGTCTTTGGCCGTCTCTGGATGAGATCTCCTGCAGTTTCATTCCTTGAAGCAGCTTGGTGAGCATCCTGGACCAGCAGTGTTACCTGGCACCTGGCACCCACCATCCCCACAGACAAAAAGCAGAACTTCCACCCTACAAACCTTCTCAGAGGTCACCTACACCGTTTGGGGCAGGACGGTTCTCAACCCCACCCGAGGGTCTCTTGTGCTGAGCAGCTGCTTGGCATAGCAGACAGGACTCCTTGTGGAATGCCTACATCCTGTACCATGGGCCTGGATCAGGGCCCACTTCAGCTCCATCCTCCTTTCCTGCTAACACACACCCTGGGAGGTAGCAGGTGACAGCAGGTGGTGGCCCAAGGGCTTGAGTTCCTGCCCCTCCCAGGGGTGACCCAGACTGAGCTCCAAGTATTTAGACAGTGAACCACTAGACAGAAACTCTCTTTATTTCTCTTTCTTTCGAATAAATTAAATAAAAAGGAAAGCCTTGGGTCCTTCCACTGCTGCACACAGAAGCAGACCTGGGTATGTCCACACAAAATGACCCCAATAACAACATACATGACAGCCCTGGGACTCCAGAGTCTGACAAGGGTTTCAAATGGTTCTTCCTCACTCCATCCCTGTGCAGTGATAGGGGTCCAGTTTGTAGCAGGGGCACTGTTCCCCTGAAAAGTCTCCACTTCCCAGACTCCCTTGCAGCTGAGGTTGCCATGTGACTTGGTCTGCTCGACAGGACAAAAGCAGAAGTCCCCTTAAGAGGGCAGAGGTCCTTCTCCACCTTCCCCTCACTCCTACTTCCTGTTGACTAGAATGTCGATGTGACAATGACAGCCCACTTCCCACAAATGATGGAAGGTAAAATGGCAAGGACTAAGCAGCTATCATGGGCCAAGAGACAAGATGCTAAGAATGCTGGAGCAGCAGGACAGACCATTTCATTAAAAAATTATGTTTATTGGGAAGGCAGATCTACAGGGAGGGCCGGCAGAGAGAGAGGGAAAAAAAAAAAAAAGAACTTCCATTCATTGGTTCACTCTCCAAATGGTCACAAGAGCTGGGAGTGAGCTGAGCTGATTCAAAGCCAGCAGCCAAGAGCTTCTTACGAGTCTCACGTGGGTGCATGGTCCAAGGCTTTGGGCTATCCTCTACTGCTTTCCCAGGACACAAGCAGGGAGCTGGATGGCAAGTGAAGCAGCCGGAACATAAACTGGCAACCATATGGGATGCCAACGCCGATCGGTGGATTAACCTGTTAAGCCATGGCGCCAGCCACAGGAAGGAGGACCTTTAGGTCTGCAAGGTAGAGACCAGCCTGACATGACAGCCCATGCTACGGTTCCTTTCATACAAGACAAAATAAGCAACTTCTGCTGCGTATGAGCTGCTGGAGTTTCGGAGCATCCTGTGAGCCCTGAACTCAAGTGCAGGGCATGCCCCTTCCATGCTTCAGTATTTGCCCCTTCAGAATCCTGGGTCACCTCCTGGCTTGATATGCTTTCTCAAAATCAGCAGTAGGCCGTGCCGGGCCAGAGAGGACAATATGATCAGCCACCACCTGTGCCGCACCTACCATGTGCCACCTTCTGCATGAACTGCCCACACAAGATAAAACAGCTCATGACACAGGAGCTGCACAGAAGGCTGAGCCCCGGGAGGCAGGGTCTCGCTCTATGTTCATTCTTAGGTGAGCTAAGGAAGTGAACTTGTTTGCCCTTAGGAAATGAGCATGGAGGACACGGAAGTGCAGGGTCATGGTCAGAGAGAAGAATGAGGAGGATGGGGAGAAGCTGCCTTCCCACAAAGGGGCTTGGGTACAAAGATGCTCATTAGGCTGTGGTTTATAGCAGCACACAACTGGGAACGGCCCACCAGGATGTCTAGAGAGTAAACACACACACCCTGGCTGGTCCACACAGGTGAACCACAGGTACCTGTGACTTCCTAGACAGACAGCATGCTCTCTCTCTCCCTCTCTCTCAAACACACACACACACACACACACACACGATCATAAGCAAACAAACAAAACAAGGCATGCTGCACAAAGATGCCCACGTTCTAACTTTTTTTTGCACAAAAGTTTCAAACCTGGGAAACAAATGGAGTGCCCTGCAACACCACCATGCCATAGTAAAAGCATCTACAGATGCCTAAGAAGGATATGCATCAAATACAAGGCAGCAGAAAAGGGTTACCTGCAGCTGGAATGGTTTACTTCTTACACTTGGTTGTGCTATTTAAACACTATATATGCGGGTCCTTCTTTGAGGTGCAGTGGGTTAAGCTGCCCCTAGCGATGCTGGCATCCCATATAGGCACTGATTCACACGCCAGTTGCTCCACTTCTAATCTAGCTCCCTGCCGATGGCCTGGGAAGAGTAGCAGAAGATGGCACAGGTGCTTAGGTGCCGGCCACTCATACAGGAGTCCCAGATGAAGCTCCTGGCTTCAGCCTGGTTTAGCACTGGCTGATGCGGCCCTCTGGGGGGTGGACCAGCAGATGAAAGATCTCTGTACAAAGTCTTATTTCATGGCTTCTCGTTTAAGGGAATATATAGTGATGGAGTAATAGAGACTACCATACCCAGATGTAGGAATGCAATGCAATATGCATCCCTGCTTCCAAATCAAAGATGGACTCCCAATGGGACTGTTGGACATGAGTAGACAATGGGATGCTGGACTGTCTGACATTGCCTGTACCAGCAATGTCAGGGCACACTTGAATATCAGACTGAATCATGACTCCTTAGGAAGGAGTATATACTATTGTAACAACAGGGGAAAATCTGTCAGGAGGTGGGAGCTTGGAGGGGGCGGAATCCCAGTCTCTACGAAATTATACCATGAAATTCAAAAATTCAAAATAAAAACTTAACCAAAAAAAAAAAACCAAGTGCACTAAGTGCACTATACAGATGAATAGGATGATCTTCCAATGTCCCAAACTGGAGACTCGACCCTGTGTGAATGTAACTGCTGGTGTTTGTCTTGACTAGAGGCAGTCTGTATTCACCTCTGAAGTAGGTTTCAGTAGGAGAGCTATTCTTAGTTATTAATTTATATTTTCCTTCAATGCACAGAGAATATCAATGCCAAAGAGAGGCAACACTGGATTACCAGAAAGTTACAAGGGAAATCAGCCCTGAGTCACAAAGTTGTGTAGTCTTTTGAGATAAATAAATATATCAGACCACAACTGATCCCTAAGAAAGGAAGGGAATTTATTGAAATATGTTTTAAAACTTATTGTGTCAAAACTTTTGAAGTAAAATGCTTCTTATATCACTTAAAATTTTTTAAAATGAGAAATCAAATTACACTATTAACTTAGTATTTACTAGCAAGAGGAAGGTATAACTAAGTTTAGGAGAAAGTTGAATTGAGTTAAATGAACCTGTTCTAACAATTATGAATGTTGATTATTAAGTATTCTTTTCCTGGTTTGTCACTGTTAAGTTGCAAATATGCTCCTGGATAAAAATGTGATTGAATTATTGGAAAGATGGTCTCCCCAAATCAAATTATGCTTACTTTATTGCAAATCTTTTCCTTGACTGAGCATATATGTTATCAATGCATTTTCTCCCAAGATTTTGTGGACAGTACAAATCTGCCTGTTCAAAAGAATTTACAGTAACTACAAACACTAGTATGAATCCTGTAGTATGGTGGTTCATATTGGATTTCTAAATAAAGGCTCTTAAAATCTCAAAAATAAACAAATAGACAAAAAGATATTTTAAATAAATAAATAACGTATATGCTGATTTAGATGGCTGACATGCTTACCATTTTAGGTTTTTTCTCCATGTATCCATGTGAGAGGCAGAGGAACCAAACACCGATGGAGCTCTCATCCACCGACTGACTCCAGAGGCGGCCACGAAGGCCAGGCCTGGGCTGGGGCTGATACGAGGGGCCAGGAACTCCATCCAGCTTTCTCACTTGGATGACAGGGCCCCAATTACATGAGCCAACACCACTGCCACCCCCAGTCTGATATCAGTGGGGTGCTAAAACCTGAAACCAGAACAGGGCAGCAAAGCCAGAGAGGAGGAAGCACTCAGCGAAGGGCCTCAGGAGAGGCAGCAGCCGCTCAGGCCCTGCCACCCACCTGGAGCGCAGCAAGCTCAGAGCGGACAAAGTCCACGCCCACACACTGCACAGAGCTAAGGAGCCGGAGCCCAGGGAAAGGCAAGGCTGTGGTCAGGGGCAGAGCAGACACCCAGCCCAGTAGGGGCACAGCCAGGGTCTGCCTCGGTTTCCCCAGCTGTAGAATGGGAGCATATACACAGACACCCCCCCTACAGACATGTCCTGAGAGTCCGAGGACAGTGCCTGGTAGGCTGTGTAAGTGACCAGCGATGTTCACCTCTGTGGTTACTAGAAAATGAAACTCCAGCTTCTTGAAGAGGAATGCTGCTGATTTTCAAATGCAAATGACTTGCTGACTTTTTTTTCTTGTTGTTGGTCTTCTTTTCTTTCTTTCTTTCTTTCTTTTTTTTTTTTTTGGGGGGAAGAGGAAAAAAAAAAGAGAGAAAAAGGAAAAGGAAAAGAAACAAATCCACACAACACAACACTGTGCAGGCCAAAGAAAACACACGGGTAGACTGGACTTGGCTTGCGGGTCGCCGGCTCGCAGCCTCCGCTCAGCGTGTTCCCGGCCTCCCGGCAGGCACTGCGAATCCTACACAGGACCGCAGATCACCCCACTTCCAATGCCAGCTCCTGAGCCCCAGACCTCCGCATGGGAAATCAGTGTTTAAATCAACCCCTACCCAACTCCCAGTCCAAAGTACAGGAACTGCTAATTCTCATCTCACCTACCACATCTAAGTCACCAGTTATTTCACACAGGGGAGGGAAAACATCCCATTAAAAAAAGAAGAAGAAAGGAACAAAGCAGCCAAGCGAGGCGAGGCCGACTTGCAAACGCGCCGCTGTTGACTTGGGCAGCAGCCCTCGCCGGTCGGAGGCAAACAGCTCAGCCCTGACAGCCGTCCCAGACATGAAAATTACAGAGCAGTACCCAGGCACCCCCTGCCCACTCTGTGTCACTCACTGTGGAGGAATGCACCTCCACGCCCTCCCATGGCAAACAAGAACGAGGACACGTCAGGGACAGCCGCAGCCAGCTCATGTCCTGCAGAAACCAGTGTGCAGGGAGCCCACAGCCAGCTCTGCCAAGGATGTAGGGGGAGCAGGGCGGGGGCGTGGCCGAGGGCTCCCAAAAACACACACCCGCTTTACAGATCAGCACCCCAAGAACACAGAGCAGAGAGAGCCATGGAGCCTGGGACCCTTAGAGCCAAGACAAAGGGGCTGGCCTCGCCATGGTTCAAGGCAAGCAGCACAACACACCAGCCCCTCAAAGGCTCACTGGGCAGCCACTGCACAGCAATGACCTCCACTGGGACAAGAGAGAGCACCAGGTGCGGAATCCAGCTGGCCGTGGCTGCCACAATCAGTCCCCATGCAGGTCCGGCCCCAGGGCCCTTGCACTTGCCATGCTCATTGCCAGAAACGTCCCTCCCAGGATGAGCCTGCTCCCAGGGTGCCTGCTTAACCACACTCTCCAGGGTCTGTCCCCAATATTGTCTCTCTCCACCACTTCACAGCCACTATCATCGTAGCACTACCTGGCTAGTGGCCTCCCCAACCCCCGTGAGGGCAGCATGTGGGGGCCTGGGGCTGCTGCTCATCAGTGCTCAATCAACTTCAGCTTGAGTTCACCACCTACTCAACCCCAGACAACCACAGCAGAGAAGGGCCAAACCACCACCACACCAGGGTAGCACCAGAAGGTGGCCCAACGAGGCACTGTGAGGAATGCTGGCTTCTGAGCCTCATCCTGTGCTCATTCTGTTCTCCTTGTCCGTTAGTTCCTAGTACAGTCCACGCTATAAACACTGCTCCTGATCCCACTGTACAGATGAGGAAACTGAGGCACAGAGCTACAAAGCCTGCCCGAAGTCATACACGCACTTTATAAATATGACTGCAACGAGCACAATGTCAGAGATGGCATTTATAGCCACACAAGCACATAGGTGTACGCAGAGGTGAAGGCAAATATGCTCTGTGATGCATGTGTGTGCATACATGTGTGGCTACTGTGTATCCATGCACATATGTGCATTGCAGAAGGGTATGTGCAGATAACTGTATGTGCACATGGGTAGGGTTATGCTTCTGCATGTGCACCTGCTGGCACTGTGAGTGCACAGGTACATGCCGCATGCACCTATGTGCCCATGTGTGTGAACATGCACCTGGATGTCTGTGAAGACTGTGTGTGCACACATTTGTGTGTGCATGTACACGTAGCAGCCTCCACATCCCCTTCTCTGGATGAAAGGGGTTCTGTACTGACTGTAAGAGACCCAGCCATGGCAGAAAGACAGCCTCTGGGCAGAAGCTGTTTAGTTCCAATCCATTAGGTAACACTGTAGGAACTGCATTTAACCATTTTTTCATTTACAAAAATCTCAATTTCCCAGGCACAGTCAATACCTCCCAAGACCCCTCATCCTCTGTGGAGGCCTGGTAGGCTGGCCAGGGGGAGGGGAAATGGGCCCTCCTCTGGCCTCCACCTTAGCACTTTCTCCAGACAACGCAGGGAGAAAAGAAAGCTACTGTGGCATCCAGCACTGAAACACCCCTCTCAATGTAGCCTCCATGTGCAAAAGCCAGCTCACAGGAACAGACCCCAGGCAGGCGCCCGGAAGCCCCGCCTCCCTCAGAAGCACCTGCCGCGTGGGGATGGCCACTTTCAAGCCCCAGGTCCCTTTCTCACTTGTCGCAGGCACCTCTGTCCGTGGAAGCAGCAGAGGCTGGGGGTCGCTTTACCTATACAATGCTTGCAGCCCTCTTTTTCTCAAAACTTTCTCTGAGCTGAAGCTGTCAAAAGCGGTGCCTGATAAATATGAAGGCTGTGGAGGAAGTGGTTTGTCCTTCCCCTGCTCGCGATCTCTGTATAAGATAACACAGCACAGTGCCCGGTGATCAGGGCCAGGCCAGGCTCCCGGCAGAGGCTGAAGGAAGCCTGGGTAGAAACCCTGGCCTGCTTCTCGCCTGCTGCCTGGAGGCCAGGGTCAGCACACAGACAGGAGGGGCCAAGGGCCTTCAGGAAATATCCCTCTAACAGGAAACTTGACCTGGCAGCTCCACATCCCCAGAGCAATCTGGGAGTTGAACATTATCATCCCATTTCCCAGGCCGAGTAACTAGGGCAACCGGGCTGTACATAACACGCTCAATTTCATCTCAGTAACTTGCCCATGGAATACGCAGCTAGAAATTGGCGGAGCCTGAAATTAGGAAAGTCTGATTCCGAGGCCGGATGTCACCTGGAAGGCCCTCTCTGGCCACTCCCTTCCCTGGCCAGGGCAGGTCCCCTCTGTAATTGTGGTGAGGATGGTGACAGCAGTAATAACAAGGGCCCTCTTTCTTGCGCTGGTGCACTTTCTCTGCATCCACACTGGACGTGCATGACCTCACAGAGCCCGTCCCAGAAGCCCACGCAGGAACACCACTGCCCGCCCACTGTGCTAACCAGAAGCAAAGGCTCTGAGGATGATGTCACTTGCCCAAGGTCACACAGTGGGCAGGTGGCAGGGCCTGGGGTAGGACTTCCAGCTCATTGCTCAGAGCCCCAGCCCAGGACTACCCTCCTGTTCCCAGACCCACACAGTGCTTTCCACTACTATGGGCCTAGAAGCTTCTAGGCCAGAATGACCTCCAGGGCCACCAAGCTCACAGGGAGAAGGGGGGAGGCTATTCCTCCACTGACAAGTCACCGATTCCCCTCACTACCAGTGCAGCCTTCTCAGGCACTCAGGCCCTAGATAACTCTCCCAGCTTGGACTCATGATTTTCAAAGTTGAGGTGGGAATGGCAGGTGCAGTGCTGTGGCACAGAATATAAAACCAGTGCCTCTGGTGCTGGCATCCTATATGGGTGCCACTTCCAGACCTGGCTGCTCTCCTTCTAATCCAGTCCCCTGCAAAATACACCTGGGACAACCGTAAAAGGTGGTCCACGTACTTGGGCCGCTGAACCCACATGGGAGACCTGGAAGGAATTCTAGCCTCCTAGCTTTGACCTGACCCAGTCCCAGCTGTTGTGGCCATCTTGAGGGTGAACCAACAAATGGAAGATGCCCCTCTCTCTCTCTGTAACTCTGCCTTTCAAGTAAAACTTTTTTAAAGAGAAGAAAAGGGGACTGAATAGGGCAGAACAAACAGTTCAGAAGCATTCCAGGGACTCACTTCCCATGTTAAGTCCAAAGCCCTGAGGCCAGCAGCAGGTCCACTCCCAGGAATTACCCTCTGCAGCTCCAGCTCCACCCCAGCCTCACCCCCTCCAGGCTTGGAAGCCAAGGGGTCCTATTCTCCCAGGCTGTGCCAACGCCACTCAGCCCAGAAGGCACTTCTCAGCTTCTCCAGCTGACCCTGTCAATGGTGCCAGGATCAGCAGCTTTCTCTTAGGGCACCTCATAATTTGCTCCTGCTGAGAGCCACCCTTCTTGCTGCTGGAATCACATGGGACACGGACTCAAGTGTTTCTGGATGACCTTTGTATCCTCAAACCTTAGCACAGCACCTGCGACCCAGCATGTGCCCTGTAAGTCTGTGCTTCAGAACAAGCACACAGGGAGACGCAGCAGGTGCAGGCTTTAACTAAAGGTCTTGTGTGTCTCTACACTTCGCTCCCATCTCTTCTTGGGCAGGAAGCTCCATCTTGGCCTCTTCTTTGCCAGTAAGGAACAGAGGCTCCCAAAGCCAAAGCGCCTGCCCAGGCCCATGCTCATGTGAAATGGCTGGGAAAGCAGGCCTTGCTGAGCTTGTGCCTTGCTTCCAGGACACGGTCCTGGTGTGAGCAAGGAGCAGAAGTGCACTGGCACTTCACGGGCAGAAACCGGGTGGCAACCTGCCTCTCCACACTCTGTCCCCAGTCCACGGGGGACGGCTCTAGCACAGTCTCATTCACTGAGGTCACAGCCCACATGTAAAAGAGGAAGCAAAAAGGAGGAGGTTATGAAAAGTAAACAACCAAATCTTTCTTTTTCCAGGATTGGACATGGAGGGAAAAGGCATTTGGGGGTAGGGAGAGCCCTCCCATCACCTCTTGGTGTGCCTACGGGGAGGTGAGACACTCCATGGGAGGCTTATTGTTGAGAAAGGGGGTGCCTGGCAGAAGCTGCACAGTAATAAGCCACCACATATTAACAAACTGCAGAGGCTGAGGGATTGGCCCTGGTGCTCCCGAGTGGCAGGGCCAGGAAACAGGTGCACGTCCAAGTCTCACCCTGGGGCTGGACCTGCACAGGCTGGGCAGATGGGGAGGGGCACCCTGGGCTACTGCCTGGTGACCAGGGTGACCAGGGCTTACTGCTTGGGCTCCAGGAATCACTCAACTGAGTGCACATGACAGGCAGTGTACAGGGGCCACCGCACACTTACTCTGCTGCATGTTCTATTCATGCCCATCATCAAACCAGAAGAATCAGCCCAAAAGGAAAGCACAAGAGGGAGGAAGCCTCATTGCCACAGGCCTCCTGGACCAGCCTCAAGGACTGACTCGAGCTTTTCAGATACAGGGAGGCAGCAGCAGCTGCAATCAAGCCAGACATCAAATTCCATGCAGCAAAGCATCCTGGGGAAGCACATGCCACCACTTGACCCTCTCTAGGCAGCCTGGGCTGCTGGTTTTGTGACTTTAAAACCATGCAACCCTCAGGCTTTGCTCCATACTGGCGGGTAACTATGGTGTAGGAACAATAGCAGCTAACACTGTCAGAAGGGAAATGCAGGGTGGGGAGCTAAGTGCTCCCATGCCATCTACATCGCTCATTAACCCCAGGACAGACATTCATACTCACAGCTAATTACTGGTAAGAACACTGGGCCTTGCCAAAGCTCAGGACCACTGCCCAGATCATCACTAGGAAGTGGTGGGGCTAGGATTCGAACCCAGGAACTGAACAGCCCTGGTCTCTAACCAATCCAGAAAACAGACTATTGGATTACTTTTGCTCTTGTTAAACAGAAGGAAAAACCAAAGAACAGAGAAGAAGGAAAGGAAAAGGGCTACGATACATCTCCTGCCATCACACAAGCTGTTCTCTGCCATCACCACGCTGCTTTGTGCCAGCAACCTCACCCCACCTGGAATAGAGAGTGCTCACACATAGCCCAGCCCCAGCCATGCACCGACTCCCTGGAGGCTCGCAGCAGATGCCTGTCAATGGAGGGAATTCACCGCCAGGACCTGCAGCTGAAGCCTGCTTCCCAAACTCAGCCTCTGCAGTGAGGAACACCAGTACTCTCGGCCGCCCAGTCCAGCCACCTCCAATATGGAGCCTGCTGTAGGCGCTGGGCACACTGGTCAGTTCAGGAAGGACCCTGCAACACACAGCTGATCATTCATTCACTCATTCATTCCATCAATTTACTCACTCAACAAATATTTACAGCATGCTGATGATAGCAGAGAACTATGCTAAATGGCCTTCTTGGGACCTGTATGGTCAGCCAGGGGAAAGGCCCCGGGACAAGAGGACAAGCAAAGCAGCCCAGAGCAGTCAGAAGCGGGAGCACAGCGCAGAGTCAGGGTGACACAAATCCAGAGCTCAGCAGCAATGCCTCCCACCACCCCAGTGCCTCTGGTTGAGGTCTTCCTACTTGTAAATGAAGCTCCAACCTTCACCACCAGGGACCTGACACACACAACAAAATCCTGGATGCAAGGAAGCCTGCGCAAGCAAAGGAGCACCCTACAAAACATGCATCACCAGCTCTGCCACTGTCATTCTATAAGCCTCTGTCCTCACATTCTGTCTGTGAGGTCTAACGAATCTACAAAAAGCCCAGGCTATTTCAGTAATGGGCTTGGAGGGGCGGGGGCAGGATCCATTCCTAAGTAAAGTGTATATTCTAATTTGCTTAGGGCAGGCATTTCAACCCCTGTTCCTGGTGGCATTAACCTAAAAGAGCCGAAGTTCCCTGGAAACAAGGCACGCACACATGGAAGGAGGTGCTAGGGTGAGCACTACAGCACAGTAGATTGAGCTGAAGTTTGGGACACCCGCAGCCCATGCTCAAGTGCTGGCATGAGTCTTGGCTGTTCCACACTTTCGACCCAACTTATCACTAATGCACCTAGGAGGCAATAATGAAGGCCACCCACATGGGAGCCGCTGTTAGAGTCCCGGGTTCCCGGTCTCAGCCTGGCCTAACCCTGGCTACTGCAGGTATCCGGGGAAGTGAATCAACAGAAGGAGAGATAGCTGCATCTCTAGCTCGCTCTCTTTCTCTCTCTTGCCCTTTTACTCTGTCAGACTGCCTTTCAAGTAATATTTTTTCCAAGAATGTGATTTACAAACACGCAGGAGAATACAATTCAGGTTAAAGCCAGACAACTGTGCCACATGCTCCAGAGTGGGTGCAATTTGAGAACACCAAGCTACGTGACACAAGCCCAGAGAGAGAAGGACAAGTCCTGTGCAACTATTTACACGAGGCACCTGGAACAGGCAAACAGAGACACAAAGTCAGAGAGCAGCTGTCAGGGCACAAGGGGACTGTTTGGTGGGTACACAGTTTAGGCTGTGGACAACGCAAAGACTTCAGGTATCGGGGCCGGTGTTGGAGCACAGTGGGTTTGGACGCAGCATCCCTTATGAGCTGCTCCACTTCTAATCATACTCCCCGCTAACGCACCTGGGAAGGAAGTAGAATGAAAAAATATTGAGGGTACAGACAGTGGCAATGCAAGGGTTATACAACCCCAAACTGATTCAATGCCATGGAACTGTACACTCACAGATGATTAAAGCAAGCATTACGCTATGCACACTTTAAAACACAAAAACATAAGAAAAATCTCCAGAACCACAAATGCCAACGTGAATGAACAAGTGAATGCAAGAACTAGATGTTCCATCTTCCCAGACCAAAGCTCTCCGGCACCCGTATGCAGATCTAGTGAGAAAGCCACACCCACAGGAGGGCCAGTGTACTAACTGGGATGGCTTCTTTCCCTGTGTCTCAGTTGCCTCAAATATCAACACCAAAGCAACAACCTAGACCCTGGGCCCCAGCAGCTGAGCAGCCACTCCACAGCCAGCCTGGACTTCTGTCTCCTCGGTGTCTGAGCTGATTTGGGGAGGGCACTGGCCGACACAGATCCCCAGCACAGGAAGCCAACCTTCAGGTAAAGGCCTTGTTGTCACACCTATGCACACCTGTCGCTGGCAGCCGTGCAGTCTCACCTGTGAAACATGGAGACCAACGACAAGCCCGCCTTCTCAGCACCCCCACTCGCTTCCGCCCCAGCCAGGCCAAAGATCAGGTGCATGGAGTCTCAGTGGCAGTGGCAAGCCAACAGCACCCTGGCTGGTGACACACTTAGGACTCGGGCAATCCTGGCCATGCCCAAGCTCAGCAGGTAGGTTGGGGGCTGAGAACAGAAGCAGAACCATCCTGGGCTATCCGCTTCATCTCCTCCTGAGTGGAAGTTTACGAGGGTGAGAACATAAAGACACCAGAAGAAGCCAGACCCAGACTGGCACTGGAGCTGTAGTGCCCATGGGCAGGTGGCAGAAGGCCAGGGCCTCCCAGGATCTGCCGGGAGGCTGCTTCGATGAAGTGCCCACGCAGCACCTGGCACACACACACCAGCTGCTCAAGCAGGTAAAGTCCAGCCTGTGGTGGTAGCACCCAGCCCGGCACACCCTGAGGGCCAATGTGATAAAGGTGGTGGAATAAAGAGGCAGCCACAAAGCAAAGGTCAGCTTTCTTTCTTTTCTTTTTTTTTTTTTTTTCTTTTACTATAGAATCCTCAGGGACCACCACTGTACCATAGCAGGCTAAGCCTCTACCTACAACACCAGCATTCCATAGGAGCACCAGTTCAAATCCTGGCCATTCCACGTCTGATGCAGCTCCCTGCTGGTGCCCCTGGGAAAGCAGCAGAGGATGGCTGAGCCCCTGCACACTGTGCGGAGATTCAAAAGAAGAGGATCAGCCTGGCCCAGCCCTGGTCATTTCAGCCACCTGGGGAGTGAACCAGCAGATGAAAGATGTCTCGCTCTCTGTCTCTCCACTCTGTGACTCTGCCCTTCAAATAAGTTTTAAAATAAATTAATCTCTAAAAAAATTAATAATACAAGAAGATGCAAATGCAAAAATTAATGGCAAGCAAATCTTGTTCCCTTTAGTCTTTTACATACTGAACATACAAAGACAATGAGGAAATCATGGGCCTCTATAAAGATACCCAGTAGGCCCCACAGAGTGGCAGGGAACCCAGGAAAAATGATGTTTGGGGCTTTCAAACTGTGTGCAGCATCCCCCAGCCACAAGACATTCAGCTTACTTCGTTTGCATTTGCCACGCAGTCTTCCCAACAGACTCACCATAGCCAATACCACACCCTCGCCATGCCCTCCATCCATGACACGACACAGGTCCATGGCCCTGAGTGGCATTCCAAGAGTTCAGATGCAACGCCGACTGCCTCATGTAAATGCTTTCAGGCATACTTTGTCACACTTATCCTTCTTCATTCCTTGTCCATCAAGAGTCAGCAACCACCCTGTCCTTTTGCTTGACAGGTGACAGAGGTGGGGCAGCCCCAGATCATGCCGGGTGCTGGACTGAGCGGTGAGCCACTGTCTGGCCTACAGGAGGGACCAACACATGGCCACACAGCATCTTCGCAGATGCACTGGCCCTAGGGAAGAGGGGAGAGTCTGTCCATTTCCTAAAGCAAGCATCAGAGGGGTAGAAAGCATCAACCTTGAAAGTCCAGACTAGGATACAAGAAAAAATATTTCATCATAGCCAAGACTAAACACAGCTCCAGCAAGTACAGAAAAGGCTATGCAGACAAACTCTACTCCCTGGGCCATAGGGCTGGCCAGGCAGTCCGAATGAAAGCCTGGAACTCGCCTAGCTAATCCAAGTTTTGCTCATCTCCATGGTCATTTGCATGCCAAAGACTCTTCCCTGCTCCTGGCAGAGGAAGACATGGGAGGCATGGGGGGTGGCTCCCCAGACCCCCTTCTATAACCTAGTTTTGCATCCAGTGGCTCAGGCCGTTTCAAAGTCACCTCTCCTTCCAGCGGATTTTCAGGCTGTCACTCACAAAGGTCCAAGTTTAGAACAGTGTCCTAGGTCGCTTGTCAATTCTTCTTTCTGCCACCAAGAAGCAGACTCAAGGACCACCCACCATGACAAGAGGACAGAAAGGAGACCAGGAACCAAAGAAAAAAGACATCCTCTCCCAAGACATGCCAGGTGAGGCACACACAGGCATGCAGCAGGAGAGTTCAATGAGGATGATGACGTGACCATTCCACCGACCTCTGGGCAGAAATGAGCCCTGGGTGGCAGAGTCCCAGGAGGACAGGCTCTATACAGCCTGCTTCTACATGCACGCTGCTCACACTCAACGCTCAGGGGGTATCTGAACGTGCAGTGAACACGTCAAACATCCATTCCTCAGGATTCTGCTACTGGGGATTGCAATGTCCAGTTCCACAGTCATGTGACCTGGCCAAGCTGAGAGCTGCAGGAGGAAGCACAGGGGCATGACCCCCGATCTACACATGGCTATTCCAAACCCAGGTCCTGTCTTCCTCGCCACATTCTTTTTAGATGCCAGCTTTGTAACCTCAAGTCATTTCTTCAGGTCATGCGCCCTGGCGTGTGCAAGGCCACGCACCGAGAATCTCTCTTGAGGGTCATTTCACTGCTCCTGGACTTGGGTTCCTAACGCCTGAGTGGGAGATGCTAGATGACCTCGTGAACGACAAACAGGTATTAGATTGCAAGCCAATCATTGATTAGCGGTGGCTGTCTCATGGGGAAGACTGATTTTCCCGGATTGATTAGCAATGTCTACCACAGACCAGGCAATAAGGATAGCGGCACGTGTATCACATATTTACCTCCCAAAGCACCACGACCTGCATGTTCTCCTCAACTCTGGACGCCTCTGAATTTAATTATGAAAACAAAAAGGGGGGAGGAACAAACGGAAAAGGAAAATGAGACAAACATTTTCCAACCATGACCGTGGCTGAATTTGGATAAGACAAAACTGGCCGCCCAGCTGGTCCCACACACTCCATGCACACAACCCTGCCACATGAGAGGAAGTAGATGACGTCAGACCCCCTGCCTGCATGCCCAGCAATTCCCCCGATCTTGAACATCCAGGCCATGAGCTGCGTCCTGGCTGTGAGATGCCTCCTCGTGAGTGTGCGAGCCTCAGCGGGAGTTCCATCTGCATGCAGATCCTCGCCAGGCCTCGTGCCCATTCTGGGCCTTGGCAAAAGACCTGCCCCTGCTAAGCCCTTCACTCAAGGAAGTCTGCACAGGCGTGTCACACCCACCCAAAGTGACAAGACGCCAGAGGCTCAGCGGCAAGCACAGGCGACCACTCGCAGCAGTGGAGGCGGCACAGGAGCGGTCCCTCTGCCCCAGGCTCAGTACCACGCCCACTGGGTCTCCACGCACAGGGAAGGCGGGTTCTCAGCCAACCATGCCATCCCCGCTGTGCTCCTGGCGGATCAGTCCAGGCCCGGGAGAAAGGAGCCAGCAGACACAAAATGGTGTAATTTGAGGAAATTCCAACAGAAGGTCAATTATATCGAGGTGTGGGTGGAGGACAGAGGAAGCACAGGAGACAGTTTTTCTACCTAGGATGACCAACTGGGCAACTTTTCCTGGGACATGGGACACACGGCTGCCTTGGGCCCAACAGGACAACTGCTCAGTCTATCTCTGGACCAGGACGGTGGTAGGGTGGGGGCAGCTGTCCCAGAAACCTGGGTGACAGGATAGGGGATGTGCTGAGTGCCACCGCCCTGCCACTCTCCTCCCGCCTCCAGGCCCTCCACAGGGGCCCACCCGGGCCTGGGGGCTCTAACACCTGCTCACAAAGCCGCACAGCTCAGAGGGTGGGGCGTCTAGGGCAAACACAGGAAAGGAGGAGACAGGACACGTGCTAATGCTGGGCACCAGGGGAGCCAGGCCTGCCTCCTATGAGGCTCTGTGGACTGCTGACTGCTAGTGACAGAGGACGAGACACTGAGCTTCGCAGAGCCTCTGTGTCCTACGGGTCAGGCAGGTGCTCAGGGCATTACAGACCAGAGTGGGAGGCAAAGATGAGACGGGGAGCAGGGAAGCAACTGGCATCCGGGGGGCTGGGGCAGGGCGCCCCACCAGCCCACTCAGACCAAGGCAACTGAGTAACTCTACAGTGAGTGTCAGTGGCAATATCATTTAGAAAACAAAAGCAACTTTCAATTCTGTTTTTAAATCATATTTTCTGAGCTCAAAATCTTGTTTCCCAGGCACTGTTGCCGAAAGCTGAAGTGAAAATCACCAATAACATCCTAATCCTCCCAAGTGGCCAGTTTCCATCTGCAGGAGTGAGGGCTGGAGACAGAGCAGCAGCTGGAGGCCACTTCCAGATTCCTAGGGCCAAAGGTCACAGCACGGGGTCACAGCACAGGATTACAGGAGCCTCTTTGCAGGGCAAGGTCACCAGCCAGGGTGGGGATTTCCAAGAAAACTGCGACTTCGTGTGCCCTGGGAGTTCCCTCCGGAGAGCTCCACCAATTCATTCAGGACCAGCCAGGGCTGACAGTCCCAACCCCTACCTCCAAGTTCACAATCCTGCAGGAAGCACAATCCTCCAAGTTCACAATCCACTAGGGAGGGCAACAAGGCAGGCTGGCAGCCATACCAATGATGGGAGCCAACACTCACTGGGCACGTACTCTGAGACGGCTTTATCTTGGAACAAGAAATTTTGAAACCTCTAACCATAATGAAGGGGGTCTTCAAAAAGCCTATAGGAAATGTGTATTATGTAAAGCATATTATACATTATTTCAAAATGTTTCTGCCCACAATCGACTTCTCTTTCATTTCATTTTCCATGAACTTTGTGGAGTTCGTCATACTCTGCTACGCACTTCCTCTGTTGTCTCCTTTATTCTCAGGAAAGAGCTGGACCACACCACGGGTCCCACAGCCTAACCCGTACCATCCTGGCCCAAAGCAGTCTGGTTCGCACCCTTGGCCGACACATGTGCCCCGTTAGAGAAGGCCTGTCGCAAGCAGTCAGGAGCCGTGACGCCTCTGCCTCTCTCTAGCAAGGATCCACAAAACAGGGGCTCTCAGGCTAGACTGGGGGCCCGGAGCTCTCTGCAGGTAGGGCCCTGAGAGCTAGCATGTCTGGATTGTCAGGGTGGATACTCGGAGGAACAAGGCAGCAGCAAGGCCAGAGTTGGGAGCCTTGCCTGACTGGTCTAGCCATGACCCCTGCAAGGTCTGTGTCCACCCAATGGGAGCCCGCTTACCCCAGGGACCCAAGCAGAGCCCCTGATCATGCCTTTTAGCAACTCCTCATGGCCCTGCCCGCAGAACCCACACTCAGCTGCAGTACTTTCCTCCTCAGAACCTGACTAGAATTGAATTGGCTCCTAATGGCAGAGAAACTCCACACACAGACTTGGGGAACTCGGGCCTCCAAAGAGTCCAGAATCCTAACAACCCTCTCCACCCCCACTCCCTTCCCATCCAACTCCTCAACCCTCACCCCAAACCCTGCTGCAACTCAGACACGAGGCAAGAGGCAGGTTTCAAACCCACCGTGCCTCCACCACAACTTTCCAACGCTCACTCTTTTTGTTATTGGCATGATGCAATTCCCTTGTTCACCATCCCATATCTCAGAAGTCCTGAGTCATCAGGGTGAAGGCAGGGACAGCAGGGAGGGATCAAAGGTTGGGGGGGAGGGGAGGAAGGGCAGGGCAGTACTAACAACCTGGTCAGAAGGAAGTCCCAGTATCTAGGGCACACCTCACTTTGGGCTCCACCTTGTGCCAGGTCCAGGGCCCAGGAGCCCTGAAGCCCCGTCCCTGCCCAGTTCTCATGACTCCGCCCAGGGCCAGGGCAAACACAGTAACTGTGGGTCACAGCCAGGCGGGGCAGCCTGCTCCAGAGAATGGGACCCCACTGGGTGGAATTGATGAAATGAAATAAGAAAGTGGTTGTCAACCAGGAGTGGTGTGAGCCCCAAAGAGACATGTGGCAACGTCTCCACAACATTCTTGGTTGTCAAAATTGTGGGGAACAATGTATCAGCATCCCGTGGGTCCAGGTTGGGGACACACTACTGCAAGGAGCAGCAGAGTTCTACCTCAAACAATGACTTGGATGTGGAATCAACCTGGAGGTGAACAGGTAAGTCTTCAGGGTACTGCTGGGAGGTCATCCTGTTGTCCCATTTTGTAGATGAGCAAAATGGAGGCTCAGAGAGGCTGAGCTACCACTTATCCAGCTTGTAACTGTGGAGCCAGGACTGAAACCCAGGTTGCACAGCTGCAGCGCAGAACCATGTACTGTTGGTAAGCAAGGTCCTTGGGCTCAAGAGTAGAGTGTCAAAATGATCAAGAATGACCCAAATGTCCACAGTGAAATATGATTCAGCCATTAAAAAAAGAAATGAAAGTATCTCATTTGCAGCAAGATGAATGGAACCAGGGGACATGAGGCTGAACTAAGCTTCAGCACCCACTGGTTTGTACAGGGACAAGACCAGATCTGTCTGCGGCATATACTGGCATACACAGGAACTGGGGTTGGGAGTGGACCTGCTGGGGGTTATTGGAAATCACCCCGACCAGGCTAAAGTTCCCACTGACATGTGTGAGGACTCAGCGTGTGGTGAGCAGGGTTAGGATGAGCCACAACATTCACTGGTTTGCATACAAGATAGGGCTGGGGACAGAACTGATCATGTGACTGCCACCACCAGTGTATGCAGGCTGATATGTTGGATCCCACACTAGTTGGCACACACAGGAGTCGGGTCTGGGGTCACCTCAAGTGAAGTTTCTTTGGGGACCCCCTCAACTGGACTACTGGGCTCAAAACTCCAACCACAGAGAAAACCCTAGGATCTGCGGTCTAACCTTGGAATGCATATATATAAGAACTAGGCCTCCTTGGCTGCTGATGCCTGTGCAGTGGACAGCATGCCCAGATGCACACATGGGCCATGGCAGTCAGCTCAATGCCTAGTACCATGTCACAGCATGGAGGACGAAACAAATTGGACAACTCTCCTGGCCAAGCTTTAACAAAAGTATCTAGATGAGTAGATACTTTAAGGTGGACAATATCAGCCAATGGAACTTGGAAGGATTTCCTCACCTTGGAACAACGAAATCAAGAGTATCTCAGAACTACTGAAACCACTTAAGCAGTACCCTTGGAATATATTCCACATTGGGGATCCTAGGATGACATCAAGTTGCCATCCCCCATCCCTAGGTTCTGAGGCAGTTAGGCTGCCGGGAGCAGCACTCTCTTCTTCTCTCCCTACTCCCCCATGTACAGGAAGGAAAAATAATTGGAAGCAACTGTCCGCCCCATAAATCGATTCTCCCCACCTTAATCAGTGGTCCACATGGGCATGCATCCTCAGCCACATAAACAACATTAAAAATAAAATAAATTGGGCCTGGCATAATGGCACAATGGCTGAACTCCTTACCTTGCAACCAACAGGATTCCATACGAGCACCAGTTTGTGTCCTGGCTGCTCCACTTCCCTTCCAGCTCCCTGTTTGTGGACTGGGAAAGCAGCAGAGGATGGTCCAAACCCTTGGGACCCTGCACCCGCATGGGAAATCTGGAAGAAGCTCCTGGCCTTGGATCAGCTCAGCTCTGGCCATCATAGCCACTTGGTGAGTGAGCCAACAGATGAAAGATCTTTCTGTCTCCTCTCTGTAAATCTGCCTTCCTAATAAAAATAAATCTTTAGAATAATAAATTGATTAGTAAAAAGAGAAACAGAGGATACCATGTCACATGAAATAAGTCAGACATAGAACAAATAGGGCATGCTGTCACTTGTAAGTGGAAACATAAGCTGGCTCCACCCAAGCAGAGAATTAGAGCTGAAAAGGGTGTGGGGAAGGAGAGGGGGTGGCCAACACAGAATGGGTGCATCTGGACAGGAGAGGTGATTCCTAATATTTTCAGCACTGAGGGCAACCATGGTGACAACCTATGACCCTGAGTACTGACAGGGCCCGAGTTTGGCATAGCAGAGATTAGGACACTGTATCCTCAATGGAGTGTTCAGGGCTTGAGCCTTGGCTCCACTCCTAGTTCCAGCTTCCTGCCAATATGCGTCCCAAGAGACAGCAGGTGATGGCTCAGGTACTTGGGTCCCTGTCACACAAGTGGGGCACTGGACTGATTTCTTGACTCCTGGTTAGTCTTGCCCAGCTCCAACTAATGCATTTGGGAAACAAACTGGAGATTAAAATATCTCTCTCCTTCTCTCCTTCCTTACAAACAAACAACATCAAGCATCAAGGCTAAGCACCTGGAAGAAAAGTGTGATAACTGCTCAGCCATGCATCACACTCAGGAAGGTGATTCGCTGATGGACACAGCACGATGCCTCAACCCACTGCTACAGTGGTGGACGTGGGTGTCGGGGCGCTAGTGGAGACAGCTCCACCCCAGTGGGATACCACGGGTGACTTCTGGGTGGTGGGATTCTGGAAAAACATTTTCCCTTTTACGAGACAGAGCATTGCCATTCCAGTGTAATTAAGTGTGCCTTGTTTTTTGTTACGTGCAGATGTGGACGGACAAACCCCCTCCCCTCACACACACACACACCAGTGGAGAAAGGCAGATCTCGAAGGCCCCCATGGCAGAGGCAGGTGCTCCAAGCAGGCAGCAACAGGTTGCCAAAGCTCAGAGGCTGGGAAGGGCTGTGGCTAGCGCTGGACACCAGTGGACTTTGGACTTCACGCTCCGGGTAGCTGCCAGAGCAGTCTCTCGGGGTCAGGTCATCTCAGGTGGGGAAACTGAGGTTCCCAGAGGACCAGGCAATCATGCCACGATCAAGGAAGGGTAAGGCAGGAGCAAATCCACAAGTGTGCAGGAGGAGGCCAAACCCCAACAGCGGGGGTCCTTGGAGCTGGGGGACCCACTCCTCCCAGGGCAAGCCCTCCTGCTCTGCCCACGTGCTCCTGCTGGCACGAAACCCTTCCATTGGCTCAGAGCCAGCCCTGGGCACCCTGGCTACTCTTGGCCTTTCTGACAATCTGCTGTCGAGCTTTAACCCTGCTTACCACTCACACAATGCAGTTATGCTCTGGGGCCAGAGAGCCCGGGTTCTACTTGAAGTTTCCCCCTTACAAGCTGGGCTAAGTGGCAACAGTCTTCAGGCCTAAATTTGCTCATGTGCAAAATGGTGCAACAGCTTCACCCGGCAAGGGCTCCATGTGGAACCTGGCATATACAACAGATTCAGTATAAGCACCTCACCTGGGACTCAGCCATTGCTGCCAGTGTTGCTGTGGAGCCCCCAGGGCTACCAGAGGCCCTAGATTCAAGCCATCTACACTCAACTGGGTAACCACAAAGTCCTAGTCTTTTCCCTCCTGCCTCATGTGACTGCCATGAGGGTTAATGCAGGAACACATCTCGGGTTCACAAACAGCTGGAGACAGGGCCACTACTATCCCACAGTCACCTCAGTGCCACATTGGACAAGCACACACTCAGCCTCTGGGTGTACTCTGGCATCACAGGGATCCTCAAGGCCCATCAGCTATCTCTGGCACTGCCCACCCCTGCAGCTAGCCTCAGTCACAGGGTCACGAAACATCAACCAGCCGCAGTGACAGATGTCAACAAGTTGTTGTTTCCCTTTCCAACAGGCAGCCCAGGCCCTACCACCCCCCATGTCTGCGGGCAATGAACTTGCTACAGACATAAACATGGCACCAATGGGCATCACCTACAGATGCCTAGCCATCCTCTGACCCCCTCGGGCAGTGTCGGGCCTCAACCCCAAGGAAGGGCTGGCTGAAGAGTAGTGGCCTGGGTGCTGGGGCTCAAAGCAGAGGGCAGCCAGGCTGCAGTGGAGAGCCCATTTGAGCTCCCAGGGCTGGCCCAGGGTGGCCTGGCACCGTCCCGTCATTCTTCATGAGCCATGGTGACAGGCCAGGAATCCCTGGGCCTGTGGCCATCCCGAGGCTGGCTACAGTAGCTGCAGTGTGGTAGTAGCCACAGTATCACCCAGGGCTGGGCAGTATGTCAGGTGCACATGACACTTGCTCCGCTTCCATTGGGCAGCACCTGGGATAGGTGAAGGCCAGAGTGGCAGGAGGGCAACAAGGAATGGCAGGAGAGCTGAAGGCACTTTCCTCCCGTGTACCCCTTCCCTTCCAGAAGGACACCTGGGGATGTCTGTGGAGAGGCACTGCCTCAGCTGCCCCACAGACGCAGGAACTGACCGCGCCTTTCCAGGTTGCTGTGATGGTCAGTGCAAGCAGCCTGGCTCACAGAGGCACTCCCTGGGCTGACCCAATAGAGCAGTTTCCCTGGGTTCCTAGTTGGCCGACCACACTTCGGTCACTGCAAATTCAACTGCCACACACCTCATCAGAAGCTGCCCATGACCCTCCCTGAGCTGAGGGCCCCTGGGGAAGGCTCCAGGGAACACTCCTTCCACTGCGGTTAGCTCCTACATGTTCTTGGAGTGCCCACCACTCGAGAACCATGGGACATCTCCCCAGCACACTGCAGCTACTATGGTCTCTAGTTCCCCACCCCCATTCATTTCAATCTGGTCTCCACGCACCCAGAGGTGCCTCTCAACCCAGGGCTCCTGAAACCACCCACCCCAGGAGTTGGCATGTACCCTTCCCCGAACAGCGTGCCTCTCTGAGAACATGGACTCTGCTCCACGGGGTGTCGTATTAGTCACTGTGAGCCCCTGGGCAGGGGACATTACGTCTGCCTTGCCAGTGTACTACTTGGGAGCACTTGCTTTGCACAAAGACTATGTGGTATTCAATCTGCAACTTCAGTAGCTGAGATTTCTCCTTATCAAACACTTGGCATTCACTTTTTGACACCTATTCCCTGAAGTTACCTGGCAAGTGCACACAACAACATTTGCAAACACCCACCAGACAAGCCCACTCATTTTCAACTAAGACGTTTCTGCAGGAGGCAGAGAAAAGGCTGCACGTCCATCAGACACACACATCCATGTATATCCACACACAAACGCGGGTTTTACACCTGGCTCTTGACTCTCAACCGCACGACCTCCCTCCTGACTGGTCATTATATGTGGAAATAATAATTCCCACTCCCCCAGGACTGCTCTCAGACTCAAACAAGCACTGTGCTTGTGCAGATGTACAATAAAAAGCACAACCACGAAGAGCCACTTCGCTTCCTACCTTCACACCTGCCACAACAACCCTAGCTTCCTGCCACCAAGCTCAGTGCAAGGAAGCAGAGGCCGTATGCTTTAAATTTCCTTTCTAGGGACACAGCTCTGCAACCAGCACTTTGAGGAGCTCAAGGCTCCCATCACCCAGCAGTGGCAGTAACATTATCTGCATAGCCTCCTCAAGCCCCTAGCCATACATACCTGAACCACATTTCCCAGTCCAGTGGTCACCAGCAAGGCCTGACCCACACAGTGCCCAGTTGAGCGTCCTACTCCAATTAACCTCTTTCCCCATGCCCAGCCCCTGTGGAGAACCTACAGGGCAAGGCCATTAACACAGTACCAAGAAGTCTGGTACCCATGCGACCAAATGGGGCCAAATGCTCCAGAGCCTCCAACTGGACCATGACGTAAGAAGTAAACAGCACTACACATGAGGCTACCCACCAGCTGGCCTGCCAGGGCCAACACACACAAACACGCAGACCCTTCAGACCCGTGGCTGCACGTTCCCATGCTGCCCCCACCTGTGCACATGGCAATAGAGACTCACCTGTGCTGCACCGAGACTTAAAGAGGAGGAGAGGAGGCAGGGAAGCCATGCAAGCCATGCCTGGATTTACCCAGACCATGAGCCGCTCTATCTAGCTGCTCAGCTTCGCTAAGGGGCCTAACTCGAGCCCCATTGTTGCTGCCCCTCCACACCTGAGCTGGACCCAGCCAGCCTGGCCCTGGGGAAGTCTCCCTCCCCTGCCTGACTCCACTGTATTCCTCTGCCTGGGACTGGAGAATCCAGCTCAGAATTCAACTTCCCTCCAGGAACAGCCTCCCACCCTGCCAAGTTCAGCTGGGCCCCATCACTTCTGCAAAACACCAAGGATGCTGTTTGGAGGCAGGGGTCAGAGGCAGAGGTTTTTGGACAACATGCTTCCCCTCCATCAGAGGGGGAGGTGAATCTGATTCAAGGAACAAAGTGAGCCGGGCCTGGGCACTAAGGCACTCTGAGGCACTGCTACAACACTTCCCTCTTTATTTGGATGAAATAGGGCTGGGGGGAGGGAAGGAAGCAAGGTCAGGAAGGCAGGCAAGCCAGCCAACCGGCACTTAGGTATAGCAGGTAAAACTGCTGCCTGTGGCACCAACATACCAGATGGTTGCCAGTGTGTGTCCTAGCTATTCCACTTCCATTCTAATTTCCTGCTAATAGATAGCCTGAGAAAGCTTCACAGGATGGCCCAAGTCCTTGAGCCCCTGCCATCCACATGGAGGACCAACTCTGGCTATTGGCAGCTACCTGGGAAGTAAACCAGTGGATGGAAGACACCACCACCAGAACCCCCGTTTCTCCCTGTTTTTCTGAAGCTCTACATTTCAAGTTAATTAATTTTAAAAAGAAGAAAGCACACAGCAGAAGCACTGGAATGGATGTGTCTAGTCAAGGAGCTACTCAGGAACTCAAAACAGTTGGGGTTGCGGGGACACCAGGGAGTGTGCGCCAATCTGCAGCGTACTGGTGCTGGCCATGCAGCCTCAGGATCTTGGCACACATCACACCTCCAAACTACGTGCTCTCCTCCCAGACCGCCAACAGGTGCCTACCTGCCCACTGCCTGCTGTCTCCACGATGGCCCTAATGGCCAGCTTTTGTATTTGCTTGCTGAGTTTTTCACCGTGTGTTACATGCCGCCACCACCAACATACAAGGGCAGAACCCTGCTTTCTCCTAAGCACCTAGAATAGGGATATTTATCTGCAGGAAGAAGACAGACATGGAGTGAACTCCCTGCTGTTGCCTCCCTTAACTTTGACATCAATGTTGAAATGAAGTCCCTGTAATCCTCACTTTGCTGATAAGGACAGAGGGCAGATGATCTGCCCAAGGTCAGCAGATCAGCACTGGGACCCTGCAGGTACAGGGGCCAGGCTTACCTGGTGGATTCAAAGTCTGTGTGTGTGCTACAGCCCTGGCTGGGCCCACTGTATCCTCCTTCCTTCACCTCACGGCCCACTACAGACATTCATACAAATGTCCCATACATGATGAAGGTCAAGATACAGTCTGGAAGATGAGACCAAACTTCAGCACCAGAAGCAACTTTCTCCACACCTGGGTGCCTCTATCTGCGCCTCAGGCATCCCATACACACATACACACGCTCGCATTCTGTTAGCACCTTGCTAATGGGAAAGCAGCTCCCTTTCAAAAAGTACACTGCCTCCCCCATGCCTCCTGCACACACAGGGCGCCTCACCTGCAGCCAGCGTTGAGCAGCAGCCTAGGGGCACTCATGGAGAACCTCAACCTGGGACACAAGGTGGCTTGTCTTTGAGTGGCCCTCCTGCAAGGAGCAGTGAATCCATCTGAAGCCACCAGGGACAGTGACATCCACCAGGATCAAAGCACAGCTCCAGGCTGTTAGGCCTTCCTGCCTCCCAAGGAGAAAAAAAAAAATCTCAAGTAAAAGCAACCACACAGAATACAAATGGAAAGTGTTTTCTGAAAGAAATGACTGGAACTAAGCTAAAGTCCACCAACAGGGGATGGCTGACCCTCAAAAAAGAAACACTACGCAGCAGTGAAAAACTCCAAAATACGCTGTCCAGTGAATCCCAACACTGTGGAACTGTGGGGACACAGGGAGGCGACACAGGAAACGGGCAAGAGGGGTGGGCATTTTACCTAGCAGCTGTCGGTTAAGACACCACGTGCTGTACCACAGTGCTGGCCTCAACAGGCAGCTCTGGCCCTGACTCCAGTCCCTAGAAAGCAGTAATGGAGCCTAAGGCCAAAGGACCCCTTCCCCAAGTGGAACACGACCACTGAATCCCCAGGTATCCATTTCAGCCCTTCTCCAGCCTGGCCACTGCATAAAAATGAGGAGTGACCAGCAAACAGGAGCTCATCTTTGTGTGTGTATGCGTGTTTCCTAAATAAAATACTTCAGGTCATCAGAAACAAAACAGGTACCAATTCTGGCCTCCAGAGAGCAGAGCACAACGTCTTGGGGACACAGAGTCACAAAGAAGCCCTTCTACCTACCTCCCACAACCTCTCACAGGTACACGGTTGCTGCCAGTTTTTAAAAAGAGCCTTTTCCTTGCTTAAGAAACTAGACCATGCCCCCTGGAGAACTGTTCCTAAACTGCCTGGGACAGCCCAGAAAGGGAAAGCCACATATCACAAGTTACACAGCAAGAAGCTGCAGGCTCAGAATCCAGACCCCATACCCCCCTGGTGGACACCCTCCACCAGGCTGCCTCCCTTAATCTCCCTTAATCCCTTAATCAAAGGCACAACCAAGCCATGGAAAATGTCAATTCAGACAAAACACCAGGCGGGCCTCCTAAGTGTCTAGTCCTAGCTGGCTTGGAGAGGAGGCCAAGCTACTGTCCCAAAGCCAGCCAGGAGGTGTCCTGGGACAGCTCCATCTTCAGGACAAGGGAACTACCAGGCCTTGCCTGAGCCAGCATCCTGGAAACACCTTTTCCCATCCGTCACGTGAGGTACCAAGGAGCACCTGGGAGAGAAGAGCCGGCCAGCAGCAATGCCACCTCCCAGGTCAGCTGGGAGAGATGTGCTAGTGGAACATTGCGTGCCACCTTGTACCTGGATTGGCATCAGTCTTCTGGATCCAGGAGGGACACCTTGGCTGCACGAGGCCGAGGGCAACAGCAACACACACTCCCTCCTTGGAGGCACTTACACGCTGGCCGTACAAACTGTTACCAGGACTGGGACGCTGTCTCCCTCTACCTCTGCCCCCCACCATCTCCAATCACACGAGCTATCTAAGGAACAAACTCAATAAGGACTCCCAAAGGTTCTCAAGGCAAACGGCATTGGGAGAAAACAGTTCTCAGTTCGCTGCCACAAAAAACCATCAAAGAAACCCAACGCACAGGTGGGGGAAGGGAGAGATGGCAAAAAATGAAACAGCATGAAGACGCATGCATGCTTGCACACACTGGTGAGTTCCCGTGGGACGCGGGTTCCTCAGGAGGACACACATTTGAATTCTCACACCAAGCGGATGTGGGACTCAGCTATGCACATGGCACACGGTGGTACTCAGTACATTCAGAAGCCCAGAGGCGGAAGGGACCTGTAAGCGGCCAGGGGGCTTCTTCCTGACTCCCGACCAGAGGCCTGGGAACAGTCCCAGCAGGCAACAGAGGAGTGAAAACGCAACAATGAGCCATGTAAGGAGGAACGTTACTGTCACCTGGTCCCTACCTGGCACATGAAGAAAGCGCCATTCTGAGATATGGTGCGACACATTTGAACAACAGGCAGATAGAAGCAAAGGTGAGCAGCTTGCCTGTACTTCCTTGATGCAGAGGAGACAAAGCCCACAGACAAAGCCCCGCGCCAGCGGGCAAACATGTCGAGCAGGTGATCAAATTCAGCCCAGGGATGACGACAAGAACAGCAAAATGGATTCTGCTCTTGACGAACAGGATGCTGATGCAGAGCCCCTGGCTGCTGGCTACAAGGCTACGATCCCTGCCGCCCTGCCGCCCTGCCGCGGCCTACAGACACACACCAAGGGCCCTGGGGAGGCCCAGGACCGGGAAGTCCGGATGCAAAAGGGGAACAAGACACCACCCCCAGGCCACAGCCTGGGCAGGCACGCCCCTCCCCCACAAGCTCTGGTCCTCAGGCCCAGGGAGGGGGCCCAAGCCTCCCCATCTCTGTTCCACCACACAGCTTCCTTCTTTGTTTACCAGCTTTCTGGATCCAAAGTCTCCAAGCACAGGGTGCATCGAACCTGGCTCTCACCAGCCATGGGAAGCATGCTGTTGGCTCTGCAAGGATTTAATCAGTAACCGGCTCAGAGACAAGGCACAGGGCAGCTCCCACAGAGGGCAAAGTTTGCAGCCAGGCCAGGCAGTGGCCCAGACCCCTCAGAGTAGTCAGTCCCCACAGCCCTGGATCCCTGCTTGCAAGAGATCAGAGTGAGGGACCCAGCTGCAGCCCCCTGCCTGGCAGGCCTGGGAGCCCCTCACCCCCCACCCGAGGCTGGCAGCCCAGCTGGATGCAGCTTGTTCTGGAAGCCTGGTCTTCCTCGCACATGCTTCAGTTAATTGGATCAGTGTAGACAGACTCTGCAGAGCGTTTGGGCCAAAGAGTGTATTTGGTTTGTTTACTGGTTTGAATCCAGATCAATCACTCTGGGTCTTATTCCTAAAGCCAGCACAGTTAACTGGATAATTACCAGATGGTTTCGAGTTGACTTAAAATATGGACCACATACATTTCACAGAAGGCTATGACCCTATACAAAGCAGCTTAGACACGTGGGCAGCCGGAGGCTGGGCCCAGGGACAGTGCACTTGATGCACCTTTGTTTCTTTCAAGCTAGTATTTCTCAGCAGGGTGCCTGGGCCGCACTATAAAATGCAGACAGATTACATAATGCCCAGGCCTCAGGGAAACCCCTGGGGGCTCCCCTGCCTCCTGGGAGCCTGGACACTCACCAGGTGGTTCATAACTGGACAGGTCCTGGGTGGCAGACCGAACCCCATCTCTGACCCAGAGGCCACAGCTCCAGCTGGGCCTGACCTGGGCTACCCCACCTGCAGCATGCCAGCCCTGGGGTATGCTGTCCCCTACCCAGGAGCAATACACATGGGGACACCCCCAGCCCAAGTGGTTCTTCAAGGTTCCTCCTTGCACATTCCCTAAGGCCCTCTGCTAAAACAAATCTTGTTCCATGGACAACCCTCAGTGTCAATACTGGTCCTCCCAGGTCTTCTAGCAGAGGCCCGCGCTACAGTATGAGCAAGGTGAGCTGGAGCCAGGGGACCAGTGCCTCTCCAACCTTTTAAGGAGCCAGCACACGCTGGCCTTGACCTCCCTCCCTCCTTTTCTCCCCACCAGACACACCTCTCAAGCAATCAGAGGGCAAAGTCAGGGGCCCCTGACCTCTCTGAAAGGGACAGAGGAGTGGCAGAGCCCTCTGGATTCCTCCCAGTAGGGGCAGAGGCCAACCTGTCCTTTTGAGAGAGGCCATTCCAGCCATTCTCCCCTGCCCCCACTGCCCCTCATTTGAGGGGCGACAGAGAAAAAGGCCATTCCCCCCACTCCCAGCTAGGTAGGAATTCTGAAAACAGATCTGGGGGCTCCAGAACCCTACAATTCCCAGGTCCTCGCTGGGGCGGAGCAGGCAAATCCACCCAGTAGAAAAGCCTGACACGGAGGCTTGTGGCTCGCTCAGGTTTCAGAATGTGCAGCAGCCTGAACCGGGACTGGGCCGCCTCCTGGCAGCAGGGCCAGCCAGCTCCCAGAGCGAGGAAGTCCCTGTAGATACAGGCGCCGAGGCAACGGGAGACGGGGGTTCAGAATTCACGATCCGGAGCCCTCAGGTGCCTCTAGGAGGCTGGAGCCAGGAGAAGGATCCTTCTGGGAACTTTTCCCCCCTCCCCATTCCTTGCAGCATGTGTCACGGCCTGTGACACACGGCCAAAGGAACATGGATGCCGGCGAAAGGTCTACACGCACGACACACTTGTGTCATGCCGTGGAAGCGACACCCTGTTTCCTGGCTGGGTTTTCTTGGCACAGGTGTGGGCAGGCGGTAGATTCTGCCTGCCCCCTCCCACTGTGCTTAGTAAACAGGATGGCGGTGGGAGGGGAGGGGGGAGGAGGCAAGGTGGCGATCACTCCCAGGAAGATTTGCCCCTCAGGAGGAGGGGACCCCACTGGGAGACTCAGGCCCAAGCCCCTCTAACCCCAGCCAGAGCTGCGGTATTTGCAACTGTCCTTGTTTGAAAACACAAAGCATCCCCTTCAGGCTCCTGCCCGCCACCCCCACTCGCCTCGACCCCACCATAGCTTGTCTCTCCACGAGAAAAGAAGGCCACCATTTGCGGGCTGGGTTTCAGCAGCCGATCAATGGTTTCCGTCTCCACCTCTGCCAGCTGACCTAGTCCGGGCCATACAGTCAAACAATCACAACAACAACACGAAGCCTCCAGCAGCAAAACACACGTATGGCACACATTCACACGCTGGCCACCGACATTCGGGGACCCGGGCCCTACCGGAGAGGGCAACCCCCCCCACTTGCAACCCCGTCCCCAATGTGCCACTGAGATCTTCTAAACAGGAGGCACCCAGTTTCGCCTGCCAGCCAGCCTCTGCCAGCCAAGGCAGGAGGGGAGAATAAAGGACGGGGAAAGAATAAAAAAAAGAACCCGGCTTCTGGAAATGCTGGGGGGCGAGGGGGATTCTAAGGTTTGGATTTTTTTGTTTGCTTGTTTTCCTGGTTTTTTTTTTATCCCCTCCCCCCCTTGTAGCTCGGATTCTGACAGCCCGTGGGCTACCCAAAAGGGAACCCCCTACCGCCCTCAGGGACCAGGCCCGGGTCATGGATCTCACAGAGATGCAAGAGCTGGCGGGGCACGAAGGGGCTAACGAGGTCCCCCAAACACCCAGCCCCACTTTGGGCTGGGCCCCAACATCCAAGACCCTGGGGTGGCGGGGCGGGGCGCGGAAGGTGTGTGTGTGTGTGTGTGTGTGTGTGTGTGTGTGTGTGTGTGTGTGTGTGGTGGGGGTGGGGGGGTCTCGCCCAGGCTGGGTTTCAGGGTTCAAACCCCAGCCCCTGTCCCCTTCCCCGGCCCCAGGTGCAGCACGGGGGGCAGCCGCGGGAGGACGCCCCGGCCCCTCGGGGCGGCGCAGGCGACTCACCGTGGCGGACGCCAGGCTGTTGTCGGCCAGCGTTAGGTGGTGCGGCTCCCAGCGCCTCAGGAATTTCGAGGTGAGGATCTTGCTGAGAAAGGTCCGCGGGTGCCGGATGACACAGACCTGGATGTCGCCCTCCTGCAGCAGTTTGTACCTCATCCCGTTGCACAGCAGCAGGGCCCGGCGGCACGGCACGGCGCCCATCTTCGTGCCCTCGGGGGCCGACACGTCGCCCCCCAGCAGCGGCTTGGTCTCCTCGATCTGCCGGGGGTCGCCGCCGCCGCCGCCGCCCGAGCTGCTCGTCAGATCCATGGCCGCGCCGGGCCGGGGACGGCGAGGAGGAGGGACGGGGGGCGACTGCTCCTGGGCTTGAGGGGCGGCGGGGGGCCCCCCCGGACCCGGCGGCCCGCACCCCCCCACCCCCCGGGAAGGTGGGGGGGTGTGGGGCTGGGGGCGCCCGCAGGGGAGGGGGCGCTGCCCGCGGACGGGAGGCGGGGGGCGGCGCGTCCGGCGGGCTGGGCCGGCGCTCGGCGCTTCCTGCGGGGCTGCCGGCTTCCTCCTAGCTCGTCGGGTGCATGCTCGCCGCGCTGGACCGGGCTCGGCGGGCGGCGCGCGGGGAGGAGGAGGAGGAGGAGGAGCGGGCAGGGGGAGGGCCGAGGGCGGGCGTGTCTCGGGGGGCCCCGCGCCGCCGCGCGTGGGGACGGCGCGAGGGTCCGCGCGTCCGTCCGGCGAGGGCGTCTGCGGGCGGGGGCCGCGGGCCGCGCTACCGGGGCGATTGCGGGAGCCGCGGCGCCCGCGCCATTGGTCCCCGCGGGGTCATGTGCCCGCCCCTCTGACGTCAATGGCGGCAACGGCGCGGCCGCCGCGGCTTCGGCCTCTCGCGGGCGGAGCCGCCGGGCCCCGGGCGGGGACGGGCCGGGGGCGGCCGCGGCCCGACGGGAGGGGCGGCCCCCGGGGAGGGCACCGGGCCGCGGGCTGGGGAGGGGGCCGCGGGGGCGGGGCGCGTGACGCCGCGGCAGGCGGGAGCGGAGGCCCGAGGGGGCCGGGCGGCCGGGCGGCGACCGGGGCTGCGGGACCCCCGACGCCCGTGCGTGGCCCGGCGGCGCCAGTCGATGGAACTGTGAGTCCTGCGTTTGAGAATGCGCCCCCACCCCGCGCCCTCCTGGCTCCCTGCCTCTGCCTGGCCCCTGGCGGGGGGTCTGCAAGAGCCCCGGAGAAGGGCCGACTCCGCTGCTCACTTAGACACCTGGAAGCGGAAACGCTAGGATCCCAGAAAACAAAGCTTCTTCACCCCCATCCCCGCCCCAGTCACCAGCCGCCCCCTCCTCCACCTCCCCCTGCAGACCGCGGCCTGGCCTCTGAGTCCCCTGCTCTGCCCTGGCCAGGGACAGGATGGTATTCAAAGGGCCCTTGTGAGATGAACCGCGGTGTTACCAGCTCTAGGTTCTGGCGAGCTCTCCTTTCTGCCAGCCTGAGCCAGCCCCAGGCCGCCTCAGCTCTGCACACTCCCCCCACCATGTCTGTGTGGACTGGAGGGACCTCGATTCGTGAGCACGTGTGTGCATGGGTGTGTAGGCTCTGTTGCATGGCATGGTGCACGACATGCATGTCCCTCACGGCCACCTCCCGCGAACAGACGTCAGTCATGGTTGAACTAGGGGCAGGCACTGGAAGCAGGTCCCAACCAGGCTGCCCCCGCCCCACCCCCAGGGTCCAGGGGTACACAAAGCTTGGGTTAGGAAACTAGAAATGCTTTAATGCCACACCACTTACTGTCATTTCCTTCTAGTTCTGAATTTAAGAAAACCAGTAAGCTACATGGGAGCAAGACTGAGGTCCCATGTGGTAATACAGATGTGGGCATAGGGTGGCTGTGGCGGAGAAATCCCCTCTATATTCAAGGGTGGGATTAGGTCATGTGTTCAACCTTGGAGCTTCCACTAAATGCTGGTGACATTCAGGGTCATTACTGTAACAGCCACAGTGACCACGGATGTCCTGTGTACTAAGAACCTCGCAGACACACACCACCATTTTTTTTTTTTTAAGATTCATTTATTTTTATTGGAAAGCCAGCTTTACAGAGAAAAGGAAAGACAGAAAAAGATCTTCCATCCACTGGTTCACTCCCCAAGTAACCTCAACAGCCAGAACTGAGCCGATGCGAAACCAGGAGCCTGGAGCTTCTTCCGGGTCTCCCACGGAAGAAGGGTACAGGGTTCCAAGGCTTTGGACTATCCTCTACTGCTTTCCCAGGCCACAACCAGGAAGCTGGAGGGAAGTGGAGCAGCTAGGACACGAACCAGGGTCTATATGGAATCCCAATGCATGCCAGGTGAGGACTTTAGCCACTAGGCCACTGCGCGGGCCATAGGCACCACCTTTTCACAGCAACCCTGTGACATCTCTGCTGTCATCCTGCTGGTCAGGGCAGGACTTGTCCAAGCTCTCTCAGCTGGGCAGGACAGGGCCCAGGGTTTTCTAACTCTGAACCCACAAGTTGACCCCAGAGCTCAGAGCCTGGGATCGCATGGAACAGACAACAGCGACGCTGTGATTGCGATTACAGGATCTCTCTTCCTGTTGCCTGGACCAACAGAAGGTGGGAGTAGTGCCAGGGTGTTTATGGATGTGTGTGTGTGTATATGGACCTTGATTCCAAGAGATGTCACAGATGCAGGTTGCTGGGAAGTGGGAAAGCCAATGAGAAGGCTGTGGCTGTACCCTAACCCAGGGGGAAGGAGATGGGGACTGATTAGAAGTCTGCATGGGGAAGCTGCCATCCAGAGATATCCAGGGGCCCTCCTGTGCCCAGTCCGAGTGCAAGCCTACAGCAGACCAAGGGGTACTGCCAGGAGGCAAAGCAGCTCACTGCTTCCAGAACCACCCTAGACACCCTCTGCAGTGTCAGGTATAGCAGTTGATGGGTAAACATGAAGTGGGAATACCAGGAAAAGAATGAGCAGCATCCAGACACCACATCCTCTTGCTGCGGGTTTTTATGTTCCTTCCCACCCCTTTCTCCAGTCGGCCCGGGAGGTGGAAGTTATCATCATCCCCATCTCACAGGTGGGGAAGTTGAGGCTTGGAGACGGGGAGAAGGTCAGACCATTCCGGGACATCCAGCCAAGATCTGAACCGGAGATTCCATCCAGCTTCAGATCCCTCGTCCTTCCTGCCTTGCGGGAACTTCGGAAGATGCTCTGTCCGTTCTTCCCTGTAACATCTTCCTGAATGAAGTCAACATCATCTTTACATTTTACATTGTGGACATCAGAGAACTGACAACTCCCAAGACCACCGCAAGAAGCAAAGTGCCCGTGGGCCTTGCCGAGAGCTGGCTCAGCATGGACACATAAAATGCCTGAATAAATGCATTAGCTCTAGTAGTCAAACATGGATGCCATGGCACTCAAAAAAGTGCCAGGACAGGACCAGCTAAGGGCATTGGGCAGGGTGAGATGGCAGGGCGTTGGTCCTCAACCTGTCAGGACTTTGATCACTCAGCGCAGAGCCCCTGCCTTCGCACCATCCCAGATTTCCTCAGTTGGAACGGAATCCGCAGCACCTGCAGCTCCCCACACCGCTGAAGGAGGTACCACGTACCCAAGTCATCCTCAAAGCTGCAGGCAAAGCTTGAGGGTCGACCCTTCTGACACTGAACTTGTGAGGTTTGTGAAGCAGCAGGAAGGCAGGGAAGGTCTGAGTCCTTTGGACTCCTGTCAGTGCATCTGAGGAAGTAGCAGGGTCCCCAGTGGGAGGAGAGCTGTGGCGCTGGTGGCTGACCTAGCAGAGGAAGTATCCTGAGTCCCTGCTTCCAACAGCCTGGCCTGTGGGGTGGACTCTTCCTCCTCCTCCTCAGGGTGGTCTCCAGCGGACATTCCCTACCCTGAACACATCATGAAAGAATGTGTAAACCCAAACACCTTCCAGCTAGACTCCACATCCTGTGGACTGCTTGTAAGTATTTTAACAGCTAAAGACAGAAAAGACACGCTGCCACCATGACCAATTGCAAGCTGCCTTCTGCATCACAGAACGTGGAGTTAGAAAGTGCTGTGGCCACTCCACCCCCAGCCCACTTGCCTGCCTGCCTTTGACTCCCCCCGACTGCACTCCCAATCCCAGCTTCCTGCTGATGCACGCTGGGAGGCAGCAGGCGATGGTTGGAGTGGTTGGATTCCTGCCAGCTACGTGGCAAACCTAGATTGAGTCCCTGGCTCCCAGCGTCAGCCTGGCCATTTAGAAAGTGAGTTTAACTAGCAAAGCGCTGGCTTGCTCTCTCCTCTCTACCCCCTGTACCTCTGCCACATGCGTGAGGAAGCCCAGTCACTTGGGTCACTGCTGCTGCTTTCCCGGACACAGTAGCAGAGGGGCTGGATTGGAAGTGGAGAAGCCAGGACTCAAGGTAGGATGCGTGCTGTGCAGGTGGCTGCTTAACTCACTGTGCCACAGTACCAGCCCTAAGAATCATTAGGACAAAAGAAAACATATTGTGCCATCCGGACACAATAGACCAGGGTCAGCAAACTACAGGCTAGAAACCAGATAAAGCCACGGACTGCAAAGTCTAAAATATCTATAATCTGGCGCATTTACAGAAAAGTTGGGAGAGTGTTATGATAGGTATACCAACTGTGGAAACAGACATACTAACAACCTTATATCCCTAGGAAATCATTCACTGTATTATTAAAATACAACGTTTTACATTGTAAGGGTTTTAAAATTTATTATCATTGGAAAGTCACATATACAGAGAGGAAGATCTTCTGTCCATTGATTCACTCCCCAAATGGCTACAACGGCCAGAGTTGAGCCGATCTGAAGCCAGGAACCAGGAGCCTCCTCCAGGCATCCCACACGGGTGCAGGGTCCCAAGACTTTGGGCCATCTTCCACTGTTTTCCCAGGCCACAAACAGGGAGCTGGGCGGGAAGCAGGGATGCTGGGATTAGAACTGGTGTCAATATGCGATCCCAGTGCATGTAAGGCAAGGACTTAAACTGCTAGGCTACCATGCTGGGCCCTTAAACTTTAAGTTTATATAACTGAGTGACTTTTTAAATGTTTGTTTGTTTGTTTCTGAGAACCAACTTATGAGACTCCTGCAAGAGTAACAACTGCCCTAAGCCAACACAGGCCAGCTTCCAGCATCTGCCTAGGCTCTGTGTGCCTGCAAACTGGAACGCCACAACTGTGGTCACTGAGAGAACTGCCCTGCCTCGCTCTACAGTCTCATTAAATACATTTCTTTTGTTCAGATTTGTTTATTTATTTGAAACTCAGTGTTTACAGGGAGACAGAGAAATCTCTCATCCCCTGGTTCTCTTCCTAAATGGCTGTGATGGCCAGGGCGGAGCCAGGAATTTCACCCAGGTCTCCCAGGTGGGTGGCAGGCGTGCAATCACCTGGGCCACATTCTGCTTCCTTTCCCAAGCCATCAGCAAGAGCGCTGCATTGGAAGTGGAGGACACAGGATACGAACCAGCGTTCATATTGGATGCCAGTGTCACAGAGGGCAGCGTCATCGGCTTTGCCACAAAACCTGGCCCAAGCATTTATTTCTTGCCACTTATCTGAGAGTCTGGGACTTTGTCGTGTAGGGCCCATCCAGCTTACTCAAGATACAACTCACAGCCCTGCCCTAAAGTATACCAAGAAAAAAACCAACACCTTCCTCCTCCCTCTGCCTTCTCTGGGTACCCACAGCTGGTTCACTATTATAAAGAGCAGCCATCATAGTCCTGCCCTCCTGGGTCAAGAAACTTCAGTGAAAACCAACCTGAAGTTTGTAGCTTTTTTCCCAAGCATTCATTATTTCACATCACCGCTGTTAGGCTAGCACAGGCCTGATCGTCCACTTGTATTCAGGTGCTTCCCGGAGTTGGTACGGAAATGGAATTGAAACGTTAAGTTCAGCCTGGCCGTTAAGACACCCACATCCTCCACTGGAGCATCTGGGTCTGCTGTCCAGCTCTGGCTCCTGACTCCAGCTTCCATGGAATGTAAACCCAGAGAGGCAGCAGTGACCGTGAAGGTGTTGGGGTCCTGCCTTGCCCGTGGGGAACCCGATTGAGTTTCAGGTTCCCAGCTTCTGCCCTGGGCCAGCACCTCCGTTTCAGACATATGGAAAGTAAACCAGTCTATGAAAATTCTCTCCACACGCACACACATCTACCTGCCTTTCTGCTTTTCTATGTGTGTACACCTCTGCCTCTCAAACATGATTTTTTTTTCAAAAAAGCAGCTTATTTTGGTGCAGAGTTTTGTAATGCATGTGAAGTTTTTCATAATACTCTCTGCAAACATTTTGAAGACCTTCTTCTATGCCTGATTTCTCACACACGTACAGAGGCACCAAAGCAAACTGATCTTTGAACACAGATTTCCATGAGCACTTTGAGCTGCCCTGAACATCTCTGCAGGGGTGAGAGCAGAGTGTTCAGTGTGGGCACCTGCAGCTGGCAGACAGGCTGGATCACCCTTGGTGGTGGGCAGCTGGTGTGTGCACAGAACATTATCACCTGGTAGGAGCATCGCCAAGTCATGAGCACCAACCCGGCCAAGGGCAACCTGGGAGGCCACATCTCTCCCATGGTTTTAGGAAAGCTGCTTCTCCCTCACCCGCCACCATCAATGCAAGGAGGCTACTGTGTGCCAGTCATGCTGAGGGCAACAGTCACCACCAGTGGCATCTCATAGCAGCCACGTTTCAGAGCCCATAGAATGACATGAGACCAAGTGTGTAATAAAATGCCAAGCACTAAGTGCAGGAAACAAAACGGTGTCTTAGTGGTCTCGATGTCACCGCTACCCAGGGCGCTGTCACTTTGGCGGGGGAGGGGGGATTCTCTGAAAGCTCTGGCCCCGGATGACATCAGCCAGGAGAGCAATCCGAAACTGATCATTAACAGGCATCAGACCCCGCCGGAATGGAACACACACTCTGTACCGACGGCATTTACTGTGCTGATCAAATAATGAAATGTGCTTATTTATCCTCCCACTATAAGGAAAGGTGTCCTGCTTCCTTCCTGAAGAGGAGAGCATCCTCCCTCCGCTCCCAGCCTGATTGGAGCCAGCTCAGTTTCCAAGGCCCCGGGCTGGGGAGGGAGGAAGGAAGGGAGGGAGGGAGAGGAAGCAGGAGAGAGCAGGAGAGAACAGGAGTTGGTCTCGGGCAGCCTGTGCTGGGAAAGGTGGGCATGCTAACGCCATCACAGCACTGGCATCTGGGCTTCTGGGGACAGCTCTGGGCAAGGGAGCACACAGTGCCAGGCCAACCCTTCTTACTTCTGCGACATGATTAAATCTGGGGCTAATCAAAGGGGGAAAAAATGTTACAGAGGGTTGAGCATTTTTGTGGAACTGACATATATTTCTCACAGTCATTCAAGTGATTTAGCTGCGAAGCCGAAGCCTTGGTAGTGATGATCGCTGGGAAGGTGCCAGCAGAGTGTTCTCCCTCTCAGATCGGTACCATGCAAGTATAATTTGTAGGTCACAAAGCACACCCCTCCCACAGCAACGGGGGCGGGGCAGAGTCGTGATGAATACGAACGCCCACGTTATCCCCACGTCAGTCAAGATGCAAGGATACAACACCCCACAGCCTCACAGCGTTTCCTGCACTCCTGCCCCCGCCCCCAGCCCCAGGCAGCCACACATTCCCTTCCGCTACTACTAATACAGCTTCGCTGATCATCCTGCAAGTGAAATCAACAGATGCCTCTTAAACTCTTTCCCCCTAATTCTAACCTTTTGAATAAATAAATCTTTCAAAAAATTAACCTGAGCAGTTCACAATGAACCCTGGACATTCAATGTCCCTTCTGCTCCCGTACTTGTTGGTAGACAGGTGACAGGGCCCTGGGCTAAGAGTTTAGGCAGTTTAATTTGTCCAGTTTGTGTGGCTGAAAATTTTACTTGAAGTTGGATCTACCACAAAGATTAGTTGCATTTTGGAAGCTCTGCCCTAGATTTAGGTGAGAAGACCAACTCTGCCCATTTCTTCATATATGCAGACATTATCAATCCACTGCAGACTCAGTGCCTAAGCTCACAGGCGAGAGGTTCCAGCGTTATCGTGCAGCTGGGTAACCTACTACTTGCAATACAAGCATCAGAATGCCAGTTTAAGTCCTGCCTCCTCCACTTCTGACCCAACTCCCTGCAAATGTACCTGGATAGGCAAGGAAAGTACCCCAAGTACTTGGAACCCTGTAACCCATGTGGGGGACCAGGATAGACCTGGCTCAGACCTGGCTATTGCAGCCTTCTGAACAGGAGGTATGGGGGCAGAGTGCAGCTGAGAAAATGCAATTGTATTTTCTCTCTCACACATACACACGTGCATGCATGCACACAAACACACACACGCACACACACACACATACACACACACACACATTCCAAGAGGACAAAATATGAGAAAACAAACTTGAAGATGTTTACGAGAAAAACTAGGAGGGGAATCCATTACTTTTGGTGCAGTAAAGGATTTCTTCAACAAAATAAGCCTCGATGCTGAAAGCATTTGACCAAATTCACAGAAACCTCTGTACCTTAAAGAATCCCGCTGTGAAGCACAACGGAGGACCAGCAGAGAACTTGCAAGGTGGCGTGGTATTCAGGGCTTACAGGGAATCCACATGAAAGATCAGTTCTCAACTCTAACTATAAAATAAGTCATGGTGCCAAGAGGGAGTCCCCCAGAGCAGATGCAGCAACACGAAAATCCTTTCTATCTCACTAAAAATTCTGGAAGGGACAAATTAAATAACAGTGACCCACAATGACATGGTCATCAAATGGTCAGACTGTGAAGAAGTCTGACATGGTCCCAGACCCCTGAGGATGTGTAAAGTAGGGGGCTGGCAGCCATGGGTGTGACCAGCATGGCAAGCATGCGCCACCTTTGGTGTGACAGGTTGAAGCGCCACCCCCAGCTTCCCACCACCAAAAGCATATGTGAGAATCCTAACCCTCAGGAACTGAGAATGGGACTGTGTCCTCAAATAGACTACTGAAGACATAATTAAGGCGGTAAACTGGGGTCACATGGTGGACCCCAATCCAATAGGACTTACAAGGATTAGTGTTCTTAGAAAAAGAGATTAGGAGCCAGACACCCATGGAGGAAGGACCATGGGGGAGAAGACTGCACCCTTGAGAAGCCTCAGAAGCAACCCACCATGCCCACACCAGGATTCAGGGATGAAGCCACCCAGTCCGTGGTGTTTGGGAGCAGCAGCCATGGCAGACTGTCATGCTTGGTGGAGTTCAAGGTGCTCCCAGGGGTGGGTGCAGCAGGTTAAGTCATTGCTTAGGATGGAGTCCTGGCTTCAGATCGGCTTCCAATGCACTTCCGATGCAGCCCCCTTCAACTGAGCCAGGAAGGCTGCACGCAATGGCCCAAGGACTTAGGTTTCCACAACTCACACAGGAGACCTGATGCAGTTTCTGGCTCCTGGCTTTGGCCTGGCTAAGCCCTGGCTGTTGTAGACATTTGAGTGATCCAGCAGGTGCAAGAGCCACCCCCACCCTCTCTCTGCCTTGCAAATAAATAGACAAATCTTTTTTTTTAATAGACAAATTGTTAAAACACACACACACACACCCTAAAAGAAAAACGAGTTTAATCTGGACTGAGGTGATACATTCTTGGTGAGCAGAGATAAGACCTGGTCACAATGGAATTCCCTAAACTGGGGGTCTTCTGCATAAAAACAAGGTATACTTCATCTGTTAACATACTTCCATTGCTGACTGAGCAAGGGGCAGGACTGGTTCCATGCAAAATTGCAGCCACAGGTCCAGTAACTGCTTCTTAATTCATTGTCTTTCTTCAGAGGTACAGAATCAACAGCCCCACTGCTCATTGTAAGCAATTCTCCACACCCAAGGTGAGTTGCAGACAGCCACAACGAAACCACACTGGTGAGCATGCATCCACACAGACACACATGGGCACACACACCCTGATTCAAAAAGAAGACCACAATACAGCAATTTCTGCTCCCTGGTCTTTTTTTTTTTTTTCATGAACAGAAAATTGAAATGCATCTTGCACACTGTGGTAATAGAAAGGGACCAAAATTGCCATGAAAGAAGGTAACAGCAAAATAATACCAGCCCGGTTTCCAGTGATCAAGGCATGCAAATCCCAGAGCCTAGAAACCCAGAGAGGCCCAAGAGGAAATTCAAAGAGCAAACAAATTCATGGAAAAATGGTCAACCTGTAGATTGGCCAGATTCCCCTGTGCCCAGTCCAGTCACCCCACCCTCCACATGCCAGGTGCTTGTCTTCTGGGAAGTTGAGGTAGGGGTATACGCTGGCCCTTATGGGTGCCAAGAGAGAGGGGGGGCTCCTACAGCTAGTGAAAGGAGGCTCCTACAGTGTAACTGGGGACCCTGGGTCAGATGATATGCAGGCTCCTGGGAGGGCCCAGCAAGCTGAGATGTCAGCTTCATTTTATCCACCATACAAGCCTTTGAAGGATCCTACCCAGTGCAGAGGCAGTGGGACCGGGCAGTGCGAGCTGAGAGGGAAGTAGGAGCTGCCCGTGCACTCTTTCACTCCTATCTGTTTGGGAAGCACCTGCTACGACGTGCCAGGCCTAAAGCTAGACACTGGGGAGCACGTGATGGAGGACACACATGTGTGTGTGTCTGGTGTCTTTGCATCTGCACATGTGTGTGCAGGTCTGGGATCCTTGGTTTTTGGATAACTGCTACTTTGCCACATGCCCTTAGCAATAGTGGTTCTGGAGGGGCTCATGGGGCTGTTTTGTTTGAATCAGTTAATAGGCAGAGAGAGACATGAGACAGAGACAGAGATCCTATCTGTTCATTTAACCCTCTATACATGTGCAACAGCCAGGGCTGGGCCGGAGCCAGGAACCAGGAATCCAACCCCAGGCTTCACACATGAGTGGCAGGGACTCAAGTCCTTGAGTTTGCTCAGGATTCATGCTAGCAGAACCTACAGTCAGGAGCTGGAGCTGGGCCTCAAGCACACCCCATGAGGGATGTGGGCATCTTTTCTTAAAGATTTATTTTTATTATTATTTTTTTTTATTGGAAAGGCGGATATACGGAGAGGAAGATCTTCCATCCGATGGTTCACTCCCCAAGTGGCTACAACAGCTGGAGCTGAGCTGATCCGAAGCCAGGAGTCAGGAACTCCCTCCAGGTCTCCCACACGGGTGCAGGGTCCCAAAGCTTTGGGCGGTCCTCGACTGCTTTCCCAGGCTACAGGCAGGGAGCTGGAAGGGAAGCGGGGCTGCCGGGATTAGAACCGGCGCCCATATGGGATCCCGGGCGTGCAAGGCGAGGACCTTTAACCACTTGCGCCACCGCGCCGGGCCCGGATGTGGACATCTTAACTCCCAGGCTGCAGACTGGCTACAAAGCTGCCTGGCACAGAATCAGCCCATTTTCTACCTGTAGCAGGTGTCTGCAGGAACGCTTGCCCTGGCTTGAGCACTAACGACCCGCAAGCTGAGAAGACTCTGTAACTGGAAGAAATGGGGACAGCTGGCCACCCTGCCATTCCCAGACAAGGCAACAGGTTTGGAGACTAGACTGAGGCCAGGTTGTTGGGCCAGGGTACAAAACCAGGCCCAGTCCCGCTACAACCTAACATGGGGGAAGACAGAAAGGGTAGAGAGGCTCAGATCAGAACCTCAGCAAGGAAAGCCTGAGGGAGCAGTGGATGCTCCGTGCTGGCTCAGGACCCGTGAGCCCCTGCTTGTTACCCAGCCACCCAGCCACCCAGCCACCCAGCCACCCAGCCGACGGCTCCTGCTTAATCCTGTGAAACTGTTCATAGTCTCGGCTGCATAATACTATGTCTAGAGTAGCTCTCCAAGCATTCTGTTTGGGAGTTTGTTGCAGCAACCCCAGGAAATGAATGTAGTACATTTTGGAAAACCTTTTTTAAGCTTTATTTATTTTTATTGGGAACTTAGATCCACAGAGAGAAGGAGTGACAAAGAAAAAGATTTCCTGCCCCCTGGTTCACTCACCAAATAGCTGCAACAGCCAGAGCTGAGCTGATCCAAAGCCAGAAGGCAGGAGCCTCTTCCAGGCATCCCACGCAGGTGCAGGGTCCCAAGGCTTTGGGCCTTCCTGCACTGCTTTACCCAGGCCACAGGCAGGGAGCTAGAGCAGCCAGGACATGAACTGGTTACCCATACGGGACACCGACACATGCAAGGCAAAGATTTTAGCCATAAGGTTACTGCATTGGGCACTGGAAATACGTTTTTTAATTAATTTATTTTCATTTTACTTGAAGGGAGAGAGAGCCTCAGAGGGGGAGATCTTCTACCTGCCAGTTGGCTTTCTCAATGCCTACAACAGCCAGAGTTGGGTCAGGCTGAAGCCAGGAGCCCAGAACCCAATCTAAGTCTTTCATAAGCAACAAAGGCTGGAGTGCTTGTTGCCTCCCAGGGTGCACCTTAGCAGGAAACCAGAGTCAGAAGCAGAAGAGCCAGACTCAACCCAGATCCCGGTGCAGGATGCAGACCGCCATCAGTGTCCTAACCACTATGCCGACTGCCTGTCCCATTTGGGAAATTTTGGGAAAGTAACATACAATTACACTAGCTATTACATACATGTTTAACATATACAAGTTTTATTCATAACTGCCCCATGTTGGAAACAACCAAAGTATCTATTACAGACATTAAAAGGGGCAGTACATTAGTGAGTAGAACACATGAACTTAATAGAAAGAACAAGCAAATTATAGCAAGAAGTTAAGGAGGAGGGTGTGGTGGGGCAGGGAGGTTGGTTTGGGATCAAGTTTAAGCTCTGGAGCTTGTTCTCAGTAGCAATTTCTCAGAGTAAGCATGTAAAAATCCAGGGAGCTACACACTGAAGGCTTTAACTCTAGACTTTGTATGTCAGTTACATTTTCACTGTTCTACGTTGAGAAGTGGAATATAAAGACCTCACAGTGGGGCAGGATATCCCCTGTCACAGAGACACCCCTCAAATTGCTTTGATGTGGAATGAAAAAAAAAAACTTGGGCATTCAGCACACAAAGAGGAGTGCAAGGATTCTCTGGAACTTTCCAGGAGGTGACTCCACATTTATTTGTCTGTGTAAGGGATGGACAGTGAGGGCCAAAGAGCTCCCGAGGGCCACCCCAGGCCCTGAACTTGATTTGCGTGCTGCCTGCAAGAGAGATGAGCTGTAGCTTCAAAAGACCTGCCCCATCCCAGCTTGCTGGGCAGAAGGTAGGTACCAGCCAGTTGTTCAAACAGCAACGGAGCCCGGAGCAGCAGGCGTCTGAGATAGCAGTGTGTGTGTGTGTGTGTGTGTGTGTGTGTGTGTGTGTGTGTGTGTGTGTGTGTGTGTGTGTGTGTGTGTGTGTGTGTGTGTGTGTGTGCTTGGTTTGGAAGGAAGAATAGGGATGTACCTGGGAAAAGGCAGGGGGCAGGGAAGGTTTTTCTAGGCAAAGGGAACTGTGTATGCAAGACACAGAAGCGAGAGAATAAACAGGTGCAGACCCTCCAGGGAGCAGGAAGCTGTGGGCCGTGCACACCACCCTGGCAACCAGCAGAGCCCTGGGAGGCCCACTCAGCATCTGGAAGGTGATGCTTCGTGACCTGCCTATACCTCTGGCAGGTGCTGGGCAACCGGAATGTCTTGTTCACTGCTACCCACTCCCAGAAGATTGTTTTTCCTGGGATTGTTGTTGTGATTCTGTTAGAGTCAGTAAGTACAAGCAGAGCATTTGATTCAGAAAATAGTCCATTCATTGACTCAGCAGGTATTGAGTACCTATGTGTCTTGGGCCTAGAGCTAGACTCAGAAAGCTGAGGGGACAACAGGCACTGTTGCTACATGCTGAGAACGGTTAAGCAGAGGACACAGGCCATTGGATGGAAGTCTGGATTTCGCATAGGGTGGATTTTTATTCCGTTCTGGAATGCAGTGTGCCGTCAGGACACATGGGAAGTGCTCAGCAAATATTTGTTGGATGGATCTTAAAATGTAAAAGCCACAAGAGGGGTGGGTGCTACGCAGGAAGCTAAGAGCTACATCTTGGGACACCCACATCCCATGTAGGAGTGCTGGGTTCAAGGTCTGGCTCCGCTTCGAACTTGGCTTCTCACCACCGACACGCACCCTGGGAGGCAGCGTGGCAGCTGCCAACTTGATTCTGTTGCGGGCCTGAGCTCTCCCTGCCTCCCAGTGTCTCCCAGAGCTTTGGCGTAGGCACTATCTGAGTCTGGGATCTCACTCCATTTTAAAGGCAAGTGCTGGGCCCAGCGCGGTGGCACAAGTGGTTAAAGGTCATCGCCTTGCACGCCCGGGATCCCATATGGGTGCCGGTTCTAATCCCGGCAGCCCTGCTTCCCATCCAGCTCCCTGCCTGTGGCCCGGGAAAGCAGTGGAGGACGGCCCAAAGCTTTGGGACCCTGCACCCACATGGGAGACCCGGAAGAGGCTCCTGGCTTCGGATTGGCATAGCATCGGCCGTTGTGGTCACTTGGGGAGTGAATCATCAGACGGAAGATCTTCCTCTCTGTCTCTCCTCTCTGTATATCCGCCTTTCCAATGAAAAAATAATAAAAATAAATCTTTAAACAAAGCAAACAAACAAACAAAAAAAAGGCAAGTGCTCTGGTTTCACAGTCGCCGACTTTGCCCCCAGGAGTGCGGCCACCGTGCAAACTGAGGGGAGGCTGGTCACGTCCCTGACAACTTCCCTGTGTGAGGTGACTGAGTCACTGCCCCGGCACACCTTTGGCCACCTGGTTCGGGAGCCTCCCACAGGGCGGGCATCTGCCTCCTCTGTCCTGTTTCCCAGCAGGTCTGGTGCCCGCCCCTTAGAGTTTTATGGCAGGCGATTATTTCCTGGCTGGGAGCCACTGGGGGCTCTGGCAAGAGTCAACCCCAAGGGAGGGAAGCAGGAAGGGAGGGAGCCCCAGGGAGGACCTGCCTCTTTCCCCAAAGCCAACTGTGAGTGACAAGGGCTCCAGTGCCCAGAGGAGTGGCGGCCACGCGGAGAAAGGTGGAGGTTGTGGAGGGACAGGAAGACTTTGATCCTGAACCCGTGCAAGGCACAGTCATCCTGCAGGGAGGGTGGGCGGCTGACGTCAGCTGCCCCCAAGGGCGAGTAAACTTTGAGTGAGAGAGACGTTTGCTGAGGACTCAGCAGGTCATGGAATATACGATCCAAAGTTCTTGTCCTCACCCTAAGATGGCAAAGTTTGCCTTTTCTGCTCTGAGGAACTGTGGTCCCCAGGGTTGGCCAATGTGCAGGGATCTCGCGGCTAGCAGAGGCCTGTGTGCTGTCCTGCCTGGGACCCCACGATGTGGCAGGAAGGGGTGCTGGGGACCAGATGGCCAATGGCTCCGCACTGGAGCCGGGGTCCGTTTCCTGGGACACCTCCAGGGAGTATGAAGCAGGCAGTTAGATCTGAAATGCTCAGATCTGCACTTGAGAAAAGTCGACCCAGCTACTAGGTGGATCCTGGAGCTCAGGGGACAAGATTGAAGCAGGCAGGGATGGGGCTGAGAGCAGGAGCCTGTGGAGGTCATCGGAAGGTTTTTGGGGGGACACAACGGAGGCCTGGGTCCCCCACAGCACAGACAATGGTACTGCGGACTGTCCAGTGGACCGCGTCAGTGGCCGGATTAATCCAGGGAGGGGTAAGGCCGAGCAAGGTCCTGGTCCTCCAGGAGCCAGGGGAGATGACCACAGTGACTCTGACCTTGGCTAATAAACGGGCAGGGAGGAATGCCATCTGACACCTGTGCCAGGCACAGCTCTGTGACCTGCACTAGGTCCCTCTGACAGCGTCTCCACCCCTGCAGGCTGGGAGACAGAACCATGCCATGGTTGTACCCACAATTTCCAGCTGCTGCACAGGACCTTGAAGCCCACGTGCTAGCCACTGCACGTGCCAGACACTACACGTGCCAGACACCTGTGGACAAAAGGCCACACACCTCACTGCTGAATTCATGTTGGAAAGAACTGCTGCTTACGGCCTGGCATCGTAGCCTAGTGGCCAAAGTCCTCACCTTGCATGCCCAGGATCCCACATGAGCACCAGGTCATGTCCTGGCTGCTCCATTTCCCATCCAGCTCCCTGCTTGCGGCCTGGGTAAAGCAGGGGAGGATGATCCAAAGCCTTGGGGACCCTGCACCTGCGTGGGAGACCTGCAGAAAGCCCTTGGCTCCTGGCTTAGCTGTGGCCATTGTGGCCACTTGGAGAGTGAACCAGTGGATAGAAAGTCATTCTGTCTTGCTTTCTCTCTGTAAATCTGACTTATCAAGAAAAATAAATAAATCTTAAAAAAAAAAAAAAAAGGCTGGTGCCTGAATGCCCGGCCCATGGGTTACTCCCTCTTCCTTCTGCTACCTGGGGGCTCCAAGTTCACACTTATCCATGCTTCACGTCAAGGCAAGGTGGCCACGAATCAAGAGCCCTCTGACACAGCTGCCCTGGGGTCAGGACAAAGACCAAACTGACCTCTGACCTCCAGGTCACGGCAGCTCTGAGCCAGGGCCCTGCCCAACGTGCCTCTCCACCGGCTCTCCAGCTCCAGGTCCTTCTGCTCTGGAGCTGGTTCCACAGATGAATCCAGAAGGGCCGAGAACTGCCTACCTGGGACCAAGCAGGGGTCACTACACAGAACCTCGCTGGCCAGCGTGGGCTCACGGCGCCCTCTGCTGGACATTTTCATCGCCTGCGGACTAGGGACAGGCTGGTCCCTGGAATGAGTATTTCAGGGATATGGGGTAGGGGAGACAGCCGCGGGAAGACCACGAACCACAGGCTGCGCAGACCCTCCATCCTCACTTCTCAGGCCGGGGCTGATTCCAGGAGTGACCCATGCAGAGCGGGTCCCAACCAGGCTGTGTGCGGGGCGTGCTGTGCTTGTACTCACCCACAGGGAGACCGAGGCGTGGCGCTGCAGTGACTTCTCCGACCAGGGCCACGTGGCTGGAAGCAGCGGGTGCAGGATCCAGCATAACCCACGCTCTTTCTGTAAGGTCACGTTCGCCTGCTTTTGACTTACGCGTAGCCTCAGAGCTCCAAGCCTGAGTCCAGCAGCAGCTAGTAAAGTGGCTCGGCGCTCTGTGCCTCGGTTATCCTCATGAAACAGACCATGATGATGGCACTGAGGGTAGGGAGGAACGACAAGGAGTCAAGGACGGGTTATTGGCAGATTCAGCAAACACGGGCTTTTCCTACTCCCGCGAGAAATGTTCAGAAAAACGCCCACGCTTTGTGAGCCCGGGGCCTGAAAGGTTTGGGTTTTATTGGCCCCAGGTGAGGCAGACACACCAGGTGATTCTGATGTTTGAGATGAGCTGAGGAGGACCAGGCCACAGCCTCAGCCATCTCCATCGCTGCAGGACTGGTGTCCCGTGTCCCAGGTGAGGCAGAGCACCTGGCAGGGAGGAGCTGGGGTGGGGCAGCTGCCCACACACCCTGTCTACACTCTCGGGCTCAGCACTCAGATCGTGTTGAGTTCAGGTGCTGTCCGCCATCAGCCAGGAGTGGGGAGGTCACCCACTCAGAGGATGGGATAAAGACAGGCTTTGTCCTATGCCGAGTCCTGAAAGCAGAGTATGAAGTCATCCCAGCCCAGCCTCTGCCCAGGGCTGTGGGAGTTCCGCTGCAGGATGCAGCCCAGAAGGGACGGCCTGTTCTTTCCAAGTCAAACGCTCCCAGCCGCCTAGGTCTCCACCACCAGGAGCTGTTCAGGTCCAGCAAGGACAGGGGAGCGGGTGGAGGCCACTTGAGTCCTGCCTGTCCCTGGTCTGCGCTCATCCCTTCCAAATCACTCCATCCCGCCCCTGAAAGGATGCACTATCGGCTGCCTGTTGCCGTTTGTTTTAAAAACACTTGGGACATTACAGAAGTGGGGTGGGGGAGATGCCTTCCAAGCACTGGTTCACGCCGCACCAGGTCTCTCATGTGGGTGCACTTGGGCCATCCTCTGCCGCTTTCCCGGGTGCACTAGTGGCAAGCTAGATGGGCAGTGGAGTGGCCAGGCCTTGGTTTACTCATCTGCACGCAGCCCACAGGTGTGGGTGATCCCTGCAGGTCTGTTGGCCGTGCTGGCCATTTCATGGGATGAGCCCAGGAGGTACCAGCAGTGCCCTGCTCTGAGCATGTGACCCTGGGGTGGGTAGCCATCGGGGCCGAGCCTGTATGGGCTGCTGGGGACTCAGCCCCAATCTGTGTGAGTGGGAAGCCACTCTAGCCCATCTTCGGCCTGCTGCAGTGCAACAGGGCCCACCGTGATCTCTCCATATGCTCTCTTTAAAATAGCATGGCACTGGTGTTGGTTTGCACCCCCATAGGGGAGTTCTTGGGTTCGGGTCCTACCTCTACCACCCATCTGGCTTCCTGTTGACCTGCACCCTGGGAGTGAGCCAGTGACAGCTCACTTGAGGGCCCGGGGGCAGCTACTGGCTCCTGGCTTCAGGCCAGGCCACCATGTCCACTGCAGGCATTTGGGGTAGTACCAGCAGACAGGAAATCTCTCATAGAAGTCAATAAATTAGGCATTCCTTTTTTTTTTTTTTTAAGATTTATTTATTTTTATTGCAAAGTCAGATATACAGAGAGGAGGAGAGACAGAGAAGATCTTTCGTTTGATGATTCACTCCCCAAGTGACCGCAACGGCCGGGGTTGAGCCAATCTGTAGCCAAGATCCAGGAGCCTCTTCCAGGCATCCCACAGGTGCAGGGTCCCAAGGCTTTGGGCCATCCTCCACTGCTTTCCCAGGCCACAAGCAGGGAGCTGGATGGGAAGTGGAGCTGCCGAGATTAGAACCGGTGACCATATGGGATCCCAGTGCATTCAAGGGGAGGACTTTAGCTGCTAGGCCTCTGTGTCAGGCCCAAATTAGGCATTTCTAACAGCCCCTGGTAAGAAACGAGGAACTAGGCGAGGAGGCTGCTCCGTCTCTCCTGCAGAGGCTGGCACTGCCAGTGTTTGTTGGCATAACCCTTCATTAGTCACTATTTCAACAAATATTTATTGAGCATTATTGGGTATCATGAAAACTGGAAAGTACCGAAGATTGGATGAGAACAAGACGGACAAGTTCTGTGGGATATTGCAGGGAGTGTGTGCGGAGAATGGCGGGCATGGGAGACAAAAATACAAATAAACAAGCATGATAAGAGCTCACTACCTCTTGCTGCAGGACCTAGAGCCCAAGGTGCATGGCTTAAATCAACAGCTGCTTCCTTCTTGACTCCGCCACGGGGTCGGGCTCTGCGGAGTGCAGAGTCTGAGTGCTGGGGATCTGAAGGAGTAATAGGACCAGCAGGCTCAGCCCAGTCGCACCTCAGCACAGGTGGCCTGGGTCCTGTTCAACAGCCACCTTCTGAGACGCTGTTCCCCGGGGCTGGCCTGGTGAAGGAACACTGGCTGAGTGGCTGTGGTCTGTAGGCCGAGAGCCCAGCACGGGCCTCTGGGCGCAGCCTCGGAACTGTGGGTGGGGCCTGTTCCTTCTGGACCTCTGGGGCCTCTTGCGTTCTTTGGCCTGTGATCTGTGTCTGCTGTCACATCCTCTCCACTCTGACCATCGCACCCTCTCCTAAGGGCAACTGTGGTCAAAGTGCGCCTGCCCAGACACTTGGAGTTCACCTCTGATCCTGATCCAGGCCTGCAAAGTCCCTCCTATGACTCACAGTGCTGGTGAGGGACATGGACGTACGTGGGGGTGAGGGATGCCACCCACCTACGCAGGGTTACGGTATCTCCAAGTTTGTCTGCAGAGGCGAGGCGGGGAGACCCTGAGCACGGGGGGCTGTGCCGGCTACATCCTGGGGGACAAGGAGAAGCCTGGTTAGGGTGGAGACACAAGACTAAGGGGGCAGAGGACAGCGTGGACAGATCACAGGCCTAAATTGGGGCTGAATCCCAGCTCCGCCCGAGATGAGCCATGTCACCTATTTAGCGAGGCTCTTAAAGAGCACTGGCAAAGACTGTGGCTCAGACTTAGCCTACAGGAGCCATCCCAGGACCTCAGTGGCTAAGGATGCTGGCTCTGGGCGCCTTTGAGGGGGAAGGGAAATGGCCAAGGTGGGCTGACAGCAGGCAAGTGACCCCTGCCTCTGCTGCCAGCTGCCTCCTAACCATGCTGGGCAATGTACACAGTGGTGTCGTTGCCCTCTGGCTGTGCTGGCATGCCTCATTTCCCCTTTCCTGGACACAACTGATAAATACATCCTGCTAGATAAAAATATACCCACCCTTACGGTAAGACGCCCAGGCGAGGAATTCTCTGAGCATTCCCCTTTGAGCTCTAGGGAGCACACAGGGCCTCTAGGTAAGTAATTTAGGTGTGGCCACAGCACATGGTTGAGTCCCCACCCGGAGCTCTGACCTGGGGTGGGGCAGCTAGGGAGAGAGTCAAGGGTGGCCCTGGTGGGGACGAGGCCAGGGTGGCGGCCAGTGCTGGTGGAGTGGCGCCAGGTCCAAACACCTGCCACGGCTGTCGACAATGACACAGATGACCACATGACCTTTCCTCACACCCCTGTCCCCAGGAAACCTGAATCCAGGAAGCCAAGGACCCAGCTGGAAGTGCAGGTGGGATCTGAAGTGGAGTTTGACTGCAAGAGCCAGGATGCTAGCTAAAGCCTGCCATCTGTGGACTCGGTGTATGTGTGTGGTTCCTTTTTGAGCCTAAGCAAGTGGCTCAGCCAGGGTCCTGGCCAGTGGCAGATGCCATGGGAGATGGGTGAATGGTGACGGGGACCCTGCTGGGGGTGTGCACAGGTGGGCCAGCTCTGGAGTCACTGGCCCACTGCAGTCCCCTCCTGCCCCCGGGGTCACTGCACATGCAAGTGGATTCTCTGCTTCCTCCCTTTACCAATGGACGCCGCCAGAGCAGTGCCGATCGTCCCTGTTACTGCCACCGTTTCTATTCCTCATCTGCCTTTAAAAAATACTTACCTGAAAGATTTACTGAGACAGAGAAAGAGAGGATATCTTTCCTCCACTGGCTCATTCTTCACATGGCCATAATGGTTGGGGCTGAGCCAGGATGAAGCCAGGAGCCAGGGACCTCATCCGGGTCTCCTACAAGGGTGCAGAGGCCCAACACTTGGGTCACTTTCTGTTGCTTTCCCCAAGCAGCTGGGACACGAACCAGTGCCCACATGGGATGTTGGTGAAGCAGGCAGCAGCTTTGCTCACCACATCACAAAGCCGGTCCCCTCTTGCTTCGTTTAAGTTAGGCAAAATTCACTTCATGCTGGCCGTTTAAGAATGAACTCACAGTGCCATACAACTGTCACTCCCTTTCCTTCCAGAACCTTCTCACTGCCCCCATAGGAAACCCTGTCCCCATTAGTAGTTCTTGCCCCACCCTCCGTCCAGGGCTTCTGGCTGAGTCTAGCCGCGGTCACCTGGCATGCTTCTGAGGTCTTCCCATCAGCGCCCTGTCCCTGTTTACCCACTCGTCCACTGGTGAACGTTCGCGTCAGACCCAGCTTTGGTCACTGTCACCAGCGCTGCTGTGGACACTCGTGTACGGGGATGACTTCCGTTTTCCATCCTCTCGGTGCACGCCCAGGGGAAGCACTGCTGGAGCACAGGCTCACACTGTTCCTTTACAAGTCTTCCCTTCCCTGAGTGAAAGGAAAAGAGAAGCGAGCAGGTACCATGCCTCTGCTGCTCACTCGGCAAGCGCACGCGAGCCAGGGCTGGGGCCAGGCTGAGGCCAGAAGCCAAGCACTCCCACTGGGTGGCGGCACGTCGGCAGAAAGCTGCCAGGAAGCCCAGGCAGGGACATGGACATCCACCTGCCAATGCCACACTCGGCCTGCACAGGAGCCCCGCATTCTCACGTTTCCACAGCAGGGCTTGAGTCCAGCTGGGGTTCCAGCCCCAACCCGTCCTCACCAGAACTGTGGCTCCACTGAAAGCCTTCCCTGTTCCTCTCCAGGGACAGCTCTCGGCCCCACCTGGAAGGATCCAGCTGGGGAAACGGGTTTTTCAAATCTTGCCTGTGAATGGCCAGGGGGCGGTGGGAGTGGCTCACCCAGCCCTTTGAAGGAATCCAGTCCTGCCTTGGGCCCCTGTGACAATGGGGATGACCGTGGGGTGAGCTGTGCGGGGGCGATGTCAGATGTCAGGAGCTAGTAGAATCCAACGTAAGTCCCCTGCAGTTCTATTTCTTCTTCTTCTTTTTTTTAAATAAAAATTCATTTATTTATTTATTGGAAAGTCAGATATATAGAGAGGAGGAGAGACAAAGATCTGTCCGATGATTCATTTCCCAAGTGGCTGCAATGGCTGGAGCCAAGCTGATGCTAACCAGGAGTCAGGAGCTTCTTCTGGGTCTCCCACGTGAGTGCAGGGTCCCAAGGCTTTGGGCCGTCCTTGACTGCTTTCCCAGGCCACAAGCAGGGAGCTGGACGGGAAGTGGGGTGGCTGACACATGAACTGGCGCCCATATGGGATCCTGGTGAGTGCAAGGAGAGGACTTTAGCCACTAGGCTATAGCACCAGGCCCGTACTTCTCTTTCAAATCAGTCTTGGCTGAAAACAAAACAGAAAGGATCTTGACTCTTGCTTGCCTGTTCCCACTACCACAGGCCATCCTCTCTCAGCTTCCCCGAGTGCCAATGCAGTGTGACTTTCCACCTGAGCAGCCAGGAAGATGCCCTCTCACAATGCTGCCATGGGTGTGGATGTCGGTGCCTAGCAGCTCAGCCCTGCCCCACGCTGAGCCTGGGAGTTTGCCAGTGACTTGTTGGTGCCTTGGTTTGCTCAGCTGTGGAAAGGAGAAAAGAACCGCGCCTTCTCCGTGGGGTAAAACGAGTTAACACACGTGACACGTGAAGTGCTTTTGTTCTGCAGGGGACTTGCCACCAACTAAGGAAGGGGTGGATACCAGCACGGTGCCCTCTTCCATCTGTACGGGGCGGCGTGGGATCCTCTGCATCAAAGTCTCGGACAGACTTTATCAGTCACCTTAGAAATACAGGCACTGGGGTGTACGCGTAGAGGGTATAGTGGTTAAGGGGCCATTGCGCTGCCCACACTGCACATTGGAGTCCCTGGGCTTAGTCCCAGCTACTCTGTTTCTCATCCACCCCTGCTACTGCACACCCCGGGAGGCAGCTGGGGGGCTCCAGTAGTTGGGGTCCCTGCCACCTGCCTGAGACCCTGAGTGAGCTTCCTGCCCTTGGCTTTGGCTGCACCCAGCCCTGGCTGGGGAATGAACCAGCAGGTGGCAAATCTCTTGGTCTGTCTCTCTGGCTTGTGGATCAAAGGAGAATAAGAGGTTAACGAAGCCATGCCACCCCTCTGATGGAGTCTGTTTCATCGCGGGTGGGCTGGACAAGACAGCAATGCTGCTGGGTTGCACCCTCTGATTGTTAGCTGCTGTTCTATTCTCTATTCTCTATCCCTTGACCAAAAAAAAATTGTGCATAAAAGACCAGTTTCTTCTCATTTAAGGGAATGTAGGTTACTGTGTAATACAGACTATCATATCCAGATGTGAAGATACAACGCAGCGTGCATCTCTACTTCCAAATCAAAAAGGGACTCCCAATGAAACTGCTGGATGTAGCTTGGCAATAGAAAGCTGGACTCTGCCATTGTCTGTAGAGGCATTATCAGGATACACTTAAATAGCAGAATGATGGACTGTTTATGAAAGATTATACTATCATAATAATATGGGGGAAATAAATTAAGAGGAGAGAGTTTTGGGAGGGGGTAACACAAGTCCCAGAGCCTACGGAAATATATCATAAAATTGAAAATAAGGCCCGGCACGGTAGCCTAGTGGTTAAAGTCCTTGCCTTGCATGTGCTGGGATTCCATGTGGTCACCGGTTCCAATCCTGGCAGCACCACTTCCCATCCAGCTTCCTGCTTGTGTCCTGGGAAAGCAGTCAAGGACGGCCCAAAGCCTTGGGACCCTGCACTCACATGGGAGACCCAGAAGAGGCTCCTGGCTCCTGATCGACTTGGCTCCAGCTGTTGAGGATGGAAGATCCTCTTCTCTGTATAGCTGATTTTCCAATAAAAAATAAATCTTCAAAAAAAAAAAAAAAGAGAGAGAGAAAATCTTGAGTTTGCCCTTCCCCCCCATCCTGCCACCATGGGAGAGACCCTGTTTCCATTCCTACCCTGTTGGAATAAAAGAACCTCCTAAAGTTAAAAAAAAAAAATCCTCTAAAAAGATTAAAAATGAAATAGAATTAAAAAAAAAAAAAGACCGCCTGTTTTTCCATTTTAGTTCCCTCTCTTGGAGCCCCTCTCCTGGCTGTTGTAGCAGATTTTTCACTTAGATAAATCTTACTTTGCTCCCCGTTTTGTTTGTATGGAAATTCTTTTACGTCAGATGAGAAGCGAGGCCATACCGCCTGCAGGCTTCCTGCCTCTGACACCGGGCCAAGAGGACTGGGAAAAGCCTCGCTCCACAGCTGGACTGCGTCCCACGTCACGCAGCGCTCAAGTGCAACGTCTGTTGCCTTTCAGTCTGCTGAGGAACGCACATCTGAAGCCGTGTTTCGGGGGAGACAGCACGCAGACTAACTCCAACCGGGCTGGGAGAGACACACGCAGCCTGTGGCCTGCAGGTAACAGCTGCTCCCCAGGAGTGACACCCAAGCTGTTCAAGTTCACGCACAGACCGAACCAAGCAATACTGGGGAGCCCAGTTAGCAGGAATCCCTCTACCACACGAGAAACAAAGAATGCCTTCCCCAGCAAATCGTTTTTATTGGGTTAAACAGCATGAAGACGGTTCATTTTGTTCAGTACCCCTCTAGAAAATATTTCAAGTTTTAAATGAACTTCCAATACAGAAAACAAAATTACTTTACCATACACAAATTTCAGATCAAAATACAACACTCTGTTTCTGTTTTCTGACAGTTATAAAATCCAGTCGATACAAACTACATAAAAAAGATAAAACACTTTCACTGATCCTTGGTACAAGAGAACAGCACAATGGCACAGGTCCGGGGCCACAGGAGCTGGGCGGGGGAGGGGTGCGACCCGTGGTGACCTACAACTCAATGTGGAAACCACACACACGCACGTGCTAGGGAAGCTAGGAGAGGTACCAGATCCTTGTGCATCAATAGGACTGGGGAAGCAGGAGCAACTGTGTATGAAAGGTAAGTAACAATGACCTCTGACTGTGCTACATTTCAGACCAGCGAAGGGATTCTAAGTCACTCAGCGAAGTGCGCTACAACACCTGCCCCAGGGGATGTGAGACGCCAAGGCAGTTTGCTCTCTGCCGTCCTACGGCACCGGCAGGGTACAGCTTTATGAGTTGCAACCTTCCAGGACTTCCGATATTCTGAACTCAATGACGCTGTCTGTTTAGCTTCTCAGTTTTCTTCCTTGTTTTCTAGGGATGGGGCTTGCGGACAGCCAGGGCAACTTCCATCACACAGACAACAAAACTTCATCTGCGTACAGAGTTAGGCGGATTTCTCAGCATGGGACAATAAAAGCTACAGGGCTCAAGGGTTTAAGGTCAGAAGATGTGAATAACAGAGGTCTGTTTACTAGCAGGGAGGCTGGTATGGGACTCTCATTACAATATCATGACCATCAAAATGCCAAATGGGGAGTGTGCACGAGACCAGTGACAGTCACCCATTTAAGGGCCTGGTGCACCCAGCACCAGCCCGAGCAACACGAGTGGTGCTGGTCGTCCTGCAAGGAGCAGCCCTGAATTTGAGCTGGACCATGTCTACAAGCTTGCTTCCACTGATCTCTGGGAGAGACCTACAGTGGTAGAAACACCATGTCCCCTATCTGTGTTGTGCTACGGTTGGGCCTCACGCGGTCAGGTTGCCAGTGAGCCTTGTCTGCCTGAGCCTGCCTGTGTGCCACTGTGCCATCTGCTAGTCGCCCCCCAGCGCGAATCAGGAGCCAACGGCACCTCAATTCAGGCTGTGGTGGCGGGCCGATGCGTCCACTGAAGCCAGTGACTTTTCCCACAGCTATCACGGTCCCCAAGTGGCACATCATAGAATGAAAGGGCGATCGCTAGATAAACTAGAAGGGGCCCAGGGGTGGGGTGCTGTGGAAGCTGGCTTGGGGTGAGTGCAAATGGAAGTCCCGCCGCCCCCCCACCAGGGGCAGAACAGGCCAGGGTCACTGGGCCAACAGTGAGATGTGCTTAGGAGCCAGAGCTACTGAAAGGCCCGCTGCACTCCCGGTGGGAGGGGACCTCCCCGCTGACACTGCAGCAGCTGTTTTCAGGAACACCTCAGACCCTGAGGCAGCACAGGGGTGGGGCACCCACATCGAAACCCAACACCTGCCGGACCCCACGGGATTTACTTGATAAAGCAGAAGAGTCAAATTCAAAAGATACACGCTAGATTAATACCTACCTAATAAACACATTTTATGGGATTTCTTTTGAAACAAAAATCCCTTTTTTGACAAACATTTGCGCAGGTGGCCTCCCTGTCACTGTCCCCCTGCAACTCCAGCTGAATCTCTTTTCAAGAGGAGCTGAACAAGAGGCAGAAGTCACCTGGTCACGTTCCATCCAGTGCACACAGAGCCTGCCCAGGGCTTCTGCAGCAACTGGCTCAGTGTTCACACCCAGGAACATGCCTCGCTGGACCGTGGGCCACACAGTGCTGCCCGAGGCATGGAGTTAGTGCGTGGGGATCAGTGCCTACCCTCTCCTGGTACACAGAGGAGTCCTGGGGACCCCCAAGGCAGGCATTGGGCATCTTATCTCATTTCAGCTGCTCAGTGACCTGGGGTGCAGCGGCCATGACCCCTGACACCTGATCCTGGCAGCTAGAGGGGCTGGGTGACAGGTCTGGCTGACCAAGGTGCAAATGCAGAGGCAGAGGGGCCTCTGGGCTGAGTGCTGCACGGTCTGGGGAACCAGAATGCCTATCCCTGCCCCGGCCCGACCCCGGCTACTGCTCCGACACTGTACTTCAGCAGCTAGAAAACCAGGCTGGGGGAATTGTGGCATGGTGTCCCCGGCAGAGAGTGGGGTGGGAATGTGACTATTAAGACAGTGCAGACACTAGAGGCCTCCAAAACCCAGGGGAGGCAGCCTCCTGCGCCAGAGGCAGTCTGCCGAGCAGCAGAGACAGACCCCATCTCTCTCAGGGATGCCTTTGAGCCGTGTCGGAGTAACTGGGGAGACAGAAACCAACACTGCTTCCAACACGAGGCCATGAGGAAGCTAGGGGAGGCAGGCAACTAACTCGGATGGCTTGGGGTGCTGCTCAGGCGACAGATCTGGGACAGAATCTAAAACGAAAGGGGCACGAGTCAAGAAAGCACGGCTTGAGTGGACAAAATGGTTCTGCGCAAACGTGTGGCGATGCATTTCTGGAAGTTCTGCTAGGATCAGAACACACTGATGAAGAAGGCGAAGGGGCCGGGGCTCTGACTGTGGCCAACAGACTGGCACGGGGACAGCCAGAGATGCGTGGCTAAGCAGGTAGGAGGAATATGGAGGGAGACACATACAAATAGTACCTCTGTTATTTTCAAAGTACCCCTATTATTTTCCTCTCCATTCCAAAATAAATCATTTATGAATCTGCTTGTCTGCAAGGAGCTTAGGAGACCCTGAGCCACCAGTTCCTTGCCACAGGGCAGGGTTCTCCGGCTGGCACTACCTGCCTGCAGTCCTGGCTACAGGGAGCCACCCTTGGTGCTTGTGCTCAGTGGAACACTCAGGGGATAGAGGGTACTCACTTTATCACGGGGCAACTTGTTCTGAAAGTTCTAGAAAGGAGACCAGAGCCCCGACTCTGGCTTGAAGGAGGCTCTCTGGAGCTCACACACATCTATTCCCACAGCTTCGGCCAGGCCAGAAGGCCCTCAGAGCGCCTGGGGGAAGCCCACAGCCTTCCACCTGTCCTGCTTTGGATGGGGCCTGGACTGGGATGGTAGCCATGGCTGATCGACACAGCACACAGGAGTCTGAAGAGCTCACCTGCCAGACCGAGGCTACCCCTCTAAACAGCTGGCTCCTGTTCAGATCACGCATGACCTAAGGTCCCAGCTCCTTTCTCTTTCAGACAGCCACTGTGGCCTCTGAACATAGGCATATGACTTCCTATTCAGCCATCAGTCTGAAAAGCCCTGGTGATCCCAGCTCCCAGTCCACGAGCCTCCCAGCACACACCTGTCTTTGGTGTTGTTATACAGGGTATCGACTTTTGAGAGGCACCTTCTGGGACACCCCACCCTAAGCTGATGAGGGCCTGCTCTTACCAGCACTGTCTAGCCATGACTATCCAGCCCATTTTCACACAGAGACACTCACAACGACTTTTTCAAATGCCTGAGATGGGCACAAGCTGGCATGGCACTCTCTGCCGGCCCCCCTACATGTCTTAGGCATGATACAGAGGCAGGGCTCAGGGTTCACTGTTATTTGTAACAACGTCCACGCAGGTAGGGACGCTGCTGCCCAGGGCTACCGGGGGTACAGATGGCAAGGAGCCTGGGCCCGGCATCCCCTGGGCACAGCTTCATCAGTGAGAAGAGAGCAGTGAGCCAGGCATGTCTGACTATGGTAACCCCCGCGCTGACAGCCGACGGAAGCGAAGGGGGTGAGGAGAGCTACCACTGCTGACCGTAAGGCACCCCAAGTGTCCAAGGACATCATGTCAGGGAAGACGTACAGTCCCCCATCAGCAGGTGCGAGGCTGAGCCAAGCTTAGGGCCAGAGCGGATATCTCTTCCAGCTCAGAGTCCCCAACAGCCAGGCCTGTGCTTACCCGAAGGGTAAGGCATTCTGCAGACACTGCCCCAGAGCAATCAACAAAGCTGGGGCCTGAGCTAAAGAGGTGGGCCTGGGTTCTTGGGGAAACCACACAGAGGAAATGGCTCTTGTCCCATAGCCACGGCCACAGGCGCTCAGCCACAGGCGCTCAGCCACAGCCGCTTCAAGAGCCTGTGTCACTCTAGTGTCAGGCATGCTCTTACTCTGAGGAGCACAAGCAGGAAAGGGGGATCTTGGGGATGCACGCGGCCAGTCTGGTCCCTTACTCATTCCATGTACGGTGAGGTAGGGCTTTCAGGATCAGCCACTGGGACCACTCAAGGCTTCCATTTAAGCACGCCACTGCACAGACATGGCCCCAAACTGGATCATTCCTGCAAGAGATAACTCGTAAAGGGACGGTGTGTCCGCCTCAAGTTCCTCCCCCGACACAGTGCTAGGGGAGCTGGCTGACATTAGACATGTGGACAAGGCATACCTCATCAGGGAAGCGTGTCAGATCCCTCACGTGCTGGGAAACACCTCCAGGATTTCATTTAAAACTTGGGCTAAAAAGAGGGCAGAGGTGTAGCAATGGGTTTCTGTTCCCGTCGAGATGAGAGGTCATTGTGAGACAGCAGTGCATCACTGAACATGAGAGCGCAGCAATGGCAAGCATCTCAACCGCCCCTCAAGGACAACTGTCCTGCGAGAACCCACGAAGGTGGGAGCCCGCTCCTACACGGTGGGGGTGAAGTGTCTCACATTTCTTAGGGAGACTTTTAGAGACTCTCTCAAAGTTCAAGTTTATAGTCAGTACGAGGCGGCTGCTCTGGGAGAACCAGCGTCCCTGCCGAATGAAGGTGCTGATTTTGAGTAGTGGCAGAGTGGAAGGTGCGCCTTTGCAAACTGTGCCCCTCCGGGAGGCCACCTGCTTGCTCGCAGGGCTCTGCCGGAGGGCAGAACGTGCTGCGTTTTTCTGCGTTGGCAGGGTATCAAGCATAATGAGGTAGCTGAGAACAGTTTTTCCTATAAACACAAAGAACGAGGGAATAAACGCACGTACTTGTGCTCCGATTCAACAGGAAACACGCTAAAGCCAGCTATGGAGAGCTGTGTTTCCACCAAGCTCACTGGTAACGACACCCAAGTTCCTGAGGTATGCCTTATCTGTAACTCATGGGTCAAAGAATGACAGCAATAGTCACCGACCATTAGTGAGACGAACCTGTGCTCAGAGGGCGTGAGTGATTTCAAGTGGCCACTTGGCCCCGGCCCCGGGCCCTGCAGCTCATCAGAGCAGTGTGCGCACAGCCTCGGCGGCTTCCTCCTCCCCCACCCCGACTGATTCACGGCAATCGTGCTGTAGGAAAAGCTCAACAACCTCGTCAATTATGGGCACCTCAAAATCACATTTATCGTCTGGTCAAATCTCAGGGAGTAAATCTCAAAATAAATCTCAAAATAAAAAGAGAAGGTAGCAAATGTTTTTCACTGAGTAACTACAGAACACAGTTTCATTTGTAGATGTATGAGAAAGGGAAGGAGTTTAAAAGTTCAATTATTAGAGGCCATTGACAGAACTGAAGAACAAATATTCCTAAAAGTAGGCCGAAGAAATAGAAGCATAATTTAAGTATAGTTTTAATCCTCCTACATCACATGAATGGAACTACCACAATGAGACAATATTGAGATCTATTTAAAATGAAAGACAATCACTTAAGAAAAATACAAAATTTCAAAAACATTTGCTAGCTGACTTGCAAAAAGTATAGAAAAAGCCAACAGTTCAAGCACTACAGAGTCGTGACTGCCAGCAGGTGTGATGGACACGCAGGCCAACGGATCATTCATCATCCGAAGGCAGCTGCAAAGAACACTTCAGGCCTGTGAAAGAGGCAGGAAACACTTTGCTCAACGCTCAAACACGCAGCTTCCTCTTCCTGACTGATTACACGGCGAAGAAAAGGGGAACCGAGACGGGGCTTTTCGTCTAACAAGAAGTGTGGCTACCCTTGAAACACAAACGCTTATTTCTGTTCTTCACCGATTCTTAAATTTCCTGGAGCTAACCAGCAAAGATCAAGATATTTCAGTTCATTTTCTGAATAATCTACAAAGAAATGTTTGGAGTTAGTATGACTTTACAGTTAAAAACACCGCATGCCTCCCCAAATCAAGTTAGCCCAGAAGGCCGAGAAATGAACTGGTAACAAAGACTTGGCTTCTGTTTACATCAGCTACTCATATGCAGAGTTAGGAAGCTGCACCTGTTGGGCCTGAGACTGCTGCACTCTGGACTGGGGGAGAGCAGGTAAGGACGAGTCATGCATCCTGGCAAGGATTAACAGGCCCGTGTAGAAAGTGACACGTAAAATCCCACACTAGACACTACGAACACCGGTAGGGGTGCCAGGCCTCAGAAATCCCACAGAGCATCTGGAGTCCTGGGCTGTGTGCGGTGGCGACATCAGGCACTTGGTATTGTTTATTCTGTTCTGGCTTTCCACTCTAGTTATAAAGCCGGCCCATCTGTGTACAAAGCGTCTCCTCTAAAATCCAGCAAAATTAGTCATTCAGAGAGAACACAAGCCAGTGAGAAACATCCCTTGGACCACACGAGTACTCGGAGGGAAAGCTCACAGACAATGCATATATGGGAAAGCTAGATTTCTAATTTGGTCTGCACCAAAATAATTTCAATTCCACTTTTCCTTGAACTTTGTGAAGTGCTTACATATATTCACTTGCCAAACACTGACTGCCTGTCGTGTGTAAGCACTGAGGTGAACAGATGACAAACGCAGGGTCTCGCTCCACCCCGCAGTGCGTTGACGTTGCAGAGGGAGGGCACTCTGACATCTGCCTGCTGGTTCAGCTCCCAGAAGCGTGGGCACAGGCGCTCACCAGGCACAGGCGCTCAGCATCCGTCTGCAGATGTCCCAGGGCAGCTCTGCTGTGCTGGGCCCAGCTCCAGGGGCAGCCTCCAGACCAAGACAGCCCCTTCTGCAGGGTGTTTGAGGGTTCCAGCACCTGAAATCAACACAAGGAAACTGCCACCCGGATCTCTCCCCAGCTGATCCAACGTCTCCATCTGACCGCAGGGGGCCTCTTGGATCAAGAAAGGTCACCACAGCATTTCAGCACTCCTTGAGAACTTCTGGGGGATTGTTGGTTCGGTATGCTAAAGTCGGGTGTACCGAATGGACACAAGGAATGCATTTCCTACACTGTACCTGGGGATATTTCCACTTACAAATGATAAAAGTGGTACTCTTGAGCCTTCGACAAAGGGGACACCGTCCCTGAAGCCATCATGCAGTGGAACAGAACACCCAGCACAGCCCTTCACGCTCTTTGCTGGTGGCTGCTCGGTCTGAGAACGTCTGCTACCAGTTCCTGACGGTCACAGAATGTAAAGTCAGACAAGAAGCACAAGAATGTCTCTGGCTAAGTATCTCCCGTGGACCAACTGCCAGGTGGCAAACAGCTGTACAAACCATGCCACACCAAGTATCTGCCTCTGCCTCTCCCCGCCTGTCCCACACAGCAGGACCAACTGCAGGGCGACAGGCTCAGAACTGCCCAGAAGCACCAGGAGACAGAACAAGAGTAGTTTGGAATTACTATTCCAGAAGTAAACACGGACAAATGGATTTCTGAAGTCACACGGCACAACACACACGTAAGCATACGCTCACTCACACACCTCACGCTTTTTCTCCTGCCAGAATATAAGCACTAGCAAACACGCACCCAAGAATTTCATTTTAAGTTTAACACTCGTGATTTGGATGTGTTAGAGAAAGACACAATTTCAGATAGTAGGCTGCAAGGGACCCTTTAAACATTTGCTCACTCTAACCTAAGACAACTCTGTTGGTGGGACAAGGAAAACAAATTGCACTTTTCCTAAAGGTACTTCTAGTTAACACCTACAGACCTGCTCTCGCGACCAGTTCTGACATCCGCCCGGTCAGAGTGCTTCGAGAGAGGAGTGTCAGAAAGGCAGGTGCTTCAAGGCTTAAGTGGAATGTTACAACGCAAACCTGCATGAAATGAGTTATGATTTATTTTACAATACTGAAATAAGTTAAATACAAGCCTATACTTCAACATAGCATTTTAATATTTATATATATTAAAATAACAGTTTGGCACTTAGTAGCTTTTGTTGGTTATTGCATCCCATATTATGTGACAAATTTATTTTATAAACACATTATCTATTTTTTTGTAGCTACAGTGTCAAGGAACTGAATTTTAAAAATGAATAAATAACCATTTTTATAAAAATGGATTTACCAAGTCATGCAGGCACTGATAATATTGCAGTAGGAACCCAGTCGTTCCCAAATAATGCATTATCTCCATGGAGAGGCCTGGCATAGACTGCAAAAAAATTTAAATTTCAGAATTGAGGAGAACTGCAGCAACCAGAGCATAAGAGATATCACTGACTGCGTGCCTTCACGTCCCCCAGCTGCACCGTGGATGCCCAGGTGCTGCTCCCAGGGAAAGCCCTTGCAAACAAATACCTAACTGTGAAAAAGAAAGATGTTGTTGCAGGTAGCCACAGAACTCATTTTGATCAAAACACTTCCACCCAGTCATGGAAAAAATGTGCAAACACCAATGGGAACACAGCTCTGATTACAACCTCAAACTCGAACGGACACCATGAGTGTGTGGTACAGTGGGCCTGGGGCCTCTGATGAGCAACACGCAGACCTCTCTCCTTTCTCTAAGTTTCTTCTGGCAGATGGAAAATTAACGTAGCACACAGCACATAGTTTTGCAAAGCCCTGGGCATGGCCTCCGTCAGCAGCTTGTGTAACACGACTTTTGTAACACTGAGTCGACTTCCAGCAGATTTAAGAAAAAAAATCACAGATGGATCCTCTTTCTTTAATGCCTGTGGCTGGCAGAGCATCTCTCATGTGCATGTTAACAACACATAAACATTCCACATAGAAAGTCTCTAGAAGATAATGCTTGTTCTCAAAAGTACAATGAAAGAATTCGCTTATATACTTATTAATCATTAAGACAAAATGTTGCTTCTTGTAGTGACATTCTCCACAAAAAACAAAGCCATAGAAAACAATTAAAAATAAAGTACTCCATAAATAGTAAATCGATTAGAAATTTAATATTGCATAAAATTTAAATTATAAAGCAATCAAACACTTTGAGGTCCCTGATTTCACACTCAGGTGGTATAGTGTAATTTGAACGGAAAACAAAAATCTCTTACAGGACAACTTGGACTGCTGAGGACTGGCCTGCCTCTGATGGGAGCTGGGCTGAGGGAGAGCCGGACAGGCGAGGAGGAGCACAGGAAGACATTAACTCGCTCTACTAAGAACACAATAAAATGAAGTTGAGGTAGTTTGTGCTACCAGCCAAACTTTTACGTAATTTGTCTAAAACTCTTACCAATGCACAGCACTGGGAAAACTCTTAGAACACAGATTTGCCTGCGAAGACGAATTACCAGATCCTCACCACAGCAGACAAGCCTCGTATGTGCTTTCAGGCAGACGATATGAAGTAGTGTTTGATCCCTATGCATTTTGTTGGGACAGCTTTGCTTTTTTTTTTTTTTTTTTAATTTTAAATACAGTCATAGCACGCCTATATTATTTGTCCAACTCAAGTCTTCCTTTCAGAAAATTCCCTTCTCACCGACATCCTCATGTTTAAATAATGTTTTGATCAAATGAAAAGGAAGAGTGGCACGGCCCGAGCTCCTTCACAACTGCAAAGTAACACCCCAGAAAGGATGGCAGGCCACACCTCACCCAAGTGACACAGCGCCCAGCAACTTCCCGCACGCTCACAGGAGCATCACAACCTGACTACTCACCGCATCCTTACATGACTAAGACAGAATGTTATTAAAGAGAAATCTTATCTTAGTTTCAACCCATCATAATACGGCTTTTAAAAGATTCGTAAGACATAACACTAGTAATAAATAGAGACTAACTGGCTTATTGTCCAATCTAACATTTTAGGCACAAATCTTAACTCGGGCAGGGTTAGGCATAATAGATCCTTCCCAGTGCAGTAGAAAAGCAATCTGGGTGTGTCTGGATATGTTGACTTGCATATATGGTTTGTTGTTGGTTCACCAAAGCCACACACTTGAACCCAGCAGCCAGGCAGCTATGGCTCCCCTCAGGGAATGTACCTTGGTGTCTTAACTCTGACGTCTTACCTCACACCCACTCCCACTCGCCCCCTCTCCTCCCCGGTAGGCTAGCCTCCGTCGCCTGTGGTCCACCTAACTAGAGGAATGGCTTCCCCTAGGCAGTTTTTCCACAGTGACACTTTCTCCCAAACAAGAGCCGAGGCTCGAGCGTTTGAAGCATTACGAACCACCGAAAAGGTACCACAGCAACGCCCAGCACGCCCAGCGGGTTTCAGCTGCCACCTCTGTTCTCCCTGACGTAAAGCTATGTCATGGCGCTCTCGGGGCAGGATCTTGCGTTGCGCTCTGCCTCCTCTTCAAGGTGAATGGACGCGAATACGGAATAGGCCTTGCTGAAGCTGCAGGCGGAAGAGCTTGCAATTTGCAATACGTAAGGCTGCACACCCAGTGCGGCGAAGGTCAGAGGGAAGGAGTGGCTTTGTGTGGTGCCAGGTGCCCGTGCTTCGTTTAAACTCACGCACGTAGTCATAATTGGTACCTACCCAACAAAAACAAGCACAGCTGTGACAAGGCACCTCCGCAGCACCAGCAAACAGTTCCTGCAAAACCACCGCATCCTCACCTGTATCAAGATCTCCGATGACGTAAATACTGGCTCCTATGGGCACAGCTCCGTACACAAAGGAGGAGCTGGCAGGGATGCACAGGTTCTGGTCATTCAGGTAGATCCACCTGGAAGCAAAGCCGCACACAAAACGGAGAAATCAACGAAAGACCGTGTCAGCAGAACCAGGTGCAATGCCAACCTTGACTTCCAGGTAACCACAGATGTGCTTCCTGCCATACATTCCAATTCTGCCCGTGCGGGAAGGCCACGCATAGCAAAGCACAGAGTATGTACTTTCCTATCTGCTTCTCTGAGCCCGAGGTTCTGAAGCCCTGTCACGTTGCTAGAAAGCATTCCACTGTACGCACGTACCATAATTTACCTGGCCGTCTGCTGACGAGGGCACCTCCCAGCTTTCCCCACTGTGAACAAGCTGCTCTGGATATGAGGGGCAAGGCTTTCTGTGCACACATGCTCTGGTGCCCCTGGGTTCCACAGTAAGGGTACTGAACACACCAGGAAAATACCTCAGAATGTGGGGCCATGTTCTGTGTCCTTCTAAGAAAACTTCCCTTAGCTCACAGCTTCCTCCTGAAGTCAGTCTTGTGGAAATTCTACAGCTTTAGCTCTTACATTTCAACCTGACACATAAGTGCCTGTGTAAGGGGTGGGTCAGTTTGCTCTGTCCCACACAGCTAGCCGCCTTCTCCAGCACCACTTGCGGATGGCTTTTCTTTCCCTACTAATTGCCTCAGCACCTCTGTTGAAAATCCATTTAGTAACCACTAACAGGACCTTGTGCTGCACAAAGAAGTGGCTCATCTAGAGCTGAAGCAAAGACAAGATGAGCCCGTGGCATCTTGGGGTGCCAGAGAGCAGGTGCTGAGACAAGGCCAGGGCCACAGTCGCTGACGGGAGGGGCTGCCAAAGCTGGGAAAAACAGAGGAAGAAATTCCAACACCCGTGAAACTATACTAATAAGTCATTGAAAAAGCCTTAAAATATAGAGAGCACAACGGAATTTTTTCAGAAGAATTTCAACTAATATATGCAGAAGGAATATGGAAAATAAACCACCCCTTGGCAAAGAGCGCCACAATAGGCACCAGAGGCCAACTCTCCTGGGGCTGCGGAGTCAGCAGGCAAGGCTAAAGGAGAAGCAGCAGTTTTGCATATTCTCAAACTACCTCCTTTAAGATGTTAATTGCCATGAAAAAACATTTATTTTTCCAGGGAGAAATGCAGTACATAGCATCCCACATGGGTGCAGGGTCCCAAGGCTTTAGACCATTCTCTACTGCTTTCCCAGGCCACAAGCAGGGAGCTGGAAGTGAAGTGAAGCAGCTGGGATATGAACTGGCATCCATATAGGATCCTGGGCATACAAGACGAGGACTTTAGCCACTAGGCTACCGCTCTGGGCCCAGCAGATAGCATCTTAATCAAGTAACCACACTTGACCTCACCAGCAAGAAAGCACAGAGACTCGTGCTCCCACCCGGGGTGCAAGGGTGTGACGCCCATCCTGTGCTGTGGCCAGAACATACAACCTCAGCTCATCATGAGAAGTCATGAGATGAACCCAACATAGGAAATGGTCTACAAAGAGCTGACACGTAACCTTTAAGAGCATGAAGGTCACGAAGACAAGGAGACTGCGGACTGCCACCGACGAGCAGCGGCCAGCGAAGCACAGCTGCAGGACGCAGTGCAGAACCCAGCCTGATTACTGGGGAAGCGGCCGGTCCTTCACTGGGTCTGTGGGCCTCAGCCCCTGTGAGATGGGACTACATAAACATCCTGGCTGTGAGGCTTGTACTCTGAACACGTAAGCATCAGGAGAAGTTGAGTGATTAGCTTATGGGAACTCTACTTCTGCAATTTTCCTGCAAGTCTAAAATTACACCCCAATAAAAGTGGTTTTGTTTCTTTTCTGCGAGTAAATCTAGGCATGCTATGGAACAATGTTGATGAGAGCAAAGTGACCAATTTCCTGTGACTGGCTCATACAAAGGCAGGACGCAGCAGATGTCAGAGGGACCTGGGCCCACATCTGCACTGCCTTCTGAGCCACCAACATCCCTGGTTTGCAGCGGCTCAATGACAAACATAAGATGATGCCGTGAAAAGCACTGTTTTCATCTCATTGAACTCTCCTGCCAGCCTGTTACAAAGCAGCTGCCACATCTTGAGCTCAGAGAGACACAGAAGCACAGCGATTTGCTCAAGATCATGCAACGGCCCAGAAGGAAGCTTGGTGACCACATCCCTAAATCCACTCCCTTCAACAGCTGAGTCATCCAGTGGTTGAGAGCAGATGGGCCTCAGGTGGTCTGCTCGGACCGGCAAGGCAGAGTTTAGCCCCTGTCTTCAAAAATGTCCTTGCTAAAAAGAAGAAAGGAGAAATCTAACATTGAAAATTAAAAATGGAGAGCATGAGCAGATCTTGGAGAAAAACAGCTTGAAAATGTCAAACTGCAATCCTGGCTTACTCACACTTCATGGTTTTAGGACTAAACATAAATAAGGAGGTCTCAGCGTCTGAGCTCTCCCAGGCTTTGCATCAAACAACGCTGATGAGCAACTCTGCCTGTTTACAAGGCACACAGCAACTGGAGCAGACCCCCGAGGCAGCCCCACACCCACTCACGGGGATCCTGGCACTGCATCACTGAGACACACATCACACCACACAATCAGGTTTGGAAATAATTCTGAGCATTAAGCATAATTTGTTCCTGGCGGGGGCAGGAGGATCACATGGTGCTGAAGCAGTTGATGTGTATGATCCATTTAGTTTGGTCTTTAGCAGCTCAAAGCTTCAGGGTTTCACAAATTCAGGAAAATAAGGCCACAGGCTATCTATTGTATATAATGTGGAGATTCCAACCTCATCCTCAGAAGCAGCTCCTAGCCCTCACTGCAGTCTGTTCCAGCCCGTACAACTGCAGCTGTCAAGGAGTGAACCCGCTGACGGAAGGTCTCCTTTTCACTCTAATTAAAACAAACAAACAAAGGGTGCAGGACTGAAGCTGACCCCCCACCGCTGGTGCAATGGCTCGCAGTATGAGTCTGACTGAATTCACGGAGCCAACAACACTGAGGGCAACACTCGCAAGCACTGGAAGAAATCCAGGGCCCTCAGTGCATTAACCACGCCTAGCATGCACTCCAGAACTACTCAGCGGAAGAGCCAGAAGAATGAAAGCCCATTCCCCAGGGAGCAAACATTCACCAGAGGCCAAATGCTAGAGGCTGGAAGCATCAGTCAGGGAGCTAAACGCAGCTATCCAGCAAGAGAAGAGACAACATGCTCAGGACAAAAATACAGGTCATTTCAGCACAGACATTTTAAAAACCCTCAAAAAAAAAAAAAAATGGAGCCAGTACTGTGGTGTTATGGGCAAAATGCTGCTTCTGGTTCCTGTCCCTGCCACTCCAGTCCAGCTTCCTGCCGATGCACCTGGGAAAACCAATGGAAGATGGTCCGAGTGTTTGCATCCCTGCCACCCATTTGGCAGAACCAGAAGAAACTCCTGGCTTTGGCACGGCCCAGCCCTGCCTGTCACCGTCATCTGGGGAACGGTCAGTGGGTGGAGAGCACGGTCTCTCCAACCCTCCCCCTCTCTACTTGTTTTGAAGTAAATAAATCTTAAGGAAGAAGGAGAGAGAGAGAGAGAGAGAGAGAGAACAGCATATGTAGAAGGAAAAGAAATTGAACAATGCTAACTACAGGGCATGAAGCGGAAGCTAACTGCCATCACCTGTGTATGAGGTGGGCACTGGGAACCAGGGGAACATTCTGGGAAGTGGAATGAAATGGCCCAAGGTTTCGTCTGGCATGTGTCACAGAAGCACAGCTGGAGAAGGCATGTGCACAGCCTGATCACAAGGCTGCAGGCGCTGCGAGTGTGAAGGGGCGTGTGCGTCAGGGCCACGGGGCCAGTGAGCAGGGCGAGACGCCCTGCACAGGGTGGGCTCGGAGAGGGCCCCTTCTGAGTACAGAGGGCAGGCAGCTCGGCAGTACTGGGACTGCAGAGACCCCAGGGCCGAGGCCGAGACGCCAGCACTCGGAGCACAGTGTGACCGAGCCCTCGTGAAAACATAGGACCATTTCTTTGCTTTTCATCAAATAGTTTTGTTTTTGCCTTGAAACACAGAAAATAATAAGATATGGCATTTTTCCAGGAAAATTCTAACCTAAAAATAGAGAACAAAGACAGGAAAGACATGAGATTACTTAAAAACAATTGAAATGGCCTCCAACCCATCCAGACTGCTAGTCTGACGAAGAGCCCCAAGTATGCATGCACAGTGGTTTTGGGGACAGTCCATCTTGTAATAGACATGCTACTCTAGGGCAGTTTAACCAAAGATACTTACAGGAAAGCCAACAGTCTGAAGTCAAGACATGGGGGTACAGGCTGGCATTATGGCATAGCGACTTCAGCTGCAGCCTGCAGTGCCAGTATCCTATATGGGCACTGGTTCTCATCCCAGCTGCTCCACTTCTGACTCAGGTCCTTGTTAATGTCCTAGGAGCAGAAGATGGCCCAAGTGCTTGGGCGCCTGCACCCACACAGGAAACATGGAAGAAGCTCCTGGCTCTGAGCTTTAGACTGGTCCAGCTCTAACTACTGTGGCTAGTTAAGGAGTGAACCAGCAGATGGAAGGCCTCTTTCTTCCCCTCTCTCGGTAACTGTGCTGTTCAAGTAAATAAATCAACCTTTGAAAAAGAAAGTATGGTGGTGGAAAAGGAGGCCACTGCAGCCAGACTGCCTGCATCCCACCCGGCTCAGCTGCTGTGCTTCCTGTGCCTCTGTGCAAAATGGGAACCGCAGCAGGACCTACGCCAGGGCAGGCTGTTCCAAAGACAATGCAGTTTTCATCACTCACAGTGCAGACCTATGCATGCGAGAATCCAATAGATTATATGAGCATCTTTCTCCACTTTGTTCATAAACTAACTCTGGAAAACTCGGAAGTAAGGAAACCAAGGACATGCTGCCTTTATCTGGGAGTGCTGTTAAGGAGAAAGGGAGAAGAAATACTCTCAAGTTGAAGATGGGGGCCAAGTGCCTCGAACACAAACACGAACCAATTCGATGGAAACACTAATGAGCCAACGTTTCAGAGCATGCCCAGTGAGACTGTAAGACTTCACCGCCACACTCGGGCCGTGTTCCCCCAGAGCAAGAATAGAGTGTGCTGACAGAAGCAAACACTGCTCGAAGAGTTACCCACCCACGCTGTCCCCTCAGGAATCCACTTCTCAGCAAAAGGGGCCTCGCAGCGCTGGACCACAACTCAAATGCTGCCTGGGCTTGTTAATGATTCTGGACAGAAGGCCTGGAGACTCGCTGGGCCAGGTAATGGAAGCCATGCTCCGGCCCCTAGGCAGTCAGCCTCAGAGTCACCCACAAAGGCAAGAGCACACAGCAGACCCCCTGCACGTGGTGTCCCCTCACTGCCCCATCCTCTGAGGGGCTCTCACACGCGGTATGATAAATGTTTCTGAGATTGCCCTGACAGTCAGAACAAGAGGCTGGGGATTCAGCCTCCATTTCAAACACAGGAAGAGTCAGGTATCATTCGCATGTGTGCATAATGTCCCGGTAAATGTTCCAGTTTGTCTGCATGTAGACTGAACTTAAACTTGACATTATGGCACCCCCTTCTGGTAGCACAAGTGAAATACTCTCATAGGATTACACTCAGCAAATCACTCCCCCCTTGGGATCTGAACACGTGTGTTCCCGCCAGAGAAATACTGTGCGGAGAGTATAACAATCGAAGGCATGTGCACAGGGGAGAGGAGCTGCAAGATCCGAGAAGGGTGTTCCTTACCCGACAAGATACACGACGCAGCCTGTCGATGTTTTCAGAATCTCAAGCCCCACATTCCACCCGCGTCATCACCTGGTTCTGTGTCTAACCCAGGACAGGAGCGAAACTCAGAGGATACAGAGTTGACAAGTGAGACCCTGCCCTGGAAGTGCTGACAGGCAGCAGCTACAAATTCAGAGACACACAGAGCACTGTGGGAGACGGGGAAGCTGTCGCGTAGGTGCTGACAAACCACGTGGTTTTGGAAGAGGTCAAGTTCGCTGTATGAGCTACGGCAGGGAAACTCCAAGCCCCAGGGGCCACTCATGTCAGAGGGAAAGCGGCTCACTCCGATCCGTGTGCTCAGATGGTCCAGGAAAGGCAGACAAAGGACACAGTACAAAAGGCCACGCACGAAGAGCTATGATTTACACTTTTCCTAGAGCTGTAAGGAGACAAAGGATGATTCTAAGCAACTAAATGTCAAGAGCCGCTTGACATTTTTGAGACATTTCCTGGTTTTCCTGTAAATTTCCAAAACTGTGAAGTTACTGAATGAATACCCACTATACATCACACATACCTCTCCTGGATAGGTCACTGGGAAACAAACCAAGCAGAGTTAAAACAGGGCTTGGAAAGCACGAAGAAAAGCTGCTGAAGAGACATGAGACCACTCATAATTACCTTTTAAACTCATCGTGGTAGAACTCAGACTTGCAAGTGACCATCTCGTTAACTTGGATGTCCTCACGACTTCTGACTCCCCCGAACACATACAGCTCCATGGCAACACCACACGCTACCGCCCCGAATCTGCAAGGCCACAGGGCACAGCAAGCAGTGAATCCACAACTAAAGCCCTCATTTCCCAACTCCCCTGCCGTCTGCTTGAACTCTGCCAGAGCTCCACGGCCCATGAACGCGAGCATCTTCCCACTCCATAGAATGACAGGAAGTCAACAGCGACTCTACAGGAAAGGCAAGGGCGAGGCGCAGGGAGCACGAGGGAAGCTGAGGTTCTGTACCCACATTCATTCACCTCCTCTCCTTCAGTGGACAGATAGCAGTCCACTGCTGGGTCCTGGGGTCATAACACTCCACAGACTCAAAAAGTTTTCCGTAGGATCCTCCACCCATGGCATAGATTTTCTTCTTCATAGCTGCATAGCAGCCAATCTGAAAGGAGAAAACAACATTTCTTGTTAGAGAACTTGTCCCGGGGCACTTTAAGAAGGGCAACGTACTGCACAGAGTGCTAACCCCACTCCATCAGCCACCAGCTGCCTCGCTGAGGGAAGGCGACAGCGCTGTTGTGCAGAGAGCTCTGCAGACTCTCACCGCTGTCTGAAGATCCCAGGATTGACATTCCGTGAAATAGGATGCCAGTTATGTCTTATCCAGTACTCTAGCTGGAAGGGGGCATGAAGAGTCTATGCCAGGACTCCGAGGCACAAGCACCTACGGCACTGGCCCGACGAGGAAGGGGACAGGAACAGCCGGGCCCTGCCCCACACGTGTGCAAGCCGCCTGCCTTCACGCTGCACAGCATGCCAGGGTGGTTGTCACCCTCTCCGCTCCTGCCTGCTCGTTAAGAAACGGGAGGCTGAGGGCTGGCTGCTCTCGAGGCCAGTGTCTCAGGCAGCAACCACCGAGCATGGAACCCACCCAGAGCAGCGTACCCAGGGGCCCTGCCGGGATCAGCCCTGGGACATGTCACTTTCCTACCCCAGTGAGTGGCTGACTACAAAGACAGCTTTACAATGGTACCTCTTATAACATTCTCAGATGTACCGAAGGTACTACGGAAAAACTTTAACATCTAATCTGGAAACAGGCTGGTTATCATGGGCTGTATTCTCACCTTTCTAACCATGGTCAGATTGGGTTGCTTTGTCCAGGTTTTAGAATAAATATCATAACATTCCATGGAAATCAGCTCTTTGTCACCATCTTCTCCTCCTAAAACGTACAGCATTCCATCGATCTCCACAATGCCAAAGTTATGTCTCGCCTGAAAAGACATGGATGATGGTTGCACACAAAACGCCAGTAGTTGTTCTATAACAGGGTATTCATTCAAAATTGTAATCATCATTTTACTCCGGCGTTTCAGTAAGCAAGGACCAAGTTCAAAGCTGTTTCATCTAGAATATCTCTGGTTTCCTTAGCAGCTTATTCTTGCACCATGATGTCTTGAGCTACTAAAAGCCAGCAATTTCCCAGAAGGGAGAATCACACCGTGGAACCACCTGCAGAACTGTAACTTCTTAACCAATGCTAACTCTCGCCCAGCAACAACTACTTCCTTCCCCTTCAATAGGAACAGGCTGCTGTGTTTCTGAATGATATGTGAAAGACAGGAGGCAGTCATAGAAGTGTGGACCTTGTGTGGCAGGAACAGGCTCACGTGAAGGCTTTGCGGAGTTACAGGAGCCCGAACCGTTCAACATCCGTCCACCTACGATTTACTCCACATGCTCCGGTGTAATGTACGCTGTTAGCGCTGTTAGTGCAACCCCATCTGCCACCAGCGTTCAGAGTCCTCACGAAACACTGTCTACCTCCATACACAGAACTCAACAGGTCCCTGGGGCGAGCGGAGGGAGACCGCGGGGCTGAGGGCAGGCCAGGAGGACCCACGTGAGAAATCGCAGAGGCAACAGGGTGGGTGCTGGGGCATGTGAGGGCAGACATCCTGGCAGGAAGAACAGATGCAGGCTCTGTGCAAGTCCAAGGAGACCAGGATGAGGGAAGGAGGGAAGGAGGAGGAAGGGCGGGCAGCAGAGCAGAGGGCAGGGCCCTCCTTGAGCTCACAGCAAACAAAGGGCGAAGGGCAACAGAACCCTAACAGAAGCTTGTTACCTCATTCATGGGTGGCAGCGCAGTCCACGTGTTTGCATCTGGATCATACTTCTCCCCTGAGCTCAGGGTCTGCTTATTTTCATCTTGGCCCCCAAACACAAAGAGAAATCCTTCTGAAAAATCACAGCAGACAAACAGGAAATTGGACGTGGAACCCACCAAGGTGGCAGCACACAGTGGCGTCCGGGGCACTGTCTCTGACGACAGCAATCTCCTTCAGCTGTGGATCTTTAGCACATCTCATGTGAGCCATGCCGGTGAGTCACTCCGACCACTGTGCTCCGTGCATCACGCTCAGGGAGCAGGTCCTCACCACTGCCTCAGCATCAAAAGGACCGGACGCCCCTCACTCAGTTGCCAGGCAACACAGGGTCACCTCAGTCCCTCTATTCTGTCCAGAGCATCTGTGAGTTTCAGCCCATGTCTGTTCATTCAGGATGCCAGGAATGCTCAGGTCGGGGGCACCTGTGAACACTCAACATTCAAAGCAGGGTCTAGGGCTCAAGCTGGGCTCCTGCATTTGTGGAATGATGGATTAGGCTATTCTTCTGCAGAAAAACATGGACAGTGCCAGACATACCTTTTAAAAAACAATCTTCTGGACCCGGTGTGGTAGCCTAGCAACTAAAATCCTCGCCTTGAATGTGCCGGGATCCCATATGGGCGCCAGTTCTAATCCTGGTGGTCCCGGTTCCCTTCCAGCTCCCTGCTTGTGGCCTGGGAAGGCAGTACCCAAAGCCTTGGGACCCTGCACCCACACGGGAGACCTGGAGAAGGCTCCTAGCACCTCACTTTGGATCAGCTCAGCTCCGGCCGATGCGGCCGATTGGGGAGTGAATCAACAGACAGAAGACCTTTCTCTCTGTATATCTGACATTGCAATAAAAATAAACAAATCTTTTTTAAAAAGTTTTTACAAAATAATAATAATAATAATAATAATAATCTTCCCAGGGCTGGCAGCATGGGGTATAGGCTAGGCCTTAGTCCGTGGCACCAGCATCCCACACAGGAATCCATTTGTGTCCTGGCTGCCCCACTTCCCTTCTAGCTCTCTCCCTGTGGTATGGGAAGGCAGTGGAGGATGACCCAAGTCCTTGGGACCCTGCACCCAAATCGGAGAGCCAGAGGAAATTCCTGGCTCTCAGCTTTGGACTGACCCAGCTCTGACCGCTGTGGCCATTTGGGGAGTGAACCAGCAGACAGGAGATCTCTCTCTGTGGCTCTGATTTCCAAATACAAAGTAAATATTAAAAGACACGATCTTCCTAGAAGATAAAGGGTTCAGAAGACGATGAGGCAAACAGAAAGCAACAGTGGAGCCAAAGCTGCCCCCCGTGCAGCAGCCACGTTGCCAGGAAATGGTAAAGTCTTTGTTCCCCATGATAAACACAGAGACTGTAGTTCCGGTTCGAGCCTCTAGCAGGAAGCCCTCCCCAAGGTCCCGCCCAGGAGGAGGGCCAACCACGATCAGTACTCAGATCTTGCACTTGACGCAGAGTAGTACTACGTCAGCAGTGCTTGGGGGCAAGCGGAAGAAGCAAACGCACGGAAGAGAGGATCCTCAGCCTAGTGCTCCGTGGCTCTAAGACTTCACATTGTTTTTTTTTTTTAAGACTTATTTAGTTTTATTTGAAAGGTATATATACATACTTTAGCCTCTAGGCTACTGCGCTGGGCTGAAAAAACATTTTTAAAAAGGCAAGAAGAGCTAAGAAACCAGAGCAACTTGGACAAACAGAAGCAGATTTTCATTTCAGTCAATATAACTGTACAAATTATTCTCTTAACTGTTCAGTTTCTAAAGTATCAAACTCCAGGAAACCTAAAAAAATGAGTGTTACAGGAACCCTGTGATAGGTGTGTGTGTATGAAAATTATGAACATGTACAAACCATGAAAGAAAAATCTTGAGGGAGCTGATTTTGAGAAGAAAAAGCAGGGAAAGCAGATGCACAGGCTGCTGCCACCCTGCTCTGCCGACTCCTCACCGCTGACGGTAACTTCCCTCACTCCGAGGGTCCCTCGGTGGCTGCAGGTCTATCCTACCAGGCAGCCCTAGCCTTTCTATGTGTGGCAGTGACAGCAGGGCATGCCACTCTAGGTACCATATGGTATGCCTTCACATTACAAGCAAAACTGATGGGGAGAGAAAGCTACGGTATGGTACATAGTATGGCTTAACTTTAAAGAAAATTGGGCCCAGCGTGACAGCCTAGTGGTTAAAGTCCTCGCCTTGCATGCGCCAGGATCCCATATGGGTGCCGGTTCTAATCCTAGCGGCCGCACTTCCCATCCAGTTCCCTGCTTGTGGCCTGGGAAAGCAGTCAAGGACGGCCCAAAGTCTTGGGACCCTGCACCCGCGTGGGAGACCCGGAAGAGCTCCCGTCTCCTGGCTCCAGATCGGTGCAGCACCGATCATTGCCACTTGGGGAGTGAACCATCGGATGGAAGATCTTCCTCCCTGTCTCTCCTGCTCTCTGTATATTTGCCTTTCCAATAAAAATAAATACATTGTTAAAAAAAAAATTAAAGAAAATTTGTACTTCCTGGGGACCAGAGCCATGGGCATAGTAGGCTAAGTCTCTGTGGCACTGACATCCCCTGCGAGCGCCAGTTCGTGTCCCACCGCTCCACTTATTTTTATTTTAACATTTATCAATTCTTGGGCCCGGTGCTATAGCAAAGTGGTTAAAGTCCTTGCCTTGCACGTGCCGGGATCCCATATGGTTACCAGTTTTAATCCTGGCGACTCCGCTTCCCATCCAGCCCACTGCTTATGGCCTGGGAAAGCAGTCAGGGAGGGCCCAAAGCCTTGGGACCCTGTACCCGCGTGGGAGGCCCAGAAAAGCTCCTGGCTCCTGGCTTCAGATCAGCTCAGCTCCAGTCATTGCAGCCACTTGGGCAGTGAACCAATGGACGGAAGATTTTCCTCTCTCTCTCTCCTGCTCTCTGTATAACCGCTTTTCCAATAAAAATAAATAAATTTTGAAAAAAATTATTTATCAATTCTTATTAGAAAGGCAGATGCACAAAGAGAGACAGAAAGGAAGATCTTCCAATCACTGTCTCGTTCCTCAAATGGCCACAGTGTTCAGAGCTGAGGCGATCCGAAACCGGGGCCAGGAGCTTCTTCCAGGTCTCCACATGAGTGCAGGGTCCCAAGGACATCACCCATCCTTTGCTGCTTTCCCATGCCATAAGCCGGAGCTGGAAGGGAAGTGGAGTGGTTGGGACATGAACCGGTGCCCATATAGAATCCTGGTGCTTGCAAGGTGAGGATTTAGCTGCTGAGCCATCATATTGGGCCCTTACAGCTTCACTTCTGATCCTCCTTCTTGTTTACTGGCTGGGAAAGCAGTAGACAATGGCCGGAGTGCTTGGGCCCATGCCCATGTGGGAAACCCAGAGCAAGCTCCTGGGCTTGCAGCGGCTCAGCTCTGGCCGTGGGGGATCGAAGACCACTCTCTGTTTCTCCCCTCTCTGTAACTCTTCCAAGTAAAAATTAAACTTCAAAGAAAATTCTAAAAGCTCTATTTATCTGAGAGAGCCATGACATAGTATAAATAGTATATATTAATATACTAATATATTAATGCATACTATAGCATAGTGTATAATACAGCATGGATCTAAGCATCTTTAAGATTCTTTCTTTTTTTAATTTGAGAGGGACAGAAAGCAAACAAATATCTCTCACCTGCAGATTCACTTTTTAAATGCCCACTAGCTGGGGCTGGGCCAGGCCCGAGTCGGGAGCCAACAACACTCTGGGTCTCCCTCCCACACGGGTGGCAGAGGCCAGTTACCCGAGCTCGAACCTGCTGTCTCCCAAGGTGCACGCTGGCAAAAAGCTGCAGGCAGGATCGGAGCTGGGACCCAAACCCAGGCACTCCACTAGGCAAAACCGCTTCAGAGCCGTCCGAGGGAATGTAACGGGGAAGGCTCCCGGACCACTGCTCCCTACAGTTACACGAGAGGCACCTGCTTGGCATGAGCTGAAAGGGCAGTGCCAAGGGCAAAGCACAGGGTGGGTGCAGCGGGGCAGCATGTTGGCCGTCACCTGGGACACTGACATCCCACGTCAGAACCCTAGCTTGAGTCCTGCCCGCTCCACTTCTACCTGGTTTCCTGTTAAAGCCCCCAGGGAGGCAGTAGCTGATGGCCGACGCCTGGGTCGTGCCTCACACAGGGAGAGCAAGCAACGATGCCTACTTCCTGGCTGCCGCCTTAGTGTTTCAGAATGAGCCAGCAGACAGGAAGTCTTTCTGTCTCTCTGTTTCTCTCCATCTCTGCCTTTCAAACAAGTAAGTCTAAAAGTAAAGAAAGACAGAAAACAATGCCAGGCAGCAAATACGGTCTTTTCTATCAATGCTTAAAGTGAGAGCTCTGAAGAATGAGCAGCAGTTGTCAAACTTGCAAATGTCAAATAAAACACACCTTCTGGGGCAAAGTAACTGCTCATTTCATGGCTATTTCCAAAGTCTCATTGAAAATGCCTTGTTTATATATCATATAGTTTATAGACTTGGTCATCGTAATGATAAACAGCATGGATTACAAAGATGGGACTATGGTGCTCAGAGAAAGGCTGTGTCCCTGGGCCAGACACAGAGCCCATGAGCGACTCAAATCAGTGCGGGCCACTCTTCTCTCAGTTACAGGCTCCTCTACCACCTTCTCACAAACAGCTGAGAACGGCCAGGAGACAGTAAGTTTGCAAGGAAATAACTGCTTCTCCGAGCCATAGTTTCAAAAGCCAGAAGTATGTGAAAATGTAACCACACGGAGCAGTTAAAAAGGCACCTTCGGGTCACCCTGTCACAGCCTGAGTCACAGGCTCCGGTGAGGTTGGCCACAGGACAGTACCTGCGGAGAGGACGCCGTGGTTGATTCTCGGCATGCTCAAGGGCGCCAGTTCGATCCACAGCTGCCTGTTGGGGTCATAGAGCGGGCACATGCACCGCATTGCAGCCGTCGGTTTCCGGGACCTGAAGAAAAGCAGCGTGATGAGATGGCACAGGGCCCTCCACAGTCCTACTTATAGTAAAGGTGACGTTTTGGCACACTAAAGACGGTTAAAACATTAACAAACTGGACTGGAATTACGCTCAAGTACTGAAGATATCCGTGTTCACACATAACTACACCTGCAAACAACTCGGCCAGCACTTACACTCTCTCTTCCCCACCGACAGTCACGATGCACTCCGAGTAGCCCCGGGGCTTGAAGTTGGCCAGCATGGCTTCTCCTTGCTGTGGCTGGCTCAGGGGGATATTGCTGCATTCTTTGACAATTTCTCGAACCAGCGGTTCATTCAACATCTGTTCCCGTAAATAACTGGAGTCCAACCCAGAGACCCAGAGTGCTGACATGACATCCTTCATGTGCACCTGCAGGAGGAGGAGAGAGGATGGGATGAAGAAGCCATGGATGCAACACACACACACACACACACACACACACACACCCCTTTCGACTCATGAAGAACACACTGCTGGCCATCAGGTTATTCTCAGGCAGGGTCCCCAGGTTACAGGTCCAATTCTGCTTGAATATGCTTTACTGCCCCTTTTGTTCCTATTCCCATAGCCTCAACGAAGAACAACTTAACTTCAAATCAATCAGTTTCTTTTCTTCTATGTGAGATGCCAGTTTTGCTTATACTCCAAAAGCTTCCATTCCAATTGATAAACAGAGTAAAGAACAGCTAATTTGCTTTCCTTTGCGTATTTAGGGGCACAGGCATAGCAATGATCTATAGGGCAACAGCTCAATACACTGTGGTAAACTAAAAAAAAATCAACATAAATATTGTAAGAAAATAAAGTTCAATAAACACCTGGAGTGCAAGGCAGTTACTTCTGCAGTAATTACTGTTCAAAAATACTGAAGCTATGTAACGTGTCGCTCAGGCAGCGTAACTGACTAGCACACTCTACCTACATAAGGTGGAACTCTGTAATGAGTCACCCGTTAACTGACATATTCAGGAAATCTTCCTTGGTGTTCACTCACGCCAGGTAAGGTATGCTCTTCTACAGCCAGGAATAAAGGCATAAAGTTCAGCTTGGCCAAAGAACAGAGCACTGCCTCGTTTCCCTAGCAACCAGTGTCCTCAAGTATCCCCACACCTTCAGGCGAGAGGAGGGGAAGAGCAGGCGAGCAGCGGGCTGCTGCTGGTGGGCCTGGTGAGTGGCAGCAAGTTGGACGCTTCCAGTCCCTTCTCTCGCTGGGCCCACAAACAGGAAAAAGAACCAAGTGTTCCTTCTAACACTAAGGTGACACACACAGCCTCCAAATGGGCGTCCTCAGAGGCTTACAGAATTCAAAACATACAAGAGAGCCACTGAAACCCTTAGTGCATGGCCCATTTGGAATCCACTCTGTAACTGACCTGACGCATTTTCCCCCCACTGTGAGAACGGCAACTGAAGGCTCTCATTGGAAAGGATCAGACACAAACACTGCGATCCCGTTCCCTACCCAACAGGAGTCCCAGCTGCAGGCTGACATTTTCTCAGACCTTCTTTCTGTAAGATTGGGTCACCCCCAAATCCCTCCTCACACGAACTCCAGCGCCCTCCTGCTGTCTCACTCCAGGCAGGGAGCACCCCAGCGCTCCCTTGCTGCCCTCCTGCCAGGGCCAGATCCCAGGGGGCAGGGTGCTGACAGCAAGGGTGGGATGCCACCTTTCTATAACCTCCACGTGTGCTTGAAATTACTTCTCCACCAAAGGCAGTATGCACAGCATGCTCCTTCCACGTGTCAACATTCCCACTGACAGACTCGGAGCTATGCAGGTTCTCAGTCTGGTCTGAAAAACTAAATAGTTTAATGACAGACGGGAAGGCATTCAGGTCACAGCTCTCCAAGTCTTTCTGAGCGAGGAAGAACAACCAAAGCACCGTAAGGCTAGATTACAAATAAATACCAGATCAAGTTAGAAACCACATGCACCTTTCTGATTTCGGTGTCGTGGGCTATCCACCGGATGACAGCTTCAAATACATATTTTTCATTGCCAACGTTCAACTTCTCAAGAGAAATCACTTCTTTGAGCTTCTGAGGACTCAGTTCGAGGAATTCTTCGGTGCTGCTGACATCTCGGAAATGCGTCTCCAGGTATTCTGTGGCCAGGTAGTGGACGTGATGCAGGCAATAATGCAGCGCAAAATCCCGGATCCCGATGCAGTTCTCGGCAGCAATGCAGCCCTCTAAGAACTCACAGCACAGGGTCTTGAGGTCCGTCAGCAGCAGCAGGTCGGCGGCCTGGACGACGTCCTGGATCGTGTCTTCGTTTAACCTGATCTGGAAGGAGAGCATAGTCATACTGAAATGCACAGATCTGTAACACAAACACTGATCTTTCAGGCTGAACCATAAGAAATTTTTATAGGTTGAAAATCATCAAATACTGGCAATTTCATGTAGATTTCACCTAGCACTTTTTCCACAGCCTGAGGGTACCAAGGAAGTTTCTACCAATGCAAGTAAACAGAAGCTTGGTGAGCTTTCCACAACTGTCATGTTCTAGGGAGAACTTGACCTGCACAACTTGGAAAAACTCTGGCTGGCTGCCACGCCCAGGAGCTGAGGAGTGCCACCTTCTGCAGCACGCGGAGGCAAGTCCACCAAGTGCAAAGGCAAACAGGACGGAGCTCCTCCAGGACGCCGTGGAAGCCCCATGCTGTGGTGCCCACAGCAGTTTGGTCCAAGGCGTTCCTCTTCATCAGGAATGTCTGCTTTCCATCTACCTCCCTCAGTGCTTGGCTTGCACCTGCTCCTTGGCTGACTCACAGTTTTCTGTGCAGCACACGGCGGTGTAAAGAAACAGGTGCTGAAATACCGCCCCGTCAGCCGACTCCCTGGTTGGGTCTTCCACTGCCGCTCAGAAAGAGAGGAACGGAGCCAGACAGAGCAGAAACACTTCACCACATTTCACACGTGGAGTATGACAGATTAAACAACAACTAGGTGTACACAGCTGTCAACTGTCTCAGGAACTAGGTAAAACAGCTGGAGAGCTGTGCAAGTGGGACATTGTCACGCACATGATCTGCTCGAGTCTCATGATAGCAGACTATTCAACACGACGTGGGAAAAGCTCAATCTGCCACTTAAGTTACAACTAAGGCATTACACTTAAATTGGAAAGAAACTGTAAGTAAGGCTTCCAGCTCTGATACCCAGCTTGGCATGACAGGCTCTGCTGACTGCTGGGCCATCTCTGCAGGAGAGCCAAGAGGTTGCTCTCGAGCCTGGCTCTCGGAAGCCACACAAGAGATCCAGCGTTGTAAGAGCAGCTCGCAAACAATTCAAATCCCCTCGTCTGTTGAGCAATTACAGAAACCACAGCCACCTTGAGCTTATGAGAAAAGATAAGGTAGGGGCAACACCATGAAACCAAATCAGACGCTTTGAAAAGGATGAGAGTCACCGCACTTAACTTGGGACAGGAGAAGCATGTTCAGAGAGAGCAAGAAGTACACCCAGAAAATACACAGGAGAGACAGTCCTTCCAGCAGGGGAAAGTAAGGCAGCAGTGATGAAAAAGGATGCCAGGCTGGGGGTAAGTTCCAAGAAGGAAGAAAGAATACGATGCCACATGGCTGTGGGTCATGTACACGGACCTCCTCCTCCGTCAGTCAGCACCAACTCACACCTCCTGCTTTTCTGGAGGACCACGTGAACACTGTCCATCACCAAATGGGGGCAGGTGGGTGGAGGACAAAGGAACAGAAAGAAACTTCCTCGATCTGCAGATATACAATGGGGTGAGAGGGGCTGGGGCAAAGACGCAGGCAGGTGCCTCTGTGGCAGCAGGACCACAGAACCACCACTAGAGTAAGGGGCGCTTGCATGACTCCCCTTTCACAGGAATCAAAACTAAGGGACTCTTCTCTTCTACAAAATAAGCTCCAGTACCCAGGAAGCCACAGACACAGGCCAAGTTCCCCGCAAGGTGGGCACAGGGCGAGTTTAGATTCAAGATTCAAAAACAAAAACCCAAAAAGCAGCACAGCATCCTGTGTTCTCACCTCGCACACCGGCAGGTGCGGTTCAGAGTGGCAAAAACGCGCACTCGGATTGGGGTCTGGGATGCTGCTTTGTCTGCTGCTCTTTCAGGAGCTGAGCCCTAGAAGAACACACACGGGGTGTCGTGACCAGGAGAAGCACACAGTGACAGAGGGTGAGGATGGCAGTGTCGCTTGGCCGAATAACAGACGACCCTCGGCCTGAGCTCAAGAAGCCTCTACTCGGGTCTTCTCCCCTCTGACTCTCGTCATACCTGCCCACTGAAGATGTAATCCAGGATCTCTCTCATAACCATTACCGATATCCCTTCAAGTTCAATCTTATAAGTTGATCCATCATCTTTTGGAGGATTATAGTTTAATTTTGTCCTAAGAAAGGGAGAAAAATGTAAAATTTCTATGAAAACACAGAAACAGCTATAAATACTTATACTCTAAATACTCTACAAAGAATACGACACTTAACAGTATGTGAAGCCGCACCTAGAAAATTCAGTTTCAGTTAAATCAACATATTTTTTTTAATAACTTTTACCTAAAAACATTGGTCCTTCTTAAAGGACAGAGGACTGAGATCCCTACAGGCATGAATTTTCATTTTTCCTTGGGAATCCAGTCCTGAAAGCCGAGTTATATCATTAATGACCTCATTCTTTTCAGTAATGCAAGGACACACAGATCTGCCACCCCCAAACCAAAGCTCAGACCTCCCAAAGCCTGCTTTCTGCCCGACAGAAGTATCCTCCGAATTCCTGATGACCAATGTTCCCTTGCTGCTTCTTTATTATCAGACTTATCTACATTTCAAGCTGTTCGCAATCTTATCAAGGCATAAGTGTCGCCCTGGGTCTTTGTTTTTTTCCGCTAGATGACATTTCACCATTGTCAGCCTCTGGGTTGCTTCCAGGTCCCTGGTACTACGAGCTGGCAGCGTTGCTGGACTGTAATCGTACGCATCTGTTTAGGCACAGTGGCCGAGCATTCCCTTGGGCACACCGCTGGCAGAAGTGGGAGCAGCTCACCACCTCTTCCAAGTGCACATGGATCTGTAAACTCTCATCGCCCGCCCACCCAAAGTTCTGCGTTTGCCTCCTTGCCCGGGTGCCAGCTTCACAGGCCTGGGCTGCTCATTTCTGACGACACCTGCTTGGGCGATGTCTCTTGCTCACTCTGCTGATTAGCTACCCTGTACAGACACAGGAATTCTTTAAACATTCTTGGTATCATTTCTCTGGTAGGCTTTTTTTTTTAAAAGATTTATTTTTATTATTTTTTCATTGGAAAGGCAGATATACAGAGAGGAGAGACAGAGAGGAAGATCTTCCGTCCGATGATTCACTCCCCCAGTGAGCGCAACGGGCCGATACTATGCCGATCCGAAGCCAGGAGCCTCTTCCGGGTCTCCCACGCGGGTGCAGGGTCCCAAAGCTCTGGGCCGTCCTCGACTGCTTTCCCAGGCCATAGGCAGGGAGCTGGAAGGGAAGCGGGGCTGCCGGGATTAGAACCGGCGCCCATATGGGATCCCGGGCGTGCAAGGTGAGGACCTTTAACCAATTGCGCCACCGCGCTGGGCCCTGGTAGGCTTTTTTTAAAAAAAAGATTTATTTTTAAATTTTATTGGAAAGTCAGATATACAGAGAGGAGATCTTCCATCCGATGGTTCACTCCCCAAGTGGCTACAACAGCTGGAGCTGAGCTGATCCGAAGCCAGGAGTCAGGAACTCCCTCTAGGTCTCCCACACGGGTGCAGGGTCCCAAAGCTTTGGGCTGTCCTCGACTGCTTTCCCAGGCCACAGGCAGGGAGTTGGATGGGGAGTGGGGCTGCTGGGATTAAAACCAGTGCCCATATGGGATCCCAGTGCATGCAAGGTGAAGAATTTAGCCACTAGGCTACTGCGCTGGGCCTGACCTTTTTTTAATATATACTACAAAAGATGAAGAACAGCTGAAGAATACTTTTTTCATTATCAACAGTTTTATGTGCCTTGTTTAAAAACTTGTTTCTTAGCTAAGATGAAAAGATATCACTGATACTCTTTTCCAAGAATATTTAAGGTTTCTAAACACATATATTGCAGTGAATTTTAAAGTTACTTTGTAGCACGCAGCTGAAAGGCAGCTCTGCTAGATCCTGGGATGGTGTAGATATGTGTCACTTTAAGTGACACGTAACTCCCTCTTCAAATATTGGGATCCGAGTAGCAACAGCCTTTAAACCCATTATTGGTATTCAGACTTCTATGATAGTATAATGAAGACAATGAAGAATTAGATTTTTGGAACACAGAAAACAAAGTGAAGAAAGTAACAGTGACTCCAAAATAAATTTTTTTAAATTGACAGCAGTATTTGAGTATCTCAACTGCCACAATCTGAAAGACTTGTCTTTCTAGTTACTCTACGGTGGAGGGCCCAGACCGAAGGGACCAACGGCCAGGGCCTCCCCAACTTCAGTTCACCCAAATCAGCGGGAGATCCTGCCAAACAAGCCCGTCTTGACCTGGAGGCCCGCAGCACGCTCTGGGGAGGAGCAGCAAGGGGTTAACCAAGGCTTCTTAAATGTGGCTTTGCGTTTCTAACACATTCTTGCTGAATATTTTGTAAAATGTGTTAACATCAATTACTAGAAAAATGAAATTTTAAAAAGACATTAATAAATTCAGGCCCCAGTGATTTATGATAACAGACACCAACTGCACTGCCAATCGTTGAATTTCTAATTCACACTCCCCGGGGCAGTGCTCAAACCCCATGGTGGGTGACAGTACACAGACCCCACCAGTCTGCAGTGACAATCATCTGCCTGCCCAGAGCAGGGAGCGAGGGAGAGCAGGTGCCAGTCCCGTGACCGTGGAGCCATTCACACGCACTTCCGATGGCGAGCTTCACGCAGCATCTCAAGCCCCCGCCTCCCTCCTCCGTGGGAAGCAGCAGCAGCCTGCACACCTGCCTCCCTCTCCCTTTGTCTTCAGTTTCTCCAACCCCACAGTTTAACTCTCTCACACTCCACCTTCTGTTTCCCATTTCTTTCCTTCAGTATAATCTAATTTTTCTAGTTTTTACTAATGAATTGTCCTCTCTTCTTTAGCTCCATTTTCTCCACGAATTTTCCCGTAATCTAGCATTTTCTTAGCTTGCACAATGCTTCTACCTCTGTACTGAATAAGCCAATGAATAACAACACAACAGCTAAGCGAAGGGGCTGGCAACCAAGCACCCACGCTGTGGAGCTGGCTACATGTCAGCCGCTCTTGGTGCTGCTCCCCCACCCCGAAGCCACCGAGTTCTCCACAGACCTGCTGAAGTCACAATTCACCTGACCGCTTAGGCAATGTCACTTTACAGAGCTGGCTCAGACAATGCAGCAGTCTTAAACCTTGAGAATCTCCCCTTGAGTACAACCCAGAAATAAGTGGGAGCACTACAGAATGGGCTGACTCTGTGTCATTGGTACAATCTTCCTGGATGGTCCATGTCCCAGGACAAGAACCTCTCTCTTACTCCTTTTTCTCATTCATAAGTGGAAGACAGCACACAGCCGATTCCAGGCCTCTTCCCTTCCTGGGCTCCTAACAACACTGACAATTAAAAAAAAAAAAGTCTTCAAAGAAAATAAATGTTGCTGGTTGCCATGCTAATGAAGCTGGTTTCACATTCATGCCGTGGTCTGTAACTTTTTAGGAACCATAATACAACCAAAGTGATGCGCAGGCGCAGGGTATGCCCAGTCTGACGGTGGTCAGTACATCAGATACAACAGCCCAGAGAAGCCAGACTGCTCCTCTCTCCCCAGAATCATTGTAGACACATTTCTAAATGGGGTTGATGGGACAATGACAGAGAGTAAACCTAAGTGACTTTTCCTCCCCTCTCATGCAAAAGTAGTTGCCAATAAAAGCAAGGCAATGTCCTCAAACAGGTTTCAAGCCAAGTTATGTCCAAGAAGTCAAGTTGCACAGCGAAGCTGGGCTAACTCATGAATATGACGCAGCTGGTTCCAAATGAGTCATGCCCCTGCAGTTGTGTAGCAGTCAAGCCCAGACTCTTAGGGTGCAAGGTGAGGAGTCTGGGCTCGTCCTGTCACTGTCCCCGTAAGCCAGATGAATGCCCAGCGCGGTGGTGTTTACAGATGTCCCCTACCATTCCTTTTTTGACTTCATGAGCTCCTGAGGGTCACATCAAAATGGATCTTCAGGCTACAAGATTTCTGGGTAGTGAAACAACCAACAGGTACGACAGTGATCAATACATGCCATCATCCATTAGCTCACAGCCATGATGCCCAACTCTGAGAGACGCTCACCTACATGGAGGTCTCCGGGTGACAGCACTGTCGCCCACATGCACACTCTCCAGTGAAGTGTGCTGATCACGCAGGGGGCTGTGTATGGGTGGGGTCACAGGGAGGAGAAAGATTTCTGAACCTTCTGTTCAGTTTTGTCATAAACCTAAAGTGGTTATAAAAAGTCTTTTTTGTTTATAGCCTGGTGTGATAGCCTAGTGGCTGAAGCCCTCACCTAGCATGCACTGGGATCCCATATGGGTGCTGGTTAATGTCCCAGCTGCTCCACTTCCCTTCAAGCTCCCTGCTGTGGCCTGGGAAAGTAGTATATGTTGGCCCAAAGCCTTGGGACCCTGCACTCACGTGGGAGACCTGGAGGAAGTTCCTGGCTCCTGGCTTCAGATCAGCTCAGCTCCAGCCATTGTGGCTATGATGAAGTAAACCATCGGACGGAAGATCTTTCTGACTCTCCTTCTCTCTGTATATCTGCCTTTGCAATAAGAACAAATAATTTTTTTTAAAAAAAAAAAGCTGTTTTTGTTTGTTTTTAAAAATATTTTTAAGGATCTTTTTGGCCCCAATTCAATTTCCTGAAAGATTAGTTAAGATCTCCACACGGGCCTCTCCTGGCACAGCTTTGAGGGCAGAGCAGAACCCTGCCTAGCTCTTAGTTTCTATCATCCAGATTTCCATGTGTCTGGAAGAAAAGCATCTACACAGACGCCCACCCCGTGACCAGGGTCTGGGACAGATGCACTGGAATTGTGTACTGGGTGCCCGGGGCCTGCAGCAAGCTCCTCTCTTCACAGCACCATGAAGTGCCACAAGCTAATGGAGCATCAACATATTCCTCCTGCATAACAAAGCCAGGTCAGGGAGTACTGAGGAAGGCCAAGAAACACCGTGACAGGACAGGGATGGACTGTGTGACCTGCCAGGGGCTGCCACCAGCCCGCATCGGTGCACCTGCAACACATGGAAAACGGGAATGGGCTCTGCGCCCCTTGTTGCTCTTGCTGCCCTAGAGCTGCACTGCCGCAAGAGTGGGACTCAGCACTATTCCTTTACTTTCATCTCGTCTACCTTCCCTCCATTCACATCTCTCGGCCTCCAGTTCTTACCAAAAAGATGTTTTCCTCTTACACAGATTCTGGAAATGACTAATCAATAGAATGGATTTTAAGCAGATTTTCAGATGCCATCCAACCCAGACCAGTTTGGTCAAGTCTAAGAGTGTACATATACAAAGTTCTCTAGTTTATCCCATCTTCCCACAGGTTATTTCTTTATGGGACAAAGGGCTGCTACAGTAACAGAGACCCACAGAGCAGCCCAGGGACCCAGCTTAAGGCAAAGCCTTGCTCCCTCTCCCTGCTTTAACTTTCTTCATGGAACCTATCACTAGCTAATAAATCATGTTTGCTTAATGTCAACATCCATGAAAACAGGAACTTGACTTTTTTTTTTTTTCTGATTCCACTCCCTGACTTATTAAGTCTGATACCAAATGAGCACTTGACAAATATTTAATGAGCTGATAAGGAACACTGCCAGGATAGGGAACCTATGCATTTTAACCCTGCAAATGTCATGTACTATTTGCATTTGACTGAAATCAAAGGATCTCATGACTGCTCTGCAATGACATCATGGAGTGGGTACTCAGTACAGTGCTTGAGGCACTGAGTGGGGACCAGTGTTGTGGCTAGGCAGGTAAACCTGCTGCCTGTGTGGCTGGCATCCCATGAGCTAGGTCACTTCCTGGCTGTTCAACTTCTAAGCCTGCTCCCTGCTAATACATCTGGAAAAGCAGCAGAGGATGGTCCAAGTACTCTGACCCCTGCTGCTCATGTCAGAGACTGGGATTAAGCTCCTGGTGTTGGCTTTGCCCAGCCCTGGCCATTGCAGCCACCTAGGGAAGGAACAAGATGGAAGCTTTCTCTCCCTTTATCTCTCCTTCTCTTTCTGTAACTCTTTCAAAGAAATAGACAAATCTAAAGGAAAAAATAATATACATACTACGTGGGATACCTATATTGCATATCAGCATGTCTGGTTTTGAGAGCCTGCACGGCTCCTGGTTCACCTGCCAATGCTCACCCCAGGAGGCACTGGGTGATAGCTTAAGCAGTTGGGCTCTTGCCACTCCTGTGGGGAGATGGAAACTGAGTTCCTGGCTCGTGACAATAATTCAGCTGTTGAGGACATCCGAGAAGTGAACCAGGGGATGAGAATTTTTTTTTCTGCCACTCAAATAAAATGAAGAAAGAGACAATACCACTGAACATCTCACTGATCACTCACTGGTCATCTCACTTCCTACACATCTCACTGGTCACAAGGTGATGCTTCCTTCTCAAACATCAACCCACGGTGTGACACAAAGTCAGATATGCAAGGATTTAATGTGCCAGTGTTCAACTAGCTTCGGAAGCTAATCAATACTCACATCGCAATCATCTCTGGGCTGAGGCCCAAATGGGAATTGGACTCTGAGGCCGGGAATAGGTTTACGGATTGTGAATAAGCCTACCTGAACTCTGCCTCCCACTGCTTCACCACTCTGTCCCCACCATTTACCACTGCCTCTCCTGGGAAAATCATCAGCCCCATGTAACAGAAAAACACAAGATCTAGGGCAGGTTTTAGGGAAACTAAGGCTTACTCCTCAGCAGCCCCCAGCACAGGAACGAGGGTGAGCAGACCCACCTTCAAAGCACTGGGTGCACAAACAACTCCTTGTTGCCTCGCCAGTTCCTTTCCGAACACCACCCTTCCCTTGATCAAGCAACACTTGAGCACTCACAAAAATGTGCTCCATTGTCCTCTCGATGTCACATCAACCACTTTGAAGATGAAATACAGCCTTGTATATTTAGCTCTGCTTTGCGGAACTATGCCCAATTCCATCAGTATCTAGAGGAAATATGAGAATAGCAATTGTGCACCGCTGAGTATCCCTGGGATTGAGCAAAGGAGAACTTTCTCTTAAAGATTATGTTTTCTGAAAAGAACATAGTAACTGAGTCACCGCTTAAGCAGGAGCACCCAAGGAAACTTGTACACATACCTGGGGGATAGCAAGAGGGAAAGGCAACACACCCCCGGGTGTGAGACCTGCGACCACAGGGCAGAAATGAAACACACAAAGTCCAGCCAAACCACTGAAAGTGGCACTAGAGGATACACTGCCCTGCTTTGCAGTACCAGCTGCAGCACTGACCCAAGCACAAGGTCAAGACTGAAGCACGGATTCCGAAGGCAGAGCTCACCCAGCTACAGCCCTCGCTCGTGAGGAACCGACAACCACCATTTCTAACCACATCTCCAGAAAAGTTTGTGGAAACCACATTACAGGAAAACTAAGCTCATCTTTGATTCTTACCTTTCAATGTATTAGTAGAGTTAATACTAGCAAAATGAAATGTTACAACTCATTTCCAAGTGTTTTTAAAGTCACACATGGGAAGCCTCTAGCGTCATGCCTCATGGATACCCCATTCCCTTCCTCCTCTCCCAGTTTTCACTAACTTGTACCATCCAGCTGCTCAAGTCTAAACTTTCAGAGTCTAACATGGAATACAGATATAAATAGGTGATTAAATTAATGAATGCCAGTTGATGAGAAATGGATTGCTTACCATCTCAAATTCCTTTATCATCTATAAATTCCTTCTTAGTACCCAAAGAGTAAAATAGCGCATTAAATCTAGATGATGCTTCGTGATTATGTGTCCAAAGTGAACAGCACTGTGTAGGGACAGAACAGGGGCCTCCTGACAGGACGCTGTCATACACACAGCCTCAACCTCATCATCAGAAACCCAGCAAACCAGAGTCAGGAGAGATTCTATAAACTGCTCCATGCTTGTGACACACGGGAAAAGGCTGAGGGACGGCCACCACCTGCAGGAGACCAAATGGTCACCATGAACATGACAAGCAGGTGCTCACAGGCACACAGTGGGAGCGCAGTCCTGTCATTCCAGGCAGGAGTTGCAAGGCTGCAGCAAGGCCAGACAGCAGGAAGTAAAGCTGCGTGGGGCGGGGGAGGAAGCCATCCCTGAGGACCTGTGCATCACACACAGGACGTGACTCTACCCTGAGAGCAACGGAGCCTCAGCAACAGGAGTCTGCTGTTTCTTTCTAACGGTCACTTTGAATCAAGTTCAGACATAAAGGTTTTTTGTGTGTATTTTTAAAAACTATATAAAATGCCTGTACACCCTTCCTTCACCAAGTAGAAAATAAATGGCACCCAGATGACCTTGTCTTTCACCACTTTAACACTTTGACAGGTTCTACTCAATGGTTATGTACAGCATTCTTCAATTTGAGCTTGTTTTATTTCTTCTTCTATTTTTTCCCCTTTTTTTAGACTTTATTTATTTGAAAGGTAGACTTACGGAGATGCAGAAAGAGACAGCCAAAGACAGAAAATCTTCAATCTGCTGGTTCGCTTCCCAGATGGTGGCAACAGCTAGGGCTGGGCAAGGCCAAAGCCAAGAGCCAGGGCTTCACCTGGACTTCCCACAGGGGTGGCAGGGACCCGAACACTTGGGCCATCCCCACTTGCTCCCCTAGGTCATTAACAGGAAGGTAGCTGGGAAGCGGAGCAGCTGAGACCTGAACTGGTGCCCGTGTGGGATACTGGCAGTGAGGAGGCAGCTTTGCCCACAGACCACAGCGCCAGCACCTGTTTCATTTCTTAGAATACACTGAGCCTGTGCACCATGGGCAGGAACATTGCCCTTTGCTGCACATCTTATCCCTCCCTGCTGACAGGAGGGGTTGGCTGGTATCTGTTGGAGTTTCTCTACTGTAAAATTATTATTTTTCCCTGTATAATCACGAAATATACCAGAGGAGATAATCTAAGAATAGACAAATGTCCTTTTTCTCCTGAAACTTTGTCCACTAATTTTAACGTCCACTGGTGGATGCTGCATGCAGTAATTACTACCGTGCTATTCCAATGATGCTTTTCTAGTCTGTTTCTTCTACATACAACAGTTGAAGTTCTATAAAAACGACTTGCCTCCTCTCCTTCATTTAGTAATTTATTCATCATCCACACACTAACTTTTTCGTTCATTGACACATGATGCTCACGGATTATGACAAAATGTCAGCCTTACTTATTTTCTTGCAGTTGGGTCACTGGACTTCTCTCAGGCTGGCGCCAGTGTCCTCTCAGACAGCCAATGTGCTTGAGCCCATCTTACTTTGGCACAAGGCACTCCAGGCTCTTGGGTATTTTTCCTGCCCTGGAGCCGAGTCAACCCTGGCTCCAAATACATGAGTTTTAAACATTATCCCATTACATTCTGGAATCTGGTTCCTTGTAGCAGTTGCATGGAAGACTGGTGGGGGCTGAGCATGGAGGCAAACGGGCCAATAAGGTGCCCTGTCACAACTCAGCACAAATGGAAGCTGGCACTTGGCAGGGGCAGTGGCGATAGTGAAGGCAAGACAAAGAGCTCAGAGATCCACTGCCAGCTGGGGAAGGAGGGAGCAGTGGCATCTCAGATGACTGCCAGCGTTCACCTGGGCAATCTGGCATCACAGATCAGCCAGCATGGCTAACAAAGGACAGACTACCTGGGGGAAGAGCGAGCTGGGCTCCAGTAGGCAGGTGTAAGGTGGCCAGGCAGCCGGCTATTGAACCTAAAGGCGTGGGGATTGGGAGGAGGGTGGGTGAGGCTGTGCTGTGTGACATTGGAGCAATGGCATTGCCATGGGAGATGCATTGGCTGAGGACAGAATCTCACGCCTGATCAGGCTGGAGGCAGACTGTCAGGGAAACAGGACAAAGGCGTCACAGAAGCCAAGAAACACCAAGAGTCAACAAAATCCCCAACAGCGGTAAGCAAGTACGGCAGATAGGGCAACGAAGAAAAATACTTAGAGTCTCCCTCATGTCATTTGGCAATTACAATTTGCAAATTTTTAAGGAAGGCCATGAATTATTTTAATGGAGTGATGAGACAAGCCTAATGGCAGAATCAAGCCCAAAAGAGGAGGTGAGGCTGCATACACACACAAGCACACGCGCTGTAAAGCCAAGGGAAGGTGCACCTGTTGGAGAGCACTGAACAGCCGCCTTCATCCCACATCTGCGCATCAGCAATATGCCAGGCACTGGGAAAAGGACACAGATCTTCATGCTAGAGCAAAGGATCCAGGAGAGAAGGGAAAAGATTTTAAAAATGCAGGAGAAGAATGAGGATACACACAGAACAACACAATGGGAGAAACACGAGACTGGAGCTGGGGGAGCAGAGAGGGGAGAAACTGGCAGGACGAGCCTTGGCTCTCAGTTCTGCAGGAGATGGGCACAGAGAGCCAGCAAGACCGTGTGCCACACTCAGAGGGATCTGAAGAGCTCAAAGCTTTCCTGTCCAAGTTTCGTTTGTTCATTCCTCAAATGACTTCAACAGCGTGGGCTGAGTCGGGCTTTGGGCAGGAACACAGAGGTGCATCCAGATTGCCCACAGGGGCACGGGGACCCAAAGCACTCGGGCCATCTTCTGCTATGGACCCAGGCACATCAGTAGGGAGTTGACTGGAAGTAGAACAGCAGGAATTGCAGTGCTCATATGGGGTGCCAGTGTTACACATAGCAGCTTATCCCACTTATCCACAACATCGGTCCCCTACACGTGGTTTCTTTTATTTTAACATGAAAAATATAGGTGGCAGGGTTCTCATGTGCCCTGCAAAGCCTAAAACATTCCTGACCTTCCTAGAGAAAGTTTGTCCATCCCTGCTCTGAATAATTTTATGAGAACATACATTTAATAAGCCAAACAGATGTACGAAATAGAAACTTTGAGCAATTATTACCAAAAGTGAAAAAGTAACGGCAATGGATGTTCGGAAGGAATCGGAGACGCTCTGTGAGGTCGCCGCACAGTAGCCCAGCCTGCCTGGATGGTAGTCTGGCTTCAGAACACCAGAATTACAAATCTGCATCTGTGTTCTGACCTGCGAGGTAGATCTACATGGGTTCACCCTCACCCCCAAAAAACACAAAGAAAGAGGAGCCCAAGTGGCTTTTACTGGTTTATTTATACTGTCAATGTTCAAAAGAAAACGAAAAAAACCCCTGAGGTTAAAATGTCAAATAGGACAGTGATAAAGCAAATTACACGAACAGTGACATGATGTAACACAAAGCTATTAAAACAGCGATTATGAGCATCACATTGAGCTGTGGGCACACGGTATGAAGTGACTTCAAGTGAGAAGATGGAACATGGCAGCACGTGCACAGGACTGTGACTGCGTCAGCAGGTGGCACACCGCAGCGAACCACGAGCCACAGGGATGCACCGGACACAACTCGCGGGGCTAACTTCCTATTTTTTACACGACGTGGATTTAGAGAACTTAAACCTAGTTCTTAGAGTTCTGAAAGTGCAGCAGTCAATAAAATTCACCTCTTAGGAGACAAGGTTTGGAAATGCATGTTCAACTTCTGAAGTGAGTTCAGAGACAGAATCATGATGCAGCAGCTTGGGAAGCCAAAAAATTCCTCTGGAATGAAACAAGCCCGACTCCTTGTTCTGGTCACACCCTGACCCTTCGGGAACACACATAAAAGGAAGGCAATCATGCCGCGACCTGCCAGACAGCGCCACGTCTAGAGGCTTTGCCTCTACCCTCGCACCCATGCAAACACCAGCTTTGACTGGGGCTCTCAGACAGCTTCCCTCTTGAAAGAGCAACACCACAGAAGCAGGTTCCCATTTCTACTCTCTTCCACTTTCTCCATCGCAATGTGGGCCGAGAGAAGGAAGGTTTATGCCCTTTTAAAATTTATCCAAAGCCAGGAGCCAGGAGCCTCTTCCTGGTCTCCCATGCGGATGCAGGGTCCCAAAGCTTGGGCCGTCCTTGACTGCTTTCCCAGGCCACAAGCAGGGAGCTGGCTGGGAAGCGGAGCAGCTGGATTAGATCTGGTCACCCATATGGGATCCCAGTGCGTGCAAGGCGAGGACTTTAGCTGCCAGGCTACTGTACCTGGCCCAGTTTGTGTACTTTCTAAGAAAGCTGACCTGCCAAATTCAAACAGGAAGTAAGAATGTTTGTTCCTCATTTCATCCAATCACTACCAAAACAACAAGGGAATGCTAAGAAAATGGCCTTTAAAATTTTCCCCTTTTTTGAAAAGGAGTTGGTGGGAGGAGGAATGTCACAAGGCCTGAACACGTCCTGGAGTCAGCCCTTCACGAGGGGGGCTCAGTAAGAGCTGTGCTTCAGCACTCTGGACCACAGTCCCAAGCCACCTTTGTGCTCCGGCTCCTCCTGCATCCAGGATCCACCGCCATAAACTTCCTCCAACACCCTGGAGCAGAAAATGCCTTCCAGAACGTTGTCAAGGGAATGAGTGCTTCTCACAAACTCTAGTCCTGTTTCTGAGTGCGGAATGAGGTCTGTTCTCGGGTTCCAGGGCGCCAGGCATGGGATCTGCTGATGCTGATCTTGCCACACCGACAGCACAGAGTGAAGGCTCGTAGGTGAGACTGGTGAGAGGCAGTCCCTCCCGCTGCCCCCGCACATGGGTAGCCGCGCAGGAAAACGCTACCACAGACAGTCTCCTCTCATTTGGAAGTGGCATACACCTGACCCATCCTGGGTTCAGATGTATCCTGACCTTGTCTTTGGACGCATCCTGAATCCCAATCCTGGGCTTTTCTTCATCTGTACTTATGGACCACAAGCCACTTGATTCTCTGTGTACACGTGATGCTCCACCTAGGGATGCGGTGCCTCGGGCCTTGGGGATAAAGGGCGATGGGCTTTCAAAGCTTCCAGGCCGCCTGTCTGTTCTGTTCTCTCCACTAAGTAAGACACTGGTACGTCTGTGCTCAGGCCAGTGGCAGGGCGAGATTATCTGGCACAGTCGGAAAAACATTACAGAGAAAGGGATGTTTGAACCAGGTCTCGAGGGAGGAATGTGAATTTGTCTGCCAAAAAAGCTGAAGTCAAGAAAGGCAGAGACAAAAAAATGTGCAAAAATAAAGTCACAAATGCATCGCTCGAGCCATGCTCTGTGTTGCTACAAAGCGGAAGAGCACAATTAAGGTGTTTATGGAGCAATGCTATCTCAAATCTGGCAAATCGAGAACAAAATTAAATAGCCAGGCTCAAAACCTGTTTTATTCTCTTTTGATGCCAAGATCTCTCATTCAGTTAAAAATCAGTTGATCTGGGACTGGCATGGTGGCCTAGCAGCTAAAGTCCTCACTTTGAATGCACCAGGGTCCCATATGGGTGCCGGTTCCAATCCCAGCAGCTCCGCTTCCCATCCAGCTCCCTGCTTGTGGTCTGTGAAAGCAGTTGAGGACGGCCCAAAACTTTGGGACCCTGCACCTGCATGGGAGACCCGGAAGAGCTCCTGGCTCCTGGGTCCTAGCTTCAGATTGGCTCAGCTCCAGCTGTTGCGGTCACTTGGGGAGTGAATCATCAGAAGGATCCCAGATGGGATCTCGGTGTATGCAAGGTGAGGATTTAGTCATTAGGCTACAGCACCAGCCCCATGCTAATGGTCTGAGAGAGCAGTGGTAGAGGGCCCAAGTGTGTGCGCCCTGCATTCATGGGGAGACCTGGAGTCTAGGCTCTGGCCTTGCTCAGACCAAGATGTCTGCAGCCACTTGGGGAGTGAACCAGTGGATGGAAGACCTCTCCTCCTGTTTCTTTAATGAAACTCTGACTTCCAAATAAATACATTATTATTATTATTAAAAGATTTTATTTATTTATTGGAAAGTCAGATATACAGAGGGGAAGAGAGAGAGAGGAAGATCTTCCGTCCGATTCACTCCTCAAGTGACCGCAACGGCCGATGGTCTGCCCATCCAAAGCCAGGATCCAGGAACTTTCTTCCGGGTATCCCACATGGGTGCAGGGTCCCAAGGCTTGGGCCGTCCTTGACTGCTTTCCCAGGCCACAAGCAGGGAACTGAATGGGAAGTGGAGCAGCCGGGATTAGAACTGGCGCCCATATGGGATCCCGGCGTGTTCAAGGTGAGGACTTTAGCTGCTAGGCCATGGCGCCGTGCCCCAAAATACATTATTTTTTAAAACGGCTTTTGGTCCATACTTCAAGAAACTCAGACAGGGACAGGATCACTACCTCCGCTTCAAAGTGCTGGACTCAAGCCCTGGTCTGACTCCTGAATCTAACTTCTCGGCAAACAGTGATGTCCCAAGGACTCGAGGCCCCGCCTCCCCAACAGGAGATCCACCCTGGGCTCCCCACTCAGTTCCTCGGTTCATGCTGGCCCAACTGGGTATGTTGCAGGCATCCGGGGCGTGAACCAGTGGGTGGGAGCTCTGTCACTCAAACAGGTAAATCAACAACTCTAAAAACAAAACGACATTTTCACAACTAAGTTATAAAATGTGAGAGTAGATTCTTTCCTTATTCTAACCCCGACAGGAAGTGGGGAGAGGCACTGATTACCGGGCATAGCAAGCAGCAGCGGGCCTGGGTGCCACACACGACTCCACTTCTCTCCAGCAAGTTCCAGTGCTGAATATCCATAACGCGGCCACTTCACCCCCATTCCCCCACCAACTCTAACTCCAGGCCACCCATTTCCTGTCTGAACATTGCAGCAGCTTCAGAAATGGCCCCCCTCCTACTCAACTTTCATTTTCATAACTCACTTCCTTCTTTTTTTTTTTTGAGAGGCAGATTTCCAGAGAAAAGGAGAGGCCAAAAAAAAAAAAAAAAAAAAAAAAGATTTTCCATCTGCTCCTCAATGGCCACAGATGCTAGAGCTGAGCTGATCTGAAGCCAGGAGCCAGGAGCTTCTTCCAGGTCTCCCAAGTGGGTGCAAGGTCCCAAGGCTTTGGGTCCTCTGATGTTGCTTTCCCAGGCCACAGGCAAGGTGCTGGATGGAAGTGGAGCAGCTGGCACACCAACTGGTGCCCACTTGGTATGCTGGTACTTGCAGGAAGATTAGCCAGTTGAGCCATTGCACAGGGCTCCCGTAACATTACTCAGCTTCAAGACTGCAGCCAGGGCGAGCATACAGCACTCACGGATGGATATTTGCTGCAGCAGGAAGACTCTGCTTGGGAGCTCCACATCCTGTACCAGCGCCTGGGTTGGAGTGTGGGCTCAGCTGCTGTGCCCGGCTCCCTGATGGTGCACATCTGGAAAGAGCAGCAGACTCCAGGACTTCGGTCCCTGCCACACAGACGAGAAAGCCAGAAGCAGCCCCTAGCTCCTGACTTCGGCCTGGCCCAGACCTGGCCATTGCACCCATCTGGGGAGCGAACAAGTAGAATGAACTCTCTGTGTCCCCCTTTTTGTCACTGCCTTTTAACTAAATAAAATACATGTAAAAAATAAAAACAAAAACAACTAAGCCTACTGCCGCTCAGGCATAATCCTTAAAAGGAAACCTAAATTCCAGTTCAAACTAAGCTGTGCCATAAAATTAGTTTTCTGTCCCTTTTCCCCACACCCCCACATAGTTAGCCACTCAGGGAAATGTTATGGGGAAGATCTGATCTCATTTGGAAGCAAACGTCAGCTGGAGCAGAGAGAGCACAGTGCTGTACTCACCTCCTTCACAGTCCCAGGGAGAATAAAGTCAGGGCACTGGCAGATGCCTACATACGTGCAGGCTGAGCGGACTCTGCATGCGGGCACACCAGGCATAAACTGCAACAGCACTCAGCACCTGAGCACGTGGCACCTGGGAGGGCAGCCCACCCTGCAAATGACTGGAATGTAGACCCCTGGCACCTACACTGTGGTTCACCACCATCTCTAGCAGCTGTGGCCAGCTACCTCCGCCCTGTGTTTGCTGCATGAATGACTAAACCTCTAGGCAACCCCCCAAACAACTGGTACTAATTACAGACAAGGTCCCCGTGTTGTGATGAAATAATCTATGGTATGCTTCAGCAACTTTACACCAGGCTTACTTCTGCACCATGAGCTGTCACTGGTGCAGAGGAGCCCCAAGCATGCGAGTTGGGGCTCTGAGGACATCTCCAAAGCATGTCCCAGCAGCCGTGACAGTGCGTGAGCTTTTCCTGTAAGTTCCGAAGAGGAGCATAGGGGAAACGTAGCAACCACCTGGACTCTGGGACCACATAGGTGCAGCAAGGACGTGACTCCCTCCCTGCTGACAGCAGGATTAGTTTCCAGCTTTGCTCACTGGCAACAGCAGCTGCCCAAGCGGGGAGGCAGAGCAGCACCACCAGCCCCCATCTCGGACCACCACGGGAAGCTCTGAAATCCCACACTGACCCTCACTCAGGAAGACGGCTGCAAGTCCTGTGGGAAACCGTTCCCTTTCCTAACCAAATAGAAGACCATGTGGGAGACGGGGGTCCTGCAGAGGAGAACGGCTCAGTGGTGACTGGCGACATTCCTTTCAAAGGGAAATACATCCTGGCCAACCATTTTGTTAGACGACACAGAGCCTACAAAGAGCAAAGCTCTCCTCCTAAGGACTCCAGTGCTCCTGACAAACCAACTGTTTGCAACTTGTGCTTTATTTCTGGAGAGCACTCAGTAGGTGTTGCAGGAGACAGACCAACCCCACACCCTCTGTGAGGAGAGCACTCAGTAGGTGTTGCAGGAGACAGACCCACCCCATACCCTCTGTGTGAGGCATCCGTCCAGCTCAGGCACTAAACAAACCACCTAAGTGACAGAAGTCTGCAAGTATCATGAACTCAACAATACTTCCAATTTATCATGTTTTAGAGACATGGGCAGCTGGTTGCTGACTTGGCTGGAAAACTATGCTTCCACATTATCTACCATGTTATCTATCATAAAAGTCATAAGCACCAATGTTCTTTACAACTGCTTGCTTGCGGGGTTGGTGCAATAGCAGGGTAGGCTAAGCCTCTGTCTGTGGCTGGCATGCCAAATGGGCACTAGTTCATGTCCCAGCTGTCCTACTTCTGATCCAATTCCTTGAAAACTCAGATTTACAGAGAGACAAGAGACAGAGAGAAAGATCTGTCTGCTGGTTCACTCCCCACATGGCTACAACAGCTAGGGCTCAGTAGATCCGAAGCCAGAAGCTGCCCATGTCTCCCAAGGCTTTGAGCTGTCCTCTGCTGCTTTTCCAGGCCACAAGCAGGGGACTGGAAGGGAAGTGAAGCAGCTAGGATACAAACTGGTGCCCATATGGGATCCTGGCACATTCAAGGCAAGCACTTTAGCCACTAGGCTATCACACTGAGCCCAAAAATAAGTAAATCTTTAGAACACACACACATACATACTCTTGAATTTCTATATACATGGATGATAATGGTGTGCATTAACTTAAAAAGAAAAATAAATGAGATGTTACTGGTCTACATTCCATTATTCAACAGTTGGACTTTTAAAACTTTCATCTTCCATTTTCAATATCTGCCACTTCTCAAAGATTTATGCCTGAATGTTGTGCTTGTTTTATCTAACAAAATAAGTTGCCAAGATCTTATTTTCTTTAATTATCTCATTTTAAAAATATTTAACAGATTTAAAAAAATCCTCCCACCTCATTAGTCAAAGCCAAAATGCTATATATTCACATTTCAAATTATTCCCATAATGCTTCTTTGGTGAGGCAAGGCACTTGCTAGAGAGGGAACGTGTATTTGGGGTAACAATTAAGATGTTGCTTAGGATGCCCAAGTCCCATATGGGAGTGTCTAGGTCCAAGGCTTGGCGCTGTCCTGATCCCAGCTTTCCTGTCAGCATGCATCCTGGGAGGAGCAGGGACGGGTCCGAGATTTTGGGTCTCTGCCACCCAGGTGGGAGAGTTCCCGCCTTCCAGTTTTAGCTTGGCCCAGTCCTCGTTGCTAAAGGCATTTGGGGGAATGAACCAGCAGATGGAAGATATCTTTCTCTGTGCTTTCACTCTCTCTACCTTTCAAAAAATGAAATAAATTCACAAGAGTATTTCCACAAAGCACTGGCGGCAGAAACCTGAGCATCCTTCTACAGCTAAGGCACTCTGCGGCAAGAAGCACCAGCAAAGATGACTCAACTGCTCTTCCGTGCTTGGGGGCAGAGCTGCAGCTGAGTGGCGAACCTTCTGGAGGGACACTTGGCCTGCACCTGCTGCCCGGCCAGCACGTCACCTTCACCGAGCCTTTGATTCCCTTCCTCCTTTGGACTCACAAAGGAGCCAGAGAAAAGTCAACACTGCAACCACAGGCTGCGGCCCGTCACACTGCCCTCCTCCGCATCTCCACCCTTAACCCAGAATCCCCACTTACAAATTATTCATTTATATTACAGCTCTCGTATGCAAAATGATAGTCCTACGTGGTCCTTCAGAAGGCTGATGTGGCTCCTGGAGGACACATGGCTTGGTGCCCATCGCCAATGACTCCTTCTTTGTCCTAATTATGTTTTCTTTATGGCTCATAAAGAGATTTCAAGTCCCACCTTGACATCATGAGAACTGGATAACACTTTAAACAATGAATGAAGTGGCTCTGAAGCGTGGATGCTGGTTCGATACCACCCAAATCCGAATCCTGAGGAATCAGAGCAGTGGTGTGGAAAAGCGTTTTCTTCAGATCTCTAATTTGTATAACAAAAATGATCTCACCAACAATGGAAGAAACTTACAGGGGAAGCACTAAATAGCTGGCAGTGTAGACCTCTGAACGAGACAGCGGTACTGCTGGCCCTGGCTTTCCCATCTGACCCCTCCCCGCTGCTCAGGATAACCACCCCTGGGGAAGCGCCGTGAAGCAGAGCGCTCAGCTCCGTTTGTGTCCCTCGTTGGTCAGACAAGGGGTTTATTGATTTGTTTCGTCATTTGAAACCATCCAAAAACCTTCTAGATTTAGAGGACACATGGCTACACACACAGCACCCACTGTCACGTGAACGTATGGATACCCATCAACTGAAAGAACACTGGGCTCAGAGGGCCAGTTGACAAGGGTTTGACTTGCAGAGAAGCCTGAATCAACAATTCTCTGATCACCTGAAAAGGAACAGTCTCCATTATTCTGGAAAAACTTCCCTAAGCATGAGGCTTCATCAAACAAAACTGAAAATACAGAGCGGAAACAAAAAACAGAAAAAGTAGTTTTAAAACTTTCATTAAAAAAAAAAAAACCTTTCATTTTAACCAGTGAGGCCTTTGGGGTGGATGTCATTTTCTATGCAGTTGTTGGGGACGCGCTACTGTGCGCAGTTGAAAACAAACAGGGCCTAGATCCAATGAAAACATATGCAGACCCAACTTCATCCCATCACCAGAGTCCACCAGGAGACGGGGGATACGGGGGAGCTGATTTCATGATCTTAGCAGTCGTGTTTCAGGAAGACACTCAGCCTGGAGTTTCTAACTGAACTCCTGCCCACTGAGAAACTCAGGCTAATCCACTGCTCACGATCCGACGACAATCACTCAGGAACTGCTTACAGACAAGCGAGACACTGAGCTTGAAGCCCAAGGGAATGAAAAGATTAACAATGGCCCAAGAGCAGGCAGAAACGGTGCTGAGTACGCTCTGGGATGCTGGCACCTCACCGCTCACCTCTGCTACAGGGGATGACGGGAGGGGACTGTCCCTGCACGTTTTCAAGGAAGCATTACTCAGTCTTCATAGAAATCAGTCATGACAAAGAATTTGGGAAATAACGACCTTTGCCATACACAACAGACAGCATCAACAAATTTCCAATAGCCAATGGGAAGAAAAGAGCAATTCCACATCATTCCGAGGGGGCACATCCCATGCAGAGCACGCCAATCTCTGCAAGCACTTTTCAATTCTAGCTTCAAATGGCAAAACCACATCATCAATAATGAGGCCTTGGAACATAGCCAGATTAACAACATTCAAAAAAGTGCTTGTGGGCCTGGTGTTGTGGCCTAGCGGCTAAAGTCCTCACCTTGAACACGCCCGGGATCCCATATGGGTGCCTGTTCTAATCCCAGCAGCTCCACTTCCCATCCAGCTCCCTGCATGTGGCCCGGGAAAGCAGTCGAGGACGGTCCAAGCCGTGGGACCCTGCACCCGTGTGGGAGACCTGGAGGAAGCTTCTGGCTTCGGATCAGTGCAGCACCAGCCATTGCGGTCACTTGGGGAGTGAATCATTGGACGGAAGATCTTCCTCTCTGTCTCTCCTCCTCTCTGTACATCTGACTTTGTAATAAAAGTAAATAAATCTTAAAAAAAAAAGTGCTTGTTCCTACACAACGTCACAAGGAAGGACTTACACAGCCAAATACCCATGAAAGCCCTGTGTGGCTGGGAAAAGGCACGCACTGCCCCAGCGCAAATACACTTTAAGTGACACAAGAAAGCACCGCGACAGATCCCATGAAGCCAACCAAAACAGCAGGGAGCTTCGAGGGGGTTGACTTTGCATGCAGCCTAACCAAGTTCACGTCTCAGAAGAGGAAGCGAGGGCCCAGAACAGCTGTGCAAGGTGATCAGGTTGGACTGGAGAATAGCTAGCTACTCTTACTAGATCCGCTTTCTCTAAACAAGAAAATTGTAGAATAAGTCACTGACATTGTTAGCTGACTCGTCAAAGGAATGAAAAATCTTAGAAGTCTTACCTTCCCTGCACCGCCCACGATGGAAAGTCAAGTAAGCTAACTTGGTAGCAGGTCCCCCCCCAAAAGAACACAGGACCAAGAACCTGGACAGAACCACTGCAGCACATGGGGGTTCCTTCCCAGTCCCAGGGATCGCAGCTCATGAGAGATGAGGGGCTGAGCCCGTCAGCTCAGTACGACTGGGCCGGCTGAAGAGCCTCAGCAAAGCTGACTCTGCAAGCTGTGAAAGCAAGGGATCCCGCCCAGCACCTGCTGGCACCTGCATCCCACACAGGCATCAGTTTATGTCCTGGTTGCCAGTTTGTGTCCTGGTTGCAGCTCTTTGGGGAGTGACCCGGTAGATGGAAGACCCTTCCTCCGCTCCTTCCTTCCTTCCATTCTTTCTTTCTCTAGCCTTCCTCCTTTCTCTTCTTCCCTCCTTTCATTCCCTCTTTCCTTCCAGACCTATTTACTTTTATTGGAAAGGCAGATTCAGAGATGAGAGATAGATCTTCTGACCACTGGTTCACTCCCGAAGTGGCTGCAACAGTCAGCACTGAGCTGATCCAAAGTCAGGAGTCAGGAGCTTCTTCCAGGTCTTCCATGTGGTTACAGGGTCCCAAAGCTTTGGCCCATCTTCTGCCGCTTTCCCAGGCCACAAGCAGGGAGCTAGAAGGGAAGTGGAGCAGCTGGGACACAAATTGGTTACTATATAGGATCATAGCACATGCAAAGTGAGGATTAGGCACTAGGCTATTGCGCCAGGCCCAAGACCTTCTCTTTTGATCTTACCTTCTCTTCATAAATCTGCCTTCCCCTCCAGCTCCAAGGATGGCCCAAAGCCTTGGGATCCTCATCCATGTTGCAGACTCAGGAGAAACTCAGGCCTCAGGGGGCTTGGTCCCAGAAAGCCCCAGGGTTGCTAAGAACAAACCTCAATTGGTCTTTGTCATATCTATGCATTTGGCATCAACGTTCTTAAAGGTCAATAGCTCCAGAAAGATTCAGTTCTCCCAATAAGCCAAAGGGAAGATGTCATCTAGGGGTCAGGATAAGCAAGTAAGGGAATGCAGAGTTGACCAAAGATTCGGTGGGCTCTACCTGGCTTCCCAGACTGTTAAGACACATCACCACCCCCACCTCCCACCTCCTACATGACACAGACTGGGCAACCCAGAGCTGCTGGGCCTCGTTCAGTTCTCATTAGGACTTTGCTACTGAAGTTTGAGTCTTCTGGTGCCTTCTGAACTATTTCTAATGTGGCATGCTTACTAAAACTGTTAGGAGGAACAACAAATGCTGAAGTTGAAGCACAGTGACTTAGGTTAAAAGGTGTTTCTACTGTAAGGAGAAAGCATCCCCAAAATGGTTCAAGTCCTAGTGTGGCAAACTTGGATGAGTTTCCTTTCTTAAGCCGACAGCAAGCATATGTAACATGGTTTCTTCTTTTTTTCTTTTTAGAACTTAGTTATTTTTATTGGAAATGAAAAGTTATAAAGAGAAGGAGAGACAGAGAGAAAGATCTTCCATTTGCTGGTTCACTGCCCGGTAATTGGATCAGCTAGAGCTGAGCCAGGATCCAGGAGCTTCTTGTGGGTCTGCCACATGGATGCAGGTCCCAAGGTTTTGGGCCATTCTTGGAGCTGGATGGGAAGTGGAGCAGCTGGGACATGAACCGGTGCCAATATGGAATCCTGGCACTTGCACAATGGGAGGGTTAGCCAGTAACATGGCCTCTAAACCATACAATTTACAACATTCAGCAATCAGGCTAACCTAGTTTTTTATCAAACTTCAGAGACTACCAAACTTCTGAATATCCAATTTACATATTAATGAAGTCAGGGCTAAAGGCTTAAGCTTCAAAGGGAAAGATAAGAAACACAAGCTCTAGGACACAAAAATTCATCTTGTTTCACTACATTCTCTAAAGTGCCATGTAAACAAAATAGATGTAAAATCCCACCTTTATTCTTATTACATTACTAAACTGCTTATTTGCAGGTAAGTACTAAAACAGATGCTTCCAACCGCTTTAAAATAGCCTTAAAATGGATTATTTAGAAGAACCACAATAACATTCTACCATCCCAACAGCAAAACAAATTGGAAGCAATTAATCTGTCATTGAAAAATCACATATTGACTGATTCATGTTTATTCACAAGACATCAAAAATATCTGCCCAATCAATGACAAGAGATGGTTGAAAAATAAAATAAAAATGAGTCAGTGTGTCAAAGTGCTGGCCAAGCATTTACATTGTAACGTCCTGTAAGCCAGTGCTGGAGTTTACAAAGAGCAGTGAAATACAAGCAATGGCACAACCGGGTATGGACAAAGGCGAGGAGGCAGCAGAAGCCAGGAGTCTAATCCTACTTCAACCACTAAGGCTCCCGCTGAGCCCCCACTTGGCAGAGCGGATGGCAGGAAAGCTAATCCAGCAGGAACTACTTCGTAGATAGATCCCTGTGCAGGGCATCAGAGACTAAGTGAGATGAAGATGAGCTTTACTCATCAGTGTAGACTAGTGAGCAGCCCTTCATCTACCCACAGCTCATGAACACAAGCTGGACCCCGCGAGCAGGTGCGCCCACCGAGTCCAGCGCTCTGGTCACATGGGGAAAAGGGACTGTCTAACTGGATAGCGAAGCCAACGCCCTAGGGGCCAGCAAAGCAAGGGAGTCACTCAGTGTGAGGATTAAGTACCACAGCCAACAGGAGGAGTCATTCCGGGCCTCACAGAGCTAGACTTGGTGTCTGGGAAAGACCAACCAAGCCCAGGAGTGAACTGTAGGTGTCTTACAGTGCGAAGTGCTCGAGTGGGGACTGACAGTGTGTGCGTGGAAAGCTGCACTCTCCATCTTGTAAACTAACCCGTGCCATTTAGAAGAGCTCCACCACAAAGCAGCCACAGGAGCTTTCCTGGGCATTTCTCCCAAGACGCAGATGCCCCGAATGGCTATAGGCTGTCAGATACACGGGCAGCCCGAATTCCATACCATAAAAGACTTCTCCTCCCTCTTAAGCCCACACGGGGAGGAATTCATCTGAGAGCCAGCAGAAGCGCCCAGTTCCAGGAGTCCTTGGAATGCTTCTAAGTTAGCACCGACAGACTGAGTCTACCGACCCCAGGCTGAAACCCAGTCCGAGTGCTGACTTCTGCCTGGACAGGGCACCAGGAGTAAGACACACATCCTTCTGCTTCTTCTGATCTGTCCATCCTAGAGCCATTCTCGACCACTCGTCTATAGTTAAGCAGCTGAATGGGCAGTCTGGCTACTCCCCTTTGTTAAAAGAGCAACCCAGTTTGCAGGGTCGTGGCTCAGAGGTAGCAGCCTCCTTGCAAGATCGGCTACACTGCGATCAGCGCCCGTCCATCAGCCATTTTTATTAACCCGGTGAGTCGAGCTGTCAAGCCGCGTCCAGCTGGGTGTCACGCGGGAGTTTTGAAGCGCCGAGGCTTGCGGCCAGGTCGGGGGTCGAGAACCCTGAGAGCTCGCCCCGAGGTGCTCGGGCCGGGGGACCATGCAGCCCGGCCCCACCGCGCGTCCGGGTAAACTTGAGCGGGGGGACTCGCCCGCTGGGCCCAGGGCTCGAGGCCGGCGCCGCCCGGCTCGTAGGGGCCTCGGAGGCCCGGCCGGGGCGTCGGGCGGCGGCGACACGCCTCACCTGATGTAGGGGCTGGCGGCCGCCAGGATGTTCTTCTGCACCGGGATCTCCTCGCCGTCGAGCACCAGGTGCGCGTCGCAGAAGCGGGACTCCTCGCGGAAAGAGCTGAGCGCTCGCAGCAGGCGCGCGGCGTGCTGCGGGTCCGACACGGCGCTGCCCTCGGCCATCGCGCCCGGCCCGCCCCGACCCCGCGCGCGCCCCGGCCGCACACTCCCCGCGCGCGCACCCGCCCGGCCCGGCTCCCCGTGCTCCGAGCACCAGCTCCCGGAACGCGCCTGCGCCATCCCGTGGGCCCGGTCCGGCGCCTTTAAGGAGCCGCGGCGTGGCGTCATTTCTCCGCGACGCCCCCGCCTGTCGCCAGAAGCGGCCAATCAGAAGCCTCCTTTCTTCTATGGAAGGTTGGGTGCGAGTATAGGCACTTAATAAATACTTTCTGAGTCGTATTCGTTATTGTGTGTGTGTAGTGTTTCACCTGTGGCTTGTTGTTGGGGTACATAAACGATGGGAAGTTCACTACCAAAGGTAGCTACTGCTTGCTGATCGTGGAGTGCTGGCCTCGTTTTCAAGATTGGGAAGTCCTAAAATGGAGAGGCTCCAAAGGTCAGAATTATGGCCAGATACTGTTATCTCAGTGTGGAAGGGCTGCTTTACTGAAGTCACTGGAGCTGAGTGGGGATTAGTCAGTCTCTTCCGTTTCCCTGACGAAGGAAACACTGAGATGACGAGGTGCCCAGGCTCGCGGCGCATCTGTCAGAATAAGGCTGAGAGGCTCATGGGGGACAGGTAGCTCGCCTTCCCTTTCGCTGTCACCCCCACTGTCTTCCACATCGTCCACCACTCCATCTGCATGAATTCCTAGCCATCCTTCAAAAGCCAGCTCGAATGTGATCCTGAAGACACCTATGGCCACTTTCCCAGAAAGCCAGGCCATGCTTGCCATGCTGTACCACCTGTTGCATGTTGAAAAGCCTGGGCTCCTGCTGTCTGGGAGCACGGATGGAGCTGTGTCCCCAGGAGCTTGTGCAGTCACTGGTATTTAGTACGTGCACCCTAAAGGCTTCACAATAATCAGCTAGTGTCATCAGTAAATGAGCTGCCAGATTTGGGATGAGGTGGGTTCTGGGGAGCTAAGGTACAAATGTTCCCTCAGCTCGAGCTGGCTGCCCTGCGGGTACAGGCGCATGACACCAGATGTGGCAGCTGAAGAACTGCCAGAGATTCTGCAAGTACTCAAGTTTTTTCAACACGAGCAAAGTTCCCTTTGGAGAGCGAGAAAGCGTGGAGCTGCGGACAGGCTCCAGCTTCAGTTCATTCAGAGGCCAGGAGGAAGCCATGTTGGCTTGCCGAGAAGCATGCCAACACAAAGTGTGGGCTGGATTTGGGTGCCCAGCAAGGCTCCCCTGGAGGGCTTGGTTGTGGGAGGGGGAAGTTAGGAGGTGGAGCCTGCCTCCCACTGCTGGCAGGAGCCTCAGACTGCTTGGAAGTCTTTCTTGATATTGCTCAAACCCTGGACATTACTTACCACCATCAGAGTGGTGAATATAATGTTATTGTTCCCCCACATTCCATATGTATCAGAGATCAACTACCGTTGTTGTGAAACATGTCATCTAAGATTTGATAACATCCTGGCAGTTTCGTCTCAGACTTTTTTTTTCCCTTTTGTGATCTGAAGCCCAAAGAAGATGAACAGTAATCACTCATTCAACAAGTGTTGTTTAGACACCTGCTGTGTGATGATGCCGCAGGTACAGAAAGGTGAGAGCAGACGTCACAATGTGACTGGCATTGCAGAAATTTACGCTCCCTACACTTTCCCCCACTGCACGGGTCATGTAGCCTTTTTGTAGTCAGGGGAGAAGAAAACAAGTAAGCCATTTTCATTTGAAAAAAAAAAAAAGTTCTTTTACTTTGAAAAATGAGTCAAGAGACAAATGCCCTCGGGGCTTTAGGCTTTTATAATAACTGCAAGGAAGTCCAAGAACAAGAAAGCCTGCTTTGCAAGGAAGACAATAGCTTGACAACTTTTTGGAACTCTAATTTCCAATCCATTTTAGTGAAACCTGAGGTCAAGGCCATATACTGGACCCAGCAGGACCAAAGCTGACCCTGGCCCAAATCTCCAGTCTTCCTGTGCAGTAAACTTTTCCATGGCACCAACTTGGCTCTTCATAAACATTCATTTGGTGGAGACAGTCTCTTCTGATTCATTTTGAGGTAGTCTTTAGGCACTTTATTGGGCCAGTCTGTCACGTGTCCAAATCTAAAGATAGTTCTTTCCGAAAATCCCAAGTGCTTCCAAATTGCTGAGTCAGAGAATGCCTCAGTATTCATAACATGCGCCAGTTGGTTCTGTGTATTTACATCGCCGTCAGAGAAGCATCTGGGAACCCAGGGCACTAATCGAATTGTGACAATGCTCCTTGGAGCGAGCAGCCCTCTCTCACCCCAGGGCCCGACACTCACAGTGTGGGCTCAGGAAGTACCTGCTGCACGCTTGCTAATGGGGAGAAAGGGAATCTCCTGTCTGCTGCCCACAACTCCCATGGAGCCTGCAGCAGGTGTGTCTGGAAGGCAGCCCCCTGATGTCCCCAGCTGGGACTCTGTAGACACAGGGAAATAACCTCCTGTCTTCATCCCTGATGCCTGAGTGCTCCCCCCTGTTAAATGGCAGCACCAACATTCTCCCAGGGGCAGGAGCAGCCCTTTATTCTATTCAGCAAATCCTCCAAATCCAGCTACTTCCAGAACCCTCCACCAGTAACCTTCTGACTGGCATCTTTCACCTCTCCTGCAATAGCCTTCAGGGTCCTTCCCCCGCTTTCCTCTTTCTCCCTTAGAATTATTTCTCCCGGGCCTGGCGCAGTGGCCTAGCGGCTAAAGTCCTCACCTTGAACACACCGGGATCCCATATGGGCACCGGTTCTAATCCCAGCAGCTCCACTTCCCATCCAGCTTCCTGCTTGTGGCCTGGGAAAGTAGTAGAGGATGGCCTAAAGCCTTGGGACCCTGTACCCGTGTGGGACAACTGGAAGAAGTTCCTGTCTCCTGGCTTCGGATCAGTGCAGCACCAGCCATTGTGGTCACTTGGGGAGTGAATTATCGATAGAAGATCTTCCTCTCTGTATATCTGCCTTTCCCTCTAAGGTAATCAGGTTAAGCCACTTTCAGGTTTAAAACTGGGGGAAGAGGGTAGAGAAGGCACAGCCCTCCGCATGGCCTGTAGAGGCCCATGGAATGTGCCTTCCGAGGCCACATTTCCCACCATGTCCCTCCTCCAAAGCTGGCCTTGTTGCTCTTTTTTGAACAGATCTACCTTGTACTCATCGGAAGGCCTTTGCATGGGTTGGTGTCTCCTTAAAATCTCTTTCCTCACATCTCTGCTTGCTCTCTCATTGCAGTTACATTTGAGCTCAGAGGGTCTTACCTTCGGGGACAATGCTGCCCCAAGGCTGCCTCTCCTTTGTTACATGTTATCACTATCTGGAGTTATATATACTTATTTGGGGACTCTGTGTGTCTCCTCTAATTCTAGCACAGGTTTCAAGAGGCATGTCCATGAAAATTCAGTATATAAATAAAAGCTTTCCAGTCACACCCATTTAAAACAAAGCTGATAGGCCAGGGGGAAAACAGATCAAAAATACCTATTCCAGTAGCTGCCGCTTGGGCTATTCCCACCAAACCACCTGCTGTATCTTAAAGATTCTGTGGGTTTGTTTGTTTGTTTGTTTGTTTGTTTTGTTTTGTTTTCTAAGCAGCACTGTTAATATGGCTTTCAGAATAGCTTCATATAGTAGGCTTGGCTGCTCACCAATCAGAGCTTGCCAGGCCCCTGAACACCAGAAGTATCAATTAACTTGCTGTCTAACAACTTGCCTGGATTTTCCTGTCCTTTGCTTTCCAGGCCTCCTGACCACCCCAGCCAATGTACAGACAATGGGCTGCAATCCTACTTTGCCAGCCCATGAAAATATCCTTTGCTTTGACCTTATTTGGCTTTGACAGTAGCGTCCTGTTTTATTTATCACAGTGTCCCACAATGAGGCCTGGCACATAGTAAGTACCCAGTGAATAGGAAGTACTTTAAAAAGCTCATTAAGAACTGGAACTGAAAGGTAGGTCTATCGTTGGTGCCCCCAAAAACACTCCCTGAAGTTTTATATGTGATCATCAAACCATTTTTTGACAAATACATGTAAAACAATGATATGAATTTCAACTTTTTTTTTTGCCACCAAGATAAATTCATTTTTTGGTACCATTTTCCTTGAACGTGGGGAAAGAAACAAATGTCTTGCTTAAGATTTCTTCTGCTGCCTATGTGTCATTTCCACCTGGGAGGAAGATGACTTATTCCGAATGATCTCGCAGGACCTGCAAAGGAACCTCTGAACTGTTGACCAGGTAACAATGCCTGCCATTGGCTGCCCCGGAACTGCCTTCAGTCTAGGTCCTAGGGCCAGAACCTTCACTCTCCCCTTCCCAGGTGCTCTGCTTAGCACTTCTCACCCACTACTTTTAGTTTGGCTGTTGTATATTGTCTTAGATGAACTTAAAAAGTTTGTTCTCCCGCTTGAGTACCAGCCAGTCTACTGGATGTTTGAGCTTGTTTGTCTCCCGTAGGGTTTATGCCCTGTAAGTAATTCACCTGACCCTCAGACCTGTTTCAGTGTGTGTGAGGTCATCCAACTCCTTTAATTCACTGGATTTCTGAACAGCCTTCTGCAGGCCTCGTGGTCACAGCCGTGGAAGCTGGACCAGGAGACAGAATATCTTTAGTTTGTCCTCTTGAAGACTGGGGTAATCCTAGCAGTTTCCATAGAGTGAGTGGCTATGGAGACAGAATGAGATTATGCTGAGGAAGTGCCCACGTGGCCTCTGGCACTCAGCAGGTGTCCAGGAAATGCTATGCATTGGCAGCATAGTGACTGTCACCACTGCCATCGTGGGCCCTGCTCTTGGTGGCACCCTTGCCCAGTGCCCACTTGACTTTCAAGTACAAATCTAGTTTCTCCAGCTCTGCAGCCTGTGCCCCTTGAACCTCACCCTCGTCCTGCATCAGCCGCCTCCCTTGTTGTTGTCTCCAATGCTAATGCTGGGCTTAGGTGAGTGGTATCTGTTCTCTCACCTCAACTGACGCCTCCATTCCCCACCCCATACTGCCCCTTTTACTTCCTGCACCATGGCTGCAATTGATTTTTCTAAAACATTTAAATCCATTCCTCTGTGTTCTTTTTTTTTTTTTTTCCCTGAAAGACACCAGACCTCTTCCTTAACTGGCAAGTTTTGAAAGTAAACTTTAATACATTTATTATATCTTAAAAACATCTAGATTGAGCTGCAGTGCACACCAAGCATACTAACTGTAGTAAGTGCATGGCTCAGTGGGCTTGTCCGCTCAGCTCCAGCTGTGAAATCACATCCTTGCTAGGATACAGGACAATCCCTGAGACGCCGAAGTCTCCCTCAGGTCAGCTTCTGGTCAGAATCACCCAGAGGATCCACTGCTCTGATTGGATTTGATCTGCTTTTCTGTTCTCAGACCTCTGTATTTGGCTTCTTTCACTCAATGTATTATGGTTGAAATTCTCCCCCTTTCTTGTTACAGCAATAGTTATTTCTTTATAGCTGTGGGTATCCCATTGTGTGACTACCCTACAATTTTAAAAAGTTCCCGAAAAGGCAGAATGACACAGAGAAAGACAGAAAGAGACAGGCAGAGATCTTCTACCTGCTGATTCAGTCCCTCCAGGGTCTGCAACAGTCTGGGCTGGGCAGGCCAGGTGGAAGCCAGGATCTCCCAGGCGGACGGTCTCCCAGGCCGCATGGCCGTCACCGGCTGCCTCCCACGATGTACATTGGCAGAGCCAGGCCTCCGACCAGGCACCGAGAGGGCTATAGGTGCTCCTAGCAGCATTTTCACCACGGCACTGATAACCCCTCCCACCGCCTATCATTCATCCATCCATTTTCTTATTGACGGATATTTGGACGTTTCCAGTTCTTATAATAAAGCTATAAAGAGCATTCTCAAATAAATCCTTGATTGGATATATTACATTGCTCTCCTGTTTGGCTTGAGTTAGTCCTGACAGGTTTTCCTGGTGGTGGTTGCGAATAATACATCTGTCAGTAATGTTCGAGGATGAGCCTTCTGCAGTAACTGACGCCATGTCTTTTAATCACGCCCATTTTGGTGATGTGCACTGATAGCACATTGTTTTTGTTTGTTTGTTCGTTTTTGTATTTTTTGTATTGGAAAGGCGGATATACAGAGAGGAAGACTTTCCATCCAATGGTTCATTCCCCAAGTGAACGCAATGGTTGGAGCTGAGCCAATCTGAAGCCAAGAGCTCCTCTGGGTCTCCCACATGGGTGCAGTGTCCTAAGGCTTTGGGCTGTTCTTGACTGCTTTCCCAGGCCACAAGCTGGGAGCTGGATGGGAAGCGGGGCCACCAGGATTAGAACCGGCGACCATATGGGATCCTAGCGTGTGCAAAGCAAGAACTTTAACCACTATGCTATCATGCTGGGCCCAATAGCACATTGTTTTAACTCGTATTTCTCTAGTGAGAAATGACACTGAGCATGTAATATGTTTTCTGATAATGATTTTCAAAAATTGTTATTGGGCAGACTATTCAGGTTTGGCTTCACTTTAAAAATCTGGATTTTTAAACTGATTTTTAAAAAGATTTATTTTATTTTTATTAGAAAGTCAGATATACAGAGAAGAGGAGAGACAGAGACGAAGATCTTCCATCCACTGTTTCACTACCAGAGTGGCTGCAATGACCGGAGTTGAGCTGATCCAAAGCCAGGAGCCAGGAGCCTCTTCCAGGTCCCCCACACAGGTGCAGGTTCCCAAGGCTGTGGGCCGTCCTTGACTGCTTTCCCAGGCCACAAGCAGGGAGCTGGATGGGAAATGGAACTGCCAGGACACGAACTGGCATCCATATGGGATCCTGGTGCACACAAGGCAAGGACTTTAGCCACTAGGCTACTGTGCCAGGCCCTTAAATTGACTTTTAGAAGTGCTTTTTAATTTTTAATGAATCAACCTTGTTTTTTTTTTCAATTGTTTTTGTTTTATTTGAAATGCAGAGTGATGGAGAAGAAAGAAGAGAGAGAACAGACACAGTGACAGAGAAAGATGTTCCCCCTGCTAGTTCACTCCCGCAAAAGCCACAGCAGCTAAGACGGGGCCTGGCTGAAGCCAGGAGCCTAAGACTATCTGGGTCTCCCAAGTAGGCGGCAGGGACCCACGTATGAGCCACCACCTTCTCCCTTCCAGGATCACATAGCAGGAAGTTGAATTCAGAGCAGAGCAGTCGGGACTCCGATGCAGAAGCGGGCCTCCCCAATGGAGGCTGACGCATTGCCCTAAATGCCCAACCCCAACCCGATCTTGTGTGCCTAACACTTTCCATTTCTACATGGGGAGTACTTGCAATCATGACAGCATTCATCCACGCTTGCTTCCAGAAGCTTTGCTTGTTTTCCCTTTCACATTCGGGTCCATGAGTCACCCCACATACACGTGTTTTCTTAAGTGCAGCTCAAAATGCAAGTCTTCAGACACTCATAAACTGAGATGTGAAATTCACTTGCGCTCTGAATCACTCAGGCGCTTAACAAAGGCATTGAGCACGGGCAGGGTGGGAAGCTGAAAGCAGCTAAGGTGAGCATTGAATTGTAGGATCACGTTGGCTAGCAGGGGAGGTGGTAAGGCGTGCATGGACGTGATGCCTAGGAGGTGTTGCTGCGAAGTGGCCTGATCATGCCTGCTCTGAGTCTTTAGCATCCTTCACTGGGAATCCAGTGCCTTCAGGTGAAGGTCTACGTGCCTTGCTGTGTCCCAGCCCTGCCCTCGCTCCCTGCCTCATCTCCTCGTACCACCCACCCAGAGCCCTGCCACCCCGTCCCTCATCCTTTGCACAGACACCTGCAACTCCTGCACAGAACGAGCTGCTGTATCCCCTGTGCATCATGCCTCCGCTCTTCCCTCCTGCCTGGCCTCCAAATCCTGTGCTCTAGGATACCCCTCTCTCCTCCGCAGCATCACTTGCTCCTGCACAGCCTCACCTGGCTCCTCTGTCTCACGGTTGGTGCCGTGAAATCCACATCCAATCCTGCCTCTGTCACTTCCAGAGCTCTGTGATGCTGGCTGCGCATCGTCCACTGTTCAAGCCTCAGGCTCCACACGGGGGGATGTGGCGACTGTTGCTGTACTACCTGTTGGGCTGGGCGAGTGAGGTTATCCAGGCACAGTGGCCTGCTGCAGTGTCTGGCATGTGGCAAGTGTTCGGTAAATGTTAGTTTTAAAAACAGTCCTGCCCATGGTTCTCATGGCACCTCCGGGCTAGCATGTAGGACCTTTCAGCAGACTTGGAGTTCCTTGACATCCGGGATCATGTCCTGTGTTCACCACTTCTTGCTAGTGCGCATTTATGGAGTTCTTCCTCAGTGCGGGGAGCCTCCTGCAAGCCAAGGGGCAGCTCTCCGAGTTACGGATTCAAAGACCGAGGCTCATGGAGCTGAAAGCTTTTCCCCTGCCAACTTGCTCAGCTAATTCATGGAGCAGCCAGGATTGGGAATCCTTGCTTTATTGCAAGGTCTCTGCTCTCTCTCTCCGCATTCCTCCCTCCCTCCCTGGCACTGTGAGCTTGGTAAATATTTGATGAATAAATGAAACTGAAAAGCCCAGAACTTTCCCTCCCAAGTGTGTGGCAAAGGAGCCTGGGTTGCCTTGAGTTGCTACAGGTCTCAGCGTGACCCTCACGTCTGATCGATCATGGCCTGAAACTCTCCGACAAAGCTGATAAGCATCTAGGGCAGGTGGCTGTGTTTTCAACTTTTCCCTCTTGGGAAACGGTGGTTTCAACATCAATAATTTGTACTTTGTGACTTCAAGGTGTGCTCTTTAATCAGCACAATGCTGCCTTTCCAGAGGAACAGGTTGTTGCTTTTCACAAAATTTGCCCTATTTTATCAACCTTTGTGTTTGGTGGTTAATGACCTATCGTTTCTTCTATAGCTCTGTGGCAGGTCCTGAGCTTTGAACAGTGTATCGAGAGTCTAAGGCATGTTCCTGTCTTGCAGATTCTAGAAGGTTGGCCTCTCCAGCTCAACAGAAAATGTCTTGAGAGCAGGGACCACATTTGTTAACCACCTGAATTGCTGACTTGGGCAGAGATCACTAACAAATCTTGCCAAATTCATGAACTGTGTGCTATTTTCCTGATATGGACACAGGGTCCAGCCTTGGAAGGAAGGAAGTTAGCTTTTGTCCTCCAGGAACTTCTAACCCCACTCAGGAGCTGAGACTCAAACCCAGTGAACATCTGAGTTGGAGCAATGGTGCATGCCAGAGAGCAGTGCTAGGCACATGGTTTGCCAAAGCATTCCCCCTCCTTTTTTTCTTTTTTTTTTTTTACAGATTGGTGGGAAATTCTTTCAAAAAGCTTGGGTATTCCATAACATTGCCTGAAGCACACGTGTGCCTGTTGAGGTACAGCACAGTGTTTTGATGGGCTGTAACTGGTTGACTTGTCCCTGCCACCGTCCACATGAATGGCTGCCCTCTTGCCTGCCCTTTGCAGGGTTCAGGTGGCTGGGCTGTACAAACAGTGCCGCTGGCTTCCAATCCAAGCTCTGCACCCTCACTTTCTGGCTGTGTGAATTTCATGCTGGTACCTGAGCTCTTTGAACCCCAGTTTATCTATGATTCTCTGTGATGATTAGTATTTTACATAAGTCCCATGCATGGTAGCTTTGGCACTTACTGTGAGGAGTTGCATGTTTTGGGGGAGAACGGTTCACCAGATGCGAGGCAAGTGGTGTAGAAGGATAGATTGAAAGTAGGCAGTGAGGCAGCCTGTCACCACAGGCAAAAGACCCATACATGTCTGTTTCCTCTATCAGCAATGCTTTACCACAAAGGCAAAAACATGTTCATAAAAGGGAAGATCCAGGGTGCAGCAGCCAATAAGAGCTTAGATAAGTTCCACTCACTCGTCCACGCTACAGATATTTGCTGAGTGCATGGTAACAGCTGTAGTGATCTGAGTAACAGCCCCCAAATACCCAGATGCTAATCTCTGGAGCCTGTGAATGCTCCTTATTGCAGCAAAAAGGATAATACCAACACGATCCACCAAGGATCTTGAGACAGGAAGAAAGATGTGAGGATGTGAAGAGGGAAGAGGATGGGAGAGGGTGGAGGAATGCGGAGCCACAACCCAAGGAATGAGGAAGTCGGGAAAACGCAGGAAATGGCCTCTAAGGGTGGTGACCCTGTCCACACCTTGTTTGAATGCTCATAACACCCATTTTAAACTACTGACCTCCAGAACCTCAACAGCATGCACTGGTGTTGTTCTGAAGCACGTTGAAGCTAGGGGCTAATTTGTTACCACAGCAACAGAAATCCTTGCCCACCTGAAGTGTTCAGCACAGTGTGCATTGTCAACATGCATCCAACTGTTATTGTTTTTGTCCCTGCCCTTCCTTAAAGAGGAAGCACTAAAAATGTGCAAGTCACCGTCCCTCCCACGTGACTCTCAACAGCAAAGTAAAGAATGCCAGATTAGTCTAGGGCCTGTTGCTTGTCCACACCCAATGGCAGATAGAAGACAAAATCAGATCAATCACCATTACCTTCCCGTAGCAGGCCGCGTAGTGCCTGAAGCCACCCTCCAGCTCTTCCCACTCAGGGACAGCCATCTCCTTCACCCTGCCCAGAGTGCTTGCTCTGAGACAAGGAGGATCTGGGCAATCCACATGTGCGACTCTGAACTGAACACAACAATGCTGAACATACCTGAATGTCACCAGGCTCTGGCAGGGAAGACAGAGGCAGCCACTCAAATCTCCGTGGGATAGTGCGCTACGGGAAGCACTGCCCATCAAAGTGTCCACCTTGGTATCCTGGCCTTGAACCAAAGTCTGGCCAGGGACCCAGAGAGTACTTCTTCACAAAAACATTTTCTGGAAAATGATGCAGAGAGAAGGGCTGCATGTTATTTTTTAACCTGGAAAATTTATCAAGACCAAAAGCTGACTTTTATACCAGGCCAGCTGGATACCTATAAGCCAAAGAATGGAGTGGCAGCCCTACCTCATACCACATATAAAATTTAGCTCAAAATGATCTTAGAACTAAGTAGAAGTGCCTAATTGTAAGATTTGCAGGAGGAAACACAGGAGTAATCCTCTATGATCCTGGTTTAGGAAATGATTCCTTAGGCCATCAAAAGTAGAAAAGACCAAGAAAAAAAAAAACCAGATAAACTGCACTGCATAAAAAGATTTTTAAAAATTTTTGTATCTTGGAACTATCAAAAGAGTAAAAAAAAAAAAAAAAAAAAAAGACCGCTTTCAGAATTAGAGAAAATATTTGAAAATCATATAGTTGATAATGGATGCACATTAAAAGCTTTTGCATGGGCCCAGGGCGGTAGCTTAGTGACTAAAGTCCTCACCTTGCTCGCACCAGGATCCCATATGGGCACCGGTTCATGTCCCGGCCACTTCACTTCCCATCTAGCCCCTGCTTGTGGCCTGGGAAAGCAGTTGAGGATGGCCCAAAGCCTTGGACCCTGTACCTGTGTAGCAGAAGTGAAAGAAGCTCCTGGCTTCTGGCTTTGGATCAGCTCAGCTCCGACCATTGCAGCCACTTGGAGAGTGAATCAGCAGATGGAAGAACCTTCTCTCTATTCTCTTCCTCATCTCGGTATATCTAAATTTCTAATTAAAAATAAAATAAATCTTTAAAAAAAGCTTTCATATTTCAATAATGAAGACAAATACTCCAACTTAAAAATGGCAAAGAATTTGAGCATATATTTCTCCAATGAAGATAATAATTACCAGAACACACTTGAAAGATGCTCAACAACATTGGTCATCAGGGAAATTTGAATCATAAACACTTTAAGAAATGATTTCCTACCCAGTAGACTAAAATTAAGAAGGCAGATAATAGCAAGTGTTTGGGACTATGTGGACACATCAAAATTCTCATACACTGTCAATGGCAGCCACTTCGAAACATACTTGGGCAGTCTCTCAAAATGTTTAACCCAGAGCTACCATGTGACCTAGTAACTCTTGTTCCAGATGTACGCCAAATAGAAATGAAAATGCTTGTCTAAAAATTTGTATATGAATATTTCTAACAGCATTACTCAGCTTAGCCAAGAAGAGGGAACCAGCCAACTGCTTATCAACGGATGAAACATATGGGTAGGAAACATGGTATATTCCTTCAAGAGGTATCAGCCACAACAAGTCCTGAAGTCATACTACCTGCTACAATATGGATGAACCTTGAAAACATTCTGCTAATTAAAAGAAGCCTGCCATAAAAGACCAAATCCCATGTACATGAAATGTTCCAAATAGGCAAACCCAAAGAGAGAATGGATTTGTGGTTATGTAGCTCTGGGGCCCAGCGAACAGGCGTGTGGAATGGGGAGTGAGGCTAATAGGTTTAGCATTTCTTTTGGGAGTGTTTAAAAATGTTCTAAATGAACTATTGATGATAGTTGCACAACTCTCAACATACCAAAAATTGCTGAATTGTATATTTTAAGCAAGTGAATTTTATACGTAAATAGGTCTTGAAAAGAAGGGATTTGAAATGTCAGCACTTGACTGTCCTTGACTGGAGACAACGCTGGTCTCCCTTCTCACCTGGGTGCTGATACTCTGGAGGTCCATCTGAAAGACAGCCCTTGGCTGTGGCTCCCCCGTCCTCACTCTGCCCTCCTCTGCCTGACTCCATGTAACTGCATGATCCTTTTCTATGCTGGGACTGCCCATTTCATCCAGCCTCCTGCTACTATACTTCACATACCAGCTACTTAGCATGTTATTTGTAAACACTGGAAACAACCTAAATATTCAAGAGGGGGATAGTGGACATCATGATGCTGTGTTCCAAACAGAATAAGATTCACCCACTTGAGAGAATTAAACAACCTAGAAAGATACCTACCTCATATGCTAAAAAAAAAAAGCAGGTTATATAGTGGCGAGTGGGTTATAAACTGATCAGTAACATGTAGATGTGGACTGGGAAGAAAACTGGATAAAAATACTGCACAGTGAACTCCAGTCTCCCTGGGGCAGTGGGCCTCTGGATGTCTTTCTGTATCTTGAAGTTATCCAAGTGCTCTGCAGAGCATCTACAATCAGAGAATAAAACCCCTTTTAAATCTCTCCCTCTGCCCACTGCCCTTTATTTGGGAAGTGCCCTCTGCACCTGCTTTTGTGTCAGCTCACACCTGCTGCCAAACCCTCAACGCCAGCTGCATGCTCAGCCTTGCCAGGTGTTCCCTCTGGCCAGTCAGGCAGGTCCGGAAGTCTCACCCCTCCAGGAAGCCTTTCCTGATTACCAGGCAGAACAAAGCCTTGCTCATCTCCACCCTTCCCAAACCTTAGGCCCCTTCATCTCTGTGGTTCATGACCAAGAAAACACTCACCTCTTTTTGCTGGGACTGGACCTCAAGGGATGTTTCCTGGTGTGGTTCAGGAGCTGGTGTGGGTGGCCCTGCATGATTCTATACATGAACTCTGAGTCTAAATGCCCAGGAGGAAATTGAAGCTTCAAACCGCCTGTCTCATCAGCGTTGAATGATGAAGATGGTGGTGGTGATAACTTTTTGGCATGTGTGTCCTGATTTACCATTCCTGGCCATTCAAAAACCACTCCAATGCTCTTGAGACAGCTAAAAAAGTGATCCAAGGACTTTGCTGTCACCCTGGACCAGCATCCTTTCCAAAGCAGTTAGCCTGACTTCAGGAACTTTGGGTAAAGAAATATTGCAACTGAATGCTTAAAGGCACTTAGATTTTTCACAGGCCAATCTGTTTATGTACACAGCCAGTTGACTGGGACCGAATCAGAGAGATCTACAGTGGAGAAACTTGGTGAGCCAGCAAACTCTTGAGCGCCTATTGTGTGGAACTTTTTTTTTCGGTGTGCAGCTGGTGTGAAATTGACACACAAGTGCCCCAATGCTTGGGAAGTGTGAGGACTTTACCAAGGCAGTAGCAAATCCAGAGTGATTTTTTTTTTCCTCTAGAAAATCCTGGTCCTCTAGAGAATCCTGCCTCCAGGAATAATACAGCTCAGGAAATTAGACTGTGTTGTCGTTCCCTCAAGAAAGGAGCATTTGTCACAATTCTTGGAGAGTTGCAACTACTTTCCCTGGCCTGTGGATGTAGAAAACAATAAGGAACAGAGTGCCCAGATAGATCAAATATCCTGGCATCAACTTCTGGTGTGTGTGAAGCCAGCCTCCCTCATCAGTCATCGCACCTGTCATCTTCAAGCAGGTCAAGAAAATGTGGACATAGTCTTCTTCCCCACAGATTAGGTCGGGTCTTGTTTGTCAACTGAATCCAGTAGAATGGTGGTAAGGAGGCAACTTTACTCCACCCACTTCTCAAGTATTTAAAATAAGTGACTGACTGTCAGTTGTCAACATTTTTTTTCTTTTTTATAAAGATTTACTTACGTTTATTGAAAAATCAGATTTGGAGAGAGGAGAGACAGAGAAAAATATCTTCCATCTAGTAGATCACTCTCCAAGTGGCTACAACAGCCAGAGCTGAGCTGATCTGAAGCTGGAGCCAGGAGCTTCTTTCGGATCTCCCACAAGGGTACAAGGTCCCAAGGTTTTGGGCAATCTTCTATGCATTCCAAGGCCACAGGAAGGGAGCTGGATGGGAAGCAGGGCCGCTGGGACACAAAGTGGTGTCCCACATGGGATCCTGGTGTGTGCAAAGCGAGGATTTAGCCACTAGGTTATCACACCAAGCCCACTCTCATCAACCTTGTTCCATTCCTGCTACCCTGACGTAGGCCTGCATCATACTTTTTCTGGGTCACTGTCACCAACATCTCGCCCAGGTCCATCCAATCCAGGTTGGGAAACTGACAGACCTAGAGGAAGCCTTGGGAAGAGTGGGTGATCTTCATTCTGCTCTTCCCCTGGGGTGTTTTTGTTGTAACATGAGTTTTTGTTGGATGGAGGATGTAAGTTGAGGGGGGTATGGAAACACTGCTGTTTTATTTTTTTTAAGATATATTTTATTTTTATTTGAAAGTCAGAGAGGAGGAGAGACAAAGATGAAGATCTTCCATTCAATCTTCCATTCCCAAGTGGCCGCAACGGCCAGAGCTGTGCTGATCCGAAGCCAGGATCCTAGATCCTTTTCCAGGTCTCTCACACAGGTGCAGGGTTCCAAGGTTTTGGGCTGTCCTTGACTGCTTTCCCAGGCCACAAGCAGGGAGCTGGATGGGAAGTGGGGCAGCCGGGAACACGAACCAGTGCCCATATGGGATCCTGGTGCATGCAAGGTGAGGACTTTAGCCACTAGGCTACTGTGCCAGTCCCAACACTGCTGTTTTGAGGGACTAGGAGGGGAGGGGAGATAGGAGAGGTCAAGGATTACAGGACAGTGTAACCTTAACAGGGAATTATGTCTGCTGCGCTTGGAGTCCATGTGAACTGGCTTCCCTATTCTCCCAGAAGGCCTGTTGATGCTGCCTGCTAGGGGAAACCCCTGTTTCTTCAACCAGCATTCACTGAGTGCCGGTATTACACCAGCCAGTGTTACAGGTGCCAACCATGAGGCTGTGAATCAATCATGCCCAACCCTCAACAACATGGATAAACACACAACACCTGGATGAACACCCAATAAATTCTGCGGAAAAGGCCACACTGCGACTGGATTGTGATTCAGTTGTGGAATGTTTGGGAACAACATGTTTAACAGCCAATGGTTTTCAAAAGCTAAGGATAGGGGCTGGGATTAGAAGATGGCAGGTGCAGCAACAAAACAAAACATAAAACACCTGTTCTGATGCTTAGTATCTTGACTACAGTGGTGAATTCAGGAATCTACGTAAAACTGTCTAGTGTATGCACCCACACACACTGAAATGAGGACAAATGAAACTGCCAAATCTGAATCAGATGGGTAGATGGGACCCCTGGAAGTCCTGGTTGCGGTGGAATGCCATACTGGGCAGCATGATGTTGCTATTTGGAGGAAAACCAGCAACGTTTGCATGACCTTTCTGTGAGTTTTCTCAGGAATATATAGGTATGTGCAGTTACCTCAATAAAACACACACACACACACACACACATATCCCTGGGCCCACAGAGCCTACATTCTAATGGAAACAAAGCCGTATTTCCTGGTGGTCACAAGCAAAGCCAAGCTCATCCTGGCTCGTCCTGGCTCAGGCCTGCACCCTCTGGGGTAGTACGCACACGGCCACCAGCCACTCCTTCCCATCCCTGAGACATGTCAAACCCTGCGAGTGACTCGGGGAATTCACACTAAGTGCAGAACAAAGGTGTGAATCCCAGCTACCCTGACTCCCCCTTTCTCCACCCCCCAACTTGTGTACCCGGGTTATTTGTGTACTCTGGTTATTTTAACCATACTCCAAACATTTATGATAAAGGGGAACCTAACATGTTCACAGGGCCCCCAGTAACTATGTGGAACCCTACTGGGTTCATACCCAACTCTCCCCTTCCCCTGATCCCCAGCACTTCCTATATCAAAACTATCAGTCTCCTGCTTCTCTGTCCCGAACACCTGGTCTTCCCTGACAGTGCCCATGAGTGCAGCTTGTAAAATTGTCTTTTCCTCCACACACGGGCCCAAGCCAACCTTGCTGCTCCTGACTCCATCCTAGACTCTAGTCCCCAGCCATGCGTAGCAAGGTCAATGTCCAGCACTGTAACCTGGCCCTGGAAGGGAGGCCCTGGGCCAGGCTGCCCCACTGACTGCAGAGGCATCTAGATGCTATCCGTACGGAGAAGCCATGGAAAAATAAAGAGATGTTAAAGTTTTTGTTATTTTCTAGTATGGTAAGCCTTGTGTGGAATGACCACAAAGAAGCATATCCTCCTGGTCATGTGATTTACTGTCACAACTCCCACAGCGACAACTTAGTCCATTCGAAAGAAGGACAGGAGGCAGAGAGGGGATAAGAGAGGAATGGAGACAGGTGCATGTCTTTGTCTTCCCCAACATGTGATCTGTTGCTTAGTCTAATCATAAAGATAGTGTGATTTAGTACAACGTCTGATTCAGGGTCCAAGTGTTTATCCGAAGGAAATGGGCTTTCTTAGAGGTGCTGGAGCTAATCAGTAAACATTTGACTTCAAATAGGGTTTTCATGGCTGAAAGGCGAAAAGAATCTGACACACTCTGTCTCCAAGCCTGCATGGAAGCATCCAGAAAAAGCCAAGCAGGGCCCTCTCCTCTGGACAGGTATCAGCTTGGAGTCCTGCAGGTCCTGTAGCCTGAGTCACCCGCCAGCACCCACATGCCAACGCCATCAAGTCTCGGGGGCCCCCCGGCGGTCTGGAGCCCTGTCCTGCTCCCCCTGGGAGGGTGCCTACTGTCTCACAACCCAGTCTGTGTCCGGGATGAATACCCCATGGAGGTCCAAGTGAATCTCCACATCAACCGAGGCGCGAGCCAGTTCCGTAAAGCTTTTGGCATCCAGAATAAGGAGAAAAGGAGGCTTTTGGGGATCAGTGGAGACGATGGCAGATAAGATAACTCCTTTGGGAGAAACAAAAAGAGATACTTTATAAAGTGCACCTGGGAGCCTCCTCCAGCTGGGGGCTGGGGTCACACTTCTCACTGTGTCTCACCATCCTCTGTGGATTTTAGGCACCTAAGGCTATTTCCCCACTGTATCAACACTTGCAGAGTTAGCTTTGGGGGTTGCACTGAGGCTAACAGGTGTCACTGCACTCACATGGCACAACATGAGCCCAACTCCTCCCTTCTGCACTCAGCAGCACTGACAGCCCAAGCTTTCCCATTTGTAAGCCGGGACCACTTCAGCACTTGCTCTCAAGGGACAGGGGGTAGAAGGCAACAGTGCCCAGGCACTTGCAGGCAAACACCCAGGGGCAGCACACAACTGACCTGGATTCAAACTCTTCCTCTGCACAAACTGGGTGTGTGAACTTGGGCAGGCTATCTCCCTCTTTGAGCCACCTCTTGGTAAAACAAAGATGCCACTCCCTGCCCTCTGAGAAAATGTACAGGGAGCACCTGTCCAGCCGGAAGAAGCTGCCAACACCTCCAACCTGGGGGACGCTGGCAACACTGGGTACCTGACCTGGTGTGCCACACCGCGATTAGGAGTAAGACAAGGACCAGATGGAAAATCACTCCCTCCTCACCTAAGGGAAGAGGCTGGCAGGCTCAGTGGGACAGCCCATCCTTCCCTGCAGGTGTGGTTGTCCCCACCCACGATTCTTGCCACCTTCCTTGGCATGCCCAGCGCATGGGTGGGGGCATATCTAAGACCAAGGCAGAATCTGAGAGGAAAAGACTACCTGCTCACATGGAAACCTCAAAAAAGGAGATGGGCCAAAAACTATATATAAAAACCAAACCAAACCAAACCAAACCAAGGAGGTGGGCCACAAATGGGTATTTCTCAGAGCCCCATGAACAATTTATACACTTTTACCTGGAAACTTGAACCACAGCCATCATCACAGTTTTAAAAGCGAGATTCTGCACCAGGAGATACACCCAGCAGAAAGGACATGGGCTCTGACCATAGGGAGGTCTCGCTTCAGTCCTTGGCTCTTGGGTGGTCTCTCCTAAGCCACTGCAATGTCCTGCTTGACACGAGTGTCTTTGTTGAGCTGAGGCCTAACTACACAGTCTCCACAGTGTGATCTGAGGGCGGGTACTTGGGCCACAAGGTGTCAGCCATGTGGACAGCCATGTGGCTGAGCCCTGGGAGAGAGACGCCGTGCAGCACAGAGACTGGCACTGTCAGCACACGCTGTCACATGTGGTCGGCAGCAGACCCTGGCACCGTCCTTGGCTATCTGCTCCCTGCTGGACCCTGTCCCGTTCACCTCTTCCCTTCGGTGACTGTAACCCATAAACTCTTGGCTGCAACCACCCATAACCACAGGAATCAGTGTGATCAGTGAATCCTGGTCACGAATGACTAAATCTGAAGGTGGTCTCGGCGACCCACGACCTTGCAGTTGGTGTCAGACGTGCTGTGGTCTTGGGGACTCCTAAGCCTGTAACTGAGACACATGTGGATGCCACAGAGTTGCTCAGCTGTCGGAACTGGGACTCAGCTGCCTGGAGTGACATGTGGGTCTGACATGTGCTCAGAGAACAGTTGTCGCCTGCAGTGAGGGGCAGCCTGCTCAATCTTACCGTCGTCTTCGTCCTTCGCCCCTGGGGCAGGCACAAACAGGGGCTCTGCCGGCCAGCAGCCCTCCTCCTCCCATTTTAAGGCTGACTTCGTGAGAATGTCATATTTTAGAATCTGCAGACAGAAGAGAAACTTGTAGGCATGGCTTGTTTGAGAGCAGGCTTTTTCCCTCTGTAAATAAGGAGGCACTGAGACCACCAGAGAAAGATCAAGTTCCCCAGATGTAGAGTTTTTAATATGTTTGCTTACTTATTTGGAAAAGAGAGGAGAAAAACAGAGAAATATTGCATCAGCTGATTTACTTTTTAAATGTGTGCAGTAGCTAGGAACTCCACTTGAGCCTCCCACGTGGGTAGCAGGGACCCAAGGCCTCCCAGGGTGTATGTTCATTAGTAGGAAGGTGGATTGCAAGCAGAGGCGGAACTTGAACCTGGGTACTCCCAAATGGAATGTGGCATCCCAAACAGGGGCTGAATCTGTTTCGCCATACAGCCTCCTTCAAGCTTAGACATTTGAAGTCTTCTCTAGTCATCACAGCAGAGCTGGAAGAATCAGACTTTCCTCCTCCTCTAACTTTAGATATGAACCATTACATAGCTGGTACTGTGGGACAGTCTTTTTAAATGGTAAAAATCCCAACATTGTTGGCACTGTCTTACAATTGCATCCGTGTTGTCAACTAATACAAGCTATGCGGTTGTTGCTGTTGTTTAAATGTTTTTCAGATCAAGCACTTTAGCCTAGAGGTTAAGATGTCTGTTTAGGAGTACGCACTCAACTCCTGCTCTCGACCCCAGCTTGCTGTTCATGTAGACCCTGGGAGGCAGAGTTGTTGGTTCAAGTACGTGGGTCTCTGCTCCCCAGCATGAGGGACGTGGCGTGAGAAGCGGGCACCCAGCCTTGGCTTAGCCCCACCCCAGGTGTGGCAGGAATCTGGGGAGCAAAGCAGCTGAAGGGAGTTGTCTCTCCCTCGCTCACACTCATAAAATCAAATAAGTATAAATTTTCCATTTTATTATTTAAAAATAAAGATGGTCAAGAAAAGCAGAGTCTGCCATCATTCGGCCAAAACACAGGATGGCTTTGACAAACAGAAGCTCTTAAAGCTTCTATTTAAGCTTTTAAAGCTTTTTCATTAACAAAACCGGCCCTCCTGGTTTCGGCTATGCCCTCTTGTGTACGAGGGGTGCAGGGTCTGGGATGTCCCTGCACTCAGGTCCTGTTGCATTGTGGCACGCAGCTGGTGTCAGCACACGGGTATGAGAATGGGACATCAGCTGGTAAATCGCAGCCCTGAGCTGCACCGTGTTCAGCACAGCTTCCTTCCTTGGAGAGTCCCTCACAACTTCAAGTGCATCTTGTTCCAAGTTGGCTTTGCTCTCCTGACCTTCACTTGAGGCCACCTGGCCTCAAAGCCTATGGGGCTCCATACCTTGGTCGGGATTGGGCTCCACTGCACATTGGCAGCATAGATGTATCGGTACGGCTTCCCATTGTGGGCATAATTGATCCGAGGCAGCTCTAAGCCTGGGGAGAAACAAGACGGCTGTTGAGGCCCTGCTGGGCATCCTTCACACAAAAGCACTTCCCTAGCAGAGACCCCCACACTTGATTCCCACCCTGGACTGCATCAAAGGCAGTCGAAGGCAGGGGAGGGAACCCCTAATAATTACACCTGGAGAGTCAGGATCCAGAGACCCAGGTTTCTAAATGCATAAACAGCCCTCATTATCCAAGATAGGAATCAGAGAATTGCTTGATTAAAATCAGAGGCTACTGCAATTTTTGAAAAAAATTTTGAGAAAAAAAAAAGCCAACACTAATGTATGTGGGTGTGAAGCGAAACTTTGGATGTCATGGGAAGGACTGCCAAGGGGGAATAGTGAAATGCATCTGGGAAATTCGCAAGTAATATGGAAAAATAATGTTTAGGAAGGACTTTTAGTCATGTGGGCATACTATTGCTATTATTGGTAACATGATAAATATTGCAGGGTTAAGGGGAAAAGGTTGGCGCCAAGAACAAGCCACACTTCATTAGAAACCAGGAGAAGCGCTTCTGAAGCCTCGTTGGGAGAACGGCTGCTTTCCTATGATGAGTTCTGAGCTTTCTCATTATGTACTTTTTCCTCTGTGCTTATTACATCCATAACAAAAATATCACATCATTCTACTCCCATCCACATAAAGATAATATGGCTTCATGGGCGGCTGGTGTCTTAAACAGAATTTTTAAGTCTGGATACTGAACTAAAAGCGTGCTCTTCTCCCCTCTTAGGGAATATTCCAGGTAATACAGCCAACTGCTAGTGAGGATTGAAGGTTCGAGAACAAACGTAACAGAGGAAGAAATGCTGACCGCAGGAAGATCTCAGGGGAAGGACTCCAGGGTGTGAGTGGTCATTGGTTGCACTTCAGGGTGAATGGAGGTGATGTTGAGATGGGAGGGACTGCTCGATCCCACGTGTGAGTAATCCAGAACCCAACCTCCCGAAGAGCAGGTCAGAGTGAACGTGAGAAAGGGGCCGCTCACTGTGCCAGGAAGAACAAGGTGCCCACAGCTGGCCCCAGAGCAGTCTACAATGCTCCCAGGCCCCTTCTCAAAGCTGCCTGGCCCCCTGTGCCCCTGCAGATGGCCACCCCCAGGCAGGGGTTCATTGAAGTCTCACTGCCTCTGCAGAGTCTCTGTCACTCTCAAAGGGGCTTCAGGATGTGGGAAAAAGCTGAAGTTGAAGTACACTGAGGGAGAGCAGCAGCTTTGGAACATTCTAGATGCTATGGTGTGCTTAGCCAAAGTGTAAATGCAGAGTCTGGGGGCTGCGGAGTCAGAGGGATCTGGATGCTGATCCCAGCTCCGGGCCCACCTTGCTGCTCTCAGCTTTGCCATCTGCAACCTGTCCTGGCACTTGTCCCTACAATGGTACCATTTGCTTGATCCCACCACTGGCCAGGTCCAGAGCTAAAGCCTGGATGCCTGTGAACCCCTTGAATGTCAGCAATAACAGCAAACCCTTGGCGGGGGGGAGGGTGAAATGGTAGGATATCCGAGAAGTGGTGGTGAGGGCCTGGCACAGAACCACCTGTGAAGGCAAGGCAGGACGGCAGTTCCCAGGGGGCACAGTGGAAGAGTTAGGAGCAACTATCTTTGCTTAGACGTTTCAGAAGCATACAACATTGCCACATTAAACAATGGTAACCATGACAATCGAAAAGTAATGTCTCAAGTCACCAGATCTGCCATGAGATGGGCTGGGGAAGCGAGCATGGAGGCAAGGCCTTAAGAGCTGGGGACAAGTCTACACTTGCATGTTCACTTCCACACAGACCAAGGCAGCGATGCGACACAGCTGGGCTACTGTTCATACAAGTGGCTCCTCTTGGCAAACCTGAGGTCACCCTGGGAGAGTTCCCAGGACAGTTAACCTTCCTGATGCCTGACCCCAGTCTGGGGCAGGATTTAAACTCAGCCATATTTTGAGTTTAAATCCACTCTGCCACTTCTAGCAGTGTGCTTGAGCCTGCCTGCTCAGTAATTTTATGTTTGATTGATTAGTTGATTGGTTGAGAGAATATGAACTCCCATTGGCTGGCTCACCTCCCAAATGCCCACAACAACTGAGACTGGGCCTGGCCAAAGCAGGGAACCAATCCAGATCTCCCTTGTGGGCAGCGCAGATCCAAATGCTTGAGCCGACACCTCTGCCCCCATGCTCTGCATAAACTGGAAGCTGGAGTCAGCAGAAGAGTCAGGACTCAAAGCTAGGTACTTGGACATAGAATGTGGATATCCCAAACAGCACCCTGACTGTGAGGCCAAGCCCTCACCCCAACTCTGCCCTTGGAAGTTCAGGCACTGCCCCCTCTGTGCAACATCTGTCTCATCTTAGGTGCTGCTGAGACTCCCCAGAAACACCATCCCTGCTCTAATGGCCTTACTTTTGGAGCAGGGGCACCTGTTACTGGATGTTAGCAACATCTGGAGACACTTTCTGGTTGTTGTAATTCAGGGTAGGGTTTGTCCCCTGCATCCAGTGGGTGAAGGAGATCAGGGATACCGCTCAACATGCCACAGACCCAGAGTCAAGCATAAGTCATCCAGGGACATTGTGACACTCAGGTGGACAAGCACTGCTCCTGTGTGGGGTAGCTGTCCTGAGGCGCCTCTTCTCCATGCAACTCTGTATCTCTCAGGTCTCCTTTGTCACGTGCCACCCACAACACTTATTCTGCAGGTACTGAGATGGTGCAGACACACAAATGCGACTGCTTTACTCTGCTCAGTAAGCCAGTGGTGAGGAAGCCACAGCATTTGTAGAAGGTCCCTAAGGCTGTATTTTAAGACACAGGAAAGAGGCATGTCCCCCACATGGGAGCATGGCAGGAGCTTCTGCTTTTCATCTTGTGACAGGTTTGTCAAGGAAAGGCCTTGGGGTCTCCACAGCAAGGAGCCCCTCCCTACAGGCAGGTCAAAGATGCAATTTACCTTCATAAAGCAATTCTGGCTGGCAGTAGACTTGGTCATCTTTCTCCTTCAGGGCTGTTGCCGTAGTGGATGTCAGTTTGATTAAATTGGAGCCCACTTTTGCATTCTGAAAAGAATCAGCAACAAACAAAAAGAACTTGTTGTCCAGAGTAAAGCCATGTACAGTTTAAAACTATATTAATGTATGTTGTCATGCTTGGCCTCAAAGGCCAGAGGAAGTAGCTGTTTTATCGTTGTTAATTTTTTAAAATGAGAACTGGCAGGTTGGAGTGGCTGCCTCAACGTCACGTAGCTGGTGGGCGGTAGGAGCCAGGCTCTTAGAGCCATGGCTTGTTGCTCTCACTTTGTGCAGCTTTCACCCTCCCAGGGAAAATTGCTGTGCTTCTGAGAGTCGCTTCTTAGTTAACCATGGCATGATTCACCTGTAAAAGCTTGCATCAGCCGTGAAGAGGCTGTTTATAAAGAGTTTACAATGACAGAAGAAATGCCTATGATATAACAGTGGCGGGGGGAAGCATACTGATAAATTTCACAGGCAGTCGGAACTCAGCCACATTAAAAATGACATTGAAGTGAAAGAAGAGGTTGCTTCAAAAGTTCATGGCAAAAGGAATTAAAAGATGAGTTTATTTTGTTGCAAAATGTCTCTGAAGCCCAAGCCTCTGATGGGTCTTCAGAAAGCTCATGACAAGCATGTTGTAAGATCTTGCACATGGTGAGATTGTGGGGTCTTCAATTTCTTTTCCTGTGTTTTAGTTATTTCTCTCATGAAAAGGTATCATTGCTGAAATGGCAATAAACAGGCCATACTGGGCCCGGGTCAACTGTCCTGGGTCCTAGGGCCCCGGCTGCTAAAACTAGTCCTCATTGGAAAAGACAGAACAGTGGATGGCAGGCCTGGATACACACGGAGGATACAGCAGTCCATTGGAGCCTACAGAGGACATCTGGTACCATAGCAGAGGAAGTAGAACAGAGCAAATTGGACAACTACTCCAGCCAAATGCCAAATGATGACAGCAAACATTTTAGCAAATGGAGACACTAAGGTCAACCGTGTCAGCCGATGGATATCAAAAGTGTTCCCTCATCCTTGGATCGGCGAGATCGACAGCATTTCAGAACTATTGAATCCATCCGGGCAGCACCTTCAGAGTGTGCACCACACTGGGTCCCTGGGTCAGTACTGGGTAGCCATTCCCCATCCCCAGAGACTGGGGTGGTTGGAAGGCTGGGTGTGGCTCCTCCCCTTATCTTCCCCCATCCTCCAGATACAGGAAGAAGAAACAATGGTCACAGCCACTTCTCCCTAACCCTCGATCCTTCCCACCCTGATCAACTCTCACTCTAACCATGGGTTACCCTGAAGTTCTGCTGCTTCATTTGCATAATGTGGGTAATGATGGAGCAATGCCTTTCCCTGCATTCCAGCAGAGTAAAAGAGACCATCCACACCAATAGCTTACGGAGCGTGGCTGGTTAATAGGAAGTGCTAGAAACATGTGAGCTGCTTTGGTTGATGATACCGTCTTTGTTATCCAGTCCCCCATACTCCGACCCCCATCCGCGGGGGATGCATAAGGCCCACAGGAATACCAGAAACCAGACAATAACTGCATCAATAAGCACTGATAACTGCGTCCCCAGGTGACGGCAGCTAGCATGCAGTGTGGGTCGGCTGCACAGAGAAGGCTCTTGCACTGCGCAGAGGAGATGCACATTTACATCACGATGCTCAGAATAGCATGTGATATAACACTCACGGAGATCCCCCTAAATAATTTTGGACTGCGGATGGTTGAAAGTAACTGAAGCTGCAGGTAAGGAGAACTGCTTATTTTTAGCAATGCCATTTTGATTCTAATAATTATTTCATGGCAGCCATGCTAAGAGGGTGGGTGTCGCCCTAGAAGATACTGAGGAACAAAATTATAGAAGATCATGATTAGGGTTGATTTCTCATTTACATCTTCCTTTTCAAAATCTTCAAAATGGCTTTTCTCATTTGACCCAGGCTATTTGAACCATCACAACTTCCTGCTGGGAAGGATCACCTCCACTCAGAGATTTGCTTTAGTCCAAGCCCTCAGTTTATACAGAGGAGACAGAGGCCTCAGAGGAAGAAGGTGACTTGCCCAAAGCCACACAGAGAGAGGCAGTGCCCAGGGCCAGTCCCACACAATGCGATTCCCCTGTCCAGAGCAAGAGGCCAAAGCTGGTGAGAGGCTCTCAGGCTGGCTCCATCCCAGCAAGCTCAGCTCATGCTATGTCTAACACCTCAATCTAAATCTACACGGTCTCTCAGGCATTTGTCCTGGTCTGCAATGATTCCCTTTGCAAAGCTGTTTCCTTCTCTTGGGCCTGTCTTCCCCACAAAGTCAAGGGTCAGATTTTGCTCAGCCAGTCCATAGCATACAGCACGTGGGAAGGAACTATTCTGAGAGAATGAAAGAATGCATGACCCCATGAGCTTCTCCACTGAGCACCAGGGGGCCCAACACATGTTCAGCAGGTTGGGAGTGAGGGGCAGAAGAGATGAGGAGCACTGATGGAGCCTCCCAGTCCTCAGGACATCCCAGGAACGGAAGCTCCAACACCTGCATCTGCACGGCGCCTGCCTGCAGTCAGCTGGAGGCCTGCCTGCTGCTTTGCTGGGCCTGCCCGGGCCTTGATGCCAGAGTCTACAGCCTGAAAGTGGTCAGACTGGTTGAGGGAGACGCCCAAATGTTTCCACACATAGCAGCCACCACCGTGACTCGGCTGCTTGCAGAGGCCAAGCTGTACACCTTTGGGAAGAAATCACTTTGCAGTCAGGATTCAACAAGACCCTGCAGCTGCTAAGGCAATAGCTTAGGGATGCGGTACACCCAGAGCCTCAGCGTGGATGTACAGTCTGACAGTGAGTGTGGCTGGGCCTGCTCCCCCATCCGTCACTGGCCTGGTACTGAATGTTAAGTCATATTGCTTTGCCCTGCACCTGAGCATTATGGCTAGGATTCAATTCAATAATAGCTATGAACGCCCCCAGGCCAGGGCTGGCTAGACCCATCCTCATCCCTGGGAGGAAGAACAACTTGTGACCAACCTCAGCTCAAACACCACACAGACAATCCTTTTGGGCTGGGTGAGTTACTCTGTCATTTGTGGCTATGAGGATAACAAATATTTCTGAGAGTAGGGATGTGGATTAGCAAAGCATCTACTGGGCCCTTGGATGTGCAGGACCCAGGATGAGAGCACAGCCAGAGGTTCACCAACAAGATGTTACCATTGCAACCTTGCCAAGCAAAGAGGCAGACTGTCCTCTCCCCAGCTGTTTCAGCACATAGACTTGGGCAATGCTGGGGGAACCCCAGGGCCCAACAGGGTAACACCAGCCATAGGTTCTGTTTGAATCTTTTAACCGAGAATAAGAAAAATAGAAAATTTAGTTCCTTGGCTAAAGCACTCATCAGCGCACATTGGCAGCAGTGACCACAGTGGACAGAGGGACTGTCCCAGCAACAAAGCCTGCATAGTGCGCAAAGGTAGTCTGGAAGCAGGAGTGAACACGAAATCTCAGGACACCTTGGGAGTGAGGTGCAATAGGATAGTGTGGTGGCAGCCCGTCTTCCTCCCCGACCCACTCCAGGCTCCGTCCCCAACTCTAGGGGTCTTCCAGCCTACACAGCCTAGTCTCTAGCCAGCCCTGGCTGCTGCCTGGCCCTGGAGTGGGCACTCCAGTGGCTCAGTCTGGTCTTGGGAGGGCAGAAGCAGATATCAAAGCAGGATGGGGTTCAAGGTATGCGAGTGTATTTGGAGTGGGACATGTTTCTGGTTGGGCAGAAGTGTAGGCTCTGGGGACTGTTATTTACATAGGATAGGCGGTGCTAGACACAGAAACGGCACAGCGAGGGCTCCTGCATGCCCAGCTCAGGGCAAGGGCCCCCTCTTCTCAGGGTCTGAGAGTAGAAGAGGCATGGAACACAGGGCCTGACACACTGTGTGCTCTTGATAAACTATGGCTTCTCAAATGAATACATTTTCAATTTTGCATTTGGAGACAAAGCCCAAACCTACTGATGCAGGCACTGAAGTCCAAGGTGTGTCCTCTCCTGGCCCCTCAGGCTCTAAGGCAGCTCCAGTGTCCTTCAGGATGAGGGCAGCAGCTGTCCCCCATTGCCTGTACACAGCCACATCTCCCCTGCCAAGCCCTGCCCTAGACACTGTCAGCTCTACAAAAACAGGCCCAGTGCTGTCCAGTCTGCCCGTAACCCCAGCTGGCCCAGAGACCATGGAATCTGGGGCAGTCTGGGTCCTCAGATCCAGTTCACTACTGCCTGTTCTACTGGATGACTCTTACTGGTCACAGGAGGACTTTGTGCTCCAGGATTGATTGATTTGAAGGTCAGTTATAAAGAGAGACAAAGATCTTCCATCTGCTGGTTCATTGCCCAGTTGACTACAATGCCCAGCACTGGGCCGCGCCAAAGTTAGGAGCCAGGAGCTTCATTCAGGTCTCCCACATGGGTGTAGAGGTCCAAACACTGGGACCATCCTTCACTGCTTTCACCAGGCCATTAGCAGGGAGCTGGATCAGCAATGGAACAGCCAGGACATGAGTAGGTACCCATATGCAGCTTTCGCTGCTTTGCCACAGCACTAGCTCCTTTTGTGCCATTTTAGAGACTCTGCTTCACCCTCTTCATTCATTCATTCGTGATATTTGAGAGTTTAACAAGTGTCCTCCAGTACAGGGGATAGAGCTACAAGACAAAGAGAATCTTGGCTTCCAGAGTACTGAACCCTTGTAGTGCTTCACAGTACAGAGACAGGCAAGCAAGAGCATGCACTCATCCCAGGGAAGTAAGGAGAGCTGAGCAAGACCCTGCTAGACCCACAGGTCCTGAGATGCAGGCCACCCCAGCAGAGGGCACCTCAGGCGTAGCTCTGGTTGGAGCCAGAGTCGTGGCTTCTCACACGATCTGTTTTGCCTGCCTTTGCAAGTGCAACAACTTGAAAGTGAAGAAGACACATTTAAGGACCCATAAACAGCCATCAAACAGTGTGGTCAGCCCGGGGCTTGCTGACTTCTGCTATTTCAGAGCAACACACAACATGCACGGCAGCTTTTATAAATACACACGCTAACCTTTTTCGCGTGGCTCCATGGAAGCCATCTGCCTCTTGAAGCGGTGAAGGTGACACAATCTCGTGGTGTGCAGCCAAAGGAGGCAGCGGCTCCACCCTGCACAACACTGGGCTGACATCAGCCTTGGGAACGTCCCCCTGCTTCCTCCTGCGCTGCAGTGCCTCCTGGGTAAGACAACAGGGCCTGAGCCTCGTGTGTGGCCACACAGAGAGAAAGTGAGCCCATTTTCTCTCTCCACCTTTTGAGTGGCCAACGAGACAGTTTTGGATGCAACAGAGACAGGGTTGCGTCTTGGCCAGTAACAACCCCTAGCCTCAAGCTGAAGACAGACACCTGCTATTCCTCAACTGATTGTCACACTCAGCTTTGTGCAGCCAGCAGGGCTGCTGCCTCCTAAGCAGACACACTTCCTCTTGCCTCAGTCTAGGGAACAGTGAGTAGATGGCAGCACAGAGGTGACTCTGCAAGTGTTAAGCAGGAGTGTTCTGAGACACGGCCAACAGTGAGGCAGGCTGAGGAGGCACTGCGGACACAGAGAAGCCAGCTGCACAGCAGACTAACTTGGGGTGCTGCTCGCTGCTAGGCATCTGGCCAAAACCTGCCCCATGGGTAAGGAGGGGAGACACTATTCCAGGGAATATTCTACAGGCCTACAGAACTTGGGGCTCCGTCCAGGACAGCAGCAGCCTTTTCAGCCCTTAACAGTTACAACTGTGAGTTTACGGCCTGGCAGGATGGCTCAATTAGCTAATCCACCCTTTGCAAGCATTAGGATCTCACATGGGCACCGGTTCATGTTCCAGATGCTCCACTTCCAATCCAGCTCCCCGTTTATGGCCTGGGAAAAGCAGTGGCGGATGGCCCAGATCCTTGGGGGACTAGGAAGAAACTCCTGCCTCCTGGCTTTGCATCAGCTCAGCTCCAGCTGTTGTGGCCATTTGGGGAGTGAGACAGTGGATGGAACAGCTTTCTGTTTCTTCTTCACTCTGTAAATTTGCCTTTCCAATAAAAATAAATCTTAAACAAACAAAAACCCTGCAGACTTAAAGATGGCTCCCAGCTTGGCTGTGGCCCATAGGGCTGTGTGACCTGTGGCATGCTCCTTACTCTCTCTGAGCCACCAACCTTTGATCTCTACGATGAGGTTACTCTAGGGACCTCTCCCACAGCTGGCTGCGATCATGAAAGTGAGGTAAGGAAAAGAAAATGCTTAGCAAAGTACCTGGCACATGGAATTCAGTTGGTAAATGTGGGCTATCAAAATGTAATTGAATTAAATTTGGTTTCATTTAAATTAATTAAAGCATGAAGTCAGTAACATCTGGAGCCTCCCAGGGAGCCCTGAGCCTCAGCAGAGCTTCCACCCTGACCACATGAGGACCACACAGCTGCTTGGAGTCAGGAGACCACGGTGCAGTGATGGGTTCCTGCACAGGCTGCCAGGAGGGCACTTAAAAAGAGGCTGTTGAAGAAAGCAGCCTGCCAGGGAGAGACGTGCAGTCAATATATGGGTCAGAACAGTGGAACCCAAAATACTGAGTAACCAGTCAGCACCATGGAGACCCACTACTCTGCGAAGCGACCTGGCAAACACGATGGAAGCTACAAAATTGCCTCCCAAAGTCTTTCAGGAAGGTGGCAGAGTGTGGAAGCAGAAGACATTGTATTTATGTTTGAAAAGTTTCATGTGTTCACTTGAAAGGCAGAGACTGAGTGAGAGAGGGCAAGCACTCCCTTCCACTGGCTCACTCTCCAAATGCCCCAGGCCAGGGCTGAAGCCAGGGCTCCGTCGGGGATGGGGTGTCACTCGCTGGCTCGCTTGGTCTATCACAGTGCCTCCCAGGGTTTGCATCAGCAGCAAGCTGGAGTCAGCGGCCAGAAGTGGGGGCTGAACCCAGGGACCCTGGTGTTGGATGTGAACCTCTTAGCTGCTAGGTTAAACTTCTCTCCCGATAAGTTTAGTTGATGCAAAAAGCTTTGACACCCAGGCATAGTTTTCTTGTTAGAACATTTTGCACAAGAATGACTAACATAGAAGGTGCAGGCAGAACACAGACTCACAGTTGTCTGGGTGGTGCTGGGGCAGCCGGGCAGTGGAGGGACACTGAGAGGCGGTGGCTAAGGGATGTGCGATTCTTGTTTTGACTGAAGGAAATGTCCTGTATTTGTTGTGGAGGGGCATTTGGCCCAGCAGTTAAGATGCTGCCTGGGACCCCGTGTCATGCCATGGGGCCTGGGTTCGAGTCCTAGCTCTGCTTCTGAGTCTAGCTTCCCACTAATGCACCCTTGAGAGGCAGCAGGGAGGGCTCGAGTGCTTGGGCCTCTGCTGCCTGCTCCTATGTGGAGGTCCCAGCTTGTGGCTTACTGCCAGGTCCCAGCTTTTGTGGGATTTGCAGCACAAATCAGCAGATGGATCTGTTTCTCTCTGCCTGTCAAACAAAACAAGTAATGCTGAAAGTGATAATTTTTAAAAACATAACTGATTGTGGTGACAGTTGCATAGCTCTGGGAATTTTACTTGGTCCTTTGTGTTTACTTTCTAAACATACTGCTACTTATCTAGATCACTTCCAGAAGCATCCATGAAGGACAGGCTTGTCAGTAGGCATGCGTCACTCTGATTTCACTGTCAACCAAGTGAACGACTGTGTGACTTCTTTCCTGGACTCAGGTCCCCGGGAGGAAACTGAGGCATCCCGGGAGTCATTACCTTGTCCACATGGAGCGGCACAGCAAACCTCCGCAGGGTGGGGACCGAGGTGAGCCTGGAGTTCTTCTCAAAGTCCTGGTTCAGGTTGGCCAGGTAGAAGAGCTGGTAGAGGCTGCTGTCCTCATAGGCAATGACATCAAACACGACACAGCCGTCCTCCTCGTAGGCGTTGACGTGATGGAAGACCACCAGGGGGTCAGTGTAGAACTTGGTGGGCAGCGGCTTCCGCGTCCTCTGGTCGATGATGTGGATGTAGGTCTGGAAGGAGACGTGCACCTGACAAGGCCGGCACTGTGCTCTGGAGGCCCTTGCCTGTCAGGAGCTGCCCCTCTCTGGAGGGTGCCCAGTGGACACCCCCCTTGCTCTGCATTGACACATCCTGTGACATATACACACGTTTGCCCCGCACACATTTACACATCAGTGCGTACACACAGAGACCTGGAGCCTTTAGCGCACCTGCTGGACCACCTGGGGGGGCATTCTATCATTAGAGTGCCTCAGGAGCCTCTGGCTCACCTCCTCTTGTCTCCCAACTCCACATCACACAGTGGTAGCAAAGATGCCAGACGCACCTTGGCAATGGGTGATGGAGGGTGTGAGCAGCCCGGCAAGCCCTGGGCACTGAGGCCTTGCTGCCTTTGTTGGGGGCTACCTCCGCCCTCCCTGAATCTCTCACAGGCTGTCCTCCCTCCTTCCCTCTCTCCTAGGACATACCTTGTCCTCTGGGTGGAAAGCCATGCAGGAGGCCCAGCTCACGCCCCTGACGTATGCAGTTGCCATCTTGACAATGTCCAGCTTGAAAGGCTGCTCCAGGAACACAACGTAGTTCTCGGTGAGGCCAAAGCTGTGGTAGTAGCTCGGGGAGAGCAGGGAGCGGGAGGGGATGGAGCAGAAGACCTCGGCGCCCCTCAGGGGGCTCTTCTTCTCCTTGGCCTCTGTGGGAAAGCAAGGCCTGGGAATTGGGCAGGGGCCAGAGTCTGACACCATCCCTTCAGACCTGGCCATCACAGTCCACTCTGGATTTCCAGGGAAACACAGAGAAAGCCTCAAGGCCCTGGGGGCCGGTGGGGAGGGGAGCGGGGAGGGGAGATGACAGGGCCTGGGAGCTCAGCCCAGCAATCACCTGCTTTTGTAAAGAAAGCTTTATTCAGGACTTACTGCTGCTTACATTGCCTGCACCTGCTTTTGCTTTCCAGAGTCCAGCTTGAGTCCCCAGAAACCACGCATTTCGCAGAGCCCTAAGCCGGCCCTTGGTTGGAAGTGGGATGAGAGAGAGGTTTGACTCCATGTGCTGGGATGGGGCCTGGAATTCTGCATGTCAGGCTTGTTTCCGAGGCTTCATCTTTGGGCTTGTGCCAGAACCATCATCCAATACGTTTTTGAGAGCTTTTTCAATAGATTCTCCGTCCATTCCAACACAACTAAGCACAGGACCAAGAGGCCTATTGTGACGAGGGACATTCACGGGGATCATGAGAAAGTAAGCCAGGGTGGAGGATGTCCCTGTGCTTAACAGGGAGCCGAGGCACGGGCTGCCCAGCACTGCGGTCAAAGTCACGGGATTACACGTGGAAGACCCAGCCTCTCCTCTGGTGGTGAAGGCTGGGAACAGAATGAGAGCATGCTGGAGGGTGAGCTGCTCACCCGGCACCCAGCCACCAGCGGGGCTCGGCACACGTGGGTTTTCTGAGTCCTCCCAGGATGAGTCAAGCCCTGGCCAGAAGGCCTCCACACCCAGGCCCAGGGCGGCTGGGTGGTGCTGAGCTGTCTGCAAACAGCCCCACCCCTCTGGAGGCCACCTGTGCACACTGTAACCAGCTGGCTGGTGGGAGGGCCGCCGTGGGGCTGTGGGCTGATTCCTTTCTTCACAAAACAAATGGAGCACAATGCATGCTGAAATGAAAAGTACCCTGCCTCGGGAGCGGGTGTCTGGGCGTGAACTCTGCTGCCCCAGCATGCCACTGGTGCTCATAGCTGCTGCCTGCGTGATGTCTGTGGCTTGTGGATGCTTGTCACCGCGGCCATGCCCCTCGGTGTCCCCCTTGCACCCCTCAGTCCTCCTCTGTAATGTGAAAAACTCTAATGCCCAGATGAGCCCCCAGTCTGACCTTCTAGGATTCTGAACTTGACCCTCTATCATTTTATTGGCTTACCACCAGGGAGGTTCCATTTAAAGAATGCTTATTGTACCTTCTGACCTCAGGGGCTCACATCTTCTGACAGAGCCTGGCAACTGGCACGGGAGTTTCCACAGGAGTGGCAGGAATGACAGATGGAGACAGCTGTCCTAAACCAGAAGGACGAGTCGAGCATTCCCGTTCCTCCTCTGCCTCCCGAGGCCTGCGCCGCTGCCCTCAGAGCCTGCTCTCCTGGGTGTGGTTCCCAGGAGGGTTCTGGACAAACATGGGCTGGGAGCCTCCCCCTCTGCCGCCTCAGGGACATGCAATCTCAGCCAGCCTGGACTGTGCTCCAGAATCTTGGCCCTCAACAGAGAAGGCTCAGAAAGCCCCGAGAGCAGGGTGGGGCTCTGGCATGGCTCCCAGCAGGCTAAGCTCTCTGATCAACCCCAGAAGACTGGCCGCAGGGACTGGGGAGCAAGTAGGTGGCAAGCCGTGGTACAGATAGGTGTGTCTGCAGGTAAAGACAAGGGGGAAGGGGGAGTGATGAAAATATGAATGCAGTAAAGTACCAGAACCTGAAGACAAAGGTAGAAAAGATGGGTGAGTGAGTGAACAGGTGGACAGGTGGATGGATGAGTGGTGAATGGGTGAGTGAATGGATGGATGGGTGGATAAATAAATGTGTAGATGGATGGATGTTTGGTGGGTAGATGGGTAGATAGGGGGGTGTATGGGTGAATAAACGGGTGGATGGATGGGTAGCAGAAAAGGTGGATGAATATGTGGGTGGGTGGCTGATGGATGAATGGGTGGGCAGGTGGATGGGTCATCTAACAGATAAATAAACTGGGGCCTAAAGAAAAGGTTAGAATTCCACAACGAATCCCAGCAGTTCTTCCTGTCTGCTCTAGAAGCAAACTGGGTCTGTGGTCATCTGAACCACCTGTCAGGGAAGCATCCTCCCCAGCTCAACAGTCGAGCTCATTAGAAAGAGCCATGCCGGGCTCTTCTGCTTTGTGACAACCTACCTGGCACCGTGGCCGGGATCTTAAACAGCACGTATTTTGTCTTTCCCTTGTCCACGATGGATGTGCCCATGTTGAGAACATTTCCAGCTGTGTCGTAGTGAGGATGCGCTGTTGCCAGGTTCACTGCCACGTACTTACGATAATCGACCTGCAGAACACAGTGGCCACCCAGTTTTAAATGAAGAAGGCAAAATCCAACCCCTTCCAGATTCAGAGAGGGAAGGTTTTGCTTTTGTTTTCCACGCATTCCCTGATCGGACACTAAGGCAGAACTTGCACCTCAGTCGTTCTGGAGGCTTGATGGGACCTGACAGGAAATCACATGGGGTTGGGCGGAAGCTCCAAGAACAACCAGGTTGCAGGGAGTTGGTAAGTTGGACTATTTTCTGTGGCTGCTGTCCTGGCCTGACACCTGCCTTTGACCCGAAACTGTAAAGAGCTCTGAGCACTGACCTGGGCAGAGACCACCAGAGAGCAGGTCATTAGATCAAAGTGAAAGAAACTTCAGGAACAATTGGCCTAATGAGCCCCTCTCCCAGAACCATAAGGTGGCCGGAAACTAACTGCCAGCACTTCCTTCCTCCCCCCAGAGTAGCTCCAGCTACTCCCAAGTTGCTCCCAGTTGCTCCCAAGCTCTGCCTCCTCCTGTGTGGAAAGCATGCATCAGTCAGACCCATGCCCTTCATATTACAAGGAGTTGGGCATCTTCCCAGCTAAGAAAGGCAATCGCTTTGCCAGCCCACTCAAGTGCACTGCCGAGACATCAGGCTTTGAGCAACCGGCTGGAAGAAGTCCTAAGTGGGTCTATTGATTGCCATGAAATGTTGACTGGATCTGCTGGGGCACTTGCTTTTGTGGCTCCCTGCTAATGCCTCCCTCTTCAGGTCAGTGCAAGGAAGGGCTGCCAGACCTTGCAGGTGCTCCAGCTCTCTCACTCCTCCAAACAGCAGCTGAGCTCCTGCAGGGCCGAGAAGATAGCTATGGGAGAACCGTGAATTCCAAGGAGATAATGTTGAGATCCTAACCCTGGGACTCAGGAATGTGGACCCAGTTAGAAACGCAGGCTTTAACATGTAAGGTAGAGGAGGTCATGGCTCAGAGCTGTGGTACAGAGGGTTAAGTGCTGCCTGAGACCATGCCAGCCCACACCAGAGTGTGGGTTCAAGCCCAGCTCCCTGTTAATGTGTCTGGGAAAGCAGCAGAGGGTAGTTCAAGACCAGGATGAAGTTCTAGCCCTCTGGCTTTGGCCTGGCCCAGCCCTGAGCTACTGCAGCCATTTGAGGAATGAATCAGCAGATGGAAAATATTTCTCTCTCTAATTCTGCCTTCCAAACAAATAAAATTAGCATGTTTTTAAAAGATGATGTCACAATGCATTTAGGGTGTGCTCTCACCCAATGCTATGTGCCATTACAAAAGTGGCATAATTAGACACACAGGGACACAGGAAAAATGTCACACTGCGATGGAGGCAGAGCCTGGGATGGCATGTCTCCATGTCCAGCCCAAGGGGACTGGTAACACCAGAAACCAGAAGAGACAAGGAGGGACCCTCTTTTAACCTTCAGACACTCGGGTTTCAGGCTTTGGACCTCCACACGGGCGAGGCAGTAAATTCTGTGGCTTCAAGTCACCCAGCCTATGGTGTAGACATGCCTTGCTTAGGGCTGAGCGCACATTCTGTGAAAGCTCTCGTAGGTAGTTTTGTCACCCTGTGAACACCATGAAGGCACTCACGCATGCTAAGACGTCACCGTGGCTGCCATCTCGAGGGACCCGGCATAGCTTCAGGCTACCTGGTGGTTAACCGGTGCAGCTTTGTTACAACAGCCACAAGAGCCAACAGTCACAGGGATGAAGACGGCTCACTCCGTGCCCTCAGGGAGCTTTGCATACAAGGTTGTGTTGGGGGAACTGCCTTGGACGGGGACCCTAAGGAGCTCCTTGCAGGCAACTTCCCCCCCACCTGTCCTAAAGGAGGTCCCTTTCTTCTGTGGTGCCCTTTACAGATTAGCCCATACCTTCTCCAGGGTCTCCAGGGTCTGAGGGTTGATTTTCCGGATGTAATTGGTCTCCGTGGCCGCGTAGAAGTCCTCTCCGAACCTCATGATGTTGATCAAGCAGTTGTCCGTGAAGTCGGGGATGGTGTGGGACAAGTAGGAGAAGGCCCTGAGAAGAAAGCAGATTGACAGCTGTCTCTCCAGAAAGTTCCACCCTGGAGTTGATTCCACTCAAAGTCCTGGGTCTCAATGGGTCACTCAGGGAATCCTGGGAACTCAGGTATACAGGTTCCCCAAAGACACCCCCACACTGAGTCCTCAGGACAGCATGGCGACCAACTGACCCCTCCTGGACTCACACACAGATCTGAATTTCTCCCAGCCCAAAGCCCGCAGGTACAGGGGTGGATTTGAAGAAGCTCTTCAGAAACCTACCAGGTGCCCCTCACAGCCCCCCAAGTCCAGAAAACTCCCAGGCCCCACTTGGACAGGAATATGATTTCATCATGGTTGTCATACATTTCTCCAGAAAATCAGTTCTTTCCCCAAACAAATTAATACTCAGGAATGAGTACTTTCATGTAACCAGAGGTAAAATCAGCCTAAGAGGAAAGAAAACCCAAGGCTTGCGAGAAAATCCTCGGGCAGGCCGTGTATGCTGGGAGTGCTCCCCCCACTGGCCGATTCTGTAACTGCAAGGAAGCTCCAAGTGTGTGGTTTTCAATTCACGAATGCCCCCCTCTCTCTCACGGGCTCCTCCCCTGAGTTCAGGGCTGGGCATGTGCCCGCCCTGGGCCAGGTGCGGGAATGGGAGAGATGATGTCAGTTCTGGAAAAGCAGGAGCAGTCTTCCATCTCTGGCCCAGCCTCTTCCTAATCCTTTCATACGTATTAAGAGCAGCAGAAAGGACATGTTGCAGAAGTCCCTGGCTGGAAACTCTGTTGAATCATACCCCAGCCGATTTACAGCAGACACAGTAGAAAATATCCCCTCTCCTGTCCTCTGCCAGCTCCCCCTCTCTGAGTGCATCCTTCAGAATTTCTTTGTACCTGTGTGAGCAAATACAAGTCTGAATTTGCTCTTGAACGAAATAAAGCTTACTGTGTGCTGCTTCCGTTCCTCACTCTTCTCCCTGCTTCATTGTTCATCTGGGAAACATTTGCAGACAGCACAGAGAGCATGCTAGTCCCTCGTCCCTCCTGCGTGGCAAATTTCTTGCTCAGTCCCATTGTTACTGTGAAACCACTCTCCTGTGGATGAAGCCGGGTTGTTTCTGGTTTCTTTCTACAACCACTGGTGCCGCCAACAATACCTGCGGCATACTTCTCATTCAGACACGAGTGACTGTCTCTCTAGCCCACCAGGAATGTGCATCTGTAATTGTGCTAGAAACTTCCAACCAGCCACCACACGGGAGGGTATCTGATAATCTGTCAAATGCCCTTTGCCCCTCTGGCTATCAGCCATCAAGTACCGCCTAACAGGAGTGGTCAGAGGCCCGTCATGTGGCATTCTGCTTATCTGCCCTCAGCACCAGAAGAGCTGACCCTGGCTATTTTGACCCTTGTGGATAAAAGAAAGCACGGGACATAGTTTCAAAGGCAACAATTACTTGGAAAATATGTTTTTGCAGGGGTCCGGGTAAGCCATCGTCCCAAACTCTGACACCACGATCCTGTTTGCTTCGATGTTGGCATTGTAGGTGTCACTCCTCAGGTATCTGCTCCGGTAATAGACCTCGCCTGGAAAGGAAGCAGCTCATTAGCCCCGACGCGTTGCTTTCTTGCTCACGTGCATGCCTACTACACTGGCATTTGGAACGCCACGTTATTTGCTCCTGTTTGCACTCAAGGAGACTGTGCCCAGCTTAGCCCCACTTCCATATAGGAGAACTAAGGCTCAGAAATATTCCATCAGCTCTCCCATCCAGGCTTGCCCATGCCATCATCGACGCCAGCTGCCATGCTGGCATCCCTCAAGGGAAGGCCTGGACTAACAGGACTGGTCCAGAGGCTGCCTATGCGGGCTGGGCTCCTGTGGGATCCCATTTGGTTCTGTAGGAGCCCTGCCCTCTGCAGCCCATCGACAGTGCCAGCCGCTGGAGGAGCACTGATACCTCCATACTGAGACCAGAGCTGCTCTGTGACGGGAGCCCCATGCGGCCAGGCCCTGCAAGGCTGCAACACACTGCATGACTGGATCTGGATCTGCCATTTGCAGATCCAACCATGCAAACAGGCTGGGAGGCCCTCAGCTGCACTGCTGTCTAACAGACGGCCACATACCCATTGATGGAGATGACACACGCCTGTCTCCTTACAGCTTTGTAGACAGTCTGAAGGGGTCTCACTTAGCCACCACTGCTAAGGTGTCAACAAAGTAGTTCCTCCTGGAGGCTCTCAAGAGACCCCATTCCTTGCCTCTTCAATTTTCTAGAAGGCTCTTGTACCGCGTGGCTCCAGGCCACACGACCCTGACCTCTGTGGCCAGCCTCACCTCTGCTCTCTGACACTGTCCATCCTGCCTCATCTCTAAGGCCCCTGTGACCCCACTAGGCCCTCCTCACACTCCAGGGTGATCTGCCCATCTCAAGATCCTTCCCCTAACCACACATGCAAGATCATTTTTGCCTTGTGAAGCAGCAAATAGCATATTCAAGGCTTCCTTCTGAGAGAAGAGAGAGAAAGGATACAGGGGAAGAGACAGGAGGGGACAGAGGATTCCTCCCAGGTGGGAGTAGATCAGCGGAGACTTTCTGGAGGAGGCAGCACTTGCAATAGCCCTGGAAGCCTGAGGTGAATGCAATTCCTGTGCAGTGATGAGGCAGCAGGTAGGAGAGGGACAAGTTGTCCCACTCATTCAGCCTAAGATGCCCCTGAGCAAAGGCCCAGAGCTGAGACAGTGCAGGCCGTTCCCTGTGGGAGCTAAGCCTGCCGCCAGCAGAGGTGGAGGAGTGGAGGCAGCTGGCCTGAGCTGAGAGCAGGGCGCCTTCTGCATGTGCTGGGCTGTTCAGTGGTTGTTTGAAGCCAGGAGGTAGGCTGCTACCTCATTTTGCTGATAATTAGCAAACGATGTTAAGCTGATTCCCCTCCCCACCAAAGATTTATTTACTTGAAAGGCAGAGAAAGAGGGAGAGATTTGCCAGCTGATTCATTCCCATAAATGGCTGCAATAGCTGGGGCCAGGGCAAGTTAACAGAGGAAATCTGCAACTCCATCTGGGTCTCCCCCATGGGTGCAGGGGGCCTGGGACCATTTTCTGTTGTTTTCTCAGGCACATCAGCAGGGAGCTGAATCAGAAGTGGAGTAGCCAGGACTTGAACAGGCACCTACATGGGATGCTGTTATTGCAGGCAGTAGTTTAACTTGCAACACCACAACACCAGCCCTGTTAGTGGACGTTTTACCCTTGGAGAACATGCTTCTATGTGTGTGTGTGTGTGTGTGTGTGTGTGTGTGTGTGTGTCTTCAGCATTTGTAGAAAAAAGGAGGTCTGGACACTCTGATGTTTCGTTCTGGAGTGTTTTAACAGAGAACTGGGTACAGAAATGCCCACCCCATCCTGCTGCGTGTAGGGAGAGACACCGCATTCATTCCCAGCTGATCCTTGCGCAGTCCCTCCTTGTTATTTTAAGACAAAGAAGCTGGTACTGCCAGCTCGCGCCAATGGGGCACGGGCGTGTTGGGCACTTCCTGTGGATTATCTGGTTTGATGCCCACAACACAGGAAGCGGGTAGGGTACTCCAAGCAGAGAAAAAGCATGACAGGAAAATAAAACAAAACCTGAACGATGCCCGAAGGCTTCAAATTTCCTACCGACTGAAGTACAAAGTGTACACTCACAGGCCCTGTGACCCATTTCTGACCTAACAACTCAAGATTCAGAGATGTCAAGTACCTTGTCTTGGGTCACACAGCCAGCGAGCAATAATCTAGATCCAAAAGCCAGCATTTAGGGCCCAGCGTGGTAGCCTAGAGGCTATCGTCCTCACCTTAAAAGCACCAAGATCCCGTATGGGTGCCAGTTCTAATCCCGGCGGCCCCGCTTCCCATCCAGCTCCCTGCTCATGGCCTGGGAAAGCAGTCAAGGACAGCCCAAAGTCTTGGGACCCTGTACCCACATGGGAGACCTGGAAGAGTCTCCTGGCTCCTGGCTTTGGATTAGCACAGCTCCAGCCATTGTGGCACTACGGGAGTGAATCAATGGGCGGAAGATCTTCTCTGTCTCTCCTCCTCTGTGTATATCTGACTTTCCAGTAAAAAATAAAAACAAATCTAAAAAAGAAAAAAGCCAGCATCTAAAGTTGGCCCTTTTCCTTGGCAAAAGCAAGCTGTTTGCCACTTCTGTGTGATCCAGAAACTTGCCATCAGCACCTCACAGCCAGGTGACATTTCCCAAACTGAACAGAACTGCAGAAACTACACTGTGACCAAGGAGCAGAACCTGGCAGGGGCGGGAACAGGGTACATTTGGTGCAGCTGCTAAAACTGCACTTGGGGCGGGGCTGGCAGTGCGGCAGAGGGTCAAGCCACCGATTAAGCACCGGTATCCCATACGGATGCCACCTTGAGTCCCGCTGGCTCCGCTTCTGTCCCAGCTCCCTGCTAACGTATCCGGGAAAGCAGTGCAAGAGGACCCAAGTTCTTGGGCTCTTGTACCCGTGTAACAGACCTCGATGGAATTCCTGGCTTATCCACTGGAAAATCAACACCTGCTACGGATTTATGGGATTTCAAGTCCTATCTGTGGTTGCCTCGGCAGGGCCAGTCCAGATGATTCTGCCGTCCTCACGTAGCCATGGGCTGATGTTCCCACCCAGCCCTGTTGGCATCACCCGCCCCTGCCCAGGACTCCACAGGAGGAGTGTGTGCTTCAGGGGTCCTGACACACACCCAGTGCACTTCATGGCAAACAGCTGAGAGTGGGCTCCTAACAGAACTGGAGCAGACACGGACGTCCCACTAGCTCCTCCCTCAGACTGTGGGAGGTGACCGGGTGTTCTTAGGAGGTTGACAACTTTAGATGTCACCAAGACATTTCTCTCTCCTTGAACCTCAGCGTCTCCTTTGTGATACGGGGTTCTCTCCCTCTCTTCCCAGGGCAGGCAGAGGAAGTGGTGGTTATTGTATGGCCTCCTGGGATGCAGTGTGCCCCTGGTGAATGACAGCTGCTGGGCCTGTTGTGCTCTGACCCACAAAAATCCAGAGATGGAAAGACTCGCCTGCAGTGTTGAGTCTATACATGCTACACGCTGGGTTGCAGGTACACGCTGCACCCAAGAGCAACACATCAGGGCCGCCCTCGCCTTCTCCGCCCTCACTCCCATCCCTTCCTCCTGTCCCTGCCCAGCCCCTGAGCTGGCCTGCCTCCTGCAGACCACCCTTCCCGGGAGCCATCACTACAAAAGCACTGGTTAAGGTGCGTGGCCCCAATACCGAATTTTCTTCCCTTGAGAAGTAAAAGGTGCAGTCCAGGTTGCAGTCCAGACTCCCCATAAAATGCAGCCTGTTCCAGAGCCCCTTCAGTGGGCCTGGAGAAGGGGAGGGGAAGGTCTCATGAAAGTGTGTCACCCACGGCCTACATGAGGGCTATGAGACAGATTACAGAAGGGGCCACCACGCCTTCTGCACTGCCCAATTAGCCTCATTCCTCCAGCAGGGACAGAATAAACAGGCAAGTGCCTGCCTGGGGCAGGGGAGGGGAGCTTGCTCAGAGAACTGGGCTAAGCGCCATGGTGTGGGGGCAGGGCAGCGAGCTGGATGCGCACATATGTTGGTGTCTGCTTTCAGACCCTGTCCGTAGGTGACTCCGTCTGTTAGTAGCAACACTCGGGCATGGCCGAGGGTGATCCCTGTACCTTGTCATCTGCAGGCCTGCAGGAAGCAGAGCTTGGCTGTCTGGAACCCTTACAGAGTCACAGACCCGAGCGTTCTCTCTTCCCTCAGCTCCCTCCCTTACAGAGGCTTTTGTTCGTCTCGGTTTTCTGCCTGTGGGCTGGTGTGCCCTAAGTCTTCCTCTAGGTTTGGAGGAAGTTTTCAACCAGGGCTATGAGCTGAACTCACCAGGGAGCCTGTAGGACAGAAGCCTATAGCCTGGCCCTAAGCTCCATACCCCAGTCTTACCACTGCTGGGGTCTACAACGCCCCCAGTGGAGGAGAATTAAGCCCATTTTACTGAGGAAGAAAACTGAGGCCGACTCAACCATGGTTCCTTCCTGCCAGGGGATGGGAGTTAGAGGAAAAGAAAAAACGCACTGAGCCTGTAGCATTCAGAATGATACTCTCCCATGCTGTGACCCAGCCCTGTGGAAGTCGCCTACAAATCCACCTAACTTCCTTAAGAACTCGCCCCAGGCAAGTCACAAGAGTGCCAGAGCCAGCCCAGTGCGGCAGCATTTCTGCTCCATCTCCTAAGCCAAAATTTTGTCTGATTTGTGGTCCTGCTCTTTCCGCTCCTAGAGCCAGCCTTTCCGCTCCTTGCCCGAGTCACCCAGCCAGCTACTGCAGGAGGGACACAACCTGCCCGTACCAGGACTGGTACACGCAGCTGGGCTCTTTTCAGCTCTGGATTATGCTCTCTGCTTTGACCTTGGCCGATTCCATAGTCCAAGGGCTGCCACCTACTCTTGTTTGCCTTATGGAAGATGCACATGAACTCCCTGAAAAGGAGTTGTGGCCATCTCAGCAGGGAGGTTTACTCGACATGTACTTCCGCTTCTGCAACCCCAGAGATGCCCACGTCCTCATCCCGGGAACCTGTCACCTGGCATGGCAAAGCCACTCGGTAGACCTTGAGAGAGGGAGATGATTCTGGCTTGTTAATATTACCAGCTGGTCCTGGTGGGAGGCAAGCAGGAGGGCCTGGTTCAGAGCACGATGCAGGAGCAAGGAGAGACAGAGAGATTACAGCAAGCTGTGCTGTTGGCCTTGGGGACAGAAGTGAGCCACCGGCCAAGGAATGCAGGCGACTGGGGAAAGCTGGAGAAGACGTGGGAGCAGATTATCCCTGGAGCCTCCAGAGGGAAGCTAACCGTGCCAGGGCTTGGTCAAGAACCTGTCTTGGACCTGTGACCTCAGAGCACTGGAAGTGCACACCTGGGAACTCCAGAGGGCTCAATAGACCCACCCTGCGCTCTCACCGTCTCTGATGGCAAAACTGTGCAGGAGGGCCAGGCCGTCGAACCAGTGGTTGTACGTGTTCTCCCCGACCGTGTGCATCCCAGGCCCGTTGCGTAGCAGTGTCCCTTGCAGCCACGGAGGAATCTGGCCTGTTGGGAGAAAAAAGGCCAGATGCCAAAATGGGAAGAAAGTGTTGTGGACAGCCCTGGGGCTGCAGAGCCCCCCGTGCCGCATGCTGCACCTGCCTCTCCATTTTGGATTGTTTCTAGAAGATGTATAAAATGCCTGGCATTTTGCCAGTACTAAGGATGCCAAGATGTATAGACATCATCTCATTAAAGAGAAGAAAACGAGCCCCGGTGCATACTGTGACAGAAGCCACACTCCAGACCCAGCAAAGGAGCCGGAGAAAACAGAACCTCACTCGGATGTGGGCTGTCCTTCAGACAGAGGGTGCTTGTCTCACAACGACAGTCCAGAGCCGTGCGACCCAGTGTGGCAGCTGGCAGTGCCACGTGGTCACTGAGCACCTTCAACGTGGCTGCCAGGCCAGGCTGGGGCTGTGGGAGAGCATTCATGCACAGAGCACATTTCCAAGACTGAGTAGGAAAAGCTAAAAGATCTCATGAGCAGTGTTTAATATCGATCATCTCCCGCAGGCATGGTATTAACAGACACACACGTGCGTGAGTCATTTTGCCTGTTTCTTCCTCCTAGTTTAAATGTGTCTAGCAGAAAATTGTACTTCTTGCTAATGCAGGCCCTGGAAGACAGCAGTGGTGGCCAACATCCACGTGGGACACCTGGATTGAGTTCTAGGCTCCTGGCTTTGGCCTGGGCCAACTGCAGGATACATCAGCAGATGGGAGCACCTCACCCCTTCTCTCCAATAGAACAGACTCTAAGCACACATGGGGCACGCACTGCACTTCTGCTGGGACAGTGTTGCCCTGAGATGGGGCTGGAGCCACTACCAGGATGTCCCACCAAGCCTCCTCAGGACACAGGAGCTGCCAGGGAGACCCAGTGGCAGGGCACAAGGTCCAGGGCATCCCAGAGCGTAAGGGGCAGCTATGTGGGCTCCCCTTTCTGAATTAAAGTGCAACGAGCATGTATGTTAGCTTTTGGAAACAAGCATCTATGCAGTACCCAGTGCATCTGTCTTAAAACCTTAGAGGAAACAGACCAGGTAGTGCAAGCGCTAGCGACGGAAAAGTAGCTGTCTTCTATGTTCTCGTCTGTACTTCCAAACTGCATCAATCACGTGTCATACTCACCTACGTGGAGCTAACAGATACTGTGCTTTCCTTAGCTTCGTAATTAGGAACTGACTGCTCCAAGTCCCTGAAAACCTCCATCTCCCCACTGCACAAGTGCACCCACGGCAGGCTTCTCCTGAGAATCATGCAGTCTGTGTCTAAAATCAAACCCCCTGTGTACCAGAGCAGACTCCTGAGCTATCCTCAGGATGGGGGGAGTGCCACTCAGGGGACCCGAGGACTCGGGACCCGAGAAAGAGGCGACCCAGAGGGCAGAGAGCAAAAGAAGTGGACCTGGGGCCATGCGATTGACTGGCAGGTGTTCACTGCTGGGGTGCCTGATGCAGATGCATTGTGCAAGTGCACACCTGCACATTCATTTGGACATCATCTTAGGATGCCTACATTTGCACAAATACATCATACACTCAGAGGGGTCACCTTGCAGACCATTTCCTTGTCCACGAAGTCTGTTGTGACATGCACGATCCTCTCCTCCCACGAACAGGAACCACCTCAGTCTCCTCCATGAAGACTTGCAGTGTGACAGTCTGGGCCATGCATCACTGACCCCATGTGTTGTTGCCTAGACTATTCCAAAATACTTCACATGAAGCGTCGCCTCTATCACCTGAACACAAAGGAAGAGCCCGCTGTCGACACCAAGTGCTCACCTGTGACCGTGGCCTTCACGGGCTCCAACTGTTCCTTCTTATTTCTGCCGAACAGGACATCCATTGTTAGCACATGGAGTGACACTGGCAGCAGCCACAATCTCGCTCTGCCTTCTCGGGAGCTGCCCCTTGCCCCACTCTGCCCCTCACGTCTCCAGCCCCACCGTCCCTTGACTTTCCCTCTCTGTCAGCTCCGTCTTCTCCCCTGGCTGGCTGAGGAACTGAGGTCTCTGGTTGACCAAGAAAGCCACTCTGGCATTCTGTCTCCGAAGGCTCAAAGGGCGATTCCTGGGACCTGGGTCCTGGCTAATCTATAATCCTCTGTGCTCTCAGCTTTCACTTTGGGCTGGGCCAAGTAAAGCTCGTTCCACTCATTTCTAAATGAGCCACCTGCTTGGGCGTCTGTTTCAGGCGCTGAAGATGCTCATGAGCAGAGAGAACCATGCCAGGGAGCCGGGTCCAGGGCGCGTGGAGCTCACACTCCTGTAAGGGCTGGTGAAGTGTTCAGCATCTGCAAGGCCAGGGAATGTTTCATGTTTTGTTTCTAACAAAGAACCCTGATTCTGACTCCTAAATATCACATTTCAAAAGAAAGTGGATTTATTATTTTCTTTCTTCATTTCCTTGCTTCTTCTCTCCCTTAGTTTTTTTTTTTTTTTCCTTTCTTTCTTTTGTAGCATGAGAGAGAGAGATTATCCATCTACTGATTCACTTTCCAGACAGCTGCAACAGCCAGCACTGAGCCAGGCCGGAGCCAGGAGCCAGGAGCTTCTCCCGGATCTCTCACACGCGGGGAGGGAGCCCAAGCACTTACGGCCATCTGCTGCTGCTGCTTTCCCAGGCACATTAGCAGGAAGCTGAATAGGAAGTCAGGTAGCTGGAACAGGAACACGACGCCAGCCCCTTTTGTGAGAAGGAAACATAAAACGTTGTGTATCCATTTGAAAAGCAGAGAGAAGTGTGGGCACTTGGTGCCACCTGGGACAATCATAACCCCTAGCAGACTGCGTGCTGGATTTCAGCTTCCTGTCAGGCTCCCCTTGGCCGGCAGGAGGTGGTGACGGGTATCTATGTTCCTGGCACCTGCAAAACAGGTTTCTCGAGTTCTAGGCTCCTGCCCGAGTCTGACCCAGCCCTACCTGCTGCAGGCATTGGAGGAGTGAACCAGGTGATGAAAGTTTATCTCTTTTTTCTGCCTTTCAGATACATAAAAAACAAATAAATATAGAGCAAGAACTAAAGCTTTGCTTAGGAACTATGAAGAGTAATGAAAAGCAAACTTTAGTCCAACTTGTTGCCCCATCAAGAGAACAAAATAGTGGCTGCCTCTGATGAGAGGGCTCTCCAGGACTCCCAGGTGAGGTGAGGCCATCACTGGAGACCCACATTTACACTGCCCAGAGGGGTGCGAGCTGGTAAAGTCACACTCTGGGAAGACAGTGGCAGCCTTCCTCTTGTGGGTGAAGCAGGGAAAGGCTGAGAAGGACAGCGGTCAGGTCTGGGCTGTGCCAACATTCCAGGAGCAGAGCTGCTTGGTCCCAAGCAGGCTGTGCACCCAGCCACTCCCTGCACCTTTGAGTCACCTGCTGGGGGTCCCATTCCAGACCCACCAACTCCAAAATTCAGATAATGGAGTTAGGCCATCTGTGTCTCCAGAAGATTCTACTGTGGGCAAGAAGCCTTGATACAGGGGGAAAAAAAATCTCCATGTTTTGGGTTGATTCCAGATTCAACTTCCACCTTGTCCTTCCTCTGTGGCTGCCCTGCCTGCCTTATCCTCTCTGTGCTTCCCCTTCCTGATCTATCAAGTGGGAACAGCAAAATCAGACTCTCCAGGCTACGGCAATGCAGGCGAAGGCACCCGGCGCCTGACGATCACCCATCCAAGGCACTGCCTCTCCTCCCATTTCTGTAGGGGACACCTCCCTCTGACCCCCCCTTTCCTGGAAGCTTCCACTCCCACACCCCCGCCCTCAATCGCTTGTGAGTTTACCCATTGTCTGGTGTAAGCATGTGTATTTGTACCAGAGCTATTTATTCATGGCTGTGAAAGCTGTGTTCTTGTGAGGATTAAATTAGAAAGTCTGGCAAAAACTAAGGCTCAGGAAAAAGCAAGCAAGCAAGCAAGCCAGCCAATACAACAATGATTTCTCCTGCAGTGGAAGAGCGAGTGCTTAGGGCTTAGAGATCAGAGACCTAGCTTTGGCCCCCAGCCCGAGTTAACAGTGCTGACTCTCTTAACCATCTCAGTGCTGACACATGATCGGTGGAGAGTGGGATGAAGTGTCTGTCTCCTGGCCCATGCTTCATCAGTCTCTGAAAAATGATTCTCATGGGACCAGTGTTGTGGCACAGTGAGTTGAGCTGCTGCCTGTGGTGCCAGCATTCCATATCAGAGCAAGTCCTGGCTGCTCCACTTCTGATCCAGCTTCCTGCTGCTATGCCTGGGAAGGCAGCAGAAGATGATTCTGGAGCCTGGGCCCCAGACAGCCACGCAGAAGACAGGGTGGAGTTCTTGGCTTCTGGCTTGAAGTTTGGCCCAGACCTGGATGTTGTAAGTCATTTGGGGGAATGAACCATTGGGTGGAAGACCCACCCTCCCCCACTTTTCTGTTGTTCTCCCTTCAACATACAAGAATCTTTTGAAACGAGCCCACTGCTCACAGTAGTTTGGCCTGTGCTCTATGCCATTGTCAGCAGCAAGAGGCCCAAGAACTTGAGCCTCTGCCAGTGACAAGGGAGACCTGGAAGAAGCTCATGGTACTTGGCTTCAGCCTGGCCTAGCGCTGACCATTGCGGCCATATGGGAAATGAACCAATGGCTGGAAAATCTCCCTCTGTGTCTCCCCCTCTTTCTGTGTAACTCTTTCAAACACATAAATAAACAAATCTAAACAAACAAAAACCCAGCTATGAATGTAAGAAGAGCTTAAAAAGGACTTTTTTATGCTAGGAGAGAAGAAAAAAGAGATGGCTGTTTGTCATAGTGGTGTCTTGGGCCAACCAAGAGAGTGCCTGGTTTCAGTTCCAGACACTTGGCTTCCAATCCAACTTCTTATTACTGTGCATTTGAGGGAGAGGCAGCAGGTGTTGGCTCTAGACTTGTGTTGCTGCCATCATAAGGGATACTCAGATGAGTTCTGGGCACCTGGCCCAGGCCTGGCTGTCCTGGGCATTTGGGGAGTGGACCAGTGGATATGTCTCTCTGTATTTCAAATAAAATGAAAATGAATGCAGATTTTGAAAACCCAACAGCCTTATTTTGCAATTCTTTATCTACCATTACCAAGTTATTGCCTAAGATAATATTCCCCTTTTGGAGATAATGTTATCCTATCTAAATTAGTTTGCAATTTTCCAATTAAGCTAGCTTCTAAACTGGTGCCTCTAATTAGCCTGGGTGATAAGGGGTTAAGGAGTAGGGACAGCAGATAACGTTGCAATCTCTGCTAACAGGGTTCAAGGTGATGGGCAAAGTCTCCATGGCTGGGGAGGGAGACAGGTCTAAGAGGCCAGACAGCCTCACCCGCTGTGGTTCCTGGAGCACAAGAGCCACGTGATTGCAGCCAGCGGATAAGGTCTCCGAGCTGCAGCAACGGCGTCTACGTGAGCACAGCACTGACGCCATGAGCTCAGAGGCTCCTGGGAGAGCTGAGAGGGCAGACAGTGATGGCCTGTGCTGGGATGGACAGTCTGGGCTACACTTAGGAGGTGCAAGTGGCAAGGCTGAGAGCCAGGGCCTTCCTGGAAGTCTTCTAATAGACTTCAAGTTGCTACCACAGCCTTTACGGCCCAATTGGTGATGCTTGAAAAAAACAAATTCCATTGGAAAAAACGCCTTGGTAGTAGTCCTGACATCTCTCCCTCCTAAAATGGTTTCCTGCTTGGTCCAGTTTACTAGCCTCAGTAGTGGTTATTTTATTATTATCATTTAAAATTTTCGATTTTTAAAAGATCTGTTTATTATTATTGGAAAGGCAGATCAAATTTGTGGAGAGAAGGAGCGATATAAAGAAAGATCTTCCATCCTTTGGTTCACTCCTGAAATGGCCGCATTGGCCAGAGCTGAGCTGATCCAAAGCCAGCAGCCAGGAGCTTCTTCTGGGTCTCCCATGAGGGCACAGGGTCCCAAGGCTTTGGGCTGTCCTCTACTGCTTTCCCAGGCCAAAAGCATGGAGCTGGGTGGGAAGTGGAGCAGCTGGGACACAAACAGGTGCCCTTAGGGGATCCTGGCACTTGCATGGTGAGGATTTAGCCACTGAGGCACCAGGGATCAGCCTCCTGTGGGCCTCTGGTCCTCTGGTCCCATGTCTTGCAGCCACCTTCCTCGCTGCTGCCTCCAGCTGACTTGGTTGAAACCCAACCCTGTGGTCGAGGTACTTGATCATTTCAGCAGTGTCTGGCAAAAGCAGACATTGAAAAATACCAGTTGAATGAATGAGCGAATGAACAGCATGTGATCTGATTGTATTGTTGTATTAGTGTCCCAGGGCTGTCCTAAAAATGTGTCCCATGCTGGATGGTTTGAAACAACAGAAATGCACTCTCAGGAGTCCACATCCACTGTCAGCAGGATCCCGGCAACAACAGCTGGAGGCTCTAGGGAAGGAGCTCCCAGCTGCTGCCTGCCATCTAACCCCTGGCTCGTGGAAGGATCACCCCAATCTCTCCCTCACCGTGCAACATCCTTCCTTCCGTGTCTCTGTGCCACTCTTCTCATATAGACAGCACACACGGGGCCCACCTCCTCTAGCAATGACCTCACCTTTACTTGACTGCACTGATAAAAGTATGATCACAATCAGGGGCAGCAAGGTGGGGGCTTCAGTCCACCTCTCAGAGGGTCACCATTCAACCCACCGTGCTCATTAGGCAAGGCCATTTAGAAATGGGGACGGAAAAGGATTTGTTTTTACAATCAAGTGCTTATGGCTTCTCTCGCACTCTTACTCTCTTTGGAAAGCTTACAGGAACCTTTAAATGGTGCTGGACCAGAAGCAAACAGAACTGCTATGAGGACACCCAGGACACCGGAGGATCGACCTGTGAAAGTTTCAGGAAGAGGTTCGCATCCGAGCTATGGATGAAAAAGTGTGAACACAGTATAGGAGGATCAGAGGGAAAGCAGTCCCTGGGGAGGAGCAGCAAGGGAGCAAGCGTGGAGGCGTGACCAGCAGGCAGCCCGCTCAGCAGAGGACAGTAGGAACGTGAAGGTGGAATTTAGCCTGCAGCTTTGTGCTCTCAGCATCCAATAACTCCAAGCACGTCCCACACAGGACATAAGGAAGCCTTTACTCGGGAGATAGCTTATCACGGTGCACCTTACATACAGCTTTCTGTCGGACACCATGAGGGTAGCAGCCCTGTTCTGCCCAGCCCGTGAGTCAGCGTCCCACACTAGGCTCCTCAGCTATCAGACAGGGGTTCCGAGCAACTTCCAGGAGGAGAGAGGTCACAGATTCAGTCCCAGGCCGGGGAGTGGCCGCCGAGTTGGCTAACGCTGCTGAGTCCTGCGATGAACACATGGGTGACGGAGCTGGAGATGGTGGCCCTCTCCCTGCCCTGAGACGCAGAGTAAAACAACCCAAGTGTCCAGGTGGCGACGAATCCTTCTAACCATCTGACGGGATATTATTTGGCCACAAAAAGAAGTAAAACACACACTGCAACGTGAGTGGACTTTGAAAGCCGTGGCTCGGGAAAAGAAGCCTGCTGCAAAAAACAAAAACTCAACAATTGTAGGAGTTTCATCAGCAATATCCAGGACAGACAAATCCATAGAGAGAGAAAACAGATCGGTGGGCTGGGGTGGGAAGATGGGTACACACCTGGAAAACAGTGACCGTGCCAGGGGAAGCTAACAAATCAACCCCCGATGCTGCACAGCTGGGCTCTCTGGCCAATACCGATACTTTTTTTTTTCAGTCTTTATTTGAAATACAGCATTACGGGGGGAAGGGAGAAAACAGAGATCTTGCATCTGTTGGTTCATTCACTAAATGGCTGAAACGGCTGCGCCTGAGCCAAGGCCAGGTCAAAGCCAGGAGCCAGGAGCCTCATCTCGGTCTCCCATGTGGATGCAGGAGCACACGCACTCGGGCCATCTTCTGCTTCTGCCAGGTACATTAGCAGGGAGCTGGGTAGGAAGTGGAGCATCTGAGACTTGAATCGGTGCTCACATGGAATGCAGCACTGCAGGCAGTGGCTTAACCCACTGTGCCACAATGCCCATCCATTATCTCACACTTTTTCTTATCTGACATTTAAAAGAATATTTTTATTTAGCAGTGAGGTAGACATAGAGAAAAGAAGAGACAGAGAGAAAGCTCTTCCATTAATTGATTCACTCCCTAAATGGCTGCAATGGCCAGAGCTGAACTGACCTGAAGCCAGGAGCCAGTAAATTCTTCCAGGTTCCTCATGCAGGCACAGGTTCTCAAGACTTTGGGCCATCCTTCTCTGCTTTCCCAGGCCACAGGCAGATTGCTGGATGTGAAGTGGAACATCCAGGATACAAACTGGTGGCACAGCCAATCCTAGTGTTTAGAGATAGAGGGTTAGCCAGTTGAACCAACATGTTTTATCAACACCCAGCACAACACATGGGATCCACCTCAAAACAGATGCTTTTTTTTTTTTTTTTTTTTTTTTTTACAAAACTTTAACATTTTTATTTGAAATACAGAGATAGAAATCTTTTTTCTGCTAGTTCACTTCCCAAGTGCCTGCAGCAGCCAGGGCAGGAGTGGGTGAGAGCCAGGAGCTCAGGACTCCGCCTCAGTCCCCCCATTGGGGTGACATGGATGCAAGCATTTGAGGCACCACTTGCGGCCTCCTACTGTGAGTTAGCAGGAAGCTGGAGTCAGAAGCAGAACACGTACTGAAACCAGGGACTTGGACATGGGATACAGGTGTCCCTGGAGGTGACAACTGCTATCCCAAACACCTGCCCGCACGCCAACTTCTCACACACCATGTCATCTGCTCTGGGACTCAACAATACAAGACACATTCAGTGTCTGCACTGACCCCGCTGAAGTGAGCCACGGAGCGACCGTTCTTTTTAACAAGAACACTAGTGCAGAAAGTAAAAGGATTTTCTCCTCACCATTAAAATAACAGATTCAAATCTAATTTTAGAATATGTCATGGACAACATTTTCAAGCTGGCAAAGATGTTAGGTGGGCACATCTTCGTTTTGTAAAACCTTTGACGTCAGTCCATGAGCTCTTAGTAATGGCGCCGCAGGAAGCAAAGGCAGCTCTGGGTCTGGATGACCCGGATGGAGCCTGCAGACATGGCGCTGACTGCAGGAGGGCAGACCCACAAGGCCATGTGCAGTACATGAAGTGGTCAGAAGTTAATTCCTGAAACAAAGTGCAAAAATGGTTGTCAGGACAGGGTAGGGGAAGCACTTCATAGGCGCAAGGTGATCAGAACGTTCTAGAAGTGATGACTGCAGAACCGTGCAAACATACTAAAAGCCACAAGACACTTTACAACAGTGACTTCTATGATAGTAAGTTATAATCTCAATCAAGCTATTATTTATCAAAAAGAAGGAACCGAGGAGGACAGAGGCCTGTTACACGGAACAGGTGCTGCACCTTTACCGAAAAGTGGCATTTGAGTTTTATTGGACATGGAGGGGGTCTGGAAGAGCCAGACAAGGTGTTGTTCTCCACCGAGCAGACACCCAGACAAGGGCACAGAGGGGTGATGAAAAGTTATAGCTGGGGGTTGCTGGCACCAGGAGGAACTGTGACAATGAGGGAGCCATGGGATCGTTCTCAAAGGATTTTATGAATTGTTGAGCAGATAATGGGTTCACATGATACAAAAGAGGAGAGTTGCACAAGGGAGCCCAACCAAACCCAGCTGCCCTCCTTCTTCCGTGTCCCAGTTACCTTGTGCCCCTCCCAACCCCTCGTGCCAGGTTCCTGGAGACTCTTGATGGGTTAGATTGGACACACACAAAGAAACATTTGTATGTGTTTTATGCAGATGGGACAGACTGTACATTTAACAACAGCAAGAATCTCAGCAATCTTTCCAAGTCTGTAGAGGAACAATCTGTTGGTTTCTGAATGAGTAGGTGGGTTGCACCATATACTGCTAACTAGATTCCTATCAATGGATATAGGGGCTGCTTCTAATTTTTCCCTATCATGAAATTCTGCCAGTGGATACTCTGAGCTATAAGACATTCCATACAAGTATGAATATAGCTGCCAGTGACTTGTCTACACTGTACTGCTTTGTATTTTCAAGATTTTTACAAATATCATATTGTCCACAAGAGAGGTTATACCATTTATACTGTCACCACCAGAGGGTAAGACAGACTGTCTCCCAAATTTGGGAGGTACATTTGTAAGTGCTGTTGGGAGCTAAATCACACAGAATCTGAACTTGAACCACAGACCAGAAAAAACCCAGGGGTTTAGGGAGTGGATAAAGATGAGCAGGTTTGAATTTTGAGTGAAGTTTCTTTGATGATGACATCACATCAATTTTATAGGGAAGTCTTGTTTTCCAGCAGACACGAGGAACAATGTGCTGCATCAATGAGGGGACCAGATGTCCACGAGGATCCCAGCCAGGCTGGGGACGGAATGTTTATCACTGGGCCATGGCTGCCAACTCCATTGTGTGGGATTGGATATGCATGGAACTCAGTCTAACTTTCCTGCCCATTTTGGTCTTTATCACACCCTTCCCAGATGCTGATGACTGCTCATGAAACATTTCAGCCTCAGGGTAATGACATAAAATTAATAAGGAGTTTTAATCAGCCTCTAACAGTTGACCAGAAGACAAGCAGATGGGTGATGCAGCAACTTTATCTCTTTTGGGAAGACCAAGTCATGAATTAATTGGTTTTGGAACAGGCAGTGAACAAAGAGCTTGGTGAAGCAAATATGCAGACACATTCTCCCTGAGCCTGCCGTCTCTTGAACAAAAGGGGGTTGCTGTCACTTCCTGCATAGAGAGAATGGAAGATGGGTAGATGGATGATGGATGGACGGACGGACGGATGTGAGGGCATCAGCTACATAGGTGCCGAGAGCAAGCTCCCTGCAGAAGCTCAGCTGTGCTTCAGGGATGAACGCAGTGAGGTTTGTGCTCTTGGGGCTCTCCCTGAGGCTCGGGGCCACCACTGCTAAGCCAGAGGAGGCCAGTTTTTGCTCTAAGAACCAGGCAGCCTTCAGGGATGCTTGCTATGAATTTGTGCCACTTGGACACACCTTTCACGATGCCCAGAGCTGGTGTGAGGGACAGGGCGGCCATTTGGCCTTCATTCGCGATGAAGCCACCCAGCAGTTTCTGCAGAAGCACATCTCCCAGGAGAGGGAATGGTGGATCGGACTCACAGGGAGCTCGGGACAGAACGAAACCTCGGGAGGTAGGTGCCGGGACACAGTGCATGGCTTATGGGAAGCTCATGGCTGGAGTTTGTACCCAGAGCTCTGCAGAACAAATTCATATATTGTAAGCCTTACAGCAATGATGCCTTCCACTTTTTTTTTTTAAGATTTAGTTATTTTTATTGGAAAGTCAGATATACAGAGAGGAGAGACAGAGAAAGATCCTCTATCCGCTGGTTTACTCTTTAAGCAACTATAATGGCTGAAGGTGAGCTGATCCAAAGCCAAGTACCAGGAGTTTCCTCCGGGACTCCCACATGGCTGCAGGGTCCCAAGGCTGTGGGCCATCCTCCACTGCTTTCTAAGGCCACATGCAGGGAACTGAATGGGAAGAGAAGCAGCAGGGACACAAGCCGGTGCTGATATGGGATCATGGCTGTTGCAAGGTGAAGACTTAGCCACTAAGCTATCATGCCGGTCCCCTCTGTTTTGTTTTGTGAATCAAACAAAATTGCTCCTGTACAGTCCCCCAGTTTATAACCTGGTACACAGCTGGCACTTGAGAAATGTCCATTGCTTTGCCTGCACCTAATAGCAATCCCAGCTGGGGTTTCTTTGATTCTTGCTGGAACAGGGCCAGGCGCCATCCTGAGTGTCTCTTGGCTGTTATCATGTTCATCCTTACAATAACCAGCAAGAAAACGGAATCTCATCAGATTGCAACTAAAACTGCGATAAAGCCTGCCCCATCTCTAGGGGAGAGCCATAGCCCCAGGCAGTTTTGTTCCCCTGGTGCCTGAATACACTGGAGAACAGACAACATTTGTATTTCACTCAACTCCAAGCCCATAAGGTAGGGCTTGCTTTATGGATGAGAAAAAGGCTTGCTCAGGATGACACAGCTGAACAAGTGCAGTGAGCTCTCGCACCCACGAAGGACAACTTCCGAGACTGACACCTGCCATACCACAAGGGCTGCCGGGGTTCTCACTGCCTCCTTAGGAGCTACTGGTAACTAGAGGCGAATAGAGCCTCCCAGGAATCTACTAAATGGGGATGTCTTAATTCACAAGCAATTGGGGAAGTGCAACCAAGGCAATTCACAGCAAAGGGAGTTTGACTTCTTACGATGCCAGTTCAAGCACCGCTTGTTGAATGGTTTCCTGGCTTGTCGAAACGGCAGCTTGGACATTTCAGCATATTGAACGTCTGTCTGCCTGTGTGCAGCTAAAGGAGTTTGGTCTATCAAAATCTCCCCACGGATGCTGCACAGCTGTCACAGAAAATGAGACAGATCTAACCAGACTGATAGGCAGCAAGCTCTGCTATTTAACGGTTTGTAGGAAGCAAAGACCAGAACAGGACTTAATACCACAGCCTTTGTGACAATTGGCTTCAGACATTCATAAATTATGATGTATGTGGTAGAGCAGGAGTGGGGAGGGACAGAGATGTTGTGACGCAGCAGGTGGAGTGGGCCTGTAAGGTGTCGTGCCCATGTCCGAATGCTGATTTAAATCCCAGCTACTCCACTTCTAATCCAGCTCCATGCTAATGTGTCCTGGGAGGCAGCAAAAGATGGCCCAAGTACTCAGACACCTGCCACCCATGTGGGAGACCCAGATGGAGTTTTTGGCTCCTGGTTTTGGCCTGGCCCAGCCCTGGCTGCCGTGGGCATCTGGGATGTGTGAAGCAACAGACAAAAAGATCTCTCTCAAGTTCTCTCTCAGGTTTTCAAGCCCATAAAAACAAACAGATGAAAAACATGTTTTAAAATGCTGGTATGCACTTAAAAGCCAGCCTGGAACAACGGACAAGAAATACAACACCAAGAGGAGCGGCTCATAGCTGGAGAAAGTTCACAAGAGGCTTTCACCCTATGTCCCTTTGTGCCATTGGAATTAAAAACAGAACAACAACAACAAAAAAAAAACAAAACACCAGTTTCTTTAAAAAGTCGAGCAACATTTCCAATCTTCATTGCAAAATGTTATGTCAGGTGTTTCTTTCTAGCATCTCTGAAATGCTACACACACACAGGTGCACGCTCTCACACACAGGTGCATACGCATGTCCTCTCTCTACCTCTTCTCAAATTACATCTGGGATTTCCGAGTCCTGAAGGGACCTGGAGTGAGGGGCAAGGCTTGTGTCTCAGCTCCCCACTGGCCCCAAGTGTTCGATAAGAAACCCTCTTCCTGGGAAAAGCCTTCCAGCAGCCCGTGAGTCACTCTCAAATCTTAGATCACAGGTGGAGATGGCTGCAAGCATTGTTTCTTTAAGAGCTTGGCAGGTTAGAGTGAGGGCCTTTCCGGTGGGGCATCTGAAGACCATAGTGGGGAAGGGCTCCTCCGTGGGCAGGGGAAAGAGGGCTTCGGCTCCTCCACACCGACAAAGCACCTGCTGCACATCAGCAGCTGAGTGGAGCACAGCCTCGTGTTTCTGTAAAAGGGGCTGAGAGGGGCCATGTCCCGGGCTTGTGTTTGCACCCAAGGCCCAGGAACCTGGTTGGACACCTCAAATGTGAGTTACAGCAACTGGCGCAAAGGGCAGGTGGCCCCTGGCCCCAAAACCTGCGGCTACATCGGGAGAGGTTCGGATTCCCAGTGGGCCACCTCGGGGAACTGCACGCAGGCCTTCGCCTTCATCTGCGAGTTCGGTGAGCTGGCCCATGCTGGAGCCTCCATCTCCCTCCCCGGCCACCTGCCCCGCCGCTCCAGCTTTGCCTCTCCCCTCCCCCTACTTCCCTCCCTCTCGCTCCATTTCTCCTGTCTACCTCCTCTCCATGCTTCTCTCCCATCTGTCTCCACCTGTCTGGATCTTCCTCCTGAATGTCTGCTTGTGGTTTGCCCATATCCCTGTCTGGGACTTCCATTGTCTCTTTCGTTATGTCTCCATCTCCAGCTGTGTCTCTCCCTTACCATGTGACATTTTGTGTCTCTGGTTCCCTCTCCCACTTCCATGCACGCTGTCCTGTCAGGTTCTCAGCCTCGACTCCCTGTGGCCACTCCGCTTCCCACCAATCAGGTACCTGCCCAGCCATACCTGTGAGTCCCCTAAGGGTTGCTTTCCCTTGTCGCCAGGGGTCGGCTGGAGCCTGGCCTGCAGGGGCCTCAACGCCACCCTGCACTGTGGCTCAGGGTATGTTATCCAGCTCCAGGATGCCATCTACGGCCGCCAGACACCCCACTACTGTGTCCAGGGCACGGGGCAGCCCTCGCACTTGGAGGAGGAATGCATCTGGGTCAACGTTAAGGACGAAGTGGCAGGTGGGGTCTCAGTGTACCATGTCCCTGTCTGGGGTGAGAGGGTAGTTGTTGGAATGCTGGGCTCACAGAAGGTTCTGGAAGCCCCTAACCATCTTCATGTCTGACTGTCCTCCAGCACATAGGCAAACTGGCCAGGTTCTACCCACAGTACTACTGAGGAATGCAGGGGGCAGGGCCCACCACGCCACAACATCAAATCACCCTGGGTTCAGGCCTTCTCCTTCCTTGCCCTGCTTGGATGTAGAAAACATTGCTTTTTTCAAAAAAAAAAAAGTTTTTAAAAAACATAAAATATTTCAAACATAGAGACAGTAGTAAAATCAGTACAACAAACTCCCACAGAGCCACTGCTGAGCTTGGTCCAGTCTTCATGGTATGTCGCATTTGCTTAAAGATCTCTCATTCTAAACAACGAGCCTCGCCCACGCCCCCGACAGCTCTCTGGGCCACATGCTTGGCTCTGCTGCTGCTCTGGCCCTGCGTGCAGCCCTGAGCACGGCACAGGGTGGTCTCACAGGGTCTGCACGTGGGTGACAGTGGTCAGGCACACAGCTCAACCAGCAGTGTGCTTTCCTGCCTCCCCGTTGGGCTGCAGGTGGGTGTGTTTTGTGCCACACACTGCTTCTGAGACGCATGATTCATTCACCTTGACACACACTGTTCTAGCTCATCTGTCACCGTCTCCTCTCTGGCTGGAGAATGAATGGTTGTACCTTAATCCTCACTGCCTGATTGATACCGGGCAAGACAGAGCTGCTGCTGCTCCTGCTCACAGGGGAAGATTTTCTCTAGGACTTTGCTGTTGTAAATCAGACCAGATCTGCCCCCACCTATGAACGCTCTTTCGGCAGGGATGGGTTATTGTCATGGAGCACAGAGCAGCAGCTCACGATTGAGAAACAATGCAGTTTCATGCAGGGGACTGGTTTCCTAAGTCCTGGAAGGGGAGAGGAATCCAATCAGGGTACAGCTGCTGCCCTGAGAGTGGCAGCGAGAGTCCTCAGAGCATCCTCAAACACTGGGCTGCTGGCCAAAACACCAGCAGCCAGGGCCATCCTGCAGTGCTAGAACCACGGCAGAGGTAGCTCTGTGAGAGACAGGACCAAGGAGGAAGAGCCTGCGTGGGGGAAGTGGAAGCTACAGAGGAGCTGCTGTGAGCAACTCTGGCTTCCAGACCCACGCCCCGAGCTCTCCGGGCCCCCAGTCCCCATACTAACTCACACAGCACAAGGCCGTCTTCAGCTGGAACAGCAACTGCTAGTCCGCTGGCTGTACAACAGGGAGCTTATCTGGGATGTTCTCTCTGGACCCAATCTAAACAAGGATCTCCTCGCCTGCTTTCTCTGGCTGCAAGTAGAAGCGACGTAGGAAGTGGAGTCTGAGAGAGTCCAAGTGTGGGACAGGTTCCACGCGCTGTGGCTGGTTCTGAGGCCTGGAGCTGAGGGCTCCATTCAGCCAGTGCCTCCAGGACAGAGGGCAGAGCTGGGCCCCAGTCACCCGAGCAGGTGCTGCGTTGCCAGTGGTTCTCACAGTGAGGGTTGCTGGGAGCTGTGGGAGACAGACTCTCAGCTGCTCTGCATGCCTCCTCATGGGCCCCACCAGGATGCGTGGGGTGCCCCGGGTCTTCACAAGCACTCCAGGGGAGCTGGTGTGTGCTGGGTTTGAGAGCCAAGCGCTAGGGCCTGAGCTGCTTCAGGGCGGAAGTCTGACTTTTCCATCCCCTGAGTGCCCCACCCCAAGCCCTGGCTTCAGTGGACACCAGCAGACGCGTGCTGGGTGGACAGTGGGAAGGAGGGCGAGGACTCCTCTCTGGGTAGCTATGCTGAATGTGTCCTCTTTTGTCCCTACTTCCACTGGCATGTTCCCCAGGCCAGTGCCAGGGGCTGCAAGCGTGCCAGGTGGCAGCAGACGGGAGCTACTTCAGAGACAAGTGCCCAACTCAAGGCAGCTACCTGTGGGTGCAGTACCAGTGCCAGGAAGGTGAGTCCCCGGCTTGCTCGGGCGTTGGAGTTGCACTGTTGCTTCTGGGGTGTGTCAGCCTTCCCCGGGACCAGGGGTGGCAGCCTCCCACATGCCTCGTGTGTTCTGTGCTGGGGCTCCCTGCAGCCTGGCCCCGCAGCTGGGTCAAGCGTTTGAAGTTCCTACCGCAGAGGTTTAGCCAGAGCACACAAAGGGAATATTTTTAACTGCAGAACCCTTGAAATTACACTTCGTTGGGGTAACCCAACCAACGGCGACAGCCAGCTCACCTGACTGGAAACACGAGAACTCTCTCCCAGGACATACAGAGACTTTCAAAGCACACAACTCTTGAAAGCTATACAAGTATCCTGAGCACTTGTAGAGGTCGTGGGCACAGCAGCAGGAAGCAGCTGGATCCAAAGTGAAACGGCCGAGATTCAAATGGGGCCATATGGGATACCGGCAGCACAGGCGGTGCCTTAACCTGCTCCATCACAATGCCAGTCCTACACTTCAAATTGACACTCTCACTTTAAACCCCTAAAAAATGTCTGTAGCGCATGAAAGGTCCCTTCCTCCAGTTCTACAATTCTATTATCCATAAGGAAATACCATAAATTTAGAATGAGTTCTCCCCTGATTTTTAGAAATGTTCACAGACAGGACCCTGTGTGAATATTTTTATTTACAAAATAACATTAAACAAGAGAGCCTACATCTGAACTTCCTTGTCCCTTATGAATTTATCCTGCACATCTTTCCAAGACACCGTCTTTCACCTCAACATATATCCTGTTAAAAATCATCCCCGGGCCCGGCGCGGTGGCGCAAGTGGTTAAGTCCTCGCCTAGCACGCCCGGGATCCCATATGGGCGCCGGTTCTAATCCCGGCAGCCCCGCTTCCCTTCCAGCTCCCTGCCTGTGGCCTGGGAAAGCAGTCGAGGACGGCCCAAAGCTTTGGGACCCTGCACCCACGTGGGAGACCCGGAAGAGGCTCCTGGCTTTGGATCGGCATAGTATCGACCCGTTGCGGCTCACTTGGGGAGTGAATCATCGGACGGAAGATCTTCCTCTCTGTCTCTCCTCTCTGTATATCCGCCTTTCCAATAAAAAATAATAAAAATAAATCTTTAAAAAAAAAAAAAATCATCCCCAACTCTGTTTAACCAGTTCCCTCAGGAGGTCTCTGCTCGTTGCACACCTTTGAGACTCTCCAAATCCTAAACCATGGACATCTTGTGTTACCTATGAATGAAAAATGAAATTCAAAGAACTTTCAAAAGCCAAAATAAAATTTTAAAAGCATAAGAACAATGACCCAGGAGAAGGACAGGAGAATTTTTCACAGCAGAGTGCTGTTTTCCTTCTCTAGGCATACAGCTATTTGTGTTTCGGCCCGCAGGCCTGCAGCTGGCAGTGTCCAGGGACAACGTCATCTTTGACAACGTCACCATCTCCCTGACGTGGCTCCTCACGCCCTATGTGGGAAACCTGTCCTGCGTCATCAGTACGGGTGACGGCCACACTTTGGATCCCTACGACCCCCCCAGGTGAGAAGAATCTCTGAGGCCCGAGCGGATGATGGCTGTGCTTGCCAATTAGCAAGACACCCCAAACTAAACAGGGTGATTCATGTAGCACTTCTAGTTCTTCACAGTTCTCTGGGGAGCAGAGCGGCCCCCTCCCCTGGATTGACCTCAGCTGGGGCTGGCTGGCCTAAGAAGGCTCACGGACGTGGCTGGCTGGGAGCTGGGGACATCATGCCACTCAGCACCCAACAGGCTAGCCTAGAGTTGTTCCCATGGCGACAGAAGGGTTTCCAGCATAAAAATGAGGCCCACACACAAGTGTTGGTCCCATCTCTTTCTGCATCCTATTTTCCAATCCTTGTCTACAACCAGAGGCAAGAGGTAGAGGAGACTCGCCTGTAGATAGAGGGAGCCTGGAGCCCCGAGGCCCAAGAACGGGGCCAGAAAGAGCGACGCCTGCTGGTTTTACAAACACTCCATACACAGTCTGTCTCCTTACCGAGACGTTAAGGAGAATCAGAGACAAGAGCGGGGTCTCTTTGACTTGGCTCTGATGGTACCACAGCTCAGGGGGGCTGCTCCCTATTGAGGGAGGAATGAGGCAAAGGTGGCACTCATTGAGTGTGGAGGATTTTTTGTTGGTGAGAATAAACATGTGAGTGATGAGATTCGTATCTGTGCTACTAGGCAGTATGCACATGCAATTTCCCTGAGCCAACAGGACCCCGAGAGGCTGGGCTCCTACAAGGAGGCCAGGGTCTCTGGCCCCCAGGGCTGCTGGTAGGACAGGAAGCCCTGAGCAGCCCTGGCTTGTCTGCTTCTCTCCCTGTCACAGCTGGAGTGAGAATGGCCTTGACTGCTTCCTGCAGTCCACAGAGAAAAGACGAGGGAGAAAGGGACAGCTGAGTGACCCAGACGGGCCCAGCATTGCTGCACAGGTTCTCACTGTTTCCATCTTGAAAAGGAAACAATGGAGGCAAAAAAGAACCATCTTTTAGCCCCAACAGACCTCACACAACTTCAAGTTGGCATCAATCAAAATTAGGTGTGTATAGCCTTGCCTTAGTGACATCAGGACTTTCCAGTGGCCTACGCTGGAGACAAATGGAAGCCAGTGCTAACATTTACCCATTCTGGATGGTGAGCCCAAGGGTGTTTATTGAATCACTGCCTGGAATCCTCTCTGTGGTTAATCTCCAGGCAGTTTGAAACTTAAGCAAAATCCACTAGCGGTTTTATTTCCCTGTTTCAAAGAAACCTCCCCAATCACCTTACCCAAATCACTCAATTTAAAGACCCATTGCTCTACTAATATGAGGAGATATGATTTGGTATGCTTTCATTGTGAAGAAATGTTAAATACATAAAGGATAAATACATTCACCCTTATCGGACAGAACACAATGCATTACGTAATGCATCATCTCAGTTTCCATAAACACACACTGTTTCTGCATATCTGTTAATTCCTTTTAAAAAGGCCTTGTTGAACCTTGAAAGGCCCACCTGACTTCTCTAGCATGGTGTGTGTAACAACAGGAGCCGTTTGTGACGCTTCCCTCCTAACCCCAGCAGTCCAATACTGCAAACAGCCTGGGTTATTTTTGCACACCTCTTCATTAGCCTAAGAGGTAGGGATTTTTAAAATAGAATCCTCCATGTCTGTAATAGATAAATACCAGAAGCTGACAGGAAGCTCCTTCTCACCTTGCATCCACCATGCCTTTCTGAGAGGTGAACTGGTTTGTCTGGCAAGCTTTCCTACGGGATGGTTTGCATAGAGTAGAGCTTGTCCAAAGTCAGTGTTGGGTGACTTAGCGCCCTCTCCTGGCAGATCTGGGAACTGGTGTCTCTTGCATCATTCAAAGCTGCTTCTGCCGTCCTGGCTGCCAGGCTTGCTGGACACCGGTGCTTTCACCCAACAACGTAAACTTCGCCTGTGAGCCTGACACCCACAAGCACAGGGAGAGAACTGCGACAGGGCAGGAGTCCGGTGCTGCACACAGCTGGGCGCATCTGCGGTTCAGATCCATGTGGGAAAATGAGAGAGGCTGAGGAGCTCAGCCCATGGTCATGAAGAGAATCTGATGCCACCCAGTGGGAGGAGACTGCTCTTGGGAGAGTTGTCCTAGTGGGGGCTGGGGACAGACTCTGAAGGCAGAGGGAGAAGTGGAAGAGGGTGCAGAAGCCACTCAGACCCCCCACACCCACCCTGAACTATCCCGAGAGTGGGAGCTTGGGAGCCAGCACGGAGCGTTGTCAAACACCTTGTGCCAGGAGCTGGAGAGAACTCAGGATGGCACGCGGGAGAGCTCCACAGTGCCCTCCACAGGGGACGTAGGCTCTTAGACAGGCAAGCTGTGGATACCTGTCTACTGGTAATATTGCTAATGGGACACCTAGGCCTGATTTTAAAGGGTGCAAGAGACTATAAAAGAGGAAGACAACAGTCAGAGTTGTGCTTTTCATTTCTAAGATGACCATTCTTTTTTACTTAGTTCCCCCACCCCACCCCAGAGAGGACGTCTACCCAATTCGTCCACTTTAAGAGGGTTTGTTTTGATTTCATGGAGCATGGCTACAACTGAAAGTCTCTGGCAATTCATCTCAAGGCTGAATTCTGTCCATTATAGTTGCCTTTGAATTTTGGTCACACATTTTTCTCATTCTTTGTCAAGAAATGTGGATGGTGTTTAGGATATCTTGAACTACATGTTCTGAGGCCCTGGGCCCTTCTAGAATTGGCTGCAAAGTATGGGTGTTCAATGCATTCACTCTTTTAACTAGCCACCTCTGGGTCTGCAGCACATATTCTGACTTGCCTTCTGTGGGCAGAGGCTGCGGAGAGCTGTCTGTGTGCCATCCAGGGTCACGTGTGTGGTGGTTTATTTAGCAAAGCCTTTGCCAGGTTGCTTTGGGTCTGCTCTGCACATGCGCAATTTAGGGGTGAGCCTGTGGCTGCATGCTTTCAAGCACAGAATTTGGGGATCCCCTCAGCTGGAGCTTTCCTCTAGGATCCCCCCCCAACACACACCACACCACACACACTCTGCTGGAGTCCTCTCTGCATTGGTTGCTGTAAATGGAAATATTGGCTTTCTCTAGGGGACCTGATACTGTCAGTGCTGAACTGAGAGATGGGCTAGCTTGAGGCAGGCAGGGCAGAAACAAGAGAGACAAACGTGATCCCATTTTACAGATAAGGAAGCAAGGCTGGGGAATAGGGCACTTCACAGATGAACCAGAAGATCCAAGGACGGGTTGGGCATGTGGCATCTTCAGCTTTAAATGGCCAGGGAGGTGTGAGGCGTGAGACGTGTGTATGTCCCTCACGCTGTCAACGCTTCTCCCTGTGGTCCGCAGTGTGTCCAGCAGTGTGACCCACCAGTTCACGTCACCTGGGGAATTCATCGTGTTTGCCGAGTGCACAACCAGTGAGTGGCACGTGACGGCTGAGCAGCAGGTGGTCATCCGGGAGCAGGTGGAGCGGCTCAGAGTCATCGGGTGCTCTGGCCTGTCTGTGCCAGGCGCCACCCCACTCTGCCAGGCTGCCTTCGGGGACCCTCTGTGGATCCAGGTAGAGCTCGAGGGAGGTGAGTCTGCAGGACTGGGCACCCTGCTACCCTGATTTCCTCTGGGTCTGCCTATGAAACTCCCACGGATAATCAGCAATGATAGTGACTGTTTACTGGGTTGGTTTTTTAGCTAAGATTGGTTCATTTGTTCAATATCTAGTATTGAAATAAATTTTGGGGCTAGGGGTGTGGCAGAGCAGGTAAAGCTGCTGCCTTTGACGTCCACATTACACGTGGGCACTGGTTTGTGTTCTGGCTGCAGCCTTCTTATGGATAAACTTTGTTTTTCCCTCTCTCTGTATAGCTCTGACTTTGAAACATATGTAAATAAATCTTTTTAAAGATAATTTTAGTTGCCACTGCTGTGGCCAGTGGGTTAGGCTGTGGCGTGTAATGCCAGTATTCTTTACTGAAGTGCCAGTTCAAGTCCTGGCTACTTTGCTTCCAATCCAACTTTCCACTAGTGCACCTGGGAAGGCAGCACAAGATAGCCCACCTTACTGCACTGCTGCCTCGTCTTTCCGGGACACACTTGTACCAGTTCCAGCTGATGAAGACCTGGAGGCACAACGAGGTTCAGGAGTATTCTCTGAGTTACTGTCAGGAGTTTCTAATGGGACCTCCCACCCTTCCCAGGTCCTCTGCAAGTCTGACACTTCATCTCAAGGATCTGCCGGTGGGGGACCTTGAGTAGAGGGAGGAAGGGAAGCTCAGGAGTGCTAGCAGTGAGGCCAGAGCCTGCTCCGGAACAGCCACAGCCAACCAGCTTGGCACAGGCAGGGCTGAGATTCAGCAGCACACACTGCTATTGCTGCACCAGCTGTTATGGCTAGAGGCCATTCTGACCGACCATGGTGTCCCTTCTGATTTCTGATGAGTCGTGGCATCTATTCTGACAGGTTGGGGCCCAATCTGGTCACAGTGACCATTCTGACTCATTAGAACATCCATTCTGATCAGCTGGTGCTCTGCCATTTCCACTGGGCTAGGAGCCACCCTCCCATTGGGCAGCATCATCCAGGGAGGCCCAGGTCCAGTTGGGGATCTGGACAGGGGCCTGTTGGTGGAAACCAGAATGTGACTCATTGTGACCTCACTCGCCACGGGGAGTGTCACTCGGGCACTAACCTAATGGAGCCCTAATTGTGCTTTCATCTGGTGCCCATGGATCTGCTTCCTGTTCTCACAGGCTGACATGTGTATCTGGGGGAACCTAACATTTTCCTCCAGTTATTTATTCTTTCTGCAAATACAGCTGAGTGCCTACTCCTTGCCCAATGAAGGGGAACAACATCAGCAAACATGAAAGTCAGGGTTCCTGACCTCAGGAGCCAACACCATCGTCATCATCGCCCCTATCACCATCACCACCATCATATCACCATAATCCAAATAAGGAAAGTTACATGGACATATTTCAGAGTCCTTGACTGTTGGTGTAACTGAAACGTCAGGAGTCAGCTACAGGAGTCAGCCTCCAGTCAGAACAGCCATTTCCACCTCTAAGGGAGACCACTCATCCCCAAGTGGATGGCGAATGGAGAGAACCTGTGCTCATGCAAGTAGAGCTGGTGGCGCGGGCTGAGGGAGAAGATGGCTCCCCTCTGCAGCCACCTAAAAGGAGGTGGGAATTACTTCCAGGCCTAACATGAGTCCCTGCCCCTTATCCACAGGGCAGCACCTTTCTCAACTCCCCCTTTACCCTCCACCCCCACCTGAGGATATCCTTGTTAACCAAACGCTTTGGGTTTTTGTTGTTTTAATCATAAAAATAGCCACTCATTATAGCATACTTGGAGATAATCACTGTCGGTGTTTGAGGCGGAACCCAGGTCAATGCTCACTTACTGCCTTCAATCTGAATCCACAGCCAAGTCTACACTAGAATTTGCACTGGAATCCTGAGGTCCAGGGCTGTTATCTCCGTTTTTCTGTCTTTCTCAGCCAACCCAGGCACAGAGGTGACCTTCCGCATACTCCTGGGTAATGAGGCACTGGCCGAATCCAGTGTCCCGAGCGGCTCATTGCTCTGCAACCTGACCCTGGAGCGGGACGCCCAGGCCCAGCTGGGCCCTGGCGAGCACCACCTGGAGATTCAAGCCTGCAGCAATGCCACTGCCTCCATATCCCCTAGAAACTTAACCGTCCGTCTCCTGGAGCTGCTGTCGGGGCTGCAGGCCTCCTGGCAGTCCGACCACCTACAGCTCGGGCAGGACCTGGTGATCAATGTCTCCGTGGCCCACGGCACCCCTGAGGAGCTGATCTTCAAGGTGGCTGGCCCCAGTGCAACCTTCTCTCACAGGGAAGAGAGCTGTAGGGAGCTGTTTGGCACTTACCGTGTTGCGGTTCCTGCTGCAGGTACTTGGGGTTGGCAGCTGTCCATTTCCTAATGTGCTCTGCACACACATGTAGCTCATGGCATCCGGCCTGGGTCACAAAAGAAGTATGGCAGAGTCAGTGTTCTTTCCCCCGCATAGGGCTGATAGCATTAGTGAGTCTCAACTCACCTATTAGATGCCAGTAGTCCCAGTGCCCCAAGTCAGGACAACTCAAATGTCTCCAGACCTTGTCTATTACCCTTGGAGGGCAAAATCACCCAGGGAGGACCAGGGCAAGTGGGCAGGTATATCCTGATCCCCCCCCCCAACATTTCTATGGGAGAGTGTGGCCTGGGAACTGCAGTCCTTATCCTGGGGGAATGGAGGGGTGAAGACTGAAGGGTGGGCAGGACAGAGAAAGTCCTGAGGGTGCTGGTGGGGGAGGAGGAGCACAGTAGGATGAGACCCGCAGATCAGCAGGTGGGAAGGCGATGAGGTTCCCCCTGCATCTCAGAGGTGTGTCAATCAGGAAGTAAGACGTGGGGTTCCTGTGCTCTCAAAATGAGACAGCAGCAGGGATAACAGATCTGGGAAGAAAATCTTGGGAAATCTGCCAAGTACTGGTGGTGGTCTAGCTTGGGACAGGAAGAATGCAGAGGTTATCAAAATTAGAGAAATACACAAAATCTGGAATCCATAATCCACATGTGCACAGCTTGGCGTCCCATAGCTCCAACAACAGCTGTCTCGCTGCGGATGTGTGGGGAGGCCGCTGCTAATGGGCTTCTTGGGGCACTCATCGGTGAGCAGCAGCCTTTTCTCTCTCTCGAGAAGCAGAGATCTGAATTATTCCTGCGGCCAAGGGAGTAGAGGGGAGGAAGGGAATTGACAGGCAGGGCAGGAATATTTGCATTTGGTGTGTTGGCCCAGTCCTGGCTGGCCTGGCTCTTGGAGTCAGCAGGTGTTTGAGGTGCCTTCCTGTGGCAGCTTGGGTATATTCTGGGCACCCTGGACCATAGCCCTTGGTCTAAGGTGGCATTTGTCACTCAGCTGCCCTTGTCCTCCCAGTTGCTGCTTCTCCTGGAACACCACCCACTCTCGCCGTGGGAGTCCCATTCCCAAGCGGCGTGACTACCATAGTTCAGCATTTACTATCCTAGGCATCCCTATGTGCCTACTGAACAAGGCCCTGGAGACAGTGTTCATCTCCCAAGGCTTGCCCTTTATGTGCCTGGGCAGTTCAGATGCTGCCATCAGGGACCTGTCTTGGGACAGGTAAGAGCAAGGCCCCTAACTGTCTGCTCTTTGTCCTACAGGCACCTTCCTGGTCACTGTGCTGGTGAGGAATGCCCTCTCGAACTTGAGTTTGGAAGTTGGGAACATCACAGTCACAGGCAAGACATTCCTACAAGGGGCACAAAACCTGTCCATGGGGTCCCATGGCATTGCTCTTCCCAAACAGAGCTCTGGAGATGCGTCTCACTCATAGGTGTTGAGAATTCCCTGATTATTCTGTAAAGAGGCACGCAGTGTAAAAATCACTGACACCCAACTCTGAGACAGGAGAACCTGCATTAGTTAGGATGCTTTATGCTGCAAGTAACGGAAGGTCCAACCTAAAAGGCTTAAAAGCCAGGACGTCTTTTGCCTTGCATACACAGACATAAGCAGATAAGCAGCTCCAGAACTGGTTCCATGGCTCAGTGATGCCCAGCAAGGACCACTGGCCAGGGTAGGTTCCTGGGCCCATGACACAAGAAGATGCTGGAAAGCACAGGTCGTGCCTCTGCAGGAGAGGAGATTCTGCCACCAAGACTGGAAGACAGGCTGCTGGGAGCCCACCACCGAGGGCCAGCACAGATTTTCGGAGTCACCTTGAATGTGTTTTCCAGGACTCCTAGAGCCACAGGCAGCTGGGAAGCTGCTCCCAAGAGCTTGAGTCCAAGGAAATGTTTATTTACTCAGATCTGAAAAGTTCAGGGGTGGACCAGGCTTCAGGTGCCTGCCTGCATCACTCCAGCAGGGTCTGCTGAAGCCTTTCCCTTCCTCGCTTGGTTCTGGGCTGGCTTCATTCTGAATCTCTCCTCCAAAGTGGTGAAACTAGTCCTAGGAGTTACTTCCTAACCCCCGAAGAGAAAGTGCCTCTTGTTGGGTATTACCAGAAGTCCCTAGGCTGCCTCCCACTGGCCCGAGCTGGATTTATGTCCCTTCCTACAGACCAGTGCTGAGATGAGGCAGGACCGGTGGTCAGCTGGCAGATGGCCAAGGCCTGCTGGTGGCTAGTAGCCTCTCCCTGCTGGAGCAGGGGCATGGCATGAGTACCAGAAGGCTCCAAAGAACCACACGAACAGCCAGTAGATGGGAGCTCCCTCATTCACTGTCTCCTTCCAAATAAGTAAGAACAAAAACACACGGAAGAAGACCATTTCTTATATACTGACAAGGATACTTCCAGACTGCAGTCCTTTTGAGCAGTGAGAGTTAGAGAGCCTTCTGGGACCACATCTCATCACCCCAGGCTCACAGGCCCAAGCTTGTGGGTCAGCTACATTTGTACCAAGACTAAGGTGGGCTGGATAGGGGTGTTAGTAAGCATAGGGGAAGAAGACATCCACAGATGTCCACGCTACTGCTCGCAGCCCTCCTTATCTGTGTATGGGATGGGAGGCCCAGAGAGGCCAGGGCTGCCCAGATAATTCCTGTGAGTGGCAATGGTGATTTCTCTTGGTTTCTTTATGTGGGATTTTAAAAAAAATATATTTTAAAAAAAGATTTACTTATTTTTATGTGACAGGGATATTTACAGAGAGAAGGAGAGACAGAAAGAAAGATCTTCTGTTTGCTGGTTCACTCCCCAAGCGGCCTCAACAGCTGGAGCTAAGCTGATCCGAAGCCAGGAGCCAGGAGCTTCTTCTGGATCTCCCATGTGGGGATGCAGTGTCCCATGGCCCTGAGCTGTCATCCTTGACTGCTTTCCCAGGCCATAGCAGGGAGCTGGATGGGAAGTGGAACAGCTGGGACACAGACACCCATATGGGATCCCGGCAGTTGCAAGGAGAGGACTTTAGCCATCGGGCTACCACCTGGGCCTTATCCGGGAATCTTGAATCAGTTTTCCTTCTTTTGGTGGTAAAGCCCTCTGACCCCCTGGGCTGAATGCACCTGACTATATTGGCTTTCTGCAGCCATCAGCCTCAAATGACTTAAAAATACCTGAGATAAGCTTCTTAGGGAAGAGCAGGGAGCCCTTCAGGGTAGAGGTTGGACGCTCACAACCTAAGGTCAGGGTTCCCCATTAGGCTGGGGCACAGTATGTGCAGAAGGAGGTTTTGGGGCACCTCAGGAGACGCAGGGTTCTCCTCTGCAGCACTCAGCAGATCTCTGCAGAGCACATCAGCTGAGAGTGCCTTTGCCCTGAGTTTTTACTTGGCACATTACCACTAGTTACAGGGTATGCTTTACAGAGCCATAGTATAAACGGCTCAGTACTAGCCGGTCCTAGGCTCCTGAGAGAGACTGCCTTCTATCTTGGCTCTAGACGAGGAAATTGGCACTCAGTAAGAATAACTTAGAATCACTCTTGTCATTTGACACTTGGCTGAGGACGTAGTTTGGTATCTACCTTGGTGGGAATATTTATACCATGGGAATTTTTCTTTACTGCTAACGAGGGGCCTTTAGCCCCAGGAATGGACATGGTGGTTTTACGTCTGACTTATTCTCCTGTGACCTAAATATGCGCTGTCATTTCCAAAGACAGGCGGAGGCCCCTGGGGTATCCTCAGCATGACTTTGGGCTTGCCCGTTGACAGCTGCTCTAGCTTGTCCACTGTAGATAAATGCTCATTCTCACTGTGTTTACAGTTGCGTCCAATCTCCAAGAACCATTTGGAAGGAATATTGAAGAAGAGAGCGTGAGTGTCTTTCTTACACATTTGTCTTAACAAGAGTGAGACGTGCAAGCATTCCCTTCTAGTTCTGAATTCTGGTTTGTCAGTATTGAGAGTCAGAGCCCTAGGGACCCCCAACCCTTCTTCTACTCAAAAAAAGGCCCAGAAGGACTCAACTCCAACAAAGCATGTTCTCCGACTATGACACAATTGTAAGTCAATAACAAGGCCTAGGATGTGTAATGACCACTTAGTTAACACAGAAATTAAACACCATGATTCCTAAAAATCAATGAGTTGAGAGGAAATCACAGGGGAAACCAGAAAATACTTCTAACCGAATGTCAAGGACAGTACTATCTACCCACACATGTAATGTGCATCCCAATCAGCACTGAGACGGATATGTGCAGCTTTTGATGCTCATTATGGGAAACTTCCATTTTGATAATACAACTGAGTCCTTAACGCATTGACATTGAAATGATTCATGCATGCATTATTCAGTGACAGAGGCTTATTTGCATCTACAGCGCTCATGGCTTGGTCTTGGGAATACTCAGATGTGGTTGTTTCATGGATCCCAGTGGGTGAGGTTTAACAAACAACTTAGCATAAAAATCAGCACAAATGCCAGCTAGCAGAGGGTGGTCTGGCCAGCATTCTATGGCCGACTGGCATGTGTGCATGGTGTCTCACCAGCGGCTGATTTTTCTGCAGAAAGGCAAGGAGGGTATGGAGGTGTCTGTCGACCCCAGTGAATACGTGGATCCTTTTACCATCGTGACCATGGGCTGGCCAGACCATGACGAGGATTTACACTTCCAGTGGTCATGCGGTAGGTGTGTGTGGGAGCTCTCTGCCATTTCTGTTTTCTTCATGTGGCACTTGGTGTAGTTCACACCTGGCAGAGGTGGAATTGCCATGGAAACAGGAAGGAACCAACCACAGGGGAGAGCAGTCCCCAATTCAGGAAACAAGCGGACAGAAAAAACTTAAAACAATAACAAAGCCTTGAAAGTTGCCTATTACCATGATGTGCTGGCAATTCCAACGCTGCCAGCTATCAAATGGTCCCTTCTGGTGTGGGTCCCTCCCTCCCCTCACTCCGCATGACTCATCACCGGGATGAGCAGAAGAGGCACGGGACCAGCACTTTCCAGAAACCAAGACAACAACACTGATGCCCATCTTGTAGGAATGAGCAACCTTTTTTTGTAAATGTATGCACTCTGGCCACACACACATCCCTTGGGAAATGAAATCAGGGCATGCGGTATTGTTTGTATTCATCTTGTATTATTTTGTTTTTCTGAGAGAGAGAGAGAGAAATTAATTTCTTCTGGTTCACTCCCTAAATGGCTTCAGCAGCTGGGGCAGGGCCAAGCCAGGGCCAGGAGCCAGGAACTCCATGAATGGCAGGGGTTCGACACTTGGGCCAGCATCCATTGCTTCCCAGGTGCAATAACAGGCAGCTGAACAGGAAGTAGAAGAGCTGGGACTTGAACCTATTCTCTCATATGAAATACAGGCATCTGAGTGCAGAATTAACCCACTGTATCACAAGGTTTGAGCCTGACCTTTCATTTATTTGAACACTATGACGGTACTTTTAAAAATTTATGGAGAAATAAAATTAAAAATACATTTTCATTAACTCATTGAAAATGCCTCATATGTCCTGCATATTTTAATGCTGTGGAATATTCTTGATTTTCATCATTTCTGCAAAATAGATAATCAATTATAGGTGACCTGTTACCTTTTAATTACCAGTGTACCCTTCTTGGATGCTTAGGCTTTCGCCTTTATTAACAATACTGTCATGAACATCCTTATAGTTCCATCTTTATCACTGTCTGTGGTTACTTTCATAAACAGATTTCTAGAAACAGTGTGTCGAAAGTCATACAAACACCTGTGACATTACTTACTGTACCATCATGACATCCTTCTGAATGTTAGTTCTCCTTATCTGAATGCAGAGGCTACAAGAGTAGAGTTTAGGGATGAACATTTTACACTTTGGTTAGGATGCTGCTTGGGGTTGAAGTCCCAGCTCTGCTCCTGACTTCTGCTCCCTGCTAACACACAGCCTGGGCGGCAGCAGGTAATAACCCAAGTACTTGGATCCCTGTCACCCACATGGGAGACCCAGACTTAGTTCCCAGCTCCTGGCTTCATCCTAGCCCAGCCCTAACTGGTATAGGCACTTGGAAAATGAACTAGCAGATGGGGAAGAAGTCTCTCTCTCTCTCTCTCTCTCTTTCTCACCCTCCCTATCTTTGCCTTTCAAGTAATTAAAAATGTAAGTTTTTTTTTAAGCTGTTTTTAGTTGATTGAGCTGAGGAGTATGACTCCCAAACATAACCTGGAGGTAGCAGGGAGTGGGGTCTTGCTGGATAAACATCATCCAATGGAGTTGTGCAGCCTTTCCCTGCCCTGCCGAACATCCTCTCCCAGCACCACCTATAACACCAGAAATCTCCCTCTACAGCTTCTGTTGGTGTTTCTGGCCCCTTTCCTTTTCAAACTCCCAGAGAGTGTCTGTGTGTGTGTGTAAAAGCTGTGTTTTGATAAAGAATGGTGCTTGCCCATCTCACTTCCAGGGCGCTGCTGGGCCCAGTGGAACGACTGTGTGGAGAGGCACCTGCTCAGGACCGACCAGAGAGAGCTGGTGGTCCCGCCTTCCTGCCTGCCCCCGCCCAGCTCAGCTGTCACCTTGCGCCTGGCCATCACGAAGGGACAGGAACTGGACCACGAGGTGGAGCAGTGCCTCTATGTGTCTGCTGCCAGGGAGCTTAAGCCTCGGATCAGGTAGGGCATGTGAGAACCCTCTGGAGTCACTGTCAGTTGTAGGTAAGGGTGTACAGGGTGGTCAAACAAGACCCATCTCCATGACCCAAGGGCTCCTCCCTGGTGCGCAGTGAGGGGAGAGAGCTGCAGGAGCTTGAGCTCTCTGGGAAAGATGGCATAAGCTCCCGGGACCTGTGCCAGCCTCCCAGGGTTGCCATGAGCATCAGAGGTGCCAGCACCAACAAAGTCACTTATGCACGGCGCACGTGCAACCAAACCACAGCATCACTTAGTAGTATCAGAATGAAAATGAGAACCACAGAAGCTGTTTGTCCTCAGCCCCTCCCTCCGTAAGTGGGGAAACCAAGGCTAGAGAGGTTCAACGAGTCGTGCAGGTGACCGAGGGCAGGGTCCTGTCAGCCTGTGTGCACCTGTGTCACTCCCCTGTGCAGTGAATGGAGAATGCAGTCCCCTGCGCCTTGGCCCCTGCCCTCCCATAGACTTCAAAGAATGGGTAGATGCAAAGTCCTTCCTCACTCCGTCCTCTGGCTCCCTTTCAGCTGTGAGCACAACTGTGGACCAGTGAACGCCCATGACAGCGTCCTGCTCTGGGTCACAGTGGGAAACGCCTCCTCAGCGGCCACGTTCAGCTGGTATTTGGATCACACCTCGTCAGAGAAGGTGAGGACTGGGACAGCCGCCCCAAATCAGATACCTGCTCTCCTCGATGGACTCAGCGTGCCCACTGCTGAGCCAGGGAAAGAGGAACCGAGCAGTGGGGCTGGGGTCAGCAGGGACGGGGGAGAAGCAGGAGGGCTTAGGAGGGATGCTACAGCCAACCTGTTGGTGAACCAGTTGTCTCCCAAGCACCGGTGGACATGGGGGTCTTGCCCAGGCACCTTTTCCCAATCCCAGCAGTGTAAGGCAAGTTCTGTGCTGTGACTTCTGCTGCAGGTCTCCCTGAGGGGCCAGGCTTAAGGCTGGACACCCCTGGAACCCACTTCTCGGGCCTTCCCTCCCGCGGCTAATAAACCCCCGACCTCAGACACACACCTTAACGACGGGCTGTTTCCCTGGGGCCCGGGACGGTCCAGCAGGCAGCAGCTCCTGAGTGCTGCTCCCTCGAGTCTCTGAGCCGTGTTCTCCCCCAGGCCGAACCCCTGCCGGCAGCCTGCAGACTCCAAGGATTTTGGCCGAGGTCCTTAACCCTCCTTCAGAGCAACGCCTCCACGCTGCTGCTCAACAGCTCCATGCTGCACGCCTGGGGGGAGGTGATCCGGATCCGAGCCACAGGTGCGGGGGCATGGGGGATGACGGAGGCGGAGCAGAAGGTGGGGCCCTGGTAGCCACTCCTGTCCCTTCCCCTCTTCTTGGGAGACTTCAGGCTGGAGGTTTGTGTCTCCGTTCCTCAGTTTCCTCACACGGGATCCACCAATCACGCCAGAGGTAGGATCTTCATTATGCAGGATGAGAAACACGGGGCAGGGGCAGGTCCTCCAGGCTCCTAGCACCTGTGCCGGCTGCCCTCTCCCTGACAACAAGCCTCCAAGCAAGGGCTGGGAGGGAGGATTTTTCTTTGGGGGGAAGGATTGCTTTGACTCTATTCCCCGAAGTGGCCCTAGACCATCCTCAGCAGGGTAACCTAGGAGGGTCCACGCCCTCTTTGGGCGTCTATGCCACACAATCAGTTGCCACACATCAGCTCTTCCAGGCTCACCCGCGAGACACACACACAGGCATGTGCCTAGGTGGTTGTTAGGGTCACCTGTGGCCTCCCTCCAAGAGGGGAGGGGCCTAAAAAGATAAGTTGGCTTTGGTGCCAAAAAATGCATCCAGGAGTTTTTTTTTTTTTTAATCAAATTAAACTTTTGATTCCACTTTCTACAAGATTTTAGTGCTTCCCCTTGGGAGGTGGGTCCTAGCCCCTCTGTTACTGAGTCTCAAATGCCCAGTCCAAGGTGAATGGCAGAAGTGGGCTCCAGGCTGCACTGAGTCTGTTACTCTCAGCCCAGTTTCTCCAAGCGAGACCCTGAGGGTCCCCTCCCTCAGAGGGTCCCCTCGCTCAGGGGGTGCTGTGGAATTTGCACATGTCTGTGCCTGCCTCCAGGGCTGGAGAAGGGCTTGTCCAGTCAGCTTTGTGACCCTTACAGCCTGCCTGCCTGACCTGCCTTCTCGCCCTAGCTCTGACCAGCAGCGCCTATGGGGAGGACACCTACGTGATCAGCACCCTGCCTGCCCCTCGGGTCACGGCCTGTGCCATTGTCCCGGAGGAGGGCACCATTCTGACAAGCTTCGCCATCCTGTGCAACACCTCCTCCACCCGGGGCCGTCTGGAGCACTGCTTCTGCCTGGAATCAGGTAGCAGCTGAGGACTGCTTGGCTCCGGGCCTCACCCTTCCCCCTCTCTGGAGCTGTGCAGAGTGTGTTCTGGCCATGGGCAAGGTTCCAGGACAAGGACTCCCCATACCGTGATCCCCCACCCACACATGGACCATAAGACAGACCCAGCCCTCACAGCCAAGAGCCAGGACAGGTGGGTGCAGCAGCTGCCCCACAGCTGGAAGCCAGGGGACGTGGTAAGGGTAAAACACAGCAGGATCATGTGTGGTCATTACAGGGTGGCCAGCCCCACACACTACTTGGAGTGACTGTGACCCTCAGAAGTCTGAAGCTACTCAGAGAGATGGAGATAGGTCTTAGATATTTTATGGGCTCTGCTTTGCAAGCGGCAGCAGGGAGTTGGCAGTGACACAAGTGACAAACATGCACGTAACAGAGATCCTGCAGTCCCTGCCTCGCCCATTATTGTAACAAGCTGCAGCCCAGGAGAGCAGTGAGGGCACTGGTGGGAGATGGGGCAGCCAGAGTTTGCAGGGCTCACGGGAGTCCATCCCTCCTCCTGCGGCTTTGGGCATGCTGTGACTCCTTCCCAGGGGCTCTAACGTGGTTCCAGCTGGACTGGAACTCGGCCGCCCGGGTCTGAGGATCCAGCCTCAGGTACCATCATGATGCACTGTGCACCTTGACTGGGGCGAGGAGGGTAAAGCTACTCTGAGGTCCAAGAGGGTGTGGTTTTCATGTAGTGTCCTGAGAAAGGGACTGGGAGACCCAGGATGGAGACTGGGGCATGGCCTGGAAGGCGAAGACTGAGGCAAAGCAAGCAGCTTCCACTTCAAACCTGTGTCCTCCCAAAGGAAGAAGCCAGAGTGGTTGCCCCAACTCCTACTGACCATTGCCCTTCAGTAATGTGCCCCAGGCCAGCAGAAAGGGAGAGGTGTGGCCACAGCAAACTCAGTTCTCCATGGCAGAACAGTCACTACAGGACCATGTGCACCCTGCACAATGAGTGGCTGCAGCACTCGATGGCTTCTGTTTACAAAGGACGTTCCTTCCTTCCCACAAGGGTGCACTGAATGTGGGCTGTTTCCTCTGTGCCAGATCCTCAAAACAGAGAAATTCCATGACACCATACCAGCTAGTGGCACAGACAACTGGTAAACCAAGAGGTGTCAGGGCTGTGATTTAGGTGGAGTGGCCTAGGGAGGCTCTGCAACAGTCTATATTTGGAGTGACATTTTCAGTTGTTTTGTTGTTGCCTTGGTTAGTTACCTTCTCTCCTCTTCTGGCTTCTTCTTCTTTTTAAATCTGTAATGGGGAGGGAAGAGAAGATTTTTTCTGCAGTGTTTCATCAACTTTAGAAAAATGATTCTGAAGTTCAACCGTGCCAACTACTTCTCTGAGTGTGAGATGACGGTCTTCTCACTGAGTGTGACATGCCCCAGTGCCCGACATCTTGGAAGGCTGTGGCTTCTGTGTCGTGGCAACCTCCCTCTACCTATGTAGGTTACAACATCCCCAGGGTTTAGAGATGTCCACTTATTATTCCATTTCCTTTTTTTGCCAGGTTCCTGCCTCCACTGTGGCCCTGACCCTGCCCTCCCATCAGTGTATCTACCACCTGGAAAAGAAGACAATGACTTCATGCTGACAGTGGTCATTTCTGTCACCAACCAGGCAGGGGACAGATGGCAGACACAGGCTACAGTTAAGGTTGGTGGTGACAGCAGCCATTATTTCCTGGCTTCTCAACTCTTGAACTTCACCCTAAGGTTGCCCGAATGGAAGGCAGGCCAAGCCATAGTCAAGTGCATCAGCGATTCATTCAACAGACACTTGGAGAGCAAGCCATGTGGCTAGTCCTGGGTCTATAGTGGGGCACAGAGGATATTGGTTTTTACCTTCAGATCTTGTGACTTTAGTGGCTACAACAGGTACAGAGCAGGAGGACTGTGCCTTGAGTGAGGCCACAGCTTCAGGGAACCCAGAGAAACGAGGACCAAAGTGAGCCAAGAAGAACATCAGGCAGAACCTAGACAGAACCTCACACACCTGTCAAGGGGCAGAAGCCAAGCAGAAGTGGGAGGCACGGAGAGTGAAGGAAGCATAGTAAGAGGGGAGGCCACAGAATGCCCACAGCCTGGTTTTGGTGACATGAGGCGTGCAAAAATGTCCAGCTTTACCCTAGTCTCAGGACATCCTGGAAAACCATTGTGAGCTTCTAGGCCCTTCTGGTTCCCCTCAAGATCTGTGAGTTCAGGCATCAGGTTATCAATGACCCTGAGCACATTTCTGGCTTCCCCATCAGGTGCATATCCAAGACACACCTGCTGAAGACATGGCTTTCCCAGCTGCCATGTTGGAGAGACTCACCACCAACCTTCAAAATGAGGACAGCCCTGAGCAGCTTCTGCAGCTGGCCAAGTCCGTATCTTCTGCACTGAACCAAGAGGGCCAGGGTGCTGGGCAGCTGCTGAGACGGGATGCCAGACAGAAGGTACGGAGGGCACTCACTTCATGCCCTTCCCCTGTGACCCCAGGGTCTGTGTGGGGTCAGAGTGAGAGCTGGCGGAAAAGCCTTCAGTGTTTCCCATGTGCTCAATATCATTGTCCCTTGTGGTCACTCCCAGTGACCTGCTTCCTCTGCTCACCCTCAGAGTCATAGGCTTCTGAGACCAGAAGGAGTTTAGAGGATGTCAGTGTAGCCTCTTCCTATTTAAAAAACATTGATTGATTGATTTGAAGGGGAGCATGAGAGAGAGAAAGATTACGCATTGGTTGGTTTACTCCCCAAAAGGCCACAATGGCCAGGGCTGATCCAGGCTGAAGTCAGGAGACTGGAACTCCATCCAGGTCTCCCGTGTGGGTTGCAGGGAGCCAAGCACTTGAGTCATCTCCTGCTGCTTTCCCAGGCACATTAGCGGGTAGCTGGATCACAAGTGAGGATTAAGCCCATACTCCAGTATGAGATTTCTGTATTGAAGATGGCAGCTTGGCTCACTGTGCCAAAACATCAACCCTTGACCTCTTCTTATCAAAGATGATGAAATTGAAGCCCAAAGGAGAAAAGGACTTGACCTAGGTCAAGGTTGCCTGGGCAAGGCTGTGACTTGCTAAAAGCTCCGGGAGCAGGGGGGGCGTGCATTCCCTGCTTCTCCAGCTCCTAGGGGCCACCTGCACTCTTTGATTCATGGTTCCTTGCTTCATCTTGGAAGCCCTCCCCGCTCCTCCCAGCCTCCCTCCATCTCTCCCGTCTCTACCTATATCCTCACGTATCAACCTCTGGTCTGACCCTCCTACCTCGCTTTTACAAAGGTCCTTGTGATTATATAGAGGTTACACGGGCCTCACTACTTAATCCAGGGTATTCTATCCCCCGCTCCCCATCCAAATCCTTAACACAACCAAATCTCCAAAGTGATTTTTCCACGCAAAGTAACATTACCACAGTTTTGGGAGATTTAAGGACAGGCCATGGGCGTGCCTCCTATATATCCTACTGAAGCAAATGAGTATCTACAGGGTATTGGAGAACCCCAGAAGAACCCAGGCACTCTTCTGACCCCAATATTTCTACAATGACTTCATGGAACCACTAGAATGACATTTCCTCTCCCTCCCTTTCTCCCCCTCTGCCAAGGTCAGAGAGCATGTGCTAAGGTCACTGTCTACAGTCATGGCCAGGCTGGAGGACATGCAGAGGGTGCAGAGCCTGGCTGAGGCACTGAGAGAGGTGACCCACCGCAGCGAGGAGCTCACACCTGCCGCCCAGGTGAATGATTCCCAGGTGCTGAGCAGTTCTCAATGGGTGGGTAACACCAGCGGTCCCGTAGTCAGATTCCTGTACCATCTTATTTCCAAGGATCCTGCATGGGTGGGACCCCATGGCTCCTGCTGAATACAACAGCCTCTGTGCCCACACTCCTATCTCCCCCAATTCCTGGCAAGCAACTCCAGAGAGAAACTAAGTCAAATTAATCCTTGGGTAGTCCAATGTGTGTCCAGAGCTGCCCGTGCATGCCCTCTCCCCTGCCCTCCTCCCAGCTCAGGATGCCAGCCTGATGTTGAGTGGCCAACTCCTGCCTTTGTTTCTCTGAGAGTCTTCCCTGAACCCATCGAGGGCTGTTCTACCTGTCCGCACAGCAGAGGCTTGATTTGATGTCAGGGACAAATGGAGTATGCATGGCTAGCTCCCACGCAGGACTGAGCCCTAGGCGAGGGTTTAATTTTTGTCACTATGTTGGCTTCTTACACTTCCCTTATTCACGTTTCCACTTTTCCAATGTTTTCTGTTCTCACCTGCAGATAAACTAGTTGAGATCACATTCTTGACGTAAGAGCTGCTTCTTGGAGAACTCGAACATATCATGTTCCCAAGATTGTGGCAATGCGTTTTTGTTTTGTTTGTTTTTTAAGCCATAATGACAGGAGGGGAGAACTTCTCCCTCTCTTTGAACCCACCCCCAGTCTGGCCCTAGAATCCTCCCCTCTGCAGCCGAGAGCCATATGCTGTTGGTGACACCTCTCACCTGCGTGCCTACTTGCTCACCTGTTTCACTCGAGGCATCTATGCATGTACCTGCACACACCCTTACCTCAGTCCTTCTGTTTGATCCTGTTTTTATTCATTCACTCAACACGTGTTTCCCGCATGTGTCGTATGCGCCAGTGGCTACGCAGCTCATTGCAAAGTCAGCAGCCAACTGCATAGACCGTTTCTGTCTTCAGGGCACTTTTAGACGCCTGGGGCAGTACATGTTAGACAGATACTGTCACAAACATATACACACTTACAAAACCAGAATAAGTGCTGAGTCCATCCACCCACCCACTGAACCCTGCATCCATTTGTATTAGTTAACTTTCATTACTATAACAACTGCCAGAGAGAAACTACTTAGGAAGGAAAAAAATGTCTGTTTCCACTCATGATTTTGGAGATTCATAGTCCTGGGTGGAGGGTGGCAGAGCGTGGGTGAGGAAGCACAGGCCTCTCTGTGGTACCTCCTGGTGAAGCCAACCTGAGCTGGCCACAGGGCTCTACCCTGGCACCCTAATCTGGTCCAATTACTTCCCTGGAATCCTACCTTCTTATCCTACCTTTCCACGCTCCCAGTGCCGTTAACGTAAGACACTGGAGTTTAAACATCTGTAGGAGTTGGGGAGCTAAAGCATGTTCAAAGTATAGCATCCTTCATCCGGCCTCCTCCCAGCCACCCACCCCTGTAGGGTCCATTCACTCACCCACTATCCAACTACCCACCCATCCATCCATCCATCCATCCATCCATCCATCCATCCACTCATGCACTCACACACCCATCTGCCTGCCCATCCCTCCAGTCAGCAAGTGCTATCAAATGCCCACTAGATGCAGGGCACAGTGCAAAGCACTCTGGAATGGATTCAGAGATGCCAGCTTGCTTCCTGGGAGGCAAATGGAGCCTTGTAATGAGGGAGGGTCTGAGGTCAAGCCAGGGACGCAGGCAGCCTTTGCAATGGCTTTGGCCCAGTTCTTCCATGGCAGGTGTTCCTGCCCTGTGGCCACTGTCCTTTGACTGGCACAGTGGATGCTCTGTGCTGGGCAGGGGCTCACAGTGTTCTCCTTTGGCTGAACCCAGCGGGTGGCCAGCTGGGCCCTGCTGCAGGCCAGTGAGGCCCTGTTGATGATGAGTGCCAAGACCCACCCCGAGGACCAGAGGCGCCAGTCAGCCAGCCAGAACCTCTTGCAAGCAGCGGGCAACGTGCTGGAAGCTTCTCTGAGCAACAGCTCTGAACAGCCTGCAGGGTTCAGCGGTAGCCAGGTGGGTGTTCCAGAGGCATTCGACCCCAGCCCCAGCCCCACGTGCCTAGCTCCCACTCGGCTTCCCAGGTGGCTCTTTCCCTCATCTTATCAATGGGGAAACTGAGGCATGGGGGTTAGACTGTTGCTGATAGCAGAGTTCCAGGAGGCAGTGTGGTAGAGTGGACAGCTCATGCTCTGAGACAAGGCAGCTTGAGTTCCAACCCTGCCTCTGTCACTCGCAAGCCTGTGACATGGGCAGGCCTTGCGGCTTCCCTAAGCCTCAGTTCCTGATTTGCCAATGGGTGCTTTCTACTCATCCAAGGTCAGCCATGAGTTGAGAAGTCACACATGCACACTCAGTCACTCACATGCACATGCATGCAGTGTGAGCTCTTTCCACCCCCTCCAGGGCTGTCTTCCCCTCACTTGCTTCCCTGGTCATCTCTGAAGGCCCCACACCGGCCTGATGACAGTGTCCTCAGTGGAGTCTCTTGCCTCCCTTTCTAGATGGCCCCAGTGGCCCAGTTGCTCCGAGTTGTGGACCAAGTGCAGACTGCCCTCCTGCTTGGGATGCTGCCTGGGGGCCTTCCTGCCATGCTGGAAACCCCCTCCATCTCCATATACACAAACAGGTAACCCAAGAAGACTTATCCCCCAGCCTCACCCATCCATACCCCATGACCCTGCGAAAGGCAGAGCCCAGCTGAATACCAAGTCCAGGGTCAGAGCGTGTGATGCCGAGCTGAATGAATGGAACCTGCCCCCTGCTAGCTGTGCCAGAGGTGTGTCTGACCAGTCCCCTGCTCCACGCATTTGAGGACTCAAGACACACTGGAGCCCACAGCGAGCACCTGACGTTGTCAGAGCTGCTTCTGCTAAAAGAGTCGCGGTTCTGGTCTTTCAGGACATTGCAGGACAGCTGCCCACCCTGAGGGCAGAGCTAGGACTCCCTGAAAACGTGGTATGGGGCCTCTTCCTTCAAATCCAACTTTCTTCTCTCGTTCCCACCCTACGGTCAGAATACAGCCACAGACTTGGCGAGGATGTTCTGTGCACATCGCTGCTGCTGGCTCAGCGACCTTCACTCTGCCTGCCGCCTCCCTTGGCTCATCAGAGGACAGCCGGGAGCCTGTGGACATCAGGGTAACAGTGGGGACAGCCCTAGACAGTTTGCAAAACTGTCTTCTTGTATATCTGCTCATTTCTGTTGATCACACACCCTGCTGATCACATAGTTTTACTGGACCCATTTTACAAGTCAGGTTCACTGACTCGGCCAGAGCTGTGGCGAGCGGAACTCCCCATGTCCAAATCCATCCTCCTCTTAGAGATTGCAGCCTGTCCTCCGTGTGTTTGGAGGAGGATGGGTCCAGGCCTCCTCACAGCCCACAGATGTTCAGTGGTTACACAGAACCACACACCCCCTCCCATGAACACTACGGCCCGTCCACATCCTCACGATGCCTGATGCAGAGTGAAGGACGTGCAGATACTAGCTACATGTTTGTCTTTCTGGAACAATGAGAAGAAAAAGAAAAGAAGTGCACTCACCTTCAGTACAGAGGTACTTCTGTCATGCTCTCCATCAGCTGTTTGAAGCCACCAAGGTGGAACCTGTAAGCCAAGCACAGCTCACTGGGCAAGCACTTGCTTTGCTTCATTTTCCTGTGTTTAGCTGAAGCAAGGTTGTCTCGGGCTTTCCAGGGCTTGCTGTGTGAGACCTGAAGGGCAGAAAGATGCCAGGAAAGCCAGCAGCAGCTGAGGGCTGGTCCCTGTGGCTCCTTGCCTGCCTCCTCTTAGGACCTGTCATTTACCCAAGCACCAGTCCACCCCCAGCTCCTAGGGGTTCGGGCCAACACTCCTTGCTCTTGTCACAGATGGCAAGCTTCCCCACAAGCCCTTTCCCAGCCAGGGGCAGCTTTGACGTCACTGGGACCGTCGCTGGCCTCCGTCTGACCCACCCTGGTGGACAGCTTATCCCTGTGAAGAACCTGTCGGAACACATTGAGGTAGTAACTGGTGTTGTCAGAACTAGGGGCTGGGGGGTTGGTGCTTCTGGCTTCTTTTCCCACTTGGCCCAACAGTTGATGAGTCATTCAAAAAAAGTAGAGAAAAATTGCTTGAAATATCCTTAGCTTGCTTTACACATGGCATACGATTTAGAACCATAAACGTGTGTTCTTTCTCCAATCCCCGGGTGCCTGATTGCGAAGCTTTCCTGGGTCTACAAATCTAAATCTGTTGCCTGAACTTTTAATCATCTTACTTGTATAAACCAACCCATGACATAGCCTCCAAAATATCCAGTTACATATATATATATATATATATATAGAGAGAGAGAGAGAGAGAGAGAGAGAGAGACATGTTCACATGTTCATCCCCTGGCTTACTCCCCCAACAACAGCTCTCCCACAACAGCTTGGGCTGGATCAGACCAAAGTCAGGAGCCTGCAGCTCCAGCCTGGTCTCCCATGTGGGTGGCAGGGAGCCAAATCCTTGGGCTGTCACCTGATGCCTTCCCAGGCACATTAATGCAGGAGACCAGGAGGAAGCTCCCTCCCAGCTTCAGCCCTGGCAGCTGAGGTCATTTGGGGAGTGAACCGGCAGGGGAAGATCTCTCTTCTTCCACAGATAAATAACTTCTTTCATAAATAAATAACTCCTCATAAAAAGTAGGGGGCTGAGGGTGACCCCAAAAGAAGCAAAGATGATGTGATGGTAGGAACAAGTTAGAATACTGTGAGGAAGGGGCCATGCACGACCCAACAGATTCCCGCTACCTCCAAACAGGAAAAGGCGAAGAGGTAGGTTCTCCTGGGGGCCTCCAGAAGAAGCCAGCACAGCTGGTGTGAGCCCTGCGACTCGCCTTGGCCTCCTGGCTGCCACAGCCACCCAGGGGGCGGTCATCCATTCCAGGAAAACAGTGCAGCAGCTCTCAGCACCCAGCACTTGCATTGCACAGCTCTAGGCAGCAGGCAACACTCCCTAGGGGCACCTGCTCCTGCACACCTCCCCTAACTTGACCATTCTGATTACAGATCCTGCTGCCCCAGCATCCCCAAGAACACCGTGAGCTGACTGAGTTGAGCCTGACTGTTCCAGGAGCTCTGCAAGTGAACGTGACCTCAGGGCAGGCGGCCTTGGGCATCCAGCTGCACTGGCGTCCCGGCATCCCACTTATACTCAGCCTTGGCTCTGGCTTCCACCCCAACATCACAAACTACGATGCTCAAATCCGCCTCCCGCCGGCGGCTGCTCCGGAAGGTAGCTCTGGCCAAGGGCTCTCTCCCGAGCTGCTTCCTGGGTGGTGTGACCCACTTCAGAAATAAGAATTAGACACCACAGGGGGAAAAATTAAGGAGAAAATCCACCTGCCACATGCAGCCACTTCTTTGCGTGGGAATGGTTAGCATGAGTATTTGCCAACTTGAGGTTAACATCTGCTCATGACAGCCCTCTGGAGTAGCAACTGTTGAGATGTGAAAACAGAGAGGTTAAGTAACAGCCTGAGATCACACAGCCACTGAGGGGCAGAATCCTCAGGCTGACCAGCTAGTGGCACTTCTGTGCTGCTGGGCACACCTAGGACATCGGGAGACCCCAGGGTCTGCTCCCCTGCCGAGTCACCCTAGACCCCTTCTCCAGGGATGTTAGCTCCCTCCCAACAAGACTTCCAGCTGACCTAGAGCCTGCCCCTGCAGAAGAGCAGTTCACGTGGCTCCTGGCCCCTGAGGACCTGCGCTTCGGAGAAGGTGTCTACTACCTGACCGTGACCCCCGAGTCTGACCTGGGGCTGACCCCCCACAGGAACCTCACCGTCGGCATCACCACCTTCGTGTCCCACTGTGTGTTCTGGGATGAAGTGCAGGAAATTTGGGACAACTCTGGGTGCCAGGTATGGAGAAAGCAGGAATCAAGAAGTCAGGGCAGCTTGGTTGGTTGTATCTGGGTTCCTTCTTAGGGCCCCTGGGCCAGCACCCTGTGTCCCTGGCAGGGCCTTTGCACATGCTGATCCCTGTACCTGGAACACTGCCCACACCCTGTTCCCCCAGATTCCCAGTTACAAACCTCTGAGCATTCACACTTCCTCCACAGATCATTTCAATGATGACTGTCCCTGGGCCCACCACGAGCTCTTCCGGGCCAGGACGGTGTATTCTGTTTGCTGCTGGAGCACATGATCCTTGCACACAAGTGGTTGAGTGGCTGGGATGCCCTGCTGCTCCTGTGGCCGAGCGAGGCCAGGGCGTCATTGCCAAGGCAATGAACTCACCATGACCCTTTTGCTCTGTGCTGGGTACAGCAGTGTTCTATGCTGAATCTGAGCTATCTTAACAAACCTTCACCATGGTCTCCAAGGTAGTTGGTTCCAACCGCCCCCCTCATTTTACAGGTGTTAAAAACAGAGGCTCAGGAAACTCAACTAACTTATCCCAAGCCCCCCACACCGTCTGGTAAGTGGGGGAGCTGGGACCTGAAGCCAGAACATGAGCATGATGCTAGTTGGCTGCTTCTACAGAGCCTGGTACTGTCCCCATGAGCCCTGGGATGCCTCTTGGCTCTGCCTCATGGCAGTCAGAGCCATCTCAGGTCAGCTCATCATGCCCCCAAGGAGCTGGGGCAGCATCCTACAGGCAGACACATGGGCTTGAGGACATCAGATCCTTCTCTGGGGCACCACTGTCCCTTCTGCTTCCACGCCTTTGTCAAGCACCAGAATCTATGCTTAGCCCCACCACATGCAGTTGATACTCATTATAGTCCCAGGTGTCCAAGACAGGGGCAGCTAGAGCCACAGACACAAGGAGATCGTGGGGAATCATACACCAGCAAATTCGGTCATGCAGCCTAGAGAGAAAACCACACTCCATTCCCACACAGCCAAAGCAATCTCGGGTCTCTGGAGATATGCTGGTCAAAGAGTAAAGTCAGCGTTATTGCAAGGTGAGGCCCATTCACAGCTATACAGACATGTCCCCTGAGAATGACAGATACAATGTTGGCTGCAAACAAAACATCCTCTGCATTTTAAAATTCATGTTTACTTAAATGACAAAGCTCAAAGGGGTCGCCTCCGAGCTCCACACCCCAGCACAGCCAGCCACACAAAAGTTACTCAATCCTTCTCCTGGGCTCTGGGAGCTGGGACGAACCCCAGAGCATTTCTGCCCCTGGCCTCTTCTGGGATTGCAGGTGGGGCCTCAGACCACGCCCTCCCAGACGCACTGCCTCTGCAACCACCTCACCTTCTTTGGAAGCTCATTCCTGGTGCTGCCCAACACTGTAGACGTCAGCCAGACGGCTGAGTTCTTTGCCACCTTCGAGGACAACCCTGTGGTGGTGACCACTGTGGGCTGCCTATGTGTGATTTACGTGTTGGTGGTGATCTGGGCCAGGAGGAAGGATGTGCAGGACCAAAACAAGGTGAGCTGAAGAACACGGGATGTTTCCTGGCAGGGGTTGTGGTGATGAGAGCCAGGGTTGGGAGCAGAGAAGCCAGCTGCTAGTTTAGGCTAATTCAGCCAAACATTGAAATCCGCCTAAGCCTAAGACAGGTCTGAAATGATATCAGACAATTGCCTGCCACAACAAAATGTTTGTATTTCTGAGACACGTCCATGGCAGACACACAGTAGGTCTTCAGCAAGTGTCTAGGAACATGGGAAGGAAATGCACACACAAGTGCCAGGTTGCATAGGTACACAGACTAACACCCTCTCCCCAACCCAGCGTGCCAACACAGGTGAAGATGCAGGAGCCTTGGGGTTTACACTGCCACCCTGAATACTGAGGCGGCCTCACAGGGTGTGGGGCACAGGGGATGTTCACCGAGGGCCCTGGGGAAGAAGAGGGCACAGGATGGGCAGATCACCACCCAACTGGTCCTGTGAAGCTCTGCAGCTGTCCCAAGTTCAGACGGTCAGGTCTTGGTCAGGTCCATAACCTCCACCAGTGGTCACTGGACGTCGGTTTCTTCCCCAAGGGTCTATTCTCAACAGACATGTAACCTTGCACCCCTGGCAATCGCACCCCAGCAACCAGCACCCAAGCCTTCCATGGAGGGGTTCTGAGCCACCCTGACCCCTGACCCATTCCTGCTCACTGACATTATCCTAACATTTCATTCCTTCCAGAATCCCCCATTAGCACAGTTCCATTTACGGATGTTATCAGATATAATATGTCAACAGCATTTGCGTGCTTTATCAGCTCCATCACCTAACACTTTGGGCTTAACACCAAGTTCATATCCAACTGAGGAGTGCAGCCATGCTCAATGGAGAATGCACTTGTGCTTGTAGTTATAGTTTCTTAACCCCAAATCCTGCTTTTGTCAAGAACAGTTCACATCAATGAAATGAGTAGTGTAGCATACATAATCTTGCTTTCGCCTTTTATTGTCCTTAGTGCCCAGCACGTTTGTAGCTCGTGTAACGACTGAGCTCACCCGGCAGGGCCCTCCTAATGTCGTGTCTCTGTGCAGGTGAAGCTCACGGTGCTGGAGGATAACGATCCCTTTGCCCAGTACCACTACCTGGTGACAGTCTACACGGGACATCGGCGAGGGGCAGCCACCTCCTCAAAGGTACCCGACTGGGCAGTGCGCTCTGGTTCATCAGCCCAACACTGGCTCTGCCACTGTAGGCTCACTTCGGTGGATTCTGGGTCTTCTATTTCTCTTTGGCTTTTTGTGTTCTAGAGGTGAGAACCTTTTCATCAGACCGTCATCCCAGGAGTAAAGGGGCAGAGGGGCAGTGGTTCAAAGAGATCCACTCTGGTTCTCCTTGGAAGACCAAGGGTAGCTGGCCCTGGGGGTGTCAAGAAGTTCATAGGAAGAAGTAGCTAAAGGATAAGTTTTATCTTAGTGAAAAAATACCTGAAACATACACACAGCTTTTCATCATATGCATTTTTCCATGCCCTTTTGCGAAGTCTCTAGCATTCTTTTTTTTTTTTAAAGATTTATTTATTTTTATTGGAAAGGCGGATATACAGAGAGAAAGAGAGACAGAAAGATATGCCCACTGATTCACTTCCCAAATAGCCACAATGGCCAGAGCTGAGAGCTGAACCAATCTGACACCAGGAGCCAGGAACTTCCTCCAATTCTCCCACAAGGGTGCAGGGTCCCAAGACTTTGGGCCATCCTCCATTGCTGAATGGGAAGTAGAGTGGCTGGGACACAAACCAGCACCTAGATGGCATCCTGGCACATGCAATGCAAGGCTATTGTGCCAGGCCCATCCCTAGCATTTTTCAAAGGTGATGAGTGCTTATTATTCATTTCACAGTGCCAAGGATTGCCACAAGGCAGAATGGATCTTTAATGGGGGATGCACATGACAGGAAAAAATAATGCAGCACATCCAGGATGGGAGGGGACAAAAGGGCTGCGATTGTGTTTTTGTTTCTTGCCCCTTCTCGTGAAGTAAGGCTGGCAGATTCAGCTGGCCACTCGTGATGTCTGGCCTGCAGGTGACTATCACCCTGTACGGGTCAGATGGCGAGAGTGAACCCCACCACCTGTCAGACCGCAGCAGCCCAGTTTTCCAGCGAGGAGGAGTGGATGTCTTCCTGCTCTCCACCCTGTTCCCCCTTGGGGAGCTGCGGAGCCTCCGGCTGTGGCATGACAACTCCGGTGACCGGCCATCCTGGTGAGTCAAGGGCCAGGCCCAAGGCTGGACACTGCAATGCTCTAATTCCAGGTCCTCACGGCCTCTGCAAGGTGCATGGGCTGGATCTCCATTTCTCAGATAAGCTAACCAAGCATCAGAGAGGCCCCCCAGGTTCAAGGTCTATACAGACTGTGCCAGTAGCTTGGAGGACTGGTGGTCATAACCATGGGTCCAGGGCCAGCCCCACATCTGATCCTTTGGAGCATTGGTCTCTGACTTGCCCAGGGTCATGCAGCTGGCCAGTTCAGAGCCAGGGCCTCTCTGCATGGTGTCCGAATCCTAAACTAGTGGCCCAAATGAGTAATGTCCAGACTGGTCACTCATGAGCCGCTGGCAGCTTTAGAAAACTCACAGCATTTTTGTGCATCTTCAATTCATTAGGAATTGCACTTCAGTACTGTAAGTGCTGCAGATACAGGCTGTGCCCAGGAAGCTGACTGAGATGGCAGGAAGCATACCAGGGTTGACTGAGATGTGGCAGGATCAGCCCCTGCACAGGTAGGCAGGGAGGGAAGCAGAAGTAGATACTGAGCCAGGACACCACCCCAAGTGCTGGCCCTAGGGGAGCTCTGGGATTGTCCTGGTTTGGCCCAAGCTATCTGGGTCTTGATCACATCGGCCACCCTACGAGGGCATGTGACCTTGACTGGGCTGCCGTATTGGAAATGCGACCATGCTCATTAAGAGGGTTCCCGCTTGATGGCGTGGTAAACGCCTGGCATGGTAAATGCTCAGTGCCGAGCAGCTGTCAATACCATGAGCGTTGTCATTGGCCGCGCAGTGTTGAGTCTGTCATCCCAGCCTGCGAGGCTGGCATCCCATGAGCACCATGCCAGCTGTTGCTCCAAAATATCAGCCCAGAGCTGGCTTTCCAATGAACTAAACTCCTCTGTAGGAGACCAAACTTGACCAGGGTCCTGAAAACAATGAAAAAAAAAAACCTGGAAGTCTCTTTTCCAGGGAGCAGCTATTCTTGGGGTTCAGGCTTGCAAAGATGTCCCATCCTCTATGTGCAAGACTCTCCTCTCCCTTGGCTTCAGGAGCATGGTTCCTTCCCCAGGTACGTGAGCCGCGTGCTGGTCTACGAGCCGGCGGTGGACCGCAGGTGGCATTTTCTCTGCAACTCGTGGCTGTCAGTCGATGTCGCAGACTGTGTCCTCGACAAGGTGTTTCCAGTGGCCACAGAGCAGGACAGGAAACAATTCAGGTGCTTTTTCTTTTTCTTTTTCCCCTTTTTAAGCAAATGCTTTTTCAAAAGTATGTGTATGTTCTCTCTCTCTCTCTTTTAAAAAGAATTTTTCTCTTTATTTGAAAGGCAGTTACAAAGAAGGAGAGGCAGAAAGAGGGATTTTCACTCTCCAAATGGCCACAGTGGCCAGGGCTAAGCCAGGTCACAGTCAAGAGCCAGGAGCTTCTTCTGGGTCCCCCATATGGTGCCCATTTGGGTTGCAAGTGTCACAGACAGCAGCTAGGCGACCTCTTGCCTCTAATCAAATGTTTTTGGCTTTATTCTCTGTGCTATGATAATCCTGAGTCTAGCCAGCAGGCCTGGGAAGCCCTGACCGATCACTTTGTCCCGTTAGGACTGGGGGCCTGGGCTGCTGAGACATGAACTTTAAGGTCAGAATTGTCTTCTGGGGCGTGAGGATGCTGGGAAGTCACTCCATTTCTTTGCAGATGTTGTGGAAGAGCCTTTTGCTTGTTTACTGGTGAGCAGACTGACTTAGAAGAGGTTTGACCCCTGGCCTTGGGTCTCCTTGTCATGTTGTTTTAGCTTCAAGGGTTCTTCCAGTGGACACACTTGCGTGCCCTTTGCTCCCTTGCCCACCCCCTGCCTGTTGAATTACTTCCTTCTACCCTGCCCTGCAAACATGTATGAGCAGGCACAGTGTGCACACACAGACACAATCACAGGCCCACATTCACACACATGCGTACTTACCCTCTCAACACTACAGATGCCCATTTATTCAGGAGGTCCATCCTCCCAGCTATCCAACTAGGCTTCCACGAGGGTTAAAGCTGAATCAGAGAGACACGGACCCTACAGAAGGCCTAGCACCTGCCATTGACTTGCCTGAACTGTCACAGGCTCAGCTGAAAATGAATTATTTAGTGTCCCCTGCACTTCTATGGCTCTAGAGCAAACTCTACGAAATGATGTTTATAATGCTCTCGGCAGGGGACATGGCTCAGAGTCAGCATCAACTATTGTCACCAAGCATATCAGAGCATGCGTGCCGACTGAAGGCAGGTGGGGAGCTTCCTGCGGTCCTCCCCTGGCATCCCTGGTGCCCAGCAGAGCACAGGATATGAGAAGGGCAATGTGGAAAGTCACAGTTACTGATAACTGCTCCCTCTTTGACTTTTACCAGAACAAGAACCAGCTGGGAACCTTAGCTCTGCAAGCCCTCTGGAAAATCAGGGATCTTATTGAAATGACATTAATATTACATTATATTAGCATATTAAAATCTATGACTAAATAATCATTAAAGTTGTCGCCAGGAAAGAGTAGTGTTTTACCTCGCAGTTAAGAGGCTGCTATCCCACACTGGAGTGCCAAGGTGAAAAAGCTGGCCTGTGATCATCGCTGCCAGCTTTGGCCCGGCCTGGTTATGATGGGCACCAGGAGTTTGAACCGGCTGGACTGTGGTCATTGCTGCCAGCTGTGGCCCGGCCTGGCTATGCTGGGCACCAGGAGCTTGAACCAGCTGGACTGTGGTCATTGCTGCCAGCTGTGGCCCGGCCTGGCTATGCTGGGCACCAGGAGCTTGAACCTGCTGGACTGTGGTCATTGCTGCCAGCTCTGGCCCAGCCTGGCTATGATGGCGCCAGCAGCATGAATCAGCAGACAGCAGCTCTCTTAGGCTTTCTTATGTCTTCTCTCTCTGCCTCTCTCGTCAATAATGACGCCTTGTTAACACCTATTGACTATTAACACCTATTGCCAGCTCCCACCCTCAGATGCTTTACAAACATTACCATCTTAAATCATCTCAACAATCCAATGGGATAGCCCCATTTTACAGATAAGTAAATCAAGGTGTAAAGAATAAAATCTAGTGCTAGGAAAAAGGCGATCTAGTGTCACAACCCAGCTCTCCCCAGGGTCACTGTCTGCACAGGTGCCATGATACAGTGCTTCTTCTGCAACATTAAAAGTACATATGCATCCTGAGAAGCAAGTTCTCTCTCCTCCTCCCTCCCAAGCCATTCCTGAAGAAGCCAGGCTCTCCCCACTCCGGTATCTCTCAATGCCTGCCCCCCTCTGCCTGCTTGCCCACAGCCACCTGTTTTTCATGAAGACCTCTGCAGGCTTCCAGGAGGGACACCTCTGGTACTCCATCTTCAGCTGCTCGGCCCGGAGCCACTTCACCCGCGTGCAGCGCGTGTCCTGCTGCTTCTCCCTGCTGCTGTGCACCATGCTCACCAGCATCATGTTCTGGGGCGTCCCCAAGAACCCAGCGGAGCAGAAGATGGACTTGGGTAATTCTCCTGGTGGTACTGCTGTAATTCCAGAGTTCTAAGACCACCCTTGGGATGACCCACTAGAAGAACTCATAGAACTAAGACCGTCATGGTACTCACAGCCCTGGATTATCACTGCCCAAGGATGCAGGTGAAAATCAGCCAAAGGAGGAGATTCATGGGGCAGGACCAACTGGGACGAGGCATGGAGCTTCCTGCTGTTGCCTCCCAGATCAGCCAGCAACAGTGCTAACTGTTCCTGCCAACTGGGTGGAGGCAGTGAATGCTAAGCACTGCCAGCCAGGGAAGTCTGCCCAGGCCTTGGCATCCAGGGTAGGCATGGCTGACTACACACCTGGCTGGTCTTCAGCTCCAGCCACTGAAGAGGTCACACTCATACCTGCACCCCATCACAAGGCACGCAGGTCAGCAGAGATCATGTGTGGGATCCATGGCCCCAGATAAAGATACTTTTATGGTACAGCATATTGAAGTATTCAGAGATGAGCTCTTGGGGGCTGGGCCAAGGTTGCCCTTCACTGCCTAGCTGCCTTCTGGGAGCAGTGGGGGGGATGGGGCTCTGACCTCTCCCCTTGACCTGTTGTCACTGGCCTTTCCTAGGCAAGGTTGAATTCACGTGGCAGGAGGTGATGATTGGGTTGGAGAGCTCCATGCTCATGTTTCCCATCAACCTGCTGATCGTCCAGATCTTCCGGCACTCCCGTCCTCGGGCCACGCAGGAGTCAAACCCTGGGAGATGGGACAACAGGACCCCAGATCTGACTTCTGCATCCCAACCTGTGGACCTGGGCCTCCTGACACCTGAAATGGTGACCAAAGTATGTTCTCTACCTCTGTCCATGTGGGCGTGGCTGCAGCCAAGCAGACAGGGATGCACAAGCCGGGGCTTGGGGCCCTGCAGCCCCCTATTGTTTAACAGTGTCAGTCATCAAGATGTATGAACTGAATATAATCCTACATTTATATACATCCATGTACATACACATTTTTGAGTACCTGTTATATGCAAAGTAGTCCACCCTCACTTTAATCTTGCAGACTACACTCCCTCATAGAAAAGACTCCTTTCTCTGCATTCATAAAAGCTACAAGCTTTTATTGAGCACCTATTATGATCCATGCTCCAAAGAACACAGCCTGGAAGGAGTCAGTTCAAATCCTGGAAGAGGGATTTCAGAGGCAACAGAACAAACCCTTAGGAGATCCAGATCATGTCTCAGTGGGCAGAGCTGAGTCTCCAAGGCAGTGTACCCAGTGCAGGGCGCATGTTCTTGACCCCTAAGTGCCCATCACCTGTGGTTCATGCTGTTTCTGGCTGGGGTTACCTTGCAGGAGCTGCGGAAACTGGTCTGCTCCCTGTTCAAAGCATTGAGGGTGCTGCCCACAGCCTCCAGCTGTGACTCCATTAGCCTCATGGACATTAACACTCTCCTAGCCCTGGTGGAAGATCTCATATGTCCGCAGAACGTGGCAGGCCAGGGGCTCAGGGAGGAAGCTGAGAAACCATTTGCTTTTGGGTCTGTACAGGTCAAAGGTAAGTCCTTGATATTTTGGAATTGTTCTAGAGCCAGGTGGAAGCAGGACATGTTGGTATTATTAGGAGGTCAAGAGGCCGTGTTGGGATCTCCCTCATTAGCCTCTGCTTGGCCCATTCACCACCAGCCCCTATCTATACCATGCACACTCAACTTCTCACTGCTATACTGAGATGTTCATGGCATGCCCCTGTGGAGCTGGGATCTTGTCTCTCACTCTGCCACACCTGCTCTGAAGGATGTGCCCCAGGGTGCTGGGTGTTTACTGTCTGTAAAGGTCATCCAAGGGACTGTCCCACTGTACACTCACTACTGCACCTGCTAGCCATGGGCCGAGAGCCAGGAACAGCTGTGCAACTTTAGGTCAAATTGCTCAACCTCTCTGAGACTTGGTTTCCTCCTCCATTGATCCACCTAGCTCTTTGGCTTATTGTGAGGACTGATGAGATCATAACACACACACACACACACACACACACACACACACACACACACACACATAATGCTGCAATACTTGCCTGACACAAAGAAGATATTCAGCAGCAGTATTATGACTGGCAATAACAAATTCTTGCAAAGTACGAACAAAAAGCTTTGCAACACAAGGCATGTTGATGCTAAGATCTTCAGTGGAGGGAGGCACAAGTTGCAGGGGGTGAGGGAGGAAGATGCCAGTCAGAGGGAGGTGGCAGGGGTGATGCTGCCCCACAGGCTTACCCTGCCTCCTTGCCTGGCCTGCAAAGGGGCAGTGATGGCCTGCAAAGGGGCAGTGATGCCACAGCTTCAGTCTTCTCTCAGTGCAAGTGGTGCTTCCTCACTCTGATGACCAGGGAGAGAGCACAGGACAGAGGGACTCCACTTTGCCATTTCATACACCCAGCCGCACACTCCACGAGGAGGTGGGCAGACGCCTGAAGTCAGGAGAATGTGTCCCTGGATGTGGCCACCTCCCAGATCAGGTGAGGGCTGAGGCCTGGCTCCTCCTCCTCTACATGCCAAGTTTCTCTAAGAAAGGTACAGGAGGAGCTGGCGTTGTGGCACAGCATATTAAACATCGCTTGCAATGCCAGTATCCCATACAAGCATCCATTCGAGTTCTGGCTGGTCTACTTCCAATTCAGCTCCTTGTTAATGCACTTGGAAAACAGTAGAGAAAGGTGCAAGTCCCCTAGCCTCTACTCCCATGGGAGACCAGCATGGAGTTGCAGGCGCCTGGCTTCAGCCTAGCCCAACCCTGCCAGTGTGGCCATTTGGGGAGTGAAACAAGAGATGGAAAACCTCCCTCTCTCTGAAACTCTTTCAAATAAATCAATAAGTGTTTTTTAAAAAGGCATAGGGAATGATGGAAATGCTTAAATTTGTTTTCTTACAGTGAACATGTATTATCTCTATAATTGAAGATAAAAAAGTTTTAATTTTTTTTTTTAGAAATCTGAAATTTGAACAAACCAAGTATAGAAAAGAATCCAGAATGTACCCAAAGGAAACTCAACCACTGATAAGACATTTAGTGCTGTGAAGAGGTTACTCATTAATCTCTCACCATCAATTAGTATTATTCATTTTAAAGACCAATAATGGGTGTTACCTGCAACACAGCATTTCATATTCGATTGCTGGTTTGAGTTCTGACTGCTCTGCCTCCAGGCCAACTCCCTGCTCCAGGTTCTTGGCCACATCATGAACCATCCGTGGCTGCTGTGGCCATCTGGGGAGTGAACAAACAGACAGAAGATAAATATCTCTCTACTTCAAATAAATGCGCAAGTCTTTGTTTTAAATAAAAAGACTGATAATGCCATCTGTTACTGTCTTAAAACAAAAGAATCCTTATCTTCTGTAGAAATCTACTCTTTTCTCCTTTTCAATTAAACATTGAAGTACACTTCAAAATGATCCACATGGAGAGTGGGCAGGCACAGGCAAAGCAACGAAAGCTGCTGAAGCCAGACAGTGAGTGTGCGAGATGCCATCTCGGCACCCCATCTTCTGCTGTGTGTTTGACAGTACTCATAACTTAAAGAGAGCTCAGATCCTGAGACGCCGTCTTTACCGCTCAAATCCCGAGATGTCATCTTTAGCATGAGGCTAAGTAGGGTTAGCTTACATGTGTCATCACTTGCCACCAGCTGATGGCTTTCCCCGGGGCCCCTAGGGAGAAGGCAGCACCACAAGCCAGAGGTGGCCCCAAATGCAGCTTGGAAGGATGGCATCCACGGGCAGTGTCTCTACCTTCAGCTGGAGCGCGTGGAGCAAGCACTGAGTCTGGTTGGGCCCCAGGACTTGCCTCAGCGTCACAGCCACGCGCGGGCACTCAGGCAGCTGCAGACCCTGAAAGGACACCTGGATGGACAGCGGGGCCTCCAGGCCCCAGCATGCACTAGGTAAGCTGCTCGCCTGGGAGCTGTGGGAGGGCATCCACACCAGCCTCCCCGAACAGAAGTGACTTGAGATTCCTGCACACTCTCGAAGGTAGGGTTTGGATAGACCCACCTGCTCGCAGATGCTGACAGCCCTTGGTACAGCACCTTACAGTTCCTGCTTCCACGTGGGCTGACTCCTGGCTGTGTACCTTCCAACCAGGAGGAGTTCTCATGAACTTATATTAAATATGATGAACAAGAAAGAAAATTCAGGAAGAAAGTGATCATCTGAGGCATGTCAAGTCACTCCGAATGACTGGTGATGCATTTGGAATTTATTTTTAAAGATTCCAGACCACCCCTTCACCGCTGCTCCTGAAAAGCAGCGTGGGGATAAATGGCATAAATGTGACATGGTAATGACAGCAGTTGAAGTCTGGGGGTGGGTGAGTGTCTGGGGGTTGCTTCTCACTAATTTTTTTTTAATCAGGAAACATTTTCATAATAGAAATTTTTAAAATCCATACCGAGCCAGCCTTCCCAGCTTGCTGGAAGGAATAATGGAGCCAGTTTGTGTGGTTAGCACAGCAGGTGGGTGTGACCTCAGTGAGTTAGAAGATAGGACAGCCCTGGGAATGACAAAGAGAAAGTCAAAGACAAAATGGAGCGTCTGGGAGCTCAAGATCATGCAGGTGGCGGGCTTGGGTTTGAGCTTTCCTCTGTTCCCTGACCTGTGCCTCCACTTCCCTTGGCAGCACCCTGCGGGCCAGCAAGCCCCCACGTGGCCTGCCCTGGTGGTGCATCCTGGTGGGCTGGTTCCTGGTGGCAGCCACCAGTGGTGTGGCAGCCTTCTTCACCATGCTCTACGGCCTGCACTACGGGAGGGCCACCTCCCTCCGCTGGCTCCTGTCCATGGTGGTCTCCTTCGTGGAGAGCGTGTTCGTCACACAGCCCTTGAAGGTCAGCCCCCACCCCACATGGCTGCACCCCTCCCCCTGCTTACCCTCACCATCCTCAGGCTTCAGGCTTCCTTTATTCACTCAACAAACACTCAGGAAACACCCCCTGGACACAGGGCCTGGGGCAGGCGGGAGAATGAGAGAAATTACCCAAACAGTCCTGGTTATTGGATGCTCACTCTGGGCCAGGCTCTGTGCTGTCCGGTGTTTGTGTTTGCTTGTCACGCTCATCCCTGTGTGGGTTCTTGCCTTCCATTTTACAAGCGAGAAAGCTGAGGTGAAGATGTTCAAGTCACAAACAAGTACAGGCACTCCAAAAGGTTTCTAGAAAGACAGAATTGGAAGATGTTTCTTTATGGTGGAAAATTTTTTTTACAAAATCCACACACAGCTTTCCCATACTCCACATGTTTCACAATCCTTTTGAACATCCCTGATGTGGATGACAGTGAACAACATGCAAGTTGTGATTGACAAGCCATGTGTGCAGCAATGAAAAGCTGCACGTGAAATCACATGAAGAACAGGGTATAGTACACACCTGCTGGGCTCAGACCTGTACCTTCCCCTGGGAGGTGCCAGGTGGGAGTCCCTGGGGGTCCCCCGGAAGAGGGAACACTGCGGGAAATCATAGGCAGGAGGGGACATTCAAAGCGAATCTTGATTCCTCAGACAAAGCCTCCAAATCCTTCACTCTACTTGGGGGTTTCCCCATTTCACCAAAACAGCTTTAGCATACGAGCAAAACAGAACTTCCAACCTGCTCCAGACCAGGCTCAGGGACGGCCAAGAACAGACTTACGGCCCCAGCCCTTTTGTTCATAACTTGACCATAGAGCCTGCTGCAAGCATGTGCAGTAGGCACAGGGAGGAGGACATGGCGTGTTTTACGTAGTCTGGTGGGACAGCAGGTGTGGAGGGGGCAGAGATGTGAGGCAGGAAGCAGTGCCTGCCCAGCAGGTGAGAAGGCTCAGGGAGTTCAGCACTCCCTCTGCTCGCTGGCCCTCATTCCTGCTAACTGCCACTCTCCTGTAGAAGAGACAGTGGCCACCTGACTACCAGGGCTTCTGTACCCACCACACTCAGAAATGTGGCCCAGTTCTGCTGCACAGTCCCAGGGCCAACATGTGTTTCTTCCAGGTGCTGGGCTTCGCTGCTTTCTTTGCACTGGTCCTGAAGAGAGAGGAGGAAGAGGAGGCTGTGCCCCTGCTACCGGGACATCTCGATGGTCCAGGTAATGAGGCCTTAGTGGGTGAGGTGGGGACCTGGTACTCTGGTGGTCCCAGGAAACTGAGCATGGCCTGCAGAGCTGAGGTTTGGTGTGTTTGTGTGTGGTGGGGGTTCTCTGAGCCCTCCACCCGGAAGCACCCCTCTAGTCTCGTGAGCCAACCTGTGGGCATTTCTCTCTAGCTTCTCCCCAGAAGAGGCATGGTAGGGTCAGCTCTTGCCTGGTTGTCCTTCTCTGTGTAATAGGAACAAGTATCCAAGTAGCTTCCTTCTCCCAGGCTCATATCCCTGAGTGTGAGAACAAAACCAAAAATAGACAGATAAGTAAATAAATAAATAAATCAGAAATAGATAAACAAATTCAGCAGCAGCTTACTGGCAGGCTGAAGAACATAGCTATAGATTAAACCTCTAGTACAAATGTACAATCCCCAGCAGATGAGTGGGTCTAGCATGCTACATATGTTTGCAAATAAAGTTTTATTGGAACACCATTGTGCTGACTTTTGATGTGGGCGTCCACTGACCAGGCCCCTCCTACAGAACTGAGTTCACATTCCCCAACCCCAACTCCTGAGGGTATTGACAGTACTAGGATCAAACAAACAAATAAAAACCGAGCAAGCCAACCTGGCTGAACCAAGCCCCTGGCAGTTCCTTAAGCAGGCAGACCCTGAGCCAGGCCCTGACAGCTATGGAATATGAATGACGTTAAATCCACCCACACTGAAAGCACAGTGTGTTGATAATGATAATGGCAACCACCCCACAGCATTCCCCTCTGCCCATTTGAAGTCAGCCCCAGATCCCACTCCTAGCCAACATGGCCCCTGAACAGGTCACTAGCTGCCCCTGGAATGAACAGCCCATTTGCAGGAATGCCAGTATATAGTAAACACACAAACAGATGTTCTGGGGACAGAACAAGAGAGTGATACCTGAGCTTTCTCCTGTAGGATGGGAGGAAGGGACTGCACGCTTGACATGTGCGAAGGCCTTGCAGTAGGACAGAACATACTGTTTTATGGCACGATGAACTAGGGGTTGGGAAGGGCAGTAAAGACAGGGGGTGGGAAGTGGGAAATCCTGCTGGGTTTTGGGGTGGGAGCTTTGCCTGAGAGAGTGACAGACTTTCTTGTGACTTTAGGCAGATCCCTATGGTGGCTCTTAGAGACTGACAGTGCTGGATCAAAGGTGGAAACAGGGAGGCCAGTAGGGATGCCTGTAAGGTGGGCAGAAGGAGCAGATCAGAACGAAGGCTGGGTTGGGGGCACCAGCCAGAATGGCTCCAGGGAAAACGTGTGACAACACCTGGTGAGACAGGGGTTCCCTCAGTATTCTTGCTTCCCCAGGTCCCTACACCTTGTTCCGGGGACGAAGGCGCAGCAGTGGGGCGGTCTACCACCCGCCTCCTGCTGCCACTATCATGCAGCTGAGGACCAGCCGCCTCCAGGAACAGAAGGCGTTTGCCCTCATCAGAGAGATATTGGGTAGGCACCCTCGCATGGCTGGTTTTCTGCACTGATACTCGAGCAAACATGTTGTCCTGCCTCAGCCATGTACCACTGGAGGTCAACTCACCTTGCTTTCCCTACATTTAAAATCCTCTGGGGACAAAGAGTTAACTGCCTTGGGGCAACTTCCACCCCACTGCCCTCTCTGGGCTCCTTGTGCCCTTGAGCTCTAGCCGGGACCCATGCTGCTGCTGAGCACCCATGTCCTCTCCTGACCTCGGACCAGACTGTGGCCCCCTTCTTCCTGCCCCCCTTCTGCCCCCTCCTCTCACTTGCAATCTCATCACCGTGTGTGTGGAGAAGGATGCCCTGCCCAGCCTCAGTGTGTGCCCTCGGTGGGCTTCCCCAGAGGCACAGCTGAGAGCAGGGTAGCTGATCTGGGAGAATCTGGGAAGGACCCATAGGGAGAAAGTGGACTAGACAAGGAAGGAAGCCGGCGGTTAGCTCAAAGCTGAAACTCTGATATCTCAATTGCTCCCAAACTGGAAAACCGTGCCTCACACATGGTTCCTAAAAGCACTGTCAGGGGTAACTGCAGGTTCTGTGTATCGTTATTTACACATTGATGCAGCCCTACATGCATCTCACTACATACGTACAAATATCCTAATGTCCAAATAATCCCAAATCCTAAACACTTTGGGTCCCACACACCTCAAATGACTAGGTACTCAGCCTACAGAAAGTGTGCAACAAGTGGGTTCCCTGTGGGCAACTCAGGCTGTCTCATGAGGGACCCGAGGGAGAGCATGCAGTCTGTAGTCCCAAGCTGGCCTGGCCACTGGCTGCAGTGCCCATCATCATTGCGTCCTCTAGCGGGGAGGCTCTTGGAATGCAGATGCCCAGACCACAAGGTTCTGGTTTAGTACGATTTATCTGCACCCACCACAGGACTGTGACGCGAAAGCTCCTAAAGGAAGTCCTTGCACTCACAGGGTCCCTCTGGCGCATGCACCGTTGGCAGTTGGACAGGTGTGGGCTCTGAGGACCAGGAACACAGGTGTCTGCTTCACTGTCACAGCAGCAGCTTCCCTTGGGAAACTGCTTTTTAATGGAATCATATAATAGCACCAGCTCTGCTTCCTAAATATCAGTGGGTGCCCCCTTCATGAGCCAGTGCTGTAGAATTCTTACCCCCATCTCCTAGAGAAGGAGAACGAGCCAAGGAGGGCTGGAGTCACTCCAAAGGGCACAGCAGTAAGAAGCTGCAGAGCTGCGAAGTGAGCCCAGCCAGAAGGCCCCACGTGCTAGGAATGGCACTTCTCAATGCTTGTTAGGGCTGTAAGGGCTGGTTCCACTATCCCACAGGGGTGAGGGGCTGAGCTTAGACTTCCACTGTTCCAGGCTATCTGCCACTGTCCCAGCCCCTGCCCTGGACATGGTGGGAGTTGGGGACCCTGCCTAACCCATGGTCATGCCTCCCCTCCCAGCATACGTGGTCTTCTTATGGATGCTACTGCTGGCTGCCTATGGCCAGAGGGACCCCAGCGCCTACCACTTCAACAAACACCTCGAGCACAGCTTCACCCAAGGCTTTTCAGCTGTGCTGAGCTTCCAAGGATTCTTCCAGTGGGCCAACACCACCCTCATGAGCAACCTGTTCAGTCATCCTCCAGGTACAGTTCCAGGCCCCAGGTATGTGCCTGTGTCTCTAAAGAGGTTTAGACCATGGTCATCAACAGCATCTGAAGAAATCTGAGAGCCATAGGATCATGTGTTTTGAAGAGGAGACCCTCAGACAGCCTGCATGCACAAGAGGGTCACCCCTGATGCAGGCAACAGGATTCATTCAAGTCACAATGTCTGTTACTGACAATGGCAATTGGGCAACGGCAGCATACCAGGCTCAAAAAACAGTGTGAGAGAAGCCTGGCACACCTAGGCATGTGTACCAAGAACTATGAAGCACTGGTCAGACTATGCTACAGGGTGGAGGAACAGAACAGGGGCCATGTGATGAGGGAGTTCCCAAGTTCATATCCTAGAGACAATGGGGCACCTGGGGAGCTTCCACTTGAGAGAGGGATGTATCTGGTTGAAGAGCGCCCACCCTGGAGACTGGTGTGGAGGGTAAGTTAGAGGCAAGTTAGGACACTGGGAGGGAGAGGTTGGAGGCTGATGCAGGCACAGAGGATAGCAGGAGGCAGAGAAAGGGCACAGATGGAGACAGCAGCAAGAGGTAGGAGAGATGGGATGCGAGGCCCTTAGCAAGCAAAAGCACATGGAGTGTGTCCAGGTGAGTGAGTGTTGTGTGCCACTCACCCAAGTGCAAACAACGTGTGGAGGAGAGCAGTTTATGGGGATAGAGAGACAGGCCATCTGGATGACCTGCAGTGGCCTGCAGCTGTCCAGAAGCTTCTCTTGGCCATCTCTATAATGGGTATGCAGAAGTCCACATTAGCATGGGGTGTGGGCAGCTTGGAACACGTGATGATGATGATTCTGAGTTCAGCTTTGTCCACTTGGTTTTTCCATCTTCAGGCTTCATCACGGATGGGAACTCCAAGCTGGTTGGCAGTGCCCAAATCCGCCAAGTGAGGGTCCGGGAAGGTTCCTGCCCCCCGCAGCTGCGAGCTTCTCTCTATGGATGCCATGTGCCATACTCCCTGCAGGTGGAAGACCTGGCAGACTATGGGGAAGGCTGGAATGCCTCTGCCCTCAATAACAGCAACAATTTCCACCAGGCCTGGCAGTACCAGAGTCAGAGCCAACATCAAGGATATCCCACGTGGGGGAAAATTGCTGTGTATGGAGGGGGAGGCTATGTGGTCTCCTTGGGCACTGATCGCGGGAATGCATCGAGGTAAGGCTCACTGGACTCCTTTACACATGAGCAAAGCTGTTTGCTGGAGTCTGGGACTGACTGGAGAATGCTATGTTCATTCATGTCATTGTGGGAGGGGCTGAGGGACTCAGAATTAGGTGGTATTTTCAGATGCTTGGATACTGTGCCACCTCAAAGTCAGAAGGGAAGCCCTCCAGCATTCTCAGCCTGGTGATCTGAGCTTGGCCAGTCCAGGGATGGGGTGCTCATTGCCACACTAGGAAACCTATCACCAGGCAAGAGGGAACATCATGTAAGAGCCGAAGTTCACCCTTCCTGTAAGCAGCAAGCTAGCCCAGGATGGTCTTGGAAGACATGGGACTCCTGGCTCTTGTTAGAGCAAAAGCAGCCACAGAATATTGCATCAATTTGAGTCAGTTCCCTACCAAAGGCTGTAATAGATGCTGGCCGATGCCTGCAACACTGAGCTTGCATTCCCTGCTTTTAGAGCAGTGCAAACACATCTACCCTTGGGGATTGGGGGAAGATATCACTGCCAAAAGCCCTGAGAAATGACCCTGCTGTTGAGTCCCCAGAGCACAGCAAGGACATGCAGGGATACTCCAGGCCCCTGTAGCCTGTCACTGCCAACATACCCTGGTGCCAGAGAAGCTTGGGTTTGCATGTAGCCTGCCCCTGGCTACATGAACAGCCAACATCCCCAAGAGGAGAGCAAGTAGAAGGGGATCCCTGGAGTCCAGCAGCCTGTGGCTCACAGCAAAGGGTGCTTTTCCTGCCACGTGGGATGACTGAGACACTCTGCTTTTAAGAACAGGTAGGATGCAGGTCCCCTGGGGACACTGCTTGCTTTAAAGCAGGTGCATCTTTATTGACGACAGTGCTAACACTCTCATGACTACATGTATACATGCTCACACTATTCCACTTTCCCCTCTCAAGGAGCCAGAGGTACTGGGTTCTTGTAAAGAAGGGAACCAAGGCTAGAGAAGTTACAAGCAGCCAGGATGGAAGTCCCCACACCACCTGCCAGGCATAGACTGTTTCCACCATACCAGGCTGGCAGAATTCCAGGAGCTGCCAGCCCACAAGGACCTTGGCAGCTGTACCTGCTGCCCATCTAAGCCCCAAGTGACTTATGAGGCTCTGATGACACCACAGCCATCAGACATAATAAAAACATCAGACACCCTGGGCCCCAGCCCCTGAGTTTCTGATTCAGGTCTGGAGCCTTGTAATCTGCATTTCCAACAAGGTACTGGATGATGTTGCTACTGTTGGTCTGGGAACTTACTCCCCTCCTCGCCCCCTCTCCCTCAACACACACCTTTGGTAATGTCTGGGAAACTGTGAGTGCCAAGACACTGGCCTGAGGGCTAACAGGATGACCCCTCCACAGACCCGCCCTGGTGGCCCATTACAGAAGGCACAGCAGAGGCAGGGGAAGATCAGTGAGGAAGCCCTAACCTCATCTGGGAATGGAACAGATGCTGCAAGATAGTCCCTCTTTTTCGTAGAATCCTCCAGTATCTCTTTGACAACACCTGGCTGGACACACTGACCAGAGCCGTGTTCGTAGAGTTCACTGTCTACAATGCCAATGTCAACCTGTTCTGCCTTGTCACACTGACCCTGGAGACCAGCGCCCTGGGTATGCAACCCCGCCTATGAACCTCTTCTGGGGCTTAGGCTCCTGGCCCAGCTGGGCCCAGTGGGGCTGGGAAATCGATGATTGAGTCTTTGTTCTCCCTGCGGCTGCACATCCATCATCTCCCAAGTGATGGGGAATCTACCACTTGGGGTCTGAAGGCAGCCCATCCACTCAGCAGGGTACTGGGTGGCAGTGGACAGGGAGGGGCAGGTGACTTGGTCATGACTGATGTCACCTGAAGGAAGAGTTCATAACTTGTACATGAACCCCGAGTGTGAAGCACATTTTACATCCTAAATAAATACAGACACACACACACACACACAACTGAGGTAAATTTCACAGACACCACTAACCCTAACCACACAGAATAACCCCCATGCTTTGCGTTCTGTTTTTTCCCATTTTCACTACTTCTTAGCTTAATCCCAACCTACTGAAAAGCACGAACCAAAACCCTGTTCCACTAATGATAAGTGTGTCTGAAACTTGATCTCCTCTCCATTAGAAACATTCAAAGTATTACACTTCACGGTCAATTATAGAAATACATTTTTGTGCTTTCTTTTCAAACTTTAGAGCTAGGTTAAGTCTCCATTTTCATTCCCTACTGTCAATAGTAGCAAATTCTGTTTTGAGGCTTATTTGTGTGTCTTTGGTCGCATTTCCTCTTGCCATTTTTTTTAAGGATCTCTTAAGTTAACTTACCCAAATGTGCCTGAGTGCATCGGGCCTTTCCACATGTTAAAGTGTGAGGCCAGGAGCTTCAGGCCTGGGACCCTCCGCAGCTGCCTGTGGTGGTCAAGGACTTGGAAGGCATATCTCTCTCTTCATTCTGCATCCCTGAGGCTGACTTTGTAGGTAGAATACTTACCAGTCGAACACTCACTCAAACATCATTATGGCACAAAAACAAAACAGAAAACAACCAGAAGAATGGTGAGGGGTGGATCAGGATGCTGAGTGAATGCCTGTGACCCTCAGCCAAGTGGCCAGGCACAACGCCCAGCTCAGGCACATGACCCCAGCTACCTGCTAATGCACACCCTGGGGGGCAGCAGCAGTGATGTCCAGGTGGTGGGGTCCCTGCCCCCCTGCCCCCCATGGAAAACCTGGACTGAGTTCTTGGCCACTGGCTTGTCCTGGCCCAATCCAGTTGTTATAGGCATTTGGAGAGGGAACCAGGAGCTGGGCTGTGTATCTGCCTCTCACATATACACATCTTTAAAAACAAGCTTAGGTGTCAGGTGGCCTGAACTCTGGTGCTCCACAAGCGGGCTTAAAGTTGGCTGAGGTTCAGTGGGTGGCCATGCTGTGACTGGAGGGGGCTGTCACCCCAGGGCCCACAGCATCAGCGGAGCAGGGCCTGGGTCTTCCCTCCAGTGGTGTTTCCTTGCCTTGGGGCTCCACAGGAGCTCTGGCTCCTGCCCTGCCCTGCCAGTCCTCAGAAGGGTCGGAGCGGACAGATGCATACCTGCCCTGAGCCAGCTGTGTTGTGCTTTTCAGGAACCTTCTTCACACACACGGCCCTGCACAGCCTCCGCCTGTACCCCTTCACAGATGGCTGGCACCCTTTTGTGGTGGCCGCGGAGCTCATCTACTTCCTCTTCCTCCTCTACTATATGACCGTGCAGGTGAGACAGGGGGCTGCCGACCTGGAGTGTGGATGGGGTGCGGGAAGTCAGGATGGGGGCTGGTAGGGAGTCCCTCTCTTTGGGGATGGGGCCTGAAGCCAAGGGAGGAGAGGCTTAGCCTTGGTCATTTGCATGGCAGCTCCTGGTCCAGCAGTGGGAAAATCCTATTGCCAACAGCTTCAGGTACAAAAGGGCCAAGGTTGGCACTTGTCAGGACAGGACATGGCAGGCACTGCTCCTGTGTCTGCTGAGCTAAGTATCCTTCCAGAAAGTCAGAGTTGGCAATGGTTACACAGCCATCCTCCTAGCTGGGGCTCTTTTATTTATATATTTAAAATATTTACTTCAATTTTTATTGGAAAGGTAGATTTAGAGAGACAAGGAGAAACAGAGAGAAAGATCTTCCATCTACTGGTTCTCTTCCCAAATGGCTGCAACAGCCGGAATTGAGCCAAGCTGAAGCCAGGAGCTTCTTCCAAATCTTCCACCTGGGTGCAGGATCTCGAGGCTTTGGGCTGTCCTCAACTGCTTTTCCAGGCCACAAGCAGGGAGCTGGAAGGGGAAGTGGAGCAGTCAAGATATGAACCTGTTGGGCCCAGCACGGTGGCCTAATGGCTAAAATCCTTGCCTTGAATGCGCAGGGATCCCATATGGGTGCCGGTTCTAATCCCAACAGCTCCACTTCCCATCCAGCTCCCTGCCTGTGGTCTGGGAAAGCAGTCAAGAACAGCCCAAAGCTTTGGGACCCTGCACCTGCTTGGGAATCTGGAAGTTCCTGGCTCTGGATCAGCACAGCACCGGCAATTGCACTTACTTGGGGAGTGAATCATCGGACAGAAGATCTTCCTCTCTGTCTCTCCTCCTCCCTGTATATCTGACTTTGTAATAAAAATAAATATATCTTAAAAAAAAAAAGACATGAACCAGTGCCCATGTGGGATCCTGGTTCTTGTAAGGCAAAGACTTTAGCCCTAGGCTGTGGTGCCAGGCCCTATTTATTTATTTATTTTAATTTACTTATTTGAAAGGCAGAGTTACAGGGGTCAGCCCTTCACCCCTGCCCAGGAAGCTCCTGGGCTCCCCAGCTCCTGCCAAGTTCAGCCCCCAACGTGCAGGGAATGGCAGTCATGGACACAGCCTTTTGCAAAACCTTGCTCTCCTTTCCAGGGAAAGCTCATGAGGAGGCAGAAGTGGGGCTATTTCCGCAGCAAGTGGAACCTTCTAGAACTGGCCATCATCCTGGTGAGCTGGAGTGCCCTGGCAGTGTTTGTGAAGAGGGCTATCCTGGCCGAGCGAGACCTCCGCCGCTGCCAGAAGCACAGAGAAGAGTAAGTGGCCATGGTGGGAGAAGGTCTGGGGTCCAGGGAAGGCTTTAGGAATCAGGTCAGAGTATGATCCCCGAAGGAGCACCAGCCACCTAGGTTCGGGACACAGACACTTGGAGAGGACTCTTCAAGGCAAAACGTAATTATTTCCTACTTTTGCAAGTCTCAAGCAAAATGGAGGGACCAGGGCAGCTTGCTTAGCTCCCCTCAGCGTTCTTGGGAGAGCCTTGGCCTCTGTCAGCAACAAACTGCGTTACCTCTGCCCAAGTATCCCCAGCATGCCGGGCACCCAGGGAGTCCTCCTGGAATGGTAAAGGTGCAGGTCACCCTCACCTCAGAGATGAGATGTGGCTTCCTCAAGGCCACACAGCAGAGATGGCAGGGACAAGTCATTGAAACCCAGCTGGTGTGGCTACAGGATCCTCTCCTTTCCTGGTGTTGCTTGCTTGGTGTTGCTTGCTGCAAAGACAAAAACCAACACTGAGTGTGTTACTGCTGACCATCATGCACAGTCTTAGAATATCCCCTTTTTTGTTGACAATTTTAAAATTTTTTCTTTGGAAGAAAACTTTACAGAGAGAGAAGAAAAGTTTGAGGGAAAGATCTTCCATCTGCTGGTTTACTCCACAAGTAACTGCAGAGGCCAGAGCTGAGCCCATCTGAAGCCAGGAGCCAGGACATTCTTCTGGTCTCCCATGTGGGTATAGGAGCCCAGCGACTTGGGCCATCCTCTACTGCATTCCCAGGCCACAAGCAGGGAGCTGGATGGGAAGTGGGGCAGCTGGGACACAAACTGACACCATATGTCTTGTTCTCATCCAACAATCTTCCAGCAGAGTTCTCTTTACATACTAGATGCCAGAAACAGAAAAGAGATCTGCCACTTTTGACTGACCTCCAAGGATAATTTGAACTTCACTTGAGACTCTGTTGAATTTGATGAATCAATTCACCAACATACTGGGTTTGTTTTAGAAACTTGGAAATCATTTTAAAATAGAGAAGGCATTTTGACAGCCAGGGCCTGCATGTCACAATTGCCTTCTAAGCCCAAATGACTTAGCTCACAGCCTCTTTCTTCTATGTATTCCTAGTGTAGGGAAAATGGGGTGGGCCTCAAAAGCAGGAAGGCTCAGGGAGACATGCCCTGTGGTCCTACCCAGCCCTCACCCCAGACCTACAAAGCTGGTGCCAGAGACCAGTATTTGCAATGTTCCCCACAGTTGTCCAGCTAAAGCTGAAAACCAGGCTTAATTAGTGCTGACAGCCTTTACAAAGGAGGGCTTCCATGCTGTTATTGTTTCTACCCATATGAGCAACTGAATGGCTCCAGAGTGGACAGCATACTTTTAAGGAGACAGGAACAAAGGGCTTCAAGCCCCAAAGGGAAAAAGCCACCAGCCATCCCAGCAGCTCCAAAGTCGAACAAAGTTTTAGAAGGCAAGGTATCCTCACCTTGGCAAGGTATCCCATGGTGCCAAGTCTGGACCATGCTAGTGCCTCTTTGGAACAGCCCTGCAAAGAGAGAACCTCATGGGTTTCTAAGATGAGCTCTCAAACCTTTGGGGAAAGTATTCCTGGACCTGCTCAGAAATACTTCTTCCTACAAAATCAGCAGAAAGATGCCCCTCACCAGTTGTCAATTCACCAGAAACATGTATGTATACAGCTTTGTGGATTAGAAGAGAAACCCCCCAGTCCAGTATCTATTCCAGAGGAAAGAATCCTGGTGGGTGTTTGTAATTACTATGGTCTTGTTCAGCTTTGTGTCACTAGAACGGAATGCCGGGGGTATTCAAACTTGGTGCCTGGTTCTGCAGGTCCCCAACCTGACACTGGGCAGGTCCCTGTTGGTTCAGCCTCGGTGTGGACAGCCAATGGCGTTGGCAGAGCACATAGAGGAGACATCACACAGCGAGCTGGGAAGAAGAGAGAGTAGGGGGCCCTGACAAGATTTTGGTAACCACTGTCCTGCAAAAGCTCTTTTGGGCAGAATGCCCTAAGTAACCTAACATCTCCTTCTAAAAGTACCATCTTCTGGTAGGGCCACTCTGGGGAACATGTTTTGAACAAATAGGCTTTTGGGGGACATTAAAATTCTAAATTGGCATCCACATCTTAGCAATGATATAACTAATTCTATCTCATATACTTACATTTATATATTTATCTTAAAGATTTATTTATTTTTATTGGAGATTACAGGGAGAAGGATAGATTGAGAAAGATCCTCCATCTGCTGGTTCACTCCTTAAATGGCTGCAATGGCTGGAGCTGCACTGATCCAAAGCCAGGAGTCAGGAATTTCCTCCAGGTCTCCCTCACAGAGCAGGTCCAAGGCTTTGGATCATCCTATTGCTTTCTCAGGCCACAAGCAGGGAGCTGAAATGGAGCAGCAGGGACACAAACTGGAGCCCATAGGAGATGCCAACAATTGCAGGCAGAGGATTAGCCAGTTGAACCATCCCAATGGTCCCATATTTATTTATATTATTTACATATCTGTATAACACATTAATACACTGTGTCGAATGCTGGTATTGCCATTTATAAGGATATATGCTAACATCTGGGATGTGATGGTGGGCAGAGACTAGACTTTGAACTCATACGCACCTGGATTCCAACCCTTAGTCAATTGTGGTTTCTGTCACTCCCCACGTGATTTTGTGCCACTCTGTCCTTATCTGCATGAAACGGAGCTGATAGGATGCCTCGTCTGGGAGCTCAAAGGAGACAATGCAAATGAGGCTCCCACTGAAGCAAGACTTTCCATTCTCCTTTCAAATATGAGGGATTTCAAAAGTTCCTGGAGAATATAAAAGGAATTAAAAGATAATTTGTCACCAAAAAATTGAAATGCATGCATAATTTTTCTTGTTGTTTATGAAGCATTTGAAGCACCTGCACATTGGGCAGCATGGGACATAGAGGCAGTCAAATGTGCTAGAGGATTCTCCAGTGACTTCAGCTCAGGAAGAGGAAGGACCACAGAAGGCCCTGGCCCTGTCACGCTGATCCAGAGAGGACTGCTTCCTTCTGTCCATAACTCAGCTGCCATCAGTCAGGAGTGCTAGTTAACAGTCCCACCAGCTTTGCCACTTCACCTTCACCTCACCATCCTCATGGTCACCCAGCTGTGGGGACCAGGGCACCTGGATGTGATGGCCTCTGACATGCTCCCGAGTCAGCCTGCATCTGTAGCGGCCACTGAATGGCCCCCAGTCAGTCCCTGAGACCCAGTCTGCCCACTTCTGTCCCCCCAGGGCCATCAGCTTCAGTGAGACGGCAGCAGCCGACGCTGCCCTGGGCTACATCATCGCCTTCCTCGTCCTCCTGTCCACAGTGAAGCTCTGGCACCTACTCAGACTCAACCCCAAGCTGAAGCTGATCACCATGGCCCTGCGCCGAGCCTGGGGCGACATTTCTGGCTTCGTCCTCGTCGTCCTTCTCATGCTCCTGGATTATTCCTTCGCTGTAAGTGGCTTGTTCAGGAAAGCCTTCAGGGTGGGGCTCTGTGGACCCCAAGGTCACTTCGGTAAGAGAGACTCTGGGAGCCCTGGATGGGAGAGGAGTTTCTGAGTCGGGTTTTTCAGCAGGAAGTTCACCCCAAAAGGTAGAAGGAGGGACCTCAGTAGGACAGGAATGAGGAGGTCCTGCTCAGAGGCCTGGGGTCTGTTTCCAGTCGTGCACAGAGTCAGTGAACTGGGCCACCCGTTTCTGAGCTGGGCAGAGGAGATGTGAGAGTGAGTGAGCCCATAGGCCAGCGCTTGGTGACCGAGACATGATGCGTGGTTCACTCACTCAGTCCCTCCCCAGGCAGCACTTTTTGACAATCACAGCTCTTGTGACCTGGGTTAGTGGGGGGAAGGGATTCTAATCTGTCAACTTTCAACTCCTCATTATCAAGTACCATGAAGAACCAGGACCCTCCTCCAATGGCCCATCTGCCATGTCTCAAGCTCCATCCATATAGATGCTCAACAAGTTTATGCTTCCCAAGAACTTTGGACTCCACTCATCTCTGCTCTCTCCCTACCCCATCCCCAAGCACATCATAGTCCCCTCTAGTCTCTTAGTCCCCTCACTCCTGGATCACGCTGACATCTCATACCCAGTCATGTCTACCCCAACCTTCACCCCTTCCCTCACTCTCGCCTCAGTGCTGACTCCCTTCCATCTCTAGCCCTTCCGACCCTACTCTCCCCCTCCCTGGAGGGCACAGATGGAGAGGGTGGGATGTGCTGATATCATGTGGATCCATTGTCTCCATCTGCAGTGAATGGGATAAGAGGCCAGGGCAGTGCCCTCTAGCAGAAATCACCTGCTCAGAACCGAGAGTGCTGGGTCTTGTTATACCACATTTCCCTGGGAAATTGTGGGAGGCTTCTGCCAAGCAGAAGCAGCCCATTGCCCATCTGATCCAACCGCTCCAAAACATAGAGGCTGTAGCCTCAGGCACCTGTTTAGTTACTACAGCTTGGAGCTACAGAAGTGCCAGGAGGCCCACTCCCCTCCCCTTGTGCTGCTTGATGCAGAGGTGGGCACTGTCAGAGGCTGGGGCTCAGCCAAGATCCTGCACAACGTTCCTTGGGTCAGGCACTTTCCAAACACAAACACACACATATGTGCAGATGCTGATGGCCACAGGAGTATGCAGAAGGAAACAGAGGCAGACAGGCTAGGCCTACACACACACACACACACACACACACGCTCCTGTATGCACACTATTGACTCCAACAGCAGGCTGTGAGGTTCTTCATGGCTGCTTCTATTGTTCACAAGGACTCTCTCTCCAACAGTCAAACTTACTTTTTGGTTGGCAACTCCGTTCCTACAAAACCCTCTTGGACGCAGCGGAGACAATGATCAGCCTTCAGCTAGGAATCTTCAACTATGAGGAGGTGACGGGGCAGAGGGAGGGCAGGGTTTTGGCCTCTTCCATCAAGCCTTTAGGAAAACTAAAAAATGCACCCCACCCCTTACCTCGAGCCTGGAAAACACTGGGCAGCTTTGAACAAGTTCCCCTTCCTCCAGGCACACTGCCTCATTCATGTCAGTGCCTGCAGCCTGGCCTGAGGGCAGGCCATGGAGGACATCTCCAGGCCCTACCCAGAAGATGGCACCCATCTTCTGAGGGAGTGGTATTGGAGAGCCCAAAAGCTGGCCATTCCCACTCCAGCCATGCTAGGCCGAGGCGGCCCTCAGGGCTCTGGGCTCTGCCCAGTTCTGCAGGGCAGTCATCTTGACACAGGATCCCAGGGATGGATCTGGACCTCCCCCCACAGGTCCTGGACCACAGCCCTGTGTTCGGCTCCTTTCTAATTGGCTCCTGCATTGTGTTTATGACGTTTGTGGTGCTGAATCTGTTCATCTCAGTGATCCTGGTGGCCTTCAGCGAGGAGCAAAAGTGCAGTCAGGTGAGTCCCGCTGGCCTATTCGTTGACCCTGAACCATGGAGAGGTTGGCTGACTAGCCTTACATTCCAAGGGCATTTACTAGCACTGGCAACCTTCTGCCCTGGTGTAGAACACTGTGATTACATTGTGATTCTAGAAGGTCAGGGAACACAGGATTACAATTGATAGGATAACATCTGTATGAGAACAACTGAATGGATACCATTTGTGTGCCTGATTGCATATCATTTGTATGAGGCAACTGAGTGGGTAACCATTTGTATAACTAAATGGAGATCATTTGAATCAGAACACTTGGGATATGCAAAACAAAAGAGTATGGACAAGGGTATGGAAACAATTGATGGATCCCATAGATAAGCTCAATACCTCCTCCCTTATCCTGTGTGATCCTCGGTCTATAAAAGTCTGATGCCACTAATAAACTTTGGCTATTGACCATCAGTCATCTGCGTGCACCAAGTACATTGCTGCAGGACAGCAAACACCCTGGAAAGACAGTCTGTCCACCATGTGTTAATGCAGGCTCTGCATTAATAACCACCTTCATCACTGGCAGAATGATTTCCACAGAGCACTTTTTGGGCTAAAGACATCATACATTTTCTTCGATTTAATCCTGGAATGGGTATCCTGCACTGTGGCTCAGAGCTGTGGACCACAGAGATAAAGTAGGAATAGCAGGATTTGAACCCAAGCTCGCCCAGTATGGATTGGTATGTTTTCCCAGTCCTTGTAAAGCTACGGTTGTATTAAGGGTGGGCCTTTAGGCACTACATCCAACTCTTCTGGGTTAGAAGATTCCTTAAAATCCTACCCAAGCTGAATGCCTAACAAAGGAACCCTATGATGCTGGTTTTTTTTTTTTTAATTTCCCTTGGTTTCTGCCCTCCAAAGTAGTGTTTTGTGATTGTTTTTCTCAATTTCAAAGCAAGACATAAATTGCATCCCACCATGGTAAAAGATTTTTTTTTTTTTTTTTCTGTTTGAGGGAGGAGCACTCCTGGAATCCTGGAAGGCAGGAACGTGCTGGTCACAGGGTGAAGGGTGAGGGAGTGCCAGCTCCACCTGCTGCTGTCTGGGCCCAGCACATTTGATGATGTGTGTGTCCCAGATGTGTCTATAAAGGAGGAAACAGATATCTGTGTCCTACAAGATTCTCTCTCGCTCAACACAGATTTCTGGGACCACACACACCAACCACCAATTCTGCCAGGGACAGACTGGGAATCTCATGACTCAGTCCTCATTCTGGAGACTATGTCCCACCCCAGGCTTGCCCTCATCCCAGATACCAGCTGCAGATCAGAGGTTATCGCCCATATTTTCGCCCCTACAACTACCTCCTTAAACTTGATTGATTTATCAGCACAACTCCAAGATTTGGGGGAAACACTTGTTGACGCCGTAAAATCCACTAACTGAACCTAACCAATGCAGTATTTCCAGTATATCTGCAGAGCTGTGCAACCATCACCAGTATCTAATTCCATAACATTTCTATCACTCCAAAAAGAAACCTTATACCCAATCATAATCACTCCTCACAAACCAAATCTTCAGCCTCCAGAAACCACTACTTTCTGTTTCTTTTGGTTTTCCTTCTGGACATTTGTTAGAAATGAGATTATGCACTATATGGCCTTTGGTCCCTGCTCATGCCACTCAACATCACATGTTCAGGGTCATCCATGTCACAGCATGTATTAATGCATCTTCCCTTTTTATGGCTAATATCCCATTGGGGGTAGGAAACACAATGGATTGTTTCCATAGTTATTATGAATGATAACAGACATTCAGGTGCAGAATTTTGTGTGGATGGAGGGTTTCATTGCTGCAAGCACGTTCCTAGGAGTGAAGTTTCTGGCTCATGAGGGAACTAGGTCCCATAGTCTCAGGAACTGCCCATTTGCTATCCTGAGAACTGCACCATGTTTCACTCCCAGCAGCACTGCCAAGGCACCATGCTTCAAGAGCAGGTGCTCCCTAGCAGTGAAGCCAATGACAGCAGATAAGGATTTGGGGAAAGGAAGGGAGAATGTTTATTTAGGATGCCGGCAGCCAGCGAAGTGACAACCTAATGCCTCCACACCCAACTTCTCTCCAAACGGGGAGAGGGTTGGGTCTATGCAGGAAAACACAGATTTAGCCACCTACCTACAGTCAAACAAAGAGTATTCCTAGTGCGGGAGGTCTGCCACAGATCCCACTGCTAGCTGGGTCCCTATCTTGGGATTGATGTGGTCAGCACCCTGGCTTGAGGGAACTGCAAACAAAATCATCTGTGAAAGCATGGGTAGCTGAAGCTTTTCATTCCTCCCATGTAAAGTAAACAGAGCAAGCAGAAATCAGAAAGAACACAGAGTCATTTTCAAAACTGCCCTAGGGGGTAACAGGTGATAGCTCAGAAGAGGCTACCCAGGAGCCCAGGTCGTTCCAACCCCCCGCACCCCACAGGCTGGAACTAAACCACACATTTACCGTGCTTCCCTTTGGAAAGAAAAAGCCCCAGAAAGGTTGGTTTTATGCACATCACTCTGTTCTTTTTTCCCTTGCAGCCCTCTGAGGAAAGAGAGATTATGGATTTGCTGTTGATGAAAATACTCAGTTTCCTGGGCATGAAATGCAAAAACAAGGATGGGACTTAGAGCAGCCGAGAGCTGCCCTCAGCACCGTCCAAGACTCTGGCCTCTGACCAGCACCTGCTTCACTCAAGGTTTAAGCTGTTCCACCACACAGCTGGGCCAGCACTGTGGGCTGTGCTTTGCAAGCATGCTGTAGTCTTGCCAGCGTATTGTTTGTGTGCATAGCAAAGCCACCTAGTCCAGCAAATAAAACAAAGCAAAACAACGGCCACGACCGTGAAAACCTGTGCGTTCAATGTATCACCTCTGAGAAACAGAACAAATACTGAATGAAGACTAGTTAAAGCCTGTCAGTAGTTGTTGCCTTGGAACGATGCAGGTTGGAGGCTTTCACACTGGGCCTGAGATGCTAACCGGCACTGTATTGGTGTTGCCGGGTCTGCTGCTGGCTCTGAGCAGCAGGTAGGCACTGCCTCGCTGTTCTGGTCCCCGCCTTGTCACGTGTTCACTGCTCTGTCTCTCTCGTCTTATCAGGACACCAGGCAGAGTGGATGAGGGGAGCCTACAGCAGCATGACCTCCTCTTAACTAGTTATATCTGCAATGATCCTATTTTCCAATTTGACCACATTCTGAAGGACTGGGAGTACCATTTTCACATATCTCGTTAGGAAACAATCTGATCCATAACTGGCATTACACCAACTCTCTCCCTTCCCTCGCCCCCCCAAAAATTTATGGGTCAAATGGACAAAATGCCAGGTTATGAACTATTATGCTGCTTTTTAAATAGTATTTATTTGAAAGGCAGTTATGTGGCCAGGCCATGGAGTAGCAAGCTAAGCTTCCTGAGCAGTGGCAACATCCTATATGAATGTTCGTTCCAGTCTGGGCTGCTCCATTGCTAATCCAGCTCTCTGCTGATCTGCCTGAGAAAGCAGCAGAAGATGATTCAAGCGCTTAGGTGCCTCTCTCACGCGGGAGACCCCAGATGGAGTTCTAGCTGCTGGCTTTAGCTTGGTCCAGCCTTGGCTGCTACAAGTCATCTGGGAAGAGAACCAGGGAGTGGAAGACCTCTCCTTCTCTTTGTAATTCTGCCATTCAAATAAATAAATAGATCTTTTAAAAAATGGGAGTTTGTGGACATGGAATTAAGAGATAAATGTGGCATGCATAATTTTTTAAAAGGTCTATTTATTTCTATAGCAAAGTCAGATTTACGGAGTGAAGGAGAGACAGATCTTCCATCTGCTGGTTCACTTCCCAAGTGGCTGCAATGGTCAGAGCTGAGCTGATTTGAAGCCAGGAGCCAGGAGCCTCTTTCAGGTCTCCCACATGGGTGCAGGGTCCCAAGGCTTTGGGCCATCCTACACTGCTTCTCCAGGCCACAAGCAAGGAGCTGGAAGGGAAATGGAGCAGTCAACACATGAACTGGTGCCCAAGTGGGATCCCAGCACATTTAAGGTGAAAACTTTAGCCACTAGGCTATTGCACTGGGCCCGGCACAGATAACTTTAAAGGGAAACAGAAACAAAACAGCCATGTAACAAGCTCTACACATGTGCCAAAGGGGCATGGTGGGTGGTGGCTTACTCAGAGGGAGCATGATAACTCTGGGGCAATTACCCGGATGGGCGGAGAGCAGGTTTATAAGTCAGTGCAACCCCGCAGGAGGGAAGGGGGTGGTCCACACACACACACCCACCTGTAAGGGGCTGTGGAACTGGAGGCATTTTGCATACCAGCGTTTCTTTGCTGACTCACATCCCCTAACTGCACAAATCAGCTTTGGATATGAGTTCTCTATTGAATCAGAATGACGACTTGGGCTTTTCTTGGAAGGCCTCCATCATAGGGTTGGAGACCTTGTCCACACAGGGTCTTGACTCCCTCCGCCTTAGGGGCGTTCCTGCCACCTCTGAATGTCTCGCCACAGTGACACTCGGGATGGTCCTCGCCCTCCCTCCTGTTAGCTTCTCGGCTGTGTCCGTCCCGTGTGGGGACATCATTCAACAGTGGGGAAAGCAGGACTCACGCCCTGCTGCTCAGTATTTCATTAAGTCACTGGAACTGCAATTGTGTTGGCCTCCACTTAGCCGAAACTCACCAGCCGGGGCGTGGGAGCGGATTCTGGCGAGGGATAGCTGTGCACCCGCCTCTGGGCAGCTCTGACCCACAAGGGCCAGAGCGCGGGACCCAAGGACGCCATCCCTGCCTGAACACGCCGTTCAGGCGACGGCCACCAAGGGGAGCTCGGGCGCCTCCCGGAGCGCTGATCCCGCCTTCCGCCCGCCCCTCGCCCACGCCGCCTCCACCGCGCACCTGCCCGTGGTCCTATCCGAGCTCGCTCCCGGTCCGGGAGTCGCCACCCCCGAGCGCTGCCCAATCAGGCCCTGCCCCGCCCCTCGCCCGGGCCCCGGTCGCGCGTGTGCAGCCAGCTCCGGTCCGCGCCTCCCGGATCTGCCTCATCCCCGCCCCGTCCTCCCCGCCGGCCCCGGTGGCCCCGGTGCCGAGACCCCCCACCCTAGCACCGCTGCTAATATGGCGCTGCGAGTGGCGCGGAGCGTGCGGGCCGCGGCCTGCAACCTGCTCGCCGCGTCGGCGCCCGCCGCTCCCTGTCCGCCTCTGTCCTGGCGGCTGCGGCCGGGCGCCGTGCGGACGCTGCGCACCGGTCGGGCTCTGCTCTCGGGTAAGCGAGATGGGCACGTGGTGAGGCTGGGCCTGCTCTCTGCTGCCGCGCGTCGCCGGAACCTCTCCACCTCGTTCTGCCGCCGCTTCTGCCTGCTCGGCGGGCCTTGCGGAGCCGCTGGCGGGCCGCTGCGGGGCTGGGTGGAGTGGTCCGCCCACCCCCGCGGGGTTGGCGGTCAGCTGCGGCGCTCTGGGCCCTCAGCTGGTTCCGCGTCCTGAGGATCGGGTACTCGGTGGACTTGTGTCTGGACAACCTAGTCCAAGACCAAGAAGACCTCGCAGACGCAGCTCCTTCCTGAAATGGTTAAGATGAAGCCCTCGGCCCTGAGCTCCTGCAGTAGCTGAGACACTTGGGCTTCCGAATCTCGTTCCGTGCTCTTCTTTCTTGAAGCAGTTAAATGCTTGGGACACTGGGTGTCCCCGGGGAGACTTAGGCTTGGCTCTGTGGCTGCGAGCTTAACTCTGAACCCATTGTTTTTAAAATCTGATCGGATCAAAACGGATAACTTTTTTTCCAGTTAGCTCCTCTTTCTCTGCATAGGCAGACAACAGTGACTCGGCCATCTGAACGACAAAGAACGGCTGTGTTCTTTGGTGAAATGTTGCCTAAAATACAAATGTCCAGTGATCTCTGTTTAAGGTTTCTGTTTTTATCATATTGCTACTATTTTTTTTGTAATCAGCACACATTTTATGGGGACTTACAGCGCACAGTTCTTATTCCGTTCCTAACTTCCCTAAGTTTGGCGCCTTCCTAGAAAATTGGAGATAATACACCTCCCACCTTACAGAATTGTTAGGAGAAAAAAAGGAACATCCTAACTGCTGCCCACATATATGCATAGCCTGAGCTTAACAATCAATAAGCGTTACTTAATGCATAGCAGCAAATAAATGGTGTGGGAAAGCCAGTGTCGCTATGAAATTGTCTGGTTGGTGACTTTGAAGGAGGAAAACAGAACATTTTTTGTTAATTACAACACAAGTTTCCAGGGCCCCCTAGCCTGTAGGAAAGTAATGATGTACCTCCTCTGTCCATTTCTTCGTGTAGGTGTAGGGTCAGGGGTTAAAGCAGAAGGGGATTGCTGGTTTCTTTAGCAGACCCAAGCCCAGGGGCCCGTTCCTCAGCTTGGTCATGCTGCTGCCTGCTCTAACCTATGGTAACCCCCGCGATGGCCAGGGAAGGGACAGTGGTGTCCTCAGGGGTCATGTACTTTCCAAAGGTAAGGTACATGCATCGTGATGCAGATGCATTATAATGCGGAACAGTTTGGTGCTTGCTGTTGCAGGCTGTGTGTGCACAGTGTGCCTGGGCTTAAACTCTGCAGCCACGGCCTGGAAGCCCAGAGGCAGGGAGCAGAAGTGCATGGAAGAGTGGTGGGGGGAAGTGTTTTCTGGTAGAATCTATTGTGTACAAATCCTTAACCTTGCTTAGGTAAATGTCGGCTTGACCTGATGCACTCACTTGTTGGAGGTGGGATGAAGCAAAGCTGAGCTCCCTGGTGACAGATTTTGCAACTTCTTCCACTGACTTAGCATTCAATGTTGGGTAATGACTAGGGGGACAGAAAGCGCCAAGGGACCCATGTTGGCTCCGTTTTGTATCGGAGCTCTGCCTGGTCAGTGCCACTGCCTTCTGGGTCAGGAAGAAGGCACACGGAAGTGGCATCTCAATTAGTAAATGTTTTCTTAATCTGTTGGCCTGTTTTTAGAAAAGTGCTTGGCTTTCAGAATGTGATACACATTTCAGAAAATGGTATATGCTTTTTCAAAAACTCTTAAGGGAGAGTCTGACATCTTTGCAGGGTTGGGCAGGCTCCCACGGCAGGAATGCTGTGCACAGCTTGACTGGTGCCAGTGAAAGGCGCTGTTCTGAGCTGCCTGCTGAGTTCTTATCTTCTTGAGTGAATGACTTTCTTCAGGGAGAAGCTTAGATTTGATTAAGGCGGAGCTCTAAGAATTCAATCCAGTTGCTTTCATGGGGTCAGTTTCCTTGTAAAATTTCACTTTGTATCAGAGTCACCATAAAGGCCTCATGGGCCAGCTCTGCCTAAGGAGACATGTACATATATATTGAACTAAATTGTTTAAAGCCTCACCAGCACCTCTCCGTTCTCAGAGGAACAGACCCTCTTCTGCCAAGCAAGTACTTGTAGTTAATACATTTGGTCAGTTCTTGGCCTTTGGCCCAGTCAAGTGAAGGACACGTTCGAAATGTGCTGCTTTCTTTCAGTGGCCGGGTGCGTGCTAAGGCAGGTCCCCCAGCCTCCGAGAGGGGCAGCAGAGGCCGTAGGTGAGGTAGAGCTGTTCCCCATGCAGCGACGTAAAAAGTGCTTGTCCAGGAGTGAAGCCACCGCTCCTCTGAGATACCGCTCTTTGTTTCAGTGCGTAAATTCACAGAGAAACATGAATGGATCATGACAGAAAATGGTATCGGAACTGTGGGAATCAGCCATTTTGCACAGGTACTGTATCACCTTGAAACTTTTGACACTTTGGATTGTCTCTCTCTTTTGGAAATGGCTTCCTTTGCCCGTAGTACTTTGTGTCCCTTGAAAGACCCTTAGAAGAAAATCAATCAGAGGTTAACCAAGTAAAACATTAGTTAGGGCAGTGTGGCAATTTGGAGAGACGCTGAAATGTCAGCAAAACGCAGGCTGGGTTGACCTTGACCCAGTCCTTGACCAGTAGCAGCAGGATCCCATATGGACACCAGTGTGAGACCTGGCTGCTCCACTTCTACTCCAGCTCGCTGCTTGTGGCCTGGGAGAGCAGCAGAGGGTGGCCCAGGTCCTTGGGACCCTGCACCCATGTGCGAGACTTGGAAGAAGCTCCTGATTTTGGAGCAGCTTAGTTCTGGCTGTGGCCACTGCTTGGGTCTGAAACAGTGGATGAAAGATCTCTGTAAATCTGCATTTCAAATAAAAATGAAAATTTGAGAGCAAAGAAAGTAGGAAACATCTTACTGAAGGGAGAAATGTTTTTTCTTGGGTAGTTAGGAGACAGAATGAGTCAGCCACGGGCCAGAGGGTTGCCTGTGTTCTGTGCCTTCACTGAAACACTCGGGTCAGGGACAGGAAAGGGGGACCCAAATAGGAACAGTTTGAACACAGGCAAGCCTTTCCTTTCATTCAGCCTACACTTTCTGTTTTAATTCCCACTATGCCACTGATCCCACATGGAAATATTTTTTTAAAAATGTAAAGCTCAATTTAGCAAGGCTCAGTGGCTCATCAGCTAGACCTTTCTGTTGACTGAGGCAGTGGGGCTAAAGGGATGTTAGTAAAGGCTTGGGAAGCAGTAATGGCTTTCAGAAATGGTGAATTCCCAGGGGTTCCTGTGAGGTCCTGTCCTGGGCATCCATGAAACATCACATACCAGCCTGCTGGATACCCCTTCCGTGAAGGGGTCACCTCTAGGGACGCAGTACACATTACAGAATTGATTGGGGGGTTGTTGCACAAGAGGTTGGAATTCACTTAGCTCATGGGGAGAGTTCAGGGCAGCCAGGTAAGAGGGCCATGGTTTGTAGGGCCAAGGAGTAGGAGTTACAGCAAATGCACAGGCAAACTGCACGAAGCGGGTCTGTGCTCAGAGGAGCTGGGAACCCAATGGGACACAGTGTGACAGTCGGTGGCTCACCACGGCTAAGGGGCCACAGCTGGCCAGTGGCCTGTTTCTTGTAGTTCCTGAGTTAGGAATGGTTTTGTTGTTCCTGGTGGGCTTTTTGTTGTTTTTACATTGTTAAAGGATTAGAAGGAAAACCAGAGAGTGTGGCCTGTTGAGTATAAAATATGTAAAAATATGTGCTGCTTGAATTAGGGGATTTGCTATCTGGCTTGTTCCTGGTTACTGGAAGGGCTTGACTTAAGGAGCTTTTTGTTTTTGTTTAGGAAGCTTTGGGGGATGTTGTTTATTGTAGCCTGCCTGAAGTTGGGACGAAGTTGAAAAAACAAGGTAAGTGTTTTTGTGCCGTGAGCCCTCATTACCTGGTCTTTACTGAGTAATAGTCCGGGGTCAGTTGGAGTGCTCTTGACTCAAGTAAAAGAACATTCACATCTGTCACATAATGCAATGCAATTAATAATAATAATAATAATAATAAACATTCACATGAAAGTAGTTGAACAATACAGGTGTATGGTTTTTCAGGATAGGAAAGTAAAGGCTGACTAGCAAAGCCACCAAGGGCACAGCCTGTTTTTCTCCTTGCTGCCTTTTGGCTTCAAAATCTTTACATTCTCAGTGACAAAAGTAGGTGTCCAGAAGTGGGAATGTAGGGGCTGGCCTTTCCTTAGCAGGGAGCACCTACCAGAAATGGAGGCCATTTCTTACATGGTCTTCCGCCCCTTAAACTTACCCAGCCCAAACTCCTTTATCCCACATACCAGTGCCTGGCTTCCTGCTGATAGAGACCCTCAGGTGGTGGAGAAGGCCCATGACTGGGCTTGTGCTGTCCACTTGGGAGGCCTGATTTGAGTTCCCGACTCCCAGTTTTGACCTATGTCTAGCCATCAGTGCAGGCACTTGGGGTAGCAACCAGCCATGCAGATACTCCTGTCAGTCGCTACAAATGGAAATTCTCCCCTCAAACAAAACAAACAGCTCCTCAGGAGATATCCTCTTGATTTCTGCACCACAGATGGGTGAGGGGGCACCATTGTGTAAATTACTGTGAATCAATCAGTTTGTTGCCTCTGTCCAGTATTGTCATTTTGAGACCCATTCATATTGAATGATCAGTAGTTTATTCTTATTACTGTGTCATAGTCTATTGTATGGATTGATCATATTTTTCAATTAGTCAGTTGATTTTTTTGTGTTATTTATAGCTTTTTGCAATCATGAATAAAACAGCTATAAACATGCTTGTAAATGTATGCCTTCTTTTCTGTTGTAAACAAAGGGAGCTTCAAAAAGCATATAAATTTCTCATGGGCCTGGCATGGTAGGCTAGCAGTTAAAGTGATTGCCTTGCACACACTGGAATCCCACATGAGCGCTGGTTCATGTTCTGGTGGCCTGGGAAGGCAGTAGGGGATGGCCCAAGGCATGGAAGACCTAGAAGAAGCTCCTGGCTCCTGGCTTTGGATCAGCTCAGCTCCAGCTGTTGTAGCCACTTGGGAAGTGAAGCAGCGGATGGAAGATCTTCCTGTTTCTCCTGTCTATATACCTGAATTTCCAGTAAGCATGTAAATTTCTCAGCATAAGCTTCACCAAGTTCAAGAAGCAGTCAGAGGCCTCAAATCGGGATGCCTGTTATGATCCATTGAGACTCAGAGCTGCCCTTGTTGGAGGGGAGGACTTAGCAGGAATATTGCTGCAGCCAGGGTACTGAGAAGAAACAGCCCTGGAATTTTTCTGCTAAATCTTCAGCTTTCTCAAAACTAATAGTAAGCAGAAGTGACTGGTACTTGGCCCTGCCAAGAGTGAACAAGCAGAATGGCCCGATCATCCCCAGAAACCCGAGTGGTGACCACTTGAACCACTTGTGCCGCTGGGTGGTCACATCTCTGAGCTTTGTCTTCAGGATCACGCTGGGAAAGCCATGTTCTTTTCCTCTCACAGTTCTTCCAAAGAAGTGCTGCTTTGCTTGTTTAAAATCTCCAGTGAGAGCTCTGTCTCGACTCTTCCTGATCTCACATGGGATGCTGGTACTTACAGGCAGAGTATTAGCCAGTTGAGCCATTGTGCCTAACAGTTGCTTAACTGTTAAAAGATATTATACTTTCTAGTTCTGGAGTATCCATTTATAAAATTCCTATGTACAGGCATTATTCCAATATCCGAGAGATCTCCTATCTGCTGTTCACCCTCCAAATGGCTGCCAAAGCCAGAGTTGGGCCCTGTTGGAAGCTGGGAGCCAGGAGCTTCTTCTGGGGCTCCCACATGGGAGCAGGGGTTCAGGGAATCGGGCTGTCCTTTAGTGCCCTCTGAGATGGAGCTGCTGGGACTTGAGCCAGCACCCACATGGGATGCCGGCGTTGTTGGCAAAGGATTAGCTGATTGTGCCATGGTGCCTGCCCAAGTGGCTCCCTGTAATAGGATTTCAGCCCTAAATTTCCATTCTCTCTGGTAGTCCTACACTCCATCCTCTGACTCCTCAGGCAAGGGATACTTTGTGTTCTTCAGGTGGGAGAAAGTTTCCAGGAGAGAAATGGTGTAATAAAGATCTTGCTCCAATCACCACTGCCATCACTCCCCTTGCCCTACCCTGGTTTAAATTGAATTACTGATTTAGTAGTAATTTTCTTTGAAAGGCAGGGAAAGGGAACTATCATCCACTGGTTTTCCCAAATGGCCACAACAGCCAGGCCGGGCACCTGGGAACCAGCAGCCCAGAACTCAGTCTGGGTGTCTCATTGGGTAGTGGGGACCCAAGTACTTGAGCTGGCATCTGCTCCTCTTCAGGGCACATGTTAGCAAAGTGGGGGCTGATACCCACACACTTCGGTATTGTTGCCAGCACATCCCGACAGTCGCACCAAACCCCCCCGGCCCCCTTTTTGTCGATCTGCAACACCATCATATAATTGTTTTTTGTATTTGTTCAGATTTTATCTTTGTTATCTGCAGGAAGATGGTCTGATATGAGGTACATCACCATTACTGGAACCTTCTAAAGTTTTCATTTTTTTCTGAGCCACAGTAAGTTGAAAGTTGAGTTTCACTGAATGTAAGCATAATCTGGTATATTCAGGGACGGCACCACTTGTTGCTCGCTGTGTCCACAGCAGACAGGGCCACATTGTTAAGGCTAGCTTGTGCTTCTTGTGAGTATGAACATGACAAAACCTGTGCATTTATTTTTAAAGAAATTCAGATTTTTTTAAATGATCATGAGAAATGCCCACTTTTCCATAATTTATACTTTTCACTCATTGGTGTTTATATTTTCTTTAATTTTTTCCATTTAGATGAATTTGGTGCTTTGGAAAGTGTGAAGGCTGCTAGTGAGCTCTACTCTCCTCTGTCAGGAGAAGTGACGGAAATCAATGAAGCTCTTTCAGAAAACCCAGGCCTCATTAACACATCTTGTTATGAAGATGGTAAGTGGCTGCCGGGAACTGTTCAACAGGGTTACTGCTGCTGATAACATTTAATGCAGACTGCAAGCAAGCCTTAACTAACTGTGATTTAGCCTTTGCTGCTTAGTTACTGGACATAATTTTCCTTTAAAAAGCAAAACAGAGGGCCCTTCATGGTGGCCAAGTGGCTAAAATCCCCACTTTGAACACGCTGGGATCCCATGTGGGCACCGGTTCTAATCCCGGCAGCCCCACTTCCCATCCAGCTCCCTGCTTGTGGCCTGGGAAAGCAGTCAGGGACGGCCCAAAGCTTTGGAACCCGGAAGAGGCTCCAGGTTCCTGGCTTTGGATTGGCTTAGCTCCAGCTGTTGCGGCCGCTTGGGGAGCAAACCATCAGATGGAAGATCTTCCTCTCTGTCTCTCTTTCTCTCTGTGTATCTGCCTTTCCAATAAAAGTAAATATAAATCTTTAAAAAAAAATAAAGCAAAACAAAGATTAACTATGTACATAAGCTTATGGTAAAGATTCCTGAGGCTAGAAGCTTTAATTTACTCTGTAAAATTCATAATGTCATATTTATGGGTTCCTTAGTTGTCGCTCAGAAAATAAGATTATTTTTTGGTTGCAGGTTGGCTGATCAAGATGGCACTGAGTAACCCTTCAGAACTGGATGAGCTAATGAGTGAAGAAGCCTATGAGAAATACATCAAATCTATTGAGGAGTGAAAGCAGAGCTCTCACGTGAACTAGTCTTGGATTAACTGAATCCAGCACTGCTGCTTTAAGTTAGTGGTGGACAGAGACACAGTAGCAACCTTTAGCAATAGTGATGGCAAGAGATACTTCTTTCGACTCTGCTCCTGGAAGAAAAAGTCCCCTAACTTTATAATGACCACAGATGAACACAATATGCACCTTTTTCACACCTCGTGATTGTTACACTAGGCTCTAGGCACTAGTGTTCAGAATGCATGAAATTAGTAAAAACTAATTATATAAATAATTCAAGATGACATTGTTACCTGAAGCCTTACATAATATCACTTGCTCATACCCAACCATGAATTGGGGGTTGGAATGCACTGGCCTTTCCAGTGGAACCAATGGGAATGGAGAACAGTTTTTGTTAATTGTACAATGCCAGATAAACCACCGCCACCGTAAATTTGTAATATACTGCATCTGCTGGTGCTATTTTATACAGTGAAGCAGCAGCTGCGCAGCAAAGTGTAATAAACAATGCAGTTTTCAACTTCCTCACTAATATTTGTATGTTCGTATTTAATTTAGGGATTTGCTTAGTATCTATGAAGATGATAATTTTAACTCATAGGAAATTATTTTTTAAAACAAATCTTAAGCCATAGCAATTAAAGGTTACAAAGTATGTTTCCTTTTGGTTCCAAATCGTGTTCTTTTTGAGTGAAGATGTAATCACTCGGTAGAATGTAGTGTTTGCTTTTGTCATCATTGATATAAAGTGAAAGAAATCACTGTTTTCATGCTGCTAGATGGGAGGACAGGAGGAAGACAGTGAATGCCAAGGTGCCTTCCTGGATCACACAGCACATGCTGACATGCTCGGCTGCATTCGGCTGCCTTTCCACAGACACTGCGGGAATACAAGCAGCCACAGCGTGGCGCTCTGTGAGGCCCAGCACCAACTCAGACTCTGGGTGCTCATCTAGGGTCAAATGGTATTTTTAATTGGCTAACACAAGGAATAAACTCTCTAAGGGAGTCAGCTGTGATAGTTTGGGGACTTATTGGATAATTACACACATTAGCACTGAGCAAAATCCTGGGTCATTTTCCCAGTTACTGTAAGAAAAGGGAGCTATTCTGGGTCCGGTGCAATAGCATAGTAGTTAAAGTCCTCGCCTTGAATGCACCGGGATCCCATATGGGCACCGGTTCTAATACAGCTCCCTGCTTGCATCCTGGGAAAGCAGTCGAGGATGGCCCAAAGCCATGGGACCCTGCACCCACATGGGAGACCCAGAAGAAGCTCCTGGCTCCTGGCTTTGGATTGGCTCAGCTCTGGCCGTTGTGGTCACTTGGGGAGTGAACGATCAGAAGATCTTCCTCTCTGTCTCTCTTCCTTTCTGTGTATCTGCCTTTCCAATAAAAATAAATAAAATTTTAAAGGAGCTATTCCAGTTCTACCACCTTGGGGCGAACATACAGCAACTATGAAAACTTGGAAGTGGGTGGCTAAGTGACCTGCGAGTCTTCAGAAGAGAGCATTTGTGCAGGCCTGTCCCTCGTCCTCCCCCGCTCGCAACGGCCACGTCCCTGTAGACTCCATCTGTGCATCCTGAACAGCAGAGTACCGCCATACCTGCCTTCCTGTTCACTGTGATTGATTAGGACACATAATCTGGCTCTGCTTTGGGAATACACAAGCCATACATTATCCACGTCCCAAATCAGCATTGATTTACCTTTTTGTTTTGAATGTGTTCTGTTCACTTTCTTTGCCCAAGCTAGGTAAAATATCAGTCACTACCACCATTTCTCAGGTAAGAATGGTGCTGGAGGCAGTGGGTACTACAACAGCTGTGTTGAATGTGGAGTGCCAGGGTTTCACTCCAGCTACCAGTCCTAGCTTCCTGTTCTTGCAGATCCTGGAGGGGAGCAGGGATGACCCTGTAGGAGACCTGATGGCTTCCTGGCCATTATGGGCATTTCAGGATTAAACCAGCAGTTGGGCAGTTGCTGTGTGTCTTCAACATGTAATTTAAAATTTAAAAACAAATGACAAGATGAAAAATAGCTCTTTTTAAAAAAATACTGAAGTTGGGGGTTGGTGTTGGCAGTGGGAAAAGTTGCTGCTTATGCTGCTTGTGCTGCCAGCATCCTATTATGGCTTCTGTTCTGTGTCCTGACTGCTCCACTTCCAACACAGCTTCCTACCAATGGCCCAAGGAAGCAGCAGAGGATGGCTTGAATCCATGTGGGTGTTACAGAAAAGGGTCCTGGCTCCTGGATTTCTGGCTCTGCTCCAGCTGTTATGGCCATCTGGGGAGTGAGTCAGAGGATGGAAGGTCTCTATCTTCCTCTCTGACACTGACTTTCACATAATTGGGAATTTCATTGGGGAAGCTGCAATGACTTTTGCTGCACAACAGGAGGTGGAGGCTTCGCTCTGGGCCACCCCTGTAAGCTCTCACAGAGGGCACTGGTGCCAACTAGCTCTGTGTGCTATTCAGGGCATGAAGCCGATCCCACTGTCATTTCTGCCTAGAGTGCTGCCCAGTGCATGGCTGTGATTAAATTGGTAGCATTTCTCTGTCCTGTTCCTTTTGCATTCTTAAATTGCCTTAATAGAGTTGTTTAATCAAACTTTTGAAAATGTTTCTAGTAAGGGACTAGAGATGTCAGTCACCTTGAAAGTGAAAACCATCGTTACCACCTGGCAGGTAGTTGAGGGAAATTGTCAGCCTTGACTTACGAGGATAAAAAATGAGGGTGATGTCCTCATATCAACTAAGCAAGTCCGAATTGATTACTTTTCCAAATTTCTGTAGTTTTCCTGGGGCTACTTAAGACAATACCAAGGCTGTCTTACCAACCCTCCCGCCAGTCTCTGTTCCCATTAAGTGTTTATTACCCATTTGCCATGGGAATTCATCTCTGTGTATCCTTGTGGGTTGGCTCTGACTATCCGTGAGTGAATCATGGACATCCGGGGCACGTGTGAGGGGAGGATGAGGCGGCGTTTTGCGAGGTCTTGTGGGTCTGTTGGTCCAGGGACGCGGGTCTGTTTTCCCCAATTGCATAAAGCATACAGCAACCACGTCACAGGGGTGACGACGACAGAAACTAGCAGGGGTCTCCAACGTCAAGCGGGCAAGGCCGTGCAGCTTTGTCCCGGCAGCTGCAGCTGTAGTAGCTGTGCGGGTCCGTACAGAAACTGGGCCCACAGCTGGGGCGGCGGTGTACCTGGAACAGGTGCACCGGTGCTTGTGCCCTGGCGGGAGGTGTGTATGCAGTCTTCTCCCGGGCGCCCAACTGTGTGGCTGGAGACCGCTTGCCGGTCACATCCGCCGCGAGAAAACCAGCGGTTCTTACCCCGCCACGCGTCTGTAACCCCGGGCAACGGTCTGCCAGCGGCTGTCTGTGCCGCCTTGGCCAGCTGGCTGGGATCCCGCTGAGCCCCTCCAGAGGGTGTGAGCGGCCACTTCCTCACCGGGTAAGGCCACATCCCGCTCGTCACAAAAGGAGGTGACCCTCAGGGGCGAAAGAGAGGAAGCCAGGACCCGAAAGCCGGGCAGGACAAGGGAGTTGTGGCCACCAGCAGAGGAAGGCAGGCGGGCGTTGGGTGGTACCAGAGGGGCTCCTCCAGACAGGGCTACCATGGGAGAAGGGGAGAACCACGGGACTGAAGGAGCCGGGCCGCTGGAGGAAAGGTGGGACGTGCCTGGACTTCAGCAGGGACAGGTGGCGTGTCACATTTGGCCAAGAGAAAGCTTGCTCTGGTAAGCTGTCCAGTACCCTTGGGAGCTCAATCTTACATGCTTTCCACTGCTTTTCATCATTCTTTTGGAAGGAGACACTAGTCTTAGCAGAAGCCACTGCCTACCTGATTTCTTCTCCTTGCCTTTGCATTCCTTGGTGCTTGTCAGGTTGTGTGAGATAATTTAAGCGGCTCCTGGAGTGTCTGTGTGTGTGTGTGTGGTGTGTACACCAAGAGAATACCTTTGTCCCAATAGTATGCACACAAGTTTAAGGATTAATTTTGATTGAGCCAGCCCAGATTAGTTATAAACAATTTTTTTTTCTTACCGTTTTAGTTATCTTAAAGATATCACTCAGTGACCATTTTTAACATACTCAATGTCATCACTTATTCCAGAACATTTTCATCTTGGCTGTCTGGTCCCCACTCGTCAATGCTCTAGAAACCCTAATCTCCGTGAACTTGGCTGTTTTGGGGTGTTCCCTGTGCTTTCAGGTAGTAGTGTGGCCTTTTGTGCCTGGCTGGTTTCATTTGCATTCTGTTTTCAAGGTTAATCCCTATAGCATATTCTAGAACATTGTTTGTCTGCATGACTGGCACATTTTATCTATTTACCCATTGGTTGATATTTTGACTTTTTTTCCCCCTACTTTGGGGCAATTCTGAAAAATGCTGTCTGAACATATATTTGAGTAGCTGTCTTCATTTCTCGTGGGTACACATCCAGGGCACAATTACTTATGTGGGCATTCTCTTTTTGAGAAGCAGTCAAACGGTTTTCCAAAAATGCACTAACTTCCTGCTTTCAATCGATCTATTGCAGCGTTTCTTCTTAGTTTATTTCTGAATGTGTCTTACAGATATTTCACTGGACTTACTGAATTTCCTTTTGACAGTAATCAATATATAAAGCTATGTTCAATCTGCATTTTTTTTTAAACCTCAGAAAGAAGATGTTAACAACTACAAGCGACCTTCCTGGTAATGGATCTCTGTCGGAAGAATGAGGCGACAGGCAGCAACGGACCCCACGGCGCCGAAGACGCGGAACTGACCTGCTGTCCGGGCGAGAGGGATGAGAGGACCCACGTGTGCTGTCTTCTCAATATCAGCGACCTGACGCTGGAACAAGACGGAGAGCCCAACGAGTTTGTCATTGGAACTGGCTGGGAAGAAGCCGTGAGTATCTTTCTGAGTTAGATCTTGTACATCAGAGTGTGATCGCAAGCCTTTCCCCCTGGAACGGTTAATATTACCAAAAAAAAAAAAAAAAAAAAGTGCAGTCAGTGAAAAAGAGAAATGGCTGCCTTTGAGGTGAATGTCTCTGATAACACAGCAGTGCCCATTGGTGTGGCCCCCGGAAATGTGGACAGCATACAACTAGGTGCTTAAATCACCTATCAGCCTTTTGGTCACCATCTGAAACAGCTAAATTAATTAGCAACCTCACCTCCTCAATGAGGCACCCAAAGAGGATATGTTTAATCTATATAACCGAGTCAGAGGAACAGAGCTAAGGGTAAACAGATGGGTACTGATGAGGCTCCGGCAGTTCAGTGTCTGCAAAGTCTCAGGCCAGACATCCTGGCATGCGTGTGTCACGGCTCCGTCCAAGGCCTGGGCTTCGAAAGAGGGCTCTGAGGACTGCAGGTGGGAGGCCTGGAGCTCCAACATCCAAGGATAGGAGCAAGAGGATAGTGGCAAGCACACTGATCCTTCTTCTGCCTCTGTTCTCTGGAAGGTGTCTGCCCACACTAAGGCTACATCCCGCACACTCACTGAGCCCACCAGTTGATAGCACACCCACAAGGGACATTTGGGGGTTGGTGCTGCAGTGAGCTAGAGCCACTAGCCACAATGCCAGCATCCCATGTGAGCCTTGGTTGAAGTCCTGACTGCTCACATCTGTTCCCGCTCCCTGGGCAAGCAGCAGCAGATGGCCCATGACACTTACCTGGGAGACTCGGCTGGCATTCCAGGTTCCTGACTTTGGCCTGGCGCTGGGCTGGCCGTTGTGGCCATTCGGGAAGTAAACCAGCAGACGGAAGATTGTCTCTGTCACTATCTCTAACTCTGCCTTTCAAGTAAATAAATCTTTTTTAAAAAGATATATTTATTTTTATTGGAAACTTAGATTCAGAGAGGAGGAGAGATATAGAGAGGAAGATCTTCTGTCCACTGATTCACTCCCCAAGTGGCCAGAATGACCTGTACTGAGCCGATCCAAAGCCAGGAACCAGGAGCCTCTTCCAGGTCTCCCACACAGGTGAAAGGTCCCAAGGCTTTGGGCCGTCCTTGACTGCTTTCCCAGGCCACAAGCAGGGAGCTGGATAGGAAGCAGGATAGCCTGGATTAGAAGCGGCACTCATATGGGAATCCCGCACGTACAAAGTAAGGACTTTAGCCTCTAGGCTACTATGATGGGCCCAATAAATAAATCTTAAGGAAAAAAAAAAGTAGTTGTTGGCCAGTTCTCCACATCATCTTTAGTCAGGTCAGGCAGACATGGGGAATAAAGCCTCACCACTGGTGACCCAAGCCTCTGACTGAGGAGCTGCCCGCCCGGCGGCGGGGCCAAGGCCTCCAGAGAACAGCTTCCCTCCTGGGGGTTCGTTCTTGTTTTTTTTTTTCCCATTATTTGGAAAATATTTTATTCTCTAATCAAAGCCATGTAGATAAGACCTTACATATTTAATACATTGCATTACTTCTGTACAGTGCCAATTCAACAGCATAAACTGGGATACCCTGGGATATATATACATATATAGTGACACATGTGTTAATATATATTATACATATACCACTATAGACTGGTATATATTATACATAAGTGTACATAATACTTACATATATGTGTAAATATATTACTATATATACTATTATGTCTATAATATATATCATATATACTAGTATCAGCAGTACGTTATGTATCAATAACAGCAATAGCTTTTCTAGGTTCTGTAACTATGAACAAAATTATGAAGCCATCTATCACAGTCCATTTTTTAAAAAATAAAAATAGTGCAACTTCCTGCCACCAAAACAAAACAAAGTTCTGTCACTGTTGTGGTACCTGGCACCATTTTGTAATATTTACTTCTTCATCATTATCTGGGAAAGAAAGCATTCTAGGACGACATCATTAAACGTACTGTGATAAAGCACGGACAGTACTGTGTATCCTACAGCAGGTGCGAGATGTTGTACTCACAGGTATGCAGCCTTGCTGTCCTGCACCTGTAGCGCTCAGAGCGCACCATGAAAAGGACTTGAGCTTCAGAGGACACCTGCTTAGGTAAGACCTTTCATCAGCAACACAGACCTAGATGCTCACTGTTCTTCATGAATGTCAGCTAAAGAGCCATGAAAACAACAACAGCAACAACACGATTCTTACAAAGATTTAGCCTGACTAAATGCGGGTTTAAACCATCTTTAGAATCAATGATAAGATCCTAGATGTAATGCTGGAGGGGCTCTTGGTCTAATCCAGTGTTAATTGTAGGGTTACTAGATTGAGTAAAGAATAGCCTTCCCAGTAAGTATGGGTTTCAGATGAACAGCATCTAATTTATTTAGTAGATCTCAAATGAGATGGTGCATTCTTAGGTGCCAACCCCGTTTTACCGGTGACCTCAGTGGCTAAGTCGGCCAGGGGACTGAGTGCGGGAGGTGTCCCATGTGCCTTGGGAAAGCAAGACTCCTGGGCCCAGGGACGCTGCCTCTGACTTAACAAATACTGTTGCTAGTACATAGGGTTGACAAATACTAGTTAATACGATGCTAAAATAAGAATTAAAAGTTGTTAAAGGCCAGTACGTTTTCAGAGAAATGCTACTTTGGCTAGGACTGCCCAGGGGTGGCTGTGTGCTGGAAGGGGCAGTACTGGTGTGAGGGTAACTTGCTGCTTTCTTCGCAGGTCCAAGGCTGGGGAAAGATTTCTCCAACTGCTTGCATCTGGCCCCGGAAGAAACTAAAAAAGGCCAGGGTAGGAGAAAGTGCCCACAGCAGCTGTCTGCTCTGTCTGCACCTCCCTCAAGGAAGCCCTGAGGCCAGGCCTCCTGCGGGACCCAGGAAATTGGAGGCTGGGGCTGCAGCTGAGGTAGGCTCGGAGAAGGATCAGAGCAGCCCCTCCCAGAGTCAGGGCCCCCCCCAGGGCCCCAACACCGCTTCCAGGGAGATTAGCAAAATCTACTTTCCCACCTACATACATGGAGGAAAAAAAAGCCTGCAAATCAAGGAGTTTATTTGGTGCATGGAAGACTGGGCCATCCCCAAGACTGGTAGGGGCAAGGCACTCAGGAGTCCCGGCGAAGGTGCCAACCGAGGGCTCTCCATCTCAGACTCCCTCACTTCCAAGGCTCTCTTGGTCCTGCCTCCCCTGAAAACTTCACCCCCAAACGGCCTGGATAAGAGTAAGAACTTTTTGTTGCAGTTGGGAAAGAAGGTGCCGAATGTGGAAAAGGATGAGTGTGTGGTCCGTGCATATGGATTCAAAACAGAGTTGGCGGGTGAGGTGCAAGAGTCCCGGTAAGCTGGCCAAACACCTGAAAGTCAGTGACACGCTGCCTTTTCTGTCCCCAGGGGCCCCGACGTCCCTGCTGTCCGATCCCGAGCCGTGTTCCCTGCCTGAAAACAAGCAGATGTGCCTGCCCAACCCCAGCAGCGTTCACTACCTCACCACCCTGAAGCTTTTGCAGAAACAGGGAGTGCCAAACTACAAGGCCAGATTCCGAGCCAGGATCCCAAAACCACCTGTGAGCACTCAGAGGCACATGGGCATAGGGTCCGGGGAGGAAGACAGGCCCCAAAGGCTGGACACCCAAGTCTTCCCCAGGGCTCTCCTGCCGTCCCTCACAGTGAGCAGACTGGTCATCCCCATCTCGACTCATAGGTTCCTCTGAGCTGTCTCAATAGAATGTTCCGGGAATGAGCATGGCTGGCATTCATTCTCCTTTTCCTCTCCCCTTTTACCCCTAGATTCTCTCTTGCCCAGTCTGCACCCCATCCTCTCCTCTCTTCTCCCTCCTGCTCCCCTCTTCCTGTTTTCATAGTAGAAATTGAACCTCTGTGGATTACTTTGGATTTTTCCTCTAAAACACCTTATTTATGTGATGCCAACTTTTGCCATGTACAACATGCACACCAGTCACCCAAATCTGTCTTCTGCAACTTGAGCCCAGTCTGCCTAGGTGGAGGAAGGGGAGTTGCAGGGCCTGCCTCCGCACTGCCTGCCTTCCTCCAGCGCAGGGCTGACAGAGGCTCACTCCTCCACCCCTAGTGCCTTAGCTAAGTAAGTACCTTGTTTGCTCATTCTTGTATCAGGCAGGTAACTCATTTTCTCTTGCAATGAAGGTATGAAACATCACTTATAAAATTTTCAATTTTTATTGGAGAGAGAGGGAAAGCTGGAGGTATGGATATGTAGAGACTGTTGTAGCCACTAATTTATTCCTTAGATGCAGCAGCTACCTCACCACCCTGAGGGGGTGAGGGCTGAAGCCAGGAGCCAGGAACTCAGTCTGGGGCTCCCAAGGTGTGTGGGTTCCAGGAACCCAACTCTCAGATTCACTGCTTTGTTGGGGCTCAAATCCCACTCCAGTATGAAATGTGGGGGTCCAAAGTCACTAACTGTCCAGTCCCTGATATGCCACTTTAATGGAAAACTCAAGTCAGGGTCCAGTTCAATGTGCTTCATTCCCAAGTGCCTGGGGCAGACACTGTCCACTGTCTCCTGGGGTGATGTCTGAGGACACAGCGTACCACCAGTCTCAGTGTCTGGAGGTTAAAGCTGCAGCTTTACAAAATCCACCCTGAGAAGCAGGTTGTGACTTGGAAGCTGTTGGGGAAATGGAGTCCTGTGATTACTGCTGCCTGATGCACTCCTTCCATCCTCACCTTGTCCAATACTGGGTGCCCTCAACCCCGGGCACTTACACAATGGCACTGCCCTTCTCTTATTCCAGTACATATTTGTTAGGGTTGTATGTAAATTAAACATTTACAGGTATTTTTAAATCCCAAAAGATGTTTTTATATAGACAAATGCTCTGTCGTGCTACTTTGACATACTAGTAACCACTAAGTCATTTTTAATTACATCGTTTGAATTTGCTTAAAGTGGCTTATACTTGGATTCTGGATTTGCAATCCTAAATTGATGGGACAGACAGAATTTGACTGTAAGCAATTGCTTTCCATACTTGGTCTTTGTCATATCCTGTTGGTCCAGGTCTTTTGTTCTGTTGGTTGTGTCCTCAAAGCACCAGAAATGCTGAATGATTTATTAGGGCAGTCGTTAGAGGATGATTTGCACAGTTTGGCGTTGGACCCAGGGCAATGTGGAAGGACCTGCTGGCTCTGGCAGTTGGCCACCTGAGCCATTGGATTTTGAAGACAATCTTTATTAGTAGTACTATTATTATTTTAAAGATAACTTATTTTTTATTGGAAAGTCAGATATATAGAGAGGAGGAGAGACAGAAAGATCTTCCATCCTCTGGCCTGCTTCCCAAGTGGCTGCAACCACCTTGGAGGTTCCACCCTCCTCCAGGTCTCCCACATGGGTGCAGGGTTTCAAGGCTCTGGGCCATCCTCGACTGCTTTCCCAGGCCACAAAGCAGGGGGCTGGATGGGAAGCAGGACCACCGGCATTAGAACCAGCGCCTGAGATCCCAGCATGTGCAAGGAGAGGACTTTAGCCACTAGGCCCAACCTTTATAAATATAAAGCAAAATCCAATTTACAGAGAGGAGGTATAGAAAGATTTTCCACTCACTGGTTCACTCCTCAAGTGACCACAATAACTGAAGCTAGGAGCCAGGAGCTTATTTTGGGTCTCCCACATGGGTGTGGGGTCCCAATGCCTTGCACCGTCCTCCACTGCTTTCCCAGGGCACAAGCATGGAGCTGGATGGGGAGTAGCCAGGACATGAACTGGCGCCCATATGGGATCCTGGCACATGCTAAGTGAGGATTTAGCCACTAGGCTACCGTGCCAGGCCCAGAAAGCAACCTTTTAAAGCAGCAGATTAATGATGTAATGGTCTATCCAAAGTGCTTGAGAGTGAGGTGTCTAAGGCCAGACCCTGCTTGGCCTGGACAACTTACCTTTGAGAACTCGAGGAAGCTTTAAAAACCCTGAGCTGAAGTCCAGTGGATTTTCCCGTTGTTCAGAGAGGTGGCGTATTCTACAGATTTAGGTATAAACACATCGTCATGTAGAACTGAGGGCAGAGGGGTGTCAAGTTCCACAAAGGAGAAGACCTAGACACATTGAAGATTTGTAGTTTTTAGTCACATTGATTTAAAAGGAACATCACAGATGATAATAGAATACCATGTATGGTAATTAAGCATGCTGACAGATACACCTCCAGAGGTGTCATCCTGGGGCATGCGCTGTAGCACAGTTGGGGCAGGGTGTGTGCAATGCAGCCCCTCCCAGTTCCAGCCCAGCCTCTTGGTTCTTGGGTGAGGCCGCAGGCAATGGACCAATGCTTGAGTTTCTGCCTCCTGTTGGGTAGTCTGGGATGGAGTTCTGGACTCCTGGCTTTGTCCTGGCCTGTTATGCCAGCATTTGGGCAGTGAACCGTCCTTTGGATGATCGCTCTTGCTCTGCTTTGCAAATTAATTAAAGACTTTTTAAAAAGAAGTGTCATCTTGGACATTTTTATGGGGCAGAGGGACTATAAAAAAAACTAGTAATTATGAAATTAGATTTCAGTCAGCATTGAAAATAACAGTATTTATGGCAAATAACCTAAATTAAGCTTCAGTAAATTTTAATTAGTATTAAAAAATAGTCTATATATTTGCTAAAATCAGGGAATGAAGAAAGTAAACTTCAAAAAGGATTTTGAGCAAATGACTTGGCTAACAATGTAACGTATCTGCTAGAAATACCCTCTGTGGGGCCTGGCATGGCAGCCTAGTCGCTACAGTCTTTGCCTTGTATGCGCCAGGATCCCATATGGGTGCCAGTTTGTGTCCTGGCTACTCCACTCACCTTCCAGCTCTCTGCCTGGGAAAGCAGTAGCAGACAGCCCAAGGCACTGGGATCCTGCACCTATGTGGGAGGCCTGGAACAAGCTACTGAATCCTGGCTTCAGATTGGCTTGAGCTGTTGCGGCCACCTGAGGAGCGAACCACCACACCTAAGATCTGTCTCTCCTTCTCTCTGTAAATCTTACTTTCCAATAAAAATATATATAAAAAAATATGTCCTGTGTGGATGAAGGCAGTCTTTCTGGTCCTCTCTTCAATCCTCCAGGCCATGGCGTTGGGGGGAAGGGATGTCCAGGCAGTGGGCCATGCATGTTAAGGCCCAGAAAATCATTTGGTCTGTCTGATCAAAGGATAAATCCCACAACTTGGTTCCCAAAGCCCTCAAATATTTGTTTCTTCCTCTCTCAGTCTGAGAAGCACACTTTACATGGAACAGTTACATGATCTTCGGATTTGTATGAGGTGGATTTTTGTGCGTAGGTTTGGGTTGGAATTAACCTAAACACTCTGAAATTGAGGCCAAAAAGGACTAAGCAAAAACATTTGCTAGTATTAAAAGAAGTTATATCAAAACAAATTCATTTTCTTCAGATCAAAAGTACCTTCAAATCCATGTAAGCCTAACAATTTTTCATTAGCTCTCCCTTTGTCTAAGACAATCAGAGGGGCCGGTGGGGTGGCTCAACTGGTGAATACGGTTCCTGCCAAGCACCAGCATCCCGTAAGGGTGCCAGTTTGTGTCCACCTGCTGCACTTCTAAAACCTGTGAAAGCTCAAGTCTTTGGGCCCCTGTACCCATGTGGGCGATCTGGAGCTCTTAGCTCGTGGCTTTGGGTAGGCCCAGCTCTGACTGTTGCAGCCATTTGGGGAGTGAACCAGCAGAGACCCTTTTTCTCCTTTTCTCTGTAAAATCTGCGTTTCCAGTAAAAATAAATGTTAAAAACAAAAACATGGATCTCATTTTCCTGAAAAGCAATGCTCAAAGAACAAGTAACATGAGGATAATCTCAAACAGTATGTAGAAAACATAGAATTCAAAGTTTAATTTGGTGCAGAAATTTTATTTTTATTTTATCTTATAGGCAGAGACACAAATAGATACTATTCCATCTGCTGGTTCATGCCCCCAATGCTAACCTCAACCAGAGCTAGAGCTGGGCTGGGCTAGGCTGACCCCAACATGAGTTAATAGGGACTCAACTCCCTGAGCCATCCATTGCCTGCTACCTCTCAGAGGTATGCCTTGGCAGGGAGCTGGCATCAGAAGCAGAGCTGTCCCTCCAACCCAGGCTCTGATACAGGCGTGGGCATCCCACGCACATCTCAACCACTGTACCAAGTACCCATCCTAGTGCAAAAAATATCTGAAACCCATGCAGTTTTTTTTTCTCGCAAATTTCCCACAGCTTTTTTAATATCCCTTGTAGCCTAGCTGACTTCCTTTTGCTCTTAAGCCAGAATCACATGATTTACGGAGATGAATAACACACTAAAAAGCAGTAGTATTTGGTAGATGCATGAATTGGAGCAGGGGTGAAGATCATCTAGCCCGTTGGTGGCACAGAACCTGCAAAATCATTTATTCTTGTCCTGCCGGGGCGACTGCAGGCAGGCCTCTAAATTCAGCCGATCTACAGCAGGCTAACCTTTAGTTTGATAATTCTGTACAGCCACGAATTATAAATATTCAAATAGCCCTTGGTAGATAAAAGCTTTCCTTTTTCTAAATTGGGAGTAAAGTCAGTAATACTTTGACTAGACTTCGAAACATTAAATCCTAAGAGGTATATAGTTTTTTTTTTAATCAAATGAAAACTTGGGTAATTGTCTTCTCTACAACAACTGTCAGCATATTTCCTCCAAACAGTAATGGCAATAATTGGACATGATGATTCCACCACTGGCCTCTGGAAAACAATGAGTTTGTGAAGAGGTAAGGCAACAAAATGTTGCTTTATGAGGAGGCTGAAGAACTCACAAACAAAAGTAGAATTCTAGCTTTTCTTTAATCACCGAATTTGTCTTTGCAAATAATCTTCGGACACTTCAGTTACTGTCCATCAACTATGACATGCTCTATTTTTCCGTATGTAGCAGATTGGCTGGAATAGCAAACACAATCATTTTTAAACAGTAGATCACTGCATTTCTATTTACAAAAAGCCATAAACAAACATGCGTTTCTCCATTTCCTGGAAGGACTTTTAGATGTTTGAACATTAAGGCAGTGATGATTCTAAACCATAAATGAAATTCTACATTAAGGCTTTCTATTTTATTTTCAAACTTAAAATTTCATAGGCAACTGTGACCAAAGCAAACTTGCACCCTTAGGTTGAGTTCATCTGCCCAGAGTATGTCACTAATCCATTACTGACAATTCTGTAGCTGATGTAGGGGACCATGCCACCTGATGGATGGATTGTTCGCTCCCTTGGTAGCATGAGGCTGTGCCACAGAAAGGACAGAGTGTTTGTGTCTCTGTTGTTGTTGCTGTAAACTGGAGAACCTTCAGGCTGCGCTGAGTCCCGGTTGCCTGGAAGTTGGTGAACAAAGAAGTCAGGGGTTCCGAACGGCAGAAACCCACCACAGCATGCTCCGTCTCAAAACACAGAAAACGTTCTCGGTTCTGGAGGCAAGACACCTTCACCATCTCTGTGTTCTTTGGAGAAGTCAGTTTGGTATCACTCTTTAAAAAAAATAAAAATAAAAATAAATAAAGCAACAAAATGCAGAATAAGCATGTTTTAGGCAGTTCTGTATTTGCCAGCCTCAAGGCACAAAATAAGATACTTGCTAGACCAATGAGTTTCCTTCTTTGAGGAAAAGATGAATGTGGATGAAAGGAAAAGTCACTTGAAAATGACTGGAGATTGCACTCTTGCCTGGGGCTCAGGATGTCCTTTGCTCTCCTGGCCTTTTCCTTCAAGGGACACAGCTCAGACCCAGCCTGTGCATGCTCTCTGGGAAGCTGCTGCAAAGCTCTGTGGTGGCCGGCAGGGAACAGCAGGAAGTCCCTCGCTGGGATGTAGTTGGTCTTCTGGCATACAGTTCTTAAGTTCCTTGGACTTCCCAGAGTGATGGGTCTTACGTGCTGAGTACTTCAGTGGTTGGCAGCCTCTAGGTAGTTTCAGGATGGGGACTGGTCCCAAGAAAGACTAGAGGGTTGGGACTTTGTAGCTCCATCTGATGTAACCTCCAGGGAGGGAGGAGAAGATAAAGGTTAAGTTGACTGCTGGTGGCTAGTGCTCTAATCTACTGTGCCTGCAAATAAAGTCTGTAAAAACTCAAAGCTCTTTATCTGAATCTTCTAGAACATCCTTTATATTAAACCAATAAACCCATATATCTCTGGGTTCTGTTAGCTGCTCTACCAAATTAAGTTCAAGAAGGGAGTTATGGGGACCCCAACTTAAAGCAGGTCAGTTAGAAGGTCTGCAGGCCCAATGCTGGGCAGTCTCAGGGGATGGAACCCTCAGCCTGAGGCTACCTCCAGTGGACGCTGTTAGAGCAGAAGCAAACGAGAGGATACCCAGCTGATGTCGGCTGCAGAACTGCCTGCTCACTGGAGACAAACTCGTACACATTTGGTCACAGAAGCCTTCTGTGTTGATTGTGGTGTGGGCATAGAAGACAACTTGTCCGCACAGCAGGGGACACCCCAGGATGAATGAATGGGTTGTGACTACAACCCCACATTCCTGAGGTGGGATGATCTACCTCCCTGGTACAAGGACTGCTGTGGGCATTAAGTGCTTGCTCTTCTTTAGGCGAGTTTTGACAGTAACAGACCTTTTGTAAGGGAGGTGCTGCACACTCGGTTGCTATCGGTAACAGCTCACACACAGCAGGGATGGCACCGAGTGACTACAGGAAATCTGCTTCAAAAGTGAATGACAGTTGTAGTTTTCCTTGTTGTCTTCAGAGACGAATGTTAAAGCAGACGGAGGTTCAAGGCGGAGGAGTCACAGACCACGGAAGCATCATCAACAATCTTTTCAGGAGCAGTATCAGTGAACTTTGGCTGAGTTTGAAGCTTTGAGAAGTTTGTTGCTGGAAAGCTTGGCTTCAGCTAAAGGACCGTAGAGGTTTTGCAGGTATGAAATTAATTTTCCTTTCAGAAGATGAAAAGACTAGTTGTGAAAGAGCGCTTGTAGACAGCACAAAAGCAGACTTTTGAGGTCAACATCTTACAGTTCATAATACACTCACATTTATACACAATTTTCATGTTTACACGTAAAAAAGGCAAAGAGCCACACACAAAGAACCAAACAACTGAATCAACACTGTGCTCGAGAGAGTTAACACTGTCGCCCCATGCCCAGCTTTGGAGCCCCAGGAGGAAATGGCACAGGCAAACCCCTCTATTAGAAGTTGGAGACTGCATGTGACTCAGTACATGTTTGGGTCTCTACAGAGCTGAACTGAGACTCCATCGTGTTCCAGGCCAAATCGGCCAGAAGAAAGTCATCCATTGCTGTCTGAGTTTCGTTGCTGGTGAAGAACAAGCTCCCCAGGGTTTCAAAACCAGAGCTCATGGTCTGTGTCTCTGCACTGTTCAACTCGACCTTGCCTTCCAGGGCAGGCGAGTTCTTGGTGGCGCAGCTGCCCTCAGTCTGGGTCTCCGTATCCGACGAGTCGGTGCTCATGGAGAAGCTGGAGTGCTTCAGTATGGAGGACAGGGGCAGGTGAGGGCCACTGTCCAAGAAAAAGTTGAAGTCTGTCTGTGTCTGCGTGTCAAACATCTCGAGGCCTAAGAAGTTAGCACTGGTCCTGCAGCTGTAGGACGCGGCAGACGTGTCTGTGAGGAAGAAGTCCGTTTGGGTCTCGATGTCCAGTGACTCTAAGACAGGCTCAGGGTTCATGGTGCTCAGCCCACTCTCTTCCGTTTGTGTCTGGATGTTTGAGGCTGAGAAGAACTCTTCAATATCAAAATCTATTCCGGAGTTCTGGCTTGGGCCAGATGGGAGCTGGGGGTCAGGCCCCGGATTCGTGTCGGGCAGAAGACTGCGATTATCCAATGTCTGACCAGGCAGGTTACTTGACAAGATGTTTTCCAAGTCACTTAACAGATCTATGGTTTGGGTCTGATTATCTGTGGTGTTCTGTGTGCTGAAGTTTAACATTGGTGCCGATTTCTCAATCTCTGGATTCAAAGCCTTGGGCAGCAAACTCTGAGTCACTGACTCTGCCTCCAGACTGCTGCTCATCATGGTGTCTGCAGAGACACTGTATGACGAATTGACACTCTCAAAGATGTCTCCACACATCCCGGCGTGGCTCACCGGCACGCAGTCCTCTGTGGGAGCCGGCATCCTGCTGGTCTGAGTTTCTCGGGAGACCCCACCTGACTGGAAGCAAGGGTCCAGGAACACATCTGTCTGGGCAGCTATGGATGAGGTCATCTTGGAGCTGGGCACAAATGTCTGGGTGTGAACACTGATGGGAAGGGACACCTGAGCATCAAATGACAAGTCAGTCTGAGAACAGGAGGACACGGCAGAGTCAGGGCCAGCCCACTGTGCCGAAGGCAGGACACCATGGGAGGCGTAAGACAGGTCTGTCTGCACATTGGTTGAACACAGGCTGCTCTTCTGACCTGTGCCCCCCTGTGCTTGTACAAGACTGGATGGACCTTTGCCCAAGTTCACTTGTACACCTGTACTGACTGGCTCGACAGCAACAGGGTTTATGATTTTTGAAAGCGGGAGGCTGTCTTTAAGAGAGCAGGCCTCCGAGTCCAGGCCGAGGATGAGGGTTCCCACGGGCAGGGGCACTAAGTGCACAGCCCCTGTGCCAGAGCCCTGATCCACACCTAACATCACAGGCTGGGCTGAGGGGTCGGCCGTAGGCACAAAGACGGGCACAGAGGAAAACTGCATCACAGGGAGTTTAACCAGAGCCACTTTGGGCTTCGGTAAGAGCAACTTCTGAGGGTATCTTGGAGAAGCCAGAGTCTGCTTTTTGGCACTGGAGCCACAGGAGTCTTCCACAGTGGCTCCGAGCTTGCTTTCTGACGTTTCTAGTTCTTGAGAGTCTAGTGTGGGGGTGGGTTGGTTGCCCAGTGATTCAATGGCCTTATTGGACAACTTCTGGTTTTGTAAGCAGTTTTCCATTTTCCTTTTCTTACTAGGTGGATCCCTGAAAACAGTGATAGAGCAAAAGGGGAAAATACAATTTTAAAACGCAGCTGTCTTTGACCATGACACTGTATTTTCACTTCTTTTCAAACACTATTTTCCCCATCTACAGTAGAGGCCAGAGTCAACCCAAGGAAAAGGAATCTCGTCTTTTGCAACTGTGAACACTAGGCCCGATTCTGGCAGGCAGACGTTCAGCAACACAGGGAAAGAAGTAGCATGCTTATTTTTAAAAACTAAGTTTTAAACATGAGCACTCAACCTCAGGTACTAGGAAGCCAACTGATATTATATATTATGTAAGTTTTACTATTTTGAAAGCAGGAGGCTATTAGACCACATATAAATCTGATCTTTAAGATGAAAGTTTCATGCGGAAAACAAAACAAAAAACCTTACTTTCCAGTAATTTGATATCCCTTTCATAGAAAATACTAGAAACTGCAATCTTCAAATTGAAACTGAAACAGTGGAGGAACAACTGGGTCAGGAACCCAGGCCCAGCACACTCCTGGTATTTCCAGGAGTTCCCTGTCCTTGGTCTACATGCTCTCCCACTAACTCTGCCCCTGCCACCCTCGTCCCGTTGTGCTTCCCCTCACCTGTGCTCTGCGGGGATCTCATGGCCAGTCCGGTAGATGTGGGACTGCAGTGCTGTCCTGCTGGCGTAGGGACAGCCACATGTGCACTGGAACGTCTTCCCACAGTCCTCTGCATGTCTCTTCAGGTCCCACTCAGTGCCATATGAGTTGCTGCACTTGCTGCATTTATGCTTCTTCTCGGCATGCATCTTCATGAAGTGCTGGCAAGAACACAGAGGGACGGGCTTAGCACGTGCTGCTGCTCCTTGCTGCCTCCGCTGGTGCACTGGGGTGACTGGGAAACAGTTCACACAGCCAGCACTTACAGACTTTGATCTACAAGGAAGGGCTTGCAGGGCAGGAAAACTATCTTTGGCATGAGATACAGGGGCAAATATTTCAGATGCTAATCTCCTCCTGCCCCGAACTCCGCCTCCTAGGAGGCAGCTTCCAGAATGTATAGCTTCTGGAATGCATAGCCTCCTGGCGGAAGGGCACGGTGTGCCTGTCCCCGGAGCCTCACAGACCGACACGAGAGATGTGCAGGCACACACTTGTTCATTCCTTGCTTGCTCATCACCTCTGAAAACCCTTTTCTGGACATTTTCCCTGCAGAACAAGCCTGGTTTCTCTCCACTGGCATCATATGCATACTTACATGGCCACCAGCTAGGAGAGACCTGGCCGTGTGCTCTCAAAAGAGCTCTCTGCTCAGATCTCTCAGCTACTCAGTAAGTGGAGGGCACACTGGGCTGAGGTCACCTTTCATTCTCAGAGAAGCACACTGAAGTAGAATACCTGTTTCACGAGGGAGAACTGAGAAAACGGCCTGTCGGGGCCCCTAGGGCATCCTTCAATTGGACAGCAGTAGAATTTTGGCACAGTTTTCAAATCTTTTCTTATTGTTGGATTTACTATGCCATCCTGCAAAAGAAAAGCGAAATAATAATTTTCACAAAAACCAACACAACAGGCTGATTGTGGGAAAGAGGGATCATGAAAATGGGCCCAGGGGATCTTCTTAGGGTAGTGGAAACACACTTAAGATGGGCCCAGGGGATCTTTCTAGGAAACATACTAACGGGAACATTCTAAAATCGGGCTGTTCCGGTGATCATACAACTCCACAAGCTAAAAAGTAACTGTTTACATGCAAAAGGTGAATTTTATGGCAAATTAAGCTCAATAAAGCACACACACAAAAAAAGATAAAAAAACCTACTAAATTTTTAAAGTTTATTTTTATTACAAAAGCAGATTCATAGGGAGGAGAGACAGAATCTTCCCCTGTACTGCTTCACTCTCCAAACAGCCACAAAGGCTGGAACCGAGGTGATCTGAAGCTAGGTGCCAGAACTTCCGGGTCCCCCACGTGGTGCAGGGGCCAAAAGACTCCTCTGCTTTCCCAGTCCAAAGGCAGGAAGCTTTGGAGAAGTGGATCAGCTGGGACTAGAACCAGCACCCATATGGGATGCTGGCGCTTGAAGATGGAAGATTAGCCTGCAGTGCCATGGTGCCAGGCCCTAAACTATGATATATTTTTTAAAATTTGTTTCTGTAAAGCTTCTCCTTCTAGGGCCAGTGTTGTGGCACACTGGGTTGGGCTGCTGCCTGCGATGCGAGCATTTCCTGTGAGCACCAGCTCCGGTCCTTCTACACCAGCTCCTACCAATGGCTCCTGGGAAGGCAGCAGAAGACGGCCTGAGTCTTGGGCCCAGGCACCCACATTGGCAACCCCGATGGGAGTTTCTGGAACTCTGGCCACTGTGGCCATCTAGGGAATAAATATCAAATGAAAGATTATCTGTCTTTTCCTCTCTATAGCTCTTAAAAAAAGGGGGGCCTGGTGCGGGAGCCTAGTGGATAAAGTTCTTTCCAGGATTCCATATGGGCGCTGGTTCTAATCCTGGCAGCCCTGCTTCCCATCCTGCTTCCTGCTTGCAGCCTGGGAAAGCACTCCATAGCCACTTGGAGTATGAATCATTGGACGGAGGATCTTCCTTTCTGTCCTCCTATCTGTATATTTGACTTTCCAATAAAAGTAAAATCTTTAAAAAAATTTATTTTTATTGGAAAGACAGATATATGAAAAGATGTATGAAAAAGATGTATGAAAAGAAGAGACAGAAAGATTTTCCATCTGTTGGTTTATTCCCCAAGTGGCTGGAATGACTACTCTTGAGCTGATCTGAAGCTAGGAACCAGGAGCTTCTTCCAGGTCTCCCATGTGGGTGTAGGATCCCAAGGCTTTGGGCCGTCCTCGACTGCTTTCCCAGGCCACAGGCAGGGAGGTGGATGGGAAGTGGGGCTGCTGGGACATGAACCAGTGCCCATGTGGAATCTTGGTGCTTGCAAGGCACTGAACATTGTGCCGGGTTCTGTAGCCCTGCCTTTTAAATAAAAAAATAAGTCTGTAAAAATTACTTGGTCTCAACATCTGGGAATTATCTGTGGTCTAGGGAATCATAAGGATTATTCTACCTAAGTGCATCTTAGTTTGAGTCCCTGGAAACCTTCTTGGGCCTTCCTAACTAAAAGCAACTGCACCCTGCTCCCATCACAGCTAGTCAGCTGGCGTGATTCTTAGATGGCTGTCCTACACGCTATATTTCAAACCAACAATCAATATTCTGTCTGGTACTAAGCACAGCTTTTACTATATTCCAGACATTGTTCCAGCTCTTTATGCAAATTAACTCAATTAATTTTAATAACTTTGCAACTAAGTATTTCAGCTGACTTTTTTCCTGGGAGTTTTAAAATCCCAGGTAAGTCAACTGGATGTTGTCTGTGGTGGCCAGCCACGCTCAGTCAGAGGCCCCTGTGACTGATGGGTTCTCCCTGTTCTTCCCGCTGGCCCTGAAGGAGGGGTCGCCAGAAGCCATGGGGCACGTGGCCGTCCCAGCGGCTGCGCAGGACTTCGGGACGCAGCCGATGCTCCAGGGTGAGAACTCACTGACATTGTCTCCAGAGCCCTTCGCGTGTCCTTCCTACCAGCTCTCAGGAGCACGCCGACTTCGCCAAGTCTGCGGCTGCTCACTCAGAGCGGAAAGCAGCTACTGTCTGCTTCTGGAACTGTATAACTTGCCTTGGCTCATCTCATATTTTGTCAGGTATCCATTCATGTTTTCAATGCTGAGCCATCTTTCTGTCATTCAACTACATTATAACTGCTATTTCACGTTAACTTCGATTACTTCAATGGTCTACAAAAATAAAAAACAACTTTTCCTTTCTCTTCTAACGGTAAAAAATATTGACATGCCAGAAAAAGTGTTAGTAAGTCATTGCCCAACCCAGACTCCTTATATAGCCTTAACCTCCCAACACAGCTGTATCTCCATTCCCTTTGCAAACCAGCCGGACGTGGTGGAGTGCCTGTGTGGCCTGCAGTCCTGGCCCTGCGTCCATCTGGGCTGACTCTCCTTGAAGGCCTTCCAGGCTCCCTTCAGAAGGAAGTGGCAGACAGCTTGGGTGCGCGTCGGTTTTACTGCTGACTGGTGGTGTGACCTCACACAAGGTATTCCACCTCTCTGAGCCAGTTTATTCACTTGCAAAACACTTGTCAGGATTACCTGGCAGTTTGAGAGACCGCTGGTGTTTGTATTAGCACAGAGCCCAAGTCCATCACACACTCAATAAACATTTGCTTACCACATCCTAAACTAAAGGTTGACTCTTGTCTGAATCCAAAATAGTACCTCCCTCAAGGCATGAGAATGCTGTCATTCTATAGTTCCTGCCTCAACAACTACATTTCTCAAACTATTTGATAGACTTCTGTGTCCTGCCTAAAGAGAGTAAGTCAAACCTGAGAGAGAGGTCTTCCATCACTGTTTTTTTTTTTTTTTAAGATTTTATTTTCATTGGAAAGAAGGATCTGCAAAGAGCAGAGGAAGATCTGTCCACTGGTTCACTCCCTAGGTGGCTACAATGGCTGGAGCTGAGCTGATCCAAAGCCAGGAGGCAGGAGCCTCTTTCAGGTCTCCCACATGGGTACAGGGTCCCAAGGCTTTGGGCCGTCCTCGGCTGCTTTCCCAGGCTACAAGCAGGGAGCTGAATGGGAAGTGGAACAGTTGGGATATGAACCGACACCCATATGGGATCCCAGAGCATGTAAGGTGAGGATTTAGTCACTAGGCTATCGTGCTGGGCCCTTCCATCCACTGCTCCCAAAATGGCCACTAGGATCAGGGGCATGGATCTGGATGGGACGCGGAGTGGCAGGGTCTCAAGCTGATGTCCATACGGGATGCCAGCCCTGCAGTTGGCAGTTGAAGTTGCTACACCACAGTACCAACTGCAAACTAGCTGTTAAACAGGTGGGCTTTGAGACTGGACTGCTGTGGTTTGAATTTCCAACTTTGTCACTTTGTCAAAGTTCATCTAACTTCTCTTGGTTTCCCCATTTGTAAAGTAGCCATGATAACCATGCCTATACTAGGGTATTGTGGGCATTCAGTTAATATTTATAGGGGGATTATAGGCGAGTGTTGATTACACAGTGTCTGCTATTTGCTGTGTAAGTTCTGCTTCTTTCTTTGTTTTTGGATAGCACTTCAGTGCTCCTTAAGCGAGCATGAGTGGACATGCACCAACCTCATCTTAGTGGCCACTTCACCTAGCAGAGTAGTACACAGGCGTCTCCAATCCCTCCAGCATCTGCATCACACTGCTCTCAGGCAGTTCTATTCCAGTTCTTCCTTCCCACTGCTGCACAAACTGCACCACGACAAACTCCCAGCTCACCGGCATCTTGCACATCCTTGGTGGTGCCCTCCCCCATATCTCCTCGGCCTCCTGTGCGGCCTGCTCGCTGCTTTCCCAATGCTCCTGACTGTGCTTTCTGCTGCTAACCTCCAAAGCAATTTCCATCTCTTTCCATCAATACTCTGCCTACATTGCCAGTTTCAGCTTTGGTCACATCATCACCTCACTCGGGCACTTTCAAGACCAACTTCAAGAGTATCAAGTCCAAGACTCAGCCAGGGACAGCCACATTCCCTCACTACACAGCCTCACTCTGCCTTTCTGTTCCCTCATAATTCTGTGATGCTTTCAGAACTCGGGGGTGAGCATCCCTCAACACACGGGATGGAGTCTTCTGGATTACAAACTTCACTTACTGAGCAGAACCCAAACACCCGAAGTGTTTGCTGGGAGTTCCGATGATCAGATCAGAGATACTCAGCACACACCTGCAGATTCACTATAACTTTTCATGGACAGAGATTCACTGGTGTCCTCTGCTGCATTTGGAAGTGTTCTGAATAGATTAAGTGTTCAAGAAAATCTTAGCACATTACACTGAGCATGCTTAAATGGCCTGCTAAGCAACAACATCTCATCATGTGTGGAAAGAGACCACGGAAGACAGACAAACTGCATGTTCACTCCTGTGAGTGCTTGCTTGCGAGCCACCTCATCACTGCAGCGGAGTCCAGCCCAGTTACCCTGGGCCTTTTCCCATGCTTGTCCTGAGACAACACAGCCAGGGGCAGGCTGGGAGGTAAGAAATGCCAGTGGGATAACACAACATCAAGTGCATGGGGGGGGGGGGGGTGAGGGGAAAGCCAACACAATGGCTCAAGTGACTAATCCTTCGCAAGCACTAGCATCACCTATGGGTGCTGGTGTGTTCTGCCTTCCCACCCAGCTCCCTGCTTGTGGCCTGGGGGAGTGGTGGAGGATGACCTAAAACCTTGGGATTCTGAACTTGCATGGGAGACCCGGAAGGAGCTCTTGGCTTTGGACTGGCTCAGCTCTGGCTGATGCAGCCATTTGGGGACTGAAATAGTGGATGGAACATCTTTCTCTCATCTTTCTGCCTTCTCAATAAAAACAATAAATAGATCTTACAAAAAAATCCCACATGAATTTGTAGCGTCAAACTGGTTTTATTTGGTTTAAAAGTATTTGAAAGAGGAAAGAGAGGGCGGGTGAGAGAAACACTCCCCTCCTTTGGCACACTCTTCAGATGGCTGCGCTAGCCCACCCAGAGCCGAAGCCAGCAACTCCATCCAGGTCATCTGTGCGGGTGGCCGGGACTCAACCGCTGGACCCATTCTCTGTGCTGGAGCAGGCAGGGGCCTGGAGGCAGGAGCTGAAGCCAGGTTCTCCCATCTGAAACGTGGATGGTCAAATGCCTAGAAACTGGAGTTTTGTTCTAAGTTCTACGCACATTCATGAACAAAATTCACGACTGATGCTCTGAGTCACTGTGAATTCCAAGAAGGAAAATGATTTGCTTTGCTATCAGGACTCTGCACCACCACGCCTGCAGGTCAACCTGGAGCCTTTTCTTTTTAAAAAAAGAATGTTTTGGCAAACTATTAAAGGTAACCCTCGGCTTTTTTACATAATACAAAATCCTCTAAGCTACATTTTTGAAATGCCAATGTTGCATGGTTCTTTTAAGTGCCCACCTGCCCCCTTTGGGGCTTTCCCAGGTGAGGAAGCAAGGGCCTCCAGCCAACATGGACTGCCCACACACTCTCCTCTTACCCGCATCCCCAGCCTGCATCTCAGTCACAGCTGTCCCTTCTCTACAGGTGTCCTGCAGGCCAGGCTGGGCCAGGAGATTTCCACATTTCCAAGAGGACATGGGACTACGCACACACAGGACCCCACACCAACGCAAAAGTTTGCACTCGCTCTGTAGTTCACAGTCAACTCCCGTTCCGAGCCACAGCCTTCTTCTGCCTCTTTTCAAGACCTGACTTTACACCTTTATCCTACAGCATGCTGTGAACACTGACGTGTAACTTCCTGATAAAGACAAAAACGTCTGTCTTACTAGAAACAAGACACACCATTCACTTGTCTCTGAACATTATTTGCATTTTAATTTTCATCACCTGACAAAGCTTTCACAAAATCACCTGTAGATGAGTTTGGACAAGGGCACCTTTAAGTGGCTGGGACTGCCCTGTGGTTGAACGGGTCTGGACTTTACAAGCCTGACTTGCATCAGCATTAAGGGAGCAGCTGGAGGGTGACGTGTCTTCTCTAGGCTGCACAGCGGGAACCACCAAGTATGGTGGAGCCTGCAGCCCTTCCCAAAGCCACGACCCTTGTGGTGTGCAGATGTCAGCCCATGTAGCTCCCTGCGCCTGTGGACTGGCCCGGTCATCCCCCGGCGTGAGGACTGCCTCACTGACTGAGCCCTGTGATAGCATTCAGCTCATTCCTTGGCAACAGACCGATAGCATCACGCAAGCCTCAGCTGGCTGACACTGTGATGGGCGGGCTGCACCCTTAGCAACTGGGTACTTGTGGCCACCCTGGCACATGAATCCTAACCGTGACATAACTTTGCTTGGCCCGCACCTTCTTGGACCAGGGTGCCAAGCAGCAGTACTGCCAGCAGTGGCCTCCGGAGAAAAGCGTGTCAGATCCGACTGCCCGTTTCTCTGCAGCTGCTGGGGACATGCACACATGCCCATACCTCTGATGGCTGCCAGCAGAGGCAAGGAGAGGACTTTAGATTTGTTCATCATTTACATTAAGAAGGGCAAATCTGGTCTTGGTGAGGTGAGTGTGAGAAAAGGTCAGAACCGGGCAAGAATCGTGCAGTAACTAACAGGAAAGGGAACACACAACTCTCGCAGTCTGGCAACTCTAAAATCAGGGAGAGAAATCAGTTTCCCAAGTCAGCTGTACCCAGGGCAAGGAGGTTTCCACTGACCGACGAAAACTGGCCAACCAGACACACTCAGCAGCGCCAGGACAGGAGATTTGCACACAAGTGCCCAAGCCTGTGGCCAGCCCAGCTGGCTCACCACAGTATTCGTGGCCAGCACCAAAGACCCCGTGGCCCGCACCCAGCCAGCTCACCACAGCACTCATGGCCCGCACCCGGCCCGCACCCAGCCAGCTCACCACAGCACTCATGGCCTGCACCCGGCCAGCACCACAGAGCCTGTAGCCAGCACCCAAGGGGGCTTTCCCTGCACCTTCCTCTCAGCCCTCCCTTCTTCCTAAACACTGGGAACACCAAGTGCCAGGAGAAAGATGTGAACTAAAAAGTTGTGGTGCAGGTGAAGGGTGTCAGATGGACACAGCTCTTAAGTCACATGGGCCACGTCCCTTGCACTCCTAGACTGCGGCTGCTCAGAGGCTGCCCAGTCCCAGACTTTGACAGTCAGGAACAAGCAAGTCTGCTTGACAAGAAAACAAAACAAAAAAATCCCACAATGGGGCTTGGGGTGAGGTTTCTCTGATTCCTGCTCAAAGCAGGGGCCCCAGGGACAAGGAGGGGCAAGAGTCGTGTGTTTCTGTGAAAGCAACGGGGTTGGGGGGGTTGTGTGCTGCTGTCTTTAGAGGACAGAAGGCTGCAGAAGGAAATTGACCCAGACAGGGAGAGTTAGGAAAGAAGGGCCTGGGGCTCTGAAGACCAAGGGAAGATGGGATCGTGCAATCCGCACCTGCTCAGACACCATCTCCCTTATCCCTAATACACATGCTAGGTTTTATGGGTAGCCTGCACATTCCTGAACTTCAGAGGTTTAACAAAAACACACTCAGAAGTCAATCCATTGTTGTCGGATCACAGCAGCCTGGAGGAGTGACAGACGAGGACGAAGGACCATGGAGTCCCTCACAGCAATTCCGGAGGAAGGCACCATGCGATGTGCGTGGTCCACCCAACCCAAGGCAGAGATGGAAAAGCCTTAAGCCAACTGGGGATGAATGAGAGTAGGGCTGCAGTCTATGCGGACAGAGGCACCGGTCTCCTAAGAAACAGAGTGACCCCTGGCCCATAAACCTCTACTCCGCAGTCACAGCTCAGCTGAGGGGGACGGTGCACCGACCCTAAGGACTAACCGAGAGCACCCAAAACCCCTGAGTCACAGCAGACGGGGCCAAGGCTACGCGGAGCTGCCCAAGGTGTCTTCACGCTTCCCAATTCTGTCCCTGCTGGCTGCTGGCACAGGGAACCCCGCGGGCCGCGGAGGCCACTTGCTAAGGTCAGGACTGTGAAATCCTGGCTGCACGGCTCTGCACAGACGTGCGTACGCGTCCTCTTCCACACCAGGATGGGGTGGTGGTTGGCGGGGACCGTGACCCGCTCCCTTGGGGTGCAGCCCCCCGAGCGCGGCGGACCTGACCACCGCTGGGAGACACGTGCAGCCCACCGTGCCAGCTGCTTCTGGCCCGACGCGCAGGGCCCGGCGGGGACGGGTTCGGGGCTGGGGGCTCCGGAACGCGGAATGCCGACACCGCCTTACGAGCTGCCTCACCTATGTCTCAGAAGGGTTCTCAGTCCGGACCCCCGGCAAAGGACACGCAGGGCCGCCCGCTGCCCCGCAGACGCGCCCCGGGGCCCGGGACCTGCCCCCCGCGCGTCGTGGTGCCAGGCCGCGTCCGCGCCCCCTCACCTGCAGCCGGTGGCTCTTGACCAGGTGCATGTTGAGCGCCGGGCTGTTGGGCAGGATCTTGCCGCAGCCGCGCACGGTGCACAGGATGTTGGTCCGCACGGCCCGGGACAGCTCGCTGACCGACGGCTGGATCAGCTCCCGGACCGGCGGCGCGGGGGCCGCGGGCGGCTGCCTGGACGCTGCGGGCCGCGGGCGGCTCCCCCTCAGCCGGGGCCCCGGGACGCCCCACGGGCCCGAGGCGGCGGCGGCGGCGGCTCCCCTTGCGGCCGCCGGCATGGCCGGACCGCCCGCCGCCAGAGCCGCGGGCCCCGCCGCCGCCGCCGCCTCCGAGGCCGCCATAGCTCCCGCACCGCCGCGCAGCCTCGCTCGCAGGCGCCGCCTCCGCCGCAGCCACTTCCGGAAGGGGCGGGGCCGGCCGCCGCAGCTCCCCCTGCCGGCCGCCGCGAGCGCCAGCAAGAACAGGTGGATACGGGGTCCCCAGGTCGATGGGTTCCTTGCTCTAACCTCCGGCAACGGATGGATGGATGGATGGATGGATGGATGGATGGATGGATGGATGGATGGATGGATGGATGGATGGATGGATGGATGGATGGATGGATGGATGAAGGAACGATGCTTCCCCCAAATTAGAAACAATCCCAGTGTTCAATGTCAAGAGGCAATGGTACACTGATTTTTGCAACCATCTGTTGAAGGCTTGCAATGGACGAGGCAATCCTAGTAACCCTGGGATTGCACTGGCACCATCCAGGCAATCCTAGGATCCCAGGACAACGTCCCGATGTGCAAAGGCCCTTGTAGAAGGCGATCATGACGTGGACATATTTTGTAGAGATGCAAGCTAGCTATTCTGCCTACCGCACAGGGGCTCATTCTGATTTAAAAAGTACCATGGGACCTGCTGTAGGATGGCTTCCATGAGCTCTTTGTAAGATTTTTTAAAAAAATTTTTATTTTTGATGTCTACATAGTTGATTACGGTGGGAAGGGTCGAGGATCGGGGGAAGTGGTGAGACCATTGTTTCCACATTTTCTTTTTCTTCTTCCTGTATTTGGGAGAAGAGGGAAGACAAGGGGAGAAGCCATACCCAGCCTCCCAACGGCCCCAATACCTGGGGATGAGGAATGGCTACCCGATGTCATCTCAAGGTCCCCGATGTGTAGCATGAGTATGCTCCAAGGGTTTTGCTTAAGTGGCTTCAATGGTTCTAAAACACTGTTGATCTCACAGATCCAAAGATGGGGAAATCCTTCCAAGGTCCCTTGGCTGACCCAGTCCACCTGAGACCTCTGAGTTTTCAATCACCCAGAAGTTTCTGTCATTTCTTCTGCCCTCCTTCCTCTGCTATGATACTAGATGTCCTCTGCAAGCTGCAATAGTCTGACATTTTCTCCTTGGGCTTTTGGGTGTGCTAACCACCGCTCTGACCAGGCCATTGAGGCCCAGCTTTGACACACTCCATTGTCAGACCACAAGGTGATCTCAGGCCTCTCTCTTGTGTGTGCGCCCATCTGTACAGGATCTGGCTCATTCTGTCACCCACATCAGCCTATGTCCACACTGGTAGTTAGAATTGCTAGCTCCATGTTTTATGCAAACCAATGGGTGCTGCGGCCCAGCCCAACCCTGCCCTCCACACAGTGGGCCCTCACCCACACTATTGGGTGCTGCCGCCCAGTCAAAGTGACCCACAATAACCCTCACTGGGCTGGCCTGAGTCCTGGTTTCTGTGCCTGCCAGCTGTGCAGTGGACTGGCCCAGTCTGTCCCACATCCCATTCAGCTCTTGTACACATAACTGGGTTTTGAAGCCTGATGCATCCCCATCAACTCCACCCTCCAGCCCATTCATGCCAGTGAGTGGCACTGACCGTCTAGCCAGGCCCACCCCAAGTCCTGGTTCTCATGCTCACCAGTGGAAGTTGCAGCCCATCAGACAGGTGCCTAATTTCTCTCCTGAACCCACTCCCTGCCCCGGATATTACACTCTCCAGTCTAGCTTGACAGGACTTACCCCCAGTCCCAGCCCTTGCCAGCTGGTGCTGTGACAAAGCATGGGCTAAGTACTCTTAGTTCCGTATGGTGCCTGGAGGATAGGCTCCAGAATCTGACTGTCTATGAGTAATGAGGCTCAGTCACTTACTAGCCTTAAGCTTTCGTATCCATTTTAGTAAACTACAAACAACAACAATAAAGAAACACTAGCAATGCTAATAAGATTGTTGGGAAAATAAGAACACAGATGGGCCTGGCACAATAGCCTAGCGGATAAAGTTCTTGCCTTGAACATGCCAGGATTCTATATGGGTGCTGGTTCAAATCCTGGCAGCTCACTTCCCATCCAGCTCCCTGCTTGTGGCCTGGGAAAGCAATCAAGGACGGCCCAAAGCCTTGGGACTCTGTCCCCTTGTGGGAGACTTGGAAGAGGCTCTAGGCTCCTGGCTTTGGATTGGCGCAGCTCTGGCCATTGGGGCTGCTTGGGGAGTGAATCAATGGATGGAACATTTTCCTGTTTCTCCTCTCCGTATATGTGACTTTCCAATAAAAATAAAATAAAATCTTAAAAAAGATAATGCAGATTAAATATTTAGCATGGTGTCTGCCACACTGTGAATTCTCAATAAACATTAGCTAAAATGTATTTCTGAAGACTTTACTGTATATGCAGCAGATTCCTTGGAGATATATATACACACATGCATACATACATATTTCTATTTGAAAGGCAGAGACAATGAGATCTCCCATTTGCTAGGCTGAAGGCAGGAACCTGGATTCCATCTGGGTTTCCCACTGGGTGGCGTGGACCCTTGAGCCTTCACCACTGCCTCCTCCCCAGGGACTCAGGTGCAGAAAGCTGAACTTGAGGCACAGGGCCAGGAACGGATTCACCACACACATGCTCCAGTGTGTGATGTGGGCTTAACTGACCATGCCACAATACCACGCCGGCAAATTCCTTAGCTCTGCTGTTCTTTCTACATCTGTTCCCACAGTGCACTTCAATGTGACCATTAAGTTAAGAATAGAGAGGCACTCTGAGTCCTCCAGCAGGCCTCTCAGTCTCTGAGCAGCGCCACGTGGCCCCACTACGGGCTGAATAAGGCCAGGCGGCAGGGAGGGCTGGGGACCCGTGCAAGATCACGCCAGGAAGCTGCAGGGCCTTTCTGCACACCTGGCGCAGGCACTTGGGGACGGGCAGAATTCTAGGCGTGTGCACCTGGGAAACGTGCCTGAACTGTGACTACGGGCAAAAGGAAGCTGGCACCAGGAAGCCATTACAAGTCAGTGCTTCCCTCTGGAAGAAATGAAATGTCTGACGTTTCCAAACTAAACAAAGTCTAAAAACATATTTTATGGACATTCATCATTGCATTGGTTCCTTTTTCAGACTGTATTTAGAAAGTCTGTATATTAAAGCTCTTTTTGATTTGCATCAGAACTGATGTATCAGTTCTTAACTATTTTTAATTCACACATTTTTTTCTCTAGCTTTGGCTACTAACAAACACCATGTCCACTTTTTTCATCTTCTAGCTAAACTAGAGAAGCACCTGCACATTTAAAAAAAAATTACTTGATTTTTATTTATTTGGCAGAAACAAACAGATATCTCCCACCTACTGGGTCATGTCCCAAATGCCTGTGATGGCTGGGGACTGAAGCCAGGAGCCAGAGGTTCAATGTAGTCCGCCCACTGTCAGCAGCACTGTCAGCGAGCTTCCTAGCTTCCTTGCTTCCAGTACAGACCCTTTCTTCACGTTTTAACGTTTTTACTGTAACCTATGTTTATCTACCACCACAATCCTCTCTGGAATAAGAGAAGGAACCGATTTCGAGATGTTGCTTTGTGGTGATCACTGAAAGATTTTCACCAATGGGGCTTAATGCAGTAAGTTTTCAGTATCTTTATTCACAAATAACAGTATAATAGTGATGAGTCTGAATGTTACATGCAATAAAATAGATGATGAAAAGCATATTTACAACAAAACAGGGAGTTTGTGTAGCTGAATTATCCCTTATACAGTCTCCTGCAGTACCCACCTCGTGGACCCAACTCTTCCTTCCAAGTGGGCTAGTTTTACAAATCCTTTAAAAATTTGAGTCCGGTAGTTTCTTCCTGTGACCCAAAGCTTACAAAAAAAGTTTCTGGAAGATGGCCATTGGAACCTGATTGAGAGGCATGAATGGGAAAAGGGCCATCAGACATGACGCCCAGCAGGACCGGGCACAGGGCTTCCTCGAGCAGCCGGGCTTGCTGGCTCCCATCTGGAGCTGTATGTACTCACATCCGGTCAATGCAGGAGGAAGGAATCAGCCCCGAACAGTATTTAAACGTGGATAAGTTTTCAATTTAAGAGTTACTCTATCGTAGAAAGAAGCCATCCACCTAGGCATTGACTGATACGAAAGCAACACTTGTAGTCAAAGAACTGCTGGACTTACAAAAACCTCACATATCTTACTTATCTCTAATTCTAAAATAATTCATTCCCTTGTTGGGTATGCAAGTGAGCAAAGGGGAAAGCGGTGCATCTGCAATTCCTAAAATTAAAAAGAAAAAATAATCAAAACAATTACAGGGCAAGGATTTAAGTTCATTAACAAAATGTGCAAGATGAGGGGGTGGGTCACGGAACAGGAGCAGAACATGCAGACATGGGTGTAACGGGGAGAGCAAGCTGGAGTCGGCGAGAGCTGAGGCTATCAGGACAAGACAGCACTCAGCACGAGACGGCGGCTCAGCTGCTGGTGTGCACAGTGTGCTGACCACTCACCGGCCGGTGCTAAGGATCTCAGCGCTTCCAAGAGGTGTGGGCTGGAGAACCGGACGAGACACCGCAGCGGTTCCTCCCTCTCAGTCAGGATGCCTCCATTTATGTCACTTCTGAACTTCGTTTCAAGCTGTCAACAAAAATATTGACAAGTTATGATTAAATACAGCAGATTGGTAAAGGACACTGGAATCAGATTAATGGGAACAGGGGCTGTTTAACGTGCTAAATGAAGGCAGCAACATCACTCAGTCTATGAAATGATGTTCCTCCGAGTGCCAGCTTCCCGGATGACTGACACACAGGACAGCTCCATGTCACTTCAGCCCTAAAGCGCATTTTCTGGTCTGCCTTCTTAATGGAAAAATAGCATACTATCTCTTCTCATCTGTCAATTCAGTGTGAAAATGTTGCATCTTTTGAGTGAATGCTGAGATTTCTTTTTTACTCATTGTGGAAGATTCCAAGCCTATACAGAAGCAAGGACCACCAGGAAGGGGCATGTGTGCAGCCCCAGCTGACGCAGGTAGCAGCTCGGGGCCATTCTGGCTTCATCTGCTAACCACCTGCAGGCCCTCCTGTCCACTCTCGCTGTATCATTTTAAAGCAAATCCAAGACACACAGCATTCGCTCTGCAAACATTTTAACATGTGTAAGAGAGACCTGAAAGAATTCACCCTCTGAAATACTAGTACAGATCACAGCCAGTTACATACAACTGAACTGATACCCCAAATGCAATCAAAAGGCAAATTCACAATTTCAGAGGGTCTCCTTTGCCAATGGGGGAACATACAGACATTATAAAGAGATCTATTATACTCATAAACTGATGATACAAAATTGAAGTGGTAAATAAAAAGTGAACAATCTCTTAGATGCCTTTTCCAGTCATAAAACAGCAAAAATGAAAACAAAAACAAAAACAAAACTTCAATAACTTGCAGGCAACACGTATTAACATCCTACCTTATACTGTGCAAATTCTAGCTGTGGTTGAGGATACTCTCCAAAAGTTTCTTCAGTTATTCTCTGCACTTTGTATTTTTCTACTGCATTTTCATGAATGATCCTTGAATCTACTATAGGTGGAAGATTTCAAGTGAAACACTTGTTAGGGATATATATTTTATCCTTCAAGCGTCCTCTTTTTATTCCTAACATTTCAAATTTTTTGTTTAATTAAAAAACATTTTTCTTATTCTAGCAAAGTTAATAAGAGAAAATAAAAAGGAATTGTAAATCCACCATTCATTTAAATATATTTTATCGGGCCTGGTGCGATAGTGCTGTAGTTAAAGTCCTTGCCTTGCACACACCAGGATCCCATATGGGTGCCGGTTCATATCCCGGCATCCCCGCTTCCCATCCAGCTCCCTGCCTGTGGTCTGGGAAAACAGTCGAGGATGGCCCAAAACCTTGGGACCTGCACCCCCTTGGGAGACCCGGAAAAGCTCCTGGCTTCTGGCTTTGGATTGGCTCGGCTCCAGCCATTGCAGGTGCTTGAGGAGTGAACCATCGGGCGGAAGATCTTCCTCTCTGTCTCTCCTCCTCTCTGTATATCTGACTTTGCAAGGACCACCAGCTGTTAACATTTTAATATATTTTTATCTAGCTGTTCTTACAGTGACTAATGATGCATACACATACTTTCATGTTTTTAGAGTGGAATTGCAAAATATGCACAATTTTGTATTCTGCTTTCTTAACATGAAGTCAACAGCTGTTCCCATACCATTGGAAAATTGTAAAAATGTGTGGGTCATAACAGGTGTACTCAAAGCACTGCTAAAAGGGAAGTTTTTACTTTTTAAAACAGATTTATGTAGTGCCTCACTACTACTCTGATCCATGTAGAGGTAGTAAGAGGCTGTGGTTTGAATGTTGTGTCATCTTAGAGCAGTAACATGGTCACAATTCCGATGACTCTAGGGGCAATCCAATGGCATCGAGAACACAGGCTCCAGGTTCCAATATGCCCACCCAGATTTTACTTCTGGCCACTTCCTCGTTGTTAAACTTTTCCCAGAATTGTCAACTCTCTCGGAAACTCACTTTCCTGCCAAACACTGATAATTCATTGGACTTATGCGAAGAGTACAGAAAAAAATTACATTAAAACACATTTTCATGTTTGCCTTAAAAATGTTATTAGCTTTTGCTGTAGTTGTTAGATACCATTCTAAAAAATTGTAAAGTAGACTTATGGCAGCTCAGGCTTGCCCCTTCGTGGGATATTACTTTTCAATCTCTCTGAAGGCAGTCAATAATTCTGAATCAGAATTCGATGGCATAGGTATTCTACTGAGGGACAGAAATTGCGGTTTTAACTTGAAACACACGTACTGTTTATATCTAGCCCAAGGCTCCTTTCTTGTAGAGATGTTGTAGCATTGTGGATTTCAAAGTTCTAGAGAAAAAAAAACAGAAAGACTGTTCTTTTGTTTTCAACACCTTGAAATAGACATTGATTTTAATACGTGAAAGTATAAACCAAATTGCTCTTTTTTTTTTCCCAACAAAAGGAGAGTGAGGGTCATGTCCTGGCTGAACTGAGCCTTTTCCCCAGAATACAAAGTTGACAGGAATTCAGAGGCCTGTGACAGGCCCCATGTTCAAACAACTCTGTACACAGTTATCGTAAAGATGGATCTACAGCTCCCGGCTCCTGGCTTGGGGAAGCAGCAGAGGATGGCCCAAGCACCTGCTTCCCTGCCATCTACAGGAGACCCAGAGAAAGTTCCTGGCTCCTGGCTTTGGCCAGGCTCAGCCCCAGCCACTGTGGGCAGCTGGGGAGTGGGCCACTAAATGGGAGCTCTCTCTCTCTCTCTCTCTCTGTCTTTTCTTCTTTCTCTAACTGCCTTTCAAATAAATAAAATAAATCTTAAAAAAGAGAGAGAGAGAGCGAGAGAGAGAGAGATTGGAACAACAGCCTAGTGGCTAAATCCTCACCATACATGTGCTGGGATCCTATATGGGTGCCAGTTCAGACTGTCCCACTTCCCATCCAGCTCCATGATTATGGCCTGGGAAAGGAGTAGAGGATGGCCCAAAGCCTTGGCACCTTGTATTTGAATGGGAGGCCTGGAAGAAGCTCCTGGCTTCAGATTGGCTCAGCTCTGCCCATTGTGTCCACTTGGGGAGTGAACCAGCAGATGAAGATCTTTCTGTCTCTCCTTCTCTGTATATCTGCCTTTCCAATAAAATAAATGAATGAATAAATAAAAGGATGAAGGAGCCCACACTGGAAAGGTTTTGAAAGCAGTCTCCTCTTGGGGCAACTCTCCTGCCTGCCTGCTCAGTAGCTTAACTTCTCCTCGCTGTCAGTCTCTCGTTAGCTCACCTGATTGTACTGCTTGAAAACAATTGCCTTCAGAGAGTCCAGGTACCTGCTCCGCAGGTCCATTTTCACAATCTTGTGCTTTTTGCTGGCGATCGTCAGCGCCTGAAAGGGAAAGATCGGCGGATCATTAGGATGATGTGCTTGTGTTTGTAAGAGTTGTCAAAATAAAACACAGGGACTACAGCTGCTGACTGACTCCCACTTAAGAGTGAAAAGACATCCAGAAGCATTCCATCTCCTGGCTTGTTACTCAGCTTAAAAAACAAAAACAGCAGGTAATGGCATTAAAAGTTTCAAAAATGCAGTCTTTCATGTCATTTTTAGAAGGAGGATTCTGTTTAAAGTTAGGAGCATAACAGGATCAGGCTCACACCAGAAAGAGACAATTCTCAAGTTTGTTGTAGAATACCAGTCATCTACCACGACAATGCCACTGTCACACAAAGATGAAAATATGTATGCTTCAGGGCACAAAGAAAACAGTGTGAATTAAGTGCAACTTAGAAGAAGCCTCCTGTCATTTGGGAAACAAGTCAGAAGACTGGAACAGAACAGCAGAATAACGTATTTACCTGGCACTGGAAGGTGCTGATACCAAAGGAACAGCAGCCTTGGAGGCGAGGTGTCAACCACCTGTGCCTGTATGCTTAGAAGAACAACCACGAGGCACCACGGAGGAACAGATCCCAAAAGGAAAGAAGTGTTAAAGGAAGAGAGGAAAGAACAGTCTTCCTGCCATTTCCAAAAACAACCCAGGAACCTGAATGAGAAGCATGAGCCTCTGGTGGGATCCTGGCTTGCTTGGTCCACCATGGGGACCAGCTCCACCTGACACAGGCAGGCACAGTCAGGATGCAGGTGCTCACCTGCATCCATCTGACAGGTATCCACTGCAGGTGCCACTGCAGCTGAGAATACTATGACAAGAAGCGACGGTCACCAGGCCACATAAGGGGTGACTGATTTGGAGGAAAGGTGCTATGAAGCCCTTAACACCTGAAGAACCATGAAGAGAAGAAAAGGTTGTATCTTACGTTAAAGCAGTCTTCTAGCAAACACTACACAGGAAACGCAGCTGCAAAGGAAAATAGTGGCCACAAAAAACACTATATGGAACCACATGGAAATGTTCTGTTAAAAAAAGGCACATTGTGGAAACACAGGCACCATTCCAGCTGTTGTGGGATGTTTGATCAAGCTTCTCTAAAAAGGAAATGGCAGGTGTGTGTGTGCGTGTGTGTGTACAAATGGAATAGAGAAAAGGGAGTGAAGTTTTAAAGACTTTTTATTCTTTAGAGACTTTATTTGTTGCATTTTTCACATTAAGCACACGTCACATCACTTCTAGATTAAAAGACGATAAAGAAAAGTTCCAAACTAGTATTATATGCCACCCTCCCACTCTTTGCTCCTTCTAGGTGAGATGCTTACCGAGTAAGGTAAGGCTAATGAAATATTACAACAGCTAATAACTGGTTCCATACCTGAGCCAGCAGGGGGAGAGTGCTCTTCAGCTTGGAGGGAGAGACGAAGGCATAGGGGGTCTGGGAGTAGTACACCACGTATGTAGGTTTGTACTGGTTTGGCTTGGTATACTGCGTGCCCCAGGCAATTCGGATCCAGACTGCATTTTCCTCGGCATCTTTGAAGCTGACCGTCACCTTATTTAACAGAAGACTGAAGTTTTCTCATTGTGCCACCTGTTGCAGGTGCTTTTTCACTGGCAAATGACATTGCTATAGTCTCACTGCACTAGCAGACTGAGATAGGGTAGTCTTCTATTTTTTTTGTGACAGGAAACATCTACGATTTTTACATAGCTAAACATACCTTGAACACTGCTTTGGAAAGAATTATTTTTTACAAATTATATTTTATTTATTTGGAAGGTAGAGTGACAGAGAAATAGAAAAATTTTCTATCCACTGGCTCACTCCCCAAATGCCTTTAACAGCTGGGGCTGGTCCAGGCCTAAGCCAGGAGCCTGGAACTCCGTCTGGGTCTACAGGTGGATGGCAAGAACTCATGTACTTGGGTCACTGTGTGTCGCGTTCTCCGACACATCAGCAGGGAGATGAGGTGGAACCGGCATGCTGATCCAAACGTTCTAAGCTGTGGCTCAACGCCCACCCCAGAATGAAACATTAATCACTTTAAAAAATATTTCTTTATTTGAAAGGCAGAACAGCAGAGAGACAGAGAGAAACAGGAAAGTGACAGGGAGAGAGAGAGATCCATTCGCTGTGGCTCACTCCACAGTGGCCGCCATGGCTGGGCTGGGCCAGGTCAGTCTCCCCCACAGGTAACAGGGCCATCATCTAATGCCTTCCCAGGAGCATTAGCAGCCAGCTAGATCAGAAGTGGAACAGACAGGATTTATACTGGCACTCCAGCACGGGATGCTGTTCCATTTGCTGTGCCACAACACTTGTGTCAGAAAATATTTTTTGAAAAGCCGCAGTCAAGTTATGAAGCAATACTTTTCAGTGGTTTCTTGGGCTTGTCCTGAAAACCATGCTTCTCTACATGCAAAAGTTAACAAAGGAAAACAGTCTTACTTAGCATCTGTCTCATAATGAAGCTTTCTGATCCATCAGCACAGACTTAGCATAAACTATAAGGCTTCAGTATAATGTGCTCACAAATGTACTAACCCTAAGTCTTCTAAGCATTTAACTCAGATGTTAAAACTGAAGAAAAAGATGTTAAAACTGAGAAACTCGGATGTCTAACTTGGTTTCCACTTCAAGGACAAAATCTAGGCCTTTCTTCACGAGTCAATGTGCTCCTCAGCTTGTCTGCGCCTTGATGATCAGCCCACCCCCCACTCAGCCTCCTCTTGCAGCTCTCCCCACGGAAAGCAGGACCCCGAGACAGGTGTCCTCAGCTTGCCTACGTCTCCTAACGTCTTCCCTCCCAGATGGGATTCCAGCTCTGCCTCCCCATATAGCTGCTTTTCCAGATGCCCTGGTACCATAGCCAAGGCCCTCTCCCAGGGTGGACTGTTGAAGGCAGAACAGCCCAGAGTGGGCGCAGAGCAGGCACCAGAGGGCCTGAATGGAGAGAGGTCCTGTTCTGGGTACTGTTTTGAATCCACCTACACAAGCAGAAACACCAGTGAGACCGGGGGCGCTCTTAAACTGCACTCATTACCACCAGCGGCTGCAATGGCATGGGCTGTCCGAATTAAATTCACGGACCTTAAACAGGATTCAGGATTCAGTTTCCCTCTCCAACTGGCCACGCCTCAGCGCTCAGCAGCTGCGCCTGAGTGCCGGCCGGGGTTTTGGACAAGGCTGACAGAGAATGCCCGGCCACTGAAGACAGCGCTGCAGGAGGCACTGCTCTACGGAGAGAAGCTTCTTTGGCCCTGGACAGACAGGTGAGAGGAGAGGCACGTTTTCATAACGTTCAGTTTGCTGTTTACATGGACTATTAAGGGTAAGGAATATTACTAAGTGAATTTCTTACCAAAAAAAAAAAATAAAAATAAAAACAGCAACAAATTTTAAGTGCACACATTTCATTAAATTGAATTTCACAGAAAGGAGAATTTTATTCTTACGTTTTTTAATGCTCTCTGAAGAATTTTCTTAAATGAACTTTTGAACTGTTCTATGTCAAAAAGATCAAGATCTTCACCTGTTCAAGATGAAAACAAAAATAAGAGAACTGCAGTATCTTTAATAATCATTAATTTTGAAAGCAAGAGACAGCAGAGGAACAGACTCATTTTTACATGCCTCAAATAGCAAATAAGAACACTGAATAACAATGGAAACAAGCATTACCTGGTTCTTTACTCATCTGATAAACGTCCCACATTTTCTGGTGCCGCAGGACTTGAGTACCTGAGGGAGGGGGCAAGGCAGGGCTGTACCACGGAGCTCTCAATCACATGCTCCGAACTATGTCAACTTTTGAGAATGAAAATTCGCTGGGGACAAGACCAGCACCTGCACAAATTAGCTTACACAATTTTTTGCTGAAAATACAAACTTGATGTGTATTAAATTTACTCAGATAAATCAAACACATTACAATCAGTCTACTCCCCCCCAGTCACCCGAAAAATGCACAACTCACTCTGAACATCTTTTCTTGCTTCAGCCAGAACACGTGCTGTGTTTCTGCCCCGGCCTGGCCTGGCCCGGCAGGGACGTGAGCCTCCTGTGACTGATGTTCCTGCAGGCTCTTCCCAGACCCGAACCCTCGCCTCCCAGCTCCTCACAGCCTCCCTTTTCCCTCACTCTGCTCTCCACTCAGTGGCCCACACTGACCACCTCTGATGCTGCTCCCTGCTAATGGCCTGGGAAAGGCACTGGAAGATGCCAGGAGTTTGCGGGAAGATGAGGATGAAGCTCCTAGCTTTGGCCTGGCCCAGCGCTGGCCAATGCCGTCACCTAGAGGAGTGAACCACGAGATAGAAGAGATCTTTCTCTGTTTTTTCCTGTCTCTGTCTTTAAAAATAAAAACGTAAGTTCATAATGGGTGATCACGCTAGCACAACAAGCTAAGCTTCTGCTTGCAACAGCAACATTTCACAGGAGCATCAGTTTATAACCCAGCTCTCCAATTCCAATCCTGCTCTTTGCTAATGAGGCTGGGAAAGCAGCAGAGGACGAACAAACTACTTGGGTTCCTGCCAAGTTCTGGGCTCCTCGTCCTGGCATCATCTGAGGGAGTGGAAAAACTTATAAAGTTAACACTACCATTATCTCAATTTCCTTTTTTTAAATTTATTTTTATTTGAAAGTCAGATTTTACAGACAGAGAAGCAGAGACAGGGAGAGAGAGGTCTTCCATCTGCTGGTTCACTCGCCAAACAGTCACTATGGCCCAAGATGAGCTGATCTGAAGCCAGGAGCCAGGAGCCTCCTCTGGGTCTCCCACATGGATGTAGGGGCCCTGAGTTGTCCTTGGCTGTCTTCTCAGGTCACAGAGAGCTGGATCAGAAGGGGAGCAACCAGCACACGAACCAGCACCCTATGGGATGCCAGCACTGCAGGCGGAGGATTACCGTGATACACCACCACACCAGCCCCATGTTATCTTCATTTTTTTCCCCCTTTCTTCCCCCTTTTTCTAAAGACTTATCTTATTTTTATTGGAAAGTCAGCTATACAGAGTAGAGAGACAGAGAGCAAGATCTTTCCTCTGCTGACTCACTCCCCAAGTGGCTGCAACCGCCAGAGCTGCACTGACTCAAAGCCAGGAGCCTCTTCTGGGTCTCCCACGCAGGTGCAGGGTCGCAAGGCCTTGGGCCGTCCTCGACTGCTTTCCCAGGCCACAGGCAGGGAGCTGGATGGGAAACGGGCTGCCGGGATACGAACTGGCACCCATATGGGATCCCAGTGCGTGCAAGGTGAGGACTTCAGCTGCTATCTACCATGCAGGACCCTATCTATATTTTTTTAGGTTTGAATTTTAAAGAAGACACAACTTGGCAGAGGATCTACGACTGTAAGAGATGGACACCAAGTTTCCTCACAGACAAAAATGTCTCTGAGAAAACAGGTTGGCTAAGTGCAAACAATCACCCAACCAGGGGTCAACAGTGTGATGTAGTGGGTAAAGGTTCCCCTTGCGACATCAGCATTTCCCGTGGCGGGGCTCGAGTCCTGGCCGCTCTACTTGTTTTGCAATTCCTGCTAAAGGCCTGGGAAAAGCTGTGAAAAATGGCCCAAATGTTTGGGAGTCCTGGAAGGAAGCTCCTGGCTTTGGCCTGGCCCAGGCCAGGCTGCTGTGGCCATCTGAGAAGATAACCAGTGGCTGGAATACTGACCTCATTCTTTCTCTGTAACCCTTTCAGACACAAATCTAAAACAAAAAGGGGGAAAAAATCACCAAAACTTACAAACGATGTCTAACAAGGCCGCATCGCTGAGACTGGCACGCTTCTCCTACAAGACAAGATAAACCGTTGAGGACACGTGGAAGTGGAGATGGGCTTCAGGTTACAGCAGGCTGTCAGATGTTCCCAGAGCTTTCTCAGTCTAGTCTCAATCAGTCCACACTCTCCCAGGGCCAACGGCTTCTGCTTCTCGTCTCAGCCTAGGCACTCACAAATCTCCCACAATTTACTCCTCATTCAGTATCTTTAAATTTATTTAAAAGAAAAAAATCGAAATGGGCAACAGTTAACATACGTTAAACTACAGACATTTCAAGTGGACAATTTGTTGTGTTGCTTGTGACTATCCCCACGAAACCAGGCAGCAGACTCACCTCCCAAGCTCTCTGCCTCTCTTGTTGCCTCTTCACTATCCTCCCTTCTCCCACTCTGCGTCCACATTTCATTCCCTCCCACCCCTGGTTCTGGTCTAGATCTGCTTTATATATCATACAGCACACACACAATTATAATACACATTATATCTATAATATATTATTAATACATTTTAATATAAAATGTATCCACATAAGACCTTGAGTGTTAATATACCCCCATATTCTTCCTTTGGGAAGTGGTCTGCTTTTCTTTTCTTAGTAAAACAGAGAGGAAGATCTTCCCTCTGCTGATTCACTCCCCAAGTGGCCATGACCGTCAGAGCTGAGCTGATCCGAAGCCAGGAGCCAGGTTTTATTCCAGGTCTCCCACATGGATGCAGGATCCCAAGGCTTTGGGCTGTCCTTGACCGCTTTCCCAGGTCACAAACATGGAGCTGGATGGGAAGTGGAGCAGCTAAGACAAGAACCAGCACCCATACGGGATCCCAGTGCCTGCAAGGTGAAGATGAAGCCATGAGGCTATTGCTCCAGGCCCACTACGCTGTTTTCCTATTAATTTTTAATAATTAAATATATGTGTATATAGATACATTTATCCCCTATACACAAGTTCTTCATCATATAATGAAATGAAAATAAGTTCTACTTGTCTGTTTTCTTGTCTTGTCACTTTTTAACAATATCTTAACAGAAAATCACTTGCTAATCTTTTTTGTTGTTGTTGTTGCTGTTAAGATCTATTTATTTGAGAGTTACAGAGGGAGAGACAGAGAGATCGTCCATCTGCTGGTTCACTCTCCTCTAGATGACATTGGCCAGAACTGTGCCAGGCCAGAGCCAGGACCCAGCAGCTTCAAGTGCAAGGGCAAGAGCACCTGACCCATCTTCAGCTGCTCTCCCAAGTGCTTTTGCAGGGAGCTAGATCAGAAGTGGAACAACTGAGACTGGAACCTGTGACCATTTGGAATGCTGATGCCAAGGTAGCAGGCAGTTCTATTGGCAATGCCAGGGCACCAGCACTGGAACTTACTCATCTTATTCAAGTTCAGCTTGTTTGCCATTTTTCTCCTATGAATGCTTCCAGTTTTCAGTCTAAGAAACTTTCGCCTTGTTCAAGGCCACAAAAATGTTCTTCTGTTTCTTCATATGTGTTTTATATTTTCAGATATTACATTTGGGTTTTGATTTTTGTTTTTTAAGATTTATTTTATGTTTGATTTGAAAGGTCAATTTATAGAGAGGAGTCAGAGAGATATTTTATTTACTGGTTCACTCTACAATTGGCCTGTTACTAGTACTGGACAGCCAGAACTGAACCTATCTAAAGCCAAGAGCCAGGAGCTTATTCCAGGTCTCCTATGTGAGTGCAGGTCTCCAAGGACCAGGGCCATCTTCCGCTGCTTTCCCAGGCCACATGCAGGGAGCTGGATTGAAGTAGAGTGCTGAGACTTGAAACAGCACCCATACGGAATGCTGATGCTACAGCCGGATGCCTAGCGCACTACACCAGGGTGTTGGCCCTTGAATCTATTTTAAGCTAATGGTTTGTGCATGGTGCAGAGGGCGAAGTTCATTTTTTGTTAATAGATGTGAGTATCCAATTATTGCACATCCAATTATCGCAGTACCATTTTTTGGAAAAGATTCTCTTTCCGTCACAGAACTGCTCCTGGTACCTTGTCAATAACTAACTACACACGTTTGGAATGCACACAGGTATCTGGAACTCATTCTACTGCTTCAATCTATCTGGTTCACCCCTCAAATGGCAGTATCAACCGGAACTGATCCAGTCTGAAGCCAGGAGCTTCTTCTGCATCTCACACATGGGTATGTGGCCCAAGGAATTGGGCCATCCTCCACTGCTTTTCCACCCCGTAAGCAGGGAGCTGGATCAGGAAGTGGAGCAGCCAAGATCTGAACAAATGCCCATAAGGGATGCTGGTGTAGCAGACAGAGGATTGGCCTATTGAGCTACCACACCACCACTGCCCCACCCCCTTTCATGCTTAAGCTATTATATTTTGAACTAGCAATTCAACTTCTGGTAATCTATACTAAAAGTAATTTTTAAAAAAGGAGCTATATAGGGCCTGGCCCAGTAGCCTAGCAGCTGAAGTCTTCACCTTACACTCGCCAGGACCCCATGTGGGTGCTGGTTCGTGTCCTGGCAGCCCCACTTCCCATCCAGCTCCTGCTTGCAGTCTTTCCTTCTCTCTGTAAATCTGTCTTTCCAATCAAAATAAATCTTAAAAAAGAAAAAAGTGAATGGAAAATTATATGACAGAACGCAGGAATTGTTGGCACTGGGCACTTTGTTGAATCTAAAATAATTTTACAACAAAGTTGATAAATAACCAATTAAGAGTAGCTCTTTCCTTACAACTTTGTCAACATGCTTCAATGACACTATCTTTTAGTCTGATGAGTAGGTTAAAAAAATGCACAAAAAAGCACTACTTGTTATTTTTGCTTGTTCTGAGATCTCCCTCCATGGTACTCCTTTGCTTTTTTCTCATGGATCTGGAAGTGTTCCTCCATTCTTTACAGGCTGAAAAGCCAACTAACAAGTGGTTTCCAGTGTACTTGGCAGAACCCAGCCCTCATCCCTCCGCTGAGGGGCTGCTTCGACCCCGTCCTGGACTGAGCACAGCCAGGGAGAAGAGCAGCGGGCGCTGGCGGGGCACCTCTGAGCCTGGTTACCTCACACTGCAGGACCACGCTCTGCGCGATAGACTCCTTCCTCTGCCGCGGGTTCAACGCCTGCAGTCCATCTTGAGAGAGAAAGTCCCAGGCTTTCAGGACGGTCATCACCGCAGACATGGGGACTCTCAAGATGGTCCTCCGGATGAGCTCGGCAACCGTCTCCTCCATCCCGGCGGCACTTCAACAGACCCGGACAGCGCGACGGGCGTGAGCAGGATCCACAGGGCACCCCAGACGGGCAAAAGCCTGTTTCAATGGCGCTCTGAGTTTGCAGGCCAAACATGGAAATGCTGACCTTACGTTCCAGCCTCTGTCCAAACAGGGCTTGGACACGAGGATCTGATTTTCTCCTTAAGCTGTATGTTTTAGAGTGCTATTTCTCCTTTCTTGGCTAGAATGGCGACAAGTAAATCATTCATCCATTCATTGATTCATGCAACTCCTCACAAAGTAGCCATGTGTGCATCCAAGGCACGTTTTAACTGCAAAGAGAAACACCCCTGACAGTACGGGGCACCCATTCTATGAGGGGCCAGCGTCAACAGGAACATCAGAAAATAAGTTAAAACTGGTAAATGCTCTACAGGCTGCTCCCAAATCAGAAGCAAGAGGCCATGGATCTGGGTTTGCACCATGGTCTAACCCTGTGAGCACTGGCTCAGTTCCTGCTGAGACACCAGCTGGGTGCTCGGGCCCCTGCCAGCCACGTGGGACTCCAAACGGAGTGCCAGGCTCCTGATCGCAGTCCTGCCCAGTCCCACCTGCTGCTGCTACCGTGGGAGAGCCAACAAGTGGCTGGACGACCTCTGTCTCTGTTTTACATCAGTACATAGATCCCAGAGAGAGAGGGAAAGCAAGGAGTGATGACAAACGAAGCTGGCAGTCGTGGGCAGGATCCAGGGTTTTGGGATGGGGGAAAACAACCCATGACAACATCAGGGCTTTTGCCAGCAGCTCCAAATCAGAGTAGCTACCGTCTCTTATGGCTGCATTGGGCAGAGGAGAGCGAAAGGAAAATCCCCTCATTCCATTCTGAATTAGTCAACTTTAACTGTGACTCTCTAAACGCAGACATCGAAGCAACAGCGGGACTGAGGCGTCTACAGGGACACGGCAGGGGCTCAGGACGCTACCTGCTGAATGGAGTGGAACCCAACGCAAACCCCCGCTAAAGTGGAGTTTCTGGAGACGCACGGTGCTCAAGGGACAAGTGCGACCCACAAAGGAGGATGCAGGTTTAGTCAACAACATCCCAGTTGGCGGGTCACGTGACAACAAGGTCCTGGCGGACGTGACGCGACCGCCAAGCGCCACCGCCCTCCCCACCTCAGCCTCCAGTGTGGTCTCCTCGGACCCCCGGGCAGGGAACCCGTCTTGAGGAGGCCGCCCTGGGGGCTGGGGCCAGCCCCTCGCCCCCTCGGGCCACGAACCCAAGCCGCCCGGGTCTCTCCTACCGGCCCACATCTCCAGCCGCGCTCGCTCGTCGCAGTCGCCCTTCCCGCTCCGGGCGCCTTCAAAACCCACCAATGGCAGCGCGCGCCGCTCCCAAGCCCGGCCCCTGGGGGCGTGGCTCGCACTTGGGATCGTGCTTGGATTTCGGGGGGGCAGTGCGTGTGGCAGGAGTGGAATATCCAACCCCGGCGCTGTTTATCTTTGTAGAGAAGATGGTGTAAGCAATCCTGTGCTCCGCTGCCAAGTCTGGTTTGTTGGTTCGTTTGTCTGGTAAGGCGGAGCACGTCTCAGTGGATTCGCTCACTCTCCTCCCCCCCCACAGTAGCCGTCCAGAGTGGGCTGGTCCAGTCAGGGTGGCGCATGCGCGTCGGCGGGCCGGCAGGTGGGTCGGGGTCAGCCTTGGAGGGTGCTGGGGTTCAGTGGCTGGTGGGGTGAAGCTCTCGACTGTGACCCCGCCATTTCGGCACTCTGCGTGTGGCCGCGAGCCGGGTGAGTCTCTGGAGGCCGGGGCGTTGTGAGGATCGTTTTTTGTTTTTTTTTTTTTTTTGCTGGGATCCGAGCGAGTCAGCCGGACCTGGTCACGGTCAACGACGCCTTGACCTGTGGGGACGTCCCGCCGGCCGCGGGCGCGCTCTGGGGGATGTGTGGGGTCGGCTGGAGGGTCGTCCTGGGGCTCCTGCCGGGGCTTCCGACGCTGGGTGGCCGGGCCTGGACGGAGAGGGGCGCCCAGGAGGCCGCGTCCTGGTCACTGGCTCTGGATAACAGTTCCCGTCCGGACTCATTTAGAAGCGAGTGGACATTCCATTTGGTCTGAAGACGATCGATCGGTCGCGTGCTTTCACCTTAGGAAGTCTTTTTTGGGGGTGCGGTGGGGTGGGGATTAAGGAGCGTTTGTCTTAAATAAGTCGAAATTTGAGAAACGCTTATTTAAATTTGCCTTGGACAAAGAGTCGTGTCGTGGTTGTCATGATCTGTGAGGTCGAAGGGAGTAAATAGTGAGGTTTCCCCCAAACCCGGTGGAACTTTGTGTTGCCTCTGCCATCACCTGTGGGAGTTTTCCGGCGGGGACATCTCAAGCCGTGGATCCGTGCAGCCTGCCCGATTTCCCCTTAAAGCCGTCAACATCCCGTCTGTGTAAATCCCGCGGACACAAATCTTACTTCAGACCCTGCCATACAGGCCTTGGAAAGTCAAGCCTTGTCTTCTTTAACCCACTGCTGTCTCCTCGCCTCCCTCGACCCAGCATTTTAGTGACAAAACCCCAGAATGTAGTCCAAAAGCATGGGGTCTGGATTCCTGTAGCATGCATCAACTCTCTTACGACCTCGCCTGCCAGTGTGTGTGTGTGGTAATGTTCTCCACTACACCTGCAGAAAAGCTGTGAAAACCTTTGGCTCCTTTCTCACCCTGCCTCTTACAGGAAATGAAAATGCTGCCCCTGGAGACAGGGAATGACCTTGGGAACCCCGCAGCTTTGATGTGCTAGGGGCATAGCAGCTTATCTATGCCCAGTAATATTTAGGCAAAACTAAATGCCGCAGGTGGGTGGAAGGGCGCATGGGTGATGGACTAGCAGAGTGAAAGGGAATTTCTAGTTAGAAATACAGTAGAGGAAAGAAAGTAATAGTTGATAAGGAAAGGAATGTGTTTAGAGCTTTAGGTTCTTACCAGGAAAAATGTAAGAAAAAGAAACTAAGCCATTTTATTCTCTGAAGTAGTCATTTAGAATAAGAAATTAGAAGATGGATATAAACATGTCAATTATTATTTGTTAATTTAGAGTGAGTTAGACAGGAAGGCTTGTTGATTTAAAGAAGGGCATTTTTGTTATGCAGGAGGAAAATAGATGTCATGATATATATTTGTTTATGTATAATGTACATGTGTGTATTATCTGTGAATCCACGTATCAAGTTCAGATGTTCCTTGACTTTTGATGAAGTGCTGTCCAGATAACTCCATCATAAGTTGACAATCTCATGAGTTGAAATAAATAAACCCGATCTGCTGAGCATCAAAGCTTAGCCCTCTCCACCCTAAACATGCCCAGGACCTTCCATTAACCTACTGGTGGGTAAAATCATCCATCACAGGACCTATTTTATAACAAAGACCTATTTTATAACTGTGTGTCTCATGAACACACAGAGGTGGGCACTTTGCAGGCGTGATGGGGTGCACTTTACCCAGGCTCCCTGTAAACGCCAGCTGCGTGGTCCCCTGGAGCACGCCTCAAGTTGTTTGCCCTGGCGGTTCCTTGGCGCGGTTAGGACCCGCCACTCGCGGCTGCCGCCCAGCGTCGAAAAAATCATACTGCACAGTGCTGGGCCCGGCTAAGGTCGGAAACGGAGGCAGTTTCTGCTGGTCCAGTGTCGTCACTGGGCCACTGCAAACGCGCAGCACTGCGGGAGGAACCATTCTGGTCAGGGATCCTGTGCACGTCCTTTGCCGATTCGAGACATTGTTCCTGTGCATCATGAGCTCATTGCTGAGCTATGAAGGCATAGCTTTCGGGGCTGGTTGGTAAAAAACATGTCAAAATATTTTTCAAATACATTTACAAAATAGAATGTTAAAGATGTTTTCTAGATGCATAAATCACAGTATGTCTTTCAGAAAAACATAAGTGAGACAAAACAGATGGCTTGTATACATAAACGTAGATACATAATATTGGCACAATATTAAATGGCAAATTGCTGAAATATGTGAAATTTCACTTTTTTGTGGAGGCTAAAAAATTGTGTTATTGAAAGGACCTTGTAGTCAGCGACAGGCAATCAAAGTTTGGGCTTGGTTCATTTCTGTTTTTAATTTTAAAGAAGTACTGTGCTGGGTGCAAAGGCTGGCTTATAACCTGTGGCTTTGGTGTGTTTGTATGTGTGTTGCAGATAATGTAGCGGATCTAGTAAAAGTTGACTTCTGAAATAGCAGCTATGCCCTAATTTTCTGTATTTATTTATTCAAATCCTTTTGTTTGTTTTGTTGGACTGGAATGGGACAGATTTGAGTTCCCTGGAACTTTTGTACAGTTGTATTGGAGGCAGTTCACATACAATGAAATTCACACTTGTAAGTGAACTCACTGGTGCTAGTATTTTTGTGGAATTGTGCAACTCTTACTACAGTTTAAACTCTTAACCCATCCTTGTCATCTAAAAAAAAATGTCTTTGTTTCCAGTCACAGAGCAGTCCCCTTTCTTACGCCCGGTCGTAGGCATCCACTCGTCCGCCTCTTTCCTCACTTCCTAACCAACGCTTGATATTGTCTGATTACAGACCGCCCCAACTTGAAACGGCTCATCTTAAGAGTTCTCAGCTTTACAATGTGAAAGTGCTACACATCCCGTGGGAACCCTGCGTCACACTGTTATCTTTCCCTGGGCTAGGGAAGTGTGGGACAGTACTGTACTGGTGCTGGGCAGTGGCAGTGGGCCACGCCATCCTGGAGGCAAGCAGCTGGTACCCCACAGTGGATTGTGCTGCCAGCCTTTTGGGATATTGTGATTTGTATTTTTCTATCCCATGATGTCTTCAAAATGTTTGTTTCTGTCTTCTGCTTCTGGTGCAAGGAAGAGGAAGGCTATTGTCCTTGAGGAGAAACTCAAGATACTTGCTCAGCATGAGGGTGGCAAGCCAGTGATGGTCGTGGCATGTGGTTAGGACTGTCACAGTCCAGACTCCTCTATCTTCAAGGATAAGCAGCGAATCAGTGATGCAGCAAAGTCAACGTCCTTATGAAGGCAAGAGCAGGTCCATTGATGCGAAGGGAAAGTTGCTTGTTGCCTGGCTGGAAAAGTCGATCAGCAGTGCATTGCACTTAGCCTGCTGACAACCCAGACAGGGCGGAAGTCTCTTCAAGAGCTCAGAGAGCGTGCTGAGGATCCTGCATATGCACAGATGCTGAGGTCCGTGCAGTAGGTGTGGATGACATGAAGGTGTGAACTCAGCTGGAGCTGGACTCCGGCACACAGATGTTCACAGCAAGTCATGGTGGTTCCAGCGCTTGAAAACGCGTCAGAATTTTCACACTGTGAAGGTCAGTTGAGCCAGCGGACGCGATATCAAATGTGCTGAAGCTCTTAAAGACAGCTGAATATGATAATTATGGAGAAATATTTACCAGAGCATTGGGCACAGCATGATAGCCTAGCGGCTAAAATCCTCACCTTACACTCACAGGGAACCCATATGGGTGCCAGTTTGTATCCCTGCTGCTCCACTTCCCATCCAGTTTGGGCCAGTCGATGATGGCCCAAGGCCTTGGGCCCCTGCACCCACGTGGGAGATCTGGAGGAAGCTCCTGGCTCCTGGCTTTGGATTGGTGTAGCTCCAGCCGTGAGTTCACTTGGGGAGTGAATCAGCAGACGGAAGATCTTCTTTGTCTCTCCTCTCTGTATATCTGACTTTCCAATGAAAATAAAGAAAATAAATCTTTTAAAAAAATATTTACCAGAACAAGTATTTAATGTTGATGAAACAAGCGTGTTCTGGAGTGTATGTACATTCATCAAGAGTCTAAGACAGAACCAGGATTTAGAGCCTGTGTGACTCTGCTTCCGGGTAGAAACGTTGCAGGGTTTAAGTTAAAGCCCTTCTCATGTACACTCGGCGAACGCCAGGGTGTTCAGGAATGTGAGCAAGCCTGTGGTTCCTGCTCGTCTCCGCCATCACAGGAGCGCGGACTGACAGCAGTGCTGCAGGAGGAATGGTGTTTGAATTGTGTCATTCAAGCAAGAGAATATTACAGGCATATCAGCGTCCCCTTCAGGATTCTTCTTAGACAGTGGTCCCGGGCATCCACAGCGTATTTTAGATAATGACATTATCATTCAAAACATGACTAGCTTAATTTTCTTTGTGGTGTTTTTTAAGGTACACAAGAGATACAGCTTTTAAATTTTATATATTGTGCTTTTAATATGCCTAAGAGCTAATTCCTTATACAATATGTACATGTAATAAAATACCACACACACACATACACACACACAAAAGTGCTCTACTTTATGTCATGGTTTTCAGTATTTTTTTCTTTTTTGTTGTTGTTTTTAGACTTAAAAAAATACACATTAAACTTGCTATCTTAATCTTTAAAGTATGTATTTAGCTTGTTGCTGTTTGATCACGTTAGTAGTGTGTCGTCATGTCCGCTGTCCGTCTGCAGAACTCTGCACTTGCAAGGCCGAAGCTCTTTGTCATCGCGCGGGACCTGCCTGCTCTGCTCGGCCTCACAGCCCTGACACAGCTGCTTTCTCTGCTGGAACTTGAGCTTCTCCAAGTACCTCACGGAACCGACCGTACAGTGTCAGCCTCTTTGTGTCTGGCTCGTTTCACTCAGCAGCATGTCCTCAAAGTTCATCTATGTTGTGCATGTTAACATTCCCTTTAGACAGCTGAATGATATTCTACTGCACTTGTATGCGTGCTTTTCATCTGTCTGTTGAGAGGCACTTGGGTTGTGTGTTGTAGTTATGAATAATGTGCTGTGAATGTAAGTGTATACATTTCCCTATGAGACCTTGCTGGGATATAGTTCCATAAGTGGAATTGCTGGATTGCCCAATAATTCTATTTTTAATTTATTTGGTAAAATGTGAAAGGCATATACCAAGTGCTCCCCCCTCTGTTTTAAATGTTTTCATAAACTGCTGAACCATTTTCCATCCCAGATGAACTACTTTAAAATCCTGCTGATAATATAGAATTTTTATTTTTTTGCATCTTAAAATGTTTTCTTTCTTTCTTTCTTTTTAAAAGATTGATTTATTTTTACTGGAATGGCAGATTTACAAAGAGGGGAGAGAGGGAGAGAGAGAAAGATCTTCCCCCTACTGGGTCAGTCCCCAAATGGCCTCAATGGCCAGGGCTGAGCCGATCTGAAGCCAGGAGCCAGGAGCCTCATCTGGGTCTCCCCATGTGGATGCAGTGTCCCAAGGCTTTGGGCCATCCTAGACTGCTTTCCCAGGCCACAAGCAGGGAGCTGGATGGGAAACAGGGAGCAGACAGGACACAAATTGGTGCTCGTGTGGCATCCCGGTGCATGCAGGGGGAGGATTTAGCCACCGAGCAATGACACTGGGCCGCAGCACTTGTTTTCTGGTTTGGGATAGTAGCTCGCACCAAAGGGTGTGAGGTGGTTCCCATGTTTTTTTTGAATTTTTCAAAGAGCAAGGCAGTTAATTAATTCTTTGATAATGTTGTTGGAGTTAGAATAGGTAAAAAAATTTTTTTTTGTCTAGCACTGCATAAGTAAGAAACACCTTAAAATAATGGTTTTCATTTGGCCTTGGCTGTTGATTTTCTTGTTTGTTAATGATTTCAGAGGTTTCAGCCTCCTGTTCTCACTGTGACAGTTTGATCGATATATGAGCTACGCTTGGAAAAAGAAGGTTTTACATGTTCTTATTTCACTTCATTTTTCAGTTAGATTTTCTCAAACAGATCTTCGAATTGCACTAATTCACACTAACAGAAGCCTGACTAATGGCCCTTCAGAACTCTGAGAAACACGAGTCCTTCAGAAAGTTTGTGAATAAATGAAATTAGAGGTATGAGTTTGTTTAGATATAGTTCTTTAAAAATCTGTACATAGCTGTTATGACACACATTTTCCATGTATTATTGAAACAACTTTTTTCCAGCAAAATAAACTCATACTTTTAATTCCATTTTCTGTGAGTTTTTTGAACTTGCCTCATACATTTTAAAAGAATTAGTAATCCAATTTGTTTAACTAATAAAATTCCATCTGAACAAAATGACTTGTCCTGAGTGTCAGAAGTGAGGGAAATCGTTTTTGAAGTCAGGCTTACTAATTCAGGCAGTCTGTGTCTGGCTGAGCTCACACTTGAGGGCTGGCGCTGGAGAAGGCCGCCTTCCTCGTGTCTGAACTGGAGGCTGTCCAAACACTACTGATGATTTGCTGAGTATGCTCAATCCTTGAATGAGGAGCAAGAGGTTCCAGTTTAATGATTTGCCTGAAGTCACACAGTGGCTAATGGTTAGGTTTAATTCTCATGCTCTCAGGTAGTGTAAATATCTGCCTCTCTAATACATGCCTGCTTCATGACACTTGGATTTAGCGGTTGTGTTGCTTGTTTTCTCAGGCTGCGCTGCTGAGATCCATCCACTTCGCCTCAAGATGCATCCTGATTTGTCTCCACACCTGCACACTGAAGAATGCAACGTCTTGATTAACCTGCTTAAGGAATGTCACAAAAATGTAAGAGTTCAGAAAAGTGATCGTGACAGCACCCTGGTGTGTTAAAGGAAGGGAATGGTGACTTCTCAGGAATGGGGCCGAGGTTAGCAAAGGCTCGCAGCTGATATGTGTGTATGGCTTTTCAGAAGTCAGTGTGTATGATAATTAAAAATCCAGAATCCTAGTTAGGGGACTTCAGAAATGATGTGTAATCATTGGAACACACGTTCTTGCAGTAGATTGTTCTCTGTTTCCCAGCCCTAGGGTGCTGAGAGCAGGTATGTTCAGCTCTGACTCCTGAGCAATGCGACTGATTCTAAGCTTGCTCCTTGCTGCCGTTGTGTATTTATTGGTGATTGGTGATTGAAACAATTTCTGCAGTTAGACATTAGCTAATTTAATTTATGATTGGCCTAATGTGGTGGGTTTATTTGTTCACGTAATAGAAATAAAATTCCATGGTTAAAATAGAAAAGGAGCTCATAGTTGGAATGCATTAAATCAAGCTGGTTTTTTAATAGAAGTTGAATATTTGGCTATTTTTTTGTGTGTGGTACGTGACATGTTGTTAGTAACATTTGTGCTATGATTTCTTTGTTAACTTTGCATGCTACATTATTTTCTTCGTGGTATTCATGAACTTTGGCACTATGAAAATATATAAATATATATTTAAATGGATGAAATTTAAAGACTAAAAGTAAGGTAGTAAATGATGCTTACATTCTGTGAGTAAGATACTCTTACTAGTTCAAAGAAGATTGTTGATGACATATGTGGTGCTGTAAGAAGTTCATGGAAAATGGAATGAAAAGATTTTATTTTGGTATAAAAAATTGTGAAACTAATACACGTGGAGGTCTTCAAAAAGTTTATGGAAATACGTATCTCATGAAATCCATGCATATATTTCAAATTTTAATTGCAACAAAAATAAACTTACATTTTAGTTCCATTTTTCATAAAGTTTTTGAAGTCCCCTTGTACGCTTCAGGTCAATTGGGAATTGTTCCCACATGCCCCATCCTGATTGAATGTGTGAGTAAAACACAACTTCAAATATTTTCAAGTAAAAAACCAGTTTATTTTTCAGAGAATAGCAGCTGATTATTTGCATTTACTCAATGCAAGATTTTTCAGATCTGTATATGGTCAGAAGTGTATTCTGTTTTTCATACCACTAGATATAAGGATATTGTGTTTTCGTATTTATTTCCTGTTACATTAAAAGTCAGCATTTCCCGATCTTTGCTTTTGAGTGATCTTTGTTGTTTATATGTATTTGTGTATTGTCTTCTGATCTATGACTTTCTGAATTGGAATAAAATGAAACATCGTTTCTCTTCAAACGGTTCTTTGTGTGCCTTGGCCTTCTGTTCCCAGCCTTGCCCTCTTGGTTGTGGTGACCACTGGACTACTTTTTGTGAATGCAGATTAATGCATTTTGCATTTTGTTAATGCAGATGAGCTTTGCTGTTCTAGAATTCGTTACACGTGTGCCGGGTGTTGTGTTTTGCTGCATGCGTGACACGAGCATGTTTTTGTCTCTCGCTGGTTTTCTGTTTGTATGCTCGAGCACCACTTCTCTGCCTGTTGACGCACGCTAAGGGGACTGCAGTGAGGCTCCTTTGAATGAAGCTGTGCAAGGCTTTGTGCGGACATCTTTCTAGTTCTCTAGGAATGAAATGTTTAGATCATAGGCAGATGTTGGGTTTCCTAAGGAACTGCCCAACTGCCCAACTGTATTCTGTCCTGTACTGTTGTACTTTGTACCAGGTCTCCGTCCTCACCAGCTGTTAATATCGAATCTCTTAAATGTTAGTTATTCTGTGGGTTTGCATTGGGAGTGCTATCTCGTTTCTTCTTTTACATTTATTTCCCTGGTTACTAAGGATTTTGAACATCTTTCTCATGCTTAATGGCTGCACAGAGTCTTGTCTGTGTTTACGAATTGGCTTGTTTGTGGAATGATTAAGTAATGGGAATTGTTTGTATTGTTTGGTACACATATTCTTTGGTGATTGTATTGTGAATATTTTCTCTTGGTTTGTGCTATCCTTTTTTAGTTTCAAAGAGTAGCTTATAAATTTGATGAGATTCCTTTTATTTCCCTTTTAGGTTTATATGTTACCTGTTCACAAAGATTTTCTTTGGTGTTTTCCACCAGTATATGTTTTAATTTTCATTTGTAGGTCTTTGGGTTATCTCAGGTTAGTTTCTGGGTATGTGAGTGGTATGAGTTGAGATTCACTTTCCTTGCCTGTGGGTGTCTAGTTGTTTTAACCCATTTGGTTAACGGCCTACCCTTCTCTCACTGACTTACCTTGGTTCTTCTGTCAAAAATCCACCCACCGCATGTGGGTGGCCGTGTCTCTGGGCTCTCCAGTCTGTCCCAGCAGATTTTATACGTCTGTTGTTAACACTACTGCTTTTGTCTCTAGAGTCAGTGTAGCCCAGTTTCTGAAGCGCCATTCTTCTAGGTTCTCTGACTTGACTATTGAGATTTTTCCTTCTAACAATTCCTTTCACTTTCAACCATATTTTAATTCTTTCAGGTTATAACTACTGTAATTCTTCTTTGTAAATTGTTTGGCCTTTTGAAGTCTGATTTACACCTGTGCAGGTGAATACTTAATGACTCAAAGCAGCTCCATGTACATTTTTCTTTTAAAGGTTTTTTGGGTTTTTTTCTTCAAAGCAGAGTTAGAGGAAGAGTCAGCAAGAGAGAGAGGTCTTCCATTTGCTGGTTTACTCCCAGGATGGCGGCCAGGGCAGAGTCTGCGCCAGGCCAAAACCAGGAGGCTGGAAATTCATCCAGGTCTCTCACATGGGCGCAGGGGCCTAAGCTCTTGGCTTACAATGTCTGCTGCTTTCTTGACACATTTGTAAGGAGCTGTGTTGGAAATACAACAGCCAAAACTCAAACTGACACCCGTCTGGGATGCCAGTGCTGCAGATGGCAGTGTGAATTGGCTGTGCTACATCACCAGCCCTGATTGTCTTGCTTTGTGTCTCTGCCCACAAATTTCTGTTAACCCTGATGAGAGTTAACACTGTTAACCTGCACTGTTCCTTTCTGGAATTCTGTTCCCTGCTATGTGGTTTGGAAATCGCCTCTGTAGAAAGCTGCTTTGTTTCTTTCACTTAGGTATCATAATCTGTGCTATCACATCATCTGAAAACAGTTCCATCATGTATTCTGTCCAACGTTGTAATTGGAGTGTGTGTGTGTTGTGGAGAGGAGGCTGATTCTTTATAGTTACGCCTACTTGGTCCGAAGCAGAAGATGTGAAGGTGGATTTTAAAATAAATGACAGAAGGATAATAAAATATAGACCTGGCACGGTAGCCTAGTAGCTAAAGTCCTCCACTTGCACATGCCTGGATCCCATATGAGCACCTGTTCATGTCCTCGGAACCCTGCTTCCCATCCAGCTCCCTTCTTGTGGTCTGGGAAGGCATTAGAGGACTGCCCAAGGCCTGGGACCCTGCACCCACATGGGAGACCTGGAAGAAGCTCCTGGCCCTTGGCTTTGGATCGGCTCAGCTCTGGTCCTTGTGGCTGCCTGGGGAGTGAATCATCAGACAGAAGATTTTCCCTCTGTCTCTCCTCCTAACTGTATATCTGGCTTTCCAATGAAAGTGAAAACTAAATCTTAAGGAAGAAAAAAAAGAGTAATTAAATAGCTACGTGAAAAAGTTAAAATGGTGTCTATAGCTTATACCACGGATAGGAATCAACTTCATCAGTTGCTAATGGATCAGGCGTCTAAATGCTAAGAAAACATGAGTGAATTTCTACATAGCCCAAGTTTAGGGAAAAACAACCTAGTAAGAACACAAAAGTGATGTTTGATTGCAGAAAAAGAAAAATGCAGCGGCCAGCCTTTGAAGTGACAAGCAGTGACAGTAATATGTAACAGGGTTTGGGAAAATAGCTAGCTAGATAATGAACTAGAACCTTTAAGAACTGAGGGGTGGAGGAGGTCAAAAATCAGAAAGAGGGAGCCTGAGTGACATTTTACAAAGAAAAGATGGCCTTCGTGCCTATGGGAAGATGTTCAGTCTCATTCAAACACAAAGTAAATGCCATTCCTTATCCTCAGATTAACGAGCGTAAACAGGATGAACGTGGATTCCATTGGCTAAGCCGTGGGAGAAACTTGCAGCTTGGACATTGGTGGAGCTGCACGCTGGCACAGCCTTCATAGGAGTTTGCTAGCGCGAGTTTGTCTGTGGATCCATAATCTCATTTCTTGGAATTTGGCCTAACGTAACTCCCAGCAGTTTGAGAATACATCTGCACAAAGTTATTAATTAATTGTGGCTTTGTTTGCAAATGTTAAATGTTGGAAACAGCCCTTCCCAGCACGAGGTGCTAAATAAATAACCTAGGGTACATCCACACATGGCAGCATATTTTTAAGTAGACTTCATTTTATTAAGAACAGTTTTAGGTGTATAGATTGTGAAGATAGTACACTTCCTGCATACCCCACACTCCTGTCCCCTGTCATTAACACCTACATCGGTAAACATTGATTTACCTAATGAACCAATATTAACACATTGTCGTTAACTAAAGTTCATGCTGTATTCAGCTTGGGTGTTTCCTTAGGGTCCCACCTCTGTTACAGGATTCTGTCCTGGTTACTATATTACACTTCACTGTCCAGGATCCTCTTAGATACTTAAAACTCGGTGAGATCCCTGTTCTCTTGAGTTCTCTTCCCTGCCCTGTGGATTGTGCATTGCCTCAGTAGAAAGCTCATGGACACAGGGCTCGACTTTTTTCTTTGTTTTTGATGACCTTGGTAGTTTAGGACCTTATGGGTCAGGTATTTGTAGACTTCCCCCTCTCTGAATTTGTCTAGGTTTATCTTTTATCAGATCACCTTGCTGTTCCACTTCCCATAAAAGTCATGTTCCTGCTGAGATTACGTCCTGGCTCAGAACCTGCCTCAGGGCACTCACTCTGTCTGCCGTGATGACACTCATTGCTCTTGAAACCACTGGGAGACTTGGCTTTGCTTTTCCACCAAGGCCAACTTGAACGTCAAGCACAGATATCCCCGTATGGTAAACTCTTGGCCTGCACAGACCATCTAACAGGAGCGCTGTGTGTCTGCTCTGTTTTGAGCATGTTTTGAATGGAGGCAAATGAGAAAATGACCCTGGTTCCCAAGAGCCTCATTAAATAACTTTTTTACAGGATCAAGTGTTTGCCAGTGAAGTGAATTTGTCTTTCTACATGTCAATGAGGCCACTTTGCAGCTTGCATCAACTAGATAAAATAGCAAATGGGCTGTGATTTCAACATGCTCTTTTCTTCCATGTCTCGTGACATGTTCATGGAGTGAAAGCTTCCATTTTATCCAGGCGAAGGTCTTTATTTCTTTATTTTCGTTTCTCCCTGTAGAACATTATTCCTCATTAATAGGGAGAACCAGGCAAAGACTGTTTATTTGTATGCTTCGTACCTGTGATTCAATTGTTATTTGCTTATAACAAAGTACCACAGTAAACTCATTTTCATAAGTACTTAAACTCTGTGTGCCAGAGGCCTTGGCGTAAGTTGGGATGACGTATTTTACCCCTCTTCTTCCCTTTAGCACAACATTCTGAAATTTTTTGGTCACTGCAACACTCTTGACCGGGAGATGAGAAAATGCTTGAGGAATGAGGTAAGCAAGCTTTGAAGGATGGAAATGGTTCAACAGTAGAACAGAACATTTTTGAATGTGACATGTTGTTGACTGCGTGTCTGTATCTACATCCACTCTCCCTCCAAAGCCAGTTGCAGAACATTGCTGTTCTTTCGCCTTGTACGCAAATCATAAACGCTTCCCTGTTATAGTCATGGCAACTCATGTGGAGGAATTTTAAGGTTTGGAAAGTTGAACCTCTGGTCACCACTTAACGCGTGCAAGTCATTAGGTGATTGGCAGGTGACAAACTCTCCCGGAGTCAGTTCCCTTATAGAAATAGGGGGCGAGGCTTAGGCCGTCCCTGCTGCAGCAGCTGCAGTGTGTCTGTGGTTCTGCTGTGGGCCAGTCGTGGGGCTACAGTTTTATTGTTTGGGGAGGCCGTCAGCTCCTGAACCTGGCCTGGAACTGGCCACGGGCCACGGGCCTTGTTCTTTTTCTAGGTGTTGTTAAGGCTTTATAAAGAAATAGAATTTCATCTTTGCTTTTTTTTATGTTAGGTATTTTAGGTCCAAAACCTTTAAAAATGTGTAGACTAAAGAGAGAACAACAACAAAAATACTTAAAATATATAATGTGCAAAAAATTTCTCTCCCATCTTTCTTTTCCTGTATTTTTGAAGTTTTGCTGTTATTTGGTCTCAGATTGAAAAGTGTGATGTGCTGTTTGACGCTGCTCAGAAGCGCCCCTCGCTTCGCGCATCTCCGGTCTGCGGCTCGCCTTTGTCCCCTGGAGTCCCTTCCCGGTGTGACCCTGACCTTTACTCTTTGACGGCCTTCCTGGAGTGCTGTTCAATGTGTATAGGCATTATATGGTTTTTAAGTCTGCTCTTCACATGTGAAGGCTGGCTTGTATAAAAAGTACACCTAGGGCTCTATTCCTGTTTGGATGTTAAGTTTATGGAAAATATAAAACCCATACTATTTTGTTTGGCAGAGCTGTTTGTTTATTGGTTTTCCACATGCGTTTGGCTATATAAGATAGCTTTTTTCTTACACTGAGATTTTTCTCCCTGTCTAGTTCAGTAATTTTGCCATTGTTTCTGTGATTAGATCCTCCTAGGAAATCTTTCTCTGCAGCTGTTCCCAAGCTGAGCTATTGACCATTTGGTACAATATTGTAGATATTTTTATTTTGTTTGAGTTTGTTTTCATACAGATTGCATGTTTTCTCCGTGACTTATTTTCCAAGCCCTCCGTGTCGTTTTTTATTACTTCACCATCTCTAAGTGTTTTCCTTTCTGTAATTTCATGCTCTAACCCTCTGGACCTGTGATTCAGATGGATTCAAATAAGCGGCTCTTTCCCCTCCACTCTTAAATGCTTGCCTCAAATATTTTCCTCTCGCCTCATCCTGCCTCTGTCATCTGAACCCTTCATTCCATGAAGCTTGTTATTTTTGGAAAAGGATCTGGCCACCTCTTTCCCAAGCTTCTGCATGAGCCATAACCCTTCTTTTGTTCGTTGTGTGGAATTAGCCACTAGTATGCCTTTTTACAACATACTTTCTTCTCCCCTTAGTTGATTTGTTTTTGGTTAATTTACCTTCCATTTGATGGTGTTTGTCAGTGACTTCATGATCAGCTTTTTTTCTTTCTTTTTTAAATTCAGGGGCTTTTTGGCTTCCTTTGGAAATGACTTCACATGTATTTTAATCTAGACTTTATTTTAATTTCTCTATTGTCTATTTTGTTGGCCTACAATGAGGTATTATCTTAAACAACTCCAGGATAGGCAATTGCAATTAGAAATAAAATGATCTGGGTCTGGCACAGTGGCTGAGTGCCTAAATCTTCAACTTATATGTGCTAGGATCCCAGATGGATGCCAGATTTTGTCCCGGATGCTCCATTTCCCATCCAGCTCCATGCTTGTGGCCTGGGAAAGCAGTAGAAGACGGCCTAAAGCCTTGGGACCCTGCACCCGTGTGGGAGAAGCAGAGGAAGCTCCTGGCTCCTGGCTTCAGACTGGCTGTTGCAGCCCTTTGGGGAGTGAACCACTGGATGGAAGATCTTTCTGTCTGCATCTCCTCCCCATAAATCTGTCTTTCTAATAGAAATAAATAAATCTTGAAAAAAAAAATCAAATGGTCTTCTCAGCTCATGCATCTCTCCACATTCCAGGATAGCATTTCAGGTTCCCCTCCCAAGAATCTTACGAGTAAATTTAATGTATGACAGACACAAAAAATCACTTGTGCTGAAGAGACTTGATGCTTCATCTGTAATTCGAAGCTGTGTTTTGATGAGAAAGGGAAACAAGTTTGAAAACCCCCATTCCAAAAGATTTATGGGGTGAGACCTAGAAAACTATTTAGTCCAGCTGCTTATCCGAAGTTCCTGGCTGAGACGACTGGAAAAGCTCAGAATCACATTTCTGCACAGTCGTGTCTCAGGAGCAGGGAAAGCAGTTCCCAACGGCTTCCTACAACTGAGCTTTCCTTTCTGTGGCTTCTCTTTCTCTGTCTTCTGGAAGATGTTATGTCCAAAGACTCATATACAAGTGGCTGCTTTTACTTAGTCTTAAAAAGATTTCTTTATTTGAAAAGCGTGTATTTTAAAGGTTTAATTGAAAGGTAGAGTTAGACAGACAGAGAGATCTTCCATTTACTGGGTCACTCCTCAGATGGCTTCAATGGCTGGGGCTGGGGCAGGCTGAAGCCAGGAGCCAGGAGTTTCTTCCATGTCTCCCACATGGGTGCAGGAGGCAAGTGCTTTTCCAGGCACATCAGCAGGGGGCTGGGTTGAAAATGAAACAGCCCAAACTTGAACCTCCACCCATAAGGGACATAATCATCACTGGTGGGCTTTACCCACTTTGCCACAATGCTGGACCCTCCATTTGAATATAGTGGTAGTTTCTCCCCCTCATCCCCTGTCCACTCTGTCCAGGGGAAAACTCATTCACCTTGAAATCTGTATTGATGTACATATTGTCAGCATATAAATATGTCCATTAAAAGAAGACATTTGAATTTCTCTGTTGCAAGCATAGATTAATTTATTATCAGTTGAGAAAATAGGAGTGATTTTCCTGAGTGCCAGGCTCTGTGTTTATGCCCTCCGGCCAGCTCGGAGTGTCAGACTGCAAACCTCTAGAAACCTAGGATTGAGGAAACATTGGGCTTGTGGTCTGTTCTGCTGAAACAGTCCTGGGAAGGTCAACTGGTTCTGCAATTCCCTTCAGTTATATGGTTGCTAAGAGCTGGTTGTTCTCATAAATGTGTAGAATTATAAGTGTGTTCAGGTTATGGGATCTAGCACAATGTAGTCCATGTTGGAGGCTGTGTCACTGCATTTAATTGTCTTTTTTTTTTTAAATATATGGGACATGAAACTGCTTTTTAAAATAAAAACTTTTTTTTAGATAAGCTATTGAAAGACAAGCTGTGCTCTGTGGAACAGTGACAGAGACCATCAGCATTCTGCCTGGGAAACGGTAGGGTTTCTGTAGTGCTGGACCTGCAATCCTAGCAGAGGACAGGAAGAGATGGACAGGGAGACACTTTTTGGTTCAACATGAATGTAGGAACGAGAGTCGTCCCACAGTCCGGCAGGCTGCCTGTTGTGGTAGTGTGTCCCTTGTCGCTAAAAGTACTAGCCAGAGCCTAGAGGCTCGCTCGCCTATCTTCATTGGATTTGTATTTTGGGAAGAAATTGATTCAACAAATCTTTGTCTGCCTATTGGGATGCAGATGCTGCACTCCGTGAGATGAAATGGTACTAGGGATCCAGCTGGTCAGATCAGAGTTTGCTCTCTTAACTTCCGTGAAAGAAAAGGCTATATTATTTCACTTAGCTGATGTACTGTTAACATGGTCTACTGACTCTTCTCTTCCCCTTTCTTCTTTCCAGTACACACAAAAGAGGATTAAGAGCAGGGAACATGGCAATGCAATGCGAAAGAGACTGTTTAATCCTCCAGAGGAATCTGAAAAATGAGCTGTGTTCTCACCGGATGCCTTGGCTGAGAGATGTGGAGACTGGGTCGACAGCCACAACAGTCCCATCAAGTTTGGTTTCCAGAATCCTTGGACTGAAAAGCTGAGCCATGGAGAAACACGAAAATCTGGATTCTGGACATTTTGGGAGCAGTCTTCAGTAACGTTTCTTCCCTCTCGACAAACCCGGATTCCACCGTGTTGCTTCCCTTTGTCTACAGCCAGTTAATATTTGAGTATTTTATCTCCTTCAGTAAAATATTTTCTGTAAAGCATCATCTCGGCTTCGTCTCAGACTCTCTGGGAATTCAGGCAAAGAATGTCACAAAGCTCAAACACTGAAGACACCAGCTAGGGCAAAAGAAGTTTGGGTGGGAATCCTAGCCACATTGACCCTATGAAAATGTTCCAGTGTTAGTATTTTTAAAGAAAAATATCTTATTTTGTTACATGATTTAGTTCCATAGGTTCTGGGGTTGCCCATGCCTTTCCCAAAGGACTCTTCCTCACCTGCCACCCCCATTGATTTCCCCTCTGGTTTTACAATGGATGTCCTTCATGAAAAGTCATGAGTTCATTTTTTAAAACATCAAAATGTTCATGATTAACATTAATAAAATTGTAATGGTTAGTATTTAAGTCTTGGCCAACTTTGCTTCCCTGTGTGGTTGAGTGTGCCCACCCTGGGTGCCATTTAACTTCCAGGCATCAAGCAAAGGCCTGTGGGGGCTCCTCTTCCTCTTACCAGCTCTAGCAGTTCTCTTGCCAGGGTTCCTCTGTCAGATGCTTCCAAAATCTGTGACCATCTGGAAGCCAGAAATTCGGGGCTTCGTCTCATCAGATCGGATGTCACAGTTGGACTCCTGGAGGTGGGATCCTGTTGTAACATCCAGCCTGAGGCCTTGCTGGTGTTGAATAAACAGTAATCTTGTTGAACACAGTGGTACACAGTGGTGTTCGAGGAAGCACGTCATTCACTTTGCAAGTCAGTCAAAGCAGGTGGCAACAGACACTTGACAAAGGGAGGGGTAGATCCAGGTTTGATTCTGAAGTCCCTTCCGACACTGCGTCTCCCTGAAGGGCACCCAGTGTAGGTACAAAAATGAGACGTTTTACCTTTAGAATTTTCTGGCAAACTTTCAGATTGACTGTTGGGTAGTCAACCGTAATTGTGGAAGTGCCGGGATGAGGGAGGTGTCATGGAGAACACAGAGCCGTTATGCATGCCAGGCCTCGGGGAGGAGTCCTTCCCAGAAAGCAGCCTGACAAAGGTGACCTTGGACAAGCGAGAGACAAGGGGAGACCTCTGGGGACCTTCTAGTGACTGGGCTACAGGAGCTGATGGAAGATCTGCAGCAGCTTTGGATCTTGCTGGAATCCTATCAAATGCTGTGATAAGCTGTTGCAGAGTTTAAAGTGACGATTACGGATTTAGGGGGAAGGCTGAGTTGGAAGGGTGATGATATTTCAATTCATGTTTTAGTAAGATTTTTCTGGTTGGTGGTTGGTTGACAAACTGGAGGGGAAGGAGGGTTACACCCCAGGAAGACCAGTTCAGTTTTTATCCTAACTTAGGTGATCAGTGATGCCTGAGTGGAAGAAGTGGCTTTGGGGATCCAGGGAAATGACTAAATTTAGGGATAATTTAAGTGTAGTGTCAGCATAATAGGCTGAGGGTAGCATTTCAAGGTGAATCTAGGATGTGTCCACTGACATGGGCCCTCGAGGGGCAGGGAGGAGGGAATTGTGTGCACGAGATTCAGGTGGAGGTTACTTACTGGCTGCAGGGTGCTGCAATCCGCAGGTCGGGAGAGTTGCATGGGCTGGAACAGAGCTGGGAGATGTTAGCATGCAGGCAGCAGACCGGCCTTAATAGCCCACCGTGGGAGTTATTTTATATGGCAGAGACCTTTGGGAACACTTCGCTTTCTTAGAATTATGTAAGTCATATGTGAATGCCTTTCTTATGGGACATTCACAGGGTTTACAGAACAAAAGGTTAGTATCATTCTTATCCCTGCACCACCTGACTCCTAAGAAGTATCGACAGCTGGTACTACAGTGGGCCTTCCATGCATTTACACACAATATTTAGGAATAGGAGAAAGCACCTTGTGATGGGGGAAGAAGTAGGCATAGTAGAAAGTGAATTGCAGGCCATTGTCCCACAGACGTGACCAGTGTCAAGAATCGAAGGAAGGACTGACGTCCAGTTGATGGATTCCTCAGCCATCCTCTGACGTCAGGAGGAGAGATGAAGGGAGCTGGAGGGGATTGGTTCACTTGGAAAGCTTGTCTCTGTAGGGAGGGGTTGTGTCAGGTGACGAGGGTCTTGTCAAATAAGTGGGTGACGGTAGGAACGGGTTATGTCCAAAAACTGCTAGGAAAGGGTGTGGGGGTTAATATAGCTGAGGCTGCAGAAGATTGCGAGGTTCACAGCTCATGATTTACTTTACTCAGAAAACAAACAGGAAACTGGAGGCACCATGCAAAATGCCATCTCCTTTTTAGAGAGCAGCAGATATTTATGTGGGACGCTATGCTCTTTTCTTCCACAACAAAGTCAGCTCAGCCTCAGATTCTTGTCTGGAGACCAAACTCAGGCACATTAACGTATTTACCTGTGTCCAACTGGTGGATCAACTGTGTTGGCTCGCAAGCAAAATCAGTTTAAAAATCCCATTTTCCACAGAGTGAATAGTCCCACTGTGATAGATTTGACAGGACCAGCCTGACATCACTGAAGGTGATCAGAAGTTAAAACATCATGTCAATGGATTTCCCACCTCAGCCCTTTGTCCATTGAAAGTCATGGTCATACTGCAGCGAGACACCTGTGAGAGAGCAGGTCAGGTCCAGGACACTGGTTTCCCCATCCCTGTTCTCCATAACCATCCCACTGCGGTAGCCACCTGCAGGACTGTTTGAGACAGCCGAGACAAGCTATCTGTGTGACTGCTGACAGAGTGCCCAGCCTTTCTGGACTTGAACTCTGTGTCTTACATGGGCTCAATTACTTGCTTAAGTCATTACTAGGAGCTCATGTTTGGCCATGAAGAATTTCTGTGACTGTGACAGCATTTTAGGGTAGGGGTTTTGGTGGTTCTGTGTTGTTTTCCAACCCGTTTGGATTGCAGCCTCCTGTCCTCCAGTGCTGGCTATAGGAAGTCTAACAGAAATATATTAAATTGACTGTTGAGATCAGGTTCAATCAAGGGTCTGAGTGCTGGGACTGGTCTATGCTATCTTAGTCCTCTCCCCAGACAACACTCAACTGCCAGGATGCCTCTCCAACATTCTGCCTTTAATTTTCTGTTCTTCTTTCTTTCTTCCCCTCCTCTCTTCCTCCCTCCCTCTTCCTTCCTTCCTTCCTTCCTTCCTTCCTTCCTTCCTTCCTTCCTTCCTTCCTTCCTTCCTTCCTTCCTTTCTTCCTTCCTTCCTTCCTTCCTCCCTCCCTCCTTCCTTCCTTCCTTCCGGGTGTATTTATTTTACTTCTGCTTTCCTGTGTCTATCAGTCTCCAGGTACCCCTCTGCTGTTGTTTTGTCCTCTCCTATTTGCTGCAATATGCCCTCTCTGCTTCACACTGGCTAATATTTCTCCATCTGTTTAAATCCTATTTCGCCATCTTGATTCTCTGATTTATATATGTTACTTCAAAGAGTTATACAGAGAGGGACGGGGAGACAGATCTACCACAAATTTCCGCTGGATAACTCCCCAGATGGTTGCTACAGCTAGAGCTGAGTTGGTTTAAAGCTGAAAGCCAAGAGCTTATTCCAGGTTTCCCACATTAGTGTAGGTGCCTATGGCCTTGGGCTATCCTCCACTGCTTTCCCAAGCCATAAGTGGGGAGCTGCAACAGAAATAGAGCAGCTGAGACTTGAACTAGCGTCAATATTGGATGCCAGGTCTCTAGTTAGAGGATTAGCTAGCCTAGCCACTGCACTGGTTCCATCTTGCTGCCTTTCATGTGAGGTCTTACTTTCAGCATTCCCCAATATTCTTGATCCTTACAGAACAACAAGTGCCTGTGAGCTCCATCTGCCACTCCCATCCCTCTAGGAAAGGAGCGTGAGACAGAAAGATTGTAGAGGGCCACTTGGAGAGTGGACCAGCAGACAGAAGAAGGCACTTGTTCCTGGCTCCCTGCACATCCCAGAGCAGCTGTTGCCCCTTCATCCTCAGGATACCTCTCCTGTCCCACTGACTTCCCCTGCTCCACTGGGGGTTCAGCATTTCCCCTGTCGAGAGCAAGCAAACTTTCTGCCTGAGCGTTTCCAGCTTGCAGTAAAAGCCTCAGAAACTGGAAGTAACCTGTCCAAGCAGAGCGGAGGTCCTGACCTCTGAACTTCATCAGGCACCTGGCACGATGCTGGTGAGTGGTAAATGAGACGGATGTGGTGATACAGGTGAGGGAAGGCACACCTGAGACCTTCAGAGAGCTGGGCTTTCTTCTTGGGCAGTGGGAAGGCCTCTGCAGGAACCTCTAGAGTGAGGGACCAGATTGACTCAGGACCTTTGCATCCTAAGGGATCACATCTTGGAAGTTCCAGCAGCCCGGGCCAAGGATTTTCTGAGAATTTGAATTTTGCAAAAATGCTGGAAACCCTGGCCGCTCTGGTCACAGCAAATTCATGAATGCTTTCTTGTAGGCTGTGCTATGTGATTTCACTTAAGAGTGTGGCTAGGAAGCTGCGCTAGTTCCGACCTTTCATAAATGGAGTCTGAAAATCGCTTTCATCTCCATGGAGTTTTTAAACTCAAAGCACAGAGTCAGTTTTCCGAAGAAAGAGCTTGGGTTGAACCGTGTAAGAAGCCTGCCAGTGCTTCGCCTGATGGGCGCAGCAGACACCATGCTGTGCTGAGCAAAACCACAGGGCCCAAGGTCCCAAGGGAGCTGTGTTATCTCTCTGAAACTGAAACTGGTGACGTTTAGTTTGTCATGGGGTTGTGGTATGCCAGAATCCTGTGCATCTCAGTGAAGTCCTTTAAGGGGGTGCATGGGAACCGAAGGAAGGAGAGGCTCTGTGGGGAGTGGCCCCCTGACTCAGAGCTATCAGCGATGGAGTTGGACTGTGGGCCAGCAGAGTTCTTCTTCCCGGAAGCTCAAGCTGAGATCCCAGCAGCTGGTCTCAAGGAGCCTGATGACAGGAAGCCAGGGGACTGAGCAGCTCCCTCGGACAGGGTAGAAGTGGGCTCCGCGTGTACCACAGCTGAGAAAAGATCCAGGAGGAGAGAGCCCACCGGGAAAGTCCTGTCTGCTAAAGTCAACCTTCCTTGGAGAAACTCACGTTTTAGAGAAAGACACACACATATGGACACTGTCCTGCCTGCTCTCCAGCTTTACTAATGTTTTGCCTTGCTTGTCCCAGCTTTTTTCTTTCTTTTTCCAAGGACTAACACACCACAAACGGAGGTGACCACTCCTGTGTCCCTCACCCAAAGCCGTATCCTTTCCTCATTTGCCGATGTCACTGTGACCCCGACGGTGACACATTCTGTTTCCCAAGTTCGATTTCAGGCTTCTCGTATCTACGCCAGGATCCAGAAGCAACATGCTATTTTACACGTTCAAACATTTGCTGAGCGGCCTCATGACGTGTGTGGTCTTCTGTCGTTTCATTTTTTTCCACGGACTCATGCGATAAAAGAAGCACGTGTTTATTTGTTCTGACCACAATATAATAGCCCGTGGCATGGCTGTCCTGGAGCTTCTTTATTGTGTTTTTCTTTTGATGGGGTCACTCGAATATCTAGTTTTTGCTTTGTTTTTAATCATTTACTTGTCAGAGCAATGACAGGGAATGCAGTGTGTGTGTGTGTGTGTGTGTGTGTGTGTGTGTAAGTGCCTCTGTGATGACTGTGTCTAAGGCCAGAGTCAAGATTTCCATCCTGATCCCCCACCTAAGTGCTCAGGGCCCAAGGACTTGCGTGGCACATCAGCAGAAGCTGGGTCAGAAGGGAGCAGCCAGGACTTGAACCGAGACTCTGGGCTGGGATGTCACCATCACGAGAGGAGCTTAACCCACTGTGCCACGGCATTGGCCCTGACTGTGCAGTTTCTGCGGTTGCAAGCTGCTTCTCGGAGTGGTTTTCACCCATCTTGCGTAAATTGGGAGAGAATCTCTAAGGAATAAGCCTAGAATTTTAATTGACTTAAAGTATGCATCTTTAAGCTTACTAGAAGTTGCTAAGTCACACCTCATGATTGTAGGCTATTAATACTTGTTAATGATGTTGTACTTTTCTATCTATATAATGTATCTTTCATGTTATTCAGAGGTCTTTCATGTTTTGAAATAAAATTTTATGATCTTAAAATAATGATTTTACGATCTTAAAATAATGATCTTGGACCAGCATGCTGGCATAGCAGGCTCTACCTGCAGTGGACTCTGGTTCAAGTTGCAGCTGTTCCATTTCTGACCCAGCTCCTTGCTTATGTCCTGGGAAGGCAATGGAGGATGGCCCAAGTCCTTAGGCCCATACACCCATGCGAGAGACCTGGAAGAAACTCCAGGCTCCCGGCTTCAGATCAACCCAGCTTTAGACGTTGTGGCCATTCGGGAAGTGAACCAGCAGGTGCGAGAGCTCATCTCTGTCTCACCTTCTCTAACTCTGCCTTTTAAAATAATTAATTCATTAACTAATTAATTTTATTTCCCCTGCCCCGTCCAAAATCCCTCCCCACCCCCGCCAAATTGCCCTATATCATTACTATAGCATAGCTCTTCACAGTCACATGCTCATCATTGCAGGTATGGACAACGGCAGTAACTCTGCCTTTCTAATAAAACCAAAAACATCTTAAAAAAAGAAGTTTTTTTTTTTTTTTTTTTTTTAATAATTTTATTTATTTTTTTTTTTTTTTATTACATTGCATCATGAGACACAGTTTTACAGGCACTGGGATTCCCCCCTCCCCTCCCCAAAACCCGCTCCCCCCCCATGGTGGATTCTTCCATCTTGTTTAGAGCCTTACAATTTTACAATTCTTTGATGTAGATCAGAAGCAGTCTACTCATATCGATTATTGATTCCTTGATTACTTCACAATATCTTATTGCATGAGATACAGGTTGTTTGGGGTTGAAATAATATTACTGTTTCAGATTGACATCAATTTATAACAACCACATCAACAACAACACTAACAACATCGACAACAAAGTATATCACCCTGAAAAAAAGTAACACCACTGAATAGCCAACACATGCATGACAAAAAGGAAACACAGAAGTCTCTCGGGAAAAATGGTGCCATCATATACTTCATAAGCACATGATGAATTCTACTAGAGAATAAAGATTATTTGGAAGCAACCAAACTGAAGTAAAAACATCAAAAAACCAGCATAGATTGGACTGTTGGAGTTACCCTTTCCATGTTGGCTTCCTTATATGAGAGAGAATATATGGTATTTGTTCTTTTGTGATTGACTCATTTCACTCAGCATAATGGTTTCTAGTTGGGACCACCTGGTTGTAAATAGAATAATTTTGTTTTTCTTAATAGCTGCATAATATTCCATGGAGTAGATATACCACAGTTTCTTTAACCACTCTTCCTTGGACGCACATCTGGTTTGCTTCCACGTCTTTGCTATTGTAGATTGTGCTGCTATAAATATAGAATTACAGATCCCCTTCTCACAGGCAGATTTCACACCTTTTGGGTATATTCCTAGGAGCGGGATAGCTGGGTCATATGGCAGGTTTATTTGCAATTTTCCCAGCACTCTCCATACTAATTTCCATAGTGGTTGTACTAGCCTACACTCCCACCAGCAGTGAAGGAGGGTACCTTTCTCCCCACATCCACGCCAGCAGGTGTTGTTATTCGAGTTCTGGGTGTAGGCCAGCCTCACTGGAGTTAGGTGGTACCTCAACGTGGTTTTCATTTGTATCTCTCTGATGGCTAGGGAGCCTGAGCATCTTTTCATATGCCTGTTAGCCATTTGAACCTGTTCTTCTGAGAAATGTCTGTTCATTTCTTTTGCCCATTTTGTTACAGGGTTGTTGGTTCTGCTGTCCCTGGGTTTCTGAAGCTCTTTGTAGATCTTGGATATTAGTCCCCTATCACTTGTGTAGTATGCAAAAATTTTCTCCCATTCTGTTGGTTGCTTCTTCACTTTATTAATTGTTTCCTTTGCTGTACAGAAGCTTTTTAGTTTGATGTAGTCCCATTTGTTCATTTTGGATTTAATTGCCTTTGCTTTGGGTGTCTTTTCTAAGAAGTCTTTCCCTGTTCCAATATCTTGGAGTGTGTTTCCTATATTTTCCTTTAATAGTTTGATGGTTTCTGCGTGTAAATTTAGGTCCTTGAGCCAGTTAGAGCTGATTTTTGTATAATGCGACAGGTGTGGGTCTTGCTTCTTTATTCTGCAAGCTGCTATCCAGTTGTACCAACAGCATTTCTTGAATACACCAGGTGTTTTTTTTTTTTTTAACCTGGATTGTTTTCAGTTTTCTTGTCAAAATTAGTAGACTATACATGTGTGGATTCACTTCTGGCATTTCTATTCTGTTCCAGTGATCTTCTTCTCTGTTTCTGTACCAGTACCAGACTGTTTTAATAACCACTGCTCTGTAGTATGTCTTGAGGTCTGGAATTGTGAGTCCTCCAGTTTGATTTCTATTTTTCAGGATAGCTTTAGCTATTCGTGGTCTTTTGTGATTCCAAATGAACTTTTGTATCATCTTTTCTATTTCCGAGAAGAATGTTGTTGGGATTTTGATTGGGATTGCATTGAATCTGTATATTGCTTTTGGTAATATGGTCATTTTGATAATGTTGATCCTGCCAATCCAAGAACATGGTAATGTTCTCCATTTTTCAAGGTCTGCTTCTATTTCCTTCTTAAATGATTTATAGTTTTCATCATAGAGGTCTTTCACATCTTTAGTTAGCTTAATTCCTAGGTATTTAAGATTCCTCTCCTCTATTTTAAAGGGGACAGTACTTACAATTTCCTGCTCAGCCGTGGAATTATTTGCGTACACTAGCGCCATCGATTTGTGTTCATTAATTTTGTATCCTGCCACTCTGCCAAAGTCTCTTATGAGTTCCAATAGTCTCTTGACTGAGTCTTTTGGCTCCCCTATGTAGAGAATCATGTCATCTGCGAATAGTGATAATTTCAATTCTTCATTTCCAATTTCTATACCTTTAATTGCTTTGTCTTGCCTAATAGCTCTGGCTAGGACTTCCAAAACTATATTGAAGAGTAGCGGTGACAGTGGACATCCCTGTCTAGTTCCAGAATTTAGCGGAAAAGCTTCCAATCTTTCCCCATTTAGTATGATGCTGGCATTGGGTTTTTCGTAAATTGCTTCGATTATGTTGTAGAATGTTCCTTCTATGCCTATCTTGCTTAGGGTTTTTAACATGAAGTGGTGTTGGATTTTATCAAATGCCTTCTCTGCATCTATAGAGAGGATCATATGGTTTTTATTTTTCAATTTATTGATGTGGTGTATCACATTTATTGTTTTGCGAATGTTGAACCATCCCTGCATGCCTGGGATGAATCCCACCTGGTCCGGGTGAATGATCTGCCTGATGTGTTGTTGGATCCTATTGGCTAGTATTTTATTAAGGATCTTTGCATCTATGTTCATCAAGGATATTGGTCTGTAGTTCTCTTTTTCTGTTGTTTCTCTCTCTGGCTTTGGTATTAAGGTGATATTAGCTTCATAGAAAGAGCTTGGGAGGATTGCCTCTTTTTCTATTGCTTGAAAAAGCTTGTGTAAGATTGGGGTAAGTTCCTCTTGAAATGTTTGGTAGAATTCAGCTGTGAAGCCATCTGGTCCAGGACTTTTCTTGGTTGGGAGGGCTTTAATTACTGATTCAATCTCAGTGCATGTTATTGGGCTGTTTAGATTGTTAATTGCTTCTTGATTCAATTTTGCTGGATTGTATGTGTTCAAGAATCTATCCATCTCCTCTAGGTTTTCTGATTTGTTTGCATATAGTTGCTTGTAATAGGTCCTGATGATTCTTTGTATTTCTGAGGTATCTGTTGTTATATCTCCTTTCTCATCTCTGATACTATTGATGCATATTTTCTCCCTCCTTTTTTTGATTAGTTGAGCTAGTGGAGAGTCTATTTTGTTGATTTTCTCAAAGAACCAGCTTTTTGATTGATTGATCTTATGTATAGTTCTCTTGGTCTCTATTTGGTTTATTTCCTCCCGTATTTTGACAATTTCGTTTTTCCTACTAATCTTGGGACTCCTTTGTTGTTGAGTTTCTAGTTCTTTCAGTTGTAGGGTTAGCTGATTTACTTGGTGCTTTTCTAGTTTCTTGACATAAGCACTGATTGAAATGAACTTTCCCCTCAGCACTGCCTTGATTGTGTCCCATAAGTTTTGATAAGTTGTGTCGATGCCTTCATTTGTTTCAAGCAATTTTTTAATTTCTCCTCTGATTTCCTCTCTAACCCATTGCTCATTTAGTAACATATTATTCAGTCTCCACATGTTTGTAATTCTTCCTTGGTGTTTTGACTGCTTGGTCTCAAGCTTCACTCCTTGGTGGTCTGAGAAGATGCATGGTATGATTTCAACTTTTTTAAATTTGCTGAGGCTTATTTTATGGCCTATAACATGATCAATTCTGGAGAAAGTTCCATGCACTGATGAAAAAAATGTGTATTCTCTGTCTGTAGGATGAAAGGTTCGATAGATGTCAACTAAATCCATTTGCTCTAGAGTTTGGGTGAGTTCTATTGTTTCTTTGCTGAGTTTCTGGCTTTTTGATCTGTCCATTTGTGTTAATGGGGTATTCAGGTCTCCCACTATGATCGTATTGGAGTTTATTTCTCCCTTTAAGTCCGTTAATATTTGTTTCATGTAGCTAGATGCTTTGGCATTTGGAGCGTAAACATTTAGTATGCTGATCTCTTCTTGCTGAAGGCATCCTTTGATCATTATGTGGTATCCTTCTTCATCTCTTCTGACGCTCTTTACGTCAAAGTCTATGTCATCTGATATAAGAATGGCTACACCTGCTCGTCTTTCCTTACCATTTGCTTGGAATATCTTTTTCCATCCTTTCACTTTCAATTTTTTCTGATCTTTGTAGGTGAGATGTGTCTCCTGTAAGCAGCAGATAGTAGGGTTTTGTTTTTTGATCCAGTCCTCCAATCTATGGCGTTTGACTGATGAGTTTAAGCCGTTTACATTCAGAGTTATTATGGATAAGGGGCAGTTTGGTCCTGTCATTATGGCGATGTGTTGTTCTATAATTGAGTCGTTTGTTAGCCTTTTAGTGGGATGTTCTCCACATTTGCCTTTGTTGCTGGTGGTTGTTATTTCTTTTTTCTTTCATGGGAAGATCCTTGAATATCATTTGTAAGGCAGGTTTAGATGAGGCAAAATCTTGAAATTTTTCTTTACTGTGGAAGAATTTTATTTCATTTTCAAAGACAAAGGAGAGCTTTGCAGGGTAAGTTATTCTGGGCTGAAAATTTTTCTTTTTTAGGATCTGGAATACGTCACTCCATTCTCTTCTGGCCTGTAGTGTTTCCTCTGAAAGGTCAGCTGTGAGTTTGATTGGAGCTCCCCTATAGGACACTTGATTTTTTTCCCGTGCCCATTTAAGGATTTTTTCTTTTTGTTCAACTGAAGAGAACTTGATTATCATGTGTCGCGGTGAAGTTCGGTTTTGGTCAACTCTGTTTGGAGTTCTGTATCCCTCCTGTATATAATTTTCCAATTCTTTGCTCAGATTAGGGAAGTTTTCCTTTATTATTTCACTGAATACTCCTCTAATGCCAACTTCTCTTTCTGCACCCTCTGGAACTCCCATAACTCTTATGTTGGACCTTTTAATCATATCTTTTAATTCTTGGATACTTTTTTTAGCTTGACCTAGCTCTGCTTCCAGCTTTTTGCTTGTTGCTTCATGGTGACAGGAAATATCTTCTAATTCTGATATTCTTTCTTCTGCTTCATTCATTCTGTTGTTGAGACTCTCCACTGTATTTTTAATTTGCTCTACTGTGTTTTTAATTTCTGATATATCAGCCTTAATTTGATGTATTACTGCTATTTCTTCTTTGAACTCTTGTTTGTACTTCTCATTGTAGACCATCAGCTTTGCAACGAGTTTTCTGAGTTCTTTGTCCCCCATTTTCTCAATGTCTTCCTCAGTTAACTCTGAGAGTGGGCGGAGCTTTTGCTCTTTTGTTGGAGAGTCTTCAGTAACATTCACAGTACTTTTGTCTTGTCTTTTACCTTTTGTAGTTGCCGCTCTGTTTGACGAAATCATCTCTATGGTATATTACCTACAGGTCTATAAGTTGATTTTTATGTTCAATCAGTGCCCCGGATGTGGGAAACACAGCTGTCCTGACAATTGCTTTGTCTGTGGTACTGATTTTGTAGGCAGCACTGAGCTTGTCGCCCGCTGCTGGCCGATAAGTCAGAGTACCTCCTGGGGGTATTTTGGGTGGAGTTGGTGGCGTGCCTTGTATGGGCTGTTTTCTCTGCAGCTGTGCAGTGCTCTAAGATGGTGGTATTTTTGTCCCCAGGTCAGTACTTGGGTGACTCAGCTGTTCTCCCTTCAGTGTAACACTGTCTGGTCCCGTGACACTGTTATCTGAGAGCTGCCGAATTAGCACATGCGCAGATTACCACTCCTCCTCTTGCAGCTTATCAGTGTTTGGAGCACTTGCCACAGTGTCCAAGATGGCGCCCGTAGGGGCACCAGCAAAGGTCGGGAGGTGGGGGGGCTGTCCGCCGTCAGCTCCAGGGACCACACCAACCCTGCAGGGAGCGAAGCTGGCGTTTCCCTCCCCACGTAGATCAGTCCCGGGTAAACAGTCAGAAAGGAGCTGCTGTGCGGCTCTGTCAACTCCCCGTTCTGTCTCTCCGCACAAGATGGTGCCCTGAGTCCCCTGCTCCCTCCGCCTATTGCTGGTTCCAGTCACTCAGCTTGATTGTCAGCGCCCAGACTATATTAACTTTCCTATTCCCCACGCGGACCCAGGCTCTCACCTGGCGGTCACAAGAGCTGTGTGGAGGCCGCTGCTGGATGTTTGGCTGGCGCTGGAAACGGATCGCTAGAGCCTGGATCACTGGGATCTGAGTTGCTACTCGCCAACTGCTGGTGGGTTCTTCGGTCCACTACAACACTGCTGTCTCGTTTCCGCAGCTTCCCTGTGTCCAGGGGAGTTCCAGGTGCCCCCTGCTTACTGCCTGAGCCCTATTTTTTCCCTGAAATCTACTTATTGTACCTCTCCTTGCCTAAAGACTCTCCATTCCACCAAACACGTCTGCACTCTATGCCGCCATCTTAGATCCTCAAAAAAAGAAGTTTTTAAGAAATGACCTTAAAGTTCTTTTGCTAGATTTATCCCTACGCGGTGTTTTAAAATTACACATCTTAAGTTTTTATTGCCAATGTGTAGCAATGTTCTGTACACGATGTTCTATCCAGGAAGCCTGCCGAAATTTCTTATGAATTTTGATAGTCTATAGATTATTTCAGATTTTTTTTTCTTCCATGCCACTGTTGAATACTAGCAGTATTGAGTTGCTTGTTCCTTTTCAACGTCTGTGCTTCCTATTTAAAAATTGTGCTTAGTTGGGACATGCAGCGTAGCTTGAAGAGAAGTCTCAGGTTTCTCTGACATGTTAACATTTGAGTAACAAGCTTGGGGGGCTGGGGAGAGGGGCTGGAAAGACACCTGGCTTGGTCGCGGCCATTCATCGTCCTGTGCATCAACTCCACTTGGTCCTACCTCCTCCGGCCAGCAGCAGCTAAGCCCTGTAGTTCCCCGCCTCCGCGGCAGGCTTGAACCAGCGCCCTCTAGACAGTCAAGCCCGAATTAGGAACTGACTGTTGAGGGAGAGGCTGGCTGGATTGCATCTCTTCTGTGCGGCCACAGTAGTGGCCGAGGCTAGAACTAACACCTGCAGCCGCGGTTTCCCCAGATGTTTGGCAGAATGGCTGAAGGACCTCTTTCTGGAGTTTCCCCACCCTCCTGGTGATTGGGTAAGTTATTACACGTGCCAGTAAAAAGCCTTCTGCCACTGCACACTCCCCCTCCCATCTTGATGACACAATCAGCGAATACTCACTGAATGCTTCCCTCCGCTCTGACGTAGCAGTTCTGTGGCTGGCCGCTCTGACCTCCCCAGCAAAGGCCTCAATATTTCCTTGACTTTGCCTGTTGACAGCAGGCTGAACACGTCGTATCTGGCTTCTGGAACTCGGATGAGAAGCCCCCATGCAGACACATCCCAAGCTTTGCACAGGTTAACTCTTTGCCATTGCGTTGGACCCATCCATTCTGGGATGGTTTTGGATTTGTCGTCCCTTCCTACTATGAATTGCAACCTCCGCTTTCCCTGCCTCTTCCGTTCCTTTAGGGCTCCCCCAGTTCCTCCTCAGTAGAAGGGCTGCTGTCTTGAGCAGGAACTGCAGAGCGTGGGTGTTAAGAGCTTCTGGGACTGGGAGGGGTGAGAAGGGGCTCCAGCCCCTTGAGACCTGCCTGCGTGGGGAACCCCGTTATGTTCCTGCTGTGGAGGTGGGCAGGCCCTTGGTGGTTCTGACGGTGAGTCTCCGAGGGCTCCACAGGGACTTCCAGGCCTGCCAGCCAATGTCGGGTGCCCGTTGCTTCCCTGAGCTGCTTTCCAAAGGCAGGCTGACACCTCTCATGTCTCAGGGGTGTCGCTTTGTCCTGCTAGCCCTGTGTTTGGGATTTGTAGGATTTCACCTATAGTTTTGTTACAAATATGTTCCACAGCTTTTTTTTTTTCTATGTAGTTTCTCATGTAAAAATTCATAGCTTATTTTGTTAAAGGATTGTTTACTCATTTATTTGAAAGGTGGAGTTACAGAGAGAGGCAAGAGAGAGAATATTGCATCTGTTGTTTCATTCCCAAATAGCTGCAACAGCCAGGACTGGGCCAGACTGAAGCCAGGAGCCAGGAGCTGCTTCTGTGTCTCCCATGTGGTTGCAGGGGCCCAGGCACTTTGGGTTACGTTCTGCTGCTTCCCCAGGCACATTAGCAGGGAGCTGGATCAGTGGCTGGGATTCAAACCAGTGCTACGTGGGATGCCAGTGCTGCAAGGAGAGGTTTGGCTTCCTATCCCACAACACAGCCAGGGGCTAAAGTCCTCGCTTTGTACATGCCAGGATCCCATATGGGTGCTGGTTCATATCACCGTGGCTTGGCTTCCCATTCAGCTCCTTGCTGGTGGCCTGGGAGGGCAGTGGAGGCTAACCCAAAGCCTTAGGACCCCGCTCCCACCCTCGCGGGAGACCTGGGGATGCTTCTGGCTGCAGATTGGCTCAACTCTGGGCTGTTGTGGCCAATTGGGCATAGAGGAATCAGAGGACGGAAGATCTTCCTCTCTATCTCTCCTGTCTGTATATTGGACTTTCCAATAAAAATAAATACTTAAAAACCCTTATTTATATAGTGATGAAAGGAGCACGACAGGAAGCAGAAGGAGGAAATTACTCATAACCCCCTGCCCTGAGACAACAGTGGTACTTAGGGCACGCGCATCGTGTGTCTGTTGGGGCTGCTGTAGTCTGCCCTTTATTAGGCCTCTGGGCTCCAGTCCTAGCTCTTGGCACTGTCTATGCCACTGCAATCTGTCTTTGTCCAGGTCAAAAGTTGGGGCACTCCCCCTCCCTTCCCTGATGTTCCCCACGTTAACTGATGTTGCAGTGAGAAGCAGCTCTCAACTGGAACACCCCCACCGCCCTCAACACCCCCCAGCAGCAGCTCTTTGAATTCCCTCCCTGAAGATCAGCCACGTGGACTGCCAGGTGGTCAGAGGCTAGTGACCTGCCCGTGGCACTCGTAGCTTTCCTGGGGGAAGAGGAGGGCAGAAGGGGAGCCTTCTCAGCTTGGATGCCTGCGGCACTCATCTTTGGCCTCAGCGATTCCTGACCTAGCTGGCAACGGCTTTGTAAGTGCTTATTATTTGTATTTACACTGATAATCCATGGCACAGTTCTTTAGGTAAGTGGGCAGAGGGCCAGGCTATTTCATAGGAATCATTTTCTCCATACAGGCCTGCCTGGCATCAGCAAGCAGGTGCCTTCGATCACTCCTGGCTGGGTCTGGGTGTGGATACAGGGGTTTGGCTGGCGTATGCGGCCATTCGTGCTGCCCTTGCCAAGTGACTAACTCAGGTGAATACTCTGTTCTCACTATGTGCACCCATGTGCCACCTGCTGTGCCTCGTCCTTTCTCTGCCTTATTTATAATTCTGAGATGTAGGTGGCTTCAAGTTAAAAAAAAAAAAGGGAGAGAGAAACGGGACTTCTAAGGTGGCAAGTGACTTACCAGGGGCCAAGGGGTGCAGAGTGGCTGGGCACCTGTGTCTGTCTCCTCCGCGGTGCGTCCTTCCACCTGGCCATGGGTCAGGAAGGAGAGGCAGTGGCAGAGCGCGCCAGGCTCTGCAGCCCCACCCAGGACCACCGCGCCCTCTGGCCTGCAGCGCCTGCGGGGGTCGCTCCACCTGGGACTGCAGCTGCTCCCCGGAAAGCGCGGGATCCGGGCCAGCCCAGCCACTGAGGAGGGATTTGCTCCCTGGCTCTTACGGGGTGGGGGAAGCGGCCAGCGCAGGGCGCGCCCGGACGGGCGCCGGTGGCGGGGTGACCGCCTGGCCTCCCCTCGCAGGCCGCTCGGAGGCCCCTCAGGCCGGCGGGCTTGTCCACACAGCGGCTCTGGCGCCAAGCGGAGGGCCCGGCAAAGTGGGTCAGGCGGCTCCCGCGAGGCGGCGCTGCAGGCCGCTGCCGCCCGGCCTCGCTCGGCCTCGGCCTCCTGGCGCCGTCCTCCCGTGGGCAGCGGCTGCCTCGGCCCGTCCGCCGTCTTTGACGAGAGGTAAGTGCTAGCTCCGAGGAATTCGGAATGTGCAGGGAAGTTCCTTCATGGAAAACAACACCACATTCCACCACTGGTCCGACATTTTCCCCCGTATAGAGTGAAAACAGAGCCAAGCGTTAAAAAACGAGACTGCAAAATAGATGCTTTTTTCCGTTTAAAATGTTCACTTCAGTACTTTTTTTTTTTAAGTCAGTTAAAAAAAACTAGTGAAATACAGAGAATTGCTGAACTTTTGTTTTTGCTAAGAGATAAACAATGAAAGATTTAAGCAAGGAGGAATGGAGAAAGGAGAGTAAGAGTTAAAGCATTGAAGATTTCTTTCTCCCTCTCTCTTTTCTCAAATAAAAGATTAGCTTATTTGAAAGGCAGGGTTACAGAGAGAGAGAGGGAGAGGCAGAGGGAAAAATCTTCCATGCACTGGTTCCCACCACAGATGTTATCAAAGGTAGAAACAAGGAGCGTCTTCCAGGTCTCCTATGTGGGTGCCAGGGCGTAAGCACTTTGCCACCTTCCACTGCTTTCCTGCGTGCGGTAGCAAGGACCTGCATCAGAAGTGGAGTAGCCAGGGTTTGAACCGGCACCCTCGTAAGAAGCTGTTGCTACTTGAACCACTGGGCCGCAGCCCCTGCCCTCTGGACATTTTCAATCTTAGATAATTCCTGGTAAAACAAGTGGGGGCATTAACACACATTCCATCTTATCAGTTCTTTTGTTTTATAATTTTAAAAGTGATGTCTTGAGGCTGGTGCCATGGCTCGTCAGGCTTATCCTCCAACTTCAAGTGCCAGCACCTCACATGAGCACCAGTTTGTGTCCCAGCTGCTCTATTCCCATTCAGCTCCCTGTTTATGTCCTAGGAAAGCAGGGGACAATGGCCTAAGTTCTTGGGACCCCCGTACCTGTAGTGGAGACCTGTAAGAAGCTCCTGGCTCCTGGCTTTGAATCAGCCAAGCTCTGGCCATTGTGGCTATTTGGGGAATGAACCAGTATATGGGAAGATCTTTCCCTGTCTGTCTGGACTTCACCCTGTAAAACTGTCTTTCGAATAAAAGTAAACAAACTAAAAAAAAAGTGATGTCCTGGTTAATTATTTTTAGTTTTACAGCATTCGTATTTATCAGTTATAAAAATATGGCTCCCATAGTTTTTCTTTGGTGGCTCTGCATTTAAACAGACTCAAGGTCCAGCGACACCCCTTCTTTCTGAGCTACGTAGTGTTGTGTGTATAAGGGCTTCTCGACTGTCTGTGTTCCATTTTGAAGTTATTCTTTGAGTCACTGAGCAGGGGGCCCGGTGGTTAAGCTGCTGGTTGGAACCCTGCCTGCTGCTCTTCCGACCTGGCCCTCTGCTGCTGCGTCCATCCTGCTGCCCAGATGAGAGACCTGAAGGGAGTGCCTGTCTCCTGCTGTTGGCCTGGCCCAGCCATGGTTGAGTGGTTGACATGGGCGTTTGGGGAGGGAACCAGGAGTCTCTCTCTTTCTGCCACTCTGCCTTTTACATGAATAAAAGAATGAATGAATAAACTGGGAGCTCAGTATTCCTTGAACAGCATCATGATAGATTCAATTCTTTCGGTTAACATTTTGTGGACATTGGTTTATTGTCACATCTTTCTCCATTTCAGGAAAACTATACTATGTCTTTAAAGTACACTTCTGATCAATTTTTGGATTATCTATTTAAAAAAACCTGTATCTATACATTTTTGTCTTCCATCTTTGCTAACTTCTCTTTAGCAGTTTTTAAAACTTATTTACTTTCTCAAAGATCTGTTTTATTTGAAAGGCAGAGTTATGGAAAGAGGGGGGGTTCAGGTGTCTTCTGTTTGCTGGTTCATTCCCCGAATGGCCACAATGATAAATGCTGGGCTACGTCAAAGCCAGGAGCCCCGAACTCCTTCTGGGTCTCTTGTGTGGATGACAGGGGGCCCATGTGCATCAGCAGGTAGCTGGACTGGAAATGAAACAGCCAGGAATAAATTCTGGCATCCCAACTACACCATGAAGACACCCCTGTACCCAAATACCAGTCCCTTACATTATAATGCAAACCTTTTCTTTACTTTCAGCCCAGTATCCATTTTATAATTGCTGTCTTGACTTATTTATTACTTCCACAGCTGTGTTGTTGGGTCAAGTTGTTCCCTTAGTTCTACAGTCTCCATTTAGGGGTATAAAAAAAAGCTTATTGTATCATTTTATGATCTCAGATTGGGAGTTCTTATTTCTTTGAGATTCTCTTTTTACATGTTGTACCTAGGATCTCCAGGGGATTTCCTTTTCCTTCTTTGTCCAGATCTCTTCTTGGTCTTACATTTGTGTGTCATCTTCCTTCCTCCCTGTCTTGGGGGTGGGTTGTATCTGTGGACTTTGCATTTGTTGTCATGTTGGCAGGCTGTGAGCACTCTGTTATTACATGTGCTGGTGACTTGTTGCCTCTTTTCGTGGAGTGTCTGAAACCATACTGTTTTCCTGTACAAGCTGTGTCTTGGATAGGTATTTTGTGTTCCACCCTCTGGTCTGCCGGCCGGGAGAAAGCGGGAGAGGGGACAGGGAGGGGGAGCCGCAGGGCCCCACCCCCCCTTAGAGTTGGCTGGCATCAAGCTGTCTTCTGTGGTTAAGAGAAACTTCCTGGCTGACCGTCTGTGCTACCCAACTGGGGTTTATATGCCCTGGGTGTTGGGGGCAGGGGTGTCCTTGTGTTCTGTGTTCCCGTCACCATCCAGGTGTAGCACTGTGCTTTCCGTCTGTTCATCTGTGTTTTCCAGAGGACAGTGCCTGAGCAGTGGGAGCTCGTCCCTGGGTCTCGTTGGGTTCTGTGTAGGCCTTCTCGGGCCGGAAGGTTGGCGGAGAGCTCCTGTGTGCTGCTTCCTGCTGTCACTGGAAATCCTCGCTGCTTTGCCTGGTTACTCTTGGTTACACCTTTGGTTACACCTTTGCCTGGTTACTCTAGGTTGCACCTTTGGTCTTCTTTGATTGCTTTGATAGATTTTTTTCTTTAATTTCAACTGATTTAACTTTTTCTTTCAGTGTCTGGTATTGAGGTTGAGCAATTTGGGGATGTGATTTCCATCACCTTCCTGAAGTCCAAGGCCCACTGCTGTCTTACTTCATCCTGCCTGACCTTTGTCCTTGAACTGTTTGTACCATCATTCAGTCATTCATGTGGCAAACTTTGTATTCAAGACACTGTAATCATTTGCTTCCAAATGGCACGTATCGTGTACCCCCTTATCAAATTATTCTGAGCAATTAAAAAAATTTGAATTGTTAAAAGGTAGCTCAGGAAGTAAATTATATCCTAAATATATTCTTTCAATTACGAGGCCTCCCAGCAATGTCACTTTAGAACCAGCTGATCAATAGATCTCTCTCCCCGTTTCCCACGCAAACACAAACACCTTCAACTTTCTTGCTGCTGCATCTGGAAAAGCAGCAGCAGATGGCCGAAGTGTGCGGGCCCCTGCTGTACATGTGTGAGACCAGATGGGGCTCCTGCCTGCTGGCTTCAGCTTGGCTCAGACCGGGTTGTTGCAGCCACTTGGGAAGTGAACTGGGAGATAGAAGAACTCTCTCCTTCTCTCTCCCTCTCTGTGTTGCTCTTTCCAATGAACAATAATATGGTATAATATGACATAATAAATCCCATAAAGATGAATAACACATGGATCAAAAGTGTTTCCCCTTTCCGCCCTATTTATCTCCGTTTACAAATGCAGGGGGTATTGCTTCTGTGGGAATAGGGAATCTTCTTTTCTGCCAGAGACCTTTTGGATGTGTACGTCATTATTCATGAATCACATGAAATTATCAACTGAAAAACTACTTGCTATAGATTTATTGAGTTTTGAGCCTCTCCTGTGGTTGCCTTGGCAGGGCCAGGCCAAATGTACCTTCTGAGTGAGATGCCCCCCACTCTTACAGGGAGGAGAGCACAATGAAAAGGGATTTGACAGCACCTCTGCTTGCTTTTCACATGATAGGAGCTTCTGCTACCCTGAAATATAGGAGGTATTTTTATTTACAGGAAATACAGTTCTTGTTCATGATAATAATTGCACTTAAAATTCTTTTAGCTTCTTTTAAACTCAATAATAGGTCATTAGCATTTTTAAAAACAATTTCCTCAGTCTTTCAGATACTAGTTTTTATGGTGAGTATGTCATGATTTATAATGCAATACTCCTCATGTTGAACATAGAGTTTCTGTTGTTTTTTTTTTTTCTGTGAATAGCTGGCAGTGTCATAAACCTATTTGTTACATACAGGAAGCATTTCCTTAGGATGTGTTTCCAGGAGTGACATTACTGGGAATGTTCTATAATATTGCTTTCCAAGGAGGTCACTTTAATTTATGATAGGACCTGAGGGCCTTACTTCACTCCAGCTTGGCTCACATTAAGCTATTGTTTATTTGGGGAGAAATTTTGCCAAATGGAGCAGATTCAAAGTGATCTGTTAGGGTTGCTTTAGCCTGCATTAAAATCCAACCGCATGCACTTTCACCTTTGCTTTCTCTTTCCTTTTTACCACTTTTATTGGCTTGTACAAATGATCTGTTTATATCCTTTCCTATGTATTGATTGAGTATTGAAGTATTCCTATAAATCTGAATTATCTCAAGGTTAAAAACACTGAATCTAAATACTTCATTCCGTCTCTTTTGCACTTAAGGTTTTTAAAGCTGGAAATACAATTAGCATATAGCAAGCATTAACTTTTTTTTAAAAAAGATTTATTTTTATTGGAAAGGCAGATATACAGTGAGAAAGAGATACAGAGAGGAATGTCTTCCATTCATTGATTCACTCCCCAAGAGGCAGCAATGGCTGGTGCTGCGCTGATCCAAAGCCAGGAACCCTGAGCCTCTTCTGGGTTTCCCACATGGGTGCAGGGTCCCGAGGCCTTGGGCCATCCTTGACTGCTTTCTCAGGCCACAAGCAGTGAGCTGGATGGGAAGCACAGCTGCCAGGATTAGAACTGGTGGCCATATGGGATCCTGGTGTGTACAAGGCAAAGACTTTAGCCACTAGGCTACTGATGGGTTTTAACAAATGTACACAGTCGTGTCACACCAACATGGTTGGTTGATTAGGGACTACTCTGTCCCCCCCGACCTCACTTCCCCAATAAAGTGACCTTCATCCCTGAGCCATAGTCTAGTGTCCACTGCTCTGTTTTGCTGTGTTGGCTTGCTCTGCCAGAGTGTCCTTTGAGTCCTGCTGCCTTCCCACGTGGGCTGCGTGTTTTGTTCAGCCTCTGCACTTCTCATTGCTGAGCTGTAGTTCATTGCGTGGCTATAGCCCAGTGTGTTTAATCCCCTTTTCTGCCTCAACCTTTCTATTTTTAGTGTTGTGGTATCTCCCCTTCTTAGTTTTAGTTTTTAAATATTTATGTTTGCCAGGCCAGTATTTTCCTTTGCAATTATTTTCTGTTGAGATTTTACTTAGGCAATTCCTGTTGAAAATAGAGGCGTTCTGGGGAGCACGTTCGGCCATGGTCCATTGCAGAGTAGCTGAAATTTGGTAACACCCCATCTTCTGCCACTGTAGGCCAACTTCTGTCCTTGTGTCAGTGTGGCAGGAGAGTGAGAGCCCCCTTGCTGGGAGTGTTGATCTTAATGGAATTTTAATTAGTAGCAGCAGAAATGAAGATGCTGAAAATAAATGTGTTGTCCCAGAGGCAAAGATGAATGCCAGGTTCGGTGGGGGTGCAGTGAGTGCTTCTGTTGGGGAGGGGGGAAGCAAGGTGGCATCTCAGGGGTTTGGAGACTGTGCAGTAAACAGTGCTGTCAGTTCAACTAAGGAGTTGGTTGTTATACCCACAATAGTTGAATGTTCCATCATTTAGATATTCTCTTCGGCAACTTCTTATTTTAAGAAGTATTTTTTTTTTTTTGTATTTATTTGAAAAGCAGAGAGCAAGAGCGAGAGAAGGAAACAGACAGTGATGTTCCATCCACTAATTCATTCCTGAAATGAATGCAGTAACTGGGGCTGGGTCAGGCCGAATCCAGGAACCAGGAACTCAGTCCAGGCCTCCCACGTGGGTGGAAGGGGTCTAATGACTTGAGCTGTCACCTGCTGGTTCTCAGGTTGTGCATTTGCAGGAAGCTGGACTCAGAACTTGAACCCCTGTGCCCCTGTGCAGGATGTGACTGTCCCTGGCTTTTGAACCAGCTGCGTGTCCCTTTGACAAGTTGTGAAAGTGGCTGAGGGACAGTTTTCATCTCAGTCCACTCTGAGAACTGAGCTTGCCTAGCTCCCTTGAAGATCTGTGGGAGAAGAGAAGGGTCCCTGAGACCTGAATGCCACCGGCATTTTTAAAAAAATTTATTTTTGATGATGATTACATAGTTGAAAAGGGTACATGCCCATGTAGACCACTGATTAGGGTGGGAAGGGTTGAGAAATTGGGGAATGTGGATGAGACCTTTGTTTCGAATTTTGTTTTTCTTCTTCCTGTATCTGGGGGAAGGGAGGAGAGAAGGGAAGAAGCCAAACCCAGCATCCTAACCACATCAGTACCGGGAGATGGAGGACAATCACCTGATGCCATCCCAGGGTCCCGGATGTGGAGCATGCTAGGAGGACTCTGCATAAGTGGTTTCGAGAGTTCTGAAATGCTGTCAATCTTGCCGCTGTAAGGATAGGAAATCCTTTCAAGGTCCATTGTTAAAGAGTCTCCATTTGCCCAGATACTTGCTGTCAAAGCTTGGCCAGGAGAGCTGTCCAATTTGTTCTGCCTTCCAGCCTGTGCTCTGATACTAGATGTTGGCACAGGAATTCTTATACTGTTTCTGTCAGGTCAGGTGCTGTGGCATAGTGAGCTAAGCCACTGCCTGGAACATGTGTATCTTACGTTGCAATGTCTGGGATTCAGTCTTGTTTTTGTTGCCATCTTCTCTTTTTTTTTTCTTTTCAAAGATTTTATTTATTTGAAATGCATAATTACACACACACAGAGGAGAGAAGTTTTCCATCTGCTGGTTCTCTTCCTGAATGACTGCAACAGCCAAGGCTGGGCCAGACTGAAGCTGCAGGCTTCATCTGGATCTTGCACATGGATTCAGGGGCCTAAGCACCTGGGCCATTTCCTGCTGCTTTCCCATGTGCACCAACAGGGAGCTGGATCAAAGCAGAGCAGCCAGGACACAAACCGGTGTCCCTATGGGGCGCAGGTACTGCAGACAGTGCCAGCCCTAAAACAATTTTATTTAATCCATCCTGTTACAGCACTGAGCTGGGTGGGGAAGGTGCTGCCAGCCTGTCTTCTAATTTAGCTTTCTGCCAATGCACATGATGGCTTGAGTGCTTGAATTCCTTTCCCATGCCAGACATGGGTGGAGTTGCTAGTTCCTAACTGTCCTGGCCCATCCCTGACTATTGCAGGCACTTGGGGGAGTGAAACAACAGATGAAAAGTTCTTTCTCTCAAAGAGGTACAGATGAACAAATAAACTATCTCTCTCGTTTAAGCCAAGATCTCCCATTTGCCTCATACTAGTGTGAATCATCTGAGAGCTTGATAAAAAATGCAGATGCTTGGCTTTTACTACTGGAGATTTTAATTTGGTGACCCTTGGCTGAGCCGTGGACTCTGAGAGTCTGCTGGATTGGGAGCTGTGGGCTTGCGGTGTTAACACTGTCCAGGTGGTGCATCACCCTAGGGCAGGACACAGTGGTGTCCTGCAGGCAGAGACCACAGCTTCCTGGACTTCAGCACAGGGGCCATATTGGGAAGAAGTTAGGAATGTTCCAGATGGAGCGGGGAGCAGGTGGAAGGGACGAGTGTGATGATCCTGGGGCTGCGGCGGGCCCAGAGGGCTGGCAGAGCAGTGTGTCTAGGTGTGTCTGTGAGGGCGTCTCCGGAAGAGTTGAGGATGTGTCAGCAGATGCTTGCAGAGGAGCTGTCCTCACCAAGGCTGGAAGCATCTTTCAGTCCTCCTGGGGCTTAGAACAGACAGAGGGAGGCAGGTCTCTCTTTTTCTCAAAAACTTTGAAGGTCAGAGTTGGAGAGAGACAGAAATCTTTCTTCTGCTAGTTCCCTCTCCAGCTGCCCAGAATCCAGACCTGGGCCAGAAATTGCAGCCAAGTCTCGCACGTGGGTGGCAGGGACAAACTGCTTGGGCCATAAGAGGCTGCCTTCCATGTGTATTAGCAGGAGGCTGGATCAGAGCGAGGAGTAGCCTGGACTCGAATCTGGCACTTTGATGTGACCCAAGTCGTGGCTTCACCTGCTGTGCCATACAGCTGTCTCTATCTCTTCTTGAGCTGGCATGTCTATCTCCCCCTGCTCCTAGCAAAGGGGATTCTGGGTCTCAAGTCCCCAGTGCTGAGATGTACCCTGGCACCCCTGCGTGGCACCCCCTGCCAGCTCCCAGACCTTTGTCCGCAGAGTGCAAGTTACATCATTGGCTCCCCTGGCTCCCAGGCCTTTGGGTGCTGCTTGCAGACTGTGGCCCTTTTTGACCTTTCTGATCACATGAGCTGGTTCTCACAGTAAGTCTCTTTCTGTTCCTCTGGTGAGCCCTACCTAGGGCAAGTACCTTCTAGGAGATGCTACGTGACCTGCAGATGGTCCAGATAGAGCTGGCCAACAGGCACGTAAGAATGGATGCCTGGAGGTTTGGGAGTCTTGAGCTCACCAATGATGCTGTGTGATAAAGTGAGAGGCTGATCCATCAGGGGCCAGGTTGCGTAAGGAGAAGAGGGACACAGAAGGGGGAAGCAGGTGAAATTCCTTTTCCCAGACGCAAGAGATGGAGGAGGGCCCACAAGCAACGACAGAGACTGAGACAGGAGTCCTGAGTGCCCATCAAAGGGGAAACTTGAAACACTTTCAGGGACAAGAATCCATATTGCAAGAGACAGAGTCAAAGTGCTCTAGCTGGGAATGCAGATCACTGCCTAGGATAAGGCCTGGGGAAATTCTGCCGCTTTTTGAGGGTGTTGAAAGAAGGCCACTGTGGAATGGTGGAAGGCTGAGATAGTCGCAGGGATGGTGGAAGGCTGGGCTAGTTACTAGACATGGTGGAAGGCTGAGCTAGTTCCTAGACATGGTGGAAGGAAGGCTGAGCAAGTTCACAGGTAGAGGGAAGGAGAGGCAGCTGGGATGGAGGACAGTGTTTTCAGGGTGATTTAAATTAGGGCTGTAGTGGGAAATAATCTAATTCAAACAAGTTAAGGCATTTTAATAAGGGAAGTGTTCTTAGATTTGTGGTTAGGGGTGAGAGGATCAAGCAGGGATATGGAGACCCCTAGAGACTAACAGTAGCTGGAGGCTGCTCCCGCGGTTGTGTCAGAAAGAGCAGGAGGTACATGCCCCAGCAAGTCAAACAAGCTGGGAATGCAGATCGGGCTGGGAAGAGCGAAGGTCCCGGAGGAGTGCAGCTGCAGAGGGATGGTGCAGTCTATAGGGCAGCTGCCAGCCACAAGGGGACAGAGAAGGGTGAAGGAACCATTTGTTTCTTGCATTCCCAGGCCAGGTGTTTGGGTAGGGCTCATCTCTTTTCCTGCAATAACAGGTATGAGATCTAGACCTGCTGCCAGTCAGCACAGTTCTATCGTTCCAGCCACATGGTTGGCTGAAGGATAACAGTGGACCCAGGTTGATCCAATCAGGATAGAACCCAGGGCTTTCCCAGGGGCTGCTTGGAAAAGGGTCTTTTTCTCTTTTTTGCTGGAGTTGATCCTGAGGTGGGGGAAAGTCTGTCGTAGCTGCAGCTAATGCAGCAGAAGAAAGAGGCAGAGAGAAGCTGGTGACATTAATTAAGCTCCAGAGTCCAGCCATGCCTCAGTCTACTGGAGCCCTGGTCTTTTCTGTTCCATGTCAAGAAATCATCCTCTTGGCTTACCCATTTTGAGGGAAGGCCTTTGCTGAGGACCAATCCTCCCCGACACCAGGTTCCTTTGATTCCATTGTGCATTGAACATTGGCTTGCCAGTCCCTTTAATACTTTTGTAATTTATCAAAGAGTACTATAGACACAGGTGACAGGTCATTCACGACAGGTTTCCTGAGTGGCAAAAACTGTCCTGAAAATAGGATACTTTGTGTTCTTCCATTTGAAATTCCTCACTGTTAAGTCATATAGGGAGGCTTTGGTCCCTACATTTGTTGAGGGCATGACATTGTACCAAAGACTCAAGAAGAAATTTTCATTTTTTTTGAGTGAATAAATATAGAGCTATCCACCATCAGAAACCAGTGTGCTGAATAAATGTACACTTTTAAGAAAATGAGTTTCATTACAATTATACCAAGCCAACTAGCATTTTACAATCCTTTGCTCTCTGCAGAGATTTAAAAATATATCATATGTTGAACCAACTCAGATGTCCCCATTTGTGCATCTGAGAGTCCAGGAGGTTAAAATGATTTGTTCTGTAGCCAGTGAGGGTCGGAGATGGAAGCTGGAACTCAGGTCTCTGATTTCAAAATCCCACACAGTTTCCATCGTATGAAACACAGTGGCAGAATGAGAGGGTTGTGTCCGTGTTCAGTGGATTTTGGCTCAGCATCTGCTTTATGCTGGCTTTTGCCAAGGCCATCTCTGTGTGTTCCTGAGTCTGTTGAATAAAGGCCCTAGACAAAGCAGAGTGTCCTTAATGGAAAGCAGCCTCAAGAATTAAGGAATCACAACATGATTGGCTTCCCTTTGAGAATCAGAAGGACGTATGTCACTGTACCCTCCCCCAAGCCTTGCCTCTAAAATCGTTCCATGGCTAACAACCCCAAATCACTTCTGTAGCAAAGCTGCTACCCAAAACTTAAGCTGGATAAAAATATGCAACAACCCATGACTTCTTATATTATCTTATAATAAAACTAACATGGCCAGCACTCCAATTCCCAGCCTGCATCTGAATCATGATACTTCTCCGTCTTTTTACAAGGGCCAGAAATTGTGCAGTGACCAGATTGGTGGAGATCCTCACCCTTTCTTGGAACATTCTACCCAAAGCACTACCTTCTGTGCCTCCAGATCACATCAAGGGATGGCTTCAGACCTTGCAGGTCACAGCTCACTCGGGAGCTTGCTGCTGTTCCTGGGGTGAGTGTGTGCTTTTGCTTTGTTCATAGATCTTATTCCTCTGCTTGCCTTTTTCTCCAACTCACCCTTGAGTTCTTTCCTGTGTTGGAGACCTGAACCTACACCCCTCAGCCTCCCTCCTGTTCTGCTTCCTGCACAGCTCTCTGATCCGTTTGTTTTGCTTCTTCTCCAAGTTCCCTTCCCTGTTTGCCAGGACCAAGGCTGTCTCCCTCCTCCTGGGTCTCCCTGTTTTTACTTTTGTCAACTCCAGCTCATTCTTCATGGTGTACTTGGGTGAAGAAGCTATGTCAGATTGTGCCTTTTTCTATTCAAGACATTTCAGGGATCCAGCTTCTCTCAGGTTACAAGGCTTTGCAGGCTGTTGGTGAGCTGGCCCCTCTGCCCCGAGGGAAGGGGCTGATGTGGGACTCTGTTGTGCTCAGTAGCTGGATACAGGAGTCTGGAAGAAAGCCAGTCTTGCTGTGAGCATCATTCCCCTGGTTAGAGAAATGTGTTTAAAGTGTGTCAAGAGAATGAGTAGATCTGTGTATCTTTCTGTTCTATGAAGCACAGGTTTTGGGATGAAGACTGCTGAGCAAAGGGTAGAGAGTTTTGGATTCGCAGGGTGAGTCAGTGCTGGAGATCTAAGATCCAGTAAGAATGAGTGTGGTTAATAATGTTGCATTGTGTGCTTGAATTTGGCTAGGAATCAATCTCAAATTCTCTTACCACATGCAGCCTAGTTGAATGGTGTAAGAAGACGGAGACATTAATTAGCTCAACAGTGGTAATCATTTCCCAACGAGTATCTATAGCAAAATGTCATGTCATCTATCTTATAATATATACGGTTTTTATTTGTCAGCCATACTTCAGTAGACCTGGGGACAGGGAGGAAAGAAATAAAAACAAGGGGATAAAATATCAAATTACCCTAAAAAAATAAGAGTGAGAAACAAAGAAAATGAGTTTTGAAGAGATCCCTAGCCTGGGACTCCTGCTGGTATTGATCAGCACAGGGGTTGGAGTACCCTGGCTGGGCCAAGGGAGAAGTCCCCAGGAGTGCAGTTCTGAACAAGGGCTGGGCCACTGCCACCTGTTTCCCCGCTTCTAGTAGACTGTGTGGCCACTGGGAAGATTAACGCTGTGTGAATCCTAGGATAGGAGGGTTCTGGTAGCACCAAGGCTGAACCAGCCTATTGCAGAGAGGGCTGGTTATAAAATGATCCCAGACGGTAGAGTGCACAAGACAGAGAGCCCTTGGTAGGACACTGTGGAATCTCATTTGTTGGATCCATTATCTGAATTAGGAACAATTTGAAAACACCACTACAAGATGGAAATGAAAGATCTGAGTGTTTGCCGTCTTCCCTGCTTCTGCTTGTCTGTGTGTTAGGCATTGTGAAGGCCTCACCTAACTTCCCTCATCTCCAGAGTCATTTAATTAAATTTAATTAGTTCTTCTGGACCCCAGAAAGAGAAGAAGGGAGTTGGCATTTACTGTGTGTGAGGCACTACATTACACATTTTAATCCTAGAAGCCACACACAGTAGTTGAGTTTCTCATTTAATCCTCCCAACAGCGCCACACGGATATTATCATTTACATCCTATATACAGAAGCTGAGCAACACCCTGAAAGAACTGTAGTTCCTTGGTGCGTCTATTTGTCCCTTCATTCACTGCCTGTTAGAATAATTGCGTATTGATTCTGTTTCATGTGTTCAGTGCTGCACACTGGGTAACATTGAGGTGGGAGACACTTGGCTTTGTGCTCCCTTGGGGTTCATGTATAGTGGGATGGATGTTCAGATCTCCCTGGACGTCTTAAGTGGGGTGTCCCAGGCAACTCGTCATCCAGAACCCTGCTTCTGGGTCCCCCATACAGCCTTGATCTGAACTTGCATGCCTGGAGGAAGTTGGTGCTTCTAAGTACTGCATGAGCTGCTTTTAGATCTCCAAGGGGACCTTGTTTTAGGTTCGGTAGCTGTTTCATTTGCCAGAGGGATCTCCCATGTCATAGACTTTTAGTGCTAACACCAGAGTGTCTTGAACAAACTAGAGCAACTTGCCTCCATAGTTCAGCAACTTTTAAGGAAATTTATTTGTTTACTTTCATTCCACCTTAAGGGATGAGAAAGAGAAAGAGTTTTTGTTTTCCATTCGCTGGTTCCCTTTTTAAATGCCCACAATAGCTGTGCTAGGCTAGGTTGAAACTAGAAGCCTGGAACCTAATCTGAATCTCCCACATGGGTGGCTGGGACACAAGTACTTAGTCGGATACAAGTCATCTTAGCAGGGTCTTCATTAGCAGGATGCTGGATTGGAGGTGGAGTAGTCAGGACTTGAACCAGGCACTCAGTACGGGATGTCAACATCCCAAGTAGTCAGTTAACCATTGTGCTGGATGCCCACTCCAATTCATTGATTGTTTTTTTTTAAATATTTATTTCATTTTTATTTGAGAGGCAGATTTGCCGAGAAAAGGAGAGATAAAGAAAGAGATCTTCCGTTCATTAATTAACTTTCTTAATGGCAGCAATGGCCAGAGTTGAGCTGATCTAAAGCCAAGAGCCAGGAACCAGGAGCTCCCACATGGGTACAGGGCTTGAGGACTTGAATCATTCTCTGTTGCTTTCCAAGTCCATCAGCAGGAAGCTGGATTGAAAGTGGACATGAACTGGTGCCCATATGGGATGCAGGTGTTGTAGGTGGAGTTGAGCCACCGTGCTGGTCCCCAGTTCATTGATTTTTTTTTAAAGATTTATTTATTTATTTGTCAGATATATAGAGAGGAGGAGAGACAGAAAGGAAGATTTTCTGATCCGAAGCCAGGAGCCATGTGGGCATAGGGTCCCAAAGCTTTGGGCCATCCTGGATTGCTTTCACAGGCCACAAGTAGGGAGCTGGATGGGAAGCGGGGCTACCAGGATTAGAACTGACACCTATATGGAACTCTGATGTGCCCAAAGCGAGGACTCTAGCTTCCAGGCCACAAGTAGGGCCCAGTTCATTGATTCTTTATGATCAGGTTATTTTACTTGCCCACTTCCATCCCTAGGGACATTCAGCAGTGGCTGGAGATGGGGCTGGGGGAGGGGAGACTTCTGTCACTTAGAGGGAAGGGAGCAAGAATGCTGCTGAACCTCCTATAGAACCTGGAGCCATCTCCACCACAAGGAGCATCCAATCTGAAATGTCAGTGGTGCTAAGGAGGAAAAATTGTGCTTGTTCAGTGGTAACTCTGCCACTCAGTGGATCCAGACACTGGGATTGCTTTTGTTACTGGTCAGGTCCTCACAGTGTTGCCCATAAGTTGCTTCAGCCATAGGAGATTAATTGGCTGTGTGCTCAGTGAAGTCAACCTGAGCAGATGTTCATGTGGCTTGAAGGATTTCTGGAAGGATTATGAGTTTCTGGGCAATGGAAAATTTTTATAGTCATGTCAGTTTGTTGGGAAGGAACTGAGGAACATTTTGTTATTGGTGTAAATTGAGTATTTAAATTCTGATTTAGTAATTCTTCTCCTAGAAATCTATCCTGAGAACATACTTAGAGACAAAGATTTATATGCTAGTGCATTTTCCAAAAAGTAATCAATGCATTCCTTATATATGTGTTCTGTGTTTGTACATTAACAGGTGTGAGTGTGCAGTGCTGATCTAAAAGGCCGTAGAGCTATGGTCTTGGGACAGTGCTCTCATTGGTGACACTGTGATTGGCATAGTGCAGCACAACTATGTGTCAGAAATCCTAGGATTAGACAGCTGAAAAGTCTACTGAAGTGGAGAACCAACCCAACTGCATCTTGGCAAGCCTAGGTGTTGGTTCTCAAGGCAGGCTCAGTGGGCACCGTCAGAGTGAGTCACAGAAGGGAGAAGAACGTTGGTCAGCCCAGAGAGTGGCTAGGTGGAGGTGGGTACAAGTCTACATGTGAAGCGTGTGCCCTCAGTGCCCTGCATGTGCCGCTTGGCCTCCTGGCTCTGATACATGCTACTGCCAAGTTCATGCCTCCGCCTCAAAGGTCTGCTCCAGCCCAGGCACGGGGCAGTGGGGCTCCAAGTGCTCTGGGTGCTAGGAGCAGCCTTTAGCTGCTAGTGAGTCTGAGTTGGAGGGCACCCTGGCTTCCTTGCCTCTTGAGTGAGAAACTGTTAACATGTCTGTTTTACGTCAGGTCCCAGGCTTTCCTAGTGGAATTGAGTCCCAGTTACCTGTGAGAATGCCTACTTCGTAACATTGGCTGTTTTCAGTTCCCTGGCTCATTCCCCAAACCCCTACTGAGGCTCCTTCATAACTGCTCTATGCTCTAATTCTTAAAGTTGATTTCCAGTGGAATGCAGTTACCTTTAGAAAAATCAATCATGTTCAGTTTTATTCAAAAGGCAATAGTGGGATGTCCACTTGGAAACTCTGTCACCCTTCTGCATATTTCAGGCCCCCAAACTAAGTGTTGGGGTTCCATTGTGTATGACCAAATATAGAGACTGTGAGCGCCTCCGAATGCCTGGCAAGGTCTTCATACAGAAGCTGCTGCTGCTGCATGAACCTATGGTTGGACTTGCGTCCACAAGATGGACTTCAGTAATGAAGTGGGGGTGTTCATGTGGTCATGGGAAGGGAGAGGAGAAACAGCCAGGCTTGGCTGGGATTCCTTTGGCCTCAACTTCTTGACAGAGAGGACCCTTTTCTGTTGGCCTTGTGGTTGCACGTTGAGGAGTTTTGTAGTATCCGTGAGAGTTGGAAGGGAGGAGTGGGTAAGACTCAAGACCTAGAGTCACAGGAAAGAATGTAAACCTGAGTTGATATGTACCAGCTCTGATCTTGCATGATTTAATCACCCCTGCCATGTGATTGTCATATAAATGAAATGATAAAATGCATGTAGAATGGTACATCCTGAACATGGCATGCCGCATAGTGTACAAGGGTACTTCAAAAAGTTTCTGGAAAAATAGAATTATAAGAGAAGTCTAAATTGGGTGCAAAACAAAGCTTGGCATCTATGTGTTTTCACAGTAACACATTTTTCCAGGAACTTTCTGAAGACCCCCAGTATGTGTAAATATACCAAGTATAATGTTTGGGTGTGTGTGCACGTGTGTGTATGTGTGTGTGTGTGTATCAACTACACAATTTTGTAGTTTGATTTTATCACAGAGCTGGGAGATTGTGCTTTGTCCATTCACTCAAGTCTATGGCTATGGAGAAGTAAGTGTGTCCCTGCTGCTGCCCAGGCACCAGTGTCCTCGCCTCTGTGAGACACATTTACTGTGGCTGTGTTGAGGTTGGATCTCATTTCTGTATAGGTGCCTGCACTGCCTCTCTGGGCTTATCCGGTATAATTCATGCCAAGTGCCTGTCTCATCTCAAGGAAGTTGCTGCTGCCTCCACAATTCACAATAAATATCTTTTTAAACAGCCTGGTGTTCAGGCTCATTTCTCATTTCCAATGAGTCTTTTGACTGATGACCCAAAGAATTGCTTTCCCGTGACTGATAGGGCAATGCAGCATCACGCAGCCTTGCCTATTTGCTCTCTCTAGGAGGCCAGACCATAGCTGTGACTGCAAGTGCCAGGCTGCTGCCAGCCCAGGCTCTGACCCCCAACCACTGCCTGTTTCCCTGTACCTTGCTTATGGCAGCAAGTCAGGCCCATCATCGGGTTGCTGCACCAGGATGCATTTTCTCAGCCATCGGTGACCAAGGTGTCCTGAGGAAAGGTGAGTCAAGGCTCAGAGAATGCCCTGGTTGCTGTCTGCAGGCAGCCGTCAAAGTGCACTCTCATGGAAAACTTACGTGGCATTAAGTGCCAGGACTGGAAAGTACTTCTTCCCGTGTGATTTGCGATTCTCAGATGTGAGTCTTGAGTTGCAGGTGACTAGAATGTAGCTGACATTCTGTAGACATTTAATTCTACATTTGTGAGGCCTACATTCCAAGTCACATCCTAAAATTTTATAGACATTGAGCTGCATGTCCACATGCAGTTCATGATTTTCATGAATTGGCCGTGATTTTCCAGTCTGAGTTCAATGCGTAGGCTCGTGGCAAGCTTCCCAGCCCTGGCTATTCAGTCACACTGACCCAGGACTTTGTCTTGCCACTACCTGGGATCCTCCCTGGGCCAGGTGTCCTCACCCCTGTGCAGTTTCAGCTGGCTAAAGGTGCTCAGGGAATGCACAGCTTTTGTGGAAACAGTAAAAGAACAAAGAGTCCCAGCTTTTTAATCATCTCCTAGTGCTTACCTTTCACAGAGGGGTTTGGAATTTGTAAGGTAAAGAAACCCGCAGCTTCTGCCCAAGGCCTTGTTTATCATTGCAGAGGTGCTCTGGAGAGCTGTTCACTGGGGGCAGTAATTACTATTTTTTGTCTGCTTAGGATGTCTTCTCTCCCTGTAATCACATACAGCACAAGGATTGAGGGCATGGCCCTGGAGCCGGGCTGCCTGGGTTTTAAGTCCCCATTGTAATGCAGACAGAGGAAGCAGTTAGTGAAAATCCTAAAAGCCAATGAATTGTGTACTTTAAGTGGGTAAATTGTATGGGATATGAATTACAGCTCAATAGTGCAGGGCAAAAAATCCTGTCTCTGCCACTCCTGAGCCACCTGACTTTGAATGAGTTGCTGATCACATTGGTGACTCATTTTCCCCTCTTTAAAAAGGAAAATAACCACAGAACCCAATAGTGTCCTGCGGCTGCCCTGAAGGTTGACTTGGATGACAGGGTGGCTTAGAACCAGACAGTTGTAGGGGCTGGAGTTTGGAGTTGCAATGATCAGAGGGGTCCTGCTCTCTCTCAAAGTCCCCCAGCTTCTAGTAGTCACAAACAGTTCTTATCACTCACTGCCTCCCTCAGCATATAGCCTTCTTCGCTGGGCTCTGAGTGTCTCTTCTTGGGAGGATCAAGGCCCTCCTGCATCCAGTACAACCCCATAGTATTTTTATTATGTCCATGAAGATCCTATAAAAGCCCATTCACGTGACTATGGATGTGAATTTTGGGGGTGAGGGTGCAGTTCACCCAGTGCCCTACCTACAGCTTGCTTCCTCTTCCACTTTGAGACAAATGGGTTGACGTGAGATTTCTGTTCACTGGTGTGCAAGAATCTTGACTAAAACAGAAGCAAAGCCACCTTTTATTCACAGGAGCAGAATGGGAGATGGCGTGGACAGGGTCAGCATGAGACACCCTTACAGAGCTTGGTGTTGGCTGGGTCAGTGTGGTTTCATCTGTTAGTCTTGTCAAAGTAGACGCTAGCTAGGGGTAGAGAAGGAAATGGGCCCCCAATTAGATGTCCACATTATTAGGGGCTCTCTTCTCTCCTCACACATAGCACAGCTGCATCTTTTATCAGCTCTATGCAGATGCGCTAAATGACTCAGCTTCATGCTGTGTCTTGGGTGGCCTTGGGATGGGAGTAATGGCTCCCTTCCACCAAGTCAACCTGTTTGCTGGGAGCTTTCCAGACTTGGGGCTTGCCTCCATCTTGTGCCTTATGGTAGAGAAAAAGTTGAGGGAGGGAGTTCTAATCCATTTCATTGCATGCCATATAGAATGTTCTGGAAACAAAGAGGGGCACGGTCAAGCAGAGTGTTGAGATACAAGGGAATATCCCATCGAAGAGACAGAATAGATAGGCTATTCAAAGAAAGCAAACTGACAGTGGGGTAAGGAAATAAGAAAGTGTTTGGTTCAATCACTGAGAAGTGGGTTGGGTTCAAGGATGGTTGAATGACAGGGCAGAATTCTCCAGACTCCGAGGGCTGGGGAGGGTCCAGAAAGTGGTGGCCATAGAAACTCACACTGTCAAGGTAACATCACTGATGTGCTCTGGACTCAAGCCTCACTGCTGTGCGTGCATAACCACATGAAAGAATGAGAAATGGCTCTCTGGGGAGAAAAGTGGGAGTGATTTTGTTCCAGAAAGCCAGATATTGACATGACCAGTGAAAGTACAGGAGCCCAAGCTGATGTTGGCTCTTGTATTCTTCCACCAGACTTCATTTTGTACCATGAAATCAAGGAGGGCCTGAACTCATTTGAAATGTTGTACTTTCCTGTATCTTACAGGGGCCTGCATTGCCCAGGTCAGAGAACAAATGTGTTCCGTGTTAGAACAACCAAGCTTGTGGTTCCAGGTGACCCACTATGCTGGCAAAAGGGTCTTGGCATTCTGCTTTTTAGATCATCTGGGAAGGATTTTTTTTCTTCATTGACTTTGTATGAGTCCAGTTATGAGTAGCCATGTTAATTCCACTTTCATAATCCACGATGTCTCTAACCAACTCCATTCTCAGAAATCAGTCAGTGGAAAATAGAAGTGCCTGACAGAGAGGTGCTTGGAGCACTGTGGCTGAGGCCACAAAGAGGCCCCCAGGAAGCTCTGCCTTCCCCCCTCCATGATCCACAACTGGCTCATCCCTCCAGTGGATATTCAGCTCTGGCTATGGTGTGTTATGATGGGCTGAAATAAGTCACTCTGAGTTCAAGTGTTGATGTCATATCCAGAGTTCCTTTGAATGTGATTGTATCTGGACCTGGTCTTTAAAAAGGAATTATATGAAAATGAGGTCAGCAGAGCGGGCCCTCCTCCAGTATGACTGGTGTCCTCATTAAGATGAATTAGGTCACCGACACCATGCAGCACAGAAGGAAGGCCACATGGGAACATGGGGAGAAAACGTCTTCTGCAAGCCAAGGTGAGGAAACCAACCTTGCTAACAGAGGTCTTGGACCTCCGGCCTGCAGAATGATCCTAAAGATTAATTTTTGTGGTTTAAGCCATTGAGTGCGTGATATGTCATCATGGTTACCCCAGCAGGTGAACACAATCCTTGTTCTCATAGTGACCTCTACCTGAATCTCTTTCCAGGACCCCTCTCCCATTTTAGCCTGGTGTTTCCATTCCCCTCCCAGGGGCTGGCATCAGAACTTCACCATGATGGTCACTTGGTTCTCCGTGTGCACACTCTTGGAAGTCGTGTGTGTACTGGTTGCAGTGTCTTGCTAGAACCACCTGCTATGCTCTTTAAGATACTATTGTGGGTTTTGTTTTTCCATCCTTCTGCAGAACCTCCCTTCATCCATTCCATGTGTTTCTAGAAAGGGTATCTTTAACTGTGGCTGCCTTCCTTCCATTGAGCCAAGCATCAGCCTCACTCTAGGTACCATTCTTCTTGACCTAGACATGTTTTGGAAGAAGAATCTGATGGTTTTGATAGTTGACAGGAGGAGAGGGAGTTGAAGACTAGTGCTGTCTGGCATGGGCATTGGGATGGATGGCTGAGACACTAGAACATGGAAGATTGTGTACATTTGATGGGGGCAAGGATGAGCTGTGAGTGTCTACACCAAGGAAGTGAGCTAAGGACAACAGTGTTTTAGGACTGTCATGGGTAGGCTGGAAGCAGGGAGACCAGGGAGATCATTGATGTGGTATGAGGGACAGAAATAGTTTATGAACCAACCACTTAAACATTCTAAGGGTCATGGTCAAAGCCAAGTTTAGTTGGCACAGGTGTCAGGCATAGACCCAGAGCTGAGTTTGGCTCTAGAAACAGGAAATAATTCATTATCGAAAGACTGAAGGAAAGGAGTTGGACATCCTCAAGATTTATCAAGAAGTGAAGGGGAGGAGAGAGAGTTAGAAGGAGGAGAGCAGCAGGTGGGTGGGGAAGACAGAGCTGGAGGTTCTCAGCTTGGGGGTTCCGTGGGGAGTGAAGTGACTGGGTCAGAATTCTGTAGAAGGAGAGGGAAATAAATCTTGCCAAGAAGACAGCAGTGTTTAATTTTAAGCTGTTCGTTTTGCCCCATCCCACCTAAACTTGCAGTGTACCTCCCAAGCATACAGTCTTTGTGCATTTGTTTTTGTTTTTTTTTCAAAGATTTACTTTTTACTTATTTGAAAGGCAGAGAGAGAGAGAGAGAGAGAGAGAGAGAGAGAGAGAGAGAGAGAGAATCTTCTATTCACTGTTCACTCAAATGACCACAACAACCAGGGTTGGAATAAGCTGAAGCCAGAGCCAGGAGCCAGAACTTCTGGGTTTCCCATGTGGATGCAGGGGTCCCAGCACTGTCCAGGAACTTACGGCCCATCTTCTGATGCTTTCCAAACACATTAGCAGGGAGTTGGAATAGAAGCAGAGCAGTTGGGATATGAACCGTGGGGTAACAATGCTGTAGGTAGAAGCTTAATTAGATATGGTACAGCACTCCCCCTAATTTTGGTTTTCCAAAGAGCTCAAGACAGGATCTGCCTGCAGACCTTGTCCTCCCAGCAGTGGCATCCAACATGTGATGTATCCCACACATGGGAAGGTTTCCACTGAGAGATGGGTTTCTCTTGCACCATTCAGTAGCTTCTTTAAGACTGAACTCACCAATTGGTCATACAGCCTCTCTCTAGAAGACTGCATTCATTGCCTAGCAGAGGAACTCGGCAAGCATTTGTTGATGAACTGATTTTCTCAAAAAAGTTCTCCTGGAAGAAGAAGTTTCTGGAATATTCCACCTCCCTGTTCAGTCAAGTGGCCAAAAATAGCACAGGACTTGCCCACTGCTAACTTGAAACCGCAGTAAAATTGGCTGCACTCGAAGATGCAAAGTTCACTCAGCAGTTTCAAAAGACATTTTTTTTTCTTACCCCGGCCAAATTTTTGTTTTGCTCATAGTTCCTACTTGCGATCTAGAGTGGCCAATGCCCTGGGACACGATGCTGCATGATGCTGTCTCAACTCCTTCTCATGTACAGCTTCCCTACCTCTCCCATCATTGTCTAGACACCTGAGCTTCAAACAGCTCTTCCTGCACCTCCTCCTACATCCAAACTCAGAACCTCATCTGGTGTGATGCAGGCCCAGAGCCTGGGCAGCAGCCAGTCGTAGCCGCACATGTGGGCACCAGGCTTACACGCACCCAGTTTTCCCCTGTCGGCATGGGTCCGGTCTGCTCTCTCTATTCTGACTTCTTGTTCTTCTCTGACCGAGGTGACCGCATGTAGAGCTTCTTGGTCCACCCCACGCTATGGCAGCTGGGGGTTTGCGTGCTGAACGCACACTTAGCTCTAAGAATATAGGCCCTGGAAATGCTGTGTAGAACTTAATTTTTCTTTTCTTTTTTTTATTTTAAAGATTTATTTTTATTATTTTTTCATTGGAAAGGCGGATATACAGAGAGGAGAGACAGAGAGGAAGATCCTCCGTCCGACGATTCACTCCCCAAGTGAGCACAATGGCCGATTCTATGCCGATCCGAAGCCAGGAGCCTCTTCCGGGTCTCCCACGCGGGTGCAGGTTCCCAAAGCCTCGGGCCGTCCTTGACTGCCTTCCCAGGCCACAGGCAGAGAGCTGGAACAGAAGCGGGGCCGCCGGGACTAGAACCGGCGCCCATATGGGATCCCGGGTGTGCAAGGCGAGGACCCTAACCACTTGCGCCACCGCGCCGGGCCCAAACTTAATTTTTCTTTTGCATGTTGGTTAGTTTGATCTTTTCTCATACACACCCCTTGCATTAAGCAATTGCAGACTTTTTTTCTTGTCTTTGAGTGGAAAGTGGCTGTCTGATTGCCCAGATCTGTCTGGGAGCAAGGCCAAGAATCCCCTGTTACGGATCCCACATAGTGACTTACGCCCCTCAAAGCCCTTGAGTCATCCTTTTTGTCAAACTCGTTCATTCATTCCAAGAATGTCCAAAGAATCCTGCAGGCTGCTCACACAGAGAGAAAGAGATGATTCCCCCGCCATCCTGCAGCTTGGAGTCTAATGGAGGTGTAAATAAATGAATAGCACAATGGGCTGCATGGGCTGCTTCAACTGGAAAAGGTGGGGACATGGAAGAAGGGCACCTAACCCAGCCTTAGAATTCCAGGGACAGTTCTAGGAAGAAATGCCATCACTATAGGGCCTACAGAAAGGTGATGTTCAGTAGGGAGCTGGCATCGGCCGTGGGCTTGAGCCATGTGGCACGTCCATCATACGGGTAGATGGTGCAACAGCACAAGATGACAGGGAAAGACATTGACTTTGTGGTTCCCACGTTTTCTTGGTATAAAATCTCTTCATTCGCAACTTTTAAAATGGAATCTCCATGAATCTATCGCAGAGTCTGCGCTTTGTGGTGACATTTCTGATTCAGCCTCCTAGTGGATAGCCCCTGCCAGCACCCTGCAAGGTTGGTGTCAGCCACAGGCCCTGGCCTCTGGACACCGACTGGTAGCATTCTACAGTGCAGGTGCCTTGAAAATGCGCGCTGAGTGTGGGTGAACAGAGTAAAGAGCACCTCTTCTTTCCCATGAGCAAGCACAAAGATAAAGTACCTGGCAACTTTGGGAAGTTAAGTTGGAGCTCTTTCAAAAACCTGGTGTTTGCTCAAGGCTTATTCCCTTTTGGGTACTGAGTTCTGGCTACCTACAGCCTCACTTCCTCCTCACACCTTGTGTGGGACTGGATTCCCCAGTGAATAGATGGGCATGGCGAGTTGTAGGCAGCTGGAGGGGAGAACTTGGCATGCCTGGCTCTCAACTACTGTTTGTGCTTTAGTTTTTCACACAGAACCAAGTCCCTCCCAAGAATCAACTTGGCAGGCTGTTTGGTGTGGAGAACCCGAGTGGGGAATGTAGGGGTACACAAATAGAGCTCTGAGGCTGGCATGTCATAGCAAGGGGGTCCCCAACCCAGGCTGCCACCCTCTTCACACAGGGCCACCTGCAGTGAGAGGGTGGATGGGGCTGAAACACAACAACACTTTCGTGTTCTGCAAAAGCTCCTGTTCTGCATTCCTGCACACTAGCTTGGCAGCCCTCAATTGTCAGAACCTTGAGACAGGGGCAACCTCTGTGGAGCCTGGGATCGGCTGGAACAAAGAGCATTTCGCTCATCCTCTGAAACCCCAAATCAACAATGGGATGGAGCCAGAAGCCAAAACTGACCGAGAGCTGGGTGTGCAGGGTGCAAGGCTGGGAGGCAGCACAGGTGAGAGTGGAGCTCCTGTGTCTGTTTTCACCAACTTGACCAATTGCCTCCTTACTTGTCTCAATAATTATTTCTGTACTAGATTGCATCTCCCCCCTTTTTAATGTTTATTTAGTTTTATTCAAATGGAGATTTACAGAGAAGAGACAGAGAGCAAGATCTTTCTATCTGCTGGTTCACTTACCAAGTGGCCACTACGGCTGGAGCTGAGCTGATGTCCAGGAGCCTGGAGCTTCTTTCTGCATTTCCCATGCAGCTGCAGGGTCCCATCCTCCACTGCTTTGGGCCATCCTCCACTGCCTTCCCAGGTTGTAAGCAGGGGACAGGATTGGAATTGGAGCAGCTGAGACACCTGGCACCCATTTGAGATGCCAGTGACACAGGTAGAGGATTAGCTTGTTATGCCTGCATTCCCCTTTAATAGCTAGTACCAAAGCAAATCCAATTAAAATGTGTACCTTGAAAAAAATTCCCTGAAATTGATCATAATTCGTGATCATGAAGGGATTTCTTGTGCTTGAAAATAACTCAATAGCATGATATGTAAAGAATTAAGAAAACAAAGCAATTCTCAAGGGAACTAATTTGTATAACTAGAAAAGGTCTTAAGAGAGTGATTTCTTGTATTGTAAGATACTTGGGAACATAATCCACACAGCTGAATTTGCAACTGGAAATTTTCATAGGATGTAAGGTACTCCTCCCCAACCCCCCAGCCTGTGGCCTATAGGGGGAAAATAGATTGCTGATAATGATTTTTACATGTAAGGTTCTTATTTGCCTTACTTCAATTTGTTCCTTTCCCAGTGTCTTAATTTAGTAGGTACTCACAGGAGCATTGACGCACACAGAATACGTTTTGCCAGACAACTTTGAGTTCAGGTTATTGGGCATTTTGGACCGGGTATCTAGTATGTGTCAATGTTGCAGGAAATGCCAAAACACAAAAGCTACTGAAGTTCTTGTCTCTTACAAAAGAAGAATTTTCATATAGATAATTATGGACATAGAGCAGGATTTGTTAAGGATAATAAAGATAGAAACCTCCTTCTCAGCATCATAGAAGGGACTACACGTCTTCTTTGCTCTCTGCACACCCTTTTGCTGTGAGAAGAAACTACACATAGCTCGTTTTCTCAGTGATTGAGAATCATATTTCTTCATAAGGCTGCTTGTGAATTTTATAGCTGAGTACATTTTAAAAAAAAGTTTTATTTGTTTGAAAGGCAGAGTTGGAGAAACACACACACACACACACACACCAAGCTTCCATCTGCTGATTACTTCCCTACATGATCACAACATCCAGGGCTATATCAGGTAGAAACCATGAGTCTCTAATTCCATCTGGTTCTTCCATGTGGGTAGCAGGGGCCCAAGCACTTGGGGCGGCATCTGTTCGTTTCCCAGGAGCGTTAGCAGAAAGATGGATTGGAAGGGGAGCCGTGAGGGCTTGAATTGACCCTCGGATGGAATGCTGGCATTGCAGGTGTCAGCTTAACCTATTGCACAAGGTGCAGTGAGTCTTCCTCTGATGTGGAGCTTGCTGTGTAACCCAAGGCAGGCTGGGAGGACACACTGTGGCACACTGTACCACAGAAGAAAATGATGAAGGAGTGGAAAAGAGGGGGTCTCTCTTCCTCTGAGAGGTTCTTCCTGACAGAGTCCAGGGATGACAAAAGGAATGGTTTATCATAATTAGATAATGTTGTCCTCTGGCCTGGGAGGCATGAGAAGAGCAAGTGCTATAGAAACACAGCCATTCACTGAAACACTGAAGTAACCAGATATGAATGTGCTAGAAACAGACAATTCCAAAGAAATGTTTTCTGTGAACCTGCTTTTCAAGTCAGGATTAAATGAAGCACACAGAAAGCTGGATATTTTGCAATATTTCCCCCCTCATGATACAACCTCCGGGCATTTGTGTACCTGTGCTTGCTGCGAAGCTAGTTATGGAGGAGGTATTTTGCCTTTCTTGTTTTCACATTTCTTACAGTCTTTCTCTATGGCCATCTCAGAGATGAAAAGTCAGCTTCACACTGGGTCCAAAACGTTGGTTGCCTACTGTTTTGTGTCCCTGATATTCATCTTAGAATGTCGTCTCTCTCCCCCCAACCACCTTTTTTTTTTTGTTCCATTCCCATTGTATCCCTTCCCATTTAGTGCCTTGACTTCTTCAGTCTCTCCATTTGCAACCTGCATTTATTTTATTCTGAGGAAAAAAAATTCTAAAGTAATTGTGTACTTGTTGGTTGGTGTTTAACAGCTATTCTCTGGGAACTTGTCTGAGAAGACTTGAAAAAATTTGTGAAAAATGGAATAAAAGATGAGTTTAAGTTGGAACAAGAAATTTTGCAATCCATAATATAAAGATATTAAAAAAATTCACAGAAAACATATACTACGAATATGTGAATATGCTTTTAGGTATATGTTTATATATCATTTCCCCATGAGCTGTGAAAACTCATTATACAATGTTTATTATCAGAATTACTGCCATAAACCTGTGTAGTGTACAACTTACAAATAATGATAAAATATTCAGCCCCATCCAATGTCAGTTCCACAAGTGATTTTCATAGGACACTTTCTGATTGAGGGCCAGTCATTTTTCATTCATTAGCTGGAGAGACAGAGACGTTCCAGCATACAGGTTGTGTTGGCATTTTCCTTTACGTAAAACAAGTGAATTGAAAGTGAAACCGAGGTGTATGTGGGATGTTTGTCAATAGTAACCATGACTTTTGTTGTCAGATAATACTTTTTGAATACTGAAAGAATATTTCCTTATTTTTTGTGTTATTATGACTAATTGTAATCTGTGTTAACAGAACAATCAGTGGAGCCCAGTGTGGTGTTTTCTCATTCATGCTGATGTGAAGGCGGCATGCGATGTCCTTGAACATGAGGTCTGGAAGAGCTCTGTGGCTGCTCACCGTTGTGTATCATTTGCACCACACAGATATGATAGATTTACCTCAAGAGAACAGGTACTAGTAGCATATTATAAAATGATTAGGAAGTGTTGAATTTTGAGTTTTTATTGCTTTTAACATGTCTAGTTATAATGTAGTATTTTTGGCTTAATTTTATATTGAGATCACTTACACATCAAGGTTTGTTTTGGGTATTAAAAATGAGGTATAGATATGACTTCTCTGCTTTTCTTCAATGGTTGGGAGAGTTGCTTGGGTACTATTAATTAATCTTTATTCAGTTTCTCAGTTATAATACTTTTCAGACTTGATTGTTAAAATAGATTTCATCGTTGTTACATTTCAAGCCACTGAATAAAAGGCATGGAGTCTACCATCTGTTTTCACCCCAACACATGCAAAGCCCCCCTCAACCCCACCATCCCCCACCAGAATTGAATATCTGCCATAGCTTGTGAAACTACACCAACATGTCATTATCCCTAAGAATCCATAGTAAAGCGTTCTTGCTTGGTGCTGTGCAGCCAGTGGGCTTGGGCAAATGCATATGCACATTTATCTGCTCTTATCAGCAATGGTCTTGAAAGACGAGTGTGTGCTGTGCTAGATCAGGTGCAATCAGTGGCTGTCACCTGTTAGGATGAAGGAAAGGATGCAGGGGTGGCGCTTAACTTGCTTTCCACCACACACAAAAACTGAACCCACAACAAATACCATCTATTTGTTGAACTCCCACACTGCAAATGTGAGTAGTTGTATGAGTAGTTCAGTGGCTTTCAGTTGGCAAGTACACAAATAGATCATGACTCTTAACTGGAACTCAACATGTGAAACAGACGAAAGCAGAACTGAATCCTAACTACTTGCTCATTGTCTGGCCCCGGTGGTTCCCCATGTGTTTAACTCTAGAACTATACTGATCGGAAATCTGAGAACCAGTTATTGGATGTTGCCAGCTTTTTTTTTTTGGTTGTTGCGATGCCACTACTTTTAATAATTTTGCACGTGAATTATTGGTCGCCTTAGTTTCTTGCACATTTCTAGCAGAATGTTTAGGGTCAAAGGATGTGACTTGTTTTTTAAGAGCTTTTTTTTGTTTTGCCCAATCGTTTTTTCAGTTTATATCTCACTTTAAAATCTGGGATTGGCATTTTAAAAGCATTTGCAAATTTGGTAGGTGAAAAATATTACCTTCTTGTTTTGATTTGCATTTCTTTGATTAGCTGAGTGCTGAATATTTTTCCCATATTTTTCAGTTTCTTGCATTTTTACCCTACAAACTGATGAGAATAGTGCATTTTGTGCATACTTTAAAGAGATTAATGAATCTGTTCTACCAGCTTCCCCCTTGCCTACAGTTCAAGATACTAGATCTTGAGTTAAAATGAGGTCATGGTCAAGAGAATTTAGAATTCTGTTAGAACTCTTTTGGGTAGCTAAGTTTGTGCATTTTTTCCTGGACATATTAATATGCTTAATTTGATAGAATATTATTATTTTTTACCCAATAGTTTAAAAGCATTATTTGAAAATTTACAGGTAATTATTTGAGAGTGAGATAGAGAAATAATTTTCATTGCTCAGCAGAAGCAGCAAAAATGACGGCAGATTTAATGAAGGCGCTAGAGGTGTGCTCTGGAGTGAATGTGTCCCACCAAAGTTCCTGTGTTGCAGCCTGCATCCCCAGGTGATGGTCTAGCAGGTGGGGACTTTGGGAAAGGCAAAGTCACCAGGGTAAGCCCTTCTGCTCAGGGTAGTGTTCTTACAACAGGAGCCACCAACAAATTTCTCTGTCTTCTGCCACCCAGAAACCTGACAAGGGCTTTTCAGTGGAGGCCACATGTGCTGGATGCTGAGTTTCTGTTGTTGAAGCCACCCAGGGCCATGACCCCTGGTTACAGAAGCCTAAGCTATGTCACAAATCTGTATTCATCAGCATCCTCTAGAGAAGCAGAACCAATTACTGCCACATGTCGGTTCCATCTTACACTACATTTCTATATAGATTCCGAGGGTAATGGAGACTGGATGATACTATGATTTGGGATTTCTTAAAGCTGGAGGTCCTGGTCTAATCCACATGCCTAAGATGCAGAGTGGATGGAGTGGATTCTTCAGAGTTGGGTCTGAAGGCTGAGAACCTGGAGTGCGGAGGACCGGAGAGGGTGGATGTTCTGGCTCACCCTGTTTTGTTCTATTTATTTCCATCTTGGGGAGAGGGCTTTGCTTTACCCAGTCTACTGATCCAGAAGCCAACCTCCTCCACAAAGACCCTCGCAGACACACTCAGAAGCAGCATTCGCCCAGCTGTCTGGGTGGCGTGTAGAGCAGTCGTGTTGACCAGCAGACGTCACCCCCGAGCCAGGCACGGGAGGTTACAGGGCGAGCAAAGCTGGGCAGTTCAAGTGCTTCTTAGCTTTTCCATTCTGCAAACATGTCACTAACAGAATCATCACCCACTGGCAGGAATTCCTTTTGGTGAAGGAAGGTCTCCTTAGCCATGTTCTCATTTTCAAACAGGTTTGGGTTGCTCCCAGCCTTTCTGCATCAGGCGTTTTTAAATTTTCAAATTGGAAAGCAACATTTTATTCATAAGTTGGCTTTCTTTGTTCAAAGAGTCTTTCCTTTGCATATTTGTATCAGTTTTTTTCTCTTAGTTTTTGATTATTATGAATTTTTTCCGAAAAATACATGAAGTTCAAAAAAATAAACTCACACGAACATGTTGTCTAGCTTCAATAATTAGTACGTCTTGTCAATCTCTTTCTGTCCCTCACATTCCTATACAATCACACACACACACACACACACACACACAAATGCTCCTATGTGTTTGTTGTGTTGCTCTTTGGGAATTATTTAAAAGTAAATCTCAAATATCAAGAATATTTTGGCAGTATTAAATAATATACTAAGTTGTTTATAACAAAATTATTACTGTATTTTTATTTCATTGAGTTCTTTACAATAGTTTGTTATTTATTGGGAAGGCAAATCTATGCCTTTTTATTATAGGAATACTTGAAATCATAGGGAATTGGAGAGAAAAAGGAGAATCTAATGCTACTACTTATATTTTGTATATGTCACTCTTGCTTTTTCTTCTATGATTGAATGCCATACGTGGCATTACGTATTTTGGTTTTTCTCTAAATTTGTACTATATCTGAAATTCTTTTCATATTATTGAATATCGTTTTCTATCATTTAATGAGTGAAGTATATGGAAATAAATAATTTACTTCATCACTTATTATTACATTATGATTTTTAAAAATAAAAGATTTATTTATTTCATTGAAAAGTCAGATATGCAGAGAGGAGAGGAGACAGAAAGGAAGATCTTCCTTACACTGATTCACACACAAGTTGCCGCTACTGCCAGAGCCGAGTCAATCTGAAGCCAGGAGCCCAGAGCCTCCTCTGGGTCTCCCACATGAATACAGAGACCTAAGGCTTTGGGCTGTCCTCAACTGCTTTCCCAGGCCACAAGCAGGGAGCTGGATGGGAAGCAGGGCTGCTGGGACTAGAACCAGCGCTCATATGGGATCTTGGCACATACAAGGGTATTTACCTGATATCTGTAATTGGATCACCTTTTGAGTTTTTCCTTTCCCCCACGTGGCAGGTGACCTTGGCATTTGTGCCATGGAGGTGGAGATGGTCGGTGTACACGCCCCTTGAATCCCAGCAGGTTTTGACTTTAAAAGTTGCAGTTTTGAAGTTGTGGTTTTAACTTCATTCCTGTTGTTGACTTTGTTACGTAGCTTCTCGTTTAAAGGCATGTATAGTGATGGTTGTAATAGAGACTATCAGATCCAGATGTGAAGATGCACTGCCCTAGTGTGCATCTCTACTTCCAAATCAAAGATGGACTCCCAACAAAACTGGTGGATATATATTTTGACAATAGAATGCTGGCCTGTCTGGCATTGTCTGCACCAGCAACTTAAGTGTCAGACTTATAAACTTATAACTGCTTATGAAGGACTATACTACTGTAAAAATATGGGGAAAATTTATCGGGGGGTGAGAATTTAGGGAGGCGGAAGGGAAATCCCAGACCCTATGGAATTCTACCATTAAATTAAAATGAAAATAAATAAAGTTGCTGCTAAAAGTATAATGCAGTAAATACATAACTCAGAAACATACTCACTGCTTATCAAGTGTTACCTACTGTCCATTATACTTAAATTCTTTTTTCGTAAAAATTTATTTCAGGAATGAGTATTTAGATGCAGCAGGTTAAGCTGCTGCTCAGCCTGCATCCCATGTCAGGGTGCTGGTTCAAGTCCTGGCTGCTCTGCTTCTGATCCAACTTCCTGCTCATATGCCTGAGGAGCCTGCGACTGACGGCCAAGCGCTTGGGTTTTGCACCCTGGCTGTGCCGCTAGTTTCAGGTTGTGTGGGTGAATGGGAATTAAAGCTCCAGAATGGAAGATCTTTCTCTGTCCCTTAGTCTTTCAAAAAGTAAATCTTTTAAAAAGTTTACTTCCAACTGAGAAAAAGAGATACGCATTAACAGATAGTTTTCCTACCTGCGTTTTCACCCCCAATGGCCATTTGTATTGTTGCAGAAAGGTCTTTTATTCCATTAAAACAGTCTTTAATGAACGAGGGTTTGTTTATGTGAAAGAGAGCCCAGAACAGATTTGTGCCTTTGAGATGGAACACTGTGCCTTTGAATAGTTCACTGGAGGTCTAAGAGGCAGTGAACTTGGAAGAGCTTCCTGCTTCCCCAGCTCCTCCCGTTGGATAACAAGAGTGGGGAGTGGCTTTGGCTTTCAAGACTGGCAGTGTGGCAGGTTTGTTTACACAACATGGGAGTTACACGTCGCCCCACAGTGTTGGGACGGGTGTGGTCCCTGGCAGTGGGAACTTGTCAGCTGCACAGTCATGTTTGTGTGACCGCTGTCTTGTGTGCCTGACTGTGCTTCCTTCTCATCAGCCGAACGCCACAAATAAGCCTGTGATTCCAAAACCAGACACAGGCTCAGTCTCTGTCCCTCCCTCCTTGTCTCAAACTGGGCTCTGTCCAGGGTTTCTGATGATCTAAAGTATACCACCTGTAGCGTCATTGATCATGGCTTGTTCCGGATCTTTCCATCTCGTGCCCACCTGTCAAATCCCAAGTTTTGCTGGTTTCCTCTAGAATTTCTTCTTCCTCTCTCTCCCCCACTCTCCCGCTCTCCTCTCCTTTGCTCCCTCGCTCCCTCTCGCTTCCTCCTGTCTTGCGTCTCTCTTCCCTGTCCCTTGAACCCCTGTGCTGAAAATCTAGCTTCAGTACATTTTTAAAATCAATCTCCCCACTTCTACTTTGAGCTTCCCATCTCCAGCAGGAATGGTGTTCACAAAATGCATCCGTCAAGTCCTCTGGTGGTTTCTCATGGCTCTGGGGACAAATAATGAGCTTCAGCACCCAGACCGACCGCCAGGGTCCTTGCGGTACTCCCTGCCCCCTTGTTAGTTCTGCCCTCTCAGTCTTCCCTGCACACCCTCTGCCTCAGACCATCTGCCTGTTTAACTTCTGTTTCCCCAACAGTGCCCTCAGATGGCCTAAGCTCCCACCAGTACCCTTGTTCTGTGAATTCCTTGGCCCTGGGCTTCTCTGGCATCCTCACAAAGGTAATTAAATAACCGGTTGAGCAATTCAACCTTTGATATCTGCATTACGGTTGCCATGTCATTTAAGGTAGCAACAGTTGGAGAGCAGAATTGGAAGCAGTTTTATTGGCCACATGCCACACCTCACACTCTTCTTGTCAGGTAACATCTTAGACCAAGGTAGACACACACACACACACACACACACAAGTGTCTAAGCTGAATTTCTGCTTTCAGTATTATCAAGGGTAGGAGGAGAGCTGATCTCCTGATTGTGACCTCTGCCCCTTTGTTCTGGAAGTTTCCCTCCACCTTCTTGTGAGCATTTGTGCCCTTGTCTTCAGCATTTGCCCACAATTGCCTCAGTAGCCTTCTCACAATTGATGACCTCCCTGCCTAAGGTTTTTGCAGGGTGATTAGGAGAACACTTGAAGGTGACTGTCTCTGAGGAAAAGGGACAGAGTCCAGACTCTTCTCCTGCTGGCTGTTTTTTTTTTTTTTTTTTTTTTCAGTGTTAATTCCATCACATTAAGCCATGATGCCCATCACTGAACTCATCCCAGAAGAAAAGAGGCTGCTGGGAATTGACCCAGGTCAATGCTGTCTTTTTTTTTTTTTTTTTTTTTTAACATTATCTAAGTTAAGGAAAGCAGGTATTCCTTTAAAGATTTTTTTTTTTAAAGATCGGGAAATGGAAAAAGAAATCAGAAGGAGCCAAATGAGGGCTGTAAGTTATGCGCCTACTGACTTCTCATCCTCTCAGGAAATTGCCTTTGTTTGGGGGAAGTGAAGAGCAGGTGTACGGCCGAGATGGAGAAGGGCTCTGGGGAGAAGCATCGCAGTGTTTTCTGCGGAGCTGGGGCTTTCTCAGAGCACTTTCACAGTAAGCGGCACCTACAGTCCCGTGATCCTCTGGGTGGTCAACAGGCCAGCTGGCTTCTGCATCCCTGACCGCAGCTGTGAGCTTCCCAAACTGCTGTGATAATGAGACCCTTTTGAGGCCCATGTGGGAGTTCGTTTTGGTTGTTAAAGCCACCTGTGGCCACTTAAAGCACCGCTCTTTTCTCAGACGGTCATGGGCCAGGTGGAGGAGCCGGGCTTCTAGTGTCCGCGCAGGAAGCAGATGCAGCCGTGGAGCACAGCGTGATTTGTGGCGTGGCTTCACTTTCCTCACTGCTGATTTTTGCAATCTTCTCGGTTGTTCTCACTCATTTATCATTCCAGGTAAGCCTTATAATTATTGTGTCAAATTCGGTAAGATAAATCCTGCTGGTATTTTGACTAGAGAATGGAATTATATTTAAAGATTAATTTGGAGGACATTTTAGCCCTTTGCAATATTGAGTATTTCATCCAGGAACATGGTGTGCCTTTTACACAAAACTCAGGCTGTCTTTGACGTCCTTCAAAAACATTTCCAGCCCCAAATAAGGTCTGTGTTTCTCCCTGTTTTACTTCCCTCTTTCCTTCCCTTTCCTCGCTCTCATCTTCTCTATTGCGAATAGATGTTTTTTCCCTAATCACTTTTCAAATCCAGTCATATGTTTAAAAAAGTATCGCGCACCTGTAGAATGTCCAATGTATTCCAAGGCATTGATTTTTTTCTATTGTGGTAAAGTATGCATAACAGAAAATGTATCATTTTGGTCATTTTAAATGTACAATTAAAAAAACTAAGTACATTCACCTGGTTGTTTAACCCTCATCACCATCTGTTTCAGAACTTTTTCATTTTCCAAGACTATAGCTCTGTAGTAAGCTTCTGACTTTTAGTAAACAGTGTGACAAGGCACTATTATTTTCAGTAGTTTATAACTGATTATAACTGATGGATAGTCATCCATCTTTGCCTTTTGAGTTATGCTTATTTTAAAGATTTATTTATTTATTGGGAGGCAGGATTATAGAGACTGTGAGAGAGCACACAAGAAGGATCTTGGAACTGCTGGTATATGCCCCAAATGTTAGCAATAGTTAGAGTTGGATCAGTCTGAACCAGGAATTCCATCCAACTATCCCAGGTAGGTGACAGGAATCCAAGGATTTGGGCCATCTTCTGTGGTATCCCAGGTGCATTAGCAGGAAACAGGATCAAAAGCAGAGAAGCCAGGATTTGAACCAGGCACTCAGGTAACAATAAGCAGGCAGCTCAAGCAGCTCAGCACAGCAGCTTAACTGCCTGTGCCACAATGCCAGTTCCATCATTGCCTAGTTCAGTGAGAATGCCTTTAATTTGTGTTTTTATTGAGAAGTAATTATGTTAAATAACTGGTTTGCTATTTTAATGTTTTTAAAGAGTTATTCTATTTCAAATTCAGACAGAAGGAGGGAAGAGAGGGAGAGAGAGGATCTTCCATTGGTTAGCTTACTCCTCAAAACTGCCGGAGTTGGGCCAGGACCCAGGAGTCAAGAGCCTCATCCGGGTCTCCCACATGGGTGCAGGGGCCCAACTTGGGTCATATTCCACTGCTTTCCTTGGTGCAGTAGCAGGGAGCTAAGTCAGAATTGGAATAATCAGAATTCCAATTGTTAGCATTGAAGGTGGTGGATTCATTTGCCATGCCTATTGATACTCTTTACTCAATTATAGAAATATAGTTACATTCAATAAGACTAACTTTAATCCCTTTTGAGAGTGATGTCACCCCATGGCAATTATCTGTTGCCTCTTCAAGTTTCATACACTTTGGAGTGCAACATTGGGAATCCAGCTTCCAAAACACGAAACTCTGGGGCACACTCAAACCATATAATGTGTGGGAAATTGTTGGGAGATTTTTAGTAATCAAGAATGGATGTTGTGCTTCATAAAGTGCTTTCTGTATCAGAATGGACAACTTTTAGGTTTTATTCCATTAGTATGGATTATGTTTGCATCCTGAAGCTTCATTGTGTTGTAGCTGTGGGTACTTTGATGTGCTGCCCACGTAGGCTTCTTTGACTACTATTTAGGTTTTTGTGGCTATATTTCAAATGTGGTCCTTATCTTTCATTAAAAGGTGAAGCTACAGAAGGGGAAGAGAAGAAGAGAGAAACAGGGAGGGAGGGAGAAAGAGAAGGAGAGAGAAGAGAGAACCCTCCCTCTGCTGGTTCTCTCCCCAAATAGCCACAGCAGCCAGGGCTGGGCCAGGTTGAAGCCAGAGCCAGGAATTTCTTTCGAGTGTTCCACATGGGTTCAGGGGCCTAAGTACTTGGAGCAGCTTCTGTTGCTTCCCAGGCAGATTAGCAGGGAGCTGGATTTGGGAGTGATGCAGTTGGGACATGAACTGGTACTCATTGGAATGGTGGTGCCACAGGCTGGAGCTTACCTGCCATACCACAATGCTACCCCTAAGTAAGCGATAGATCTAGGGACATATATTTTTTTAACTGTTCAGTCCTAAAGTTTCCTATTTGTGTTTCCTCTTTAATTTTCTTTTTTTGGGGGGGTTATGCTTACTAAAGTTTAACCTTTGCTAAATTGTCCATCTCAAAGGAATACTTTAAAATATGTCAGTCTTAATATATTTCCTACTTTATCTCAATTGTTTACTTTCTTTTCTATGGGCTTATTGTTTGCTGTCTTGAGTACTTTTTCCCCCTTATTTTGTTCCTAATTATAATGACATTTAACACTTTATTCTTGCGAATACAGCTCTGACTACACTTTGAAAAATGCTAGTCATTGTTTTTGAAACCATTTTATATAAGTGATTTTAATACATACATTTGTAATTGCCGTTTGGCAGAAGAGGTGCATCATAAGGGTTGCTGAAGTGGTAAGAGCACGTGGCCTATATATATGCTATTTTGAAAAGCTTTTGAGATTTTCTTTATAGATGAATGGCTTATACTTGCCTACCTACTTTACAAACATAAAGTGTGTTAGTTGGCTTTTTTGTTCCTTAACATTTTTATAGTGTTTCATATATTTGATGCTAGGGCATAACTGGTCTTGTCTGTTGCCTGTTTAGAAATCTACTTTTATCACATAGTTGCATTCTGTGTGCAGAAAGTACCAGTGAAGAGCCTGCCAATCTGGAACTGATTTTTCTCATTGGAATACATGTCAATGTGTGTGTGTGTTAGGGGATATTCTTAGGGTGGGAATCTTCAGCCACTGGTAGTATACTTTTGCTATAATGATTTTTTTCAGTATTATTCTTTTTTTTTAAATGATTTCCCCCCTTCTTATGATGCTGTCCTGTGTCTAATTTGGACTTTTGAGTTAGTGATTGAGGGTTAAAATTTCAACAGTTTTATTTGTGTTGAATGAACACCCTCATAAATATACAAAGGGTTACTCTTTGTTATAATCTGTTATTTTTACTGCATTCTATAGTGAAATCATAAATGTCCATGAATCATCTAAAGAAGTTCTTGCATGTATCAGGACTGTCAGTCATAGGAGAAAGACAAACAACAATAGGTATGTTTGTTTTTTGCTATTGTGGTGTCATCATGTGACAATACCATTTATTACCATCACCATCATCATCATCATCACCATTCTTATTGTCTGAATCATTATAACAAACATCATGCAATAGCTACACATGCCAGGATGTAGTCAACGTACTTTAAGTGCAGTAACTTCCTTTATACCCATGATGTCATATGACGTGGTTACTGTTGGTCTCACTTCATAGACAAGAAGACCAAGTCACTGAGATGCAGAGCGTGTTGTTGACAACGACACAGATTACGAAAGGCAGAGCTGGAATTTAAACTCCTGGGGCCTGACACTGGGAGTGTCCTTACTCCCATGGAGCCATGCTGTCCTGTTCATACTCACCATTCACCTGACTAGGAAGTTGTAATTTTTGAAATGCTGTGATTTGTACTACTTCCAAGTGTATACATTAACTAAAATATTTTTAGAAGATTTTTTCCCTAAGATTTATTTATTTTACTTGAAAGAGTTAGAGAAAGGATAAGACAGATAAAAGAGAGGTCTTCCATCTGCTGGTTCGCTCTCCAAGTGGCCACAACAGTCAGAACTGGGCTGATCAGCAGCCAGGAGCTTTTTCTGGGTCTCCCACGTGAGCACAGGTTTCCAAGTCTTTGGGCCATTATCCGCTGATTTCCCAGGCTGTAAGAAGGGAGCTAGATTGGAAGTAGCACAGCAGAGACTGGAACCAGTGCCCATATGGGATGCCAGCGCTTCAGTGCAGGAATAGTTGGCTGTATCATGGTGCCATCTGGATGAGAAGCAAGGATTCTGGTTATCCCAAGCCCACTCGATGGGACCATTGAACTGGATACTCCATGTCTAGGAGAGGATGAGACCCTTGTTTATCGGGGTGTAAGGCATGGGTGAAGGAAGAGGATAGAGGTTGCATTCACCTCTCTTCTTCCTGGCAGTTTTAGAGGAAGAGTCCCCTTGGGTCAGATGTCCTCCCTGGGTGAGATGTGGCTGACGTGGGCAAGGCATGACTTGGTGCAGGGTGGCTGCTAATAAGCCTGTGTAGAGGAAGGCAAGCGTTGGTCATCACATCCCCTCACGCGTGTATCAGCCCTGGATGGAGTTTCACTTCTCCGCTCTCCCCAGGTTTACAATGTTGGAAACCCAGATGAACATGGACGGCTGTGTGCTGTGACTTCCTTGCCCTCAACCAGTTTCCCCTGTGAGGGGAAGCCACTTTCTGAACAGCTCTCTCAGTCTAGGACAGCGTGGCTCTCTGTCTTTCTTATCAAGCACCTGCTGTTCAAGTGCACAGTTGGAGCTTATTCTCCCACCCCACTCTCTCAGAGCTAGATGATTATAAACAGAATGGATTCCTTAAACATTTGTAGTTTTCACCACAAGCCTCACATAGTTTTAATGTGGTGGTTTTACAGATACTCTGATTCTTATCACTCTCTTCTTACGCATTCTTTTTGAGTTTTCTTTTAATGTCTTCCTTAACTTTTTTGGGGGGAGGGATATATTTGATTGAGGGGAAATTTAATTACATTTATTCTCTTCCCAAACATACAAAGAACATCTCTGACATATTTTGTGTTTTTTGTTCTGTAATAGTTTCCTTTTATTTACACAAAGCATTTTACACTTACCAGGAAAGTGACATGGCTACAATGTGTGTGTATAGTTCTGTATTGTTTTATTCCTTGTGTAGATGTATGTGATCACACTGCAGTCACGACACAAAATTATTCCATAACCACAAAGATGTTGACTCATCCCCACCCAGGCTCGTCCACTGCCCTGGACCCCTAGCATCCCCTCAATGAGATTGTCCTAGAAATGGAATGGTATAACCGGCCACTATAAAATTGGCTCTGTTCCAAGCATGGTGCACTTGAGATCCATCCAGCTTGTTGAGTGTGCCAGTGTTGCTCATTCCTTCATGTTGCTAAGTTGGCAGTCTCACACCACTTGGTTATTGACCCTCAACATTTGCTATTTTGTTATTCTTAGGTTTACTGATGTGTTCACCGCTTCTCTCCTGCCTGTTGTTTCTTGGGTCACTCTGCTTCTTTCTGAATTTGATTTCTTACTTCTGAAAAGTGCTATAGTCTTTAGTAAATCTTTGAATGGATGTTTGCTAGTGCTCAGGGTTTTTCCTTTTTGCTATTTGTTTGAAATAGATCCTAACTATGGATTTATATATTCTTTCTTTCCCTCATAATTAAAACAAATTATTTGGAAGGCTGAGTGATGGGGAAGAGGGTTGTAAGGGATGGAGGGAAGGAAGGAAAGAGTGATAGCAAGAGAGAGAGAAAAAATCTTCCTGAAATTTTTTGAAATGGATTTTGTCACATACTCCAGATGCATTCTACTTAGCATCAGCATTTTTTTCTTTAACCCGTTTGTATCTTTATATTTAAAATGATTTTCTTAGGACCAGTATTGTCATGTTACAGGTTAATCTGTAGGCTGCAGTACTGGTATCCTATGTGAATACCAGTTCAAGTCTCAGCTGTTCCACTTTCCTTCCAGCTCCCTGTTGATGTGTCAGGAAAGCAGTGGAAGACAACCCAAGTGCTCGGCTCCTGTACCCTCATGGGAGACCCAGAGGAAGTTTCTGGCTCCTGCCATAGGCCTGGTCCAGCCCTGGCTATTGCAGCCATTTGGGGTGTGAATCAGTGGATGAAAGACCTCTCTGTAATTCTGCCTTTCAAATAAATAAAATAATTTTTTAAAATTTATTTTCCTGTAGGCAGGATATAGTAGATTCTTCATTTTAGTGGCCCAGTGTGACAATTTATACCTTTAAGTTTTTTAAAACATTGTTTGTGTTAGTTTTATTTGAAAGGCAGGAAGTGAGAGAGAGAACACGTGTGATTGATTCCATCCATTGGTTTATTCCCTAGATGCCATCGTTGGACAGTGCTAGCTGTGTGACTCCAGCGGTCCAGAACTCAACCCGGGGTTTCCCATGTGCATGGCAGGGACTCCAGATGTGAAGCCTTCGCTTTACTGTCTCCCAGGATGCACATTTGCAGGAAGCTGAATCAAAGTGGAGGAGCCAGGACTCCAGCCGGAACTTGGATACAGGATGTGGGCATATTGTAAGTAGTAACTGCTGTGCCAAATACTCCACCCAGTCTCTGCCTTTTAAGTGGGATGTCTGGACAATTTACATTTACTGTGATTGTTAATATGTTCATTCAAAATGTATAGCCTATTTCTTTTCTTTTTGTCTCATTTGTGTGTACAACCCCCCCCCTTTTTGTTTTCTTCTGCCTTATTTTGGATTAGTTGATTTTTTTTTGTCATTCTATTGTGTCTGCTAGTTTGCTTTGTTATAGGGAAGTTTTTATTTTATTATTTTAGTTTTTGTTTTTGGGTTTACAGCATAAGGTTTAAATGACCAAAGTTTAAATGATATATCATGTTATATAGGAGAACATTACAATAGACTATTTTTGTTTTTCTTCTCCTGCCTTTATACTATTGTGTTGTTGTATACTTTTAGTTATGTTATAATCCCATAACATACTGTCAAATTGTATGTAGCCAATTAAGCTTTTTTTCTAAGCAGTATTATTTAGAAATAATTAACCCATTATATGTTTGTAAGTTAATGATTCATTTTTCTTGTAAAGATTTGTAGATAAAGATTTACTTATTTTATTTGAAAGAGTTAGAGTCAGAGAGGGAGAGACAGTGGGAGGGGTCTTCTGTCTGCTGGTTCATTCCCAAATGGCTACAATGGCCACAGCTGATTTGGTGCAAAGCTGCGATCCAGGACATTCTTACAGGTCTCCTACATAAGTGCAGGGGCATCCTCTGCTGCTCTCCCAGATCCCAAGTAGGGAGCTGGATCCGAAGTGGAGCAGCTGGAACTAGAACTGGTGCTGTCATGGGATGCTGGTGCTGCAGATAGGATTAGCATGCTATGTCAACACACTAGCCCTAACTTAATGATTCTTAGAAAATTGATAACTTGCACAACCATTAGTGTAATTCATTTCTATCATCCATGGATATTCTTCATGCCCGTTTGCAGTTAATTCCGTTCCCAACCTCAGCCCTAGGCAACTGCTGTTATGCTTTCTGTCTTCAAAGGTTACATTTGTTTAGAACTACAGCATGTAAGGTGTTTGTATCCTGTCAGCTAACATCATATGTTGAAAGCATTCCCTGATGTTCATTTCGTCACTGAGTAGCAATTCATTCGTTGCATGTACCACAGTTTGCTTGTCTAAGGTTGTTTCAGTTTTAATCTAGTGTAAAGCTGCTACCTATATTCATATCCAGATTTTAAAAAATGTTTTTAAGTTTCATTTACTTAACTAAGATAGATCTCTAGGAATGTAACTTCCAGAATGTATTCATATGGTGATGTGCGTTTAGAAGAGGCTGTCGTATTTTTTTTTTCCAGAGCGATTCTGGTTTATTCCAACCTGCAATATGTGAGAGGTACAATTGCTCCAAATCATTGCTAACACTGTGTATTGTCAGTATTAACTTTAGTTTTCTCATTAGTATCTCATTCTGTTTTTAATTTGTATTTATGTGAAGGCTAGTGAAGATAGCTCTTCTTTTTGTGTACTTTATATATTCCTGACACATTGGCTTTTTGGTTGTTATGAAATGCTCCTTTTTATCTCTAGAAATATGCCTTGTCCTGAGGTCTGCTTTGCTTCTCATCAGTAGAGTCACTATAGCTTTACTAGGATTAGTGGTTTTCTTGGGTGATCTTTATTATTATTATTATTATTTAGAGGTTTAACTAATTTTTCTTGAAAGGCAGAATTACAGAGAGAGAAGGAGACACACACACACACACACACACACACACACACACACACACACACACACAGATCTTCTATCCACTGGTTCACTTCCCAAATGGCTACAGTGGCTTGAGCTGGGTCAGTCCAAAGCCAGGTGCAGGGCTCAGGGATCTGTGCCATCTTCCATGGCCTTCTCGGGCGCATTAGCAAGGAGCTGGATCAGAAGTGGAACAGCTGGGACTCAAACGAACTTCCACATGGGATGGCAGCACTGCAGGCAAAGGCTTAATCTACAATGCCATGGTATTGTCCCTACTTGGGATTCTTTTATTTCTAACCTGTCTGTGGGCTTATATTTAATGCTCATTTTTGTGAACATTTTGTGTAGCAGGCAGTTGGGGTTGTTTTTGGCTTCGGTCTGACAGCGGTTTTAATTGGAGTGTTTGGAGTGTTTACATTTAGTTTTATTGTTGGTATGATTCTCTTTCAGCCTTTGATTTTAGTGTTTGTTTTCTAGTTTTGTTCTTGCTTCCTTTTTAACTTTTTAGGTTAATTGGATTCTACATACTTACCCATTTAGTATTGTATTATATCCTTGCTAGTGGCTTATATGCTGTATCTGTTTATTCTTTTTAAAATAGTGTTGTCCTTTAGATGGATACAAATATGCATTTATCTCAGTGTAGTTTTAAAGCATTTTACTTATTTGGTGTGTGGAGGGAGGGAGGCAGGAAGGAAGGAAGGAAAGGAGAGAGAGACAGAGAGAATACTTCTATGCTCCTATCAGCCAGATGGCTTCTAAAATAGCAACAATGGCAAGGAGTTGGCCAAGCCAAAGCTGGGAGCTAGAAATGCAGTCCAGGTCTTCCACATGCTGGCAAGGTCCCAATGACTTGAGCAATACCTACTGCATCCCAGGATGTGCAACACCTGGAAACTGGAATCAGGCATTGAATTCAGAGTCAAACAATTACTTGAAAGGCAAATAAGGGGAGAGAAGGAGAGGGAGGGAAAGTGAGGGGGAGAATGCAGATAGAGAAGGAGAGAGAGAGACCTTCCATCTGTTGATTCACTCCCCAAATGCCTGCAACAACCAGCACTGGGGCAGAGTAGGAGCTGGGAACTATTCAGTTCTCCCCTGCTTGAGCCATCACCTGTTGCCTCCCAGGTGTACACCAGCAGAAGGCTGGAATCAGGATCAGGAATGGAGCCAGCATTCCAATTCAGATGTTCTGATCTGAGATGTTGAATTCTCCAGCAGTGTCTTAGTTGCTCTGCTAAAGGCCCACCGCTGCATATAATGGATTAATTCTTAAGTATATTGTTATAACTTTTGTTAAGTGTCTGAATGTATTTTGAAAGAGATTTAACACAACTGATTTTATGTTTGCTCACATAATTACCATTCCTAGTGCCCTTCATTTCTTTTTGTTGATCTGGCTTTTATCTGGAATGCATAATTTTCCTTCAGCTTAAAGTACACTTTTGCACCTGTCTCGTTATTGATTTGTGATGGATAAATGTTCTCAAGTTTTATATATCTGAAAAACTATTTATCATATATATGAGATACATATATATACAAATACATAATACACACATATGATACATTTTTCAAATTAAATACAGATTTTCTGCAAAGTCGTTCACTCTGGCTGTCGGAACTTGAAAATCTTCCCATTTGGGGAGTGGTTGTGCCTTGAAAGCCTTCCTGGTTCTACCCAACACATGCATAGTCCAGTATCTATCAGCACGTGCAGGGACCCTCAGGCAGGTTTGGCCAGCCCTTCTCTGTGTAGCTTCATCTTCCTGATCTGTGTCTTCCAAATTCCCGCAGCCTCAGCCTCCCACACCCCAGTCTCTGTCTCCTCATTCAGTGGGACCACTTTGGTTTCCTCTTCTTGAGCTGCCATCTTCAAACAGTAAGAGGTCCTCAGCCCCCAGGTCCCCTTTTATCTTCCTTCTTGGGGATCATGGCCCATGCTGCTGATGTTGTACGGCATCTGCATACAATGGCCTCATTTTCCAGTTTGCTCCTTGTTTATCTTGGGAGGGCTAGTCCGGTACCCATTACTTCAGTGGGGCTCTGAGTGAACCTGGATAATACTGTTGATCTTTCCTTGCAATATAATATAGCAGCACCACCTCTGAATTTAAGATAAAAAAAGCAAAATGCTCCATGTATTTTCAGGGTTTTTTTGTTGTTGTTGTTTTTCTTCTTTTTCCTGTTGTAGGGGGAGGGGGTAGTGTGTGTGTTTGCAGATTGATTTGTTTAAGAAAACTAAATAGACTTAATAGTTCAAACACCTTTCCCATTAGGAGTAAACACTTTTGTCCACCTTGAACATAAAACACAGATACGGTATATTATATTTATTTCAGTTATGAATATATTTTTTCAGGAAAATATTTTTAAAGGTTTAGTTATTTTTTTGTGAAAGGAATATTTACAGAGAGAAGGACAAATAGAGAGAAAGAGCAACCATTTGCTGGTTCACTCCCTAAATGGTTGCAATGGCCAAAGCTGAGCAGATCTGAATCCAGGAGCCAGGAGCTTCCTCTGGTCTCCCACTTGGGAGCAGGGTCCCAAGGCTTTGGGCCATCCTAGACTGCTTTCCCAGGCCACAAACAGGGAGCTGGATGGCAAATGGAGCAGCCAGGCTGTGAACTGGTACCTATTTGGGATGCTGGCGCTTGAAGGTGAAGAATTAGCTTGTTGAAACCATGGTGACGGCCCCAGGAGGATGTTTTAAGGCATAGCCACAAAATAATACAACTGAATGGAAGATTTCCTGAAACTTTTGGAGAATCTCTTCTTCTTTATTTTAAACATGAATGATGGCTTTCATTTCATACAGCCTTCCTGCTTTATACATTTAAGGAAGATTCTTGGGAATAGATTGTTACCTCTTGGGATGCTGTCACTATATTGGTTGTGGTTGGCCTCTGCTTCCCATCCAGATTCCTGCTGCAGCGCTGAGAGAAAACAAATGATGAGCCAAGGGTGTGGCTTCCTTCCACCCACGGGGAGATCTTCATGCAGTTCAGATCTGACTTCTGGCTTCTCCCTGATCCCACCCTGATGGGTTGTATTTGAGATGCGAGGCAGCAGACAGAGCTTTCCTCTTTTAAATAATTAATAAGGCTAAAAGTAAATCTTTTATTTTAGAATTTGTGGTTGAAAATGACAAGTTTGAGGTAAACATGATTTTAATTCCTTTGAAGGTATGATAATTTCTTTTGTCCTGCTAGTATACTTGTAGAATTTCCCTCAGTTACTGAGTTTCTAATATTGTCCGCAATTCTTCTACTCACCCAGTTGATATAGAATGCAGCTGGTATTTCCAGCCAACAGTGAAGGATACTTGTCTTTAAAACTTAGTGTTTTTCTGCTTTAGTAAAAATGTTTAAATGCTCTTGCTTGAGATATTGTTGGTTATCTCATGCTCAAAAATCAAAGATGCTTAGTTTGTAGCTTTTTTTGTGATGACACTTTGGGCCATGGCTTTGATATGTTTGCTCTGTCTTGAAGAAACGTCTACTCAGTTATTGAGTTTTAATCATCTCTCCAACATATCTGCCAGCTTCTTAAACAGTTTCGTTTAATGTTGTTTTAATATTGATTTTTAAGAGATCTGTTGGCTTGTTTCTAATTATGTCAGCATCGTTTAATCCGATTTTTGCAGTATTGAGTCCTCCCTTCACTGTTTTCTAGCTAGCTGTTTTATTCATTGCAATTGTGTATGGATTGACAGGTCCAGTCCGATAGTTCTTATTTCATACAAAAAACTCACCCTGTGTCCTACTGAGCATAATAGGTAGATGTTTTATGAAACATTCTTTTCATGAAGTTTAGTAAAACATTATTTCTCTGGTAGTCTAAACGTAAGATTGTATGCTAGAATTCTTCTATGCTTATTACATGTTTAGTTAAATAACATTGTCTGCTTTAAAAAATCATATATGATACAAGAGCTGGAGAATGATTTTTTGAAATGAATGGTCTGTGGTGACAATGAGCTCCATTGAGCTGTATATCTGGTGAGAGTCATAATGAATGGTTGAAAAGTGCATTTCTGTGATTTTTTTTAAACTGAAATGCTTATGAATTTTGTGGGATAAATGTTTTTATTTTTATTGAATAGGAGGTGATTGATATGTAGAGGCTGAAAGAGAAAGCTGAAAAAGAAGAGAAAGAAGCAGATGAAAGCTCTTTGTGGCAGTTCCATGGTGCTGTTTCATTTTCTTCAGTTCCTGTGCTTGCTGTTCCATCAAATCCTGTGGGTAAGGAGCCCTTCCGATCAAAAATAAAGAACTTAAAGGAGTAATTTATCGTGTATATTTAAAAGGAAACAAATACAAAGCAAATCTCTACGTGAGAATTGATAAGTATAATATATTAACTGTACCTCTGATAGTAACTATCTCCTCCCTGTTTTCAAGTTAACCCACAGGGTTCTGAATGTGCAGAAGGATGACATATTTCACACATTCTTTAGTCTGTATGATTCATTTAGGTTAGATTAAAACTCTCTAGGATATGAATGTCTTCAAACATAATTTTTTTACAATCCCATCTAATGTTATTTGTCTTATTGTGATCCTTTGGGATGAAAATATGTAGATCTTAGGACATGTCAGATCATAAATATACTGACTAAATGGTCTTCTTATGAATTAATTCTACAGCAAAGTTTTCTTTGTGCCTTCTGTGGCACTTCACTCTTTGGGACCTCAGCAGATTTTTATGGCCTTTGTTATTTTCTTATCATAGAGTCTCCAGGCAGAATGACTATGGCAGCTGCAGCTGACGCCACCAACATCACTGGTCCACTTTCAGAGGTTGGCAGGTAAGTCGTTTTGTCTTCTCATGATCTGATATATTCTTCATACAAAGCACCTTCTAAGCAAGGGAGGTAAGCCAACACGAATGGATTCATTCTTGTAGAATTTAAGCGTAAATGTGGAAAAGGATGACAGATTGGTAACATGCTAGGGTTCTCTTCAACATACAATATTTCTCTTTGGTCCATCTGAAAAGGAGATCATGTTATTAACTGCAGAAGCTCCTGCATCACTCCACCATGCTTTCTCCATGTTTCATTTACTTTTTTTTTTTTTAAATCTGATCTATAGACTCAAGTGATTTTTAAACATGGCATTTAAAACAAAAACTGAAGCCATTGTCTTGATTTCAATTTAGTAATCCTCTCACACTTTGCAACATTGCATTCTGTCATATACAGAACCGTATGCAAAGATTATATTCTAATATAACATTTAATGTGATACAAATATCTTCCTGTTTTTGTGCACTATTTCTCAGTATCGATCTGTATGACCCATCAGACACCACATTGATTTTTATTTTCCATCTGCACCTTCTTGCACACACTGTAATATATCAAGATGCAATGTTGGAGAACAATTCATATTGTTCCTAGACCGAAGGATTGGGAACAGACCGTGATGGATAGCACATGCAGCTGTTACTGATGCAAAGCCTATGTTTAATGAAATTTCCCAAACAAGTGAAAAAATACAGGTGGACTCAAAGGCATTGTAAAATAGGGTTGAAGTTTGCAAAATGAGAAACCATTAGCCCAGTGACTTTTAAAAGATGATTGTGGGACTTATTGAAGTCCTGACTCAAAGATGGTTGAAGGACGTGTCAGGTAGGAGAAAGTATGGAAAATGAGGAACTGGGTCTCTCTGGAAGATGACCACTCAAGCATTTAAGTGTTCATGATTGACTTGGGTCAATTATATGGGGTCTCTGCAATATTGCTGTAGGCTAAGAAGTGGTATTTTTACTTGTACCAAAGTGGATTTAATCCAGGAACATGGACCCATATGACAAGGCTTAAAAGCTCATGCATAAGATATGTCTCAGGTTATTTGTTTATTATAAGAAACAATGTTGGAGAGCCAGAGCAGCTACCAAAGCTTGATTATCCCCATTTGTGCAGAAATACTTTATGGAAGCCAAATCATTATTGTAAGGTTGTTGAGAGAAAAAATAAAGTATAGGTTATGTGGTTGGAGGTCTAGACCCAGCGATGAACCTACCGGATGAAGAAGATGTTTGCAGTGGATGAAGGGAATGAAGATGCCGTATGTTTCTTTCCTTCAATTTGAGCCATCTGTTTGAGTGATCAGCATCCTCTCTCTCCCATCCGTCCGTCTATCCATCCACATGTTTCTTTTCATCAATTATTTATCTGCCTATCCATCTTGCTCCAAATCAGATTATATTCTAGGGTCTGGAAGCCACCATGCAGTTTTAACTCTTAATTTACAGTTTTACACTGAGAAGACAGTGTCAGTTCCTCTGGATATTTGGATAATTTTCTTGAATAATTAAGGGGTGATACTCTGATTGAAGATGTGTTGTAAATAGGTGGTGGAATGGGCATAAAGGACTTGTTTAGAAAACCACAAAATAAGGATACTAATGCCTCTCAGTTACTAACACTTACTGCCAAGGTTAGAGTAGCACAACATCCTGTCCTTCCAGGAAGGTGTAAGAGAACATTTGCAAGAATGGACTTCGGGGATATTCTTAATTCTCCAAACTGTCTCAAAATTTAAGCTATCTCCAGATGTGTTTGTATCTCTGCTTTGAGAACTTACACATGTGATGATGGGTTCTGGGCTATCTACAAGTGTCCTGAGAAATACTAGAATTAAATAAAGTAACTGTGTTGTGCAGACCAGGGATCAGCAGACTGCGGACCCAGCCTACTGCATTTGTGAAACTCTATGGTAACACATGCCCACATCTGTTACATGTTGTCCCTAACTGTTCTAATGTGACAGTAGAGCTGAGTGGTAGCAACAGTCAATGTGTGGCCTCCCAAGACAAAACTGTTCCATTTCTCCCTTCAGAGAAAACATTGGCTGAACCCTGCTGTAGAGAAAAGAATGCAAGCTGCTACTTAGCTTGCATACTACTGGTTCCAACAGCCCTGTTCTGTTTTGTGTTTACACTTCGTTGAGCTAGGCTGAGGGCTTTCTTGATGATTTTGGAGGGTGTGGTCCTTTGGCATACCCGTTCCCACTTTCATCTGCATGGTTAGAGTTGGCGTGGCATGCATCTTGGTGTGACCAAAAGAGGCCTCAGCCTCTTGCTGTGGAGAGTTATTTTCATTCTTTTCTCTCTCCATTGCTCATCTTCATTTCTGATCTGTGGTTACCATGGGGCTCACATAAAATATCTTAAACACAAGTTTATTTTAAGCTGACAACAACTTTACATTAAAAATTGTACACTTCTTTAAAAATCCTGATGATTTCTAAAAAATTGCTTTCTTTTTATTTGAAAGACACACATACTCACTCACAGATGGAGGAGTGGTCCTCATGTATTGGTTCGCTCCTCGAGTGTCCACTGAGGCAGGGTGTTGGCCAAAGCCAGGAGCCTGGAACTCCATCCGGGTCTCTCACATAGGCAACAGGGATCTCTGTACTTAAGGCAGAATCTGCCCTCTGGGGTGTGTGTTAGCTGAAAGAAGGGTCAGAGTGTCATAGCCCAGACTCAAACTAAACACTCCAGTATGGGATTTGAGTATCCTCTGCTTACTTCTTCCAAAACTTCATTGAATCTGTATTTTACTTTTGGTAATATGGGTATTTGAATGATGTTGATTCTACCAAAGCAAGAACATGATAAATCTTTCCATCTTTTAATGTCTTTTATTTCTTTTTAAAATGCTGTATAATTGTCGTGATAGAGGTCGTCCACTTCTTTGGTTAGATTTATTCCAAGGTATTTAAGGTTCTTCTGTACTGTTTTAAAGGGGATTGTGCTTACAAGCTCTTCCTCAGCCACAGAGTTGCTTGTGTATACTAAGGTCATTGATTTAAATTTACTGATTCTGCACCCTGCTACCCTGCCAAACTCTCATATGAGTTCAATAGTCTTTTGATTCTGCTGTGTATAGAATCATGTTGTCTACAGAGATAATTTTTTAAACAAGTTAGTATAAGTTTATTTTGGTGGAAAACTTTAGAGATCCATGCACTTTTTTTTCATGGTATATATTCTGTGTGAACTTTTGAAGACTTCTTGTATGTAGAAGACAATGATATACAATATTCATGGAAAGTTTTTGGTAGGAAAACAATCTTTTAAATATTTTATAAGAATTTTAGGGGAGAATCAAGATGGTGGAATAGGGTAAGGATGCATTTAAACAGAAGGAGAATCATTAGCCATGGTGAAACAAAGAGGGCACATGCCATGAAGAAAGAATCAGGTGTAAATGCATCAAGTACCTAAATCTGTACCCAGAAACTGTGAAACTGTTAGAGGAACACATAGAAAGCAATCTGCAGGATATAGACATTGGCAAAGGCTTCTTAGAAAAATCACCAAAAAATGCAGGCAGTCAAAGCCAAAATAAACAAATGGGACTACATCAAACCAGGAAGCTTCTATACAGCAAAGGAAATAAAGTGAAGAAGCAGCCAGCAGAATGGGAGAAAACCTTTGGACATTACACAACAGATAGGGGATTAATAGCCAGGATTTATTAAGAGCTTTAGAAGCTCAATGACAGCAAAACAAATGACACATTTGGAAATGGGTGGGACCTAGCAAAATAGCCTAGTGGGTTAAGTCCTCACGTTGCATGCACTGAGATCCCACATGGGTGCCAGTTCATATCCTGACTGCTCCACTTACCATCTTACTTCCTGCTTGTGACCTGGGAAAGCAGTAGAGGACAGTCCAAGGTTTTGGGACCCTGCACCCACTTGGGAGGTGTGGAGGAAGCTATTGTCTTTGGGTTGATCTAACTGGAGACTTTTGAGCTTCATGTATCTAGATGTCCATATTTCTTCCCAAATTTGTGATGTTTTCAGCCATTATTTGTTTAAATAAATGATCTGTCCTTTTCTCCACGTCTTCTCTTTCCGAGATCCCTGCAATGCAAATGTTGTTTTATGAATGGTTTCTCATAAACTCCATCTTCTTTCTTTACTATTATTTCTGCTCTGACTGAATATTTTCAAATAACCTGTCTTCATGCTCATAGGTGCTTTTTTTCTGCCTAATCAAGTCCTCCAATGGTATGCTTCTGTATTTTTAAAATTTTATTCATTATATTCTTCAATTCCAAAATTTGTTTGGTTCATTTTTATGATTTCTCTATTAAACTTCTTGTTTTGTTTCTTTCTTTGAAGATTTATTTGTTTATTTTATATGGAAGCCAGATTTACAGAGAGAAATATCTTCTATCTGTTGGTTCACTCCCAAATGGCTTCAAGGACTGGAGCTGAATCGCTCCAAATCCAGGGGCCAGGAACTTCCTCTGTGTCTCCCAAGTGGGGTTAGGGGCCCAAGGTCTTGAACCAGCTTCTATTGCTTTCCCAGGTCATAAGCATGGATCTGTGTCAGATGTGGACATGAATTGACACCCATATGGGATGCCAGTGGCAACAAGAGGATTAGCTTGCTACACTACAAAATACAGGAATATTTTGGAAAATATTGTTGTTGTTTTATATACTTTCTTACAGTTTGCAAGATTCCTTAAAGCAATTATTTTAGAGCCCAGCGTGATAACCTAGTGGCTGAAGTCCTCGCCTTACATGTGCCGGGATCCCATTTGGTACTTGTTTATATCCTCTTTCTTTCTGTAAATCTGTCTTTCCAGTAAAAATAAAAATAGATATTTTTAAAAACTCAATTATTTTAAGTCCTTTTCTGAAAATCCACAAATCACCTTATTTTTGGTATGATTGATTATTAGAATACTGCTATGTCCTTTTGCTGGTGTTTTATGTCTGATTTTTCATGAGTTTTTGATATTTTGTACTGCTTTCTTTGCATTTGGAGTAACTATCATTTTCTTTGGTCTAACAGACTATCTTTGGGAGAGAAATGCCTTCACTGAACAGTAATAGTTCAGCAGGGCATTGTGAGGAGCTCTCAGACTTTTAAAAAATATTTATATATTTCCCTTGTAAAGTCAAATGTTCAGAGAGAAGTAGATAGAGAGGAAGATCTTCCCTCCGGTGGTTCACTCCCCAAGCAGCCACAAGTATTGAAGCTGAGCCAGTCTGAAGCCAGGAGTCAGGAGCTTCATCTGGGTCTCCCACAGGGGTACGGGGCCCCAAGGACTTGGGCCATGCTTGACTGCTTTCCCAGGCCACAGGCAGGGAACTGGATGGGAAGTGGAGAAGCCAGGACAGGTACTGGTGTTCATATGGGATCTCGGTGCATGCAAGGTGAGGACTTTAGCCACTAGGCTATTGTGCTGGGCCTATGAGCGCTCAGACTTTCTCATGATACATCCACTTTATATCTGTTGTTCCCCTTAGGGAGTTGCTTAAGATTGTATACATTTTCTTGAAAAGCGGGCCAAATGCCTGGAGTTTTCCTTACTATAGTGCCACAAGGTACTCAAATGTAGTGCTTTTTGATCTCACAAAGTTGAGCTAAATATGCTTGCATTTTGTCTACACAGATGTGGATTTGGGAGACTCACCTGTGATGTTGCAGTTGAGGCATGAGGGGTGTTTGGCACGCTTCTGGGCACAACTAAGAAAGATGTAATAGGAATCCAAAAATGGCTCCTAGGTGAGCTTGCTCTTGGAGTCTGTGGGGTAGTTAGTAGGATCTACCACCCCTCTTGCTAGTTATTGTCTCTCAACCACTCAGCCATGCTGGCCACATCAACACTCTGTGTGATGGGAAAGAAGTGGGTCTCTTGTCTTCTTCAATGCCCCCTTTCTCAGCTTCCAGAGTATGCATGCTGGAATTTCTCTGTTCTGTTTCTGGATTCCACAATGATATTCTCATCCATGGTGATAGACAACCTCAGTGTTTCTGTGGAGAGATGGTAATCGTAGAAAACCTGTGTTTCCAGCTCTTCAGATCCCTTCTCTGATCTCTGCTTGTCTGTCTTGTTCCTTGAGCTCCAGGACATATATCTCCTTCACTTCTGTCATTAGCTTTCCAAAATCCAGAATTTAGATGGATGTTTGGTTTAACAGCAGAGTTCTGTTTTTAGTGATTCTAGCTTTGAATTCCATCTTATTTTGCACTACTCCTTGTCTTCTCTGTTACCGTATTTTCCATGGCATCTGTTTGCTTATCCCTTATATTAAAATTTTCTCCAGCACAAAATCACATATGCTCAATTCTGTGTTTTACACTATTAAATTTTCAGTAAATTCCTAATAGTTAATTTCCTTTTTCTCATTATCATTCATGGTAGGTCTGCCGGGTCATCTTTTTTGTGCTTGCCTCCGACTTTGCTTGCTCCGCACTGAGACTGTTTCCATGTATTTTCTAGCCATTAGGCCATTTATCTTCCATGACCCTCCTATCTTCAATTCCTCCCGTAAATTACTCAGTGGTGTGGCTACAAGTTGAAGAGAGCAAATCCAATTAAATCTGTTTTGTTCTACTTTTGCATTCTTTTAAAATTTGTATTACTAAAAAGTGGGCACATTTCATTCATTCTGTAGTACAGTCCCAAGCTCTGGATTTTAATGTAAGTACATTGAAGTATAGCATGGTACATAATATGCCAAAATCATTCATTATTTATGTGAAATCATATCTAAGAGGAACACCCTGCCATTTTTTCTTATGAAGTTATTTTCTTACAAAGACATCATTTTTTTTATGTGTAGACATTCCTTTTTTGTTCTGCATTTGAATCTCCTTACTTACTTGCTTGTTCAGGTTGTTCTCTGCTGCTCTCAAGACACGGCTAAGTGGTTTTGTTTTCTCATTGGTCTTATTCTTTCTAGCTTCTGATCTTCCATTTAAAAATGATCAGAGATGTGTCTGATGCAGGACCCTGATGGAAACAGGACAGCGTGGGTGTGTGACAGAAGGTGGGCAGAAATTCCTGGCCAGGAGCCCGAGAGGGAGTCTCTTCGTGTGGAGGTGTCCTTGTGGTCTTCCGCCTTCACCAATACACATGATGAGGTCCACCTTGTCAGTGTCTTTGCACTGCCTCAGGGACCGGGCATAACATACCTGCTTATGCAGGACTGATTCTGACTTCAGGAATCTTTGTATCTCTACAGACCATTTTCTTTTTTGTACATCAGTCATTAGTAATTCCCTCTTCTGGATTTTCAAATGATGGTCTTATGGCTGTCATCTCGCTCTGTCATTGGGACCCATTCCCTTCAACCTCTAATCTGTCCAAGCGAGGACATGGCTCACATGGAGGGGAGGAAAAGCAGGTGGGTGTGAAGGCCTTCAAAGTTCTAAGTAACATGTAGTTTGGTTGTTGATGAAGGACTTGGTAAGATATTAGGAAAAATGATTAGAATTGAAAAAATATTGCTGTCAGATGTGTCTTCTTGAAGTCGTCTTAAAGTTCTCATTCCATTTTGAGGAAATCAACAATGCAAGTCAGAGAGAGAAGTCATTTGGAAATGGTCTGATCAGAGAAGCTACTGTCAGTTCCTGTTGTTCAGTATGGCACCCAGAGGCAGCTGTAACCACACGGGGATCCTGAGACCTCCTGATGATAAGTACAAAGCGTTTCCATTTTCCTAGAAACTTCTACTGGGCAATCCTAGGCTCGATGGTCCATACAGAGAAGTCCTTATCCTCACTGTTACGAGCATTGGATAGCCAATTGCATCTGTGTATTTATCAGTAAAATGATAGGGTGGATGTGCTTTTGGCTTTAATGATACACCCAAAACTGGAGGACATTACCTAAGTGAAATAATCCAGACACAGACACACAGATGCCACATTGCCACTCATGTGTGAAATCTATGAAAGCCAAACTCCTAGAGGTGGAGGGCAGCATGGTGCTCACCAGAGGCTGGGGGTGCAGATAGGGTGGCAATACAGAGGTGGTGAGCAAAGGGTACACAATCCTAACTCAAAAGGAGGAATACGTTTTTTAAGGTCTTTTGCATGTCAAGATGACTACAGTTAATAATAACATGTACCTAAAAATTGCTAAGAGAGTATATTTCAAATGCCTCCTTACAAAAATATTAACTAATTGAAGCGATCGACATGTTAATAAATTTAACACTCCAAGCTGTATATTTCTCCAAAACATCTCATTGTGCCATTATTGTATGTTTTATGATTTGCTCATTAAAATCGTGTTAGTTTTAAAAGTTTTAAATAATCAGCTGTTAGTCAATCTTAGTCTCATTGGAAACTAAGATTTTACTGTGGTTTTAAATTACCATGTGCCTAGTAATAATAATAATAATAATAATAATAATAATAATAATAACAATAATTTAGAAGATCACAGAGGCGAGAGTAGGAGAGCGAAGAGTTGATGGAAGCTGTGTTTTCTTTACACACAAAAAAATAGATAATGTTCTACTTAGTAGGAAGTACTTAACTCTAGAATGGATTTCTTGAAAGGATTAACACTTGAGTGCTTCCCCCTCATTATTTGGGGGTGAAGACACTGGTAGCTCTCTCAGCCACCTGACCACGTATCAGATGAGGAGGCCAGTCAGGTCTGTTTTGTGGTCTGGCTACTCCTGCTGAGTACCACTCACAGAACCACACCCTTTTTCCTGCTCACCCCACCTGCCTGGAGTGTCCATGTCATTTGTAATCACGTTTGTTTTTGATTTTTGATTTTCTGCCTCATTCCCCAAGTTCCATAAGAGTAGTGACCATGAGTGGCTTTGCTTACGTTGGGCTCCACTGCCCACAGTGTTACACAGTACCTGCATGTATATTAGCAAAAATGCAAATTCATAATGATCGCAAGTGTGCACCAACTGGCTTCTGCTCCAATGAGGAGGGGAAGCTGGTTGCTGTAGGCAAGAGAATGTTGCATTTACGTATACATGTTTGACCCTAAAAGAGCCACCCGATTTTACAACTCATTGACAGCAGGGTCTTGGAATGACTGTGGATTCATAAATAACCAGGCAAGTTAAGACTGAAGGAAGAAAACAAACAGCTGAAAAAACTCTGTTTTAAAAATATGTTTCATGATGCACTTTCTCTTATCCAAGAGGCAGTTAACTCGATGTCTATCAGCCTTTAAAGTAAACATGACTCTCTTGGTTAATCTTATTGTGAAAGTTCATGATGTACTGGGTTTAGACTGTATTAATTTGAATGGGATACATAAGAAAAGAAAGAACACTAGACAAGAAAAAGATACCTTAATTCTATTTAGTCTCCAATCATAACCGACATTTGCATAAGGAGCATTCAGAATTTTCAAAAACATAAGCAGTTTTTTATGTTGTTAGTGATAGCCCAAATGTGTACCCTGGCAACTGGTACAAGGTGTTGAAGTTCACCTTCAAGGACTTGAAGTAAAAAAGCCAAATTACAAAACATATGATAGAACAGGCAGCTCAGCCTAAGTTCTTATCCTGGGACTCTCAAGGTCTTTGTGAGAGAAATGTCAATAAGGAACTTTCTTCTAACACAAATAAGCTGAAGGAAATATCTTGATGTTTAGAACTGATAGGACTTTAAAACAGGAAAATCTTCAAAGCAGATGTATTTTTTTTTTCTTTAAAATACAAAATATTTGACCCTTCCCCTTATTCCTGAGCTTTAAGGATGACTTGGGAGTCAAATTCTCATCCTTATCTCGAGTTATAAGGCAACTGCAAGGCCTTTAAGGAAAGTCTTTTTTTTTTTTAAATTCTCATGGTGAGGATAAAATAGGCATCTGAATGAGGAATGGCCTTGAGAATTTCACATAAATTTAAGGAGACCAAAATACCCTGCAACACCCAAGATGGGTTTCCCACCAACTCTGTGTAATACCTCTTCACGCTCTCGTTTGCACACAGCGCCCAAAAGGTACACATCTAATAACTGGTTTCTGGATATGGAGGACATTCTTCTCCTCTTTCCTTGTATTATCACCATCAGATTGTGCATGATTGTAAATTGTACATTTGATCCATGAAATCAAAAGCCAAACTCTAGAGCAGTAGCCTAGAGGCTGAAGTCCTTACCTTGCACATGCCGGGATCCTATATGGGCACTGGTTCATATGCCGGTGGCCCTATGTCCCATCCAGCTCCCAACGTGTGACCTGGGAGAGCAATTGAGGATGGCCCAAAGTCTTGGGACCTTGTACCTGCATAGGAGACCCAGAAGAGGCTCTGGGCTCCTGGCTTCGGATTGGTGTAGCTCTGGCAATAGCGGCTTCGTAGGGCATGAATCAACGGATAGAAGATCTTCCTCTCTGTATCTCCTCCTCTCTGTATATGTGACTTTTCAATTAAAAAAAAATCTAAAAAAAAAAAAAAAAGAGAGAGAGAAACACATCCCTGGATTCCAACTTTTGGTGTCTTTCTTTAGAGACCATAGGGGTTACCGAAATGGTCCAGTGATTTAATGGATTTGATTGGGCCTGAGTTTCAGGACAGGAATTGTAGAAGTAACACAGAAATGGGAAGAAACTAAGGGAGTTCCAAGGAAACAATCCCCGTGCAGTCACTTTCACATTATTGAAAAAATACTGACTGCACAGTTTTTTTTTTTTTTCAGAAACATTTCAATGTAGAAGAAAATTAGTAAGGTTGCTAATCATGTATCCAAGGCAGGGCTTTTAATGAAATAAAAAGGAACAATGGTTTTAATTTCTGCAATGGGCTCGATAGCAAGAGAGGGTGCTGCTATTGAATACTTTCTCATCCCAGTCCACTGGCATTAGGAAGGGAGGGGAGGAGAGAGGCCAGTGGGGCAGTTGGATTTGGGGCTCCCAGGATCAAAGATGAGGCTGCTCCTGATCTTGAAATCTTTGAGGTGAGAGAGGCACCTGATGGAATCCGTGGCTATAGTCTAGCAAACCTGGTAGGAGGCAGGGATGGTTACACTGTGTAGGGTCTATAGTGGTTTGAAAGTCTTTCTCCTAAATGTTGGAAGCTTAAACACCAAGGTCGTAAGTGAGTGGCATTGGGAAGCGGGACCTTTGGGAGGTACTTGGGCACTTCCTCCATGACTGGTCTAATCCACTCTTGGATTAATGGGCTGTTTGTCAAGAAAGGAAGTTCTCCCTAGCATTCACCTTGCCTCTCGCCACACGATGTCTTCTACTGTCACTGGACAGAAGAGAGCGCTGTGGAGAGCTGTGGAGAGCTGTTGCTGGAAAGAAGACCCCTTCTGGATGCAGCCCCTTGACCTTGGGCCTCACAATCTCTGGAACAATGAGCTGAATGAGCCTTAATGCCGTGTGCATATCCCAGGCTGTGGTAATCTGTTGTATCAACAAACAGGCAAGACAGGCTCTCAGCCACCATGTTCCCTTCTTGGGATGTCTCCTACCCTCTGGGCTCTGGTGGCAAGGCAGCCATTGCAAGTTGGGGCAAAGAAAGAGAGATTGTTTTGGGGATGAGGACATAGCTGTGCTCTGCATGCTGGAGTGTCTTGGCTGAAGACAGTCACCGAGAGAGGACTGGCAGGGTCGGAGAAGCACTCTGTGTTAATAACAGTATCAAGGATTGTTGAGGATTTGAGCCAAAGATAACACAATTCTCAGTTTTTATTGTATAGGATAAAGAAGTTTCTGTTTATTGCATGCAAATATGTGTGGTCCTAACTGAGTTCTGAATGTGGAACAACACGTATTCTTCCCACTAGTAGATGAAAATGAAGCTGAACGCATGAGGAATATTTTTCCCTTCTTTTTAAAAAAATTCCTAATTTTAAAGTTTCACTTTCCATGTGTCATTTTCCCAAAGACACCATTTTCTCCCTTTCCATACACCTTCTTTATGCATTTAATTTTATTCCAACAAGTTTGTATTGGCTGAATTGTTACTTATCATTTAGACTTCTCTTTCTTCAACACAGCCTAGAATCTATGAAAAAAAAAAAAGAATCCAAAGAGGCAAAACAATTAGTGGTAATTGTGCAGAAAATTAGAAAGAGCAGGAGACTTCATACTCTAAAAGTCGTGTGAATCTGAAAGTAGAATCTAAGCAGAGCGCAGCACATCTCACCCATCACTCATCTCTGGACGTAGTTTTTTCAGCGTTTCGCTTGCTAGTTTCCCAGCCTGCAGGAGAACTGAGTGGAGATTGGTTGGCGGGCTGCTCAGAGCACGAGGATCATGGCAGTGTAGGAGAAGACAAACATTATGCAAAGCAGAAATATGAAGATGAAGAAGCTCTAAGTCATTTGGCACCCTGTCTACGTGAAGATCCAGGGTGATTCCTGTAGCACAGCCCAGTGGCACGTTTGACACTGAAAACCACCCAGCGAGGTACAGGCAAGGTCAGCTCTGTTCTGTGTTCTCTGCCTGACGCAGAAAAAATGTCTTAGCATCTTTGGAATGAGTTCCAAACAATTTTTTTTTTTTTTTTGGAAAACATTTGCTTGAAAACTGTAAGCTTCCCTTATCTGAAACATTCCCCTTTAAATATTTGGGTAAACACATGTTATCTTGTTGCCTTAGACATTTTTCATGTTTAGAGATTGTCTTCTAAAATTCTTAGCTCTTGTCACTGCTAACAACACACCCTACAGAATTATATCATGACAGACTTGAATAAAGACCTGTTACTTAGCTTACTTCACTTATGAACTCTGGTGAGCATTATAACTTTGTTGATTTAAATCTTTCTGTGACTCAAAAGACAACACAGCCTTTTAGAAAACACCCTTAAAATGTATTACATGTGTAACAAATAATACATTGTTAAAATTCTTGAAAATTCAGGTAAATGAAAATTAAAATTACCTCTACCAATGACTACTGAGCAATTCCTGTCATTTTAGATGCTAATTTTTAGCTACTAAAAACACGGAAAAACACATTCAACTAAAATGTACATTGACTCTTTATGTATTTTAGACTTTTAGAGTAATGGAATATAATAAAATGTTTGTAAATTATTTTCCCGTTTTTAAATCCTGTAGGCATATTCTTACAACTGTACATTTACTGAACCATCCCTAAAGTCTGTCTCATGTTCTATTATATAAATGTATCATACTTTATTTAGTTCTTAAAGATTTTTCTCTATTACAAATGACACTGGAATCTGTGTAAGTTTTTCCCATTTGGTGAATTCTAGAAAGTGCCTTGTCATATTTTTGCCTAATTCTTTTCTATGGGATGGATACCTATCTATTCCCTACAGAAAATGACAGGAAAATGCTTCTTTCCTTACCCCTTTGCTAACATGGGTTCTGCTTCTACATTTTATCTTCCTTGATAAAGTTACGTACTGAGATTGTATTTAAATTTTGTGACTGTTTTTGTCTTCTTTTTTAAGAATTGACTTTTGTTAATGTCTTTGAACCCTTAAAACATTTACCTCTTTTTTTTCACACTTGTAACGACTTTTTAACAAAGCCATAGGAATCCTTTGTCGTGTATAATATAAATGAATATTCTCAGTTTTTGTTGAATGTGTATTTTGTAGGATAGAAATTTTCACTTTTCACATAGCCTAAGTTTTCATTATTCTAAGTATCATTCCTCTATGTTATGTTTAAGTAGGCCATAAGATCATATAACTATTCATTAATACTGTCCCCTAGAGATTTTATAGTTTATTTTTCTTGTATCTTTTTTTCTATTCCTGTTTCTTTGTCACTCATCCTTTTTTTCTGTTGCATTTAAGAAAGGTCTTGAATTTCAGTGATTGATAATAATACCCATGTATTGGGCCCGGCGCGGTGGCGCAAGTGGTTAAAGGTCCTCGCCTTGCACGCCCGGGATCCCATATGGGCGCCGGTTCTAATCCCGGCAGCCCCGCTTCCCTTCCAGCTCCCTGCCTGTGGCCTGGGAAAGCAGTCGAGGACAGCCCAAAGCTTTGGGAACCTGCACCCGCGTGGGAGACCCGGAAGAGGCTCCTGGCTTTGGATCGGCATAGTATCGGCCCGTTGCGCTCACTTGGGGAGTGAATCATCGGACGGAAGATCTTCCTCTCTGTCTCTCCTCTCTGTATATCCGCCTTTCCAATGAAAAAATAATAAAAATAAATATTTAAAAAAAAATAATACCCATGTATTGCTCACTCTTTCTACATGTTGGCTGCAGATTCGCATGGTCTCATTCTGGGAGTCAGACTGAAGGCTCTTGTTGAGTGTCCTGACAGAGGGACAAAGGGCAGTGATGACACATAGCATGGCACTAAGAGCCTCTACCAGGATGTAGACTATGCCACATTTCTTTGGCTGAGTCAGATCATGTGGCATCAATGGCACATGGGAAATACATTCTCATAGGAAAGGGAATGTATAATTCAGAACTAAGTGCCATCTGTTGTGTTTGAAATAGTGCCTTACTTTATCCAACTTTCATTGCAATCTGCTAACAATCTGATTGTCCATATACTCTGTTCTACCACACCTTGCATTCTTTCAGGCCCTTATTTCTAGTCTTGGTTTTCTGTTGGTTTTATTGTGTTTTTCTATCCCCGTACCAGAACTAGTTAAAGTCAGCTGGTGCAAAACCCACTTTATTTCCCTTCATTAAAGAAATGTGGTTGTGATTCTTTGAAAACTTGCATGATTTCTAAAAAAGAAGGTTAAAATTACATTTAACATGTATTTGGAGGATAATGAATTTCTTTTGCAATATTATCATCTCATCCATGAACATGGTATATAGTTTAATTTGGGTGTGTTTTGGTATTATGTAGAGTTTTATAGCTTGGTAAAAGACATGTCTTAAATGTAAATTTTATGTTTTCAGGAAACTTTATAGTTGTTTATGCTCTTGTGAGGTGATTTTCTCTTATGGCTTTCTCCCTTAAGTGGTTTTGAGTAGAATGAGAAGAAGTCATTATATTTTGTACATTCTTTTTTACCTTGTTTCTATTCTGATCTAGTTTATTTTTAGGATTTTTGTGTGATTTTGTTTTGTTTTTGAAGCCAAGTAGGTAGACATATTATTGTAGTTTATATTTTATTTCTTTCCCCAATTTACTGCACCAGACAAAAACTCCAAGACAGTATTAAAAAGATAATAATTATTTCTTGAATCCTTTTCTGTTTATTTTCTAAGGAGAGAGACTCTTGCTGCTGTTGACTCTCCCAATCCTGGTGTAAGAAGGTGATTTTACCAGGAATGCCACTGAATTTAATTAGTGTTTTCTGTCCTCCTTAAAAATTGTCACAAATTTTTTCCTGGGATCTAATTTTTGAGTCACATCAATTTTTCATTTCTAGAAGTAATTCTAGTGGTATACCATGTGATATTCTTTGAATATAGAATTGTATTTAACTGGTTACACTTAAGTGGCTTTTTACTTCTGTATTTAAATTTTAATTTTTCAAGTTTCCTTTTATTAAGGAGATGATTTTGTTAACTTTGTGCAGTATCAAAATTGTACTACTTATACAAAATTAGTCTCCCACATTTTCTACATTTTTTGTAGAATTTCAACAATATTGAAATGAATATGTTAAAACTACTCATTTATGATATTGTCATAAAGTCATTTATGTTTTTGAACTCTTCTTGGGAGTGCTTTTATTTACACTTTCTAACCAAAAGTTTCCTTTAATCAAGAGTTAAAAATCAACTAATTAAGCATCTAGGGTACCCTGTTCCATTTCAGCTACTTCAGAAAATATAAATTAAAACAATTTTGAGATTTGACTTTACAAGTTTTGTTAGATCCTAACACAGTAAAGGTGACAATTCTCTGTGCAACCAACAGATGGCGAAGCAGTCACTGTTGCTTTAGACCTGATTTCAGAACGATATCTTTAATGGCTCCTAATATTATATAATTGCCTTGCTTCAATTTCTCTCCCTCTCTTCCTTTCTCTTCCCCCTTCGTCATTTCCTCCTCCTTTTTTTCCTGTCCTTCCATTCCCTTCCTGTCTTTCTTTTTCTCTTTCTCTTGCCTACCTCTGGAATGTTTATGAATTTTCCAAGAACCAGAGCTTGGATTTTTTTTTTTTACTGGTATTACTAGTTCAGTTAATTCCTGCTTTTTAAATTTCATGTCATTTTCCTTTTTAGTAAAAACTAATTTATTTTAACTTTATTTTCAATGTCATTCGATACTGAAAACGGCTAATTGCATGAATTTCCCACTGATTAACACCTTGACCACATTCCACTCTTTTTGATATAATTTCTTTTAATTGTGATTACTTCTAAGTCATCTATCATCACAATTAAGCTTTTAGAATCTGTTTATTTTGCTTATTGGAAAGGGAGAATGCTGTTACACATTCCCTCAAACTCTAGAGCTGAGAACTCAATGCAGGGACCCAGGGATTTGATTGTCATTGGCTGCCAGCGAAGGTGCACATTAACAGGAAGTTCGCGTCGGGAGTGGAGCTGGGACTCCGATGCAGGCGCGTGTTTGGTCATGGAATGTGGATGTTGTAACCGACTCACCAAGCGCTCATCTCCACCCCTGTAGTTTCACTGTATTCTTATACATGCTTGTGTAGACAGGTTTGTTTTACATGCTATGAAGTGAGGTTCAATATCTACTCACCCGTTATGAAGTCGTAGAAGGCAGAAAACTTGACATAGCCTGAAATGCTCACTGATAAATTATTCATAAAATTCATCTTGTCCTTCAAGCTCCCTTTACTAGTCTGTATCAGTTTGTCGGCTCAGATGTCTGTCCAGTAATTTGTGGCTGGCTCTCCAGCATTTTTTTTTTATTATATAAAACAAAGAAAATACATCGGATTTTATTTTAAAAAGTTATAGGATTTTGTGAAGATGGTGAGTGTGATGTTGGAAAACTACTAGAATCATCCAGATTTCTTTGAGAGATGAAAATCTGACAGCGTGTGACTGAAAGAAGAGATAAACCTGCAGGGTGATGACGTGATAATTCAGAGGAGAAATACCTAAGCAGAAATGCAGTGAAACGGGCCTGAGGGAAAGGCGTGGGTTTTTTTTCTTTCTGAAAAGCGATTCTGCTATTGCAAAAGGAAAGATGCTGTGTGAAGAGACCCCAGGATTTCGTCAGAATACACATGCCAAAATCAACATTTCTCTTTTGTTCTTTACTGTCATTACTCACACAAGAAAATTGACTTTATTAACTTTTTTGTTTGAGTTTGCTTTTCACAGTAAACTTTTCCTCCAATTTTTCTACCTCATTATTAAGTTTTAAACTTCTTTTAGGGGCTTATTATAGCAAGATTATTTTCTGTTATCCAAAGTAATGCTTATCAACTTATAATATTATTGCAATTTGTTAGTAAGCTTTCTGTGTTTATGGTTTCCCATAATTAACAGAAATAGGTATTCGTCTCATTTTAAAATTAAACTTCTAAAAGTTTTCATGATTTTGATTCTTTATATCTTTATTGTTTTTTGCATTCTTTGTACAAAACAATAACAGTATGTTTACATTTCTCAAAATTAAAATGTTTGTTTCAATTTTTTTTGCATTTTTTTTGATGGTGGAAAGCTGAGGTTTATTAGTGGCATCAGACTTTATAGATTGAGGGTTATATAGGATAAGGGAGGAGCTATTGAGCTTATCAACAATGCCCATCAACTGTTTCTATACTTTTGTTTGGGACTCTTTTGTATATTCCACCAAGTGTTGTCATTCACATGCTGTCCACTCAACTGTTCTCATACAAATGATATCCATTTAGTTATATGAATGGTACACATTCAGTTCTTTTCATACAAATGATGTCCAATCAGTTATACAAAAAGTATCCGTTCAGTTGTATCATACAAAGGATATCCAATCAGTCACACAACTGGCATCCATCCAGTTGGTCTCACACAAATGCTATCTAATCAATTGTAATCCTGTGCTCCCTGACCTTCTAGGGTCACAATGTCCTTCTACAAATCCCCCTTCTGTGTTTTTAAATATTAGGCCTGAAAGATGTAGCTATGGGAATCGTGCTCTTGGAAGAGCAGAAAATGGGGAGAAGCAGTATTATATATTATACAAAGATGACTTCACCAGGGACTACATACCCTACTGCCTATTATCCCATTTAACTCCCCAACATTCTTTTTCCCAGGAGAATGAACCCTGGCTGCTGAGAGGGATAAAGGGCTGATGACCACTGTGGCTACTTCATGCTGAAAAAGGAACAGAGAGAGGGGGCCACAGCAGCCAGGCATTTTTCAGGGAATGCATCTAGGGGGTCCCTGGTAGAAGGTAGAAAAATAACAGGATTTCTCCCGAGCTAACATGTTTTGAGTTTAGCGTAAAGCAGAGTGGCACAGGAACAGTGAAAGGATCAACATTAACATCCATCATATATAACAGCTGAGTACAAACTTAACATCAAAGTTTCTATGCAGTTACGTCTTGTTTAGCATTAACAGTTTTAAATTGATAAAAAGTTTTTTGGGGAGAATCTTAACCCACAATTTAAACTTTGCAGTTTATAGTGTTCAAGCACGATTTTGTAGAACTTTGAAATGTATGTAGATTATTAGACACTCTTTTGCTTAGGAGAATTCTCTTTTCTCATTTATTTGTTCATTCATTCAACTATTCTTTTCTATCACTCTTAACTCATTAGTATCTCCTTTATATTTGGAATATAATCCAATAGGGCAGAGCAGGCCTTCACAGAGTTCACAAAAAATGTGTAGTATGAGAAAAGCTATGCGTAAGTTTAAACATTTTTTTTTTACACCAAAAATAAGCTTTTCTTTTAATTTCATTTTCCACAAAGCTGTTGAAGTGCCTTGTACTACTTCATTACATTATTATTTAAATTGATCCAGCTGTGTCCTTTGGGAATTTTTTTTCAGTTGGTTTTTGTTGACATGCCCCATCATGGTTATTGATTTTGAACACTCCTTTATTTTGTGTGTATCCTGCCTAAATCTGAGATTCAGTCATTTCTCTGAAGAGCTCTTGTTTCATCAATTAGAGAATGGTTTAGAAACCAAGATGTGGTACCAGGCGGTACCAGGCATTTGTTGGGTGTTTGTTACTTGTCGCCACGATCAACTGACTGAGCAAGAAGATATGTGTATGCTAGCCTGTGTGTATACTTACAGCCATAAATATTTCCGTACGTAACCATCTGTGTATGTGCCAGGCCGAATATGTGTACACTGTTATCTCCAACTCCAGTCCACACAAATTCACACGAATCTCCCTTTGCTTTTCTGTAAACTACTCCAGAATTTCATTTGTGGAAGTTATTTCCTTAAAATAATAATATCCTACTTCTAAAAATGTGTTTCTATTGACATGTTCACTACAAAATATTTGGAAAATTTAACAAAGAATATGGAAGAAAATAAAATCTTCTATATTTAGTCCTTGTTAACATTTACGTATGCATGCACACACAAACCATTTTTATTAACAGAATTGTGAAATTGTGTTCATATTAGACATACGATACTATAATCTGCTTTTCCTATTCAATAGTGTATAATCAGCTTTTCTCCTCCTGCCGTTACCTTCTTTTTAAAGGTCACACTTCTAATTGCTTGAAAAATATTAACCTTTCCTTTTGAGCATTTAAGGTTTAATAATTTTTAGTCTTATGAATAACTATAGTAAACACTCCTTGTCTTAAGTCATTATGCATGTGTCTGGTTTTAAAATTTGGAGATATTTTATAGCAGTTAAATTATTAGGCCCCCAGAAGAATGGCTTTACCTGCTATGCCACAATGCCAACTCCCTAAAATAGCGTTTTAATTTTGAAACACATGTATACTCGGTGTCGCAAACTTTGAGGAACACAGGAAAGTGCAAAGAAGAACTAACTTTCTGTGACTTCTTCACTCAGGCTTGGTTCACTGCTTTTCCTTTTGTTTTGTTATACGTGATAGGTTGAATATTTCCCACTAAAATCCGTAGGTTGCAACCTTATCAACAGTGTGATGGTTTTGAGAGGTGGTTCCCATATGAGAGCGGTGCTTCATAAGTGGGATTGGTGACCTTAATAACAAGGCCCTGTAGAGCTGCCTTGTCCCTTCTACCACGTGTGGATGGTGAGGCAGAGTACCAGCTATGAATGGGTCCTCACTTGATGCTGATTCTGTTTGGATATTGCACTACCCAGATCCCAGACCTGTAAGAAATGGTTATTTATAATCTACCCGCTTTATTTATTGTATTTTGTCATGATAACCCAAATGGACTAGGAATGACATGTCTATTCACACACCAGAAACCAGTAGTTTACATATTATGTATGAAAAGTGGAGCTCTGTCTTCCTTGTTTTGTGACCTGCTTAGCAGTCACTTAATGAGACAGACATACAGTAGTAGTCTTTTTGCATCTTGGGAACATGTGTCTGTGTATCTTTTCCGTGGCCGCCTTCATCATTACCTTACTTTACGACCTCCAAGCTTCCTATCCCTGTTCTTTGGGCCAAAAGGTTTTGCATAGGATATGTGACCTTTGCTTCCCGGAATTATATCCCACTGTGTTCTTTGGAGCTGCTCTGCGTCTGCCACCTTGCTGGCCTTGAGAGCAGGGCTTCGGAGGCCAGGCTGCTTTCTGCTGTGAGAACACTTTCTGACCCTGTGTGCAGCTTGGCTTTGAATTTTTCATGGTACAACTCAGAGATGACTGTAATATTTCCCCAAATGTGCCTAAAGGTACTGAGACGAAACAGGAGACAATGGACAGAGAAAATGAACATTAGTTGCTGAATTGTTCTCTGAGTCCATAGATCCTGATTCCTCCACCTGAATCTCCAAATGGAGCTGATAGGCCACTGCCTCAACAAGTCTGAGAGATGCACCTTGCATATCTGTGTTTTCCAGTGGTTTTGTCTACTGCCCTTCTCGTTGATGGAGCTTTCCTTCTCTCTCTCCCCACCTGCCCTGAAGTATTCGTTTGTTGAAATCCTCCTACAAGCTCAAGCTAACACAAACAACAACAATAATAAAAAATCAGACATAATGCTCACCATTGCAATTGTATTTGTAAATGCAGAAGGTGGGCCATCAATAGGAGATGGATTGACGAAACTAATGAGGTATCAGATGGCTGTCTAAAGAAGTAATATTTCAAAATAAAGTTAAGGAATTATCTGTAGGGCATAATTTTACTGAAAAAAGGAAAGTAGAGAGGAAGGTGTATATAGCATAGCAACAGTTATTAGAAAAATGAGGGTATATTAATATCCATGCATATTTTATATAAAACTTTAATAAAAACCATAAAATGATATAGTTAGATGCAAGGACAGCAGAAAACATGGGAGAGGAAAAATGGTAGAAGTTAGACTTCTCACACTATATCTTGTTTATAGATTTAATTTTGGTACCCTGTAATGCTTTACATGTAAATAAAATATTTTTAAACATAGATTAAAATGAAATAAATAAAAATTAAATATGATCTCTAGAAATCAAAGTCAGAATGAAAACAACTGTATGTGAATATACAGGGAATCGGTGATTCAATTAAGCATGAAGTTGCTTCAAGTGAGTTTAAAACCAAGGCAGTTTGGCTGGGCATTCTTTGTGTATTCACTCCAAGTTCTAGAAGAACTGTGAAATGTTCTGGCTTTGTGCATTGAGAAGACCTAGGAACAATGGCCAGTCAGTTACCTGGCATTCACATGAAGCTGATCTTAAGACCATTTCTCTGTGTAAGGACCTAGGAATAGTATATGAAATGCCAGGTCCTGGGTGCAGGAAGTGGTCAAGTTGAACTTGAGAACCTCTTTGTACCAGGCATCAAAGATGCTGTCAAAGAAAGAATGGAGCCAACTACCCAGACCAGAAGCTGCTTGAGCCATAACATGCCAACGGATGACAAAGGGGTGAAACATTAATTATGCTAAACTTGTAGAATTCATAAGGAAGTGGAAACAAATGCCTCGTGATCATCTGAAGTGTGTTGCAGAACCAACAAAAAGTGAAAGAATAAACATTTGGCAAACTTTTCTACTTGCTTCCTTTCTCTCTCTATGTACCTTTCTTCCTCCTTTCCTTTCTCTCCCTCCATCCTTCCTTCCTTTTTTTTTCCCCTCAACAAAGACACTTCATTGAAAGCGATGACATCCACAGCTGATAAGGAAGGAAGGAAGGAACAGTGGATGATCATCATATTGCAACCCCTAGTGAAACAATGAATCTAGATAGAGATCAGCATTGACCGCTGTCAACACAAACAACAAGATACCTGGGTGGTGTTTGCCTCCTGATGGAAACACACAACACACACCAGCTCTGAAGCACTGTTGTGCAGAAACACAGACCCAAGCCTGGTCAAACTTCTGAATGGAACAGTCAGTGTCTAAGACAGACTCAATACAGCAAAACATGCCAAGTGACACTGCTGGTAAAGGGCCTTGCCTCCATAATGAATTGCAAGGATATAAAGATGAGGAAGGAGATCCTTAAAAGATTTAAGAAGCATAAAATGTACTCCTGCTTGTCTTTGATTTATACAAACCAACTGTTAAAAAGAATGAGATATCTGATGGTATTCAAGTTATAATTTAGATGTGATAAGGTCATATTTGAAAGAACAGTTGTTATTGTTTTTGATACACATACTGACATACTTTCAGATGAGGCAATGTGATTTCTGGGCCTTGCTTCAAAATGGGGGATGGTGTGATAGTACGGAAGAAATAAACATGGCCTTGTACTGTGGTTCTTGTGGCTGGGTAAGGGTTACAGGCAGATCCACCACGTTGGTCATTCTACTTTTGCATAGATAAAAGGGTGTCTTGATGTAAAAGACAGGAGAAGAATGGAGAGAGTGGAAGGAGAAGGAAGGAGTCCTATTGTAGAACTCTAGAGTCTCCTACAGTTGAGTTCCTCCTACTTCCTTGGGAACTCATGGGTGGGAAAGAGAATATATACAGATGCAGAGCAAGGCAGGCTGGGTCTGCTGAGAGATGCTTTCACGTGGTCTGCTAAGATCCAACATGACCCACAATAAATAGACAGCCTCTTTCGTGGTTCTGTAGAACTGTAGTTCTCACAGAGGGGTCCGGGCAGTCTTGGCATCCTTGAAACTATTTCAGGAATCTGTTTGATCAAACCTGTTGTCATATTGAGACTGAGCTATTTCTGCCCTTTTCACTTTCATTCTTTGACTGGTATACAGACAAGTTCTCTAGAAGTACGAATTTAGATAACGTTGACATTCTGGCAGCTCACGGAGAATGTGCCCATGTGTTATTATTGTGTGTATGTATATTGTATTTAACATTTTTATACTCACTTTCTAATACATTGACTAACAACAAATATAATTCACACAAAGGGACTTTGGATACTGCAATCACATTGAAAAATGTTAGTGTATCTAGAATCCAAACATTTGGAATCTCTGACACTGATAACGGGTTAGCCACTAGATGAGCACATCTTGATTTTAAAATAATGACACTGACCTACAGTGCATGAACAAAATGGCCTTTAATCTTTGAAAACAAAGAAGTGTTGGGTTTGCCAATTTAAATTCATCTGCATTCCTAAACACACACACTACAAGAAAAAAAAACAAAACCGATGGATTATTTGTTGGTTATCCATCTCCTTTTTTCCCAAGATTTCAAAGTCACAGGGCTAATTCTTAGTCAAGACTCATGGGCCAAATACTTGGACTTTCTCTCTGGTAATCTCTGTCAAGGATAATCTTTTCCCAATTACATGGCCTCCAGGGGACCTGGGCATACTTAAGGTCACTGAAGGTTACGTAGGGTTTCTGGAAGGTACTTCCTTTTTCACTCGCCCATCCTCATTTCTCTTTACTATCTGAGGTTTGTTCTCTCCTCAGTACTCAGCCCAGCCACTAATGTTCCCCAGTTGCCAAACACCAATACTATTGTCCACTCTGATGGGACAGCAGCAGGTCCTTACAGTGTGGGTGGGAGAAGCAAGAAAGAGGTGAAGGACAGAAAAAGTGGTTCCATCTGGAAGGCTTCTAGCCCCAGGTATGATTGCTTGTAAGAGCCACCAGTGATGAGTGCATTTTGAGAGTTTGTCTCATTGCTGTTGTGGTCTCACTCTGTCTCTGTCCCTGTCTACTGACTGACAATCTTGTTTGGATCACCTCCACCCCAGTTACCACAACATCATATCCCTCCTGTATCCTAGACTCAGTAACCACCATTCATGATCACTTTCCGGACTACTAACTCCAACTTCTCTCCCTCTGCTGAGCATATATGGCAAATATCACTCTTGGTTAAACCCAATGGCCCTCCTGCTCCAGCCTGTCTCTAGGCAATTGAATGTGACTGGTTAAACATACTTGTGCTTATTGGTCTGACTTTTAACTTTGACCACAAGTATCTGGGGAACTTTCTGCATCTTCTAGCAATGTCATTATGGTCTTCTCTTTGAGTCAACTTTTCGTATTTTTAAATATGTCCTCAAATATCTTACACTAGAAAGCTTATGCATATGTTGTCTGGATGTGGGCACTTTGGGGAGTGAAAGGAGGCACAATTAATATATTTTGCAGGGGAGCAACAGACTAAATTGGTATTATTCCAGGCATTTAGCATACCCCAACCTATACCAACCTCACTTAGCTTTCCTTAGCTTTCCAATGGATGGCATTTTAATCTCCTGTGGCTGCCAGACAGAATAAATTGCTACAAAATTGGAGCATCAAAGTAATGGAAATACATTCTTCCATGGCTGTGAAGACTGGGAATCTGGAAGTGTTAACAAGGCTGTGCTTTCCTGTAAGGCTCCAGGGAAGAGCCCTCCTTTGTCTTTTCATAGCTTTTGGTCGTGGCTGGAAGGTCTCGGCATTCTTTGAATGCTAGATGTATCATTCTGGGTCTGCCTGCATCTTCTTCACACATCAGGCCCTGAGTCTCTGTCTCCATTTTCTGTGAACACTTGTCATTGAATTAAGGTCCACCCTAATCTTAAATGAACTCAGCTTAACTAACTACATGCGCAAATACAATCATGTTCCAAGTCTCTGAAAGAATATCAGTGTTCAGGGGTATACAATTAAGCCTAGCACAGGTGGATGGATCCCCCTCTTTTCCTAAGACCACTCCCTTCACTTTGGCCTCTTCTTCTCCTATTAGACATTTCAAGGAGTTTGATCCTGGAAGTCTCTCCATTGTGTGATCTTTCCCCAGCATTTATTGCCTCACTCTTGCCATTGTAAAAAATATGGCATAATAACTGCTATATTAAAAAGCCTGACTGCATCTAACGCCCCCTCCACCTACTGGCCCATTTCTCTGCTCTTTATAGTAAAAGGCCTTGAATGAGTCACCTGTGCCCACCATCTGTACTTCCTCTCCGCCAAAGCTTCCATGTCTCACTCTGGCTTTTAGTTTTCCTGTACCTCGAGAACTGCACCCTTCTCTCCATGCTGCCATGTCTTACACTGCCAGTCTTGCTCTCTTCCACCTATGGGGACAGCACACCCGTTGGTTCTCTCCTTCCTCAGTCGTCTCCACTGCTTGTCACCCTCTTCCTGATCTTTTTGATGCAGGATTGCCACGGGCTCCATATGGGACCTGTGTTCTCTCCACCAGTGCTCATAGCTACTTCCCTTTGTCACTGTCAGTGTGCTGACCACTCCCACTTCTGTGACCAGCACAAGACTTGCATGCTGAACACCTGCTTGTCTCCACTTGGCCGTCTGCTGTGTACCTCCAATGTATATACATGTATATACACTGAACTCTTCATATACCGAGTATCATCTAGTTGCTTCAAATCCAAACTCTCTTCATCTTGGTGGCTCTCTCCCTAGTCCCATCCCCGGGACATCCAGCATGAACTCCTGTTATGGGCTCCAGCAGCATCCTTGTCGCTCCTTGTCCCTTTCTCTGCCCAGGAGCTCGGAGCTGACGGCATTCTCTTGCTCAAGGCCCCCCCAGAAGATCTCTCACATCATAAAGAATATATATATATATATTTTGTTTTGTTTTGTTTTTTACCTTGACTAACAGGTGGGCTTTCTTGCTTCTCTCTTTCTGGACTCCTTTCGGCTCACTAGCTTTTTTCTCACGGGCTTAATTGCCACAGACCTTGAACATATCAACATTTTTTAGCCTCGGGGTTTTGCTCACCCTCCCTTCCCCTGACATTCTCTGACCTTGGGTTTCTGCTGAAATGGTCACCACTGCAGTGAGGTTTTACCTAAGCACCTTATCTAAACCAGTCCTCACTCCTACACCCAGCACGCCTTGTCTCAGTTTCTGCCCGTCTCTCCCTCTCCGGCTTCATTTTCTTTCCACTTTTGTCACACCTGCAGGCATATTGTATATACCCATAAATACATATAACTATGCTCTTCGTGAATTATTTCTCCTCACTCTGCTGGAAGCTCCATGAGGCAGGGCACCATTTGTTTTATTCAGCGAGAAACAACACAAGCACATTGCAGACAGCAAGTATGAATTGACTTCAGAGATGTATCGTGGCAGTGAAATATGTTTAATTCTGAAAATACAGTTTAATTTGAGACATAGGTTTTTGTATGGCTTCAAGGTATTAGTTGACTTGTTTCTTTTCCTTTTTCTCCCCTCAAGATTTATTTATTTCTATTGGAAAACCAGATATACAGAAAGGAAGATCTTCTATCCATTGATTCACTCCCCAAGTGACCACAATGGCTAGAGCTGCACCGATCTAAAGCCAGGAGCCAGGAGCCTCTTCCAGGTCTCCCATATGGGTGCAGGGTCCTAAGGCTTTGGGCCATCCTTGACTGCTTTCCCAGGACACAAGCAGGGAGCTCAATGGGAAGCAGGGATGCCGGGATTAGAATCAGTGCCATATATGGGATTCTGGCATGTATAAGGTGAGAACTTTAGTCGCTAGGCTACTGTGCTGGGCCCAACTTGCTGCTTTTCTAAAGCAATCTTGAATCATTAAGGATATCAGTGACACATATCAAAGTTGAAACTGGCAATAGTAGCCATAACAGTAATTATAGGAAATGCCATTATTCAATCTTTATTAGTGGTAGGTATGTTGTACGGATTAGCTCACGTAATTCTCTACAATTCTTTGAGGAATCTGGCACCTCCATTTACAAAGAGGACATGATGGTTTGAAAATAGGTCTACAAAGTCTTTGTTAGTCCTCCCTCCCTTTAAAAGTGAGGTCTAATTTACTCACCCATGCCCTGGCGCATACTTGTCTTGTTGGTTAAGTTTTTTTTTTTTTTAATTGGAAAGTCAGATATATAGAGAGGAGGAGAGACAGAGAGGAAGATCCTCTGTCCGATGGTTCACTCCCCAAGTGGCCGCAACGGCTGGAGCTGAGCTGATCTGAAGCCAGGAGCCAGGAGCTTCTTCTGGGTCTCCCACAGGGGTGCAGGGTCCCAAAGCTTTGGGCTGTCCTTGAATGCTTTCCCAGGCCACGAGCAGGGAGTTGGATGGGAAGGGGGGCCGCTGGGATTAGAACCGGCACCCCATGGGATCCCAGTGCTTTCAAGGAGAGGACTTTAGCCACTAGGCTATTGCACCAGGCCCATTGTTGGTTAAGTTCTAAAGAGTAGAATATGGTAGAAGTGAACTTGTTTCATCTCCAGGGTTAGATCTTCAAAAGCATTGTGACTTCCTCTTGATTCTCACACTCCACCCCTTTTTTGTTCTGGATTATCCGCATTGGGTTTCCATTTTTCTCACTATTAAAATGGGGGAAATGGTTCATTTATCTGGTTTGATACCCTGGAATCAGCTCTGCATCCAATAGTCTTACTGTGGCCACACCAATGACAGTGCCAAGGCTAGCTAGAATGCTGTGAGGTCACTGAATCTGTCCTGTGGAGAGAACCGTGTTGCTAGGAGGTGAGGCCTCTGCCAGCAGCTGTGTGCATGAATCAGCTTCGAGGCAGATTCTCCAGCCCCAGCCAAACCTTCAGATTACTAGAATCCCAGTGAACATTTTAACCACAATCTCATGAGACTTTGAGTCTGAACCAAATCAACAACCTGTAAAAACTGTGTGAGATTGGAATTTTTTTTTTCCAAATCACCAAGTTTGGGGAGTAATTTATTATGAAACAAATAGTGCATTGGGAAATGGGGCAGAGAGAAGCATTCTATTGTAGAATTAGTAATAGTGGTCAAGAACTGGAACGCAGAGAGTCCATTTGGGGTGCACCTGTTCAGCTACCGTTCCATACACGAGGTCAAGATTGTGTCTCAAGTAACACCAGGAGGGGAATATTGCTTTATTTTAATGCCACTTTAAGAGCATTTGGCTGTTCAACTGGTTAAATGAGACCATGTTGTAGGCAACTACTCATCTTACTTTCAAGTCCCCATTCTGTTCTGGTACCTGGTAGACATCTACCTTTGCAGTGTCCCATTCTCTGTTCCTGTGAATTCCAGCTTATCCTCAGTTCCAATCATAGTATATTATGGTTAGTTGGCTAATCATTGCATTCTTCCTGCACCAGCAGATGGGAAAGAAACTTACCCATGTACTGGATAACAACAGTACATCATCAGTGACTGATAGCGATTGGGCTTAAGCATGAAGAGACTGGCTATGGCCAAACAGAGCTTTTCCTGAGATTTAGAGTAAGCCCAGATGATGTTGTCCACAGGTGGTAGGATCTTAGCTGCATGGAGGAGGAAGTTCATCTTCAGCTGGACTCAGAGCAGCACACAGAAAGAAGTGGAGAGTTGGAAGAAGCCTTTTTATATTCCTTGAGCCCTCGAGTCTGGCTAGCCAGTCCTGAAAGTAATTCCAATGGTGTGAATCAGTAAATTCTTTGGAGTTTTCTGTCACCTGCCCTTGAGTTATGAGTAGCACAAAGGTCTGCCCCAGACTGAGGAAGCTGACAGCTATGGACCATTCTTCCTGAGTAGTAAGAGTTCTCCACCTTCTCCTGATGCATTGTCCAGTGTTTGGTTCTTAGAAAAGGTGACAGACTCTTCCCCTGGATCTCTCCCCCGCCCCCGCCGAAGCATCTGCCCTTCCTGGGAAGGGTAAATGTGAAGTGTTAAGCTGGATGGGCCACTCTGTCGCACCATTTAAAACCTTAGTCATCTCTGCATCCTTTCTTTGCTTAGTGGCTTGCCCCTCCCCCAAGTCCGTGTGCTACTCACATACACACATCCTGTTAGTCATCAAGTGTGTTGATCTGGAGCAAATGCTTCATGGAAGTAGGTGGAGTAAACGGAATGCAAGTTCTTCCTTCTGAACATCCCTTCTCTATTTCTACTGCCGCTACTGGAGGTAACCACTGCAAATGATCTCCCGGCATTTATCCTCCAAGCCTTGCCAGTTTCCTTCTCCTATTGCTTCTAGAATTCGCCTTCTAAAGCTCCCTTCTGGTTATTGCTTGCTTTTGATGGACTCTGTGTCCCATCGCCGAGCTGCTGAGTCCCAGGCATCAGAGTCCAGCGTTATTGCAGACTGCCCGAACGGACTCTGCCATGGCCTTCAATCTCCACGGGTCAGTCTTCCAGTTCTCTCACTGTTACCGTCCACCCCAACTCCTTCCTCCAAATCAGAACACTATCCCTTCTTTTCTCTAAGCCTTCCACATCTAGGTGGGTTCTGTGTCCTCCGCATACCGCCCCCTTCCTGGCCCCGAGCATTCTAGTCTATGCTGTATCCCTTTCCATGAACACTGCAAGCAGAGGTTGCCTAGACAAGGGTTTTCCAAGCTTTGCTCTTATCCCCACGGACTGTTTGGCCAGCACAAGTCAAGTTTTGGTGTTTTTGTGAAACTACTGATTATATATTCAAATCTGGCTAGCATATTATTTCCAAACCCAGTTTCTTTCTTGTCTTCTACTCCCAAATTACATCCTCATGCTACGGTGGGGGAACTGATTTCCAAGTACAAACTTAGGATCCTTACACTTTTCTACCTACATATAGAGATGCTTGTTATTAATGCAATTATTTAAAATGACCATGATCATTGGGGAAAATATCAACACCAAGAGAAAAAAGAACAAGGCTAACACGTTCACAGCTGCTAAACCAAACTTTCTTTGATTTCCATACCCTGGTTCCCCCCAACCCTCGCTGTTTCCATATGAGATTTTCATCTAGACGTTGGTGTAATGCTTGTTGTATTGGCACAGCGTGTACTGTCAGGTGAAGTGGTAAGTATGGGTGATACGGAGATAGTCACGCGTCTTCAGGAAAAACAAAGAACTTTCCAGATGGACCCAATGTAGAAGAACACTCCGGGCAGAGGGAATAGCATATGCAAACTCGTGTGTCCTGGAATGAACCAGACCAAAACAAACAAACAAAACCTTCGTGATGTAGATGCAACTGTAATAAAAAAATAAAACCCGTGACTTTTAAAAAAGTTTGACAGCCTCTGGATCAAGCCACTTCCTCCAGCCCCTTGGCTATGGCGGCTTCCAGGAGGACAGACAGAGTCCAGTTTCAGAAACAAAGGACCTTGGCCCAGCTCTGATCCCATCTACTCATGGCACTCCAGGTGTGCGTCATCCTGCTCTGAGCTCCACAGGCAACACCGCTCCCAGGGCTCTGGTGACCAAAGGTGTAGTTATGGCCACCTCCCACCTGGAGGGAGCGCTGTGATGCGCGCGGGTTGTTTGTTTCGGTGGTGGCGGAAGAAGACCTTGTCTTCCATTTTGGGACTTTTTGCCTCTCTAAGGCTGGAGATGACTGTGTTGTTAAGTAGAGCTTTTTACACCTATCCATGGCCTTAGTTAGAAGGGATGCCCCTCCAGGCCCTTTATCCCCGACGCCAGGATTTTCCCAGGAGCTCTGCAGCTGCGGACCTCGTGTCCGCTCATGGATAGAGAGTCCCCTGTGGGCAGGGTCCCAGCTGTGCCTGTTCCGGGGCTCTGTGCAGTTGAGTAGACTTTGTGAAATGTTTGTGTATCAACCAAGACGACTGAGTAAATGGCGGGGAGGAAGGGAATGTTGTGGGAAGGTTACACTTGGCTCTTAAGACTTTTCAGGTTTTTGGGGGTACATGTGTGTAACACCACGCTGTCCTGGCTCCCCTTGGCACTCCAGCAGGGGCCATTTCATTTCCTGTCTCCCCAGTGGCCTCCAGTCCGGAGGGGCCCCACGCAGCTCCGACGGGGCCAGGTCTCAGGTGGCCCATCCGCTCCTGGAGCTGGGGAGTGGTGGTAGGGTGCAGTGGGCACCCAGGGGCGGCCACTCCGTGGGCTCCTTCCTTAGGACCCGCGCCCACAGCCGCCCCCTACCTGCATGCAGGCCGCCCCTTCGCGTGCCGGGGGTCGTGCACGCCCGGCGCTCACCTGGCCCGCCACCACCTCCCCGGGGGTCCCTCGGCCGGGGGGCCCGGGGCCAAAGGGGCGGGTCTGAGTGCTCCCGGGGCTTCGGGCTCCGTCCCCGGGGCGCGGCCGGGCAGCCGCCCCCGCCTCCCCCATCTCCCGCCCCGGGGGCCGGGCCGGGCTCCCGGGGGGCGGGGACTCGCCCAGTGGCAGCAGCGTCCGGGCTGGCGGCGGGCGCGGGGCGGCTTCCTGCAGGCGGCGCCGGGGCGAGCCGTTGCCGGCTGTAGCCACCAGCGCCGGGTCGCCGGGTCGCGGGGGGCCGCGGCGCTCGGGCCGCGTCCGTGCCTTCTCGGGCGCACTGCGCGGCCGTCGCTCCTGCCCGCGCTCGTGCCGCCGCCGCCGCCGCTGCCGCCACTGCCGGTTACGCCAGCCCCGCCGCCGCCGCCGCCCGCTCTGATTCTGCGCATAGGCAGCCCCCAAGCCTGTCATTCTGCAAAAACACAGTTTACTCAACACCACACACACACACACACACACACCACACTCGCGCGCGCGCGCACACATACACACACACACACACGCACACTAGCCCCCGCGCGCACACGCAAGGAGGGCGCGAGCGAGCAGACGCGCACACCCCGGCGAGCCAAGTTCCGCAGCCTGGCATGGCTTCTGGGGACCTTTACGAGGTACGGGGCCGCGGGGCCGCGGGGGCGCGGGCCGGCCCCAGCCGGGGAGGCGGCGGGCGGCGGGCGGCGGGGGATTGGGCCGGGGCCGGGCCGGGCGCGAGCCGGAGTTGCCGAGCCCGCGGGTGGCGGCAGCGGCGGCCGGAGGGTGGCGGGGGCCGGGCGCGCCGCCCGCCGCCTCCCGCGGCGCCCGCGCCCGCTCGCTCTTTCTCTTTCTCTCGCACACACTCTCTTACTCCATCTACTTTGCGGCCTTGGGGGGGTGGTGGTGGAAGGAGGAAGCCGGGCGGAGCCGGGCGGGGGAGGTAGCGGTCCGGGGAGGCGTTTGTCGCCCGACGAGCCGTCTCGAGTGCAGAAAGTACAGGTAAAAGTCAGCACTGGACGTGCCAGGAATGTGGGGGGCTCCGCTGCGGCCAGTGGGGGTGCGAGGTGTGTGGCCCGGGGGCGCGGGAGAGCCGGCTTCTGCGTGTGTGTTGCGGGGGGGGGGGGCGGGCAGGCAATCCAACTGGAGCTCGGCTGGAGCGAGGTGAGGGTCCTGGGGGACCCCGAAGCAGGCGGCTAGGTGGGAGCCCAGGAGTCACCCTTGAAACCCCTTCCTGGGTCCCCGGGCCCCTCCCCCCACCTGCTGCCCCCGCCCCTGGCTCGGAAGCCCTCGGGGCTGGGGCGTGGGGCGGTCCTTGCGGGTGCCGCGCTTACTGGAGGGGAAAGGGGGCGCTGCGGAGGGCCCTCGGTGCAAGGGGAAGGGCACCTGCAAGTGGGTGGTGGGCGGTGCAGGTTGCTACAGGACCTGGGATGTGAGCCCTGCTCTCAGATAACGTGTCCAGGTCCATGCAGGTAGTGGCCATCCTTTTAAAGTCATCTGCAAAGTGGTGAGGGAGTGGGGTCAGCCGGGTGTCTTTCCGACACACTCATCGTCTGGACAAGCCAGTGGCTCCTGCTTGGGATTCCTAACAGGTGGACCAGACAGGAAGCAACGGCCAGTTCCCTGGGGAGCGTGGCCTCAGAGAGGAGCTGGTTCCCCACAGGAAGGCCTGGAGACCGGCCATCTTTGTCCAGAAGGTTTACTCAGTCTGCCAGAAAGCGCCCCCTGCAGCAGATCACCCAGGGTCCTGAGTCGGTTAGGGCTGCAGGCTTTTGGCTAAACTGAGATGAGCACCTGGAAGGGAAGAAATGGGTGGAGTTCACCTTTGGGATAAGAGATTACAGGGTGGTTCCTCCCTACCCGGAGCTGCTTCCCCTCCGGCCCTCATTGGTGTATTCACAAAGTACACTTGCTGGCTGGCATGAACCTGTACAATGGCCAGTGGGCCTCCAGACGTGTGGCCAGGAATCATTCTGGACTTGGTGAGACTGGGTCATGGACTGCCATTGAGTGGGGCAGATGAGATGGGGTACAGGAATGGTGCTGCTCGACCAGGTGTCCACGTGTAGGCCTCCCTCATCCCTGAGCCAAAGGAGAGAAGATGGGAATCGGATGGAGACCTGGTGAGGAACTTGGTACATGGCACCTGCTTCATCATCCAAGCACTCTGGTCTTTTTTTCAAGATGGCAGAGTCGCTTCTGCAGCTGAAAGCTGACACACTGTGCTATGGAAAGTTTAGCTGACATTGCTGAGGGACACCCAGCATCAGAAGGCTGTCGGCCACCAGTGGGTCCAGTTCAGGAGCAAAGATGATCTGCTTAGGAGCATAGATTATTCTGTCCCTGGATGTGGAGTCCATTTATTTTTTGCTCAGGTGAAAAGTTGCACTGCCAAAGCCCTGAGGAGGACGTATTAGGAATTGCTGGTTTTACCCCACTGAAAGTTCAGAAGGAGGGACTGTCTGAATTTGCTCTTCTTGACGCAAGAGTTTTTGAGGAGGAGCACCTCAGAAGTTCTTAATCAAAAGCAGAGTGGGAATGATAACGATATCTCTGGTGGAAGATAATTGAGCTAGGTGTAAAATAATTTTCCTGGTGGCCAGTTATTTGTGTGGTCATGACCAAAAGGGCTCAGCGGCATTACAAGAATATAGCAGATGTCAGCATTTTTATACCCTGTGTCTATATCGCATGACATGGATGCTGGAATTTAACTCGTTCAGATTGAAAAACAGTTAGGCAGTGCTACGCACACATCAGCATACACATTCCTGAAACAGTTGTAAGCGTAAAAAGAGGTCGTTGAGTTCAGAAGAACTCTTAGTACATTGACCTGGAAAGGAGGAAAAGAAGTCACATTTTAAATAGGGTCGTACCCTAAGTTAGTATGGTATTCAAGGGCACAAAAGATGACTCTTCTTGACCTTTAACCAAGATCCCAGAGAGCTAAGCATTAGTGTATTGGCTCTTGATACCCCTTTTGTGGGTTTCTGCTGACCTTTTATGGTAAAGAAGCGATTTGGGTTGTGACTACTAAGCCTTCTTCAAATAGCATTGCAAAAGAAACAGGTGCTGACTCTGAAGTCGCCTGGAGCTGGAAACCTCATGTGACCTCAGCTCTTCACTCAAGATGGGGAGCTGTGGAATCCAGCCCCGTTTCCCACATTTGGGGTCTTGATAGATGCTCCTGCTTTGCTTGTCCTGCAGTGGCGTTCTCGTGGTTTTCCAAGGCAATCTGGCCAGCATGTCTATGAAGGTGTTTTTAACCCGTGGCTGATGCAGTGTCAAAGGCTTTATTCAGAGCCACCTTCTAAACACAGGGGTTGTGTTGTGGCACCATGAGCCAGGTCTAGATTTTCTGCCTGTGTTTCTCTCTTGCCTCAGTGGTAGGTAAGAAAATGTGTTTGAGTACTTTCAGATGGAGCATGGCTCTTCAGTTGCTGTGCCCAGGGCTCTGTGCTACCAAGCACCCATTCTTTACTCTTGGGAATGTAACTTGGTAGGCACTAGAGTTTGTAGCTGCGGAATTCTGATCATTCCTACACCCAGATGCTTGCATGACCGGAGGTCATCATCAGTGGAACCGGCACTCACTTTTCTGGTCTTGTTTGTCTCCGAGCCCCCAGCGCTTTGCACATTCCATTATTCCTGGTCAGAATCAGCAAAAAGAAGATGGGTTTTCAAATTCATAAAGCACTTGGGTAACCTTTGTTTTCGGTAATGTTGAGTGAGACTCTTTCCTTCTTGCCTCGTGGTCTCCCAGTGGTTGGTAAAACCCATGGTAGCGGTCTAGTTCTGTGGAAGAGAATTGGCCGAGTCCCTTACTAAGAGTTGTTCACTAAAAAGGCTGAATACAGCTGAGCTTCAGCCAGCGGGCTCTCCTTGCTGATAGAGGGTGCCTTACATCTTTCCCCTGTGCTGAGCTGGTGTGGTGGAGGAAGTCTCCTCTTTTCTGCCAAAGAAATCCACAGATTATGCCATATGTGTATGTGTGTGTAGAGGTAGTCGGTAATGGCCGAATGGAGAATTATTGTTTTTTATAATGATTTACTTTATTTTTTTAATTGGAAAGTGAGATATACAGAGAGAAGAGACATAGAAGAAGGTCTTCGGTCCGTTGATTCACTCCCCTAAGTGGCTGCAACAGTCAGAGCTGAGCTGATCCGAAGCCAGGAGCCTGGAACCTGTTCCAGGTCTCTCACATGGGTGCAGGGTCCCAAGGTTTTAGGCTGTCCTTGACTGCTTTCCTAGGCCATGAACAGGGACCTGGGTGGGACGCAGGGTTGCTGGGACACGAATTGACGCCCATATGGGAACCTGGTGTGTGCAAGGCAAGGACTTTAGTTGCTAGGCTACTGTGTAGGGCCCCAAGTAGAGAATTCTTGAGGGGGATTTGACAGGTTCTTCTGTGTCAATATTCAGCGTCTTTATATTTTCCAACGTTCTATCTTGAAAGGATAAAATGCCATGAAGAGGCGAGTTATCTTTAGGGATTAACATGTATCTCTTCTTCCATATCTATTTAAGTACATATGTGTGATTGTATGAATGTTTGTATTATACATAAGAAAATGTTATTCCAAATTAAAAATAGTATTTGTTCATCCAAATAAATACAATAGTTGTAGGTTTATTCAGTGAAATTTGCTTTGGTTAGAAATGGACTCTGTTACAGGGACAAGTGTCAGTATTTTCACTGTTGCTTTCCATGTGCACCTTGCTCTCTGCATGAATCACACTCCCCCAAATATGGAGCTTATGGGCAAAGCAGGATTGAGGTGGATTGGTGAATACCTTTTGCTGACAACAACAGAAGCAGATCTGAGAAAAATACAGCTCAGTTGATCTCCACTGTGTGTGATTTGTCATTTTTACAGTCTTCAGATGGAGCTTGTGCTTCCTTTTCTTCCTGTTGATGACACAGGGCCTTCACTTGCAATAGAGAGCATTTTCTTACAAGTTAGCTCAGGTCCAGGGAGTGGCATTCTTCATTTTTTTCCCTGTTGGGAGCCATGTTTTGGTAGTTTCTGTCCTTGGAGTTTGACCATGCAGGTTAACAGTGGAGAACATAATGGTGCTTGGAGTGACTAAATTAGCAGCTGCCATTACCACCGCCACCACGTACAATAGAGGAAGACACTTGAGTGCATTTACACTTTGGTTATCAGGTTTTCATATATTCACCTTTTTCTCTTGAGTGCTTACCTGTGATTGCTTTGAAGTAGTAACACATGAGGAAGAATGCATATGAATCATGATTTACTTGTATCAAACATCATTCTCTTAGTTAGCAATCATGGCAAGATAATTCATGTCAGAGAAACATGGCTACTATCAGAGAAGATGGTCTGTGATACAGCTTCTTGATTCTCTGCACCAGCATTTGAAGAAACAGGTGTCTAGGGAGGTTGTGTATTGGAGTTTGGTAGACACCCATAATGAAAATGTAATGTGTGCTTGATTTGTCCCTGTTTGAAGTGCTATTTGGAAGAAGCACTAGCTTCTTTTCCAATGGACTTTCATGTTAATTGCTCCTTATTGCGTAAGGTTGTTGCTGAGGGGCTTAACCTGCCTTGAGAGGCATTGATAAGGTTCTTTGAGTTTTGAGTGACTACTAAGCAAATATTTAGGGCTGATGGTGATTGAGATCTTAAGCCCTGAAGACAAATCTTCAGATCCTAGGAATGTGACTTGTTCTGCACGCCTTGGATGGTGAAGCAAGGCATAAACACTATAGACTTCATAGTGCCGACATTCCTTTTGCACATACAGATCACCAAGCGTGCCAGCGACTAGGGCAGTGACAAATGTGCCCTCCATGAGCCTGTGGGTTTGTGGGTAGTGCTGCTAAGAAACCAGGCTGTTGATAGCACTGTGAAGAAAGAGAGATTTCTCTGGGAATGTGTGGTGGGGATGCATGATCCTGACGTGGAGAAGTAAGAGATGGCTCCCCAGAGGAGGGGATTGAAGAATGTGAGCTACACATGAGTAGGATCCGATTTGCAGGACTTGGATGAGAATATTAGGATTTTTGTCTGGAAGCAGCTCATATTTGTTGCTGTATTTTTAAAGAAAGTAAGCAGAATTGGCATTGGGCTTGATTTGCTAATGCCTGCATCCTGTGTTGGAGAGTCAGGCTTAGATTCCTGCTTCTGGTGCCTGAGTCCAGACTCCTGCCAAGGTAGACCCTGGGAGGCAGCAGTTCTTGTAGCCAATACAGGAGCTCTGGGTTGAGTCCCTGGATCCCAGTTTTGGCCTGATCCAGTCTTGCACATTATGGCCATTTGGGGAATGTGTATATGTGACTTTGCCTCTTGAATAAATTAAAAACAATACAAGCAAAAAGAAAAAAATTAGAAACCCAGTATTACTATTATTATGTGTTTAGTACATTATTGATGTCTAATAAATAGTAACATGATATCTGTATTAATTAAAATCTTGGCTTTTTGTGTGTAGAGATGAAGGTAAGACTTGAATTGATTTTTGTAAGTTTTTAGGTTACTAAAAATCAAATTGGGAAATGGGATACATCTGTTTATAATCTACTTTATTTAAATATATGCGAATTAAAACTGTTTCCTCATTTACTAAGATATTCTGTTTTAACTTGTTGTAACAGGTGAATATTCCTTGGTGTATGCCATTTTCCCTTTGTAGCTATCTCTTATTTGACATCCAGATTTTTTCCACTTGTAAACTGTTATAAATGTTGTTATTATAAACATCCGTAAATTTAATTATTTGAATGCATTTTTACAACTCTCCTCAGGATGGATTCTAAGAAACAAAATTACTGGGTGAAGAATGTGAACATTTTTAATGTGATTGATAATACAATCTCAGATTGCCCTTCAGAAATGCATAGTGGATTAGGCTGGAGAAAGAGCAGAGCAGGGTGACTGGTTCATAGTATATGCCGTTTCAGTTATTGAAATAACAGATCATGGTGGCTTAAAATAAGAAAGTGGTGATAAGGATAGGGAGAAATGGATGGATTTTGGGTTTAAAAATAAGCAACAAGGTTTGGCATATTAGCCAAGATTATCTCTTAACAGCATGTGAAGGAGAGTACACAATAACAGTGGCTTAAACAAGTGTTATTCTTTGACTTGCTATGAAGTTTGAAGTTGGGCAATCTGGCATTGCTATGATGCTCTTTGAGATTCTAAGGATGCCAAGCTCTTTTGTTATCTCTGACTCTCTTGTTGTCCACTCTGTCATCTGTCCTCACGTGGTCGAACGTAGCTGTGAAACTCTTTCTGTCCTTTTGGGAGTATACATAGGTAGGATAGTATGAAATTATGTCATTTCTCCATGAAAGGTTGTTTGGAAGTTCCTTCCACTTTTGCCTTTTTCCTTGGTCGTTGGCAGCTACATGGTCAAACTTAGCTGCAAAGAAGCCTAGGTGAAAATGCAATTTTCGGATGTTGCTTCCTCTACCCTCCCCAAATAAAACTTACTGGCAGTGTAAAGGGATTGAAGGAAAGCCAGGGTCTGAAGGATCATTTGGAGGTTCATGAAGTGTGTGATGGGACTTGGGAAGACATTATTGGCTGAGGGAAGTGGAGGCAGTGGGAAGAACACTTCTGAATGTGTTTGTGTGTCTGTGTAACATCTGAGTGTAAATATATGTGGCTGCAGATCATATGTGCCTGGATATCAGGAGCAGAGTCTGACATGAGACAGATTTTATATCATTAGTAAATAGATTAGAATTAATGTGAAGAGGAGTCTACTGATAGAGAAAGTGGACATTTTAGAGGTGGAAGGAAGGAAGATGAGTCACAATTAAAGGAAGTAGCAAGAGAGAGAAGACGACTCAAGAGGCCTTGGTGTAGGGAAGACATAGGGAGATTTCCTGTAGGGAAGGGCACTGCCAGTTAGTAGCCTTTGGATTGAACAGCCAGGACATCTTGGGTAAGCTTGAGATGGCTCTGTTCTGTGTTGTTTATTGGTAGGTTGGGCTGGGCTTGATGGCGACATGATGACAACCCCAGGGTATGTGGGGAATGTGAGTACAGAAACATCTTAGATGGGCAGCCCTTTTACGAGCCTTGGAATGAGGAAAGAGTGATACCTTCTCCCTAGTTCTAGTCGAACTCTTTTTTCAGTGACCTGGATGGCAGAAGATTGGGATGAAGACTCTGGTTTATTTGGTTTATGTTCTTGAAAGAGGTGGTTTTCCATGAATCCGATGAGTCCTGCTGCTACTCCATGTATGACAGCCATGTTTGACATGTTCAGTTGTTTTAATTGGTGAAAAAGTCAAACTTGTAGCATGTGATCATACAGAATTTGGCCAAGGGAAAGATCTTACTCAATTGAAGACATGGAGGTGAAATTTTTCATCAGTGGTTTATAACAGCAGCATTTGTCTGAGACAAGTGGGGTGGATAGAAGAGTGTGGCGATGGTCAGGTTTATAAGTTAACTTGGCTGGTTCCGGTCCTTGGTTACACAGTAAAACACGAATATGGATGTTTCCATGAAGGTCTTCTGAAGCTGTGGTTAAAGTCCATAATGAGTTGACTTTAAGTAAGGGAGATTATCCTAGCTAATCTCACTGGGCTTGTGTCAGTCATTTAAGAGGCTTTAAGAGCCTATCAAGGCTTTCCTGAGGAACCAGATATCATTGGTAGAAAGCAGCCCTCTCAAGAGTGCCTACGAGTCACATGCTCTCTTTCCTGATGACCCATCCTGCAGATACAGTGTTTTTTTTTTTTTTTTGGTCTACTCTGCAATCTCTGACAGCTGCTTGGCCAGAGCCTTTTACTCCTTTGGATGTTGGTAAGCCTGTGCTGTAAACCATGCCTATTCTATTAGGGAAAAGCCTCATGATTGAGTTGATTTTTTTTCAGAGAAGAGCTTACTTATTAAGCATCTTCATCTTATGCTGCCAACATGGCCTGCCTTGCAAAGAGCCCTCATCCTAGAGGTCTGGGCTGGAACTGGTAACTTCAGGAACCTTCCCAGCCTGGAGGGATTTGTCATGCTGTAGCTGTTACTGGAGCTAGGTGCAGGGTGGCAGCCATGGATGGTTTTGTACTGGGTCTGAAGTTTAGGAGTTGTGGTCTTGATTCTGATCCACCATGTCCTGCACTTTCCTTCAGTTCATTGCTTTTGACATTGCCCAGTTTAGCCTAAGCCACCTTCAAGGGTCACATTGCTGCCATGAAAAGTCCATCCCTTGACCATGCCTTATCATGAAATGGAAACTTTAGAGGCCTTGGAGGATCGTTGGTTCGGCATTTCGTGTCCCATTTTTTTTTTTAAATGCACTGTTTTCCAGTCATTTCCTCCATTCCTTGTCAGCTTTTGTAACATCGCCACTTCACTGTGTTACTGTGTGACTGATGTAGAGTGGTGGTGACATGGTGATTGTGCAGCACAGCTATGGGACAGGGCTGTGGGCCACGCTGCTTTGCTTGGAATTCCCCTCCTGAAGAGCCACCACTCTGCTCTCGAGCTCTAGATTGGGGGAATTTTCCTGTTTGATTTTCATTTCCTTGTCTTCTGCTCCAGTGTTTTAAAAATTGTGTCTCCAGCACTTGATTAAATTAAAAAAAAAAACTGTAGAGCCTGCACAAATGCTGGTTTTGAATTTTATTTTTGAAGAGTTATTAAGTCATTCAACTGTTTGTCTAGAGTGGTGCTGGAAGCAGGGGCTGCAGCCATGACTATGATAATCTGGAACACAATGGAGAAACCCAACTCTTGCATGTAGTTGTATGTAATTTTTAAAAACATACTGGAAATTTCCATTTATTTTCAGGAGCAGCCAGGTCCCCTTTGAACAACTTTTTAAGCAAGTTTTAGCATATGGCTTTTTTTTTTCCTGCTGGACATTTATGAGCACTTCTGTAAAAGCACCATTTGAGCAAAGCTATGAAATGTTCCTTTGGTCATTGAAACTGTCCTTACCTCCTTATTAAAATTACATGTGTATGTTTATAGTGTAGTCCCCAGCTCATGAACTAACTGAAAGTTCAGATGGTAGTGGTAGGATTAGTGAATGTTCTGGGCATTGTGTCGTGATCCATGTGTGCTCGTAATGACATATGCCACAGTCTAGAGGCTTGTATCACACATAAGGAAGTGGTGGTGGTATTGAGAATTCTAGGTCTTTCTGCTCTGATTTACGTTGTAAGGAGAAACAGGAGTGGTCACCCATTTGAAGTTCATAGACAAAGTCAGCACTGCCACCACAGTCAGAACAGAAAGCCCTAAGACTTCAAGACAAGGTGATCAAAACAAGCTCAACTAGCACCTACACCAATTTTTCATGGCAAGTCAAAGATGGTTTTCTTATTTACAAACAAACCAAACACAGAAGAAAGGGACTTCTAAGATCTCATCCAGGAGTTTTTCTTATTTGATATTTACAAAAAGCCTGCTTTAGTGTTCCTACAAGTTAACTTAGTAATAAGCATATGTCTTAAGGCAGTGGTACAGAAGAAATTATGATATCCTCTTTTACGTGTGGGAGCATGATGCCAATTTTTATTGGGCATATGGTTCCATTGCTCCACTCTTCGGTGCCAGATTCCAAGCCTCGTGAGGGCAGGGACCTGTGTCTGTGTTATTCATGTTGTATTTCTACGTTGGGGCCTTTCTCTGTCATTGAATGAATAATCAATGACATGAACAACCATTGCTGGTAGGCCTTCTTCTTGGCCTGCTCTTCAGGAATCTTCATCCCTTGCTTCCTAGTGGTTTGCAGTGGCCCTGGTCGTTCTTAGTGTTGCCTCAGTGGCTTGGCCCAGCTTGATGTACAGTCTAGTTAGATGGGGTTACCTGCAGACAGACAACGAGATGGAGAGTTGTGTCCAGAAAGTTGAGACAAGAGCACCTTTGGGAGATGATACCCCTGTGAGGACGGGGAAGGCAGCATTGGAGAGATGGCAGAGTGACCAGCGAGGTTACAGCTGAGGTCACCTTGGGAGCTGGCTGTGATGGCCCTTCAGAAGTAGCCCATACCAGGACAAAGGCTCTGGGTTTTTGTCCCCCTGCATCCAATAGCGTTGCTTGTAGGCTGTGCTAAAAGGCTGTTGCTTGTAGGGAGAGGGAGGGAGCAAGCCCCATTCATTTACCTACTTCATATAAATCAGCATGCATTCTTTGCAAGAACTCTTATCTGTGATCTTAGGTAAGAGAGGCTGTTGAGGTGATGCTTCCTGTGATTGTTGCCTAAAATACTAATAATAACAACAACAGTAAAAACAGTAAGGAGTTTTATATGTCAGTGTTGTGAGTGCTAGACTCCCGCTGTGACAAACTCTTTCCATACTGTGTCTCATTGAGTCCTTCCTGGGAGATACATGCCAATACTATCCCTACTTAACAATTCAGAAATAGAGACTCGCAGCCATCAGATGGAAGAATCAAGGTTTAAACCTGCGCCATCGCCACTCATCTTCAGAATAAAGATGCCCTCCACTTCTCGTTGTGTCTTCCCTTCTTTAGTTGGTAGGTGGTCCCTCTAGCATGGCACCATCTTGAGAACAGATCATCACAGGCATAGGTCATTCAGGGTTGCTATAAGTACAACAAAAGGGAAATAGATAGTCCTGCCTTTTTGTGCTTTAGCATGAAAACGTATGTATTTGGCTCAAGGTTAGCCTGTGTGTTGGCCTGTGGAGTTGCTGTGAAATGAGTTGCTCAGGATGGGGAAGCATCAGTGAGACTCGGGAGATGTTTGTCTATACTGTGTTGAGCTGCACTGGCTTGGCCCATGTCGGTGATTATAATGGTGTAACTCATTTCTGTGTTCTTGGTCTGTGGATTTTTTGCCCAGTGTTTGGCAGTGAGAAGACTCTGGCATGGGGAAGCAGTGGGTAACATTTCTTGATCAGTCTCTAGTTGTTACTCCATTCAGTATGCTTATGGGCCTTTGTAGACTCTTCTGGTCGACATGCTTGTGTTTGTTCATTACTGGGGTTGGTGGGATGGTGTTTTTCACACAGTTTCCTTGCTAAAGGTGTCCCACTAACTTGAGGTTTCCTGCTTGGTAGGCAACTAGGCTTTCCATGAGTGAACTAAACCCTCAGTTCTAAAAAATGGGTGTACGTAACTGGTCTTTAAAAAACATCCGCAGGCCATGGACATTTCTAGTCTTTGGTGCTGTTAATTCTTCTACTCAAATAACTAGAAGCATTCATGCTGGTGCAGCTTGAGCAGTCCATAATGTCAAACTCTGAAATGTTCTAAAATTTAACATGTTCTGTGTGCCAACATCATGCCACAAGTAGGAAATCCTACATCATCAAACAGAGGTTCGTACACAAAATTGTTAAAACTGTCATGGAAATTTGCCTTGAGGCAGTGTGTGTAAGATGTATTAAAAAAAAAAGTGAATTTTTTTTTGTCTAGACTTGGATATTCTTTCCAAGATATCTTGTTGTGAATATTCAGATATTCTAAAGTTAAAAAAAAAATCCTCAAATCCAGAAGACCTCTGGTCCTGAGTATTTTGGATAAGGTGATACTCAGTTGGTACATAAAGAAGGACAATTTCTTCATTACGGATAGATAGTACTGTTTTCTGTTAGACTGGATGATAACCTGTCAGGTAATTTATCAAAGTAGTTTTCTGCAGGATTTATCTAGGGTAGAAAGGACAACTGAATTGGAAGAGAATACAGGTGCATACAGAAACCCAGTCTCTCCCTTTCTTAGATGTGGTACATTGTGGGTGGTTTATTTTCAAAGCTAGTTAGTCTTGAGTTGTATGTATATACCGCTTTAATAAATCCATTCAGCTATCAACAGGGCAAAGATGTCTTGCCTATAGTGGATCTGAGAGTGCAAACATTCAGCATCCTGATTTAATTTCTTTTGAATGTTTCCCCAGTAGTGGAATTGGTAGGTCAGATAGTATTTCTATATTTAATTTTTTGGAGAATCTTAACATTATTTTCCAGAATGGCCATCCTAACTTACCAACAGCAGTGTGTAAGGGTTCTCCTTTCCTCCACATTCCTGCCAACCTTTGTTATTGTTTATCCTTTTGGTAATGGCCAATCTAACAGATATGAGAAAATCAAATTGTTTTAATTTGCATTTTTTGATGATTTGCTGAACATTTTTTTTAAAGTTATAGTAATCAAAATAGCAGGGAAGAGGGATAGAAACAAACACATCTGTCAATGGGCTAAGATACGGAGCCTATAGACCGACACGCTTATAGTCAATTTTTGGCCAAGGTGCCAAGAGCACACCCTGGAGAAAGGTCAGACTTTTCAGTAAATGCTTTGGGAAAATTAGGGATATACATACAGAAGTAGGAAAATTGGCCCTTATCTTACTCCCTTATACAGCCATCAACACTCGGTGGGTTATGGATAAGAGATTTGCCACTGTCAGATTGCCAGAGAAAACCACATGGCGAGGGGTGGAATTCCATGACCTTGGTTGAGATGGAGACTTCTTGGGTATATCCCTGAAAGTATTAGTAATAGAAGAAAAGAACTTGACTAATTTGGTTGCCCAAAACTAATGATATTTGTGTAGCAGGAACTAATAGAGCAAAGTGACTCCCATGGATCAGGAGAAAATAGTTTCACGTTGTACGTAGAGTAAGATTCTGGAATCCAAAATATACCAAGAATATGGTGTGATTTAAAATGTGAGACTTTCGTAGGTAAAATTATGATATGTTTGCTTTTGTTTCTTGGCTTTTATCCACAGTTTTAGTTGTTGGCCTTTTTAATGTATCTTATTATAAGATAACAAGCCTTATTAACAAAATGAGATTTGAAGAGATTTTTCTCGAAATAAGACAAAGGCTAACAGAAAAATACTTCTTGTCGCTTCACTGGGCTCTCGGACTTTCCTCTTGGCCACGTTCTGTTCTCACAGTGCACCCAAGGGGATTCCTTGATGCTGCTGAACTTTTCAGTTTCCCTGATGTCTTCAGTGGCTTCCCACCACTCTTGGGCAGAAGTCCCACATCCTGAATGTGTCTGGGTCGTTGCCCGCCTCCCAGCCACAGCCAAATCCACTCATCTGTGTCCTCTGTGCACCCAGGACCCTGCCTTCAGGTTGTCAGCGTCGTCTGCTATATGCCTGTTCCTCTGCTTGGTTCCTCCTGGCCAGGCTGGGTCTCCTCTTACCCTTGTGTTTGAGCTCATGTGTTGAGTCACCAAGGGGCCCTCGCTGACCTCCAGCCAAATCAGTCCTCCTGGCAAAGAGTTCCTGAGTGGTGCGATACATCTTCACAGTGTTGGTCCTGATAATGGCTTAGTTTCTCCATGTTTAAGAGCTGTCTTCTGGAAGGTGGAATCATTTTTGTCTCGCTCCCTGCCATGTCTTTAGCATAAGAAGTACTTGTGGAAGCTTCTCAAGTATTCCAGAAAACTCTGGAACATTAGGATTTAGGACCCTTTTCCTCCAAATGAGTCATCATTACTTTTCTTCTGCTTGTGTCCTGATGTGTTTCTCAGCCCTTCACCTCCTGGTTGTTCTGTCTTGGTGGCTGTACAGTCTGTTCTCTAGAATCCTTCCCCAGTGTCATCCACCATAGTTACCTTTAGTAGTTGTTGAGACGTTGAGATTTTAACCAGTTGAGAACTTGGAAAAACCAGAACCTGAATCTCAAGAGTAAATGTTTTTAAAATAACATGAATGACACTCAGAGTAATTGGACAACAGGGATGCCATACTTAGAGGAGTGTTCGTAACTTTTGGACACATCTACTGCACACAAAAAGAATCAATCCAGAATTTGCCTTACAACATTAGAAAGTTACATTACAAAGTGAAAGGAAGCCCTAAATGAGGTGTAAAATATAAATGGAACATAAGAAAGCAACTTGCATCCCAATGTTCATTGGAGCACAATCAACAATCACAAGAACATGAAAGCAACCAAATGCCCATTAACTGAGGACTGGATAAAGAAATTGTGGTTCATCTACATTATGGAATACTACTCGGCTATTAAAAAAAAATACAATTCTTTGTAGCCAAATGGGCCAAACTAAAGACCTTTATTCCAAAGGGAAATGAGCCAATCACAAAAGGTCAGATATCATATGTTTACTCTAATATAAGATAATAAGATGTCAAATCTAGGGATATTACATGTAGATCTTACCTTAGTCACTTCCTACTTACTTTTTGTAATAAGATCTTGTGATGTAATTAATTAATCAACCATCCATAAGAGACTGATTATTTAGTAATTACCTGAGGTGGTCAGTGTCCCTTTTATCACTGTTATTGCTCCTGCCCATAAATAAAGAAGATCCAGTCCTCATTGTGCCTTCATTAGGACCCTTCATACAAGAACGGACTCACAATGAAATGACTGACAATCTCTTACATAGTTGGGAGACACTCCAGGAGCAGCAGCTTGTGAGAATAAGTGAAAGACACCCACTGTGAGACTGGAGGGGAGAAGGGGAAGGGCAACTCCAGTGCTAACTAAACTGTATCAAAAAATATATATATAAATGGGAGTGGGAACATTAATAAAGTGCAAGAGAAACAGTACAAGAAATAGGATACATTACAGGTTGTATTAGTATTTTTGATTAGTATTTTGATGACTGCATAACAACTTTTAAAAATTTCAGCCATTTTTAGTGTACAATTCAGTGTCATACAGCTGTCACCAATGCCTACAGCATCTGCATCAAGTGAAACAGAACCCAAACTGCTGAAGTCAGCAGCACCCCTTGTGGTCACCTATCTCCCTTTGTACAAATTGAATCACATCAGATATAACATTTTTCTCTTTGGCTTTTTTAAAAAATATGGAGCATAATGTTTTCAGGATTCATATATATTCTATTATATGTAATGAGAACTTTTTTTTTTTTAATATGTGAGAGGCAGACAGAGAAAGAGAAAGCCTGAGAGAGAGTGCTTCCATCCCCTGCTTCACTCCCCATGTGCCCACAGTGGCTGGATTGGGGTGGGGCCAAAGCCAGGCATCTGGGAACCCAGTCCAGGCCTTCCATGTGAACGGTAGAAACCCAGTTACTCAAGCCATCCCTTTTGCATCTTGGAAGCTGGAAGCAGGGGTTGGAGCTGATCCAGTTATCATATTCGGGAGACACATTCCTGACTGGCATCTTAGTCAAAGGCCTGACCAGCAGTGTAGGATCCTAGTTTGTATCTTTGCCAACATTTATTTTCTATTAAAAAAAGTACAGCTATTTTAATAGTTATGTAGTGGTATTGCATTGCGGTTTTGATTTTCATTTCCATAAGTGAATAATGACATCGGACATCTCTCCATGTGCCTGTTAGCCGTTTGTGTATGTTTTGGGAAATGCCTGTGCAAGTCTTTTGCACATTTTTGAATTGAGTTTTCTTTTACTTGTCGAGTTGTAGGAGTTCTTTATATATTCTGGATGTTATATCCTTATCAGATGAGTGACGGGCTGTCTTTTCACTCCTTGATGGTATGCTTTGATGTGTAAAAATTATATTTTAATGAAGTCCGTGGTACTTCTTTCTTTTGCTGGCCCATGCTTTTGGTGTCTACTTAGGCTGGAACTAATGGGTTAGATACCGTTGGCTAAAGTAAGCACTATTGTTTTATTCCTAATCTTAGGAGAAGCTGATGGTTTTTTGCCATGGGAACTGCTGTTAGCTGTTGGATTTTCATGAAGTCTGTTTAATATTTTGAAAGAATTTCACTGTGTTTCTGGTTTCTCTTTCTCATCATGATAAGAGTGTTGGATTTTGCAGTGTTTCGTCATCAGTTGAGACACTCACTGTCTTGCTCCTTGCCTCTATGAATGTACAGTGCATTTGTTGACTTGCCTGTTGTAATCACTGTTATGGTGCTGAGATGATTCACAGCTGCTCATGGTGTGTGATCTTTGTAATGTGCTGCACTAATCAGTTTGTGGAGGATTTGTACATCCGTATTTGCTAGGATGTTGACCTGTAGTTCTAGTTTCTTGTAGTGCCTTTGATGGCTTGGGTAGCTGGCCAGTGCTGATCTTAGAAAGTGACTTCGAAAATGTTTTTCCTCTTCAGTCCTTTTGGAAGTGTTTTAGTCTGGATGTTAATTCTTGGCATACTTAGTAAAATTCACCGGTGAAGCTGTTTATTTTTGCCGTCTTTGTTGGGAAGGTTTTTGTGACTGACTTAATAGCCTTAAGGGGATAGGGTTTTTTTTTTTTCATATTTTCTACTCAATCCTGTGTCAGGTTTGGTGGTCTGTGTGTTTCTAGAAATTTTTCCATTTTATTCAGCGTATTTGATTTGTTGGTATACAGTTGTTCATGGCATTCTCTTATAGTTTCTTTTATTTCTGTAGAGTCTGTAGTAGTTTCTCCTTCTTACTGTTTAGGAAGTTTGAGTGTCTGTTTTCGTAGTCTACGTAATTGCTTGCCAATTTTTAAAAAAATCTTTCAAAAGGCCAGCTTTGATGTCTTTGATTTTCTGTTCTCTTGTTTCTCTTTGCCTTAAACTGTATTATTTCCTTCCTTCTTTTTTGGGTTTAGTTCTTTCTCTAGTTTCTTAGGATTTCCTGTTAGATGATTGATTTGTGATCTTTTTAACCATGTTATAAATGTTCTCTGAGCTTTGCTTTCAGAATATTCACTAAATATTGATGTACTTTTGTTTTTACTTTCATTTCTTTTTAGACATTTTATAGTTTCTCATGAGTTTTACTTTGACCCGTTGGTTGCTTAAGAGTGGTGTTTAATTTTGTCATATTTCTGAACTGTATAGTTTTTTCATTTATTGGTAATGTCTAGGTTTCTTCCATTGTGATCAGAAAATATGCTTTGTATGATTTTTGTCATGGGTTAAAAAAACCAAACAGAAGCTCTTTTTTTATGGCCCAACATGAACAATTTAGAAGAGTGTGTGTTCTTGTTGAGTGGGAGGTTCTGGATAATTTCAGTCTAATTGTTCAAATCACCTGTTTCTTTATTGTTCCAGTTGGTTGTTTGATCCATTATTGAATGTGGGATTTTTATGTCTCCAGCAATTGCAGAACAATCTCATCTCTTCTATGAATTTTGACTTCATGTATTTTAGGAGCCTTACCATTACTACATATTCTTGATCGATAAAACAGTATAAGCACTGAAAATGCCCTCATTGAGTGGGGTCATTTGAACCTCCGAGTCAGTGAGAACCTCCCAGCTTTCTTTTCACACAGTTCCAGTACTGGAGGCAGAGCTTGCTGTAGTACACTCAGTTGCTTTGCTTTCCTGAGCTAAGTTTTATTTTTTATTAACAATTTCTACTACATTTTGACTTGTCACTTTATAGCCTACTGAAATTATTTTGAAAATGTGGACTGGCTGTTCTGTCCAGTTGATGGGATTTGTTTTAAGATTTATTCATTGTTTATTAGAAAGTCAGACTTACAGAGAAAAGGAGAGATAGAAAGATCTTCCATCTGCTAGCTCACCTCCCAAAGTGGCTGCAAGGGCCAGAGCTGAGCCAATCTGAAGCCAGGAGCCAGGAGCTTTCTCTGGGTCTCCCACATGTGTATAGGGTCCCAAGAGCTTGGGCCATCCTCGAGTGCTTTCCCAGGCCACAAGCAGAGAGCTGGAAGGCTCATGGAGCAGCTGGGACATGAACTGGTGCCCACATGGGATCCTGACACATGCGAGGTGAGGCACTTGGCCATCAGGCTACCTACTGGGTGACGTTTATTGGAATTAAAAAAGATTTTTTTTAGGCTTTAACATTGCTAACATAGAGAAGCGTGTAGGACAAGTAAGTGCCAAGCATGAAACAGGAAGTTAAGGCTACGCAACGCTCATCATGCTTGTCGAGATCAAGCCTTTTTCTTGAAGAATGGCTTGCCTCCATTGCTGCAAATCTGGATTAATTTCTAGGTTGGGTCTAACACTTCTTAATTTTTTTTTTTGCCAGTTTTCTCTTGTGGTTGTAGAGCAGAGAATTTTTGCAGGTTCCCCCATCAGATATTTCTGCCTACATTGCTGTTGTGTTATTTTTGATGTTTTGTAGTCTTATTTTAAATGATATGGAAGGAAGATTTTTATCAAAGACCTTTTGTTCCTAAGCTACTGTGCATCTAATCACTTTCCTTATGTATACCTCTGCAAGTCATTTTATGGAAAAAACAAGATTGTTGTGAAGGATAAGCTTGTGGTAATTGCAGAGTGTAACGGATGAATCATTATTTGTTTAATGCATTTCAAAGGCAGGGCTGGAGAGAGGGATGGGGGGAGATACAGATCTTCGGTGAACTGGTTCACTCCCCAAATGCCTGCAGCAGCTGAGCTGGGGATTCAGTGTATGTCAGTCAAGTGGGTCATAGGGACACAGCCACTTGAGCCGTTAGCTGCTGCCTCCCGTTGTACACACCAGCAGGAATCTGGAATCACATGTGGAGCCAGGATTTGAGCCCTGGCGCTTCACTATGGGTGTCACAAGAGACATGTTAGATTATTGCACAAATTCATGGTTTCCATGAAAAATTCAAACCATATAGGAGAATCTAGAAAACACATTTCACTCACATTTTTTTAAAAGTAGTAGGCAGCATTACCACCAATGTGTACACTTTTTTATACTTAGATAAAAAGAATCTAAAAATGAATATGTAAATATATATATATTATATATATATATACACACACACACGTATGTATGTATGTAACTATGGCTATTACCAAAGAAATGTTTGCAACTCCTTTAAAATAGTGGAAGTATTTTCTTATTTTATTTATGATCTGTTACCTAATTTTCTTAGGTTGCACCAGGTAATTTGTCACCGTTGATGTGAATTAGACTCTGTGTTTTGAAATTTCAGTAGTTTCGGCAGTGGTGTGACAGCTTTCCCTGTAGATCTTTGTGTGTGTTGCTGGTATTTGCTGCTGATGAAGTGTGGATGAGCAGGGCAGTGCATGTGCCCTTTGCAGACCTGGGCTACCACCCGGTTACTTTCCGGACACCATGTACTGCTTGCCCAGCAAGGCCACGGCCAGTGGTCACTGTGCTGGCAGAGCTAGAACCTGGTGAACGTTTTTGAAAAAAATATAGACTAAAGAGAGTGTTTCGTTTCTTACTGATACACAGAGACCTTCAACTCTACTAATGGGTTTAATCCTTGTCTTTGAAAACACTGATACAAATGCTTGGTTCTTTTTCTTTATGGCATTTCTGGCTAGTTGCTGACTTTGCCTGTTGTGGATTGTGTTAAAGGAAGGTAACTCAGGCTTCCCTAACAGATGAAATTTGTGCATTTATGGTCCCTGCTTGTCACCCTGTTCCCCTAACTTTTCCTCTAATCTTCCTAGACTCTTTTCTTGAGAGATTCAGTCTCTTCTGTTTGTTTTATGGTATATTTTCTTTCTTTTTTCTTTTTGCACATTTGATATAACCAAAATTAAGTGCAATTTAATACAGCTGAAATTTGTTTTGCAGTTTTTGCGATGTGGCCTTATGGTTTTTGCCATTGTTAAACTGCTGTGCAAACACTATTTAGTGAATTAATTATTATCAGATTTGTCACTGATAAAATAGTTTTATGTTTGAGTTTGTTTGGGGGCCTGCTCTCTGATACAGTTTTAATCACTGTACTTTCAACTCATTTGCTGGTGACTCAAGTCTACTTTCCTAATTATTTTTAAAAATGTCTCATTATCAGTGGTGGACTCCCAGTGAAACTGTTGGACATAGCTAGACAATGGGATGCTGGACTGTCTGACATTGTCTGTACCAGCAATGTTGAGACACACTTAAATAACAGACTGATGGAGTTATGACTGCTCATGAAGGACTACACTGTTGCAATAATATGGGGAAATCAATCAAGGGTGAGAATTTGGAGGGGGTATTGGGGGATATGCCAGGCCCTATGGAATTGTACCATTAAGTTCAAAATAAAAAAATGTAAAAAATAAGTCTGATTATTTAATCAGTCTAGACGTATTTCTCACTTTGGGAAGAGGTAGATTTGTTATGATAACGGATCATTTCAGTAAAACGTGGTACTTTTTCTACTCAGTAAGAAGTGTCCGCCCATTCATTGAAATCTTCTTTCTTGTGTTGTAGTAAAGTCATGTAGACTTCTTGGTACAAATCAAAGTTTAAGATTACTGTTTTTGTGAAGGGGACTTTATCATTCAGCTTCTTTTGCAGTTTTCAGTAGTGATAGCATCCTCAAATACCACACTTGGTCTTTCCACATCATCTGTATATATTTTCTACTCTTAAATCATTAGCTATAGTTTTCAGATAATTAGGTAGTAAGTGGTATTATTGTGGTTTCTTTATCTGGTAAAGTGTTTTGAGTGCACAAGGTAATTTACAAAATCTAACACTTTCAGTCCCCATGTGCCCCCTTTCCCTGTGTATTTCTTCCTCTTTCCAAGAACTTGCTATTCTCTAGATTTCTTAATTTGAATTATTTCCATGATATTGCTGGATTTGCACTTTAAAGAATTAGAATGAAACTGTATGAATTTGTCTGCAGCCGGCTTTTTGTCCATGGTATTCTTTTGAGATTTATTCAAGCTAATAGAGCTCATTTTTTTTTTTTTACTGGAGTGTATTTCTTTGTAAGATTCTATGAAAGCATATTTACATATATTAATATAAAATATTAAGGTACATATGCAGATGCAAAATTACATAGCGTACACACACAGGTCATGGAAATGTGTGAAATTTATATTCCTCTTTTATTATCATTGGAGATTATCCCTGTTCTCGTTTCACTATTCCAGGCCACGCCATGTGGATTTCTTTTGTAGAAAGAAATCTGTTATAGTCATGCCAGAGATTATCCAGGATAAATACTTCAACATGGAATTCTGCATCCTAGTGTATATTTACTTTTACAAGAGTGTGTCTAATTCATGAAATTATTCCCTGAATATTGATGTTTTCTTTAGGCTTCGTTTGTTCTTCGTTTTCTCGTTACATTCCGTTGAATGCCAGACTTACTTGTTTCTATTCTTGATGTATGAAAGTAAAAAAGAAAAGTGTTTATAGCCATGTGTTTTTTTTTTCCAGAGTGTGGTTTTATTTACAAAAAAACTTTATTATGTAGCAGTCTCATTGATATGTTTTCGAAAGAGAATGAATTTTGATAGCTGCCTGCTACTTTATCCAAGAATTATTATTCCAAAAGATTTATTTATTTATTTATTTAAAGGCAAATTTAGAAGAGAGACAGAAAAAGAAGTGCCATGTGCTGGATTACATCGCAGATGGTCACCATGGCCAGGGTTGAACAAGGCTGAAGCCAGGAGCCAGGAGCTTCTTAAAGGTCTCTCATGTGGGTACAAGGGCTCTAGTACTGGGGCCACGTTCTATAAGCTTTTCCAGCTGCAGAACAGGGAGCTGGATCAGAAGTGGAGTAACTGGACTCCAGCCGGTGCTCATTGGGGATGCCTGCATCGTAAGCAGTGGCTTAATCCACTAAACTGCAACACTGGCCTCCAAAAAATTGTTTAGGAGAGTGTTTTTACATTTCTGGATTATCAAATTAAAACTTCTTGAGTATTTCCTGTGTTTGTTGTAAGACGAGAGTGAGCCTGAAGTCTCAGGTCTTTCCTGTCAATGTAATTGTAGGTTTCCATGGTAATGGATGCAGATAATATTTATTATGAAAACTGAACACGTTCAGAATTTTCATCTAGTATTTTGTATTTTCTGTTGATCGTGCCTTCTTGGGATTGGTTATTTGTGACCTAGCTTTTTGTTTTTTTTCTTTTAGGGGTCTGGTATTTATACATGTATTGGCTGTTGTCATAGTGGTTGTCATTACATGTTTGAAAAAGACATGTGAGCCTAGCATGCTGTCCAGAGTTCAGTTAACTATCACTCCTGGCCCCTCCCCTGAAATTTTGCTTCAATTTTTTGAAGTTTGTGTATAGGTTGTGGTTGCTTTAGTTTTGCTGTGCCTAGCTCCTTAGGCATAGCATCTTTCCGTAAGTGTAACATTTAATTAGTTAGCAGTTACCGTTTTGTGGATTTCCTTATATCCTCACCTCCCTCCCTCTCCGACGTTGTGTTTTTTCTTGAGTTTGTGTGTTATGGCGTGAGAGCACTTCCTCGTTGTGGCCTTGGTTGGTTCTTTCAGAAAGGGACTGTGCCTTGATACCTGTTTGATTCATTGAGCCTGATGTTATGTCCTACTCTGAGATAATCTTTATTTCTATTGTAGTGATTTTCCATCATGCTTTGATCACTTGATGTATTCTGTTAACCGTTTCTTTAATGACAATCTCCCACATGAGGCTATAAATCCCACTTGGGGATGCTGTTTTTTTTTTTTTTTTTTCTTTTAATATTTGGCTAAATTCAGCCAGTGATTGTTTTTTTTTTTTTTAAGTCCTTCCTATGCTGGCTTCTGTCTGTATCTCACTACTCTTTCTTTCACTTTTTTGTGCTTTTCTCATTTTCACTTTCATAGTGGCCTTGAATATGCCTTGTTTAATCTTACGACTTATTCAAAAATACTCTTTTTTTTTTTTTGCCTGGAATGCTCTTTTCCTACTACTCTTATTAATTCACATTTGTTTTTTTGGACTCTGTTCAAGTATTTCTTCCTATAGGAAGCCTTCCCTGGCTACGTAAGAACCATTAGGTTTCCCTCATTTATTCTCTACTGTTGCTCCTTTAGTTATTTTTATAGGACTTACGTTTTGGAAGTTACTTGAGTGAATGGTCAATGAGTTCTCCAAAGTTCATGGGGCAAGATTCTTGCTGTCCTGGTTTCTCTTACCATGAGTAGTATCTGCAGGCAGAATTAATACTGCTTTATTATTATTGTTTTATTCAGAATGAGAGGGAGGGAACAAGCCAGCAAGTGGGGCAGTGAAGGGGGAGACAGCGTGAATGCTCGCATCGGCTGGGCTGGATGCCTGCAGGAGTGGGTGCTGGAACCAGCAACTCCACGGGGTCTCTCATGGAGGGGCCAGGGGCTTGGGGTCTTGAGCCATCCCCTGCTGCCTTTCCAGGATATGCATTTGTAGGCAGCTGGAGTCAGAGAGGAGGTGGGACTTGAACCCAGGCACTCAGATGTATCCCAGTCCCCGCCTTCGAGTGTCTCCCATTTCCTCCTCATCATCTCATGGTCTCAGGTCTTACGTTGAGAATTTTGTGAATTGGTTTCTGTGTGGGATATGAGGTAGTCTCTGTGTGTGGGTATCTGATTTACCCCGTATGATTTAATGAGGAGGCTGCTCTTTTTCAAATGAATGTTTTGGGCCTCTTTGTTGGGAATCACTTGGTTCTAGATGTGCAGGTGTGTTCTCACACCAGGACCACGCTGTTTCCGTTACTATAGGTCTGTGTTATTTTCTTGAAATCTGTTGTTGCGATGCCTCCAGATTTGTTTTTATTTCCCATTTTTGATTAAACTGATTTTAGTTTCATTTTTAAATTTAGAACAATATTAGTATCTTCAATGATATTTTCATGTCTGGAAAATGTTAAGGTTTGGATTGATTGTATTTGTAAAAGATTGTATTCTAATACGGACACTAAGATATGGGGCTTACCACCAACTGTGTGCTTCTCTTTGAAGTGCTTTGTTGTTGTTGTTGTTGTTGTTGCCCTTGCCTTCACTCCCTCTCTTAATTGTTTTGTACATGTGCTTGTGGGTATACAGCATACTGTGTATGTGCTTAATGTCATGATCATTGATTTTATATTAGTTGCATATTCAGATATTTAGTTTTGCCGAGTTTTCTGTTTGCTTGTTCTGCCAGTTACTGGGCAGAAACCTATTCTAGTTGTGAATATGTCTATGTCTTGTAATTTGGGGAATTTTTGACCTATGTTATAATTTTTTGCTTAATGTATTTTAGAGTTTTTGATCTTAGAGGCATAAAATTGATAATCTTTTATATATTTCTATGAGATTGAAACTTTTCCCATTGTTAAATAAATTTACTTTTTGAAGTTTCCTCAATCATGAACATGATATTCATGTTTATTTTCTTGCTCCTATAAGCTGTAGTGAAATGTTGTGGGTTTTCATGATTTCTGCACATTTGTATTTGTTTTTAATATTTATGTGTTTGGCACAAATTGTATACACTTATGAGATTGTAGTGTGAGGTTTTAATGCATGTTCGGGTTGTGTAATGATCAAATCAAGGTATTTAGCACATATATTGCATCAGACACTTCTTTGTGGTGAAAACATTCAAAATCCCCTCTTCTGGGTGCTTTGAAATAGCAGTGTTCTTAACCGTGCTGTGCAACAGGCAACAGAACACCTTTCCTTTGGAGACTATCCTGATTGTGCTAGAGCTGTGTCATATTCTTTTAACAGTTCTTCCATTGTATTTCTTTCTTCATCATTTTACTCTCACCTTGCATTTTTTCATTATTTTAGATTTTCTTGTTTGTGAATGGTGTATCATTAAAAAAAAAATCATGTCTGATAGCCTTTGTGTTTTATTGGAATATTTGGACCATCTATATTTAATATAACTTCACCTATATTTGGATTTAAAACTCCTCCTTTGCTGTGTTCGTTCTCCGGGTTCTTTTGTATTCTCATCTCCTTTCACGCCTTACTTAATATCAATCAAGGGCATTTTATGAATCCATATTTTGTTGTTTTTTTCTTGTGGCAGTTGATCTAGACATGACTGCATACTTGACATAATCTCTCTGTTTTTGGCAGATATTTTGTGCTCTGCCTAGGTAGAGTCAGGACTTTGTGGTCTTTAATGCAGGTTAGTCTGCTCTGCTTCATGCTATTCCTTTTGGGTGATACAGTCCTGCTCACTGTAAGCCACCAGGACAAATTGTTCTCCTGATTTCCCTGTATCTTCTGTTCATTTTTTGCATCTGTTTATTCCTTCCCTCATTTTTAGCCTTCTGTGTGCAGTTATTTGTGGAAGAACACTCATGCTTTTTTCCTTGAGAAAATCCCTTTTCATATTCATTGTTCAAGGATGCTTTCCATTGTATAAAGAACAGTCATGCTTCAGTGGTCTTCAGTTGGAGTAAAGTTGTCATTGCACTGTTTTATGTCTGGTATTACATGTATTGTTTATTTTAGTTTATGGAGTTGATATTGTTTAACCGTTCTTTCTCCTTGCTTCCTGCTTCTGCTGGCATTTCTTTCACCGTACATGTTAAACTCCATTGTTCTATCCTCTTTTTTTCTTAATCACTTTTGTTTTCCTGATTCAGGCTTGTTCTATTCCACTGTATTTTCCAGTTCATTGATTATTAAATCATCTGTGACTAATTTGTCTTAAAACTCTTCCTCAAAGGTCTTAATTTGGGGCATCATATGTTTTTAGTTCCGACAACGGATTTGTTGTGTAATTGTAAAAATTTCTGCCTCTTGGTTGGAATTCCCAGTGTTGTCTTTTAGTTCTTTCAACACATTAAGCACAGTTATTTTGAAGTCTGTGTCTGACACTTAAACACTTGGCAACCTCTGCAGGTCTATATTTATCTGGTATGTTTTCCAGTTCATAATATTACCGTCTCTCATCATGTGTCTGTGTAATTTTGATTGTGTTCTTGACATTCACTGTCTTTGGGGAAAAAGTGTGTAAGACTTATCTGAATCCTAGAACAATTGCAATTTCTCTAGATTGGGTCTTCCATTTGCTTTTATTAGATACTGTGTTAGACCACTTGAAGACCGGGAGGCTTCTGGGACACCTGATGAATTAGTTAGCTCATGGCCTTCATGAAATGGACTCATTGAGCAGGTGCACCATTTGTAGAGGGCAGCCCTCCAGGGACCTAATGCAGAATCCTAAGAGGCTTGATTTTTGTCTTCCTTTCAGCTGACTCTTTAACTTCATGTTTTCCCATGGCTCCAAATCCAGATTTACTTCCAGTTGGCTTTCCAATTGTGGCTAAGTAATTGCTAAGTTAATTTTCAATTCTATTTCTTTTATTTCATCAACAATGAAACATTTGTAGTATAACCTTTCAGCATAATTTTCCATGCATTTTTGTTGGCCTAGCAGAGTTTTATATATTTTAATGTATAAAAGACTAAAACAAAGGCTAATATATATATAATATATATAGTCTTCTAATATATAGATAGCTAAACAAAGACTAAAAGTTAGTGTTTACTTAGGCATGGCCACATGCATTGGTCATCAAATTTAAATGTTATTTTTATCTCCGCTTACTATGAAGAGTTTCATGGTACATCTACCTACTTTGAATTTATTATTTTCACTTAGCGGTCAGTGATATATTACTATTGTTTTTTGGTGAGGATTCACAAAGAACATACGATTGGTGTATTTCTGCATCTCTTGGAACCTCAGTTTTCCCATTTGTGAGAGGAATTAAGTTAGAGTGTTGTTTACCTACTTGGGTTATATTGGGATTGTAGTACTAACTGTTTTTCAATATTTGCTAGTTTTGCTTTTTCCTAGAAATTTTCTCAAATTTAAGTCTCACCACCAGCCTTGGAGAATGTCACCATCATTGACACTGGTCACTAAAAAGCTATTTCCTTTGGTGAAAATTCAACATTCTCTTCTGTCTGTTGTCCCTTTGACTTTTTCTATGGACTTTCTCTGTGTCACCAATTTGATTGAATTCGATTCACACATGTAACACTTCATCCCTTTGCAGTTCAGCAATTAACAAAAAAGTTTTATTTATTTTTATTGCCAAGTCAGACATTTTAAAACAAAAGATTTATTTATTTGAAAGGCTGAGTGATGGATGGAGGAAGGGAGTGAGGGAGAGAGAGAAAGTGAGATACAGGGAGGAAGGAGGGAGAGAGAGAGAGAATCTTCCATCTGCTCATCCTCTCCAAATGACCACAACAGCAGAGCTGGGCCAGACGGAAGCCAAGACCTGTAACCCTCCACATGGGTGGGAGTGACCCAAGCACTTGGACCATCTTCCGCTGTTTCCCCGGGTGCGTTAGCAGGAAGCTGAACTAGAAATGGAGCATCTGGACCCGGCACAGTGCCTAGCAGCTCAAGTCCTCACTTTGCGCATGCTGGGATCTCATATGGGTGCCGGTTCTAATCCCGGCTGCCCCACTTTCCATCCAGCTCCCTGTCTGTGGCCTGGGAGGGCAGTCAGGGACAGCCTAAAGCCTTGGGGACCTTGCACCCGCATGGGAGACCTGGAAGAGGCTCCTGGCACCTGGCTTTGAATTGGCCCAGCTCCGGCCATGTGGCTGCTTTGGGATTGAATCATTGGATGGAAGATCTTCCTCTCTGTCTCTCCTCCTCTCTGTGTACCTCGCTTTCCAATAAAAATAAAATACATCTTTTTTTTCTTTTTTTTTAAATGGAGGATCCAGGACTTGAAGCAACACTCATGTGGGTTGCTGGAGTCAGAGGAAGTTACTTAGCCTGCCTTGCCACAATGCCCACCCCTCCATTCATTAATTCTTAGTATATCCATGCAGCTACCAACAAGTCAGTTTAGAGCATTTTCAAAGTCTTGTGCGTGTTAACTGTGAGCCCCCACGCACTCTGGGTGTCCCTTCTGCAGCAGGCCATTGCCCTCATCCTGGGGATGGTGTGTTTGTGGGCCTAGTACTAGTCTCTGAGAGATTTTATTCCCTGTTCTCCCATTGGGAGAGGGGTTGGAATCCTGTCAGTGTCAGTCCTGGAATTGTCATCTGAAGAAGGCCTGCTTTTCTGAGCTCTTTGGATGTTTTTCAGAGCAGTTTTATAGTTGTCTTTAAATGGGTCAGGTATATTTCTTACTCGCACTGCTCTTAGGTGGCATATAGTTTTTGAGGGTACTTTAGAATCAGGCTTTATACATAGAATATGGTAATGTCTGGGTTTTTGAAGTAAGGTCTCCTCTTATACCTAGACACTTTGCTATGAGCTGTGTTCATTAAATGTTGTCTTTGCCAAACAAGATTCTTCTTCTTCTTCTTCTTCTTCTTTTTTACATAGTAAATCATAGCTTGAAATGACTATTTTTTGTCTTACCCTTTTTGATATTTTTTTGGGTTCCTTATGTCATTTTCAACACCCTTCTATTACTTTATGGTACTTTCTTGATTTTGTCTTTCTCTTAATTTTTTTAATATAGATTTACCTATTTTATTGGAGAGAGTTACAGAGAGGGAGGGAGGGACACACAGAGATATCTACCATCTGTTGGTTTATTCCCCATTGGTCTCAACACCCATAGGGTCCAAGTACATGAGCCATGTTCCACTGCTTTACCCAGAGGCACTAGCAGGAGCTGAGTTAAGCCAGCACTCTTCCATGCAGCCAGCATTGCAGCCAGCTTAACCGTCACAGTACAAGGCCAGCCCTCTCCTCAATTCTTTATGCTATGGACTGTTCCAAGCTTGTCTATGGCTGCTTTGGTGAATGTAAGCTACCCGAGGGAGGGTGCTTTGTCTGTCTTGATCACTGTATTTCTGAATACATCATCCAATGTGCTCCTGCCTTCAGTGATCATTTTTTTGTCTTCTGAGTTCTTGATATCAGAATGAGTCCAGCCCTGACTTTCAGGACTTCAAGACTGCAGCTCTGGCTGGCTGGTCCCTTCTGAATCCTGCATGAGGTGAATGTGGCTCGCGATGGTAGTTAGGTACAACACACGCTTCCTTCCTAGGGAAATGGCTAGAGAAAGTAAGTTACGGCTTCTTGCAGGTGAGCCTGGCTCTGTACATTAGGTGAATTCAGCCCGAACTGGGTAAGGCTGACTTCCTAAGAGCAGCCAGCTGTGCCTAAGGGAGTCCCACCACATCTGGCTCTGTGAACAGTGATGTCCGATTTATAAACCTGGATCCTAACCTGTTCCTTGGAATGAAATACACCTTCAGGTTGGAGGATGTGAGAATGGAGATTTTGTGCCTCCGTGGTTAATTTACACCGGAACAGTAATTTCTCGGAAGTCTAGTCATTTCTGAAGTGACTGTCAACTCTCGTAGAATTTGGGACAGGACCTCAGGCTAAGGGAAATATGGCTTAGCTGGTGCCACACGTCCCAGGGAGTCTGAGTTCCCGTGTAGCTGGCGGTGCTGGGGACACTCTGGCATAGATTTTTGTGTAGTTCCCGGGTTTGTTACTGCTGTGAGTTGGTGTGCTTGTGTTTCTCCCTGCACTTGTTCCTCACGCACCCATGGCCGCCCATCGTGTTCCGTGCTCCCATTCGGTCCTTTAGCCCCCTCCAGGGAGGTGGTCACTCCCTCTTCTCACCCACCTTAGCAGCAAGCACTGTCCAAGCCTGAAAAGAACACCTTGACTGCTGCACTCAGAGCCCTCATCACAAAATGACTCCAACGTTTCGATTTGTCGGTTTTCAGACCACACATTGAGCGTGTTATTTGAAAATGAGATAATACTGAATCTTGAATCAGAATGTAGATGGCAACTCTGATAGTGAGAACCACTCATTCACCTGAGAGTAGACATTTGAGTCCAGTTCATATTGGGAAAAAAAATCAAGTTACTTAGGACTAAATGTCCCATGAATATTAAATAATTTTAGAACTTCAAGATGACATCCGTCTTCAGTATGGAAAATGTGAAGCACTGCCTGGAAGACCCGACCGATTTATTGTCGTATAAAGTATTTTCTGTGTAGCCAGTTGCCCAACACCCATGATTAAAGGTGGCTTCGTTTAAATCCTCGCTTGTGTGGAATCTCGCCTTTCTCATCAGTTAAAGTCATTTACTTCCTAACTTTTGATTTTCACAGGTATCTACTTCTGGGTTCGGTGTTGTTCTGTTTTCACTGTGGCAACACTGATATTTTATTTGGTGTAGCAAAATCCTCTTTGACTCGAGTCTTGCTTGAAGAATCTTGCTTCAGGATTTTATTGACTGTCATAATTTTATTGATTCTGTAGAGAATCAGGTTTTAAGTAAACTCTTAGCAGTTAGAATTAAAATGTCATTCCGTTTATTGGTAGATGTGGGAAGAGCTGACTTCCTTAGGATGCTCAGCTGGCTGTGTTCCTAGCCTGCTTTGGTCTGGTGTATATTGTTCATTCATTTTATTTTTCCTTCAGCTGATTTTACAGATTTATCGTTCCTTGCATTTCCCCCAGGAATAGGAGCTCTTCAGGTTGTCCTGGGAGGATGTGTACTGTGGATAAACCACGTGTGGATTTCAAAACTTCCTGTAGATAAACTTGTCTCATTGCTCTTTCCCACCAATGTTGTGGAGGCACCTTGTATTTTATTCCATTCCGTCTTGTTTTTGTTGTTCTTGGGATTGCATTATTTCTTGCATTTTTTTCTCTCATCAGGTTATTTACTGGTAATGACATACTTCAGGTGTAACTGACGCTGGGAAACATAACAGAATCTAGCAGAGGACCACAATAAGTATTAAGAAAGCTGAAAACATGGCAGGTCATTCTGTGTGTGAATGCATCGTCAGTTTTTTTCCTCTGTCAGCATTCTTTGTTAAGTGTTGCATATAGATGGAGACATAGTCTCTCTGTTTTTCAAAATAAATTATGTATTTTTATTGGAAAGGCAGATATTACAGAGAGAAGGAGGGACAGAGAGAAAGATCTTCTCCCCAAGTGGATGCATTAGCTGGAACTAACCTAATCCAAAGCCAGGAGCCAGAAGCCTTCTCCACTTCTCCCATATGGGTGCAGGGTCCCAAGGCTGTCCTTCTCTGCTTTCCCAGGCCACAAGAAGGGAGCTGGATGGGAAGCGGGGCTGCCGGGATTAGAACCATCACTCATATGGGATCCCAGCACATTCAAGATGAGGACTTTAGCCACTAGGCTATCGTTTTGGCCCCCACTCACAGTTATTTTAAAGTTGGGTTTGGATGACTCTAGTACTTGTATCACCCAAGATTTATTTTGACCATTGGCCCTGTTGGTTGATGTATCTGGTAGTTTTTTATTTACCTGTGGACATTTAGGGCACCAATGATGTTCTCTTCTTAGAAAAAAAACTTGCCCAAGCCTGCAGCCTGATAGGCAGCTCACCTCACTTTGATCAGAGACTGGGGGTGGTTTTCAGTTTCTGCAAGGCTCCCTACCTCTGGTTACCCCATGGTTTTGCAGAGACTTGGTTGTTACCTTCTCCTGGACAGGTCCTGAGTACCATGAACCTCTTGATGGTGAAGGTCAACCCTCCCACCTCTTTCTGCTTAGCATGTTAGCCACTCACCTTCTGGGACTCAAATGATCAAACACTTGGAAGGAAAAGCAAGTGCAGACTGTCTGCTTCTCTCTGCTTTTCCTGTTCCAGTGGAGTCTGGGTTGCTCAGCAGTGTTTGTCTTTGAAACTGTCAAATTCCTTCCTTCACTGCCACCTGTTTCTGCCTGGCTTTGCCCTGTCTAATCACACATCCCGTAAGAGCTTCCCCAAGGGGCAGACCAGAATGCAGAATACCTGGTGAGCTCCTGGTACCTCTTGTCCTGGCTGCCTGATCAGCATCCTCAGGTCTTAGGGTAGATGAAGTACTTCCTAGCTGTACTTGGCTGGGACATTGATTTCCTAAAAGTCATTCCCTTTGGGCCAGAAAGCCAAAATCTAAAGACTTTGTTTTCCTGAATTATCTGTGTTGGTTTTGGAAGCAGAGTTTGGCAAGCAATGAAATAAGCTGTGAGAATCTCTTTTTTTTTCCCTCCTGCAGTCTAGAATCTGTGGAATAGACTTTGCATTATCCTTTGATTTGAAAGAATTTATGAATTAAATAACTTGGATCCAGAATTCCTGTCCCCGCCAACTTTCTTTGACAATTTTTTTTTCCTAATTTGTTTGCTGGTAATTAGCTTAATTTCCCCCATCCCTTTCATGAATTTCGATAGAAAATTCTCTTGATGTAATCATGAGTGACTTCTGGATTTTATGGTTTATTTGTTGTGGAGAGAACACACTCCTTTAAGATCTTTTTGTGTTTCAGCCTCAGTCCCAGCACCCAGTGGATGGTTATGTTTAGATTTCTTGCTTCTTCCCACCCCTGGTCTGCTCTCAGTTTGGTTTCCTTGAGTTTTATTTTCCTTGTCAGCTTCTTTCTTTCTTTCTTTTTTTTTTTTAAGGATTTTTTTTGCTTATTTGGAAGCGTTAAGAGAGCAAGAGAGTGAGATAAAGCTCTTCTATCAGCTGGTTTACTCCTCAGCTGGCTGTGACAGCCAGTGCTGGGCCAGGCTGAAGCCAGGAACCTGCAGTTCCATTTGGTCTGCCCTTGTGTGGCAGGGGCCTAGATACCTGGGCCTCTCTGTCTCCTGGGGGAGGGTTTGGTGGGGAAGCCTTCCCAAGTTGCCCTTTGTGTTTGATGTGGAAACCTTGCTAGGGGTGCGGCTGGTATCTGACTTTCCATCGATGCCGCAGTAGCTGTGTGGTGCTCCTGGAAGTCAAATCTAAGCAGAGATCACCCCTTGTTGCAGGATGACTTGTGTGTGGCATCTCTCTAAATGTATGACCTGTGCTGTGGACTTTCTGCAGCAGTAGTGATGATAATAGGCAAAGCTGGTACTGACTTATCTGCAGAGTGCAGACACCACTGGAAGTGTGTGGTCGGTCTGAGTTCACTTAGGCCTCCTTCCAAGTAGAGAAGGACATCGTTACTGTCACCCCCAGCCCCATTTGGGTGGAGGAGGGACTCCACCCTCAGGAAGGTGAGGTGACTTTTCTGAGTTTGCTCGGCCAGTATGTCACTTACATCACAGTGTGTCACACATATCACACACACCGTCACTGTACATCACATGTCTCAGTGATGTGCAGGGGCTGTTGACTCGTTTGCCTGGATTGCCTTTTGTCTCAGAATATTCTTTCTTTTAAAATAAGATTTATTTGAAAGGCAGGCTTATGTTTAGAGAGGAGATAGCTTCCATCTGCTGATTCTACTCCCCACGTAGCAGCAATGACCATGGGTGGACCAGCCAGGAGTCAGGAATTCCATCCAGATCTCCCATGCAGGTAGCCGGAGCACAGGCACTTGGGCCAGCTTCTTCTTTTTCCCCATGAACAGTTAGCTGGATCAGAAGTGGAGGGACTCGGACTCAAACCAATTGTCATTTGGTATACCGACATCACAGGCAGTGGTACCCTGATGCCAACCTGTCATGTGACACTTGAGATTGTGCTGAGTCGTTGGAACTCCTGATTGAAGGGTCATGAACCGTCACAGAGAGCTGACAATTTTCAGGAGGCTCCACTGGAACTTTCCAGAGGTTGCCTGATGTCACGGATAGGTCATGCATGATACTTGGAATCCTAGGGTTCTGTTTGTAGGGGCACCGGCTCTCGCCTATGGGTGTGGGAGTCTCTGGTACGTTGCTGGATTCTCTCACCTGGATTGCTGTGTTTAATGGGCTCCTCCAGGAAGGAAGGTCCTCATGGAGTCCCAGGTGAAGCTGTTGGTGGGGGCCTCGGCACGTGGGAAGGGCAAAACACACCTGCGACCCTCTGGAACCCTGCTGTGTGTCTCAGAGTCGCTTGGGAGTGGCATGGAGGGGAAGTAAAGGCAGAAATGGGAAGGTATGAGGACTCAGAACCCTAACCATGATAAGACAGAGGACAGAACAAGTCAATCAAGTATCCCAGCCATATGTTGGCAGTGAAAAACTGGGCAAACGGAGACTCGAAGATGGACTATGTCAATCAGTGGATTCTTCAGCGAACTCATCGTGCTTGGAATGGTGAGATTGGAAGCAATTCATAACTGTTGAACTATGAAAACCACTTGAGCAAGACCCTCGGAGCATGCTCCACATCCGGGACCTGAGGTGGGTGGGAGACTAGGTGGGGCTTCTCCCTTTATCTCCCCCTTTACCCCAGATACAAAAAAAAAAAAAAACAATGTGGAAATAATCGTCTTACCCATTTTCCTGTAACCCTTGAGTCTTTTTGTCCTAATTAACTAGGTAAAGTTTGTCAAAAATAAAGAAAAAAATGAAAAAAAAAGGGGAAGGTATGAAAGGGTACTTCGTCAGCCCAGCTGGGTGTCCCCCCCATGCATCCACTTGTACAGATACATTCACCTCCCCATCCATTTATCTGTTAATTCATCCATCCACCTACCCATCCATCCATCTGTCAGTTGTTCTGTGTTATATGTATGTATGTGTTGTATGTGGTAGTCATGTGTATGTAATCGGTCCTTATGGTGGACAGCAGGTAGTGCTAAAGCTGTTGCTTTCTTAGTGGCATGTTAGCGGTTAAAAAACTGGACTAGGCGGTCACACCGCCTGGCTGTTAGTTGTGACTACCACATGTTAGCTATCTGACCACAGATAACTTTTTGGACCTTGCTGTGCCTCATTTTCTTCATCGCAGGTCCCATCACAAGGTGTATGTTGTTTAGATTTTTTATTTGAGAGCAAGAGCAAGCACTGTCATCAGCAAATTCATTCCTCAAATACCTGCAGTGGCTGGGGCAATGCCAAGCCAGTGCCAGAGCCAGGGATGCAACCTTATTCTCTTCTATGAGGGGAGAGGATCCCATCTTGGCTGCTTCCCAGGGTCGGCCGTGGTGGGAAGCTGGAGTTAGGAGCTAGAACCGAGAAAAGAACACAGGCTGTCCAGTGTGTGGTATGGGCACATTGACTGTTAAGCTGAGCACCTGGGCCCACTCTTATTTTTGTAAGAGCTGAATTACATAGCCTATTGGAGACTAGAACCTTGCCTTATCTGAAGCACCTGCAGAATTCATCTGGTGCCAGTAATGTGGTGATGGTGTTGAAACTTTGCCCATGGTCCTGGTGGTTTTCTATTGATATTTCCTTGCAGGTTTAAAAGTTGTTCATGGGCGTTGCCAAACTGCCTTTCACGAGTGTGGTAAATTAGTCCAGCCTTTGCATATCCCTGGCCCTGCAAGAGTGTGGGTATTTCCCCTGCACATCTGCCCAGGCTGATTGGTCATCTTCATACTTGGATGTTTCATGAAATGCCAATATCTTGTCTATTGATCAACCTAAGCATCTTTTATCTGTTCACTGGCTGTTTCCTGTGTTTCCCCCTCTTCCTTTCCCAGATCTTTTCCATTCATATGTTCTTTCATTTCTTCCTAAGATCTAAGATTCAGTTCAGTATCAAAAATAACTATCTACCCCTGCTGTTTCATGGATTTATTTCCCATCATGTGTTTTTGAATCCAGATTGTGACACTCTTTGGTATATACATGTATAAATTTAAAATATTTATGTAAAAAAAGCTTTACAATTTTGTGAGTTTAGATCTTTTTTAGATCTTCCCAAATCACATATGCATGTTTTTATTTGTCTTTACATTTAATTCTTGAATTAAACAGGACTCGTGTTTGAAGACATGATGTAGGCATTTCAATTTCCCTTTAGTTAGCCAGTTAACCGAACTTATTTTGCTGAATCTAGAATCTAAACTGCCATTTTTAGCATATACAAAGTATAATATTTGTATACAACACAAACTACATAGAAAATACAATTAATGTATATGTATTTATGGATTTTTATACAATTGCACTTGCTGTACTAATACCACTCACTATCTCACTGTAGCATTATATTTTAATAAATGGTAGTGTGAGTCTTTAATTTTTTTTTTGTCTGAAGAGTTTCTAGGCTATTTTTGCTTCTGATTCACTTAAAATAAATTTGTCAAGTTTAAAAAATCCAGATGGGATTTTGATTGAAATTGCTGTAAGTTTAAAGTTAATTTTGAGAAAATTAACATGTTTATAGTAATGAAACTTTCTATCTACAAATATAGAAATGCCTCCAGTTGGTAAAACCATTTTTAAAAAATGGATCACAGTTAAGTGTTGTGAGCTTTTTCGTTTACTCCTGTACATATCTTGTTTAATTTATTGATAGGCATTTTCTATTTTTGTGGCCCCCAAAAGTAGGATATTTTCCTGCTCTACTTTCTGATGATTTCTGGTTGTTGATTAGTTCTCCTGATTTTTATTCCTTCTAAAGCTCTTTCAGTTTTATTCTCTTAGGCTTTTATGATATGTGCTTATGTCTGCAAATAATATATTTTAAAGATTTTTAATGGACTACGACTTATTTTTGTTTCCTGCCTTATTACTTTGGATAGAAGTTCTAAAAATGATATGAAAATGCTGGTTTTGGATATCAGGCCAGAAGTTTTTGAAAACTTACTCAAGAGTAAAAGAGAAGACAGACTTCACTCACACATACGTATACTGGCCAGGACTGAGCCAGGTTGAAGCTGAGGATGGCAGCTGAGTCCAGATCTCCTGTACAGGTGACAGGGACCCAGCTGTTCGAGCTTCATTCTTACCTGTCCTAGTGTCTGTCTTGCTGCGGAGTTGAAATCAGGAGCTGGAGAGTTGGGAATTGAACCCAGGAACTCTGATATGGGGACGTACTTATCTTAAGCCAGAACCTTCACTATTTGGCTGTTTGGCTGTTTGGCTGAATGTTCACCCCTTTTCTCCTTAATTCATTTTTTCTTAGGCAAGAGTTCTTATGGATGAAATTTTATGAGCAACAGAACTCAGACCGGGGCGTTGTCCTAGTTGCACTTTGGGATCACGCTCCAAACATTCCTTAAACACTTATGTCTGGCTGTTCAATACCCTGCTCCCCAGCTGTTACCACCATAAAGTTGGGGTGAAGCATGAGGACGCCCCTCTGTAGTGTAGGGGCTGCATGTTGGTAGCGGGACTGGGAATTGCTCAACGCTGTCCAGCCACCCTGGTATTTGCTGCATATTCTTGGGCACACTCATTCTTCCATGCCCTGCCCAAGCTAATAGCGGACACTGCACCCACCACCTTGTCATGACAAATGCCAGTCTTGATTCACCACAGTCTGCCTTTTCTGTATAGTAGAGACCTACTATGTGGCTCTCCTGTCTGCTGCAGTCTCTCTGCAGAACCCCTTTGCTGCTCTTTGTGCCCACTGTCCTCCACAGCCACGAAGGAAACACCCTAGAACCCAAGGAAAACCTGGGCAGTGTTCACATGTCTGAGAATCAGCTCTCAGCAGAGTGGGGGGGGTGCTGTGTTCGGATAGTCCAGGTCAGCCCTCTGCAGGGATTGTCCAATGGGGCCCCTGTGGTCAGAAGATTCTAGAGAGGGAAGCAAATTCTGTTTCTGGGAGATTCCTCGGCTGGCAGGGAGTGAGGTGGTGCTCGGTGCTTTCCTTCCCTGAAGACCTAGCTCCGTGAGTCACTGGTGCTCCCACCTCCCGCCCCCGACCTCTGAGCTGTTGCTTCTTTTCCTGGGGGGCTGGTGTGGGTGGCACATTGAGGAAGGCAGAGTACAAGGAAGACAGCATGGGTTGGGAGGCAGCCCTGGGGGCCATTGGTGGCTGGGCAGTGTTATGTGTGCAGTCGGGGGTCTTGGGTGCCTCTATGGTGTTGTGCACAACTCCCTTTTACAGACTGGGGCAAGGGAGATTTGCTTTACTCTCTGTAAGGATGTATCCCAGACTACATGTTTCTCAGAAATATATTTTATATAGATATATATTTTATATAGATATATATTACATACACAACAGTATAATACACTATATATCTGTTATATACCGTATAACACAAGCAGTATGAATTTCCTCATGGTGTATTGGCAAGAGCAGTAATAGTAGCAGCATCTGTACACCTGGCTCCCCCGTTCCTTGCTTTGTCGTCCCTCCTCCACCTGTTTGGCTCATCAGGGTCTCTCTTTCCATTGTTCCCAGGAAGTGTTCTACCGCAGGTGAGCAAGCATTATGGCTAGAAGAACCAGCCAGGTGTCATGAAAGGAACTGAGCTGGGTAAAAACTCTGGATTTTGTGGTGGTGTGTGGCAAGTGGCACATGGTGGAGAGAAATGAGGGTGATTGTATGGAGGGGTTATGGGGAGCTATTGAATGGAGAGGCCACTGTGTCCTGGGAAGACCAGTGATGGTCAGTGGTCAGGACACACTGTGGTGGCAAATCCAAGGTGACTCCCCTGCTTTAGGCAGAAGAAACAGTAGCGCTTGGTTGCAACTTTGGGAGCTGGCTGTGGGCATGGACCTCCATAGCACCACCGTTGTCTGCTGGAGTGATTCCCAAGCTGCAGCGGGCTCAGCTGTCCCAGCACAATGCGTTTCATCTGCCAGGTGCTCATCCCCCGAGGAGCAGGACTCCCTCCTGCCTCCTGCCCTGTCCCCACTTGCTGTTCCCTGAGTCTGTCCAGTTGCTGTCCACCTCCTTGTCCTTCAGTGACGGATGTTCTGGCCGTCTACTTTGCAGTTCTGTTTCCAGCCTCAGTTCCCTTGCCTCACACATTGTCTTCCTGCACTGTGTCTTTATTAGCCCAGGCACATGTTCCGTGGTCCTCAGAGACGTGGCACAGTAAGCACAAGCTGCTCAGGTTCTACTCCATGTTCCCTGACTGCCATAGTTCTAAAATTCCCCCACACTCTCCACTTCACCCCTTCCATCTAGTAGCATGACTTACATGCTGGCCAAGTTCAAGGTGATAGCACAGGAGGTCTGAGATCTGGCTGGTGGTCCTAATATAGTCTGTCACAATTGCTATGTCTACCCAGGTGTCCAAGTGAGTGTAAGGTTGGGTATTCACTGAGCGTAACTGATGGGTTAAGGAGCAAAGCCAGTCTCCTTATTAGAGTGATTTCTGGGAGACTTCTCTTACCTTTCCAACTAGGAGAGATCTCAACTCATTGGAGAATAACTGTGGAGTTTTTAGGACAAGACAGTTGTTGTTAAAATTTATTTATTTGTTTGAAAAACCTGGTTAATGGGAGAGAGAGAGAGAGAGAAGACAGAGGTATAGTGGCAGGAAGGTGGATCAGAAATGGATCATCTGAAACTTGAACCAATGTCCTTATGGGGTGTCGGCATCACAGGTGGCGGCTTTACTCATGATGCCATGGTACGTGAGTCTGGGACAATAAGATTTATGTTTCGGAAAACTTGCACTGGCTTCTGGCTGGAAACACGACTGGAGAAAGAGGGCCGAGGCACAAAATTACTCTATCAATGCTTGCCGTGATCCAGTTTTCAGGTTCTTGACAGGGGACACTACTGTGTCACTTTTCTGTCAGAGGACATAAGGACAGGCTATTGACAAAGCATTAGGGAAAACACTTTAAAAAAAAAGATTTATCTGTTTCTACTGGAAAGGTAGATATATAGAGAGAAGGAGATACAGAGAAGGATCTTCTATCCGCTGGTTCACTCCTTGAATGGCTACAACAGCTAGAGCTGAGCCGATCCAAATTCAGGAGCTTCCTCCATGTCTCCCACACAGGTGCAGGGTCCCAAGGCTTTGGGTTGTCCTCTACTACTTTCCCAGGCCACAGTCAGGGAGCTGGAAGGATAGTGGACCAGCTGGGACATGAACTGGTATCCATATGTGATCCTGGCGTGTGCAAGGCAAGGACTTTAGCCATAGGGCTACTGTGCCAGGCACTGGGAAAAGGCACTTTCAAGATACTCCCTGCCTCTGGCTCAAGTAGACCTTGGCCCATTTGGCATAGTGGTGATGTCCCTAGTCATACAGTAAAGAATCCCTCAGTAGTTTTGAGATTGGCACATGTTCTCATGTTAATCAGAAGTTCATTCCTCTTTGCTTCCAAGCAATGCTTTGTTGTATAAATAGACTGTGCATTCTCTGCTCACCTCTTGCTGAACATGTGGCCTGTTTCATGCACGGTACTCCTCAGTATATATGCTGTTATTTCTTATGAGCAGGTTCACACTGTGTGATGGGGGGATCATATAGTACATGTGCGTTTAAGATTTGACAACCTGCTGAAGTAGTTTCAAAAGTGATTGTAATGTGTAAGAATTCCGATTCTCCACACCTAGCGTTTGATGTGATTCATTACTCCTTTTTAGCCATTTTCAAAGATACTCCATGGCTTGCTAGTGCGGTTTCAGCTAGTGTTTTCTTAGTGACCAGTGTTGATAAAAGGATTGTCTATTCGCCGTTCTTATGCCATTTTGGGAAGCAGTCCCCCCCCGCCGGAAAAATGTTGGATAGTTTCAGTTTTTTTTTTTTAATTCAGTTTTAAATTTTAGTTGGTTTTTGGTAAGTTTGATGTGATTTGTAGATACAGTTCTAAGGACATAATGATATTCCCTTTCTCCCTCCTCTCTTCCTTCCGCTGTTCTGTCCTCCTTTTTTATTCTGGATGCAAATCTTTTCATTGTATCTATGTTTTTATTTTATATGTGCAACAGTACTGATAAAGAAAAATGTTTGTTTTATTGCTTTATTTAAAATAGTGATTCACTTTGTTTTTGAGGATGCTCACGTAGTTGAAAGGGATGTGTGCCCATGTGGACCATTGATTAGGGTGGGGAGTGTTGAGGAATGGGGGGGACGTGAATGAGACAATTGTCTTCAGTCTCTCTTCTTGTTCTTGTATCTGGGGAAAGTGGGAGACGGCCATTCCTAGCAACACAACTACGTCAATACCCGCGAATGATGTCATCCCAGGGTCCCCGATGTGGAGCATGTTCTGAGGGAACTGGTTAAGTTGTCCCAGTCATTCTGAGATGCTGTTGATTTTTTTTTTTTTTTTTTTTTGCTCCAATGTTGAGGAAATCCTCCCAAGGTCTCTTTGCTGACACAGTCTACCTTGGAGTCTTGATTTGCCCAGATACTCACTGTCAAAGCTTGGCCAGGAAAAGTGTCCAATTTTTTTCTGTGGTACAAGAGGTCCTCTGCAGGCTTCAGTGAACTGGTTGTCATGTCCTCCATGAGCGTCTGGACATGCCGTCCACTGCACAGGCTTCAGCACCCTTGGAGACCCATTTATGACACATGCACTCTATGGTCCTGTGATTTTCACTGTGGTTGCAGTTCTGAGTCCAGTGATGCAGTTGGGGCTGGGGTGGTCCCCAAAGAAACCTCACCAGAGGTGACCCCAACCTGGCTCCTGTGTGTGTGCCAGCCAAAGTGGGGTCCAGCTAAGCCCATCATCCACACCAACCTACATACACAATGGTGACTGTAGGCACCTGATCAGTTCTGTCCTCAGCCCCATCTCATACACAAATGAGTAGATGCTGTGACCCAACGTAACCCTGCCCACCACACACTGAGCCTTTGAGCACGCCAGTGGGAACTGGTGTTCTACAGAACAATCCCCAATAACTCGCACTAGGCCCGCCCCCAGCCTTGGTTCCTATGCATGCTGGTATGTACAACAGACTCGTTCAGTCTGTCCCGCATCCCATTTGGCTCTTGTACACATCAATGGACATTAGAGCCTAGCTCAACCCAACCAACCTCACTGTCCAGCCTACACTCATACTAGTGGGTGCCATAGCCCGTCTAGCCTGCCCCCAGCTGTGGTTCTCTTGCTTACCAGTGGGAGCTACAGCCCATCAGAGAGGTGCCCACAATTTCCCTGCTAGGCCCACTCCCAGCCCCACATGGGGTACTTTCCAGGTAGTCTTATGGTCTAACCTGACAGGACTTATCCCCAGTCCCAGCACTTGCCAGCTAATGCTGTGGCAAATTCTGACCAGCCTGCATTTACTCTGGCTCATGAATGCACCAGTAGATATGGTTGCTTACTCTTCCCCTGAACTAGTTCACAGACAGACCAATGGGATTTGTAGTCCTGCCCTCAGTCCCAGTTCTCACATTCACAATAGCTCACAGTGGTCTAGCGGTGGAGTACCTGCAGCCTACCCCAGGCCAGCCAGCTCCTAGCCCTGGCTCTCATGTGAACTGGCTGGTGTTGTGGCGCAACCCAGCCTGCCCTACACCCTGTCCTGGTTATCACATCTGCCAATGCACGATGTATGTTTGAAAATGCTGTCAGAGACTTGTATTTTTCATCTTAACAATGTCAGTCTAAACAGAAGTTTTAAATTTGATGAAGTCCAAAATTCAAAAATGCATTTTCCTTCTCTTATGGATTTTGATTTTGGTATCTTATCAAGAAGTCTTGACTTAACCCTGGGTCATACAGATTTTTCTCCCTATGTTTTCTGCTAATGATTTCATAGTTATCAGTTTTACCTTTGGGTCTGTGATTTAATTTCTTTATATGATAGGAAGTTGGGGTGGAGTTCTTTTCTTTTTTTTTTTTCTTTACAAATGAGCATTTCGTTATTACAGTACCAGTTAAAAAGCTCATGCTTGTTTTACTCGTTTTTATTCCTTTGTCAAAAATCAGTTGTAAAGTGTATGTGTGTCTCTACAAGTATACAGGGATTTTGAAGGCTTTTTAGTACCAAAATCTCAACTTTTTTTAAGCACTTTTATATTTATAGACTATTTGATTCTGTTTCTGTTTTTTTTTTTTGTTCTTCTATTACTGCCATGCTATTCCTTATAGTTTCTAAGAGAGTTTCTAAGAGAGATGTATTTAAGGCTTTCATTAGTCAGTTTTTACATTTTGTATTTTGAAGTTCTGTGCGTACATGCATGCTAAGCATATGATTTTTTTTCTTTTATCATTATGAAATGATGACCTTTATATTTCTTGGTGATAAATCTTGTAGTGACATCTACTTTTTATGATGTTGGAATGATAACTGAAGCTTCTTTGGCTTGGTGTTAGCATGACCTATGCTTTCCTGCGCTCTTAGATTTGTGCAGCATCTCCGTGTTTAAACTCTGTTTCCTGTTTAGCTACCATTTGTTGTTTCTTGCTGTTTGACTGGATATGACAGTCTTAAATTAAGGTGTCTAGACCATATACACGTAGTGTTTTTTTTATGACTAGGCTTCATTCTGTCATCTTAATGTTAGCTTTCTATTTGTCTTATCTGTGTATTGTTCCTTTTCTACCTGCTTTCACATTAATTGAATAGTTTTAAAAGACAGAAAAATATCTTTAGTTAGAATATATTTGTCTAACTTTGGTTTTCACAGTAACATTTTTTAGGAAGAAAATATGAGTGAATATTTGTTCAAGTGATCAAATTGTCATCAAAAGTTTTCAATAATTATGCGGGCAATTTCAAATAAATGTATGGATGGGGTGATCCTATCACCCAGCTCCCGTGATGTGAAGTCACAACCAATCTTACTCCATTTGAACATAACTTTTTTCTTCAGAGTTGCTGAATCATTTTTGAAATTGAAATACGTGTCACTGCTTTTTTTTGGTGACTCATCCATACCTCATGGAAGAAGCTCAGATAATTTCTAAGGGATGTTTCATCATGGGCCTTTTAAAGAGCAAATGAGTGACTCAGTTCATCCCCTTTCTGAAGAGGAAAGATTCCTGCGCCAGTGCCTGAGACATGTGTCCCTGAGTGGAGTCAAGCGTGTCTGTGACAGCAGAGACTTGAAAACAGCGGAGACTGGCTTGTCCCGGTCAGAAGGCAGGTTCCCTGCTTCCCGAATAGTGTGCACGTGTTTGTTCTGTTCACGAAAACATGTTGCTCCCTGGGGAGGAAGATAACGCAGGCGTTTTTTAGATCCATGTGCCTTAAGCTCTCTCTGGTCAGTCCAACACCTGCTTTGCCAAGACTGCTTGAATTCTGCGCTTGTGGCAAAGCTCCCTGCCGTGGGGCCATGCATCAGTGAGTGTGGTGCCTGGGTGGAGAGAGCTTGAGATGATTCCTGCAGGCTGCTTTTCTCCAGGAATTTGTGGACCTCACTCACACAGAATTGCTTTAGGAAGCAAAAGACTCTCCAGCGCAGGTGGCTATGACACAGCAGGGAGTGGAGGAGAGCAGCAGGGTGCTCTTATGGAGCCTGCTTTGTTGTGGGATGGGGTCATGTCTCCTGCCTTGCATCTCATGCCCTTGCCTTCCTCTGCTGCTTGGGGAGATCCTCCTCACCTTCTAAGGGCCATATCCTGACTGCTGTCTTTGGGAAAGAGTAACTTCTCCCGTGGTGGACTCCCTCAGCCCTTTGCAGTTAAGGCAGGGAGGTCAGGGTGACTTGCATAGCAGTGAGCAATTTGCCTCGTGGGGTGAACTGAAGACTCTAGGAGTGTGTGGCCTCTACTTTGTCCATCCTTGTATTCCAGCCGCTCACTCCTTATCTAGATGGAACATGGTAGATGAGAGAGTCATCTTGCTGTTTGGGAAAGGGTTTATAGTGTTCATAGTTATTTACTCTATAGCCCTGGGCAAGCTGTTTGAGTCCAAGTCCAAGTGTCAGGTGAAAGGACCTAATGAAACTGGTTTTAAGTGTATGGATGAAATATTCGTGAAGCTGTGCTCCCATTCTGGCTTCAGTGACAGGCGAGCTGCCTCATCACCCAGGGATCAGGGGTGCTTGGTATTCAGGGCCAGGTTTTGGGTAAATTTGAAAGCCTCAGTGCTGTGTTGACTTTGATGGACTCCAAGATACCTTTGATTAGAAGATGCTGTAGTTTTGTGTACCTCAACAAAATGCATTAGAAAAAGATAGCCCTCTGGGGAGCATTCATATGCATGCCTGCCTACGCCATGAGCCAGACCAGTAACATCAGTAATTTGAGGTTTGGGCATTGGTTTCATTCATTTATTCATTTCCTTCCTTCCTTATTTTTTTAATTAGTATTAAAAAAAAATGAAACAAGTCCCCAGGTGATCCTGTGTGCAGCTAAGACTGAGCACCATTGCATAAGAGGAAGGTAACTTGGAATGATGACTCACTGCCACCCTGTCACTGGGGGGGGGGGTTGTTTTTATTTGTTGATGAGGTCTTTGGGGAGATTTCCAGGGCTCCTGAGATCCCCAAACAAATCTTCTCTCCTGGGAATGTGGTCTCAGCTGACAGGTACCAGAACCCAGAATTCTTCCTTTGCTCTGCCTGGAGCACAGCCCTGACTTTGCATCCCAGGCAGCTTCTAGACGCAGCTTCAGTGGATCAGGGGTGAGGTGGGCAGGTGAATCAGGGCCAGGGGACTGTGGGAACAAGTGGTGCTGGGATAAGGTGGAGGAGCCTAGGCATCCATTGGCTGCTGTTCAACTTCAGTCCTGGGAAAGCAGGAGGGCAGCGGAGCTGAGCTCTTGTCTGGATAGCAGAGATGATAAAATGGAGAATTACAGACCTTGAGAATCTCTGGAATATGGCTGATGATGGTGGGGGATACACCTGCTGAAGGTGGTGATCACCAGAGGCTCAGCTTGGCAGAGGATGCCAGGATTGTGCTAAACCCCAGGACACAGGGAGGATCTCATTGCTTGAGGAGTAATCAAGACAGTGGTCATTCTGTGTTCCCAGATGGTCACAAATGGGAGGACTTGCCGGGGCACAATCTTGGCGTGTGGACTAGTCAGTTAATTGAACCCATGTTCTAGCGTGTATGAGCCACAGAATGTGGGGCAAACCCCTCAGACAGTCCTTTCACCTGTACCCTGGCAATGACCCTCAGAGGACTGTGCTGAGGACCAAGTAACCTGCTCCAAGGCTTTTGGTATAGTCAGGTAGGGACCAGCATCGCATCTTCACAGCACACAGCCGACAATGGCCGCGATGGCTTTCTTGGTGCTCTTAACCCTCAGTGGCTGTTCTTAACAGCCCTGCAAAATGTTGTGTGCTCCGTGCTTTGGCCAGGCCCTGGGGACACTGTGCTTGAAGCCGCCAACTGTCAGGAGGAGATGATACTTTGTGGGGTTTTAGTGGGGATTTGTCAGGGTGAGCACCTTATTTTCCGCCTGCAGCCATTTCCTCATAATGACGCGATGTGGCTTCTCTTATTTTAGCCTATTCTCTTACTTAAGTTACTCCTCTTGTGGCTCTAAGAAAGCCTTTCTGTGACCACACAGGCTCCAACTGAGCTTGTAGAGTTTATTTTGAAACTGGAAATAGCATTGCAAGTGGTAGCTGGGTTCCCAGCCCAGCCCGCGGGGCTCTCTCTTCAATCATGAATGCCACTGAACGGTAGCGGTGGTCAGATGGCTTTGTAGCCACCTCTCGTCATTTGTAATGTTGGCTCAAGGGGAACGTGCCTCCTGACTCCTGGCTGGGAGAGCAAGCACGTCCTTTCCTGGAAGAACAGCTCTTTCTGAAGCTGCCTTGAAGGGGCAGAGGGGGCAGCGACTCCCTAGCAGCATGCCTTCAGCTTGCAAAGAGCTGGCAGCAGGGAACACAGCCCTGTGCTCTTGGGGAAACACGTTGCTTGTGAGGGTCAAATGGGAATGCATCACTCAATTCACCGTGGGCATTTGTGTTCGTGGGTTGCTTCTGCACTGCTCTGTTCCCTGGTGCCAAAAGTGACTCAGGTAGGGACCAGCATCGCGTCCTCACGGGTAGACCCAGTGTCTCACTTTTGTCTCCTGGCTTCCTCAGTGTTCTGGTAGTGAGAACTCACTTGCCTGCCACTGGCTTCTGGTATCCAGTGTGGGATCCAGGCATGTCCACAGATAGGGGAGCCCCAAGAGCCACTAGGAGAGGAGTGTGTGCCTGAGTGAACTCGATCTGTGACCTCCTCGGAATGGGTGGCTGTGGCATTTCCAGGGCACTGGAGTAGGCTCACATCCCCTCGTTCTCTACCTGCCTGCCTGCCTCTAGCACATTTTCTTTGCTCCCTCATTAAGGGCGGGTGGCTTCACAGTGTGGGAAAGAGAACAGTGTTAGCAAATGGCGCAACCACAGCACAGGGCGGTGATGCTTCCGAGGCCCTTCCTGAATTAGTAGAACTTGGGGTGCTCTGGTCCCTGGGGAAGGCTGGGGTATGGTGGCAGGTAACAAAGGCAGATCTTAGCAGTGTGTCTGTTTCCTCCCGGACCGATGCTGTTGTCATCTTCTCTGTGTGGCCAGACACGGCTGGGAGCAAGGTGCTTCCTGTACTCTTGACTGCGCAGCGTGAAGCCTGGCGGGGACAGCCTCCCTGTTTCCTGTCGCTACGTCTGGGTGCCCAGGAGAGAGGGCAACACGCATGGCTGCAGAAGTGGGTACCTGGTGTGGTCCCAGGTAGTCCAAGTCACACACTTTTTAAAGAATTGAAATTAAGGTATTAAACTGTTGCACAGTTCAGTTCCTTTCATGAATTTTGGAAGACACCAGAAATTTTGAAGTGGGGAAATAAAATTTTAATCTTTGTGTTTAAATTCAGCTCAGTGAATTTATTTTTAAATTTTAGATTAATTGACAACATTTGTACATAGACATAATTTTCACAGACAGTACCAGATAGCCAGCCTTTCCATTTTTAACATTTTTTTTTTTTCCTGTCTGAGTTTGAGGCTGCTTCCTCCCTGTTCTTTATACGGAATATTTTTTCGTTTATTGTAAGCCATGGTTACCCCGTTGTGCTGCAAATTCCACAACTTGTTATGTTCACCCTGGTGTGTTGTGGTATCGTGCAACCTTCTACAGCCTCCTCCTTCTGCCATTCTCAGCTGCTGGCATTTTACACTTGCATAGTGTGTGTGTGTGTGTGTGTGTGTGTGTGTGTGTGTGTGTGTGTTATTCTAAATTTCCACCCATCAGAAAGGATGTGCAGTATTTGCTTTATTTTACTTAGTCTAATGATGCCCAGTTCCATACATATTGCTGCAGGTGTTAGGGTTTCATTCTTTATTATGACAGAATAATATTCTACCATGTACATGTACCACATTTCTTTATGTTTGTTGCTGGACGCCAAGGTTGGCTCCATACCTTGTCTACTGTGCGTAGTGCGGCAGCGAGCTCAGGAGGGAACTATTCATCCTACGTTTGTTCTGTTTCCTTAGTGTGTGTACGCAGAAGTGGATAGTTAGGTCATGTGGTGGGTATGGCTTTCTGAGTGGTCTCTGTACTTTTTTCTAAATTGCTGTGCTAATTTGCATTCCAATCAGCAGTTTGTAAGAGTTCTCTCTTCTTCATATATTTGTTAGCATTTATTATTATTTGTCTTTTTGAAGATACCGAACTGGAATGAAATGATACCTTAGTGTGGTCTTGGTTTGCATTCACCTGGTTGCTGGTGATATTAACCATCTTTAAAGTATTTTTCTTGTCATTTGTATTTCTTCTTCTGATATGTCCATTCAGATCCTTTCCCCATTTTAAAAATTGGATTGGTTGTTATCTTGTGGTTAAGTTTTCTGAGTTCTTATACATCATGGATATTAATCCTTTATCAGATGAATACTTTGCGAACGTTTTCTCCCATTCTGCTGATTGTGTCTTCATTCTTAAATTATTTCCTTTGCTGTGAAGGAACTTCTTATTCTGATGTAATCCTGTTTATTTGTTTTTGACTTTGTTTTCTGTGTTTTGGGATTGTTGCGGAACGGTGAGGGTGATCTCTGTCCTTGTCTCATGTTGAAGAATTCCCACGCACAAAGGGACAATGAGCAAAGCAAGATTTAGTGAAAGTGAGAAAGCTCCTTTGCAGCCACGGGGTGGGTGAACTGCAAGGGAGAAGTGGCCAGAGGAGCTTGCCAGTGCTGGTTCTTTTACGCACAGGGTGGTGCTCTGATTGGCCCATTTCTGAGAAGTAAGTACCGATTTAATCAGTCAAGAGGAGGTGCAGAATTAATAGAAGGCAAGGATTACAATCAGGGAAATGAACATGTTTACTATTAAGGCATGCTATGTGAACTGATGAGGGAGCAGGCATTGAAATGGCTGGCTTTGCACAAAATTTTACTAACTTTTCAATCCGGTCTGTTCAGAATCTCAGAAATGACATTGTGTATTTGCCCTGTCTCCTGTCTTTCCCTTCCTCGGGGCACTTAGAGAGTTGCATCATGATTGGTTGTGTGTGTGTGTGTGTGTGTGTGTGTGTGTGTTTGTGTGTGTTTTGGGCGTTCCTTCCCCCCACCCCGTCCAGATGTCTCTGGATTCCTATTAGGGTCTTACCCAGAAAGTTACTGCCTGTGTCAGTCTCTTAAAGTGTTTGCCCTATGCTTTCTTCTAATAGTTTCACCACTTCAGGACTTGAATTTAGGTCTTTGATGCATTTTGAGTTGATTTTTGTGTAGGGTGGCCTGTCAAGAGTTTATTTCAGTAGGTTGGATGTGGCTTCCTTGTCTTCGAGGACCATTTATTCTTCAATAAATTGTCTCTTCCCTGGGGTACGTTTTCTTCTTTTTCAAAGATAAGTTGGTGACACATGTGTGGATTTATTTCTGGGATTTCAATTCTATTCCATTGGTCTCTATTTTTATGCCAGTAGCATGCTGTTTTGGTTACAATAGCTCGATAGTATGACTTGAAGTCTGGCTTTGTGATTTCTCCTGCTTTGTTCTTATTCTTCAAAATTGCTTTGGCTACTCAGAATCTTTTGTGTTTTCATATAAATTTTAGGATTGCTTATTCTAATTCTGTGAAAAATATCACTGGCAGGGATTACATCAAATGTGTAAATTGTTCTGGGTAATATGGTCTTTTTAACAGTATTGGTTGCTCCAAGTCATTAATATGGGGAGTCTTTCTGTTTTTGTGTCCTGATCAATATCTTGCAAAAATGTTATGTAATTTTCATTCTAAATGTGTCTCACCACCTTGGTTGAATTTATTCCTGGGTATCTTTATTGATATGGGCATATACAAATGCCACGGATGGTATTGATTTTGTATCCCAAAGCTTTACTGTGCTGGTATTGATAGTCTCGTCGTGCGGTCTTTTGGTTTGCGTCTTATAGAGAATCGTGTTATTTGCAAAGAGGTAGCTTGACTTCTTCCTTTCCTAGTTCCGTGCCTTTTCTTTTTCTTGCCTAATGGCTCTAGCTAAAATTCTTATGACTGTATTGAATAAGAACAATGAGAGTGACTATATTTGCCTGGTTTCAAATCCTAGAGGAAATATTTTCAGCTTTGCACAGTTCAGTATGACATTGTGCTTGTTGCATGCAGCATTACTTATGTCAAAGTATGTACCTCTGTACCTAATTTATTAAGTTTTTTTTTTTTATCCTGAATGGGTGTTGACTAATATTGAATGCATTTTCTACATCTAAAGTGTTCATTACAATTTTTACCCTTCACTTTATTGATATAAAGCTCTGAACTGGGTGATTTGCATACATTATGTTAAAACTATCCCTGCATCTTTGGGATGAATCCCTTTGGTCTGGATGAGCCATCTTGTTAATGTACTGTTGGCTTGAAGTTCTGTATACTTTTGAGTAGCTGGCTAATTCCCCATATTGAAAAAGTAGGAACTGCCTGACACTCTAGATGTAGTGTGCTCAATTGGCCAGGGATCTTGTGAATATGAAGACTACCTTAAAATGAGGCCCCATCGCTAGATGATGCACAGATTTACACATGTGAAAATTGTGATAAATCCAGCTTGTATGGACGGTACTGTCATTGTAATACAGAGACTCGTGAACGAGGCTTGCTCCTAGGCTGTTTGTAAATGGAGAAGCTCGGGCTCTCAGAAGTTGGAGGACTTGCTCAAGGCCCAGGCGAACTTTTGTTCCTGATCTCTATCACCAGGTGTGGAAGGCCCAGGCATCCACAGTCTCACAGCCACTCCAGGTGTGGAAGGCCCGGGCAGCTGCAATCTTACAGCCGGCCCAGGTGTGTGGAAGACCCAGGCATCTGCAGTCTTATAGCCACACTGGGTGTGCAGAAAGTCTAGGTATCTGCTGTCTTACAGTCACCCTGGGTGTGACAAGACCCAGGAATCCGCAGTCTCATAGACATACCAGGTGTGTGGAAGGCCCAGGCATCTGCAGTCTTATAGCCACACTGGGTGTGCAGAAGGTCCAGGTATCTGCTGTCTTACAGTCACCCTGGGTGTGACAAGACCCAGGAATCCACAGAAGGCCCAGGCATCTGCAGTCTCATAAACATACCAGGTGCGTGGAAGGCCCAGGCATCTGCAGTCTTACACCCAACCCGGGTGGAGATGATCATTTCCAGAGTCCAAATTGAGAAGCATCACCTATTAACTTGGACTTTGAGCTTGAAGGGACAGGATTTCTGTCTTGCTCACTACTCCAGCTCCAGGGCGTAAGTGGCCCAGGCAAGGAATCTAATCCATCTGTTAGAGTCGGAAGGGTCCCTTGGGAGTCTCAGGATCACTTTCTCTGTAGCCTTAAGTAAGCCAGTCCAGAGCTTTTACCCTTTCGTCTTGTTGTCAACAGTTCTGTCTGGTTTCTTGATTCTGTTTTCTGGATCCTTACAGTGACCCCTGGCCCTCAGTCCTTGTCTGCTTGCTATGCTGGGTCCCAGACGCTTCCTTGCTCTTGGTGCTACCTTTCTTATGTACTGGGATTCTGTCTCCAAGTGAAATGTAGCTGCTGGACTCTTCTTACCCATCATCTGGAACATCCACATACGGTCTCTGTGGGGTTGGGTGGGACTTCTCCAACAGCATGGCTGCTTGGTCCCAGGATGTACTTGCAGGAGAGCACAGCAGACATGACTTGCACTTTTGTGGACTTTCGTAGAAGTTGTGTGGAGTCAGCTCAGCAAACCATACTGGTAGGGAGTCTCAAGGACTGTCCAGGTTGCAGGGGGGTAGTCTGTGAGAGGAGAGTCCAGATCACATTCTTAGAATGACAGAAATCATTGGGGCTGTCATTGTGAAATGCTCACACCCAGTCATGGTACGATGGAGATGATTACGTTAAGGTCATGGCTGTTCCAAATGACTGCACAATCTTTGTCCAAAGCTTATCCATGTTTCAGAGAAATCTTTACGTAGATCTTGACTATTCGGTTTAATTAAAAAAAATTTTTTTTTCAAAACCCACTACCAATTCTTTGGAAGTTTTTCTACAAGTATCTTGTCAATCTGATTGAGTCACCGGGATGCTTTGTAACTTCTCTCCAATTGTTCTGTACCTGTAGGCTCTCATAGATTTTCTCCAAACTTCATCCAGCTAGCCATCTTTCTACTGAGCCATTATAGAGTGCTTGCTGTATGATAGGAATTGCATGGAGAATATGAACAGTAGAAGGTGTGGGGAAGGCTGCCAAGCTCCATAGATTGTGTGTCATATCCACATTTACGACAAGAGAGTCTGATGCCCTTTCTTAGGTTGCCTGTTACTGAGCTTGTGACACTTAATGGATATAAAATTGAGAACCAGCTAGACATCTAACACAAATTAGATGAAGGGAAACAGATAAATCTGGTGGCAAATGAGATGCAGTCTTCTCTGTAACTCCTTGCATCCTAGGGCTGTGCACCTGTAGCTCCACTTGGTTACTCCACGTGTCTGTTGGGGACATGGTATTTTCCTTTGTGAGCCTGCTGTTCGAGACTACGGGGGTCTTCTTTCTTGCTTGCTTCTAACTTCTCCCATGCAGCTATACCTGCTTGGGATGGGGTCATTTTAGCCTCCTTCATGTCTGCCACTATTGAGGCACTAGGGGAGTGTGAGGGGAATGAGCTAACACATAGAAGAGCTAGACCTGTGCGTTGCAGTGAGGATTCATGCAGTCCTCAGGTGATGAGGTGAGTCGTTTTTGAGGGTCTTTCTAAACACTACTTAAGAACATACATACACGTAGCTGCATTCAGTCAGATCCCACACTGGGACTGGTGGTTAGGATTATTGTTATTTTCATTCATGTGAAGTGCTCTTAGGACTCGCTCTCTGTTTATCTCTGGACCTCATCATCCCTAAGCTTTGGGGTTTGGGGATGTGGACGGAAGCGGCTTGGTCCCATATCCTGTTGGTTGTGTGATGGGTGACTTAGGATGCTCGTACCATCTCTCCCTTCCTGCCCCTTGAACGTGACCAGCTGGAGCATTGTAATGTTTCCGGGGATGTTAGGCAAGTGGTCATGTTTGGGAGTACCAGTGGTCAGTGCCTCTTGGACTGTTCAACCTTAGATCCATTGAGCCGTGATTCAGCCCCTCTCATGCCCGAGCGTGTCGTTCTGTTGCACACTGGGTCCTCAGAGCAGCCATAGGAGAGCTCCCGTTGTCTCCGCCCTTCTGAAGAAAAAAGGGAAACCCAGAGAGACAAAGTAACCTGCAGAGGGTGAAGCAGCAAGCACCTCAAGTTAAATCCCGGGGCTGCCAGTCAGTATACAAGGCTTGGGTCTCTTCTCCACATGCCAGCTGCTGCCCAGGTGTTCAGAGGAGAGTCTCTTGCATGTGGTGGAAGCTAGCTGTCTTACAGACTTGACATGTCAATAAAAACTGGGCAACCTGCTAAGCACATGAAGAAACCCCATTGGTCCCTCCCAGGTGCGCCCGCTCACCTCTAGCCACTGCTGGACCTGTGCATGTCAGCTTGCCCGCATGGGAGCTTGGGCTGGCTCTGAGGTTCTGACTCACATGAGTCAGGGTGGGTTCCTTGGAATTTTCACGGGATCTGTGGGGTGGTTTCTTCTGTGCTGCTCCAAGAATGCCCCACTTCCTGCTGGCCATCTAGGTGCCCACAAGTTATCTTCCTAGAAGGAAAACCTCCCAGCGGACTTTGACCTGTGCTCCCTGGCAGGTGAGTGGTGTCCCCTTCCACCAGTAGTGCAGCAAGAGCTTTCACTTTCTCTTGGCCTCTTTCACGCTGCACGCTTGCATGTTGCAAAGGGGCTACTGTTTCCATATTTATGATAAGCAGCAGGACTGCAAATTAGTTTTAGTGGCAGACTGAAGATAACCAGCTGTAGTTCAGGATTCAGATTTGTACTGTTATAAAAATATGTATTCACAAAACTGAAATTTCAAATTACTTCCTTCATATCTCAAAATAAATAATATGCCTGGATGCGATATGCCATGAGGAACTATTTCTGATTTTTAGCGAAACCCAAAATTAGCATATTCAAAAGCCTTCTTGGTGACTTAGCTTTTTGAAAAACTTAAAACACAGCTTTGTGTGTGTGAGTGAGCAATATAACATTAAGAAATGTGTCCAGGATAGAGAATAAAAACCTCCCATCCTGTTCTGCTAATATAGCGAACATGTTGTCCTTCTGATCATTGTTTTTATTTCATTTTCATTTTTTTAAAAAAAAGGTATTTGAGAAAGAGAGAGAGAGAAGGGGGAGCGAGCCGGTGAGGGAGTGCTCCCATCTGTGGTTCACTCCCCAGGTGCCTGCAGTGGTTGAGGTGAGAACTGAAGCCAGGAGCTTGGAGCTCAGTCCTGGCCTCCCACCTTGGTGACCACGACCCAGTTACTTGGGCCGTCACTGCTACCTGCCAGGGCTGCATTCTGGAATTAGGACCTGGAGCTTGGTCTTGAGCTCAGGGACAGTGATAGGAGATAGTTCCTGAGCAGTGGCTTCATGGCTGGACCACATGTTTGCTCATTTCCTTTTAACTTCACCACATGATAGAATCATTTGCCATTTGGTTGCTGAGGCTTTGTGAAGTTTGATACCTTTACACACAAACACACACGTACACAATAGATGGATGTCTTCACGCACAGTCTTTGTTCTCTCTTGTTGAATTGCATATGTCCTTAGGGTAACTCTCCCAGAATGGGATTGCTTGGTCAAAGTAAGGTGATAACTTGGCAAATACTACCAAGACTGCCAGGGAGAGGGTTGTACCAGCTTATGGTGCTGTGTATGGTGCTTTTGAAAGTGAGATAAGCCATGGAGAGACATTGAGCAGTAAATTCTGCTATCGTGTGCCCTTTGTGTTCCTAAAATTTGTAGCACCACCCAGGATCATGCAACAGGAAACCCATGAGGCATCTGGAGTGTTGGGGTATAACACTTTAACACTTTGTCAGTGGCACAGCTAAAACAAAGAAGAGAGCCCAGTTCTGCACATACCGTGTGCTTGTGAAAGCCATAAACACTGCGAGGAACATGGTGCTTTACTTTGGAAAAGCTCTGAAGTGGGTCTAGAGAAGTAAGTATGCTAAGAGCTGTGGCAGGTGTCGGGTGGGCATGTCCTGTACATGTGGTGAATGGAGGCAGCTGGCATGGTGTGTGTGTGTGTGTCCTGTGAGCCTCAGTTCAGCTGCTGTGGCCGTCTGTGTCCCTCTGGGTTTCCTCTTGGGCGAGCGTGCCCATAGACAGACACCGACTTTACATGACGCTCAGGTCATTCCCTAATTCACCCATCATGCTGGAACCAATTTGTGTTTTCGGAATGAGTGAACGTGGTACTGACTGTACTTTTCTGTTTGTATTTCCTCTGGTTTGACTGCCGCCTTCTGCTTCTATTCAATTTGCAAATAGGAGCTGTGGTGTCAGAACATTTTTATCTTTATATTTAGACACAGACAGGCAAAAAGGTAATTGCCTCTTGGCTTTATGATACATAATTTTTCTACTTTTTAAGAATTGCATCAACTTAATGGTAAAAGTTCCATCATTAGCCAGTTTCCTACCTGCCTGTCTTCATCCATGGAACTGAAAACATCTTGAATTGCAAAATGAGCTTCTGCTGGTTTTCATGTATAAGTAAAAACAACCCCATGCTCTTTGTTTTCAAAAAGAAGTCTGACTATCAGCTAATATTCATCAGTTGCGTGTTCTGTACCATGATGCCCTTGGCAGTCAGGAGGGTCACGTTGAATTGTCTCCTTGATAGAAATCGTTTCTGAGTCTCCTGCGCAGCCTGGGATGAGAGGAGGGAAGGGCTGATGTGCTCTTGAGGAAGGGGGAAGGCTGTTGCAAGCTGTGGATGTGATGGATAAACGGAATTTTCCTCCTGTTCTTCCATTCCCACCCTGGATTCCCCTGTGGATCTTGCAGCCACGTGAGGCAGAGGAGTGAGTGCCCTTGGCCCCAGATCTGGGGATTCAACCCCTCTGAGTCGTTCTGTGGTCAGAGCATGATCCTTCTTTGCTTTCTGGATCTGGTGGTTGAAGAGACATCAACATTATCTTCCTGCAGTTCTCCCAGGAGATGGTCATGGAATGCTTATGCCCTTTTACTACAGCCTCTTTAAAGTCCTAACCTCTGACTCATGCTAGGGTTCAGATATCTTGCATTTCCCTAAATGCAGGGGGCTATCTCTGTGGCTGCTACACCTGGCCATTCTGTGGTACACAAGCATTTCTTTTTTTTTTTTCTTTTTTTTTTTTTTGTTGGCACGTGCATGGAGTCTTTTAAAGACTGGTGAGGGATTGTGGTTTCAGTGTTGGGTCTGAATATTCCAGAATGGTGAGACATCTGGAGCTTGGTGGAGCTGTCCTGAATAAGTTTCAAGTTTTAGGCTAGCAGATGCTATTTTCTATATTTGCATGTTTAGAATCCTAAAGCCACAAGGAAACTTCTAGAGGGATCCTTGAATGGTGATTACCTTGTTCAAGATTTTTCACTTATTATCTGAAAATACTATGTTTTAGCAGCACATGCACAGCCAGAGTGCCCATATTTGGTCCTACCCTCTTGAGGCCAGCTGTGGGTGAATTGTCAGGCCCTGTTGTTAGGTGACTTCCAATGATGTCTGTAAACTCTCCTCTCTTCAAATCTTTATGGCCAAGAGGCATATTTGAGTATGTGATTCACCTTAGCCAGGTAGCTGACTCATCTAACACGTACCCTGGTTCTCCATGAATCACCGACTGGCCTCTCTCTTTTCTGCCTCACACTGATGGAAATTTTGAGTTGCCTGATCTTGGCTTGTGGGTCAGGAAGTTTGCAGCCCCTGACCTACTTCACTCTGTGTTTCCTCCATCCCTTGTTTTCCTTGTTGAAGGTGATCGCTTGTCCTGACATTTTCTGTGAAGTGTGGAGTATGCGTGGAGGAGGACAAGTTTCCTCCGGGCCCGCCCCCAGTGCCTGGATTGCTAATTCGCTAACAGCGCATAGTTTCCTGAAAGGCACACTCACTAGTGAAATCTTTCCAGACATCATCTCTTGCTGTGTACTAACTTCATCACATTTTCCAGGCTCCCTATGGAGTAGACACCAGGACTCAGAGGGGCTATGGTGGCTGGACCACAGTCTTATATGACTCCTGAGTGTGGAGTTCACATCCCAGCTCAGGCTTATCAGTCCTCACCCACCAGCTTCAGGAAGATGGGTCCAGATCGGTGGTCTTGTTTTCGAGCTCCGGTTCTTGCATGGGGTAGAGGAGGTCCATTCTTCACAAACCCTTTGAAGTTCTTGGAGATGGAAGAAGCCTGCAATTGAAGGGCAGTTTGAGGGAGTGATTGATCTGCGCTTGGTGAAACATCCAGCACAAGTTTCAGCAGCTTTTGTTTGGACATTTAGATACTTTGTGACCTGGGGGGCAAAGCTGAGGGAAGCATATGGTGTGAGAAAGATGATGAATACTGTTCCTTGAGTCTTCGCCACTGGACAGGGAAGGTCCATGAGACTATGGACTGTGTCTGTTAGGCTCAGGTGCCTCCTCTCAGTGTCCTGCAGAGTGAAGCATCCAGTTGACATTCCGTATAGGTATCGCCCTCCCTTTAAGGAAGATTTCATAGTACATATGGGTAGAGAGGAGGAATTGGCAAACTAGAAACTTGAATGGTTATAACAAAGATGGAGAAGTTATCACCATAGACCAAGTCTGGCCCATCACCTGTTTCTGTTAATAAAGTTTTATTAGGACACAGCCATACCCATCTTTCCATACCAAGGCAGATGTGGGTAGTATGACAGAAACTGTATGACCCAGAAAGCCTACACTACACACCATGGGACCTTGTGTTAAAGATGTATTTACTTATTTGAAAGACAGAGTTACAAAGAGAGAAGGAGAGACAGAAAGAGAGAAAAAGAGAAAAAAAGGTCTTCCATTTATTCCCTCAAATGGCTGCAACAGTGTGGCCTGAGCCGGGCTGAAGCCAGCATCCTGGAACTCCATCTAGCGCTCCTACCTGGGTTGCCAGGCACTGGGATAGTCTTTAGAGCTCTACAAGCTGTAGCACCAGAGAACCAGACCCAAGGTGGGACATCCAGGACTCAAGCTGGCATTCATATGGGATGCCAGTGACACAGACAGAAGTTTAACCAACTGTGCCACAATGCCAGCCCCTATCTGGGCCTTTGTGGGAGAAATTTGCTGAACCTGGCTTATAATGATGCCAGTTGTACTGCAAGGAGTATGGAAAACACTTGCAATCCTCTACCAAGTTAGAGCAGACAGATTCTGTCAGTGAGATCCCCCTGCACATGTATTTTTGTGCCTTCTAGAACTGGGCCAGACCTTGTAGAACACTCTATAAAGTAGGTGACATGCCAGCTTCCCAAGAGGAAGCCTTTTGTAGAGGAGGAAGTGGGGAAGCTCCTGGACTCAGTGATTCTATGTCCTGATGACATTAAGACTTAAGAGAGTGTCCTTGATTTCTTCCAGAGTGGCCTCTGCCCAAGATCAAGGTGGAAGTCCCCTGGCTAGACCTCCAGGAGCTCTTTCCAGCCATCAGATGTGATCTTGCTAGAGAAAGATGGCAAAAGAAAGAAGTCTAACAAAGACAGTGCTAGCCACCTGGCTAAGAACAGGAAACTGATGGCCGCTCAGATGCTGGGTAGGCTACCCTCCATTCTGATAGACTTGCTGATCAGGGGCATCTGCTTCTGAAGGACAGCTGAGCTGGCCCAGCATTGATGGCAGTTTTAGCACATACGAGGAACTAGGGAGCCACTGGGAAATGGGGTTGAATAGGGTAGGAGTCTGGCCAGGAGGAATTCCCCTGGTGTGGGAGGCAGGTGCAAGCGCTGTATGTCAGCTCTTCATCTGCAATAGCCCGAGTGGCTTATTTGGCTCCTAGGATAGTGGCATAATCAGGGTTCTTAACATGCCCACAGAGACCCAGCAGGCTGTTTTCTGCTGCCCTCTCAATCTCTTACTACCTCCCACCATCTCGCACTTAAGCCACACAGCCTCTGTCTGTTCCTTACATGACTACAATACTCATTGGTCCAGGGCCTTTGCCTGGTCTGTTTCCTTCTGGCGAGTCCTGGTTCCAGTTCATGGTCTCTCAGCAGAGCATCCCTCTCTTGGAAGACTTCTCCTCCACCAAGACCCGGTGGCCCCATGACACGCACCTCCAGTCAGTCTCGTTCCTTGTGTGCAAAGCTCACCCTTTTAAGTTCAGCCTGCATGTTAGTTGGTGGGATTGAGTAGGATCTGCCTCCTCTTGGCACATGTTCACCACTGTTCCTCTGGTGTCATCACGGAACACACAGTGAGGCCTCAGTGTGTTGCGTGAATGAAGGAGCTCTAGGTGTTACATCAGTTCTGAGGGCTGCTGTGGCTGTCGGGAGTGTCATGTTGACAATAATAATTGTATGCTGGTCGTGGCTTAGCAAGCGTTTCTAAGCACATTTGTGCTGGTCTGGGTTGATTAGGAAGGGGTGCTATTTTGATTGGCACTTGGCAGCCTGAGATAAGAAGATAGGAGGGAGATGGTGGGTGAGTGTTCAGGAGTACCAACTGACACACGCTTATCTCACGGACTGCTTGGAAAGCGTTTGTTTTGTTTAACTCAGGTAATGTTTTTTTTTTTTTTTTTACCAGTGACATTTTCTGTCCAATCCCTTTAGCCACCTGTTTATTACTTACTTCTCTCATGTAGTTCAACACATCACCCCATGTGAACTTTGGAACTGAGTGTGAGGCATTGAGTGGCTGGGAGAGAGGAGGAGGAAGGCTCCTCTGCTTCCTTGGGTGCAAGGCTTGAGCCCAGTGCAGTACCACAGTCCTTGTTATCCAAGCACAGGTGTGGTTCTGGAAACAGGTGTGGAAGGGGCAGTAATAGGCAGGACCCAGGAGAGCCCCTTCCAAGAGAGACCCTGACCACCAGATTTCAGTTCTGGTCTTGTGCCAGTAACCAGCATGGTCCTTAGAGGTCCCCAGAGGAATTCCCTGTGACCTAAGGCAGCTTAGGGTGATGGAAAGACTTGCTGTAAGAACAACTGTTGGAGTGGCCATGGAGTTAGACACCCAATATCTGGTCCAGTAGACGTTAGTGAAACTCAGGGGGCCACGGAGAGGTAGGCAGATGCCAATGTGAAATGGGGTGGTGCCAGACGTAAAGCCTTCCACGTGTGTTCATTCATGAAAGGTGTGTGTAGGTGCTCTGTGGTAAGGCTTAGGCGGCACCGTTCCGAGTCAAGGCTTGTGTCGTCGAGGGAGACACATCCAAGCAGGGGAGACAGGCGCATGTTTGTAGTATAATGCCCTAGACATCTATTTCATGAATAAAAGAAAGCTCTGTAAATATAGCAGAGTGTAAAGAAGGAAATTAGCCCAAATCCTGCTCCCTGGAGGTGATATTCCTGGTGACATCCCTGACTGTTTGCCCAGGAGTATGTGTGCGCGCACACGCGCGTGCGTGCACTATGTAATTGAACTCATTCTGCAATAAAATTTTATAGCCTAGTCTGTCAGTGATCAATTTATTGGCTTAACACAGCAGGTGACTTTCTCATGACTGAGGACAGGAGGGGTGATTGCTCTGTAACTTGCTTCTGGGCTCACTCCTGACACTGGGGTGGAAGGTCGAACACGGCCTCACCCACACGTGGACCATGTGTTACGAGCGGTTGCCTGGGGCAGGGCAGCACTTGCTCTCTTGTAGACCAGGCTAGCTTTCTTATATTGTGACCTCAAGGCCGGATTCAGGATTTGAGAATGTCAGAACAGGCAGGATTGCAGAAGGAAATGAGCACAGAAAGGTGTGGTTCATTGGAGATCATTACAGGAACAATGGAGTATTCCCCGAAAGTGAGAAAAACTTGTTTTTCTGTCTGATTTTGTTTTGTTTTACAGTCTTTCCACATTATTAAACCATGTTTGAAAATCAAATGTTTACAGCATGCATGTTCCATTTTAACTTGGATTTTTTTTTTTTTTGGATGTGGTTTTTTCATCTATTTCCATCTAAACCCATAATGAACAGGTGTAAGGCCTTGCCAGTTTTATGATGAGACATTATGAGGTCAGAGTGTAGACATTTAAAAATGCCACTTGAAACTTCTGTGTTCCTGAGCGACACCTCAGGAGAGTCTTACTAGCCGCTGATCGCCTTGGTTTGCTGATTTTCCAGACATCTTGGTTAACTTGATGGATTAAAAACCAGAAACTGATTTTTGGTTTTTTTTTCTCGCTTTTTCTGGCCATCAGTAGGGTACGTTGTTTTATAGATTGCTTTACAGATCCATCTGTAAATAGTTTGTTTATGTCCTCTGCCCCTTTATACACTTACTAACATTCCTAACATTCTCATAGATTTCTGGATTTGTTTTTTACTTTTCTGTATGACATCTAATGTTTCTATTTTATGTATTTTTTAGTAAAAAAAAAAAGCATGATTTTAAGACATAGGGTGTCTTTTATTCACAAATGAGGTGCTGTTTACTGATTTCTGTTTTATTCTAGGATTTTCCTCTGTGTGTGCGCATGTGGGTGTTATGATTTATCCAGGTGCTTGAGCTTTCCGATTCCTCAAACCATGTAGAATTCATTTCTAAGGAGATTAAAACTCTGCTTGTTCTATTGTGAATGAGGACTGGTCTCCAGTGCCTTTTACCCGTTAGTTCTTCCATCTGGCATGGTTTGGGTGCTACATTTTTGTAGATTGTGCTTTCTAAAACACTGATGGTCATTTTCAGACTCTTACCCAGCTGATTTATTTTCTTACAGTGCCACCACACTCACTCTGAGCATGGCTTTATGTTGTGTTTCATTACATAATTGTGGAATACCTCCTCATTTTTGCTTAGTTCTCCCAGAGGTACTTAGAATTGTTTTGTAAAATTCTGAAAGTGGATCCTCTGGGATTTTGATGGTAACTGCCTTGTATATATCGATCCATTCGTTGCAAACTGACAGCTGTAGGATATTAGGATTTCTCATCCAGAAGCATGGAACATGTAGTTTTGTTCGCTGAAACCTGGATTTTTGGTTTTTTGTTTTAATTTTTTTTAATTTATTTTTTTAAATAATGATTACATGGTTGATCTGGGTGGGAAAGATCGAGGTTTAGAGAAAATTGGGTAAACTCATTGCTTCCAAGTTTGCTATTTCTTCTTGTTCCTGGGGGAAGGAGAGACACAAAAGGAGAAACCACTCATGATTTTCCACATATCCCAGTACCCAGGGATGAAGAACTGCTACCTCACATCAACCCAAGGTCTCAATGTGTACATATTCCAAGGGTTCTGTCCAAGTGGTTTGGATAGTTCTGAAATACTGCCAATTTCACCATTCCAAAGATGATTTCACCCTCCCAATGTCCGTTGGCTCCATTTACCGATTTTTTGCTGTCATCGCTTGTTTGGAGTAGTTGTTCAGTTTGTTCTGTTCTCCTTCTGCTACAGTACCAAATGTGCTGCCATATTCTTTTACAACAGGGCCTGTGTCCACTGTTCCACATTTTTCTTAAAGTACGGCATGTTCTTGCAATCCAGTCCAAGTACCCAGGCCCAGGCATCCCAAGTATTACTGGATCCCCAAGCCCTGGGGCTCAGAAGCCTGGCATCCACCTAGTAGGTGGGTCGTGGGACCCAGGACCAGATGACCCAAGTCCCGCCATATTCCCCATCCCTGGTGTTCACAAAACCAACACCCACCTAGAAGGCGGGCCCTAGGATCTGGGCCAAGCGACCTAAACCTCACCAGTTTCCCTGTCCCCGAGGCTCAGGAACCCAGCCTCCACACCAGGACCTGAGCCATGCTACCCTAGCCCTGTTAGATCTCCCATCCCTGAGACTCAAGTACCTGGCCCCCTACTGGGCCCAGACTGACAACTCACCTCAAGGTTCCCAGTGTCATTCCGCAGCCTGGCCTAGTCTAGTCTTCCCCTGTTCCAGCTCCTGCTGGTAGGTGCTGCAGCCTGTCCCAGCCCAGCCTGATTGCTGTCCCGGTCTTAATGTGAACTCGCTGGTGTTGTGACCTGAGCTGGCTCTTCCTGCCCCATGCTCAGGTTCTCAGATCTGCCTGTTCACTGAAACCTTTAACATAGCTTAGTAGAGTTTTGTGGGATTTTGTGTGATTTCCCAATATTTCTTGTTTCAGTTAACTTTTAGTTAAATTTTTTGGTTGCCTTATGTTCCATTTCCTCATCATATTTTCCAACTAGTCATCTTCTTGTTTGTCTTACTTAGTATGTTTTTATTGATTTAAAATGACATAACTGTATACACAGTATTCACTGAAAAAAATCAAACAATTCAAAAGAGTATTGGATAGAAATGAAACATCCTCTTAGAACCATTTCCCTTGGTCCAGCTCCTGTTTAGTGTCAAGCATTGTTAGCAGTTTTAGACAATTCTTCTACACCAATAACGGAGAATTGTTCTACGTCGTATTCTCTCACTTGCACATACTTATTGTAGCATCAATGGGATTATCCCTCACGGCAAGACATTATTTAATCGTTTATGCATTCTCTTTAATTACCTAGAGTTAACGTTCTTTCCCATCAGAATTGGGAAAATGTGTGTTCTGATCCGAGATGGCACACATCTCTGTTCCCTGCTCAGTGTCCAGAGGTGATATGAAGAGACCTGTGCATTGTGTCCGTAGAACGGACTTTGATGTTTTAATTTGGATATGTGTTATGCTCTTTGAATTCTGTATCAGTTTATATTCCAAGAGTCTATATAATTGTTCACTTCTCCACATCCCTGCCAGCAAAGCATATTGTTAGCTTTTAAAGTGTTTGTTCATCATCTAATGAGTTTTCATTTCCCTGGTTAGCAATAGGTTTGACCCTCTTTTTTAAACCTTTGTCCATTTTTTATTTGTTTGGATTTCTGTTTCTTGCCATTTGGCTGTTTTTACTGTCTTTGTTATTTTTAAAGTTCTGTATCTGTTCTGGGTATTATTCATTTATTACAAATGTGAATATTTTCTCATTCTGCTATTTGTATTTAATTTTGCCCTGGAAATCTTTTATTACATGGAAATTTAAAATTTTTATATAGTGAAATTTGTCTTATTATATCCATTTGATTTTTGCTTCAGAGATCATTCCTCGAGTTATGAGTATTTTTTTATTTGACATGTTCTTAGCTTTTTGTTTACTTTCTAAATTCCTTTAGAGCTCTGCAGAACAATTATAATTTCTTTTATTCCTGATAGAGGTAATTTGTGTTTTTACATTTTTTTCCCCTTAACACTGACTGCAGTTTATAAATTTTATTCTCTTCAGAGTACTAGCTATTGATTTCATTGTTTTTCTCTGTTTTACGATTTTCATTTTATTTATTTTTTTCTTTGTTGTAGTCTATATCACGCTTGCTTTAGATTTAGTTTGGTCTTTTTATTGGCCTTATTAAAAAATTTTTTTCCATTTGAAAATCAGATGGAGGGAGGGAAAGAGGCAGAGAAAGAGGAATAGAGGAAGAGAGGGAGAGAGAGACAGAGAGAGAGAGAGAGAGGAAGAGAGGGAGAGAGAGAGACAGAGAGAGCGAGAGAGAGAGAGAGAGAGAGAAAGGAAGAGACAGAGAGGAAGAGAGGGAGAGAGAGAGACAGAGAGAGAGAGAGGAAGAGAGGGAAAGAGAGAGGCTTCCCATCCACTGGTTCACTACCTAAATGCCCTCAGTAGCCATGATTGGGTCAGGATGAGACAAAAACTCTGCAAGTCCACTGGCATCTCTCTGTGTGTGGCAGAGACCCCCAGTAGTCGAGTCAGCATCTGCCCACCCCTCAGTGCATCAGCAGGAAGATAAAACGGAAGTATAGGAGGCACTTGATGCCAGGCATCCTGGTCTGAGTCGTGCTGATCCCAAGTGGAGCCTAAGCAGCTACATCCCAATACATAATTCTTTCTTAATGTGGAAGCATGCATCATTTGATAGAATTATGTTGTCTGTTACAATAGAGTACGAATTTCATTCTGAATGCCGATCTCCAATGCATTTTGATATGTCACATACTTGAATTTCATTGAAATATTTAAAATTTTCATGTAGTGGTTTTTGATACATAGGTTGTTGAGAAGCATATGGTTTTGTTTCCAAATATTTGAAGAATTTCTAGATATCTTTTCATTGATTAGTTTTCAAATTCTTTTATGTTTTGAGAATCTACTTTGCTTTATACGTTTTTTAAAAATTTATTCATGTTTGTATTGTCAAAAATCTGGAAAATGATCCCTATGTTGTGGAATGGAGTCTGTATTATTCTGTTACAAAACATCATGTTGAGGCTGGCATTGTGGGTAACTCTCTCTTGATGATTTCATTAGATTCTATCTTGGAGTGGCTGTACTGCCTAAAATTTGTTTGGGTGTACAGACTTACATTTTTCATCAAGTTTGCAAAGTTTTGATCATTATTTCTTCAATGTAATTCCTCTCCCACTCTTTTTATTTTCTCTTTTTTGTCCGGGACTTTTCATTAGTCAAATCCTAGATACTGCCCTTCAGGAATGCTAAGGATTTGTTCATTCTTCTTTATGGTCTATGATACTTTAATTTTTTCATTATTTTTACACTATGGTTCTTACAGAATTCTTGATTGACAAGTTCCCCCAACCCAACACTTTCAATGTGTTATCCCATTGCCTTTTGGCATCCATAGTTTCTCATATGAAGTTGGCTGTTAATATTATAGAGTCTCCATCAAATGCGATTTGACTTTTTCAAGGTTCTCTCTTCATCCCTGTGCACGTCTTGATTTTTCCTATTTATTCTGCCTTCAAGTTTCACCCATTGATATTAGCAGTCCATCCGTGGGTCTTGTGTGCAGAAGTTGTTACTCTGATGTTCTAATGATGAATTAACTTCATCTCTCTCTCTCATCTGGAGTGCCTGTCTTTCTTCTTGATTTGCTTGCTTACTTCAGAGTCAGCAATTATTTTTTCCTATAGTGAATAGTAACCATTTTCAGTTTGTAGGTGCTCTGGTTACTATCAACCACAACTCACTCTCCTCTTGTAAGGTGGAAGCAGCCACAGCTAGTACACAGATGTCCAGGCTTGGATATGTTCCAGTAAAACTTTGTTGCAAAACAGGCATGGAGTCATGGTTTGCCAACTGCTAATTAATCCATTAAGCTAATGCTGTCAGACAGACTCATAGATATTAGCTTTACTCATTGAGTGGTAATCCAGTGCTGTCATTGTTTCGGTATTCAGCTTGCTGCAGTTCTGGGCACTGGTATTTCATTTAATACATTTGACATGCTCCCATCATGGGTGTTGGTTGATTGGTGTATTTTGAACCTTTCTTTCTAGCACTATCAGATTCTGCAAGCTTACCTGGTTACATAATGTGTGCCAGTGAACATTTTATCTGGGGAGCCCTGGCTGCTTTTATTGGAGGAATGGTATTTAGAAACCAGTTACTGTGTGATGGATGTCTTTGCTGTTAGTGGGTGTCACTGCTGCTCAGCTTCTCAGAAGAGAAATGTAAAAGGACCTTGGTGCATTGAATGGCCCAATGGCTAAAGTCTTTGCCTTGCATGCGCCAGGATACCATATGGGTGCCAGTTCATGTTCTGGCTGCTCCATTTCCCATCCAGACCCCTCCGTATGACCTGGAAAGCAGTGGAGATGGCCCAAAGCCTTTGGGACACTGCACCCTTTTGGGAGACACTGAATACATGTGGAGAAACCCCAGGGAAGCTCCTAGCTTCAAATTGGTTCAGCTCTGTCCATTGTAGCCACTTGGAGAGTAAACCAGCAGATGGAAGATGTGTCTTTCCTTCTCTAGAACAATCCCATTTCCCTGGAAAATTTCTTTGTGGGCTTCCTGGTCACTCTTCCCCTACCCTCGTGCCACCTGCCATCCTGGGAAACACGAGCTGACTTGGGTTGCTGTAAAGCCCTTGGACCCAGTCTGTGTTCTTCTGGTTTGGTCCCTCTTTTCTGCTCAGTGCCTGCGAGCTTCCTGCAACGTGTTGTGTCTAACACACTCCTTTTATTGCTAATGAGCCCACTGCAGGGATCAACTGTAGTTTACTTACCAGTTGAAATATTTGTTTTCAGTGTTGGTCTGTTATGAATAAGAGCATTATGAACATGTTCGTTTCTTGAGGTAACTGGCTTCACAGTCTACACAGTTATTTGCTTTCTCTCATGGTAAAATGCAAAACTCACACTGTGAAGTCTTGACCGTCTTCCTGTGGACTATTTCCTGCGCTTGCTATCTTAACACTCAAAAGTGACATGATCATACTTTTGCTTTCAGTATTCATGTTATCCATTGGGAGTCATTTTACTTTTATTCTCAGTATTTTCCCTGCTAGCTGTTCAGTGAATATCCATAGTGAAGCATCGTACTTACCTTTGAATATTCATTTGACATCATTGGCATCTATCCTAGCTTATATACTTATGGTACTTTCTTGAGCTTTACACTGAAAATCAATTGTAGATATGAAATACATGAAATTTGTCCTTTTGTAAGTAAAATGCTTAAAATTTTTACAGCACCTGTCAAATCAGCCTTTGAAACAATGGTGTTTATCTTTTGTTCTCAAAAACATATGAGATGTCCTCTTTCTTCTTTCTTCTCTGGAAGACCACCCAGCTGGTTTTGCTCCCATGTGTGCTTATCCAATGTGTGTCTGTATTTACTGTTTTCTCAAGTTGACCTGATTTTTATGCCTGCCATCTTGGACAGGGGAAGGTGTGTGAGAATGAGAAGTTTGGAGTTCTTGAAACAAAGATGTTTTTGCAAAGACAGAAATAAAGTTGACATGTTTTCAAACACCACCAGAGCCATCATTTCCCATCATGGGATTGGTCTTTGACCTGGGCATTCAACATAGAGAGAGTTATTCTCTTGTGCCTTGATGAGTGACTCTGTCCTGTGTTGATTTCCCCCACCCTGACCCCTGATTAACTTACATGAGTTGGAAAACTCTGACTCACTTGCAATAGAATATAGTTTTGGATTAGCTGGGACCACAGAGAGTAAATTAATGATTTGGTTGGACACTGAGAACTAGTTCAGCATCTCAGATTACTCATCTTAGAAAGAGGAGATGTATGATGTTGTGCCACGTGAATTTCTGATACTGTTCTCTTATGTACAGGTGCAGGGTGAAAGAATTTATTGTTGTTTGGAGGGACTGAGCTATAGATAATGCACATGGCTTTGTAGGTTGGTCAGGATACTGCATTAGGAGACAGCTGCTGGACCAGGAAACTAGTTTCTGTTTTCCCGGAGGAAGGAGAAGTTAGGAGACAGCAGGAAGGGTTTGTGGGTGCTTAAGGAGGAGAAAGGGTTTCCCAGACAGAATGTTGCAGTCTTAAGTGATGGGGGCTTTGGTTTTAACAGAAACTGTTAGAATTCTGGATCTGTGTGGCACACTGCTGAATGTGAGAGGGAAGAAGGTTAGCCAGTGGACCTGGAGGGGTTTCATTCTCTGGTCTTGACATGAAGCAAAACAAGGCAGGGTGCTTGGGAGCCAGCTGCCCTGAGTCCATCTTGAACTTTTAGAGGAAGCATTTGTGTTTTGGAACCTGTTTGTTGGTAAGCCGTGGATGGGCATGTGTCTGCCAACACCCTCAGCAGCTGAAATCTCCTGTACGTGTCAGAGCAATCTCCCATGTCCCCTGGGGTCCTTTGGGAGTGCTAGAGATACTTTTCCCTTTTTCCTTTCCATTCTCCTGGAAGCCCTGTGTGGAAACCCGAGGCACAGAGAAGTTGAGTCAGTTGTCCAGAGTTGTAGGGACAGAAAGGGTTAGAGCTGCTTAAATCTCCATGATCAAAAGGCTCTTGGATGAGCTTTTTAACACAAAGCTCATCATTGCATTGGATAATTTAAGTAGAAATGATTGTTTCACCAACTTGTGACTTTGTAACTGGAAGCAGTGGTCTTTCCCTCATAAAGCACCCTATGACTCTGTAATTAAGACTTCACTGGCCCAACCAGCTGCCCAGACCCTGATCCCTGCCCTCCCACCCAGCCTCCTTGGTGCATAGCTGTCATCCATATCCAAAGGACTCCTTCTTCACTTCCAGGGGTCTGGGTGGGTGGGGAGCAGACTGGCCTGCAGGCTGGGGAAACATCTTGTCTTCAGACACCACCGAGGTTTGTGGTCACGGGAGGCTGTTGTGGATTAGGTGACCTTTACTGTGCAATGCAAAAAGAGCGCCTGTCTGTCTGTTCCCCTCAGCCACGCAGCGAGGGAGCGGCTGTTACTTCCCCCTTGCTGGATGAGTCATCGGAGACCCAGAGAGGTTTAGTGACTTTCTCAAGAACACACACTAAAAAGCCTTACCAGGGGACTTTGTCTTGTTCCAGAGTTTGTGCTCTTTAATCATACACTGAGCCCATGTTTGGTTAATGACTGTCATCCATCCAGCCAGCCACCCATGCATTCCCAAGCCCTGCTCTCTGTCCACTCTCAACATCCGTGTAGCTGTCCATCCTTCCATGCATCCATCCATCTACTCCGTCATTCATTGTGTTGGCTGTTGGTCTGTAGTCCCCTCTGCATTACCATTGTAAAGAAGTTTTCCATCCAGCATCTGCTTTTAGGGCTGGGGACCTCTATCCACACACATCCCTCAGCTCCCAGTATGTGTCTTGGCTTTTTGCTGACGTTCTGGGTTGGTGTCCTTGGGAAAGTCACGTTGTGCATTTTCTGGTTGCTTCTTCACTTCTTTCCCTCTGAAAACCTGCACTGTGTTCCCCACCACAGTGTCCTTAAGATGGGCAAAGTGCAGGCTCTTCCAGGTTCATTGTTGTCCTCCTGAATCTGTGTGACACACACTCAACAGCCCTGTTCGTAGACCCAGAGGCTGAAGTTGTGTTAGTCAGGTGTGATTCTCAAAACTGTTGTCAGGTTTGTGTGATGTACATAAAAATTATGCAGTGAATTTGAAGCAGATGTTCACAGAACATTATGGAAGGAAAGATGATTTAGCAGACACAAGCCAATTGGAATTGAGATTAATCAGTTAAGGAGATAAAATTGTGAAGAGACAATGTTATAAAGTGTCTTGGCTTTTACATATTTATGAAGTATAAAGCTGTGAAAGTTCTTTAATTATTTTTTGAAGACTTAATTATCTGAAAGGCAGAGTGACAGAGATTTTGAGATCTTTCCCATTGATGACTTATTCCATGAGTGCTAGAATTGGGCCAGACTGAAGCCAAAAGCCAGAAACTCTTTCCGAATCTGCCATGTGGATGACAAGAACCCAGTTACTGCTTCACAGGTGCGTTGGAAGGAAGCTGGGCTGGAAGTGGAGTAACCAGGGCTCATACCAGGACTTTTATACCCGATGCAAGTGCCTAAGTCTTGGCTTCACTCACTGTACCACAATACCCACACTTAATTATTTTGTTGAGGTATAGTTGCATATAAGTCATTCATGAGATTAGGTCATTTTAAAGAGTTCTTACTTTTAATTATGAAAATTTTTAAGAATATAAAATTCAAACATAGACTCTCCTAATGAATCCCCATGTAACCAGTATGCATTTTCAGAACCACCAACTATACTTAGCACTTACTTTCCCCTTCAATATTATTTTTCCTTTTCATAAGTTTCAAGGGAAGGGCATAATCCTTATTTATTATTTAATCACACTGGGTCAATATTATATTCTGGAAAAGTCCACATTTCATTTAGGTCAGAATTCCATTCAATGCTCATTACATTTAAATTTAATGCATTTTGGAATATAGTTGTTTTATTTTTTACTGAAATTTGAAGTACAGTATTGGGAATTAAAATCACAGCAATGTTGAAAGGCACAAGTAAACATGATACGTGCTTCAACTGGTTTTTGACCCCAGTCCTCACATCTCCAATGATGTGTTTTCCCTGTGATGAACCAAGGACAGGGGAAGTTTTCTTACCTTTGAAGACAGATAGTAGCACATGGCTTTGGAACCAGCACATCTAGGCTCAGATCCCACCTCCACCCTTCCCTAGTCATGTGTTGGAGGCAGATTGTCCCCCACCCCATCTCTTCCTCTGTCACTTGAGAATAATGTTAGCACCAGTGAGGTTATGGGAGGCCTGAGGTTGGCTCTTAGCAAAAGTTACCTGTTCCTTTGCCTTGTGGCTGGACCCTCTGTTATATCTCAGTTGCATGGGGAGGAGTTGGGTCATTTTTTTTCCATTTGAGTCTTTTTAAAGTCAATTTTGAGGGTCTCTGCAGTGAGAATGTTAGTATGCTGTAGTGGTTAGGAAATCAGGTCTGGGGGAAGAGTGGTTTGAATGCCAGCTCTGCCAACATCGGTCTTAGAACCTAGTTGAGGAATGCGATTTCTCTGAGTTCTGGTTCCCTCACTCTGAAATGAGAATTGAGAAAGCTCTGATGCTGTTGGGTTATTGCTGGGAAAAAATGGAGACAGGAGAGTAGCATGTGCTGTGTAAATGCCCTGTGACCATTCCTCATCATTAGTATTGGATCACTAAAGATGTGTTAGCCTTGTGATGGCTCAGTGCGTGGCACTTACCATTGTAAGGATGATAAAAACTCCACTCCAGATTGGTTTTTAAAAGTCCGAGTCTGGTTTGGTGTTATGAAAATGACATTTCTTGTAAAGGCTCATGGTACAGCTTCTAAAAAGAATATGTATGCTGGGCTTGTGGATGTGCCACACTGGGCATGATGTCAGTCTTGATGGGCTGTGGCTGTCCTTGGTGTGATTCAGCGAGCTTCCGGAGGAAGCCAGCCCTCTTGGAAGTGTTGGCTTTTGGCTTAATGGCCAGCAGGGCTCTGTACTGTGCTCGCAGCCTGAGGCCAGCCCTGTGTTTTGTCCCTCTCTCTTCTGACTCTCTTCATCTTTTATATCCTAGGTGGAAAGGATTGTAGACAAGAGAAAGAACAGGAAAGGAAAATGGGAGTACCTCATCCGATGGAAAGGCTACGGCAGCACGGAGGACACGTGGGAGCCTGAGCACCACCTGCTGCACTGTGAGGAGTTTATCGATGAGTTCAACGGGCTGCATGTGTGCAAGGACAAGAGGGCCAAGGCAGGCAAGCAGCCGGGCGCCGCCAAGCTCCTGCGGGATGGCCGCAGCACCTCCGTGGACAAGCTCCCACCCAGGCCTGCTGAGCCCGGGAAGAGCAGAGGGACCTCCCACAAGCGGAAGCGCATCAACCCTTCCCCATCGTCCAAGCCAAAGAAGGGGTACTCGGGCAAGCCCCCCGGGGGAGGCGACAGGGCCGCTAAGACCGTGTCTTACAGGACTACACCCAGTGGCTTGCAGATCATGCCCCTGAAAAAGGCACAGAATGGCGTGGAGGACGGGGATGCCAGCTCCGAGAAGGACGAGCAGCACCTTGGCAATGGCTCTGGTCAGCCTGACCTGGATTTGAACGACCACTTGGGCGAGCAGGACGCAGGCGAGTGTGATGGTGACCATGCAGCCCTGGCAGAGAATGGCCTTGGTTGGTAGCTTTTCATTTCTCTTGCTTTTTGGTTTTGGCCTGGGGAGATGCCCGGGAAGCCCCTGCCCCCATGCCTGACTCTGGGCTCTCGAGGGAATTTTTTCCTATTGCCACTCACAGGACTTGTTGACTTGCTCACATGCCCACATTGGTAGCCGACTCCTTTGCCAAGGCTGTGGCACTGCAGCAAGTTCAGAGAGGGCTACCTCTGCTGTGTGACACCCAGGGTAGTGGGTGGCTGCTCGGGAGGGAGCCACATCTTTAAAGACAGCCCAGCTCTTGGAACCCAATCTTTATACCTGCAGGCAGCTAGCGCCTTTGCAGTGTGTTACGACCCGTCTCCTTCATTCTGGGGTAGCCAGAGTGGATTGGTTGCACCTTCCCAAATGCAGTTTGCACTTGAATTTCACCTGACAAGCCTGCCGGCTGTCACTCTGGTTGTTGGTCACCCTCCCTTTTACGTCACGAGTTCTTAGTACATTCAGGCCACCATGACAGAAACACGTGGACCTGGCAAGCCAGAAATTATTGACACTGCTCACACTGGAGGAGGCAAGCCCAGGGTCCGGATGCCAACGGATTTATTATCTGCTCTTTTGTCAAGGGCCCTTTCCTGGTGTGGATGGTGGCGTATATGTATCCTCCCCTGCAGAAGGAGAGAAGTAGCTCCTATCAGCCTGTGTTACAGGACCACAAATCCCAGACAGGATGCCAGAGGGTTTGCAACTTATCACCTCCCAAATGGGTCCCCTTAGTGCTCTCGGACTAGGGGTGAGCTTCCATGCAAGCATTTGAGGGGCATGCCCATGTGCAGGCCACAGCATATTTCTGGTTTCATCCAGTAGGAGTTCTCTCAGCCTTCAGCGAACACGACTACTCATGTGGGTTACACTCAAATGTGGGGAGCGTTTGGCTCAAGGGCCACATGAAGCCCATGAAGACATTTGTTCTGATCCTGCCAGGGTGAGTGCAAGAGAGACTCGGAATCCTAACTGTCTCTAGCAGGCTAAATTTCACATTGAGAAATTTTCTATACTCCGCAAATCATGTGATAAATGTCCAAGTGGCCTTTGGCAAGAAAATGAGTGGCCACTCCTGCTGGCTAGAGGGTGGACTTCCGCTCTCCCACCAAGTCCTTGTGGGCAAAGCTAAGGAGGAAGGCAGACTGTCACCTCAGTGAGCCCAGCTCCCCAGCCTAGCTTTACCTTGATGACCTGGCTGCTCCCTGCTGGCTTCATGTTTTAGATCTTGTTTCTCAGACCGCTGTGTCCAGCAGAGCTCAGCGTCTTGGGATGTCGGTCAAGCCTTCGTTGGCATGGACAACACATGTCCAGCTGTGTTGATCCACACAGGTTATAAGTGGGGGGGGGGGAACCAGAATACATGTGCAGATGGGCACCTGGATGCTGGCAAAGCTCATGAAGGAAGTGATGATAGGACAGACCCATGCTGGTGCCAGGGGTCTCAAGTCTGAGTGCCCGGAACATGCTGTCCCCGTGTCTGTAAGGACTGAGGCTGGCCAGGGCAGCTGAGCAGTCTTTAGTTTGAGAATCCTCTTTCTGTAGAGACAGATTGCACCCAAACAGGCTTTATTTAGCTGGCGTTGCCCCCAGACTGACTCATGTTTCTGTCTGGGGATCCCTGTTGCCGATGTGACTGTGTTACTAGCATATGTAGAAGCTGTTTGTTTTAAAACCTATCGCTTGGAGAGAAGTGGGCTTGTGTAAATGAGGCTCAGCATCCACATTGCTGTCGGATGTTCTCATGACAGCTGCCGGCAGTCTCAGGATTCCCTGGCTCAGGAAAGGTGGCGGCAGAGTGGCCTCTGGGGTTCCCTGGGTGCAGGTGCACAGGTGCACGGAGCCTGGGCCTGACCGCCCGCCCTGCTCATCATGTGTCAGAGCAGAGCATGACGGAGGACCGCCGGCTGAGTCTGGCTGCCAGGCTACAGCCTGCAAGACAGCTCGCCTTTCACTCTGCTGCCCTCTAAAGTGGACCTGACCTGCTAGCCATCTTCTCTCTCTATCTGTGAGCCTCATTGGTAGCTTCCGGTCCATGACCTGGCAGCAGGCAATGGAGAAGAAGGTGAAGATCAGCTGGCAAGGTCCGTGGTGGGGGTTGAGGGGTCACGTCTTGTTAGCTTCTGAGAGCTGCTTTCTATACACTGGAGGGTTCTGACTCCATCTTGCTTGTTTTGGTTTGGCATTGCTGTAAATGTGTCCTGTACCGGAAGATGTTGCCTGGCTCACTCTCGTTCTCTGATGGCCCTTTAGCATTCTGTTGCCTGTGAGGCCCAGGGAATGGTTCCAAAGGTTATGTGTGTATGTGAAAGTCTCAGGTCTGACTTGCTGAGTTTGGGGTGGAGCCCAGAAGACAGGCTTGTGGCCCATACCCACTGACTGCATTTTGAGATGTGCTGTACATGTGGCAAAACAGGAGCAGCCGTTGATGGGCCACACTGGGTGTTAGTTGTAATTCAGTATTGGCTTTGGGAGCGCTCTCTTGGGGCTCATGGCATGCTAGCGGTTAGTAGGAAGTGATAAACGTGTAGTTGGGGCTTCTCCCTGATGCTCCCTGCTCTCTTGGAAGTTGCAGGAGCTGCCTCTGTCTCCATGTTGAGGCTGGTCTGGTGGAAGGAGTCACACATGTCTCCCTTGAATCTACGCTGGCATCTCTGGTCACTTCTGAGCCAAGTGTCTGGCTACGTCAGCTCTAACACTCTAGTTAGAACTAGCTGATTTTCCAGGCAGAGGGAACCTTTGAGAGGACGTGGCTTGGGTTCCTGCCAGTCAGAGGCTTGAGGTGCATGGACATGACTTAAGACATGTGCTATGGTTCTAGAACTTTGTAGCAAGAGGTCAGCATTGTGGTCAAGGGAGCTTTGGTACAGGCAGTGAGCACGTCCAGGGGTCCCTTCCTAACCCCAGCTTCCTTGTCCTGGTCCCAGGACTCCAGGGCTGGGCAGTGGGCTTGCATCAAGAGGAGGGCCTGTCTCTGCCGGCGTTGGGTGAGGGTGTGGGATCCTGCTCACACTCACACAGCATTTGCTTTGGGGGTGGGCCAGTGCTTTTTATATGGTTGAGACTCGTCTGTGTTAAGGCTCTGCATACAGAAAGGAGGCTTATGTAACATGCCACTCACTCACTGCTGACTCCCCTGATCTGGGCTGCGGGAACACATGCTAAATTGGGGCTCCAGCGGGTGGTGTTTTGGTTTGGAGCTGCGTTTGCTCCCTACAGTGTCCGCAGGGTGTGTGCAGCAGTGACTCAGTCCCACTCTTGGTTCTGATTCTCCGCCAGCAGCCACGGGATGGCCTTGTGGTCCAGGGGACATTTGCCTCAGTCTCCCTTGGGGCTGCAGCCCAGAGAATGAATGGGGATCTTGGGGCAGGCTGCGGGCTGTGTGCGCATGAGGCTGCAGTTTAACCACCAGGGGCATCTATGTGGCTCCTGCGTAGAGGTGCCTGTGTCATGGGATCCATGAGGCTGCATGTTGCTGGATCCAAAGTCACTCCTCAGGCTTGGAGCTTGCAGGTGGCCATAGGGATTGGACCTGCGGAGTTTGAAAACCTGTCGTGGTTTCTCCTCCTCGCTGCTGCTGAGGCTGGCTGCAGCACTTTGTTGGCTGCATAGCTGTCTCTGAAACAGGCCAGCTTTCTGTGGGGTCTCTGCAGGAGAGATGCTTGGTGCTTCCTGGTCCACAGAGGCCTCCCTGCTCTGCAGATATGTCCTGGCCAGGAACAGCCCACACACTACCTCATCCTCCTGTGGCCCTGAACCCACGATTTCCTAGAATACCTCTCCTGGAGTCCTGATGGTGGTGGTCTGTCACCTGGGTCTGGCATCCCAGGGCTGATCCCCAGCTGATACACACAAGGGGTACTGTTCTCTCTCCTCTGATCTTTTCAAATGATCTCAGCATCGCTTCTCCAACGTTGCTTTCCTCTTTCCTGGGCTTTCCATATGGTTGTTTTCCCTCTTATTGATCAGAATAGAGAGTCTCCTTTCAAAAGCACTTTAGATAGGAGCGAACGCCCTCTGATCTTTGAGGTCCTAGTGTCTCCCTGTAATGGAGCAGCCTGAGTCCTCTGGCAGAGGTCTTAACGTGGGTTGCAGTGCCTCTTCTCTCCCACCTCGCCCCCAGCCTTTCAATTCAGTCAGTGGGTGGAGCCTGGGAATCTGTATTTCTGGCAGTCTCCCAGTTGTGGCTGCAGGTTCAGGAACCCTGCTTTTGGGACTGCTTCCCCAGGCGGCTGGACTCCAAGTTGGAAATGTGCAGATGCCGGCGTGGCTGGCCCCTCTAGCTGTGATGCCCAACGTTTGCATTGATAATAGTTTCTAAGTAGAAAGTTTGTGAGATTCAAAGTTGTGCATTGTCAGGAATACTCAAGGAAACCCTGAGCACAAAACTGACTACCCGGCGCAATAGCCTAGTGGCTAAAGTCCTGGCCTTGAACTCTCCAGGATCCCATATGGGTGCCAGTTCTAATCCCCGTTGCCCTGCTTCCCATCCAGCTCCCTGCTTGTGGCCTGGGAAAGCAGCCGAGAATAGCCCAAAGTCTTGGGTCCCTGCATCCATGTGCGAGACCCGGATGAAGCTCCTGGCTCCTGGCTCCTGGCTTGGGATCGGCTTAGCTCTGGCCATTGCAGCCACTTGGGAAGTGAATCAACAGATGGAAGATCTTCCTCTCTGTCTCTCCTCCTCTTTGTCTATGTGCCTTTAAAAAAATAAATAAATAATAAAGCTGACAATTAGAGATAATACATTAGTGGTTGAAATCTCTGAGTGCAGGAACTTTCCAAAGTGCAACCTTGGAGCCCACAAACTACTGTTTGTTACCGTCCCGGCCCCACCCCCAGTAGTCCTGAGACAGAGCTGATGCCCCGCCCCATCCACCACAGGGGAGACTGTGGTTACAGGTGCCCAAGTTGGGACTGGGAGGGAAATCCCAGTGGTCTGACTCCAGAGAGGGCCTCTAAACTACTGCCCAGTGAGCTTCGGCATCCCTGACCAAAATAAGAGACTGTTTGAAAAGGCTCGTGGAAGCTGAAATTAAAAGATAAGTTTAATTATTCAAACACGTTTATTTTTCATCTGCTTGAAAGGCAGAGTAACAGAGGGAGAAGAAAGAAGTGAGTGAGAGAAGTTTTTTCAAATGTCTGCAATAGCCAGGGCTAAGGCAGGCCGGAGCCAGGAGCCAGATCTCCCTCCAGGTGTCTCACGTGAGTGGCAGGGTCCAAGCCATCGTGGGAAGCTGGACTGAAGTGCAGTAGCCAGTGCATGAATTGGCACTCCGATATAAGATGTGGTGTCCCATTCTCCTGAGATGTTTGTTTTGATGAAGGCAGGTTTTAGACATCTATGCATAGCATTTCTGTGCACTTTTGCAAGACCTCATCTGCTCTAACTCGGGGTGGCGGAACCGGATCTACCCCAACTCCCTCCTTGCTGACTAGTGAAAGGGTATAAACATCTGAGCCTGTGACCCCCACCCCCAACAGGTACCCCTGTGCCTTTGCATCTGAAAATCCAGACGCAGTTTCCCTAGGGGAAAAATGCAACGGAACCCAACAGGCTAAAGGAGGGCTTGAAAACCCTGAATAGAGAAGTCACTGCGAGGATGTGCTCATGGTTGAGAATCTCTCAGAAGAGGCCAGAAAGAACAGTCAGAAGGCTGTGCAGGGCCAGCCCCAGCGTTCTGGAACATCCGCTCCCTCTGTCCTAGAAAATAGAGCTCACCGTGGGCTTGGGGCAACAACGGAGAAAACTCGACTTCCTAGGATGAGTCTGGAGTTCTCTCTGTTTCCAAACCAGTCAGGGAGAGGAAGTAAAAGGAAAATCACTGGCAAGTCTCACATAAGAAGAACACGGCAGTGAAAGCCCTTGCTGTGCAGCCCATTGGGTTTGTGACAGGTCCTCAGCACTTCCTCAAAATTGTGGTTGCTTCTGGAACTTCTTGCTCCTCACCCTGAACTTGACTTCAGCTCATGACCTTTAGGATTACCCTTGCTTTCCAAGGTGCTTGGCCTGTCCTGGAAGAGGCTTAAGGGAAGCTGACTCAGATGTCTGCCAAGCATCTCTTGGTGACTTCCCGGGCCCTAACGGGCATGGCCTTGTGGCCTCTTGCTGGCACAGGTACCTGTGTGCCTGAGCACAGGTGTTCTTTCAACACACTTCTCATAGCCAACAAACTGCAGCCAACCTTTTGAGCTTTTACAAGTGGGTGATTTTCCAAACCAGTAATAACAAAAGCACAGTGAGAAAGTAACCTGGGCTGATGAATGAAGCTAAAACCGTTTCATTTAGTGATGTTAAGAGCTTGTCCAACTTGGCCTCTGTGTCTGGGGGCAAGTGCCAGGCTGTGATGGAGAGTTTGGCTGTTTAGCCAAGAATGACTTGGCCCGCGGCACATCCAAGGGGGTAATTGATTCTCCCCAGCTTGTTCCTCCTGGGTCTGGTGTTGGCTTCCAGAAGAGGGTGATGGGATTTTGACCATTGTCAAGCTTTGGAAATCAAGTCGTAGCTTTCCTAGCCAGCACAGATGTTGGTTTTTTTTTTTTCCCCTTTCAACTGTATCAGAAAACCCTTAGAGCCAGCATAGTGGGACCTGTGCTTAAAATGCTGCTCATGACACTAGCATCCCAATATAGGAGATCCAGTCCCAGCTGCCCTGCTTCCAACATCCCAACCGGAAAGATCCAGTCCCAGCTGCCCTGCTTCCAGCTCAGCTTCCTACTACCTGGGAAAACAGTGGATGACACCCATAGAATTGCATTCTCCTGACTTTGGCCTAGCTCAGCCTGGCTGTTGTAAGCATGTAGGGAGTGAACCATGGATGGAAGATCTGGCTCTCTCTTGACCTCTCTCTTCTCCCTCTCATCAATCAATCAACTGACCATTTTGATTTTTTTAGAAGGACAAGCCTAAGGAACCATTTCCATGTGGCTATCCATTGGGTGATTCAAGGGTTTGGGTTGCTGTGGGAGCTGTTCCCCAGGTTCAAGCCTTGAAGGAAGACTCAGATCCAACTCAGCAGTAACCATCTTGTTGGCCAGCATCCATGAGAAGCTGCTCCTCTGTGCAGGAGAGCGTGTGCCCATTTCCCCCCACCCCAGCCCCCCTGCCTGTGCAGATGCCAGTTTTCATCACTGCCTGCAGTCTGGGCTGAGCTGGTGTGGCCTGTGCAATGTCTGCTGTGCTCCTGTGGCAGTAATGGCCTTGTCCTTGGTGTTAGCCTACTTATTATCTCTCATTCCACTCAATGGTTCTCTGACTTGGCCACATCACAGGGGCATCTACCACCAACATTGTGGACAGCTGGAGAAGCTGAGGCTCAACAAGCTTAAGGAAGCACCAAGGAAGGGAGTGTGGGCGTGATACTGGTTCTGGCAATGCTGAGATTTGTGACCAGATTTACAGGCTGGGCTGCAGCCAGGGCCTGGGATTCACAGGAGCCTAGAGCTTCATCTAGTGGCTGCCAGGGACCCAAATGCTAGAGACATCACTTGCCTTCTCAAAGGATGCCATCAGTAGGAAGTTGGATTGGGAGTGGAGCTGAGATTTGAACCCATATATCCCAGTATCCAATGCAGGTGTCTCACAGCGTCTTAACCACTTTGCTAGATACTTGCTCGCATGAATCTTAAAGGGAACTTACTTGCCCGTTGGGAGGAAATAATGAACCCCTTAATGAACTTCCCTAATTATTGAAGTTTATTTCCTTACCGGAAGAAATGACAAAAAAGGAGAGAAGTATGTAACACTCTGCACTAATAGATCGGTGGATAACCAAGGCATATCCTTTTCATACAACAAAAAGGAGCAGGCGAGGGGCTGACACCAAGTGCTATGATGCATAGTGGGAGAAATCAGGCACAAGGATCCAAGCTGTGTGATGCTATTCTTGTGAAATGTCCAGAGCAGGTGGCAGTAGGGAAAGAGGAGGGAGGAATGGGAAGGGGTGACTGCCGATGGGTACAGACCTCCATTTGGGAGTGGTCATGTGTTCTGGAATTAGATTTTGGTAATGTTTATACAACTGAGTACATTTATTTGTTTATGGTTAGGGCCTAATTTTTTTTTCTTTGCTCCATTTTTTAAAAAAGATTTATTTATTGTTTGAAAGAGCAGCAGAGAGGGACACAGCGAAAAGGGGACACATTCACAGAATCTGCTGGTTCATTCCTCGTAGCAGTGACAGCAGTCAGCACTGGGCCAGGTGATGCTGGGAGTCTGGAAATCCTTCTGGGTCTCCCACATGGGTAGCAGGTGCCCAAGCACTTGGACCGTCTTCTGCTGCTTTCCCAGGTGCATTAGCAGGAAGCTGGAGTGAAAGTAGAGCTCCCTGCAAACAGCCAGAATAAAGTGAGGCAGCAGATGGGAGGTTTATTCTCCATCTCTCTTTCTCATTATGACTTTCAAATAAATAAATAAATCTTAAAAAAAAAAAGCAACCAGAGTGGGAATCAGCCCTCCAACATGAAATGCCAGTGTTGCAAGCTGTGTCTTCCACATGGGTAGCAACATCAGCTTCACACTGTACATTGTGAGTGAGTTTCGTAGTATATAAAACAAATCCCAACAAAACCCTTTTGTTCCAAAAGAAAAAGAAGCAGGAAAGTCAGAAGTGCAATGGAAAAAGGGGTGCTTCTCTTGGTGTGTGTGCAGGGAGCCCTTCTGGTACTGACTGTAAGCTCCACCTTCAGTGGCCTCAACAACCCCTTTATCCCACATTGGGAAACCAAGGGCGTTGCTCACTTTTGTGTAAGTATAGCAGGAGGCAAAGCTGGAACAGAAACACAGTTCCCAACCCAATGCCAGGTCCCCTGCCCCAGAATCAGGTGCTCTGGGTGAACCCAAGGTCACAGTGCTGCTGTTGCTGACAGAAGTAAGCGTAGACTTGGTCATTTCAACTGGTGCGGCCTTGTACTCTGATGCTTTTGGAGGTGAACAGGGAGATTGAGTTCCACCAGGAGCTCAGGGACACATCTGCTGTATCTGGAGGCTGCCCACACCCCTGGCTCGCATCTCCCACCCCGTTCCCTGACCACTGCTGCCCTGGCTCGGCCCCTTCTTCCTCCCACCTTCAAAGGCTTCTGTGCTGGTGATGGCCCCTAGGATATCCAGAGTGACCTCCACAGCAGGAAAGCCCGATTCCCAGGATTCGGGTGTGACTATAGGGGGTTCGTCATTCCCTCCCACACAGGCAAGGAAGACGAATCTGGTCCGGGAGAAAGCGTAGCCACGTGAGTTTCTATTCTGCAGTCGGCCACACGTTGAGTTCTAACAGGGACACATTCCCTTTTTGTCATCTGCACCAGGACAGCCCATGGGCTGTGCAGTTTGAAGCAGCTGGTATAAATGCAGCCGTTGACTTCAGTTCCTTGTTGATTTTGGAGACTGGAAGCTAGCCCAGCTCCCACGACCGCTGAAGCAGTCCCCAATTCAGCGATGTGTGACCCTGGTCTCCCCTGCAGGCCTTCCTCATCCTGAGCTATTGTTGATGACAAGAGCAGCGATGGCACCGGCAACTGTGTTAGGTCCTGGCTGTGGGCCAGGCGTGGGGCTGAGGGTCCTCTGTGCAGTGGTCCAGGAATCCCGACGTCTCTGTGCAGTGGCTTGTCCTTGTGAAAGGCAGGGAAACAGGCTTGAGGAAGTGAGATTACTGTCCTACGTACCTGGGGATGGCCCCAGAGGAGGGCCTGAATTCTGACCCACGTGGTGAGGTTTTTTTAGCCTGGTGCCTTCAGAAACATCTCCGCTGTCCCTCCTTGTTGTGTATCTGACTTTCTTAGAAGATGGCCATCACATAGAGAGATGTGTGTGCGTGCCTGTGCATGTCGCACACGTAACAGTGTTTGCGGTTTGAGTTGGTGATGCACGTCCCTGTCTCCATCCCTCTGCACATTGGGTGCATCTTCACCTTGGCACTGGAGCAGCGCCGTCACATTTATCTGGGAGGCTGTGCCGTGTTTCTCCTGTTGAGCCATTTGCTGATCATTTTGTACTTAATTGAAGCTTAACTTCTTTGATTATGTCTTTTACTTGTCCTGAAATAGTTCTCCTTGAATATTTGTGATTTTGTCATATCCTTATCACCTCGCCAAAAAAAAAAACATTGTCCATCACTGCAGTATGCGTGAGTATATGTGTCCCTGTGGTGTATATATATATATATATATATATGTGAGTATGAGCATTACTGTAGCATGTATGTGTGCATATGTACAGCACCCAGGCATGTGTGCACATACGTGCATTGACAGCATGTCACAGGGATGATGACTGAGCAGCTGGCAAGGTCATGAGACCACCTGGTTGTGAACCTCGTTCTTTACCATGTCACACCCATCCGGGTCAGTCTCTGGATCAGGCCTGATGGGCCTGTTTCCCTCCCGTGGCTGTTGGCATTTTGTGGCATGCAGGGACTTAACTGTTCCCATCTGTGATCAACATCCAGGACTCCTGCCCTGGCTGCTTCCGGCCTTACGGATGCTTTTGCAAGCCCCGTGTTAATTTTAGTTTACAGTTGAGAATGGGCACCGTCTCATGTTCCTGCACATGTGTCGCTTTCCCTGGGGGTGGGGGGGGGTCACCCGGTTACTGTCGTGTGCCGAGAGCTTGTGGACAGGGACGGGCACTCGGCCTCCTTCCTTGGCCAAATTCTTTGTTGCTAAGATACAGCTGTGTGTGTCCCATGGTGGTGAAGGGAAAGAGAAAGTGAATGAGCTTGCTGAAAGCCCTTGGGACACCCCCTGGGTCATGGGTGACTGCTCTTTCCCCGTGTCCCCTGACTAGGTCTTTGTAACTTAGAGCACTCCACACATTGTGTATGGTAATCCTTTCTTAACCAGTATGCAAGGGTGCCTACCTGTATGCCAGGGACTGTTCAGATAAATCACTGCAAGCAACTAATGCCACCAGGAGGATCTGTAGAAGGAGTTGGGGGAGGGATGAACAGGGACACTGATGCCAGCGTAGGGATGGAGTCAGTTGAGATATCCTTGGGGGAGGGGCCGAGTAAGCTGTATCTTCTAGAATGAGCATGGAAATGGGCAGTGCTGCTGCTGGTATATTGCCAACTCAAGAGAACCAGGAGCAGCTCTTGTGCCTGGTGCCACCTCAACTAGAATGTGGGGGTGCATCTGATTCTAAATCAAGCTTCAGGGGAGGGTCTGCTCCAGGGAGTTGGCCCTGCATCTGGGAGTGGCTTTGGGGCCAGGCGGATGGAACCTCAGCCCACCTCTGTACCCTGCAAGTGAGGGTCTCCTGCCCTCAGGCTCCTCAGGTTACTTGGGGTGGCAGGAGGGGAAACAGCAGGTTGAAGGATTCTCTGAACACTGTGCTGGCCCAAGTGTGATGCTGCTGCTGCCGATGTGTTCCAGCACAGACTGTCACGGGAGAAGAGGGGCAGGAGTCAGCCTCCACAAATGGGGTGTCCTACACACCATGGTACCCACCACGGGGGATGGTGGGGACCCAAGGAGGGCCTTTGAGGTATGCCATTCCATCTGAGACCTGAGGATGCATGAAGCTTGGCTGGACAGAGAGCAGAGAACAGAGAATGTTTTTGGCAGTAGCAACTGTGCTCTGTTAAGATGTGTTAAAAATGTGTCATATCTCTCAAGTGTCAGTAAAGGCCATTTATGCTTTTGACATCACAGAGTTAGCAAGTGACCACTGAGAACAATGGGCTTGCCTGAGTGACCCACAAATGGGGCACTGTGTGCCTTGTTCTGGGAACATAATGCTGAATAATACAAGGTACAGTTTAGAGGCGAGAAAACGTTGGGATAGGACCAGTAAAGCGACTGCTGTCACTCAAGGTCAGAGTCACCAGCAATGACCAAGCCCTGGCTGTGAGCCATGCCCTGTTCCCAGCACAGTGTGTGCAGTAACCTAGTGAACCCTAGCAGGTGTGTGTGTAACTGTCCCCATGTCACAGCTGTGGAGACTGTGGCATGGGCAGGAGAGGTGACTTGCCTGTAAGTCTGTGGGCTGGAAAGTGTCCAAACTCAGAGCTTGTGGATCAGACTCAAGCCCCACGCTCTCATCTGCTGCCTCTCTGCTTCTTGCGGGATTCTGGAGCAGAGCTGGACCAAATGGATTACGTTCAGTCTTGTCTTTGAGGTCATCATCATCATCCCCTGCAGTTCAGCTCACCCTCTGTGTGCTGGGAGCTGAGGGTACCCAGGTGAGCAAGCCCGGCTCTGCAACAACATGGCAGCCGGTCATGCAGGTAATGGCTGGTCCCAGGTGGCCAGCTGTGGAGCCAAGGGTGGGGAGGACTCTGGGAGGATCAGGATGAGCTGTCTTGTGGGAGCTCTGGGTACGAGAGGAGGATGCAATAACTGCCAGGGAAGGGAAGCAGTGTAGGTGGCCTTGGAGCTCTGTTTCTGCATGGAGGTGGACAAAAAGGCATTCGTGGCCGAGGGGGCGTGGCTGAAGCAGTGGTCCAAAGCCTAGAAAGCACAGTGTTGCCAAAAAGGCTGACTGACCTGGAGATGAGCGTGTCTGAGCGGCTGGAAGGAAACTAGGGTTATGAAAGAGGGCGAGGCCAGAAGATGGAGGTGTGGAAGTTTTTTGAGCAAAGAAGTGACTGAGAAAAGGTGCTGCTGACTTTCAAATAGAGTCACTTTATGCTTGGAATATGCTCTGGACTATTTCGCCCCATTCTGGGATTCTGGCCCATGTTTTGAGTTGACCTGTAGCAGAGGTCATTTTAAGCAAATCATTTGCATTTTGAACGCACGTCTTTGCTTGGCTACTTAAAACATGAAATGTCTGACAATAACTGTCGTGAAACACCTGCAGTCACCGCTCTGGGAGCCTAGACTTTGTGGACATTCAGAGTATAGATTTTATCAGGGTAATTATAACCTGCCAGATGGCTAACTTGGCCAAGATTTTCTTTTCTTTGCTCTAATGCACTGGTGAATTTGAGCTTTGCCATTGACCTGAGGCCCTGAGGTTCGGGACTGTGCCTGGTGGCTGGACTTGAGATAATGGTACAGCAACAATGCTCAGGCCGTGAGTGGGCTAAGCGGAAGGTATTCTGCAGCCTCTTCCTCCTCTCCCCTCCTGTGCCGACTCTTACCTAAAGAAGCTGCTGCTGTGACCGGCAGCCTCGGAGGGCAGCGAGCATAGCCCTCTGTCTGCTCTGCTGGGACAGGACCAGCCGTAGGCACCCTCAGCACAGCCCACAGTGCCGGGCATGTCTTCTGTAAGCTGACCACACACCAGGAAATCTGCCTCCTTCTCCCGTCTCTCCTCTTCCTTCCCACCTCCTCTTTCTCTCCCTCTCTTAACCTCCCTGCCAAGAGGTGGCTGCTCCTATAGGTCTTGCACTGTATGTCCAGTATTCATTCATTGATTCACTCATTCATTCCAAGTTGGGCCCCACTGGTTCTGAAGATGGAGCATGTGTGGGGTGCACACTGTAGCAAAGGCAGCTACTGCATTTTGATAACAAGGGAGTCAGATGCTGGAAGAAAGCTCCCTGTCTAGAAACCCAGTGTGTTACTCCCCTGAATTGGGATGACCTGTACTGCCCAGCAGGGTAGCCCCCAGGCACTGGGGGCTGAAGTTAAATTTCAGTTAATTGAGCAAAATGGCCAAGTTCAGTGGCTGGCTGTGGCCATTGGCTGCTGCCTTGGACAGTGCAGCTACTGGCCCTTCCTGTGCATGCAGTGTGTTCTGCTAGGTCGTGCTGATCAGATGTGAGGTCCACAAGGGTAGGTCCTGTGTTTCTGCTCACTGTGTACTCAAGTGGCACTGACCAGGTACATGCTCAGTGGCCAGATAACTGCAAACAGACAGCAGGGACATGCTGTTCTGGCAGAGCACCCAGTAACCCTGGAGCAACCCTGACAAGATGGGCACGACCCTTCAGCTGACAGGAAGGAGGGAGAGCATCTCTGTTCTCGCCGACTTCCTCTTGCACTGCAGCAGCTCCAACCCTGCAAGGTGTTACACTTCTCTTAGCAAGGCAAATGAGCATCAGAGCCCCATGCCGTGTTCTCTCCCTGGGCTTCTCTGGGAGGTGAGTTCTCACCTGACTGTGGTGAGGCAGAGGCCATGGACTGCAGAACAGCCTGCATGCAGAAAACCAGGGAATCTGTGCTCGCGACAAATCTAGAGTGTAGTGAGCGTGGCTCACACACAGAGGTCTCGGGACCTGCAGACGTGCTGAGCCTGGGTGTAGCCCAGGCCGGGAACTTGGCTTCTGAATTCGGCCTGGGGCCTCTGGTGGACACCTGAGTGGTTTCCTTGTTCACCTGTTTGCTTGTTTGTGACCGTGATGGCACTTGGTGGCACATGTGTTCTCTTTGTGTCTCCAAACACAAAGAAGATAGGTCTCAGACTTGTCCCCCGAGATCCCAGGCTGCTGTGTGTGTGTGTTGGACAGGCGTGGGGACAGCAGCAGCACCACCCTGAGCTCTGCTTGGTGGCGCCATCACACGACACAGCTAACAGGTGCAACGCCTGAGTTTTCTTTCTTGATTTGTTCAGTGAACACTGGAATCTCGGGAAGGAAAGCAGAGTGTCCATCAGGGCTAGCATTGGAACAGGACCTGGAGTTGGGTTTCAGAATCCTGCTGCCTGAGGCTACCACGAAACTGAGTGTGACACGCCCACCCCCTGAACCCCTGCTGGCACTTTGTAGTGACATGACCTTGGATGGGCAGAAGGGCAGTTGCTTGTAGGGCTGCTAAGAGGAGCGAATTGGTCTCTCTGGATTCCCTAACAAGCACTCAGCAACTTATAATTATTACGTTACAGTGAGCAGTTGAAAGAAAGAACTTGGACGAAGAGTCTGTCTCAGACATTGGGAGTTCTGGGCAGGTGTGAAGGCACCAGTGTGCTGGCTGTGCAGTGTGACTGTGTCAGTGTGGAGCCAGCACAGGGAAGCACTCCCCACATGGTGGTTGGGTCAGCTCCCTGATGCCTCACCCTCTTGGCTGAAAGGATCTTGGGGTTCTTCTGTACCTGTATTGAATGTGGTCCTGATGTAACTCTGGTGTGCTTGTGCTTCCTGCAGACTGGCCATGTGTGGTATGCACATTGTTGGGTCTGACCCTCATTGGTTCCCTCCTCTGTGGCTTCCTCCCTGCCCCCAGCCCCTTGCCCCTGCCACCCCAGGGCAGCTTTCCCCCTTACCCGTTGGGTGACAGCCTTTCTCTGCTCTGTGGAGTCTGTCTGTGCCTTTCCTTCTGCTGGCTGAGTGGAGATGTCTTTTCCTGTCTTTATGGACAACTGTCTACAAACCTAATTCTGTCCAGTATGGTTATCTGCCTTTTAATGTGTGTCATCTGATCTTTGAGAAATTTGGATTCTTTCTCCTTTTTTTTTTTTTTTGCTATTTCAGTTACTTGGGAGAGTGTGTGAGAGAGTCAGAGAATAGGATACAGAGAATTCTCCCGTCTGCTCATTTACTGCGCCAGTCCCCACAGTAGCTGGGGCTGGGCCAGGCGGAGTCCAGGGGACAGGAACTCAGTCTGGGTCTCCTGTGGGTGACAGGGTTCTGACTGCTTGAGGCTTCATCTGTTGCTTTCCAGAATGCACAGCAAGAGAAAGCTAGAACCAGGTATGGAATCGGGGCTCCAGCTGAGCCACCTGCTATGGGCTGCTTGCATCTCGAGTAGTCATTCACACCAGGCCGAGTGCCCAGCCCTGCTTCCCATGTCCATTGTCCCATCTCAAGCAGCGTGTTCACGCCAGGCCAAGTGCCCATCTCTGCTTCCCATGTCCATTGTCCCATCTCAAGTAGCGTGTTTACGCCAGGCTTTGTGCCCACCTCTGCTTCCCATGTCCATTGTCCCATCTCAAGCACCGTGTTCATGCCAGGCTGAGTGCCCATCTCTGCTTCCCATGTCCATTGTCCCATCTCAAGCACCGTGTTCATGCCAGACCGAGTGCCCACCTCTGCTTCCCATGTCCATTGTCCCATCTCAAGCACCGTGTTCATGCCAGGCTGAGTGCCCATCTCTGCTTCCCATGTCCATTGTCCCATCTCAAGCAGCGTGTTCACGCCATGCCGAGTGCCCATCTCTGCTTCCCATGTCCATTGTCCCATCTCAAGCACCGTGTTCATGCCAGGCTGAGTGCCCATCTCTGCTTCCCATGTCCATTGTCCCATCTCAAGCACCGTGTTCATGCCAGGCTGAGTGCCCATCTCTGCTTCCCATGTCCATTGTCCCATCTCAAGCACCGTGTTCATGCCAGACCCAGTGCCCACCTCTGCTTCCCATGTCCATTGTCCCATCTCAAGCACCGTGTTCATGCCAGGCTGAGTGCCCATCTCTGCTTCCCATGTCCATTGTCCCATCTCAAGCACCGTGTTCATGCCAGACCCAGTGCCCACCTCTGCTTCCCATGTCCATTGTTCTTCTCGGTTCCCTCTCTTACCCATGCCCCCTGTCACTTACATCTGATGGATGCTTTTTATTTCCTCTATGTGGATCCAAGATAGGCTGATAGATTGTATTTATATTTTGAAGTATTAGCACATACACTTAGCTGTGATTTTTTTCCCCCCGACAAATGTGCAGTCTCCCTACTGAATATAGCAAGGTGTATCTGCTCGGCTCTAAACTGTCATTGAACAAATTCCTTGGAAATCTTGTTGTTTTGTACCTAATGACAAACAGCAGATATTGTTCTGTATCCACAGTAACACTTACTGAAAGCCTGTTTTCCCTACCTCCTGTATCTTTCTCTGGAGTTACTCTTGCACTTTGTGGAAGTTTCTGCTAATATTTTGATAGAACTTGTGGTTGATAAACTCTTCCAACGTGAGGGTGTCTCAAGATGCCCACTTGCTTGGGTCTCAGCGTGCTGTTTCTCTCAGAGTTTGGAGTGCAGTAGCACGTGGCTGAGCCTCTGCACTCACTGCTGCTGCCGTGTCCTTCCGTTTGAAAATGTGATTTTGCTCTGTGTAGCTTGCAGACTTCTCTTTACTCATGATATGCTGCAACTTTGCAATTATTTTTCTGTTTCTGCTGCTTGTTACTCCAAGTGCCCTGACAAACCAAGAATCTTTTACTTTTCAATTTTACAAAATATTTAGCAATTAGCTGTTGGAGGTTTTTTTCCTTAGCTATCCCTAGTGTAGGGATAAAGTTTAAAATTGGTTTTTATTTTACTAAGTTGGTATCCATTTGTGTTACCTGAATTTTATTGTGAGATGTTTTTAGACCCAGACAACGCTATGAAGACTTTTTTTTTTAATTATTTATTTATTTTTATTACAAAGTCAAATATGCAGAGAGGAGGAGAGACAGAGAGGAAGACCTTCCGTCCGATGATTCACTCCCCAAGTGAGCACAACAGCCGGAGCTGCGCTGATCCGAAGCCGGGAACCCGGAACCTTTTCCGGGTCTCCCACGCGGGTGCAGGGTCCCAGAGCTCTCAGCAGTCCTCGACTGCTTTCCCAGGCCACAAGCAGGGAGCTGGATGGGAAGTGGAGCTGCCAGGATAGAACCATATGGGATCCTGGTGCATTCAAGGCAAGGACTTTAGCCGCTAGGCCACACCGCCGGGCCCAAGACTTTTTAAAATTCTTTGGTGTTCAACATTTTTCATATCTTCTCTCTTTGTGTATGAATATATACATGTATGTACAGAAGTGCATATATATTCAGACATATGCATAATATACACAAGGGTTCCCCCTGGGCAAATCAGTAATAAACTGGACTTGAAAGTAAGTAAGGGCAGGAATAGATTATGAATCATTGCACGGAATAAGAAACTTTGCATCTTTGCCAATAATAAACAGTGATTATGGATACATGGAGGGAGGGAGAGAAGGGTGCATGGATGGGTGGGGACAGGGAAGGAGAATGGCAGCAAGGAAGATTAAGGAACAATATGATGTCAAGTGTTTCAAGTTGCAAATCCTGCAAATCTAATCTCGAATAAACACCAGACAAGCCGTAGCTGATGGCAGTGTGGCCAACGTCAGTGGAAGACTGGGGATCACTCTCAAGTTAGAACAGACCGCCAAGAGACATCAACTGAAGGCCTCGTGAAGATGCCCACTGTGGCCCTGGGCTTTGCAGGTGTTCTATCGCTTCCAAGCACGGGGTGTTCTAGCTCAGCCTTTTTCTTGCTTGGCCCAGCCCTGCACGCTGCTATTTCCCTACTGTCCTTACTTCATGTTAGTGGGCTTTTTCTTGTTGTTTTTGCTGTAGAAGCCAGCCTATGCCCTGTAAATGCACTTGTTGCTGCCAGGACTTTGTTTCGTAAGCCATTTTAGCTGGCAAGCCGAGGAAGTATTTATAGTTTTAAAAACCCTGAACTATGTTAGTAATCCCGATTTCATTCTAGCCTCAAAAAACAGGTCCTTTCTCTGCTTCCTCGAGCACGTATATATTATGTCCCTTCTTCCACATAAGGAAGAAGCCAAGTTTCTCTGCCACATCACTTATTTACTCATTTTCTGAACCCCGTGCTACTCATGAGGTAGTGTTAGAATCGCTTCACTATTGCCACTCTGAAAATGAACCCATTAAAAAGAATTTAAGTTTTACTTAAGGGCATAGAGTCGTGATAACATTGTCTCCGAAAGTTGTCTTTATCAGTTCTTCTCCCCTTCCCCTTCCGTGCTGTTTATGTTATTCATTCAGAATAGAATTATGTTTATGTCTTTCTCTGTTCGCATTGCTGCTGATTTTATGGTTTAACATGCTTTCAAGAGCTCCCAAAAACGAAAGCAAAAAGTTACACCCAGAGAAGTGTCACTCCTTCTCCAGTCCTCTGCTCTGTTCCACCTGCCACCTGCTGATGGGCAGGCAGTGTCCGTGTTTCCGGGTTCATTCTTCCCATATTTCCTTTTGGAAAATGAGCAGACCTATCCGTTCGTCTGAATGTCCTGTCCTTCTTAGACCGCAGGCAAACTCCTTTTGCGACTGTGCCGTGATCACTTGAAATTACATTTTGGTACCTGCCCGCTGTTAGTGCACCTTGGTGGTCCTCCACCTTTGTCACAGATGCATAGCTCTCCACTGTTCAAACGCACTGTAGTCTGTCACACTAAACTATGTGTGGGTGTTTAATTGGTTTTTGTGTTTTGCAGTCATGCACGTTGCCGTAAAGAATCGCAATGCGCACGTGTTGTTGAATCTGTGGAGGTATATTTTCATGTCAGCTTTGTAGAAGTGGGATTGCTAGGATGAGAGTAAATGCATAAACAGTTTTGTCAGATATTGCCAAATTCCCTTCCCTAGAAATTGTACCTTTTCGCATCCCACCCACGAGCACAGCGTGCCTGAGTCCCCACATTCTCTCCAGCCGAGTATGTTGTTAAGAGTTTGAACTTTTGCCAAGCTGATGGGTAAGAAATGATATTTCAGGGTAGTTCTAATTTTTTGTTTTATTATGGGCTTTAATTTGCATTATTCTTTGGAGTGAAATTGAAATTGTTTCTTATCTTTAAGGGGCCATTTTCACATAATGTATGGATTGCCTGTTCATGGCTTTTGTCCCTTTTGTCCTAGAAGATTTTTAATCTTTACAGTGTCATTTTTAAATATAATTTGGGGATACTAACCTTTTATCTGTGATACACAAATATAGTTCCCTATTTGTCATTTGCTTTTTAATTTATTCTCTGTTCTACCCACTCATTTCCTTTCTGTCTGTTCTTCATTGGACATGTCTTACTTATTTTAAGTGTTTTCCTTACAACTAGCACTTGGAGCATTTGACACATTCCAACTTTAAAAGTCTTTATGGATTTGCCTCATGATGCCCATTTTATTGTATTTTTAGTCATTCAGGTTTTCTTTAGTTGGCCAGCTTTCTGTTCATAAGATGTCTTGGTGTTTATTTTTTTTGCATACAGACTCATTTTGAGGCCAAAGGGAGTTTTTCTTTGCCTCTTTTCTTGTCCCTTTAGTGGTTGTGTGTTTGCCTTCACCTGTCCCAATGGTCTCAGTGAAGTCTTCAGTGTGGACAGCACATCTTTAAAAACAAGATTTATTTATGTATTTGAAGATCAGAGTGAGAGCAGGGTGGGGAGGGAGGAGGCAGAATCAATTTTCCATCCACTGGTTCACTCTCCAACTAGCTGCGACAGCCAGGGCTGCACAAGCTGAATCCAGGAGGCAGGAATTCCATGTGGTTTCCCACGCAGGTATCAGGGATCCAAGAACTTGGCCGTCACTGTCTACTGCTTTCCCAGGTATATTAGCAGGAAGCTCTAGGGGAAGTAGAGCAGCCAGGGCTGAAAACAAAACTCTGATATGGGATGTTTGCATCAGCACAAGTGGTGGCTTAACCCGCTGTGCCACACTGCTCCCCACCCCAGCTGGCCCTGTGGGCAGCACCTGCTCGTGGGATGTTGCTTTGCTTGCTCCATTCCCCCACTAACATCCCTGGCATGAGTCCTTCTCCCAGCCCACAGGGAGGTCCTCTATCCCCGTCGCTCTAGCAGGGTCTCCCTCCCGCCTGCCTCCAGCCCTGCTCACTGCTGTGTGTCCGGGTTCTGCCTCTCACACTGAGATGATTATCTTGTTTATGAGCCCAGCTTCATCTTATTGGATTTCTCCTTTTGTTTTTTTTTTCCCTGTCTTTATCTCTGGCACACTTCTCTATGTGAGTTTGTGGACCCTTGTTAATGGAAAATATTACTTTAAAGGAAGGAAGGTGGAGAGATTTGGAGGGAACGCAAGAAAGGATACTAGCATGATATGTGTTTTCCTATGTCTCAGAATCGTGCACAGGGTAGGTGAGCGGAAGACAAGGGCAGTGGCCCCGTCCTTGGACTCAGCAGGGCAGGCAGTCCGTTCTATACCCGGAACACATGTCTTTGGCCTGGGCATGGATGAGGACTTAAAGTAGGAAAGGTAGTGGCTGTGATGACCCACCCCCCTGCTCTGAGTGTCCTTCAGCTAACACTGGCCAAGTGCTTAGAAATTGCCGGGCACTCGGCTGATGTGGAAAGAGGGGCTGTTAACCCCGGTACTCGAGGAGCAGAGAGATTCACGCGCAGGAGCTTGCGTGCCTCCCCAGCATCCTCTAGCTCGTGAGTGCCAGATTCCCCTGCTGTCTGGCCACAAGGCTCCCTGCTCCCATATAGCTGGCACATTCTGTTTCCCATGCCACCTTCCCCCCCGCCCAAGCTGGCTGGTGGCTGTCTCCCAGACACACTATGGCCACTCCACAGGGAGACTGAGGACCCTGGTCTGACCGCCTCCGTGTCTCCAGGAGGCTGTCCAGCCGCCAGCAGCTGGGCACAGGCTGAGTCCAGGAATGGCCAAGGCTTTTGGGCTTTGCTGGCCCAGAGGTCACCAGCAGCAGGCCTGCTGGCCTGGGTGGCTTTATGATTCACTGGGCCCTTGACCTTGACATCTTTGGGGCTGTCTTGTGCTCTGCTCCAAGGGATGGGCCATGGGCTCAGAGTTCTCAAAGAGCCCACCTCCCACATCAGTCTCCACCACATCTCCCTGTCGCCTCCTGACCTTCCTATTTCTCTGTCCTCCCCGAAGTGAGCTGCGTGCAGCCAGGGTCCCTGTGTCTCTGTGGGAGGATCCCCATCAACTGTTAAAATGGTGGCCCCTGCAAGCTGCTAATTGGATAGTGAGTGAATTCGTGAATGAATGAGTCAAGTGTGATGCAGCTGCCTCAGCCCTGATTCTCCCATTGAAAATTCTTGCAGCAGGAGGTTCACCTTTCCTTGACTGTGGAAAGGATGTATGCTGGAGACACATACAGTCACTCAGAGCCAACTGTGGAACTGTCCAGAAAAGCAGCCCTTGGATCTCTGCCTCCACATCACTGTGTGAGCACCCTGACAGGGTGCGGGGATGGGAGAGCCACGCCTGGGAAAGCACAGACATACCCAAGCCCTGTGCGTCGGGTTCTCAGCTACTGAGAGCTCGTGGCCGCCAGTGGCAGCCCCGACACTGGACAGCCTCATTTGTGTGATAATGGTCCTGCCCCAGCTCATCACAGCTCAGGTGGATAGGTCTGCTGCGGCTGCCACAGAAACTGGCCTGTTCCCTTGGGGAAGCCTGGCTGTGCTGACCAGGCCTCTCCACCCGAAGCAACAGCTCACTCTGCTGACGGCCCCTGGATTCTTTCACTTAGTGTCAGGAGCTGCGGCAGCTGCATACCCGACAGCCGGGCTGCTTTGGGTAAACAGAAGAGTACAGACAAGCAGAAGCCCTGGGATATCCCAGGTACGTCCTCTCTGCCCAGCGATGCTGGGGGCGCTGCTCAGCTTCTGGGGGTTCCTGGCATGCAGAGGACTTCCCCACAGCAGTCTTTGGTCTGGTGCTTGAAAATCTAAGATTGTCATGACTGAGGGGCCGACTTTATTCCCACCCTGCCTGGTGTTATGCTTAGCATGTGTAAGCACTCCTTGTGTTTCCGTGCAGCCTGCCTGCCCGCATCACTTTGGTGGTGTCACCCCCGATTGGGCAAGGTCATGTCTGAGATGAGGCCGTCAGCCCCCCACTTGGCTGAAAGGCTGACACTGACATTTCCAGGTCTGCATCAGGAAGCAAACTCAGGATGCAGCCCCAGTTTTCGTATGGGGAATGGTGTTCTTTAGGACAGCTGCTCGCACCTCGACTCCGGAGTGGCACCTGGGGATGGGAGAGTACCCAGTTGTCTAGGTTGTCCAATTCTAGTTCCTGGAGTGCTGGCAGCAGGGTAGGGCAGAGCCCATAAGCTCATCTGGAGCAGTCCTGCTAGGATTCCCTTGCATGCCCAACAGCAAGAGCCACTGGTTGGAGTTCTCAGACTGACTTGTGTGGCTGTCGCCCCTGAGGTATCTCTTTTTAATGAAATCAAATTTTAGAATGTTTAATATATATGTTTGTATTGGAAAAGACCCTCACGTTTTAAAGGGTTTTACATTTACAGGGAAGTTGGGAAGCGGACACTGACCTGGACGTACACACTGATGTAGCAGTTCTGACCTGTGTTGCACACCTGCGTGTCAGTACTGTCGTGTGCACGGACACTTCAGTATCAGTACTCCCAGTGTGTGCACGCGCAGTGTGCATTCATGCCAGCTGACGTACGTACACTGTGTACGTAGACTCTTCTGTACACAATCATTTGTACCTGTGTTAAACTCAAGTTTGCTGTGATGACTCCAGCTAAGATTTCCTCGTCCCCTGTTGAGTACCTTGGTCATTCCCCAGTTCCAGTTCCTGGCATAGCTTCCTGCATTTCAGGCTCAGGTGAGCAGTGGTAATGACTTAAGCAGTTAGACTCCTGCCACCCACCCAGGAACCTGGTTTGCATTCCTGACTCTGGCTGTGAACTGAGCCCAGCCCCAGCTGCTGCAGACATTTGGAGGAAGAAATAGTGGGTGGAGAGAGCTCTCTCTACGTCTCAAATGAAAAGCAAAAAATGGGAGCCCAGTGTAATAACCTAGTGGCTAAACCCTCGCCTTGTATGCACCAGGATCCCGTATGGGCACCAGTTCATGGTTTTAGAAGGCAGTGTAGGATGGCTGAAAGGATTGGGACCCTGCACCCATGTGGGAGACCCAGAAGAAACTCCTGGCTTCTGGCTTTGGATCAGCTCAGCTCTGGCCACTGAAGCCACTTGGGGAATGAACCAACAGACAGAAGATCTTTCTCTATTTCCTTCTCTCTGTATATCTGCCTTTCCAATAAAAATAAGTAAATCTTTTTTTTTTAAAGTAACAAAGATGCTGAGCCTTTCATCAACACAGATTACTTTTTCATTTAATTAGATCTATTCATACTTCTCGCATCACAGCTTTGTAGTTTTCCACATGTAGATTCTGTGCTTACTTATTTATTTTTATCCCCAAGCATATTCTATTTAGGGTGCTACTGCAGATAGTATTATCTAACAAAAGTAAAATTTCAATCATTATTAGCACATGGGAAGCCATTGGGTTTTTTTTTTTTTTGTATGTTAATCTTGTGTACTTGTCTTGTCTTGCTGTATTTGCTTATTAGTTCCACAAGTGGCATTTCTTTCTTTAGGCTCCTTGTACTTGTCACAGAGATGATGTTGATGTCTCGAAATGAGAGTCATTTTCTGTCCCCCTTTGCAGGCCCTGGGACCTTTTACTTCTTGCTGTTATGCGCTCGCTGGCATTCGGTGTCTCGCCACGCAGTGTCATGCTAGCTGGCAGTGTCGATCGGGTCGAGGGCGCTCCCCTCTGCTGGGTTTTGTCAGAGGCTTTTGCTGCACTGACTGGTGTGATTGCAAGGCGTTCCTGCCTGTGGGCAAGGTGCTGACCAGCGACTCCTCGTGAGGTTGGGCTCGGCATGCCTGTTCTTCTGATTCTTTCCCGGAGAAGTGGCCTTCCTTGCTTCCATAAACATTTGATGTGACTCCTTGGGGGCTCGTGTGTGACTTTTTTAAGGAAATGACGATTAGTCATTGATTCTGTTGCCTTAATACAGAGAGACCAACTCAGATAATGCAGGTCTTGTGTGCACTTTTCAAAGGTTTCCTCTTTCAAGGAAGCAACCCTTTCATCTGAGTTGGACACAGAGTTGTTCATAGTGTTTCGTCATTCTCCTTTTCATGTTCCTAGGATCAACCACGAAGACCCCTCTTTCATTTCTGATATTGGTGGTTTGCATTGTGTTCATTTATTTCTTGGCTCCAAGGGTTTTCAAACTAGCCAGTTAAGCCTCTTGCCAAACTCAGTTCGGAGCTTCAGACTGAGCCCCGACGGAGCTCCCATTGGAAGATGGCAGCTTGAATGTGCTGTCTCTTCAGAGCGCCTAATGTTGGCAAGCCGGAAGCTGGAGGTTCTTGGAGATGTCAGAAGCCCTGCGGTCATTTTGTTATTAGTGTGGTTTTACAACCAGGCTGCTCTGTCCACTTGAGGATGCTAAATATGAAACAAAAAAATCAGCTACAGCCACTGTAGCTGAGTGGAGAGGGGAGGCCCCTGCCTGCCTTGTGTTCGCTGCCCTCATGTCAGAGCAGCCCCCTCGAAATCATGGGGACCAGACCCCTTCCCTGGTCCTCATGTGGAAGGTGAGGATGCCTTGAACTGCTGTTGGTGGACAGGCTGGTAGCGCTGTTGGTGCTGTCCCTGCCACTAAGGCACTCCTCAGTGGCCGGGGCTGCCTCCCAGGTGTACAGTGGTCCCTTTGATAAGGAATCCAAGCAGAAGCCAGAGGTTCTCAGGCTCATGCATGGGACGGAAGGGTCAGGACTGGTGGGGTCCCTTTCTGAGCACCCGTAGAGTCCTGGGGAGTGCACAAGGAGGGTGCCAGCAACATCATGGCTTTGCCAAGCAAAGCCTCAATGTTCTCTGACCACATTCTTCCCTGATCATGGCCCCGGCCCAGTTTCTGACGTTGTCTGTCTGATTTTGGAAGGCTCGGCTCTGACCAACGGGGCGTTGAACCTGCACAGCTCTGTGAAGCGGAAGATGGACTCAGAGAAGGACTACGTCTTCGACAAGAGGCTCAGGTACAGCGTCCGCCAGAACGAAAGCAACTGTCGGTTTCGAGACATCGTTGTGCGGAAGGAGGAGGGGTTCACGCACATCCTGCTGTCCAGCCAGACCTCAGACAACAACGCGCTGACACCCGAGGTAAAGGGGTGCTGGGTGAGCAGCGCTGTGGGGAGCCAGGCATCCCTGAAGCTGAGAAGGGGATCTCAGCTTTCCCTCTTGTTCTGCCAGAGAGCTGCTGGCACGTGGCTGCTGGACACGGCTTGCTGACAGTGCACATTGTCCCATTCGATCTTGGTGACCGGGCTGCGATACCCTCCTGTCGTATAGACTACAGGCTACAGAGATAGCCAGTCTTAAAGCTGGTGGGAAGCCCAGGAGTTAGAGCATCCTGTCCTCACCTTGTGCGCCTTGTGTGGCCGCACCTCACTGTCATCAGCCTGTCACGTTTCTTTGCTTTAGATTAAATGATACACCCTCGGTTCACTTACCTGAGGAGCCTTTACAAAGTTCTTGGAAAAGGCATACTGTAGGAAAGCTATGCCTGTATTCCAGCCTTTTAGTACCAAAATTGTCTCTGAAGTACATTTTTTTTCCATGAATTCTTTGAAGTATCTTAATATATCCTTTCTTCAAATTCCCATACCACTAGCTTCACCCTGATAAAATGTATACTTTGTTGACTTTTGTCCATACAACCATTACCACTGGCTGATTTCTGGAATGGTTTGTTTCCTCGGGGAGGAAGCCTTCAGCCTTCGGTCATTCTCCTTCCCCCCGACCTCGGCAGCCACACCTTGACTTTGGGAATCCTCAGCTTTTCTGCTTTTGCACCGTCGCTAGCCGGGCAATCGGGCACTGTGTGGCCTTTTCTCTCCTTGCCCCCTTCCCCGAGGGTGTTTTCCCACTTCATCCATTTTTGCAGCAGGTGTCAGTTCTTCATTCCTTTCTGTGGCTGAAAACTATCGATCAGCATCTCAAGTTGACGGACATCTGGGTAATCTGATTTTGTCTGTTATGACTGTGATGAGTATAGAAATGCATATCGAAGTTTTAATTTGAATGTGTGTTCTCCGTGTTCTTGGAAATATTCCTAATCCTAGTAGAGTTTTCTTGCCGTTGCTGGGTCACTTGGTCACCATGTTTTTGACTTTTGAGGAATAGCTGTATGGTTTCCACAGTAGATGCTTCATTTTCCATTCCCATGGTCAGCATCTTCAGGCTGCAGTTCCCTGCAGCCTACCTGCTCTTCTGTCCTGTCTTCTTGATGGTGGCCCTGAGAGTGAGCGTGGGAGGACGTAGCCTGATGCTCTCTTAAACCAGTTCTATAAAGGAAACACATTTCATGTGCTTCATGTACACAGCTTTAAGAGCATAATGACACATCTCGCCCTGTCTTCCTTCCCTCCGTCCCTTGTGACTCAGGACACTGAACCTCTTGTCATGTCCATGTGAATATTTGTCTTACTTCTTTGGACAAATGCCTCTGTAAATCCATGACTTGTTTTGGATTGGGTGATTTCTCTTTTTATTGTTGAGTTTTAAGCATTCTTTATGTATTCTGACAGTAGATCCTTATCAAAAAAAAAAAAGTAGGTTGTCCTTTTACTTTCTTCACAGTTGCCTTTGACACATAAATCTTTTTCACATTACTTCTAAAGTGTTAACTTCTTAAGAAACCACCAGTACTTGGTGTGATTAAGCAGACAACTTCATCAAAACACAGGATCCTGGGGGAGCCTTGGAGAAATTGTTGATGATACAGATGTGAGCAACTTCCTGATCATTCCCTTTTACTAAACCCTCCTGGGACAGGATAGAAAAGCAGGGAAGGACCAAAACTTAATGAATTAATGTAAACATGACAGATAGGGAAGGAGCAGTTTTCAGGGTTTTATAGAAGGGAATATCAAAAAACTTATAAAGTGAACAAAGAGAAACAAAGAACAACTATGAATTTGATTACACTGTCTTAGTGTTCATCTTTGGACTTTTCTGGTTGCTTTGAGTTTTGATGTGACTTGTGAATCAACTTGCTAATGGCTCTTGGGTGTTTCTTGTTGGTCAGAAGCCAGCTACTAAGTCCAGCCCTCCCACATGGGTAGGGCATTATAGAAGGGTTCGCTTTTGGGAGGAAGGGCTCCATGGGCTATTGAAGAGGCTGCAGAAGACAGGCTTAGCTCACACGGAGCTGGGACAGCACGAGGATGAGTGAGCTCTGCAGGGGCACTGTTCAGAAGCATCGGCCCAATGTGTCAAGAGAACAGGCAGTTTGCTTCCAGCCCAAGAGAGCAGGGGGCAGCTCTCTGCAGGATGATGTGCTCAAGCCTGGCCTAGTGCCTGGATCTCAACAGACCCTGACCAAGTGCAGAGGAGGGCCCTGGCCAACAGCTGTGGACCTTTGGTCCTAGCAAAGGTAGCTACCTGTTCCCAGTTCAAGGCAGATCTGAATCTAGGAGCCATGCGACAGTGTGCTGATTCCGGCAGATGCCAAAGGCAAATGGCAGCCAGAAAGCCCACAACGGGGGAGATAGGCTTAAAGGACGTGGTTAAGACTTGAAAATGCAGAGTAATCTGCAGCCATTTGTTAGAGGTGCATGCCCTGGAAGCCACCCAGGGGGAATGAGTTGTATAGACCAGTAGGTGACCATTGAGAAGTACAGGTAAGCAATGTAATCTGTTAAGATGGCTAAATATTGTACCTAGATTTTAGCACATTGTGCCGCACAGAAACCACCACCATCACAGGATTTGGGGGCCTGAAAGAGCGGAACTTAAATGTGCATGTCCGTATTGAGTTCTCAGCAGCAGCAGGCTCAGGAAAGCTGATGGACTAGATAGATTCTCCCCTGCTGCCCCCCAAGAAAAAAAAGTGCAGTTTGTACTTGATTGTATCAATAAAACACCAGTGTACTTGAGATTTTATTGGCGTAGGAAGTGGCTGCCTTGTCTGGTCTGGTTTTTACTCCGCCACGAGTCAGTTGGCCTCAGAGAATTGAGGCTCACTGCTTTATCACGGGATTTTCTTTGATTTGTCTCTCAGAGACACGGAGTTCGCATACGGAGGAGCGCATGTCTATTTCTGGAGGCAGGTGGATTAAAGGAGCTGAGGGATCACAGCTCGCTCACTTTTGTGACGCCAATAACCATCTTTGTGGCTCGCAGCTGCTACTGTGGGGTGAGCGCACGCATGGAGAGTCTCACTCTAGAGTGATGCCTCATCCTCCTTTTGCTGCTCAAACCCCTCCATGTATTTAGCTGCAGGTAGGGGCTGTTGGAGCAGAACGGAGAGTGGAGTCCTGGCTCTTCCTTTTTAGAGTCCTTGTTGCTTCACCTACAGCGTTGCAAATTCCATCCTGCACTTCACAGGAATTGTGTCTGGAATAAAATATTGGGCAGTGAACTGATAAGACACCTAGTATTTCTATGTGCTTATTAATAAATGGGAGTTCTGGACTTGTCACGGTAGCCTAGCGGCTAAAGTCCCTGCCTTGCATGTTCCAAGATCCCATATGGGCACCGGTTAGTATCCCAGCTGCTCCACTTCCCATCCAGCTCCCTGCCTCTGGCTTAGAAAAGCAGTAAAGGAGGCCCAGGCCTTGGAACCCTGCACCCATGAGGGAGACCTTGGGCATCGGATCAGCCCAGCTCCGGCCATTGCAGCCACTTGGAGAGTAAACCAGCGTATGGAAGATCTTTCTGTATTTTCTTTTCTCTGTAAATCTGACTTTCTAACAATAATTTTGAAAAAGAATAGATCTTTGAATCAATAAGTGGGAGTTCTTTTAAAAGTGGAACCTAAGAAACAGTACTCCCACAGCATGTGCGCTGGTGCTTCTGGTGTTGTTGCAGAGTCCGCTGAAGACAACACCATCTAGGCAGCTGCTGTGCCTTGCTCTCCATTCCCAAATGCGTTCCGCACTGATTTTTCTCCTGCCCTGACCTGTTAGATGGAACAGGTGGGCTTTCCTTAATCCCCCCATGCGCTGTAGTTTGGGCATTGTAGAGGTCATCCTGAAACTATGAATCCACGGCAAACTCTCAATGAAGCTGTTGCCTCTAGGCTTCCCCTGACCCGTCCCCCGGTCCCCCGCACTGTCTGCCTCCAGCTCTTCCTCTGGTCGTGGCCTGTGATAGTGTCCCCTGCTTTGCACAGCCATCGCCCTCACATTAGGCAATGCCAGTGTTTTGATTTTTGTGGTCAATTTTTATCTTTTCATCTTTAAAGATTTGTTTGTGTGTTTGAAAGGCAGAGACAGGGAGAGATCTTTGATCCACTAGTTTAGTTCCCCAGTGGTCTGGGTCAGTGTGAAGCCAGGAGCCAGCAAGTCCATCTGGGTCTCCCATCTGAGTAGCAAGTAGCCAGTCACTTGGACCATCATTTGTTGCTTCTCAGACGCTTTGGCTGCAAGCTGGATCTGAAGCAGAGGCAGAATTTCATACTAGGAACTCCAACACAAAATGCAGGAATAGCAGCCACCCCTGGTAGTTCTTGAATTTGGGGATTTGAGTCTGTGATGGACGGAGCAAAGCTCGCTCCACAAAGTGGTTCACATCCTGATGTGCAGACCTCGTGGGTAGGGTAGGTTGTGCGAGAAGCTGGGATTAAGGCTGTTTAATGAGTGACCCTGAGATTAAGAGCGTGCTGGGTTATCTGCAAGAGACATGTAGTCACAGGAGGCCAGCAGTAGTGCCTAGGGGGAGGCAGCATTGTTGGTGTCAAGAGCGTGCAAAGTGAGGAAGACTCAGCCAGCCACTACTGCGGTAGAAGGTGACCGAGGCAGGTGGATGGCTTTCACAAACTGTTGAGGCAAGGAAATGGATTGTATCTTCGAACTCCAGGGACATAGCCCTGCTGGCACCTTGCTTTTGGCCCAGTGAATGCATCATACTCGTGACCTCAGAACTGTTAAGAACACATATGCGTTTTTGTAAGTTATGGAGTTAGTGGTGATTGACCATAGCATGCATCCATTTTGCCTGTTTGTGTGTTCTCTGTCCCCTGTTTCCTGGGGTCTTTGATTCAGCTGCCACAGCCCCTGTTTTAAATCTCCATGTCCTACCCTTGTGCCCCTTCACCTCCTGTTCACGTTTTCCATCTTGGATTTCTGTGTTCTAGATCCAGAGCAATTGCTTCAGATCCATCAACTTGTTCTCCCCCAAGCTCCATCTACTCTGAAGTTCTTAGCAGGGGCCTGGGACTTTCTTGTTTTGAGTTTTTTTCATCCCTCCATCTAATTCTCCCTTCTGCCCCACACATTCTCCTGTTCTTTATGCTTCCTTTCCTCTCACTGATGGTCATGCACATCGTTGCTAGGTCATTCTGTGACACAAGGTTATTACATAATCCTCTCATTTGTTGTGTGTGCTGCTTTGTATTTCATCCATCTTCACAGGGATCATTGTCCTGTATCATTCTCAGTCCACCTGGGTCATGGTCTTTTTCCAGAATACTCTCATATTCTTTTCTATCAGGTACTACAAGGATATCTCAGCCCATGTCTAATTTCCAGGACTCCTCCCTTTGGGTGTATGATAACTTGGAGCTACAAATCAACATACAAGGCAGGCTTGCCATCTCACTTTCCCATGAGATGAACAATCATTGGAGCATTTTGTCCTGGTGGTGGTATCCATAGCAGGTGGCAGAGGGTCTGTGCTCCAGATGCTATGTGCCCCAGTTGGGAGGCTGTAGCCCTCACTGCCTCCTAGTAGGATGCCAGGCCTACCCCTGATACAGTGCTCTGGGTCTTATTGCTTATGTGCAACAACCTGAATTTGTCTCCTAGATTTTTCCCCCTCATCTTTTCCATCCTATCTACTCAGCCAGGATAAGGTCACAGAGTGATTCCATTCAGGTAGTCAAGGTCTGTATGCAGGAGACAGGAGTGTCTCTTGCCAGGGTGACAGGTGGCAGACAGTCCATCCAAGCAGAAGTGAGCCTTGGTGGCCTGAAGACGGGGAGTAAATGCTCTTGTCCAGAACGTGCCTTGCCTTGTAGGATGCAGGTGAGGCTGCAGGTGGCCTCAACATTGTCCTTGGTTTCCACTGCAGCCCTGGAAAGCAGGTGCACCAAGGCTTCATTTATGGATGAGGAGATGGAGTGTGACCCTCGTGTCCCAGGCCCCAAAAGGTCAGAATTTGTACCTGGGGCTCGCTTCTTCAGAGCCGGCCTTTGAACTCAGACATGGCTCTAATGCCAGCATCGGCTTACTAGGTGCTATCTACAGCCCACGGGAATCTTAACCAGATTAAGAAGGAGCAGGAGTGTAATTAAATGGAAACAACTGGAGAGGGCTTGCCAGCTTCCCTGAGGTTGCATGTGGGATGATTCTTTTGTGCCTTATAAGGGGCAAAGAGGCCAAGCCAGGCTCCTAGACCCAAGCCAGTGACTTCTACAACCTCTGTCTGCCTTGGGGAGGGCACCTGGACCCTGGCTTGCAGTAGTTCTTTGCTTGACTTGAACACATGTTTGTGCACAGGCAGAAGCTGGCTTGTGTTTTGACAGCGCTGGGCTTCCAGGGCTGACGTTCACCCCCACTTTCCCAACAGATCATGAAGGAGGTGCGGCAAGCACTGTGCAATGCCGCCACGGATGCTGGGCTTCCAGGGCTTATGTTCACCCCCTCTCCCCCAACAGATCATGAAGGAGGTGCGGCGAGCACTGTGCAATGCCGCCACAGATGACAGCAAGCTGCTGCTGCTCAGTGCTGTGGGTAGCGTGTTCTGCAGTGGCCTGGATTATTCCTACCTGATCGGCCGGCTGTCCAACGACCGCCGGAAGGAAAGCACCCGTATCGCTGAAGCCATCAGGTGAGCCCGGGTCCCCCTGCCATGCCTCCGCTGAATCAGAACTTTAAAATGAGAACAAGTTGCTGCTTTTTAGCCTCAGTGTATCCCATGGGACAGCCTTAGAGTAAAAATTATCTGAAATTCAAAATTTAATTGGGCATCTGTATTGTATCCCATTCTCTCCAAATTAAGGGTGCTATTCCCCTTCCTAGGTTAGCTCTCACATTCATTCTTTGAATCAAAAAGAGTTCATGGGCCCTGCATGGTAGCCTAGTGGCTAAATCCTTGCCTTGCAAGCACCAGGATCCCATATCAGCCTCAATTCATGTCCTGGCTGCTCTACGTCCCATCCAGCTTTTTGGCTATGGCCTGGGAAAGCAGCAGAGATGGTCAAGCCTCAGGACCCTGCATCCATGTGAGAGACTCAGTAGGAACCTGTGGCTCCTGGATTTACATTGGCTCAGCTCTGGCCATTGGAACCACTTGGGGAGTGAAACAGCAAACAGAAGATATTTCTTTCTCTCCTTCTCTTTGTAAATCTGCCTTTCCAATGGGCGAGGGAACGTGTGTTGCCTGTGGAGTCACCGAGCCTCAGGCCATGTGTCAGGGGATTCTCGGAGCCTCTGGGGCTGCTGCATGAAGGTACAGCACTGAACTGTCCCATCTCTGCATAACGTGCTGGCACCCTGGGATCCTCTGGGGTGTGTTCCTGAGGGGCCTGGCTCTGTAAGCTCATCTGCAGAGTGGCAGCTGGCAGCATGACGATCCTGGCCTCATGGCAGGTTGATAGGAGGAAGAGTCATCAAGAAGCTAGCCTCCTGACAGATGTCCCATGCATATGAGCTGTGGTCCAGTGCTCCCGTGGACTGGGACTGTGCCAGGACCCTGAATGGAGCTTCTCTGCTCACTGCTCTCCAGCCCCCCAGAGAGGTGTCCTTAGCTTTCCCATCCTAAAGAACAGAAGGCTCCACAAGAAGGCCCCTGTCCCAGGTCGGCCCCCTGGATTGGACAGAGCTGAGAGTTGACTCAGGTCTTGCAGACTCTGAAGTTCCTGCTGTTTGTGGCACACCAAGGCAGCCTGGCAGCTTGGCCAGGCAGAAGTCACTGAGGGTTTGAGTCATGCAGAGGCTGAGGGCTGAGTCAGTTTGATGGCCTCAGACACTGGGGAAGAAGGCGCTGAGCAGTATTCTGCGCACAGCCACGCATCTCTGGCAAGATCAGATATCAGAGCCACCGGGCCTGTAATGCAATATCCTGTTTGCTTGTTTGGCTCCCGCAGCCACACAGTGCTGTGATAGAATCTGCTATACAAAGTGAGAGACAGGATGAAGGGGTCTTTGCTTGGCCACTCTCATATCGAGTAAATGAAGTGAACGGCAGGCAGGTGGGGGCTCGGAGGTTTTGCTCACCAGTTCCCTTTGCCCTGTTCAGGGGACCTGATACCCTTGGACAAATATTAGACTGGAGTACATGGAATGAGAGGTCCTGGGGGCCTGGTGAGCCAGCCACAGTCCCGTGGGCCCTGCAGTGCCCTCTTTGGCACATGACTGTCCTCCAGGGGTAACCCAGGGACCCAACTCCTGTACAGAGGTCTTCCAAAGCTGCCATGACACAAGGTTTGCATGCACCTGTGAGTGGTGCATGTCGTCTGTTGGCCAGCACCTGGTGACGTGGCCACAGCTAACTGCAGGGGAGGCTGGGAAATACAGGCAACCAGTCAGCACTGGAGGAAGAAAATGGAAGGGAAACTAGGTTTGCAGAAGAGCTGGCCGAGCCCTGCCTACATCTCTGCTGTCTGCGCTCTTTTCCTGGGAGATCTGCTCATCCACCAGCTGGTTACCGAGCACTGGTCCTGATATTGGAGGGAGTCAGTGGTGCCCCAGCTGACCTGTAGGTGTCCTTGAGTTAAAGGGGAAGAATTCAGAAACAAGCAGATAATGAGTTAGGGTAATTATACTTTTTGATAATGGTGTTTTTCAGAGGCCCCGTGTGATGAGAAAGGCAGAGAATGGTAACTGACCAAGGCCAAGGGCATTCACATTTCTTTCTCATGAGCTCGCAAGTAATCCCTGTCTCCCATCTGAGAAAAACCTGCCTGCCTCTTCCACATCTACATGAGTATTAAAATGTTATAGGTCTTATATAGCAGCCAGGGGAAAGGCAAAGCTCCAAAGTGCACAGAACTAGAAGTTATCACTGGAGACCATGCTTCCTGGGGCAGATGCGCACTGCAGCCCTGCTTGGGACGGAAGGACGAGAAACTGCTGCCCCACCCCACAGCCATGATTCCAGAAGCCACTCACCCAGAAGGCAGCCCAGCATCCTTCCCCTGTTGTAGTCAGCACTCCCTGAATACAGAGCTCTGTGTTGGTGTGATGAGTGAGTGACCTGGGGTCGGGGGCAGTTCTGCCTGGAACCATCTAGGTTCAAAAAACATCTTACACGTCATCTACCCCAGCCCAAGGCCATCCTGCAAAGCTTTGAATCCCTCTGCAGCATCGCCTTTCGGTTGGTCACAGAGCCAAGCCTGGACAAGCTCCAGGAACGAGGAATTCATAGTTCCTGAAGCTGCCTATGCCACTTTCTGCAGGTGACACAGGCAGCTCTCCCTCCCTAGTGAAGTGTGCACCTCTCTTTGGTTCTGTGCCTTCCTCTGGGTCAGAACCCAGAACCGCAGGTTGTCTTCCTTAGATACATACAGGGCATTGTGTAATTCATGCTCTAAGTCATGGCTGGAGTGTGGCAGGAATGGGTACCAGGAGCACCCCCAAGACAAGGGCAACAGGGGCCAAGCTGGAAACCCAGGACATGGAGACACCCCGTCAGCACCGCTCTAACAGTCTGTCAGCTGGGGGCCAACCATGTGGTGCAGGGGGTTGAGCCACCACCTTAATGCCAGCTTCCCCTATATAAGCACCAGTTCAAGTTTCACTGTATGTCCAGCTCCTTTGTAATATGTCTGGTAAAGCAGTAGAAGGTGGTGGATAAAAGTGTTGGATAGAAGATCTCTTTCTATAATTCTGCCTTTCAGTTAAATAAAAGATCCCTTTATTTTGAAAATGTGCATCCTGTTGCTATATATCCGGGCTTGTGTGACTCGTCCTTGGACCCCACACACCTGTGACAAACTGAGGGTGTGCCCCTCAGTACTTGGAGAGAACCAGGAGGACCAGGGGCGGGGGGTGGGGCCAGCAAGTGGAAATCACCTATTTGAGCTTTTCTGTCTTCTCTCAGGGATTTTGTGAAGGCCTTCATCCAGTTCAAGAAGCCCATCGTGGTGGCCATCAACGGGCCAGCCCTGGGCCTAGGAGCATCCATTCTGCCCCTCTGTGACATCGTGTGGGCCAGCGAGAAGGCCTGGTTCCAGACGCCCTATGCCACCATCCGCCTCACGCCTGCCGGCTGCTCTTCCTACACCTTCCCCCAGATCCTGGGTGTGGCACTGGTAAGGCCATTGTTCTCCTGTTCTGCATGTGAGCGTGAGCATGGGTCCTGGGCTATCTCTAAGTGCAGGTGTACACAAGGCCAGGGTACTGCTGACCTGGTGGATCTGGCTGTGCTCCCACTGCCTCCTCACAGGAGCTGGGCTGAGGCTGGCCCATCTAGCTGACCTACCTGGTGAGTAGCCAGGCCAAGGAAGATGAAGAGGATGCTCATTTATTGAACAAATTCTGGGCCCGGTTCTCTCCTGAAACACTCCTCACCACCAGCCAGCATGAATATAGGAGCTTCCTATGCTGACTAGGACCCTGACTGTCCTCCATGTGGTTGATCTGCCCCCCTTCCACCTGCAGGGGGTGTCTTCTCCACTCACACATCATGTGGACACCCCTGCCGGAGACTGGGAAATGCACTCTAACCACGTGGAGGGAAGCAGGTGTGGACAGACTCTAGTGCTCACACAGCAGTCTCCACCCCCTGTGGAGTGGTTGTGACTTCACATTACAGGTGGAAAGTTAAGCTCGGGAGGTGACAGGCATCCTGGCCTATTGCCCCTGGGCAGTGTTAGAATGGAGTCCATGGCAAGAGGCAGTCAGATATTGTACCCACAGCAAGTCTGGCTCCAGAGCACACTGTGGGGAACTCCAGGGGACTGCAGCTACAGAGCTGGGAATTTGGGTTTGTCTACCCCGGCAGGGAGCTGTGGTGAGGGCTCAGGTAGTTGCGCCTTTGTCACTCAAATGGAAGAACCGACTGAGTTCCCAGCTCTCAGCTTCAGTCTGGCTCAACTGTGATTGTGGTGGGCATTCGCAGAGTGAATATGGGAGATCTGATTTAATGTCTCTTTCTCTGCTTCTCAAATTAATAAAATAAAGTCAAAACCAAGTAGATCACACATCTTAAGTGCTGAGTTGAGATGCCAGCCCCAGGGAGAAAGTGAGCTGGTCTGTGTTCAAGGTGACCGGGAACCTTCGATGGCTCATAGGCCCTGCCCGGACCCTCAGAGGGCAGCCCCAGCTGTCATCCTCCAAAGGCTGAGCTCGAGACTGGCTGGCTTATCCCCAAGCATAGTGCAGGTCTGAGTCAGGAGCACAGGAGATCTGGACAGTCCCCCATACTCACCAAGGAGGTAGCCAGGCAGGGTCCCTGTTCTAGCCCTTGCTGAGCACCCCCAGTCCTTGCCATGGCCAGCTCTGCCTCTTGGGGAGTGGCCGTGCCTTATCCAGGAAGGGCCCCTAAACTGAATATGGCTTTGGATGTTCCAGGCAGAAGAGAAACAAGTGGCATGACTGGGCAGGGTACCTGGGAGGCCTGTGCATGAACAGCAGTGGGCAAAACTGATACCCGGCAAGGAAGGTGGGCGAGTCAGGGCCAAGGCTGCAGAGGGACCAGGGAAGGCCCCTGAGCCTGACATAAGGGTGGTGCTGGGACTCCAGGCTCTGGCACAGGCTTCGATCAGACCTGCCCACAGTCCACAGGGAACAATCTGTCAGCAGGTGTTGAGGGTCAAGGGAGACGCTGCCACAGAGCTGTCAAGGAAACACATCCAGGCAATAGGTACAGTTGTCATTCCCTCACGCAGAGGCAGAGTACTCCCAAGACCCTGTAGAGAGAGAGATAAGAAATGAGATCCCTTCTGTTTACTATACGTTCTTCCATGCCCGTTTCTGATAATGGCTCCACTGACAACAAGGGCATTGGTGAACACTTGGGGCCTTTACCACCAGTTGCTCTCTGCTCTGAGTACCGTCCCAGTAGCCTGCCCCCTCTGCCAAGGGTCCGAAGCTGGCCTCATCCCTCTCTATGGGGAAGGTCTGGCTTCAGGAGGCTGAATGACTTACCTAATGTTGGGCATCAGGACTGGAGCTCTTCACTGTGGGGTGCTGATTCACCTTCTGCTCACCACCGCCCACTCCCCAAGTCTCCTTATAAGTCCTTGAGCTGGGTTGCCCTGCTTTGTTCTCACTTTAGAAAGAGTGCTGGAGCGACATAGGGTTCAGGAATAGCCAGGAAGTATAAACAAAAGGCTTGCTCTGGGTCCCACATGCATCAAGGTAGACTTGGGTCCCAGTAGCCTGGGGAAAATGTAGCCACCTACCGTTCCTTCATTGAATGTCTGGTCCCAAGAACCTCTGGCGATTCAGCAGTCTGGGCTGATTTCAGGCATCCCCTCTTCTGGGCAGCCACTCAGGAACCCCTTAGGACCCCTGGGCTGCCCTTCACCAATGGCATAGCAAGCAGGCGGGCGCTAAGCCTGGCCACCTAACCTCTTTCCCTTTTGATCTTTGCTGCCATTGTGCTGGGGTCCGGAGCCTCCCCATCTTTTGTGGTCACAAATAAATGTTCAAATTGTCCAGCTTCTCTCAGTCTTCTCTCTTGTTTCGGTCATGGCTGAAATGCCAAGAAAGCTGCAGACGGACACGTGTCCTCTTGCTTGTTGACCAGGTCCATCTCGGCTACTTGTATTGGGTCTGTTCGCTACGTCCCAAGGCTGTGTGATGTTTTAAATATGTGACACACGTTTGTCTCGCAGCATCACATGCCACAGACATTTCTGTAGTCTAGCACAGACAGCTGTCCTCTGGGTCACCAAGACCCACGGTGACAGCCAGAACCAAAAGGGAGCTTTGCATAGGTCTAGAACCCCATGGGTTGGACATCGCAGCACTCCCCCAAGAGTGACCAGCAGACAATGGCAAGGGGAGAAGGGTAGGGAGAAGCTGACGGCTGAATGGTGACTTGGAGGGAGGTGAAGAACCTGTCACGTGGGTGAGATTGATGCCCTGAGTCAGTGTGACTCATTTCTGGACATGTAGCTGGTTACTGCTGTGTGCTAAGCTGGGCCCTGGGGCCACATCTGTGTAGCCCCTGTGGTCCTTGTATGACCTTTATGCAGAAGGAAATTCTTTAGGGAGCAGGGTGCAGGACAGCCCGGGACACAAAGACTGAGAAAGGCTGGGGTAGGGCACACATTGCTGCCTTAATATTATAGTCATCGCTGAGACCTTTGTGGTTGACAGTGGTGGCAACACTTCAGCTGGGTTAGCTTAAGAATTAATAGATGTAATGATCCGCCTAGCTGCGTGTCCGGGAGTAGAGCATCCCTTGGGAGACCAAGGAGTCAACCTGAAGCACACCTGCACCATCACTCCGTTCTCTTCCCTTGTTGCTCTCTTGCCCCATTTCTGCTTTGCTTGTGGACTCGTCTCTGCACAAAGCAGAGATACTTCAGTGGTGGATACCCATTCACCTGCAGCCAGGGAGGGGGAAAAGCCACCCCTCCACACGCGCGCGCACGCACACACACACACACACACACACACACACATACACACATTCACCGTGGACAGGTGCAAGCCACACCGCAGAGCTTTGTCACCCAGGACTGAAATCACTTGCCCTCGGCCCATCCTTTTGGCGGGGCATCAGCAGTGGAGTGTACCCAGGCTGTGGCCTCTACCTTCCTCTTGGGGAGGAAACGTGCACAGACAAAGCCACAGGAATGTGTGGCTCCCTTGAGAATGGAGGAATGGATGCTTGGATAGATGTCTGCAGACGTAGCCATTTTCAAACTATTCTCACAGCTCTTCCAGCCCCAGGCCACCGGGCCTGTCTTGGAGAGCAGGGACAGGTACACACGGCCTGTCCAGGACCGTCTTAAGGGACATGGATGACATTCCAGGCCCGCAGCCCTGCCTCCCCTCTGCTCTTTCAGGCCAACGAGATGCTGTTCTGCGGGCGGAAGCTCACTGCACAGGAGGCATGCAGCCGGGGCCTAGTGTCACAGGTCTTCTGGCCCACCACGTTTAGCCAGGAGGTCATGCTGCGGGTCAAGGAGATGGCATCCTGCAGTGCCGTGGTGAGTTCTGGCATTGCTGGGTGCCTGTCTGACAGATGAGAACAGTGAGGCTCAGAGGGCCTGACTGACCTGCCAGAGCTGTGCAGAGCAACAGGTGAAGGCCCTTTAAATTGGTGCATGTGATTTCTTGGCTTGAGAGTCAAAGGGAGGTGCTGACCGTGGTCTCATTGTTTTCATCCACTCTGCATGGGCGCACCTCTCGAGAGATTTACACCCTGGAGGAGGGGCTGCTTTTAGAAGGAGGTTCTAAGCTCACACAGGGCAGCCCGCATATCTCTGGCTCTCCACAGCTGCTGAGGACAGGGGCATGATAGCATGCAAGAGGACCAGAGAGTGGGCACGCTGACCTGGGATGCTACAAGCCGCCAGGATCTGGCATGACTAACTTTCGCCATCAGATTCTGGCGATTCATCACAGGACAGATCGGAAACGTGCATGCCAGGTGCCAATTTTCCATCTGATAGTGGCTTCAGGCAGACCAGGGGAGGTGAACAGGACGCTGTGCCTGGAGCCCTAGGCCAGCTCCATGGCCCCCGAGCATGCTTTGGGAGCAGAATCCTCGGAGTCTGCCTCAGGGCTTCATGTGCACAAAGCTGGAAGACTCTTGCCTTCCTTTTGCCCTTCACTGTTCATGGACTCCCAAGATGGGGACCTGCTCCCTGGGCACACAGCAGCAGACATAAGGATGCTGAGCGGGAGCTGAAGGCCCATGCATGGCTCCAAGTGCCCAGTCCTGGCCACATGCTATAGCTCATCTCCTTGCCTAGATTCTCCCCTAGTCTTTCAGGAGTTCAGGGTAGTCGACTCATCTCACCTGGCCTGGGACTCTTGGTTTTAGCCCTGGAAATGTCATATCTCAGGAAACGCCGTAGTCCTGGGCAGGTGGGTGTGATTGGTCACTGGAGGCTCAGCTTGCTAGAGTAGCAGGTGGAAATTCTTAAAAGAGGACAGCAGGGGTGAGAGCATGTGGGGTGTTGGACAGCCTTTGGGGTGCTTTACATTACTGAGTTTTGGGCTCTTCATCTAGCGGAGGAAGTATGAATTTACCAACTTATGGGTGGAGTTGCCCTAAGGGGCAACTAATGCATCCTTATCCTAGAGCCTGTTGGCTAGTGGAGATCATAATGGTGTTGATATTATTGCTACGAGTATTTCTCCTGAGTGTGGTGATTATTGCTCACTGCAGTGCTTGTTCCTGGAGTACTCTCACTATTACTCCCTCTATTACTACCTGATGATTAGAATTATTGCTCATTACTTTATGACTGTGATTACTGTGATTATTATTCACAACTCCAGTTACGGCTTTTAGGATCACAAAGAATGTTGTGGTTATTGCTGGTTACTGCAGTGGCTATGACCGTGCCCACCACTGAGCCTGGCAGGGGGGCACTGCTGTCGGGGTGGGCCGCTTGGATCCGTTTCATTTTTCGATCCTGTGTACTTAGTGACCAAGTGTCATTGTTCCTGACAAGAAAATGAGGATCAAGCACCGAGGCTAAAGGAGTGGCTCCCTAAACTTTTTAGACGACTGTTGAGCATGGGGGCTATGACTGCCTCGCCCTTGGGTAAATGAAAGGGCTTTGGAGATCTCGGGGGAGGGTGGGTAGCAGCATGCCGCATGCAGTCCTGGATCCAAGGACTCAAGCCCTGGCTCCCAGCCCATCCAGCTCGTGTGTTTTGCTGCAGGTGTTGGAGGAGTCCAAATGCCTGGTCCGGAGCTTCCTAAAGTCTGTGCTGGAGGATGTGAACGAGAAGGAATGCCTCATGCTCAAGCAGCTGTGGAGCTCTTCCAAGGGCCTGGATTCCCTCTTCAGCTACCTGCAGGACAAAATTTATGAAGTCTGAAGGGCCCTGGGCCGCCTGCCCCAGCACCTGGCAGCACCTGGCTTTCCACTCTGAATTCAGAGCTCCGGTGTCCGCTTCGGCTAAGGAGCTCGGCCCGGTGTCCCTTCATACCTAGAGTTGTGTCTGTGTCTTTGTGTTCTTTGGTTGTTCCACATTGGTTTGAGTTTTGTTTAACAGTGGGAAACACAGCGTGCTTGGCCTCTCCCGTGTCCCCGCCCCCACTGGCCAGAGAACTCCCCAGGGCTGATCTTCCTGGGGGTGGCCAGGTCCCGCTGTTCTTTCCCCACTTGCTGGTCCAGGCAGCGGAAGGCCGCTGGCCTCTTTCTGACTCAGGCTGTGTGTACACAGTGCCTCTGACCGGGGCTGTGGCCGTCAGGGCGCTCTCCCGTCAGTGTGGTTTGGGAGGACGGTGGGGAATCCAGAGTGATGAGCACAACGATGGTTTAGACCCGACTTCAGTCTCCTCTCTGACACAAATCTGTGCAACTCTTAGGGCTTGGTCTCGAAACCCGATGGCGTGATTTACAAACCCAGATATTGTACATTTAGAAAATGTTTTGTTAAATATATATTTTTAAAAACAACATAAGTGGAAATTCTGATAATTTATGTGTATTATATGTAAAGCTAGTTTTACAAAAACATGAACTACTAGGAAAATGTTTTATGTTTTTTTTTCCTTTCTTTACACAGACTTATTTATTTATTTTTGTTTACGTAGGATGACGTCTGTTTCCACAAATCTTACTTCCACACTGCCCTAGACCAAATCCCATACGAGGTGTGTGCCCGCTGGGTGCATTTCAGCAACGAACCCCACAGATGAAAAAGGAAAGGTTTCTGTGGGGAAAAGGAATAGCCGTGCCTCTGACCCTGTGTGTGTAAAGTGGTTCTCCGCTGTAATGCCGTGAACAGCAGTTCTGTAGCCTGGTACTTGGCAGTAGCTGTGCAAGGAGTTTTCCTCTTCTGTCTACCATCCTTAGGGAGGCAAAGAGCTCCCTGATGTACCAGGAAGGCATGAGGAACCCGGTCCCACCCGTGGATGGCACATTGTCTAGAGTGAGACTTTTTTCTTTGGAGGATAGCGCCTGATGTTTGAGGCGATCGCTTTTCCATGTGGGCAGCGGTTTCATGTTTGGGCGTTCAGGGGAGTCGGGGAAGACTTCCTGCTCTGCAGAGCCGCCTGTTAGCAGGTCAGATTTGGGTCCAGAAGCCGGAGGGCCTGCCTGTTTCTTTAGTTGCTTTTCCACAGAGGGAAACAGTGATTGGGGGTGGTCTGCCAGCTGCGGGGACCCCCACCTGGATGGGGAGACCCTCAGATGAGGCCCCTGGGTTTGGTTTTGGCTAAAAATGAGACTGTATGCACCAAGGTTTGAGCAGAGGGATGGAAGAGCTGTGCTCCCTGTGGGGCTTTGACCCATTACGGTGAAGCACGTAGTCTCAGGGTGCTGGGATTTGTTCATTTCCATCACATCCTGAGAAATCCTTTGGTTTTCCCCTTCTCTTTTGCTGTGAGTTGCAAATACTGTGACTGTCTCTCCATCCTTCCATCTCTCTCTCTCATCTGTCCTTACAGGTGACCAGTGCACAGGGACAAACCGCAGTGGAAGGGGGAACTTGTGACCCTGGATTGTGTGTCTACTCTAGAGGTAGAAATGAGGTCCCCCATGGGATGGCCTTGTGCCCCTGCAGAGAGCTGCTCTCCTCCAGGGACCAGCACAGGAACTCCTGTCTTCCATCCTTCTCCTCCAGCCTCTGCCCTCTTGGTCCAGCCACCTGTTTCTGGTAGAGGAGGATGGCATGGAAGTCCTGTGTGCTCTCCGCCATCGTGTGCTTGGGATGCTGCAGGAACTAAGGCTTGGAGTGTAGGGAATTACTGTGGGGAACCACTGGCTTTGGCCCAAATGCCCATTGTCACTTCTCTAATAGGGTGTTGTCTCCTGTCCTGAGGGAGCAGGCACCAGCTACCCCAAAGCCCCTTGGCCCATGCTCTGTGTTCCATGACATAACCTCTTCATTGCTAGGTCCTCTGTTGGGAGAAAGAGTCCTTGGTTTTCTATTCAGTTTGCAAACAAGAGGGAGATAGTTTTGTTCCCCATCTTCACAAACAGTATTGGGGTTCTCAGTGGAACTGACAGGAGATATTTAGAAATTCCTTTTGATCCATAGCTGCCTTCATTTCCCACAGCCAGAGCAGGAGTGTTTTAAGTGCGGTCTGCACCATGAGGTCCTGGCCTGCACACTTTAAGGATCTCCACTGAATTAGGGTAGGAGCGTGAAAGCATTTCTAGGGAGGAGTTCGTGCCACTGCTCTGTCTTTTCGAGGCATAAGGGGTGTTTTTCACATCTGTGTTTTGGAGGTTTGCCTACAGTCAGTTCAGAGAGGGAGCTCTGCCAGTTGGCCCAAAGTTGGTGACATCTGTTTGCAGCAGGACAGACCAAACCACGGAGTGTTTCGCTTTCTGCATAGTTACTTCACAGGTGGGTCAATAAAACCCAGTAATCCAGCACAAAGTGATTGGGGATTAAGTCACAGTTTATCCTCACAGCCTTCTCAAGATAGGGTTTCTCGGACTTTCATTTTATATTTTCCACCCTGGTGCTCTCTCTCCACCCGTGGGCCCCTCGGGCCCCTCTCCGTCCTTCCCTGCTGTCTGCCCCCATCCGCATATCTGCTCCTTCCTCGCGTCCAGTCGGAGCTGGTCTTGGTGGCCCCATCCCTAAGTTCCCTTTGGGTTTGGAAGGACAGCTGCTGTGGGTGGGAGTTGGGGGATTACCTCTTGGGTCCACACCTTCCCCTCCTGTTAGCAGTGCGTTAGACTGTCCCCGTCCACCCCAGCTGCTGAGGAGACCTGGCTCCTGGCTCCCGGAGGTAACAGTCCTGTTCAGGAGGAGTCTTGAGCCCAACTCCTGTTAGGGTGGCCATACTTCCTCATCTTGTGGAAGCCACATCGTGCAGCGGATGAACTCATTTGTCCCTTCCAGCTAATGTTTGTGCACAAAAACCATCGAGATCGCTTGCTAAGAATGACGTTGGGTAATGATCAGAAGGTGGTAAGAGAACTGATTGAAAACCTTGTTCTTGTTTGGTACAAACTCAAACCAGAACATGTTCTCTCTGAAGCATGAAAATAAGTTTTTCTCATAGGAAGCTTCGCTTGAGGATGGAAGAATAATCACAATAGTCCGTGAACAATGCAGCAGTATCTTAGAGTACCCACATTTAACGATAGACTTGACTGAATGTTGAACTGCATTTTCCATCATTAATTGTTGGTTTTAAAAGAACTTTACAACCTTTGAAAAAAACTTTTTAAAAGTTTGTAAATTTTTTTAATTTGAAGTTTAGTTACATTCATGCAATTTTCCAAACTAGTTTCTGTGGAGATTTTTTTTTAACAAAGAAAAACAAATAGAAACATCTGCAGATCTTCCTAAGTGAATATTTAAAATGCAGAATTGCTCTGTTTCTGTACTCAGATACTTAGGTCTGTTGTATATATTAGTCTAGACATTCTCACTAATATACACAGTATTTAAGACTCTAAATGAGATTTCTTAAGTATTTTGTTTTATTCTCTGTAAATGATTTTGTATAATCTTTTAAAATCTACACTTTGCCTTTGTAGATATTTAAGGGAAACCATTTGGGATTGTCTTGCATGTATATTTTTGTTGTAGATAAGTGTGGCTTAGTTCTTTTTGCAAATTTTGGTTGAAATGCTTATAAACTTTAATACAGTATATATTTTCAGAATATAAACTTTTGTATTTCTGTGGTAAGTTAGGATATGCGTTTTAGGCAATCTTTTCCATTATTATCACCCATTCTTTCATAAAATAACATACTGGTTTGGTGCCAATGTTTTTATTATTATTATCATCATCAGAATCTAATGTTCTTAAAGTTGGAGAGAGGAGGCTGATTTTCTTTTCCTTGAAGTAACTGAGTTTGACCTATATGATTTGGAAATGTGTTGAGTTTGTGAATAAGCCTTACCACTAGGATAAGTAAATTCTCCATCCTTTACAACTACCGTGGTAGTTTCAGATCTTCCCATAAATTCTCACTGTGTGGCAGTTGATGGAGTCTGTGAACAGAGCCTTAAGTGAGTTGCAAAAAGTATATAAATAAATAAAATGCAAAAAAAAAGGAAAAAAAATAAAAAGAAAAAAAAAACACTAAAGGGTAATACGGGTTGTTTCTCACATGCAGTGTAAGCCATGGGTGGACTCAACGTAGTCTGCACTCCATGGCTGCCTGGAGAGTTTGGTTGAGTTGATGGCGGCAGGGACCAGATATATACCTTGGTGACTGTCTTTGGCTGGCTGTCAGATTGGACCAAGGAAAGGTTTTTTTTTTTCCTGGACCTACTTGGGCACTGTCCCATGGTTATACGTAGTCATAGGGAGGAATGCTGGTCCATCGTTTTGTTCTGAACAAATGGCAGTTCCTGCTTCTGATCTGGCCATTGCCTGACCCCAGGTTCCATATGGATCACTTGGAAATGTCCGGTCTGGCTAAGGTCAGCACTCCTGGAGATATGTGAGCAGAGTTTACATACGAATCTTACTGTGTAGACAATCGGAAAGTTGGTTTTAGTTACACAATCAGCATTCCCATGTGTCTTCAGTGTCTTATTGATGAACTGTGCATGCCAAGCCATACTAAATTGGAGTTTAGCAGGACGGTAGGCAGACTAGTTACAGAAAACACACACACTTAACAGGTTGGTGATGCCAGGACAGTTTCAGTGGAGCAGAGCTCATGGGCCCATGGTGTCTGGGACCTGATCAAGCCAACTACCATTTGAACTTAATTTTCAAAGCAATTCAATTCATTTGGGTTGATTACTCTTCAATAGTTACCATCAACTTGGTTCTTGTCCTTAACAGCAAGAGCTCTTGAGTCCAGGATTGGAATGTGGCTGCAGTGGTTGGGTTCATATCTAGTAAATGTTTGGAAAGTCAAAAGTTCACAGGCTTTGGGATAAAGATTTGCTCCCCATTATTGCAGTGTGCATGGGAGCCAGGAGAACCCACATATAGTTGGAAGCTTCAGCTCTGGTCCGACACTGATTTGACCTTACTTCGTTGGCCCAACATCTGGCTCAATGGTAGAGCTCATTTAGTTGACTCTGGGAAGTTCAGAGGGTGTATGGAGTTTTCCATCTTGTATTTAATTTGTCCCTGTGCCATTAGTCTCATCTTGAAGTCATTTGCCAATGTCTACATTGACAGGATTGTGAAAATATTGCCTTTCATAAAACCAAGGACCAAAGAATTCCATTATTCCAACAAAGCATGAGTCTCTCGGACTGTGAGCACATCTGAACAGGGATGTGCGTACTCGAGGGATTACAGGAAAGCAGTCACTCCCACTGTCTCATGCTCCCCCTGGCTGACCACGTTGAGAAGGCTCTGGAAGGCGAGTTTCCAAGATTGAAACTCATGATCTCAGGTGGATATTTCTGCTGTATAGTGTTGAGCCTTGATTAAAAAAAATTTTTTTTTGTATTATAAAAAAGCATAGATCTGGCATTTCTGCAGACTATTTGACCGGTGTAGACCATGAGCCTTCAGCATGCGTGTTATAAGTATGTCTACACTGGGTGGTGGGAGCCTGCACTTGCCAGATTTCTCCCTCCTTTTGTTCTTCATGGTCACATTCCGATTCTTGTTTGACCTGAGAAGAGTCCTCTTCCGTTCTCAGGCAGAGTGATGCTCTACTCTCGTTCATGAGGGAAGCATTGATCCACTAACCAATTAAGAGAGATGGTTGCTGAAGGAGTGGCATTCTATTGGTAAGGCTTATTGCCAAACTTCTGATAATGAAGCAGGCTACCAAAAATGTATCCAGCCCACCCTAGGAGTGCTTGGACTGATCAAGGATGTAGCACACACACCAAAACCCACGGAGACCTTTGCAGATTTGGCCACTCTTTTGTTTTTCCAGTTTCTCATGGGAGAGTCTTTCACTAGTTCTAAATATTTGTAAGTATGGGTACTTCATAGAATTCTAAAGCATTCACAGTCTACCCTTTCTCACCATGCTGTAAATATTCACTGAGACTGGGTACAGAACTGAGGGATAATAATCTTCTGATTTATCAAACGCTGGCTGTCTAGAACAAATTGTACAACCTCTTTGTGAATGGTCCTGTAACGTGTATGAACACATTTCTGGGTGCCTTAGAAGTTGTATTTTTCATGTGTGCTAATATGCAGTATTTATACATTGTGAGAAGCTGCTTTGAATAAAAAGGTCAAAACTTTGTCTCCACACTCTTGTGTTTTTGCAGCCTGTGCATGAAGTTTGCAGTCAGATTCTGTGGTTTCTGAACAGAGACTTGTGGGGCCCCTGGGGGTTGAGACATCTGATGTGTTTGGGTCGCCTCCGAGTTCCTGGGGAGTGTGGACATGCGACACTCCCAGGCCAGGCTTTAAACTTCAGTTATTCAGGGAAGCATTCACTGGGCATGGGAGACAACAGCTTGGTTCCGGGGTGGGGGGAGGTGGCTGGGAGGTTAGAATGATGGGCACGGGGTGCTTTTTAGGTGCTTTTTAGGTTAGCATGTACCCCTTCCCTGATATCCCAGAATGCTTCCCTTATCACTGGAGACAAATCCAACTGCACTTGGTCTTGCACAATCCCAGCTGCACCCCTCCATTGTTCCTATTCCCGTGAACCACCTTTCAGCTGTGTGGGTCAGCCAGCTTGGGTGGGCCCTGGACTGTTCCCCTGAGGCCTCTGGCCCTTTTCTGTTGTGAACTGATGTCATTACTTTTGTCATGAAGTTGTTCCTTTTGGGGACGCCCTCCCTTCAAGGTTCCGATCCTCTTAGGTGAGAGGGCAGCGTCCAACCTGGAACATCCTTTGCACTTGGCTTCTCAGGGTCCTTTCAATAGACTGGACTAGGCCTATCATGTGCTCCAAAGCACAAGTATGAAACCTCCTTCTGGTTTTTGTAGGCTTCTAAAGCAGGTTGCTGCTGTTTTTAATCATAATTGATGTCTGTTTGAAGGGCAAAGAGAGAAAGATCCAGTGATTTACTCTCCAGATGCCCATAGCAGTCAGGGTTAGGCCAAGATGAAACCACGGGCCAGGAACTCAGTCCTCTCCCATAGGAATGGCAGGGCCCTAGGTAGCAGAGCTAGGACTTGCACAAAGACACTCCACGAATCCCAGTTAGCAACCACTGTTGTGCCTAATGCCTGCTTGCCAAGCAAGACCTCTTGTCTTGACTGTTTCTTGGCCTGGCTTTGACATGATATCATGGTAAATAGGAGAAAGAAACATAAGGAACAAAGTTCAAAGGGCCGAGATTCACCAGCCACCCATCCATGCCAACAACTCAATGATTACCTGGCATACAGGACGGGCAGTGATGGAGTATAGTCCCCAGAGCAGTGGTCCCTCAGGTCTGCTGAGTAGAACTATCTTCCCTAGCCCTGGATGTTCTTTTATGGGCTTCAGGACCCTTTGTCGCTCTCAGGCATAGTTCCTTACTGACACAAACATTGTCTCCTTTCAAAAGTTGACAATGAACTTGTTGCTGTGGAGCAATCATTGCTTCCAGTTTCATTCCCAATTGAGGCTTCGCTCATTCTCGGTGACTGTCACTGCCTTTTCTTGTTGTGAGAGCAGGAAGGAGCTTACATGGTAAGTACTGTTATTAAATGCACTCTTCTTTGTGTTTGGCTTCATAGAGGTTTACACCTGACTCTTGCATTGGGCTTTTTTTGCAAACGACTTTCCTTACCTCTGTGTCAGGTAAATCCTACATCACCAAATTTTCACTTCCTTTTCAGTCCCTGGGAGTCTGGCGGGCCATCGACACTTTTCCAGTGGAAGTCTACTGGCCCCTTGAGGGGGCAGACAAGGCAGTCAAACCCCCAGGTAACTCTCAAATGGGTCATGAGAAACACTCCTGCATCCTCTATTCAGCACAGGCAGGAGGGTGCATATATATACACACATACATACACATATATACACACATACAGGAGGGTATACACATGTATATACAAGATATACATGAGGTTATCTGCATATATACATGTACAAAATGTTTAAAAAGAGTCATTGGCATATGAACACTTCCCAGTGATTAAATGAGCTTTCCATAAATGCATGAGATGTGTTAGTTATTTTAAAAGATGAGCTTAGATAGATACACAGAGAGAAACATACATACACATACACTAGAGCAGTTGGCACAGCCCTGGAGTCATTGTAGCTTCCATGCACTCAGGGCTGGGACCTGCTGGCCGGGAATATACAGCACAGGGGGTTTGCTGTAAGCACATGCAAATGTGGGCACTGCTGGAGCAGGGCCTAGAGCAGGCTCCCTGCAGGGGTCTCCCTGGGGGGAGCCCCGACTCCTCCATGGAGCTCCCTCTGTGCTGGGTAGCATTTCCTGCTGTAAGGTGCATGTGGCTCAGGAGCAGGAGTGTCATCTTCAGCTATCCGTCCTATCACAGCCCCACCAGAAATTGGGGTTCTGTGGTTTCTAATAAGCCCTGTCTCCGTGCAGCATTCCAACCCGTTCCAGGAAATAAGAAAGCCCATGACATTGGATGGGGAAGGATGGGGTGTGCTCCTGAGCAGGGCAGAGAGCGAGTCCAGAAGTCCAGGATTGCTCACTCTGACCGGACAGGAGTGTGGCTGGCTGAGAGCAAGAACCCAGGAATGGTGTGAGTATTCTGGATGAAGGGTGGGAGGGACTCCTGGACCCTGGGATGGTTTCTCTGCTGTCTTGACCCAGGATGAATAAGAAACTTTGCCAGGGTAAGCAGAAAGTGCCAGGCTGTTTGAGAATTTGTGAGGATCCCTCCTCCAGGACTGCTGACCTGTAGCAAATGTGGCGAGGTTTCATGGAGAGACCAAGGCAGGATTAGGGATTCTTGGGTTTCCATGGAAAGAGCATTGTTGGAAGTCAGGCCACCTTGTATTTGAACCTCTGACTTGGTTTTGCTCATTCTGTCACATAATTCTCTTAATCTCCACAATGACCGCATGCATATCTGTCCAGGTTATAATGAAGCTCGTGTGAACTCAACGCACAAAATGTCCAGGACAGTGATTTGTTTGTAAGTGCCCCCAACATCCACCTTAACGCCCCCCCTTTCCTTTAAAAGTAATAGAAACCTTACTGGGAGATGGGGCAGAGACAACTGGGAGCAAAATCAGAGGCACAGAGCATCTCTGCAACTCAGTTGTTAGGTACCAACATCCAGGTTGGTGTAACTCAAGAATGGCCAGAAGACTCCACTCCCTTGGGACACTGCCCAGCCAGATGGTGACGCCTGGGGTGTAACTTAATAACCTCCCAGATTAAAGAGTTTCAGAATGATTCACGACTGGTGGGTGGTTGGGGTTGGTGGGTTGAGCCACTGTGAACCCAGAAACACAGGCAGAGAAATCGAGCTCTCGGGGGGGATGCCCCATGGCACTGGTGTCAGGGAAAGCCGGTCCTGCTCTTGTGGAACACAGAGCCCTAGACTTTGCCAGCACAGATGGCAAATGAGCTACCTCCAGGTGACCAAGGACCTTTCCTCATGGCACACACACTGCCCCAGGGGCCACCTGCGCAGCAGCCACGCTAGTTTACGCTTTCACTTCCAAAAAAAGACACCTGATCTGCTCTTCTGGCCACTTGGGTGGTGGCAAGCAGGGAGTGATGACAGAAGAGAATATGCAGACGGCATGGCCCAATTCCTGGGAGAACTGAGCTGGTGACGGATGGTGTTTCAGAAGCCTTGCGGTTGCGTCTTTAAGATCTTATCTGCTCTTGGCCGCATTTCCTGTTTGCTTGCAGAGGCTTTTGCTCTTCTGGTCCACTTGCTCAGCATACTCACGGGTCTGGTGTAGCAGGAAGAGCAGAATGCAGGGGACCAACTAGCACGGAGTTGCTCTACCACACCTGTGACGTGGAGTGACAGCACAGTTCCTCCTGGCTGCAGGTTGCTTGCTAGGATTTTTTGTTTGTTTGCTGACTCAAGGATTAAGAGATAACATAGATATGCTATTAAATAATGTGTGCTTACCCAGTTCCTTATTTACAAGGTGTGTGTGTGTTTTTTTTTTAAGTTTACATATTCTTATTGGAAAGTCAGATTTACAGAGGAAGGAGAGACAGAAAGATCTTCCATCCTCTGGTCTACTCCCCATGTGGCCACAATGGCTGGAGCTGAGCTGATCTGAAGCCAAAAGCCAGTAACTTCTTCTGAGTCTCCAACATGGGTACAGGGTCCAAAGTCTTTGAACCAACCTCTACTGCTTTCCCAAATCACACACAGGGAGCTGGATGGGAAGTGGAGCAGCCAGGACACAAACCAGAGTCCATATAGGATCCCGTTGTTTGCAAGGCAAGGATTTAGCCACTTGACCATTGCACCAGGCCCATTTGCTAAGTATTTTTATGTCCAGTCTCCTTTAACACTTTCATTTAATAGGAAAGAAATTGGGCTCAGAGTTCAGGTCAGACTTCCCAAGGATGCACAGTGGCAAGTCCCATATACCCTTCATCTGAATCTACCCATCTTTGACATCTGTTGTGTGTCTGGGCACATAAGGAGGTGAGGGCAGGAGACGAGGGAGAGTCCTCTGCTAGGTTGCAGCGGGTCCTTTGCCCTGGCCATCTCTGGTCCAATGTTTCTTGGTGTGTGTGTTTATCACTCCAGGTCACGAATGTGCCTTTGGCAGAATCCCAAGGTGAAGGGTATTCCCTGCAAACCGTTTCAAAAACCACCCAAAAGCAGCTCTGCCAGGAAAGCAAATGCCCGAATCAGCTTGATTCAAATCGAAACTCCACAGGTCACCAAATTTCCAAACGTGTGCAGTTTTGTGGTGAGTAACAAGCAGCAGCCGGGGCGCTGACTCATCAGGCCGGGGGCCAAGTGTGGCCTGGGCTCTTTCCCACGAGAGCCTTCTGTCAACGGGCACTGCTGCCAAGCCGGCCGTTCTTGGGCTGGCCATTTCCACCGTGTCCAGTGGTCAGTCTGCACTTTGGATGCACGCATGGCTCAGGCCTCATGCACATGTGGCCTTGGAGCATCCGGCTGGTAGCTCAGAACACACTGGGCCTGACATTGACTTATCTTCCTGCTATAAAATAGCGGAGCAGGTTTGTAACCTCTGAGTCACCCACAGTTAGTGGAACCTGTGTTCTCTATTCTAGTTTTGTTTGTTCGTTTGTTTTGGGGGGTTCCAGAGCGAGCCTGACAGTCATTGCAGGAGAGGGTGGGGATCCAAAGTTGGAACTAAGCAAGGACCAGAGAAAGCTCCTCTCCCTCGTCCCTAAGGAAGTTTACTGTTCTGTTTCTGCAGACCGCTCAGGGCTGCTGGCTGTGGAACCTGTGTTCTCAATGCCACCCTGACCCCAACTTGTCCTGCTCACTGCCCTGTGTCCTTGCATCCTCTGTGTCCAGGGCCCTTTCCCCAAGCTGGTTATCTGCACTCTGGCTAGTCCAGAATTTTCTGACCTTCACCTCTTGGATTTTTTTGGCCATGCCTCTATCCCATTTGCGCTATTCAACCCTATATTAGCTTCCATCGACTCCCTTCATTATATAAAGTTCAATATTGTTTTGTCTATGCACACATACACATCTAACATACATTTTAAAAATGAAGCTGTTGGAGCAGGCATTTCATATCATATTAGGCTGCTGCCTGCAACACCAGCATTCCATATGGGCACTGGTTAGAATCCCAGCTGTGGCACATCCAATCCTGCTACTGCTAACGTGCTTGGGAAGGCAGTGAAAGATGGCCAGAATGCTTGGGTCCCTGAACCTTTGTGGGAGATCCGGATGAAGGTCATGGCTCCTGGCGTTAGAAGCCTGGCCCTGCTGCACCTGTTGTGGTCATCTGGGGAGTGAACCAGCAAAGGAAAGATTTCTCTCTCTCTCTCTCTCTCTTTGTATTTCCTTCCCTTTCTCTCTCTGTAACTCTGTCTTTGAAATAAAATAAATCTTTTCTTAATGAATCTATTAAAATGAGCCGAGGCATGACATATGTTACATTCGCATCTCCCTGTGGGTGCTCCTGTCACTTTTCATGAAGCCAGAACCCAGGAACCAAGAACTTCATCGAGGTCTTTCACTTGGGTGCAGGGGGCGCAAATGCTTGGGCCAGCCTCCCCTGCCTTCCCAGGGACATCAGCTTGGAGCTAGATTGGAAGTGGGGCAGTTGGGATTCAAAATTGTGCCCAGATAGGATGCTGGTGCCCCAGACCAGGGCTTTAACTTACTGTGCCACCGCACTGACCCCGGGCATGCCTGTTTCTGACTCCTTAGCCACCCTGTGCATGCCTTGAGGGCAGATCTTTGTCTTGCTCCACGGTGTACAGAGCAGAAGCTCACAGTGTGTGTGACACACACAACGCATGAATGCCCAGATGGAAACATAATCTAAATCACTCAGCCTGTACTGAGCAATCATCAAGAACACAGAAGCACCCCAACACTAGTTGCCACCACTATACACAAGCTTTCTCAGGAAGGTAGGGGCTGGTGAGGAATCGTCACAGAACTCAGCAACCAGAAGATTCATACCTCCGCTTGGCTCGTCAGCAACCTGGCCTTTGGAGTCAAAATCCCATTGGGCTTTTTTTTATTGTTTTTTTTTTTTAAGATTTATTTTATTTTTATTGGAAAGTCAGATATACAGAGAGGAGAGACAGAGAGGAAAAACTTCCATCTGTTGATTCACTCCCCACGTGGCCAGAACTGAGCCGATTCAAAACCACAAGCCAGGAGCCTCCTCCAGGTCTCCCACGTGGCTGCAGGGTCCCAAGACTTTGGGCCTTCTCAACTGCTTTCCCAGGCCACAAGCAGAGAGCTGGATGGAATGCAGGCAGCCAGGATTAGTACCAGCGCCCATATGGGATCCTGGCACGTGCAAAGCAAGGACTTTAGCAGCTAGGCTACCATGCCGGGGCCTTCATTGGGCTCTGACAAACTCTTCTACTCTCCCTGGGGAATCAGAAACATGTGGGGAGGCCAAGGGGCAGCGGGGCCAGGCAGTGGCCTCAAGGGCTTATTTGCTGCAGGCCTGGAAAAGGAATGATGTAAGGAGATGATGACTCCGGGCCTAGAACCTTGATCCGTAGACAGGGATCTGTGTCTGAGGCCCACATGTCTTCCTAGGGAGAGAGGACCCTCAAGTTGGCCTGGTGGGACAGACAGTGGGCTCCACAGAGTTCTCACACAGTACCCCTGCAGGCTCAGCTAGGGAGGTACAGGCTGCTTCCCAGAGCTGAGTCAGGGTGACCACATTGGTCCTGGCATTGTCCTTCTGAAGCTTTCATGGACGTGCCAGCTGAACCTTAGTTCTCAGACACATGCTCTCGGGTACCTTGAAATACTCCAGAAAAATGCAGTGTGAAGATGGCGTGCCTCATTGATGAAGGGGCTGCAAAAGCTCATGGGAAACATGTTTAAGAAAAAAATCCGTGCACATGTTCCAAAAAGTCTCACTCAACAAAACAAAACAAAACAAAAACCTTACCGTACCCTTTCCGTGAACCAGTAGACGAAGCAGCCAGTAGCCAATCATATGTCTGTTTCTCACTGTCTTGCAGGCTGGGTACCACAGCAGGCTCTGAGGAGTAAGCACGTTCCCATTCATACATTAACCTCACTAGCTGTGTCCTTGCATGTGGAAGGGATCGGGGAATTCACTCCCACCTCTATAGGAGGGCCTTGAGCCCATCGACCCTGCCTCATGGCCACATGTACCAAAGTCCGCCACGTGTTAATCAGCTGGGAGTGGAACTGTGGGGTTGGGGAGCACACACCAGCATTCAGGCCACAGCCACGGGGTTAGGGAGCAAGAGTGCCTTCCGATGACGGCATGGCCTCTGTTCAGATCCCCAGACTAACAAGAAGGATGTTTAAATAAATGGGCTGGGCTTAGTCAAAAGAGAAGGAGGGAGCTCAGAATGTGGGGCTTTAGGGTTCCAGGCGAATCTTGCTCCAGCCCCCACAGAGAGGGTGCCTGCCGTGAGCCCGTCTGCCTGGCGTTCTAACCTTGTCCTTCTTCTCTAATCCTCATGGGACTTTTCTAGAGACTCAAAGCCTCCTGTGAAAGGTAGGTTAACTGAGGCCCAGACACTGGAAGTTCCCCGCTAAGTCTCACCCTTCCCCACGAAGAGCTGCTGAGAGGAAGGCTCGCCCAGGTAAAACCCCTCCATGCTCCTCCTGCTCACCGAACAGAGCAAAAGTGACCAAGATGCGAGAAGCCCAAGTTGTGAGTGTAAGAGCTTGGGCCCTCAGAGCCAGCAGCCAGCGCCAACGGCTGAGCTCTCCTCTCTGACTTTGCAGTCCCTCTGTACCCCAGTGCTGTGCTGTCTCAGGTGTGAGAGAAGCCCCACGAGGAATAAAAATGAAGACACAGCCGGTTGGACCAGGGCTCCATCTGCCTCCCTGGCTCGCAGCAGAAGGTCCTGGCCCCAGCCAAGGAGAGCAAGCGGCTGGGTGAGCTGGAGAACTGGTTTGGCTGAACGTTCTATATTTAGAAGGGGACTTGGACACACCCTCTGTGGCTTTTGACTCCAGCCCAAAGTCAGAGCATGGTGGTGTTTTTCCTCTTTGGTTTCCCGCGGGGCAGGAGCACTGCCTCCCTCTCAGGTTCCTCAGGGCCCTGTCTCTGGCGCCAGGTTTATAAATACCCTGTCCTTTCCCTGGCAGCTCCAGCCCTGGGAGTCGGGCGGGAGGGGGTGAGCGTCCGTCATCTCAAGGTTTCTCCAGGAGTTCCAACTCTTGGACTCACCAGGATGATGACCGGGGCTTTCCTCCTCCTCCCTGCGACCTGGGAGGTGCAGGCTGCGGGAACTCCTCAGGGGGGCCTGGGAGGGTGGCATGGCGTGTCGGCAGCGGGGTGGCAGCTCAGGGGACAGCTCACCAAGTGAGCATCGGGAGAGCCCCAAGCATGTGTCAGATGAGCTGCGAGGGGCTGATGAGGCGTGTCTGCTGTGTGCATTGGTGAGCTGACCAGCGGATGCTGTGAGTGCGATGAGCCAGGGTCAGAAATGATGCCGTGTGACAGGTGGGGCACCTGAGGCTGTGAGAAGGAGAGTGACGTGCCGCAGCTGCCTAGAAGGCACCCCGACCTGGACTGCCCATTTTACAGCATGCTGGAGCAGTGAAGTGATGTGGAAGGTTCTGAAGCCATGGAGATGACGTGTGTGTGTGTGTGTGTGTGTGTGAAATCTGCACTTCCACTTGCTCTGACAACCGGACCCAGACCTCTAAACTCTCCTGCACCTCAGGTTTCTTATCCGTTAGACCTGAGAGCAGAGCTGGTGTGAGGGCTGAGACTGTCACTCATTTGGGACAGGTTATGCCCTGAATAAACAGTGGTGATGAAGACAAAGGAGAAAGGGGTAACACTGGCTTCATCCCTCCACAGGCTGGATTGCGCACATTACAGAATGTATTCAATGCTCTGAGCCACCCGAGAGAGCTGTGCTTTTGAGAATTTGATGTTTAACAAAGGCTGAATGGCTGGTCCATGGTATCAGTGCTGGTAAGTGGTGGCACATGGGTTCGAGTGACTTTTGCCAACTACACTGCCTGCACCCTCATCATCATCACCCATCACTGCTATCGCCCTCCTCATCTTCATCCTCCTCCTCTTCCTCATCGCTTTCACCATTTCATGACTGTGGCATTCTTTAATTTCCCTGTTGGCCCAGTCTAGGGAGGGTCTGTGACTCGGCATGGGCATTGCACAGGGCAGGGTGTTGGCAGGTAGCTGTGGATGAGCTGATTAAGCCATGGCTGACTGGCAACATGCTTGGGGACATTCCTTTCTGAATTCTGCTCAGGCAGTAGGTTTGCTCACCCCACTTGTGGGAGGAAACACTACGAAGTACAGGGGTGGCCCAAGGCAAATGACTGAGTCCAGTGGCCAGTGTGGAAGCCATTGGCTACAAGTAACTATTCAAATTGAAAAATTCAAAGAATGAAAGTTAAATAAAAGTAGACTTTGGTTTTCCTATCTATAAAAGAAGCCTGCTGATTCTTAATTAGGCATTATAGTGAGGTTGTAAGACCTTCATGGTTGAGGTTTAGCATCTTTAAAAATGTTATTTATTTGAAAGAGTAAGAAAAGTCTTTCACTTGGTGCTTCACCTGCCAAATTCCTGCAGGAATGTTAAGGCAGACTTCTCAGGTGGGTGGCTGGGACCCAAGCAGAGCAGCCATCACCTGCTTCCGCCCCCCCCCCCCCCGGGTGTGCACTAACAGGAAGTTGCACACCACGGTAGTGGAGCCAGCACTGGAATGTGGGATGCTGGCGTCGTGTGTAGACTCTGAGCTGCAAGGCTGAACACCTGCCCCTGAGGCTTCTGACTGGCGCCCAGTGGAGTTCCGGGCCCATTAGGAACCTACAACCCCTCACCTTCTGGGTGTGAGCGTCTTTACTGCTGTCTTATTGCTTTGGGCTGCGCTATCCGGGGTATCCCAAGACATTTAGCAGCGTCTTTAACCTCTCCCATCAACAGCCAGCTGAGACTACCCCCTCAAAAGTGCCCAGATATCTCCAAACATCTCCCTTGAGGACAAAACTGTCGCTGGAGGCAGCCCTGTGCTAGCCACACTCTGCTCTTAGGCACCGAAGATGGCGCGTGCGCAGTCTGCACTCCTGGCGTCCCTTCAAGCAGTCCCTGACAAAGGCGAGGAAGCCCACACAGGCAGGCAGGCCTCGCACCCTTGGAGATTTGGCACCTAGCTCGCTGTGGCAGTGGGCAATTATGTGAACAGAAGTGCTCTAATTGTCTGAGGATCGGGTTTCCTCTGGGGGTCGTTTCTTTCAAGGCTCCTGTTGCTGTTTATTTACACTCACCCCAACATCCAGTGTGTGCTCAGCTGTGCAGAGTATTAATGATGGAAGGTCGCTCCCGACGGCGCCTGTAGATCCACCCTCGAGGGGCTCCTGGGCTGCTGATCTGTCTGGTAGGGTCCTGGCTTGGGGAGGGGGCATGGGGAGTGGTTGGTGGTTCCGAGGCAGGGGCCCAAGGGGTGTGTGTGTGTGTGTGTGTGTGTGTGTGTGTACATGGGCATGGGGAGGCTGGCGTTTCTTACTTCAGTGAGTCTGGACTCGTGATACCGCAAATGCTTCCTCTGAGAAAGTTTTTTGCCCTCTGCTCTGGCTGCCAGACCTGCCCACTGACAACCCAGACTGTATCTCATCCCAGGTCCCTGTGGCTTCCGCCTTGGCCCCTGGTGGGTACATGCTGAGACCCAAAGTGATTCCAGCTGATGCTTTCCCCAGAGAGCAGCCAATGAAGTTAATGAAGGTGCTGCATGTGGGCTTTGAGCTTTGCTGTTAACAAGAGTTCTCTGGTTCTCTCTGGGATGATCATCCTGATAAGGATAACAGCAAATAAATGAATAAAAACCCTTGTTGATCATGACTAGGTTGTGACCCCCACACTGTTCACTCCTTCATTCATTCACTCACTTGTTCATATGTTGAAAAACACACCAAGTGATGAGCACTGCAGTAGCCTTGTCTTCGTTACTGAGCTAGCGAGGTGGAAGCGATCAGATGGGCAATTAGGCTGCTGCTCCCTTGGAGCTGACAAATGGGAGAGGCACAGGAGACACAAAAAACAACCTCCCCTAACACCTGCCGCTCGTACAGTTGCAAGCTGAATAAGTAACTGCGTCGATAAGATCCCTTGCGATAGTGATGAATGCAAGGAGAAAACAGCAGGTGTCGTGACAGGGGTTGGTAAAGGGAGAGGGGCTCTGTTGACATGACGTCATGTCATCGAGGGAGATCCCAGGCCAAGCCCTTCAGTACCAGGAACGGGCGTATTCAGGGCAGGGGAAACAGTGAGGCAGACACGACGGTGGCCCGAGGCATGCACAGAGTGGCGTCCAGGGTGGCCGGAGCCTGCTGAGAAAGTGGGGTCGGCTTGTTCAGAGAGTGGGCAGGAGCTGGGGACTGAAGGGCTTTTGAGGCCACACTGAAGGTGTATTCTAGGTGCGGTGGGAGCCATTGGAGGGTTTTCTGTAGCAAAGTGATGTGATCTGACTTAAGCCTCTGCAAAGCTCACATTATCTGCTGTGCGGAGAATGAATTAAGGGGCCAAGAGGGAACCAGGGAGACCAGTTAAAAGGTGAGAGCAATAAGGAGCTGGATGAGCTTTCTAGCGCTGCAGGGGGGCGGGGAGGGAAGCTGTCCATGAACTTTGCCTGGCTTAGAAAACGACATATTTACTCTCCTATGGTTTTCAGAAGCAAGTCTCGCGGCTAAGGTCTAGGTGTGGGCAGAGCTGGATCCCTCCTGGGGCTTGGGAGAGAAGCAGGTACTCGCTGTCCTTCCCAGCTACAGCTGGCCTCCAGCATTTGTGGGCTTGCAGCTCTTGCCCCTGTGTGGAACCTGGAAGCAGAATCTCCAGATCTCTCTCTCCTGCCCTGGCATTTTGCCTGGATCTGTATCAGGGTACCAGGCTCCAGCTCCTGAGGAGATTCCTGCTAATGCAGACGCTAGGGGAAACGGCTCCAGGGGCCCATGGGCTCTCACCATCCGCGTCAGAGATTCAGACTGGGTTCCCAGCTCTGATCCAACCCTGGTCGCTGAGGGCATTGGAGAGTGAACTTAGCCTGATGCCAGAAACCTGCCTCTTCTGTGGATGACTTGAGCCCAAATACCTGCCGCCTTCCCAGGCACAGCCACCAAAACCTGGATCCAAAGCAGAACAACCCGGACTCAAATCAGCGCTCTGATTTGGGGTGCCGGTGTTGCCTGTGGTAGCTTAAGCCACCTAAGCATGGTGGTGGTCCTAAGAAAGTGAGATCTGAAGGACAGATAGGAGTAAAGCAGATAAAGATGTACCTCCCCTCCTGGTGCAGGGTGGGCACTTGATGAGGCCTATGGCAAGATCCTTGGCAGGATCTCAGCAGGTTGTAGCTGAAGGGGGTGGTGGTACAGGATGGTGAATCAGCGGGGTACGGCCGAGGTGGTCCAGGGCCAGACCACTCGGGCTTTCCAGGCCTTGCCAGCTTAGGTGGGAGCTTTGTCTTCATCCTGAGATCGAAGAGGAGACATGAAGGGCACTGAGCAAGGGCTGGCATGTCTGTGCTCACACACATGCCTTGGGCCACAGGTGGAATGCGTGGGCAGGCATTCCAGGGTGCCTGTTAGAGCGGCCAGCCAGGAGGCCATGTGATGGCCACAAAGAGAGGTCAGGAACTGGGCTCACAGTGCTCGCGGTTAAGGAATGACCTGAGGCTAAGTCTCTTGGCTGGGCTTGCAGGATGGCAAGTTCAAACCCGGTTCAGTTGTCTTGCAAAGCTAAGTTCTAACCACAGGCACCCCTTCATCAAACCAGGGCATCACGCTGGTGAGTCAGGAACTGCATTTTCCAGAGAAACGGAGAGAGAGAGAGAACTAGAGAGAGACAAACATAAATAGACACAAAGGATAAAGTCCCAGCTGGGTGTATGAGGTCGAGGGTGAGGATTGCTTCATGGATGTGTTTCTGTTTGTTTGGAGATCTGCACGTGGAGGGACCAGACTGGGATCTAAAACCCATTTCTGCGGCTGCTCCTGGCTGCTCCAAGAGGCTCTTGGGCTCACCATTCCCTGCTTCCTCTGCCTGTTACAACTCTGGGTCCTTTAGAATGAGCCAGAGTCCTCCCCTACCCTCATCTCTGCTGCGTGTCTTGCGGTGTCTGATAATGTGATGTTGTACCGTGACCGGGAGGCAGGCCTGGGAGCCCCATAGCCGCACACATGACCTGAGCCACCGCCGGGGCGGCTGTCCTGGACCAGCAGAGCGTGGGCTCCTGCCAGTTGCCCCTGCATTATGCAGTTGCCAGCCCTGGGGCGATGAGTCAGAATGCCCTTGGCCCGGCCTCTCCCCATCCATCCCTGGCTGCGAGGCAGCAGCATGGAGCTGCAGAGCTGAGAGGCCTTTAATTTGTTTGATGTAAGACCTTGCTGCCAGACGGAGTGCGCTGCCAGCAAGGCCTCCGAGGAAGTGGAGGAACACACAGCTCTCACAGGAAGCTGCTCGAGAGCAGCAGAGAGGGTGAGCCTGCTGAGGTCTCCTGTCCACACACCGGATTTCCCTTTGGTATGGAAACCTGCACATATGGCATGGCCAGCTGACTGGGGAGGGCTGGGAGGGCTGCCTGGAGTCAGAGCGCAGTTGCAGGTGGAGGCAGCGTAGTCTCCCTGGTCACGCTGTCATTCCCTCCCAGGGTGACCAGGACCATGGCAGTGGTAAGGATGGAAAGGGGACCTCTCCTGCTCTCAGACGTATCTAGCTAGCTATTACCACCTATCCATCGACTCCCTTCTCCCTTGCCTCCCTCTGTTTACATTCCTAGCATCCCTTGTAGCCAAGGCTGGCCAGTGGAATGTAGACAGAAGTTCCTGGGGAAGGCTCCCGTGTTCACTGAAGCCAGGCTCGGAAGAAACTGCAGGCTGCTCCCCTTCTTCCTCTGCTGGGTGACAGCGTGATGTCCAGAGACCCAGCAGCCATTGTGAGGCTGCGAGGATGTATCGGAAAAGGTGAAGGAACAGATGGACTACAACCTGTGCTGTGTGGACTTGAACTGCCCACACTCTGACCTTGGGAGAAGGAGTGATAGGACAGTCCCTGCCACAGGTTCTGGGCATCTGGGATGACCCATATTCTGGTTCTGTGTTCCCTGTCCCTCTCTGCCCCCAAATAAGTTCATGGGTTTAAAAAAAAAAACCTCGAGTAGATAACCAATCTGCCCATTTGCCAGGCTTGTCTTTGTGGTCTGAGCAGAACGAGCCCGGAATGTCTGTCGTTGCTGTGCTGATGAGCAGAGAGATGGAACGTGTTCCTGGAAGGAGATGGGATCTTTGGGACCACTGGTGTGTTGGCCCTGCTCAGCAGGGCTCTGTTTCCTGAGAACACACATGCCCTTCAGTCTGTGTCCCAGACACAGAACAGTGAGGGCCTGCACCTGGAACCCAGAGAAGTACACCTGCCCAGTGCCCCGGGCGAGCGGTTTCCCATTTCCATGAGTCATTTTCCACTATAAGCTTGAGGAGCCTCCGTCCTCCTCTGAGACTTCATTTTGTTAATGCAGTTCAGGTAACCTAAAATTCACCCTTTTAATGTGTACTACGCATGGGGTTTAATGCATGCACAGAATCTTCCTTAAAAGGCTCCGATCCCACTGGCAGCCAACCTCTGGCCTTCCCGGTGCAGCCTGTGTCTCTCCGGCCTTTAAGGCTGCTGGCAGCGGCGCCTGCAGCTGGAGCAGCGTGTTCTCTGGAGCACGGCTTTGGTTTGGACGTCCGCTAGTTTACCTCCGCTTCTGGATTAACAGAGTGAATCATCTCTGAGAGGTACTTTGTGTTGCTCGCCCTGTGTTTGGCTCTCCTTCCTGTATCCGTGGACTCCCTCAGAGCACAGCTCGTTGTTGGAGGTAGAGGCCGTCTGGCTATTTTGAAAGGAACAGAGCTAGAGCTGTGTCTCCACAGGTGCCCTGGCTGGTATTATCTGTGGTGGTAGCAGTTGCCGTGTGTTACTTGTGAGGGGTGGGGCCCACAGCAGAGGGGTGGTCCTCAGGGCGCCAAGGTCCCTAGAGGGCAGGCTTGGGTTCTAACTGTGATTCCCTTGTTCCCATTGCTTAAGCTGCTCCTCCTGCCCCCTGGGCTGTTGGGTGAGCTAGCCCTCTGTCTTTGAAATAGATTCCTTTTCAACTACAGCTGTCAGGAGTTCATTTTTCTGCTTGCGACCAAGAATCCTGTGTGAAGAGAAGTGCTTTTTAAGAGTAGAGTTTGAACAGGTTCACGGAGGTTTTGCCCCAGAACACTGCGATTTAGAAGACGCCACCGTTTGAGGACTGACCTCCTCCCTTCCCGAAATCTTCATTATTCCTACTGCAGTGCGGTAGTGAGCTGGCCTCTTCTTTTAGCACTAGCCTTTTTGTAAAAGCAGATGAACAAAAAAGAAGCAGATGGAGAATCAAGGTCAAAGGCATTGACTGCCCTCCACGGAGAAGGACAAGTTTCTCCCACATCTCTCTGGATGCCCTTGTTTAGAAATCAAGATGCTGTCTGCCTGTCCTCTTGTGATGGGTCAAACCACATCACCCCAAAACATGTGTCCAGGTCCTCACCCCTAGTATCTGGGAATGTGATCTTATGTGGAAACAGGGCTGTTGTAGACACGATTAGTTCCATGCGTTCCTGCTGGAGTCGGGGGGTGGGGTTGTCTTATTCCGGTCTAATGGGTGTCCTTAGGGGAAGAGAGAGGGTACTAGGAAGACATGCTTTTAGGGGGAAGGTTGTGAAAGGCTGTGACAGAGGCAAGAGGTAGGAGTGATGCACCTGCGAGGCAGGAATGCCCACAGCTGCTGGTCTCCACTAGGGGCTGGCAACGTGGAGGTTGGATTTTTAGCTTCCAGCACTGCTAGGAAATAATTTCTCTTGTTTTAAGCTTCCCAGTTGGTGGCAAAAGTAAAAGCAGCTAAAAAGTCCTTTGTACCCAAATTCCTGGCAACAGCTCTGCTTAAGAAGACAGTGCTAGAAGCAGGCGTACCTGGGTCTGAGCCTTGGCTGCCGTGGGTTGGAGTAAATGCGTTCTGGCCCGGAGTCCCTGTTTCCTCATCTGTGTATCAAAGACGACCAGGTCTTCTTCAAAGGCTGTTAAACATTTATGGGTAGCGCCTGGCACATAAATGGCAATAATTAAGATTAAACAACTCCTTCTTCTCAGTCTCCTGCCCCTTGAATCCCTGCCCACGGAGGGGAGTAAGTCCAAAGCCTGCAGTAAAGACACAATAAATGCCATGGATTATTCAAAAATAGTGAGTTACTATGTCTTCCCATCCCCCGCCCCCTCCCCCCCGCCAATTTAAAATGTTCTATTTGTTAGTTTGGGATGCCAGAAGACTTCCTTCCCAGGAAGAGCAGGTGCTAACTCATTCTCAAGTAGGGGGAATCCACTACTGCCCAAAGCCAACACATTTCCCAGCCAGGGTGTGCGGATAGTACATGGAAGAGCTGGGGCTGGGGTCAAAGTGGGTTAAGCTGTTACTTGCAATGCTGGCATCCAATATCAGAATACATGCTCCAGTCCCAGCTGCCGCACTTCCCGTCCAGCTTCCTGTTAATGTGCCCAAAAAGGCAGTGGAAGACAGCCCAAGTGCTTGGACCCGTGTCGCCCATGTCAGAGACCTGGAGCAGCCTCTGCCATTGTGGCCACCTGGGAATTCAGTGATTGCGTGGAACATCTTTCATCCCTCTCATTTCATCTGTGTGTGTGTGTGTGTGTGTGTGTGTGTGTGTGTGTGTGGGTGTGTGTGTGTGTGTGTGATCCTGCCTGTCAAATACACATGAGAAAGAAGAAAGGAAGACTTGTGCAGAATCTGCCTGCTAATCTGCAGAGACTGGAGCAGCCGGTGGCTATAGTATCGGCTCTCTGTGGCTTCCTCTCCACGCAAGATGGCTGCGCTGATTGTAGAGTGACAAAGCTGCGGTGTTGTCTCATTTAGGAGCCTCTGCGATGCTCTTCACAGAGGCGGAGGAGCCACTCGGATAACGTGGGACTTTAGGAGTTGAGATCATTTATGATTCCTGTTGACTCTGGGGATTTAGTGGTTCGATGCAGGTCGCCCCATTGCAAGGCTGGCCTACCATCAGCTTGGGGAAGTTTAGCAGGTTTAAATGCCTAGCGGTGCCAGGTGATTTACATGCAGCTGTCTGTGTTCATGTTGCAACAGTGGATGAGGCAAGGGTCCCTAACCAGACTCTATGCAAGGGTTTCTGGGCAGGCAGCATCTCAGTCAAGGGAGGGGTGGGGCGAGTGCAGCCGAGGAGCCCTGGAGGGTACTTTTCACCTTGTCCACAGGCCAGGAAGCTGCAGCTGTTGCTGCTGCACAACAAGAGACGATGGCCCCTGTGCAGCCAGCTAAATGGGCCACCAGGCTCTTGGGGCTCCCTAACTGTGCCCAACAAGGGACTGCCATGAGCCATGGGCAGGTGGAAGCCACAGACCCCAGGCAGCAGGAAAGTGTAGAGAAAGAGCTGGAAGGAATCACGAGGGCCAGGTGGGAAGCCCTCAGTTCCTGCTCCAGGGAGTGATTAGCAGCCCCTTTCCCAGACGGAGAAGCTGAGCACTGGAGAAGCCAGAGGCAGGATGCAGTTTGAACTGGGCCTCCTGGGCATGTGCTTACTGAACCGCTGGGCTCTGGGGGCCTAGTATGGCAAGTGTTGACTTTTCTTCTTTAAAACCATGGTACGTTTTTCTGTGCTTAAAAAAGCAGTAAGTGGGATGAACATGAGTGGTCTGCACTCACAATGGGGTGTGAGCCCTGGTGATTGAGCAAAGCCCAACCGAGAGAGGTTCACTTCCACAAAGTTACAAAGAGAAGGATGCTAACCACAGAGGAGAAAAGCCCACCTGTTTGGTGCCTCTGGTGCAGGCATGAGGGACCTTCATGTTGCCGGGGAGCTGCATGCTGGGGGGTCTTCATTTCAGAGTTGGCTACCCAGGTGTGTTCTGAGAGTTCCTCCAGCTGTAGACACGTGTGTGCATGTGTGTAGATGTATGTCATACTCCTCTCTCCATTTATAGCAAGGGAAAAGAAAGTGAAACTGCAAAGTAGAAAAACAGAGGAAGTTGAAGGGAGAAAATGAAACAGGCCAGAGGCCGCTCACTCAGGAGCCACTGGCTGACGTCTGGGATTGCACCTTTCA